>NC_054474.1:84051322-88851322 GCF_017639515.1 Carcharodon carcharias | reverse complement strand
TGAGGATGGGGATATTTGTGGAGCCCTCTCCTCCAGTGAGTTGTTTAATTGTCTACTACCATTCATGACTGGATATGGCAGGATTGCAGAGCATAGACCTGATCCATTGGTTGTGGGATTGCTTATCTCTCTCTATCACTTGCTGCTTATGCTGTTTGGCATGCAAGTAGCTTCAACAAGTTGGCACCTCATTTTTAGATATGCCTGGTGCTGCTCCTGGCATGCCCAAATACACTCTCCATTGAACCAGGGTTGATCCCCTGGTTTGATGGTGATGTTTGATTGGGGAAATGCTGGGCCATGAGGTGTCAGATTGTGTTCGAGTACCGTTCTGTTGCTGCTGATGGCCCACAGCGCCTCATGGTTGCCCAGTATGGAGGGGCTAGATCTGTTTGAAATCTATCCCATTGAGCATGGTTGTAGTGCCACACGACACGAAGGAGGTTATCCTCAATAGGAAGGCAGGGCTTTGTCTCCACAACAACTGTGCGATGGTCACTCCTACAAATACTGTCACGTACAGATGCATCTGTGGCAGGCAGGTTGGTGAGGGTGAGGTCTAGTATGTTTTTCCCTCTTGTTGGTTCCCTCACCACCTGCTGCAGACCCAGTCTAGTAGTTATGTCCTTTAGGATTCAGCTAGCTTGGTCAGTAGTGGTGCTACCGAGCCATTCTTGGTGATGGACATTGAAGCCTCCCACCCAGAGTACTTTCTGTGCCCTTGCCACCCTCAGTGCTTCCTCCAAGTGGTGTTCAACATGGAGGAGCCCTGATTCATCAGCTGAGGGAGGGTAATACATGGTAATCAGCAGGAGGTTTCCTTGCCCATGTTTGACCTGATACCATGAGACTTCATGGGGTCTGGAGTCAATGTTGAGGAATCTCCCTTATGACTCTATACCACTGTGCTGCCATCTCTGCCCAATCTGCCCTGCTGATGGGACAGGGCATACCCAGGAATGGTGATGGTGGTATCTGGGACATTATCTGTAAGGTATGATCCTGTGAGTATGACTATGTCAGATTGCTGCTTGACTAGTCTGTGAGACAGCTCTCCCAATTTTGGCACTAACCCCAGATGTTAGTAAGGAGGACTTTGCAGGGTTGACAGGGCTGAGTTTGCCATTGTCGTTTCTAGTTTCTGGAATGCACAGCCGAGAGTGTGACTTTCAAAACGGAATCAGATATCCATCCGAAGAGAAAAGAAAAGTTCAGAGCTATGGGAAAAGAATTGGAGAGTGAGGCTAGCTGAGTTGTTCTTGCAGAGAATCGAATGAAAAACCAAATGGCCTCCTTCTGTGCTGTAACCACTTTGTGATTCTATGTGGAACATAAATGCTATTTTAAAACCCACATCAACAACTTCAGTTGCTTTCATTTCTTTTGTGAATTCATACAATTAATGCCTAATTTTGGACAATGTTGTAGCATTAGCCTCTATCCATCAGAAACTATATTGACTCTGTCCAAACTCATTAATTCAGATAGAGTGGATTATCGGTTCATCACCATCTGTTGTGTTTCGAAACAGGTTCCAAAGGTGAAGGACATCTATCTGATAATCTAGATATGCCTACTTTATTCTTGCATATTAGGAAATGATACAATCCTTAATCTTCTGCCTAAAAATTTGAATACAAGTAGATCACTGGGCAGGGACCATTACTGAGGTTCTCTGCCAACAGTGGACACTCAGGAATTATTATGCTCCCCTCCATCCTAATGCTCAGAGGGGAAGGTTCAAAATGGAAGAATGATCATGCGTAAGGTACTTGAAGGTATGAGCCACCATGGAATCAAGCCTCATTAATAGTCATTGTCCTTAAGATAGCAGTGGAGGAAATTGGAGAGAAATATGAATATTTCATTCAAAATTAAACATTCAACACTGTAGGAATGCCTCATTGTTGGGGACACCATCTCTTGGATGGGACATTAAACCAAGGCTTCATCTGCTGGCTCCAATCCCACGTCACCATTTGAGGAAGAGCAGGGAGTTCTCCAGGTGTTCTGGCCAACATTGCTGTATTATAACAGTGATCACATTTCAAAAATACTATATTGGCTGTAATGCTTTTGGAAACCTTGAGGTTGTGAAAGGTGTCATATAAATGTAGCTCTTTAAAATTCCTCTCTAAACTAATACCCTTTAAGCAGATTACCCGGTAATGAATTTGCTGTTTGTGGGACCATGTTCTGTACAAATTGCTTTCCCCATTTGCCTACATTCCAACAGTGGCCGTATTTTAAAAGAAATCTATTGAGAAAGCACAGTAGGAAATCCTGAGCACCTGCTAAGGCAACTCTAAAAGCTGCCTCTTAATTCCTTCTTTCTATCAAAGTATATAGAAATGAATTCTCATCTGAAACTAGAACTTGATTTCCATCTCCCAGACAGCGACGAGCTTGCTGTGCATTTTATGAGTAGTTCTGGTGCCTTTCAGATTTTGAACATTTGGAGTTTCTTTCTTATGCTCTTCAATAAGTTCATTTCAATCTATCAAACCATTTAAATTGAAATGAGGCTTTTTAATATGAGTGCCTTTCAAATAATGAGTGTCATACAGAAATCTTAGTTATCGTTTTCTCAACTGGTTTTGTCACCAAAATACAGCAAAATGCATTGCAACCTAATGTAGATAATTTAGGCCTTGTCATACAAGGATTAAGTCAGAAAGGTTTGCATTTTTATAGTGTCTTTCCTACTTCAGCATGTCCCAAAATATTTTGACAGTTAATGGAGTATATTTGAAGTGCAGTCACTATAATAATGTACAAACGCAGCAGCCAATTTTTGCACAGCGAGCTTAATGAGGTAATGGGTCATACTTAGATTTAGAAATAAGAGTGAGGCACTCCTTGAGTACTGCACTGAAATGTAAACCTTGATTCCAGTCTACCGAATTGGACTCCAACCCACAATCTTCTGACTCAGTGGCTAGAGTGCTACTGCTAAATCAGAGGTGATACCGGTAAAGGTGCAACAGCAAAGCAAGTAACATGCAATCAGATTGGAGAACATCGGGGTGACCGGGCATTAAATTTTAAATCACTACTGTAGTCTGAACATGTGAGAAATTCAGAAAAAGGACGATACAGTCTTCAAATTAGAATTGGTCTATTTAGGAATGAAATCTGCTGAATCCGCACTGCACCTGATCCAGGACCAATATATCTGTCCTGTGGTGCAGTGCCTAGCACTGAACCCAGTATTCTAGCTGGGCTCTATATATAATGAAGAATCGTTTCCTCACTTTTACATTTCAGACTTCCTTCATAGAAAAGGGAACTTTCCTTTAGCCATTTTTTAAAATCACTTTCTATACCTGTATACTAACTTTTTGTGTTTACATGGATTCCTCAACCCCCTTGCTACTCCACAGATCCTCGTCTACCACCATTGAAAAAATATTTCAATTTGTCTTTCTCAGAACCAAAGCAGATGGCTTCAGCCTTGAACTCCATCTGCCAAAGTTTTAGGTGTGAAATCAGGAAGGACTATTCACACAAACGGTAGAACAAATTTGAAACTCTCTCCTCCAAAAGATGCTGGACCAATTGAAACTTTCAAAACTAAGATCGACAGATCTTGGTTAGGTAAAGGTACCCAGGGATGTGGAATGGAGGTGAGTAAATAGAAAGTACAGTTCAGACATCATCGAATGAATTGCAGGATCAGGGTCTACAGGGACTGAATGGCTTCCTACTGGCCCCATTTTTCCGAGCTCTTGCAGTGTCCCGATCAACATTTATCATTCAAAGACCACTAAAGAAAAGCACGTACCTCAATGCTGTTTGTGGGACCATGCTGTGTTTAATTGGCTGCTTTTGTTTACATGACATGAGCAGTTGTATTGAAAGCAATTATTTAGTTGTGAAGGCATTTGAGTTGTACTAAACGTGTGAAAGGTGCAAAATAAATGCAAGTTCTTTACCTGCGGTGCAGGTCAAGCAACAGCCAGAGGCGGAAATGGGCTTAATGCCTAAGGCTGATCTTTAATGAGCTGATTTGTTAGAAATAAAATTCCCTTTGAGAGTTATCCCTCGATATGTTGTATTGACAAGCGCATAAAAGTGCTCAGTTCCAAACCCATGGAGAATGATCTAGTTGTAAATTGGAATCCACATGTTACACATCTACTTTACATTGAAGTTAATATTTCACCTTAACAACCATTTTAAAATTTCATGAGGAAGATATTGCATTTTTGACATTTTTTTCTATTCATTGAGGGATGTGGGCATCTCTGGCTCGGCCGATCCCTAATGCCCTTGAGAAGGTGGTGGTGAGCTGCCTTCTTGAACCACTGTAGTCAATGTGGTGTAGGTACACCCACATTGCTGTTAGGGAGGGAGTTCCAGGATTTTGACCCAGCGACAGTCCAAATCAGGATGGTGCATGGCTTGTGGCTTGGAGGGGAATTGCAGTTGCTGGTGTTCCCATGTATCTGCTGCCCTTGTCCTTCTAGATGGTCATAGGTTTGGAAGCTCTGAGGAGTCTTGGTGAGCTTTTGCAGTGCATCTTCTATATGGTACACACTACTGCCATTGTGCATCAGTGGTGGAAGGAATGAATGTTTGTTGGTAAGGTGCCAAAACAGCAAGTTGCTTTCTCCTGGATGGTTGTTGAGTGTTTTTGGAGCTGCCCTCATCTAGGCAAGTGGGGAGAATTCCATCACATTCCTGACTTGTGCCTTGTAGATGGTGGACAGGCTTTCAGCAATCAGAAGGTGAGTTACTCACCACAGGATTCCTAGCCTCTGACATGCGCTTGTGGCCACAGTACAGTAAAATCCCACCCTTTGCAACTTCCTTGTTCGCATTTTCACGTACCCACGCTTTGTACTTTGTACATCGCATCGCTCATAGTGTGAGCAATTTTGAAATGCTCAAATCTCTGCACTGATCCTTTGACAAGTTCACCCTTTGAACACAGCTCAAGTGTGAGATTGAATTAATTTAACCTAAGGTATTGTCACAACTCACTGGGGATAGTGCGCTGTAATATCAGCCCCACTGTTCCCTGAGCCGCAACAAATGTGAAAAGTTTGACCAAACCACCAGATTGCCCCAATTGTACCTAACTGTTTAATTTAGGTTAACAGAATACAAGCACCAGGTTTGTAAACGTAATAAGTAAATAACTGTTTATTGAACAAACTGTCATTAACTAGTGGCAAAAAAAAAATGAACTGCTAACTTCTAACACTATAACTTAAACTCTACCCCCTACTTAAATCCTTATAAACACACACACACACCACACACATACACACAAAACACATGAGACACACAAAACATGGATTTTAAGGGTGGGATAAAACAGTTCAGTAGCCCAATCCAGGGTACAGGGTTAGATGGGTTGATTTTGATTGATGTCTTCCAAATCCCTTTCAATTCTTGTTGATGACATGAGGTGGTCTTCCAGCACTTTCAGTATTTAGTTCACTGGTTGAGCACTTGCTTTTCAATGCCTCTAACAATGATTTTCCCATTTGCCTCTTGTCAAGGATTTTCAGAGAGAGAACAGGTTACAGAGATATGAGGAAAAGAGATTTTAGGGCCTGAACTTTTCAGGCGGCAGGCGGGCTCGGTGGGGCTGACTTTGCCATTGTTGTTTACTGTGCCTAGGTTGATGTCAGATAGTCCGTCCAGTTTCATTCCTAATGGACTTTCTAGCAATTGTGATACAACTGAGTGGCTTGCTAGGCCATTTCAGATGGCTGAAGAGTCTTCCACATTGCTGTTGATCTGGAGTCACATGTAGGCCAGAACCTAAAGGGATTGAACCAGGTCTGCTCTTACAAAAATCAACAATGGTGTCATGCTCATCATTAAATTTTTAACACCACATGTTTTAAATTCAAATTCCATCACCTGCCCAGGTGGGACTTGAACTCAGGCCCACAGAACATTACCCTGGATTACTAGTCCAGTGACAATACCACTACACCACTATCTTTCCCTGTGCAGATGTGATCTGGATTGTCACTGAATTTAAATCTTGAAGTATTTGCTAAAAGTATATGACCTTTCTCACTTCGAAGAATATTTAGTAATGCACTCTGCCTTCTAATTTTATCTCCCTTCAATGCTCTGTCCCTCCATTTTGACTGTTGTTTGGCTATAGTCTCATAGACATCAGTTATCCTCCAATACCTCACCCATGCATGAGCTCAGATGTTGGGTTTTGGAAGCCATTGATGTTGGGTGTCCCAGTGAAGCCCCATGCTTTCCAGAATCAGTGCCCACACATACAGACTTTCCAATGGAGGAGGTAAGAGGTACCACTTCATATCAACCAGCATCAAGAGCATGGGCCAGCTGATCTGATTCCATTGCCCCAGGCTACTGAGGTCAATTGTGGTTGCTGCTTTCAGTGAGACTTACTAATTCAGCACACAGTGAGATCCCTGCTGGGGACTTTCTTATGGCTCAGTACCACAGGAAGCAATGGGCAGGTAGGTTCCATGCTCTTATGTTGCAGACACTTTTGACCTTGTTTATTTTAATAGCATCCTTGAATGATACGGCACTGGAGGCCACTCAGCCCATTGTGTTTGTGCTAGTTCTTTGAAAGAGCTATCCAATTAGTTCCACTTCATTGCTCTTTCCCTGTAAATAACACGATTTCTTTTTCCTTCGTGTTAACCAATTATCTTTTGAAAGTTATTGAATCTGCTTCCATCACCTTTTCTGGCATTGCATTCAAGATAATAACAATTTGCTGTGTATTTTTTTCTTCAGGTTGACATTGTTTCTGTTGCCAATTACCTTAAGCCTGTGTCCTTTGGTTACTGACCCTTCAGCCACTGGAAATAAATTCTCCTTAATTACCCTATCAAATCCATTCACGACTTTAACACCATGATTAAATCTCTTCTTAACCTTCTCTAAAGGGAACTTTTCTAGTCTCTCATTGTAACTGAAGTCCTGCATCCCAAGTACCATAGAAAACCTTCCTTGCACCCTTTCTGTCTCCCCTGGGCCTCAACGCCTGAGTAATCTGGTGCCCAGAATTTGTCACAACACTTTAGCTATGGCATAACCAGTGATTTATAAAGATTTAGCAAAGCTTCCTTGCTTTTGTACACTGTGCCTCAATAAGCCGAAGATGACATATGCTTCTTAAATAATCCTCTCAGCTTGCCCTGCTGCCTTCAAAAGTTAATGTGCATAAATTCCTTGGTTTCTCTGTACTTGTCACCCTTTTTAAAATTGTGCCATTTTGTTTATACAGGAAAGCCTGTGTTATCCGGCACGGTCCAGGAATGGGAGGTGCTGGTTCAGCAAATATGTTGGCTAACCAAAATGTAAGGCGAGTTCTGCCGTTTCATCTAATTAGAAAGTTCCAGGGTGATCACGTGGGTGTTGAGGTCTCATGAGAGGTGCGGGAGCACGCGAATCAAGTGAGGGGGCACTGGACGGAGATGGTGCTGCAGTGCAGCAGGAGGCTGAGACTGGAGTGAAAACAGGTTGCTGATAGCAACTATCAGTGAGTTTAACACCTCCAGTCAAAAACACCCGACAGAACCAACCGCAGAATTCCAGTTAATGGAGAATTCCGATTGGTAGAGTGCTGGATAACAGAAATTTTATTGTATTGCCTCTCCTCATTCTTCCTACTAAAATGCATTGTGTTTCTCCTTCTCTGCATTAAATTTTATCTGCTATGTGTGTGTCCATTTTACAGCCTAAGTCTTCCTGAAGTCTGTTATCACCCTCTGTATTTGCTACATTGCTGAGTTTCATGTTATCTGCAAACATTAAAATTATACCCTATAAACTAAAGTCCAGGTCTTAAATATATGCCTGAAAAAGCAGTAGTCCCAATACTGAGACACACAACTTTATATTTCCTCCCGATCTGAAAAGCAACCATTCACCACTACTTTCTGTTTTTTGTCTTTTCACCAACACTGGCCCCTTGATCCCATTCTCTTCCATTTTTGACTAATAATTTCCTCTTCTGAATCACTCAATACCCTCTCAGAGTACAACAAAGAAATATTAGTGGGGTCATTGTGACGATATTCATGGAGGCCGCAGAGCCTCAGACTGGGATCAGCAGCTACACAAATGAAACAAAATCAATTAGAAACTCGGTGTTATACTGAGCCATACAAAGCTGATGTTCTCAGGTACCATTCCTCTATTGTGCTCTGTTAGCTGATCTCGGCCTCATTACCAAATTTGGTGCCCTTGATTGAGGGGGACGAGGAGGAATCCTACTGCTGACTGCCATGTATTAATTCTGAAGGTAAAATATAGCTGTCTAGAGATTGAGTGAGAATGAATTCTGACTAGGCTGCCCTACGGTCAAATATCCTGTCAGTATTCATCAGTGAGCTTCAGCTACAAAGGCTGATTAAAAGGGAAGGGACCAGCAATAACTGGAACCAAATCACAGCCAGATAGATTGCTTCCATGGGAAATGAGGTGGGATTTTATGGGGGGTGGTGCCCCCCACCCCCGACCCAGCTTAAAACTCGGGGGCAACTTGCCCATGCACCCGCAGCAATTTAATGCTGGAAGCATTAATTGCTTAAGGGTGAGACTTCCACCCCTTTTTCGGGATTGGTCAGCGATTCAATTGGATTGGCCGACAGCTCTGTAGTATCAGCAGCACCACCAGGAGCCATTACTGGGATGCAAGCAGCCCCCATTGCTGAGGAGCCCAGAAGGACTGCCTGTCCTAGCCCAGGATTGGGAGTCACAGAAAACGGGGATGAATGGGGATGAGGAAGGATGAGTGAAGAGGGTGGGTTCAAGAGGCCTTGGGGAGGCTAATAGGAGGAATGATCATTGGGTGGTGTCCCCGATGAGCTCAGGAGGCCCCCAAAGGAGGTCTCCCCTGTTGCAAGACACCAGCCCACACAGCTAAAGCTGCTGGATTTCCCACATGGTGTGGATCTCCCCTCAATGTGGGTGAAATACTGGCATGGGTGGGATGAGGCCGTTAATGACCATTAATTGGTCATTTAAGGGAGCCCAATAGACCGGAGGGTGGGCGGAGTGGGTGGGGTGGGCGGGGTGGGCGGGGTGGGCGGGGTGGGCCCCTACCCCCCTCCCCTTAAAATTTCAGGCAAGTTGGGGCAGGCATGTAGATAGCAGGAAGACCACCCACTGGCCATCCAGGTGCTCCCGACATTCAAGCATGTTGGCAGAAGAGTATAAAGTCTAACCTCTGGAGAATAAGGTGAAATAGGATAAGAGTATTAAGATGTGAGGATTTTGTGGATATAATAGTAGCTGAAAGGTAAGAAAAAGAAGTGATGAGAATGATGGCCAGATAAAGAACTAAAAATAAAGAAATATATGGGTATTGAAAAGGTTACCAGAAGTCTTATCAGCCCATTAAAAATAAGCAGGAGCAATGCACAATAACAGTCATTTTAAATTGCCTGTAGAGATACATACAGCAAAAAATGGCACAGATTCTCATGTCAATGGAACCTTCAGCTAGTCCCTTGACTCCCCCCACCTCAACACCCCACAACCCTCGACCCTCCATGCCCAACCCAGCCTCAATCCCTGACTCCCATTGGTCCCTGCACTTCCACCCCTGATTCCCATTGGTTCCCTGGGTCTCAATACCTGACTACTATTGATCTCCTGGGTCTCAATCCCTAATTCCTCTTGGTCCCCTAGGCCTCAATCCATGATGCTTATTGGTCCACTGGCTTTCAACCACTGACTCCTTTTTGTTCCCTGGCCTCAATCTTTGAATTCCATTTGTCTCCTTGACCTCAATCCCTGACCTTTAATGATCTCCTAGCCCTAGAAACCCTGATTCTTACTGATCTCCCAATGTCAATATCCAACTGCCTTTGGTTCCTGAACAAAGTTGTTTACTGCTGTTCTCTCAACTCAAGTCTCTGACTCCCACTGACACCTAGCCCTGAATCCTTCTCCTGATCTGAATCATTGAATCCAACTGATCTTCCATTCTACAGCTCAAATTCTGCTGGTAGATTGATTTGACACCCAGACCTTAAACCTTGACTTCCACTGGTCTTCTAGGGCCCTGACTTGCTGACTGAAATCCCTCACCACTGTTAGGCTTTTGACTCAACACTAAGTATCAGAGCTGCATGAATAGCAAACCCTAGCAGCGACTGTGTGTCCACATAATAACTATTTGTCCGAAGGGACGAAGGACTCAACGTCTCTGAAACATCAATTAGAAATTCTCCATTGCACATCAATTAGTTTATGTGAAAGTAAATTGCAAATGTTGCATAAAATTGAAAATATTATTATGAAGCTTCCACTGAAGATTAATTAAAAGAGAGAAATCATTTATATAGTGACTTTCATAATCTTAGAATGTCCATACCAGCTTCATAGCCAATGAAATAATGCTGTCAGAGTTGTAACGAACACAGCAGTCATCAGTGCACAATGAGGTATCAGAAATATCAATGTGATAATTACAAGATTATCTATTTTGGTGATGTTGGTGAGGGATAAATATTGGCCAACAAAATTTGGCCACACTTGACTGATTGTGGCATCAAGCAGCCCTAGCAAAACTGGAATCAATGGGAGTCAGGGAGAAAACTCTCCACTGGTTGGAGTCATAACTAACACAAAGGGAGATAGTTGTGGTTGTTTGAGATCAATCACCTCAGTTCCAGGTCATCACTGCAGGAGTTCCTCAGGGTAGTGTCCTTGGCCCAACTATCTTCAGCTGCTTCATCAATGACCTTCCTTCCATCATAAGGTCAGAAGTAGGGATGTTCGCTGATGATTACACGATGTTCAGTACCATTAGCGACTCTTCAGGTGCTGAAGCAGTCCGTGTCCAAATGCAGAAAGATCTGGATTATATCCAGACTTGGGCTGGCAAATGGCAAGTAACATTCGTGCCACACAACTGCCAGGCAATGACCATCACCAAAAAGAGAGAATCTAATCATTGTCCCTTGACACTCTATGGCATTACTATCACTGAATCTCCAAATATCAACATCCTTGTGGGGTTACCATTGACCCGAAACTGAACTGGACCAGCGATTTAAATACTGTGGCTACAAGCAAGCCAGAGGCTAGAAATCCTGTGGAGAGTAACTCACCCCCTGATCCCCAAAGCCTGTCCACCATCTACAAGGCATAAGTCAGAAGTGTGATGGAATACTCTCCACTTGCCTGGATAAGTGAAGGTCCAAAAACACTCAAGAAGCTTGACACCATCCAGGACAAAGCAGCCCGCTTGATTGACACCCCATCCACAAACATTCGCTCCCTCCACCACCGACACAGCATTGTGTACCATCTACAAGATGCACTGCAGGAATTCACCAAGCCTCCTTAGACAGCACATTCCAAACCCACGACCGGTACCATCTAGAAAGACAAGGACAGCAGATACATAGGAACACCACCATCCTGAATTGGAAATATATCACCTTCTTTCATTGCCCCTAGGTCAAAATCCTAGATCTCTCGCCCTAACAGCACTGTGGTTGTACCTACACCACATGGACTGCAGCAGTTCAAGAAGGCAGCTCACCACCACCTTCTCAAGGGCAATTAGGGATAGTCAATAAATGCTGGCCTAGTCAGCAATGCTCACATCCCATAAATGCATAAAAAAAGTGTCATTCAAAACACAGCAGCTCCTCCAGTTCAGCACTCCTTCAGCACCACACTGGAGTGTCAGTTGAATTTTGTGCTTGAGTTCCTGGAGCAGAGCTGAGACAATCTGACTCAGAGGTGTGAGTGCTACCACTGAGCCATGACTGACACCCATATGTGCATTTTCCAATCAGGCCAGCGGGGTCAGTGAGAGGGTGGGGTGGTCTGCGGATAAAATTCTGATAGATTGTTCCCCCTCTTTAGTCTAATGGATTTCAACATATAAGCCATTTCATTCCTCCAACACAGCCTGTAACTCAGTCTGTCTAGAATCTAATCAGGTTTACAACGTGTTGTACTCCGGTGTGTGATACTTCACAAGAGAGAAGTCTGTGTGATGTTATTGATCCTGTTTTTGAACATCATGTAGAAAGAAAAAAAAAGAACCTTTAGCTTCAGCCCCAGTAATTCTATCACAAAATGTTTTCCAACAGCAGCATTATTCTGAGACAGAAATAATATTCCTAAATAGATTAAAAACATACCAGATCTGCATGAACCTCCCCAGCCCTTCCACTTCTTGTCCCAAGGACATGAGAAAATACACTGCTTTATATAGTAATGGTCCTGATTCATAACTTGATTCACTATCGCAAGTCTAGACTTAGACCCAAGGCATTTTGAACACCTACTAACAAGTGTCACAGTCCTTGAGCGTAAGACATAGCAAGTGCAGCCAGCTTTTGTTCAGTCAAAGTCATTTTTACACAGATAAAAGTCAAATCATTCAGTCATTTTGTATTAAATGATTTAAATAAACAGTAGGAGAGATTTATTTGCTCAATTTCAATTCAACATAACCGATAATTCAAATGAGCAGCTTCAAATGGAGAAGAATATCCATCAGCATTATAAACATGCTTGGGGAGGAAGGGGTTAAAGCTTATTTATATATTATGTATGTCATATATATGAATATACACATATATAAAACAGTTATGTTGGAAAGTTTCAGCTGCTTGTAGCTTTTGTACAGCACACAAAACACGTACAATCAATATACAATATTTGACCCTTCTATTCTATGCTATTTTTTTGCTAAGAACTTACATTTTCTTGAATAAACGATGTTGCTCACCCAGATTGTGAGCTTTGTGTTCAGGAGGTGTCCAGAGCACAATGAGATGCTCACCAATTCCCTCTCTTCATCCCTTGTAGTCACCTCACAAAGCTCCCAAATACACAGATGGTTTCATTCATTAGTTCTGAACAGTTTTCTGTGCAGCTTCTCCCCAGGTTGGCGTCAGGAGAGGCCACGTGAGATGCTGAAGAGCCTATCAGTCCACAGCTGATGCTGGGGGGTGGTAAAGAGACATCAGGCACTGAGACATCATGTAGGGTTCCTTTTTTAATCAGATAGTTATATAGCCTATCGCTTGGAGGGATTTTGCTCAGAAAATGTTGTGGATCACTGCCAAGTGCCAGGGGCAGTCATACATTGGAATCCTGCAAAACACAGCTCGGATCCCCCAACTTTGATAAAATTATGTTGACAAACCTTTGCCTATTCAGTGCCTGGTTCCTCAGTGAGCTGAATGTTAATTTAAATGTATTCACCAGTCCATCTGTTATAATATAAGCCATATCTTCTTTAGGTGTAAATGTTTTTAAATCACAGACATATTGAATTGGAAAAATACAGGCATTTTAACTCATTACTTAGTTAGACAGTGCCATTTAACCCTAAGCAAAGCTTCCAAGGCAGATCTGCTCCATCACCAAAACCGTCTACTTCCACCTCTATAATATTGCCCATCTCCAGCCCTGCCTCAGCTTAACTGCTGCTGAAACTCTTATTCATGCTTTGCTGCCCCTAGGGCCCACTGTTCCAATGCCCGCTTGGCTGACCTCCCATCTTTTGTAGACTTGGGCATATCCAAAAAACTAATTCCCATTGCACAAGTCCTATTCACCTATTTTCCCTGTGCTCACTCACCAAGGTTGGTTTCCAGTCCAGGAACACCTCGATTTTAACATTCCGTTCTCTGTGCTCAAATTCCTCCCTAGCCTTTATTTTATTCATTCATGGGCTGTGGGCATTGCTGACCAGGCCACCATTTACCACCCATTTCTAACTGCCCTTGAAAAGTGGTGGTGAGTTGCCTTCTTGAACCGCTGCAGTCCATGTGGTGATGTCACACCCACAGTGTTGTTAGGATGGGGGCTCCAGTGACAGTGTAGGAACAGCGATATATTTCCAAGTCAGGATGGAGAATGGCTTTGGACAAACTTGCAGGTGGTGGTGTTCCCATACACCTGCTGCCCTTGTCTTTCTAGATGGTAGACGTTGTGGGTTTGGAAGGTGCTGGGTGAGTTCCTGCCATATATCTTATAGATGGTACACTCTGCTGTCACTGTTTGTCAGTGGTAGAGGAAGTGAATGTTTGCAGATAGAGTGCCAATCAAGTGGACTGCTTTGTCTGGATGGTGTTGAGCTTCTTCAGTGTCGTTGAAGATGCACTCATCCAGGCAAGTGGAGAGTATTCCATCACACTCCTGACTTGTGCCTTGTAGATGGTGGACAGGCTTTGGGGAGTCAAGAGGTGAGTTACTCATCACAGGGTTCCTTGCCTCTGACCTGCTCTTGTAGCCACAGTATTTATATGGCTAGTCCAGTTCAGTTTCTGGTCAATGGCAATGCCAGAATGTTGATAGTGGGGGATTCAGTGATGGTAATGCCATTGAACATCAAGAGACGATGGTTAAATTCTCCCTTTTTGGAGATGGTCATTGCCTGGCACTTGTGTGGTGTCAATGTTACTTGCCTTGTCTCTCACTATCTCTGTCAATTCCACCAGTCCTGCAGCCATCCATCAATTTTGGCTTCTTGCACATGATCTATTTCTGTTGTCATGCCATCGACAGCCTTTTCTTTAGCTGCCTCAGCCCTACCTGCGGAATTTGCTCCCAGATCTCTCCACATCTCCACCTGTCTCTCCTGTTTTAAGCTGCTCCTTTAAATATACCTTTGTGCTTAACATTTGCTCACAGATGCGGTTCGGTTTTAAATGTTGTCTGATTACAATCCTGTGAAGTGCTTTGTTAAGCTTTTATTACAGTAACCGTGCTATATAAAAATAAGTTACTGTACTGCTTTGCTGCATATTGTACTATCACATTCATGACCATTCACACTCCCCTATAGCATAATTCAAATAGAGAAGAGCTTTAAATAGGTATTTGCAGGGGAATATTAAAAAAACATAGATAATGTTCTATATAAAGTAAATAGCCTGAGTCATAACATCCCTCAAGTCAGTGCGCTTTGATCTATCCTGCGTCCCTCTGAGGCCATTCTGAGCTGTGGGCCAGTACTGAATCCAGTACTGTAAATAGTATCGAACCAGAACTCAACATTAATATAAAATAGGGTAGAATTGTCCCAATACTGCAAACAGATGTGGGACCGAGTGGGATGGTAAAACCCAGGAAACTGATGGGTTGGGATCCCAGCATGGTCCCACCCTCTTCTGGTTTACCTCAGGGTGAGACTGAAGGTGAGCAGGGTACTCCTTTGGACATGCCGGTAAGTAACTAAGGAGCGGCTAAGGTTGCTAATTGCCAAATATTAGCTGCCTTAACCCTGAATTTCCTAGTCAGAAAGGTTGTTTCTTGACCTTGCAGCAACTTGTCAGAGTTACAGAGGCAAGTGCACAGCAGCAAGAGCTTCTTCAGCGAAGCTGGTAGACTGAGAAGACATTGGTCAGTTATACTGAAGAGCTGCAGCCATGTCCAGGTGGAGACTGCTGTTCAAAACATTCCTCTCAGATAGTGTTATCCCTGTATGACAGCTGATTGCCAACTGTTTGGAAAGCACTTCGCCTGTCCAGCACATCAGCTACCTTCAGCTGCACTTCCCTGCCGACAGTGTTCACTAAAGTATGGGAGCAGCTTATGCAGCACCACTTTCCACCTCAGCTGGGGGGCAAAAGCAGAAGCCACACCACTACCATGAGCTCCAGGAGCAGCACGAGCGACACAACAGCTACACAAGCTGCCTCCCCCTCAGGTGCATGTCACTCCACTGTGTCTGTCCTCCCCTCAGCTACATGTCATTCCACAGTGTCTGTCTTCTCCTCAGCTGCATGTCACTCCACAGTGTCTGTCTTCCCCTCAGCTGCATGTCACTCCACAGTGTCTGTCTTCTCCTCAGCTACATGTCACTCCACAGTGTCTGTCTTCTCCTCAGCTGCATGTCACTCCACAGTGTCTGTCTTCTCCTCAGCTGCATGTCACTCCACAGTGTCTGCCTTCTCCTCAGCTGCATGTCACTCCACAGTGTCTGTCTTCTCCTCAGCTACATGTCACTCCACCGTATCTGCCTTCTCCTCAGCTACATGTCACTCCACAGTGTCTTTCTTCTACTCAGCTACGTGTCACTCCACAGTGTCTGTCTTCTCCTCAGCTACATGTCACTCCACAGTGTCTGTCTTCTCCTCAGCTACATGTCACTCCACAGTGTCTGCCTTCTCCTCAGCTACATGTCACTCCACAGTGTCTGCCTTCTCCTCAGCTACATGTCACTCCACAGTGTTTGCCTCCTCCTCAGCTACATGTCACTCCACAGTGTCTGTCTTCTCCTCAACTTCATGTCACTCCACAGTGTCTGTCTTCTCCTCAGCTACCTGTCACTCCACAGTGTCTGCCTTCTCCTCAGCTGCATGTCACTCCACAGTGTCTCCCTCCCCCTCAGCTACATGTCACTCCACAGTGTCTCCCTCCTCCTCAGCTACATGTCACTCCACAGTGTCTCCCTCCCCCTCAGTTGCATGTCACTCCACAGTGTCTGCCTTCTCCTCAGCTGCATGTCACTCCACAGTGTCTCCCTCCCCCTCAGCTACATGTCACTCCACAGTGTCTCCCTCCCCCTCAGCTACATGTCACTCCACCGTATCTGCCTTCTCCTCAGCTATATGTCACTCCACAATGTCTGCCTTCTCCTCAGCTACATGTCACTCCACAGTGTCTGTCTTCTCCTCAACTACATGTCACTCCACAGTGCCTGCCTTCTCCTCAACTACATGTCACTCCACAGTGTCTGTCTTCTCCTCAGCTGCATGTCACTCCACAGTGTCTGTCTTCTCCTCAACTACATGTCACTCCACAGTGTCTCCCTTCCCCTCAGCTACATGTCACTCCACAGTGTCTGTCTTCTCCTCAGCTGCATGTCACTCCACTGTGTCTGCCTTCTCCTCAGCTGCATGTCACTCCACAGTGTCTCCCTCCCCCTCAGCTGCATGTCACTCCACAGTGTCTGCCTTCTCCTCAGCTACATGTCACTCCACAGTGTCTGCCTTCTCCTCAGCTACATGTCACTCCACAGTGTCTGTCTTCTCCTCAGCTTCATGTCACTCCACAGTGTCTCCCTCCCCCTCAGCTACATGTCATTCAACAGTTTCTGTCTTCTCCTCGGCTACACGTCACTCCACAGTGTCTGCCTTCTCTACAGTTGCATGTTGATCCACAGGGTAGAGGGGACCGGCAGCGAGCTCCAGCTGGAAGAAGGCAAGGCCCCCAAAACAAGGCCTACCAGCATAGGATTAGCTCTTGACATGCTCGAGCACCAGTGCCTCAGGAGGCTTAGGATCTCAGGTTGCTGCTGATGTCTGAAGCCTCCTAGAACAAAACTTACTTGTCGGTGGAGCAGATGGAGATGCATCGTGAACAGTGTCTGAGGTTCCTGTCATTTGAGGGCCAAACCCCAGGCCATCCAGATCTCTGCCTCTCATTGAGTTGAGTGCTCTCTTCTCCTGCAAGGCAACAAAGCAGTGAAATGTGTGTGTTTGGTCATAATGGTTTGTGAGGTGATGGGGGAGGGACATATCTAGAGGGTGCCTATAAAGCACGGGTGCAAGAGGACAATAGGCTGAGGGTGAGAATGAGTGTGAGTGTTGGCCGCTCAGGTGGGTATGCCCAGAGTGAGAGAGAGTGGAGCTGCAAGGTGTGTTGACCTAAGGCATGCTGTGTAGGAGAATGCTGGGAAAGTCAGCGTGTGGGATTTTGGCACCACTTACACCACTCACTTTTTTGTCCCTCCTGATGTCCTGGATCCTCCTGGCACACTATCTCGAGGTTTAAGGGGGCACACTCATGCTGCTGACTTCCTTGGCCACTTCCATCCACACCTGCTGGCTGGAGAGGTTGGCATCTTTCTCCTGCCCTTGGGGAACACCACTTCACCACAGTCCCTCAGATCCTCCAGGTAAGGGTGAGAGACACAGGGGCGCAGCCTTCCCAGGTGTCCTCCTCTCCATTCTTGCAGTGGCTACAGCCTCAAAAATCCAAGTGCTTCTAAATCCTTGTAACCCATGCTGTGGTCCCTTTAAGTAAAAATCCTTCCTTTGACAGAATGGATGCATCATCCCACCTGCCCTCCCTAATTGGTCAGGGAGCCCGGAGGCAAGATGACAATTGGTTTTCTCTGGTAAAGAGCAACTGCCGGACACACCATTTAGAGGCTCAGTTTATAAATGTGAAAATGGTCTCGCCATAATCAGTAGGGACTAAGGTGAACTGATTCAGTCCATAATTCTCACCCTTTTGATTTCCTGCCTCCTTGAGATAAAGGTCAATGTTTCAATAAATAGCAATAAGCCATCTTGACTTGGAAATATATCATCATTCTTTCACTGCTGTTTGGATCAAGATCCTGGAACTCCCTTCCTAATTAGCACTGGGGGGGTGGTTGGGGGGGGCGGGGGGGTTGGTAGGGGGGTTGCACCTACAGCACATGGACTGTAGTGTTCAAAAAGGTGGCTCACCACCACCTGCTCAAGAGCAGTTAAACATGGAATATAAACACAAGCCTTGGAAATAAATCTCTCTCTTTAGTCCAAAGTGAATGATCTTACATTTCTCCATACTGACCTCTACTTAGAGCAGTTTTTCTCACTGCTTAACCTATTAATGTCTCTTTGCAATTTCTGTTCACATTGACACCATTTTTTCTCAATTCAACTTAGTTTTGCAATTTAAATTAGCATTGTCACTTGGATCTACAGCTCTCTAACCCTTCACTTAAGTCATTTATAAATGCAGCAAAAAGTTAAGAGTGTAGTCCTGATCCCTGGGTGACATTACTATAGTCACATCCCCACTGATTGGAGTACATACTCATTGGCCCTACTCCCTACCTTCTAATCCACTCTCTACCCATGTCACTAGGATGCATGCAATTCCATGACGTCTGTCAGTCTCTTTATCAACAGCCTTTCATAAATCCCCAAAAACACTGCCCCTCATCTATTATGTTAGTTCCTTCTCAAAATTCAACCACGTTCAGTAGAAATGACCTACCCTTTGCAAATCCACAATGATTCTTTTTGACCATCACAAATTTGTCCTAGCATTTGAACACTCTGTCCATAATGACAGCTTCTAGTAAGTTTCCCAAACTGATATTCGACTAATAGACCCATAATTTCTGAATTTATCTCTCCTACACTAATGAGTGAAATTGGGACTTTTCTAATCCTAAGTGATGATTCTTGATTCAAACATTGATTAAAGCGTTGGCCATTTCTCCACCTAGATCTTTTAATATCCTGAACTGGAATCCTTCACCATGAATTTTCCATCTTCAGTCTCGTTATTTTTCCCCTTTACCTTTATGTTACTAATATTAAACCAAGTAAGTTCCTGTCCTTGATTTATTTTTAGTTTTCCTCATATCTTATTTCATGGGGGGAGATGGTTAATGTCAGCTGGAATAGAAATCCAGAGGCCAGGCTAGTGTCCTAGGGACAAAGGTTCCAATCCCACCATGGAGGCTGATGGCATTTAAACATAATTATTAAGATGGAATTGGAAGCTAGTCTCAGTAATAGTGGCCACAAAACCTTTGTTGATTGTCATAAAAACTGACCTGGTTGACTGATGTTTTTTAGGGAAGGAAATCTGCTGTCCTTACCTGGTCTGACCTACATGTGAGTCCAGACCCACAGTAATGTGGTTGACTCTTAACTGCCATATGAAATAGCCTTGCAAGCCACTCGGTTCAGGGACAATTAGGGATGGGCAACAAGTGCTGGCCTTGCCAGTGACACGCACAACCCATGAAAGAATGAAAAAAAGTCTAATTATCCTATTACTCCACTGTGAAGACTGACACAAATTCAGCAAGTCTACCATTTCCTTGTTTTCAATAACAATATCCCCTGAGTCTGTCTTTAAGGGGCTCACATTACTCTTATCCATCCTATTTATTTTGTTACACTTATGAAAGTTTTAACATTGTCCTTGATAGCAGTTCTCTCATTATATTTTGCAGTTCTTACTACTATCTTAATACCCCTTTTCTATTCTTTGTAAAGCCCCAATTCCATGAAGTCCCCACTATTCTTTACATTCATATAAATGTTTTATTTTATACAATCTCTCACCTCTTTTGTTGATCAATGTTGTGTAATTACACAAAAAGAGCTTTAATGCTATGCACAGACTTCTTTGAACACCTCCCACTGCTTACCTGCAGTTTTACCAGTTCACTGTTGCCAATCTTTGCCTCATCCCTTCAGAGTTAACATTAGCTAAATTAGAAACCTTGGTTTATGATGTACACTTCTCCCTCCTGAGCCTGATATTGAATCCAATCATGTTTCCGGTTAACTGGATGTTTCCTTACTGTTCGATTATTAATTAATTTTGGCTCAGAGTTCATCCTTGAATCTAGCATGGCCTGTTCTCTTGTTGATTGAAGAACACTTTGTTCCAAAAAAATTGTCTCGTCTTTACTTAAAGAATTGGAAAAATGTGTCTTGAATTGTTTTGCTTCTTTGTGAAAATGAAATCTCCCATTATCAGCACTGTGCTTTTGCAATAAGTTTCTCTAATCTCCATTTATATGCTGCTTCATTGCTGCTATCAGTGATCTGCATCTCTGCCTTACACCTTTATCTAATTCTCAATGTGGCCCAGACAGTTTCTACTGCCTGCTCACCCTTACTGGTATCTGCTCTTTCTAAGGCTGTAATAGTGTGTTTTATCAACACTGCTTTTCTCCCTCCTTCCAAATTCTCTGGCCTTTCCAGGCACCTTGCAAACTGGAATATCTGTATCTCAGTAATGTCCAGCTTGCAGCCAGCTTCAAAAATGGCCACCCTACTTCATACTAAAATGGCTTATTGCCTGAATCAGTAGACATCTTGGATACCCAGCCCTTTAAAATGGGGTGTATAAAGCTATGAGGCAACTAGATAGAACAGATAAGAAGGCATTAATCCCTTTGGCTGAGGGATCCAAAGGGGATAGATCAGATAAGAGATACAAAGGTTAGAGGGGATATGAGGAACATGTTTTCACTCCGAAGGTGGTGAGGATGTGGAAATCGCTGCCTGAAAGGAGGCAGAATCCCTCAAAACATTTAAAAAGTACTTGGATATGAACTTGAAATGCAGTAACCTTCATGGCTATGGACCAAGAGCCAGAAGGAAAGATTAGGCTGGATGGCCGGTGTGGACATGATGGGCTCAAGGGCCTCCTTCCATGTTGTAAAATCCTATGATTCTATGAGCTAGCTGCATTACTGCTGTTAATGGGGCGGTAAGGTTAATAATCTCACTTTGAAACTTATACCCCCACATTAAAGGCAGGCGAGGGCAGTGATAATTGACCTTGACACTTGCTGAACAAGACTAACTAGTCACTTTGGCAATGGGTTGGAGAACTGCCAGATCATATAGACCTGTAGCAAGCTTAAGTCTCCCCTCCAAGAAGCTATTCCAATCATGCGTGAGCAGCAGCTGGCTGTCCAGTGGGACAGGCTGAACACAAACATGAAGTTGCCTCATAAATAATTGATGCAATGTATTGCTATTCCAATAAAATTCTCAATGGGGACTGACAGTGTCCTGCTTTTTTCTGCTGCCAGAGGTCACTGCCCAGCAAGTTTGCTGCTGACCTAGTCCAAATATCTGGGATCAGCTAATTTACATGCAAGTGGGAAAGCTGCCATTGCAGTAATGCCTGGGATGGGCCATCTGTCCCAGAGGGAAGGAAGTCCTCATGTTACTGAAGTCAGCTGAAGATAGGCATCCTTCAAGAGCAGTATAAAGCACTTAATGTGGGAGGGAGGGTGGTTTTGAGTATGGAATTGGAATATACCTTGAGTAATTCCCATGGGACCAGGAAGTATGGAGAGGGACTTTTTTTAAAAACAGGCAGCTTCATTGAGAGACTCAATAAGAAGGCAGAACTTTGCCAAAAAGCGTCACAGGAGAAGATGCAGAATTCCCAGGACTTCCTTTGAAGTTGAACACTGACAGAGAACTCATTCCTTTCTCCCCACGTCTTTGTGCCAAACCCTGCGGATTTTATATGTCACATACTTAGCAGGGCAATGGGGGAGAATGAAACTAACTGATACCTCTTTAAGGAGCCAGCTCAGACATGCTGGGCCAGATGGCCTGTGCTGAAAGATTCTATGAGCAGAATTTTCCATAAATGAGACTAAGTGCAGTGGCGGGAGGATTCCCACTGTCCGGAATGGCGGGAACTCACACCTGATTCTGCACTTGGACCCTCATTAATTATGCAAAGGTATGCATCAGTCCAAATCACTGGCCAGGTTGGGAGTTGATTTGTGCAGCAGCCGTCAACTGGTGCGTTCACAAGTCCGGGCGCCGTATTTAAAGGCCAGTCCAACACACAATCTCACTCCAATCAGCCCACCAGAGATGCCTGGCAACCAGAAGGGAAAGGCTGAGAGCCTGAAGAGGAAGGCAGTACCTCACTTCACCCAGCAGGCCCTCCAGTTCCTTGATCAGAGGGCTACAGGCACAAGGGCATGTGCCTTTCCCAGGTGGCTGCAAGAAGCACGGCAGACTCACCTCTCCAGCCTGGGAGAGCATCGCGGAGCAGTTCAGCAGACCTGCACCCAAAGTGCCACCCAATGCAGGAAGAGGATGAATGATCTCATCTGCTCCACCAGGGTAAATCATCCTTCAACTCCCTCCAATATCAAACTCTTATTATGGCATCATGCACTCAAACAGCTACTCTCTTCAGGGATCTCACGCAACCATTAGCAGGGAACACATATCAACAGTCATTCACTCACTGAGACTTTCACATCACCACCATCCCATTGTCATGTTGCTCACACTCCATCCTCTGGCCCACATGGGAAGGGCTCACCACACACAGGGGGCAGGTATCTCACCCAACCTCTGTTCCATCCCTTCTCATCACATATCTTTCTTTCTTCTTCATACAGACCAAGCTGGCACACAACAGGCATGAGAGAGCTCAGATCGGGGGAGGGACGGCCAATACCCTTGCCCTCAATGAGTTTGAGAAAGCTGCAGCCGAGCTGGCTGGGGAGGACAGGGATTGCTCCTACGGGGAAGGGGAGATCGGTCTCTCCTACCAACCTAGTACGGATCACAGCTCCATCACTTCATCAAATCCTGACATTCAGTGTGAGTTCATGTGCAGTCTTATCTAGCTCATGCTCATTAACTGAAACTCCCTTTTCTATTTTCTAGGCACCAGCAGATCGAGCTCCCCAAGCCAGTCCAGCACACCAGTGTGAGCCCCCGGACCTCATCTGAAGAGGAGGCTCCAGAAGAACCATCATGGCTCTCACACACACCCCCACTAGCTCAGAGACACATATGTCGGTAGGACACAGATGTAGATTAGGCTCAGGGGAACATCTCATTGATAGGTCCCCGCAGCAGTTGGAGGCAGGGAAAGCCCAGGTCTCCAGCACTCGGAGGGCTGAGTCAAATGATGACCATCTGCAAGTGGCCGCCAAATCTATGCTGGAGATGCAATGATAGGCGGCGGCACATCAGGCACAGATTCATCAGTCACTCAGCAGACTGGAGCAAACAAGGGAAGAGTCCGTTAGCATTCTGTCTGAAGTTGTGGCTCTGATATGCGAGCGCCTTGAGGTCACCATGGGAAGGCTGGCACCACTATTGAGACCTGGGTCCAGCAGGTCTTGTTAGATTTATGCTTGGCCCTACACTCCATGGTCACACACCCTGGAGGGCACCATCAGAGTGTAAGCGACATGGGGACAAGGCACCTTGACCTCCCTCTGGGTGCACCATCACCTGCAGGAGTCAGGGCAAGGCTCTTGGGCTCCCACAGGGAGGATACTCCAAGGGTGTGCAGCCGCTCACAGCCCCCTCTGCCTGTGACCCCATCCACTCCAGCTTCTCAGGCCACCGAGGGAGCTTCTGCCCCTGAGCAGGTAACCCTTATCAGGCTGCAGCCCTCCAGGCCTCAGGCCACAGAGGACATCTGCCAAAGTCATCACAGACACAGGAGGTAGCAGTCAGTAGGTTTCTCCACCTCTGCTGTGGATGTTGGGGCTGCACCCAGGCGTAGCGGTGGAGTTAGGAAAGTTAAGAAAAGTTAATGACGCTTTTGGGTCACGGGTGTGCTAGCTATGTAAATAAATTGCAACAAAAATAGAAAATGCTGGAAAAGCTCAGCAGGTATAACAGCATCTGTGGAGAGAAAAACAGGGTTAACGTTTCGAGTCCGTAAGTCTCTTCTTCAGAGCCGAGTCAAACGGGCTCAAAACATTAACTCTGTCTTTCTCGACACAGATGCTGTTAGACCTGCTGAGCTTTTCCAGCATTTTCTGTTTTTGTTTCAGATTTCCAGCACCTGCAGTATTTTGCTTTTATCTTAAACAAATTGGACTTTTAATACATTTGATGGTTATGTGAATGTTCCTGTCAACTGAAGGCGTTCTGATTTGTCCTTTGGAATCCTCTTATTTCGAGGTTTAGCCTTCCTCCCACTCAGTGATAGTGTCCCACACTGAGATTCATATTCCTGTGATGTCAACCTCAGTTGAACTAGTATCTGAACCCCTTGTGTGATGTCAGGGAGATGTGTTTAAATCTTAATTTGAAGTGTGTGATGTAAGCATTTCTAACTCTTCTTCCTCATAGAACACCATTGAGGGCAGCTCATCAGCATTGATAATCTAGTGGCATGTGTGTCTCCTCAGTGGCAGTGGCAGAAAAAAAAACCTGCACGGGAGGAGGAGATCCCTCGGCATGTCCACATCTCAGCCGCAGCAGCTTTGGCATCATTAGATGGCGGCAAAGTCTTCAAGTCTTCTCTCGCATCAATCTCATTCCTATTTGGGCTCTCAGCTCCCAGAGTGAGGTCCCTCACAGGGTCCCACAGATCAAAGCAAAGATCATGGCCCAATGATTCATGAGGCAAGTGTGAATGCAGGACTCATTCTCACTGCAAGTGGGTGGACATCCCCTAAGCTGAAAGAAGATGGCACTGAAGATGAGGAGAGATGTGGCTATTTTGATATCATACGGACTCTCAGCAGCCTCCTGAGGTTCCTGGGCCTCCGAATCTTCATCCTCTGATGAGCTCTCATCCTCCTCCAGATCATCCTCTGGCAGGGAGCCACCTTTCTGTATAGCCAGATTGTGAAGGGAGGAAAACACTGCGATGATGTGGGACACCCTGTTGGGAGTGTGTTGGCGTGAGCCTACTGAGTGGTCCAAGCATCTGATACGCATCTTCAGAAGCCCTGTGGTCTGCTCTATAAGGGAGCATGTGGAGCTTTGAGCAGCATTGTACCTCTCCTTGGAATAACTTTGAGGGCGATGCACCAGTGTCATCAGCCAGTGTTTCAGTGGGTACCCCTTATCCCCAAGAAGCCATCACTGCAGACCCTCGAAAATCTCAGGCACCTGGGAGTGACTCAGGATGTAGGAGTCATGGCCACTCCCAGAGTACCGTGCACAAACATGCAATACATGCTTCCAGTAATGACACACCAGTTGCACATTGATGGAATGGTAACTTTTGTTGATAAACATTAGGGCTTGCTGCCATGGAGCCCATATAGCCACATGGGTGCAGCCTATTGCACCCTGCACTCTTGGGAAGCCTGAGATGGTGGCAACGCCAGTGATTCTCGCAGCTTGGCTATCTTCGTCCAGAGCAAACCTACCATAATGATGGGCCTTCCTGTAAAGGGCATCTGTGACCACCTTTATGTGTCAATGTGTTGTCGACTGAGAGATGCCACACAGGTCACCTGTTGATCCGTGGAACGAACCAGAGGCCAAGAAATTGAGCACAGCAGTCACCTTCAAAGCCACTAGCAGGGGATAACCTCCAATTTTTTGAGAAAGTTTAATATAAAATCAAACGCATGCTACTGATTCTGTCTCACTATTAACAGCTTGATCCAAATCCTACAGTGAATGCCAAATGAAATGGAAATACTCCCAACAATTTCTCTCAAAATGGCATCAACTCATACCAGGCTCCGGTCCCAATAGATTTTCCCAATACCTCACCAAAGTTGGCCTTTTGTAAGAGACCAATTCCCTGGCTTTTGTTTCCAGCAGGGGGGTTTTTGGAGAAAGGTCACTGGTGGAGAGCCCCTATTGAGTGCCACTGAGAGCGAGGGTCGCCAAAACTCCAGCTTTCCCCTGGAGGTACAAAGGATAAAAAAAATTAACCATCAGGACACTGTTGCAAACAGTTGTGGATTTAAAAAATATTCTTCTAACATTTTGGTTATTATAAAAAGACCTGAAATTTAAAAAGACTTGTTTGTCTGACAATCAAAAGTTATCCAATTGAGTAATGAAGATTCTAATCCCTTTTCATCTGGTGTGGGGAGACAGTGCTCACAAGGAGTGGACATGTTGATTCACCAATGGCAAGATTGTGTGGCTGAAGCAGTTGATGGCAGGAGGGGTTTTTCTATTATTTATTCACAGGATGTGGGCTTCACTGGCTTGGCCAGCATTTATTGCCCATCCCTAATTGCCCTTGAGAAGGTGGTGGTGAGCTGCCATCCCGAACCACTGCAGCCCATGTGGTGTAGGTACACCCACAATGCTGTTAGGAAGAGAGTTCCAGGATTTTGACCCAGAGACAGTAAGGGAATGGCAATATATTTCCAAGTCAGGATGGTTTGGAGGACAATTTGAAGGTGGTGATGTTCCCATGTGTCTGCTGCCCTTGTCCTTCTAGGTGGTAGAGGCCTTGGGTTTGGAAGGTGCTGTCGAAGGAGCCTTGGTGAATTCCTGCAGTGTTTTCTTGTAGATGGTACACACTGTTGCTACTGTGCATCGTTGGTGGAGGGAGTGAATGTTTGTTGATGGGGATCCAATCAAGCAGGCTGCTTTTTCGTGGATGGTGTCAAGCTTCTTGAGTGCTGTTGGAGCTGCACTCATCCAGCCAAGTGGAGCATATTCCATCACACTCCTGACTTGTGCCTTGTAGATGGATGATAGGCTTTGGGGAGTCAGGAGGTGAGTTACTCACTGCAGGACTCCTAGTCTCTGACCTGTATTTATATGGCTAGTCCAGTTTCTGGTCAATGGTAACACTCAGGATGTTGATCGTTTGGGATTCAGCAATGGTAATGCCACTAAATGTCAAGGGATGATGGTTAGATTCTTTTTTGTTGGAGATGGTCATAGACTGGCACCTGTGTGGTGCGAATGTTATTTGCCACTTGTCACCCCAAGCCTGGATATTTTCCGGGTCTTGCTGCCTTTGGGTCATGTGTTACAACCTCCCAGGAATACTTCCATCCAGAGTTGTCAATCTGACTGAGGACGGATATGGATGTGGAGACCAAATGTAATATTTCCAAGGTTGCTGCTGACACAGGATTAGGTATGAGTGTGAGGTGTGAGGAAGATACAAAGGGAGTTCAAGGGGATTTAGGCAGGCTATGTGAATGGGCCAGAACATGGTAGATGGAATATAATGTGGAAAAATGTGAAGTTATCCATTTTGGTAGGAAAAAAAGAAATGCAGAGTATTTCTTAAATAGTGAGAGATTGGGAAGTGTTGGTGTCCAAAGGAATCTGGATGCCCTTGAACAAAGGTTATTGAAAGCTAACATACAGGTAGAGCAAGCAATTAGGAAGGCAAATGGAATGTTCAACCTTATTGGAAGAGGATTTGAGTACAGGAATAAAGAAGTTTCGGTCTCCTTACCTAAGGAAGGATATACTTGCCATAGAGGGAGTGCAAGAATGGTTCACTAGACTGATTCCTGGGATGGCAGGGTTGCCTTATTAGAAGGGATTGGGGAGACTGAGTTCTTGTATTCTCTAGAGTTTATAAGAATGAGAGGTGATCTCACTGAAGTATATAAAATTCTTACAGGGCTCAATAGTGTTGATGCAGGAAGGGTATTTCCCCTGGCTGGGGATCAAAATCCTGGAACTTACTCCATAACAGCAGTGTGGCTGTACCTACACTACACGTACTGCAGTGGCGCAAGAAGGCGGTTCACCACCTCAGGGTAATTAGAGATGGACAATAATCCTGGCCTAGCCAGCGATGCCTACATCCTGTGAAAACAAAAGAACCAAGGGACAGAGTCTCAGAATAAGGGCCAAGCCATTTAGGACCTAGATAAGGAGGAATTTCTTCCCTCAGTGGGTGATGAATTTTTGGAATTCCCAACCTTAGAGGGCTGTGGGAGCTTAGTCATTGAGTATGTTCAAGACAGAGATCAGTAGATTTCTAGATATTAAAGATATCAAGGGATATGGGGACAGTGCAAGAAAATGGCAATGAGGTAGAATATCAGCCACTATCTAGTTGAATGGGAGAGCAGGCTCAAGTGGGTGAATGGCCTACTTCTGCCCCATTTCCTATTTTCCTATGATTGGGAGTTGGGATCACAGAATTGGTCCTTGCATAATATTGGGCAGTATGGGGTGGATTGCTCTCTGCTCCTGCATGTGAGAACAGTAGAAAAGGGTGTAAAATGGATCGACAACCAACTCATCACCTCAGGCTTGAATTTCCCTAGACCCAGCCTTGGCAGAACTCCTGTTGGCTGCTCCTTTCCCCAGCTGTTGCATGCAAATAGGAGAGGAGAGAGTTGCAGATAGGGTCTGTCCTCACAGCCCATTTCCTTCCCATCTGTTAGTGATTCTGTATCCATGTGCAGAAATTCCTCTCCAGATTTTGTGATCCAATTAATGTTGCAGCAATGTGATTGTCCAATCGCTGGTCGGAATCATGCTGTGACTATATAATGACTCCCGACCCAATTTCTTGGGTTGTGGAGAAAATAGCTAGCAGAAGTCCTGCCCAACCCTGGAGTAGAGAAATCCAGCTCCCATTGGACACAAGCCAGTTGACCTCAGTGGGTGAGTGTTGGACAACCCATCACTACCAAGCCCAACCTTTCCTTCTGCTGTGGCTGCACACCTTGGACAGTGGGAATGAGCAGAGGCATTTATAGGTTTTCTCTCTCCATGGCCCAAGGGGAATTGAGGGGGATTCTGAGGATCTCACCTCTGCCCAAAATGAGATCAACCACATTCTTGCAGAACGGATATCAAATTGGGATCAAAATGAAGGGGGAGGAAAGTTAAAAATGCCCCCAGTTTTCTCGCTCTTGACAAAATCCAGCAACCACATCACTAAAGATAACAACTTGCATTTATATAGCACTTTAACTTATTCAAATATCCCAAGGCACTTCACAGGAGCATTATCAAACAATACTTGACACAGATACCACTTGAAAAGGTAGTGGGAAAGGTGACCAAACATTTTGTCAAAGAGGTTTGTTTAAATATTAAAGGGATAGGGAGGTGGAGAGCCTTAGGGAGGGAATTCCAGATCTTAGGCCCAAGGCAGCTAAAGGCATGGCCACCAATGGAAGGGTGTTGAAAACTAGGGATGTGCAATGGCAAGTTGTTGTACTGATATAAAGTCACCAATCGTTCATAAGGAATTGTGTAAACACATTCTGGCTCTTTTATTGATACTAGGCACATGAGAACAGATACATATCGGTAGAAAGCTTGAAGCCATCAGCAACAGAGCTGCTTGAAGGCATCAGCAGTAGTGCTGAATGAGCGTGCTTTTCTCAAAGGCAAAGGTGAATCTAAGACTGGATTACATGACACACTTTCATTCTGGTAATGTCATGTTGCCATCCCTTAAGGACATACGACAACAATCCCCTTCCTTGTTAAAGATACTTTCAAATCTCCAAAGAAGTATAACTATTTACAATACATTTTCATGTTTAGTTACAGTTACATAGGTACATAGAACTGATGAATCTATGAGTCTTTAAAGCATAATGGTAATCTGCTGGTACTCTCAGATCTTGCAATGGTATCCTTGTCTGGTGGTTTTGTTAATTGCTCACAGTACCTGTGGGATTGGTATTCTTGGACATTGTTCCTGGTTGTATTTGGAATCTTGTCCCCAATGCAACAGGGCTGTATGGTGGTTGAGGAGCTAAAATGGATCAGATTTGTCCCCGGTTATGCCTCACCGTTGTATGTTTGTTCTTAATTATTTCATAGGACCTTGGTTCCGAACAAATCCTTGTCACCTCGGCTGGTTGCCACGTATGATCTGTGGGATCCTGGATGTAAACTGGTTGTCCCGCTTGTAAAATTGGCAATTCTGTACCAGTTTTTTTAATTCGCAATTGGTTATCTGCGTTTACCATTTTAAAGGTTGCTGTCTAGTTTCTGAAAAAGTTGAATGGGTAAGAGTAGATAAATCAGTACACACTAGTTCGCCAAACATGAAATCTGCCAATGATGGAATAGTTGCACTAAAAGATGTAGCTTTCAGATGTAGCATTGCAATGTGTAGACATAACTTAGTCTGTCTACATTTGAGAATTAGGGCTTTCCCTGTGTGAATCATTCATTCAGCTAGGCCATTAGATCCAGGGTAGTGAGGAGAAGAAGTAGTGTGATTGATATTCCACTTCTCAAACATATCCTGAAATGGCTTACCAATAAATTGTGAAGCATTGTCTGAAATGATCTCTCTAGGCACACCAAATAAACTGAAGATAGCACTTAGAATGTGCACGACAGTTGTGCTTGACGTATTATGCAATTGTTGAATAATGGTGTACTGGGTAAAGTAGTCGACGATGATGATGAAGTCAATGCCATGAACATGAAAGAGGTCGGATGCAATTTTGGACCAAGGAAGGGTAGGAACTTCATGTGGAATCAATGGTGATTTGCACTGACTTGGTATATGCTCCTGACGTGATTCGTACTTCTTGACAACTTCAATGTCATTGTTCATACATACCAGTAGACTATCTTTCTTGCGAATCTTCTCATCTGATCTTTGTCCATGTTTGAGTGGTGAAGTTGTTGAAGAATATCAGGCTGCAAAGATTCCAGTATGATGACCTGCCCACCTTTGAAAATGATTCCCTGGGATATGCCTAGCTTACCCAGGTAAGGCCAACATGGTCTCATGTGTTCGTGGACATGCTGAACTGAATCTGGCCATCCTTCAATTATGTTTTTTTCCACAGTTTCTGTAGTGCAGAAGCCTTCCCCATTTATTCTTGTGGCTGCTGGCATTTGCGTTGTGCAAAATGTACCAGATCTGTTGATGGACTTGCATTCTCCTGCAAACGTAAAGTCACAGCTCACTTGAAACTGCCAATGTTGTTGAAATATTCTGGATATTTTGATGTTAGGTCATGAACAGAGGCAGCAGAAGTAGTTTCTGAGGTTGGTCTGCCTTGAGATATCCAACTATTTCCATGGATTGTTACTTGTGCGAGGTCATGGCATGCCGGTAGACCTACAATTGCTGAGCCTTTAGTCACCATGATGTAGAACATCTGTGACACCCAGGAGGATTGATTGTACTTGCACTTCAGGGCTATGGAGACTGCACATGGAGTAACTGAACCATTATACCCTGAAGGTATCACAGCAGTAGGTTTTGCCATGGCCTTCCACGTCTGTAGATACATATCCTTTAGAATTTACAGACCTAGTATGCTGGTACTTGCCCCTGTGTCAGTCATAACCAAAACCGAACAGTTGCAACTTTCTTAGGACAATTAATTTGAATCTTGGCAAACACTTCAGATGGTTTGATGACATATATGTTTTCACAAGATTGATGGTGTGAAACTTGTGTTCATCACTCATTGTCTCATCATGCACATCATTGTCATGTTCTAGTTTGTCTATGTTTCGGACAGGACACCAGATGGTCATTTTCATTGGTTGAAGGTTCCCATTGTGTATGGTCTGTTTGGATCAGTGACGTCTCTTTGTAGCTGTATCAGCCTTTATTCCAGGGCACTGCCACTGTCAATGGCCCTTTCTGCCACATGCTTTGAAGAATTGATGGAAAGCTGGGTGTTGCCTTGGTGCATGCAGAAGGCCACACCTTCCACATGTCTTGCTAGGTTTGGATGTTCTAGCGAGTGTGTCAACAATTGGAGTTGTAATTAGGACCTGGAAGTTTTGTCGACCTGCAAGGATCACTTTGTATTTAAGTCCAACTTTGAGTAGCCTGTCGATGCTATACATTTTGGCCTTGTCTATCAGGTCTTTCAAGAATGCTTCTATGGGAGTGGATGTGATCACCAACTCAATAATTCTGTCTGCTAGCTCTGCATTTGAAAAATCACAGTACATATCTTTTTCTCTGCATCTGCTGACAAAATAGCCTATGGATCTGTTGGCTGTTGTCAAGATGACATGAACTCTAGTCGATGAATAAGAAAGATTAACCTAATTGTGAACCAGTCTTCTAATGTAGTCCATACCTTTCGGGAGTCCTTTTGCTCTTCCTCTGTTAATCATGACATGTTTAGCCTGTGTAGACCTTAATTTCCAATTGCTAGGCAAATTTTGATGGATTGCTTGTCTGGTTCAGACACACCTGAATCAAGAAACCATAGCTGTGTACAATGTTTAAAAATTGAATTTAGTTAGTATGTCAGCTGCATCCTAATTCAACTTGAGGAATGTTGCAGACATTTTGACAATATTCCTTTGACCCTCCTTCCCCTTTGGTACCTGAGATGAGTGTTGCTGTTACCACTTTCACGTGCTTTTGCAAAGCTCTGCCTGTTATAATCACAACCTTCTCTGGCCCAAATTTTATGAATTTTTTTGTTGTTTTTTCTTTTGTCTGATTCTCCATCACTTGCTATTTACCCGGCACAATCTAAAACTGTTCAAAATGATGTACCTGTGCTTAATCTTGCTGCCAGGCTGTTTGACCACCGCTGAGCACTATGTTGTAATGTTATTCTGATATAAAGGCATTAATCACTCTTAAGAGATTAGATAAACTCATTCTCATTCATTTGTTGAGACTAGGCACATGAGGACTGATATATACCGGTAGAAAGCTTGAAGCCATCAGCAGCAGAGCTGTGTATGTGTATGTGAGTGCTCTGCTCAAAGGCAAAAGTGAAACTAAGACTAGATCACATAATGCACTTCCCTTTTAGTGATGTCATGCTGATATCCCTTCAAGGCATATTACAAAATGCAAGAGGCCTGCATTGGAGGAGCTCAAAGATCTTGGAGGGTTGTATGCCTGGAGCAGTTTACAGATTGAGCAAGGGGTGATACCAAAGAGGGATTTGAACTCATGGTTGAGAATTTTAAATCGCTTAAGGTGCACAATATGTAGCGTCTGAAAAAGGATAGGATCAGGTTTGGCTTTGATACCTTCCCTGGTCATAAATCCCATCAAGGTGCACTATCTCGACTCATACTCGAAGCATGCACAACCATGTCTTCCCAGGAACAGTCAGCACTTTGAGGGGAGAAAGACAAAACCAGGGGAAATAAATAACAGTGCAGTCATTCAGGTTGAAATGATGCTGGAAAACCAACATGCATTTTTTTGTCTATTTCTATAAAAATCAACATATATATTGTTTAAAAATGTAATTTCTTCAATCAGGAAAGCACAACGTTTAAAGAATTAACGAGCAGCCTTCAAATCTTTCCCCTTGCTTTGCCCATCTTTCGACAATTTAATTAAATCTCTTCAATGTAGTTCCCTGTGCCAGACAGTACTTGTCTGACACTGTAAGTGAGGATTAGAGCAGAATGAGTGCCGCTGTATTGTCACTTCACATTTCTTTGAAGACAGTTGAATGAATCTTGTAATGTTAAGGGTAGCTTTTATTGGTTCTGACCATGCTTTGAGTCATTTTCCAGAACTTTGTTTTTCCTATCTTTTCTTTGCTGATTTTCTCCCTTGCTCTCCCAAAGGCAATGACCTTTCCTGGGCTGCTCAAGCATAGAAAGCTTCATGGCCTAGCCTATTATTGTTCTTGCCTGAAGCCTGCCCTCTTTACAGGGGTCACTGGAATAAGGATCAAGAGCAGGAACTCAAGTTGACTGCACTCATCCCCCTCAATCCTAAGCTGCTGAGTTCAATATATTGCCCTTTCATCACCCTGGCTCAGCATTGTTAACTCAATACAGACTGAAAATCAAATCTTGGACCTTCTAGCTTATACAGCCCAGTCCCACACCAGGCAGGTTCACCTGGTACCATTATATTTTATCTCTATGTGGCACAATTAAATGCATTTTCACTGGGTTCAGGGCCTATTTCAGATTTGGGGTGCTTTAAACTCAGGATCAGTCTCCTTCCTCTGTGCAAGTGCTATATGTGAATTAGTTCAGGTAGCTTTAATATAGAGGGCCTACAGAACTTATCAAGCATGAATTTGATGCTAATTGACAATTTCGTTCTGACAGATGACTGGATGTCCGGGTTGTAAATGTAAAAAATGCCATACTGGTGCAGTAAGTTGGTCAAAGGGGAGGTTTAGGGGCTGGAAGCGGATGCGAGGCAGCTCTTTTGAGCTTGGGCCTGAGCTTTATTCCTGAAGTGGAGCAGATGGATCTTTACTCTATCTGCAATCCAAGCTATAGCTGCCCTGGAAGTGTTTGATGGAATGGTGTAGAAGAAGCTTTACACTTTATTGATCCTTCAATTTTACTGGACTTGGGAGTGTTTGATGGGACATTGGTAAGGGAGCTTTTGTCTGTATCTAACTCCTGCTGTACCTGCCTTGGGAGTATTTGATGCCTGCATCAACAATCTGCTAAATACTCCCTGACTAGGAAATAGGGACTGGAATAGGCCATTCTGCCCCTCAAGTCTGTTCCTCATTTAGTAAGATCACGGTTGATCTGCGCCTTAACTTTGCAGTTACCTGCATTTGCTCCATATCCCTTGATTCTATCATCCAACAAGAACATATTAATCCACATCTTGAAAACTCGAATTGAGCCTGAACCCACAGCCTCTTGGGGACAGCATTCAGATTGCTATTGTCCTTTATGTGAGTGCTTCCCGAGTCCCTTTCTGTATTTCGTAAGCCTATTTTAAAATTATTTCTCCTTGTTCTATATTGCACTGCCAGAAGAAATCTTTTATCTCTATCCACCCTATCGAATCATAAATATTTTAAACACCTCAATCAGGCACCCATCAGTCTTCTATACACAAGGAAATACAAGGTAAGTCTATGGAACCACCTTTTAAGCTCCAAAATAACTCTACTGAATCGGAACTGCAGCCCTCTACAAGGTCCATATTTCCTTGCTGAGGTGCAGTGCCTGCAACTGAATGCAGTATCCCAGCTGGGGGTCAGACAAAGGTTCGATATAACTGAAAGATCCCTCCATTTCCTTTCCATTCCAACCCCTTTACACGTTTTGATGATTTGCACCTGCTCTCACCATGAAGCAGAGAGTACCCTGGGCAAGGTACTGAAGGTATTATTGTCCATGGAACTCACTGCAATGAGAGTCAACACTTTCAAGGGAGGAGGGGATAAAATGAAAATTAGAAATGGACATGTAAACATTCAAATCCTATTATATAACTCTTTTTCAGAAACTTGCTCATATTAAAGTCAGAATATTGTGACCTGATATCTCACAGAGTGTCGAGGAAAAACATATGTTCTGGCAAATTAAGAATTTGAGTTCCATTTCATAGGCTGGAAGTAAACAGTTAGTGTCAGTAAAAGTGACCGTGAAGTTACCAATTGTTCAAAACCTCCAACTGGTTCATTGGTGCCTTGGGGAAGGAAATCCACTTCCTTACCTGGTCTGGCCTCTATGTGACTCCATTCCCCCACCACTGTGGTGGATTCTTAACTGCACTCTGAAGTGACCTAACCAGTCATTCATTTGGTATCAAAAAAGAAATCCTGCCAACACCATCTCAGGGCAACTAGGGCTGGGTCAATAATGCCAATCCCTTGGGGTTGTGTATATTTTTTTAAAAACTCTCTCACTCATGCAGAGTCTTGAGAAATGTTAGCTCGTTTTCAGACAGTGAGGGATGTAATTGCGGGCATTGATGAATCCTTGAACTTGGGCAGTAAGGGTCATGTAAAAGCTATACCAGAAAACCCCTTCATTGCCATGAACCAACTCAGAAACTGTGGGGGCGGTGGTGGGGTGGGGGAAGAAAAAAATGGGCCTCAAAGTTTGGTCTGCAGACCTATAAGATCTAAATGATTGAATTAATACCCATTGCTGTGAATCATTGAAGGAAGCTTGACAGTTAATTTGCCTGAGGTCTAGAAGGAACACTCATCATAAATATCTGAGAATTTATGTAAGCAGCAATGTCTACAAAATGTTTCATTTTCTACTTATCAATTATAAAACACAGGAGGTTTAGCCAACTAGGAATTAAATTGTCAAGCACCCTTGTCTCACGTAGGGTTTTGACAATAATGGCTGATGAATATAATTGTACTTGAGTCATAATGTTCAAGAGAAAGGAATTTTTGCAAGTAGGTTGCCATGGATACCAAGCATCCAAACCCATCGGTGGAATACAGACCACACCAGTTCAATTAAGAATGCAGCCATACAGTTGACCCATGACTATTTTCCCTTATCGCATTTTTTTGCCCCAAGGATTTTTCTTCTGCTTGGGCTTTTGATTTTTAGAAATCAGCTCAAATGCTGTGTTTTGTATTGAATTTTACAAACTGGGTTCATGCACTATTGGGCCAAGTAGTGGTTGTCTGGATGGCAGGTTTCAGATAGAACTGACTATTGAAGCCGCCTTGATGCAGTTTTGGCTCGGGACACCAGCAGCAGTTGGAGTTTCAGGTCAGGATACCAGCAGGAGCCAGACCTCTGGGTTAGGAAACCATCAGGACATTAGGTCAGGGCATCATGATTGAGGGTCTGAGGTTACAAAACCAGCAGGAGTCACAGCGGTTTAGGCAACCAGGAGGAATCAGGGAATTGGGTCAGGAATTGAGCAGAAATCAGAGCTTCAAGTCACAATATTTGTAAAGCTCAGGACTTTGGAATTAAATGGAAGAACTATGGCTGCAGTTTCCCGACCTGTTCACCCCAAGATGCCCAAGCCTTGCCAATTGCTTCCGATCATATATTCAAACCCTATGAAAGTGTTAATTTGGCATCATCACTCTGTCTGATCTCAATTCCCTTGGTGCTTTTCCCTTGAATTACCAGTGCCAGTAATAATTGTTAATAAGGATTTTAGAAATGATAGCTGCTGGCTTTCCAATTTTCTGTTCTCAGCATTCTCGTGCAACGAGTCGCTCTATGAAGCCCCTTATGGCTTTCTATGCCTCTGCTTGTGTAAAAAATAGTTTCCTCTTCATTGTTAAATGGATGAGGGGATGGGGTTGCTGAGGAATTAGGTGGCTTAGTCCAGTGGATGCTCTCGCTGTTGACAAAGCCCATTGCCAGTGCATCATCTTATCTATGTAATGTCAAAAGTCTCACAAAAAATTGAAAGAGATAAGTTGCCACCACTGTGCTTTGCAAGAACTAACCTGTTCTCAGCAGGAGGGATTAATGCTCAATCGATCATTGTCAGCAAGCCTGATTCATCAGGTTATCATGTACTAATCCCCACTTTGCTTGATGTGCCATTGCTGGAATCAAGCCCAGTTCTCCATTACCCTTGTGCTCACTGATTTACATCGGCCCAGCATCACCTTGGCCGGAATCTTAGATTGATTGGGAGGGTGCACGCCTGACCCCAACGCACGTAAACTTGCACGAAATGGCGTCAGGCATGTGTCTTGATGTTATCAAACATGCAGACAATATTGAGGTGGGCAGACACGTGCGGGAGTCAGAGCTGTGCTCACTGACAAGTAAAGGGTCAACTGAGGCCTTTAAAAACCCTATTGTCCATGATTTTACATTGCCCATGCAATTTTGCGCTGGTCACACAGGCAAAAAGGGCAGGCCGGCAGCCCATTTTTAATGAAACCTCTTTCAAGGGCGGGATGAAATGTCCGGGGTGAAATATAATAAAAAAAGATATCTGGGGACTGATGATTCTTGAGTTCTGCTGTCAGGTGTTTGAATGTGTTGCATAGACACAGTTGGTACATTTTTTTCTTGTCATTTAATCTGTCCAGGTCTGCAGCTCCCTGAGGCAGCTCTGCAGCAGCTGTCTGCCTTCAGGGAGCTCGCTAGAGGCACTCACCTGCACGCTCACTTTTGTTGACACCCGCCCTCTTCCCACACCCCTCGACAATGCTGAGGCTTTCTCAGCGCTGGCTGGCCAATGAACAGGGTTGATCGCGGGTAGAAGCGCACTTCACGTCCACTTCTGGGCCCATTGACTTGGCATACATGCCAAGCGAGAAATTCAGGTCTTTGATTTTAAAATGACCACAAAAGCAAAATACTGCAGACACTGGAAATTTTTTGAAATAAAAACATAAAATGCTGGAAATGCTCAGTAGGTCTGGCAGCATCTGCAGAGACAGAAACAGAGTTAACGTTTCAGGTCAATGACCTTTTATTAGAACTGGAAAATGGTTAGCTTGCTTTGATGTGTGAATAGGAAAATAACAGTCTGGTTTAGTCCTGGGTAAAAGCAATTATGTAAATAAGCACCTTGTATCTAAAGAGTTTATTTTAAGTTTCTAATTAGATTGTGAAGGGACAGTTATGACCTGCAGTCTGCAATTACTGCATCATGTGGTACCTTCAGGATACTTCACATGTCCCCAAGACCCATGTTTTCTGGAAGTGCCTCCAGCAATTCAAATTTCAAGCTGGGGGCTTTGGAGTTTGAGGAACAGCTGGATTCACTGAAAGGCATACAAATAGCTGGATGTTTCCAGAAGTGCAGGTTCCAGAAGATGGTCACACAATGTCCTAATTGAGCTCAAAAGAGGAAATAGGCAGCCACCAGGAAGGGTAGGAAGAGGCAAACTGTGCTGGAATCCTTCCCGATTCTGGCACTCTCACTGATGTATTCAACATTGAATATCAATGAGGATGCTGACACCCTGAAAGAGTGCAATCCTGAGCCTGACACAATGGGGTGAAGGACCGCAGAGTGGAGCACGGTAAAGTGTGGGAGGTCAGTAGCAATTGGGGATTATATTGGCAGGAGTATCAGGCAGGCAGTTCTGCTGCCTTTGATGTGAGACCCCTACGGTATGTTGTTCTCTGCTTCCAGGGAAAGGGACATCATGGAAAAGGTGCAGAGCATTCTGCAAAGGAGAGGGAGAAAGCCAGAAGTCATAACAACATAAGAAATAGGAACAGGAATAAGTCATTTGTTTGGGTTTACGTCTGAATCATCAAACTAGAGAGTAAGAGGGATGAGGTCCTGCTAGGAAGTTAAAAATAGAAGCTCAAAGATAGTAATCCCTGGATTACTCTCTGTACCATGTGCTAGTAGGAGTAGCAATAGGAGGACAGGCCATGTTAATGCATGACCATAGAATCATGGTGCAGGAGGGAGGTCTTCAGATTCCTGGGACATTAGAACCAGTTCTGTGGTGGAGGATTGCGGGGGGGGGGTGGTTGGTGGTCGTGGTGGTGGCATGCAAGATAGGTGGGATCCTATGATATCTGAACAGGGCTAGGGCCAATAGCTTTGTCGGCAGGTTAACTAGTACTGTGGGGGAAGGTGTAAAATAGTCAGTTAATTGGGCATCAAGATGTTGTATTAAAAAGTTGAAGCGAAGTGTGCAAAGGACTAGAGAAAAAGCACTAAGGAAACTAATGGGGCTAAAGGCCGATAAGTCCCTGAACCTGATGGGTTGCATCCTAGGATATTAAAGGAAGTAGCGACAGGGATAGTGGGCAGAATTTTGCCCTCAGATGGCGTGTGTGCCCCACCGGCTCAGTGGTGGGTGGACAGCCGACCCCCGCCATTGAAACGGGGCCTGCCGCCATTTTGAGTGGGTGGGCCAATTAGGGCCCGCCCAGCGGCCTGCCCAATGGGAAGCGCTATGCGCTTCTTGTGCGGGGGGTGGAGGGATTCCCCATCTGTCAAAGTGTGCACTTTTGCGCATGCGCGTAACAGAGTGCACTGCTCCCTGAGGCAAAGTCCTGTCTCAGGGGGATTCATGAGAGGTAAGTAAAGTCTAAGAATATAAAAATATTAAAATTATTAACATGTCCCTCTTATGTGACAATGTCACACGAGATGGGATATGTTAATAATAAACACTTAAAATTTATTATATTTTTAAAAAACGGATATGCAACTTCATCCCGCCAGTGGATGAAGTTTCATGAATAATCTGGAGCCTGCTGGGGCTCCTGGCCTGCCCGCCAGCCTTAAGCTTGGACGGGCAGGTCTTTAATTATCTTAAGTAGCCTGTCAATGGCCTCAATTGACCTTTGACAGGTCGGCGGGCAGACAACTGATTTCTCTGTCCACCCGCCTTCCTAAAAATTTAAAGGGACTGGGATGACGTTGGGGATTCCTCCCAACATCATCCCGCGTCACTTTCCCCTCGGCGAGCAGGCCCCACCCCCAAATCACCGAGGGGAAAATCCTGGCCAGTGGATGCACTTGTAGTAATCTTCCAAGAATCCTTAGATTCTGGAAAATTCCCAGAGGATTGGAAAACTGCCAATGTAACACCCTTATTCAAAAAGGGAGGGAGACAAAAAACAGGTAACTATAGGCCAGTTAGCTTAACATCTGTCATTGGGAAAATGTTAGAGTCTATTATAAAGGATGTAATAGCAGAGCATTTAGAATTATATAATCTAATCAAGCAGAGTCAGCATGGCTTCATAAAGGGGAAACCATGCCTGATAAATTCATTAGAATTCTTTGAGGAGCTAACTAGCAGGACAGATAAAAGGGAACCAGTAGATGTAATATATTTGGATTTCCAAAAGGCATTCAATGAGATACCACACGTAAGGCTACTTAACAAGATAAGAGCCCATGGTGTTGGGGGTAGTATATTAGCATGGATGGAGGATTGGTTTACTGATAGAAGACAGGGAGTTGGGATAAGGGGGGCATTTTCAGGATGACAATCTGTAATTAGTGGAGTGCCACAGGGATCAGTGCTGGGGCCTCAATTATTTACAATTTATATTAATGACTTAAATGAGCGAAGTGAATGTACTATCACCAAAATTTGTGGATGTTACAAAAATAGGTTGGAAGGCAATTGTTGAGGATGGCACAAGGAGTCTACAGAGGAACATAGACAGGTTAAGTGAATGGGCAAAAACATGGCAGATGGAATATAATGTGGGAAAATGTGAGGTTATGCACTATGGCAGGAAGAACAGAGGAGCTGAATATTGTTTAAATGGAGAAAGACTGCAGAAGGCTACAGCACAGAGGGATTTGGGAGTTCTTGTGCATGAATCCCAAAAAGCTAACATACAGGTTCAGCAGGTTATAGGGAGGGCAAATGGAATGTTATTTCAAAGGGAATGGAGTATAAAAATAGGGAAGCCTTGCTAAAACTTGCTACAAGGCACTGGTAAGACCACACCTAGAATACCGTGAACAGTTTTGGTCCCCTTATCCAAGGAAAGATATATTGGCATTGGAGGCAGTCCAGAGAAGGTTCACTAGGTTGATCCTGGGTATGGAGGGATTTTCTTATGAGGAGACGTTGAGTTGGTTGGGCCTGTACTCATTGATGTTTAAAAGAATGAGAGGCGACCTTATTGAAACAGATAAGGTTCTTAGGGGGCTTGACAGGGTCAATGTTGAGAGGCTGTTTCCCCTTGTGGGAGAGACTAGGACCGGAGGGCATAATCTCAGAGTAAGGGGGCACTCATTTAAACAGAGATGAAGGGGAATTTCTTCTCTGAGGGTTGTGAACCTGTGAAATTCTTTACCGCAGAGGGCTGCAGAGACTGGGTCGTTAAGCATATTGAAGGCAGTGATAGACAGATTTTTAATCAGTGAGGGAATCAAAGATTATGGGGAAAAGGCAGGAAAGTGGAGTTGAGGATTCTCAGATCAGCTATGATCTCGTTGAATGGCGGAGCAGACTTGATGGGCCGAATGACCTACTTCTGCTCCTACATCTTATGGTCTTATGGACTGAGAGAATCAGGGTTAGAAATAATACAGAATTAGGTGGGGTCATAGAAAATACAAAAAGTTCAAAGTTAAGTTGAAGTTCATCTGTGTAAATGTACAAAGTGTGGTTAATAAGGTCAGTGAAGTACAAGCACAAATAGCCATGAGGAAATATGATGTAGTGGCAATAATGGAGACCTGACACAAAAATGGGGAATGATTGGATGCTTAATATTTCTGGGTACAGAAATTTCTGGTTATTCAGAAAAGATAGGAAAGGTTAAAAAAAGGAGAAATGGCAATTTTGATTAGGAAAATATTGCAAAGGGTTAATGACGGAATCTATTTGATTGAAGGTAAGAAACGTTGCAGGTTAATTGGTGTAACTTGGTGGATTTTATAGCATCCAAAATAGTGGGAAGGAATAGAGAAGTAGATTTTCACGAAAATTACTGAGAGATTCAAGAATTATATCGCAATGATAATGGGAGACTCTAACTGCCCCAATATTGAATAAAGCAGTGATTGTGTTAAGGGCAGAGGAAGAGAGGAATTTTTGAAGTGTTCTCAGAATGTTCTTTATCAGTGTGTCTCTTGCTCATTGAGGAAGGAGGCGTTGCTGCATTTAGTCCCGGGGAATGAAATGAGTGAAGTAGAGAACATCAGACTAGGGAGCACTTTGGGAATGGTGATCATATTAGCATTATAGTATTTTTTATTCATTTGTGGGTTATGGGCATCGCTGGCTGGGCCAGCATTTATTGCCCATCCCTAACTGCCCTTGAGAAGATGTGGTGAGCTGTGTTCTTGAACCACTGCAGTCCATGTGGTGTAGTTACACCCACAGTGCTGTTAGGGAGGGAGCTCCAGGATTATGACCCAGCAACAGTGAAGGTGTGTGGTTTGGAAGGGAACTTCCACCATGCATCTGCTCCCCTTGTTCTTCTAAATGGTTGCAGTTGTGGGTTTGGAAGGCGCTATCTAAGAAACCTTAGTGAGTTCCTGCAACACATCTTGTAAATGATACACACTGCTGCTACTGTGCGTCAGTGGTGGAGGGAGCGAATGTTTGTGGATGGGATGCCAATCAAGCGGGCTGCTTTGTTCTGGATCGTGTCAAGCTTCTTGAGTGTTGTTGGAACTGCACTCATCTAGGCAAGTGAAGAATATTCCATCACATTCCTGAATTGTGCTTTGTAGATGGTGGACAAGGTTTGGGGAGTTGGGAGGTAAGTTACTCACCGCAGGATTCCTAGCTTTTGACCTTTGGTGAAAGTGGACTGGATACAGCAATTAGAAGGAAAAACTGTGTCACATCAGTGAGAGGCATTCAAAGGTAAGATTCTATGGACACAGTGTTTACATGTCCCCACCAAGAAAAAATAGTGGTACTGCCAAACCAAGAGCCCGCTGGTTATCCAGGAACACACAGGCTGAGATAAAACAGAAAAAGAAAGCTTATGACAGTCACTTAATATTGTAGAAAGCCTAGAGGAGTATAGAAAGTGCAGGGGTGAAGTAAAACTGGAAATTAGGAAAACAAAAGAGTGGATATGAAAAAATATTAGCAGATAAAATCAAAGAAAATCCTAAAACGTTTTACCAGTACATTAAGAGCAAGAGAATAACTAAGGAAAAGGGTCTGTCAGAGATGTACATAGTAACTTGTGGGTTGATGCTAAAGATGTGGGCAGGGTTCTCAATGAGTACTTTGTCTCTGTCTTCACCCAGGAGAGGGATGCTGCAGACATTCCAGTTAAAGAGGGGGAGTGTGAAATATTAGGTACCTTAAGCATAATGAGAGAGGAAGTACTGGAGGGACTGGCAGCCTTGAAGGTGGATAAAAAACCAGGGCCAGATGGATTGTATCCCAGGCTTGTAAAAGAAGCCAGGTTAGACAAAACAGTTGCTCTGAGGATCATTTTCCAATCCTCACTAGATACAGGTGAAGTGCCAGAGGATTGGAGATCTGCAAGCGTTGTACCATTATTTAAAAAGGGTGTGAAGGATAGGCCAGAAAATTATAGGTTTGTCAGTCTGACTTTGGTGGTGGGCAAATTATTGGAAACACTTCTAAAAGACAAGATAAACTGTTACTTAGAAAGGCACGGACTGATCATGGATAGTCAGCATGGTTTTGTTAGGAGAAGATCATGTCTTACAAACTTAATAGAATTTTTTGAGAAAGTAATAAGGAGGATTGATGAGGGTAATGCAGTAGACATGGTCTACATGGATTTCAGTAAGGCATTTGACAAGATCCCACATGACAGACTGGTCAGGAAAGTGAGATCTCATGGGATACAGGGGGAGGTGGTAGGTTAGATCCAAGATTGGCTCAGTGACAGGAAACAAAGGATAATGGTCGATGGATGTTTTCGCAAATGGAAAATGGTGTCCAGTAGTGTTCCACAGGGATCAGTGTTGGGACCCTTGCTGTTTGTTGCATATTGATGATTTAAACTTAAATGTAGGAGGCATGATTGGGAAATTTGCAGATGACACAAAAGTTGACCATGTTATTTATAATGAACAGGAAAGCTGTTGACTCCAGAATTATACCAATGGTTTGGATGAGTGGGGGGAGAAGTAGCAAATGGAATTCAAGCCAGAATAATGCGAGGTAATGCATTTGGGGAGGGCAAACAAAGCGAGGGAATACTCAATAAATGGGAAGTTATTGAGAGGGTTTGAGGAAGTGAGAAACCTTGGAGTGCATGTCCACAGGTCCTTGAAGGTGGCAGGATAGGTGGTCAAAGTGTCAAGAAAGCATTTGGAATGCTTTCCTTTATTGGGTGAGGTATTAAATACAAAAGCAGGAATGTAATGTTGGAACTACATAAAACACTGGTTAAGCCACAGCTGGAATTTTATGTACAGTTCTGGTCACCACATTACAGGTAGGACATAATTGCTCTGGAGAGAGTACAGAGGAGATTTACAAGAATGTTGCCAGGACTTGAAAATTGTAGCTATGAGGAGAGATTGGATAGATTAGGGTTGTTTTGTGACCTAACTGAGGTGCACAAAATTATGAGGGGCCTAGATAGGGTAGACAGGAAAGACTTTTTTCCCCTAGCTGAGGGTTCAATTACCAGGGGGCATAGATTTAAAGTGATTGGTAGAAAGATTAGAGGGCACATGAGGAAAATCTTTTTCACCCAGAGGATGGTGGGTATCTGGAATTCACTACCTAAATCAGTGGTTGAGGCTGAAATGCTCAGCTCATTTATAAGGTACCTGGATCTGCTTCTGAAGTGCTGTAACCTGCAAGGCTATGGAGCAGGTGCTGGAAAGTGGGATTAAAATGAGTGACTAGTTTCTTTTGTCTCTTTTTTGGCCAGTGCAGAAATGATGGGCTGAATAGCCTCTTCTGCACTGTAATTTTTCTATTGTTCTGTGGTTCTACCTGCTCTTATAGCTACAGATTTAGATTATTTATAGATTATTAAATTATTTAGATTGCTTATGGACAAGGACAAAGAGCAATCTAGAATAAAACTACTTAACTCGAGGAGCGCTAATTTCAGGGAATTGAGCAGGGACCTGGCAGCATTAAATTGGATTCAAAGGCTTACAAGCAGAAATGTATTGAAGCCTTTAATGCTTCAGGTACAGAGTAGGTGTTTACTTGATAATAGAAGGGAAGATCTGGATGAATATAGAAAGCACAGAATAGAAATGAATAAGGATATAAGAGGGATAAAGAAATACAATGAGAATAGATTGGTGCCCAATTTAAAAGGAAATGTGTAAGTTTTCCATGGGTGTATTTTCTTATTACTCGTTCATGGAATGTGGGTGCCATTGGCTAGGCCGGCATTTATTGCACATCCCTAACTGCCTTTGTTCAGAGGGCATTTTGGAGTCATTTTAGAGGGCATTTTACCTGGCCAGATCAGGTAAGGATGGCAGATTTCCTTCCCTAAAGGATGTTGGTGAACCAGTTGGGTTTTTATGACAATAGGCAATGGTTTTGTGGCCGTCATCAGACTTTTAATTTCAGATTTTTATTGAATTCAAATTTCACTATTGGCTGTGGTGGGATTCGAACCCCAGGCCCCCAGAGCATTAGCAGTAAAAGCATCGCCAGAGGAGTGGTGATGTAGATTAGGGATCACAATGGGAATCTACTGGTGGAAGCAGAAGACATGGCTGAGGAACTAAATTAGTTCTTTGCATCAGTGTTTATTAAGAAGGAGAAAGCTCTGCTACCCAATGAGGTTGCCAGGATACTGAGTGAGAGAAAAGAATTAAGGAGGTACGTGGAAGGTTGACAGTGCTTTGAGTGGACAAGTCACCTGGGATGCATCCCACCTTGCTGAGGGAAGTAAGGATGGAAATTATGGAGATGCTGGCCACAATCTTCCAATTCTCCTTAGAGAAGAAATGTCCATACAAAAACGGTGCCAGAGGACTGGAGGAATGTTACACTATTGTTAAAAAAGGGAGAAGGAAATTACAGGTCAGTCATTTTAACCTAGGGGTTGGGAAAGCTTTTCAAAATAATTTGGGAGGAAATTAGCAGTCAGATAAGCATTGACTAATAAGGGAGACCCAGCATGAATCTGTTAATGGAAAATTGTGAATGGACCTAATTTTAATAATTGGCTGTGCCTTCAGCTATGAAGATTTTAATCTCTGGAGTCCCCTTCCTAAATCACTATGCTTTTCTGCCTCGCTTTTCCCCTTAAAACATACTTCTTTGACCAAGTTTTTGGTTATCTGCCCTAATGGATCTTTAGGTGACTTGGTGTCAAATGTTGCTTCATAACGCTTTTTTAAAATTCTTTTACTACGTTACTGGCACAATATAAATGAATGAAGTTGCTGTTATTATTATTGTGAAAACTTTGATCAAATCACCCCTTATCCTTGTAAATTCCAGGGAATGTCACTCCACTGTATGTAATGTCTTCTCATAATTCAACCCTTGGAGTAGCTTCTTCCAGTCAGCGAGCGGGGGTGGTGGCTGGGCCCACTCGCCGACATGTAAAATGACGCGGGTGACGTCGGCCGTGCGTTCCGACGTCTCCCCATGTCATTTACATTTTCAGTTCGGCAGGCCAATTAAGGCCATTAAAAAAGTAATTGAAATGATTAATGGACTTGCCTATCCAACCTTAAGGTTGGCGGGCTGGCGAAGAGCCCAGGCGGCCTTCAGAAAAAGCCTGAAACTTCATCCACGGGCAGGGTGAGACTTCATGAGGGATTTAAAATTTTCGGAATATTTTTAAATGAAAGTAATGGACATGTCCCAGCCCATGTGACAGTGTTACATGAGGGAACATGTCAGGGAAACTTTTTCTGACCTTTAAAAATTTTTCATAACTTCAACTGATCTCCCTGAGGCAGCACTTTGCCTCAGGGAGATCTGTGTGCTCTTTCACGTGCATGCACAAAAGAGCAAACTCCGGCCTCAGGGAATTCCCCCCCTCCACCTGCACAGGAAGCGCAGAGCGCTTCTGAGTGGACATCACACTGGGCGGGTCTTAATTGGCCTGCCCATGTAAAGTGGTGGCACGCCCCCAACTGGGGACACTGATCGAGAACCCGCCCACCTGCGCCTGCTCCCAAACAAACACCCCCAAAAGGGGGAAAATGCTGCCCTTGGAGTCCAGGTATCATTCTGGTAAATCTGCGCTGCACTCCCTCCAAGGCCAATGTATCCTCCCTAAAAAGTGGTGCTCAGTACTCCAGGTGTGGCCTAACCAGGGTTCTGTTATACATATCTTCTACTCCCTTATATTCTATTCACCTGGATATAAAGGGCAGCATTCCATTTCCATTGCTAATTATTTCCTGTACCAGTCTATATTTAAACAACCTCTGTAAATGGACTCCCAAGTCCCTTTGAACCTCCACTGTTTCGAGCTTTTCACCATTTAGGAAGTACTCTGATCTTTTTAAAGTCCAAAGTTGATGAGCTCACATTTGCCTACATTACAATCAATTTGCCACATTTTTGATCCTTCACCTAAACTATTAATATCTCTGTAATGTTATGCTTCCATGTTACAGTGCTTACAATGCTACCTATCTTTGTCTCAGCAGAAAATTTGGAGAAGTGGCCTTATATTCCATCATCTAAGTTTTAATAAATTCGGCGAATAATTGAAGTCCCTGTGAGATACCAGTAGTCACATCAATTAGAGTCTCTTCTCTCTTCAAGTACCACACCCTGAAAGGTTGTTGGCGATCTTGGACCTCCATGTTAATCTTGCTCTGGAGGTGGGTGGATCATCTTTGTTGGTGGTACAGTCAATCCGTTCGCAAGACTTTTTAAAAATATTGTTCTTTGTCTATCTCGACCTCTTTTATCATCCATCTTTCCATTCAGCATCAAACTTTCTAAATTATGATTTCTTATTACATGCCCAAGAAATTCCAACTGTCTCTTCCTGCTTTTGCTCAGCAGAGCTCCATTGGTCTCAGATTTTACTCATTATCCCTACTCTGTCTCTAATTTCTGAACCAGGTCAATAATTTGTATTCAGCTAACGGTCACTTGTGAAGGATTTTATTGAATGCCTTCTGGAGGTCCATTTAAATAATATCCACTGATATTTCTCTGTCAATTACTTTGGTTGATCTCTTCAAAAAATTCAATCAGACATGACCTACCATTTACAAATCCATGCTGGCTCTCTCTAATCAATTAAAAATTTTAAAGGTGTTCCTTCACTCTATCTTTCTGGTAATTTCCTGACATCAAATCTTAGGTTAACTAATCTATAATTTCTTCGTTTCCCTCTCTTATCTTTCCTTCATTTACCGTTCCTTCATTGTTGCTGGGTCAAAATCCTGGAACTACCTTCCTAACAGCAATGTGGGTGCACCTACACCACATGGACTGCAGCAGTTCAAGAAGGCAGCTCACCACCACCTTCTCAAGGGCAACTAGGGATGGGCAGTAAATGCTGGCCCAGCCAGCGAAGCCCACATCACATGAATGAATAAAAAAAAATAGCAGAGTGACATGTGCAATGTTCCAATCTAAGGGAGATGAGACAAAGAAATAGAGATAGACAGAGAGAGAGAGAGTGAGAGAGAGATGGAAAGAGACAGAGACAGAGAGATAGTAAAAGAGAGAGGCAGAAGAACAAGGAGATACAGGTAGAAAGAGGGAGAGAGAGTGAGATAGATAAAAGGAGATACAGATAGAAGGAGAGAGAGAGACAGCGATCGACAAGGAAAGTGAGATAAAGAGAGATAGACATACTGGACAGAGGCAGAGATAGACAGATTAAGATGGAGCAAGACAAATGGAGAAAGTGAAAAATAAGAAAAAAGACAATTAGTTGTTTGGTAGTACAGAACTTGAGTATTGCTGAAAAAAGAGACATGTTGAAGCTTTTCACCTCATGAGGTATAAATTGTTGTTCCCTGCACATTTGGTGTTCTTGCGAATGTTCTGATGAGTGCAAGATATAAAGCTTCAACAGCATGTCTCTTTTCTTCATTGATACTCAAAAAAGACAGTGAGAGAGAAAAAGATGGAAAGTGAAAGAATTATGGGCGAAAGATATAGAAAAACACAAGTCAGAAAGACAAAGCGATAAAAATACAGAGAGTGAGAGAGGGAAATAAAGATAAAGAAAAAGATGGATAGAGAGTCAGAAACAGCAATATGTAGATAGAGAGAACGACAAATACGCATAGAGAGGGAGAGACACTTAGAGAAGGAAAGAGAGAGAGGGAGAAAAACAGCGATTCAGATAGAGAGGGAAATAGAGGGAGACCAAAACAGATCAATATTGAGACAAAAAAATACTGACCGAGAGAAAGGCATAGCAAAATATGGGTAGAGAGAGAGGGAAGGAGGGAAAGCAACAGAGACTAGCAGAGAAACAGTTAGAATGTGGGACTGAGAAAGAGAGACGTACACAGAAAGTTTCTTCTCTTTTCTAAGACTAGCAAAAAGGTTGTGAGACTATAGCACTGAAAAATATTCTAAAAAGGGGGCAATAAGCTGGGCACACAGATAAACAGTGATATTAAAATTGTGTGTAATTCAGCTTCAATATTTCTTGCAAGAAAAATTTTAACCATACTATTGTTTAGAATTACAAACATTGAACAATATATACAATAAAACACCAGGCCACACATGTCAATAGTTACTGTTTGGGAAGTTACATCAGTTGAGCAGCCCTTCCTCAGACCTAAAAATAAAATAGTTTATGACCAAGGGAATAAATAGATGGAAGTCAGTGCTACTGATAAAGGTCCTGGCAAAGTAAATCCACAAAAGACATCTTTAGGGTGATAGAAGAGTTGGCTTTATTTGGGTCCAGCTTTGCTTCCCCTTATCTTCTTACCCTTACTGAGTATGTCTTGTGTTCCAGTTATACTGTGTATCACTGAAACAAAGCCTCATGTTAACATGAAATAGGTTTGGGGCAAGGGTACAAAATAAAACTCTCAAAAAATCTGAAAAAAAAAGCTGGCATCAATGACTCTGAAACTACTGGATTGTCATAAAAACCCAACTGGCTTTTTGGGAAGGAAATCTGCCGTCCAGTCTGGTCAAATGTGACTCCAGGCCCACACCGATAACTTTGCATTGAAGAGGTCTAAGCTACTGAGTTATATGAAATCACTTCCAGTATTTGAAGGTCTGCCACCACTTTCTCAGGGAAGCTCGGGATGAGCAATAAGTGCCAGACTTGACAGACAAAAGAAAACCTCATGTCCCTCAAACATAAAAATGTTGGCCAACACACACACACACAACCATGCACACACTCTCACAGGCACACTCATAGCCAATTCACAGACAATCACACATACACACTCACAACCACACACACACTCACAGTCACAACGCACAGACAATTCACAGACAACCACATACACACAGACTTACAACCACACACACACACACTCACAGTCAATTCACAACCACATACACACAGGCTCACAACCACACACATACTCAGTCAATTCACAGACAACCACACACACACACTCACAACCATACACACACACACACACATTCACAAATCATACAAACACATTCACAGCCAACCACACATGCACAGTCACAGTCAATGCACAGACAACCACACACATACTCATAGTCAATTCACAGACAACCGCACACACGCACACACTAACAACCAGACTTACACTTACAGCCAACTCACAGACAACCACGCACACACACACACTCACAGCCAATTCAGACTCGCAGATATACTCACAGCTACACAAGCACACGAACTTACACATTCAGAGACATAAACAAACAAAGCAACACACACTCACAAGCACACTCACAAACAACAGACACACAAGGCAACACACACTCAGACAACCACACACACACACACACTCACACACACACACACACTCGCAGGCACACACTCACAGTCAATTCACAGACAACCACACACGCACTCACTCACAACAATGCACACACACTTATAGGCACACGCTCACAGTCAATTCACAGACAATCACAAACACACACACACAGATAGAGAAACAGATGCATCTACAGCTTTGGCCACCCCTCAGTATGTGTTTAACCAAATGTTTCTACATTGAACGCTCATGCCACATTTTCACCAAAAATTTTGACTTGGGAAGAATAATCCCGCAGTATTGGGAGCCTTGACAATTTCTTGCTTCTGCCTTGTGTGGTTCCGTAGATGTAGAGAGCTGCTGCATTTTGGGCCAGTTGGAATGGACTAATTTGTGGCCTTCCTGATATGCATATAGCTGTGTGCTTTGAGTGAGGCTTAGTAATTTGTACCAAAGCAAAGCTGACATGGACAGCCCTAAACCAGCCACACAATGTTGACACATCCCTCTTGAAAATATTCTCATGTGACTGTACAGACAATGAGGCTGAGGAACCACACAGGTTATATCTCAGGTTTGACAGCCTGCTTTCTCGACTGATAGCCGTCCGTTCACCAAATGTTGTCCATATGATGGTGATTTGTAAATGAAGCTGCCTTTGTCTTGTGAATGTGAAACTATCTCTTTGCATCGGGGCCCGTGAAGCCTGCTTACACTCACAGGCTGGAACAACAAGCTAGTGTTCCTGTGAGGGTTAGGGGCATTATTTGTAGCCACTAGATCAGATTCACACAGAAACTCTCTCACTGGTATATGGACTCCACATGTGTTTTCCACATCACAAGGGTGTAAAGCGGCTGGTTGTCACATAACGTTACTACATCCCCAAATCATTTGTTGTAGTCAATGTCTGATCAACTGACATTGTGTACCACAGCTTGTATATGTACCCTGGCTTGGAAGTGGACATTCACTGCATTTTCCTGAGATCCACATTCTTTAGTTGCATCAAGAACAAACAATATTCAAAGACTAACAATAATAAGAACAACAGATATATGTAAACAAGTTAAAGATTGAATAAATGTGTCAGCTAGGTGTTGAATTCACTTTGGAAAGATCCAGGAAATGGTTCAAATTAGAATCAGTCAGACAGATCTTTGACCCAGGTGTCTGACAGTTTAAGTCTGCCTTCCTGATCAAGAGCACATTTCTCTGAATGCAAACGGCTTTGAAGTAAATTCCAAGCAGGGGCCTTTTTGTGTTACATTGGTTCATTGCACTTAGCAGCATTAGCGGGATATTAAAATGGAGATAAATCATGAAAAGGAGGGTCCCTTATGAGCGGTGGCCTATTCCAACGTTGCGATCCCGAGATCCCCAATTTCTTTCACAGCTTGGATTCTGTAAAGTGCCTCGAGCCAGGAATTCATAGCCTCATACAGCACAGAAAGTGGCCACTTGGCCCAGCTAAAAGGAAATGGAGTTCCATCGTCACTGGAGTGTCATCAACAGTCATGGCGCTGAAGGAATTGGCAGTGTCAACGCACTGGGACTCACCGTGGTTTGGGAAATCCTGCCCTGTTGAGCTCAGCCCCCTGTTCCCATCATGGGGAAACAGGAAGAGCTGGAGCAGCTGCTCTAAGTTGGCCCTCCCGGTCTGCTGGCCACAACTACACCATCTCGCCATCATTAAAAAGCCACGTGGGGGCACAGACTCTTCCGTTCTGTCGAATCTTCTTGCTGTGTGCCCTCTGAAGTGGAGATATTCAGGATTGGTTCCTTATTCGGAACTCCTGGGATCTTTTCACTCTCAGTCGCACCTTTCTCCGGACAGGTTTGATTTCTGGTGCCTTTCTCACTCCCAGCGTCCGATTTGGCCGGTTGAAGACTAATGCCGGCCAGTTCTTTGGGAAGCTGCAGAAAGTCTGGAAGCACCAAGTCTTCCTTCTTCAGAAGACCTCGTTGATCATTAGCACGGCAATTCTGTGCTTTTGACAACATCTCAAACAGCGCTGCAAGAGGAAGGACAAATCATAACTCCGGTGTACAAGTGACTATCTCCTCCTCTGATTCCCTCCCTTCCTGAAGGCGAGGGTCAAGAGACAATGGCCAGAGCTTCTTCCCCTCATCAGTAAAGGGGCTACAGAGTCTAATGGGAACACCTCCGCTAATGCCACATATAAGGTCTGCTGACTGCACTCTGGGATTGAACATTGGAGCTTTTGGCCAGTGCAGCTCAACTCCACATGAAACAGTGTTTATGCCAACCAACCTGACAGCAACTCCCAAAGAACCCTCCCCTTGCCCCTCTCTTTATCCCTCTGCTCCACCATTGGCTGTTATCCATCCATCCATGCTCCCCCTGACGTCCTTTGACCTTGGGCTGCCAAGGCTGGTTGGATCGTATTCCAAGAGATTACATCACATGACCTCTCCCCACCACCATGCTCCCACAATTGATCAGCTGACACATCAATCCTCTTGACAATTGGTCAATAATGGCAGCTACAATACCCACAATCCTCCACGCAGCAGAAACTGTCTGTCCCTCCACTTTCCTAACCCATTCTGTTCCTCCCTTTTCCACTCCTGTTCCTTAGGATATAGGGATTTGGCAACTATTCTTACTCACAAACAACTAACTAACTTTTGTTTGTTTTACCTTCTACATCATAAGTCTTGCGGTACAGCTGCTTCCTCTCTTCAGATTTTCCTTTAATTCTGTTTCTCTTAGAAGTCCGTGATGAGTTGGAGGGGCTCTCCAAGGCTTCCTTTATCTCTGTGGAAGATGCCTGCTGCATCTGTTGATGAGATATTTGGAGAAATCAGTGCATCTTTGATATCTTGTACTTTATCCCTCTGCCCTTGCAAGCTACTGCTTCAGCTCCAACATGACTTTGGGGGTAAATCCAGCGCTCATGCACTCCAAGTGGACAGTGGTGCTCAGGGTATGGATTGGTGATGATTCTTCAACACCAATTCCTCATGCCATGCTCCCATTGTCTGTAAACGTAAGCTCATCCAAAGCTCGGCTGCCCATATCCTAACTCACACCAAATCCCATTCACCTACCAACCGTGTTGCTCGCTAATCTTACAATGGCTCCTGGTCTGTCAACACCCCAATTTTAAAAGTCTCATGCTTGCTTTCAAATCCATTCATGGCCTCACCTGTCCCTATTTCTGTAACCTCCTCCAGCCCCACAACCCTCCAAGATACTGGCACTCCTGCAATTCTGCTTTCTTGCACATCCTTTACTTTCCTCACTCCATCATTGGCAGCTCTAGCTTCAGATGTTTAAGCCCGAAGCCGTGGAATTCTTTCTTTAAACTTCTGCACCTCTCTAGCTCCCCCTCCTCCTTTAAGACATGCTTAGTATCGAATCATAGAAAGTTTGCAGCATAGAAAGTGGCCACTTGGCCCATCGTGACTGCGCTGGCCAAGAAATGAGCCATGTAGTCGGATCCCACTTTCCAGCATTTGGTCCGTAGCCCTGCAGATTATGGCGCTTGAGGTGCATATCCAGGCACCTGTTAAATGAGTTGAGGGTTTCTGCCTCTGCTACCCTTTCAGGCAGTGAGTTCCAGGTCCCCACAATCCTCTGGATGAAAAAAAATTCCTTAAAATTCCTTAAAGTCCACCTGATTGACTAAGATGCTAGTCCCTTGTGCTAATATTTATTTATGTGACAGGGTGCCAAATTTTGTTTAATAACCCTCTGGTGCAATGTCACAGGATGTTTCAACATGTTAAAGGTGCTACATAAAGGCAAGTTGTTGTGGTCTGCAACTGCCTTTCAAACTGAAATGGGGTGTTCGGGACAGGGCTCTCTCTTCTAATGTAAAGGTGCCTTTAACAGCGCTCATTTGAGGATGGAAGATTCTGCTCCACTCACAAGGCATGTGGACAATTGTCTAGAACTCTTCTTCTCCTCTTGTCCACCTGTGAACAATGAAAGCAAAACTGATGGTTAGAAAGCGCTCAGCAAGATGTTGGTTGTTTCTTACTCACGCTGCCTTTAAATTTACTAGATCTTTATGGATGAGATAAGCCTTTCGACATATCCTATTTCCTGCAGCAAGAACATCAGCAATACTTTCCCACTGCAACGTTCATTTATCCCCAAATGCTTCCAGGGTTTTCACCTCCAGGTTGAGTCTAACCCATGTGTTGACATCCCTTTGTGTGAAGTATCAGTCCTAAATTTCTACTGAACTCTTTTTAACTTTTGTCCCCTTGCACTATTATCACTGCTTAATTTGGAGCAATTTTCAGAATTTATTTCTCTTCCCGCCAAGGGAAAAATTCTGCCCCACATTTACAAACATATGAACTGATGAAATAGAAGCAGAACTAGGCCATTTGGCCACTCGAGCCTGCTCCACTGTTCAATAAGTTCATGGCTGATCCGTTTGTGTTTCGAGTTCTACATTCCCATTTACCCGCAATAAACTTTGATCCCTCTGCCTCACAAGAATCTATCTACCTCTGCCTTAAAGTTATACAATGACCCTACTTCCACTGTCTCCTGAGGCAGAGAATTCCAAAGTCCCACAGCCTTCTAAGAGGAAAAAATTCTCCTCAACTCTGTCTTATAAGGGTGACCCCTAATTTTAAAACAATGCCCCCTAGTTCTAGACTCGCCCACAAGAGGAAACATCCTTTCCACATCCACCTTGTCAATACCATTCAGGATCTTATATACTTCAATCAAGTCACCTCTTACTCTTCTAAACTCCAGTGGAAACAAGCCCAGTCTGTCCAACCTTTCCTCGGTGTCAATCTAGTAAACCTCCTCTGAACCATCTCCAATGCATTTACATCCTTTGTTAAATAAGGAGACCAAAACTGCACATGATGAACATGTTTATACTTTTGTCTCTGGTGTGAATTAATAACATAATTATGATATTTAGTACAAAAATAAATGCATATAAACTTACTATGTTTAGTAGCAAAAAATCAGTGAAATATTTATAGTTTCCATTATTTTCCATTAATTCTGATATGATTTTTGCATTGACAAACTAAAGCAGGTAGGGTATGACTGGTAGGTGGGCCATGGGGTCTTTAGCCCCTCCGAAGTGGTCAGCACAGGAAAAGGCTTGAGAACCACTGGAGGTGAGGGAAGGAGTGATTAAATGGCAAAAGGGATCATAATACAGGACAAAAGGTGGTGACAATGGGACAAGAAACACAAGGTGGGTCCAGAGGAGTTGTGAATGGTTTCTTGTAGAATAACAGAGGGTAACGGAAGGTTAGAAATGTTGGCAAAGTGAAGAAGGCTCCCGTAGCCTGGGAGTGCAGTGGAAAAAGGAGATTGTGGACTGTAAGACTTATCACATACCAATAGGGAACTCCATCCTCCCCAAATATCAGCCCACAGACCTCAAGCACTCTCATTGTCTCTGGTACAGCGAGCCATCTTTATCAGCACACACTATCTGAGAGAACAAAGAAATGGAAGCGACTCTTTCTAAGGTCACAGTGGCGTGTACTTATAACCCACCATGCAACTATGTCAATCATTGCAAAAAATAAAGGCACAGTTTGCAGTGAGAGTCAACATAAGATTAGTCCTCAATTTGGAGTTTATGAGTTGGTCATGCACAAGATGAATCCGTACTTCACATCAGACATCTTAGACTAAAATTCTTTGATGCCCAAGTGGATAAAGACTCTGGGAAGCAGTTGGCTGTAACAAAAGAATTAAACAGCTGAATGTAACAACCTGGTACTGCCACTGAGAATTTCTATGTGATTGGATTCAACCAGTGAAAGGTCAGCTCTGTGGGGGCTGTATTTACAATTGATTGTTTAACATTTGGAACTGGTATCTGGTGACACAGACACAATAATGAACAGAGAGCAAGTCTCACCAGCCTGCTATTTGAGTCACAGAAAGATGGGGATTGTTTCTTAAAATGTAAAGCACAATGGCCTCTACTCCTCAATTAGTAAATGCACTGCTCAATCTGGTAGCATCACTATAGACCAGAAAAGTCTCAGGCTCAAACCCTTAGCTACACTGATCTGACTTCAGCTGGGGAATTTTTTTATTGTGATAATTGATCTCCTTACCCCTGGGCTCAGAAGTAGGGGACGGAGAAATTAACAAGGGTTTTCTGCTTTCTATGTATATCCCTCGTATACATATATCCTTGTGTACATATACCCTGTGTCTTTTGAATGAGACAATAAGTCAAGGCCTTGTCTGCCCTCTCAGCTGGACATACAAAGATCCCATGGCACTATTCAAAGAAAAGCAGGGCATTCTCCCCATTGTAATGGTCAACATTTATCTCCCAGCCACTATCAATAAAACAGGTCATCTGGTCATTATAACGTTTCTGTTTGTGGGAGCTTGCTATGCATAAATTGGCTGCCACATTTCCTACAATACAATAGTGACCACACTATAAAAGTACTTCATTGGCTGTAAAGCACATTGGGGTATACATATATCTTTGTGAGGGATGTACCAACAAAGCAACTGTGTGATACTATCTGATATAGAGGTTGGATCTTTCACTTATTACAAGTACCTTCCTGAGAGACTGCCCCTTCACATAGTGGGAAGGCTCACAAATTCCCATGATCCTAAGAGCTACACTGTCTGTAGTATAGCTACAGATTGGGACTCTTGGAAAGGTAGGAGCCAGATTAAAGGCAGGGCACCTTCCTCTTGGCAGAGGCTTGGGACTCAGGCTAACCATCTGACTATGTGAAAATGTCTTCATTATGAGGAGCCTATTACCGATTGAAAAATATCAACATCAAGGCCTGGATTTTCTTTGCGTTTGTGCTCAATGGGCACACAAATCACAATGCCAAAAAGATGGTGGTATTTTGGGAATAAGTGAGTTACATATATGTATAATATGGTCAAGTCTTATTGATCTTTCACATCCATCCATCAACCCTCCACCAATAAAACTGGCCATAATCCCAAATGTGAGTTTACTCAGGCATATTCTAGTGAGATTGGGGCTGATACTTGTGTGTAACCTAACATCGGTAAAATGAGGCCTACTTCTCGATTTAACTTTCTGATTACAGTCAAGGAGGAAATTTTAGACTCAACAATGGAGGACAAGGATCTGCTAGGTGCAATATAAAAGTTAAATACTACGGATGCTGGAAACGTTAAACAGAAGCAGAAAATGCCGCAGGTACTCACCAGGTCTGGCAGCATCTCTGGAGAGAGAAACAGAGCTAACGTTTCAGATCGATGACCCTTCAGGAACTAATTTTTTTCTCTCTCCTCAGATGGTGCCAGCCTGCTGAGTATTTCCAGGATTTTCTGTTTTGTACTTCTGCTGAATGTAAAGCAAGATGAAACACCAAGTGGAGCCAAACGAGGTTCCCTGGATAAGTATCAACGAAGGCAATGCATTGTCTAACTAGGCACAGGCAATTCTAATGAATAAATAAATGAACTAATTACCTAACTGCAAATAGCTTTATGCTGCTTTTTCTGATTATGCCCTTCAATAAAAAAATGTTAATTACCAATGTAACAAATACAAAGGAAGGAAGGATCCCATAATATTCTTAAAACGAAATTATCAACAATTTGGATATTACATGCTCCTAATCCGATCGGCTGTCTTGTCATTCCCCTTAAGGTTGCCAACCTTCCAGGACTATCCTGGACTCTCAGGCAACTAAAAACAGTTCTTCAAGACACAGCTACAAACAATGTAGGAGAAAAACCTTCGGATTATTTTAAAAAGTTTTTAACTTTCTTGGAGCACTTTTGTCTACTACTTATAAAATAATGGACATGGGGAGAAGAGACAGTCACAAATCATACAATTGGATAATAAAGACTTGCTTTCTGGAATTTGTGTGGGAAAGTGGTACGCTGCAAGTCTAGACATCTCAGCTGACCAATGCTAGGACTGCAGGGAGTGGAGTATCAGAGGTGGGAGGTCGCGTGATGAGATCGCCAGGAATGTGTCTGACCATTGTTGGCAAACTTACTCCTGCTTGAAAGTCTTCATATGTCAGCCATTTCAGGTGAGGGGTGAACAGGCTCCATCTGTGTAGCCTTCACCAGCTCTACTTGCTCCGTCACTATCTTCAATGTTAATGCTCGAATATTAAAGGGGGGGGGCATTGAAGAGGTTCCTGGGCCTGAAAAGTGAAACTCAAAGCAAGAGTTTGCACCTTTGAGAGGTGAGAGGAGAAAACTCTGGCAGATGGAATATAACGTGGAAAAATGTGAAGTTATCCACTTTGTAGGAAAAACAGAAATGCAGAGTGTTCCTCAAATGGTGAGGGACTGGGAACTGTTGACATCCAAAGGGATCTGGATGTCCTTGTTCATAAATGACTGGCAGCAAACATGCAAGTTCAACAAACAATTAAGAAGGCAAATGATATGTTTGCCTTTATTGCAAGAGGGTTTGAGTACAGGAGTAAAGAAGTCTTGCTGCAGTAGTATAGAGCCTTGGTGAGATCACACCTGGAGTATTGTGTACTGTTTTGGTTTCCTTACTTAAGGAAGAATATACTTGCCATAGACCAAGTGCAATGGAAGGTTAACCAGGCTGATTCCTGGGATGGCAGATTGTGCTATGCGGAGAGATTATGGAGACTGGGTCTGTATTCTCTAAAGTTTAGAAGAATGAGAGGTGATCTCATTGAAGTGTACAGTACGCTTATAGGGCTCAGTAGGGTTGGTGCAGCAAGGATGTTTCCCTGGCTGAGATGTCTAGCACAGTCTCAAAATAAGAGGTAGATGAGGAGGAATTTCTTCACTCAGAGAGTGGTGAATCTTTGGAATTCTTTATTCCAGTGGACTGTGGAGGCTCAGTCGTTGAGTATATTCAAGAAAGAAATTGATAGATTTCTGGCTATTAAAGATATCAAGGGATACAGGGATAGTGCAGGAAAATAACATTGTAACAGAAGATCAACCATGATCTAATTGAATGGTGGAATAGGCTTGAGGGGCCAAATGGCCTGCTCCTGCTCCTGTGTTCCTAACTTAAGAAGCTTAACAACATCCAGAGCAAAGCAGCCCGCTTGATTTGCACCCCATCTACTACTAAACATTTACTCCCTCCACCACCAACGCACAGCAGCAGCAGTATGTACCATCTACAACATGCACTGCAGCAACTCACCAAGGCTCTTTTAACAGCAACTTTCAAACCCACAACCACTACCACCTGGAAGGACAAGGGCAGCAGATAGATGGAACACCACCACCTTGAAGTTCCCCTGCAAATCACACACCATCCTGATTTGAAATATATTGCTGTTCCTTCTGTTGCTGGATCAAAATCCCAGAACTCCCTCCCAAACAGCACTGTGTGTGTTTCTAAATAGATGGTCTGCAGTGCTTCAAGGCAGTGGCTCCCCACCACCTTCTCAAGGGTAATTAGGGATGGGCAATAAAGGCTAGCCTAGCCAGCAATGCCCACATTCCATGAAAGAATAAGAAAAACTGCAAAATACACACCCTGCTCAGGTTTCTTGTCCAGGATCACTCGCTGATTCTCCAGGCAGGACACAGTGGCATCCAGTTTCAGAGGCTCGGACGCTCCACTCTATTTAACATAGATTAAAAAAAAATAATTCACTAGACCATTCCAATTGCTCTTGGTTAAAGCTACTCCACCAGAGTGTGCGGCAACATCAGTTCACAACCAGCTTTCTTTAGGGGACCTAAAATAATATTGCAGTTTGATTGTGAACATTTTGAGGCCTTCAATTAGTATGTTATGCAAGAGCTGAATCCGTTACAGACTAGGTCAGGGATCACTTCTTACAGAGTTAGGGTCAGCATAGAATTATCAGCACCAGAATAATCTCCAGAACTAATTTTGATCATCAAGGTGTTGGGTATGTGGCGTTTAGAAGAGGAATTTGACAGATATTTTTTTCAAATTGATCTGTGTTTTTTAACCTGGATTTTCACATCTCCCAGGGGATCGCATGGTCACAGGTGGGGTAAGGAACATGTATTGTGAAGATATAGCAGGATAGCGAGCTTATTTGGGACCTCAGGTGTTGGCCACCCTGTCCTTTAGCACATTGACCCAAGCCCAGGTAAGGGTTCCATGCTCAGGGTTAGGAGCAATGGCCAACGAGCGAATTTTTGGTGGTGATGAGGATAGAGCCAGAACCTGAAGGGACAATGCTGCTTGCAAAGGGGGCGGGGGTGGGGCCTGGGGGCAGTGGAATCCTTCAAGAAGAAGACATTTTTAAAATTCATTCATGGGATGTGGGCTTCATTGGCTAGGCCAGCATTTATTGCCCATCCCTAGTTGCCCTTGAGAAGGTGGTGGTGAGCTGTTTTCTTAAATCACTGCAGTCCATGTGGTGTTGGTAGACCCACAGTGCTGTTAGGGGGTGAGTTCCAGGATTTTGCCCCAGCTACAGTGAAGGAACGGCGATATATTTCCAAGTCAGGACGGTGAATGGCTTGGAGGGGAACTTGTCTTTCCTTAGACTTGTCTTTCCTTAAGTGTAAGCGTGAGTAAGGCAATAGGAAACCATCTCATGTATTCTTTTCACTAGTCGTACTGCTCACTGAAATTGAAACTGGAAAGAGGAAAATGCAAAACCATAAGACGTGGAGTAATGAGCAGGGGATCTGACCTTCAACAGATCACTAGTGACTCAGGCTGGGTGGAAATGGTCTTTTCATGTCCGCCATTGTTCAAATTTTCATACCCTTAAATATCTTGATTTTCAAATAAGCAACCAGTCAGGTCCAGAATAGTGGAGCTAGTCTGCAAGGTGGAGTTTGCAAGCTGGCAGTGAGTTGCTGCATAGAAAGTGGTCTCAAATGTAGCTGTTTTTCATTTATCATTGGAAATCCTGTCAGCCTGGCATGGCACAAATAAAACACCAGTTTCAGCTCCTGCACTGATTATTGGTCAACATCCAAGTGGCGCTGTAGGATGGCACTGCAAAGTGCAAATCAGGTAACTGATTGTGATGCTTGGACTTTCTTTCATGATTTTAAAATCTTTATTTAATTGTTTTGAAGTCTTCAGCTCCCCAAGGCAGCTCTCTTCCTTCAGAGAGCTTTCTTTCAGTGCTTGCCCATGGCCGAGTTTCTGTCAGTGCCTGCCCTCCTCCCTCCCCCATTTCAGTGTGCGCTTCATGCTGGCTGGCCGTTGACTGGCCAGCCAGCCTGAAATCGCGGTCAGGGGCCAATCGCAGTCAGCAGTCTGTTCCCTGGCCAATCCCAGTCCTGCTGAACGCGCCCGCCTGCCGACCTACAAATCCTGCCCAAGGTGGGCACTCAAGAGCCATTCTGAGGGAATGCTGCACTGTCAGGTGCATCTTTTGGATGGGATGTTAGGTCAAGTCTTTCTCTGCCCTATCAATCGGAAGTAAGAGAACACCTGACACCATTCAAAGAAAGGAAGTTCCCCAGTATTTCTCTTTCAATCAACACCTAAAATTGATTATTTAACCTTTACCTCATTGCTGTTTGTGGGATCTTGCTGTGTGCAAATTGGCTGCCACGTTTCCTTCATTACAACAATGACCACACTTCAAAAATAATTTATGAGCAGTGGAGTGCTTTTTGATGTCCCGAGGGCTTGTGAAAAGCTCTATAGAAATGAAATTCTTTCAGTTTACTGTATTAATACGTACAATTTTAGCTTCCATTTCCTTGGCACTCAAGTTATATTTGATTAGAAATGGCTGCAAAGCCTCAGACACGGTTTTTGCAGGTTTAGCTGTCACCCAAAGTTGCCGATTTACTGGAACAAGTTCCAACCTGAAAGGGAATGAAAGTGAAAGATAGTGAATGACTGAAAGTTAACACCCAGCAAATTCCCCCTGAAGTCATGGTTTAAAATTACTTCACTTTCATTACAGTTTAGGAAACAAACTGGAGATCAAATTCACCAATCCTAACTTTCCTATTAGGAAGGGTTCGAAGGGAATACACATCAGGGAAGAGGCACTAACGTGGCATCTCAAGACAACATGCATGTTAGTTCTGGCTCAGTTGGTAGCTCTCTTGCTTCTGAGTCTGAAGATTGTGAGTTCAAGTCTTGCTCTTGGTCTTAAGCACAACACACTATTTCCACACTCCACTGTTGGAGGCTACCTTTCCCTTTCAGGTGAGAGACTAACCTAAGGCCCCAGCTATCTTCTTAGGTGGATGTAGATGAGCCAATTATTCGATGAAGAGTAGGGGAGCCATCCCTGATGTCCTGGCCAATGTTCACCCCTCAATCAACACCATAAAAATCAATGGTTACCACATTGCTGCTAGGTGCAAATTAGCAGCTGTATTTCCTACATTCCAACAGTGATGACATGTCAAAAAGTACTTCATTAGCTGTAAAGTGCGTTGAGGTATCCAGTGGTTGTGAAAGGTGACATATAAATTCAAGTCATTATTTTCTTCATGACATGCCAGTATGTCTCAGAAAATAAAGGAATCCATGTTTTAACAGTACGTGCAGTTCTGACTCTGAATGCATCTTGCTGAATACTACTGTTTATTCCCAAGTCATTCACAGCAGAGTGATACATCCACTTTCCCAACCTAAAGGAATGGTTTGTGATTTGAGAGGACTTTGGAAGGAGGAAGGGCAGGGCAGAACTTTACAAGGAGCAAGAATAATGCAAGTGCCAGATTGCTGGAGACAGAGGTCGCACGTGGGTTCCACTGCAAAGGACTCAGAAGAGGACAGCGATGTGCCAGGCTACAGGGAAAGGCTGATGAATGTACATACCAAAACTGCATTGCGAAATCTGCCAAAAAGCCTGTATTCAATGTCTATCTTTAGAATGCAGAGGAGTCTGGCACTAGCTTGGCAAAGCGCTTTGTGCAGATGTTGCAGCCCATCCTTTCCAGCAATGTACTGGTGGTCAACTCGGTCAACACACTAGTAGACTCAACTATGATGGGGTTTCTGATGGCGGATGTTGCTGCTTCATTTCAGTACCAGCTGCTTCCACTAAAAGTCTGAGTGTTACAGTGGATGTTCAGACTGCTGTCATGAAAGCTCAGACTGCTGCCATCATGGCTTTAGGTTAGTAACGTGTGTAACGTGGTCTTTAGGTCTGATAGCGGTTTTATAGTCAGTCCTGCAATAGCTTACTAGGACTGCAGAGGTCCTATCCATGAGGAGCAGCAGTGGTTTCAAGGAGCACAAATCTTCTATCTCCTCTCGGGATGGCAGCATTTGTAATCCCATATTTGCCACTCTGCCAGTGTCCTTGCTTAATTTGCCTGTCAGCTAGCTAGCCTGACTGCTGCCACCCCAATGCCAGGGTGGTACTGTCTGAAGCCAGGGCTTCTTTGCACAGAGCTGTTTCAAGGCATCCTGCAAGGCCATCTACAGTCTCCTTCACTGCAAGTCAGCAGCCTCAAACCAGCCATATTGCAGCCACAATGAAGTAGCACCTCATAGGAACATCAGGACAGGCAAAGGTACAGGGAAGACAAGCACTAAGGGAATGTAGAAGGTTGATTAGTTTCATTTGGTATGACATATGGCATGATTGACTTTATAAATTTGGATTGGAATGCATATTTTGTGTTGGTTTTTAGTAATGCGTTAGGGCAATGAGAGCAGTGTGATGGTCAGTGACAGAGGGAAACTAAGGAATATGGGACTCTTGGTGAACAGGGAATTCGGTTTGAGGTTACTGGCATCCCACATGAATTATTTCTTCACAGACAGCCCAGTCAGAAAGTGGCTATATTAGCTGCAGCCTTCTTTCCTCTTCCACCACCTCCTCTTCCTTATTCCTCCTCTTCCTCCTTCTTCTGGAAGCTTGTCCTGCTCTGCATGGCCTCTCTTCATTCTCCCAGACATGACTGATCTCAAGAGAAAGGCCGCCTCTTGTACCCAGGCCTGGGAGCAACTGCAGAAGCCTTGAAGTCAGCAAAAAGTCTTTCAGCACCTGCCACATTACTCCCTGTAAATTTTTGAAACTTGAAACAACTAGAGAAGGCATTAAATGGATGCAGAATTGTAGAAACAGCCAGAAGGAATCAACCAGCAAATAACCTGCCAGTCGTTGATGATCCCTTTAACTAGTACAGTGAGTGTCACTGGCAACAACAGCATTTATTACCCATCCCAAATTGCCTTTGAACTGAGTGCCTTGCTAGGCCATTTCAGAGGGGCAGTTAAGAGTCAACCACGTTGTTGTGGATCTAGGGTCACATGGTCAGCCAGACCAGGTAAGGATGGCAATTTCTTTCCCCAAAAGACATTGGTGCACCAGATGAGTTTTTATGACAATTGATGATTGTTTCATAGTCACCATTACTGAGACTAGCTTTATAGTCCAGAATTTTTTTTCTTTTAAATTTAAATTCCATCAGTTGCCACGATAGAATTTGAACCCTTATCCCCAGGACATTAGCTTAAGCCTCATGTTTAGCTGTGCGAGGTTAAAAGAAACTACTGGCTGGAGCGTTGAACTCCAAAATGGTACACTGGTAGCAAATCTGCCTGCTCTGTAGGTTTACAGCAGAGGATAAGTGCACACATACTAACACATTCGCCTGGCATGTGTTGCATCAAAAATGTGACTGGCCCTGCCCCAGGCACCATTCTAGGACCCGAAGGATACATTTAGTGTCCAACAAACAGGCGTTGCCAAGTCCAATTTCCACCACCCCCCACTGCCAAATCTCTCCGGTCTTTCTACTGGCCAGTTTTATCACTAGCATTGTCTGATACTATTCAACTGGTCTTACATAACACTTACTCAAACAATATTTTCTTCTCCAGACGAAGCTCCTGATCACATAAGATCATACTATCCTGATCCAGTGCGAGGGGCTTCTGAAATTTAAAGTAAACAGCATGTTTTGTGTTGTGTTTTGCACAGTTATTATATGGCAGGTGGCATTTGTCAGGCTGACCAACTCCCAAAGGGAAACTTGGCCAAGCTATCACAACAATTTGCAATTTGTATTTATTATGAGAAGGTATGTGCACTGAAGTCAGAAGTAAAAATCCCATGACCACATTTGGAGATTTTAAATATTAATTTAAAACATTTATTAACAAAAGAAAACTTAAACACACAAGATTACAGTTACACATTTAAATTTAGTCTTATAACATTTCTGCAAAGATTTCTACTTAGCTGGGCTCACAAATGAATACCCTTTCACAGGCAACCATCCTTATAGATTCTTAAACTATAAAACATCCAGTAGTATTACTGCAAGGCACCCACAATTGCCATAAGGAAGGTATTTCACAAGCATCTCTCTCCCTCTTCCTCGATAAGGGAAATCCAAGGCTTGCAACAAAGCCTTGCTTTCTGGAACAAGCAAGCACTTCTCTGGGGTGGCTAGAAGCTGCTACTTCACAGTACACACTTCAAGATCTCAGATGGCCACCCCCATACAGCATTCAATCATTTCTTAAATATAATTTATCCCCTTTTATCTTTTAAACCCATTGATCTTAATCTTCTTTTGAAAGTTACCTTTCCCAGAATCTAAAAATCTTTCATGTTGTCATTAGGGCCAGCACCTTTGGGAAAAGTAAACTTAATAACTTTCCTTTGTTTATTTATGATCTTTGCCCAGTTGTAAAGCTTCCCATTATGTCTCTTTGAAATTCAACAGCTAAAAATTCACTCCTCATTTACCTTCTAACGCAACTTCCTATTCCGGTTATATCTACTGGGATCTCATCTTAGCTCGTCCATTTCCATTTCAAAATGCCTGCTTTTACACCATCCGTTTGATGATTGAAACCTTGCAGTCTGACTGTCTTCAATTTAATTAAATTAGTCTCACACACATACAACTTACACACAGTCCTGACAAGCCTGCTTCACAGTATCCCACAGTAATATTGGAAAAATTGATATTCTCTTTATAGTACTGAGTAAGACTAATATTGAAATAACTTTATTTACAACTTCCCAAGAGAAGGGGCAATATAACAAAATGTTCAGATCTTGCAATATACTTTTGCAAGTCAGAAGTGCTAATGTTTGGGACTCCCCCATTGTCTCAGTTGGTTTGTCTAGTGGGGATAGGTGAGACAAACAGACCAGGAAGACTCTTGGATCAAACCCTGCTTTTGACTGAGTTAACTGGTCTCACAGGAGATGACAGTTAGTGACGTGACAGTGATATCTGTTCAGTGCTCCTAGGCTAAGAAAGATAGGGGAGGGGCAAATGCTGGGGTTTTCATTCATTATTGCTATTCAGTGGCTCAACTGCAGCTGAGGATAAAAGACAGGGTGGGCCAGCTATCTGGAATGGCTTTCCAACATGCACTATCTACACATACAAGGGCCAAGAGCAGAAGATCGATGGCAAACTTTGAACCAGGGGCATTTAAATTTCTTCCATATCTGCTCTTCTTCCCTGCTGCATCTGGTGCCTGGGGCAGGATGTTACCCAACCTTTGGTTCTCCCATCGAGTCATTGTAATCAGGTCCATGAAGCCATGGCAAATCCATCTTGCACTTATATTTCTCATTCGCTGTGTTGGGCTATTTAAATTCTGTAGGACTAGAGATTTAGGAAAGGTGGTTCTTCATTAGATATTAATGGATGCATCCTAAATCGGAACACTGAACTCTGTTAGCATGGCAACTGGAGATATGGGCAGATCAGTAACAACAACTATTACTTATATAATACCACTAACATAATTAAAGGTCCTTAGGCACTGCACAGAAGTATTATAAAACAATATATGGCACCAAGCCACTTAAGGAGGTATTAGGTCAAATGGTCAGTAGAGAGGCAGAGTGATCTAGGGAAATAAACTTTTCATGTGGGCCCAAATGTTGGTGGAGTAAGCTGACAAAGGTAGTTAAAATGATAAAGGATTCAATAGCATAGAAACAGAGGCTTAGAAATCATGAATTTCTGGGCGCTCTTCCCACGCACCCCATGCTGCCCACACACCGCCCACCTCCCCCCCACCCCCCACCCACCGATCCCCCAACATGGTGTAAACACTAAAAGGGAGAGGTCCAAAGAGCCCCAGTTCTTGGGCCATGGACTTCATTATCATCAAGTTGATGTGGTGGGAGATGTAGGATCAGAATCCTCTCCAACTGGACTTTATGAAATATGAAAACCCCCCAAAACCACGGACACGAGCGCTGTAAATAAAAGCCAAACCTCAACACAAAACACACAGAGGCAGGCTGTACTGTAAGGGTTAATTTCAAACATTCCAACATCACAACAACAAGACACAATGAAGAGACTGGAAAGCAGAGCATTATCATAACAATGGTGCAAGGTAACTTCTTCTGCCTGGTGTAGTTAAAGGATCATATACAACGGCTGCCATCACATAGCCCAGTTAAGAAAATGGGAACTCTATTGGCATAACAGCCCTAGACGATGGCCATTACACAGCAACATTCACTCCCATCAAGAAACGTTGACATGCACATCACCTTTGGAACCAGGGTATCTCACCTGGATGGAGTCCATTGTTTTCAGTGGTGGAAATAACATCAGCACTGAGGGAGTCTGTCTGGACCAGGGTATGTAACAGACTAAAGGGATTGAAAGGTGCTCAGCACTGACCATCCAGCAAGATGGCCTCAGGAAGTGTGTTTATGATATTCCAATAAGAATCATCATAAAAATGACAAGGTCAAAGGGTTTGGGGCTGCAGTTGGAAGAAGGATCAGGGCTGGTCACCTTGACTCAGGGCCTACAATCAACACAGGACAGACCAGGGGATTGTATGTGGTTTCAGCCAAATCATAGTGAGATTGGTCTTAGGTATTGTGGACTGCAGTCAAAAAGGAGGGTCAGGAGCAGTTAACCTGATTTACAGACCCACAATTCACACCAGAAAGGACCAACAGTGTAGGAGGATTGTAAATTATCAGCCAAATCCAAGGAGTGCTGGGGCTGAGGTCTTAAAGTAACTTAAGTGTAACAGGCAAATCCTGGGGCAGATTTGGGCTTGAACTGAGGAAGGTTTGAGCAGAAACATGGGGTTTTGCCTGTTTTTTTTAAGCAGAGGCTTCCTAATAAGTCGTGGTGATTTTATGTGTTTAACTGAAAGCTGAAGTTAAATTGTGGAGGGATTTAAATTGGATTAACCAATTAAGTGCTGTGTAATGTCAATTACACTAGTTTAGAGTTGTTTGTATCAGGATGTTAGCTTTTTAATAATAACATGTTTGTGACTGAGCTGAACTCCGTGTCTGTGTAATTTTTATCCTTTATAAAATCCTAAAATCAAGATTTAAATTAAGGGGAAATGGAAGTGTGAACCTCTTACAGAGGGACCCTCGAGAGAAGAGCGAATGCAGATTGGTCATTGCTTGCGCAGCTGTAGCCCTCAAGTCAGTGATGGCTCATGGCGGGGTAACAAGGAAGCCATAAAAGAAGTGTAACCATGAGGGAGAATCATAGGCCTCAGGTGGGTTGGCAGGGGAGTTCAGGGGCCTCAGATTGGTGGGAAAGTGGCGGGGGAATAGGTAAGGAGGGCTAGAGGAGATACCGATTGAGAGAGTCCTTTTATTTGGAGCCAGGAGAGCATCACTTGTTTTTCCTTAGCCAATATGGTAGGTGGCGTATCTCTGGCTGGAAGTGCATACATTTCCTGCCATCCATTGTGAGGCCACAGGTGTCCACAAAGCACCCATTTTTCAATTCCCAATTCCTAGACCGGTATAACCACTTCCCCTGGTGGGGGAAGTCATGGAAGAGGAGACACAGGGCCAGATTTTCACTGAGTCATTTTTGCCAGTGGGGGAAGGGTGTGGGGGGTTGGTGGGGAGGGGGGGGGTGAAAATCACACAGGTGGGAAACCCAAACTCAGCAGGACCATTTGAAGTTAGAGCTGAGTTCAAACAGACCCCACTTTCGCTATTCTAAGAGCCTTAACCTGCAGTGTTGGGGTCATGAATTTATGGAGGAAATGCCTCTTGAAGGGCAGTTTAGATCTGTGTAAGTTTCATGATCTGAAGTTATTTAAATCCCCAGCCCTTTAAAAATAATAAAAAGGCTGGAGCTGCCAGTTAGAGTAAAAAACACCTGCTGCCGGAGAGGCCATCTGGTGTAGCTTAGAAAAATCATTACTATCTGTTCCTGCAGTTTCAATTGACTTCATTATCTAGAGCTGTAATTACAGCTGAGCCCATTGTGAATTCTCAGCTGTGTTTCGAAAGCTCCAGAATTACTTATCTCAGTAGGAGTTCTGAGTTCATAGTTTGATTCACAGTTTTAAGGGGATATTAAAGGATTCGATGTCTTTCATGTGGTTACTGAATAGGAGTCTGTTTATTTTTATAACAGATCGGCCTTTTGAAGGGAATTATAATATTTGAATAGGTCTCCTGAATAGTTTATTTATGTATCAAGTGTGTATGAGTGAAAGCTCCCTTAGGTTGTTAGAAGTTTTTTTTTTCATCTCCACATAGTTCCTGAGGTCAGCCCATAGTGGATACTAGGTGAATGGCTATAGAGGTGGTGCTGAGGAATGAGGTGGCAGGGAAGTGGCATGGAGTTATGTGGGATGGAGATGCCATAGGGGTATGAGGTGGCATGGAGGTAGCATGGGGTGTGAGGGCATTATGAGGTGGCATGGGGGGATGGGTGAGAGTGAGAGGTGAGGGCTGGAGGCCCTAACAGCCTTTTATAAGACTGGATCAAAGTCTCAGAGAAGAGAGGCAGGCCTTCCAACCAGCCCTCCTCAGCGCTCATCCATCTCTGTGGCTGCCTCTGAATTGCCCCCAGAGGCAAAAGACCTAGCTCGATCATGGCCTGCCCACCTGGAGCAATGATAGTGCATGCAGTGGTCATTTCCATGGAGGCGGGTCTGCTGGGTTGGGAAATTTCCCAACTCCAGCTTTCCTCCTCCATGGCAAAAAATCTGGCCCATAATCTTAATATAAGAAATAGAGACAGAAAATGCTGGAAAAACTCAGCAGGTCTGGCAGCATCCATGGAGAGAGAAACAGTGTTAACATTTCAAGTCTATCTCAGAGCTCTGAAGAAGAGTCATACAGGTGCGAAACGTTAACTCTGTTTTTCTCTTCACAGATGCTGCCAGACCTGCTGCGTTTTTCTAGCATCTCCATTTTTATTTCACATTTCCAGTAATCGCAGTTTTTTTGCTTTTATCTTAATAGTAGAGATGGGCCATTAAGGAATGAAATCAGGGAGGATTTTTTCACACAATGGATAGCAGAATTCTGGAATTCTCTCTGCCCAAAGGCTGTGGATGCCATTGGTCAACTGAAACTATCAAAACAGAGATTAACAGAATTTTATCTGGAGTTCAAGATCATGATGGAATAGCCTTGAGGGGCTGAATGACCTTTGGTTGTTCCTATTGCTAGGTTTCTCAGTAGTACACGCCTTTGTAACATATGAAACCCTTGTGACAGCGCTGGGCCTGAAAACAGGCATCGATGGAGTGAAGCCATGTGAAACTTGGTTGAACAAAAAAAAATGCTATGTGGTGATAAAATACTCTTGACTTCACTAAATCACTTTTTTTTTAAATTACAAAACCGCTTTTACTTCCTGCAGTAGTGCAAACTAAGATTATAACTTCTCCCTTCACTGATGTCGAGCATTCACTTCACTATGAAGTGAAAACATTGTGTTAAACCAATACAAAGTGCAGGGCCTGTCTGATCAGGCTAACACCTGGATTTATGTAGAATTTACAGCACAGAAACACACCATTCAACTCAACTCCTCTATGCCAGTTTTTATGCTTCACACAAGCCTTCCGTTTTACCCCATTCAACCCTTACAATATATCCTTCACTTCCTTTCTCCCTCATGTACATTCTGTAATCTGATGTGTAATATACCTTTAAGAAGAATGTTATAATGGAAGATCACATGACCTTAGTACCCAATAGCGTGTCCATCTCTGTTATCAGTAGTTAGCAGATTGTAGAGATAGAGTTTGAAGTGTAAGCACATGTTTAGTTGCTACTGAGTACCTTTGTAAATAAACAGAGTTTCTACCTATGAAGTGTCTGCTATTCAACTGTATCATTAGTACCAAATGGACCACGCCTCACAACAAGGATCCAACAAACTGGTGACTAGGATCCAACAATTACCTAATTTCCCCTTAAATGTTTCTTTGCTGTTTTCCTCAACTGGCGAGTTCCAGATTCTAAACATTCTGATTAAACTGTTGAATGTTATGATTTCCAAACTTTAGCTAAATACGTTAGGTATGTTAGAAAAGTTACTGATTGAATGTAAAAACTGTACAAGTGGGAGTAGACCCAAATAATTCAGGCTGTGTCACAACCTGCTGTTAGTATCATTAATATAAAAATATAGATACATTTATACATTATTTTCAATAGAGGGTGATTTAATTTATTCTGCACATGAAGGCTTTGTTTTTAGTGTGAAAAACAGATACAAACTTCATTCATTCACAGGAAGTGGGCATCACTGGCTAGGCCAGCATTTATTGTCTATCCCTTCTTGAATCATGTGGTGTAGGTACACCCACAGTGCGGTTAGGGAGGGAGTTCCAGGATTTTGGCCCAGTGACAGCATAACTTCCAGGTGGTGATGTTCCCATATGTCTGTTGCCCTTGTCTTTCTAGATGGTAGTCGTTGTGGGTTGGGTTAGTAAGGAGGACTTTGCAGAATCAATGGAGCTGAGTTTGCCATTATTATGGTGATGCCAGGTGGTCTGCCCAGATTCATTCCTTATTAACATGCTTTTATATAACTGAATGGTTTGCTCAAGTTAAGAGTCAACATGTAGGCCTGTATTAGTGAACCAGATAGGGTTTTTATAACTAGCAGCAATGGTTTCATGGTCATCATTAGTTTTTTAACTCCAGATTTTTATTGGATTCAAATTCCAATATTTGCCATGGTGGGATTTGAACCCCAAGTGCCTAGAACATTCCCCTGAGTCTCTGGATTACCAACCCAGTGACAATACCATTATGCCACTGTCTCACCCTTGCACCACCTTCAAGTTAATGTACCAAGAATGGCCTGGAAAGGCAATTGCTCCTAATTCCTGAGAAAGTCCACATGTGCGTTTCTTGATGCAGGACAAAAACAACAACTTATCTTTATATAGCACCTTTAATGTATTAAAATAGCAAACTATTTTTGCAGCAGAGCAAATTTGAGCCATTTAAGGAGAAATCAGGGTGGATGACCAAAATCTTGGTTAGAGATGTTAAGGCTGTTAAAGAGATGGGTTTTAAGGAACATCTTAAATGAGCAGAAAGAGGTGGAGAGGTTTAAGGAGGGAGCTTAAGGCCTAGGCAGGTGAAGGCAAGGCCATCAGTGCTGTAGCGATTAAAATTGGGAGACTGAAGAGATCAGCATTGGAAGGGTGCAGATATCTTGGAAGGTTGTGGGGCTATAGGATGAGAATTTTAACTTGAGGATTTGAAGAAAGGGCAGGGAAGGGGAGTTGAGGTATAGATCAGCCATAATCTAATAGAATTATGGAACAGGCTCGAGTGGATGCATGGCCTACTGCTGTTTTAATGAACTGAGCCAGGGCCTTTTGCTGTATATGAAGCCTAAACCACAGAGTAATTTACCCATGAGGACAGCAAGGAAAGCTACCTCAAAATCAAACGGCCTGTAAATCATGAAGTGTTAAAAAGCCAACTTACCTTCTCACTTCCAGCCAGATAGACACTTGTGGCAGCCAAAGGAATCCCATGTCTTTCACAGACGCCAGTCAATAAGTCTCGGATGGTTAAGCCAGGCCGAACCATTGCTAAAGAGGCCGTTTTGTCAGGGAGGTAAATGCAGCAGTATTTCACTTTCTTTTCTTTATCTATCTCTGGGCTCGGTCTCTCAATCTGCAACCAAGAGCAACGGAATATGTTAAAACGCCATCATAATATATCTCAGCGTAGTTTTCTTTCTAATCATCCATGCTTGGAAACCCTTCATTGCAAATGGAAAGTCCACAGTAGTCTTGTAGGGCCCCCTCTCAATCGCTAAAACCACCTCAAGCCCTACAGGCCCTCTAATCCTGTACTATTATGCAGTTCCCACTGACTTTTCTCCACCAAGTATGGCCATGCCCTTAGTGGGCTAGGCCCTAAACTTTACAATTGCCTCTGTAAATTTGTCCGCTTCTCCATCCTTCTTTAATACCGTTGTTAAAATCTACCTCTGTCCAAGATTTTAGTTACCCTTCCTAATATCTTCTTTTGAGGCTTGGTTTCAGGTACTCCTATGAAATGCCTATGGATGCTTGTTAAATGTGCTATATAAATGCAAGTTGTTGTTGCTGTTGTTTCTATTTGACTGGGTATTGCACACTTTCTCCCTGAAAGGGCACATCCCACTTACCCAAGTCCAGAAAGCATAGGCACAGGTGGCAGAGCCAGGTACTAAGGATACTCTATTCGGCCCAAGGACTAGACTGACACTGCAGCTTAACAGAGGTGCTTCAAGTATCTTGTTCATTAAGAGGCATCCTGCCCATTGGGGCATTGACCCATAGGGTTATCTGGGAAAGAATTTTTTAAAAATTCCAGTTCCCAATGACAGGTCTACCTCCTCCAGGTTTAAACAGGAAGCCAAACTTGCTGCTTAATTGTTAACACTGTCATCGTGGACTGAAGACATGGTTCAGGTGAGAAAAGGTCACCGCAGAAAAAATCAAATTAAAGGAAAAAATCGGGTGGGGTGGGGGGAGTGGTCAAAATGTAATTCTGATGCCCTATTCCTTGCTGCATATGATGACCCAGTTAAGAGAGCATTTAAGAGAGCCTAGTCCATTCATGGACAACTTTTCCAACTGTCCATTCTACACATACAAGTCTGGACAATGAGCATAGACACGTTATTCATTTCTGGCAAGCACTATAGCTAAGGCCATTGCTGTAACTGCATGCTGATCAAGAGAAACACGGCTGAGTATTCCCTGAAACATTGAGCCGTAGCTCTGTGGCATTACCCCAGCTGAGATTAGCTACCCCAACAGAGGCTAGAGATGTAACTTGAATTGTTTCAGTTCTCTAAAGCTCCATTTAACAGATTGAAGTTGATTGACCAAAGACCCAGAGGAACCATGAAGAAAAATATTTTTACATGCTGAACAGTTAGATTGTGGAATGCACTGCCTGATAGGCAGATAAGTAGATAATCTGTCCTCAAGGCTGGTCCATTTGAAACCAATTTCATTTGAAGAATTCCTATGGACAGACTCACTTAAATAGCTGGAGGCCAAATCCCAAACATGCATTTTTTAGGGCAGCTGCTGCTGAGTCTCAGCCATTGACATGCTGAGAGGCCAGGGGGTTTGCTGAGTCAGGGTGGCATGCAACAAGTTGGAAGCGAGGTTCAGCTCTGTAGCACCTCATGTAACTAAGGCTGTTCTGTTCTTCCTTGGCTGTATGATGTTTTAGGTTCAACTGGCCCAGATTGCCCATCGCACCCAAAGTGCAGTCCCCCTCCACAACGTCTACCGTAGATTTGGGTAACCTCAAACACAGATTTCATTTTTTCCCCTCTTTATCTTACCTCAGTTCTAGCTTGCAGAGAGCTGAGGAAACCAAGTTCCAAGCTGGCTGTTGAATACACAGACCCCTGGGACTCACGGCGTGATAGGGAGAGGCCATTACTTTCTGCAAAGTCCACTAAAAAGAGAGAGGGGGAATTGTTAATCACATGGTAAAATGTTTCAAATGCCCTAGATCAAGTTATAAAAAGCATCAATTAGTTTCCCTGGTGAGTGAGTGGGTGAAGCCACCTTCTATTTGGTATTAAGTTGCATAGACCACCAAGATGGATCCATCCTTCGTCCGCAACAAACTAGATAACCTCAACTAAGATAGCTGATTGGTAGGCTACCAAATTATTCCCAGTGACTCTCGCTTGTGGAGGGATGGATGGGGACAAGATCAGTCTGGACGATGGTCCTCTCCACAGTTAAAGAGCATGCCAGACACACACCGTAAAAGGTTGCTGATCAGGTTAATTGCTGCTGGTTCAGGAATATATATTGGTCCAGGACATCAGGAAAACTTTCCTTGATCTTCTTCAAATAGATTTTTTAGGTTCACCCACGAGGATCAACAGAGCCTCGATTTAATAGTTCATCTGAAAGATTGGAGCTTAGATAGCGCAGCACTTCCTCTGCATTGGACTGGGCTGTCAGCCTACATTGTGTGTTCAGTTCTCAAGAGTGGAGCTAAAACCCACAACCTATCTGACTCAGGGGTGAGGGCATCACCAGCTGAGCAATCACTGACACCAGACAGATTGGGAGGTGGGGGAAGGCATTAAAAAAACCTTGATTGTCATAATAAGTATTTTTGATGTTTAGAATTTGAAAACCACAGGCAAAAAAACGATACACATAAAAGCTGGGAAAGTCCTCTCCGTTAAATGTAATGGGGGACAATATAATACAACAGCAAAATACTGTAGATGCTGGAAATCTGAAATGAAGGCAAAAATGTTGGAAATATTCAGCAGGTCAGGCAGCATCTGGGAAGAGAAATTGAAACGTTACCTGTTTTTCTCTCTACAGATGCTGCCTGGCCTGCTGAGTAGTTCCAGCATTTTCTGTTTAACTGTAACAGGGAGCTGTGCTCAAAGTGGTTTGGTAACGGGTGATTGTTCTGTTGCAATATCTCCAACTTGTGTGGTCTATGAGTGTTGTTACACCACCCAGAGGTGGACAAGCATAGCCAGTTGGAACTTCAAGCTGTCTTTCTGACAGAGAGGTTAGTGGCTATACGAAAACTTTGACCTTTTTAAAAGCAATTATTTAATGATTTTGGCAGACATTTATTAAAAGCTGACATTTATTGCACATCCCTAGCTCCCTCGAGAAGCTGATGGCAAGTCACCTTCCTGAACCACTGCTGTCCGTGTGATGAAGGTATCCCACGCTTCTGTTAGGTAAGGATTTCCAGGAGTTTGACCCAGCAACGATGAAGGAATGGCAGTTTATTTTCAAATCTGAGTTGTATGTGACTTGGACAGGAACTTGGAGTTGATGGTATTCCCTTCCCCATACCTTTCAGTGGTGAAAGTTGCGGGTTTGGAAGGTGCTGTCAAAGAAATCTGAGTGAGATAGTGCACGCTGCAGGTCGAGGTGGGTGGGTGGGGGGGGCGGTGGATGTTTAAGGTAGTGGATGGGATGTACTTTGTTTGTTATGAAGTCCATTCCAAGGCAGCAACAAAGCTGACAGTGAAGATAATCCACCGTGCACAACATAAAAATCAACTGTTACTGCAATATTGCTAGAATAGCTCAGTTCAGTGACAGGTGAATGCAGAATAAGGATGGGATGCTATGCCCTATATGGTTGATTAGCCTGACAACATTAATGGGATATCAAGGGTAGTTGGTGCCTGTGGAACTGTACCCTAGTTTAGGCTATGTTCAGGAGGGAATGAAGAGGTAGAAAATTAGGAAAAATATATACTTAAAAATCAGAAGTAAATTGTCCTCTAACATGCCAGATGTGATAGGTCATCATACTTACTTTAAAACAACAAGGTCTGTTAACGAATGAGAAAATCCCTTTGTATCCTGTAGCATATCATTGAACTGCATTGCAATTCATTATAACTCATTGCACTCCACAGAATTGCATTGCGATCCATTATATCATATTTACCCTATTACAGACCACTGTTACCTCATACATTGTATTACAACCCATTATATCATACTACACCACACTATAATCCACTTATTAGGTAGTTTTCATGACTAACCTCCCAAGGAATCTCTTTTCTCGTTCTTCCGATTCAGTTTACTTTTACTCCTCCGGATCTGTTTTTCCAAGTTTCCTCCTTTTCTATCATAGCTGTCCTGTGGAATACTGCTGAAAGACTTTCCTGACTTCAGCTTCTTCTTTTGCTACAGTACAGTAAAAGATACATCATCATGGTGATCACCTGCTCACAGGAAGTGAAAGTATTCCAATGCCTGATCTGTCTCACCTGGGCTCAATCAAATGTGTGCCATACGAAAAAGACATGGGGCAAATTTAGTTGAATAAATAAAGGGCTATGAATGACACACAGCATTATTAATGTGCAAATCAGCCAGCAACTCATAGTGAAGAAGAGAAAACACTTGTCCACCAGAGATTAAAAAGCTGAAAGGTTCAACAAAACAGCTCAATTGGCTACAACAAAAACAGAATTACCTGGAAAAACTCAGCAGGTCTGGCAGCATCGGCGGAGAAGAAAAGAGTTGACGTTTCGAGTCGTCATGACCCTTCAACAGAACTGACTTCTGTTGAAGAGTCATGAGGACTCGAAACGTCAACTCTTTTCTTCTCCTCCGATGCTGCCAGACCTGCTGAGTTTTTCCAGGTAATTCTGTTTTTGTTTTGGATTTCCAGCATCCACAGTTTTTTTGTTTTTAGCTCAATTGGCTACCTGATGGAGCACCTGCCAAAAAGCCCTGTAAAGAAATAAGCTATGGTATCCATGCTTAGCTTCCTGAAATTCACCCAATCACAGCACAGATGTGAAATGCGAAGTGTCACAAACTGCTGGACAATTTACACCTTTCAAAATGGCATCAATGATGTGTTTTGGGAAGTTGCTGGATTTACGGATAAATTCCCATTAAACTCACCACAGAGAGTTGAGTCCAGAAACTAAAAGTGTAAATACTCTAAAACAACCCGGTAATTGTTGTTGACTGCCAATCAACTTCCGGTCTAGAAAGAGAACTTTATAAGTGTGACTCTCATTCCTTCAGGTTGTGAATAGTTGTTGGAGATTTTAAAATTCAAATTTTGAATTTTTAGTTTTTTACTCACTTTTCCTTTCTGCCTCTTTTTTTGTTTTCTTGCTTAAATCCAATCTTTCCCTCTCTGTTTTTCTTTTCTGTACATGATTTGACATTAAATTCACCCATTTTAATTTACCCTCCTTTCTTTATTTATTTCTCAATCTTTAATTTTCATTTATAAAGGTGACACACTGTCCTGTTGTTCACAATGATCAGAACTGTCCTGTTGTTCTTGCCATCAGCTCACACTTCCAACAAAAATTTGTAAAACCTAAGCATGTGTGAACAAATCTAACTAACAGGGCAAGCTGGAAAAGCCCCATTCCAGCAAAATCAGGCCCATTCAGTGCTTAAGAGACTCCTCCAAGACTTTATCCACATAAGAAAATTCCACTGGCCTGATATGGAGTGCCCACTATCTCTGTTGTAACACACCCTGCCTACTACAATGCTAGGTCATAGATTGGCAAGAGCCAAGGTTTAGGTACATCCAAATGGAGCAGAGTGGAATTTAACCTGTTAAAGTGAACATACTACCACTGGTATGCTGCATAAAATTAAAAGGAGCACCAAGGAGGATGATGTGGTTTTCAGTGCTGTAAGTTAATTTAATAGAAGTACCCAAGGAGCTGTAAGTTAAAGGTTGTGTCAGATTCTCCATAATCCCCTGTTAGGGATTTGACCTTACCTTCTTGGAGTCACAGGGGCTCACACTCTCCTTGTCAGGTCTGTATTCCAAGGTCAGAAAGCTCCCTTGTGAGTTACTACCAGGCAGTGGTTGACCCTCGACCTCTGCCAACACACACTGCCGGTAAAGTGGGGATTTCACAAAACGTGTGTAGCTGTCAAACTTCATCAGATTAAAGATCTGTAAAGAGGGAAATATAATGTAGTGTTGTAAATCCAAAATCTAATTAAAGAATTAAAGAACAATAGAGGAGCTATTATGCTACTAGGTGTATGCCTTAGGCTACCAAATATTGGGAAGGAGATGAAGGAGCAAATTTGCAGGCAAATAACAGAAAGATGGAAGAACTTTAGTGATAATGGGGGATTTCAGTTATCCTAATACAGACAGTGTAAAGGGCAAAAAGGGGGAGGAATTCCTGAAACGTGTAAAAGAAAACTTTCTTGAGGAGAGAACGAGGAAGGAAGCAGTTCTGGGTCTCTGAAGAATGAAGTGGACCATGTTTCAATGGAAGAAAATTTGAGGAACAGTGATCATAATATTGTCAAGTTTAGAATAACTCATGTAAAGGACATGGAACTCCCTCCCTGGCTGCACTATGCATATACCTACAACTTATGGACTGCAGAAGTTCAAGAAGGCAGATCACCACCACACACTCAAGGGTAATTCGGGATGGGCAATAAATGCTGGCCTCGCCAGCGACAATCACAACCCATGAATGAATGAAAAAAAAAACATCAGACCTAAAACAACTTAACTCATGGAGAGTTAATTTCAGTGAGCTAAAAAGGGATCTGGCTCAGATGGATTCGAAACAAAAATACTTGCACAAAACAGTAACTGAACAAAGAGAGCCCTTTAGAGAGGAGATAGTTCAGGCACAGAAGTGGCAGATTTCCATAAAGGGGTCATCCAAACTGAAGTTTCCTGGATGATTAAAGATTTAGAAATTGCAGTAAAGCTGAAAAGGGAACTTACAACAAAGGTAAGGTTCATAATAAACTAGAGAACCAAGGTAAATATGTCAAATTCAGGAGGTTTTAAAAAAATACAACTGATGTTATGTAGATGGACTTTCAGAATGCTTTTGACAAAGTGCCCCCACACAATAGACTTACAAGCAAAAATACATTGCATGGGGCTAAAAGTACAGTGGCAGCATGGATACATATTTAGCTAAGGGACAGAAAGCAAAGTGTGGTGGTGAATGGTTGTTTTCAAATGTTGTTCCCCAGAGGTCAGTAAGGCATAAAGTACAAAAGCATGGGAGTTATGCTGAAGCATTACTAAACACTAGTTCGGCCTCAGTTGGAATATTGTGTTCAATTCTGGTCACTGCACCTTATGAAGGATGACAAAGCTTTAGGGGGGGATGGGCGCAGAGGAGAGATTGAAGGAATCTGTTGTTCTCCTTAGAGCAGAGAAGGGAAAGAAGAGTTTTGACAGAGATGTTCAAAAATCATACGATTTTGATAGAGTAAATAAGGAGAAACATTACTAACCATGAAGCATATTTAAGGTAGTTAGCAAAAGAAACAGAAATACTATGAGGAACAAAAATGCAACAAATTGTGATGATCTAAAATGTGAAAGGGTAGTGGAAGCAGATTCAATTAAAATTTTCAAATGGAAATTGGATGAATACTTAGTCAAGAAAAATTTGCATGTCTTTCGGGAAAGGTCAGTGAAATGGGGCTTATAAGTTAGATCTTTTGCACAGGTATAACAGGCCAAATGCTTCCACTCGGTGCTGCATGATTCTGATTCTTAAACTGAGTTCCAATGTGAGAAGAAAAATCTAATTAACTGCAGAGATTTTCTACTTTGGTGGAGCCCTCAGCCTATGATTTTCTGTCCAGCGATGGAAAATGATCTGCTGGAATTGTGCAATGTCCTGCATTTATCTATCCTACACTTTATACTGCACTTTGCTGCAATTTTTCAGAACCAATGAAGGACTTCTGAAGTGCAGTCACTGTTGTGATGTAGGAATCCTGGCAGCCAATTTGCATACAGCAAGCTCCCACAAATAGCAGTGTGATAAATGGCCAGATAATCTTTTTTAAAGATGTTGGTTGAGGATAAAATATTGGGCAGGACACTGGGGTTAAACCTCCTGCTCCTCTGCAAAACAATGTAATAGGGTCTTTTACATCCACAGTAAAGACGAGACAGCGCCTTGGTTCAACGTCCCATGAAAAGATGGTGCCTCCTACAATACAGCATTCCCTTGTATTGCACTGTAGACTCAGCCGAAATGATGTACTTAAGTCTCTGGAGCAGGGGTTGAATCCATGAATGTCTGACTATGAGGTGGGGATGCTGCCACTGAGCTATGGCTGACATCTAGTCTGATGGGATAGATGGTGGCTGTTTACCTGCAAGAGCAGACATGGTCAAAGATTGGTTCGGTATAAGTAAAATGAAATTATCCAATATTGCTCCTGCAATCTTTAGGTTCTTAAAACTTTACGGCAGAAAGTTTCCTCTGCTGATTTTCAGGCTGAAATGGGTTCTGTGCACAATGGACATGCCCCAACCAGGAAGTATGAAGCCCAGTAAAGGTTTCACACACAAACTCTTCCTAAAAGTATTGGCTCTAAGACTGCAGACTAATACCAGAGGTGACTTAACCTCCTGAAAGTATGACACTTGATCATGTGGTGGAATGAGACAAAGCCGAGAAGAGACTACCTGAAGCTGTTGTGCTTTGAACATATCTGACGTGGGGTCGTTGAGAACATCCTCCTCCAGTTGTGCCTGCCTGTCGATGTTGATGGGGCTGAGGGAGTTGCTGGACAAGTACGTGCTGTAGATCTCGCTAGCAATCTTTGAGAGCTTAACACAAGAACAAAGGGAAAGGGGTCAAAACAACGCCATTCATGTAATGCTGGGAGTTATACCTGAGTAATTAGGAGATATATAAAAATATACTATTAATAAACAATATTGAGATAGCTTCAATAAGCCCAGCTACTCTCACAGTTACCTCAACTATACTTCGTCACACTCTGCTTCCTGGAAGGACACTATTCCATTCTTCCAGTTTCTTAAACTCCATCATATCTGTTCTGACATTGCAAGCTTTCATACCAATGTTACCAATATGCTCTTTTATCTTCAACTGAGGATTCCTCCTTCCCTCCTCCACCATAGTTGACAGGGCTCTCAACCATGTCTGCTCCATTTCTCACACCTCTGCTCTCATCCCTTTTTCCAGCTCCCACAGAACCATTATGATTTCCCTTGTCCTCACTCTCCACCCCACCAGCCTCCACATTCAACAGGTCATTCTCTGCCATTTCTGCCACCTCCAGCATGATGCCACCGCCAACACACATTCACCTCCTCTCCCTTTTTAGCATTCCAAAGGGACATTCCCACTCCAATACCCTGTCCCCTTCCCATGGCACCTTCCCATGCAAGCATAGGAGATGCAGTCCTTGCCCTTATTCCTCCATCCTTCTCACTGTCCGCAGCCCCAAACACTCCTTCCAGGTGAAACAGTGATTTAGTCGTATTTCTTTCAATTTAGTGTACTTCGCTGTTCACAGTGCAGTCTGCTCTACCTTAGGGAGATTGGGTGGCCACTTTGTGGATCACATTCATTCAGTCCACAAGCATGACCATGAGCTTCCGTCCACTTGTCATTTTAATCTTCCACACATTCCTACCCTGTCATCTCTATCCTTGGTCTCCTACACCATCGCAATGAAGCTCAATGGAAACTCAAGGAATGGTACCTCATCTTTTAATTCTGCACTTTACAACCTTTCAAACTCAATGTTGAGTTCAATAATTTCCGATCATAGCCTCTGCTCCCTTTGTTTTGATGCATTTTTGTGTTTTCTCTTGTTTTTAGATAGCACCTATTGGTAATGATTCTGCTTTTCCCATTTATACCTCCATTAATCACATCTTTTGCTTTTTTACTTGTTCCATGGCCATCTATTTTGCCTGCATCATCATCCCTTTTGTCATTTTATCTCTCCTTCCACCCTATCACAGACATACCCTTTTGTTCTTACTCCTGCTGCCCACTGCCACCACCCCTTCACACCAACAACATCCCCCCCAACACCACCCCTTCCCTCCTTTCCCTGCCTGGTATAAAACCCGCTGCATTTTGAACTTTCCAAGTTCTGATGAAAGGTTATCAACCTGAAACGTTAATTCTGTTTCTCTCTCTCCAGAGATGCAGCTTCACCTTATGAATATTTCAGACATTCTCCTTTTATTTTTCAGATTTCTAGCGTCTGTGGTGTTTTGCTTTGGTAGCAACAGTGTCCTCCCTGGTGTCCTGGACAATATTTCCCCTCAACCAACATCAGTGAAAAGAACAGATGATCTGGTTATTCATCACATTGTAGTTGTGGTGTCTTGTTTTGGTTGCCAGGTTTCCTACTTTACAATAATGACTACATTTCAAAAGTAGAGTAATTGTGAAGCACTTCGGGACATCCTTTGTTGTTGAAAGGCACAATATTGATGGGGCAGTTGTCTTCAGCATCTCACATACGAACACACAGATTAGGAGCCATTCGCCCCCTCGAGCCTGCTCCACCGTACAATAAAATCATGGCTGGCCTGACTGTGGCCTCAACTCCACTCTTGAAGGCAAGCCAGAAGATGGAGAAACAGACAGGTTTCCTGCTCTCAAACCCGAGGCTGCTCATGGGTGGGTGGTTGGAGAGGAAAGAATCAAGCTTCACTGTGACTCCCAAAGCCAACCATAAATTTGCTCTCCTGAGGTGATCAAACAGCACCCGTATCCAGGCCAGGGTGCAGTTGGGGGTGGAGCCTGTGGCAATGGATTTTTCCATTCCCCTCCCTCTCAAGATTTATGCCAAATTTGGAGCAAGTCACATAAGACATCTGCCCAGACGTTATGATGACATAAATATTAGGGATTCAATGTATTGTGTTGTTTTCCCCTCAGCGTATTTATTTTCCAGCATTGCCAGAGGTCTTTGAATTTATAAAATTTGAAAGGCTAGATTTTGCAGTGCAATTCATTAACAAGTGATTGACTATGTTACAGAAACAGCCATCTGTAACTGGCAAATCAATCTATGGAAATCAAGACTAAACTGCAGAGACAATGGCCGAGATTTTGTTGGACTGACGGGGGCGGGGGGTGGGGGGGGGGGGGGGTCTCACCTGCCGGTTAGAGGACAGCAGGGCACTCCCACTCCCAGTTACTTCCGTGGGGAAGGTCTGAGAGAATCAAGTGCCATTCAGGCACTAATATGGTCACAGTCGGGCCTACCCTGCAATTAGGTTCCCCGGCGGTGAAATTCCTGCCTGCCAAGAGCTGCCAGCCAATCAGAGGCTGACAGCTTCTCAGCCACCAGGCCCACCAGGAGCAGTGGCAGCTGCCAGCACTGCACTCACCAGAGACCCAGGATTGCCAAGGGAGTCCATACCATAGGCGGGCGATAGCAGTACAGAGGTCATGGGATGGCAGACAGGGAGTGTCAGAGGTAAGGGTAGAGGGGTGGCTTTCAGCACTCCCCCTCAACTTCCCGCTGGCTGGTTCCCTTCATCAGTCACTGCTCTTGACTACGAGGAACAAACCCCCCTACCCCAGGAAGCCTCTGGCAAACTCAATAAGGTTTGCTGGGCAGCTTTCAGAAGGTGCAGAAAAGCTCTGCAGCTCCCAGTTAATCGCTGAGCCAACACTAAATTGCATTGGGCTCAGGGATAATGGGTGTTAGTTGCCTCATTAATGAGTCTAATTGATATCCCACTGGTGGTGGCCGAGAATCCCGCATCAGCTCCTTCCCGCTCCGACTTAACTAGGGAGGTTTTGCCACCTCTGGGAGACCGAGGCAAGCCCCCTCCTGCGATTATGTGGGCCTGGCCGTCATGTTTCCCAGCATGATGGGCTGCACTAAATCCTGCCCAATTTTTCAGGGAGTGAGCAGTCAATCTGTAGAACAGGTTTCTGTGAGATGACAGAAGCAGTTAGTTTTTGATTCATTCAAATGCAAATCAAACAGATTTTTTTCAGAAAACAACAATTTGTGATACAGAAAATGAGTACTTTGAAACATCTGAAATGTTTAGGAGGAAATGCTCCCCAACACTTGGTTCCATTGTAGATCGATAGCTACTATTAGTTTTTTTTTAATTCTTTCATGGGATGTTGCTCAGCTGCCAGCATTTGTTGCCCATTCCAATTGCCCTTTGAGGATAGTTAGAGTCAACCACATTACTGTGGGTCTGGAGTCACACATAGGCCAGACCAAATAAGGACAGCAGGAACAAAACCAAAAACAAAATTAGCTAGAAAAACTCAGCAGGTCTGACAGCATCTGTGAAGATGAAGACAGAGTTAACGTTTCAAATCCGTATAACTTCTTCATCAGGACTTAGGAAAAATAGAAATTAGGTGAAATATAAGCGGGTAGAGGTGGTGGGGGGGGGGGACAGATGGAGCTGGATAGAGGACCAGTGATAGGTGGAGGCAAAGAAGAGATTGCCAAAGATGTCATAGACAAAAGGACAAAGGTGTGTTGACGGTGGTGATATGAGCTAAAGGATGTGCTAATGGTGACATTAAGGGTGTAAAGCAGGATGAGCAAGTGACAGATGGCCCTAGTTGGGGTGGGGTAGGGGGAAGGGATCGAAATAGGCTAAAAGGTGGAGATAAAACAACGGATGGAAATAAATTTTAAAATAATAATAGAAATAGGTGGGAAAATAAAAATAAATAAAAAAAATATATAAATTATTAGAAAAAAGGGGCATCGGAAAGGGGGTGGGGATGGAGACCTGAAATTGTTGAACTCAATGTTAAGTCCGGAAGGCTGTAAAGTGCCTAATCGGAAGGTGGGGTGCCGTTCCTCCAGTTTGCGTTGAGCTTCACTGGAACATTGCAGCAGGCCCAGGATGGACATGTGGGCATGAGAGCAGGGTGGTGTGTTGAAATGGCAAGCGACAGGGAGGTCTGGGTCATGCTTGTGGACAGAGCAAAGGTGTTCCGCAAAGTGGTCACCCAGTCTGCGTTTGTTCTCTGCAATATAGAGGATACCGCATTGGGAGCAGCGAATGCAGTAGACTAAATTGAGGAACGTGCAATTGAAATGCTGCTTCTCTTGAAAGGAGTGTTTGGGCCCTCGGATGGTGAGGAGGGGGGAAGTAAAGGGGCAGGTGTTGCACCTTCTGCAGTTGCATGGGAAGGTGCCGTGGGAGGGGGTTGAGGTGTAGGGGGTGATGGAAGAGTGGACCAGGGTGTCCCTGAGGGAACAGTCGCTATGGAATGCTGCCGGGGGGGGTGAAGGGAAGATGTGTTTGGTGGTGGCATCATGCTGGAGTTGGCAGAAATGGCAGAGGATGATCCTTTGAATGCGGAGGCTGGTGGGGTGATAAGTGAGGACATGGGGGACCCTATCATGTTTCTGGGAGGGAGAGGAAGGTGTGAGGGCGGATGCTTGGAAGATGGGCCGGACACGGTTGAGGGCCCTGTCAACCACCATGGGTGGAAAACCTCGGTTAAGAAAGAAGGAAGAAATGTCAGAAGAAACAGGACAGCAGATTTCCTTCACCAAAAGGCTTTGGGGAGCCTGGTGACTTTTTACATAAATCAATGAGGGTTTCATTGTCACTATTACTGAGACTAGTTTTCATTCCAGGTTTGTTTAAAATTAAGTGGTTGAATTTATCAATTGAACTTAAATTTCACCAGCTGTCGTGTTGGTATTTGGACCTGATTACGAGTCCAGTGACCTTACTACTATACCACCATCTCCCCTTATATCAGATCGACTACCAGGGTGGAGGTGCACTGACCGTTTGTTGTCTATCATTTCCTACGTTCATATTCTCTCATCCTAACCAGAACTGGGAATTGCTGTAAATAGCTTCAGTGCCCACTCAAAATACTTAAATGTCCCCCAATTCCAGGGCTGGGGTCAGAGGTCATGAATGTAGGCAAGGGGCAGATTAAAGTCCCACTTTGTCAAGGATCCCTTGTCATTGCGTCAAACAGGAAATCAGGGGCCTCATTGTCCACACTTGGGCATGATCGGTGTTCTTTAGGGGAAACAACATGAGGACAGCCAGCAGATAGATGTCCCTACCTCAGCTGGTGCCTTCTGGAAGAAAGAAGACAGTTGAAGACATACAAAATGCAAATGTAGGGACTAGAATTAGCCAACACTTACTTGGTCCAAGTCATCTGCTGGGATCTGCTGAAAGCGTTCACAGGCTTGCCAAAATAATATGTTTTCCGCACTGAATTCCTTCTTTAAAAACTCCTAAGGAAAGTGGAGACAGTTGCGATTACCATGGGAAAAGTGCGCTTGGTCAAACTAACCTATTTCACTTTTCGAGATCAACGTTACATAGCTACCATATCCCTTTGAACATTTCTCTCTCCAGAAACACGACTGTCGGTACGATAGCCACCATTACAACTTGCATTCATATAGCGCCTTTACTATAGAAAAACATAAGGTGCTTCACAGAGGCATAATCAAATAAAATGTCAAAGAGGTGAGTTTTAAGGAGCGCTTCATAGTCCTACGCTGTGAAGAGACCAGGAGTGACCCAGATTCATAGTTCTATTTTCTACCAGTAGTGAATATTCTATGCTTTGCAGAGGTGAGAATTGAAGCAGGTTTATTCCTTTACACCGTGCCTGACCAGCAATGATGCTATTCCACCGTGTGGAGTCAAGACATTTCCCCAAAGAATGAGACAAAATCTATTGGCTGTCACTCCCAGGCCTCCAGCACATGTCACTCGACAAAATCTTGGTCCAGTTTGGCACGCTATTTACTTGGCTGCCTGTTAAATGTGTTCTGGGAATTTCTGATTAAGATGAGAACTTCTACAAAATGTCACCATTCCCAGTATTGAAGTTGTTTCCACAAATACACAAATTACTTTACACCACAGAAAAAATACCTTTAGCACTGTCATATGGCAATGACTCACCAACAACTAATTTCATTTCCTTCCAGGCAAGTGCAGATATGGATCAATTTGTTGAATTTACCTTCAATTTATAACAAACCTATTAATGGGGCACTGGGATTCCAACCCCAAAAACAAATGGGTGTGAGTCAGGTGGGAGCTTAAACTGTTAGAAATCTGAATCCAGATTTCAGTGCACCCATTTCCAGTTTCAATAGCGGAGGGGTGGGCTGGGGCTTGTGGGGGGACACAACCCATTCCCAAGTGGCAGGTTTGAAGTTTAAACATGTGCCTCATATAAACCATTTCAAATTGAACTCTGACCAACCAGGCTTCCTGAGCCTTGGGAAACCTACCAGCTAAAGAGAGGCAATGGACAGCTTGGTCCAGGGGATGAGTGCGTTTCCTGATTACCTGCAGAATATGTGATTGGACATCCTCCCCCACAGTACTTGAGACCTCACCCTGCCAAGTACCCCCCAGGCCTGTGGTGGCCTAGGCAACTACAGGGAATCCATTTGGTGCTGGAAGGGTTAATGGAGAAGTTGAATTGTATGCCTAGGCCTAAGAGAAAAATACTCCAACCTTGAGAAACAATACCATCTTGTCTGACCACAGTTGTAGGATGAGCCCTGAGACATTCCATTTTGTTCTTTCTCAGGCCGAATGTAATCAGGGTTGTGATAAGCAACTGCATAACCAAACATCTGTTGTGAGGGAAATGGAAATTTACTGGAACATGGATTGGTCAGTTAACTTATGCAAATAAATGGATAGGTTTGTCCAAAATTTACTGATTGGCTGTAAAAATGCTTTTAACAAGTCTGCGTGTATTCTGCTATGAGACTGTACAGTGGCTCTCATTGTGCTGTCTCCCTTGTGCACAATTAATAAATGGGGTTTCTATGTACGAAATGATGCTTCGGAGTGATTAATCTCAGACAGTTTCTTGGAGGTTCCACTGGCCGGACTCACTGGATCTGTGGTTCCCCTTTGTTATCAGGCTGCAACCCCTTCTCCTGTAGCTAGTCTAACTGATCTTATTCACTTGCAGTCACAGGCATCTACCCGTGAACGACACAGTTGGACTCAAGCATCGTGAGCACAACGCTCTGACGGCTTCTGGATTTCTTCTGGTGGCCATGCAGTTGACCCTGCTTCACTCCTGCCCTGGATTGCCCGCATGTCACATTCATTTACCCATGCGGGCAAAGGGGGATGAACAGAATGGCACAGCAGATGTGGTTTGCGCCTGGGTTTTTCACCATGGCAGCTAAAATAGCTTCACAATGTCTGCTTTGTCAGTGACATAACCCAGGCAAGATGCTCACAGTGACTGCTGGTATGGGACCCCAGTCATGGGGCCCGTTTGTACATCTACAAATGGACTTTACACAAATGCCTAAATAAATGGGATATAATTATGTTTTAGTTATAGTATGTCTGTTCTCGCAATGGGTGGAGGCGTATCCCACCTGACAAAATGATGCTATTATTGCTGCAAAATTGTTGTTACTTGATTATATACCCAGGTTTGGGATACCAGAGATTTTATCAAGTGATAATGGGCCTCATTTTATTGCTGAAGTGATAAAGGAACTGTTGAAGGCCTTACAATGCAACCATCACCTTTCCTGCCCATACCACCCCCAGTCTACTAGGGCGGTGGAAAGACAAAATGGTATTCTGAAAAACAAACTAGCTAAATTATGTGAAGATAAAAACAAAAAAACTGCAGATGCTGGAAATCCAAAACAAAAACAGAATTACCTGGAAAAACTCAGCAGGTCTGGCAGCATCGGCGGAGAAGAAAAGAGTTGACGTTTCGAGTCCTCATGACCCTTCGACAGAACTTGAGTTCGAGTCCAGGAAAGAGCTAAAATATAAGCTGGTTTAAGGTGTGTGTGTGGGGGGCGGAGAGATAGAGAGACAGAGAGGTGGAGGGGGGTGGTGTGGTTGTAGGGACAAACAAGCAGTGATAGAAGCAGATCATCAAAAGATGTCAACGACAATAGTACAATAGAACACATAGGTGTTAAAGTTAAAGTTGGTGATATTATCTAAACGAATGTGCTAATTAAGAATGGATGGTAGGGCACTCAAGGTATAGCTCTAGTGGGGTTTTTTTTATAATGGAAATAGGTGGGAAAAGGAAAATCTTTATAATTTATTGGAAAAAAAAAGGAAGGGGGAAACAGAAAGGGGGTGGGGATGGGGGAGGGAGCTCACGACCGCTTTGCAGAACACCTGCGGTCTGTCCGCAAGAATGACCCAAACCTCCCTGTCGCTTGCCATTTTAACACTCCACCCTGCTCTCTTGCCCACATGTCTGTCCTTGGCTTGCTGCATTGTTCCAGTGAAGCCCAACGCAAACTGGAGGAACAACACCTCATCTTCCGACTAGGGACTTTACAGCCTTCCGGACTGAATATTGAATTCAACAACTTTAGGTCGTGAGCTAAAGACATCTTTTGATGATCTGCTTCTATCACTGCTTGTTTGTCCCTACAACCACACCACCCCCCTCCACCTCTCTGTCTCTCTATCTCTCCGCCCCCCACACACACACCTTAAACCAGCTTATATTTTAGCTCTTTCCTGGACTCGAACTCAAGTTCTGTCGAAGGGTCATGAGGACTCGAAACGTCAACTCTTTTCTTCTCCGCCGATGCTGCCAGACCTGCTGAGTTTTTCCAGGAAATTATGTGAAGAAACTGGTTTGACATGGCCTGAAGCTCTACCCTTGGCGCTCATGACTATGCGCTCTCACCCTAACCATACCACCTCCCTTTTCCTTCATGAAGTTGTAAAGGGACGTCCCATGCTCCTCCCGATGGCCCCACCTTTGTCTTCTAGGGAAATGGACATCCACACTATGGATGAGGGAAAGATTACATACTAATTCTCTCAAGAGCTTGCATATACGGGTGGTAGAAGCTCAGAAAAAGCCCACCATCGAAGATTGCCATCAATACCAGCCCGGGGACCTTGTCCTGGTTAAGACCTTCAGGAGAAAGAACTGTTTGGAACATCAATGGGAGGGATCTTTTCAAGTCCTGCTCACCACCCATACGGCCGTGAAGGTTGAAGGACGCCCTTGTGGATCCATGCATCGCACGTCAAGCGGACGCTGACTTCGGATGGAAGTGCTTGTGCAAGAACTTTAACTGAGCCGTCGGAATGCTGACTCTGATTTGGATCCTGTCCTGCGTGGTCCTTGCGGGAGCATGGACTACCAATTCTGCGGTTCAACGAATGCAGGCCGTTGCCTTGCAGGTCAATCGAATTAAATGTTGGATTTGTACTCATTTTCCTGTTAACCCCTCCTCCTCAGAGATGCATTTTCTGGCTTTCCCCTCAGATTCCACTTGGTCTCTAGGTAATACAGGGGCCCTCATTTTTTGAACGCCCATTTGGAGACAGGAGCCCACCTTTGTGGTTGTTAAGGAGCCGGCCTGACTATGCGTCAGGAGAAATTATTCCAAGGGTAGTACTCGGGTGGGTGAGTTGCCGTTGGGTTCCTGTGTCTACCTTGCTGATTATGACTACCAGGATGGTTGATTTCGGTTCCACAACCAGTCTGGTCCTATGACCATCTTTTGGGAGTGCAAGGCCAATGAGACAGTATGTCTTTCGCAGGTCCCGAGATCAGAGGCTAATCTCACATACTTTAATGTGAATGGGTGTGATTGCCAATGATCATACAATCTCACCTCAAATAATTCCACCTCCACTTGGACCTCTAATGGCTGCTACACTGAAGAATCTGGGCCTTGTAATTACAAAAATCAGTCCAGTTGCCCCGACTTGTTGGCCCTGCGAACTTTGCAGCTCAGTCAGACCTGCCGCATCCGCTGGTATGCCCAGACAAATTCTTCTTTCATCTGGAAGTAGCTTAACTTTTGCCAAAATTCCACTTATTGGTACCCTACCCTTGTCCGCAATGGCTCATTTTAGTTTTGTTGAAACAGGGCGTACAAAACCCTCCCTGTCGATTGGGCGGGCACGTGCACCATTTGCTATATTGTCCCTGAGGCCTTTGGGGTCGAGCGCCTTACCATCCACTCTCTCCACAACCATTTAGGGCCTATGAGGCGTCATAAACAATCGACCTGGAACCCACTTGTTGCCCGTAACACCGGATTCCACAAGTTTGTCCAGGCTCTTGTCCAGGTCTAGGGGTCTCAGAGCTGGAAAAGGCCACTATTAATATTTCCACTACAATGGAACTTTTTGAGAATATGACTGTTGACGCTATTCAGAGTCTGCAGGAGGAAGCCAAGTCCCTTTCCAAGGTTGTCCTCTAGAACCGTATAGCCCTGGACTTCCTGCTAGCGGCACAGGGGGGAGTCTGTGCAGCTATTAATGAAACATGTTGTTTCTACGTTAACAAGGACCAGAGGATTGAGATTGATGTACATTTCATTCAGGACCAGGTGCGCCTCCTCCATGCAGTTGCCCAGGAAAAATCCTTTGACTGCTGGGGGTGGCTCCCTAATGTCGGCAGGTGGTTTGGGGGCCTTTTTAAAACCCTCCTCAAATACCTTGTCAGAGGCCTTGCCCAACTCATTGTCCTGTATGTAGTTATCCAGCTTGTCCTCTGTTGCATCCACTCTGTCTGCCGATGTAGAGAACATCAAGTCCTGGTGGCAAGCCAGCTATCTATTCCCTCTCTCTCCTCAGGAATCAGGACCCCACTGAGGATGAAGCCCGGCAACTAGGATACAAAGAGCTTGGCTAAGGGTGGTGGATTGTCCTTTTGGGACAAAAGGGGGGAAGTTTGGTGGCCTAGGCAGCTGCAGGGAACCCATTTGATGCTGGAAGGGTTAATGGAGAAGTTGAATTGTATGCCTAGGCCTAAGAGAAAAATACTCCAACCTTGAGAAACAATACCATCTTGTCTGACCACAGTTGTAGGATGAGACCTGAGACATTCCATTTTGTTCTTTCTCAGGCCGAATGTAATCAGGATTGTGATAAGCAACTGCATAACCAAACATCTATTGTGAGGGAAATGGAAATTTACTGGAATATGGATTCGTCAGTTAACTTATACAAATAAACGAATATGTTTGTGCAAAATTTACTGATTGACTGTAATAATGCTTTTAACAAGTCTGCGTGTATTCTGCTACGAGACTGTAAATAGCTCTTATTGTGCTGTCTCCCTTGTGTACAAGTAATAAACGGGGTTTCTAATTACTAAATGATGCCTTGGTGTGATTAATCTCTGACAGGCCTATAAACTTGCTGTGCTGAGGCCTCTGTCCTCACTCTACCCCAAGGCTTCCAGCCTCCCTCAAAAGGCCTATTATCTTTCCCTGAGGCCTCTGACCACCTCCCCTTGAGGCCTTTAATCTCTCCCTCAGGCCTTCGATTCTACATGCCTCTAATCCATAACCATCCCATCTTCTGGGAACAAACAAACCTTTCCACCTGAATTGACAATCCTAACCCTACACAAGGATCAAACCACACTACCCCTCCCCTCTCTGGGTCAAGGCTTGATATGCCTGGTCCTGTGACATCTTTCCCAGAATCCCCCTGTTTGACTGCCGGCCAAGCCTGTCAATCAGGCCAATCTCTGGGTGGCGAATTGGTCGGTCGCTGATACCACTCACAATGTAGTGTTAAAATTCCACAGAAGGTGGGGTAACCTCAATGCCATGCAACCACCTCCCTCACCCTCCGCCCCCTCCATCTCCCCCTTCGCAGCCTTCTCTTTTCTATAGCAAAAACCCTAACTCAATCATCCTTTCCTTATTAGTATATCCTCTCAGTTCTGGTGTCAACTATCAAGAAAGCTAAAACCAAGAGACTTCAGTAGAGTTGACAATGGAACAGTCACAACCAAATGCCAATACTGCTCTTCCTAGGTCAATTTCTGTGAACACTATGGTTAACTCTTGAAATACTTTTGAAAATTTCACAATATTCAGCGAAATAACTCGGAGTATTTCTGATCCTATGTAAATTAGCCCAGCATACACTGTGGTACAGATACTATGACTGTTACATTACTAGACTTATAGGGCAAGATTTCCCAGCCCCAACACTGGCGGGCATTATTGTGGGCAGGATGGAAAAATTTGGAGAGCCATTAAAAGTCTGGCTCTCCGAATTTTCCCACAATGCCCGTCAGTGTCGGGGCTGAAAAATCCCACCTATAATCAAGGTAATATGAGTTCAAATTCCACCACAGCAGTTTGAGAATTTGAATTTTGGGATCTGGTAATTAAAAAGTTGGGGAATCGATAAAAGTGGCCATGATGCTTAAGTGGTTCATTGATGCACTTTAGGGAAACCTGCAGTCTTCACTCTGTCTGGTCAGCTCCACATTGATGTGGTTGACAGATAACTGCCCTCTGACATGGCCTAGAGTGCAGCTCATCTGAAACAAAGCTGCTGCCTGCACTCCAAGAATAAGGTCCACCACAATCTTGTCAGGGCAATAAATGCTGGCCTTGGCAGGGATACCCATATTCTGAGAATGCATCAAATAAAAATACCAGTAACAAAGTCTCCAGAATTACACCATTGTCCTCCCTTATCATCACCAACCACTTGTGGTTATTGAGCACCTCTAGCATTGGACAATATCCCACCTGCACATCACCTAAGAATTAAAAAAAGAAAATAAAGATTTGCACTTACATAGCGCTTTTCTCAACTTCAGAACATCCAAAAGTGCTTCACAATCAATCAAGCAAAATAGGTAATGAGCCACAGATGGAGAGCTTAAGAGGGTTGACCACAAGGATATGTTTTGAGGATGGTCTGAAAAAAGGAGAGGGTGGCAGAGTGACTAAGTGGAGGAAAGGTTTAGAGAGGGGATTCTAGAACATGGGGATTAGGCAGCTGAAAACACAGTCACCAATATTGGGCTGTAAGTGGAAGGAGGTCAGAGAAAGGGCTGTAGGCCCTGCCAGAGACAGCATGCAGGCTTTCGGGAAAGAAGCTTGACAGAGAGAAATAGAGAGACAAAAGGAGAGAGACAGATTAGACCACAGAGAGACTGTAAGAAAGGGTGATTACTGGGAAAGGGGAAAGAGGGGAGACAGCAGAGGGAGGTGAAAGGATGGTCTCAGTCTTAGTGACACATTGGTTGGAGGTGAGAACAGGGGGAACAGGGAGAAGGGTTTAAGAAGATAGTTGATCATGAAGAAAAGAAGTTGGGATTTTCTTCACATTCCAGAAAGATCCTCGAGTCATGGCTATTCATGGTGAAAGCACCTTTGGTGCTGAACGGTGAAGCATGGTGAATACTTACTGTGAAATACTTCACACCAACAGGGTCTTGCAGAAGCCGTTCAAAGGACACTGCCCAGCTGGCGACTGATCTATCAGTGTAACATGCACTGCTCTGAACATTGGGAAGACTGGCATTGCTGTTTAGGCTTTGGTCACTTCCACAGCCATCAACCTCAATGATGTTCAACTCTGTGGAGATTGGGTCATGTTATTTTCTTTGGATATCAAAGCACTGGACAAAATAAACATCAACACAATGAATGGAAATGGCACTGAATTCATACAGCTATATGTTGGATTAAGTATTAAAAAGGTTTAGGAAAGTAAGAACCATCCATACCCTCAAGCCCTGGTGATTCAATTAGATCATAGGTGACCTGGATATTAACTTATTTATCGGCCTTCGCTCTGTACCTTTACCCAACAACAGTGTGGATCCCAGTCATGAAAATTTCAATTGGTTATCAGCAAACATGGTCTTGACATGTTTATTCCAAGGCTACTGTACAGTAAAACCTAACAAAGGAATGGGTCAAGGCAGTTAGAAGCAGACAGATTCCCTGAATTGAAGGATCTAATATGAGGGGTATCAGATATAATAATTTCCATAATATTATTGGAATATATTATAAAATAGAGGAATAGTGGGATGTGTTTATGTGTGTGTCTGTATGTGCGTGTGTGCGTGTGTGTGTGTGTGTGTGTGTGTGTGAGGCTTAATTGAATTAAAAATAGCTAACCTGTGTGCTTTGTTGTAAGAAGAGAAGTTAGGTTTTAAATGTTAATTAGGTAAACATGGGGAAGTTTCAAAATGTGAAGTGTAAGGAAACATTTGCATTTTTAAATAAACCAGACTAGATTGTTTTCAAAGGAGGGGTGAAATGTTTCACCTAGCCAGGCAAAGCTTAGAAACAGTGTGTTTATTTTTCCCACAGATTACTAGTAAAACATAGTGCTATGAGAGATTTTTTTATCAGCAAGATAAAGTCCAAAGACATAGTGAAACAATGGAAATTTTCATTCAAAGGGGAAAATATGTATACAGGAGCAAAGGCTGTGTATAAGGGTAGGCATTCTAAGATCTTACAAGTGTGAAAAGCCTTCAGCATCTATGCCTCAAGCTGCAGGTCACTACTTGTGTGATCTGTATGGTATCCTTCAAGGATAAGAGTGTATACAATGCATCCTCTGGATGCGCTGCAACACTTGATTTGGCACTATCCTGAGCTCACAGGGCCCATCTGACTAATGTAATGCCAAGATTCCAAAATTGGACAATACAGGAGCAGGAAATGCCTATGTTGATCAATAATGAAAAAAAAAGCATGAAGCAGCAAGATGGGCACTGTAGTAGAGTTCTTTTAAGGGCTAGTCACACTGACTGCAGCTAAGATAAATTTTTGGAACCTTTCCTATTGACAAGTGTTCAGAAGCACCAAGTGTCCCGAGAGTTTTTGGAGGTGTTTTGGTCTGTATTTGTGAGAGAATGTTGCCATATCCTCGGAGGGAGGGCAGAGGATAAGTGCTCTATGTGCACAAAAACTGGAAGGTATGTTAATGACTGTGCCCCTTGCCTGCAGCAGGACAGGGAGACAGATGGCAGCTGCGGAGAAGGGAAGCTCTGCATAATCCCCTCTACTAAGCTGGAACCAGACTCCTTCATGCTCCTTGACGTGTATGTGTGTGTGTGTGTGTGCGTGTGTACTCTGCTGTTCACTACTTCGTCTTCATCTGGGTCCTCTGGTCTGGTTGTAGCCTGTGTGTGACTCACCACATGCTGATCCCAACTCTCTATGGCCTCCAAGTTGGATGCCAGTATCTGAGCTGGTGGCTGCAAGTGTCAGATCAAGTGATTGGGCCTTTTTATTACTCCTGTGCTGTTGCTCCTTTTCCTCCCTGGGGCTCTTGTGGCTGGACAGGCTGTAGTTCCCGGGTGTCTGAAAGCAGGAACTCAGGAGGGTACGGTTGGTGTGAGGGAACTGGGCTGCGGCGGGAAGCAGGTCACACCATGAGCAGCTTGCTCAATAGGTCAGTGAGCTTGGAATTGAGAAGGGTCATAAGGCAGGAAGATTCCATCATCCTCAATATTCTCAGTGACATTGGATGCTGCAGGCCCTATTGCAGAGGACACCATTGCCTCTGTAGGGCTCAGGAGATCCTTGTCCCTCTCTTGCTCTGTTCTGCTTATATTGTATGCACCTTGTCTTTAAGATAGTGGGCAGAATATCAATGGTTGTGTAGTGGTGTTGTTAAGAAATCCAGACTTAGCTTCTCGCCAAGTGGAAGGTTGGGAATCCCAAGTCCCGACAGTCTTTGGGAATTTCTGCACTTGCATAGATCAGGAGCGGGCTGCACATGCCTTGCAATTCATTGCAAACTTTCTTTATTATAACTCATACCTCTGTCTGAATAACTAAGGTTTCATTGAGTTTAGCTAGCCAAGTGAGTGGGCTGGAGGGCAGTTAGGTGTCGGTGTATGGGTGGGGGGAGCGGGGGGTTGAGGAGGCAGGTTTGGATATAGTGAGAAGTCCATACAGTTCTGCCACTTTTTGTGTCCTCCAGGAACTGCATGCATCTGCTCACATTGTACCGGCCTCTCCAATAGGGTAGGGTTTCGTTCATTTAAATGCTATTAAAGGGCTGCTGTCAGATGTTAAATTCGTGCTAGTTTTTATTCTTTTTCAAATTGTAGAAACCCTTGGGGCGTAATGACCTTACTTAAAAACTGACCTTGGAAGTGCAAACATGCAGGGGAATAATACAAAGTATCTGCCATTTTGGAATTAAACTAAAATGTTTATTTAAGGCCCACAAATGACATCGATAAACAAGGAATGTAAATAAGCCCGAATGTCTGCATCATGGTGAAAAGGTCACAATTTAAATGAAAACTGCAGCCTTAATGAACACAGCACATAGGGACTTCACTGGTCCGGAGCACCAGAGACACTTCAGGGCACATTATGTATATTCGGTGAATGAAGTATAGGCCTAAGGCTTGAAGGCTGCTTTACATCGGATGATGGCACACACACTGGCCCACCATATGGGCACGGAGCATTGCATCATAGACCCCACAGAAACAGAGAGGAATCTGTTGAGATCAGAACAAGAGCATACAAACCATGAATCTGTAACCAGGCCCTCGTACTAATGAAGGGCAGTGCAGCAGCCTCACTATCCCCTACATCAGCTCATTTAACAATTACATTTGAAGGAGATTTTCTCCCCTGTCTCTATCTAGTCCCTAGTGGGCCTGGACCTAGCGGACAAAACTGCTTTAATTTGGCACCAATTGGCATAAAACAGATCTGCGTCACTCCTGACTTCTGTATCAATAAGTGTATAAAAAAATCTCATTCAGGTCCCCAACGTTGTTTGGTGGTAACAATGGACAAAGTATCACACTGGGAGGAATTTTCCGCGCTCACTGGCATTGGGTGTGTTTGGCGGCATGAGCGAACAATGTGGCGAGATGGCCAAAAATCAGTTTTACGCCATTGTGAAGCCAGCTTGCAATCGTCTGCTCCATCCATCAATGGTGGGCTGTGTTTCCCGCCATCGGACGTTGGGAACTTAATCGTAATATATCGGCATAACATTATAAGCCCAGCGGGCAGAATCACCCCCCCCTCCCCACCCCCCAATGGTGCAATCACGCCAATGTGTTTCACAATATCATATATAAGCTGTCGGGCTGCACTTCAAGGGGAACCCGGAGCAGTAATATTGCATAGCACTCGCGAGGGTCACCTGTTGGACCTCAAGGCTGAGGCGTCGCGCATTCAGGCAAGGGCATGGGCAAGTCAACTTTTCCCGGATGGCTGATAGTGCGATACTGGGGCAAGGGCTGCCCTACAGCTGAGGTGAGTTGTGGTGGGGAGGTGGCAAGGGCTGCCCTGCGGTTGATGGTAGTGCACAAGCACGTGCTGGCATGGGGGTGTGGGTGGGGGGAAGCAGTCACACATCAGGGAAGCCTTGTATAAAGTGACCATTCCTCCGCAGCTGAGAGAGTTCAGGCACAGCCACATTGATTCGATTGGAGTTGGGCCTCTAGCTTATCTGCCCACTCAAGCCACGCAGAGACATGACAGTGCCACCAAATGCCTCAAAACTTTTCACACCTCGGGCACAGACTGCAAACTAATAAGTGTTTTAGTGGACTGCAGAACAGTTGGATGACTGGTCACATTATACAATCTCCTTGCTAAATCTGGCCATGGAGCAGTCGCTGGTGGAGGCTCTCACAGCCCCTTGCAATGTCATTATCCCGGTTTGGACCAGTCACCCCCGTGGTTCAAGCTAACGGTGCAGCCTTGCAGTGCGGGTTAGGTGACTGCCTGCGCCTGAGCTGAGAGCACAGCATGCGGTCCAGTGGACTAAGCTGCCGCCAATTGGTCAGGTGGAGTGAGGCAGAGATGGGTGGGGTTTCAGGCAGCCATGAAGCACACTAAACACTGTCCATCCAGGTGGTGGCCAGCACTCTCTGGGATGCATTAAGAGGGGACTTCTGACTTAACCAAGAGAGGTTCTTACAACACTCATGCTAACCCATGTGTCTCTCTCTTTCACCCTGCAGGAGGAGCACATCAGGAGCATGGAGCCTGGTGACCTAGCTGTATGCCTCATGGTTAACAGAGAGCGGAGACGACAGAGAAGAGAGCGATGGAGGCACCTGGCTGGGCAGAGGGATGATCAGTTTCCACAGGAAGAAGGGGCAGCTGGGGCTACAGCGCACGCCGCCGAAGAGCCACTTTACAACCTGGCGCTGCAAAGGGGAGAGGAGCTGGCTGAGGAGGAGATGGAGGAGCTGCGTGTCTCCTCCGATGAGTAGGATGTCAATGGGGATAAGGGTGAGAAAGTCCTGAAAGTCGCTGGTCGGCGCCTTGCTAGGCCCAGGCTCTATGGACACCGCCTTTCATTCCTGCAGTTGACCAAGGACCAGTGTCACCGAAGATTGTGCATGTCTAGGGAACTGACTGGTCACATCTGCCACCTGCTGCAGGATTTGGCGTTATGGAGACATGGAGGGCAGTGACCGTGGCAGTGAAAGTGTCAGTGGCTCCTTTCAGGGCTCCACAGGTGACCCCTGTGGGATATCACAAGCCTCCACCCACAAATGTATCCATGCGGTCACGGATGCCATTTTCATGAGGGCACATAACTTTGCGCATTTCGCCCAGGACCAGGAGAGCCAGGATACAAGAGCGATTGGATTTGCCCAGATCTCGGGTTTCCCATAGGTGCAGGGTGGCATCAACTGCATTCACGTGGTGCTCAGATCTCCGCTGCAACAAGTGATCAACTATGTCAACCACAAGGGATTCCATTCGCTGAATGTGTAGCTGGTGTGCGACCACCAGAAATGCATCCTACAGGTCTGTGCATGGTTCCCAGGGAATGTCCATGACTCCTACATTCTCAGTCGATCACAGATCCCTGAAATCTTCTCGGTTCCACAGAAGCTGCAGGTTTGGCTCCTCGGGGACAAGGGCTACCCACAGAGGACGAGGCTGATGACACCCGTGCAGTGGCCTCAGACTGCAGCAGAGCAAAGGTACAATGAGGCTCATGCAGCAACTCACAACTTGGTGGAGCAAACCATCTGGAATGCTGAAAATGAGGTTCCAGTGCCTGGACCGGCCTGGTGGAATCTTGCAATACAGTCTGCAGAGGGTGTCACGCATCGTCATCGTCTGCTGAGCCCTTTACAACCTGGTGCTGCAACAGGGAGAGGACCTGGCTGAGGAGGAGATGGAGGAGCTGGAGGTCTCCTCCGATGAGGAGGATGTCAATGGGAATAAGGGTGAGTATTCTCGAAGGCGAGGATGATGACGATGAGGCTATCGCAGAGGCCAGACAAGTCAAGCGCGATCGGGAGACCCTCATAGCCGCTAGATTTGTGGAGGATGGAGATGACATGCAGTGAGGAGATACCACAGTTCCTCAAAACTGCAGTCTGGCTGATGGAGGTGCACATACCCTTTGTGATAATGCCCCCATCATGGAGACACAGTGGAGGCCCTAATAGTTGCTCGATTGCAGGAAGATAATGACGACATGCAGTGAGGACACTTCATAGATCTTCACATAGCCTCTGAGAACGTCTGACTCCTGTCTGGCTGAGGGCAGCTCACTTGCGCTCTGTGATCAGGATCATATCATGGAGACGCAGCCATGAAACTTTAAATGTACCTGATCCTTTATCACCCTTCAGCACTTGAGTCCTTCAGGAGCACAACGTCTCTGGTCACAGAGGCTGAACAGATGGGGGCAGCCCTACTTTAAAGGTGCTGAGAGCACACAGAGAGAATGACGGAACTCTGTGACGCCTGCCCACGACATTCTGGCAGCAATGACAAGCACCTTTGAGGTGCAGGCATCAGTAATGTGTCCAGTGAGTGTGAAGCCAGATCATCGTTTTGGTCTGAAGGTTACACACCGCACAGGGAAGAGGCCCTGGACTGAGACACCTGCCTTTATCTTATGCAGAAACCAAGGTTTCACATCTGAGTGACACGAACACTGCTCATCACAACAAGGAGCCATAGTCAAGGAGACATTCTTTGGAGTTTATTTACAATAGTGAACATTACGTATACCTGTGCCCAGGCTGTGCAACTACGTCTTCTTAATTTTCCTAACCCTGCCGCTACTTCGTGATGCTCCCCAGACATCCACAGCGGAAGTTGAGGCAGCCTCCTGACTGCTACGTCCTGTCTGTGATGACCTTAGCGGGCGTCCTCTGCAGGGCCGAGACCTGGAGGGCCCTGGCCCTTTTCGGGGTTCTGCTGTATGGTAGTGACACCCTCCTCTGCCTGCGGAGCTGGAGCTGCTGGGGTCATAGGAAGAGGGGTTTTGGATGGGCCGGACAATCCCAGAGTCACCTGGATGGATGGGCCCAGGGTGTGCACCTGCTGATCCTCCTCCCTATGGGTGCCTGAGGGCCCCTGGCTGACTCCATGAGGAGAAGGCGAAGCTGGAATGAGATCGAGCTGTCCTGTACCCCTCTCGTATTGAAACTGTTGGACGCCAATTATGGCATCAGTGATGGTGTTAAGCCAATGCAGCAGTGCAGGAGCGATGTCCTGGACCAAGGTCTCCATAGCAGTCGCCAACCTACCAGTGTTGACCTCAGTGCTTTGGCATGCTGGAACCATCATCTCAGCCTGAAGGTAGACAGACTCCTCCATCGTGCCTTGCAATCTGAGGAGTGCAGCGGACATCCCTTCCTGATATTCCCGAGCTTGCTTTTGCAGCTCCAGCAACTGTGACATGACTGAGTCCAGAAGCTCGTCATCTGACTTGGACTCAGCAACGTTCTGGCCTCCAGCAGCCCTCCGAGTCCCGGGGACCTCGGAAGCCACCTGCTGTAGATCAGACAGTGCAACGTGCTCACCAGAAATGTGACCCCCAAGGTTACTCTATAACTAGGTCCCATCGAGGTGTGTGTGTCTGCACTGGTGGAGGGTGTGGAGCAGTGTGATGGGTCTTCAATGATGGTCCCTTCAGATTCTTCTTCCGAGGTGTCTTCGGGGCTTCATTGGAGGCCCTGGGTCATGGGCACCATTGGCTGTTTCCCAGATGTGCCTGAGAAAGCAAGGAGAGATAATTAGTGCTTCGCAGTGGCCTGTAAAACAGGCCACATCACTCACAGCATAGTTGTTTGATAGTTGTTGCACTGCTGGACCCTCACTTGGTAGAGTAGCACCAACCTCATCGTCAGCCCAGGACTGGTCCAGATTCTCACCATCAAGCTGGGTGGCTCTGTTTTCAAAGCCGTGAGGTCCTTGATTTCAGGCATTCCTCCACTGGTCTGTGACCTCTCTCTCTTGTTGTGTGCCAGCTTGTACTGCCTGTATAGAGATGGAGAGAGTGTAAGTAGAACTCCTGCCGGCCCAGATGATAGGTATGCCTGCCCTGTGTGGGTGTTGAATGGTCCCATGGACGGGAAGAGGACAATGACGGTGTGAGCGAGAGAGTGAATGGTGATGTCTCTAGAACTGGCAATGAGTGAGGGCCCTGTAGATGTGTGATGGGTTTGTGAGTGTGTGAGTTGAGAGTGATGAGAAGAGTGACTTACTTTGGCGGACTGGAGGAGATCATTCATCCTCTTGCGGCACTGGGTGGCTGTCCACTTTTGCAGGGCATTGGCGCTGACGACTGCTGCCACTGCCTTCCAAACTTGGTTGGTGACTTTGCTGCCCATCCTGCGGCCAGAGCAGGGGTCGAGGACATTGCGGCAGGCCTCCATAGCATCCAAAAAGTGCTCAAGAAACGCATCACTAAACCTGTGGGCTGCAGTCTTTTTGCCTTTCAGGGCCATGTCTTTCATGCAGCAGTCCAGGGCTGGGAGTTTGGGCAGATTACAATGAACTATTTTTGACTTGGGACAAGTTGTTAGACTTGCTTCAGTGGTAGAGTAGAAACTGAAGAATCTCCAGAAACTGAACTGGACTAGCCATATAAATACTGTGGCTACAGGAGTGGGTCAGAGGCTGGGAATTTTACCGTGCCTAAATCATCTCTTGATTCCCCAAAGCCTGTCCACCATTTACAAGGCACAAGTCAGGAGTGTGATGGAATACTCTCCACTTGCCTGGATGAGTGCAGCTTACACAACACTCAAGGAGATTGATGGGCATCCCATCCACAAACATTCACTCTCTCCACCACTGACATATAGAAACAGCAGTGTGTACCATCTACATGATGCACTGCAGCAATTACCGAGGGTCCTCAGACAGCACCTTCCAAACCCATGACCTCTACTATCTAAAAGGACAAGGACAGCTGACACATGGGAACACCACCACCTGGAAGCTCCCCTCCAAGTCATTCACCATCCTGACTTGGAAATATATCGCCGTTCCTTCACCGTCACTAGGTCAAAATCCTGGAACTCCCTCCCCTACAGCACTGTGGGTGTACCTACACCACTTGGACTGCAGCAGTTCAAGAAGGTGGTTCACCACAACCTTCTCAAGGGCAATTAGGGTAAGGTAAGGTAATTAAGGTAATTATGGATGGGCAACAAATGCTGCCCTCGCCAGCGATACCCACATCCCATGAACAAATTAAAAAAATACACACTCTCCACTGAGTCAGATGAGATATTAAATCGAGTGGTAGTCAAGGAAGAGCAGGAGAGTTCTCCTAGGTAAGCAGGCCTACATTTATACATTAGTCGTCGTCAAAAATAATTCAATTGGTCATTTATCTCATTGCTGTCTCTTAGACCCCCTGTGCACAAATTGGTTTGTGTTTCCTACATTACAAAAGTAACCACACTTCGAAAGTGTGTAATTGTTTATAAAGCGTGTTAAGATGTCCTGAGGCTGTGAATATATAATTGCAAGTTCCTTCTTTCTGTCTTTCTTATTTGGGAGTGTTTGATGCTGAGACTCGCTGCCTCCAAAACTAGAAAGTGTTCTATTCCCCAGCTCCATCATGTGTCACTTCAGTGAGTACAAGACTCAAACAAAAAACAGTGGCAACTTGCTCCAGTTTCTTATCCTCAGTCCTCAGCTTGAGTTACTCTCTGTCACTATTATACATGGCTCACTATGAGATACCTAGGATAAAAACTGATACATGTTACTTCAAGTTTCTATTCATGTTTTTGGTCTGTACCACCCCTATCACTACCCCCTGCCGTCACCACCCACCCACCCTCCCCAACTCCCCACTTCCCCACCGCATCCCTGCAACCCCCTCCCCCACCTCCCATTTTGGGCTTTTGCTGAAATTCCTGCTTTGATGTTTCTGATCAGGAGTACGCTGAGGCATTTGAGAACAGGAACTTGTTCCATAGCACAGCAGCAATTTGGAAGTAATCAGGCCTTTCATCACCTCGGTGGGTTGTTACAATTGGCATGTGAATTAAAGAGTCCTGACATTCTGTAACGAGTAAAATCCATATTCAGAAAAGGCAGGGGATATTAATGGGTGGTTATGTTTCAGAATGAGCACAAGACACTATCAAAAGACACAAACAACTTATCGTTTCAACCAATAAACTATCGATTAGTTTCTCTCTTGAATTACATAGAAATTACGACATGAAACAAGGCTTTTCAGCCTAATCAGTCCATGTTGGGGTTTATCCTTCATGTGAACAACCATCCTAATCCCATGTTTTCAATCTTCTTTACTGCCCTGTCCATCAAACACCTATTTTTAAGTGTTGACATGTCTTTGCTTCAATCACTTAATGTGGCAGTGCATTCGTGACCCTCTGTGTGCATAAAAAGATGTTTATTTTGATCTCTGTCCTAAATCACCGACATTTAATCTTACATCTATTCTCATATAACAAATGCTTTGGGCTGAAACTTATTCAGTGCAATGCCGAGCGAGTACCTTTTGAATCTGTCATTAAACCATAGCCATGTCTCCCATTTCAAGGGCATGTAAAAATCACCAAAGCACAATTTGAAGAAGAGCAAGCGCCCTGGGCAACGATCATCCCATGACCATCATTGCTGAAAGGAGATTAATTTGTCAATTACATTTTGTGTGCTAAAACAAAAACAGAATTACCTGGAAAAACTCAGCAGGTCTGGCAGCATCGGCGGAGAAGAAAAGAGTTGACGTTTCGAGTCCTCATGAACCTTCGACAGAACTGTCGAAGGGTCATGAGGACTCGAAACGTCAACTCTTTTCTTCTCCGCCGATGCTGCCAGACCTGCTGAGTTTTTCCAGGTAATTCTGTTTTTGTTTTGGATTTCCAGCATCCGCAGTTTTTTTGTTTTTATACATTTTGTGTGCTATTTGCAGGATCTTCCCGTGTGGCATTGCACCAGTCATTCCACATAAAGTAAGTCAATCAATGAATTGCTTTTACACTTTTCTAAAAGATAAAATAAGATGTTGTAGAAATGAAATATTTTTCCTTCTTTTAAGAATCCAGATAGGAATTACCTATGGAACCTATGTGAGTTGATAGCACCTGATAGCTCAAGAATCATCCTGTGAAGCTTCAGTGTGAAGGACAATTCCCAAGTTCCTTGAGGCAGAGAGGCAAATTACACAACTAAACCCAGCCAGCAAACTGGCTTCCTTGACTGTCAGGCTTGGATTTGTCATCACACATCACACTTGTGCTCACTGACCTACATTGGCTTCTGCTCTGGCAACACATTGAATTTAAAATTCTCATCCTCATGTTCAACCCCTCATTTTGTTGTGACCTCCTCCAGCTCTTCAACCCGCAATGAGCTCTGCTTTCCTCCACCTCTGCCCTCTTGTGCATCCCCTACTTTCTTCACTCCGCCATTGGCAGCCGTGCATTCAGCTACCTGGGCCTTAAGTTCTGGAATTCCCTTCCTAAACTCTTCATCTCTTTGCCTCTTTCTTATCTTTAAGATGCTCCTTTAAACCTAATTATTCATCTAAGCTTTCATAACCTTTTCTAATATCTCTTTGTGTGGTTTGGTATCAAATTCTCCCCGATTATGCTCCCGAGAAGAACCTTGAGATTCTTTGTGCTGTTAAAGATGCTATATAGATGCAAATTATTGTTGATCTTTTGACAGGAAGCAAAGTGCTGAGCTGCCTTGGAACACCAGCCCTAGTATTTTCCAATATAATTTCCACAAGGCCAAAATATACAGATAAGGAAGGCCATTTAGTAAGTTATTTTCAATGAACAGTACTGGGCGAGGTTACACCTGGTATTCAATCAAATACAGTCAGGCCCCAGTATCTTGGGGATCCGCACTCACTGCCTGTATCACGCCCAGGATATATAATCTTCTCTGATTGTAACAAAGGAGATTGAGGAGAGACTTGACATAGGTGTACAAGATTATGACAGGTTTAGATAAGGTAAGCAAAGAGCAGCTGTTCCCATTAGCTGCTAGGACAAAGGCTAGGGATCCCAAGATTTTGGACAAGAAATACAGGGGGGACGTGAGGTAGAGCTTTTTTACACTGCGTGTGGAAATAACCTAAAACCCGCTATCTGCGAGGGTGGTGAAAGCAGAGATGATCAATGATTTCAAAATTAAGTTGGAAGGGCACTTGAGGGAAATAAACTTGCAGGAATACGAGGATGGGGTGGGTGCGGGAATGGGACTAACTGGATTGCTCTACAGAGAGCCAGTGTGAACTCGATGGGCTGAATGGCCTCCTTTGGCACTGCAGTGGCTCTATCACTCATGGAACCATGCATCACGTTATGTCAAAACAGGGTTTATCATTTATCTGGATAAAATATTTCTGATGCAGTGACTTCTAGTGACCTATCTGACAGGTGAAGTATGTATAACCAAGCTCACTCGATAACTGTGGCAAACAGCAGGCACCATAATCCAGGATGCAAGCCGTCAATCTGCCCCTGATTTTCAGATGGTTCTCTTGCTAAAACAGCAAAAATAAAGAACTCCACCAGACAATACCTGGCTATCATAAGGTGGAACATATTTCTGAAGATTACATCAATGACCCTCAGTCAGCTGACCCTTTAAGGATGGCATTGTTCAATCCTTTTGTAGCAGGCATTTCCAACCTCCTCCTGGTGAGCTTCCAAGTGCAGGCAGGAATACCCATTTGCCAGTTGTGACCAAATTCACAGAGGTCAACCGTAAGCTAAGCTTGATGGATAGGAAGCCCACCCACCCACCAGCAAACTAATCTGACACCAGTGACCAGCCTTCACAAGAACTTATCTCTCTCAAAGCATGACTTCCCGTCGAGCTTGAGAGTTAAAAAGAAATGATTCCTTGACCCATCAGTTGTCCCCAGACTACAGTAACCAGACATAAAATAGCACTCACCAGAGTTTCTGAAACTGTATTGGCCTTTAAAAAAACCTAAATGCTTTAAATTAAACATGCTAATCTCAGCGCACACCAACATGATCACTGAGGGTTCTTCAAAATCCCCAATCACTCCTTCTTCCTTTTCCCCACTTAATTCACAGGAAGTGACACTCTAGTTCCCAAACACATTATGCTCACTTAGTCTCACTTTTCATTAACTCTTTCCTCAGCGTTAACACAATCTCAATAACACAATCTCATGGTGCCTTTCTATTATAAGTCACTGCATGTTGGTGAAACAGAGTCCAATCAGGCCATTCCTAGTTTGCATGGATCATCGATGAGGCTGCATATGGAACATGAATGCAATCCTGAATTCCCATTGGGAAGTAGCTGTTAAACAGAGTGTGGGTTGCTAACACTGCCATATCGGTTTGCCGCCCTGTGCTCCCTTTGACCGTAAACTTGAGTTCATTCAAAATACTGAAGCCCACATCTTAATTCACACCAAATTCTACTCACTCATTATCCATGTGCTCGTTGACCTAGATTAATTCCCAGCAATCACCCCTCCTTTTTAAAATTCTTATCCTCATGTTTAAATCCCTACATCCCCTCTCGCCTCTCCCTAGCTCTGTAACCATCTCCAGTGCTACAACCCTTCTAGATCTCTGGCCACTACCTTAGGGATGCTATGTAAATGCAATTTGTTGTTGGTGGTGGCTCTAACTTGGCACCATGGAACTGGTGCGCAGTCTTGGACATAGTTGCTTGTACGAATTGAGTAATGTGTCAAATAGGGTAGTGAAAGAGAAGCTCTGGAAAAATTCAAGGGTTGTAGGATGACTGATTTAATCCTTCCCACCATGAGTCAGAGATTACTGGGACAAAAGTGCTCTCTTTTGACGCTGTATAACAGCTGCTGGCCCCGGCTCTGCTGCTACAGAGTGCTGTGGCCTGTAGCAGCTGTTACAGACCACCATAAGAACATAAGAACCAGGAGCAGGAGTAGGCAATTAAGCCCCTCAAACCTGTCCCACCATTCAATACGATCATGGCTGATCTAATTTTGGCCTCATGTGCAGGGGTTCCATGGCACAGGCAGGGACATGACCAGGAACGTTCAAAATCAATCTGATCTTGTTCGATCTGGAAGGCAGAAGACCCAACCTGTGAAAGAGAGGCTGCTACTGGAAACAGCCTGGGAGACGGTGGAGCAGCAGTAATGTCACTGGACTAGGGTTGCCAACCCTCCAGGATTGGCCTGCAGTCTCCAGGAATTGAAGATCACTCTCCAGGGCACTGGTGTGTGCATTCCTGGAGGAAAATCATAGGGACATTAAAAAAGGTAGCCTTATAAAAATTTTTTTGAACATTTCTCTTACCAAGCATAAAAATATTGAAAATGGGGATAAAATGCTGATTGGCTGACAGCTAAGCATTATCTAATTTGATAATGTGTCTTTCTGTTTTCCAATTAGGGTAGGAAGGCAGTGTGTCACAAGGATGGATGTGTTGACCAATTAATGGCTGCAGCGTTGGGGCAAATCATGTTATGAAACCGTCAGGAATGCATTTAATCACAGTTGGCAACCCTACACTGGGCTAGTAATCCAGGGGCCCAGACTAATGCTCTGGGAACATGGGATTATTCCCACTATATCAGCTTGTGTAATTTAAATTCAATTAATAAAACCTGGAATATAAAGCTAGTCTCAGTAATGCTGACCATGAACTTATCATTGCTTGTTGTAAAAACCCATCTGGTTCACTAATGTCCTTTAGGGAAGGAAATCAGCTGTCCTTACCTGGTCAGCCCTACCTGTGACTTCAGACCTACAGTGATATGGTTTACTCTTAATTTCCCTCCGAAATGAGTTCAAGGGCAATTGGGGATGAGCAACAAATGCGGGCCTTGCCAACGATTCCCATTTCCCATGAAAGAGCAAATAATAAAAAAGGCCATAGGAACAAGGGTAGCAAATCCAACCTATTGAGCTGGATGAGCCATTTTGTAAGCCAAGTATGGTCAAGTGAGGTACCCTGTCCCTTTAAGAGAATGCAAGTGTACTGATCATATGACAGCGCTGATGAATCACTGTACAGCGTTGGCAACTGGGAACTAAATTCTAGTTCTGGAGGTTTCTGAGTGAGCACATATGATGTGGTGCTCTGCCTTTTGTCTCAATAAACCATCACTGTTTATTCTTACATCAGTCTCTCCCCATTATTGATTGCAAGCAGCAACTGAAGAGAACATAAGCAGGCGTGCAGTTAGCGTTCGGTTGGCCAATAAACTCATTTACCCAAAACATAAAATAGGCAACGAGGATAAAGAACAAAAGAAAAGAAATTTCAAGATGGGTGAGCAAAGGGTTGGAAAGAGCATCTATACTTACTTATAAAATAGGTGACAGCCAGTAATCGGAGCAGAAAACATTGCTGCAGTTTAAAATTTTTAAAAAGCCTTGCAGAATCGCAATTGCGGGGATCCCAACAAAACTCGAAAAGAGCATAAATACCAGCAGAGAAAAGCTGACAGCTGCAGAGACAGAGTTTAAAAAAATGGTGACGACTCTTAAAGCAGCAATACATTTAAACTGGTAAATACATGAAAAATGGCTATGGGCAGAAAATTATAAGAGGCCCCAGCGAGAGGGCAACTCCGCAGTGAGCCACACACCTAAATTCAACATTAATTGGAAAGCCTATGGGATGTACAGTCCCCTTACAGTTCGGGCGTGTCGATCCATTTGACCCCATTGCAGATGACTGGTCTCAGTATGTCGACTGCCTAGCGTTCTTTTTTACCGCTAATGACATCGCAGGGGAGGAGAAGAAGGCAGCAATTCTTTTGTCCTCATGCGGGAGCAAAATGTACAGGCTGATCCACAGCCTCATGTCATCCAGCGCCTCAGACTCGAAGACTTTCAACGAATTAATAAAAATTATACGGAGCCACCTGAGACCAAAGCCCTCAGTTACTATGCAGCGCTTCAAGTTCAATTCAAGTAACAGGTTTCCAGAGGAGACAATATCTGACCATGTGGCTGTTTTAAAGGCATTAACTGAGCATTGCGAATTCGGAATGTCAGTTAGTGATATGTTGAGAGCTCGGCTGATATGCAGGATTGGAGATGATACTATGCAAAGGCATTTGCTAGCTGAACCCAGTCCAGACTTCAATAAGGCTTTAGAATTAGCTACCGCGATGGAGAGTGCTGTTAGAAATTCTAAAGTTATAAAGTAAACACAAAATGGCGCTGTCCATCTGGTTGAGCGGGACAATCTGGCAACGAAAGGCGCAAAAACTTCAGACTCCATTGGAAGACAGGAAACACTGTCTAGCTCCAGACCATTGAAAAACAATGGTACTGCAGTGAAAACCCACAAAATGAATGAGAGAAATACATCCAGGCCTCCAGTGAGCGAACGACAACTCAAACAAGCTGAATGCTTCCTCTGCCATCGCTATGGCCACATAAGGCTGCACCGCAGAGAAAGGCTAAAACAACACTATAAAGGCAGAAGGAAAAATCGTGAAATATGCCTCATGGAAGAGCCAGAAGAAATAGAGTCAGACATCCATTTATTTTATAACATCAAAGTGGGTGGAACCGAGCCAATCCAAGTAGTCATTACAGTTAACGGACAACCCACTAAGATGGAAGTTGATACAGGAGCGTCGATGTCCGTCTTTGGAGAGCATACATTTCAATAACTGTGTAAAGGAACCCGTCCTTTGAAATCAGAAGCGTCTGACACAAAGCTGAGGACACACACGGGTGAAGAAATAAGACTGAAAGGGTTATGTCAAGTCTCGGTGACTATGGAGATCAATCTGAAAGGCTGCCCTTGTTAGTGGTAGCTGGAGAGGGCCCCAGTTTAATAGCCACAACTGGCTCTAAAAGATTAAATTGAAATGGGCCAATATTTTTCAAATTACAATGAAAAGCATCAAGAATTGTTGCAACAGTATGCTTCCATTTTCAACGGCGAGTTAGGAAGGATTCAAGGGCTACAGGCCAGGATCCATGTAGACCCAAATACAACCTCCAGATTTATAAGAGCCAGACCAGTCCCTTATGCTGTACAGGACAAAAGAACTGGACGGACTGGAAAAATTGGGCATCCCACAACCGGTGCAATTTTCAGAGTGGGTGGCACTCGTCATACCTGTACTGAATCTGGATCAAAGCGTGCATTTCTGCAGTGACCATAAGCTAACTGTCAGTAAGGTGGCCAAACTTGATAGACACCTGATAGCCAAGATTGAGGAATTGTATTCGAAGTTGGCAGGTGGCACCACATACTCGAAATTAGACATGAGCCATGCCTACCAGGAGGCAAAGTTGGAAAAAGACTAGGGAATTCATCACCATTAATACGCCAGGATTGTATCAATAGACACGTCTATCTTCTGGGGTTTCCTCAGCATGTGCTATTTTCCAAAGAACGATGGAAAACTTGTTGCAAGGACTGCCCCATGTTATCATCTACTTGGTCACGAGACTGACCGACGATGAGCACTTAGCAAATTTAGAAGAGGCGCTGAAACACTTTGCACAGATGGGGAAATGTTTAAAACGAGAGAAGTGACTGATCCAAGCAAAGGAGGTAGTTCACTTGGGCCACAAGGTTGATGCTCAGGGCCTGCATCCTGTGGAAGAAAAAATCCAGGCCATTCATGAGGCACCTGGCCCAAGAAATACCACAGAGCTTAAGGCCTTCTTAGGCATGGTAAACCAGATTCCTCCCAAACCTCTCGATTGTGCTGGCCCCGATGTACAGCCTGCTTAAGAAGAACCAGAAATGGCATTGGTAAGCCCTGCACCAGGATGCCTTCCTGAAAGTGCAATGATTGTTAAGATCGTCGGCCTTGTTGGTCCACTTTGACCCCAAGAAGGAATAAATTTTGACATGTGATGTGTCCCCTTATGGAATAGGGGCTGTCCTTTCACATCAGATGGCAGATGTCTCCGAATGACCCATTGGTTATACAAGTCACACACTCAGTGTCGCAGAGCGATGATGTTCCCAGACTGAAGAGGAGGGATTGTCCATTCTGTTCGGCATCCGGAAGTTTAATCAATTTCTCCGTGGTCACCATTTCCATATTATAACCGACCACAAGCCCCTACTGGGATTATTTGGAGAAGATAAAGCGCTACCACCTATCGCATCACCTCACATCCAGAGATGGGTACCAATATTAGCTGCCTACAAATACACTTCTGTTCACCATTTGGGAACTCAAATCGCACATGCCAGCACACTAGGCCACCTTCCCCTGCCAGCTAATAACAGGGAGGCTCCAATTCCCCAGGAACTGGTCTTAGTGTTAAATTTTCTGGATTCCTCCCCTGTTCAGACCAACAAATCCACGAGTGGACAAGTCGGGACCAACTATTGTCTAACCACCTGAATGGTTGGTCAGGTGGATCTAAATCCGAGAAGATGAAGCCCTATTCTGATCGCAAATATGAACTCTCCTGCCAGGATGGCATATTACTCAGGGGAGCAAGTTATCATACCCCTGAGGGGGCAAGGGCCCTTATTAGCTGAGCTACACAGCACTCACCCAAGCATTATCAGAATGAAGATGCTCACACGCAGCTATTTGTAGTGGTCAGGCACGGACATGGATATAGAAACCCTGGTCAAAAGTTGTCTTCAATGCCAGCAGGAACAAAAACTTCCCCCCTTAGCTCTATTATGTGGGGCCCTTCTTGGGCACAATGTTCCTTTTACTGACTGACCCCCACTCCAAATGGATGGATGTCTATGAAGTCCGGTCGCCCATGTCGGCTGCCACCATTGGCTGTTTGCAGCAGAGTTTTGCAGTGCATGCGTTGCCGGAGGTCCTCGTGTCCGACAACAGGACCACTTTTAACAGTGGGGAGTTCCACAGGTTCACGAACCTTAACGGCATTACCCATATCAAAACTTCACCCTATCACCCAGCATCAAATGGCATGGCTGAGTGGGTAGTCCAAACCTTTAAATCCAGGATGAAAAAGATAGAAGGGGATTCCATCTGCACAAGATTGTCCCGGTTCTTGTTGGCATACCGGACCATGCCACACATGACGACTGGTATTGCCCCTGCGGAACTACTAATGAAGAGGCGTCTCTGCACACGCCTGACCCTTATCTGGCCGAATTTAGAAGGGAGGGTGGAGAAAAACCAAGAGGCCCAGAAGACCAGGCACCATGGTCATGGTCGCGAAAGAACTTTCACGGTGGGAGATGCGGCCCTTGCGAAGAATTTTGGAGATGGGCCCAATTGGCTGTTAGGTAAGGTGAGTGCAGTAACTGGACCCCTCTCCTATAACGTATCTATAAACAGCCAAATAATTAGATGACATGTGGATCATCTCCGCAAAAGAACATCAGTCCCACAAGAAGAAAAGCAATCTTCATCTATGCTTGAGTTTTGGCCGCATGTAGAGGACAGGTCACATGATTTGGAAGCACCAATGGGGCTTGTGGGACCCGGGGAGGGTTGGGGGGGTCAGGGAGACAAACCTGCCAATTTCCACTGAGGAACCCGATGGACAACTGTCCCCTGAAAAGGAGGCCTCAGAAAAATCAGCCAAGGTTGTTGAACTGAGACACTCAACATGTCGGAGAAAGCCTCCTGACAGACTTGACATGTAAATAGCTATTGTGTAATAGTTAATATATTTTAAGTTGTTAGCTGTACTTTTAAGTAAAGAAAGAGGGATGTGCTAAAGTGAGGTACCCTGTCCCTTTAAGAGGATGCAAGTGTACTGATCATGTGACAGTACTGGTGAATCACTGTACAGTGCAGGCAACTGGGAATTGTAAGTCTAGTTCTGGAGGTTTCTGAGTGAGCACGTATGATGTGATGTTCTACCCTATGCCTCTATAAATGATCACTGTTTATTCTTACATTCTCTCCCCATTGTTGGTTGCAAATAGCAATTGTTAAGAACATAGGAAGGCATGTAGTTAGAGTGTGGCTGGCCAACAAACTCATTTACCCAAGACATAAAACTAGTGCACCTTGAATTATACACCACAGACAGAGGCCCATCTTGTTGATACTAACTCTTTGAAAGGGCTCTTTCATCAGACTTCACTTCTCCATAGCTTTGCACTTTTTTCTTTTCAAGTATATATCAAATTTCCTGGGAAGTCTTGTGGTGCAGTGGTAGCATTTTTACATTTGGGCCAGAAGCTCCAGGTTCATGTCCGACTTCAGAACTTGATGGCCATGGAAGCTGTGTTCATAACCTGGCCAAACTGGTTGATTATCAGCCTGTAAATCCTTCCAATGTGCCAGATGGAAGATGGTAAGAGTGGGAGAATTTCCTGGTCAGCCATACTGCAGAAGGCAATGGCAAACTGCTGCAGTACTTTGCCAAGCACAATTATGGACCAATCCAGAGGAATTCTATGGTCACCAATTTCCTCTTAGGGCATGGTACCTGAAAGAGGAAGTGAATTAAATTTCCTATTGAATCTGCTTCTCGTTCATGTGGCAGAATCTTGCGGAAGTGACGAGGGTCTCGGCTGCCAGCTGGAGAGCTGACGGGACCCCAGCGTTGTCTCTTTTCAAGAAGGCTGCCTCATTTTGATCTCCTTAACAGGCCAGTGGCAGGCCTTTCCCTGGGATCTGTACTCAGCAGCACCACTGGGGAGGCTACTACCAGTTCTTCATGTACCTGAGGCATTGGATCGACAAGGGACCCAGCACAGGTGAGCAATGGATGGAAGGATGTCGCAGTCGAATGGGGGGAAGGGGCTCGGCAGCAAGGACTAGGGGGTGGCACTCAGCGTCTCCATTTCTAGATCGCTCGATCAGGCACTAAGCACATTTGAATGAGGTACCCCACTCCCCGGAGACTGTAAGCAAACATGTCAGGGTTTGGTTGTCATGCTCCCCGGATGGCGAGCATTCCCACTCATTGCTGGTAGCAGGATGAGGGTCTTAATTGGGATTAATAGCTCACTTAAGGGCCTTAATTGGCATTAAGGCAGTAAGGCCATCCAAGGGCCTTAATTGGGGCAGAGGTGGAACAGTGCTGGGGACTCCAACTGCCACCCTCCCACCCAATTAAACTTGCCACGGGGAAGGCACAAGGTTCTGGCCAAAGAGTCCATTCTAGACCATATGCTAAAGCAAGAATTTCCTCATTTTCCCCCAGTGTCTTTCATCTTAAATGTGTGTCCCCTGGTTACCGACCTGTCTGCCAGCACAAAACAGCTTTTCCTTATTTGCTCTATCAAAATCAGTCATAATTTTTGTACCTCCGTCAAATCTACCACTAAAATTCTCTAAGGAGAATAATCCCAGTTTCTCCAGTCTCTTCCAAAAACTGAAGTCTCTCATCCGTGATACCATTCTGGTAAATTTCCTCTATGTTTTTCATCCTTTCGCCATATCCCTTATCTCTAAAGTTTCTCCTTTTTAAATCTCCCAATTGCCATTACATCTTGCTTCTTCTTTGACAACAACTCCCATTCTATAACCTATAAATTCTGTGTGAACTACAGTTCTAAATGCCAGGTGACTTTGCAAGCCGCTGTGACTTTTCGAGGTTCTCAACAACAGCAAACTTCAGCTAGAAGTGCTAAGTGGGCGAGCCATCTCGGCATCATCCGGAGGTCCACAGCATCACACATGCCAATCTTCAGCCAATTTGATTCACTCCATTAAGAAAGAGCTGAAGGCATTGGATACTGCAAAGGCTACAGGCCCTGACAATGTGCCCTGTGCTCCAGAACATGCCGCGCCCCTAGCCAAGCTGTTCCAGTACAGCTACAACACTGGCATCTACCCAACAATGTGGAAAATTACCCAAGTATGGCCTGTTCACAAAAGGCAGGACAAATCCAACCCGGCCAATTATCTGTCTACTCGCGATCATCAGTAGATTATCAGATGGAAGGGGTCAACAACAGTGCTATCAAGTAACACTTGCTTAACAATAACCTGCTCACTGATGCCCAGTTTGGGTTCTGCCAGGATCACTCAGCTACTGACCTCATTACAGCCTTGGTTCAAATATGGGCAAAAGAGCTGAAGTCCAGAGGTGAGGTCAGAGTGATTGCCCTTGACATTAAGGCAGCATTTGACCAAGTGTGGCATCAAAGAGCCCTAACAAAACTGGAGTCAATGGGAATCAGGGGGAAAACTCTCTGCTGGTTGGAGTGATACCTAGCACAAAGGAAGATGGTTATGGTTGTTGGAGGTCAGTCATCCCAGCTCCAGGACATCACTGCAGGAGTTCCTCAGGGCAGTGCCCTAGGCCCAACCATCTTTGGCTGCTTCATCAATGACCTTCCTTCTATCATAAGGCCAGAAGTGGGGATGTTCGCTGATGATTGCACAATGTTCAGCACCATTCACAACTCCTCAGATACTGAAGCAGTCCATATCCAAATGCAGCAAGACCTGGACAATATCCATGCTTGGGCTGACAAGTGGCAAATAACATTCACAACACACAAGTGTCAGGCAATGACCATCTCCAACAAGAGAAAATCTAACCATCACTCTTGACATTCAATGGCATTACCATCACTGAATCCCCCACTATCAACATCCTGGGGGTTATCAATGGCCAGAAACTGAACTGGACCAACCATATAAATACTGTGGCTACAAAAGCAGGTCAGATGCTAGGAATCCTGCGGCGAGCAACTCACCTCCCAACTCCCCAAAGCCTGTCCACCATCTACAAGGCACAAGTCAGGAGTGTGATGGAATACTTTCCACTTGCCTGGATGAGTGCAACTCCCACAACATTCAAGAAGCTCAACACCATCTAGAACAAAGCAGCTGCTTGATTGGCACCACATCCACAAATATTCACTCCCTCCAAGACTGATGGACAATGGCAGCATTGTGTACCATCCAGAAGATGCACTGCAATAACTCACCAAGGCTCCTTAGGCAGCACCTTCCAAACCCATGACCACTACCATCTAGAAGGACAAGGGCAGCAGATACATGGGAGCACCACCACCTGGAGGTTTCCCTCCAAGCCACTCACCATCCTGCCTTGGAAATATATCCCCATTCCTTCACTGTCACTGGGTCAAAATCCTGGAATTCTCTTCACTGTGGGTGTACCTACACCACATAGACTGCAGCGGTTCAAGATGGCAGCTCACCACCACCTTCTCAAGGGTAATTAGAGATGAGCAATAAATGGGGCAGAGTCTTCAGCTCGGAAAAGGGGGGCAGGGCCTGCTCGCCAAGGCGTAAAATGACGCGGGGTGCCATAAACGAATATTTTTTTTAAAAATTGGTACTTGTCAAGTTTCCTTAAAGATCTAAAACCCTCAAAACCTGTAACCCCAAACAAAAAAAGTTAATAATTCCAGATTCACCTCATTTACAACGATCCTGATTCACTTCATTTATAACTATCACACTGGTACGAAATCCAGTTGCCCACGACTTAGTTATGTGAGTAGTGCCACCCTGCTGGAAGCCTATTTTAATCTACCCCGCCCAGCAGAAGCAGGGGAGAAATGTTTAGATCAAACACTCATTTGTCAGGTTTAAAATGGGACATCCAATCAGAACCCACCTTGCTCCCACCAGGGTAGATTTAGGTAAAGTGTCCTCACCCAAGTTGAAGGGCAGGAAGAAGCAAAGACCCATTGTGTAAGATTGTGTTTTAGATGTTTAGCAATTTTCTGATAATAAGAAAATAATAAAGCTGCTCCTGATTGCTAAATAGATTTATTCCTGTTATGTGGGGCATGTTTCATCTGCACAGTCTTTCCCCAATTTAGTTTGAATGAAGAATTCAAGGGATAGACCTCACTACCTTGCTCATGGCCTTCCAATTGGTACCCCTTCTCAAAGATTCTTTCATTCCTCTCTTCTGGTTCTAAGTTCAAGCCCCATTCCTGGCAGTGGGATTTTACAGTCCTGTGGAAGTCAATGGACTTTTGAATGGCTTGCTGGATTTCATGGCCCCACCACACCGCAACAGGGCCATAAAATTTCACCCCTGAACTGTGAGCACACAATCCAGACTGACTTTCCTAGTAGTGAGCTGTAGGGAGGGAGTGTCACAGGTGCTGCCTTGATTGAGAACAAAAGCTGGAGACAAAATCTGCCCATTGAAGGAATGCCTCAGAACATGCCTCAGAATGAGAGGAGGGAGTTCTCCTGGTGTCCCAATCACCATTCTTCCCTTAAACGTCACCTCCAAGAGCAGATTAACTCATTATTAATGCCAGTGCTTCATGTGAGATCTTCTTGTGTGCAAAATGGTTAGCTAACAACAGTCACTTCAAATTATTACATTGTATTGAGCTGCTTTTGTGACATATCACTCTGTAAATGCTCACCTTTCTTCCTCTCTCTGAGTACTGTTCACTTGGACCCTGAAGCTGACACATTTTTGTTGTCTCTTGTGCAAGCTTGTAAAATATTTGCAACTGTACATATGAATTAGCAATTATCACTGACCTAAAGTACCCACAACCCCACAACCCCTCCCCCAGCAATATCACCCACTGCCTTCCTCTCATTAGGAATCCCGATTGATCTTCTCCCAAGAGCATCCTCGTCCAATACATTAGCCACATGTGGTTAATTGGGAATCCAGCTGTAACTAACTACACGTTTCATTAGCAAATTACAAATGAACAACTGACACCGTTATTGGGCCTGTGACCTCAATCCTCATATTCACATGGCAGGTGGAGGTGAACTTTAACCTGTTTGTGCAATTGTTGGGAAAGATGAAAAACAGTCTGCAATTGTTTTTTTTTGATTGAAGTGAGTGTTTACTTCTTGTTTACTAAATGGTGGTAAATTTTGGTAAATAAACATGTGAGATACATTCACTTTATTGTGCAAGGAGTTTTTGACTCAAATTTGTGCATGTGGCTAAAGCAGTGTTGCCATAAGCAGCACCTGTGGCTAGCCTATGATGTCTGTTAGATGATGCTGCCGTAGGCCAGGGTGCTGAGGCCCACTATGCTTGTTTCTTTTTGGAAACTGAATCTAGGAAGTGGTCCTGTGTAGCAACTGCCTTATCTACTTCCTCTCAAACCCGTGTCTGAGCCAAACCCACAAAAACCTTGAATCACCACATAAATTTTAGACAAACGCAGTCTCTCAGTCTTGCTGTAGTTTCTGCAGCCTCTAGCCACATGGGGCTGAGTGGTTGTTATGTTACCAGGCTAGCAGAATGTGAGCTCAAATTCCTCCGTGATTGTTTAAAAATTTGAATTCTGCGCTTTAAGACAACAAACTGGAAAAAAAAAAGCTGATATCAGTAAAAGCGACTTGTAAAAATCCACTAGTTAATTAATATCCTTTAGGGAAGGAAACCAGCTGTCCTTACCCGGTTTGGCCCATATGCATTTCCAACGTGCTACATCAATATGGTTGACTCTCAACTGACCATCTGAAGTGGCCTAAGTTATATCATAAGCGATTAGTGGTGTGCAATACAATGCTAGCCTTACCGCATCCCAAGAATAAATGTTTTGAAAAGTAGGAGATGTAATCACTCCCTATAATTCATATGTTCTGTCAGTTACATAAAGAATTATATAATCATATTGCCAGCTAGGGCAACCATTTATTTGATCCTGACTTGAGTGGTTTGGATTTGAGGTGTGGTGTTTGCCAGGTCACTGGGAGGATTGAATAACAGAGGGAATAGCTTCACTTTCCCTTGCTGTTTTTGAGGAAGGTTCTATGCCCTCTTCCCTCCCCCACTCAGATCCAAATGCAAAGCTGAGCTGTCGCTCACTTGCCCATCATGGCTATCCTGAGGGACTGGGCTGTGGGAAAGTGGGGCGGTGGCTCCTTCCATCACGAGACAGGAGGGGATCAGGTAGAAGGAAAAGTCCAGAAGCTCATGCAAGACAGGAGAGAGAGAGAGAGGTCAAAGCTGAAGCTTTGTGTCCTGATCTGTACTTCAGGTGCTGTTTATCATTCAGAGCATTGGGAAATAGAATTGGGTACAGTGCGGACAATTAGGTTCCACCAATTTCATTGTGGACCAGGAAGGCCAAAACTCTTGATTCCACGATGTCTCGAAACCCTGTTTACCTGGTGCTGAATGTGGGTCGTGACAATTTGATCCTGAGCCCATTTCAGTTTTGTATACATCCTGATTTCAAATAGCCTGTTCTCCTCTAGTAAATAAGCCAAATGACAGGCAGCCATCTTCTCTATCACACGCCCCACCTCAAAGCACCAAGTCACTCTTAGTCAGAACTATTGAGGCCTTGGGTATACTTATCCCTAAAAAGGCTATGTCAAAGATTCCAAAACCTCAATTTATGTATTGTGATTTAATTGCTTGTGGGTTCAGAAGATTCTGGACTTCAAGGTATATATAGATATATATATATATCATTTAAATTATATATATATATATATATATATATACACACTATATATATGCTTGTATATATAATACTTTTATTTAATTCACATACTCCAGTGCAAAAATCAACTTCTAACATTGCTGTAATAAAACTACTTAGCACCAAGAACAGCTTTCCTTCTGCATCATTAACTTTACATTAGTAAAATAAACAATTCCATCTTGAATTAACATTCTCCACTGCTCATTGTTTCATCTTCTCCGTTCTCCAGTCACACACACCTTATAATAGCTCCAGGTTTGGCTCATTATGTGCCAGCCTCCATGGCGCCTGCCCAACGGGCTTTTCCACTTTGGCGAGCCTCACATTTGACTGCAATCCTGCACGAAGCTGGCATCCGTGCCTCCCAGCATTTGGGTCACTGGATTAATGATCTGGAATGGTAACCCTGGCTTCTTTCTCCCCTCACTAACCTAGTAGTGCTGAGGACAATTCTGCCCATCCCCCATGATAACATCAAACTTGTTGCTTTTCACACAAACAGCATCAGCCTACGACCAGGGTTGGTACATTTGCACTGGGTTGGCTACATAACAACCTGAGGCTCAATTGTCTCTCTCCGGCCCTATCCTCCCCCACTGTGCTCACTCTCTACGTCACTCACATTGTACTTGAATTAAATGCGTCGCAGAGAAAGCTGAAAGGAAATGACTGCAGTTGAGACACTCGTTCTTTAATGTAAATTTTATTTAAGCCCCGTGATAAACTAACTGTGAGGGACAGATATTGACCATCCCCCACTCATGCATCAGGCAGCGTCTGGGCGGAGCACGCAGAGAAAAATCTGGAGGGAACACAACCCACCTGATTTCTATTCCATGGAAAGATGGGAGGGAAATCTGGTGAGTTCTGGATCTTTCCATCCTGTAACATCACTCTCTCAGCGAGTGAGATTTGTCTTGTGTGGTAACAAGCAAAAAGCATCAGCATCCTGTTTACATGCTGACCCATAAGGGGAAGCCAATTCATTAATGCTCATTTTGAGCTACTGCCAAGGGAATTTCAACTCCATGGTTTCTGGGTTTTTTTTCTCTCATTGAGTCTCTCACTGTCCTGAGAACCATGTTTTTCTTCTTCTGGTCCCCATCTCTTTCTTTCTTCCTTTCTCTCTCGCTCTCTCATGAAGATGATTCTGTAAAGGGGTCCGCAATTCTCCTCATGCCTAGCTTTCCATCCTGTGCTTCATCCAGGCAATGCTTAATGTGATGACCAGATGGGAGTGGCAAAAAGTGACGCTGATGTGTCAGCCATGGTTCCGTGGTGGCACACTCACTTCTGACTCAGAAGTCCAAGTCCTGCTCCAAAGACTTGGCACAAAAGCCAGGGTGACACTCCAGTGCAGTACTAAGGGGGTGCTGAGCTGTCTGAGGCACCATCTTTCTGATGAAATATTAAACCAAGGCCACATCTGTCCTCTCAGGTGGATGCAAAACATTCCAAGACACTAATTGAAGAAGAGTGAGGGAGCTCTCCCTGTTGCCTGTCAATATTTGTCCCTCAACCAACATTGCTAAAGCAGATTATGTAACCATCATCTCATTTTTGTTTGTGGGATCTTACTGTGTGCAAATTTGCCACCACATTTCCGGCATTACAAAAGTGACCATACTTGCTCAATGCTGCTCTGGTGCGTCAGCCTGGATTATTTACAGAAGCCTCTGGAGTGGGACCCATGGGAACCAAGCTCCATCTACTGGTCATTCCAGCACTGCAGTTATCATGTACCAACATCTAACATGGAGTATTACATGAAGTGCACCTTATGCAACATCTATCAGGCTCCCAGTATGGTGCTAAGAAATACAGTGACATTTCAAGTCTCTGTTTGCAGAGAAATTATTTATTTAGTGGAGAGAATTGAGAGCAAGGCTAAAGCACCATTTTAAATTTAGGGTTAGGCCATTTAGTACTGAAAGCAAGGAAGCATATTTTCACATTTAAGGAAATCTGCAGCTTAGCCCCTGAAAGACTGTGATTGGTGTGGGCCAATTTAAATTTTCAAGGCTGAGATCCATTGATTGCTGTTGGGTATGAGTATCAAGAGGCCAAGGTAGATACAAAGAGTGATGGATATGTGGTTAGACCTGTTTCTAACAAGCTTTCTCCCTTAACCCCCATTGATCTGACACCCAAGTTTCTCAATCCTACCACAAGTGTCGTCCATTGCTTGTCTCCATCCAAGTATACTAACCTCCATCTGAAATGGCCATTGCCTAGAAAAGAACATAGAAAGAGATGAGAGATTTCATTCACAGTGGTGAGGCAAACTAAAACACAGCTTTACTTTCACCAAATTCATTACTGCGTGAGTACTTGGAAATGCCAACACCATCACACAACTCCAATGCCATCCTTAGACACCAGTTATAAATATCAGCACTAACTCCCTTCACCAGAGAGGCTAATTGTTTCTGTCACAGGTCATAGAAATATAGCTGATATCAGTGCTAGCATCAATGAGTCTGTAGCTTAGTTGGCTGGATGGCTGGTTTGTGATATAGAATAATACCAACAGTGTGGATTCAATTCCTGTACTAGCTGAGATCATCCATAAAGCCCTTGCCTGAGATGTGGTAGCCCTCATTTTAAACTTACCGTTGGTTGTCTCTCTCTCTCTAATGAGAGAGCAGCCTATGATCCTCTAGGGCTATGGTAACTTTCATTCATGGTCTTTTCTCTCTTTCCTTCTCTTATACTGAAATGGCCACATGCCTATAAGTCTCTAACATTGTCTACCACTCTTTGCCATGTTAAAGGCATTATATAAATGCAAGCTGATGTTATGTCATGCTTGGCTTTGCTATTTGTACTTTTTAAAATAAGTTGTTGGTCCCTGAGTGTTCGAGTATTCAGGTGCAGAAGGAAGGTTTAATATTTGATCTCTGGTCTCCAATAACCTCATTGAGGATAGCAGTACTTGATAAGCAGTAGAATTCTTTGAGAAGGTAACAGACAAAGTAGATGGGGGAAATGGGACGTATGCAGTATACATGGATTTGATCAGGAAAGCCTTTGACAAGGTAACACACAGGGGATATGTGGCGGCGATTAAATTGTATGAAATTAGTGGGAGAACAGCAAACTGAGTTAAAAATCCGCCATAAGAGAGAAAACAGAGTGCAGGAACCAAAGGCTAAGTGATTGGAAGTGTGGTGGTGTCCACAGGTTTTAGTGCTGCTGCCACTTCTGTACACTGTGGCTGTCAATGATTTGGATACATGCCGAGAGGGAGCAGTGCTGAAATTTGCAGATGACACCAAAACATGAGATATATGGAATTATTTGAAAGACCAAAGGAAGCTCCAAAAGGATACTGTGTAGATGGAAGAATGGGTGAAAAAGCTGCAAATAGAATTCAATGTTACTAAGTATGAGGCGATGCGTTTTGATGACAAAAGACATACAGCAGTAATGATATATTGAGTCAAAGTAAGGTTAATGCTGTAGAAAGCAGGAGGATTTGGAGGTACAGGTTCATGGACTTTATAGGCAGCGTCAGCTTGAAAAGACTGAAAAAAATAGCGAACGGAATTCTGCATTTTATTTTACAATATATATCGATACAGGTATATATCTATCAGAAAAGGTTGAACAGAATTGGGCTCTTTTCTCCAGAAAAGAGAAGATTGAGGAGTAACCTGATAGAGGTCTCTTAAACTTATGAAAAGATTTGATAGGGTGGACATGTGTTTCCCTGATGGCCGTAAACATAAAATAGTGACCAGTAAATTCAATGGAGAATTAAGGAGAAACTTCTTTACCTGGAGAGACGTGAGAATATGGGACTTGCAATTGCAGGAGTAGTTGAGGCAAATAGCAAAGATTCAATACAATGCCGCGCAACAGACTTGTGAGAAAAGTTATAGTTCATGGATTAAAAAGGACAGTAGCAACATGGATACAAAATTGGCTGAGTAATAGGAAACAGTGAGTAATGGTTAATGGATATTTTTTGGGCTGGAGGAAGGTTTGTAATGGAATTCTCCAGGGGTCGGTAATAGGACCCTTGTTTTTCCTGATATATGTTAATGATCTAGATCTTGGTGTGCAGGGGCCAATTTCAAATTTTGCAGATGATACAAAAACTTGGAAGCATTATAAACTGTGAGGAGAACAATGTAGAACTTAAAAAAGACATAAATAGGTTGGTGGAGGGCAGATAGGTGGCAGATGAAGTTAAATGCAGAGAAGTGTGAGGTGATGTATTTTGTAGGAAGAACATGGAGAAACAATATAAAATAAGGGGTACAACTCTAAAGGGTGTGCAGGAGCAGAGGACCCGGGTGTATATGTGCATCATTGAAGGCGGCAGGACAGGTGGAAAGTGCAGTTAATAAAGTATACAGTATACTGGGCTTTATTAATAGAGGCATAGATTACAAGAGCAAGGAAGTTATGCTGAAACAAAAATAAAAATAACTGGAAAAATTCAGCAGGTCTGACAGCATCTGTGGCGAGGAATACAGTAAACATTTTGAGTCTGTATGACTCTTCATCAGAACTGAGGAAAAATAGAAAAGCGGTGAAATATAAGCGGTTGAGGGGGATGGGACAGGTAAATCTGGATAGGGGGCCAGTGGTACGTGGAGGCAAAGAAGAGATTGCCAAAGATGTCATAGCCAAAAGGACAAAGAGGTGTTGACGGTGGTGATATTAGCTAAGGAAATGTGCTAATGGGGACATTAAGAGTAGCAAGCAGGACAAGCAAGTGACAGATGGCCCTAGTGGGGGTGGGGTGGGGGGAAGGGATCAAAATGGACTAAAGGGTGGAGATGAAACAATGGATGGAAATGCATTTAAAAATAATGGAAATAGATGGGAAAAGAAAAATATACTTAAAGAATATAAATAATTAGAAAAAGGGGGTTTGGAAAGGGGGTGGGGATGGAAGAAAGAGTTCATTATCTGAAGTTGTTGAACTCAATATTAAGTCCGGAAGGCTATAAAGTGCCTAGTCGGAAGATGAGGTGCTGTTCCTCCAGTTTGCGTTGAGCTTCACTGGAACAATGCAGCAGGCCAAGGGCGGACATGTGGGCATGAGAGCAGGGTGGTGTGTTGAGATGGCAAGCGACAGGGAGGTCTGGGTCATGCTTGAGGACAAACCGAAGGTATTCCACAAAGCGGTCACCCAGTCTGCATTTGGTCTCTCCAATGTAGAGGAAACCGCATTGGGAGCAGTGAATGCTGTAGACTAAATTGAGGGAAGTGCAAGTGAAATGCTGCTTTACTTGAAAGGAGTGTTTGGGCCCTTGGACGGTGAGGAGGAGTGAAATAAAGGAGCAGGTGTTGCACCTTCTGCGGTTGGATGGGAAGGGGTTGAGGTGTAGGGGGTGATGGAGGAGTGGACCAGGGTGTCGCAGAGGGAACAATGCCTGCGGAATGCCACTAGGGAGGTGAAGGGAAGATGTGTTTGGTGGTGGCATCATGCTGGAGTTGGCGGAAATGGCGAAGGATGATCCTTTGAATGCGGAGGCTTGTAGGGTGATAAGTGAGGACAAGGGGGATCCTATCACAGCTCTGGGAGGGAGTTGTGAGGGTGGATGCATGGGAAATGGGCTGGACAAAATTGAGGGCTCTGTCAACCACCGTGGGTGGAAAATCTCAATTAAGGAAGAAGGAAGACAGAGGAACTGTTTTGGAAAGTGGCATCATCGGAACAGATGAGATGGAGGTGAAGGAACTGAGAGAATGGAATGGAGCCCTCTATCCAGCTCTACCTGTCCCAACCCCCTCAACCAGCTTATATTTCACCTCATTTCTATTTTTCCTCAGTTCTGATGAAGAGTCATACCGACCCGAAACGTTAACTGTATTCCTCTCCGCAGATGCTGTCAGACCTGCTGAGTTTTTCCAGCTATTTTTACTTTTGTTTCAGATTCCCAGCATCTGCAGTATTTTGCTTTTATCTTAGAGGTTATGTTGAACTTGTGTAGGGAACCAGTTAGACCTCAGCTGGAGTACCGTGTACAATTCTGGGGGCCACACTTTAGAAAAGGTGTGAACGCATTGGAGAGCGAGTAGAAGAGGTTTACAAGAATGGTTCCAGGGATGAGACACTTCAGTTTTGAAAGTAGAATGGAGAGGTTGGGACTGCTCCCCTTGGAGAGGAGAAGGCTAAGAAGAGACTTGATAGAGGTGTTCAAAATCATGAGAGGGCTGGATGGACTAGATAGGGAGAAACAGTTCCCGTTTGTAAAAGGATCGGGAACAAGAGGGCACAGATTTAAAATGATTTGCAAAAGAAGCAAACATGATGTGAGAAAAAACTTTTTCGCACAGCGAGTGGTTCAGGTCTGGAATGCACTCCCTGGAAGTGTTGGGGAGGCAGGTTCAATCTAGGCATTCAAGAGGGCATTCGATGATTATTTAAATAGAGACAAGGTGCAGGATTATGGGGAAAATGGAGGAGAATTGCACTGAGTCATAATGTTCATTCAGAGAGCCAGTGCAGACATGACGAGCCACATAGCCTCCTTCTGCACCGTAACAATTCTGTATTCTGTGATTCTGTGATATTTAGGATTAACATATTAACATAGAAAGGAATGGCAGATTATGCTGATATGGTTAGATGAACAGGGGTGAGAGGGGGCTCACATGGAGCATAATCACTGACATAGACCAGTTGAGCCAAATGGCCTGATTCTGCACTGTAAGTTCTAATTCTATGCAATATGCAGCATCAGTGGACAAAATCAGACTATTTCAAATCTCAGTAAGATTTCAAATTGATTGAAAAGACATTGAGGCTTCTAGAGAAAAAGTACAATGCAGATTCAGCGGGATGCTGGCTGGAATGAGAAAATTCAAGTTCAAAGAAAGGTTTGAAAAGTTGAAGTTTTGGTGTTAGAATGTTACAACAACAACTTGTATTTACATAATGCCATTAATACGGCAAAATGTCACAAGGCAATTCACAAGAGTGTGGTCAATTGAAATTTGACACCTAGTCACATAAGGAAGTATTATAGGGCAACGGCCAAAAGCTAGTCAAAGGGGTAGATTTTAAGGAGCTTCTTAATGAAGGAGATAGGTGGACAGTCACTAGGTTTTAGGGTGGAAATTCCAGAGCCTTAGCACTAAGGCAACAGAAAGCACAGGAAGTAATGGTGAAGTGATTAAAACTGAGCACTGGGGGAGTGCCAGGGATCTTGGAGGGTATCAAGGCTGGAGGAGTTTACAGAGATAGGGAGGACCCTGGTCGTAGAAGGATTTGAAACCAAAGGGGAGGAATTTTAAAACTGAGGCACTGCCAGGCTGGGAGCCAACGTGGGTCAGCAAGCAAAGGGGTGATAGGTGAACAAGATTTGGAGCGAATTATGATACAGGTAACAGAGCTTTGAGTGAACACAAGATTACGTGTGGAATGCAATGGGAAGCTGATCAGGACATCATTGGAATAGCCAAGTTGAGATGTAACAAAAGGATGGATGAGGGTTTTAGCAGCAGGTGAGCTGAGACAAGGTTAGCGTCTGGCGATGTTATGGCAGTGAAAGTGGGAATCTTGGTGACAGGGAGGATATGCGGTCAGAGGTTCACCTGGGGTCAAACACAAAACCAAGGTTGCAAATGACCTGGCTCAGCTTCAGACAGTTGCCAGGGAGCGAGATGGAGCTGGTAGCTAGGGAACGGAGTTTGTAGCAGGCATGACTGAAGACAATGGCTTTGGCCTCCCCAACGTTTATTTGGAGAAAATTTCTGCCCATCCAAAACTGTAAGTTGGACAAGCAGCGCAACATATCAGTGACAGTAGAGGGGTCAAGTGGGGTGAGGTAAAGCTGGAGTTGTCAGCTTACCAGCGGAAACTGATCAGTTTCATGATGATGTCACCCAGGGCAGCATGTAGATGAGAAAAATAGGAGGGGCCAAAGATAGATCCTTGGGGGCCACCAGTTGTAACGGAGTTGGAATAGGAAGAGAAGCCGTTTCAGGTGAGTCCCTGGCTATGATTTGACCGGTAAGAATGGAACCAAGAGAGTGCAGTCCTTAGAAGACAATGGAGAGACATTGGGGGAGGGTGGTGTGGTCATTCATGCGAGGACCATAGAAGGGTGAAGAAAGAGAAAGGATAGTTTACCCTGGTCACAGTCACTTAGGGTGCCGTGTGTGACTTTAATAAGAGCGGTTTTAACACTGTGGCAGAGACAGAAAGATGATTGGAGGAAATCAAACCTGGAATTGCAGGGTAGTTGGGTACAGATTTAGGAGACAACAACATATTCAAGAGCTTTGGAGAGTAAAAGAAGGTGAGGGATGGATGGCAATTTGCAAGGAAAATCTTTAGAGGGCAGTAAACTCAGTGAGAAGTCACTTAGAGAAGAGGTTGAGGGAAGAAGATACCCCATTGAGAAACCTGACATTATACTTGGGTCGGTGATAGAGAAAAAGAGCTTTAAAATGAGAAGCATGAGGGATGAGACGGCCAAAGGAGGAGAATGTGCCAGAGGATTAGAGAGACAAACCTAGTTGTGATTTACAGATAAGAGTTACATTGACACTTATCACCCATCAGTTACACTTCTGTCAAAAGGATGATTTTGTTGTTTTCATCCATAATAAGCTCATGGGTGGCAAGGGCCTTGTTCACAAGTGATCAGATATTCTGAAGGGAGATTCAGAGAGGTGCGGGATCTACAGGCAGAGACCAATGAGTCAGTGCAGGGAAAGATGAGAAGGAGGTTGTCAAGATTATCCCTCAATAGGCAGGCTAGACTGGAAGATTGGGTAAAGAGTAGGATGGAGCATTTGGGGTTGCTCCTCATAAAGCAACAGCGATGAGTGCCTTGAGGCGCCTTACGGAGGATGCAAGAGGGGAGCTGTGGCATTATTTAAGAAGGAGTGAAGCATGAGACAGCAGGAGGAGACAGAAAGCCCAAGGAGTGCTGAAGGATTAGGATTTGTTAGGGCAGAAGTTCCAAGAGTGGAGAAGCAGAAGGGAGTATGATGATACAAGAGAGGGGCCAAGGAGGGATAAAGTGAAAAGAAGAAAAAAGGGGAGAGAGAAGGGGAAATAAAAGTGAAGGGCATGGGGCCAGAGCAGCAAGCAACATGCATTAATGAATGGGGAATTCAACTGCACAGGGATGGCTATGTGCAAGATCAAGGTAGATATGTTCTGAAGTAAATGGAGAGGAGCCAGAAGGCAACATGAGAGAAACTCGAGTTAGAGACAAAAGTCTGATAAAGTGGGTATAGGTTTGAGTGCAATCAGCGGCCAGCTAATGACCAAGTGAACAGACAGGTGAATAAGTGCAGGAGGCTTTTCAAGGCCAGAACTCTAAACTATGTATTTCAATGAAATTAATTGTTTCCCATGGCCATGGTGAAAGAGCTGTTCTTGGTGTACAGGCATCCTCATGAAGAAGCATAAGTAACATACCAAGCAGCCACTGGCACTTGTGGATTGATCCCTCGAGAAGCACTGTTCATAAGTCTAAAAGCCGCAGCAATGAAGTGTCACTCAGGCTGCCATTGCTTGACCGTCAAGTTGAGAATCAAGAAGCTTTCTAGTGGCGCAAGTGTAAGAATTTGCTACTGATTTGAAAAGCCCATGAGCAATGGGGCTCATTGATCAATTTCCCAGGAGTATGAGGCGATATGAAAAAAATGATCAATGTTATGAAAGGATGAGATAGGGTTGACGGAAGTGAATTGCTCTCAGTGGTTGATGGTCAAAAATGAGAAAACCTAAATCTAAGGTTAAATAGATGTAGAATAGAGAGCAGAAGAAACCAGTTTGCTTAGAGAGTGGTGATACAGTGGAAGTCACTTTTAGGATTTAGTGGTTGAAGCAGAAACAAGGTGAACATTCAGGAATTAAATTGAATTGAATTAAATTAAATTGAATTGATGGATAAAGGAGGTGAAGGGGTATGTATGTGTAAATGTAATGAGGATTATTTGCTCATGAGGAGGGTAAATGCCAACCAACATGGACTGATGGGCCAAATGGCCTGTTTTCATATTGTAACAATGACCCTAGGGCAGGGAGGGAAAGGACTAAACTGAGCTAGGATTCCTGTCTTCCCGGGGGCTGGAATTCAAAGGGGAGCAGGATATGCTTCAGTTAATTACAACCTTGCTCAGACCCCATCTGGAGTACTGGGGAGAATTTTCCCCATGTTGGGCGGGCCATGTGGGAGCGGGCGTGAGCGCGGGCTGTCGCGGACCATGCTGCCATTTTGAGCGGGCGAGCCAATTAAGACCTGCCCAGTGTGTTTGCTGACTCCCGGGGAAGGGAGGGCAATTACCGCCAGATCCAATGGCAACCTGGCGGCCTGTTCAAAGGGCAAGCTGCAGCCGTTCCAAGGCTGCTGTACATGGCCAGAGGTCGGGGCCAAGGCACATTGAGGCTAGCCAGGCAGGTGATCACTGTGCGCCCTGGTTTTCAGGCACATGCCCTCCTGCCCTCCTTGAGGAGGTGGCAGCTCAGTGGGAGGTGCTTGTCCCCGAGGACGGGAGGAGGCAGGCACCCCACTTGACCAAGTGTGCATGGGAGGAGGTAGTGGAGGTTGTGAGCTCCCACGACGTGGTGTGGCGCACATGGATCCAGTGCTGCAAGTGCTTCAACAACCTGGTGCACACAGAAAGGGTGAGTAGCATGTTGGCATCGTTCACTTCACCCATCATTTAAGCTTCTCCCCCACTGGTGCCCCACCCATGTCTGAGTAGCCTGAGTGCAATGAGTCATTGACGGCATGTGTCCTTAGCTGGGTGTCCCAGCAGATATTCCCTATGCGTTCGTCAGCCTGAGAGGGCGGTGATGAGATGGGTTCTGCTCCCGCAGCATGTGGTGGACTGACACCCACATGACTGTGGTGGGGGCAACCTGGAGGATCTGCACCCAGGCACAGTGCTCGAACTCCAGGACATGTGGAAGTCAGGGTGATGACATGGTGGGAGAGGATATTCAAGGTATTGTGGCACAGATGGATCTGCTACCTTCTACGATCCACGTTGTTGTGCCTCCTTGCAATGCAGGTACAACTGTGTGCTCCTAACTGTGATGAAGGCAGCAGGTGGCCAAGGTGGGTGGTGGGGAAGGACACACCAGACATATTTGTGTGAGTGCCAGCCACCAGTGGGGGAGGGATACACTGCAGCCCTGCAATGGGCAGCTGGGCTTGGGGTGGGCAGGCCATGAGGAGATTGATGGTCCAAGTATCACTTAACAATGCAATTTTTTCACTTCCAGGAGAATTCTCATAACAATGCCGAGTGGCTGAGGACTGGTGGTGGGCCAAGCCAGATTTTGCTGCTTTGCCATTTTGAGCAGGAGGCCCTCAATGTAGAGAGGCGGCACAAGCCCAGGTCCACTGGAGCCAGAGAGGCTGGGGTTCCACGGGCAGGTGTGTGTGGCCAGCACTCATGTCACCAGAAGTCTCCCAACATCCATGGCAGTGCTGATTGTTGTGAGTGATGTAACCAACATGGTTTGCCCAATACGTGTGGAATGTTGAGCGCATGATGATCCAGGGGTCAGGTATGTACGTTGACATTTTCCTCACACTAACTGATTGAATTTCCTTACTCTCCCTTTCAGCATCAGTGGTACAGGGCTGGGAGCAGGAGCAGCAAGGGCCCCCTCTGACAGCTGAGGGGCATGAAGTTGCACCATTAGAAGCATCACACCATCTCTGCCAGGCAGGCACCAGTGCAGACACTGGCAACTCGGTGGGTATCATATCTTCAGATAGTGACCTGAGGCACAGCGGTGAGGGCACTTCACAGTCGCTGGAGGAGCTGGAGGAGACAGAGAAAGCCGATGGCGCCAGCAGTTGGAGGACTGCAGGGCCCCAGGCATATGCTCAGTCCATTGCTGATGATGAGCCTCTGGAGTCGTCAGTGATACAGCCAACTGATGAGATGCGGCCGGGTGTGCAGGACCATCTGGTGGAGATACATGAGGCTGTGCTTGGCTTGGTGTCAGTGGTGGAGTCTACCCGGATTGTAGCCGATGTATTGAGCCTCATGGCCGAGAACCAAGCTTCCTCCATGGAGAAAGTGGCAAGTCTCATGGAGAGGCAGCTCCAGGGACAGGATCAGGGGCTCCTGGGTTTGCGCTCGGACCTGCAATCCCTCACAGGGGCATTGGCTTCATGTGGTCAATGCCCGTGTGGGTGATGGTTTGGGCACCAGGTATCCCACCTAAGTGCCCATCAATCTACGATGAGCAGGGAGGGCCGAACAGACCTCACGTTGGCGGACCAGCTGCCTGTCATCTCTGCTGGCGCCTCTCAGTGTGCTGCAGATGAAGCCGGCAGCTCCTCCACCCCTCTGCCAGTGACTGTGGCACCCAATGAGGCTGCGACGACTAGGGAGATGCCAGCTGCAGAGCTGGCAGTTCCCTCCCAGGCAGGGCCAGCGCAGGCTCCAAAGGCCAGAGGACATCCGCTAAGGTCATCGAAGCCACCAGGACATCAGAGAGAGTAAGCTGTCTCAGATGCTACTGCCAGTGATGGGGCACCACAAAGATGTAGCACCCACAAACATAAAGTGAAGGCGCCTTGGGCACATCCGGATTCATCACCAGGTTCTCCTATGAGTTCCTTCTGATTGTGTGTGAAGTGCAACACCATTTAATTTCGGTTATGTCAAAAGACATTTGTTACAGCATTAAATTGATGTCTTCTAAAATGGCAGGCGGTGCCTCTTTTCTTGGGCAGATGCATGGATTCCTGAGATTTGATGAGTGATTTGTGTGTCATTTACATTTATTGACTGGGCCCATCTTCAATGCTCCTATCCAGACAGATTTTGCACTAAGATCTCCAGGATGGAGGCTACAGGCTAAGCTTGTGTTGGAGATCCATCTGTGCTGTGCTAGCTAAAAGTTCCTTGGATTAGAGCATTCCGGGTGTCCCTGCCTCCCTGGAGTATGCCTGGGTCAGTGTGTGTCCCCTCATCATTTCCCTGTGCGTTCTTATCCTCGGACTCACTGCTGGACTCATTGTGTGCAGCCGCAGCCACTGCGTCTTCATCTTCTTCGTCTCGAGTGTCCCCCATTGCAGCGCAAGATTGTGCAGAGCGCAGCATGTAACCACTATCAATCTGGGGGGTGCTGGAGTGCGCCCCTGGAACAGTCCAGGCATCTGAAGCGCATTTTGAGAAGACACAGCCCTTGTGGAGGCGAGACTCTTATTATTCCGCTGCTCAGCTTCTGTTCTTGGATGGCGGAGAGGTGTCATGAGCCACCTTCTGAGGGGATAGCCCTTGTCACCCAGCAGCCATCCATCCAGCCGAGCCAGAGCCCTGAAGAGCCCCAGGACTGGGAGTGTCTGAGGATGTAGGCGTCATGGGAGCTGACTGGGTACCTTGCACAGACTTGTAGAATCTGCATCCTGTGATCACAGACTATCTGCAATTTCATGGACTGGAATCCCTTCCTGTTGACAAAGGCATTGGGCTCACCTGCTGGCGCCTTGATGGCCACATGCATGCAGTCTATTGCACCCTGGAGGTGGGGGAAGCCAGCAATGACCACGAAGCCTCTGGCTCACTGTGTCTGGCTGGCCTTGTCCCAGCGGTAGTGGATGAAGGTCAATGCCCACCTGAACCGAGCCCCTGTAACTTGCTTGACACAAGTGTGCACAGCTGATTGCGAGACACCGCAAAGCTCACCCACCGAGCCCTGAAAAGAGCCAGAGACATAGAAGTTGGTGGCAGCTGTGATCTTTAGAGCCACTGGCATGGGGTGTTCACCCACACAGGTAGCTGAGATCTCTGGCCTAATCATCCGACTAATACTGTCGACTGTCTCCCTTGACAGACAGAGCCTCCTTCGGCACTGCACCTCAGGCATATTGAGGTAGCTGCTTCGCCACCTGTATACCCTGGCAGCAGGAGAGTGGCATCTTCTGCGGCCCCTTCTGCCTTGAGCTAACTCTTGGCCCTACGCCCCTTGTGCCTGTGCCTCTTCTCCCAAAGGTGGCTCCCCTGGAGGCTGAATGTGCACTCCTGGCCTCCTCCCCCTTCTAGCCCTCCCTTCCTCCTCAGATGAGGTGCCTCCAGTGGAGAGCACAACTTCCATTCCCAAGCTCAGGGAGGCTTCCTGAAACCTACAGGCCCCAAAACAAATCCTCACTGAAAAGTGCTGACCTGAAGGTTATGAGTCCAGTCCAAGCAACTGCTATGCATTTGCAACTCTTCCACCTCACACAGGCAAGTTTCACTAACTTCTGAGCAGTAACTTTTAAATGTCTGGATTCGGGAACACATTGAGCCCTCTTCTCCCGCCCGTGGATGAGCTTCATGCAAATTTCTTATACCCGCCTGCCCATTTCGCCCGTGCGATAAGCCAAAGATCGCATGGGCACTTTAAAATTCAGGTCAATTGGAGCCTCAAGGGCCTTAAGTGGCCCGTTAATTAATGGCGGTTGAACAACGGACATCGTCGCGTGCCCACCCACCGAAATATCGCAATGGCGCGCAGTGACGTTGGGACACATGCCCGACATCACCTCGCATCATTTTACACGCCGGCGTGCGGGTCCCACCCCCACACGCTGGCGGAAAAAGTCTGGCCACTGCATTTCAGTATGGACATATTAGGGGTGCAGCGCAGATTCAAAGAAAAGCAGGTCTTTAAAAGTTAATTTGTAAGAACAAGTTGCAGAGTGTAGGACCTCGGTGTCAAAGGTGCAGCTGCCAATGGTGGGTTGAAGGAAATGGGGGCAAGAGGCAAGAATTGTTGGAAAACAGGATTCTTGGAGAGTTGTAGGTTGAAAGTGGTTACAAAGATAGGGAGCATGTGGCATGGTGGGGGGGGGGGGTGCAGTTTGAATATGAAGATAAGTATTTTAAAATTAAAATTACATTGGACCAGGAGCCAATGTAGTTCAACAAGGGAAGGAGCGATAGATGTGCAAGACTTGGTTTGAGCTAGGATTTGGACAGAAGAGCATTGAAAGAGCTGAATTTGGAGGGAGGAAAATCATGGATGAGGGATTTAACCACAGATGGACTGAAAGCCCTACAGTAGTACAAAGGTCTAAGTTAGCAGCCATCATAATGGAGGGAAGATGAGATACAAAGCTTATTTTTATCAAATGAGATGCCAGCATTGAGAACAGTGTGGGTTCACCATGAAACTCTCCCCAAATAGCTTTTGAGTCTGAGATAAATTGATTTTTGTTAACTAAAGATAGCAATGACAAAGGCAATGGAATGGAGTTGAGATCCAGGTCAGCCATGATCTAATTTGAATTGCAGAATAGCCCAGGTGGACTGAATGGCCGACTCCTGTTGCAAATGCTCCTAATTTTCTTATGTTTCTTATGGACTGGTTGCTGCTGGAATGTTACTTGTCTGGTTGCCAAGTGGAAATAAGGCTCAGCCTCTCTTGCTGACATTCACTGTCCCAGTTTACAACCTGATGACTGGCCAGCACAGTGGGACACAGGGTACTATGTAGCCTGTCAAAGTACAACCAATCACCTCACTGTTTTTGAGAGGGGAGGGGACAAAAAGGACACAAAACAGAGAATGCAAAGGCAAAATTCTGCAGATGCTGGAAATCTGAAATGAAAACATTAAAAAAATAACCTGTAATCAGCAGGTCAGGTAACATCTGTGGAGAGTTAACATTTCAGGTTGAAATGACCTTTCATCAGAACTGAAAGACGATAGAAATGTAAGAGTTTTTGAGTCAGTGGAAGGAGGGAGGGGGACAGGAAGAACAAAAGAGAAGCACAAGGGCAGGAGAGAGAGATTAAAGAACAAAACAGAGAGAATGGAAATTAAATGAAGCTGATATCTGATGTTACACATTTCCTAATCTATTTGTTTGTTAGGTTCTGTTAGGAGAACAGGAACTTGTCGATGCTGTGTATTTTAAAGCTCTGAATTTAACAGGCAGTAAGTTTGAATTTGAACAATAATATAAAATGAGCAACATCAGATCAAACATCCATCACACCTCTTCTGATTCTGACCTCCATTCAGTTGGGAAAGATGTATAAATGGGTAAATATCTGCACGTTTTACATTATTGCCAAGAAGCAGTAGTTAGTGCCAACTGTGATTCAGTGTATTCCTGGAGGTTTCATCACTTAACTTGCCCCCACCCTCCAGCCATTAGTCAGCTAACACATCCAACCTCAAGTCATACGGCCTTCCTATGCCAATTGGAAAGCAAAAAGGCTTATTACCCAATTGGATGATGCTTGACTGTCAGCCAAACAGCCTTTCTTCCCCCCATTTTCAATATTTTTATATCTGGCAAAGAGAAATGTTCAAAGAAAATGACAAAAAAAAAACAATCTTTGTCAATGTCCCAATGATTTTTCTCCATATCTGCACAGATCTGTGTCCTGGAGATTGATCTTCAATTCCTTGATACACCAGACCAATCCTGGAGGGTTGGTAAGCCTAGCAGTAGTTAGCTCACAGAATCTATGGGCCCTGCTGCTGACTAAGATAAGGAAGCTCATATAATATAGGGCCCAATTTTAACTCACTTAAAACTCATCGCTTACACAGAGTTAAAATCGGACCCTTTTCATTGACAGGCAATGTGTCATGTCCCATGGTGAGATCTGACTTCTCCCTCTGAGTTTAGTCAGGGCATTGGGTAGACCTGTTAGTCCACTCATCTGAAGCTATAACTTTCGCTGGTCTCCTCACCCAACGCCTGAAGCCCTAGCTGGAATTTTACACTCCCCCGGGGACAGGCTGACTGGCAGGGGCAAAAATTGGGCACCATGGCAGCAGCTCCGTGTGTGTCACCTACCCTCCCATACCCACACTTGCAGGTATTTTACCTGCAGCCAGGGGACCCTGTGGACCAATTGGGGCCCTTAAGTGGCCAATTAATTGTGAATTAAGGGGGTCCTCCCTCCTCTGCTGTGGTTTTTCCCTGGGGGGAGGCTGTGCCAAGTGTTGAGGCCACCCAGTAAAACCTGGCAGCATCATGGCCAAGTCAGGAGGGATTGTCTCCTGTTCGGGCACCCTGTACCCATCAGAGGCCTCCCCCCAAAGGTATTCCTCCTACCGCTCCACTTTTCCCCTCCACCTCCACGTCTGTTGATCCCGGATCCTCACCCCTTCGGCAGAGTCTGCTAGCGTGGTCCTGGATCTCCCCAGGACTTGGACTTACTTGTAAATCCAGCTCCATGGGTGCTCTTCGTCAGGGGTCTGCCTACGTTCCCTGTAGCTGTGGGCGCTACTTCCTCAGCATTGGTGCTGCTGAGACAAGAGAGCTGCTGGCAGCTTTTGGAGTTGGTGCACCCTCCCTAATGAGGGCGAAGGCCCACCTCAAGCCCATTAATGGCCCAATGTCCCTAAAATGGCTGCTGCGCAAGCTGGCAATGTGGGAGTGGGTTCTCCCCCAATTTGTACATCAGAGGTCAGGGCTGCCAAACCCCATGTAAAATTTAGCGTCCTGACTCACATTGTAGCCCTGACAGATCCTCTGCCTGCTGCTGGTTTCCTGACCCAAAGTGTTGACTCCAGTTGGTCTCCTAAAATCATAGCATGGTTACAGCGCACAAGGAAGCCATTCAGCCCTTCATGTTCATGATGGCTCCTTGGAAGTGCAATGCAGCTAATCTCACTCCCTTGCTGTATCCCTGCGGCTGTGCAATTTTTTTTCTCTTCAGATAATTATCCAATTCTCTTTTTGAAAGCCACGATCGAATCTGCCTCCACCACACTCTCAGGCAGAGCAGTCCGGATCCTTAACCGCTCACTGCATGAAAATGTTATTCCTTACGTCACTGATCTGAAAAGCAGAAAACTGCGGGTGCCGGAATTCCGAAATAAAAACAGAAAAAGCTGGAAACACTCAGGCACAATCTGCAATGAGAGAAAAACAGAACTAGTGTTTCGGGGCTTTCCTCAGAACTGGGGAAAGTTAGAGATATAATTGGATTTGAGCAAGAGGGTGGGTGGGGCAAGGACAAAAGGAAGGCCTGTGAAAAGACAGGAGAGATTGAATGACAGAAGTGTTAGCCTCCCAGGACCAAAAGGAATGGAGATGGGGCAAGGAAAGAAACAAAGAAACAAATGATGTGCCTACAGCAGGTGTCTGAGAGAAAAAAAAAGAGAAAAACTGGAACTTGAAAGGAAAAGGGGAATATGGGGTGAGAGCAGGGGGCAGAGACTATGGTCTGAAATTGCTGAACTCAATATGGAGTCCAAAAGCCAATAAAGGCCTCATCAAAAGATGAGATATTGTTCACCATTCAATTAGGCACTTCACAGCCTTCCAGAGCCAACTGTGAGTTGAACAATTTCAGGCCATATTATCGGCCCCTCCGTCGCACCCACCCCCACTTTTCTTTGCAAGTTTCAGTTTTCCTCTTATTTTTTTCTTTCAGACAGCAGCACACCTGCATTAGGCACATCTTTTGTTTCTTTGTTCCTTTTCTTGCCTCATCGCCATTCGCTTTGGTCCTGGAGGACACTGGGCAGAATTTTACATCCCAATGGCGGGCGCTTGCCCGACCCGATCGGGCGTAAAATCGCGCGAGAGAATGTCGGGCGAGCATCCCAACGTCTTTGCACACTCGCGTGATATTTTGCTCGGCAGGCTTGCACAAAAGTCGCAAGTGCACCCGCCGACAATTAAGAGGGCAATTAAGCCCATTAATGGTGCAATTTTGTCTCTGATTTTTCGTGGCCCATCCAATCTTACATTTGACAGATGGGCGAATCAGCCTTTACATTTTTCATCAAACCTCATCCATAGAAACATAGAAACATAGAAAATAGGAGCAGGAGTAGGCCATTCAGCCCTTCGAGCCTGCTCCGCCATTCATCATGATCATCAATTAATAGCCTGCTCCCGCTTTCTCCTCATATCCTTTGATCCCTTTCGCTCCAAAAGCTATATCTAACTCCTTCTTGAAAACATACAATGTTTTGGCCTCAACTACTTTCTGTGGTAATGAATTCCACAGGCTCACCACTCTCTGGGTGAAGAAATTTCTCCACATCTCAGTCCTAAATGGTCTACTCCATATCCTCAGACTGTGACCCCTGGTTCTGGACTCCCCCGCCATCAGGAACATCCTTCTTGCACCTACCCTGTCTAGTCCTGTTAGAATTTTATAGGTTTCTATGAGATCCCCCCTCATTCTTCCAAAGGCGGGATGCAATCTCCATTAGGAAATAAAATAAAAATAATTATCTGGGTACAGCATTTTTATGAGATATGCTTTCAGGTGCTTGATTGTGGTGCATAGACATTTTTTGCAGCTTTTTAATACCTTTATTTATCATTTGCAGGTCTGCAGCTCCCTGAGGCAGCTGTCCGTCTTCAGGGAGCCCTCTCGCACCTGTGATGATGTCATCACCCGGCCTCTTCCCGCCGCTGAGTTTTGCGGCGGGTGTTTCACGGTCTGTTTCCCAACCGCTCCTGTACCCGCTGATCGCATGCGCCCACCGATCTAAAAATTCAGGCCTAACATTTCTGTCATTCAGTCTCTCCTGTCTTCCACCCTTTCACACATCCCTGTTTCACACCCACCCCCTGTTCAATCTCCTATTACATTTCTAACTGTTCTCAGTCCTGATGTAACGTCATCGAGCTGAAACATCAAACCAGTTTCTCTCTCCACTGATGCTGCCAGATCTGAGTATTTCTAACATCTCCTGTTTTTATTCCTCATGTCGCCCTTGGCTCTTCTGCCAGTAACCTTAAATCGGTCTCCTCTGGTTCTTAACCCTTCTGCTAATGGGAACAGTTTCTCTCTATCTACTCTGTGCAGACCCTTCATGCTTTTGAACACTCCTGATGCAAAACTTAATGAGGGGAGCTGGTAAAATCTGCCAACTACTGAACACTCTGATAACAGCTACTTGTTCTGCTTCCTCTTCAGTATTTATTGACTTAATTTTCTTAACCACCATGACCTACATATATACTGGTCTGTAACCTTGGCCTACTGAGCAACACTGAATGGGCCCACATCTCCCACGATTCCGCCATTGCCAATTTCACTGCCTTCAATCTCCACACTACTGATTTCCATGTTGTTTCTGCCTGAAACCCTGCTATATGTCTTTATTTCTGCAATTGTAAGTAAAACCTTTCATACTGTTATGGGGATCATGTGACTGTTCAGGCGAATCAGATCTAAGCTTGGGTAATCTTAGGGCCGGAGCTTTCCAGCCTTGGTCTCGGTACGATCATGTAGCTTCATTAGAAGCTCTGTAAATAAAGTTTACTGTTTCTACCAGTAACAATGCCCTGCAATCCAAGTTTATTACAACTGGCGACAAGGATAAGTAGTTCCAACATTGCACCTCGCCTCTTGAATGGAAGCATTTCAAATCTTAAAAGGGAAGAAATAAAAGTATACTCACCAGTCATGCCACTCTTCAGCATGTATAACTCATCCATCGAAGACTGGAGTCCGTACATAGAACACCTAGGTTTCTACTTTGTGGTGAACGAAATAATGGCAGAGGAGAACCAGAAGGCAATTCTCCTAAATGTCTGCAGGAGCAAAACATATAGCCTAATCTGTAGTTTGACAGCTCTGAATGCACCAAATTCCAGATTCTTCACTGAGCTAGTCGACCTTGTGAAGGCACATTTTCAGTCTAAACCATCAGTGATCATGCAAAGATTCAAGTTCAATTCTCGAATAAGGGCCACTGATGAGTCGATCGTGACATATATCGTGAAGTTAAAACAGTTAACAGAGCACTGAGACTTCAGTGATACTTTAAACGATGTGTTGCGAGATCATTTGGTTTGCGGCGTACATGACAATGCCTTTCAGCACCGTTTATTTGCAAAAGTTAATATTAACCTGAAACACGCCATGGAGATAGCGCAAGCAATGGAGAATGCTGAGAGGGACTCGCAGGCTTTGCAGAGTGTGCAACATGGCACCGTTTTGCAGCTAGGGTGGGAACCTGCCACTGGGTGTGGCATGAAGACCATGGAGGCAACTGTGAAGTGGAACATGGTCCCTACAGTTAGAAAAACAAAAAGAAATGCTGGAAGCAGCTCACCAGTTATCTGGAAGTTAAAGTGTTACCATTGTGGGCGAAATCATTTACCAGAAGCCTACAGATTTAAAGAGGCAGAATGCCACTCCTGTCACAAAAAAGGGCATGTCGTAAAACAATGCGGGGCAAAATCAAGACAGCCAATCCGATAGCAGACCAAGTTGAATGAACCAGAAGCTGCTGATACTGATATCCAATCCTATCCTATATACAATCTTAAGGCCAGGGAAACTGAACCAATCACCATCACCCTTCGAGTAAATGGGAAGCCTCTAGTCATGGAGGTTGACACAGGAGCATCGACCACAGTGAAGGGAGAACACATCTTTAAATACCTCAGAGAAGGTGCCCAGCCATTGTGTTTGGAGCAAACCATGGCTCAGCTAAAAATGTATACTGGAGAGGCAAGACAGGTGAAAGGCATCGCCTCTGTACCTGTATCCTGCAGGCAACAGACAGCCCCGCTGCCAGTGATTGTTGTAACAGGTGAAGGTCCGAGCCTTCTGGGCCATGATTGGTTCAAAGAAATTAAACTCAACTGGTCAGAAATTTTTCAAGTCAGAACAACAGGAATTCCTCAGTTGTTAAGAAACTACGACAGGGTATTCCGAGGTGAGTTGGGAAAAATAAAAGGCTGCAAGCTAAAATATGCGTGGATTCTGAAGCAACACCCTGTTTTTTTGAGGCAAGACCTGTGCCTTATGCCCTAAAGGGGAAGGTGGGTGTGGAAATGTGTCATTTGGAGAAGTTAGGAATAATCCAGCCAGCCCAATTTTCAGAATGGGCAGCACCCATAGTCCCTGTGATGAAACCAGATCAAACCATTCGCATTTGCGGAGATTATAAATTAACTGTGAACAAGGCTGCTAAACTAGATAAATATCCAATCCTGAGGATTGAAGATCTGTACGCTAAACTTACAGGAGGAAGACCCAACACTAAACTGGACATGAGCCACGCATACCAACAGCTAGAGTTGGACGACACATCGAGAGGGTATGTTACCATAAACACACACAAGGGCCTGTACCAATACACACGTCCACCCTTCGGTGTGTCCTCTGTCTGTGCGATTTTCCCAAGAACCATGGAAAGCTTACTACAAGGACTTCCCCAATTAGTAGCGTACCTTGGTGCATCCTAATCACAGGATCAATGGAAGATGAACATTTGGCCAACCTAGAAGATGTTCTGAAGAGATTTTTGGAGGCTGGCATGCATTTAAAAAAAGAGATGTGTATTTTCCAAGCAACTGAAGTCACATATTTGGGTCATCAAGTGGATGCCCAAGGGTTGCATCCAGTAGAAGAGAAAGTCAGGGCAATCAAGGAAGTGACGTGTCCTACTAACGTCACATAGCTCATGTCTTTTTTGGGCATGGTAAACTATTACGGTCACTTCTTGCCTAATCTATTTACAGTGTTGGCCCCTTTACACTTATTATTGAAGAAAAACCACGGATGGTCTTGGAAGGCACATCAAGAGGAAGCCTGAACAAGAACTTTTACACTCACTCTGTCTGCTAATGCACTATGACCCGTCTAAGGAATTAATACTCACTTGTGATGCATCTCCCTGTGGAGTGGGAGCAGTATTGTCACACATGATGGAGGATGGATAGGACTTGTATCCAGAACCCTCTTTACAGCCAAGAAAGGTTACTCACAAATTGAAAAAGAGGGCTTATCAGCCAAATTTGGGGTACAGAAGTTTCATGAATATTTGCATGGTTGACACTTCACCATAGTGCTGAGTCACAAGCCACTTCGGGTTTGTTTAGTGAAGGTAAAGCAATTCCACCAATAGCCTCTGCTAGACTTCAAAGATGGACTTTAATTTTGTCAGCATATGAGTACACCTTTATGCACCATCTGGGTGTGCAAATGGGAAATGCAGATGCCCTCAGCCATCTCCCTTTGCCAGATAGCATTATACATGCTCCTGTACCTCAAGATGTTGTACTTGAGTTGAATTTCCTGAACTCCTCACCAAACTGTGCGAAGCAGATAAAGAATTGGGCAAAATGGGATCCAATTTTACCAAGAGTCTGAGAACAGGTTTTGCAAGGATGGTTGAATGCAAAAGTCTGTGAAGAGCTGAAGCCATTCTATGCCTGTAATGCAGAGTTAAGCTGTCAAGATAGTGTCTTTCTATGAGGAGCAAAAGTCATCATCCTTTGCAAAGAAGAGAACCACTGTTGACAGAACTTCATAGTGTGCATCCTGGTATTTCAAAAATGAAGATGCTCATACAATGTTATATCTAGTGGCCTGATATAGACAGTGATATAGAAAAAAATGGTTAAACACTGTCTCCAGCATCAGCAACAACAGAAGTTGCCCGTTTCAGCTCCACTGTGTCCGTGGGAGTGGCCTGGTTGACCCTGTGTTAGACTACATATAGACTATGTAGATCCATTTTTAGGTACCATGCTTTCAGTGATCATCGATGCTCATACCAAATGGATGGGTGTGTATGGAGTGAGATCACCTACATCGTGTGCAACTATTGAAAAGTTGTGCCAATGTTTTAGTATATGTGGCCTACTGGAAGTTATTGATTCAGATAATGGTACTTTGTCCTCACTAGTACAGAATTCCAGAGACTAATGAACCTAAATGAGGTTAAACACGTCAAAACAGCACTGTATCACCCCTCATCCAATGGGTTAGCAGAAAAAGCAATACAAATCCTTAAAACAGGCACAAAGAAACTATCAGAGGGAAGGTTGGAAACACGAATTTCAAAATTTCTTTTCAGCTATCACATGACTCCTCACACGTCCACTGGTTGAATTGTTAATAAAGCGCCGACTTCGTACAAGATTGAGTCTAGTTTTCCCTGATTTAGAGGGGGAAGTTGGAAAGAAACTCAGGTAGTCAGAAGGTGAATCATGATGTTCACAGTAACGATCGAGAATTTACTGTGGGAGAGACAGTTCTTGTGTGAAAATTTGCAACAGGACCGAGATAGGCCCTGGTACAATTGTCTCTGAAACAGAACCTTTATCTTATCAAGTAGAAATGGAAAACAGGATTGTTAGGAAACACATGGATCATCTCAGAAGTTGAGAAACCCTCCAGCAACCAGTTAATTCACCTGAAATCAAAGCCAAACCTTTGATCCCTGAGGTGCCAGATCGACAAAGAATAGACATACCTGATGTCTGTGTTGAAGTAAATAATTCTGAACTGCCATTGCTCTGTAAATAAAGTTTAATGTTTCTTACAAGAAACCAGACCTACATTCCAAGTTTATTAAAATTTCCTGGAAGTTTCTCAAAGTATGAACCTTGGCTCTGTGGTAGCACTTAAGCCACTGAGTCAGACAATCATCGGTTCAAAAGCCATTCCAGTGATGAATTCCAGTACTGTACAGAGGGAGTTTTGCACTCTCAGATGTGCCATCTTTTGGATCCACATTCTTCTCTCTCAGGTAGACGTCAATGATCCCATGGCACTATCTGAAAAAATAAGTTTTTAGAAACATAGAAACTAGGAGCAGGAGTAGGCCATTCAGCCCTTCGAGCCTGCTCCACCATTCATTATGATCATGGCCGATCATCCAACTCAATAGCCTGCTCCCGCTTTCTCCTATACCTTTTGATCCCTTTCGTCCTGAGAGCTATATCTATTTCCTTCTTGAAAACATACAATGTTTTGGTCTCAACTACTTTCTGTGGTAATGAATTCCACAGGCTCACCACTCTCTGGGTGAAGAAATTTCTCCTCATCTCAGTCCTAAATGGTCTACCCCGTATCCTCAGACTGTGACCCCTGGTTCTGGACTCTCCACCATCGGGAACATCCTTCCTGCATCTACCCTGTCTAGTCCTGTTAGAATTTATAGGTTTCTATGAGATCCCCCCTCATTCTTCTGAACTCTAGCGAATATAATCATAATCGACTCAATCTCTCCTCATTTGTCAGCCCCGCCATTCCAGGAATCAGTCGGGTAAACCTTTGCTGCTCTCCCTTTATAGCAAGAACATCCTTCCTCAGATAAGAAGACCAAAACTGCACACAATATTCCAGGTGTGGTCTCACCAAGGCCCTGTACAATTGCAGCAAGACATCCCTGTTCCTGTACTCGAATCCTCTGGCTATGAAGGCCAACATACCATTTGCCTTCTTTACTGCCTGCTGCACCTGCATGCTTACCTTCAGTGACTGGTGTACAAGGACACCCAGGTCTCATTGCACATTCCCATCTCTCAATTTATAGCCATTCAGATAATAATCTGCCTTCCTGTTTTTGCTACCAAAATGGATAACCTTACATTTATCCACATTATACTGCATCTGCCATGCATTTGCCCACTCACTCAGTCTGTCTAAATAACACTGAAGCATCTCTGCATCCTCCTCACAACTCACCTTCCCACCCAGCTTTGTGTCATCTGGCTCACCCTCCCACCCAGCTTTGTGCCATGTATGATGGACTCTGAATCTGTGAAAAACAAATGAAAAATATTGCATTTTTCTTAATATTAATCCCAAATTTGCACCATCTGGCTATTGGCTCATCAATGGGTTTTTCAGCTTACATTATCAAAATGTTCCTAATTTTTTCATATCTCTATCTGAGCTCCTTTTCTCTGCTATAATGAAGAAAACTCCAGTTCTTCTTGTCTTTCCCCATATCTAAAGCCTTTCATCCGTGGGAGGTAATTAATAGGCTGAATCTTTTGAGCAGATAAGAAGTCCCGCCATTGGGACAGAACCCCGCACCAATGGGCAGCAAGCCCCAAGGACAGCATTTAACTGGCAGCGGCCAATTAAGAAGGTGGCAGCCTGCCTCCCAGAGCGGCTGGCCCAATCAGGGGGAACAGGCAGCCTCAGCAGCGCCACCTATAGAGGTGGCCACTGCTGACCCTGCAGGCTGAAGGGCAGTGATGAGAGTGTGCCCTGAAACAAAGCTAAATTTTATTTTTAAACGTGCTGGGGCTGGACATGCAGGACTTAGGGACTGGAGGTTTGGGGGGGTGTGGGGGGGGTGGGGGGGCGCCTTCCATCAGCGTGCTATAGACGTGGGGGCAATTGTTGTTGCCAGGAGGGCCCTTCTTGGGCCATTGCGCAGTGCTAAAGGAGCACTCCCTAACAGGAACCCACTAGAAACCACCAAGGTTTATTAGGCAGCCTCCCCACGTGGCAGGGGTGAGGGACGGTGGCCTTTAATTGGGCACTCGATTTCCAGAATCATCCGTCCAGTGCATGGCTCACTGTTGAGCTTTTTGCCATTGGTAATATGTTATGGTGGTGGGAAGAGTTCAGGTTCCCCTTCTAATGCCTTCTACCGCCATTTTACTAGCCCTCCCACCTCCTATCCCTTCTCCAAAAGGCTGGTAAAATCCAGCTCAGTGAATCTCACTTGTACCCCCTGCATGGCTTTGACATCCTTCCTAAAGTAAGACATCCAGAACTAGAGGCAATATTGCAAAGCTGGGGCCTCCAGCATTTCAAAACAATGGCAGCTGCTTTGTGTGAATGCAATCACCTCCAAGTCACACACCATCCAACCTGGGCACATATCCTCATTCCTTAATCATTGCTGGATCAAAATCCTGGAAACACACAACCTAACAGCACTGTGGGAGTGCTGTCAACATGTGGACTACAGCGGTTCAAGAAGACAAGCCATCATCATACTCTCAGGGCAACTCGAAATAAGCAATAAATGCTGGCCTTGCCATTGATGTTTTCATTATATTCCGAATGCATTATAACAATAACCTAACTGCACCCTAAGCCATACCTGATGTCAGTTCAACATTATTTCTCTGTTTTTGTAAGTATTGTACACTCTAAGCTATAAATCAAGGTTCCCATGTGTCTATTCACCTGTTGATGCATTGAAACAATATCGGTCAAACTACTGCCAGAAGGCTACCATATAATGCTTTCTCCTTCTCTGAGTGGATTAAATATTACTCTACCAGTTCTAGATGCTGGTTTAAAATGGCACTCTGTATACCCATAACTAATGCACTTAATTGGAATTCCTTCATCCTTTGGCAACCCTTTGTATAATCTTTCATTTTAAAAGTTCATACTGGAGTTATGTAAACTCAGGTGTGAAGCTACTGAGTGCATACATTTAACCTGTGTACTTAATGGCACTAACAGGCAACATATGTTTTTCATATATCTCTGTGACAGTTAAAGAAAGAAACAACCCTTATATCAGTCAATGAAGTACCAGTGTATTTGTTTTTTGTGATGTAAGAAATGCAGCAGCCAATTTGCATACAGAAAGGTCCCACAAACAGCAATGTGATAACAACTAGGTGATCTGTTCTCATAGTGTTGGTTGGAGGATAAATTTTGACTGAGACACCAGCATCGTTCTTCTGCCAGGGTGGCAATCATTCTTGGAATATGATTGGCAATGCCAACATTTATTACCCATTAGAAAGTGGTGGTGAGCCACGTTCTTTTCCACTGCAGTGCTAATTCTGAAGCAATTTGACATAACTGAGTGTCTTGTCATACTATTTCAGAGGGCAGTTAAGAGTGAGCACAGAATGTGGACCTGGAGTCACTGTAGACCAGACCAGGTAAGGATGGTTTCCCTGAAGGGCATTAGTAAACAAGATGGGTTTTCTTGACAATCCTATAGTTTCATGATCAATATTGATGGGATTAGCATTTTTTCCAGATTTATTAATTGAATTTAAATTCCCCCAGCTGCCATGATGGGATTTAAATGTTTTCGGAACATTAGCCTGGACCTCTGAATTACTAATTCAGTAACTTTACCAGTGTTTTACTGATCCCTCTGGTGATATCTCTTTCAGACAGAATATGCTCATGGGCTGCATCTTCATATGCTCATGGGCATCCCGACGTGACCCCACATCATTTACATTCTCAGGTCAGTGGGTGCGGAGCTGTGTGCCCGCCGACCTGTCAACGGCCACTTAAAGCCATTAATAAAGTAATCGAAGTAATCAATGGATCTGCCTGTCCAACCTTAAGGTTGGTGGGCAGGCCAGGAGCCCAGGTAGGCTTCTGAAAAAAAATGAAACCTCATCCATGGGCAGGATGAGGTTTCATGAGGGTATTAAAATTTGCATGAAATGTCTAAATAAAAGAAATTGACATGTCCCACCTCATGTGACAGTGGCATATGAGGGGACATGTCAGCAATTTTTTCTCTCATCTTTATTCAATATTTCAAACCTGAGCTGATCTCCCTGAGGCAGCACTTTGCCTCAGGGAGATCTATGCGCTCTTTTGCACGCATGCACAAAAGAATGCACTCCCGGCTCAGGGAATTGCCCGCACAAGGAGCACATGGCACTTCCTGGCGGACGTTACGCTGGGTGGGCCTTAATTGGCCTGCCCACTTAAAATGGCGGTGCATCCCCAACTGGGGGCATCAATCAGGAACCCGCCCGCTCATGCCCATCCCTCACAGTCCCCCTGATGAGGGGAAGATCCTGCCCATGAGCAAGTAGCCAGGATGTAAACTGTGTGATCAGCAGACATATTCAAAAGAACTTTCAGTTTAGCCAATAGCACGTGCTGTAAAGGAGTTGCAGATGTACTTTTCTGTTAACAGTAATAAATCTGGCCGCTTTACAATCCTATACGACATCGTCACATGAAATGAACCAACATTTAGTTTACAAGTCCTGTGTGAGATTGGTAAATTTGTATTAAGCAAACATAGAAATACAACACCTACTTTATCTAATTCATTTTTGAAATTTACCAATGAATATGCTTTCATTATCCTTGAAATCCAGAACATAACAACTCGCTGAGTGGAAAAATCTTCCCATCTCTCCTTTTCTTTAGCCAATTAGTTTAAATCTGTTTGCTTTGGTTACTGACACTGCTGCCAGTGAAAACAGTTTCTCCTTATTTATTCTATCAAAATCCTTCATAATTTTTAACACCTCTATTAGATTTCCCCTTCACCTTCTCTGCTACAAGGAGAACAATCCCAGTTTTTCTAATCTCTCATCCCTGGTATCATTCCTCAGAAGCATCTCCAAGCTATCCTAATGTGTTAGCCTTCATTCCTCTTTCTCTCAGCCAACATCCCCAAAAATGGATTGACAGCTCATTTATCCCATTATTACCTGGGAGACCTTGCTGTACACAAGTTGTCTTGTGCATTGGTCTACTAAATGTGGAATTCATTTTATAAGTGCTTTAGGATGTTCTGAGGAGGCAATTTATTTCCTAATTGCCTAGATTATGTAGCTATAACACAAAGCTGACAGCTGTTTAGAGAATCATTACACTATTATACGAGCTTTTGGACAGGACTGAGATGCATGAGCAGCTAGCTGGTTTAATAGAGATTTCATTGTATTATGGGCTGGATGCTTTGAGTCCGGAGGAGGTCATTTAGCCTGAACCATGCTGTAGGAAACTATTGTTCTACACCCCACCTGATATTATTGTCCACTGACTTTAATGGAAATAAAGTCGGGCATTATGTTAAACCACAAAGCACCTCCAACTTGAGTCAAAATTATTTTTATTTATATTTTAATCAGGGTACTTACCTGCAGGAGTGGGAAGGGAAATTCAAGTCTTCACTCACTCTTTCTACAAAGGGCTGATGACAAAGGAAATGCAGCTGCCCTTCAACATGCTGGCACAGTGCCAGTTTAAGACTTTACTACAGTCATCACTGGGTTAAGGGACAAAAGTCCTGATTTCAACTGAGTGATAATCAAGATTTGGCACCTTGGAAATTATAGCAAAATGTTCACTGCCTCCTTCTTGCCATCAATTCACCCATCAGCAGCCCATGGAGATCTTCACTTGGGTAGCCCAGGCACATCTCTGTTTAAGACATGAGCCTACTTTGTATGAGATGGCAAAGCAAGGCCTCTCAGGTGGATGTGGAAGGTCCCACGGCCACTACTGCAAAGGTGTCCTATCAAATAGTTATCCCTCATTGCTATCCCTTCAGGTTTTTCCTAGAGTTTATAGGAATTAAGGATTAATCCCCAGGACACTGCTCCAAGAAATCCAGAAGAAAAAAATCAAACTTTAAAAAAATGTCGTTGTCTTTGAACAATTCTGTTCATGTAGAATCATCTAATCATACAATGGGACTGAAATTCTAATGAGGGTCCAGGAACTGGTGTTTTAGACACATCCAATGCAATGTATAATAATCAAGCCAACTGAAGGGAGTGGGCTCACTGCCCAATCAGTGATGGTGGGTGGACTTCTTAGACTGGAGGGCCAACGGGAGGTCCCCCAGCATTCAGTGATCAGCAGCCCCACAGGCTGAGGTGGGAGCTGCTGATCTGAAGGTGGAGAGAGAGAGAGTTTTCTTTTTTAGATGCCACAGGTGCCAAGACATGACACAAGAAGGGCAACCCCTCCAGGGGACAGCCACTGGTGACAACTGTAGCCTGTCTGGGTCTGGGGTGAGATCCTTTGATTAATCCATCTTGTTTCTCCCACCTTCCCACCCTGAGGCACATAGGCCTGGACATGAGATTTGCTCACATTGCTTACTGGGAATCCCAATAGGCATGGTAATGGACCTTAATAAGCCCCTTGATTAAATATGCTTAGCCTAAATTGGCTGCCCCTGCCTTCCCAGCAGGCAGTTGACCCCACTGACAGCCAGTCTCTTTTTAAAATGGCTCAGGGGTATGCGATCATAGCGGGGAACCAGCATGAAGGCTGACAGTGACAGATTTGCCCACTTCCAATCCAGACCACAAACTATTTAACAATCCAGCCCATGAGTCTGCTCATTTTCCAGTTGGAACAGGGATGTGATGCTCAATGAGGGTAGATATGTGGCATGACCAATGGCACAAGATTTATGTGTTAATTAGAGTGCTATGACATCAGCAATATTAGCAGTTCAATTCTGAATGCACTTGTTTGGCATTCCAATGTCTGCCATTTTAAATGGGTTACTGGTTCCACTAATATGGCAGAGGGAGGAATATCATGTGTTAAATATTCATCAGTTAATATTGCTAACCATCCTTTTCTAGGCTTTGATTGCTACTTAGCTAAGGCACTAACCTCTCCATGCTTAAACTGTCTCCCAAGTTTGAGAGAATAACCAATTAACTTGGCTTTGAAATTCAATTCAGGCCTGAAACTGGTGCTTAAGTCTGGTCACACAGCAGCAGTCTACCCTCTCTCCCTGACTACCTCTTTCCTACATCTGAGTTAAAGCCGCACTCCAAAGACTTGAACTAAAAATTGAGTCTGAAATAACACTGCAGTACTGAGGGAATGCTGCACTGCCAGAGGTGTCTGTTTTCCAATGAAATGTTAAAATGAGGCCCTGTCGGCCCTCTCAGGTCAATATGTGAGATTCTCCAGCTCCATTTTGAAGAAGAGTGGGGGAGTTGCCCCTGGTGCCCTGGACAACATTTGACCCTCAATCAGCAAAACCAAAGTAGATTAAGTGCTCGTTTATTTGGGGACTCAATGTGTTTAATTGACAGTGATGCTTTCCTACATTACAACAATGACTGCATTTCAAAAGAGCATAAAGCGCTTTGAGTCAAGTTCTTTCTTCTAATCATTACACTTTACATCAATTAGGTCATAGGACTTAGTCAAGTGTAAAATTTTTAAGATTACTCATTACTATTAATCATTTGTTGCCAATATAGACAAGAGCAGGGACTGCAGGGTGGATGAGTAATCTGACCACATCACCTTGGTATAAGGGGCCATTCAATTTGGGGTAGTAAAATGGAATGTAGTAATGATAGAGGACAGTACAGTTAAGGTGATAGATACTGTTCTCTGCAGCTGAGAAAGTGAGTTCCAAAGACTTTGTTACCTGTCTGGTGTCAGGGTAAAGGACATCTCCTTGGGGCTGGAAAGGAGCTTGGAGTAGAAGAGGAAGGATCCAGTTGTTGTGGTCCACGTGTGTACCAATGACATGGGTAGGACTAAAAGGAGACTCTGCTGAGGGATTATGTGCAGTTCAGGGCTAAATTAAAAGATAGAGACTCAATCTGTGGATTACTACCTGAGCCACAAACTAATTGGCATAAGGTAAAAAGATCAGAGTTGAAATCTTCATCAGAGTACTTAACTTAGGAAATTTGGTGAGTAAGGGAATTTGATGCAGTAAGGGAAAAGTTGCAGTTCTACAGAACAAGGAGTGGCCTGAGAGAGGGAGTGGGTGACAGCGAGACCTGAGAGCTAAAATCCAGAGACATTCTTTAAGTAAACAGGCAGGTGATTAGTTGGTGAGTGTTAAGGGGTTTTTTCATGTAACTGAGTCTGTCCTGAGAAAACATGTTTCCTAATGATGTCTCCCCCTTAAATCCCTCCTTCTCAAAGTTGAGTTGGAGAGACTCTGGCACATAAGGGAGGCCAAGGAGTTTCTGAACAGTTTTATCCAAAATATAGTCACTCCCAAAGTAAAAAACAGATTCAGGAAAGGGAGGACATGACAAAAAGGGAGCCAGGTGGCTGGGACTTAGGAAAATTTGAGAAGAAGATCCCATATTACTGGTCCTGTCCAGCAGGTACGAAGTACTCACTACCTGCGGGGAGGAGAAAGACTGCAGGGAGGACAACTACAAGGCAGACCAAGGCACCATGGCTCAGAAGGCTGTCCAGGATGGGGAAGAGCAGAATAAAAATATGGTAGGATTGGGAATTTTATAATTAGAGTGATAGAAAGCATCCTTGGCAGCCAACAATGAGAAGCCTGAAAGTCCTGTATTAGTATCAGGAGTTAGGCTTGAAATTAAAAAGCAGGACCTCATAGTAAATAAACTCTATTATTGTCTGAGCCAAATGCAAATTGGCATAGGAGCAGACAGAGCAGGAGAATTAACTCATGGATAAAAGGTTGGTATAGGAAAGAGCAGTGTTTACTTTCTTGGACATTGGCACCAGTTCCAGAACAGGAAGGAACTGTAGCGGTGGGATAGGGTACTCTTAAACAGAGATGGGACTCACATCCTAGTGGAAAGGATAAATAGGGATGTGGCAAAGGCCATAACCTAGTAAGTATTGTGGGGGGATATCTACAAGAAACATAAACAGCCTAAATGAGAACTAAACAGGGAAGGAGAACATTGGAAAGAAAGTATGGGAGGACATTGATGACAAGAGAATTACAGGAGTCCAAAAATATGGTTTAAATAGAAAGCGAGTCAAAATCTCATGAAAAATGAACTAAATTGTCTGCACAGCAGTTGACACAGTATCTGTAATAAACAACATAATTTAAGGCAATCATGCATTTGGGGGATCCAGACATAACAGGGATTACTGTGACATGGTACAGAAAAATCAGGACTGGGAATTAATCTTTGCAGGGTATAACATCTTTAGAACATATAGAGGGCGAAAAAGGGATGTAGAGTACTGTATTTAAAAGGAATAAGATAATGGCAGTAGAAAAAAGGGAATGCAGCTATTAGCAAGGCAAAATAGAATCCTTATAGATAGTGTTACACCGAAAAGGGATAAATTTAGAACAGCTCAGTTTTCTCCTTTCACGACCTGTCCATAAACAGAAAGGTGTTTTTGATTTATGATTTCCCCCTTTATAAGTGGAAGTGTATGTTCCCCAATCCTTCAGTTTTGGAGTTATCCAATCCTCTTTTAATAACCTCATAGCACACTCGAGATAAAGTAAAATAAGAGGGTTAGTTTACTTTATACAGACACACAAAAAATGTGGGCCAGGGGTTTTGCAACATTCACCCCTTTTGCATTCACACAATACAAGAGGGATAAGGGAAAGAAAGGGGGACAGGGCAAAACCACAATATAAGTAAGAGTTATGTTTTCATGTGAGTCCAGAGTCCAGAATCATAAGTCCAGTGACGTATTCCTTCAGAGATTAGTGGCTGAAACTGTTGCAGCATGATCTGACTTTCCAGAAGCGAGGACTTCCACGATGGGAGAAGGCACATAGAGGTGAATGAGTCTTATAGGCACAGATATGAAAGTTCCAGTAGTACACAGTGCAGGTGAGGGCCAGCACTTCATCTGGACAGAATTCTTTCTGCTGCTATCTGTTGGGAGACAAACAGGCTGCTTGCCTGGAGTTCTGCTTCTCTTCTGAGGTCAAACAGAGACTGAAGATAAAATTCAAGAGCTGTATAATTAAAGGAATTCAAACAGCTCAAGCCTCGGTCATGTGACAAGTAATTTTGGGTTGAGCTATTCCGCCTGGTTGAAACTGATTGTGCCTTTTGGAGCAGTTGACAGTGGGGCCATTAACACAACATTGGTAATTAAGAATCACAAATAGTTCTATCTCTGTCCGTGGTTGGCTTGTAGACTTATCGTTTACAAATCCTTTGTGTTGGCTTGGCTAGAATATTCATACAATACAAGTAACATTCCAGGATGATGAGGTAGCCTTTGTCCATTGGAACAGCTTAGAATCTTCCAAAACAAAAACAGAATTACCTGGAAAAACTCAGCAGGTCTGGCAGCATCGGCGGAGAAGAAAAGAGTCGACGTTTCGAGTCCTCATGACCCTTCGACAGAACTTGCCAAGTTCTGTCGAAGGGTCATGAGGACTCGAAACGTCGACTCTTTTCTTCTCCGCCGATGCTGCCAGACCTGCTGAGTTTTTCCAGGTAATTCTGTTTTTGTTTTGGATTTCCAGCATCCGCAGTTTTTTTGTTTTTAGAATCTTCCAGCCTAGCTGTTTGTCCATTTTTTTTAAGTGATAATTTATAAAGTAAACAGGATGATATTTCTGACCAGAACAATAGAAATAAAAAATAATAAAATATCAGTCACACTAATTGATACCATCTACAGGCCACCTAATGGTGGAAGGGTGGTGGAGGGGGAAATATACAGGTAAATTCGGGAATTGAGTAAAAAGCATAGAACAATAATCATAGGGGGTTTCAATTACCCTGATATTAATTGGACAGATGAGGTAGTTAAGAAAATAAGGGAATTGGGTTCATACAATGTGAACAGGACCCTGTTGCAACCCAATATCTAAAATGCTCAACAAGGAAAGATTCTCTGTTGGATCTAATAATGGGGATTGAACCAGAGCAACTAAGTAAAATTAGGGGAACATCTAGTGACCCTACTATTACATGCTTTAAGATGACAATAGAGCTCATGTATGTGATGAAAACTGAGATAATAGACTGGAGTAACGCTGATTTTCAGGGGCTGAGAATAAAACTTGGGAAAATAAAATGGACAACAGTGTTAAAAAATTTAAAACGCTGTTCAACGGAGAGCAGGAAAAAAATATATTCTGCTCTAAGGAATGAAACTAAAGGACAGTGAGACTCCATGGATGAATATAAACAAAAGGCAACAATTGCGAGTTAGGAAAGAGGCATACATTGAGTACATGGACAGCTGAGCAGCGCAGGATCCGGGGAATACAAACAATTTAAGAGAGATTTAAGAAATCAATTAGGAAGACAAAGAGGAACTATGAAATTAAATTATCAAGAAACAGTTGGCAGAATGGATTGCTAGTTGGCTGCAAGAAAGAAAGCAGAAGTGTGAGTAAAGGGTCATTATTCAGTGACAGAAGATAGAAAGTGGTGTTCCAAAAGGATTAGTGCTGGGACCACTGCTGTGCACAATTTACATTAACAATTTGGACTTTGAAATCAAAACACAATTTCTAAATTTGGGGATGATGCCTAATTGCAGGGGGCAGGATAGTCAGTACTGAGGAGAACTGCAATAAATTACAGGAGGATATTAATAAACATGTAGAATGAACAAATAATTGGCAAACTGAGTTTAACACAGATAAATGTGAGGTAGTACATTTTAGTAAGAAGAACAGCAAGTTCACTTATTACCTGGAAGGTGCAAGTATAGCTGGGATAGAGAAACACAGGGATCGTGGAGTACAAATATACCAATCACCAGGGTTAGCAAGACCATTAAAAAAAAAGCACTAGACTTTATTTCTAAATGGACAGAATTGTAAAGTAGGGAAGTTATGCTAAATCTGTATGGAACAGAGCTTGCATCGCATTTGGAGCACCATATGCGTTTTTGGTCACTTTATTACAAAAAAGAATCTTGAGGCACTACAGAGTGTGCAAAGAAGATTTGCAGCAATGGACCAGAAATGCATGGTTATATATATATCTGGAAAGGATTGATAGGTTATGTTTCTTTGCCCTTGAAAAAAGACTGCGGGTGACCTGATAGAGGTCTTTAAAATTATTGAAGGTTTCGACAGAGTAACAGGTAAAATGTTTCCTCTTGTGGGAAGGGTATAAATAGAAGCCATCAATTTAAGGTAGTGACCAAGAAATCCAATTGGGAATTCAGAAGAAATTTCTTTACGTAAAGTGTGGTGAGAATGTGGAATTCATTGACACAGGGAGTGGTTAAGCAAATAGTATAAATGAATTTAAGGGAAAGCTAGATGAGCATTTGAGGGAGAAGGGAATAGATAGTTAATGAGAGATTTAGATGAGGAAAGATGGGATGAGGCTCGAGTGGAAAATTAACAACGGCACGGACTGGTTGATGAGAATGCTGTATATCCAGTGTAATCCTATGAATGGGTGGCTCAAAGATTGTTGTAGGAGTAATGGGTTTCAATCCATGGGGCACTCACACCAGAACTGAGGAAAGAGAGGGCTGTTCCTTTGGGATGGGCTTCACTTGAAGCATGCAGGGACCAGTGTTCTGGCAAAATGAATAACTAGAGCCATAGATAGGATTTTAAGCAAAATAGCATGGAAGGTGGGAGCTGCTCAGGTGAGGAGAATTTAGAAAGTTAAAGAGAAAGGGCAAGTCAATAGTGCAGGGCAGTGATATGAGTAATCAAAACCAGAATGTGACAGAAAGGGACAGATCATATAACATAAGTGTGAACTGGCAAATCAGTTCTGAGTAAGGAAAAATGGCAACAGTCAAAATTAAAAGCTGTCGATCTGAATGTGTGTAGCATTCATAACAGGATCGATGAATCTATGGTGCAAATAGAAAAGACTAGGTTTGATCTGATAGCCATTACAGGGATGTGGTTGCTAGGTGACCAGCTGAAAATTCCAGGGTACTTGACATTTTGGAAGGATTGGCAGAAAGGAAAAAAAGATGGGGTTGTAGCTTAATCAATAAAAGATGAGATCAGTGTACAATAGTGAGAAATAACCTGGAAGGGAAGATCAAGATGTAAAATCAGTTGGGTGGAGACAAGGAATAGCCTAGAAAAGAAGTTACTGATGGAAATAGTCCATAGACTCCTTAATAGTAGATACATTGTAGGACAGCATATAAATCCAAAAATTATAGGGGCTTGTAAGAAAGGTTACTACAATAATTGAGTGACTTACACCTTCATACAAATTGGAAAAAATCAAATTTGCAAAGATGTATTTTAAAGTGTATTTCGGTCAGTTTCTTAGAACAGTACATTGGTGGAACCAACAGGGAACAGGGCATTTTAGATCTGGTAATGTGTAATGAGACAGGATTAATTAATTATATCATAGTCAAGGATCCTCTAGGGAACAGTGATCATAACATGATAGTATTTCAAATTCTGTTTGAAGGTGAGAAACTTGGATCTGAAACTACTGTCTTAAAATTAAATGAAGGCAATAACAAATGTCTGAAGACAAATTTGACTGAAGTGTCCTGGGAGACTAGATTTACAAGTAAGATGTTTGAGAAGCAGTAGCAAAAATTTAAGAAGATAAGACATAATTCTCAACAAGGATTTGAGAAAGAAAGACTTTATGTGAAGGATGAAACATCTGTGGCTATCTAAGAAAGTTAAGGGTGGCATCAAATTAAAAAAGGGTTATAATACTCCAAACATTAATGGAAGGCCAGAAGACTGGGAAAATTTAGTAACCAGCAATGGATGATTTGAAAAATAACAAGGAATTAGATTAGGAGTGTATGCTAGCAAAAAAATATAAAAACAGACAGTAAGAACTTCTACAAGTATATAAAAAATGAAGAGAGCAGCTGAAGTAAGTATTGATGATTTAGAGAATAAGACTGGGGAATTAATAATGGGAAACAAGGAAATGGCAGAGACTTTTTTGTATCTGTCTTCACAGTACCATAGAACCATAGAAAAGTTACAGCACAGAAGGAAGCCATTCTGCCCATCTTGTTCATGCCAGCCCGAGGACACCCAGATGCCCTTTCTAATCCCACCTTCCTGCACCCAGCCCATAGCCCTGTAGCTTACAGCACTTATCACCACAGGGAGTGTTCTTAAAGTATATTCAGAAAATGTTTTATTTGATAGCAAGTTATCATACACAGTTATTAAAATGTTTCTCTTTTTCACAATGAAGCTGATCAGGTTACCTATGAGGTTGTTATACTGCATCTACTCCAAACACATTGCTGATAACTAACCACCCCACATATGCACAAAGGCACAGACTTGCACACAGACACAGGCAAGCACAGAGGCAGCAGCAACACAATAAACACACACACATGCATAGACACAGTCTCTCGCAGACACACCCATTCAGCCACACAGTTACAAAAACAGAAGAGCACATAAAGATGCAAATATATATGCACAGATGCAACATGCCTACGGAGACGATCACAGGCATGTACACACACATATATGCAGAGACACATAAATTTGCACAGGTGGACATGTATTCAGACACACATAAACACAGAAATAAATATGCATACAGACATAAAACATGCATAGGAGCTAAATCAGAAATTTGTTTCCACTTTGCGATATGGGCAACGTGTCATAACAGTAGCTAGAAGTTAAAATCTCAATCAGTCAGAAGTGTAGAAATTTCCCAAAGCACTGAGCATCGACAAAGAGTAGAAGTCAATACTAAAAGGTCAGATGCTCCCACTCAACCACACAGATAACAATGACTGAGAAATACAGGCTCTTGAGCATTAATTTGTTGTGATGGAATTTTTTTACATTGGGACTCCCCTCTATATAATGAATATGGATGGTCATTTCCCACGCTTAATACAAAATGAGAAAAGTAGCGTCATCCTGGGGTTTATTTCGAGTTTAATTATTCCTGTTTTTGATGACAATGTGTAGGCACCTCAGCCCAAGCAGAAAATGATTACCTCACTGGAATTTACAACAACATCAAGTTGAATGAGGAAATACAGCCATTTCATTTCCACCAAATGAGTTGGCGTGGGACTGGAATCACATATACTGTATAGGGCAGGCTGTCCTCTAAATTGGTTCAGCAAGTTTTTGTGCATCAAAACCTGCTACCAGGGATCTATGGAGAAGGTTCAACCTAACTTTCTCAGGACAGCTAGAGCTGGTCAACCAATCTTGGTCTTGCCAGTTATGCCCACACTCTGAGAATGAATAAACAAAAATAAAATGGGATGAAGAGCACATATTTTAGCCAAGGCTCTTGCAATTTGAAGGGCAATTAATCTCTGGTTGACCTCACTCAGATTCCATACCAAACAATTAAAGCGATTTGTCTGAAATTCTATTTCTGCAATGACAATTAGGTTTTGTGGTGTTGAACCATAGTAGTTCATTATTTGTCACATGGAATAGCACTCCTGCTCTTATCAAACTGTGTGTTGCTTGATTTACCATGGGAAACATACGAGTACATGGATAAGTTTTTAGCCATGTTGGTCAAGCTTCAGCAAAGAATAGGTCATGTACCATGTGAATTTCTTAAACGAAGAGTGACCTATTTCAACTCACTCAAAACCCATTCACCTACACAGGGTTAAAATCTGGCCCTGAGAAGTCCAGAATTGAGTCTTGTTGCTGCCAAACCCTGAAACCAGTTGCGAGTCTCCAGAGACATGCAGTTACTCCAGATCAGGATGAAGTTTGACAGACCCCAAGGTGCATTGGTGGTCTTTGGCGGTCTTGAGCCCAATTCACTTGAAGCATAAGAAGCCAATGCAATCTGAAAATTGGCATTGTTCACCTCTAACAGCAAGGTAACTCTACCTGATGCCATGTGATACTATTGCATTTCCAAAAACAGGGACAACACACCCATCCGAGCAACTGCCATGACTTCACCAAGAGATGGAGGAATAACAGCAAAATTGCTCCTTGACAAAAGGCTGTGATTACAGTCCCTGTTGCTTATAGCGGGTGCGTTGGTGTTAATATGATTTTCCTGCTATAGGCAGTGAACGTAAATCCTGAGAGAACTGGCATTGCGTATCTAAGTGATGTTACTCTGGGCTAATCAATTCAACACAAGGGGCAGAATTTTGCCTTTGATGGGTGGGCGGACCCCACCAGCTCAGCCGTGGGCGGGCAGCCGATCGCTGATGCCAAAACGGGCCCCGCCACCATTTTAAGTGGGTGGGCCAATTAAGGACCACCCAGCAGGCCACCCAACTGGAAGCGCTATGCATTTCCTGTGTGGGGGTGTGGGGGGTGGGGGGGGGCGGGGGGGGAGGGATTCCCCAACTGACAGTGTTTGAAGCCTCAAAAATAGAATAATAAAAAAATTATTAACATGTCCCCTTCATGTGCCAATGTCATACGAGATGGGACATGTTAATAAATATCACAAAAACTTTATTAAACTTTTTTTAAAACAGACATGAAACCTCATCCCGCCAGTGGAAGATGTTTCATGTTTTTTCAGAAGCCCGCTGGGGCTCCTGGCCTGCCCGCCAGCCTTAAGGATGGACGGGCAAGGCCTTTAATTGGCTTCATGATCTTGTCAATGGCCTCAATTGGCCATTGACAGGTCCGTGGGTGCATAGCTGATCGCGCTGTCCGCCCGCCTTCCTGAATATTTAAATGAGGCGGAATGACATTGGGGGTTCCGCCTGCCATCATCCTGAATCATGTTCGCGTCGGCGAGCTGGTCCCGCCCCCAACTCGCCGACGGAAACATTTTGGCCAAGGTCTTTCAGCAGAGCTGTACAGCTGTTACTGACATAATTACTGAAAATTTTCTTTCATTAAAAATGCTTGCTTGGCCTGAATTTTGCGCTCATCAGGTGTGTGCAATTGGCGGGCCCGGGAGCGGACAGGAAACGGCCCCCCAACGCGATCAGCCCCCGACAACAATTTTGCGCTGGCTGGCCAATTATATGCAGCCTGGGAAAATCTCAGCACTGCCGGCGGGGGTGGGAAGAAGGTTGGCACGGATATCACGTGGGGTGGGTGCTGGTGAGCACTTCCACTGACTCCCTGAAGGCAGACTGCTCCCTCAGAGCTGCAGACCACCAAATAATAAAAGAAAGCACAAAAATGCTGCAAAAATATGTCCATGCAGCACAATCAAGCACCTGAGGGTATAGCTCATAGAAATGCTGTCCCTAAATGTTTCATTTTATTTTATTTTATATCCTAATGGAGATTTCATCCTGCCCTTGGTTGAGGTTTCATCAAAAACGTAAAGGCCGCCTGGCCAAATGACCCGTCTGCCAACCTTGAGGTTGGATGGGCCATGAAGATCGAGCAAAATATCGTGCGAGTGAGCGATGACACCAGGATGCTCACGTGATGTCATCTCGTACGATTTTATGCCCGCTTGGGTCAGGCACACCCCTGCCCATGGAATGTAAAATTCTGCCCCTTGTTTTCTTTCCAGGATGTAAGAGAATTTATCAACATGAACTTAACTGCAATTCTGAATATCACTTTCAGGTCACCCCCTTAAAATTCTCAGCTCTAACTCCTCAAGTCTCTCTCCACTACTGCAACTGCCCTGGGAACATTCTCACAAATTACAAGAGCAAATTGCCTAAATTTGGTTTGTTTTCCCTTGGCTCTAGAAGCTTGTGGGCTGATCATATCACGTACAGAGAAACTATTTCCTCTGGTGGGGGAATATGCAAGCACCTTCTTAGTTACCTAATTATTTCACTAGCAGCAAACATGCTCTGAGACTTTTCATTCAGAAGCTCCAACCACATCCTGTGTAAAGGGTTAAGGAGCCGCACAAGCGGCTGACAGCCTTCTTGATGCACTGCACACTCTCGATGCCCCACCTCTGGATGAGTATTAGTCATGCTACATTTCATGCCTCAGTGCCAGTAGAAAACTTTAATCCCCTGGCAAATACACAGGAGCAAAATAAAACTTTTAACGGTGGAAATCACCTATTCATGAGAAATAAAAATGTAAAAACAAAACTGGTAGAGATCTTAAGGCAGGTATGTCTGACAGATACACAGTCGTTATTGCATTTTGCACTAATACTTTCATGCTGTGTCTGTCTTTTTCAGCATATGCCCTATAATTTAAGTTAGGTTCTACTGCACATCAGTGAGCAATGTTGCAAAAGAGCTTCCCATTGTAATTTTGCAATAAGAGTATGACACAACTGCTCACATGTAGCAGAAAGTAGACCTGAAGCCTCCAGCTCCTGCACCAAGGCTCAAGACCCAGTCGACCATTATAGAGATGTCATGCAAAGATGAAATGCCCTGAGTAGGCAAGTATGTTATCAATAGGAGTATCAGCTTGAGGTACAATCATTTACCCTGTCTTTTTATAACAGTGGTGGGACGATTTCAGTGATAACAGACAACAGATTGGTCGATGGGATAGAACATGTAGTGTACTCTGCAATTTTTCTCCCTAAATTTGCAAGTTGAAGGAATGTTGTACTCATGTTCATTTGAGTTGTGCTGTGTGATGTTAATGCTTTGCTGAAGTATTGTGAAGAAGAATTATATAAAGATGTGATTTCAGTCCATTACAAAAATTGCAGTGCAACCCCTACTCGTGAGATCTGTGGTGATCATGTTTCGAAGGTTAGGTAAATCTTTCCTTGCCAAACCCTTCTCCCAAAAATGAAACCGTTCAATTTTCCAGAGCTTTTCAGTAAACACAGATGCATTTTCATTTATGTGACTTTGTCACCACTATTGCAAATCGTACCAACATTGTCTGTTTAACATAAGAAAGTTAACGCCCAAGTTAATTTAAACTGAACATAGATAAAGGTCAGTGAGAGGCATACCCATTCTGTAAAATGTGTTCATGAGAGAACATATAATTCAACAAATGCACTAACTTCAAAAACACATACACTGCAAGCCACCTAACATGTCGAAAACTACTCACCATCTTTCCATTGAGGGCAAGTGTTGTTATTCCTGCCATGCCTTTCATCTAGAATATTGGATAGTTTCAACAGGCTCGTTTGAAAGAGAGGGGCAGAACTACGACCGGTATTGTTCTCTAATGATTCTTTTGTACTCAGATTACTGCTGTCGCTCTTCCTCAGGAAGGACTGTCATAGCAACAGACCACAGGAGGAAGTGGTGATCTCACCCCAGTGAGCCACCTCACTTCACTTCATGCTAAAAGGGGATGGATACTTGCAATGCATCAACAGCTGTGACATTCTACCTGAGTAAGATATTTGCAAAACCTCTCATGGAATGTTTGGCTCTCATTTTAATGAAACCAGTGGGTGCATTGGGGTCAGATAGAGCACATGATCACCAGAGTGAGCAGCAAACCCAGGGGAGTCTGAAGACAAAGGCCAAGGTATCTTTATGACTGAGCCTTATCTGAATACATTTTCTCTGATTCCTGGCCAAACATAGCCAAATCCGCTACCTGGCTGGTGGATGGGAGTGGGAATGTTGCGGCAAGAGGTCCCAGCTTGACAAATGTAGCAATGCTCCCAGGTAGCCAGTTGAAGATGGGGCTGGGAATCTGGAGGCAATCAAAGAAATGGCTGGGTTTGGCTCTGATTTAGGGATAGCTCATGAAAAGGAAGGCCCAAGCACCTTGGCCCACAAGGCAACCTAAAACGGTGTCTTTCACATTTACCTGACATGAATCTTCCAGCAGATCTGACCTGATGGGGAAGTCATCACCCCTCCACCACACGGGCATATGATTTATATTGCAGCCAGATCCAGATGACAACATTGGACCTGATCTGCGTACTTATGCTGCATTCCTGTTGGTGCCCTGTTCCCCTGCTCAAAATGGAATGATGCGGGGTAAGTGACAGGCCTCATTTTTAAACCCCCTATCACCATCAAGTTTTCATCAGACAGGTGGAGTTAAAAATCAAGGACTTAGAATGTGATGACTGGCATGGGAATGTTGAACTGAGCTGCCAATTTGAGACCGGCGACTGTAGAGTGTCGAACACAGTAGTAATGCCTGAGTTGTACTGTAGGCTGTGAATTGCAGAGGGAGGGAGAGGCCTTCACATGTGATTAAACATGCCAGTTAGTTTTAATGTTAAGCAGTCAGGAGGAGTGCCTACTCTCATATATTAAGGAGATCCAGCAACGCAAAGAATGTTGTTAGCTGTGGCTTAGTGGGTAATGCATCTACCTAAACAGGAAGCTTTGGGTTTCAAGTTTTGTCTAAGACTTGACCAGGTCACCTCATTCACAGGAGATATTAAGCGGAGGCACCATCTGCTCATTCCTATAGATAGTAAAGATCCTATTGCGTTATTCTAAGGAGAGTGGGAGAAGGGATAATCCCTGAAAACAAGGATGGTGATGCACAGTTAGCCCACAAACTTTGTGCTGCCTGCTTATTACCATGATTGTAGGGTGCAGCCAGCATGAAGTAAGCTAAGTGGCTGCAAGCTTCAGCAGGGGATATAAGCTTGTGAAACTGGCACATTTAAGCCTGCACCTCTCAAAAGGGGCAGTGCATTCTGACTGCAGCAGGTGTGGCAAGTAAGCAGGAAGAACACTGAATAGTGGAGCAACAGCGCAGAATGTGTGCTTTAAGCTTCTCCAACATTGCATTGATGGACATGGTGCAAGGGGTTGATAGGAAGATAGAGGTCCTTGTTATGTTCCTTCTGTTGGGTTGCTTTGCTCGCAAACACGGTTGCACGCCTATCTACTGGTGACTCAGTTGGTAAACAACATACTGCAGATTCAGAGACCAATATAAGATGAAGCACATACTGTTTATTTACACAGATAACAGAGTACTAACATGATGTGTGCTTCTCCAACCAGACCCCACTCTAAACTACCCTTAACATTGTAGCCCATGCTATGCAGCAATTGGGCCTTACAGTCACATGGCCAATCTTCTGACATTCTCCTAAAGGTGTGTGACACCTCAGATTACCACATTTCTCTCCCTTTGCCTGAAAGTACAATTTACAACCTTTACAATTTATTAACTAATTACATAAATAAACTATTTACAAATTCAGTCTCTCTGGAGGCTTCTTGAAACGTGTCGAACATCGTAGTTCTATGACTTCGGATGGTTTACCTGAGGCCTCCCTCTCAGGAGTTATCTGTCCAGTAGGCTCCCCAGTAGGAACCTGTAAGTTTGCCTCTTCGACTCTCTCATGCTCAATGGATCCTACAGGTACTTCCAAAGCAAGAGGCGTTCCTTCCACATGTGGTGTAGACTTCTACGGAATGCTTGGCATACCTTTTCTTGTAGATTTGTTTCCCTTTCCTGAGGTGATCGATGTATCTCCTAATTACCTGATTTTCGACCGATATGTGATAGGAAAGGGGTCCTGTCACTGCACTGACTTCACCTGATGGCCATTTGGACCCATTTCCAAAGGTATTTGCAAAAACTCCTTCTCCTACAGTGATGTTTCTTTCATGACTGTGGTAATCATATCAGTTTTTTTGGGCCTCCTGACTTCTCTCTACTCTCCTCCTTAAATTCAGCCTGATGAGACTCAAACATGTCCTGAGACATCTCTGCATTAATAACTATGTGAGGGCAATACAGGTGGTTGTGTGTGGCATAGTCCTATAGCTGAGTGGAAAACATGATAATCAAGTTGCTGTAGAGTCTCCATCCAGTTTTTTCACTCTGGCTTTGAAGGTCTGGACTGCCCTCTCGGCCAACCCATTGGATGCAGGGTGGTATGGCGAGGTCTTGACATGTGTTATACCACTGAGACTTGTAAATCTCTAGATTCCCCATGGAATGGTGAATGCCATTCCATTATCAGACACTATTATCTCTGGTAATCCGTGTATCACAAAACTGACGCAATCTGTCTATGGTGGCAGCAGATGTGGGTGATCTCACCTCGTATACATCCATTCATTTTCAATGAGCATTGATAATCAAGAGGAACATTGTGCCCAAAGATGGCCCCATGTAGTCAACGTGGAGGCGGACCCATGGCCTTTCTGGCCATTCCCAGGGATGCAATAGAGCAGAAGGGGGAAATTTCTACACCTGTTGTCACTGTATGCAGCTCTTGACCATGTTTCAATTTTAGTGTCCATCCCTGGCCACCATAAGCAGCTGCCTGCCAACATTTTCAATCTAGAGATGCCGCAGTGAGCACCATGCAATTCGGTAAATAATGGCTGTCTTCCTCTCAGAGGCACAATGACCCTTCACTTCCCACAGCAAGATGCCAACCTGGCAGGTGAACTCATATCTCCTATTAAAATAGGGCTTCATTTCGCCAGATTTTGGCTCGTTAGATCATCCCTGCAAGATTTCCGTACATGAGCCAAAACTGCATTGCGGTCTGTCCACTCTCTTATTTGTCTGGCATGTACTGGTGATGAATCCAGAAAATTTAATAGCAAGACAAGTTTTTGAGAAATTGAGATGTTCACACTTCTGTCTTTAGGGGTAATCGGCTCAGCGCGTCAGCATTTGCAATCTGGCTTCCTGGCTGGTGGACAAAAGTATATTCATAAGCAGCTAGAACCAATGCCCATCTTTGGATGCGTGCAGAGGCGATTTGGGAGTACTGTCTTATCTTCCCCAAACAAGCCAAGTAGTGGCTTGTGGTCAGATATGATGGTGAAGTGGCGACCATGGATGTATTGGTGGAACTTCTTAACGCCAAATACAATGGATAAGCCTTCTTTCTCTATTTGCGAGTATCTTTGTTCTGTCACAGAGCGTTCTTGAGATGTAGCCAATGGGCCATTCAGAGCCATCCGCCATCCGGGGGCAGAGTACTATGCCTACTCTGTAAGGAGATGTATTGCAGGTTAAAATTAATTCTTTCTTTGGGTTGAAATGTACTAACAGGGTCGATAAATGTAGCAACTGTTTTACTGTCATAAAAGTCTGTTGTTGTGGAGCTTATTGTTGCCCAGTCCGCCTGTGGTTTCTCTTCAGTATCCTGTTTAATGGAGCCAATGCTGTTGACAAATTTAGGAGAAACAGCTGTAATAGTTAACCATTCCCAAGAAAGTCTTGTGTCTAATGGTGTTTTTCGGTGCTGGCACCTCACAAATAGGTCTCACCTTGTCTTCTACTGGGTGAAGGCCCTGCAAGTTGGCCCTATCACCCAGGTAAATCACTTCTTTTGCTTGGAAAGTACATTTTTCTCTTTTCAAACATACTCTGGCTTGTGAGAAATGTGTCAATACCTTTCCAAGTTAGCCAGTTGTTCTTCATCAATTAATCCTGTTACTAGGACATCATCGAGATAAACCACCACATGGGACAGATCTTGAAGTAAATTTTCCATTGTCTGTTGGAAAATGTCACAAGCCGATGAGACTCTGAAGGGTAACCTGGTATAACCCACTATGTGTGCTGAAAGTCACAAAATCTCAAGAGGCTTTTTCTTGCTCAACTTGCTGTTAAGCGTGGCTCATGTCGAGCTTCATATATGTGGTTCCCCCTGCAAGCTTGGAGTACAATTCATCAAATTTCGGTATGGGATGCCTGTCAAGTCTGGCCACTTTGTTTATGGTCAACTTGTAGTCCCCGATTATTCACACACTCTGGTCAGGCTTTAGTACTGGAACTATGGGCGATGCCCATTTGGAAAATTGTACAGGTTGTAAGACTTCCAACCTTTCCAGCCTGTCTAACTCAATATCCATTTTTTCTCGCGATGCATAGGGGACTGGCCTCGCATTCAAATATCTGGGGGTTGCTCCAGGATCCACATGGATTTTAGCTTGCAGCCCCTGAATCTTCCCAACCTCTTCCCTGAATGCAGAGGCATATTACTGTAATAATTCTTGCAGATCTTTCATTCTGGGTTGAAAAATCTCAGTTCTCTCCAACTTTATTTCCTTAAGCCATTTCCGACCAAGTAGAGTTGGACCCTCCCTTGCTGCCACTATCAGGGGTAAATTATCAGACTGGCTTCCATACTGTACTGGAACCTTACATATACCTCTTACTCGTTTGTCTTCACCAGTATACATCTTTAATTTAGCATCTGAATTTTCCAGATTTAGTGAGCACTCGCCTTCGTTCAGATATTTGAACGTGTGTTCCTCTATAACTGTCGTGGATGCCCCTGTATCCACCTCCATTCAGATGGGTTTTCCATTGACTTCCACTGTCATGTAGATTGGCTCTGTTATACCCATTTTTAAGTTGTGTAGTGAGTAAATGTCTGACTCTGTTTCTTCTGGTTCCTCCATTATGTGGATTTCACGATTTCTACCTTTTTGTTTAAAATTTTGAATCAATCTGTCTTTTACATTATTCCATGTTGTGCCCATTATGATGGCATTAGAAACACTTGATTATTTTAAATTGTCATTCGCTTTCAGGCTTTCTGGCTTCATTTCTGCCATTATTATTGTGGGTTTCCTCTGTTAAACCATTGCTTTTTGCTGGTCTGTTAATGGTGGTTGTTGCCTGCCTTTCCCCAGAGCCCTGCACTTCGCACCATTTCTAGCCAGTGCTTCATTCCTGACATGAAGAATGGCATCATTTTGTGCTCCTTTGGTTGCTTCTGAATCACTGACTGCGCTCTCCATTGCGAACACCAACACCAGTGCCGTGAAGTCTAAATTCATTTCTGACAACAATCCTTTCTGAATGGCGTCTTCATTAATTCCCCCATACTAATCAGTCTCTTAGCATGTCATTAATCAACATCCCAAACTCACAGTGCTCTAGTTGTTTTAAGGCTGCTACATAGCAAGCAACTGTCTCTCTAGGGGCGCAACACCTCGAATTGAATTTAAAATGCTGCGTTGTTACTGAGGGTGGCTTTTCACAAGATTCACCAACTCATCAAAGCTCTTGGAATCTGGGATGTTGGGTGTCGTTAGACTACAAATTAGGCCATATGTTTTACTGCCACATGCCGGTCAGAGGATTGCTCGCCTCTTCTCCTCCTCTGATATGTCATTGGCCAAAAAGAAGAAGGCGGGGCATTCTATATAATGTGATCAATCGTCGGTGGACTGATCAAACAATTCGATATGGCCAAACTGTGGCAAAATGGAGGGAGATAACCCTGACAGCTATGATGAAGGCTATACTTACAATCGCCTTGCAAGGTACAGCTGATTTACTTCTGTTGAATTTCCGCAGCTTTCTTTGGAGTCACTGGCTGTGTTTTCCCTCATCACCAGTTGTTATGTTCCTTCTGTTGGGTCACTTTGTTCAGTGAACATGGTTGCACGCCTATCTGCTGGTGAGTGAGTTGGTAAACAAGATACTGCAGACACAGAGCCAATGTAAGCTGAAGCACATGCTGTTTATTAACACAAGTAACAGAGCACTAACATGTGTGTGCTTCTCCAACCAGACCCTTTCTAAACTACTGATTAACATTGTAGCCTGCGCTACACAGCAATTGGGTAATACAGTCATGTGGTCAATCTGTTCACATTCTCTTAAAGCTGTATTGCAGCTCAGGTTACCACAGTCCTCTATCCACAGGGGATCAGGAGACCTGCCAGACAGACACTTTGAAGGCAATATAAGCACATAGCCATTACACTCAATGACAGCCAAGTAGAATCAAGGACCAGGATACAGTGCCGACATGAGACAAAGGCAGGTATATGGAGTTAGATCAGAGATCAGCCATTGACTGACAGAACAGGGTCAAAGGACTAAATGGCCAACTCCCATATCTACATTTCAGTGTTCTTACGATCCATTGCAAAGTTTGCCAGACCAGTGCACTTCAAAATAACTCAATGCTTTCCGATCTTTGCATGGACCAGGAGAAGGACCAAGGTCATGCAGCATGAGACTGTAGGGGAGAAGACATGGAAGTAGTGGTTTGCTGATGCCAAATGTGGTTGTTTTTTTTCAGAAAGTCGGTGGGTTGTAGGAGAGAAAGAAAACCGAAAGAGGAAAGGAGCTGCACAATTTTGAGGTCTATTTCAACTTTACCATAACCTATGTAATATGTGCACCCCTAGGGTGGGCAGCAGCTCATTCTCAAGCTCTTTATCACAGCCATTGGGGGTCAATTAGCTCTGATGGCTAGAGTGTGGTGTAGAATATTAGCAATGGCATGGATTTGAGCCCTGTGCCAGCTGTGTTAGCTCATGGAGGCCTGCCTCCTTGCCTCATCCCATCCTAATAGAGTAGTGCCTCTCAAGCAATTTGTAACCAATTCTCTCTCTCTAATGGAGTGAGAAGCTTCTGGCCCTTTGTGGACTACTGCTAATTACCATTTTCACATCTAAAAGAATGATGACAATTTAAAAAATATGTTTTCTGGATGTGAGTGTTGCTAGCTGGGTCACGATTATTGCCAAACCCATATTAAGAATGCAGTGTGAGACTGGAGTCACGTATACATTGGACTAGGTAAGGGGGGTGGGTGGTGGCATGTTCCTTTGCTTCCAGAAAAGAGACACCAAGGGCTGATTTTCACAAAGCTGATCGGGACCAAAAGGAGGTGAAACCAGAAAAAAATGGCCACCAAGCAATATGCCCAGAAGGTACATTCTCCCTCTGTTTCCCCCCTCAACTATTTTTACAAGGGATGGGGGAAGAGAAGGCCCTGTACCCCACCTGCTCCTATTAAGGAGGCAATTGACATCATTGTGGGCTCAGGTGAGTTGTGACAGCTCTGTATTTGGAAGATGCAACTACCCCTTAAACAATGGGCAGAATTTAATGCCATCCCTAATGTGAGTTTAGAGGTGGGGGTGCTCTTAATCAGGTGGCAGGGTGCCATGTGGGGATCCCACTGCCTTCCTGTCTCTGCCCCATTTAAGTTTGGGGTGGGAAGGCTCATGGATTGAACAATTCAATCAAGGCTTGATTGAACAATGTCGAGGGAACCTTTAGCTAACTTAACCCAAACAGTATCTGCCCTGGGAGTGTTTGATGGGGACAGCATAGATGGATTTTTACTCTTTACTAAACCTACAATGTACCTGCCCTGGGAACCTTAATGCTGAGAATGTGTGCTTGAACTTGAGGGAGCTTCCTCAGTGCTGACATCCCTCCTTTTAAGATTCATAAAAAAAAACCCAAAAATGTCAAAGTTAGCAATGGTTTGAAATGTTCTAATATATAAACAACTGAAGGGTGGTACCTCTTTTATTAGTTTAATTGACAGTCTTCATTGCTACAACACTCTTTGTAGCAGAATTAATAAATGCATAAGCTATGTCTGTTGCCCACAATCTTCTGTGGTGAAGTCACATCCTGCTGATATTCTCAATAACAAACTTTGCCATTATTCGATTAATCTTGACCTTGATTGTGCCGTTTAGATGTTCGACTCAAATTACTCAGCATCTGAACAGTTCTTGTTGGTAGCTTTATATTCTAGCCTCCTGCATGATGAGAAACTGGTGTAGCCCAGGGGAGGCAGGATCACTCAACAGTAGTGCAACACATGTTCTTGGGTTGTTCTGTTAGGTTCTCCTTTCACACAATCTAAGTCTGGAAACAGTTAAATCCTTTTCCTTATCACCAACTGACGCTGCATTTCTGATTCAGTTTGACTGTCGGCAGAGTTTTAATGGCCCCCAGATGGCAGGAATGGAGCTGGAGACCTGTGTCGGACTGGCTCCTTGACAGAGTTCTGTCACCGGAGAGATTTTCCAATATTGCTGTAAAGAGACATGCTGTCAAAACTTTTCTTCTTGCACTCATCAGGACAGATGCAAGAATGCCAAATTTCAAAAGGAACAACAAGTTATACTGCACGAGAAAAGCAGTGCTGATTGATTGGCAAATTGACTCTGATTGGTTGAGACATTGCCACGATGAATGCACCACAGAGTTTCCCAGTGCTGGGAACAGCGGCAGCTCAGCTTCTTGCTGATCCAAGGGTAGGCAGACAATTTGAATACTTAAAGACCCAAATAAGGGCAATTTATCCAGGCCACTTGCATTATGGCGGCGGTGGATGTGACCCCTGCCCAGTAGGGAGACGGCTGTGTGGAGGCGTATACTCAGCAGCTTCCCAGTGGGGGTAGGGACTGGACCAAAGGCGCTTTGTTTCGCATAGGGGATGGCCAGCAGTGAAGGTTGTTCAGTGGCCCCCAACACTGCTGCTGAAGGGCTTTCACCTCTATTCTCATAGGCCTGACTGCTTGGCTCATTTAAAATGAACATATTGCTCACCCTTTTTTAACTTCATTCATTCATCTGGATATGGGTGTCGCTAGCTATGCCAGCTTTTATTGTCCATCCCTAATTGCCTTTGAGAAGGTGGTGGTGAGTTGCCTTCTTGAACTGCTGCAGAACGTGTGAAGTAGGTACACCCACAGTGCTGTTAGGGAGGGAGTTCCATGATTTTGACCCAGAAACATTGAAGGACTATTGCTACAGTTCCAAGATGGGATGGTTTGCGGCTTGGAGGGGAACTTGCATGTGGTGGTGTTCCCTTGCCTTAGCTGCCTTTGTCCTTTAAGGTGGTAGAGGTCACAAGTTTGGAGGGTGCTGTCAATGGAGCTTTAGTGAGTTGCTTTAGTGCATCCAGTAGATGGTATACACTGCTGTCACTGTATGTCGATGGTGGAGGGAGTGATGCTGAAGGTGGTGGATGGGGTGCCAATCAAGCGGGCTGCTTTGTCCTGGACGGTGTCAAGCTTCTTCAGTGCTGTGAGAGTTGCACTCATCCAGGTAAGTGGGGGTTATTCCATCACATTCCTGACTTGTGCCTTGTAGATGGTGGACAGGCTTTGGGGAGACAGGAGGTGAGTTACTCTCTGCATGATTCCTAGCCTCTGACCTGTTCTTGTTGCCACAATATTTATATGGCTAGTCCAGTTCAGTTTCTGGTCTAGCCCTTGTGAGGGTGCCTCCACTTTGAGGCACCCTCATGTTCTCCTTGCTGCCTCAGCAGCGGCTACCACCCCCAAGGGCAGTGCCGAGATTGCAGAGCTGCCAGCTGTCTGACTGGGCCTGCTCGTCGTCCCTACTGGTCACCCACACCTGCCACCACTATGCCCCACCCTCCCCCACACACACACACTCACCCCACATTCTGGTTCTTAATTGCCTGCTCCTGGCAATATTATGGGAAATATCCCGTGCCCCAGCTGAGCAGATCAGTGACTCAAAATACACCGTGACAATAGACTTATGCTGATTTGGTAAAATCTCGCCCTCAGTTTCTTCCAGTTGACAAGGGCAATGGACTGCAGTTTCTGAACAAGTTGGACCTACGGTGATGTGCATTGGAGCTGGTTAGTTCTCTGGTACTTCGTGTGAATTGTGAGCTGAGAGCATCAGGCTGTTTTGCAATGGAGTGCATCACAAGTGAGTGTGACCCTGCCTCTGTCTGTTTGATCACACTTACAGCCATTCCTGCAGAGTAACAAACAGGACTGGGACCCTGGAGAGGTTTTCAAATCCCCACACCATGGGATATTGAAAGCAATCGTCGCATGTATAAATAATACGTTGGACAAGGTCAGCTAACTCAGAAAGACCAGGCATCAAATGGCTCCAAACCAACTCTGATTAGGCACTGACCACTGGGGTTGAGTCCCTGCCCAGCTTTTCACCAAGAAAAAGGGAACCACAGAACTGATTCCACAATCTAGAACTGCCATAGACATCGGTGGTTTGAGTGTCTACCATTCTGAGAGTTACGAAGGAGTAGGAGTAGGCCATTTAGCCTGTTCCACCATTTAATAAGATCATGGCTGACCTGATAGTAACCTTAGATCTGCATCCCACCTACCCCTGGTAGCCTTTCACCCCCTTGCTTACCAAAAATCTATCCACCCCGTCTTAAAAATATTCAAAGACTCTGCTTCCACCGCCTTTTCAAGAAGAGAGTTCCAAAGACTCACGACCCTCTGAGAGAGAAAAGTTCTTTTCATCACTGTCTTAAATGGGTGACCCCTTATTTTAAAACAGTGACCCCTAGTTCTAGATTCTCCCGCAAGAGGAAACATCCTCTCCATATCCACCCCGTCAAAACCCCTCAGGATTTTATATGTTCCAATCAAGTCACCTCTTACTCTTCTAAACTGCAGTGGATACAAGCCTAGCCTGTCCAACCTTTCCTCATAAGGCAACCTGCCCAGTTCCAGGTATTAGTCTGGTAAACCTTCTCTGAACTGCTCCCAATGCACTTACATCCTTCCTTAAATAAGGCAACTAATATCTACACAGTATTCCAGATGTATTCTCACTAGTGCCCTGTATAACTGGAGCTTAACCTCCTTACTTATGCATTCAGTTCTCCTCCCAATGAATGATAACATTCTATTAGCTTTCCTAATTACTTGTTGTACCTGCATACTACCCTTTTGCGATCCATGCACTAAGACACCCAGATTCTTCTGCACCTCAGAGCTCTGCAATCTCCCATCATTTGGATAATATGTTTCTCTTTTATTCTTCCTGCCAAAATGGACAGTTTTACATTTTCCCCCATTATACTCCATTTGCTAGATCTTTGCCCACTCACTTAACATTTCTATATCCCTTTGTAGCCTTCTTATGTCCTCTTCACAACTTACTTTCCTACCTATCTTTGTGTCATCAACAAATTTGGCAACCACCCCTTCAATCCCTCCATCCAAGAAATTTTATAAATTGTGAAAAGTTGAGGTCTCAGCACTGATCTCTGTGACACACCACTCATTACATCCTGCCAACCTAAAAACGACCCATGTATGCCTTCTCTCTTCTTCCTGTTAGCTAGCCAACTTTCTATCCATGCCAATATGTCACCCCCTCTACAATTTTCCACCATGACCTTTGATGTGGCACTTTATCAAATGCCTTCTGGAAATCTAAGCACAATACATCCACCAGTTCCCCTTTATCCACAGCACATGTTACTTCCTCAAAGAATTCCAATAAGTTGGTTAAACATGATTTCCCTTTCACAAAACCATGTTGACTCTGCCTAATTACCTTGAACTTATCCAAATGCCCTGCTATAGCTTCTTTAATAATAGCTTCTAACATTTGCCCTATGACAGATGTTAAGCTAACTGGCCCGTAGTTTCCTGCTTTCTGTTTCCCTCCCTTTTTGAATAATTGAGTTACATTTGCTATCTTCCAATCTAATGGGACCTTCCCCGAATCTAGAGATTTTCAGAAAATTAAAATCAATACATCAACTATCTCACTAGCCACTTCTTTTAAGACCCTCGAATGAAGTCCTTCAGGACCCGGGCACTTGTTGGCCCTTGTCAGAGCTGGCCCATGCTGCCCTACACTTGTACTAGAGTCGGAGCTAGTGGGGTAATAATAATACCAGCTTGTGGTTTGGACTAGGTATCTGTGCCTTTTTCCCACGTATTTCTTTAGTTTCTCTGAAGGCAACTGGAATGAACACGTGACAGATGAAGGCTCTTTTTTTAAAATTCGTTCATGGGATGTGAGCAACACTGGCTAAGCCAGAATTTATTGCCCATCTCAAATTGTCCTTGAGAAGATGGCTCAATGCAAGTTATTAGGCTGCTTCATACCAAGTTAATGTAGAAACATAAAAATGTTGGACAGGAAGAAACAAGTTATGACATCAAGCCTGCCCACGTTCATAATGGCTGGAGCATCACGACTAAACCCAATCTTCTCTCCCACGGCCATGTAATTTACTGAGAGAGGCAAAACATGTAGACAAAAATTCAGGACCAGTGATGAAAAAAACTATGAAAATGTCCTTACCAAGCCCCTGAACAGCTTGAAGATGAGTCAAGGACATTACATTGACCACGTGCCCGTTAATTGTTAAACCTCTTACCTTCCATATGTTTAGATTCACTTTATTTTGATCAGTAATTGTCTTTGCAGAATAATATAAAATAATGAACAAACCTTGTTTAGTCACATCAATAATTTATCTTATTTAACTTAAGCAGAATAAATCATCTACATTTCATTTTACAGCACATGGCAGTATCTCCAGTCATTGCAATCTCCTGTCTCTTTTTCTGAGCCTGCTTTTGACTGCCTGACAGAATTCTATTTCAAAAATGCTACCCCATGCTATATCCTAGCTCTCTCTTAAATTTATTTTCACAGCTAGGTGCGGATCAAAGGACTTTCACATAGAATGGGTGTGAGGAACTTATTTTTCAGTACTCAGACAAGCTAACAATTGTTTAGTGTTGGGAGTGATGGGGGTGCTGTGGAAGGGGGGGAGGGGGATGGGTAGGAAAGAGAACAGTTTATGATTATTGATGAGAAAAGAGACACGCTGTCGAAGCTTTTCCTCTTGCCAACCAATGAGCACCCTTCTCTCATGCAGTATAAATCGTTGTTCCATTGGAAATTTGGCATTCTTGCATCTGTCCTGATGAGTGAAAAATGAAAAGTTTCAACAGCATGTCTCTTTATTTTTTTCAGCAATACTCGAGTTCTATGTTATCAAGCGACAATTTATGTTAACATATTAATCGCCTTTCACCTCAGCATCTTAATTTTAAATCCACAAGGATGCTCAGACAACATTAAAAGTAATGCCTTTTCCAAATCCTTTTTCTGGAAGAATAGTCAAAAACTCCTGACAATGCTTCAGGATTACTATGTAGAGATGTAGGTCACAGAGAATCTCTTTTAAATCTGCCCATACCTTCAAATAAAGTAAATCGTATTGTCTTAATGAGAAAAAATTGTGATTGGCACTAACCTGCGTAATCTGGTTGCTGCCCACTACTTTCTAAATGGTGAGAACCGAGGAACTGTGGAGGAGCAGAGAGATTTAGGGATCCATTTATAGAAGTCACTAAAAGCTAATGGTCAGGTACAAATTATAATTGAAAAGGCTAATGTGATGTTAGCCTTTACTCAAGAAGGAATACAGTGAGGTGGAAGCTATGTTACAGCCTGTACAGAGCTCTTGGTGGACCCCACTTAAAGATGAATACCAAGAGCTCTCTCAACTTGGCGATATGAGGCGTGGAGAATTTTAACTCCTAGGCCTCATCGGGCCATGTCAACTTAATTTCTTGCCGGAATTCCACTCCTGGAAGTGTAATGAACGCTTCCTTTGTGAATGAGCGGCTGCGAGCCTACCACTTACAATTTCCCATCAAAGAAGCTCCCTTGGGAAACTTTCTCCTTATAAGACACGGAGGGTGGTCCAAATGCGCACGGATCAATGTCCACTGAGGCAACATAAGTGAAGGAGATTAAACCTGTCCATAACCCCAGACCCGCTCCGTGTATCATCAGAATGCTAATGGTTGCTCCTGAGAGGGTTACCTGTCAAAAGGAGACAGGCAGAACTGAAATCTATTTAATTTTCTATTATGGAGCTTAATGTTCACTCACCTCCAACTTGCCAGCATAAACGTTGCTTCTTCCGGGCTTCTTCCAGCATGCGGGCCACTGGAGATGTTGGCCAAATCGCTTTGGGAGATTCCTAAGCTGCACACTCCTCTGTAAGAGAGAAAGCATCAGGTTCAAAACTATTATTTGCATCAAAATGAGATAGCTTAGGTCGATATACTCTCTTCAAGGTGGACCAATCTCGATCTCACCAACTAGCCATTCTTTGTAAGTGAGGCATTGAGCATTGGCAGGGTATGAAACATGGGTCCATCACAGCCAAAGCTGGGCAATGGGTGTTGACTGCACGTCTGGGGCAGCGATCGCATCATGAGGAACTTAAGTGACTTTAGAGATAACAATTGGTCCATGTGATTTCCTGGACTGGTTTCAATTGACTGAAGGAGTTGGAGAGGAAATTTCCAGAATATTTGTTTCCCTTTTTGGCAGTGAGTTATTTTCTGTTAAATGCCTCTTCCAGTGAATGCCATGGCTGCAGGAGTGGGTGGTTGGGAACTCTCTAGTGGCGATGCTCCAGCCATCATGAGTGTGAGACAGATTTGATGGTTCAGCTAGCCTTTTTCTGCCTGTCACTTTTGTATGTTCACAAGATAAACCTGGTCACATCTTACCTCCACTCACATGAATCTCCTACCAGAGCTGACTGGATAATAACAAGGGACATAACAGTTACTTTGTTTTAAATTCACCTCCTGAGCTCAGAGACACTGATGTCTATTGTATCAACCCTAACTGTCACCCAATCTGACATCAGCTAACCCAGCACAGTCTGGGAGTCATTTGTGCAATGAATTTGCAAATCTTCAATTCAATTCCTAGCAGCCATGGGCCCAAAGCACAAAGCTCTTCCCAATTTGGCACCAGTTGGCACTCAGCAAGGCCACAGAGTGGCAGGCGTAGGATATGGTCATTCTGGTCCAGAGATTGAGATTTTGAGATTGGGACTCAGGCACATTAGTGGGGAAGTGAAGTGGGAGTTCTACTCTGTATCTAACTGCACTTTAACTGATTTTGGAATATATAATTATGTAGACATTTATCTCATTCTTGTTTGAGGAATCTTTCTGAGGATATATTGCAAAATTGCCTGCATTACAAAGGTATTTCATTGACTGTGAAGCACTTTGGGACACCACTCAGTCATAAAAGGTGCTTTTTTTATTGTTTGTAGAAGGAGCTTTACTCTGATCTGGGAGTGTTTGATGCAATCAATTATTCTGACTTGGGCATGCATGTTACAGACTCTAACTATATAGAAAGTTACCGACCACAAACATCCGTCAATTTGATCATTGTGAACAAATTAGCTAAGCAGTTCCAAATGGATCAACCCCACAAATAGAGCCATCTGGTGTATAGGCTGAGTAATTATCTCTGCATTTGTATGCATGACCCACGAGATTGCTGGCAACTGGCAACAATTTGCACCTTTATCCTAAATTTAGTGTACACCAAGGCAATTCTAAGAGGGGGAACATTAACCAAAGGGAACAAGTGGAAGCGTTAGGTGACCAAAAGATTGGTTGAAAAGAGGGGTTGAGAAGGTTTTTAAGGGTGGAGCTATAAGTGGAGAGTCTGAAAATTTTAGGGAGGCAGTTTTAGAGAGTAGGCAGCTAAAGGCAAGACTGAGGTGAAGCAGTAAAAGAAATAAAAACTTGCATTTATGTAGCACAGTTCACAACCTCAGGGGAATTCCAAAATGTTTTAAAGCCAATGAAGCATGGGAAATGCGGCAGCCAAACTGTGCACACAGCAAGATCCCACAAAGAGATAACAACCAGATTGGCAAAGGCAACCAGGAGAACTTCGGCGCATTCTTCAGTTTAGCTTATCAGATAACCAGGACAGTGCAGCACTCCTTTAGTACTGCATTGGGATGTCAGCCTAGATTATGTACTCAAGTCTCGGGAATGAGACTATGAACCTACAACCTTCTGACTTGGAGGTGAGAATGCTATCAATGAAATACAGCTAACTCATATTATGTGTGAATAAGTACTAGTATGTGTGTAGTTATAGTCTTCAATTGTTCTATGTGCTGTATGGGTGTCTGTTATAATTGATTGATTAAGCCTGGGTGTGGACTCAGAGAAAGGTAAACAAAGACTTAGAAAGAACTGGAAGCCATAGATGAAGCATGGAGTAGACAATTTAAAGCATTATTAATAAAAGTTGTTACACACATAGAACTAATGTCATCTCTGCATTGCTCTAAGGCATATGATATATACAATAAAGTGGCAACAAGGATGATGAAGAAAAGTTTAAATCTACTGACTCTTACACCTTTCCTTTCTTCGCTGGGAGATTGTAACGAACTTGATGTACCAGACCTTACCTGAAACTACCTTGTTTTTTCTTACCTGAAACAAGTAACTTTATTACAGAGCTCGTTTAGAAGCTACATGTTTGAATCAGGTCCATGACTTGAAAGCTCCACCCCTAAGATTACAGGCGCTTAGGGTTCATTCATCAGTACCATCAAGTGACCCCTAAAGACAGTAGAAAAGGTTATACCTACAATCACTACATTTCCTCCCCCTTTAGTCTTTTTTTAATATTTCTTTTTTACAAAGAATATTTTAATCCACAACATGTACATATATACACAGGTCATGTAATTAAAGATTAAGTCTCTGAGGTGGCTTCCTAATTTGGTTAGAACGGTATAGCTCTACCACTTGAGATTCTCCTACGGATCGACATGATCAGGAACTGCAGCAACAGGGACATCCTTAGACAGTGGCAGTTCAGAATTAGCTAATTCAACAGAGACATAAGGTATGTCTATTCTAGGTCAATCTGTCATCACAGGGATTAAAGGTTCGACATCAATTACAGGTGGAACAGTTGGTTATTGGAATGTCTCTCTACTCCTTATATGTTCCACATATTTTTGAACAATGCAGTCTTCCGCTTCCACTTGGAATGACAAGAGTCCAGTTTCAGAGACAATTATACCAGGAACCCAACTAGGACCATTTCCAAAATTCCGCACAAAAACTGTATCTCCCACAGCAAATATCCGAGCTTTGCTATGAATATCATGATTCAATTTTTGATTACTCTGATTCTTCTCTACCTTCCCATATAAGTTTGGAAACACCAGACTTAACCTTGTGTGAAGGTGGCGTTTCATCAGTAATTCAGACAGTGTTGAGCCTGCAGTTGCGTGAGGAGACTTATGGTAATTGAGTGAAAACGTGGAAGTTGAGTTTCTAAAGTACCTTTATATAACTTTTTCATTCCTGATTTGAAAGTTTGCACTGCTCTCTCTGCTAACCCATTTGAGGGATGATATGGTGCAGTTTTAATATGCTTAATTACATTTAAACTCATGAATCTCTGAAATTCTGTACTAGTGAAGACAGTACCATTATTCAAATCAATAACTTCCGGTAGGCCATGTATACTAAAACATTGGTGCAGCTTTTCAGCAGTTACATATGATGTAGGTGATCTCACTTCATACACACCCATCCATTTAGAATGCGCATTGATGATCACTAAAAACATGGTACCTAAAAATGGACCTACATAGTCTATATGTAGTCTAGTCCAGAGTGGACCAGGCCACACTCACAGATACAGTGGAGCTGAAACAGGCAACTTCTATTGTTGATGACACTGGAGATATTGCTTGACCGTTCTTTCAATGTCACTGTCTATACCTGGCCACCAGACATACCTTCATGCAAGCATCATCATCTTCAAAATGCCTGGATGTGCACTGTGAAGCTCTGTTAAGAGTGGTTCTCTTTCTTGCAAAGGGATGATGACTCTTGATCCCCACAGCAAAATTCCATGTTGAAAACTTAACTCTGTTTTACGGGTATGGAATGGTCCTATCTCTTCAGACATTGGTGAATTCAACCATCCTTGCAATACCTGGTCTCACACTTTTTGACAAAATTGGATTTCAGTTTGTCCAACTCCTATTTTGCTTCACGCAGACAGGCGAAGAGTCTAAGAAATTCAACACGAGCATAACTTCTTGTGACACTCGAACATGTACAATGCTATCTGGTAACGGAAGAGTGAGTGTGTCTGCATTTGCAATATGCATACCAGGATGGTGTATAAAGACATACCCATACTCTGATAAAATCATAGCCTAATGTTGAATTCTTGCTGAGGCTATTGGTGGAATGGCTTTACCCTCACTAAATAAATCCTAAATAATCTGTCACCCTGTAGTGACAGATCAACCTAGAATAGACATACCTGATGTCTCTGTTGAATTACCTAATCCTGAACTGCCACTGCCTAAGGATGTCCCTGTTGCTGCAGTTGCTGATCATGTCGATCCAGTTTATGGTCTGACACTATGGTGAAATGTCACCCATGCAGATACTGATGGAATTTCTTCACTCCAAATACTACTGATAAGCCTTCCTTTTCAAGTTGTGAATAGCCCCTCTCGGCTGCAGAAGGGGTTCTAGAGACATAGCCTATTGGCCTTTCGGAACCATCTTCCATCCTGTGTACTTCCATAAGGAAATGCATCACAGTTTAGTATTAATTCTTTTGGTGGGTCAGAATACACTAGTAGACATGAAGAACTTAATAGCTTCTTGATTTAGCGACTATAGTAAATTATCATGCCCAAAAAAGACTTGAGTTCAGTGATGCTGGTGGGAGAAGATGCCTCTTTGATTGCCCTGACTTTCTCCTCTACTGGATGCAACCATGGCGCATGTTCATTTTGGTGTAGGATTTTCCTCCAGCAAGCTTAGCATACAGATCTTCAATCCTCGGGGAATGATATTTATCTAATTTAGCAGCCTAGGCAATAGTTAATTTGTAATCTCTGCAAATACAAATAGTTTGATCTTTTTCATCACAGGAACTATGGGTGCTGCCATTCTGAAAATCGGACTGGCTGGATGATGCCTAGCTTCTCTAAACGGCACAATTCTACATCCACCTTCTCCTTTAGGGCATAAGGTACCGGTCTGGCCTTGAAGAAACGGATGTCTCCTCTGAATCTACATATATTTTTGCTTGTAAGCCTTTTATCTTTCCCAATTCATCACAAAATATACTGTTGTATTTCCTTAACAGCTCAGGAATTCCTCCTGCTCCCACTTGAAGTGTTTCCGACCAGTTGGATTTTTTTTTGTAACCAATCACAGCCCAGAAGACTCAGCCCTTCACCTGTCACTATGATCACTGGAAGCTGGACTGTCTGTTGCCTATAGGTCACAGGTACTGTGGCTATGCCCTTTACCTGTATGGACTCTCCAGTCTATGTCTTTGGTTGAGCCATGATTTGCTCCAGATTCAGTGGCTGGGTACCTTCATTTAGGTATTTAAATGTGTGTTCTCCCATCACTGTAGTCAAGGCTCCCGTGTCTATCTCCATGACTAGAGGCTTCCCATTCACTTGAAGGGTGAGGGTTATTGGTTCAGTTTTTAATGCTTTGACGTTGTATAGGGAATAGATTTCAATATCAGCTTCTGGTTCTGTCATATTGTGCACTTCTATCATCTTGGTCTGCTGTCTGATTGGCTGTCTTAATTTTGCCCTGCATTGCTTTATTACATGCCAATGTAATGGCATTCTGCCTCTTTAAATCTGCAGGCTTCCGGTACATGGTTACCCCCACATCAGTAACAGATTGATTTGTGAATCTCTGCTGTGATGCTTCCACTATGCCTGTTTGTTTTTCGAACAGCAGAGACTGTGTCCTGCTTCACGGCTGTCTCCCTGGTTTTCACACCACGCCCAGTAGTCCCCATCCCAGCTGAGGAATGGTTCCATGTTGCACACTCTGTAAAGCCTGTGAGTGCCTCTCAGCAATCTCCATTGCTAGCGCTACTTCCATGGCGTGTTTCAAATCAATATTAATTTCTCTCTGTGAGTGAACGGTGCTGAATGGCATCACTGTGAACGTCACAAACCAACTGGTCCCGCAACATTTCATTGAGTGTATCACTGAAGTTGCAGTGCTCAGTTAACTGCTTCCACTTCATTATATAAGTTGTGATGGACTCACTCAGGGCCCTTACTCTGGAGTTAAACTTAAATCACTGCATATTTACTGATGACTTCAGCTGAAAACGCATCTTCATGAGGTCTACCAGCTTGTTAAAAGATTTAGAACTGGGCACATTCAAGGCTGTCAGACTGCAGGTGAGGTTATATGTCTTGTTCCCGCAGACATTTAAAAGAATTGTTGCTTCCCCTCCACTGTTATTTCATTTGCTACGAAATAAAAGCCTATGTACTGGCTCCAGTCTTCCATGGACGAGTCATTAGGGTTGATCCTGCTGAAGATCAGCATGACTGGTGAGTATACTTTTCTTTCTGTTCTTAAGAACTGATGTACTCACATTCACAAGGTGAGGTGCAGTGTCGGAACTATTTATCCTCATCGCCAAAAGTAATTAACTTGATGTACCGGACACATTTCTTACTTGAAACAGAGAACTTTATTACAGAGCTTGTTCAGAAGCTACATGCTTGAACAAGGTCCATGACTAAAAAGCTCCGTCCCTAAGGTTACCCACGCTTAGGGCTCATTCAGCAATCCAATCACAGACCCTTAAAGGCAGTAGGAAAGGTTATACCTACAATCACTACAGAGACCCACCCATGCTGTGGGATCAATGGATTTTGGTTTGGATATAGCAGAAACCTGCAAGAAGGCAATGCTTGTACATTGTCTCAGAGCAGAAGGCCAACAAATATTCAAGCAGCTGTCAGAAAACATATCTACATTTGATACGGCGGAAAGTGCTTTTGAAAAATGAAAAATAATTCAGGCCAGAGAATAGTGTGATGATCGAATGGTGTACATTCTGCCAGAGATGCCAGGGAAATGGTGTGGCCATTGAACAATAGATGGCACTGTTGCAGCAATTAGCTTCTGCATGTAAATCTTGTACTCTTACCAAAGTCCTAATTTGTGACCAAGTAATTGAAAAGACTTCAATACCATGAATTAGGGAACAGCTCCTCATGTACGATAATGATTTAACCTTGGGAAATCAATGATCTTGGCAGCTCAAACTGGAAGTTTCCTGATTGGAGCTACGGTGGCACAAATTTGACCCCTATTGTCCATAGTGGGAGAAAGGAAGAAAAGCCAGCACGAGAGGTCTTGATTATTTTGGCTTCACATTCCAGACCATCATTCCTCCAGGGCTATTCTCTTGACAAGTGACAACTATTTAAAATTCATGCAAAAACTCAGCATTTTAAGGCAAGTGTCAGCTTGTCAATATTTGTAGATGAAATTCATAGGAACAGGAGCAGGATATTCAAGCCCCCAATACTCTGTCAAGATTCAGTTAGTTCATGACCACAATTATATTTATGCATCTTAGCCATACCCAACAGTGAGTTGTATCACTTAATATCCTTACCCAACAAAAGTCTATCTTTCGGTCTTGAAAATGTCCATCGACCTAAAGCACTTACAGTCTGGAGATGATTCCAGATTTTCTACTATACATTGCTGATGATGTAAGCTATATATTTTCATATATTTTCATATTTAACATTAACCCTGCATGCCACAATAATAATGACCAGATATTCTTTTTTAGTGATGCTAATCAATGGATAAAAATCATCCAGAACACTGAGGAAACCTCTAAAGTAAAAGCAAAATACTGCAGATGTTGCAGATCTGAAATAAAACCAGAAAGTGTTGAAAAGCTCAGCATGTCTAACGGCCTCAGTGGAGGAGAAACAGAGAAAACATTTCAAGTCCAGTATGACTCTTCTTCAGATCCAGCTGAGGATTGGAGCATAAAGCAGGCATGGAGGGTGGAGGTGGGAGCAGGCCTGATGGGCAGAGCAAGGAGTAGGCCTGAGGGTTGGAGCTAGGTTCAGGCCTGAGGGGTGGAGCAGGGAGCTGGGCCGAGGGGTGGAGCGGGGAGCTGGGCCGAGGGGTGGAGCAGGGAGCTGGGCCGAGGCTTGGAGCAGGGAGCAGGGTTGAAGATTGGAACAGGGAGCAGGGCCGAGGGTTGGAGCAGGGAGCAGGGTCGAGGGGTGGAGCAGGGAGCAGGGCCGAGGGTTGGAGCAGGGAGCAGGGTCGAGGGGTGGAGCAGGGAGCAGGGCTGAGGATTGGAACAGGGAGCAGGGCCGAGGGTTGGAGCAGGGAGCAGGGCCGAGGGTTGGAGCAGGGAGCAGGGCCGAGGGTTGGATCAGGGAGCTGGGCGGAGGGTTGGAGCAGGGAGCAGGGCCGAGGGGTGGAGCAGGGAGCTGGGCCGAGGGGTGGAGCAGGGAGCTGGGCTGAGGGGTGGAGCAGGGAACAGGGCCAAGGGTTAGAGCAGGGAACAGGGCCGAGGGGTGGAGCAGGGAGCTGGGCCGAAGGGTGGAGCAGGGAGCTGGGCTGAGGGGTGGAGCAGGGAGCTGGGCTGAGTGGTGAAGCAGGGAGCTGGGCCGAGGCATGGAGCAGGGAGCTGGCCAAGGGGTGGAGCAGGGAGCTGGGCCGAGGGTTGGAGCAGGGAGCTGGGTCAAGGGTTAGAGCAGGGAACAGGGCCAAGGGGTGGAGCAGGGAGCTGGGCCGAGGAGTGGAGCAGGGTGCTGCGCCGATATTATAATAATATCTAGGACTTTCAAGAGTGAAATCAGGAAACATTTTATCACTCAAAACAGAACATTGGGAGAGAGCTCTACGTGGAGCGTCATGTAGTAGATTACATTGTGAATAGTCAGCACAGTGTTAAATAAAATATCAAGTATGTTTGCTAATAGTATTGCACCAGCCTTATCTGTAAGTCCAGGACTAAGACTACAGCCTATCAAACTAAAGACAACAATAACAGAATTATGTGCTGTTGGTAGAAGCTTGCTGTGTGCAGATTGGCTGTGCCATACCTGCATTCCAACAATGACCACACTTCAAAAGTACTTAATTAATTGTAAAGCATTTTGGTACATCCTGCGGACATGAAAGGCATTATATAAATGCAAGTCTTTTTTCTCAGTCCATTCACAGTGCCATTTCTAATTCAAAAATACAATAGATCGCAGGTTCCACAAACAGCAAGTGGGGGGATGTGCGTAGGAGTGACACGCATTTAGGATGAAGTCCCAAGAGGAGAGATAGAGTGAAATGGCCTCCATGGATTAAGTTGGGAGAGCGAAAAATGTGCTTTCTGGATTGGGGGGTGGGGGGCAGATATAGAGAGGTGAGTAACTGTAATTGGAGGTTTGAGGGGCAAGTAACAGTGAATGGGGCTTTGAGGGGAGAGGGACTGGGAGTGAATGGTTAACAGGAGACTGACAGTGTTTGGGACTTTGAGGGGAAAATTACTTTGAGTAAGGATTTAAGAGTGTGACAACAAGTGAATGTTTAAGGGAAAAGGGACTGAGTGGATGAAGGGAAAGTGACTGTGAGTGAGGGTTGGAATGGAGAGTGACAGTGAGTGAATGTTTAAAGGGAGAGTGTGAGTGAGGGTTTGAGGAGAGATTTGCTGTGAGTGAATAATTAGGATGAGGGTGTCTGGGAGTGAGGGTTTGAGGGGAGAGTGACTGGGAGTGAGGGTTTGAGGGGAGGGTGACTGGGAGTGAGGGTTTGAGGGGAGGGTGACTGGGAGTGAGGGTTTGAGGGGAGGGTGACTGGGAGTGAGGGTTTGAGGGGAGGGTAGCTGGGAGTGAGGGTTTGAGGGGAGGGTGACTGGGAGTGAGGGTTTGAGGGGAGAGTGGCTGGGAGTGAGGGTTTGAGGGGAGGGTAGCTGGGAGTGAGGGTTTGAGGGGAGAGTGGCTGGGTGTGAGGGTTTGAGGGGAGGGTGACTGGGAGTGAGGGTTTGAGGGGAGAGTGGCTGGGTGTGAGGGTTTGAGGGGAGGGTAGCTGGGAGTGAGGGTTTGAGGGGAGAGTGGCTGGGTGTGAGGGTTTGAGGGGAGGGTGACTGGGAGTGAGGGTTTGAGGGGAGGGTGACTGGGTGTGAGGGTTTGAGGGGAGGGTGACTGGGAGTGAGGGTTTGAGGGGAGAGTGGCTGGGTGTGAGGGTTTGAGGGGAGGGTGACTGGGAGTGAGGGTTTGAGGGGAGGGTGACTGGGAGTGAGGGTTTGAGGGGAGAGTGGCTGGGTGTGAGTGTTTGAGGGGAGGGTGACTGGGAGTGAGGGTTTGAGGGGAGGGTGACTGGGAGTGAGGGTTTGAGGGGAGGGTGACTGGGAGTGAGGGTTTGAGGGGAGGGTGACTGGGAGTGAGGGTTTGAGGGGAGGGTGACTGGGAGTGAGGGTTTGAGGGGAGGGTAGCTGGGAATGAATAATTAGGATGAGGGTGGCTGGGAGCGAGGGTTTGGAAATTCACGTCTTTGCATTTAAATCCATCCAAGGCTTCACCTTCCTCAGTTCTGTAACTTTCCCTAACCCTACAAACCCCTAATGTGTCTGCACGTCTCTGATTTTAGCCCCTTGCACATTCCCAGTTTCCTTTCCTCCACCATTTGCGGTCATGCCTTCAGCTGCCTGGGCCTTCAGCTTTGGAATTGGCTCCTGAACCCTTCTGCCCTTCCACCTCTCTCTCTCTCTCTCTTCCTTTAAGATGTTTCTTAAAACCTGCCTCTTTGACCAAGATTTTTATCACCTGTCCTAATATCTCCTTATGTGGCTCGGGGTGAAATTTCTTGGGGTGTTTTGTTACATTAAAGGCATTATCAAATGTTTTTGTCATTGGTGTTTCAATAAAACTGGGGCTTGGAACTCTTTTGGTTGCTTTAGCTTGGCCAACCCACACACTGCATTCAACGCAAATAATCTTAGTTGTTGGCCAGTCTGGGATTGGCATAAGAGAAAATCATTACCATGTGCAAGATTCTCCACATCAAACTCCTTTCAGTTAGGTCAGGAATTCAAACCTATTACTGTAAAAGTTCTCAGACGGTTTCACCAGTGACTGGTCAAAACTGAGTGCGGGGCAGCGGTAAAGTGACCCGGTTATCTCCAGAAAGAGCCAATGGCCTTGTGTGAATAAGCAACTAGGCAAGGGGAGAGGTGCCCCTGATGGATAAGACACCATTGAAAGGTCTGCAAGCTAATAGAATTGGCCAGCAGTATCCGCAGTTGTGGTGCAGGGCGAGTCAATGAAAGGGCAGCCATGGACTGTCCCAAAACTCTGAGACCCACTCACAGCTGCCAGCCCCGATTATAAAGCTAACATAAAGATTGGACACTCAGGCAATTCGGGGTGTGGGCTGTTTGTGCCCACCAAACCCTTACCCCAGCCCGAGCCTACGCACTCAGCATTGTCACTTTTGTTTAAGGAACAGAGTCAGTGAATGACGTGGGCTACTTATAAACATTGATGTTGGAAGTTCCTATTTAGATTGCTGTTTACACTGGATAATTCTACTCTGGGTGAACAGGCCATGTGTCATATTCATGATTCTTTGTGCAGCAAGCAAGCTAAGGGATGATATCATGTTTAAATAGACTGGATGACTTATCAAAAGAATCTGTAATGTTTTTCACTGTGATAGGAACATGAATTACAACAAGCATGCTGTATAGTTAACAACCAGACCAATTAGGTCATTTGATATTTACATGGTTTAGTTTCTATGACAAGCATCTACCCTCCACGTCAAACGAGGGTACTATTAATTTGAGTCCTATCATAATCTGTGTAACTAGGGAACCATTTCTAGAAGAAATTGTACTATATTTATTTAAAGCCATGTATACAAATGACAGCATAAATTAGGTAACAAAGATTTTCCACCATTTAGAAAAATACACTTCTTTCCTTAACCACACTTGACTCTTTATGATATTAAACTGTTCTTGGCTTGCTTGTACTGATTTCCAGCCCTCCTGGCTCCTATTTCACTAGATCCTGGCTCTTTCAGCCTCTATCCCACCAGATCCCAGCTTTCCCAGCCTCTATACAGCAGTAGGAACAGATTAGAGAGGAAATTTCAGAGTTTAAGGCTTTGGCACCTGTCTGGTCGGGCAATTAAAACTGGGAATGCTCAAGGGGCCAGAGCTCAAGAAGCACAGATATCTTAGATGGTATTGGAGCTGGAGGAGATTGCGGAGATATGGAGGGAATTAAAAGGATTAACAAGCATTGCTTACCTGGAAACCAGTGTGGTCAGCGAGCACAAGTGAGATAGGTGAATGGGATTTGTAAAGCTGACATGGGCAGCAAATTTTTGGATGACCTCAAGGTTATGGAGGGTAGAATGTGAACAACCAGAATAGCCAAGCCCAGGGGTAACAAGGATTAATAAGATAAGGCTTTCAGCAGCAGATGAGTTGAGGCATGGTTGCTCTTGGGAGCAATGTAACAAAGATGGAAATAGGTGATCTCAGTGATGGTGTGGAAATGTAGTTAAGTGTGATAGCAAGTTTGTGAATGGTCTGCTTCGACCTTAGAATGTTTTCAGGGGGAGGGATAGAATTGGTAGCTATGAAATGGAGTTTGTAACAGGGACTGAAGGCAGTGGCTTTGGCATTCTCAATATTTAGTTAGAGGAAATTTCTCCCTTTTATGCCACTACTATTCCATAGTCTGATGGAAATGATCCATGTGAGAAATCAAGCACTTTTTTTCTCTCTTACGAGCTTTGTAAAGGAGCGTAATAAATGAAAATTGCCAACAAACTAAGAGGTATTAGGTGGTATGACTAAAATCATGGTCAAAGCACTGGTTTTAAGGAGGGTCTTAAGGGAGTAACGTGAAGAGGAAGTGAAAATACGGCTTACATTACATAAAAGCAGCTGATAAGGAAAGAGTTATTCCTCCTGTCTTTTGTGTTTCTCTTTACAGCTTCTACAACTCTAGGATTTTTCAGGTGGTCCCTTTTGCTTTCCAGCCAGGGCAATTCTGAAGGACAATTTCGCTCAGCATCCATTGCGCAAGTGAAACCCTTCTATTAAAACACTCATCTGGGCTAATTTCTAGCTTCTCTGAGCTAGAGGGCACTGATTGATGCCAGTTGTGGCTCCCCGTTCAGTTGAGCTAACGCAGCAAAAATCAGGAATGTAGCTGGATACATTGATGAAGTCAATTTTCCCTTCATCGCCTGGTATTTATGGAACCTTGAAATGGAGTTAGTACCCTCCCCACTCCATTGACAAAGGAGAAGAGGCCAGTGACATTTTGAAAGGGGCTCAAAGTACCTACCTGTCTCAGACTCTAGACCCCTTTTAATATGGAAATTTGGGGTCCTGCTTTGTCATTCTAGTTCGGAACTCACCCGTTCCAGAGGCAACGGAGCCATAAAGGCCTCGTAAAGGGAATATTACTGCATCCCTGAGGCCCATCAAAAATAATCTGGACCACTGCCACCATGAGACTCTCAAGCATCGCAACTGGGACAAACACCCTGGCCCAAATCCATGTTGACCTCACAGGTGATCAGGGTGATCATATACTGGAAGGCCTCATTTTATTCTGCCCATTTGGTGCCCTGCATATGCCTTAACCCAATGTTAATGATGCCACATCTCAAAATGGCAGCCACGTCTTCTCCGGAGCTATGGGTCAAAAGTGTCCCCCATGTTGAAGGTGGTGTATGGGGTGCCGATCAAATGGGTTGCTTTGTCCTGGATGGTGTTGAGATTCCTGAGTGTTGTTTGAGCAGCAAGACCTGGACAATATTCAGGCTTCTGCTGACAAGTGGCAATTACATTTGTCTGGCACTTGTGTGGTGCAATGATCATCTCCAATAAGAGACAATCCAAGCAACTCCCCTTGATGTTCAATGGCATTACCACCACTCTCAACATTCTTGGGGGGTTACCATTGACCAGAAACTGAACTGCAGCAGCCATATAAATACTGTGGCTACAAAAGCAGGTCAAAGACTGGGAATCCTGTGGCAAGTAATTCATCTCCTGACTTCCCAAGGCACAAGTCAGGAGTGTGATGGAATACTTTCCACTTACATGGACAAGTGCAGCTCAAACAACACTCAGGAATCTCAACACCATCCAGGACAAAGCAATCCGTTTGATCGACACCCCATACACCACCTTCAACATTCACTCCCTCCACCACCAACACACATTGGCAGCATGTGTACCATCTACAAGATGCACTGTAGCAACTCACCAAGGCACCTTAGACATCACTTTCCAATCCCACTACCTCTACCACCGCGAAGGAGAAAGGAAGAAGATTCAACCTGCTCTGGAAATATATTGCTGTACCTTCAGTATCGCTGGATTAAAATCCTGGAACTCCCTTCCTAACAGCACTGTGGGTGTACCTATACCACATGGACTGTGGCGTTTACCACCACCTTCTCAAGGGCCATTAGGGATGGAAAATAAATGCTGGTCTAGCCAGCGATGCCCACATGAAAGAATAAAAAAAAAGACAAAGTCTCAGTTTAATGTCTCCTCTGTAAGACAGAACATTCAACAACATCGAACTAGCTCAGTACTGCACTTGAGTGTCAGACTAGATTGTGTGCTCAAGTCACTGGAGTGGGACTTGACTCCACAACCTCCTAACTGAGAGCTCGGTGAATTGCTACCAGCTAAGCTAAGCTGACAACAAAAACTGCTCATATGCTCAAAGGTATCAGGTTACATGACAGCAGTAACATTCTCTACCTAGAGAGCACATCTTTGCTTCTCTTATCAATTACCTGCATTGCGTTTTCTGTTGACTCAAAGAGCATCTTCCCTGAGACAGAACCGATGGAAGGTCTCACAGATGCTGAAAGACAGCGGTGAGAGATGGGGAGACTGCGGCATTAACTGCATCGCCATTTACAGCACAGGACAAACAAGGCAGTGACGTTATTGGAAGAGGTGTGTGTACTGAAGAGAGCACACAGAGCAAACAAACTGTGCTGATAAACCTCTTTTCCTATTACTGCACACAGGGTCAGGTACATACCATTTTACCTAAACAATCAGTACAATTCCTAACCAAAACTACTTCCATTAAACACTCCGAGTAGGAAGCAACACATTAGCACCTGTGTGTGATAGAACCATGTGCATTCCTAAATCCAGCAGATGAAAGGTAGAAAGAATGAAAGTGAGAAAGAGAGACAGGGAGAAAAACAGAAAAAGAGAGAAAAGAAAAGAGAGCAAGAAAGAAAGAAAAAGCTGAAGAAAGAGGGAGAAAGGGAAGGAAATAAAGAAAAAGAGGATAGGAATTAAAAGAGAGAGGGGAAGAAAGGTAAAGAGAAAAACAATGAAGTCAACTTATCTGATAGTCAGCTCCTCTGACACTACAGCACTACCTCAGTATTGCACATGAGTGTCAGCCTAGATTAAATGCTCCATGTCATTTAAGTGGGTCTTAAACTCACAGCTTTCTGATTTAGAGGCAAGAGTGACATCACTCAGCCAAGCCCAGGATTATTTTTTATATGATATAAATGCACAGTCTGAATTTTTTTTCTTTCATGGGATGTGGGCGTTGCTGACAAGGCCAGCATTTGTTATAAAAACAAAAACAAAAAAACTGCGGATGCTGGAAATCCAAAACCAAAACAAAAACAGAATTACCTGGAAAAACTCAGCAGGTCTGGCAGCATCGGCGGAGAAGAAAAGAGTTGACGTTTCGAGTCCTCATGACCCTTCGACATTTGTTATCCATCCCTAATTGCCTTTGAACTGACCTCTGAAGAGTCAGCCACATTGCTGTGGGTCAAGAGTCACATGTAGGCCTGACTAGGTAAGGATGGCAGATTTCCTTCCCAGCTGCTGTTGTGGGATTTGAACCAATGTCCCCAGACCATTATAATAAGATAAAAGCAAAATGCTGCAGATGCTGCTCCCAGTGTGGTCTCCTCTACATTGGAGAGACCAAATGCAGACTAGGTGACTGCTTTGCAGAACACCTTCGGTCTGTCCGCAAGCATGACTCAGACCTTGATGTCGCTTGCCATTTCAACACATCATCCTGCTCTCATGCCCACATTTCTGTATTGGCCTGCTGCAACGTTCCAGTAAAGCCAACCCAAACTGGAGGAACAGCACCTCATCTTCCAATTAGGCACTTTACAGCCTTCCGGACTTAACATTGAGTTCAACAACTTCAGACCATGAACTCTATCCTTCATCCTCACTGACTATTTTATCCTCCCTTTTCAATATTCATCCCCCTTTTTTAATTTTAATTTTTTTCAATTTTTTTATCCGCTTATTTTTATTTTTATTTATTTTCATTTCTATTCATTGTTTTATCCCAGCTTTTTTCCTATTTTCGATCTTTCTCCCCCACTACCATTCCCTCCCCCCACCCCACCCCCACAAGGGCCATCTATCACTTGTTCATGTTGTTCTTTTCAGAATGCCTACCCTTGTCCTGCTATTACCACATTCCACTCACTGACCTTAATGCCACCATCAGCACCTCCTTTAGTCAGTATCACTATCATTAACACCCCTTTGTCCTTTTGTCCATGACATCTTTTTCAATGTCTCTTTTGCCTCCACTGGCCTTCTATCCAGCTTCACCTGTTCCACGCCCACCCCCCTTGAACAGTGTAAATTTCATCACATTTTTCTTCTCTTTAGCTCTGAAGAAGAGTCATATGGACTTGAAATGTTAACTCTGTTTTTTTTCTCTCCACAGATGCTGTTGGACCTGCTGAGGTTTTCCGGCATTTTCTGTTTTTGTTTCCCCAGGCCATTAGCCTGGGTCTTTGGATTACTAGACCCGTGACATTACCACTATGCCAGCATCTCCCCCCCACCCCTCCCCAAATCAAAAGGTGCAGGAGACAGAGTAATCTTGCGCCTTAACAGCAATTTGGGACTGCACAAAGTCCAACCCACACCACGTGAGTGCTATATCCATGGTATGAATGTTATGCTTGGCAGCAATAGGGACTCCGGGACTGCCCCAGAGTCACAAGAAAGACTAGCCCTCATGTAGGCAGATGACACTTTCAACTCTGCTTCACTTGATGGACTTCTTTCATTTAAGTGTTAACTGTAGCACTCTCACCTGATTCTCAAGGGCCTGGGTTCGAGTCCTGCTCCAGGGTTTGAGCAGATTAATCTTCACTGACACTCCAGTGCAGTGCTGAGGGAGCGCTGCACTCTTGGAGGTGCCTTCTTTTGGATGAGATGTTAAACTGGGGACTCGTTTGCCTGCTCGGGTGGATGTAAAAGATCCCACAGTGCTATTTTGAAGAAGTGCAGGGGAGTTATGCCTGGTATCCTGATCAATATTTATCCTTCAATCAACAGCACAAATAAAAAGAAATAATATGGTCATTACAGGTATATTCTCTCAAATCTGACTATCCAAAATCCAGAGTTGTCTGAATACTGGGCATTTTTAGAATGCATCAATTTTTATTGAGTAAAATTTTAAAAAAACTAATTTAGCTGGACAGTTCGGCTAGGTGCTGCATTGGTGAGGTGTTGGCACCTGACCAGTTATCACCTTCACCGTTTGTGCACCAATCTATTCCAACACTCCGAGCGACCCTTGACACCTCCCGAACTGCCCATGGGCCAAGCTGCAAGACCTGAAATCTGGCAATATCAGAAATCCAGCACAAACTCGGTACCAAGGTTGGAAAAACGCAGCAGGTCTGACTGCATCAGTGGAGAGAAAGACAGAGTTAACATTTCAAGTCCATATGATTCTTCTACAGAGCTAAAGGGAAGTAGAAATGTGGCGATATGTGTGTGGCGTATACTGTTTAAGAGGGGGTGGAACAGGTGAAGCTGGATAGATGGAGGCAAAGGAGAGATTGCAAAAGATGTCATAAACAGAAGGTCAAAAGGCTGTTAATGGTGGTGATACTGGCTAAAGGAGATGCTAATGGTGATATTAAGAGTAGAAAGCAGAATGTGATAATGGCAGGACAAGGATAAGCAGTCTGGAAAGAACAACATGAGCAAGCGACAGATGACCCTTTTGGGGATGGGGTAGGGGGAGGGGACGATGGTGGGAAAAAAAGGTCAAAAATAGGCTAAAAGCTGGGGATAAATCAATGAATGAAAATGGAAATAAATTTTTTAAAATAATAAAAATAAGTGGAAAAAATAAATAAATAAAAATTTTAAAATAAAAAATAAATATTGAAAAAAGGGGGTCAAAAAAGAGGGGTGATGATGGAGTTCATGGTCCGAAGTTGTTGAACTCAATGTTAAGTCCGGAAGGCTGTAAAGTGCCTACTCGGAAGATGAGGTGCTGTTCCTCCAGTTTGTGTTGGCTTTACTGGAACGTTGCAGCAGGCCAAGGATGGACATGTGGGCATGAGAGTAGGGTGGTGTGTTGAAATGGCAAGTGGCAGGAAGGTCTGAGTCATGCTTGCAAACAGACCGAAGGTGTTCCGCAAAGCGGTCACCCAGTCTGCGTTTGGTCTCTCCAATGTACAGGAGACCACACTGGGAGCAGCGAAAACAGTATACTAAATTGAGGGAAGTGCAGGTGAAGCAGGAGTTTTTAGGCCCTTGGAAGGTGTGGGGGGTGGGGAGAAGTAAAGGGGCAGGTTTTGCACCTCCTGCGATTACATGGGAAGATGCCGTGGCAGGGGGTTGAGGTGTTGGGGGTAATGGAGGAGTGGACTAGGGTGTCTCGGAGGGAACTGTCCCTACGGAATGCTGACGGGGGGGAAGGTGAAGGGAAGTTGTGTTTGGTGGTGGCATCATGCTGGAGTTGGTGGAAATGGTGGAGGATGATCCTTTGAATGCAGAGGCTGGTTGGGTGATAAGTGAGGACAAGGGAGAACCTATCATGGTTCTGGGAGGGAGAGGAAGATGTGAGGGCAGAGGGCACAGGAGATGGGTCGGACACAGTTGTGGGTGGGAAACCTCAGTTAAGGAAGAAGGAAGACATGTCAGAAGAACTGTTTTGGAAAGTGGCATCATCGGAACAGATGCGACAGGAGCGAAGGAACTGAGGGAATGGGAAGGAGTCCTTACAGGAAGCAGGGTGTGAGGAGCTGTAGTCGAGGTAGTTGTGGGAGTTGGTAGACTTGTGGTGAATATTGGTGGATAGTCTATCACCTGAAATTGAAACAGAGAGGTCAATGAAGGGAAGGGATGTGTCAGAGATGGACCATGTGAAGGTGATGGAGGAGTGGAAATTGGAAGCAAAATTGATAAATTTTTCCAGGTCCAGATGAGAGCTTCAATCGGTACTGTTTTCCACCCCTCCATCATGTTCACATGATTCATCCCTCTACCCCACCCCCATTGGGCTACCTGTCACTTGCTCATGTTGTTCTCACCAGAGTGCTTACCCTGGTCCTGCCATTATCACATTCTGTTTTCTACTCTTAAAATCACCATTAGCATTTCCTTTAGCCAGTACCACCACCATTAACATCTCTTTTACCTTTTGTTTGTGACATCTTTTGCAATCTCTCCTCTGCCTCCACCTACCGCTGGCCTTCTAGCCAGCTTTACCTGTTCCACCTCCCCTTGAACAGTATATATTTCACCACATTTCTACTTCCCTTTAGTTCTGAAGAAGAGTCATATGGACTCGAAAAGTTAACTCTATTTTTCTCTCCACAGATGCTGTCAGACCTGCTGAGTTTTTCCAGCATTTTTTGTTTTTGTTTCAGATTTCCAACATCTGCAGTATTTTGCCTTTATCGGTCCCAAAGTTTCTGGTTTTGAAACACTGTAGCTGTATCACATGGTGAGAGTTTGCTGTGTGCAATTTGGCTGCTGTGTTTTTTACATGACAACAGTGACTACATTTCAAAGAAGTACTTCATTGGCTGTGAAGCACTTTGGGACGTCCGGTGATCGTTAAAATGTTTTTTTCCTTTTTCTTCCTTATTTGGTCAAAGTCCTCTACCTTCCTTGGTTCTCAATACAGCTCTTCATCCTGCAATACGCCCATGCTTACAGGGATTCCAGTATCTTGCTGGAAAACAAAATTAGATTAAGTTATTGGAAGCAAAATGGAGAGATTAAAGAATGTTTTCACAAAAGCTAATGGGTGGAATTGTGCCAGATTTGTACTAAGTCCGATAGCGGGCGGGTAAACCCGCCAACTGCAATGGTGACTTTTCATGCCGTATCATTCCCAAACCTGCCACATTAGTTATGCATCCCTGGGAAACATGTTGTTTCCATGGCAGGTGGGCTCTCATTTGCCCACCATGCCATCACCTCGCCGCTTCATCACACCGGACGCCATCGTTAAAATCCAGATGTGCACGCACACATCTCAGTGCTTCCTGTCCAGGACTACTGCAGAGGAGATATCCACAAAAGGCAAAAAGACTGCAGCCCCCAGGTTTAGTGATGCATCACTGGAATGCCTTTTGGATGCCTTGGAGGCCTGCCGCGATGTCCTCTAACCCTATTCTGGCTGCAGGATGGGCAGTGGTATGACCAAACAGACTTCAGAGGCGGTGGCAGTGGTGATAAGTGCCTATGCTGCACAGAAGAGGTTGGTCATTCAATGCAGATAGAGGATGAATGACCTCATCCATGCCGCCAGGGTAAGGCAACCATCTTATCACTCTAAACTCACACGCTCAAGCCTATCACACATTCACTGGCATCTCACTCACTGCCAGCTTAAGGGATATCATTGCTCACTGTCTCTCACGCATCCACTCACAGGTCCACTTGGCCTTATCTCATTTGGAGGTTGCCTCCTCAGCCCTCACCATCCTAAGTCCACTTGCACAGATCAACATACACCCCCACACACACCCTGATGATACCCTCCTTCCCCAGTACAGCTCTCGCCTTGCAGCCTCTTTCCTTGCCTGAGGCCACTTCTCTCTCTTAGCCAAGCATGCCTAGCTCTGCAGCCATTGAAAAGCCACCCACATATGGCTGATCTGGTAGGCAGAGACCTGCTGTGAGCCCCCCTAAAAGTGATGTGGTGCTGTCTGTGAAGCCTGGTGCTGATAACTGCAAGTGCTGACTGAAGTAAAGTGGGCAAACAAACCTCAAAGTCCCGAGCAAAGTGAAGCCTACTAGGAGCACATTGCTTGTGTGCTCTTGTGGAACAGGTTGGCTTGTTCTCCCACAAATATGGGCTGATAATCCAGCAACTGGGAGTTGGGTGGGTGGGGGGGCGGGGGGGGGGCTGGGAAGAGGGGAACGATTCCAGTGGGCTGGCCTAATAATGATATGTAGATGTATTATAATGAGGCTCCTGACATCCAATGGCCAGAAACTCGGCCCGCCATCAGTGAGCTGAGCGAACGATTGCAACCTGGTTTCACGCCGCCGTGAAACTCATGACACCATATTGTCGGCTCACGCCACCAAGCACTCCCGACGCCGGTGGGCACGGAAAATCCCGGCCAATGTGCAAGAACAGAAAATGCTCACAGTACCTGACACTTTTTGACCAAAATTATTATGTACTTTTCATTGTTCTTCAACCTGAGTCATGGCAAATCACCTTGATTGTTTGTAAATCTTTCTTTTTCCCACCAGTCTCAGACTTGATCCCTTTCAAAATGTTGCATTACTGTACAGATTGCCAAGGTCGGTGGGTTTTTGCACTGTTCCTTCATAATATTTACTTCAATGTTCCAAACCTAGCAGGAACACTGCTAAAATAATTCCATAAGCTCACAAAGTTGCGCTCAAGGGAATAGGTTTCTTGGGGTTGGGGTGTGCAGGGTTGGGGAGAGGGCGGTGGAGAAGGTAGGTGGAGATGGAGTTGCAAATTTCACCGAAAAATCTGCTTTGAGGAATTAAAGGTTTGAGATTTGGATACCAGGGTTGAAAATAGGATCAAAAAAGAATCTGCAACCATCCATTGGATGAATGTGATTCTGATTATAATCTGTTCAGTTCTGAGCCAAGGACCTTTCCCTTTCTGCCTGTGAGCTATGTGGAAAAGCATATTTTTCTGCCTATTTTTCTTTTAGTTTTCTTTTAGTTAAGATGAACTTGGATTTTAATATCTCATTTTGCATGTTGTGAGGGAAAATTTTAATTCTATAACTCATTCAAAACATGGATTCCTCAGCTTTATTGTTATTTATGTTTATAGCCTGAGAAATGATTTTATGTTTTGTGATGAATGTGTTGCATAAATCTCCATTTCAAAGTATATTTTACAAAGAAAACTTTCCTTCCTCAGTTCTCTTCAAGGCTGGAGTGCAGGAATTAAAACCTGGCATTAGTCCCATGTTGTTGACTTTGAATCACCTGACTTGGTGCCTTGTTTCCATGGCTGCAGAGCAGGAAGTTTTTAAACTGTGCAGCTATGCCTGTGCCCTGCAGAAGCGGGGCTGTCACTTATCCCACTGTCTGGCCCGCAGGAATGGTGAGATGAGTTCCACAGAGTACACTATGTGTGGTGTGTCTGAACTTGGCTAAACAGATGAAGTAGCTTCAAAAAGATTTCTCTGCAATGCCTCGCGTGAGGATAAGCTGAGGCAGAAGATGCAGTTGATCTAGGACCCAAACCACACCGATCACCCGCCTCTCGATTGCTCATTGTGCGTCCCTTTGTAGATCTGATTCATGATGTCCATGCGGAAGCAGCTGACAGTCCCAGACTGCCACAAACGTTCAGTGAGTGCTCTGGGATATCACTTGGCTCGAAGAGAATTCCTGACCGGCTTTGAGGGTAAGTATGCGAAGCAGGTTACTGCTGTAGTCACAATATTTCAAATCACTCCTCTTACAAATTACTGTAAAGGCAAGAAAGCACTTGCATTTATTTAGCGCCATTCACAATCTCAGGCCACTCTGAAGTGTCACTACTGTAATATAGGCAAATTTGACAATCAGCTCGAATACAGCAAAGTTCCAAAGACCAGCCAATCCATTTTAATGACTTTGTTTGCGAAATATTAGCCAGGACAGCAACCATGCTGTTTGAATACTGCCATGTTCTCTCTTACAGCAACCTGAACAAGTAAATGTGGCCTAACATCTTATCCAGAATTCAGCACTTCCAAGAGCACAGTACTCCCTGCTGCACTGGAGCTTCAAGCTGGAACCCATGACCCTCTGAATCAGTGGCAAAAGAGCTATCCACTGGGTCAAGGTGACAATTAGGTTTTTTAAAATTCCTAATTATTCCACATTATATGGCCACTTACAGTAAATTACAAGTCTTTTTTGGATTGAGCTGGGAATTCATCTCACCCACTGCTTACCGAAAATGAAAATCAGTAAAAACTGGGAATTAGGAATACTGGTCTGAACTGTTTTTTTTTCCCTTCTGGGTGTCTCTCTCCTGCTGTTTGCTGTCTATCCACCATTTCTCATTGATTTTATCACTTAGTAAAGCACAGAGAAGAATAAAGAACCCTGCCAGTGTCCTTGCTACACCACATTCCTAGGTTAGCCAAGCAATCAAAAGGAATATTCCATGTGGAAATGGGATTAAAGAAGGAGAAAAGAAAGGCGAGTAGAGTGTCAACTTCCCTCAGCCGGATAGGAGATTGTGGGCTGAAACGCCAGAACTAAAGTTTGCCATTTAGCTGGCACTTCGTCACACAACTGAAGAAGTGCAGCATTGTTGGAGATGTTGGTCTTTCAGATGAGGTATTAAACTGAGTGTCTGCCCGCTTTACAGGTGGAGGCTAAAGCAGAAATGGATGAGGCATTCTGGGAAGGTGGGATCAAATAGACTGAACAACTTCCTTTATCTGGGCCTATTCTGTGGGGCTGTTGCCCACATCTTAAGTTTGAAGTTATCTTAATCTGCTTTGGGCCTGAATTTCTTATTAATCTCAGCCAGTTAGCTGATAGGTATGACAGTTGGCCTCAGGTAAAGCTGGGAGAAATCTGTTGCTGATACAAATGGTATGTTGACCTTCATTGCAAGAGGGCTTGAGTACAGGAGCAAGGATGCCTTACTGCGGCTGTATAGGGCCTTGGTGAGACCACACCTGGAGTATTGTGTGCAGTTTTGGTCTCCTTACCTAAGAAAGGATATACTTGCCAAAGAGGGTGTTATAGAGTTGATTTTCCAGGCAACTTTTCTTTGTGGAAGCATTGAATTGTATTTACAAGGCAGCAGCAGCAGCTACATGTTTGCAACTAACCCTATAACTAAAGAAGAACTCACCCAGAAGTTCCCCACACTAACTCATTAGTTTACACAGGTCATGTGATCTTACAATACAGGATTATTCTTAAAGCTACAGTCCTATGTTTATCAAAACTACAATTACTACAGAGGGGGTGCAACAAATGTTCACCAGATTGATTGCCGGGAAGGCAGGATTGTGGTACGAGGAGAGATTGACTCAACTAGGCCTGCTTCACTGGAGTTTAGAAGAATGAGAGGAGATCTCATTGAAACATAAAAAATTCTGACAGGGGCGGACAGACTGGATGCAGGGATGATGTTTCCTCTGGCTGTGGTGTCCAGAACAAGGGGGTCACAGTGTCACAGGGCAGAATGACCTACTCCAGCTTCTATTTTCTATGTTTCTATGATACATTTCAGAGAATGCACGTGTGTATAGGAGCGATAAGGATGGGATTAGACTGGGCTTTATCCCAGCGAATGGTTCATTGTCCTGTCCATGTTAGGGATAGCTTTGGTGGAAATACTTAAACCAGTCAATCCTGGTTCACATCTGTTCTAAAATAGCACTTGGGAGGAATTTGGCACCAACATATTTAGCAAACGCACATAGCACTCAGGAAGGCTACCCTTCCTCTATCTCTACGCAAACAAAGAAATTCTGATGTGACTGAGTAACCTGAAGGATTCATTGGCTACAGGTTAGGGGAATAGAAATAACATGACTTATCAAAGAAACCATGGCTTCTGCTCGTCACAAAGGGCAGAGTGCAGTCAATGAAGATCTAAGATGGAGAATGTTAGGGGTAGAAATCTGACAGAAAGTGAATCATAAAGTTCCCCTTACATGCCACCCGCTAGCTCCCCTCCTCCTCTCCCCACACCATCCCCCCCAACCCCAAAAATAGCAACAGCTGTACAAAAAGCTGTGATGGACAGAGTATGAGGACTTTTTAAAAAAGATTATACAATGGACTGTCAATGAGTGAGATAATCAACTTATTGAGGTATGAATGTAAACAATGCTATCTCCTCTCATCTCAATTAAATAAAGTCAATTGACTGTGGATTCCTTACCACACAGGACTTTAGTCACAGTGTTTGCGGAAAGACTATTATGTAGTAACTATTTCTTTTCCCAGCGTTTAGTCCCTCCTACTTGGGCAGAGTGAACTAATTAAAGGCATCTAAAGTTATTAGGTTGCCCTATCCCATACAAATTAAATCTCTAGCACCACTCCCCCACCCCCACCCCCATACTTCCTAAAGAGAGAAACATGGGGTTGGACAGATTTTCTCTTGAATCCTATGGTCATGATGATGGTTCTTCCATTGCTAATCATCCTCCTGTTGCCTAAAGTGATCAACACCCATGATCCTGAGATGAGGCGGGAAATGGAGCAACCCATGAACATGTTAAACCTGAACCATGAGTTGCCAGAGGTTTCAAAGTTTATGACCCACCTTTTCTCTTCCAAGTCACCTAAATCTGGAAGTGGTAGCAAGGCTGGCAAATGTGGTGCTCTGTAGAGAAGGTAGTCCTTCCATCGTTGTGTCATTCATGGTTAAATCACACACAAAAAGCACCAGTAGAATAAGTACTGAGAGCTCCTTGCAAAGAAAAATAAAAGTTGTGAAAAACATATTTGACTTCTTGAAGACAAAGGGCCTGGTATTTATGTAAATATGGAAACATCAAAAATTCTGTGTGCTCGCAGTGACTGGTATATTCTGAAGAATTTCTTATAGTTTAATTAAGTTGTAATGCAGAATAATATCCTAGTTTATTTACTGCCAGTTTTGGTAAATATTTTTAATACATTCAAATTCCGTTCGAGAGATTAAAATAATATAAAAGTGAAATATTTCAAACCCCTGTTCAAATTTCTGAGGCACAAGGCAGTGATGTCTCAAAATGATGAAAATATATTCAAGGTAACTTTTTTCTCTAAGTGATGTTTATTTCAAATGCACAAAGTTAATACAAGTTAAAAAAAAAAACAATCCGGGGATAAGAAGCAAAATGGTTAGCGGGAGATAATTATTATTGAAAAGAGGAATAAAAATAGAACAACATCCTAAACAATCCATTGGGATCCATCTATCATGTGCCTCTGCTACACAATGCCTTCCAACAGTAGCACTGGGAGGCTGATATGGGAATGATGGGGAGAGTACTGCCACCAACACCTGATGTAATATTGACACCCAGCGCAATGGCACTCCTGGATGACAGCAGTCCTTGCCTAGCCCCTGTACATCCTACCCCACTTACCTTCATCTACTTCAACCTTAGCATACTGCTCTTCCCAGGACCTGTATCAGTAGTGGGCTCGATTGAGTGGATCTTGCTGGATCATGTATAAAGATAATAGAAAGTTGGCAGCTTGATTTACATCACTCCGATTTTTATTTCTATTGACCAAAATATTAAAAATTAGAGTTAACCCATTCAGGAGCAAGATCAGGAAGCACTTTTCCACATCAAGGGTAATAGAAATCTGAAACTCCCTTTCCTAAAAGTTTGTGGATGCTGGGTATCAATTGGATCTTTCAAGACTGATATTGATAGGTTTATGTAAGGGAAGTGGATCAAAGGGTATGGCGCAACATTGGGCAAATGGATTTGGTGTATAGTCTAACCATTACCTGCTTGAATGATGGAATAGGCTCGAGGGGCTGAATGGCCTACTCCTGTTCCTAGGTAAAAACCTGGGAAAGGAACACTGAATATGGCATGTAATAATTATGCAATTTTGTTTCAATTAGCACTTTCTCTCTTGCCTTTGTTCAGACGGTGTTATTAAATGGTGGGATTTGGAAACTGGACAGCTGAGCTTTTCAGTCTTTGAGCACACTGGTATGATCACTCAGTTCCTATACTGGTCTGAGCCCAAGCTGCTTTTCTCAGCATCGAATGATGGGACTATTGTGGTGTGGACTGTCGGGGCCACTGTATTTGACCGGATTATGGTAAGAGCTGTATCCCGGGTTTTCCGTTTTCATCCTTGGATCTTTTCAATGTTGTCGTTATGATGTTTATTCTGAATTGCCAAGAAGTTGACACAAACTGAAAAGTTAAAATTCCAGAGACCGCTGTAGTTAAGAATAAGGGGGGAGCTTATGAAGTGTAGTCACTGTTTTAATTTAGGAGATGCAGCAATCAAATTGCACAGTAAGCTCCCCTAAGGGGGCCTTGTCGTACAATGGGTAGTGTCCCTTCCTCTGTTTCCAAGTCCCACTCCAGGACTTGATGGCCAAGGAATGCATGTTCACTGTGTGGCCAAACAAGTTGAGTATCAACTTATAAGTCCTTGCCATACATCAATGGCAGTGGTAAGAGTGGCAGAGATACCTGGTCAGCTATGTGATGGAATCAAATTGGAGCCTCTACCATCACTATTCATAGCTCCAGACTACAACATTCATGCAAAAATGCATGTTGCCACAGCAACTTGGACTCCTTTGGGAGCCAGTGGGCTGGATGGCTGGTGTGGATTGCATTGGGTATGATTCCCGTTCCAGCTGGGGTGGATTTGGGATCTGGCACCTTGTCCTACCCATGGTGGAGATCGTGGCACTGTGGACCAGACGTGACTTTGGGCACAGAACTCCAGTAGAAGAAGCTCTCCTGTGCAGCATTGTGATAATGCCAAATAATCTGTTTTAGTGAAACTGGTTGAGGGATAAAAAGTGGCCAGGACACCAGGGGAAACTCTCCTCTGAAGTTTAAAATACTGCCATGGGCTCTTTTATGCCCATCTGAGGGGGTAGAGAGGGCCTCAGTTTAACATTACTTCTGACAATTGTCATCTCCAACAGTGGAATGATCCCTTAGTGTTTCAGCCTGTATTACATGCTCAACTCTCAGGATTGGGGCTTATATCCACAATCATCTGCCTTAGAAGCGAGGGTTATTTTTATTCATTCACAGGATGTGGGCATCGCTGGCTAGGCCAGCATTTATTGCCTATCCCTAAGTGCCCTTGAGAAGGTGGTGGTGAGCTGTCTTCTTGAACTGCTGCAATCCATGTGCTGTAGGTACACCCACAGTGCTGTTAGGGAGAAAGTTCCAAGATTTTGACTCAGCGACAGTGAAGGAACTGCAATATATTTCCAAGTTAGTTTGGTGATTGACTTAGAGGGGAACTTCCAGGTGGTCCCAAGTGTCTGCCGCCCTTGTCTTTCTAGATGAAAGCAGTCATGGGTTTGGAAAGTACTGTTGAAGGAGCCTTGGTGAGTTCCTGCATTGCATCTTGTAGATGGTACACACTGCTGTCATTGTTTGTCAGTGCTGGAGGGAGTGAATGTTTGTGGATGGGGTGCCAATCAAGCAGGCTGCTTTGTCTTGGATGGTTTCAAGCTTCTTGAGTGTTGTGGGAGCTGCAGTCATCCAGTCAAATGGAGAGTATTCCATCACATTCCTGACTTGTGCCTTATAGATGGTGGACAGGCTTTGGGGAGTCAGGAAGTGAGTTCCTCATCGCAGGATTCCTAGCCTCTGACCTGCCCTTGTAGCCATAGTATTTATATGGCTAGTTCAGTTCAGTTTCTGGTCAATGGTAACACCCAGGATATTGATTGTTGCCACCACAGAGTCACTCTGACATCTGCATGTCTAGTAATAAATAATTTAATTGATGAATAGGTATACTGATTTAAGAAAGAAAGAGAGAACTTGCAATATTTTATAGCGCCTTTCATATTGCCAGGATGCTAGAGCTAATGAATTGCTTTGGGTGTGCAGTCGCTATTGCTAGTAGGAAAAAGTAGTGTTTGCAAAGTTGGTTCCCACAAACAGCAAATGAATGGATAGTTTTAGGATGCACTGCGTGCTTCTGTTCATTTTGTCTTTTGCTTCCAGTTGAACACTTCCATATTTTGCATGGCAATCAATCACCGGAGGCACCAACTCATCTGCGGATTCAAAAAGCAGCTCAGGGTCTTTGCTTTGGATGACAAGAAGGATTCTGGTCACGTGTTGGATTTGGGCAAGAGCTTCGCTGATCACAGGCATCAGGACATTGTGTCGGCTGTAGTCTGCCTTGACACACGGATATACTCTGCTGGGTAAGTACCCATGCAACAAGGAGATATAAAGGGACTTAGTCTTTTGTGTGATGATATCATCATTATATTGAAGAGGCTTGAAGTCCGGCTCTGCCTGAATGTACAGAAACCGTCTGGTATAAAGCAGAGTCTGAATAAAGATCTGGTATAAAGTACACTGTCTCTCCTCACAAGGAAGATTGCCACTTACCAAACTCAGAAATCTTAAACGCAGCTCCCCAAGTGTGTTCAATGACAACAACAACTTGCATTTAATGTAGCAATCTCGAAGCATTGACAGGAGTGGAATCGTTGACAAGGCCAAGATTTACTGTCCTCACCATCGCCTGAAAAAGTGGTGGTAGTCGTGGTGGTGACCTATACCATGAAATGCTGCAATCCTTGTAGTCATGATGCTGCCATGATGATGTTAATTGGGGAACTCTGGGATGCAAGTAGGTATGCAAGTCAGGAGAGGTGAGCTTGTTTCTTCTATTCACTTATGGGATGTGGGCATTGCTGGCTAGGTCAGCATTTATTCTCCATCTCTAATTGCCCTTCACAAGGTGGTGGTGAGCTGCCTTCTTGAACCGCTGCAGTCCATGTGACGTAAGTACATCTACAGTGCTTTAGGGAGGGAGTTCCAGGATTTTGACCCAGTGACAGTGAAGGAACGGCGATAATTTCCAAGTCAGGAAGGTGTGTGGCTTGGAGGGGATCTTCCACGTGGTAGTGTTCCCATCTGTCTGCTGCCCTTGTCCTTCTAGATGGTAGTGCTTGTGGGTTTGGAAGGTGCTGCCTAAGGAGACTTGGTGAGTTCCTGAAATGCAGCTTGTAGATGGTACCCACTGCTGCCAGTGTGTGGGTGGTGGAGGAAGTGAATGTTTGTGGATGGGGTGCCAAAGCGGACTGCTTTGTCCTGGATAGTGTCAAGTTTCTTGAGTGTTGTGGGAGCTGCACTCATCCAGGTAAGTAGCAAGTATTCCATCACATTCCTGACTTGTGCTTTGTAGATGGTGGACAGGCTTTGGGGAGTCAGGAAGTGAGTTACTCATTGCATGATTCCTAGCCTCTGATCAAGAGCCTCTATGGCTCTTATAGTCACAGTATTTATGTGGCTAGTCCAGTTCAGGTTCTGGTCAATGGTAACCCTCAGGATGTTAAACGTGGGGGATTCAGTGATGGTAAAGCCATTGAATGTCAAGGGTGATGGTTAGATTATCCCTTTTTTGAGATGGTCATTGCCTGGCACCTGTCTGGCACGAATATTACTTGCCACTTGTCAGCCCAAGCCTGGATATTGCCCAGGTCTTGCTGCATTTGGACATGGACTGCTTCAGTATCTGAGGCGTTGTGAATGGTGCTGAACATTGTGCATTCATCAGTAAACATCCCCACTTCTGACCTTAGGATGGAAGGAAGGTCATTGACGAAGCAGCTGAAGATGGTTGGGCCTAGGACACTGCCCTGAGGAACTCACAGAATCACATAATCACACAGTGCAGAAGAGGCCCTATGGCCCATCGAACCTGCACCGACACTTGAGAAACACCTGACCTACCTACCTAATCCCATTTACCAGCACCTGGCCCATAGCATTGAATGTTATGACGTGCCAAGTGTTCATCCAGGAATCTTTTAAAGGATGTGAGGCAACCCGCCTCCATCACCCTCCCAGGCACGCATTCCAGACCATCACCATCCTCTGGGTAAAAAAGTTTTTCCTCACATCCTCCCTAAACCCCCTGCCCCTCACCATGCACTTATGTCCCCTCATGACTGACACTTCAACTCCTACAGTGATGTCCTAGAACTGAGATGACTGACCTCCAACAACTACAACCATCTTCCTTTGTGCTAGGTATGACTCCAACCAGCGGAGAGTTTTTCCCCTGATTCCCATTGACTCCAGTTTTGCTGGAGCTCCTTGATGCCACACTCGGTCAAATGCTGCCTTGATCTCAAGGGCAGTCACTCTTGCCTCACCTCAGGAGTTCAGCTCTTTTGTCCATGTTTGAACCAAGGCTGTAATGAGGTCAGGAGCTGAGTGGCATTGGCGGAGCCCAAACCAAGGGTCAGTAAGCAGGTTATTGCTAAGAAGTGCCGCTAGATAGCAGTATTGATGACACCTTCCATCACTTTACCGACGATCGAAAGTAGACTGATGGGGTGGTAATTGATCGGGTTGGATTTGTCCTGCTTTTTGTGTACAGGACATACCTGAGCAATTTTCCACATAGCCGGGTAAATGCCATTGTTGTAGCTGTACTGGAACAGCTTGGCTAGGGGCACGGCAAGTTCTGGAGCACAAGTCTTCACTACTATTGCTAGATATTGTCAGCCGGTGGAGACAGTATTGCCATGACATTGCTGCTCCCCTCTAGCACAAAATGGTTTCACACTGATTCAACACACACTTCATCCAGTGAATTCACAGCATTACTTATGAATAAATAGCTGGAGCTAAGGTGTTGAGACGTATTTATTGGCCTATTGACTTTAAAGCTCAGGATTTGAGGCTTTGGAAAGGGTCCAAAGGAGTGCAACTGGATTAATCTCCAGTTTGAAATATTTTGTTTATCAAGATATGCTACAAGGGCTGGAACTCTGTACTTTGGAGAAGCATAGACTTAGGGGAGATTTGTTTGAGGTTTATAAAATGATGAAGGGAATTGGTTGTTGTTTGCGCTGGCAGTTTGTCCAATTAAATAAGTTAAGAAGGACCGGGGAGTCACAAATTTAAGTTGTACAAGTCCAGAACTAGGTTACATGTCCAGAGACGGTAATTTTCTTCGAATATTGGACAACTAGGACATGCAGTAGACACTGATTCACTGGCCAGAATATTGCCGTCAGCATCCTTTTAAGGCAATTAAGAATGTAATTTATCTAATTAACTGCGCTGCCTGTCCAACCTCAAGGTTGGCAGGCAGGCGAAGAGCCTAAGCGGCCTTCGCGTTTTTCAGGAAACCTCATCCACGGGCAGGATGAGGTTTCCTGAAGGTTTAATTAAATAAAATTTGCGAAATGCACAAACATGTCCCAGCTCATGTGACACTGTCACATGAGGGGACATGTTTAAATAATTTTTCAGATCATTTCTTAAAAATTTGTACTATCAAATTAATCACCCTAAGGCAGCTCCTGCGCTCTTTCGCGGAGGGCTCTCCCTCCTCCCCCCATCCATACAGGTAGCGCTGAGCCTTAATTGGCCCACCCACGTAAAATAGCAGTGCACAGTCGATCGTGGGCGACAATTGGCTTTGCGCCTGCCCCTGCCTGATCCCGTACAGCCTGCCCGACACAGGTAAGATCTTGCCCACTGAATTCCATCAAGCGACAGCAGGACCTGTTTCTTGCTGGGGGCACATATCACCTCTTACAAAGAGAAGCACTGCATAGAATAATCAGGGCCAGAGTGATCTCCTGGACTAGTATCCATCGTCTTTATGGACGGAGAAGAACTACCCAGATATTCCTCCCAGTTGGTCTGGATTTTTATCTGTTTTTTATCCTCTCCAGGAAGATCATATGGTTTTGTCTAGGAGGGGGAGTGTGTGCATTGTTTGGGACAGGCTGAATGAACGAGAGGGTCTTCTTTAATCGGTCATTGTTTGTATGTTCACATTATGGTTTGAAGTTAAGCTTTGTTGAAATATTAAATGACAAAAGGAACTCTTAATTTAAGCCAAGACTTTGTTTAGGTTATAAATTCATGTAGAGTACATAATTTCACGGAGCCTTCCTCAGGAAGGATGCAAACTGTCCAGAAGCACAATTGTGTACAGGAAGAGTAAGTTTATCCATAATACTGTTTCAGAGTGGTTGACATGGCCTACAAGAGACTTGAGAATAGGCATGATCGTTTTGCTAATGTTATTTATTCATACTCTTTACAAGGCATCATAGTAAGTACATGGTTTCAGGAACACAGACTATTCTGTGCCTAGCTCTCTAGGAGTTTCTTGGTCATTTGCCTCTGATGTCACCGTTACATCATTAACATCATCATGGTCTCACTAACATAACCATTGATCCATTACTCCATATCTCCCCCACAAGTATAATCTCAAAACTGTTAAATTCTTTTATTAAACTATTTACAAACAAAAGAATGAGGAACAGGAGTCGGCCTCCCAACCCCTTGAGCCTCCTCCGCCGTTCAATAAGATCACGGCTGATCTGATTTTAACATCAGTTCTATATTCCCACCTACCCCTGTTAACCTTTCATCCCCTTGCTTAGCAAGAATCTATCACTGCCTTAAAAATATTCAAACACCCTGCTTCCCCTGCCATTTGAGGAAGGGAGTTCCAAAAACTCACAACCCTCTGAGAGAAAAAATTCTCCTCATCTCTGCCTTAAATGAGCGACTCCTTATTTTTAAACAGTGGCCCCTAGTTCTAGATTCTCCCAAAAGAGGAAACATCCTCTCCACATCCACCTTGGTCAAGACCCCTCAGGATCTTATATGTTTCAATCAAGTCGCCTCTTACTCTTCCAAATTCCAGTGGATGCAAGCCTAGCCTGTTGAACCTTTCCACATAAGAGAACCCACCCATTCCTGGTATTAGTCTAGTAAACCTTCTCTGAACTGCTTCCAACACATTTACATCCTTCCTTAAATAAGGATACCAATACTGTACACAGTACTCAAGGTGTGGTCTCGCCAATGCCCTACATAACTGAAGCATAACCTCCCTACTTCCCCTCACAATAAACAATCTTTCCTAATCACTTGCTGCACCTACAAAACAGCCTTTTGCAATTGATGCTCCAGGACACCTAAATCCTTTTGCACCTCAGAACTCTGCAATCTCTCACTATTTTGATAATATGCTTCTTTTTTATTCTTCCTGCCAAAATGGGCAATTTCACATTTTCCCATATTATACTCCATTGCCAGATCTTTGCCCACTCACTTAACTTATCTATATCCTTTTGCAGTCTCCTTACGTCCTCTTCGCAACTTACTTTTCTACCTATCTGTGTGTCATCAGCAAACTTATCAACAATATCTTTGGTCCCTTCATTCAAGTCATTTATATAAATTGTAAAAAGTTGAGGTCTCAGCATTGATCCCTGTGGCACACCACTTGTTACATTTTGCCAACCAGGAAATGACCCATTAATGCCTATTCTCTGTTTCCTGTTAGCCAGCCAATCTTCTATCCATGCCAATATGTTATCCCTTACACCATGAGCTTTTATTTTCCGCAATAACCTTTGGTGTGGCATCTCATCAAATGCCTTCTGGAAATCTAAGTACAGTACATCCACCAGTTTCCCTTTATCCACAGCACATGTGACTTCTTCATAGAACTCCAATAAATTGGTTAAACATGATTTCCCTTTCACAAAACTATGTTGACTCTGCTTGATTACCTTGAATCTATCTAAGTGCCCTGCTATGCTGTCTTTAATAATAGCTCTATGACAGATGTTAGGCTAACTGGCCTGTAGTTTCCTGCTTTCTATCCCCCTCCCTCTTTTAAAAAAGGTGTTACATTCACTATTTTCCAATCTAATGGAACCTTCCCCGAATCTAGGGAATTTCAGAAAGTTAAAAGCAACGCATCAACTACCTCATTAGCCACTTCTTTTAAGACCTTAGGATGAAGTCCATCCAGACCCAGAGATTTGTCAGCCCGCAGCCCGAACAATTTACTCAGTACCACTTTTGTGGTGACTGTAATTTTCTTGCATTCCCCCTCTCTTCCAGTTCCTGATTTACGGCTATTTCTGGGATGTAACTTGTATCCACTATAGTGAAGAACAATGCACAATATGTGTTCAATTCATCTGCCATCTTCTTATTTTCCATATTAATTCCCCAGACTCACTTTCTATAGGACCAGTGTTAGTTTTGTTAACTTTTTTCCTTTTAAAATACCTACAGAAATTCTTACTATCTGTCTTTATATTACTAGCTAGCTCTTTATCATATTATAATTTTTTCCCTCCTTACTAATCTTTTAGTCATTCTTTGCTGTTTTTTTATGTTCTGTCCAATCTTATGACCTGCCACTCATCTTTGGGTAATTATATACTTTTTCTTTAATTTTAATACTATTTTTAACTTTTTCAGTTAACCGCAATGGTGGTTCTGTTCCTTGGAAGTTTTCTTTCTCGTTGGAATGTATCTATCCTGTGTATTCTGTAATATCACCTTAAATGTCTGCCACTGCATCTCTTTTGACCCATCCCTTAACCTCATTTGCCAGTTCACTTTAGCTAGCACTGCTTTCATGCCCTCATAATAGCCCTTATTTAAGTTTAAAATACTAGTCTTAGGCCTACTCTTCTCTTCCTTGAACTGAATGTAAAATTCAATCATATTAAGATCGCTGATACCTTGGGGTGCCTTCGCTATGAGTTCCTTAAATAATCCTATCTCACTGCACAATACCAGGTCTGGTATATCCTGTTCTATCATTGATACCAGAACATGCTGTTCTAAGATACTATCTTGAAAACATTCTTATCAATTCCTCATCATGGCTACCTTTGCTCATCTGATTTTTCCAGTCTATATGTAGATTAAAATCCTCCATGATTAGCGCTGTACCTTTCTGACAAGCTCCCATTATTTCTTCCCTTATACCCCTTCCTACCATGTAGTTACAATTAGGGGGCCTGTACACCACTCCTACAAGTGACTTTTTGCCTTTCTCATTTCTCATCTCAACCAAACCACTTCTACATCCTGGTTTTCTGAACTTAGATCATTCCCTCAGTAATGTGCTAATACCATCATTAATTAAGAGTGTCACCCCTCCACCTTTTCTTAGCCTCTCTTTATCCTTTCTAAATGTCATGTAAGCTTCAATATTCAGGTCCTAATCTATGTCATCCTGTAGCCATGTCTCTGTAATGGCTATTAGGTCATACTTATTTATTTCTATTTGAACTATCTGTTCAACTGTTTTGTTTCAAATGCTGTATGCAATCAGATACAGAGCCTTTTGTTTTGTCCTTTTATTATTTCTGTAACCTCTAGCCTTATCTGCTGATATATTCTTAGATTTGTACTCGCTGTCCCTTCTTGTCACAGCTAGTGCATCCTTTTCAATTGTTGCATAATGTTGTTCTGTTTCTGTTAATGATGGAGAATCATAGTAAATCAGATTTCTCACTGATCTGAAGCTGAACTGCTCCATGCCCCATTGCTGATGCATCAGCTGCTACTATCCTTAGCCCTTTTCAGTTGAATTGTGTGAGCACTTTTGAAGAGACTAGCAATTATTTAATTTTGAGAAAGGCGTTCTTCTGCTCATCTCCCCAACACCTTTCCTCAGCAGGCCACTTGGAAGTTCATTAATGGCAGATGGGTGTTAGATAAACTCATTGACCATGCCTAAAACTCACTGAATGTCCTCATTACTCTTGGGCTGTGGAAACTCTTTAATTGCCTTGGTTTTTTGGGGACCTAACATTAACGCTTTTTGGTGGGTGATGTGACCCAAAAGTCTAATGGTGGTCTTCCCAAATTCACACTTATAATTCAAGGTGAGGCCTGCTTGTGCACCCAAACCACCCAAACTGTATGGTCGTGTTCTTCTTGAGTAGCACCACAGATGAGTAAATCATCCATGTGGCAAATAATTCCTTCTTTGCCTTCAAGGATGTTGGATATAGTGCACTGAAAGATTCCCACTGCTGAGGATGTGCCAAAGGAAAGATGATTGAAACAGAAGTGATCAAAAGGAGTAATAAATGCAGTTAACAATCTTGGTTCTTGATCAAGGAAATCTGTCAAAGCCCACTGTTGGCATCCAGCTTGGTGAAAAGGACACTCTTGGACCAACTTCGCCAAACTGTCATCAACAGAGGACAGTGGATCTCCCATTGGGCTGCTTTCTTTAGCTGTGTCAGGCCAACGCAGAACCTGGTTTCACCACTAGGTTTAGGAATCATCACTAACCCAGACCACCACTTTGCAGGCACTGTAACAGGAGAAATTATTCATTTTCACAGCATCTTGTTGATTTGCTCTTTGACTTTTCCGATCAGTGGGTGTGGCACGCTCCTAGGAATAAATAAACAAACTGGTTTGTCACCTGGGAGTAGAGTGATATGATACGCAATTTTGAGCTTTCCCAGTTCCCGGAACAAGAAATACACTCCTAAAAATGGCTCTGCTGTCATGTTGTGTTACCTCCTCGCCCCGATGTACAAGACCGAAGCCTCAACATGCTGCTCTGCTGAGTAGAGAAAGTTCTGATCCTGCGGAATATAAAGAGCTTCATTAATTTCTTTGCCTTTATATTTATGGGTCGTAGAGATCTGGCCTTTCTCTTCAAAGCCTGTGCCTCCTGACCCCTGTGGCTTTATTTTTGATGGCTGGGTATCCACATTATTAAGCCAGTGCTGTTTGTCTGATAAGATCTTGACTGCAGTCCTTGTGTTCTGCTTACATTCTGTTCGATAACCTCTGACATCCAGCTCTACAGACCAGAACTGCTTATTGAGGTCTTTTACTTCCCCAAGAATTCTTCACCCTGACTGTCCCTATTTCCACTGGCTGTATTTCAGATAATGGTAAAGCTGGCTCTCCTTCTCTTCCTTTCAACTGTGCTTTAAATCTGCAGAATCACTTAAAATGCCCGGTCATGCCACAGGGAAAGCATTTAGCTTCCTTTGCTGGGCATGTTCTGTGACAGTGCTGTGTTTTAGCGCCACATCTGAAACATTTTAAAATAGGTGGAAGGGTTCTCCTCCCCCCTTGACAGTTTTGGCAGGCTTCTCCAGACGCTTTTCAGTGGGTGGGGCTCCCAACTTTGGGCCTGCATACTGGATCAACTGCTCCCAAGCCTCGACGTTGCCCCAAGTTGCACCTCGAGTGTGCTGTCGCAAGGTTGCCGGCAGCTGTAAAGTCGAATCATCTTTGGATTGCGAAAGACCCGTCAGTGCATTGTTGAGCCTGCCGACCACAAAACAATGGAGAATGAGCTCATGTTTTGAAGTACTAATAGAAGGCTCCCTAACTTTGTAGTATGATGTCAAGGTCTCATTGATGCCTTGCCACCCAAGGACCTCATCAGCTGTGCCCCCATCCCCACATATAAAAATGTGCCAACCTGGTGTTTCTGGATTTCCCCATGTAAACACAAAGCCGTATGGTACTTTTTGAACTGTCTCTTCCTGAGCTCCCATCCTTGTCCTTGCTGTGGATTCTCGATGTGTTGGAAAGGCTGTGAGAGTGGTATTGGCTGCCCAGTAGCTGTTGACATTGTGTGTATCTCATTGCCCCCTCATCGCAATGCTTTCCACTTTTGATTTTTGGTGCTGTGGGGTCGATCTGTTCTAGCTCTACATTCATGGGTTACTGATCTGCAGTCTCAGTTTCTTAAACTGTGGCCTCCAGTGCTGCCACCATGTTTCGGAGAGGTTTAACTTAGTCTACAAGTGACTCAAGGTAGGCAACATCGTTTTTCTAAAACTATTTATTTACACAATTTACAAGGCATCATAGTATAAGTACATGGTTTCAAACCATTCTGTACCTAGCTCTCTTGGACCTTCTTGGTCACCTGACCCCTGATGTCACCATCACATCATTAATATCAGCATGGTCTCATTAACATAACCATTAACCCATTACTCTACAAACACTACATAACTAATAGCTCAGGCTTAAGTGTAAAGATATATTGAGATATATATTGGAATGAAATGGGACTGCTTAGGGTGAATGATGTTCAAATAGTAGATGAAGGAAGTTAATAGATAACGTGTTAAACATCCTTACAGGGTACACAGTCAAAAGAAAGAACTTAAAAAAGAATTTGAATCACATCTTTTCACCAGGGGTGATCTGTTTGAAGTGTTGAGAATATTAAAAGGATTCAATGCGGATCACTGAACTCCTGTGATGGGGGAGCCAGGAACAATGAAGCATATTCTTACAGTTACAACTTGGTCATTCAGGATTGATATAAAGAAGCATTTCTTCACACAAAGGCTAGTGGAAATCTGTCACTCTCCCCAAAAGACTATGGATGCTGGGTTTCAGTTGAAGCTTTCTACACTGAGATAATAATGTATTTTTGTTCAGTGACGATATTGAGTGATTTGGAGAAAAGACAAGTAAATGGAGGTGAAGTGCAGATCATCTCATCTGATTGAATAGCAGAATAGGATAGAGGGATTGAATGGCCTCCTCCTGTTTCTATGCTCCACCACCCCTCCCTATTGGGCTAAAAAATAAACTGGGGGAAGATGAAAGAGACACTAAGACTGGGGCAATTATCTCAAAAAAAGTGTCCATTTTCACCCATGGACTGATGAACATTTCCGCCCCTCTTGTTTGACCAGGTATGACAAGAAGCTCATCATCTATAACACCAGCTCTTATCCGAATAGCAAAACCCTGCAGGTGGTCTACTGCAACCCCAGTGCTCACGATGCGGGAATCACAAACCTGATGGTGGTCCGAGAATACGAGAGCACGAGGTAAGGGCTGCGGCGAAGCCTCACTGACCAGCATGGCGCAGGGTGCCTCCTGATTCTGAATGTTTTTGTTAGGGATGCCTTACAAAACAAAACACTTGGACCTGGAAACTTGGCCGTGCAGTGCCTGCTTTTCTGGTGCTAAACTGCATACTAGGCCTCCAATATGGCGGGCAAGAAGCACACACTCATTAATGAGCCAATGTGCGCCACCTAACATCTTGGTGAAGGCCATAATATCAGTGTTCAATACCCAATACTTAGCTTGTACAGGGGAGAAAAGGTATCCTGTAAAGGAAGTATCCTGTAAAGGAAGTACCATCAAACACAATGAATCAAGAAGTGTGGGCAATACTTACTTGACTCTGACAATGATCGATTGAGGACGTGTTCCTCTCTCAAACAAACCTTTTTTAATACTTCATTGTCCGTGGGTCAAAATCCTGGTGTTCCCTAGCTACGGGAGTAGCTTCACCCCATAGACTGCAGCAGTTTTAAGAAGGCTCACCAGCACCTTCTTTGGGGCAACTAGGAATGGGCAATTAACACCTGCCTTGTCAGCAGCACCCATTTCCCAAGAATGATTTAAACAGCTGGAGGAAGATGGAGACAGATTGAGGTGAGAATTTCCATCCAATTATGAATATGCTAAAAATAATGTTATTTTGACTGACTTTACATTGTTGTCATGTTTGTCCAAAGACAAACTTTAACAAGCTCTCACTCTCAACCCAATACAGGCTGATGACTGGCTCCTTCGATAAAAGTGTGAAGGTCTGGTCACAGGATGGACAGCTGATAATGAAGCTCCCTTACTTTGCCAGGTTTATAAGTAGCCTCTGCTTTGTGCCCTGTGTGAACTCTGTCTGGATCTGCAGTGGCGTTCTGTCTCCGTCCATCTTTGATCCAAGCTCTGGAGAAATTGTGAGTGCATCCATCCCTCCCCCATTGAAAGAATTCATCAACTTGCTGAGAATTTCCTACTAATGGAACTACCACTGTTGATTTTATTTACCATCTATCCCCCATTCCTCCTCCTTCACTATAGGAGCAGACTCTCGCTGGATTATCAGGAACCATACAATTTTCTCTCAATGGCCCTAGGCAGTGAATCTGTGTAGGCTATTCAACTGTGGCAGCATCACAGCCAAGCCTCATATGTCCCTCCTCCAATATCCATATTCGGGAAGAAAGAAAAAGCTTGCATTTCTATAACACTTTGCCATATTCTTACGGCATCTGAAAAAGTCTCATAGTCAATTTGACGTAGTTGTTATGTAGTAAAACGCAGCAGGCAATTTGGACAGAGCAAGGCCACAGAACCCACAATCTGTTTTCAGTAATGTGGATAAATATTGACTCGGACAGAGGGGAGAACTTCCCACGCTCCTCTTTGGAATAATGCCATGGGATCTTTTACAGGAAGTCTGGGACTCAGTTTAACCTCTCATCCAAAAGGCGACACCTCCAACAGTGCTATATTCCCTCAGTAGAGGCAGCCCAGATCTGGAGTGGAATTTGAACCAAAATCCATTCAGTTGAACTGACGTTTCAATCGGGCTGTCAGCCCTCTAGGATTAACCAAGAATTTAAGATTAACCTCATGGGAACAATTAGCCATAGGGAGCATTAAAAAAATCAGATTTTTCTTTTTCGGTGAACTCTTTAGTTCATTAGTTATAATAAGATCAGAAATGTGGCGTTGAGGAGGCTGTTCCACTGATAGTCAAGAATCAGTCAATCAGATAATGAGTCGCTTTCCAATAGGTATGGGAACAGTTAGGTGAGGGGTGCCTAGAGGACGAGTCACCAATTGGAGGAGTGTAAGGTTTGAGCAGGGACAGGAGATCATGTCATGAAATCTCGAAGAATACATGCAGCCAGATTTGAAACCCTACATTTCAAGGGGGCTAGTAATAAACCCAGGGAGGTTGAGGTTTGAGCCCAATTGCCCTACAGCCAGCCTAATGGCACAACCTGAAGTCCACTAGCCATATGGTTTAGTACCATCCTAAGCAGTGCCCTTATCTATTGGGTCTGTAAGAGAAGTCTTCCACTATTCAGAGCTCTCCTGTGACAATTATTAGCAACTTTGAAGTAAAGCGTGGGCTACTCTTTTTTTTCATGGGATATGGGTGACACTGGCTAGGCCAGCTATTGTTGCCCATCCCTAATTGCCCTTGAGAAGGTGATGGTGAGCTGCCTTCTTGAACCACTGCAGTCCATGTGGTGTAGGTACACCCACAGTACTGATAGGGATGGAATTCCAGAATTTTGATCCAGCGACAGTGAAGTAACAGTAATATATTTCCAAGTCAGAATGGTGTGTGTTTTGGAGGGGGAACTTGCCATGGTGTTCCCATGCATCTGCTGCCCTTGTCCTTCTAGGTGGTAGAGGTCACAGCTTTGGAAAGTGCTGTTGAAGAAGCTTTGGCAAGTTGCTACAGTGCGTCTTGTAGATTGCGCAGACTGCTGCTACTGTGCATCAGTAGCAGAGGGATTGAATGTTGAATGTGATGGATAGGCTGCTGATCAAGCAGGATGCTTTTCTCTGGATGGTGTTGAGATTCTTGAGTGTTATAGGAGCTGCAAGCTATCCAGGAAAGTGGGGAGTATTCCATCACACTTCTGACCTATCCCTTGTAGATGGTGGGCAGGCTTTGGGGGTCAGAAGATGAGTTATTCACCACAGGATTCCTAGCCTCTGACCTGCTCTTGTAATTTTAAATAGGCTAGAAAATGCAGGAATGAAATCCAGCTTAGAAGGTAGCACAGAACAGTTGATAGTGAATCAGCCTCCTGTATTTATATGCTGCCCAATTGCTTTTTGCCATTAAAGTCAACAAAGAACATTCCTCTAAGGAGAACAATCGTGGTCCTTGTGCATAACTGGAGTCCCTCATCTTTCTGACAGTTTTACTTTCAATAAATCCACTCTGCAGCCTATCCAAAGATTATCATCCATCCTAAAGCGTGCTGCTCCGAATTGGACACAACACCAAGAAGAGAAAGGATAAAGGAGGCTGTGCTCTTGTCAAGCACCCACAGGAGTGGAGGTTTCTTCTTTACTCCTTGTGATTTTCCAACTCTAATAAATCCATGATCACAGTTGTGCTGCCTTTGGGAACCTTGGGGAAGAGGCCAATTAGAAAGGGAAAGCTGGGATTTTTTTCAAGCTTCTCTCGCCTGCCACCTGGTGGTAGACATTGAATTTAGCACATTTGCCCCCTTCTGAGATCTTAGTGATCAGGTACAGTTTCCTCTACCTGTCATGTAGCCTAGTAAGTAAAATATTGTGCCCTTAAGTCTCGCAACCCACCTTTCATTGACTCATTTGGTAGCATCCTCACCAGTGGATCAAATGATTCTGCTCCAGGACTTGGAAAAATCATTTAGGCAGATACTCTTGAGGGAAAAGCGTACTGTCAGAGATACTGTCCTCTGAATGAGGCCCCATCTTCCTCTTCAAGTAGACATAAAAGATCTCATGTCATTATTCGAAGGACAGAGGAATTCTCCCCAGTCTCCTGGTCAATGATCATCCCTCAGCCCATATCTAAAATATATTATCGGCTCTTCATAGCATCTCACTGTGCGCAAAAATGGCTGATAACAATGTTGTCTGCGCTTCATCACAAAGTGCTTTTTGACACTGAGAGATGGCATAGATGGTGTATAAGGAAGTAATAGAGAGGGCTGAAACAAAAACAAAAATACCTGGAAAAACTCAGCAGGTCTGACAGCATCTGCAAAGAGGAAGACAGTTAACGTTTCGAGTCCGTATGACTCTTCAACAGAACTAAGCAAAAATAGAAAGGAGGTGAAATATAAGCTGGTTTAAAGCAGGGTGGGACAAGGTAGAACTGGATAGAGGGCCAGTGATAAGTGGAGATTGCCAAAATATGTCATAGACAAAAGGACAAAGAGGTGTTGAAGGTGGTGACTCTAGCTAAGAAATGTGCTAATAGGGATATTAAGGGTAGAAAACAGGACGAGCAAGGTACAGATAGCCCTAGTGGGGGTGGGGTGGGGAGAAGGGATCGAAATAGGCTAAAAGGTAGCGATAAAGCAATGGATGGAAATACATATAAAAATAATGGAAATGGGTTAGAAAAGAAAAATGTATATAAATTATTGGAAAAAGGGGGATCGGGAAGAGGTTGGGGATGGAGGAGAGAGTTCAAAATCTAAAGTTGTTGAACTCAATATTCAGTCTGGAAGGCTGTAAAGTGCCTAGTCGGAAGATAAGGTGCTGTTCCTCCAGTTTGAGTTGAGCTTCACTGGAACATTGCAGCAGGCCAAGGATGGACATGTGGGCATGAGATCAGGGTGGAGTGTTGAAACGGCAAGCAACAGGGAGGTCTGGGTCATGTTTGCGGACAAACCGAAGGTGTTCCGCAAAGCGGTCACCCAGTCTGCGTTTGGTCTCTCCAACGTAGAGAAAAATACATTGTAAGCAGCGAATGCAGTAGACTAAATTGAGGGAAGTGCAAGTGAAATGTTGCTTCACTTGAAAGGAGTGTTTGGGCCCTTGGATGGTGTGGAGGGGGGAAGTAAAGGGGCAGATGTTGCACCTTCTGTGGTTACATGGGAAGGTACTGTGGGAGGGGGTTGAGGTGTAGGGGGTGATGGAGGAGTGGACCAGGGTGTCCTGGAGGGAACGACCCCTGCAGAATGCTGCCAGGGGGGTTGAAGGGAAGATGTGTTTGGTGGTGGCATCATTCTGGAGTTGACAGAAATGGCAGAGGATGATCCTTTGAATGCGGACGCTGGTGGGGTGATAAGTAAGGACAAGGGGGACCCTAGAGAGGGCTGATGAGTTTAGTGCAGTCAACGTGTAAATGGACTTTCAAAAGTATTTGACAAAATACTGCATAATAGACTTGAAGCCCATACGATTAATGGAATAGTTTAAGTATGGATACAAAACTTCCTCGGGGATGGAAAGCAGAGAACAGTGATAAATGGTTGTTTCTCAGTCTGGAGGACAGTATGCAGTAGTGTTCCCCATGGTGTTGGTGTTAGGGCCACTGTTCTTTTTGATATATATTGATTATCTGGTCTTTGGTTTACAAGGCATAATTTCAAAGTTTGCAGATGACACAAAAAATAGTAAACAATGTGAAGGGTAGTTACAGACTTACAAATGAACATACGAATTAGGAGCAGGAGTAGGCCACTTGGCCCCTCGAGCCTGCTCCGTCATTCAGTAACATCATGGCTGATCTGGAGGATATAGACAGACTGGTGAAATGGGCACACATGGGAGACGAGGTTTAACATAGAGAAACACGAAGTGATACTTTTTGGTAGGAAGAATTATGAGAGGCAACTAAATGATACAATTTTAATGACAAAGGAGATAGATATTAAGTTAAAGAAGAAAAAGTGTGCTTACGACAGGTGTCAAGGAGCAAGTACAATTGAGAACCAAGCTGAATACAGAAGGTTCAGAAGGGATGTAAAGAAGCAAATGCAAGTAGCAATGAGGGATTATGAAAAAAGACTGTTAGCTAACATAAAAGGAAATCCCAAAGTATTCTATAAGCACATCAATAGTAAAAGGCTGGTAAAAGGAGGAGTAAGGCCAATTAGGGACCAAAAAGGGGGTTTACACATAGAGGCAAGAGGCATGGCTGAGGTGTTAAATGAATACTTTACATCTGTCTTTTCCTATGAGGCAGATGCTGTCCAAGCCATGGTGACAAAGGAGGAAACTCAGTCACTAGAAGGGTTTAAAATTGATAAGCAGGTTGTATTGGATAAACTGTCAGTACTTAAAGTTGATAAGGCACTGGGACCGAATGAGATGCATCCAAGAATTTTTAAGGAAGTGAGAGTGGAAATTGCAGAGACACTGGCAAAAATCTTTCAATGTTCCCTGGATTCAGGGGAGGTGCCGGGGACTGGAGAATTGCAAACATTACACCCTTGTTCAAAAAAGGTTGTAAAGATCTGCCCTGCAATTACAGAACGGTGAGTTTAACTTAAGTCGTGGGGAAACTGCTAGAAAAAATTATTCAGGATAGAATTAGTAGTCACGTGGAAAATTTGGATTGATTCGCAAGAGTCAATATGGATTTGTTAAAGGAAAATTGTGTTTAAATAGTTTGCTAGAGTTTTTTGAAGAGGTAACAGAGATGGTTGATGAGGGCAAGGCCATTGATGTGGTGTATATGGACTTCCAAAAGGCGTTCGATACAGTGTCACACAATAGACTTATGAGGAAAGTTATAGGTCATGGAATAAAAGGGGCAGTAGCAACACGGATACAAAATTGGCTGAGGGATAGGAAACAGGGAGTAATGGTTAATGGGTATTTTTCAGGCTGGAAGAAAGTTTGCTGTGGAGTTCCCCAGTGGTTGGTATTGGGACCCTTGCTTTTCCTGATATATGTAAATGATCTAGATCTTGGTGTGCAGGGGACAATTTTGTGGATGAAATAAAACTTGGGAGAATTGTAAACTGTGAGGAGGACAGTGTAGAACTTCAAAAGGACATTGACACATTGGTGGAGTGGGCAGATAGATGGCAAATGAAGTTCAATGCAGAGAAGCGTGAGGTGATACACCTTGGTACAAAGAACATGGAGATATAGTATAAAATAAAGAATACTATTCTAAAGGGTGTGCAGGGGCAGAAAGACCTGGTATATGTACATAAGTCATTAAAGGTGGCAGGACAGGTAGAGAGAGCTGTTACTAAAGCATACAATATTCTAGGCTTCATTAATAGGGGCTTAGAGTACAAGAGAAGGGAGGTTATGATGAATTTATATAAGGCACTGGTTAGACCTCAACTGGAGGATTGTGTACAGCCCTGGATGCCACACTATAGGAAGGATGTGAACGCATTGGAGAGAGTGCAGAAGAGATTTGGGAGAATGGTTCCAGGGATGACAAACTTCAGTTATGAGGAAAGATTGGAGAAGTTGGATCTGTTTTCCTTGGAGAGAAGGCTAAGAGGAGACTTGATATAAGTTTTCAAAATAATGAGGGGCCGAGACAGAGTAGATAGGGAGAAACTGTTCCCACTTGTAAACGGATCGAGAACCAGAGGGAACAGTTTGAAAGTATTTTGCAAAGGAAGCAAATGCGAAATGAGAAAAAATCTTTTTCACATAGTGAGTAGTTAGGGTTTGGAATGTGTTGTCTGGAAGTGTGGTGGAGGCAGGTCAATTGAGGCATTCAAGACGGTGTTAGATAATTATTTAAATAGAAACAATGTGCAGGGGTACAGGCAAAAGGCAGGAGATTGGCACTAAATTAAAACGCTCAGAGAGCCGGTGCAGGCACAGTGGGCCGAATGGCCTCCTTCTACACCATAACAACTCTGTGATTCTGTTGGTGCAGCAGGCTGTTTATGAACACAACTCTTCAAAGGTGGCAGAACGTGTTGAGAAGACTGTTTAAAAAGGCATATGGGATCCTTGACTTCACTAATAGAGGCATAGCATACAGAGACAAGGCAATTATGCTAAACATTTATAAAACACGTGTTAGACCTCAGCAGGAACATTGTGTTCAATTCTGAGCACCACATTTTAGGAAGGATGTCAAGGCCCTTGAAAGGGTGCAGAAGGGATTTCCTGGAATGGTACCAGGGATGAGGGACTTTAGTCACAGTGAGAGACTGGAAGAGTTGGTGTTGTTCTCCTTAAACCAGAGAAGATTAAGAGGAATTCTGATAGACGTGTCCAAAATCCTGAATGGTTATGATAGGGTAAATCATTCCAATGACTGATGAAGCAGTGAGCAGAGGGCACATGTGATTGGCAAATGAACCAGAGGTGATACAACAAACCTTTTTTCAACAGCAAGTTGTTGTGATCAGGAACCTACTGTCTGAAAGGGTGACAGATCGAAGCAGATTCAGTTGTAATTTTGAAAAGTGATTTTGATAAATACGTAAAGGGAGAACATTTGCAAGGCTATGGAGAAAGGGTGACAGAGTGGGATTAGTTGGAAAGCTCTGCCAAGGAGCCAACACAGGCACGATCTCATTATTCTAGATAACTTCACATCTTCCTTTCTTATCTCTCTCCAAATGGATTACATACAGAATTAAGCTCCCTTGACACAGTCCCATCAAACACTTACAAAGCAGGTACAGAACAGGTAGTTACAAACTGAAGATCCTTCTACGCTACCCCAACAAACCCTCCCAGAGCAGGTACATCATACACTAAATACAAAGTGAAGCACCCTCTATCAAACACTCCCAGATCAAGAATAGCGTATTTGAAAAATATGATCTGGGTGTTATAATACAGAAAGCCAGTTGATGAAGGAAGATACCAGAGTCAACCTTTACTCAATATTACATTTATTTACATAGTGAAACATGACAAGCTAACACCTCCTAAGTCACCCGCATCACAGTTTCAGTTAATGTCTCTCCACATATGCTCAAGTGAAACCCCAGGCAATGCCCTCCTCCAACATATAGTTAAACACAGTTGAGATGCCATTAACTCTGGATTAATACTGGATTCGCTGAGCAGAGAGTTTGAAGATCAATTCAATGGGTATCATGAATGAAATAAGTTTGTCATATGTTAATGAATGTCACAAAGGATCACAACCTGCATCAGGCAACAAGATCACTTTGAGAACTGTGACAAAAAAGGACCAGAGAAAGAAAAGGAAGGTAAAAAACAATTAGCCAGTACTCAGGACTGGTGAGGATAGAGAATCATATTGTTCAAAAATGCCTGTCCCCTCTATAGCTTGATCCCTGATTATTATCCCATATTTCTTTTCCAGGTTTCTGAATCTGTCGAAACTTTCCAAACACATGAGACTGGACAACCGTTGCACCAACTGGTTTGTATCCCAGAGACCAATCATGTGATAGGTAAGGAGTATACATCATCAAACTTCCTCCAGTGATTTTGCCAGATATGCTTTAGGCTCAATAAGCACTTTATTGTTGTTCTGAAGAGCTGTCTTCTTGAATATTTTCAGGTGGACTGATCCTCAGGAGAATATTTTGTAGTGTCAGAAAATTAGTTATATTTGGGTGAAATCTCTACGTCTCTGCCTGCGGTACTTGATGCTGACACTAAAGGCTGGCTTAACTCCTAGCAAGTTTCAGGCTGGGGTCAGGCAAAAAGTAAACACACTCATAGGACCAGATTTCAGCCCCGCAGTGGATTTTAATACTTGGGGCTCATCTGACCACTCAAAACTGGCAGGAAAGTGGCAAGGAGCTGGCAGGCAGTAGTGAAAGCTCCAGTGCTGAAAGGCCACAGGTCAACACCAATGCAAGGCTCTGTGGACAAGGAAACAAATCCAATGAAGGACTTTTGGGAAAATCTCACTGGAGGAAATGGGGGAGGGGAGAGTCCTGGGGCCTTGTAGACTGCATTGAATGTAGTCAGTGAGGCCAGTCTTGCTCTTCCAGGTCTCACAAGGGACAAATTTCCATGGAGATTCTTGGGACTTCATCATCCTGCTAACAAATTCTGACCTGATATCAATTGGCAGGAAATCTGCAATGGGTCTCCACTCGGACCCAAGTTAAAAGGAAGCCGGGGTGCCATGGGCATATTGAGACCCTGCTCTGCCTAAATTTATGAGGCTCTGGCCTGTGTTTGGCTTTCTTTCATAGCCACCAAGCCAGAGTGAGCAGTTAAAATGGTAGGCAGCAGGAACAGGGCGTGAAGATGAAATGCCAGGCAATGGGAAAATTCCCCCATGTTACTGATCTGAAATATGTTCTGTTTTCCTGCACTAATATCCCTCACTTTTAAGAAAAAAGAAAGACAGATCATGCATTTATATGGTGCCTTTCCCATCCTTGGGATGTCCCAAAGTGGCTCTTGGCCAGTGAATTATACTTGAAGTAAAGTCGATAAACATAGCAGCTGATATACACACAGCAGCATCCCACAAACAGCAATGAAATAAGTGAGCTAATAATCTGTTTTATTGATGTTTGTCGAGGGATAAATGGTGACCAAGAGATCAGGGAAAACTCCACTGCTCTGCTTCAAAGTAGTGCCATGAAATCTTTTACATCCGGCTGACAGAGCAGACAGGGCCTCAGTTTAATGCCTCATCTGAAAGACAGCGGCTCCAACAATGAAGCACTCCCTCGATACCTCACTGCAGTTTCACCCTGGATTGTGTGCTCAAGTTCTGCAGTGAAACTCAGAGGTAAAAGTGTTGCTACCACTGACTCAAGCTATCACACTAACAAGCTACTCCAGAAGCTAAAGATTATCTTCATTAAAAAATGTGTGATTAATAAATAATTGCCTTCCCATTCTACTGTCTTAGTTGGGTTATTCTTTATCTATGCATTATTTACTGATATGGATCATAAAGGCCCCAGATTCACTCCACTTGGCATCAGTACATCAGGATTTGGGAGGAGAAAAATGAAGCAGGTCCAGCTGCCAATCTTTGAGGAAGGCCATTGCCAGAAAGTGGGCTTATATGACTATCAAGGGAGAACACGATCTGGCACTGGTCCCTGATTCATTAATCTGTGGAACTGACTGTCTGGTCAACACTTATGAAGAATCACTGCTTCAGTGAGGTACTGGTGGGCTGCCTATTTGCTCCCTTCCCCTCCTGTGGAACTGTACTCCAGGATGAGTCAACACCCTGAAGGGGAGAGGAGTATGGTGGAAACTGGCAAATGGCTTTCTAATCTTTGCACATCTTTCCGTGGCAGGTTCCAGCAGGCAGCATAGAGACGTGACGGTGTGGAAGTACAACAAGATGGGCTGTGTCACACTGTTACGAAGCAGACAGCCTGTGGAGTGCCTGACTTACAGTGAGTACAGCACATCAGGAGCAGAGGATTGTTCCAGTTCACTGTCAGTACCAGCGAAGCTAACGCATTCTGTTCACTGACAAGTTTCACATGTTTAGTAAAAGGGTTTCCAGAGGGAAATGGAAATGAAGAATCAGTTTCTGGGGTGTTGAACAGTAACAAAGAATTTGAGAGAAAAATTCAACCGTGGCCCTGAGGTTGAAGTTTGTGGGTTTAAGCCCATTCCATAGCCTTGAGCAAATAACCTTGGCTGGCATTCCAGTGCAGCACCGAGCGAATGCTACACTGTCAGAGATACCGCCTATCAGATGAGACGTTATACTGAGGGCCTGCTTGCCCTCTCAGATGGATCTAAGATAATCCATTGCACTATATTTATCTCTGAACCAAAGGAAAAAACTAATCTAGTCATTGCTTCATTGTTGTTTGTGGGGCTGGGCTGTACACAAATTAGCTGCCGCCTTTTATACATGCCAACACAAACTACACTTCCAAAACTTTCTCTATATCAGTGAAGTCCTTTAGGACATCCTATGGTTGTAAAAAGCACTGTCCCTGCAATAGGATGTATTCTCGGTGAGGGAAAGGGTTAAGAGATATGTTATAAAGGCTGGTATTTTAAGTACAAACAAACTTGCTGGACTTTAAAGGTGTTTTCCTAAATCAGGCACCAGACATTAAGGGATGGATTATTGTCACAACCACCTGGACATAAAGTGCCTCTGGGTGGAGGGCAGGGAAGAAACTTGGGCAGAGAGAATAGCATAACCATTAATATAAGGGAAGTATATTGTGAAGGATCCATTTTGAACCTGCTCAACATCACACAATATTTGCCTCTCTAACGAGCTGATATTTTACACCCAAAATATCACTTGTTTTTTGGCAAGGTTTTGCAAGTGACTGTGATGAGGTGGCATGTATAGGAGCTGTAGGAATTGATACACCTTAGATGATATCCCTTTTTAAGTGGGAATGGGGGTTGGGGGGGCGGGGGTGGAATGCAAATGGCTAAATGCCTAAATATAATACTTGAGATAAGACTCGCATACCAAATGGGCACAAGTGTCTCTTGCAGCCAGCAAAGTGTTTTACTTCAAACTGCTGCTATTCATTCAGGATTTTTCCTTCAGCGTGCAGGGGCGGGCCCAACACGCCAACGCATAAAATGACGCACGATGACGTCAGGCACGCATCCCGATATCATCGCACTGTGTTGCGATGTTTTGTTCGGCAGGCGTGCACCAGAGTCGGCTGCACACCTACTGATATGTAAATGGCCTATTAAGGCCATCAAGGAAGTCATTAATGGAATTGTTAAAGTTGCCTGTCCATCCAAATCTGTGCCTCAGGGAGATTGAAGTGCTCTTTCACGCACATGCGCTGGCCCTAACTCTCCTTCCACCTCCCCGCCTGCACAGATAGCGCTGAACACTATGGCTAGCGTATTAAGCTGGGCAGACCTTAATTGGCCCGCCCACGTAAAATGGATACACGGAGCTGATCATGGATGGTGATCGGCTCCAGGACCACCCCTGCCCGCTCCTGCCGAGCCCGCCCGCCACCTGAAAAATTCAGACCATTGTCTTTCAGAACTTTCCTCTTCCAGGGCCTCCGTGATCAGGCTGCTCTGTAAGGTATAGTTATTGAACAGACTACATGACACTATGATCCTTGAGGCCATTGTCAGACTGTAGTGCAGAGCAGTAGGGGATCCTTGGTTTCATAAATAAAGACGTAGAATACAAAAGCATATGCTAAGTATTCATATATCTATGATTATGCGTCACTCTGCCCAATTCTGTACAATGTCATACATCAGCAAGGATATCAAGGCCTTAATTGGAGAGTGCAGAAGAAATTTATGATTTAGTGATGAAGAATTTCAGTTTTGTGAAGTGACTGGAGATTGTAATTGTTCTCTTTAGAGCAGAAAAGTTTATGTGAGATTGAATAGAGCCATTCAAAATTATGATGGGTTTTGATAGAGTAACCAAGGAGAAACTGTTTCCACTGGTGGGAGGGTCAGTAACACAGATTTAAGATCATTGCAAAAACACTATGGAGGGAGATGAGGAGAATTGTTTTTTACATATAGAGTTATCATCACCTGGAATGTGATTTCTGAAGGTGTAGTAGGTGAAGATTTAATTTTCTGGCATAAACAAGATAGGCTGTAAATCTTAAGATAAAAGCAAAGTACTGTGGATGCTGGAAATCCAAAACAAAAGCAAAAATAGCTGGAAAAACTCAGCAGCTCTGACAGCATCTGGAAGAGAGTTAAAGTTTTGAGTCTGAATGACTTCATCAGAACTAAGGAAAAATGGAAATGAGGTGAAATATAAGCAGGTTCAGAGGGCTGGGACAGGTAGAGCTGGATAGAGGGTCAGTGATAGGTGGAGGCAAAGAAGAGATTGTCAAAGATGTCATAGACAAAAGGACAAAGGGGTGTTGGTGATGATATCTAAGGAATATACTAGTGATGACATTAAGGGTAGAAAGCAGGACGAGCAAGTGCCAGATGGCCTGAGTGGAGGTGGGGTGGGGAAGGGATCAAAATAGGCTAAAAGGTGGAGATAAAACAATGGGTGGAAATAAATTTTAAAATAATAGAAATAGTTGGGAAAATATGTATTTTAAAAATGATAAATTATTGGAAAAGTGGGGATCGGAAAAGGGGTGGGGATGGAGGAGAGAGTTCATGGTCTGAAGTTGTTCAACTCAATATTATGTCCGGGAGGCTGTAAAGTGTCTAGTCGGAAGATGAGGTGCTGTTCCTCCAGTTTGCGTTGAGCTTCAATGGAACATTGCAGCAGGCCAAGGATGGACATGTGGGCATGAGAGCAGGGTGGCGTGTTGAAATGGCAAGCGACAGGGAGGTCTGGGTCATGCTTGCAGACAGACCGAAGGTGTTCCACAAAGCGGCCAGCCAGTCTGTGTTTGGTCTCTCCAATGTAGAGGAGACTGCTTTGGGAGCAGCGAATGCAGTAGACTAAATTGGGGGAAGTGCAAGTGAAGCTGTAAATCTTTCTGTTTCTAATAGTAACTGCTAAAAAGGTATTTTACATATAATTGGGCAGGAAAAAAAAATACAGGTCTACAGAGAAAAAGCATTGGAGTGGGACTAATTGGATAGCTCTTTCTAAGAGCCAGCATGAACAGGATGGGCCAAAAGGCCCCTTGAGCTGTAAGATTCTGATTTGAAAACTTCCAGATCAATCCAAATTTCAAGAAAATGTTCAAAATGTCAGCAGAGTGTCCCTTGAAGACAGCTATGAATGATTGGACGTCATTATAAAGTCCTGGTGAATGACACAGATGTTATCACCCAAAGCTGGAGAGACAAATGCTGATCTCCCAGGAGCCACCTGAAAATTGATCTGTTGAAGAGTCATATGGACTTGAAACATTAACTGTATTCCACTCCGCAGATGCTGTCAGACCTGCTGAGTATTTCCAGGTATTTCTATTTTTGTTTTTTTTGGATTTCCAGCATCCGCGGTTTTTTGCTTTTATATAAAGATTGATCTCTCTGGGTGAAGACACACATGATTGTCTTAAAGTTGTCTTTGTGGAAGCCTGCCATGAAAACAAACGTTTCCCTGCACAACGTGATTCTACTAGTAATTCTGTAACCCATATGAATAATCTATATTTCTAATGGATGTAATTGTCCTCTCTCCAGACTCCCTGTTCCTTTAAGATGCCGCAGATGGGTCACCCATTGTTTAAGTTTTTTTCCCTATCGACTCTAACCTTGTGAGATAAACACAGGCTACCCTTTAAGTGTACTTAACTCCAAGCTTGTTTAATTTGCCTTTACTGTTTCTCAGTCAGATGCCCCCAGTTATCTACAGTTAAAACTTTAACTCCTAAAACTAAAAGTTATATTTTAAAACATATAAATTTTAATTAGATATATTTACAACAAAATGCACCCAGTCATGTACAGTGAGGTGAAAGATTTGTTCACCAACTGAAAATAGTTGACTTTGGAACATAATCACTTAAGTAGGGTGGACATTTTCTCTCATGGGGAGTAGGGTATCGCCTGACATCAGGTGTAGTCACGGTCAACTCGTTCTGCATCTGAGATGTTGATGTCAGAATCAGATTCAATGCTTGTGAATGGTGTTTTCAGTACTTTGAAGAATAATGCATTTCATGTGCTGATTTGTGAACCGTGCCTAGCAGTGATCATTGATCCAAAAGTGCTGGTCACAACAAATGGCTGTATGTCATAGGGGGTGTTTGCTTTCCAACATGACCATTCACAAGCACTGAATCTCCCGGCTTTAGCAGTTTAGATCTGCATTTCCTTTCATTTGATCCTTCTGTTCTCTATTGTATTTGCATATATGTTGATAATTAATTCCGTGAGGTAGTCCAGAAAGATGTGTATGCATAGGACGTGCAAAGATGAGTGTAGCTGAAGACCTATTGTAGCTGAGTGAGGAGTCACTCTGTAATTCTGAAGAAGGTGACACAGCTGTTTCTGTGACTTACTCTCAGTTGTAGCTGTACGTATTACATTTTTCAAAGTACACATAAATCTCCTGACTTCTCCATTATCTCTTGGACAATAGGCTGTGATTTTTCAATGAGTGAAACCCAGGTAGTTTGTGAATTTACCATCGCTGTTGAGTAGGGGTCCATTGTCACTTCTCACCGTTTGAGGGGCTTCGAACAAAGCAATCAGCAGGTGAAGCTTCAGGATGATGTTTTCATCAGAGTTGACATAACCATGACTGGGAATCTGCCAAAGCATCAGTGAAACCAGCATGTGTTCACCAGTGGGCAAATCTCCAAAATCAATGCTGACTTCTATTCATGGATTTGGAGGTGGTTCAGACATCTTGGGAGGATCACGAAGATCTAACATTGTGGTTGCTTGACATGGCAAACACTGATTGATTTAGTGCGATCAATTCCTGGGAACCATGCTTTTTCCCAAAGGAGTTGCTTGGTTGTGACAAATCCCTGGTGACCTTCATGTACAATATGAACAACACATGCTCCCAAGCAGTGCAGAATGACAATGGTGTTGCTGCATAACATGAGATCAGCTGTGGTTGTAACATTGAGCTCATTTTAAACATTGTAAAGACCTTGTAGTGCGTGAGTGATTTTGTTTGCAGATGCTCTCTCGATCACACCTTTCCAGTTTCGTGATTTCATAACCGTCATAAGGGGCTAGATTTTCAGCTCAGCGTGCGGGCACACACCCAACATGCATGAGCGTGAAATAGGGCACGATGATGTCGGGCAAATGTCCCGGCATCATTGCACACTTGCGCAATGTTTCAGTCGGCAATGGACTCGCCTACAATTAAAAGGCTGTTAAGCCCATTAATCAACTAATTAAATAGAGCTTTTCCCTGCCCGTCCAACCATATGGTTGGCGGACGGATGAAAAGGCCAAGCAGCCTTTGGATTTTTGAGGAAACCCCACCCATGGGCAGGATGAGGTTTCTGATATTAATTGAAAATAAAATAAAAGTTTTAGAACTCATTTTCAACGTATCCCTGCTCATGTGACAGAGTCATGTGAGGGGACATGTTTTCCTTTTTTTTTGATAACGTTATCTTTAATGTTATAAATCTTCAGCTCCAAAAGGCAGCTCTGTGCCTTCAGGGATCTTTCTGTGAGCGCACCCACATTGACTTCCACACTCACCCTCCTCCCCCCACCCACCCAGGCAGCTCTGAGTGTTTCAGCATACGATTGACACTGGCTGGCCGGTAATATGGCAGCCAGCATGAAATCACGGTCAGGGCCCGATTACAGGCAGCGGACGTTTGCATGACCACTTCTGGGCCCAGCCACCGCGGCCAGCCGACAAGAGGAAAATCCACCCCATAGAGTTGCAAAACCTTTTATTTTGTTGCCGCTTTGATGTCAGCTAGTTTTAATGACTTTGGTACTGCATTTAGGCTTACATAGTTAAGATATTGTTCAGCAATGTTTTCCTCACAACTAGTAGGACTGACAGTCGGCAACAGATGCCAGTTAAGATAGTCTGCAAAGTTGAGCTTGTCATGCCGGTACTCAACATGGAACTCCTACTCTTGTCCAATGCTCTGTTCATTTGCTATGTAGATTAGCTGACCAGTGCTTTATAGTCAGTTATTATTTCAAACTCACTTCCATGCAAGTAGAGATGAAAGTGTAAGATAACCCATGCGATTGAGAGTGTTTCTCCCACTCTCTGCGTGTAATATTGATCTACAGGCTTTGGTCATCTGCTTGCCATCACAATAATTGATGGGTTACCAGCTTTTTCTTTCTGCATGAGAACTGTACCTAAGCCAACTGGTCTTGCAACCATGACTAGCTGGGTAGTTTTCTCGGGGTGAAAATAGGCATTACTGCAACTTGCCTTGATCTGGTGTACAAACTCCTTGTGTGACTTAGCGCACTCCCACTCTTTTTTTCAGATTGTGTGGTGTAGGGGGGAAGAGGTGGATAAATGACATAATGAGGTCAGGAAGGAAGTTACTGGAGTACATGATGAGTCCTAACAAACTCCAGACTTCCTGCACATTTGTAGGATCTGTAGGGTTTGTAGTGGCTTCAACTTTCCGTGGATCAGGTAATTCTCCTTCACCACTGAACACATGACTGACAAGTTCAATTCTGTTTTCATTAGACAGGCATTTTGCTTTGTTTGAGGTGAGGTTACATTCTCTGAGATGCTGCAGGTGTACATGTAGGTGTGTCTCGAGTTCACTTTCAGTGTGACCATAGATGAGAATATCATGACTGATATTCAGCAGGCCTTCAAGTCGTTGCAGCACAGACTGAACCATCTGCTCAAATACCGCCATTACTGAATTGACTCCAAAGTTGAGCCCATTATATTGAAGAAGTCCAATGTTAATGGAGAATACCGTGAAATGCCTTTGATTCTTCTGCAAGCTCATTTTGATGGTAGCCGGCATTGAGGTTAAGTTTAGGGAAGTGTTTAGCACCATTCACTTGCTTCATTTACTGTATTTTTCTTGTGTGTCAAATAGGTTGTAAGTGCATTTTTAGCTGATCCATTGGCATTTTGATCAGGTGTAAATGTCTTAAAAGTATCTTCCAATTCTTCACCTCTATGATAAGGCCTTTTTGTTTTTGTCATCTGCAATTAGAAAGTCTACCATTGCACCTTCAAAATGTTGCAGTCACATGTTCCAATATGGAATACAGCTGTTGGCCCTGAGTACATGACAAAATGTGATTGATTGGGCATAGGTAACACCATCTTGATCAGCAGTGCAGTGATTGCTCGTGGTCAAGGGTGCATGATCAAGGAGCTGGAATCACATTCCCTTCAGGGAGAAACCTCTCTGTAATAATCTGAGATTATTTTTGTTTTCTTTGGCAAGATCAGTGTGTGTGTGTACACTGTTCAGCCTTTTATCTTGCTAATCCCAAGCTGGAGTGCCTCTTGTGTATCTGACAACAGGCTATAGGATTAATGCGTCCCCTTCTAAATCTCCAAACTAAAGTGCTATCTGCAGAGAGTAGACAAGAACCTTCCAAAAGTTTCATATCTGAAAGTAATGTTTCCTATTTCTCACCATTCTCATCGCCATTGCGAGGTTTTCTTTAGGAAGAGACAGTAAAATTCAGCAAAACATTGATTCTTTTATTCCCCTTCTACAGTCCTTCTGCTGGTATATGTGTATGGTAGTCTTATATGGACCAAATACACTGTTCAGTTTTCAATACACCACAGTGAAAGTTGCAATAATAATGAAAAGTTGCTCATCCTCCTGGCTGGTCTCCCACATTCTACCCTCTGTAAACTTGAGATCAACCAAAATACTACAGTGCATGTCTTAATTTGCACCAGGTCTGTTCCCCTCATCTCTGTTCTCACTGACCTACGTTGGCTCATCACCAATCAATGTCTTTGTTTTAAAATTCTTATTCTTGTTTTCAAATCCTTGCATGGCCTCACCCTTCCCTATCTCTGTAATTTCCTCCAGCCTCTTAACCCTACGAGATATGTGTTCATCTAATTCTGGCCCCTTGTACATTCCCATTTTTAGTCACTCAGCTATTAGTGCCTTCAGTTGTTTAGGCCCTAAGGTCTGGGATACACTCCCTATACCATTCCGGCTGTCTACCTAATTTTTCTCCTTTAAGATGCTTCTTAAACTAAGCTTTGATAAAACTTCTCCTGACCTACCTGTTCCTTATGGGCAGAAATTTCCACTTGTTGGGCGGGCACAGGCCAAACCTGAATGAGCGTAAAATGATATGTGATGACGTTGGACATGCGTCCCGATATCATCATGCATGCCTATTAAGGCCATTAAAGTAATAATTAAGCTCAATTTTTCATTGCCCGCCCAAATTTACAGTTGGCAGGGCAGGCGAAAAGGCCAAGCGGCCTTTGGATTTTTTAGGAAACCCTCATCACAGGCAGGATGAGGTTTCCAACAGCAAATAAAAATTAAATAAAAATGTTTAAATTTCATTCATAACATGTTCCTGCTCATGTGACAGATGAGGGGACTTTTTTTAACATTTTAAAAATCTTTCTTATTTATTTTCAAAAATCTTCATCTCCCTGATGCAGCCCTGTGCCTCAGGGAGATTTTCCTGTGTGCACCTGCGTACATGCACGAATGTTCATGCTGGCCCTCCTCCCACACAGGCAGTGCTGAGTGCTGAGTGCTGCAGCACGTGTTTCACGCTGGACGGGCCTTAATTGTGGGTGGCAGTCAGCTCCCCGACTGCTCCCACTCGACCCCGCCGAGCCCACCCAACAAGGGCAAAATCCTGGCCTATGAGACTCAATGTGGTATTTTACTTGACAATGCTCGTGCAAAGTGCCTTGGGATTTTTTTATTACCTTAAATGCGCTATATAAAAAAAAATTGTTGTTATTTTTGTTGTCCTTCTTTTCTGTTGTAACACCAATGCCAGTGGAAGCCAACACACTCTGCATTTCTAGGGATGCTGGCTCAGTACCACACTGGGTGGGACTTTTACCCACTGAGAAAAGAGCTGCTCTGTTAAGTCAATTCAAATTAATAAAATGATTGTCCTAATCAGACCATGTGTCCTTTCCTCCTCAGCCCAGAAGGAGCCGATACTCCTTTTCAGTGGACACAGTGATGGGACGATTCTAAAATGGGAAAGGCAACAGTCATCTTACTTCCTGTACAGGTCAGAGTTCATGCTGAAACATTCTTTTTATTCTGCCAATTACCCCTTCTGAAGGTGTTTGCTGGGGTACTCCCTTAAACACATTACCCACCTGGCATCATTCAACTGAAAGCCTAGACGGTGAGGCCACCTGATGATGGAGGAGGACATCACAACTGAGATTCAAGTTACATTGATTTCTCTCAAACTGTATCCCAGAATGTTATATTCTATGAGTAATTTGAACAAAGCATATTTAGGAGAAGCAGGTGACTTTGGACCTATGGTTCCCAAAGCTCTTCCCCATTGGGATTTTCCTCACTTCATATCTAGGTCTGTTGTAGATAAATGATAGAGATTGATTACCATAGTTAGTCAGCAATTCAATTATCATTGTAACATGCAATTATCATGCGAACTGCATGAACACTTGTCTTTTCTCACTTCATGATTCCTATGATCCTGTCCCTGATTGCCACATTTCCAACACTAATTGCTGGATTGAGATTTAGTGGGAATGCAGACCAATTATTACTGGGCCATTATAATCTAGCACAATGTCACTCTGAACTCTTTGTTAGGAATTGTAGGTATGTACTTAACTAGAACTATCCTTTGGCACCAGACCACTGATTCTCCAGGCCTCCTGATGATAAGCAGTTCCTTACATGGCTTATTGAAGGAGTCTTTTTTTCTGAGCTTGTACCCTGCAGGTTAACTCTGAAATTCTTCTTCACATACCCGTTAATCATTAATATGACCCGCATTTTCATGACTAACCAACTGCTGTGGTGTTTTGTTTCCACCTCCCACCCCACACCCCTTCAGCCATGAAGTGTTCAATATGTTTGATACAGAGTCCAAGGGAATGGACAGGTACAGCACCATCAAAGTGGCATGGAGTGCCTGTCACCGAAAAGCCTATTCAGCCCATCATCTCATAGATGTTGCCCGAAGTGGGGAAAAGGAATCATCTGGAGTCACAGCATCCAATAAAACCAGCCAACCACCTAGCTTTACCAGGTAAACTGGTTCTGTACTCTTCCAAAGGGTCATCTTGGGCTCAGTTGGTAGTACTCTTGCCTTTGAGTCAGAAGTTTGTGGGTTAAAGACTTGTGTATGTAGACTGACACTTCAGTGCAACATTCAGGGAGTGCTACACTTTTGGAGGTGCCATAGATTGGATGAGATGTTAAACTGAGTCCCCATCTGCCCATTTAAATGTAAAAGATCTCATCATACTATTTAAAATAGCAGTGGATCTTCTCCCTGATATCCTGGTCAATATGTATCCATCAACCAATATCACTAAAACAGATATTTTGGTTACGTGTTTCATTACTGTTTTTGGGATCTTGCTGTGTGGAAATTTGGCTGCCGCATTTCTCATGTTACAACAGTGACTACCTTTCAAAAGCACTTCATTGGCTGTGAAGTGCTTGAGATGTCCACGGATTGTGAAAGATTCAGTATAAGTGCAAGCTCTTCATTTGGAAAACAAACACTTTTGTGTTATGTCCAAATGTGAGACAGGGGAATTGGTGGGAAATCTGGACATGCCTATCGTCACTTCCTTGTTTGACCTACAAATCAGAATCTGGGGAATAATTTCTTCACAGAGCTCCAGAGCTCTAAAATACAGAATAGATGAGCAGATGGTATAACCCTCAAGTTGTTTAAAATAAAACTAGGAAAGATGTGCTTAGAAAGAAAACAACTAACATGGTGCTTCTTCTGTTCTCAGTACGTTCCAAGATTATTTACATTTTTGAAGTGTTATAGTGGGGACAAATTTGCATAGCCAATTTTCACAAAGCAAGATCCCATAAACTACAAATCTGATGATTGACCAGTTAATTTTAGACTGGGGTCATGACACCAGAATACCAGGAAGAACTGCCATGGGATCTTTTGCATTCGTCTGAACAAGGAAATAGGACTCAATTTAATGCCTGTTCTTGAAACACGGGACTGCTAAAAGAGCAGCACTCCCCCAGTGCTGCACTAAGGAGTCAAACTAGACTATTTTTTCAGGTACATAATGGGGCAAATGTCTAACTGAAGAACCACAGCAATTTCATTTATACAGCAGCTTTGACATATAAAACATCCCAGGGCCCTTCACAGGAGTGTAATCAGACAAAAATTGTCACTAAACTGCTTGGAGATTTTAGGACAAGTGATCAAAAATTTGCTCAATGAGGGTTGGTTTCAAGAAACACTTTAAATGATGAGGAGAGGCTTAGAGAGGAAATTCTAGAGCCTAGGACCTAGGTAGCTGAAGGTATGACCATCAATGATGCAGCAAAGCTGGTAGCGGGTGCACAAGAGGCCAGAATTTGAGAAATGCAAAGTCTGCGAAACAAGAGTGAAACCAACTGAGCAAAGCTGATTCTTCCAAATAGTCTCTTTTGTGAGTGAGAACGCAAGGGGGGCAGAATGAGGTCAAAATCTAAATGCAGCCATATTAAGAGAGCAGTGTCACAGGCTGCCTCATGGTCTGTGTGTCTTTATGAATGTTTATTGTGGCCTGGCATCTCACTGAGAATTTATGGATTGCAGGTCTGTGTTTGTGGAAGAACTGGATTTGTTGGTGCTTGCTGCTGACGATGGAAATATTTACCTCTGGGGCTTTGATGACTCACTTTCTAGTATCCTCAAAATGATGCCTTCAAAGACAACCCAAGAGCAAGATAAGATGAGGGTGAGGGAGCACGCAGAGATGGGCTGCTACATTTTAAAAGATCAAAAGCAGGCATTTGGTATTATTATGACTTGAGTTCTGATTTTCATTTTCCTATCATGAAAATTTCACTGATCAATTAAGAGTTTTGGGTGTTCGGGTTTTATTCTGATTGGTGGGTTAGTGTTGGAGTACGACTACCTGACCCTGTCACATCACACTCAAACTTCCTAAGGCAGGTCTAATTAAGTAATTGGGATCAAAAACAAAAACAGAAACAGAAATACCTGGAAAAACTCAGCAGTATGGCAGCATCGGCAGAGAAGAGCAGAGTTGACGTTTCGAGTCCTCATGACCCTTCAACCTGCCAGACCTGATGAGTTTTTCCAGGTATTTCTGTTACTGTTTTTGTTTTGGATTTCCAGCATCTGCAGTTTTTTTTTTGTTTTTATCTAAGTAATTGGGATATTCATTGCAGTAGAACCACTGCCTTTTGACTTCCTACAAGTTGAAAGGAGGGAATTGTCAGTGCTTCAGCACTTAAAATGCTGCCATTGATTAATAGGGGCTCATGTTTTCTATCAGGGAGCAACAGTGCAGCAATGAACAAGATTGGAACAGCTTTGAGGTATAGGTCACAGGTTTACTGATGCTTTGGTGAATGTCCTTCAAGCAGAAATGAGGATTAGAAGAGAAGGGATGCCAGGCAACAAGAGCAGGAGGCCCATTAACCAGCTGGTGCTAACATTACGGAGGGATGGGAGAGAGAGAGAGGAAACACATCTGTCAAGCCCCATTCACAACCTCAGGATGTGTCACAGCACCTACAACCAATTAAGTACCTTTTTTGAAGCGTTAGAATATAGGAAAGCAGAGCAACTGCCTTGTGTTCAGCAAGTTCCACAATCAGCGATAATGACCTGATTTTTGTTTTAGTGATGTAGATTGAGGGGTAATTATTGGCCAGGACAGCAGGGAGTCCAGTCTGGACCATTTGAAGGAGGCCAAGGACCTCAAACAGGCCAGATCCTCATGTGAACGAGTCAGAGCAAGCCTGCTACTTAACCAGTCTGTCCCAACACTCACCTCTTGCCCAAGATTAATATGGAGGCTCTGATGTCCAGCAAAGAATAAATCTTAAATTAGGAGGCAGAGCAACCATTTTTCAGGTGCGATACGGCCTTCTCAGGATCCAACATGGCGGTCAGGAAGTTTGTGCACCGTATGCACCATATTGGTTAAGAATAAACAAAATATGTTCCATGCCCAAGTCTGCAGCAAACCTTACGACCATCGTATATGTACACGAGCTTTCACATGTGCTTCAGATCCTTGCTGCGATTTTAGTTTACTCTGAGACAGCCAACACTGCACACTCAGGGAAACCATCTTTAAACGCTGTAGACACAAAAAGAAGCTAATTACTTCCCATAAACGTCATCCTTGTTGCTGGCATTCCCCAGGCATCCTGGAGCCTCCAACCCAGCTCTAATTCCAATCCTGAAGCTCCGACCACTCCCCAACACCCAAGCCCCTGATCTGGACATCAAATTCCTCCATTACTCCCTGACCTCCCCCGATCCCCACTCTGAGGACCCTGATCCTGAGACTAACCACTGACTCACAGTTGCAGCTTCTACTGCATGCTGCCTCTTCCTGCAGCACCATCCTTGAAGTTCACCATTCAGGAACAGAGTATTCATCCCAGAGCATGGGAGGGGTGCAAGGGTAAAATATCCCTATTCTGTCTTACCACAAAATGTAAGGGTAACTATGCCAATCCCAGATTCCTAGTGGAAGAAACCCCTGTCAGAGAAATGGTGCAACACTCCTCAGGTGGCTCCACACTTCAACCGTGGGGTTGGCGTTGCAAGAGATTAAAGGTGGAAGTTGATTACGCTTGCCTAGAGTCTGAGTCACAAATTCACCTCATCCAACTGGAAGAAGGATTTCTTTCTGGCCTTTTATTTCTCTAGAGATTTGAAGTCTTGTTGGAGCAAACTATGAACAGACAGTACACAACAACTGAAGAGGAGAATGGTTCGGTAAATGATCGAGTTTCAGGTAAGGGAAACGATTGAGAGTCTGACCAGGTCAGAAGTATCTTGCCACCTGTTGGCAAGCCAACAACTCACTACTCAGAGTTGATTCAGGCCAGCTGATCACAGGCATTGGTTTCAGCTCTAGCTGATGACAGAGCCAGTTCTCCTACTGAGTAACTGAGCTGTCTAGAATAGAAAAGTTCCAGGTTCAATCCCTGCTATAGGCTGAGTTAGCTGATTCCATTGCACTAGTGAAGTTCCTACAATTGGATGATAGAGAACATCCTCTGTTGAAGTCCTTATTGGGTAAGGCTGAGAATTTAAAATCATTGGCCCATAACTATACAGAATATAAAACACAGAAACAGCCATTTGCCCCAACAAGTCTATGCAAGTGGCAATGCTCTACACAAGCCTCCCTATCACACGTTATCAACGTACCCTTCTGTCCTTTTCGACCTCATGTCTTGATGTAATTTCCCCTTAAATGCATCAATGTCGTTCAACTCCACTACTACTTGCGGTAGCAAGTTCCCATTGTACCCACTCTCTGGGAGGAGAATTTTCTCCTAAATACCTTAACAGATTTATTGGCAACTATTGTATATTGATGGACTCTAGCAGTGGTCTTCCCCACACATGGAAACATCTTCTCCGTATGTACCTTATCGACTCCTTACATAAACTTAAAGACTTCTAATAGGTCACCTCTCAGCCTTCTAATGAAAATAATATCTTGGGTTCAATTTTTCCTGATAGATATAACATCTTAGCTTTTTATAGCTTCCTTGTAAATCATTCTTTTGCATCTTAATCAGTGCCTCTATATCTTTTCATAATATGGAGACTGGAAATCACAATACTCCAAGCATTCTCTAACCAAGGTCCTTTTCAAGGTTGCTGTAACTTATCTGCTTTGCAATTGAACCACTCTAAAAATGAACCTTTGTTTTTTTATGGCCGTATTAACCGTTAATGCTCCTTTTAGTGATTTGTGTATCCGTATCCCGAGATGCTTTTGCTCCCCTACCCCATTTTAACACTTATTCTGCTACCAAAATGTACCATCTCACACTTAGCTATAGTGAAATTCATTTTCCAATTATCAATGTTTGATGTATTTTGCAACAATCTTCCACATAAATAACAATAACCCCCCCAAATTTGGTTTCATCTACAATTTATTTGGTGCTATCTGCTTGCCTATGGCATATAGGGATTCCCTCCCTAAGCCTCTCTGCCTCACTTTCTGTTCCTTTAGTATGCTCCTTAAAACCTGTCTGATTGATCAAGTTTTCAGCCACCTACCTTAATATTTCTTCATGTGGCTTGGTGTCAAATTTTGTTTTATAATGTTCCTGTGAGGCCTTTGAGGTGTTTATTGACATTTGAGGCCCCATTTAAGTGTGGGTTGTTGTTGCTGTGTTTTGGTCGTAAGAGGCAAGGCCATTTTGCCCATATTGTTGTGCAATGACTCGCCAAGGAAGCCTTCATTTACTGTTGAGCTTTCTTCTTCCTAGTCTCTTTTCCTCAGACCCCACTCCCTGCTTTAAAGCAATTGGTTTTCCTCCACAACTACTGTCAATGATTAACCAGCAGGAGGTGCTGCTGAGGTGATGTCATGAATTATCAATTTTATTAAGCATCCATAAGAGGCTAATCAACTGCTGTGCTAATTGTGCACAGGACAGAGACCATTTGGGGACCGATTTTCACCCACTCCTTTTCACAGAGCTAAAATCAGGCCCTGGATGAAGTACGGTTTGAAGTACAGTAGGTGGACTTGGATCAAGTATTTTATTAACCTGCTGATCTCTTATCAGTATCATTTTATCATTTGGGGTTTTTCATATGATTGAATATAAGATGATACCTGAAGCGAAGCAAACTTCTCAGTCTGAGCTGCAGAAAAAATGGAGAATATACAGTCCTCAATGCCTCACCACCATTGCCATGTTACTTCTTACTGTCCTCCCTTGAAAGAGCTGAATCACGCAAAGTTAAAGGTCCTAGACTTTAACTCTTTTGGCAGGCAATTTGATCACAGAGTGCTTCACAATTGTGGACCACTGTCCTCTTGACATTCCAGCTAGGGTTGCCAGCTGTGATTATTCCTGGAGGTTTTATCACATGACTTGCCCCTACACTCCAGTCATTAGTCAGCCAACACATCCATTCTTTTGACATATTGCTTTCCTACACTAATTTGAAAGCAGAAAGACTCATTACCCAATTGAATGCTTGCTTGTCAGCCAAAAAACCTTTCTCCCCCTTTTCAATATTTTTATACCTGGTAAAGAGAAATGTTCAAGGAAAATGAAAAGAAAACTATCCTTTTCAATGTTCCTATGATTTATTTTTCTCCAGGGTTGCACACAGCAGTGATTGATTTTCAAATCCTGGAGACTCCAGGCCAATCCTGGAGGGTAGCAACCCTAATTCCAGCAGAGATTTCTCATTAGGAATCAGAAAAGGGAACCCAGGGTGATGCGTCACCCCCTCAGAGTTATGTTCTGCACAAACAATTTGGTTTTTAGATCCTCCTCAGCCTTTATCTGATGCTTGCACATACAGAGGCACTTTCCTCTAAACATGCTCCCATACTCCCACACTAACTGCAGTCTTTTCCTACTGTAGGGTTTGTCTGTAAGAAGGTGTTGTCACACCATGTCCAGCCTGTGGGAGGAGTTGCTGTGGTTGGGAGAGGTCAGGGCTACAACACTGAATACCTGGTGAGTTAACTCCTTGCAGTGTCTCCAACATAAACCGATTCCACTGACAAAATCAAAGGACCGTTTGCGAAACAGATCAAAAAGAACCTATAAGCTAGGATTTTCTGGCCCTGCCCACTGCCAGAATCTTCCAGTCCCACTGAAAGTCAACAGACATTTGGCTGGCCCGCCGCATCCTCCACAGCGGGTCAGCCATGGTGGGGCCGTAAAATCCCGGACAGTGACTAAGCTCCTCAGAAATCCCAAAAGGATGGACTGGGTGGTGTAGTGGGTTAAATACTGAACCCTTGGTTTCATAACCAAGCTCACTTTGATGAGATTGAGATGTTCCCTGTCTGCTGTATGTGAGGGTCTAAAGGGTAGCGAATTGAAGTAATAGTAGCTCATGGACCTATAGCACAAAACTTCCTCTTTATATAGCATTTGGCATAAAAATTGCCAATCTCAGATGACAGATGTAGTAACAAAATAACGCATTAAGGAAAGGTTAACAAGGCAAGGGAATACACAATAAATTGTAGGATATTGAGAAGTGCAGAGGAACAGAGGCACCATGGAATGCCTGTCCATAGATCACTGAATATCACTAGACATGCAGATAAGGTAGTCCAGAAGCCATTCAGAATGCTTACCTTTATATGGTGAGGAATAGAATATAAGAGCAGGGAAGTAATGCTAGATTTATATCAAACATTAGTTAGGACACAGCTGGAGTGCTGCACTCAGTACTCACTGCACTTTTGGAAAGATGTGATTGGGCACTAGCTCAACCATGTTCGTCAGATGGATGGCGGCTGTATTGCCAAAGATTTTCTGCACAATGAATTGGCCACTGGGTCCCAACATCCTCCTAGGCTATCATACTTCCACAAAAAGAACACTTGCAAACAAGATATGAAGATGGCAAACATTGACACTGACATCTGGGAGACAGTCCCTGGCAGCCGTGACTTCTGAAGGCTGGCTGTGTGGAAGAGGCAAGCAGAAACAAAAACCTTAGCTGGCCGAGAAGATGCCCAGAAAAACAGAGACCAGCGAATTGTGCAACTTCGCAGCGCAGTATTCCTCTGCAACAAGTGAAACAGAGACTGCCATGCCAATGTGGGGCTCCTGATAGGTGACAACCACAGAACAAACCATTGTCTTATGAGATGGAAGGCAGCCATGATTAGAGAGGACAGCACCTTCCAAATACATGACCACTACCATTTAGAAGGACAAGGGCAGCAGATACATGGGAACACCACCGCCTGGAAGTTCCCCTCCAAGTTACTCATCATCCTGACTTGGAAATATATCGCTGTTCCTTCACTGTCACTGGGTCAAAATCCTGGAACTCCCTCCCTGAAAGCACTGTGGGTCTACCTACACCACATGGACTGCAGTGGTTCAAGAAGGCAGCACACAATCACCTTCTCCAGGACAATTAGAGATGGGCAATAAATGCTGACCTAGTCAGCAAAGCCCACACCTCATGAATGAATAAAATAAAGGAGATTTAAGAGGATGTTGCCTGAACTGGAGAGTTTTAGTTATGAGGAAAGTTTGGATAGGCTAAGATTGTTCCAGCCCCACTGTGGCGGGACCCAGCGTGGAGGATCTGGCAGGCCAACCAAAAATCCATAGATTCCCAGGAGGTCCGGAAGATCCCGGTTGCAGGGTGAGCTGGAAAATCCCGGCCTAGTTTAGTTCTAAGTCATTTAGCTGCTTTATTACGCAGCAAGTTAACCTACAGAGCAACATTTGTGAGTGTAATCACAATTCATCAATACAATTTGCCTTTTTAAAATAAAGCCAAACTAATGAACACATTACACTTCCCTACAAAAATAAACCATCTTGCTTGACTTAAACAAAAGAATCTCTCTATCTGAGGCTGGCAATATCTTCCTTTGTAGCTATCTATTTTTAATCACCAATTGATTTTGCAGCTTTTACTGAAGCACATTAACTGATCTCTTTAGCACACGTCTGTTTCCTTGTGCACAGAAAATGTGGGATTGGTTAATGATCTAGTGATTGTCCAATGTTTGGCCAGCTGGTCTGGCCAGTCAAGACGATGCTGTTTCACACCCCCTTATGCCGCAAGTGTCATGGAACTCTCCATGGGAAGAGACATTCCAAGTTTTGAATGTTTACAGGGAGCACTTAAAATGAGATGAGAGGCTGAATTTTATGGGCCAACCACAGGAAGAAAGGTAGGCTGGTGGACCTATAAATTAGGGTGCTCACCACAAAACTACAGGCAGCAGGGGAGGCATCAGATTGGCCTAATTGAAACCGTTGAGTGTGCAATTAATGTCCAAGTAAAGGATTCATCCTGCTGCCACTCCAATTTAATGGGCAGCGGGAGAACATGTAGTCCGGCAGTTTAACTCTGCAGGCTGCTGGTCCATGAAAGGTGTTGGGGATGGCGGTACCTCCTTCCTAGTGCCGATAGCAAGCCACCACCCCACAGGTTGGCCTCCCCATTTCCACCCTCCCCCCACCCCCTTCGCCAGGACCTGCCAACCCAGTCTCAGAGAGATCCCAGACTGAGTTTGGGGTATCCATGTTTGCTCTCCCTGCAGGCTTCCTGCGATACCGGCAGTGGCCACCGATCCTGGCATGGCCCAGAGCCGCTGGCCTCCAATTGGCTGGCAGCTCTATGTGGGACCTCCTCTTGGAGACAGACAGAAGTCCCATCTCATACTAATTAAAGGGCCAATGCCCAAAAAAATTAAAGCAGGGTGAGCTGGCCAAGCTGAGGCGCACTCGCCCCCAACATTGAGGTGCGGGGAGCCCACATATAATCCAGCCCATGGAAGCCCCTATTGTCTGTGATTGATGTAAATAAAAGATTCCATGTCTGTGTTTAATCAATAGCCTTCAAATAGCTAGCTTAACCTTGTGAATTTATTTTGCTTTACTCAACAGTAAAGCATAGTGTAGAGGGAGTTTTACTCTTAATCTACTCTGTGCTGTACTTGCCCTGGGAGTGTATGATGGGATGCTGTGAAGTGGTGTTTACTCTCTATCAAATCAATGCTGTTCCTACCTGGGTTAGCGGGGGTGGGGGGTGTGATTAGGGATTGTGTAGTGTAGAGGGTGTTTTCTTTACCCTGGGAAATGTTGTCACAGAATCCTGTATGAAAAGTTTGCCTTGTTGTAGGTGTGACTGTTTACCAATGTTCCCTCTAAGCTATGCAAATACACAGCATCCCAAAAGTTTCCATGCTGGTTGTATTTCTGTGTTTGTTCAATATAAATGTCCCAATCTCACATGGGAACTGGTAAACTAAATGCGGGTTCAGTTTACTTGAAGGTGTAGTACAGGATTGCTCAGCAGATGGATTTACTATAAAGATCCAACAGCAATTGTTAATAGGAAAGTACAGCTGCAACTGCTTCACACCAAATGCTGCTAGCTAAACTGAAAGTTCCTCTGAACAATGTCTGCTGGTCATATGGTATACATCCTGGCTACTCACATATTAGCATATTCTCTCTTAAAGTAATATCACAACCATGCACAGCCGTGCAAAAAAAATTTTTAATGGTGCACATACTTAAATAAATTGCCAATCCGGTAATGAAATGAGAGGGTATGTCACTGTTTACAGTCTTTGTTTCTCCTGTTTGATGTTTGTCAGATCTCTGGGGGCTGGGACAGGAGACTTTGTGTATGGGATCTGCAAGCAGGTGTGTTGCATGACACATTCTCTAACACAGCACCAAGTGAGAGGAGCAATGTACAAGAGCTGGCCTGTGATGGCGCCATCTTAGATCTTGCCTATAGCCCAAAGCGGTGAGTTGTGATGAGCAAAAAAAATCTTGACTACTCTGAAATAATCTGTCCCTTGATATCCAGACACAGTGTACATGTAATCCCTCTGTTCATTATTAATTGATATTGTTATCTGCTCAGGCACACAGGAACATGTCACAAGCACATGGAATTTAACCGCCCAAGACTAAAGGCAAAGGCTTATGAAATATATGTGGGAAATTCTCCAAGTTCCTGTTTTTTGTAGAGCTTTCACTTTGCATATTACAGCTCTTCAGGGCATTCACTGTATTCATTTGGCCCCTCACCCTCCCCATCCCTCCACACTCCCTGTCCTAATTCTGCCCCATCCCCTACCCTACTCCTTCCACCCCAGCCTCTCCCCGTCTCCCTGTACTTTTCTGCCCCATCGCCTTCCCCACTCTCTGTGCTCATTCAGGCCCATCCCCTCCCTCGTCTCCCTGTAGACATTCAACCCCACCCGCCCTCCCTGTGCTCGTACAGCTTCATCCCCGCCCCCTTCCCCTCTCCCTGTACTAATTACACCCCTCCCCTCCTACATTCCCTGTACTCATTCCAACCAATCCCCTCCCCCACAATGTGCTAATTCAGCCCCATTCCCACCCCTGCTCCCTGTACACATTCAGCCCCAAGCCCTCCCTCTGTACTGATTCAGCTGCATCCATCCGCCCTTTCCCTGTACTCATTACGCTTCATCCCCTCCCCCACTCTCTGTACTCATTCAGTCCCATCCCCACCCTTACCTCCGACACTCATTCAGCCCCAGAATACCTTCAGCTCCTGGTACACATTCAGCCCCATCCCCCCTCCCTGTGCTCATTCAGCCTCATCCCCTCCCCCACTCTCTTTACTCATTCAGATCCATCTCTTCCCTGTACTCTTTCACTGCAACCCCTCCATCAGTCCCTGTAATGATTCAGCCTCATTCCCTCCCCTTATCTCTGTACTCATTCAGCCCCATCCCCCCCCATCTCCATTTACTAATTCAGCCCCAACCCCCTCCCCCTGCACTGATTCCAACCCCAGCCTTAGCACAGCCCCCAGTCCCTGTACTCATTCAGCCCCATCCACTCCCTCTTTACTCATTCAGCCCCATCTGCTCCCCGACTCTCTGTACTCATTCAGACCCATCACCTCCTCCACTCCCTGTACTCATTCCTCCCCAACCCCCCCAACTCCCTGTACTCATTCCTCCCCATCCACTCCCCCACTCCCTTTACTCATTCAGCCCCATCTGCTCCCCGACTCTCTGTACTCATTCAGACCCATCACCTCCTCCACTCCCTGTACTCATTCACCCCCATCCCTTCCCCCACTCACTGTACTAATTCAGCCCCACCCCCTCTCCCTGTGCTCAACCAGCCCCATCTCCTCCCCCTCTCTCAACTTACCCAGCCCCATCCCCTTGCCCTGGCTCTGCTCATTCAACCCCATCCCCTCCCCATCTCTGTGTATTCATTCAGCCCCATCACCCCTGCCTGCTCATCAGCTGCATCCCCTTCACCACTCTGTTCCCAGTCAACACCATTCCCCCCTCACTCCCTGTCCTCCTTCACCCCATTCCCTCCCCCTCTCCCTGTACCCTTTCTGCCCCATCTCCTCCCCCATTCCCTGTCCTCCTTCACCCCCATTCCCTTCCCTACTCCCTGTACTCTTTAAGCCCCATCCCCTCCCCCACTACATGTCCTCCTTCACCCCCATTCCCTCCCCCTGTCCCTATACTCATTCAGCCCCATCCCCAACCCACTCCCTGTGCCTATTCAGCCCCATTCCCTCCCCGAGGCCCTTCCCCACTCCCCTCCCCAAGTCCCCTCCCTCAGTTCCCTCCCTTCCCCTCCCCCAGCCCCTGTACTCATTCAGCCCCATTCACTCCCCCTCTTCCTGTTGTCATTCAGCCCCATCCCCTCCACAACTCCCTGTATTCATTCCAGCCTACCCCGTCCCCTCAGCCCCAAACCCCACTCCCTACACTGATTCAGCCCCATCCCCTCCCCCTCTCTCTACTCATTCTGCCCCACCCCTCTCCCACTCTCCCCCACTCTCCCCCACCCCTTCACCGCTCTCCGCAATCATTCACCCCAATCCTTTCCCCCACTCACTGTACTCATTCAGCCCCACCCCCTCTCCCTGTGCTCATCCAGCCCCATCTCCTCCCCTTCTCTCAACTTACCCAGCCCCATCCCTTCGCCCTGGCTCTGCTCATTCAGCCCCATCCCCTCCCCCACTCAATGTACTCATTCATCTCCAAACCCCTTTCCCTGTATTGATTCTGCCCCACCCTCCCCCACTTTCAGCAATCATTCAGACCCATCCCCTTCCTCACTGTCTGTGCTCATCCAGCCCCATCTCCTCCCACTCTCTCTACTCATTCACCCCCATCCCCTCCCCCACTCTGTACTCATCCAGCCCCATCACCTCGCCCTCTCTCTGCTCATTCAGCCCCATCTCATCCCCTTCTCTGTGTATTCATTCAGCCCCATCACCCCAGCCTGCTCATTAGCTGTAGCCCCATCCCCCACTCTGTCCTCCATGAACCCCATACCCCACCCCTCTCCCTGTACTTAGTCAGCACCCGCCCCCTCTGATCATTCAGCCCCACCCCCTACCTCATTCTCCCCACTCATTCAGCCCTATCCCCTCCCACTCTCCCTGTGCTCATTCATCCCCATCTCCTTCCCTCCCACTCTCCCTGTATTCATTCAGCCCCTTCCCCTTCCCCTCTGCTTGTATTCATTCAGCCCCATCCCCTCCCCCTCTTCATGTCCTCGTTCGGCCCCATCTCCTCCCCCAGCTCCACCCCCAACCCCATCCGCATCCCGTCGCCCACCCCCACCCCACCCCCACCCCCACCCCCTGTACTCATTCAGCCCCATCCACTGCGCCTCTCCCTGTACTCATTTTACCCAATCCCACCCCCCCCTTCCTGTACTCATTCAGCCCCAAACCTCACTCCCTGTACTGATTCAGCCCTATCCCCTCCCGTTTTCCCTGTTATGATCCCGCCCCATCCCCTCCCCTTCTCCCTGTACTGATTCAGCCCCATACTCTCCCCTCCCCCTCTCCCTGTACTCTTTCAGCCCCATTCCCCTCCTGCCTCCTCTCCTCTCCCCTCTGCTCCCCTAATCTCTCCCCCTCTCCTCCCCTCCCCCTCCTGCTCCCCCTCCCCCTCACCTGTCCCCCTCCCCTCCCCTCTCCCCTCCCCCTCTCCCCTCCCCCTTCCCCTCTCCCCTCCCCCTTTCCCCTCCCCTTCCCCCTCCCCCACCCCCTCCCCCCTCCACCTCTCCTCCCCCTCTTCCCCCTTCCCCCCTCCACTCCTTTTCCCCCCTCTTCCATCCCCGTCCTCCCCTCTCCACCTCTCCCTTCCCCACTCTCCCTCCCCCCTCTCCCTGTACTGATTCAGTCCCGTCCCCATCCCAAATCTCTGTACTCATTCAGTCCACTGTTCCACCCCACTCATTCCCAAAGTGAAACAAAGAGTGAGTGTGTATTCAACAGAGACATAAAGGGGACAGATCCAATGACTGAAGAAAATGAAATAAATGTAATTTATCCAGGGAAATAAAAACCAGAAATTAAGACACCTTAGAGGACAAAAATCAAAATCAACTTGAAACAGGAGCCGAGAAAGCCTGTCCATTATTTCGCCATATTCCACCATGCACATAGGAGGAAGTGTTGACCTGGTTGCTATGGGCTCCAAATTAAAGGCTGTATTATTAGCAAACAAATGATTAACAGCTAACATGGTTCATATGACAGGCCTCAAATAAACAGGCTAATGCCTGTCTCAAAAGCGCATAAGATTTATTGCAAGCAGTCTCATGTTCGGAGAGAACAGTTGAAAAATCTACCCTGATGTTCACTATGTATTATTTTTGTTCTGCCCCTGTATGCCAGATCAGTCACTTCATTGACATATTTTTACCATATCCCAACAATGAACCTTAAACCTAGAGTTGCCAATCCTGGTTAGATGTATTTTGATAGATCCCACCCCCTTCACCCAGGTCCAAGGTCGATGCACAGAGAGTCCTGCCTACTTATTGCTAGTGGAAAATAACTCCATTATCCAATTGGATGACTCTGACAGCCATTTTTCCATCTGCAATATTTTTATCAATATTAAGCAAAAGTATTCAAAGAAAATTAAAAACAAATTTTTATGCTTCCATGATTTTTCTCACTTGTATACAGCAAATTAATCTTTAATTTCCAAAGCTTCAAAGATAATTTTCTCAACCCTCCACTGTGTTTGATTTGTCACACTGTCTGGCACCCAGCATTGAAAGAGCAGAAATTTCCTTCCACTAAGTATTGTGAAGACCGAAGCCTTGTCATCTGTCCCTATCATAAACCCTGTTCCCGAGCCACTGACTCACACTGTCTCAGCACTAAAACAAACAATTCCCAAACTTTGAGCCTGAGCTGAGTTTCTGACCCCTTATCCTCCCCATCAGCAAGAATGCTTATTTCTACCTCCATTTTATCACTTTTTTCTGCCGCTGCCTCCATCCATCTTCTGCAGAAACCATCCATGCTTTTGCTTCCAAAATTGACAACACTCCAACCTGGCTGCCCACCATCCACCTTCAACAAAATTCAATTTATCCAAACCCTTGCTGCCCATAAACTAGGTTGTCCAAAATCCTGTTTAACCATCAGCCATGTGCTCACGGACCTACATTGCCTTTTTGGCCCAACTACACCCAAACTTAAAACTCTTATCCTAGTGTACAAATCAGGCTGTGCATCAGGAAATGCTCCCCCTTGTTTTGTGACACAAATAAATGCAGCCTTGTGTCAAACCGTTACCAAGGAGTAACAGTTGTGGAACACTTTCAACACATGTTCTGCCTTGTTCAAGAAGAAAGCCCACCAACATCACCATCTCACGGGAAACTAGGGATAGGAGATATATGTCAGCCTTGCCAAGATCCAGAGAATGGAGTAAAGATAACAAACACCATAACCATCGTGAAAATAAAGTTAACAGTTCTTGAGTTTCAAATTCAGTAGCGTAACCAATAGTTTGATAGGTTAAGGGAACCAAATTGCAGTGAATGTCCACTTTCACCAAATAATTTATAGCAAAGGCTAAATCGCAAAGCAAACTAACCTGATCTGTTCCTGTTTGTCATTGATTATTGCTTCAATTGATTGTAATGAGTAAAATGCATGCTGGTTGTTGGAAAGAGTGTTCACCTATGATCCATTGTCGTTGGTTAGGAATGAATTTGCCTATTCCTCGAGTGACGGGATGGTCTACATTCGCCACTTCAGCCCCGTTGCAAGTGAGATGAAGCTCATCGGCGTGTTGCAGGGTCATGAGGCTGACATCACTGCCATCTTGTGGCATTCCCTCTTGAATAAGTGGCTCAGTGGATCAGAGGATGGGAGTATCCGGATATGGGTAAGTGCCTCATGGGGAACACTGTGTGCAAAGCTGCACTCAGTAATGAGTTCAGGAGCCAGTCTGATAGGAATTAAAGAAAGAGCTTACATTTACCTTTCATGACCTCAGAATGCCCCAAAGTGCTTCACAGTCAATTAAGTAGTGCAGTTACAGTTATAATGAAGGAATGCAGCAGGCAGTTTGCACACGGCAAAGTCCCATGAACAGCAGAGGTAAGAAACAACGGATAATCTGTTATAATGATGCTAGTTGAGGAATAAATACTGGTTAAAACGTAACTAGAACTCTCCTGCTTTTCTTCAAATCTTGCCATGATATCCTTTTCCTCCACCTGACAGGGGCTCAGTTTACCATTTTATCCAAAAGACGACACAACCAACAGTGTAACATTTCCTCAGTACTGTACTGGAGAGCCAGGCTGGATTATAGGCACAAGACTCTAGAATGAGTCTCAAACTTTCTATTTTTCTGACTTAGGAGTGAGTATGTTACCACTGAGTCAGGGCTGACACCTCAACATGAACAGATGTGGGCAAAACATGGAATACCTCTACGTCAACTCACTCTGGGCTACCTGTGAAATGATAAGTATTCAAAACTGGGTTAGCTAAAGGACACCATGTCAGGTAAATGTTTCTCAACAGTTACATAACTGTTTGTTTCTAACAGAGTGAAGATGGAACACAATGTGAGCAAAACCTGGTCACACACGGAGCAGTTAATTGTCTCTGCATTGATCGGGTCAATGGTTGCATTATAGCTGGGATTCAGGAGATCATGAGGTAAGACTTGGTGGATTCATACAATTATTAACAACTATTCCAGAACATGTTCTCATGTCGTTTCAATTCAACTGTTTCATGTGTTCACACATTATACTTACTACCTGTTTCAGAGACTTGTGGTTAGAAATAAATAGTCATGATCTCTCAAATGGTTTAATCAGTACGTTCATAGACCCAACACCTTTGGCCTGGGCTGATGATGGGGGTCATACACTGGAAGCCTTTGGAGACTGTGAAGGTCAGTGAAGGTGGAACGGGCACAGCTGTGATGTGCTCGATCACCATGACTATCTGTGCTCATAAAGGATGAATGGTCAGTTGGGCAAGATACCAGAGAGTAGGCAGTGTGCTAATCTCCCACCTCAGAGAATTATGCACAAAAATCTAGGCTGATGCTGAGTGCTGCACTGTTGAAGATGTTGGCTTTCAGATGAGATGTTAAGCTGAGATCCTGTCTGCTCTTTCAGGTGCATGTAAAAGACCCCATGGTACAATGTTGAAGAACTGGGGAGTTCTCCTTGGTGTCCTGGTCACTATTTAAACCTCAATAAATATTGTTAAAACAGGCCGACTGATCCTTATCTCACTGCTCTTTGTGTGATCTTTCTGTGAGAAATTTGCTGCCACATTTTCCACATTACAACAGCGTACTTCAAAAAAAAAAGTCTTCATTGGCTATAAAGTACTTTGGGGTGTCCTGAGTTTGTGAAAGGCGCTACATAAATTCAGGCCTTTCTTTCCAGCTTTTGTATGTGACTTTAAACTGAGGCTCTGTCTGCTCTGAAAAATTGACATAAAAATTTCCATGGCATTATTTCTAAGAGGACCAGGGGAGTTATTCCTGGTGTCCTGGCCAATATTTCTCCCTCAATCGACATTACAAAATAATAAACCGATTGTCTGGTCATCCCCACATTGCTGTTTGTGGGAGATTGTTGTGCATTTTGCAGTTGCATTTCCAACATTACAACAATGGCTGCACTTCAAAATTACCTCATTAACTGTAAGGTGCTTTGGGGCACCATTTTTTTTCCAAAAATACACTTCATTTATAAAACTTTAAGAAGCATCTTACATAACAGTTCAAAATTGAAATGACATAAATTGCAAAGCAGATCAGTTTCTTTCAATACAATATGTGGCATTCTGAGGGGTCTCCCTACACTTACAATTGCAGGATATAATTACAATATTAATTTCATGTCAAACGTACAGCCTGAGGGGTTTTAGATGGTTTCCAGCCCCTCGGTGTACTATGGTGGGAGGGCCTTAGACTGTGGCCTTTCCCCATTGAGTATTTGCGGCAGCTGTCCCAACTTTTAGTTTATCCCTCAGCACACAGCCCTGAACCTTGCAATGTGCCAGTCTGTAACATTGGGTCATCCACAGCTCTTTGCACTGGAAGACCAGCAAGTTTCGGACAGGCCAAGGAGTGTCTTTTACAGAATTGAAAGTCCGCAGCAGTTGATGGTTATCACAGTGTGCATCCCTGGGAACAGCACATCGAGTAATCTGCGTTATAGAGCTACTTCGGATGAACCTGAACAAAAACCAGTACATTTCACTCCAGACCAGCTTTGCAAAGAGACTTGTAACATCCTGAGATTGTGCATGGTGAATGCTTTCTTTTTTTTAGCTCTGCTTCAGTACAAGTGTACCCTAGGATGAATCATCACCTTATAGAAAAGTGGCAGAGTATGAAAAGGCAGATTGCAGATTTTCAACAGGGATTTGGAATGGATGGCCAAATTTTCCTCAGTTTATTTTAGCAAAAATGTTGATGTGATTATAAAATATAATAATTATGCTAAATGTTTGCTAAAATTAAGTGACAGATTTTTCACTTTTGGCACATGGGGCACCTTTCTGGAAGTAGCTCACTCCCCTCTTCCAGTCTGTAGTTTTCTGCCCTTTAACATTTTTGAGGGTTTTTTTCTGCATCAGGTTGAAGTGTTTCTGCTTCATTTTGTATTACGATATTAGTTCGCAAATGGCTAATTTCCAGAGGCACAGAAGCTATCTGTTATGATATCAAGAATCCAGTTCACCCATCACTCCTGAGCTTGCTGACCTACATTGGCTCCTGGTCCAGGGGTGTCTCAATTTTAGAATTCTCACCCTTGTTTTCAAATTCCTCCATGGCCTTGCCCCTCCCTATCTCTATTATCCCCTACAATATCTATGCTCCTCCAAATATGCACATCCCTGATTTTCAGTGGTCCATCATTGGTTGCCATGCCTTCATCTGTGGTCATGTGTGAACATAAGGGCACAGGTTAAAAACCTTTATTCTAGATCACTGAGTTTGAACCAAACTCTCTGAAGGCAGTCCTTTTGATGACTTTACAATTTCTTTTCTGTTTAATTCTCTTTGATAAATATTTCCTCAGAGTTTACGATCCCGAATCATTTGTACAAGTGCAAAGAAATATTGGGCACACTGATTCAATCCGTTCCATCATCCACATTCCTGAGAGAACACAGGTAAGTCAGCCTTAAAAACCAATATTTTCCTCTTCTATGACTTTTCTGTGTGTATTTTCTGCTCAGCAACAAGGGTGCCAGTGTTAGGTGGAGCACTTTTCCACTTCAAGCATCCATGGTCGCATCAAATACTCCCAGGAACATATACAGCACTGGTTGGATACTGAATTAAAGATCCCTCTGCACTGTCTCGTCAAACAATCCCAGGGCGGATACAGCACTGGTTAGCAACAGAATAAAGATTTCACTTCATTATCCTATCAACACCCCTTCCATCAATCAATCCAAGGGCACATGTGGCACCAGTTAGACACGGAATTAAAGATCCCTCTTCACCGTTTCATCAAACGTTCTGAGGGAACTCAGTTATGTGATGAGAATAGAGAAGCTGGGGTTGGTCTTCTGAGAACCAAGAAGGTTATGGGGAAATTTGATAGAGGTGTTCAAAATTAGGAGGGGTTATTTAAAAGAGTAGATAGGGAGCAACAATTTTCCAGTGGCAGGATGGCCAGTAACCATAGGATACACATTTAAGATCTTTGGCAAAAGAAAGCCAAGGAGAAGATATGGAGAATTTTTCTTCCTCAGTGAGTTTTGTTATGATCTAGAATGGACTGCCTGAAGAGGTGGTGAAAGCAGATTCAATAGGAACTTTCCAAGGGGAACAGAATATATAGTTGAAAGGGAAAAAGAAAATGGCAGCTTTATAGAAAACGAGCAATAGAGTGGGATTAATTTGGTAGCTCTTTTAGAAGGTCAACATTTTTTAAAGCTGCACATTCCAGATCATAAACACAGGCTGTGCTTAAAATAAAGAATCTCTTCATCTCTCCTTTGGTTCATTTACCAATTAGCTTAAATCTGTGACATCTGGTTACTAACCCATCCACCACTGGAAACAATTTCTCCCTCTTTACTCTATCAAAACCCTTTGTAATTTTCAACACTTCTATTAAATCTCCCTTCCAATTCAATTTTAAACACTGGTATGCTTTGTTTTTCAGTATGTCACTGCATCCTGGGATCATACTCTGCGTGTCTGGAATGCTTACATCAAACATCCTTCCAGAAGCAATGAAACAAGGGAAAATGTAACATACTGAGAAAAAATGGCAATGGGACATCAAATACCTTTAGCAGTTCAGTACTTTGAAATTAAGTTGCACTTGTTCTCATCAAGTGAGACATGAGACTTGCAGTGTTTTGTGATTGCAGTCACATCAATGCAGTGATGAATAGAGCAGGTCAGAGGCTGGGTATTCTGTAACTCACATCCTGATTTCCCAATGCCTATCCACCAACTACAAAACACAAAGTAGCAGTCTGATGATATACTGCCCACATGTCAGCAGCTGCAACAATACCCAAGAAGTTTGACTCCACCCAGAACAAAGAGGCACACTTGATTGGCATTCCCTACACCACCTTAAACACTCTGTCCCTCAACCGCCAGTGAATTCTAGCTCCAATGTGCACCATCTACAAGATGTACTGAGGCAACGTCACTGAAGATTTTTTGACAGCATCTCATAAACCTCTGCCACTTGGAAAGACAAGAGCAGCAGCTGCATAGGTACATTATCACCTCCAAGCTCCCCTGCAAAGTCATATGCTATCCTGATTTTGAACTATATTGCTGTTCTTTCCTTATCATTGAACTAAACTCCTGGAACTCCAATAGCACTGTGGAAGTAACTTTCATTTGAACTGCAGCAATCAAGAAGGAAGCTCACCACAACCATCTTCACAAAGACAACTCAGAATGTGCAAGAAATAAGGGCCTTGCCAGTGATTAAGCACATCCCAAGAATGAAGTTTTTCAAAAATTGTGACAAGCCCAGGTGAAGGCCTAAGCCCTGTACTGTAGACTGTCACTGATGTATAAAAGTATACAAGAGCAAGGAAGTTATGGTGAACCTTTATAAAAGACCGATTCAACACCACCTGGACTGCTGTATCAATTCTGGGCGTGTTACTTTCAGAAGTCCATGAAGGCATTCAAGAGCGTTCAGGAAGGATTCATGTGAGTGGTTCCTGGGTTGAAAGACTTCAGTTATGAGAATAAATTGGAGAAGCTGGGCCTGTTCTCTTTATGGGAGAGAAGGCTGAGAGGAGATTTGATAGAGGTGTTCAAAATCATGAGGGTGTCTGGACAGAGTCGAAAGGGAGAACCTTTTCCCATCAACAGAAGGATCCAGAACCCGAGGATGATGATTTACACTGAACAGCAAAGAACCAGAGGCTTCATGAGGAAAAATTTAATTTATGCAGCACATGGATAGGATCTAGAATGCACTGCCTGAGAGTGTGGTGGAGACAGATTCAATTGTACCTTTCAAAAGGGAATTGGATAATTATCTAAAGATAAAAAATTGCTGGGCTAAAGGGATAAAGCAGGGAGTGGGACTAGTCAAGTTGATGTTACAGAGATCTTGCATGGACATGGCGAGCTGAATGGCCTGCTTCTGTGTTGTAACCATTTTAGGATTCTATAAAGATGATGGAAGTCAGGATCTAATGATCAGTGAATATATTATTTGCTTCAGGGAGAGTGCTCTGAATTCCAGTTTTTTGCCTGGAGTGTTTTCTGTTACTGAATAAATTCCTCAACCATAGTGACTGTTCACTGAAGCTTACACTGCCTTCAGGCTCCATGGGTGCTCCAGCTCTGGTCAGTAATGTCAACAGTAAAGGACATGGTGTCTCCTAAACTTGCTGAAGCTGCATTTTTCTAACCTGACCCATTATCAAACAGAGGAGCCTGATAGGACTTTCAAATACTGGCTCACTTGCAATGAATGCAAATACATGGTCAATTCTGCTTGAAGCCTTTCTTTAAATCAAATGGCAATTGATGCTTGATAAATTGTAGATTCTGAGATTTTGCTATCCAAAGGTGTTAAGGGATTTAGCGCAAAGGTTGGGAGTATTTGGAGTTAATTCACAGATCAGCCATGAGCTCATTGAATGGTGGATCAGGCTTGAAAGGTTAAGTGGCCTACTCCTGTTGCTACATTCCTATTGGAACAGCAAGGTGCAATGTGTACATGTTCTAGCAAATATAATCCCCTTTCTGAAATCTGCCTTAGAGTCATTAAAACTTAAAATCAGAACAGCAAAAGTCTACTGACATAATGGCCAAGCTGAGGACTTCATAGTCATTGACCTCAAGGGTGCCATTTCTTTCCGAATTCCAAGATGGTGAAACCTGTAACCTTGGACAGAATCTTCTGCTCTTGCTGGTGTTGAACATGAGGGCAGAAAGGGCAGGATAGTGATGTACTGGAACCCCTCTGCATTCCCACCTCCACCAGAATTACGTTCTGAGTGGGAAGGCCCATGGTCAACCTTCCTGTCCTGTCGCCTATTGAGGCCCCTCAGTGGCCAATTAATGACCACTTAAGGCCTTATCCTATTGCGGGCCTGTCACCATGTGGCATGCACGACACCTAAGACCTTGCAGACAGCTTGTTACCTTCGGAGGCCAGCTGACAGCCACCCCCCTGCTTTTGCTGCCAGCCCCCCTGCATCCATCTCCCTGTGGCCTCCATCAGCCCCTATGTTACTTACCTGTGGCCTGGGTCGCTCACCGATTCTGGGACTCCGATAGGCATTTTCCTGTTGGAATCACCTCCCCTATAGGCGAGACTTCAACCGCTAGGGTCTTGATTCCAGGGGAAGACCTACTGGTGGCCTCGCCACTGCCTGATCAGTGTGTAGTTTGGCGGGTCTCCCTGAAAAGAGACAGCACAGGTCTCTCACCAACTCTCCAGCCAGCAGGCAAGACTCCCAATGCCTCAACAAGATTCTACCCCTGTTTGCCAAATATGTCCATCCTCTCCCTGTAAAGAATTGCCAACCAGAAATGTAAGTACAGTATTGTTGTCGAATTGGCAACTAACAACTCACACTATGGTATATTTACTTATGTAGTATATTTGCAAAATTCCGTTGCAGGCCAACTGTGATGTTTGGTCCCGCTTCTGACTCAGTCTCCTGCTCATTGCCTCAAGTGAGTGTGCTATAGAATATATGCACCAGAAATTCCCTCAGGGCTCTCTGAGTCACTCCCTCCTGCACATTCAGGGGAAGATGAGTGGAAACGTTTAATAAACCCAATCAGCTCCTTTGGCACAGCTATTAACATTTGATACATTCTCTCCACTATGTCCAATGAACTAGGATCATGGGAGGCATAGAATCTTGTTTTACTTCCTGGGTAACAGTGACATAATTTCCTTGGATTGAACAAGTGGAGTTTGGGAGCCCCCAACTCGTAAATGCATGGTTCACCCATATCTTAGCTGCATCTTGTGTCGTTGCATTGGAGGTTGGAAGCGCTTTTGCCCATTTTGCAATCTGTCACCAATACCCACTAATTTCCTCCAGGGGAATGGAGAAAAGACTCAATATAATCCATTTGTGATCTGTGCAAGGGCCAGCTGCTGGCCAAGCTCAGTCACATCTGGGTTGTGATGTACACACATTGAACAGTTTCAATAATAATGCTCTACCTGGACTCACATTCCTAGCCACCATGCCTCTTGTTGAAACCTTTCTAACATTTCCTGGCAGTCAAGGTGTCCTACAGTAAATGCACCACGGTACAGGAAAGCATTTTGCTCATTTTGCGATGCCACTCATTATAAATCACAGAGCAAGAGACCATTTTATCTCTTTAATTTCGATTTATAAGCGCATTCTACCCATCAGTTTTCTTTCTTTTTTTAACATCACCATTGCTGTTTTTACTTCACCCTCCCTTTTGTAAGTATTTCATATTAGTTGGCTCAGGCAGTTTCTCAGGCTGCTTAGCTTCCATTGCTACCAGATCTCTGTTCATTCTATTTTTACCACCCCTTTTAGACTATTCATTTGCTTTCCCATCACAGGCCCATCTTTACTAACTGCCTGACTCTATGAAGTGCTGTTTCCCTAAGAGTTTCCTGTGTATTGTTAAAAATTATCTTCAAACTGGAGGTAGAAAATATTGGGGAGAAACTGGGCTTTAGTATCCAAAAGGCAGATACTCCACAAGAGCTTGAAAACTGCAGAAATGGCATCTGCAAAACAGTTGGGGTGTATAGCTGATGGACAACACTGCATGGCTGTCAGTGAGGGATGAAATGTACAATTTTGACAAGCTGGGACAGTACATCAACACCCAAATGTATTCAATTTTCATTTTAATAGATTTGTTGAAACAGAAGATTGAAAGGAAACGGGACTATTGGTATAAAAAGGAGAGATTGCAAAGTTTGGCCATGAGCCAAAGATCTATTAAATGCCTGGTCTCTGTGCTTGGAAATGGCTGGCTACAGGGCGTAAACAAGGCAAGAACCAGAGCACAGAAGCCTATATGTAGAGATTTGTTGATTCTTTTCCCTTCCTGGGTCTCCTAATATATCAATTCTGATAAAATAGAGAAAATTTAGTTTACTCTTGAAGAAATTTGTTTTCTTGAAATAAACCGAGGCATACTGTCAAAAACCAAACACTTCAGTTAACAGATTGTCACCACCCTTTGAGCATGCAAACAGCAAGCTTGCTTTGTGGAACAGTTAGAATGTAAACCCTTTTTGAATCTATTCTCCTGGCTCTGGAAGTGAATGATTGGCCTTGAGTGATGACAGTTTAAAACCTCAAACCTATTTTCAGTAGATTGCACAGTTGCTTCATTAGTATTGTGTAACACATGGGGAATGTGGTGACCTAGTCACCACAAGTTTGGCAAGTGCCAAAATCCTATTGGACAACACTGCTCTTAGTGTCAGCATCTAAGCTGGTTGACTGTCAGCCAAGGCTCAGTTGGTAGCACTTTCATCTCTGAGTCATAAGGTCCTGGATTTAAGTTCTACCCCAGGGCTTGAATGTAAGAATCTAGATTGATACTGAGGGAATACTGGAATGTTAGGGATGGGGTGAAAGAGGGCAGGTTTGGAAATTGTATCAGTGTGAAGAAAGGACAATTTACATCAAAGGAACTGAGACTTCTAAAGTTATCTGATTAATTTGAGTGAAAGAAATGGGCCAGAATTTTACATTCACCCACGGGGGGGTTTTTAGGCAGGGGTCAAGGCAGGCAGTGGTGAGGGGCAGGGGGTTGCAGGGAGCACATGAAATTGAAGGGACAGAATTCTCTCCAGGTTATTGCCCAATTTTACGCTGGGACAGGCAAGGCCTCAGATGGGAACACCACCCTTGCCCCAGTTGAAGCCCTTAAGTGGCCAATTATTGACCAGTTTAGGACCATTTCCTGCCCAGCCTCAATTTTTAGGCTGGTGGGAAACTTGAAGTAGCGGAAGCCCAAAAATCAACAGACTTAGATTCCGGGTGGGAAGGGTGGATGGCAGCGCCTCCATCAGTGCCCCCTTCTGAAGTTGGGCAGCCACCTACCCATTAAGAATGGTGGCCTTTGAACCTTGCTGCCTCCGGCACTTTCTCCCCCCACTCAGCCTCTCTCCCAAGATGCCAATCCCTTTTTCGCACCATCCCTCACCCCAGGCCTTCCCTACCTCCCCAACTTACCTGGGCCTGCGGTTCCCAGACTTAGTCTCAGGCATCCTCATGCACTTGCTCTTCTGTCCACTGAAGATCTTGTTGTCTCAGGGGCTGGAGAGCTGCCGGCCAGTCAGATTGGCCAGCAGCTCTCCTAGGCGAAACTTCCTCCTGAGTAAGGGGCGGAAGTCCTGCCTGCAGTCAATTAATGCACATTCAAGCATGAAATAGCTGCGGGGCACTCAGCATTGGTGGAGATGTGTTACCCGGTGCATCTTTGGGTGGCAGGAAGCAAGACCCTGCCATCTAAAAAATTCAAGCCATGGTTTTGTGTGACATTACCATAGCGTCTGAAATTCTTTTCTCTGTTATTTTAATGTTGATATTGAACCAGTTTAATTTGGTTTCTGAAACCTCCATTTTAAATGTTTGCCTCAACATGGGAGAGAGAGGAAAGTACAGTATGTGGACGTTGCTTACCATAAAACAGAGTACTTAAAAATTGTCTGTGTGAATCTCCATTGATGAAACAAAGGCAATAGTAATGAGAATGTTACAGTAAAGATAGAGGGAGCTGTTACCCTGCCACAAGTGAATTCTCAAAATACATGGCCTTCCTTCCACCTACTTGGAAACAAGAATGACGCTCCTTTTGTTTTGTGTTGATTTGAATTTTAAACCACTTATTAATAGTTAACACCACGCCACACGTCATAAAATTGCTTTGCGTAGAATTTACAGCACAGAAACAGGCCCTTTGACCAAACAGGTGGTGTTTATGTTCCACATTAACTTCCTCACACTTCATCTCACCCTACTAGCATTTACTCCTATTCCTTTCTCCCTCATGTACTGATCTAGCTTCTCGTTAAATGTGTCCATGCTATTCACCTCAGCTGCTCCATGTGATGTACATTCCATATTCTCCTCCCTTTCTCAAAAAATATTCCTGGATTCCTTATTAGGTTTATTAGTGACAATTTTATCTTCATGGCCCTTAGAGTTGGATTCTGCTGTAAGTACAGTATGTGGATGTTCTAATGATAAAGCAGAGCACTTAAACAGCCTGTGTGAATCTCCATTGGCAAAACAAAGAGTCATGAGAATGAGCTGAATTTTTGGGCACCTCTGATGTCAGGAATGGAGGCCAGCTGCCTTACCAGCCCCAATCCCAGCCTTGGCCATGAGGCAGACAGGCATTTAGGCTCACTTGGAGCCTTGTTAAGCAGAGATTAAGAAAGGTTGACTGGGGTTTTCCAGCTGGCCAACAGTTTCCCCATGCAATGTGGGAGAGGCAGATCAACTGCCTCTAGGTGGCACCCAATGGCAGACCGATGTGCCAGTGCTTCAGGAAGGCCTACATGCTTTCCCTTCCTGGCTTGTTGAGGGTGCAGCCAAAGGTTAGCCTTAGAAGGGCTCCCCCAAAACCTTCATCACAACCCCACCCCATTTTCTACAATGGTAGCTTGGCTGCTTTTTGTATCTTTTACTTAAAGTTGTTAAAATGTGTCTGAGAATATCCTTAACTAATAACGTTGCACTGCAGCTGGTTGCTCCTCCAAAGTTGGGAGGCCTCTGATTGGCCCTCCAGCTTTGAGAGCCACCAGCCACTCTTAATTGGACAGGGAACTTGGTTACACGTGGATTAAGAGAGCATACCAGTCAAAGTTTATGGTCAATGACTGCTCTTCTCCACCATACGTGGGTTCAGGATCCAGAACCAGTCCCAGCTCTTGTTTTCCTCTCCCCAAAGTGAACATTCAGCCCATCTTCCCTATGTCTAGGCAATCAAACACTTTCAAAATTGTAAAGACCTCTTATCAGGTCACTTTTACATCATCTGTTTTCTAGAGGAAAAAGCACTAGCCTGACGCTTGTTTCCCAATAATGTTAGGAAATAGAGATAGTTTAGGCAAGTTATATTTGCATTTGTGGGTGTTAAGAATGGGTTTAGCTTTAAAGTTTAAATTTGATTTGTATTTCTGTATGTGTGTGCTAAGAAAAGGTCAAATGGAGTTTTAGTTTCACTTTAAAAGGTACTTGCATTTCTAATGAGAGTTTTACAACTGTTGCAGCTAAGTTAAATAAACAATGGTAGAGAAACTGGGGTCGAGAGAGGCAGGGTCTCCCACAGACACACACAGGAGAAATTAGGAACAGCAGTTTGATTTGGAAGCTGTTTGAGTTCAGTTGGTTTTGAAAGTATCTGCCTAGAAATACTAAATCAAAGGGGACAGTTGGCCAGTCCCAAGCTAAAGGAAAGGCCCCAAATCCAGGGGAGTGGAACAGGAGAAAGTCCCAAGCAGACCTCCTAGTCAAAGGAAGGACAGGAACATGGGAATAGGTCCCGTTAGGTTAAGAGGAAGGGGCAAGAAAAAGGCCCCAAGCTTCAAGTTTAAAGCTTCAAGCTTAAAGAGATAAAGGTTTGAAAAGTCATAATGTCCGAAGAGACAACTGAAGGTCTGTAACTCGCTATGGGCATGTGAAGCAGTGGTGTACTGTTGACAGCTGAGTTGGTGAGAGAGTGTGTGGAAGATAGCTTGAATGCATGTGGTGACCCAGGGAAGAGGAACATTGGAAGGAGAATTCGAAACCCTGGAGGTGAATCCTTGTAGAAGGTGGTTGGGAGAAAGCATCAGTTTGGGAGAAGATTCCAAAGTCAGTTCTTTGAGACTGGAGATTGGAAACCCTCATGTGAAAGATGGAGTTCAGTAAGGCTGGTTGGCACGGTGTGACAAGTGTCTGGGGGGATGTTGATGAGAGATTTATAGCATGGTTGAGGCTGAACCTGTCACCTGGGGCAGACTTTTTTGCTCGGCGTGCGGGCATGTGCCTGACATACTTGAGCGTAAGATAGTGTGCAATGACATTGGGTGAGTGTCCCGTGTCATTGCGCACTCGCACGATATTCCAGTCGGCGGGCACACACTAATCCTGGAAATGTGCCCGCAGACAGTTAAGAGGGCTATTAAGCCCATTGACAGCACAATTAACTGGGATTTTTTGCTACATGCCCAACATTATGGTTGGCATGTGGGCGAATCGGCCAGGCAGCCTTTGCATTTTTCAGGAAACCCCATCCAAGGGCAGGATGAGGTTTCCATGATTAAATTTTTAAAAATCTATGCACGGAATTTTTATAATGTCTGTGCTCAAGTGACTGCTTGTGTTGCATGGACATTTTTTACTGGATTTAAAAATCTTTATTTGATACTTTTGCAGTCTTCATCTCCCTGAGGCAGCTCTCTGTCTTCAGGGAGCTTTCTGTGAGCGCTCCCAACACCCACCCTGACTTCAGCGCTCACCCTCCTCACCCTCCTCCCACCCCCCACCCACTCAATCCAGGTAGTGCTAATCATATCAGTGCGCTTTTCACACTGGCTGGCCGTTAATTGGCCCACCAGCGTGAAATTGCATTCGGTGGTCATTCACGGGCAGCAGGCCTTTTCCCAGCCGCTCCCAGGCCTACTGATTGCGCCCATGTCTGACCACAGGTTGCCAGTTGGTTTACATGGACTGTACTTACTGTGAACATTAGAGTATAAGATAGCTTCTGCAACTTGTGTTATCCTTACAAATATATATATATATATATATATATATTTGTAAAGGTATTGTTGCAGGTGAAGAAGTATTGTAATATAGTTCATCTTTTCTTGCTTAATAACAGTTTTATGCTTTTATTAGAAGTTCCTTCACTGACTCCAGTGACTCTGTTCAGTAGCCCCTCTCCACATAACTAAACAAACAAATTAAAGGTCAGGATCTATCAATCTGGGTTCCACTCTGAAATCAGGCTTGTCCAGGGGTAACCTCAGCTGGGATCATAACAATAGTTATACAACAGTGCTCCAAAGATCTAACAGACATCAAATAGCCAATATCTAAGCTTAAGTTGACTGATGCTAATGGCACATTGAATTTGGGAGCCACATTTAATGAGATATATGCAGTGCACATTTTGGTCTGCTGGATGACTACAATAGTGTTTTATTCAAAAACACATTCACAGCCTGACCGCTGAAATTGCAGTGCAGCTTACACCAAAATAGTCCATATATAAGCCTGTAACTTCCAAGATCCGGGGTGTAACTGGGGGGGTACCCCAAAGATGCACTGGGGAGCCCCTCCCAGAAGCCCCAGATAAGGATTGCATGGCAATTGCTCAGCAAGTTTGAAATTGTCCCATTGGGCAATTGCACTGCAATTGGAACCATCCGAAAGTATAAAATAAATCGCAAACTTCAGATGGTTCTGACTGGCTTACCAGAATAGTTACCCAGGAAAAGATAGAAGAATTAAAACCACTCCTAATTCCTGTGTAAATATAGGACTGACCCCATCACCCCCTCCCCTGAAGAATCCTGCTTCGGACACCATGAAGTAGGCTTCGTAGCCTTGAGTATATTAACAGCAAGTCTTTATTAACAATTCATAACTATGTCTATATTTACAGTAGAAGGTACAGGTATGGAGTTGACTCCAGCATAGGTTTTTACCCATCTCTGCCCATCTCTAGACTGACTCTCGCTCTGGGTCATGTGTCTTCTTACATCACTGTGTGGTTGGTACTTTACTCAGTCCCACATTAACCCTTTATGTATTAGACCCGAGTACTACACTTTGCTGAATGGATATAGAGTTACTTTAGTTTACTTCCAAGTATTACATTGTTATAAGTCTTGTGCATTAACTTTATTGGATTATCCGCACCTGCCCGTGGCCAGGATCTTCCGGTCCCACCGCAAGTTGATGGACTTCTGGCTGGGGCGCCACCTCACTCTGCAGAGGGTCCTGCCTGTGATGGAGCCGGAAAACCCCGGTCCTTAATACTCTTCTAAGTTTATTAAAATATTAATGTTAACAACATTCTCACTACCCTATGTCCCCTCTTCAAGTCCTTGATTTTAGAGGTTCAGGCAGTCTGGAGGTCTTATAACCCTACCACATCTCTTTCACCGTTCTGTTGGGAGACTGTAGGCTCGGGTGTTTCCTGTTCTTGTTGTTGGCTTGAAGGTTGGGCTGGCATTTGGGTCTGGTTTCATCAGTTTCTTCCATTGCTTGATGTTAAACCATGCCCTGATGGTGTGGCTGGCTTGACAATGTATGGTTAATATACTTGATCGTTTCTTGCAGGGTGGGTGAAAATGTTATTCATCTACTTGGCGATGCTTTTTCTTCTATCTTTTCCATTTAGGCTGTCTGGAAGCTCTCTGAGTCTGAGGAAGGGTATTCCTGTGTCAAGGAGAAGATTGAATAGCATGCTCACCTCTACTTTTTGTTGTTGCTGGTACACAACTGCTACCAGGTTCCAGCATCCCTTGTGGTTTTGGCACACTGGCTGGAAGTTGCCGTGTGTGCACTGTGGTTGTGTGTCTACTGACTGTATCATCATCTTAATTGGAGGTAGAGGCTTATCAGAATATTGATCCTTCTCTGGTACTGCTTCCACTGAGGTGAAATGGTGACATCAAGAAGATATAATAATGTCTATAATGTTATTGGAAATTATTTTAAAATAGAGTTCTTGTGATGTCTGTGTCTATGTGTGTGTCTTAATTGGATTAAAGCCAGCTGTCCCAGAGGCTTTGATGCATAGAGGAGAAGTAGGTTTGAAATGGTAATTATGTAAACTTAGGGACATCACTAGGTGAAGTGAAAATGGGGCAATTTGCATTTTTAAAGAAAATATTCAAAAGAATGGGTGAATTATTAAACCTAGCCAGAAGAAGCCACACAATGTGTCTACTTTTTCCAACGCTGACTAATAAAGTTGGTTTTGTGAAAGGGTTTTATTGTTAGAAGAGGTAAAGTTTGAAAAACCTAGCGATACAATGAGAATTTGCATTCAAATAGGAAAATATGTATAAGGGAAGAGAAGGCTGTTGGTAAAAGGGCAGGGATTCTAAGATCTAAAGCTTCCAGCCTGCAAGCCTCAAGTAGCAGTCTGCAAGGACCCAGAGCTGAAAGAAACTCATTTTGAATGTGACTGCCCAGAGTGCACTTTGCCAGGGCCCTGTTTAAACCCATGTGTTTTACTGCTGCCTTGGTGGAGATGTAACTGAGAGTCAGATTAATTAGGGATTTTTTAGAAGTTATTATCATAGTAATTTGTAGACACAAGTATGTGCTTACAATTTTTAAATTAATAAATGTTTAATTTAGTTTTATATAAACCTCTTGAGACTCAGTGGTCTTTTTATAACTGAATTCAAGTTGCAAAAATTGGCTATGACTGTTGTTTCAAGTTTCCCTCTGGAATTTGATCAACTCAACATTTACCATCGGCTATGTCATAATAATAATCTAGTGTGCGACAGGTCGGTCTAACCATTGGGGACTTCTCAGGATCTGAAATGATGTTGGACGAACCTGCTCCACAAAAAGAGAAGAGAGATTGCAGGTGAAATCAAAGTCTGATTTCTCTTTAGTGTTTGAGGAATCAGGACCATGCTGCTTTGACCGACTAATGACTGTGGTAGCCTTGACATCTTCTGCCAGCTGGATAAGATTGGGGACTACGCAAATATCTCTGCTCAGAAGACAGAGAGGCTGATTGCGGGTGACATACACCAGCTCAAAGATTTGTTGTTACCAAACCTCAGTAGTTCCAGGATCATGCCGATGACTGGGAGTTAGACTCCTCTTGCTCCGCACAGTGGAGTGTCTTGTCTTTCGAACCCAAAGGCCACGGTTCCTCATCTGACAGGATTGTCATGCTGGTACCTGAATCTAATTTGTAATTGGTTAGATGATCATTTACCAGGATATCAGCATTCCAAAATGAAGAGCCGCATTCTCTGATGACCCCAAGAAGCCTGGTTGTAAGTCTTCAGAGTTTTCGGTCTCGACCTCGTGGATGACCTTTGGGACGTCTGTGTGGTGCTGAGGTCTTGACTTGCAAAGCTTACCGAACTGTCCCTGTTGGTTGCAGTCAAAGCATGGGGCAGTGCCCGCAGGACACTGATGTTTCCTATGAGGGTGCTTCGCACTGCAGTGCTGGCAAGGTCACGCTGCTGGGCAATTCAGGGTCTGCTTCCCCTGACTTGGGCGGTCTCTGCATTTTTGAGACCTAATATGGTGGACTGAGGGTTGGTTTCTGCCCCATGAAGTGTTCTCCCCCTTTAGGATGGCCCTGTGTTGTTCACGTAGCTCAGACAGTCCAGCTAACTGGTAGCCTTGTCGAGGTTAAAGTCATCTTCAGCTTATAGGAGGTCAGAGAGTGAATTGTCTGCAGCACCACCACGATTCTGTCTTGGATGAGCTCAAACTGTAAATTGCCATATTCACATCCAACTGAAATCCCACAGAGATCATTAATGACAGAATTGATAGGTTCCCCAAGGAGCTGGACTCTCTTATTAAAGTTAGCTCCCTCCAGTATTTTGTTGGGTCTCAAGTTGAAATAGACATTGAAGGATTTCAAAACATCATTAAGTTTGGCAGCTGATTTATCAATAGCTTAACGTCGTGCAATGATGTCATCTACTATTGGCCGAGTCAAGTAAAGAAGCGTATTAACTTGGTCTGCCTCAGATTTTTTATTGAGACCTGAAGCAATGCTATATCTTAAAAATCTTCTCCTCCAAAGATTCCAATTTTGTGACTGCTCTGGGCCAGGTGTGAATCCCAGTGGAGCTGAAAGTGTGGTATTGCAATCCATTGTTGATGATTTTAATTTAAAAAGCTTGCGTACAGCTTTAAGAGATTACATGCTTCTAAGATGGCATCATCAGTTACTGCTGAACAAAGGACCTTTCCATGCTTGCGGGTTTTTGGCAGGCTTTTCAAAATGGTGGTGGTGTGTGTCTGTCTAAAGAAGAAGGGGCTGCAATGGCGGCATAGGTCAGCTGGCTGCTGACTTAATTCGTTCAGCAGTATCGTGTTATGAATCAAGACTCTTGGAAAAGAACCATGGGTTTGATGCTTCTGAACTTGGACAGTCGTGATGTACCCAGAGTGGACGAACTTAATTATTAATGATTTTGATTTGCCAGACTCGGGAGCCATGTTTTGAGACTCGGAGTCTGGGATGGAGTTTAGCGACGGATTGCTTTCAAACTGCGCTTCTGACTGAATTACTGAAAAGGCATTCCTCAGGGTTAGCTGGACAGGAATTTAAATAAAAACAGAATTACCCGGAAAAACTCAGCAGGTCTGGCAGCATCGGCGGAGAAGAAAAGAGTTGACGTTTCGAGTCCTCATGACCCTTCGACAGAACTTGCGTTCAAGTCCAAGAAAGAGGAATTTAAATATGCTACTTGTGGAAGCTGGACTTCCAAGGAGGATGTGATGGAGTCTACTGCTTGAGTGAAATATCTATCATTCTTGTTTGCTTCCAGGCTCTTCTGTCTCTGGAGCTTTTTCTTTATTTTTTTTCTCTGGTGAGTTTTCTCAGTATCTGTAGCTTCAGTTGGGAGTTATGTTCAGGGCAGGGTCCATTGAAGGTGTCCCGTTTCTTAGTTTCTTAGCATTCTTGTGAGGATGAGGGTTTTGATCCTAAGGTTGCCACCATGAAGAATCCGGCTCCGGACACCTTGCGGTAGGCTTTGTAATCTTGAGCATATTAACAGCAAGTCTTTACTAACAACTCACAGCTATGTACATATTTATAGTAGAGGGTACAGGTATGGAGCTAACTCTATTCCAAGTCTTTACTCAACTCTGTCCATCTCCAGACTGACCCTGGCTCTGGGTCATATGCCTTCTTACATCACCATGTGGGGGGTACTGTCCTCAGTCCCACATTAACCATGTATGTACCAGACCCTACTACTAAACTTTCGACCACCCATGGGACTCCCCCCACCTCCCCAACCCCACCATAAGACTCCTGACCACCTTTTTTTTAATCATTCACGGGATGTGGGCTTCGCTAGCTGGGGCAGCATTTATTGCCCATCCCTAGTTGCCCTTGACAATGTGGTGGTGAGCTGCCTTCTTAAACTGTTGTGGTCCATGTAGTGTAGGTATACCCATGGTGCTGTTAGGGAGGGAGTTCCAGGATTTTGACCCAGCGACAGTGAAGGAATGGCGATATACTTCCAAGCCAGCATGGTGAGTATCTTGGAGGGGAACTTCCAGGTGGTGGTGTTCCCATCTATCTGCTACCTTTGTCCTTCTAGATGCTAGCAGTTGTGGATTTGGAAAGTGCTGTCTAATGAGCCTTGGTGAAATCCTGCAGTGTATCTTGTAGGTGACACACTGCTGCTACTGTGCATAGGTTGTGGATGTGGTGCCAATCAAATGGGCTGCTTTGTCCTGGACAGTGTCAAGCTTCTTGAGTGTTATGGGAGCACTCAACCAAACATGTGGGGAGTATACCTGACTCCCTTACTGACCACACAAACCCCACTCCACAACTGACTACCCGAACCTTATGACCAAATGACCCCAACCCCGATCGACAACGCCCTCGACTCACCACCCCACGACCAACCAACATCCCCCGAGTAAACCAAACCTTGAACCAACCCTGGTCCCAATGACCCCTGTGACCAACCGAACCCCCCCATGACTGATACCCCCTCAGTGACCAACCAACCCCTGTCACTGACCACCTGACTGCACCACCCGCCCCCCCCCAACCAAATCCTACCCACTTACCTTACAAACCTACCTTCTCCCTAGCTTCTGAAAGTGGCTGGACCTGTCCGGCGGAATCGTCCCAGAGTTGCACTAAGTGTGGTAGTGGGCAGGAAAAGGGGCATTTTACCTGCCGGCTGCAATGGCAGATTTCCACACCATATTGTCCATTCCGGTCTCATTAATTACGCTGCTTCAGTATCTGAGAAGTCATGAAGGTACTGAACATTGTGCAATCAACAGCGAACATCCCCACTTCTGACCTTATGATGGAAGGAAGGTCATTGATGCAGCAGCCGAAGATGGTTGGGCCTAGGACACTACCCTGAGGAACTCCTGCAGTGGTGTCCTGAAACTGAGATGACTATCCTCCAACAACCACAACCATCTTCCTTTGTGCTAAGTATCATTCCAACCTGTGATGAGTTTCCCCACTGATCTCCGTTGATTCCAGTTTTGCAAGGCTCCTTGATGTCACATTCAGTCAAATCAAGGACAGCCTTGAGGTCAAGCGCAGTCACTTTCACCTCACCTCTGCAATTCAGCTTTTTTGTCCATGTTTGAACCAAGGCTGTAATGAGTTCAGAAGCTGAGTGGCCCTGGCAGAACTCAAACTGAGCTTCAGTGAGCAGGTTATTGCTAAGCAAATGCTGTTTGATAACATTGTTGATGACCCCTTCCATCACTTTACTGATGATCGAGAGTAGACTGATGGGCGGTAATAGGCCTTGTTCGATTTTTCTTGCTTTTTGTGTAAAGGTCATACCTGAGCAACTTTCCACATAGCCAGGTGGACACCAGTGTTGTAGCAGTACTGGAAGAGCTTGGCTAGTGGCTTGGCAAGTTCTGGAGAACAGTACTGAAGTCTTCAGTACTATTGCCAGAATATTGTCAGGGCCTACAGCCTTTGCAATATCCAGTGTCTTCAGCCATTTCTTGGTATCACGTGGAGTGAATTGAATTGGATGAAGACTGGCACCTGTGATGCTGGGGACCTCCGGAGGAGGCCGAGGTGGATCATCCACTCGGCACTTCTGACCGAAGATTGTAGCAAATGCTTCAGCCTTATCTTTTGCACTGATGTGCTGGGCTTGCCCATCATTGAAAATGGGGATATTTGTGGAGTCTCCTTCTCCAGTGAGTTGTTTATTTGTCCACCACCATTCACAGCTGGATGTGGCAGGACTGCAGAGCTTAGACCTGATCAGTTGGTTGTGGTATTGCTTAGCTCTGTCTATCACTTGTTACTTATGCTGTTTGACATACAAGTGTTCCTGCGTTATAGCTTCACCAGGTTGACACCTCATTATTAGGTCTGCCTGGTACTGCTCCTGGCATGTCCTCCTGCACTCTTTATTGAACCAGGGATGATCCCCTGACTTGATGGCAATGGTAGAGTGGGGGATATATTGGGCTATGAGGTTACAGATTGTGTTTGAGTATAATTCTGCTGCTGCTGATAGCCCACAGCAATTAATAACTTTCCATCCTACATCTTAAAGAGTTGAATTTAGTCAAACCTCTGAGTTGTCTTGATTGTTCTAGGTGTGATAGTCGCTACCAGTTCTGAAATTGGACAGGTTGCATAAGGGTTTTCTGACTTTAGTACAAATGTTAACTCTTCTTGTTTGTGGAGTTTCAAGTTTTGTGACATGAAGGGTGCTGAGCCTATGATCAGTCTCAGAGCTCACTTCTGTACTCTTCTGATCTGGGCGGTTTGTACATGTATGAAGCCAGGGTGCCAGGCACGGCATATTTGACCATGGACCAGTATAGCCAATGTCAATGAACATCAGGTCATGGACAGGAAGCCTGACTGAGATGAGGGATCTGAGAATGAGCATCCATTTATTTGTGGCAGCATCTGTGGAGAGATAAACAGAGTTAAAATTTTGAGTCTGTTTGACTCTTCCCCGAATTCATTTCAGATTTCCAACATCTGCAGCATTTTGCTTTTATCCATTTATTTGTTTTTTTAAGCATACTGTCCACTTGGGCATCTCACCTCAAGCCAGTTTGAATGTGCATACCCAGGATTCTCAAGGGCAGAATGTAATTGCCTAACTTTTTGTCAGGCAGTATGCCCTCATGTCTACGAAAGTCTACTCGCATGCCATTACATTTAGTAGCATTACATTCTTTTCCCCACACCATTCACTGAGGACAGCAAGAGTTTCCTGAACCTCACTGATTGCACCCTAAAGTGAAGACTCCTTAACTTCCATATTGTCCACTTACTCCCAGTATTTGAGGCCAAAAGAAGAAAGGAGCATCATGAATGAGGGTTAGGAAAAGAATTGGCCCTAACCAAGTGCCCTGAGGCATGCCTGCTGTTAATTGAGCACTTTCAGATAGACAGCCATGGTATCTGACACACTGAGTGCAGTCAGTGAGGAAGTCATCAATCCATTAGACAAGAATCTCACATATGTTTAACTTTGTCAAGATCTTAGCCACAACTGCATGATTAATCCTGTCAAATGCCTTTGCAAAATCTATAGTTATTATGGTTGAAGTTGTTCCCAGATTATCAGCATTTTTCACAAAGGAAGTTACAACATTAACCAATGGTTAATATTTATTAAAACAAAGAATTGTCCTCAATATCCCTTGCATGTTTTTCTCATATTCTGTTTTTGAGGTTCTAACAAATTTATTTGTATCTCTCTGCTGTTCTTTATAAACTCTCCCAGTGTGCAAAAAAAAAAGCTCCCAGTTCACAAATCTTCACTGTTCTTTGCATTTGTATAAGCTCTTCCTTTTACTTTTATAACTTCTCATCTAGAACAAAATTGTGTAACTACACAAAGTCAAGCAATTGCTCTTAGGTGTCTGTACAGGTCTTTAATTGAACCAAATATGTTTCTGAACACTTTCCAATATTCATCTGTATTTTTAGCCCATTAACTGTTTGGCTCTACTGATTGGCTCATGACATTTGCTCTCTGGAATCTAAAAGGGCATGCAACTCAAATTCTTGCTGTTCCTTTTCCCTGGATAATACATCTGATTTCATACCCTTTTAAAACCTGGACATTTCATCACTTCCCCCTTGTCCTGGTCAATATTTATCCCTCAATCAACACCACTAAAAAGAACAGATTATCTGGTCATTATAACATTGCTGTTTGTGGAAACATACTGTGTGCAAATTAGTTTTTTTCCATTGCTTACATTATAACAGTGACTATACATTACAAAGGTGACTATACATCTGTTGTACTTGATTGGCTACAAAATGCTTTGGGATGTCCTGAAGTCATAAAAGAAGCAATATGCATGCAAAGGGGGGAAGGATAGACTGAGTAATTACAGGCAAGTCTATATAACCTCAGTGCTGGGCAAATTATTGGAAAAAAATTCAGCGGGACAGTTAAAATCAGCATTTGAAGCTCACAGAATTAAAGACAGTCAGCATGGATTTGCTAATGGAAGAGCATGTCTGGCTAAATTGAATTTTTTTTGAGGAGGTAACATGGAGGGCCAATGATGGTAGCTCAGTAGATGTAGTCTGCATGTATTTTAGCAAGGTTTTTGACTAAGTCCCACATAGCAGACTGGTTAGAAAAGTAAACGCCTATGGGATCCAAGGGATAGTGGGAAGTTGGTTCCAAAATTGGCTCAATGGTAGGAAGTAAAAAGCAATGGTTGGCTGGAGTTTTTGCGACTGGAAGGTTGTTTCCTGTAGGCTCCACAGGACTCAATAGTACTTGTTGTGGTACATATCAACGTTTTCACTGAGAGGGGTGGAGGTCCGGAACTCATTGCCTGAAAGGGTAGCAGAGGCAGAAACCTTCATTTCATTTAAAAGACACTTCGATATTTTGTAAGGGTGGCCGAGTTGTACTGTTAGTAATAGAGTTGATCTGCAGACACTGCTTGGGTGGAAACATTAAGTTTATTTACAACATACTCAGCAGCAACTGAGTGTGCTTTCAACTCCAACTCCATCTCTACACTGTCTGCTGAGGTAGCCCATGCCACTCTCCTATTGGTTACTACAGACCGTGTGTTCTTTCCTAACCTGCATTACTCTTAAAAGTACATTACACACTAAGTAAAACCATAATTGCTACATTCCACCCGCCCCCCCAACACCCCACCATTAATTCAGCTATACATATTATATTTACAAGTTCAGTCTTTCAGGTAGATTCCTGCTGCATGAGGAACGTTGCAGCTCCACAACTTCAGATTCTTTGTCAGGAACCTCCTTTTCTGGAGTTACCTGAACATCAGGTGCTTCAGTGAGCACTTGCAGCTCTGTATCCTCAACTCTTCCAGGAACTTCAGACATGTCTGTCCTAAGCTGAGTATCCTCAACAAGTAATACAGACGCAGTCATGATCATTGGTAGAACTAAATCTTGGTGATTTTTCTCTCTCCTCCTTAAATGGTCCACATGTTTATGGATGATCCAGCCTTCCACCTCCACATGGTAAGATAGAGATCTAGCCACTGTACTTTTTTCACCTGGTAGCCACTTTGGTCCTTCTCCAGAGTTTTTCACGTATATCTTCTCTCCCACAGTAAATTTTCTTTCACAACTATTCTATTTGTGTCTAGTTTTCTGGTTCCCCTGACTCCTTTCCACCTTCCCCTCTAAATTCGGCATTATTAGGCTCAATCTCGACCTGAGATGGCATTTCAACCTTCTCTGCAGGTGTGACACCTGTTGTTGTGTGAGGGTGTAGTAAAATGTGTAATATACCTTTAAGACAAGTGTTATAATCTACAATCACATGATCTTAATACCCAATAGCAGAGTAGCATGGGCTACCTCTGTGGGAGAGTCTTGAGTTAGACACTGAAGAGTGAAGACAGAGTTTTAAGTTGTGAGTGCACAAGTGTAGCTGCAGAGTTTAGTTTGTAAATAAACAGCATGTGTTTATTCTAACAACAATCTCTTGATGTTCTCTGTCTCTGTACCAACTCAGTCGCCCCGAGAAAAGTGCACAACCCGGATCCTTTAGCCCCTACAAACCAAAGGCACTGGATCCAACAAACCAGTGACAAGAGTAAAAGCACGAAAAAAGCACAGAAAAAACAAGGTAAAAATCGAGGAATAACGAAGGAAATTGGAAGAACTGAAATCAAGCTATACCTCGCATGGTAGTTATAAGTAAAAGAACATTTCCTTCTGGATTATCAAAGTGATTCCCTCAGAGCATGCCACAATTTGGAAGAGCGGAGCCTTTCGATCCAACCTCGGATGACTGGTCTCACTATGTTGAACGCCTCGTGTTCTTCTTCCAGGCGAGCGACATTGCGGGGTGGAGTACAGGGGCGTAGTCCTTCAGTCCATGTGTGGGAGTAAGACATACAAATTAATTCAAAATCTGTTGGTGCCCAGTGCCCCAAACTTGAAACTTTTTGATAACTTAGTGAACCTTGCAAAGAATCATTACCAGCCCAAACCATTGGTGACGATGTAACGGTTTAAATTTAACTCAAGAAATAGAGCTGCAGGGAAGACTTGTCACATGGCAAATCTGAAACAATGAACTGAATATTGTGAGTTTAGCACATCTATCAATGATATGCTTAGAGATCGTTTGGTTTGCGGTATAAACGAAAACGCAATTCAGAAGAGATTACTGGTTAAAACAAGTCTAGATTTTCAGAAGGAATTGGAAATTGCGCTGGCAAGGGAAGGTGCAGTGCAACACTCCGGAGCCATGCAAGGAGTGCAAAATGGCACCGTCCTCCATGATGGGTGCCTTGGCCAAGAAGAGCACAAAAGTGCAAAACTTTACTCAGAAGTAGGAAGCAGCCACCACTAGTAGACAAATTAAAAGAGATAAAATAGCAGCAAAAACATGGCATAACGGTAACAGAGGTGGAAGCAGACAACCTTGTAAAGAATCACAGTTTAAAAAGGTTGAATTAGACACCCCATGAAACATTGTAAAGACAGAATCAGGCAGACTTTCAGACTAAAGCAAAAAGCCAACGAGATTAGCAGTGTTGAAAAGTCTGAAGTAATAGATGTTGATATCTATCTGTTGTATAATTTAAAGGTAGCAAGAATAGAACCTACCTATCTAAGCATGAGAGTGAATGAGAAGCCTCTCAGAATGAAGGTGAATACTGGTGCAGCTACTATGGTGATTGCTGAGCATACTTTTAAATACCTGAAACATGGAGAATGTAAGTTAAATTTGAAAGAAACTGATGCCAAATTAACAACAAACAAGTCAAGGGTGTATGTAAATTCTCAGGATATTATGGAGGTCAATCAGTGAGATTATCCTTGATGGTTGTAGCAGGCGAGGGACCTAATCTCCTCGGATGAAACTGGCTGAAATAAATTAAATTGGAATGGACTGAAATCTTCCAACTGAGAACTAATGAGTTATCATAGCTGCTACAAAAATATGCCTCAGTTTCTAAGGAAGAACATTGAAAAATTGAGGGCCTACAACCAAAAATTCAAGCAGATCCAGAGCCAACCCCAAGATTCATGAAGGCAAGACTTATGTAATGCGGGAAAGGTAGACTCTGAACTGGAGAAATTAGAAAAACTGGGAGTGATACAAGCAGTGCAATTTTCAGAGTGGGCAGCACCAATTGTACCTGTTCTCAAACCTGACCGAAGCATTCAAATGTGTGGGGACTATAGATTAACAGTTAATAAAGTGACAAAATTGGATAGATACCCCACACCTAACATTGAAGATTTATACCCTAAACTGACAGGTAGAAAGGCCTACACGAAGTTAGATTTGAGTCATGCCTACCAGCAACTGGAATTAGAGAAGGCATCCCAGAAATTTGTTATCATAAATACACATAAGGGATTGTACCAATACACCCTTTTACCATTTGGTGCATCTACTGCTTGTGCCATATTCCAAAGAACCATGGGAAGTCTACTTCAGGGACTGCTCCAAATTGTGGTTTACTTGGATGAAATTCTTGTGACTGGACTCAATGAACAGAAATGTTTGATGAACTTGGAAGAAGTTTTGAAATGTTTTTCGCAGGTCGGAGTGAAAATGAGAAAGGCAAAGTGCACATTCCAAGCGAAAGAGGTAACTTCCCTAGGTCACAAAGTAGATTCACAAGGCCTACATCCAGTTGAAGAAAAAGTGGAAGCCATTAGAGAAGCGCCAAAGAATATATCCGAACTGAAATCATTCTTGGGGATGATCAATTACTATGGTTGCTTCTTGCCTAATTTGCTGACAGAACTGGCACCCCTGTATTACTTGCTGAAGAAAAACCAGTGATGGTCTTGGCAAACACCACAGGAAGAAGCTTTCACACTAATGAAACAGCTGTTACAATCATCTACACTTCTAGTACATTTTGACCCAAAAAAGAGTTGATATTAACGTGTGACACATATCCCTATGGAGTAGGAACAGTGCTTTCCCATCGAATGGATGATGGATCAGAAAGACCTGTAGGATATGTATCGAGAACACTCAGTACAGCAGAAAAAGGTTACTCTCAAATAGAAAAAGAAGGCTTGGAATCATTTTCAGTATTAAGAAGTTTCATCAATATGTACATAGTTGTCACTTCACTATCATAATGGACCACAAGCCATTATTAGGATTATTCGGTGAAGACAAGGCTATACCCCCTACAACCCCAGCAAGAGTACAAAGATGGGCATTGATCCTGGCAGAGTATGAGTATACTTTCATTCATAGACCTGGAAGTCAAATTGCAAACGCAGATGCACTCAGTCGTTTACCCTTGCAAGTAAAAGATAAGGATGTTCCAATTCCCTCCGATTCCTCAGTTCAATGAGTCTAGATTGAACTTGCTCGACTCATCACCAATTTGCGCTAAACCAATGAAAGATTGGACAAACTGTGACCCAGTCTTATCCAAAGTGAGAACTCAAGTTCTTCATGGTTGGTCACAAAAACAGGAGTCTGATGAAATGAAACCATATTTCCAGAGTAGATGCAAGATAACCAGCCAAGAAAGTATTTTGTTGTGGGGAGCACAAGTGATTGTTTCTCCAAAATGATGAAAGCCATTGTTATCTGAACTTCACAGTGCACATCCCAGAATTTCCAAAATGAAGGCAATAGCACGTAGCTATATGTGGTGACTGAGAATGGATGGAGAAAAAGAAAACTTAGTGAGAAGTTGTATGCAGTGTCAGCAAGTACAAAAATTACCTCCAACAGCTCCGTTACACCCCTGGGGTGGCCAGGAAGGCCATGGGTACAGCTATATGGGATCTTTTATGGGAACAATGTTTCTACTTACCGTAGACACTCATTCAAAATGGCCGGACATATATGAAGTGTGGTCGCCCACATCTTCCACTATAATAGACAAGCTGTGACAAAGTTTCACAATCAATGGACTACCTGAAGTGTTCGTATCAGACAATGGAACTGTATTCACGAGTGCTGAATTTCACCGATTTACAAGCCTCAAAGGCATTGTTCAAGTCAAAACATCGCCATACCACTCTTCTTCAAATGGACTCATTGAGAGAGCAGTTGATATGAAGAAATTATCTGGAGATTTTATAGTGAGTAAATTAGCATGTTTTCTTTTTCGTTATAGAACCATCATTATAGGACGACGGTGTCACACATGCGGAGTTGTGCCATCTCCGATCGAGACTGAGCCTAATTATGCCAAACTTGGGGGAGAAGGTGGAAAGGAGTCAGGGAAGTCAGAAAATTGGACAGGGCTGTCTCAGTTGGGACAGACCATTTAATGTAGGAGAGAAAGTATTTGTGTAAAACATTAGAGAAGGACCAAGGGCACTGGATCCAACAGAGGGGTTGTCCTGTAATGAAAAAGAAAGTTTGTTAGCTTGGTTGCCAAGGAATCACCAGTTAGCTTTCTCATGCCTGTCTTGAACATTTGAACAGCCCTTTCAGCCTGTCCGTTTGAGGAAGGGTGGTCCGGTGCGGTTTTCACGTGAGTGGTACTGTTGAGGCTGATAAACCAGTGAAACTACAGCACCCGTAAGTACAGTGCCTTTATCAGAAATGACTACTTCTGGCAGTCCATGAATGGCAAAACTCTGACTTAATTTCCCAATTGTAGCGGCTGACTTTGGTGACTTCACCTCTTATACGTCCAACCATTTTGAATGGGCATCGACTATGAGCAGAAAAATTGTTCCCAGGATTGGACAATGTAGTCAATGTGTAACTGCACCCAGGGAACCTGGCCACTCCCATGGGTGTAATGCAGCTGTCACTGGCAATGTTTGCAGTTGCTGACATTGCACACAATTCTTTACCATACTCTCTATTTTGCCATCCATCCCAGGCCATCATAGATAGTTGCGAGCTATGTTCTTCATTTGGGAAATTCCTGGATGGGCACTGTGTAGTTCAATTAAAAATGGCTCCCTTCCCTTTGGAGGAACTATCCTTCATGCTCCCCACAATAAGATGCCATCCTGGCTGGTTATTTCATGTCTTCTATTGAAGTACGGTTTCATTTAATCAAATACGGGCTCCTGTGACCAAACATGTAACATTTATTATCGTACTTGAGATAGGATTGCGTCCCGACTTGTCTAGTCACTGATCTGTCAAGCACGTACCGGTGAGGAATCTAAGAAATTTAAAAGTAACACAACTTCTTGTGGAAATGGGACGTGCTCATCATTTTCTTGTAAAGGCAAATGACTAAAGGCATCAGCGTTTGCGATTTGATTGCCAGGCCTATGTACAAAAGCATATTTGTATGCTGCCAGAATTAAGGCCCATCATTGTGTTCTTGCTGAGGCTATGGGTGGTATAGCCTTCTCCTCACTAAATAATCCTAGCAGTGGCTTCTGGTCTGAAGCCATTGTAAAATGACGGTCATGTACGTACTGATAAAAGTTCTTGACACCAAAGATGATGGACAGGCCTTTTTCTTTCTGTGATTATCCCTTTTCCCCTGTGGTGAGTGACCTTGATACATACCTATTAGCCATTCCGTGCCATCGTCCATCTGATGAGATAGCACTGCTCCCACTCCATAGGGAGATGCTTCACATGTCAGCACCAAGTCTTTCGTCTGGTCATAACGCACGAATAGATTGGACGAGTGCAACAATTGTTTCACCTTTATGAAAGCTTATTTCTGGGGCACCTCCCAGAACCAACATTGGTTCTTTTTGAGTAGAGAATGCAGAGGGGCCAGCACTGTAGACAAATTGGGTAAGAACTGCCCATAATAGTTGATCATTCCTAGGAATGATTTGAGCTCTGAGGCATTCTTTGGTGCAGGTACCTCTCTTATGGCTCTCCTCAACTGGGTGGAGGCTGTGTGAATCTACCCAGTGACCCAAATAGATTCCTTCCCTCGCTTGGAATCTGCACTTTTCCTTTCTTAGATGCACTCCAGCTTGCAAGAAATGCCTTCAGATTTCTCTAAGTTTGCCAAATGCTCTTTTTCAGTGAATTCTGTCACCAATGCATCATCTAAATAGACTATAACCTGGGGCAGTCCCTACAGTAAGCTTTCCATTATTCTCTGAAAGATGGCACAAGCTGAGGAGACACCAAAAGGCAATTAATACAACACTTTGTGGGTATTAATTGTAACAGATTCCATAAGGCCATAAGACATAGGTGGAGAAATTAGGCCATTCGGCCCATCGAGTCTGCTCTGTCATTCAATCATGGCTGATAAGTTTCTCAACCCCATTCTCCCGCCTTCTCCCCGTAACCTTTGATCCCCTTACCAATCAAGAACCTAATTCCCAGGAGCCATTATCCAATTCTTGTTGTTGATAAGCATGACTCATGTCAAGCTTCGCGTATGATGTTCCTCCTGTCAGCTTGGCATATAGGTCTTCAATTTTTGGAATGGGGTGCCTATCCAGCTTGGCTACATTGTTAACTGTCAATTTGTAGCCCCCACTAATTTGGATGCTTTGGTCGGGTTTAAGGACGGGGACTCTGGGTGTGCCCACTCCGAAAACTGAACAGGTTGTATAACGCCCAGTTTCTCTAGTCTGTTCAGCTCAGTGTCAACTTTTTCTCTTAGGGCATATGGCAATGGTCTAGCCTTCATGAACCGAGGGGTTGCTTCTGGGTCAACATAAATCTTGGCCTGCAGGCCTTGGGTTCCCCCCAGTTCATCTCTGAATACGGTGGCATACTTTCTAAGTAGCTCTAGTGCCCCACTTGCTCTCAACTGGAAAATTTCAGATCATTCTAACTTAATCTCCTTTAACAAATTTCACCCCAGGAGACTTGGCCCTTCCCCTGCTACCACCATCATGGGCAGCTCTGTTCATTGGCTTCCATAATGGACAATTACCCTGCTTATGCCTTTCACTTGAATGCCTTTGTCCCTAAATGTTTTTAGATTGGCAGCTGTTTGTTCTAACCTTAATTGACATTCACCATTATTCAAATATCTGAAGGTATGTTCACCAATTACTGTAATGGAATCTCCCATGTCCACATCCATTTTAACAGGTCTGCCATTTACTTTCACCGTGACAAATATTGGTTCGGTCTTTTCAACTTTTAGATTAAATAACGAGTAAATGTCAGAATTTACTTTTTCAGGCTCTTCAACATTGTAAATTTCATTGGGCTTATTCTTTTGTTTACAAGCCTGCTTTATTCTTCGGCTATTGGGGGCTGTTTCCCGCTTCTCGGCAGAGTCTCGCTTTTTTGTGCCACTTTTGCTTGAGGTTTCCTGCCCGATGTGGAGGACGGTGCCATTTTGCACACCCTGTATTGCTTTTGAATCTCTTACTACACTTTACATGGCCAGCGCTATCTCCAGTGCCTTGTTAAAATCTAGATTCACTCCAGCCAATAATCTTTTTTGAATAGTGTCCTCTTTCACCCCACACACTAAATGATCTCTGAGCATGTCGTTCAGAGTTGTACCAAACTCAGATTTGCCACATAGCATGCAATTGCCCCAGCTGGGGCTCAATTTAATGAATTAAACCTGAACCTCTGCATCGTAACTAAGGGCTGGGGTTGAAAGTGAGCCTTCATGAGGTCTGCCAATTCATCAAAATTCTTTGAATCTGGGGCACTGAGTGCCATCAAACTTGAATCAAGCCATAGGTTTTGCTCCCACAAGTACCCAAGAGGATTGCTCGCCTCTTCTCTATCCCCAAACTCTCGTTCATTTGACAAAGGAACATGAGGTGTTCTATATATTGAGGCCGATCATCTGTGGCTGATTCAACAGGATCAATTCTCCCAAATTGTGACATTTTGAGAAAGGATAACTTCTTCAATTCTAATGGAGATTGCTACTTACAATCACTTGGTGAGGTACAGCGCCAGTTTCTTTCTAACTTGATTTCTTCTGTTCAATCCTGTTTTATCTTCGTTTGTTGTAGGGTGGGCGAGTTGTACTGTTAGTAATAGAGTTGATCTGCAGACACTTCTTGGGTGGAAACATTAAGTTTATTTACAATTTACTTAACAGCAACTACACATGCGCTTTCAACTCCAACCCTATCCCTACACTGACTGCTGAGATACCCTGTGCTACTCTACTATTGGTTACTACAGAGCATGTAATCTTTCTGAACAAGTACTATACTTAAAGGTACATTACACACTAAATAAAACCATAATTATTACAGATATTCACTTATATTACTGTAACTTACAAGGCTGTGGACCAAGAGCTGGATAGTGGGATTAGGCTCGATAGCTTCTTTTTCAGCCAGCGCAGACACAACAGGCCAAATGGCCTCCTTCTGTGCCATAAATATTTCTATGTTTCGAGGTGTCCTACCTTCTTATTATTTTATTTACATTAACCAATTTGTCAACATAGTAAACCCTTCAAATCTAATTTCATCTTCTTTTTTGTTGGCCTGAAATCCCTATGTTTGAAGATATGAAATCTGAGGGCTGAAGCTCCACAAACTTTCAGTCCTTCCACTGCCAGGAGGGGACTGCTTTTATTTGAATGGGCAAAATACAACGTTTAAAACTCCTCAATAAAATGTCAATTCCAGAGTTTTCTTTTAACTTAAGAAGCTTGCCTTTCCCTGACAATATTTATCTATTTGCAAATATGTAGGGAGGGAGCACCTTAAAATGCTGGGGATGGTAGCACAGTGGTAATGTTACTGGACTAGTAATCCAGAGGCCTGGACTAATATTCAGGTGGTACAAGTTGAAACCTCACCACTGAAGCTGGGAGGAATTTAAATTCAATTAATTAATAAATCAGGAATAAAATGCTATAATGATTACAAAACAACTGGCTTGTCATGTAAAAAAAAGACAACCTGGTTCACTAATATCCACCAGGAGAGGAAATCTGCCACCTTTACCCGGTCTGGCCTATATGTGACTCCAGGACCATAGCAACGTGGTTGTCTGTCTTCTGGAATGGCCAAGCAAGCCACTCAGTCAGTTCAAGGGCAATTAGGGGTTGGCAATAAATGCTGGCCTTGTCAGTGATGCTTACACCTCAAGAATGAATTCAAAAAAATGTGATGCAGGCAACATAAAGCAGCTTAAAAATAGAATACAGCTGAAAATGCTAAATATAAAAATAAATCCCCAGAGCTCAACAGGGTTTTTGAGTACACGGGTTAGGGGAGCCCCCTGCAATTGTCTGTCCAACTTCCTTACTTGCTTTTATTACTCACTCCTGTTTTCTGTTAATTCTAATTGAGGACTCATCACAGGCAACGTGGTATTGAACACACGGGGGTTTTTTTGGACAGCGGAAGGGTGCTGACAAGCTGTCCTGCACGTATCCTTGTGCGACATAAAGAAAGAACTTGTATTTCTGAAGTGGCAATCACGAACTTTGGATGTCCAAAACTGCTTTACAGTCAGCAGTGCACTTCACAAAATGTAGACACTGTTGTAATATAGGAAACCCAGTAGCCAAGTTGCACCCAGCAAGGTACCATAAAGAATAATGAGATAATGGGCAGATAATCTGTTCATTAGTAATGTTGTTTGAGGGATGAAGATTGGTTGGAGTGCCATGGAGAATCCCCTCCTCTTCTTTAAGATAGAGCTGTGGGATCTTCCATGTCCACCTCAGTTTAATGCCTCATCTGAAAGACAGTACATCTGATGGTGCAGCACACCCACAAGACTGCAATGAAGTTTCAGCCTAGATTATGGCCAGGATTTTTGATTGGTTTGGTGGGCTTGGCGGGAGCGGTCACAGAGCCGACGCCACTCGCAATTGGCTCCACACTGCGATTTCATGTGGGCAGGCCAATTAAGGCCTGCCCAGCATGGAACACGCGCATTAGCGCTGAGCGTTACCTGTGCGGGCAGGGGAAGTCTAGTGCTCAGATCTAGCGTGTAGTTCACGCATGCAAGGAGCTGCCCCAGGGAGATTGAAGCAAATGTTTAAAAAAATAAATAAATGCAGTAAAAATTTAGGAACCATGTCCCTTCATGTGACTGTGCCACATGAGATGGGACATGTTTTCATTTTTCACAGAAAGTTTTTATTTAATTTGTAAAAGCTTTAGGAAACCTCATCCCACTTGTGGATGAGGTTTCCTAAAAAACGTAAAGGCCGCTTGGCCTTTTCGCCTGCCTGCCAATCGTTAAGTTGGATGGGCAGTGCAAATTTGAAATTAATTAGTTCGCTAATGGCCTTAATAGGCCTTTCAATTATCAGTGGCATGCCCGCCAAATGAAAAATCGCTCGTCATTTCACGTTCTGGCATGCCAGGCCCACCCCTACATGCCGAATGTAAAATTCTGCCCAAATTCTGCTCAATTCTCTGAGATGAGATGTGAATCCACAACCTTCTGACTCAACACTCCCTAACAATCTCTGGTTTCCACTTATTTCCATTTACTTGAACAAATGTGGTGCAAATCCCACATACATCCCAGAATATAGTTGACCACAACTGGAATACAGGTGGTTGTATATTTGGGCAGGGTTATCTTTTGCTCCAAACTATGCTATGGGGTAAAAATGCATTTTGGCCAGTAACACAAAATGCCTACATTAAGTTGACCGCCCATTTAATTCTCACCCAATATTCAATTCTGTTGACTTCAATGGAACTGAACGCCAAACTGGAGGTATACAAACATACATGCGAATTAGGAGCAGGAGTAGACCATTCGATCCATCAAGCCTGCTCATAGAGTCATAGAGTCATAGAGGTCGACAGCATAGTAAAAGGCTTTTCGGCCCATTGAGTCTGCACTGGTCAAACAAGCACCTAACTATTCTAACCCCATTTTCCAGCAGCAGGCAGGTAGGAATGGCACGTTGATTATTTGAATAGTTAATAAAATCTCAATCTGCTCTACCATTTGATAAGATCATGGCTGATTTAACTCTACTTTCCTGCCTAGCGCCTATACCCTTTGACTCCCTTGTCAATCAAGAATTGATCTAACTCAGCCTTAAAAATATCCAATGACCCTGCCTCCACTGCTCTCTGGGGAAAAGAATTCCACAGACCAACAACCCTCAAGAGAAAAAATTTCCTCTCATCACCATCTTTAATGGGAGATCCTTTATTTTTAAACTTTACCCCATGGTTCTAGTCTCTCCCACTAGGGGAAACATCCTCTCAGCAACCACCCTATCAGGATATTATATATTTCAATAAGGTCACCTCTCATTCTTCTAAATTCCAATGGATTCAGGCCCAACCTGTCCAACCTTTCCTCATTAGATAACCCCTTCAGCCCAGGAGTCAATTGAGTGAACCTTCTCTGAACTGCTTCTAATGCCAATAATATCCTTTCTCAAGTAAGGAGACCAAAACTGTATGCAGTACTCCAAATGTGGACTCACCAATGCCCTATAAAATTGTAGCAAAACTTCCCAACTTTTATATTCCATTCCCCTTGTAATAAACAACAACATTCCTTTTACCTCCCTAATCACTTGCTGTACCTACATACTAACTTTTTGTGATTCACGTACCAGGCCTCCTAGGTCCCCTGGGCTGCCGAGTTTTGCAATCTTTCTCTATTTAAATAATATGCTGCTTTTCTATTCTTCCTTCCAAAGTGGACGAGTTCACGTTTTCCCACGTTATACTCCATCTGCCAATTTCTTGCCCACTCACTTAATCTATCTAAATCCCTTTGTAAACTCTTTATGCCCTCCTCATAATTTACTTTCCTGCCTATCATTGTGATATCACAAATTTAGCAAACGTTCATTCAGTCCTTTCATCCAAGTCACTTATATGGGTTGTAAATAGTTGGACCCCAGCACTGACCCTTGTGGCGTTCCAACGGTTATCACTTGCCAACCTGAAAATGACTCAGTTATCCCTACTCTCTGCTTTCTGTTAGCCAACCAATCCTCTCTCCATGATAATATGTAAACTCCTGCACCATGAGCTCTTGTATTGCATAGAAACCTTTAATGTGGCACCTTATCAAATGCATTTTGGAAATCCAAGGACAACCCATCTATAATGGGCAGTTCATGCAATACCGTTTGTTTAGTGATGGCACCAGGCAGGATTTCTGCTCCTACACTCGGCAATGTCCACTCAGTGGCTGGGATTTTCCAGCCCTGCGGTGGAGGGTCCTGCTGAAGGGGATGCGGTGGGCCAGCCAAAAATCCATTGACTCTCAGCAGGACTGAATGGTCCTGGTGGCGGGCAGTGCCAGAAAATCCTGGCCAGTAAAAATGGTCTTTGCACTCTTATAATGTCCCCAATTCTGGCAGGGACTTAACATTATCAGCTGCCACCAAGATTCAATAAATGGTATTTGTCGATAGAGTTTGCCACTCCTACTTCTCTCCCAGAGATTTGACTCATTAGCAATGACGGCATGGGAAAATCTGAGAACCTATCTGTTCCAATGCCATTCTTAAAGAGCAGCTATGCAGCATCAATTGGGTGGCACATGCCATCCCCTGTTATGTGTAGCAATAAACAATTGAGCCTTTGCCAGTTCTTTGGAAGGTAATTGGCCATGAACTGTGCAGCAGCAGTGAAAAAATACAAGTCAAAGCAGCTGAGGGCCTCTGTACAATGGTGTTTCTTGCAGCTGCAATGAGCCATTTTCATCATACAAAGGGCTTGTAGAGAATTTAAATGTCTTCCGACAATCAAGTCTTTAAAAGAGGACAAGAAATTACTCAGCTGCAATCATGTTCTGTTTGCAATACAATCCACAACAATGGAAGTGAGGCTTGCTAACACCATTCTGTGCCCAAATCAGAACCCAGGGTTTGTTCTGGAGGAATTAAGTGTGCTGGTTAAAATTTTTGCCTTTCCATTTCCAAGGGTTAGGGTCAAATCCAGTCCTGACTAAAGGAATACAAGTTTCCTCTCTTGTTTCGCTATATGGTTATGAATAAATTTGGTTAATCACTACAAGTTGCTAATTTACCCCCTCCCTCCAATCAACTTCCATGATTGACATAAAGCCCTGGTGAAGGAAACAAAAGAAATGTTCACATGAGGTGAATCCTTAGAGATGGTACAGAGGAAATCTCTCAGAACCATACAAGGGATGTGGGTTTTCAGTTATGTGGAATGGATAAGAGGCGTTGGAATTGTTCTCCTTACAGCAGGAAAGGTTAAGTGGAAATTTGAGAGGTGCTTAAAATTATGAAGGGCTTTGATAGGGAGAAACTGTTTTCACTGGCTGGAGAATCATAATCCAAAGGAAACAAGATTTAAGATAATTGGCAAAGGAACCAGAGGGGAGATGAGAATTTTTTAAGCAGCACATTGTTGTGATCTGGAATTCATTGCTTAAAAGGGGTGTGGAAGCAGATTCAGCAGTAAGTTGCAATAGTGAATGGGATGTGTACTCGAAATGGGGAAATTTGTAAAGTTATGGGGATAAAAGGAGGAAGTGGGGGCTAATTTGATGGTTCTTCCTAAGAATCAACAAAGACACAATGAGCCGAATGGCCCCCTTCCCTTCTGTAAGTTTCTATCATTCAAGTGTAGTAGGAATTGCAGCAATGTGGAGGGAGTTATAATCTTCATCTAACCTGTCCATGAGAACTCTACACAAGTTAGAAGTAGATCCCTCTACACTGTCCAACATGGTGGTGAAGGAGACCATCTCATCCACAAAGCAATAGTTGGTACCATTTGTCAGTCTTCTTTTAGAGGATGGTGCCTGAAAGCCCACAACTAATCTCTGCAGCACAGATAAGATGTGAGCTCTCCCCTCTGGAGACCAATAATCTGTGCTTCTCCCCCTTTTCCCTTTGCCCCTGCTCACCTCTGCTCAATAAATGGTTCAGTAGACCTGCAACTCAGCATTTACTGGATGTCAGATGCCCATTCCTGAGCTGGTGTTTTCACCAGCAACTACTTGCATTTATATAGTGCCTTTAGTCTAGTAAAATGCCCCAAGGCAATTCACAGGAGTGTCATCAAATAAAAGTTGGCACCAAGCCATGTTAGGAGATAATAGGACAGGTGACCAAAAGTTTGGCTAAAAAGATAGGTTTTAAGGAGTGTCTTTTAGGAGGAGAGGGAGATAGAGATTTGGAGAAGTTTAGAGAGGGAATTCCAGAGCTTAGTGTATTGACAGCTGCAGGTATGGCCATCAACGGTGCAACATAAAAACCAAGTTGTGCAAAAGGCCAGAAGCAGAGGAGCACAGAGATCTCAGAAGCTTTCAGGCCCCCAAGATAGTACCCACCCTTTCTTCCTACCTGCCTTCCGCATAAAACACATCACCCCCCAACAACCGCCCCTCCCTATGTTGCCCAAACCTTACCTGCTCAAGACCCTGAACTCACCTCCCTCTGGGATCCCTGGGCCTTCTTCTTGGGACAGGTTGCAGCCCTGGCAGTGCTTACTAATGCACTCTTGGCGCTCCCGGGACTGAGTGAGCTGCTGGCTAATCGGATTGGCTGGCAGCTCCCGAGGGTGGGACCTCCTGCCTAGTGAGGGACAGAAATCCCACACTGCCCCAATTTAATGCCACATTATGGCGGGGGGGCTGGCTGGCGTGGAGTGGGTCAGCTCCACGCTGGCTTTGTTTCCGAGTGCTCAACCCTGAGATTCAACTGTTGGAGATGGGACATTAAATCTAATCGCTTAGGCCAAGGGACAATTGCTAAGGTAACTTTGTGGACATGAGCTAATCAAGCTACCATTTGGAATACATGAACAACAACCTTATTTGGAATCCCCCCCTCCGACAGTGGAGAGATCAAATCACACGACTAGCAAATCCCTTCCTTATGTTAAAAAATACATTTTTGCAGCAATTCAGCTGAGATGCTGATGAACTGAGGACAAGCAGCTGTAGCTGTGGAGTTCACTCTCCACCCTTCCTAGCAAACTTTGAACCCTGTTTGCAAACCAACCAAAGGTGTATCTACAGCAAACAGAAACATTTTAAAACAGAAATTCTGCTCAACAACACTGTCTCAGAGGAACAATCAGATTAATTGGCCACAACTTTAATTTGAAACATCAGAACCAGACTACAGAGCATCTGACCAACTGAGTCACTGAGACACTTACTGTACACTAACTGCTCCTTTTACTTATGGACTCTGATTTGATCAACCTGTCTTTCCTCACTTGAAATCTGTATTTGTATGTATTTGGGCTCACCGACTGCATGTGTGCCTGTAGAGGGTTAGTTTGTTGGCCTGTGTAGTAGCCGGGTCGGGGAATTATCAGATGGTTGGGAGGGGTTAGTCAGGGTGGTAGGGAGGAGACCAGTTGGGTGGTCTTGGGTCAGGTCACGGAGGGTGGTCAGGTATTTGGGGGCGTGGGAGGGGGACAGCCGGGTTGTCGGGGGTTAGTCAGATCAGCTTGGAGGAATGATTGAGGGGTTGGTTGTGGTGCTCAGTTGAGTTAAGCTGGCAAATCACTGAGCTAGACCAGGTATTAAACCATCTAACATTTCCAGGGTAAGTATGCAGCTAAGTCCCGCTTAACTGACCCAAGTCTCCACCCTGAGTTCAGGGTCAGAGGCATTCCCAGTTAGCAGCTTTCAGGCCATCTGATATTTGAACTTCTCAGGCGATTACAGCACAGGACTTCCTGTGCTTGAGCAGGCTTGATAATGACCCATTTGAATCAATTTCAAGTGCACATTTAAAAGGACACTGAAGAGATCACAGTTGAAGGATTGTGGATGTGGGTGGGGGCAGCGGACTAAAGAAGTAACTGTCCAAATGAAGCCCAAACTTGTCAAATGAACTGATATCTCCCTGGATCTGGTACTGTGGTCTGTAAGGGCCTGCAGGGAGATACCCCCAACCACTAATAGGAGGAAGAAACCTGCCATTGCAAACACAAAGTGAGGCTGGAGATCGCTCAGGCAGTCAGCAGCAGAGGTGCAATGCTAAGCTCCTGATTCAGTGCTGAAAGCAGTTTAGTGGCCTAATCAGGGCAGGAAAGCTGAATATACTGGCACATTCACCTACAGCCTGTTATGCATCACCCCATCCCCCACTCTCTGCTTTGTCAAGCTCATCCCTGCGCATTACTCCTCACGTCAGCTTACCTTCCAGATGCACCCAGACCTGTCTATACACTTCCTCAGATCCCCATCTGTTCATCCACAACTGACACTTGCAGTCATCTTAATGCAACATCAAGCGTCTCACTCACAGTAATGCCCAACGAGTGTTGGTCATCCATCCATTCAGCATATTTTATTACACTTGCTCCCAAGCCCCTACTTGGCACTGCAGCACTCCCACCAATAATGCACTAGAGTGTCAGCCCAGAAAGTGACCAGCTAAGTAGTAGAAATCATCTGTAAAATAATGCAAAAAAAATCTCAGAACAATCTCAGCACAATTAATGCCCTCTAAAGTTGACTAGCAAGCCAGTTAGTTGGAAAACAATTGTTGCATAGTTTAAAGTCACAGCTGGAAATTTCCAGCAAAACCATGGCAGCGGAGTGAACACAGTTCCCAGGAAATCCCTGGCTCAGGGAGAAGAGTTACCATCATTATCTCAAGATGGCATGACTTCAGTGTAGTGAGATTATAACACACTGTTTGGTCACCTGCTGGTCTTCCTGAGGACCTTAAAGATGTGGAAACAGGTATCTCCCTCAGTATCCCTTTTAAACCAAACAAAGCTTGGCATCCTGTAACCAATACTTGTTGATTAAGCTCGTCTTCTCTCCTGCCCCTTTTAAACTTTGATGTTGCCCTTCACATAGATGTCTGAAGCTTCTTTAAATAAAAGCTGGCTTGAGTGCCGGGGATCTGAGCCAAAACCCATCATTTATTTTTCAAGTTGAGCAGCAGTCGCATACTTCAGATTTCTTCCAGGCTCTCCGTAGGTGGATTGAAAGTGCTTCTTGAAGGAGCTTGTGTTACTGAGACTGCAAGCAAGTTTCTGAAAATGTTTTTTCTGCCTGTTTCTCTTGTGTGCCTGTTTTGTGTTTGTGCATGTGCTACATTCTGGGGCAACATTGCAGTCATTATCAGCTTTATCATTTTGCACCCAATGCCTGATAAAGATCTTAGGAAAACAAAGTCGTTTGGTGCTCTGCAATTTCAAACTATTAGTAAAAGCCCACTGCTGCTCTGTAGAATGGATAATGATTTCCCTGACTGATCAAATAATAATGATCATTCACATTGTGCTTCGTGGGTTAGGGACTTGTGAATGCTGCGTGTTTCTTACTGCAACAACCGGTTGCTTGTTTTCAAAGGTTTCTTTGAGCTTTCATTAGTTAACTCATAGCTCATCCCTTAACAGGATCTGATCAGCTTCAGGCTCAGCTTCTGTGAGTGAAAGATATTGCCTTGGAACTGATCTCTTCCAAGTCATGTGGATCGTGTGAAGGCGGAGGCAGCACCAGAATGACCTAACAGACTCCCCAATGCTGATGGCCAGAAGAAAATAATACATCTTCTAAATGTCCACCTGAACAGACAGACATCCTCTCATCCATACAAAATCAAAAGAAAATGGATGTTCCAGTCAGGAACATAAAAACAGAAAATGCTGGAAATACTCAGCAGGTCAGGCAGCATCTAGGGAGAGAGAAACAAATGTTAACATTTCAGGCCAATGATCTTTCATCAGGGTTACTCAAAGAATGAGACCTCTAAAAATCCAGTCCTTGCTCAGTACGGTGCTGCAATATCAGCCTAGGTACTGTTTGCATGTATTTCTGCTATCTATTGTTTTGTTTAAAGCTGGTATCAAATGCCATTGTGGCAGTTTTGGCATTTGAATTCTGTTTAATGTTAAAACAAATATCTGGAAATAAAAGTGTAAAAATGATGATGAGTCTGTTGGATCGCTGTAAAGCCCATCCTTTTGACAGTTTGGATGTGGAATTGACTCAGTGACAGGAAGCAAAGGATGGTGTTCGATGGATATTTTCTAGTGTGCTAGGTGATGTAAGCCAAGGTTTGGTTATGCGTCCATTAATCTTTCCTATTTCTATAAACAACTTATACTCAGCTGAAGGGAGCAGCATTATAAAATATTGCAGATGATAAGAACCTTGTCAATGGTGAAAATAATGACAAGGATAGTTATAGACTTCAGGACGTCTGGTTGATGAAATGGGCAGAAGCATGGCAGATAATATGTAAAGTGATGCCTTTTGGAAGGACTAATATGGAAAGACAACGGTTGGAATTTTATGTGCCCACTGGTGCGGGCGTGTTTGGCGGTGTGAGCAGACAGTATGGCGAGAAGTCCAAAAATCGGTTTCACAACATGGTAAATCCAGTTTCCAATTGTCCATGAGCCCGTTGATGGTAGGCCACATTTCCCGCCGCCGGATGTCAGGAGCCTCATTGTAATATATCTGCATATCATTATAAGGCCAGCCCGCCGGAATCATCCCCTACCCCCACCGCCGGATCATCCACGCACGCCGGCATGATTGCATGCTGACGTGTTTCACAACAGTATATAAAAGGCGTGCACTTGGCGGGCTGCACATTGAGTGGAACCCAGAGGTGAGTGCACAGTAATGTTGCGCAGTGCTCACAAGGGTCGCCTGCTGGACTTCAAGATTGATGCGACTTCGTGATGGGGGGGGCGGGGGGGGCCACGGGCAAGGGCTGCCCTGTGGCTGAAGGTAGTGCACAAGCATGAGAGGGGTGGAGGGGATGGACGCAGTTCAGATGTAGACACGTTGACATGCCTGGAGTCGGGACTCGAGCTTATCTGCCCATTCAAGCAATGCAGAAGCATGAAAATGCTACCAAGCGCTCCAGAGCTTTTCAACTATCAGGCACAGACTGTAAACTAATCAGCATTTTAGTGGACTACAGAATAGTTGGACGACTGGGCACATTGTACAATCTCCTTGATAAATCTGGCCTTGGAGCAGTCACTGGTGGAGGTGCTCACAGCCACTTGCAATGCCATCACCCAAGTTTGGACCGGTCTCCCCCATGGTTCAAGCTAACAGCACAGCCTTGCACTGTGGGTTAGGTGAATGCCTGCACCTGAGCTGAGAGCACAGCATGCAGTCCAATGGGCAAAGCTGCTGCCAGTCAGCCAGGTGGACTGGGGCTGAGGTGGGTGGGGTTTCGGGCAGCCATGTAGCGCACTAAACTCTGGCCATCCAAGTAGTAGCCAGTACTCTCTGGGATGTGTTGAGAGGCCTTCAGTCTTAAACAAGACGGGTTCTTAGAACACCCAAGCTAACCCACGTACCTTTCTCTTTTATCCTTCAGGAACATGGAGAATGGTGAACTAGCTGTCTGTCTCGTGGCTTACAGAGAGCAAAGACGAAGGAGAAGAGAGTGACTGAGGTGCCTGTCTGTGCAGACGGAGGAGCAGCACCTTCAGGAAGAACACAGCATATGCTGCTGAAAGCCACAGCAAACCATCACTGGTCGGCACCTAGCAACACCCAGGGTCTATAGATCCACCTTTCATTCCTGCAGATAACCAAGAACCAGTGTCGCTAAAGACTGCACATGTCTAGGGACTGGTCGGTCACATGACGATTTGGCGCCGCAGGTACATGGAGGGCATGGCCTTGAAAGTGACAGCAGTGCTCAATTTTTATGCCAGTGGCTCCTTTCAGGGTTCCACAAGTGACCTCTGTGGGATATCACAAACCACCACCCACAAATGCATCAATGAGGTCACGGAAGCCATCTTCATAAGGGCACACAACATTGTGCATTTCGCCCGGGATCAGGAAAGCCAAGATGCAAGAACAATTGGATTTGCCCAGATTTCAGCTTTCCTACAGGCGCAGGGTGTGATCGACTGCACTCATGTGGTGATCAGATCTCCATCACAACGAGCCGTCAACTATGTCAATCACAAGGGCTTCTATTCGCTGAATGTGCAGCTGGTGTGTGACCACCAGAAACACATCCAGTAGGTCTGCACACGGTTTCCAGGAGTGTCCACAACTCCTACATTCTTATTGGTCACAGTTCTCTTCCAATGTCCACAGAAGCTGCAGGGATAGATTCTCGGAGACAAGGGCTATCCACAGAGGATGTGGCTGATGATACCCGTGCAGCGGCCTCAGACTGCAGCAGAGAGAAATTACAATGAAGCTCAGGCTGCAACACGTAGCATGGTGGAGCAAACCATCAGGATGTTGAAGATGAGGTTCTGGTGCCTGGACCGGTTTGGTGAAGCCCTGGAATACAGTCCGCAGAGGATGTCACACATTGTTGTCACCTGCTCCGCCTTTTACATGGCACTACAATGGGGAGAGCAGCTGGCTGAAGGGGAGCTGGAGATCTCCAATGAGGAGGATGTTGATGGGGATGAGGGTGAGGAGACCCTCAAAGGCGATGGTGATGAGGCCCTCGCACTGGCCACATGAAGCAGGCACTCAGGAGACCATCAAAGTTGCTAGGTTTGTGGAGGATGATGACAACATGCAGCAAGGTGGCCCCATAGATCTTCACATTGCATCTGTGAAGGTTTGACTCCAGCTTAGCTTATGGCAGCGCACATATACATACCCTCTGTGATAAGGCTCCTGTCATAGAGATGCAGTGGAGGCCCTAATAGTCACTCAGTTGCAGGAGAAAGATGACGACATGCAGTGACAACACTCCATAAATCTTCACACAGCCTCTGAGAATTTCTGACACCTGTCTGACTGAGGAAAGCTCACTTGCACTCCACGATCAGGATCATATGGAGATACAGCCGTGAAACCTTAAAAGCATCTGATCCTTTGTCATCTTCAGCACCTGACCCATTCAGGAGCACAGTGTCACTGGGCACAGATGCTAAAGAGATGGGGTCCAGCCCCACATTAAAGGTGCTTAGAGCACACCGAGAGAATGATGGATCTCTGTGACGCCTGCCCACTACATTCTGGCAGCAATGACAAGCACCATCGAGCTGCAGGCATCAGTAACATGTCCAGGGAGTGTGAGGCCAGATCATCACTGTTGTGACTTGCGAGTCACACTTGCACATTTGTTTAGGGGTGACCAAGTTGGTACTTTAGATAGAGTAGTTCTGCAGACACTTAGGTGTAACACATTCTGTTTATTTACTAGGTACTCAGCAGCTACACATGTGTGCTTCTATACCAAACTCTATCTACATACTTCTGCTGCTCACTTGGAGACTACTGACTTCCAGCTAATTGCTAACTAGCTACAGAGTTAACCCACGCTACTCTACTATTGGTTACACAACATCATGTGATCTTCCTTTATAACATCCTTCTTAAAGGTATATGACACATTAGATAAAACCATAGTTACCACAATCACTTTGATCTGAAGAATGTACAAAGCACAGGGAAGAGGCACTGGGCCGAGACATCTGCCTTTATCTTGTGCAGAAAGGTTTCACATCAGAGTGACATGAACACTGCCTGTCAGAACAAGGAGCCATAGGCAGGAGGACATTCTTGGGAGTTTATTTACAATAGTGAACAGTATATACAAGTGATTAATACCCAGGCTGTGCAACTACATCTTCTTAACCTTCCTAACCCTGCCACTATATTTTGGTGCCTGAACATCCACAGCGGAGGTGGAGACAGCCTGCTGGATGCTATGCTTGAGTCGAGGTCCTAGATTATGATCTCCATCAGCTGTTTCCCAGATATGCCTGTGGAAGCAAGGGGAGATAATTAGTGCATGGCAGTGGCTTATGATATAGGACACAACACTTACAGCATTGTTGTCTGACATATCTTGCACTGCTGGATCCTCACTTAGTAGAGTGCTGTTGACCTCACCGTCAGCACAGGAATGGTCCAGGTCCTTGCAGGCTGGATTGACAGGTTTTCCAAAGTCCATGAGGACATTGATTTCAGGTATTCGCCCATTGGTCTGCGATCTCTCCCTCTTGTTGTGTGCCAGCTTGTCCTGTACGAATAGAAATGGAAAGAGTGTAAGCAACATGCCTATCAGGCCAGATGATAGGTATGCCTGGCAGGTGTGGGTGATGAATAGTCCCACGGACTGGATGAGGACAATGACAGTGAGTGTGAGAGAATGAATGGTAATGTCTCTTGAACTGGAATGGAGTGAGATCCCTGTGGATGTGTGATGGGTTTGTGAGTGTGCAAGTTGAGAATGATGAGAAGTGTGACTTACCCTGGTGGAATGGAGGAGATCATTCATCCTGTTGTGACACTGAGTGGCTGTCCTCCTTTGCAGGGCGTTGGCACTGACCACACTGCCACCGCCTCTCAAGCCTGATTGGTGATGTTTCTGCCCATCCTGCAGCCAGAGCGGAGGTAGAGAACATCACAACGGGCCTCCACAGTGTCCAAAAGGCAGTTGAGGGACGCGGCATTGAACTGGAGGCTGCAAACATTTTGCCGTTCAGGGCATTTTCTTCAGTGCAGAAGTTGTGGTGTGGAAGTTCTGACAGATGTGCATATGGTTGCACTTTAAACAAGGCATCTGACGTGATGAAGCGGTGGGATGATGGCGCAGTGGGTGAATGAGAGCCCAAATGCCTTTGAAATGGCATGTTTCCCGGGGATGCATATTTAATGCAGGTACAGCCTGTCCTAATGTCTACCTGGGGTCACGTGATGTTCTTGAAGGCTCCAACCAATGAGCCCTAAGTGTGGGTAATCCAGGGGGCAGGGCTTCCTGGCAAGGGTCCTGATCGAACATGTAACATCTGAAAAGCTCTCTGTAATAAAGTTTATCTGTTTCTTGTTGAAACCTGTCCGGTATGTCAAGTCATTACAGGTTGGAACATCTGTGGCAGTTCTCCTTAGCAGAGAAGTGACTTTAATGCAATAAGACATCCCAAGGTGCTTCACAGGAGCATTATGAACAAAGTATGACATCAAGCCACTAAAGGAAATCAGTGATTTTAAATCTATGATCTCTAGTTATTGATACATTTGCCAGATGATCAAAAACTCAGTCAATGGGATAGGTTTTAAGAAGTGCCTTAAAGGAGGAAAGTGAGATGGAGAGGCAGAGAGCTTTAGGGAAGTTTGGAGTCTAGGCAACTGAAGGCACAACCACCAATGGTGCAGCTATTAAAATCATGAATGTTCCAGAAGACAAATTTAGAAGAGCGCAGATATCTCAGATGGTTGTGAAATGGAGGAGATTACAAAGATAGGGGGCAGGATTCGGCAAGCAGGTGTTCCACACCTGCTTGCTGCTAGGATTTTCAGGTCCTGCCGCAAGTCAGTGGACTTCTGGCTGGGCTGCTGCTTCACCTGTGGCGGGTCCCACCTGCGTTGGGGCTGGAAAATCCACACCAGGGAGTGGCAAGGCCACAGAGAGATTTGAAAACCAAGGGTGAGAACTTTAAGGTTCCGTTGCTTAACCGGGAGCCAATGCAGGTAATAAAAGCAGGAGTAATAGGGTAATGGGACTTGCTGCGACTTAAGACATGGACAACAGTTTTGGATGACTTCAAGTTTATGGAGGACGGAATGTCAATGGCCAGCCAGGGGTGTGTTGGAATAGTTGAGGCAAGAGGTAAAAAATGCATGAATGAGGGTTTTATCAGCAGTTGGGCTGAGCCAGGGGCAAAGTCAGGCACTGTTACAGAGGTGGAGATAGGTGGTCTTAGTTTTGGTGCAATACGAGTTGGATGCTCATCCTGGGATTGAATGTAAGATTCTATGATCCTATTTGTGACTACAGTCCCACACAAAGATGTGCACCCTCCGAAGTGGCCTAACAAGTGGCTCAGTTGTGTCAAAACATGAAGAGGGCAGCCGAGCACCACCTTCTCAGGGAAACTAGGAATTGGCAGTAAATGCCAGCCTTTCCAATGACACCCACATTTCAAGGATCCATCTTTTGTTTTGGAAGGCAGACTTGAATTAACAACCTTTTGATTCTGACTCAAGTGTGCTACTAACTGAGTCAACATCTGAAGTGATATTGGCTTTGCACAATCACAAGCAGCGCAACCTATTTGGGTGTGAAGCAGCACCAGACAAACGAAGACAACCTCTTCAGATTCACACCTGATCACAAAGCCAAGCTCCCAGTGAAACCAAAAGTGACCTGGACACTGGGGAGAATTCCCCTCCTCTTTTTCAAGTAGTGCCAATGGGATCACCTACATCTACTTGAGGGTTCACAAGTTAACATCACATCCTAAAGACAGGACTTGACACTGCAGCACTCCCTCAGCATGGCATGGTTGTGTCAGCCTGGATTTTATGCTGAAATCTCAAGAGTGGGACTTGAACCCACAACCTTCTGACTCAGAGGCAAGAGTGCTATAAACTAATCTATAAGACAGACACATGCTGTGCAAAATAAATATGTTGATGCCTACTGTATCCTCTGTATGAATACAAAACACTTTTTATATGGCACCTTCTCACAGAAGGTACAGAAATTATTCTGCACAGAATGCCTAATTATAAAGAGCAAATCCATGATCAGGCTGAGGAACAATATAGATAGGAAATGCCAATCCAGGAACTATGGACCCAGAGATTTGATTGTCCATCCATTCTTTTTATTAATTTTGGGCATCAATGGCAAGGCTGGCATTTATTGCCCATCCCTATTTTCATTTGGGAAGGTGGTGGCAGATCTCCTGCTTGAACTTCTGTGGTCCAAGTGGTGAAGGTGTGGTGCTGCCAGGTAGGGAGTTCCTGATATCCATGATTGGCAACCAGCACCTTAAGCATTTACTCCCTCCACAACTAGCACAAAGTGGCAGCAGTGTAGGTGCAGAGTAGGGGTGGCTAGTAAATGTGATGCCCTGATCCATGAGTGAATTAAAAGAAAGAGGAATAAATGGATCAGCCATATCATCATTATGGACAGGGTTTTATGTCCATTGGGCAGGGGCACGCTCAATCTGATCGGGTGTAAAATCTCGCACAATGATGTCGGGCGAGTGTCATCGCACACATCTCGCGATCTTTCAGTTGGCGGGCATGCGCAAGAGTCAGCAGTGCACTTACGGATAATTAAGAGGCCTATTAGGGCCCTTAAAGTATTAATTAAGTTGTATCTTTCATTGCCCACTTAACCATTTGGTTGGCAGGTGGGCGAATAGGTCTGGCAGCCTTTGTATGTTTTCGAAAACTCATGATGAGTTTTCCAATGCTAAGTAAAAATCTTTTTAAAATGTTTCCACTTCATTTTAAACATATCCCTCTTCAAATGACTGGGTCACATGTGGGGACATATTTATATCATTTATTAAAGATTTACTTTCCTTTGTTTAATTCTTCAGCTCCTCCCACCCCCACCCCAGCAGCACTGAGCCCTTCAGTGCACCTTTCATGCTGGCTGGCTGTTAATTGGCCAGCCACCGTGAACTCGTGGTTGGGGCCTGACCGTGGGCGATAGTCCATTTTGCAGCCACTCGTGGGCCCGTCCACCACGCACACCTGATGAACAGGAAATCCTGCCTTATGCTATAAAAATAGAACAGGAGTGAAGTGCTCCGCTGTGGGTATCTTCCTGACCCTTCAAAGCCTCTCCATTATCTACAAAGAACAAATCAGAAGTGGAATGGAATGCTCTCCAATCTCCTGGATGGGTGCATCTCCTGCTAAACAGACAAAATTCAACACCATCCAAGACAGAGCAGTTTGATTGGTGGCTCTGCCAGTAGATGCAGTATCCACCCTGCTCTCACACCACCAGCACTGACATACTGTAGTTGCAGTAGATAGACCTGCAGAAAGCAGTACAGCAACTTGCATTCCTAACGACTGGTCCAAAATGTAGTACTGAACGATCTGCTAAGCACTCCATCAGTGAACTTTGCATCACCCATATCCAGAGATGCCTACACCCTTTGAACAAGTTAAATAAAAAAATGAAGAGAGGAAGATTGCTAAACGGAAGCAGTTCACTCTGATAGGCACCCTACAATCCCCTGAGATCCATTCACTCCTCCAATTCTGGTCTCTTGAGCATTCCCAGTTTTCATCACTCCACCACTGATGGCCCTGCCTTCAGCTACCTGGACCTTATGCTCTGGAATTCCCTCCCTAAACCTCTCTGCCTCTTTCTCTCTCTCTCTCTCTCCTCCTTTAACATGCTTCTTAAAACCAGTTGGACAAGTTTGTTGCCTATTCCATTATCTCCTCAAATGACTGGGTGTCAAATTAGATTGATAATACTGCTTGGTGTATTTTACTACTTTAGCTGGCACTACATGAATGCAAATTGATCTCATCATACCTTTGTGCACTTTCCTTGAAGAACAGTGTAGAGTCGTGAAGGATTTAAAGGCTGATTAACAGTCTGGCAGCTTGCAAAGGTGATTGGTTTTATATGGTGGAGTTGGTGGTGGTGGGGTGGGGGGGTGGGGGGGCGGTGGTTGGGAGGTGGGGCAGAGTGTCATCTAGGCCTATCACTTGTATCACACTGGGTGTCAACCTTAAATTCAGAGTCAGAGCTCCAGTCTCCACTTGGCGGATTGTCTGAAGTGGGATCATACCCTGCACCTTCTGACTCAGATACAGGAATACTGCCACCACATAAAAAAGGTTCAATCTCATTCAAGCTTGCTGCTTACATCAAGCTCAAAGCAACAATTTAGTTGATGTCATGAATAAAAAGCCTTTAAGCTATTGGAAAACCAATGAAGTGCATCATTTACAGTCCGGAGGAACCCATTTAGCTTGGCCTGTACCCCCTGCTCAATCTTAAAACATTCTTTAGCTTTGATAATACACACACTTCAAAGTGGATTGAATGGTGAACTTTGAGGTAGATGTTCTCCAAACTGATTACCTGGCAAGAGATGAAGTTGTGAGTGTCTTTCACGGAGCCATGAGATTGATTGGATCCTCCGGGGGAGGACCATTATTTTGGACTTGTGATACTTGGATTCTCTACTTGGAGAGGTTGCTGAAGGGATGAGCTTTAATGGGCCAAGCAGTATTATTTACCCCTTTCTAAATTTGTAGTTTTTTATAATCATCAGAAATGCAAAGCATGGCAAGAACAGAAGTGGAAAATCCAGCCCTTTAACTGCAATTGAACAGAATAATTCAGCATTTATTTCCCCGCTACAGCACCTCCCTCCAAACTCTAATTATAATTCAACTATAAATGGTGCCCTTGGGAGCCTGTCCTTCATTGTGGTTACTGCTCTGCAAGCCACAGATCACAATTGTCTTTTGTTTAAAGCAGGAGGCGAAACAAGGCATTTTTCTGTTTGCAATCTATGCTGTAAGCTTTAAACCTCAGTACACCAGTCTTTAGTCAGCTGAAGTCTAAAATGTTTAACGTTTACCAGATTTATGTTGATCAAGTAACTACACTGAATACTGATTGATAAATGATCTCAGCCTTGATTAAGTCGCAAAGTGTGGTAAGTTTCCTTCATAAATGTAGAGGGTTAGACTTAGAATATAGGACCAAGCAAGAAGGAAAATCTATTAGGGCCCAACCACCTGTTCTTTTTACGTAGAAAAATCCTACCTACTCACTTTCTCAATGCATTCTTCAGCAGCAACCAACCATGCTCTTAGCATACCATCCAATCCAATATACCCATTTCTCACAATATCCTTCAATGCAGCTTCACAATTACTCACCATCTTACCAGATCCCTCAATCCAACTTACCCACTTACACACAAATCCTTAAACCCCATCTACCCAGCATCTCACTATGTCCCTCAACTCCACCTCTTGGCCAGTCTTGTGGGAGAATTAAACACAAACTATTGTTGTGACTTGTGGAGAAGTGGGGCTAGAATTAACTGTTCACTCCTCCCATCATGGTCCGTAACATAAGATTGGGGTCTGTCACAGGATTTGAAGCGCCGACAATGAGTGATCGGATACAGAATAAGGATAAAAAGACAGATACCAGGTGTCTGATTCATTGGTAGCCGACATGGCTTTGGAAGTTGCTACGACTTAAAGTTGGAAGAGTTATTCCTGACTGCTTTACAAAAAGTAACCAAGGCTAAGCCAAGGGAATTGGCAGATAAATTGAAGTTAGAATTAACCAAAGAGGTGAGGAAAGCAGATGTGGTTGAGGTAATAGCACAGCATTTGAAATTGTAAGGGATAAAAGAGAAACCATATTCTCCAGGGGGTGAGTCAATTGAGCTAACTAGGACTTGACTGCAAATGAAACAGCTTGAACACAAAAAAGAAATGGAGAAACTTAAACTTGAACAGGAAAGAGCAGAAAGGGAAAGAGCATTTAAATAGCTGGAACTGGAATTTCAGGCAAGAGAGAAGGAACAGGAAAGGGGACAACAGCTTAAAAGGCTGCAAGTTAAAACAAAGGCACCAGATGTTGGGGTACGTTTTGTGGACAGAAGAACTTAACCCAACCCAGAGTCCAATGGCGAGATGTTTAAATTTGTGCATGCCCTTCCAAAGCTTGAGGAAAGGGATGTAGAGGCACCCTTCATTTTGTTTGAAAAGGCAGCTAAGCAAATGAAGTGGCCAAAAGGAAACTGGACATTGTTCCTGCAAAATATGTTAGTGGGCAGAGCTCATGAGATTTCTGCATCACTTTTAGAAGGGTTACTATAGATTATGATTCGGCAAAGAAGGATACTCATAGTGCATATGAGTTAGCCCCTGAGGCATACAGGCAAATGTTTCGAAACATGAGGAAACAGCCTGGGCAGATCTACATTGAATTTGAGAGGGTAAATCAAACTAGCTTTGATCATTGTATATGCGCACTAAAGGTATGAGACCCTTGGGAAGATAATTCTCCTGGAGGAATTTAAAAATTCACTCCCTCCAGTGGCATGTAGAGTACCAGAATGTTTCAACAGCTGGACAGGCAGCAGAGGTAGCTGATGATTATGAGCTTGTCCATAAATCCAAACCCTTTTTCCTTCAACGCCATAAAACCGATAGGATGGAAAGTGGGAGGGTGAAAGGAAGGCAAGCAGCCAGGGAAGAAAAGGAATAACTGGGAATATGCTGAAATCTCCTCCTCAAACCAGAAAGGAAAGTTCTGAGGGTCAGAGTGACATCTGAAGGCCTAAGGGTTTCCATTGTAACAAGGTGGGACACATTCGGGAAAATTGCTGTAAGTTGCATGGGAAATCTATGGGACTTATTGCAGTATGTATGGATGATTCAGGAAAAAAAGCCCCAACTGAAAGTACAACTGATCAAGATGTAACGTTAACTACAGCTATGAGTCCAAGTGTGAACACAGCTGTGAGTGTGGGTGAGGTGAACAAGATACCTGAAAGCTACAGGGAATTCTTGTCAAAAGGAAAAGTAACTCCTTATTCCCCAAGTGAAGCATGTAAACCTATTGTTATACTTAGGGATACAGGGGCAACCCAAACTCTTTTGCTAGGGAAAAGTCTGACTTTTCCACCAGAGGGTTCACTAAATGCCAAGGTTTAGTGAATGGCATTGGCAGGGAGTATAGACCTGTACCTTTGTTAAAGGTGCACCTGAAGTGTGGCCTAATGTCTGGAATGGTAACAGTAGGAGTTGTTCACAGTTTGCCTGTAGGTGGAGTTGACTTACTTCGTGGAAATAATTTGGCTGGAGATAAATTAATAGCTTCTCCAATAGTAACAGAAAATCCGAGTGAAGTCAGGGGCCAGAGTTTTAAAGCCACTCCCTAAGACGGAGCCGATGAGTCATTGAAATCTCCGTTCACATTGGCAGGACTGGAATATCCCACAGGAGTGAGGGGTTGGAAAATTCCGGTCAAGGGGACCAAGCAGTTGCAGGAAAAAGTTCCAGGAATTTTTCCTTCTGGTGTAGTGACCTGAGTAATGGCTAAGCAAGTTCCATTGTCAGTGATACAATCGGCACCACAAACAGATATTTGGCTATCTGAAACTTACTTTGCAGATTTGGATGATACAAAGGAAATGTCCAGTTAGTCATCTCTGATTGAGGCTCAGCAAGCCAATCCAGAGTTAGCTAAAGTGGCACAATCAGGCTTCCTGTTTGCAGGCTTCCTTGAGTCATTCCTGGAATATGGACACATTATCTAATATACAACATTCGTCCCTCCATCCTAAAAACTTTGCTTTGATTAATTTCAGAGGACCTCTCATCTCATGTCCATGTCTCAAGTATACATATCATTATAAGGCCAGCCCAGCAGAATCATCCTCCCATGCTGGATCGTCCACCCATGTCAGTGTAATTGCATGCTGATGTGTTTCACAACAGCTTATATTTGAGGGGAACTTGGAAGTGAGTAACATTGTGCAGCACTCGCGAGGGTTGCCTGTTGGACTTCAAGGTTGAGGTGACTTGGAGGGATGGGGGCAAGGGCTGTCCTGTGGTTGAGGGTAGTGCACAAGGACGCGTGAGTTAGGGGGGAGGAAATGGGCCATGCATTCGGGAAACCTTGTATAAAGTGACCATTCCTCTGCAGCTGAGACTGTTCAGATGCAGAAGTGATGGGCGTCGGGTCTCTCGCTCACTCAAGCAAAGCAGAGACATGAAAGTGCCACCAAGTGCTCCAAAGCTTTTCTCCACTCGGGCATAGACTGAAAACTAATGAATGTTTTATTGGACTGCAGAACAGTTGGACGACCGGGCACATTATACAATCTCCTTGATAAATCTGGCCTAGAGCAGTCACAGGTGGAGGTGCTCACAGCTCCTTGCAATATCATCATCCCGGTTTGGACCAGTCTCCTTCATGGTTCAAGCTAACAGTGCAGCCTTGCAGTGCAGGGTAGGAGAATGCCTGCTCCTGAGCTGAGACCACAGCATGCAGTCCAATGGGCAAAGCTGCTGCCAATTGGTCAGGTGGAGTGGGGCAGAGGTGGGTGGGGTTTCAGACAGCCACGCAATGCACTAAACTCTGGCCATCCAAGTGGTGGTCAACACTCTCTGGGATGCATTAAGGGGCCTTCAGACTTAACCAAGAGAAGTTCTTAGAATGCCCATGCTAACCCATGTGTCTCTCTCTTTCATCCTGCAGGAGGAGTACATCAGGATCATGGAGCCTAGTGACCCAGCTGTATTCCTCATGGCCTACAGAGAGCAAAGATGATGGAGAAGAGTGCACTGGAGGCTGTGCAGAGGGAGAAGCAGCACCCTCAGGAAGAAGGGGCAGCTGGGACTCCCACACGCGCCATGGAAGAATCAGAGCGAGCCATCACTGGTCAGTGCCTAGCTAGACCCATGGTCTATAAACACCACCTTTCATTCCTGCAAATGACCGAGAACCAGTATTGCTGAAGACTGCTCATGTTTACAAAACTGGTTGGTCACATCTGCCACCTGTTGCAGGATTTAGTGCCACAGGGACATGGAGGGCATCCACTGCCAGTGGCCGTGAAAGTGACTGTGGCACTCAATCTTTACACCAGTGGCTCCTTTCAGAGCTCCACTGGTGACCTCTGTGGGTTACTACAAGTCTCCACCCACAAATGCATCCATGAGGTCACGGACGCCATCTCTGTGAGGGCACATAACTTTGTGCATTTTGCCTGGGACCAGGACAGCCAGGATGCTACAGCGATTGGATTTGTCCAGATTTCAGGTGCAGGGTTCCACTCACATGGCGTTCAGATCTCTGACGCAACAAGCGGTCAACTATATCAACTGCAAGGGCTTCTGCTCGCTAAATGTGCAGCTGGTGTCCGACCACCACAAAGGGATCCGACAGGTCTGCGCATGGTTTCCAGGGAGTGTCCATGACACCTACATTTTCAGTCAGCCACAGATCCCTGACATCTTCCAGGGTCCACAGAGGCTGCAGTGATGGCTCTTTAGGGACAAGGGCTACCTACAGAGGCTGTAGCTGATGACACCTGTGCGGTGGCCTCAGACTGCAGCAGAGTGATGGTATAATGTGGCTCATGCTGCAACTCGCAACTTGGGGGAGCAGACCATCAGGATGTTGAAAATGAGGTTCCGGTGCCTGGAGCGAAAAGAGGGAAAAACATACTTGACCTCATCCTCACCAACCTGCCTGCCGCAGATGCATTTGTCCATGAAAGTATCGGTAGGAGTGACCACCGCACAGTGGTTGTAGAGACATAATGCTGCCTATCGTGTTGTGTGGCACTTCCACCGTGCTAAATGGGATAGACTTCGAACGGATCTAGCAAATCAAGACTGGGCATCCATGAGGCACTGTGGGCCATCAGCAGCAGCAGAATTATACTCAACCACAATCTGTAACCTCATGGCCTGACATATCCCCAACTTTAACATTACCATCAAGCCAGGGGATCAACACTGGTTCAATGAAGAGCACATGCCAGGAGCAGCACCAAGCAGGCCTAGAAATGAGGTGTCAGCCTGGGTGAAGCAATAACACAGGACTACTTGCATGCCAGTCAGCATAAGCAGTAAGTGATAGACAGAGCCAAGCGATCCCACAACCAGCTGATCAGATCTAAGCTCTGCAGTCCTGCCACATCCATTTGTGAATGGTGGTGGACAATTAAACAACTCATTGGAGGAGGAGGCTCCACAAATATTCCCATTCTCAAGGATGGGGGAACCCAGCAAATCAGTGCAAAAGATAAGGCTGAAGCATTTGTTACAATGATGGGATGGGATGAGGTTTCATTTAGGTTCATGTAAGTTTTTAAAAATTTAATAAAAGCTTGAATGAAAGTGATGGACATGCCCCAACTCATGTGACAGTGTCAAATGAGGGGACATGTCAGGGGAACTTTATTTCTCTACATTTATCATTTTTAAATTTGGCGCCGATCTCCCTGAGGCAGCACTTAGCCTCAGGGAGATGAATGCGCTCTTTCATGCGCATGCGTGAAAGAGCGCACTCTTGGCTCAGGGAATCTACCCCCACCCACACAGGGAGCACATAATGCTTCCTGGTGGACGTCACGATGGGCGGACCTTAGTTGGCCCACCCATGTAAAATGGTGGCTCGCCCCCGATCTGGGGTGCCAGTCAGAGGGGCGCCTGCCCGCACCCAATCTTGCACTTCCCCCCTAACAGGGGGAAAATTCTTCACATTAATTCAGAGCTGTGAACATGACGTTCCTCCAAGAAACCATGGGTCAAGGTAGATGTCTAGCAGGGAAATCTGCAGAGAAAAGAGATACTTTATATATCTGAGTTATCAAAGAACTGCTGTTACCAAGATAATGACTCTTGCTGATTGGTTGAAAGCACATAGCCTAAGAGAAGCAAAAACAAAAAATGCTGGAAAAACTCAGCGGGTCTGACAGCAACTGTGGAGAGAAAGACAGAGTTAATGTTATGAGTCTGTATGACTCTTCTTCAGAGCTGAAGGGAAGCAGAAATGTGGTGAAATGTATACTGTTCAAGGGGAGTGGAACAGGTAAAGCTGGATAGAGGGCCAGCGATAGGCGGAGGTAAAGGAGAGATTGCCAAAGATGTCATAAACAAAAGGTCAAAGGGGTGTTAATGGCGATGGTGCTGGCTAAAGGATATGCTACTGGTGACATTAAGAGTGGAAAGCCAAATGTGATAAAGGCCGGACCAGGGTAAGCACTCTGGAAAGGGACAGATGGCCATAGTAGGGTGGGGGCAGGGGGAGGTGATGGGAAAAAAGATCGAAAAGGCTTAAAGCTGGGGATAAAACAATGAATAAAATGGAAATAAAAAATAAGAATAATGAAAACAAGTGGGAAAAAAAAAAATAAATCAAAATTTAAAAAAACAAAAATTAACAAGTATAAAGGGGGAATCAGAAATGTGAGAGGATGGGGGAGAGAGTTCATGGTCTGAAGCTAGTGAACTCAATGTTAAGTCTGGAAGGCAATTAAGTGCCTAATCGGAAGACAAATTGCTGTTCCTCCAGTTTGTGTTGGGCTTCACTGGAACATTGCAGCAGGCCAATAACGGACATGTGGGCATGAGAGCAGGGTGGTGTGTTGAAATGGCAAGCGACGGGAAGGTCTGGGTCATGCTTGCAGACAGACCAAAGGTGTTCCAGAAAGTGGCCACCAAGCCTGCGTTTGGTCTCTCCAATGTAGAGGAAACCACATTGGGAGCAGCAAATGCAGTAGACCAAATTGAAGGAGGTGCAAGTGAAGTGCTGCTTTACTTGAAGGGGGTGTTTAAGCCCTTGGATAGTAAGGAGGGAGAAAGTAAAGGGGCAGGTGTTGCCCTCCTGTGATTGCGTGGGAGGGGGTTAAGTTGTTGGCGGTGATGGAGGAGTGCACCAGGGTGTGCCGGAGGGAACGGTCCCTGTGGAATGCCGACAGTGGGGGTTGAAGGGAAGATGTGTTTGGTGGTGGCATCATGCTGAAGTTGGCAGAAATGGCAGAGGATGATCCTTTGCATGCAGAGGCTGGTGGGGTGAAAAGTAAGGACAAGTGGGACCCTATCATGATTCTGTGAGGGAGAGGAAGGTGTGAAGGCAGAGACGCGGGAGATGGGTTTGACGCGGTTGAGGGCCCTGTCAACCACCATGAGTAGGAAGCCTCGGTAAAGGAAGAAGGAAGACATGTCAGAAGCATTGTTTTGGAAAGTGGCATCATTGGAACAGATGCAACAAAGGTGAAGGAACTGAGAGAATGGGATGGAGTTCTTACAGGAAGCAGGGTGTGAGGAGCTGTAGTCGAGGTAGCTGTGGGAGTTGGTGGGCTTGTAATGAATATTGCCTAAGAGAAGTATTCTTTGAACAGCTTAGTCTTTAAAAACTCTCAGAGAGTGAGTGTGTTGGGTGTGCCTTTGAAGCAAGCTACATAAAAAGACTCTTTTTCCCTCTTTGGCCCACCTTCATGTTAAACTGTCCGCAGAATAGGCTCATCAGAATAACTCATTTTATTTTGAAAGTCTGCAAACTTGTAATAGTAAGAGTCATCGAGGACATTTTCACCAAAATATCAGTCTGAAAGAACTTCCAGATCTACTGTGACCTGAATTCTGTTAGTTCAACAGTGTCGTGATCTCTTTGAATTTTAACCTTCTAAAAGAAACATTCCCATCCTTTAGGCTCTACAAGGGACAATGTTTGTTTTGTCCTGTTTTGTGTTTGTGCGTGAGTGTATAGCGTTTTGAATATCAGTTTTTTAAAAAGGGGAAATTCATTACTCTTCTAAACTACAATTTGTATGTTAACCAGTTAATTAACCTGTTTTTAAAAAGTAGCTTGTTTTATAATAAATCTTTTTTTGTGTTTACTGAAAGAAGCCCAGTTAGAGTCTTTTTATGCTGGGATTAACAGTGTCAACGATAAACAATTTGCCAGTTTTGTGGGCGAATTAAACACTTAAACTATTGTTGCAATCTGAGGAGAGCTGGGGCTAGAATTAACTGCGCACTCCTCCCATCCTGGTCCATAACAGTTGCTACCATCAGCAAGTGACATTTGACCTCTGCTCTCATGGAATGTCAATGCCATTATTGCGATGTTTCAATATATACTCATTCATGGCAAGAAAGTTGACCCAGGACAAGCCATAATAAGCAAATGGGGAGAATGTTATCACTGTCAAATACTCCAAGTGAAATAAATGTTTAAAATCATTGGAATATCTTGAATCCCTTCTCAGTTGAGGAAATAGAACATGTTTTCCTTTTCATTTCCCAGACTTTTGGCATCAGTGGCAATGCTGACTTTTTTTGCCATTCCAAATTGCCTGGAGAAAACAGTGATGGTGGGCCTTTTTTTTCCAACCATTGATACAACTGAATGGCTTGCTAGGCCACTTCAGAAGACAGCCTTACATTGGTGTGGGGCCTGAGTCACAAAAAGGTCAGACTAGGTAAGGATGGTAAATTTCCCTTCTTATAGGAATGGCTAAAAAATGCTAATGTTGTTGGTCATGCCAGCATACTGCAAATATGTAAAGCAGGCACATTTTGTTCCTTGAACTGAGAAGGAATTCAAGATATTCTGGTGCAGTTCAGCATTTACACTGACCCAACTGCTTCATGGTCATTTTTACTGATACCAGCTTTTTAATTCCAGATTTATTAAACTGAATTCAAATTCAAAAGCGTGCAGCAGTGGGATTTGAACTCACCCTTTCTGATTTATTAGTCCAGCAACATAACCGTGACACTATTGCAACCATTTAAGGATTGCACAGGTCCGCTTAGGAACAGATATATTTTTGTGAAGTGACCAGTCATTGTTGAGCGTATCCTCAAATCCCCTACATCCCTTCCCCCCCGCAGCACTCACCTCACTCCCTCTTCAATACCAGGCACTGCCAGGGTGACGGGTTCAGACTTCAGGAAGGCAGGAATGCAGCTGCAGTCTAAAGGATGCTGGCACCATTTCAAGATAGTACACTTGGCAAGGGTAGTGGGCACTTCTCTCTTCATATATATATTTTGGCAAAAGGCATAGATCAATCAATCCACCCATGAATTAAGCATCCACAACGTACTATGGCTGAAATGTGCATTACATATAGAATGCAATGCATTATCTTGCAGTCTCTTCACAGCACCTCCCAAAGCTGTGACTTGGGACATGGACATGGACATTTCCAATGCATGGAAATACCAGCACCCACAAGATCCTCCCAAGTTACACACTACCCTGACAGATATTACCATTCCTTCAATATCGCTGGAGTAAGATCCTGGAACATCCCACCTAACATTATCGTGGGATCACCTTCACTACACGGACTGCTGCAGTTCAGAAACGAAAGCCCAGCACAAACTTACTCAAGGGTAACCAGGGCTTGACAATAAAAGTGAACTTTACAGCCACCACTTTACTCGAGGGCAACTCAGGATCTGGAACAAATGCTAACTTTGCCAGCGATGCCCATATTCCAAGAATGCATAACAAAAAGAAAAGATGGATACATCCCAGTTTATTGATTGGCCAATGTGAAGCTGCCGGTTTCAGTCAATGACTGATCTTGGATGCGATTTCTTTGCAAATCTTATATCTATCCTATAATTGACATCCCTGCTGCCAGATCAATGAGTGGGATAATCAGGCATGGTTCCCACTATTTCATGACTCCTGCTGAAACATGCAGACAATTGGGATCAATTGGATCTTTATTGGTCTGATTTGACTGCCTGTTGTGATAGCACCGGGCAGCTGATGTGGCCCCAAGCTACCCTCATTGAGCATGACTCAGGGTCAGGATGGTGAAGGTGGGTAACGGCACGGCAATGCAAGTTTGCGAATCTGCCCTCCTTCAATCTTGACTCTAACCCATTTGAATATCTGTCCCCATAATCCAGTCTCCAATCACCAGAGCTGTCTAGAAGGACCCCTTCACCCTCTGGCTCAGAGACAGCAAAGGCTCAATCTAGTAACAAATGGGAAAAGGAGACATGTTTTCCTTCTTGCAGAATAGGCTAATTCTGGCCATTATAAGAATATTTTTTTTCACTCTGACAAGGAATACAAATCCTTGCAGGTTGGCCCCACACTGACTTTGCTTCTAGGAGTGGAGGGGTGGTGGGGGGCACGTGTGCGAGGCATCCACACAGCCACCCCCCCAATCGGATTATTCAGACCCATGTGTCATTAACCATTTCCCAATAAATATGAAGGCAGAAGGACCATTGTTTTGATTAGAGAGCGTGTTACAGCCAGGGTGAGAGTGAACAGCTGAAATCCCTGTCTCCTTCCCAACTGTCCGTAATCAGTAAGCTTTTGAGAGAAAGATGTGCGTGTTTGTTAAAAAAAAACACCTCTGGCTGTGTGGACAATTTGAAAAGTTAGCAGCAAGCTTTTTGTGGGTTTAAATGAAAGAAGAGGATTGTTTACTTACGCATTCACCCCGAAACCTCACATTACAGCATTCACTTGCGCAAACACGCTCAAGGAAAGTACAGTTGAAGAGTATAGTGCATTTTTACAGGTTATAAGCAAAAAGAATAGTTCCTATTTCATGATTATCTTGTTCTTGAAAACACACTTTTCAGACCTGATGAACGATCCTTAAGGATAGTTTAGGTGAATTCAGCAGCTAAAGTCATATACCAAAGTCATTTCAGGATTCTCTCAAAGAGATGGACTTTCTGCAGGTCGCAAAGTTAGTTGCTTGTAGTCTTGTTACAAAGAGGTTAGTTTACTGTATCGGCGGACCTGAAAAGGAACAGGCTTGGATACCTTACGATGTTACAACCTCTGGTTCTTAAGGCATTGATGTTACTGCCCTTTGTGCTGCCGCTGTGTTTTTCTGCGGACACTGTTTAAAAATCACAAAGGGATAATCATGGCAGCTTTACCATGTGACTCCTCACAATGTAATTTCCTTTTTCAAATATGGTTGTGGTCTTATGATTAGCCTCATCCTGGTTTATTGTTTGAAGATATTCATCCTGAGAGTGTTAAGACAATCACTATCTTTGTTTCCAAAGAAACCATTCAACTTAGGAATGTTTTCTGATATTAGAACATAAGAAAATAAGAAATAGCAACAGGAGTAGACCATTTGGCCCCTCGAGCTTGCTCCACCTTTCAATAAGATCACGGCTGATCTTCTTTTGTTTCGATTTCCACATTTCCATCTAACTCCAATAACCTTTGATACCCTTGCTTGACAAGAATCTATCTATCTCTGCCTTAAAAATATTCAATGACCCCGCCTCCACCACCTTCTGAGGCAGAGAATTCCAAAGTCACACAACCCTCTGAGAGAAAAAATTTCCCCTCAGCTCTGACCTAAAGGGCGACCCCTAGTTTTAAAACAGTGCCCCCTAGTTCTGAACTCACCGACAAGGGGAAACATCCTTTTGACATCCACCTTGTCAAGACCGTTCAGGATCTTATATACCTCAATCAAATCACCCCTCACGCTTCTAAACTCCATCAAAAACAAGCCCAGTCTGTCCAACCTTTCCTCATAAGACAACCTGCTCATTCCAGGGTGGATTCAGGATCAGAGTGGTTGAGATCTCTTAGCCTGAATTGTATTCTTTTGACCTTGTGAGAAGTGAGGCAGATTTTGAATACATAGGCCAAACCTTCCACAAATATCTTTGTAGCAAATTAGTAATTTTAAAAAAAAGTTAATTTCAAAGAGTCCATATTGAACAGAGTTCATGTCTTGAAAGATAAGAATATGATATGTCTTTACTGAGCATTACAAAGGACCTAACTCAGAAAACTTTCACAGCAAAAGAAATAGGAGAACTTTACCTTGTATGATTCATCATTTAAGTTATTGAAGTCAAAACCATGGTAATCAATTACCTCCAAAATTTCTACCAGATCCAGAAATTGCAAACAAAAATGATTTCCAGACCACACAAAAGCAAGCAACAGAACTAAAAATGTTTTAGCTTCAAAGTCACAGGAACTTTTAGTTAAGGAACTCCAGTTAGCATATTTTTTATCCCAGTCAGAACAGATGTCACAAATAAGTGAAATAAGATCTTTTTTCCCTGCAATTGTTCAATACTTTTTAAAGACAGAAGGGATTAAACATGATTCACTTGCCTTTTACCATGGTAACAATGAGACAAGTAATGTCATTGCTGCACGCCTTTGAACATTTAGAAAAAAAATTGCCTTGGTATAAAATGGACTATATCCTAAAGTTCACAGTCTCTTAATTTTGAGGAACACAATTCAGGTTACCAGACGTTGAAACGATTAAATGACAAAATGATTCAGATTGGATGGAAGCAATGTTCCCTCTAAATTTTCTCGGTGCTGGGCAGGCTGCACACTCATTCTTTTAATCCATGGGCTGTTTACATTTTATAAATCCTGAGTTACATTCTGCTGGGAATTTCTCTCGACATGCTGACGAAGTTGCAAGTGGCCTGTTTTTTTTCACTACACCGTACCTTCCTGATCGCTGCATGGCCATGCACACATCTTAGAAGAAGCATTGGATACAAGTGCAATGTTATTCACAACTATTAAAAATAGCATGAAAGCTTTGAGTCTTGATTTGGAATGCCTGATTGTGAAAGTGCAGAATGAGTTGCCTCCCTCTGGTAAAAAGGCAGAATCTTTTTGTTTATTTATCAACTTTGTGGAAATTGAGTAGAAAGAACTTGTGCATTGTGTGCAAACAAGGTGGCTGTCCTTTCTGTCTAAATTCTATCTAATTCCTACAATGCTGGCCTGCATTAAAGGTATATTTTATTTTGGAGAGAGAAGAGGAATGTGCCAGGATTATACAGGAAGCATTATAAGAGGATAATCAGGAATCTCTTCCCCTTTGTTATATTTACTTGTGGCATAATCTGATGGGAATATTTCATGAAGCTACTGTGCCATGGATGGCCTTTGCTCTGAATTGCAGAATGAGAATAAGGACAATAAGCTCAGACTATTTTACAAAGAGGAGGAAATTTAATGAGGAAACAGAAAAGATATTGTCAGGATGCAACTTTTATCTTGAGAAATAGTGTGGTTCCTAAACTTCTGTTTTCTAGCAAATATTAACCTTATGACTGGGTGATGAAGTGGAATGGTCTTATATTGAGAAGCTGGCTGAACATCTGCATTGAGACTCATTTTGACAAGCTACCTGATCACCACTGCATTTTACATTAAATCAAAGGAGACAGAATTTCTAAGGAGAAAGAAGCTGATCAAAGACGTGTGGAAGTTTTCAAATGTGAAAATAGCTAAATGTTTAAACTTGTGTCTTTCACACTTTCAATCCCAGTCTCAAAGATATAGTGCAAAAGGGCTTTCAGCTGAATGACTCATCTTTTGGCCACAAGAAGGAATTGGTGAAATGAAAATCTTGTGAAAGCAGCTGAACTACAGTATGCTTTCACTTGATTTGTCAAATGGTCTCCAGGGTTGCTGAAGGCAGCAAAAAGCTAACTTAAGTGCGGCATTAAGAAGAAAGAAGCTACAGGCCCCTGATTTACATGAGACCCCACGTTTGTAAGGCTGGTGCAATAACATTTGCAAACTGCAGAACTGTACCATGCATCATGACCGAACCTCCAGGAAAATGCCTCCTGACAGAGAAGGCTGAAAGTGGCTGAAGAAGCAAGGCAGTCACTGCTTGGATCAAACTGACGGAGTTTTGAGGCTTTAGTTACCTAAGAGTTAAATTGATTGTTTTGTGAAAACAAGCATTTCCATTCATTGAAAAAATGATCTGCACAGAGCCTTCTCTTATCTCACTCATGTCCTGTCCTGTCCTGTCCTGACTGCCAAAACATTATAAATCACCCTCATAGGTCAGCTGCCTCATTTCTATTTGATAAGGCAATAAATTTGAATAGTTTCAGCTAAGGTCCCAATTAGATGAATGAATTTGTCGCCAGTTGTAAATTAAGTCCCACGGACCAGCGTATTTGGTATTCACAGCTCAACAATATGTACATGTAATAGCCAAGTGCCTACTGTGTTTTCACATCCAAGGCTCCTTAGGTCTGTGACACTGCTTTTAACTGTACTCAAAGGCATGACGGAAGAAAATATTAACAAGAAAGATAAAGCAGATGCTATAGGGAGAAAGGAGAAAGGTGGCAGGAAACAATGGGGTGAATCTAAGAAATGACTCTGATAGGGTTGTCGGGGGAAACTGAATATGACTGTCTGAGATTCTCTCAGCATGATAACAATGAGGGCCACACAGAGTGAAAGTGAGCCGGAAGCATTTTTACTTTTGACAGGGCAGAGAATTGGCAATCATGGCCCGCCCACCCTTACCCCCTCCTCCTATATGTACATGTCCATTTCACTTTCCATCAACAGTTAAATGGCCTCAAACTCCTAAAGGAAGATAATGAGGCTGAACATAAAGAAAAGACTTGTATTTATAAAGTTTCCTTCATGAGTACAGGATATCCTCTAGAGCTTTAAACCAATGAAATACTTCAGAGGTTTAGCCACTGTTGTAAATGTAGCAGCCAACGTGCGCAAAGCATGGCTCCACAACCAGTAATGAGATGAATGGCCATATAATCAGTTTTCAGTGTTGGTTGCAGGATAAATACTAATCAGGATACCAAGAGACTCACCTGCTCCTCTCATGAATAGTGCAATGGGATCTAATTCACGTTCATCAGAGAGGGCAGATGGGGACTCAATTTAACACCTCACCCAAAGATGGCAGTTCTGTGATTTTCTAAAGGAGGTGCAGGCAGCTTGCCCTCCATGAACAATGATAACTGAAGTAAAGCAAGAAGGAACTTGTAAATTATGCAGCACCTTTCACAACCTCAGAATGTCCTAAAGTGCTTCACAGCCAATAATATGCTTCTGAAGTGTCATTACTGTTGTAAACACAATAGTCAATCTGTGCACACGATCAAGCAGCAATGAAATAAGTGATCAGATATTGTTTTTTTTTTAGTGATTTTGGCTGAGGGATAAAGATTGACCAGAACACTAAGGAGAACTCCCCTGCTTGCCTTTGAATTGTACTGTGAGATCTTTTATATGAGAGGCCCAGTGGGGCCTTGGTCTAGCATCGCATTTGAAAGGCAACACCTCCAACACTTTTCTTATTCGTTCATAGGATGTGAGCATCGCTGGCAAGGCCGGCATTTGTTGCCCATCCCTAATTGCCCTTGATGACAGTTAAGAGCCAAACACATTGCTGTGGGTCTGGAGTCACATGGAAGCCAGACTAGATAAGGATGGCAGATTTCCTTCCCATCGGTGAACCTGATGGGTTTTTACAACAATCAATAATAATTTCATGGTGACCATGAGACTACCAGATTTTAAATGACTTGAATGTTAAACTCCACCAGCTGTTGTGGTGGGGTTTGAGCACAAGCCCCGGATCCTGGGTTACTATAATAAAAGCAAAATACTGTGGATGCTGGAGACCTGAAGCAAAAACAGAAAATGCTGAAGAAACTCAACAGGTCTGGCAGCACCTGTGGAGAGAGGAACGGAGTTAATGGGCAGAATTTTTTCATTTTCGAAACTAAGGGCAGAATTTTATCCTTGGCGTGCCCAGTGTGTGAAATAAAGCACGTTGACATTGGACGGGTGTCCTGACATCAATCCGCACTCTCATGATATTTCACTAGGTGGGTGCACAATGAAGGCGGAGGTGCGCCCGCCATGAATTAAGTGGCCAGTTAAGGCCCTTGAGAGACCAACCGACTCCGAGATTACGTAACCCATGTGATTTTCAGCCCGTCGCATGGGCAAAATGGGCAAGCGGGCAGACCACAATTTGCAAGACTTCATCCACGGACAGGATAAGAGGAGTCAGTGGGCTTCAAAAAGCAAATAGTGAGTAGTTTTGGATATCATTTGCAGCTGCTTGCTTCTGTGAACAGGACAGCTTCATTTTGCTTCAGAGCTGCTTTCAGAGCATTTAGAAGCTTCAGTTCAGGACTCAGTGTTGTTTTCCAGGTTCCCAGAGGATTCACACCACAAAAGGGCCTTCTAGGTATCAGACTGCTTTCCCTTACCCTGGTAATGGGGATTGTGGTCTCCACTGGATGCATCTCCTCTGAGGAAGAGAAGGCCAGAAGGGGCTGGAGGCCAAGTATCCCTATTCAGCCTCCAGGGGACTGACCTGTGGGAGGAGAAACACAGGTACAATGGGTGCAGAGCCAACAAGAAGGCAAAGGCGGAAGGGGCCGCAGAAGATGCTACTATCCTACTGCCAGGGTATACAGGCGATGAAGCTGCTACCTCAATATGTCTGAGGTGCTGTGCCAAAGGAGGCTCCGTCCCTCAAGAGAGACCGTGACCTCCATCTGTCAGATGATCAGCCCTGAGATCAGCACTGACTGTCTGGGTGGACACCCCATACCCGTGGCTCCGAAGGTTATGGTGGCCCTAAACTTCTGTGCCTCCAGCTCTTTCCAGGGCTCAGTGGGGGATCTGTGTGGAGACTCCCAATCAGCTGTCCACAGTTACATCAAGCTGGTGACAGACGCTCTGTTCAGCCTGGTATTGACTTTAATTCATTACCGCATGGACGAGGCCAGCCAGGATGAGTGAGCCAGAGGCTTTGCAGCGATTGCTGGGATCCCCCCCATCCAGGGTGCAATTGACTACAAACACATGACCATCAAGATGCCAGCGGATGAGCCGGGTGCCTTCATCAACAGTAAGGGCTTCCACTCCATGAATGTGCAGATAGTTTGTGGCCACAGGATGCAGATTCTGCAAGTCTGTACAAGGTATCTTGGCAGCTTCCATGACGCTTACACCCTGAGACACTCTCAGGTGCCGAGGCTCTCCAGTGCTCCAGCCTGGCTGGATGGATGCCTGCTGGGTGACAAGGGCTATCCGCTCAAAAAGTGGCTCATTATGTCTCTCCGCCATCCAAGAACAGGGGCCGAGCAGTGGTACAACAGGAATCATGCTTTCACAACAGTGGTGGTAGATAGATCCATCGGTCTTCTCAAGATGCGCTTCCGATGCCTGGACCATTCAGGGGGCGCACGCCAATATCCCCCACTGATAGTGGTTGCATGCTGTGCTCTCCACAATCTGGTGCTGGAAAGGGGGGACGCTGTGGAGGAAGAAGGTCTTGACGCAGCTGCACAGGCAGCAGACGCTGGGTCCAGCAGTGAGCCCGAGGATGAGCATGGTCAGGAGAACGCTGACGGGATAGACGCTGAACTGGGCAACCTCCAGGGAGGAAGGGACACCCGGGAAGCTTTGATCCAATGCTTCTTCAGCTAGCCTACCAAAAAAGAACCACCACCACATGCCAGGGCTGCAGGCTCCATATTCGACCCCTTACAGGACCACACCCTTAGTCAACAGCATGCACTATGTGCCATTGCAATTAAGTTTAAGGAGTTACACATCCATCATTACATCAAGGCCCACCCTGCACCCACAGAGCAAATGAAGCAACCGGAGGCCAGTTGCAAAAAAAAAATTACATTTACTGCTGAGTGACAAACATTGCAGAAATTAACATTGGCCGGTGTTTTCCATCATACCAATAAAAAAAACAACAGAAAAATGGGGGGAACAAATATCACCCGTAATCAGGCCGTGTTGTGATTAAGGTGCTTTAAGATTTTGCTTGCGGGTGCTGCGTCTAGATGCTCCCCCCTCGCTGGCACTGGCATTGGAGGCAGCCTGCTCACTCTGCTGTCTTGTTGGCTTTGATGACCTTGGCAGGCATCCTCTGGCCCGTGGAGCCTGTGCTTGTCCCGCCTGGGAGGGAGTGGCCAGTGCATGGCTGGTATCTCCCCAGTCACTGCAGCCTCATCAGATGCCATGATCACTGGGAGAGGGGCGGAGGAGCTGCTACCATCATCCAGAGCACCCTGAGAGGAGCTAGCAGAGACAACAGGCAGCTTGTGCACCAACATGAGGTTGCTCCGGACCTCCCTGCTCACCATCGATGGATGGGCACCTAGCTGGGATACTGGGTGCCCAATCCATCTCTCACACTGACACTGACTACCTGAGGTAATTGCTGGTGTGAGGGTTTGCAGGTCCAAGTGCACCCCCAGGAACCCGTGATTGAGTCCCTGCAGGAGCCTCTCCATGAAAGTCGCCACTCGCTACATGGAGGAGGCATTGCCCTTGGCCGTGAGGGTCCTGGCAGTGTTTATGATCTGCGTGGACTCCTCCACAATGTAGAACATGACACGCATTCCCTCATGTATCTCCGCCAGATCCTCCCGCATACCCTGCTGGACTTACAGCATCCGCTGCCTCAGGGATGACTCCAGAGGCCCATCATCAGCCATCGACTGAGCATCATCCTGGTCCCCAGCAGTCCTCTGACTGCCGGCATCCTGGGAACCCTCTGCCTCCGCCTGCACCTCAAGTGAGTGTGGTGTCCTCATCAATGGGCATTATTGAGATATTATATGCTGATCTTATGCCCACCAAGATCAGAGATCAGGGATGGGCCTTCAGGCTTCTCACAATGAGGGGCTGCTGGTGAACCTAAAATGGGGAAGAAGGAGATGTCATTAGTTTAAATCATTAAGCTGTGAGTGTGCAAGCCTTGCGCCCTGATTAGACAGAGATCTGCATCATGGTGCCCTCATCTTTCCACTATCAATGGGCATTCCAGGTTTGAGGCTCACATCAATATACAAACTACACTGCAATGGTTGCAAAAAACCACAATGTCACCTCAGTGCACTGCACTCTTACCTCCCTCTGGCACCCCAACCTCTCTGAGGCCACTTGACCGAGGTGCATGGATCCCCTCCAGCTCCAGGGCCTCCTGCTCGTAGTGTGAGGATGAGGAGGTGTGGGGGTCCTCTGCCAGTCCACCACCTCTCGGCATTGTTATGGGATGTTTTCTCCTAAAAGGACAGAGGAGCATTGATGAGTCCACACTCTACCTGCAGCACCATTGCAGCCTGGCCAATCCCACCTGAGGAGCACCTCACAGGGCTCAGCTGATTCGTGACCCTGGAGCCGCAAAACACTCAGTCTAAGCAGCCAGGGCTCACCCCTTTGGCCAGCTCCTGCCTCAGTGACATTTGCCACTCACTCTAACACCTCTGAGGTCCATGGGGGGGATGGGCAGCTGTTAACTGTTCTGCAAAGTGACCCATACCAAAATGGCCCTCACCCTTCCTGATCGCAGGAGCTTGTTAAAGTGCTTTCAGCACTGGACCCATGTGCGTCTCACCACGTCGTGGCTGCTGACCCTGGCTCCCAGCTCCTCCCAGGCCTTTTTGGTGAGGTGGGGAGGGGCCTCCTCCTCCCATCCCTTGGGAAAAGGATTACTCACCTCGCTGCCACCTCCTCCAGGAGGACAGCAAGGCACACATCTGAGAAACATGGGTCCGAGTGCCCCGCCGACCTGCCCTCCCGCCTGCTCTGTCCAGCCACTGCAGCACCCATGCTGTCGACTTCTGCGTCCTTAGGTGGCAGCCTTCCAGGGGCTGCTCAGGCCACATTTGAATCGGCCAGTGGGCCGCCATTGGAACCAGTGGACATTAAGCCCCTGCCCCTGCCCGCCCTTTGCGCTCATTGAAAGGCCGCGTGCCTTAATTGGCCTGTCTGCGTAAAATCGCTGTGTGCTCCCAATTGCAGGTGGTGGTCAGCTTCCCGATTGCCCCTGCTTGCCCCATGCTGGCTGAGCCCGCACGCCAAGAGTAAAATTCTGCCCTAGGTGTGCTGGTAGCTTGGTTCTGTGGCGTGTATCCCGCTGCTCGGAATGGCGGGCGATTGCACCTGGTTTTGCGCTTGGGAGCTCATTAATTATACACAGACAAGTATCTCACCAAATCACTTGGCTGGTCAGGAGCTGATTCATCCGCCCCGCTGTTACCTGGCAGGGTTGAAGGCTCAGGCACCATATTTAAATGCCAGCTGAGCACACACACATCTCACTCTCTCCAGCCCAGCTGTCTCCAGGAGACTGTTAGAAATTTCTGTGACCCTGCAAGCCGGAAGAAGAAGGCTGCACCCCGCTTTAGCTGTGACACTCTCCAGGCCATGATAAGAGGAGTGTGGGTGCATAGGGATGTGCTTTACCCCATGGACAGCTCCAGAAAACACACCAGCCTCACCTTTTCAGCCCGGGAGGCCATCGCAAAGGAGGTCAGGACTGCTGGTCAGCGCATCAAAAATGCCATCCAGTGTAGGAAGAGGATGAACAATCTCACCCCCTCTGTTAGGGTAAGTCATCCTTCAACTCCGTCCAATATCAAACATTCATCCTGACATCATGCACTCAAAGGGTTCCTCTCTTCAGGGATCTCATGCAACCATTAGCAGGGGCCACACATATCAACACTCATTCTCTCACCGAGATTTTCACATCACCACAATCCTATCCATCATGTTGCTCACACTCCATCCTCTGGTCCTTCTGGACAGGGCTCACCACACACACAGTGGGGACATGCATGTTTCCCAACCTCAGCTCCATCCCTTCTCATCACATGCCTTCCTTTTGTCTTCATCCAGGGCAAGCTTGCCCACAACAGACAGGAAAGATCCCAGGCTGGCAGAGGGTTGACCAGCATCGTAACCCTCACGGAATTCAAGGAGGATGCCGCCGAGATCGCTGGGAAAAACAGGGATCGCTCCTGGGGGGGAAGAGATTTCCTCAGTAACCTCCTATGGATCACACCTCCATGAATTCATCACATCCTGACAATCAGAGTGAGTGACGTGCAATCTTGTAATCCGCATGCTCATGAACTAACACTCTCTTCACTTCTTTATAGACATCAGCAGATCGAGACCTATAAAGGTGCCCTCCACGAGTCCCAGGCCCCAGACCATACCTGAAGTGGAAGCAGAGGGGGAACCACCACAGTGCTTAACCGCACCCTCCTCCAGCGCAGAGACACACAGCTCAGTGGAGCACACCTCTAGATTAGGCTTAGGGTTACCTACTGGAGAACACCTCACTGACACGTCCCCACAGCAGTCGGATGCAGGGACAGCCAAGGTGTCCAGCACTCGGAGGACTGCTGGAGACCAGCCACCCACTGAGTCTAAGTCAGATGATGAGTCTCTGTGAGCGGCTGCCAACTCAATGATCGAGATGCAACAACAGGTGGTGGGTGGAACATCAGGCAGGCATTCGACAGTCACTCAGCAGACAGAACGAAGGATGGGGGATCTTGTCTGTGTTCAGCCTGATGTCGTGGCTCTGACGTGCCAGGGCCTCAAGGCCACCGTGGGAAGTCTGGCGACTACCATGGACACCTTGGTCCAGCAAGTTTTGCCAGATTTGCGGTCGACCCTGGACTCCATGGCCACACAAACTGGTGTGCACCTTCAAGATGTAGGCAACAGGGGTATAAGGCACTTTGACCTCCATCAAGGTGCTCCTTCTACTCAAGGAGTCAAGGCATGGCCTGCAGGCACATACAGAAAGAATGTTTAAAAATAAGGAGTTGCTCATTTAAGACAGAGAGGAGAAATTTTTTCTCTCAGAGGGTTGTCAGTCTTTGGAACTCTCCCTCAAAAGGCGGTGGAAGCAGAGTCATTGAATATTTTTAAGACAGAGCTAGATAGATTCTTGATTAACAAGGTTATCTAGGGTAGGCATGAATGTGGGGTTGAGGTTACATTCAGATCTGCCATGATCTTGTTTGAATGGTGGAGCAGACGGGAGGGGCCGAGTGGCCTACTCCTGCTCCTAATTCGTATATTCATATGAGCATTAGCTTGGCACCCTGGGAGCCTCCTCTTAGAACACTCCAAGGGTGTCTAGCCACTCAGAGTTTCTTCTGCCTGTGACCCCACACACACCAGCTGCTCAAGCCGAGGAGGGTTCATCTGTCCCTGAGCAGGAGACCCTTATAAGGCCGGGGCCCTCCAGGCCTCGGACCCCCAGAGGATGTCTGCCAAGGTCATCACAGACATCAGGACATAGCCATCAGCAGGCTGCCTCTGGTGCAGATGTTGGGTCTGCACCCAGGCGCAGTATAGTGGTAGGTTTCGGAAAATTAAGAAATATTGCAATCACTTTTGGGTCACCGGTGTGATGCCACTGTATAAATATAGAACTTTTTAAAATACATTTGATGTTTATACGAATGGTTTGGGCAGCTGAAGGTGTTGTGATTATGTACATTGGAATCCTCTTATTTCGATGTTTATCCTAGCTCCCACTCAGCGATAGTGTCCCTCTGTGAGATTCACATTCATGTGATGTCAACCTCAATGAAAATAGTCTCCACACCCTTGAGTGATTTCAGAGAGATGTGCTAAAATCTTTATTAGAAGCGTGTGACCCTACTTCCTCACGGAAGACCATGGTGTGAGGGCAGCTCAGCAGCCTTGAGGGATCAGTGGCAGTTGTGTGTCCTAAGTGGTAGTGGCAAAGGACAAGCCGTGGATGGAGGAAGAGATCCTTAGCCATGTCCTCACCTCACTGTCTGCTGCGGTTTCTTAATTATGTGGCGAGGTCTGCTTCAAGTCACTTTTCGCATCACTCTCATTGTTAAGTGCACTCTGTCACTAAAGTACAATAATTCTCATAATATTATTGTGATTTATTATAAAAGTAGGTTAATAATGGGGTTTCGGTAGTTCTGTCTGTCTGTGTGTGTGTGTGTGTGTGTGGGTGTGTGTATGTGTGTGTGATTTAAGTGAATTGGAGACAGCTGGTCTGGAGGCTTTGACTCATCAAAAGAAGCTGGGTTTGAAATGTTAAATACGTAAACATGGCTGAAGTCTTAGAATGTGAGGTGAGGAGAATTTGCATTTTTAGATAAATCAGGGGAGTTTGAATTTCAGAGATGGTAGGATGTTACACCAAACCAAAGAAGCTAGGCCAAGCAGTGTGTTTATTTTCCCCAAAGGTTACTAAAAATATTAGCACCATGAAAAAGCTTTATATTATGAGAAAGGTAAAATTCCAAAGACATATGGGAACAATGAAATTTACATTAAAAATGAGAAACATGTATAAAGGAGGAGAGCCTATGTGTCAGGGAGGGCATTGTAAGATCTACCAGAAGTGTGAAAAGCCTCCAGTATTTGTGCATTAAGCTGCTGTCTACAGAAACCGAAGCTGGGAAAAGCCACTTTGAATTTTACTGTCCAGGGTATTGTGTTGACATGCTTGGATCTGTTTATATCTATTTTTTTAACATTGCCTTAATGGAGGTGTAACTGGAAGCCAGATTAATTAGGGGTTTTAGAAATTATTATAGTAGTATTTTGTAGACCTATGTATGTGCTTGAAATCTTTCTATTGTTAATAAATGTTTAATTTAGCTTTCTAAAAATCTCTGAATTTTGGTAGACATATTACTTCTGAATTCAGGACATGCATCTGGAAATAAAAAACAAATTTCAAAACTGTTGTGACTTTGTGATCAAATTTCCCTCATGGATTTGATCGGCCTGGCACATATCATCTGCCACATCATAACAACTCTCATTTCCCAGAGCAAGCGCATACAGAGGGCACCTCGGACCTTTGTGGAGATCATGACCTGGTGAATCATGAGGCAAGAGGATGTAAGTGTCAATGCTAGACTCATTCTTAATTTGATTGGTTGGAAATCCCTTGAGCTGAAAGGGAATGGCATTGAGAGTCAGGAGAACTGTGCCATCTCCCTTGCCTTCAATTTATTCCTCCTGGAACCTGGCAGTGATTAAAGTGTCATGGGCATGTCTCCCACACCTCGCTTTCTCTACAACATTGTTTCCTTTTAAGCGACCCTCATCACCCTCTTGAGGGTTTCTGGGTCCTCTGATCTTCATCCCCCGAAGATCCCTCATCCTAATCCATTTCATTCTCTGGCAGGGATCATCTTTTTGCAGTGCCAGGTTGTGAAGGGTGTAACACACAGCAATAATGCGTGAAACAAAAACAGAATTACCTGGAAAAACTCAGCAGGTCTGGCAGCATCGGCGGTGAAGAAAAGAGTTGAGGTTTCGAGTCCTCATGACCCTTCAACAGAACTGAGTGAATATTAGGAGAGGGGTGAAATATAAGCTGGTTTAAGGTGGGGGGGGCGGTGGGGGCTTTAAATTTTTTTTTGGGTAGGAGCTAGAAGCGGGCCGTCCGAGGTTGGGTGACTATCAGGTTGGAAGCTGTGGGAGGAAGATCTCCAGAGGAGATGAGGTCAGTGACAGTCCTGGAAACAATGGTTTGATGTTCAGTGGTGGGGTCATGGTCTAGGGGGAGGTAGGAGGAAGTGTCTGTGAGTTGACGCTCAGCCTCCGTGAGGTAGAGGTCAGTGCGCCAGACAACAACAGCACCACCCTTGTCAGCGGGTTTGATGACAATGTTGGAGTTGGACCTGAGAGAACGGAGTGCAGTAAGTTCAGAGAGAGACAGATTAGAATGGGTGAGAGAACCCCCCCTCCCCCACCACCTTAAACCAGCCTATATTTCACCCCTCTCCTAATATTCACTCAGTTCTGTTGAAGGGTCATGAGGACTCGAAACGTCAACTCTTTTCTTCTCTGCCGATGCTGCCAGACCTGCTGAGTTTTTCCAGGTAATTCTGTTTTTGTTTTGGATTTCCAGCATCCGCAGTTTTTTGTTTTTATCTATAATGATGCGTGAAACCCTATTGGGGGTGTACTGTAGTGCACCATCTGAGTGGTCCTGTTGGATCCAGTGCCCTTTGGTTTGTTGGGACTAAAGGATCCAGGTTGCAGCCTTAATTCGGAGTTGGTACAGAGACAGAGAACATCAGGAGATCATTGTTAGAATAAAAATTAAACTTAGCAGCTACACATCTTAGCAGCTACACCTGTGCGCTCACAACATAAAACTCTGTCTTGACTCTTCAGTGTCTACCTCAAGACCCTCACAGTGGTTGCTCGTGCTACTCTGCTACTGGGTATTAAGATCATGAGGTCTGACATTACAATTCTTGTCTTAAAGGTATATTACTTACCAGATTACTAAAGGTCCAAACATCTGAGCGCATCTTCAGGATCCCAATGGTTTGTTCTGTTAGGATGCAGGTGGAGCTGTGAGCAGCGTTTTACCTCTCCTCCAAACGACTTGGACGGAGAAGCACTGGTGTCATCAGCCAGCATTGCAGTGGGTAGCCCTTATCCCCAAGCAGCCATCCCTGCAGATGCTCAGGCCCTTCGAAAACCTCAAGAGTGACACAGAATGTAGGAGTCATGGCAACTCCCAGAGTACCGTGCACAAACATGCAATACATGCTTCTGATGATCACACACCAGTTGTACATTGATGGAATGGTAGCCTTTACGGTGTATAAACATTAGGGCCTGCTGCCATCGAGCCCATATAGTCGCATGGATGCAGTCTATTACACTCTGCGCTCTTGGGAAGCCTGAGATAGCCTCAAAGGCAGCAAATCTTGCAGCCTGGCTATATTTGTCCAGAGCAAAACTCACATAGTGATGTGCCTTGCTAGAAAGGGCATCTGTGACTTCCTTATGCATCTATGTGTTGTGCACTGTGAGATGCCACACAGTTCCCCTGTGGCTCTCTGGAACGGCCCACAGACAAAAAAGTTGAGTGCAGCAGTCACCTTTAATGTCACCGGCAGGAGATGCCCTCCAACTCCATGTGGTATCAGGTCTTCACAAACAATGCGGCATATGTGATGTACCAGAGCTCGGGACAAGTGCAGATGTGCATGGCATTTCCTCTCACTCATTTGTTAATAGGAGAGACATCTTTGGTTTACCCTCAGCCTTGCGATTTGCCTCCATTGTCTTGGTCTCTCCTCCTGACCCTCTTGCTCTTTCTCTAGTTCCCCTTGAGCCTGCACATCAGGTGAAGCCTCCTGGTGGAGCTGCGTTTGGAGTCATCTCTCCCTCCTTCACCTCATTCATTGCATTAGGACCCTCATAAAGGCAGCGTCGAACCCTGGATCCATTTCTGCTTTTACCTTCTCTTTGGAATAAAACATTGAAGACAATAGTGAGTAATGGGTCCAGATACTGAAGTTCACAGTCTGTTACCTATAACAACTGTAAAGCTTCCTAGCTTAAAGTATCTCAGCTGCTCAGATTGGTTCAAGGGCCCCAGTCTAGAACATGTGTAGATTCAGAGATGACCTGGTAAAAGTCTATAAAATAATTCAAGGGCTGTATGGCATCCCTTTTGATAGGTTTCCCCAGTTTAAGAAATGGTAACGGACCAGGGTCACTAGTTTAAATTGTGTGCCTGCAAGTGCAACGCACATAGTAACTATTCAGAAGTGGTCTACTTACAATTCCAGACATCAGGTGACTTATAGCAGCCACCTTTGGTCAGTGTCTTTTCTTGTATTTAAAGAAAGTCTTCTTTAATTTGTTCAGTATATTTTTGATTAGCTGGTGAAGTTATGGATAGATATCACTCAGTCAACATTTCCTGTCGTCATGACACCATAATCAGGCCTCAGTTAGAATATTGTGATCTTTTCACATGCTGGATGATATTGAGACTTTGAGAGGAGAGGCACTAGATTAATTCCCAGTTTGAAGAAGCTTGGGTTAAGAGAGTTGGGACTCTATATTTTAGAGAAATGTGGACTTAAGGCTGAGGAGTGATATTCATAAAGCGATGAGGAAAACAACCTGTTTGAGTAGATAGTTCATTGCAATTAAATAGGTGAAGGAGTGCACGGGTCACAATTTTAATTTGATTAATGCCAGAGCTGTGTTGAATGTCAGGTGGTGTCTCTTTCTGGTTAATAATGTGCCTCCAGATCAGGCTGCTGGCTCATATGGTGGACACCAACTCATTTTTTTTCTATTCTTTCATGGGATGTGGGCTTTGCTGGCTAGGTCAGCATTTATTGTCCATCCCTAATTGCCCTTAAGAAGGTGATGGTGAGCTGCTTTCTTGAACCGCTGCAGTCCATGTGGTGTAGGTGCACCCACAGTGCATTTAGGGAGGGAGTTCCAGGATTTTGACCCAGCGACAGTGAAGGAACGGCGATATGTTTCCAAGTCAGAATAGTGAGTGGCTTGGAGGAGAACTTCCAGATGCTGGTGTTTCCATTTACCTACTGCCCTTGTCCTTCTAGATGGTAGAGGTTGTATGTTTGGAAGGTGCTGTCAAAGGAGCCTTGGTGAGTCCCAACAGTGCATCTTCTCTGTGGTACACACTGCTGCCACTGTACATTGGTGGTGGAGGGAGCGAATGTTTAAGATGTTGGATGGGGTGTCAATCAAGCAGGCCAACTTGTTCCTCATTGGTATCAAGCTTCATGAGTGTTGTTGGAGCTGCACTCATTAAGGTAAGTGGACAGCATTCCATCATACTCCTGACTAATGCCTTATGGATGGTGGACAGGATTTGGGGAGTAAGGAGGTGAGTTATTCTCCACAGAATTCCCAGTCTCTGACCTGCTCTTGTAGCCACAGTATTTATATGGTTGCTCCAATTTAGTTTCTGGTCACTAGTAACTCCCAGGATGTTGATAGTGGCAGCTTCAGTAATGGTAAGGCCATTGAATGTCAAGGTCTCTTGTTGGAGATAGACATTGCCTGGGACTTGGCGTGTCTTGAACACTACTTGCCACTTATCAGTGTTGTAATGTGTTGGGCGTAGTTTTGTAGGTCTTATTAAGGTACATGTAATCTTAGGTAGTTCAATAATAAGTATTTATTAACTACTAGAAACTATATACATAGGTACAATGAAGGTCCAGGCTCCATGCTTTCTTCTACACAGTACTCTGTCCAACACTACACTAGGTGTTGGTCATGTGTTCTCTTACATTACTGTGTGGGCGGTACTGTATTCAGTCCCACATTAACCCTTTACATACCAGATCCTTATATTACACCTCTCCCCAAATCCTTATCCAACGTATTTACAAGTTATCCCAGTTTACCCTATGTAGTTACATCATTACTACTGCCCCATCTCTTCTCCCCTCAACAAATCTCTGAGTTCATAAGTTCAGGCAGTCTGGAGGCATTAGAACTCTTCCATATCTTGTTCTCACTACTGTCAGAGGAGTGGTAGGCACTGTTGCTGCAGGTAAATTTAGTTGAATTGGAAGTTATTTTGACATCTGGCTGTCTTTTCATCATCTTTTTCAGTTCCTTGGCATTGAATCGCTCTTTGTTGATTCCCCAGTTGTAGTGATAGATGGCGGGTGGTTTATCCCCCTCTTTACAGGGCGGATGAACTCTGGACTCGTCTCTATTGTGTTTTTGTCTCTTCTCCCTTTGTGCGGCTCACTGTGACGCACACTAGGTTGGAAGATTGCTCTTCCTGTTGTGAGGATGTGGCTTAGTAGTAAGCTAACCTTTGTGTTTGGCTGTGTGTTGTGCTGCCATCAATGGATGGCTGCTACATGGTTCCAGCATCGTTTGTGGCATTGCCATGCTGGCTGGGGATTGCAGTGGCTGCTCTGTGATTTCAGGGTTTATCGCTCCAAATGGCATCAGAGCCAGAGATTGAGGCTATTCTTATTCCTGGTTCCACTCTTGACTGTCGTCCACTCGAAGTGTCGTGGTAACCATCTGGTCCGACAAATGAGAGAATTCTGGCACCTGTAACAAAAGTGGACAAACCTGCTCTGCAAAAATTCAGAGCTGAAGTTCCAATCGGAGAACCTTTCTTGTTGGAGCTCTTGGGATCTTGCAGTTCTGTATGATTTATGACAGTGATTGCCTTGACATCTTCTGTTGTTTTGAGGAGATTCAGGCTTAGGCAGGCATTTCTACTCGAGAGAAAAAGACCAGATTACGGATGATGTACATCAGCTTGAAGATTTGTTTGCTGCCATAACTTAAAGATTCCAGAATCATGCCAGATTCCCCCAGGCCCATAAAGTCTGTTGTTTATAGCCAGAAGCCTCTCAGCTATGGTTCTCTGTCCGATAAGACTGTAACACTGGCTCCAGTGTCCAATTTAAAGTTTGTGAGATGGCTGTTAATTGAGATGCCCGCATTCCAGGTCGAAAATCCAGAATCTTTGACCTTACCCAAGAAGTATGTGTGTCCCCTTGATGTGCTGTCACAGCCTCAAGAATCCTCTTGGGATCTTCTGTGCTGTTTGATGTTTTGGCTTTGCACAGCTTCTCAAATTGTCCAGTTCAGTTACATTGAAAGCACTGAGCTGAAATTGCAAGACATTGAACACGCCTGTAGTAATGTTTTGCTCCACAGTGCTGGCATGGTTACTCTACTGGTCGGTTAGGGTATTTCTTCCCTTGGACTGGAGTGTCCCTGGATAGAATTGCCCCAGGTTTGCATTAAGTGTGGTAGCAGGTGGGAAAAAGGACGTTTTACCTGCCAGCCACAATGGCGGCTTTTCACGCCGTCTCGTCCCAATGCCTCATGAATCATGCATTCCCTGGAAACATGCTGTTTCGATGGCGGGCAAGGTCTGATCCGCCCGCCACGCGTCACATTGCCACTTCACCATGCTGGCTGCCAAAGTTAAAGTGCACCCTCAAATGCCTTTTGGATGCTGTGGAGGCCCGCTGTGATGTCCTCTACCCCCGCTCTGGCCGCAGGAGGGGCAGCAGCATTACCATTCAGCCTTGGTAGGTGATGGCAGTGGTAGTCAATGCCAATGCTGCACAGAGGAGGTTGGCCATCCAGTGCAGATAGAAGATAAATGATCTCATTCATGCCACCAGAGTAAGGCAACCATCACACACTCACAAGGCCATCACACATTCACTGGCATCTCACTCACTGCCAACTCAAGGGACATCAACAGTCACTCTCACACACATCCTCACATCTCCATCTGGCCTCCTCTCCTCTGGAAACTGCCACCTCAGCCCTCCCCATCTTGAGGTCTCTTGCACAGATCAACTTGTGTCCCCACACACATCCTGGGATACCCCACTTCCCTAATACAGCCCTCGCCCTGCAGCCTCTTCTCTTGCCCGAGGCCACTTCTCCCTCTTCTCCGAGCAAGCCCTAGCCCTGAAGCTGTTGAAAAGTCTTATGGCTGGTATGGTAGTTAGAGACCTGTCCATGAGCCCCCTAAAATTGATGTTATGCTGCCTGTGCAGCCTGGTGCTGATGACTGTGAGTGCTGCCCAAAACTAGATAAGCAAACAAACCTCAAAGTCCCAAGCAAAGTGTAGCTTGCCAGGTGCATGTTGACTATGTACAGGTAAGGGGAATGCGTACTCTTACATCACTGTGTAGACAGTACTGTATTCAGTCCCACATTAACCCTTTATGTGCCAGACTCTTACACTACAATTGGCCTAAGCCTGGATGTTGTCCAGGTCTTGCTGCTTATGAACATGGACTGCTTTAGTAACTGAGGAATCACAAATTGTGCTGAACATTGTGCAATCATCAGCAAACATCCTCAGTTTAGACCTTATGATGGAAGGAAGGTCATTGATGAAGCAGCTGATAATGTTGTGCCCAGGATGCTACCCTGAGGAGCTCCTGCAGCGGTAATCTGGAACTGAGATGATTCCTGACTTCCTTCAAGGAATAGCTGGACCTCCTATCTGTCTGGGGCAGAGGTCACCTTATTTGAAAGCTATATATTGCATAGAAGTATCAGGGCCAGAGTGCAACTTGGTCTAGTTTTGACCAACTAGTGAAGGGGTTTTGGGCGTTGCCGGTCTGATATGGGAGTCAGAGAGGAATTTCTCAGAGATTTTTTCCCAAGATTAGCCTGAGAATTGTCCTGCTTATCAACCTCTCCCAGGAGATCACATGGTAGAGAGGGGAGTGTATTGTAATGAACATGGCATCATTATTTCATGCATCAAGCTGGATGGACTAGAAGACATTTTCCTGTCTGTCATTGTTTTTTTTTGCATGCATTTGAGTGGGATTTGAACCATGGCCTATCAAGCCTGTGCTGACCCTTTGAAAGAGCTATCCAATTGGTCTCAAGCACTCACTGGAGTTCTACAGCCCTGACATTTTTTACCTTTTCAATTATATTTACAATTTCCTTCTGAAAGTTACTTGTAAATCTACTTCCAACAACCTTTCAGGCAATGCATTCCAGGGATGAGGCACATCATTTATGTCAAGGGACTAGAGAACCTACCAGAGCCTGGGGGGGAGACAATAGCATAATGCTAACATTACTAGGCTAGCAATCTAGACACCCAGGCAAATCCTTTGTGGGCATGGGTTCAAATCCCACCAAAGCAGCTGGTGGAATTTAAATTCAATTATCAAAAGGTCTGGAATTGAAAGTTAGTTTCAGTGATGGTGACCATGAAACTATCATCAATCATCATTTTTTTAAAAACCCATCTGGTTCACTAATGTCCTTTAGGGAAGGAAATCTGCCATCCTTACCTGGTCTGGCCTACATGTGACTCCAAACCCATTGCAATGTAGTTGATTCTTAGCTGTCCTCTAAAATTGCCTAACAAACCACTCAGGTCAAGGGCAGTTAGGGATGGACACAAATACTGGCCTTGCAGTGATGCCCACATCCCGTGAAATCATACATTTTTTAAAAAGCTAGTAACAACTTGTTCTATATATATATATACATAAAATCCCCTTGTCTGCCCTCTGGTTCTCTTGCCAGTTAACTTAAACATGGGTCCTCTGGTTACCAAACAGCCTGCCACTGAAAAGGTTTTCCTTATTTACTCTCTGACTAGCACTCATAATTTTGAGCACCTCTGTTACATCCCCCTTAGAGCTCTCTGCTCTAAAGAGAACATCCCCAGCTTCTCTGGTCTCCCCACTTAGCTGAAGCCCATCATCCTTGGTAAAATAAAGCTTTGTTGAATAGTGTGGGGGAAGGGAGAAGCCAAAGAAAAAAAGAATGAAACTTATACTCCACTGTAACCTAGACTGTAAGCTATTGAAAGACCCACTACTTATGTGGGATTTTACTTTTTTTAAACAATGCCATTGAGAGGTCAATATTTTTTAAAACCATGAAATTCAAAAACCCACAGAAATATTTGGCTGGTTAGTATCCCAGAACAATTTAAATGATTAACACCTTCAGCCGGTTTGGGAGAGAGCTAGCATAATCAGCCTCAGCTTGCAGGCTGCGAAAAATTCACACTCCTGATCAATACATACATTGACTTATGCTGCGAAACTCCTGCTCCTGGCTGGCAAAAAAAGGACATGTTTGAGCTTGATTGTGCTTCTATGTGTGGCCAAAAGACCTGCAATGTTGGCTGTCTAAGCTCGAACATGAGGAGCAGGCGCATATGGTGAGGGGCTAATTGTGCTTATGGTCTAGTAATCTAATAAAGATCAGTGCCTCCAGGAACAGAGGAAAGAAAACTTTAATAAAAATGTGTAAAGTTCTCTATTTTAAATCCGCGAACAGGAAAACACATTATTTCACATTGAAATGTGGGAACCCAGGAGGAAGCCATTCGGCTCCTTGAGCCTGTTCTGCCGTAATGAAATCACGGCCGATCTGTGACCTAACTGCACTCACCAGCCTTAGCCCCGTATCCCCTAATACCTTTGGTTAACAAAAACCTACCAATCTTGGATTTTAAAATTAGCAATTGACAAACTGCTTCAATTGCTGTTGGTGGGAGAGAATTTCCAAGTTCTGCCACCCTTTGTGTGTCGGAGTGTTTCCTAACTTCTTTCCTGAAAGGCTTGGCTCAATTTTTTAGGCTTTTTCCTCAGTCTTAGATTCCCCAACCAGCGGGTCTACCTATTCTACCTGATCCTCTGATCCCCTTAATATCTTGAAAACTTCAATCAAATCACACCTTAATTTTCTAAATTCCAAGGAATACAACCCCAGATTTGTATGATCTCTCCTTGTAATTTAAGTCTTGCAGCCCAGTGCTATTAATTCAACTCAGGAAGCATGTGTTTTTTATTTATCTATTCCTAGTATGTGAGCATCGCTGGTAAGTCTGGTATTAATTGCCCATCTCTAGTTCTCTTTAAGAAGGTGGTAATGGGTCCCATTCTCCAACCACTGCTGTCTATGTCATCCAGGACTGTAAGGTAGGAAATTCTAGCATTTGCTGCACTGATATTTTTTTCCTCTTTCCTTTCATCCACCTATCCCATTTAATCTTGAATTTTGACACAGTTTCTGCCTCGAACACTAATCCTGGAAGGGATTCCTACAGCCCCAAATTTCTCTGCTCTCCTGCTCTCTGTTCTACGGGCCCTAGTTCTTGACCTCTCAGTTGGGAACATTTTGCATCAATCACCCTTGTTCCATCCCTTCATAATTTTAAACATTTCCCTAACAGAAGTGTAAAATGGATCTTTTTCATCCGTAAAAATCAGAATCTTATTGCCAGAGGCTGTCACAGTGACTATAATTTTGCCTTTGTGCAATAGTGTAACACAGGGAATAATGCAAATAAAAACAGGGAGAGGTGTATATAACAGGTCGCTGATCCTCTCTTACCTGTGTTACACAATCAGACATCTACCCCAGTATATCAGACAGCAAAGAGGGGGCAGGATGAAAAAACTCAAAAGCGCTCAGCAAAAAAAGTGATCCGTTTTCAAAGCACAGGCTGACTTCACCAGAGCAGGTGATACCAGGGACAAACTGGGAGCTGGGGGAAGGATTGGCTCAGACCAGGGGCTGCATTATGTTGAACTTATAGAGGCTGCGTCTGCACTGGGCAGTACAAACAGTTGATTGAGAGCGGCCCACTCTCGGACACAGTCTCCCTTGCATGCTGGAGTGTGCCCATCATGCAAACTGTGCCTCTATTGTGGCTTCTTCTCGCATTTCAGAAGCTTTTCTTTGTGAGTGGTGCGGAGCCGGTGGTGTGACACTCTGTCTGCATTGTACCATGCACACCCTAAACCTCTAACAATCCCTTATGGTGCTCAGCAATCTACATCGCAGAAGTGGACAGTCTCCAAAGCATCCTCTTCAGGTTGGGAATTCTCATCAGTTTGTCTTTTGCAATATGTTAGCTGAAAAAGGTTCTTAACTTAAAAGAAAATGGAGTTTGAAAAGGGCAAATGATTGACAACCTTTAGGCAACAATGGAACATGCGATTGGTGTCGGAAGGATTAATGCTGACTCTTATTGTCTGGTTAACTGGGAAAGAAATATATTCGAAAATATCTTAATGATGAAAAAGTAAGAGCGAATTAATGATTTCTGTTAAATAATAGCACAGAGTGGAAAAAACATCAGTGACTGAACAATGAATAAATTCAACAAGTATAGCATTGCCTTTGTGTTTAACATTAAAAAATGTCAAATTGCTGTGCAGGATTAGCATTTCAAAGTGTCTTAGTAAATGACCATTTGTATGTTGTGGTTTGCATTGTTTTTTTCTGATTTATGGAAGGAATTATTCAGCTTCTGTGACCTTTGAGTTTGTAACCAGTTGCTCAATAGATAAACCGATCATAGAGCACAGGAGGCCATTCAACCCCTCCACGCTTGTGCCTTGGGATGAAGGTTTCTCCCTTTGCTCTCTGCACTTGCCTCTGTCACTGCCTTGTCCTTATGCCTCTCTTTCCCCTCTCTTGCATCATTTCAAAGTATCTATCTGTAAGTATAATTTGCACTTTTACATGTTAGCCTTCTTTTTCGCTTTAAGGAAAACTGTTATTTTACGTAATGTGAATTTTAGTGAATTTGCTTCCCATGAGTAAGTCAAGTTCTTGCAATGGGAAAATTTGATTTGTTTTTTTTTGCAAATGCAGTTTTATTTTTCGAGGTTATTTGTGTTGAGGTGCATTTCCTCTTGATTGTTAAAAGGCGCTTCACGTTCACACCAGCAGCATGTTATCTTATGATTAACTAAGATTGCCATTCAGTAAAAAAAAGATTTGTATGCGTATAGCATCTTGCAAGAGCTCATGACATCTCAAAGTTCTTTATAAACATTGATGAACTTTGCTTGAAGTATAGTCACTACTGTAATGTTGGAAATGCGGCAGCCGATTTGCACAAAACTAGATCCCACAAACATAATAATGATCAGAAAAGTTGTTTTATTGATGCTGGTTGAGAGGTAAATATTGGCCAAGACATCAGGGAAAACTCTCCTGCTCGCTTCTTCGATATAGTAACATGAGATCTTTCGGGTCTACCTGAGAGGATAGATTTATCACATTTGAATGTAAAATACAGCACTTGATACTACACTGAAATGTCTGCCTACCTTACACCCAGATGACTTGACCCCATATCCTTCTATATCTGAGATGAGTGTTACCAACTGAGCCACAGCTGATACTTCCATTACCAAGCCTTCCAGTCCCAGAAGGCTTGAAGTCTGATCCTTGATTAGTGTTGGGCAGTTGAAGGGCTTCAGACATCCTCAAACTCAGGGGTTAAGGAGAGGACTAAATCAGGCAAGATTCCTGCTCACCATTACTAATAACCACTGTTGGAAGCACATTGGTTGAGGATGTCACCAGCACTGGTATAGGAGAAAGGGCCACTTGAATCTTGTGCCTGATAGGAATCAGCATCTGTGGAAGTCAGAAAGAGTTACAGGAAACAGTTTAGGCAAAAATCAGTCCTAAGTGCAGTTCCATTAAATTACTGGGTTAGAAGAATAGGCTAAGACTCACACCACACTAGCCATTAGATGCCATCGCTGGTCACATTTCTGTAGCCAGCTCACCAATATTGGACCTTGAAGACAGTATCCCTAATGTAAATCCCAGGGAAATGATTGGAGCAAAGTGCAGGGGAATAGGATTAGAATAGGATTGGGGAAGGGGTTTTGGGTAGGATTGGGTTAGGGAGATTGGTGTGAAATTTCAGAGTATTGGAGCACACTGTAGGGGAGGAGGTTTGGGTAAAGAGTGGGGGGAGGGAGATTGGAGAAATTGGGGCGGGGGTGGGTTAGAGGATACGGGAGAGGAATTAGAGAGAATGAAGAAGGGGGTTTGGAGAGAGTAGGGGAAGGGATTGGAGAGAGTGGGGAAGGGGTACTGAAAAGGATGGGGGAAAGGTATTGAACAGAGTGGGGACTGGGATTGGAGAAGGTGAGGGAAGGGGATTGGAGAGGGTAGGGAGGGAGATTGGAGAGTGAGGAGGGAGATTGGAGTAGAGACCGGGGGGGGGGATTAGAGAGAATGGGGGAGGGGGTTTGGGTAGAGAATAGGGTTGGGGATTGGAGAGAGTCGGGGAGGGGAGATTGGGATAGAGAGTAGGGGAAGGGGATTGGAGACAGTAGGTAGAGAGTTGGGGAAGGGGATTATAAAACGGGGTTTGAGGAGGGCGATTGTAGTGGTGCTATTGCAGTGAGGACCAAATCCTGTGGAGTCTGTGTTGATCACTCCTGCTCCTCAAAAAAGTAATTTTTTAAACTTGCCTGGGATATGCTGAGTGCCACAGGACCAGTATCTGCCCACTCATTGTTGACTAATTTATGGGTGGGGTCCATCACCAGGTGTGAGGCCGATAATTTATATATTTAAGAGGCCAAACACCTAATTTACAAAACCACTTGTACCCCACAATTTTGGGACTAGAATCAAAATAGATTGGCCTGTCCAACTGCTAAACTCTGTGACTGTTTAACACCTGAAAAACTAGCTGATTTCTACCCTAACATGCAACTTAATGAGATGAGTGCAACACTAGGAATGCAGGAACTCCATCACTTTGATTTTTCTTATTGATTTAAAGGAAGTCTGATGAACATTTACAGATCCTACCAGAGGGTATAGTCTCAGTGAGGGAGAGTGAAAAGCTTGAACCAGAGGGTGAAGGTATGAGAGGGACTGCTAAAGGGTCAATGATATGTATCAGCAATTCAAGGGCAGCTTACATACCCAGAGAAAATGTACTGATCGGTAGGTTTGACAGGTAAAAGAAAGACGTGTATTTAAATAGTGTCTTCCACAGCTTCATGACTTAAACTTTCCTTGTTTTGAAACCACACCCCCTGAACCCCCACTACGCCCCTACACCCGACCCCAGCTACCAGAGGAAATACGTTTCTCTTCTCCTGCCCAATTCGGGCCATTAATCATCTGTAACAGCTCAATTTTGAAAACTGTTTCGTGCTTCTCTCTCTTCAGCCTGCTACCTGAGTGCCAGGGACCTCCCCAAGGAATGTGTCACTCTGGTCTACAGTGTGAGATCGCAGTGAGCACTGCTGAAGTGCTCATGCAGGCACCAACTGTCTGTCACAGGCATGTGTGACCCTGCTACAGCAACTTGATATGAGGATTGTACTTTTGGGCTTAAGCAAGGGGGAGAGGGACAACCTCCACTACATCACTTCCACAGTCAGAGTAGGATTCCTCAAATATCAGGCATTTTTGTACCAGTGTTCTTAGCCAGACAGCCATTAGAGTTTGAGAGTTTTTATTGAAAAGGATCAAGGCCCCAAAAATAATATGCATGAAGACCTGCTTAAAAACACAAAAATAACAAAACTGTTTTGGCAAGAGTTTTCTGGAACAAAATGTTCTTGGACCAACAAAAAGAAAGACCATACTAGATTTAGTGATGATTAATGAGCCTGAATTAGTCAGCAATCTCACTACACTTCTCAAACACCTCACTAACAGTAACCAGAGCCTATGTGACTTTGATATGTTTGACAGGTGGTAGGGTGAATCACAAACCAAGGTTTTAAATTTTGGTAAGGCGAGCTTTGGCGGGATGAGGCAGAAACTGACCACAATTAGATTTTTAAAAATTTATTCATTCATGGGTAATTGGCCTCGCTGGCTAGACCAGCATTTATTGCCCATCCCTAATTGCGTCTGAGAAGGTGATGGTTGTTAATAGTCTGTTAATCATATTGTTAAAATACACATGTGAAGGATATTGTTTAATTAATTACTGAGCACATATAAATAGGGGACAGTTGGGACAATGTGTGCATGTGCGTGTATGTGTGCGTGCGTGCGTGCATGTATGTGTGCATGTGTGTATGTATGTGTGTGTGCGTACATGTGTACATGTGCATGTGTGCGTTAATGTGTTTTGTTTTGTTTTATAATGCTCCATTACTGGCTGTGCAGAAATTGCCTCCGATTAAATATTGAGAAGACTAAAGCCACTGTTTTCAGTCCCTGCTTCGAACTTGGTTCCCTAATTATCGATTCCAACCCTCTCTCTGGCAGCAGTCTGAGTTTAAGCCAGTCTGTTCGCAACCTTGATGTCAAATCTGACCCTGGGATGAGCTTCCAATTTCATATTTGTGCCATCACTAAGACCGCCTATATCCACCTCCGTAACATTGCCTGAATTTGCTCCTGTCTCAGCTCATCTGCAGCTGAAGCCCTCATCCTTGCCTTCATTACCTCTTGAATTGACAATTTCAATGCACTCCTGGCTGGTCTCCCCCAATACACCCTCTGCAAACTCGAGGTCATCGAAAACTCTGCCACACATTTCATTAAATCGCACCAAGTCCCATTCCCCTGTCACTTCTGTGCTCACTGACCTACAGTGGCTTTCGCTAGAGCAACATCTTGTTTTTAAAATTGCCATTCTTGTTTTCAAATCCCTCCAATGGCCTTTGCCCTCCCTATCTCTGTAATCTCCTCCAGCCCCACAATGCTCCAAGATATCTGTGCTCCTCTAGTTCTAGCCTTTTAAGCATTCTCAATTTTAATCACTCCACCATTGGTGGCTGTGCATGCATTTGCCTAGGCTCCAAGCTCTGGAATATACCTCTCTAAACCTCTTCACCTCTCTACCTTGCGTTGGTCCTCTAAAACTTATCTTTTTGACCAAACTTTTGGTCATCTGGCCTAATATCTCCTTGTGTGACTTGGTGTTTTGTTTTATAATGCTCCTGTGAGGAGTCCTAGAAAATTTTATTAAGTTGTTATTGTGGTTCTGTACTCAAGACTGTACAAGGCTGTACAAGCCTAGTCTATCTAACTTGTCCTTGTCATTTAATCCTTTCACCCCAGTATCATTCTGGTGAAATGATAATGGGATGAAGTAATGAGATGTGATGTTAGCATAACATGTATTAATAGATGAAAGTAGGAGTAAAGTGCTCCTGGAGAACCCCCTTATTTACAATTTTCCTTAGAGTATTTTAAACGCTAACGGTAAAATACTGTGGATGGCAGGAATCTGATAATAACATCAGCAAAGGACAGAAACATTCAGCAGGTCAGACAGCAACTGCAGAGGCAAAACCAGAATGAACATTTCAGATCAATGACCTTTCACATGAACTAATCTAAACATCAACATCCTCACTGATAATAGCCCGATTTCACCCTTGTGTTTAAATAGGCTCCTGCAGCTGAGCTAAAGTTTCCCTTAGGTTGACAGGCCTGCGAAACTCATGTAAATAATTAGCTAAGTTGGCTGCACCTCATGTGTGGTAAATGTTTTGAACGGTTAGTTCTAAACCATGTAGACCCAGAACATTCTAGTTATCTGATCCATGGCCTGGATTGAAGTGGCTGAAGCACCATAATACTTCCCTTGATCTAGGATCACAGACCCTGATCACTATCCATTTGCCCAGTTATGTTTTGACATTACATGAGGATGGGATCAGGCTGGGCAGTGATTCCTTCCACAGTCAAATTGCCTCAGTGGTTGTCAAGAGTAGCCACTCAAGATGAGGCACTAAAGCAGTAAACCCTGCACAAGTAGCATCAAAATACTGAGGGAAAGTGGAGAATTTCAGCTGGAGAACTTCAAATGGTGGAAAAACACAGAGCTGTTTTTGTTTCACAAAAATTCGTATTTGTAAAATTTCCTTTTAGAAAAATGATTATTATTTCAGCCCTGCAGTTCTGTGGTTGCAGGTCTTGCAAAGGGGATGGTGGAGAGGAGCTAGAGTCCGCAAGTACAATGAGAGTTCAGTTCTTGTTCTGACAGATGTGGGAGTTCGCGCAACATCCATTGCTAAGCCTGATTTAAATCATCTCTTTGTTCAATCTGGTCCATTGTCTATTGTGCAGGTATCAATGAGTCTGATTGTCCCCAGCTGCTGTGTGTACATGTCCCATCGAGGGTGAGATCTGCATCATGAGCACATCACACTGCAACCTGGCACTTATAGTCATGTGTCTCATCCAGGGTGAGTATCCGATTCCACCAATAACTGTGTCTAAACTTTAGAGATTATGCTGCATAGGAGGAGGCTATTTGACTTTATGAAGGAGCCACTTAATCCCACTCTCCTTTCTCCACACTCTTCCATGCAAAGCCCTGTAATTCTTTCCTTTTCAAGTATGTGTCCTGTTCCTTTTTGAAACAGACAATTGAATATATAGATAATGCATCGCAGCTCAGAACAATTTGTTGCATTAAAAATATTTCACCTGATCAATTCCTCTGGTTTTTTTGCCAACTACCTTAAACCTGTGACCTTTGCTTACTGACCCATCTGCCTTTCTCCTTATTTGCTCTTGAGGTATTATGACCTGGAATGTGCTGCCTGATAGAATGGTGGAAGCAGATTCAGCTTTCAAAAGGGAACTTCATATGTAGTTGAAAATGGAAATTTTGACAGACTGTGGGGAAAGATCAGGGTGTGGGAGAGTAGGACTAATTAGATAGCTCTTGCAAAGAGATTGCACAAGCATGCTGGGCCAAATGGCCTTCCATTGTGCTGTAAGATTCTATGATTCTACCAAACACCCTCAGAATGTTGATTATCTCAATTAAATCTCCCAAGCTTCTCTGCTCTAAGAAAAATTCCAGTTTCTACACTCTCTCCACCTAACATGCATATTTTCCTTTGTTGCTACTATGTTTCTCCCCCTCCTCTCCTGTCTGTTACTGGGCTACAACCCCATGGGTAATGACCACTCTCATCCACTTGACAATTCTTAGTGTGCCAGCTCAAGCTGGGCTCATGTGAGGGGAGTCTGTGCAAAATTCATAACCTTAGCAGGGCCATGCTGTGGGATCCATGATGCAGAATCTGGACTATAACTGCAGATCTCTATACACCTCATTATCATGTGTGTGTGTGTGTGTGCATGCGTGTGCATTTGTGTGCATGTGTGTGACATCAAATTAGAAGCATGCTGGTGGATATCATCCCCACTACAATGGAATAGCCCAAAGACTTGGCTCAGCAGTAAAGGATGGGCAGCATGTTGAAGGGCAGCTGTCACCTGAGGAGATGTACCCTGATCTGAATAAAGGGACAAAGGAAGAGAAAATAAATATTAATTTACTGTAGATGCCAGTTAATTAATTTTTGCTCAGTTGTGTGTGTTGGCTCACGATAACCTGACCATTAAGCAGAAAATGCTCTGTTAATTTGCCATCGGCTATTTATGAATGGTTTCATATTTATAATTATTGTCTTATGGGTGGGACCAGTTAGAGTGAGCTAATGTGGGTCAGAAGATTGGTAGGTCACATGGGATCTAGATTCAGTTTCCTGGCTGCCAGGGTGCTGTTTGACAAAATGGGCAAGGACACTATTGGTCCCTGATTCAGCACCAACCATCAGGATTAAGAAAGAAATAAATAAAGAACTTACATTTATATATAACTCCTCACCATCTCACTTTGTGTGGATGTTGGGTGCAGATTCGATGAGATGCTCCTTGTAATCAAACAGCCATCTATCCTGGGTACATGCCTGAAGAATGGTTAGTTGTGTGGTAATTGAGTATTTAGCTGTATTCAGGGGGTGGGCATTAACTGGGGATTCACTTGTGCTCCTATATAGCAGCAGACAGAAACTGTGGTGGTTGGATTCGGAGATGCATATGTGGAATGTGTACCTCTGTAAATAAAAGCTCATAATGCCTCTTAAGATTGGGTTCCAGTTCTATCTTCAACCATCTGCTTCCTGGTATAGAACAAAGATGGTAAACGGTTGAGGTACTAAGCCGGAGTCAGCTCCTTCTGGAGGGCAGCGCAGGGCGGAAGATGATTCAAATGCTGCACGAACTTTAAAGGTCTTTAAATCCATTGTAACATCGACTCTCACCTGGACCCTTATAACTGAGTATTGCCTCATACAGAGTAGGTAGATTCAGACTGAATCAAAAACAGATGATAAACAAGTCATGACCTTCCTATGTTTCATCCCTGCAGGGTCAGTCTGCCAGTGGTCTGTCTGGGTCGATGATGCTGTTTACGTTTGGGAAGGAGAATCCGTGATATTGAATTGTTCCTTTCAGTATCCTGATCCACTCCGAGACCCCTCCACTGTAACTGCCAGGTGGCTAAAGAACTCTCCCTTTCCTAATAACCACCAGGCTGCTGAAATATACAACAGCAGGAACTTGGAGAGAGTCTCGCCTGATGTGCAGCTGATCGGAGACCTGAATGAGAGAAACTGCACACTTCAGATTGACAACATCCACAAAGCTGACACTGGGATTTACTACTTCAGATTTGAACTGGGTCAGGGCAACAACTGGTCTGGAGAAGATGGGATCAGTGTCCATGTATATGGTAACCTGGAATTTTTATATTGTGTGTGAATTTTGTAAAGGCAGAATTGGTATTTATATGGTATCCTTCATAACTTCAGCATATCGTAAACACTTTAAAACTATTGAAGTATTTTTAAAGTGTAAACACTGTTGTTATGCAAGAAAGTGACAGCCATTTTGAACACAGTAACGTGACAATGACCAGGTAACCTGTTTTAAATAAGTTGTCTCTGGGATAAATATTGACCAGGACATTGAGTAGAACTCTCCTACTATTCTTCAGTATAGTGCTCTGGGATCTTTTATGTCTACCTGGGAGGGCAGTCAGGGCCTTGATTTTAACATTTCATCAAGACAGCACTTCTGACAGTGCAGTAGTCCCTCAGAAGGAAAGAACAGTTTGGACCAATATCCCCATTTCCCCAGTTTTACTGACGTTCCACTTTAAGGTAAACAAGACCAGTTTGGACCAATATTCTTATTTCCCAGTTTTTACTGATTTTTTTTCCCGCTGAAGCTTTAATGTAGGAACATCAAGGCATGGGGTGTCGATACTAAGGAACAAAACATGTATTTTAGGCACCCACTGGAAGTGTCAAACACTCACAGAATGCTTGCATGCAAACCTAAATCTTCTAATATAGATGCGGTTAAAATGTGAATGGTAAAAGCTGACAGAACTGACTGGGAGTGCACTCTTAACATCCCATTTTCCTTGGGCAGCTCATTAGAACTGCTCTGAATTTCAGATATGGGTGAGATGAAGCACAAAAATGACAATGTAGGGAATTGTGCAAAGGTTGAACTTAAAGGAATGGGGACAATTAGGGGAACGTGGAACGATATTGTAGCAAAAATACTGGTACCTTTTGGAAAGCCTCAGAAAGCATTTCAGTCCTTCAGCCAAGCTTTAAGAAGCAACAAGCAAGAGTGGATGGAGGGAAACCCAAAGCACGGACCTGACTAGGAATCAATCAATAGCGCTTGGCCATGATTAGGTGTGGGTGAAGTGGGCAGGTGCTACATGAAGTCACAATGTGAAGTTAGTGGGCCTCTTTGCTATCCCATCATACCATCTATCTGAGTCAGCATTTCACTGTGCATGCCACCAGGAGATCGTGACTGATTGGACTCTGTAGCTAACTGACACTCATTAGCTGCATGGTAGCCACAGGTGTCCTAACACCAGATGGCACAGCCCTGCATCTGGGCCTCTGCTGACCCATGCCCTGTGAAGGCAGTTCCCCATATTCAGTACCAGCTATGCCCAACAATCTCTGCAGATGTGATTAGTGACATCTTTGGTAGATGTAACCAATCAGCGTATGTTGGGTTGTTGTCACCCTGGCATGCCAGCTTACATTCAGTACCATGGTGATCTGTGTTTAGGATACTTTTGCTGAGGCGTCCATCTAATATTCGGACTGGTCAGGTATTTGTGTAGGGTAGAGGTGTGCGTTAGTCAGGTTCCACTGGAAATAGGAGCCTAACTTTAACCGAGCTGTGTCTTCTGAATAATCTTGTGTATATGTATCATATAAGTGGATAGCTAATTCATGTAGAATTAATTAAGAATAATTGTCTAATACAACAGAACATTGGGAAATGGCATTCAGGATATCCCTGCTGCCAGGTTAATATTCAAGCATGTAGGCATGTGCTTCTGCTGGCCATTAGAAAATGGCAGTAGAAAATGTGTGATTTTATCATTCATTCATGGGCTGTGGGCATCACTGGCTAGGCCAGCATTTATTGCCCATCCCTAATTGCCCTTGTTCAGAGGGCATTTAAGAGTCAACAACATTGCTGTGGGTCTGGAGTTAAACATAGGCCAGATTAGGTAAGGACGGCAGATTTCCTTCCCTAAAGGACATTAGCAAACTAGATGGGTTTTTAAGACAATTGTTTCACATTCATCAGACTTTTAATGAATTCAAATTTCACCGTCTGTCATGATGAGATTCAAACCCAGGTCCCAGGAGCATTACCCTGCGTCTCTTGGAATTCACTAGTGCAGTGACAATACCACTGTACCACCACCTAAGAAGCTAAGATAGTGATTCTTCCCACACCAGAAATCCAATGTGACCTACCCGATTTACTTCAGTATATGGGGCAGTTCTGATCAGACCATCTAGAGTAGAGTTTCCTGTATCTCTGACATACTTATGCCCCACTGCACTGTGCCTGCAAACCATTGACCCACTTGCAACACCAGCCAACCTGTGATCTCTTAAAGTGCATCTGTCAATTAGAGTGACTGTTTGAGGTATTGGTGTGTTCAATGCCTAATTTATTCATGTGAGATTCAGCTGTCCACCATTTTCAATTGTCATTTCTAACCTTCAGTCTCAGTTGTTGCTGAATGTTTATGTCATTTATTCTCTAGGTGGAATCATAGAATCCTTGAATAGTGCAGCACAGAAGGAGGTCATTCAGTCCATCAAGTTTGAGTTCCACTTTGCCACACTTTCCCTATATGCCTGCAGTTCTTTCTCCTTCATGGATTTATTCAATTCCCTTTTAAAGGCTACTATTTAATCTATATCCACCACCCTACCAGATTCTATCACCTATCCAAATCCGAACCACTCTTTGTATAAAAAGGGTTTTCCTGATGTCACCTCTGGGATGTGGGTGATTTATTTTTGCCATCAATAGTGGCTTGCTAGACCACATCAGGGGATAACCAGAGTTAACCAGGGATTCACCAGCAGATGAGTTGAGGCAGAGGCAGAGACCGGCAATATTACGGAGATAACCTCTGAAATGCCATTTGGTACAAAACCATTGCACTACCAGATCCAGTGTATAGACGTCTGCTGTACACTCATTAACTGCTCAGGAATGGGAATTATATTGCATAATTCTTCAACCATTCTCTGAATTAAGAGCTTTGTGAAGTATTTGCATTGTAAATTTGTTTACTTTTCCTACTGTACAGGTCGCCCTACGAAGCCATATATATCTGTCCCAGAAGAAGTGCTTGAAGGTGATGAATTGGTGACTTTGACCTGTTCCTCCACAAACATTGACCAAAGAGGGAGAGCCACTCTGAGCTGGGATGGTATCTCTGATTTGACGGAATGGGTCCCCAGAACCGAAGAACAGTGGGCTGGATACTCCTGGTCACTCACGAGTAATTTTGCATTCATCCCATCTTACCAGCACCACAACAGGGTCATCAAATGTATGGTGAATTACATACCATACCCATACTCAGATGAAAGCGACGTAACATTACAAATACGATGTAAGTTCAAGAGGCTTTCAATGATTTTCATTTAGAAAAAAGCTCTGAACCATATTAATGGTATTGTTTACAAGGTCTTCTGAGAAGACCAATGGTTAGGTTAAACAAGGGAAATTTGAAAGATATTGACCTTGTAAATCCATATTGATCAATGTACGGCAAAAGGGCAAAGCTTATCTTTAAACTCTCAGACTGCTGTCACCTGATTAATCATGTCGCGCACTGGTTTGTAGTCCTGAGGACATTCCTTGATCTTTTTGTGGTCAAAAAGGCTGCCGGGATGAAGGGAAAGAGGGAGAAAGGAGGAAATTGGATATGGAGAAGACAGGGATCAAAGGAGGAAGGAAGACAGGAAGGAGGAAGTAGTGAGCAAGAAAGAAGAGAGGAAACAGGCAAGCATAATGGGTGGAGACAAAGAGGAAGTGAAGATGCCAGGGTGCGAGAAAGAAAAGGAGAAAGCAATTATGTATAAACATGCAATGGTATTCCTGATATCCACAGGAAGTATGTTATATTTGAGTAGGCAGTAGTTTCCTTGCTACCTACAGGTAATGTGTTGAACATAAATATGCAGCAGTATCCCTAGTGAGCTATGTGTAAAAAGGACTTTCCTGGCACCAACAGGCACATAAGATCCCACATAACTGATCCTGGACAAAAATGAGAGCGCAGCGAATTGGTGGCAGCTGATGAACATGGGTAGTTTGGGAGGTAGAAGACCGAGAATTGAGCATTGTGCTCAAGTTGACAGGACATGACTAGTGGAGTCCCCCAGGAATCTGCACTGGGACTTTTCATCGCATTTGTAAGTTACTTCAATAAATACGCAATGGTTTCCTGGTTCCTACAGGTAATGTGTTATTTATAAACGTGCAATGTATTCCTGATACATACAGTTGGTAATAAAAGAAGGAGGTGAGGAAATTTTAGGTGCTCCAATCATGACATTCCAAAACTTCCTCGACTCAGGAATTGTCCCCTTGGATCAGAAATTCCTACTGTCACTTCATTCTTTAAGAATCGTAGGAGAGATAAACCAGGAGATTATACATCTATCAATTTAATGTCTATTGTGTGGAAATTACCAGAATCTGTTATTAGGGACTAATTGACTGAGTAATATTTGAACAAATATAAACCGATCAGACAAAGCCAACACGGATGCTTAGAGGGTAAGCCGTGTCTAACTGCTGACTTTTTTTTTTGAGGAGGTAACTAATGTGGTAGATAAAGGAATGCCTAAAAATGCTACTAGTGTGGACTTCCAGAAGGTATTTGATAAGATCCCACATAACTGATCCTGGACAAAAATGAGAGCGCAACGAATTGGTGGCAGCTGATGAACATGGGTAGTTTGGGAGGTAGAAGACCAAGAATTGAGCATTGTGCTCAAGTTGACAGGACTTGACTAGTGGAGTCCCCCAGGAATCTGCACTGGGACTTTTCATCGTATTAGTAAGTTACTTCAATGAAGGAATTAGGAGCTGTATATCACAGGTTGCTGACAACACCAAGCAAGGTGACATGGTAAATAGAAAACAAAAACAGAATTACCTGGAAAAACTCAGCAGGTCTGGCAGCATCGGCGGAGAAGAAAAGAGTTGACGTTTCGAGTCCTCATGACCCTTCGACAGAACTTGACATGGTAAATAGTGTAGCTGGGACTAAAAAGTTGCAAAGTGAGTGGTAGAAAGACAGTTTAATGTGGGGAATTGTGAGATTATCCACTATAAACTTTAAAATAATAGACCAGAGTAATTTCTAAATGCTGAGAAGATAAGAATTACAAAGGAGGAGAGAGATTTAGAAATCATGGTACAGAAATTGCTAAAAGTTAATGGATAGATTCAGAAAAAAAATCAAAATGGTAAATGAAATGTAGATTTTATCTCAAGGAGATGGAGCTAAAAGAGTAGAAGTACAACCATACAGAGCTCTAATTAAACTCCAATTAAAGGATTACATTCAGTTCTGGGCACTGTAGTGTAAAGGGCTAATGTTAAATACGGAAATATATAGGCTACATCATCAGTGATGTAAGACCACATGGGGAAGAATTAATTTTCTCTCCATCGGGGGGGTTGGGCAGGAGTGGGCAAGGGCGGGAGTGGGCGTGGGTGGGCGTGCAGCTGATTGCCACCTGCAATTGGCTGGGTGCTGCCATTTTATGTGGGCAGGCCAATTAAGGCCCACCCAACATGACAGGCACCCAGAAACACTGAGCGCCCCCTGTGCGGGCGGGGGGAATTGGCTGAGTCAGGGTCTGCGCTCTTTTGTACATGTGCGTGAAAGAGCGCAGAAATATCCCTGAGGCAGATTAGTTTGATTTTTTTTAAATTTTAATAAAGGGAAAAAAAATTTAAGACATGTCCCCTCATGTGACAGTGTCACCTGAGATGGGACATGTCAATGAATTTTATTAAAAATTTTTACTAAACTTTAAAAACCTTCATGAAGCCTCATCCTGCCCATGGATGAGGTTCCATGAAAAATGTAAAGGCTGCCTGGGCTCTTCACCTGCCCGCCAACCTTAAGGTTGGACTGGCAGCACAGTTGATTGTTTTAATTGGTATTTAAATGGCCTTAATAGGCCTTTGACAGTTCGGCAGGCACGCAGAACTGAGGATCTGAATGATGCACGGTGACGCTGGGGCGCACGCCCGACATCATCGCGCGTCATTTTACACGTTGGCGAGTGGGGCAGATCCCCGCTCGCTGACCGAAGATTCTGGCCATAATAATAGAGCACGGAGCGTGATAATTATATGTAGAGCCTTATGCAGAGACTACCTCATAAACAGTGAGCATAATGTTTAGCAAAAGGCAGAGTTGCTAACAGCATTGCCTCCAGCCTTACCTGTAAATCTAGATCCACGCCCCCCACATACAAGACCAAAAATAACAATAACAGAGGCACCACAAGAAGGATACATTGGCCTTGCAGAAAGTAAAGCACAAATCCACCAGAATTATACTGGCACTTATAAATTAAAATATAAGGACAATTTGCACAGTCCAGGCTTGTATTCCCTTACACATGGAAGGTTGAGGAGAGATGCAACTGAGGTGTTTAGATGATGAAAAGATTTGATTAGGCGAGAAACTCCACCCACCCCCCACCCCCAGAAGAAATAGAGTCCAGAGAATGGGCTATAACCCAAACATTAGAGCTAGGCTGTACAGGTTAATGCACCTGAGGTAGTATTGTTTGTACTATACAAACATACATACGAACATATGAATTCAGAGCAGGAGTAGGCTATTCGGCCTCTCAAGCCTGTTCTGCAATTTGATAACATTATGGCTGATCTGATTGTGGCCTCAATTCCACCTTCTTGCCTACCCCCGATACCATTTTGACTCCCTTGATAAAATCAAATGCTGTTATGTTGCTGTTACGGATAGGAGGGGGTAATTTAAACAACGCTAATTTCTCTTCTAACTACCCATCTTAAACAGAAAGGTGTTTTTGATTTGCTTTGCCCTTTATAAATGGCAGCATATTTCTCAACACTTTACTTCTGGTGTGATCCAATTTTCTATTAATAACCCCACAGCAAACTCAAGATAGGATGAGCTCAAAGGGTTAGTTTATTTTCACACACTCAAACTGCAGGAGGAGAGTAGCAACATTGCTTCCTTTGCATTCATACAGTAAAAGAGGATAGAGACAAGAAAGATTTACAGTGCAGAGACCATAGAGAAAATAAATATTGTTTCACATGGGTCCAGAAACCAGAATCAAATTCCAATGAGATATTTCTTCATGGGGGGCAGTAGGTTGAAAACTGATGCTGGATAATTCACTCTTCTGGTGCTGTTTACTTCACCCAATGAGATAGGTAGGCAGAGATGAATCAGTCTTGTAGGAAAGGGTAGAGAAGTTACAGCCGATGAAGTGTAGATGGGGCCAGGGGTCCAACCTGGGCAGAGTACCTCATCTGTGAGTCTGCTGGTACGATGGTAAATAGTAGACTGAGATTTTGCAGTACAGCAAGGCAATGTTACTGATTATACTGGCTAGAGATCCATGTCACATGACCCTACCTCTCCACTCTGGCTTTGACAAGGGATGTGTATTCCTCCTCTGGGTCCCCGAGATTGTTAAATGTTTCAACCATTAAAACTTGAAAGGAAGGTTGTGGGGCCCTTTGTCGAGTGGACTCTGGTTGGCCAAACTGGGTTATGGAATGCAGATGGCCTTAGTATAGCTCTCTTTGAATTTGGTTAGTGCAACCCATGGAGGCGGGGTGTGGGGGGGGTTGATCATTACTGTCTCTTCAGGAAAACGAGGTGCACGTTTCTTCAATACTGTCAGGTAGCTCCTTTTGTTTTTTGGGTCATAGACACATGGGTTCAGCCATTTTAAAAGGTCTTTGTCCAGTTTTTTAAATTTTAGAAATAGCCATGGGAATATCTATATATATTTTATAAAAATATACAGTGTGAGGTCTTGGTACCCTTACAGTGCTTACGGACATGTGTTGTTATGTCTAGATGTAGGGTGTTGTGTATGAACATGCAGTTGCATACCTGTACCTGTACAAGTGATGTACATTATATAAATATGGGTTGAAAACTGGACTAGATCTGTTTGTGGGCACAGGAGTTGTGAAGCCTAATTACCCGCACACATTGGAAGTGATGCAGGCAGTAGGCAATCTTCATGCTGCCTGCTCATCTCCATGATGGCTGCCTGTGCAGTGAAAAGCACGCTGCTGACTGACCAGAGGTTCAGCAAGGGAGCCAGGTTCCTGCAAAGCTAGCACCATTTAAAACTAGGCCAGGCTGCATTCCTTAAAACCAGACCATACCCCTTAAAGGGGAGACGCATCCTGAGTTCAGCAGAGACTGGAATTGGCTTCCTGAGGAGGACAAAAGAGAGGCAGTGAAGCAGCAGAGCAGAGACAGGGCTCCAGGTTGATTCCCAGGATGGGGAGATTGTCCATTGAGGAGAGATTGAGGAGACTGGGCCCATATTCTCTAGATTTTGGAAGAACTCATTGAAGCACACAAAATTCTTACAGGTCTCGACAGGGTAGGTGTAGGAAGCATGTTTCCACTGTTCTGGGGGAGTGGTCTAGAACAGGGGGGCTGAGTTTCAGAATAAGGGATAAGCCATTTAGGACTGAGATGAGGAGAAACTTTTTCACTCAGTGGTAGAGCAATTCTCTACCCCAGAGGGCTGTGGAAGCTCAGTCATTAAGTATGCTTAAGACAGAGATGGATAGATTTCTAGATATTAAAGGTATTTGGGGGTATGGGGATAGTGCCGGAAAATGACATTGAGGTAAAAGATCAGCCGTGACCTAGTTGAATGGTGGAGCAGTCTCAAGGGGCCAAATGGCCTACTGCTGTTGATATGTTTCTCCCAGGTTCTCTGCTGCAGCACTGAAGGCCTTAGTGCAGATGGTAAAGGACGAGAGAGGTCAATTTTTGGTTGAGATCCAGGCCAGCCAATGCACCCAGCATCTTAGTGTGAACGCCCACGCCTAACGAGGCCCTCATCTGCCGCAGAACTCATCTGCCATCTTGCCCCTGCCACCTTGCCCTCCTGTGAGTTGGCACATAAACCATCCTTCACCTGCAGCCTGTTGCAGTCCACTTGTGCCTGGTGAGACCCACCTCCATATTAATCTCGAAGGTACATGTCAGGCTTGTATCTGAGCTGGTAGCTGTGTGTTCCTGGTCAAGTGCTTCTTCAGCGGTGCTGTGATTGCTCTCTCTCCTTCCCTGTTGTTGTTAGGCACACAACAGTTCTTGGGTGCCTGCAAAGAGAAAATCTGAAGGGGAAGTTCTGGGTGAGGGGGCGTATAGGTGAGGTGGCAGAAAACAAGTGGTCCATGGCAACACTGTATACAACTTGCTCACCAAGCCAGATAGCAGGATGAGGGAGCGCCGGGAGTTGAGAAGGGGCATAAGGCCCCCAGCCCTCAGCCCACTGGGAGACTGCCAGAGTTCACTGGACAGTCTCTCCATATGGCTGAGGGCTCCCATGCCACTGATAAAATTCCAGAGGTGGCAGGAAGAGGCCTTTAATTGACCATTTAAGTGGCTTAATTGGCCTCTGGGTGGCAGAGCCACCCACCAACATCTCACGCCATCTCTCATCTTTTTTACTCAGCCTGTCCCCTGAGAGTTGTTAAAATCCAACCCATGGTATCTATAGATTGAGTGTTGTGTACAAGTATGCATTAATTAACCTTGTGCTTACGGATGATTTATTGTGTATGAATATGCACTGCCATCCTGGGTATCAAAAGGTGTTGTGTTTTCTAAAAACAGTACATAATTCAAGCTGACACTCCAGTGCAGCACTGAGGGAGAGGAACAAGTAACTCAATATAAAACTGTGCTTTTCTGGTCTCCACCCTACAAAAAGGACAGGGAAGTGCTGGTGAAAGTGCAAAAAAAGATTTACAAGGATGGTGGCAAATCCTAGAGATTACAGCTATCAAGAAAAAATGAACAGGTTGGGACATTCTCCATTAGAAAGAAGAAGACATAGAGACGGCCTGTTAGGGCTCTTTAAAATTATGAATGTGTTGGACAGGGCAAATGTGGAGACAATGGGTTTGGTTTTATTGACCACCTCAGTCTCTGCCCATCCTCGTCCACCCCAACCATCTCCAACCTCAGCAGCTAAAAGGTCAGAGGATGGGGGAGCCTGCCCACGATTTAACGCTGGGAGCAATGATAATTGAGTTAAGGCGAGGCATCTCCCACCTTTCTCAGGAGGAAGTTCCGCTTTAGGGAGCTGGCAGCTCTGTAAGCCCTGCAGCGCCAGACAGGAGTGGTGGCTGCTGCTGGGACTGCAGGTATTCCCCAGCACTGAGGAGCTCAGGTAAATCCAGCGTTGGGGTCTAGGCAAGGGGTGTAAGAGGGCTAGGCCTCTGGGTTCATGTGGATAGGAGGTAGGGTTAAAGGGAGTGATGACCTTGAGGAGGGGTTGCAGGTGGGTGGGGGTGAATGGGTCGTGGGGGGTGGGTGTGCCTCCAATGGGACTAGTGAGCCTGTAAAGGAGGCTCCCCCTCCGCTGCCCTTGCCTAAATGTAGCCCGCACAGCTAAAGCTGCCAGGCTTCTCTCATGCTGCCGTCTTCCCCCCAGCACGGGTAAAATACCAACGACGGCAGGATGAGGCGCTTAAGTTGCTATTAATGTGCTCCACTGCTTCCATAGAATTTCAGGCAGGTTGGGGGTGGGTAGGGAGGTGGTGGGAAAGTCAACTGCTGGATTTTATGTGCTCCCCATCCGTCCCCAGCCTTCAAACCGGCCAACAGGGGAGCATAAAATCCAGCCCAATGTTCCCACTTGTGGGAGAATCCAAAATTAGTGACTATACATACAAGATAATTACTAATAAATCCAATAGTGAAATAAGGAGAAACCTCTTCACGCAGAGCGAACGTGAAGCTCAGTATGACTGGAAAAGGCTGAGGCAAATAGCTTAGATGCTTTCAAAAGGGAACTAGATGAGTACATGAGAGAAAAGGGAATAGAAAGATAAGCTGAAAGACCGAGATGTGGTCGATGGAATGGGGGGAGATTGGTGTGAATACCAGCACAGACTGGTTGGGCCAAATGGCCTGCTTCTCTGCTGTTTAATCCTTTATAGTGAAGTACCTGATATTTATGGGTGGTGTATTATACATAAAGATGGAGAGGCATTTTGGTACCTACAGAAGGTGAATTGTGGTGTTTTCTATGGGAATACAGTGTGGACTCTGCTTCAAGTTGGTGTAATCTAGAGGGAAAGTGTCACAAACACTAAGTTCTAAGTTGCATGAAGTCAAAACCTATCTGCAGTTATACCTGTGGCAGTCATTATGGGGATTTACATGACTTGCCACAACAGGCTCTTCCAATTCTGTATTATATTGTTACCCACAAGTTATAACGCTGTGTTTCACATGGTTTAAATGTCACTGACCAGTGATGGTTTTTTGTACCTCTAGACCCTCCAAAAAACACAGCCCTTCTTGTGAATGCATCACAGGAAGAAATTAAAGAAGGTGACTGCGTTACACTTGTATGTGTCGGCAACAGTTTCCCTGAAGCTAACTACACCTGGTACAAGAAAGACCGATTCACAAATAGAACAGAGGTTCTAAATACTGCGAGCAACAATATGTTATTCCAAAAAATATCGAGGAAGAATTCTGGATTCTACAACTGTATGGCCACCAATTATTTGGGAAGCAGTTTGTCTTCAGAAGTGGAAATTGATGTGCAATGTGAGTATTTGGATTTTCATGTTCCCAGAGATTAAAGGAAGTATTTCGATGATGGGTATGGTACTGTATCAGCATCTCACTATAAGCAAGTTGTAATTCAATACATCTGAAAACATTCACACTAGCACCAGTTGAAAATTGATGGTGAAACATGTTGAGTTTTTGTTAAAACCCCAACTAGCTAACCAATGTCCATAAGGGAGGGTTGCTGCTTGCTCTGGTCTATATATGGCTCTCCCACACATCTTGAAGTCTGCTGATCCTGCTGTTTTGAACAAGAATTATTCTTGTTGTATTGAGAGCTGCCCAGGAGCCTGTGTCAGTGTTACTCTACCAGCAGGCAACAACAGATCTATCAATGTTGATGCCACCAGGTTGAGCAAATGCTGGGAGCTCAGCTAATGGATTTGTATGACTGTGTGTAGTCTTATACAAGTCCAAAAACCCAGTCAAGTGTAGAATGCAACTTACTTACTTGCAATGGGGAAGTTGACATAGCATCATTGTATTGGTTAGGATGTCCAACATTCACTTCCCGATCGTACAGCCAAATTATGCAATTCATCTCATGGAATCAATTGTGTCATTTAGGGAAGATGTTGGTGCAGTGGTTATGTTACTTGACTAGCAATCCAGAGGCCCAGGCTAATACTTTGGGGACATGGGTTTATATCCTGCCATGGCAGCTGGTGGAATTTAAATTAAATTAATAAATCTGGAATTATAGAGCTAGTCTCAGTAATGGTGACCATGAAGTTATCATCAATTGTTATAAAAACTGATCTGGTTTACTAATGCCCTGTAGGGAAGGAAATCTGCCGTCTTTACCTGGTCTGGCCTACATGTGGCTCAGACCCACAGCAATGTGGTTGACTCTTAACTGCGCCTTGAAATGATCTACCAAGTCACGAGGGATGGCAAGCAGCTAGGGATGGGCAACAAATGCTGACCTTGCCAGTAACGCCCACATCTCATGAAGGGAAGAAAACAAACCCAACCAGTCCATGATGCCAATGTCACACCTCCCTGTGCCTCAAACTAATAACCAAATTTCTTCCCTGCACTGCACCCGTGAGATTCAATACACCTTGCAATAATAATGGGGAACTCTGCTCCATATTGTTTTGTTCCCATTTGATTTTTTAATCATAAATACTTAGGGATTTTCAACTCAGCAGTGGGGCAAAAAATGGACAAAAATAGATAAGTACCTATTGTTTTGCAGAAGTATATTGGTTTTATATTAGGAGGGTATGTTCTACTTCTTCCCCAAGCTTTGTGACATCCATTGTGGTCCTTTGCTTATACATATATTCCATAGGAAAAATAATTCCAGCGATGAGTAGTCTTCAAGATGATGAGTAACCTTGAAGAGTAACCAGAACACTCCTTCCTCCTTCGATCCAGTGACGGTATAAACCTCTCTTAGGTTAGGAATGGAGAGGTTCTGTACAGCACAACTCTCTCTTTGCAATGGATGCAAAGCAGTATTGAGAGAGCATCACACCTTCAGAGGTTCCATCTTTCAGTTGAGACATTAAACCTCAGCATCATCTGTCATACCAGGTGGGAGTAAAAGATCCCAAGACATTATTTTGAAGAATAACACAGGAGATGTCCTGGCCAATATGTATCGCTCAACCTAGGTCCTGAAAACAGCTGATTATATGGTTGTTATCATATTGTTGTTTGTGGGTCCTTGCTTTGTGAAAATTGGCTTCCATGTTTCTTCCAAAGTGAGTACATTTCAGAACTATTTAATTGACTGCAGAGTGCTTTGGGATGTTCAGAGACTGTGGAAAAGGCTATAATTAACAGGCCCCTCTTTTTGAACAAAATGTACGTCACATTGAAAAGACAAGAAAATAATTGGTTTCAAATCAAGAACATTACTGCAGCAATTTTTTAAAGGGACAGTTGTTAAACTGCAGATGGTTGTGCTCTAATTGTTGCTTCCTCACCCTTTAATACTTTTATGCTGTTTTCATTGGAACAACCTCCGTGTTAGCTAATGCTGAATTAGGTTTGTCCAGAAACCAGCTATATAAATACTGTGGCTACAAAAGCAGGTCAGAGGCTAGGAAGCCTGTGGCTAGTAACTCACCTCCTGACTCCCCAAAGCCTGTCCACCATTTACAAAGCACAAGTCAGGAGTGTGATGGAATACTCTCTGCTTGTGTTATGTTCTACAGTTGGGTTACTTTGGACACAAATGCGGTTGTATGGCTATCTAACGGCTGGTGAGTTGGCAATAATATGCTGCAGATGCATAGACCAATATAAGATGAAGCACATACTGTTTATTTACACAGATAACAGAGCACTAACATAATGTGCACTTCTCCAACCAGACCCTACTCTAAACTACCTTTAACATTATAGCCCACATTACACAGCAATTGGGTAATACAGTCACATGGTCAATCTGCTCACATTCTCTTAAAGGTCTATTGCACCTCAGGTTGCCACATCCCTCCCCCTTTACTTGAAAGTACAATTTACAACCTTGACAATATATTAACTATTTACATAAATAAACTATTTACAAATTCAGTCTCTCTGGAGGCTTCTTCAAATATGTTGACCGTCATAGTTCCACAACTGTGGATGGTTTATCTGAGGCTTCCCTCTCAGGAATTATCTGTCCACTAGGCTCCTCAGTGGGAGCCTGTAAGTTTGTCTCTTTGACTCTCTCAGGCTCAATGGATCCTACTGGTACTTCCAAAGCAAGAGGAATTCCATCTACCTGTAGTGTAGACTCCAATGGGAATGCTTTCACTCTCTTTCGGGCCCCATCGCCTGCACTCCTGCTGCCTCTCCCCTCCAAGTTCAATAAAATGAAGGGCAACTGTCAGGCAAGTTCTGAGAATAAGGATGTTGGGCAAGGCTAAATGTGACACAAAATGATCAACTGCCTATTGTGTAAAATAAATTCAGGGGCCTTTTTAGTAATTCCACTTTCTCTTCCTACATGTCATCTTTTGATGGGTTTTCTTTTTGGCAGTGCTGACTTTAATCTCGGCTTCCTCTTCAGCTTCCCTATTGACCAGACTAGCCTCAGGTATGAGCTCAACTTCAGTGAACTCGGTGGTTGAGTCTTCCAGCATTTCCTCATCTGTCTGTTCCTTTGAAAACTCAGGGATCTCCATTTTTAAAGCTTCTTTACTTCCACATAGCTGATTCTTCAGCTCTTCCATTTCTTTTTTATATTTGTTAGTTGTTTCTTGGGGAATCAAGTATTGTTGTGCTTTCTTGGCTAATTGATTCTTCATCTCAGCCAGAGATATGCAGAATTATTTCTGTTCTTCCTCATACCATTTTAGTAGTACAAATTATGATCTGAGGGAATCTTGCAACATGCGATAGTCCTTCAGCAGGTTTTCTTTTTCATTTTGGAGGTTACAGACTTCAATTCAAACTCTATCCTGAAGCATCAGCTCCTCGAGTTCCTTTTGTTCTGTCTTTACGTATTCCTTTTTCCAAACAGCAACATTTCCTGCTTCCGATTGAGAGCTCAGTAATTTCTCAAGACTGATCTCAACCAAGGAGACGTGGTCCTCTGCCTGCTATCACCATTAGGGGTAAATTAACATACTGGTTTCCATAGTGTACTGGGTCCTTGCATATACCTTACTCGTATGTCTTCGCCAGTATATGTCTTTAACTTAACATTTGAATTTTCCAGATTTATTGAGTGGCTTCCTCCATTCAGATATTGAAATGTATGTTCCCCTATAGCTGAGGTAGATGTCCCTGTATCTACCTCCATTCGGATGGGTTTTCCATTGACTTCCACCGTCACGTAGATTGGCTCTTTTACCCATTTTAAGTCGTATAGTGAATAAATGTCTGACTGTTTCCTCTGCTTCCTCTATTATGTGGATTTCACAATTTCTGCCTTTTTGTTTGAAATTTTGTCTCAATTTTTCTTTACATTAGTGCATAATGTGCCCATTGCAATGGCAGTAGAAACACTCGATTCTTTTAAATTGTCATTCATTTACAGGCTTTCTGATTCCAATTCTGCCATTATTAATGTGGGTTTTCTCTGTTAAACCATTGCTTTTTGCTGGTCTGTTAATGGCAGCTATTTCCCACCTTTCCCCAGAGCCCTGCGCTTCCACACCATTTCTAGCCGGAGGTTCCCTCCTGATGCAATGGACGGCACCATTTTGTGCTCCCTTGATTGCTTCTGAGTCCCTGACTGTGCTCTCTATTACGAGCACCAACTCCAGCACCTTGCTGAAGCCTAAATTTGTTTCTGGCTACAACCTCTTTTGAATGGCGTCTTCATTAATCCCACACACTAACCAGTCTCTTAACATATCAATAATCGACATCCTGAACTCACAGTGCTCTGTCAATTGTCTTAAGGCTGCTACACAGCAAATGGGCGTCTCTCCAGGGGTGCCACACCTCAAATTGAATTTAAAATGCTGCATTGTTATCAAGGGTTTCAGCTGAAAGTGGCTTTTCACAAGACTCACCAACTCATCAAAGCTCTTGGAATTTGAAGTGTTGGGTACCGTTAGACTGCGAATTAGGCCATTATGTTTAACTGCCACATGTCAACAAGTGGATCGCCCGCCTCTTTTCCTCCCATGATTTGTTTTTGGCCAAAAAGAAAAACGTTCAATATAATGTGATCTAATGGTCTGATCAAATGGTTTGACGCGTCCAAATTGTGGCATACTGGAGGGAGATAATTTCGACAGCTATGGTGAGGGCTGTACTTACAATCGGCCTGCAAGGCACGGCTGATTTACATCAGTTGAGTTTTCGCAGCTTTCCTTGGTGTTATAGACTGGTCATGTTTTGCCTCGTCGTCAGTTGCTATGTCCTATAGTTCAGTCGCTTTGCTCGCGAATGCGGTTGCATGCTTATCCAATGGCTGGTGAGTTGGCAACGATATACTGCAGACACAGAGACCAATATAAAATGAAGCACATATTGTTTATTTACACAGGTAACAGAGCACTAACATGATGTGCACATCTCCAACCGGACCCTACTCTAAACTATCCTTAACATTGTAGCCCACTCCACACAGCAATTGGGTCTTACAGATATGCGGTCAATCTGCTCAGATTCTCCTAAAGGTGTATTGCACCTCAAATTACCACAGCTTTCCTGGATGAGTGCAGCTCCCACAACACTCAAGTAACTTGACACCATCCAGGACAAAGTAGCCCACTTGACTGGCACCCCATCCACAAACATTCACTCCCTCCACCACCGACACACAGTAGCATCTACAAGATGCACTGCAGAAACTCACCAAGGCTCCTTAGGCAGTATCTTCCAAATCCACGACCACTACCATATAGAAGGACAAGGGCAGCAGATAGCTGGGAACAACACCACCTGGAAGTTCGCCTCCAAGTCACTCCCATCCTGACTTGGAAATATATTGCCATTCCTTCACTGTCACTGGGTCAAGATCGTGGAATTCCCTCCCTACACCACATGGACTGCAGTGGTTCAAGAAGGCCGCTCACCACCACTTTCTCAAGGGCAATTAGGGATGGGCAATAAATGCTGGCCTAGCCAGCGACACCCACATCCTGTAAATGAATAATAAAAGAAAAGATCCTACTTATCTTACCATAAACCATGTCTGGGGTCAGGAGTATGGAAACTTCATGGGAAGACCTGCTAGACGAAAGATTATCAGACCCTTCACACTGTAGGGTTGCCTCTTGCATTGTTTTTGCAGTTTGTATCATACAGCTGCCTGAAAGGACTCTGGGTCAGTCCAGGAGCTGAAGCACAATAATGGAAGATAGAAAATCATCTTGCTCTGCACTAGCAACCCATCAAGATTAATTCAAAAGCACCTTCCAAAACCACAACCTCAAGCCTGTAGAAGGGAATGGACAGTAGGTACGTTAACTTCAGTTTCTCTTCCAGGTAACATAACACCTAGATTCAGGCATATATTGCTGTTCCTGCATCATCAATGGGTCAAAATTCTAAATCTGCCTCCCTAAGAGAACTGTGGGGTTCATTCACCGCATAGACTGCAACAGTTCAAGAGGAAGGTTCATCAGCACCTTCTGAGGGGCAATTAGGGACAATAAGATGCTGGCCTTGCTAGAGACACTCATATCCCAAGAACAATTAACAAAAAAACTCCCAGCTTGGTGGAAGATGCTGCTCATATTTTCACAAGGAGATGGGCTATGTAGCTCCTAACTGGGTTATTTTTATTGACGGACAAGGGAGAAACATTTCTCTCATTGATGAGGAGCCCTCCCTTCATGATATGATCATACCTGTTGGTATGATCTGATACCTGGTATTATGCTTTCTATTTATTTTCCCTTTCTCTCAGCTGGTTGCTGACTCAGATCTGAGAGCAGCAGCGACAGTCATCACCCCAGTGGATGTCAGAATCACATACAACACAGAAGGAGGCCATTTGGCCCATCATGCCTGCAAGGGCTATTTGAAGGAGCTTTCCAATTAGTCCCACTCCCCCACTCTTCATCTGTAACCCTGAAAACTCTTATTTTCAGTATTTTATCCAATGTCTATTTGAAAGCTACCATTAACTCTATTTCCACCACCTTTTCAAGCCGTGCATTCCACATGAAACAGGACGATGCCCAAAAAGATATTCCCCTTGTATCTCCTCCAGCTCACTTGGCAATTATCTGAATCTGTGCCCTCTGGTTACTGATCACCTTAACAGCAGAAACTGTTTCACCTTGTTTAGTCGATCTAAGCTCCTCATAATTTTGAATATTTTAAAAAATCTGAACTTAACCTTCTCAGTCCTAAAGATAACAACCACAGCTTCCCATGCCTTTCCACATAACCTCGGTTCCTCAGCTCCAGTAACATTCTAATAAATCTCTGCAGCTTCTCCAAGGCCCTGACATCCTTGCTAAAATGGTGGCCTGATTTGGACACAAAGGGGCTGATCTTTGCCACGAGTGTCGAGAACCTGATGTCGGGAAGATTTCCGGGGTATGACACTGCGCGTGTCAGTAATGTATCGCAGGCTTAATTTTATAGGTGAGGACCAATTAGTAGGTACTTCTGCATTTGCCTTCCAATTTGATATGGCAGGCAGGCTGTGGAGGTGTGAGGCTTATCAGAGCGCCCAAAGTGAAGGGTGACCAGCAGCCCCACATTGGGGGGGATTTGTCTTGCTAATTTGAATGGAGTACTAGAGGGCAGCACAAGATGTTAATTCGGTGAACATTCACCTGGCAAAGGAAGAAGCTGGAGTCAGTCTCTCCTCTCCATAGGTTTATTCAGAAAACCCTGTATCACATGAGTACAGACCTTCCACACAGCTTCCCCCCACACTGCTTCTCTTTTTTTCCTTCTGGAAGCCAAATGTATTTGTTTATTTATTTGTTCCTGCTGATTTTCTCCCTTTACCCTTCTGACATTGCAACCTTAGCTGCTGAGTAAAGTTCAACTGGTGGCAACCCTTTCACCCAACACCTTCTCTCCAGAGGCATGGACTAATACTCAGATCATGAGAGTTCCACCAAGGCACTTTGAGAATTTGAATCTGGAAATGAACAGCAATTGTCATTTACTTCAGATAGGCTACCAGGCAGCAAAGAACAAGAATTGATTGGTTTTCCTCATTCAGTTGCTAGATCATAGATCTTCAGTGCTATGTCTTGGCCTTGATATAACCCATTGAAGTCACCTGATAGCCTTCAAGTACATTGCAACCCACGGTTGATGAGCCAAATAATGGGATGTTATCAATCTTTAAGATGCGAGCCAAAAGCCTGGTCTTCAGAGAATGCCTCAATGGACTTCATTTTGACTCTCCCATCTCAGAATCCTACCTGCTGTCTCTAATTGCAAAGCCAACATGCTTATAGCCACACCCCAATAAGAATCAGCTGCTCCTAATCACAACTAGTGCCTGCACTTAATGAGTTAGTGTTGCAAATGCTGTAACAAGATAGAGGCATGATAATGATGATGTGACTGACAGCCAAACCTTATCACCCTGTACTACCTGATGAATCTGACTTCAGGTGAGGTGCATCCATTTGCAAACTTTGCAGGCGGATGACCTGAGATTTGGTGGTTTCCTTTTGAAAGTTAAAACTTCATATTCATCTCATGGTGTTCTGACTTCCTTCTCTGAGCTGCAGAAAATCTGATGTCCAAAGCACATTCAGCAAAACTGCGGTTTACTCGAGAAATGCCTGTGAATTACATCAATGAATTATCTTCCCTCTGCTGCAGAGCGCACTGCTGTTGCTGCTATGCTCCCACCTCCGAGAAATCTGTGGAGAAGTGGGAATACATCTTGCTGCTGTTTTATTACAAATTCCCCACCTCTTCGTCCCCCCTCCAAAGCCACCACCAAGGTGCTGGGAAAATTCTGCCTAATGTTTCAGATAAAACCTAACTGATTTGTCACAGTTAAGCTTCACTTGTTTTTGTCCTCTGTGCAGCTGTGATCTGCTGCTGCTCATTTTTCCATACCTTGCCATCTTGTGCTTTCCTCTTCAGATGCTCGTAGGACTCTCCCACTTTCAATTTCAGTGAGCAATATGACTAATGAAAAGAATACATGAGGCAGTTTCCAATTGCCTTCTTTGTGTGTTGTTAAAGGAGGCACAAGCCCGCTTCCCGAAGGATCCTCTGCCTGCGAGCAGTCGTTGTCCCTCGAGGTTCCAGCTCTTCCGCCATCATCACTGAAAAGCTGTTAGTCCCGCCATTGGCTATGGCTGGTAACCCTGGACATGGGGCACTCACCTGGCCCTGGGGTGACTGGCAAAAGGGTGGAGACGATCACCTCTTGAGGTCTCAAATAACCCTGCTACCCTCTTGTACTCTTAATCTACATTTATTAATCCCATATGTTTTTTTTGTGAAAGAGCCTTATTTATTTGTTTCTGTCACATTGAAAGATTTATGTATGTGAACCCTTGGCTTCTCTATACCGGTATCTTCTTTAAAATTGTACCACTTAGTTTACATCACCTCTCCGCATTCTTCCTTCCAAAATGTATCATTTCACACTTTACTGTGGTAAATTTTATCTGCCTATTTCATTAATCAATTTCACATGTCCTCCTGAAATCTGTTACCTCCCCATAGCTTCCTACATTTCTGAGTCTTGTGTCAGCTACCAACTTTGAAAGTACGCCTTGTATAAAAGTGTAAGTCATTAATATATCTCAAAAAGTTCATCTCCTAGGGTACATCATTGTATATTAACCCCCAGTCTGAAAAACAACTAAAGGACAAAAACAACCTACTGCAGTTGCTGGAAATCTGCAATAAAAACAGAATGCTGGAAATATTCATTAGGACATGCTCAGAAAAGTAATTATTCATCATTGCACTCTGCTTTCTGTCTCTTAGGCAATTTTATATCCACACTTCCCATGTCCTTTAATCCCATAAGGTTTAATTTTGCTAATAAGTCCATCATGTGACACTTTATCAACTGCCTTTTAGAAGTCCAGGTACACTGCATTAACCTCATTATCTACAATGATCCTCTCCGTTACTGTACCAAAGAAATCAGTCAAGTTTGCAAACATGATTTGTCTTTGGTAAGTCTGTGCTGGCTATCAGTTATTTACCCATATATTTTGACAAGTGATAATACATTTTGCCCTGAATTACGAGATGAAATTTAATGTCCTTCCCCCCTCCCCCACCATGGAAACCAGCTCGGAGGTGTCCATGTGATCGGGCAGGAGGGAGCAGTGTAGAGACCCTACCACCTTCCCACCTTCCTGCCTCCCCCATCAATTAAACCTGGAGTGGGAAGGCTTACAGGTGGCCTTTCCGCCCAAAGGCCAATTGAGGGTCTTAAGTAGCACTTAAATATTCAACCAGCATAGAGCAGGGGAATCGCCATGGTGGGAAACCACCCAGCAAACCTTGTCGAGATTGCCTGCGGCCTTCTAGGGTTGGTGGTGGGTCCCTTATTCGAAGGCACTCTAAGCTGAGGGACCCAGCATCATGAAGGGGGGTGCCCACAGGAAGCCAAACCCCTGGCTTTGCTGCCGACCCCCACTCCATTGCTCATTTACTATTTTACCTGCCAAAATTGCTGGTTTACCTGTGCCAGATCTACTTTCAGCTCTGTTCCTGTTGAGAATCTTCACCTTTGGGTGTTCCTTGTGCGGTGATTGCTGAAAAGCTATTCTACTATGGAAGCAATTATGGTAAAGCATGATCCTGCATCAACTAATATCATTACCTTTACAACATCATTTATGAGTTGATGGTCTGCAGCAGGAACCATCATTCTTTCTTACCCTTAATAAACAAGCCATTAAGGACAAAGGCGATGATCTCATTGCCTCTCAGTTTAAACTCAACTAACTGAGGACAGACCAGGGACTGGAGTTCAGAGGGTCAGAGGGAATAAAGGAACTTTTTAATGATTGTAACATAATTACATGTTATGCAATCTGTCTTTAGCGTGAGGCATTAAAATCCTGTCCTCCATCCCAGGTAAAACATGCCATGACACTATTTGAAGAGTTCTCCCTGGTGTCATGGCCAATATTTATCTGTCAGAGTACATCACTGAAATCTGATGATTTGGTTATTGTGGGATGTTACTGTGTAAAAATTGGCTACCACGTTTCCCTATGTTTTATACTGTAGTTCAAAAGTACTTAATTGCATGAAGCAATTTTGGAATGGCCTGAGACCATGAAAGGTGCTATAGAATTGCAGTTCATTTCTTCATCCTTGCAGTGCCCTTATCCTCTGAGCTCTTTGAGTGATTACCATTGGTGGATTGCCTAAGACATAATAATATGCCCTAATAATGTTATTGGAAGTTTGTTTCTACATTTAAAACTTTGAATCATTCATATCAGAAGTGCCACACCTGAATGTCTGATCGCAAAGAAGTTATATGGTTCTTTGTCAGCCATCAGCGGTACATACATCAAAAATCCATCAGGCAAACATGAAGTGAAATGAATACCAATCTGTTAATTCATCAATCAAATCTCTGATTAGCTCAATGTGAATGAATCAATGTGAATTGGGGGAGACAGGGGCGTAATGGGAACTTCCCTGGATCCGGAATCCAGTGGCCCAGTCTAAAACTCTGGGGAAATAAGTTCAAATCTCATCTCAGCAGCTGGTAGAATTTAACTTCAATTAATAAATGTGGAATTGAAAACTAGTTCATGGCCATAAAGCTATCATCAATTGTCATAAAAACCAATCTGGTTCATTAAGGTGCCTTTAGGGAAGGAATCCTTATACAGTCTGGCCTATATGTGACTCCAGACCCACAGCCTAGCAAGCCACTCAGTTCAAGGGCAACAAGGGATGGGCAACAAATGCTGGCTTTGCTAGTGATGCCGTGAAAGAATAAATTTTAAAAACCAAAAGCCAATTGAATCAATTGGTAGATTGACCAAGCAGCTGAAATCTAAGCATGAAGAAAATTGATAATTTTGTTGCCGCCCCCCTGCCCCCCAAACAACCTCCCCCACCCCCAACCCACTCCCCACCCTCCGCCAATCTACTAATTCTGGACAAGTAAATAGCAGGATCCAAACAATCAATTAACCTGATTGATTTTGTGAATTTGGTTGCAAATCCATCTTCTTTTTCCATCTTTCTGAAAATTCACCAATATGTTAACATGTGTAAGATCAGCAGCCATAAACCATTTACTAGTTCAGCATAAAATATTACTTGCTCAGATTTCTGACCAACCCTTTTACTGAGAGCTGTAAGATTTAGCCTAGGATGCCTATACATGCTTCAAGGATAATGAGGTATCTGAGAAACAAAACTAAAGAGTAGGAAAACACTCATGAAATATAATGCAGGCCAACTTCTAGAGGTCCCATGAAATGCTGACATAAAAGCCTAGACAGAAGAGCAGGAGTCAATCGAGAAACACTTCACTATCTCTTATAACATATCTCCTATGCCCACTCTTGTTCCTTATCTGAGGTTCTTTCTTGCACACATGCATATTCATAAACATACATGGACATATACAGACCCATGCACATAACACAGACACATTCAGGCAGAAAACAGATGGATACATGTACACACACACACCCAAGTGATCAGAAAAGGAAATTCTGTTTTGCTTTTCTTCCCAAAGCTCTGAGGCCAGTAATAGAACTGTTGATGTTACATTGGTTCAAATTACTTATTGAATACAATATTAAGACTTGAATCCAGGACCTATTTACATTGTCCAGTGTCAACTGTGAACATTAACCCACTGAGCCAATGGTTCATTCATTCTAAGCAAAATCTCCAATGTGTTCATAGGATCCAAGCTGGTTGGTGAAATCAAAACCAAGACACAGGTATTTTCTTTATTGAGAGAGTTTATTTACTTGTTCAGTCTCATAGTTCTCCTCCCACTCAACCCAGTGTCCCAGATATCTCCTATTTATATGTGTTTAATTAATACCCATCACTTGGTTCTCCTAACTTTAACAATGGAATTGACAAGACTTTAACACAAGCGGCTTCATTTTCTCTTGCAGACAAACCTGACAAAGTCACAATCAGCCAAGAAGTTCTATACAAGTGCATTGCTGAGGCCAGTCCTCCTGCAGTCATCACATGGAAGATCAGTGACGACAGTATAAATCTCACTGATCCCAGGGTCAGTATAAAGTCAGAATTCAATGGCACTCATTCAGTTAGTACACTGAGACTGGAAACAACAGCAAGCTTTTGTGTTTCGTGCCTAGCTCAGAATAAGCACGGAGTGTCGGTGACGGAGAGGTGCCCACCAGGTACGTGTAAAAAAAGTTCTCTGGGTTAATAAAGAGTAAGTATCTCTAAGTTATTCATTTTAGTCCTTGAATTATCAGCCATTCCCAGGAACTTTCAGTATTCCTGGGCAGGTTTTTTATTTCAAGCTTCTGTTCACACACTAAAAACCAACTCTTTAACATTACAGTTATAAATTGTTTCAAACAACGATAATTGTTTTAGCTCTGGAACAAAAACAAAAAATGCTGGAAAAACTCAGCAGGTCTGACAGCATCTACGGAGAAAGTGACAGAGTTAACATTTCGAGTCCGTAAGTCTCTTGTTCACAGCTAAAGAGAAGTAAAAATGTGGTGAAATATATACTGTTTAAGGGGGGACAGAACAGGTGAAGCTGGATAGAAGGCCAGTGATAGGTGGAGTAAAAGGAGAGATTGACAAAGATGTCATAAACAAAAGGTCAAAGGAGTGTTAATGGTGGTGGTACTGGCTAAAGGAGATGCTAAGGGGAAAACTAAAAGTAGAGTAGAGCACTCAGAATTCTTACCCAGGTTTGGCTATTATCACATTTAGCTTTCTACGCTTAATGTCACCAACAGCACCTTCTTTAGCCAGATTTTTTGTTTTTCCAGCATTTTTTGTTTTTGTTTCAGATTTCCAGCATCTGCAGTATTTTGCCTTTAACATATTGTTTTAGTTCTGTTATATTCAGATTATCTAAATAAGCCTAAATGAGCACTTAAAGAAATAGGCCAAGGTTTTACAGCTGCTCCTGCCCAGTAGGATATTACGGTCCCACCGAACAGAATGGAGATTTAAATGGCTCGCCACTTCCTCCATGGAGCTCTGGCTATAGTTTTAGAACTGCATGCTGGTCTGGGTGGAAAGTAATGCCCACTTAAGTGCCTCATCCCACTGCCACTGTCAGGTTTGCTTGTGGGCTTGCAGAGGGGTTACTCATTCAAAGACACTCAGTGCCTGATTGAGCGACCCAGCATTAAGAAGTGGGGTCCTTCTGAGAGAGACCCATTGCCCTTTCTTCTGACCCCGTCCTTTTCTCTAGCCAGTGGCCCCTTCCCCATGATCCCCATCCTATCTTCACTCACCTTTGGCCTGGGTCCCTCATCAATCCTAGGCCTCTGGTGAGTGCATTACCGGCAGCAGCCATCACACCCAGTGGTGCTGACAGGAATTGGAGAGATGCTGACGTCTGACTGGTCAGCAGTTCTCAGGGGCAGGAATCCCACCACTGTGGTCCTAAATCCTAGGAAAGACCTAACTCTGTCCTGTTAAGTGCCTTTTGAGCACTTAATTGTGGCAGGTCTTCCCTAATAAGGTTTCTCCTTATTTGTTCTATCAAAAGCATTCCTGATTTGGAATACCTCTATCACTTAACCTTCCCTGTTCTAAGAACAATCCTAGCCTCTCCAGCCACTCCAAAGAAGTGAAGGCCCTTACTGATAAATTTAACAGAATCACAGAATCACAGTGCAGAAGAGGTCCTTCAGGCCATCAAGTCTGCACCGACATGTGAGAAACACCTGACCTACCTACCTAATCCCATTTACCAGCACTTGGCCCATAGCCTTGAATGTTATGACGTGCCAAGTGCTCATCCAGGTACTTTCTAAAGGATGTGAGGCAACCCGCCTCCATCATCTTCCCAGGCAGTGCATTCCAGACTGTCACCACCCTTTGGTTAAAAAAGAGTTTCCTCACATCTCCCCTAAACCTCCTGCCCCTCACCTTGAACTTATGTCCCCTCCTGACTGATCCTTCAACTAAGGGGAACAGCTGCTCCCTATCCACCCTGTCCATGCCCCTCATAATCTTGTACACCTTGATCAGGTGGCCCCCCCCCCCCCAGTCTTCTCTGCTCCAACAAAAACAACTCAAGTCTATCCAACCTCTCTTCATAACTTAAATGTTTCATCCCAGGCAACATCCTGGTGAATCTCCTCTGCACCTCCTCCAGTGCAATCACATCCTTCCTATAATGTGGCAACAAGAACTGCACACAGTACTCCGGCAGTGGTCTCACCAAGGTTCTATACAGCTCCAACATGACCTCCCTACTTTTGTAACCTATGCCTCGATTGATAAAGGCAAGTGTCCCATATGCCTTTTACACCACCCCACATTTCAGTGAGACTTGATTCACACATAGCGGAGAAAGTAATTGATGGTTATGGGTTAGTGCGCAAAGAGGTCATTTGAATAGGATCTGACTCACATGGAATATGGCCTGTCTCTGTGCTGTAGATTCTAAATAGGGAGCACAATATTGAAGAGGCAATTCTCTGACTGCCATTCTTTTTGAAGTCAGTTCTCTCTGGGAGATAGGGATCAGTGAATTTACTTTAATATCACTGGGATTTGCACAATAAACTGTACCTGCGACATCCTCAAAGGGGTCAAAGATCTTTGTCAGATCTTCCCCATCTATATCCATATTGGTTGCCTTTACTTAAAGCTATTGTTGTAAAGGCAATACTTTGACCTATCGCTTAGAATGAGTTCCATTATTAAAACCCTACTGATGTTAAAGTAGGGTTCCCACACAGCGGGGTGGGATCATAGGATGAGATTTTGGGGTTGTGACCTCCAAGGCAGCAATGGGATCTGTGGATTAACCGTCTGAGGGTCAATTGTTGCAACAAGCAGAGTTTGTAAGAAGATGGGTCGTCTCTTTTCTCAGGGAAATCTCAGCAGTTTAACCACTCTCCCCCCCACCACTGAACAACTCTCAAACTTGAGTAGGAAGGAGGAAGTTCCTCCTTTCAATAATATAGGTGGAATTATCAGCCTAAGTACGGGCCCCATCTCATATGCATGCCAACTTCTTCATCTAATTATTGATGGGATGGATTCCATTTCATTCCGTCCATGTGCATGGTGCTCGGCTGAGCACACGTCGTCTAACTAACCCCCACCCTCATCCCCATCAACATCTCTTTTCCCCAGCAGCCCCCACCACAGTCAACCACCCTCTCCACAACCCTACCCTACTCAACAAATCACCCTCCCGTTCAACAAACTTGCCCACCCTTTAATTTTCAGCCTGGAGTCACACAAAGTCTGAGGCATTAAAACAGGGTCACATCAGGCAAATGTTTCTGAAGCATTTTATTACAGTAACTGGCTATGTTAGCTGGATTAGAATTATCCCATCTCTTAGAATATAACAGCTACCTCTGGCTGAGGAAGCTCGCTAACAGAAAGGTTCCTCAATGACAATGAGCAATGTCCATCATATTGCATCCATGGTCACTTTTGATGGCCTTTGATTTTATTTAATGTTGAAAATGAAAATCCATATTGGAAAATGGAATGACTTATAAAATCCATTGCTGTATTACTGTGGAAAACAGGCTGGGGACAAGTAGGAAGGAGGAAGTTCCTCCTTTCAGTAATATAGGTGGAAAGGTCAGCGTAATTACAAGCCCCATCTCATATGCATGCCAGCTTTTTCATCGACTTATAGAAGGGATGGATCCCATTTCATTCCTTCCATGTGCATGGTGCCCAGCTGAGCACACCTCGGTCTAACTCTACGTTTGCCGTTTTGATTGGTAGGTTCATTCACCAAGTCGTTACTGCTGGCGGTTGGGGTCATCGCCAGCGGAGTGGTTGTCATCATCATTTTTGTAATTGTTGCATGGAAAAAAAAGAAGGAAGTGATTGAAGGTAGGTTCGTTATGATATTGGTGCCATTCTTATTCCCTGCGACCCCGAGCAGACATTAGGCGATGGTGGTGTAGTAGTAATGTCACAGTAATCCAGAGGCCCAGGCTAATGCCCTTGGGGCACTGGTTTAAATCCCAACATGGCAGCTCGTGGAATTTGAATTCAGCTAATGGGCTGAATAATACTGAGGGAGTGCTGTATGGCTGACAAAACGGGGACCAAGTGGGATTAACGTCCCTCATTGGGGCAAAAGTCCCACCCACCCCTTGGAGCTGCTGGCCAATCAGATTGATCTGATCAGGAAGGCATCAATGGCCACTGCCAGGACTGCTGGTGAAGTAGGGACCCCAAGCCCTTGAATCCCTGGAACAGGTAAGTCCAGGATCTTGGGCTGGGAGGGTTTGGGTAGGCTCGGGGTGGGGGGGTGGGTGGGGTGGTGTTTGAGGAAAGGATCAGATAGAAAGGAGGGCACTACACGGGGGCCAGGGCTGTCCCACAATTGGCAAAGGGCAGCCCCCGAGGAGAGATGGCGCCTATTCCTTCCTGCCCTTTAAACATTCAAGTTTAAAAAACGGGCTGCCCATTCCCACCCTGCTACACATGCCAAATGTTTTATGATATGGGCAGCATATTATTGGGGGCAATTGTCTTGATAACAGGCCTAATTGATCCTCAATTGTTCAGTTAAATATGGCAGGCTGGCTTTTGATTTCTGCTCCCACTTGCCCACCCCCTGTATTATCGGGGTGAGCTTGGGGATGGGCGCGAGAGTGTTGGGATGGGTGCTTACCCCATTTTATGTGCCTGCCGGGTACATGTAAAATTCAGCCCAATAAATCCAGAATTGAAAGCTAATATCAGTAACGGGGACCATGGCAACCATCATCAATCGTTGTATAATCTCATTCACTAATACCCCTTTAAGGAAAGAAATCTGCCGTCCTTACCTGGTCTGGCCTTGTGTGACTTGAGACCCACAGCAATATGATTGACTTTCAAATGTCCTCTGAAATGCCTTAGCAAACCACCAGTTCAAAGGCAACTAGGGATGGGCAACAAATGCTGGTCTCGTCCACATCCCATGAAACAATTTTTAAAAATGCCAAGAGCCTAACATCTGCCTCAAACATGGGTAAAGGACATGTCTTGTTTGGCCTAGCCCATCATGGCTAGAGTTGCAATTCTGATCAGTGATAGCCATGGCCACTCTCACGTCTGGGTCACTACCTGTGGGTTCAAGCCTCATGCCAGCCTTTAAGTACTTCACCTAAGTGATGGGATTTTCTCTTGTTGTTAATTAGATCATACACAGCCAAAGCAGGTAGATGAAATATAAATGATGCATCTGCTGATCAATACGATATGCAATACCCCCTTTCATTGTCTTTTTGTCTCAGTGATGATTGAGAGGTCTGACATTAGATTCTTCTTGAATTATTTAAGCCTGAGGCATGTTTTAATAGGCCGTAGCTCTGATTCGAGATCTGAATTCTGTGGAAGTTCATGACCTACGACATCGCACCAGGAAGAACTGTGAGAATATTTCATCCAAAAATCCTATTGCTTGTGGAACTTTGTAAGAAGTGGGTTCTAAAAAAAGGCAATCTAACCTCTTGTGGACTGATTCTGTTTTGATTATTTTTAAATATTGTTTGTCAGTGCCTCACTACTTCTATATACCATTCAACCCATTGTTAAGCTCCTTGTCCAATTAGCTACAGACTGAACTCATTGTTCTGACAGTGCCCATTTCCACCTTTTAAAAGAGTTAGTATAACATGGTGGGCTTCCCGGGTGACCTCCAGAGGTCAATGTCACAACTGGGGTAAATTTTAATTTGGACATATTGTTTCACTCATTGCACATACAAAGACACAGGTTATGGTCCAGAATAGGTGTGCCAGGAGCACAATATATTCATGTTTCACGTAAACATCAAAACTGTAACTTAAATGCAAAAACTAAAAGTTTCATGGCACGAATCAAAGAAGAGCAGGGAACTTTTCTTAATCAATGTCCCTTCCTCAATTAGTGTCATCAAGAAACAGAATAAATGCTCATTCATCTTGTTACTGTTTGCAGAATGTTGTTGGGTCAGAAAATCTGTCTTCACAGTAAGTCAATACCCGACAAAATTATAATTCATGCCGTGCTGTACAACTGCAAGTATTCCAGCACATTAGCAGTATACATATATCCTATCCTTCATCAATTGTGTCAAAAGGTAGCTTGACATTAGGGTAGATATTGGTCAGGATTTTATATTGGTCGGGTGGGCTCGGTGGGAGTGGGCAGGGTCGTTCGGGAACCCACCGCTGCCTGCGATCAGCTCCGCACTGCCATTTTATGCAGGCAGGCCAATTAAGGCGCGCCCAGCGTAATGCGCAACAGTGGCATCAGTGAGAAGGGGTGGGCGGGGGCAGGAGCTCAATGTCCGTCGGGCCCAATTCAAAAGTGGCTGCGCCAGCCATGCGAAGGCTGTGAGTGACTCGGAGGAACCTCGTTATGGAGCACCTCAGGGCTGAACACAGCAGGCGGGTCGGCAGGTCAGTTGGCCCTGTGTTTTTCTGATGAATGTCTCACTGCTCTCCTGGAGGAGGTGGCAGCACACCGGGATATACTTGTCCCCAGGGACGGGAGGAGGAGACCCCCCCAACTTCACCAAAAATACCTGGGGGGAGGTGGCATCAGGGTCAGCAGCCACGACGTGGTGAGGCGCACATGGGTGCAGTGCCTTAAGCGCTTCAATGATCTCCTGCGATCGGGAAGGGTGAGTACCGTGTTGGCATGGGTCACTTAGCACAGCAGTTAGGAACTGCCCACCCAACCCCCACCTGGACCTCAGAGCTCTTAGGGTGTGAGTGGCAAATGTCAATAAGGCAGCACTTGGGCAAGGGGGTGAGCCATGGCTGATTGCAATGGGTATCTTGTGGCTCCAGGGTCACGAATCGGCTGAGCCCTCTGAGGTGTTCCTCAGGTGGGGTTGGCCAGGATGCAATGGTACTGCAGGTAGAGAGTGGGCTAATCAATGCTCCTCTATCCTTTCAGGAGAAGACATCCCATAACAATATTGAGAGGTTGCAGACTGATGGAGGACCGCCCCACCTTCTAACCTTGATCAGATATGAGCTGGAGACCCTGGAGCTGGAGAGGTGCCATGTGTTTAGGTCAACCGGCTGCGGTGAGATTGGGGTACCACAGGGAGGTAAGAGTGCAGTGCACTGAGGTCAGAATGTCTGTAATAGCAACTATTCCACTATAGTCTCCATATTGATGTGAGCCTCGAACGTGGAATCCCCACTGATAATAGAGAGACGAGGGCACCATGATCCGGGTGCCAGACATGCACAGTAACCGTGTAACAACTTCAACTAATGACATGTCTTTTTTTTTCCTTTCAGGCTCACCAGAAGCCCATTGGGCTCAGCAGCCTGAAGGCCCACCGCTCACCCCAGACCATAGAAACGCACCATCGTCACACCCTCTCAGCCAGGCAGGCACCAGCACAGATACCAGCACCTTGATGGGCATTAGATCATCAGATAGTATCTCGGTGCACAGCGGCAAGGTCACTTCCCACTCCCTTGAGGTGCGGGCGGAGGCAGAGAGTGCCCAGAGTGCTGGCAATCAGAGGACTGGTGAGGACCAGGAACATGCTCAGTCGGTGGCTGATGATGGGCCTCTGGAGTCATCCCTGAGGCAGCAGATGCTGGATATCCAGCAGGGTGTAGACTCAATCAGGGCTTCCTGGGGATACACTCGGACCTGCAAGCCCTCACACTGCCAATTTCCTCAGATAGTCAGTGTCAGTGTGGGAGATGGATTGGGCACCCAGTATCCCAGCTAGGTGCCCACCCATCAATAGTGAGCAGGGAGGTCAATAGCGACCTGATGTTGACGCACGAGCTGCCTGTTGTCTCTGCGGTCACCTCTCAGGGTGATCCGGATGACAGCAACAGCTCTTCTGCCCCTCTGCCAGTTACCGTGGCATCTGATGAGGCTGCAGTGTCTGGGGAGATGCCAGCCATGCCACTGGCCACTCCCTCCCAGTCGGGGCCAGCACAAGCTCCACGGGCCAGAGGATGCCCGCCAAGGTCATCAAGGCCAACAGGACAGCAGGATGAGCAGGCTGCCTCCAATTCCTGTGCCAACGAGGGGCAGCATCTAGACACAGCACCCGCAAACGAAAACTTAAAGTACCTTAAGCACAACATGGGCTTATTACTGGTGATAATTTTTTCCCCACTTTTACGTTAATTGTTAGTAGGTGTGATGGATAACACCTTTTCACTTAATTTCTTTTATGTAGGCCAGGCACCACAGCATTAAATGTGTTTGTGTTCAACAAGCCTCTGGGTGCTTCATTAGCTCTGCAGGTGCAGGGTAACCCATGATGTTATGAGTGAGTTGTTTGTCATTGAACTTTATTGAAATGCACATAGTGCATATAGTTCACCGAACAAATGTTCCTGTCAGGTATTGAGTATGGAGCCTGCAGCCCTGGCAAGTGCTGGTGGTTCATTTTTGGTAGGCTAGCTGAAGGAGCATTGGGTCAAAGCCTCCCGGTTGTCCCTGCTTCCCTGGAGGTTGCCCAGGTCAGCGTCTATCCCCTCAGCGTTCCCCTGACCATGCTCATCCTCAGACCCACTACTGGACTCATCATCTGCTGCCAAAGCAATTGCATGAAGATCTTCTTCCTCCACAGCGTCTTCCCTTTCCAGCGCCAGATTGTGGAGAGCACAGCATGCAATCGCTATCAGTGACACACGATTTGAGGTGTGTGGCAGTGTGCCCCCTGAATGGTCCAGGAATTGGAAGCACATCTTGAGAAGACCGATGGTTCTCTCTACCACCGCCCTTGTGGTGCCGTGGCTCCTATTGTACTGCTACTCAGCTCTGTTCTTGGATGGCAGAGAGATGTCATGAGCCACCTTTTGAGGGAATAGCCCTTGTCACTCAGCAGCCATCCATCCAGCCGGTCTGCAGCACTGAAGAGCCTCGGCACCTGGGAGTGTCTCAGGATGTAGGTGTTGTGGGAGCTGCCAGGGTACTTTGCACAGACTTGTAGAATCAGCATCCTGTGGTCACACACTATCTGCACGTTCATGGAATGGAATCCCTTCCTGTTGACGAAGGCACTGGGCTCACCCGCTGGCGTCTTGATGGCCACATGTGTGCAGTCTATTGCACCCTGGACGCGGGGGAACCCAGAAATTATGGCAAAGCCTCTGGCTCACACTGCCTGGCTGGCCTTGCCCATGCAGTAGTGAATGAAAGTCAATGCATGCCTGAACAGAGCATTTGTCACCAGCTTGACACAACTGTGGACAGCTGGTTGGGAGACTCCACAAAGATCACCCACTGACCGCTGGAAAGAGCTGGAGGCATAGAAGTTGAGGGCCACTGTGACCTTCAGTGCCACTGGCATGGGGTGTCCACCCACACTGTTGGAGCTGATCTCAGGGCTGATCATCTGACAGATGGAGGTCACTGTCTCCCTTCAGAGGCGGAGCCTCCTTTGGCATTGCACCTCAGACATATTGAGGTAGCTGCATTGCCACCTGTAAACCCTGGCAGCAGGATAGTGGCATCTCCTGTGGCCCCTTCTGCCTTGTATTTCCTGTTGACCCTGTGCCCCTTGTGCCTGCGCCTGTCCTCCTACAGGTCGCTCCCCTGGAGGCTGAATAGGGACACCTGCCCTCTCCCCCTTCTGGTCCTCTCCTTCCTCAGAGGAGGTGCCTCCAGCGGAGACCAGAATCCCCATTCCCAGGGTAAGGGAAGGCTGTCTAATACCTGGAAGGCCCCAAGTGTTATGACTCCTCTGGAGTACTGAACTGAAGCCTGTTATTTCTGTCAAAGCAGCTCTGAAGCGAAATGAAGTTGTCCTGTTCACACAAGCAAGCAGCAGCAACTTATAAGCTAAAGTTCTAACAATTCACATTAGCGAGCCCACTCACCCCTCTTATCCTGCCCGTGGATTAGTTTTTGAAAATGTGCCCTCCCCACCTGCCCGTTGTGCCCATACAACGCCCTGAAAATCACACAGGCTGCATAAAATTAAAGACAGTTGGTGACTCAAGGGCCTTAACTGTCTCGTTAATTAATGGCGGGCGAGCCTCCGTCCTCATCGTGCGCTCGCCTAGCGAATTGTAGCAACAGTGCGCGGTGACGTTGGGATGCTCACCCTATGTCATCACGCGTCATTTTACATTCCGGAGTGTTGGGCTCGTGCCCGCATATAAAATTCTGCCCTTTGACTTTATTGTAATTGTGTAGAACTCTTATTAGCAATCCAGCAACCCACTTTACATTCTGTTGGTTTTATTCCCATTAAAGGTAGCACAATTATAAATGGGCAAATGGTTGTCTACTTGCAATCACCTATTTTACACTGTTGTACTAAATTAAGACCTACCCCGCTGTTGGCATTGCATCTGGAAAATAAAACCACACATGTCAGGTGCCAGGGCTATTTGCACAGTGGGGGCTACGTTTGGAAATCTAGTGATGTGTGTCCACAAGAGAGGAAATATTTGAGTGATGACATGATATAGGTCTTTAAAATTATGAAGCAATTCAGTAGGATAGACATGATAGACGAGAAGATGTTTCAATGTGTGAACTATAAATATTAGCCATGATCTCAATTTTACCGTATAAGATATTCGTCAAAAAATCCAGTAAGGAATTTGGGAGAAACTTTGTTGTCCAGAGAGTGGTTAAAATGCAGAACTTACTGCCAAGCAGACTAGCTTAAGTGAATAACATAGATACAGAGAAGGGGCAGTGAGGTACGTACATGTCGGAGAAAGGAATAGAAGAATATCCTGATAGGGTTGGATGAAGTAGGACAGGAGGGTTTCATGCACAGTTAAAACACCAGTACAGACCAGTTGGGTCAACTGGCCTGTTACTGTGCTGTATATTTTGTGTAACAGCATGTACAGTTATTTAGAATACTGAGACTTTATGCGTTGTGAGTGATCTATTTTGAATGAAAATTGACTGAAATAAGAATAAGAAGTGCTAGAGATGAGCAGCTGGTCAGTCACCAATTAAAGGGGAGAAAACAAATCCACAGTCTGGATTGAGTCCTCATCATAACAGCCATTCAACACCATTCGCAACTCCTCAGCCACTGAAGTAGTCTGTGTGCTTTTTCATTCATTCAAGGGATGTGGGCATCGCTGGCTAGACCAGCATTTATTGCCCATCCCTAGTTGCCCTTGAGAAGGTGGTGGTGAGCTGCCTTCTTGAATCACTGCGGTCCATGTGGTGTAGGTACACCCACTGTGCAGTTAGGAGGGGAATTCCAGAACTTTGACCCAGCGACAGTGATATATTTCCAAGTCAGGATAGTGAGCGACTTAGAAGGGAACTTCTAGTTGGTGGTGTTCCCATCTATCTGCTGCCCTTGTCCTTCTAGATGGTAGTGGTTGTGGGTTTGGAAGGTGCTGTCTAAGGAGCCATGGTGAATTCCTGCAGGAGTGAATGTTTGTGGATGGGATGCCAATCAAGTGGGCTGCTTTGTCCTGGATGGTGTCAAGCTTCTTGAGTATTGTTGGAGCTGCACTCATCCAGGCAAATGGGGAGTATTCCATCACTCTCCTGACTTGTACCTTGTAGATTGTGGATAGGCTTTGGGGAGTCAGGAGGTGAGTTACTCGCCACAGGATTCCTAGCCTCTGACCTCCTCTTGTAGCCATAGTATTTATATAGCTAATCCAGTTCAGTTTCTGGTCAATGGTAATCCCCAGTTTGTTGATAGTAGGGGATTCAACAATGGTAATGCCATTGAATGTCAAGGGGCAATGGTTAGATTCTCTCTTGTTGGAGATGGTCATTGCCTGGCACTTGTGTGGCGCGAATGTTACTTGCCACATGTCAGCCCAAATCTGGATGTTGTCCAGGTCTTGCTGCATTTGGACATAGACTGCTTCAGTATCTGAGTTGTGAACGATGCTGAATATTGTGCAATCATCAGCGAACATCCCTATTTCTGACCTTATGATAGAAAGAAGGTCATTGATGAAGCTGCTGAAGATAGCTAGGCCAAGGATACTACCCTGAGGAACTCCTGCAGTGATGTCCAGGAGCTAAGGTGATTAACCTCCAACAGCCACAACCATCTTCCTTTGTGCTAGGTATGACTCCAACCACTGGAGAGTTTTCCCCTGATTCCTACTGACTCAGTTTTACTAGAGCTCCTTGATGCCACACTTGGTCAAATGTGGCCTTGATGTCAAGGGCAGTCGCTCTCACCTCACCTCAGGAGTTCAGCTCTTTTGTCCATATTTGAACCAAGGCTGTAATGATGTCAGGAACTAAGTGGCCCTAGTGAAACCCAAAACTGAGTTTCAGTGAGCAGGTTATTGCTAAGCAAGTGTCGCTTGAAACGCTGTTGATGACCCTTTCCATCATTTACTGATGATTGAGAGTAGGCTGATGGGATGGTAATTGGCTGGGTTGGATTTGTCCTGCTTTTTGTGTGCAGGACTTACCTGGGCAATTTTCCACATAGCCGCGTAGATGCCAGCATTGTACCTGTACTGGAACAGCTTGGCTAGCGACGCGACAAGTTCTGGAGCATAAGTCTTCAGTCCGTGTCCATGTGCAGCAAAACCTGGACAATATTCAGGCTTGGGATGATAAGTGGCAAGTTACATTCATGCCACACAAGTGCCAGGCAATGACCATCACCCCTTGACATTCAAGGGCATTATCATTGATGAATCCCCCACTATCAACATTCCGGGGGTTGCCATTGACCAGAAACTGAACTGGGCCAACTGGAAAAAAACCTGTGGCTACAAAAGCAGGTCAGAGGTAATGAATTCGTTGGCAAGTAACTCACCTCCTGACTGCCCAAAGGCTGTCTACCATCTATAAGACACAAGTCAGGAGTGTGATGGAATACTCTCCATTTGCCTGGATGAGTGCAGCTCCAACAACACTCATGAAGCTTGGCACCATCCAGGATGAAGCAGCCTGCTTGATTGTCACCCCATCCATCACCTTCAATATTCACTCCCTTCACGACCAACACATAGTGGCAGCAGTGTTTACCATCTACAAGATGCACTGCAGAGACCCACCAAACCCGCGACCTCTAACACCTTGAAAGACAAAGGCAGAAAGTGCATGGAAACACCACCACCTGCGAGGTCCTCTCCAAGCCACACACCACCCTGACTTGGAAATATTTTGCTATTCCTTCAATGTTGCTTGTTCAAAATCCCAGAACGCAGCGATTCCAGAAGATGCCTCACTACCACCTTCTGAAGGGCAGTTAGGGATGGGCAATAAATGCTGCTCTAGCCAATGACACCCACATCCCATGAAAGAATTAAAAAAAACTCTCCTTTAGATTCTGACTGATGTGCTCTGTATTTGTCAGTAGTTTCACTGTATGAAGTGAATTCCACACTCTCAGTTAGAAACCAAGCTTGTAGCAATCGCTGCTCTGAGAATTGCGGCTAGAAGAATGTGATTTTAAATCCAGTACATGTTCCTTTCAAGTGTGGGTTCTCTCTGGCAGTGCAAAGGCCTGGGAGTTACTTATTGATCTTATTAATTCATTGCTTTTGTGTTGTCTCAGGGCAAGAGTTGGAAAGTGATTCCCAACCAGTAATCTACACTGAAGTACAGACACCGGTAAAGGTTGGTAAAAGTACTTTCAATTAAGTTAGCCTAATGTTGTTGCATTAATGGAGCACCTTTGATGTAGAAATTCAACATTTCATAAAAAGGGGAGACAATAATTGATACAAGGAATGGATGCTGAGCTTAGGATACTTGATAGCTTGATCAACAAGGTGAGAAACCATGTGAAAGATTTAGAGCAAAGAGTGGTTGGGGGTTTAGGAAGGGTGTTCCAATTAATGGTGGAGCAGTGGGGAGGGGGCAATTCACAAAAGGCTAGAATCAGAAGACTGAATGGTGCGGGAGGTGATGGAAGAGGTGCAACGCTAGGGTGGATTGAGGATGTTGGAGGCATCTGATGACAAGAAAAATGGTTTTAAAGTTATTATGAAGGGATTGCTTGATGAAAAAGACAATGAGACAATGATTCATCTAGTTCACATTCTGGTAGTCACATGATATGAAGATAATAAGTTGTCAACTAATAAAGCCAATCGGTCTTTATCAATTATTCTATGAATGAATCAGGTATGGGCTGAATATTCTGGGGGAGTGGGAGATGGGATGAGCAGATGGAAAGTCCTCCCTGGAAACCAAGTCGACATGAAGCTGACCAACTCCAAGCCAAGCAGCCCACAGCAATGAAGCACCGTGGGATTCATTAACAAGAGCCGAATGGGTCTTCTGCCCTTCATTGGGGAAAAAGTCCGGCCCACTAGAGCTGTCGGCTAATCTGATTGGCCAGCAGAGCCATCAGTCCCAGCAGTGCCAGGAGGATGTCGGTGGCAGCTGCCTGGATTGCAGCTAAAGAGAGGAGCACAAGGCCAAGTCTTGGCTCGGGAGGGTTTGCGAGCGTTAGGACATGGGCACATGGGGGCGGGTTGGGTGGGCTTAAGAGAGAGAATGGGTAGGAAGGAAAGGGGGTTCTGTCTAAGGGGAGCTGCCCCACAATCAGCAAAGGATGGCCCCCGAAGTGTAAAAAAATGGGCTTCCCGCTCCCGGCCATGCCAAATGTACCATGGCATAGGCAGTGTGTTATTAGGGTCAATAGACTTGAGAATGAGCCTACTGACCCCGAAATGGTCATTTTAATATGGCAGGTGGGCTGCTGATTTTGACACCCCGCCTGCCCCCCGTATTATGGGGGTGAGCCCAGGGGTGGATGGGTAGGTGGTGCGGTGGGTGCCCACACCATTTTATGTGCCTCTGTGTAAGAAATACGCCCCCTGGGGGAACATAAAATTCAACCCATGAGGTGAGTGATGTATAGATTTGCAAACCATAGTCTCAAAAACATCTATTTCTTCCAAACATGCTACATACTAATTACTCATTACTTTCCACCAGTTACAGCTGGATGATGTTAAGGGGCAGGAACATCGGCTGTATATTTTTTCACTCTGTAGCCCAGGGATATACTGAGAGCAATGGGAACTCCTTCACTCTCTCCTCCCACTGCTGCATTGTGAGGGTGATCATCAAACTCAACAACAGATCGCCAACAATTTGCTACTGTTTGGATCCTTAGAAATAGTAACTACAATAAGGTTCTTCATGGGAGAGAAACAGTTTCTCCCCCATCTACTCTATCATAATTTTGAACCCCTCATAATTTATCAAAGTCTGCCCTTAACTGTCTCTGGTCTAAGGATAACAGTCCCAGAAGATTTAGTTTTACTACATAACATGTAAATCCCTCACCCATGGGATAGAGGTTTAAGGAGATTGAAGAGGCATGTTGGGTGAGGTCATGAAGAGATTAGTCATCAAGGATGAGATGGAGAACTAAACGTCAGAACTTCCTGAATTGGTACCACAACTACCACTGAGTCATAGGAAGGTTTGAGAGTCAATAAATTACATAGTCACACCAGGGCTTTCATTATAAAACCAAGGGGTTCTTCATCATAAAAAAAGGTTGTTACAAGGCTATGCCCCTTTATTTTTGAAAATATGATTTTCAACTTTCAACTGACTGGAACTTTTGCAATTTGAACTGAGACAGAGCAAACTGCTTAAAAATGCAAGACATCATTCCAAGATGAGCATGAGAAACCTCACATGAGTATGAAGAGAGAGTCATTTCTTATAATCCAGACACCCATTGAAATTCATAACTCTCTCTAAGGAGGAGACATTAATAATGCAAAGTACTGGATATTGAAACAATGGCTGCCACACACAGACCCACCCAAAGCCTCTTGGAAATACACAATGGATGAAGTATTTCAAGGCAAGGCTGTCAGCCACTAGAGAGAGATTGCAAGTGACACAGGCAGTGTCCATAAAATCTTCCACAGAAGAAACAAACTGGGGGCTGTACGCTCTCTCCCACTCTCTCTTTTTGGAATAAGCTTGTCACCCGGTTCAAGAAACCAACTCAACCAGGAACCAGCCCGAGGACCAAGATCTCATAATGATTGCAACATCTTCTTCATCTGGCCATTTCAAAAAAACAGCTAACCTAAATCACCTGCAACATTTAAAATCTATGCCTCAAAGGCAATCAAAGGACAAGTAACCATATATTCTTTTACCTTTTTTTATTTGTATTCTAACTACCCTTATTTCTGATACGCGTGTGTTAATGTGTGTGTGTGCATGCGTACATGTGTGTGTGTTTGTCCCCTAATGATTGCATGAGGGCCATGTGCTTTATGTGCATTTTTATTATTTTTCTCGGGTTTAGAGGTTAATAAATATGTTCTTTCTTTGACTCAAAAAACCTTGTTTGTTTGGCTCCTTATTGCTCACAGCTTGAAGAGTTAAATACATTCTGATTTGGAAAAGGCGTGTCCTCGTGAAGGAGAAATTTAAGCCTTTGTTGTGACCAACCAAGGAGGTTGAATAGAAGGAAGCCAATTCACCCTTTCTCACCTGGTTGTAACAATGTTCACAGTCCTGTCCTGGAGCCACCTCAACATGTCACTGTTGTCTGACCAGCTCCTATCTGGGTAATTGTGTCTTGAGAGGGACTGGCATCAATGCATCTCCTGCTAGCAGATTGAATTGTTCTCATGGCACCTCAGTTGCAGGCTCTGTTACAAGGTCACTGTGTGATGTTCTGAAGCTGGGGCAGGAATAGGAGTTTTGTGCTGTGAGCAACTTCTTGAATTCAGTTGGGGAAATAATGCAAGGTTATGCTCATGGTGCTGATCCCCACTCAATGAGAGGAGACAGTCAAACATTGAGATAATTAATGTTAAAAGCACCCACTTCCTGTTCTGTACTCTGCACAGGATTTCAACGATACTGCGATTCCTAGCTCAAAAGATATACCTTACCAGAAGGACTTGCATTTATATAGCACCTTTAATGTAGTAAAACATTTCCAGGTGCTTCACCAGAGTGTTTTCAAACACTACATGAAACTGAGCCATATAAGGAGACATTAGAACATGGGACCAAATGCTTGGTCAAAGATAGTTTTTTATGAGTGTCTTAAAAGGGAAGAGAGGTAAAGCAGCTGAGAGACTTAGTGAGGGAAATCCAAAGCTTTGCACCTAGACAGCTGAAAACATAGCCGCCAAATGGCAGCATGATTAAAATTGGGGAAGCATAATTGGCCAGAAGTTAAAGAGTGCCGGGATCTCAGAGGGCTGTAGGGCCGAAGGAAGTTACAGAGATAAAGATGGATGAGGCAATGGAGGGCTTTCTGAAATAAGGATGAAAATTTTAAAACCCAGGAACTGTCGGACTGGGAGCAGTGACCACTGGATTGCTGGGTGAGTGGGAATTGGTTCTGGTTAGGGTGCAGGTTTTAAAACTTTTGTAGCATTTTGAATTGTTCCTCTCTCTGCAGACTCAGGCAACTCAATCTGAAGCCCGCGGCAGGCGTGAAAACGAATTTGCCTACGCCAACTTGCAGCATGAATCAATCGGTCAACAGCAGGAAAAGGGTCAAAGTGACAAAGTAGAGATCTTGGGCACTGTGTGAAAGAGCGCAGAAGTAAGCTGCAATCAATTCAATAGTATGGATTACAGAGAATCGGCAAAACAGTAAATGACGTTGAACAAACTGAGTGGTAATTTTTACGGGTAAAGTAATTTCGAAATGATCCCTGAACAGAAGTAAAATAGTTACAGGCCATTAAATGTATAATGTGTCAAACTCCTTGCGCATTGTGTACACTCCTGTAATTTACTTCCTGTCATACTTTGTGTCATGCTCCCTCTCATCCCTCTTTATCCAGTCACACAGTTTTTCCATCCCACCTTACCCCTTCACACTTTTTCCTGTCAAACAGTTCCACATCATGTTTCTCCCTGCACTCTTGAGCACTCTTACAATTTACTTTGCTACCCTCGTTCCTCTCACATTTTGTTATTTTCAATGTATTGATTTGAAGTGGCATCTGCTCTGATTCACTGAGGGTAATGCCACAAGTCTTCTGCTAATGTTCCATGAAAGAATATTGTAAGCCGAAACCTTGTAAATTCTTATAAACCTATTGTACATTTTAGATGAAAGCTGGATCTACCCTATGTCTGTAAATGATCATTTCAAAAAAAAATTGAAAATTTATAAAAGGTGCATGATTGAATAGTGCAGTGGATGAAGCATTGGTCTTCCACTTCTCGGATCCCAGCCCATTTGGGTGAGATGAAAATGTCCTCAGTCTACTGACTATATTGACACTAGGTGAAGTGAGTTTGAATATCTTATTCCGATTCCTACTTACCTTAAGTCTGCAACACAAAACTGATAATAATTCATCCTAATTTCCATTCTTGCTCAAAGGGACTAAGTGTTACTTGATGAGTTTCTTCTGAGATTGGAACAGAGCTGTGGGCGTTAAGTGGCAGCATTACTCTTTCTCTAATCATGCTATAACTGACCTGTGAATACTTGATGCTAATGTTTCAGAAGTGCCTGCCTATAGGAACACACACATCAGGAAATCAAAGGCAGGCACAAGCAGAAAAGCAAGAGCAGCATGCCTGCTCAACTCCTCAACATGCTCGCCCATCAGAAAATCTTCTCTCTTGGAAAAATGTTGACAAAATCAACTCTTTGGCACCTGAGGTCTTCAATCGCAAGTGCAGATTCAAACATTCTCAGATAGACATGTGCAAGGTTCTCGTGCTGCCACTCCCACCCTCACTCTGATGTACATTTCCTCTTCAATTATCTCCGTCTCCAACTCAGTTGATTAGCTTTGAGTTGTAGGGTTCCCAACTCTGCTTGGACATAGTCCAGGAGATCTATCATATGATCTCCAAATGCCCACCCTCACACTCTTTCTGTTGGGCACCCAGCATGTCCACCTTTCCAGATAACTGATTGGAAAGCGAATGGGCTCCTCATTACCTGGCTGAATCATTCTTGACTGTCAGTCAAACAGCCTTTGATCCATTGCCCAATAATTTATTTATGCCTCTTTGATTTTTCTCTTGGACCCTCCTCATTTGATCACAGCAGTGTCCTGGAGATGAATCTTTAGTTCCTGGGTACTCCAGGATAATCTAGCAGGGTTGGCAACTATAGTGTCCTGGTCTATCTTTGTTGCTATGTCTCTGTCTAACTATATATCCATTTAGTTCTTTTGCTCTATTTCTACCTCTCTATATATCTATTTGTTTATCTGTATATCCCTTTGTGTTTATCTCTATCCATGTCTATCTCTTTCTGTACTATTTTTGTCCCTATCTATTTCTCTACATTTTTCTTTCTTTCTCTTTATATAAATATATATATATATATCTCACAACCTTCTCTTTTTATGTGTATATCCATGTCTCTATTTCTATCTCTCTTTCTCCCTATCTGTCTTTCTCCCTATCTATCTTGCTACCTCAGTCTCTCTTTTTCTCTTTCTATCTCTCTTTATGTACCTATATCTCACACTTACTGTCTCTGATTTTTTCTCTTCTCATTAACTTTTTTATTAAGGGGTTAGTGTAACATTTCATAGGAGAACTCAATATTAAACTAAACTCAACATTCATTCAAATAATTTCAATTAAAATAAGTTTTGCCAATACAAATGTAGGGAGAATCTAGAAGTTTAAAAAGCCACTAACACAAATACAGGAATCTAAATCAGTAAATAATGTTTCAATAATTAATAAACATTTTATCAAATCAAAATTAATCATCTTAAGTTATTTTGTTTTACTCTTGTTTAAATATAAAAGTTGATTTTAGTTATTCAAAGTGTTCAGAATCTCCAGACACTGAATCTCAGGAACGAAACATACCACTACTTCTGTGGAAAAAGATTTGCATTTCTCAAAAATGTTCTTTTGATTTTCTGAATTTGAATAATTACAAAATGATTGGAATGATTAACTGGTCTGCAGAATGGAAGCAGTCCATCCCGACAGCTGTGCCTGGCTAGAGTGTAATACAATGAAATACAGGACAGCTGTGGTTCTATGGCAGTGTCAAGCTATATCATATAATTTTAACTTTGGGGGTGATGATATTGAATTAACTCCCCCACTCTGCCCCCCACCCAGTATATATTCTGTCCGATCCTCCATTCCATTACAGTCAATGGAAGAAAAAAATCAGACAGGGTTCATAATGGGCAGCAATTTGACATTGCTATCTCCCATTGATAGAATCACCCAACTTTGTTCCTTTCACTAGATGCCATTGATTTATCGGGAGCTGGGACCTGGGGATGTCTGGTATGTTACAGTGTCTTCTTTTTAATATATATATTTAGTGAAAAATACCTTTATTACTGTACAGCTGTGGGCTTTGTTTATGAATTTTCACCGTGCTCGTCGAAACCTTGTAATAAATGTGTAAATTGTGGATTAATTACTAACCAGGATATTCCGCCCTGAGAAATAAATAAAACACATGAATATTAGGAGTTGCTGTGTTCAAAATGTTGTGTCTTTTCACAATGACAAGTTGTGTTGTCTATTGCGTATGGCTATTCTTGAATCAGTTAAAAAGTGTTCAAAGATTCCTTAAGGAGTCACTGGCTGAAGCTTGGGAGAAACTGAACTGTATGGTTTGTTTAAATCTGGATTTAATTCCCTGCGGCTGGAATGCAACAACGTGTTAGTCTCCTAGGATTCAGTCATGGATTTCCATAGTGCCTGTCACATCTTCAGGACATTCCAAAGTGTTTAACAGCCTGTGAAGTACTTTTTGAAGTGTGATTGCAAGAAAATTGAATGCCAATTTGTGCATAGCAAGGTTCCACAGACCGTAATGGGATGGATAACCAGTTAATTTGTATTTCCTGGTGCAAAAAAATGCTGCAAATGCTGGAAATATGAAAAATATCATTAGAAAGTTCCGGAAGCACCCAGCAGCTCAGACGGCATCTGCGGAGAGCGAAGCAGTTAATGTTTCATGTCAATGACCTTTCTTCACAATAAGCCTCAGTCAATGTTTTCAGCATTTTCTGATTTTCGTGATGATAATTGAAGAATGAATGTTGGCCGATGCACTGGGGAGAACTCTCCTGCTCTTCAATAAAAAGAAAAGCTTGTATTTGTATAACGCCTTTCACGATCACAAGATGTCCCAAAGCACTTTAAAGCCAATAGAGCACTTTTGAGGTGTAGTTGCTGTTGTAATATAGGTAATCAGTTTGACACACAAACTCCCATTAGCAGCAATGAGAAAATGGCTAGAAAATCTGTTACTTTGATGTTGATTGAAGGACAAATATTGGACAGGACGCAAGGGAAGACTCCCTTACTCTTCTTCAAAATAGTGCTATGGGAAATTTTACATCCACCTGAGAGGGGAGACAAGCCTTGATTCACATCTCCTCTGAAAGAGCCACTTAAAGATGTCAATCAAGTGAAGTCAACAGTTCTCTCCAGTTGTTGAAGATAATACTTTTATTTGTCTGAATGGAGGCAGGGGAATGGGGGCAAGAATCCCAGAATTGGGTCCCATCTGCCATTTTTAAATGGCGCCAGAGTCGTTGGGTCTCCACAAAAATCCGGGTCTCTGTGTTTATCTGCACACTTTTATATGTGCATTTCTGTGCAAACAATTGTTGTCGTGCAAGCACACATATAAATGGCATATACAGGAGTGTGTTTGTGTATCTGTGTATATGTGTGTAAGTGTGTGTGTATATATATGTGTGTGTGTGCGTATGTGTATATGTGCATGTGTATGTATGTGTGTGTGTATGTGCGTGTATATATATATGTGTGTGTGTATGTGTGTGTGTATGCATTTGTGTGTATGTGTATGTGTGTTTGGTGTGCATGTGTACACCTAAGGAACATTAAATACTGCCACCCCAGATTATATCCACCAAAGGGTCCTTTAAAGAAATGGTAGGTTCTATGTCAACCCTTTTCCCATTTCTTGAATCATTCACTCAAATCAGGGGATGTTTCCTCAGATGGGAAAGAGTGTAACAGTCCCAATTTTTAAAAAGGAGGAAAAGGCAGAACTGGGTGACTTCAGGCTGATTAGCTTGATTTCAGTAATGAGTAAGATGCTTGAGGGTGTTATTATGAATGCCCTACATGGTCACTTAGACAGAGATGGCCAAAAGGACAATATGGCTTTCTGAAAAGAAGACTGTGTCGATCGAGTTGAAGCCATAGCGGAAGCAAACTAAGTAACGTTCACAAAGCAATTCAGTATAAAATAATTCATATTATTTTGTCGTTGCACAAGGCTGTGCTGTGGCATCAGTTCAAATACTATGTCCAGTTTTAGACTCCACACATGATGGCGGGGGAGGGGGGTATTGAAACTTTGGAATGTGGAGGAGAAGGAGAGCCACATGATTAATTTCCAATTTAAAACATCTTAGTTACCCAAATAGACTCAAAGAGTTGAGTCTGTATATTTTAGAAATGCACAGCAGGTGATTGAATTGAGGTTTCTGAAATGATTAATAGTCTAGATATTGCTTACATGGATCAATTAGAATAACTGGATAGGCTGGGGAGGACCAGGAGGTTGTGCATACAAGTTACAAAAGGGTAGAACGAGGTTAGATGTTAGGCAGTTCTTTTCCTAGAGAATAGGGGGCTGTGGTACAGGTTGCTGTCTCATGCAGGGAATATTGATTCACTGAATTCCTTAAAGAGGGAGTTAGATCCGTCTCTGGCTGGAGAGAAGATCAGCTTGGACATAAGGTGAGTGCCCTGTAATATGCATCAGAGTCCTTGGGTTTCTTGGACTATTTTCAATCATGTATGGGTGTTGAGGGATGGGAGTGTTCAGAGAAGAATTTTACAGATCTGGATGTGCAGGGGAGTGTATATCTTGTGTTGGCATCACAACTGTGCTTTACAGGCTGTGTTGGCTTTACCTGTCTGCAACTTTTGTTTGTTATGGGACAGGCTGGCTTGCTGATTTATTCCCTTTGCTAACCCAGTGTTGAAGCCCCAGGTGCTATGCCACCCTGAGACCAGTTGACTGCACTGTTGACTGGCAACAGAGCCTGACACCTTAATTCAATCTCAATTACTTTCTCTCCTCAATGACAATGTCATGAACATTTTCAGTCACATGTTCTGACAAGGATCTGAGCAGTGCAGCTGGCTGAGCAGAAGTAACTCACATGTGGGTAAGCTGCCAGTAAAAAGCTTTCACAGTTTCCCAGAACCAAGGGCAGTGAGAAAAAGTGAGACTAAATAACCTGATGATGTGAACACAGTCAACTAAATAGTTAACTCAAGGCTTCTGACTCTTCATTTTAATTTGATTCACGTCCGCGGCTCATGGTAGCACTCTTATCTATGATCCACAACAAAACCAACTTGCATTTATACTGCTTTGTTGATACAGTAAAACATCCCACAGGAGGAATTAACAGATAAAATTTGACACCGAGCCATCCAAGGAGGTACCAGAACAGATGACCAAAAGCTTGGTACGTTAAAGGAGAAGAGAGAGTCATTGGTATCAGTGGCTAGTTTGTTACAGGGACTGGAGACAATGGCTTTGGTTTTACCAATATTTAATTGGAGGGAATTTTTTCTCATCCAGTATCGGATGTCGGATTTACAGAGTGAAAAACAGAGAGAACAGAGCAATCGCGGGAGTTGTTGATGAGGTGGAGCTGGATGGCATCAATGTATGAGTGGAAACTGATGTTTTCTTGTATTGTGTTGCTGAAGTGAAGCATGTTAATGCGAGTTAGGAGGAGGTCAAAGATAACCCTTGAGAAACTCCAAAGGTGACTGAAAAATCCTGCTTCGGACACCATGAAGTAGGCTTCATAGTCTTGAGTATATTAACAACAAGTCTTTATTATCAACTCATACTATATACATATATATAGTAGAGGGTACAGGTATAGAGCTGTCTCCACCCTAGGTCTTTACACATTTTTGTCCATCGCTACACTGACCCTGGCTCTGGATCATGTGCCTTCTTACATCACTGTGTGGGCAGCGCTGTACTCAGTCCCATGTTAACTCCTTATGTACCGGATCCTACTACCACAGTAACAGCACAGGAATGGGAAAAGAAGCCATAGTACATAATTCTTTAGCTAGAGCTGGATAGATAAGAATGGAGCCATGGGAGTGCATCCTCCCAAGCTGGAGGCGATGGCATAGTGGTTTTGTAGCTGGACTAGTAATCCAGAGACCCAGGGTAATTCTCTGGGGACCTGGGTTTGAATCCCATCATGCAGATGGTGGAATTTGAATTCAAAAAAACTTCTGGAATTAAAACTCTAATGATAGCCGTGAAACCATTGTCAGTCGTTGTAAAAACCCATCTGATTCACTAATGTCCTATAGAGGGAAGGAAATCTGCCACCACTACCTGGTCTGGCCTACATGTGACTCCAGACCCACAGCAATGTGGTTGACTCTTAAATGGCCTAGCAAGCCACTCAGTTGTATCCAACTGCTACTAAGTCACAAAAAAGGAATGAAACCGGACAGACCACCCAGCATCAACCTAGGCACAAGAAATGACAATGGCAATCTTAGCCCTGTTGACCCTACAAAGTCCTCCTTACTACCATCTGGTGGCTAGTGCCAAAATTGGGAGAGCTGTCTCACAGACGAGCCAAGCAACAGCCTGACATAATCATACTCACAGAATCATATCTTACAGATAATGTCCCAGACACCACCATCACCATCCCTGAGTATCTCCAGTCCCACCGCAGGACAGACCCAGCAGAGGTGGTGACACAGAGGTATACAGTCGGGAGGAGTTACCTTGGGAGTCCTCAACATCGACTCTGGACCCCATGAAGTCTCATGGCAGCGGGTCAAGCAGAGGCAAGGAAACCTCCTGCTGATTACTATGTACCACCCTTCCTCAGCTGATGAATCAGCCCTCCTCCGTGTTGAACATCACTTGGAGGAAGCACTGAGGGTGGCAAGGGCACAGAATATACTCTGGGTGAGGGACTTCAATGTCCATCACCAAGAAAAGCTCGGTAGCACTGCCATTGACCCAGCTGGCCGAGTCCTAAGGGACATATATGCTAGACTGGGTCTGTGTGCCTCATCCTCATCAACCTGCCTACCGCAGATGCATCTGTCCATGGCAGTGTCGATGGGAGTGAACACTGCACAGTCATTGTGGAGACAAAGTCCCACCTTCACATTGAGGATTCCCTCCATTGTGCCACTGTGCTAAATGGGACAGATTTCAAACAGATCTAGCAACTCAAGACTGGGCATCAATGAGGCACTGTGCGCCATCAGCAGCAGCAAAATTGTACTCAAACACAATCTGTAACCTCATGGTCCGGCACATCTCCCACTCTACCCTTACAATCAAGCCAGGGGATCAACCCTGATTCAATGAAGAGAGCATACCTAAAAATGAGCTGACAACCTGGTGACGCTATAACATAGGACCAAACAGCATAAGCAGTAACTGATAGACAGAGCTAAATGATCCCACAGCCAACAGATCATGTCTAAGCTCTGCAGTCCTGCTACACCAGTCGTGAATGGTGGTGGGCAATTAAACAGAAGCCCTAGAAAATCTGGAGTCAATGTTAATCGCGGTGAAAACTCTCCACTGGTTGGAGAGTTATATACTTAGCACAAAGGAAGATGGTTGTGGTTGTTGGAGGTCAGTCATCTCATCTCCAGGACATCACTGCAGGAGTTACTCAGGATAGTGCCCTTTGCTCAAACATCTTAAGCTACTTCATCATTGACCTTCCTTCCATCATAAAATCAGGAGTGGGGATGTTTGTTGATGATTGCACAATGTTCAGCACCTTTCTCAGCTCCTCAGATAATGAAGCAATACATGCTCAATTGCAGCAAGACCTGGACAATAGTCAGGCTTGGGCTGACGAGTGGCAAGTAACATTTGTGCTGTACAAGTGCCAGGCAATGACCATTTCCAACAAGAGATGGGCAGCTGGAAGCTTTAGGGAATGTTTGGTCCAGTGGGCTCGGGGGAAATGACAGTTGCAGATGAATTGATGGACTAGTGACAAATAAGCCCACAAACTCCTTGAACACCCTACTGGAGGTGAGGGTTGAGGAGATGGGGAGAAGGGTTTCTCGAGGTGGTTTGTAATGGAGAAGAATCTAGAAGTTGTCTCTGCATTCCAGAATAATAGTGAGCAGCTTCGGCAGAGGGGAACAGACCCCATAGCACTCACTCTGGTGAATGGTTAAACCAGTTAATCACCAGAAATTCAAGTGTCTGAGGTCCATAACAATAGAATGGGTACAGTGAAAGAAAATAATGGTTTTAATGGGGTCAAGGGCATCGTGGTTATGAAGGTGTGATTGAACAGAAATGCATGGAAATGTTGTGGGGAATAGAGAACTGGGAGTTTTTCCAAAGTAAGGCACAGAAGTAAGTGGCGTTCGGAGGATTTGTGGGTGAAGAGGGATGCAAGGGAGTGATCAGAAATTGCCTTTACCTCGACTGACACCATGGGAGTGGTGAAGCCACATGAAATAATAAGTTCAAGGAAATGGCTGTGATTGTGGAGATCACATAGAGGGAGAGATGAGGTGCAATTTGGAGGGCAATGAACCCACTGAGGAGAGAGCATGATAAGCTGTTGAGAAGTTGCTCAGTGAACAGGTTGAGCAGTGAAGGTATCTCAGCAAGAAATGCAGGTGGTACTTGGGTAGTGGGTGGCGGATGGTGAGAGGGGTGGAGGAAGGTGAGATGCAAAAGGAGAGGTTAGAGGAGTAGGAGAACAGCCTAAATTGGGATTTGATGATAAGCACCACACCACCACAGACTTTTGGATAGGACAAGTGGTGGAAGATATAGCCAGGAAGGGAGGATTCTTTAATAGAAGAGATATAATCATCCCCAATAAGGTTCCTGCAATGGTCACAATGTCGCTGTAATCATCTACAATAAGCTCATAAGCTCGTGTGCTATACTTTGAATATACAGAAAAGATACAGGCCAACATGTCCATAATGGCGTTTATGCCCAAGAATCATCTCATACGGACTCGAAACGTTAACTCTGTTTCTCTCTCCACAGATGCTGCCAGGCCTGCTGAGTTTTTCCAGCATTTTCTGTTTGTATTTCTGTATTTTTCATTACTGATTGTGGTGCTATAAATTCCACATTCGTTAAACAGACTCCCAGTCATATCTGTCCCAGCCCCAACATGAACCTGAATCAATGGTGCAATTCCTGGAAAGATACTGACTGAAATATTTTTAGACAAGTTACTCATAAGTTGAAGTGAATCTTCTTTGGAAGAATGGGGTTAAGTAATAATCACAGACGTAATATTACAGAAACTGAGGAAGTTACTTTTCATTTCTTGCACTAAACGTTGATCCACTTACTGTGAATTTTCAAAGCCCCCAACTTCTTCATGGGCCGTGTTTGAGGATGATGGTGTGTAGGCAGGAGGAGATTCCTCCATCTCCAGTGGAAAATTGAGTGAGGCCTGCTCTAACTGCCTATCTACCCACACTGTTTACATTGTTTAATCATTTATCTTTCTTATCAAACCAAAAAACACAAGGACAACAATGGATGCTGATGATAATTGTGGGCACATGTTCAACACCTTCACTCGCCGTCCTGTCAATGTATCAGTAATTACATTACATAGCAATTATATTATTAAAGACAATTGCTAATTAAAACAAGTGATCGGCATTGGGTCTCCCTTCAAAACAGTATAAATAGATACAATTGGAACACTCTGATGTAGGAGATACCAGGTAATCTGTTACACTGTAGAGCTGTCTTATGAATAAACTAATTTGTGGAAACAGACTAGCTTTGGACTTGTTCTTCCACAACAAGCAGCTATTGTGAGTAACAATCCTGCTGAAATAATGGAAATGTTAGCATGTTAAAAATATCTCAGTCCAGTTAGAATAATGAGCTTCAGTAGGTGACTGACTGTAGAATGTATCAGTGTAGAAGATTAGGGGGCAATCTCACTGAGGTGTTTAACTTGATTAGATTTGATACCTTTTATTATCAATTAGCATTAATTTTATTGCTGCTTGTGGGAGATTGTGCAACAAAAATGGCTGCATTTCTGACAGTAACTACACTTCAAAAAACTCTTCAGCACTTTGGAATGTCCTGAGATCATAAAAGGCATGATATAAGTGCTCGAAGCAGAGCAGAGCAATGTGACATGATGTGTGGGTGAGGCCAACAAATTACTCATTGAAGAAAACATGATCAGAGCTATCAAACTGAAACACGGTTGAATGAGCCTTAAATTGTCTGACCGCCCGATCTACGTTTGGAAATCCAGTTAACAAAATATATTTTAAATAGACATATAAAAGAAAGATATTTATATCACTCCTTTCACAACCTCAGGATGTCCAAAAGCTTTTACAGTGAATGAAATATTTTTGAAATGAAATCATTGTGGTATTGTCAGAAACACATTTCGTGCACAGCAAAGTCTCACAAATAGTAATGAGATAAAGGCCAGATAAGCTGTGTTAGTGATGTTGCATTGAAAGGTAAATATTGTCTCAGACTCTAGTCAGAACTCCCCTGCCATGAAACCTTTTATGTCTATCTGAGGGGGCAAACAGAGCTGCTGTTTAACATCGCATCCAAAAGATGGCATCTCGGACAGTGCAGCACTCCATAGACTGGCAGAGTCAGGGAGGCGTAAAGAGAAAGCATACGGTGCACCTACTCCTGCCCACGACAATGTTTCCGGTGCGATTAAGTGCTGGCCAACCTGTGGGACCTATGCAGAATCGTGGGCCTAGGGCAGGACATCCTGCTCCAGCGATGTCAGATTGTGAACCCAAAGCAAGTTCCTGAGTTTGATTTCCTGAGTAGCTGAGACTGGGAGGGCTTACACAGGGGCAGGAACTTTGATTAGGCAGTCTGTCATAATTGATGCAAGGCAGCATTGATTACAATGAATTAAGGAGCAGAGAAGTAGTAGGGCAGAGGTTCTGTTGTCATCCTGGTGATTCTTATGCCGGCTGTGTCTCGTGCCAGCACTGGATAACAAAGGAGAAAATTTCATCTGCTCATCCAGGGCACCCCCACACTGAATCACAGTGCCAAATTCCCATTGCAGCACCTGCCAGGGGTAATGCAGATAGCAAATGGCTGGATGGTTCCATGGTTTGATGATGACTTCCTGTGTGTTCTCCTCCAGGCTGTGACTGAACGGCAGGAGGTTCTAATACTACACAATTGGGAAAAGCAGACCTCCTTACCAGAGCAGCCAAGCCTGGAGGTAGACGAGGAGGTCAGTAGCCGTGGTGTCATCCAGAGGACATAGCTACAGTGCCACAAGAGACCAAACAACCTTCGCCATTCTGCAAGGGTTAATGACAAACCTTGTACCTGATGTGGATACATGCCAGCTGAAGAGTATAAGAGTGTTATGTGTGGCAATTGGAGAATGGGTTAATGATTGGGCAGTTGGCAGAAGGTTGGCAGAATCAAGGAGCCTTGTAACCCTGCATGATGTGGGAGATTGGGGGAGGTGGTAGACAGAAAGGAGGGGGAGCTCGTGAGAAGTCTTGCCAAGTGTTGGAGTTAAGTAGTGTAAATGATGGGCTCAATCAGTATGCTCTAGTGGTAAGACTTCTCACTATCATTTTTCCAGTCTCTTTGCAGGAGAAGAGGGCGTGAGAGGTCAAGGACCGGAGTGGGTGTGAACTACCTGGCATTTGCAGCATCAGTGAAGGAGAAGATTCTGCAGCTGGCCAACGGTGTGCGGGTCTGTTGCCTTGGAGTGGCCGGAGTTCAGATCGGAAGATGGTGTGAAACTGAGGGGTAATTTCTCAGTCCAGGAAAGAGGGGCGGAAGGGGGTTAGGGTTTGGGTGTGCAGCAGTGTCAGAGGATGGAATGTAAGTACTTTACCTGAAGTATAGGAGGGTGTGACACTGTGCCATGCCTTACACGGCAAGGGTACATGTCCGAGATGCAGCAATCTCTTAATCAACCTCATATGGAGCATTGGTAATTTTTATTTGTTCTCCAACAGGCCAATCATTGTCTTCTGTTGTCAATAACTTCGAGTGATAGCCTTGACCTCTGAGGAAAAGGAGGAAACCTCAGAACGTGCACCACCGCATCCTTGTGCCTGCACCTAGCACCCGCACCTAGCACCCGCACCTAGCACCTGCACCTAGAACCAGCCCAGATACTTACACCTGCTAGGTTTTCAGTCTTTGGGCAAATAGGAAGCACAAGCTGGTCTGAGCACATCACAGCGGATGGTGCATGAAGATCTGGTGGAGATTCCACGGTGTTTGTGCACCCTGACAAGAGCAGTAGGGAGTCCAGCTAGGCCACAGGGGCTGCTATTAATCTCTCACCTGAATGTATGGCATCCCCCATCGACAGATTGGTGACTCTCATGGAGACACACATCCAACAGACCAATCAGGTGCTTCAGGGACTGCATTCTCACCTGCATTCCATCACTTTGCTCCTGAGACCAAGGAAGCAGTGCCAAGGCAAGAGGGGAATGAGGTGTCTGGAATTTCCACCAGGTTCTCAGCCCTCCAGAAAAAGCATGGAGGACAAAGTGGACCTCAGGGCGACAGATAAGCAGCAGCTCAGAATTGGGGGGGCATCTGCTCAGGGCACTCCCGATGATGAAAGTTTGTCATTGTCCCTTAGCCAGTGATACCAGCGCCTCAGGATTCCGTGGCGACATAGGAGACTCCTGTCACTGTGCAGGAGTCCCCCCAATGCCAGGCCCCTCACGGACTTAGGTGACCAGAGGGAGCTGGTCAATGTCATGCCAGGCAAAGGGGCATCAAGGTCAGTAGCCTGTAGTGCAGTGCAGTGAAAGCAAGCAGCACGGAACAACACCCATAACAGGATTAAAAAATCACAATAGACATACATTGGAGAACATGGGTGTTCATTTACTTTGCCTCGTGTGAAAAACTGTGTCGATGATCTTTATTAAATGATTGTGACCAAGAATGGACATGTTTTGTTGTTGTGAGAGATCTCATGGTTGCAAGTTGGCTTAAAGGACTTTTATCCCAGAAGTTAATGGTCATGGATGTGCCAGTGACTGTCCTCACTATTTTCAAAACAGGTGACTTATGCAATTCTGACCCTGAGGTAATGGCTTACGTACTCAAAGATGGTCACAGATCAGAGAACTGCATGGCAAAGATCTTGATGCTTTAAGTCCTCCACATCCTCATGGGAAGGGTCCCATTATGAGAGACTCCTACGTTTCTCCACTCCCTGCTCATCCTCAGGTGCTCTGGCTCCTCTTGTTCGTCTTCAGAACCTTCTAAGGATGCAGGCAAGTCAACTAAATCTTCCTCTGCCGGGGACTCCCCTCTCTGGGCCACCAGGTTGTGAAGTGTACAGCAGACCACAATAATCAGGGACAACCAAGCAGTGCATATTGTAGAGTGCCACCTTCTGGGCCCAAACATCTGAATCTCAATGCTCAACAATGGCCCTGGTAGATGCATGGCTCTTGATGTAATGATGTTCAGGCTCTATTAGCAGATTTCTTAAAGGGATTTCAAGTTTTCTCTTCAGAGGATAGCCCTTGTCATCAAGTATCCATACTTTCAATTGTGTAATGGGGAGAATAGTTGCAGCAGCTGGGAGTGTCAGAGGAAGTAAGTGCTGTATCAAATCCCAGGATACTGCACACAGACCTGCATGATCCTCTGGTGATGGTGTCATGAAATCCATTGATCTTTGGAGATTGTAATATTCCAAATGCTGGGTACATTAGTTCCTGCCTAGTAATAAGGGTGGGGCCCTCTGGGAGTGTTTTGGTGGGTTTCCAGGACTGTTCATAGGTCCGTGAACAGCTCATCTTCAATGAGTCAGCTTCAGAGAGCCAGCCTGCAAGTGGTCACAGTTAAGTTAAAGAAAGAGTTGCAAGGAGCAAACTTTAAGTAAAGGAGGCCATTTGGGCAAAGGTAGACCTTTGGAGCAGTGGTGTTCTGCTTGTCAAGGCCATAAATCTGAAAGTGTGCTAGTAAGATAGTATTTGAGTTACTCGGGAATCCAGGGAGAAGGAATCTTGGAAGGTGAGATTGAAACCCTGTGAGATGGGCCATTGTTAAAGCTGTCCAAGCGGGAGCAACATTTGAAGAAAATTCCAAAGCAGGATCTTTAAAGGTGGTGATACAAATTGATACCAAATTCTATCCAGGACTCTCCAATTCCTCTGACCCCATCCTATCTTCTAATCCCAGCCCTTGCCATGCATTCATTGTACCCTCTGACCTTCCCCCCTCTGAGTTCAACACTCAGAAAAAGACTCAGGTTTCATACCGTTACACCCTCACCTCAATGAATCCCAGGCTCGGCACGGAACTTTTCTTCCACCGCCTTCATCTCCATGCTCATTCCTTTGGGCAGGAGTCCTCCCCCTGTTCCACAGATCCTTTCGCCCACCTCCAGCATTCTTCCTCAACCTGGACCCTTCCCTCTGGATTCTTACCTGCTCTTGATCTTTTCATTGAGAACATTTGGCATGACATCAGCCGCCTCAATTTCTCTGCTCCTCTCACCCACTCTAACCTGTCTCCTTCTGAACTTGCCTCACTCCTTTCTCTTAGGTCCAACCTTGTCTTTGTTATCAAACCTGCTGACAAGGGTAGTCCTGTTGTTGTCTGACATACTGACCTCTAACTCGCAGAGGCTGAGCGCCAACTCTCAGACACTTCTTCCTACCTCCCCAAGGACCATGGCCCCACCACTGAACATCAAGCCATTGCTTCCTGGACTGTCACTGACCTCATCTCCTCTGGAAATCTTCCTTCCACAGCTTCTAACCTCGGTCTCCCAATCCTGAACAGCCCACTTCTACCTCCTACCCAAAATCCACAAACAGGACTGCCCAAGTAGACCGATCGCATCAACCTGTTCCTGCCCCTATCTTGAATCTGTACTCTCTCCCTTTGTCCAGTCTCTTCCCACCTATATCCATGATTCTTCTGATGCCCTACATCATATCAACACTTTCCAGTTCCCTGGCCCTAACCACCTCCTCTTTACCATGGATGTCCAATCCCTCTACACCTTCATCCCCCACCAGGATGGTATGGGGGCTCTCCGCTTCTTCCTTGAACAGAGGCCCGAACAATCCCCATATACTACCACTCTCCTCCGCCTGGCTGAACTTGTTCTCTCACTGAGCAATTTCTCCTTAAACTTGTCTCACTTCCTACAAATAAAAGGTGTGACAACCAATATTCATTACAAGCCCAACGACTCCCACAGCTACCTCGACTACAACTCCTCACACCCCGCTTCCTGTAAGGATTCTCATTCTTTCAGTTCCTTCCCCTCCATCACATATGTTCTGATGATGCCACTTTCAAAAACAGTTCCTCTGACATGTCTTCCTTCTTCCTTAACCAAGGTTTCCCACCCACGGTGGTTGACAGGGCCCTCATTCATGTCCGACCCATCTCCCGCGCCTCTGCCCTCACATCTTCCTCTCCCTCCCAGAACCCCTTGCCCTCAGTTTTCACCCCACCAGCCTCCACATTCAAAGGATCATCCTCCGCCATTTCCGCCAACTCCAGCATGATGCCACTACCAAGCATATCTTCCCCTCACCTCCCCCGCACACCCCCCCCCACCCCGTTTGCACTCTGTAAGAACCGTTCCCTCCAGGACACCCTGGTCCACTCCTCCATCACCCCCAGCACCTCATCCCCCGCCCACAGCACCTTCCTATTCAACCGCAGAAGGTGCAACACCTGCCCCTTTACTTCTTCCCTCCTCACTGTCCAAGAGCCCAAACACTCCTTTCAGGTGAAGCAGCATTTCACTTGCACCTCCTTCAATTTGATCTACTGTATTCGCTGCTCCCAATGTGGTCTCCTCTATATTGGAGAGACCAAACGCAGACTGGGTGACCACTTTGTGGAAAACCTTCGGTCTGTCCGCAAGCATGACCCAGGCCTTCCTGTCGCTTGCCATTTCAGCACACCACCCTGCTCTCATGCCCACGTGTCCGTCCTTGGCCTGCTGCAATGTTCCAGTGAAGCTCAACGCAAACTGGAGGAACAGCACCTCATCTTCCGATTAGGCACTTTACAGTCTTCCGGACTTAACATTGAGTTCAACATCTTTAGACCATGAACTCTCTCTTCTATCCTCACCCCTTTCTTACCCCGTTTTTCAACATTCATGTTTATGTTTTAGTTTTAATTTTTTAATTTTTATTCACTTATTTTTATTCATTTTTTTACTTATTGCTTTATCTCCACCTTTTTTCCTATTTTCGATCTTTTTTCCTGCCACCATTCCCTCCTCCTACCCGACCTCAGAAGGGCCATCTGTCACTTGTTCATGTTGTTCTTTCCAGAGTGCTTACCCTTGTCCATTCTCTTTTCTGACCTTAATGCCACCTCCTTTAGCCCTTACCACTACCATTAACACCCCCTTTGTCCCTTTGTCCATGCTATCTTTGTCAATCTCTCCTTTGCCCCCATCTATCACTGGCCTTCTATTCAGCTTCATATAGTCCCAACCCCCTTAAACAGTATAAATTTCATCACATTTTTACTTTGTTTTAGCTCTGAAAAAGAGTCACATGGACTCGAAACATTAGCTCTGTTTTTCTCTCCACAGATGCTGTTAGACCTGCTGAATTTATCCAGCATTTTCTGTTTTTGTCTTTAAAGGTGGAATTTGGAAACCCTTGTGAGAAAGAAGAAGTTTCAGTGAGTTTGGCTGACTCACAATGTGTTTAACGTCTGGGTGATTTCTTAAGAAATCCATCGAATCTATCCTGGTTGCATTTGTCATTCACTCTGTAATGTGTTGTGTTTGACCACAGTTCCTCTTTTAGTTCACATGTATCTCATACTGACCCTGAATGTTAGAGTGTAAGGTACACATTGTAAATTGTTTAATCTTTCTGAACTTGTATAGTTAAGTTTTTTTATAGTCTTTCAGACCAGCATTTATTGCCCATCCCTAATTGCCCTTGAGAAGGTGGTGGTGAGCTGCCTTCTTGAACAGCTGCAGTTCTTGTGCGTAGGTACTCCCACAGTGCTGTTAGGAAAGGAGTTCGAGGATGTTGACCCAGTGACAGTGAAGGAACGAGAAAATATTTCCAAGTCAGGATGGTGAATGGCTTGGACGGGAACTTTCAGGTGGTGGTGTTGCCACGAATCTGTTGCCTTTTTCCTTCCTGCTGCTACTGTGCATCAGTGGTGGAGGGAGTGAATGCTTGTGGATGTGGTGCCCATCAAGCGGGCTGCTTTATCCTGGATGGTGTCAAGCTTTTTGAGTGTTGTGAGAGCTGCACTCATCCATGAAAGTGGGGAGTATTCCATCACACTCCTGACTTATGTCTTCTAGATGGTGGACAGGCTGTAGGACACAGAAGGTGAGTTACTCACTGCAGGATTTGTAGCATCTGACCTGCCCTTGTAGCCACAGTATTTATATGGCTAGTCCAGTTTCTGGTCAATAATAACCCCCAGGATCTTGATAGTGGGGGATTCAGTGATGGTAATGCCATTGAACATCAAGGGGCAATGGTTGGATTCTCTCATGTTGGAGATGGTCATTGCCTGACACTTGTGTGGCACGAATATTACTTGCCACTTGACAAACCAAGCCTGGATATTGTCCAGGTCTTGCTGCATTTGGACATAGACTGCTTCAGTATTTGAGGAGTTATGAATGGTGCTGAACATTGTGCAATCATCAGCAAACTTCCCCACTTCTGACTTTATGAGGGAAGGAAGTTCATTGTTGAAGCAGCTGAAGATGGTTGGGCCTAAGACACTACCCTGAGGGGCTCCTGCAGTGATGCCCTGAAGCTGAGATGACTGACTTCCAACAACCACAACCATCTTCCTTTGTGCTAGGTATGACTACAACCAGTGGAGAGTTTTCCCCTGATTCCCATTGACTCCAATTTTGCTAAGTCTCCTTGGTGCCACATTCGGTCAAAGGTCAAAGGCAGCCTTGATGTCAAGGGCAGTCACTCTCACCTCACCTCAGGAGTTCAGTTCTTTTGTCCATGTTTGAACCAAGTCTGTAATGAGGTCAGGAGCTGGGTGGCCCTGGCGGAACCCAAACTGGGCATCAGTGAGCAGATTATTGCTAAGAAAGTGTTGGTTGATAGTACTGTTGATGACCCCCCTCCATTAGTTTACTGATGATGGAGAGTAGGCTGATGGGGCAATAACTGGCTGGGTTGGATTTGTCCTGCTCTTTATGTACAGGACATACCTGACCAACTTTCCACATAGCTGGGTAGATGCCGGTGTTGTAGCTGTACTGGAACAGCTTGGCTAGGAGCGCGGCAAGTTCTAGAGCACAAGTCTTCAGTACTATTGCTGGAATATTGTCAGGGCCCATAGCCTTTGCAGTGTCCAGTGCTTTCAGCCGTTTCTTGATATCACATGGAGTGAATTGAATTGGCTGAAGACTGGCACCTGTGATGCTGGGGACCTCCGGAGGAGGCAGAGATGGATCATACTCTCAGCACTTCTGGCTGAAGATTGTAGTAAATGCATCAGCCTTATCTTTTGCACTGGTGTGCTGAGCTCCTCCATCATTGAGGATGGGGATATTTGTGGAGCCTCCTCCTCCAGTGAGTTGTTTAATTGTCCACCACCATTCACACCTGGATGTGGCAGGACTGCAGAGCTTAGATCTGATCCATTGGTTGTGGGATCACTTAGCCCTGTCTATCAGTTGCTGCTTATGCTGTTTGGCATGCAAGTAGTCCTGTGTTACAACTTCACCAGGTTGACACCTCATTGTTAGGTATCCTGGTGCTGCTCCTGGCATGCCCTCCTGCACTCTTCATTGAGCCAGGGTTGATCGCCTGGCTTGATGCTAATGATAGAGTTGGGGATTTGTCAGGCCATGAGGTTACAGATTGTGTTCGAGTACAATTCTGCTGCTGTTGATGGCCCACAGCACCTCATAGATGCCCAGTCTTGAGTTGCTCAATCTGTTTGAAATCTAACCCATTTAGCAGGGTGGTAGTGCCACACAACACTATTTTGTCTGTTCAAAACCCGTGGAATCCTGTGGCTTTATTCCAAAAGCAGGTTTCTTAAATTTCAGGCTTTACCTACTTTAAACAAAACATCACTGATCCCTAAACAGGTCATCCTGCCACCCCTGAATCCCAGGGTCTGGCCAAGGATCGTAACAATGGTCACACACAAGTTGCACATTCTGGAAGTTGTAGTTCACAAATGCAATCTATGTGCAGTGCATCATTCCCTGAATTTTTGGAAACCTCACAATGCTACCAGACCCTCTGGCTCTTTCCAGCCTGACAAACTTCATCCATATTGAATGCGATGAAGTTGTTTGCTCTCTTGAAAAGTGCATCCGTCACCACCCTTAATGCAATGACGTGCAGCCTCTTGTGAAATGCTGAAAAGACCATTGGCTGATGCCTGGAATGAGGCCAAAGCATAAAGGTTCCAGGCTGTGGTCACCTTTAGAGCAACAGGCATCAGGTACCCACCTCCACAATTGGAACTAATCTCCCCTTTCAGCACGTCACACCAGAGACATTGCTGTTCCCTGGGAGAGACACAGTCTGCGATACACTGGTGCTCTGACAGCTGGAGGTGGGTTATCCTCTGCTGTACACTCTCTCCACAGGGTAAGGTTTTCTCCCTGGAAGGATTTGGTGATGTTGGTCTCTGTGTCCTTCTGTCCTTTGTGCAGCATCAGGTGCCTCATGGGCCTGGTCTGCAGGGCCCACTTGTCCCTGGCCATCTGCCCTCCTGAACCGCCTTGTCCCGATCTCTTCCTCCCTGGAGGAGTCTCCTCCAGATTGCACAATTCCCACGGGGACAGTGATATCTGAATTTCCTATTGGAAGTTTTGTGCTCAAGGATACTCCTGTCCCCCACCCTTTCACTCTCATTATTCTTTTAACCTGTTTCTCCTCACAAGGATGTCCAAGGATCCACATGTTAACATTCTCACCTTTAGCAGCACATTCAGCTGCTTTATCTTCTCTCAGTTGCTCCATTTCCAAGATTTTGCTATTGATCTTGTACCATCCACGCTTAGCTGCGGAAATCATTCACTCCCCTCGTTTGACCTGTTTGCAACGAGGAACAGAGAACGTAAAATTTCATTCAATTGCCTGATTAAGTACTTTCATCATCCGTTAGTTGCTCATTCATTGAAAGTGGGTGGGCTTCCAGTTTTGGGGCACACCTGAACTACCTCCCATTAAATCCAGCCCCATGCAAACTGTACTGGAGTATCAGCCGAGGTTGTGTGCTCAGATCTTGAGTGGGATTTAAACCATCACCAACTCTGACTTGTCACACAATTGTCCAACATCCAGAATAAATTATCTTCAGCAAAATATTGGAAAGATTGAAGCCATTGTCTTTGGTCCACTTAACAACCTCTGTTCCCTAGCAACAGACTCCAACCCTCTCCCCAGCAACTGTTTGAAGTTGAACTGGACTGTTCACAATCTTCTCATATTTGACCCCATATTTCAGTTTCACCACCAAGGTTGTGTATTTCCACCACTGACCCTGCCTCAACTCATCTGCCACTGAAACATTCATCCATGCCTTTCTTAACTCTAGATCTGACAACTCAGCACTCTCTTGGCCAGCCTCCCATCTGACACCTGCCATTAAGTTGAGCAAATTTAAAATTCTGTTGACCATATTCCAACTCAAACTAAATTCTGTTCATCCAACACCGCACTGCCTCCCCCCAACCCCCCCACCCACCCTCCTTGCTCATGGAGTTTTGTTGGTTCCCAGTATGACAACGCTTTGATTTTAAAATTCTCATGGGTGTTTTCAAATACATTCACTCACCCCTCACTGTCTCTGTAATCATCCCCAACTCTACAACCCTACAAAATCTCTGATTTCCTCCCATTTGAGCCTTTTTGCACACCCCCAATTGCTCTACCATTGGCAGCCATGCCTTCAGCTGCCTAGGCACTAATCTCTTGAATTCACTCCCTAAGCCTCTCTGTCCATCTGTCCTCCTCTAATATAATCCTCCTAAACTTACTCTTTGGACATGCTTTTGGTTCTCCTTCCTAATATCTCTTTCTGTGAATCTGTGTCTAATGTTTAAAACACTCCTTTGAAGTGCCTTAGAATGTTTAACTGTGTTAAAGATACTATGTAAGTGCAAGCTGCTGTTGTTGTAGTACATTCAATATAATTCAATGACGTGTTATCACTGGCCTCAACTCCATTGACAGATGCTGGACTCTATGAGGTTGAAGCAAAGGTCCCACAGTGACTTTTATTTTCCTATTTGAGCTGTTTCTTAACACGATCACCAAAAGGTTGGGAAAAGCCACAAATAAGGGATCAAAACTCTAATTTTTGTGGCATGAAGGGATCATACCCTAAGACTCAGCTGTAAGGTAAATGAGGGGCTGAAAACTTCATGGTGATTTTGCTCACTGTCACTTCATGGGCGAATCCTACTCCTTTTACCCTGTACCCAAAACTCCTTGATGAAATTAGATAAACATTTGGTATTAGTCTAGATTTTGCAGTCAGTGGGGAGGAAGCAGCCCTCACTGTTCCTCACGCTTCCAGCTGCCTCCAGAGAGCTTGTGGGCTTTTGAGCAACAGCTCAGTGCCATCTGCTGTCTGATCCAGCGTGGTGCCATCTACAGGGGGATCTGCGTCATGTGTGAGTGCAGAAAACACCAGCGTGTCTCTTCAACCAATTAAATGGAAGAATCCTCACTGAGATATTCAGGGAGTAATTGTACCATTGAGAATGGGTGGGTCTGGTTCAGCAGGTTAAAAAGTTAAATTTCTGTAAATTGAACCTATTTTAATTCTTTCATGAGATGTGAGAGTTGCTGGAAAGACCAACACTTGTGGCTCATCCCTAAATGCCTTTGAGAGGATGCTGGTGAGCTGCCTTCTTGAACTGCTGCAGTCCATATGGTGTAGGTACGACCAGACTGCTATTCAGAGGGAATTCTAGGTTTATGACCCAATGGAAGTGAAGGAATGGTGGTATATTTCCAAGTCAGGATGGTGTGTGGCTTGGAGGGGAACTTGTAGATGGTGGTGTTCCCATATATCTGCTGCCCTTGTCCTTTTATGTGGTAGAGTTCATAGGTTTGGGAGATGCTGTCAAAGGAGATTTGGTAAGTTGTTGCTGTGCATCTTGTAGATGGTACACACTGCTTCCACTGTTCGTCAGTGGTGGAGGGAGTGAATGTTTGTAGTCTTGGATGGGGTGTCAGTCAAGTAGTTTGCTTTGTCCTGGATTGGATCAAGTTTCTTCAGTGTTGCTAGAGTAGCACTCATCCGGGCAAGTGGACAGTAGTCCATCACTTTGTAGATGGTAGACAGGTTTTGGGGAGCCAGGAAGTAGTTACTAGAAGCAGACTTCTGAGCCTCTGACCTGCTCTTGCAGCCACAGTACTTATATGGCTTGCCCAGTTTAAATTAAGTCAATGTTAATGTCCAGGATGTTGATAGTGAAGGATTCACACTTCACACCCATGTACTTGCAGTTGTTATGAAGGCAGGATGAGTGGTGGGTAACTAATCCACTCTGAGGAGGCTGAACCACTATTTAAACGTTTTAAAAAGGTTGTGTTAGATTTAATGCATGCTATTTGAGTGTCTCAGGCAATAGGAAACATGGCAAGTAAAAGGCGGCATCAAGGGCTGGAACTATGAAGCAAGTGTTTTTTCAGCACTGCTTGTGGGCCAGCATTACCATCTCCTTCCATCCACCATGTCAATCTCATTGACCACTGTTTCCTCCACCCCAAGGCCACCATCTCCCTCCCCCAACGATCTCTCACTACTTAGCCCTCCTTTGACCATGATCTCTCCCATCATCCCTGCCTGCTCCTCTGCTGCATTCTTCTGTTGGAAGGCAACCTATCAATGAAGCTGGCTGATGGTTGGGAAAGCTGGAGAAAAGATTTTAAAGATGTTTAGGAAACTTGTGCTTCCAGGTTTTCTGTCCATTATTACTCACCACCTACCCCCTCTCCACCCTGCCCATCACCTACCCCAAATGCACCATCCCCATACAATTTCAGATCACTCAGTTGAAGCCAGGTATAACTATGAATTTAAATATTTAATGCATTGAAAAACCATGCATAGAAAGAAAAATAAAGTGGGGGAAGAAAGGTGTGATCAAGAGGGAGAGATAAAAGAGAAAGAAAGAAAACACTTTAAAATATTATTTTAATCTTTTTAAAGTTTTTGTAGTGTCCAACAATAATTAAATTATGAAAGCATGAGACTCCTCACATGTTAGATTCTTTTTTCATGTCAGAGAGGTTGTTTCACAATTATGATTTATCTCATTAATAGTCATTTGGTTGTGCAGACTTGAGTACTGCTGAAAAAGAGAAGCCTTTTGTCTTGCACTTATCATTAAAGATATGCAAGAATACCAGTTGTAAAGGGAACAACAATTTATATTGCATGAGAAGATAGTGCTGATTGGTTGACAAGTGGATTCTGATAGAGGCATTACCTTGGTGTATTCTCCCTAGCAAGGCCTCTTAGTGGAAAAGCTGGGCTGTTATTTTCTTCTCCGTCGCCATCAAGTGCAGGATCCTTGACAGAAATTCACCTCTGAAAACTTTAGCCTTCAACACTCAGATGATACAGTAGCACCATGGCTCTGTCAACGGCCCCTATCGCAATAAAATCTAACTCCTTGAGCAAGCTTTTGATCATCTGCCCTAACATTTCCTCACGTGGTTCAGTGTCAAAATATATTTGAATAATCTTCTGTGAAGTGCCTTGGGATGTTTTACAATATTAAATGCGTTATATAAACGCACATTGCTCTTTTGGTAATCCAGAGGTTTGGACTAATATCCAGAGAATTTGAATTCAAATCCCATCATAAAGGAAATCTGGAAAGAAAATGCAGGTATCAGTGAAAATGACCATGAGGTTGACAGCTTAGTATGAAACCCTGATGGGTTTTGTCTTTTTAGGGAAGAAAAGCATATCTGGCCTATATGTGACTGTCGGCTAACAGCAACAGCAACATTCTCAGAAGTAGCCTAACAAATTCTTCAGTTGTGTTAAACTGCATTGCTCCAAGAAGAAGTAGGAAAGAAAGTCTTGCATTTATATAGTGCCTTTCACAGCCTAAGGATGTGCCAAAGTGCTTTACTTTTAAAGTGTAGTCACTGTTTTCCAATTAATTTGTGAATAATAAGGTACCACAAACAGCAATTAAATAAATAGATAAAAACAAAAACTGCGGATGCTGGAAATCCAAAACAAAAACAGAATTACCTGGAAAAACTCAGCAGGTCTGGCAGCATCGGTGGAGAAGGAAAGAGTTGACATTTCGAGTCCTCATGACCCTTCAACAGAACTGGGTGAATCCAAGGAGAGGGGTGAAATATAAGCTGGTTTAAGGGGGCGGGTGGGGGCGGCGGCGGGGGGGAGGGGGGGGCGGGCGGTTGTTGGTGGTTGGGCGGGGGGAGAGAAATGGAGGGGGTGGTGTAGGGACAAGTAAGCAGTGATAGGAGCAGATAATCAAAAGATGTCACAGACAAAAGAACAAAAGAACACAGAGATGTTGAAGTTGGTGATATCTAAATGAACGTGCTAATTAAGAATGGATGGTAGGGCACTCAAGGTACAGCTCTAGTGGGGGTGGGGTGGAAAGGCTAGCAGGGCATAAAAGATTTAAAAAAATGGAAATAGGTGGGAAAAGAAAAATCTATATTAATTATTGGAAAAAAACAAAAGGAATGGGGAAGAAACAGAAAGGGGGTGGGGATGGAGGAGGGAGTTCAAGATCTAAAGTTGTTGAATGTAAAGTGCCTAGTCGGAAGATGAGGTGCTGTTCCTCCAGTTTGCGTTGGGCTTCACTGGAACAATGCAGCAAGCCAAGGACGGACATATGGGCAAGAGAGCAGGGTGGAGTGTTAAAATGGCAAGCAACAGGGAGGTTTGGGTCATTCTTGCCGACAGACCACAGGTGTTCTTTGCAGAACACCTTTGCAGAACACCTGTGGTCTGTCCGCAAGAATGACCCAGACCTCTCTGTCGCTTGCCATTTTAACACTCCACCCTGCTCTCTTGCCCACATGTCTGTCCTTGGCTTGCTGCATTGTTCCAGTGAAGCCCAACGCAAACTGGAGGAACAGCACCTCATCTTCCGACTAGGCACTTCACAGCCTTCCGGACTGAATATTGAATTCAACAACTTTAGATATTGAACTCCCTCCTCCATCCCCATCCCCTTTCTGTTTCTTTCCCCTTCCTTTTGTTTTTTTCCAATAATTTATATAGATTTTTCTTTTCTCACCTATGTCCATTATTTTTAAATCTTTTATGCCCTGCTAGCCTTTCCACCCCACCCCCATTAGAGCTGTACCTTGAGTGCCCTACCATCCATTCTTAATTAGCACATTTGTTTAGATAATATCACCAACTTCAACACCTCTGTGTTCTTTTGTTCTTTTGTCTGTGACATCTTTTGATTATCTGCTCCTATCACTGCTTGCTTGTCCCTACAACCACACCACCCCCTCCAGTTCTCTCCCCCCACCCAACCACCACCCCCCCACCCCCACCCCCTTAAACCAGCTTATGTTTCACCCCTCTCCTTGGATTCACCCAGTTCTGTTGAAGGGTCATGAGGACTCTAAACGTCAACTCTTTGCTTCTCCATCGATGCTGCCAGACCTGCTGAGTTTTTCCAGGTAATTCTGTTTTTGAATTAAATAAATAACCAGATCTATTTCAGGCTCACCACCACTTTCCCAGGGCAACTAGGAAATAAACATGTGCTCGATGTTTCACTCTGTCAAAAGGAAACTGAGACATGCCAGTTGTTGTCGCTATAAGATATGTGTTACAGTATGTTTTTTGAGATGTCATCTTTTAATGCACGCCTTTGTTACTTGTCAAGGGAGGCTTCTATACATAATCTACTTCCTTTTTTTCTCTCTGCTGGCTTGTGAGAATCGTGTGTCTTCTATGCTAGTTCTTCTTTATCCTGGTTATCGCTGCCCTGTTTTTACCATTGCTGCTTTTCCTTTACCCCCAGCCTGGCTGCATCCAACTATAACATAGCTTGAACGCAAAGAACCGGTCTACTTAAAGAGAACATTGTGCCAATAAAGGTGAATGGTAAGGGCATTTTCTTCTTTTCATTAAGAGGAAGTTAGTAAATGATCAGTTTATATAAAATGTATTTTTACATGTATTTGTAAATTATGAGTACTATACAGTCACATTTTTTGTCAGGAGTAAATTTTGAAGTATAAAACTCTTACCTCCACTGATAGAATTTAGATCCAGAAAATATTTTTCGAAACATTTTAGAAAATGCTGCAAAATTACGTCTAAAAATAAATTACAAGGAAGATAATTAGATTTCAGATAATTTGCAAAAGAGCCAGAATAGAGAGTTAAGCAGCATTTGTTCAACATAGCAAGCTGCTCTGATCTGAAACGCACTGCCTGAAAGGATGGTGAAAGCAGATCCAATCATAACTTTCAAAGTTATACATGGACATGAAGAAAGAAAGAATTCAGGGCTACGAATGCACAGAGCAATGAATTGTATTGTTCCTTCAAAGAGTTAGCATATGCCCGATGGGCTGAATATGCTGTTAGATTCTATAATAGTCAATGTACAACAGGCTTGGGTTTTCACTCAGAACATGCTTTTGGTGAGCCTGTTCGTTTGAAAATCGGAGGGGGTGATGTGATGATGTTGGAAGGTCATTTCGGCAGGAAGACTTTAGTGCTTGTCAAGGTGCCAGGGCAGGTTAATGAAATACTTTTCCATTCTGCTAGCATAAAGTCTTCTGTGATCTTACCCAATAATGATCTACAACCTCATTGATCGAAACCTGCATCTGCACCAATGCAATCATTTCCAACATACTCTCATTGGTCTGGACTAAGCTTGTCCATATTCAGCTAATTTGCACTGAATTAGGGGTACCTATTTGACACAAATTCTGGGAACAAGGATAAAACTGTCTAAAATCAAATCTCTTAGAATGCTTAGGTCACAGTTTTGAGCTGCTTATCACCACTGGCGCCAGCACTCTGAAAACCCTGAAGCCATACAATGGAATGGCACAGGCCCCACGTTGGCCAAGGTGCCAGTGCAGGCATGCCATTTGTGCACCAGTAGTCTGAGAAAAGTGGGACGTCAATCAATTGTTCTGGCTAATCTGACACACTTTGCACAAACTTGCTCTGCGTATGTCCCCTGAAGATTCTGCTAATAGTTATCAGTTGAACATGTGTTCAGCAGCATAACAGATTCCTAGCAGCACTAATTAAAGGGTCATTCATCCAATCTGCAGCTGACATACTTTTGGTTTACCCCTGCTGTGCCAAAGTTTGTGGAAGACCTACAGCTTACTTGTTTTAGTTTTGTGGTGAGGTGTTGCATAATTTCAAGGAGAACAGAGGAATTGGTCCCCCAACACTGCATTAGTTATGTAGGTTGTGGTCTGTGTCTGCAGCACGACTAGGAAACGGAGCTGGGTGTGCAGAGAGAGGCATCTCTGTGAAGAGAGAGAGGGGAAGGAGGCTTTTCCACAGATGGCTCTGCCCAACCCAAGCTTTTTCAGGGAGCATTTCTCATATTTCCACCTCCCCAGAAGCAATGCCAGAGGTAGCTCAGATTCAACAAAGTGATCACAGAACTATGCCATCTCTTTTAACATGACTTGGAGCCTCACACCAGGGCAAAGTTGGTGATACCAGTGGCCATCAATGTCACAGTGATACTGAACCATGAGGAAGCGACATATCTAACGTCCCCCAGCACGTTATCATTGTTGCATCCAGGAGGTGACAGAGGCCATCTATGCAAGGAGGTGCAAACCATTGTTTTCTCCTTCAGCAGGGAGAAGCAGGAGGAGAGGTCAAGTGGCTTTGCCAGGATTGCAGGATTCCAATGGTGCAGAGCACCATCGGCTGCAGCAAAGCAGTTCTGCAGCCCCTGTCCACCCACCACCACCCCAAATGTCAAAATGGTGGGGTATATGAACGGTAAGTGCTACCATTCTATCAATGCAGAATTGCTGTGTGCCCATGCACAGTACATAATGTCAGTGAATGCAAACTCCTGGCAACAGCCACAATGTGTTCATCCTCAGGCAGTCTGCCATCCCACAGAAGGTGGCTGCTATGGCGATGAGGGATACCTACGGTAGTCCTGACTGGCGATCCCCCTCCACCATCCAACCCCACAACGTATGTAGAAAAACAGCACTGAAGCCACCAGGAAAGTCATGGAGCAAACCATCAGAGTGCTCAAGCAACATTTCCAATGCCTGGACTGCTTGGGGGAAGATCTCTAGCGTTGCTGGTGGGGATGTCCACGTTCCAGATGGTTTGCTGTGTCTGTCATCACATTTCCATTGTGGGGGTGCATCCATTGTCACTAGTAATCTGCAGGTCACCTCAGGATGAGCAGGAGGAAGAAGAGGAGGAGGAGGAGGAGGAGAAGGGAGGGAGTATGCATCCTGGATCCCTTCACTCCATTGAACTGTCAAAGAAAATATGTTCAGACTTGGTTTCCCTAAGGGGAACATTGCCATTGGTCCATCATTCCCCACCGTAACAATCATTTGTGAAACCTCCTCAAAGCAACCCCTTGGCCAAGATTCTGCAATAATTTTTTTAAATTAATATCTTTATCTAACAACACATCCAATTATGCAAACAAAACTGAACTATTCACCCTTGTGCATTCCCTTGTTGTGCCTGTCTTGAGAGTGCAGATGGCCTTGGAGGATGTCTTCCAGTAGCTATGGGCCTGTGTCAGACTGCTCCATTGTGGCATGGGCACCAGCAGTCTGGGCTGCCTGGCTGAGAGGCAGCAGCAAGAGCACTGGCAGAGTGGCTGTGGTGGAAGCACATATGCTTTTATCTTAAGAGAGAACAGTAGGTTTAAACTCCATGGAGCCGCTGCCACTCCTACATAATCACACTTCAATCCTAGCAATCTTTGGGACACAGGTTGCTTCACTTCCAGGGGAGTTTACGTGGCCCAGACCCACAGCCATGAGAGTAGCAGGCTGAACCTGCTTGGTTGCAAGCACGAATCTCATAACCTTCAAATGAATCTTCCACCTGTGCTGCAGTGGAAGCTGAGACAGTGACCACGGAACACTGCATTATAGGTGGGCCCACTAATACTGCCATGGTGGAGAGGATGGGCTCCAAGCTCCTCACAATGCCCTGTGCCACAGCCCTGACATGAAAGGAGGCTGACTGGCACACCTTCCATTGCACCAAGCTTCTCAGTGTGCATCCTCATTTTGGACACCATAAGTTCTGCCACGTTAGTACACTAACTGTGAGGCACGGGCCGTTGCTTTCAGGAGGTGAATAAGTCCCATACCTTCCCCTCTAGGTTTGGCAAGTTTGATTGGACATATTTCTGGAGACTTCATTACATAACCGTACCCCCCAACCCTCCCAACCATCCCACACAGTCAAACAGCCTTTGCTCCCCCATCTCCAATATTTACATGACCAGTTAATAAAAGGGTTCAAAATAAAAAAAATACACCTTTTTTTTCATGCCCCTGTGAGTTTTTCCTTTCCTGTTGCTCACCGCAGGGTCCAAAATATTAATCCTCAATTCCTGGAGAATCCGGAACAACTCAGGAGGATTGGTAACCCTTTCTTCACCACCACGGAGTCATTTCTTTCCAGAAATCTTATTATAAGATCCTAAAGGCAGTGGTGCAGAGGAGTTAGAGTCCGCGAGTACAATGAGAGTTCAGATCTTGGTCTGACACATGTGGCAGTTCAGGCAATATCCAATGCTAAGCCTGATTTAAATAATCTCTTTGACAATATGGTCCATTGTCTATTGTGCAGGTATCAATGAGTCTGATTGTCCCCAGCTGCTGTGTGTACATGTCCCTTCGAGGGTGAGATCTTCAGAATGAGCGCATCATACTGGACCCTGATACTTAGAGCCGTGTGTCTCATCCAGGGTGAGTATCCAATTCCACCAATAACTATGTTTAAACTTTATTTTTTTTCCTTCCTTCTTAGTTGCCTTCCTCCCTCTCTTCTGACCCTTTTAATGACATGATAATTTGTTATGCAAATCATTCTTTCCAGCCCAGATAGGGAATTACTTAAAATGAAAATAAAAATAAAAATACATGGAAATACTCAGCAGGTCTGGCAGCATCTGTGGAGAGGAACACAATTAACGTTTTGAGTCCGTAGACTCTTCAACAGAACTAAGGAAAAATAGAAAAGGGGTGAAATATTAGCTGGTTTAAGGGCGGGGGGGGGTAGGACAAGAAGAGCTGGATAGAGGGCCAGTGATAGGTGGAGATAGCCAAAAGATGTTATAGACAAAAGGACAAAGAGAGGTTGAAGGTGGTGATATTGTCTAAGGAATGTGCTAATTAAGGGTAGAAAGCAGGATGAGAAAGGTACAGATAGCCCCAGTGGGGGTGGGGTGGGTGAAGGAATCGAGAAAGACTAAAAGGTAGAGATAAAACAATGGATGGAAATACATTTAAAAATAATGGAAATAGGTAGGAAAAGAAAAATCTATATAAATTCTTGGAAAAAAAAGAAAAAAGGGGGGATCAGAAAGGGGGTGGGAATGGAGGAAAGAGTTCATGATCTAAAATTGTTGAATTCAATATTCAGTCTGAAGGCTGTAAAGTGCCTAGTCAGAAGATGAGGTGCTGCTCCTCCAGTTTGTGTTGAGCTTCACTGGAACAATGCAGCAGGCCAAGGACGGACTTGTGGGCATGAGGGAATTATTAAAATTGTTAAGGCTCATGTCTGCATGCAGTAACCACTACTTAAGATGTTTTTTTAAAAAGCTGTTAATTTTTTTTAACTTTTCCTTTTGATATGATTTTCGCTCTCTATGTCCAATTATCTTTCCCTCAATCTAATTTTCTTTTCCTCAGTCTATTTCTCCATCATCATCTGATTCCTCTTAATTCACCATCATTCTCTATTGTTGCACTGTTTCTTTCTCGATCCTCAAATCCCATTGAGTAAGGAACTAGGCTGTTGGTCCTATCACATCGACTGATATTATCAGCTCACACCACCAGAAAATTAAACAACAAAAAGCTTCGAGCTGAAGGGTGCTGCAAATGTTTAACTAATAGTACAATCTATCAGGCATCCCACTCCAGCATGATTTTGTCTACTATGTTGTGTAGATGGGAACAGGAATTTACAATGGGACATTTACAGACTGACCAAGGCTGGGATTTTCTGGCCCTGTCGTGGGCGGGACCCATCGCAGGAGATTTGGCGGCACAGCCGAAAGTCCACTGACTTTCAGAGGAACTGGACAATCCCGGCAGTGGGCAGGGGTGGAAAATCCTGCCCTAAGTGCTTGAGCAAAGCTAATGGAGTTCAATATGGGGAAGCGTGAGGTCATCCACTTTGGACCTGACAAAGGCAAAACAGAGTATTTTCTTAAATGGTGACTGAGAGACAAAGATTTCCTTGGGAGCAAAGAGAACGCAAATCTAAAAAGGTAGTGCACAGGAACAAAAGTATTCAAAAAGCCTAATGAAATTTTAACCTGTATTTCAAGGGAATTGGATATAAAAGTGAAAATTGGTGCTTCAATTATACAGCATCTTAGTCTGACTCCATCTGAAGTATTGTGTTCAGTTCTGGGCCCTGCACCTCAGGAAGGAGACATTAGCCTTGGAGGGGGGTGCAGCGCAGATTCACCAGAATTATGCCAGGGCTTAAATTCTTCAGTTCATGAGACCAAACTTGGCTTGAATTCCTTTGAGTGTAAAAGGTTGAGGGTGATTTGATTGAAGTGATTAAAATCATAAAGGAGTTAATAGAGTAGATGCAGAGAAACAATTTTCCAATGTTTCTCCAGTACAAGTAGGAACAATCTTTGCCCCCTTAGTAGCAGACTGAGAACAGACACACACATGGCATTTTGTAAGGAGAGGGTGGTCCATGGTATTTGACTTATAACACTGCGTAGAATTTATCATAAACTTTTGAATTTAGATTTACTATTGCCATATTGAATATATGGGAGACAATTGGAAACAGTTCACTGCCAGCAGTGTTATTAATCAACCTTACAGAGAATAACATTGAGTAATCCATTTTTTCCTATGTATGTCTACCTATAACGTAGTAAAAGCCATGCTTCAAGCATATGCTTCCCCTCTGTAATGTTTTATTGATCATGCTGCAACTCTCTCTGTGTGACATTTTTTAAAACTGAAATACAAGTGTCTAGGTAATGCGCATTCTCCCCAGGTATTACATGTTCTTCAACTGGTGCAAGAGCCATATTGTCAGTATATTAAAAAGGAGAAGCCAGGGTTAATCTGCAACTGAGCAAGTAAACTCTGACCTCTCCCAGTGTTTACATAACAGCAATAAAACTTTGTGGTCTTAAGGTGAAACTATAAGAGCAGAATGATATATGTTATTGGAAAGGGTTTTAAACTAAAATGACAAAGGAATGGACACCAGCATATTGGAGTGGAAAGAAGGAATAAAGTGCAAAAAGTGGGTGTTGGTTGGTGTAGAGAAGGAGGTAGCACCATATTAGATATGAGCAGAGTAACAAGGACTACAAAGAATAAAAAAGACAGGCTTAGAATGCACTTTTGTATTAAGGCACAAGGTGTTGCAAATAATTTTGGTGAGCTACAAGCACAAATTGCCGTATGGGGGTATAATGTAAAGGCAATAACGAAAATGTGGTTTGAATGTGGTGCGAACTGGGCACTTAATATTCAAGGATACAAATATCCAGAAAAGATAGGGAAGGAACAAAGGGAGGTAGAGTGGCAGTAGTGCTCTGAGAAGACATTGTCGTGTTGGAAAGACAGGATGCCCTTAAGGGGGCAAGGATAGAATTCATTTGCTTAGAGTTGAGAAGCAAGAAAGGTATGAGCACTCTATTGGTGGTATTTTATGGGCCTTCAACAGTTAGAGAGGGCAAGCTAGAGGAGCAAATCTGCAAGGAAATCAGAGATGTACAAGTGATGAAAAAAAAACAAAAATACCTGGAAAAACTCAGCAGGTCTGACAGCATCTGTGGAAAGGAATACAGTTGACGTTTCGAGTCCGCATGACTCTTCAAATGTGGACTTGAAACGTTAACTGTGTTCCTCTCCACAGATGCTGCCAGACCTGCTGAGTTTTCCCAGGTATTTTTGTTTTTATTTTGGATTTCCAGCATCCGCAGTTTTTTGCTTTTATCTATGTGCAAGTGATGATATTGGGGGACTTTAATGGGACTTTACCCAAATATCAACTGGGATAATGTTAGAGTAAAGGGAAAGGAGAGGGGGCAGTTTCTGAAATGTGTACAGAGAAACTTCATTGACCTGTATATCCTTGGTCAAACTAAGGAGGAGGTATTGCTAGATCTGGTGCTGTGAAACAAGGTGGGCAAAGTGGACCAAGTGTCTCTGGGGGAGAACTTGGGTAAGAGTGATCATTGTGTCCTGAGGTGTAGACTAGTATTGGAAAAGAGCAAGGAACACAAGGAACACCACCACCTGGAAGGTCCCCTTCAAGCCACTCACCAACCTGACTTGGAAATATATTGCTGTTCCTTCACTGTCGCCGGGTCAAAATCCTGGAACTCCCTCCCTAACAGCAATGTGGTTGTACCTATGTCACATGGGCTGCAGCAGTTCAAGAAGGCAGCTTACCACCACCTTCTCAAAGGTAATCAGGGATGGGTAATAAATGCTAGCTGAGGCAGCGATGCCCACATCCTGTGAATGAATTAAAAATAAAAATCCAAAGTAGAGCTTCTAAATTGGAAGAGGGCTAACTTCCATGGGATAAATGGGGATCTAGCCAGGGGCCAAGGACTGATAGATAAAATGGGAATGGAACAACAGATGATCTTTAAGAGGACAGGTTTCAGATACAGACCATTCCAACAAGGGGGAAGATAGGAGAACCAAAGCCAGGGTGCTTTCAATGACAAAGGAGACAAAGAATTTGATGAAACAAAAAGAGAGAGGATGTATGATGCAAGTCATGTGAATTCTTCACTAAGAACCAGCCAAATTCAGGCCTTGTTTTCTGGATTACTTGTCCAATGGTATTACCATGACATCGCTGTCTCACCTATTCGGGCTGGAAGATAGTGTTTCTCAAGTTGCAAGGGTCACTGCTATTTTTGAATCACATGAATGACTTGGATACTGCAATGCGGAGTAAAACATCAACATTTGCTGATGATACTAAATTTGGAGTTGTGGCTGACAGTGAGGACGATACCAATCAACTGTGAAAGGACATAAATAGCGTAATGACTTGATGGAGCAGACAAGATTTCAATAAGAAACAGAAAACTTTATTACAGAGAGCTTTTTCAGGTGCTCCATGCTGGATCAGGACTCTTGACACGAAGCCCCACCCTCCTGATTGTCTGTGCTTAGGACTCATTTGTTGGAGCCTCCCAGAACATCAGGTGACCTCTAATAAACAGCAGGAGAGGCTGTACCCACAGTTATCACAAATAGGTTAGAAGAATGGGCAGAGAAGTGACAGATAGAATTCAATGCAAAATGGTGAGGTGATGCATTTTGGCAGAAGGGATAAGGAGTGACAATATGGGCTGCCCCTGAGGGTGGTAAAAACAAAGATGATCAATAATTTTGAAATAAAACTGGATGGGTATTAAAGGGAAATAAACTTGCAGGCAAATGTGGATAAAGCAGGTGAACGCAACTGACTGGATTGCTCTACAGAGGGATGGGCCAAATGGCCTCCTTCTGTACTGTAATGATTCCATGCCACTGTGCATTACCTGGTATAATGCAGTAAAACATGCATCACCTGATTTGGCTTGAGAAATACAATGGGATGGCTTTCAATATTATCATTAAGATGGAACAGCTGCATATACATTTCCTGTTTTCTGTCACATTTGCTTTGTTAACATTTTGGGTCACTAGCCTTTCAACATAACAAGAAGAGATTAGAGATGATCAGCTTTTAAGAACGTACACAAGGAAAGCAGAAAGGCATATGGGGAATTTATAACATATTAACGTAAGATGTGAAATATAACTACACAAAACTATGCAGCATCACCAGAATTCATTTCTGATGCATTTCGCACTTTATGCAGAATACTTTTAATAGCCTGATGCTCCACTTTTTGATCTGTATTTCACATTTATCTACTCTGGGCTTTTCAAGCCTTCTTATTTCCTTTATATTCTCAGGGACAATGAGATGAATTGCTTTATTTTTCACTCTGCAGGTTGTTCTGACCTGGAATGCACTGCCCAAAAGGGGGATGGGAGCAGATTCAGTTGTGATGTTCAAAAGGGAATCAGATGTATACTTGAAAAGAAAAAGGAAATGTGCGGAGCTATGGGAGCAGGGGACTGTGATTAATTGTATAGCTCTTTCAAAAAGCCATGATGGGTCAAATAGCCTCTCCTTCAGTGTTGTGTGAATATCTCTTTCATGTTGCTGAACAAATTGCACCTACATGGAGTCTAATTTTAATTTTGACCTATTTTAAATAGAATTTTCTCTTTATGTTACACTGTTTTACATCTCTTTCATACTTCCTATTTTTCTTGTGTGCAGCTGTCAGTAGAATGAGCACAAATGGGCAACAAATCGTTTCCTCCCTCGGATTTATTCCCTGATGTTATTTTGAACTAGTCTATGCTCTTCCTGTTGTATTTTCAAACACTTTTCTGGTCCTTTTATTTCTCTTCAACAACAACAACAACTTGCGTTTATATAGCACCTCTAATAAAGCATTCCAAGGTTCACGGGAGCATTATAAAACAAAATATAACACCGAGCTATATAAGGAGATAGGTCTAAGACTCATTTGCATCACCTAAAGTGAAACTAAGACCATGAAGCCAACTATTCAAATTTACTTTAAGCAAAAGAAGCAGCATCAACTCAATCTTTGCTGTTTAGAATTTTAAAACTCATGTAAGGAGATATTAGTCAGGTAACTAAAAGCTTGGTGAAAGCTTGGTAAGAAGTGACTTAAACGAGGAAAGTGAGGTAGAGAGGCGGACAGCTGCTTGAGGAGGGGTTGTGGGATGGGGGGAGGGTATGGGTGGAGGGAACTTCAGGGCTTAGGGCCTAGCCAGCTGAAGTTGCAGACACGAATGGTTGGAATTACTAAAATCGGGTTTACGCAAGGCATCATAATGGGGAGAGAGAGCAGAGATTCCAGGGGGTTGTACAAGGTTACAGAGATAGGGAAGGCTTAGCCTTGGAGGGATTTGCAAACAAGGATGAGAACAGAATGGATGACATGTTGAACTGTCTCAGCTGTGGAAGAATGCTCACCACACACAAGGTTTCCCCAATGTGTGGCTGCTTCTGTCCCCTCCCCCGCAGCATGCGTTTGTGCACTACCATCAAACCGTGCTGCCTTGCATCCACGCCCCCACTTCCTCAACTCACCCCAACCGCAGTGCAGCCCTTGCCCTGGCATTGCACTGTCAGCCAGTAAGGAAAAAGCAACTGTGCCCTCACCTGAATTTATGTGCCTCTTCCTTAAAGTTGAATAGGCGAACTTCATAAGCTCTGTGCGACATTAGTGTGCACTCACCTCCGAGTTCACCTCAAAGTTCACTTCACCAGGTGCATGCCTATTAAATGCTGTTGTGAAACACACCAACATGCTCGGATGATCCAGTGTGGAGGGATGATTATGGCAAGCAGAGTTTATAATTATATGCAGATGTATTAATATGATGTTCCCTACATGCAGCAGTGGGAAACGCCGCCATTGACTGGTGGAGCGGATGATCGCACACTGGTTTCACGACGGCGTGAAACTGATTTTTGGCCTTCCCGCCATATTGTCTGCTCATGCCTGCCATGACGTCCGATGCCCACGGGAATGGAAAATTCCGGCCATGGCTGCAGGATGGCATAGATTGGGACCTGAATATTGAAGGGTATGTAACATTTAGGAAGGATAGGAAGTTAGAAAAAGATGGAGGGGTGGCTCTGTTAATTATTCATGGTATTAATACATTAGGGGAGATGACCTAAGTTCAGGAAACTAGAATGTAGAAGTGGTTTGTGTTGAGATGAGAAATGAAAAAGGCAAGAAGTCCCTTGTGGGAGTGGTGTACAGGCCCCCTAATTGTAGCTACATGGTAGGACACAACTTAAAGGAAGAGATAATGGGAGCTTGTCAGAAAGGTACAGCAATAATCATGGGGGATTTTAATACTAGAAAAATCAGATGGGCAAAGGATGCTAAATGAAGAGTTCATAGAATGTTTTTTAGTTAGCTTCTTAGAGCAGCAGATTCTGGAGCTAACCAGAGAGCAGGCTATACTAGACCTGCTATTGTGCAACAACATGGGATTAATTAATAACCTCATAGTGAAGGCACCCTTTGGTAGCAGGGATCATGACATGATTGAATTTTACATTCAGCTTGAGGAGAGAAAGGTGGGTCCAAGACTAACATTTTAAACTTAAATAAGGGCAATTATAAGGACATGAATGCTGCGGTAGCTAAAGTGAACTGGAGAATGAAGTTAAGGGATAGGTCAATAGAGATGCAGTGGCATACATTTAAAGGGATATTTCAGAATACAAGGATAGATACATTCCAACAAGGAAGAAAAATTTCAAAGGGAGAACCCACCATCCATTATTAACAAAAAAAGTTAAAAACAGTATCAAACTTAAAGAAAAAGTGTATAATTAGACAAAGGCATGTGGCAGATCAGAAAATTGGAAAGAATATAAAGAACAATAAAGAATGACAAAAAGATTAATAAGGAGGGAAAAATTAGAATACAAGAGAAAGTTAGCTAGCAATATAAAGTCAGATAGTAAGAATTTCTATAGATATTTAAATAAGAAAGTTAACAAAATGAACCCTGGTCCTATAGAAAGTGAATCTGGGGAATTAATTATGGAAAATAAGGAGATGGCAGATCAATTGAACAGATATTTTGCATCAGTCTTCACTATAGTGGATACAAGTAACATCCCAGTAATAGCTGTAAATCAGGAAATGGAAAGGAGAGAGGAACTCAAGAAGATTACAATTACCAGGGAAGAGGTACTTAGCAAATTGGAGCTGCAGGCTGACAAATCCTGGGTCCTAATGGACTTCATGCTAGGATCTTGAAAGAAGTGCTAGTGCAATAGTTGGTGTTGGTTTTAATTTTCCAAAATTCCCTAGATTCTGGGAAGATTCCATCAGGTTGGAAATAGCAAATGCAACTCCTTTATTCAAAAAATGAGGGAGACAGAAAGCAGGAAATTATAGACCAGTTAGCTTAACATCTGTGATAGGAAAAATGTTGGAAAAGTTATTATGGCATAACACTTAGAAAAATATAAGGCAAACAGGCAGAGTCAACCTGATTTTGTGAAAGGGAAATCATGTTTAACCAATTTATTGGAGGTCTTTGAAGGAGTCACAGGTGCTGTGGATAAAGGGGAACTGGCAGATGTACTATACTTAGATTTCTATCTTTATCATTTGATAAAGTGCCACATCAAAGGTTTTTGTGGAAAATAAAAGTTTGTGGCGTAGGGCGTAACATATTGGCATGGATAGAAGATCAGCTAGCGAACAAGAAACAGAGTAGGCATTAATGGGCTTTTTTCTGATTGCCCAGATGTAATGAGTGGTGTGCCACAGGGATCAGTGCTGGAGCCTCAACTTTTTATAATTTATATAAATGACTTAGATGAAGGGACCAAAGTTATGGTTACTAAATTTGCTAATGACACAAAGATAGGAAGGAAAGTAAGTTGTGAAGAGGACATAAGGCTGCTACAAAGGGACATAGATAGGTTAAGTGCATGGGCAACGATCTGGCAAATGGAGTATAATGTGGGCAAATGTGAAATTGCCCATTTTGGCTGGAAGAATAAAAAAGCTTATTATCAAAATGGTGAGAGATTGCAGAGCTCTGAGATTCAGAGAGATCTGGGTATCTTAGTGCATGAATCACAAAAGGTTAGTATGCAGATACAGCAAGTAATTAGGAAATCTAATAGAATGTTATTGTTTATTGTGAAGGGAATTGAATATAAAAGTAGGGAGGTTCTGTTTCAGTTGTACAGGGCACTGGTGAGACCACATCTGAAGTATTGTGTGCAATATTGGTCTTCTTATTTATGGAAGAATGTAAATGCATTGGAAGCAGTTCAGAGAAGGTTTACTAGACCAATATCTGAAATGGACAGGTTGTCTTGTGAGGAAAAGTTAGGCAGGCTAGGATTGTATCCACTTGAGTTTAGAAGAGTAAGAGACGACTTGATTGAAAACTTTAAGATCCTGAAAGGTTTTGACACGGTGGATGTGGAGAGGATGTTTCGTCTTGTGGGAGAATTTAGAACTAGCAGTCACTGTTTAAAAATAAGGGGTTGTTCATTTAAAACAGAGATGAGGAGAATTTTTTTCTCTCAGTGGATAGTGAGTCTTTGGAACTCCCTTCCACAAAAGGCAATGGAAGCAGAATGTTTGAATATTTTTAAAGCAGAGGGAGATAAATTCTTGATAAAGAAGGGGGCAAAAGGTTATCGGAGGTAAGTGGGAGGTTGCAATCAGATCAGCCATGATCTTATTGAATGGCAGAGCAAGTCAGAGGGGCTGACTGGCCTACTCCTGCTCCTAATTCATATGCTTGTAATATATACACTCCCCACATCATCTGGGAGAGGTGAAGAAACAGATTAAAACCTCAGGCCAATTAGGTTGCAAAAAAATGGAAATTTCTTTTGGAACCTCCTAGGTGATCAACACTAGTTCAGGAGTTCATTCTGGTTCTGCAAATTCCACACAGTGATCGCCACCCCTGCCAGAAATAGGTTAAACTCTCACTTGAAGGAATTCGGTGAAATCAGTCTCCACCACGCAAACTGTTTCTGTTCCACAAGTCCACTGTTCTTAGAAAAGAACAACCTCCTGAGGCCTAACCTAGTTCTAGCCTTACATAACTTGAAATTGTGGTGTTCCCTAAGCTATTCAGTAAAACCAAGCTGTTTACAGCAGCACGATCTATTCTCTTCATCATCTTGCAAACCTTGATCAAGTCACCCTTAAGTCTACTTACCTGTAAAATGGATAGTCTCAGCACTTTTCATCTATCTTCATTTTATTTATTTATTTATGTTTATTCATTCATGGGATGTGGGCTTCGTTGGCTGGGCCAGTGTTTATTGCCCATCCCTAATTGCCCTTGAGAAGGTGGTGGTGAGCTGCCTTCTTGAACCGCTGCAGTCCATGTGGTGTAGGTACATCCACAGCGCTGTTAGGGAGGGAGTTCCAGGATTTTGACTCAGAGGTAGTGAAGGAACGGCGATATATTTCCAAATCAGGATAGTGAGTGACTTGGAAGGGAACTTCCATGTGGTGGTGCTCCCACCTATCTGCTGCCCTTGTCCTTCTAGGTGCTAGTGGTCATGGGTTTGGAAGGTACTGTCTAAGGAGCCTTGGTGAATTCCTGCGGTGCATCTTGTAGATGGTACACACTGCTGCTACTGTGCATCAGTGGTGGAGGGAGTGAATGTTTGTGGATGTGGTGCCAGTCAAGCAAACTGCTTTGTCCTGGACGGTGTCCAGCTTCTTCAGTGTTGCAGGAGCTGTACTCATCCAGGCAAGTGGGGCGTATTCCATCAAACTCATGGCTTGCGCCTTGTTGATGGTAGACAAGCTTTGGGGAGTCAGGAGGTGAGTTACTTGTTGCACGATTCCTGGCCTCTGACCTGCTCTTGTAGCCACAGTATTTATGTGGCTAGTCCAGTTCAGTTTGTGGTCAATGTTAATCGCCAGGATGTTGATATTGGGGGTTTCAGTAATGGTAATGCCATTGAACATCAAGGGGCAATGATTGGATTTTCTCTTGTTGGAGATGGTCATTGCCTGACACTTGAGTGGCACAAATGTTACTTGCCACTTGTCAGCCCAAGCCTGGATATTGTCTATGTCTTGCTGCATTTGGACATGGACTGCTTCAGTATCTGAGGAGTTGTGAATGGTGCTGAACATTGTGCAATCATCAGCGAACATCCCACTTCTGACCTTATGATAGAAGGAAGGTCATTGATGAAGCAGCTGAAGATGGTTGGGCCTAGGACACTACCCTGAGGAACTCCTGCAGTGATGTCACTCCTACCGTTACTGTCATGGATAGATGAATCTGTGGCAGGCAGGTTAGTGAGGATGAGGTCAATGAGGATGATGTTTTTCCTTCTTGTTGGTTCCCTCACCACCTTCCACAGACCCAGTCTAGCAGCTACGTAATTTAAGACTCAGCCAGCTCGGTCAGTAGTGGTGCTACCGAGCCACTCTTGGTGATGGACATTGAAGTCCCCCACCCAGAAAACTTTCTGCACCCTTGCCACGCTCAGCGCTTCCTCCAAGTGATGTTCAACATGGAAGAGTACTGATTCATCAGCTGAGGGAGGGCGGTATGTGGTAATCAGCAGGAGGTTTCCGTGCCCATGTTTGATGCCATGAGACTTCATGGGGTCTGGAGTCAATGTTGAGGACTCCCAGGGCAACTCCCTCCCAACTTTATACCACTGTGCCACCACCGCTGTTGGGCCTGTCCTGCCGGTGGGACAGGACATACCCTGGGATGTGATGGTGTAGTCTGGGACATTTTCTGTAAAGTATGATTCCATGAGGATGACTATGTCAGGCTGTTGCTCAACTAGTCTGTGAGGCAGCTCCCCAATTTTGGCACTAGCACCCAAATATTAGTAAGGATGACTTTGCAGATTCGATAGAGCTGCGATTGCCTTGTCATTTAAGGTGCCTAGGTCGATGCTGGGTGGTCCATCCGGTTTCATTCCTTTTTTGTGTCTTTGTAGTGGTTTGATACAACTGAATGGCTTGCTAGGCCTTTTCAGAGGACATTTAAGAATGAACCACATTGCTATGGGTCTGGAGTCACATGTAGGCCAGACCAGTAACAACTAAAGGGTATTAGTGAACCAGATGGATTTTTACAACAATGGTTTCATGGTCACCATTACACTTTTAATTCCAGATTTTTAATTGAATTTAAATTCCACCATCTGCTGTGGCAGGATTTCAGCCCGGGTCCCCAGAGCATTACCCTGGGTCTCTGGATTACTAGTCCAAAGACAATATCATCATGCCATCACCTGCAAACAAAGATGTTAAGCATGGCTCAGCTTGGCATCCTTTCCAAAGCCTCAACATCATTCACCATGTGAGGAAACCAAAGCTAGATACATTGTTCAAACAAAGGCCTGACCAAGGGTACAATCACATTGTGTAAAGCAGCATGCCGTAGCTGATCACAAACATCTTTTACCTCATGGGGTCTTTCATCTGTTACACTATATTCTAAATCATCTGTCCTAGTGTCCACAGGCTGCCCTAGTACATCACGCTTTCGGCCTCACATCTTACTTTGCCAGCAGCCTGGGCAAATCCCTATCCGAAAGATCTGACATCTCCTCTCATGGCGATATTTCTTGTCACTGACCGCCTCGGGGCATTGCAGGTGTTATTTTCAGTTCCGCCATCTGAGTATTAATCTAGCGAAAACAGCCCGGCATCCCTCTGTGATAAAATCCATATGATTTTGTCCCATTGAAATCAGGCGATGAAGTTCTAACTCAAAGCCATCCCTCACAACTTGACAATAGAAGTGACTGTTGATTTGAGGCAATTTTTAATTTATTATTTTACCCCAAGTGTAATTGCACATGAGAGTGAAGACCAGGTGTAGCCTTCAGGTAGTGTGAGGTTTAAAGTGCAGGGGATGATTGTGCTATCAATGAACAGCTTAAGGAAGCATTGGGACAGTTGGGTAAAACAAGGGGTGAAATTCACTTTGGGTGGTGACGCAAAATGGCCAGGAGGAAATCAACTGCTTACTTTTATACTGAAGTTCAAAACATACTTCACCCCCAAATTGTACACAGGGTGGTTTATCCATCACCCAGTTCTCTAACCAAATTTCAGAAACAACTTGAATTTCTATGGCTTCTTCAATGGAAGTGCTTCAGAGAGGTATAAGGATAAAATAGTCAGCAAACTAGCAAGGAGGGATTACGGAAGGGTATGGAAAAGTTTAGTCAGAGTATCCTTAGTAGAATAGATCCTTAAGGGATTTAGACAGTTCATGATTGGGAAGAGAAGTCATTGCTGGAGACACTGTGACCACGATTGAATATGTTAGAGTGAGAGCATGGGTGGTCCCACCAAAATGGAGAACAGAGGAGAGGTGTTGGAGGAGGACAAAATGGATGGCACGTTGAAGGGGCAAAGAGATGGAGGACGACAAGGAATGACAATGGACCACAGTCACATTGAATGTGAATTTGCTTAGGGCCATTTCAGTGTTGGGGGAGGACAGAAAGCTGAATGGAGGGAGTCAACTGAAGGAGTTGTGGAAGAGATTGACATAGGGAAAAATTTTCCCCTTGTTGCGGGGGGGGGTGGGGGGGAGTGTGGGAGCGGGTGTGGGTGGGCACGCCTCCGATCAGTGGCCCCAATTGGGAGCGCACCGCCATTTTACATGGGCAGGCCAGTTAAGGCCCGCCCAGAGTGAGGCCTGCTCGGAAGCACTATGCGCTCCCTGTGTGGGAGGGGTGGATTCCCTCATAAAGCCTCACCCCGCCAGTGGATGAGGTTTCATGCTTTTACCAAAGCCCGCCAGGGCTCCTGGCCTGCCCGCCAACCTTAAGGCTGGACGGGCAGGTTCACTAATGACCTTAATTAATTTTTCGATTGCCTCAATAGGCCATTAACATGTCGGGGGGTGCAGAGTTGACTTGGCTGTGGCCCCGCCGACCTGAAAATGGAAATGACACGGGGTGACATTGGGAGTTCCACCTGACATTATCCCGCGTCATTTTACACATCGGTGAGCAGGCCCCGCCTCTGCTTACCAACCGGAAGATCCTGCCCATAGATCTCAGAAGGGACAAGAAGATGAAGGAGTTTGAGCTTAGTGGTAGGAGATGGGTAATAGTTGGTAAGCATAAGGAAATGAGGGTGGCTTTTCTGTGGGGTCCGAAGTGGGTGATGATGGCATTTTTTTTTAGAGGAGATGCACAGAAAAGGGTACAGTTCGAATTATAAGCATGAAGGCCAAAAGGTGAAATTGGGTGCTCAGGAGGTTAGGGGAATGGTATTGAAGGTGGATATCGAGAAGAAGGGCAGGTTAGGGTGATAGGGAAGAAACTAAAGATTCTGTCTTGGAGTGAGAACAGGACTGAGAGAGTGTTTGACTTTGAGGTCAAGGGAAAAAAGACAGTAGGAAGAGGAAGAGCCAGCTGAATCGATGGTTTGAATTTCGTTGACAATAAATTTGCTGAGCTCTCTGCACTTGTATCCAAGTTCATCAAACAGAATTCGGAAAAGGGATAAAGAAAACCAATCAGCTGCTAGACAAACTGCTCCAACAACAAAAATTACCCACTGAGACAGGAGTAAGAATATCTATTGCCACTAACTCACCACAGCAATCACATCTGAAAAAAAGGAAAGAGGAACACAGCAGGATGTCTCAAATTGGGTTCTGGACTGAAGTCTGAATTTTACAAGAAATTTCCCAGCCGCAACTTCTCTCATCAAAGAGCTTTTCTACGCTGACTCATGGCTTCTCTCTGTCTTTATTTAACAGCAATTGAACTGGGTGACTTGGCGAACTCTGACGCAGGCAGGTGCATGAGTTTACACTGTCAGCCAGCTTGTCAGTTTCCCAGCACCATCCCACCCCTGAACATTTTCCCTCCATCTTGGGGTGCCCTCTCTCTCACTTCCCTGACAAGGCATCTTGCTGCTTCTTCTGATCTGGAGGACCTTCTATTGGCCTTCCAGCTTCAAAAGCCTCCCATCATCCTTAGGTGGATAGTGAGGCCACCCTCTGCCCACTAATTGGCCAGTTCAGGGAAAATTACAACCGGGTGACTGTTCCCCAATTTGACCTGGGCACCAGGGCCCTGAAGCCCCCAAGGAAAATCATACCTCTCAGTGATACATTTGTGCACTGCATTGTATAATGCACCTATCTTTGTATTTTAAAAAATCACAATTTCATTTAGGTTGACTTAAGACATAGGAAATCCATGAGTTTTAGGATCACCTTCACCCATGTGATCTTTTGGATAGGTTTTGGTCACCTGAGGGGTTTGAAGAAGAATTTTCCAGCACATTCTTTTTTCAATGATTGGTCTGGGTCTTTTTCCTCTGATTTCTTTTTAATCCCCTAAATTAAATGATTAAAGGGATTGTGTGTGAGGGCAGGGTGTTGATGGGAGGAAGAGGTGATGGTAGCTTCTAGTCATGATGTGCCAGTCAATATGAGTGTGGGTCGGGGTGTGATGGACCATTTGGTCTTTTTCTACCCATCATCTTCACATGTTAGATATTTTCAGTTTGACCATAAAACTTACCTTACCCAATACAAGCAGGGAAACACTGAATATACTCAGCAGGTCAGATGACATTTGTAGGGAGGGAAACAGAGCTAATATTTTAGGTTGATGACCTTTCATCAGAATTCAGAAAAGCTAAAGATGTAACAGTTTTAAGCAAGTTAGGAGGCAGGGGAAGAAGGGGTTGGGGGAGTGGAGAACAAAAAAGAAGGTTATGGTGGAAGGCAGGAGAGAATAAATGACATAAGGGATGATGGTGCAACGTATAAAGAGATCACAATAGGACAAGTAAAGAAACAAAGGTGAGTCTAGATGAGGTATAAATGGTAATATCCAAATCATTACCAACAGCTGCTGTCCAAAACAGTAGGAACCCATTTAGCATCTGAAATTTGTGAAAAAATGTTGAGTCTGGAAGGGTGTAAAGTGCCTCACCAAAACATAAGAGATGCTGTTCTTCAATCTTCCAGTAATGTTCATTAGAACACCAAAAGAGACCAAGGACAGAGTGGTTGAGGGAATAAAGTGACAAGCAACTGGAAACTCAGAGTCATGCTGGTGGACTGAATGGAGGTGTTCACAAAGTGGTCACCCAATCTGTACTTGGTCACCCTAATGTAAAGGGGCCACATTGTGAGCAGCGAATACGGTATACTAAATTCAAAGACATTCAATAAATCATTGTTTCAACTGAGAGGAGAGCTGGGGGCCTTGGAGGGTGGGAAAAGAGAAGGTAAAAGGGCGCGAGCTGCATCTCCTGCGCTTGCACGGGATGGTGTTGTGGCAATTAAGTTTTACCAGGATCAAATGCCTTCCCTATTGCCCTGCCCAAAATCAAACATAACGAGAAAGAAGCAAGATTAAGCAATAAAACCTACCACCACCTCAATGCACTGATCTAAATTTCCCACCTTCCCCCTCCCTTGGTAGGACAGCTATTAGCCGTTCCTGGCCCACCTGCTACACTTAAGTGCTGGTGAGTTGGAAGGCCCGAGCTCCTGACCCATTTCCCAACAGTGAAATAATGACCTGGCGATCCATTTTAGGGTTGTTCAAGTGATAAATATTGTCCGGGACCCCAGGTGGAACTCTCCTCTTCTTCTTTGAAAAGTGGCATGGAGTCTTTCACATCCACCTGAGGAGCAAGGTCTCATCCAAGAAACCACACTGTACAGTGTAGTAGTCCCTCAGGTGGGGAGTCAGCCTGGATTAAGTGCTTTAGGGGAGATTGCAGTATAGTGATAATGTCACTGGACTAGTAATCCAGAGAGCCAGGTTAATGTTCTGGGGACACAGGTACAAATCCCACCACAGGAGCTGGTAGAATTTAAATTCAGTTAATAAATCTGGAATATAAAGCTAGTCTCAGTAATGGAGACTGTGCCAACAATTGTTGTAAAAACCCATCTGGTTCACTGATGCCCTTTGGGAAAGGAAATCTGCCGTCCTTGCCTGGACTGGCCTAAATGTGACTCCAGACCCACAGCAATGTGGTTGACTCTTGACTGTCCTCTGAACTGGTCTAGCAAGCCACTAGTTCAAGGGCAATGAGGGATGGACAACAAATGCTGGTCTTGCCAGCCATCTCATTAAAGAATTTTTAAAAAATCTTTGCATTTTGAATTGAACTCGTGAGATAGAATCTTACCTATGGTGGACAGGCTGGGCAGGAGCGGGTAGGGGCGGTAGCAGACCCGATCGCCACCCGTGATCGGGTTGCGTGCTGCCGTTTTACGCAGGCAGGCCAATTAAGGCCCGCCCAGCATAACACATGGTCAGTAGCACTCAACGCTACTTGTGCAGGCGGGGGGAGGAGGGAGAGTCGGGGCCTGCCTCGGGGAGATTAAGTGGATAGTAAAAGTTTTTTTAAAATAAATAAAAAATTATTTAAACATGTCCCCTCATATGACTGTGTCACAGGAGCTGGGACATGTGTGTGAAATTGACAAAATTTATTTATTTATTTTATAATTCTATAAAACCTTCAGGAAAGCTCATCCCATCCGTGGATGAGATTTCCTGGAAAACACGAAGGCCGCTTGGGCTCTTTGCTTGCCCGCCAACCTTAAGGTCGGATGAGCAGCATTGTTAATAGGGTAAATTGCTTTCTTAATGGCCTTAATAGGCCATTGACACTTCGGCAGGCGCGCAGCTGCCTCCGACGCATGCCTGACGTCAACTTGCATCACTTTACGCGTCGGCATGTCCAGCACGGCCCTGCATGCCAACGGCAATATCCTGTCCTTGGCATCCTGTCTCAGAGGTGAGAGTGCTACCATTGAGCTTCAATTTCCTTGTTGTAAGTCTCCTATTTAAATGTAACATGAAATTGTTGGAAAAATGATTGAATGATGCATGATTAGAAATTGTCCTTCTAGATTACAGGAGTAACAGTAGATTTGGGATCGGTGTATCACAGTGTTTTCTGCTCTTTCTCCTCTCCAGGTTCTATGGCTACTAATGGTTGGAGTGTTACAGTTCCGGATTCTGTTTCTGCCTTGCAGGGGACCTCTGTGATCTTTGGTTGTTCTTTTCAATACCCTTACTATTCAAACACACATGCAGATGATATAACTGCTAGGTGGTTAAAAGACCCGTGTGAGCCAGGCTCTATAGATCTATACAATAATAAAGCAGAAAACTTGGAACATGGAATTAAATTGATAGGAGACCTGAATGAGAAAAACTGCTCTCTTCAGATAAATGACATTCAGAAAACCCACAATGGTCATTATTGCTTCAGATTTGAATTAAAAGATGAAGACAAGTGGACAGGAAAGCCTGGCTTGGTTCTCACTGTTTACGGTAAGTATTTCTTCCCAATAATTATCCTGTCTTGTACAACTCTTAGCTGCATTTATTTCATAAACTGAATGCACAAACCGACTTCACAATCCATACCTTCCCTTTCCTTTCTCCTACAGCTCGTCCAGAAAGACCCAATATCTCACTTTCCACAGTGTTGGTTGAAGGGGTTAACGCCAGTTTGATTTGTTCCTCCTCCAACGTTGACAAAAAGGCCCAGCCCAGTCTCAATTGGTATGGCACTGCTGACTTTGCAGTGACACAATGCAATGTTAACAACTCAACATTCAGCAGCTGCCTCAGTTTCATCCCATTGTACCAGGATCACAATAAGGTCATCAGTTGTTCAGTCAATTACAGTAAACTCCCGTATTCTGATGAAGGCAACATAACCCTGGATGTAAAATGTAAGCTATTTTTTTAACCAGATCTGCTTTCAACTGCAAAAGAAAAACTATATCTGATATTTCTCCAGTGAAAGATTTCCTATTGTATTTCACAGAGAAAAACTGATTGCTCAGCCAAAGAAGGAAACACTCAGAGAGAGTGTAGCCAAACATTAGATCAGGAGTTTGGTTTTCAGGAGGGTTGTGGTGCAAGAAAACTTGACTTTTTATATAATGCTTCTCATAACTCCAAGAGCTCACGAAGAATTTTGCAGCCATTTAATTATTTTGGAAGTGTATACGCTGTTGCAATGTAGGAAAAATGGCAGCCAATTTACTCACGGCAAGATAACTGACCAGATTAGGCTTTTCGTGTGAGGGGCCACATATCCAATTGTTTCTAACTCCTGGGGCCGAACTGCAAATTTCAGAGAGATAAGAATTGGCACAACATTAAACCAGAATTTCAAAATAAGTTAAGGTATGAAGGAAAGAAGCAATGTCAAAGAAATAAATTAATTATTTTTTTTTACAAGTAATTGAGAAAAACGACCATTAGAGTGTGAGAAGGTAAAAGTGTGTATGCCCTTCTAGATTACAGGAGTAACAGTGGATTTGGGATCGGCACACGCCCAGTCACAGGGTGCACCCTCACTCACCCTCAACCACTGCGTCAGTGTGTGTGTTGGCGAGTGGGGGCAAGGGTAAGTGAGAAACCCAAGACTGAGAGTAAGGCAGACACACATTCATTCTCTCTTTCACACAAACACACACTCTCTCCCTCACACAAACACACACACTCTCTCTCACAGTCTCTCTTTCTCTCACACAAACACACACTCTCTCTCTCTCACAGTCTCTCTCTCTCACACAAACACACACTCTCTCTCTCTCACAGTCTCTCTCTCTCACAGACACAAACACACACACTCTGTCTCGCTCTCACACATACACACATTCGCTCTCTCACACAAAAACACTCATAATCTCTCCGCCACAAACACACACAATCTCTCTCTCAGTGTCTCTCTGTCTCTCACACTATCACACAAATGCACACACACTCTCTCTCTCACATAAACACACACGCTCTCTCTCTCACACAACCGCACACACACTCTCTCTCAGTCTCTCTCTCACACAAACACACACTCTCTCTCACAGTCTCTCTCTCTCACAAACACACTCTCTCTCTCCAAAAAAAACACACTTACTCACACACACACACTCTCTCTCTCACACAATCTCTCTCTCTCTCACACACACAGACTCCCTCTCTCACACAAACACACACTATCTCTCACACAGTCTCTCTCTCTCCCACATAAACAGACTCCCTCTCTCACAAGAACACACACTCTCACACAAAACACTCTCTCATGAACACATGCACTCTCTCTCTCTCTGTCTCTCTCTCACACAAACACACACACTCTCTCTCTCACACAGTCTCTCTCTCTCACACACACAAACAGACTCCCTCTCTCACACAAACACACACTATCTCACACAAAAACACTCTCCCATAAACACACACTCTCTCTCTCTGTCTCTCTCTCCCTCTCTCTCTCACTCACACAAACGCACTCTCTCTCTCACACAAACACACTCACACAAACACACACACTTTCTCTCTCACACTCTCTCGCACCAACACACACTCACTCTCACAGTCTCACTTACTCACACAAACACACTCTATCTCTCTCTCACACAGTCTCTCTCTCACATAAACAGACTCCCTCACTCACACAAACACACTCATATAAAAACACTCTCTCATAAACACATGCACTCTCTCTCTCTCTGTCTCTCTCTCTCTCACACAAACACACACTCTCTCTTTCACATCTCTCTCTCACACAAACAAACACTCTCTCTCTCACACACTCACTCTCTCACACACACAAACACACACTCTGTCACACAATCTCTCTATCTCACAAAAATGCACACACTCTCTCTCACACTCTGTCTCACACAAACATGGTCTCTCTCACACAAACACACACAATCTCTCTCTCACACAAACACACACACTCTGTCTGTCTCAATCTCTCACACAAATACAAACTCTCTCTCTCACACACTCTCTCAAACAAAAGCACTCTCTCTCACACAAACACACACACTCTCTCTCTCCCTCACAGTCTCTCTCTCTCACATGATCACACACACACTCTCTCTCTCACACAGTCTCTCTCTCTCACACAAACACACGCTCTCTCTTTCACATCTCTCTCTCACACAAACAAACACTCTTTCTCACACACTCACTCTCACACACACAAACAGACACTCTGTCACACAATCTCTCTATCTCACACAAATGCACACACTCTCTCTCACACTCTATCTCACACAAACATGGTCTCTCTCACACAAACACACACAATCTCTCTCTCACACAAACACACACACTCTGTCTGTCTCACTCTCTCACACAAATACAAACTCTCTCTCTCACACACTCTCTCAAACAAAAGCACTCTCTCTCACACAAACACACACACTCTCTCTCTCCCTCACAGTCTCTCTCTCTCACATGATCACACACACACTCTCTCTCTCACACAGTCTCTCTCTCACACAAACACACACTCTCTCTCACACACACAAATGCACACACTCTCTCTCACAATCTCTCTCACACAAACTCACACACTCCCTCTCTCGCATAAACACACACGCTCTCTCTCTCTCACACAAACGCACACACTCCCTCTGTCAGTCTCTCTCACACAAACACACATTCTCTCTCACAGTCTCTCTCGCTCACAAACACACTCTCTCTCTCTCCAACAAATACAATCTTTCTCACACAAACACACACAGTCTCTCTCTCACACAGTCTCTCTCTCTCTCACACACAAACAGACTCCCTCCCTCACACAAACTCACACTATCTCTCATACAAAAACACTCTCATAAACACACACACTCTCTCTCTCTCTGTCTCTCTCTCCCTCTCTCTCCTAAACACAAACACATTCACTCTCTCTCACACAAACACACTCACACAAACATACACACACTCTCTCTCACACAAACACACACCCAATCTCACAGTCTCGCTTACTCACACAAACACACACACTCTCTCTCTCACACAGTCTCTCTCTCTCTCTCACACAAACACACTCACACAAACACACACTCTTTCTCTCACACAAACACATTCTCTGTCACACAAACACACACTCCCTCTCACTCTCACTTTCTCACACAAACACACACTCTCTCTCTCACACACTCTCCGTCTCTCACACAAAAGCACTCAATCTCACACAACCACACACACTCTCTTTCTCACAGTCGCTCTCTCTCACACACAAACACACACACTCTCTCTCTCTCTCTCAGACACACTCTCTCACACACACAAACACACACGCTCTCTCTCACAGTCTCTCTCACACAAACACACACACTCTCTCTCTCTCTGTCACACAATCACACACACTCTCTCACACAAACACACACACTCTCTCTGTCTCACTCTCTCACACAAGCACACACTCTCTCTCACACAAAAGCACTCTCTCTCACACAAACACACACACTCTCTCTCTCTCCCTCAGTCTCTCTCTCAAATGAACACACACACACTCTCTCTCTCTCACACAGTCTCTCTCACACAAACACACACACTCTCTCTCACACACATAAACGCACACTCTCTCTCACAATCTCTCTCTCACAAACACACACACTCTCTCTCTCACAGTCTCTTTCTCTCTCAAACCAACACACGCTCTGTCTCCCACACTCTCTCTCTCACACAAACGCACACACTCACTCTCTCTGTCTCTCTCTCTCTCTCATAAACACACACGCTCTCTCTCTCACACACAAATGCACACACTCCCTCTCTCAGTCTCTCTCTCACACAAATGCACACACTCTCTCTCACCGTTTCTCTCTCACACACAAACACACACTCTCTCTCACAGTCTCTCTCTCTCTCTCACAAACACACTCTCTCTCTCCAACAAAAACACTCTTTCTCACACAAACACACACACTCTCTCTCTCACACAGTCTCTCTCTAACTCACACAAACAGACTCCCTCTCTCACACAAACACACACTATCTCTCACACAAAAACACTCTCTCATAAACACACACTCTCTCTCTCTGTCTTTCTTTCCCTATCTCTCTTAAACACAAACAAAACACACTCTCTCTCACACAAACACACTCACACAAACACACACACTCTCTCTCTCACACTCTCTTACACCAACACACACTCACTCTCACAGTCTCACTTGCTCACACAAACACACACTATCTCTCACACAGTCTCTCTCTCTCTCACATAAACAGATTCCCTTGCTCACACAAACACACTCTCATACAAAAACACTCTCTCATAAACACATGCACTCTCTCTCTCTCTGTCTCTCTCACACACACAAACACACACTCTCTCTTTCACAGTCTCTCTCACACAAACAAACACTCTCTCTCTCACACACTCACTCTCTCACACATACAAACACACACTCTGTCACACAATCTCTCTATCTCACACAAATGCACACACTCTCTCTCACACTCTATCTCACACAAACACGGTCTCTCTCACACAAACACACACAATCTCTCACACAAACACACACACTCTGTCTGTCTCACTCTCTCACACAAATACAAACTCTCTCTCACACACTCTCTCACACAAAAGCAGTCTCTCTCACACAAACAGACACTCTCTTTCTCCCTCACAATCTCTCTCTCTCACATGAAAACACACACACACTCTCTCTCACAGTCTCTCTCTCTCTCACACAAACACACGCTCTCTCACACACACAAACGCACACACTCTCTCACAATCTCTCTCACACAAACTCACACAGTCTCTCTCTCTGTCTCTCTCTCTCGCATAAACACACACGCTCTCTCTCACTCACACAAACGCACACATTCCCTCTCTCACACCCTCTCACACCAACACACACTCACTCTCACAGTCTCACTTGCTCACACAAACACACACTATCTCTCTCTCACACAGTCTCTCTCTCTCTCACATAAACAGACTCCCTCGCTCACACAAACACACTCTCATACAAAAACACTCTCTCATAAACACATGCACTCTCTCTCTCTCCAACAAAAACACTCTTTCTCACACAAACACACACACTCTCTCTCTCACACAGTCTCTCTCTCTCACTCACACAAACAGACACCCTCTCTCACACAAACACACACTATCTCTCACACAAAAACACTCTCTCATAAACACACACACTCTCTCTCTCTTTCTCTCTTTCCCTATCTCTCTTAAACACAAACACACTCTCACACAAACACACTCACACAAACACACACACTCTCTCTCTCACACTCTCTCACACCAACACACACTCACTCTCACAGTCTCACTTGCTCACACAAACACTCTCTCTCTCACACACAAACACACAGTCTCTCTTTCACAGTCTCTCTCTCACACAAACAAACACTCTCTCACACACTCACTCTCTCACACACACAAACACACACTCTGTCACACAATCTCTCTATCTCACACAAATGCACACACTCTCTCTCACACTCTATCTCACACAAACACGGTCTCTCTCACACAAACACACACAATCTCTCTCTCACACAAACACACACACTCTGTCTCACTCTCTCACACAAATACAAACTCTCTCTCTCACACACTCTCTCAAACAAAAGCACTCTCTCTCACACAAACGCACACACTCTCTCTCTCCCTCACAGTCTCTCTCTCTCACATGAACACACACACTCTCTCACACACACAAATGCACACACTCTCTCTCTGTCACACAAACACACACACTCTCTCACACAAACACACGCACTCTCTCTGTCTCACTCCCTCACACAAACACACACTCTCTCTCACACTAAAGCACTCTCTCTCACACAAACACACACACACTCTCTCTCTCCCTCAGTCTCTCTCTCACACGAACACACACACACTCTCTCTCTCACACAGTCTCTCTCTCTCACACAAACACACACACTCTCTCTGTCTCACTCTCTCACACAAACACACACTCTGTCTCTCATACAAAAACACTCTCTCTCACACAAACACACACACTCTCTCTCTCTGTCACACAAACACACACACTCTCTCACACAAACACACACACTCTCTCTGTCTCTCTCTCTCACACAAACACAAACTCTCTCTCTCACACAAAAGCACTCTCTCTCACACAAACACACACACTCTCTCACACAAACACACACACTCTCTCTGTCTCACTCTCTCACACAAACACACACTCTCTCTCACACTAAAGCACTCTCTCTCACACAAACACACACACTCTCTCTCTCTCCCTCAGTCTTTCTCTCACACGAACACACACACACTCTCTCTCTCACACAGTCTCTCTCTCTCACACAAACACACACACTCTCTCTCACACACATAAACTCACACACTCTCTCTCACAATCTCTCTCTCACAAACACACACACTCTCTCTCTCACAGTCTCTCTCTCTCTCACACCAACACACGCTCTGTCTCCCACACTCTCTCTCTCACACAAACTCACACACTCTCTCTCTCTGTCTCTCTCTCTCATAAACACACACGCTCTCTCTCTCACACACAAATGCACACACTCTCTCTCAGTTTCTCTCTCACACATAAACACACACTCTCTCTCACAGTCTGTCTCTCTCACAAACACACTCTCTCTCTCTCCAACAAAAACACTCTCACACAAACACACACACTCTCTCTCTCTCACACAGTCTCTCTCTCTCACTCACACAAACAGACTCCCTCTCTCGCACAAACACACTATCTCTCACACAGAAACACTCTCTCATAATCACACACTCTCTCTCTCTGTCTCTCTTTCCCTATCTCTCTTAAACACAAACACACTCTCTCTCACACAAACACACTCACACAAACACACACACTCTATCTCTCACACTCCCTCACACCAACACACACTCACTCTCACAGTCTCACTTTCTCACACAAACACACTCACTCTCTCTCTCACACAGTCTCTCTCTCTCTCACATAAACAGACTCCCTCTCTCACACAAACACGCTCTCATACAAAAACACTCTCTCATAAACACATGCACTCTCTCTCTCTGTCTCTCTCACTCTCTTACACACAGAAACACACTCTCTCTCTCACACACTCACTATCTCACACACACAAACACACACTGTCACACAATCTCTCTATCTCACACAAATGCACACACTCTCTCTCACACTCTCTATCTCACACAAACACAGTCTCTCTCACACAAACACACAAAATCTCTATCTCACACAAACACACACACTCTCTCTCACACACATAAACTCACACACTCTCTCTCACAATCTCTGTCTCACAAACACACACTGTCTCTCTCTCACAGTCTCTCTCTCTCTCACACCAACACGCTCTGTCTGCCACACTCTCTCTCTCACACAAACGCACACACTCTCTCTCTCTGTCTCTCTCTCTCTCTCTCATAAACACACACGCTCTTTCTCTCACACACAAATGCACACACTCCCTCTCTCAGTCTCTCTCTCACACAAACACACACTCTCTCTCACAGTTTCTCTCTCACACACAAACACACACTCCCTCTCACAGTCTCTCTCTCTCACAAACACACTCTCTCTCTCTCCAACAAAAACACTCTTTCTCACACAAACACACACACTCTCTCTCTCACACAGTCTCTCTCTCTCACTCACACAAACAGACTCCCTCTCTCGCACAAACACACTATCTCTCACACAAAAACACTCTCTCATAAACACACACACTCTCTCTCTCTGTCTCTCTTTCCCTATCTCTCTTAAACACAAACACACTCTCTCTCACACAAACACACTCACACAAACACACACACTCTCTCTCTCACACTCTCTCACACAAACACACACTCACTCTCAAAGTCTCACTTGCTCACACAAACATACACTATCTCTCTCTCACACAGTCTCTCTCTCTCTCACATAAACAGACTCCCTCGCTCACACAAACACACTCTCATACAAAAACACTCTCTCATAAACACATGCACTCTCTCTCTCTGTCTATCTCTCTCACACACAAACACACACTCTCTCTCTCTCACGCACTCACTCTCTCACACAAACAAACATGCACTGTCACACAATCTCTCTATCTCACACAAATGCACAAACTCTCTCACACTCTCTATCTCACACAAACACAGTCTCTCTCACACAAACACACACAATCTCTCTGTCACACAAACACACACTGTCTCTCTCACACAAACACACACTCTCTCTCTGTCTCACTCTCTCTCACAAATACACACTCTCTCTCTCACACACTCTCACTCTCACAAAAGCACTCTCTCTCACACAAACACACACACTCTCTCTCGCACACACAAATGCACACACTCTATCTCACAATCTCTCTTTCACAAACACACACACTCTATCTCTCACAGTCTCCCTCTCTCTCACACCAACACACGCTCTGTCTCCCACACTCTCTCTCTCACACAAATGCACACACTCTCTCTCTCTCTGTCTCTCTCACACAAACACACACTCTCTCTCACAGTCTCTCTCTCACACACACACACTCTCTCTCACACAAACACATATTCTCTCTCACAATCTCTCTCTCTCACAAACACACTCTCTCTCTCTCCAACAAAAACACTCTTTCTCACACAAACACACACACTCTCTCTCTCACACAGTCTCTCTCTCTCTCTCACACAAACAGACTCCCTCTCTCACACAAACACACACTATCTCTCACACAAAAACACTCTCATAAACACACACACTCTCTCTCTCTGTCTCTCTCTCCCTCTCTGTCTTAAACACAAACACATTCACTTTCTCTCACACAAACACATTCATACAAACATAAACACTCTCTCTCTCACACTCTCTCACACAAACACACACTCACTCTCACAGTCTCGCTTGCCCACACAAACACACACACCCTCTCTCTCACACAGTCTCTCTCTCTCTCTCTCTCACACAAACACACTCACACAAACACACACACTCTCTCTCTCACACTCTCTCGCACAAACACATTCTCTGTCACACAAACACACACTTCCTCTCACAGTCTCACTCTCTCACACAACACACACTCTCTCCCTCACACACTCTCTGTCTTTCACACTAAAGCACTCAATCTCACACAACCACACATTCTCTCTCCCACAGTCTCTCTCTCACACACAAATGCATTCACTCTCTCTCACACTCTCTATCTCACACAAACACAGTCTCTCTCACACAAACACACTCACTCTCTCTGTCACACTCTCTCACACAAACACACAAACTCGCTCTCTCTCTCTTTCTCACAGAAACACACACTCTCTGTCTCTCTCACAGTCTCTCTCACACACAAAAACACTCTCTCTCTCCCTCACTCTCTCTCTCTCACAAATAAACACACACTCTCTCTCTCACAGTCTCTCCCTTTCACACACCCACTCACGCTCTCACACACAAACACACGCTCTCTCTCTCACACACTCCCTCTCACACAAAAATACTCACTCTCACACACAAGCACACACACTTTCTCCCTCTCTCTCACACAGTAGCTCTCTCTCACACAAACGCACACACTCTCTTTCTCAGTCTCTCCCTTTCACACATACACACACACTCTCTCTCTCACACAAACACACACACTCTCTCTCTCACACACAAACACTCTATCTCACAGTCTCTCACACACAAACACACACACTCACTCTCTCTCTCTCACAGTCTCTCTCTCTCTCTCACACAGAAACACACACTCTCTGTCTCTCTCACAGACTCTCTCTCTCACACACAAAAACAATCTCTCTCTCACAAACACACACACTCTCTCCCTCCCTCACACTCTCTCTCTCTCTCTCACAAACAAAAACGCACTCTCTTTCTCACACAATCTCCCTTTCACACAAACACACACACTCTCTCACACAAACACACCCACTCACGCTCTCACACACAAACACACACTCTCTCTCTCACACACATTCTCTCTCACACAAAAGCACTCACTCTCACACAAACACACACACTCCCTGCCTCACAGTCTCTCTCTCTCTCACACAAACACACACTCTCACACAAACACACACTCTCTCACATTCTCTCCCTCTCACACAAACACACACTCTCTCACACAAAAACACTCTCTCTCACAAAAACACACTCTCTCTCACACAAACACACACTCTCTCTCACACAAGCACACACACTCTCTCTCTCTCAGTCTCTCTCTCTCTCGCTCACACAAATACACACTCTCTCCCACACTCTCTCTCTCACACAAACACACACACTCTCTCTCTCACATATATACACAAGGCCTCTCTCTCACAAACGCACACACTCTCTCTGTCTCTCTCTCTCACACAAAAACACACTCTCTCTCCCACACTCTCTCTCTCACACAAACGCACACACTCTCGCTCTCACATATACACACACGGTCTCTCTCACAAACGCACACACTGTCTCTGTCCCTCTCTCTCACACAAACACACACTCTCTCTCACACACACATTCTCTCCAACAAAAACGCTCTCTCTCACACACACAAACACTCTCTCTGACAGTCTCTCTTGCTCACACAAACATACACACTCTCTCTCACACTCTCTCTCTCACACAAACTCACTCTCTCTCACACAAAAACACACTCCCTCTCTCACAGTCTCTCTCTCACACAAAAACATTCTCTCTCTCCCTCACTCTCTCTCTCTTTCACAAACAAACACACACTCTCTCTCTCACAGTCTCTCCCTTTCACACAAACACACAAACTCTCACACACAAACACATGCTCTCTCTCTCACACACTCCCTCTCACACAAAAACACTCACTTTCACACACAAGCACACACACTTTCTCCCTCTCTCTCACACAGTAGCTCTCTCTCACACAAACGCACACACTCTCTCACAGTCCCTCTCTCACACACAAACGCACACACTCTCTTTCTCAGTCTCTCCCTTTCACACATACACACACACTCTCTCTCTCACACAAACACACACACTCTCTCTCTCACACACAAACACTCTATCTCACAGTCTCTCACACACAAACAAATACTCTCTCTCACACACAAACACACACACTCACTCTCTCTCTCACAGTCTCTCTCTCTCTCACACAGAAACACACACTCTCTGTCTCTCTCACAGACTCTCTCTCTCACACACAAAAACAATCTCTCTCTCACAAACACACACACTCCAGCTTTCACACAAACACACACTCTCTCACACACTCTCACACAAAAACACTCTCTCTCTCACGAAAACACACACTCTCTCACGCAAACTCACCCACTCTCTCTCACACAAACACACACATTCTCCCTGTCACGCAAACACACACTCTCTCCCACACAAAAACACTCTTTCTCCCTCTCTCACAGTCTCTCTCTGTCACACAAACACACACACCCTCTCTCTCTCACACAAACACACTCTCTCTCTCACAAACACACATGTTCTCTCTCTCTCAGTCTCTCTCTCTCACACACAAACATACACTCTCTTTCTCTCACAGTATCTCTCTCTCACACACACAAACACACACTCTCTCTCTCACCGTCTCTCTCTCTCACCCAAACACACTCTCTCACAAACACACACATTCTCTCTCACAGTCTTTCTCTCTCTCACACACACGCAAACAGACGCACTCTGTCTCTCTCTCTCTCACACGTAAAAAAACACACTCTCCCTTTCTCACAGTCTCTTTCTCTCTCACAGACACAAACACACACTCTCTCACAGTTTCTCTCTCACACAAACACACAGACCCACACACACTCTCACACAAAACACTCTGTCTTACACACAAATACACGCTCTCTCTCAAACACACACTCTCTCTCTCACGCAAACACACACACTCCCTCTCTCACACAAACACACTCTCTCTCTCACAAACACACACATTCTCTCTCTCTCAGTCTCTCTCGCTCACACACAAACACACACTCTTTCTCTCTCACAGTATCTCTCTCTCACACACACAAACACACACTCTCTCTCTCACCGTCTCTCTCTCACACAAACACACGCTCTCTCTCACGCAAACACACACACACTCTCTCACACAAACACACACACTGTCTCTCTCACATAAACACACACACACTCTCTCTCTCACACACTCCCTCTCACACAAAATCACTCACTCTCACACACAAACACACACAATTTCTCCCTCTCTCTCAGACAGTATCTCTCTGTCACACAAACATGCACTCTTTCACTGTCACACTCTCTCTCTCACACAAACACACACACTCTCTCACACAAACACACACTCTCTCTCACACAAACACACACTCTCTCACACAAACACACATTCTCTCAAACAAAAACACACACTCTCTCACAAAAACACACACACTCTCTCTCTTTCTCTCACACCCTCTCACACAAAAGCACTCATTCTTTCACACAAACACACACACTCTCTCTCTCACACACTGTCTCTCTCACAGTCCCTCTCTCTCATACAAACACACATTCTCTCCCACACTCTCTCTCTCACACACACGCAAACACACACACTCTTTCTCTCACACACAAAAACACTCTATCTCTCGGAAACACACACAGTCACTCCCTCCCTCACAGTATCTCTCTCTCACACACAAACACACTCTCTCCCACACTCTCTCTCTCACAAAAACATACACTCTATCTCACAGTCACTCTCTCTCACACAAGCACAGTCTCTCTCACACAAACACACACTCTCTCTCACACAAACACACCCACTCTCTCTCTCACAAACACACACTCACTCTCACCCACTCCCTCTCACACAAAAACACTCACTTTCACACACAAGCACACACTTTCTCCCTCTGTCTCACACAGTATCTCTCTCTCACACAAACACACACTCTTTCGCTGTCACACTCTCTCTCTCTCACACACAAACACACCCACACACTCTTTCACACAAACACACACTATCTCTCACACAAACACACACTCTCTCACACAAACACACACTCTCTCACACACAAACACACCCACTCTCTATCACACACAAACACACTCTCTCTCACACACTCCCTCTCACACAAAAACACTCACTTTCACACACAAGCACAAACTTTCTTCCTCTCTCTCACACAGTATCTCTCTCTCACACAAACACACACACTCTCTCACACTGTCTCTCACACTCTCTCTCTCACATAAAAACACTCACTCTCTCACACAAACACACACTCTCTCTCTCACAGTCCCTCTCTCATGCAAACACACTCCCTCTCCCTCTCTCACAGTCTCTCTCTGTCACACAAACACACACACCCTCTCTCTCTCACACACTCTCTCTCTCACAGTCCCTTTCTTTCATACAAACACACACTCTCTCTCACACACTCCCTCTCACACAAAATCACTCACTCTCACACACAAAAACACACAATTTCTCCCTCTCTCTCAGACAGTATCTCTCTGTCACACAAACATGCACTCTTTCACTGTCACACTCTCTCTCTCACACAAACACACACACTCTCTCACACAAACACACACTCTCTCACACAAACACACACTCTCTCACACACAAACACAAACTCTCTCACACAAACACACATTCTCTCAAACAAAAACACACACTCTCTCACAAAAACACACACACTCTCTCTCTTTCTCTCACACCCTCTCACACAAAAGCACTCATTCTTTCACACAAACACACACACTCTCTCTCTCACACACTGTCTCTCTCACAATCCCTCTCTCTCATACAAACACACACTCTCTCCCACACTCTCTCTCTCACACACACGCAAACACACACACTCTTTCTCTCACACACAAAAACACTCTCTCTCTCGGAAACACACACACTCACTCCCTCCCTCACAGTCTCTATCTCTCACACACAAACACACTCTCTCCCACACTCTCTCTCTCTCACAAAAACATACACTCTATCTCGCAGTCACTCTCTATCACACAAGCACACTCTCTCTCTCTCTCTCACACTCCCTCTCACACAAAAACACTCACTTTCACACACAAGCACACACTTTCTCCCTCTCTCTCACACAGTATCTCTCTCTCACACAAACACACACTCTTTCACTGTCACACTCTCTCTCTCACACACACAAACACACACACACTCTCTCTCACACAAACACATACTATCTCTCACACAAACACACACTCTCTCACACAAACACACACTCTCTCACACACAAACACACCCACTCTCTATCACACACAAACACACACTCTCTCACACACTCCCTCTCACACAAAAACACTCACTTTCACACACAAGCACACACTTTCTCCTCTCTCACACAGTATCTCTCTCTCACACAAACACACACTCTTTCGCTGTCACACTCTCTCTCTCTCACACACAAACACACACACACTCTCTCTCACACAAACACACACTATCTCTCACACAAACACACTCTCACACAAACACACACTCTCTCAGACACAAACACACCCAATCTCTATCACACACAAACACACTCTCTCTCTCACACACTCCCTCTCAGACAAAAACACTCACTTTCACACACAAGCACATACTTTCTCCCTCTCTCTCACACAGTATCTCTCTCACACACAAACACACACACTCTCTCACACTGTCTCTCACACTCTCTCACATAAAAACACTCACTCTGTCACACAAACACACACTCTCTCTCTCACAGTCCCTCTCTCTTACACGAACACACTCTCTCTCCCTCTCTCACAGTCTCTCTCTGTCACACAAACACACACACCCTCTCTCTCTCACATACTCTCTCTCTCACAGTCCCTTTCTCTCATACAAACACACACTCTCTCCCACACTCTCTCTCTCACACACACGCAAACACACACACTCTTTCTCTCACACACAAAAACACTCTCTCGAAAAACACACACACTCACTCCCTCCCTCACAGTCTCTCTCTCTCACACAAACACACACTCTCTCTCACACAAACACACGCACTCTCTATCACACACAAACACACACTCTCTCTCTCACACACTCCCTCTCACACAAAAACACTCACTTTCACACACACGCACACACTTTCTCCCTCTCTCTCACACAGTATCTCTCTCTCACACAAACACACACTGTCTCTCTCACACAAACACAATCTCTCTCACACAAACACACACTCTCTCACACACAAACACACACTCTCACACAAACACACACTGTCTCTCTCACACAAACACAATCTCTCTCACACAAACACACACACTCTCTCACACATACACATACACTCTCTCACACAAACCCCCCCTCTCACACACGCCCCCTCACACAAAAATGCTCACTCTCACACACAAACACACACACTTTCTCCCTCTCTCTCACACAGTATCTCTCTCTCACACAAACACACACTGTCTCTCTCACACAAACACACACTCTCACAGAAACATACACTCTCACACAAACACACATTCTCTCACACACAAACACACATTCTCACACACAAACACATACTCTCACACACAAACACACAATCTCTCTCACATAAACACACAATCTCACACAAACACACACACTCTCTCATACAAACCCACCCTCTCTCTCACACACAAATACACACATTCTCTCATACAAACACATACTCTCTCTCACACAAACCCCCCCTCTCTCACACACACAAATACACACAGTCTCTCATACAAACACATACTCCCTCTCACACAAACACACCCTCTCACACACGCCCTCTCACACAAAAATGCTCACTCTCACGCACAAACACACACACTTTCTCCCTCTCTCTCACACAGTATCTCTCTCTCACACAAACACACACTGTCTCTCTCACACAAACACACACTCTCACAGAAACATACACTCTCACACAAACACACATTCTCTCACACACAAACACACATTCTCACACACAAACACATACTCTCTCACACACAAACACACAATCTCTCTCACATAAACACACACTCTCACACAAACACACACACTCTCTCATACAAACCCACCCTCTCTCTCACACACAAATATACACATTCTCTCACACAAACACATACTCTCTCTCACACAAACACACAATCTCTCTCACACAAACACACAATCTCTCTCACACAAACACACACACTCTCTCACACAAACACACACTCTCTCTCTCTCACACACTCCCTTTCACACAAAAATACTCACTCTCACACACCAACACACACACTTTCTACCTCTCTCTCACACAGTGTCTCTCAGAAAACACACTCTCTCACACACAAACACATACTCTCTCTCACACAAAGACACACTCTCTCACACAAACACAGACTCTCTCTCACACAAACACATACTCTCTCTCACACAAACACACACTCTCTCTCACACAAACACACACTCTCTCTCACACAAACACACACACACTCTCACACAAATACACACAATCTCTCACACATACACATACACTCTCTCACACAAACCCCCCCTCTCACACACGCCCTCTCACACAAAAATGCTCACTCTCACACACAAACACACACACTTTCTCCCTCTCTCTCACACAGTAACTCGCTCTCACACAAACACACACTCTCACAGAAACATACACTCTCACACAAACACATATTCTCTCACACACAAACACACAATCTCTCTCACATAAACACACACTCTCACACAAACACACACACTCTCTCATACAAACCCACCCTCTCTCTCACACACGAATATACACATTCTCTCACACAAACACACACTCTCTCTCAAACAAACACACACACTCTCTCACACAAACACATACACTCTCTCTATCTCACACACACACAAACTCACACTCTCTCTCTCTCACACACTCCCTTTCACACAAAAATACTCACTCTCACACACCAACACACACACTTTCTCCCTCTCTCTCACACAGTGTCTCTCACAAACACACTCTCTCACACACAAACACATACTCTCTCTCACACAAACACACACTGTCTCTCACACAAACACACACACACTCTCACACAAATACACACAATCTCTCATACAAACACATACTCTCTCTCACACAAACACACTCTCTCTCCCTCTATCACAGTCTCTCTCTCACACAAACACACACACCCTCTCTCTCTCACCTAAACACACTCTCTCTCACAAACACACAAACACACACACTCTCTCTCAGTCTCTCTCTCACGCACACACAAACACACATACTCTCTCTCAGTTTCTCTCTCACACACACAAACACACACACTCTCTCTCACAGTCTCTCACACAAACACACACTCTCTCACACACAAACACTCTCTCTCTCACAGTCTCTCTCTCTCTTTCACACAAACACACTCTCTCTCTCACACACAGACACACTCTCCCACACACAAACACACACTCTCTCACACAAACACACACTCTCTCTCTCACACAAACACACACTCTTTCTCTCAGTCTCTCACACAAACACACTCTCTCTCTCACACAAACACACACACTCTCTCTCTCACGCAAACACACACACTCTCTCTCACACAAACAAACACTCTCTCTCTCACAGTCTCTCTCTCTCACAAACACACACTCTTTCTCACACACACAAAAACACTCTCCCCCTATCACAGTCACTCTCTCTCACGCAAACGCACAGACTCTCTCTTTCTCACAGTCTCTCCCTCTCACACAAACACACACACTCTATGTGTCTCTCTCACACACAAACACACACACCCTCTCTCACAAACACACACATTCTCTCTCACAGTCTTTCTCTCTCTCACACACAAACACATTCTCCCTCTCTCTCACACTCTCTCTCATACAAAAACACTCTCTCTAACACACAAACACACACACTTTCTCCCTCTCTCTCACACAGTATCTCTCTCTCACACAAACAAACTCTCTCTGTCACACTGTCTCTCACACAAACACAGACTCTCCCTCACAAACACACACTCTCTCACACAAACACACCTACTCTCTCTCTCACACACACAAACACACACTCCCTCTCTCACACACTCCTTCTCACACAAAAATACTCACTCTCACACACAAACACACACACTTTCTCCCTCTCTCTCACACAGTATCTCTCTCTCACACAAACACACACTGTCTCTCTCACAAACACACACTCTCTCACACACAAACACACACTCTCTCACACACAAACATACTCTCTCTCACACAAAGATACACTCTCTCACACACAAACATACACTCTCTCTCACACAAACACATACTCTCTCTCACACAAACACACACTCTCTCTCACACAAACACACACACTCTCTTACACAAACACACACACTCAAACAAACACATACACTCTCTCACACAAACCCACTCTCTCTCTCACACACACATACACACAGTCTCTCATACAAACACATACTCTCACTCACACAAACACACTCTCTCTCTCTCTCTCACAAATGCACACACTCTCCCTTTCTTACATTCTCTCCCTCTCACACAAACACACACACTTTTTCTCTCTCACAGTCTCTCTCTCACACACAAACACACTCTCTCTCCCTCTCTCACAGTCTCTCTCTGTCACACAAACACTCTCTCTCCCTCTCTCACAGTCTCTCTTTCACATAAACACACACTCTCTCACACACAAACACACTGTCTCTCTCTATCACAGTCTCTCTCTCTCTTTCACACAAACACACTCTCTCTCTCACACAAACGCACACTCCCCCACATACAAACACACACTCTCTCATACAAACACACACTATCTCTCTCTCACACAGTCTCTCTCTCTCTCACATAAACAGACTCCCTCGCTCACACAAACACACTCTCATACAAAAACACTCTCATAAACACATGCGCTCTCTCTCTCTGTCTCTCTCACACATAAACACACACTCTCTCTCACAGTCTCTCTCTCTCACAAACACTCTCTCTCTCTCCAACAAAAACACTCTTTCTCACACAAACACACACACTCTCTCTCTCACACAGTCTCTCTCTCTCACTCACACAAACAGACTCCCTCTCTCACACAAACACACACTATCTCTCACACAAAAACACTCTCATAACCACACAAATTCTCTCACTCACAGTCTCTCTCACACAAAAACACTATCTCTCACACAAAAACACACACTCTCTCTCTCCCTCACACTGTCTCTCTCACACAAACACACACTCTCTCCCAAACACTCTCTCTCTCACAAACGCATACACTCTCCCTTTCTCACAGTCTCTCCCTCTCACACAAACACACTTTTTCTCTCTCACAGTCTCTCACACACAAGCACACTCTTTCTCCCTCTCTCACAGTCTCTCTCTGTCACACAAACAGACACACCCTCTCTCTCTCATCCAAACACAATCTCTCTCACAAACACACACATTCTCTCTCTCTCACACAGTCTCTCTCTCTCACACACACACAAACACACACACTCTCTCTCAGTCTCTCTCCCACACACACAAACACATACTCTCTCTCTCTCTCACAGTCTCTCACACAAAAACACACTCTCTCACACACAAACACACTTTCTCTCTCACACTCTCTCTCTCACAGTCTCTCTCTCTCTTTCACACAAACACACACTCTCTCTCTCACAGTATCTCTCTCGTTCACACAAACACACACTCTCCCATACAGAAACATACACTCTCTCACACAAACACCCACTCTCACTCTCACAAACACACACTCTCTCACCCACACAAAAACACTCTCTCTCTCCCACAAACACACACATTCTCTCTCTCCCTCACAGTCTCTCTCTCTCACACACACAAACACACTCTCCCCCTCTCACAGTCACTCTCTCTCACGCAAACGCACAGACTCTCTCTTTCTCACAGTCTCTCCCTATCACACAAACACACACTTTCTCTCTCTCACACACACGCTCTCTCACAAACACACACATTCTCTCTCACAGTCTCTCTCTCTCTCACACACAAACACACACTCTCTCTGTCTCTCTCTCTCACACACAAACACACTCTCTGTCTCTCTCACTCTCTCATACAAAAACATTCTCTCTCACACACAAACACACACACTTTCTCCCTCTCTCTCACACAGTATCTATCTCACACACACACACTCTCTCTCTCACACAAACACACTCTCTCTCAAACAAGTATACACACTCTCTCTTTCTCTCGCACAAACACACACACACTCTCACATTCTCTCTGTCACACATAAATACACATTCCCTCTCTTATACTCACACTCTCTCTTGCTCACACTCTCTATGACACAAACACTCTCCCTCTCTCACACAAACACACACTCTCTCACAAAAACACACTCTCTCTCTCACACCAAAATGCTCTCTCTCTCTCTCACACAAACACACACTCTCTCTCACACAAACACACACACTCTCTCAAACAAACACACACTCTCTCAGACATACAAACACACACAATCTCTCTCTCACAGTCTGTCTCTCTTTCTCTCACACACAAACACACATTCCCTTTCTCTCAGTCTCTCTCATACAAACACACACTCTCTCATGCAAAAACACACTCTCTCTCTCTCACACAAACACACTCTCTCTCACACAAACACATACTCTCTCACAGTCTCTCTCTCACACACAAACATACACACTCTCTCTCAGTCTCACTCCCTCACACAACCACACTCACTCTCTCACACAAAAGCACTCACCCTCTCACACAAACACACTCACTCTCTCACACAAAAGCACTCACTCTCTCACACAAACACACACACTCTCTCTCCCTCACAGTCTCTCTCACACACACAAACACACACTCTCTCTCTCACAGTCACTCTCTCTCACACAAGCACACACACTTTCTCATAGTCTCTCACAAGCACACACACTCTCTCTCAGTCGCTCTCTCACATAAACACACTCTCTCTCACACACACAAAAACACTCTCTCTCACTCAAACACACACTCTCTCACACACAAACACACACACTCTCTCTCTCTCACAGTCTCTCTCTCTGTCACACACAAACACACACACTCTCTCAGTCTCACTCTCTCACACAATCACACACTCTCTCACATACACACTCTCTCTCTCACACAAAGGCACTCAATCTCTCACACAAACACACTCTCTCTCCCTCAGTCTCTCTCTCTCTTTCACACAAACACACACTCTCTCTTTCTCACAGTCCCTCTCTCACACAAACACAAACTCTCTCCCACACTGTCTCTCACACAAACGCACATAATTGTTCTTTCTCATAGTCTCTCTCTCACACAAACACATACTCTCTCTCTCACAGTCTCTCTCTCTCTCTCACAGAAACAGACACACTTTCTCCCTCAGTCTCCCTCTCTCTCACACACAAACACACACACTATCCCTCTCTTTCTCACACAAACACACACTCTCTCTCACACACACAAAAATACCCACTCCCTCTCTTTCACTCTCTCACTCTCTCTCTCATACTCTTTCTCTCAGACTCTCTCTCTCTCACACACACACACAATTTTTTTTCTCTCATGCACACCAGACAGCCTCTTTCCCCTCTCCACCACCTCCACCCTTGGTAGCATATAACCCCCCACTGGATTTTGCAATATCTCTTTTGACCCAGGTCCCACAGTGTCTCACCCCTGGGCCCTGCAGCCAGCGTCTCACCCCTGGGCCCTGCAGCCAGCGTCTCACCCCTGGGCCCTGCAGCCAGCATCTCACCCCTGAGCCCTGTAGCCAGCATCTCACCCCTGGGCCCTGCAGCCAGTGTCTCACCCCTGGGCCCTGCAGCCAGTGTCTCACCCCTGGGCCCTGCAGCCAGCGTCTCACCCCTGGGCCCTTCAGCCAGCATCTCACCCCTGGACCCTGCAGCCAGCATCTCACCCCTGGGCCCTGTAGCCAGCGTTTCACTCCTAGGCCCTGTAGCCAGCGTCACACCCCTGGGCCCTGTAGCCAGCGTTTCACTCCTGGGCCCTGCAGCCAGCGTCTCACCCCTGGGCCGTGCAGCCAGCGTCTCACCCCTGGGCTCTGCAGCCAGCGTCTCACTCCAAACTGACTTGGGGACATTTAAACTCTCTGCTTAAGGAATACCGTAGCTAGTGGTGTAAGAACGGAGCATGGCTTGGCTTCCCCCAGTGACCCTGCACTATGAGGAAGGGCTCCCAGAACAGATGCGCTCTGCATCTCTGAGGAGCTCAGGCTCGGATGTCTGGTAAGGAAATGCAGTGCTCTGTTGCAAGCTAAGTAAATAGGAGCTGAATGGCAACCCAACGATCACCACTCCTGGAAGATTCAGCCCATTAATTGATTTCTACAATGAAGTGACCATGTCACCAATGTCAATCATCTTAACATGCAGAAATTTTAGGGTTCCATAGTCTATATATGAAGATAGGAACATTGAATCTGGCACAGGTGATTAATAAGCTTGCTAACTATCAACGTATCTTAAACATCAGTACAATTGGATTACTGCCAAACTGACAGTTGTATATAAAGGCATAGGTACAGCCAATGCTCTGGGCACACTGCAATTCCTCCCCTTGAAGATGAGTTGCATAGCAGATTAACAATTTAGAATTGGGGTTTAAATCTAGTCAGATTGACCATCATTAACTTTTGCCACCTGTAAGAGCTCTAACCAGAACTCGCTTGAATCCTCAGATGCTGAAGCAGCCCATGTCCAAATGCAGCAAGACCTGCAGGCTTGGGCTGACAAACGGCAAGTAACATTTGCGCCGCACAAGTGCCAGGCAATGACCATCTCTAACAGGGGAGAATCTAACCATCGCCCCTTGACATTCAATGGCATTACCATCACTGAATCCTCCACTATCAACATCCTGGGGATTACCATTGAGCAGAAACTGAACTGGACTAACCTTATAAATACTGTGGCTATAGGAGCAGGTTAGAGGCTAGGAATCCTGCAGTGAGTAACTCACCTCCTGACTCTGCAAATCCTGTCTACCATCTACATAGTACAAGTCAGGATTGTGATGGAATACTCCTCACTTGCCTGGTGATTGCAGCTCCAACAACACTCAAGAAGCTTGATACCGTCCAGGACAAAGCAGCTCGCTTGATTGACACCCCATCCACAAATATTCACTCCCTCCACCACCAACGCACGGTGACAGCAGTGTGTACCATCTAAAAGATGCACTGCAAGAACTCACCAAGGCTCCTTAGACAATACCTCCCAAAGCCATGACCGCTACTATCTGGAAAGACAAGGGCAGCAGCTAGGTGCGAACACCCCAACCTGGAAGTTCCCCTCCAAGCCACACACCATCCTGACTTGGAAATATATCGCCATTCCTTCAGTGTCGCTGAGTCAAAATCCTGGAACTTCCTCACTAACAGCACTGTGGGTGTACCTACACTACATAGACTGCAGCAGTTCAAGAAGGCAGCTCACCTCCACCTTCTCAAGGGCAATTAGGGATGGGCAATAAATGCTGGCCCAGCCAGTGACACCAACATCCCATTGAGGAATTTTTAAAAATGTAACACCCTTTTTGCTCAGTGCAGGTGTGAATACGGACAGACTATGAATTGAATCTTCCATCAGTGTTGGGTACAGACAGGTTGAGGATTATTCATGATGGTTTCAAAGACTGGTAATCTGGTGGTACTCATTAACTCACACATGAAGAATGGCAATTAAGTAATTAGCCTAAGGGTGTCAGGGCCTAAAGCTGCTACCTACCCACATCACTGAGCCTCATGCCATGCCATTGTATATATCACTAAGTAGTTTATCCGAGCGTGTGAATTTTCCTGTTGCTACACCACATCTTAAAAATAGCTATTCTCAGGATGTGACCATCTTTGGCTGGGCCAGCATTTATTGCCCATCTCTAATTGCCCTTGAGAAGGTGGTGGTAAGCTGCCTTCTTGAACCACTGCAGTTTAGATGGTATAGGTGTGCCCACAGCGCTGGTTGAGAGGAAGTTCCAGGATTTTGTCTGACTAATGGTGAATGAATGGCCATGTACTTCCAAGTCAGGATGGCCTTGTGACTTGGAGGGGAATGTGCAGCTAACGGTGTTGCCATAGCTCTGCTGCTCTTGTCCTGCTGGGTGATAGAGGATGCAGGTCTGAAGGTCCTGTGGAAGTTGCTGGCTGCATTTTGTATGTGGTACATACTGCTGTCACTATGTATCAATGGTGGAGAAAGTGACTGTTTAATGTGGCGGATGAGTTTTTTTTATTCATTGATGGGATGTAGGCATCACTGGCTAGGCCAGCATTTATTGCCCATCCTTAATTGCCCTTGAGAAGGTGGTGGTGAGCTGCTCTCTTGAACCGCTGTAGTCCCTGTGGTTTAGGTACACCCACAGTGCTGTTAGGGAGGGAATTCCAGGGTTTTGACCCAGTGACAGTGAAGGAACGGCAATATATTTCCAAGTCAGGATAGTGAGTGGCTTGGAGGGGAACTTCCAGGTGGTGGTTTTCCCATCTAGCGCCTTGTCCTTCTAGATGGTGGTGGTCGCAGGTTTGGAAGGTGCTGCCTAAGGAGCCTTGGTGAGTTCCTGCAGTGCATCTTGTAGATAGTACATACTGCTGCTACTGTGCATTGGTGGTGGAGGGAGTGAATGTTTGGGGAAAAGGTGCCAATCAGGTAGGTTGCTTTGTCCAGGATGGTATCAAGCCTCTCAAGTGTTGTTGGAGCTGCACTCATCCATGTAAGTGGAGAGTATATCATCACTCTCTTGACTTGCGTCTTGTAGATGCAGACAAGTTTTGGTGAGTCAGGAGGTGACTTACACATTGCAGAATATCAAGCCTCAGACCTGCTTTTGTAATCACAGTATTTAATGGCTGGTCCAGCTAAGCTTCTGTTGATGATGGAAATTTCAGTGGTGGCAATCAAAGGAAATTGTTAGATTCTCTCTTGTTGGAGTTGGTTATTGCCTGGCACTTGAGTTACATGAATATGACTGGCCACTTAACAATCCAAACCTGAATGTTGTGCAGGTCTTGCTGTATGCAGGTGTTATCTATAGCCTGAGCAAGTAATCCAAGATTCAGCTAATTGTTTTTCCCTTAAAAGAGGCAACATGATGATTTTGTGGGTTGAGCCAATAAGAGGAATACTATTAAAGCAGCGAAGAAGGGTGATCTTCTGAAACATGCTCTTATTGGCACAATATTGTCTCAGGGAAGTCGAATATGTAACTGTGGTCATAATGGGAAGGGGTTATTTGTGAAATGTGATGAACAACGTGTTTTGTTTTGAAACCATTACAATTTAGCAACATCCTCCTTCACATTAGATCTCCTTTTATCTCTTGTCTTTCATCCTTGATGGAAAATGGGCCAATTGTATACCATAGCAGGGTATGTTCAAGCAGTAAGTAAACTCTGAGAACACAAAGAAGCTGCAAAGCAGTATAGAAGATTCAGTGAGTGGGCAAAAATATAACAAATGGAACATAAAATGGGGAAGTATTAACTTCTCTACTTTGGAGGAAAAAATAGAAAAGCAAAGTAATTTTCAAATAGAGAGAAATCGGGAAATGTTGTTATTGAGGGGGATCTGGGTGTCCCTAAATGCAAATCACAGAAAGTTAACATGCAGGTACAACAAGATGAAGACAGCTGACAGGTTAGCCTTTATTCTACCTTCTGTAAACTTGAGGCCATACAAAATTACCTGTGTCCTAACTCACACCAAATCCCACTCACCCATTGCCCCCAGGCTAACTTATTTACACTGGCTCACTGTTATGTAATGACTTGATTTTAAAATTTGTATCCTTATTTTCTAATCCCTCCATGACCTTGCCCATCCCTACCTCTGTAATCTCCTCCAGCCCACAACCCTCTAAGAGAATTGTAGCCTTCTAATTCTGGCCTCTTTACCATCTACTAAAGAATCAGCACAGGTTTGAAGGGCCGAATGACGTCCTTTTCATTCTATGAATCTATAAACGAGTTAAGACCTAATAACCTTCCTTAATAACAAGATAAGAAAGTATAGCTTGACCTATTCCTGCAGGGATTGAGAATTATGATGGAAGACCGAGTAACTTAATAACCCCAGTGCTACACCACTGACTGAGCTGTCCTCCATATTATGTGTAACTATCCCACTATCTCTTTCTTTCAGATGCACCCAAAAACACAACCATTCAAGTACATCATGAATTACAATTGGAGATCAAAGAGGGTGATAACGTCTCTTTGATATGCACCAGTAACAGTAACCCTGAAGCCACATATACCTGGTACAAGAGGGAGGAAGACAAAGGCCAAGCAGAACCTTTTCAAACCATGGAAGGGACTCTGTCCTTGCACAGTATTTCAAGAAGAGCTTCTGGGTTCTACAGCTGTGTAGCAACTAATTACATTGGAAATGGGAGCTCAGAGGCTTTGGAAATCCGTGTCCAATGTAAGCAATCGTATATTTTTTGCGTTTTTTGATTCCGTTCATTCTGTGACAAGCTCAATGGCGCTAATACTGAATAATGTTAACTGTTCCTTTCCTCAAATTTTGTCTACCCAACCTACCCCAGATCGCCTCTTCCTGCCTTTTCCCACATACTCTGATTGTTTTGGTCATTATGAAGCAGCAAATGTGTGTGTGAGAGAGAGAGAGATATTTGGGATGGTAAGACTTGATGAAACATGAATCATTCTGTATTACACTTCATAAAGCAACAATTCATTTCCTATTTTCAGATGCTCCTAAAAATATAACTGTAGTTATAACCTTTCCTACTGCCATTAGGGGTCACGTGATTGTATTGACGAATGAGCCCCAAGTGCGGGAAATCTTAGGGGCGGAGCTTTTGAGTTGTGGACCTGTTTCAAGCATGTAGCTTCTAAACAATCTCTGTAATAAAGTTATTTGTTTCAAGTAAGAAACCTTCCTGGTACCTCAGGTTCATTACAATAACCATTAATGTAGATAAAGAATTAGAGTTGGAAGGGGACTGTAATGTATTACTAATGTGATCAATAACAGTTGTGCTGAAGCTATTTAAAGTAGGGACAAGACAGAGGAAGACACATGCTAAACAGGATCTCTAAATACCATCAGCGGCAAACAGGAAAAACTCCAGAGATAGGTACAGGATAAATGCAGGAAAAATATTCTGGAATTATTTTTCCCAACCCTTTCAAATGACTGAAACCTGTTCAAGAGATTGCATGGATCAAATGGTATCTGTAAAGCTATTTATATTATGTGGCCTCTGTTCAGCCATGATGCCATCCAATTCCTTCATAAACACATGCTGAGAGTCAGCGCACTGTGCAGCAGCCAGTGGCCTATTCCAGAACCTCCCTATTTTCTGGGAAAAGAAGAACAACCGAAAATCCATTCTACTCCTCCTCCATCATTGCTTAAACTCATGTCCACTGGTCCTCCCCAATCTGTGAAGTGGAATAATTTATCAATAGATGCACTATCTAAACCTTTCATTATTTTATAGACTTTATCAAAGTTGCCTGTAGAACTTTAGACATCAATGTCTTTCACTAGCAGATGCACCCAAAAACATAATCATTTAAGTAGATAATGGTTCACAATTGGAGATCAAATAGGGTGATAAGGTCTCTTTGATGTGCACCAGTAACAGTAACCTTGAAGCTAATAAACCTGGTACAAGAGGGAGGATGACAAAGGCCAAACAAAATCTCTTAACATTATGAGAAGAACTCTGTCCTTCCATAATATTTTGAGAAGAGATTCTGGGTACTACAGCTGTGCAGCAACAGATTACCTTGGAAGTGAAGTCTCGGAAGGTTTGGAAATCCGTGTCCAATGTAAGCAATCATGCATATTTAGCATTTTTTTATTGCGCTCATCTATGATAAGCTCAATGGTGCTGTCACTGAAGAATAGTGAATATTAGCTTACCTCAGACTTTCGTAATCCCTAATCCTGTTTTCACACAGCAGCCACACCTAAACATTGCATAATGGCCAGGAGTGGGCTTTCTGGCTGATTTTTTCACCTCTCTCATCCAGAGGCTCTGTGATTAATTAGAAAGATTTACCATGAACTGGTGTCAAGTGACTTTTAGTCAGAGATAATTTTGACTTTCTTCTATGACATTCTCAGGAGGGGGTTTGCTAGCTAGAGTGTGGAGGTCAAAACTTTGGAGCCATTCAAGAGATAGCCTAATGCTGTGATATGGGGCCTGTAGGTTTCTATTGAAGGATGATCAGGATGGGACACATGTCCTCCTTCATATGTATTTATCAATAACACCAAATTGCATTCACATAGAATCGTGAATGTAAAAAAATCTATGCCAAGGCACAGAGGCATAATCATACAAAAATCACCACCAACCTGATAAAGGAGATATTAAGATAGTTAACAAAAAGTTGGGTCAAAGGAATGGGATTTAAGGAGAGTCTTAAAGAAGGAGAATGAGGTGGAGAAGTTTCTGGAGTGTATCCCAGATCTTAGGGCCTATAAGCAGCTGAATCTACAGCTAACAATTGCGAGGTGAGGGAAGGGGAGGAATGCACACAAAACAAGAGTTGGTGCAATGCAGAGATCTTGGTGCATTCTCGAGCTGGAAGGTTTTGCACTGGGCGAACTGGAACCAATATATAGGCAGCCGAGCTTTAGCTGAGCTGCGGTTTATGGAGGCAGAAGGATGGGTGCTGACGTGATAAGACTATTGCCCTGCTGTTTCAAATAATTCCTCTCTGCCAAGAACGTTGATACAGTTCTCACCTCCATTTACAATGTGAAACAACACTTTAATGGAGAGATTTTGTCTGGACGAATTGTTCACTCCTGACTACTTTGAGTGTCACTTCCTGCAAAAGGACAAAGATGTTCATCAATCCCACAGAGCTGCCACAGGGTGTCTAGTTAAGGTTAATGGGTCCCAAAAAAAATCCCACAGAACTTGAATGATCCTCTACTGCCTTGATGATCAAAACTGCACACAATCGAGCCTGACATTTTGAAAGTTATATAAAACGGACTTTGCAACACTGTATAATCTAAAACTTGTATTTATCAGATTATTCTCGTCAGGTATTGTTCAATTTTGCTCTTCAATAACTGATTCAATGGTGCTTGTACAAATTGATGTGCCACTGAAGGGTGTGTTGTCCAATTTAGATTTTTCCTTTCCTGGTATATGGTACTATGTGGACTTGGTTCCAAAAGTAGAGGCCAAATCATGGACACTGCTTCCATATTTTTCCGATTTCCTAGCCAATAACCAGTCCTTGAGCATGGATGGGTGTTGGGTGCACTAAGGGAGAAGAGGAACATTGAAGCTCTGTGGGATTGATGAACATCTTTGTCCTTTTGGAGGAAATAACACTCAAAGTGGTCAGGAGTGAGCGAAGTGTCTAAAAAAATCTTTGTGTTAAAGTGTTGTTTCACATTGCAAATGGAGGTGAGAACTGTATGGCTAAGAGATTGGAAGCGGCCTGTCAGTATTATCCTGTTTTGTAGCTTCTTTTACTTGTTAAAAATTTTTCATTCAAGCTTAATAATTTAGTTTGGTGCATGAAATAAACTCGCATTGTGGAGAGTTAGTACTGCTATCTTCCAGAACAGTAAGAAAGAGGTAAACCTTGATCATTGGACTCCGAGTGGTGCCAGGGGAGAGATTCAACCAACTGCCTTTTCTGCACCATTTGTGGTGCTAAGAGAGACCACTGACAGTGCCAACAGCTCATTGATTGTACCCTAGGTTCTTTCACAGCTTTTCCCCTCAAGTTGGATGTTAGATTTCAGCTCTATAGGCACCGTTACAAATGCCAGCTCCACAATGAGAAACCAAATGTTTTGCCTGGGCATCCCTAAAATCAACACTTCACAGCATTTTCATGAGAAAAACACTGCTGCATTTTTAAAGGAGGAGCAGAGAGATGTGGAAAGGTAGAGGATTTGTTAAGAAGATAATTTCACCACTGTGCAATCCAGACTGCAGCCACTGCTGGAGCAATGGGATTTTAACAGTTTAAGAGTCTGGAGGCAGAGGAACAAAGAGCTCAGGATGGCAGTGGGTGGGGTGGCATTCGACCTAGTAGCACTGGGGGAGGTTACAGAGATAGGGAAAGGCAATGGCCAAATTAATGGTGATAATTAAGTGAGTATAATCAACACAGTTTAAAAATGGGATGGGCTTGTTGTGTCTGCACCAATTTTCAAAAATATAATCCTAAAATTACACAAGTGTTAGGAGCAAAATAAATACTGCATTCAGGAGATTTACTCAGTACAAATCCTGCACCCACCCCCCCTTATACAACATACCCAAACCAAAAAATTGCATCCAATAGTATTGAACAATCCATGGTAGGCATGATAGCAATTCCAGCCAATAAACAGGCAGGGATAGCAACTCCAGCCAACAAACAGGCAAGGATTGCAATCCCAGCCAATAAACAGTCATAATTAAATAATCTACTGACACTCAGTGTTGAAAATTGGATAAAGTATTAGAAGGACTGTCAATTTCCATGAAAGTGGGGCCCAATGAGTTTCATTTCCATGAACGAGAGGGAATCAAGGAGACAAAACTGATAATCTGTGATTCACTGCAGTTCAACTTCTTTCCACAGACAAACCTTATGAAGTAAACATCAGCCAAGCTGGGATGAGTTTTAATTGTATGGCCATAGCCAATCCTCCGGCACAGATTACATGGAACTACACAGGCAATGTCAAACCAGTGATCAGTGGCAATTGGACCAACAGCACACTGACTCTACAAACAACATCAAGCATTTGTGTTTCATGTCAAGCTCAGAATAAACATGGACTTCTGCATTCGGAGCAACAGTGTGTCAAGTCAACACTATGTAAGCATACAACATTAGAATTATTTATTAGCATGTATGATGAAAGAAAGGAGAAACTTAATAAACAAAATCCTAATTACAACTGGACAAATGATCTGGAATAATTTTTGTCATAACACATCATAGCTAGTGAATTGACTGCAGTGTTTCCCAGTCAGTCGATTAACATGTTAGTTTATTTTTATAAATTAGAGAGTGACAGAGTTGGAAGAGAACAACATATTTTACATCACCCCTGTCCTGCTGCCCCAGCGGCCAGAGTCTGCAATTATATTGTGACAGCTGAGACCATCAAATTGAATAGGAGGTGCTGACTTAGCAATTTATAATGGTGAACGTCAACACAAATTTAAGACCAAAAATTGTGAAGTGTTTAAAACTATGAAGGGATGAGACAGGGTGTATGAAACAGATGGTTTCCAGTGCCAGAGAGATGTAGAACAAGAGAATACCAGAGCAGATGAACAGGAGTATGTCATTCAGTTTCTCAAGCTTGTTCTGCTCTTCAGTTATATTACAGCTGATTGATATCTTAACTCTTCTTATCCACCTAGCTTACCCTTGCCTAACAAAAATCTATCAGTTTTTAAATTTTCATTTAACACCCCCCCCCCTCCCCCCACCCCAGCCTTAACTAATTTTTCGGGGGAAAGAGTTCCAGATTTCCACTGTTCTTGATGTGATGAAGTGCTTCCCAACATCACCTCCGAACAGCCAAACTGTAATTTTAAAATTATGACCTTTTTGTTCTCTACAGTAAATAGGAGGAAGCTACCATCTCCTTTAATCATCTTAAACAATTAGATCACCGGTTGCCTTTATGTTAGATATGGATGTAAGATTAAATGTAAGAGATATAGGGCAGAGAGAGGGAAAATTTTCTCACAGAGTTGCAAGGCTGTTGAATACACTGCCAGAGTTAGCAGTTGAAACAGAGACCATGTCAACATATAAGAATGGATTAGATAGGTGATTGGAAAAAAGAAGAATAAATCGACTTGGAAATAGGGGTGCCTTGGACACATGGAATCAGGATTATTGCTTGTGTAAGGGATAACATGTACTGGTTGACCCTAACAGCCTGTTCCTATGTGATAATGTCTATGAAACTCTATGTAGCCAAAACTCACCTTCCAAATGAGAGAGGGGGAAATTGAAAGAGAAATAGAATGAATTAGTTAATTTAATCCTTACAGCTGCAACTAATGAAAGATGCCTTATTTGTTGTTCCAGCAACCTTTCTGATACAAGTGATTATATCTATTGTTGGGGCAGTACTTCTCCTGGCCATTGTACTTTGGATACGATGGAAAGTCTTACTCAGAGGTAAGGTCCCTGCTGCTAACGGCTTCTTCACATGGCACAAAGGAGCCCAGCTATGATCACTGCTCAGTCATGGAATTGTACAGCATAGGAAAACACCATTCCATCCATTGTAACTATGCCAGTTCCTTGGAAGAGTGATCCAATTAGTCTCACTTAAACCTAATCTTGACTATTGCTGTTGAAACTGTTGCCCCTGGCACTATCTGGGTGGACTTCTGCAAGATCATTCTGTTGTTACAACTGACCAGTAACCCACCAGTTCTTCTATCACTTCAGTGCTTTGGTTTCAAACCCATTTATTTCTCGCTCAGCTGATATTCTTTGCCAATTCATTCATCCTTTTTTCCTTAACTATTTATCTTCCTTTGTAGCAATTTCTTTTGGATCATGTGACTGAATATTTCTCAGATCTACCAGTCACCAGTGCATCCGTTGGCAATTGATGGGCTTGCTGCTACTCATTGGCTTTGTCAGTGTAGACTGGAGTCAGTCCCTTGTTGCAACTGCTTCAATAGCCTCTCCTAACCCCATAACCTCTACCACTCAGAAGGAAAAGGACATTAGGTATATGGGGATCCTATCACTTCCAATTGTCCTTTCAAATCACACATTATCTTGACTGGGATGTATTGTGCATGTCAAAGCAGTCTGATTGATCGCCAACCTATCCATCGCCCTCAGCATCCACTTTCTTTACCACTGGCATACCATGGTGTGTACCATCAACAGGGACTCCTGACCCAACAGCAGTGCGGATGTACCTTCACCACACAGACTGCAGAAGTTCCACTGCCTTCTGCAGGGCAACTAAAGGTAGCATTTATGTCCACATCCGAAAGGATGATATAAGCAAAGAGATTTTGGCTCATCTCAACAGAAGAAAATTGTCACAAGCACATTGAGCAGTGCCCCATCAAGCCTATCCAGTACCATGTTGTCTCTCAGTAAGAACATTATAAACCTTGTGGCTGGTTTTCAATATGTCAATGTAATAGTTTCTTGGCCCACCAGGGAATATCTGCTATTTTTCACTTTGTGTTAATCATTAACTCCAGAGTTCTACGATTCGATGTCAATGGTCATTGAACTTTCTTTCTGAGGTTCAAAACGTTAAGGAAGAAAGAAGTGGCATTTATAGCGTCTTTCCTGTATACAGGTTGCCCAAAAATGCTTTATAGTCAATAAGTTGTAGTCACTGTTATAACACAGGAAACCCAGCATCAATTTGCACACATTGAGGTCTCACAAAGAGCAATGTGATAATAAACAAGTAACCTGATGTTGGTTGGGGGGGAGCTTTCATGGCATCATTTAAATCCACCTGAGTGGGCAGACAGGGCCTTAGTTTAATGTTTCATCGGAAGGATAGCAGCTCTGACAAATGCAGCATTCCCTCAGTACTGCACTGGAGTGTCAACATGACTTATGTGCTCAGTCCTTGGAGTGGGGCTTGATCCCATGAATTTCTGACAGAGACCAGAGAACTACAAAAGACAGATTCATCCTATTTTCTGTTACAGGAAAAAACCTAGAAAATGAGTCGCAACCAGTGCTCCACAATGAGACACAGGACTCAAAACAGGTTTGTGAAGATCTCGTTATACATACTTGTATCTTAGCTTACATCTCAGAGAGAAATATTTAGAGAGGAGTTGTATAATGGTATGGAATGGTCATAGCTCACTCCTGTTTCACCTATGGTCCCCAGTATTCTGACTGCTACATCCACTCACGCACATGAAGCTACCAGAGCTAGCACTTTCTTGCTGTTTCCTCTCCTCCTATTGCTGTCTAATGACCAACCTGATGATCATGAATAGAAATTTATTGCTGTAACACCGTGAAAAGTGGGGAAACAAAGATTTTGCACACAGCAAGCTTCCAGTAACAGCAGTGAACTAAATGACCAGATAATGTGCTCCTGGTGATGCTGGTTGAGGGATAAATATTGGCTAAGACATCAGAGGTGTGACCATACTCAGCGTATCTTGCAATCCAATGCCTGGCACCCTGGCAGCAGCCATGATGTCTTCATTCTGTGACATTCCACTGTACCATCTGCATTTGAGTCAGAAGAGACAAACTAGAGAATGGCTTCTTGGCAACAATGGCCATTCACTAATCACCTGGCTTGTATGGCAGCCCACAAACAGACGCAGGTGGGCAGCATGCATGTAGAAAAAGCCATGCTGCCACATGGAATGTGATAGAGCAGACCACTGGCATGCTGAAACAATGGCCTGATTTTTTAGGATTGCAGGGGCTTGGACCTTGCCATCCGAAGAGTCAGCGAGGAACACATTCCCACTGACTCCAATGGCCCTGAGGCCATTTTATGCTCTAACAAGCGTTGATTGACATAAGGCGGGACTTCTGCCTCACTCAGGAGGAAGTCCTGTCTTGGAGCGCTACCGGCCAATCAGATTGGCCAGCAACTCTCCGGTCACTCCGGGCACAGCGCTATGGTGGCTGAAAGTGGCACTGCAGGGAGCTGCCTGGCACTAAGTCCCAGGAACCAGAGGACAGGTAAGTGGCAGGGGTCCCAGGGCGGGGAGGGTAGACAAGGGCTGGGGGTTGCCAGGGAGGCAATCAGGTTTCGGGAGATAGGCCGGGGTGGGAGGAGGGAGGGCCAGAGGTCACCGGGTCCTAAGGGGAGGGTGCCCCCAGTCAGAAGGGGCCTTCCGATGGAGGCAAACCCCCACCCTCCCTGCCCAAGATTGAATTCAGTTTAATTCCAACCTTTCCCCCTACTGAGCCATCATTTGCCCGCTAGCCTAAAAATTGAGGCTAGGTGGGCAAAGACCCTTAAGTGGCCATTTAGTGGCCACTTAAGGGCCTTAACTGGGGCAAGGATGAGCTTCCCATTCAAGGCCCTGCCTGTCCCACCATAAAATCGCTACCAGCTCAGGGTGGGTGGGAATCCAGAATATCCCTTCCATGCAATTTCAAACCCCCGACCACCTCAGAACGTGCCAGGGGGTGGGGTGGAGGCGAGCATAAGATCTTAGCCAATATTTTTGCTGCCTGGACCGCTCTGGAAGAAACTACTGTAATCAGTAGAGCACGTGCTAAGATTTGTGATGGTCTGTTGCATGCTGCAGAACCTCACCATCACAAGGGCACAGCTCTTGACCCCGGTTATATGGTGACCAGCTGAGGAAGAAGAGGAGGAAGGCAGGAGGCCAGAAAGACAGGCTCATCCAATTGTGATACCAGTGAATGCAATCCCTATTCCCCATTCACTAACAGTCTCACATCGTACTTTTCTTCTGTTATTGACTATAGTGTCCACATATTGCAAAAATAAAAGCCATCACAAAATAAATATTCCAAATCAAATTTATAAATCAAAACATGCCATATTGCATTAAAACATTAACTAGTCACTCTTGTACATTCCCTTAGTGCCTGTCTTCCCTTTGCCTGTCCTAGTGCTCCCACACAGTGCTACCCCAGTGGCTGTTGGAAGGCTGTTGACTTTTGCTTGGGGAGACTGCAGATGGCCTTGCAGGACAACATTGTGCAGATTTGGCCCTAGATGGCCTGGCTTCGGACTATACCACCTTGTAATGGACAGCAGCAGTCTGGGCTGGCTGACAGGCAACACAGCAAGGGCACTGGAGGAGTGGCGATGATGGAGGACGAATACTGTCATCCTGAAAGTGGGCAGCAGCTTTGTGCTCCATGAAGCCACTGGCACTGAAAGTGGCATCGCAGCAATCCTAGCAATTTTTTGGAGGGCAGATTATTGGACTGCTGTGAGACCCTGCAAGCTTCTTTGAACACTGGCATCTGCAACTATGCTGGCAACAGTCGGAGTCTGCATGGCGCAAGCTCAGCTTGTATGATTATTTCAGCATGAGCTTCCACAGCAGCACTCAGATGGTGGGCAGCTTCTGTTTGTGCCATTGTGGAAGCTGAGATGGTGACCGTTAAGAGCCTGCATCACTAATGAGCTCACAAGTGTTCTCACCAAGTTAGCTACCACTTCCACGCTTGAAAAGGTGGGCTCGAAATTCAGTGCAAAGCCCTGTACCAAGCTGGTGCCAGATTCTTCCCTACCCCTTGATATTGTGTACAGGCTTTCTGAAAGACCTGCCAAAGCATCAGGCATCAGCCTTCTTCTCTAGACCACTCCAACCCGGTCCTCATCTGAGTTCTCTGCAACAGAACTCATGTGTAACTTCTCCCTCCAGCAGGCAGGCACCTATGTTAACCTTGTCACCCACCGTAGCTGTAGGCCACTCATGCCCGGTGACTCACCACATGAATAGGAACATAGGACTTTGGAGCAGAAGTAGGCCATTCGGCCCTTCATCCTGCTCCACCATTCAATAAGATCATGGTTGATTGATCTGATAGTGGCCTCAACTCCACTTTCTTGTCTGCCCCCCATTACCCTTAACAATCAAAAATCTGCCTAACTCCGCCTTGAATAAATTCGGTGGCCCAGCCTCCAGTGCTCTCTGGCGAAGAGAATTCCATATACCAATGACCTTTGGAAAGAAAAAAAATTCCTCACCTCCAACTTAAAAGGGAGATATTTTATTCTGAAACCTTGTCCCCTGGTTCTAGTCTCCCCACAGAGCTAAACTATCCCCTAACTTAATACGAGTATCACCATTTCAGATGGTGGCTATGAATGTGTTAGCAATGTTTCATCACTGCTTTCTTTCTGTTCACCTCTCTCTCTTCTACAGCCTGCTCAGGTTACAGCTTTCTGGCATCTGAGAGGAGTGTGGTGAGGCAGAGGGGGAATCAAGAGGTTTATCTTTAAATCCTCTGTAGTTCGTAAGCCAGGAGAGACTGTGGGATGAGGAAGGTAGGATGTGAAGGTAGGGATTAGGTCTGAGCATACCATCAACTTCAATGGTTTCAGACCCTCCTCTGGCCATGACCACAGCCATGACTACTCCAGTAATGGTCAGAACTTGTCTCTTCCATGGGGGTAAGAACATGCAGCCATGCCTATCAGCCACCACTTCGCTTCTGTTGTCTCCAGTTATAAGCCGCCTTGTCCTGCAAGACAGCAGAGCAGTGAGTGTGATGCAATGTGTTTGTTTGGGTGATGTGGCTGTCATGATTGAATAGCCATCAATATGTACAAGCTCTGAGATATAGGTGTGTGACTTGCAGCAGTAAAAAATGTGTGAGGGTGGGGTGAAGCTATGGAAGTGAGAACTAATTGAGCATCTGTGTGAAGATAATGGTGTAGTTGGTAGAATATGACATTTGAAAATGAGTTAAATTATGTCAACAGTGTGAAGTCACAGAAATGCTTGGGGCTAGACTAATGCCATTTGCTCCACAGCTATTTGCCCACATGACCTTCAGATAGCTTGTCTCAATGGCCTCCTGGCCTCCTCCAGCCAGGCCTTCAGTGTTGTGTCAGAGAACCTTGGAGCACAGTTCCTGTCCTGTGGCACTATAATTCAGTGTTCTTCTTGCTAACACTCTTTTGCAACCATTACTAGCACCTGCTCCAGTCAGAATGCACCTCCCTTTTAAGTGCTGCAGAGTGGCTTTAAGTGGTGCTTTAAGTGGCAGTAGCATCATATGGACTTGGCCCCCCTGCTGAGGCATGCAGCTACTCAGCAGCACATTTAGAACTGGCAGCATGATACTCTCATGCAAATTGGAAGCTAAGGATAAGGGGTAATTACATATCGTAACACCCCTGTTTTTAGGCCCTCTCCAATTTTATGGCCAGAGACTCTCACCCAATTTTCTGATATTGTTCAGCTGCTTTTCACCCTTAAAGTGACTGAAATCAATTGATAAAAATTATGGTAAGGCTATTGGAAACAGTGTCTTTCCAATTATATGGCTGCTTAAAAAAAAACCTTTTCTTTTAAAAAAAGTTGTTACCAAGGTCTCATTGGCAGGGCAACCAGACGAACATTTCCACCACCAACAAAGTATATGAGAACTTCTGCATGAGCGGAAGTCCGGCTGAGAAACGGGGTGCTCCGAAGAGGAATTCTGCAGGTGCTTTGGTATATGCTTCCATAAAGTTTGACAAAAAACCTAAGGGCTTGGATCTAGAAAATTCCAACTCAGAACAAGCGATATGTAGTGGCATCCAGGTAAATTCATTTACATAGAATTTTACAGCACAGAAACAGGCCATTCAGCCTGACAGGTCTAACCCAATGTTTCTGCTCCATGCAGACCTCCTCCCACCCTATTTCATCTCACCCTATTAGCATATCCTTCTTGTCCTTTCTTCTTCATGTAGCTTTTCTAACTTCCCTTTAAATGCATTGACGCTAATCGCTTTAAGCATTCCATATGGTAACAAATTCCATATTCTCAGCATTATCTTAGCAGTGAAATTTCTTCTGGGTTTCTTTGTGGATTTATTTGTGATTATCTTACATTTATGGCCCCTAGATTTGGACTTCCCAGCAAGTGGGAACATCTTCTCTCCAAATTACCCATTGAACCCTTTCATTATTTAAAGACCTCTACTAGGTCATGTCTTGGTATTCTCTTTTCTAGAGAAGAGAGTTCCTGCCTGCTCATTCTTTACCAACATTTATGACTTCTCAATACTAGTATTACTCCTGTAAATCTTTTTTGCACCTTCACCAGTGTTCAATATCCTATCTGCAAAATGGAATCTAGAATGATGCACATTACCCCAAGTGTGGGCTAATCAAGGTTCCTTACAAATTTAACATAACTTCTCTGGTTTTGAATTCTGTCCCTTTGGAAATTAACCCCATTGCTTTGTAAGCAGCTTTATGACCTAACAAACCTGAGTTGCTATTATTTTTGAATCTGAACCCTCATCGCTTTGTACCTCTACCCTTGTTTTGATTCTTATTTTCCAAGTATATGGTCTCCTTATTCCTGCAACCAGAATGCACAATTTTGCACTTATCTACACTGAAAGTCATTTGCCATTTATATGACCATTTTGCAAGTTTCTACAAGCCTTTTCTTGGATGTTACAGTCCTCTTCAGTATTAACTAAATCCCAATTTGGTGTCATCAACCAATTTTGATATAGCATTCTCATTCACGACCCCCCCCCCACCACAACAAATCATTTATGCGTCTGGTGAGCGACAGTGTTCCCTTTTGTCATCCTCTCCTTTATTGCCTCTGTGTTTAACATGTGCCTTTTCATGTAGTTCGATCCTTATCCTTATCTCCTTACTCATCCAGGGATTTCCATTATTGGCTAGTTTGTTCTTGATTTTTAGTGGAATGTATTTCTTCTGAAACCAGTTGATCATTGTTTTAAATATTTCCCTTTTCTTTGTAAAGATAAAATTAATTTGCTTTGAGCAATGTTGCTGAGAGCTTTATTCTACATTTTGAAGCTAATACATATCAGATAGCTGGCGATGCAAGTGAACAGAGGGCTATATGTTTTGTACCTTTTGTTTATTGAAGGTGCTACCGACAAGAGTAGAGTTAATGGCAGTAACACTGAGACATGCTCCAGGACCGGGACATTCCCAAGGGAGGGATGACTGCCCATTTGTTGATATATCCCTCTCTTCGTACCAATACAGAAAGCTAGCTAGGAATGTCTTAAAGAAAGAAAGAGTAGAGAGATGGAAAGAATTTCAAATCTTGGGACCCATGGGCAGCTGAGGAACATCCACAAATGGTAGGGCGAAGTAAGCAGGTGATACACAAAAGATCAGCGTTGAGCAGAGTGTTCTCGGAGAGTTGTTGTGCTTGTTATGATGTGGCAGGTGGTATTTGTCAGGCTGACCAAATCCACAAGGGAAACTTGGCCACACTATCACAACAATTTTGCAATTTGTATTTATTACCTTGTTACCTCCTTAGGCTTGTGCACTGAAGTCAGCAGTAACGATTCAACCACCACCTTTAGAGATTTTACAGATTAAATTAAAACATTTATTAACAAAAGGAAAAAAACTTAAACACACACAAGATTACAGTTACACAGTTATAGCTGTTCCCAAAATTTTTACTTAACCAGACTCCCAACTATACATTCCCTTTAAGGCAACAGTTCAAATAGATCCCAAATCTATAAAATCATCCAGTAATATTACCACAAGCACCAATTGGACAATGGAATTCCAAAGGCTTTTAACACAATGTTGGAACAGCAAACTTCTTCAGGGTGGCTAGAGGCTTTCTCCCCCAAGTCTGTTTCACACAGTCACTTTTCAAGATCTCACATGGCCACAACTCACATAGCCTTCCATCTGTCTTTATGTTTATTTTATCCCTTTTGATTTGTAAATTTGCCTTTAGAAGTTACTTTTCCCAGAATATAAAAAAGTTTCATAGGGAGAATTTTCTCCCTGTCAGTGGGCATGGTTGGGAGCAGGTGCGGGCAGGTGCGGTGAGGATTGCCACCCACACTTGGCTCTGCACCACCAATTAAAGCCTGCCCAGCGTGACACACGGCCGGTAGTGCTCAATGCCCCCTGTGTGGGCGGGATGGAAGAGGGAGAATCAGATCTTGCGCTCTTTAGTGCATGCGCATGAAAGACCACAGAAATCTCCCTGAGGCACGGAGCTGCCTCAGAGAGATTAAGTTCGTATTGAAATATTTAAATAAAGAAAGGTAAAAATTATTTAGACATGTCCCTCATGTGACAGTGCCACATGAGCTGGGACGTGTTTATGAAATGTGAATAAATAATTTATTTATTTAATAAAACATTCAGAAAACCTCATCCTGTGGATGAGGTTTCCTGAAAAACGTGAAGGCTGCTTGGGCTCTTCACCTGCCCACCAATCGTAAGGTTGGACGGGCAGCATTGATAATTATGTTAATTGTTTTTTTATTGGCCTTAACAGGCCTTTGACAGTTTGGCGGGCGCGCAGCCACCTCTGGCGGCACACACGCCAAACAAAAATCTGAATGACAGGATGTATGCCTGATGTCATCATGTGTCATTTTCCTGGCCCCACACGCCGATGTGAAAATTCTGGCCTATGTTCTTATTGTAGCCAGCACTTTGGGAAAAATCAACATAATACCCCAGTCTTATTTATCTTGCTAGTTGTAAATATTTTCCATGTCCTTTTGAAAATCAAACACGTCTCCATTTATCTGAAAATGCAAATTCCATTCACACGGTCTCCACTAAGACCTCACCCTAGCTTACTCATCTCCATTTCAAATGCCTGTTTTACACCTCACGCCTATGATAATTTAAACCTTATAGTCTAGCTGTCCCTAGTTTAATCAAGTTAGCCACACACACAGAACCGTACACATAAGGCTGCTTTAAAGTATCCCACAATAATATTAGGAAAAATATGATAGTTCCTTGACATGCTGAAAGCAGTTATGAAGAGAAGGAGGGATAAGGCTGTGAAGATTTGAACACAAGGGTGATCATTGTGAAATCAAGCTGGACCAGGAGCTATTTTTTTTCATTCATGGGATGTGGACATCACTGGCTAGGCCAACATTTATTGCCCATCCTTAATTGCCCTTGAGAAGGTGGTGGTGAGCTGCCTTCTTGAACTGCGGCAGTCATGTAGATCAACGAGTACAGTGGAAGAGTGAGTGGGACTTGGTGCAAGTTAGAATGAAAGCAGTTTAAGTTTTGGATGAGCTTAAGTTTACAGAGGATGGAAGATGGAAGGCCATGCTGCCAGGAGAACATTGGAATACACACATCTGGAGGTAACTTAAGAATTGTTGTGGGTTTCAGCAGCCAGTGGGCTCTGACAGAGGCACAAAGGGGACAGGTTTCATTTGACAGAACGGAATATTCATTTCTACAGATCTAAATAATTTTATCATCCTTTCAACAGGACAATCAAGTTGCTGAATTCACTGACAGCGCTGTGTATGAGAATGTGGACATGTATAAAGCCAGCAGTGTGGAAACAACAGTTAACAGAAAGGATTCAGAAGATCCCATACTATATGCCTGCGTAGTTTTTAAAGGACAATCTGCACAATCAGCAAAGACCTAAGCACAGCAAACTGTAAATGGTGTCATATGGGAAAATATGACCAGAATTTGTTAAGATAATTGGATTTTCATCAATGTCATACTTCGGAAAATGCTTCTCCCATGTTCTGTGAATTTACTTTTGCTTCTTTCTCAGAATGTCGGAATCGTTGGCAAGTTTGCTTTTATTGTCTATTCCCAGTTGCCCCAATGTGGGCCTATCCTTGATAATCTGCAGTCCTTATGGTTTTGATGCTCTCCGGAGTGGTGCTACATAGGGAGTTCCAGGATACTGAGCCTGAACTGCTGAAGGAACAAACATGTATGCGCAAGCCAGGAGCCAGGATGGTGTGTGCCCTGGAAGGCCTCAAAGGGGATATTGCTGCTCATAAAATGACAGCCATAAGGGCATTCAACTGAGTGTTACAATGAAAAAAAGTTAGTCAGGGTTCCTGCTCTCAAAGGTGCTCCAGTGACCCCTGCTGGGTGAGGACAGGATAGACCCTCTGTTCCATTGAGAGAGACAGACACATGTAGACTGAGAGAGACACGGACTGAGAGAGAGAGAGCTAGACCAAGTGAAAGATACTGCAGAGAGAGTGACAGGGTGAGACAGCCAGAGAGGCAAGGAGAAGCAGAAACAAGAAAAGAGATTACAGAAACAGAGAGAGAGAGACAGGGAGAAAGAGACACAAGAGAGAGCAACAGACAGAGTCAAAGATAGAGGGAAAGATATAGGAGCATTGGAATAGATACATCTGGAGGTAACATAAGAATTGGTGAGAGTTTCAGCAAACAATGGGCTCTGACAGGGGCAGAGATGGGAGAGATTTCTTTTTACAGAACAGCATTTTTATTTCTACAGACTTAACTAATTTTATCATCCTATCAGCAGGGCAATCGCGTTGCTGAATTCAGTGAGAGAGAAAGACAGAGAGCAATGTAACCTTGAAGCAGTGGCACACACTTAAAGCACCTCAGGCTCCTGAAATCTCATTAGAGTGGGTGGCGGCAGTCTGGGCCTAATTGGCAGACCACTTTGGTTCCCCTGCCAACTAGGCCCAAAGGTGCCTGCTCAAAGGACATTCAATTTATCACTGGCATGATAACAGAACTTATGGAAAGAGAAAAATGCTTGAGATTCCTGATAGCTTCAATTTGATAAAATAATAAATCACAGCCACATCATTTGTTTATTTTCAGGACTGTGCCCTGAGTCTTACTGAAATGAAAGAATATCTGGAACAAAACTGGGCAACGTGTGCGTGTGTGTGTGGATTTTTTCTCTCCTCCCTGCTAGGCTGCATTTTGTTGACTCTCCAATAAGGAGAGTTGCTGAGAAGAAATCCCTGCTTGTTTAAGGGCTTGTTAATGACAGTTGAGGGCCCATTGAACGCCTATGTCAGGAGGCACGTGTGGGCCTCTATCACTCCCTGGGTCAGAAAGCGGTGTGTCCGGTTTGCCAACTCTTGTCTAATGCATTCCCGGAGGAAATTGTCACATGATCCTCCCACCTCCAGTCACTCCACCCCTCAAAATTCTACCTCTGCTCAACTGCCATGCCCATCCTCATGGGGTACTGCCCTTCCACACTGATTGGTAAAGCGAACTCTGCAGAAATTGTTGCGCATTTGGCTGATTTTTGATTGTCATTCAAGTGGCCCCTCTCAGAATGTTCAATATTTTACATTTACATTTAGTGACACCACCCAGTGTAATTATTCAGATTTCTAATTACATCACCAGGAACCGGGGTGGGGGGGGTGCGGGATTCACAACCAGCACTTTACCTGGACGGTGTTATTTGAATGGGGCTGTACAAGGGGTCCAATGCTGAGGCTCTTCCATTGTACAATTTGGTGGGATGTTAACTATAACCCTGCCACCTACAAACACTTTCAGGAGAAACGGTGAGACACCCTTTCCCTCCGTGTGCAAAATGAGAATTATTGAAGAAGTGTAATGTGTCATTTGATGCAACCAGGCTGACCGGACTTTTGGAGTTCTCTACATAGTAAGTACAAAACTCAACATTGCATGGAACTCCAACACAGCCCAGCACTAATGCAGCACTAACACACAACAAATAGAGTGCTAACAGCACACTAACACAGGATTAGTACAGCACTAACACAGGATTAACATGGCATTAACACAGTGCTCACACCACATGAACACAAGGTTAACACAGCACTACCACAGGGCTAACATAATGCCAGCACAGGACTGGCACAGCAGCAACACAGGAATAACACAGCACTAATGTCATAATTACACCACCCTAACACAGGACTAAGACCATAATACGGCAGTGCTAACAAAGAACTAACATGGCCATAATGGAGCATTAATACAGAACTAATGCAGGGTCATCACTGGATGAACATCTCACTGATGCAGTGCTAGTGCAGGACTAAGGCAGCACTAAATCATGACTAACACAGCACTACCACTGGTCTAAAACATGACAAACAGAGGGCTAGCAGCACCCCCTCAAAGGTCTAACACCGGACTAAGGCAGTACTAACACGGAATTAATAGGACTTTCAGGAAGACTAACACTGCATGAACGTATCGCTAATGCACAACTAAATCAGAAATTAACAGAGCACAAGTACAGCGTTGGTGTTAGGCTGGGAGCATGTCTATTTATTCAATTGTAGGTCAAAATTACAAGAGCACAATCAATACATGGAAACATTATAATACACGTGTGGGAATTCTAGCTTCAATTTGAGAAAATAATAAATCACAGCCACATCATTTGTTTATTTTCAGGACTGTATTTCTTTGACCCGAGTCTTACTGAAATGAAACAATTTCTGGAACTAAATCGGGCAACGTGTGTGTGTGGACGGATTTTTTCTCTCTTCCCTGCTAGGCTGCATTTTGTTGACTCTCCAATAAGGAGAGTTGTTTAAAAGAAATCCCTGCTTGTTAAGGGCTTGTTAACAACAGTGCAGGGCAATTTCTCTATCTGCAACTCCTTTTCTTCCTCTATATACATCAATTTTACTGTTTCTAGCTGGATTGCTGGCATCTAGGTCTGATTTAAAGGGCATGTAACTTTCCTGGGATAGTGCCATCTGAAATCTCAAAGAAAACAAGTCATTGGGATTCAGAGAATTTCAGGAATTCCTCCATTTGTGTGAAAGAATGCCATCAGTCATTTACTTCAATGCTGGCCTTTCACATTCACGGAAGGACGATCAGTAATGGGAGATCATGGGGAAAAATGCCATGCGGCAGTTCTAACAAAACAACTTAGATGTCAACTCATCTGCTTTCTCCACAGATGCTGAATAATCCCTAACAATCCCCTATTTCCCCTTCAGATGTCCATTCCAGATTTCGTTTAAGGTTTCAATACACCTCTGTCTCTTTACCAAAACATATTCAATGATTTAGTGACCCAAAGTCCTCCAGCTTTTCATCTTCATGGCGACCTAGGTGCAAACAATGGAACTTTTCACACAGAATTACACACAATGTACAGCACAGAAGCAGGCCATCCAGCCCAACTACACTGGCCTTGATGCATCATATGAACCTCCAACTACCCCTCCATAAGGGAAAATCCGGTAAAAATTTGAAATGAAGGGTGCAGGTAAAACCTGTCCGAACTGGTCTTACCTTAAAATGGAACTCCAGTACTACAGGTGCCAGTATTACTGATTTTTACTGGGATTTGCAAATTTTGAACTGAGTTTTCCTTCACTTAACATATAGTCCTTTCTCCTTCATGTGTTTATCTAACTTCCCCTTCAATGCTTCTATGTTATTCATCTCAACTACTTGTGGTAGCAAGTTCCACATTCTAATCACTCTCTTGGTACAATAAATTCCTTCAGTGGCTGTATTAGTGACTACCACATTTGTATGACACCTAGTTGAACCTGGTTAGTTTAATTTACCCGGCCCCTTCCTATTTGATTAATCATTGTGATTAATCATTAACCATCGTGGCTGTTTTGTCACTACATTAGCACCATCCCTATTTAGATGTTGCCCATTCATGTTGAAGCCTATCAGAGCTGGTGCCAATGTCCAAAAAAGTGGAATCCCTCTTCCTATGCCCATAAATTTGCCCATGCATTGATTTATGTTCCTGTCCTTCTAGCATGTGACTGGGGAAGTAATCCTGAGCTTAATACCCAATAAATCCTGTTCCTTAACTTCTGACCTAATCTCCTAAATCCACTCGGTATGATTTCAGGTCTTTGCATCTATCATTAGATTCCCCCAGGAACCATGATGATCAATAACCCTCCCTTGCGATTGCAAAATCTTTCTCTGAGATCATGATGGTTGGCTTCACGTTAGGGGTATTTTTGTTTTGAAGTGAAGGGCTATGACCCCTTGTGCTAGTTGCCAAGGAGAAAATAGTAAGAAAGAGATAATTAGTAGGGGAAAACAAGAAAGCCTTACATTCATATTGCACCTCTCATGATCTCAGTACATTTCAAAAGCATTTGCGAACAATGAAGTACTTTTGATATGTAGTCACTATCATGCAGCTAATTTGGACACATTGAGATCCCACAAACAGCAATGAAACAATGAGCATGTCCTTTTTAATTGATGTTCATTGAGGGATATTGCCCGGATTTTGGGGAACTCTCCTGCTTTTTATTCAATAATGGTTATGTCCATCTGAGAAGGCTGACAGGGTTTCAATTTAATATCTCATCCAAAAGACAGCACCTCTGACACTGCAACACTCCCTCAGTATCACACCAAAGTGTCAGCCTGGGAAGTGTTTCAGCACTGCTGCAGTTGTCTTCAACTCCATAGGGTGAAGGAGTGAGGGGAAGAGGTGCTCTTCCAGTGCTCTTACAACCTTCTCCCAACCTCCCTCCCCATTGCATAGTGCACATAGGATGATGTTGGGAGCAGATTGGGACTGAACTCAGCTATAATGCCTCCTGTAGTTGAATGGCCTCCTGCCGCCTAACCTTAAACTACTAATTAACATCATTATCTCCTTCACTCTTTTCAAACTGTACCATGGATCCAGAATCTAGATGCAGATTTCTCAATAAAATAATATGCAAGGATTCTGAGTTCTGAACCTTGGCTCAGTTGGTAGCACTCTTGTCACGGTATCCAAAGGCTTCAAGTTCAAATGCTACTCCTTAAGTGTAATAATCTAACTGATGCTCCAATACAGGGCTGGGGAAGTGCTGCACTGTTGGTGATGCGATCTTTTGGATGAGATGTTAAACTGAGGCGGTATTTGCCCATTCCAGTGGATGTAAAAGATTTCATGGCACTATTTTGAAGAAGAGCAGGGGTGTTACTCAGAGTCATGGCCAATGTTTATCCCTCAATCGACCTCACAGAATCAGATTCTCTTGTCATCATCACATTGCTATTTGCAGGAGTTTGCTTGTGTGCAGCTTGGCTGCCATAATTCACGCTTTACAACAGTGACCATACTTCAAAACATACTTCATTGGCTGTAAATCATTTTGTTTACATCTGATGGTAGTGAGAAGTCTTTCTTTTATGAGCGCTGAGAATATTTACTCGTCATATTTGTAAAAAAAATGATCAAAGTTACTTCTAGAAAACAGTTATCTGTAAAGCAGAATTATATGATACACTCAAGCAGTTTTGGACTCTGTAATAAACTGGCAAAAAAATGCAAAACCATTAATTTTTGATTAATCTCAGCATGAACAAAATTTTTTAAAAACGCAAATAATATATTTCAAATCCTTGTTTCTTATTTCCAGCCAAATGTTAGTGTTAGATATATATAAATATATCTGCTTGAAAAGGAACAAAAAATACAGGGCTATGGGAAAAAGCAAGGAAGTAGGACTATTTAAATAGCCATTTTTAAAAGACAGCAGAGGCATAATGGGCCAAATAGCCTTCCTCTGTGTAGTAGACTTCTATGATTCCATGATGTTGCAGAATTGTTCCTGTGCCACAGCTATTTTCTACTTAATTTATTTTGTTTTGTGAATTTTATTAGTTTATTATTTTATTACTTACATCTTTGCCCCTAGCTCCTTTTCCCAATTCATCCAGCTTGGGGACACATTCTAAACTGGTGGCTGTGGTTCAGTGGGAACACTGTCCAGATGAAGTGAGTGATGCCTGTGTTACAATCCAGATACCCATCCAATTCCTTTTACTACTCACTGCAAAAGCAAAAATCAGGCTTCCAAGCAAGCCCACGATCCCTGTGAGAATTTGATATAGAGCTGCCTCACAGTTAACAGGCACCCTGGCTATTGTTGGGGAATGCACTGGGCATAATGCACCCTACCTCACAAAGAGGGGCAGTGCAGGGTATTTGTTATTTTCTAGGTTATACAGAGCTCTATGAAATCGGTTAAAATTCATTGAAAACTATATTCTGCTCATTCAAAAATTTCATGTAAAATAAACTCAGTTTCTGGCTTTCTAATTGCCTTGTCTGTCTGGAGTAATAACTAGTTCACCAACTGTAAGGTAGGAGAAATGCATAAAAGTGCGTGTATGATAACAGTATGCAGTTTATCATAAGGAGGGATCTCTTTTACAACCCTGGAACAAATATTTTCATGCCTCCATCGTTGCTGGGTCAAAATCCTGTAACTCCCTAACTAACAGCATTTGTCCCGCAGACTGCAACAGTTCAAGAATAAGGCCCACACCCACCTTCTCAAGGGCTCTTAGGGTAGGTGACCATTTCCCAAACAATGTCCCCGGAGATTCCCTGGTTTTGAGTAAACCTGCTGATGAGCTGTTTGTGTTTGTCCTCCTTGCTGACCTACTCTCAACTCAAAGAAAGTGGTAGAATCACAATGCAATGGAATGAGGAAGGGACATCAAGATAATTGAAAAGAATCCATGTGACATTCCAAAAAGAAGAATGTACGATCAGCATAGGTGGTATCCACTGTGCGCACATACCCCGCACTGTTCATTAGTGCACAGTGGTGCTAGCGAGCCTTGCTTCTTTCTCTTATACTGTCTTATTGTGTCCTCTCTTGGCCCTGGACTTTATTTTTATTTTCAGTTTTTTTTATTAAACACCCTGTGTTAAAATTGACTGCTTGTCCAATTGTACAACATCATTAAATCAAAATTATGGGATATGGTATAAGATGGGGACAATATTAAATGTGTTAGAGAGAATACACCAAAAGTTTTATTATTGTAATTACTATTAGTTATAATATAGATTGACGGTACAGTATTACTGCAGTTGCCATAGCTCTGATGCTGACTGATTGGCTATTGGCTAAACCACAACGATCCCCCTGTAGAGACCGATAACTTTTAAAAAGAATTGAATTTCCCAGCAACTGAGGGAAAGAGGAAAGGGCAAGATTTCATATTTTAACACTTTTACTGTAACAAACAAACTAAGATCAACATAAATGCAACATTAATTAACAGGCAGCTAATATGGCAAAATAAAGAAATGGTACTTTTGCATTAGCTAGCCAAAACAACCAAAATGCATCTTTTGAAACACTTTTACACAACGTCATGCTTCTGGCAGATATGTCGCATATCAAGGACTGTCTCACAGTCAATCCCAGTTTTTCAACAGGTTTACTACCACCTGCCAGTGTCCTCTGACAATTGTTCCATTCAGTGTTCAAGATTACCAGATCCCAGATCCAATTATCCCCAGCATGGCATACCTTGGCAACTCTTCATTCCTTAAATCTCCAAGAACCCCACCCATTTTGTTCCATTTATACTGAACAGAAACCAAATTCTCACTAGCAGCCTGTTTGGTCCTTAGCTCAAAAACAATCCACTTTCTTCCCCAAAGCAATAGCTTCTTTGTCTCTGTGTCTCACATGGCAACTGTCCTTTTTTCTGTGAGATACTATAAAAAGGTGTTAAAACTAACGTCCGACACTTCAATGGGTTTTGGTTTGAGTTTCTCTCCTCATGGCAACTGGATCACATAGCTGAGGTGTTTATTATGACTTCACCATCCCTCTTTTGAGGATGGTCTGTTTCACCTTAAGTTAAAGGAGGCATACTAAACTATAACCTTCCTGTAAAACTCAGCATTTATGTTGATTCATAGAACACATGTAAGATTCAGGATTTTGCGTAAGTGAAATTATTTTGCTTTGATGACCAGTTTCAAAAGAATTTTCCATAATTATTACCAAATGGAAAAGGAACGTTTGTATTATGTTCAATAAGCCAGTCAGTATTTTCCATTTAAATTGGAGGCAAGCCATCAATAAAAGTACCACTAAACATAAAATTTCTTTTACAGTATCTGCTAGTTCAAGTCAGAGATGAACCAACACAGAGGTCTCCCAGATTTGCACCAAGTGCAGTAGCGGACGGGAAAGGCAGCATTTTACCCGCCGACCGCAATGGCGGTTTCTCACACGGTATCGTCCCAATCCAGCCACATTAATTATGCATTCCCAGGAAACACGCCATTTCGATGGCAGGCAGGCTCCGATTCACCCATTACGCTGTCACCTCGCTGCTTCACTACACCAGTGCCACATTTAAAGTACAACCACACTCGCAAATCAGTGCTTCCAGCCCAGGACTGCTGCAAAGAAGACACATCCCCAAAAGGCAAGAAGACTGCAGCCCCTTGGTTTAGTGACGCACACCTCAAATGCCTTTTGGATGCCGTGAAGCCCTGCTCTAATGTCCTCTACCTCCGCTCTGGCTGCATTACCAATCTAGCTTGGTAGGTGATGGCAATGTGATCAGTGCCAATGCTGCACAGAAGAGGTTAGCCATCCAATGCAGACAGAGGATAGCCCAAATCGCACAACCCTTTGATGGAAAAAAATCTCCTCATCTCTGTCTTAAAAGGGTGACCCCTAACTTTAAAACAGTGTCCTCTAGTTCTGGACTTACACGCAAGAGGAAACATCCTTTCCATGTCCATCTCGTCAATACCATTCAGGATCTTATATACTTCAACCAAGGCACAAATCACAGAATTTTACCAGCACAGAAGGAGGCCATTCAGCCCATCGTGTCCGCACTGGCTTTCCAAATGAGCATTATGACCTAGTGCCATTGCCCTGCCTTTTCCCCGTACCCTTGCATATTGTTTCGATTCAAATAATCATCTAATGTCCTCTTGAATGCCTCAATTGAACCTGCCTCCACCACACTCCCAGGCAGTGCATTCCAGACCCGAACAGCTCATTGTAATAATTCCAAATGTTTTTGCTCCATGGGCAAAAAATGAGCTGATTGAAGACCTAAAAGCTGTTCAACATGCATTATTGTCAGTTGTTTATGAATCAACTAACAGACAGGTAAAATTGCCTCCTTCCTTGATTCACTATTTCAAGGCTTATGAAGGCAGCTCATGTGTGCAATTTAAACTTGTCGATTTGGTCAAATTTACAAGTGGGATATCAGAACCTATTGCAGCTGAGATAAGAAATGTCATGAATAAGTATGGAACTGAAAATAAGGATGCGGCATTCTCAGCAAATAATTGTGGTGAACTGCACTGAAAATAGGAATTTCAAATTAAAGTCAAGCTTAAAAACAGATCACCCTTGGGCACCCTGCTTACATTGTGCACAATCTATTACCATCATTGTGGGTCTTAGATGTGGTAGTCATGGATCTGGATTTACAGATAAGGCTGGAGGTTAGGTTATTGAAACTTTACCTTTTATTGAACTTATACTATTTACAATGCAGACTCAGCATGACACTCCACACAAAAATATCTCTCACCATGTTCTGTTATCATGTGATCTTATGTCGCTGATGATGTAGACTATGGGCAGAATTTTCTGCCTGTCGGGTGGGTGGGCCCGGTGGGCCTGATCCAGTTCTCCGGCAGGTGGGGAACCGATCCCCGCCGGAGAAATGGCCCAGCCGCCATTTTACATGGGTGGGCCAATTAAGGCCCGCCCAGCGTGATGTCCGGTGGGAAGTGCTATGCACTTCCTGTGTGGGTGGGGTGTATTCCCCAAAAGCAAGAGGTCGTTTTTTCGCGCATGCACACGAAAAAGCACACATCTCCCTGAGGCTAAGTGCTGCCTCAGGGAGATCACTTACACATTGAAAAGTATGAACAATAGAAAAAAAAATTCCCTAACATGTCCCCCTCATGTAACAATGTCACATGAGATGGGGCATGTTCATAATTTACATAATTCTATTAAACTTTTTAAAACCCTACATGAACCTCATCCCGCCGATGGATGAGGTTTCATGTTTTATCTATTTACCGCCGGGGCTCCTGCCTCCTGCCAACTTTAATGTTGGACGGGCAGGTCCTTTAATTGTATAATTGATCTTGTCAATGGCCTCAATTGGCCATTGACAGGTCGACAGGCGCACAGCTGATTTTGCTGCGGGTCTGCCTTCCTGAAAATTTAAAAGGGGTGTGGTGACATCGGGGGTTCTGCCCAATGTCATCCCACGGCATTTGACATATCAGCGAGCGGGCCCCGCCCCCTGGTCGCCGATGGCAAAATTCTGCCCCATATGTTTGCATATTTAACATTCACACTTTATACTACATCTCCCTCCAAGTCTCTCACTCCCATAAATACTATTTATATTATCCCACATCTCCCCCTGAAGTCTTTGCATTCAACTCTGGTTCACAGAGATAACGCTGTAGGGGTTTCACCAATCTCCCCAACTTTGTTCTCAGTTCTCTCGGAGGTTGTATAGGATTCAAGTTCTCCATGTTTTCACTGGAACTCTGCAGATAGTACATGAATCTTCAGAGACTATTAGTTCTCTGTTCAGGTTGTCTTTCTGATCATATGTGTAGTTACTTCATTGCGTTGATGGCCTTCTTCTTGTAGAGATAAGTGCACTTCTATTTCTTCACTTTCAGTCTCCACAAGAGATAATCTCAGACTTTGTGTTTTCCAGTACTTGGCCTTCTTGATTATGGTCCAGGCTGATTCGCTTGGTGGGAGTCCTGATAAGTCATGCACTCTATGGCACTGATTGTAGTTTTTGGTCTGATTTTTACCATACTCATCCTCCTTCTCCCTTACTCTCTGGATATCAGTTGTTTTTGCACATGGCATGAGTGGATGTGGAAGAACAGGAGGTTGTACAGGAGGAAGTCTTTTTCCCATCAGAAGTTCTGACATAGCCAATCCATCCTGAAGTGATGTAGAATGGTAGCTCAACAGTGCTGATTTGACGTCATCATTCTTTTCCAACAAAGCTTTGACTGTTTTTACTCCTCTCTCAGCCTCTCCATTTGCATGTGGGTACCTGGGTGAGCTAGCTGTGTGGGCAAATCCATTGTCTTCAGTAAATTTCTTGAACCCTTCATTCGCATACTGTGGGCCATTGTCAGGAATGACAAGCTCTGGAATGCCACATGTGGCAAAAATTTCTTTTAGTGAGTTAATGACTGCTTCTGAGGTTCGACCATTTAACATCAATCCATCCAGAAAAATAGTCAACAGCTATAAAGAATGTCTTCCCCTTGAGCTCAAAAAGGTCCATTCTGAGATGTTTGCACAGACTGGGTGGAAATGAGGATACCGCTAGTGGGTTCTTTTTGCTCTTGGTGATGGCTTGCACAGGTGATGCAGCTCAAACTCATTTCCTTTAGTGATTTTGAGATCCGTAGCCACCAGCCTGAATTACACACCCTAGTGCAGCTAATGCCTAGGTGTCCCTGATATCTTCTTTGAAGGACCTCGGTCTGTGGACCCTTGGTATGACCAATATCTCACTATAGATTGATAAGTCATCCATAATACTGAGATGTCTGCGTTACTCGGAGTATTGTTTCAGGATGAAAGTGTTTGGAACATGTTCTGGCCATCCATTTTTGCAGTATTCCTGTATTTTAGCGCATGCTTCATCTGTTTTTTATGCTTGCCATATTTTGTTCAGCCTCTGTCTGGTTGCTGGTAGGAATTTTGTCGTAAATGAGCTGTATGACTCTACATCTTCAACAATATTTATGTCCTCCTGTTCCGGCTCTCCGGCCGGAACGTGTGATAATGCATCTGTTGTTTATTGTTTGCCTTGTACATGTTTGCCTAGTTCCTTGACCTGTTATTCTAGGAAAATCTTCTGCCTGGTTTTCTCAGGGTATTCCTGATCATCACCTTTGTTGATGTGTAGATCTGTGCAAGTTTTTTGACATAACAGTGAACATTCTTGATTGTGGGTCACATACAGAGTTTTTGTGATTTAGCTTTCTGTGTGTTGGAGTTTAGCAATTAACTGTCCATTGACTTGCAGATGAATGCATACCTGGACCATGTAGCCTTATGGTTGATGGCTGGAGTAAGTCTGGTTTAACCATCGTTCCATGTTTGAAAGCTCCAGCGCCTAAATTAAAGTTTGTTTTTTGTCCATTGACCATAATATCTGCACTCCAATAGTTCCCATTTGATCCTGTAATTTCTCCCAAGGAAGTTGTTTCTGTTTTTTTTTTAACTTCTTCAATGTCTTGAATGCCTTCAACTCCTTGAATGGTCTTTTATCTTGCTTGTTTTCCCTTTAATTGTTTTGGTAAGCTGTTTGCTATGGCAAACTGATTTAAAATGACCTCTCTTCTTGCTGGAATGGCACTCCATAATTTTGGCACAGCATTCTTCACGCCGATACAGCCTATTGTGCCACAATGAGAACACTGAATAATTGCTGCTATCATGCCCGCTTCACTTTTTCTCTATTTGAGGTTGGATGTGCTGCAATCACTATGAGTTACAAATTGGACTTGTTAAGAAGCAGAGATAGTTTAAGTAAATAATATTGGTATTTGTGGGTGTTAGGAATGAGTTTTAGCTTTAATGTTTAAATTTGATTTGTATTTTGGTATCTGTGTGTTAAGAAAAAGTCAAGTTGAGTTTTAGTTTCTCTTTAAAAGCTGCCTGCATTTCTAATGTGAGTTTACAACTGTAAGAGAAGTTAAGCAAACACAAGAGTAGAAAAACTTGGCTGTTGCCTAGCAACAGGGGTCCAGAGAGGCAGGTCCTCCCACAGACACACACACACAGAAGAAACTAGAGACAGCAATGTGGTTTGGAAGCTGTTTGAGTTCAGTTGTTTTGAAGATAGCTGCCAAGCAGCAGCAACCAAGAAGGGACTGGTAAATCTCCTCTGTGCTCTCTCCAGAGCAATTATGTCAAAGAACCAAGAAAAGTACAGCACAGGAACAGGCCCTTCGGCCCTCCAAGCCTGCGCCGATCATATTGCCCGTCAACTAAAACATTTTGCACTTCCGGGGTCTGTATCCCTCTATTCCCATCCTATTCATGTATTTGTCAAGCTGCCTCTTAAACACCACTATCGTACCTACTTCCACCACCTCCTCTGGCAGTGAATTCCAGACAATCACTACCTTCTGCGTAAAAAATTTGCCCCGCACATCTCCTCTATAGTTTTCTCCTCTCACCTTAAATCTATGTTCCCTAGTAATTGACTCTTCCACACTAGGAAAAAGCTTCTGACTATCTACTCTGTCCATGCCACTCATAATTTTGTAAACTTCTATCAAGTCGTCCCTCAATCTCTGTCGCTCTAGTGAGAACAATCCAAATTTCTCCAATCTCTCCTCATAGCTAATAACCCCCAGACCAGGCAGCATCCTGGTAAACCTCCTCTGCACCCTCTCCAATGCCTCCATATCCTTCTGGTAATGTGGCGACCAGAATTGCATGCAATATTCCACGTGTGGCCTAACCAAGGTTCTATACAGCTGCAGCATGACTTCCCAGCTTTTATACTCAATACCCCTGCCAATGAAGGCAAGCATGCCATATGCCTTCCTGACTACCTTATCCACCTGCGTTGCCACTTTCAGTGACCTGTGGACCTGTACACCCAGATCCCTCTGCCCGTCGATGCACTTAAGGGTTCTGCCATTTACTGTATAATTCCTGCCTGTATTAGACCTTCCAAAATGCATTACCTCACATTTGTCTAGATTAAACTCCATCTGACATTTCTCTGCCCAAGTCTCCAACTGATCTATATCCCGTTGTATCCTTTGACAATCCTCTTCACTATCTGCAACTCCTCCAACCTTAGTGTCATCTGCAAACTTACTAATTAGCCCAGTTACATTTTCCTCCAAATCATTTATGTATATTACAAACAGCAAAGGTCCCAGCACTGATCCTTGCGGAACTCCACTAGTCACAGCTCTCCAATCAGAAAAGCACCCTTCCACTGCTACCCTCTGTCTTCTATGACCAAGCCAATTCTGTATCCATCTTGCCAGCTGACCTCTGATCCCGTGCGACTTTACCTTCTGTACCAGTCTGCCATGAGGGACAATGTCAAAGGCCTTACTGAAACCCATGTATATAACATCCACTGCCCTTCCATCGTCGATAATCTTTGTCACTTCCTCGAAAAACTCGATCAAGTTGTGAAACATGACCTCCCCTTCACAAAATCATGCTACCTCTCACTAATATGCCCATTTGTTTCCAAATGGTAGTAAATTCTGTCACGAAGAATCTTCTCCAATAATTTCCCTACCACTAATGTAAGGCTCACCGGCCTGTAATTTCCTGGATTATCCCTGCTACCCTTCTTAAACAATGGAACAACATTGGCCATTCTCCAGTCCTCTGGGACCTCACCCATAGCCAGTGAGGATACAAAGATTTCTGTCAAGGCCCCAGCAATCTCCTCCCTTGCCTCCCTGTAATTTGGTGGCCAAAACTGTTTGCAAAACTCCATCTATGGCTTAACCAGCGTTTTATACAGTTCCAGCATTACATCCCTGCTTTTGTATTCTATACCTCGTACAATAAAGGAAATCATTCCATATGCCTTCTTTACCACCTTATCTAGGTGTCCTGCCACCTTCAGGGACCTGCGGACATGCAATCCAAGGTCTCTCACTCCCTCTAACCCTCTCAATATCCTACCATTTATTGAGCATTCTCTTGTTTTGTTTGACCTCCCCAAATGCATTACCTCACACTTCTCCAGACTGAATTCTATTGGCCACTTTCCTGCCCATTAAACCAAACCATTTATATCATTCTGGAGTCAACAGCTATCCTCTTCACAATCAACTACATGGCCAATTTTTGCGTCATCAACAAATTTCCCAATCATACCTCCCACGTATGTGAAAGGGAAAAGCATGATTTGAGGGAATTGAAGTGTCTGATTTCAAAGAAAGTCTCTTTAAGATCCGAGATTGGAGCATTGGTCAAGTTACTGCGGAAGAAATGTTTCAACATAACCATGAATGAGCTTGTGCTGCTTGATGAAGTAACTTTGTTCAATGGGTTTTGTGATAGTTTAGAAGAATGAGAGGTGATCTCATTGAAACATTCAAGATTATGAAGGGGCTGGACAAGGTAGATACTGAGAGATTGTTTCCCCTCGCTGGAGAATCTAGAACACGGAGGCACAGTCTCAGGATAAGGGGTCAATCATTTAAGGCTGACATAAGGGGAAATATTCTTCTCTTTAAGGGTGTGAACCTTTGGAAATCTTTACCCTAGAGAGCTGTGGATGCTCCATCATTGAATATATTTAAGTAAAGAGACAGATTTTTGGTCTTCCAGGCAATCGAAAGATATGGGGAGTGGGTACGAAAGTGAAGTTGAAGCCCAAGATTAGCCATGGCCATATTGAATGGCGGAGCAGTCTCAATGGACCATACCATCTACTCCTGCTCCTGTTTCTTACGTTCTTAAGACAGGGGAACTGTGTAAGTGGAATGACAAAGCTACAACACTCACGGCATGACAGACATGTTTGATTTGGAGATATTGCGGTGCTTCACTCGATTGATTCCAGGAGTGAGAGGATTGCCGTACAATGAGAGGTTCAGTGAACTGGGCCTATACTCTCCAGGATTTAGCATTGAAACATACAAGATTCTGAGGTAGCTTGACAAGGTAGGCGCTGAGAGGTTGGGCTGAATTTTACGCTGGGGATGATGGTTTGGCACCCTCTTGTAAAAGCCAGGGGTGAGCCCAATTCCATTTGGTTCTCATCAATAGCATTAAATGGCCAACAGCCCTTTCATTGGCTAAAGATGGGACATCCGCTCCTCTCCAAGAGGAAATCCCATCTTAGGAAGCTGCAGGCCAATCAGAGGGCCAGCAGCTCTCATGCCCCAGCAGCGCCACTGGGAGCAGTGGTCACGGCAAGGACTGCAGCAGGCCAAGAGGAAAGAATTCAGCATTGGAGCTGGGGTGTTAGGTGAATATAGGGTCTCACTGGGGCCAGGCTGACAGGTCTCAGCGAGGGAGTGACGCAGGTGTGGGGACTTGTTTGGAAAGGAAAAGTGGGGTGAGTGCAGGGTTGCTGCTTCACACCTTGGTGGCAGCCTCTAATGGGCATAGGATGCCAATCAAGGAGAAGCCTACTCGCCAGCCCAGCACCAAGGCTCACAAGGTTTTATCTGGGGACCTGATAACCAGGCATGGCCTTTCCCGCCACATGTAAAATCCCTGTGGCAGCAGGAGGAGGCCCTTAAGTGGCTATTAAATGGTCAATCATTGGTCTCAACTGGCCCTCGGACTGGCCTGGAGCCTGCCTCGCCACTGATAAAATTGCAGCGGGGCAGGCAGGTAGGCACCAGGAACAGTGTCACTGGCATGGTGTCCAATTTTATGGCTCCCTTCCCCCCCACCTCAACATCCCTCCCCTGGGGGTCATAAAATTCCAGCCATTGTTTCTCCTGTCTGGAGAATCCAGAAGTAGGTGACATTCTCTCAGGAAAAGGAGTCAATCATTTAGGAATGAGTCGGCAAGAAATTTCTTCACTCAGGATATTATGAATCCTGAATGAATTGGGCCGATACTTTCTAGGATTTAGCATTGAAACATACAAGATTCTGAGATGGCTTGACAAGGTAGGCACTGAGAGGTTGGGCTGAATTTTACGCTGGGGGTGATGGTTTGGCACCCTCTTGTAAAAGCCAGGGGTGAGCCCAGTTCCATTTGGCTTTCATCAATAGCATTAAATGGCCAACAGCCCTTTCATTGGCTAAAGATGTGAATCGTGAAATTCTCCTGGCCACAGGATTGTGGGTGCTCCATCATTGAATATATTCAAGGTCACGATAGATAAGTTTTTGAACTTGAGTGAATCAAAGGATACGGAAAGCAAGTGGGAAAGTGAAATTGAGGCAGAAGGTCAGCCATGGTCATATTGGGTGAAGCAGCAGACTTGAGGGGTGCTATGGCCTACTCCTGCTCGTATTTCTTATGTTTCGATGTGTGTGGCAAAGGTGATTATGTAAACAAACAGTTCCAAGAATCTTCGGCATGACACACAGATATAAAAGAAACAGGCAGAGCTGATACCGTGCCTGCTGTAAGGCTTCATAGAAGGGAATGGTTTCTGTCATAAACATCCTGTTGACAGCAGAGAAATCCAGATCCAAGGTTGAAACTGTGAAAGCCATTCTCACTGTCAAAACAAACTTAATCTTGCCTTGCCTTGAGTCCTTCAACAAACTGAGCAAGGATCTAAAAATCCTAAAGCAGATACATTCATCAGAGAAATAAAGCTATTAATCCAGCAAGCTTCTGTTATGCTACCAGTATCATATATGGTTAGGAGTGGGAGTATTTTTTTTTTAACTATAGACAATATCCATCTCCTAGACATCTTTGTGGAACTTTGAAAATTAAAATTGATGATCTGGCATTACTAGAGCTACAAGCTATATAAAATAATTTTGTTTGTAATTTAACAATGTGCCACCAGGTGGCAAAAGTCATTTCTGTTAATTCTCATTGAAATTATAAGACAAATTCTACCTACGTTAGCATTGACTGCAATCATAATAAGTCTGAAAAATAAATTACTTGGACAGCAATGTAAAGAAAGAGGATGTATAGACAGTGGGTACGGAAATCTGAAGTTCTTGAATATTGCATTCTTTATAAATGGTGTTTGAATGCTCTTCAGCAATGTGACATCACATCTTCATTAACTATATACAAATTTGTTTTACAACTGCAGTGTATATATGTACAACAGGTAAAATATTGGCTGCTAAAAAATGTTGCTTCGCAAACTACATTTAACGTCCTGGCTGCTTTGCTGTGCTCTCACCCTGGGTGTACTCAGATTTACTTTTAAAATTCATGGTCACTCTTTACTAGGATAGGGTGTTAAGTATTGGCTTTGCTGACAACATATACAGCTGAAAGAATAACAAAAATAAATGCATTGTCAAGAGCTCTGGAACCCTGATTCTTCAACTGACTGTTAATTCTTTGTGTGAATTTATATATAGAAGTTGTAGGGAAAAATATCAGACCATATTCTCTCCCTCTGTGCTCTTAACTGAACTCATTTATATTTTAGGCTTCTATTGATCCATATAGGTCTGGTCTTCCATGGAACCCTATCTTCTTTGCTCCCAGAAACAAAAGAAAGAAACGTTTGTATTTATATAGCATCTTTCATGATCTCAGGACATCCCAAAGCGCTTTATGGCTAATGAAGTACTTTGACAGTGTGGTCATGGTTTTAGTGCAATAAAGAACAGCAGCTGGTTAGTGCACAGTACACCTTCAGAAACAGCAAAGCGATAATGACCAGATAATCTGCTTTAGCGATGAGGTTAAATATTGTACTGGACACCGGGGAGAACTCTTTTGTTCTTTTCTGAATTTTTTTTATTATTCTTTCATGGGATGTGGGCATCATCATCATCGCATGGGTGAACTGCAACAATTGTTTATTCCTGTCTGGTGCAGAAGTAAAACAGGAAAGGTGGCCAAACCATGGCTTACAAGAGAAATTAGAGATAGTATTAGATTCAAGGAAAAGGCATACAAATTGGCCAGAAAAAACAACAGACCTGAGGATTGGGAGCAGTTTGGAATTCAGCAAAGGAGGACCAAGGGATTGATTAAGAAGGGGAAAATACTGTACAAGAGTAAGCTTGCAGGGAACATAAAAACTGACTGTAAAAGTTTCTATAGGTATATGAAGAGAAAAAGATTGGTGAAGACAAATGTAGGTCTTACAGTCAGAAACAGGGGAATTTATAATGGGGAACAAAGAAATGGCTGGCCAATTAAATACATACTTCAGTTCTGTCTTCACAAAGGAGGACACTAATAACATACCAGAAATGTTGGGGAACACAGGGTTTAGTGAGAGGGAGGAACTGAAAGAAATCAGTGTTAGTCGGGAAATGGTGTTGGGGAAATTGATGGGATTGATGGCCGGTAAATCCCTGGGGCCTGATAATCTACATCCCAGAGCACTTAAAGAAGTGGCTCTAGAAATAGTGGATGCATTGGTCATCTTCCGAGATTCTATAGACCCTGGAACAATTCCTACAGATTGGAGGGTAGCTAATGTAACCCCACTATTTAAAAAGGGAGGCAGAGAGAAAATAGGGAATTATAGACCAGCCAGCCTGACGTTGGTAGTGGGGAAAATTCTAGAGTCCATTAGAAAAGATTTAATAGCTGAGCATGTGGAAAACAGTGGCAGAATCAGATAGAGTCAGCATGGATTTATGAAAGGGAAATCATGCTTGACAAATCTACTGGAACTTTTCGAGGATGTAACTAGTAGAGCTGATGAGGGGGAGCTATTGAATGTGGTTTATTTGGACTTTCAGAAGGCTTTTGACAAAGTCCCACATAAGAGATTGGCGCATAAGATTGGGGGTAGTGCTTTGAGATGGATAGAAAACTGGCTGGCAAACAGGAAACAAAGAATAGGAATAAACAGGTCTTTTTCCGAATGGCAGGTAGTGACTAGTGGGGTACCGCAGAGATCGGTGCTGGGACCCCAGTTATTCACAATATATAAACGATTTAGATGAAGGAATTAAATGAAATAACTCGAAATTTGCAATGACAAAAAGCTAGGTGGGAGGGTGAGCTGTGAGGAGGATGTAGTGATGCTTCAGTGTTATTTAGACAAGCTGAGTGAGTGGGCAAATGCATGGCAGATGCAGTATAATGTGGATAAATGTGAGGTTATCCATTTTGGTAGCAAAAACAGGAAGGCAGATTATTAGCTGATGGCTATAAATTGAGAGAGGGGAATGTGCAATGAAACCTGGGTGTCCTTGTACACCAGTCACTGAAGATAAGCATGCAGGTGCAGCAGGCGGTAAGGAAGACAAATGGTATGCTGGCCTTTATAGCGAGAGGATTCAAATACAGGAGCAGGGATGTCTTGCTGCAATTGTACAGGGCCTTGGTGAGACCACACCTGGAATATTGTGTGCAGTTTTGGTCTCCTTATCTGAGGAAGGATGTACTTGCTATAGAGGGAGTGCAGCAAAGGTTTACCAGACTGATTCCTGGCATGGCGGAACTGACATATGAGGAGAGATTGAGTTGATTTTGATTATATTCGCTAGAGTTCAGAAGAATGAGGGGGGATCTCATAGAAACCTATAAAATTCTAACAGGACTAGACAGGGTAGATGCAGGAAGGATGTTCCCGATGGTGAGTGAGTCCAGAACCAGGAGTCACAGTCTGAGGATATGGGGTAGACCATTTCGGATTGAGATGAGGAGAAATTTCTTCACCCAGAGAGTGGCGAACCTGTGGAATTCGTTACCACAGAAAGTTGTTGAGACCAAAACATTGTGGGCAGAATTTTATGGCTGCCGTGCGGGTGGGCGTAGAAGACACCACTATCCTGCTGCCAGGGTACACAGGCGGCGAAGTAGCTACCTCAATATGACTCAGGTGCAGTGCCGAAGGAGGCTCTGTCTCTCAAGGGAAACAGTCAACTACATCTGTCAGATGATTGGCCCTGAGATCTCCCCTAACTGTGTGGGTGGACACCCCATGCCAGTGGCTCTGAAGCTCACAGTTGCCCTCCACTTCTATGCCTCTGGCTCCTTCCAGGGCTTGGTGGGTGAGCTTTGCGGTGTCTCCCAATCAGCTGTCCACACTTGTGTCAAGCAGGTTACAGACGCTCTGTTCAGATGTGCATTGACCTTCATCCACTTCCGCTGCGACCAGGCAAGTCAGGCACAGTGAGCCAGAGGCTTCACGGCCATTGCTGCGTTCCCCCGTGTCCAGGGTACAATAGACTGCACACATGTGGCCATCAAGACGCCAGCAGGTGAGCCCAGTGCTTTCATCAACAGGAAAGGCTGCCACTTCGTGAACGTGCAGATAGTGTGTGACCACAGGATGCAGATACTACAAGTCTGTGCAAGGTACCCAGGCAGCTCCCACGACACCTACATCCTCAGACACTCAGGTGCCGAACCTCTTCAGTGCTCCGGCTCGACTGGATGGATAGCTGCTGGGTGACAAGGGATATGCCCTCCAAAGGTGGCTCACGACGTCTCTCCACCATCCAAGAACAGAAGCTGAGGAGCGCTACAATAGGATCCACGGCACCACAAGGGCTGTGGTGGAGAGAACCATCGGTCTTCTCAAGGTGCACTTGCAATGCCTGCACTGCTCAGGGGTCTCAGTCCAATACCCCACAGATCGCGTCTCAGTGATAATGGTAGCATGGTGCGCTTTGCACAATCTTGCGCTAGAACAGAGGGATGCAGTTGATGATGAAGACCCTGACGCCCTGGATGAGGTTGCACATGATGAATCCAGCAGTGCCTCAGAGGATGAGGAAGCACAGGGCGATGATGAGGGGCAGAACGATGACCCGCATTTACACCAAGGAGGCAGAGAGACCCGGGACATTTTAATCCAAAGAATGTTCAGCTAGCTCCACACACGTGGATGAGCAGGAACAGCATTGCCTGGCACTTCCACACATGGTACGAAAGAGCGACTCTCGCTTTTGGGGAATCCCCCCTGCCTTCATCCCGCCTGCACAGGAAGCTCATAGTGCTTCCCGCCGGACATCATGCTGGGCGGCTCTTAATTGGCCCGCCCATGTGAAATGGTGGCAGGGCCCGCTTCTCTGGCACAGATCGGCTCCCTGGCAGCTGGAGATTGGGTCGGGCCTGCCCACCCAACAGGCAGAAAATTCTGCTCCCTGAGGCAGTCCTGTGCCTCAGGCAGATTGGACCTGATTCCCCCTCCTCTCTCCACTCGCATAGGTAGCGCTTAGCATTGCCCCTCACGATCCACACTGGGTGGGCCTTAATTGGCCTGCCCACATGAAATTGTGGTGCGATGCCGACCGTGGGTGGCAGTCGGCTCCGCGACCACCCCCGCCACCTCCTACCAAGCCCGCCCGACGAATGGAAAATCCGGGCCACTCAATTTGAATTAGCAGCCAGGGATATTGGCACAGGAGGAACTGCCTTACCTTCTCTTGTTCTCGGAAACCTCTTTAATCAAAGTTGAGCTTTTTGTAAGTCGGAAACTCACCAGGAGACCTCATGGCTGCAAACTGAGAACTCTTAAAGGAGGATTCTGAATCAACATCACTGAGTCCACGAGAAAAGAGAAGCAACCAGCCACAACTGCAGAATGGCTTTTCTAGTGAGGAACCCCAGTACCAGCGCTACTTTAGAAAGTGACTCTTCAGCTGCAAACAAGCATCCAATCCAGGAATAATTTAATTTCTGAATTTCCTTTTCACTTGGTCAAGTTTTAAGACCTGATAATCCACAATTTTATTTCTTTTTTACATGCTTGTGGGGGGTTGTGTGTATGTTGTTTTTGCATTAGTGAGTAGCTGGGTGTAATTGTACATTTTAATCCTGTTGTTAATACTTTCTGCATCTTTACCTGAGTGAGTTTTAGTGATAAAACAAATCCTTCATTTGTTAACTTAAGGAACCTTGCGGACTTATTTCTTACATTGAGCCACACACAGTTAAGCGTATATATTGAATTGGCAACCCCGACTTTTTGAATTTAGCTTTGTTATAGCCAACCCAGGAGTGGGACACAGAGAGAAGTCAGTTCACCCTTCCTAATCTGGTTATAACTAGAGACAAAGGCAGCAAATAGAAGGGGGATATTTTAGAAACATGGGCAGGATTTTGGGGTCGTGCAGCAGCCGGACGGACCCAGGAGCAGCAAGGAAGCGGCCCGCCGCCAGAGACCGGCACCCGGCTGCCATTTCACACCGGCTGGCCAATTAACAAGCAGTCAGTGTGAAAGGCGCGCGGCGAAACTCAGTGCTGCCGGGGTGGGGGGTGAGGCGGTAGGAGGGCGAGCACAAAAGCCTGCGCGTGCGTGGGGGAGCACGCACTGAAACCCCCTGAAGGCAGGGAGCCAAACAATTTTGAAATCAAAAATAAAGATTTTTAAAATCTGAAAAAAATGTCCTGACACGGGATTCGCTCACAAAAACATCAGCAGAATAAAAATTCTGCCCAAAACTTTATATTCATTTTTTATTTAATTGTGGAAACCTCATCCCGGCCATGGAAGAGGTTTGTTTAAAAAAAATCAAAAGGCTGCCTGGCTGATTCGCCCGCCCGCCACTTGCAAGGTTGAATGGGCAGCAAAAAATAGGTTTACATTAATTGATTAAGAGCCTTAACAGACCTCTTAATTGTCAGCGGGCGCGCTGCCAACTCTTGCGTGCACCCGCCAACCGAAATATCACACAAGTGTGTGATGATGTCGGGATGCTTGCTGATGTCATTGCGCGTTATTTTACACCCGATCAGGCCGGGCGCGCAACCGCCCATGGGGCGTAAGATCCTGCCCCATTATGAGTGAGCTAACTGAGGTGGAAAGAAAAACTTTAGCAGACAAGACTAGATCAATCAGGCATCTTTGAAAAGAAGATTGCAAATTTGTAGAGTAAATGCATCCAATTAAAAAGGAGGCTGCTTCAAAGCTCAGGATGGCATGGATAATTAAAGAGGTTAGAAATTATCTAAAATTGAAGAAGAAGGCATATTGGCGTGTTAAAACTGATGAAAAGGGAGAAAACAAGTAAAGAGATTAAGAAAGAGAGAGGGAAAATGAGAATATATGAAGGGGGCCTGTAAACTGTTGATCATTCACTTCCTGTTTGAAAAACAGCAGCTGAAATTTGGGTGGGGACCTCTTACTCCCATTTTTCGTCTGATCCAACTTTCAGGTGGGCCTCTAAACATGTGCCTGGCACTCCCTTCTAAACCAAGTATTTGCAAGTTGAGATCCAATACCTGTTGCAGGACTTTGCGTGTAACTTTTAAAGAGTAATGTACAGAACATGCAAGTCAACAAATCCCCAAGTATTCAGAGACGTTGCTGACATCCCTTAAAGAGACAGCTGGTGACCTCTCCAAGGAAAAGGTAAATTTTGTAATGTTTTTATTTAAAAGCAGTTAGCAGGAATCCTCCTCTGAATCCCACGAAAATATTATGATCCATTTTCTCCAGTCCTACAACTGTGATCCCATTCTGAACTCGCATCTCTCTTCACTCCAATGGTAGGGCATAGAAAATCAGGGATGCCCAAGAAGTCAGAATTGGAGTGTGGAGATCTCTAGCAGTTGTAGGACTGGAGCAAATTGCAGAGATACGGAGGGGCGAGGCCATGGAGGGGTTTGAAAGCAAGGATAAGGATTTAAAAACCTGGACAAGATTGAGGGTGAACTTACAGCTTAGCATCCATCTGAGCCAGATTGATAGCTGGCTGAAAAGAGCCTGTTACCTTCTGCTCATTTGTCATTAAATTTAGTTTCAAAAGCTTCATAGTTGTGACTCACTTCTGTTTGTTTGGGTGCATTTCATGTCCTTGATCACAGGGAGGTGCCTGGGTATATATATATATATATATAAGAGAGGTGATGCTGTGCTGTGCTCACATAATTCAACGCAACACAAGCTTCAGCTATCTGTGAGTCCAAGCCTCCCAAACTGTGGGTTTATTCTTCTTGTTCGGTAAGTCATTTAATTCCTTTAAACACAAGTTTAGTTTTTTTTTTTGGAAGCTTAAAACTAAACCCAGCCTTTATTCTATTCTCACTGTGCACAAGAGGTTTCTCGCCACCTCTACTAAAGAAAGGACTAATTTTATTCAGTGACTCTCGCAACGTCACAGCACTTTACAGTCAATGAAGTACTTTTTGATGTGCAGGAACTGTAGTGTAGGAAATGGGGCAGGAAATTTATAGACAGCATAGTCTCACAATCAGCAATGAGAAAGTGACTATAGACAATCTGTTTTAGCAATGTTGGTTGAGAGACAACTGTTGACCAGGAGACCATGGGTCATCTGGGGATGGGCAGCCAGAGGTGACCTACCTCACCACCACCGTCAACCCCCAAAACCCCTGTGCCCCACCACCACCCCTGTCCTCACCCCCCACCACCCCAACCCACTGCTGGTCATGCTCATCCTGGATCAGTGCCAGTTCAAACATGAGACAGACTGAATACCAACATAACATTGACAACATGGCACTGATTGCAGGGAGTACAGCTGCAATACATGTCTTGATGTTTAGTTTATTTAATCTCTGAATGCCTGCAGTTATTGACCCAGATTCTGTGGAATACAGGCAATTTCTCAGCATTCCCTTGTTAATTGGGCTTCCCCCCCCTCACCCTTCAGCTTGAAAAATGTTTGGACCACAATTTACTCGAAATGCACATGGATAATGACACGGAAGTGGGCAGTGAGGCATCTGAAGCCTTGGCGTATGATGGGACCGACAGTCTAGCACCTTAACTAACAAGATTTAAAGAATCAGAAGGAAATCGAGATTGACAGCAAAAGAAGCTGTGTGAATTAGAGTCCAATCAGATACAAAAGAGAAATAAAAGAGAAAGACAAAACGATTAGATTAAGAGAGAAAGAAAAATGAGATAGAAAAATAAAGAAAAAGGAATAACTTTTAAATGCAGCAATTTCTTGAAACTCAGAGGGAAGTCGAGGGTGAGCTATTGTTTTTGAGGATAATGGTAGAGCAACTTGTGGTGATTCATAGCCCACAGGCTATCTCTTCTTCACCATAAGTTGCTGCATGGTTTACACACAAATAACGGCATGCTCATTATAAACTCACCCTTATTTTGCCAGCAAATGCAGGCCCGTTATTAAATAAGCAGTGTAATTATTGAAACCACTGTTCAAATTAGAGAACAGGGCTCCTTCAGACTGACTACATCTGCTTTATTTTTTGGTTGCTTCATGCTTGTGCTTCGTTGATGTTTAACTAATAACAACCTTGCTGTGGTTAAAAACCAAATGTAGATAATTACAAATCCTTGAACCAAATAAGACAAACTAAAACAAGCAGATCATGTGCAGTTTAAGAGGAGTTTCTCTTGCTGCTATATGAGGTAGAAACCAGAGTCCACTGTTTGTTGGACTTGCTAGTCCTTTTGTCTCAACAGTGCTGGAGTGGCTGGAAGAGGCACGAACTGCTGGGAACCGGAGGAGAGGTGAGTGGCAGGGGTCCCAGGGCAGGGAGGGTAGGGAAGGCCTGGGGGATCTGGAGGGGGGGGTAATCGGATTCCTGGGGGATCAGCCAGTAGTAGACAAAGGTCCGGATGTCAACAGGCCTTAAGGGGAGGGCACCCCACATCAGAAGGGGGGCTTCTTGCCCCTGACTTACCCCCGAGATCGAACTCCGTTCATTTTTGGGTTCCCCCCCACTTCGATCCCCCATCTGAGGCCCTGCCCGTCCTTGCATAAAATTGCAATCAGGGCAGGGGAGGCAGGAGCCTGGAGGGAATCCAGTCCGTGCAGTTTCACGCCTCCCTCCGGCCTCACAATCCGCAGGGGGTGGGAAGCCTAAAATTCTGGCCATTGTTCCGGAAACCTCTCCTGGACACACCCTAGTAAAACTGGTCCTGCACAATCAAATATTGAGGCAAATGTGGTGCGTTGTTGAAATTTTGGATGTTTTTCTGTTCTGAGTCACAGGCTGAGGAGGAGAGAAATGTTGAAGTGGACCCTAAATAGATCAGAACCTCACTGGAGTGAATGAGCTAAGTAGATCTGAGTTGATATTTGGCAATGTAATGTTGGATCTCTAATATTCCTGTTAAATTCTACGACAGGTCCTGCATACCATTTCCATGGAAATGGACTATTGTGGATTAAGAAACAGACTACAGATTGCATGTGTTTTGGGTGCCATCATCAGCGTCTCTTTCCCAGTTACTTATGGAGCTAAGATATTGGTTGTACCTGTTGATGGAAGCCATTGGATCAACATGAAAATTCTAATTGAAGAATTGAGACACCATGGTCACAACATTACTGCTCTTTATTCCTCAAAGGCTTGGTACATTAAAGAAAGTCCTGACCTCTATCAGTCAATCACTGTCCAATTGCAAGGCGGAACTACCAACTTTGATGATTCAAGTGGAATACAACATTTTCTTCAAAGGTTGCTAACAGCCTCAAGATATGGCTTGGCCCCTTGGGCTTTTATTCAGGTCCAGCGTCAGACAATATCCTTTCTGCGTGAATGGCACCTTTGGGCTGGAGAGTTCATTACTAGAATTTTTGAAGATAAGGAATTGCTGAAACAACTTGAAGAAGCAAACTTTGACTTAGTGCTTACGGACCCTGCTCTTGGTATCGGTTCAATGCTCGCCTATTATTTGAAAGCTCCTTTGGTGTACAATGTTCGATGGATCACGATGGGAGAAGCTCATTTCCTCTTTGCCCCATCACCACTTTCCTATATCCCCCTACTTGGGTCGCATTTGACAGACAAGATGAGTTTTCTCCAAAGAATTCGAAATGTTTTACAACATCTTCTTGAGCTATTCATTTCTGAATTTTTTATTCACCCCATATACAATGAAGCCTGCCGGCGATACCTAGGCATGGACATGGACATCAAAACGGTTCTCCTCCAGGCAGACGTGTGGCTGATGAGAGTAGATTTTGTATTTGAATTCCCGAGGCCCACCATGCCAAATATTGTTTACATTGGCGGTTTCCAATGTAAATCACCAAAACCTTTGCCTGTGGGGCTTGAGGAATTTGTTCAGACCTCAGGGAAGTACGGGATTATCGTCATGTCTCTAGGGAGCCTTGTCAACTCTTTGCCACTGGACATTACAATGAAAATAGCGGAGGCCTTTGCTCAGGTACCTCAGAAAGTGATTTGGAGACACAATGGAGAGATCCCTCCCAATGTAGCAAATAACACACTACTAGTAAAATGGATCCCTCAGAATGATCTGCTAGGACATCCTAAGGCCCGAGCCTTCGTTGCCCATGGTGGGACAAATGGAATTTATGAAGCCATCTATCATGGGGTGCCAGTCGTTGGCCTCCCACTGTTTTACGATCAATTTGACAACTTAATTAGGCTTAAAGTCCGAGGAGCGGCCAAAATGCTTGATGCCGCGACCATGCAGTCAACAGATCTACTGCAGGCCCTCAATGAAGTCATAAACAACACATCTTATAGGGTTAACATGCAGAAGCTGTCTGCTCTCCACAGGGACCAATTGGAGTCTCCAATGCAAAGAGCTGTTTTCTGGATTGAGTATGTCGCACGGCACAGAGGTGCAGCCCATTTACGCTCCGAATTTTACCGCCTCCCCTGGTATGCCCACCATTGTGTAGATGTGGTTGCCTTGCTCTTGTCCGTGTTTCTAATTACTGCAGTGCTGATTGTTTTAATCTTGAAGAAGTTTTGTAACATCGTAGGGAAGAAGAAGCAAAAAACTCAGTAGGATCCACCTATCTGATGTAATTATTACTTTGAATTTCACACATAAATTTAAATCCCTGTATTAAATGGACCATCTATTTCAATGTCTTTAATTGTGCCAACTAGTATTACTATTACTTGGTGATATATCGCAAGAGTGATTTGTCAGAGCCAAAGGTAACCCTTTGTGCGTGGGTACTGAGAAGCAAATTATGTACTTAATGGAAGATTTCTAGCAGACAGCAGCCTGCATTCCAATTATTGTTTTGGGATAACCATATGAATCGTAGACTCATACAGTTATTCAGTACCTGTACTGTTTTTTTAAAAGCACTATCCTAATTAGTCCAATACCCCACTCCTTCCCCACAGTGCTGCAAAACCTTTTATTTTCTAAGTTTATATTCAATTCCCTTTTGAAAGTTACTATTGAATTTTTTCTACCACCCTAGCAGGCATCACAACAACTTGTTGCTTCACTTTGCTTACCTTTACTGTCTGCTCTAGAGCCTCAACTCTTCCCTTACCAACTTTGAATTTACCTTTTCCTGAATCCTCCTACCATGTTTCCTGCCCCCTTTTTTAGTTTAAAGCCAACACAGATGATGGTGAAATGGATGAGAGATGTAGAACATAGGAAATAAATCAGGAAGGGTGGAGAACAGGAGTCTTCTTTTTAGAGACTGAGGTTGACATACAGTGTCAGAGAATTGCACATTAACCTTTAAACTGCCTTTGGCAGGGTCATGCAGAGCAATTGAGTTCTGGCTCCTGAACTTGGAGGATGTGTTAATCTTTCAGCCATCTCAATCCCCTCAGAATGTGGCAGCCTTTCATTCTAAATCATTTAGCATTCAGTATTTTCTCATCTGTCATGCTGCTGAACAAAGATTACAATGGTCCAAGGTGGGGAAGTATATTAGCAAACTGGGGTGAATTTTCCAATTCTCCACCCTCGTACTCATATAGAAAAGGAACAGCTAATGAGAAACACTGGCATTCTCGACCACCTTTTTAATTTTAATGAGTGAGAACTAAGGTTCTGGTCTAGCACAACATCATCATTTCATCTCCTGTGTTTTTTTTTAGAAACAGTAGTTGGATTTGAATGTTGACCCTGACAAACCAGATGAATGTCTCTTCCTGGTTGTGGAAGATACAGGGTGAAGCGGGTGCAGCTGTCACCGTGCATTTCTTCATGGGCATGGGATGGATGCTGACAATTCAGGGCTGGCTGCAAAATGCCAATCATTGGAATTAGGAATCTCCTGTTTAGCTATACTTGGGAGCAAAAGTGAGGTTTAGCAGCCCAGCTATGAGCCTGGGTTATTTTTTTTTTAAATTGGGGAATAATCCTGAGCTTTGGCAGCACAGGGGTAGAATCAGACTGCAGAATCTGGCTCTTGGGCAAAAATATCAGCCCAGATTTCCGTCCCTGGGTTGGGTGCACTGAATTGGGAGACTTCCCAGCCCTGCGAACCTGACATTTAAAAATGTCTGCTCACAGGCCGGATTTTCAATGTTGGGGGGTGTAGGGGGCAGAGGGCAGGGTTCAGGCTGCAAAAAGAGTCAGGGCAGGCGACCCGGAATGAGTGCGGAGGCTGGGTTGCTGGAAGTCCTGCCTTTGTGCAGAATTCAGTGAAGCAGTGCCTACCGCACAAGTCAGCAGCCTGATCTGGAGGTTCACTTTTCCCAGAAAAGAACCACCTCCTGGCATCCAACCTGGTTTTTTAATTTATTCTTTCAGGGAATGTGGGCTTCGCTGGCTAGGCTAGATTTATTGACTGTCCTTAATTGCCCTTGAGAAGATGGAAGTGAGCTGCCTTCCTGAACCACTGCAGGTCATGTGGTGCTCAGAAGCAAGTTCCAGGATTTTGCCCCAGTGACATTGAAGGAACGGTGATATATTTCCAAGTCAGGATGGTGAGTGGCTTGGAGGGGAACTTACAGGCGTTGTTGTTACCATGTATCTGCTCCCCTTATCCTTCTGGGTGGTAGAGGTCATGGGTTTTGAAGGTGCTGTCGAAGGAGCCTTGGTGAATTGCTGCAGACAGTATACACTGCTGCCACTGTGCGTTAGTGGTGGAGGGACTGAATGTTGAAGGTGTTGGATGTGCCACCAATCAAGTGGGCTGCTTTGTTTGATGGTGTCAAGCTTCTTGAGTGTTGCTGGAGCTGCACTCATCCAGGCAAGTGGAGAGTATTTCATCACACTCCTGCCTGTGCCTTGTAGATGACGGACAGGCTTTAGCAAGTCAGGAGCTGAGTCTCCATGGAATTCCAAGCCTCTGACCTGCCCTTGTAGCTACAGTATTTATATGGCTGTTCAAATTCAGTTCCTGGTCAATGGTAACCCCCAGGATGTTGATCATGGGGGGGGTGCAGCAATGTCCCAGGACTGAGGTGATTGACCTCCAACATCCACAACCATCTTCCTTTGTGCTACTTATGACTCCAACCAGTGGAGAGTTTTCCCCCGATTCCCATTGACCCCAGTTTTGCTAGGGCTCCTTGATGCCATACTCAGTCAAATGCTGCCTTGATGTCAAAGGCAGTTAATCTCACCTCACCTCAGGAGTTCAGCTCCTTTAGTTCATGTTTGGCCGAAGGCTCTAATAAGGTCAGGAGCTGAGTGACCCTGGTGGAACCAAACTGAGCAGCAGTGAGCAGGTTATTGCTGAGTAAGTGCTGCCTGATAGCACTGTTGACAACACCTTTCATCACATTGCTGATCTTGTACAACTTAAAACTGTGACCCCTTTACTCGCTCACCTAACAACCTATCAACTTAAACATAACATAGGGCAGAATTTTCTGCCTGTCGGGCGGGTGGGCCCGACCCAATCTCCGGTGGGTGGGGAGCCAATCCCCGCTGGAGAAGCTATTGCACTTACTGTGCGGGCAGGGGTGATTCCCCAAAAGCGAGAGTGCGCTCTTTTGCACATGTGCACGAAAGAGCTCACATCTCCCTGAGGCAAGTTCAGCCTCAGGGAGATCATTTCCACTTTGAAAAAGATTAAAAATAGAAAACAAAAATTCCCTAACATGTCCCCCTCATGTGAGAATGTCACATGAGATGGGACATGTTCATAATTTACACTATGGGCAGAATTTTGCCGTTGGTGAGCAGGGGGCGGGGCCCGCTCGCCGACATGTAAGATGACACAAGATGATGTCGGGCGGAACCCCTGACATCATCCCGCCCCACTTAAATTTTCAGGTAAGTCGGGGTGCAGCAAAATCAGCTGCAGGCCCACCGACCTGTCAATGGTCAATTGAGGCCATTGACAGGATCAGTTAAACAATTAAAGGACCTGTCCGTCCAACCTTAAGGTTGGTGGGCAGGCCAGGAGCCCCGGCAACAAATAGAAAAAACATGAAACCTCATCCAGCGGCGGGATGAGGTTTCATGCAGGGTTGTAAAAAGTTTAATGAAGTTATAGGGCAGAATTTTATGACTGACATGCGGGTGGCGGACCTCGCACATCAGTGCTTAAAATCTTGCGCGCTGACCTCGGGTGAGCGTCCCAACATCAGCGCGCGCCATCACGGTATTTAGCTGGGCGGGCGCTATGAAGTGTGACTCGCACCCGCCATTAATTAAAGGCCTTGTTAAGGCCCTTAACTCGGCAATCGATGCCGATTTAGAGGTGCCCGTGCGATCTTCGGCTCGGTGCACGGGCGCAATGGGCAGGCAGGTAAGTGACTTTTTAACAAAACTCATCCACGGGCAGGATATGTGGGCTTAGAGGGGTTGTTAATGTTTTATGTGAAGTATTTATTGCAGAAAGTGTTTTAAACTTGCCTGTATGATTGTCAGCAGTTCAGATCGATTTCCAACAGCTTTCTCCGTACTTTGAAGCTTCAGCTCAGCAGTCTGCAGATAGTAATCTTTATCGGGTCTGCAGCTTTCCAGAGGCCTCCATTTAGCCTGGGGGTATGGGTTCTGACATGTCCACTGGAGGCAGCTCCTCTGAGGAGGAAGGGAGGGATAGAATAAGGAGGAGGCCAGGAGTGGACAATCAGCCTCCAGGGGAGTCACCTTTGGGAGGCCAGGCGCAGGCACAAGGGGCACAGGGCCAAGAGGCTGTCCAAGGTGGAAGGGGCTGCAGAAGATGCCACTATCCTACTGCCAGGGTACACAGGCGATGAAGCAGCTACCTCAATATGACTGAGTTCAGTGCCGAAGGAGGCTCCGACTCTCAAGGGAGACAGTCAACTACATCTGTCAGATGATCGACCCTGAGATCTCCCCTAACTGTGTGGGTGGACACCCCATGCCAGCAGCCCTGAAGCTCAGTTTTCCTTCACTTCTATGCATCTGGGTCCTTCCAGGGCTCGGTAGGTGATCTTTGCGGTGTCTCCCAATCAGCTGTCCACACTTGTGTCAATCAGGTTACAGACGCTCTGTTCAGAGGTGCATTGACCTTCATCCACTTCCGCTGCGAACAGGCAAGTCAGGCACAGCGAGCCAGAGGCTTGGCGGCCATTGCTGGTTTCCCCGTGTCCAGGATGCAATAGACTGTACACATGTGGCCTTCAAGGCGCCAGCAGGTGAACCCGGTACCTTCGTCAACAGGAAAGACTCCCATTCCATGAACGTGCAGATAGTGTGTGATCACAGAATGCAGATTCTGCAAGTTTGTACAAGGTACCCAGGCAGCTCCCATGTCACCTACATCCTCGGACACTCCCAGGTTCTCTTCAGTGCTCCGGCTTGGCTGGATGGCTGGCTGCTGAGTGACAAGGGCTAGCCCCTGCAAAGGTGGCTCGTGACACGTCTCCACCATCCAAGAACAGAAGCTGAGGAGCGCTCCAATAGGAGCCACAGTACCACAAGGGCTGTGGTGGAAAGAGCCATCGGTCTTCTCAAGATGTGCTTCCGATGCCTGGACCACTCAGTCCATTACCCCCCAGATCACGTCTCTGTTATAGTGGTAGCATGCTGCGCCCTGCACAATCTTGCACTGGGAAGGGGGGTCACAGTTGACAATAAAGACCTTGACGCAGTGGATGAGGCTGCATATGATGAATCCAGCAGTGGCTTAGAGGATGAGGAAGCACAGGGCAATGATGAGGGGCAGCACGCCGACCCACTACTACACCAAGGAGGCAGGGACATCCGGGATACTTTAATCCAATGATCCTTCAGCTAGCTCCACACAAATGGATCTGCAGGACCATCATTGCCTGGCACTTTCACACGTGGCACTTAGGTGCTACATCTTCCACCTCATCAGCTGCAACTAAGGGCTTAGTACAGAAACATCAATGTCCACTCAAACACTCATGATAAGTCTGTGAAACAGATAAATGCAGCACAAAGGATACACCCTCAGCCATGGTCAGAAAAGTGGACTTTATTGCCACCAAAAACATGAAGAAACATGTCTGTGACGTTGGCAAACAAAAATTCCCTAATCTAAGGCCAACACAAAATCACCAGTGACAAACCCGTGGAGTGTCTAACATGCCTTATGCTTCCGTTTGCGGGTGCTATATCTTGGTGCAGCCCCATCACTCAGAGTGGCTTGTGAGACAGCCTGCTGGCTCTGCTGTCCTATTGGGCTCGATGACATTGGCAGCAGTCCTCTAGTCCATGGAGCCTGTGCTGGTCCTGCCTGGGAGGGAGTGGCCAGTTCCAGAACTGGTACCTCCCCAGTCGTCGCAGCCTCAACCGATGCAAAGGTCACTGGCAGAGGGGCAGAGGAGATTCTGCCCTCAACCGGAGCGCTCTGAGAGGAGCTCACAGTGACGACAGGCAGCTGCTGCGCCGACGTAAGGTTCCATTTGACCTCCCTGCTCACTGCAGATAGATGGGCACCAAGCTGGGATACTTGGTGCCCAGAACATTTCCCACATTGCCAATGATCACCTATGGCCATTAGCACTGTGAGGGCTTGTAGGTCAGAGTGTAACCCAATCAGAAGATTCTTAATCCGCTGGAAGCCCCTCTCCATGACAGTCTCCAATCTCTCAATGGAGGAAGCCTGAAGCTCTGTCCTGAGGTTCATGCCATCACTGACACTCTGCCTGGATTCCTCCACCACAGAGACCAAGTGAAGCACACCCTCATGCAACCCAGCCAGATGCTCCCACGCACCCTGCCGCTTGTCCTGCAGCTGCTGCATGGCTGACATCTCCAGAGGCACATCATCACTGCCGGACTCAGCATGTGCCTGGACCCCTGCAGTCTTCTGGCTACTGGCGCCATCTGCACTCTCTCCCCATGCCATCTCCTCCAGCGATTGTGCAGTGTCCTCTCCACTGTGCCCCGGGACACAGCCGACGTTATAATCCCACCGATGTGGTAGTCGCTGCGCTGGTGCCTGGTTCACTGAAATGATGTGACGCAAGTTGCAAGTGACGCCCCTCAGGTGGTGGGGGTGGGGTGGTGGTCTGGACTTGTTCCTGGCGGCTATGTGGTGGTGATACTGAAATTAACAACAAGGACAGTGCATCAGTTAGTGTTCAGTCAGTCACACAATTCATCCCTTTCCCTCCCAGGCTCATAATGCACTCAACCTCAAGAACCTAAGGAGACCAACATTGGTGGGGTGGTAAATAGTCAAGAGGAGGCCCAAACATTATACGCGCATACAGTCAGGCTGGTCAGATGGCCTAAGGAATGCCACATGGAATGTTATGTGGATAAGTGTTCGGTTAAGCACTTGAGCAATACAAACAATGTACGGGAATATAGGAGAAATGGTAGGACCTTGGAAAGTAAGGACGATTACAGGGACCTTTCTGGGCAAACCCGTTAAGGTAGCAGAACAGGAACATAAGGCATTTAACAAGGTAAAAGCCAGACTTGCCTTTATTAGCCGAGGAATAGAATATAGGAACAGGGAGGTCATGCTGCAAGTGCAGAAAACACTGTAGAGGCCACAGCTACACTTCTGCGTTCAGTTGTGACCTGTGCTTCATGGGAGGGATAGCAGTGGAGTGGAGAGAGTGCAGAGGTTCCTGACCTGGATGAATGTGGGCTGGAGAGTTGGAGTGATGAGGAAACATTGCAAACACTTGCGACATTTGCCGTGGAGCACAGGAGATTGACAGGTCACATTATTGACATTCATACCGTTATGAGGGGCATAGAATGGGTGGACAGAAGATAACATTTCCCCTTGGTGCAGGGATGGCATTTATTTAAGTTGAGTGCCATTTGTTGACAGGTGAGGTGCTGTGACCTTTTGGACAGAGTAATGTGGGACGCACTAGCTGAAAAGGTGGTGAAGATACAAACCCTCCTAAAATGCAATAAGTATTTGGACGTGCAGCAGCGATGCCATGGCATGTTAGGCCTTGGGGATAGTGGTCACAAATGATGTACGGCGACTTTGGAAGGTGATAGAGACACGCATCCTCAAGGGGCTGAGGGATCTTTGTGTATGACCTACACATATGACTCTATCAGTCTGTGAATGAGCAGTGTTGTTGCATTAATGATTGCAGCAATCATCAGTGCTTTGGATGGTGGTGAGACAGAGTGGATGGGATTGTGGATCTCAAATACCTGGCCGCTGCACCCCAGCCTTGCCGACACCTGCCGACCTGGCCGTCTGCCTCCTCCCCAGCTCCATGGCCTGCTCCTCGAAGTGAGTGATGTGCTGCAGCATGGCGTGCCCACCACCAGTCCACAAATGCTCCTGGTTGTTGTGTTCTGGTTTTGCCTGCAGAACAGAGAAGACCATTTATTGGGGTTGATCGCTCATGTACTCTGCACGCGCATGCCGCACCCCAACCACAGAGGCCCATCTGAGGCCTCCAGCGACTCCTGTCCACACCACTGGTGATCAGTCACCAGAAGATAGTACAGTTGCTCCCAACACCCTCCCCCAACGGCCACCTTGGACACATTCGGCACATTGAATAACACACGGGTCTTAGTGCCCATGACAAGGAGGCGAACTAGGTGCAGCTCTGAGGGCAGCAGATGGCTCTTGGACACGACACCTTGAGGCTCCCCTTCCACCATCTCATCACCATCAATAAGATAAAAACAAAAAACTGCGGATGCTGGAAATCCAAAACAAAATCAGAATTACCTGGACCTGCTGAGTTTTTCCAGGTAATTCTGTTTTTGTTTTTTACCATCAATAAGACATGTGTTGGAGTTCTGAGTATGTGTCTAGCTGCCTCTCCTGCAGGTTGCCCCCAGATTACTCAAATGCGACGAACACCAACATATGTTGTGGGGAGAACCCATCTTCTCCGCAACCACTAAGGCTGGTGTAAGCATGGTCACTATTTGTTTGCCCACCCAGCATGCGCCAAATGCCCAATTCAGTAATGACACTATGATGTGGGGTGGGGAGGGCCTCAAAGGCTAAGGCTACCTGCTGGGTAAAATGGCCAAGGCTGACATGGTACTGACCCTTCCAGAGCACAACAAATCATTAAAGCGCTTGCTGCACTGGGTCTCTATGTGCCGCACAGCATCTTGAAAGCTGACGACCTCCACCATCTCCTGCCAGTCCTGCTTGGTTACGTGGGGGGCCCTCCTCCTCCCATCCTCAGGAAACAAGACCTCCCAACGTTCTGCAACTTCTCCGAGGTGGGCAGCAAGGCACTGAACCGAGGGGCACATTGGCCCCCCCACTGGCCTACCCTCCAGCCTTCCCCCCTCCTCTGCCCTGCCCTCCACTGGAGCCGGCTATGCAGACCCCCTGCACCGGTCTGGCCCTGGTGAACAGCCTAAAGGAGGAGCCTGGCCTTCCTTTATACAGACTACCTGTTCCCGATTGGAACCGGCGGTCTGTACATGCCCGCCGCACATTTGAAATTCCCGCTGTCCAGGGGAGTCTGAAACTTGCTGGACGGGCCTTAATTGGCCCGCCTGTGCAAAATGGCGGTGCAGCCCGTTTCGCCAGCGGAGATCGGCTCCACTCCCGCCACCGATTGGGTCGGGCCCACCTGCCCAACAAACAGAAAATTCTGCCCCATGGACAATTATTCCAGTTGCACACCTCTGCACCACTTCCAAAGTTTCAATTTCACCACCAAATGAAGGGACCAAAACTGGACGTAGTATTCTAATTGCGGCCTGACCCAGGCCTCGTACAAGGAAAAAATAGTTTGCTATTTTCTATACTCAATCATCCTATAAACGTATCCCATACTTTATTCAGTCTAGCTGTTGTTTCGTGGTATTGCTTGAGATCCTTTAAAGACCGAAGCACTCGTATGTCCAGATCTTTCTTTCATCTCGAACTGTCATTTATTAAACAAGGAGGTCTTGTTGTGCATTGGGTAGCGTCCCTGCCTCTGAGCCCAAAGCTTTGGGTTCAAGTCCCATTCCTTGATGGCCAAGGAACGTGTGTCCATAACGCAGCCAGACAGGCTGAGTTTCAGCTTGTAAATCCTTCCAACATACGTTAAAAGCAGGCAGTAAGAGCAGGAGAGATTCCTGGTCAGCCAAATAATGCCAAAAAAATGGAGCCTCTACCATCACTATCCATAGCGGCAGGCTACAACATGCACTTAAAAGTTTATGTTGCCACAGCAACTCAGAATCCTTGGGAAGGTGGTGGGGTAATCACATTGGTGTCAACATGTCAACAGCATGGGGTTCGATCCCCATCACGGCTGGGGTGGATTTGGGACCTGCCTCTAATTTCCCTGCCTGCAGTGGAGCTCGTGATGCTGTAAGTTGGACCTGCCTTCAGGCAGAGAACTGGAGAAGAATAAGATGCATTAAACACTTAAAAACTGGACATTAGAAGCGTGCTACATCTTGAAGTTGTGCATGATTTGGATTTCCTATAATGACAAATGACACCTATTGAATTCCCAGAATAAGTAATCTTTTGGAAATCAAAACCAAGATGTTAACCCCAACATGATGGGCAGGAGAGGGTTGGGGAAGATAAAAAGGGAATCGCATGTGCTTGTCAACATTATTATGATGAAGGACACTATCCTATGCAAGTGGCCCCCGAGAGAGGGAACACTAGATTAACGTATTTAGATCAGACTCCCACATATCAGTTGGGAATCTGATTTAAATTTAACGGCTGCCAGCCAGGTTTCCCAGGAGGCAGGAGCTGCCAGCTCCAGAAGGTAAAAGCTATATGATAGCACCTCCTGTGGGCCAGGAGGAGCAGGAGTGCCCTCTTCTCCAGCCCTTCAAGGAAGACTCAACCTCCTCTCTGGCAATCGCAGCCTCTCATCGACTCCCTTCCCCCGCAGTGATCAGTGACTGCACCATCCCCCCCCCCCCGACCCCTCAAAAGCCCATCATGGAACTCCCTCCTTCCTGGTTGCCAGTGGCTGCCCCAAGAGTCCCAGGCAGCAACCTCCTGCCACTGGTTTTCCCAGCTGCCAGTCAACCTGTCAGTTTGGTCCAATAGGAAAACAGAAGAATAATGTTATAATCAAGTCCTGCTGAGGACCTCCAGGCCCTGGTCCTACAGCTTTTGCTGTGCTCCATTACACCCTCCTTGCCTACCCTTGAATTTTAGGCCGCAAATGTCTACCATATAACAACACACAGGTTATGTTCCCATGCAAAAACAAAACACTGTCAATGCTGGAAATCTGAAATAAAAACAGCAAATGCTGAACATACTCAGCAGATCAGGTAACATTTATGTTGAGAAAAACAGATTTGATGGCCTGAATAATATGTTCCAGTGAGCAAGGGGCGGGACCCGCACCTAGAAATGGGCGGCCTTCCGACTTCCAGGCCCATCGTTGAAACGCACCTCACAAAGTGCTCAGTTGAACCTTTTAAACCCGCCCTAACAAACTGCCTCATTAAAAAAAAGGAACCCCACATAGTGTGAAACAGACTCTGCAAGCGTTTCATTGCAGACACTACATATTATTCCAGTCAATTGCCTCATTAGCAAGCTTAAATACCTACGTTAATTAAATTTGAATTTAACCAATTCCTGGTCTCCTGATTTTTAACCCAGCCGACAGCTGTATTATTCAAAACTGGAGTGATGACCCATCACACTCAATAGTATGTCGGCGGGGGAGGGAAGGTAAGCAGCCAGTGATCGTGGTACACATTGGTACCAGTGACATAGGTAAACTATGGGATGAGGACCTGCAAGCTCAGTACAGGGCGATAAATTAAAATGCAGGACCTCAAATGTAGTAATCTCAGGATTACTCCCAGTTCCATGAGAGCAGGAATAAGAGGATAGATCAAATTAACACGTGGCTGGAGAGATGGTGTAGCTGGGAGGGATTCAGATTCTTGAGGCACTGGGACCGGTTCTGGGGAAGGTGGGACTTGTACAAATCGGACAGGCTGCGCCCAGGCAGAACTGGGACCAGTGTCCTTTCAGGGGCTTTTGCTAGTTCTGCTGGGGAGTATTTAAACTAGTTTGGCAGGGGGATGGGATCCCAGGAGTAGGATCAAATAAGAAAGATTCAGGTCAGAAAAATGGAGGTAGAACATTAGCTAGGGACGTTCTGATAGACATGGAATTACAGAAGAAGCAAAGTTTAAAAAGTGTCTGGCAAGGGAAATTGATGGGGTTAAACTGTTTATACTTCAATGCAAGGACTATTACAAACAAGGTAGATGAGTTAAGGGCACAGGTAGACACATGGCAGCAGGATGTCATTGCTATAACGGAGACCTGGCTAGAGGAGGGCCAAAACTGGCATCCAAATATCCCTGGTTATAGAGTCTTCAGACACGATAGAGTAAGATAAAAAAGGAGGGGGGTAGCACTAATGGTTAAAGAATCAATTCCAGTTGTGAGAAGGGATGATATACTAAATGGGTCAACAAACAAGGCTTTATGGATTGAGCTTAGAAATAAAAAAGGGGCAGTCACACCACTGGGAGTATAAAACAGACCCCCAAATAGTGAAAGGGAGATAGAAGAACAAATATGTAGGCAAATTTCTGCTTTTAAGAACAAGAGGGCAATAATAGTAGCAACTATCCTAATATCAACTGGGATTCAAACAATATTAGGGGCACTGAGGGAGAAAAATTCATGCAGTGTGTCCAGGAAAATGTTTTCAACCAATTAGTGACAAACCCAACGAGAGGAGATGCAATTCTAGACCTAGACTTGGGGAACAAAGAAGGGCAAATGGGTGAAGTGACAGCTGGTGATCATATCGGGGACAGTGATCACAACTCAGTTAGATTTAGCATTACCATGGAAAAGGACAGAGATAAGGCAGGGGGGACCAGAAGCTTAGGCACAGATCCAGCTCCTGGGACTTCACTGGAAGGCAGCAAGGATCATACAGTCCTATTGGAGAATGATGAGGCCACCGCCACATGGAAGCACCTCTCAGGGTATTTCTTATGGGGGCAGCATCTCCTCTGTCTATCCACTTTGACACAGTCTTCATGCAGTACCACGGCAATTCAAGATCCTCCTGCCGTGCAGCAGGAGCCTTCTAATGTAGTGGGCCGCTCCAGGCCACAGCCACACAGAGGATGCCTGCCAAAGTCATCGAGGACAAGAGAGGTGGCAGATCAGCAGTGTCTCTCCAGTATAACTGCAACAGAGGGTGAAGCACTGCACCTTCCACCTGAATGTCACTGTGTTCCCTCACCTCATCCTCATCCTCAGATGAGTGGCTCCTATCTGTCGTGCCCTCATCCCCAAGGGCATCCCTCTCTGGATAGCAAGGTTATGGAGGGCACAGTGCACCACGACCATCAGGAACACAGGTGATGGAACTGATTGAAATGCCCTCCCAACCTGTCAAGCCATCTGAATTTCATTTTCAATAGGCCGATGGTCTGCTCAACAATGGCTCCGGTGCTCTCGTGGTTGTCACAAGTGTCATAAGCTATCACTTCAGTGGGTAACTCTTGTAACCTAGAAGCCAGCCATCCAGGGCATCAGGGCCACTGAATAGGTCTGGTACCTGTGAGTTTCACAGAACGAAGGAATCATGGCTGCTGCCCTTGCACGCATTATCTGTCAATGATCAGATTGACGCTCAACAAGCAGAAGCCCTCCCTGTTAATAAAGGTGCAGGGCTGTCCAGCAGGAGCCTTAATGGCGCTATGCATGCACATGGCTCCCTGTACCCTGGAGACACTGCAATTGCTGCAAACCCTCCGGCTATATCCAGTTGACTCTGTTCATCCATTGTGAAAGAGATGTAATCCCCAGCCCTTTGAAACATTGCATCAATGAAGACCTTCACTGAATGAAGGCTGTGTTATGCCACCCAGGTCTCCACATGCTGCCTGAAAGAACTCTATCGCGAAGAAGTTGAGCAGAACACTGACCTTTAGAGCTACAGGTATTGGGTGACGCCCAACGCAGTTGGACGAGATCTCCCTTGCCAGCACGTGGCTCTTGAAGGCTTGAGCCTTCTCTTGCATTGTGTCTCAGGCATCTGCAAAAAGCTCAATCTCTGCCTATATTCTGAGGGGCTGCATAAATCCGTCTGTGCCTCCGTTGAGGGTTTTTGACGGCTTCATCACTCCCTGGCTCTGGCACAGCTCTGCCACCCTCATGCACCACCAGTGTATCCGGGGCCAGGATCCTGATCTGCCCTCTTTCCTCTCACTCTCCTCCTCCTCACTGGAGGTTGTGTCTTCCCACAGACAGAACTATGCCCATTTTCTTTTGGTTAGTTTGAAGCCTGGAGTAATCGACAAGGTCTAAATGGAGCACTCAGCAGTAGGAATAAGGCCTCTAATTGATATAAGTTTAATTAAATTCTGCTTCTTGAATGAAGCACTCCCAGCAGTAACAGAACTCTGAAATACTGTGCTCAGCTGAAACTTTTAAACCCGCCCTAACAAACTGCCTCATTAAAAAAACGGGAACCCCACAAGGTGTGAAACAGACTCTGCAAGCGTTTTACTGCAGACACTACATATTATTCCAGTCAATTGTCTCATTAACAAGCTTAAATATCTACGTTAATTAAATTTGAATTTAACCAGGGCTCCTGATTTTTAACCCGGCCGACAGCTGTATTATTCAAAACTGGGGTGATGACCCATCGCACTCAATAATATGTCGGCGCGGGAGGGAACCCTCCCAACTTCGTAACATAATATTCATCCCGATGATTCAGGTCAATCACCTTTCATTGGAATTCTGTTTTTCTCATGAGCAATGTTAGCTCAAGCTCATTGGGAAGATTCCTAGCATTCAGATGGCCACAGTTGTAATAAAGCACAGTTTGTGGGTCAGGTCATTACTTCACAGTCAATCTGTAAATCTACATCCATGTATAACGCTGTGAGTTAGTGAGCAGGTAGCAAGATACCAGTGGATATGGTACCACTAGCTGGTTGCAGCAATCGCAGTGGAGCTGTGTCTCTCCCCAACTCTAACTTCAATGTAGCTTTAAAGGTATCTGTAACTTTAATTTGCACCTCTGGTGTGATGGATTGTCAACATCAGGTCCTTCCAAATATCACCCACGAGATTGACACCTCCTCTGTGTCTACAAGATAATCAAGTTAAACCATCACATATTCCAACAATCTCTAGCCAATTTTAGCCAACCTGGAGCCAATCTTTGTTACTATGGCCAATTGCTAGGGCGATGTATCTGTTTTTGTATGGTATTTTCCAACATTTAAATCAACAATCTTTTTAACAGTCCTTCCGCCATTTTAACAGTTGAACCTTTATCCTTCAGGAGCCAAATTAATATCAAGCTTTCGTATATAAGATGGATACTTACTGCAGTGAACAACAATGGCTTCAGGCTTTGCAATATTCAGCTAAAGGAAATTTGGAGTTGATATCAGACAGGCAATTTGGCTGTGCGGAAATAATGGTGGGGTCAAGAGAAAGAGGTAAAGCAGGGTGTCATCAGCATTCATAAGGAAAATGACTCTATGGCTGGGGATGATGTCACTGACAAAGAAAGAAAGACTTGCAATTGTGTAGCACCTTTCACAAACACTAGATTTCTCAGAGCACTTTACAGCCAATGAAGTACAATATATAGCTAAGGAAAAGAAAGGGGTCAAAGACAGATCCTTGGAAGAACACAATGTGATGATTTGTGCAATGGAAGAGAAAGTATTTCAGGAGGTGGACTGGCTACATCATGAACGGGTTAGAACCACTCATGAATGTGAACAACAATGAGGAGGTGAAGGAGAATAGCATGGATTATTTTAATTCGAAAGGGCAGGGAACCAAAGATGAAGTTAAGATTCAAATCAACTATAATCTAATTGAATCATGGAACATGGTGTTGAGTGGCTGACTGGCCTCATTCCAAGTTCTTATATTCCTAGGTATGATGGACCATGTCAAGCAATGCAGAGCAGTTGAGGAGAACAAGAGAGATAACACAGGGATAGTACAGTCACAGGATGAGGATGCGACTCATGCAATAGAATTTTCCCCCCGTCAGGGTGGTGGGGAAGTTCAGGAGCGGGCGGATGGAGGCGCGCCTCCGATTGGCGACCCCGATTAGGGAGAGGGCCACCATTTTATGTAGGCGGGCCAATTAAGGCCTGCCCAGCGTGACATCTGCCAGGAAGCACTATGCGCTGCCTGTGCAGGCGGGGAGGGATTCTGTCAGTCAAGAGTGCGCTCTTTTGCGCATGCCCGCGAAAGAGCGCACTCGTGTCCCTGAGGCTAAGTGCTGCCTCAGGGAGATCAACTCCACATTAAAAAATGTTAAAAATAGAATAAAAATTTCCTTGACATGTCCCCTCATGTGATACTGTCACAGAAGTTGGGACATGTCCATCACTTTTAGTATAGTTGAACTTTAATTAAGTTCTTAAAAACCTACTTGAAACCTCATCCCGCCCATGAATGAGGTTTCACACTTTCTCTGAAGCCCGCCAGGCCTCCCAGCCTGCCTGCCAACCTTAAGGTCCATTAATTATGTTAACTACTTTGTCAATGGCTTCAATGGGCTCAATGGGCTGTTGACAGGTCAGTGGGCACACAGCTGATTTGGCTGAGCCCCCCGCCGACCTGAAAATTCAAATGAGGCGGGGTGACATCAGGAGTTCCACCCAACATCATCCCATGCCATTTTACGCGTCAGCAAGTGGGCCCTGCCCCCTGCTCGCCGACCAGGAAATCCTGGCCATGATGTTGACTAGTTTAGTCTTGGTGCTGTAACATGCGCTTGAGGGATTCAGAGTGTTTCAGAAGAGATGGACACACATGCTTAACGACTGCTGAAAAAGCAGATTAGAGATGGTTTTAGTTGAGGGGGGTGATAGTTTGAAATGATGAATGTTTGAGGGTGGGCTTTTGATGAGGGAATGATGTTAATGGGTTTGAAAGAATAAAGGGCAATGCTCAAAGAAAATGAACTGTGAATAATCTCAGGCAGCATGGGGAAGGGATCAAGGAACAGGGATTGGGTCTCAGGGAAAAGATGAACTTGGAAAGGAAAGAATGTAAAATGTTGGGAATTTGGAATTGAAATGTCTGAGAGGATGGGAAGAGGCCTGATGGGAAGAGGAGAAAGAAACTGAACATATTTATTTAAACCTATGTAGCATGTTCAGTTTTTATTTCTCAACATTTAAAAAAAGTCATTATTTAATTCCTGATTTTTAAATTTCTTTAAGCAAAATTAAATGATGGTGAAATAAATTACATTTTTAATAGTATAAGCAAATACCAGCTTTGAATTCCATTGATGCATTTATTATGTTGCTTTAGTCCGTGGATTGAAACTGGAATCTGGAATTTCCTTTTTTTCAATAAAGATGAATTTATGGATGCAATGTGAACTCTGAGAAATATTATCTGGATTCTATTAACAGCAAAACTTTCTGGGACACAAAACATGAACTTTCTTTCTACCCATTTATCTGGCCATTAGCTGACCTTCCATAATGTTGCTCATGACTCTGCATTTCAGAGCATGGTTGTAATGCTGAACTGCAAACCTGGCCCAGTTCATGAAGACCTCTGCTTAGGCATTAACTAAATAAGCTCGGGAGTGGGTCATTCAAGACTGGCAGATGAAAAGCTCCTTTTCTTCTTGTCTCAATAACTTTGCCAAGAGCTAGTGACCGGATAGAGTGTGAGATTGTTCTGTCTAATATGCTTCTCACGTCCTTTAAACATGTCCATTTCTCAATGTTGAAAGCAGAGCAGGAAATATTTCTCAGACTGCATACTTGATCTTTAAAGGCCTTGCTCAGAAATATACACATGCGACACCGAATGCCATGAACCATTCCCAATATACACACAGCACACTTGGAGTACAGTGAACCATTCCTAAATATATATATACTATTTGGTCAGATTCTCCATACATACAGTTTGTAATTTCCTGCTAAGGTATGGTAACCTGCACTTATTATTTAACTAGAAACATAGGCCAGGATTTTACAGCCCCGCTGTGACGTGTCTTCCCCCGGCAGATGCAGTGAGCCATTTAAATCTCCATTCAGTTCAGTGAGACTGTAATATCCCATCGGGCAGGAGGGACCATAAAATCCTGGCCATAATCAGATCTACCACCCCAAAAGTCTACTCTCAGTCATCAGCAAAGTGATGGAATGTGCAATCAACAGTACTATCAAGCGGCACTAAAAGACCAATGATCTGCTCATTGACATTCAGTTTGGGTTCTGCTAGGGTTACTCAGCTCCTAACTTCATCTAGCTTTGGTCCAAACAATGACAAAAGAGTTGAACTCTAGACAGCCATTGACCGAGTGTGGCATTAAGGAGCACTGGCAAAACTTAAGTCATGGGGAATCGGTGAGAAACTCTCCACAGGTTGGAGTCATACATAGCACAAAGGAAGATGGTTGTTGGAGGTCAATCCTCTCAGCTCCAGGACATCACTGCAGGAGTTCCTCAGGGCAGTGTCCTAGAGGCAACCATTTTCAGCTGCTTCATCAATGACCTTCCTTCCATCATAAGGTCAGAAGTGGGGATGTTTGCTGATGATTCTACTGATGATTGTTCATCACCATGTGTGACTCATGAGATACTAAGGTAGTCCATGTCCATTTGCAGCCAGACCTGACAATATTTAGGCTTGGGCTGATTGTGGCAAGTAACATTCACGGCACCTAAGTGCCAGGCAATAACCATCTCCAACAAGAGAGAAACTAGCCATCTACCCTTGACATTAAACAGCAATACCATTGTTGAATTCCCCCACTATCAACATTCTGGAGGTTGCCATTGACCAGAAACTGAACTAGACTAGCCATATAAATACTGTGGCTACTAGAGCTACCAGAGGCTTGGAATTCTGCATCAGGTAACTCACCTCCTGACTCTCCAAAGCCTGTCCGCCATCTACAAGGCACAAGTCAGGAGTGTGATGGAATAATCTCCACATGCCTGGATGTGTTTAGCCCCAACAACACTCAAGCTTGGCACCATCCAGGACAAAGCTGCCTGCTTGACTGGCACCTGATCCACAAACATTCACTCCCTCCACCACCAATGCACAGTGACCAGTGTGTGCCATCTACAAGATGCACTGCAGCAATTCACCAAGGCTGCTTAGAGCATCTTCTACACCCTTAACCTCTTTCACCTGGAAGGACAAGGACAGCATATAGATGGGAACACCATCAACTGCAAGTTCTCTCTTAAGCTACTCACCATCCTGACTTGGAAATATATCGCTGTCACTGGGTCAAAATCCTGGAACTCCCTTCCTAACAGCATTGTGGGTGTACATACATCACATGGACTGTAGTGGTTCAAGAAGGCAGTGCACCACCACCTTCTCAAGGGCAATTAGGGATGGGCAATAAATGCTTGTCTTGACAGCAATGCCCACATCCTGCGAATCAATAAAAAATAAAGGCCTACATGTGATGGCAGGATTTTTTTTATGCTTAAAAATATCAAGAAGTTTTCAGAACTCTTAATTCCCTCCAGGTTTGTTTGTTCAAAAAACCCAGTGGGATTTCCAGGTTCTAGGTTATGTCCCAGTATTTAATTTTTTAAAGGAAAGCTTACAATTTCCGGACAAACTATAAGTAAATGTTTTAGATACATGTACGTAAAGTGTCCTTCATTCTATATTAGGTTTTGGTGAATCTTTTGTGTTACAGCTTAGAGTGGCTCGACATTTAGTAGGACCACTCAAACAGATTCACTTACGATGATTGTGAGCTAGTAATAGACTGAATGAGCAGACACTTAGCAGCTGTCATTAATTCACAAGCCATCCGGATCACATGGGCTGAATGCATACCATGAAAGTTCAAAGACTTTCTTGTTGCCTAACCATGTGACCTGATGTTGTCATGATGTTCACATCTGCTTTATTATCCGCTCTTGCACTGTGTATTCATCACAATTCACGATGCAGGCAGACTAACCTCTCTTTTTCAGCTCTCCTCTGTGACTCACATAAGAGTGGCTCAGATTGAATTTCCCACAGAAACTGTTTAGCTCCTCCAGCTCAATTTATATCCAACCTCTGCTTTGTTACTCAGTGCACAATACATTAAAACATCAATCATGAACACTCAGTGAATTGACGCAGCAATTCTGTTTTACTCAGTGAATTCGTGGCTGGAGACGAACATGTATTTGGAGGGGGAGGATCCAGTTGTCAAGGTACATGTAGGGACCAACAACATAAGTAGAACTAGGAATTATGTTGTGTTGAGGGCATTTGAGGAGATAGAATTCAAATTAGAGCACAAAACCTTAAAGGTCGTAATCCCTGGGTTGTAACCTGAACCACCTGCCAATTGGCAAAGAGCCAAGCAGATCACAGAATTAAACATTTAGCTCAAAGGATGGAGTGAAAAGAAGGGAGTTCAATTATGGGGCACTAGCCCTATTACGAGGAAAAGAAGGAGCTGTCCCATTGTGTTGGGCTCCACTTAAACCAGGCTGTATTACTAATAGGATAGTTGAACAAGTGGCACAAATAGAGACAAATGGTTTAGATACACTCACCAGTACAGACACATGATTACCAGCTGACCAAAGTTGGGAAATAAATATTCCAGAGTACACAACAATTCAAAAAGATGAACAGATTAGAAAAGGAGAAGCTCTAATGGTGAAGGATGGCATAAGGACAGTAATGAGAAAGGACCTTGGCTCAGAGATCAGGGAGTAGAATTAGTATTGGTGGAAATTAGAAACAAAGGTCAGGAAACACTGGTGGGAGCAGTTTATACATCATCTAACTGTAGTTATAACATTGGACAGAACATTAAGTAAGAAATAATTGGAGCTTGTAACAAATGCAATGTAATAATCATTGGAGACTAATCTTTATTTAGGCTGGACAGATCATATTGGCAAAAGTTATTTGGAAGATGAGTTTGTAGAATGCTTTTATGACAGTTTCCTTGAGCACTATGTTGTGGAAGCAACCAGGATAAAGCTATTTTAGATCTAGTATTGTGCATTCAGGCAGGTTTAATTACTAATCACATGCTACAAGGTCCTCTGGGAAAAAGTTATCATAGAGCAACACCCTCCAGTTCCAAACAAGAATCTTAAATATAGACAAATTCAATAATATTGGTATGAACAGAGAGTTGGATAAGAATAATTGGGTAAATAGACTAAAAGATATGACAATAAATGAATGTTGGGAAACATTTAAAGAAGCAATTTAAAATGTTCAACATACATATGTTTAACATATGTATATACATACCAGAAATAGTGGGTACCAAGTAGCTAGTAAGAGTGAGGAAATTAGGATAAAAAATTTCACCAGAGCCAGGAGCGAGGTGGACCTCTGGGAGGAACAGCACTCAGAAAGCAGCAGCAGTCAGAGCAGCAGCTGAACGTGGAAAGAGGTGAAAAAATATCAGTGACATCACAGGAATCCTGTAAGTTGATTGATTGGCGAGTATGGAATGTGAGTAAATTATCTGCAGTTTAAAAAAAACATAAAAAAGTCAAGTAGTTTTCTTATAGCTAAGGGAAACCAGCAAAAGGGACCTAAGAAATTGGTGCATATTCTGCTTTATTCTATGTTTAAATGGTAATGTTTATTAATATTAGACTGGTAAGGTTTCAATTACAAGAGAAGGTACAAGGAAAGGAGCTGACAGGTGAGTAGCTGGTGAGTAATTCTACTTTCTAGTCTCCAGTAAATAGTCTGTAAAGTAACGTTAAGTCATGGCAGGGCAGCTCAGCCATGTGGAATGCCCATTCTGTAACATGTGGGAAGTCGTGGATGATTCCCGTCACTAAGACGAACATTTATGCAAGCATCATCAGCTGCCGAAATCTGACTCTGGTTTTGGAACTCCAGCAACAGCTGGAGTCACTGTGGCACATTTGTGAGGATAAGAACTATGTGGATAGTATCTTTAGGGAGGTGGTCGCACCGCAGGTTAAGAGAGAGTAGGTAGAGAGGGAATGAGTGACCACCAGACAGTCTAGGAGGGCCAGGCAGGCAGGTAGTGCAGGAGTTCCCTGAGTCCATCTTGCTCACTAACTGGTTTTCTGTTTTGGACACAGGTGAGGACGATGGTTCCTCAGAGGTGTGCAGCCAGAGCCAAATCCATGGCACCACAGCTGGCTCAACTGCACAGCTGGGGAGGAAAATGAGTGTAAGAGCAATAGTGATAGGGGATTTAATAGCTAGGGGGACAAACAGGCACTTCTACTGCCATAGTTGTAACTCCAGGATAGTATGTTTTCTCCCTGGTGCCAGAGTCAAGGATTTCACTGAGCAGCTGCAGGACATTCTTATGGGGGAAGGTGAACAGACAGAGATCATGGTCCACATCAGTATAAACAACATAGGTAGAAAGCAGGGTGAGGTACTGAAAGGAGATTTTAGAGAGCTAGGAAAGAGGCTAAAAAGCAGGACTTCAAAGACAATAATCTCAGGGTTACTCCCAGTGCCATGTGCTGATGAGTACAGAAATAGGAAGATAGAGCAAATGAATGCATGGCTGAGGGATGGTGGAGGAAGTGGGGGGTGGGGGGTGGCTTTTGATTTCTGAGGTATTGGGACTGATTCTGGGGCAGGTGGGATCTGAACAAGGAGGACAGGTCACACCTTAATAGGACCGAGACCAATATCCTCTCAGGGAGATTTGCCAGTGCTGTTGGGGAGGGTTTAAACTAGTTTAGCAGTGGGATGGGAACATGAGAGGGAATTCAGACATGACAGAAGCAAAGCTGGCTATAGCAGGGAGAAAAGAAGTAAGCGAAATTGGAAGACAGCAAGCACAAAGGCCAGCACCAAACAAGGTCAAAGTATGGAAAGATTAGTAAAAAGATTGAAGACGCTATCTGAATGTATGCAGCATTCACAACAAGATAAGTTAATTGATGGAACAAATAGGAGCAAATGAGTATGATCCGATTGCCATTACGGAGATGTGGATGCAGGGTGACCAAGGTTAGGAACTGAATATTAAGGGGTATTCGACATTTAGTGAGCATGAATAACTGAAAGAGATTAGCATTGGTTAAAAATAAAAAGTAATACTGGAGAAATTAATGGAACTGAAAGTTGATAAATCACTTGGAGGTGATGATCTACATTCCAGAGTGTTGAAAGAGATGGTTGTAGAAATAGTAGCTTCCTTGGTAGTCATCTTCCAAAATTCTGTAGATTCTGGAATGATCCCTGCAGATTGGAAAGTGATAACTGTCATCCTGCTATACAAGAAAGGAGGGAGACAGAAAATGGGGAACTACAGAGCTGTTAGTCTGACATCAATAGTAGGGAAAGTGCTAGAATCTATTATAAAGGATGTGCTAACTGAACACTTGGAAAATAATGGTAGGATTGGGCAGAGTCAACATGGATTTATGAAAGGGAAATCATGTTTGATAAACCTGTTGGAGTTTTTTGAGGATGTAACTGGCAGAATAGATAAAGGGGGGCCATGGTGGTATATTTAGATTTTCAGAAGGCTTTTAATAATGTCCCCACAAGAGGTTAGTGAGCAAAATTAGAGCATATGGTAATGGAGGTAATATGCTGGCATGGATTAAGAACTGGTTAACGGACAGAAAACAGAATAGGAACGAATGGATCATTTTCAGGTTGGCAAGCTGTGACTAGTGGGGTACCACAAGGATCAGTGCTTGGGCCCCAGCTATTCATAATCTATATTTGGATGTGGGGATCAATTGTAATATTTCCAAGTTTGCTGATGACACAAAAATAGTTGAAAATGTGAGTTGTGAGGGGTTTGCAAAGAAGCTTCAATGGAATTTAGACAGGCTAAGTGAATGGGCAAGAACATGGCAGATGGAATGTAATGCTAAAAAATGTGAAGTTCTCCACTTTGGTAGGAAAAACAGAAAAACAGAGCATTCCTTAAATGGTGAGAGACTAGGAAGTGTTGATGTCCAAAGGGACCTGGGTGACATTGTTCATAAACCGATGAAAACTAACATGCAGATGCAGCAGACAATTAGGAAGGCAAATGTGTGACGAAAGTATGATAATTTTCATAATATTTTTCTGGTTTATTGTGAAGTAGGTTTATGAGGGTAAATATAGTTGGGTCTGTTTGCGTGATTTAATTACATTTAGAGCCAAGTATACCGCAAGCTTTGATTTATCAAAAGAAGCTAGGTGCTTATAATGCTAATGAGTAAACATGGTTGCTGGATTAGCATGTAGGTATGAAGGGAATTTGCATTTTTAGATAAAGTAAGGATATTTGGATTTTAAAGAGAACTTAGTCTGTTTACAACTAGCCAGCTAAGCAGGGGTAAGGAGTGTGTTTATTTTCCCCAAAGGTTACTAACAATATTGGTGACATGAAAGTTGCCAATATGAGGGGGATTTAGTTTCAAAGACATATGGAACAATGGAATATACATTTAAAAAGAGACAAACATATATAAAGGAGAAGGAAAGGCTATGTGGAAGAAAACTATGTAAGATCTAACAGGAGTGTGTGAAATAGCCTTAAGGAAGCCTCCAGCCACTTGTGCATGACTCTGCTATGTAAAGAAACTAAAGTTGGGGAAAAGCCATTTGGAATTCCACTGTCAAGTGGGTATTGTGTTAACTTGCTGGTTCAGTTTTAAATCGAAAGTCTATTTTGGACTATTGCCTTAAAGGGGATATGTAACTGGGAGTCAGGTTAGTTAGGAATTTTAGGAGTTATTATTGTAGCAAGTAATTATAGCCTTATGTATGTGCTTGAAATATTTTATTTTGTTAATAAATATTTTACTTTAATTTTTAAAATCTTAGTGGACATATTACTTCTGAATTCAGTGCACACATCCTCTCATAATAAATACAAATTGCACAACCATTGTGATAGTGCAACCAAGTTTCCCTTGTGGATTTGGTCTGCCTGGCACAGATCATCTGCCATGTCATAACAAATGGTATGATGGCCTTTATTGCAAGATGATTTGAGTACAGGAGTAAAGATGTCTTGATGCAATTGTATAGCACATTGGTGAGACCACACCTAGAGTATTTAGTACAGTTTTGGCCCCTTTACCTAAGAATGATGCACTTTCCATAGTGTGAGTGTGAAAGTTCACCAGGTTGATTCCGGGATGGTGAGATTGCGCTATGAAAACAGATTGAGGAGACTGTATTCTCTAGAGTTTAGAAGATTGAGAGGTGATCTCATTCAAACATACATAGATGCAGGAAGGATGTTTCCTCTGGCTGGAGGGGTGGGGGTGGGGAAATGCGGTCTACAGCCAAGGGACACAATCTCTGAAGAAGGGGCAGGCCATTTAGGGCTGAGATGCGGAGGAATTTCTTCAATCAGAGGGTGGTAAATATTTGGAATTCCCTACCCCAGAGAGCTGCGGAGGCTCAATCATTGAGTATATTCGATAGTAAAGGCATCAACGGATAACGTGGGAAAATGGCATTGAGGTAGATCAGTCATGAACTAGTTGAATGTCGGAGCAGGTACGAGGGGCCAAATGGCCAACTCCTTCTTCTGCTTCCTATGTTCCTAAAAAGCATTGGAGAAACTTGAGGGACTAAAAGCTGACAAATTCCCTGGAACTGATGGCCTACATCCCAGGGTTCTAAAAGAGTTAGCTGCAGAGATAGTGGATGCACCAGTTATGATTTTCTAAAATTCCCTATGTTTTAGAATGCTCTTAGAAGGATCGGAGGGGAGGCAATGGCATAGTTGTATTGTTGCTGGACGAGAATACAGAGACCCAGGTTAATTCTCTGGGGTTCGAATCCCACCAGGACAGATGGTAGAATTTGAATTCAATAAAAATGATCAAGGAACCATTGTCGATTATGGTAAAAAAAAAATCACATATGGTTCACTAATGCCCTTTAGGGAAGGAAATTTGTCGACCTTACCTAGTCTGGCCAACATGTGACTCCAGACAGTCCCAACCACTCCACCAGCAATGTGGTTGATTCTGAAATGGCCCAGCAAGCCAGTTGTAACAAACCACTACAAAGTCACAAAAAAGGGAATGGATTCGGAAGGACCACCCAACATCGACCTAGGCACCAGAGACAACAATGGCAAACTCAGCCCTGTCGACCCTGTAAAGCCCTCCTTACCAACATCTGGGGGCTGGTGCCAAAACTGGGAGAGTTGCCTCACTGACTCGTCAAGCAATAGCTGACGTAGTCATCCTCACAGAATCATACCTTACAGATAATGTCCCAGGCACTAATATCACCATCCCAGGTTATGCCTTGTCCCATGGGCAGACCAGGCCAAGCAGAGGTGACGGCACAGTGGAATACAATCAGGAGGGAGTTGTCCTGGGAGTCCTCAAAGTCAACACTGGAACCCATGTCTCATAGCATCAGGTCAAACATGGGCAAGGAAACCTCCTGCTGATTGCCACGTACTGCCCTCCCTCAGCTGAACACCACTTGGAGGAAACACTGAGGGTGGCAAGGGTGCAGAATGTACTCTGGGTGGGGGCCTTCAATGTCCATCACCAAGAATGGCTCGGTAGCACCACAACTGATCCGGTTGGCTGAGTCCTAAACAACATAGCTGCTAGACTGGGTCTGGGGCAGGGGCAGGTGATGAGGGAACCAGCCAGGGGGAGAAACATAGTTGACCTCATCCTCACCAACCTGCCTGCCGCAGGTGCATCTGTCCATGACAGTATCAGTAGGAGTGACCACCGCACAGATGTTGTGGAGACGAAGTCCCACCTTCACATTGAGGATACCCTCCATCATGTTGTGTGGCACTGCCGCCATGCTAAATGGGATAGATTTTGAACATATCGAGCAACTCAAGACTGGGCATCCATGAGGCACTGAGGGCAATCAGCAGCAGCAGAATTATACTTGAACACAATCTGTAACCTCATGGCCCGGCATATCCCACACTCTACCATTGCCATCAAGCCAGGGGATCAATCCTGGTTCAATGAAGAGTGCAGGAGGGCATGCCAGGAGCAGTACCAGACATACCTAACAATGGGATGTCAACCTGGTGAAGCTATAACACAAGACTACTTGCATGCCAAACAGCAAGTGATAGACAAAGCTAAGTGATCCCACAACCAATGGATCAGATCTAAGCTCTGCATTCCTGCAGTGAATGGTAGTGGACAATTAAACAACTCACTGGAGGAGGATATCCCCATCCTCAATAATGGAGGAGCCCAGCACATCAGGCTGAATCATTTGCTACAAGCTTCAGCCAGAAGTGCCGAGAAGAGGAGCCCAGCACAACAGTGCAAAAGATAAGGCCTAAGCATTTGCAACAATCCTCAGCCAGAAGTGTCGAGCGGAGGATCCATCTTGGCCTCCTCCAGAGGTCCCCAGCATCATAAATGCCAGTCTTCAGCCAATTCGATTCACTCCACGTAATATCAAGAAACAGCTGAAGGCACTGGATACTGCAAAGGCTATGGGCCCTGACAATATTCCAGCAATAATACTGGAGACTTGTGCTCCAGAACTTGCCGCATACCTAGCTGAGCTGTTCCAGTACAGCTACAACACTAACATCCACCTGACTATGTAGAAAATTGCCTAGGTATGTCCTGTACACAAAAAGGACAAATCCAACCCAGCCAATTACCACCCCATCAGTCTACTCTCCATCATCAGTACAATAATGGAAGGAGTCATCAACAGTGCTATCATGCGGCACTTGTTTAGCAATAATCTGCTCACTGATGCTTAATTTGGGTTCCATCAGGGCCACTCAGCTCCTGAACTCATTACAGCCTTGGTACTAACATGGACAAAAGAGCTGAACTCCCGAGGTGAGGTGAGAGTGACTGCCCTTGACATCAAGGCCACATTTGACCGAATGGCATCAAGGAGCCCTAGCAAAACTAGAGTCAATGGGAATCAGGGGGAAAACTCTCCACTGGTTGGGATCATAACTAGCACAAAGGGAGATGGTCGTGGTCATTGGAGGTCAGTCATCTCAGCTCCAGGACATCACTGCAGCAGTTCCTCGGCTGAACCATCTTCAGCTGCTTCATCAATGACCTTCCTTCCAACATAAGGTCAGAAGTGGGCATATTTGCTGACGGTTGCACAATGTTCAGCCCCATTTGTGACTCCTCAGATACTGAAGCAATCGATGTCCAAATGCAGCAAGACATGGACAATATCCAGGTTTGAGCTGACAAGTGGCAAGTAACATTCGCACCACTCAAGTTTCAGGCAATGACCATCTCCAACAAGACAGAATCCAACCATTTCCTCTTGATGATCAATGGCATTATCATCACTGAATCCCCCGCTATCAACATCCTGGGAGTTACCATTGACCAGAAACTGAACCGGACTAGCCATATAAATACTGTGGCTACAAGAGCAAGTCAGAGGCTGGGAATCGTGCAATGAGTGACTCACCTCCTGACTCTCCAAAGCCTGTCTACCATCTACAAGGCACAAGCCAGGAGTGTGATGGAATATTCTCCACTTGCCTGGATGAGTGGAGCTCCAACAACGTCCAAGAAGCTTGACACCATCCAGGACAAAGCAGCTCACTTGACTGGCACCGCATCCACAAACATTCACTCCCTCCACCACTGACACACAGTAGCAGCAGTGTGTACCATCTACTAGATGCACTGCAGGAATTCATCAAAGCTTATTCGACAGCACCTTCCAAATCCACGACCACTAGAAGGAAAAAGGCAGCCAATAGATTGGATCACCACCACCTGCAAGTTTCCCTTCACGCCACTCACCACCTTAACTTGGAAATATATCGCTGTTCCTTCACTGTCGCTGGATCAAAATCCTAGAACTCCCTCCCTAACAGCACTGTGGGTGTACCTACACCACATGGACTGCAGCGGTTCAAGAAGGCAGCTCACCACCACCTTCTCAAGGGCAACTAGGGATGGGCAATAAATGCTAGCCCAGCCAGTGAAGCTCACATCCTGTGAATTAATTTTTAAAAAGTTATTCAGTGTAACACTGCTATTCAAGAGAGGAGGGAGAGAGAAAACAGCAAACTATAGGCCAGTTAGCCTGACATCAGTCTTCAGGAAAATGCTGGAAACCATTATTAAGGATGTTTTAAAGAAGTCATAGTATGATCAAAGTCAACGTCACTTTAGAAACTGGAAATCATTTTTGACAAATTTGGTGGAGTTTTTCCAAGATGTAACTGGTATGGTAGATAAGTGGGAACCAATAGAAGTAGTATAGTTGGATTTCAAAAAGGCACTTGATAAGGTGCCACAAAAATGGCATCAGGAAGATATAATAGTTTTCATAGGGTTGCATCTTCCGGTTGGCGAGCAGCGGGGTGGTGGGGCCCGCTCGCCGACGCATAAAATGACATGGGATGATGTCGGGCAGGTGTCCCAACATCACCCTGCATCATTTACATCTTCAGACCTGTCAATGGCCACTTAAGGCCATTAATAAAGTAATTGAATCAATCAAAGGACCTGCCCATCCAACCTTAATGTTGGTGGGCAGGCTGGGAGCCCAGGCGGTCTTCAGAAAAAACATGAAATCTCATCTACCAGGCAGGATGAGATTTCATGAGGGTATTAAAATTTGTATAAAATGTATAAATAAAAGAAATTGACGTGTCCCAGCTCATGTGACAGTGGCACATGAGGGGGCATGTCAGTAACTTTTTTTCTAATCTTTATTCAATGGTTCAAACCTGAGCCGATCTCCTTGAGGCAGCACTTTGCCTCAGGGAGATTTGTGCACTCTTTTGCATGCATGCACGAAAGTGCGCATTCCTGACTCAAGGAATCCGCCCCCCACCTCCACCCGCACAGGGAGTGCATAGCACTTCCTGGCGGACGTCACGCTGGGCGGGCCTTAATTGGCCCACCCACGTAAAATGGCGGTGCACCGCCAATCTGGTGCACCATTCGGGAACCCGCCTGCTCGCACCTGCTCCTGCACAACACCCCACCCCCCCCCGATGGGGGGAAGATCCTGCCCATTATGTTTTTGGAATTTATTGTAGAGAAATAGTGGGGTCTGTGTCTATGGGTCTGTGGTGTGTGTGTGTGTGTGTGTGAGTGGGCTTTAATTGAATTGCAGACGGCTGGTCTGAAGGCTTTGATGTAAGAAGGGGACCTAGGTTTGAAATGCGAAATGGGTAAAAATGTGGGAAGTTTTCAAATGTAAGGTGTAAAGGGAACATCTGCATTTTTAAATAAGCCAGAGTAGCTTGAATTCAAAAGAGGGGGTGAAAGGTTACACATAGCCAGATAAAGTTAAGAAACAGTGTATTTATTTTTCCCAAAGATTACTGGCAAAATTAGTACTATGATAGATTTTTATTATTAGAGAGGTAAAGTCCAAAGACGTAGTGAAACAATGGAAATGTGCATTCAAAGGGGAAAATGTGTCTAAAGGAGAGAAGTCTATGTGTAACAGCAGGCATTTTAAGATCTAACACAAGTGTGAAAAGCCTCCAGCATCTAAGCCTTAAGCTGCTGTCTACAAGGAACCAAGGCTGAGAAGACTCACTTTGAATTCAACTGTCTAGGGTATTGACTTTGCCTGGGTCTGTTTAAATCCATTTGTTTTACTGTGGCCTTAGTGGAGATGTAACTGGGAGTTAGATTAACTAGGGGAGCTATGAGTTATCATGGAAGTAATTTGTAAACCTACATAAACCTAACAAAGGTTTAATTTAGTTTTGTAAGAAATATAAGACTCGGTGGTCTTATTACTACTGAGTTAAAAGCACACACCTCAAAATAAATACAACTTGTAAAATAGTGGTGGCAGTTGTTTCAAGTTTCCCTCTGGGATTTGAACAACTCAGCATTTACCAACCGCTGTGCCATAACAATGGTTAATATTCACGATAAGGGCTTATGGAGTTGGCAATAATATATTAGCTGGATAGAAAGTTGGTTAATCGACAGAAAGCAGAGAGTAGAGATAAACAGGGCATTTTCAAGTTGACAAGTTGATGTAGGCAGATTAGGTGAGTGGGCAATGGTGGCAGATGGAGGACTGGATTTTAACAGCCTTCTGGGGGTGGGCTGGGAAGAACAGGGGCCAGTAAAATGGCAAGGGGTGGGGGGAAATGACATACCCATTTCCCACCACCATGCCATCTTGCCGATGGCAGGGAAGGTGGTGAGTGGCTTTCTGAGATGAACTGAGCCACTTAAGTGGCCTCTTCCCACTGCTACTGGCATTTTACCAGCAGTGGGTGCCCTCTGCCATGCAGGGAGGCTGTCCAGTGAACCCTGATGGCCTCTTGTGGGTTCAAGGGCCCTCTTATTTTGGCACTCTCTGGCCCACGGAGGGATCCCTTATGGCAATGGCCATCCCAGCAGCAACAGCGCTGCCTGCTCTCACCAACCACTTCCACCTTGCTGAGGCCTATCTGACTGGCTTCGGTGCCCCCAGACCCCACTTACCTAGTTGTGAAGACACTGTCCTTCCATTACATCCTCATCTTCCAGTTGCAGTCACAGCAATGGCCACCACATCCGTTGCTCCTGTGAGGCTGCTAAGCTACTGGCCCAGTGATTGGCTGGCAGCTCCTGGAGGCAAAACTCTGTCCCTAACAGGCCAACCCCAGCGACAGCTAATTAATTGGCTTCCACTGAAAAGGTGCAGACTAGGTCCCATAGACATTGAAATGGAGTCACCCTCTGCTCTTGGAACAATGGGTGGGACCCCAGCTGCGATGACTAAATCCAGCCCAGGGTACGATGCAGTAAACTGTGAAATTATTCACGTTGGCAGTAAGAATAGAAAAACAGAATGTTTTTTTAAAGAGCATGGAAATTCTAAATGCTGATGTTCAAAGCGACTTTGTATCAGAAACACATAATTAGCATACAGCAACAGTAAGCAGTAGGAAGGCAAATGGTGGTGTAGTGGTGATATCACTGGAATAACAATCTAGAGAGATGTGGATTCAAATCCCACTGCAGCTGGTGGAATTTACATTGAATTAATAGATTTTTAAAAATCTGGAATCAAAAGCTATTCCCAGGAATCATGACCACGAAAACACAATGGTTCTCTAATGTCCTTTAGGGAAGGAAATCTGCCATTCTTACCTGGTCTGGCCTATATGCGATGCCAGCAATGTGGTTGACTCTTAACTGCCCTCTGAAATGGTCTAGTGAGCCACTCAGTTCAAGGGCAATTAGGGATGGGCAACAAATGCTGGTCTTGCCAGTGATGTCCACATCCTATGAAAGAATTTGTAAAAATGGTTCCATTTATTGTAAGGGCATTGGGTTACAAGGATAAGGAAGTCTTACTACAATTTTCAGGGCTTTGGTGAGACCACACCTGTACTTACATTGGAGATGATACAGATAGATACAGATGAGAGGCTGAATAAATTGGCCTATAGTCCCTGGATTGTACAAGAATGAGAGGCAATCTCATTAAAACATATTGGACTCGAGTGGGGTTTGACAGGGTAGACACAAAGTTTATTTCTGCTGGCTACAACATAGGGCCACAACCTTAGGATAAAGGGTTGATAATTTGGAACTGAAATAAGAAGAAATTATTTCACTCAATGGGTTGTGATTATTTGAAATTTTCTGTCCAAGATAGTTTTGGTTGCTGCATCGTTGGATATATTTAAGATTGGAATAGACAGATCTTAGGTCTGTCAGGGAATCAAGGGGTATGGGGAACAGGCAGGGAAGTGGAGTTCAGGTAGGCGATCAGCCATGATCATATTGAATGGTGGAGCAGGCTCGACAGGCCGTCTGGTCTACTCCTGCTCCCATTTCTTATGTTCTTCTTAACTTGCACATCAATCCTGTTACTCAGTAAACATATATTAATCCTGTGTTGGTCAGAGAAATAAGTCACAAAACTTGTTACACAAGACATTAATCCTGTGCTATTCAGTGAACTGATACACCCATCCTCTGTAACTCAAGTGAACAGGCACACCAAGCCTCTTATGTTACACAGTGAACCAACCCAGGAGCTCTCTGCTACTAAGTAAACACGTATATCAATCCTCTGATAAAAGCAAAAAGCTGCAGATGCAGGGAATCCAAAACAAAAACAAAAATACCTGGAAAAACTCAGAGTTTTTCCAGGTATTTTTGTTTTTGTGTTACAACAATTCTGTTACTCAGTAAACTGAACCACCAATGCTCTGTATTATGCAGTAAACAGGCACCTGAATCCTTCGTCACGCAGTGAACCGAATCATCAATCCTCTGTATTATTCAGTGAATTTAAGCTGTAGTTACTGCTTGTTATAGAAACAAACATTATTACAAAGTTGTAATCTGAGCATGGTACGCAGGTAACTTTGGGAAAACTGATGTATAACTGAATTTATACCTAGGCTTACAGTCAATCTCTGTATCTTTAATATCGCTACACTGAGATTTTTTCTTTTTGTTGCTTCTCTCCTAAAGTTTTTGAGTCATGCTCACTTGTGGTTGCACAGGTAGTATCAGCCCTTTGTTTCTACACCAGGCAGGCCAATAAAGTCCAACATGGGGCATCAGAGCAGAGCCAGATGCTGGTGGTCACTTAGGGTCCTTGACACATGTTCTACCCAGCAGTGGTATTCTGGATGACCAAGTTTCCGTTCTGTTACTGGGTTACTGGCTGACTGCTCTACTCCAACTCTTAACACACTTTTAAAAAAAACAAAACTTTTAACATTATTGGTCCAAGCAAAGAACAAGGAAAATGCAACTAAGCTGAGCTAGGAGAGTGCCTCAGTGTTAAACATAATCCAACAGGTGGCTATGCTGTCAAACTGGGTCAGAAACATTCAACATCCAATTTTTGAGGCAAGAACACTTTAAAATGAGTATATGAAGACTCCAATTTCTGTTTGGAAAAGGTATTAATGACTACAGAACCACAGCAGGTAAATGGGATTGATAGAGTAGCAATAATTTAATTGAAAAGAAAAAATTTTCATTTATATAACACCTTTCATGAATTCAGATTGTTTCAAAGTTCTTTACAGCCAATTAAGTACTTTTCAAGTGTAGTCACTGTTTCAGTATAGGAAACTGAATGGCAGAACAGGCTCATAGGGCTGAATGGTCTACCTACAACATAACATCCGCTACAAAAGAAAATTTGGAATCCACTTGCCAACCAATCAGCACTCTCTTCTTATAAAGTATAAATTGTTGTTTTCCCCTTATATTGGTATTCTTGCAGTGTCCTGACGAGTGCAAAATGAAAAGCTTTGACACGTCTCTTTTTTCAGCAATACTCAAGTTCTGTACTACCAAATGACTAAAAGAAAATTCAATGACCAATATAATATCTGCAGTGAACTCCCATTTCAAAGGAGCTACCTGCCATGTCTTTGGATAGCAGCAGTCCTTTACTACCCTATCCAAAAGGTGTTTAACCAACACAGTGAGCGGAATTGTCCCAGATTTGCACTAACTGTGGGAGTGGGCAGGTAAAACGATGCTTTACCCACTGGCCGTGATGGCGGATTTTCACGCCGTATCATCTCAAACCCGCCACATTACTTATGCATTCCTGGGAAACGCACGCTTTCCATGGTGAATGGGCTCTCATTGGCCCACTATTACCATCACCTCACTGCTTCATCACACCAGGCACATTTAAAGTATAAAACAAAAACAGAATTACCTGGAAAAACTCAGCAGGTCAGGCAGCATCAGCGGAGAAGAAAGGAGTTGACGTTTCGAGTCCTCATGACCCTTTGACAGAACTTCGACAGAACATTTAAAGTATAGCCATGCTCAGTGCTTCCAGCCCGGGACTGCAGCAAAGAAAACATGGTCCCGAAAGGCAAGAAGGCTGCAGCCGTCGAGTGCCTTTGAGATGCCGTGGAGGCCCTCACTCTGACCGCAGGAGGGGCAGCTACATTACCACTCTGGTTTGGTAGGCGATGGCAATAGTGGTCAGTGCCAATGCTGCACAGAAGAGGTTGGCCATCCAATGCAGTTAAGAGGATGAACAATCAGGGTAAGGCAACCATTTCATCACTCTAAACTCACACCCAAGCCCATCACACTCACTGCCAGCTCAAGGGACATCACCACTCACTCTCATGCATATATCCTCATATGCCCATCTGGCTCATCTCCTCTGGAGACTGCCTCCTCAGTCCTCACCATCTTGAGGTCACTTGCACAGATCAACATATGCCCCCACCCCACACCCAGGGATACCCTCCTTCCCCAGTACAGCCCTCGCCCTGCAGCCTCTTCTCTTGCCTGAGGCCACTTCCCCTGCTTCCCCAAACAAGACCTTACCCTACAGCTGTTGAAAAGCCACCCACATATGGCTTATCTGGTAGGTAGATTCCTACCTGTGAGCCCAACTAAAAGTGATATGGTGCTTTCTGTGAAGCCTGGCGCTGATGACTGTGAGTGCTGACCAAAGCAAGGTAGGCAAACAAACCTCGAAGTCCCAAGTGAAGTGCAGCTCGCCAGGTGCACATTGCTTATGTGTGCTGCCTTGAAACACATCGGCTTGTTTTCCCACTAATGTGGGTGGATGAACCAGGGTGGTGGGGGAGTGGGGGTGGTGGATGCGCCTAGCGCGTTGCCTTAATAATGAAATGCTGATGTTTTACAATGAGGTTCCCGACGTCCAATGGCGAGAAATGAGGCCTGCCATTGGCGATCTGAGCGGACGATCGCAAACTGGTTTCACGCTGTCGTGAATCCCATCACGCCATATTGTCTGCTCAACCACCAAACAAGCACGATGCCTACAGGCATGGAAAATCCCAACCAGTGTGTGTCATCAAGCTATTCAACCATGTTGAAACTCAGTCAAGCTCAATCCTGCCATCATCCTCAAAATACGGTCTTGACAGTTAGACTCAGGCTACTGAATTTTGTGTAAACTAAATGGTATTATTAGCTAAGTTGTGGAGCTCAAATTATGCACATTTTCTTAAATTTATAAATATTTGCTAGAAAACATTAAATGAAAATAAATGAGAGAAAAATGGGATGACAGTAAGAGCAGATATAAGTAAAAATATTCACATTTTAATACAATTGGATTTTAGGTTTTAATTTATTAATTTCTATGTGCGTACTTGGTCACCCAATGAGTAGAGAGTAGAGCTAACTTTTAACTAGTCTTAGATAAAGATTCAAGTACATTTTATTAAATTTAATTTCTCTGTTAGTCCACTGGGTGGTGACTGAATACTATTGTCAGCAAATGGCTGGTCACACGATCTTAAGATGCCATTTTATGTGAGAGCAGAGGCTATTTTTGAGTGGGTGGAAACTAAAGAGACCTTGGGAACTTCAATAATTGTGTTTTCAAAAGAGGGCCCAAAATCAGAAAGACGAGAAGCAAGTAACCTGCCTGCTAAAATCAGGCCCACAACGGGAATGACTTCGGATTGGATCAGCACAGTGCCCTCTGTTTGTTAGTTTAAATAAATGCACCAGAGTTTGATTTCAAGCACATTAAAAAAAGTTCCGTCCCTCCTCTCCAATTTTTAGCTTACATAGAAACATTTCACCAGACCTTTGAACAGCCAGAATGGGCAAAGTGCCTGATGTCTGCCCTTCACAGGGAAATTGCTCACAATGAGCTGAACTGCAGGCAAAAAGAAAATGATAAATGCAACACAGTGTGTCCTTGGGAAGCCATATTTGCATAAATTTATTAGTCCAAGACATGTACTGTAGATACAAACATAATTAAATACAAGAAACAATTTCTAAACATCAATCACCTTGGTAAAGTTGTCCTTACATCTTAAATCACAGGCTTTTTTGGGAAGAAAAAGATAATTAAAAATAGTCAGCTATTCAAACCTCATTAACTACAGGAGATTTTAGTGTTTTTGTTTAAAATTTGAACTGAGCCGATGTCAGCAACACACCCAGTACATCCTGGAACACCAAGTCAAACACCTCCCATTTAACTTGGAGTCCTTGGCTGCATTATGCTGTCTGTAAGCTGCATGTAAAATGAAACACTCCAATGCATCAATAGAAAAGAAGAAAAAAAAAGCATTAGGTATTTGTAAGCCTTTACCAGTTGCCATATCAATTAAATACCTGATAAAGGGACAAGGGATATGTGCTGCTTCAGTTATTATTGAGCCACAATAGTGAGATAAAATGGTGGACAGATGGCAGCTATTTTGAGGTCTCAAGGCCAAATTTATTTTTAATTTGACCTGGTTGTTTCATACTTTCAATTAAGTTCCTTCCCCTAACTTAGCAAGAGAGGGTAACTACATTTAATTCCAACCATTCGTCAAGCTCTCCATGAAACATGGTGGCTTTTTGTATTACTGGGACCATGACCTATGCCAATCCTCATTTGTTTGCATTTTAAAATGTGACATATTTTGAAGTATCTTTTAATCAAAACATATATACGCAGGTCCCTGTGTCTAAATGGGTTTATTATCAATCTCACTCATTTTGATAATAAATCTCACTCCTAGATCTTGGGAAAGGTCTGAGGAAAAAATGGGACAATATGACTTGAATAAATGCAAGGCCCCATTGTATGTAGATAATGTAATGCTTTGCTCAATTATTCTTAGGAGGTGAGGGTGAGGGAAACTTTGGTCAGGGATCTATTTTAACAAGGCCTTCCCTCACCAAATCCCACAAGAGACCAGGTTCTGTTGGAGGAGTGGGTCCTCTTGTGTCCATGCTTTCCTTGTAATCTGATGAAAGGAATACATTAATCATCGTGTCAATGTGCTATTCTTCCATTCTCTCTGACAAGCTCATCGTTTACAATGGAAGAGGTGCTCGTGGGAGGGAAGGGCACATTATTCGCTTAATAACAGCATCCCAGCTGTATGGGGCATAGGGGTGAGTTACTTTTTTTTTATAGGATTTATCGTAGATGTTTATAATTGAAGCTGGCTACAAATTTGACTATACAGCTTGCACTCCAACAAACATAAAGTATCGGAAGCATTTGTTTGAGGGCTCCCTAGTCATATCATTGCTAAATATTCCATTAACACGTTGCTGGTTAGGGAAATAATTCAGGAGCGTTCAAAAAAAATGCTGCTATTGTACTGTATTAAGGCTGTATAAAACATATTCATTAAAAAATGTCCTTGCTAAGGAGAGGGTCATGATAATACTAACACACTGATGTAATACCTCATGGTTAGTCTCTAAGTAGGGTGGTGTTGAGAGGTAGTATGTGCGCGTTTGTGTGCGCGTATACACACATACAGACAAGCAGCAAAATAAAAAATGTGAAAGCACTTTAGGTCTCCAAAGTAATGCAATGTATGACTTGATGAGCCAATTCCTAGAACATTCAGCATCATGCACAAGGTTTAACATGAATACACATCAAGACTATTGTTCTTTAAAAGGATGCATCGATTACAGAGTACTTGACACTTGTCAAGAAATTATGAAGAAAAATTACAACTTTGTTTAGGGCGGACTGGAAACTTGGCAGATCAGCCCGTGAATCAATCAAATTTTTTTCCACAATTCTGTCCCCCTCCTCTCCAGAAGGCAATAGCAATAGCTGTACTTCCTGTGAGAATCTAGACAGTGTGAAAACATTCAGCCATGTGGGAGCTCACAGTTGAATCTGATCCTGATCTTCCCCCACTGTCCTTTGCCATACATTGCCCAGATGGAATCAGTAAGATAGCAATGAGGTGTTGAGATCCTGGCTTATTCTCCTTCCTAATTCAAGGATGTTCAGGGTATTTTAGAAGTACACCAACTCTGTCCGCTGAGGCAAATTAACTTAGCACAAACTGGAGATTCAACGTGGGGCTTTCTGATCTGCATGGTTTATGAGTTGACAAAATTAAGTTAATTTGAGTAGTTTGGTGGACATTATTATAAATCTTCATTAGCAGCATCAAAGAGTGAATCTTGAGTCAATTCATTCAACAGCAAAACAACATTAGCTTTTAATGAGAGCCTTCCAAGTTCTGTTGAGCTCTATCTAGGTGCAATCGATTTTTTCACTCCCTTTGTCCCTGCAGCTAAATCTGCTGTGTATTTTGGGTTCAGATCAATTGAAAAAAGTAACTTTCAAGAAATGGTGATATCTTATCAATGGAACGTGCTACTGAAGGGCTTAAGCACTTCCTACCTTACTCCAAAAGCAAATGATTGCTTTTTGCAGGCTTGGAAAATGCCTAGCAGCTTCTGTAAATCATCGCCCAGCAACCACTGACCTGAAGAGCTGGTGAGAGTGAACTGGCAGCAGACTGCAAAGATGGTAATGGGCATTATGTTGTGGTGACCTATAGCTTGTGGCGGTTGCACTAATTCCTAATGTCACATGAACGTTCACTCAAGGAAAAGTGGGCTGTTTGCAATCTTTATCATTGGTGGGGGGATGACGACTGCCTTCAAAAGAAAGCTGCCCGGGAAACCTCAAGAAAAATCAACAGAGTTGCACAACGGCATGGCAATCTGAAGCTGGAGCCAATGCAATTTACAGCAAAGCCAATTTGTCTGGAAACAGGGAAAAAAATATTTGCCTGACACGCTTCCAGAGGGACAGTTAAACCATGTGAATTCTTGCATTTGAATTAAAGACCGAAAAACAGAATTCCTTCAAATGACATGGTCACATTTGATACTAAGTAAGAGCCAACATTTCAATCGAGAGACAGAAATATTAAACAGTGTAAACCATGGTTATTTTGCCCTAAAATGTCACTACACTGAAGCAGAAGGCTTGCAAAACTTGGGATTACAGGTAATACATGAGGGGTAAATCAAAAGCAGGCCTGAAGACCATCCTGAAGGGCACTGCAGATATACAAACAAGGTGAGTATTTGTTTTGCGAAAGACAGCAGGGACAATTGGAGAGAGGGTGGAGTAATGTTGTGAAAATAAATTAATAGAGAAAAAAACTGTAATCTCTGCATCCTTACTATTAACTTGTAAACTGTGACAGCTTAAGGCTAAATAAATGAAAACAAGACATTCTTAAAGCGATGGCAAAGTAGCATTTCTCATCAATAAGGCTTGAGGCACTGTTTATATTCAATCCAAATTAACCATTTATTTTGCTTTTTTTTGTAGGACAAACACAATTATCTTTTTTGCTTTTCTTTGCAATACATCATCATTACAGCACAATTTCTTTCTTCTCCCCCTCTCTCTTTCTCCTTTCCCACTGTGAGCTTCAGCTGAGCGAGGTGATGTTTGAGCGGCCACCAGGAGGTGCGACAATGCGGTGACCACTGCGACGAGGGCCGTCATCCACCTGAGCCCCTGTAAAGCGAGAGGACCAAAATGGGCATGAAGCACAGAGAAGCCCCCAAAGGATACTAACAATTATATATTCTCTCCCCTCACATAATACTTCCCCTGAATATTTCCACACCACCACCCCCCGCCCACATATACACACACACAACGAACGCCAGCTTTTTTGTCCTTGATAAGGTCAGTCAGGTTTGCGTCGAGTCAGTGATTAATCTTGCTCAACTATGACAATCTCTACGTGATTTGTTAAATTGTAGACAGCACACACAAGGTTTATGTCCCAATTTTGCAACAGCAATTCAGTCAATGGACATCAATAATGTGAATGAGCCAGGCACCTTAAGGAAGCAAAGGCAACTTTGAGGTGATGTCTCCCCTGTTCTCTCCTTTCCCAATCCCCATCACCTTTGGCATCCACCTACAGTTAGCAAGGATGAATTTTTCTTTCTCCTTCCATCTTAGCTGCACCCACCCCTCCCCGCCCCATTCGCCATCCTTCTGCACTTAGAAGACAAGTCCGTCGCTAACCACTAAACAAGGTTGCCGAACAACCAGCAAATGCTAATAAACAAAGCAGAAAGCAGCCGCTCTTTGACTGGTAACAGGTCATGTGACCTCTCTCAGTTTAGAGCATGACAAAGGGTCAGAGGAAGGTTACACTCCTTCCTAACGCCTTCGCCTCCAACTTCATTTGTTTGCTGACCTCAATCATAAATCTACATTTCCTGTATCCGCTGTATACTCTCAGCTGCAGAAAGCATCAGCTTCCACTTCCCAGCTCACTCTAGTCAATACTGCCACTATTTTGACACATATGGGTTGACAGGATCAGTGGATAAACACAGGGGGCACTGAGGTGGTGCAATGGAGCCTACCCTCTACAGGGAGTGGGGATTTAAGCCTCTCTCTTTGTATAAGTCCTGTGAGCTGGTGCAGTTGCAAAACCAGCTACTGCTTTAGCTTAGAGCTGTTGGCTGATCATCCAGACAATTGGAATGGCTGTGTGGGAAGTGTACAGTCCGAGATGTTTTCCTGAGGTTTGGGATAGGAGGGGCGCTAAAGCACAGAAAGGGTTCCCAAATGAGGTTTGTGGGTTAGAAAAAACATCACTCAGCCTTTTGCCTGTCCGAGAAGTGACCTGAGAATGCTTGATATTGATACTGGGTGGGGAGAATGTGTGTCGTTCCCCATACAAACTCTTCACCTTAACCAGAACCAAGATCCATATATTAAAAAAAAGACCAAAAAAGGGAAAGTAGCAACTAAAAGTTAGGGAAGCTAAGCCATTCACCCATCAGCACCATGCATCATTACAAGGGAAGCTTTGTGCTGTGCAGGAAGGTTTAGTGTGATTAAAAAAAGCAAAGACCCCAGAAACAGTAAACGTATTAGCTAAAGGCACAATGATCACTGCCTGGTTCTTCATAAGGGCTAATGTCAAAATATTCTTAAAATTATATAAGAAATTGTCTGTAATTCTTTGCTAAAACTTTTTGCATTACTTCACCCCCCACCAGTTTACAAGTAAAGACACTGGAGTTGGAGAGTGGGGGAAATGGGCGATGTTTGCTTAGTGTGTGTCCAATCTATTTCAGTAGATTAAATACAGTCAGTTGTATTCACAAAAAAAGTCTCTCTTTGCCTCAAGGCACAAGTAATTTTGATTTTTAAACTTGATTGTTCCATACCTGCATTAGGTTTTGTAAAACCATCAGTAGTTCTTCCTATTGAAATGAATGGAAATGTTTAATTGACAACGGCAAATGGCCAATTTTCTGAAGGGCTCAAGACTATCCTCTAATTACAGCTTCAAATGATCACTTTTGGTGATATTGTTTGTTCATCAAATGATTGCTTCACAGAGTACTCTCTGGCATTTTGAATAATTTTAATGAAAAAAGTCTAAATTTCATTCTCATTAAAAACAGACACAAACATCAACAACATTCACAACATTTAACGCAGTAAAATATCCCAAGACATTTCACAGGAGTGATGGTCAAACAAAATTACTGCTCTGGTGGATTCCCCCCTCAGTTGACCAGTCCATGAAGCTGCGATCATCGGTTGCCTGAAAGCCCCAGTGGGAAACCCAATCCTCATTGGTATTCAACAGGTGATGATGCCAGCTCCGCATTGATGCAATATCAAAAGGCTCAAACCCACAAGGAGATAAGTCTGTGAGAAGGTGTGAGGCAGGGGCAGGGGCGGGGTGGGGGGGAGGGAGGGAGGCAGTGGTGGTCTCGGTCGGGGTACATGTCCCCTGAGCAGTAGTTTTTGCAGAGCCCAGAGAAACACTCCTGCTCCTCGATGGAAATGCATGTAGCAATTAGCCGCAGACTCCACCTTCGGCTGGTTCCCCATCCATATCATCGAATCCTGGCTCACACGTTAAAAGGGATCAACAATTCAAATCAGGCGGCTGCTGTAGCCACTCGGAGGTAATCCAGGCAGAGGTTTGCTATGGCGACAGCGATGACAGGAACAGTGCAGTAGACCATTCTTCCGCCAACTTCATGGCAACTACCCACCAACCCCACCCATATCCGCTAGTCTGCTGGCCTCAAAATCTGCTCCCGTAACTCTAACTGTAAAGTATTTAATGAGTTATTTGGTTAGTTTGATTAATCCTTCTGCAGTACAATATCACAGTGTTATTTTTTGCAGACGTGCAAATGCTTGAAGCATGGTTAAAATGGTCAAGATGGAGGAGCCAACAGGAAAACATTGATACCAACTGATTATGGTCACATGGCTAACACCACATATCGCACCGAGGCATTCCTTCGAAACATTCAGAAGCCAACCCTTGAACTTTAAACTTGAATGTTATTCTTTTTTAATTCAGTACTTTCTACCAAATCCTGAATTAAAATAAAACTTTAACCAAAGAGGAAAGTGAAGGCCACGCACTAGCTGAAGAAAAATTAAATCTTGCATCGGACAGAATATTCTTCCACTTCAAAACCATTTTGCAACTATGGCAATGGATCAATGGATAAATACATTTACTGCACTGTGTGATACTGAACTGCGCAGAGCTGAGACTTAGCTGATCTCAGCTGGATCAACAGTTGGGACACTAATATTAGCTTCAGTACTATGAAGGCGAGTGGTGGGGGAGTTGGTGGGAGCTGACCGGGGGGGGCGGGGTGCTGGGGAATTAGCCAGAAATAATGCTCTTGATTTTTATCCAGTGCAGGAAGGTATGGATGGCAGCAGAGGAGAGAATGGAGTCACATGCTTCCAAGGGCCTGCCAATCATTTCTAGGCCCCCACACATGAAGTCCAGGGTTGATGTGTCAGGTAGCGACAGTGTGCCTTCACACTCCATTATGTTTTGCACAGAGTGACAAAAGTGAAGGGAGAGGGGGAGGAGAAAGAAAAAGAATTTCATGGTAAAGCAGCACATTTAAAATTTCATTTCTATATAAAGTAAATACTCACCAAAGTCTGGAGTAGATCAATCCTTCTTCAAACCAAACTCTCCTTCACAAACCATGGGCAATGATCCAAAGCTAGCAGAGCTCCACTGGGACAGTTACCAGTCCTTTTAAGACCTCCTATCCCTCGAGATTTCACCCTACACAATAATGCCCTCAGAGGCTCTCCCCTTCCCTTCAACTAGTGAAGGCCTCAATAAAGCACTTCTGCCATTCAAAACAGAGAAAGTACCTTCCCTCTCAGAGCTGATATCTATCAACTTAGCCAATTGTGCCTGTGTTAGCTCTTTGAAAAAGCTATCCAATTAGTTCCACTCCCCCACTCTTTCTCGGTAGCCCTACAAATTTCTCATTTACAATTATATATCCAATTCTCTTTTGAAAGTAACTATTAACTTTCAGTCATAGCAACTCATTGAGTAAATAAATTCCATCTCATCTTCCCAATGATTCTTTTGCTAATTATCTTAAACCTCTGTTCTCTCAGTACTGACCGTCCAATCAGTAGAAATATTCTCCCCAAAAACGCTGCCAAAACCTCTCAAAAAATTTGAAGGCTTCTATTAAATCTCCACATAATCTTCTTTGCTTTAAGAAAGATGGTCCTAGCTTTTCTTGTCTCTCCATATAACTGGACAACCTGGTACCAATTTAGTAAATCTCCCTTTAATCGTCCCCTTGATCCTTTATAAAATGGGGCACTGGTCACAATAGTCCAGCTGTTTAACCAGCAACTTATAAGAGTTTACCATTACCTCCTAGCTTTTGCAGTCTATGCCTCTCTTATGAAAGCTAAGGATTTTTTTTTTTAAACAGCTTTTCTAACTTTTCTTGCCATCTTTCAAAGTGTAAGTTAACTAAACAAGTCTTTCTGTTCCCGCACCCCCTTTAAAATTGTACAACTTAGTTTAAGACTTCCCTCATTTCTGATTCCAAATTGCATCACTTATCACTTCTCTGCAGCCTCTTATATCCTTCCAAAAGTGTAGTCCCCAGAGTGGGACACAATAATCTAGTCAAGGTCAAAGCAATGATTTATAAAAGGTATGCCATAAATATGCTGGTACAGCACCCAACTGACAAGAGCCCAATGTTCTCTTAAAGTGACAGGAATCCCATCATGTTGTCCCACTGGCTATTGTGGCCTTTGAATAATATACCATGGTACATTAATGGGAGAATCCATCTATTTGGATTATCACGAGTTAGAAATGGGCCTACTGGTACTGAGTTCTTACCTGAAAGGCTGAAACCAGATTGGTGTAGATTTCGAACTGGTTGGGGCTGTTTGGAAGGAGATGTCTTGGCTGATGCTGAAGGGGTTCCTGCTTTGGGTGTTCCTAGGTCATACACTGGGCCATCATACATTCCTCTGGGTACACCACGCACTTGTGCCAACTAGAAAAGATAAAGGTATAGGTTAGATGTAGATTCCAGCTATACAGTGTTGATGGTCAGGTCTTGCCAAGGTGATGCGGATAAAGAACTATTACTATCTCTGAATTTTTGAATTTCTCATCATTTATCTCTTAACATACTTGGAAACTCCTTCCACCTCTTGGCCATCAAACACTTAATTCTTTCACTAAGGTAGCTGTTAGGCAGCTCATCCGCAGGTCTTTGCCGGCAATGCGGCTGTCAGGTGGTGCATTTTCAGAGCAACTTGCCTTGGTTCTCCAAAATGGCTACCATATGGAGTGGATTAACCTAGGTGGAAAAGATCATGCCAGAGCCAGATCCATCTCTGAATACATACAGGGCAATATGTAGCCAACAAGAGATAAGAATGCATGGAATAAGAGAAAAATACAACATTCAACCTGTGAATCCTGGTCATTACATACATCATGCACAATCAAAGAATTTCTACACATCTACAACCCTTTCCACGCTGACAATTCCCTCAGGAGTGATAGTGTTCCATGGGTTATTCAATCCACACATCCCAATGACCTTCAATTCCTTTCCTAACCATCTACTGCCCACCAGAAGGAAAGAAGGAAAATTTCTGTAGTGCCTTTTATGACCTCAGGACACCTCAAACTGCTTTACAGCCAATGAAATGTTGTAATGTTGAAGAGAAGTGCTGCTTTAAATGTTTAGCACCATTCCCTTCCCTGCTCCATCCCATCCAAATGCACGGCACTGGTATTGAGAGGGGAGGGTTAAGAACGGGCACAATTCTTTCATGGGATGCGACCGTCACTGACAAGGCCAGCATTTGTTGCCCATCCTTAACTGCCCCTTGAGAAGGTGGTGGTGAGCTGCCTTCTCGAACCACTGTAGCACGTGGTGTTGGAACATCCACAGTGCTGTTAGGGAGGGAGTTCCAGGATTTTGACTCAGCTACAGTGAAAGAAGAGTGATATATTTCCAAGTCAGGGCGGTATGTGGCTTGGAGGGAAATTTGCATGGGGTGGTGTTCCCACGTGACTGTTGCCGTTGTTCTTCTAGATGGTAGTGGTCATATGTTTGGAAGGTGCTGTCAAAGGGGCACTGGTGAGTTGTCACAGTGCATCTTGTATATAGTACACACTGGAGCCACTGTGCACTGGTGATGGAAGGAATGGATGTTTAAGTTGCTGGATGGGATGATTATTAAGTGGGTGCTTTGTCCTGGATGGTGCTGAGCTTCGAGTGTTGTTGGAGCTGTACTCATCCAGACAAGTGGGGAGTATTCCATCACACTCCTGACGTGTGCCTTATAGATGGTGGACAGGTTTTAGGGAGTCAGGTGGTGTTAAAAAAGGGTTTAAAGATAAGTCCAGCAACCACAGGCTAGTCAGTTTAACTTTGGTGGTGCAGAAACATATAGAAACAACAATCATGGACAAAATTAATAGTCACATGGAGAAATGCAGGTTAATTAAGGAAAGCCAGCATGGATTTCTTAAGGAAAAATTGTGTTTAACTTGCTTGAGTTTTTTGATGATGTGACAGCGAGCGTTTGTTGATGTGGTGTACATAGACTTCAAAAAGGCATTTGATACAGTGCCGCACAACAGATTTGTGCGCAAAGTTATAGCTCATGGAATAAAAGAGAAAATAGCAACATGGATACAAAATTGGCTGAGTGACAGTAGTGGTTAATAAGTGTTTTTCGGGTTGGAGGGAAGTTTGTACTTCAGTTCCCCAGGGCTCAGTGTCGGGAACCTTGCTTTTCTTGATCTATATTAATGACCTAGATGTTCGTGTACAGGGCATAATTTCAAAGTCTGCAGATTATACGAAACTTGGAAGCATTGTGAACCGTGAGGAGTATAGAACTTCAGAAGGACACAGACAAGTTGGTGAAATGGGCAGATGGGTGTCAGATGAAGTTAAGGGGAGAAATATGAAGTGATTCATTTTGGTGGGAAAAACATGCACAATATAAAATAAAGGGTACAACTCTAAAGGAAGTGCAGAAGCAGAAAGACCTGCATGTATATGTGCATAAGTTACGGAAGGTGGCAGGATAGGTTGAAAATGTGGCTAATAAAGCCTATAGTATCCTAAGCTTAATTAATAGGGACATAGAGTACAAGAGCAAGAAGATTATGTTGAATTTGCATAAGACTCTAGGTTGACCTCAGCTGGACTACTGCACCAGTTCTGGTGCCGCACTTTGGAAAAACGTGGAGGCATTGGAGAAAGTGCAAAAACGATTCACAAGAATGGGATGAGGAGCTTCACTTATAAAGTAAGGTTGGCGAAGGTGGGACTTCCTTGGAGAAAATAAGCTGTTTTCCTCTGAGAAAAGAAGACTGAGAGGAAATTTGATAGAGGTATTCAAAATCATAAGGGGTCTGGACAGAGTAGATAGTAAGAAACTGTTCCCACTCGTGGAAGGATCAAGGAGGAGGGGGCATAGATTTAAAGGAATTTGCAAAAGTGACATGAGAAAAAAGCCCTTTCACACAACGAGTGTTTAAGGTATGGAATGCTTTGCCTAAGAGTGTGGTGGAGTGTTCAATCGAAGCATTTAAAAGGGGATTAGGCTGTTATCTGAAGAGAAAGAATGTGCAGGGTTACAGGGAGAAGGCAGAAGAATGGCACTAGGTAAATTGCTCATTCAGAGAACTGATGCAGACAGATGGGCTGAATGGCCCCCTTATGCGCTGTAAAAAAAAATCTGTGACTCTGAGTTACTCGCCTTAGAATTTCCAGTCTCTGACCTGCTCTTGTAGCCCAGTACTTATATGGCCTGTCCAGTTCAATTTCTGGTTAATGATAACTCCTGCCCCACTCAGGATGTTGATGGGTGTGGGATTCAGCAATGATAATGCCATTGAATGTCATGGGGATATGGGTGGATTCTCTTGTTAGAGATAGTCATTGCCCGGCACTCGTGTGGCATGAATGTTACTTGCCACTTATCAGCCCAAGCCTGAATGTTGTCCAGGTCTTGCTGCATGTGTACACAGCTTCAGTATCTGAGGAGTCATGAATGGTGCTGAACATTGTGCAGTCATGTTTTCCAATTGGTGAAGAAAGCAAGCACTCAGTGGGTTAAACTTGGTGAAATAACAGGGCTTCAGTGATAAATAGGAACTCTCAAGTTCTGCCATGAGCTCTCAATACCCAATGGAAAATACTGCTGGAAGATGTGCAGTGTATTGATAGGCTGGCAGTAATTTATTTGCTGAGTGGCAGGAGCATATATAAATATTATTACAAGTCTGTACTAATTAACGTTAATCCATCAGCACGATGCTAGGAAAACTGAAGCCAGATGTTCCACACAAAAGAAAAATCATAATGGGATTAGAAAGAATTACAGCTGAATAAATGATGAGTTAATGGGAGAATCAACAACCTGTCATTTCCAATCTTCACCAAGTGGAACTGATGAAAAGGGTTTATCTTTTATTAAGACACTCAAGGTGAAGGACCAAGGCCCACAGAACAGGCCTCACCAGGGTTGAAAAGATGATGAGAAATGAAAGATAAATCAAATAGCAGAAGTTAAGTGATGCCGGTTTGGGTTTGAGCAGTCTGTAGATTGTAGGAGGAAGAAGCAAACAAGCTAGGCCTTCATTTAGTTATCTGCTGAGAAACATTGGCCTGATAGCAGTGAGGTCACTAATAGCCACAACTTTACCCAACAGACTTGCTCAAAAATTTCCACAATAATCTTCGAAAGCTTTTGCTTATTTTTCATTAGAACAAAGGAATGGTCAGAACACAAGCTGCAATCCCACCCACTGCCCTTTGAGTCGTTATAGTCAGTGACTTGGCAGCTTTATTTCCAAATGCACAATGATATTTTATTTCCCTTTTCCTGAAGGTGTTGACTGGGTTGCTGCTCTGCTTGCCAGCCACTCGCCTCTCGAGGCTAGCACAGATCCTGTTCTCATTCAATGTCGAAACAAACTTCCAGCAGTGGATAGTGACCAGGAGCAAAAACCTTGCCCCACTTGCCTGACCAGAGGCATTAAGGGATATGGGCAACAGCTGGCTTATGGAGTAAATTCAGAGATCAGCCATGATCTCACGGAATTGTGGAATAGGTTTGAGATGTCAAATAGTCTCTTGTTCCTTTGTTCTCACAGAGTTTACAGTGTTGAGGCCAGCTGCAGTGTTACTATAACATTTGATGGCATAAGAGTCGGTGTGCTACAAGAAAGCTCAGTGCAATGAAGTGCTTTGAAATATTTCTGAGCAATGCTTTATTTAAGTCTAATTTAAACAATGCACCTGAAGTTTACACCAAGTCTAAGTATCTGCTATTGGATCTTACTAATGTGAGGAGAATGCACAAACTGGATTCATTTTTGTTTGTGTTGAGAATTCATCAACAGGGGGAGCTCTTGTATTGCTGAATTTGTGCCATCTCCATCTAGGCACAACTGCAAGTATAACTTGGGTAGGCTGGGTCTGTACGTGACTAGATTGAGCTGGTTCTAGACCTGTTAACAATGATCCAATGTGTGACAGCCTATGCTGTACACACAGTGAAGGTGGGAAAAGAGAGAGAGAGAGAGAAGAAAGAGAGATGCAAGCAAGAGATAGAGAGGAGGGCAGAGAGGAGGGAGGGGGAAGGGAGAAGAGAGGAAGGAAAGTGGGAGGGGTCAAATGGGGGAGGGACAGAAAGAGAGCACAGAGAGAAAGAGTACAGCGAGAAAGAGAGAGAGTCAGAAGACAAAGAGTACAGAAAGAGTATAAACAGCGAGAGACAATACAGAGAGACAAAGAGTACAGGGACTCCACCATGATAGAGAGGCCCTCAGTTGTGGCGAAAATAGCAGAAACCACTGAAAATCCTAAGTCCCACCCGAACATGGCACTTCCCATTTTTGAAAGGGCGGGGCGTGTTTCACAGAGGCAGCTGTCCTTCACTGAAGTGGGATTTTGGTAGGCCAGGAGTATGAAACCCAAAGTGCAGATTATACCAGGTAAGAGGATTCCTGAACTTAGTGATTCATTTGGATACGCATGGTACCCCTGTGTAGAAGTAAGGTACCCCCTTGGTCTTAGAAACCTTTGGTCAGGTACCTTTCTGAAGTAGGGTAGGTACCCTTTGGAATTGTTAAAAGTAGGCATAAATATGCGTAAAAAGTGCATAAACTCATTACTGTCAAGTTCATTGAAACAGTCAACAGACCTGTCAAAATCAACTGACAAACCTGTCAGAAGCACCTATCAAAGCATTTAAAAGTCACGCCCTTAAAATCTTGGGAATAAAATATCTGGAGTGTTTAAAACAAATGATTGCTTGCTATTTCACTCTGTCTGTTGACATAAGCCTGAGAGTTTCCCTTACAGTATTAGTGTTGCATGACTGATTTCACAACCATTTATTATCACAGTAGGGCCCCTGCCATTTCACAGTTTAACTGACAGCTACAAGTAGTTATGGACCCTTTGAATTGGGACTATGAATTCCAATGAATGTTGTTATAAGGGATTGTGCACTTGAATAAAATATTTGTCGTTATAAGGATTTGTTTAGTTGAAGGAATATAAATGTAGTAAAGGGGCTTTTATGAATGAGTTTTTTTTTCAGTATAGTGGTCTGCAATAGACAGTTAGAACTTAATTTTATCTAATCTCTACATGGGTCCTGAGGTCTGCCCATGGTGGATACTAGGTGAGTTGTCATGGTAGGTATAAGGGCAAAGGGTGTTGGGCATGGGTTGACACTTGTTGGCATTAAGTTGGCATAGAGGGTATCAAGGGCCATGGGGTGGGTGAAGGGGCTGAGGTTGGCATGGAAGATATGAGGAATTATTGGTGATAGGTGGGGGCAGAGATTAGCATGGAGGGCATGAGTGGTTATAAGCGTGGATGGGTTCAGGTTCAAACAATTGCCAGGGACAAGGATGGAATCAGTAGCTACGAAATAGAAAAGCAAAATACTGCAGATGCTGGAAATCTCAAATAAAAATAAAGAATACTGGAAAAACTCAGCAAGTCTGGCAGCATCTGCAGAGAGAGAAGAACAGTCTCGAGTCCATATGACTCTTTCAAAGCTAAAGAAAAGTAGAAATATAATGGGTTTTATACTACTTAAGAGGGGGTGGAGCAGGTGGAGCAAGATAGAAGGTCATGGATAAATGGGAGCCAAGGAGAGATTGACAAAGATATCATTGACACAGGACAAAGGGAGTGTTAATGGTGGCAGTCTTTACCACTACTGCTAACACTCCCCTTGTTTTGTGTCCATGACATCTTTGTCAATCTCTCCTTAGCTCCTACTTATTGCTGACCTTCTATCTTGCTCCACCTGCTCCATTCCTCTTAAACAGTACAAAATCCATCATATTTCTACTTCTCTTTAGGTCGGAAGAAGAGCCATATGAACTTGAAATGTTAACGCTGTTTCGGTCTCCACGGATGCTCCAGACCTGCTGAGTTTTCCAGCATTTTTTTGTTTTTAGCTAGTAAATGGAGTTACATAGAAACCAGAAGCAGGAGTAGGCCATTCAACCCTTGGAGCCTGCTCCGCCATTCAATATTCCCACTTTCTCTCCATACCCCTTGATACCCCTAATATACAAAAAATTATCAATTTCTTTCTTGAATATACTCAGTGACCCAGCCCCCACAGCCTTCTGTGGTAGAGAATTCCACAGGTTGACCACTCTCTGAGTGAAGAAATTTTTCTTCACCTTAGTTCTAAATGGCCTATCCGGTATCCTGAGACTGTGGCCCTTGCTTCCAGACTCCCCAACCAGGGGAAATACCCTCCCTGCATTCAGTCTGTCTACCTGTTAGAATTTTATATGTTTTAATCAGTTCCCCTCACATTCTTCTAAACTCTAGTGAATATAGGCCCGATCGAGCCAATCTCTCCTCATACGACAGTCTTGCCATCCCTGGTATCAGCCTACTGAACCTTAGCTGCATTCCCTCGATGGAAAGTATATCCTTTCTTAGGTAGGGAGACCAAAACTGCACGCAATACTCCAGGTGTGGTCTCACCAAGGCTTTGTATAACTGCAGTAAGAAACATCTCTACTTCTGAACTCAAATCCTCTTGCAATGAAGGCCAACATATCACTTGCCTAAGTTGTGATGGGAACTGAAGACAAACAGAAATAATTTGCTGTTTAGTGTGGCCGAGAGGGTAGATGAGGCCTCAGTTTAATGGCTCATCCAAAGGATGGCATTTCTAACAGTGCTGCACTCCCTCAATACTGCACTGAAGTCTCTGGAGTGGGGCTTGAACCCACAGCCATCTGACTTCAAAGGAGAAAGTATCACTGAACAAAGACTGGTACCATTTAGATGCAATCATCACTCCTGTTGGTTTGAATTGCCATGGGGATATTTCTAAAATGCTTGCCAGAGTGAAACTAGAACGTAAATCGTCTGATTTCCTACTCTCAAAATGCATTGGCTGCAAGTGCATAGTTTCCCAACCTATGCTCCATGGGGAAGTATCACTGCACTGGGATGTAGAGAATTGAAAATACACCCCTCAGGTCTTTACTACTGTAACACTCAATGCATCTTAGCTCATATCAAACGTCATGAATTAAGTCGAGTTGCATACTAGATATGGAAATCATTTTCCTGCCAAACATGCACTTCTTGCAGTGGAGCTCAGTAATTACAGGTAAGCAGGGAGATTGCAGATTTATGGCTCTCAGCTCAATGTTTTAAATGGCTTCAGGCTTCAGAGGGAAAAAAAAAGTTTCAGGCCAGGGCAAATTTCCCAATTGACAAAGCACTGGCTCTATTGCTGTGGACCACAGCAGCAAGACTCTATGCTGGACGGTCATCAGGGACACAACATGATGAGAGATCGGCAGTTGTTTGTGGCTGGCTAGATAATTTTTAAAAATGAAAGGAAAAACTTAATTGGAAGAAGGCACATCCAATTTGGACAGACCAGACTGGGGGCTTGAGGAGTCATTTTAACTTTGGCCAAGTGTGAAGTGGACAACAGGAATGAAAATCAGGAGAGATGTACAGCATGCTGCTGATTGGACAGCACATGCATTACAGCATTGGCCAAAGTCAGAATGATTCCGAATGTCTCATCCTCTTAAATTATCAATGGTGAACACAAGAAATATGCAGAATTAAAGAGGAAGAAAGCCAAACCTAGTTTAAAAAATACTTTTAACACAGTTTTAATGGTTGAAGGCTGTGCAGGGTGTGTCCCCAGAAGAGTTGTGGTCAGCAACAGTCTTGGAAATGATATCTAGATGTTGGGTGCTGAAAGAATGGCCCTCGGAAGGTAAAAGGTGTCAGAGAATTGAAATTCAGCCTGCGAAAGTAAAGGCTGTTTCTCCAGATAACAACAGTGTCATCCTTGTTAGCAGATACAATAACAATGTCAGGATTGGTAAGCTAGAGTGAGTGAGGACAGCAGAGAAATTGAGACTGCTGATATCATGGCAGCAGTTCCTAATGAAAGATCTAGAGATGGTGTTAGGCCAGAGGGAAGATCCAGGTAAGATGGGAATTCTGAAGATGGGAGAAAGGGCCTGCTAACTACAAAAGAGGGTGCGGAGGTGAAGTTGACAAATTAACAGTTCAGCATTGTGCTGAGCTCAATATTTAATTGAAGTGGGAGTGTAAGGGCACAAAGCTGAGGCCTTTGCTGAGGAGTAATTGTTCAGGGTCAGAAAGGGAGAGGTCAGAGAGGATATTAAAAACACAACAAAGGGCAAGGTTGGGGAATGGATAGGATCAGAGAAAGGTAAAGGAGAAGAAAGATCTAAATGAGTGTGGGTATTCAAGAGTTGTTGAAGCCCTTACCCCTTAAAAATCTTGACATTGTGTGTGTATGTGAGTCAAAAACAGTATCCCTGAAAACATCATGTCATTATACAAGCAGGTGGCGACCTTTCCATTCCTGAGGTGCCCAGCACTGCCACCTCCTAGGCCCAGCTCTACATACGCCAGGTCCAACACACCAGCGAGCTCACTGAAATACTTGAATATTCAGAAGGTGCAAACCATTGCTGCAAACACAAAGCTCCACTGTCACCACCCGAATACACATTACACTGTGTAAATTTTATTTTATTGGAGCTACCCATCTCTATGAATGAAACAGATTAATACAGAGTTCAAACAGCTGTTTTCCAGGGGCAGATAGGTCAACATAAAATCCTGCCCCAAAGTGTGCCTGAAACAAAGCTCTGTTTAATGGTACCCTCAGTACCATTATTGAACCCAACAGAATATATAATTTTCGATCATGTAACTAAAGAGAACATGTAATATTAACTTGCCATCTTGTATTTCAAAGCATGGGGGCTAAGATGGAGGACAATATGACTGGGAAATGCAAGGTGCACTGTGGGAACCTACACAGCCTTCAAGGCTGCACAAAACCCATCAAGGGGCAAATTCCCACGCAAATTAGAGGCCACCTCAATAACACACCTGGAATGGCTGAGCAGAGATCTTAGGGTTGTCCAAGGGAAATATTTTAATCTTGCTCCTCCTCTCTGCCTAATGGAGACATCCACGACCATTGGTCCTCAATTCTTTGATATCCAAAGGATGTTGTATTGGAGAAGTCATTGTGCCAAAACAGTTGACAGAAATATTGTACTATTATATAGGTAAGCAGCAGCCCTTTCATTGCTGCTAGTGCCCCAAAAGCCCCATCTCCCAAAACTGTGTAGGAACCATGGGTTACAAAAACATTTAGATAGACGTGCAAAGTCACTCATTTGGCTCTCGGCTCACCCTTTGCCTAAGATAGGGTTGCTAACTCTCAGTAGGAATCTTAAGGAATTAAAGATTAATCTCCAGGACATTATGATGAGCAATCCAAAGAGTGATACCAGGACATTAAAAGGAATCATAATTTTCATTTCATTTTCTTTGAACATTTTCATTAATTCATAAAGATAGCTCGAGATTGGAAAAAAAATGGCTCATTAACCAACAGAAAAGGATTATTCAATTGGATAACTGGGTGTGTTCACTATTCAATTGGTGAGTGAGTGTGCCACAAGGATTGATGTATTGAGACTGTGGGAGTGGGTGGTATCTGGTTGCATACTCAGAGTTGACAACCCCAGCCCAAGGAGAAGCTGCCCTGGTGACATGGCGTTGTGCCTGTAAGGTTAACTACCTCAATGGCAATTGTTGCTTCAATGACGCTGGTTAAAGGGTATCAGGCAGCAGACATTATGGTGGAACGCGTCCATGCCCCATGACATCATGAGACATGAAGTTGTGTAACACTAGGAGCGGCATTTCGCAATGTCACATGATGGGAAAGGTCTACACAAAATGGCCACTTGCAGAACATTTCCAGCCAGCAACTTGAAAGCTTGTACAATAGATCAGGTCCTGAAATGCACAGATCTCTTTCGCCCTCTGTCACATTCAGCAGTGCACAACTTCTCAATTACAAGATGTTCTTCCAAAGCGTGTCTTGACGAGATAACAACGCCTTAAGGTTAAAAAAAAGTATAAAATTTCATGCAACTCTTTTTTGAATTGCAAAAAGAAGTGTGATGGTACTCGTCCAAAATCTTTTACATGTACTTTTAAAGATTTAATTAAAGGAAATAACATCTCCAAAAGAGGTTCGTAACAACCAAGACATTGTGCCAGAGCAATGACCCTAAGGATATGAAAGGAGTCATTGTAACTGTTTTTAAATAAGAATGGTGTCAGATGTTGGTGTGCAGTTGTAATCTAAAACTGCAGTCACTCACTCACCTCCCCCAATACAAGTACTAGGCAAAGTCAAAAAGTTCCAATCCCATTTAGTATTATGACAAGTAAAGCATCACCGGGGGAGGTGGTGGGCTGGTGGTGGTGGTGGGGGGTGGGGGGGGAGAAGGGGAATGGAAGGGATTGATGGGAAATGATCCTGATATTTTATTTCATGGATTACATCCACTCAACCCAAATCTTGAATCATGCCTCATGCACCCACCCAAACCCTCTCCATTCCCAACTATGTGTGTGACTGGGCCACTAACCAACAATGATTAATGTCTAAGTTTGAATGCTCGTTAACCTGGGCATTAACTGTGATCCATCCTCCACATGCAGACTTCCTCTGATCACACCCACACCACCAACTTGCACCCGCCCCCCCCCCCCCCCCCCCCCAACCACCAATTCAACTTCCTCTGGATGTCATTCAGCCCACTGCTGATGTCAAGTCACTGTTTCATGGTATACCGTCACTTGAGATGGATCATTACAATCCCTGGACATCCTTGTGAGGGCAGGAAGGAAAACCAACTTGGTCAAAAGGCCAGTTAACAGCCTGCCCCTTGAGGCCCTTCAGTCAGCAACTTCCAAAGTAAAGAGGCGTAATGTAGAAATCCAAGCATCTGAGGTAAGAGCCTCCAAAGAGACTTGCAATTACATTTGAGCTAATTAATTAACTGCGATTGCTGACTCCGCAGCTGCAGAGGCCACACACAGCGGACAATGGTGCACAACAAGACATCGGCAGTTCCTGTTAATGCCAGTCGTAGCCTGGAAACTATTGTTTAAACATTTAAGAAAATATTTTTCTTAAGAACTGGACATGAAGTTCTTCCCTGGCCTTCAAGTTCTTCAGGCGGAAAGCTAAAACGACAAACTTGGTGGTATTTGGTCAAAGTTTCCATTTTCTGAAGTAGGCTTCCCGAGAACATAAATCTTCAGTGAATGTTTTCTCAATGCCCTGAAGTTCTTTAGCCAGGAAAGCCAGGGCCAAATCGTCAGCATATGTGAAGAGCCGTGTCTTTGTGGGAGGGTGGTCACTGGTACATATGTTGAAATGAGCTGGTGCGAGTGAAATTAGGAAACACTTTTACACGCAGTGTGGTAGAAGTTTGGAACTCGCATCCATAGACACCCGTTGATGCTTTGAGCTTTCAGTCCTTTCCCCCCTACTCATCGAAACGAAGCAAGTCTTTAGTTCATTATAGTAACTCCTCCTCCTGAGTCAGAAAGCGAAGGGTTCAGGCACCACTCCAGATAGCCTGTCCAAGTGAAGACTACAATATGCTCTCTAGACACTGAGTTGATATCCGGTGATGATTCCAGTCTGGAAAGACTGACCAGTGGCAGAGTGGTGGTATTTCCACCTGAGTCATAAACATAATGACCTCCCTGTATACGTGCTTCCATACTATGTCACATGGTGTGCGCAACTTTTAAGAGAAGGGGAATATTTTTTAAACCCATGTGCTGCCCATTTTCCCCAGAGGTGCTATTCACTTATTTTAAGTGGAGCAAAGGTTTTTCTGAGTCTTAAAAGAAAAAAGGAATTAAACATGGAAATAACTAACTAAACACTGATTATATTTGGGCATAGCTGTGCTATGTTATGCTATGCTTCCTAAAGAAAGCCTGTAGCCTAAACGTCAGAACTAACTGATCTAACTTTCCTACTGGATTAAGGAAACCAAGCTGAAGTGGCAGCTACCGACATGAGTAATGCACCCTAATAGATTGAGGAGTGCTCCAGGCTCTTTGCTCAGGAATGTTTCGCAATTGCATTTTTGCCCTGTTACTGCTGTGCAAGAATGGGCTCCATATATAGTGTAGCTGTACATCAATTTGGGGAAAAAATATCCTTTGAACTTTTTCCTCCATCTGCTCTCAGGACTGAAAGGTGCTGACACCATGTCGGAGCCGCACATTTGCAGAGTATTACATTCTAAAGCGCTGAAACATCTGTTTACATATGGAATAGATTACTTTGCCCCGTTGTGCTTTACTTCAACTAGAAATGTAGGAAGCTGAAAAGGTTGTTCAGCCCATCAAGCCCACTTTGCTATTTTATTAAACATGCCCACTTGTTATCTTCTCAATCCAATTCCCCCAGTCTTTCACTATATTCTTTAATATTCTTTTTCTGGAGTATATTTTTATGTTCCTTTTAAACACTCCCAGTTGACTCTGCATTTATATGGCAGTGTGTTCTCTCAACCATTTTCCTAGAAACCTTTTTCACCAGTATACTCCTTCAACTCTTTGCATTGGCTCCTGGCCCACCCTAGGAAAACAGAGCAGGAGTGGTTGATTTAGCCCCTCAAGTCTATTCTGCCATTCAATGCCATTATGACTGAACTGTGACCTAACTGCACATACCTGCCATTTCCCCAAACCCCTCAGTACTGTACCTTTTGAAAACAAACATCTATCAATTTCAGATTTACAATGAACATTTGGCCAGCATCAATCAGTTTTTGTGGATGCGAGTTCCAAACTTCTACCACACTGTGTGTAGAAGTGTTTCCTAATTTCACTCGCACCAGCTCATTTCAACATACATACCAGTGGCCTCCCTCCCACAAAGACACGGCTCTTCACATACGCTGACGATTTGGCCCTGGCTTTCCTGGCTAAAGAACTTCAGGGCATTGAGAAAACATTCACTGAAGATCTATGGTCTCGGGAAGCCTACTTCAGAAAATGGAGACTTTGACCAAACACCGCCAACTCTTTCATTTTAGCTTCCTGCCTGAAGAATTCAAAGGCCAGGGAAGAACTTCATGTCCAGTTCTGTGGTTGACCATCCACCCATGACCCAATGCCAAAATACTTAGGCAGCACTCTTGACTGTACAGTGATCTGCTGGCAGCATCTCCAGAACACTGGTGCCAAGTCATGATGAGAGTGAATCTTATCAGAGATTCAGAAACTAGCGGGTACCACTTTGGGAAGCACAGCCAACGCACACTACCCACTGCTTCACTCGCCCTGCTCTATCCAACAGAGAGACCTGCTGCTCAACCTGACTCAGGAGCCACTCCACAAATGTGGTAAATATCCACCTCTGGGAAGTCGTGAAGAATATTTCTGGGGTGTTGAGATGAGCACAGCTTGAGTGGCTTCCTATGATAGCACATACTGAACTTCCTGATGTCTGCAGGGAAAACATCGTCCTCAAAGAACATCACTGGCTAATAGCCAATGAAGCACACCATTGACACAGGACCTGAAAAAACAACCATGCACTCAACTCGTCTAAAATCCTGTAGCCCCGACTCAAGTACACTCCACTGGACAGCCTCACCTCTCAATTGTACACTTCCTGGTTAACTAAAATCACCAACTGCAATCTGGTAACTTAAGTGTTAAAGTCCCAGGTTTCAACCTACCATGGGAAATCTGGACAGTCCTCAACCGCTTGAGGACAGACTTGGGAAGATGTGGTCACTTGCTCCACAAGTGGAACATGAGGATCAGCTCAAATCATGACTGTGGTCATTCAAGTCATGTCATTGCCCAAATACTGAACTCCTGCCCAGAGAAATCCATTCCCGGTGGCATCACAACCATCCACACTGCGTCAGCTGAAGCCACTGAATACATTTTTAACTTTGACATTGAGTTATAACTGCTTCCCCAGCCACATAATTTTTTTTTAAAAAGCCTTTAAGGCTTGGCTCTAATTTTTTAGGCTGTGTACCCTAGTTCTAGATTTCCCAAATAGTTTCTATCTATCCCAGCTGTTCCTCTTAATATCTCGACAGCTTTGATACAATTGCCCTGTAATCTTCTAAATTCCAGGGAATATAACCAAGTTGGTGTAATCTATCTTCTTAACTTAACCCTGGGGAGCCCAGTCATCATTGTAGTAAATCTATACTGAACTTCCTCCAAAGCTAATATGCCTGTCCTAAGATGTGGTACCCAGAACTGCTCGCAACACTACAGGTGTGGTCTAGCCACAGCTTTGTATAGCTGAGGCATGACTTCTACCCTTTTGTATTCTAGTCCCCTAGATATAAAGGGCAGCATTCTATTAGCCTTTTTCATTATTATTTGTACAAGTCCATGACATTTTAATGAACTATATATATGGACCCTTCATTGTTTCTAGCTTTTCACCAATTGAAAAGTACTCTGGCCAATTCTTTTTAGGCTCAATACAGATAACCTTGCATGAGCCTACGCTGAAATCTATTTGTTACAGTTATGCCAATTCATTTAATTTATTAATATTAATAATCTTACGCTTCCATCTTTACTGCTTACAATGCAACCTATCTTTGTCTCTGACAAACTTGGCTATGTGGTCTTTTATCCCATCACCCAAGTTGTTAATAGAAACAGTGAATAGTTGAGGCTCCAACAAAAATCCTTGCGCAACACCATTAGTCACGTCCGGCCAATGAGTGTACCTTCTTGTTACCCTTCCTCTCTTCCAGCTGCTCAACCAATCTCCTAAGCAGGTCAATAATTTGCCCTCGATTCTATCAGCTTCAACATCTTTAGCTCACAGTCTCTTTGGCAAATGCTTTCTGGAAGTCCATATATGTGTTCAGTCACCCTAGCCTTATTTAAAGACTCCAGTAATTTTCTGACAACAGATGTTAGGCTAAACAGCCTATAATTCCTCTGGTTTCTTTCTGTCAAATTTCTTAAGTAGCACAATGACATGTGAAATTTTCTAATCTCGGTCCCTAAATCAAGAGAAATTTAGATGATCATGGTTAGGGCATCTGCAATAACTTGATATTAAAATCCTATCCTTGTGTTTAAATCCATCCATATCCTCAATGCTCCTTATTTCTGTAACTTCCTCCAGCCTGACAACCATCTGAGAGATTTGCGTTTCTCTACATCTGAGAGATTTGTGTTTCTCTAACTCTGGCCCATTGTGAATTCCCCACTTCCTTCACTCCAGCAATGGAGCGGGCACCTTCAACAGCCCAGGCTCTAACCTGTGGAATTCTCCCCCCAATCCTCTCCATCCTTATTTCCTTTTTTTAAGATGCTCCTTAAAAACAGTCCCTGTGGACAAACTTTTGGTCACCTGTCCTAAAGTGTCCCCCTTTGGCTTGATATCTATCTGATAATCGCCAATCTGCACCTTGGGACATTTTGTTTCATTAAAGGCGCTATAGAAATGGAAGTTGTTTTTTGTTTAGCTCTTTTTTTTTCAGGTTATACCTGTAAATGTAGGGACTAAGAACTTCACAGTAAATACCACTGTCTAATTAACTACTCGAATCATGGAATGGTAATTTTTTTCATGGCCCCTCTTATTTTCTCCTTCTCTTGCATGCGTTGCCTCACACTGTGGCAACTGGCCAACCTTTGGCTCCTTGCCCAACTGGACATTCTTTTTGTGTCCCCTAAAGCAGTGAATACCATCAGAGCCATTGCCTGTTCGCATCCAACAGCCACACATGCACTGTCCCCAGTAGGCTGAAGACTGGACTGTGGTCAGCAGCAGGAATCCCAGAGGCAATTGCTTTCTTCCCTAGCCCAGGAGCAGAGAGCACAATCCTGACAGATTAACACTGCACAGGCTGGGAATCGAACCTGGGTGGAGATCTTTTTTTGCCTGGATGGGTCAGTTCATTGAATTTTGCCAACCACTGCATCAAGGAAGCTCCTGGTAGCTTTGTTAAAGGCTGCTTAACTGTTGAAAGTAACGGACAGAGCTATAGAATGCAAGTTGTGCTTCCCTCGCATGATGTTAATGAGCTTGAGCAGACAATTCATCTCCTCTATTAACAAAGGAAGACAAAATCTTTTGGCTGTCTGGGGCACCAGGGTCACTTTGCTCCAATAGTTACTAACAATATGTGAATCCCATTAAATCCTAACGAAGATAAAAATGACAATAAACCTCCGAGGTTAACATTAAATATATTGTCACCCAATACATTCCAGGATTGGAAAAAAACTTTCGCAAAACCGTTTCTTCCTTTGCCTATACAGGATTTCAAAGCTCCCTGGGTTTTGCTCATTTGATGTTTTCCACAGGGGGGCAATAAATGCTTTGTTTGACAAGAGTTACTGCTATGAAAAATGAGCAGGGAGGGTGGCATTTCATTTTTTTCTTCAAGTGAAATGAAAGGGATTGAGCGAGGGAGGTATTGGGTTTAGTCGTAATGTACAAAGCCTAAGCACAAAGGATACGGTCTCTCGTGAACTGTAACCCCCAGATCAGCAGCAACAATCAGTAACGTGATACACTGGCCTAACCTGTCAAATTATGTTTATTCAGAATGCTGCCCTACTTGCTGTTAATTTTAAATCAAAACTTCAAGTGCTGCTAGCTTCAAATAAAAAAAACAGTATATTATTGAAAACTGAAGTTCAGATGATTTCTCCCACACATTTTAAGAACGATCCATTAATATGTCCATCAATGTTGAAATAATCTAATGATTATCATAAAAGGCATTTATGATGTTCACTGTTGAATACAAGTTCAAGCCAAGCACAGAAGATGTGACCTGTGACAAATGAAACACAGGCTTGAGGGGGAGGCGGTATGGAGTTTTAACTTAAAGGATCCACCAGCTAACAGGAGCAAGGTGAGGGGTGGGGGCAGTAAAGCAGAGAAGTCAGGGTTCCCCTTTTATGGAGTATGACAGGCTTGGCTTCCTGTCAAACGATGAGCAGTCTGGGGGGACACTGCTGGATCGAGTACAGCTGTTCTCCCAGATGGGAAGGGGTTGATCCCAGCACCGGCACTCCAGGGAGTGTTGGCAGGGCGGGGCAGAGAGGGAAGGGGTCATTCCGAAAGCACATGGGGCGAGTTGCAGGCCTCAGGAGGGGAATCACAGGCCCCTCCGGAGAGTGGGTGGGAGATCAGAAGCCTTGGTGTGCAGAGAGAAAGAGACAGAGAGAGAGAGAGAGAAAGAGAGAGAGAGAGAGTGGGAGAGTGGGAGAGGATCTTAGGGGTCTTGTTGGAAGCTTTGGGAGAGGCCTTGGTGGGGGGAGTTGGTGGGCTACAGGAAGAGTGGGAGACCTGACCCAAACTCAACCATTTTTGGGGCTTAAAATTCCTCCAGGGCAGAAGACAGAAACAAAGGTCACATATGGAACAATGTACAGGTGGGGAGAATGTTACATGTGGTAAAATTTGCAGACTGAAACATTACAGCACATGGCACAATCTAGACTGAAGCATACCAAACACTGTGCAACTGGAGCAAGTTACAAATGGGCAATTTACAGGGGCATGTCAAACATGGGGCTATCTAATAGCAGGAATCAACAAGGACTGAACGTAGCACATAGTCTAAGGGACGTTACAAACACTATTACAACCCAGGATCCAGATGTCGCTGGATCAGTTTATCATATCTATGTACTTTGTGTTTGTTGCTGGAATTAATACATATTATTCCTGTAAATTGGAAGGCAAACCTGGAGTGATATCAGAATGATGGATTCGAGGATTAAATCATAAAGTGAGATTACACAAACCAGCTCCAGCAATTTAAAATTAAGGAATGATCTGATCAAAGTTTTCAATATATTAAGTAGAACACGTAAGGTAGATGGAATGAAACTATTTCCGTCAGTTGGGGAGTCTACAAGGCAGCACAGTCTAAAAATTAGAACAGGACCGTTCAGGGGTATAGGAAACACTTCTACACACAAAGAAGTTTAAAACTCACTTCTGCAAACCACAATTGATGCTAGATCGATTGTTATTTTAAAACTAAGATTGATTGACTTTGTTCACAGGTATTGAGGGAAATGGTGCGAAGGCAGATGTACGTATTTAGGTTGTAGATCGGCCATGACCTCTGTAACAGGCAGGAAGATCGAAATGGTCTCCTCCTGTTCCTACTTCTGAGCGCTAGACATAATAAGATCCTGAGGGGATTTGACAGGGTGGATGTGGAGAGGATGTTTCCTCTTATGGGAGAATCTAAAACTAGGGGTCACTGTTTACAAATAAGGGGTCGCCCATTTCAAATGGAGGTGAGGTGAAATTTTTTCTCTCAGAGGGCTGTGGGTCTTTGAAACTCTCTTCCTGAAAAGGCGGTGGAAGCAGAGTCTTTGAATATTTTTAAGGCAGAAGTGGATAGATTCTTGGTAAGCAAGGGGGTGATAGGTTATCGGGGGTAGGCGGGATGCAGACTTGAGGTTACTATCAGATCAGCCATGCTGTTATTAAATGCAGCAGGCTCGAGGGGCTGAATGGCCTACTCCTGCTTCTTGTTCGTATATCAGGCTTCACAAATGAGTTTGTGAAGTGTTGGTTTTCGACAAGCCTTGAATATTAGTTGTGTTTTGACTCTGAATGTTATGGGAAGAGATGGAAGCCCTGCATGTGCACACTATAGGGGAACGCCGGGCCCTGCACACACTGTAGGGGAATCAAATCCAGTGGTTTCTCGCAAATAAAGTTAAGGTAGAACAAAATCCTCTTCTGAATTATGAAACATTTGGTTGTGCTTTTGTCCATAAAGGATTCAAAAATTAAACTCGCCTCACACTAGTTTAAGAAAGCTTTCAATAACTTTATCTAATGGGAGGGGCAGGGGTCCCAGTAATCTTGAAATTATTTTGAGAATGAGGTTACAACAAAAATAGTCTTTGTCAGTGAGTGGAATTAATGGGTGAAGAGTGAGCAGGCATTTGGAGATCTTTTCCTGTTTTAGGCATGGGCCCTGTGCTGGTTATTCTTTTTGACATTGTTTATCTTTCTTGATCTCTCACGCAAACACTCAGCATCTTGGGATGTGTGGAACATAACAGTGCTGGGGGAGGGGAATGCAAGAGAAGAGCAAGAAACATACACACACGCAAACATCGTTGTCAACTGCATTTGACCAATACGCTGGGAGAGGCAGAGGATTAGGAGCAGTAAAAACTGGCTCTTGTCATCTCCTGTATTGTCCAGCATCCTCATAACTTCTCCCTGACATTCCAGCAAGGGGAATTATTCGAGAAATACAAGTCAGGCCTCACAAACACACCAGGCTGAACTGGTTCAAAGCAGACTGTTTGGAACGCTTAGCAAATCTGACACTCAAACTCACAATTTGGTACATGGGACTTCAGCTATCAGGTGGTGGCCTAGGAATTTTGGTTGCCCTCTTCTGGGAACAATATTAAGGAAATGTCATTCGTCAGTATGTATCATAGGAACATAGGGACAGGAGTAGGTCATTCAATGGTGCCTATACCGCCATTCAATGTGATTATGGCTGATCTGCAATCTAACTCCACATACCTGTGTTTGTCACAGATTCCTTAAGACATTTGGTTGACAAAAATCTGTCAACCTTCATTTTAAGATTAACAATTGATAGCAATAATTGTCATTTGTGGAATGAATCAGTGCTCCTCCATGTTGAACACCACTTGGAGGAAGCACTGAGGATGGCAAGGGCGCAGATTGTCTTCTGGGTAAGGGACTTCAATGTCCATCACCAAAAGTGGCTCACTACTGACTGAGCTGACTGAGTCCTAAAGGACATAGCTGCTAGACTGAGTCTGTGGCAGATAGTGAGGGAACCAAAGAGAGAGAAAAACATACTTGACCTCATCCTCACCAATCTGCCTGCCGCAGATGCATCTTTCCATGACAGTATCAGTAAGAGTAACCTCCGCACAGTCTTTGTGAAGACGAAGTCCCGCCTTCACACTGAGGTTCGCAACCCTCCATTGTGATGGGTGGCACTACCACTGTGTTAAATGGGATAGACTTCGAACAGGGCTAGCAACTCAAACCTGTGCATCCATAGGGCACTTTGGGCCATCTGCAGCAGCAGAATTATACTCGAACGCAATCTGTAACCTCATGACCAGGTATATTCTCCACTCTCCTATTGCCATCAAGCCAGGATATCAAATCTGGTTCAATGAAGAGTGCATGAGGGTCACAGGTGCCAGTCTTCAGCCAATTTGATTCACTCCATATGATATCAAGAAACAGCTGAAGGCTCTGGATACTGTAAAGGCTATGGGCCCTGACAGTATTCTGGCAATAGTACTGAAGACTTGTGCCCCAGAATTTGCCACACCCTTAACCAAGCTGTTCCAGTACAGCTACAACACTGACATCTACCCAGTTATGTGGAAAATTACTCAGGTATATCCTGTCCACAAGAAGCAGGACAAATCCAACACTGCCAATCACCACCCCATCAGTCTGCTCTCGGTCATCAGCAAAGTGATGGAAACTGTCATTGATAGTACTGTCAAGCTGCACTTGCTCAGCAATAAGCTGCTCACTGGTGCTCAGTTTGGCTTCCACCAGGGCCACTCAGCTCCTGACCTCATTACAGCCTTGGTACAAACATGGACAAAAAAGCTAAACTCCCGAGGTGAGGTGAGAGTGACTGCCCTTCACATCAAGGCCACATATGAGAGTGTGGCATCAAGGAGCCCTCGCAAAACCAGGAGTCAATGAGAATCAGGACTCTACTAACTGGAGTCATACCTAGCACAAAGGAAGATAGTCGTGGTTGTTGGAGGATAATCATCATTGCTGAAAAAGTTCTTCAGGGTAGTGTCCTCGGCCCAACTACCTTCAGCTACTTCATCAATGACCTTCCTTCCATCGTAATGTCAGAAGTGGGGATGTCTGTACATGATTGGGCAATGTTCAGCATCATTCGCGACTCTCCAGATACTGAAGCAGTCCATGTCCAAATGCAGCTTGGGTTGACAAGTGACAGGCAACGACCATCTCCAACAAGAAAGAATCCAATCATTTCCGCTTGATATTCAAAGGGCATTACCATTGCTGAATCTCCCACTATCAACATCCTGGAGGTTGCTATTGACCAGAAACTGAAATAGATTAGCCATATAAATACTGTGGCTATAAGAGAAGGTCAGAGGCTGGCAATTCTGCCAAGATTAACTCACCACCTGACTCCCCAAAGCTTGTCCACCATCTACTTGGCACAAGTGAGGAGTGTGATGGAATTCTCTCAACTTTCCTGGATAATTGACACCATCCAGGACAAAGCAGCCCACTTGGTTGGCACCACATCCACAAACATTCATTCTCTCCGCAACCAATGCAAAATGGCAGCAGTGTGTACCATCAACAAAATGCACTGCAGGAAAGCACCAAGGCTCCTTCGACAGCACCTTCCAAACCCACAACCACTGTCATCTAGAAGGACAAAGGTAGCAGATAGATGGGACCAACACCTGGAAGTTCCTCTCTAAGTCACTCACCATCCTGACTTGGAATATATTACCGTTCCTTCACTGTTGCTGGATCAAAATCCTGGAACTGCCTTCCTAACAGCACTGTGGGTGTACCTACACCACATGGACTGCAGTGGTTCAAGAGGGCAACTCACTATCACCTCCTTAAGGGCGACTAAGGATGTACAATAAATGCTGTCTTAGCTAGCGACACTTGTCTCACATGAAAGAATAAAAACAAAAGAGTTGTAAACTTCTACCAACAAAAGGGTGTTTCCTAATTTCACTCAAAGGACAGACTCGACATTCTTATCCAATTGGGTACTGAGGAGTCTGTTTTCTATCCAATTGGCCATAGGTGGCGGTTGGGGGTGGGCATGGTGGGCAACCAACTGCGGCTGCAATGGGCAGTTGGAGGTTGGAAGTCATGTGACCACCTGGTAGAAGTCCAGGACTAGTTGGTTATCTTACATCACAGGGTGAATGTAGGTCCTTGCAACTTGTTCTGGCATGAGTGTAAATATGGCATCATGTGATATTCCTGTATTTGCATCCCCCACCCACCCCTCCCCCTCCCCCTTGCTGGCAAATGTTTACAAGTAAGAAGAGAGATAGGGAGCGTGGACAAATGGTCCTGTCCCAGTTTCTGCCCCTGTCCTGACTTAGCCCAAACACAACACCCCAGCACCAGAAGCCATCCTGGCTGTCTCCTTCTGCCTCTACTAGAGATGCTTAGTCAGTTCTCAGAAGAAATCATATAATTGGAAAACCAGTTCACAAATCCATATAAGTCTGTTAAAAATGGCCAGGAGTCAATTTAAAAAGTTGAGTTTACCTGCGGAAATTGGTAAAACATAAGACAAGGAATCTTGAATGCCTTTACAGGTATTTTCCGAATCTACGAGCGGCAGATGAAATCCTCAGAGGGCAGTAGTTGTGTAGTCACCATTGGAGAAACTACACTCGAGCCACCATGCTTCAATGCTGAGCAATGAGCTTCTTGTGTCATTTACTTAATACATCACCCAACTTATTCCTAATGTTACCCTGGCCAGCATTTCACACTCAATATCAATCAACTCCAAGTTGCTGCAGACACAACACAAATCAGGGAAGACAAAATCTACCATTTTCCTGCTGGGTTTCTCCACTGCTCGAGCGGAAGCAGTGTGACAGCTTCATGTGCTGGCCATCCCCCTTTACTTAAATCCCAGCAACAACAGTCTGCAATTAAATTCCCCAGGGGCTTCGCAGGAGACTCACAAGACAAAATCTGGCATTGAGCCACATAGTGAGATTAATAGGATAGGTAACTAAAAGCTTGGTGAAAAAACTAGGCTTGAAGGAGAGGTAGAGAGATGTAGAGCCTTAGGAAGGAGAGAAGTCCAGACCCTCGGGTATCTCCAGCTGAAGGCATAGCTGCCAATTCCGGAGTGGTGCAAGTTGTAGAAATACGCAAGCCATGCCGATCCTGAGCCATTCACACAGACAGTGGGCTCCTTACCTGTTTCCGTGCCTTGATACGCTTGTGTACATAGTCTGAAAATGGCTTGCAGGGAATAAAGCGGCCATTTCCCGGAGTTACGTGCAGGTTTCCATCTTCGAGCACAATCTTCCCCTGACTAATGACGACTACAGGAGCCCCACACAACTCTGTTCCTTCAAAAATGTTGTATTCAGCAGCCTGAGGCACAAACACAAAAATTAAAAGGGAATTATTAACAATGACATGCATTTATAATCAAGCCTTTCATAGCTAAATGGAAAGTTCAGATCAAACGTGGTAAGCATTTATCTCAACCTTCTCATTAAAGTCAAGACAACCCACTGATCCACTATCTACATCCTGGGGGTTACTATTGACCAGAAACTGAACCGGACCAGCCCACGTAAACACTGCGGCCACAACAGCAGGTCAGAGGTTGGGAAATCTCCGGCAAGTAGCTCATCTCCTGACTCCCCAAAGCCTGTCCACCATCTACAAGGCACAAGTCAGGAGTGTGATGGAATACCGTCCACTTGTCTGAATGAGTATGATTCCATAAAACACTCAAGAAGCTTGACATCATCCAAGACAAAGCAGCTGTTTGACTGGCTTTCCACAAACGTTCACTCTCCCCACCACCGACGCACAGTGGCAGCAGTGTGTACCGTGTACAACATATATTGGAGCAACTCACCAAGCCTTCTTCAACAGCACTTTCCCAACCCGCAACCTCTATCATCTAGAATGACAAGGCTAGCAGATGCACAGAAACACCATCACCTGCAAGTTCCACTCCACACCATCCTGACTTGAAACCATATCACTGTTCCTTCACTGTCGCTGGGTCAAAATCCTGGAACTCCCCTCCCCAACAGCAATGTGAGCAGATAGACTGCAGTGGTTTAAGAAGGTGGCTCACCACCAATCAAGATCAATTAAGAAAGGGTGACAAATGCTGGCCTTGCCAGCAATGCTCACACCCCATGAACGAATAAATAACAGGCTAGTGGGGTGAGGTCCTGAACCATGAAATTCAGGAGGTGAACATGGTGCCTCATTTAATCTCATCTGCGCTGCTTTCAGTCTGGTTAGCAGCAGAGTTATAACAATCGGCGCCTCATTGAGGCATGGGAGAGAACCAGTCAGGGTTCTCTCTCCTTATCATCATCCACAAAGCCCCCGGGGAAAAGGTTAACATCAGGGCAGGGCTAGGCACTGATGTGGTGCCCACCATATGGAGCTTGTCCATGCTCACACCCAGGCTTATAGTGAAAGTGACAGTGAAAGACAGTTTCAATTGGGTGAGGCAGCTGTGGAACTGTAGCCTACACAGAACTGTAGCCTACCTGAGTCTGAAACTTGAGGGGAAAGAATCATTGTTTGCTCCCAAAGGGGGAGGAAAAGGTTCAGAACAATTAATAAGGCCGCCAATGGAGAGATAATTCCAGCACACACTCAATCTTTTTATGAAATGAAAACAGAAAATGCTGCAAAGCATGACAGATCAGCCGGTATTCAAGGACGACATGTTGGGTGAAACCTTCATTAGAATGAGTTCTGTTTTTAATTTAAGGTCAGCAGTCTAACTGGCACAGATTAATTAGCCTGAGCCATGCTTTTAAGGCAAAAAGAAAATACTCTTTACTAGGCAATAAAGCAGAGACTTAAAGCAGCTCTAGGTTCAAAGCTGCCCCCTGCAGCTGGCCAAACACAAACGGTTAAGCAGTTTGAACGATAATAGGACACCTCAGCCTTGAGAATTCCCAGCCATATAGCTGATTAGTTGCTATGCTAGGGACTGCAGAGGAATCCAGAATCTATTTAGTTTCTCTAAACCCAGAGACGCTAGCTTTGATTCTGGGTGAGCAATGCAGCAATGTTATGACAGGCTCCAAACTGTGAGCTGGGCAGAAGGGAACAGTCAGACACAAAATTAGACTCAGTGAAGCTCCCTCGCGCCAAGTCCAGAATCGCAACACTGTGCTCAAATTATCAGCATGCTGAACAGGCTTCAAACACCGTTGGACCTCCTCACTCTGGCTGCCCTGAGAGGCTAAGCACTCCTGTCTTGGCCAGGGTCACGGGTAATGGGGAACGTGAAGAGGGGTTGGGGGGGGGGAGAAAAACAAGCAAGATAGGCGTACCTCTTGGCAGTCATTCAGGTCCAGCGTGAAGATTGTTAGTTAAATGTTCAAAAGCTGCCCTGATTTGACCTATACAACCTGTGGGAGGGTGGAGGGTGGAGGGGGGACATGTGAGGAGATGGAGGAATCCTTTTTAACAAAAGAAATTAAAAAAAAAGATGAATTTGACTGTCAAGCCCTTACCAGGAACTGTGTGCCATGGTTAAAGTTAATCACTTTAAGAAAAAGAGTTAACCAACAGATCAAAAAAGTATTTCTAGTCAACATCCTTTCTCCCCTTTCCTCCTTTTTATCCAATGCAGGGCAGCTAACAGGATGGAGAGAGGGTATCTAATGGGGAAAGGGCATCTAACAGGGTGCAGAGAAGGTATCTAGAAGAGTAGAGAACATTTAACAATACCACTCTATTAGCGTTACTTCAAATACGGGAGTGTCTGATGCTGACACTAAGGAGATAAGGGTATAAAAAAAGGCAGTGGAGTGCTGACTGCCTGATAAGATACCTCACCCCATTTTCATCCCTTTGGCATGAATGGAATGGATAATACGGGTTGGTTGTACAAACAGGTGGCTGATCCACCAGTGCCTGTTACGTGCAAGTGTTGTTGAATTTCACTTTCTAGGGCTCAAAATAAAGTATTCCCTCTTCCCTGAACAAACATCCTATGCACTGCCAAGAGGAGCAGAAAAAAGTCAAAACAAAGCAGTAGTGTATACTGAGACTGCTGTGCAGACTTGTTCCAGAAGGTGGGAAAGCTGGTTTGAGGCAAGTACCTATGGAAGGAAATGGCAATAGTAAGTGGTTATTGGAAAGCACCACACTAAGTGATGACAGGCACCAGTAAAGACTCTGCTTCCAGGACAGTTTTAGCTAAACTTTTTTATTATATTTGTTTCCAAAGAAATGAAGGCATTGCGTTATCTTTATCATGATGGCATCACATGGTAACACAATGACAATGTGCTTCAATGCATCACGTGAAGCATTTGTAATCAAATGAAACGTTGCTAAATATCCACACAGATTTTAAACTGTTTTTTTTAAATAGATGGGGAGGCTGGGCATGGGTGGGGGGGCAGGGACTGTCATGAGGGGGCTCATTCAGGAGGAGGTGAGTAACGTGTCCGGCCCATCTCCCGCGCATCCGCCCTCACGCCTTCTCCTCCCTCCCAGAAACATGATAGGGTCCCCCTTGTCCTCACTTATCACCCCACCAGCCTCCGCATTCAAAGGATCATCCTCCGCCATTTCCGCCAACTCCAGCATGATGCCACCACCAAACACATCTTCCCTTCACCCCCCTTATTGGCATTCCGTAGGAATCGCTCCCTCCGGGACACCCTGGTCCACTCCTCCATCACCCCCTACTCCTCAACCCCCTCCTATGGCACCACCCCATGCCCACGCAAAAGATGCAACACCTGCCCCTTCACTTCCTCTCTCCTCACCGTCCAAGGACCCAAACACTCCTTTCAAGTGAAGCAGCATTTCACTTGCATTTCCCCCAACTTAGTCTACTGCATTCGTTGCTCCCAATGTGGTCTCCTCTACATTGGAGAGACCAAATGTAAACTGGGCGACCGCTTTGCGGAACACCTGCAGTCTGTCCGCAAGAATGACCCAAACCTCCCTGTCGCTTGCCATTTTAACACTCCACCCTGCTCTCTTGCCCACATGTCTGTCCTTGGCTTGCTGCATTGTTCCAGTGAAGCCCAACGCAAACTGGAGGAACAACACCTCATCATCCGACTAGGCACTTTACAGCCTTCCGGACTGAATATTGAATTCAACAACTTTAGGTCGTGAGCTCCCTCCCCCATCCCCACCCCCTTTCTGTTTCCCCCTTCCTTTTTTTTCCAATAAATTATAAAGATTTTCCTTTTCCCACCTATTTCCATTATTTAAAAAAAAACCCCACTAGAGCTATACCTTGAGTGCCCTACCATCCATTCTTAATTAGCACATTCGTTTAGATAATATCACCAACTTTAACTTTAACACCTATGTGTTCTATTGTACTATTGTCGTTGACATCTTTTGATGATCTGCTTCTATCACTGCTTGTTTGTCCCTACAACCACACCCCCCCCTCCACCTCTCTCTCTCTCTATCTCTCCGCCCCCCACACACACACACCTTAAACCAGCTTATATTTCAACTCTTTCTTGGACTCGAACTCAAGTTCTGTCGAAGGGTCATGAGGACTCGAAACATCAACTCTTTTCTTCTCTGCCGATGCTGCCAGACCTGCTGAGTTTTTCCAGGTAATTCTGTTTTTGTTTTGGATTTCCAGCATCCACAGTTTTTTTGTTTTTATAGGAGGTGAGTAATGGCTGGCAGGGGTTTTAATGTAGAGCTCTTCGAATCTTCCTGCTCTCTTTGGACTCAGTAATGAGGTAAGCAGGAAAGCTCACCTGCTGGGTGCCAACCTCTAGCGGTCCTTTTACGAATGGTTGATTTGGCTACCGAATATTTGACGAAATTTGACCATAATGCGCATGGCGCACTTGATGGCATTCGCAGTCCAATTTGGTGAAGGGGCCTCAAATAGATGTTAAGCACCCCGATTTGCATATGCAACATCTATTAAATGACTTTCCAACTGGGTGGGTGAGGCCACCTCCGCTGTAAAATACCAGCATTGGCCTGCTTTGCTGATCATCAAACTCAGCCATCGCAAAATTCTTGAGCCATTTTCAAAACTTAAGTACAGAGCTGTTAAAATTAACCCTCCCCTTCCTCAGCACAAAAAAAATTGCTTCAAGACTTAACGTTCAAAAATTGCAAGGAAACAATATAAAACTTTAACAGGATCCCCCTGGAAAGAAATGTAAAAATACTACAGATGAAGGGTCACTTCCATCAGATTAACCTAACATTCTCTCCCAGATGCTAATGGCCTTGCTCAGTGCGTCTAGCATTTTTTTGTGTTTTCGCATTTATGAGCCTTCACATGGTATCTGGCATTACTCAAAGCCAAAAGAAAAACTGGATCAAAGGAGAAATGAATATTCGGTTTGGTAATTGTGCTAATTTTGCTATACAAACCAGGTTCAGACCTTGGCATTTTCTCAATCAGTCGAGTGCAACCGAGGTGCTATCTCTACGAGCTGGAGGTGGTGTGAGGGGGCACCCCATGTTCCAAACTCCTGATTACTTTCCAGCCACCTACACTGGGAAAACCAAGAGTGAGATAAGATAGGCCTCAGCTGAGAATGCTGCAGAGCCTCCAACGTTCACTGGCAAAGCTCCCACAAATAATGTCCACCAGAGGGGTTTATTAACCATCTGTGGAAGCCAAACCCAGGAAATGTCTGCCTTCAGAAAAGGGACTTGGGGCAAAGAGTGCATGAATTCATCCTTCTCTTCCCTCCAGCGAATGTGTTGCCACCCTGGGATGGAGTGACTGTCTCAACAGTTAGACTAAACACTTGGCTGTTTTTTGATGTCAAGCTCCAAAGCATTTTAGATAAAAGCAAAATGCTGCAGATGCTGGAAAACTGAAAAAGAAACAGAAAATGCTGGAAAAACTCAGCAGGTCTAGCAGTATTTGTGGAGAGAGAAACAGAGTTAGCGTTTCGAGTCTGTATGACCCTTCTTCAGAGAAGTGGAAATGTGATGCAATTTATACTGTTTAAGGGGGGTTGGGGCAAGTAGAGCTGGATAGAAGGTCAGTGATAGGTGGGGACAAAGGAAGGACTGACAAAGGTGCCATGAACTGAAGGACAAAGGAATTGTAAATGGTAGTGGTTAGTGCTAAAAAAGTGCTAATAGTGGCACAAAGGTAAGAAAGCAGAATGTGATTATAGCAGAACAACGGTAGCATTGTATGAAAGAACAACGTGGGACAAGTAACAGATGGCCCTGTAGGGGATGGGGTGGGGGAGGGGGCGGTGGTAGGGGAAAAAGGATAGAAAGTGGGATCAAAAAGGGGTTAAAACCACGGATAAATGAATAAAAATAAGTGGATAAAAATAAAAATGAATGTCGATTAAAGGGGATTTAAAAAGGGGGTCAAGAGGGGGGAAGAGAGCTTGTGGTCTTAAGTGGTTGAAGTCAATGTTATGTCCGGAAGGCTATAAAGTATCTAATCAGATGAGGTGCTGTTCCTCCAGTTTGCATCGGGCTTCGCTGGAACATTGCAGCAGGCCAAGGACAGACAAGTGGAGGAGAGAGCAGAATGGTGTGTTGAAACGGCAAGTGACAGGAAGGCCTAGGTCATGCTTGTGGACAGACTGGAGGTGTTCTGCAAAGTGGTCACCCAGTCTGCTTTTGGTCTCCCAGATGTAGTGGCTGCTCCCAATGCGGTCTCCTCTACATCGGGGAGACCAAACCCAGACTGGGTGACTGCTTTGTGGAACACCTTCGGTCTGTCTGCAAGCATGATCCAGGCCTTCCTGTCGCTTGCCATTTCAACACATCATCCTGCTCTCATACCCACATGTCCGTCCTTGGCCTGCTGCAATGTTCCAGTGAAGCTCAATGCAAACTGGAGGAACAGCACCTCATCTTCTGACTAGGCACTTTACAGTCTTCTAGACTTAACATTGAGTTCCACAACTTCAGACCATGAACTCGCTCCTCCATCCTCAACCACTTTTTTTAATCCCTGTTTTTCTACATTCATTTTTATTTTTATTCATTTATCCCATTTTCTATCCTTTTTTTCCCCCGCCACTGCCCACACCTCCAACCCATCTCCTACAGGGCCATCTGTTACTTGTTCCACGTTGTTCTTTCATACAATGCTACCCTTGTTCTGCTATAATCACATTCTGCTTTCTTATCTTTGTGCCACTATTAGCACCTTTTTTAGCACTAATCACCAGCATTTACAACCCCTTTGTCCTTCAGTTCATGACATCTTTGTCAATCCCTCCTTTGTCCCTACCTATCGCTGGCCTTCGATCCAGCTCCACCTGCCCCACCCCCATTAGACAGGATAAAGTTGATCACGTTTCCACTTCTCTTCAGCTCTGAAGAAGGGTCACAGGGACTTGAAACGTTAACTCTGTTTCTCTCTCCACATATGCTGCTAGACCTGCTGAGTTCTTCCAGCATTTTCTGTTTTTGTTCCAAAGCATTTCAGTGTCTCTTGAGCATGGGAGCACTTGTTAACTGGGTCAGACTTTGTACTGCTGGCTCCTGACAGCTTCTTGGAAAAATATTTAGGTTCTGGATGCAGTGATTTATGAGTCTGGCTGAAGGAGAGATGCAAAAATGAATTTTGCATCTCAGCACAGCTGGTGAGACAGATAAGTGGAATTGAAATTGCCACGGAAAAAGAGAGGGGATAATAAAACAAATTTTAAAAGAAACTTATAGGAACGTGGCTGGCTTTCTACTTACAAAATGTAATTGTTGCCTGTTGCCGGTTAAGAACAAGCTCTGCCCATTGTACAGTACAGGCCTCAAAACTTACACTGACTAGATAATTGTTCGAGTCATGTCCTCTCACAGCAGCAAGGCTTGTTGCATGGCAACCACTGGTTTCATCTCAATGCCATTGCATCAGGACACCAGGCATGGAAGTAATTTATAATGTGAATCAATTGGAGAAGAAACAGTGCTAGAATGTTTAAAAGATAATAGCCCAGTAACAAATGTTCCCAAGTGAGCTTAGGGTGTGGGGAACAGAGAACATGGGAGGAGCAGGGAAAATTGATATAGACTATAGACTCCTTCTGTTGACTCAGCTGCTACCAGAACATCAGGTAGGAACGGAAAAGCTGCTGGTTTACAAAGGTGGAGCTGAAATGCTGTCAAGATACTCCAGCTGTAGCTGATGAACCACTGATGAACTAATGAGCCAAGTGCAGTTGGCAAGCATGGCATCAGCCAAGAGCCAGTTCCCTGCGCCAATGACATTCTAACCCAAAGAAATATGCTGTATGCAATAAGACTTTTGTATTCTCCAAGGGGTGAGGTGATCCAAAGCATTGGAACTGAGTCTCAGATTATTTTATCCACATCATAATTAAAGGGATATTCCTCTCAAGACAAAACACTCCAAATGATGGGGAGATGGTGGCATTATGGTCATGTTGCTGGATTAGTAATCCAGCGGGTGAATTTTACAGCAGTGGGATTTTATGTTCCCGCCGAAGCCAATGGAGTTTAGAATGGCTCACTTCATTTTGCGGCCCCTGTCCCCTCTGCAACGGGGCTGTAAAATTTTGGCCCAGTACTCTGGGTCCACAGGTTCAAATCCCACCATGGCAGCTGGTGGAATTTGAATTCTATTAATAAATCTTGAATATAAAGATACTCTCAGCAATGGTAACCAAGAAACTACCAGTGATTGTTGTAAAAACCCATCTGCTCCACTAATGTCCCTTTAGGGAAGGAAATCTGCCATCCTTACCTGGACTGGCCTACATGTAACTCCAGACTCATGGCAATGTGTCTGACTCTTAACTGCCCTCTGAAATCACTGAGCAAACCACCCAGTTCAAGGGAAATTAGGGGTGGGCAACAAATACCCAAATCCCATGAGACAATAGAGAAAAAAATGATATTACCCACTTCTCCTATTACATCTCGGTTTAAATAAAGGAAAGATACATTCCATTGAATCTTTCCATATTCCTTCAACATAATAAACACAAATCCTCAGTGATGTCTCTCAAATCACTCGCTATTACATCAATAAAATAATCATTAGAGTCTGTTCAAGAGGAGGCATAATGTAGAGTGTTTTTTTTTAAAGACATCATTGGATCTTCGCTTCAACAACACCATTAACAGTGGCTGCTGCCCTCAGTCTATTGTTCTTGTCCCTGCCACTACAGTGGACATCGATACAATTATACAGTGCACCATCACCCACTTTGCTTAATCAAGCCATTGTTACCTCCTGATTATTCCAATATTCCCTCCCACTTTGCACCTTCCATAAAATTGAGCTCATCAGAAACTCTGCTGCCCAAGATTCACATCAAACTGAATTACTAAATTGGTTTACTAGTCCAGCGACATTACCATTACGCCACCATTTCCCATTACCCCTGAGCTTGCTGACCTACAGTGACTCCCGACACAGGTATACCTCATACGAATTATGCCAAATAGTTCTAGTTGATTGATCATCCCCTTATGGCTGAGCCAACAGGTTAGTGACTTTGGAACCAGACTGAGGTTAATGGCATTGGAAGGTGTGTCATCATGAATTTTATGGCACAGTTAGCTTTGAGAAAATAAATGCTTTTACTTGGTATTATGAAGTAAATCTTTCCCACTAAGGCCCCCATCTGCGACTCCACCTTCAGTATTTCAAGTGAGACCTATCATATTCGCAAGAGGAAAAGAATATACAGTAATTCCCAGACGGAGCTTGATGTGATTCACAGCGACTGAGGCAGGTGCAAGCAGCTCCCTTACACCTAGTGGACTGGAACAGATCATTACCAGGGACAGAACAATCCCTTTTGACAATCAAAGGGTACTGATCTGTGTCTAATGAACTGACTCCCCATCAGACATTGCTTCAGTTCACTGTTTGATTAAAGTGAAGGGTGAAATACTGCTGCACAGTCACAGAGCGCAGAGTGGGAAAACAAGGCTGGCAAGATAGGTAGCACCTAGCACTGATGAGTTAGAGTGCTATTTATTCAGCAATGATGGTAAACTGGCTAATTGTATACAGGTCAGAAGAGCTCCAAGATTAGATTAACTGGTCCTGCAGAGAACAAGAGCAGCTACAAAGATGGCTGCCATGCAATATTGTTTTTACCTGGTGTTATAAAGTAAATCTTTCCTACTAGAACCCCCAACTGCGATCTCACCTTCAGTATTTCAAGTGAGACTTATCATATTCTCAGGAGGAAAATATATAGTAACACACTTATATACATATATACATAACATACAAAAGAATACATAGTAATATACAGTATCAGTGTTGTGCAGTGGGGAGTAGCATGTTCCTCTGAGGTTTTGTCTAAGGGAAGCTTTACAGCAACCTCCCCCCTACCCCTTTCTCTCTGTGATCTGCTCATGCATGTCCAAGTGCTCAGTTACTTTTTGTCCCTGATGCTAGATTCATGTCCCTGATGAAGACCTAACTGAGCACTGAACTTGGGACTTCCTATTTTTCTTAACAGTATTGCTGAATGTCACTGCATGTTTCATTATCCAATAGGCTATCATGGGATATACCTCAACTCATTAATGAGCAGCTGAGCTATTCAGATCAGAGATTCAATCCTCAGTCTGCGTTGAGTTAGGTCACCCAAAGTGTGGCAGTGATATGAGGGCTACATTTCAACTCAGCATCTGAGGTATGTAGGAGAAAAGGGCCAGTGTTCCCCTTTCTGATCCCTATCCAGTGAGCCCTGCCCCACATGGTGAAAGTCATTTCGTATGTCGCTGCTGGAGAGCGGAGAGGCTTAATGTGAGACCAGCGGCTGCGTGACAACACAAACCACAACATGACGGGAGTGCAGGGAAAGCAGATGATTGGTGAGTAGGATTGGTGAGTATTTCTAGTCTTTAAAGTGAAAGTGAGGTCTTTATGTTTAGGCCTCTAGTCTTTTTTTTCTTCTCTTTTTCTTAAAAAATAGCTTAAGTGTAAGATCAAGACTGGTGTAAAAAAAATTAATTACAATAAAGTGCAAACTGTGGGGAATTCTTCAAGAGTAAAAAGCAGGGATACAAGAGTAATTAATAAATTAAATTAAATATGATAGTGAAGGCAGAATGGGTGATGTGCTGCTGCTCATGGACACCAAGGTGATGCAGAGCAAACACATCTGTACTAGTGTTTTTGGCTCGAGGAACTTTGGATCCGAGTTAAGGAACTGGAGTCTGAGCTGCAGACATTGCGCCACATTAGGGAGGAGAAAAGGTACCTGGACACTTTGCCCAGGAGGCGGTCACACCCATAGATTATATATTTCCAATTTGGTCTGTGATCAGGGACAGGAGGGTGAAAGTGTAGGTGAGACAGGTTTGGGGACCCAGGGGGTAGGGTTCAAGAAGCCTCAGTCCCTGTAATTGTCCAACATTTATGAGGTCCTTGCAAACTGTGTGGACATGAGCAGGGACTGCAGGGAGGATTAGCAAACTAACCAAGGCACAGTGGTATAGGCAGACATTCAAGTGGGGGGGAAGAAATAGGAACATAGTAGTGGTAGGGGACAGTATAATTAGAGGGACAGATACTGTTCTCTGCAGCCACGAGCATAAGTCCAAAAGGCTGTGTTGCCTGTGTTGACATCTCCTCAGGGCCGGAAAGGAACTTGGAGTGGGAGGGGAGGGATCCAGTTGTCGTCATCCACATTGGTACCAATGACATTGATAGGTCTAGAAAGGAGGTTCAGCTAGAAGAAATTGAACAGTTAGGAGCTAAACTCCTCCAAGGTAATAATCTCAGGATTACTACCTAAACCATAGGCAAACTGGTATCGGGTAGGCAAAGTCAAGGAGTTAAATGCGTGGCTCAAAGATTGGTGTGGGAGGAATGGGCTTCAGTTCATGGGGTACTGGCACCAGTACTGGGGTAGAAGGGAGCTGCTCCGGTGGGACAGGCTTCACGTAAACCGTGTTGGGACCAGTGTCCCGGCGAATCAAATAACTAGGACTATAGAGAGGGCTTTAAAATAATTGGGGGGTGGGAGGGGGAAGAAAGAGTTCTGGAGAGGGGATACATGGGCTTACAAAGCAAAAGGATATGTCAGTATTGCAGGGCAGCTATTTAGGTAACAAAACCCAGAGTGTCTATAGGCCCCCTAACAGTATCTATATTGTAGAACAGCGAATAAATCAGGAGATATTGAGGGCATTTGAAAAAGGCAATATATTAATCATGGGTGAATTTAATCTTCATGTAGATTTGGAAAATCAAATTGGCAGAGGTTACCATGAACAAGAATTCATTGAGTGTATTTGAGATAGTTTACTAGAACAATATGTTGTGAATCCAACCAGGGATCAAGCTATTTTGGATCCGGTAATGTGTAACGTGGCATGTTTAATAAATGATCTCAGATCTCCTAGGAAACAGTGACCATAACATGGTAGAATTTAGCATTCAGTTTGAGAGTGAGACACTTGGGTCGAAGGGATAGTGTATGAACATACAAAAACAGCAGCAAAGAGGGTCAAAGGGGGAAAATGGTAAAATGGCAAAACTAATGGCTCTATACTTAAATGCACATAGTATTTGGAACAAAATAAATGAATTAACGGCACAAATAGAGGTTAATGGGTATGATGTTATAGCCACTATGGAGATGTGGTTACAAGGAGATAAAAGCTGGGAACTAAATATTCAGGGGTATGTGACCTTTTGAACGGGAAGTCAGGAAGGACTGGGTAGCAGGGTAGCTTTGTTAGTATCAGATAGAATAAATACAATGGCAAGAAATGATCTTGGATCAGAAGACGTAGAATCCATTTGGGCGGAGGTAAAAAATAACAAGGGGAAGATGACACTGGTGGGAATAGTCCACAGGCCCCCTAACAGTAAAAGGATATGTCAGTATTGCAGGGCAGCTATTTAGGTAACAAAACCCAGAGTGTCTATAGACCCCCTAACAGTATCTATATTGTAGAACAGCGAATAAATCAGGAGATATTGAGGGCATTTGAAAAAGGCAATACATTAATCATGGGTGAATTTAATCTTCTTGTAGATTTGGAAAATCAAATTGGCAGAGGTTACCACGAACAAGAATTCATTGAGTGTATTCGAGATAGTTGACTAGAAAAATATGTTGTGAATTCAACCAGGGATCAGGCTATTTTGGATCCAGTAATGTGTAACGTGGCATGTTTAATAAATGATCTCACATCCCCTAGGAAACAGTGACCATAACATGGTAGAATTTAGCATTCAGTTTGAGCGCTTGGGTCGGAAGCTTAAATAACGGTAATTACAAAGGAATGAGGGCAGAGTTGGCTGGAATGGACTGGGAAAGGAGGTTAACAGAAAAGACAGTTGATGAACAATGACAGCTATTTAAGAAAATGATTCATGACTCGAAACCATAATATATCCCAGAGAGGAAGAAGGATCCTAGGAAGGGGATAAACCAATCATGGTTATCCAAGGATAGTATCAAACTGAAAGAAAAAACATACATGGTAAAGATTAGTGGTAAGCCAGAGGATTGAGAAAGTTTTAAAAACCAATAAAAAGGTGACCAAAAAAGAGAGAAAATAAACTTTGAAAGTAAACTAGCAAGTAATATAAAAACAGACAGCAAGAGCTTCTTTAAATATATAAAAAGGAAGAGAGGCGCCAAAGTGAACATAGGCCTGTAGGATATTAGAGGAAGCAGCTACGCAGATAGTGGATGCACTGGTAGTAATCTTCCAAGAATCCTTAGATTCTAGGAAATGTAACACCAATTTAACATCCTTATTTGAAAAGGGAGGGAGACAAAAAACAGGTAGCTACAGGCCAGTTAGCTTACATCCATCATTGGGAAAATGTTAGGATATATGATAAAGGATGTAATAACAGAGCATTTAGAAATGCATAACATAATCAAGGAGAGTCAGCATGGCTTCATGAAGTGGAAGTGAGTGTACTTTCGCCAAGTGTGCGGATGACACAGAAATAGGTGGGAAGGCAAGTGGTGAGGATGACACAAGGAGTCTACAGAGGGATATAGACAGGTTAAGTGAGTGGGTAAAAACTTGACAGATGGAATGTGGGAAAATGTGAGGTTATGCATTTTGGCAGGAAGAATAGAGAAGCTGAATATTATTTAAATGGAGAAAGATTGCAGAAAGCTGCAGCATAGAGGGAACTGGGAATCCTCGTGCATGAATCACAAAACGCTAGCATATAAATTCAGCAAGTAAGAGGGAAGGCAAATGGAATATTCACTTTTATTTCAAAGGGAATGGAGTTTAAAAATAGGGAGATCTTGCTTAAACTATACAAGGCACTAGTTAGACCACACCTAGAATACTGTGAACAATTTTGGTCCCCTTATCTAAGGAAAGATCTACTGGCATAGGAGGCAGTCCAGAGAAGGTTCACGAGGTTGATTCCGGGTATGGAGGGATTTTCTTATGAGCAGAGGTTGAGTAAGTTGGGCCTGTACTCATTGGAGTTTAGAAGAATGAGAGGTGACCTTATTGAAACATAAGATTCTTAGGAGGATTGACAGGGTAGATGCTGAGAGAAAAATAAAAATAGCTGGAAAAACTTTGCATGGCTGACATAATCTGCAGAGAGGAATACAGTTAACATTTTGAGTCGGTCTGACTCTTCATCAGAACTGAGGAAGTATAGAAATGAGGTGAAATATAAGCTGGTAGAGAGGGGTGGGACAGGTAGAGCTGGATAGAGGGCCAGTGATAGGTGGAGGCAAAGGGGAAATTGCCAAAGATGTCATAGACAAAAGGACAAAGGTGTGTTGACGGTGGTGATATTAGCTAAGGAATGTGCTAATGGGCACATTAAGGGTAGAAAGCCGGACAAGCAAGTGACAGATGGCCCTAGTGCGGGTGGGGTGGGGGGAAGGGCTAAAAGGTGGAGATGAAACAATGGATGGAAATATATTTAAAAATAATGGAAATAGTGAGAAAAGAAAAATATACTTCAAATATTATAAATTATTGGAAAAGGGGGGATCGGAAAGGGGGTGGGGATGGAGGAGAGACTTCATGATCTGAAATTGTTGAACTCAATGTTAAGTTGGGAAGGCTGTCAAGTGCCTAGTCGGAAGATGAGGTGCTGTTCCTCCAGTTTAAGTTGAGCTTCACTGGAACATTGCAGCAGGCCAAGGACGGACATGTGGGCATGAGTGCAGGGTGGTGTGTTGAAATGGCAAACGACAGGGAGGTCTGGGTCATGCTTGCGGACAGTCTGAAGGCGTTCCCCAAAGCGGTCACCCAGTCTGCGTTTGGCCTCTCCAATGTAGAGGAGACCACATTGGGAGCAGCGAATGCAGTAGACTAAATTGAGGGAAGTGCAAGTGAAATGCTGCTTCACTTGAAAGGAGTGTTTGGACCCTTGGACGATGAGGAGGGGGGAAGTAAAGGGGCAGCTGTTGCACCTTCTGCGGTTGTATAGGGAGGTGCCATGGGATGGGGTTGAGGTGTAGGGAGTGATGGAGGAGTGGACCAAGGTGTCCCGGAGGGAACGATCCCTGCGGAATGCCACCGGGCGGGATGAAGGGAAGATGTGTTTTGTGGTGGCATCATGCTGGAGTTGGCAGAAATGGCGGAGGATGATCCTTTGAATGCGGAGGCTGGTGGGGTGATAAGTGAGGACAAGGGGGACCCTATCACGGTTCTGGGAGAAAGAGGAAGGTATGAGGATGGATGCAAGAGAGATGGGCTGGACACGGTTGAGGGCCCTGTCAAGCACTGTGGGTGGAAAACCTCGGTTAAGGAAGGAGGAAGACATGTCAGAGGAACTGTTTTGGAAAGTGGCACCATCAGAACAGATGCGACAGAGACAAAGGGACTGAGAATGGGATGGAGTCCTTACAGGAAGCAGGGTGTGAGGAGCTGTAGTCGAGGTAGCTGTGGGAGTCGGTAGGCTTGTAATGAATATTGGTGGACAGTCTATCACCATAAATTGAGACAGGGAAGTCAAGGAAGGGAAGGGAAGTCTCAGTGATGGACCATGTGAAAATGATGGAGGTGTGGAAATTGGAAACAAAACTAATAAATTTTTCCAGGTCCAGGTGAGAGCATGAAGCAGCATTGAAGCAGTCCTCGATATACTGGAGAAAGAGTTGTGGGAGGGGACCCGAGTAGGACTGGAACAAGGAATGTTCCACATACCCCTAAAGAGACAAGCATAACTGGGGCCCAAGTGGGTACGCATAGCCACACCTTTTATTTGGAGGAAGTGAGACGAGTTTAAGGAGAAATTGTTCAGTGAGAGAACAAGTTCAGCCGGACGGAGGAGAATAGTGGTGAACGGGGATAGTTCGGGCCTCTGTTCGAGGAAGAAGCGGAGAGCCTTCAGACCATCCTGATGGGGGATGGAGGTGTAGAAGGATTGGACATCCATGGTGAAGAGGAGGTGGTTGGGGCCAGGGAACTGGAAATTATTGATATGATGTAGGGCGTCAGAGGAATTGCAGATGTAGGTGGGAAGAGTCTAGACAAAGGGAGAGAGAATGGAGTCAAGATAGCAAGAAATGAGATGCTGAGAGGTTGCTTCCCCTTGTAGGAGAATCTAGGGCCAGAGGGCATAATCTCAGAGTAAGGGGTTGCCCATTTAAGACAGAGATGAGGAGGAATTTCTTCTCTCAAAGGGTAGGGAATCTGTGGAATTCTTTACCGTTGACGGCTATAGATGCTGGGTTGTTAACAATATTCAAGGCTGAGACAGATAGATTTTTAAGGGAATCAAGGGTTATGGGGAAAAGGCAAGAAAGTGGAGTTGTGGATGATCAGATCAGCCATGATCTCATTGAACGGCAGAGCAGACTCGATGGGCCAAATGGTCTACTTCTGCTCCTAAGTCTTATGGAGGTTAGTAGGTTGGCCAAATATTTAGGTACCACGTTTAACAAAGAAAGTAAAGGCACAAAAAAATGTGTAAACCTTGCACAGAAACTTACTCATGACTTTATCTGTATTTACACAAGCAAAAAAATAACTGAGGCTGAAAAATGGCTCCATTCCAGGGATAACAAAATGGAGTTGAAGTGTCCTTTGATTGAGTGTTGTTTGAAGGAGGTCAAGGTTGTTGATTACAGTCATTCAGACCTGAGCAGTAGTTGGCAGCACTTCAAAAAGACACAGGTTTACATTTTATGTGAATTAGAAATGCCATCTTTCTGTTACTGGCCTGATTTAACACAGAATGGCTTTTTAAAAACTCGTGCAGGGATGTTAATTCAAAGTCCCATCTGCCCTCTCAGGTGGACGTTAAAGATCCCTTGGCACTACTTCAAAGAAGAGCAGGTGAGTTCTCCCCAGTGTCTTGGCCAATATTTATCCCTCGACACATATCACCAAAACAGATTGTCTGATCATGCATCAGATTGTTGTTTGTGGGAGCTTGCTGTGTACCAATTGGCTGCTCAGTTTCCTCGATTACAACAGTACCGACACTTAAGTTCTTCTTGTGAGGTGATTTGAGATGTCCTTAGACTGTGAAAGGTGCGACGTTTGTGCAAATGCTTTCTTTCCTTCCAATTAGTGCCCATGCCCCAGGCTTCTAATGAGCACAGGCATAAGAGCATCCACACTGAGGATGTTTGTGCACATTCTTTGAAGGTGGCAAGACGGGTTACCAAAACAGTTAGTAAACTATGTATGTTCTGTGTTTTATAAATAGAGTACTAAACCCACTTAAACACAAGACTAGCCTTAGCTGAAGTATTGAGTCCATTCTTGGCACCATACTTTCGAACGACATGAAGGCTTCAGAGAGGATACAGAAGAGATTTATTAGAATGGTTTCAGGGATGAGGGATTTCAGTTATGTGGAAGCTGGGGCTGTTTTCCTGACAGCAGGGGAAGCTAACAGAAGATTTGATAGAGGCGTCAGAAAAGATTTTGAAAGAGTAAACAATGAGAAACTTTTCCCAATAGCTGAAGGCTCGACAACCAGAAGACACAGATGTAAGGCAATCTGCAAAATAACCTTGAGGAAATAAGTACATGAAGAAAAATAAATGGTTAGGATTTGGAATGGGTTGCCTGATTGAGTGGTGGATCCAGGTTCAATAGGAACTTTCAAAGAGAACTGGGTAAATATTTGAAGAAAATTGTAGGGATGTAGAGACAGAATGGGGAAGTGAGGCTAGCTGCACTATCCTGCAAAAGAAACTGCATAGACTCAATGGGGTGAATAGCCTCCTACACAGCTATATTATTCCATGACTCTATAAGAATCAAACAGAAATTGTGGTTTCAACTTGGTCTCAGGATTCAAGGGGCAAGAGTGACCGGTTTCCAACAGTCTTTCAATGCGACAGAAGTTTTCATATCAAGATAGTTTTAAGGGGCCATAACCTGCTAAGTGGTGATCCCTCGTGAGTATAAAATGAGGAGACCCTGAAGCACAGGCTTGGAATGGTAGATGAGTCAGGTACAAGTCAATCATATGGCCCTGGAAACAGAACTTTAAGCATCAGAAGTAGAGTGCTACAGGGGTCATGTTAAACCTTGGAAATAAGTTGTTGAAATCAATATTCTCATACAGGAACTGAGAATGATGGGCCTACTTCTAAGGACCAAATAAACTTCTAAAGGCATTAGTTACCTGCTGCATTGTGCTGAGTTGACTCAGGTTTGATTGCTGTTTGTCACTTTGAATAATTAGGATAGAAGTTAGTCCTATTTGGCAATGTACTATTAAACAGTGGTGTTATGAAGCCTTACTCCTTTTCCTTACCATGAAATTACATTCCCTTAACAAAAAATCAAATCCTTCTGTCCCGATAAGCTACTGCACCATCTGCAATTTCCCATTGCTCTGCAAAGTTCTTGAACATGTTCTCACGTCCCGAAGTGTGCCCATCCTTTTCCAAAAACCCAACTCTGAATTTATCTGATCATTGAAAGCACAGCATTTCCCTCAGTCAAGATTCTGCAGTAAAGTTTCTGGAGTGGGATTTGAACCCATAGCCTTCTGATTCAGAGTGTTCTACCAATCGAGCTAATATCAAGGCCTGAATTTTACGTTCCCCATTGGTGGGTTTGGAGAGCAGGTAGCCTTCTCACTACCTATTCGGCCACCCCTGACCTGCCTGAAATTTTACGGGGGGGAGGGGGGATCGCTGGGCCACCCTCTCACCCTTGGGCCTATTGAGGTCCTTAAATGGATGCCAACCATCTGACTGGCTGGCAGCTCTCCAGTAATTAACAGTAGTTAACACTGCTCCCAGCATTAAATTACTGCAGGGCAGCTGTCGGGATCATGGGCAGGCTCCACCACCCTGCCTGACCTTGCAGTCAGGAGGGGAGCAGATCCCAGCACCCTGTAAAATCCCACCTCAAGCTCACACTCGAGTAATGGCTGCTTGATTGAGATACTCGTGGGGACCAGCACCAGGGAAACAACATCCTGGTCAGCCGATATTATTAGGAGGCGAGAGAGAGAGAGGGGCAATGTTCCCTCAAAGCTGGGTGTACGCTTAGTCACATAACAACCAGGAACATGCTGTGCAGGGAACAAAGAGGCTGTGAACAAGCAATATTCCCTTTAAGCTGCACCTATGCTCACACATCAATCTTAAGGGGACTGAACAGTGCAACAAGCAGGCCGCACTCAGAAAGCCTAAGTTACAAGGAACATAAGAGAGGGAGGAAAAAAATAGCAACAAGAAAATGAATGTCAACAGAAGCTGGTTGAGACTTTTTAAATGTTTTGGTATATGGCAGCAACTTTTACTGAAAGAACTTTTAACAAACAATTTCATTCCATGAAGGTACATGACAGATATTTAGGACCCATCCAGCCAAAAGAAAGGACAGCTATGACTGTATTCATTCCCATGTCTGCCTTTAAGTAATATTGAATGGTGTGCCAGCTCCTCCATTTATCGCAAACACCCTATTTCCTGTTTATTTGACGAGTGCCTGTTTAAATTTTGGTTGCCAGGTTTCAAATCACGAAGAAATTTAAAATGAAGAGTCCACTCGGACTGCTCACATTAAACCAGCAAAGCCTTGAAAGAAAACTGCAACCCAGAGCATTAAATGCCGCTAAAAACCGGCTACTTTGAAAGATCACTTGTAGCTATAAACTGAACAAAATTTATGGACTTCTTTTGTTTCTTCCTAGGAAATGACAGATGGTGGTATTTCCTGTGAGGATGGGCACTGGTTCAAGTATATTAAATGTAGATTTGATCATTTTGAAGAGGCGACTGGTTGGGCCAAATTCCTGTTCTGAAATCACTGTGTTTACACAGACAGGCAAAATGCTCCCTGAAGTCAAGTCTCTAATTGGCAATTCATGTCAGGTACACGTCAGTTGATATAGAGGGACACGCATGCACGCACACAAACACACACATGCACACGCACGCGCACATGTGCGTAAAGTGAGAAAATTGGAGGTATAATGGATGGTGCTGCAGTCCAACAGTACAAGTTTTCAGAAATTACAGAGGCCCTGTGACTTTGCACTTTTAGTCTGAGGATTCTGGATTACTGGCTTTTTCTTTTAATTCCTTTGCTCTACTTCAAATAACCAATCTTTCAGCCAATCTCAAACCACTTTATCTTCCTACTCATCTTCCTGCCTTGGAAAGCCTGTTTGACCTTGACCTCAACCTCTCCCTTCCTTGCTCTCCTAGCCTCCAGGCTCCCCTTCCTGCCTGCCGCACATTAAGTGCTTGGAAACTTGGCTCTGAGAGACCTGCTACCTAATTGTTTGTACTAAGGTAAATTGCCTAAATTCCAAAATGGCTCCTTCTGGATCGAACATGTCTTCAGGGGACACTGTCTTCGTGAAAAACCTTTTACTTCCATTTGCTTATAGATGCAGCAAATGATCCTAAAATGCGTTAAAAGGCAACATTTGCAAAGGTTGTCAGAAATGGAGCAAGTTTCTCCTTTCCCAAAACAAATAAGGTTTGTGGGAACATTGTCCATTTTTATAAGAAAAGGCCACACCCCTTTAAAAAGACAACAGAAGTAACATACAGCTGGAATGCCCTAGGGTTCACAACAGATGGGCCTCATCCAAGGTAGGGCTAAACAAAAAGTCTACCGGAAAGAGAGAAAAAAAATCATCACAGGGTCAGGTAATTGCAACCAACTAATGAAGTGCTATAGTGAGCACAGTGGTGGGTCCAAGCGACAGGAAACATGAGAATCAGCAACAGCTCATCAATTGTATTGGAGGAAATAGGGCAAGATTAATCATTGACTTGTAGTTACTAGACCTTTCCAGGAAGGTAAGGCAAACACTTTGTAGCTGCCCGAGAGAAATGTGCCAAAACCTCCTCGCACTCCCCTGCTCCCATCTCAAGGCGGCAAATATCTCCCTCTAATCTCTGGTCATCTTCCAATAAATGTTATCTTCAGCTTGTAGCCCCCTTCCTCCTTACTCTCTCCTGGCAGACAGCTGGAAGCTCACTGATATTTGGGTTAAGGGATGGGTGAGAGGTTAAACCGAGCTCCTGTCTACAGGAGAGAAAGAAAAACAGGTCTGCCATTTAGTTCTGACAAATGGCCAGGATTTAGCAGATCCTGTCAGAACGGGCATGATAGTGGGGGAGGGGTGAGGGGCTGGGAGAATCGGACACTAGCACCAGTATCTCTTTCAGATTGATATAAACAATCCTGTGTCTTTATTTCGAAGAAGAGCAGGTGAGTTCTCCCAAAATACCTGGGCCAATATTTAACACTTAATAAACTAAAACAGATTATCTGGTCATTGTTACATTGCTGCTTGTGGGAGCTTGTTGTGCACAGATTGGCTGCCACGTTTCCCACATTACAATAATGACTACACTTCAAAAGTACGTCAGCTGTAAAGTGCTCTAGGATGTCTTGAGGTTGTGACAGGTGCTAATTAAATGCAAGTCCTTTTTTTTTATAAATGTTTTAGATGGAAGAGAAAGCCACTAGGTTTTATTCATATTTGTGTTTGTCAGCACTCTAGATTAATTTCTCATGACATTGACTTCCAGGCCAGCAGTGCCACCAAGGGAGGCGCCTGTTGCTAATAATGCTTCGAGGCCTTCACCAGGAATCATTACTGGATCCCTTGAGACAGGTGAGTTGGGCTGGATGGGGGTCGCGTGGAGGTTGTTGCTGGCGAGGGGGTGTGGGGGTCAGATGCAAGGACATGGAGGCGGCTTTCAAGGCTCTACTCCCACCTCCTCCTGACGTCGGGTCCCTCGAGTGCCTGTGAACCAAGGGTTGGTAAAATCTGACAGGATTTTCTGGGCGGCCTTTGGGAACCATGGGAGATCCGTATGAGTTCTGTTATATCCTTGAGCCGCCTTTAAATTCTGGTGGGTTCAGGGATAATTGTCTTTAAGTGGCTCATTAATGAGCCTAACTGACATCCTGCCACCAGCAGGCAGGCTTCCCCTCTCTCACTAAACTGGGGATAGTTTTCCCAATGCCAGGAATTAGAAACAGGTAGACCTGACTGATATTCCCTGCCCCCCTCCCCCACTATCATGCCCACTTTGCAAAGATTCATTAAATCCCAGCCATTTGTCAGAACTAAATGGCAGGCATGTTTTTATTTCTCCCCTGTGCACTTTTGTCCAGCAGATTGGACATCTGGTTTTACAAATTATCTTGTTGACCATTTTCCTTGATTCCTCTCAAATGGTGTTTGCAGGCCCCATTCAGCCTTTAATCATTCCTCCTATCATTTGTTGCCCATGCGCTTCTTCCTGTGTCACACAGTTTTGCCCAGCTTTATGGTATCCATTCATCTTAATCCTTTAACAAGTTGAAGAGATTTGGAGACTCCTGTTGGGGAGCAAAGTGGACATTCATTCTGAAGGCCTTGTCCAGCTGGGTTAGGTAATGGGGATCACAATGTAAAGGCAATTGGCAAAGCCAGCTTTACACTTGGTCTAGTTTCCTTCCCCAATGAAGTCAATAAAAAAGAAAACGGCTGAGTGCAAATCCGATAGGTTTCTTCTGAAGCGATTATCTTAGATAGGGTGGATGGCCTTTTGCCAGTTGTATTTACACTGTGATCCTCAATGCCTGCTCAGTGTGAGAATGGGTGTTTTGAAAATATTTTTGGAGAATATTGTGTTATTCTGTGAAGAAGGCTGGGTGTCATTTGTGTGTGTGTGTGTGTGTGTGTGTGTGTGTGTGTGTGTGAGAGAGAGAGATAGAGAGAGAGAGAGATTTAATTAAACTGGGCAAGAAATTTATAGGAGTCAGGTTGTCTGGGGAATTGAAACATGAGAAGGATAGGTGTTAAGTTAAATCTAACACGGCATAATTAAATAAGTTGAGAGTTTTTTTGAATATCAAAGGGGAGACAGAGGTATCAAGGAACATATTTGCATCTTGGAGTTCCATAGGTAAATATGGTGAGGTATTATATTTTATTGACCCTAAAGCAAAGACAATATAGAGACATGAGGGATTTTATCTTTGGAAGGATTTGAGTTTCAGAGGTGTGAGAACAATGGAACCAGAGATCAAAGGGGAACAAAATATATTTTAGAGTTACTGTGGAGAGCTTAGGATAGGAGATAGATGGAGCTGTTTGAGCTATTGAACTAGAGCTAAGGAGATAGCTGGAGATGAGCTGGGGGGCTGTTAGCTCTGGGCTGGAAGGAGATGCAGTGTGAACCAGCCATGCAGTCAAGCCAGAAAAGTCTCAGGCTGCAACAAGCAGTTTTATTCTGAAGTGGATTCCACCACAGAGAAGAAGAGGGTAGGGGTCATGTAGTATGCCTTTATTGAAGCTACAGCAGTTTTCCTTGTGTAAAATTACTGGATTTCATAGTAGACATCTATAGGGGAGTGTTGCCTGGAATGTGTTTATTTATGGGTTGACCAAGTAGAGAGTTTTGGTGAAATGTTCTGTAAGACAAACCTTAATTGTGTAACTGTAATCTTGTGTGCTTAAGTTTTCTTTACTTTTTGTTAATAAAACTTTTACTTTTAATTTTTAAAATCCCAAAGATGCTACTGGACCTCTCGTCGCGTTCTTGTTTTCAGAATATAAAAAAAAGTTATGGCCCCTAAGCCAAATTTCCCTCTGGGATTTGGTTTGCACAGTAATTTACACTGGCTGTGGTCATAACATTAGCCAGGAGGCAGCATGTTGATGCCGGGAAATAGGACTCTTCTCAGAATCCAGTATGTGCAGCACAAAAGGATCCCTTAATTTTGCCCCAGCCATATCTCTTGACCCCAGTCAAAGAAGAGTACCTCCTATTGCATCAATGCAATAGTTTACACAACAGATTTCCAATGGCATTTGAGTGAGGCTGCCAGCTCAGTACTCACAAGGGATGAATTGTGACCATCAACGGGTGATTTTGCGTAATGCATAGGCTTGCAGTTGAGCGGTGCTTTCATGACCTCAAGACATCCAAAACACTTTACAGCCAACTAAATACTTCTGTCATGATGCAGGAAATGGACTCACTTCCACTAGAAACTGGGTTGAGCCAATCCCTTAATCATTTTAGGAGCTTGTGAGGAAGGGAGATATTCAATCCAGTCAGAATGGGTGACAGGGGAACAGGAGAATGCCATTCAGCCCCTCAAGCCCATCCTGCTACTCAAATAGATCATAGTTTATCTGTCTCTTAACTCCATCTACCTGCCTTGGCTCAGTAACCCTTAGTACCCTTCTCTAACAAGAACATAGTAATTAAAATAAGATTTCAAATATGAACAGTCTATCAAAAATGAAATGGCCTAGCAAGCTATTCAGTTGTATTAGGGATGTGCAATAAATGCTGACCTTTGCCAGAGATGCTCATATCCCAAGAATGAATAAACAAAATGTCATGGTATTGTTCCAATTTTCCAACAAATCTTAATACTGGGCAGCTTTTAAGAGTTATAAAATATTCTGATTGAACAGAAGCACGAGAGAGAGATTGGAGAAATAGAGAAAAAACTGTCAAAACTTTGAACAAGCTGCACTTGGCCGATTTGGGCTATTAGGTTTCTGAAAAGATAGTCAGAGTTTAAGAGACATGGCCATCTGAGGAGACATGCTCGCAAATTGCAGGGGAAGTTCACCAGGAAACCACAGATTAGTCAGCGAAATCCTTCACACCCACATCCAGCTGGATATGAGAAGTCAGTGGAGAAGATCAAGAAGGCATTGCAGTGAATTTCCTCCGTGAATGAATGAGTGCATCAGTAAGAAGGCAGCCATTGATAGCAGTGCATGTACACTGAAAAAGGCCCACTTATTTGGATATCTACATGAAAAAGGTGTTATCGCTCTATTCTGTAAATACGAATGATAATCACCATTAAATTTAACTTAAAATAGCGGCTTAGAGGGTTAACTTCTGCATCGGGTCTGCATAAGCTTGACTTGTATTCCCTTGAGTACAGAAGTGTGATGGGTGACTTAGATGAAGGGATAGCATAATATATCAAAATTTGCTGATGATACTAAGCTAGGTGGGAAGGTAAGCTGAGATGCTGCAAAGAGATACAGACAGGTTAAGTGAGTGGGCAACAAGATGTCACATGGAGTATAACGTAGGGGAGCATGAAATTATTCACTTTGGTCGTAAGAATAGAAATGCAGAATATTTTTTAAAAGGTGTGAAACTTGTAAGTGTTGCTGAAAAAATACTTTTTGTTGATGCTTTTCATCTTGCACTTATCGGAACAATTTGGGAGAACACCAAATGTAAAGGGAACAACAATTTATACTATGCGAGAAGAGATTGCTGATTGGTTGGCAGGTGGACTCTGGTTGGTAGAGTCATTGCCATGGAGAAAGCACCAGTTGATGGTGACTGACAGTTAACTGCCAAGCATTGTTTGAAATTTAAACCAGGCAGCTTTACTCTGATTGTCAAGGCATTGGCCTGAGGAATGAGCCAGTGAATGGCTGTCACTGCTTTTGTTTAGCTGAAACACATGCAATGCGTGTACATGTTCTTTCTGTCTGCAAAGAACAGGGCCCTAGGTTGTATCTTCTGGTACATGCAAATGCACCACATTGCGAACCTGAGTGACAATCTTAAATTGGTTGTCAGTGTAATTTTTAGCACACTGAGGATTATTTAGCAAATGCTGTCCAATTGTGAAATCACATCTAATGTTGGACACTGAGTTTTAAAAGCACGGGGTACGGCCTGTACCTTGCCTGTTGCGAACTGCAGAAGGGACATGCTGTTTGAGACGATCCACCAGCTTTTGGGATATACAACCTATATACTTAGCATCACATTAGCAATGAAATTCATGAATGAGCCAAGTGTGGTGCATTTGCATATACTGGAAGGTACATATATTAATACACAGGGCCCTGTTCTTTCCAAACAGAAAGAGCATATACACACATTGTACCTGCTAAGCAACATAAGTGACAGCCATTCTCTGGTTCATTCCACAGGGAAATGCCTTGACTAATCAGAATTAAGCTGCCTGGTTTAGATTTCAAACAATGCTATCAATTGAAGCTTTCGTAGCTGAGATTGATAGTTTTTAAGTTAGGGAAGGGTGTCAAGGGATATGGGGCAAAGGCAGGAAAATGGCGATGAGATGACCTAACTGAATGATGGGCAACATGACTTACCTCCGTCTTCCTAAAATTTTTATAAAGGCTTGTATTGAAGTCTCTTCTACCACACCATCTGACCTACCCAACAGTGGCTGAGTTAGTAAATAGGCTGCAAGTAATTATACAGATGAGGAAGACCCCCTCTCCTCCTCACCCCCAATCTTAGTTTGAGCCAAGTTAACCAACACCAAGGTCATGGTAGGAATGTTTCTCGGTATTCCCTGGCTAGAGATGGGAGCTCTCAAACACTGCTCCTGGGGCTAATTCTGTGATCTCTGCTGGACAGCGCACAGGAGGACAGAACTGGGTTCAGCTGTGAGCTCCCTGAATCAAGAGTTACTCTCTACTGGGATTCATTACTGATGAGTAGGCAGTTGAGTGATGGAATGGCGAATCTGCTTGTGCTCAAGAAGGGTGGAAACTAAAATACGATGGGGAGGGAGAGAGAGGAGGGAGAGGGATATAGGCCAAAAGAAATAATGCAACCATTTAACTCTCAGGAAATTGAGCTCAGGAAGCAATGCTGCAAATTGATTAAAATAATAAAATACGTTAATAAACAAAGCATAAGTGAGGCAGTGAATAATGAAACCCAGCTAAGAATTAATGCCTCCTAGACAGCTTAAGACGACAAGGAGCAACAGAGGGTTGTTAATGGCGTGGATAGTTTGGCTCAGGATAAATGCTTCAGCTTGATGGAAGGAAAGGTTCAATTCTTTGACAAAGATCCCCAGTAAAGAAAAACTAAAGCGATACATTCACAACCTTTGATGTGGGCTTAGAATCCATGTGATATAAAACCACTGGTCTTTCTGATCTTTCGCCTTGAGGTCGAGTTAAACCATCTGTGAGTCAATGTAATCAGCATTCATGATGCAAATGAAATGATCCAAATTAACTAGACTACACCCTTGCCAATCCTCTGTCAACTCTTCCTAACCCCGCGCACTGTCACTCCCTCACACCCATCCCATATCTACCCACTGACTGTAATCCACCCATCAACCTGCTCCCAAACCACTCACGGTTACACCCACCCCATGCTCCATCGTTCTTCCTCCTGCACCCGCCCACCGTGCCGCACTCAGCCACCCCACTCTCCATCACCTCTCCTCCACCACCCATTTTCATCCATCCGCCACCCTACCCAGCATCGTTTTCCTCACCAGCCCCACCCATTGTCAATCCCCCCTCCCCTACTCCACCCATTGTTGCCTTTCTCCTCACCCCACCAAGTGTGGTCCCCTCTCATCCACCCTATCCACTGTGTCACCCCATTCCCCCAAACCCACCAATCATTATGCCTGAATAATGAACTAAAGCAATGCTTCAAGTGTGGTTATAGCCATTAGAGCTTCAAGGCACTTGGTAGCAGGTTTTGTCAAATAAAACTGTGAAACGTAAAGAAAAACTATCAGTTTATCTTCGCAGCAAAAATTTCTGAATTTTGTAAAGGCAGTGCTTAATTTGAATGCAAAGCACTCGTACAAGGATGCCCTCTATTATTATAACTCTACTTTCTCATGAGACTTTCTACGTCTGTTTAGCAATAGGTTACAAATGGACAATGAATTTTGATATCAATAGAGAATCTTCTAAACTCTGGCAGGGTAAATGTATAAACTGTGTAGAGCCTTGTGATCAAACACACAGGCAGCAGTATAAATGTCCTCATCCTGTTTGCAGCAACAATTGATTGCAGGTAGTACTACAATAATACATTCACAGACACCAACCTTTATCTAGGGAAAAGCAAAATACTTTGTCCTAACTACCAGGAGTCAGCCAATGTCCTTAAATTCCCATATAATATAAAGGCAAAATGCCGCGGATGCTGGAAATCTGAAACAAAAACAAAAAATGCTGGAAAAACTCAGCAGGTCTGACAGCATCTGTGGAGAGAGAAACAGAGTGAACGTTTCGAGTTCATATGACTCTATATGGGATACTTGCCTTTATCAGTCGAGGCATAGATTACAAAAGTAGAGAGGTCATGTTGGAGTTGTATAGAACCTTGGTAAGGCCACAGCTGGAGTACTGTGTGCAGTTCTGGTTGCCACCTTATAGGAAGGATGTTATTGCACTGGAGGGGATGCAGAGGAGATTCACCAGGATGTTGCCTGGGATGAAACATTTAAGTTATGAAGAGAGGTTGGATAGACTTGGGTTGTTTTCGTTGGAACAGAGAAGACTGAGGGGCGACCTGATCGAGATGTACAATGAGGGGCATGGACAGGGTGGATAGGGAGCAGCTGTTCCCCTTAGTTGAAGGGTCAGTCACAAGGGGGCATAAGTTCAAGGTGGGGGGCAGGAGGTTTAGGGGGATGTGAGGAAAAACTTTTTTACCTAGAGGGTGGTGACAGTCTGGAATGCCCTGCCTGGGAGGGTGGTGGAGGCAGGTTACCTCACATCCTTTAAAAAGTACCTGGATGAGCACTTGGCACGTCAAAACATTCAAGGCTATGGGCCAAATGCTGATAAATGGGATTAGGTAGGTAGGTCAGGTGTTTCTCATGTGTCGGTGCAGACTCAATAAGCCTCTTCTGCACTGTGATTCTGTGTGATTCTTCAGGCCTGATGCTGAAAATCCCAGATCTGGGATTTTCCAGCATTTTCTCTTTTTGTTTCAGAATTCCAGCAGCCGTGGTATTTTGCTTTTACCTCTGCATTCCTAGTCCAGTTAACACAACCACTATACTACCTACTCAGGAGGCTTGGACACGAGAAAGCCTTTATCCTGCCTTTCCTAACGCTCAGGTCCGTGCACTTTTCAGCCCAAGCCTGTGGGGCAGTGATCAGGACTGAGAACCTCATCTGAAAGGACAGGGGCACTGAACCCATGCTAGGCCTCAAATGCTTCACCTATTGAAAAATTGGTTAACTTGGCATTTACAATTTAGATTCAGCTTGGGATCTTTCCAGCTGTACTGGCTTGATACTTCACCAAGTGCTGCAATGATTCACTGAACTTTCCACCAGCCCCTCTTGATGGTTTAAAGAAGGAGCAGGTAGACCTGGTTTGTGAAGCTGTCACAAAAGCACAACAGTCGGGGGAGGAAAAGCTGCAGGGACGAAATTGAGTGTTGCTGAAAAAGCAAGACATGGCAAAGCTTTCCATCTTGCCGAGAAAGTCCCTTTTTTCAGCAATACTCAAGTTCTGTACAACCAAGGGAATTAAACTATTTTCTACTAGGAAAAGCAGCCAGGTGACCTATTTCTCCTGCACAATTTTATGCACTGAGTTTGTTTTTTTCCACGTTTCATATGAAGGTCATGGAAGCATTTTCCTCAGTACATTTTAGAGAACGTTAAACTGGGCTGCTAATAAAGATAGTTAAATGCTGGCCTTGCCAGCGAAGGCCCCATCTTGTTAAAAATAAAAGAAAGGATAATGAAAAAGTTTGACGGGGTTAACATACGGAAAACATTTTCACACGTAAGGGTGTGCAAGTTATCATCAATATAATAAAATCACAAATAAATCCAATAAAGAATGCAGCAGAAAGACTAGATTGATGGGGTTAGAAGGAGACTCATGCGGAGCATAAAGAGCAGCACAGACTAAATGTGTTGAATGACCTTGCTCTGGGCTGAAAATTCTACGTAAAAGTTTGACACCTACCGATTGGTGGGTTTTGGCAGACACCGTCTTCACCGCGTCTGGATCCCAGATAACCAGGTCACTATCAGAGCCGACAGCCACTTTGCCTTTCCGTGGGTACAGATTGAAGATTTTGGCAGCATTAGTGCTTGTTACCGCCACAAACATGTTCTCGTCCATTTTACCAGTCGCCTGCCGGAACAGAAACAGTTGACATCCTCACTCAGCTTCTCTCAGAGGGCCGGGGATGAATGGGGGAGGGCGATATTCCTCTTGAACACATTGAACGATTTAGAGAAAAAATGACATTCCTGTTTCTGAACTTAATGTCCTCAAAGCTTTTAGTTCAAAGGTATGTTTGTGTACATACAGGACTTGGGGTGGGGGGAGGAAATAATGCAGATCTAGTATGTAAAGAAAGTACATCAGCCATGATCTAATTGAATGGTGGAACAGGCTCAAGGGGCCAAATGGCCTACTCCTGCTCCTGTGTCTCCGATTTCTTTTTGTTCACCACCCATCCCCATACTTTTCACCCAGTGCACTAAAGCCTCACTGTAGTCTGATGGCACACTGAACATAAGATTCATAAAATGTTAGTCAATCTTGATGAGAAATGTGTGTGGGGGTGAGGACGGGGAGAGTGGCGGTGGGGAAGAGGGGGAAATGATTCAGACCAAACTACCTTAAAATCAAGAGAGCTTGGAGTAGATTTTCAAATCGCCTCCTGGATATAAAGCTGGCACTGCGGATTGGTAGTTCCTCCAATGGGCGGTCGATGCGCAGTGAAAGTTTTGTACCTGGGCAACAAGTTGAAATTCTATCCCATTGTACCCAATTCCTTTATGTGATGTGCCCTTAAAGGCCTTAAATCCTATTTATGGATTCTTCCGCAAGAACCTCCTCCATAATGGTTTGACTGACCTTCTCTTTTAGTTGACTTTATTTTCTGCCATCCTAACTTTTGCTTAATTACCTGAAGTTAGGATGCAAGAACTACCAGAAAAAGAGATTTGTTTTAATGCATCATGTTATGATGATGTGAAGTGCAATGCCTGAAAGAGTGGTGGAAGCAGATTCAACTACAGCCTTCAAAGGGAAATATGATATGGCATATACTTGCTGGAAAAGGAATAATTTGCGGGCCTATAGGGAAAAGGGAAACAGGACTAATAGGATAATTCTTTTAAAGAGCTGGCAAGGGCATGATGGGCTGAATGGCCTTCTTTTGTGCTGTAAAGCTCTATCATAATATTGACTCTAAATGAGTGCAGGAGCCTGCCAGTAACATGGCAACATGTGACCTAAATTCCTGACACATTCCAGGGAGAAAGATTTAAAACATGCACATTTTTTGCATGTGAGTATTTAAGGTTACTGGTAGAAAACCAGTAGCTCTCTGCACACCATGCTGCAACTAAACAGTCTCACGACAGGCAAGTTAGTGCAATAATTCCACCTACCACTGCCTTGTCCCAGATGATGGACATTCGCTCCTCTGCTCCATTCGTGCCCTCAGGAATCTGAGTGAAGTCATCCTTTCCGATCGCTTTCTGTGCTGTGCTGAATGTGCAGTGAGCACTCCCTGCTACTTGCAAATCACCACTAGATAAAGATTAGGCACAGTCACTTAGTGGAACAACGCAGTTACATTCACATTCCATCTCACTGTTGGTCCAAAAAAGCCAATTGATTTACAAGCTTCCCACAGACTAATATCACAACGTGTGGGATTGGACACATTTAACATTCAGTGCCCCGAAGAAAAACTCCTTACCCTGTTTGCAGATTGTAAAGCAAGAGGGTGATTTTGAAACCTGTGAGTATTCAGCATTTGCTGGAGATGCAGTAAAGAGAGGAACCTTTAACTAGACTCCATCAGAAGGCCAACTGTGACTGGCAACCAAAGCACAATTTTGTTAATTTTCTCCCAAAATTGCTCTATCCACAGCTAATGGTGCAACAACTTATTTTAACAAAACACGGGACAATGAAGGAGCTTGATCTAGGTTTGAATCCAGATCTGACTGACAAGGTGAAAGACTATATTAACTGTAAAAGGTCCTGCGTGAATGCATTTACTAGCTTAATTGTTCCGAGCATTAAACATTGACTCCAAGAAGCCATGTAATTCAAAGAAGCCATGGTGTGCCAGATGTGGGAAATTAAAATAAATTGCACCAATCATCAGGGGTGCTCTGCTGGAAGAGAGGCAGAGGCATATTTCTGAGGTCTAAGCAGTGTGCAAGGACTTGAGACCTACACTGGGAAAGGGTCCATTCTTCAGTGCTGGCATTTAGCAGAGTACAAAACTGATCTAAGAAAATGGTACAAAAATCCTTCACAATATCCTTTTCACTTTAATACACTGAACACAGACATCCAAAGGGTTAAGTATAGCATAATCCCCAAAGCCTTCTGAGGAGGGAGAGAGGGGCCAAGGTTACGCCTGCTGAATTGTGGCTAAATTCTGCTGAGAGCTTGTGTGCCACCAGACTTACAAAACGTCTCATTAACTGCACACATGAGCCTTGAGAGAGAGACTGCGGTTGAGTTAATGCTCCGTGCTTCAGTAACAGCAAATCTGTCCAATAAGATTAACAGGTTGCAGCAAACTGATGAGCCATCTCTGAGTTATGCTTCTGATTTGGAATTGAGTAGGGTCCGAACACAAGAAGGAATTACAATAAAAAACTTATTTTTTTCCTTTGGTCATCACTGAAGTTCCTCGTGATGAATAAATCTTCTGTACACATGACGAGGTCTCCAACAGATAGAAAGACTTGCACTTATATAAGAGTCTCTGCATGATGAGTAGGACCAGGCACTTAGGAGCTTACAGAATTGGAGGTTATTCTGCCTGTGTTGATATTTTGAAATAACTGTCCAATTCGCCTCACTCTCCTGCCTTTTCTCCGCAGTCCTGCAAATTTTCCCCTTCGGGGATGTAAATCCAATTCCCATTTGAAAGCTACTATTGAGTATATTTCCACCACCCTTTCAAACAGGGCATCCCAGAATATAACTCACTGGGCAAAAAATTCTCATCCTTCACAGGCTTTTTTGCCAATTACCTTAAATCTGTGCCCTCCGGTTGCCAACCCTTCTGCCAGTGGAAACAATTTCTCTCTAGTAGTCTATCAAAACCACTCATTTTTGAATACCTCTGCTAAATATCCCCTTTAAGAATAATTCCAGTGAACTATGGCACCATTGTGTCATTCTCCCCATTTCCTACACCCAGCATCCTGTGGCCTGGCTCAGTGGGATCGCCAATTAGTGTAGAGTTGGCACTGAATTTCCGTTGTAGGCAAAATGATTCAGAGGTCAGTTTATTGGAAGACGACAAACTGTTCTGTTCCAGTGACTTATTTTCTTAATGCAGCAACCCCGTGGTAGAAAATGGCATTCATAATGTGATGTAACACACGCAGGACTATTCCCAGGGCTGTACTTTTCTTCATCATTTGGAACTGCCAACCTGCAGTGCTGTTGACTTGCATCCATGGATGTGGACATTGCGGCTTCTGTTCACCACTCAGGCCATGTAATATCACTCCCTGGTGTGATGCCATAAGACAAAGGCCCCTGGGTAATGCATTCAAGACCCTGTGCAGAAAACTCCCCTTCATGGGTTGAGAATTCTCTATCAAAGTTAGCAGGGAAAAAGCTTAAAACAAAAGTAATTTTTATTTATTACGCATTTGATAACTTATGTCACAAACATTGCCTAGCAACGTGGCAGCAGTGTGTGCCATCTACAAGATGTGCTGCACGAATGTACCAAGGCTCCATAGACAGCACCTTCCAAACCCATGACCACTACTATCTAGAAGGACAAGGGCAGCAGATAGTAGGGAGCACCATCACTTAGAGGTTCCCCTCCAAGCCACTCACCATTCTGACTTGGAAATATGTCACCGTTCCTTCACTGTCGTTGGGTCGAAATCCTGGAACTCCCTCCCTATCAGCATTGTGGGTGTACCTATACCACATGGACTGCAGCAGTTCAAGAAGGCAGCTCACCACCACTTTAAGGGCAATTAGGGATGGGACAACATCCCATAAATGAATTTTAAAAATCTCAAACTGAGGCACTCGTAAAAAAATAATTTAAATTGTAAAATCTAAGAGGCAGACATTTCATTTGCCAGCATGTTTTGCACTTTAATTATGTCAGTTGGCAAGGCTGCTGCGTGGGGGAACACTGTACTAAATTTTGGAATGAAAATCCCTTAAATTGCTCAAAAAAACAAATGAGCCAGATTGAGGGGGTGGGGGAGCGAGGGTGGTGGAACGGGGGGGAGGTGGCACTGACAACAGTTCAAGTTTCTGACATCAACTGGCATATTTTCCATTCAAAACAGTTGTGATATATTTTATGGGTCCAAGCCCCTTTAAGAACCTAATTCTGAAGATTTGGCCTGTCCTATGTTTGGAGTGTAAGGTTTGTTTCCAGTGCAGGAAAAAGGAGAGGATAGCATAAAAAAAAAGTTAATCTTCATCCAGTCCTTGTGACCTCGATTCTACAGCAGAAACTAATTCAAACTTGGCATCTTACCTTCAATGGAAGGAAAAGCATTGTGTCATCTTACCTATGTTTTCTCCATCCTGCATCTCCTACTCAAACCCACCCTTTGCCAGGACCTGAACTCCTTACCTCCCTTCTTCCCACAGAAGAGAAGTTTCCAAAACCCAAGCTTGATATCACCTAATTCTCAATTTGGGGCGTCTGCTGTCCCGCCCTTTGAATTCTGGGTTTGGCTCTTATTTGGCAATGTTGAGGCAAAGACACTGAAACAGGGTACCTGGATATCTCGATACCAATGTCTGTTGTAATGGACAGGATTTTCGCTGCAATATGAAGTTAGGAATGGAGGCGGGCGGGCACATAATTTTGTGCTGTCAGCAGCATGCCGGTTTTCCTGAACCATACCACCCCCACCCACACTTTGCGAGCCATTTTTCTGGAGGTTACCTCAAGGGGAGGATATCAGCTCATTTAAAGGCCAGTTAGAGCCAATTACCAGAGGCTGACGGAATTTTTCAGTTGGCCTGCTAGTCTCTTGTGGCGTCAGGGGCACAGTTGCTGCTTAGAGGTTGTCTCCCTGTGGCAGAACTGGGGAGGGGGTTGGGGGGGGAGGAGGGTCGGGGTGGAGCTCCAGGATGCATTTGAGGCCGTCCCCTACCTACCTGGCCACAGTTCTGTGCAAGGGCTCCAACTCCACACTGGTGGCCCGGCAGCTGAGGCCATTTCTGATTTCGAATATGCTACACTCACTCTCCCTTACCTGTGACATCAGGCTGCAGTTCCTTCCAGGCTGCTGTTGCATTCCATTGGCCCTCAAGCTTTGACAGCCCAGCTGCTGTCCCTAATTGGATAACAAGTGCACCCTCTGGTTACTAATTGGCCAATTCAGGCAAAATCAGAGTGGGGTGCCTGCTCATGGCACAGTCTGAGGTCGGGACCCCCATTTGACCCCCCCCACTTCAGGGTCCTAACCCAAAGCACAAAATCCAGTCCAACATGTCAAGACAGCAGCAGGATTCTGAACAAACATCCAAAGATACATGGGGATTGGAAGCTGTCAGCACTAGTGGTTGCGCACCCTGCCATTCTGATTAATAGTTTTACTGTTAATTTAAAATAATAACAATCAGAAGATCCTTTCACTTCACCCCCTCCCCCAAAAGTTCGCAGCCGTTCAAATGCTTTTTGAGTTCCAATCTATTTGGCTTTACCTTGATAAGAGAGAAATCAGGTGATCAGGAGTGGTAGGATCTGGGCTGAGCGGTGGGGAAGTCACAAAAGCGGCAGCCTTGGCCCAGTTTTTGCTCCAATAGTGCGTGCCGTCTGTGCCAAGGCTGGCACTGATTGGTTCTCCAAACACAACATTGCCTAGCAACCAGAAAAATAAATGGTTTAGCATTAAACTTTAAATTCTTCAACAAGTGGCTTCAAACAGTCATCAGGCAAAACAGGCAGGAAAAGAAAACTGCACCCCACCTTTTTTCTTGGCTTGGGCTATGATGTCTGCCGCAGTCTTACTCATTACTTTTGTGACATAAAGAGGACAGTTGGTCTGACCAGCGATTGTGATAGCACGGAACACAGCTTCTGCCTCCAACTAAATAATAAATAACACATGTTATAGATGGAGCTCTTGGCTACACAAAAAGGTATTTTGTGAAAGGCTGTCAAACTCCTATTCAAAACGGGTGGCTTTTCTGTAGAATATACACACAGTGGCAAGTCATTAATTTAACCACTGCCCACTTGTTCAAATAGCCACTACTTACATTGATATAGTGCCTTTAACATCATATAAATGTTCCACTTTACAGGAGTATTATCGGACAAAATTTAACACAGCCGCACAGGGAGACATTAGGACAGGTAAAGAAAAACGTGCATTTTTATTGCGCGTTTCATGACTGCTGGATGTTTTTAAGCACTTTACAACCAACAAAATAACTTTTGAAGTGTAATCATTGTTGTAACACAAGAAATGCAGATGATTATTTGCACACAGCAACCCCCACAAACAGCAAAGTGACAATGACCAGATAATCTGCTCTTATAATGTTGATTGAGGGATAAATACCGCAGGACACCAGGGATAACTCCTCTGCTCTTCTTCAAGATCCACACCATGGGATCTTCTCCATCTACCTGAGAGGGCAGACGGGGCTTCAGTTTAATGTCTCATCTGAACAAAGACACCTCTGACAGTGCAGCATTACCTCAGTACTGCACTGGAATACCATCTTGATTTTTTTGCGCTCAAGTCTTGCAGTGTGATTTGAACCTAGAACTTTCTGACCCAGAGGTTAGAGTGCTACTAATTAAGCCACAGCTGACCCATACAGGTGACCCAAAGTTTGGTCAAAGAGATGTCTTGAAGAGGACAGAGAGGTGGAAAGGCACTTAGGGAGGCAACTCCAAAGCTTAGGGCCTAGGCAGCTGAAGACATGGCCACCAATGACAGGACAATGGACATCAGTAATACACAAGAGGCCCAAGTTACTGTACAGACTAAAACAAAGCCACTTTTCAATAACCAAGCGCCTTCCAAAACTTAATTATGTAGAGGAAACTGGAAATGCTCACTAGGTTTACCAACTGATGTGTTCTGACTGCACCTTGAATATCCCTGATGCTGTTTGCAAGTGCACAGAAATTTATTAGAATTCTTTGAGGAGGTAACTAGCAGGATCGATAAAAGGAAACCAGTAGATGTAATATATTTGGATTTCCAAAATACGTTCAATAAGGTGCCACATGTAAGGCTACTTAATAAGATAAGAGCCCATGGTGTTGGGGGTGGTATATTAGCGTGGATAGAGGACTGGCTAACAAAGAGAAGACAGAGTTGGGATAAAGGGGACATTTTCAGGATGGCAACCTGTAATTAGTGGGGTGCCACAGGGATCAGTGCTGGGGCCACAATTATTTACAACATATATTAATGACTTAGATGAGGGAAGTGAATGTTCTATCGCCAAATTTGCGGATGATACAAAAATAGGTGGGAAGGCAAGTGGTGAGAATGACACAAGGAGTCTACGGGGGGGATATAGACAGGTTAAGTGAGTGGGCAAAAAAGTGGCAAATGGAATATAATGTGGGAAATGTGAGGTTATGCACTTTGGCAGGAAGAATAGAGGAGCTGAATATTATTTAAATGGAGAAAGACTGTAGAAAGCTGTTGGCCTTTATTTCAAAGGGAATGGAGTATAAAAATAGGGAAGTCTTGCTAAAACTGTATGAGGCACTAGTTAGACCATACCTAGAATACTATGAACAGTTTTGGTTCCCTTATCTAAGGGAAGGTATACTAGCATTGGGGGCAGATCAGAGAAGGTTCACTAGGTTGATTCCGGGTATGGGAGGATTTTTTTATGAGGAGAGGTTAAGCAGGTTGGGCCTTTACTCATTGGAATATAGAAGAATGAGAGGCAACCTTATTGAAACATAAGTTTCTTAGGGGGCTTGACAGGGTAGATACTGAGAGATTGTTTCACCTTGTGGGAGAGTCTAGGACCAGTGGGCAAAATCTCAGAGTAAGGGGTTGCCCATTTAAAACAGAGATAAGGAGGAATTTCTTCTCTCAGAGGGTAGTTAATCTGTGGGATTCTTTACTGAGGAGCTGGGAAAAAAACTGAAGGCAACTAGTTGTCCCACTCTTGATCATGGCAGTAATGCTTATCTGTTAAATGGACGTGACTGGATATGGGGTTAAGATATGATCGAGTTTAGCTCATCTCCTATCCCCTCCACTCCTCTACTAATGTGCTGATACTTAACACCTAGCCTCAAGATGAAGAATAGTGAAGATTAGGAGAACTGCCAACACACATGGAGGCGAAGCCCATTGTGAATGAGCACTTCAGGTGAGCAGATGCCAAAACTGGAGCAGAAGCTAAAGTGTTTGTGCCTACTTGTCTTGACCAAGTCTTTAGCAAAGTCTTTATTACAGATGAGAGAAATGAAAAGCCAAAGAAACCTACAATACTTCCATCTTGATAGCATTATGTAAATCAAGAACTGACGTGCGTTCATGTGAATTGTATTACTGCTTGCTGTTTCATAAATAAATTAAAAATGTATTGTGAACCATTTGCAATCTATTGAATCATTTATTGAAAACTTTTAGCATTGAAACATGTCCCAAGGTTCTTCACAGAAGCATGATCAGACAAAAATGGATGCCAAATCGATGGAGGATTTATTAGGAGAGATGAGGAAGATTTTAAGAAGGGCTCACCAGGTGCCCTGGCTGAGGTGAAGAGATGGAGGGATTTAGGGAGGCTGATGGTATAACTGGTGAAGTAAAGGAAGGGGGGCAGAGCACAACAGGTAAAAGTTGGAGAAGGTGTTTGTAGGACTGGAGGAGGTGACAGGGATTGGTAATGATGTGGCAGTTGGTCAGTGGGGAGGGAGAAAGGCCATGAAAGGCCAACAATTTAAAATTTGAGATATTGGGGGCCTAGGAACCAACATAGGGTGGCAAGAATAATTGTGATCGTTGAGTGAGCTTGGTGTAGAATAGGATACTTGTGAGATAGAATATGGATGGCAGAGAATTGCATGAGCTGAAGTGTACACGCAAGGTGGACAGGAGACTAACAAGTGCAGCACTGAAATAGTCGATTCTTGAGGTCATAAAGGAATAGATGAGGGTTTCAGCAATGATTGGACTGGCACATAGGTGGAGGTCATGGAGGTGGAATTAGTTGGTCATTTTGATGGTGATAATATGGGGACAGCAGCTTGGCAGCGGCCAGTGGGGTAGGTGAATCAAATAGGATGCTGAGGTTGTGAACATTTAAAAACATATTATAAGTCCCACAAACATCTAGAATGTCAATAAAAACATCAAAGGTAGGTTTCTTTGGTCCTTTAGTGAAAAATCTTTATTTTCAGTGGTTCAAATTTAAGGAATATTCAGTCAGTGCAGTTAGATTCTAGAAGCCCTGGGGTTCTATTGTTCACTGAACTATGTGAATAAAGCCTTTCATTTTAATTATTGGCCTGTGCAGCATACTGCCAGCTAAGTCAGAAGGACTGCACTCTCACACTAATGCCTTGTTAGGGAGAATACAGTAAGAATTTATTGAAAGGGAATTACTTAGAATCTCCAGACAGACAGTACCATCAAGTACATTAACAGTTAAGGGTTACCAGATGAACTTTGCACACCCTTAGGACCTGCAATCACCAGAAAGACCCTGGAAACTAGGCTGGAGACCGAGGATGAAAACAAGATAGATTAAGTGTGCTCATCAACAGATAAGGAAAGGATGGACGGTCCCAGCTTAGATAGGGGGACAAGGCTCTGCCTGGGTGAGGGTTGAACAATGTTCTTGTCAGTGCTGTATAAATAAGCTGTATACTTGTAATTTGGTAGAGTGCTACCTCAAGTTGCTTTAGGTGATTCTCTCCTTGCAATTGCTCAAGTAAATGATTGTAACCTACACCTAAGCCTCCTGTGGTTTGCTTATCAAAGATACCACTACAGCCTAAGTCAGAAGTACTTCACTCTCACACTAATGCCCTCTCATGTCACCTCATGGAGGATCGCTTGTGTTGCTGAAGATACACAACCCCTGCCTGCACCCAGTTTGTGATTGTTATGAGAGTGCTCTAATTTATTAAGGCAAGGTATATGTTTGGATAGATCTCTTCCCAGACGTTCTAATCTGTTTCCAATGCTGCCCGAAACCTACTCCCAAGTGTTAGCTTAATCCCAGTAGTGTAGCCAGTTCAGAAGTGAGCTTGGAACATCATAACACCATTTATAACTGCAGAATCGAGCCTTGGTTCTTACTGGAAGTGAATTGGAACAGGTTCAAGGTGGGAGAGAACATAAACACACAAACATAGAGAGTGTTGCTTCATTGCTGAACCAGACAGCAACTCCAACCAGACTTCTACAGTTTGCAGCAGCGCGATGCCCCTGTGTTCAGCATACAGACAAGTACCTGTGCCTTCATAAACCTTCACTGAGGGAAAACATGTTGCTACTGTTTTACTTGCACATCATTTGAAGCATGGTATCATCCATGGGCTGGTAGAGCATTCCTGACAGATGATCCATTCAAGGACTCCAGGCTATTATCAGTGCTGCATTTATATTTTAACCTCAGGGCACTGCTGCTCTCTTATCAATCTGATTTTGAACACAAAGGTCATTCACTTTTCACCGCTATATCAATAACACAAAGCGAATCCTTTTGGTTCTGCCTTTACTGCAGTTCTCAAAGCATCTAGCCTTTCTTATTCTCCCCTCTCCGTCCTTTACCATCAGCATTCTCCCAATGCCATCCTTGTGCTGTCGAGCCAGTATTTGGTGCAACTGGACAGCAGCTCTTGGTACAACGTCCAATTGACCATCATCAATGTGAGAGTTTAGGCACAAAGGGCCCAATTTTAACCGTGCATGTGAACGGGTTTTGAGTAACTTAAAAAAAGGGTCCTTGTGTCCAGAGGCTGTTCAATTATGAAGCAGTATAGTCTCATCTAGCCTAATCCTATCGCCACCCCATATCCAGTCCTCCATCCTACAAGATTTTTTCTTCTCTAATGCTTATGAAATCCCCAGCACCACACTTGAAAGAATCAGTCAAGTTAGCACAGGCTAGATTTAAACCTGGGAATTTAACCAAATGAAACATCTGAAGTGTGCAGGCTTTCTTAAAAAAGAAACTCTTAAAAATAAATCACCAGACAAACGCAGAGTTACTATTATAGCTAAATTAATTTTAGCTAAAATTACAAATCTCAATTCTGTTCCTCTTGTATGTACCCTAAGTTGCCTCCATTTTCTCAGACTCGAAACGTCAACTCTTTCTCTCTCTCCACAGAAGCTGAGTTTTTCCAGAATTTTCTCTTTTTGTTCCATTTTCACTTACCTCTTATTCTTTTTATTTTTAAATTTAATTTAGCTATCTCCTTTTCTCTATATAATTTACTTTCATCTCTTTCCCATAAAATAGATTGCTTTAAATCTTGACGCATCTGATTTATTTTTCTTGATTTCTAATGCTCACATTGTACGTAGAAACAGGATTTTTTTTAAAAATGGGGGTTTCATGGGCTGCAATAAGCCAGCTTTAAAAGGGGAGTTAAAATTGTGATTTGTTATTTTTTAATTTTGCAAGTTTAATATTACAGCAATAAGGCCAAAACCCCCTGAGGAGCTGACATAATCAGACAACCTGCCTTATTCAAACAAGGAAGTGTTAAGCAATTGAATTGGTTGGTGATGGATCCTGACGACACCCATATGACTGTACTCTTCTGCAGCTCTGAAAGGGTCAGAGGGTGAGCCTATGGAGCTTTTCCTGACTGGCTTGAGGATGGCACTGGCAATGGCCAGCCACCATCAGTGAGAAAATGCCAGACCAAGGCTTCATGAACAAAACACAGCAATACCCAACCAACACCCACCCCCCACCGCCCCCCCTCACCTCCCAAAAAGAAAATCCTCTATGGTCTTCAAAAACTCAGCAGCTAAAGAACTCCTCTTTAAAGAGTTAAACCTTTCATAAGTGGTGGGTGACAATGTAAAACAAGCCAGGAATGGACAGGTTAACATCTTTCCACAAACAGCATTGATGTTTATTGAGAAAAAACAGATTGTGGAATACCCAGCCCTTTCAGCAGAACGTGGGCTCAAAGGTGAATCCTAATGAAGCAGAAGTAACAAAGGAAACTCTTAATTTCCCTCCAATTCCCTTCCCATGCTTCTTTGTTAATTGCTGTTTAAAGCACAATCTGTAGCTTCATTATAAGAGATGGCTGAAAACTACTAAGAACCATCTTGGCTCAGCTTCTCGGCATTCCTATTCCCTTAATCATACGCATTTTCCCCTCTTGCAGTGGGCACATTGCTTGTGTGTGCACACTGGCTGGTGTATTTTCCTACATTACAGCAGGGGCAACACTCGAAAAGTATTTCAGGTTAGAAGGGTCACAAATTGCTCATTTCATTACCTCCTCTGGCCGACTGAGCACATGTCCCTCCGGACCGCTGATCCCCATCTCCAGCAAACGTCTTTGTTCCTGTAAAAGATGCAAACCATGTTAAAACTGCCACATGCAGATACAGTAATACTGTTGAATGAATTTCACTGACAAGGATTTAATTAGAAACTGGAATGTAGATGAACAGAAAAAAAACAAGCTCCATCCACAATTCAGCTTCTACCATGTTCTAAGTCCCAAAATACAAAAAATAAAGTTATTGACTAATTATAGCAATCAATCTCTATCAATTAATCTACAATAGAGACATTCATGAAGTGAGGAAAACCCTAAAAGTGGAGGGCTTTGCAAAGCGTGCCGCACTTGCCACACGCTACCAAAAATAAACTGTATCAGATTGGCTGGCCTTTCTTTTAGGCATGATTCTGCCCAAGTTAAGGGTGTTAATCTGTCTCCTGCCAATTAACACACCTCAGAGTAGCAAATGGCTGTGGGGATGCTGTGATCGGCGGGGATGCATTTGCCAAAAATTCAGCCCAAAGTACCAATGCACTGACCTGGGCAATGATATCTCCATTCTCCGCGTGGACTTGCATTATCCCTCCAAGGTCTCCCACATACTTACAGATGTCATAGAGCTGCAAAGCAATTGGAAAAACACATTGAAGAGTTTGTGCCAGGTTCAGCAACTGATTCAACGTTTCTATAGATAAACAACTTGCCGTTTGGAATCACCAGCTACTGCCATATGAACAGCTCATGATGTTCTGGCTGCCAATGGGGGTATAAACAGATTTAACTTCGTCCTTACACCTCCATTCCCTGGTGTTGCCTTCCTCAATCTTACAACTCACATTAAGTGGTACATATCAGGGTCTGGGCAAAACATTAATTAAACCTAAATAAAGGCCATCACTTTAGTCTTGGGTCAACTACCTCTCTATCATTTGCTAAATTCTTCCTTGTTTAATACAACTGTCTCTCCCTCCAGGGCTGGTCAGTCAGATCAAAATGGTTTCTTGCATGTCCTGGACACACTAATGCTCCTATGCTATACCCAACCTCCCATCCAAACTTCCTCAATTGTCTCCTCATGCCATACCGGCGGCTTTGTGGATTCGGATGTCTGAATAAATGCCAAGAGGCATCTGTCACTATGTAGGGTCTGTCTGGATCAGAGACTCCCAACGCTGCTGGTCCCACTCACTGGTAAATGCAGCGTTATGCAAAGAAGGTGGAATTCTGTCAGGTCTTCCTCTCAATTCTCCCCCTGTACCTGTCATCCAACTTCTGCGGCAACATGGGGAGCCTGGCAACAGAAACACGCAGGCTAATGGTTTTTGCCAAAATTTTCAAATTATGAACAAAGGCTCCACATTTGTGAGAAATGTTTGATGTTCCTGCACATAGTTACCACGCTGCACTGGTTTTCATCTGCTCAGATGAAAGCAAAAAGAATTACCTAGTTAAAACCAGGTGCTGGGTTAATATTTCAGCAAACTGACGCATTTTAAAATTCCTCCAGAAATTAAACCATTGCATTCAGCAAAGCACCACACTGAAATGAAACGCCAGAGTTCCTCATGCTTTGCGAAATTCTCCATTTTGAGCAGTATTAAATATATGCAAATAGACATGGGTAGCCTTATAGTAGTATAGCTGGCCTGACAACGAACTGTGCCCAAGCCATCATTGGTCACATATTCTTGTCTGTAACATTGTAATGTTTCTAGTGGGAGTTTGTGGAAAGGGGCCCTAGAGAGAGAGTTGAAAGAAAAAGAGGCCTGGTAGTTACAGAACATTATTGGTAAAAGATTTGGCAACATCTTACCAGGGATGGAAGGATGAAAAGATAAGTTAAAGTAGTTTTTTTCATCAGTATTTCAAAAATAAATTGGCACCCGTAAATTTTCGTAATAGCTAGCCATATGAGCTACAGCATTCATCTTGCTGAAGCTATCAAAATCCCACAATTGCTCTCCGTGGTTTCCAAAACCCTGTCCCCTCAGGATAATCCCGGATATGAAGAATTTGAGCATTCTAGAATCCCAGGATAACTCCAAACACCTATTCTTAAAAGTTACCATGTGAATATTGTGCTACTGTGGCAGATGTGCACACAAATGAAGCCAAAGAATAAGAATACAGGTTTCACTTTTTAAAATTTTTACCTCAGCATTCGACATCTGATATAAATCTTTATAAGCCAGGTAGACAAGGAAGGAATTCACACCTGTCAGTAATAAAACACAGATACAACTCAAAAATATGGTAAAATAGGGTTAAAATAAAATATGTTACCTAGATTGGGAAGGGGACAAACATCATTTTTGAATTAAACTACACTCTGTAATACCAATAATAAAAATGCTAAGGAAGACTAAAGAACTGGCTATTGTATCCCAACATAACCAGCAAATAGTTCTGCATATTTTTCTTAAAAAGGCATTTAAAACTGGGTTACTCACAAGTGGTGAATTGACACAGATTAAAGTGTTATTTTAATTAATCTTTTTCAACTGACTACTCTTTAAAATAATCAAGAAATGCCATAATCGCGGTGTATAAGTCGAGCTGAGGTATGGGACTACCCCATTTTCCTGACCCCTAAAAGTCAAGTTTTTGCATATACTTGGTGTGTAAGTCAACCCTCACCCCCTTTTCAGCCACAACATGTTATCTAGTCAGCCTCAATTGTTTGATCCCCAAATGCATGTTCTACTTACTGATATCTTATAACTGGGTGCAAGGGAGAACACAGACTATATGGGCTATGTTACAAAGATGTTTAAGACACATCCCCACTCTGCATCGGATACCGGTAGCATTTCAAAATGGTGATCACCCACACTTACGGTTCACTTTTATACTCAGCATATAGGGGGAGACAGTGGCATACTAGTAATGTCACTGGACTAGTACTCCAGAGACACACGGCAACTGGTGGAATTTCAATTCAGTGAACAAATCTGGAACATAAAGCTAATCTCAGCACTGGAGACCATGACAACTATCATCAATTGTCATAAAAACCCATCTGGTTCACTAATGTCCTTCAGGGAAGGAAATCTGCCGTCCTTACCTGGTCTGGCCTACATGTGAGTCCAGACCTACAGCAATGAGGTTGACTCTTAGCTGCCCTCTGAAATGACCTAGCAAGATCAATTCCAGGGTAATTAGGGATGGGCAACAAATGCTGGCCTTGCCTGAGACGCCCATATCCCATCAAAAGATTTAAAAAGTCAACCTGGTTTTTGGAGGGATTTTTCGAGGCTTCAAAGATCCATGCATACACTGATATTTATGACACTTTTGAAAGCAATTTTTTTTTACTTGCCTTAAAAAGTGTATCTAATTTTCATCCAATAAATGAGAGGACAATTCAAGCTCTCGTTTTGCTGACATATTGCGGAGCAACATTCTTGATGTTTCCTTTTCAAACCCATTACATTAATAAGTAATTTTTCCTATTTCCATTTACACACAACACGCTCAGCATTACTTATAAATCACTTCTGACTGAATAATTCATGGTGGTCTTATTAGGCTTTAAATGTTACCATCTGTGGCCAGCTTTTAGAATAAGACGCCTTCAACAACCTTATCACATAATTCACAGGATGTTCATCAAAAAGTCATAACTAGGAATGTAAATATATAAGGCACATGGAGGAGGGTTGGATACATTGTCAATCAGTTGGATGGGGGAGGTGGGCCATTCCTGGGGGTAGGATTGCTCATTGGTGGGGGAAGGAGCTGGTGGTTGGAAGCCTCAAGCGGAGGTCGGAGGCCTGGAAGGGGTTGAGGGGAAAATTGGAAAGAACAGAGAAACTCAGAGACCTGGGGAGGAGAGGGAAAACCAAAGGGAGGTGAATTTGAGGCAAGGGTTGGGGGGTGGGGTGTGCTGATGGTGGGAGAGAAGAAATTCCTCATCTGCCTTGAATGGGAGACGCTTCATTTTTAAACTGTACCCCCAATTTCTAGGTTCTTCCACGAGAGGGGACATCCTCTCAGCATTTACCATCAAGCCCCCTCAGAATCTTACATGTTTCAATAAGATCACTTCTCATTCCTCTAAACTCCAATGAGTATAGGCTCAACGTTTCCTCATAAGACAACCCCATTCATCACAGAAATCAGCCTAATGATCCTTCTATGAACTGTTTCCAATGTAAGTATATCCTCCTTAAATAAGGAGACCAAAACTGAATGCAACACTCTAGGTGTAGGCTCATCAATGCCTTGTACAGTGGTAGCAAGACTTGCCTATTTTTATACTCCATCCCCCTTGCAATTAAGGCCAATATTCCACATGCCTTCCTAATTACTTACTGTACCTGCATGCTAACCTTTTATGATTTAAGCGGCCTGTTATTTTAGGTTAAAATTCCTCCCCTGTTTTAAGAGTTTCTAATATAGCTCCAATTTGAGATATCCTAGGGTGCACATCAGGTCAGCTTTGTAAGAATGCTAAGTCCTCCATTTTAACTGCAAGTCCACTGCTGTGGATGCTTTTCCTCTGGGGCCTATAAAACAATGACTCTTTTCGTGAAACAGGAAAGAGCAGATCACTGATTCAATCTGCAGTTAGTTGGCTTCTAAAGCATATGCAATCTATGTAATACCAATTCACTGTTTCAAGACAAGCAGAATCATAGAACATATAATGTATGAGACCATTCAGCCCATCATGTCTATACCTGCTCTCTGAATGAGCTATCTAATTATTCCTACTCCCCCGCTCTCATCCCACCCCCTTCCCCTCCACCACAGCCCTCCAAACTTTTCAAGCATTTATCCAATCCTTTTTGAAAGTTCTTGTTGAGTTTAAGACCAAAGGATGTCGGAGCAGAAATAGGTCATCCAGTTGATCGAGTCTGCTCGGCCATTCAATGAGATCATGGCTCATTTGATAATCCTCAACTCTATTTTCCTGCCTTTCCCCCAAAAACCTTGATGCCTTTACTGATCAAAAATCTATCTCAGCCTTGAATATACTTATTAACATCCCAGCCTCTACAGCCCTCTGCAGGTTCGCTACCCTCAGAGAAGAAATTCCTCCTCATCTCTGTCTTAAATGGATGATCCTTTACTCTGAGATTATGCGCTCAGTCCTAGACTCTCCCATAAGGAGAAACAACCTCTCAACAGCTATCCTGTTTTTTTGGCTCCCTCCCTTTTTGAAAGAGTGCATTACATTGGCAGTTTTCCAATCTTTGGGGGTTTTTCCAGAATCTGAGGATTCTTGAAAGATTGCTACCAGTGCATGATTATCTCTGTAGCTACTAACTTGAATATCCTAGGATGCAACCCATCAGGTTCAGGGGACTTTTGGCCTTTAGCCTCATTAGTTTCCATAGTACTTTTTCTCTGGTGATAGTCATTGCATTTATTTCCTCCCCCCACCCCTTTTGCCCCTTGATTATTTAGTATTTTTGGAATGCCCCAATGCCGTCTACCATGAAGACTGATGCAAAGTATTCATTCAACTCCTCAGCCATTTCCTGATTCCCCATTATTACTTCCCCAACCTCGTTGTCTAAGGGGCCTATGTTCACTTTGGCCTCCCTCTTCCTTTTTTATATATTTAAAAGGAGCTTTTACTGTCCATTTTTATACTAATTACTAGTTGGTCCTCAAAGTTTATTTTCTCCCTCTTTATTTTTTTTTGGTCATCCAAGTTTCTCAAGCTCAAACTGAATGCTAAATCCAACCATGTTATGGTCACTGTTTCCTAGGGGATCTTTTACTCAGAACATTTATTAAACCTGCCTCATTACACATTACCAGATCCAAAACAGCCTGATCCCTGGTTGGATCCACAACATATTGTTCTAGGAAAGTGTCCCAAATACATTCTATGAATTATTGCTCATGGCTACCTCTGCCAATTTGATTTTTCCAATCTACCCATGGTTAATGTACAACCTTTTTTACATGCCCTCATTATCTCCTGATATATTCTATGTCCTACAGTATAGTTACTGTTAAGGGGCCTATAGACTACTCCCACCAGTGCCTTCTTCCCCTTTTTATTTCTTACTCTCCGCGTTAATAAATTCTCTGCAGCTTCCGGGTTTTTTTGCCAATTATCTTAAATGTGTGTCCTCTAGTTACTGATCATTCTGCCAATGGAAACAGTTTCTCCCTTTCTACTCATCAATAAAAGAGGGAGCTCCTTCACAAAATAGGCCTTAGCAAATTCAACTTATGCTTTAGGAGGAGAATATAGGGCAAAGAAGGGTGCACCATACTGGCACTAAGCTCGCCATAGCAACAATCGGTTGGGGGTATATTCAGGCCACCAAACAGTACTGCTTTAAACACATTTAATCAGAGCTGAGCCTAAAACTGGGAAGTCCAGGATCATTCATGACAGGAAAACAAACTGTCAGTAAAGCTAAGCCAGGAGAAAACGTTCCCACATAATCAGCGACTTACTAAAAGCAACTCATGACACTTTCCCTGACAGGGTGGCTAATTACACAAAGTAGTATTGATCTGTTTGGGATTCAGCGCTCAGTCTTTGCTGAGCTTATTCAGGATTCCACCATTCCATCATGGTGGAATCAGGATTAATCATTTAGCTTGCCGCTCAGTGATCCCTAAAAGATAGAGTGTGAGCGAGAGAAAGAGCAAGCAAAGAGGAGACAGAAAGAGAGAGAGAGAGAAAAAGAACAAACGTAACAGAGACAAAGAGGGAGAAACAAAGTAGATAAAGAATTGCACTGACAGAGATAGACAGATCGAGACAGGTACACAGAAAAAACAAAAATATAAAGAGCAAGAAAGACAAACTAAAAAAAAGACTGATGCACACAAAGACAGAGAGATAATGAGAAACAGACTTAGGGGAAAAAGGAAATAAAGCCTCTCTAAGGAAATGAGTTGATTAGTGCAGATAGAAAAGGTTAAACAGAAACAAAAGAGGAGTCAAATCAGAGGCTATACTCAACATATGATGAGAGGCTAATGATTCTCTGACACTGGTGCTATAAACTGAAAGCTTAAAGGAAGTTACTCTTCATGAGTGTTATGTGTGAATTTAATGCACGTTATATGAATATAGATACTAAACAGAAAGACCTGTTCTATAAAAGTATTGAACAGACCTTTATCTTTGACAAGTGTCTGGATTTCTTCTTTCACACCCTCATTCCAGTCGGTGATATCCACGTGCAGTGAGTAATCGCAGCACGATTTGCTGTCCGCCCACTCCCGCCATTTCTCATAGGCAGCGATGACACTGCTCTCGGGCTCTGGGACCACATGGTCAACTGTGAAAAGACAGGAAACACTGCATCAGCGTGTGACATCTGGGAATTCTTCAAACAGCCTCAACCAAAGATAGCAAATATCCACATTCTCACTTTTAGGCTGCTTCAATCTCCTCTTATATCCGAGATCTCTGCGCTCCTCTAATTCCTGGGCATCCGCAATTTTTATTGCCCTACCCTGGTGGCCATGCCTTCAGATGCCTAGGCCACAAGCTCTGGAATTGTCACCCCCAAACCTCTCACTCTCACTTTCTTCCTTTAGACACTCCTTAAAACCTACCTCTCTTGGTCATCCAACCTGATATCTTGCTGTGACTCGGTTTCACAATTTAGATTATAATGCTCCTGTGAAGCATCTTGGGATGTTCCTTTACCTCAAAGGTGTTATCTAAATATAATCTGTTGTCGTTGCTTGTATTTTTCACAGTGCTACAAAAATCAATGCTTACATCCTGGTAAAATGCAAATAGCTTCACATATACACAAGATAAGTGATTTTTAAATAGATTTTATTTACCATGTACATGGAACCTTACCCCCTAGCCTTTCAGATCTACTGTGCCTGTGGGAATCATGGAACTATAACCACACAAGACGGTTATGAAGAGCTCAGATTTCCAGAATGATTGACAGGCAGAAACTATTGCTCACTCAGCCAAACTGGTTTATCCTCTCTTGAAGGTGTTATTTTCACACAGGCAATACTTTCCTACCTAAATTCTCAATGATAACTTTGCCTTCCCTACAATCCTGCAGTGAAGCAGGCAACCATTGACTGTCGAACGCTCATGGGTGGTGCCAGCAGTTTGCTGGCATGTGCTTCATTATTGCCCATATGGCACCTTGCCCAGTTGCTGATCGTTCAGGAATAGCTCACGTCTAAGGTCTATCCCATTGAGGTTACAGAGTGAAGAACTGGCCAAGAGTACCAAACTGTAGAAAATGATCAGCACACCAGTGCTGCTCAGATTGTTAAATAATTTGAAAATAAACCAGCCTCATCCTCTTCTCCTAGGGGTGTGGTTGCATGCTGAGGTAGGTTCCCACAATACTGCCCACCTTACTGCATTTCACCTTAGTGGCTGTCGAGTATAATCATTAACAGCATCGGTAGACTATTATACCCCAAGGTGGCATTAGAAGCAAGACCAGCTCTGTCATCACAGAATCATATAGTACAGCTAGAAACTATTCGGCCAATCCTGCCTGTGCTCCTTCTTTGAAAGAGCTATCAAATGAGTAACATTTTCTCTCCCCCACTCTTTCCCCATAGTCCTGCAACTATTACTCCGTTTCAAGTAGATATCCAATTCCTTTTTGATCCAACTATCATCCTTGTCTGAGGCCAATTACATCACAGGCCAGGGGTTGAATCTGGGGCATTCTATGACTCTGTATCATACTGACCAATGCTTTGCCCAATGGTCCATTGGGACAGCTCAATGGGTGTCCTTGAGCATTTTCAGCCTATACTGAGTTCAGCATTTTTGTTGTGGCTTTCTGCACATTCAGCAATGGACTGTATCTCAATCATGCCACATGGGATAATTAACTCTTTCACCGAATGTTCAGCAGCCTCTGATTTAACTCTGTTTTATCTCCCAGTTTAACTTTTCCCATCTGCACTGATCAAACCACTTCCTGAAAACTTTCTTTCCACTTTGTCCCAAGTCTGTTGCTCATTGTCTCCGTCTTTGTGTGCGTCAATCTCTATCTTTCAGTCTCTCTCTCTTTCCCTCTTCGTACTTCTGTTTCTCTGTGTGCTTTTTCGATCTGTCTGTCCAGAGTACCAGTCAAAGTGCTTCAGTCCCGTTGTGCTCCTTCTGAATCTGCTGAAATACTGAGATTCTCTCCTCCCAATTTTTGCTACAGTCGAGATGGAACTGCAATCTGCAAAAAGATTAGTGAAATGGAGTTTTTCTGGACCATCACTGAAAGGCAACCAAAGTCCGTTCTAAGCAAATCTCAAATACAAATAAAAACCCACCAAATTTCTTGTGAAGAAACTGCTACTTAACAAGCAGAGACCAACCTTGTCTGGATTCAAAGCCAGGTGCCAGATGTGAAAGGTTAGTGTTCCAAACCACTGCACAAACTGACTCCCCGTGCAAATGTCTCAGAGACCCTGGGGTGGGAGGGGGGTGGAGGGGGAGGGGTTTCAAAATCACAAAACAGAATGGAAAGAAAGAATCGGAAACCTTGGGGAGTCAATGAAATAACTGCAGGCCTACATTCAAAATATTCCTCAAAACTTATGCCTGTAACTGTGCCATCTATCAAGGAGGCTAGCATTTCTCTCAGTCTTCAGCTTTGATTTCGCTGAAGAGGCTCAAGCCTCCGCAGAACATTAAAGGCTAACAAAAAAAGGTTGAATGCCCAGATCTGAAGCTGGGGTGCATTTAATTTCTTAGTTGACTCATGTAAAGACACCTTGTCCAAATGGTATCAGTACCCACCACCCCCCGACCTCTCTCCTACACCATCTCTCCCGGCACAGAATTTGGCTCTCAATTAAGCAACAAAGTACGTGCACAGCAGACTCAAAGCAGGTTTCCCTTGGTTATATATATATATACTTTTTAAACAGAACTCATTTTCTCCACTGGCATAAGGAACAAGGAATCATTATATTGAGGTAAACCGCTTTTCAGAAACTAGGAGGCAAGGAGAGAAGGGGATAAAAAAAACATCAGGCACGCTGGCCTACAGATTCTTAAAATCCCCAATGTGCTTTTATGAATCTGTTTAAAGATTTAAAACAGCAAACATAATATTTCTGCAGCAAGCCTAATGATTCTGATGTCAGTCAAAAGGTCAACAAACAAAGCTGAAGATTTTAAATCTGCCAAACTCCAGAAATATGGAAGATTTAATACTTAGGAACTGAGGCACTATTTATCATCACCATGGGGACCCAATGAAATCCATATCTGAAACGTATTCTGTATACTGTGAGCCGTCCTAAATTTCCAGGTTTCTGTTGCTACGAAAAGTGTGTATTTCTTTTAAAAAACACCGTTGCTATGATGCATTTTTTTTGTTGTCTCTCAACATGACTAATACAACCCAGAGTTCAAGGAGGTAGTCATTTCTCTAGGGTCGAATTGAAAGCTTTATGAAGAAAAACTCCTTATAAACATGCTGGGGACTTCTGCAGGCTCTTAACAGCAGGACTCCTGGAAGTCAGTCACATTTGGATTTGAATAAATATCCTGACAGTTATCATTCCATAGTTGTTTCCGAGGAAGATGCAGTGTACGGGTGTAAAAGTCTCACAGAGTTATGTTCACTGAGCTTTCCTATTCCTCCTGCAGCACCATATCTTTCCTTGTTTAAGGACACATTAATGGCCCCAATTTCTTAAGGATTCAACGGCGTTAACAATGGTGCACCTATGTAGTAGCGTTCACAACATTTTTTCACACCGTAGGCCCCCAGGCATTTTGCATAACTGGCAAGTTATGCCACAAGTCACGACTGGGTGGCGAGCTGAATTGGGAAACTTAATTGACTTCTGCCAGAATGCACATTGCTAGTTTTCATTGGCCATGGACATGGCATTACCCATGCCATGCCCTGGGAACATTGGGTGATAGCTCAGAACATGACCTCTGCCAAAACCCTCCCAACAAATCCCCACCTCCACCCATTCGAAACAGGCGCAAGTGCAACTTTTCCAGATTGCGCTAGATTTCTCGTGATGCCCAGTTACTGCTGAGACATCTAGATAAAGCCCGGGAGTACCTGCTAACAGTGATATTTATGACTGTTAAATAAATCACCTCAAAGTGCTTCACAGCCAATGAATTACTTTGGAAAGTATTAGCACTTGTAACGTAGGAGAAATTGTTTATGCAGCATTTGAGCTAACTGAACCATGAGTTTTACAGCTTCATCTCTGCAATATGGAATTCATTCCAGGTTCTTTTCCTTGCTCCCACTTCTTACTGAAATCTTCAGTTTTCCTGCCAGAGTCCCGTAACTGGCAGTAGTCAAGATTTTCAGGACTTCCACCTCAATCACCCATCTCCACATGTTTGCAGAGTTCGTCAATAGCTCTCTCACCTAGCGTCTTCCTATCCATCACACCTTATTACAGTGCCCTCACCTCAAAGGTACTCCATTAACTGTAAAACGGTCTAAGCTACATTGAGGAAAGGGGGCTCAATAAACTCAGGTTTTCTTTCTATTATGCAGTAATGAAAGAAGAAGCCATAGCATGTGAGGCTCCATTGGTTCTGAGCTACCACTCAAGGTTCCCAGGGCATGGCATGAGTAATGCCTTGTCCATGGCCCATGGAAATTTACAATGTGCATTCTGGCAGAAGTCAATTAAGTTTCCCAATTCAGCTCGCCACCCAGTCGTGACTTGTGGTATAACTTGCCAGTTATGCTATTCAAGTAAATTCCTGGCCTTCTGGCCACCAGAGGTCCACTTGCTACCTGCCAATTAGTTTACCAGGAAATCACAGCTCAAGTATGTGTCAGGTGCACACCAACCCGTACGGCGGTAACTTTAATTCCTAGAAACATCCAGCCAATGTATTTTGAGTTGCATCTCCCTACTTCTGGGTAGCCGCTTCTAATATGCAGGGCTGCTCCTTCCAAACGCAGGTGGGGGGAGGGGGACGCACAGGTGGTGCAGTCCAGAGGCCGCATAGCCTCTCCCTCATTATCTGAAACTACAGTTTGAGGGATCACAACGCAAACACAAATTAACAACTTCTTCGCTTGTCCCTTGCTGCAAAACCCAAATATGGGATTGAGTCATGCAAATAAGGGCAGGCATGAGGAGCAACAACAACATGGCACAGGTGGACAAGTCATAATGACTCAATTATATTTTCTCCAAAACTAAAATCCCAGCACTCCACAACTGTCTCCCATGAGGTGAAATGCAAAAAACAAAAGCCAGCAGCTCAGAGTGTGAAGATTTCCCTGAAGACGACAGCGCCAAAAGGGTTAATTAATTGGATATAAATTACACATAGACAACGGTGTTCACTCAGGATTCAATCAGGCAAGTAAGGTAAACAGCCTGGCATGGTAGCTTGTTGAGTGCTTACCCAAAGGGCCTATGAATAAAATGTCAACACTAATCCAGTCACACTTTTGGTTTACTCTGAAGTTGACACTATTTCCAATACCTGAAATTTAGGTGCTTTCACAGTGAAAGAGAAAAATACAGCCACTTTAACTATTGTAGATATGCTAACAATGTCATTCTCTTAAATGACAACAGTCTCCTTAGTAAAAATGCACAGACCACTTACTACGACTGATGAAAATCCATCCAATAAGAACTTACAACAGTTTCTGAAAAGACAGAAGAACACTTGAACTCTTCTTAAAATATCAGAGACAATCATCTTACTTCATGCTGACATGATTCAATTTTGAAACAAACATCAAAAAGAAATAACATAAACCAGGCTCTCCAAACGCCAAGGGAAACTGTAAGCCTATATATTCGCTCTCAGGTTGGGAGCACAGGGACAGGAGAATTCCCAGCTCTGCCAACCAAACTTTGAAAAATGGCAAAAAAAAGGGGGGGGGGGTGGTGGTGGTGGGGGTGGAGGAGGGTGGGATGACTGGATTGGATGTCGGGTCTGCCGCCCCTGTAACGCAAACGGATGCTGCCTGGTAAGGTGTTGGGCAATGTGGAAGGCCTGCCTCTGTGCTCCAGCACAGTGCTGTATTAAATGAAAAGAGAATAAAACATAAAACAACCCTCCAGCTGTCACCCATCACACACCCCCCCCCATGCCCCAGACCCTTAACCTATGCCACCACAACTCCACCATTACACTCATGGCCCCTCATATCACCATATGCCAATCCATGCCCCTCTACCCACCACCTATGGCCCCTCATACACCCTATGTTTGCCACCCCCGCATCTCCATGGCACTTGATGGCCCTTATGCCAACTTAGTGCCAACCCATATTGCTACTCACCACCCTTTGCCCTTACCCCCTCTATGTCAAATACCTAGTATCGCTTGACAGTTCCTTGACAGCTTGACAGTTCCTTGACAACTTGACAGTTCCTTGACAGCTCTCTGACAGCTTTCACAGCTCTCTGACAGCTTTCACAGCTCCAATGAGTTTGTGCGCTTTTTACGCACAATCACGTTTACAATCCCAAAGGACGCGTTACCTCTCCCAAAGGTGTCCCGGAACCAGATCCAAAGGGGTACCTTAGTTCTTCAAAGGGGTACCCTGGGCCATCCAAATGAATCACCAAGTTCAAACCTGCTCCTGCCTAATATGCACACTCCAAATTTCACACTCCTGGCCTATCAAAATCCCACCTCAGTGGAGGTAGCTGGTGATTTAAACAGCCAAATGCCTCTGTGAATTGCGCATATGCAAACCCTGGTCTAACTTCACTCCCACCCACCCCACCACCTCTTCCACGATAATGGAATATGCCATGTTTTGGGGCCGGGGGGTCACCATTGTGGCAAAAATATGCGTGCAATTGTCTAAACAGAGAGGACTGTTTTCACCCCACCCAGTACTAAGCCTCAATCCTTACTCAGGCCACTTGGTTAGCAGTGCCTTTATTCCCTGTCACAATCATTCAATCCGTTCTGTATTCAATACACTTGATGAATTTTTTGTATAGTTTATAATTCAAAGTCATGATATTCAAGAGGAAAAGGCCATCTTTCCCAACAAGCTTGCTGTTTTAAGCAATCTTGGACCTGTCCTATTTCTTGTCTCTTGTATGATCGATACTATTGATATCCCCACCAAGTAATTTATTCCACAACTCTACTAATCTTTGGCACAGAAATTTTTCTTCATTTTCAACTTACCATCTGCATGAAACTTTTTGCCTTGGTCATGGATTTGTCCAGTTTTGGCATCTCAATTATAATACTTGTCAATCAGATCACATCAAAGTCTCCTCTTGTCCACATAAAGTACATCCTTAGGTGGGGCAATGGTAATTTTTCTGAATTTTCCTTGCTAATAGGGTCCTCTTGATTAGTCATTCATGATCAGGGAATTTCTGCCTCCATTAGACTAACAGATTGAAAATCAGAAGCAAGGTGCCCAAGCATTCTGACTACACAGTGACTTGGTGACAGGGAATGGTGAAGGTTCTCCTATAATAACCGAAAGGTGGAAAATCGACCCTAGTCTGGAGATCACCATGGCTGCTCACATTTGTCCTGTCTCAAGGGCAACATTCTCTTAAATGTCTTTGGGATTCACACCTCAGGTCACAGCTGTGGCTTACTATAGAGACCTTCACTCCTACAGATACAAATACTGGACAAACCTACTTTCACTGGCACCAGTGATCAATTCTTTTCAAGATTAACGGACAGACCTCCAGTCAAACATTTTCTCCAGGAATAGCAAACAGTTTGTTTTTTAAAAAGAGGCACACAATCACCTTTATTTTGAAGCTAAACAGTTCACATTTCAGAAAAGCAACTCAGTTAAAGGTGCACACATAGACTGCATCTCGATCTAGCGCGCAGCAGTGCAGTGTTACAGTTCACTCAGGAAGTCAGAGTTGCTATGGTACCGTGCACATTGTGGTCTGGAGCTATGGATGGTAGAGGCTCCGCAACATTCTTTCCATCACATAGCTGACCAGGAATCACTTCTGCTCTTAGTGCCTGCCACATGTTGGATTTTCAGACTGACACTCAACCTTTTTGGCCAATGTTATGAACGCACTTTCTTTGGCCATCAAGTCCTGGGGTTGGATTCAAAACCAGAGTTTCTGGCTGAGAGGCAGGGATGCAACTCAATGCATGACAATATCCCTCCAGGTCAAGTATGTGATGGTTAAATTTGATCTAACTTAATAAAGGAGACTTCTGTGGTATCAAACAGAGGCCAGTTCAGTAGAAGCAAGAGTTGGTTCAGCATTATTTTTAAAATATATTTAACAACATTTCTGGAGAAAGGCTGAAGGGTGTACTGAGTAGGCAAGACTACTCTATAAAAAAAAACTTACATCTATATAGCGCCTTTGACATTCTCAAAATTCCTGAAGCTCTTTACAGAAGAATCAGACACCAAAGCAAAGCAGTAGACATTAGGACAGGTGACCAAACGTTTGGTTAAAATAAAAAGTGAGGTTAAGCAACATCTTAAAAGAAAGAGAGGTGTGGAGCTGAAGAGACAGTAGGAGAGGAATTCCGAGCTTACGGCCACTAACAGTGCAATTAGGGAAGTGAGGGGTGTGCAAAAGGCCAGACTTGGAGGAACACTGGGTTCCTAGTTCAGTGTCTATTTACTGAAGTCGGTCCCAATCCCCAAGTACTATTCAGTTATTCAGAAATGCAGAACTGAAATTCTGATAGCCATTTTGAGCAGGAGCAGGTTAATCCCCACTGGACAGGGACCAGCAAGAGGAGGTGTGTCGACAAAATGACTGTGGCTAAATATTTCAGGAATGTTCTACAGATTATCACACAATAACCAACAATGAACGACAAGATGGTGATCAGCAACTTCATGTCTCAATCCTACTTTCATGAGAAACTATCCTATTGTTGAACTAAACCGCTATCTAACTTGGCACAAGTTACTGAAGTCAAGAATGCAGTTCACAGACAAACAGGCAACAACTGGTAGCATCCCATCCTTTCATCAACAAAAGTTTAGAAAATGTTACTGACTCAGTCATCTTAATGTACGGTTCACTTTGCAATTCTTTGCCAATCTCTATGCTGTACTCACAAATCAATCTTTAAACGGTCTCAGATGTTCGCCTTCAGGAAATAAGGTAGGGAAACCTTCGCTCTCAGGGGCCATAGGCTTCCAACATTCAAGGAAGTGGGACTTAAAGTGGATAATGCTTTGCACATGAATGGAAGACCTTTTTGTCCTGTCACAATTCCCAAAGGGGCAGATAGGGAATCATGAAATAGATTATTTACTTACATTTTTGTGCTTCCATCTCTTTTGTTGCCTTGCCTCTCTTTTGTTTTTAAAAATGATATACCCTTCCATACCTCTTGCTGCCACAGATCCATATATTCATGCTCTTCTGAAATCAGGACTCCCATCTCAAGTGATGCTTGATTCAAAAGAAGAACATCAAAGCTCTCCCTGATATCCTTGCCAACATTTTATCCCTCAACCAACAGGTTAACTGGCCATTATCACATTGTCATTGCAGGACCTCGTACACAAAATTAGCTGCCATGTTTCCCACATTAACACCATTTCAAAATTACTTCATTGGTCGTAAGGCCCAGTGGGACATCCTGAGGTTGTGAAATTATGCTATTTAAATCCAAGTTCCTTTTCCTTCTTTCTTTTACCCAGTCATGTTCCTTTCCTGCCATACATACACCTCTCCTTAAGGTCACCAAAGATCATGTGAGAGGAAGTCAGGGCACCCACAGATTAGTAACAAAATAATGGTGAGGTTGCCTTAAACGCTACATTGCTCTGCTTCTGACATCCTCCTTAAGTTTAAGCTTCATGCACTGCTGGAATTCAGCATCTGTTTTAGGTTGGCTTGCCACAGAGGTAGTAAAATTCTGCCTTTTGCTTCCTGAATCTCAGCCCATGAGAATTCTTTGCCACTGACTGTGCATGATACAAGGACTAGGTTACGGGATCAGCTCCATGCCTACATCTGTGGCCTCTGGACTCTACCCAGGCCAAGGTACATGTCTATTTTAGACAAGTCACTCTCCTGCAGTCTGTACAGTGTAACAGTATTGCTGGGATGTGCACATTCTGAGAGACTTCTATTGATGATTGAGACACACAGAAGAGGGAGGGAGCAGTGTGTTTAAATCTTTGTCCGTTTAGTGCTTCGTAAAAAGGAATGTGCTCATTACAAATGTGCATCCTTGCATATGCACCTCGCTTATCAGGAATGTGAAACTGAAAGATTCAACTTGCATGCTACTGGTTTAAGGAGTTAAGTCTGGCCTGATGCAAATTTTCATAGCTCTGTTCTAAAAGTCACATGCCAAGCCCAGTCACAACCATAATGCCAAGGTTGTTAAATAACAGACATGTCGTTTTTAGCATTTTTGTGGCACAATGCTGAAGGTCACAGGTCACCATGTATAATAAATCAGTCAGAGGCTGTGTACAACACACTACAAAGTGCTCAGTGGCTACATATAAAAAGCCAATAGAAATCAAGTCAGATCAATGAATAAAGTATATCAACATTTCGATGACAAAATAAAAAGTTGGCATTTATATTGTGTCTTTCATAACTTCAGTAAGTTCAAACCACATCACTCTCATTTAAGTGTGCTTGAAGTGCAGTGAATGGGTGTTTTGTATAGGCAAACGCAGCAACCAATTTATTGCTTAGCTCACCAAAGCAGAAGTGAGATACATGACCACATAATCTGCCTTTGTGATCAATGCTGCCTAGAACAGGAGAACTCCCCTGCTCGCTTAGGATAATGTCACTGGGTCTTTTATATCCACATGAGAGGATAGATGGAGCCTTACTTTGATCTAAAGCACCACAAGGTGTCATCCATAACGCTTTAAGTCTACGAAGTGACCCAGAGGGACCAACTCCCCATTCCCCTATCCAGAGCTGAAGAAGGCTCATACAGACTCGAAACATCAACTCTGTTTCTCTCTCCACAGACGCTGTTAGACCTGCTGAATTTTTCCAGCATTTTCTGTTTTTATTTCAGATTTCCAGCATCCACAGTTTTTTGCTTTTATCTAAGTAGCTAAAGTAATCGTTTTCAACTTTCCTATCAATATTTTTGGGAGCTGCAAAGTACTTACCATAATCTCAACGGCTAGCAGGGGTTTGATCCATCCCTGGTATCACACTCGCACCCTACCCCGAACTCTGAAATATCAATGCATTCCTAGACAAGAGCTGCAAAAATAGTGTGAAATACAAATGACTGCAACCCTCTTATGTTTCACCTCAATACTGAGTCACAGTGTAGGTCAGCACTGGGCTTGAAGATAACTAAGGCTGATGAGAGGAAAGCCTCCTCTCCCCCTCTGTGGTTGCACGATGAGTTTCGTTCATTTGAACGTGATTCCTGGTGAACACTGATGCGGGCACTGCACAAACAGTCTGCAACTTGGCATGAATTGCACTATATTTTGGCAATCTCCATCCAAATGACCATAAAGACAGCTGGTGCGGGAACTCCAAATATCACAGGTGCAGTAGGAAGCTCTGTTCAAGGTCAAGCATGAAGGATCATTGTTCGGTTACCAAACAGGGATCTTTACTCAGCAGCAAATAAGTGCTTTATATTCAACACTGGAGTGCTTGATCTTGACATTGGATGGCGAAAGTGGGGAGATTTCCATTCCTCATATTGAAAGTTCACACAAATTTCATACATATTTAGAAAAAAACTATATGGCCCTTCATCTTTAGAATAGTCAGAAGTTGATGGCAGTCTGGGATTTGAAATATATTTAATATCAGATTTGGCTCAACTTGTAACACTCCCACCTTGCAGTCAGATTGTCATGGTTCACGCCCTTATGACAATATGAGAGGGACAGAGAATTCTTCTGTTGTCCTGGCCAACATTCTTCTTTTAAACAATTATCCTACTGCTTGTGGGATTCTTCTCTGTGCATACTGACTGCTGCATCTGCCTACATTACTGATACTGCACTCCAAGTAATTCATTGTATTCTCTTGGGGTGTTGCTAAGAAATGTAGCAAATGCAGTATTTTTTCAAAAAAATGAGGAACTATATAACTAAATCAAACCCAAATTTTATCTAATTGATTATAACTCCTTTTCTCTTTTCAACGTTAACTTGAAATGTTTTGTCACTTTTTGGTTTCTTTCTATCCATTTTAAAAACAGAAACAACTTCTGAGGGAAACATGCCTTGACTCCAAAACAATTCTAAAACATATATTCCAGGCAACTGGAAGTCTGAAGAATTGTCCTGCTCACATGTAGTGGCAGCAGGTCAATATTTGGCACACAAAATCAGAGAAAACAAGGAGGAACTTTCCAAAGATAAAGACATCCATCTGCGGCAGCTCAAGTCGACGCCCAAATAATAGCATCCACAGGGTGCTAAGGGTTAAAATGACCTCTGTACCTCTCCTATTGCACATCTGATTTTTATCACTTCACCCTTGGCAACAGTGCCTTCAGCTTCCTAGGCCCCAAGCACTGAGCTTCCCTCCTAAACCTCTCCACCTCACCCTCCTTCAAGATACTCCTTAAAACCTAGTCGGCTAATTTGACCACTTGTTCTAATATCTGTTTGCGGGCCGGTGTCAATTTTTGTCTGATAATGTTCCTGTGAAGTGCCTTGGGACATTTTGGCACATGAACGGCACTATATAAATGCAAGCTGTTGTTGCTGCACATGGTTGGCCCGTGGGTGACTATACAAATAGCCTCTTGGATCACAGATTAAGTTTGGATGGTGATTATTTGTAGAGTGCATGACATTAATTCACTCATCCGTCAATTACAATCCAAACAAAAAACATTCCAAATATTTAATACATACCCCAAGTAATTTCTAAAAAGTTGGCAGTAAATACAGTTCTGTGCAGACTAACAAATGGCAGACAATTCAAAGCTTTATTAACTACTGAGGAATTCTGTGGAAAAAAAATTGATTTTTTTGCATTGCAATTATGTCCTGCAAAGGTAAGTAAAGAGCAAATGAACCTGCTCTTATGTATGAGCCTTTCATCATCTCAGGATTAGCTCAAAGTACTTCACAGCCAACAGATTACTTTGTGAAGTGGCAGCATTGTAATGTAGGAGCAATTATTTATATAGTCTTTGTGTATTGAGTTGACCAGTAGGCAACTGAGTGACCACTCTCTCTCTGCTTCACTAGTTTTGGCACAAACTTCACTCATCATGACCCCCATCTCCAGGTAAAGTCATTTAATTTGAATTCTTATTGGATTAATTAGCAAGAAAATTACAGAGAGTGGTTAGAGAATGTGGAACTTGATACCACATAGAACCACAGAAAAGTTACAGTGCAGAAGGAGGCCATTCAGCCCATCACGCCTGTGCCAGATGGAGCAGTTGTAGCGAGTAGCATAGGTGCATTTAAAGGATAAATTAGATGTGCATGAAGGAGAAAAGAATTAGAAAGTGAGATTGATAAACATATCAAGTAAGGTAGGAAGAGGCTTGCGTCGAGCATAAACACTAGCATAGGCCAAGTGGCCTGTATGCGCTCTAATTCTTTGTAAACTGTTCTAGCTCTTCACCTCTCTCTTCTCTGTTAAGACCTTTCTTAAATACCACATTGTTCCCTCCAAAAATCTTGTTTTGGTTTCAATTTTTTTGACTACATTTGGACTTTTTAAAAATAATATATTAAAGGTGGTATATAAATGCAAGCTGTTGTTTTTGCTGCAAATCTTTTTGACAATGCCATCTCTCTCCCATCTTCATTAGCCTTTTCAAAACCCATCTCTGGCAGTACATTGAGTCACCTCCTTGAACTTTTTCCCAACTCCCACTCAGTGTCTGACCCACTCCTCTATGAGGTGTCCGAAGACATTTTGTCACGTGAAAACCATACACAGGAGCACAGGTTGTTTTCAACATGGCATTGGTTCTTAAAAGCACAAAATTCAAAACATGGCCACCTAGGGTTCATACATCTCGAACATTTACAAAGAAGTCTTCCACCAGTCAATGCCCCATTTATATCACAAACCCAAATCCTATGCTGCCCCAGATTTGCCCTGTTAGCTGAAGGGGGTGAATTTACAGCACCAGCACTTTGACAGATACTCTCAGCATTATGTCACAATCCCTGTGGGAGAACTGTAAACCAAACTTACCAAATGACCTCCAAATGAAGAAATTACCAACAAGATTTCACTTTTACTTTAACACAAACAGAACCCATTCAAAGTAAACATAAACTAACAGGCAAATAATACAAACAACAAGGTCAATTTCCACTTTAAATGGTCGATGCAATGAAGATTTGTCTTAAACAACCACAAACACCTGCATCACTCCCCGCATAAATGTGGCACCACTTGCAATCTCAGAACCTTTCCAACTCAATTGAGTCACATTCACTGGAAGGCGTGTTCCATCCAAAGTCCCCAGATACAGACAGCAGCAACAAGGCACATGTCCACCAACCCTCTCTCACTTGGATCATGTCAGTCTTGATGGCATAGCTTTCCAGGGTTCCTTTTCAACTGACTAACCAACAACACCCCATTTAAGATTTGGTCCTCTGACACCAACTCTTAGCACTTACAAATGCTTGAGTTTTTCGTGCCACTTTTTAGGATTCAGTCCCTTTCAGCTCGCTCAAACGTCACTTCTCCAAGAGCTTCTGTAATTCTATTTTTCTTGTTTGTGCCAAACAGAAAACCAATATTTTCATAAAGGTTTGCTGGCTTCTCCTCACACAAATTCTATATTCCTCTTTTTGGCTCCATCTGCTTTTTCTTTGTGTCTGTATCTTTGTGTGCTGACTGTTTTCACCATCCAGCTCTCCTTTGTCTGTCTGGGAACACGGTTCTGGTCCTAACTTCCTTTCTATTGGTACTTATTTCAGGTCAAGGGTCACCAGGTCACATGGACCATTTCTTATTCCAGAGAATTATAATGGCATCAATTGTAAAGGGATCAAACTTTTAAAAGTCCTTTTCAAACATTCTCAAAAACAATTACAGATTCTATAGACATTTTAAAGAAGTTACAAATTTTCCTTGCTGTACTGCTTCTGGGTTAGAGGTCATCACACAACTATGTCTTCCCAACAACCGGAATAAAATAGGAACCTGACAGTACCATCGGGACCCCGTATCTGGTAAATTGAGTAAAACTCTTGCACAGACAGGGATGCAAGGCCTCCTATACCACAGTCCTACTACAATCAAAAGCACAATGTAATATTTTTTATATAAACACTGGTACTCATTCAACTCAAGTCTACATGTCAACTCTTGTATTTCTGCCACACCATCTTCCATAGCTTTTTGAGTAGAATCATAAATTCAGGTTTTTCCAGGACTCTCCAAACTGCATTTGGGATAAGCTGAACTTACCAGTGTATACTCAGGGAGCTGGTCTCCTGGAACATGAATGAAGCTAATCATCTGCATTAAAGCAGTTTAAGAGGTCACACTTATTAAACCATTTGTCACGAAGTGATCAAACAAAAACAACTATCACTATGGTGACAACCAGACAACAGTCCAGGGTGGCTGATGTGGCAAATGGGCAACTTCTAAGTGGTGGGGAAAGTGCATGGAGCTTTGCATAGCATTTTCCTGCAGAGCTTAGCCAGTCTCTGACCGAGTAACTGAACTGTGGAAGAGTTCCATTCGTCAGCACTAACATCCTTCACTGCGACATTTAAAAATTCTGTGGGCAGAATTTTACGACAGCGGGATTTTACGTTCCTGCTGAGGTCAATGGGGTTTATAATGGCTCACCACACTTTACAGCCCCGCCCCTGCCAAAATGGGGCTGTAAAATTCTGCCCTATATGTGGGGAAGTTATATCTTAACTGGATGCTCATCTTTCTCGTTCTAAGATGAATCTACACCCCTTTGCCCCAGAGCAAGTATTCAGATTGAAAATCATTCTGGGATTTATCCATTTCATTTTGGATTTTAAGTATCTTTTCTCTACTATCCCTTGTGTCCAAGGTAAGTCTATTCTCATGTCTCAGTTGGCCAGTCCAATTCATGCCCTTTTTTTTTGTTTTCCTTCCAAGACCTGGATATCCTGGCAGCTGAATCATGGCCTGAACTGCACACAATACTGAGGGCGAGGATGCTTTGCACACCAGAGTTCCCATTAGTACTTCCATTAACCCCTGATCGGCTATCATTTGGAATCGGGCATAGCAAAGAAGGGGAATTCAAGGTGACTCAAAAACAAGAGCCGTATAACCAGGAATTCAATTTTAATTTAAACCCAAAAAAAAATTGCATTTGTTATTTGACACATTCATCACAAATGTCAGAATATTAAAGTGACTGTGGAATGCTACAGATTTAAAACATGATTGACCAAAAACATTCATGCAGGAAGCTTTCTCTCCACTCGCAAAGTGCTTTGCTGAGGTGCACTGTTAAAAGGTCCATTAGCTCCACTGAAAAGGCAGTGTGAAAGGCTGTTTTATTTTAAGCGGATGGGGGGTTTAAATATGAATGAGGAAGCTGCTTGACTCACTTATCATAGTGGTTCCACCTGCCAGGGAGGCCTTTGTTCCTTGAATGAAATCGTCGGCAGTGGTGGTCCCCTTGTAGGGCATCTGAAAGCGGGTGTGCACATCGATCCCCCCAGGGATAACCATCTTGCCATGAGCCTCAATGATCTTCACACCTCCAGGAACAATCAGATTATCACCAATTTGCCTGATGAGAGGAACAAAACAAGCTTCGGATTATTTTTCTTTTTAAATACTCATTTTCATATCTGTAGAATGCAAGTTTTTACACAGAATATAAGCACGATAGTAAAAGAGTGAATTATAAAAAAAATTAGTCAGCAGGCTAATAGGGTAGTCACTGAGGTAGCTATGGTGTCAATGTTCCTCCTTTAATTAGGGTCTCTCGATACAAACATTCATCTTGAATCTAAGCTGCTTGTGATGTGAAACAAGGAGTCACCATCCCTGTTCCTCCTCCATCTTTCTTACCTGTCTCCTCCCAAATGTGCTTTAAATTAGAATCTGTGATGAAGGAGCTCAGTCATGTTTGTTCCAGGCAATTCCACCCCTCTGAATGAAATTAACTCAGCCAGTGATTTAAGTGGATCCAAGACAGCACAGTCAAGCCTGACCCTAATGTCACTGGGTGTTCATACACCAATCTTAGGTGTGCCAGAATAGTGATAGGGAGCTGGAATCCTGGGCAATTGTAGCCACCCTAACTCAGAGATACCAAGGTCAATAGCAGCACCTCTTCTTTCAACCTGGCTGAAATCACCTACAACAGTTAGAAGCTTCTTGACTCCTTATTGGATAAACTCCTTTATGGACCTTAAAGAAAAATCCTTTCATTCACTTTTTTTGGAGTGGGGATGTATGGGTACATACCTCATGTATCACTCACCCCCCAACAATTTTCTCCCATCCCCCCCATAAGCATCAACTCTCAGTGGGTGCTGTTCCCACATAGTCAAATGTGACCCCTGCCCAAATGGCTGGTTTTCATGGATGTATCTAGACAATGTTAGCAGAATATTGGACAGTTGGATGGTGGGTTGGAGCGAGAGCCAATTGCTCTGCCTAAAAAGAGAATCCTGGCACATGCAGGGAATCCTAAACCGATCGTAGCTGATTTTTATCACTTATCTACCCTATAACACAAAGTCCAATTGTAACAACATGGTTAGGATCAGCTAACTGAACTGAACTGCAGATGAAAAACTAGCGCTTTCCTGGTCTGCATGACTCAGTTTTGGACTGAGCAATGTACTTACGACTGAAGCACCAGGGAAACTGTGAGCTTCTTAAATAAAATAAACATAATCAATAGCTAAGCATCACAGCTTGATGTGGTAGACAATTCCGATTACTCTCCGAGTGAAGAAATATCTCCTCGCCTCAGGCCAAAATGGCCTTTTCCTTATCTTGAGACACAATTCCTAGTTGTAGGCTCTCCAGCCAAGGGGAACATCCTCTCGGCATCTACACTGTCGAGCCGTCTTACAATCTTATGCATCTTAATGTATTCTTCTAAACTCCAGAGAATATGGACCCATTTTGCTCAATCTCTCCTCACAACACTATCCTCTCATCCCAGGAATCAATCTACTGAACCTTTGCTGCTCTCCTTCTAAGGCAAATATATCCTTCTCAAGGTGTGCAGGCTAAAACTGTGCACAGTACTCAAAGTGTGGCCTCACCAAAGCCCTGTACAATTGCAGCAAGGTTTCTGTACTCTTTACCCCATGTGCTCTATCCATTAGACATCATTGGAAAGTGATCAGAAGAAGAAATCCTGGCTGATTTCCCTCTGCACCCCTGAACCCCCTCTTCCTTCCCTTGTCTGGGGACAGTGAAGCCAATTGTAATCCCTCATTGCTAACCTGGCTGAGTATTCACTAACTTGGGATAGATCAGCAAATGAAGCTAGGACCAAATTACTCCCTTGGCTCACACAGTGGTGGCTTACTAATGCTTTCTGACTAGCTGAATGATGTTTCCGTCTTGTGGCAAGAAAATACCAAACTTGACACAGTAGGTGATCTCAGCAAATGGGAAATGTTCATTGTGAATTGTGGTCTAACTGGCAGATGAGATGGTAAGAGCAAATTATTATTGGAAAACAAACCATTGGAGGAGAGTTTTGTGCAATATGTGCAAGTTATTTGAGACTACCCCGATTTAGAAACATACTGCCCTGAAGCCACAAAGACTTGGAAGTCCCTGGATTTGGGCCCTGATTGACTAGGGCAAAAGTTGAGGTGTTATGACTGGCATCAATGTCTCTTCATGGGGTGAGAATAAAAAAACAGCAAGGGCCCTACATGGGTGGACATTAGATGAGGGAAGTAATGGGCTTGACCATAAATTTCCCACCAGCCCCTTCCATACCCAAAGGTTAACTAGCCTGTCACAGTCTTGGATCACAGATGAAGGGTGGTTAACGTAAGTGGGATACCAGAGGACTGGTAGGAGAACAGCACCCTCATATTAGTCACTGGACTAGGGAGGAGAGGGGAGAGACAGAACAAGGAATTATGGGAGAGAAATACAAGTAAACGTAAAATGGGAGGCAAGATGCCATACCTGCCCGAAGATGTTGCTAAGAGGCCTGTGCCAAATTCAGCCTCAGACCTCACTTAAACCAGCAAGCAACGGAGGTCAACCAGCCATTCCAATGCAGCTCACCATTCGGCAGTTTAGGTGTTCTGCCCAGCTCCAATGCAGAGCTGGCCCGTAATCTGATCTTGGCCATGATGGGAGTTGATGGGGGGGTAAGGGGGTCAGCCTGAGTCTGGCAGTGGTTCACAGAATTCTTGTGGAACCAAAAGAAGAAACTATAAAGAAAAAAATCTCATCTTTATGGAGGTGGCCTGCAACCAGTAAGGGCCGACCACCAGCTAGGACAGTGAACAACTGAGAGGTGCATACACTGTGCAAACCCCATCCATTTGATGCCCATTTTTACAATGGAGTCCTACAACTGGCATCAGGAACCCTATTTGCAGATTTAAGACATCCAACACCTGTTTTGGGAGGGCAGTTTGCATACCTTGAAACCACAAACTTCCAAATTGACATTTGCAAGGTGGTCACATCTTAAAATTCATCTTCCCAACGATGTCCAATTTATTCCCAAGTTAGTAAGAGCCATTCATTAATCACAATCAATTGGCCTCTTCAACTCACACCTAATGCGTGCCACAAGGGCAATGACCAACAGTGCAATAATAGGACCATTCTTTTTTAAAGTTGGACTCTGATGGTGAATTAGATCATAAGGAAACTCTGTACAGGGGAAACCATTAAAAGACTCAGACTAAACAATGAATAACGTTTGCTGACTGGCATTGTGTGGGATGTGTCATAAACACTACAACCCACAGCATGAAAGGCTCAGATATCTGAGGGGCCAGGAGGGAACTGTCTTTATCGTTCATTTCACTGGGGTTGGTTATCTGGTACGGAGGAGGTTGCAGTTCCTGAACAGCCAAGTTCAGGGAACAAGGCCATGCAGCCATCACATTGCCAGCAGCAGGCACCATTTTTTGAACCACAGGCTCTAATTATTGTCGCAGTCTCAGGAAAATGAGAGAGATAAAAATACAGGGTTCTGTGTGCACAAAAGATTACAGTATAGCGATGGGGAAAACACTGACATACATAAGAACATATGAATTAGGAGTAGGCCATTCAGCCCCTCAAGCCAGCTCTGCCATTTGATAAGATCATGGCAAATCTGATTGTGGCCCTCACTTTCCTGTCAACCCCATATACCCGTTGACTCCCATGTCAGCCAAGAATCTATCTAGTTAACTCGGCCTTAAAAATATTCAATGACCCAGCTTCCACTGCTCGCTGAGGAAAAGAATTTCACAGATTAACAATCCTCTGTGAGAAAGAATTTCTCCTCATTTTGGCCTTTAATAGGAGACCCCTATTTTTTAAACTATATTCCCTAGCTCTAGTCTCCCACAAGGGGAAACATCCTCTCAGCATCCACACTGTCAAGTCTCCTCAGGATCTTACATGCATCTATAAGATCACCTCTCATTCATCTAAACTCCAAATGGATACAGGTCCAACCTTTCCTTATAAGACAACCCCTTCATCCCAGGAATCAGTCGTGAGAACGTTCTCTGCATTGCTTCTCATGTAATTATATCCTTTCTTAAGTAAGGAGACCAAAACAGTACATAGTGCTCCAGATGTGATCTCACCAATGCCCTGTACAACTGTAGCAAAACTTCACTACTTTTATATTCCATTCCCCTTGCAATAAACAACATTTCATTTGCCTTCCCAATCTTGCTATGCCTGCTACTAACTTTTTGCGATTCATGTAACCCAGATTCCTCTGTACCACAGACTTCAGCTACTGTACACCTGTACACTGCATATATCCTTCATGTTAAGCCATCTTATACAGCAACTCCATCTGAAGAGCCTCATCAAATGCCAGCCAGCACACCTGGAAGGTTCCAGAAATATCTCCCGGATGTCTGATCGATCAGAATTTCTAAATCCCGTCACCAAGTTTGGAAGAAATCCCTCAGTCATCCCCTTGGAAGACCACAGTACCCAGTCCCACAATGAGCGGTAGATAGGTATTAATTCCAAATTTTGACCCAATAATGAAGAAACAACAATTCAAGTCCAAGTCAGGGTGATATGTGCTTTATGAGAGAACTTGGAGATGGCGATGTTGTCATGGTGTTTACATCATGATGTTGCAGCCACTAACAGTGTGAATAGAGAATTCAACACCAAATTCAATATTTCCATTTGTTGTATTACTGGAGGAAAACTTTATAATGCCAGAGGAATTTCTATGCAGAATGTCTGCTCTGAATCATAAATATGAAACAAAGTAACATGGCTGGCAAGATAGATACCATTAGATGTATGGTTAGGGACCATCGTTCAGTAAGCCAAGCTCCACAAGCCTAGAAAACAAAATCATAGGTATACCACTGATTGGGAGAGTTTGAACCAACACTTGCTGCTAGTAAGTCTCACTGGAGTAGGCTCATATCATCTGACTTAGAACAGAAAAGTCTTTCATCCATTCTCCTGCTCCCACCACTTTCCCATCTTAACTAAGAAACTAGCAAGAAAAGCCAAATGGAACTGATCTGGTGCTTCTGCCTCACCCATCCCATCTGATTTGATACTTACTGATCAATAGCCGCAGGCAACATGTAGCCCAACAATCCATCAACTGCAAATCGAAATACCATTAAAGGACAAGATTATTCTCAATGCTTGCTTCTCAATGCCAACTCATGCATTAAGTTCACAAACCCACTGAAAGAATGCTGCATTCAAAGCATTCTGCCTCTGACCCACACAATAACAGAAGACTAAAAGATAGGGTAAATAGTGTGTGAAAAAGATGGTAGTTATCCCAAACCAACCCTTCACAAATCTCTGTAACACTACCATGAGAAGGTGTTGGGCTGCCTTCTTGAAGCATCGCTGGTGGGTTGTTAACTGAGTTACAACTGACCTCGATTCCCTAGCTAGCCACTCCATCCCCCTCCCTGTCAACTGCTTGAGACTGAGCCAGATAGTTTGCAGCCTTGCTGTCATACCTGACACTAAGTTGAGCTTCCCACCACATATCAACAGTATCACTAAAACCGCCCACTTCCACCTCGTAACCTTGCCTAACTTCACCCCTGCCTCAGATCATCTGCTGCTGAAACCCTCATTCATGCCTTTGTTACCTCTGGAATATCTCAAAACACCACCGACTGGCCTCCCACATTCTACCCTCCATAAACTTGCTGACTCAAAAATCTGCTGCCATGTCTTTAAACTTGCACCATATCCCATTCACCAATCACCCGTGTTCGCTAACTTACACTGGCTTCTGGTCAAGCAAAGTCTCAACTTTAAAATAGTCATCCTTGTTTTCAAATATCCACCATCCCTGACCCCCATGACCTCGTCCTTCCCGATCAAATTAATCATCTCCTGCCCCACTGTCCTCTAAGATATCTGCTCTCAATTAATTCTAACTTCATGAATATCCCCAATTTTAATCACGCCACCAATGTTGACTGTGTCTTCAGTTGCTTAGACCCTGGGTTCTGGAATTCCTTCCCTACACCTCACCAACTCTCTACCTTACTTTCCTCCATTAAGACACTCCTTAAAACCTACCTCTTTTACCAAGTTTTTGGTCATCCCGCCCAATAATCTCCTTGTGGTTGGCATCATATTTTATTTTATAATGCTCCTGTGAAGGGCCTCGGGACATTTTCTGATGTTCAAGGTGCTATATGAATATAAGCTGACGTGCAATTTGCTGAGTTGCTTCACTGGGCAATTATCGCAATGGCATGGGGCTAGAGTCCAGACTGGATAAGGAGGGCAGGTTTTCTTTCCTTAAGTGAATCAGCTGGAATTTTACAATGGGCGTAATTTTGTGTGCCCGCTGGCATCAGGGCATCATGAGTGGACAATATGGTGAGAAGGCCAAAAATCAGTTTCAATCTATTGTGAAACCAGTTTGCTATTGTTTGCTCTGCCCATCAATGGCGGGCCACGTTTTCCACCATTGCACATCGGGAACCTCATTGTACTAGATCTGCATATCATTATAAGCCCAGCTCGCCGGAGACATCTCCCATGCTGGATCATCCAAGCAAGTTGGTGTATACAACAACATTTATAAGGCATGCGTTGGCAAGCTGTACTTTGAGGGGAACTCGGAGGTGAGTGCACAACAACATTGTGCAGCACTCATGAGGGTCACCTGTGGAGCCGAAAGGTTGAGGCTCCACGCATTCAGGTGAGGGCACAGGCAAGGTGCATTTTCCCGGCTGGCTGACACAAAGGTGCCAGGACAAGGGCTGCCCTACGGATAATGCAAATTGGGGTGGGGGGGGGGGGGGCGGGGACAGAGAGAGCTGCACTGCAGTTGAGGTGAGTTGGGTGGGGGGGTTAGGGCTGCACTGCGGTTGATGGTACTTTACAAGCATGTGCAGGGGGTGGGTGGAGGGAAGCAGCTACACATTAGGGAAACTGTGTGTAAAGTGACTATTACTCCGCAGCTGAGACAGTTCAGGCACAGCCACATTGACATGCTTGGAGTCGGGCCTCTAGCTTATTTGCCCAATAAAGCAGCATGGAAGCCTGAAAGTGCCACCAAGTGCTCCAGTGCTCTTCACCCCTCGGGCACAGGCTGCAAACTAATGAGGGTTTTAGTGGACTCCAGAACAGTTGGATGACTGGGCACGTTGTATAAACTCCTTGCTAAAGCTGGCCATGGAGCAGTCACTGGTGGAGCTACTCACAGCCCCTTGCAATGTCTTTATTCAGGTTTGGACCAGTCTCCCCCATGGTTCAAGCTAACAATGCAGCCTTGTAGTGCGGGTTAGGAGAATGCCTGCTCCTGAGTTGAGAGCACAGCATGCAGTCCAATGGGCAAAGCTAGCACCAATCAGCCAGGTGAAGTCATGGGCAGCTATGCAACGCACTAAACTCTGGCCATTCAAGTGGTGGCCAGCACTGTCTGGAATTATTAAGGGGCCTTCAAGCTTAACCAAGGGAGGTTCTTAGTATACCCATGCTAACCCATGCGTATCCATCTTTCACCCTGCATGAAGAGTACATCAGGAACATGGAGCCTGGTGACCTAGCTGTATGCCTCATGGCTTACAGAGAGCAGAGATGGAGGAGAAGAGAGTGACGGAGGCACCTGGGCTGGGCAGAGGGAACAGCAGCTCCCTCAGGATGAAGGGACGACCAGGGCTCCTGTGCATGCTGCTGAAGAGCCACAGTGAGTCGTCACCTAGCTAGGCATAGGGTCTATAGGCAGCATTTGTCATTCCTGCAAGTGACCAAGGACAAGTGCCACTAAAGACTGCACTTGTCTAGGGAACTGGTTGGTCACATCTGCCACCTGTTGCAGGATTTGGTGCCACGGGAACATGGAGGGCATCCACTGCCAGTGACCGTGAAAGTGACTGTGGCGCTCAAATTTTACACAACTGGCTCCTTTCAGGGCTCCATGTGTGACCTCTGTGCGATATTGCAAGCCTCCACACACAAATGCATCCATGAGGTCACTGACACCATCATCACGAAGGCACACAACTTCATGCATTTCGTCCTCGATCAGGAAAGCCAGGAAGCAAGAGCGCTGGGATTTGCACAGATCATAGGTTTCCCACAGGTGCAGGGTGCCATTGCCTGAACTCATGTGGCACTTAAATCTCCATGGCAACAAGTGGTCAACTACATCAACCTCAAGGGCTTCCAGTCATTGAAGGTGCATCTGGTGTGTGACCCCCACAAACGCATCCTACAGGTCCATGCATGGTTCCCAGGGAGTGTCCACAACTCCTACATTCTTAGTCAGTCTCAGATCTCTAACATCTTCCAGGGTCCACAGAGGATGCAGGGATGGCTCCTCAGGGACAAGGGTTACCCACAGAGGACATGGCTGATGACACCCGTATGGCGGCCTCAGACTGCAACAGAGCGAAGGTACAACAAGGCTCATGCTGCAACTCACAACTTGGTGGAGCAGACCATCAGGGTGTCGAAAATGAGGTTCCAGTGTCTGGATCGGTCTTGTGGAGCCCTGTAATATAGTCCATGGAGGGTGACACAATCATCATCGTCTGCTGCGCCCTTTACAACCTGGCGCTGCAATGTGGAGAGGAGCTGGCTGACGAGATGGAGGAGGTGCACGTCTCCTCCACTGAGGAGGATATCAACAGGGATGAGGGTGATGAGGTCCTCAAAGATGACAGTGATGCCAATCACACTGGTCAGACAAGGCAGGTGCGCTTGGGAGGCCCTCATAGCTGCTAGATTTGTGGAGGATGATGACAACGACATGCAGTGAGGAGACACTATAGATCCATACATTGCATCTATGAACACTTGACTGCTGTCTGGCTGATGGCAGTGCACATACCCTCCGTGATATAGCTCCTGTCATGGAGATGCAGCGGATGCCCATAGTCCCTATGTTCCAGGAGGATGATAGCGACATGCGGTGGGGACACTCCATAGATCCTCACATAGTTTATGCAAATGTTTGACTCTTGTCTGGCTGATGGCAGCTCACTCGTACTCTGTGAACAGGGTCACATTGTGAAGATGCAGCAGTGAAACTTTAACTTCCCCTGATCCTATGGCATCCGTTGTGAGCTGAACCCTTCATGACCATGCTGTCACTGGAGAGAGATGCTGATGAGATTGGTGGGGTGGGGTAGCCACACCTCAAAGATACTGAGAGCACACAGAGAGAATGATGGAACTCTGCCATTGGCCCAGGATATTCTGGCAGCAATGATAATCCCCATAGAGGCACAGGCATCGCTGATGTGCCCAGTGACAGTGAAGGCACACCAGCAATGTGCTGGGAAGGTTGCACAAAGCACAGGGAAGAGGCCCTGGACTGTGACAGCTGCCTTTATCGTATACAGGGACCATCTGAGTGACACGAACACTGCTCATCAGAACAAGGAGCCATAGGCAAGGAGGCATTCTTGGGAGTTCACTAACAAAGTGAACATAATGTACAAGTGATTAATACCTGTTTTTGCAGTTTCCCTTCAAGGGGCTGCCTTTTAATTTGTCCCTGATTTGTTAATTTAGCTTATTTGGTTTGTACTCAAAAGGGTTATACCACCTTAACCTTCCTAATACTGCCGCTATGTCTTGTGCTCCCCCGACACCCACAGTGGAGGTGGAGGCAGCCTGCTGACTGCTATGCCCAGTCTGTGATGGCCTTGAAAGGCATCCTTTGGAGGGCCAACACCTGGAGGCCCCAGGCCTGCTTTCGGGGTCCTGTTCTGTGGCAGTGGAGGCTTGTGGAGCTGGATTTGCTGGGGTCACAGGAAGAAGAGATTCGGATGGGTCAGTCATTCCTGGAGTCACCTGGGTGAATGGCCCGGGATGTGCTGATCCTCCTCCCAGAGGCCCCAAGCTGACTCCATGAGGAGAAGGGGAAGCTGGAGTGAGATCGAGCTGCCCCACACCCCTCGCATGTCCACACTGTTGGAAGTCAACTATGGCATCAGCATTGGAGTTCAGCCCACGCAGCAGTGCAGGACCGATGTCCTACCAGCGTTGACCTCAGTGCGTTGGCATGCTCAAACTGAAGATGGAGGACTCCTCCATTGTGCCTTGCAATCTGAGGAGTGCAGCAGACATCCCTGCCTGGTGTTCCTGAGCTTGCCTTTGCAGGTCCAGCAACAGAGATATGCCCGAGTCCAGAGGCTCATCATCTGTCTCAGACTCAGCAGATTTCTTGTCTCCAGCAGCTCTCTCTGGTGCCGGAAACCGGGAAATCCCTGCCGCCACCTGCTGTGGATCAGAAAGTCTGATGTGCTCACCAGATGGTGACCCCAAGGCTACTCTAAAACTAGGTCACACTGAGGTGTGTGTCTCTGTGCTGATGGAAGGTGTGGGGGAACGGTGTGACAGGTCTTCAATCAGGGTTTCAGTAGATTCCTCTTCTGAGGTGTCTTCGAGAATTAAGTAGAGGACCTGGATCATGGACCCCCTCAACTGTTTCCCAGATGTGCCTGCGGAAGCAAGGGGAGATAATTAGCGCATGGCAGTGGCCTGTGAAACAGGACACATCACTCATGGTGTGGTTGCCAATGGATGTTGCACCGCTGGATCCTCACTTGGTTGAGCACCACCAACCTCACTATCAGCACAGAAACAGTCTAGATCCTGCTGGCCAGCTGGATGGCTCTGTTTTCAAAGTCCATGAGAACCTTGATTTCAGGCATTCCTCCACCGGTCTGCGACCTCTCCCTCTTGTTGTGTGCATGAATAGAGATGAAGAAAGTGTAAGCAGGACGCCTGCCAGGCCTGATGATAAGTACACCTGGCATGTGCGAGTGGTGATTGGTGCCATGGATGGGGTAAGGACAATGAAGGTGTGAGAGAATGAATGGTGATGTCCCTCAAACTGGCAGTGGGAGAGATCCCTGTGGATTTGTGATGTGTTTGTGAGTGTGTTTGAAAGTTGCGATTGATGAGAAGAGTGACTTATCCTGGCAGAACGAAGATCATTCATCCTCTTTCAGCACTGGGTGGCTGTCCTCTTTTGCAGGGCATTGGCACTGGCCACCGGCTTTCAAGCTAGATTGGTGATGTTGCTGCCCCTCCGGTGGCCAGAGCGGGGGTAGAGGACATCATGGCGGGCTTCCACTGCATCCAAAAGGCATTCCAGTGACAGGTCACTGAATCAGGGGGCTGCAGCCTTTCAGGGCCATTTCTTCTGTGGAGCAGTCCTGGGCTGGAAGCACTGAGTGGTGTGCACACAGCTGCACTTAAATATGGCACCCGGCGTGAGGAAGCAGCGAGGTGGGCAAAATGGAGGTCACTGCCAGAGAAATGGCGGGTTTCCCAGGAATGCATGATTAATGAGGCAGAATTGGGATGATACGGAGTGAAAAGCTGCCATTGCAGCAGGCGGGTGAAACACTCTTTTTCCCACCTGCTACCGCACTTAGTGCAAATCTGAGACAATTCCACCTAACAATTCAATATCAGCTTTCCAAACAGTATTCAAGTTCTCAAATTGACATGGTGGGACTTGAACTTCCATCCTTTTAGTTACTATTCCAATTTCTAGTTAGTAGTCGAGGTACATAACCACTACACTACTGTGCCTTAGAAGAATTTTGCTTCTATCCAGGCACAAACAAACTGTGGGCTTTGCATGTACATTTCTAATTTCGCTACTAGGGAAAAGAAAAGTGCACGTACTTGATGAGGCCATCTTCCATGTAGAGATCAGCATAAAAGGACTGGTCATCGTTGACAATCCGGCCTCCTTTGATCAGCAATCGGTCACTCTATAGATAGAAAATCAAAGTTATTTCCAGCATATTAACCAAAATACAAATCAACTGATGGCAGAGACTGTACAAATCAATACAGTTCTGCAACCCAAATCTGGTCGATGAGCTTGGGTTGCAATGATTTTTTTGAATATACTGTGCAGCAAAGGAAACGTAACAGTGTAGATAGTTAGGATTACCAACCTTTCAGGATTATCACACACTCATTACAGCTTAGTAGGAAGCCATTTGGCCTATTGAGTCTGCTCCAGCTCTCTGAATGTCCAATTTTCCTGGGTTCTTCCCAGGATTATGGATGGGACATGGCTGTGAACAATCCAGGTGAAAAATCATTGCGCTAGTAAACAAAATTGTGGGGTTTTTTCACTTTGAGCATTTTTTAAAGTTATTGGAGTTGGGAAAATTGTGTTTTACTGACAGTGAATGTTAATCCAATAGGGTGACAAACAATTTGTTTCTTTTCCAATCAACATAGGAAGGCAGCACACCTAAAGGAATGACAAATGGCAGGAGCATGGGGAGGTCATGTGATGATATCTCCAGATATAACACCAACCAGAACCACCAACCAACAGCTTCCAACATCCAGGTTTCCATGCATTACCATTCATCTGTGGGATGTAGCTCCGAATGAATGCCATAAAGTTTCTCCCTTCTTCGGGTTGCTACACAATTTTGGGAACTTGCAAATCTTATTTCTAGTAGGCGTGGGCTCACTACTTAAGGCCTATTTTAAATGCAAAGAGCGTCCATAAAGGCCCAAGGACAGGTGATGTGGAAAATGCAAAACACAAATCTTCACTCTGGTGCGGTAGAGAATGCTCCCCTGAGATTGGGCTGAGCAGAGGAGAACTATAATCCCACATCCTGACAAAAACAAACACCTGGCCAAAGATATATCTACCATGGCTCATTAGTGCTTACAAAATAGGAGCAGGACAATTATACTTCTCAAGGCCAGAAGAAGCCAATTTAGTCAAGGTAGTGAGCTACAGCGTACTTTTTGTATACACACACAGAAATGGGTGCAAGGACTGAAGTTAAAGCTGTACTTTTTCAATGGGAGTAATTTAGGTATTTGATTTACATGCAAGGAAAATTTAATTTATGGGTTGAGGAGGGGGACAGGAATTATCAATAGTTCTTTACTGTCCCTGTGGGATAGGATGTTTATAATAAAAGGTTTAAATTCCAGTACTTTATAAAGGTCTGTCTGAAGTACATATAAACGCAGTCACTTCAGGCTTGATTGATGCACCAACTTCAAGGAGTCTCTCAGTCTAAATGAGTCCAGTAAGAGAGCAGGATTTGTCCATAAAACACAGCACAGGCCACAATGGCAAATACAAGGCTAACAAAGTGATGACAGCTCTAAGCAAACATATACATTAGCAGTGTCTGTATGTGGGTTCAGCAAAATATGAGGCTCATCAACTCTACCTGTGGCATCTACATTCATGCGACAAAGAGACAGAGAGTAATGTATCTAAGTTTGCTGACAATACAAATTGTATCATTGCTAGGTGGGAATGCAAGCTGTAAGGAGGGCACAAAGAGGCTGCAAAGAGATATAGACGAATTAAGTGAGCGGGCAACAAGGTGGCAGATGGAGTATAATGCAAAAAGTGTGAGGTAATTCACTTCGGTCATAAGAACAGAAAAGCAGAATATTCTTTTTAAAGAGGTGAAATTTGCAAATGTTGATGTTCAGAGAGAGACTTGGGTGTACTTGTACAAGGAACAAAATAAGTTAGCAAGCAAGTACAGGAAGCAATTAGGAAAGCAAATATCATGTTGGCCTTTACTGCAAGGAGATTGGAGTACAAGAGTAAAGAAGTCTTGCTGAAATTGTACAGGTTTTGGTGAGACAACACCTGGAATACTCTGTGCAGTTTTGGATTCCACATTTAAGAAAGGGTAAACTTGCGTTGGAGGCAGTACAGCGAAGGTTCACTAACTTGGTCCCTGGGATGAAGGGGTTGTCCTACGATGAGAGGCTGATTAAACTGGGTCTATACTCTGTCTTGACAGGGTAGATACTGAGGGGTTATATCCCCAAGCTGAAGGATCTAGATCAAGGGAGCACAGTTTAAGGATAAGCGGCTGGTCATTTAAGACTGAGATGAGGAAAAACCTCTTCACACGAAGAGTCGTGAATCTTCTCTACTCCAGAGGGCTGTGGATGCACCATCATTGAATATATTTAAGACTGGTGTAGACAGATTTTTGGTCTTTCAGGGAACCAAGGGATATGGGGAGTGGGTGGAAAAGTAATGAAAGCTCAAGATCAGCCGTGATCATACTGGATGGCATGCAGGCTCAATGGACCACATGATCTTCATCTGCTCTTATTTCTTATCTTCTTATATTCATAGCTTCCAATGACTCAATCGCCCGTGGTTGTGAATGGAAGGGGCAGAAGATAAAATAGCTGGCGAGGGATAAAAATCAGAAACAGGGATTGGCCATTCAACCCTTCGAGCCTGGTCTGCCATTAAATTAGATCATGGTTCCCTCAGTTGTGCAAATTTCTCCAGACACAAGCAGCATAGATGCAGATTAAAAACAATATAATTGCTCCCCTTCTCTCCAGCAGGTACTGACTCTGCTAGGATATGGTTCCATGGCTCGTGACACAATCAATTAGCTGTTTTTCATATCTCAGCTTGGATGTCAAATGGGCCATTTGACCATGGAAAGCAATGGAGACTGAACTCAATTCTCACCTAATAAAAACTCATATGCATACAATCCAGCAAGACTGAGTGGATAGCTATCAGGAACCCTGCCTTGCTTTTCCCTTGCATACAAACATGCGAGTTAAGAGCAGAAGTAGGCCACTCAGTCCTTTGAGCCATTCAGTAAGATCATGGCTGATCTGACTGTAACCTCCCACCTACCCTGATAACCCTTCACCCCCTTGTTTATAAAGAATCTATCTAGCTCTGCCTTGAAAATATTCAAAGGATCTGCTTCCACAGTCTTTTGAGGAAGAGAGTTCCAAAGACTTGCTACCCTCAGATAAAAATATTCTTCTCATCTCTGTCTTAAATGGGTGATCTTTATTTTTAAACAGTGACCCCCAAGTTCTAGATTCTCCCATAAGAGGAAACACCCTCTCCTTATCCACCCTGTCAAGTCCCCTCGGGATCTTATATGTTTCACTCAAGTCGCCTCTTACTCTTCTAAACTCTAGCAGATACAAGCTGAGCCTGTCCACCTATCCAATCTTTTCTCAGAGATCAACCTGCCCATTCCTGGTATTACTTTAGTAAACTTTCTCTGAACTGCTTCTAATGCACTTACATTCATTCCTTAAATAAAGAGACCAATACTGTTCACTAAGTCAGAAACAACTCTCCTAAGGAGAGGTGAGGAGTCAGCCCATGTTTGTCCCAGCACCTTACTCAAGTGACTGCCTTCAAGGGCAAGTCAAATGAAGCAACCATACCATCTTGGCTGACGTTAGTTAGCTAGATCAGCACAGACTGAAGGTTGAAAATGTGACCCACCTAAGTTTATCCATTAATGTTAGCTAAGTACAGTAGATTTAGAAACTTTGGAACAGGACTAAGCCATTCAACCTCCTGAGCCTCTTCCACCATTCAGTTAGATCATGGCTGATCTACATCTTACCTCCATCAACCCGTCTTGGTTCTGAAACCCTTAATACCCTTGCCTAACAAAAATCCATCTATCTCAGTTTTGAAAATTTCAATTAACCTTGGGCCTCAACAGCTTTTGGGGGGAGAAAGTTCCAGATTTGTGTTCCTGTTTGTGGAAAGAAGCGCTTCCTGACATCACTCCCAAGTGGCTAAACTCTTATGTTAAGGGTATGCCCCTTTGTTCTGGACCCCACCAGATGCAGTCGTTTCTGTCCAGTTTAGCAACTAATTTAACTAATTCACCTTAAACATCTTAATAGATGAGCTAAAAACAAAAAAACTGCGGATGCTGGAAATCCAAAACAAAAACAGAAACAGAATTACCTGGAAAAACTCAGCAGGTCCGGCAGCATCGGCGGAGAAGAAAAGAGTTGACGTTTCAAGTCCTCATGACCCTTCGACAGAAGTTCTGTCGAAGGGTCATGAGGACTCGAAACGTCAACTCTTTTCTTCTCCGCCGATGCTGCCGGACCTGCTGAGTTTTTCCAGGTAATTCTGTTTTTGTTTTTGTGTTGTTAATAGATGAGCCCTTAATCTTCTATACTCAAGGGAATTCTAGCCTAGACAATGCAACCTGTTCTCATAACTTAACCCTTTTAACCCCATTAAGTGCCAGCACCATCTTCCCGTCATCAAAAATAACGATGGTGGGACATTCGACTGTAGTGAGATCAAGCTAGGTTAAGTGACATCATCCTCAAAGTCATTGTCTCCCAGAATCTAAACTAAAGGACACCCGGCATAATCTCTGACAAGAGTGGGTACATAAAGTACACAACACTGGCATATGAACTCTGCAGGCAGTTGCCAAGTTTTTAAAGATTCTGGCCACTCCTGCACACAAACATGCATGTGGTTCAATTCCATTGAAACACAGAGGCAATTCTAATGAGAATATACAATGGGGGGAGGGAGGGAAAACCCTCCTTGTGCAGAAGATCTAGTTAATAGAACGTGTCCAGACAGGAAACTGCCAAGGTTTGCTGGGGCTTTTTACATCCAATCTGCTAAAGTGAGCTTTTGTTTTCAACATATTGAAAGCAATCTAATTTTAAAAATGGGTGGATAATACTGGAATGCACGCAGGGAGTCATTCATGACATAATGTCTAAAAACAGCCTGCACTTGAGTACTACAGAAGCTGCTTTGAACTTGGTTGCACGAGTTGGAAATGTGAAGGAAAAATAAAGTGCCTGCGCACAGTAGCTTAGCACTCCAGCATCATCCATGCAGGGAGGTGGCCTATTACAATGGATGCTGTGTTTGCTGTGCCAAGCTACAACCTCCAGTCCTCATTTAGACAGGAGTTATTCTATTTAGTAACAGTAATTTAGGACAGGAAGCATGTATGTGTGCAAATGTCTGTCTGCTTGTGTTAACATTTGGTGATAGTTAAGGGGTAAAATTTTAAAGTTTTCTGTTCCCCCACCACACACACCCCACACCCCACCCCACAACGCTCCGGGCAAAAGGACAAGCGAGGGGCCTGGAAAACACTCCTAATTGGTTAGAACTGACAGCCATATTATGGTAATAAAACCTACCTCCTGGTAAATAGGAAGGTGACTGCAAAAAATCTTCAAAGCGTCCCTTGCTGTTTCCCATTAGCTGTTTAAATAGAGGCACTTGGCCTGGCTGACACACAGACCTAGGTTTCCATTGCAGTATAATGCTGGATATTGTGAAAAGGATTTTAAAAACATAGCAAGAACACAAAGCACACTTCTCTATTCTGAATACAGCAAGCCCCAATTACAAGAGAGATGTTGAGATGCATAAAAATAGAGGGTCTGTTCTAAGATCCCCTATAGCAAATGAGACATAAAAACTCTAGAATACACCAAGAGCTCAGAATATATTGGACAGCCAGGCAATTGGAAGGGAAATCAGATTAAATCCTTTGTCGATTTTAGTCCAGTCTCCAGGAGAGTTACTGTCATTAAAACGTTTCAAGGTTTATCAAATACTCTTCCTTTATAGGATGCAGCTGAGACAGCCTAATTAGGTTTGCTGTTGAAGGAAAACAGATGAAAGAGCTGCAGGAGTTAACTGTAAACCCATCGCCCTGGGTCGAATGTATCTATCCCTTCAGAACCACAGCAACAATGCAATGCATGCCGAACGGGAAGAATCAGCAACACTTAAAAGCGTTGTCCAAAAAGATAGTTTTCCAAAGGGAATTTTTTCTGACCACTTAACTTGATTACAAGTTGAAGAACCTTTAAAAAAAGCTCCATTTTCTTCCAGTCACTTCTCCTTTTCGACTTTAGCTGGTAATCAGCTTTTAATGTTTGATGCCTGCATTGATCAGCCCTTACTGACCGAGGTTTATAGACTCAAAGTCTCTCACTGAAGCTTAATTGAGTTAAATAGGGCACGAGTACAGCTGCACACACTGAATGGCTGCTCCTGTTCTTCCACTCCCCTCCCCCATTCAACCACATGCAGACACAGATTCCCCAACACATTCATTGTTGGAAAGTTGAGGGCAGGGGGATTCTTGTGGCATTCACAATGAATGTTGTACACTGCTTCAGTATTACTAATAGATCAATCAGCACCCCAATCCCAACTAATGCCTCGCTTGAAGACCACTCTCAGAAATGCTGCTACACAGAGATAGCTGGAAGCTTTATCCATTATAATTATCTCAAAAGCTGAGGATTTGCATCTTAAAAATCTCAGGATTTTGAAAGCAGTAAAGAAGCAACATTCGCCCAAACTGGGATTTACAAATATACCTAATCAATCTTTAGCTTAGTCACCAGAGATCTTCCCATTTAAACTGTCTCCTTCACCATATTATCTTCATTAATCCACATTAGCTCCCACCCCAACAACGCTTCAATTTTAGAATTCCCGTCATCCTGTTCAAATCTCCCCATGGCCTCACTCCTCCCCAAGTTGCCTCCTCCAGTCAGACAATCCTCCAAGAACTCAGTGTTCCTCCAACCCTGTTCTCCTGCGCATCTGCCACAACAACCCAGGCAGCCATGCCTCTAGACTTGAAGCACCAGAATCTCTTCCCCAGAGCTTTCTGCCTCTCTCTCTCCCTGTAAAGGTCCTCACCTCTTTGACCAAACGTTCAGTCACTCTCCCAATATCTCCTCCTCTGGCTTACAGTGAATTTTTGCTTGATTGTGCTCCTGTGAAGCACGGTTGGGGGTTTTCCTATGTTAAAGGTGCTACATAAATGCAAGTTGTTGGTTGCTATCCTATTCAGCACTGGTGAGAATTAACAGTCAGTATGCTTTTGATAGTTTTCAGTCTCAGTTTCCAACAAGGATAAAGTTTACTTTTGTGCGGATGTGAGATAGAGTTTTGGTGCTAATGCAGACTTGGCTTCAGACACAAGCCATCCTAGGCGGCAGGTTATCTTTGTACATGTCAACCGCACCACCCACGATGCTGTGCAAGGACAGCTTACAGCCGCCATTAACTCTCACTGCCTTGCTGCTGCCCATGACTTGTATCACCGGGGCTGGAGGCACTCCAACTGCAGGTGCTACACTTCATTTCAACCCCCACTCTCCAAGCCTCTGTCAGTTATGATTAAGTAGCCAGCTCCCGGCAAAGCAAACCTTCATTTTCATGCCAACTGCTATTACTGAACGGATCTGCAAGGCTGAAACCCGGTGTCACAACAACATTTGCAAAGCCTAAGCAATGGGCTGTGGGTCAGTGCTTTAGCTATGCAGTAAACTCCTGTTCAATTTACTGTGGGCAAGTGCAGGCTTTTCACTACATGACCTCAGGACATCCCAAAGCAGTTTAGAGTTCTTGCATACTTTGAAATGTAGGAAGCATGGCAGCTAACTTGCTCCCACAAACAGCAATGGGATAGTGACTATTTTTTAATGATGATAATTGAGGGAGAAATGCTGGCCAGGGGCACGGGGAGAACTCCCCTGCTCTTATTCAAAATAGTGCTGCTTGTTCTTTTATGTCCACAAGATGGGGCATCAGTTTGACGCCTCATCCAAAAGACAGCATTTCTGATGTGCAGATGTCCCTCAGCACTGCATTGAAGTGTCAGCCTGGGTGAAGTATTGATCATTCTAATTTAACAGGCCTCCTTCACTTACTGTATGGTGATGGGTGTAACAGTGCCTTCAGATCATGTTCTCCACTGGCACACTCTTTCCCAATTTTTCTTACTCAAAGGTTAAAAAAAAATAGTAGAAAGATCTCTTTGAATCCTGACTTGATATCTCATGGCTAGGTCTGGGGAATGGGTTCAGGATCAGAACAGAGGGCCAGGTGTACCTGAGGAATAGGTCTCCTGAAGGGATCAGGTGAAGGGGAAGGTAGGCTACAAATGGATGCACAGTTCTATTCTAAAGTTAGAGATGGCAAGACATGCAGTTTGCACAGAGGCTCATGAAATCTGACACCATCCAGGAAGAACCACTTACAAGGTTGCTGTAAACCTGAATATATTTGGAACAGTAGTTTAATGAGCAACACTGGATTTCTGGGCATAATTGAGTGAAGGACTGTGGAATCACATTCCACTGCCCTGCACTACATTTTCCTCTCAAAGTCACAGCCACGTCCATCGCACTGAATTCTAGACATCAAGATGTACTTAAATCGGTGGTGTTCAGGGTGTCACACAGTTGTATGGGGCCCAGAGAGTGGCATATAAATTGAGGTTTCATTAATTTCCCTGTATCACAAGTCATTGAAACTACCAAATCTTGGTGCGAGTACAATGCATCGAGGCCAATGCCATCCTTTCCAACCACCGGGCCCACAAACTCACTAAACCAGGAAATAAAAAACATATAGAAATGCAAATTGAGCTTTGAAGCCCAGGTTGTCAAGGCTGCAATCTTCCAGCCCCACACCCTCCACCCCCCCAACCCCCTATCCCCCCTCACCACCCCACCCCCACCCCCACCCCCACCCCCCCCACCCCCCTACCCCCCCCCCCCCCCCCCCCCCCCCCCCCCCCGCCCCACCCCACCCCACCATGACAGGACCGGTGAGCCATTGAAATCTCCGTACACGTCGGCGGGAACGGAAGATCCCATTGGCATTAGGGGCTAATTTCAGCCTACATATCAAAAGACACTAAACTATAAGTCCCTCTGGTAGTGAGATCATGCCCTGTTGCCTTGCCCTGTTGCAGTTCCACTATGTGTCCCCCATCCATGCTTGTCAGGAGTCATCTTTTCTGAAAGGAACACGCATATAAAAAGAGACTTAGTCACTGAGGCAATACGTCAGAGTTTCCAACCACAAATGGGCAGCATGCCCATGCTTGAGAGGAATCAGATGCGATAATGAGGGTAAGCACCGATAAATTTTGGTTGTGCCCCACGCAAAGTAATACATTATTGAAGCAGGGAGACAGGCTGACAAGGAAGACTTTGTACATCCAAGTATTGAAAAGGTATTGGAAATGAAAGTGGAAAAAAATACAGATGTAAACAGAATAATTAAAGGCTCAAACTGAGCAGGACAATTTACACACCATCTTTGGAAGACTTAATTAGAAGGTCATTACTGTTCTAATTAAGTCCTTGTGCATACATGCCCTTGTTATGCATGTTGAAAGTACTGAAGTTTGTGACAATCCTAACCAGTCTAAAGCAATCCGTCCTTCATCAGTCCTACCATATGGAAATTTGGAGCCCGAGCCAATTTCCACATTGCACACAAAATAATCCCAGATGCCAAGCCGTTCACTGTCAGTGTTAGTGATCTCAACCCTGTTAGAAAGACTGGCATTACCTCCAGAAAGTCAGCAAGATCCTTTAATAGGGCCAATGTACAGAGAACAATATGTTAAGATCTACAAGCAATCAATAAAAAATTAACAGATGTTGGGTAAGAGACAAAAATCCTGAAACACTTTAAGCACCAGCTGGAAGTTATGATGGAATACTCTAGGTGCATTTGGATGGACAAAGTAGGATGAACTTAACATCTTCTCTCCCCCGCATTTATCCAACATCATGCATCTCCTTCCATTAACTTCTGCTCCAACCTTACTTGCACAGCTCCAATTGGAAGCCCATGTACTGTCCAGCCACCTCAGACGTGTACATACAAAGCGGTCCTCCTCCTGCACTTTGTATGCTGAGAATCAGAGGCACATAATTTCCTTGTGGGCTGCAGTGCCAAACTGGCAATAGTACAAAACAAATTTATACTCCAGGGTACATGCATCATTGACAGATAGACTTTGCAACATTTCCTCAAACCATCTCCGTCCCAAGTATTTGGTGAAACACCAAAGCTGAGGATAAACAAGAAGCAAGAAATAAACTGCAAAGTTCCCAAATAATCCCACCCCAATTCTATACAGTGGTCATATTGCCAAACAATTCCCCAATTTTAGCCCACTGCCATGCTTCACTGTTGTCTCATATAAGGTGCACTAGTTTAAACAAAACTCCTCTGGATAGTGCTTCCCCCTACCCCAAACTTGCTCCGTGGATAAATAAACCATGTGATGTAATTCCCAACCATAGTTTCAGGTAGATCCTAAATCTGGTCTGTGTTGGGCTTGGTTGATCTTGGGCGGGGCAACATTGGTGGTGTTACAATTGTCTTCAATGTCCCTGAGCTAAGGATGTAGGTAAGAAGGGAAGAAAGAATATCAGCTATAGTTCTCGGACACAAAACTAGTCTTGCATTATGGCACAGAATAGGCACTAGCAATTCAGCATTCCATTTACAACCTGCCCATTTTCTTCCCCATTGTCAAATATAACACCACCTATGTAGTATTTGGGATCTACCTAGGAAGTATAGTTCAGAATTACAGCTTGTGTGCTTTATCCGGTCACATGCCTGGAAGTCTAGCAAGGCTGGTATCTAGCATGCCTTTGCATCTGCTGAGGTAGAACAGCCTGCCAAGGATTGCTGTGTGGGCTCAAGGATACAGAATGGGCACTTGTGTGAGGTACTGAAGGTCAGCTGATGCGCTCTGAATGGTGGCCCTGTGAGAGTCAGCACTTTCTAAGAAAGAATAAGAACAAATAGGGGGAGCTGAAAAAGGTAGGCAGACCAGAAGGCCCCAAGTTCCATTCCTGGTCTCTGAGTGGTAGCCACCTTAGCCAATTTGATATTAGGGGTGCTACAGTTGGCCTCAGGACCACTGACTTGGAAGGGGAAAGCGAAATCAAGCAGGGTTCCCACTCCGGATCATTATAGGGAGATTCCTGCTGGGATGTGCAGCTATGCAAATAGTGGGGCTATCATGCCTGGGTGAGTCAGCAATCGGTGGGGGGGATAAAACTGAATACTCAGTGTCTATAAAACCATTCCCCAAATATGGATTTTCCTTTAGAATAAGTCGAGAATGAAGAAGGGAAAAATATGGGAAAAAGCCTCATAACATCAGGAAAGCATTCTTTTTGAATTCCATTAAAAACACATGATTTAAGGCACCCATTTTTCCCAGATGCGGTAAAAGAACCCAGACAGCATTAACATAGCAAATATCCCAAGGTACTTCAAAAGAGTGTGCAGTCACTGACCAGGCAATAGGATAAGAATTGGCTGCTAGAATAGGCTTTAGAAGATGGGAAAGACGGTTTAACAATGCAGTGGTATTTTGGAACAGAACTGCACAGTGCTGACATGAAAACAAAAACAAAAATACCTGGAAAAACTCAGCAGGTCTGACAGCATCGGTGGAAAAGAGCACAGCTGACGTTTCGAGTCCTCATGACACTTCAACAGAACTAAGTAAAAATAGGAAAGGGATGATTTCTGTTGAAGGGTCATGAGGACTTGAAACGTCAACTGTGCTCTTCTCCACCGATGCTGCCAGACTTGCTGAGGTTTTTCAGGTATTTTTGTTTTTGTTTTGGATTTCCAGCACCCGCAGTTCTTTGCTTTTATTTTTGCACAGTGCTGAGATATGATGGCTGTCAAGTCTTCCACTGGTGGTAGAATGGAAGAATACCAGGTTAACAGGGGACAGGGTAATGGGACGGGAGCAGGCGTGCCGGAAACCAAGCATCATCAAAGCAGAGATGAGCTGGGATGTAGGGCTGCAGGACAATATAAGAGTGGGATGGAATGAGCCGGGATGTACAGCTGGAGGCGGTTGCAGAAGGGGGATGGAGTGAAGCCATGGAGGGACTTGCAAATGAGAACTTTTGAAATTTCAAAATTAGAAATTAGAATAGCCTCCCCTTCGTATTAAATCTGTCGTCCACAGACTTGCATTTGAACAGCCTGTTCAAAATCCAGCTCCAATGTGACTGTCACTGAGATAATTACCTCTCACGACTAACTCTTTACCCTCCTCCAGCCCTACATCTTAGCTGACTTCATTCTACCTCTGCACCCACAACTTCCCACCCAGCTCTATGCATTGCTGCACTCAAACTGGCCTCCTGGTTCCGTGATGGAGAGAGATTTTTATTCTGTCATATTGCCACACGAGTCTGACCCACTGAACTCTTCATACATTGAGAGCTCTTGATCATGACTGAGTCATCAGACTGCTGGGAGGATAATGGTTAGCAAGACAGGATTCCACAGGATTGATGTTTGTTATATGGGGTAGGGGGAGGTGAGAGAAAGTGTAGAAACGCAGGATAAATGTGTTGTTGGACGTTTGGTGTAGACTGGAATGATGTATTGCTAGAGCTCTGCCACCAGAGGGATCCCTAGTGCTCAAATGGCTTCCAGGAGGCCTCTAGTGGCCAAAGCCCAGTGCTGCACTGCCAGCCTGTCCTGTCCTTGAACATGCTATTTCTCCAACACACTGCCCCATAAGAACAAATAGTTGGCCCATGCTCCCAATAAGATTGTCCATGTTTTTAACATAGCATTAAATCTTCAAATTTTTTTTGTGGTCCCCTAACTTGTGTGTATAACCTGGATGAGGTATTAAAACCTCATGAATTCACATAACCTTCTATCGAATGGTAACATTACTTTGGTCACTATTTGCTGTTAACCTTTATAAATGTCTTATAGAATTTTTCTTCGGTTTCCCATATATCAAAGTTCTTTCATTAAGATGGAACTGTCGGCTGCAGGCACTTCATACCAGAGCGAGGCTGTAAATAAAACATCAACATTCTAACTTGGCGTGATTGAAGAAAGAAGATTTGGTGCAATTTATCCTAGGTGGGAGTGGGTTCTGAGTAAAAACTGCAGAAGCTTCTCTTTTGCAACATGACCGTGTTCATCATATTCCTTTAACTTGCTGACTCACTGAGATCACTCAGAACTTCAACTAGTGAAGGAGAGGATTGCATCCAAAGCTTTTTCTGATGCAACACATCTGCAATTACATAACCTTGACTTGAGTTCCACTTTGCAGCTTCTAGAATATGCTGTCTGCAAAGCAAAGGTCCATCTAGTTCGCCTGCTGCCATCCTGGTAGTCACATGATACAACAATAATGGAGTTGCTGACTAATCTGAGCAATCAATTTCTAAAAGACAGACATTAATACAATGCAGTATTTTACCGCTTTACACTCACCCCAACCTTTCACTAAGATTAAATGCGCCAGTTCCATTCCACCAGTGCTAAATGTAGGTTCTGCTCTCAGCTTCCTAGTTTTAATGGAATAGCAACAATCCCAAGGACATTAGCTAGAATTAAGTCCCTTTCAAGGTCCATAACAATATCGATGGCAAATATAAGGATATAAGGTTAATATGAGTGCTGTACTGTGGAAAATTATTGGCAGAATCCCCTACTTTGTGTACACACTTTTCCCACAATTAACTCTTCCTCCTGTCCTTAACCAAAGCTAAGGTGGTGTACCCATATCCTCAATGAGCTACTCTAACCTGTCCTTCTATTTGGCACTGCACCATCATTGAGCCTCTCAAGTCAACAATTAACCTTCTCAAAATTGCAGAATCTAAACCATTATTCCCAAATCCTATTTGAGAGGCTGAGGCAAGAAAGTCTGATTTAACAGCACAGCGCTATCACCATACCCTCACTCACCAACCCTTTTAACTTCCTTGTCCCACTGAGAACAAACTTGGAGCCCCTGGTTTACACACAGCATTGTACATAGGCGGAGAAAGGAGCAAGCTGACAAGCTCAAGGTAAGAGGATCTGCACAGAGCTCTGACACTTTGACCCTCAAACTTAGACTGAGCTGCCATTCAATAAAACAGGACATGTATATAGTTGTCACATTACACTTCTTCACAGTCCTGATAAGATGTTGAAATCAGCTTGGACAGAAAGGAGGCATGTTCAGTCGAGTTGTCACTTCCGCACCAAAATGTCCAAGCTTTGAAATGATCTGCCTGGGAATTTCTAAAATGCTCAAAGCCTGGTTTTCAAAGAAAGCCCCTCTTATCCCATCCTTCCCACACCCCCCAATCCATTAACCCTCACAATGCTTTTGCTTATTACTATACAATCTAACAACACAAGAGATGGCCATTTGGCCCGTCAAGACTGCACCCTTGCACACTTTGAAAGAGCTATCAAATTGGCCCCAACCATGTGCTCTTTCTGTATAACCCTGCATTTCTTTTTCATTTTTAAGTATATATCCAATACTGTTTTGAAAGTTATTTCTGAATCTACTTCCACCATTCCTCAGACAGCACTTTCCTATTTATAACAACTCAGTGTGAAACTCTGGAGTTGAGGAGTCATAATTGCAAGTTTCCACTGAGGTTTCCTCAGCACCAAAGGTCACTTTAGAACTAAGGCCACAACCCCATCCCTTAGCCCTTGTCTTCCCCTTCTGACCCGGGCCAAATGCCAAAATAATCAACAGCCTCAGTGCCAAAGTCAGACTCAAGATGGCAGGCGACAAATCACAGTGGAGTGATACAAGGGTGATAACTTTTGGGAGGGAAGGCAAAAAGAAAACAAAGGCTCCCTTTAGGTAGACTAGTTCTAACAACACCCAAGATTCGCACATGTGTGCGTGTGTGTGTATGCGCGCATGAGCATGTGGTGCATGGCAGGAGACCCCAGTTCTTGTAAATCGAATAGAAGATACACAGCCGGAACATCTCAAAAACCATAGCAACTGAAAAAAAAATTAAAATCTCTTTTATGTTTTATCAAATTATGAATATCATTTCACTCATCTACCTTTAGAGCTTGTAGATGGAATTCGGTACACATTATAGAAACCAATATTGCCAAGCAAAATGGGATTCAGCCCCACTCAGAGGAGGAGAGAGGGAGCTACCACATTGCACTATCAAGGGACTTTACCTCCTGTTCCCCACCCATCCCTTGACTCCACCCAAAGAATATAACACAAAGATGCATGCACAGTCACAATGCATCGATAATTGTAATTGCTTTATACTGAAATCCTTTGGAATGCTGCAGATGACTGGAAATTAAGATTTGGAATTTTTTAATGGAAAACATAAAAAATATTAAGTATTGATCTGTACAATGAATGTGCGTGCTGGCCAATTTCCTTTTTCAAAAAAAGACTCAAACCTGCTGCCAGTCCCTTTCATGCACTGGGTTAAATTCTTTTGTTTGACCTGACAGAATGCCTCCACCCCACGCCTTCCCAACATATCCCAATTCGTCAGAGACAAAGGCAACAGCCCCAACACGACAATAAGACTGGTCCAGAAAGAAGCTAAAGGACACACAGTCCGTCCAGCCGGGACTGAAGTTTATCCCGCCAGCCAATCCTCAAATCAGCCCGCAAAGCTCACTGACTCCGTATCTATTCGTTTCACTATGTAAATGCAGTTTTAGTGATGCAACGGAGAGACTGTGCCATAAAGGGCTAACTGGGTGGTGTCTCCGCGCTTGTTTTCTAACTGGTCCCACTCCCCATGTTGAAATAAAACATGTATGTATAAATACACACACACAAACGTGTGTATGTATAGACAAATAAAAGTAAACACGCCGGTGGGATTCGTTTGTTAAAAAAGGCACATGAAGCAACAAGAATTGCCTTAAAAAATGTAAGATTTCAGCCTCTGGATCGCTCACACTAAGAGTACGCCTCGTTTGTAAAGAACAGAACGCATAATTCCTAACGGTAGTCACTCCAGGAACCTGTAAAATCCCTATTCTCAACAACTTAAGTCGTTTTTAAAGTTGCAATTAAATAACAAAAAAAGGGGGAAACAAACATTCCCCCGCCACCCGCCCCGGATAAATAACATCGATTAAAATTCAAGACATATTTCTTTCACACATTACCTTCTTGCAACGGTGCTTTTTCCTATGCGCGCACACACAGAAAAAGCCCCACTTTAAGATTTCTATTATCTGCAGCACAGTGCACTGGAGGCTAGAAGCCAGCAACACAATGCAGTAAATATACATCCCTGACCATTTGTAGTCTTATCTAGTCCCGGCGCAAAGAATCCAAGGAGAGAACAACTGCACGATTAGAAGATGCAACAAAACAGGCATAGAAACATACCGTTATCCGAGGAATGTTCTTTTTACCCTGATATCCCGACATCATCATGTTTTTTTTTAAAGGGTATTATAATCTATCAGTTAAAAAATAAAATAAAAACTAAGCACTTTTTTTCTCTCTCTCTCCCTCTAGCTTCTTCTGCTGGAGTCTTGTAGGGATGTGATTTGCTCCTGTGCCCATACAATAGCAGCGCTGTGCGAGTGTGCTGGGCTCTGACTATAGGCTGCTCCAATGCTGCGCCTCCCTCCAGCTGCTATTGATCGCTGTCTGCAGCTCTCGCCTCGCCCAGGCTCTCTCTCTCTCTCGCTCTGTGTGTGTGTGTGTGTGTGTGTGTGTGTGCATACGCGACGCGGCACAGTTACCACCAGGCGGAGCCAAGGCTACTCCCAACATCCAGCACCTCTGGCACCCTCAATAAAGTCCCCAGAAAACAGCTCAAAGAGAAAAACAAAATGATATATATCCTCTTGGGTTTCTGATAATTAGGGATCTGACCCAATTCCAACCACCTCTTCCCTCTGACGGGGATCCAAGTTGTATTGTAATGTGCATTAAACATGTTTTTTCCATTTATGATCCTGCCTGTATCATGTTAAAAAATCAAGGTTAAAAATGAAAAAAAACCTTATAATCAGCCACATGGAGTGATTTTGTACTGTGCCATCTACAACATTTCCTCCCTGTGATAAATGCATCATCCTTTGGTATGACACTTCTCACTTCAAGCAACCACTAGATCACTTGTGGCTTGCTCAAGGCATGTTCGAGGATACGGTTTAAGTTCGGCGCATGTGGGAAAGGGAAGTCAGAGGTGTAGGGTTGCTAATTCTGGTCGAATGTATTCCTGGAGTAAACCCACCTCCAACTGTCCCTGTCCCCATCCCCACACTGCCACCATCAATGACCCGACACACCACCTTAACAACACCTCACGGAAAATGAATAGCTGATTCATTAACAGCCAAGAATCAACTAAACAGACTTGTTTTCCCCCATCTTCAATATTGTGAGAGCTGGTAAACATAAGCCATTCAAAGAAAGAAACAAAAGGCACAATGGTTTCTAGTGCCCCTATGATTTTTCTCCAGGGCTGCTCACGGCAGTGGCCTGGAGATGACTCTTCCATTCTGAGCTGTTCAAGGCCAATTCTGGAAGTTTGGCAACTCCCAAGAGGTGGCGAGCAGACTGGGATTTAGGAAGAATCGTGTGAAAAATGCACTCAAACCATGAAAAGGTTTTATTTTTGCTTTTGAGTGCCTCAAATTTCCCAATGACCGATCAGGAAACCATGCCAGATTTATTTACCTACTTATATAGACCAAGCAGATGGCCAGATCACATAAATCGGCCAAATCTGCTGTTTTGAGAGGACCAGATTATTTCTTTTTTATTCTTTCATGGGATGTGAGCATCGCTGGCAAGGCCACCATTACTTGCTCATCCTTAATCGCCCTTGAGAAGGTGGTGGTAAGCCATTGGTACACCACAGTGCTATTTCTATGCTAGCATAAAGTACTCACAGCACAAACACAGGCCAGTTGGTCTAATCAAGGGTTAAAGCTCCAAATGAACCTTCTCCCCCACCTCTCAATCCAACCTGTTATGACATGGAAGATGATGTATGTCAAGTGGACCCAACCCACAAAGGAAACTTAGGCAACTATCATAACAGTTTTGCAATTTATATTTACTACAAGATGTGTGTACTAAATTCAGAAGTAATACTTCCACCAAAACCTTTAGAGGTTTTAAAAATTAAAACTAAAATATTTATTAACAAAATATAAAAGATTTCAAGCACAGACATAAGACTACAATTACTAACTACTGTAATAACTCCTAAAATTCCTAATTGACCTGACTCCCAGTTACACTCTCTTTAAGGCAACAGTCTAGAATAGATTTCAGATTTAAAACAGGACCAGCAAGTTAACACAATGCCCACTTGACCGTGGAATTGCAAATGGCTTTCTGTAATGTCAGTTTTGTTATATAGCAGGCTCATGCACACATGGCTGAGGGCTTCATTAAGACTATTTCACATGTTCCTGTTAGATCTTACATGGCCTTCTAACACATAGCCTTTCATTCTCCTTTATATATCTTTCTCTTTTTTTAATATGCAAATTATATTATTACATGTGCCTTTGAAACTGTATCTTCTTCATAAAATAAAAACTTTCCATGTTGCTAATATATTGTTAGTAACCTTTGGGAAAAATAAACACATTCCTTAGCCTTGCTTATCTGGCTAGGTGTAAACAGACTAAAATCCCTGTGAAATCCAAATCTCTTCATTTATCTAAAAATGCAAATCCCCTTCACACCTTACATGGTAAGCCAGCATCCAAGTTTATTCATTAGCATGTCAAGCACCTAGCTTATTTTGATGATTTCAAACTTGCAGTCTGCTTGACTCCAATTATAACTAAATCACACACAGGCCCAACTACAATTACCCCCATAAATATACTTCACAATAAACCAGAAAAAATATTATGAAAATTATTATACTTTCATCACAAACTCCAGCAACATAACTTCATAGGTTGAATTATCCCCCAATCGGGGTGGTTGTGCGGGGGCAGACAGGAGCGAGCCCGAACCCGATTGGTGCCCCCTATCGGGTGCGCGCTGCCATTTTATGTGGGCAGGCCAATTAAGGCCCACCCAGCGTGATGCACACCCAGAAGCACAGTGCACTCCCTGTGCGATTGGGGGGTTCGCGCATATGCGAAAGAGTGCAAAAATCTCGCTGAGCACAGAGGTGCCTCAGAGAGATTAGTTTAAGTTATGGAAAATTTAATTAAGGTGAAAAAAAATTTTTAAGGACATGTCCCCTCATGTGAAACTGTAACATGAGCTGGGACATATCCATTAATTTTTTCAAAAATTTTTACTTAATTAATAAACCCTTCATGAAACCTCTTCCCTCCTTGGGTGAGGTTTCATGAAAAATGCGAAGGCCGCCTGGGCTCTTCGCCTGCCCCCCCAACCTTAAGGTTGGACAAGCAGCATTCTTAACTACTTTAATTACTTTCTTAATGGCCTTAATAGGCCTTTGACAGTTCGGTGGGTGCATAGCCGACTTGGCTGCGTGCCCGCCAGACTGACAATCTAAATGACACGCTGTGACGTTGGGATGCCCGCCCGATGTGACCACGCATCATTTTATGCTTCGGCGGGTGGGCCCCGACCCCCTCCCCCCACCCCCCTCCCCCCCACCCCCCCCCCCACCCCACTCACCGATGGGAAAATTCTATGCTATGTTTCTTCAAGAGCAAGTATGCTAGATACTGAAAACCAGACATAAAAACAGAAAATGTTACATACGAACATATGAACATAAAAGCAAGAATCAGGAGCAGGCCATTTGGCCCCTCGAGCCTGCTCCAATATTTAACAAGGTCATGGCTGATCTGATAGTAACCTCAAATCTGCATCCGACCTATCCCCGATAACCTATCACCCCCTTGCTCACCAAGAATCTATCCACCTTTGCCTTAAAAGTATTCGAAAACTTTGCTTCCACCGCCTTTGCATGAAGAGAGTTCCAAAGACTCACGAACCTCAGAGAAAAAATTTTGCCTCCTTATGTCCTCTTCACAACTTACTTTCTTACCTACCTTTGTGTCATCAGCAAATTTGGCAACTATCCCATCCATCCCTTCATCCAAGTCATTTATACAATTGTAAACAGTTGAGGTCCTAGCAGTGATCCCTGTGCCAACCTGAGAAAGATCCATTTATGCCTACTCTTTGCTTCCTGTTAGCCAGCCAATCTTCTGTCCATGCCAACACGTTACCTCCTATACCATGAGCTTTTATTTTCCAAAATAATCTCTGATGTGGCAATTTATCAATTGCCTTCTGGAAATCTAAGTGCAGTACACCCACCGGTTCTCATTTATTCACGACAAATGTTACTTCTTTAAAGAACTCCAGTAGGTTGATTAAATATGATTTCCCTTTCACAAAAACATGTTGACTCTGCCTGATTACCTTGAACTTATCCAAGTGCCCTGCTGTAGCTTATTTAATAATAACTTCTAACATTTTCCCTATGACAGGTGTTAAGCTAAGTGGCCTGTAGTTTCCTGCTTTCTGTCTCCCTCCCTTTTGAATAATGGAATTACATTTGCTATCTTCCAATCTAATGGGACCTTCCCCAAATCTAGGGAGCTTTGGAAAATTAAAACCAATGTATCAACTCTCTCATGAGCCGCTTCTTTTAAGACCCTAGGATGAAGACTATCAGGACCCGGGCACTTGTTAGCCCGCAGCTCCAACAATTTACTCAGTAGCACTTCTCTGATGATTGTAATTTTCCTGCATTCCTCCTTACCTTCCATTTCCTGGTTTATAGCTGCTTCTGGGATGTTATTTGTATCCTCTATAGTGAAGACTGATGCAAAATACCTGTTGAATTCATCTCCCATTTCCTGGTTTCCATTATCAATTCTCCAGACTCACTTTCTATCGGACCAACACTCATTTTGTTAACTTGTTCCTTTTAAAATATTTATAGAAACTCTCACTATCCATTTTTATATTTCTGGCTTGCTTTCTCTCGTACTCTAATTTTTCACTCCTTAATTAATTTTTTAGTCATCCTTTACTGTTCCTTATATTCTGTACAATCTTCTGGCCTTCCATTTATCTTAGCGCAATTATACACCTATTCTTTAAGTTTGATATTATCTTTAATTATTTTAGCTAACCACAGATGGTGTGTCCATCCCTTGGACTTTTTCTTTCTCATTGGAATGTTTCTGTGCATTCTGAAATATCCCCTTGAAAGTTTGCCACTGCATCTCTATTGACCTAGCCCTTAACTTAATATGCCAATTCACTTCAGCCAGCTGTTTTCATGCCCTCATAAATGTCCTTATTTAAGTTTAAAAACATAGTCTTGGGCCCACTCCTCTCTCCCTCAAACTGAATGTAAACACCAATCATGTTATGATCGCTACTACCTAGGGACACCTTCACTATGAGGCCATTAATTAATCCCATCTCATTGCACAATACCAGGCCTAGTATAGCCTGCTCTCTGGTTGGCTCAGGAACATGCTGCTCTAAGACACTATCCCGGAAATATTTTATGAACTTGTCATCTAGGCTACCTTTGCCCATCTGACTTTTACAGTTCATATGTAGATTAAAATCTCCCATGATTATTGACGTGCCTTTCCAACTAGCTCCCATTATTTCTCTCTTTATGCTCCATCATAAGATGTGGTTGCTGTACATGACTCCCACAAGTGGTTTCTTGCCTTTACAATTTCTCAACTCTACCCAAACTGTTTCCACAGCCTAGTTTCCTGAACTTAGGTCATCCCTCTCTAATGTACTATATCATCATTAACAAATGGAGTCACCTTTCCATCTTTTCCTCACTTCCTGTCCTTCCTAAATGTCCTATACCCTTTAATATTCCAGGTCTCAATCCATGTCCCGCTGCAGCCAGGTCTCTTTAATGGCTATCAAATCATAATTATTTATTTCTATGTTGGAAATGCTCAGTAGGTCTGACATCTGCAGCGAGAGAAACAACTTATATTTCAAGTCAACCAAACACTCCTGTTTTTGTCTCCATTGATGCTGCCAGACCGGCTGAGTATTTACAGCTTTTTCTGTTTTTATTCCTTTGGTTTATTCCTCCTTCATGTACATATCTAGATTCCACGTGAACACATCTATGATATCTGCCTCAACTACTCCTTTTGGTAGCGAGTTCCACAATTAATCATACTCTCCACTTGCCTGGACGAGCGCAGCTCCAACTACACTCAAGAAGCTCAACATCATCCAGGACAAAGCAGCCCACTTGATTGGAACCCCATCCACTACCTTCAACATTCATTCCCTCCACTATAGTGGCAGCAGTGTGTACTCTACACAAGATGTACTGCAGCAACTCACCAAGGCTCATTCAACAGCTCCTTCTAAACCCACGATCTCTGGCACCTAGAAGGACAAGGGCAGCAAATGCATGGGAACACCACCACCTGCAAGTTCCCCTCCAAGCCACACACCATCCTGACTTGGAAATATATCACCATTCCTTCACTGTCGCTGAGTCAAAATCCTGGAACTCCATCCCTAACAGCACTGTGGTGTACCTACACCACATGGACTGCAGTTCATGAAGGCAGCTCACCACCATCTTCTCAAGGGCAATTAGGGATGGGCAATAAATGCTGGCCTTGGCAGCAATGCCTACACCCCATAAAAGAATAAAGAAAAATTCAAACCACTCTCAGGGTAAAGAAGTCTCTTCTGAATTCCCTATTGGATTTATGAGTGACTATATTACCTTTATGAGCTCCAGGTTCTGGTCTCCGTCAAGTGGAAATACCTTCTCTAAGTCTCCCCTATCAAACCCTTTAACCCTCAACCTAGTCATTGCACAGTTTTCTCTTTTCTCAAGGAAAGAACTGCTGTCTGTTCAATATTTCCAGATAGGTAATACTCTCAGTTCAAATATCATTCTTGTAAAACTTTTATGAACCTTAACCAGTGCCTCTAAGTCCTTCTCATAGTTTGGAGACCAAAACCTTTCAATTACTCCAAGAGTAGCCAAACGATAGGGTATAGGACATTCACTGATTTTCATTTCTATTCCTGGTTTTTATTATGGTTTGTGTTGCTAGTTTTAGTGGTCTACGGGCAGAATTTAGCCGATGTCAGGCCAGCTCAGTGGGGCGGGTAGGGGTGGTGGGGAAGCCGACAACTGCCCGCGATCGAGGCCAGAAGGTGATTTCACGCTGGCGGGCCAAGTAAGGACTACCCAACGTGAAATACGCGCAGCAACGCTCAGCTCTGCCTGTGCGGGCAGTGGGGGAGGGGGAAGAGGGCAAGTAGGGCGAGCGCGAACTTCGCTTATGAGCATGCGTGTGAGCTTCAGGATCTTCCTGAGGCACAGAGCTGCCTCAGGGAGATGAAGAGTTTTTAAAAAATAATAAAGAACTTAAAAATGTAATAAAACATGTTCCCTCATGTGACTCCATAAGGTTGGACGGGCAGCGAAAAATGTAACTTAATTGATAATTTAATGGCCTTAACAGGCCTTTTAATTGTTGGCGGGCACGCTGCCGACCCTGGCGTGCAACCACCGACCAAAATATCACACGATTGCGCATTGACATCGGGACACTCGCCCGATGTCAATGCACGTCATTTTAAGCTCAAGCGTGTCGGGTGAGTGGCCACCCACTGAGCTAAAAACTTTGCCCTATGTATCTGTACTATAAGAGCTCTGTTCCTTAATTTAGATACTTTAAGGGGGTATTTAATAGAGGTGATGAGGGTTTTGCCTGCCGGCTGGAGAGCCTTGCATTGCTCCTGTGAAGAAAGGCCGATCAGGCACTTAATTGCACAACAGCAGACCTTCCCTGGGATCAAGGACCCTTACCACTGAGAGCTCCTGGCTGACCAGAGGCCAGCAGCTTTTCATTGCTCAGCAGCACCACCAGGGAGGTGGTGGCTGCTGCCAGTACTACACCCACACCCACTGGCCCAGACATAGCTGAGTGATGGCGGGAAGAGGGTCACGGGTGGGGGTCGTGAGGAAAGGTGGGTGGAGGGTCAGCAGCAAGGCAATGGGGTGGATCTCAGTGGGGCCCCCACTTCCCAATGCCGGATTCCTCAATCAGGCACTGACTGCTTTTGAATGCTGATCGCCCGTGAGCAATCCTAACAGGATTTTCATTGTTGTGCTTCCTGCATGGTGAGTCCCTGCCCACTGTTGGATGAGTATGAGCAGTGGCGGGATGAGGCAATTAAGTGGGCAATTTAGGGCCTCGGTTTGCAGCGGTGCTGGGAGGCCATCCATGGGCCTTCCCACTACTGACTTAATCTGGACAGTAGCGGGAAAGTGGTGGGCTCTCTGCCCAGCACCTTGCCTCCTTTTTAAATGCACTCGCCACGGGGCATGACATTAAATTTAGTCTTTAATTTTCAAGGAATATGACTCCTTATTCTTCCTACCAAAATATATTACTCACACATAACTCAATTGATGTTTATTTCCCAATTACATGCCCATTTATTAATGTCTTCCTGTATTTTGTCACAGTCCTCCTCTGTATTAACTGTAAAGCTCACCACAAATTTTGAAATTGTATGCCAAGTCTAAAGCATTTATATAAATAGTAAACAAAAGGGGTCACCAGCTCCAATCCTTGTGGAACACCACCATTTGTCCATAATGTATCTTTCTGCTGCTAAGATGTGCCCTATTAAGAATTCAAATTCTAATTACTGTTAGGCACACACTGTGCGATGCCAGGATTTGATTACTTTCCAGTGTATAGGTCCTCGTAAGTGATGATTGTTAATTTTTCTCAAAGCTTACAGGCAGTCTGGATCCCAGGCAGAATAGCTGCCATTGTTTTTTCTAAGTATGATACATGTATTTGAGTGAGACATTGAAGTGTGACAGAGAAGGGTGATGATCAGGAAATGCACGTTAGATATACCTTTTTGTCATATTACTAACAAACTCACATCGCATAGTTCACAATAATTTTATAATGGTTGAAGCATGATGTATTATTGCTCTGCAACAGTGTGTATGCATGTATCTTGGTGAGGCTATAAAGATTTAATCACTGCTATGCAAAACTAGGTTTGTACAGAGGTCATTAAGATACTGCAGACAACTTGACTCTGGTATTTTGTGTTCTTAGAAATTTCCTTTATCTCTTTCTCTACTTTCCTTTGAACTGTGTCACAGAAAGTGAAGTGTGACACTTGATGTGTGACAGACCAGAAATGCATGTTCGATGTTGTGGTTTAATAACATTACCAGTGACTCTTTCACAGCTTTGCTCATGGTAATGAGGGGTAGGGGTGGAGGGGGGTGGGGGGTGTTGGGTGGTTGGGGGTTGGGGGGGGGGGGGGGGGGGGGGTTGGCGGAGTGGGGGGGAACCTGGTGGGGGAGGGCGATGGTGGTGATGGTGGTATTTTAAACCAACTGCCTGGACATAAAACTGGCGATGCAGATCCATTGCCCATAATAGAAACAGTCCAATCTCCTCCTGAGCTGCAAGATGCTATGTTTCGATGTTACTAATTGAAGCATTACCCAAGTGTTACCAGTCTTAACCGGAAGTTATCAATTCGTGACAACAGGGAGTGCCAAGAATTGCTCTGATACGAACAGATCTGCTAAGACATTCTGCACAGTAAGTTGAAATTATGTTATTTTATAACAATAGTGGTGTTTATTTCATGCTAGACCATTGATCAAGGCCACTGATTTACAATGACTGAACAAGTCAAATTCTTATCTAATGGTACTCCAGGGTGTGAATTCCACAAGTCTCTCCATAGCAAAAATAACCATCCTTTAATTTAAACATATATAACTTTACCCATGTATTTATTTTTAGTCTTTACTTGTTTAAAACTACGAACACAGCCACATGATTTGCAAACTTTAGTGATTGGAGTCAGATAGCTGGGCCACAGAAATCCATGGAGCAGCATTCCAGCACAAGGATGCGCCTACATCTGTTGCTCAGCTTAATATGCTTTCTGAAGGTTTCTGAAGGAAAATATCTCATTATCGCATGCACACAAGTGTATATTTTTTTACAGCGACAGCCTCTCCCTTTCTAAAATATTCATTATGCAGTTCTACCCGAATAAACCTACTGAGGTTTGTCTACTGGCTGTTTTGAGATAATTTTGAAAAAGAACAAAATAGATTTTCTTACATAGAAAACGTAGAAAAATAGGAGCAGGAGTAGGTCATTCAGCCCCTTGAGCCTGCTCCGCCATTCAAAGGGACCATGGCTGATCCTCTATCTCAATGCCATATTCCCGCTCTCTTCCTACACCCCTTGATGCCTTTAGAGCCCAGAAATCTATTTCCTCCAGACTGACTAAGTAGCTTTCTACCACCTGGCTCGCTTAAATGCTGCTGATCCATCCTGGAAAATTATGTACATATTGCATATCTTCTGAATGCAACGTCTACCTTCACCTGTTAGAAGAAGAAGCAAAAGATACACTTTTCAGAATATAAGCAATAGGAGCAGGAGTAGGCCATAGAGCACCTTGAGCTTACTCCTCCATTCAATACATTGATCTTCTATTTCAACACACTTTCCTGCCTAATGCCATATCCCTTTATTCCTTGAGGGGTACAGCAAGCAACTAGGAAGGTGAATAGTATGTTGGCCTTTATTGGAAGGAACTTGGGAGTGGAAGAGTAAGGAAATCTGTCTCTCTGAGTCTGAAATATATTGAACAATGGAGCATCCACCACCCCTTGTAGCAGAGAATTCCAAGGATTCAGAACCAGTCGAATGAAGAAATATTCTCCTTATCTTAATCCTAAATTGCTGACCCCTTATCTGAAGTCTATGTCCTGGATTCTCCCTCTGGGGCTGGGAAACAGAAGTCAGGACAGTTTGCAAGCCAGAAACCCACCCCACTCCCCACCCCAGCCCACCAGGAGGAAAGTTTCACTCTTTGGGATTTTGAGGCACTCCCTTAACTAGCATAGAGACAGGTTCCCTGTCTAATTCAGGGTGGCATGCAGGCTCCCAATGCTGGAGGACCAATCAAAGACCATTAAACTCCAGAGAGGAGAGTGCCATTCAGTTCAATCTCTCTTCATTGGAAACCATCTCATTCTGAATAAATCAAGTGAACCTTCATTGCACCACCTCTAAGTCAAAAATACCTTCCTTCACTACAGAGATTCCTGACATGATTGCACCAAAATCCTGTATAATTGAGGCAATGCTTTCTAACTGTGGTATTCCCAAGTTCCTTTCAATAAAGGCCAACATACCATTCACCTTTCTCATTGCTTGCTGTACCTGCATGTTAACTTTCTGTGATTTGTGTACAAGGACATCCAAATCCCTCTGAACACCAGCATTTAGTAGTTTAAAATATATTCTGTTTTTCTATTCTTCCTGTCGAATAACCTCACATTTCCCTGCATTATAGCCCAACTGCTATGTTCTTGCCCAGTCACGCAGTCTGTCAGTGACACTTTGCAGCCACCGTGTCTTCCTTGCAGCTTACAAACTGACCTGTATTGTCAGCAAACATGGATACATTACACTCAGTCTCTTCAGCTAAGACATGAATATAAATTTTATGTACCTGAGGCCCATTAGTGGCACTCCATTAATAATAACCTGCCAACCTGAAAATGCCCTGTTCATTCCTAGGCTGTTGCTTTGTTCTTTAAACACACTTCAATCCATGTTAATATCGTACCAACCCCATGAACTCTTATTTTGTGTATCAACTTTTCATGTGGCACCCTGACAAATATCTTTTGAAAGCCCAAATATACTACATTCATTGGTTCCCCTATGTGTTACATCCTGAAGAAACTCTAATAGGTTTGTCACTGTTTCCCTTGCATAAACCTATGTTGGCTCTATTCATATCCTGAATTTGTTAGCACCAGGTTACCATTTCTTTCATAATGGATTCCAACATTTGCCTGATCACTGATCAGGCTAACTTGTTTATAGTTCTGTTTTTTTTTTATTCTTCCTCCTTTCTTGAATAAATCTGGAATTTTGGAAGATCACAACTAATGCATCTGCTATTTCTGCAGCCACTTCTTTAAAGACTCTAGAATGTGGACCATCAGGTGCAAGGGATTAATCAGCTTTTAGACTCATTAATTTCTCCAGTACTTTTTTTATACTAATGATAATACTATAACCTCCTCACTCTCATTATTCTCCTGATTCCCCATTATTTCTAGTATGTTTGTTGTAGGCAAAAATATCAAGTGAGAAGAAGAAAGAATAAATGTGTTATTTATGTAGCACCTTTCACAACCTCAGGACACCCCAATGTGATTCACAGCCAGTTAAGTATTTTGAAGTCTATTTCCTACTGTAGCATGGGCAAATGTGGCAGCCAACTTGCAAAATCCTGGAACCCCCTTCCTAACAGCACTGTGGGTGTACCAATACCACATGGACTGCAGTGGTTCAGGAAGGCAGCTCACCACCATATTCTCAAGGGCAACTAGGGATGGACAATAAATGCTGGCCCAGCCAGCGAAGCCCATGTCCCATGAATGAATAAAAAAAAAAGGAAGCTTCCACAAATAGCAATGAGATAAATATTAAATCTACTTTAGTGATTTTGGTTGAGATATTGATGTTGACCAGAAACCTGGAGTAGTCTGCTGCTGTTTTTTCAAGCAGTGCCTTAAAATTTCTCATGTCTATTTAAGAGGACAGGTAGGATCTTTGTATAAGATTTCAACAAAAAATTGCTATCTTTGATGGTGCAGTACTGCACTGAAGTGTCAGCCGAGTGTCTCTGGACTGAGGTTTGAACCAATGATCTTACAAATATACATCCAAGCTTTTGGGGGAGGTAAAAGCCTTCAATAAAAAGTATCATTTACTTAGTGAAAGACAAGCAATTAAAAACAATTCAATGGAGAATATCAAATATGCATCAGTTTACTTTTGTTTAATAATATTATTTTGGCTATTAAAAAATTTTAATTACAGAGAAAAAAAAGTTGATGAAAACTTTTTCAAAATATATTTTAACTGCTTCAATTGGTTAATAAACAGAGAGTGCGAGTGGTGTTGACGCATTTAGTCAGCTTTTTCTTTTGTGATGTGTGACGTATGGGCTTTCCATTTTAGAATGTGACACAGCAAGTGGGATTACCATGTACAAAAAATGTATGGTATACACAATGTTTTAAGTGAGAGTGTGAGAGAAAGTGAAAGAGACGGAGAAAGAATGAGAGAGAGTGAGATAGAGACAATAAAAGAGAGAGAAAACAGATAGAGACAAAGACAGAGATGCCTATTATATTGTAACTCTCAGATTACTAGCTTTTGGCTAATCCAAATGTTAACTTGGATAGGTAAGGGGCAGAACTCAAATTCTGACTTGTTTCCTGATGGAAAAGAAAAATATTTATTGACAATTTGAAGAAACTACTCAATAATTGACTCAAACATAAATGAAAACAAAGTTTCAGAACACTTCTGGACAGCTAATTCAGATTGGAATTATGCAGTTCAAACAGAACAGGGTGTCAGTCCTGCATCTACCCAACATGCAAAATAACTCCCATGAAACACATTAGAATTTCGAGCCAGATGCAAAACACATTGCCCGAAGATGGGTGTTTTGCCATCTTCTTCCAGTGGTAATTAAATATGCATTTCAGAAGTTCTCTTTAAAGGCGGAGTGTTGAACAACTCTTAGCACATATTTCCTGCTGTTTCCCTAGTTTTCTGCCATGAGTATAATAGTTTTTAAAAATATTTTTAAAGCGACCTCTTTAATGAAGTTGTGATTCCCCAGTTCACTTCCTATGAACTTTATCAAGCATTACGTTTTTGAATTAAGAAGCTATTTAATCTGACTGGGTGATGGCAGGGGTTTGAACCATGTCCTAGATAGAAGGTATGGGTGCGCATTATACAAAAAGCCATATCTGAGACAAAGTTTCACTATGAGTTCATATGCAATGATTATCAGGAGCAGGATATGGGACTATGAGCACCATCACAGCCAAGTTTGATCCTGCCCTCCTCCTCTTCCATCGACACATGTAATTTCCACTGCTGGCTGTGCACCCACTCTTCTTTCCTCTCCTAACTATGTTTGTCCCAGCAAGGGGTAAAAATAGCTCAATATAATCTTAGCATTTCCTCGTTGTAAGGAATGATATCCACCTAGGTGCGCATATGCTCGTATTTGTGGGAGTGCATCATTCATCACTCCTGGAATGTTAATACAGGTTAAAGGTTTGGATAACCTGAAGCTGTGATGCTCTGGGAGATGTTGCAGCAGCATCCTAATGCCCATAGCATCCACGTTTTGAATGGGGTGGAGACAAAATCACGGAAAGCTTCCAATCATGTTCGTTATCCAGTTACCCCTGTCTTTCCAGAAGGATCAGGAAGGGCCAGGATTGTACTCAATTGCAATGCACGCCTAGTTGGCCAGTCTGCCAACATTCACTGTGTGAGCTTGTGGATGGAGGCTGAGTGACTGAGCGCAGCAGAAAATGGGCTACTGGTCTATATTCCTGCATGTGCCTACTCATCTTTAACAAGAGCGGACAAATCCGACAATGGCACAAAAAGTAAAACACTTGATGGCAAATAACACCCCCACCCAACTCCACCATCACTCCACTGATAAAATCCTTTAATCCATAAGGAGTTAGATGGGTATTGTATTACTCATTTAGTCCTGGAGGGCACTGTCTGGATAATTCGAATATGTGAAATTGCAATGAATTGACAACCAGCTCATTAAAGAAAGAGGCCAGCAGCTTTAAAAGGATCATTATTCAATCACCATTAGCTTTACTACAATATTATTCTATTTCTATTGATTCTCTAATCCATTTTAGGCTACTTTCACTTATTCTAAAGCAGGAGCCAGTAATCACTTATACACTCAACCCGTCACTGGCAAGAAATATATATGGTTTAGAAATGATTAGCACTTCTATAATGCTCTGTTATGTTGCCCAGAAACTTCTCATGGTATCTCACAAAAAATGAATTGCATGGAAGGGCAGTGACTATTGTTGCATGGGCAGTTCAAATGTTGATTCTTGAACATATCTGGACAATAATAAATCACTTACTGCCCCCCAAAATGACTCCTCTAATTAACAAGAGTTTGACCTGAATTGCCTGCATTATTAAGCTTCCTGTTGTCTCATTTCGAACTCTCAATAAATACAATGATAGTGCAGTGCTGTAGATTTGTGGTGACTGGCAATTGGATTGATGATGTCTAAGCTCGCAAAGGATCAGGAGAGAAAGAAAGAGGAGGATTAAAAGAGAGAGGAGAGAGAGAGAAGAGGAGGGGAAGAGAGAGAAAAAAAACCCTTCATTTCTCTGAGTCTAGGCTTTTTTCATGCTGAAGTATTACGTTCTGACTGACAGAACCATCCAGCTCTAGGTTCGGACTTTTGGGTCAGAATTAAATAGTTAATGAATCAAAATTAATAATTTTTTTCTGAACTATTCTTTAAGAATGTATTTTGCATACCTTTCATTGTTCATCATTTTACCAGCAACTTCAGGAGGGGAGAAAATTGGGAAATAACTGAATTTTGATTTAATGGAAATATTAGGACCCATTTTCCTTTCACATTGCCTCTCCCAATGTTTGCCCCAGTACATTGAGGTCAGCATCACTAGAAAGGAAATGATTCCAGGTTATAAAGTGTAGAAACTGAATGTCACCAGAACTGAGGTTTTCAGGTCAATTCTACCCTCTTTGTGTGGAGACCGAATGACAAGAACACGAAAGTGCACAACTCAAGATATTCCATTCATTCATGTTAATGGATGGAAACTCATAAGCTGTGCCCATGACTATCCCTGTAAGTATGTCTCCCTGCTGGAGGCAGCAAAGCATGGAGTCAGCACTTACATTCTTAGTAATTGACTGAGAATAGTGTAACAATGGCAAGGGATACTAGGGGTGACTCGCAGGCAACAATCACCACAGAAGTATCACTGTTAGCACTCTCAAAATGCACAATAGGCCAGCTCGCCGCACAATGTGGTATCAAGCCACACAGAATGGCAAAGGCACCACTTTGGTACTCTATTCTTGCTGATTTAGATGACCCTAACCCTAAACCTAATGTAGCCAGTCTGGAGGTAAGAGTATTAACAATTATCCTCAGTGCTCTTTGGGCAGGGAGATGAAATCTCAAGCAGCCTTTGCAATTCCTCTTTGAAAGCAGACGCAGTCAGCATCATATGATGGCTTCATGGTTTGCTAACATTCATTGTTAATGCTCACATGGGGCTGGCTGCAGTTCCTTCCACCCAAAAACAGGAGTTTGAATGGTAATCAGGTAACAGTCTTAGCATGCCTGATTCCTTAGTTAGTAGTGTTGACCAGACCATCAATCCATCAGTTCTAGGTCCATCGAGAAAAGTCAGAAAAGGTGGATTGACATTGTCACCAACATTCCCAACCCCACATGGTGTCCCCAAGCCTTCTCAAGCCCCAGCAATTTCTCCATATATTCAGTCCACTACAACAGGAGAAAGCAAGTAGATCTAGCAGTTACATACCAAGAACTGAGTGCCAAATGAAGATAATATTTGTGGCGGCATTGCCCATGATTACTATCAACAAGGCTGACCTGTTCTTTATGTAGTCCGCTCACTGTTAAGATCATGCATACTGTCCTGTCCCAGAGCAGGGCTGGACATTAAGTCACTGTGCTTGCTCAGATATTCTAACCCATCAAGAGCCACTTTTTGTTTTCATTGTTGTTCCAAAGAATGGGGCTCAGATTGATGCTGCTCTCTGAACTTGAGCTGAGTTGAACTGAAATATTTGGAGCTAATTGTGATGAAGTGAAATGCACTGTGCAAACTGGCCTCACTTACTTAAGTCATGCAAGTGCTGAATATGGGAACATTGTTCCAGTCCATTATAGGTGGTGCTCAAATGAGGTATATGATGAGTCATGTTGTTGGGGAAGAGTGGAGGAAGTCTGTATCTCATAAGCTGGTTTTGATCGCCTGGGAGGTTTGAAGAGGCATTTTCCAGTGTATTTATTTACTTATTGACGCTGTTTTATTGCCTCTCCCAACATAGCTGTTGGGTTGGAAAGTGTCTAGACATAACACTCCAGCCAACATGAACGTAAGGGAGGCTTGATGGGGTCTCTGGTCTTATCCTGCACATAATTTTTGCAAGCTTTACTTGCACCTAACCTGTGGTGCACATTTCTTGGATGTTGACCCTGAGTAGGCAAGTGTTCAATTTCTCAGCCGTAATATCCCTCGACTCAAAGAACAGTAAAAAAAAAATTTCAAATTTAAAGAATTTATTTTGACATGGTGCACAGCCATTGCGCAGTGCCAGTGTCTGGAGTGTTTCAGTTTTGCTCTTACACAATTGAGTTTTACAGCATCCTTTCAAATATTAAACACTTGATCTTATTAAGTAAGATCAAATTCTAAGGCTTTTGTTTTTGAAGTTTAAAGTTATCTTGGACCATAGGGAACCTGTATACCCACTGCTAACGTTAACATTGGCTACAGCTTCGCTCATTAATTTCCTTAAGTTGACATTGGGAGACTTTTTCAAGTTTCAGAAGATGGATTTTGTTTTTCCTTTTCATGTGACATCTGTAAAAAAACCATATGTAAGGCTCTGTAAAGTTATAAAGTGGAGCTTGAGAATCTTGGAGAAGTAGGAAACATTTCTTACAAGGTCACGGTCTTTTGTGGAAGTGATGCTTGGTAAATCATTTCTCATTCTGTTGTAAATATTCAACGTGATGACTTCAGTCATGAAAATACGTCATGGCATTATGTGGATGGTGCAATTGCACTAAAAATGACACATGCTTCCCCTGTACTTCACCCATACCTCAGACCCACTATCTCCAAAACCATTTTACCTATCTTTGTCACCCCTGTAGTATTAGGGTGCTCAGGACTGTAAGGGTTAATGTGGGACTGAGGAAACAATACCGCCCATATTATGACCTAGCAGGTCATATGAGAGTGGTAGAGAGTAATAGTGAATCTGGTAGTAGTTGGCATGAAGATAGCACCTAGTCAGGGTTGAATCTTGTATAAAAACACAGAATGCTGGAAAAAATCAGCAGGTCTGGTAGCATCTGCGGAGAGAGATACAGAGATAACACTTCAAGTCCATAGGACTTCTTCAGAGCTGAAGAGTGGTATAAATGTTTTTTTCATTCATACATGAGATGTGGGCATCATTAGTTAGTCCAGCATTTATTGCACATCCCTAAATGCCTTTGAGAAGGTGGTGGTGAGCTGCCTTCTTGAACCACTGCATTCCATGTGGTGTAGGTACACCCACAATGCTGATAGGGAGAGAGTTCCAGGATTTTGACCCAACGGCAGTGAAGGAACTGTCATATGGTGGTGAGTGGCTTGGAGGGGAATTTCCAAGTGGTGGTGCTTTCATGTGTCTGCTGCCCTTGTCCTTCTAGATGGTTGTGATCATGAGTTTGGAAGGTACTGTTTAAGGAGGCTTGGTAAGTTTCTGCAGTGCACTTGTAGGTGGTACACACTGCTGCCACTGTGTGTCAATGGTGGAGGGAGTTAACGTTTATGGATGGTGTGCCAATCAAACGGGGTGTTTTGTCCTGGATGGTGTTAAGCTTCTTCAGTGTTGTTGGAGCAGAAAGCGGAGAGTATTCCATCACACTTCTGACCTGTGCTTTGTAGATAGTGGGCAGGCTTTGGAAAGTCAGGAGGTGAGTTACTCGCTGCAGGATTCCTAGCCTCTGTCCTGCTCTTGTAGCTACAGTCTTTATATAGCTAGTCCAGTTCAGTTTCTGGTCAATGGTAATCCCCAGAAAGTAGATATTGGGGAATTCAGTGATCATAATGCCATTGAATGTCAAGGGGTGATGGTTGGACCCTCTCATGTTGGAGATGGTCATAGCCTGGCATTTGTATGGCATGAATGTTACTTGCTATTTGTCAGCCCAAACCTAGATATTGTCCAGGTCTTGCTGCATTTGGACATGGACTGCTTCAGTATCTGAGGAGTCATGAATGGTGCTGAATATTGTGCAATCATCAGCAAAATGCCCACTTCTGACATTATGATGGAAGGATGATCATTGATCAAGTAGCTGAAGATGGTTGGGCCTAGGACATTACCCTGAGGAACTCCTGCAGTGATGTCCTGGAAGTGAGATGATTGACTTCCAACCACCACAACCATCTTCCTTTGTGCTAGGTATGACTCCAACCAGTGGAGAGTTTTCCCCCAATTCTCATTGTTTTACTAGGGCTCCTTGATGCCACACTCACTCAAGGACAATCACTCTCACGTCACCTCTGGAATCCAGCTCTTTTGTCCATGTTTGAACCAAGGCTGTAACGAGGTGAAGAGCAGAACCCAAACTGAGCAAAAGTGGGCGGACTTTGCTAAGCAAGTGCCACTTGATAGCACTGTTCATGACCCCTACCATTACTTTACTGATGATTGAGAGTAGACTGATGGTGATAATTGGCCGGATTGGATTTGTCCTGCTTTGTGTGTACAGGACATGCCTGGACAATTTTCCACATAGCAGGGTAGGTGTCAGTATTATAGCTGTATTGGAACAGCTTGGCTAGGGACGCAGCAAGTTCTGGAGCACAAGTCTTCAGTAATATAGCCGGAATGTTGTCAGGGCCCATAGCCTTTGCAGTATCCAGTGCCTTCAGCCATTTCTTGATAGCAGGTGGAATGAATCAAATTGGCTGAAGCCTGGCATCTGCAATGCTGGGGACCTCCAGAGGAGGCCGAGATGGATCATCCACTGAGTACTTCTGGCTGAAGATTGTTGCGAATGCTTCACCCTTATCTTTTGCACTGATGTGCTGGGATCCCCCATCATTGAGGATGGGGGTATTTGTGGAGCCTCCTCCTCCTGTGTGTTGTTTAATTGTTCACCACCATTCACGGCTGGATGTGGCAGGACTGCAGAGCTTAGATCTGATCCGTTGATTGTGGGATCGCTTAGCGCTGTTTATCACTTGCTGATTATGCTGTTTGGCATGCAAGTAGTTCTTGTCTTGTAGCTTCACTAGTTTGACACCTCATTTTTAGGTATGCCCGATGCTGCTTCTGGCATGCCTCTGAGTTGTGCACTGTTGAAGAGAGGGGGTGGAGCAGGCAGAGCAAAATAGAAGGTCAGGGATAGGTGGGAGCTCAGGAGATGTTTGACAAAGATGTCACGGATACAAGATAAAAGGAGTAGTGATGATAGTGTTAAAGGCTAAGACAGGTGTTAATAGTGGCATAAAGGTCAGATAACAGAATATGTCAATAGCAGAGCAAGGATAAGCATTCTCTGAAAGCAAAACATGAGAACAAGTTAATGATGGGCCTTTGTGGGGAGAGGAGGTTGGAAAAAAATGCAAAAAATATCAAAATAGAGGGCAGAGTTCATGGTCTGAAGTTCTTCATCTCAATGTTAAGTCCGAAAGGCTGTAAAGTGCCTAATCGGAAGAGGAAGTGCTGTTCCTCCAGTTTGCGTTTGGCTTCACTGGAACATTGTAGTAGGCCAAGGATAGAAATGTGAGCCTGAGAGCAAGATGATTAATTGAAATGGCAAACGACAGGAAGATCTGGGTCATGCTTGCAGGCTGAGCGAAGGTGTTCTGCAATGAGGTCACCCAGTTTGCATTTAGTCTCCTCAATGTAGAGGACACCGTATTGTGAGCAGCAAATGCAGTAGACTAAATTGAAAGGAGTGCAAACCAGAAAGGAGTGTTTGGGGCCTTGGACAGTGAGGAGAGAGGATGTAAAGGGATTGCATGGGAAAGTGCCATGGGAAGACGATGAGATGTTGGGGTGATAGAGGAGTGGACCAGGGTGTCTTGGAGGCAACAGTCCCGACAGAATGCAGACAGGGGTGATGAGGGCAAGTTGTCTTTGGTGATGGCATCATGCTGGAGTTAGCAGAAAGGGTGGAGGATGAGCCTTTAAATGCGGTGGCTGGTGGGGTGAAAAGTGAGGACAAGGAGAACCTTATCATGATTCTGGGAGGAAGGGGAAGGGGAACAGGTTGAGGGCCCTGTTGTTTCCCCCCCACAGTTGGGAGGAAAGTTCAGCCCAGGAAAAACGAAGACATGGCAGAAGCGCCATTGTGGACAGTAGTATCATCAGAACAGGTGCGACTGAGGCAGAGAAACTGGATGAATGGAATGGAGACCTTACGGGAAGCAGGGTGTGAGGAGATCTAATCGAGGTAGCTGGGGGAGTCGGGCTTATCATAAATGTTGGTAGACAGTCTATCACCAGAAATGGAAAAGTCAAGGAAGGGTAGGGAAGTGTTGGAGATGGACCATGTGAAGGTGAGAGAGGGGTGGAAATTGGAAAGAAATATGATAAATTTTTCCAGGATCAGACGAGAGCGTGAAGCATCAAAGGTTCAGTCAGCGATGTACCGGATAAAGAGTTGTGGAAGAGGGCCTAAGCAGGACTGGAACAAGGAATGTTCCACATAACCCACAAGAAGACAGGGATTACTGGGGCCCACTTGGGTACCCATAGCAGCTTCACTTATTTGGAGGAAGTGAGATGAGTTAAAGGAGAAATTGTTCAGTGAGAGAACAAGTTCAGCCAGATGGAGGAGAGTGGTGGAGGATGAGGATTGTTTGAGCCTCTGTTCAAAGAAGAGTCAAAGAGTCCTCAGACCATCCTGGTGGGGGATGGAGGTGTAGAGGGATTGGACGTCCATAGTGAAATGAATCCTCCGAAAACTTTGAAGTGGTCATGAAGTCCTTTAACACCAACTTTAACCTAAGAAGCAATGAAATCGCATAGCAAGCAAAATTTAACAAGAGGGAACCCATCAACTCTTTCATGAATGAGTTATACATGGTGACCTTAAGTCAGAGCGCCTAAGAGACTAGTGGGAGTGGCCGCTAATACTCTTTCGAATGTGCTCCAATCTAAGGAAGATCTGACTTTGGAAAAAGCCTTCCAATCGTCAGACAATCCAAAGTTTGCCAGCAATCATCTCACTGCTCATTGGCTGCAAGCATCAAAAGGAGGCCCAAAATTGTAACTTGGTCGAGCCAATTAAAGCTGGTCTGCACTGCTTAAAGGGGAGGTGCATTCTTGCTGGAGCAGTTGCTGGTAATCATGCAGGAAATTAACGGAAACAGTGAAGAATGGCACAACATGGCAGAGAGTGGGCTCCAAAGTTCTCAGAGGCTACATTGGAGGGCTTGGTGGAGGTGTTGGAAAGTAGGAGGTCCTCTAGATCATGGTCAAAAGGCAGTGGAAACAAAGCTCTGAAAATCAATACCAGGAGTCAAGCTCAAAGGACTTGGATGCAGTGCCATAAAAAGTTCAATATTCTGACATGAATGATCAAGGTCAGTGGATGCACCTTCAAAAATAATATCCCATTAACCACACCACCAGCCTCAGACACTGCTCAAATCACCACAGCCCTATCACTCACCTACCTACAATCTTTATCAATCAGGACATGTACTAACATTCACATGCTTCACCTCACCTCACACACTTAATATGATGTGTGCAAGCCTCACACCCACATCTCATACATTGCACACAACGCCAATTATTCAACCATGTCAGCCACATCACCCATACTCACTGATGCACTTCCTTCTGTCTTGCAAGACAAGGTAGCACTCAACCAGAGGCAGCATGAGCCAAATGGACAAGACAGTGCTGGCCATTTTTGGAAGGGCCATTGCTGAGGTTGTGCCCAGCAGAGGGGCTGAAAGCTCTGAAAATGAAAGCACTCCGCATATTTAATCTAGCTCATCCCATATTTCTGATTTATAAGCTGCAGATGGTGTAAGAATGCACTTCTAACGTCCCACACCCACCACCCCCCACCACCTCACTCTCCGCATCACAACCTTATCCCTGTGTCTATTATCTGGTACTACTGGAATCAAAGTGTTGCAAGTTGATTGACAATATGATCTGCCTGCTGTATATACTTCTGGTGGGCATTCTCTGTGAGTCTGTTGATGCCCTCACTGATATGACATCTGGTGTGATACACCCCAAAAGTGGCCCATACTGCAGACACCATTTTGGAGTTTTAAAGGTGTTTGTTGTGTCCAATAAATGGACGCCAATGAGTCCAAATTCTTGCCCGAGCAGTTTGATCAGTCACTGAGTTTCTCTTTAAGTGACATGATCCCCATGATATAGAATGACTTTTCATTTGCATAAGAATGTTCCAACTTCAATTTGTTGACAGAAGTTGAGGTATTAATAAATGTTGGGATTGCTTCACCACTCACAGTGGAAAAAGCAAACTAAATAGTAGAGAAAAGCTTCATTGAAATTGTGCAATGCTGAGAGTGAAGCTACAGCACTTACTTAGCTGAGACCAGGCTTCACAACCCCATTATTCTGTTGGGTACACCCACGGATAATTTTATTTAAAAAGAATTACATATGAACAGTCTGTAGTTGGCTTTGCAATGCATGTAATTGGCATCTGTGTTTTTGGGGAGATGGTGGCATACTGGTAATGTCACTTGACCTATGATCTAGAGACTTAGGCTAATGCTATAGGGCCACAGGTTCAAATCCCACCACAGCAGCTGGTGGAATTTAATTTCAAAATTAATAATAATCTCATTTTAAAAATTGCTAGTCTCCATAATGGTGACAATGAAACTATCAATGATTGTCTGGTCTATGTCTATGTCATCCTTACCTGGTCTGGCCTACATGTTACTTCAGGCCTACAGCAATGGGCAAAATTTTGCCCTAGGTTGCCGGCCAGGCCGCCAGATGGGAAGCGCTATGAGCTTCCTGTGCCGGGGGGGAGGTATTCCACATCTGTCAAAGTGCGCTCTTTCGCTCACTTTGGACATGAAACCTCATCCTGCCAGTGGATGAGGTTTCATGTTTTTTCAGAAGCCCGCTGGGGCTCCTGGCCTGCCTGCCAACCTTAAGGTTGGACGGGCAGGGTCTTTAATTATCTTAATTATCTTTTCAATGGCCTCAATTGGACATTGCGCTGTCCGCCTGCCTTCCTAAAGATTTAAATGGACTGGGATGACATTGGGGTTCCTCCCAACGTCATCCTGCGTCATTTTCCCATCGGTGAGTGGGCCTCACCCCCAAATCACCGAGGGGAAAATTCAGGCCAATGTGTTTGACTCATAGCTGCACTCTGAAATGGCCTAGAAGCCACTTAGTTCAAGGGAAATTAGGGATGGGCAACAAATGCTGACCTTGACAGTGACACCTACATCCCATGAAGAATAAAGAAAAAATGTTCATGGGTACATGCTTTTAATAGTTTTAATTTTATTAATATAGTCACGTCTGAGGTCGGAAAACATTGGTGGAAGTGTTACGGACAGGAGAGACATGGCTTTCCACGTCTCTACTGACCAAAGACAGATGTGTTTTTTTAAAAGGAAATGTGTTTTAGCCCTCTGAGTGCTGTAACTGTTACAACAGACAAATGACAGGTTTCCTTGTAAGGGTAAAAACTTGGTTTGGTTCTTCAAATAGACAAGAAAAGGCTAACATGAGTTAACTGCCTGCTAATTAGGCAGGGTTCTATTCCCCTGGTCTGGATCCCTTCTTGCTCTTTGCACTCCAAACATGTGTCTTATTAAATATCCTTTGCCGGAAATCTGGTTTCTGTCATGTGACCGTTGTACCTTTCTCATGGTCCTTACAAATGGTCTCTGACAACTTGGCCATTGTCAAACAATGGGGGTCTGGAATTTCACCCATTCGCATATTAATCTGGCAGAATATGGTTTTGTCACGCCCATCCTTTGGAATTCTACTCTAAAACTGAAAAGACTGCGAATCCATTGTGAATTAGTCTCTTTAATTAATTGGATAAAGCATCCATTAAACCACAGGAAAGGTCTGTCATATTTTAATTACCTCTCAATAAGATGTCCCAAAAGTTCATTTGCATTTTAATGACTTGAACAGACATGAAGGTTAACTCCAGGGCCTTGTGTAGTTTCATGTTTATTGACAGGAAGGAAAAGGTCACCTGAGCTATCAACTCCATTTAAAAAAAAAGTGTCCATTCTCCATTTTGTTTTCAGGAAGATTGTTCATTTTGAATTTATACTCCATAAATCCATGAGTCCACATTGTGTGAGCATGAAAGAAGGAAGAAATGACAGATATGTGAGCATGTGTGTATTCAGTTGTCAGATTTTTAAAAATCCTTTTTCCTGTGCATGTTATCTTCTGGGTTTGGGAGGCAATTTTCATCCTTGTGTTCAGGTGGAAATGGGGTGATAATGGACCAACAGGTGCAGTGCAGCATTGGACACTTTGTTCCCACTGACTAAGAGTGGGCTGAGAAACAGCCAAGCAGAGGCCCTGCCCAAAACAAAGCAGGAGAATTTGTACCAAACGCAAATTTGTGATTCACTAGTGGTGTTTAGGACCCTGCAGCAAGTTGGTTCTTTCCCCGGATGGGGAGTGCTCTCCACTCACTTAGACTGAGCATGGAGTGGCCAAACTAGTGGTTCATAAATATATTGCTGTAGGTGAAAAATAACAAAGAAAAGCTTTGCCAATAATTTTTGAGGCCAGAAGAAGCACAAATGCATCCCCTGACTGTACAATAGTTTTCCCGTTCACATCCATGGTTGCATTTCCTTGATTACCCAGTTGCTTTAATGCCAATAATTCAGGCTCAGTTTCCTGGAGAATTTCCTAGTTGTCTGATTGGTGGGATGCCTGTCAGTGCATGTTCGCCGTGGGAAGCTGACTAATATTATTGTAATAAGTGCTGACCATAAAAGTGGTTCAGGTTTCATACTAACATCATTGGCTGTAAGCATTTGACATGCTAATATAAAAGTGCCTCAATGGTATGGTATTGCTGCACCTTTCAGGTACCTTGCCAAAGTGACCATGCTTCATATGTGAGTCTAAGCATTGAATAATGCAGGCCATTGCATTGGAGCTGAGCCCAATCCTATCCTCAATTGTTATGTGCTCACCACCATGAATCCCCAATCTTCCTCCCGCTTCCATTATAGCAGTTTTAATACTGGAACACTGCTTTCAGTATTGCACTGGAACGTTATAGGAACAATGTTTTTCAAAAAATATTGCCTGTGCAGTGATTGTTGCATGCACAGTTAATTTTGTTACCCACAACTTTCCAGTGCTGCAGAGAAAGCACAATGCTACTGAATGTTGGTAAAGCAGTGCAGCTACAAGGCTAGAGGGCGCAGGTACAATTTAGTAAACTTTAAGCAGGATTAGAGTTTAAGTCGTTGAAATTCCAGGAGCTGGGGAAAGCAGTTTTGGTGGGTCTTTGGAGACATGAACGGGATTTGTGGCACAGGACGGATTTGGCCCATTCTGGTCTTGCTTAAAAATAATAAGGAAAAGATTAGGGAGGTTGAGAGTCTTTTCCTTGGAGAAAAGAAGCTGGAGGAGGCTTGATGGTGGTATTCAAGATCCTGAGGGGTAAAATAGTGAGAAGCTGTTCCCACTCAAGACAGCATCAAGAACTAAAGGGCACAGATTCAAAATATTTGGCAAAAGGAGTAAATGGGATGTGAGGAAATATTTTTTCAACCAGAGGCTGGTTGGAATTTGGAGCAGACTTCCTGAAAGAGTGGTGGAGGCAGGTTCAATCGAGGTATTCAAAAGGGAATTGGTTTGCTAGTGGGACTAGGTGGAATGCTCTTTCAGAGAGCCAGCGCAGACTCGATGGGCTGAATGGCTTCCTTCTGCACTAAAGAATCAGTCCTGGGACATCACTGCAGGAGCTCCACAGGGCAGTGTACTAGGCCCAAACATCTTCAGCTGTTTCACCAATGACCTTCCTTTCATCATAAGATCAGAAGCGGGGATGCTCGCTGATGATTGCACAATGTTCAGCACCATTTGCGACTCCTCAGGTACTAAAGAAGTCCATGTCCAAATGCAGCAAGACCTGGACAACATCCAGGCTTGGACTAACAAGTGGCAAATAACATTCATGCCACACAAGTGCCAGTGACCATCTCCAACAAGGTAGAAATCTAAACATCTCCCCTTGACATTCAATGAAATTACCATCGCTGAATCCCCCACTATCATCATCCTGGGGATTACCATTGACCATAAACTGAACTTGAACAGCCAAAAAAATGCTGTGGCTACAAAAGCAGGTCAGAGGCTAGAAATTCTGTGGAAAATAACTCACCTCCTGACTCCTCAAAGCCTATCCACCATCTGCAAGGCACAAGTCAGGAGTGGGATGGAATACTCTCCACTTGCCTGGATGAGTATAGAATCACAGAATCACAGAATCACAGTGCAGAAGAGGCCCTTCGGCCCATTAAGTCTGCACCGACGCGTGAGAAACACCTGGCATACCTGCCTAATCCCATTTACCAGCACTTGGCCCATAGCCTTGAATGTTATGACATACCAAGTGCTCGTCAGCTCCAATAACACTCAAGAAGCTTGACACCATCCAGGACAAAGCAGCCTGCTTGATTGGCACCCCATCCACCACAATAAACGTTCACTCTCTCCACCACTAACACACAGTAGCAGCAGTGTGTATTATCTACAAGCTGCACTGCTCACCAAGGCTCCTTTGACAGCACCTTCCAAACGTACAACCTTTACCACCAAGAAGGACAAGGCCACTATATGCATGAGAACACCACCATCCGCAAGTTCCCCTCCAAGCCACTCACCATCCTGACTTGGAAATATATCGCCGTTCCTTCACTGTCCCTGGGTCAAAACCCTGGAACTCCTTTCCTAACAGCACTGTAGGTGTGCCTACACTACATGAAAAACAGCAGGTTAAGAAGGTAGCTCACCACCACCTTCTCAAGGGCAATTAGGGATGAGCAATAAATGCTGCCCTAGCCCACATCCCATAAACAAATATTTTAAAAACTGACCCATTTTGCGTGGCAAAGTTAAACCATGTTACAGAGCAACCCCAACAGTCTGGCTCATAAAGCAACAAAAGGGCAAGGAGACACCAGGACAAGGGAAGCAATACCCAAGCAAAACACAAAATGGTGGCAGATCATGTCAGCACTGTGGCACCAAAAGACCTCCCAGGCGCGAACAGTGTCCAGCAATTAGAGTGCCGTGCTTTCACTGCAAACACCTGGGACACTTTGGAGAAATGTGTAAGTCCAAAACCTCATAACATGCGGAGGATCCCAAATAAATCTATGAGATAGATGAGCCACACCAAGACGAAGTCCAATAATGCTTCTTGAGAGAAACTAAGGATCCCAGATTCACATTTTGGAATGCCGACAATCTGTAAAAGATCACCTCACAAATTTCAAGTTAGACACAGGAGCCAGTGTGACAGTCCTGTCGGATCAGGAACTGCGGCTAAAAGACCTCTGATTATGGACAACCGACGCACCACTATACGGGCCCGGAGGAATCCAATTACCGGTCATAGGCATGACTGGAGAGCTGCTCCCAACAACAACCCCTAGACTTCACTTTTTCCCTACACAAATCCAGGCTTCCAAAAAGCATTCAAGAAATAAAGCCTCTTCAACCAACAGCTCCTCCAAATTGTTTGCTCTTGTAAGACAGGTGATTACAGATTTCAGCTGATTGCACTTTTGCCTCTAAGCCACAGGGTTCTGGGTTCAAGTCCCACTTCAGGAGTTAAGCAAAAAACATCAAGGCTAGCACTCCAGGCTGCTTTTTAGATGGGACGTTAAACCAAGGCCTCATCTGCCCTCTCAAGTGGATGCACCATTTCAAAGAAGAACAGAGCATTTATCTCTGGTGTCTTGGTCAATATTTACCCCTCAACTAACCTCACAAAAACAGAGTATTTTGTCATTATCATATTGCTGTTCATGGGAGTTTGCTGTCTGCACATTGGCTGCCATGTTTTCTGTATCAAAACAGCCACTGCATGTCAAAGACTACTTCATTGACTGTAATGCACTTCGAAATCTTCGGTGGTCAGGAAAAGTGCTATATAAATGCAAGTGTTTCCTTTTTAAAGATCTAGTGGTACAATTTGATAAAGAGCAGATAGTTTTGCCAGTGGCCCAGTCGATATATTTTCCTCATCCAACACTAGCAAAAGTTGGTTAATAGATTATTCATCTCAGCTGCTTTCAGGACATTAATGATGTAACATACTTACATTAACTGTGCTTTCAAAAATTCAAGAGAGATCTGGTGCATAAATACACACCTCTCTTTTCTCCTCTCCTGTCCTGAATCTAATCACTCATTTTGGAATATGTGCCACAGACATTAGCAACCCCTTTCACACTGGGATGTCCAAACTATGACATGGAAGTCATATATAGCCTGTGAGTCCTGGCTCTCTAAAGGTCTCAGGAACAAATTCTAAGTTCCCCTATGTTTTTCCCCTTTAGCGTCTCGTGATAGGGCGATGGTGGTATAATGGTAATGTTTGTAGACGAGCAATCCAGAAGCTCAGGTGAATATTCCACCATGGCAGCTGTTAGAATTCAAATTCAGTTAATCCATCTGGAATTGAGAGCTAGTCTCAGTAATGGTGACCATGAAACTATCATCAATTGTAGTAAAAACCCAGCTGGTTCACTAATGTCCTTTAGGGAAGGAAATCTGCCATCCCTACCCAGTCTGGCCTACATGTGACTAACAACAGCAAAGTGGTTGATTCTTAACTGCTCTCTGAAATGGCCTTGTCTCTCAGTGGTCAAGGTGGCGCCATCTTCTGAAGGGTGGTTAGGGATGGGCAACAAATTCAGGCCTTGCTAGTGATGCCCACATCCTGTGAAACAATAAAGCAAAGAAAAAAATAGTAAATGTACTTTTTCGACACTGTTCTCATGTTGAGCACCATGGTCTGTAGTGCTAACCTAAGGCAATTTATGGGAGCATTCATTTAGATTTTATATGGTGGTCTGAGAGGGTCCATGATATGTACCCAAATTGGTGATAAAGACAAGGCATTTGAACACCTTTGCTCCAGTATCAAGACCAGGCCATTCTTCTTCACAGATGTTCTGAGACAATGTCAGCAGGCTATTTGACCCTGGTGGTCATAAGCAAAGTCATCATCTGACACCCACCTTGACATATTTCAAGCAGCATTGAAGGTAGACAGTGAGCAGGACATTGAAGCTGATATTAATTGCAATGTTCCTGCTGTCACACCATAGCACAGATCGGGAATGGAAATTTAGACATTCCTGGAGCCACGGGAGAGTAGTTTAGACACGTGAGAGTAAACAGGGCAATATTGGTTCACATTTCTTCTGATTCCATAAAATGAAAATCAACAAATGTCTATAACAGGCAACTTCACCTGATTAGCCCAAAACAAAATGACCCAAACTCTCAGCAGCATAGCAAACCATGAATTCATCCTCTCAGACATGAGGGCAGCTTCACTCAGTTTCAATTTTGAATGAACAAAATTATTACAGCAGGCATTATAGAGAGCTTATTCATAAATAATGGTTCTATTCACCCCAGCTTGCAAATGTATAATTATTAACAAGAGTAGCTAGTAGTTATAGCAACTACATTTCCATTTGCGAAATGAAACCATCTTAAATTGTATGTCATAGATGGAATAACAAATATCTGGGCGGGGGTGAAAGACTATAATTCAATCAATACTTCATGCTAGTATGATGCCAACAGAATCTTCAGGAATGAATTACAGCTCTCATATTCCCCTTCTGCAAGGCTCTGCTTCGATCTATAATCCTGTTACATTCAAAATTTTGACATCCTTCAAGTCTCGCTGGGTTATAATGAATTTGCTGTCATGGGCCCACAGCTTCTGGAATGATTCAAGGTCACAAATAGTAAATAGTCGGTTGTCAACTACGAGTCTCAAGAACTCAAAAATCATTCTGTAGTATAAGTGAAGCTTCACAAAATTCTTCAGCAGCCGTTTTACAATGTACTTGACTTGTCCCAACATTTCTGTGAATGTATTTCGACATAACCCATGTTTCTCTTTGCTAGACATGGCCACAGACACTGAAATTAACCAGAGATCCCTCCACTTGAACACTGAAAGGAAGGGTTTAGTGTTCTACTTGCATTCCATTATATTTTGAAAAAGAAAGCACTTCCACTTGAACCTCAGAGGAATTCAAAGCAGCCTGTGCGCCTACATGAAAAAAAAATTGCTTTGCTTTTTACACTGAGCAGGAAGTGAACTTTGAACCAGGGCAACATGCCTGTCAGACCATTTCCTCCCTGATAAAGTTAAGTTTCACTGCCAGATATCAATTTATAAGGGGACTGTTTTATATTTTGTTGCACTGCATAAATACTTGAAGGACAGAGTGTGGATAAAATTCAATCTTTGTTCCTTTCTCTCTCCTGAAGGTGTTGACTTATGCTAGGCAATGGGCTTCACAAACTCCAAACTCATTCAAATGACCATTTAGCATGGAAGGACCTAGACACTGAGTCTCAACAGCTAATGCCAGACATGCCTACCCATTCATGCTGACAGTCAATGTTTCATATGCAATTAAGAAAATATCAGTGTAAATCTGGGCCCCATTCTCCACTGGGAGGTCTTACTTTGAGAGTCCTGTCTCAAAGGACAGTGATTCTGCACTTTGAACACTGTTGGTGAAACTAAACATGAGTAAAGGAGATCCAACCTATAGTGCTTGGAGGACAGGCCTCTGTTGTGGGGAGGAGAGGGAAGTGTCAGTTGGGGGTCGGTGGGATGGTGTGGGTCGAAGTATTTGTTTGAATAGAGGGCTACAGGGGCAGATATCCAGAAGAAACTGAAGGCATCACTGCACTAAAGATACCAGCTGAGGCCTCAGTGGCTTAGTTCTTATGGTATCAGTGAATTGGGTCCTGAGGAGTACATTGTCTCTGTGAATTAGTTCCTGAGGTGTTCAGTGTCCTGTGAAGCAGGTTCAATGTCTCAGTAAATTGTGTCCTGAGGAGTACAGTGTCTCTGTGAATTGAGTTCTGAGAGGTTCTGTGTGTCTGTGAGCTGGGGTGGTTAGGTTATAGTGAAGGGAGTGGAGGCAGTTCAGTGTCTTTGAAAATTTTTGAAGTAGATTGATTCTCGATAAGCAAGGGGGTGAAAGGTCATGGGGGTAAGCAGGAATGTGGAGTTGAGGTTACAATCAGATCAGCCATGATCATATTGAATGGCGGAGCAGGCTCGAGGGGCTGAGTGGCCTACTCTTGCTCCAAATTCGTAGGTTTGTATGTCTCCTTGAATTGAAGGCCAACGGTGTCTCTGTGAACTGGTGTTGTGGGCAATGGTTTTGGGAGAGTGAATGGCCAAATTTTGAGAAAGCTGTTTGGTCTGTTTAAAATCACAGCTCTGCCGCATCAAATACACACATGTTATCCATTATGAGGCACTGGATTGCGCTAATCAGGAATATTTGCAGATTTCTTTCGCTCATCCTAGACAAGAGGTACTCAGTGCTGCTCATCATTCAACAACAGTCAATTCTAGATACTTGCAGGGTAAATACCTCCAATTGAGGGTCATTTATTCTATGAACATTGTTGAGGCAACCAATTCTAATTTTTAATTGAAAAGACATAGTCAAAAAGCTAATGTTCATGTTCCAATTTGCCATAAAATGGAAGGCAATTCTACATTAATGCAACTTTGGGTCATGTACCACAACTTGCCTCAACCTGGTTTAGTCGGTACCATACCCAACTCAATGAAAACTGGACAACATGGAAGTGTATAATGATGTAGGCTATGCTCCAGTGGAGTTTTGAATATTACATTAGGGAATGATGGTGTAGCGGTAATGTTTTGCACTAGTAATCCAGATGCCAGAAGCAGAACCAGACATACCTAAAAATGAGGTGCTAACCTCAAGAAGCTACATGCATGCCAAACAATTGGAAGCAGCATGTGGTAGAGCGATAAGTGATCCCACAACCAACAGATAAGGTCAAAGCTCTACAGGCCTGCACATTCATGAAAGTAGTGGGCAATTAAACAACTAATCGGGAAAAGAGACCCCATAAATATCTCCATCCTCAATGATGGAGGAGGTCAGCATATCAAAGAGAAGGCTAACACATTTACAACCATCTTCAGCTGGAAATGTTGCTGATCCATCTTGGTCTCCTCCTGAGGTCCCTAGCATCACAGATGCCACTCTTCAGCTATTTTGATTCACTCCATGTGAGAACAAGAAACAGCTGAAGGCATTAGGCACAGAGAAGACTATGGACTCTGACAACATCCTGGCAGTAGTACTGAAGACTTGTGCTCCAGAACTAGCCATGCTCATAGGCAAGCTGTTCCAGTACAGCTACAAAACTGGTATCTACCTGACAATGTAGAAATGTACCCTGGCATGTTCTGTCTACAAGAAGCAGGACAAACCGAATCAGGCCAATTACCAACATTTCAGTCTACTCTCGATTATCAGCAAAGCGATGGAAGGTGTAATTGACAGTGCTATCAAGTGGAAGGTATACAACAATAACCTGTTCACCGATGCTCAGTTTGGCTTCCGCTACAGTCATGCAGTTCCTGACTTCATTACAACCTTGTTCCAAACATTCTGTTGGGATGGGCTTAATTTGAACCATGCTGGAACCAGTGTCCTGGCGAATCATATAACTAGGGTTGTAGTTAGGGCTTTAAACTAATTAATGAGGGTGAGGGTTCAATTGAAGGGAAGTTTCAAAAGACAAAATTAAATGAGAGAGCAGAGATTCAGGGTAGCGACGAGGCAAACGATAATGAAAGCGTGAGAGGAAGGGGCAGAAAATATAAGCAGTAGAGTGCAGCAGAAATTAGAACCAGAATGAGTAATAATGGTAAAAAGTCAAAGCTTAAGGCTTTTTATCTGAATACATGCAGCATTTGTAACATGATAGATGATAGCACAAATAGAAATATATGGATATGACTGGATAGCTATTATAGAGACGTGGTTGCAGGGTGACTGAGGCTGGGAACTCAATATTCAAGGGTATTCGACGTTCCAGAAAAATAGGCAAAAAGGAAAAGGAGGTGGGGTAGCTTTGTTAATAAGGGAAGGTATCAGTGAGGTGGTGAGTAGTGATATAGGTGCAATAGATCGTGATGTGGAATCAGTTTGGGTGGAAATAAGGAATAGCAAGGAGAAGAAGCCACAGGTGGGAGTCGTCTATAGGTCCCGAAGAGTTGCCTCACTGTAGGACAAAGTATAAATCAGGAAATAATGGAGGTGTGTAAGAAAGGCACTTCAATTGTCATAGGTGATTTTAATCTGCATATTGACTGGACAAATCAGATTGCCAGCGGTAACATGGAAGACAAATTTGTAGGGTGCATCAGGAATTGTCTCTTAGAGCAATACGTTACAGAACCTACCCGGGATAATGCCATTTTAGATCTAGTAATGTGTAAAGAGGTAAGATTAATAAGAGATCTCATAGTTAAGGATCCTCTATGGGGGTTGCAATCACAACATGGTAGAATTTTAAATTCAGTTTGAAGGCGAAAAACTCAGATCTCAAACCCATCCCCTCAACTTAAATAAGGACAATTACAGAGGTATGAAGAAGAGTTGTCTAAAGCAGGCTATGAAAATAGACTAAGGGGAAGGTCAGTGGATGAGCAGTGGCAGACATTTAAACAGATATTTCATAACGCTCAGCAAAAATTTATCCTGGTGAAAAAGGACTCGATGGGAAGGATGAACCACCCATGGTTAACAAAGGTGGTCAAGAAGAGTATCCAATCAAAAATAATGGCATACAAAGTGGCGAAAACTAGTGGTAGGCCAGAAGATTGGGAGTTTTTTAGGAACCAGCAGCGGATGACTAAAAAGCTAATAAAGAAGGAGAAAATTGATTATGAAAATAAATTGGCAAGAAATAGAAAAACAAACAGCAGAAGCTTCTAGGGGTATATAAAAAGAGAATAGCTAAAGTGATCATGGGACCCTTGGAGAATGCAACTGGAGAATTGATAACAGAGAACAGGGAAATGGCAGATAATTTTGCATCGCTCTTCATGGTGGAGGACACTATAAATAGTCCAAAGGTATCAGATAAGCAAGGAACTAATGGGAGGAAAGATCTTTTAACAGTCTCTATCACAAGGGACAAAGTATTTGACAAACCAATGGGACTAAAGGCAGACAAGTCACCAGGACCTGATGGCCTGCATCGAAGGGCTTTAAAGAAAGTAACTGCAGAGATAGTGGAGGGATTGGCTGAAATATTCCAGAACTCACTGGATTCCAGGAGGGTCCCAGCGGATTGAAAAATCACTAATGTGATGCCCCTGTTCAAAAAGGGAGGGAGACAAAAAGCAGGAAACTACAGGCCAGTCAGCCTAACATCTGTTGTTGGGAAAAAGCAGGAGTCCATTATTAAGGAAGAAATAGCAGGACATTGAGAAAAGCTTAACGCAATCAAACAGAGTCAACATGGTTTTGTGAAAGGGAAATCATGTATGACAAATTTGCTAGAGTCCTTTGAGGATATAACAAGCAGAGTTGATAAAGGGAAACTGGTAGTTGTTTTTGGACTTTCAGAAGACATTCGATAAGGTGCCACATAAAAGGTTATTGCACAAGATCAGAGCTCACGATATTGGGGATAACATATTAGCATGAATTGAGGGTTGGTTAACACACAGAAGACAGAGAATCAGGATTAATGTATCTTTTTCAGGTTGGAAAGATGTAACGAGTGGAGAATCACAAGGGTCAAACCTAGGGCCTCAGTTATTTACTATCTGTATTAATTACTTGGAGGAGGGGGCAGTGTGATGTATCCAAATTTGCTGACAATACAAAAATAAGGTGGGAGGGCATGTTGTGATGAGGACATAAAGAATCTGCAAGAGGATATAGACAGATTGAGTGAATGGGCAAAAACTTGGCAGATGGAGTTTAATGTAGGAAAGTGTGAGTTCATGCACTTTGGTGGGAAAATTCAAAAGGCAGACTATTATTTAAATGAAGAGAGACTCCAAACAAGTGTAGCACAGAAGGATCTGGGTGTTCTTGTGCATGAAACACAAAAAGTTAGCATGCAGGTGCAGCAAGTAATTAAAAAGGCAAATGGAATTTTGGCCTGTATTGCTCGGGGTTTGGAGTTTAAAAATAAGGGAGTCCTGTTACAACTGTACAGGTGTTGGTGAGGCTGCACCTGGAGTACTGTGTACAGTTTTGGTCCCCGTATTTAAGAAAAGATACACTGGTATTGGAGGCAGTTCAAAAGAGATTCATCAGGCTGATTCCTAGGATGAAGGGGTTAACTTATCAAGAATGGCTAAACAGGTTAGGCCTTTATTCATCAGAGTTTAGAAGAATGAGGGGTGGTCTTGTTGAAACATACAAGATTCTGAGGGGGCTTGACAGGGTAGATGTTGAGAAAATGTTTCCATTAGTGGGGAATCTCAAACTAGGAGACATAGTTACAGAATAAGGGGGACACTCATTTAAAGCTGAGTTGTGAAGGAATTTCTTCACTCAAATGGTGGTGAATGTCTGTAATTCTCCACCCTAGAGAATTGTGGAGGATAGATCACTGAGAGTATTTAAAGAGGAGGTAGATAGGTTTTTGAAATATCAGGGAGTTGAGGGCTATGAGGAGCTGGCAGGAAAGGGGAGTTGAGGCCTGGGGCAGATCAGCCATGATCTTATTGAACTGTGGGGCAGGCTTGAGGAGCCAAATGGCCTACTCCTGCTCCTATTACTTATTTTCTTATGTTCCTCTGTTCTTATGGACAAAAGAGCTGAACTCAAGTGTTGGTGAGGTGAGGTTGACTGCCCTTGACATCATGGCAGCAGCTGATGGAGTATGGCATCAAGGAGCCCTGGCAAAATTGTACTCAATGGGGATCAAGGGGAAATCTCTCCACTGATTGGAGTCATACCTAGCACAAAGGAAGATGGTTGTGGTTTTTGGGGGTCAGTCATCTCAGTCCTGGAACATTGTTGCAGCAGCTCCTCATGGTAGTGTCCTCAGCCCATCCATCTTCAGCTGCTTCATTAACAACTTTCCTTCCATCATAAGGTCAAAAGCGGGAATGTTCATTGATGATCATCAAATACTGAAGAGCCTGTGTCCATATGCAGCAAGACCTGGGCAACGTTCAGTCTTGGGCTGATAACTGGCATGTAATATTTGCACCACACATGTGCCAGGCAATGACCATCTTCAACAAGAGAAAATCTAACCATCTCCCCTCCACCATCAAAGTTCTGAGGGTTGCCATTGAGCAGAAACTGAGCACTACTTCACTGTAACTGGGTCAAACTCTTGCAAATTCCTTCCTAACAGCACGGTGGGTGTACCCAGTCCAGAGGTAATGCAGCAATTCAACAATGTGGGTCCGCACCACCTTCTCAGGGGCAATTAAGGATCAGCAACAGGATTGACAAGCTCCATGAAAGAATAAAAAACTTGGAATGTGCCATCCATCATATGTCACAATAAACCAATCTGCCTTTGTCTGTTACAAATTCAAGCAGACGTTAAAGATCCTGTGGTGCTTTTGGAAGAGAAAAAGCCACCTGGTGACCTGCTCAGCCAGTCTCAAACAAGACGCAGCAAGTGTCCTCCAAAGAGGATTACGGGGAGATGTAATTCAGATGTTTATAATACTGGCAGGCTCTGATAGAGTAGATAAGAATGAACTGTACTGGATGGAGGGTTGGTAATCAGAGATCAAAGATTTAAGATAACTGACAAAAGAACAAAAGGAGAGATGACAACTGTTTTTCTCAGTGAGTTGCTATGGTTTTGAATGCACTGCCTGAAAGGATGGTGGAAGCACATTTAGTAGTCACCTTTGAAAGGGAAGTAGATATATACTTAAAAATGAAATAAAGGGGTTACAAGGAATGGGCAGGGGAATGGGACTAACTGGATAGCTCTACCAAAGAGCCGGCGTAGGCATAACAGGCAGAATGGCCTCATTCTCTGTTGTATGGCTGTATGATACTATAACTCCACCAAAAACAGATTAACTGGATACTTATTTCATTGTTGTTTGTGGTTCTTTTCTGTTCGCAACATGGCTGCCACATTTACTGGAAGAGTCACAGTACTTGAAAATGAATATTTGCCTGTGAAACTTCGGCCAGAATTTTCCAGCACCTCACGCTGGTGGGATCTTCTGGTCCTGCCAGGGTGAATGAAGATTTTACTGGCTCACTGACCCAGCCACGGGTGTGCTGGAAAATTCCAGCCTTTGTGTCAGTGACACCAAAAAATGAGTTGTACAAACATAGCCTTTCTTCACTCTATCCAGTGGTTAATGTTTAAAGTTGGTGAACTACAAGCATCATTGAACTGAATTATTGGAGGAAGTCTCACTGCACACTTTGAATAGTAAATTGATACATTCTGCCATCATGATATAGTCACATTCAGACTAGTTCTTGACCATCCCAACAAATAGGATAAGAATTTGACAAATTGTCCAATATAAAACAATAGTGCATAGTCAGGTGTATGTGGATGCACCACATGATAATGTAAATTGTACCTCCAATATTGTCACCGAGTGGAAAATATGCAATAAACTTTCTTTGCATCATTTGTGTACTATCCCTTCCACACAAAAAATTGCAATTCTTCTCCTACAAATACTCAATAAAGTCTCCCAATTTCAATTCATCATTACCTTCCTTTCCTCTCTAAAGTCCTCAAATGCATAGTCACCACCAAGCTCTTTGCATCACCCTGAATCTCTTCCATCTGGCTTCCACTCTGCCTACACATCCATCATTTCAAACCATTAATTTTTCATTTGGTCTTTCAACTTTTGACTCCTGAATGTCGCAAGTTTGGACTGTGTAAGTGTCTGAAGATGAGGCCATATAACTATTATCTATTAGTGTCCCTGGCAATACACGTATATCATCACTAGAGCACCATGAATTGGGTTTACACTCATCACTAGGCCATCAATGATTGGATATTCACTCATCACCAGAACACCAATGATTGGATATTCACTCATCATTGGGCCACCAAGGATTGGGTGTGGAATGAGCATTTGACTCAGGAATAGTATTCCTGTTTCTGAGTAGAAAGTTGCAGGATTTTAACCTCACTTCGGACATTGTGATGGGTGGAAACCAGAGCTCCAGCTCTGAATTCTGAGTTGACATCATCTGAGGTACGCATGTCCAATTGATGTGGAAGGCCCCTTTCATCATATGGGTTATGGCAGCTCCTAAAATCCTCCCTTGACTTAAGACTAACCACGTTGGCTAGGATGAAGGTAATTACAGCTATACAAGGAACATTGATATCACGGATTATTAGCTGGATTGTTAATCCTTGCATTATTTTACATTGTTTTCCAAGAGATGATGTGAAGTTACAAAAACAGCAAAACTATATGACTCGGAATTGGTATTTACTTAAAACCAGGTCACCAAGGATTTATAGTTCTTCAACACTTCATGGACTCTTAGGGGCAAGTTGTACTCCTTCTCTCCAATTTTAAAGAGAATAACCCTTTATAGTGTGATTCTGGAGGTCTTATGATGCAGTGGTAGTATCCCTAGCTCTAGGCCAGCAGCTCTGGGTTCAAGTCCTACTTCAGGACCTGATGGCCATGGAAGGTGCATTCATAACATGGCCAAACGGATTGATTACCAGCCTGTAAATCCTTCCAATATGCCTGATGGCAGGCGGTAAGAGCGGGAGAATTTCTTGGTCAACCATATTGCAGAGGGCAACAGCAAACAACTGCTATGCTTTGCCAAGCATAATCACAGACCAATCCAATGGAAGTCCATGGTCATCAATGCCCTCTTAGGCATGGTACCTGAAGGAGGAGGAGTGTGACTCTAACTGTGGTTCACAGTGTCATAAAGGAGAGCAATGAAGTTAGCACCACTAACACACAGAAGCACATATTGATGCTTCAGCCACAAACACCAAACCAAATTTTACCTTTTCAACATGTTGCAAATTGAGATTTATGCGTCATGGTGAAGCAGAATTTAAATTTTTGCATATTTTTGCCCATCACAGCAGCCCCTTCAGGTCTAAATTAGGTCAAATCTATGTTTGGAAATGGTAGGACTGAAATGACCCAATTAACCTGGAAACAGTTTGTGACCTCGGAGTTCTCTGACCAATTGAATTCTTGTCCTAGAGTGACTTATCTGAGACTTCCCAAATTAAGTTCACTTGTACCCTGAGCAATTTTCATTATTAGGGGATGGAGTCAGACTTAGATGTCCCAATGGTTCACTAAAACCCTTTAAGGAAGGAAATGTTCTGTCCTTACCTGGTCTGGCCTACACATGACTTGAGATCCATAGCAGCGTGGTTGATTGTTAACTGCCCTCTAAAATGGCCAAGCAACCTATTCAGTTCAAGGGCACTGGGGAAAGGCAACAAATGCTGGTCTAGCCAGTGACACCCACATCCCATGAAAGAACGGAAAAAAAAATAGCTGAATGCTAGCGACATTAGAAGCATCACTGGCCACTGTCCAATGAACTTCTTCAAAGGATCGATGCTAAAAGTAGACTGCTTTACACTGATTCAGAAGTCAATGACATCAACAGCAGGGAAAGCAAGAGTGCAGTTGTTATTGATTGAGAAAAAATTAAGCTAAAATGTTTCTTATTAACTCCTGTAGGAGCTGCTCTATCTCCATGTCCTGTGCACTGCATGTTTGAATTTAGTCATCTTATAAAACTCATCATTTTCTCTTCACTTTTGAGTGGGTAGACCACAAAACAGGGTTGGATGAAGAAGGCTATTCAACTTGTCAGATCTCATCCTCCTACAATATACCAACCCCATTGTCTGCCTATTACAATATCTAGCATTTCCTGATTGATTCAAGTGAACAAGCTTTAGCACTTTCTGGTATCAAATATGGCTTGCTCTCCTTTCTATTCGCAGTCATATGCCTCCAAGCCTTGCCGAGAGGGCTGGGAGGTAATTTGTTCGTAGGATTGTAATCTGTTCAAATAAGGCGTGGCAAATTGACACTGCGTAATTACTCTTGCACTGCTAAATTGCTACTTCCAAGGTGTGACATTACAATCCCAACCCAGCAGGGCGCTACACTTTCTGAGGAGTATTGCGCCCCCAATTTATGAATCTAATTTAAACACATTCCTGCCTTACTGGTGCTTTGTGAAGGAGGGTAATGATATGTGAGGGACAACAAAATAACACGCAAACTTGCAGCCCTTAAAGCTGTAACTGTAGTTTAAGGAGTGACCATACCTGTACCTGGAATCCCTGTGAAACACTTCGATGAATTTCACTGGAGCAGAGAAGCAGAGAAAATGAATGAGGACATTTATAAATGATTTGGGTTGAGTGAATGTGGGTAAACTATTTTGTTTTTTTAGGAAGTCAGTAATGAGGAGGCGTCAATTTCAAATTGTCACGGAGAGAGAGAGGAGAGAGATAAGCGGAAATGTCTTTACTCAGAGGGTTGTTGGAGACATTGCTTTGTCACAAGGATTGGTTATGTCCCTGCAGTAACTAAGGTATAGCCTCTCTTGCTGTCTATCAGGGATCACATGAAGGTCCGACAAATGAGCCCTAAGCATGGGTAATCAGGGGGTCGGGGCTTCCTGATGAGAGTCCTGATTGAATATGTAGCATCTGAAAAGCTCACTGTAATAAAGTTTATTTGTTTCTTGTTGAAACCTGTCCAGTCCATCAAGTCATTGCATTTGGCAACCAGGGTAAAATAGCTCCAACGCTGCCTTGCTAATGTGAGTACACTAAATCCAAAGAAAAAAGAAAAGACTACTCACCAGTCATGCCACTCTTTAGCAGAATTGATCCTTACGATACAACTATTGGAGACTGGAGCCAGTATGAGGAGAACCTTGGTTTTTATTTCATAGTGAATGAAATTACCACGGAGGAAAAGCAGAAAGCCATCCAATTGAGTGTATGTGGTGGCAAGACATTCAACCTCATTCACAGCGTGATGGCCCCAAACATGCCCAATTCTAAATCCTTTAATGAATTAGTGGATCTCATGAAAACGCATTTCCAGCCGAAGCCATCCATAATATTGCAGCGGTTTGAATTTAATTCCAGAGTTAAGGCCACAGGAGAGTCCAATTCAACCTATGTAGTGAAGCTGAAGCAGGTGACAGAACACTGTGACTTTGAGGACACATTAAATGATATGCTGCGGGACCGTTTAGTTTGTGGAGTTCTCAATTCAGGGCCGTTTACTCGCAAGGATCAACATTGATTTGAAGTGCATCCTGGAAATAGCACTCACCATGGAAAATACTGCGAGGGACTCACAGGCTTTACAACATATACAACATAGCGCTGTTCTTCATGTGGAGCGGGAACCTACCACTGGGCGTGGCACAAAAACCAGACCCACAGTATCGAAGTGAGAGGCAATGTCCACTATTAAAAATATGAAAAGGCCTAGTAGAAACACATCAGCAGTGACTCCAAGGTTAATTTGTTATAGATGTGGGGGTGACCACGGCCCAGACACCTGCAGATTAGAAACAGAATGCCATAACTGCCATAAAAAAGGTCAGGTTGTAAGGTAATGCAGGGTGAAGTCGAAACAGCCCAAAAAGCAGCAAACCAACAGGAGTGAATTGAAAAATACAACAGAACTTGAAGCTGGTGGCACAGGCATCTATTCCCTGTATAATGTCATCACTGTAAAAACTGAACCTACCACTGTCACCATCCAAGTTAATGGGAAGCTACTAATGATGGAGATAGATACAGGAGCCTCAACCACAGTGGTGGGAGAGCACACATTTAAATACCTAAATGAAGGTACCCAGCCAATAAATCTGGAGCAGACAACCACTAAATTGAAGGCATACACTGGAGAGTCTATTCAGGTAAAGAGCATCTCTACAGTACCGGTGTTTAATAGACAGCCCAGTTTCTAGTGATAGTGACAGGAAAAGGACCCAGTCTTCTGAGCTGGGGCTGGTTACAGAAAATCAAGCTTGACTGGTCTGAAATATTTCACCTGAAAAACAGGAAGAGTTCCTGAACTGCTAAGGGAATATGAAAGTGTATTTCAGGATGAATAAAAGAAGTTAAAAGGCTTGCAAGCAAAAATATATATGGATCCTCAGGCGATACCACGTTTCTTTAAGGCCAGACCTGTGCCTTATGCAATGAAGGATAAGGTGGCTGGAGAACTGGGCCAGTCAGAAAAGCTGGGCATCATCCAGCCTGTCCAATTCTCAGAATGGGCAACACCCATAGTTCCAGTGGTTAAGCCTGACCAAACCATACACATTTGTGGGGACTATAAATTGACTGTAAACAAGGCAGCCAAACTAGACAAGTACCCCATTCCACGGATAGATAACTTATATGCAAAGCTAGCTGGAGGCAAATCCTATACAAAATTAGATATGAGCCATGCCTACAAACAATTAGAGCTGGATAGCACATCTAGAGGGTACAAGATTATCAATACACACAAAGGTCTTTATCGGTACACTGGCCTACCCTTTAGAGTATCGTCTGCATGTGCAATCTTCCAAAGGACAATAAAGAGTCTTTTGTAATGACTTCCCTGAGTGGTAGTATACCTAAATGATGTTCTAATCACAGGGTCAACCGAGACCGAACACTTGGCCAAACTAGAAGTGGTGCTAAGAAGATTCATGGAGCCGGTGTACAATTAAAGAAAGAAAAATTCACTTTCCAAGTGCTAGAAGTTACATTCCTGGGTCACAGGGTGGATGCCATGAGTTTGCATCCACTAGAAGAGAAAGTTAGGGCAATAAAAGATGTGCCCTCACCGTTTACTGGGCATGATCAACTATTATAGCCGCTTCTAGCCAAACTTATCAACTGTGTTAGCACCATTACACTTGTTGTTAAAAAAGAGTCACTGTTGGCCATGGAATTCACAACAGGAAGAAGTCTTTGTGAAAGTAAAGAAACTGTTGCATTTGTCGTGTTTATCGGTAAACAATGACCCATCAGAAGAATATATATTAACAAGTGATGATTCTCCTTCTGGTGTAGGAGCTGTGTTATCACATAGAATGGAAGATGGATCAGAAAGGCCCATTGGCTACATATCGAGAACCCTCTCCACAGCTGAGAAGGGTTACTCCCAGTTAGAAAAGGAAGGTTTACTGGTGGTATTTGGAGTGAAGAACTTCCACTAGTACCTTCATGAACGACATTTCATCATAGTGTCCGACCATAAACCATTAACGGGTTTATTCAGTGAGGATAAGGTAATTCTTCCAATAACATCAGCAAGAACACAACATTGGACTCTGATATTATCTGCTTATGAGTGTACCTTTATGCACCATCCTGGCTTACCTATCACAAATGCAGACGCACTTAGTCATCTCTCATTACCGGAGAGCATTGTACATGCTCCTGTGCTACAAGAAGTTGTGCTAGCGCTGAATTTCTTGGATTCTTCACCTGTGCACGCAAAGCAAATTAGAAATTAGATGAACAGAGATCTAATTTTGTTGAAAGTCAGAGACCTTGCTTTGCAATGGTGGTCAAATTCACCTGTATCTGAAGAGATGAGACCATTGTATGCCTGTAAAACAGAGTTAAGTTGTCAAGATGGAATTTTCTTGTGAGGATCAAAAGCTGTTGCCCCTTCACAAGGAAGAGAACCACTCTTGACAGAGTTTCACAGTGCGCATCCGGGCATATCAAAGATGTAAATGCTTGCATGGGGCTATGTCTGGTGGCCAGGCATAAACAGTGACATTGAAAGCATGGTCATGCACTGTCTCCAATGTCAACAACAACAGAAGTTGCCTGTTTCAGCTCCACTGCATCCGTGGGAGTGGCCTGATCGATGCTGGGTTAGACGACATACTGTTTACGTAGGAGCATTCTTAGGTACCATGTTTTTGTTGAACGTAGATGTACATTTTAAATGGATGGATGTATATAAAGTCAGATCACCAACATTGAGTGCAACTATCATTGTTTTAGCATACATGGCCTACCGGAAATCATTGTTTCTGGTAATGGTACAGTCTTTACCAGTGCAGAATTTCAGAGATTCATGAATTTAAATGATATCAGATATATTAAAACAGCTCCATGCAATCCCTCATCAAATAGTTTAGCCGAGGGAGTTGTGAAAACTTTCAAATCTGGAATGAAGAGGTTATCAGAAGGTACTGTAGAAACTCGACTTTCCCACTTTCTTCTCAGTTATTGTACAATGCCACTTTCGACTGCGGGTTCAACACTGTCTGAATTATTGATGAAACGCCTCCTATGTACAAGGTTAAGCCTGGTGTTTCCAAACTTTGAGGGGAAGATAGAGAGATATCAGGGTAATCAAAAATTGAATCACAATATTCATAGCAAAGCTCACATATTCACGACAGGAGACACAGTATTCGTGCAAAATTTCAGAAGTGGGCCTTGCTGGGTTCCTGGAACCATTGTCTCAGGGATTGGTCCCTGATCCTTCCAGGTGGAAGTGGAAGACAGAATTGCTCAAAAACACATGGACCATATTTGTGATAGAGTAACATTCCAACAATCAACTATTCAACTATTGTTATCTACTTGGAATTCCAGAAGGCCTTTGACAAGGTGCCGCACAGGAGGCTGCTCAGTAAGATAAGAGCCCATGGTGTTAGAGGCAAGGTACTAGCATGGATAGAAGATTGGCTGTCTGGCAGGAGGCAGAGAGTGGAGATAAGGGGGTCCTTCTCAGGATGGCGACCGCTGACTGGTGGAGTTCAGCAGGGGTCAGTGTTGGGACCACAACTTTTCACTTTATACATTAATGATCCAGATGAAGGAACTGAGGGCATCCTGGCTAAGTTTTCAGATGATACAAAGATAGGTGGAGGGACAGGTAGTATTGAGGAGGCGGGGAGGCTGCAGAAGGATTTGGACAGGTTAGGAGAATGGGCAAAGAAGTGGCAGATGGAATACAACGTGGGGAAGTGTGAGGTCATGCACTTTGGTAGGAAGAATAGAGGCATAGACTATTTTCTAAATGGGGAGAGAATTCAGAAATCTGAAGTGCAAAGGGACTTGGGAGTCCTAGTCCAGGATTCTCTTAAGATTAACTTGCAGGTTGAGTCGGTAGTTAGGAAGGCAAATGCAATGTTGGCATTTATTTCGAGAGGACTAGAATATAAAAGCGGGGGATGTGCTGCTGAGGCTTTATAAGGCTCTGGTCAGACCACATTTAGAATGTTGTGAGCAATTTTGGACCCCGTACGTCAGGAAGGATGTGCTGGCCCTGGAGAGGGTCCAGAGGAGGTTCACAAGAATGATCCCAGGAATGAAAGGCTTAACATATGAGGAACATTTGAGGATGCTGGGTCTGTACTCGATGGAGTTTAGAAGGATGAGGGGGGATCTGATTGAAACTTACAGAATACTGAAAGGCCTGGATAGAGTGGACGTGGGGAAGATGTTTCCATTAGTAGGAGAGACTAGGACCTGAGGGCACAGCCTTAGAGTAAAGGGAAGACCTTTTAGAACAGAGATGAGGAGAAACTTCTTTAGCCAGAGAATGGTAAATCTATGGAATTCATTGCCACAGAAGGCTGTGGAGGCCAGGTCATTGAGTGTATTTAAGACCGAGATAGATAGTTTCTTGACTGGTAAGGGGATCAAAATTTACAGGGAGAAGGCGGGAGAATAGAGTTGAGAAAAGGCGGGAGAATAGAGTTGAGAAACTTATCAACCATGATTGAATGGCAGAGCAGACTCAATGGGCCGAATGGCCTAATTTCTGCTCCTATGTCTTATGGTCTTATGGTCTATTCCATCTGTGATTAACATCGAACCATTAATCCCTGAAGTGACAGATCGACCTAGAAAAGACAAGCCCAATATGTGTAGAGTTGCCTAATCCTGAACTGCCACTTTCTAATGATGTATCTTGTGCTGCAGATCCTGATCATGTCGATCCAGCGGGGGAACTTTATGTGGTAGAGCTATGCTGCTTTAACTGAATAAGGAGAGCACCTCAGGGACTTAATCCTTAATCATCTGAAGTTGTTTATATATATATATATATAGATAGATATATATGTTGTTGGATATTCAAATGTTCTCTGTAAACAGAAACTATAAAAAACTTAAGGGGGAAGAAATGTAGTAACTGAAGGTATAGCCTTTGCTGTTGTCTATCAGGGGTCATGTGATGTTCTTGGAGGCTCTGACCAATGTGCCCTAAGCATGGGTAATCCGGAGGGGGCAGAGCTTCCTGACGAGAGTCCTGATCAAGCACGTAGCAACTGAAAAGCTCTCTGTAATAAAATTTATCTGTTTCTTGTTGAAACCTATCACGTCTGTCAAGTCATTACAATCCTTTAATGGAAAGTTGGATAAATATTTGATGTAGAGACGATGCAGCACCAAGAGAGAAGTTGGGACAATAGGATAATTTCCCATTTCCTCTAATAAAGAGCCAGTACACAAACAATAAGCCAGATAACCTCCCTGGGTGCTGTAAATTTCAATGGTTTTATGCTAAACCTATTCTGTAGCCAAGCTGGATTATACACACACTGATGGCCCCATTCACATTGCAGTTACAAAGCTGCTCAGTCCACTCATGGTTATTTAATAGGTATGCAGTCCCAAAAAACCTGGCAATTTTCATCACAATGAAACAATACACAGAGAATCTCTTTCCATACCATGCCCTAGGAGGGCATTGGCTAACATGGACTTCCATGTTTTGGTCCATGGTTATGTTTGGCAAGGTACTGCAGTGGTTTGCTGTTGCTTTCTGCAGGATCTGGCTGACAGGATCTGGCTGACCAGGTGACTCTCCCACTCTTACTACCTGCCATAGGTGTTTTGGAAGGATTTGAAGGTTGATAATCAACCTGTTTGGCAACGGCATTAAGCTCCAGAGTGGGACGCGGACCCAGAGCTTTTGGTTCAGAGGTAGGGAACAACAGCTCCCACATGGAGAGTCAGACAGTCAAAATTAGATGCAAAAGCTATGACTGCAACATTCAGTGAGTATAGATCCCTCCAATGATCAATGCAAGCAATGGAACATTGTAAAACTCTCCTAATATCTCCGCTGGGTTTTGTCCCTGGATGGTTCAACTGGAGTCGTGAATGCCATGCATGTGGAAAAAAATGCAGCTCTTTCTTGGCCCTGTGTTGCCACTTTTTGCCTGAGTTCTGTCAGGAATGAGAACTTCTGTCTGATATATTTGGCTCTCTCAAGGCTACACATTGTTCTTTTGTTCAATGAGATTCCCATTACATTAATTGAAATAGATTGAAATGTCCATTGAGACACAGTGCTTTCTTCTCAGAACATCGTCAGAGCTGTCCAAAATCATCCTACTGCTGGTCCCAGTATACTCCCAAACATCATTCATGATTAGTGTGTCACTAATTTTGTTTTCCATGGATATTTCAAAGCATTGCAAATGTTTTTGAAGCTTCTTTTCATCGCTGTAACATATATGCGGAACATTTATAGTTTTTATTTCAAAAACTAGGCTTCAAACACGGATCCATCCTACTACTTTCATCTGTTATCTCCATCAGAATCTTAGGATTTGGGATTAGCTAGTTTGGAGATTTTTCTATTCTATACATTTCTACTCACTGAGCAGTAGGGAAATCTCTGGTGGAAAGCAGCAGGTCAACAGTGATATGGCAAGAATGCAACATGCCAATTAGTTGAGTCAGAATTTACTAGAGCTGGAATATCACCATGAGTGCTGTGAAATGGATTTTTATCCTGCAACATTTGACTCCAATTAATTCTGCTGTACAAATTGCAGAAAGGGCCGATTAATGACAAGGACAACGGGACCTTGATGAATGTGGGTACAATACTCCATCTCCTCTACCAATTCAATTGCAGGATCTGTATGGTGAGTAAAGCTCTGATGTGATAGCTGATTCTGATTATTGGAAGAATGTTTATCTCTGAATTATAAGGAGGAAAATGTGTAATTCTAAGTTTTTTTTTGCCAATGGAAAATGACACATAAACATATATGAATGAGACAGCCAAATGCCTAGGTTCATATTTCAATTTTTTTTTAATTCATGTGTTACTTGCGGAGTCATCATGGTGTTTTTTTGTTACTTAAAGATTAGCGGACCCACATGCTTTGAGGGACGAGGGTAACTCTAGATTCTGACATGTTAAAAATAATGTAACATCGACTCCTAGCCAGAATCCACAGCAAATCAATTTAATGGAACAGTTTAATCAGTTAAATAAATCAATTTAACTTGCATCCTGATTGTGTGCTTTATACAGCATGTGCAGTCATTACCATTTAATTGCAAACTGGTTTCAAAGTGCAAGGCTATTGGAAGCATAAAATAGCCTTTAACAGGGTCTTTAAGCCACTAAATAGCAACCAGAACTTTCTGCAGCAAGTTTAATTGTTTATATACTGTGCAAATACAACAATTTCTTGATGCTTATTTCCCACTCTTCAATTTTAGCACTCTCCAACCAATAGTACAGGCATGTAACCAGCACCTGCTCCAGTAATTGATGAGCTGATAACCAGGTCACACTTGAAATCCTTCCAAGGCGATTGTCACTCCCATTCTGACATTCATGTAGAATGTGTCACCTCTGCAGCTAATCCTTATGGGATGCAGAAACTGGAAGCCAACTGTGAGTGGAGAAAAAAATAGGAGGTCGCTTGAACCCAAATCAACCGACTCTGTGGTATGGATCATTTCAGTTCTCTGCTGTTACTAGGTTCAATAATGTTTGAACATTATGCACATTTGAAAATGCAGCAGTATATTCAAGTCAGAAAGAAGGACTTGCATTTAGATAATGGCCCAGATTTTGTGGTGGAAATGCCACTGATATTGCTGGCATTCACTATCATGGCTCCAGTAAAACTGACAGCAACTTCATAGGGAAAATATGTCGAGAAGGCCAAAAATTGGATTCAAGCCTATCGTCCACTCCACCCGTCAATGGCTGGTTGTGTTTCCCACCATCACATGTCGAGAATTCAGCTGTCTTATTCATATGTTTATGTGTCGTTGCATCTAATTATAAGCCCTGCTCATTGGAATCATGCCCCCCCCACCCCACACTGGATCATTCAGGATCACACCAACATGTTATACAACTGTACATAAGCGATATGCACCCAGCGACCTGCGCTTTGCTCGGGACTTCGAGGTTTGCTTGCCTACTTTGCTTCGGGCAGCACTCGCAGTCATCAGCACTAGGCTTCACAGGCAGCACCACATCACCTTTAGGGGTCTCACAGGCAGGTCTCTAACTACCAGACCAGTCACAGGAAACGTGCCATCTCGTTGGTAGGCAATCTCCGATTTGCCTGCCACTCGTTACCTCGCCACTTCCTCATTAATCAACTGCTGTGTCATAACAGAGCACATGTTGATCTGTGCAAGTGGCCTCAAGATGATGAAGGCTGAGGAGACAGTCTCCAGAGGGGATGAGGCCAGATGGTGATGTGTGTGTGTGTGTGTGTGTGTGTGCATGAGACAGTAAGTGGTGAGTGCCCTTGAGCTAGTAGTGAGTGAGATGCCAGTGAATGTGTGATGGCCTTGTGAGTATTTGAGCTTAGATTGATAAGATGGTTGCCACAGATAGGGATGGCTTTTCAACAGCTGCAGGGCTAGGGCTTGTTTGGGAGAGGGGGAAAAGTGGCCTGAGGCAAGGGAAGAGGCTGCAGGGTGAGGGCTGTACTCAGGAAAGGGGTATCTCAGGGTGTGTATGGGGACCATCAGGGAGACATATTAATGTTATTAAAAATTATTTTTTAAAATAGAGGTTTCATCTGTGTGTGTGCGTTAATTGGATTCAAGCCAGATAGTCTGGTTGAGATGTAAACAGTAGTTAGAAGATACATTTGTATTTTGTTGAATGGAGCATTCAAGAGTAGGAGTGAAATCTTACACCTAGCTAGAAGACACCAAGCAATGTTTATATCACTAATGAAATTGGTACTATGAAAGGAGTTTTATTGTTAGAAGAGGTGGAGTTCAAAGGTCCTGGTGATATGATAAGAATTTGCATTCAAAAGTGATGGCTATGTATAACCTGAGAGGAGTTTGAATGTGCAGGTCAGAGGCATGTAAGATCTAAGCAGTTGTAATCCTACAACTGTCTGCAAAGGAACTTAATTTTGAATTCATAAGGTGAAAATGCTTTGCCTAATGTCTGGTTAAGTCTATTGGTTATTGTTGCCTTAGTGGAGATTAATTTGGGAATTTGTTAAAAGTTATGATTGATTTGTAGCCATATGTATATGTTTAATTTGTTGTAAATTAATAAATGTTTCATTTAGATTGATCTAAAAACCTCTTGAGAACTGGTGGTCTTATTCCTGAATTCAGAGCTGCAGCTCAAAACATACCAATTGAAAATATAGATTATGACTATTGTTTAAAGTTTACCTCTGGGATTTTAAATAACTCAGCCTTTACCAACTGCTGTATCATAACAGGACACATGTTGATCTGTGCAAGTGGCCTCAAGATGGTGAGGGCTGAAGAGACAGCCTCCAGAGGAGATGAGGCCAGATGGTGATGTGTGTGTGTGTACGTGTGAGAGAGTGAGTGGTGAGGTCCCTTGAGCTGGTAGTGAGTGAGATGCCAGTGAATGTGTGATGGCCTTGTGAGTGTGTGAGTTTAGAGTTGCCTTACCCTAGCAAGACCTCATCCCAAATGAGATCATTCATCTGTTTTCTGCACTGGATGGCTGCCCTCTTGTGTGCAGCATTGGCACTGACCAGCTGTGCCACTGGGTCCCAAGCCAGAGCATGACACTGATGGGCCTCCTGTGGCCAGAATGGGGTTAGAGGACATCATGGTGGGCGTCCATGGCATCCAGAAGGTGTCCCTGGTATGCATTACTGATTCATGGGGCTACACACTTCTTGGCTTTTGGGGCCATGTCTTCCCCGAAGCAGTCCTGGGCTTCAAGCATTGAGAAGTATGCGTGCAGCTGCATTTTAAGTATGGCGCCCTGCATGAGGAAGTGGCAAGGTAACAGAGTGGCAGACAAATCAGAGGTTGCCTACCAGCGAGATGGTATATTGCCATGCGGTGTAACTGAGAATTTAACAGCCTACAAATTTCATAAGTACTGCTAAACTCCCTCAATGGCTCTGAAAAACTAATACTATATTTATGGGATGTCATGTTTCTCCATTATGATAAAAAGTTTTGATTTTGGTTTAGTTTGTTTACATTGATATTTTAAATTGTATCTAAATCCAATTATTTATTTTGCTACCTAAAAATTTAAATTATAAGTGAAGAATAAAGCCTTTTTAATGTCCTGGTTTGCTGATTGTGAGAATACATCAATGTAATTGGCTGCTTACTCTGTTTGCTGACATCAATCCTGCTACATGTTTGTAGATCCCTTGACATTGTGCCAGATTTAAGTTCTTGTCAGGAGAGGGAAAGTCATACTACAGAGATCATCAGATTAGCATGTGCTAAAGTGTTTTGCTGCCAAAACATTACCAACTTCTTTTAAAGTATCCTGTTATGTAGGCACTTGTGGTAGCTAATTTGCATTCAACAAGCTCCTACAAACAACAGCGAGATCAAGTAATTTGTTTTTTGTGGTGTTGATTAAAGGATGACTGTTAGCCAGGAAATTGAGAGGACTTTCTGCTCTTTCTGAATAAGTGCCATAGAATATTTTACATTTACTTGAACAGGCAGACAATGCAATTTCTCTTTGGAAGGAAAGATGCACTCAGTACTGCTCAAAGTGTCTGGTAAATAATGAGCTCAAATCTCAAAATGGGTCTTGAACTCATGACCTGCTGACTTAGTAGCAAGAGATGAAATTCATTGAGCCAAGCTGACATATTGGAAGGCTGAATGGTTTTCATCTCTTCATCAAGGCAAGCTTTGTATTTTTTCCAATATGAAGCAACCAGTTGAAAACAGTGCTGTCTGATGTGTGATACAAAATGGGTCGCTGACATGGCACAGTTATAGGTTACCACGGTGCAACATCACAGAGCTCTTACCACAGCCAGGTGCCACAGGATACCAGTAGACTTCAGTCAAATTGATTTCCATCATACGCAGCAATATATGATAAAGTCAGTCACTCTGCAGCCATGTCTCAGCACTCGTGCTCTGGCCCAGTGGAAGATCAGTTCAACAGAGGGCCCCATTGGATATTTGGCAGTCGGTTTGGTTTGGGTGACACTTGACACATCTGCTTCTGTTAGCCATTGTAGAGCTGAATCCAAATCTCAACATTCAATCTAAACTACATGCATTAATATTGACCAGATAAGGCCCAATTTTCTCCTGAAGAGGTTGACCATGGGGGTGGAAACAATGTGGTTTTCCGGTAGTAATAATCTTAATGCCAAGTTAGTGACTATACAGAAAATGTCAAGTCAATTTATGAAGGCTTATTTTCTGAAAGTGCACTAATTGTGGGATCATCAGCTGCCAGCTACATGTCAGGAAAGCAGGCCATACTGAATGGATGGTGAATCATGCACTGTGTGCCAGCGAATTCCTGACATGTGTAACCAACAAGCAGTATTCACTAATAGTCCAGAAAGCTAGTAATACCTGCCTGAGCCTTGCACAGCTTTCACCGCCATGTGTTTTGTATTTGACCCTGACCTCTGGCAATTCCAGATGGACCTGATGAATGCCCATTACTTCTGCAAAATACCCTCAGTTCTGATGAAGAGTCATAAGGACTCGAAACATTAACTATATCTTCCGCTCCACAGATGCTGTCAGACCTGTTGAGTTTTTGTTTTTGTTTCAGATTTCCATCAACCGCAGTATTTTGCTTTTACCCTTATACTGGGCTTTACTCCAATGCCCACCAAAATAAAGTTGATGATTGATTGTGGCACAGTATCAGTTTAGTATTGGTACATTACTGTTTATGTTTCTGGACTAACAATCTAGAGAATGTGAGTTAAAATCCCACCAAGGCAAGTTAAAATTTGAATTCAGCTGAAAAGAAATCTGGAACTGAAAATCTGGCATTGATAAAAGTAACCAAGAAGCTGTCGGATTGTTGTAAAAATCCAGCTGGTTCTAAAATGACCTTAAGGCAAGGAAATCTGCCATTTTTACTCAGTCTAGACTATATTTGACTCAAGTTCCACCTCAATGTGGTTTGCTGCTACCTGCCTTCTGGCGTGGCCAGCAAGTCATTCTTTTGTATCAAGCCCCAGAACAACATGGATGGACAAATTGCCCCCCTTGCTGGTAATGCCCATGTCCTAAGAATGAAGTAAAAAATGGGTCTTTTGCTAGCAGAGCTGTCTGAAGAGTTGACTCTGTGTCTCATAGAGCACTTCTCCCTGATGCACCTATATACTGAAATCTCTAGGTCATTGGAACTGTATTATAGGCCTTATGTGGGGTGACATATATAGACTATAGTGTAGTCAATCTCCAGTCTTTTCATGCATGACATTCAGTCACAGCAGTGTATGATATTCTGTTTCTGTGGTTGCCTAATGCCTGTACCCACCTGCTCCTCTGTTGTCGTTGCAGGCCTAGAGCCTTTTTTCTGGTCTCTCTCCATTGTACATTCAAAGAACTGAAGTGTTTTGTCCTGCCTAGCAGGTGATTGCTCCTGTTGTGCAGCATCTCTGTTTCTGTGAAGAAAGAAAGACCTATCTTACCAGTGCATCACCATGGTGTCAAGCCAACCACTGCAGGAAGGCAATGACCACGTATTGCCAGATATGAAATAATAGAATGCATTATGTCAGCACTAGCGCCATTATCCTTTTTCTGTTTTCAGATTCAGATACTCAAACTGTGTGATATATTTTAAGAAGATACATTTATAGAGATGCTTACCAGAGTCAGCACTGCTGGTCCCAATATCTGCAGCTGGAGTTGAACCACACTTCAGGCTGATCAGCTGAGACACTTTTTAAGGCTGGCATTGATTCTTGGGTAGCTGCGGTTCTCCACCATTGGCTCTTCTTACCCAGTGACTGAACACAACCTGCTCCTTGGCAGTCTATTTTGTATCATTAAAACATTTGCTGGCCTCCTGCCAGCTCTGATGATAGCAACAGTGGTTGCGTACAATGTCCTCTGAGGCCTCATGTCTGGCCTAAGGACTGGCTGGCTGCCATCCATCTAATACCCTCAATTTCAGTCTTCTTGGCCATTGCCTCCTCCACAATAAGGGTCATCTCCATTTCTGCTAATGACCCTGCACTGACTGTGTCATAAATTCCAGCATTTCCTGCCTTGGCAATAAGCAAAGACATTCACAGCTGCTAAACTAACAAGCCTTAATTTTAACTCAATCGCATATTCACCCTACTGTTGTCTCATCTGCTTGTAAGATACTAGAGTTCTCACAGGAAAGATCAACAAACACAACTTATATATTGAGCTGCTTAAACTCTGCTCTCCAACCCACTTCTCCCATTGGCTACTGAGGTAGAACACTCAGAAGTCAGTGTTGCCAATACACAAATTAACTGTTATTCTGCACTGAAGAATGAGAGGAGGCAATGAGTTAGACACCTTTAAGGAATTGTTAGGTACGGGCCTTAAAGGGCAAGGTCTTCGTGAAATGTCTGTCAAAAATATAGTGTGCATTTCGAAACAAGTTTGAAATGTTTGCCAAATGCTTTTTCTTGAAGGCGGGGCCCCCTTTAAAGTTTAAAAAAATTCAAACTTGTCATTGTGCAGACTTCTTTTCACTGTCTGTGATTGTGATTTTCTAACCACAGTTTTCAGCAAGGAATTTGCTTACCACTTTGCTTTTAGTAGTTCATTCTGAGGTCTGTTCTGGATATCAGCAGCCTGAAACTTCCCAAAATAACTCACTTTACTCTAAACTAGTCTGCCAATCAGCAGAGTTGGCCTAGCAATTAAACCAGACACAGTGACATTGGGAAGGCCTGCCAACTTTTTTTCAATGGAAGCTCCCGACCTGACTCATCGACATCAACATACTGGCAGGATTTGATGCCATGGCAATTAAGTGAAAGTGGCTTTTAATCACTTTCTCCACTTTCTTTCGGTTTACAATTGGCAGAACGGCTCCGTATCCAAGAAGTCTTACCTCATGATTGTGTCGGAACATCAGAATTGCTAGTGCAATGTCCATCTGGTTTTCCTTCCTCTCTCCTGGTCATTGCATGATATCATATTAAAGGGATTGTTGACCAACAGCAAACAATTGGTACACAGCAGACACAGAATGAGGCAAGGAAAATCTCAAATGTGCATACTTGGAAAGGGTGATTGACATGTATTGCATCAAGAGGGAAAATAGAAGAAAGGGACATTAATTTCAAATATGATGTCAAGCAGTTGACTAGGAAGAAGAATGTGGTACTTTTTCAGAAAGTCCTCAGATTCTATTCAGTTAAATATAGAGGCCATAAATATCCATGGGAAGGATCCATAATAGGGATATAAGAACATAAGGAATAGGAGAAGAGGAAGGCCATACCGACCCTCAAGCCTGCTCTTCCATTCAGTAAGATCATGGCTGACCTTCTGCATCAACTTACTTTGCTGCCCAATCCCCAGATCCCTTGATTTCCTGATTGTTCAAAATCTATCAGTCTCAGTCTTGAATGTACTTATCAGCTGAGCATCCACAGCTCTATGGGGTAGAAAATTCCAAAGATTCACAACCCTCTTTGCTCTACATCTCAGTCCTAAATGACTGCCCTTTTTATCCTGAGATTATGACCCCTAGTTCTAGGTTCTACAGCCTCAGCATCTGCTCTCCCAAGCCCTGTTCACCTCTCATTCTTCTAAAATCCAGAGGATATAGGCTTTTTCTACTCAATCTAATAAGGGGATCAAAGGTTACGGGGAGAAGGCGGGAGAATGGGGTTGAGAAACTTATCAGCCATGATTGAATGGCAGAGCAGACTCGATGGGCTGAATGGCCTAATTTCTGCTCCTATGTCTTATGGTCTTATAGTAGAACAGATGACACATCCCAGGAGTAAATCTAGTGAAACTTTGTTACCTTTAAGGCAAGAACATCTTCCCTTAGCTAAGAAAAAAAAATTAAAAATTGCACACAATACTCCAGGCTGCAGTCTACCCAAAGCCAGCATTTGCAGCAAGACTTCCTTATTTTTATAACCCAGTCCCTACAATAAAGATTAACATACCATTTGCCTTGCTAATTACATGTTGTAGCTGCAAATTAACTTTCTGTGATTTGTGTACAAGGACACATCCCTCTGCATATGAACATTTACTGGTCTCTCACCTTTTAAAATATTCTATGTTTTCATTCCTCCTACCAAGGTGGCTAATTTCACACTTCCCCACATTATACTCCCGTTGCCACCTTTGTGCCCAAGCAATTCACAAGTCTATAATCCTTTGCAGTCAGTTTACATCCTCCTCACAGCTTACTTTCCCACTTAGTACCATCAGCAAACTTGGATATATTACACTTGGTCCTCTCATTTAATAATTGATATACTAGCTAAGTGCACCCCTGTATCCCAAAGGGCTCTGCTTTATTGCTATTTGGTGCTTTCTGTCGGTTAATTGAACTTCAACCCACGCTGATATGTTACCCATAACCATAAGACCATCCAAGTGTAAGTGCCAGGATTTGTCATCACAGGACCTCTGTCACATGCCTTGAACAAATCTGGCAGTCAGGGGAAGCCGATAATGGCATGCGCCCACATGGCTAGGGCTTCAACAATGTTTGAGGAGTGGCAAAGTCTTTAGATGTTAATGAGACTACCTTCCTGGATGGTTTGCTGGATAAATACATGGGTTGGTGTTCTGTTGAAACATAAATACCAAGAGGATTCACATTTCCAGTTCAGTTAACCAGGGACATTAACAACTGAACTGGGAAGGGGAGTGAAATCCATAAAAGGAATCACACTGCATTCCCAATTCTGGTTCCTATGTCATGCCCCCTTCCCCCCAACCCCCTCCACCCTCATCCTGTTCAATCTCCCAACCCCCCACAAAATGAGCTTTAATTTTCTACAATAACATTTGATGTGGCACCTTATCAAATGCCTTCTGAAAGCCAGTACAGTACATCCGCTGGTTCCCCTTTACCCACAGCACATGTTATTTCCTCACAGAACTCCAAAAACTTGGTTAAACATAATTTCCCTTTCACAAAAACATGTTGACTCTGCCTGATTACCTTGAATTTATCCAAATGCCCTGCTTCATCTTTAATAATAGCTTCTAACATTTTCCCTATGACAGATGTTAAGCTAACTGGCCTATAGTTTCCTGCTTTCTGTCTCCCTCCCTTTTTGAATAAAGGAGTTACATTAGTTATTTTCCAATCTAATTAAACCTTCCCTGAATCTAGTAAATTTTGGAAAATTAAAATCAATGCATCAACTATCTCGCTAGCCACTTCTTTTAAGAGCCTAGGATGAAATCCACCAGGACTCATGGATTTGTCAGCCTGCAGCTCCAACAATTTGCTAAGTACTTACTTCCCTGGTGATTGTAATTTTCATAAGTTCCTCCCTCCCTTCCAATTCCTGATTTACAGCTATTTCTGGGATGTTATTTGTATCCTCTACAGTGAAGACTAACACAAATTATTGGTTCAATCCACCTGTCATCTCCTTATTTTCCATTATTAATTCCCCAGGCTCACTTTCTTTAGGGCCAATGGTAACTTTGTTAACTCTTTTCTTTTTAAAATATCTGTAGAAATTCTTACTATCTGTCTTCATATTCCTAGCTAGCTTTCTCTTGTACTCTAATTTTTCTCTCCTCATTAATCTTTTTGTCATTTTTTGCCTTTTCTTATATTCTGTCCAATCTTCTGACCTGTCATCCATTGTTGCACAATTATATGCTTTTTCTTTAAGTTTGATACTACCTTTAACTTTTCTAGTTAACCATGAATGGTGGGTACCCCTTTTGGAATTTTTCTTTCTTGTTAGAATGTATCTATTCTGTATATTTTGAAATATCCCTTAAATGCCACCACTGCATCGCTATTGACTTATCCCTTAACTTAAATAGCCAGCTCACTTTCACTAGCTCTACTTTTATGCCCTCATAATTGCTCTTATTTAAGTTTAAGATATTAGTCTTAGACCCACGTTTCTCTTCCTCAAACAGAATGTAAAATTCAATCATATTATGATCACTGCTACCTAGGGTGCCTTCACTATGAGGTCATTAAGTAATCCTATCTCATTTGCCCTTGAGAAGGTGGTAAACTGCTTCTTGAACCACTGCAGTCCATGTGGTACAGGTATACCCACAGTACTATTAGGAAGGGAGTTCCAGGATTTTGAACCAACAACAGTGAAGGAACAGCGAAATAGTTCCAAGTCAGGATGGTGTGTGTCTTGGAGGGGAACTTGGTGTTCCCATGCATCTGCTGCCCTTGTCCTTCAATGTGGTAGAGATCACAGGTTTGGAAGGTGCTGCCGAAGGAACCTTGGTGAGTTACTGCAGTGTATCTTGTAGATGGTACCTAGTGCTGCCACTGTGTGTCAGTGGTGGAGGGAGTGAATATTGAAGGTGGTGGATGAGATGCCAATCAAATGGACTGCTTTGCCCTGGATGGTGCTGAACTGCTTGACTGTAGTTGGAGCATTATTCATTCAGGTAAGTGGGGAGTATTCCATCACACTCCTGACTTGTGCCTTGTAGATAGTTGACAGGCTGCACTTCATAAGTACTTCATTGGTTGTGAAGCACTTTGAGACATCCAGTGGTCATGAAAAGTGCTTGAAAAATGTAAGTCCTTCTTTCTTTCATTGCCACCTTGTTGTGTTAAACCACAACCACCTTTGCCTACCTTTCAGCAGTGACTGCAATTTAAAAGTACTGAACATGTGGTGAAGCAATTTGAGACTTCCTGACCTTATACATATCGCTGTTCCTTTGCCAATGGGTCAAAATTCTCTTACTCCCTACCCGAGTGCACACTTTTCCCATAAAGTACTGCAATGATTCAAGCAGAAGGTCCACCAACTCCTTCTCAGGGCAACTGGTGGTGGAAAATAGATGCCAACCTTGTGATTGATGCTCATATCCAGGGAATGAATTTTAAAAAGGAATGCCAAAACCATTATGAAAATAGAAGTTCTCTCTTTCTTTACAATATTCACTAAAAGGTAAATGAGACAGCAGCCTACATGTTCTGATATTTACATTATTTTATGGTGGTAGGTTTTAAGCACAGTCTAATTAAGTGCGCCAAATGCATACAATTTTCAGAGGTGAGCTTACTAACAGTTTCAAGTACAGATTCAGATAGACAACAGACATAACAGCCACACCGATGATGGTTGTAGAAAACATCTGTAAAGAAACACTTAAAGGGTTGGAACAATTAAAGGGAAATGTCCCAATCGAGTGACACAAAAAGCCTTGAAAGACCTAGGAGAGCCTCAAAAGGTATCTGTATCCATTAGTAATCTTTGCCATCCTTGATATGTCAAAGGATTAAAGAGATCCAGGGAATATGAAGCAAAGAATATCCAAGGCATTGGCATAAATCTACAAGTAAGCGATGGAGCAGCTCAGCATTGGCACTCTGTTTGGTTGCAGCTGAAGTTCAGGCTGTGCTGGATGAACTGGTTGGACAAGGGTAATTGAGCCTGCCATTGCATGGCACTATCCCTACAGTTCACCATTGCAAAATGTCTGAAGTGAAATGGAGCCAAATTTTAGGCCGCAGCTGACCATTACTGTCCCAATACTATATGTTAGCTGCTGATCTTCTTGTATAAGATATTACAAGCAGGAGTAGGTCATTTGGCCCCTTGGGTCTGCTCCATCATTCAATAAGATTATGGCTGATCTAAATGTGGGCTTAACTCTCTGTGACACCACCACCCCCTCCCCCCCCCCCGCCTTTGCCCCCAATAGCCCTTGACTCACTTGTAGATCAAAAGTCTAGCTCAACCATGAATATATTCAGTAAACCAGCCTCCACTGTTCTCTGGGATAGTGAATTCCAAAGATTAACAACCTTCTGAGAGAAGAAATTCCTCCTTATCTTCATTACAAATAGGAGATCCCCACAGCATTTACCCTGTCAGGTCCCTGCAGAATCATATATATTTCAATAAGATCCTCTTATTCTTCTAAGCTCCAATGACTTTAGGCCCAAACTACTCAGCCTTTCTTCATAAGACAGCCTTTTCATCCCAAGAATCAACCTAGTGAACCTTCTCTGAACTGCCTCCGTTATAAGTATAGGCAGGACCTTCCTCTCTGATGAACTGGAGCACAGGAAGGACTGTACTCTGTTGCCACTGTCAGGCAGGTGTGTCAGGGCCTGTAGAAATGGTTGACAGCTTGGCATATATGCCCAGTTGGGCTTATGGGAATAAAAATTCCTTTCTAGTGAGACCACATCTGGAGTACTGCATACAGGTCACCTTATTTATGGAAAGATGTAAATGCATTGGAAGCAGTTCGGAGAAGGTTTACCAGGCTAATACCTGGAATGGGTGGGTTGTTTTATAAGGAAAAGCTGGACAGGCTTGGCTTGAATCCACTGGAGTTTAGAAGAGTAAGAGGCAACTTGATTAGAACACATAAGACCTAAGGGGTTTTGACAGGGTGGATGTAGAAAGGATATTTCCTCTTGTGGGAGAACCTAGAACTAGGGGTCACTGCTTAAAAATAAGGGGTCGCCCATTTAAAACAGAGATGAGTTGAAATTTTTTCTCTCAGAGGGTTGTGAGTCTTTGGAACTCTCTTCCTGAAAAGTTGGTGGAAACAGAGTCTTTGAATATTTTTAATGCAGAAGTGGATAGATTCTTGGTAAGCAAGTGGGTGATAGGTTATCGGGGGTAGGTGGGATGCAGACTTGAGGTTACTCTCAGATCAGCCATGATGTTATTAAATGGAGGAGCAGGCTCGAGGGGCCAATTGGCCGACTCCTGCTCCTTGTTCGTATGGGGCATAGCATAAAACTAGCAGTATTGCATCAGTTGCCCAGTGTACATACCACTCAATATTCAGTTTCATTGCAGTCAATGAATTCAGTACCTTGTGGGGAGTACAACCAGCAGCCAATGTGATACTACTCATTTAATACCACCGTGAAGAGGAATTTCTATCTCACACTCCCTCTTGATCACACTGGCATTCCTTGTTTTGCACTTTGTATTGGGGTCTAATATCCACACTAATATCTTGTCTGTCCATTGCAACTTTGTTTATGTCATTTCTCCAAGGGATTTTCATGGGTCTTCCATTAAATTTACAGTGGGCGATTAGGAAAACTTGCTGAGTTAATCCCATTATGATTATTGTACTCCTGAGGGAACATCAGTGAGGAGAGTTAGTCAGGCACTCACACAGCTTTGTGGTGCCAATGGGTCTGTGCTCACACCTTCAGGAACAGTCGCTTCCACTTGCACAAATCATGGCCAAAATGAGGTCTGTCAACTCTCTGCAGATGCAAGTATATGGGTAGTTCTTGTTGGGTACAAGAGCAGTGTTTGTGCAATCTGATCTGCCTGGCATCCTTCCATATGTCTTCTCCTCTTTCAAGGATATCAGATAGCTCAATTTCCATTCGAATCATAATAATTGGGCTGGGATTGGGCCAGGGTCAGGGCCAAAAATGAAATCATTTAGAACAAATGTTACAAAGGCTCATGAGCACTGTAGTGCCAGCAGAGGGAAACACATGAAACAAGAACAAAGAAAAGTGGTTAAGAAATCAGGAGAATAGACTTCATTCATTTGATTCAGTTGGTAGCAATGGAAAGTTGTGGGTTCAAGCCCCAGCACATAGCCTAGGCTGACACATGAGTGCAGTACTGAGGGGGTGTGACTTTGTCATAGTTGCCACCTTTCAAATGAATCACTAAATCACTACCCCATCTGCCTTATTCAAGCAGATATAAAAGGTGAAATGACAGTTTCCCAAAGAGGAGCAAATGGGTTCTCCCTAGTGTCCTGACCAACTTAATTCCCTTAACCAACACCTTCAAAACAGATTAGCTAGTCATTCATCTCATTGCCCCTGGTGGGAGCTGGTTGCATGTAAATTTGTTGCTGCAGCTGAAACCCACAATTGGACCTGCACACAAAGTGACTGGAGCTGCAGCAGAATAGAACTCCCTCTCATTTCCCAATACCAGTTGCTGTTTTCTTACCTTTAGTTACTCTTTCATGGGTTGTAGGTGTCTCTGGCAAGATCAGTAATTGTTGCTCATCCCTGATTGCCCTTGAACTGAGTGGCTTGCTAGGCCATTTCAGAGGGCAGTTAAGAGTCAACAAAATTAGATCTGGAACCATCTGCAGGCCTGACTGGGTAAGGATGGCAGATTTCTTTCTCTTAAGGACATTAGTGAACCAGCTGGGATTTTACAACAATCAACAATAGTTTCATGGTTACCCAGAAAACGAGCTTCAATTCCAGATTTATTAATTGAATTTAAACTCCACCAGCTGCCACAGAGGGATTTAAACCCATGCGCCCAGAACATTAGCCTGGGTTTCTGGGTTCCTAGCTCAATGACATTACCACTACACCACCATCTGTCCCAATTTACACTGTAGTGTCTGAAAAATTGGCCTAGTGAGTAACAGATCCAGCTACTTAGGATGGGTGACTTTAATCTTTGACCTGTGAATAAGTACATTAGAGTAGAATTTCCACACAGGGTCTCTGAATGGCCCCCTCCTAAAATCAATAGAAAATTCTCAGAGACACTGGTGTATTAGTAGTAAGAGTGTTTGTGCCATTTCGCTGCGGTTTCCATGGATCTTCTGTCAAAGTTAGGCCAGATGGTCAATAGGAGAAGCCACCGTGGAAATGAATGCCAATTGGTTTTATTGCTTGGTTGATTCTATCTCCTAACTTCCTTAACTCGGTTTGAAATCATATGAGTATATGGCGCATTTGAAGCATTGGCCCCTCCCACCAAAACTTTCCAAGATTGAGCACACTGAATGGGAGGCAATACATTACCACACCGGAATATAATTCTCCAATTACCAACTACTTGAGTTTTCTTTTATGGCAGAAGCTGCCAAACATGTGGTTGTAGTAAAACAATAAACATAACAACATAAACATATGTACCATATATACATATATATAAAAACACACATATTTTTATATATATATACACACACATACACACATATATAATATATAAACAGCATACATATTTACACACACATACATAAATGTATATATGTACACACACACAGACATACACATATATTTATAAGAATGAAAGGTGGTCCTATTGACACATATAAGATCATAGATCATGAAGGAACCTGACAAGAATAGATGCTGAAAGGATGTTTCCTTTTATGGGAGAGACTAGAACTAGAGGACATAGTTTAAAAAACAAGGGGTCTCCCATTTAAGATGGAGATGAGGAGGACTTTTTCACTTAGAGGGTCTTGAGTCTTTAGAACTCTTCCCCAGAGAGCAGTGGAAACAGAGTCACTGAATATTTTTTAGGCAGAGGTAGATAGATAGATTCTTGACTAACAAGGGAATCGAAGGTTATCAGGAATATGGAGTTGGGGCCATGATCTTATTGAATGACGAAGCAAGCTCAAGGTTCAAATGGCTAACTCCTGCTCCTAATTAGTATGTTCGTATATATACATACATACAAATGCATATATATACATATATGCATATAGCCACATAAGGAGATATTAATTCAGGTGACCAAAAACTTAACCAAAGAGGTAGGTTTTAAGAAGGAGGAAAATGAGGTAAAGCTTAGGGCCTAGGCAACAGAAGGCATGGCTACCAATAGTGCAGCGATTGAAATTGGTACAAAAGGTCAGAATTAGAATAAAGAGCTGACAGAGTAAAGTATAACCTATGGCCGTTTTTGTTCTATCAGAAAATGTAATTCATTTAAAACAAATTGTTTTTTTTAAATATGGAGAAAAGATCATGTTTTTTTTATAAACTCCATGCTGGAACCCATCCAAAATGTTGAAAGGGATATTCTTCCTTAGTTGCATCAAACAAACGCTGCATTGTGTCCTCTGTAAATGAAGATTTTCATATACTTAAGAATAAATGTGTATCATTGTTTATACAATTAGCACCAAGCTATGGCTGCCTCTGCTTAAATGAACTAAACTGGTGAGGACATGATAGCAGCAGGGAAGGCACTTCAGGAATATTGACCTTCCTGCCTGCCTCCAATCCTACTGGCATCACCCTTTGTCCTGACAAAGGCTGCCCTTGGATCCGTCAAAAAAACCCTTTCTAACTTTCCACTTCCTCTCCTTTGGCCATTTACAACACTACTTGTGGCTGTTCACAGCTCCCAAGTTTTGGTTTTAAATATTATTTTTTTCCATCTAGCTATACCAGTAAAGTCATGTTTGATGTGGTTCTTCTGAACTAGTCTTATTTGTCTAGATGGATCAAAGAGAAATCTTCCAGATTTCCATACCCACCCTACATTGCCCATCAATTGGCATTGACATTTATTTAATTTTTCACCTCTTTCAAAATACAATATGGCACCAAAGGAGGAAAGAGTTCTCTGATGTGATGCAAATGGCATCGCAAATGTAGCGGGCAGGCAAGATGGACCAGGTTGTCTTTTCCTGTGCAACACTTTTGCTTCTTTGTATATTAAGTCTCATGTGGGCTCCCACTCCTGCTGTTCCCTTGATAAAATTCTCACACCTGCAATACCAACAAAAACATTCATTTATATGAAACCCCTAATGTAGAAGGTGTGCCAAAGTACTTCAGGCAGAGGAACAGGTACTAAGTGTCATGACAAGGAAGGAAAAAACACCAAATTGTGTTTGGAAATATTGGACTTTAAAAATAAGATGTGGGTTTTTAAAAAAAATGTACATAAGCTACTGGCTGGAATGCTGCAGGGTGACTCCCTAAGAGGTAATGGAACCCCACCCTGTTGCCAGACAAGGTACTTCTAAAGACATCCAGAAACTAATTGCTCTCTTTGGTAGAGACAATGGAACATAATGGGAGATGAGTATCATCTCATCAAGAAACCCTGTGGGCAATGCCCAGACACATTTGTGAATTTGCTTCCCACTTGGAATATACAAAGGAGGGGTTAAAAGTGAGCTGGAAAGCTGCCCCGAAGTCTGTCTGTTGGTGGGCATTCTGAGAGAGAGCAAGTGTTGGAAGTTTGACTCAAAAGTAACAGCCACAAACAGTACCCCTGCAAATCACCATTTTGCAGGTATCCTGATCTCTCCCCCTCTCTACCAAATCCAACACTATTGGAACCTCCAAACCAAGTATTTCTCCAATGAATTCAACACTACTGGAACCTCAAAACCGACTATTCATCTACTGGAGTCAATTCTACTGGAACCTTGAATCGCAATGACCACAACGCTCAATCACCTACTCCCCATGAGTGAAGGATTGTTCCATATACCTTTCTAATATATACATATTCACTTACTTCAAGCTAAATTCTTACTTTTAACATGTATGATCATAAATGCATGTGTTTTATCCTTTCTCACTTTTAGTAGTTAATAAACTTACTTTTACCTTTAACTCAAGAAAGTCTGGTTAAATTGGTTCGTTCAAGACCAGAATGATTGGGTCTGGGAAAAAGTCATCAGCGAAATAATCCTTTTTAGATTAAATCTTGTCGCAACCAACAGGGGTGTGGGGGGGCGGGGTGGCGGGGGCGGGGGGGGGTGGTGCAGGGAGTACTGAATAATGACAGAGAGCCAGTTTATCCCTCCTTACCCAGTGCATAATAATTTGGGGTATCCCAGCCAGTGGGTGACAAATTGAGGGATCTCACCTGGATCAACAACTTTGGGGAACCTCATCTGGGGGTGGGTTGTAGCATAAGTCATGTTGGAAGAATTAGGAGATATGGCCAAAAGCTTGGTTGACTAGCTGCCCAATAGTGGGCAAAGGATCAGCAAGATAGATAAAAGGCAAAAATGCAGGAGAAATGGGATGGCATTAGTGGATTTGACGATGAGGATGCAATTTTTAAATTTAATGTACCTGGGGCAGGAATCAATACAGGTTAGTGAGAACAATGCAGATTTCTTGGAGGAGACGTTGTTGCTTCTCCTGACATTGGTATTCTTGCAATTATCCTGATGAGATGGGATATAGGATACACACTATTGAATTTTGGGCAAATTGAAAGGTAGAAAATGGACGGCCAGCATGGAGGATATTGGAGAAATCAAGTTTATAGGTAACAAAAGCATGGGTAAGGATTTCAGCACTGGTCGGGTGTAATGGGGTAGAGGTATAATGCTACAGGAGTGAAAAAAAGGATTTGGATGATCAACATGATGAGGGTTTGAAGCTCAGCACTGGGTAAAAAAAAGCATGTTTTACAATGTGGTTCAACCTAAGCTAATGGCTGGAGAGGGACATGGACTGTAAAAGACACAGATAGACAGGTTTTCTTGTAATAAAAACAAAAAACTGCGGATGGTGGAAATCCAAAACAAAAACAGAATTACCTGGAAAAACTCAGCAGGTCTGGCAGCATCGGTGGAGAAGAAAAGAGTTGACGTTTCGAGTCCTCATGACCCTTCAACAGAACTCAGTTCTGTTGAAGGGTCATGGGGACTCGAAGAGTTGACGTTTCGAGTCCTCATGACCCTTCAACAGAACTCAGTTCTGTTGAAGGGTCATGGGGACTCGAAACGTCAACTCTTTTCTTTTCCGCCGACGCTGCCAGACCTGCTGAGTTTTTCCAGGTAATATTGTTTTTGTTTTAGGTTTTCTTGTAAGGTTTGAATTATATGGAAATGGATTTATATGGAAATGGATTTATTGTACTTAAGACCTGATCAAAACTAATAAAAACACTCAAACTCACATTCACATGTGCATTCCAAAGCTCTCACACACAACCACACACATAGAAGTAAGTGACAAAGTGGAAGGGTAAGTTAAATTGTATGAGTCCCAAAAAGTCAGTTGTATACGGATCCTGTAGATTGATGACTTGAATGGTCATCAATCAAACTGTATTCACTGGTCTTTCAGGATTCCATGTTGAAATGATTTAAAGATGCTGACAGGTGATTTCTGTCTTTTTCCTCTGGAGTCAGCAGCTGCTGTCTTCATTTTTAAGATGGTGCCTGCAGCAAGTGGCTGGCCAGAAAACAGGCAGGGCACAAGATTGCAAGATGGATATATATATATATATAGAGAGAGAGACAGACAGACAGATAGAGTCCACTCAGGGTTTCTGTTCTTGAGTATTGCTGATAAAAGACATTTTGTTGAAGCTTTTCATCTTGCACTCATCAGGATAATTGCAAGAATACCAATGTCAGGAGAAGCAACAACGTCTCCTCCATGAAATCTGCATCCTGCATCTTCTGATTGAGCTCTTGGCCCCATGACTACCTTTTCTTTGCCTAGTATTCCCAAATATTATTAATGGCTTCCTTTCCTCAAATAATATTCCTCCTCCCTTCAACAGCATTACACCATTCCTCAAAAAGTACATTTCCTTTCTAAAGTCCAGAACTGTTGCTTGGTACTACCCTCATCTTTCCCAATCTATGCTTGACTCTCTTCAGTCTGGTTGCTTCCCTGCCCAGAGTATCAAGACCGGTCTGGTCAAATTAACCAATATATCATTGATTATTATTCCTCATCAACCTGTTGGTGCTGTTTTCTGTATTAGGCCATTCCATCCATGGTGTCAACTGTGGCCCTGGTGATAGCACTCCCTCCTCTGGGTTGGAGGGCTGTGGGTTCAAGCTTCATAGAAGAGACTTGAGCACAGAACTCCAGAGTGGTACTGAAGGAGTGCTGCACTGTTGGATATGGAATCTTTCCAATGAGATGCTAAACTGAAGACCCAGCTGCTCTTTCAGATGGATGTAAAAAGATCCCATGGCACTACTTCAGTGAAGAGTAGGGGAGTTATGCCCACTGTTCTGGCCAATATTTATCCCTCAGTCAACATCATGAGAAATAGGTTATCTGATTATTATCACATTGCTCTTTGTGGGATTTTGCTGTGTGGACATTGGCTGTCACACTTCCTACATTGCAACAGTGACTACACTTCAAAAGTACTTCATTGGCTGTAAAGTACTTTGAGGCATCCTGAGGTCATGAACAATGCTATAGAAGTACAAGACTTCCTTTTACATGGGCTTCATCCATGGCAACACATTTACTTGGTTCTGCACTTACCCATTCTAACCGCACAGTTACTGCGGTAACAGCTCCATCCATTCCACAGTGTGTAAATGTCCCATAGTTCTTCCCTGTCCCTTGCTTTCCTTATCTATATGCTGCTCCTGGGTGATTTGTTTGTAGGCAATAGATTAACTCTTAGTTGTACATTGACTCCCAGCTCTACCTCTCCGCCACCATCTTTGACTCTACAAATATCACTGTCTCTGATCACTTGCTTGACAGCAAGTCCTGAAGGAGCCAAACTTGCTCTAAGTTAATGCCACCAAAAACAAAGCCATGCCTTCCAGCTTCCACCAAAAGTTTGGCACCTGCCCTGATCCCCCAATTCCAATCCCCTCTCCAGGTGATTTTTGAAGCTCAATATGATGGCGCACATGTATGAGAGTTCTGTTGAAGCTTAAACTAACCTTCAAACCCTATACCCTATGCATCACCAAAACTCCCTGTTCCATCCTTACATCATCTTACCACAGAAACTCTCATTTGTGCCTTTGCTACCTCCAGGCTCCATTTTACAATGCTGTCCTCACTAGCCACTTGAGTTTCAACCTACTTAAACTCCAACTCTTGCAATAAGTTCCATTCCACATTACCGCGATTGCTCAATGCACTGGAATCAAATCTCACCATGACCTTCCCTTTAACTCTATAGCCTCCTTCCGTCTCACATGACAAAGTACATAGTCCATCTTGACTCTAACCTCCTTTGCATCCCACTCCACCCTAGCGCCTTTGGTTAACTCAACCCTACACTGTGGAACTCTTCCCTTGAACAATCTGCCCTGGTGTCCCTCTGCCTCTTCAGAACATTGGAATATTAGGAACACGATTAGCCCATTCAGCCACTCACGCCTGCTCTGTCATTCAGTACCATTATGGCTAATCCCAATGGCTGATTTTCCAAAGCCTCCTTCAATCCTTGCTCTCTGACCATCCCTCGAGCTGCCTCCCCATCCGGAGCTGCATCCATTTTCATTTTCATAAAGCACACTTGGGGCATTTCCCATGTGGAAACCACTGTGTAAATGAAAGCTTTTGCTGCTGTAATCTTTCATCAAATAAAACACAGCAGGAAAGTCGAAAAAAGACTTCCTTTTTTAACAACAAAAAGGTACAGAGATATCCAATTTTCTTTGCAGGAATTCGGGGACAGGCGCGTCAAAATCCACAGTGGCTGGATCAATAAAACTAGACGGGTGACAAGCAGTTGGGAAGGATACTCTTAATTAACCCATGAAAGATTCTGAATCAGCCATTTCGCTAATCTTATCCTGGTTTGCGGTGACGAACTCCGGGTCACCGACATACGGGACAGGCTACACCACCTAAAATAGTGGACCTGTTGATGAAAACTGTAGCTTCTCCTCCACCTCCTCCCCCCACACCCCACAAATACATTGGAAGCAGCAGTTGCCAGAATAAGAGGGTCGACAGAATGTTTGTAATAGTCATGGGAAAATCTGGAAACAATTTAAATAATTCACCATGCATGAGTTTAATCAGTACAGAAAATCGCTTGTAAATGCAAAAGAAAGTAGTTTATGTGGCTAGCAGCTCCGGTATTAAATAGGTGTTTGAGCATGACCAAGCGCAATCCAAATTCTTGTTTGGTCCTCACGGAGCGAGTGGTGGGGTCTGGTCCACAGCAAGTCACACACTTTCGCTCCCAAGCAGCTGCAGTGAATGGTACAGTGCGGCAGCCCCGGTTCCAAGAGGTTAACCGATAGGAAGGACCGCATTTCACTACCGCAGTGCAATTCTAGTCTGCCGCCACACCGTGGCTCTACTTCCTTTCCCTATTCCCCACCGTCTCACCTGTCAGCTCAGAAAAGCAAAGGACCAAGGGCGAAAAGAGCCGCCTGTCTGCCAGTGCGTCAAACAACCTCTGCACCACAACCTCTGCTCAGCTTAGCAACATTAACGTGTGACAAAAAATGTTTCTTTGTTTGTGTGTGTGAAGACAATCTCTGCCATTGCAGCAACCAAAAGAGCACTTTCTCTTTATTTTTAAAAGGGGATTTCTAAACAGTTCCCCAGGCGGCAGAAATAACTAATTCAACATAAACCAATGCAGCATTAACTAATGCAGAACTGACCAACGCAGCCTCAGCAACACAGAACTAACCAAGACAGCTTTCACCAACACAAGTGCCGAATTAATGTCGCACGAACCGAATTGTTCATCCATTTTTGATGGGGAATGTTAATTTCTGAGTTTTCTGTTTTTAAAAAATAAAATCCTTTTCATTTACTCAATCTTTCTCAAAGGACATTTCTCTAAAGCTCTGGCCTCCCAGACAGACTGGTTTTACCTTTAATGCTATCGTGTCTAGTCATTGAAGTTTGGTGCACTCAAATGACTCTGTACATATCCCCGGTCGCTACCATTGGACAGGCAATACGCCTCCCTGATCCGGTTACTAGGACCAGCGGTTACATACTGGGCTAGACCGAATGGAATGCCACCTGACAGGATCACGCTATTAACGGTTCAATATCCCATATGAAATAACTCATCAATATCTTTTTCACACAAAAAAATCACCAAAAATCTTGAGCTCTTTAATCTGTGAACTTCACCAGGAGCAGGGAGCTATTTCACACATTTCTGTACATTATCTAACGATCAGCCGTTTTACTTAACCTAAAACCTAAACCCACAGATTAAATGTCATTATTTTAAAAAGTAAGTTTGGCAAGTATTTTGCCCCCAGTTTGATTTGACTGTGTGATATGTAGATGGTCAAAGCAGATAGAAAGAGGCTGATTTACCTGCGGGTCATCCCGGTTCTGGAGTCTCTCTTTGCCGCTTGCTGAGGTGATTTGGACCCCTGGGTTCTCGGCTCTCTCCGCTGTCTCCGGGCCCTCACTCGCCGTGTCGCTGGAAGCCTCGGTGTCCCGGGACGAGTCGTGTTTGCCGGCGCTCTTCGAGCTCCGGGAACTCCTGCGGCCAACGCTCAGAGCATCGAAATCCAAGGTCTTGCTTTCGTACGCTCCCTCCACCGAGCAGAACATGCCCCCGTACTTCTGCCGGGGAACCTGAGCGGCCGTGCCAGGCCGGGCCAGATAGACTGGTAGGTCATCTTCCTTGTCCCAGGTCCTCTTGCCCTCGGCCATTGATCTGGGTGGGCTGATGGAAGTAAAGGTGTAGGCTGCCTGGTTGCAGATACAGATATTGGGGTGGGGGGGAGGGAGTCAGAAGCTGAGCCGCTAGTGGCAGACTACTCCTGAAATCCCTTGACACGGAAGTGATAACGCGTGAGCACTGCACACTGAATGGATTTTTAAAGTACAGTTACCCCCTGTTCGCCTGGCCCTTTGCACTAGATCGTCCGTAGATGAGCAATTACAGGCGCCATTCCTTCAGATTGGCTGCGGACAGTCGCCACCGAGAGGCCAAAGCTATTGTGACATTTGGAGGAAAAGCCCACACCTTAAATCACAACCAGCTCACAACAGGCAATTCTAAAAGTAGATTTTTAAAAAAAAAAATACACTTCCCCGTTCACAGCATTCAATCCCAAGATTGACACACCAGCCCAATCACTCCTTAAAGGGGAAAGAGGGAAAAAGAATCAGAGTTTTCATCCTGTCACGCAGGAAGGGGCTTTACGATCCAATTTACTTTGGAATTAACTGCTGACTCGGATAACACAATGCAGGTCCCCCTCCCCTCCCCTCCTTTAATACCAGCTTCTCTTACAGCTGTAATCTCAGTTAATAGTGATGCGGGATTCTGAAGTATATTAGTCCAGACTGGTAAAAAAAAACACACGCACTATGGGAAACGAAGTGTAACATGATCAAGAACTATGGATATGACAGAGAGCTGGGGCAAGCAGTGAGGGGGATTGAGACTAGCTGAATAGGGATTTAAAGTGCCGACACAAGCAGCACCCCTTGGGTGTTGCAAGATTCTATGCATGCGCTACGGGTATAAAATATAAAGATTGCAGTTGGCAGAAGTTTGCAGAATGAATAAAGCAGCATGTTTGATGTCGACACAACTGATGTAGCGGCTGGGCGTGTAAGGTTGCGGGTGTCATCTTTGTTTAAAAGCCGTTTGTTTTCGGTGCTGCTTTGAGCATCACACCCCCCCCCCCCACCCCCAACCCTATACATTGCACACTGGTCCGAGCTTTTATTTTATTATTAGACGCGAACCTGTTTAATATAAGACGTTTTGCAGGCTATTCACCCCGGGGTCGACCAGCAAGTCATTTTAGATCATGATCTGTGAAGCAGACAGTTAACCTCGCTGGTCAGGAATATCAGATCATCTGCCAATCCCGAAAGACACACACATTAACTACGCACCGAATATTGTTCAAAATCTAAATTGTTCCTCCCAGGAGCGTTCCGGAATGTGATTAATATAAAAAAGTTTGAATTGAGTTAATAATCCCAAAACTAACTATAAATTGGCACACAATCGTGGGGTCTTTTCAATGTTGACTTCAAGGCGATCGCTAATAGTGAGGTTGTTTTCATTATTTAAATAAAAGCATATTTTTTAAAAAATCTAAACATTAAAAGCGAACTCCCTATTTTAGCAATGCTTTTTTTTAACTCGAAGATCTAAAGGTAATACGCCTTGAGACCCAATCCAGACCTGTACCAATTGATTCCTTTCATTTTGAGAGCGACCTGGCTCCCAATGCATCCGCGCTCACTTATTCCTCATGAGGACATCGTTATTCACCGGGCATCAGGAAGAGATGCCAATTGCATTCCAAATGCACAACCTTGCCATTCCCTTCGGCAGATTTGCATCCTCCCCTTTGTCGTGCACAAGATGCGGCGCTCCCAAAGGGAACTGTCCTTTCAGCACCCTCATCGATCCGCCTGCCACATCAGGCACGCCACCCGATCGCAGGCAGAGCCAATTAACCATTGAGTGGCCACGACCCCAGCGTTCACTCAACGCAACGGCTGCTGCCAAATTCACATGCTGCCCAGGTTCCCCCCTCCTTCAGTTCTGACCCTCTTGCAGTCTTATTTCTTCCTTGCCTCTTGATTAGACAACAAAAGTTCGAGGCGTCGCCGCCATTAACGTTTGGGTGTTCGACAAAGTCATTCTTATGGGAATTCATTTTACGAGGGTTTGGAGTCCTTTATCGATTATAACGTAAATCCCAATAGGAGCAGGACAAGTTTTATTTCTGTGGTAATACCTCACATTACAACAGTGGCTACACTTGAAGAGTGATTGACATTGACTTGTGTGAAGACAACTGGGATGTCCTGAGCAGACCAGCATATCAATTAGGGTTCATTCGGCCACTGGAGCCTGCTCCACCATCAATAAGATCCTGGCTGATGTGATTGTGGCCTGGACTCCACATTCCTGCCTACCCTCCACCGCATAACCTTTAACTCCCTTGTTAGTCAAGAATCTATCAACCTCGGCCTTAAAATATTCATTGATCGCTCTCTGGGGAAGAGAGTTCCAAAGATGCATGACCCTCTGAGAGAAAATAATTCTTCTAACCTCTGTCTTAAATAGGAGACCTCTTTTTTTCAACAGTATACCCTAGTTCTAGTCCCTCCCACATCCTTTCAGCATCCACCCTGTCAAGTCTCCTCAGGATTTTACATGTTTCAATAAGATCACCTCTCATTCATCTAAACTCCAATGGCTACAGGCTCAGCCTGCCCAACCTTTACTCATAAGGTAGCATCCCCATCCCAGGTATCAGTCAAGTGCACCTTCTCTGAACTGATCTTAACTCTGAGGTCATGAAAGACATTATATAGAAGTCTTTCTTTTAACTTGAGGTTTATAATATTAAAGTGTTGACTAATGATCTTATATCCAGGCCCTAAAACCTAATTTCATGCTTTATAACCCCACATCAATAACCTGCACCAGACACTTAATTTGTGTCCCTGTACATCTACCCATTTGTTCCAGGTTTAACTTATATTTTGGAAATTACCTGATGCATCTTAAACCTTAGGCTTTTTTGGATAAAGCATATCAGGGTGTCAAAGCACTAATTCTTTCAGTTGCAATGGATACTATTAAAAATAATGAATCCATGTTAAATGTTACAAAATGTCATCAACAGCTGATTCAGCCATTGCTGGTGAGTCTCATTGGCTTTCTGGCTCATTGTCTGCCACTTGCACAGGAACAATAGATGGCCCAGGTGTGGTATCACCCTGAAAGAGTAATGAAACAATCAAACAGCACAGAAGGAAGCCAGTGCCACTCTTTGAATAGGTTATCCAATTAGTCCCACTCTCTTGCCTTTTCACACAGCCTTGCAAGTGTTTCCTTTTCAAATATTTAATTAATCTCCTTTTGAAAGATGCTCCTGAATCTGTTTCCCTTGTACTTTGAGGCAATCCATTCCAGATCATAATGATTCGCTACGTAAAAATGTTCTCTTCATCTCTCCTCTAATCCTTTGCAAATTACCTTAAACCTGCACCCTCTGTTTATTGACCCACCTGCCAGTGGAAGTGGTTCCTTCCTACTGGTTCAATGAAAACCTCATATAATTTTTGATACCTTCATTCAATCTCCCCTTACCCTTCTCTGCTCTAAGGAGAACAATCCTTTCTTCTGTAATTTATTCACTGATATCACTCATTCCTATACAAAAACAGAATTACCTGGAAAAACTCAGCAGGTCTGGCAGCATCGGCGGAGAAGAAAAGAGTTGACGTTTCAAGTCCTCATGACCCTTCGACAGAACTGCCACTTGCACAGGAAAAATAGATGGCCCAGGTATGGTATCACCCTGAAAGAGTAATGAAACAATCAAACAGCACAGAAGGAAGCCAGTGCCACTCTTTGAATAGGTTATCCAATTAGTCCCACTCTCTTGCCTTTTCACACAGCCTTGCAAGTGTTTCCTTTTCAAATATTTAATTAATCTCCTTTTGAAAGATGCTCCTGAATCTGTTTCCCTTGTACTTTGAGGCAATCCATTCCAGATCATAATGATTCGCTACGTAAAAATGTTCTCTTCATCTCTCCTCTAATCCTTTGCAAATTACCTTAAACCTGTCGAAGGGTCATGAGGACTCGAAACATCAACTCTTTTCTTCTCCGCTGATGCTGCCAGACCTGCTGAGTTTTTCCAGGTAATTCTGTTTTTGTTTTGGATTTCCAGCATCCGCAGTTTTTTTGTTTTTATCACTCATTCCTATTCCAGCTATAACAATGCTGCTGATTTTTATGGGATCAAGACTCTTAGATTGATTATTTAAGTCCTTGTTATGTCATAGTTCTCCCAGTCTGATCACACAACATGATCACACAACATGTCAAACTAGACAAGAGTGTTAGCAAGCCTGGTCCCGATACAATGGAAGCAGCATGTGCAATAAACATAAGAAGTATTTCCTTTGTGTTTGAGGCCTCTAACACTGATCCTGTGATGTCCTGCAAATACCCCTGGAGTCATAGCACAGTGCAGTTTATTATGATTGCAAAGTAAACTTCTCCACACTCCTTATGAGATCTCTTTCAAGCTCCTTTGTACAATACTTCAGAAATTACTCTTATACAATCCTGGCCAGACCGAAATCTCCTTATGTATACTGGCCTTGTGATGTCAGAATCCCTATATACTGCTTAAATGGTAATGCTTCAATAGGTAGCAGGTGCCTGTCCTCCATATGTCAATATGATTTGCTCTCCTATCCTGTGATTCACCCCATGCTTTCTCCTAATCCTCACAACCTACATTATCAGCGTGTGCAACTGTGCTGGTGCTTGGCAAAGAATAAGAGCAAGCCCAGGGTACCTGGTTGACTGGGGGCAGTATCTGTGGGCTTCAATTTTTTCTTGCAGGTCTACATAAATAAAAGAGGAACAAATTTCAAAATATTAATTCCAAAAATCCCTTTGAATACTTCTTGGATTATAATGTACCGTAACTGATGTTTTTGAGGTTCAATGTATGCTTGTGTATCGGTGACTGAGTAGGGGATAACACATAATAAGAATATATTGGGTACTAACCTGAGATTTGTGGTAGGCCAGCTGACTTCACTCTTCCATACACTTCCTTGATGCTGTCACACTCTTTGATGTCTACTGGGGCTACTTCAAATGAACTGTGGTTAGGCAGCGATTGGGACCCCCCAGTTCTGCAAAGCCCTTTCCTTATCTTGAGTCACATTAGTCTGCAATCAAATAAGTAAATAAGTACCCTTACAGGTACCCAGATACAACTCTCTTCTCCTCAGCCACCGGGGCAGCAGGAGGCTAGCATGCTGGCAGGGGCTTGTGGATAGATGCTTTGGGAGGTTGGGGACAAGACACGATAATGAGGTAGAACAAAGCTGGGCTGGCAGTGGCTGCAATATTTCTGTAAGGGGCAGAAAAAAATTAATTAATAAAACATTCTATGGGGTATTTTCTGACCAAAACACCATCCCACATGGGCAGAGTTTTTCTAACCATGTCATTAGGACAATGATTTAATGGAGAGGCCTACTGCTAATTCAGGCAGGCACTCAGTAGTAGGGCCACTTCTAATCACCAGTATTAAAATGCGGTAAGGCTGCTGTCCCTTTTCGATGTACCATTAATGTCAGGTGACTTAAGTCACAATTGACCCCATAAAAGAGAGAAAGTAAGGTATAAGGGCAATAATCTTTGAGCTAAGTAGCAGAGGGGCCTGAGGAATAAAATTGGGAAAGATTTTTCATATAACATGGAACAAAACCATAGAGAGAGTTAAAGTAGGACGAGAACCTTGAAGATATTTGGCAGGACTGAGGAAGTTAGTGAAGCCTGGCTGAAATATATAACATAGAACAGGTCACTCAGCCTAATTAGTCTGTGCTAAGGCTTATACTCTATACAAGTCTCCTCTCATTCTGACTACCTCATTTCAGTCTTTCAACGTATCGTTGTATTCCTTTTTCTCCCATATATTTGTTTAGTTTCCTTTAAACTGCATCTAAACTATTCAACCACTTCCTGTGATAGTGAGTTCCACATTTTAACGACTTTCTGAGTGAAGATGTTTCTCCTTATTCTCCTATGGCCTGAATCTTCGGCTTGGCAAGTGGGGGTGGGGCCTGCTTGCCAAGGCATAAAATGACACACGTTGACATTGGGCAGGCGTCCCAATGTCACCGCACGTCATTTAGATTTTCAGTTCAGCAAGCGCACCCCCGAGTCGGCTGCGCGCCCGCCAAACTATCAAAGGCCTATTAGGGCCATTTACATATCAGTTAAACTAATAAACAGAGCTACCCGTCCAACTTTAAGGTTGGCGGGCTGGCGAAGAGCCCAGGCGGCCTTTGCATTTTTCATGGAACCTCATCCATGGACAGGATGAGGTTTCATGAAGGGTTTATAAATTAAATAAATGTTTTCATTAATGTTCATTGACATTTCCCAGCTCATGTGACAGGGTGACATGAGACATGTCTTAAAGTTTTTCTTTTCTTTATTAAAATTTTAAAAATTTAAACTAATCTCCCTGAGGTGTGAAAGAGCGCAGGCCCCGACTCAGGGAACCCCCCTGGCCCCCCCCCCCCCCCAACCCCGACCGCCAGCACAGGAAGCGCTCAGCGCTTCCGGGCGCACATCATGCTGGGTGGGCCTTAATTGGCCCGCCACCGAAAATGGCAGCATGGACACGATCGGGGCACCAATCGGGTACGCGCCTGCCCCTGCTCACCCCTGCACAACCCCCCCAATGGGGGGGAAAATTCTCCCCATTTGTGTTTCTTGCATTATTGTGTTTTGGCATAGTGGATTGGGCTGATGGGTGAGTAGGACTTTAAGAGAGGATTAAGGTTGCAAGGAATTAAAAATAATAATTACAATGGTGTTGATATTGCAATAAACAGATAAGTAATGTTTAAACTGTTTGGTTTGAGTATGGAGCATGATAATTTTTGGAATGTAGCCAGTTACTGACCCTTTCTCAAAAGAAGAATATATGCGCAGTAGTGACCTGCCTGAGGGTGGGACCTCTGCTTATTTCCCCAGGCCTTGCGATCTTTCAGTTTCCTCTTCAGTTGCTTGTAGGAACCTCTCATTTGCAATTTCAATGAGCAATATGACTAGGGAAAAGAATACATGAGATAGTTTCCCTTTGCCTTCCTCATGTGACACAAGTTCTCTTCCTGAAAGATCCCCCGCCTGTAAGCAGCTATGTCCTTCGCAGTTCTAGCTCTCCCGCCATCGCCACAGAAAATTTACTGGCTCCACCGTTGGCCACTGCTCATAACCCTGAGCATGGGACCATTATCTGAGCCTGGGCCAACTCACAAAAGGCCAGGGATGACTACCCCTGAAGTCTCAAATGGCCCTGTTGCCCAAAATGCACACATATCCTTCGACAACCATCAGCTGTGCAGTTCTTTGCTTTTCAAAAATGCAAAAATAATTCCTCATGCTGCTAACAGTTTAAAATATATATTATAATTAACATATCAAAGAGTGAGCTTCTAATCAAATTTTCATGTCTCATCTTGTCTCATGTCTCATCATCCATGATAAGATTGCAATCTTGTAACTGTCTCCCAGGTGTCATTTCCTTCTATACAATTCACCATTCATTGGGTACATCTTTAAAAACTGCCTAACCCATGAATTCAGTGAGTGGAATGGACTAGGATAGTTCAATTTTGCTGTTCTCCAGAAAAATGCCCCATGGCAGAGCTCTGCTCTTATAAAGTGTGTTAGCACACCTTTTACAACAGCCTTCTGCATAGAATATAATTTTATTGCATAATTAATGACAGAGGAGAGGACTTAGAGCCTCACACTGAAGCCAATATTTCAGTCAGCTTAAATATGCAATTTATTAATGACCATTATCTGTCCATATCAATATGCCGTTAGCAGCTCTTTACAGGAGTACTGAGGTGAAAGATCATTTAAAGTACATAGAACATGCATTGAAAGAGCATGCCGCAACAGCAATAAGATAAACCATTGACTGGGAGGCCACTGGGACCATCAGCATGATCTGATAAACAAAGACAGCTCGCAAGTGGATTGACTAAAAGTAATGTTGCAATTCCAGGACTAAATATTAAAATTCTGAAGGTCACATATACCTCAAATAGATAACTATAGCTAAGGATAATTTGAAATGCTGGAACAGTACTTTCATTTTTTAAACCTCTCTCACTGTAACTGTTCTTATTTTCTTTCTTATTTAATTTATTACAATGTTTTGTTGTCAGCCTTGATTCAGCCTCAATACTCTTGTCTCTTGAAGTCAGAGGTTGTGGACTCAAGTCATACTTCCGGACATTAGGGACACAACAGTGTAGTATTGAGGAAATGCTTCACTCTCTGAGCTGCAGTCTTTAGAATGAGGCATCAAACTAAGGCCCCAGATACCCTCTCAGGGAACTTAGAAGAATAGAAGAGTTCTTCCTGCCATTGTGGCCAATATCTATCATTCAACCAATATCTGAAACAGATTATCTGGTTTTTACCTCATTGCTGTTTATGGGACCTTGTCATGTGCAAACTGGAGACCACATTTCCTGCATTATAACAGTGATAACATACCAAGCATACTTCATTGGCTGAAAAGCACTTATGGATGTTTTGTGGTTATGATAAGTTATTACATAAATGCAAATGCTTTCTTTTCATTGGTCTGTCTACCATCCGCTAAATCTTCTTGTCACATTTGCTCAAATACTCTTATTCCATTTACAGGTCACTTACTGATGTATTTATGATAGCATTTAGGTAACCCCCCTATTTACCCATCAGTTAATGTTTGTTTTCTTATAAATCTTCTGTCTAGCCTTACATCAGCTATGTCAATTTTTTTTAAACTAAATTTATTCAGCAGAATACACCACACAGCATATCATGCATTCTGATGACCATGTGCAGTGCCTTATCTGTGCCCTAACTGGAGAAAGATCATAAATCAATTAATAAAGAGCTGGGACATTTAAAATGTCATTACATCTATAACATTGAGGAAATGTTCCTTCTATATCGTCATTTTCTTAGAATCAACTTGTTGGTGCCTATTACTGATTCTTCAGCTAGTAGCCATTTTACATTGCAGGTATAACTGCCTATTGGCCAGAGTGCCAACGGTAAATGAAATTCTTTTCCCCTGAGTGGGCACACATGTTTGTCAATGGGGGCATAGGGTCAGTGTTGCAGGAAAGTGAAATATTCCTACATGTGTCATGCTGAAAAGGCATGAAGAAAAAAAATCTAAAATAAATCTGTTTCTTTTCCATGTTCTCTTGTTTAAACTACTTTTCTTCCAGAATTTGACAATTGCCAGGCAGATAAAATGGCTGCTGCTGGTCACATGCTGGTAGTTCTGGAGATTCTAAGCTGTTCTAATGGACAAACTCATCATCCTCCTAGAATGCAACACCACTTGCATTGTAGGAACATTCCAGCCAAGTCAACACAAAGGACTAATAGATGAGATATTTGCCCCATCTGGGTCTGGACAAAGGTAGATCTATTTGTGATTCCTCATCTCCAATGTTGTGCAAATGGTTCCACAGTTACCTACTCAAAATACAATGGGTTTTAACGAGGATCCTGAAAGTACATTGTTAGCTGAGTGGCTCAACTTGAAACCTCCCTGTCACATGAAAGGCTTGAGTTGTTTGAATTGCTTTAATTATACAGCTTTCAGATTCCATCTTCAGTTGTGGTTTAACCTCAGAAAAGAAAACCAGACTCCAGGCTAGCAGCCTGCTTCTGAGCCCTATCTCTCTCAAAGTCAGATCTCTAGAAAGAATCCTATATTTCACCTACAAAGTGAACTAATTCCCAGGATACAAGAATACTTTGCTGCATTTTCAACCTGCAATCAAGTTGTTAGGGCCAAGACCAGGAATTCTGCCAAACAAAGCTACCTGAAAGAACCTTCATAGAACATTGATTTACAGGACTGTTACTGGACTCCACTCATGTGAATTAATGCCAAATGTCTTTTTTGATTTTTTTTAAAGTAACTTGCAATTTGTAACTTCTTTCCCTTTCTTTCTCTGCCTTTCTACCTTGTGTGCTCGTGAGTGTGAATATGTGTCACAATCAACCCCTTGGGATTTGAATGTGTTAATAAATCCCAATTTTGTTTCACCTTAAAGAATTTGCTGTGGGGTTATTTTTAACATTGGACCTCAAACTGGGGTTTGGGAAATGCGGCATGGTCCATTTCAACAAGAGAAAGGATACTAAGGGAAACAAAATTAAATTAGAAATTAAAAACTATCGCTGTCTCAAGCAAAAGGGGAGAACAGTAATATAATTCATTCACCTCACCCTCATGTTTGTAACAGATGTTTCAGCTAATGCTTCTAAGTGATTTACAACTTATGTTCAAAGCAATATAGTAAAACTCTAACTGTTAGCTAGGCTCAGTTGATAGCACTCTCACCAGTGAATTATAAGGTTGTGGTTCAAGTCCTTCTACAGACACCTGCACATAATGTATGCTGTCACCTCAGTACAACAGGAAAGCAGTGCTGCATTGCCATAGGTGTCTGATGAGACCTTGAAGCCTGCTCAGGTGGTATAGAAGACTCCATGGCACTATTCAAACAGCCATTCTCCTACTGTCCTGGCCTCAACCAACACCATCAAAAGCAGCTTAACTGGTCACTCATTGATTTGCTGCTTGCCAGACCTTCTTATGCACAATTGGCTGTCAGGTGTTTAGCCACATATTAACAGCGACAGTGTTTCAAAGCTAATTCATTAGTTTGCAACACTCTGAACAGTATAACAAGGTTTCATAAAAGTATAAGCATTCTTTTCATTTCTTTTTCCACAGTGTTCACAACAATGAGTAAGAATTAGCAATCCCAAGTAAACTGGTCTTGCATCTACATTTCACAATGAGTGACAGACAACTTACCAACAATTAGAGGCAAATTATGACAAACATTTTGTGGATGTGTTTTAATTTGTTCTTGGTATGTGAGCATCGCTGGCCAGGCCAGCATTTATTGCCCATTCCTAATTGCTCTTGAGCCTGTGGCATCTAGACATATATTTTCATTGAAAGCATGCTTCAGTGAAGATGTTTACCATCACCAGAGGAAAACTTACATCCTAAAAATCTGGATTCAATTCATACCTAGGTCACACCAGTGAAAGTGTTCTATTCACTGAGCTACCCATCCCCCACCTCTAATTGTAAAATGTATCATGGTTTCAGCTCTGTATTCCATATGATGCAGATTGCAAGATCACAGGTGCATGTCCTTGAATACATTCCAAACAGTATTGCGCATACAAGCAAAATGAAGCCGTGCTATTTTTTGGTATTAGGAGTATTAACCATATTCTTCCAACTCAGGTTTGAATGGTATGCCAGTGAATGCAATCTTATACCTCAACAAGTAGGCTCAATTTTGGAATAAAAACGGTACTTCCAGATACAGTCTTTACATTCTAGGGTACAGTGTAGAGTAATGCAAATTTAAAATACATCTTTGTGGCGAAATGAAAACACCCAATAGCTGTATTTACTTGTCCCACTAGGTAAGAAGGAGTTGAAAGCCAATGCTGATTATGATAAGTCAATGTGAACAATTGTGTATGAGTCATGCTTAGGTTATCGAACAACCTAAGACCTGGCAAGCTTCATGGAGCCATGAAATCTCACGCCATTGCTCTCATAATAATGGTTTCTGTCACAACTTAACTGCAGCACTCAGTCAAAATTCACAAGCAATTATAGTTACAGTGATTAATTCCTAAATTTCCCACTGCACTACATTAAGGGTGCAGTCACAGCACATTACAATGTGAGACTGATTTGACTTAGGGTGCATTGTTATTACATAGAGATGATTTACACAGTAATGTACTGTGATTAAAAGCCTAGAGTCCCTAAGCATCTTGGCCTTCTGGTGTTGGTCACCCCTTTCATGGATGAACGTAAACTTCAGAGTGCATGGTGTCAAGAGACAAAGGGGTAGAAATTGTCTCAGGCAGTGGTACAAATGGGCGGTAGGAGATCATTGCCCTTTATTGTAGAGCTTTGCCAACCTTTACCATTCTTCCCCTGGGCCAGTTTGACCATCCCCCATGTCATCCACGTAGATGGGATGGCTCTGGAGTATGTGAAGCGCTTCCCTTATCTTGGCAGCTGCCTCTCCCAAGGAACTACCATCGACAAGTAAGTCCAACACCAAGTCAACTTTGCCAGCGCTGCCTTCTTCAAGCTGAGCCAACATGTCTTCGACAACAGGGACCTTCGGAAGTCAACAAGGTTCTGGTTTGTAAGGCCTGTGTGTTGAATACCCTCCTGTGCTGCAGTAAAACATGGACTGTCTACCAACGCCACAATAAGGTACTTGAGAGCTTCCATCAGTGGTGCTTGCATGGAATCCAGGAAATCAAATGGGAGGACCGCCGGACTAATGTGATTGTCCTCCATGAAGCTACATCTACCAGCATTGAAGCCCTGCTCCTCAGAAACCAACTCCGATGGATGGGCCATTGTGTCTAAATGCCTGAAAACAGTTTCTCTTCTCACAGCTCTCCCGTTGGCCAATGCTCAAAGGGCGGGCCAAAGGAAAAATTATAAGGATACACTCAAGGTCGCCCCAAAGCACAGAGACATTAACACCATTGACTGGGAGGAGAATGCTGCCAATCGCTTGGCATGGCACCATCTGGTCCATCAAGACACAAGCCATTTCAAGGCTGAGTGACTCGACAGTGAGGCGGAACAGCGGTGCCAGAGGAAGGAGAAGGAAACCAATCCGGGGCTGCGTTTTCCACTCCGCTGCACAACAACATGTCCCCAACTGCGGAAGAGCATGTGGATCCAGAATTGGGCTCCTCAGTCATCTGAAGTCTCGCCAAGCCTGATGGATGTCATCCTCGATCCCAAGAGACTGTTGCCATTGCTGTCAATGATAGCACAGCTTGATATTTCATTCCATTGCAGTCAATGGAATGAAATATCAGGTGCGGCACATAATGGACAGCTGATTTGATATTGACTATTTTGCAACACTACCCAACATAAATTTCCCTTAACATATTCAACTCACATTCTGTAATATGCACAAACTTGAACAAACCAGAATGATAGGGCAGAATTTTTCCCTTATTGGGTGGGCGCGCACCCGACCCGAACGGGAGAAAAATAGTGCACGATGGCGTCAGGCAAGCGTCCCGACGTCATCGCGCACTCATGTGATATTTCACTCAACGGTCGCATGCGAGCGGTGGAAGTCTGCCTGCTGACAATTAAGAGGCCTATTAAGGCACTTAATCAATCAGTTGAATTGAATTTTTTGCTGCCAGTCCAACCTTATAGTTGGCAAGAGCTTTTGCATTTGTTGCGAACCCTCATTCATGGTCTGGATGAGGTTTCAACCATTGATTAAAATTAAATAAAAACTTCTAAAACTCATTTTTAAAATGTCCCTGCTCATGTGACAGAGTCACGTGAGGGGACATGTTTCCCTTAATTTTACCATCTTTATTTCTGAAGTCTAAAATCTTCAGCCCCCTAAGGCAGCTCTGTGCCTTCAGGGAGCTTTCAGTGAGCACACCTGCGCGCATGCACTGACTTCCACGCTTGCCCTCCTCCCTCCCCACCCAGGCAGTGCTGAGCGTATCAGCGTGCGATTCACACTGGCTGGCAGTTAGCCAGCCAGCGTGAAATCACGGCCGGGGCCCAATTGTGGGCGGCGTTGGTTTTGCGGCCATTCCCAGGCCCGCTCGCCAGGCTTGCCAACAAGGTAAAAAATCCTGTCCATAGTGTAACTTGCAAACCCAAATTCTGGTCTAACTCCCTAACAAAAGTGCATTACAGAGACAGAAAGGCATGTCAAATAAACCACCAAATTAATAATCCTTCACACTCAGCAAAATGTGGATTAGCCAACCTTAATGGGTGGCAAATCAATGGGAAGCAGCAGAGAAATCTGTGGCTGAAATGTCAGCCACCGATAGCAGGAAGTGTTGGGATTGTCTGCTGGGCTGTGCCAAGGGTGGCCCACAATCAGTCATGGGGCCGTGAGATCACAGTAGGGATGATGTGAACTTTCTTTGAGGGTCTAGAGAACATGGGCAGCTTTGGATGGGTTGTCAGGTGAAAATTGGAACTGGTTAGCTCCCAGAGTTTCTGGCTGGATAGGTAGCTTGGAAGATTTAAAATGCCCACTGCCCAGTTTATTACAAACAGGCAAAATTAGAATTGCTCTCTTCCTCCATGGGGTTGTAGTAACTCAGATATCACGCTATTCCTAACTTGAATGGCTTCACTTAACCAGAAGCCCATCTACTTTTATCTCAAGTAAGAGTTGCAGGTGGCCATCTTTTACCGATTTCCTAAGTCTTCTAAAAATGTAGGGATGATATGCCAAATGTGTGCTACCAGTGAGAATCTCAACCACCAGTCTCACACGCTGGGCAGTACTTAATGCAGGTTATGGGAGTCTAGCTTATCAGCTGGAGAACCAGCTAGAGCCTCACGTCTCCTCCTTGGGGAAGGGCCCATCAGGCACTTAAGTGGCCAACAGTGGGCCTTTCCTGGAATCAAGGGTCAGGGGTGGAAATCTTGCCTCCCAAGAGCTGCTGGCCAATCAGAGCTGGGCAACTCTTCATTATAGGCAGTGCCAGAAGGGAAACGGTGGCAGCGCTGGCATTACATGCACCAGAGGCCCAAGATCGCTGAAGTAACCCAGAACAAAGGTGAGTGAGGGCAAATGGGGGTCACGGGAAAGGGGGGAGGGGTCAGCAGCAAGGGCTAGGGGGTGGTTCTCAATAGGCCCCCTCCTATCCTGATGCCAGGTTCCTCAATCAGCCACTGAGTGAGGTGATGGCGCAATGGTATTGTCACTGGACTAGTAATCCAGAGACCCAGGGTTCTGGGGACCCGGGTCTGAATCCTGCCGTGGCAGCCGGTGGAATTTGAATTAAATAAAAATCTGGAATTAAAAGTCTAATGATGACCATGAAACCATTATTGATTGTTGTAAAAACCCACCTGGTTCACTGATGTCCTTTAGGGAAGGAAACTTGCTGTCTTTCCCTGGTCTGGCCTACACGTGACCCCAGACACACAGCAATGTGGTTGACTCTTAAATGCCCTCCGAATGAATAATAAAAAAAAAGAATGAGGGACACCTCACTCCACCTGCAATTTTTGGGCTCCCCAGATAGCAATTTCCCCACTGGCCACAGGTTGAATAGCAGTGGTGGCAGGATGAGGGCCTTAAGTAGGTGTTAATTTCCCAATTAAGGGCAGGATGAGGGCCTTAGGTAGGTGTTAATTTCCCAATTAAGGGCTTCATTATAGGCACAGAGTACATCCACGAGCTCTCCAGGCCCGGACTTAGTTGAGGCAGAGGTGGGAAGGTGGCAGGGTCACCACCCGCCACCTTCTGACCTGATTAAATACCCCACTGCCACCAAACTCAACTCAAGTGAGGGCATTAAATTCCACCCACTGGGAAATTGTGGGTGTGTTGTCTACAATTTCCCATATATCCAATCATTTGGGAGGAAAATCATTGGCAATGCCTGGCCAGAAAGCAAAGGTCTCCAACTTGTTTTGCACAATCATAGAGTTGGACATTAACTTGCAGATGTTAGCATGACATAGGTCTACATGGGATATACAGCACAGAAACAGGTCATTCAGCCCATCAAGCCTGTGCCAGTTTTTATTCCCCTTTCCAGCCTCCTCCCATCTTCTCTCATCTAAATCTGTCATCATGACCCTCAATTCTCTTCTCCCTTATATGCTTGTCTAGCTTCCCTTTAAATGCATCTATATGATTCACTTCAACCACTCCCAGTGGTAGCGTGTTCCACATTCTCACCATTCTCTCAGTAAAGAAGTTTCTTCTGAATTCCCCTATTGGATTTCTTGTTGATTATCTTATATTGATGATAAACACCAAATGTTAGCTCACATGTAATCTTCCAAGAATCCTTAGATTCTGGAAAAGTCCCAGAGGATTTGAGAATAGCCAGTGTAACTCCCTTATTCAAAAAGGGAGTGAGACAAAAAAACAGGTAACTTTAGGCCAGTTAAATTAATATCTGTCATTGGGAAAATATTGGAGTCTATTATAAAGGATGTAATAGCAGAGCATTTAGAAATATATAATTTAACCAAGCAGAGTCAGCGTGGCTTCATGAAGGGGAAATCATACCTAATAAATTTATTAGAATTCTTTGAGGAGGTAACAAGCAAGATAGATAAAGGGGAACCAATAGATGTAATATATTTGGATTTCTAAAAGGTGTTCAATAAGGTACCACACATAAGGCTACTTAACAGGCAGGTGAAGAGCAGACACGCAGAGGCGCGCCTCCAATCGGTGCCCCCGATGGCTAAGTGCTGCCTCAGGGAGATCGGCTCTACAGTAAAAAGTCTTAAAAATAGAAAAAAAAAATCCCTGACATGTCCCCTCATGTGACACTGTCACATGAGTTGGGACATGTCCATCACTTTTAAATACACTTTAAGTACATATTTTAAAACCTACATGAAACCTCATTTTGCCCATGGATGAAGTTTCATGCTTTTTCTTATGCCCATCAGAGCTCCCGGCCTGCCCGCCATCCTTAAGAATAGACAGGCAGGTCCATCAATTACTTTAATGACTCTGTCAATGGCCTCAATTGGCCACTGACAGGTCGGCTGGCGCACAGCTGATTCTGCTGAGCCCGGCCTACCTGAAAATTTAAATGGGGTGTGGTGACGTTAGGAGTTCCACCCAACATCATCCCGCATCATTTTATGCACCAGCGAGTGGGCCCCGCCACCCCACCCGCTCGCCAATAACATATTTATTATAAATGGATTAAAGAATTAAAATTAAATTTATATTTATCCACCAACAAGAAAGTATGATGCCACTATGGCAGAAATAGAGTTTGTCACGTCTGAAACAGCAACATTTTTGCAGTATATACGTTTTGACCTGACTTGAGGTTAGCTTAATAATTTGAATTGAAAGTTGGCTTCAGTTAACTGGAGAGAATTAATTTGCTTTGGCATTGACAGAGCAAACAACAAACAAAATTGTCCGGAGACGTCTATATTTCCAGGCAGGCATCTGGCCTAGCCCCAGTTCCTGGAAATAATGTAATTAAATATGTCCATAAAATAATTGCTTTAGAAATTATAAATTACATCATTGTCTTTAAAACGCCAATTGATGCAGACTTGCAGCCTCAAAGGAGACTGTCTAAGATGCTTCTCTGAAAGGCAGGTTCAAGGACAAAATTACACTGTATAGACAATCAGAAGATGGCCTAAAAATAGAAACATAGAAAGTAGGAGTAGGAGTAGGTCATTTGGCCCTGCTCCACTATTCAGTATGGTCCTGGCTGATCCTCTATCACAATGCCTTTCTCCCACTCTCTCCCCAAACCTCTTGACTTCTTTAGAGTCTAGGAATCTATTTATTTCCTTCTTAAATACATTCAGTGACTTAGCCTCCACAGCCTTCTCTGGAAGAGAATTCCACAGGTTCACCAGCTTCTGTGTGAAGAAGTTTCTCATCAACTCAGTCCTAACTAGTCTACCCCGTATCCTGAGACTGTGACCCCTTGTTCTAGGCCCCCTTCAGCCAGAGGAAACATCATCTCTGCATTCAGTTTGTACAGCCCTGTCAGAATGTTATACGTATCAATGAGAACCCTTCTCATTCTTCTAAACTCCAGTGAATACAGGCCCAGTCGGCCCAGTCTCTCCTCATTCCACAATTCTGCCATTCTAGGAATCAGTCTGGTGAACATTCGATGCACTCCCTCCATGGCAAGTGTATCCTTTCTTAGGTAAGGAGACCAAAACTGCACACAATACTCCAGATGTGGTCTCACCAAGGCCCTGTACATCTGTAGTAAGACATCCTTGCTCCTGTACTCAAGTCCTCCTGCAATGAAGGCCAACGTACCATTTGCCTTCTTAAGTGCTTGCTGCACCTGCACGCTTACTTTCAGTGATTGGAGTACAAGGACATCCAGGTCCCTTTGTGCGTTAACATTTTCCAATCTATCACCATTTAAGTAATACTCTGCCATCCTGTTTTTCCTACCAAAGTGGATAACTTCACACTTATCCACATTATACTGCATCTGCCATATATTTGCCCACTCACTCAACCTGTCTAAATCGGCGTGAAGCTTCTTAACATCCTCCTCACCACTTACATTCCCACCAAGTTTTGTGTCATCAGCTAACTTGGAAATATTACATTTGGTTCCATCATCAAAATGATTGATATATATTGTGAATAGCTGGGGCCCAGCACTGTCCCCTGCAATACCCCACTAGCCACCACCTGCCACTCTGAAAAAGGCTCATTTACTCCTACTCTCTGTTTCCTGTCTGCTAGCTAATACTCAATCCAGGCTAATATATTACACCCAATTCCATGTGTTTTAATTTTGCACACTAACCCCTTATGTGAGACTTTATCAAAAGCTTTCTGAAAATCCAAATACACCACATCCTCTATTACTTCATATCTATTCTGTTAGTTACGTCCTCAAAATACTCCAACAGATTTGTCAAACATGATTTCCTTTTCATAAATCCATGCTGACTTTGTCTAATCCCGTTGATATTTTCTAAGTGTCCTGTTATCACATCCTTTATAATAGACTCTAGCATTTTCCCTATTACTGAGGTTAGGCTAACCGGTCTATAATACTGTTTTTCCCTCCCTCTTTTTTTAAAGAGTGGGGTTACATTTGTCACCCACCAATCATCCAGGACTGTTCCAGAATCGTCAGAATTTTGGAAGATGACAACCAATGCATCCACTATTCCATGGTCACCTTCTTTAGTACCCTGGGATGTAGATTATCAGGCCCTGGGGATTTATCGGCTTTCAGTCCCATCAATTTCTCCAGCACTGTTGTTTTAGTAATACTAATTTCCTTCAATTCCTCCTTTTCACTAGACCCTTGGTTCCCTAGCATTTCTGGGAAGTTATTTGTGTCTTCTTCTGTGAAGATAGAACAAAAGTATTTGTTTAGTTGCTCTGTCATTTCCTTGTTCTCTATTATAAAATCTCCTGAATTGGACTGTAAATAACCTATATTTGTCTTCACTTTCTTTTACATACTTATAGAAGCTTTTACATTCTGCTGTTATGTTACTTTCAATTTTACTCTCATACTCCATCTTTCCCCTCTTGATCAATCTCTGAAGTCCTCCTTTGCTGAATTCTAAACTGCTCCTAATCCTCAGGCTAGTTACTTTTTCTAGCAACTTTATATGATTCCACTTTGGATCTAAAACTATCCTTAATTTATTTTGCTTCGCACGGCTGGGCTGCTTTTCCTGTTGTGCTTTTGCACCAGAAAGGAATGTATAACAGTTGTAATACATAAACACTTTATTCACTTGAATGGTAGAAATGGTTAATAATCTGATTATTTGAGAAAAGGTCTATTTGTTCTTCAAAGGAAATCCCCACCCCACTGCCCCACACCCAGATAATAGTGTCGTTATCATCTTTTAATTTCACTCTCAGGAAATGGGTGTCACTGGCAAGGCCAGCATTTATAAACCACGTCTAAGTGCTCTGAAAAGGTGCTGATTATTTTCTTCTGGAACTGCTGCATGTAGTTTGATACAAGTGAACGGTTTGCTGGGCCACTTCAAAGTGGAGTTGGGAGTCAACCATGGTGTTGTGAGACTGGAGTCACATATAGTCTAGATCAGGTAAAGATGCTCTGATTTCCTTCTCTCAAGGACATTAGTGAAGCATTCAGGTTTTTAACAACAATCCAGCAATTTTATGGTTACTTTTATGGATACTAGCTTTTTTATATTTCTTATTAAAACTGAATTCAAATTCTCAATCTGCCATGGCGATCTGGGTTACTAATCCAAGGGCGGAATCATCCGAGATTTGCACTAAGTGTAGTAGCGGGCGGGGAAAGGACGTTTCACCTGCAGGCCACAATAACGGGTTTTCGATTCCTATTGTCCCGATCTTGCCTCATTAAACACGTGTTCCTGGAAAACACGCCTCCGATTCGCCCACCACGCTGTCACCTTGCTGCTTCCTCATGCCAGGAACCATATTTAAAGTGCAGCTGTATGCACACCTCTCAGTGCTTCCAGCCCAGGGCTGCTGCATGGAAGACTTGGCCCGAAAGGCAAGAAGACTGCAGCCCCCCAATTCAGTGATGCAAACCTGGGATATGCCTTCTGAACACCGTTGGAGCCCATCTCAATGTCCTCTACCCCCGCTCTGGCTGCAGGAGGCCCATCAGTGTCACCACTCTGGCTTGGGAGACAGTGGCAGGGGTGGTCAATGCCAACACTGCACAGAAGAAGTTGGCCATCCAGTACAGAAAGAGGATGAATGATCACATCCATGCCGCCATGGTAAGGCAACTATCTCATCACTCTAAACTCACACATCCACAAGGACGTCACACATTCACTGGCATCTCACTCCCTGCCAGCTCAAGGGACATCACCACTCACTCCCTCACACAAACCCTCACATACACCCTCACATCTCCATCTGGCCTCATCTCCTCGGGAGACTGCCTCCTCAGCCCTAACCTTCTTGAGGCCCCTTGCACAAATCAACATGTGCCCCCACACACACACCCTGGGATACCCCCCTTCCCCAGTACAGTCCTTGCCCTGCAGCCTCTTCCCTTGCCTGAGGCCACTTCTCCCCCTTCTACAAGCAAGCCATAGCCCTGTAGCCGTTCAAAAGTAGAGACCTGCCTGTGAGCCTACCTAAAAGTGATGTGGTGCTGCCTACAAAGCCCGGCACTGATGACTGTAAGTGCTGCCAGAATCAAGATAGGCAAACAAACCTCAAAGTCCCAAGTGAAGTGCAGCTTGCCAGGTGCACGTCATTTATGTTCAGCCATGAAACATGTCGACATGATTCCCTCATGATCCAGCGTGGGGGGATTATTCCAGCAAGGTTTATAATGATATGCAGATATATTAAAATGAAGTTCCCGACATGTGGCGGAGGGAAAGGCGGCCATTGACGGGCGGAGCGGACGATTGCAAACTGGTTTCACTACGGCGTGAAACTAATTTTTGGCCTTCTTGCCATATTGTCCGCTCACACCTGCCATGACGCCCGACATCAATGGTCATGGAAACCCCAGCCCCAGGACTTTCCGATTACTAGTCTAATAGTTTACCCTCATTGGTGGAATCAAAAGTCAAGCAATGTGGGCATTCATTTAACCTTTTCTGGGCTATTCCCAGTAATTAAAATCACTGTCATATCATTGAGGGAACTTGCATTCTTTACTATACTAGACATAACATGTTTTTGATCTGTTTTGTACCATCATCCTGCCATGAGCAGACTGCAGCGAGAATATTTGCAATCTTTCTGGTTAACGCTTCTGGCTGCTTTTGAGCCTGCTCATCTTTGATTGAATGTAGAGATTTTTTTCTAGCCATTTACTTTGTCAGTGTCAACTTTGAGATTTAAAAGTACTGGTATCAAATAGTGACAGCAAAAAAAGCAGTGAGACAGGTTTCACTGCAGTCTAATTATGTTTGGAAGAGATACAGGTTCCAGTTTTCCTAACTTTATCGATAAAGATGTTTAGTTCTCAATCACATGAAACATGATCTGCGATAATGATTAGATTGCAGTACCTAGCTAATCTTGTATTATCAATTGAGTCAGTAGTTCTGTTGATTGTTAGCTGCTGGATGGTTCTTGTCAATGGTGAGGGATGCCATTTTACATCTACATGCTGTTCCAGTGAATCTACAGCACTATAAAATCAAACAGTATCTGTTACTGCTATAATACTATTTGCTGGTATCTGTTGCTGCTGTAATACTATTTGCTGGTATCCGGTGCTGCTGTAATACTATTTGCTGATTATATGAATCTATATTCAGGCCAATGCAGAGCAAAGTGATGCTTAATTCATGAGATTTACCCATGATAGGATTTATTAATCTGGAAGCAGGCAGTTGCCTGAGTCTGCCAGATTACTTCACCACAATATCTAAAGCATTGCAATGTATGACTTCAGACATTGTCAGTGCACCTTAGCTTCATTTGCTAAATTAGCCATGATGCAATGTGGCCTTCAATCAAAATCATATTTGCTAAATATTGTACAGCACTAATCAAGAACAATTATCTTACCATACTGGGTAAAAAGTGACTTTGTGGGGGAAAAAGGTAGTAAAATACATCATTATTTAGCTTTTCTTAAGTAAGTCTTCAGAAAAATATTTAATTGTAAGTTTCAGGCTACCACAGAATGGCAGAAATAGAATAGAATAGGCTGTGGCGATAAGGGCACATGCAGTATGCATGAGTTGTCGTGTCTGTATCTCTCAGACATTTGTAATGTAATTTTCAAACCATAATTTAAAACTAATCAATCCTACTTATTTTTCTGTTTATCTTTCAAGTGTTTTTATGCAGCATCCTCAATCCCCTCTTGTTACAACACATTGAAGGATAGCTGCATAAAGTTTTTATTTGAAAGTATCATAAATGCAATGCACTATCAAAGACCAGAGAGAGGCAATAGAGGCCATGTGACATCAGCATTGACATCGGTAATGGAAGGTGGAAGTGATACTCCAACAGCCTATAGACTGAACACCATAGGTGCTCATTGGCATCGGGGTGGGATACAAAGACTGACATGCAATAATTTTAACCTAAGCCTATTGAGTGGAATGGTGGTTTCACAGTCTGCCCATTATTACTCTTACCGTAAGTTTCCTTCAGGAAGATGGAACCATCAATATAAAGGCCTAAAGTTCATTATAGCCACCATTTAAAATACTGGACCTAACCAAGAGATAAGTAATTTGGATTAATATAGCATCTTTCATGATGTTGGAACATTCATCTTAAAGCCAATGAAGTACTTTATGAAGTGTAGACATTGTCGTAATGTTAGAAAGGTGCCAACCAATAAGCACACAGTAAACTTCCATAAGCAGCAATGAGCCAATGAGAGCTAATCTGTTTTAGTGACATTGGTTAAGGAACGAAAATTGGCTGGGGCAATGAGAAGAGCTCCACTATTCTTTTTCAAAATAGTGCTACTGGATCTTTACGTCTTCCTTAGTGGACAGACAGACCTCTGTGTAATCTCACATCCTAAAGCAGGGGAAGAAGGTACTGTAGTGGTAATGTCACTGGCCTATTAATCTAAAGGCCCAGGTTAACAGTCTGGGAATGGGGTTCAAATCCCACCATGTCAGATGGTGGAGTTTAGCTTCAATTAATAAAAAGCTGGAATTGAAAGCTAGTAGTAGTGACCATGAAACTATCATTGATTGACATAAGACCTCATCTGGTTCACTTAAAGCCCTTTAGGGAAGGGAATCTGCCATCCTTACCTGGTCTGGCCTACAGATAACTCCAGTTCCACAGCAATTTGGTTGACAATCAACTCCCCTCTGAAATGGCTTAACAACCCACTAAAAGGGAATTAGGGATGGGTAACAAATGTTGGCCTTGCCAATGAAATCCACATCCCATCAAAAAGAATTTAAAAAAGACTTGAAAGCTGGCACCTTCGAATGAAGGATGAAAGAAAGGGGAACTGGAATGAGCCACTCACCCGTTCAACAAAGTGGAAACATTTGCAGGGGCATGGGGGTCGGAGCTAATTGACTAGCTATACCAAAGAATCTGCACAGGCACGATGGGCTGAATAGCCTCCTCCTGTTCTGTATCATTGCATTTATTTAAACTGATTGTTGATCTTCTACTTCAACTGCTCTTTCCATTCTAATCCACACATCCCCTGATTCTTATAGCGCTCAAATATCTATCAAATTCAGGGCGGAATTGTCCCAGATTTGCACTAAGTGCGGTAGCAGGCGGGAAAAAGAGCATTTCACCTGCCGGCTGCAAAGACGGGTTTTCATGCTGTACCATCCCAAACCTGTCTCACTAATTATGCATTCCTGGGAAACACACTGTTTCAATGTGGGCGGGCACTCATTCGCCCACTATGCAGTCACCTCACTGCTTCCTCACTTTGGACACCATGTTTAAAGTGCAACCAACTGCACGCACACCTCTCACTGCTTCCAGCCCAGGACTGCAGAAGACATGGCCCCGAAAGGTAAGAAGACTGCAGCCCTTCAATTCAGTGACACATCCCTCCAGCACCTTTTGGATGCTGTGGAGGCCTGCCATGATGCCCTCTACCCCTGTCCTGGGCAAAGGCCAGCAAGCAAAGTCACCACCCCAGCATGGGAGGTGGTGGCAGCGGCGGTCTGTGCCAATGCCCTGAAAAAAAGGACAGCCACCCATTGCCGCGACAGGATGAATGGTCTCCTCTTTTCCACCAGGGTAAGCCACTCTTCTCATCACTCTCAACACACTCACAAATTCATCACACATCCACAGGGATCTCACACCTCAAGTGACAACACTACCTCTCACACACACCCTCACATCTCCATCAGGCTCATAATCTCTGGAGCTCGCATCCTTATCCTGTCCATGTCTCCGCTCACCACACAAACATTCCACACAGTTGTATGCATCCTGCTCACACTCTCTCCATCTGTTTTCATGCAGGAGAAGCTGGCTCGAAGCTGCAGGGAGAGGCCCCAGACCAGGGATGGAGTGACCCACATTAGGCCCCTCATTCACTTTGAGGAGTGTGCCGTCTGTTGAGGACGTGGACCCTGCCCACGGCGATGGTGTGGTCAGTGGCAAACACCCACATGAGGATTTTACACCACATCATCTCTCTCTCAAAGCAACTGTGAGTGCTCTCTCTCCTGTTTTTGATACTGCTGCCATGCACTAATTATCTCTACTTTGGTTCACAGGGAGCTCTGCCAAGCGACCAACACCCTCAGCCAAACAGTCCCTCAGCTCTATCCAGTCCTCACTTCCAGCTAAGAGGATACCTCCTCCATTGAAGAGCTGGGAGATAAGCGGACTGGAAGACCTATCACAGTGCTAATCTATACCCTTCACCAGCGCAGAGACACACATCTAGTGGGACCTAGATCTAGAGCAGGCTCAGGTTCACAATCTGGTGGATACAGCATGGAAGCATATCCACAGCAGGAGGAGGCAGGACTGCTGGGGAAGAGGCATCTATGAGGTCCGAGTCGGATGACGAGCCCCTGGATTCAGCCTTTGAACTTATGATGGAAAGTCAGCGGAAGGTGGGGGTAGCATCATGCAGAGCTGTTGGAAACTCTCATCAGAGTGGCACGCAAGTCAGAGGAGTGTGCCCACCTGCTCTCTGATGAAGTGGTGTCCACATGTGTGCGCATGGGTGTCTCCACGGGAAGGATGGTGGATGCCATGGAGACCCTGGTCCAGCAGAACATGGAGATGCACTCAGATCTGCATTCCATCACGGTAGCCATGGATGAGTTCCTGCAGTGGCAATGTGAGAGGGAAACATGGCACCTTAACAACCCCCCAGGCACCCCATTCCCTCAAGGAGTCATGCTGCATTCCTCAGGCACCTGAAGGGAGGGGGAGTGGCACTCCTGGGTCACCCACTCAGGAATCCCAGAGGCCGTCCTCTCCCTCTGCATCCTCTTTGCCTTGTACTCTGTCACCATAGAGGAAGCAGCTGTCCCACAGGACAGCCAGAGCAAGCCAAGCCCCCAAGGCCTTAGGTCTCCACACCGACCTTATCAGAGGCAACAGGCCAACCATTGCGCAGGCTATCTCTATTCCTGCCGCAGATGTCAGGGCAGCACCTAGAGTATTAGGCCTAGAAAAGTTAAGAAATTCTGATCACATTTGGTTGCATAGGTGGACACATTTGGTCACTTTATAATTTGAAAATGTATTCATTTTCACTGAGTAATGTGTAATGTTGTCTTTCAGCTTAATTTACAGGCTTTGTGAGTCCTCCCCCTACATCCCCCACACCACTAGCGGTTCAGCTGTATGCAGCCAGCCCATGAGTGTTTCTGGAGGGAGGAATGTGTGTGTGTGTGTGTGTGTGTGTGTGTGGCAGGGCCTTTTGGAGTCTTGTGCAAGCATTCTTCCACACATGCAGATCCTTCCTCCATCACAGTCATCTCACTATCCTGAGCATTTTCAGTGCTGCCTGCTGGGGTTCTCTTCCAGTTGTCCATCTGAACTGATCTGTATCTCCACCCACCCACTGATCACACTCCCATGCAGCACCTGGTCTCGCCCACTACAAGTCTCCTTTCACTTTCAGATTTACACGCATGGTGCGTTTAACATTCTTTTTTATTCCCCATCCTTTCCACTCCACCAGTCACCCATGTCCTTCCTCCCATCCCTGTCAACACCCCCCCCACCCACCCCCCCAGGTATCATTTTCCACCTCCCCACCGTCACCTACCAGCCACATGCCTTTTCTTTCACGGATTTCAGGTGAAAGTGCATGTTCCCTACTTTCCCGAAAATCCCACCCCCATCCTTATTATCCTCCTTCCTACCCCAAGGGTCCTTGTCTGCCTCTGAGTCCCCACAAACCACTCTCGCCATCTCTTCTTTTGATACCGTCGCACCCTCACCCTCCCACCCTACTGGCTCACTCTGACGTCTCTCATTCTTATCTTTCGCTCCTGCCACGCCCACCCTCATTTTGCTCCCCAAAAGGCAGTCATTGACCCCATAGAGCCGTCCCTGGCACGTTCACCTGGACATCACCCCCTTGCTCCTTCCGCTCTCCGGACATGTTCCCTTGGAACTCCTTCCCCTCTTGGAACTCCTTCCCCCATCAGAACTCCTTCCCTCCCCCCACCGGACTCCTTCCCCCCTTAGTCCTCCCCCATTCTTGACTGCTTCCTCCACCCTTACTTCTCCCTCCTCCTTCCCCATTCCGGACTCCTGCCCTTACATCTTCTTCATCCCTTACGTCTATCTGGCCAGTTAGCATATTCTCTCCCATTGCACCCGCCTCCCTCCAAACTCCCTCCCCTCCTCCCAACCTCACATCCCTGATGCCTTTGTTTCCCCCCTCCCAATTTCACCCCACTGACACCTTTATTCTCCCCCAAACATCACCCCTCCCTGACGCATCTTCTTCTCCCAGTAAAACCTAGACCTTCCTTCCCCCCCACCCCACCCCCCACCCCCCATCACGGTCATCCATATCAGAACATGGCCAAGACACAAGCCTGAAGCAGACCACCTTTTCCACCTTCCGTGAGCTGCTTCGCAGCAGAGTCACATCCATGAGAATCCACCCAGTGTGCCATGGACATTCCTCCAGGGTCCTGTTGCTTTTAGGCTCCAGCACCTTCTGCTCCTCAGATGTCTGTGATGTGAGCAAGGCCCTGACGTTAAGTCCCAACTCCGCATGTCACACTTTTTTTGGCCTTTCTGCCATATTGTCTGCTCATGCCCACCATGACACCAGCAGGCATGGAAATTTCCATTCTCAGCCTTGAATATATTGAACTAAGCACCCATAATCTTGATAGAGAATTCAAAAGATTTGCAGCCCTCTGAGTGAAGAAAGCTTTCCTCATCCCAGTCCAAAAACTCCCTAAAACTTTGGCCCCCTAGTTCCAGACTCTCCAGCTAAGGAAAAAAAGCTTCTCAGCATATACCTTGTTAGGGCATCTAAGAATGTTATACATTTCAATGAGGTCACCTCTCCCTTCATCTCAGGAATCAATCTAGTGAATCTTTGTCGCACTCCCTCTATGGCAAATATATCCTTCCACCAGTAAATAGACCAAAACTCTATCTAGTACTCCAAGGGTGATAAATTGGAGACAGTGTTCCAGTCACCACTATACTAATAAAATAAAGTGGTTGAATTTAATGTGTTGGTATTCAGCCTGATCTTAGTCAGAACTCATTGTACAGCAGGATCTCTGTAGTGCCAGTACAACAATATGAGTCAATGGAAATTACTGTGAATCATTCTTCAGCATTTAGAAAGTTGAATCTTGATAAATGCAGAACTAATTTAAGGAGAATTTATGTGCTAACATCATGACTTTTCACGTAAAACCTTTGAATATAAACTCTACATTGGGATTTTAATGCTGTGACCAGTAAAGCATTCCTTCAAATGTAATCCTCCTATCTATGGTAATATAGATAAACAATTATAAAAACATGCACTAAATAATGATATTAATGTACACTTGCACAGTCAAATCACTTTTGACCAAACCAGCCTGGTGAACAGATAGGAGTGGAATTTCTTTTTGCCTTTAAACCCAATGTGAGTTTATGCAGATCATTGCTTTGTGTGCAAGTGCATGATCCTCAAGATATTTCACTTAATCATTCATGAAATATGAGTATTGCTGGGAAAGTGAACATTTATTGCCAAAGCCCAGAAGAAGCCATTTCAGAGGGCAGCTTGTTTGCGTCATATCCTCACACACACTTTTTTTCCCTTTGGGAAATAGTGGGGAAGCATCGAAAGGATTAGAAGGCTGATTATTAACCCGTTGAATGACATTATGAATGCACCTTCCATGGCCAACAAGTGGGATTTGAATTCAGAGCTACTAACTCAGAGACAGGGGCATTACCTGCTGAGACACAAGACCTCACAGAGGGTAGCTAAGAGTCAACCACATTGCTGTGGATCTAGAGCCAAATATAGGCCAGATCAGGTAAGCCACAAATTAAGATTCTATCGCAGTCTACATAAATTGGGAATTATTTTATCCTAAGTCAATAACATTTTTGGTTGCTTAGAACCATATAACAAGCCTCTTGCTGAATGTTGCTGTTGCCTGTGTGAGTTCTTTCAACTGTTGAAGAAAATAACTCACCTTCAACCCCCGACAAACACATGGGGCAGGAGGGTAGAATATTCTTGGTCTCATTGTACTAACACAGGATATTTACAGAGTCTGCTGAAGTAAGGAAAAGGTTAACTTTATTAAGAAACAACTTCCTATGACTTCTTTGCCATGAGGTCTACATGAGAAAACAAGATCATGAGACATTGCATCACTTCCTGTGATGATGTATACTGTGTCTCATTAGCAGATCACACAGTTAGAATTAACCTCTATACTACATCTCCCCCAAGTCTCTGATTCTTCCCATTATACTCCATCTCCCCCAAATCTCCGATTTTGATTTCTTTTCTATAGAGACAACCACTGTGGCACTTTCACTAGTCTACCCGAACAGGCCCTTAGCTCCTTTGGAGAAGATTGGAGATTTCCACCCTGCATGTGATCTCTCAGATTCTGCTGGGCAAAAGGAGAATTAAAAGATGAAGCAGTTTCACCAGTCCAGAAGTCATCTGGATTTCTTGATGAACGCAGCATCTCTAGTCTGTTCATTCGATAGATGACTGCTTTGAATTTGTAGTAGGTTGCTTCTATGTGGCAACTGGTGCACATCTGTTACATCTCGCTATACCATTTCTGGTTTGAATAAGGTAGGACTGTGGATGTGGTGTTTGTTCAAATGCTTTCTTATAATGAGCCTGATCTCAGATCCAAACTGGCTCTCCTGGTTTGAGATCCGGCAGGTTGCGTGCCTTGTGACATTTGACATAGTTCCACATCTGGCTGAAACAATACTCATCCTCTTTCTCCTTCACCTTGCCTGAGTCATCAGCTTGTACACACGGCATGAGTGCGTGTGGAGAGTAGAGAGTTGAGTTCTCAGTCTTCTTCCCATGAGGAATTCACATGGTGCTAGACCATTTTGGAGTGGAGTAGAACAATAGCTTAGAAATGCAGGTTGGATGTCTTATTCAGCAATGCTTTTACTGTATATACTTCTCTTTCAGCTTCACCAGTGGCTTGAGAGATCTTGGTGAGCTGGTAATATGGACAAATCCATACTTGTGAACTCTTTAAAGTATTCATTGGCCAACTGTAGACCATTGCCTGAGATTACAATGTCTGCGATTCCATGTGTTACAAATATCTCCTTCAATGATGCATTTGCTGCTTCAGAAGTGTGACCCTGCAGTTGCTTTACTCCTCTCCATCTGGAGTAATAGTCTAATATGATCCAGAACATTTTACCTCTGTGTTTGAAGAGGCCCATCCTAAGATGTTCCCATGGTTTTGATGGGAATGAAGATAACATCAATGGTTTTCTTGTCTCCAGATGTTGAATAGTACAATTAATACAGTTTGATATCTTCTCTCCCAGTCACTTTGAGAGACCTGGCCACCAAACAGAATATCTTGCTGTAGCTCGACATTTTATGATACCCAAATGTCCTTGGTGATCTTTCTCTATCTTGAAGCGGATACTGAGGACATCATCTCCAAACTTCTCACAACACCATGTAGCAGCTAATGTTTCTCTCTCTATCACTGCATACCTCTGTTCAGTCTCTGTCAATGAATGGGATAAGTATCAAACTGGGCTGTGCTTTCCATTCAGCTGCATCTGAATGTGCACAGCTCCCAATCCTGTAGAAGATGCATCTGCAGTAATGATAGTAGGTAGATCTGGGTCATAGTGAGTTAAAATATCAGGTGACACCAGCTAATTCTTTGATTTTCTCAAAGTTCCCCTGTTGTGCTCCCTTCCATTGTCTTGTCATAACAGGTGACATAGTGGCTCACTGATGACAGTTAGATTGGACAAGCACTTTCCAAGCTGGTTTACCATAAAAAGAATATTTGGAGCTCAGCCATGTTGTGAGGAGCTGAAAACTCCTTGATTGCTCTTGTCTTCTGTGCATCTCTGACACCTGATGAATCCACAATATGCCAAAGGAACTTTGAGAGTCAGTTGCAAGAATTCACATTTGTTGTTGAGTGTGAGTCCTGTTTCTTGTAAGCATTGCAGCATAGCTCACACTCTAGTGTCAAGCTCTGTCTGAGTGGATTCATGGATCAGGACATCATCCATGTGACCTTCAACTCCATTCAGTCCTTCTAGGATGCTTGATATTATTCCTGGAAGATTTCTGGAGCTGATGGGATACCAAAGGGTAATCTGTTGAAACAAAACCTCCCAAATTATGTAATGAGTTATGAGCAACTTAGACTCTTCATCAAGGGGTAGTTGTCAAAAACCACTATTTGTATTTAGCTTCATGAAGATTGAACTCTTTTCCAATTTTGCTAAGCTCTAATCCACAGACAACATGGGATAAACTTTGTTTTGTTCATCTGTGTTAGATCTACACAAATTCTGATGGATCCTTTGGGTTTTGACACTGGGACCATCCCCAAGTACCATTTTGTTGGTTCTGTCACAGGTAAAATAACCCCTGGCTTCAACATGGAGTCTATTACCTTCTTTACCTTAGACAAAGGTAGATGAGGAACCTTTCTGAGTATAAACAGACACACAGTCTTCATTTCAGGATGTAGAGTATGTTGTCTTCAGGTTTCCTAATTCTGTGAACAGCTGTGGAAATTCAGCTCTGAAGTTTTTAGGCTGACCTTGTCAGCTTCTCGGCTCCTCTACTCTGCAAATCAGATGTAAGTCAGTACAAGCTTTTCTGTTTAACACTGAACAACTGTGGGTCAGAATCACATTTAAGGTTTCAGTGATTTTTCCCTCTCTATATTGAAGGTTGCATTCAGTTGTCCTATGACCTTGAGTTCTATACTTCCTGGCCTGTGTAGTATTTTGTATGATGGCTGGACAGAACTTTTCTATAACCAGGGTTCAGCATCGGAAAGAACTAAAACTGCTGTACTTGTGTCTAACTTAAAGTGTGTGTTAGTTACTGGATGGGCCAAATGGTCTCCTTCTGTACCATGATGACTTTATGATTCCATCTAGTAGGGTATCAGTACTCCAGTAGCTTCTACTTGGATCCTGGATCTCTCCAAGGAAAGGCGTTTAAGTATCATTGATAACTTCTATTTCATGGATGTTGTCACATTTTGAGTGCTTTTGTTACTTGATTGTATGTAGCTTTATCTTTGTCAATCAATTGCTGGACTAGGATATCGTCTTATAATTGTGTATAATAATGTACTGGCCTGCTCACTGCTCAGCTTCACAGTGAGGCCCGATGTGGTGCAATATCTGGCAAATCTACTGTGCCAATTCAGCCATATTTATGCTTAGCTGAGACCTGCTCGAAGCTTTCTGGTAATGGCTGAGACTCTTCTATGCTTGATCTTTCACTCAATGCCACCATATAATATTCTTGGTCTTGTGGTGCTAACAGAAATAAAGTCTGCTGAGGTAAGGAAAACATTAACTTTATTAAGGAACAATTTACAATGTCTTCTTTGCCATGAGGTCTACAAGAGAGAGCAAGATCATGAGACAATGCATCACTTCCTATTATGGACAGGAGGGGGATTAATTTAGAACAGCTCTGATTTCTCCACTCACTACCCATCCATAAACAGAAATGTGTTTTTGATTTTTTTATTTCCCCCTTTATATATGGTGGAGTATTTTCCCCAACCCTTCAGTTTTGAAGTGGTTCACTCATCTTTTAATAACCCCACAGCAAAATTGAGATAAGGTAAAATAAGAGGGGTAGTTTGTTTTGCACACACACAAAATGTGTGAAAGGGTTTCACAATGTCTGCCCCTTTTTATATTCATACAATAAAAGAAGGATAAGGGAAGGAAAGGGGTTCAGGGCAAAGACCACAATAAAAACAAGAATTATGGTATCACACAAGTCCAGGGTCCAGAATCAAAAAGTCCAATGATGCATTCCTTCAGGGTTTAGTGGGCTGAAACTATTGAAGGTGGTCCGCTTTTCCAGAAGCGACATCTTCCATGACGGAAGAAGGCATGTAAAGATAAATTAGATTTCTAGGCATAGATACAGAAGTTAAGATGTTCCAGTAATGCACAGTGTAGATGAGGGCCAGGTATATTAAAAACCTGGACAAAGCCCTGGATCCGTTCCTGCTCTAAGTGATAAATGGTAGGCACAGTCTGGAGTCCTACTTGACTTCTGAGGTTAAATAGCGACTGAAGATAAAACCCAAAAGCTGATAAATTAAAGCAATCCAAACTGCTCAAATCTCTGTTATGTGACAGGGCGGTTTCAGGTCAAGCTATTTAGTTAACAATGTCCCTTGTTAAAACCCTTTTTTTGAGCAGATAACTGCAGAACCATTAACATTGGAGATGAGGAGTCCCAAATAGCTCTGCCTTTGTCCATAACTGGCTGGTGCAGACATCTCGTCTACTATCCGTTGTGTTGGCTTGGATGGAATGTTTATACAATGCAAGGAGTGTTACATTCCAGTGTTTGATATGTTATCCTTTGTCCACTTTTAAACTGCTCAGAAACTTCCAGGGCTACCATCAACTGGTCCATGGTAGCCATTTTATCAGTCCAGCCATTTGTCCATTAAAAAAAGAATTTAAACAAGAGAATATGGAAGAGAAACACATTTCTTTCAGATTATTTTCTTCTTCATGCCATCTCGGCAGGGCACTATGATGATGTATATTGTGTCTTATTAGCATATCACACAGTTAGAATTAACCCCTTATATTACAGAGGGGTATGGGAGCGGAAGGATGGTGAAAATAGTTTTAAACCCATGCCTGTGTTATTTTCGCTGTTGTATTACAATCTTCCGAAAAATGAATCAAAATTAAATTCAACATTAACCTTTTCCTTGTCATGTGGAAATTGATTATTAAAACAGATTCAGGTCAGCAATTAAAACTTAATTGCTGTTTGAATAGTGACTTTATAAAATCAACTGGCTTCAGACACTGGTGGTTAGATTTGAACTTGTGGACTGTTGAGGGGCGGAAGACACTGACCTCTTGCCCCTGGAGCACTCCCTCAGTACTAAACTAGAATGTCAGCCTAGATTCTGTGCTTAAGTTTCTGGGATCAGATTTGAATCTACAGCCTTCTGACTCAGTGATGATACCACTAAGCCAAGGCTGACATTTCCAGCAATGTTATTAAGTAATAATAGCTGAATAGAACAGTCTTTACACAAAGTTTGCACTAAACAGCAGACATTTTGAGCTTACATTCTATTCCTTCACTAATTAACGTATTAAGACTTTTGTCTTCCATGCCAGTGCTTAGTTTCAGTACAGTTCCTGTGTGGAGCCAGTGCTGTGGCTTTCTTCCAACAAACCCACCAAGGACTTAAAATGAAAAATGTTATCTTTGATTTGCCTGGGCACCACAGCAAATTCAATGCAGACATATAAGAGCAGATCTTTTTCTTGTAGTAACTTGACTGCACATCTGTCTCACTGACAACTTCCATTTCGAAGAGAACCCTGCACTGAATAGATGTTGCTTACACCTCTGAAGTCTGGTTCTCCAGCCCTAGCTAGTATTTGAAAAACAAAGAGCATTACTGCAGTCCAGGCACACGGGTGCACCTGACAGCCATCTTAGCTATTCTGAGGGCAAGACCATCCTTCTCCAGGCCTTAATTCAAGACAGAGATCTGCACACAAGTTTAGGTTTGCTGGGGTGGATTTCCATGAAAGTTGTTCCAACATCCATTGTAACTTCGGTAGAAGAGATGCTGAAAACCCTGGAAAAAGCGATGGGAACAATATTTACATTGACCTCCTGAGATTTCTGTGATGCGTCCACTAAAGATACAGGGCAGAATCACCTGGTCCCATTGGCGGCAGGCATCATGGAGGGTATGAGTGGACAACATGGCGAGAAGGCCAAAACGTGGTTTTATGCTGTCGTGAAACCAACTTGCGACAACCCTCTCCACTGTCAATGGCGAGCTGTGTTTCCCACCGGCGCACCTCTGGAACCTAATTTCAATACTTTAGCATCTCATTATAAGCCTTGCTCGCTGGAATCATCCCTCCATTTTGGATCATCCGGGCACAAACTGTACATAAGTGACGTGCACCTGTTGAGTTGCACTTTGCTCAGGACTTTGAGGTTTGTTTGCCTACCTTGCTTCAGACAGCACTTGCGCTCATCAGCACCAGGCTTCGCAAGCAGCACCACATCACTTTTAGGGGGCTCATGGGCAGGTATTTATCTACCGGACCACCTGCAGGGCTCGGGCTTGCTTGGGGAAGGGAGAGAAGTGGCTTCAGACAAGGAAAGAAGCTGCAGGGTGAAGGCTGTACTGGGGAAGGGGATAATCACTGGGTGTGTGTGGGGGCATAAGTTGATCTGTGCAAGTGGCCTCAAGATGGTGAGGGCTGAGGAGGCAGTCTCCAGAGGAGATCGGTCCAGATGGAGATGTGAGAGTGTGTGTAAGAGAGTGAGTGGTGGTGTCCCTTGAGCTGGCAGTGAGTGAGATGCCAGTGGATGTGTGGGCTTGAGTGTGTGAGTTTAGAGTGATAACATGGATGTCTTACCTTGGTGGGTGGATGAAAGCTTTCATCCTCTTTCTGCACTGGATGGCCAACCTCTTATGTGCAGCATGGGCTTCCCCGGCATCAAAAAGGCATTCCAGGAATCCATCATTGACTCGGGGGGGCGGCTGTTTTCTTGCATTTTAGGGGCCTTTTTTTCTGTGCAGCAGTCCTAGGCTAATGCACTGAGAGGCATGCGCTCAGCTGCACTTTAAATATGTACCTGGCGTGAGGAAGTGACGAAGTGACCGCATGGCTGGAAAATAAGAGCCAGCCCGCCATCAAAATGGCGTGTCTCTCAGGAATGCATGATTAATGAGCCAGCATTGGGCAATGCGGTGTGAAAAGCCAGCATTGTGGCTGACGGGTAAAACGTTGAGCAGAATTCTCCCATCCCGGCCGCGGTGGGTTTTGTGGTGGGCGGAGGTGGAAAATCCAATGGGAGGCAAAAAATCAGAAACCCACTATCCTAAAAACAAGTCGCAATTTTCCTGACATTGTTTTCATGGCGGGTCGGTTATGCTGCTGTCTAGTGATGTGCATGCTATTTGCATTCATTAGCGTGTCATGAATGCTCACTAAAACAGCTGTTTGGCGGAATATTGCCAGGCTTTCCAATCTTCCATCATGCCAGTGGGAAATTATGTTGGCCTCAAACCCATTTGTAAAGGGGTGGCGTGCACAAGTCGGACATCAGTTTGCTGGTAACTTTGAGGTGAGTGGAACATACCTGCCATAGAGCTGCGCCGGTCTTGTTGCGATGAATGCTACTCTGTTGGGGCTGTAGAGTTGGATTGCTCCTTCTCTTAACTTTCATTGTCCCCAGGAACTAGCACTTCAACCAGGGGTGGGCTGTGAGGCAAGGGGTCGGGCTGACAAACACAAAGTGGGGCAACGGGGAGGGAAGGCTGTGGAATAGCAGTCAGGGGGAAGGCTGAACACAAGGGGAGGCCACTCTGGCGTCCCTCTCTAACCTCTTGTTGCTGCCTGAGTGAGCAGGAGTCTGCTTAGAAAGAAAGGAGCAGACCTATTTTCAGTGAAAGCCAATGGTTTAATTAGCATTGTTAAAGAGCTACTCAGAGCTCAGTGGCTTCACATCACAGTCACTGCATCTCAAGAGTGACTCATAGGAATGTAGAATTTCGGAATGCAGGCAATAGTGAGGGAGACACAGCTGTATCGTATATGACATTCCATCAATGAAGGTCTATCACGTGTTTACCAGATGTGACACTCCTAATAGGTCAATGGGCATCCACTCAATGACCATGAGCAACTGATTGGTCATTAATATGCCACATCAGAGATTGGAGCACAAAGCTAGGTTGGGTCACTCCTCTCAATTATACTTTAGCATCCCACGCAAGGCTCAAGATGTTATATATCTGTGATTCCATCTTGGTCACCTCGATGTGTGTGCTAGTGTCTCAGGGACAAGGCAGCAGCAGCCACCATGCAAGTAGGGCAGGAAAAACTATGGACCCTTACAGTTTCAAAACCTGTCATCCTCTGAGCGTACCTTTCTTGCCCCTTGAATCATTAATGTTTTCAATGTTTCCTTTCAGGGGGAAGACAAGGAAGATATGGATCCCGGGCTCTATGCTGCCTTTGTCAGGGTCCTAATGAAATCAGGGAAGCGAAGGAGGGAGAGATGACCCCGCGCGTAGCTCCAGCAGGAGGGACATGGTCAAGCAAAGCCACAGCATAAACAGGAGAGTCAGGAGGAGAGACCCAGACAACGGGGGTGACTCGCCAAACCTAGGGTTTATCGTCCAAGAGTCTCCTATTTACAAATGAGTGAGAGGCAATACCATGCACACCTATGCTTGTCCTGTGATCTGGTACATCATAAATGCCACATTCTTCATGAAGACCTGATGCCACATGGAGCTGGAGGGTATCCCCTGCCAGTGGCTTTGAAGGTGACCGCTGCGTTCAATTTCTTTGCCTCTGGTTCTTTCCAGGAATCAACAGGTGACCTGTGCAGCATCTCTCAGTCTGCAACACATCGCTGCATAAAGGAGGTTACAGATGCCCTTTACAGCAAGGCCCATCATCATGTCAGTTTTGCTCTGGATGAAGGTAGCCAGGCTGCAATATTCACCAGTTTCACCGCCATCTCAGGCTTCCCAAGAAAGCAGCATGCAATAGACTGCACCCATGTGGCTATACAGGCTCCATGGCAGCAGGCCCTAATGTTTATCAACCATCAACGTGAAACTGGTGTGTGATCACTGGAAGCACATTCTGCACGTTTGTGCATGGTACCCTGAGAGTTGCCAGGACTTCTACATTCTAAGTGATCCTCAGGTGTCTGAAATTTTCGAGGGGCCATTACGTCTGCAGAGATGACATCTTGGGGATAAGAGGTACCCACTGAAACACTGGCTGATGACACCGGTGCATCGCCCTCAGAGTCGTTCCAAGGAGAGGTACAATGGTGCTTACAGCTCCACACGCTCCCTCACAGAGCAGACCATAAGTTTTCTGATGATGCATTTCAGATGCTTGGACCTCTCAGGTAGCTCACTCTAATACACTCCTGACAGGGTTTCCCGCATCATCGCAGTGTCATGCACCCTTCACAATCTGGCTATACAGAGAGGTGACTCCCTGCCAGAGGATGATCTGGAGGAGGATGAGAGCTCATCAGAGGCTGAAGATCCGGAGGCCCAGGAACCTCAGGAGGCTGCTGAGGGTCACTATGAGTACGATCAATCCATGGAAGTAGGAAGACTTGGTAGACGTTCCCGTGATATGTTAATCGCTGACAGATTCCAGAAACAGTAAAGTCAAGTGATGCAATCTGGCCACATCTCTCCTAGCCCTCAATGTAATTTTATTTCAACTCAGGGGATGTCCACCCACTTGTAGTGAGAACGAGTCCTGCATTCACATTTGTCTCATGAATTGCCAGGCCATGATCTTTGCTTCGGTCCGTGGGGCCCTGTGAGTGAGCTCACTCTGGGAACTGAGAGCCCACTTAGGAACAAGATTGATGCGAGAGAACACTCGAAGCCTTTTCCACCATCTAATAATGCCAGCACTGCTGTGACTAAGATGTGGACATGCCTAGGGATCTCCTCCTCCCTTACATGTCTTTTCTTCTGCCACTACCACCACACATGCCACTAAATTATCAATGCTGATCAGCTGCCCTCACTCAATGATGTTCTATGAGGAAGAAGGGTGAGAAATGCTTACATCACACACTTCCAATAAAGATTTAAACACATCTCCCTGACATCACACAAGGGGTGCAGATACTAGTTCAACTGAGGTTGACATCACAGGAATATGAATCTCAGTGTGGGACACTATCACTGAGTGGGAGGAAGGCTAAACCTCAAAATAAGAGGACTCCAAAGGACAAAATCACAACATCTTCAGTTGACAGGAACATTCACAGAACTATCAAATATATTAACAAAAGTGCAATTTAGTTGCAGGTCTAGCATACCCATGACCCAAAAATGACATCAATTTTTCTTAACTTTCCTAACTCTAGCACTACACCTGGGTGCAGCCCTGACATCCGCAGCAGAGGTGGAGGCAGCCTGCTGACTGTTACATCCTCTGTCTGTGATGACTTTGGTGGACATCCTCTGGTGGCCCATGGCCTGGAGGGTCCCCGGCCTGATAAGGGCCTCCTGCCCAGGGGCAGAAGCGCCCTTGCAGCCTGAGAAGCTGGAGTGGATGGGGTCACAGACAGTGGGGGCTGTGAGCAGCTGCTGACCTTTGGAGTGTCCTGAGAGGAGGCCCTCAGGGTGTCCAGCTGACACTCAGCCTCCCTGTGGGAGCCCGAGGGACCCACCCTGACTGCTGCCAGAGATGGTGTACCTAGAGTGAGGTCAAGGCCATGACGCCTGCATCCTGATGGTGCCCGCCAGGGTGTGTGGCCAAGGAGTGCAGGGCCAAGCACAAATCCAGCAAGAGCTGCTGAACAAGAGTCTGTCACCAACCTTCCCATGGCGACCTCGAGGTGCTCGTATGTCGGAGCCACAACATCAGGCAGAACACGGATGGACTCCTCCATCACCTGCTCCAGTCTGCTGAGTGACTGACAAATCTGTGCCTGATGTTCCACCGCCTGTCATTGCATCTCCAGCATAGATTTGGCGGCTACTTCCAGAGGGTCATCAGTTGACTCAGACCATGCGGGTGGCTGGTCTCCAGCGGCCCTTCGAGTGCCAGAGAACTGGGCTGTCCCTGCCTCCGACTGCTGTGGGGACCTGTCAGTGCGGTGTTCTCCAGAGCCTAATATACATCTGTGCCCCACCGACGTGTGTGTCTCTGAACTAGTGGGGGGCGTGTGTGAGAGCCGTGACGGTTCTTCTGGAGCTTCCTCTTTGCATGAGGTCCGGGGTTAACACTGGTGCTAGACTGGCTTGGGGACCTCGATCTGCTGGTGCCTAAAAAACAGAAAAAAGAGTTTCAGTTAATGAGCATGAACTAGATGAGACTGCATGTGACTCACTGTCAGGGTTTCTTGAGCTGATGGAGCTGTGATCTGTACTGGGTTGGTTCAAGAGGCTGATCTCCCTTTCCCTACAGGAACAATCTCTATTGTCCCCAGCTAGCTCGGCTGCAGCCTCCTCGAATTCACTGAGGAGGAGGATGTTGGATGTCCCTCCCTCCCTCAGCCTGCACTCTCTCATGCCTATTGTGTGTCAGCTTGGCCTGTATGAAGAATAAATAAAGGTATGTGATGACAAGGGAGGGAGCAGAGCTTGGGTGGGATACATGCCCCCTGTGTGTGGTGAGGCCTCCTCACATGGGCCAGAGGATGGAGCGTGAGCAACATGATAGATGTGATGGTGGTGATGTGAACATCTTGGTGAGAGAATAAGTGTTAATATGTGTCCCTCATTAATGGTTATGTGAGACTCCTGAAGAGAGGAGTCATTTGATTACATGATGCCATAATGACAGTTTGGTATTGGAGGGTGTTAAAGGATGACTTACTCTAGTGGAGCGGATGAGATCATTCATCCTCTTCCTGTGCTGGGTGGCATTTTGGGTGCAGTTGTCAGCCGTGCTGACCTGTTCCGCTATGGTGTCCCAGGCCTGAGAGGTGAGGCTGCTGTGCTTCCTCCAGCCATCTGTGGGATAGAGCATGTGCCATTGTTCCTGCAACCTTCTGACCAAGGTCTGGAGGGCCTGGTGGGTGAAGCGGGGTGCAGATTCCGATCTGAGGCTCTCGGCCTTTCTCTTATGGGTTATGGACATCTCTGGTGGGCTGGAGAAATTGAGCTTGTGTGTTGGACTCGTGTTTAAATATGGCACCCAGCCCTTTGAACTCACCAGCTGACAGTGGGCGGACGAATCAGCTTCCAGGTGATTTGGAGCGAAACGCGTCTCTGCATAATTAATGAGGCTCCAAGCGCAGAATCGGGTGCGAGTTGTCGCTATTACGGACAGCGGATTGGGCGCTGCCAAAACCGCCCGCCACCCTACTTAGTTTCATCTTGGGAGAATTCCACCTGTTCTTTGTCCCGCCTGCTAAAGCACTTAGCCCAAATCTGGGACAATTCCACAATTCCATCCAACGCCTATTAATTAAAATTACAGTCGACTCTGAGGGGACAGCTCATGAGATACAATATGTGTTGAGCAAGCTATGTATGTGACAAGGTTAAATTTCATATGTATAAATACCTACTGTACAAAAGAAAACAACTGAGTGAGATAAATACTACATACATGGTTGTTAAATAACTAAAGTTGAACTGTAAGTCCCTAGGAGTCTTTGTAGACTTGGTGCACCCAACCAATACAAAACCAATGCTGAAATATAAAGATAAAGTAATAAAGTTTAGGCCGGAGGAATCATATTCAAACTCTGGTGCTGTCATCAGACTACACCACACCTCAATACTGAATCCTTTTCTTGTCATTGAAACATAAGGGAGAGATTCAGGTGCTGGAAGCAGTGGTCTCACATCAAAAGACTGAATGATGAGGCAGGACTGGGAAAACCTAGGCTCTTCAATGTTGAAAGGAGAGACTTAGAGGCAATAGGTAGTGTCACAAAAATGTGAAATATAGAAAAATAAAATTTCCCTGACATGCCCCCTCATGTGACACGAGTTGGGACATGTCCATCACTTTTAATTAAACTTTTATTAAATTTTTAAAAACCTACATGAAACCTTATCCCGCCCGTGGATGAGGTTTCATGCTTCTCCTGAAGCTCGCCAGGGCTCCCGGCCTGCCCGCCAACCTTAACATTGGATGGGCAGGTCCATTAATGAGTTCAATTGCTTTTTAAATGGCCTCAGTTGGCTGTTGACAGGTCGGGGGGTGCACAGCTGATTCGGCTACGTCCCCGCCGACCTGAAAATTGAAATGACGCAAGGTGACATCGGGAGTTCTGCCCGACATCATCCTGCATCATTTTACGTGTCGGCGAGTGGGTCCCACCTCCTGCTCACCAAACTCAATATCCTGCCCTATATTACACTTGCCACTGATACGTCACAAGTTACATTCGCGCCACATAAGTGCCAGGCAATGAACATCTCCAACAAGAGGGAATCTAACTATCTCCCTTCACATTCAATCGCATTACCCTTACTGAATCCCCAATATAAAACATCCTGGGCATTACCATTGACCAGAAACTGAACTGCGCCAGCCATACAAATACTGTGGCTACAAGAGCAGGTCAGAAGCTGGGAATTCTGCAGAGACTACTCACCTTCTTACTCCCCAGAACCTGTCCACCAACTACAAGGCACAAGTCAACAGTATGATGGAATACTCTCCACTTGCCTGGATGAATGCAGCCCCAACAATATTCAAGAAGTTTGATACCATGCAGGGCAAAGCAGCCCGCTTGACTGACACTCCGCCCACCACCTTCAACATTCACTCCCTCCACCACAAACGTACAGTGGCAGCATTATGTACCATCTACAAGATGCACTGCAGCAACTCACCAAGCATCCTTTGACACAATCTTCCAAACCCATGAGTCTACCACCAAGAAGGACAAGGGCAGCAGATTCATGGGAAGACCACACCCTGCAAATTCCCCCCAGACCACATGCCATCCTGACTTGGAAATATATCACTGTTCCTTCACTGTCGCTGGGTCAAAATCCTGGAACTCCCACCCCAACAGCATTGTGAGTGTACCTACACCACATGGACTGCAGCAGTTCAAGAAGGCAGCTCACCACCACCTTCTCAAGGGCAATTAGTGTTCAGCAACAAAGGTTGACTCAGCCGGCGACACCCATATCCTGTTAAAGAATAAAAAATTCATAGGCATGATGTGAGTCCAATGCCTTATTTTTGAATTCAACTATATAGTGTGTGTTTTTTTTCATATGACAACAAGATAATGCTGTATGGAAGGATAATTTGTTCTGGATCCCAGGGTCATAATAGCCCTCTGTATATACCTAAAAATAAAATATTTAAATATTCCTAACTGTTTGCTCCATTTGAATGGAAATTGATAGCTTTGTATGTGAAAATGCACAAACTTTATTTTATAAAGGAAGTTATTTTGGTTAGTGTAAGTGAAAGCTGAGAACCCATGCTAAAAGTGAATAGCCCATGGGTGCAATGTTATGCAGCTCTGGAAATTACATTTGATTTTAGCTCAGACTGATGGGTGAAAAGTCCTCTCCAGGATCAAATCCCAAAGCACAGTACTGACAGTTATTGGCTTAATGTCCTTGGGGATGCTTTGAATCTAACCTCACCCAGTTGAACAGGTGGCAAATCATAGCTACTCAGAGCATGGAACACAAGCAGGAATTTTAATGAAATACGGTATCACACATGGGCAATCGAGCTTCCTACCCACCCAACTTAGCTCTGTGCTCCATTCTTTGATGTGGCATGTTAATGATCAATCAGTTGCTCATGGTCAATGAGTGGATGCCCCTTGGCCCATTAGAAGTGTCAATTCTAGTAAACGTGTGACAGGCCTTCATTGGTGAAATGTCATATATGATACAGCTGTGCCTCCTTCACTATTGCCTGCATTCCCAAATTCTACATTCCTATGTGTCACTCTTGAGATGCACCGACTGTGATGTGTAGCCACTGAGTTTCGAGTAGCCCTCTAACAGAGCTAATGGAGCCATTGGCTTTCACTGCAAGAAGGTCGTCCTCCTTTCTTTCTAGAGGTCTGTGTACAATACAGTTTTAGTGAAAAACTGTATCATACTTGGGTAATTGAGCTTCCCACCTACATTAAACTCTGGCCTTGTTTTAACCCAGTGAGACTGGTGTACTGGAGGGTTTAAGGTTAATCTGAGTCTACTTATCAGCCTCTGCTCTCAGAACAGGAGTACTCCTCACAGGCCCTGCAAATAATACTTGGGCTTCCTGTGCTGCTTCCTTCTCACAAGAACCATTGACCCACCCCCACTCCCTAATTGCCTTCAGGACACTTTAGAATAACTAACTACCCAGGGAGCGTTCTGATAGATCCTCAGCTTCCTGCTACCAATTATCACCAGTCAGGTGGTGGATCAGCCTGGGTTTGGCATGGACTCTGAGGCCCTGACTCTCTGGGTGCACAGCTTATTTTGAGGTTCATGCATATTGTTCCCTCTCCCTCTTTTGAAATCAGAGCCTTTGTATGGGAGAATCTGCTTTTTCCCATAATTCTATCAGTAACAAACTGAAATATATGAGTATAAGCTCAGATACATCATCAGATCAAATCAAGAAAATTAATTCAAACAACAACATTTTTATATCTGAATCCCATGGGTAAAACTAAAAATATTAGAAATATATTTGAGTTTTGGTTAAGTTCAGTAGCAATAAATAGCAGCGTTGCAATTTCATGGTTTTATATCCAAGAAAAACAGATGTTTAGTATGCTGACATTAAACCGCCAGAGGACTACTTTGGTTCAAATTAGGTGTAAATTATTAAAGGCCTCAATTGCAAACTTTTCTTATTCCCAACTGTTGAATGTACTGTGCACAATTCGATCACAATGAGATCAGGATCAGCAAAGGCATTGATTGATTTAAGATCCAAGCAGATAAGGAAACAGATTTACACACAAATCTTTGCTGACATCAGCAATCATCCTTTTTACAGGTCTTAACAAAAACATTCAGCCAACCTTTCCAAATGCAGTGATGTAAAATTAGGGTGAAATGCATCCTCATTTTACATTTGTGCGCTTGCAAATGAGGAAGGTAATATATGCGTATAGTTTTTTTTATTGTGGTTGAAAACTTGTTATTTGTGAATATTGTTAACGACAGTAGTGAACTAAAAGGTGCAGATCAATCAAGTATTTTCATCATTAGTTGATTAATGGCACAAAGCAGGAAGAGAAAGACTTGCATTTATAATGTGCCTTAATGATCTCAGGACATCCCAAAGCTCTTTACAGTACTTTTGAAGTGTAGCCATTGTTATAAAGTAGGAAACACAACAGCCAATTCACACATAGGAGGCTCCCACCAACAGCATGATGATGATGGCCAGAGAATTTTTTTTCTTTTTTTTCATCAATGTTGATTGCTTATTTTTATTTGTTCTTGGAATATGGACAATACTGGCAAGGCCATATTTATTGCCCACCTCTGGTTGTGCTGAGAAGAAAATGCTGAGTTTTTTCCTTATACTGCTGCATATGAACATACAAATTAGGAGCAAGAGTGGGCCATTCAGCCCCTCAAGCCTGCTCCGCCATTCATTAAGATGATGGCTGATCTGATTGTAACCTCAACTCCATATTTCACTTATCCACAATAACCTTTGACTCCTTTGTTAGACAAGAATCTATCTGCCTTTGCTTTAAAAGTATTCAATGACCCTGTCTCCATCGTTCTCCAGGAAGAGAGTTTCAAAGGCTCACGACCATCTGAGAGAAAAAAATTTCTTCTCATCCCCATCTTAAATGGGAGACCTAGTTTCAGTCCTTGTGGCCATGCTGTTTCCAGTATGGAATTGATAGGGGCTTATAGGATGTTGGCCAGGCATCAAAGCAAGAATGACAATATATATATATGTGTGGGTCAAGATAGTGTGGGAGTTGAACAACAACTCACTTTAGTATCTGAGAACTTTGTAGAAATATTTTCTCCTCTTTTGGAAAATCTTCTGCAGAACAGCAACATTACTTCCTGCAGCGACAAAAGGAAAATCAAATCTTTTTTCTCTGTCTCTAGGTTTTAGCTTCTTCAGTTTGTGAGTTGGTTCCATTCCAGCTCTTTTAAAATAATGAAAGGAAGAAATAAGTTTGAATTTGACAAGCTATTTAACTTAGACAATAGTCTAGGACATAAGTAAAAATAACACATGCTTCAAACAAGTTTACAAATTAGAAATTATTCTTTTCTTCCAGAAGATAACTGACACGGGGAACAATTGCAGAGAAGGCCAATTGTTTCATTCAAAGTCTTTTAAAAGAAATTTGTCTGCTATCAGCAAAAAGGGGGACAAAGTTTTGAGATATTAATAGCGAATTGGATTTTTTTCCAGAGAAGGAGCTTAATGTTCCTTGACATAAGAAATTAGTCAATAGCATTATCATTTTCCAGTAGACTACATGATAGCAAGGAGCGACCCTTTGGATTAGTGGTAGCATTCTTACCTCAGAGGCAGTGCGCTTGTGTTTGTGCTTGGCTAGCAGAAACTAGGGTGTCAGCTCTGAATACGTGATTGAGGTCCAATGAGGCCATTGCGTCTGATGGGTATGGGTAGTGGTAGCCCCCTCCCTCTTATCACAAAGGGTAGGTTGGGGCTCTTCAGGCTTGCCTGCAGCCCACCTAGGAAAGGGTATTTAAAGATAAAAATCATGTGAACAACAATGAGCAACAACCTTGGCTTTCTTTTCTTCCTAAGTTTCCCAAGAAACTCATGCAGGAGTCTTGAGTGAGGACTGGAGCAGAGAACAACAGATGGATGACAAGAGAATAATAATTGTACATGGACAGAATGAGCTTGAAGAGTAACAATTTGTATTCTGGCTGTGTTGTTTGTTATGTCAGATTCAATTTAACAGGCTTTATCTCCCATGGCTGCACACAGATTTTACTCTTCAGAGTAAATCAGCAGCTTAATCCCAAGAATAGTGAGGTATATCATTAATTAGCTACTCAGGTAGCTACTTAGGGAAGATCAGCACATATCATCTCAAAGACTAAGTGACGTGAGATGATCACTCCCTGTCCCCTAAGGAGGCTTGCTACCATTCCTTTCCATTTGTATTGGGCGGGTGGTGCTTGGATAAAGGTCTTATCATTTCTGGATATATATTATACAGAGGTCTTATATTACCTCTGCATCAAAAGGTAGGCATTGCATTTTTAAGAACCTATCCATTCTAAGGATGTGGGCATTGCTGGCAAATCCAACCTTCTTTGCCCATTCCCAGTTGTCCTTGAGAAAACCAAGATAGAATTGAGTGGCCTGCTAGCCTATTACAGAGGGAGATTTACAATGGTGTGGGACTGGAATCACATATGGGATATTTTACCTTCTCTGGAGGACATTACTGAATCATATTTATAACAACCCAAAGCTTCCTGGTCACTTTTACCTATCCTTAATACCTGTGGGTGCTTGACAAATTGATGAGACTAAGACGCCTATCTCACAGACTTTTGCAAGCCCACAGGGTAATGCTGTGAGTTTGGAAGCAGTCAAGCTGTAAAAGTGTGTGCAGCCAGTGTAGTCCAACCAGTTTGATTGAGGTAAAATTATTTGTGCATCTCAGGTTGAACACAACAAGACTTGGATTAACCTCAGCCATCAACAGAGCATCTTCTCATTTTAAATATCAATGGCTTAGCCATGATGATCCAGGGATCACATTAAGAGACAGCACTGCATCTGCAGTTTGCCAGCTTTTACTCAGTCCATATTTTCATGCGACTTTGCTCAGTATTTAATATTCAGCAAATTCGAGCCAATTTTTGGCAACCTCAGCCTGACCACACAGTGTTCTATTATATGACTTTCGGCACTGGCACATTTAAGTATACGGATGAAGAATTTTTTTTTTGCTCCAAGCACTCAATGAACAGTTTGGTCTGCAAACTTATTTGGAACCCATAGTATTGCAGTCAGATGCAGGACTGACCATGATAACCACACTCATGACGAAGCCAAGATTATATTCAATTTTGATTCCTCACTTGCCCTCCACACTCATACACAGCCTTTTCAACTCATGCCCCAGTTAATCTTTTTTTAATATTTGTCTATTTACAGAGTTGCTTCATTACACCAGAGAAATAGATCATTTATATTTGTCATTGCTACAAACCAACCTTTCCTTTATTAATATACATTTTGAGGAAACAAAACATCATCCAGTTCCTTTGTGACCACACCCTGATTTTCCTTTTCTCCATACGAGGCCAATGTCTTTGAAGACAAAAAGCTTCTATTCGAGTAATGTAAAGCAGTGGGACTTCTAAAGCCACAAAGATCCTTACAAAGGATGAAGTGAAGCTTGACGCTGTCCATATAGCATCTCAGTGACTGTCACTATAAAAGTGCGTTCTGCCTCAGTGATATAAAGTGCTTTGAGTAACATGTCCATAATACAACAGAACAGTACAACTCTATTGGAAGAAAAATGAATTAATTCTTTAATTTCTCGAAGAATGAAGATTCATTCATGAAGGAAAAGTTATTCAGTTGGTAGAACTCTTGCCTCTGAGTCAGAAGGTTCAAGTTCCACTCTAAGCCCGGGATTTTCCGGCCCTGTTGCAGGTGGGACCCGCTGCAGGTGAGGCGGTGCCCCAGCCAGGAGTCCATTGACTTGCAGCAGGACCGGAAGATCCTGGTGGCGAGCGGGATCAGAAACTCCTGCCTTAGGATTTAAGAAGAAAAAATCAAAAGGCTCGCACTCCAGCCTAACAGAGGGAGTGCTGTACTGTCAGAGGCATGTCTTTCCGATGAGGCATTAAAGTGAGGCTCCATCTACCTTCTCAGGTGAATAAAAAAGGTCCACATTACCCTTTCAAAGTAGGATAGGTGAGCTGCAGTGGAAACGCAGACTGAGTTTGCTCCACATTTCCAATGAACTAATGTTGGAGGAACAGGAATACATTTCCTCTCCCTCCACACCCTTGAAATGGCCAATGAACTATTGTCACTGTAGCCATGTAGGTAGAAACAGCAACCAATTTGCCTTCCTCAAAGACCAGTGAACAGCAATGATAGGAACAACCAGTTCATCTGTTTTTGTTATGGTGTAAATATGGATCAGGAGAACTCCTCTGCTATTTCTCAACCTGAAAGGGACAAGTTTAAAGGCTGCAATTTAATAGTCATGTGGTGGGCCCGTAAACCAGCTGCAGAGTGACAATGCCATGGCAGCCATTTCTTGGAGCCTCATTGGGATTAAATCCCAATTAGGTAGTCCATTGACTGCAGTTGCGGTCCATGGCTCTACCAGGGCCAATTTCCCACCAGGCTTCCTGATGCAGGGTGAATTTCCCACCTCAAAGAGCTATTGACCAATCAGAAGCCAGCAGCTCTCCAGTACTGGAAGTGCTTCCTGTAGCGGTGGCCATTGCCAGTACAGCAGTAGGGCCTAGTGGAAGGAGTGTCATTGGATACCCTGAACCAAGGACAGTTAGTCAAGGAGGTCCCTGTATGGGGTGGGGTGAGGGGGTCATTGAAAAGGGCGGGGGGAGGTTTCTTAAGGATCCCTCTGTATCAACTGGCAAGTCGCTCCATTGGGCTCAGGATGGTGGAGAAGGAGGGACCCCTTCACCAAGCCACAGGCATACCTCCCAGGGTTTCCACATGGCATGGTTCCTGCTGTAACTGGTGAATGCTAGCAATGGTGTGCCAAGGCCCTTAAATGGTTACTTAACATTTGAATTGGCCTCCAGGTGGGAAGGCCCTCCTTGACCCTTCCCACCCTAGACTTAATCACAGGGAGTCAGGAAGGCAATGGAGTCTCCATCTGCACTTTCCCACCCCAATTTACAGTCCCCCCATTTTCCACTACCTTGGGGGGATGAGGGTGAGCATTAAATTCCTCCATATCTCATTAAGAAGTCTGAATCTCTGTCAATGCAGCACTCTTTCAGTACTGCACTGAAGTGTCAGTCTTGATTATGATTTTGAACCCCCACGACCATCTGACTCAACAGAGAGAGTATTTGTGGTTCAGTAACTCACTAGGAAGAAATACCACTTGGTTTGGTGTTATAAAGTCATAGAACTATAGAATTGGTACTGAACAAAAAAGGACATCCCTTAATACAGACCAGGAATTTCATAGGTTAAATCCCCATAGTTAGCTCCTTTGCTGTCAGAACTGCACATTGGGACAGTATCATAGGAACATAGGAACAGGAACAAGCCATATAGCAATTAGATACTTAGGGTAACAAATGTTGGCCTTGCCAGTGACGCCCAGATCCCATGAAAGAAAAAAGAGAAAAGACTTTGACCTTGTTCCACCATTGTTCCACCATTCAATGAGATCGTGGCTGATCTGTGATATATACACCTATATTTGTTTTCTGCTTCCTTCAGTTTTGAAGGGGGGGAAACCCAGCCAGATGCTCCAGGTCTTTATTGCAGTCTAGCGGCCCCTTCCAGCAGGAGCATATTGGTAATCCCCTTGTAGAAACAAGATCAGGATCCACCATGAAACTCTGATCCCCACAAATTTAATCATTTTCTCACTCTCTTTGTTGAGGATTTCAGGTAAAGAATGACACTTTGGACATTAAATACCAGAGTGCCAGTGGCCGCACAAAAAATGTACTCCAGCATCAGTGAGCACCTGCAGTAAAAGAGGGTGTAGACAGTTCTGTACCATGTATCCATATATTTGCAAGTCAGGTCGAGTTGTTGATGGTTTTTCAAAACAATTTGGTTAAATCCATCAATGAATTACTTTATTTTTAACTCCTTTCTGTAATAAAAAAGCTTGTGTTTATATAGCATCATCAATATAGATAAGAGCTCCAAGGTGCTCGTAGGAACATTTTCAGACAAAAACCGATGCCGAGGTGGGGGGTGGGGAATGGGGGCTGCTTGAGGAACAAAAGCTTGATCAATGTTCTGGGTTTAAAGAGGGTTTTAAGGAGAAGAGGGAGGTGGAGGTGTTCACGGAGAACATTCCAGAGCATCTGGCCCAGATGGCTGAAGGCAAGAATGCCAATGGGGTGTGGGTCAAAGAGAAGGAGGGGACATTGCAAAAAGCCAAAGTCAGAAAACCAGAGAGTTCTCAAAAGGTTGCAGAGATTAGGAGGGGGGATGACACAAAGGGATTTAAACGTAAGGATGAGAATTTGAAATTGAGATGCTGAAGCAGCCAACCTAGGTGAGTACAGCCAGGAATGAATTTGGTGCAGGACAGAATATGGGCAGCAGTATGATGGATGAGCTTAAGTTGCTGGAGGGTAGAGGTTGGCAAGTGTATGGAGAGTCTGGCAGTTGCCGAAGACAATTGCTTTGGCCAACCCATTATTTAACAGGAGGAAATTGTGGCTCATTCATGATTGGATGTCAGACAAGTATTCTGACCACATAGAAACAAAAGAGAGGAGGTGGAAAAGTAGCATTTGATTAACAGGCATGTGGAGAGCAGGTTCTGAACAAGTGATATTAGTGCTAATATCAAGCTATTGTTTCCAAGCTATTCCCTGCTGTCCACACTATGGCCTTGATCTTACTTTGTGCCAGGGTCTGCTGTGTGGTGGAAACATGTGTGTCAGGGCTCAGGCAAAGCAACAGACTCCCGAACCTTTTCTGCCTATGCAAGTTGGGGCTCCAGCCCAAATTTGGCAGCAATCGCTATCAGGCTGGTGGACAGGAATTCTGCCGGCAGGAGGCTTCTGCAAGAATTTCATGGGGTTGGTACAGGAGAAGTCCATTTGAGGGCTCCAGGAGGGGGACACCTGGAAGGATGGATTGGGGCTGCTTTAGGTTTCCATGGTCTGGAAGAGCTCTCCTAAACTAAAACATAATTTAAAAAAACTTACCTCAGTGTGCTTCTCCTGGCCTAGCGGGTTCGTCATCATTGTTCTATCCCTGTCAGGCCCTAGATTAAAATCAGGCCCTGGTGTTGTCATAGCAACACAACCTGTACATCCCAAAGAGGATCCTGCTGATTAACACCCGCAATATAAAATCACAATAAGTCAGATGGGACAAGAAAAGAACATTTTAACCACCATCTCCATCCTGCTTTCCGTGAGGCAGAGGGAGATAAAATTGAGCTGGTCAATCTAACCGTCTGTTCCTGTCAGCAATAAGCAGAATGAACCATCTTGTGTTTTATTTAAAATTAGAAAAGCAAAAGCTATTAATCATAGTTAAATATCAGCTTGGCTCAAAGACAGCACTTAGAGATAAAAAGTTCTGAGCTCAAGCTATAGACTTGAGCACATAATTTAAGCTGACACTTCCGTGCAGCGCTGAAGGAGCGTTGTGTTTCGGAATTAAGTGCTGTCCTTTAGAGAAGTCATTGAGCCAAGGTTACTATCTCCATTCAAGTGGACATTAAAGATCCCATGAAACTATATGAAGCCTAGGGAGTGCTCTGGTGTTCTGGCCAACATTCACATCTCAAACCAAAAATCAGATTAATCAGGCATTTATTTCATCTTCTATTTGTGGGACAGTGCTCTGCACAAACGGGCTGCTGTGTTTTCCTGCAAACTGATAGAGGTTGCATTTCAAAGATAGAGCTGGGTTTTTGTGGGGCAGCTTCTATCAACAACAGGCCCATCCAATAAAAATTTCCTGACCTTCATGGTTGGGCTTCCTCACGAATCTGTCAAGGAGATCCTTGTGCATTTGAAGCATCTCAGATTTTGGAAGGGGCAGGAAATGCATGGACTCCACTGCAGAGCCCAGCCAGTGTATGTAAGTGAAAATGGTCAAGGAAACATTAAATTTCAGAGGTCGAGGCATAGGGAAAGTCATGGATAGTGGATCCATTTTTAGTGGGGTGCAAAAATTAATCTACAAGCCTATTTCTTGGAGCATCCCCTTTAAGGAACTTTGATGATGTCACTGAATGTCAAATGCCAATGATACTTTGAGCTTGCAATGGGGTACTATTGATATCATAGGACTTTGATTTGTAGGGGCTAATGAGGCTCCTAACTGTGTCCAATGAGGGCTTGCACTGGCCTTTTAAAGGCCCTAACCAAAATGGTAGTGACTTGAATGGATTATTAGTACTGGGCTATCATTTAAAATCAACTACAACCATGTTCCCACTCAGTGCAGGGGCTGAAAATCAGCCATGTAATTTATTAGTGGTCATGCAGATGCTATATAAATGCCAGCTCATTCTTTTCTTCCTTTACAAAAGGGTGAGATCAAATGAACATAATTTTAATGTCCTGCTCCTGGAGTTGGCATAAACATAAAATAATATCTTACCTTTCATTGTTATGCTGCACTGAAACTAAAGAATTCAGAGTGCTCGATACATGAGATATTTCAAAAACTAAGCTGTTCCATGGGTCCAGTTCTAATAATTTAAGCATGACCATAACCTCACAGCTGCCAGAACTGAAATAGTAATGTGTGGAATCTTGTGACACATTGTGCTTTTGCTGGGTTGGGATAATCACATGACATAGGAAAACCATTAGCTTCTTGGTGATGATGAGATCCCTGCATTCACGCAAACTGTTTCCTTATGGAAAAATAAGAGCATCTACCTGGGCACAGGGCATAATATTTGAGATGGGAGCAAATCAGCCATACTTATTATGTTCAGTTAGTTCTGTGCTTTGCATAAGGCCTGAGGGAAACAATCACAGTAGCATCTAATTCACCTATTCTCAGGTCTCTTATGAATCGCCTGTTCCACAGCATAATGTGAACATCTGTATCTACAAACTTAACTGCTAATTGGATGCAATTATCCCAGAAAAAAAGACCCTCTTTTACATATGGATGAGAGACCATAGAATACTGTACTGACAGCAACAGAGTTCTACATCCAGGTAGATAGATAGATAATTGCTTTATTGAATAATCTTCATGGCAGCATGTGCTGAATTGTGATGATGATACAAATAAAACAAGTGATCATAATTCATGACATAGTTATAGACAATAATTAAAATTAAATGAAGTATAAAATAATAAAAGGCTTGCAAAATTATCAACATTACAGTATGCAAGTAATAACAATAAGTTACAAAATGCAGGTCTTATGCGATAGTTGACAGATAAAAATATAATTTAAAAGGCTAATGAGATATTGGCCTTTATCTCAAAACGCTAAAATAAAAAGTTATGTTAAAGCTGTTCAGAGCTCTGGTTAGGCTCCATCTGGAATACTGCATTCAGTTCTTGGCACTACACCTCAGGAAGGATACATTGGCCTTGAAGAGGCTGCAGCACAGATTCACCAGAATGATGTTAGGGCTAAAAAGATTAAAGTATGGGGATAGGTTACACAAACTAGGCTTGTGATATCTTAAGTACAGAAGAATATGAGGTTATCTAATTGAGGTCTTTAAGGATTTGATTGTATAGACTTGGAAATATATCACCATTCCTTCACTGTTGCTGGGTCAAAATCCTGGAACTCCCTCCCTAACAGCACTGTGGGTGCTGCAGTGGTTCAAGAAGGCAGCTCCCCACCACCTTCTAAAGCGCAATTAGGGATGGGCAATAAATGCTGGCTCAGCCAACGATGCCCACATCCCGTAAATGAATTAAAACAAGATAGAGGGAATCAATTTTCTCTGAAGAGAGAGTCCAGAACAAAGGGGCAAAATGATGAGAGCCAGGCCACTCAGTAGTGATGTCAGAAAGAAAGGACAGTGGAAATCTGGGACTGTCTGCCCCGAAAGCTATTGAGGCAGGATGTCATTTTTTTTCAGCCATTGTGATATGAGCACCAGTGGCTAGGCCAGCATTTGTTATTTATTCCTAAGTGCCCTTGCGGAATGGTTTGCTACGGCATTTCAGAGTCAACCACATTTCTATCTCTGGAGTCAAATATAGACCAGAATGTTTAAGGATGGCAGATTTCTTCACCCTGAAATATGTTTGTGAATCAGATGGGTTTTCACAACAATTCAGTTGGTTCACAATCATTATCACTGAGACTACCACTTTATTCCAGATTTATGGTCATTAATTGAATTTAAATGCCCCAGACTGCTGTGGTGAGATTTGAACTCATATCTCCGGAGCATTAGTTCAGATTTCCGGATTACTAGTTCAGTAACATTCCCACCATGCTACTGTCTCCACTGTCAACTGGCAGTCTCAAACCTAAGATTGATAATTTTTTTGTTAGTTAAAGGTATTATGGTTACAGAAACAAGATGCCTAAATGAAATTAAGATACAGATCAAGAATTCTCTAATTCAATAGCGGAACAGGATCGAGGGGCTGAGTGGCCTACTGCTGCTCCTCTGTTCCCATATAATGAGTGCACTCTTCCTGCCTACTGTATCAGAGGCTTAGATACCCGCTTACCCATAAAATAGGTGCAGACTCGTACATTTTCGAAGCCTGGAGCTGTATATTGCCACTCAGTGTCTTCACTGCCACAGTACTGCATCCTGGGTACTTGGAGTTGCTGCACTGAAGTTTGTTTGTTAGCACCGTCCCTTTGCATAAACCTCCTGCAAAGTGCACAAGTACATCGTCTGTGGATATGTCTTCCAAGAGGGTGAGCTACTTAATATTGGCAAAGCAAAGCAAATGGAGGAAGTTAATTCCTGGCAATGGAGGAAGTGAGTTTTTTTTTGTCCATTTATATCCTTGTTTACAAAATTATTGATTTACATGCACACTAAATATTTCACGGTAGTCTTGTGATCTTGAATCTTTCCAATGTTCAGTTGCTGATTATATTGATTCCTTGCTGGATTGTTGTGGGCAGAGAATGAAAGAGCCTGAACAGAAGGAACAAATATTTTCTTCAGACAGTAGGGAGTCAAATGGAAACTAAATGCAAAATAGTCAACAGCAAGCTCGAGCATTTGAGGCCAACTGGAAACTGCTGAAAAATGACAAGAATCTTTAAAGCAAAATAGACAACAGATAATGATATCTATAGTTTTGCGAGAAAGTGATAAATTGAAGTCAAAATGACAAGCAAAGCAACATGTGGACTAAATTGTCAGAGATTAGAAAAGGAAAATATGAAAGGAAAGGTAATGTTAAAGATGGGCATGAGCTTGATAAATAGAGATAATGAATGAATTTGTAGTAACCTGAGAGGCAGTATGGCTTAAGACAAGTATTGTAATATAAAGTCACATAATCTTATTGTCCAATAGCAGAGTAGCACGGGCTACCTCTATATGAGATAGTCTTGAGTTAAGCACTGAAGAATGAAGACACTATTACAATATGTGTGAGCATGCAAGTATAGCTGTAGAGTTAGTTTGTAAATAAACAACATGTGTTTATTCTAATAACAATCTCTGGATGTTCGCTGTCTCTGTACTGGCTCGGTCACCCCGAACAAAGCGTGCAACCCAGACCCCTTAGCCTCAGCATACCAAAGGCAATGGATTTAACAGAAATAAATTAGCTTATAGAGATTAACAAACTCAATAATTGAGGGGTTCAAGTGAATTCACAAAAAGTACCAATTTCGTTCTTGTGTTTTCCAACAGATAGATGACTAATGATCTTCCCTATACAGCTTCTCCCAGTATCTCCCAGGATCAAATTCCTTGGAAAGTCCCACGATCATATTTCATAGAAGCAGTTTGAAGTGTGTCAACTACAACAACTTACTTTTACTGCAACTGTTATAAATGGAAACGTAGAAGTCATCCTGCACATAAGAGGAATAGGATGAAGATGAGTGTGTCTGTTTATGATAGTGAAGACAGTGAAAGAGCTCCCTGGTCTTCTTCAAAATAACTGCCATTTGCTGCTTTGACATCAGCAGCAGATTTTGATAACCTAGCAGTATGATGGGAGGATATGGAAAACAGGAAGAATTCATCTGTGAGTCTCGCACGTCTCGCATTTTCACATCACGGGAACCAATTGGTGCATTTCCTACAGTGAAGGCATGTGGTGATATAATGATCTGGTCCTGTGACTGACAAAAGGCTCCCCAAATCTTAATGATGGATAAATTCCTGGAATCTCTTTTTCAAAATTGGAGTTGCAACATGCCGCAGGGTGATTTTACTAGCCAAAGAATTAAGACTGTCTTTCTTTGGATATTTGCAAAAGAGCCAGTCTGGCATTGAGGTACATTGTCATCTCATTACAAAGTATCGTATATACACTGGGTATTAGCAAAATAGATGCTGCAGGAAGTGCAGCCCCTAACATCCACAAAGACTTTATTTAGTTCCATGATATGGAGTCATCCAGCTATAACATGTTTCATAGAAAGCATGGGAATTGTGATTTGGGCAGGTCTTGCTTTTGCCTTGAACCAGAGTTCAGGATCAGCCATATTAAATAAAAAACAATAAAACCTGTCAAATAATGTGGAGGAAAATCATTTCAACTGGGGTTTACCTACAAGCAATAATTCATCAGTAGGTTCATAGAGACATCACACTGTTAGCTGGTGGTCTTCCACAGATAGTTGGCTTCTTTAGGGACTGGTAAGTTGAGAACGAGATTAACAAACTTTATTGTCAGGACAAATTACGGTTGAAATTTAAAGATATTTTTGGTGGTGCAATTGTTTCTTCAAGTACAAATAGTAATTGCTAAAGATGCTCCATCTTCAGACAGCATATGTGGAGAGTGAAAATGGTTGCGATATTTACATGAAAACAGGGTTCAGGGGAACAGGGTAACAGGTACCCAAACCACATAACCAGGGACATGCAGACGGAGAGTAGGAGACAAGGCCTAGGACAGTGAGCAGCAGGAGGTGAAACACTAAAGGATCAGGGTTGTGATTGGGAGGAGGGAGTATTAATGGTTCATGGGCATGATTGTGAGGGGGTAATGTTAGAGGCTCAGGGGTTGCAATCAGGAGCAGGGAACTGTTAAAGACTTGGGACTGTGACCAAGAGATGGCAGCATGGAAGACTCAAGGCCACTTTAAAAGTTTGGAGCTGTGATCAAAGTGGTAGGTGTAGTGTGGAATGCACTGTTCAAAGGTTCAATTGTTCTGTTTGATTGTGTGAGTTTGTTGACTATTGATGCTCACTGTGCTTGATTCATTAAGCCTGGGTATGGACTCAGGGTAAAGTAAACAAAGCTGTAGAAAGAGCTGGAAGCCAGAGCTGAAGCATGGAGTAGACATTTTAAAGCATTGTGAATAAAACCTGTTGCTCCTATAGAAACTTGTGTCATCTCTGAGTTGTTCTGAGACATAGAAAATAAAACAGGGAACATTTCAGGGATCAAGGCCGCCATTGGGCCTGGAGAAGTTGAACACTTCCTTATGAGACCTGAGTGAAGTGTTTCAGCTTCTACTGGCACAGATGCAGCTTTAAACCAGGCAAAGTTACAAAGCATAAATACCTGGAAAAACTCAACAGGTCTGACAGCATCTGCGGGGAGGGATACAGTTGACATTTCGAGTCCGTATGACCCTTCATTAGAACTAAGACATATAGAAATTGAATGAAATATACACTGGTAGAAGGGGATGGGACAGGAGAGCTTGATAGAGGGCCAGTGATAGGTGGAGGCCAAGAAGAGACTGCCAAAGATGTCATAGACAAAAGGACAAAGAGGTGTTGATGGTGGTCATCATCAACACCCCTTTGTCCTTTTGTCTATGACATCTTTGGCAGTTTCTTTTTGGCCTCCACCTATCAAGCTCTCCTATCCCACCCCCTTCTACCAGCGTATATTTCATCTCATTTCTATATGTCTTAGTTCTGATGAAGGGTCATACGGACTCGAAACAGTATCCCTCTCCGCAGATGCTGTCAGACCTGCTGAGTTTTTCCAGGTATTTTTGTTTTTGTTCTAGATTTCCAGCATCCGCAGTATTTTGCTTTTATCTTAAAGTTACAAAGCATCTCTTCAGGCCACATGGCTCCTCTTGCCGTGCATCTGTTGACAGACAGCAGACAATGCAGGACTCCCCCTATGATAGGGTTAAGAATAAGTTGCAGTAACATAAGTGGACCACGGGTTTTGCATGTCAGATAGATCCCCGCCTGCTTTTAGAAGGAACCTCATTCAGGGCCCGATTCACCACAATACATATTGCAGGAATGGGGTCATAGTGCTTGATACTTTCATTTTAACAGCCCTCCTCTCCACAGCACTCTTCTGTCTGCCTGGCTACCTCCCTTCCTAATAGTACTGTGGGTGTATTAATACCACATGGTCTGCAATGGTTCAGGGTCATAGCTCACCACTGCCTTCTGAAGGGTAATTAGGATGGGCAACAAATGCTAGCCTTGCCAGTGATGCCCAGATCCCATGAAATAATTAAAAAAAACTGTGTGTTGGGGATGGTAAAACCATGTTCAACATTTCAGGTTAGATCATCGCTATTCTGCCTTTGTTTCTTCAAGTGCTCAGTCAGTTCTAGTCAACTATAATTTACATGAAACGCTTCTAGCTTTCTGCAAGCAGAATTTTACTCGGTTCCCTGATTGCACATTGCATCAGCAAATGGCTGGTTTTCTGCTTCCCTTCAAGAATGGTTGCTCGAGTGAGAGATATTTTTCACAGTTCAATCGCAATCAGATTATTGGTGATTCTGCAGAAGGCTGTTTGCTCTTTCCTTGCTTTCACTCTTTTGTTGCTTGCCAGCAAGCTCCAGTGAAAGCATGGAAGCCTCAGTTCACAAGGTAACTTGCAATACATGTGAAGGCTGTGCATTGTAAAGAACCAGTGACTTTGGGAAAGGTCTACACATGGAACATCTTAAAAGGTTGGCAGTTATTCTTTCCTAACACACAATCCTCCTATTAGCAGTAAACAGGCTGTAACAAACAATAGCCACAGCTGTTAAGTATTTCCTTTCTGAAACCTATTAGCCACAGAGCTGCCTTCACTTCATTCAGGAGGAAACAGAGTGGTTATATTTTTTGTAAACAAGCCTCTAGGTTAGAAACTGCTCATAATCTGTGTACACTATGTGGTTCAACAGTCATGTAACCTTGCACACAATTGTAAATGTGAAAATGGAACACAAATTGTCACTCCAGTAATTTTTAGATGATTTCTGAATCCTTGACTTGATACGTAAGTGACCAGGAAAGGAAATCCCTCCATCCAGTCTTTGCTTAGGTAATTAACTAATAGCCTTTATGTAGAACTCAATTCTGGAACAATTTTGGTTTACAGTGTTTCCTGTCCTTAAGTGTACTTAGTGAAAGTTAGAAGGGTCAATTTTTGGGGTTACTTCATATCTACAGACACCTTTTCTGATGAATAGGGCCCCCCTCACCTTTATTATGAGAAGTGAAAGGAGTAGTAATGCAATATGTTACCTCAGGAGAGCTGATAGGAGTGGTTGTAATAACAGCAGTACTCTTAAGAGAACAGTAAAAATAGCCTCAGGATGGGCAATAAGGGCATTAATCACCAAAAGGCAATAATTCTAATGGCATTTACTATATTTCATTAAAAGTATAAAGAAAGGAATAGGAAAAGGTCATTCTGCATATTAAAAAGCATGACTCCTTCCACAACCTAATCATGATAATCATCATTGAGTTTATAATTCCAATAGCTAACCAATTTTCTTATACTCAATAGTCACCAGAGTGAAGAGGAGCATAGGAAAATGAGTAGGCCATTCAGCCCTTCAAGCCTGTTCCACCATTCAATTAGACCATGACTGGTAGGAATGTGAACTACGAGGAGGATACAAAGAGGCTTCAAGAAGATTTAGACAGGCTAAGTGAATGGGCAGGAACATGGCAGATGGAATATAATGTGAAGAAATGTGAAGTTATCCACTTTGGTAGGATAAACAGAAATGCAGAGTATTTTTTAAATGGTGAGAGATTGGGAGCATTGAGGTCCAAAGGGACCTGGGTGTCCTTGTTCAAGAGGCATTGAAAGCTCATATGCTATGGTGGTGAGCTGCCTTCTTGAACCGCTGCAGTCCATGTGGTGTAGGTACACCCACAGTGCTGTTGGGAAGGGAGTTCCAGGATTTTGATCCAGCGACAGTGAAGGAAAGGCGATTTATTTCCAAGTCAGGATGGTGAGTGGCTTGGAGCAGAACTTGCAGGCGTTCTCAGGCATCTGCTGCCCTTGCCCATCTAGGTGGCAGAGGTTGTAGGTTTGGGAATGCTACCAAAGGAGCCTTGGTGAGTTGCTGCAGTGCACCTTGTACAATGTACACACTGCTGCTACTGTGCATCAGTGGTGAAGGGAGTGAAAGTTGGAGGTGGTGAATGGGGTACCAATCAAGTGGGCTGCTTTGTCCTAGATAGTTTTGAGCTTCTTGAGTCTTGGAGTTGCACTCATCCAGGCAAGCAGAGACATCCTAACTGTTGCTTTTACATTCACTGGTTTTGCTGTGATTCTGTTGTGCATATTCTATTCCTCATGCTTGTGCTTGGGATGGGAGTGAGTGGCGGCATTTTGTCTTGTAAAAGGCTTGTTAATTTTATGTGGTTGCATACAGCCATGTAACAATAGTAAAGATAGCCTGTTGATATCTGCATTAGAGGCTTATCATAGCATTTGAGAAACTAAGTCCATGTGTTTCTTGCTTCTGCTCCAAGTTCAACGCTGCAAGTTTATCCTTTTAATTAAGAGGCCCAAGTCCTCAAATCCCCTTTGCCACTACTTACTGAGCTCTCACCAGTACATCATGCTCCTGTTGAAGTAGGTATGCAAAATTATACAACTGAATACTTTCAATGATTGCTTAGCAATCACACTATTTTATTTACACCCTTGATAAATGACAAAAGGTAACGTCCTCTCAGTAAAGGGAAAAAAATGTTGAGTTATTCCACAATTTAATGGATATTTCAAAGTAAGATCTATTCAGTGCAAGTTACAGTCCCCACTGCTTATAGCGTGTGTAAATCAAGGTACTCACTTTATATAAACTTAAATGAATCTGTGTTGTTGACAGGTAAATAGGGAATGGTCTTAATTGCACACTGCCATCAATAAATAAGGGACTGGCTAACTTAGATAGCTAGCATGTGGTTCAGAATAGCACCAACAGCATGAGTTTGATTCTTGTTTTGGCTGAGGTAGACTTGGGACCTGCCTCCTCAACTTTCCCCTGAGAGTGGAAGGCAATGGCAAACCACCACTGACAAAAATAACAAGGGAAACAGTTCATGATGAAGCATCAGCAGACAATGTGCCAAGGACCTGTCTTTGGGAAGGGCACACATGAACATGTCAATGCATAAACTCCCGATTATAGAATTATTGAAGTTGGAAAGTATTGGAAGTTAACCTAGTTTTTGGATATATCTTCAACATATGAAAACCTTTATTACCATTTGTCATTCACCTTGTTCACAATTTCTTCACACATCCACTTTGTCTTAACATGTCTTGCAGAAAAATCTCGTGCAATGAATTAATGACATTCATTTGTAGATTAATATGATAGTCGTTTCATGCATAACAACTACCTACAAATCAGACAAATGTCCAGTTAAACTGCTCTTGGTCACATTGGTCAGGACCATGGGAGAATTCCTGCTCCTTTTTGTTTAATGTTTTACTGAAGAAGGTCTTTGACAATGTAGGATTCCTTTGTTAATGCAAGCATTATAGATTATTTACTCAGGTTATGCAATGATGTTAGAATCCATATTGTTCTGACTCAATAATTAGCATGATATCAACTGATTCAAACTGATACTCAATGTATACATGTTTTTTGTTTTATATGAAATACTGTACACTTATTCATGCTAAGAGTATTTGTAATTCCTTAGTCTATCTAATTAATGGATCCAAATCCTTTTCAAGGCTATAATCTGTCTTATTTGTTGGTAATTTAGCTTTATAATGTTATCCAACATGTCAATCTCCATCTCATTTCTGAGTGTTGTAAATGGCTAGGAACATGGCTCCTTTCTTTCTCTTCTCCCACCCCCTTCTCAGATGCAACCATTCCTATTTGATGTCAGCTAAGCCTATTGACTGAAATATTCACAATATTAGTTGAACTCTTTCTTGTTCACTTGACATCCAAATTCCCTATTTCTGCCCATGCCTATGTCATTTGAATGCTTTGTAATAGGCTTCTGCATAGTTAAATTACATCTCCAGTACCACAATATACTCAACACCAACTGGGATACAAATTGGTCCAAAAAAAGCTGCAACATCCTGCGACCCAAGGGCAATTTAAAATCATCTGATCCAAATTGCTGATGAGGGCCCTAAAGCCTGTTTAGGGATCCTCAACAGAGATTGAGCTGCCCTGGTTCAATTGGGGCCCACTCTGCTTTGGTTTTCGGGATGTGGATGTGGCCATTCTTGCCTCGTGTTCCTCCTGCCCCAACCTCAATTACTGGGAATTTAACTGAGGGCTACTGCTGGTAGGGCAAGCAACCTAAAATTACATGTATCTGCCACTGATCGATCTCCCCGAGGAGGAGTGACAGCTTGCCCTGAATATTTAGATGAGACCCAAGGACTAATTTCTGGAAATCCTCACCACCACCACACCCCCATCCCCCCATCTTCAGGCAGTTCCCTTTGCCTGTTTAGCACTTTATAGCTAGCCTAAAGGGACTTTTAATCCAATGAGTCTCCCACGAACTTATTTTGTGTCACTCAGGGAAGCAATCCTGACAAGTTAACCAGTTTCTTCACATTGCCAAAATATTGTCCATAACAATTTTCAACAAATGATGGTCCCTTTTGTTTCTTGGAGTCATTCTGACTGTACGGAAGGAGGGCACTTTATCCTGTTTTGTTTCCCATGCTCACAATTTATTGCATATTTCTTCTCATTTTTCATCGAAATCAGGCAGCTCTTTTTATATTACACAATTAAACAACTGCCCAATACATGTTCTTAATTGTGTACAGATTCTTTTAACATTGACGTGACAAATTGCACAAATGAATGAGCAGATTGCTCCATCAGTAATTAGATGCCATACAGATAAAGCATTCTGTGGTCCGAATAATTAATGCCAGTTTGCTGCCAAAAAGATACTTTCAATGGAGTGACCTCACTGACTGAATGCCAGCAACAAGTGAAATTAAAATGTAAACAGATGGAACCATCTTCCCAGGTCACTTCTAGACAAGCCCAAGAAAGCTGAATATCTTTCGTATCCTCCTTTATATTTTCCAACTGTCATCAGTCAAGGTAGCAACCCAACCTTCTCAATAGGTACATCAAATTCTTTTAGGCAGAGAAGACCGTCCAAGTGCACTGTGGGTGGCTCTGGCTCTCAGAATAAGAATAGCAACTCTGCTGCCCAAATACCTGGTACTACTGTCAATAGGCACATCTTTGTAAATGTTGTCCTAGTATCTGTGCTCCCTGCAAATATATGGCTAGGAATGGTGACAGGAGCCTCCCTATTAATTCCTCCTTTCTCTCCCCACTATCCCCACAACTTACACTTCACAGACCTCAAAATAAATCCCTTTTCTAACACAGATTAGATCTACCTGGAAAAATAAAACATTGATCTTATTTGTTCCATCAAATATTCAAGTATAAAATCTTTGACAAAATGGAACAAGGCTTTAATCTCCATTTGGGCCAAGTCCTCTTCATTGTTCTGTTTTGCTTTTATAGTGTCATTAAAATTAATGATACAGTCTAGCACAGCTACCTTTTGATACTGAACCTACAAATTTAAATCATGAGATTTCTCATTTCAATATTGTGATCCCATAAATATATATCTCTGTGATTAGATCTGTGCTCATGGGGGAGTTGAACCAGAACATTTTTTTAAGATAAATCATACCAAACACAACAGCTGATCATACAACAGAATCAATTATTATTTTTCAATCACACTATCAGTATGAAGGTCTTGCCTAGTAAAGACACATCCTACCCATAACTTTGAAATATGGACTGTAATCGGTTTGGAATCTTCCAGAACTAACTTTTTTTTAAAAAACTGCTCATTAACAGGTGGCTAAGATGGCTGACTTTTGCAATTTCTGCATGGACAAAGGATTAATTCACAATTGAACATGCCTCTGGAAAGTTCTCAAATGCAAATTGGTTTCTCAGATACAAAGTGGCCACCCTTACCAGCTCAATTGAAGGGGGTTAACTTACAATGGCTGCTGGATGTGTCAGAGCCATGAGGATGGAATATCAAATAAAGCCTTCTACTGAGCTGATCCTAAATGGTATGTTGCTGGGTTATCAATGATTCCCCCCTTGTGTATCAATCACGCAATAGTGGACTTGCCATCACATGACCAAACCCAACTTCAGACCACAAATTCTTTAATCCCAAGAACCAGGGAGAAACCGGATCAGTCTATAAAGTACACCAGCTGCAAACCAACAGCATTAGAACAAGGCAGTAACATCTATGCCTCTAAAACCTGGAGACTGCAATGTCTGACAGTCTCCCAGCCTGATTCCTTTTCAAGGCCATCAGTACAGCTTCCTGACCTAGTAAGAAAACCACAAGTAACCAACTTTGTGACCTGCTGAAAAACCCATCCATCATTAGAACCCATCCATCAAGACTGTCCCTTCAGAAGAGAAAATGCCTTCTTCAACAAACCCACTAAAAAACTGATTTATGGATTATTCCTTTTGTTTCTACTTGGTAAAAGTGCACTATTCTCTGTAACTATATTTCTTCCTGAGCATTTGTGGGTGAGTGCTGTATCAGTGACTTACCATTCGACTTTTGGGGTGAATATGTGAATAAATAATCCTCTTTAGTTAAACCCATGAAAAATTGCTGCTGACTATTCAAATTGGCCACATACTCAGGGGTAAGAAACACACACATCTTCCTTTTTCAGAAAAAACATACTGATTATGGACAGAAAGAAAAGGGAATTGGGGTTTCAGTTCTCACCCATGTCCATAACAATGAATGAATAACTTGATAAACCAAAAAAATTACGGTGGAGATTTTGAGGCATCCTGCCCAGTTGAAATAGGGAAGTAGCACCCTGAAAATGGTGGGGTCTGGCTTACTGCCCTGCCCTGACAATGGTGTGATCAATGCAATATTCCCAAAGAGGACTAGCAGTTGGCCAGGGTGGCTGCTTGAATCTAGTGATAGGCCCTTTAATAAACAAATCCAGTACCATGAATTGAAAATGACTATCATTTTGGGACTTAACTGGGTGGAGCATGCTCTGTCATCCTGTGCTCGGTTCCAGCTGGCAGTTCAACCCAGGAAGAGCCTAGAGGGTTAGGTTCAATCTACTATTGTGGGGCTGGGAGGAGCAACAGTGGTTCTCATGGCAGTGATTCTCACATTGCCATCCTCACAATTGAGATTCCCAAGGCTTCGCAGCTGGATTCTGTCGATTCGACAGGGGTCTCGCCCATTGGATGGAAAAACAGCAAGGAACCCCCACACCCCTCGTTTCCATGGGGGAGGGTTGACAGAATCAAGTGCCCTTAAGTGGCCACCATCGTGCCTTCTCCAGGATTCAGGACCCTGGTGGCAGAAGTCCTGTGCACTGAGAGCTGCAAGCCAATCAGAGGCAACTCTTCACTGCCACTAGTACCAATGGGAGCGGTGGCACCTGGCAGCAATGCACTAACCAGAGGCCCATGATCCTCATTGGACCCCAGACCAAAGTTGAGTGAAGGCAGGGTAAGGGTTCCGGGAACCCCACAACCCCTACCCCCCCAACACTCCCACCCCCCCTGGAACTTGTTGGCCCATGCAGCCCCCATTTGATCCCTGAGCCACCACTCAATTGCAGCAGGTTCAGTTATAATGGGCGTCAGTTGGCTCATTATTGAGCCTAATTGACACCCTACCACTGCCAGCTGGGAACCCCACAACATTCGCTGCTAATCTCCCACTTAATCAGGGGGAGGTTTTACCACTGCCAGGAAGCTGACATGGGTCCTCAACCGGCATTAAAATTGGCCCGGTCACCATGATTTCCCCCATGACTGGATGCATTAAATCCAGCCTCACAAAAGCAATCTTGGCCTCTGTTGCACTGGGCCATTGTCTCAGCCCCAGATCCGCTCCTGAGAATTGGCCATCCTCACTCCTTCAGATTAACTTTTGTTCATTATGGGCGTTGGCCAGGCTGCCTGATTCTGTAGCAGTGTGTCACTGACTGGCTGCTTCAGGGTACTCACCGGCCATATGTTAATAAAATCTGCCCCCTTGAGTGGACCAGGGAACCCGGCCTCATGTCAGCTCTATTTGGTGGGCGGGGGGCGGGGTCTGTCAGTCAATGATCTATGCTAGTTGAATACCATGAATGGAGAAAATCTACTCTCACTGGCTGTATTTCCACATATACCCCCATAAAATATATTCCCTCAAAACCTTTGATGATGTTCCTTGTTGTGGTTAAGTTACCTGGTTGCCTAGAGCCCCAATACAACTGGCTCAAATGGGTGACCCTAGAATGTAAATGTTGATTGGCTATTCAATGTTACCAAGCCTGATTGCCTGCTCACCTGATACCTGTACAGGTATGCACTCTAGCAGGGCTCATAATGCCCGGTAGAAGAAACCTCTTCCCTAATCTCAGAGCACCAGCTTTTCATTTCCCAGCTACCTCCCCAGCCAAACTCAATGACTTCCTGATTTTCCCATTGAACTATTGAGAGTGAACTCAAACTCACAGAGTCCCTATGGCCAACTGTTGCTCCCATACTGTTATACCCTGCTTAATAGCAACACAGACTGAAGAGCAGTTTTGGAGTTTTCCTGGTTTATATAGCTTTGTATGGCACCACAAGGTGAGCGTATCTCCTGAGCTACCCAGGGAAGCTAAATATGTTGACCCCAGTTATTCCTTGGTTTTCGTTCTGGTGATGTCTTTCAAAGTTTGCGGGGTCAGTGAATGGGCAACTTATTTGCACTAGTCACATGTTCTTCAGCTGCCTGCCCGTGCTTGCTGGAGCCTCCAATGTCTAATCACCTGTGAGGGGTTGCCCAAGAACGACCCTGACCCCAGCCATAATTTCACAACACAGACAGCTGGAATTTACTCTGACTGCCCTTATGTGCACTATCCCCACCCCCTCTCCCTCCCATTGGTTGGTCCCACCATTGGTGGCCATGCCATCAGCTACGTTGGCCCACACTCTGGGATACCCTCTCTCAGCCCGCTGTCTCTTCACTTCTGCCTCCTATTTTATGGTCATCTTGAAAACCCACCCCATTAACTGAATTTTAGGTCATCACTCCTTCTTTGACTTAGCTTCCATTATTCGCTACACCACTGTGAAGTGTCTTGCGATGATTTCCTATGTTAAATATGCTATATAAATATTAATTCATTGTCATTTTGATAGCAGTTCCTTTAAGCATGATGGAAGATAAAGGGGAAATCAGACAAACAATTTATATGATCCAATTAAGGCAAGCCAGAGGTGTTTTTAAGAATAGCACCAAGGCAGTGAAAATCAAACTTTCATGGGCAGCCACAGCACTACAGTTATTACAGATAAATAGACATATTAATTGCAGCAAATAATTTCATCTATGAGCAATGTGGCCATTAGTGCAGCTCAGATCATCTGTATTCATGCTGTGCTACAAATTGACAGAAAACAAGTTATTTGAATACTTGTCATCACTTCACATTCTAAGTAGTTTATCAATGGAATGCAAGGAGCATTTGGAATGAGTTCAATTGAAAACATTCACGATCAAGACTTTACTGAGCTTAAGTGCTGGAAAGACAAATGTTCTTGAGTAATTAAGGTACCTTGTTTGCAGTCTTTTAATTCTGTTGAAGGGTTATTTAACTCATTAACTAAATTGCTGCCATCTTATCTTTTACTCAATGTTCTCCCCTCTTTATCTTGGTCAGTCCCAATGACAGCTCTGTACTCTTTTTTTGCATTTCTATGCAGAACTATGACCCAAATTGTAGAAATCTTCACAGATGCTAACAAAGTGCTCTGTCATTCCAGCATGTTTTTGTTTCCATCTTAATATTAAAATTTTATCGTTCTTTTAAAACCCCTGCCACAAAATTTTCAGGCTGGAATTGCAATGCCACTGGGATTCTCAGTTTTGTATCTGAAGGTAGGACACTATATTGTGCCTAATGATACTGCGCCAAGCTGAATGATATCAGGAAAACTTCTCCAGGGTACTTAAGGGCAGTTATTCTGATTGCTTATGTTGTTGGGTTAAATGCATGAATTCAATCTGCTCACCTTTTTAAAAGGCCCTTGGATCGCTAAATATATTGCTTCATCAGCTATGGCTTAGTTTGTGGAACCCACACCAGAGTCATAAGGCTGTGGAGTAAAATGGCACTCCAGAAATTTGAGTACATAACCTTGGCTGACAATCCAAGCACAAGGGAGTGTTGAATAGTCAAAGGTCATGTTTTTTGGATGCAATATTAAATAGCACATGCCTTTGTCCTTCTTGGTGGTAGACAGTGCAAGTTTGGAAGAAGCCTTGGTGAGTTGCTGCAGTAGATGCTCCCAGTGGTGGAGGGAGTGAATGTTTATCTTGCTGGATGGGTTGTCAATTAAGTAGGTTGCTTTGTCTTGGATGGTTGGAGCTGCACTGATCTAGGCAAGGGGAGATTATTGAATCACAGTACTGCTTTGTGCCTTGTAGTTGCTGGCAAGACAAACAGGAGGTAAGTGACTTACTGCAGAATATCCAGCCTCTGACCTGCTCTTGTAACCACTGTATTTATGCTCTGGTCCAGTTAAGTTTCTAGTGAATAGTGACTCTCAGCATGGTAATACTGTTGAGTGTGAAAGGGGAGGTGGCTAAACTCTCTTGTCATCCACTCGTGTGGCATAAATGTGACTTGGTGGGTCAGTTAGCTCAGTTGGCTGGATGGCTGGTTTGTGATGCAGAGTGATGTCAACAGTGTGGGTTTAATTCCTGTACTGGTTGAGGTCATCTATGAAGGCTCAACCTTGCCCGTTGCCTGTGGTGTGGTGACCCTCAGGTTAAACTCACCCACCAGTCGTCTCTCTCTAATGAGGGAGCAGCCTATGGTCCTCTGGGACTATGGTAACTCTTTTTTTTCATTTCTTTCACAAGTGTGACATCACTTATTAGCCCCAACCTGGATGGTGTCCTTTCAGGTCTTGCTGCATGTGAACATGGATTATTTAATTACCTCAGGAATTGTGAAAGGAATTGAACACTGTACAATCATTAGGGAATTAAACATCCCCATTTCTGACCCTATGATTGAGGGAAGGCCATTGATGAGGCAGCTGAAGAGGAATGGGACAAAGAAACTGCCCTGAGAAATTCTTTCAATTATGTTCCTGGAATAAGATGATTGGCCTCCAACAACCATTATCATCTTCCTTCAAGCTAGATATAATGCCAACCAATGGAAAATTTTCCCCCAGAACCCCGCTGACTTCAATTTTCCGGGGGTTCCTTGGTGTTACACTTGGTAAAATGTTGTCTTTATGTCCAAAAGCAGTCACTCTCACCTCACCGCTGGAACTCAGCTCTTTTGCCCGTGTTGGACCAAAGCCTTAATGGAGCGACGTGATCCTGTTAAAGCCCAAACTGAGCATCAATGAGCAGAGTTTGGTAAGTGCCATTTGATAGCAGTGTCAACACAACCTTCCATCAGTTCACTAATGATTGACAATAGACTGAAGGGGCGGTATTAGCCCAATTAGATTTGTCCTTCATTTTGTGTATAGACCATTCTTTGGCATTTGTCCATCTTGTCTGTTGGATGCCAGTGTTGTAGCTGTACTGGAACACCTAGAGGTACAGCTAGTTCTGGAGCACAAGTATTCAGGTCTAAGCTGGGATGCTGTTGGGACCCATAGCCTTGCTATATCCAATATGTTCAGCTGTTTCTTGATATCACCTGGAGTGAATCGAATTAGCTGAAGATTAGCACCTGTGACATGGAGGGTGGTGGAGTGTGCAGCGGGGCTGGAATTACCTCAGCAGGAGGCAAAGATGGACCATCCAGTTTACACTTCTGGCTGAAGATGCTAGCGAATGCTTTCACAATCACATGCTGGGCGCTGCAAATTTTGAGGATGGGGATATTCATTGAGACTCCTCCTCTGGTTAATTGTTAGATTGTCCACCAGTATTCATGACTGGATGTGGCAAGATTGCAGAACTTTGATCTAATCCGTTGGTTGTGAGATCGCTAAGTCCTGTCTATAGCATGCTGCTTCTGTTGTTTCACACATAAGGTGGTGAAACTTCACCACATTGTTACCTCATTTTCAGGTATAGCTGACAACGCTCCTGACATGCTCTTCTGCAGTCTCACTGAAATAGGATTGGTCCCCTAGTTTGGCAGTTATGGTAGAGCGAGAGCATTGCCAGAGTGAAGATAGTACTTCATCTCCACAATGACAGCACAATTGTCACAATTACTAATCCTGTCATGGACAGATGCATCTGCAGCAGATAAATTGATGAGGACAAGCTCAAATAGATTTGCCCCTCATGTTGGCTTTCTTACCACCTACCACAAGCCTAGCCTGGCAGAAATGTCCCTCAGGACTTGGCCAGCTCAGTCTGTAGTATTGTTATTGAACCACCCTTGATAACAAACATTGAAGTCCCCCACCCAGAATACATTCTGTGGCCTTTCTACCATCAGTGCTTCTTCCAAGTGCTGTTCAACATGGAGGAGCACTGATTCATCAGCTGAGTGAGGGCAGTAGCTGGTGATCAGTAGAAAGTTTCCATGTCTTTGTTTGACCCAATGCCATGAGACTTCATGGGGTCCAAAGTCAGTGTTGAAGACATCACGGGCCCCTCCCTCTGGTCTTATATACCATTGTGTTGGCACCTCTGGTAGGCCTCTCCTGCTGCTGGGATAGGACATGCCAAATGATGATGATGGAGGAGTCTGGAACATTGGCATGACTTGGTGAATATGACTATGTCAGGCTTGACTAGTCTGTGAGATAAGTCTCATAATTTGGCACAAGTCTTAGTTGTTAATAAGGAGGATTTTGCAGGATAGATGGGGTGTGCCTTTATCGTATTCAGATTTGGTGCCTAAGTCCATAATGGACCACCCAGCAGGTTTTATTATTATTGAACTTTTTTGCAGCAGTTTGGTACAATGGAGTGGCTTACTACATCATTTCATGGGGTAGTTAAGAGTCAACCAAATTGCAGTAGGCATAGAATCACATATAGGCCAGAACAGTATGGATGTCAGATTTCCTTCCTTAAAGGGCACTCGTGAATCAGTTTGGATTTTAAGATATTCTGATAACTTAATTGTCACAATTACTAGCTTCTTATTTCAGATTTGTAAGGACATAAGAAATAGGAAAAGGAGTGGACCATGTAGCAATGTGGATACAAAATTGGCTGAAAAATAAGAAGTAGAGAGTAATGGTCAATGGATATTTTTCGGGCTGGAGGAAGATTTGTAGTTAAGTTCCCCAGGGGTCGGTATTGGACCCTTGCTTTTCCTGATATATATCAATGATCTAGATCTTGGTGTGCAGGGGACAATTTCAACATTTGCAGATAATACGAAGCTTGGGAGCGTTGTGAACTGTGAGGAGGATGGTGTGGAACTTCAAGAGGACATAGATAAGTTGGTGGAGTGGGCAGATAGGTGGAAAATGAAGTTCAATGCGGGGAAATGTGAGGTGATACATTTTGTTAGGGAGAACATGAACAGACAATATAAAATAAGGGGTGAAATTTTGAATGGGGTGCAGGAGCAGAAAGACTTGGGTGTATATGTGCATAGACCATTGGGGGTGGCAGGACAGGTGGAGAGACCAGTTAACAAAACCTATAGTATCCTGGGCTTTATTAATATGGGCATAGAGTACAAGAACAAGGAGGTTATGCTGAGTTTATATGAGACCCTTGTTAGATCTCAGCTGGAATATTGTGTACGGTTCTGGGCACCATATTATAAGAAGGATGTGAACACATTGGAGAGAGTGCAGAAGAGGTTTACAAGAATTGTTCCAGGGATGCGAAAATTCAGCTATGAGGATAGATTCAAAATGTTGGCGCTGTTCTCCTTGGAAAGAAGAAGACTGAGAGGAGATTTGATAGAGATGTTCAAACTCATGAGGGGGCTGGACAGAGTAAATAGGGAGAAGCTCTTCCCACCCAAGAAAAGGGTCAAGGACAAGAGGGAACAGATTTAAAGTGATTTGCGAAAGAAGCAAATGTGATGTGAGAAAAAACTTTTTCACACGAGTGGTTCAGGTCTGGAACACATTGCCTGGATCTGTGGTGGAGGCAGGTTCAATCGAGGCATTAAATAAGGCATTAGGTTATTATTTGAATAATAACAATGTGCTAGGATACAGGAAAAAGCAGGGCAATGGCCCTACGTCACAATGCTCATTTGGAGAGCAGGTGCAGACATGATGGGCCAAATGGCCTCTTTCTGTGCCATTAGGATTCTATGATTTGGCCCCTTAAGGCTGCTCAAGTTCATGGCTGATCTTCTACCTCAACTCCACTTTCCCGCCCCCTCCCCATATCCCTTGATTCCCTGAGAGATGAAATGATATCAACTGGGAATATCTTCAGTGATTGAGCAGCCACAACCCTGTGAGATAGGCAATTCCTAAGATTCACAATGCTTGATTGAAGAGATTACTCCTCATCTCAGTCCAAATGATTAATCCTTTATCCTGATGCTGTGACCCCATGTTTTAGATTCTCCAGCCAGAGGAAACAATCGCTCAGTTTCTACCTTATCAAGGCCCTTCAGAATCTTATATGCTTCAATGACATTACCTCTCATTCTTCTAAATAGAGAATAGAATATAGACATAATTTACTCAGCCTCTCATCATAGGACATCCCTGTCGTCCCAGGAACCAATCTAGTGAGCCTTTGCTGTACTGTCCCCAGTACAAGTATATCCTTGCTTAGATGTGGAGACCAAAACTGCACAAGTACTCCAGCGGTTAGATTTTGCACTCCCTTGCTGGTGGGTTTCTGGTAGGAGGTAATGTAAAATGTAGTGGCTGGCCTTCCCATCTGCCCCCGACCTGTCTGAAATTTTAATTAAATGGCCAATTAAGGACCTCATCCTGCTGCTGCCCATATTTGATCCATGGAGAGGCCTATGCCATGCAGGAAGCCCGGCAGCTTTACATGTACAGCTGGCGTCATGCAAGGGAGGTGAACCTACCTTTGCAAGTTCTTGGGTCCATTGGAGGCACTCCCCCTCAAGGTCATCCCCCCGTTAACTCTCCTCCCGTCCTCTTGAACCTGGTTATCCGCCCCCACCCCCCCACCCCCCCAACCCCCAACCCCTCAGCACTCACTGAGACTTCCAACCATGTACTTACCTCATATGCTCAGTGTGATGGGACTACCTGTAGACCGAGATGTAGCCAACACTGCTCCTGGGTGGTGCAGCTGGGACTTCAGAGCTGCTAGCCAACTGATTGGTCAGCAACACTCTAAGGCAAGACTTCCTACGGACATGGGGCAGAAGTCTAGCCTTAAAACAATTAATGCTGCTCCCAGCATTAAATTGCTGCTGGTGTGGTGGTACGGGGACTGTGGCTCCCTGTGAAATCCAGCCCTAGGTCTCACCAAAGCCCTATACATTGTAGAAAGACCTCCTTTTATTGTACTCCAATCCCCTTACAATAAAGGCCGACATGCCATTTGCCTTCCTAATTGCTTGCTGTACCTGCATGCTAACTTTCTGCGTTCCTTGTACAAATACACCCAAGTCTCTCTGAACATCAACATTTAAAAGTTTCATGCCTTTTAAAGATATATGCTTTTGATTCTTACTATCTTTGTGGCATTCCACTCATCACAGCCTGGCAAAGGAAAAATGCACTGTTTATTCCTACTCTCTGCTATGTGTCCATTAACTAATCCTCCACACATGTTATTATCCCCAAATTTATGAGTAAATGTCATGGAATGTGAGCATACTGTTAAAGGGCCACTATCAGCATTGTTATGGCCATGTGAGGAGGAGTGAAGTGAATCCCCTATTCTCCCAATCCAGGTCTGACTGTTACAGGGTTTTTGGTGAATTTAGAGAGGGTGTGCTTTGCCAATTCTGTATCATTTCCACTGTTTATGCTTTCAGATTGTAAAGTATTAGTCAGACAGGTTTTCTTAGTTTAAATAAAGAATAAGATAAGTTTATTGAAACTATTTCCTGAATTTAAAAAAAAGCATGGGCGGAATTTTCCGTGCCCTCTGGCATTGAGCATGTTTGGCGGCGTGAGTGGACAATATGGTAAGCAGGCCAGAAATCGTTTTCCCAACATTGTGAAAACAGTTTACAATCGTCCACTCAGCCTATCGATGATGGGCTGCATTTCCCACCATTCTACGTTGGGAACCAAATTGTAATACATCTGTATATCATTATATGGCCAGCCTGCTGGTATCACCCCCACCCCACCCCCTGCCCCGCTGGATTGTCCGTCCACATCGGCGTGATTGCACACTGACACATTTCACAACTGCATTTATGAGGCGTGCACTTGGCAGACTGCAGTTTGATGGGGAACTCAGAGGTGAGCGCACAGTAATGTTGAGCAGCACTCACCAGGGCTGCCTGTTGGACTTCAAGATTGAAGTATGTTGGTGGTGGGGTGGGGTGGGGTGGGGGGGTGCAATGTGCCCTGTGATTGAGGCGCATTGGGTGCAAAGGCTCCATTGCATTTGAAGGTAGTGTACAAGCACGTGCGGAGCAGGGGTGAGGGAAGCAGCCATGCATTAGGGAAACCTTGCATACAATGTGATCCTTAATCTGCAGCTGAGTCAGTTCAGAGGAAGCCGCATTTAAATACGTGGAGTCGGGTCTCTAGCTTCTCTGCCCACTCAAGCAATGCAGAGGCATGAAAGTGTCACCAAATGTTCCAGAGCTTTTCACCCCTCGGGCACAGGCTGAAAAATAATGAGCGTTTTAATGGACTGCAGAACAGTTGGACGACTGGGCACATTGTACAATCTTTTTGATAAATCTGGCCATGGAGCAGTCCTGGTGGAGGTGCTCACAGCCCCTTGCAATGTCATCTTCCCAGTTTGGACCAGTTTCCGCCATGGTTCAAGCTAACAGTGCAGCCTTGCAGTGTGTGGGTTCGGAGAATGCCTGCACCTGAGCTGAGAGCACAGCATGCAGTCCAATGGGCAAAGCCACCTCCAATCGTTCAGGTGGAGTGGAGCAGAGATGTGTGGGGTTTCTGGCAACCATGCAGCGCTCTAAACACTGGCCATCAAAGGGTTAGCCACCACTCTCCGGGATGTGTTAAGGGGCCTTCTGGCTTAACCAAGATATGTCCTTAGAACACCCAAGCTAACCCACGCGTCTGTCTCTTTCATCCTGCAGTAGGAGCACATCAGAAGCATGGAGCCTGGTGAACTAGCTGTATGCCTCGTGGCTTACAGGGAGCAAAGAGAACAGAGAGACAGAGACTTCCGGCTGCTCAGAGCCCTCAGGAAGAAGGGGAGACTGGGGCTGCCGCACACGCTGCCAAAGAGCTACAGCGAGCCATCGCTGGTTGGCGTCTAGCTAGACCCAGGGTCCTTAGACTTCACCTTTCATTCCTGCAGATGACCGAGAATCAGTGTCACCAAAGAGTGCACATGTCTAGGGAACTGGTCAGTCACATCTACCACCTGCTGCAGGATTTGGCGCCACAGGAACATGGAAGGCATCCAGTGCCAGTGGCCATGAAAGTGACCACGGCACTCAAGTTTTACACCAGCAGCTCCTTTCAGGGCTCCACAGGTGACCTTTGTGGGATCTCACAAGCCTCCACCCTCAAGTGCGTCCATGAGGTCACAGATGCCATCTTCATGAAGGCACACAACTTTGTGCATTTCACCCTGGACCAGGACAGCCAGGATGTAAGAGTGATTGGACTTGCCCTGATCAAAGATTTCCCACAGGTGCAGGGTACCATTGACTGCACTCACGTGACGCTCAAGTCTCCATGGCAACATGGAGTCAACTATGTCAACCACAAGAGATTCCATTTGCTGAATGTGCAGCTGGTGTGTGACCACCAGAAACACATCCTACAGGTCTGTGCATGGTTTCCAGGGGCTGTCCACAACTCCTACATTCTCAGTCGGTCACAGATCTTTGACATCTTCCTGGGTCCACAGAAGCTGCAGTTTTGGCTCCTTGGGGACAAGGGCTACCCGCAGAGGCCGTGGCTGATGACACCCGTGCGGCGGCCTCAGACTGCAGCAGAGTGAAGGTACAATGAGGGTCATGCTGCAACTTGCAACTAGGAAGCCCTAATAGTCGCCCGATTGCAGGAGGATGATGACGACATGCAGTGAGGACACTCCATAGATCTTCACATTGCCACTGAGAATGTCTGACTCCTGTCTGGCTGAGGGCAGTTTGCTTGCACTCTGTGATAAGATTCATATCATGGGTTGCTGCCATGAAACTCTAAACTCACCTGATTCTTTGTCTGTCTTCAGTACCTAACTGCTTCAAGAGCACAGTGTCACTGGTCACAGCTGCTGAAAAGATGGGGGCCAGCCTCACCTTGAAGGTGCTGAGCGCACACAGAGAGAATGATGGAACTCTGTGAAACGTGTCCACTACATTCTGGCAGCAATGACAAGCACCATCGAGGTGCGGGTTTCACTGATGTGTCCAGGGAATGTGAAGTCGGAGCATCACTTTAGTCTGAAGGCTGCACAGGGAAGAGGCCCTGGACTGAGATACCTGTCTTTATCTTGTGCACAAAGGCTTCACATCTGAGTGACATGAACACTGCTCATCAGAACAATGAACTAAACGCAGGATGACATTCTTGGGAGTTTATTTACAATAGTGAACATTGTGTTCAAGATGTTAACACTCATGCCCAGGCTGTGCAACTACATCTTCTTAACCTTCCTAGATGCTGCTACATCTTGGTGCTCCCCAGACATTCACAGCGGAGGCGGAGGCAGCCTGCTGACTGCAAGGTCATTTGTAATGGGCGTCCTCTGGAGGGCCAAGACCTGGAGGCCCCCAGGCTACTTTCGGGGTCCTGCTGTGTGGCAGTGGCACCTTCTTCAAGCTGTGTAGCTGGAGCTGCTAGGGTCACAGGAAGAGGGGATTTGATGGGCCGGAAACTCCCGGAATCACCTGGGTGGATTGCCCTGGAGAAAGCACCTTCCTACGGTTGTCCAAGGGCCCCTGGCTGACTCCTTGAGCAGACGGGGAAGCTGGAGTGAAATCGAGCTGCCCCGCAGCCCTCTCGTGTGCTCACTGTTGGAGGCCAACTATGACATCAGCGATGGAGTTAAGCCCGCGCAGCAGTGCAGGATTGGCATCCTGGACCAAGGTCTCCACGGCAGCCACCATTCTACCAGTGTTGAGCTTGGTGCGTTGGCATGCAGGCGCTATCACCTCAACCTGAAGGCGGATGGACTGCTCCATCATGCCTTGCAAGCTGAGGAGTGCAGCGGACATCCCTTCCTGATGTTCCTGAGCTTGTCTTTGTAGGTCCAGCAACTGTGACATGACCGAGTTCAGAGGCTCGTCATCTGACTCCGACTCAGTAAATTTCTGGCCTCCAGCAATCCTCCAAGAATAGGTACCTGGGAAGTCCCTGCCGCCACCTGCTGTGGATAAGGAAGTGTGATGTTCTCACCAAATTGTGATTCCGAGGCTACTCTAAAGCGAGGTCCCACCGAGGTTCGCGTCTCTGCATTGGTTGAGGGGGTGGGTGAGCGCTGTGACGGGTCATCAAGGAGGGTGCCTTCAGATCCCTCTTTAGAAGTTCCTTCAGGGTTTGGTTGGAGGCCCTGGGTCATAGACTCTGTTGGCTGTTTCCCAGATGTGTCTGAAAGCAAGGAGAGATAATTAATGCATGGCAGTGGCCTGTGAAACAAGACATATCACTTACAGCATGGCTGCCTGATGGATGTTGCACTGCTAGATCCTCACTTGGTAGAGCAGTGCTGACCTCATTGTCAGCACAGGAACGGTCCAGATCCTCACCTGGGTGGCTCTGTTTTCAAAGTCCATGAGGACCTTGATTTCAAGCATCCCCCCACCGATAAACAACCTCTTCCTCTTGTTCTGTGCCAGCTTGTCCTGCATGAATAGAGATGGAGAAAGTGTAAGCAGGATGCTAGCCAGGCCAGATGATAAGTATGCCTGGCCTGTGTGGGTGGTGAGTGGTGATGGACGGGATGAGGACAATGAAGGTGTGTCTGAGAGGGCAAATGGTCATGTCCCTTTAAGTAGCAGCGACGGAGATCCCTGTGGATGTGTGATGGGTCGTGAGTGTGTGAGTTGAGAGCGCTGAGAGTGACTTACCCTGGCGGAATGGAGGAGATCATTCACCCTCTTGCACCACTGGGTGGCTATCCTCTTTTGTAGGGCATTGGCACTGACCACCGCTGCCACCACCTCCCGAGTCAGATTGGTGATGTTGCTACCTTCCTATGGCCAAAGCGGGAGTAGAGAACATCACAGTGGGCCTCCATGCATCCAAAAGGTACTCAAGGGATGCACCAGTAAACCTGGGGCCATGGCCTTTTTGCCTTTCGGGGCCATGTCTTCTGTGCAGCAGTCCTGTGCTGGAAGCACTTAGAGGTGTGTGTGCAGCTGCACTTTATATATGGAGCCTGGCATGATGATGCAGTGAGGTGATGGCATGATGGGTGAATGAGAGCCCACCCACCATCCCAATGGCATGTTTCCCAGGAATGTATAACTAATGCGGCGTGAGAAGCTGCCATTGCAGCTGGCGGGTAAAACATCATTTTACCTGCCTGCTGCCGCATTTAGTGCAAATCTGGGACAACTCCGCCTTTGGTAAATCGCAACCACAATTCGTACATCACACACACTTGCCTGAGCCCATACACACACCTGTAAGATGCCAGAATTAGAGGATATGAATCAGGATTTTTTTACAGTTCATGAAAAAGAAGGGAGACAAGGGAGACGGTTAGCTGTTCCTTGGCGGGTCTCAATGCAGGGATTCCACATTGCAGCCGTTTTGTTCAGTTGCCTTCCTGGGTGTTGTTGTATGGAGCAGATTCCCATGTCTGATTCCCAAAAGATCTCCAATCACAGTAGATTTCTCTTCTCAGGATGGTTACTTTGCAAATGTGGCCACAATATTTCCAATCCCTTTTCCAGTTTCCAGTTTCCAATTTTGAGTCCCTCTGCTAGCTGTATATTCCATAAAAATCTATTTGTCCATATCTGTTGCAGTTATTGTTTTTGAACAGGCAATTGCATTTTGATGTCTCATTTCAGAAACATTTGAAAAGTCTTAGGATAGTGTGAAGTCAACAGGAGGTGGGGTCTTTCATGCTCCCAGTGGGTTGTGTCTCTTTATTTCATCCTGCTTGGTGGAATGCAAGCTGTGTATTGTATCAGTCTGCGCAGTTTCCATTGTCTTCAGAGGATTCCAGTTATTTTTTTAAATCCAGCCAGGCAGAAAAAAGATACATTGGAAATTGCATCTTTAAAAAAAACACATCCTCATAACATCATTAAAGAGTGTTTACAGCACAAACATATCATAATAACTGAATTACACCTTCAAATCCCTGTGCACAATGTAATCTTGGTGAAAATGAATCTGTTCTTTTCTGCCTCTCGAAATGAAAATAGGTCTGAGAATCGCTTTTTTCCATTAGTCACTTAGTCGATGCCTAGAGGTATAGACCAAAGACAAGTGCATATTGCACTTGATCTGGTCTTTGCTCTTTACAGCGAACTGACCAACCTGCTGTGTGTTGAGAACATTGATGCATTTATGTAGAAGCTATATAAACACATGAGGTAGAAGGGAATAGATGGATAACTGATACTGTTCAATAAACAGGGGTGGGGAGGAGTCCTGTGTGGATTACAATTGCTGTTGTACACCAGTTATTCCAAGAAGCCTGATCCTGTGCTGTAAAATGTGTAGCTATGTAGCATTTTCAAGCCTTGTGACAGGTTTGTACTCCGTTCCTAATCAGAACTGTGGCAAACACAAACTGTGTTGTGCTTCTGCAGGGGGTGGGGGTAGGGGTGGAGAGGTAAGGAGTCACCTCTGAGTAGGCCTTGGTGCACAAAAAAGCAAACACCCTGCAGTACATTCTGTCGCCTTTGTTGTGTGGCTGTGGGCCAATTACCTCCCATCAACAGGGCACACGACAGCACAAAGAAGTTCAAGGCCATTCTAGATTACTGGAACACAATGCAGGCAGGAAAACACCTTGTTAACTAAAGAAACACAGCTTCACAAAATCAACTGGAGTTGGGGGTGGGGTGAGTTGGAGAGGAAAGAGAATTTGTGTCTGGCTAATATTTCCTGTTAAGCAGAGCTTGTGTTTATCAGGTCTGCAAAAAAGGGAAAACCTTGATGTGATTCAGATCTCCAGAAGGAAGTTATGATTGAAATTATTAGAAAGGCTTTGCTGCCCTGGTGTCAATAGAATAGACCTTCATCTTTTCCTTTTTCTTGTAAAATCTGTGAATGGCTGACTACTGACCTAGTCGTCATTAGTAAATCATATGTGATCACAGGGTCATAGAGCAGCCGTGATTAATACTGTAACCGAGCAACACCTTTTCTTAGACATAGCTTTTAAATTTTATTTCATTCTTTTGTGGGATGTGGGCTTTGCCAACAGGGCCAGCATTTGTTGCCCATCCCTAGTTGCCCTTGAGAAGGTGGTGGTGAGCTGCATTCCTGAACAGCTGCAGTCCATGTGGTGTAGGTACACCCACAGTGCTGTTAGGGAGTTCCAGGATTTTGACCCAGCGACAGTGAAGAAACAGCAATATAGTTCCAAATCAGGGTGGTGTGTAGTTTGAAGGGAAATTTGCAGGTTGTCACGGTCTCTTACAGTCTGCTGCCACCATGCATTTTGAGGGTCTCAATGTAGACCTAAAGGAATCTGTCTCTGTGCTATCTATGCTAAGCAAGATATTGAGACTGACGAGGGTTCTGGTCAAAAACAATTACATGAAGTTTATTACTAGCAACAACTATATACAGCAGTACACAGGCCTTGATCTAGCCTGGTCCTAACAGTTACATAGGCTGATTACTTGGCTTTATGACTGCCTCATAAGGTATATATAAAGTCTTACTGATACAGAGTCACAGACAGTAGTGAATATCTGCCGTAGAGATCACAGGTAATAGTGAACATCCAGCTTGGAGGCTATACATTTTATCCTCCAGCCTTACATGTGATAATGTCATACTGATGTCACTATGCAGCTTCTTAAAGTACATGTCATTGCATACAATATCACTACATCCCCCTTTTCCCGTTTGATAAGGATAAACATTTTGTGAGAACATACATAACAGTGAATATCAGGCATAACAAGATTGAGTCTATGCAAGAAGACACAGTTTTGGTGGGCATATGACATAACCGTATCTTGTTCTTGTGTAGCTTTCAGAGTGCTGTGTTGTGTCCTCTGGTTGTGCATTCACAGCTTGTGTTTCACTGTGGAATCATCTTGTCTTACAGTATTGGTAATTGTGTGGTCCTCTGCGACTGAAATAACATTGCCTGTGTCTGAGTCATTGTCAGTCTGATCCGTCTGTGGTGCGGCATGCACAATGCACAATGTACCAATGGTTCTTTCTGAGGGTCTGTTTGTTTGGCATCTCAACCTTTTAAGACCATGGCCGTGTGCACTTTCACAGTATATTTCCTTGTACCTATGTCTTTGTATGGTGATCCAATGTGCACATGCTTTGACCTACTTTCAACTGTGTTAATGGTTTTGCTCTCTGGTAATGCTGCTAGGATATCCTCTCTCCCTGTTATAATAGAATATCATGAGCTTCCATCTGGATTGGCAGTAGATGGGATGGGAGAGGGGAATGGACTTGCCTGCCAAACATCAAATTGGTGAATGAGGGTAGACCCTGTAGTGTGGCACAAAAAATGAGCATGGGGATTTGGAAATCTTGCTTGGTTGCCTTACACTTTAGAAGTGTTGCTTTGACCATCTTGATGGTCCACTCTACCAACCTGTTGCACTGAGCATCATGTGGGGAAGATCTGATGTGATTCACAACCCATTTTGTGTCGATGTTCTGGAAGGGTGGTCCTGTATATTGAGGACTGTTGCTTGAGAGAATGGTTTCAGGCACACTAAACATGCCGAAAATCACAGTGAGAGTGTCAACAACTGTAAAGCTGATCGTGTGCTTGATCTGGCAAAAAAAGGAATTTGGTAAAATAGCCTGTTACCAAAATGGAATTTCACTGTGTTAGGAAATAGAGATAGTTTAAGTAAGATATATTTGTATTTGAGGGTGTTAGAAATGAGTTTTAGCTTTAATGTTTAATTTTGATTTGTACTTCTGTATCTGTGTGTTAAAGAAAGGTCAAGTTGAGTTTTAGTTTCACTTTAAAAGGTGCCTGCATTTCCAATGAGAGTTTATGACTGAGGGAGAAGTTAAGCAAACCCAAAAGTAAAAAAGACTAGGCTGTTGCCTAGTAACAGGGGTCCAGAGAGGCAGGTCGCTCCCACAGACACAGAAACAAGAAACTAGAAATAGCAGTTTTTGAGTTCAGTTTTGAAGACAGCTGCCAGGCAGAACCAACGTAGAAGGGGCAGATAGCCAGTCCCAATCTAAAGTTGGTTGAAAGTAGCTGCCGGTGAGAAACTGGAGCAAAGGGGACAAATGGCCAGTCCCAAGCTAAAGAAAAAAGTCCCCAAATCTAGGGGAATGGAACAGAAGAAAGTCCCAACCAAACTTTCTAGTCAAAGGAAGGACAGGAACTTGGAAAAGGCTCTGTTAAGTGAAGTTAAGAGTGAGGGGCAGAGAATGGCTCCAAGTTTCAAGATTAAAGCTCCAAGCTGCAGGAAGCAAAGTCAAAGCAATAAAGGCTTATGAGAAGCCAGAAAGTCCAAAGAGGCAACTGAAGGTCTGTAACTTTTTGATATGGGCATGTGAAGCAGTGGTGTACTGTTGACGGCTGAGTTAGTGAGAGACAGTACATGGAAGACAGCTTGAATGCATGTGATGACCCAGGGGAAAGGAACATCAGAAAGAGAGTTCAAAACTCTGGAGGTGGACCGTTGCGGAAGGTGTCTGAGAGCAAGTGTCAGTTTGGGAGAAGCGAGTTCTTGGAGGGTGGGGATTGGAAGCCCTTGTGTGAAAGATGGAGTTCAGAGAGACTAGTTAGCTCACAATTTGACAGGTATCTGGGGGAGTTGAGGAGAGATCCATAGCATCTGTTTGGGGTGGCATCTGTCACTTGGTTTCAGAGTGTGGCGTGCCTAGCCACATGATGCCATAGGTTTACATGGACCTTGTATTCTCTGTGAACATTAGAGTATAAGATAGCTTTTGTGACTTGTGTTACCCTTACAAATTCTGGACGTATCTGTAAAGGTATAGTTGTGGGTGAAGAAGTATTGTAATATAGTTAATTTTTTCTTGTTTATTAAATGTTTTATTCTTTGTTTAACAGTTCAGCAGCTAACTCCGATGACTGTTCAGTAGATACACTCCATGAATCTAAACAAACAATTAAAAGTTAGGACTTATGAAGCTGGGTTCAACTCTGGGATCAAACTTGTTCAGTGGTAACCTCAGCTAAGATCAACACAGCTGTCTAGATGAAATAAATCAGTGGCTATTTTCAACCATGGGGCAGAGGGGATTTCACGTAGTAACAATGATTCTCTGTCTTGCTGTGGTTGGTACATCTAGCAGGTATGGCATGCCTGTGTCAATCTGTCAATGTCCTTGTTAATTTCTGGCCAATAAACCGATTCTCTGGCAAGGTGTTTTGTTTGTTCTGTGCCCATGTGTCTGACGTGTAGGTGACTTAACATGGTTTGATGCATTGCCTGAGGTATGAGGACTTGCTTGCCTTTGAATATGATGCTTCTGGAGATACCCAGTTTATCTCTGTAGTGCCAAAATGACCAGATACTTTCGTGAACATCCTTGATGTGATCAGGCCAACCTACAATAATAACTTACTTCAGCTGTTGAAGCTGTGGATCTTCTTGGGTGACCTATTGGATTGTTTCAGCTTGGCCTTGTCCAAAATGGATGAAGTTGACGTGGAGATTGTCTTCTACATTGTATTCAATATTGTCCATGTGGAAGTCTAAAGGAACGTCTTTGTTCTTGGCTGGGCTGGGTAACCAGCTCAGCGTGTCAGAGGTTACCTATGTGTCTCTTGTGGAATCAATGCTTCCTTTGGTGCTTTCCTGTGTGGTGGTAGTGGTCTCTGCCATGTCGTTGATAGTAACCATGTGAATGTCACTACACACTGGCAGACCAATGATTTCCTGGCCATTGGTTTTCACAGCATAAAAGATTCCTAGTGTCCACCTGGATCTTCCGTATTGGCACTGCAGTGTGATGGTGTCAATGCATGCGATGTCAGATCCGTTGGAGGCAGTAAGCCTGTCAGATGTTGACTGGACTATGCTGTGCCATGCCCTGTGTATGTGGTGTTGAGAATGTGCAATGGTAAGGTGTTGGCTTTTGAGCCAGTATCAATTTTCAATGTATGGTATACTCTCTAAAGTGTACTTAGCATTTGCAGTGGCAAATGCTTCAGCTTGTCTGACTCTGTCCACATAGTAAATGAAGTTGACAATATATAGTTTGGCCTGGATCTGTACACAGTGGTGTATGGAGGAGGTGTATTTCACTTCATTGACATGTTTACACTTTGGAGATCAGCCCTGGAACTGTCATTGCTATTGGATTGTTGTGGAATCCTTCTTTGTTGTGATTTTTCACTTAGGGCACATCTAGTTTGTTGCATTTGTGACACATTTTTGCCCAGTGCCCTTTGGTGAAGCAGATTTTTCACATGTTGAAAAATGCTGGGCATTGCCTGGGTAAGTGCATAAGACCACACCACATGCAGGTTTTGGGTGTCTTTGATGTTCTAGTTACCACAGCAAAGGTAGATTTGTGATTGAGGGCTTGAAGGTGCTGTTCACCAGCCATTAATGCCTCAAATTTTCTACCTTCATACAGTAGTGCATCTATTGAGTAACCTTTGGCTTTGTCTGGTAGCGCTTTCCTGAAAGGTTTGATGGGCATTGAAGCGATGGTAAGTTCCATCAATCTCTCCACAAGGTCATCGGCATTGAAGTCATATTTGGCTCCTTTGTGCCGGCACCTGTTTATAAATTAATCGAAGCTTTCACTTGGCTGTTGTTGGTACGACATGAACTCTAGCCTGTGAATTCTAAAATTAACTCGGACCTTTAGTGGATTTTCGGTGAGTTTGAAGATTTTATCAGGGTCTCTATGGTCTTCATCAGATAAACCTGATGAGTTTACATGCATTGCCAAGAACAATTTGTCATTTGGCGGCCTTTTTCTCTTGTTCCTGTACCTACTAGTCCACAAAATGTAAGTGCATCTTCTGTCGAAAGAGTTGAAATTCTACAGGAAGATTTCCTGCACGCCAGTTCATTGTCAAAATCTCTATTTGCCACTGTGATGTTCTTGATTATATACTGCACTGGGTGCCACCCAAATGTAGTTGCTGAGTGCTGTGTCTCTGGATGAGAATTTGCACTTGCTCTCTGTCTGCGATCCTTGTGCTGTTAGAGAACAAACGCTACAACAATGTATCACTGTGGGCTCATAACATTGTGCTGAAAAGGGGAAAAGCTTGCCTCTCCTTTTGCTGTATGTTTTAAAAGTAGCACTTTAGATGCTTGGCTTCTTCTAGCCTGGTTTCAAATAAGGAGAAAGAATTTAAATTGCAGGTCTTTAGATTGTGCCTTGCTCGTTGTTTCTGTTGCAGTATTGAAACTGTGCCGTTTTATTCTGCTGGGTTGCTACCACACCTTTATTGTTAGGGCGGAAAAGCTGGTTTTAGCACTGAAATTGAAAAAACAAAATGACGGAACCAATCAACAGCCGTGCTGAGCTCTGCCGGGAGCCGTTGGAGCTTGCCTTTCCCGGCCCTCTCAGCCTGGGGCATGTTTGTTTCTTTTTTGAACAAACTTACTGCTCTAACCTTCATTGTTAGGGTGAGTGACTTAAAATAGCTGATCCCAAAGCTCTGACATGATGAAGCCTGCTGCCCAAATCACTGAGCTTGCAGTGAGGCCTTCACTTTCTTCAGAATTCGGATGTCTGTGGGAACTAGTCTCTGCGCCTAATGTCGGATGCTAAATTCTTGAGGCTGAAAAACTGGACTGTTTCTGTTTTTAAACGGAAGCACCCAAACTGAGGTTCCCTTTGAGTGACTTCCCTTAAAGTGTTGTACTCATAGACTGTCCTTCCCTCGAGGAGCCTGGATTGGTGCTAGGTAAGTGGAATCACTACCGTTGGTGTTGCTGCTGAAGTGGTCTCCTGCCTTGTGTTCTGGTATCTTCAGAAATTATCTGCCCTGCGGTGACATCTTTAGAAGTGACCACCTGCCAACCTGTTATGGTCTCTTGCAGTCTGCTGCCACCATGTTGAGGGTCTCGATGTGGACCTCAAGGAATCTGTCTCTGTGCTATCTATGCTAAGCAAGATATTGAGACTGACAATGGCTCTGGTCAAACACAATTACATGAAGTTTATTACTAGCAACAACTATATACAGCTGTACATAGGCCTTGATCTAGCCTGAGTCCTAACAGTTACATTGATTGATTGCTAGGCTATATGCCTGACTCATAAGGTCTTACTGATACAGAAACACAGACTGTAGTAAATATCTGCAGTAGAGATCACAGCCAATAGTGAACAACTAACATGGAGGCTGTACTTTTATCCTCCAGCCTTAAATATGGTGATGTCATAGTGATGTCACTATGCAACTTCTTAAAGGTACATGTCATTGTCTGCACTGGCATGCATACAATGTCACAACACAGGTGGTGGTGTTCTTATGCATGCATCTGCTGCCCTCGTCCTTTTAGGTGGTGGAGGTTGTGGGTTTGGAAGGTGCTGTTGAAGGAGCCTTGATGAGTTGCTGCACTGCGTCTTGTAGATGGTACACACTGCCACTGTGCATTGCTGGTAGAGGGAGTAAATGTTTAAACACAATTTTATTTGGAGCTTTGCAAAAGGATAAACGTTTTTATCATGGGATTTACAATGTTAAATGATACTGATGGTTAGCCTTGTCCTAATGTCTTCAGAGTTTTTACACAATTTAAACGAATCACCACACACACACACACACACACACACACACAGTCAGTTACAATCACAGCTTATGTTATGACTGAGCAAGCCAGATCAATATTTCTCAATGATCGTAAACCTTACATTTTTTAATTTTAAAAACAAGCAGAAGAGCTTTGATCTCAAAAGCACAGAACTCCAGTAGCACTTTTAGGATTTTAAAAATTAAATCATTTATTCAAAAAAATTAAACACACAAGATTAAAGTTACACAGTTAAAACAGTCTTACAGAATAACCCACAAAAAACCTGCTTAGTCAAAAGTACACAATTAATATACCCTCTTGGTAACAATTTTTAACCATAAAAATCCAATAGTATTACCCAAATCAAGGAATTGATGCCACTTTAATAAAGGTACACCTCATGACTTCTCAAACACTTCCATTCTGATGTGGAATTCCAAAAGAGGTTCAGGAACAAATGGTTTCCCAAAACACAGACTTTCCTGGCTTGACACTGGGTGGCTGCCTCCAATTCAAAACTTTCATAGCTATTCAATGGATCACACACTTAACAAGCTGGTCTTTGGGGCTTTTTCCCTACAGCTACCAAACTCAGTTAAACATCCTTCCTTAAATATCATTTTTCCTCTTTCACCTCAGATTCCAATGTCCTCAAACCTCCTTGAAATTCCAATTCTCCAAATATAAAAATCTTTCATGTTTTCTATTTTTGTCTCCATTTTCAGGTCAATAAAATTTAATATACCTTCCCCTGTTTACTCATGAAGCCTTTATAAGATGCAAACGTTCCTTTCCACCTCTGAAATCCCTTTTGAAATTCAACAGCTGGAAAGCCAAGTTCCCATTTAGCTCACAATGAAACTATTAGATCCACCCTATTTACTTTTAACTCAACCCCACCATAACCTCTCAAAACAAATGCACCAACCTAACATCTTTAACCTTTCATCTCTTAGCCCTCACAGACAGCTGTCTCTTGTAACATTTCCCCTGTTTAATTAACCCTGGACACACACACACACAGCTTTCTTTAGCCACAGAATACTGACATAACCCCCAAAAATATTCTAAAAATATCCCTTTCATCACATACAAACACACACACAAGAGTTTTGACTGGCTTAAGTGATTTGATTTCAATGCTCTATTGTAAATCATACACATGTAACTTCATTTTCCCACCTCCAACTATTCCCTGATTTAATCATCATACTTAACGTTTAGATAGAGCAGTGGACAGAATTTAACGCTGACTGAGCAAGAAAGAAAAGAGACGGGTGGGGGGCATAATTCTGCAAGAGCAGCTGTATCAGTTCTTTGATGTAAGCCAATGCATCATTTAAGTTGTATTGTATTAATCACTTTTAATCATGTAACCATGCTTTTATTTATTTCATGTTGTAGTGGTTGTAGTGGAGCCCTGTGGGCAGATGGTGCCCAGATGGTGGTATGAAGATGGAGCTACGGAGAAGAGCTTTGACCGAAAACATCGCTGAGGCTCATATTGAACTTTGTAAAAATAAAGATAGTTGAAACTAAATACACACACACACACACACACACACACACATATCAGGGCAGGTCCCTGAGGTGGTGGTTTACCACAGACACTTTGTCTACAGAAACTGGACTAGACAATGACCACTCAGGAATGTGTGAATGACCTTTTTCCTGCCCCAAGATGCAGAATCGCACACATTGTTGGCATGCACCTGGAGACACCCCTACTGCTGAGGGCAGGATATGACCACGTAGGGGTGGTCCTGGATGGCCAGGGTGGGATTAATAAGCCAATTGGACAATCCGATTCAAGGTATTACCTTATATGCCAAAAGCCAGGGTCAGGAAGGTGTATAAAGACACAGCCCTCAAGGACATTATCACTGCAGTCAGTAGAATAGCCTGGTCAGCCATTCCAAAGTTATGCTGGGAGATCTGTTGAAGCACCTGAGATGGATCCTAGGTCACGGCATTCCTAAGCAACCATTATCATTGTGTGCATGTACGATTGCTTAGAGATTTTAAAAAAAAGGTGCTTCACATTTAGTGAAACAGCATCCCAAGCTATTGATATCAAGAATAGAGACAAGAACCTTTAGACCAGAGAGGGGGGTCTTACACTAGTGTTGGGATAAAAGGGCCAACTTATCCTGGCAGCTTAGAGGACATATAATAGCTTTGCATATCATTATTACTCATTAACATTGAACTTTTAACGATTCAATGTTACCTTTAGAATTAAGTGTGAGATGCATGGGGATCATGGGACTTCAGTTTCTCCACCATTTAAAGCTGGTGGTCGTAGTATAAGGATTTAATAGCCATTATGCTAATATACATCATCGGTGATGTCAGATAACTTGTCTCTAGAAGGTGCCTTATGCTTATCTGTTCCTGTACGTTGTTGGAAATAGTTAATAAATGTTTGGAAGTTCCTGAATGTCTTGTTTCCAGTAGTCTCTGTTAAACATACACTGGGCCCATTTCTAATATTACTTCGGTGGTGAGCAGGTGAATCCATCTATGAGGGAAAGGTGAGCCACTTGGCGATGCTCGCCACAACTTGGAAATTTTCTTGGAAAATGGGAGAGGAGGCCAATAAGAGATAAAGTTTACCAGCAGCCTTGCCTCCGGCAGTCTCTATCGATCCCAACTAAGGGCAGCCTAAACTAAGACCCATAACAGACCTTATAGTGAACTCCCATGTTTTGCTGGGACACAAAGACATAATTTTCTTTGTGTCACCAACATTCAGTCATTAGCCAATGACAGATGAGATTCTGCAAGTTTGGGCCTAATATCTGAAAGTGCGTTTACATTACCAGTATAGAGCTGGTGTGAAGCGGTAACACTGGGTAGTTAGGACTCGATAGCATCCCAGTGTTACAAAATTAGATGTATTGGGTTTGAGTTTCCATGGTGGCTCTTCTCACCCTGCACTAGGGTAACTTCGCTGGAAAATTTTGAAACCTTGTAGACTTGTTTATGGTGTTATCAGTGTTTCTGCAGATCATATTCCACTTTGTCAAATTGGGGAGGACCAGGGCACGTATGTACATATGTTCATATTTAAACTGCAAATAAGTAGGAATAACCTAGACATTAGGCGATTCTTCTTTCTCCAGAGAATAGTGAGCCCCTGAAAGCTGTTGCTGGCTGATATTCTGTGCACCGATTCTCTCCAGGACTTCAAGAGGGACCCGGACGGCATCAGAGCTGGAGCAGAGATCGCATCATATAGAAGGTATGTGGATTAAACGGTTAATGTGCACATATCTATGTGATCCTGAGGATTGCTTTCGATTGTCTGAGATAATTGGAGAGGACTTTTCCAGAGCATTTTTGCTTATTATAGGCTTTATTTTTTAACATGATGTCTGCCTCCCCCAGGAGATTACATGCCCATAGGAGTTAGGAAATGTAGAGCAGCTTTGAGGGATCTGCTTGTCTTTTCCTTTCCGTTATTTTTGTGTGCTTGTATGTAGCTGTCACCAATGAACAATCAGCAGGACTTCCATATAACTTCAACCACATTGTCTTTGGTCCATTCTTTCTTTTTGTTCTGTTTTCTCCAGGGTTAAAACCATGTTCAATTGGAGAAATAATCCGTGACAATATGGCTGATACACATCAGTACAGAATCAAATGCCTCTGTGGGTTTCTAAATAAAATGAAGGTTATTTTTAATATCCTAAGGCTTGTTAAGCACAAAGCCACTAGTGTGGTTCTGTCTGATGCCTCCATGATACCTATCTTTTAGGTGCTGATGTCCAGCATTGCAGATCTGATCTTCAAAGAGTGTACGAAATGACCCTGCTCAGCAAATATTCTTTGTGGATGTCTGACAGCCTGATGTAATTATTTGATTTCCTGTGTCTCTGGATGAACTTCAAAGCAGTTATAAAATATGTCCATGGCAGACCTCCCTAATTCATGAGTCCTCCTCATGAGGAAGGAGACCGAGTGAGGGGGAGCGGGGTGGGGAGTGCAGTTATGCAGTGGCCTCCACAACTGAAAAGGGACAGAACCAGGTTGAGTTTGACCATGGCTGTTATTTTCTATATTCAGGAGTGTTGCATCTAAGTTTGGTACAGTGATGTGAATCTGATGTTTGTCTTAGCTCTTGTGTTCTGACCTATTTATTATCATTGATAAACTTCTTCTGCAGTTCTTAACCTGACCCATGATCTGATAGAATAGTTAATCAAACATTTTCTGAAGGCAAGGAGATTGCGTCAATGCAGATGATGAATCATTATGGTGACAGAGGCTTTTGCTTGTCTGATAAACTTGCAATAATGGGGAAGTGAAAGGCATGTTCTGGATTCTAGACACATGGGGCTTAGTAACAAGAAAGGCACTGGGCAGAAACAATTGGAGGTAAATGTTGAAAAATGTAACGGGTCAGAAGTGCCTTGCATGACCATGGAGAAAAGCAGATTCCCTCCATCTGACGAGTCCCACTCCACCTCATATTGAAGCAAAGGTTGTAGTGTTGGTAACTCACAGTGCTACTTTCATAAAGTGAAGAACCATCAATCCTGAGCACCACAGTAAGTTACAATTGTATTTTTTTGCACAGATATAAATTTGAAAATCACTACCACTAATAAATTAACCTTCAAAACCTACCTTCCCCATCTAACAGCTCATCTGATGCACTGGAAGTTAAACAAGTTGGGGCTAATGTTAACTGCTTGCTGTCTGCATTAACAGAGTGGTAGCAGATTGAAAAATGCATTGAATCACTTGTCACCACATTTTCACTGGTGCTTTGGCTGTCTGTTTCAGGCAGGAGACCACTTTTTATATATGTGTTGAGATTCTTTGCCTTTAAACATTTTTTTTCTTTATTCTTTTATGGGATGCGTGCATCGCTGGCTAGGCCAGCATTTATTGTCCATCCCTAATTGTCATTGAGGTGGTGGTGGTAAGCTACCTTCTTGAACCAGTGCAGTCCCTGTGGTGTAGGTACACCCACAGTGCTGTCATAGAGGGAGTTCCAGGATTTTGACCCAGCAACAGTGAAGGAACAGTGATATATTCCCAAGTCAGGATGGTGAGTGACTTGGAGGAGAACTTCCAGTTGGTGGTGTTCCCATGTGTCTGCTGCCCTTGTCCTTCTAGATGGTAGCAATCATGGGTTTGGAAGGTGCTGTATAAGGAGGCTTGGTGAGTTGCTGCAGTGCATCTTGTAGATGGTACATGCTGCTGCCATTTTGCATCAATAGTGGAAGGAGTGAATGTTTGTGGAAGGGGTGCCAATCAAGCAGGCTGCTTTGTCCTGGATGGTGTCAAGCTTCTTGAGTGTTATTGGAGCTGCACTTATCGAGGAAAGTGGAGAGTATTCCATCACATTCTTGACTTGTGCCTTGTAGATGGTTAACAGGCTTTGGGAAGTCAGGAGGTGAGTTACTCACCACAGGATTCCGAGCCTCTGACCTGCTCTTCCAGCCACACTATTTATATGGGTAGTCCTGTTCAGTTTCTAGTCAATGATAACCCTCAGGATGTTGCTAATGGGGGATTCAGCGATGGTAATGCCATTGAATGTCAAGGGGTAATGATTAGATTCTCTCTTACTGGAGATGGTCATTGCCTGTTACTTGTGTAGCATGAATGTTATTTGCCACTTATCAGCCCAAGCCTGGATATTGTCCAGGTCTTGCTGCATTTGGACATGGAGCAGTATCCTCCTCAGTATCTGAGGAGTCATGAATGGTGCTGAACATTGTGCAATCATCAGCGAACATCCCCATTCCTGGCCTTATGATGGAAGGAAGGCCATTGATGAAGCAGCTGAAGATAGTTGGGCCTAGGACACTACCCTGAGGAACTCCTGGTGTGATGTCCTGGTACTGAGATGATTTAGGTGAGGTTGAATGTGTGTGGTTCCTGTTCTGCTCACTTGCACTGATGTTGAGCAATCTAAGCAGTGGTAAGGGACCACTGCTTAAAATCTAGCCCGGGACCTATTTCATCTTTTATTTTAATGGAGCTTGGAGGAGCAAGAATACTCCCTTCTCTCAAGAGGCTTTCAATTACGCTTAAATAGGAGGCGCCTCCATTCCTTCCCCAACTGATAAGCTGTATTGCATCAGCCCATGCAGCTCGTTGGATTGATGTCAGTGAGGCCAAGACCCAGGCCTTAAAGCAGTTAAGGCCTCAAGGCAGCCACAACAGCTAGGTCGACCATCCATTCTGTTCCCAAAGTTAAAATCTCCCTCAGTGCGTCCCACATTATATTTGTCTTAATCGACATCAACTTATTCCGCACGGAGGGCTCTGGCGAGTCTGCATTCAAGGCATCCAAGTTAGAGTTGCTGAGTTTCCTTGCAAATTCATCAATTGTCAAATCTACTTTACCTAATCATGTGGCTAAACATCCAAGCAATTTGACTCTATGGCTTAATTTGAACTTAATTTGGGAGATGGGGAGGTGATCACTCCTTGCTAACATATCAGCAATCTTACATATTGATGCCACATTAAGATAATCCAAGTTTTGGCACACAGTCCAAACAAGGATCAAATATTCTTCTAAAAGAAGCCAAATATTATCTTCGATAAGACTGCGGATCTTACTTAAAACAATCAGTGGCTTTCTGAAGTCACCCGTTAGAGAATTCATTCATCAGCCAAGATATTAGTTATGGAAGTCTGAGCAGACATACAGTCACTGGTAAGGAATTTTCTGTGGTTAGATGTACCATGTGCTCATATACAAAGAAGCAATCTAACCCAGCTACAGTGCAAGTATTCTGATTAACATGCTACAAGTATGGCAAAGTATTTTTACTTCATGAAGGGTTATGACCAGTAGTGATACCAATTCATTTGAGTTACCAAACCAGCTTATAAATAAAAGGATGGTAGTTTCTTTAATTCTCCAATAGCAAAGTTTCTCATTGTAACTAATTATTTCAAAATGTTTGGTTCCAGTTATAACATATACCCTTATAATACTCCTAATGCAGAGCAGCCTCATTTGCTAACTGGTCAACCATCCTTTAGTAAATGCTTCATCATACAATTTGCAGGCTACAACCTTCAACTTAGCCCTTTGTTTCTCACTTCTGTCTTCCATGATGGTGCCATCATTCTGTTAACCTTTCCTGCTTTTGTACTCACCACAGGATTCCTAAGCTCTTACTTGCTCTTGTAGCCACAATATTTATATGGCTAGTCCAGTTCAGTTTCTGGTTAATGGACTATTTAGACTCTTATATCAGGTAGGCATTCAGCATGAAGTCAGGAGGAGTGGTTTTGCCAGGGCCTTGGTTCAAAAATGGACAAAAAAGCTGAACTCCAGGGGTGAGGTGAGAGTGACTACCCTTGATATAATGGTAGCATTTGACTGAGTGTGGCATCAAGGAGCCATAGCAAAACTGGGGTCAATGGGAATTGGGGGAAAACTCTCCACTGGTTGGAGTCATAACTAGCACAAAGGAAGATGGCTGTGGCTGTTGGAGGTCAATCATCTCAGTTCCAGATCATCCCTGCAGAAGTTCCTTAGGGTAGTGTCCTAGGCCCAACCATCTTCAGCTGCTTCATCAATGGCCTTCCTTCCATCATAAGGTCAGAATTGGGGATGTTCGCTGATGATTGCACAATGTTCATCACTGTTCACAACTCGTCAGTAACTGAAGCAGTCCATGTATAAATGCAACAAGACCTGGACAATATCCAGGCTTGGGCTGAAAAGTGGCAAGTAACATTTGTACCACACAAGTGACAAGCAATGACCATCTCCAACAAGAGAGAATCTGACCATCACTCTTTGACATTCAATGGCATTACCGTTGCTGAAACATTACCGTTGCTGAATCCCCCACTATAAACATCCTGGGGGTTACCATTGACCAGAAACTGAACTGGAGTACCCATATAAATACTATGGCTACAAGAGCAAGTAAGAGCTTAGGAATCCTGTGGTGAGTAACTCACCCCCTGACTTCCCAAAGCCTGTCCACCATCTATAAGGCACAAGTCAGGAGTGTGATGGAACACTCTCCGCTTGCCTGGATGACTGCAGCTCCAACAATGCTCAAGAAGCTTGAGAGCATCCAGGACAAAACAGCCTGCTTGATTGGCACCACTTCCACAAACATTCTCTCCCTCCACCACTGACGCACAGTGTGTACCATCTATAAGATACACTGCAGGACTCACCAAGGCTCCTTAGTCAGCACCTTCCAAACCCACAACCACTGCCATCTAGAATGGCAAAGGCAGCAGAGAGATCGGAACACCACCCCCTGGAATTTCCCCTCCAAGCCATTCACCATCCTAACTTGGGAATATATTGCCGTTCTTCACTGTTGCTGGGTCAAAATCCTGGACCTCCCTCCCTAAAAGCACTGTGGGTGTACCTACATCACATGGACTTCAACGGTTCAAGAAGGCAGCTCACCACCACCTTCTCAAGAGCAATCAGGGGTGCACAATAAATGCTGGCCTAGCCCACATCCCATGAATACATAAAATATCCAGAATGTCCCAAAATGTCCTTACGGCCTTTCAGCAGCTACACGAATTAGGTTAAAATTCATATAAAACCCTTTTTAAATTGATAACCTCATCCCCTGGACACAAGGACCAGGGGTGGTAAGGCAAAGATTGAAGTAAATGGAAGGTTACATCCAATAAAAACAGAAAATGCTGAAAACACTCAGCGGGTTTGGCAATGTCTGTGGTGAGAGAAACAGCGTTAACGTTTTGAGTCCGTATGACACTTCTTCAGAGCTGAAGAGCAGTAGAAATGTGATGGATTTTATACTGTTTAAGAATGGGTGGAGCAGGTGGAGCAAAATAGAAGGGCATGGATAGATGGGAGCTAAGGGGAAATTTCTAAAAGGTGTCTTGAACACAGGACATAGGGAGTGGTAATAGTAGGGTTAAAGACTAAAGGAGGTGCTGATAGTGGCATAAAAGTAAGATAGCAGATGTGTTAATAGCAGAGCAAGGGTCAGCATTCTGTGAAAGTATAACATAAAAACAAGTGACAGATGGCCCTTTGAGTTTTTGTGTGTGTGTGTGTGTGTGTGTGTGTGTGTGCATGTGTGTTTGGGGGGGATGTGGGTTTTGGGGAAAAAGGAAAAAATATATTTTTAAAAATAAAATATAATAAAGGAATAAATAAATTGGATAAAAATGGAGGAGAGTGTTCATGGTCTGAAATTGTTGAACTCAGTTATTCTTCAAATCACTCTTACACACAATAACTTGTGAGTACTTCGGCATCAACAAAATACAGTTTTGTCAACTATGTGAGGTCAGTCATCCTGACAAAACAAACTCGCTCAGGACAATGGATGATTCACTATCAGCTTCCCAAGGGTTATTTGGGATGGGCAATACATGCTGGCCTAGACAGCGATGCTGACATCGCACAACTGAGTGAAATAAAAATGAGCTAAGTTTTGATTTTTTTTTCCCCTCTGTGGGGCCCAGGTTCAAGTTCAGCCCAGAGCAATGGGTTCATGCTATCCTCGGTCTATTAGTTGTTGACATCATATAGGGAATGAGTTGGAGTAAATGTGGTCAAAAAATATTGTTCTTTGTGGGCTCCTCTTAATTTGGCAAAGGTGGCATGGGAAATGGAAGAATGTCACAATAATGCAATAGGTGGAAGATTAGGGTTTAGGTGCTGTTTAAGCAGAGTATGCTATACACGATCTCGGAGTTGCCACTCCTTGGCATCCAGAATCAATTCCATTTCATTCCGCAGCATCTACTTCCTTTTCATTGATGATGTGTGGAAATGGAAGCAAAGAGGTTAGTGATCCTAAGGCCCAGACTTATGATCTTGAGAAGTAAGTTCAAATCCCACCATGGCAGCTGGGGCATTTAAATTCAGTTAATTAAATAAAAATATTTTTATTTAGCACTAGTAACGATAACCACAAAACTATCAGATTGTCATTGGGGAAGAAACACATCTGGTTGACTAATATCCTTTAGGGAAGGGAAGGGAATCTGCTATCCCAACCTGGCCAGGCCCACATGTGACTCCAGTTCCACAGCAATGGGGTTGATTCTTAACTGACCTCTCAAGTGGCCCAGGAAGATACTCAGTAGTTAGGAGGGTTGCTCGTCATTACCTTCTCAAGGGCAATTAAGAATGGTCAACAATGCCTACATCCTAGGAATGAATTAAAAAAAACTTGAAGAATGCAGATAGAAACAAAGAAGTTAGGAGCAGGAGTAGGTCATTCAGCCCTTTGAGCCTGCTCCATCATTCATTAAGATCATAGCTGATCTGGTTGTGGTTTTAACTCCACTTCGCCATCTGTTCCCATAACCCTTGACACCCTTGTCTGTCAAAAACCTATCTCACTCTGCCTTGAATAAATTCAATGACCCAGCCTTCATACTTTCTGGGGAAGAGAGTTCTACATAATAACAATCCTTTGAGAAAAAAAAAAAATCCTCACCTCTGTCTTAAATTACTCATTCTTAAACTGTGCCGCTTGGTTCTAGTCTCTCACAGTGGAAACATCCTCCCGGTGTCTATTCTGTCAAGTCCCCTCAGGATCCTATATGTTTCAAAAAGATCACCTCTCATTCTCCTAAACTCTAATGGGTACAGAACTAACCTGTTCAACCTTTTCGCATAAGCTAAGGCCCTCATCTTAGGAATGAGTTGAGTGAATCTTCTCTGAACTGCTTCTAATGCAATTATATCTTTTCTCAAATAAGGAGACCAAAACTTTACACAATATTTCAGATGCAGTCTCACCAAGGCCCTGTACAGCTGTAAAACCTCCTTGCTTTCATATTCCATTCCCCTTTCAATAAATGCCAATATTCCATTTGCCTTCCTAATCACTTGCAATATCCGCATACTAACTTTTGTGATTTGTGTAGCAGCACGCCCCGACCCCTCTGTACCAATGAATTCTGCAATCTCATTCCACTTACACAGTATATTGCTTTTCTATTCTTCCTGTCATGTTGGAGAAGTTCACATTTTCCCACATTATACTCCATTTGCCAATTTTTTGCACACTCACTTAACCTATATCCCTTAGCAACCTCTCTACTTCCTCTTGACAACTTATTTTTCTACCTATCCTGGTGCATTGGCAACCATACATTTGGTTATGAATTAAAAGCCATTAAAATCATTATTCTCTGTGCAGTTGTACTGGAATATTGAAAGCACTTGGAAATACCTGGCTAGAGGAAGTGAATTTTTAATACTATCCATTGCTGTTTCGAGCTACTTTTGTTTTGCTGACGTAACATATTTAGTAATGAAAGTTCCAGCTGACAAATTGTGCCCTTGTTATTTATTTTGTGCGGCTGTGGTGTTAACATACAGATTCACTTCATAGAACAGAATGTACTGAATTGTTCCAGACTTGCGCTGAGTGGTAGTGGGCTGGAAAAAGGGTGTTTTGCCTGCCGGCCGCAATGACGGTTTTTCACGCTGTATCGCCCCAATCCCACCACGTTAATAATGCATTCCAGGGCTTCCATTCACTTTCATTCTCTCTGTGTACTCTGATGCAACTTTAAGGTGTGGCTTGTGCCCATTGCATCAGTATCTGTGCCCAGTGACGTTGTGCTCCTGAAGGGGTCAGGTGCTGAAGGCTGACAAAGGATCAGGTGCATTTAAAGTTTCACAGCTACACCTCCATGATATGACTCTGATCACAGAGTGCAAGCGATCTGCCCATGGAGCGTCCTCACTACATGTAGTCATCATCCTCTTGGAATCGACTGACTATTAGGGCCTCCACTGCGTCTCCATGACAGGAGCCTTATCACAGAGGGTATATGCACTGCCATAAGCCAGACGGGAGTCAAATGTTCATAGACGCAATGTGAGGATCTATGGGGTCTCCTCACTGCATGTCACCATCATCTTCCACAAATCTAGCCTTTCAGGCGCCTGCCTCATCTGACCAGTGGGATGGCCTCTTCGCCGTCACTGTTGCCTTCGGGAACCTCATCACTCTCATCCCTGTTGATGTTCTCTTCCTTGGAGGAGACCTCCAGGTGCTCCATCTCCTGCTCAGCCAGTTCCTCTCCCCGTTGCAGCACTAGGCTGTAGAGGGTGCAGCAGTCAATGACAATGGGTGACACCCTCTGCGGACTATATTGCAGGGCTCCACCAGACCGGTCCAGGCACCAGAACCTTAGTTTCAACATCCTGATGGTTTGCTCCACCAAGCTCCGAGTTGCAGCATGAACCACGTTATACCATCACTCTGCTGCAGTCTGAGGCCACTGCATGGGTGTCATCAGCCACATCCTCTCCTGGTAGCCCTTGTCCCCGAGGAGCCAACCCTGCAGCTTCTGTGGACCCTGGAAGGCATCAAGGATCTGAGACCGACTGATAATGGAGAAGTCATGCACACTCCCTGGAAACTGTGCGCAGATCTGCAGGATGCATTTGTTGTGGTTTCATTCAGCGAATGAAATCTCTTGTGATTGACATAGTTGACCGCTTGTTGCGATGGAGATCTGAGCACCACATAAGTGCAGTCAATTGCACACTGCACCTATGGGAAACCCAAGTTCTGGGCAAACCCAATTGCTCTTACACCCTGGCTGTTCTGGTCCGAAGTGAAATGCACAAGGTTTTTCCCCTTGCAAAGGTGGCATCCGTGACCCCATGAATGCATTTGTGGGTGCAGACTTGCAGATATCCAACAGAGGTCACCTGTGGACCCCTGAAAGGAGCCACTGGAGTTAAAATTCAGCAACATGGTCATTTTCACAGCCACGGCAGTGGATGCCCTCCATGTCCCCGGGGTGCCAAATCCTGCAGCTGGTGGCAGATGTGACCGACAACTTCCCTGGACATGCGCAGTCTTCAGCAACACTGGTTCTCGGTCATCTGCAGGAATGAAGGGCGGCATCTTTTTACCCTGGGTCTGGCTAGGCACCTACTAGTGACTGCTCACCGTGGGTCTTCAGCAGCATGTGTGAGAGCCGCAGCTGCCCCTCTTCCTATGCATGCTTCTCCTCTCTCTGCCCAGCCAGGGTCCTCAGTCGCTCTCTTCTCCTTCGTCTCCGCTCTCTGTAAGCCATGAGGCATACAGTTAGGTCACCAGGCTCCATGCTCCTGATGTACTGCTCCTGCAGGATGAAAGAGAGAGACACATGGGTTAGTTTGAGTGTTCTGAGAACCTCTCTTGGTTAAGTCTGAAGGCCCCTTAACACCCTTACCCCAGAAAGCGCTGGTCACCACTTGGATGGCCAGAGTTTAGTGCGCTGCAGGCTGCCCGAGACCCCACCCACTTCTGTCCCACTGCACCTGACCTGCAGCTTTGCCCACTGAACTGCATGCTGTGCTCTCAGCTCAGCTACAGGCATTCTCCTAACCTGCACTGCAAGGCTGCACTGTTAGCTTGAACCATGGGGGAGACCGGTCCAAACCGGGATGATGCTGACATTGCAAGGGGCTGTGAGCGCCTCCACCAGTGACTACTCCATGTACAATGTGCCCAGTTGTCCAATTATCCTTGAGTCCACTAAAACGCTCATTAGTTTGCAGTCTGTGCCCAAGGGATGAAAAGCTCAGGAGCATTTGGTGGCACATTCATGCCTCTGCGTTGCTTGAGTGGGCAAATAAGCTAGAGGCCGACTCCAAACATGTCAAGGTGGCTGCATCTGAACTGTCTCAGCTGCAGAGAGAGGAATGGTCATTTTATAAAATATTTCCCTAATGCGTGGTCACTTCCCTTGCCCCCACCACACGTGCTTGTGCACTACCATCAACCGCAATGCAATCCTTGGCATCCTCCCAAACCAAGTCACCTCAACCGCAGGGCAGCTTCTTTCCCCAGCTGTTTGGTTTCTTCCTTTTCCCATCGGCTTGGAGATTCTTGCCCCTATGATTTTGCCGTTTAGGTCCTTTACATCTCACTTCTCTCTGCTTAGAGCTAGCTACAAAATCTGTCTGGCAGCTAAACTTAATATTGGTTGTGATCTGGATTCTTGTTCCATTCGTAGAATAGCCAGAATAATCTATGTTATAAAAGTTACTATCACTGCCATTAGGAACAGCGTGAATACACACAGCACAAAGATAATTCAAAGTTAGATCCAAAATCCAAAGTTAAATCCAACCATTTGTGTGGAATGAACAGTGTGTCACTGTTATATACAAGCTATCACTTACAGGCCTCCTATCGTGCCAATGCACTTTTTTTGCATGTTTTAACAAGGAACTTGAATAAAATGTATGATTCTGTTTAGAAAGAATGCATTTTAAGGTCTGTTATTGGTTAACTCAGCCTGTGGTGTGCATTCATGCTATTTCAAATTGTTTTTTTCACTGGGAGACTGATGTTGATGGTACGCAGATACATTTGCTTTACAGAAACAGTTGTATCCCATAGGATTTACGACTTTTGTGTTATTGATTGGTGTGTCATGAAATCTGTTAGATATTCAAATTCAATAAGGTTATGATGTATGAGTTGAGGAAGTAAAGGAGAGAGATCTGTTATGCCAGGTTCACAACTACAACTAATTCTTCCTGTAGCCTTTAATGTAAAATAATGCCCAATGGTGCTTCACAGAGATACAGTAAAGAAGTAAATTCCTATAATCTGACCATAGTTCTTGTTCTTTATCCCATAATATAGTAACATTAATACAGGAAGAAGACATTTATCCCAAGGGATCCCCATTTAATCAGGTCGTGGATCGCCTTTGTTGCAAGTCCTTTCTTACCTAAGAGGAGTCTTTTAAAGATCCTTCTAGAATTAACGCTGAGTGTCAATTAATGATGATGAAGTACTTTCTCAACTTTTGACACCTCACTCTTTCAGCTTCTTAACATTAAAATGGGAGAAAGAATGAACCATGAGACGGCTCTACAACTGGTGTTTTCCTAGGCGTCTTGGGGCATTCACTATACGCACGCATCTCTTTATTTGGAGGCAGTGGACCCTGAGCCTCTGAATATGCACGTGCTGTGGGATGAATGTGTGCTGAGCATCACCAATGACTCATATATCCTCATCAGCTGCACATAAAGGCAAGGCTGACTGGACAAGACAATAAACGATGGCTTTAGTGTCTGGAATCCGTTTTTATTGACATTAATTCCACAGTGGCCCATGATTCCAAGAAATGAAAAAGAGGTAGTAGAGTTTACATCACCATTGAGCTGAATGTACATTTAAAAGACACACAGGTTCTGAGATATCATTTCCATGTGGCCCTCATGAAACAGAGCTTCTTCAACTGTTCATTGCTCACAACCTGGAAACATTGGCAGTACGCCTGACGAGGTGTATTTATATAAAACAGGTGTCAGCAACTCAGCATCACATTTTACAATTCTCCTGGATTTTTTATCCCTGCTCACCCCAAACCCCCCCCAGCAAAATTGAAGTTGGCACCTTGATGGCACCATCAGGCTCCCGTATACATATGCTAAAAAGGGCCTGGCCAACTTTAGGCAGGTGTCTTTGCCGTCACTTACCTGAGCAGCTGAAAATCAGAATGTTGGCTTGCAGAGGCTTCAGGATTATAACAAACTGCCCAGTACCCAGCTGAGGGCAGGAAGCCCTCCAAAGTCACCTGAGAAGGAAGTAGAAGTGTGTGGCAAGGGTAGTAAACGCCCACAGTGTGGCGCCACAGGCCTGGCAGCAGTACCAATAAAAGTTTAATGGCCTCACTCGAGTGACTGAGGTGAGTAAATACATCAACACATCACTTCTCTCGTACACCACACACCTCCCACACTGCTCAATGCACCACCGCCCCATTGCTCATCCAGCACCTCACACCTCATCTAGGCATTCCTTCAAAGCACCTAGAAAGAAAAGGGCAGCAAAAGCTTGGGAACACCACTATCGCAAAGTTCCCCTCCAAGCCACAAATTATACTGACTTGGAACCATATCGCTGTTCCTTCACTATTGCTGGATCAAAATCCTAGAACTTCCTTCCTGACAGCACTCTTGGTATACCTACACCACAGGGACTGCAGCAGTTTGAGTGGCTCACCACCACCTTCTTAAGAGCAATTAGGGATGGGCATCAAATACTAGCCTTGCCAGCAACACTTGCATCTCATGAATGAATAAAAGAAGTCACACTTACATATACCCCTTACTGCCTCCATGTATCTCTGGTGATGACTTACACCCAGAACACTGATATACAGTGAATGTCATTCTGCCCTCTCTCTTGCAGGAGAAGGTCACCCACAACAGGAAGGAAAGTCCGAAGGCTGGAGGAAGACCAGGCCAAATACAATCCCTCAGTGTCCTGGAGGAGATGGTTATTCAAATCCCAATCAGCAATGCTATGGAGCCTCCTGTTTAAGGTAAGTTGCTATAATAAAAATGGATAATGCTGGAAATACTCAAGGCAGCATCAGGCAGCATCTGTGGAGAGGGATATTCTGGTGAAAGATCATCAAACTGAAGCATTTAAATCTGTTTCTCTCTCCACGTAAACTAGTGAGTATTTCCAGCATTTTCCATTTTTATTTCAGAATCCCAGCATCCACAGTATTTTGGGTTGTACGCACACTATGATGTTTGGGCCATTGCAAGACAGCCTAGCAGTCACTGGTCAGGAGCTTGGAGGAGACCAGCTCACCACTCAGAGTTTGGAGCATGTCCTTTCCACAGTGGACGTGATGGGCACCTCCATGACAGCGCTGCCAAACTGATTCCTGATGGGCCTGCATACTGGCCGCTGCCGATATGTCAGTGCTGCACGGAGTTCGTGAGATTGCTGGCATACAGGCTCAGGCTGCTGCTGTCTAGCCTGAAGCTGCTGCCATCCAGGTACAGATAGTTGCCACCATGGACGTGGGTCTAGGGTGCACATGGGGACATGCAGGCACTCACCATTGTCCAACAATCATTTTTTTCTTTATTCTTTCATGGGATGTGGGCACTGTTGGCAGGACAGCATTTGCTGCCCATCTCTAATTGCTCTTGAATTGAATGGGGCTGGCTCAGTCTTTCAAAGAGCAGTTAAAAGTGAACTACCTTGCTGTAAGCCTGGAGTCACATGTAGGGCAAACCAGGTAAGGAGGGCAGATTTCCTTCCCTAAAGCACATTAGTGAGTCACATAGGTTTTTACGACAACCAATGATAGTTTCATAATCATCAGATTATTTCTTTAAATTAATTTAAATTCCATCGGCTGCCATGGTGAGATTTTAACCTGTGCCCCCAGAACCTGGATTACTAATCCCGGTGACATGACTACTGCGCCACAATCTCCCCTACAGCTGATGGTATATAGACTACAGCATTTGCCCTCCCACCACTGGCACTCTGCTAGCTCCCTTGATGCTGCCTGTCAGTCAGCAAATCCAGACTGCTGCTATTTATGCCAAAGTGCTACAGTATGAATTCAGACCCTCATGGCCCAGACTTACTCAAAGTCATCCTCCAAGGCCATCTGCATTCTCCCAAGGAAAGTCAGCAGTCTTCCACCAGCCATCCTGCAGCCACTGGGGAAGCATTGTGTGGGAGTGCTATGACAATGCAAGGCAACAACAATACAGATGCTAAGGGAATGCACAAGAGTGAGTTACTTTGTGTTTTATGTATTATTGAGGTATTGCTGCATAAAGGTGTTTAGTGATGGTTATTGGTGTTGGCATTTATTGAGTGATGTATGCCAAGTGGAGTCTGAAATGGATGTACTGTAAGAGAAATGTGGGACCGTGTTGGGGATCAACTGAAGCAAAGCCTCACTATGTTGTCCCTCTCACTCTGTCCATTTGCAGCTGGTGCATGTGGATTTCTCCTTTCTTCATCTACTTCCACTCCCTCCTCTTCCTCCCCACCCTGCTTAAGAATGAGAGGTGATCTTATTGAAACATAACATTCTGAGGGGGCTTGACAGAGTAGATACTGAGAGGATGTTTCCTCTAGTGAGAGAATCTGCGGTTAGGGAGCACGATTTCAAAATAAAGGCTCTCCCATTTAATACAGAGATGACGAGACATTTCTTCTCGCAGGGTCATAAGTCTTTGGATTCCCTCCCTCAGTGAGTAGTGGAGACTGGGCCGGGATTTTCCGTGCCCGCCAGTGTTGGACGCATTCAGTGGCGTGAGCGGACAATGTAGCGTGACCAGTTTTATGACAGTGTGAAACTAGTTTGCAATCGGTCACTCAGCCCGGGCCGTGTTTCCCACCATTGGACATCAAGAACCTCATTAATACATCTGCATATCATTATTAGGCCTGTCTGTCAGAATTGTCCCTCCCCATTGGATCATTTACCAACATCGGCGGGACAGCACGCTGACATGTTTCACAACAGCATATAAAAGGCGTGCACTTGGCGGGCTGCACTTTGAGGGGAACTCGGAGGTGAGTGCACAGTAGCATTGTGCAGCGCTCACTCGGTCGCCTGTCGGGCTTCTAGCTTGAGGCGCATTGGGGGTAGGGGGCAAGGGCAGACCAGCAGTTGAGGTGACTTGTGGGGAGGTTGCTAGGGCTGCTACAGGTTCAATGTAGCACACAAGCATCTGGGGTGGAAGGTAGGATGGGTGAGGGAAGCGGCCAATCATTATCATTATATAAAGTGACCATTCCTCTGCAGCTGAGGCAGTTTAGGCGCAGCCAGTGATATGATTGGAGTCGGCCTTCTAGCTTACCTGCCCACTCAAGCAATGCAGAGGCATCACTGAAAGTGCCACAAAATGCTCCAGAGCTTTCACCCCTCAAGCACTGACTGCAAATTAATGAGCATTTTAGTGGACTGCAGAACAGTTAGACAACTGGGCACTTTGTACAACCTGCTTGCTAAAGCTGGTCATGGGGCAGTCACTGGTGGAGGTGCTCACAGCCCCTCGCAATGTCAGCATCCTGGTTTGGACCAATCTCCCCCTTGGTTCAAGTTAACAGTGCAGCCTTGTAGTGCGGGTTAGAAGAATGCCTGTGCTTGAGCTGAGAGCACAGCATGCAGTCCAATAGGCAAAGCTGCTGCCAATCGGTCAGGTAGAGTGGGGCAGAGGTGGGTGAGATTTCAGGCAGCCATGTGGCCAGCACTTTCCACGATGCATTAAGAGGCCTTCAGACTTAACCAGGACAGGTTCTTAGTACACCCATGCTACCCCATGTACCTCCCACTTTCATCCAGCAGGAGGAGTACATCAGGATTATGGAGCCTGGTGACCTAGTTGTATGCCTTGTGGTGTACAGAGAGCGAGGACAACGGAGGAGAGAGCGACTGAGGTGCCTGGCTGGGCAGAGATAGGAGTAGCACCCTTAGAAAGAGGTGCAACTGGGGCTCTCGCACATGCTGCCGAAGAGTCACAGCACACACACCCTCTGTGATAATTCTCCTGTCATGGAGACATAGTGGAGGCACTAATAGTCGCTCGATTGCAGGAGGATAATGATGACATGCATTGAGGACACTACATAGATTTGCACATAGCCTCTGAGAACGTCTGACTCCTGTCTGGCTGAGGGCAGCTCACTTGTGCTTTGTGATCAGGGTCATATCATGGAGACGCAGCCATAAAACTTTAAAAGCACCTCATCCTTTGTCAGCCTTCAGCACCTGACCCCTTCAGCCCCTTCAGGAGCACAGCGTGAATGGTCACACATGCTGAAGAGATGGGGGCCAGCCCCACGTTAAAGGTGCTGAGAGCACACAGAGAGAATGACGGAACTCTGTGACACCTGCCCACGACATTGTGGCAGCAATGACAAGCACCATTGAGGTGCAGGTATCAGTGATGTGTCCAGGGAATGTGAAGCCGGGACCATCACTTTGGCCTGAAGGCTGCACAGAGCACAGGGAAGAAGCCCTGGACTGAGACACCAGCCTTTATCTTGTGCACAAAGGCTTCACATCTGAGTGACCTGAACACTGCTCATCAGAACAAGGAGCCATAGGCAGGGAGACATTCTTGGGAGTTTCTTGAGAATAGTGAATGGTATGTACAAGTGATTAACACCCATGCCCAGGCTGTGCAACTATATCTTCTTACCCTTCCTAACCCTGCCGCTATGTCTTGGTGCTCCCCAGACATCCACAGCAAAGGTGGAGGCAGCTTCCTGACTGCTATGACCTGTCTGTGATAACCTTGGCGGGCACCCTCTGGTGGGCTGAGATCTGGAGGGTGTGGCATGCTTTCAGGGTCCTGCTGTGTGACAGTTGCACCCTTCTCGGCCTGTGGAGCTGGAGCTGCGGAGGTCAAAAGAAGAAGGGAATTAGATGGGCTGGACACTCCCGGAGTTACCTGGATGGATGACCTTGGGTGGGGACACCTCCTGATCCTTCTCCCTATGGGTTCCTGAGGGGTGGCTGGAGTGACATTGATCAGTCCCGCACCCCTCTCGCATACACACCGTTGGAGGCCAACTATGGCATCAGCGATGGAGCTCAGCCTGTGCAGCAGTGCAGGAATGATGTCCTGGACTAAGGTCTCCATAGTGGCCACCATCCTATCAGTGCTGACCTTGGCGCATTGGCATGCTGGCACTATCACCTCAACCTGAAGGCAGATGGACTCCTCCATTGTGCCTTGCAATCTGAGGAGTGCAGCGGACTTCCCTTTCTGATGTTTTCGAGCTTGCCTTTGCATCCCCAGCAACTGTGACATGACTGAGTCCAGAGGCTTGTCATCTGACTCGGACTCAGAAAATTGCTGGCCTCCAGCAGTCCTTCGAGTGCCATACACCTTGGAAGTCCCTGCCACCGCCTGCTGTGGATCAGACAGTTGCAATGTGCTCATCAGATTGTGATCCTGAGGTTATTCTAAAGCTAGTTCCCACGAAGCGTGTGTCTCTGCGCTGGTGGAGGGTGTGGGTGAGCGCTGTGATAGGACTTCAAGGAGGGTGCCTCCAGGTTCCTCTTCAGAGGTTTCTTCGCGGCTTGAATGGAGGCCTTGGGTCATAAACTCCATCAGTTCTTTCTCAGATGTGCCTACAGAAGCAAGGGGAGATAATTTGTGCATGGCAGTGGCCTGTGAAACAGGACACATCACTCACAGCATGGTTATCTGATGGATGTTGCACTGCTGGACCTTTACTTGGTAGAGCATAGCCAACCTCACCATCAGCACAGGACCAGTCCATATCGTTGTCAGCCAGCTGGATGGTTCTGGATTGAGAATTGGTTAGTAGACAGGAAACAGAGAGTAGGAATGAATGGGTCTTAGTCAGAGTGGCAGGTGGTGACCAGCAGGGTATTGCAGGGATCAGTGCTTGGGCCCCAGCTATTCACAATATATATTAATGATTTGGATGAAGAAACCAAATGATGACACAAAAGTAGGTGGGAATGTGAGTGGTGAGGAGGGTGTTAAGAGGCTTCAAGCCAATTTAGACAAGTTGAGTGGCTGGGCAAATAAATGGCAGATGCAGTATAATGTGGGTAAGTGTGAAGTTATCCACTTCAGTAAGAAAAACAGAGTGGCAGAGTATTATTTAAATCGTGATAAATTGGGAAATGTTGATGTACAACGAGACCTGGGTGTCCTTGTACACCGATCACTGAAAGCAAGCATGCAGGTACAGCAAGCAGTTAAGAAGGCAAATGGTATGTTGGCCTTCATTATGAGAGGACTTGAGTACAGGAGCAAGGGTGTCTTACTGCAGCCGTACAGGGCCTTGGTGAGACCACTCCTGAAGTATTGTGTGCAGTGTTGGTCTCCTTACCATAGAGGGAGTGTAGCAAAGGTTCACCAGACTGATTGCTGGGATGGCAGCATTGTCGCACGAGGAGAGATTGGGCCAACTAGACCTACATTCACAGGAGTTTCTACAAACACTCACTCTCTCCACCATCAACACATAGTGGCAGCAGTGTATACCATCTACAAGATGCACTGCAGGAACTCACCAAGGCTCCTTAGTCAGCACCTTCCAAATCCACGACCACTACCATCTAGAAGGACAAGGGCAGCAGCCAGATGGGAACACCACCACCTGGAAGTTCTCCTCCAAGCGAATCACCACCCTGACTTGGAAATATGCCGCCATTCCTTCATTGTTGCTGGGTCCAAATCCTGGAAATCCCTTCCTAACAGCACTTTGGATGTACCTACACCACATGAACTGCAGCGATTCAAGAAGGTAGCTCACCACCAACTTCTCAAGGGTAATTAGAGGTTGGGCAATAAATGCTGGCCCAGCTAGCGATGCCCACATCCCATGAATAAAAAAAAAAATAAGGAGGCTACAAAGGAATACAGATTGGTTAAGTGAGTGGGCGCAGATCAGGCAAATGGAGCAGCGGAGGAGTCCATCTACTGCATGGGGAGATGCCCAGGTGGGGCCTTCCATTTTGGGCAACACCCCCCTCCCCCAGGCAGCAATGGTCACCTCAGTGGGGGGGGGGTGGGGGGGTGGGGGGGGGTGCAGCGTTATGTGGGAAAATTTGTAATTGTCCATTTTGGCAGGAAGAATTATAAAAGCATATTATCTAATGGTGAGAAATTGCAGAGATCTAAGATGCAGAGGGATCTGGAGGTCCTCATGCATGAATTGCAAAAGGTTAGTATGCAAGTACAGCAAGCAATTAGGAAAGCTCAGAGTGTTATCATTTATTGTGAGGAGAGTTGAATATAAAAGTAATGAGGTTGTGCTTCTGTTATACAGGGCATTGGTGAAACCACATTTGGAGTACTGTGTACAGTATTAATCTCCTTATTTAAGGAAGGATGTAAATGCATTTGAAGCAGTTCAGAGAAGGTTTACTAGACTAATACCTGGAATGGACAGTTGTCTTATCAGGAAAACTTAGACAGGCTAGGCCTGTATCCGCTGGAGTTTAGAAGAGTTAGAAGCGGCTTGATTGAAACATATAAGATCCTGAGGGGTTTTGACAGGGTGAATGTGGAAAGGATGTTTCCTCTTGTGGGAGAATCTAGTACTAGGGGTCACTACTTAAAAATAATGGGTCACCCATTTAGGACAGAGATGAGGAGAAACTTTTCCTCTCAGGGGGTAGTGAGTCTTTGAAACTCTCTTCCACAAAAGGCAATGGAAGCAGGGTCTTTGAATATTTTTAAGGTAGAGATAGATAGATTCTTGATGGGCATGGGGTGAAAGGTTATCGGGGCAGGCAGGAATGTAGAATTGATGTTACAATCAGATCAGCCATGATCTCATGCTTGAGGGGCTAAGTGGCCTATTCCTGCTCCAAATTTGTATGTTCTTCCCGCTTTTGCTGGCACTTTACCAGCAGTGGATAGACGGCTGGCATGGGACCTTCCATTTTGGGCACTCTTTGGCCCACGAAGGGCCCCCCCCTCCCGGCCTCACTGGCGCCACCTGCCTCAGTGACCATGACCCCCTTAACCCTCACTGAAAGCTGCCTGACCAGTTGTGAGGGCGCGTCCATTAATGCATGTTCTTCCTTCAGCTGCAGCTCCAGCAATGACCAGCACTACTGGTGGTGCTGCTGAGACTGCTGGGCTGCCAGCCCTCTAATAGGACCAGCAACTCTTGGGGACAGGCGGCTGTTCTTAATTCGTTACTGTCAGTAAAATGCAGTCCCTGGTCCTGCTGAAGCAGGGTGCCCCCTCAACCCCAACCACTTTTGGCTCCCATACAGAGGTCCCTGTCCTCATGGAAAAATCCCCGCCAATTTGTGCCCTCTTGGTAAATGATACAGACAAATGAGAAAAGATGAAAGTAATTGTAACTGAAATACCTTTGCAGCTTTCAGTGTAGGAGAAAGGTGCTGCTGATGAGGACTTGGAATATGTTTGTATCAAATTTTGCAAACTAGAGTCAAACGCTTTCCTATCAGTAGTGAACACTCTAAAACATTAGCTGCCTTTGGAAACAGGACTGCCCAGAGATTAATTTTTAATGCTGTGAAGTCTGAAGGACAGGCAAGGATCTTCACAAGTGGATTAATCTTATGTGAAAGGTCACTGAAAAATGCATCTGTACCGAGATATTAAAGTTGCTGTATTTCATTTTAGCTACTTTGAAAGTAACAAGAGCAGAAATAGAAGCTGTATTTCCTTATTGAATTTGAAAATAAAAGTCAGAAGAAATTGAGAATAGGGGGCGGTGGCACAGGCATAGTCTTATTGTCACTAGTATTCCAGAGACCCAGGGTAATTCTCTGGGGACCCAGGTTTGAATCCCACCAAGGCAGATGGTGGAATTTGAATTCAATAAAAACCTGGAATTAAAAGCCTGATAATAACCACAAAACCATTGCCAATTTTCATAAAAACCTATCTGGTTCACTAATGCCCTTTAGGGAAGGAAATCTGCAGTCTACATACAGACCCACAGCAACTGCCCTCTGAACGAGGGCATTCAGGGATGGGCAATAAATGCTGGCCTAGTCAGTGATGTCCACATCCAATGAATAAAAAAAAACAAATACTGATAATATCAGCCATGGTCTGACTGAATGGCAAAGCTGGCTCGAAAGACCATATTGTCTACTCCTGCTCCTATTTCTGATGTTCTTATGTCTGACCTTTTAAGACAGAGATCAATTGACATGTGTTGGATAAGGGCATCATGGGATATGGAGCAAAGTCGGGTGAATGAAGCAATGTTCTAATTGAGTGGTACAATAGGCTCCGGAGCACCTCCTGTTACTATGAACCTCTCAAAACTTGGATGAAGTCAGGAGCAGAGGACACCCACACATCCCAACATTTTCTTCAGCACAGTGAATTTGCAGCTCTGAGATTTTAATACGGTTAGCTCAGGTTCCATGTTCATCTCCCAAGATATCAAATCACAAAGTCCAGTTAGGGACCAGTAACATTTTGCTTAAAGTAGTTAAAGGTTGAGATTAAAGCCACCTGCTTTTGGAATAAAGCCACAAGATTCCACAGGTTTTGGACAAACAAGAAAACAAAAATGACTATTTAAGGCTAGAAAGCTAAAACAATCTACAAGGTATATCTGATACTCTTAACCTTCAGGGTACGTATGAGGTGAATTAACAGACAAACCCATCCAGATGTGCTGAATAATTGTCCAGAAGCAACATGATTTTACAGTTTTCTTCAAGTCCAGCTATCCGACGATGTGCACCTGCCTCTGGCACAAAGCAGTTGTGAAACCAAACATGTGAACTAATAGACAAACAGTGGTCGAACACACCACACTACAGAGTAAATGGCAGATGCAACCAATGGATTTCTCAGGAACCCACCCAGACATAAGTATTCAATGTGAGTTTCGCAATCTCTTTAAAAGTCTGTCTTCTTCAAAAGGGATTCCAATTCTGTACTCTAAAAGATTTAGCCTCAGAACTCCCCCAAAGCCGTTCCGACTCAGACTGCCTTAATGACTACTTCCTTCCAGGGACCCAGCGAAAACATTGTTCTTCACCAAGGGTTCAGGAGGGGGATGTGCTGAACAATTGTCCAGGAGCAACATGATTTTACAATTTTCTTCAAGTACAACTGCCCAACGATGTGCACGTGCCTCTGGCACAAAGAAGTTGTGAAACCAAACTGAAGCCATGCTCCTGTTACCCAGGCTGTCTTATTGGCATAGTAGTGAACAGGTAATGTCCGAATACCCTTGAAGCATCTGGGACATTTGCTCTTCCCAATTACAGCCAGTTTAACCTTTGTGTGTGTCAGCCTCATTGGCACAACCAAAGATTAACAACCTATCCGTAACATCATGAACACCTGTTGGTGCACTCCCCTCAGCCGTTGCTAGCGTTTTTCTAGAGGAATACCATCAAAACAGACTCGTTTTGTCAGCATTGTAAAATTGTTCAGCACAAACTTTCAAAACCTTGATACCATGACGCTTCTTGAATTTCTGCAACCAGCCTGTCGTGTATTCACATGCACCTTCAAGCCTCAGTTCTTTGTGGTAGATCTTGGTTTGCTGCACGATAAATGAGCCAGTCAGTGGAAACTTTTCACTACTGAAGAAACCAATCCATCATAATACGATCATGTTCAACATTTTTCAACCCATGCAAAGTTTCCCTATTATTCATTAACTTTTGTGAATCATGTGTCGGCTCAGGTCAGGGACTTCCTGTGCTAAAGGTCGGGTGCAGTTGGCGAGGTTCATGTTAGCTTGGGTCTTGTCAATTCACGTCAGGGACTTCCTGCGCTAAAAGTCGATGAGGTTCAGAAAAGTGTGATTTTTGGATGTGTTCAGTTTTCAGATTTACAGATAAAAGGATACTCAACCTTGATGTCAGGAAATTATAGAACACCTTGGAATGGATGAACTTCTGTAGTCCACAATGCAGGAAGAATTTGGCCAACACTGATTTATAAAGGGTAGGCCATGTCTGACTGTTTAATTTGTTTTGAGAAAATTGTAGTGTATCAATAAAGGGAATGCAGATGTTGGATGTAAGTATTTTCAAAAGATGCATGATATTGTTGTAGGAATTATTTATGATTTTCTCATCTCCCAAATTGGTTGTTAGAGTTGATTTTGAGGACTTAAATCCACTGTAACAGAAACATGAAGATACTCTGGGGGTGAAATTCAATAGTGCAGTGCCATGCTTATCAGTGCCTGAGTCACTGCTGGTCAATTTCCATGTGGGCTGTATGGAGTCAAGTGACTGGCATGGCACATGACCCCTCCCTGCACCCTAAGAGATTGAAAAGGTTAGATTGTCAAAGGGTTGATGCAATGCACAAGTGCTGAAACTGACCAGTGATTGTTTCATGGGTGAAGGCATTCCCTGCACAACAAGCAAGAGCAAACAAGATGGGCTTTTTAAGGGGTACTCAACAAGTTGCAGTTGTGGTGCTTTGGACTTACTTTTGCACGGACCAAATTAGTGGAAGCACTTTGGTGAGTAGCTAAAGGAAGCAAAGGTTTCTGCTGACAACAGAAAGCCTGAGCAAATTAAATATCCTTTCATAAGTATTGAAGCTGATTTGCAGTGTCACTTGCTCTACAGTATGAGCAGGACATCTAGAGGGGAATGCAGAGAGGGGAACCTCAGCAAGGAGAACACTACTCCTAATTTGGGATGAGTAAGGTGGTGTGCCTCAGGAGGCTTCACTTTACAATGGGCATGTTGAGGGAGCTGTGCCACCTCCTTCATGAAGATGTGAAATCTCAAACCAGAGTGAGGATGGGCCTGCCAGCGTCAGTAAAGATCATCATTGCCCTTTCTTTCTTTGCAACCGGTTCCTTCCAAGCAGTAGTTGGTGAAATTTGCAACATCTCACAGTTTGCTAAAGCACCTGGGAGGCATGCTACAGGAGAAAAGGGAAATTCATCCTCTTCTCCCATAGTTTGGAACACCAGGATGAGAGGTCATGTGGGTTCACCAGGATACCAGGCTTCTCCACAATGCAGTGTACCATCGACCTGTGGCTCTGCAGGCCCCTCAAATCAACAGAATACAATACCATAACCACAAGGGCTACCGCTCTGTTAAAGTGTAGCTGGTATGCAACCACATCAAGAAATTCTTATCAGTGAAGCACTCAGACCGTTTGCATCCTTTGAAAGTCCGAATCATTCACTGTCTTTGGGCCTCCAAGGCAGGCATCAGGATGGCTGCTTGGTGACAACGTCCACACATAGCTCATGACCCCTTTCCACTCTCCCCTCATGTGATGTCAGAGGGCCTTCACCAAGAGCCATGGATCCATAGGTAAAATCTTGGAGTAAGTTATTGGGCCGCATAGATCACTAGAAAGGGTCTCCTTCTTTGTGTTCATGTGCTGCATCCTCCATAATGTAGCTATTATGAGCGCCCAGCCCCTACGTCCTGGGATCTGGTGGTCATTTTGGGACAAGGAGGGAGAACATGAGAAGTATAAGCAGGAGTGGGCCATTTGTCCCCTTGAGCATGCTGTGCCAGAATCTTATATGTTTCAGTAAGATCACCTCTCATTCTTCTAAACTCCAATGAGTATAGGCCCAACATGCTCAACCTTCCCTCATAATACAATTCTTTCATCCCAGGAATCAACTTAAGTGAACCTTCTCTGACCTGTGTCCAATGCAATTAAATTCCTCCTTAAGTAAGGAGACCAAAACTGTATACAACATTCTAGGTGTGGTCTTACCAATGCCCTGTACAGCTGTCACAAGACTTCTTTTATACTCTATCCTCTTTGCAATAAAGGCCAATATTCCATATACATTTGCAGATTCTTTATATCCTGCTCACAACTTGCTTTCTTAGTTGTCATTGTATGGTTAGCAAATTTGGCTATAAAACAGTCAGTTCTTTTATCCAAGTCATTAGTATAGTTGAGGCCCCAGAACTGATCCCTGCAGTTACAGTTTGCTAATCTGAAAATGGCCCATTTATCCCAATGCTCTATTTCCTGTTAGTTAGCTAGTGCTCTACCCATGCTAATATATCACACCCAACACCAAGCTCTAATCTTGTGTTGTAGCCTTTTATGTGGTACCTTAACAAATGCCTTTGGGAATCCAAATACACTGCATCAATTGGTTCCGCCCTGTTTATTATATCCTCAAAGAACTCTAATAAATTTGTCAAACATGATTCCCCTTACATAAAGCCATATTGACTCTGCCTGATTGTATTATGATTTTCTAAATGTCCTGCTATTATCTCCTCATGGATTCTAGCATTTTCCCCAATGACATTAGGCTAATTGGCCTATAGTTTTATGCTCTCTGTCTCCCTCCTTTCGTGAATAGTGGTGTTACATTTATGGTATCCCAATTCACTGGGCCCTTTCCAGAATCTAGAGAATTTTAGATTGTAACCAATGCAATCACTATCTCTGCAGCTACTTATTTTAAGACCCTAGGATGAAGGCCATCAGGTCCAGGGCACTTGTCAGCCTTTAGTCCCATTAGTTTTCTCAGTACTTTTTTTTTCTAGTGATCGTGAATGTTTTAAGTTCCTCCTTCCCTTTTGCCTCCTATTTTTACTATTCATGGGATGCTTTTTGTGTCTTTGACAGATACAAAATACTTGGCAAAGACTTTGAACATTTCCTCATTTCCCTTTATTAATCCCCTAGCCGCACACTCGCTTTAGCTACTCTTTTCCTTTTTCTATACTTGTAGAAGTTTTTACTGTCAGTTTTTTAATATTTCTTGCTACTTTTCCCTCATACTCTAATTTCTCCCACTTTATTACTTTTTTAGTCATTCTTTGGAATGACTGGTTTCTAAATTTTCCCAACCTTCTGGCCTACCATTGATCTTTGCAGCATTTCCTGCCTTTTCTTTCAATTTGATACCATCCTTAATTTCCTTAGTTAGCTACATATGGTGCAACCTTTTCATGGAGTATTTCTTTCTAAATTAACATCTACTTTGGCCTGACAGATAATTAATAAATGTTTGATAAATGTACCAATGAATTGATGTAGCTGCATTGATCCATCTAACAAAATACTTCATAACACATATATCAACATCAAAGCATAGATTTTTTTATATGCATAGATAGCTCAATTAATAAAGTAGCCCTTTTTTGTTGTAGCTGAAACCTTTGGTAATTTTCAGAAAAATGTTCTCGCTTTATTTTGATAAAGCTTAAATTTTTATCAGGGCAAAAACAGATGACATGACTTAACGTTAATTTACATAGGGACAGGAGTAGGCCATCCAGCCCTTCAAGTATGCTCTGCCATTCAATCAAATCACGTGTGACTTGTACCTCAACACTATCTACAGTCCTTGGTGCCACATCCCTTGGTAACCTTCCTTAGCAAAAATCTATCAATCTTAGTCCTAAAAGATCCAATTGACTACTAGATTGGAAATTAATGGTCATGGTGCTGGGCCTGTCCACCAGCTGGAGAGCTAACAACCCCACTGTGGCATTTCTGGCACTCCCACCACCTCAATTTCCCCCTCATTGACCCAATCCAATGCCACTCAGGCACTTATCTCTTTGGTGACAGTGCCCTGGGCATCTTCAGGGCAAATTTCTCACCACTGGGAACTTTCAGCCAATCAGAGGCCAGCAGATCTCCAGTACTGGCAGCGTCACTGTTACTGGTTAGGGCTCTGCCAGTCCTCAAGTCAGGTCTAGGAGCAGGATCATCACCTGAGCCCTGTTGGAAAGGTAAGCAAGACAAAATCACCAGGGCCAGTCAGGGAAGTAGGGTGGGGAGGGAGTTTAGCCTAAAGGCCAGATGGAGGTCTTCTTGTGTGAGTAACTGTTGGTGCCAGCAGGTTTCTCTAGTGGGCACTGGCTGCCCAAGTAGGAGAAATTACCCTTCCTCCCAGCTCACAGGCATTCACCCCCAAGTTTATCAGGTGGTTTGCCCACACGATGTGGACCCCTGCCCACAATGATGGAGACAGGATGAGGCTCTTAAGGACCTCAATTGGCCTCCGAGCAGGAGGGTCACCCTTGAACCTTTCCACCCCAGGCTTAATTGGAGGGTGTCAGGAAGGCGAAAATGTCCCCCCCCAACACCAGTCTGCCGCCAGGGGGCATTAAATTCTGCACCCAATACCCACAGACTCAAAATAATTCCATTTTCTTACCACCCCATGTATGAAAACGTGCTTCCTCATTTTGCTTCTGAATGGCCTAGTTCTAATTTTAAGATTATGTCCATTTGTTCATGATTCCCCCACCTAAGGAAACAATGGACTGGATCTTCCGGGTAGCGGCAACCATTGTCAGATTGCCGCTCCACTCGAACTTTCCCCTGCCTCGGCACTGCTTCACATTTCCTGCTGGATTTTCTGAGCCCCAGCTTTACCAGAAATGCTGAGTACAGCATCCTTCAGAGAACTCATGTCGGAAAGGAGTAGAGTGTGGGGGAAGACAGGATATAGCCTCTTTTTTTACGGCATTTGCTGCCTTAGGTTAAGTTTAAATGGCCAGTGTGAATGTTAGTGAATGGATGGATGGGTAGGATGGTATGGTGTGTAAATGGGTGAGGTAAGTCATTTGGGGGTTGAGGTGGGTGAGGTGGCAGGTGAGAAAGGTTCTGGGTGGACAGGGTTGCAGGTGGGTAAGGTGGCAGGCGTGTAGGGTGGTATGTGCGTGAGGTGGTAGGTGGGTGATGTGGCAGGTGGATGAAGTGCATTAGTGGGTCGGTGGGCCAGGGGGTAGTTGGGTCAGGTCAGGAGGGGTAGTCGGTGGTAGGGGTCTGGAGGGGTGATGGGGTTATTGGTGGGGTGGTCGGGGGGATAGTTGGGGTGAAGAGAGGGTGGTGGGGTGGTCGGTGTGAATTACTAGGGGGCCTGTCTGTAGCTACCTAGGAGTTGGACTAACATTTCCTGGGTAACTATTCAGGTAAGTAAATTGGAACTGTCCAAAGTTTCCGACTCTGAGCTAGAGTTGGAGACATTCTTGAAGGGTCTTGAGGAAATACCCATCGGAAGGTGAAACATCCTGGGAAATTCCCACAGAGGTCAGCATGTCAAAACTTCCACATGGTCCAGTCGAGCATTTTGGGTCGTAAGTCCAATGGTTTGAAGATTGGAAGATTTGGGCCAATTCTAAAAAAGACTCATTAAAGAGTGGATATTTTAAATTTATGTCTTTATAATGAGCTGCCCCAGCATGGGGAGGTGGTGGTGCAGTGATAACATCACTTGGCTAGCAATCCAGAGGCCCACACTAATGATCTGGGAAATCAGTAATGGTGACCATGAAACTATTTTCGATTGACATAAAAAAAAGCCCATCTGGTTCACTAATGTCCTTTAGGGAAGGAAATCAGTCATCCTACCCTGGTCTGGCCTACATGTGATTGTAGATCCACGGCAATGTGTTTGACTGTTAACTTCTCTCTGAAATGGTGTGGCAAGCCAATCAGTTCAAGTGCAATTAGGCTTGGCCGGTAAATGCTGACCTTGCCAGTGAAGCCCACATCCCATAAAAGAATTTTAACAAATTATTCTGTACTGACTCAATCATTATTTTTAGCATTTTAAGCTGCAATCAGATCACTCCACAGTCAATCAAGGGAATGCAAACCAAATTCATAAAACCCATCCTCACAAAGTAACCCTCCAAACCAGGGTATAAATCCCTATATAAAGTTGCGTACATTTTTACTTTAGCATTCTTGCAAGATCCTGGTGGTGACAATTTACCTTTAAAAGTTTATTGAGGAATGGAATAAGAAAAGCCAATTGTTTAAGCTCTTTTTTGCCTGCCAGAAACCCCAACATTATGCTGAAGAGGATGCAAAAGAAGCTGCTGAGGAAAGCACTGAGTAGAATTTATGTTTGATTACTTTAGACTGCAGGCTCTCCCCAGAGAGATACTTATGCACAAATTGGTGAGAGCCAAGGTTCAGTAAATCAAGTAGACATAGAGATACTGTGAGTTTAACTGGCTGAAACCACACAGTCTACCAGCACAAAGCACTTTATAAAGTTTCTTGCTTCCTCTAAGATCGCCCTACTCATGAAAACATGGCTTACAAGCTTACCTGGAGCTTACTAGAAAGAAATCCAGTTCCTAGTGACAAATGTACCCTTCCAGTGAGCCAGTTGAGTTGTTCATTTTTTAAAAATTCATTCATAGGATGGGAGTGTCACTGGGAAGGCCAGTGTTATTTGACATCTCTACTTATCATGAAAAGGCAGTGCTGTCCATGAGTTGTCGGTATATCCCCAGTGCTATTTGGGATTTTGACCTACTGACAGTGAAGGAATGGTGGACAATATAGTTCCAAGTCAGGATGGTGTGTGACTTGGAGGTGAAATGTTTTTTATTCTTTCATTTGACCTGGGCGTCGCTGGCTAGGCCATCATTTTTATTGCTCATTCCTAATTGCCCTTGAGAAGGTAATGGTGAGCTGCCTTCTTGAACCGCTGCAGTTCATGTAGTTCATTGCTGTTAAAGAGAGAATTCCAGGATTTTGACCCAGCAACAGTGAAGGAATGGAGGTATATTCTAGGTCGGGGTGGCCAGGAGGGGAACTTGCAGGTGGTAATGTCCCCATGCACCTGCATCCCTTCTTCTTTTAGGTGGTAGAGGACTTGATTTGGAAAGTGCTGTATAAGAAGGCTTGGCAAATTGCTGGAGTTAATTTGTAGATGGTAGACACTGCTGTCATTGTGCACCGGTGGTGGGGAGAGTGAATTTTTAAGGTGTTGGATGGGTGCTAATTAAGTGAGCTGCTTTGTCCTGGATGATGTTAAGCTTCTACAGTCATTATAGTTTTGATAAACATAAGACTGTAACCTTAAGAATAATCTTGTGTTGTAAGATCACATGATCTGTGTAAAGCAATGAGTTAGCAGCAGGGGGAACCTCTACAAGGGAGTTCTTCTTTAGTTCTAGAGTTAGATGCTCACATGTAGCTGCTGCTGCCTTGTAAATAAAGTTCAATGTTTCCACCAAGAAAAGTTTTCTGGACAATCAACTCTAAATCAGGTTCTTGAGTGTTGCTGAAAAAAGGGACATTTTTTGTTAAAGCTTTCTGTAGTCATTGAGAGTAAAATCTTGCATATTGTTTTGGGGAGCATGTGATTGTACAGACAAATCAGCCTAAGTGTGGGTAATCTTAGGAGCGGTGTTTTCTAGTCATGGACCTGGTTCAAGTATGTAGCTTCTTCAGAAGCTCTGTAAATAAAGTTTACTGTTTCTAATAAGAAACCTGTCCGGTACATCAAGTTTATTACAATTGGCAATGAGGATAAATAGCGCCAACACAGCACCTCACCTCATCATTGTGAGTATATTGATTTTTAAGGGAAGTAAGAAAAGTATACTCACCAGTCATGCCACTCTTTGGCAGTGTCGACCTATATGATCTGCCCATGGAAGACTGGAGCCAGTACATCAAGTGCCTAGGTTTTTATTTCGTGGTGAATGAAATAACAGAAGAATTGCTTTCTGCTTCCCCTCCACTAAGTCTGCGGGAGCAAGACATATACCTCATTCATAGTCTGACGGCCCAAATGCACCCAATTCCAAATCTTTTAATGAGCTAGTAGACCTCGTGAAGACACGTTTTCAGCCTAAGCCATCAGTGATTATGCAAAGATTCAAATTCAATTCTAGAGCAAGGGCCCCGGATGAGTTATTCACAATGTACATTACAAAGTTAAAACAGTTGACTGAGCACTGTGACTTCAGAGATACTCTCAATTACATGTTGCAAGATCGTTTGGTTAGCGGTGTACATGATGATGCCATTCAGTGCCATTTACTTGCAGAGGTTAATATTGACCTGAAGCGCACCATGGAGATAGCACTAACAATAGAGAGAGTGCTAAGAGGGATTCACAGGCTTTGTAGAGAGAGTGCAACATGGCACCTTTCTCCAGTTGGGGTAGGAACCTACCGCTGGGCGTGGTGTGAAAACCAGGGAGACAGTCGCAAAGTGGGAGACAGTCTCTACTGCTCGAAAAACAAAAAGGAATACTGGAAGCATCTCACCAGCGATTCAGAAATTAATTTGTTACTGATGTGGGGGTAAGCATATACCAGAAACCTGCAGATTTAAAGAGGCAGAATGCCATCATTGGTAGAAAAAAAGGGCATGTTATAAAGCAATACAGGGCAAAATCAAGACAGTCAGTCAGACAGCAGGCCAAGATGATTGAAGTGCACAATATAAATGAACCGGAAGCTGCTGATATTGACATCTATTCCCTATACAATCTTAAGGCCTGGAAAATTTGAACCAATCACTGTCACCCTTCAAGTAAATGGGAAGCCTCTAGTCATGGAGGTTGACACAGGAGCATCAACCACAGTGGTCAGAGAACATACCTCTAAACAAAGGTACCCAGCCATTGAATCTGGAGCAAACCACGGCTCAGCTGAAAATGTACGCTTGAGAGGCAATAAAAGGTGAAAGACACCATCCCTGTACCTGTATCCTACAGGCAACAGACAGCCCAGCTGTAACAGATGAAGGACCTAACCTTCTGGGTTGCGATTGTTTAAATGAAATTAAGCTCAACTGGTCAGAAATTTTTCAGGTTAGTGCAGGAGGAATTCTTGAGCTGTTAAAAAAATATATCTGCATATTCCGTGATGAATTGGGAAAGATAAAAGGTTTACAGCCAAAAATATACATAGATTCGGAAGGAACACCCCGTTTCTTTAAGGCCAGACCTTTGGCTCATGCCCTAAAGGAAAAGGTGGATGTAGATTTGTGCCACTTAGAGAAGCTAGGCATCATCCTGCCAGTCCAATTTTCAGAATGGGCATCTGTGAACAAGGCTGCTAAATTAGACAAATATCCCGAGGATTGAAGATCTGTATGCTAAGCTTGCTGGAGGAAAATCCTACACCAGACTGGACATGAGCCATGCATAAATACAGCTAGAGCTGGACAGCACATCTAGATAGTATGTAATCATCAACGCGCACAAGGGCCTGTACCAATATACACACCTACCCTTTGCTGTATCATCTGCGTGTGCAATCTTCCAAAGGACCATAGAAAGCCTACTACAAGGATTCCTCCAAGTTGTGGTGTACCTGGATGGTGTCCTGATCAGAGGGAGAACAGAAGCCGAACATTTGGCCAACCTAGAAGGTGGTTTTAGGGGTATTTTGGAGGCTGGTGTATGATTGAAAAAAAGAGAAGTATACTTTCCAAGTGACTGAAATCACTTATTTGGGTCACCAAGTGGATGCCCAGGATTTGCATCCAGTGCAGGGTAAAGTCAGGACAACCAAAGAGGTGCCCTCTCCTACAAGTGCCACTGAACTCATTATAATTTATTACGGTCGCTTCTCATCAAATTTTTCTACAGTGTGTTAGCATCTTTACACTCATTATTGAAAAAGAACCATCATTGGTCATGAAAGGTGCAACAAGAAGAAGCCTTCATGAAGGTCAAGAAGCTTTTACTCTCATCGTGTATACTAGTACATTATGACCTGTCAACAGAATTAATATTATCCTGTAATGCATCTCCTTACAGTGTGCGAGCTGTGTTATGACACAGGATGGAAGATGGTTCCGAAAGGCCAATCGGCTCTGTCTCCAAAACCCTCTCTGCAGCCAAGAAGGGTTATTCACAACTTGAAAAGGAAGGCATATTCATAATAGAGTAAAGAAATTCCATCAATATTTGCGTTGTCGACATTTCACCACAGTGTCAGATCACAAGCCACTAATGGGTTTATTTAGTGAAGATAAAACAATTCCGCCGATAGCCTTTGCCAGAATTCAAAGATGGGCTTTGATTTTGTCAGCACCTTTATGCACCGTCCGGGTGTGCATATAGCAAATGTAAACACCCTCAGTTGTCTTCCTTTGTCAGAGAGCATTACACATGCTCCAGCGCCTCTAAAAGTTGTACTTGTGTTGAACTTCCTGGACTCCTCGTCGGTCTGTGCAAAGCAGATAAAGAATTGGACAAACCAGGATCCAATTTTATCAAGAGTCTGAGAGCAGGTATTGCAAGAATGGTTGCATCAACAAGTCTGTGAAGAGCTGAAGCCATTCTATGCCTGTAAAGCAGAATTAATTTATCATGATGAAAACTTGTGGGGAGCAAGAGTCGTCGTCCCTGTGCAAGGAAGAGAACCACTCTTGACAGAGCTTCACAGTGCGCATCCAGGCATTTTGAAAATGAAGATGCTTACACAAAGCTATGTCAGGTGGCCAGCTATAGACAGTGATCTAGAAAAAAAATGGTTAAACACCATCTCCAGTATCAGAAACAACAGAAGTTGCCCATTTTGGCTCCACTGCATCCGTGGGCGTGGCCTGGTCAACCCTAGGTTAGACGACATATGGACTATGTAGGTCTACTTTTAGGTGCCATGTTTTTATTGATCATCGATGTGCATTCAAAGTGGATGGACATGACCTACCAGAAGTCATTATTTCAGACAATGGTAATGCTTTCACTAGTACGGAATTCCAGCAATTCGTGCATTTAAATGGGATTAAACATGTTAAAACAGCACATCATCCCTCATCCAACGGGGTAGCAGAAGGAGCAGTACAAAATTTTAAAACAGGAATGAAGAAATTATCCAAAGGAACACTAGAAACATGAATTTCACAATTTCTTCTCAACTATCACATGACTCATGTAACTATGGGTTCAACACCGTCTGAATTACTAATGAAATGCTACCTTGGTACAAGGTTGAGCCTGGTGTTTCCAAACTTAAGAGGAAAATGTAGAGAAGAGCCAGAGCAGTCGGAAAATGAATCATGATATTCACAGTAAAGATCAAAAATTTACTGTGGGAGAGACAGTCGTCGTGTGAAATTTTGGAAATGTAGGTCCATGGTTCCTGGTAAATTGTCTCTGAAACTGGACCTTTGTCATACAAAGTGGAAGTGGAAAATCGGTTTGTTCGGAAATATGTGGGTCATCTATTAAGTAGAGAGACATTCCAACAACCAGTTACTCCACCTGAAATTGAAGTTGAACTTTTGATCCCTGAGGCGACAGGTCGACAGAATAGGCATACCTGATGTCTCCATCGAAGCAAATAATTCTGAACTGCCATTGTCTAAGGATATCCTTGATGTTGCAGTTCCTGGTCAAGTCGATCCAGTGGTAGAATCTCAAGTCATAGAGTTGAGTCACTCTACCTGAATCAGAAAACCACCTCAGAGACTTAATCTATGCTCGCATGAACTGTGTATTTTTGTATATGTTATGGATTAAGATACTCTTGTAAATAAGTGATTTAAAACAAAATTAAAGGGAGAGCAAAATAGTGATTGCAAGTATACCTTTCATGCAGTTTTGGGAAGCATGTGACTGTACAGATGAATCAGCCCTAAGTGCAGGTAACCTTAGGGGTGGAGTTTTCTAGTCATGGACCTGGTTCAAGCCTGTAGCTTCATCAGGAGCTCTGTGAATAAATTTTACTTTTTCTAACAAGACGACTGTCTGGTACACCAAGTTTATTACACTTCCATCTTGCACTCATCAGGACAATTTGCAAGAAAATACCAATGTCAGGGAAAACAACAGTTTATACTGTTTGAGAAGGGAGTACTGATTGGTTGGAAAGTAGACTCTTATAGGGGGGGCTGCCATGGAAGATGCACCAGTTGATGGTGACTAACATTAACTGCCAAGCATTGTTTGAAATTTAAACAAGTCAACTTGAATCTGATTGGTCAAGACATTGCCCTGGGGAATGAACCAGAGAAAGGCTGTCACTTATTGCATTGTATATCATGCAAACTCACAAACAGGCCCAAGGCTGTCACATTCAGGCCTGAAAAGTGCCCAGTCTACCTTGGATTACCCTGGAATAGGGAAGGTATCTCAAAAATTTGAGCAATAGATGAAGCTAGCTGTTTCACACCGCTACCATGCAGCAGCAACATGAATGATATTTGCCACTAGTAAGATGCTGCCATCAAGCCAAAAAGACCTTCTGTCTATCACACGGATGAGTAATGTGATGTATGAATTTCAGTACTAGTGTAATGCTAGGTAGGTAGGCCGTACGTCCCAAAGACTAGTGGATCATATCAAACAGCATGTTCACAATGGGTAAGATACAGACTGTACCAAACCAGCCTCTGCTTGCAAAACTCAAAATACAATGTCCAACATTTGGTGTAATTCTGCGATTGAACAACATTTGTTAAATAATCTTCAGTGTGCTAAGAATTACGCTGACAACCAATTTAAAATTGTCAGTTGAGCTCACAGTGTGGCGTATTTGCATGTACTGGAAGCTACATATATTAATACACAGGGCCCTGTTCTTTGCAGACAGAAAGAACATATACACACACTGCGCCTATTTCAGCTAAACAAAATAAGTGACAGCCATTCGCTGGTTCATTTCTCAGTGCAATGTGTTGACCAGAGTTAAGATGCCTGGCTTAAATTTCAAACAATGATTGGTAGTTAACTGTCAGTCACCATAACTGGTGCATTCTCCATGGCAATGCCTCTACCAATCAGAGTCCATTTTCCAACCAATCAGCCCTCTCTTACAGTACAAATTTGTTGTTTCCCCTGACATTGGCATTGTCTTGCAAATTGTCCTGATGAGTGCAAGATGAAAAGCTTTGACAAAAAGTGTCTCTTTTTTTCAACAATACTCAAGTCTGTACTACCAAATGACTATTCTTAAGTTATGTTGGAGTTGTACTCATCCAGGCAAGTGGAAAATATTCCATTAAACTCTTGATTGGTGATTTGTAGACAGTAGACAGATTTGGGGAGTTAGGAGTGAGTTACTCTCCGCAGAATTCCTAGCCTCTGACCTGCTCTTGTAGCCACAGTATTTATATGGCTAATCTAGTAAAGTTTCTAGTCAATGATAACCCCCAGGATTTTGATATTAGGGGATTCAGCGATAGTAATGTTGTTGAACATCAAGGGGAAATGGTTAGATTCTGTTTTTTTGAAGATGGTCATTGCCTGACACTTGTGAGCCGCGAATGTTTCTTGCCACTTGTTAGCCCTAGCCTGAATGTATTCGAGCTTTTGCTGCATGTGGACATGGACTGCTTCAGTATCAGACGACTCACACTGAACACTGTGCAATCATTTTCTTTCCCTCTCCTGATTATTTCATTGCCTCTGTCTTATCAGGATGCTTTTGGATGAGCCATAATTCCTCCAGCTCATAAGACCAAAGCAAGGACTTCACTTTAATAACGATGGAGAGGCTGTCAATGTTCACCATTACTATGGAGTAAATTGAATAGCAACTTTCAGAGCCTGCATACGAGCAATTAAGCACAAATATCCAGAGATTGTGTTTCAGGTTACCCTAATCCTCAAAGACTGTACTATAACAATTCCTTGATAATAAGATTTGCCATTGAAATACAGGCGAAGGTGTGGAATTAGGGTACTTATCCACTGTTGCATCAGGAGTAAGTGAATTTTTAACAACATGATAAGTGATAATTATTGTGAAATTACCTTTCTGGCCATGAAAGTTATATTTTACAGTTGTGAAATCTCATTCCTTGAGAAGTTAATGTTGGACATTTTTTAAGAAAATAAAAACTTTAAAAAAAATTTTTCTGTCTGTACTGTTTTTTAATTTATGTCTCTTAATCCCATCTTTCTTTTTTGAACTATATTTTGCTTTTTGTAAATGTTTTAAATCTAATTAATACGCCCTGATTTATAACTTCTGGCTTGTAGTGTGCCATGCCTTAGTACAGATTCTTTAATCTGATTGATTGAAGAGCTTTGCTGCTGCTTGCCCTGCTCTCAGACGCCAGAGCTGCTCTGCAGAAAGTGCCACACTGGATCAGATGGCAGGTTAAAGCAGGTTTAAGCTCAAGGCCCATTAGAACTTTTGGGCAGCTGTGAGCAAAGTGATCGACGAGCGTCATTCCTTCGCCACTGACCGTAAAATATGAGCCATTATCTTCAGCTTCCATCACAAATTCCATATCCTTCATCACTGAATCGATCCCCCTCACAGCCCGTTATCTCAACGAGTACTGAGTGGGCAGCACCAAAATAAGAGGCACTGATGTTGGCTCACAAATATAGACACAGGCCAGGCTTTTGCCCTCGTCGGATGGGCTCGGCGGGGGCGAGCGGGAGCAGTCGGGATGCTGACCACTGCTTACAGTCAGGCTGTGACCGCAATTTCACACTGGTGGGCTAATTAAGGCCCGCCCAGTGTGAAACGTATGCTGCAGCGCTGTCCCTGTGGGGGGAGGAGAGCAAGCGGGGAACTTCACGTACGTGCACATGGGTACGCCCAAGAAAAGCTCCCTGAGGCACAGAGCTGCCTCAAGGGAGATGAACAATTATGAAAATAAAAAATGAAGGATTTTAAAATGTTAAAAAAACATGAGCAGGGACATGTTATTAGTGAAAAGTTAAAATTTTTATTTTATTTTTAATTGCTGTTGGAAAAGTCATCCCACCCGTCGATGAGATTTCCTAAAAAATGCAAAGGTCACTTGGCCTTTTCGCCTGCCCCTCAACCATAAGGTTGGACGGGCAACGAAAAATTACATTTAATTGGTAATTTAGTAGCCTGAATAGGCCTGTTAATTGTCGGTGGGCACGCCGCCAACTCCTGCATGTGCCCGCTGACCGAAATACCGCGCAAGTACACGATGACGTCGGGACGCTTGTCCAACGTCATCACGCATCATTTTACGCTTATTCAGGTCAGTGCGCACCCACCCGATGAGCAAATAATTCTGACCACGGAGACTGAGTGCCCAGTAACAATTGTCCATGTAATGTACGGGTGCAGCTACACTGCAGCTTTGACTCAGTGTGAACAGTTTCTGCTGTGCATCTTTGAGAAAAAAACCAGCACAGCTTCAGCTAATTCTTGATCAAAGTCCTAAACACCAGCAAGGCGACATCCCTCGGGTAGTCTGAATTACACTACTTGGGCAAACTGGGGGCTGGATTTAATGTGCCCCCACCAGGCAGCTTTTTTGCTGGGGCGGGGGGTGGGGGTCGGAGGTGATAGTACAGCAGGGCACCTAAAGTATGTCATATGGCTAGCCCACCACCTTCCCGGCCACCCCCGAGCTGACCCCCATAATACACTAGGTGGGATGGCAGGGACCAAAATCAGCAGCCTGCCCATGTTAAGCTAATAAATTATTAAAGTTTTGTTAGACTTGTTAGCAAGCTTACTGACCTAGGTAATATGTTACCCATGCCATCATATGGCTGGTGTGAGCAGGCAGGAGTGGGCAGGCTGTTTTTTTAAGGCCTACATTGAAAAGAAAAGGATGGGAATGAAGGGGAACATTTCATTTGAGGTTTACCTTTTATGCATCAGGAGCAGCTCCTCCTAAGATGTCACCCCCCCACTTCCTTCTGCACAACCTGCCCTCCAAAACCCACCCCTCTTCCAAGCACTCTCTTCCCCCCTTCCCGAGCTCCAAGATCCCTCCCCACACTAAAACTCCGAGACTTAATTATTTGGGGCAGCCATCCATTTTCTTCATCCTCCTTCCTACAGTTCCGGCTGTGCCCACTACTGAGTGTGGCACTTCCGGGGCTGCTGGAGCTGAAGGCCAATAAGATTGGCTGGCAGCTCCCAAGGGCAGGTCTTCCTCCCACTGAGGGGTGGAAGTCCCACTCTCAACCACTTTAGCCCACCCACAGTGTGTCATGCCTGCAAGGTGGTCTTCTCCCCAGTGGTCTCTTCAGCCCTGGCTTTAAACAGCAGTTCAGGGTATCCACTGGCCCACATGAGCACCTCATAGATCTAAACAAAATCTCTCTAATGTTGCGAGCTAGCAGATGGTCCAGCTCATGCTCTGCATATAGAAATCATTACCTGGGAAACAGGTGTATAGGGTTCTCTCAACTCTCTCCAGGAGTGTGATTTACAGCCAGGTAAAGTAACCATGGCTCTGGCTGGTGGCAAATCACACCCAGCAGCTGCTGGTCTCTGGAGGACAGCACATTACAACCACAGCCTAACATCACAATCTTATGTTACAGAGTGAAGTCTATTAACAAAGGACTAAAATGATAGAAGCAAAATACTGCAGATGCTGGAAATCTGAAACAACAACAGAAAATGCTGGAAAACCTCAGCAGGTCTGACAGCATTGGTGGAGAGAGAAACAGAATTGATGTTTCGAGTCAATATGACCCTTCTTCAGAGCTACAGAGAAGCAAAAATGTGATGAAATTTATACTGTTTAAGGGGGGGTGGAGCTTGATAGAAGGCCAGAGTTAGGTAGGGGCAAAGCAGAGATTGACAAAGATGGAATGGACAAAAGGACAAAGGGGGTTTTAACGGTTGTAGTATGGGCTAAAAAAGGTGCTGATAGTGGCAGTAAGGTAAGAAAGTCAAATGTGATAATAGCAGGGCAAGGATAAGCACTCTGAAAAGAACATGAACAAGTAACAGATGGCCCTAGTGGTGGTGGTGGTGGGGGGGGGGGGGGGGGGGGGGGGGGGGGTGGGGGGGGAAGGGGATTGAAAATGGGATTTAAAAAAAGGATAAAACAATGAATAAATGAATGAACATAAAATTGAATAAAAATAAAAATACATAAAAATAAAAATGAATTTTGAAAAAAGGGATGTAGAAAGAGGAGACGTTCATGGTCTGAAGTTGTTGAACTCAATCTTAAGTCCAGAAGACTGTAATGTGCCTAGTCGGAAGATGAGGTGCTGTTCCTCCAGTTTGCATTGAGCTTCACTGGAACATTGCAGCAGGCCAAGGATGGACATGTGGGCATGAGAGCAGGGTGGTGTGTTGAAATGGCAAGCGACAGGAAGGTCTGGGTCATGCTTGCGGACAGACTGAAGGTGTTCCGCAAAGTGGTCACCCAGTCTGCATTTGGTCTCTCCAATATAGAGGAGGCCGCATTGGGAGCAGCAAATACAGTAGACTAAAATGATAGTTTTCTTAAAAGCTTTTGACCTCATTATGTTCAGATAATGTACAAAATGACAGAAAGAAAGAGAGCTCACATTTATATTGCATTTTCAGAACCTCAGGTTGTCCCAAAGCACTTCAAAACTAATTAAGTACCTTTTTTTTAAGTGTAGACACTGTTGTAATGTCGGAAATGTGACAGCCAGTTTTCCCACAGCAAGCTCCCATGAACTGTAATGGGATAATGAATAGATAATTGTTCTTTCATGATGTTGGTTGAATGTTGGCCTAGATACTCTTTGTCAAGTAGTGTCATTGGGTCTTTTATGACCCCTTGAGGGAACAGATGGGGCCTTGGTTTAATGTGTCATTCAATGCTAACAGCCAGGCATACCCACCAATGGGTAATTTCTACTCGATGTAAACTCATTCATCTACTTACCCAACAGCGAGTAAGTTCATATTTAACAAACGTCCTTAATAATCCAGTTCCTCTTCTCTAATATATCAACCACCATAACATTGCTGATGATGGAAGGATATTCCACATTCAGTGTTGTGAGAAGGCGGAAGTCTCCCTTCCTTGAACATCATCCATTAAAATGTCTTCTTTGGCCCCCCGGCACCCTGAGGGGTGTCACATTTCTGTGTTCGCCATTCACCATTTGACTTGAAGTTAGATGTTAGCAGTTATTGCTTGCAGTTCTATTGGAGAGATGGCTCACTCAGACCTGATCATAGAAGTGCTGACATTGTCATTTTAGCTAATGTGGAATCAGTAAGGTGAGAGGCAAAATACAATCGCTTCCTGGAATATGTCACAATAAAACTGCCATCACTTGGCATTCTATTTGGTGCTCTCACTGATTAATATGGCTGTCTTATCATTTGTGGTGTTAACAGCGACAGTTTCAAACAAACAGTTTGATGTACAGTACAAAAACAAGAACAGAATTACCTGGAAAAACTCAGCAGGTCTGGCAGCATCGGCGGAGAAGAAAAGAGTTGACGTTTCGAGTCCTCATGACCCTTCGACAGAACTTGAGTTCGAGTCCAAGAAAGAGTTGAAATATAAGCTGGTTTAAGGTGTGTGTGTGGGGGGCGGAGAGAGAGAGAGAGAGATAGTGGGGGTGTGGTTGTAGGGACAAACAAGCAGTGATAGAAGCAGATCATCAAAAGATGTCAACAACAATAATACAAAAGAACACATAGGTGTTAAAGTTAAAGTTGGTGATATTATCTAAACGAATGTGCTAATTAAGAATGGATGGTAGGGCACTCAAGGTATAGCTCTAGTGGGGGTGGGGAGAGCATAAAAGATGTAAAAAAAATATAAAATAAATAAATAAATTTTTTTTTTTTTCTTTTTCTCTTTTTATAATGAAACTTTTCAAGTTCTGTCGAAGGGTCATGAGGACTCGAAACGTCAACTCTTTTCTTCTCCGCCGATGCTGCCAGACCTGCTGAGTTTTTCCAGGTAATTCTGTTTTTGTTTTTGTTTTGGATTTCCAGCATCCGCAGTTTTTTTGTTTTTATCTTTAAGTTTGATGTACAGTGTCTGATTTACAATCAGGAATCATGGGCTTAGCTCCAGCACGATATTGTAAGATTTGATGATGAGTAATCTTGCGCACTTTAGTTAAATGTACTTCACAATTTGAGGTTCATGATTTCCATAAATCCTCATTGATTCATCCTGAAAAATTAAGGTGTGGATGTTTTAAACTTATGTCCTTATAGTGAGCTTCTCCACCATGGGAAGGTGATGGGATAGTGGTAATATCACTCAAGTGGTAACCCAAAGGCCCAGGCTAATGCTCTGGGGGCATGGTTCATATCCCACCATGGTAGCTGGTGGAATTTAAACTCAATTAATACATTTGCAGTTAAAAACTAGCCTCAGTAATGGTGACTGTGAAACCATTGTCAATTGTTATAAAAAACCTATCTGTTCACTATTGCCCCTTTATTAGATGCCATACATCCTGGTCTATGTCTACCTAGGCACTGGATACATCAATGCCACACCTGGCACTGATGACCATGCAAAGCCCTCCTTACCTGAGCTTGTGTTAAAATTGGGAGACCAGTCAAGCAACAGCCTGACATAGGTATGATTCCATGAGTATGACTAGGCCTAACAAAATGAAATCTCATGGCTTTAGGTCAAGGAACTGTTTACTGCCACCTCCACCCCAACACTTCCCCGACCCTCCTCAGCTAATGAAACAGTACTTCTCCATGTTGAACACCAATTGGAAGAAGCACTGAGGGTGGCTAGGGCACAGAATGTACTTCAATGTCCAATAACCAAAAGTGGCTCAGTAGCACCACTACTGACTGAGCTGGCCAAGTCCTAAAGGACATAGCTGCTAGACTGGGTCTGTGGCATGTGATGAGAGAACCAAAGGGAAGAAATCTACTTGCCTAGTCCTCATCAATCTACCTGTCTCAGATGCATCTGTTCACGCTAGTATCATGGTAGGAGTGACCACAGGACAGTCTTTGTGTGTGTGGGTTTTAAATGAATTACAGACAGCTGGTCTGGGTGCTTTGCTGTATCAGAAGGGTCTGTTGAAATCTATGTTGTTTTATTGTTGTCTTAACGGAGATGTAACTGGGAGTTAGATTAATTAGGGGAGCTAGGAGCTATCATAATATTTTGTAGACCAATATATCTGCTTAAAATCATTTCTTTTATTAATAAATGTTCAATTTAGTTTTGTTAAAAAAAACTCTAAGACTCAGTGGGTTATTAGTACTGAATCCAGGGCAGGCATCTCAAGATAACAATACAAATTTCAAAAACAGCTATGGAAGCTGTTTCAGGTTTCTCTCTGCGATTTGAGCAGCTCAGCATTTAGCATCCACTGTGCCATAACAGCTGGGCAGGAGTTTAAAAATGGCACAGGCAGCCGCTTGAAAGCTGCTGGTGGAGAAGCATACTGTCTGTGTTGCAAAGGTGGTACTTATGTCCTCGGCAGTGACTGGAGATGCCAGGCGGTAGGGCAGGTAGGGTGGGCACTTGGCCCCCCGACTTTTGGAAGAGAGCCTATAGTCCTCCTGGAAGAGGTGTCTGCCAGGAGGGACACCCTTGTACCAAGGGACAGGAGGAAGCCATCTCATCTGACTAAGAAATCCTGGGAGGAGGTGGCAGCCTAGGTCAGCAGCCATGACGTTGTGTGGCGCACACGGATGCAGTGCCGCAAGTGGTTCAATGACCAAGACTCCTTAGACAGCACCTCCCAAAACCACGACCGCTACCAGAAGGACAAGGGCAGCAGATAGATGGGAACACCAGCACTTGGAAGTTCCCCTTCAAGTCACTCACCATCCTGACTTGGAAATATATTGCTTTTCCTTCAAGGTTGCTTAGTAAAAATCCTGGAACTCCTTCCCTAACAGCACTGTGGGTGTACCTAGACCTCATGGACTGCAGTGGTTCAAGAAGGCAGCTCACCACCACCTTCTCGAGGGCAACTAGGAACGGGCAATAAATGCTGGCCCAGGCAGAGAAGCCCACATCCTTTGAACAAATAATAAATAATGACCTGCTACAGTCAGGAAGGGTGATTACTATGTTGGCATGGATCAGTGTGGTGAAGTGTTAAGGGCTCGCTGATCCCCCACCCCCACCCCGTGGAGGTCAGGGGTATTAGAGACTGAATGCCAACTGTCAATGATGCTGGAGCTGGCCAAGTGGATGTGTCCTGGCAGCTTGTACTTAGTGCCTTGTGACTCAAGGGCCATGACTCGGATGTGCCTTGCGAGGTGTTCCTCAGGTGAGGTCAGCCAGGCTGCAATGGGGCTGCAGGTAGAGAGTGGGCTATTCAATGGTCCTCTGTCCTTTCAGGAGAAGATAAACCACAACCAATTGGAGAGGTCAAAGACAGGCGGAGGCCCACCCAACCTGCTGCTGCTGACCAGGGTCGAGCAGGACGCCTTGGAGCTGGAGAGCTGGCACGCTCCCTGTGCAGCCAGTTGAGGAGAAGCAAGGATGTCAGATGAAGGTAAGAGTGCAGTGCACAGAGTTGAAAGTTTCTGTTTGTGCAACCATTCTAGTGTAGTCTCTTCATTGAGCTTGACATCTGGAGTCCCCACTGGTCATTGAAAGACAATGGCACCATGATGCGGATCTCCATTGTTTCAACAGGGTGCCTGGCATGTACAGTGACAGTGTGATGACTTTAACTAATGACATGTCCTTGTTCTCCCTTCGAGTGCATGCTGGTGACTCGTTCTCAGGACCCAGAAGACTCCACGCACATCCCCCACTGAGCCCTGGAAAAAGCCAGAGACATAGAAGTTGAGGGCCACTGCGACCTTCAGAACAACTGGCATGGGGTGTCCATCCACACAGTCGGAGGTGACCTCAGGCCCAATCATCTGACAAATGGAGGTCACTGTCTCCCTTGAGAGATGGACCCTCCTTCGGAGTTGCACCTTAGACATATTAAGGTAGCTGCATCACCATCTATAAACCCTGGCAGCAGGATAGTGGTGTCTGCTGTGGCCCGTTCCTCCTTGGGCAACCTGCTGGCCCTGCGCCACTTCTGCTTGCGCCTCTCCTCCCTCAGGTCGCTCCCTTGAAAGCTGCATTGGAATACCTGGCCTCCTCTTCCTTCTGCCTCTCTCTTCCTCCTCAGAGGAGGTGTCATGAGAGGAGACCACAATCTCCATTACCAGGGTAAAAGAAGGCTGTCTGATACCTGGAAGAGCCTGCCTAGTCAAAATCCTCTGGGGACCTTGGAGACACCAATGAGTCCTCACATGCACCTGGAAATGCTAACAATGAAGCCCCGATCAGGGATGAAGCTACCAAGTACCAATAAGCAACCAGCAGCAAACTAGCTCCAAAACGCCTCACACTGCCAATGCTGCTGACCCTTTTTATCCCATTCGTGGAAAAGGTTTTGCAAAATGTCGGCTGCCTGCTGTTTTGCCCATGCGATGAGTGGGAAATCACACAGGCAATGTGAAATCTTGGTCAATTGCTTTTTTAATGGCCCTAAGTGGCCTTTTAATTGATGGCAGCAGTGGCTCGACATCTGCATGTGCCTGCCAACTGAAGTATCGCGCAAGTGTATGTTGACTTCATTTTCCCATGCGATCTGCATAAAATTCAGCCCGTAGTGTCTCAAAGATTTTTCTGCCTTTGTGCCTCAATGCAGCATCATGGTAACCTTTGACTTTTAGCTTGATTCCTCCTGGACCTTGAAGTTTGATTAATGAAGGCTGCAGAGTAACTTTTTGCAGCTAATTAACTCCATCCAACAGAGCTGAGACTCCTGCTCCTGTATCCTATTTAAATTCTGTATGATGAACATCGACTTCAATGTTAGCCCTCCATTATTGGCTTTTGTTCTCTTTGATTTCACCAAGAAGAGTGATTTCTTGGCTGCCTGGTTTCTGTACATCTTGTATAGAGCTTCCTTTAAAAAGGTTTTTCTTTATGCTTTGTAAAGGCGTTTTCGAATGACAGAGTTTTAAAATGACCAACTTTGTCGCATTCGGGGCATTTTGCAGTTTGGGTGGGACATTCTTCACATCCGTGAACCTTCCTCCCACCGCTACGGGGACATTGTAAAATGGCAGTTGACGCTCTTCCATGGTTGCTGCTGCCATGCACTTTCAGTTTTGCATCCAATAAACTGAATGGGCTGTTCCCACAGGGTTTCTTGCCAAACCCTTTCAAACACTCGTTTTGCTTTCCCTTTTTTCTTATTAAATCATCTTTTAACATTCCATACTCAATTGTCAGCCAAACGATAGAGATCATTTATAAATGAATTGATTCCTTCACCAGATCTTTTATTTCCATGGTGTAATTTTTTCCGCTCTATGATGATGTTCCAATGAAGACTAAATCTTCTGGGCTATCTTCTTATTCATCGCCTGCCTGGCTAACACATTTTCCACAATGACGGCATATAACAAGGTACTAATCGGATCCTTGACAGTCTTACTCGTGAGATCCAAAGCATTTCACTCATTATCAAAATGCCTTCCCCAGTTTTGCCATTGCTGCATTCTGGAACCATTCTGGGCGAGGTAAGGTAGAGTTGATTGCTCACCCTTGGCCGAGGTTCCCATTTCCTGTGCTGCTTTCTGCGTCAGTTTGTAGGCTGTCCTTGTGATTTGCTTCTCGGGTCTGATTACCGGGTGGGCCACAAAGTCCTTCACCCACTGCTCTCTGCTGCTACTGGGCTTCTTCTCAGGCTGTATCCGCTGTATTGCACTGCTTTTCTGTCGGTCTGGTCACTGCTGCCACCATCTGTTGTTGCTAGGTCATCTTGGAAGATGTTGGGTGTCTTACCCTTAACAAGAGATCTGGCTGGAGGCAACGATCCTTTTTCCAAGTAACGTTTATTTACATACTCAACTATATACAGAATTACAAAGCATTAGGACAGAGCCACTGCTCATCTGTAAGAATCTCCTTACTCTGCTCTGTGTGACATCATGATTACATAGCTCCTTATGCACATGCTCAATAGCTAGTATTAAAGTTAACCCTTTACTCTACAAACATCACCACCTGCAAGTTCCCTTCTAAGTCACCCACCATCCTGACTTGGAACTATATCACCGTTCCTTCACTGTCGCTGAGTCAAAATCCTGTAACTCCCTCCCTAACAGCACAGCGGGTGTATATACACCACATTTACTGCATCAGCTTAAAAAGGTGCCTCACCAGCACCTACTCTGGGACAATTAGAAATGGGCAGTAAATGTTGGCCCAGACAGCGACTCCCACATCAGGTGAAATAATAAATTAAAATTGGTACAAAGAATTATAGGAACCTAGGATCAGAAGTGGCCACTAACACCTATTCCACCATTCAGTTAGATCAAGGCTGGAGTGAATCTTAACTCAGTTGAATCACTTTGATTCCACAACCCTTAATATCCTTGCCTGGCAAATTATTTGTTGCCTAGCTTCATCTTTGATTTTATATGTGCCAATATGGTGGACATGCAGAAATAAAACACCTCTGGCCATTTTGGTGTTGTCCCCTCAGGATGTGAAAGATTCCACTGAGCACAGGTCATCTCCCAAGTGCCTGGGCAAGACTTATCCCTTCGCCAACTTCATTAAAAACAAATTATCTAAAAATTTATCACATTGCTGCTTTTGGGAGCTTACAGTCAACAAATTAGCTGTTGCATGATCTTCGTTACAACAGCGACTACACTTCAAAAGTACTTCACTGTTGCAAAGCACTTTCGGACTTCCTGAAGGTGTTAAAGACACTGTAGTCTTTCTTTCCTTGTCACAAGGAAAGATCTTAAAGCAAATGCATGGGAATCTATGTTATACTGTATAAGCAAATACTGTTCCATGGATAAAATGAAAGAACAAGTCATCATTAATTTCCAATTTTATGGGCAGAGAAATCCTATCATTTTTAAAAATAACTTCTGCAGCATTTTTTTTCTCTGCTGATAGAACAACCTCCCTTCCACAGCAAGGTGTGTGGGGGTGGGGATTGGGGGAGCTGGGGTTGAAATATGGCAGTTGAACCAGCCCTAAATTTTGGCTGTGTCCCTTCTCTCCTTCCCATATCTATTTGTGTGCTTGGCACAAATTCCAGCTCTTTTTAAGTTACCCAAAATGTTTCTTAGGCAAAAGAGGATTGCCAGCAAACTTATTCGAGAAAGAAATATTTCTGGCTGGAATATATCATTCTTTGATTTTGAAATACTAACTGTTTCAAGAGAGAGTTTCGCCCTCCACCTGCCCATGTAAGAAAATGCTGAGTACACTTTCGAATCTAAAATTCTGTACTGTAACAATCCCTGCTGAGACTGATAACTTTTAGATAGACAATTGAATTCCCAGTGGCTGACTGGAGGGATCATATGACAAAACTTAATTTATGATTTTTACTGCAATAAATGAACTAAAATCACCATTGCCTAAACACTATTCAGCAAGCAACTTATACTCTAAACTACAGAAAAAAATAAAAGTAAAATAATGCAGATGCTCGACATCTGAAATAAAAACAGAAAATGCTGAAAAAACTCATCAGGTCTAGCAGCATCTGTACAGACAGAAACAGAGTTAATGGTCCTCTTCTTCAGAACTGAAGAGAGTTGGAAAAAATCCCCCATTTAATTTTAAGGCAACAGAAAATCCCCCTCCAAGGTTAAATTTTACTCTGTCCATTAAGTGGACAATTCATTCTCCAGGAACTAGTCCAAAGCTATTCTCAGCTCTTGAAAGCTTGCTTACTTACTTTTCTAGGCAGGTAACCTCTAATTCCTGAGCTGACTTTCATGGTGAGGAAAGAATCAGAGATTCTGACTGATTCAGGACTGGAAACTTGGCTAAAAGGAAGAATTAGTGATTCCTCTCCACAACCAAGCTTCCAGTCTTGTTTAAATCCTCAGAAGCTCAGTCTCTTCAATCTGAGTGTGAGCTTCCTCCGACGTTTTGCATGGTGACCAACAGGGCCAGCGTCTTCTCTGCTTAAGGTACATGACTAACTGCCTCTATCTTTCTTTTCTTTCTTCCTTTTTTCTCTCACACACTCCAAGATTTTTGCAGCCTTACCTGTCTGTAAGGCTCAGGGATACCTTAAGAAAAACCCTGTAACCTGATACTACAATGGCTTGCTATGGATTCTTCCCCTCTCAAAGCCCATCAACATGGTAATGTGAATCACATGGGCTCTGTATACAGGTAGAAATGGTAATTAGCTATCCTCTAGACACCAAATCTATACTGTCTATTTAAGTCCAAGATAGAATGAATTATTACTATTTACAAAACCTGACATTCCTAACACCTTCCTGTGACTAGGAAGCGTAACAGTCTATCCACTGTCAGCAAGTGATGCCCTGGAAGCCTGTCCACCCTCTACAAGGTACAAGTCAGGAGTGTGATGGAATGCACTGCACTTGCCGGGATGAGTGCAGCTCCAACAACATTCAAGCAGCTCAACACCAGCCAGGACAAAGCAGTCCACTTAATTGGCAACCCATCCACAAACATTCACTTCCTCCACCACCGACGCACTATGGCAGTGTGTACCATCTAACAAGATGCACTGTGGGGACTCACCAAGGCTCCTTAGGCACCACCTTCCTAACCCACAATCACTACCATCTAGAAGGACAAGGGCAGCAGACACATGGGAACACCACCAACTGGAAGTTCCCCTCCAAGCCACACACCATCCTGACTTGAAAAAAAATCACCGTTTCTTCCCTGTCGCTGGATCAAAGTCCTGGAATTCCCTCCCTAACAGCACTGTGGGTGTATCTCCACCACATGGACTGCAGACGTTCAAGAAGGCAGTTCACCGCCACCTTCTCAAGGGTAAATAGGGAATGGGCAATAAATGCTGACCTAGCCAATGATGCCCATATTCCATTAATGAATTTTAAAAAGCGTACTGGTCCTGGTCATTATTTGCAGGTGTGAATATCTCACACCTTCTTCCCAGTAAGACAACCCCTTTAACAACCCAAGCCATCCAGGCTTGTTGTCGGGCAGAATTCAGTGCAGGTCACCTGACCCCCTTCATTCCTCTGTTTTAGCCTAAATTAAAGAGATAATCCGAAAACATAACAATCTTACCACCACCATACTTGTAACATTATTTGAAGTTATTAAAGGATTAATGTAATTTTCCTCTAAATGAGACAATGCATAATTTTTCACCAAAAATGGGTGAAGAACTGAATATTTGATGTTTGCAAATTATATAAATCATCATGACCCTGACATAATCATTTACTCTGTTTGATTCATTCCTAAATACATATGTCATATGCTGCAAACACAGGCTTTAGTAAGATGACAGAAAAATGTGTGTCAAATTTTTAGGCAGAAGTCAAGAAATCATTCTCCAGTCTAGCACTTGTTATTTTTGCAGAAGCATTGCTTGCTGTTTGCATTGATTTTCACACTTTTGCCATATACCAGAGGCTGAATTTTCTGGCTGGTGGCGGGGACAGAGCAGGAGCCGACCCGGTCGCCGCCCGCAATGTAGTCTGCACTGCCATTTTTCACGACTCTTGTGCACAGCGGGAATGGGAGGATGGCGGCAGGCGCGCTCAGCCCTCCGGGTCCAATGGTGACCCAGCGGCCTGTATAAAGGAAGGCCTGGCAGCCTCGGAAAGGCTGCTCGCAATGGCTGGACAAAGGCCTCTGCAGAGAGGCAATGGAGGTGACACAAGTCTGGAGGGTAAGGCATTGGGGCAGGCCAGGCCAGAGGATAGGCCAGTGTGCCCCTCGTTTTTCCAATGACTGCCTTGCTGCCCTCTGAGGAAGTGGCAGCACAGTGGGAGGTGCTGGTTCCCCAAGACAGGAGGAGGAGGCCCCCCCCACCCACGCCACATGACAAAACGTGCCTGGGAGGAGGTGGCGGAGGTGGTGAGCTCCCACAACGTGGTGCAGTGCACCTGAATCCAGTGTTGCAAGCGCTTCAGTGATTGGTTGCACTCTAGAAGGATGAGGACAATGTTGGCATTGGTCACGTAACCCAGCAGGTTGGCTTTCCCCCCTGCTCTTCCCTTATTTTCAGGAGAAGAATGCTCATAACGAGGCAGAGCGGGTGAGGACTGGCGGAGGCCAGGCGCAGATCACCATTCTCAGCCGATTGGAGCAGAGGCTCTGGATTTGGAGAGGTGCCATGAGCCCAGGCCCACTGGTGTCGGTGAGGCTGGGATGCCATGGCCAGGTATGTATGGCCAGCAGTGAGGTCAGCATTGTTCTCCAAACAGCCATGGCAGTGCTGAATGTTCAGTGATTTAATTTTGCAACATGGCTTGACCATTGCTTATGGAAGGATGAGTGTATAATGTTCAGGGGGACAGGGATGCAGTTTGTCTTCACATTAACTGATCCACTGTCCTTGTTCTTCCTTTCCGCATGAACAGAGCAGTGCCGGGAGGAGAAGCAGCAGAGGCCCCCTCTCACACCTGAGGGCCCTGAAGTCTCACAGCATCACACCATCTCTGCCAGGCAGGCACCAGCGGAGATATTAGCACCTCGGTGGGAGTTAGAACATCGGCTAGTGTCCCAGGGCACAGTGGTGAGGGCACTTCACACTCGCTGGAGGAGGCGGCAGAGGCAGAGAGTGCTCATTGCGCCAGCAATCGGAGGACTGCAGGAGACTAGGCACATGCTCAGTCGGTGCCTGATGATGTGCCTCTGGAATGGTCCATGATGCAGCAGCTGCAGGAAATGCGGCTGGGTGTGTGGGAGCATCTGGGGGCAATACATGAGGCTATGCTTGGCTTGGTCTCCGTGGTGGAGGAGTCCACATGGACGATCGCCGAAGCAATGAGCCACATGACAGACCGCCATCCATCCTCCTTGGAGAGAGTGGCAACTCTCGTGGAGAGACTACTCCAGGAGACCCATCAGGACTTCCTGGGGATGCGCTCTGACCTGCAAGCCCTCACAGCGGCATTGACCTCAGTGCCAGTGTGTGAGATGGTCTGAGCACCAAGTTTCCCAGCTCAGTGCCCATCCATCCACAGTTAGCAGGGAGGTCCGAAGCGACCTCACATCAGCGCAGCAGCTGCCAGTCATTTCTGCGGGCACCTCTCAGGGTGCTCCAGGTGACGGCAGCAGTTCCTCCCTCTCCCAGTGACCATAGCATCTGGTGCAGCTGCAACAACAGGGGCAATGCCAGCTGTGGACCTGGCAGCTCCCTCCCAAGCAGGGCCAGCACAGGCTCCAAGGGCCAGAGGATGACCACCAAGGTCATCGAGGCCAACTGGACAGCAGAGTCAGCAGGCTGCCTCAGATGCCATTCCCAGCAATGGGGCAGCGCCAAGGCATAGTACCCAGAAACGTAAACATAAGGCATCTTAGGCACACCACAGGTTTAATCACTGGTGCTTTTCTATTGGCCTGAGATGAGGTCTTTATGATTTGCTTTGAATTGGAACACCATTGTCATTTTTTGGTTTAAGTTTCTTCGCTTGTGATATTAAAGTCAAACATGTGACAATGGCTGAGGGTGCCTCTTCTCTTCTGCAAGTGTATGGTTTCCAAAAATGTTGTGTGTGCTTTGTGGGACATTCAGCTTTATTAACAAGGCCCTTAGTTACTATTCCTAACCTGGCAGATTTGGCACTTAGATGTCGAGTATGGAGCGTACTGCCCAGGCTTGTCCTGGAGGTCCTGGTGTGCTAGTTAAGGATCGTTGAATTAAAGCCTTTTGCGTGTCCCTGCCTCCCTGCAGTATGCCCTTGTCAGTGTCTACCCCCTCAGCATTCCCCTGTGCGTGCTCATCCTCAGACTCACTGCTGGATTCATCGTGTGCAGCTGCAGCCACTGTGTCAACGTCTTCATCGTCCAGTGCGTCCCCTCTTTCTAGCGCACGATTGTGAAGAGCGCAGCATGCAACCACTATCACCAAGACACAATCTGGGGGGTACTGGAGTGCACCCCTGAGCGGTCCAGGCATCGGAAGCACATCTTGAGAAGACCGATGGTTCTCTCCACCACAGCCCTTGTGGTGCCCTGGCTTCTATTGTACCACTGCTCAGCTTCTGTTCTTGGATGGCAGAGAGGCGTCATGAGCCATCTTCTGAGGGGATAGCCCTTGTCACCCAGCAGCCATCCATCCAGCCGAGCCAGAGCACTAAACAGCCCTGGCACCTGGGAGCGTCTGAGGATGTAGGCGTCGTGGGAGCTGCCTGGGTACCTTGCACAGACTTGTGGAATCAGCATCCTGTGATCACACACTATCTGCACGTTCATGGAGTGGAAGTCCTTTCTGTTGACAAAGGCATTGGGCTCACCTGCTGGCGCCTTTATGGCCACATATGTGCAGTCTATTGCACCCTGAACTCGTGGAAAGCCAGTAATGGCCGTGAAGCCTCTGGCTCGCTGTGCCTGACTTGCCAGGTCCCAACAGAAGTGGATGAAGGTCATTGCCCGCCTGAACAGAATGTCTGCAACCTGCTTGACACAAGTGTGGCCAGCTGATTGGGAGACACCGCAAAGATTACCCACCAACCCCTGGAAGGAGCCAGAGGCATAGAAGTTCAGGGCAGCTGTGACCTTTAGAGCCACTGGCATGGGGTGTCTACCCACACAATTAGCAGAGATCTCAGGCCCAATCATCTGATAGATGTAGTTGACAGTCTCCCTTGACAGACAGAGCCTCCTTTGGCACCGCACCTCAGTCATATTGAGATAGCTGCTTCAGGATAGTGGTGTCTTCTGCAGCCCCTTACGCCTTGGTCTACCTCTTGGCCCTGTGCCCCTTGTGCCTGTGCCTGTCCCCACAAAGGCTCCCCTAGAGGCTGAATGTGCACTCCTGGCCTCCTCCCCCTTCTGGCCCTCCCTTCCTCCTCAGAGGAGGTGTCTCCAGTGGACAGTTCAGCTCCCATTCCCAGGCTAAGGGAAGGCTTCCTGTAAATTGCAGGCCAAAAAAAGATTCCCTGCTGCAGAGTGCTGACCTGAAGGCTGAGATTCCAGACAAAGCAGCTGGAATGCATTTTGAAGTATTGCAGATCACACAGGCAAGTTTCAATAACTTAGAAAAATCAATACTTGAGAGAGCACATTCGTGATCCCAGAGAGCCCTCACTTTCCGCCCATGGACGAGGTTTATACAAATGTGTCCTACCGCCTGCCCGTTGCGCCCGTGCGCCGACCCAAAGGTTGCACGGGCGCCGAAAAATCGCCGTCAATTGGCGCCTCAAGGGCCTTAAGTGTCCCGTTAATTAATGGCAGGCGTGCAGCAAATATCATCGTGCGCCCGCCCAATGAAATATCGCAATAGCACGCGGTGACACCGGGACGCTCGCCCAATGTCATCGTGCGTCATTTAATGCGCAGATGTGCAGGGCCCACACGCCAACAGGAAAGTTCTGCTCCAGGAGTCCCCTTCCAATTTGGCACTAATTGCTAAAGTAGTTTTATTTCCACATGATACTTTAAATGCATGCGTGTCCCAGTTGGATGTTAATGAGTTAAGTATTTTGTACAGAGAGATTCAGCAGGATTAACAATGGGGAGAGTTTTCTCAATATACGGTGGGCCGGTCAGGAGTGGGCACGGAGCCAATCACTGCCTGTGATCGGCTGCACGCCACCATTTTACGTAGGCGGGTCAGTTAAGGCCCGCCCAGCATGATGCACCACCGGTAGCGCTCAGCGTCACATGTGCGGGCGGGGGGGGAGGGGGGGGACATGCACGTGAAAGAGTGCAGAAATCTCCGAGGCAGGGAGCTACCTTAGAGAGATAAAGTAAATAATAAAAGTTCAGAAATAATAAAGTTAAAAATTATTTAGATATATCCCCTGTCACATGAGCTGGGACATGTTTATGAAATGTGCAAAAAGTATTTATTTATTTAATAAAACGTTCAAGAAACCTCATCCCACCAGCGTTGATAATTATGTTAATTGGGTTTTTAATGGCTTTTATAGGCCATTGACAGTTCGGCGGGCGTGCAGCTGACTCGGGCACACGCCTGCCAAATGTAATATCTAAATGACACACACCGATGTCGGGTCACACGTTTAACGTCACCGCGCGTCATTTTGTGCACTGGCGTGCTGAGCCCACCCCCGCATGCCAACGTCAAAATTCTGGCCAATGGCCACAAGCTCTTCAGCTGACCTCTTGTATTAATTATCTTTCAAAGAGAGGCAGGGAAACTTCTGCCAACAGTGATTAAAAAGAAGAGGTTGAAGGCAGCTAGCCTAGGTGTCATTACCCTAGGTATCAACTGTAAAAGACACAGCAAACAGGTCAATTCTGACTTAAAGCCTAACATCTCAATTCATCCAAATTTGGCGTGACTTGATGGAAAGAGGAGGTGGAAAGATGGATATGTATTCATAAAGTAAGTTTAACCAGTCTTACATATAAACGAAACAAAGAGGTGCAATGATTGAACTGGAGAGGCCTAACCTGGGGGCAGGTGAGAGGTCTGGGCTAAGGGTCGATAAGGCGGCACAGGTGAAGGGTTAATTGTCAACTATTGAGAGCCAGTCTACTATTTCAAAGCCATTTCATTGATGTCCTTCCTCAGCTCTGACAAAAGGCTAAGGTGCTTTTCCACATCAGTAATTAATCCCAGACTGAAAAGGGTAGTAAATTTAAAACAAAACACTTCAGGCAGAATAAGATGGTCTTGAAGAAATACAAAAATTAGAAAAAAAGAGCTCTTTGGTTTCAAAATTCACTCACCAACCCTTGGGAAGAAATGAAGATCTTGCTGGAGGCGACCCCCAGGATTAATAAATCAACACAGATGGAAGGACAGCGGAAAATACTTCAGTCATTTCTCATCCACACTCCTCCAAACACAGAAACTAACTAAAAAGCTGCCAATATCAATTTATTTTAAAATGTTTGTAGAACCAAAGAGATACTGGGGCAAAGTTTCGACTTGGCACACAGTTGGCAATCTGGATGCAAATTGCACTGAAGTTTTGCTAGTTTTTGCAAATTGAAGTTATGGTTCAAGTTTCTGCTCAAACACATTTGCCTATTGCTGAATGCAAACTCTTCCATGAACCAGCAATGCAATTGGGCAGCACTATTGTTTATTTATTTCCTTGAATTAAAAATATTTCTTTATGTGTTTGAGAGTGGTAAGCTGGTGCAATTAGATTAATGCAGATAGGTTTTTCACAAAATATGAAGCATTTTAGTAAGCATTACCAGCCCAATACCTGTGAGTGACCTCATTTTAAATCATATTACAAGACGATACAGAACTATTTTCACGTTTCATTGGTGTACACCAGTCAATTTTGTAGAAAATTAGACACTTTTTGATATTTAAAAAAGACTTGAAAAGCAAACTTTACACTTAAAATAAAAAGCTTATTTTGAAAGGTATCTTTGTAGACAAACTAACAGAGCTAGTATCTGATTTCCAACATCCGCAGTATTTTGCTTTTATCTTAGTGCCAGTATCTGAGTTGGGAGACTGTGATCCCTTCTCGGCAGTCTGTTCCCCCTCTAAAGGCCAACAACCCCAGGGGCAGAATCTTCGGCTCGGCGAGCAGGGGCGGGGCCCGCTCGCCAAGGTGTAAAATGAGGCAGGGTGATGTCAGGAAAGTGTCCCGAAATCACCGCGCGTCATTCAGATTTTCAGTTCAGTAGGTGCTCAGCCAAGTCAGCTATGTGTCTGCCAATCTGTCAAAGGCCTATAAAGGCCATTTAACAAACAATTAAATCATTGACCTGAACTGCCCATCCAACCTTAAGGTTATGAGGGCTGAGGTTTCACGAACATTTTTAAAATTGTTGGAAAAATTTTTACTAACATTAATAGACTTGTCCCAACTCATGTGACAGTTTCACATGAGGAAACATGTCCTTAAATTTTTTTCTCCCTTTATTCAATGTTTTATATGTGAAACTGATCTCCGAGGCACCTCTGTGCCTCAGGGAGATTCCTGCACTCTACTGCGTGCATGCGCAATAGAGGACAGGCCCCGCCTCAGCCTACTCCCCCCACCTGCACAGGGAGCGCTCAGTGCTTCGGAGGCCATGTCACACTGTGTGTGCTGCCTGAACCACTTTGATCAGGCACAGGGTAATTTCCCATTGCTTTCCCCACACACAGTGTTGGAGCCTATCCAATTTAACTCCTGTTATGTTAAAACTTTTGGCACAAGGGAAATTCTGAGGACCAAAATCAACCCCAAGTAGAACTATTCTCCTTCGATTGTATCTCTTCCTGAAGAATGTACCTTATGACTATGTAAGATTAGGGTGGGTCCCTTCATTCATCTACATGACTGGGTCTCCTCAGGAACAACTTGATGTTGAGAAGCAAAAGCGTGTTCTCTCTTACTAGTCAGATCTCCTTCAAGATTGGAATTGTGCTTCTGCCTGCACTTATAAAGCCTGGCTTTGTTCCATCTTGAGGCTTACTCTAGTCAGAAATCAGAAAATTGTTTATTCATCTATTTGCACGAATCAAAATTTCTGCTAATGGTGTAACGGGATTCGGCTGAAGTTCTTGGGGATATTGACAAATTGGGAATCTTCTGCTTTACAGGTATCCACAAATCTAACCAGCTGAAATCAAAGAATAAGCACTCGCCAACTTTCATATTAACTTTTGGCTATGAGAGCTGATGTGGCTAACCTCATTAACTTACAGTTTAGGAAGAAGAAGAACATGAAGCACCAACTTTACTAATCAGATGGAAATACCCCCTTCTTTTATTAACACGTGATTCTTTACTTCCTTGCTTTCAAATTCTCATCAAAACATAAATGTGAAATACCTGCACTTAAAAATATTGACTGATAAAAATCTAGCAATATCCAGGCTGCATTGGTGCATCCAAAGGATGATTCACATCGTCAAGGGTACTGTTCCTGGCTAAACTTGAGGCGAGCTTAAAGAACTCCATCTACTCACTGGCAAGGCTGTTGCTTAGCAGTGTCACTAAATAAATATGTATGATCCCATTGCTGACAATATAAAACTTGAAATATTCATTAATTATTGATCCTGGTAATATTTCTGCAGCTAGAGATTTAGCTTATCTTCTAGAAAGATCTACAAAATCTCGTGCAGCAAAAATGTGTTGCACCTTTTGACAATGACTCACCTTTCTCAGTCAAAACATCTAAAATAACATGCAAAATACCCTCTACAATATATTTCCTCCAGCCTGAATCAGATTTGCATAATTTTCCAACATGGACAGATTAAGTGAATCATCATTTAGCATTAGGATAACGGCCATTTTCCCTATATTGTGTTCAATTTTTCAATAATCTGGGGTTTGATTGTGTGTGGCTGTTGACTGCTCACTGTGCTGTGTGCTGTGAATCAGGTTTGTGGGTGTTGTTAGAGAAACTGCATATAAGAAAGCAGACATTTTAAAAGAACTATAATAAAGCTCCTGTTCACTCATAGAACTGGTGAGAACCACCTCTGCATCACTCTGAGGCACAAAACACAATGCCTACCAGTCATATTTTTTTCCTGCCAATTCCAATTGGTCGATAAACTTGCTTAAGAAGGAAAAATTGTTGGAAAGCATTGGAAAGGGCCCAAGGAAATGATTGATCATAAACTTGATCATAACTGTTTGTATCACATATCATCCATCTGCATATACAAAGAACTGAAATACTTACTATCACTGAATACTATTTCCATTGGTGAAGGTGGGCCTACCTCTGCCAACCATCAATGAATTGGAGAAAACATAAGTCAGGATAGCATGCTAATTTTGTGGACCTCTTTGACTTTGTTTCCATGTGACTTGGCTGTAATATAGATTGCATTAAAATAAAGGCCAAGGGTTAACCTTGAAAAAGCTTTGAGCTGAATATTTGAATCCTTGGTTCTAAACCCAGCAGCCAAATGTAGCTAACAACAATTACAAACATTGAATGTTAAAACTGCTCTGAGAATTGAATGGAAATAAAAGCAGCATGAATAAAGAGAACATTTACTGAACTGACACCAGGATTTATATTACCAAGCTATGAAGTGAGTCTCCAGAGACACTGGAATAAAATGGGCAGGCATTGTTAGTTTTTTTTTCTTTGTTCTTGGGACATGCATGTCAGCATTAAATCAACCACATTATGTAGGCAGCAGAGTCAGAAGCAAGCCAAACCAGCTAGGTTTAGTTAGTTTTACAACAATCTCGTAGTCATTTATCCCTTAAAGTCCGCAAATTACCAGATTTCTTTAATTCAGTTGCACAATTCACCATGAGAGATGGGAAATTCAACCGGTGTTACCAGTCTAGTACCAGGACCATTAGCCACGTTTTTGGTTAAAGATTCTACGCAAAACAGTTAAATTGAATGCTGATAAATTATGTGACCATAACCACAAACTCTGAAAAAAAACCACAGCATGACCTCAAATTCCAAAGAAGGGGAACAGGGAGTTTAAATGTAACATAATTCTTGGGGAGAAGATGGAGTCAGTGGCAGAAAATTCAATAATGAACGAGATACAATTTTTAGCAAAAGGGAAGTATTCTGGATTCACCCAACATCCCAGCTCTCACCAACATTGACCTGGCTCTTCATCTCTCAACACATTGTAATTAAAATCCCTGACCTTGTTTTTAAATCCCCCCACAGTGTTATCCCTCCAATTTGTCCAACCACCTCTACCTCCATATCCCAACTTGTGCCATTTGTCACTTGTGCCTTTTCCATAGCCATCACCTACATCTGATCTACTCTCTCCAAACATTGCTACTCCTCCCCTTCACTTCACTTCAAAAACCTCAAAACCCCCGCATCTTCTGTCACCTCCCCAACAACCTTTATTAAGCCTGATGCCAAAGAAAATTTCTCCTGGTTGGTTCACTTAAGTATCAGAATATAAGTTGTTGTTGTATAGTATTGTTTCTGTAGGTGGCTAGAAAATTAACAATTGCTGCCCTGTCAACACATACTAATGTGGTTCATCAATTGGCTCCTCAATAATACTTCGTGCACAAAGACAGAAAAGTGAGAGATTGGAAAAGAATTTCTTTAACTTTTGGACCAATCAGATGAACTTAAGAAATTCTTTTCCAATCTCTCACTTTTCTGTGCAAGATCTATAATTGAGGAGCCAATTGAAGAACCACATTAGTATGTGTTGACAGGGCAGCAATCATTAATTTTCTATCCACCTACATTCAAACTATGGGCCAAATGTTTCAACATCAGAAAATTGTGCGTTATGCAATCATTGGATGGAAAATCATGAACATACTCTGATATTTCACCCACTATGCACGAAGCCCCATCTTTGCTGGACCTCAAAAAAATTAAAGTCCTATGCCGCTATGAAGCTCCAGGATTAGTATCCTGTGTTCATGCCTGTTACTATGTGCTTGAATAGGCTAGAGTGCTGTTTGCTTCTTGTGTGGCATTTGCTGACTATGAAGAACACCATACCAAAAGCATCACTGGAACATGTCACTGAATACGCTTATCGGAAAAAAATGTTGTCTGGAATGGATGTGGTTTAATATAAACCTTGTTAATTGAAGTGCTTGCCGCAATATTTTTTGTTAGCAATTTCCAGAGGCAGAATCATTTTCGTTTTCTCTGCCACTAAATGTAATACTTATGTGATAGAATCTGTGGGAAAAGCTTGTATTTTTTGAGACCAACCCTAATGGAGAAGGGAAACCGAGAAGGAACCTAAGACTGAAACTGAGGGTTGGAAACCACAATTTCTGGTTGAAATTATATAAAAAGGAAACAGAACCATCAAAGCTCAGTAGAATTTGGTAAGTCCATTGGTGCAGTACAGGCAAGCTGAAGATGACTGAGGATAGATCCAGAAGCTGAGAATAAACAAATACACAACTGCTGAAACTGATTTTGTTACTTGAAGATAGCATTGGTGGATTTACACCATCCAGACTGAGTAGTTCTGTAAACATGTGCCATTTTTGGTAGTTCATGAGTTGGTTGTGCACTGCCTTCAGCTGGGGATCAGGGAAGACAGAGTTTTGAAGGACTTTGTGACTGAGTTTGATTACCTGTACGCTGAGTAGACTGCTGAGCCAACTTGTAAGACCTGTCTTGGTTGTATCTGCCATTTAATATGCAATTTATAGTTTATAATTGACCTCAATTTGCCTATTAATTCATATTTAACTTATGTTGACTTTGGGTTTTAGAATATAGGTGATTAACTAAGACAGTTGTCAGTGTTTGCTTTGTTTGATGCCTGTATAGTAATAATTTTTCTCAAACAGTGGAATTGTGTGGCTTCATTATTTTCATAAATAACTGGGATTTTGGATTTCTTAGACTTTTTTAAAAAATTACTAATCTCCTCCAAGATCAACACTTAGTTTTCTGATGTAAAAAGGTGGAGAGTATATTGAATGCATGTCTAGCTGCTGGCAGTGCTGGTTACAAAATGGCTGCCCTGGCAGTATAGAATCAATAAAATAGATTCGAAGAAAAAGAATAACCTTAAGTACTGTTCCATACAACATTAAACTGTTCCTTTAGTGCATCACAATGTTTAATTATGTGCTGTAGCTCCTGTGGCAGGTCTGTTTTTGATATTAATCCTCTATTCCATCATAAGACTTTTTAAAAATGGAACTCTGCTAGCTGCATAATGAGTAGAATTATTTTGTCTTTGTATAGTAGTGAGCCGACTCACAAGGCAGCTATTGATTTCTGGAGAAGGCAACCACCCACAGCTGGTTGCCCATGTTCATAACATTTGCCAATTCTTTTACACTTCTGGGATTTTTGCAGCTTGCAAGCTTGTAGTAGTGCCAAGCTTTCTATTTGAGGGCAGACAGGTTACTTAGTATGCAAGTCATCATTAAAACAATCGATGCCCTCCACTCCATCTGTCTGAAAGTTAGTTGATCAAAGACATGTTACCGTGTTCATGCGTGTGAAAGAGCCAGTTTGATTTGGAGTATCAAAAATGTACTTGCAATATTACGCGTCAAACATTGATGAAACACATACAAGAAACCAATTCTACTTCCAAAATTACAAACAAAATTACAACCTCCATCTCCATTTCCTCTCATGTATATGCTTTACTTTAGAGAAATCTGGAGCATGTTTTTAAAATTTATTCTTTCATGAGATATAGGTGTCACTGAAAAGGCCAGAATTTATCGCCCATCCCCATTTGACCCAAATGGCTTGCTAGGCCATTTCAGAGGGCAGCTAAGAGTCCACCACATTGCTGTGGGCCTCGAGTTACAGGTAGGCCAGACCAGGAAATGATAGCAGATTTCCCTTTCTAAAGGGCATTAGTGAACCAGATGAGTTCTTACAACAATTGATGATAGTCTCATGCCACCATTACTGGTACTAGTTTTCAATTCCAGATTTTATTAATTGAGTTCAGTTGCCATGAGTTGCTGTGGTGAGATTCAAAACCATGTTCCCAGATCTCTCTGTCCTCTTATAATGGTCCAGTGTTATTGCCACGATACCACTATCTCCCCTCACATTCTTCTCAATTGGTCTATGTTGGTGCTAATGGTGATCATTTGAGCCTCGTCCCACTCTAATTAACTCTTCCCACCCTGCCCCCATGATCCCTCCATCTCCATTTCCTCTCATGTATTTATCAATACTATCTGCCTTAATGACTCCACATACATGGCATCAAGTTTGATATTCCCACTACTCTCTGTAAAGAAATTCCTTCTAAATTCTTTATTTGATTGGAAAAATAAGGTGAATTATGAGCTTGAGGAGAAAAATAGTCAATAGCTGAAAACCTCATTCCAGCCCAATGACATTGTCATGTTGGGTCTAAGTGCTAGGTCCCATCCGGAGCATTTATGTTCTCCAGACCTGGCACCTAGCCCATTGCCCCTGTGTTTGCTAACCGGTAGTAGCTTCAGCAACGATTGAACTGACAACAAAGGAACCTGCTGACTTTGCCACTTGATTCAACTGGCTGGGTCATCAAAATGAAAATGTCTCACAAGCCGTAGCAAGGTCACACAACTCTGTGCTGTGCACTGTATTAAAATGTGCAGGGGCTCAAAGGATTTTTCAAGCAGCAGAGCATTGCTCCTTAATGCAATATTGTCACTTTCATTTAAATGTGCTTTGAAGATGATATACAGTGACAATACAGAGTAAAAGGTAGATAAGGTCATCTTAAGGCCAATTTATATTGCAGAACTAATTCCCAAAATCAGAGAGATACAGGCCTCAAGTTAAATACATAGGGATCTGGGTGATGGAGTGGGTTAACACATTGTTATTCCATTTGTATGATCTGATTTGGAATCAACGCTATACTGACAGGATTAAAATCCCCCAGCCATATCCAGAGTAAATATTCTCTCATAAAATGAGTTGAAGCTGTTTCAATACAGTGGTGGGTGTAGCTCACTAAATAGAACTTACTTGGACAATAAATCTTTTCTCTAATGAAAACAAATACAGCTGTACAAAGCCTCCGAATGGCTTGCAGTGAAAAGTATAGCTGGGACAGATTGTAACTGAACTTCTTCTCGAGTTCTCTGTCCAAAGGCAGGTCCTTGGCGATTATTCGGCAAGCCACAGCAGTGTCATGATTTTTTTTTAGTACAGGGAGGGTGTGGAGAAAGGCTTTGAGTCTACATCAGCCCGAATGTGGATTCACCCCCATGCAGTTGGCATTAATCTGATCCACATGCTAGTTGGTTAGCCAGCTAAGCTAACAAGCTCCCCAACTGAATTTCAGAGTGTATCAAACTGGGGAGTCGCTGAGGTTGAACTTTCCTGCTCCTACTCCCACTGTACCTCCAGCATATATCCCATCAATGACCATAAATAGGGCTTCCTCTGAAGTTTAATCAATGGAGAGGGAGAACCCTGGAAGAAATTTACCCCCATGAGTTGTGTTTAATTGCCACCAGCTGAATGCCTTCTGTAGAAGGTTTGAAATTGTTGTGTTTGTAGTTGATAAACCATAGGCTCTTTATGCATTCGGGGTTTATAGCTTTTAAGGGAAAAGCCCCGAAAATTGCCATCTTCATTCATCGCATGGACAATGTACAAATGAATTGGGTACTGGAATGCAGACAGGTCCCCACCCGTTAGGAATGAGGCAGCTGCAGGAGTATCAGTTTGTGCAATCTGAAAAGTTCACAGCATGGTGGCCTATCTTGGTGACTTGATTTAGTGAAGGGGGCCAGCAGGATCAGAGAAGGTCTGCCTATGAAGATAGAGATTTATTGTCTCAGGCCCCCTGTGTTGATTGAGGAGCCCAAATTCTGGAGGAGATCAAGAGACAACCTTAAACATAGAGGCATGGTCAGTAGTCATCAAAGTGAAAAGTGCTCCAAGGTTTTATGCCTCTGTCTCCTTCCAGTCAAGCACAGGACATCAGCTGCTTCTGTCAATGTACAGTCCATAGATGCATCAAATCAGTCATGGATGCATTATATTTCTGGATCAGCACTTTTATCCACTTCCCATCTGTATAGTACCAACAATATGATTGACCTGCCCAATTCCACACCACGGCTGGATTTGGCAAACTGCTAGGCTGATTGATGGCAGCTATGTGGCTATAGGTACAATGCAAAAGAAACACTTTCTACCACATTAATGTGCCGCTTCCTCGTGGCCTCCAGGACCACATTGTATATCAGTGGCTGTTGCCCAGGCAGAAGCTTGTTGTTTTCATTTTTCATCAATCATCTGTGCTAGGCTTATTTGGAAGGGAAGAGAAATTGCAAGGAATGAATCTACAGAGATTACAGCTACTCTCTTCAGTCCTGGCTACAATCACATAAAAGACAGAGCATAGATACTACAAGTACAGCTGTTACAGTTGGAAGCAGCACTGCTCTAGATGTCTAGACAGATAAGATTATTTTTTTATCCGTCTATTTAATTTGTTCAATTCCCTTTAAATAGCACCAATATCCCTTAAACTAGACATCTATAGATGCTGTATTGATCCCTGCTCCACTAGAAAAGAGGCTTCACGTTCAGGAGATTTTGTTGGATCTCAGAACTACATAATTCTTAACTCTCAGTTTTCCTTTCCATATAAACCTCAAGGTTCGCATCACATAACCACTACTTCTCAATTTATATTGTCTTGCTATCTTCTTCTCTTCAATTTTCATAGTATCCTGCACTATCAACTTTGCTTCTTCATTTTGGCTTCTTAATAATCATGAATAAGACACACCATTTGACCATGCAGTTTGGCTCTCGGAACAGTAATAATTGGTAATTGGCCTCAGCAGCCCTGAGCTAAGGAGATGAAAATCCTCCAGGGTGACCACTCCTAGATCTCTGCCCTAAGGCCCATGTCAGAAGCACATGTCAGGGGACGAACAGGACTGAGCTTATCTGCAATGCCCCCACAACAAATAAGTTGCAGATGTTCATTGCACAGGCTTCTCACCCATGACAAATGGAGATTTGTGGGAGATGCTTGAAAGCAAGTCAGGGCCATACACAGGCACAAGTCAACACTGTCCGAAGTGGACAGGAAAAACATTAAATCAGAATCTTTAAAAGAGAATCATGAGAATGCGAAACCTACATGGAATAGTTGAGGCAGGTGGCATAGACATGTTTAATAGGTAGCTAGATAAGCATACGAGGCAGAAAATAATAAAAATAATAAATAAAAAGATATGTTGATAGGGTTAGATGAGGTAAGGCGGGAGGAGGCTCATGTGAAACATAAACGCCAGCATGGACCATTTGGGACAAAAGACCTGTTCTTGAGCTTTAAAATTCTATGAAAATCTATGAAAAGAAAATGACTCCCTACAGGCAGGATTTTCAGCTTGGCTGAAAATTTTCATGTGGGCACGCACCCGACACACCCGAGCGTGAAATAGCGTGCAATGACATCGCGCGAGTGTCCCAACATCATTGCGCACTCATGCAATAGGTCAGTTGATGGGCGTGCACAATAGTCGGTAGTGCACCCGCCAACAATTATGAGGCCAATAGTCAATTAATTAACCTGTATTTTTTGCTGCCCGTCCAACGTTACGGTTGGCGGGCAGGTGAATTGGCCAGGCGGCCTTTGGATATTCGAGGAAACCTCATCCACAGATGGGATGAGGTTTCTGTAATTAAATATTTTTTAAAATAAAAATTTTTGGGCAGAATTTTTCAAACGTACATGTTAAAGGCGAGTGAGTCCGCTGTGTGAACGTTTTTTTCCTGGAATTTAAAAAATTTTATTCATCGGTTTAAGATTTTTCAGCTCTGAGGCAGCTCTCTGCTTTCAGGGAGCTTTCAGTGCCTGCTCCCCCGCGCCCAGGCTCCCCATCCCGACAGCACTGAGCTTCACAGCCTTACACACGGGCTGGCCATTAATCGACCAGCCAGCGTGAAATTGCAGCCGGGGACTGATCGCGGGTGATGGGTCGTTTCCCAGCCACTTCCAGGCCTGCCTGCCCCCTCCCGACAACCCGAAAATCCTGCCCTCGGTTTTTCTGATTTTCTCCTGCACCCGTCCCCTGCAAATAAAAAGATCTGTCCAATGCACTTTCAGGAAGACAGTATTCCTTTAACAATTCTACCATAAACCTTATGAGATGTTTCTTTCTTTCAATCCTATGTTACATTGCTTGGTTGGCTTGCGCTGAAAAACCACTGAATTAATTTGAAGGAGGCTGACCTCACTATAACTGTACAGTGCGGCGACTGAAATCCTTTAAGCTAGTGCCTGCTTTCCGGGTCTTGTTTATTTAACATGATCTGATGTGAGTGAACAGTTTAAGAGATGGCCAGTGTTACTGTCTATGTACTTGTTGGCTTGCAAATGTTGCCAAGTTCAACTGGCGTGCAGCAAAATAAAGCTGACTTGGATTTTAACTGAGTCATTCAGTGACATCTTAATCACAGGAATACTTGGGCTCTTTTGAGAGCCCTCGTCTTATTCGCTTAAAGTGACTGAATTTAAAGACCAGCATCATGCCAGGCTTTCATTTTAGAATGAACAGACTTACAGTTACATGGCACCTTTCGTAACCTCAGCATGTTCCAAATTTTTTGCCAATTAAACAATCTTTGAAGGACAGTAACTGCTGTAAATTAGGAAATGCAACTGCCAGTTTACACACACCAAGATGCCACAGTAATGTGATAATGACAAGGCAGTCTATATTTACTGATATTGATTGCGGGATAATTATTGGTCAAGAAACCAGGGAGAACTCCCCTGCTCTTCTTTGAGTAGTGCCACAGGATCTTTCACGTTCCCCTGGGAGGACAGACAGGAACTCCGTTTAACTTCTCGTCCAAAAGACAGCAATTCCGATCAGTGCAGCGCTCCTTCAGTACTGCACTGACACATCATCTTAGACTTTGTGCTCACGCCCCTGGAGTTGGACCGAAACCCACTCACTTCTGACTCAAAGTGAGAGTGGCACCTGATCAAATCTATCAGCTGCTTGGTAATCACTCCTTCAGTCCCTCCTCCCCACCCCTCCCAGTTCTCAGGTTCCCTCTTATGTTTTCCAATCTCTGAATGCCAGTACATTGTGTAACCTGGAGACCCAAACACAAAGCCTTTTCCTGGTTACAATTTAACTCACTCCAAAGAGTCACCAACTGGTTTGTGCCAAGAATCCATATATCCTAAATAATATTTTTTCCCCCAGCTGATTTTCTGGTACTGGCTCTGTGCTGACTACAGTTCTACTGGTGCTGACTACACACCAATTCCCCTCATCATCAGGCTATCTTTTACGCATGGGTATCTGCAGACATGTACAGGGGAGGCCAGCACAGCCAAGCTTGAACCCATCCTTACCCTGCCCATGCCTACATTCCAGCAGGAATCACTTTAATAGATTCTGGATCTCATAACTTAACAGTGCAATAGGGCCATATATTTTCACTCAGCTCCACACGGTACATGAGTGCACATGACACTGGACATGCTGTTTTATCTATTAGTCATCAGATAAGAGGGTTCAAGTTCCACTCCAAAGACATGAACTCAGCAGGTCTGGCAGCATCGGCGGAGAAGAACAAAGTTGACGTTTTGAGTCCTCATGACCATTCAACAGAACTAAGCAAAAATAGGAGAGGGGTGAAATATAAGCTGATTTAAGGTTGGTGGGTGGGGGGAGAAGTGGGGGGAGGTGGTTGTAGGGACAAGCAAGCAGTGATAGGAGCAGATAACCAAAAGATGTCACAGACAAAAGAACAAAGAGGTGTGGAAGGTGGTGATATTATCTAAAAGAATGTGCTAATTAAGAATGGATAGCAGGACACGCAATATGCCCTCTCAAGTGGACAGATAAAATCTCATGGCACTATTTCAAAGATCATCAGGTGAGTTATCCCAGTTTCCTGGCCAATATTTAACCCCCAATCAACATCACAAAAAACGATTATCACATTGCTGTTTAGGGGAGCTTATTGTCAGCTATTTGGTTTCCTACAACAGTAACTAAACTTCAAAAATTATTTCATTGGCTGTAAAGAACGCTGATATGACCAGTAGTTGTGAAAGGTACAGTATAAATGCAAATGTTCCTTTTCTTTCTGGTCATTATCTCATTACAGTCAAAGGAGCTGCCATATTTCCTTCATTAGAACAGTGACTACATTCAAAAATACTTCATTGGCTGTAAAGTTTGGACCATCCTGAGATCTTCTTCTTCTTCTTTCAACACAAATACAATGACATCCTACCTACTGAACAAAAATTCCAGCTCACATATAGGTTATATAAATAAATAGCCTGGCACTGCAGTACATTTGTGAATTGCATCATGGACGGTCAATTTTTCATCCAGTTATTCTGCAATAGATTAGCAGAGGGGCCTGAACAGAGCCATGGTGCTCTGAGAAGTACAAAACACTTGCAGTTCACCTCACATCTTCCCTGCACATCTCCCACAAGTTGATTATTGATAGCAGCCTGCCAACAGGCCACTCGTAGGCCCATCCCATTGATTGTTGGCTGACGTCCTACTTTTTAAAAAATTGGTATCCATCAAGATTAATCAATTAACCAAATTAGTCATCACTGATGGTGGAAACCCAAACATCCAAGCATGGGTGTGATGGGCAGAATGGCCTCCTCTTGTGCTGTAAAATTTTTCTCTGCAAGTGGTCACTGTTGGTTTTATACAGCTGAAGTCCACCAGATTTCCAATGTCCGTACAACCAGGACTGACATGATCTCTTCCTCTGGCTATTTTATCAAAAACGCACCAATTGTTTTCTCACTCTTTTACTAAGAGCCCAAAATCTGCTTCATGCTCTCGTCGGGACTTGGAAAAATTTATTAATTTTGCTTCCAATCTCCACCCCTCCATCATTTTCATGTGGTCCATCTCTGACATTTCCCTTCCCTTCCTTGACCTCTCTGTCTCAATCTCTGGTGATAGACTGTCCAACAATATCCATTACAAACTCACCAACTCCCACAGCTACCTCGACTACAGCTCCTCACACCCCGCTTCCTGTAAGGACTCCATCCCATTCTCTCAGTTCCTTTGCCTCCGTCACATCTGTTCCGATGATGCTACCTTCAAAAATAGTTCCTCTGACATGTCCTCCTTCTTCCTTAACCGAGGTTTTCCACCCACGGTCGTTGACAGAGCCCTCAACCGTGTCCGGCCCATCTCCCGCGCATCCACCCTCACGCCTTCTCCTCCCTCCCAGAAACATGATAGGGTCCCCCTTGTCCTCACTTATCACCCCACCAGCCTCCGCATTCAAAGGATCATCCTCCGCCATTTCCGCCAACTCCAGCATGATGCCACCACCAAACACATCTTCCCTTCACCCCCCCCCCATCGGCATTCCGTAGGGATCGCTCCCTCCGGGACACACTGGTCCACTCCTCCATCACCCCCTACTCCTCAACCCCCTCCTATAGCACCACCCCATGCCCACGCAAAAGATGCAACACCTGCCCCTTCACTTCCTCTCTCCTCACCGTCCAAGGGCCCAAACACTCCTTTCAAGTGAAGCAGCATTTCACTTGCATTTCCCCCAACTTAGTCTACTGTATTCATTACTCCCAATGTGGTCTCCTCTACATTGGAGAGACCAAACGTAAACTAGGCCACCGCTTTGCAGAACACCTGTGGTCTGTCCGCAAGAATGACCCAAACCTCCCTGTCGCTTGCCATTTTAACACTCCACCCTGCTCTCCTGCCCACATGTCTGTCCTTGGCTTGCTGCATTGTTCCAGTGAAGCCCAACACAAACTGGAGGAACAACACCTCATCTTCCGACTAGGCACTTTACAGCCTTCCGGACTGAATATTGAATTCAACAACTTTAGGTCTTGAGCTCCCTCCTCCATCCCCACCCCCTTTCTGTTTCCCCCTTCCTTTTGTTTTTTTCCAATAAATTATATAGATTTTTCTTTTCCCACCTATTTCCATTATTTTTAAATATTTTAAAATCTTTTATGCTCTCCCCACCCCCACTAGAGCTATACCTTGAGTGCCCTACCATCCATTCTTAATTAGCACATTCGTTTAGATAGTATCACCAACTTTAACACATATGTGTTCTTTTGTTCTGTTGTTTGTGACATCTTTTGATGATCTGCTTCTATCACTGCTTGTTTGTCCCTACAACCACACCAACCCCCTCCACTTCTCTCTCTATCCAACCCACCCCCACCCCCCCACCACCCCCCCCCCACCCCCCACCTTAAACCAGCTTATATTTCAACTCTTTCTTGGACTCGAACTCAAGTTCTGTTGAAGGGTCATGAGGGCTCGAAATGTCAACTCTTCTTCTCCACCGATGCTGCCAGACCTGCTGGGTTTTTCCAGGTAATTCTGTTTTTGTTCTGGATTTCCAGCATCCGCAGTTTTTGTTTTTGTTTTTAGCCCAAAATCTACTCCTTATGAATAAAATAGGTAAGAGAAGCAGGCTTGGCTCCCCAACAAAATCACAGGAATATCTTGTTTTGAAGTCTATTGTCCCCCAGCATTGATGGGGAGGAGAGGAGAGGGCAGTGGTGCCCAAGTGCAGCCTGGTAACCCAGGAATATCAGAATGCAGAGGTTCCTGTCCGGTTTAACTTCAGGAGATCATCAGATTATGTTACTCCGTTTCCTGCCTGGCAATTGGCCAGATTGAGGCGCTGTCTGGCAGCCGAGTGGGAAAGCTAGCGGTACCACATTGGAGCCGGGGACCACTAGGGACCGTCCTTAGCAATCAGGAAAGATTGGAGGCAGTTTGGTGGGGGTGGGAGTGTGCATCTGGGGGTGTTTGGATTGTGAGATGGAAAGAGATCATGGTGGTGAGGTGGGTGGAGATCGCAGCAGGAGGCTCAAGGCATGATGGAGAAATCGTGATAGGTAAGATTGGGTGCAGCTGTTGATGGTGGGGGTGTGGTGGGGAGTCATTCAGCTCTTCTTGATCCCTAAGCACTGCTGAAAAAGTGCTCACCTGCTGAATCTGGCAGCTCCCACGCACCTCCAATTAGCTGCCATGCCTCCCGAGTCCTGGGAAACTTGGCCCAAAGTTGTTAAATACAAATTGATCTTGAAATGAGAGGTATATAGCCTCATTTGAATGTTATAATTCTGGGCCTCCCTCTCCTGAGCAGGTTACTCAGCCAACAATGAATCCTTCCGTGATCAAACGGAAATTGATGCACTCGCAGTGGGTTAAGGTCAGGTTTCCCAGTTTTTCAAATTTCACCACTAATATTCTTCATCTGCCTGTCAGAGGGTTATAATTGCCTCCACAATTTCGGAAAATACAGGTTCTTAATTTCAGAAAGAAACGAGGATTGTTGGGCCTTATTGGAGATATTGCCAATCTCTCTTTCTCTCTACCTCTATCATGATACATTGGCAAACTGCTTTCATCCCCCTGTAACTGTGTTCTCGCTCTTATCTTCTCTCTCTCTGTCCTTGTATCCTTTCTGTTCAGACCATTTTTGTTGTTAAGGCCACAGCTGCATTTGGACCCTTCCTCTCACTCCAGAGTTCCATTAGTAATGTCTGGTTCTCCTTCCTAATCACTCTGGAAACTTGTGCTTGTTCCAGAAGTCATTTTCCACTGGCCTCTCTAACCATGCTTGCAATGTAACTTGTTTTATGATTTTTCTCTCCAGTGTGCATCACTACTTGTCCAATAGTCTCAAGGTGCTTTTTAAGGCTAACACTTGAACAGAGTTCAGGGGAAATCTTGTAGAATAAAGGCATTAAATATCCCTTGTATTGCAAATATTTTAACTGATTCGCAGCTACCTGTTCTGCTTTGCAGCCAGTCCATCCTGTACTATTATTTTAGGAAGGGTCAGTTCCCCTGAAGTCCTGGCTAACACAAGCAAAAGCATTCAAACGATTACTGATTGAGGCACTTTCTGTGCAATTAACATTGCTACTTTTTACCAAGTGTAGAACTGAATTGCGAACAGGATTGGAGATACAGGAGCTAATGAGAAAAAAGATTCAATTCAGGAAGATTTATTTCAAGTCTTACATGCCCCCTCAGAATTATCATCCCTTTCAGGCACAATGGCATTTGCCCATTGACTTATATCTGTTTCCTAGCTTCTTCTTTAACAGCTACAGAATTAAAAGTCAATTGCACATTCCCTTCCAACTAGTGAGATGTGAATCAGGAGTCACACTAAGGAATGTGTGGAAAATGTTATGTCTGAAAATATAGACCAAACCAAAGAAGCTAAATCATCAAAATAAATCTGTCGGCCTCTAATTTGGAGGCTTTAGGGAGCAGCCTATAATCCTAGGAAAGGCCACTGTGTTTACTGCAAAGCTTTGATTGTGGTCCCTGAGTTCTAGCTTGGAACAAGCTCTCTCCACTGATGCTGCCAGACCTACTGAGTTTTCCCAGCATTTTCTGCTTTTATTTCTGAAAATTTAATGTACAGTTTATCCAATACATTGTGTAGAGTAATGTGTCCCTTAAAAAACAGGCACTTGAATTTGTAAGAACTCTAGAAGTCTGAAAAATTTCACAGAGCTGACACGAGGAAGAAGTCATCTGGTTAAAATCGTTCAATCCCAAAAATTTGCCCAAAACTGGAGCTCAGTAAAGCACCTCCCAGTGCAACCTTCCCATTTTCCACACTGATCATTTTTTTTGGTCACTCTGAGTGAGCCGGTCAATTAAGTGCCAATCAGTATGAGCCAGGAGCTGGGCAGAAGTTGCTGGAATTCATCTCATCCCCTCATTTAAAAAAAACGCAGATTTCAAGGCCAGGATCTTCCAGTCCCGCCAAAAGCCAATGGACTTTTGGCTGGCCTGCTGCATCCCCCGCGTGGATTCCACCACAGCGGTGCCAGAATATCCAGGCCCAAATGTCTAATGACATTACACAAACTCACTAAGCCAGCTGTTCTCTTATTTCGCTAAGACTATAATTTAGTTGCATTCATTTCTCACCCAGCCATATTATAACTGTGATATCTTCCTGTTCAAACAAAAATGAAGTTATTAAAAATATTTACAAAGCAATTACAAAATTATAAACAAAAATGCCATATGTAATTTCATACAAACATGGATGTACACTTGCAGCAAAGCACCAGTAAGAAACAGAAGTCCATTGATTTTGCATTCCCCAACCATGACATTGAGGCCAACCACCAAGCCACTACTGCTGCCTCAGCTGGGATCACTTTACTTAGTTTTGACTAGAAGTTGAACCTTGGCCTTCCTGATTGGAATTGCTCAGCTACTGACTGACTAAACCTCCTAAACAATTTGGGGAGCACAGGATCCCATTCAAACCTAATCCTTTTTTGTACTTTCATTGGATGAAAGGGTCATTTGTTGCCTATCCCTAATTGCCCTTGAGATAGCATCCCATGAAAGAATTTTTCAAAAATGATGAAACCCGATTACTATAGATCATTTCTGCCCTCCTATCTTAGGTCACTCCCATGTCAAGGCAAGTCCTAATTCATGATATCGTTGGCAGTATCTATCTATTCCTTGAGTTCTAGGTTAGCATCTGGTAGCTTATTCAGGCTAATGAAATACATTGCCTATTCATTTACTTAAGCTACTGGAATTCATCTATGTATCCAGTTCTTGAAAACAAGCAAAGAACTAATCATATGTTGTTTCAAATTTAAAATATTAAGCAAATTCATTAAACAATGAATAAACAAACAATCCAGTATTGTTATGTATTTGTAGTGAAACATTTACTTCATAACATGAACAAAATGATAAAATAATATTAAACTATTCATTTATAGATCATTTTTCTGTATCTCTCACCCTTTTCTTTCTTGCAGTGTAATTGTTTCCGACAACTGGAGTGAGTCTATCTTACCTCTTCCTGCAAAGATCCCAGTTGGTTTAATAATTTTCTACTAACTTTTTCACTACACTGACCCAATCAGTTAAAAGCGCTTTCATGAGCTGCTGTGGCTTGCTTGAGTTTTAATAACTAACAATGGGATTCAAAAATAATTGAACATCACACATCGGGCTGAAATAAAGATGCAGACTGTTCTAAAAAAGACGGAGACTGTTCTCATTTAAAATTGACTTGTTCTTCCCCTTCAAGCTTAGAATGACCTTGCTACATTGACATTCAATTCAGCTGGGACATGCACTTTTTGAAAAAAAAGAAAATCGTGTTGGCCTCTGACTGTATTTAAAGGGATAGTCATCAAACCAAAACTATATGAACAAAAAGAGTGCATTTTAGTCACAGACGGGTTAACCACAAGGAGGGTCAATGATTTACAGTATTGAAATAAGTCAAATTCCATTGTTATTAAAAAGGATTGTAAGATTTTAGTGGACTTATAATAATAATGTTTAATTCTGTCTATATTTTCATAAAAGCGTCAAGTGACTGGCAATGACCATGAGTTAAAGTTAAATATTATAGATAAAGTTAAAATTTGGACATGAATAGCTGCATTGTAAGTGTCCAAGATTGTTGACTCTCATAACTCTGTTTCTCTCCCCACAGATCTGCTGAATATTTCCAGTACTTTGTTTTGATCTCAAAAGTCCTTTACAGCTAATGAAATACTTTTTGAAGTGTAGTCACTGCTACAACATAGGAAACATGGCAACAAATATGCACATAGCAAACTCTCACAAAGAACAATGTGTTAATGACTAGATAATCTTTATTTTGTGATGTTGATTGATGGATAAATATGGACCATGACACCACGGATAACTCTCCTGCACTTCTTCAAAAAGCACCAAGGGATCTTTTATATCCATCCGCGCAAGTAAATGGGGCATCAGTCTAACATCTCATCAGAAAGGCTGTGGCTCCAAGTGTAGCATTTCCTCAGCACTGCACTAGAGTGGGCTTATTTAATGGACTTATAGCAATAATGTTGAGTAATTCTGTCCATATTTCCATAAAAGCTTCATGTGACTAACAGTAAGCATGAGTCAAAATCAATCATACTATAAATAAAGTTAAAATCTAAACACAAATAGCTGCACTGTAATTGTCCAAGATTGTCAGCTTTGATTTTTGCATCCAGCCCTAGAGTGAGGCTTGAACACCAAACCTTGTAATTCAGCAGCAAGGGTGATATCAACTGAGCCACAGCTGAAACAGTTGGATTTAAAAGCATCCATGATGCTATTTTGAAGAAAAGCAGAAAGTTATTCCCAGTGTTCTGGCCAATATTTACCCCTCAACTAACATCAATAAAGACAGACAGATTATTGGGTCATTTTCACATTGCAGTTTACAAAACCTTGCTGTACACAAATAGGTTTGGTCAGGAACCTAGTATCTCTGGCAGTGCAGCACTCCTTCACTACTGCACTGAAGCAACAGCCTAGGTCTTGTGCTTAAATCTTTTGAGTGGGACTTGAACCCACACCATTATAACTCTGAATTAAGAGTGCTAACAGTAGAATCAAGGCTGACATCATGGATAGGACAGTAAACTTTTACACACTGGAAACCTACAGAAACCTGGAAACAGTTCATTGTATAAGTGTAGGAATGTGCTCTCTCCTAAGACCTAGAGCTTGTATGAGACAAAATAAGGGGAAAAAACATTTATAGAAGCATACGCAAAGGTATGAGAAAGAGAGACAGCGGAGAAATTACTTAAATCACTGAGAAACTCAGATTTTTTTTATTCATTCATGGAATGTGGGTGTCACTGGCTAGGCCAGCATTTTTTGCCCATCCTTAATTGCCCTTGTTCAGAGGGCATTTTAAGAGCCAACCACATTGCTATGGGTCTGGAGTCACATGTAGGCCAGACCAGGTAAGGACATCAGTGAACCTGACAATGGTTTACAACAACCGACAATGGTTTCATGGTCATCATCACACTTTTATTCCCAGATTTTTAATGAATTCAAATTCCACCATCTGCTATAGCAGGATTTGAACCCAGGTCCCCAGAGCATTACCGTGGGTCTCTGGATTACTAGTCCAATGGTATTGATGAGCTGCAAATAAAAGAAAGTCCCTATTGAACAACTGCAAAGAGTATTACTGAGAGGTTAATGTAAGGAACAAAACCATGTCTGGAGACAAAGACTTAAAAAAAAAACAACTTTAATTAAAGCGATAAATCCCTAACTTAAGAAATCCAACAGAAACAAAGTATGTAATTGAAAACTCAATGTAGAAGCAATAGCTCAAGGGGACAGTTTAGCAAAAGGAGAGACAGCAAGAAAGTTAGACAAAAGGCATAAGAAATTGACAGGAAAGCAGAGCTAATGTTTTCTTAAAGGGGCCGTCTTGATGGAAAAGTACTCCATAAACGTTTTTGTTCAAAACAAAATTGGTTCATTCATCATTGCAAAGTTTCCACATGAAGCAAATATGATGGGAATGGCATGCACACCTCAAAAGAGAAAGGGAGAAAGCGAATGGGAGCTCAAAAGAGAAACTGTCCTGGGGACTCTGAACTGACTGGTAAGTAGAAGCCACCTTATACTTATATGCATATGTAGAAATTGATATGGGATAGGCCCATTTCTCTGCCATAAAATGGGTGCAAGGTATAGCATTTAATAATGAGAGTGACTACACCTAACTTGCGCAGGCATTGGTTTCTGTGGTAAATACATGTGGCGTGGCCCTATTTAAGGCACCTTTATTTATTTACTCTTTCATTGGACATGAGTGTCACTTGCAAGACCAACATTTGTTGCCCATCCCTAATTGCTCTTAAACTGAGTGGCTTGCGAGGCCATTTCAGAGGGTAGCTATGGGTCAGGAGTCACATATAGGCCAGACCAGGTAAGGATGGCAGATTTCCTCCCCTAAATGACATTAGTGAACCAAATGGATGTTTTTTAAAACAACAATGATAGCTTCATGGTGACCATTATTGGGACAAGCTTTCAATTCCAGATTTTATTACTTGCATTCAAATTCTACCCGCAGCTGTGATGGGATTCGAATCCATGTCCCCAGAGCATAACTTGGGTCTTGTCGGACTACTAGTCCAGTGACATTACCCCTACATCACCATCTCCCCTACAAAATCTTAAATATGTTCTGTTGCAACATCCCTTTTTTTAAAAAGACATTCTGGGAATTTTGTCCCCATCCTTTTACTGGAAAGCCCTCTCCATGTGTTAATTACTCTGAGGAAAAGTTTCCGGGTATCAATCCAAAATTTTCCTTTAACTCACTAAGACCTGAGACCATGTGTTGCACAATTTATGCTATTTGTTCTTTTGGCTTAACTATCTTAATTATTTTATCTCTCTGTAAAATAATATCTTGGACAGACTGTAAAACTTTAGTTTCCCAATCTTTGCATGCGAGTCAAATTCTTGATATTAGAGATGGCTTTTCACTGCACTGCTTCCTGGAAAAAGGTCGCTCACATCACCAACCTACGTTTGACCTGCCATTCCTCAGGCACTGGCTGCGTAACACTATCCAATGCAAGGGCTCTTCCCACTCCAGTTCCAGGGCCCTAAACATTCTTCTACATGACACAGTATTTGGGGTATATTTTCTCCAATAGAATGAAAAGTGTTCACTGATTATGGTGCAGTTCCTGCTCCATTGTGGAAACCAAACGCAGGTTGAGTGACATCAGTTCTATCAGCAACTATGATCCTCACTTATCCATGACTCAGCACTTCAATTCCCCTTCTCATTCCCAATCTGATTTTTCAGCCTTTAGTCTCAAACTGCTCCTGGGATTTTGGAAGCAAACCTGGAGGGGTGGGGAGTGGAGGAAGGAGATGAAAAGAAGATTATGGGGTCAGATGTAGATCCTTTGATAGAGTACAATTCGAGTAGAATCTGCACCCAGGAGTTGGATAATAAAGCATGCATGGATAGTGTTACAATTATGAGGTTGATAAGATTGTTATGTTTTGGGACTGTGTTTAATTTGAGGTAAAATGAAGGGGGTCATGTCACCTGTACTGAAGTCTGCCTGACAAAAGGCCTGGGTGAGGGAGCTATTAAAGATAAAAGGAAGGCCCATATTGTTTTGCTGGGAAGTAGGTATGAATTGTCACACTTGGGAGACAACAGCAGTAGTATCTGCATTTATAACAATTTGACTATCAGTCTCCCAAGTCCCAGGAAGATGTTGAGAATGTTAGGATGTGAACAGTTATGCTTTAAACTGTCCATTTAATTTCAATATAGAATAGAATTAGGGTCTAAAAAATATCTAATCAGCATTTCCACCTGGGTATGAGGACCAGTGATTCATGTTGCCATGGAGATGGGCTATGAGAGGGGACAGTTTCTTAGATATCCCTGAAACTTACAGACAAGTTAGTCTGTTAGGTTCCGGGGGAGAGAGCAGCTAGAGATCAAAATTCTCTATGGCTCACTGTGCAGGAATTCGAGTGGGACCTTGTGCTCAGATTGAAAAGACCATATTCCTGAGGATTAAAAGGAGTTCTGAAGATTCACCTAGCTTGTGTCAGAAGAACCATTTCTGGGGAAAAAAGGCTCATCATGAGAGCCAGTTCTCAGGTTACAAGTTACCAGATTGAGAAAGGAAATGAACATAAGTAAACTCTCGGGAGCCAAGAATCAATTTAGACTGGTTCCGCAATAATTAAATGTCACTTAAGAGGACAGTGTAAAATATATCTATGTTAAAAGTTTAAGAAAAGGAGAATTCTGTACTGTAATTTAAATTACAACTTCCCTACAAAGATAGTGGCTAGTCAAAAGTGCTTTTAATCTTTTGTTACAGTAAATGTCTTAAAATGTGAAATCTTATTCTGCAATCTTTCCAGGATTTAAATGGAAGTTCAAATTTCTTCCTTAAGGTCATTGGTCCCTATGGAGATTGTAACAATAGTTGACAGTTCAGATAGTTAAGTGTGATAATTTAAAGTGTAAATACTAGCTCCGGGGATAAGCAAGAATGTGGATATTGTTATGTGGAGAATTGATGTTATGATTATTCAAGAATGTATGTTATAGGAAAGCAGATAATTGGCCAGTTAATCAGGAGTGTAGATAATAGAAGTCTAAATAATTGACACTGGTTAGTCAAGGGTGTAGATAACAGGAATGTAGATTGCTAGCAATGGGAATAATTGACAGTGCCAATTTTAATAATTCAGTTTTAATAATTTAGGCTGAAGATATTAGGATTGTGGCTAATTCAATGTGTGGATAATCAAGAATGCAGAGAGGAGTCAGAAAACTGACTGCGGATAATCCGCATTATGGATATTGGGACTGGCAACGTAAATTTAAAGAGGGGCTTCCGGTGTGATATGAGGGGAGAATTTATGAGAGCTTAGCTCCAATTTTTAATCGGGCGATAGGAAGGAAGAGCAGAAGGTGTAGTGGCCAGGAAATCCAGAAATTTGTATTTCTTGTTGAGTTTAGTAGCAACACCTGATTTAAACTTACACATTATTTCCTGGCCATTGCCAGTCAGTTTAAGAAGCTGGCTCTCAGGTGGGAAGACCTGTGGCACCAGGCTGAAGCAGGGGAGCAGAGAAGAGGGAGGAGGAAATCATACATTTGTCAGGTAAGGGGCTATCAGGGGAGGGCCTGGAGAGATCAGTCAGGAGTGAGTGGTGGGGGTGGGTGTAGATACGGGTTGGGGCTTGGTGAGATCGCAAGAATCCAATCGCATAGGAAGCAGGTGAACTTGGGTGGAACTAGGGCAGATACCCTTCTGCCCCTCTGCCCCCTCACCCTTGGCCCACAGGTAGTGCTGTTGGCATTGAATCTGGCTTTTGGCACCTCCCTTCAACTGCCGTATTTTCCGAACTCCAGAAAACCCAGCCTGCAGACATTAAATCTAATACACAGATAAAATCTGAAGCACACATCCTCGTTAAAATATTTCAATTTAGAAATCTGTCAAGGACAGCAAGTTAATCACCCACTCTGCCTCAACCTGACTCCATTAACATGAGAAGTGGGTGCAGAGATGTGTTAGGGTCAAAATTCCCATTTGTAAAATTTTAACCATCCCCCCACTCCTATATTGGGGTTTAGTCTTATGCTCCTTTTCCTAACATACTGCAGCAGTAAATGCTAGAAATGCTAGGGTGTGACTGAAAAAAGATCCCTTCAGCTCTGCAGGTAATTAGTCGAATAGCCTATGGATGCGCCCAGCACGTTTCCACATGACCATTGGAAGTCATATCACTTTAGAGTTGTATAACCAACTAGTTTATAACGTGTCTGGCCCATCTCCCACGCATCCGCCCTCACACCTTCCTCTCCCTTCCAGAACCACGTCCCTTGTCCTCTCTTTTCACCCCACCAGCCTCCGCATTCAAAGGATCATCCTCCACCATTTGCGCCAACTCCAGCATGATGCCAACACAAAACACATCTTCCCTTCATCCCCCCTGGCAGCTTTCTGCAGGGGTCGTTCCTCCGGGACACCCTTGTCCACTCCTCCATCAACCCCTACACCTCAACCCCCTCCCACAGCACCTTCCCATGCAACCACAGAAGGTGCAACACCTGCCCCTTTACTTCCCCCCTCCTCACCGTCCAAGGGCCCAAACACTCCGTTCAAGTGAAGCAGCATTTCCCTTGCACTTCCCTCAATTTATTCTTCTGCATTCGCTGCTCCCAATGTGGTCTCCTCTACATTGGAGATCAAACACAGACTGGCTGATCACTTTGTCGAACACCTTCAGTCTGTCCACAAGCATGACCCAACCCCGTCGCTTGTCATTTCAACACACCACCCTGCCCTCATCCCCACATGTCCGTCCTTGGCCTGCTGCAATGTTCCAGTGAAGCTCAACGCAAACTGGAGGAACAGCACCTCATCTTCTGACTAGGTACTTTACAGCCTTCCGGACTTAATATTGAGTTCAACAGTTTCAGATCATAAACTTTCTCCTCCATCCCCACCCCCTTTCAGATCCCCCCTTTTCCAATAATTTATAATTTTTTTGCAAATATATTTTTCTTTTCCTACCTATTTTTAAATTTATTTCGATCTATTGTCTTATCTCCATCTTTTAGCCCATTTCGATCCCTTCTTCCCACCCCACCCCCACTATGGCCTCTAGGGCCATCTGTCACTTTCTTGTCCTGCTTGCTACCCTTAATGTCCCCATTAGCACATTCCTTAGATAATATGACCACCGTCAACACTCCTTTGTCCTTTTATCTGTGACATCTTTGGCAATCTCTTCTTTGCCTTCACCAATCACTGCCCCCCTATCTAGCTCTACCTGTCCCACCCCCCTCTGCCAGCTTACATTTCATCTCCTTTCTCTATTTCCTTAGTTCTGATGAAGGGTCATACAGATTCGAAACGTCAACTGTATTCCTCTCCGCAGATGCTGTCAGACCTGCTGAGTTTTTCCAGGTATTTATGTTTTTGTTCTAGTTTATGAGACTAACTGTACTGGTTCATTTATTCCACTTGTCCTGTGAATCTCTAGGTTTACTGTTGCATAATGCTCTGCACTTCAAATCACTGTTCATCAGCTCCAAGAGGCTGCTGGAACTGAGAAGGAAGAGAGAGAAGCAGTGTTGTACAGGAACCAAGGAATTAAGGGATTCAAGCAATGAAACCTTGTTTAAGCCTAAAATTTGCCCACAGCCATATGGCATCATCAGTGTGCAAATCCAAAAGGTTAGTGGTATAGTCAATAAAAGGTACATTGTTGAAATCTGGAGCACTAAGTTGGGCATCAAAGGTAGTCTTGCTTGTTTTTATGCCTCTCCATACAGAACCAAGGATTCTGTTTGCTTTTTTATGGCCTGATCTACTTTTGCTACTGGCTTTAATGACCCGTGTATTTGCACATCAAAGTGTCTTTGCTTCTCTATTCCATTTAAACTCTTCACATTTAAAGACTATTCCCTGCCCCGTTTTTAATTTCCAAAATGTATTAATTTGCATTTTTCTTCACTGGACTGTAACCCCCAACTCTCTGCCCATCTTGCCGACTGACCTACATCCCCCTTCATGCCTTTCATTATCCCTAGAACAATTTGTCATGCTTTTCCAATTCAACATCATCAACAGATTCCAAAAATATTCCCCAAATTCCTAAGCTGATATAATTTTTTAAAATCCATTCCTGGGGTGTGGACTTCGCTGGCTGGGCCAGCATTTATTGCCCATCCCAGTTGCCCTTAATATGGTGGTGAGTTGCCTTCTTGAACCGCTGCAGTCCATGTGGTGTGGGTACACCCACAGCGCAGTTTGGAAGCAAGTTCCAGAATCTTTACCCAGTGAGTGAAGGAACGGTGATATATTTCCAAGTCAGAATGGTGAATGACTTGGAGAGGAACTTCCAGATGGTGAGGTCCACATCTATCTGCTGCCCTTGTCCTTATAGATGGCAGTGGTCGTGGGTTTGTAAGGTGCTGACTAAGGTGCCTTGGTGAAGTCCTGCAGTGCATCTTGTAGATGGTACACACTGTTCCTGCTGTGTGTCAGTGGCGGAGGGAGTGAATGTTTGTGGATGTGATGCCAATCAATTGGGCTGCTTTGCCCTGTCAGTGGAGCGCTTTCCCCCCATTCCCAATGACTCCAGTTTTGCTAGGGCTCCCTGATGCCACATTCGGTCAAATGCGGCCTTGACGTCAAGGGCAGTCACTCTCACTTCACCTCCGGGGTTCAGCTATTTTGTCCATGTTTGAACCAAGGCTGTAATGAGGTCAGGAGCTGAGTGGTCCTGGCGGAACCCAAACTGGGCGTCAGTGAGCAGGTTATTGTGAAGCAAGTGCCCCTTGATGGCACTGTTGACCCCTTCTATTACTTTACTGATGGAGAGTAGACTAATGGATTGGTAGTTGGCTGGGTTGAGTTTGTCCTGCTTTTTGTGTACCTGGGAAATTTTCCACATAACTGAGTAGATGCCAGTGTTGTAGCTGTATTGGAACAGCTTGGCTAGGGCACGGCAAGTTCTGGAGCACAAGTCTTCAGTATTGTTGCTGAAATAATGTTAGGGTCCATAACGTTTTAACTACCATTTGCCTTCAGCCGTTTCTTGAAATCACGTGGAGTGAATTGAATTGGCTGAAGACTGGCATCCGTGATGTTGGGGACCACCAGGTGAGGCCGAGATGGATCATTCACTCAGCACTTCTGGCTGAAGGTTGTTCGAATGCTTCAGCCTTATATTTTTCACTGATGTGTTGGGCTCTCCCATCATTGAGGGTGCAGATATTTGTGGATCCCCCTCCTCCAGTGAGTTAATTGTCGACCACAATTCACGACTGGATGTGGCAGGACCGCAGAGTTTAGATTTTATCTGTTGGCTGTGGAATCACTTAGCTGTTTGTCACTTGCTGCTTTTGCTGTTTGGCACACAAGTAGTTATAGCTTCACCAGGTTGATGCCTCATTTTTAGGTATGCCTGGTGCTGCTCCTGGCATGGCCTCCTGCACTCTTCATTGAACCAGGGTTGATCCCCTAACTTGATGCTAATGGTAGAGTGGGGGATATGCCAGTCCTTGGGGTTATAGATTGTGCCCAGTTTTGAGTTGCTAGATCCGTTCAAAATCTATCCCATTTAGCATGACGGTAGTGTCACACAATACAATGGAGGGTATCCTCAATGTGAAGGTGGGACTTTGTCTCCATAATGACTGTGTGGTGGTCACTCCTACTGATACTCTCATGGACAGATGCATCAGCACCAGGCAGGTTGGTGAGGGTGAGGTCAAGTATGTTTTTCTGCCTTGGAGACCCAGCCTAGCAGTTATGACATTTAGGACTCGGCCAGCTCGGTCAATAGTGGTGCTACCGAGCCACTCTTAGGGATGGTCCTTGAAGTCCCCACCCAGAGTACATTCTGCACCCTTGCCACCCTCAGAGCTTCCTCCAAGTGGTGTTCAGCATGGAGGAGTACTGATTCATCAGCTGAAGGAGGGCAGTACATGATAATCGGCAGGAGGATTCCTTGCCCATGTTTGACCTGATGCCATGAGACCTCATTGAGGACTCCCAGGTCTCCCGACCGTATACCACTGTGCCACCACCTTTGCTCGGTCTTCCAGTGGGACAGGTCATACCCAGGTGGTGTCCGTGAGGATGACTATGTCAGGCTGTTACTTGACTAGTCCCCAGATGTTAGTAAGTTGAACTTTTCAGCGTTGACAAGGCTGAGATTGCCATTGTTGTTTCTGGTGCCTAGGTCGATGCCAGATGGTCCATCTAGTTTCATTTCTTTTTTGTACCTTTGTAGTGGTTTGATACAACTCAGTGGCTTGCTAGGCCATTTAGGAGTCAACTCCTTGCCAACCACCTTGTTATGCACCTGGAGTCACATGTAAACTAGACCAGGTAAGCAGGGCAGATTTCCTTTCCTAAGACTGCCCATTAGATTGTTTTTTACTGCAATGGTTTCCAGATTTTTATTGAATTCAAATTCCACCATTTGTTGTGGCACGGTTTGAACCCAGGTCCTCAGATGATTACCCTGGATCTCTGGATTACTAGTTCAGCAACAATACCACTACACCATCCCATCCCCTTACCTATATTGTGACTAAAAACAACCTCAACACAGACCCCTGTTTATCAGTACTCACATTTGTATTCTGAAAACTGTTTTTCTCAAGACCTATTGCTTTTGGCCTTCCAATCATCTATCTGTTTAGATGTCTATATTCCCCTTAAGTAGCAAAGGTAAAAGATTTGTTCAACTATGTCAGGAATTGTAGGCCCATTAAAGACTGTATAGGACCATTGAAAGATGCCTTAGAACATATTCACATGGACTCTCAATGAAGAAGCTACAACTGACTTAACATCAGTTTCCACTCCTGCGGCTGATGCGAGAATGCTAGGTCCATAGATAAGAAAATCGTAGCTACTAATAGCCAAGTATCATAACAGATAATATAGATAGAATAGGGATGGATTAGAATGTCCAGATGACATCCACTCAAAGCTGGGATATGCAGTTTACAAGCCCACTCATCTACAGCGTTGGTCATCAGTCTGGGATTTTTTTTTCTTTAATTTCTTCATTGGATGTGGACATTGCTGGCTCAGCCAGCATTTATTACCCATCCATAATTGCCCTTGGTCAGAGGGTATTTAAGAGTCAACCACATTGCTGTGGGTCTGGAGTCACTTGTAGACCAGACCAGGCCATTTTCCTTCCATAAAGGACATTAGTGAACCACATTTTTAATCAGAAATTGTTTCACAGTCATCATTGGACTTTTAATCAGAGATTTTTATCTGCTGTGGTGGGATTTGAACCTGGGTCCCCAGAGCATTACCCCATGGTTTCTGGATTACCACTATGCCACCTTCTCCCTTGGAATGGGGTGAATGCTAATGTAGTGCCAATTTTCCAAAATGTTTAACAAATCAGATTTGGGGAACTATCGCTCCATTAGTCTGACATCAATTATTGGTAAGATGCATTAAGAGATCATGAGATATGCCTCTTATGACTGCCTAGATAAAGAAGGAGTCATTAGAGACACTCAGCAATTCCTGGAAAATTAGTTCATGTCTTACTGATTTGCTCAAATTTTTCTAAGCTTTCTAGTTTAGTGGATGTGCATATCCCAGTAGATCTTGTCTACTGGGGGTTCAGAAGCCTTTGAGAAAACACCACATAGTAAGTTACTCTGCAAGACAGCACTTTGTGGAGTCAATAAGTTACAACGGTGGATTAAGAATTGGTTTGCATTCCCATTGTTAGAAAGTTGATATTAATTGTTCTAGAATCACTTGGTAGCCAGTTAGCATTTGGTGTTAAAGCTCATAATTCTCGAAAATGTTCATCAAGGGTTCATAATTTTGAAAAAAAATCATCACCAAACTAAATAGGATATTAGGGTATCTTAATAGGACTAAACAATATAAAACAAGGCATACCATTTGGTCTTGCACAAAACTTTGTTTCGAGTATCTTTACAATGTCATGTTTAGTTTAGGACCTCTCAGATGATGGGTATTTTAGAGGTTTTGGAAGAGTTTCTGAGGACAGCCACAAGAATGATTCCCAACTTAAGCAACCTTAATTTCCGAAATAGGCTTAAAAAGTGGGTCTGTTCAATTTATAGATGTATGAACATTTTTTTATGTTCTTTCAGGGGATGTGGGTGTCACTGGCTAGGCAAGTATTTATTGCCCATCCCTAATTGTTTGATGTTGACTTTGGGGTTATAAAATAACCAAAGGGTTGGATTGTTTCTGTTGACGAATTATTTCAATTTCTAGTTCTCGCACATAGGAAATCTAAACACCTACAACAGCCCAGATCACAAGAATGCAACCTGATTGTGCGCCTTGATCATTATTATACAAATTGAATTTTACCGCACAGAAACAGACCATTCATCCCAACAGGTCTATGCTGTTATTTATGCTCCACATGCGTGTCTTCCTGCCTTACTTCATTTAACCCCATTGACATATCCTTCTATTCCATTCTCCATATGTGTTTACCAAGCTCTTTTGCAAACATATCTATGCTATTCACCTCAGCTACTCTATATGGTAGCAATTTAACATTCACACTACTCTTTTGCCGCCTTGCACCATTTCTAGCCTGGATTGATTCTGCTCCACTGTGTGATGATTCCTTTTTTAATTTGCAACGACTATTTCAGCTACAGTTTCTTGGCTGCTGACTTACCTCTGCTGTTCACAATGTAACATCAAGCCCACAAAATAATCCTGCTTGCCTGATCTCCATTCACTCCTGTTGAAGCATACGTACATTATGAATATGCCTCCTTTGCCTACCAACTCTAATTGGAGTACATTTCCAGAGACATTAGAAACCTTTGAAGCCTCACTCACATGGCCAAACGTTATCTGTGAGTCTAGACAATAAGTGGTGCATTTTTGTTTTTGGGTCAGGACCCCAATGTTGGCAGCATTTCTGGGTCCCGGCCCCACACCATGTCCATGCCGGACACCCAATGCAATTTAGTAGCCAGGTGGTGCATTCATCATCCATGGATACTGTGTGGACTCCTGAGGCTGGAAGGGGAAGGTTCCTGAGGCTGGAGGGCAAATAGGAGGCCCTCCAGCACGGAAAGTTCATTAGTCCCACCTTCAGAGGCAGAAGCTGCCAATGTAGGTGGGAGAACAAGAGGGGGATTCAGGATGAAAGTGCCCACTGATGAGTTTTTAAAATTTTCAAAAATGAAGTGGCCACAGCCGCCAAGCTGTCATTGTGAAAGGGGGCACCACTCCACAGGAAGGCCTGCAACCACAGCTGTGACCCTATGACAGCTGTGGTTTATAATCTATGATGGAATGCTGCCCCCCCCCCCAACCCCATCCCTGGTCTGCCGCCAAGAAGTTGCTTCTATCCATTGGCTGGGCTTTGGCCTCAGTGGGATCCTGCATGCTAATTGGAAACTTTCATTCAACATCAGGAGAGTGGCCTTAATCAGTGCTTTAAGTGGCCTAATTGACTACTTACTGGCAGGTGGTCGTCAGCCCTACCCTGAACCAGCCTTTCCAAGATGGCCCGGAGATGGGATTGTGCCAGCAAACCGGCATGCCACTTTCTGATATCAAATCGCCTGCACGTCCACCTCAGTGGCCCAATGAAAATTGAGCCATAAGTGTTGGCAGCTATTCCACCATGAAGACATCATAGCTGAACATGATGCAATTAACTTTACAGCCAGTGTCAGCAAACAACAATCAAGAAGTGGAGCCTGACAGTTGGCAATTAAAGAAATGTCAGTTGTTATGCATCTGTTCACTTGTTGGCCCAGACAAGACCAATGAGCTAAGTACAGACAAGGAATTAAACCTAGAACCTTTCAAGATTTGTATGCTTGAGTAAAGACCAAATCCAGCTTCAATTGTTGGGTTTCTATGAGTAGAATAAAGTCCTACTTCTTGCTGAATAGGTATTATCTTCCATTTGTTTTAAACATATCCCTTCAGCAGTCACACGGTGAGTACCGGAAAATATTTTAGTTCGTTGTACTGATTGGCGGATACTAATTGTGGTAATCTGATGTGTAATACACCTTTAAGAGAATGAGAGAGGATTGACCACACAACTGTAAGACCCAATAGCTGTGTAGCATGGGCTACCACGTTAATGTTAGCTTAGAGTAGGGTCTGGTTGGAGAAGAACACGTCATGTTAGTGCTCTGTTGCTCGTGTAAATAAATAGTATGTGCTTCATTTCACATTGGCCTCTGCATCTGCAGTATATTGTAAGTGACTCACCTGCTGACAGATAAGTGTGCAATAGGTTCATGAGCAAAGTGACCTCTTAGGACATAACTGGCGACGTGATGAAACACAACCAGTCTATGACACTAAGAAAAGCCACGAAAACTCAACTGGAGTGACTCAGCCGTGCCTTGCAGGCCGATTGTAAGTACAGCCCTCACCATAGTCGTTAAAATTATCTCCCTCCAGTATGCCACAATTTGGCTGCATCGAATCATTTGTTCAGACCAGTGACTGGTCACGTTATATTGAACACCTTGCGTTTTTCTTTTTGGCCAACGACATATCGGGGAGGAGAAGAGGCGGGTGATCCTCTTACTGACATGTGGCAGTAAAACATATGGCCTAATCCGTAGTCTAATGTCACCCAACACCTCAAATTCCAAGAGCTTTGATGATTTGGTGAATCTAGTGAAAAGCCACTTCCAACTGAAACCCTCAGTAACAACGCAGCATTTTAAATTTAATTCAAGCTGTGGCACTTCCGGAGAGACAGTCACTTGCTATGTTGCAGCCTAAAACAACTGACAGAGCACTGAGTTTGGGACATCGATTAATGTTGTTAAGAGACCAATTAGTGTGTGGGATTAACGAAGACGCCATTCAATAAAAGGTTGTTGTCAGAAACAAATTTAGACTTCAGCAAGGTCCTGGAGTTGGCGCTCGCAATGGAGAGCATGGTCAGGGACTCAGAAACAATTATGGGAGCACAAAATGGTGCCGTTCTTCGGGAGGAAAGCACCGGCTAGAAATGGCGCGGAAGCGCAGGGCTTCGGGGAAAGACGGGAAACAGCCGCCATTAACAGACCAGCAAAAAACAATAGTTTAACAAATAAAATGCACATTAATAATGGCAGAATTGGAACCAGACAGCCTGCAAACAAATGACAATTTATAAGAACCAATTGTTTCTACTGCCATCGCAATGGGCACATTATGCAATAATGCAAAGAGAGATTGAGGCAAAATTCCAAACAAAAAGGCAGAAGTCCTGAAATTTATGTAATGGAGGAACTAGAAAAAACAATCAGGTATTTACTCGCTATACAACTTAAAAATGGGTAAAACAGAGCCAATCTACCTGACAGTAGAAGTCAGAAAACCCATTCGAATGGAGGTGGATACAGGCACATCCACAACAGTTATAGGGGAACACAGGTTTAAGTCTCTGAATGTAGGAGACCACTCACTAAAGCTGGAAAACTCAGATGCCAGATTAAAGACATATACTGGCAAAGCCACATGAGTAAAACATTTATGCAAAGTTCCAGTACAATATTAGAAACCAGTCTTCTAATCTACCCCTGATTGTGGTAGCAGGGGAGGATCCAACTTTACTTGATTGGAACTGGCTTAAGGACAGAGATTTTTCAACTCACAATGAAGGATCTGCAAAAATTATTACAGCAATACGCCTCTTGTGTTCAAGGAAGAGGTTGAGAAGATTCAGGGGCTGCAAGCTAAAATCCATGTGAATCCTGGGGCAACCCCCAGGTATTTGAAGGTGAGGCCAGTCTCCCATGTATCACGAGAAAAAGCGGATATTAAATTGGACAGGCTGGAAAGGTTGGGGGATCTTACAACCTGTTACAATTTTCCGAACGGGCAGCACCCATAGTTCCAGTATTAAAGCCTGACCAGAGTGTGCGAATATACAGGGACTACAAGTTGACTGCTAACAAAGTAGCCAGACTTGATAGGCATCCTATACCAAAAACTGATGAATTGTACTCCCAAGCTGGGAACCGCATATATGCAGCTTGACATGAGCCATACTTACAGCAAGTAGAGCTCGAAAAGGCCTCTCAGGATTTTGTGACTATCAACACACAAAGGGAGTTATACCAGGTTACCCTTCAGAGTCTCATCAGCTTGTGCCATGACTGTGGAAAATTTGCTCCAAGGTCTACCCCATGTGGTGTCCTGGTAACAGGACTAACTGATAAAGAACACCTAGCTAACTTGGGAAAGGTATTGAAGCATTTAAGTCGGTGTATGTTTGAAAAGTGTAAAAATGTATATTCCAAGCAAATGAAGTGATTTAGCTGGGTCAAAGGGTCGACTCCCAGGCCTTCACCCAGTGGAAGACAAGGTGAGAGTTATTAATGAGGCATTAGCCTCAAAAAAATGCCACAGAACTCAAATCCTTCTTGGCACTGGTTAACTACTGTGGTCATTTTCTCCCAGTTTTGTCAACAGTACTGGCTCCATTATACAGGTTATTCAAGGAAAAACCACAGGTGGACTTGGCAAGGCCCACAACAACAGGCTTTTTACAGCAGCAAAGCAGTTAATACATTCATCGACCCTGTTGGTACATTTCAACCCAAAGAAAGAATTGATTTTAACCTGTGATGCATCCCCTTATGGAGTAGGGGCAGTACTCACCCACCAGATGAAGACACTCACACAGAGAAAGAAGGCTTATTAAGAAGTTCCAACAGTACATCCAAGGTCGCCACTTCACCGTCATATCCGATCACAAGTCACTACTAGGTTTGTTCAGGGAAGATAAGGCAATATCCCCAATCACCTCAGCGCGCATGCAAAAGTGGTCATTGATTCTAGCTGCTTACGACTATACTTTCATCCACCAGCCGGGGAGCCAGGTTGCAACTGCTGATGCAATGAGCCGATTACCTCTAAAGGACAGCAATATGAACATCCCCATCGCTCAAGAGCTTGTCTTGTTATGAAACTTTCTGGATTCGGCACCAGTGAATGCCAAACAGGTCAGAGAATAGTCAGACCGCAATCCAGTTTTGTCTCATGTCAGGGAACAAGTCTTGCGGGGATGGCCTAAGGAGCCAAAGTCGGATGAAATGTAGCCCTATGTTAACAGAAGATATGAGCTCACCTGCCAGAATGGCATCTTACTGTTGCTAGTGAGAGTCATTGTGCCTCCCAGAGTAAGACAACCATTAATGATAGAATTGCATAGCACTCCCCCTGGCATTTCCAGAATGAAAACATTGGCACGCAGCTACTTATGGTGACCAGGGATGGACACTGAAATCGAAAACATGGTCAAGAGCTGAATACAGTGACAACAGGTGCAGAAATTCCCTCCTTCTGCTCCACTGCATCATTGGGAATGGCCAGGAAGGCCATGGGTCCACCTTCATGTTGACTACATGGGCCCTCAGTAGGCATAATGTTCCTCTTGATTATCAATGCTCATTCCAAATGGATGGATGTATACGAGATGAGATCACCCATATCTGCCGCCACCATAGACAGATTGCATCAGAGTTTTGCGATATACAGTTTACCAGAGATAATAGTATCTGGTAATGGAACGGCATTCACTAGCAGGGAATCAAGAGATTTACAAGTCTCAATGGCATAACACATGTCAAGACCTCACCATACCACCCTGCATCCAATGGGCTGGCCAAGAGAGAAGTCCAGACCTTCAAGGCCGGAATGAAAAACCTAGATGAGAACTCTATTGTAACAAAGCTATCATGTTTCCTGCTCAGCTTTAGGACTATGCCACATACAACCACTGGTTTTGCCCCTGAAGAGTTATAAATGAAGCGATGTCTCATGACATATTTGAGTCTTATAAAGCCAAATTTAGGGGGGAGGGTAGACAGAAGTCAGGAGGCCCAGAAAAATGAACATGATTACCACAGTTATGAAAGAAACTTCACTGTAGGAGAAGCAGTTTTTGCAAAGAACTTTGGAGATGGGCCCAAATGGCTCAGGCGAAGTCAGTGCTGTGACAGGACCCCTGTCCTACCACATATCAGTTGAAGGTCGGATAATCAGGAGACATGTAGATCATCTCAGGAAAAGGGAAACAGATCCACAAGAAAAGGTGTGCCAAACATTCCTGTTGGAGTCTACACCACAGATAGAAGGAACTTCCCTTGCTTTGGATGAGCCTGAGAGAGTCAAAGAGGCAAACTTACAGGTCAATATTGGGGAGCCTAGTGGGCAGGTAACGCCTGAGGATTCCTCAGATAAACCATTCAAAGTCATAGAATTACAACAGTTGAAACATTTGAAAATGCTTCCTGAGAGACTGAATTTGTAAGTAGCTCATTTTTGTAAATAGTTAATATATTGTAAAATACACTTTCAAGTAAAGGGGAGGAATGTGGTAATCTGAGGTGTAATACGCCTTTAAGAGAAAGAGAGAGGATTGACCACGCAACTGTAAGACCCAATAGCTGTGTAGCACATGCTACCATGTTAATGTTAGTCTGGAGCAGGGTCTAGTTGGAGAAGCACACATCATGTTAGTGCTCGATTGTCTGTGTAAATAAATAGCATGTGCTTGATTTCATATTGGTCTCTGCATCTGCAGTATATTGTAATCAACTCATCTGCCGACAGATAAGTGTGCAGCAGGCTCACAATCAAAGCAACCCCTTAGTAGGACTTAACACTAATATTGCTAATGTGTTCTCTGTCCAATATCAGTCTGCTTTCCTCTGTAAATAATAATGGATGCTGCATTGCAATAGAAATCCCTCTCAAACTAAACGCTGGCACAGTACCTTGTTAACTAGAGTATAAGAGACAAACACCTTTTGGTTCCAAGTAATATGAATTGCTGTTCTGCTGTAGCTCTTCTCTGCTTCATAATCATTACTTCACAGTGAATCAGACAACTGACTCAGGCTTCCATTGAGATAAAAACAAAAAACTGTGGATGCTGGAAATCCAAAACAAAAACAGAATTACCTGAACAAAAACAGAACTGCTGAAGGGTCATGAGGACTTGAAACGTCAACTTTTTTCTTCTCCGCCAATGCTGCCAGACCTGCTGAGTTTTTCCAGGTAATTCTGTTTTTGTTCAGGCTTCCATTTGTTTGCTCTATGTCTAAAAAGTTAAATCCCCAAGTTACTTAGAGCTTCATAGCTACAGGCCAAGTCCAATAGTTCTAATTTGCCAACAATAGCAAAACCCAGATAACTGCCGCCTGATGTGAAACTGATGTTAATTACTTAAATATCAAATCCTACTTACAGTCAGAACTTTGTCGCTGCTAAGTTAAGGTTTTCCCATCTTGAACTTCTTTTGTCATTTTGTGCTGCTGAAAGTGTTGAATGTTGAAAGATGTGCCCATCTCTATCAAAGAGAAAATGCCAGCTGTTATGCATCTAATGCATTGTACTAGGAGTGTACTATAGACCCCAAAATAGTGAGAGGGAGATGGAAGAGTAACTATGTAGGCAAATGTCTGAGTGCAAAAACAATAGGGCAGCAATCATTGGGAAGTTCAACTTCTCTAATATCAATTGGGATATGAATAGTGTAATAGGCACAGAGGGCACAAAATTCTTGAACTGCATTCAAGAGAATATTTTTAGCCAGCCTGTAACCAAGCCCAATGAGAGGAAGTGCAATTCTAGATTTAGTCTTAGGAAATGAAGCTGGGCGAGTGGATGAAGTAGTAGTGGGTGACCATTTTGGAGATAGTGACCATAATACATAATACAGTTAGATTTATTATAATTATGAACAAGGATAAAGATAGAACAGGAGTAAAAGTTCTAAATTAAGGAAAGACAACTTTTACAAAGCTGAGAGGTGATCTGGCGAAAGTGGATTGGTTACAGCTGCTTGAAGGGAAATCAATGACAGACCAGTGGGAGGCATTCAAAAGCAAGACTCCACAGGCAGTGTTCACATGTCCTCACAAGAAAAAAGTGGGTACTGCCAAACCTAGAGCCCCCTGGTTATCTAGAAGTATACAAGGTAAGATAAAGCAGAAAAAGAAAGCTTATGACAGTCACAAAAAACATAATACTATAGAAAGCATAGAGGAGTGTAGAAAGTACAGGGTTGAAGTAAAAAGGTAATTAGAAAAGCAAAGAGAGGATATGAAAAAATATTGACAGGTAAAATCAAAAAAAACCCAAAGATGTTTTACCAGTACGTTAAGAGCAAGAGAATAACAAAGGAAAGGGTAGGACTGATCAGGGATACACATGGTAACTTGTGCACTGATGCTGAAGATGTGGGCAGGGTTCTCAATGAGCACTTTTTTTCTGTCTTCATTAAGGAGAGGGATGATGCAAGTGTTCTAGTTAAAAAGGAGTGTGAAATATTAGATACAATATGCATAGTGAGGGAGTTCTGAAGGGACTGACAAGTGGATAAGTCACCAGGGCCAGATGGATTATATCCTAGGCTGTTAAAGGATACCAGGGAGGAAATAACAGACATCTGAGGCTCATTTTCCAATCCTCACAGGATACAGGCGAAGTACCAGAGGATTGGAGGTCTGCAAACCTTGTACCATTATTTAAAAAGAATGTGAAGGATAGACCAAATACTTATAGGCTAGTCAGTCTGACTTCAGTGGTGGGAAAATGATTAGAATCACAGCATCTTTATAGTGCAGAAGGAGGTCATTTGGCCCATCAAGTCTGCACTGGCTCTCTGAAAGAGCATTCCAACTAGTACCACTCTTTTGCCTTATCCCCGTAACCTTGCACACACTCTCTTTTCAGGTAGTAGATGGCACATTTTGTCCCAAATGCAAGTTTTTAAAATTTTGTGTACTTCTCAGTGAAGCCAAAAACTTCCAATGGGTTTATGTCAATTTCCAAAATTCCTTGATTAAACAATAATCAAATTCTGAGCCCTATTTACTTTGCATCCTTAAAGAAACAGTGGCTAATTTCACAAACCCAGCTCCACTGAGCAGGACATGGAGTTCGTACGCCTGTCAACAGACTCCCAATGCAACTGCTCTACTTGGAACTTGGTCCCAAAAGGACAGCAGGAATGCTTTAGAAATGTCCTCAACACATGCCTGAAGAGGTCAAACCTACCCAGCAACTCATAGGAGACCCTGAGTTGCAACCCACCAGAATGGAGAAGGCGCATTCGAGAAGGCACTGAACACATCAAGAGACTTCATCAGGAAAGTGCAGAGGCAAAGTCAAGGCATTGGAGGGAGTGCACAAGCCTCCAACCAATCCATCTATCCAACCCTTTAAGCAATACCTCCCTCGCAAATGGAAGAATCTGCAGATTGTACACTCGATTTATCAGCCATCTCAGAACCCATCAAATCAGAGTGGAAGCAAGTCATCTTTTATCCCAAGGGACTACCTAAAAAGAAAGGATCAGAGTTCTTCCATACCAGAAGTATTTTAGCATTTAATATAACACCTCAATGAATTTTTAAAAAATCTGATTTATCTCAAGCAATTCCATAGGAATTCAGCTAAACTATAAAAATTCATTTTCTTTAAATAAAGTCTTGCATCTATCGTACTTCTATTATCACACACCAGTTGTTACACTTCAAAATGTCACACTTTGCTTTCAATACAAAATGTCACACTTTGCTATCAATACAATCTTTAAGTGTCAACCTTGACTGAATGATAGCATTCTTACCAGAGTCAGAAGAGTGTGCCTTCAAGCACACAAGACCCAGGCTGCTAGCCTAGTGCAATAGGATTGCATCATTGGACATATTATCTTTTTGGTTGAGATATTCAACCAAGGTCGGGTCTGTCTTCACAGGTGGATATAATGATCCCATGGCATTATTTGAAGAGCACAAGAGTTCATCCAGTGTTCTGGCCATTACTTATCCCTCAACCAACATTACTAGAACAGATTATCTGATCATTTAACTGACAGCTGTTCGTGGAAGTTTGCCATCTGCAAATTGACTGCCAGATTTCCTACCTTTCAACAGAGACTGCAGTTCAAAAGTACTAATCGACAGTAAATCACTTTGGAACATTCTAAGGTCATACACCTCATTATATAAAAGCAATTCTTTATTTTCTCTAAAATAAAAGCAAAAAAAAAACTGACCTAAAGCCTGATATTGTTAGGCAATCTGTAGACATTAAACCATACTCATAATTACCAATAATTACAATTACCTAGACTCCCAGAGTGAACATTTAAGAAGTGGATAAACTATCACTTAGAAAGGAACAGACTAATCATGGATAGTCAGCATGGTTTTGTTGGGGGAAAGATCGTGTCTTACTAATTTAATCAAATTTTTTGAGGAAGTAACCAGGAGGATTGATGAGGGTAGTACAGTGAAGGTTGTCTACATTGATTTTAGTGAAGCTTTTGACAAGGTCCCACATGGCCGATTGGTCAGAAAAGTAAAAGCCTATGGGATACAGGGGAATGTAGTGAGTTGGATTCAAAGTTGGCTCAGTGACAGGGAAAAAAGGGTAATGATTAATTGATGTTTTTGCAAATGGAAAATGGTTCCCACAGGGCTCAGTGTTGGGTCCTGCACTGTTTTTTTTTTATATATTAATGATTTGGACTTAAATGTGAGTGGCAAGATTGGGAAATTTGCAGATGACACAAAAATTGGCTTTGTAGCTGTTAGTGAAAAGGATAGCTGTTGTCTCGAGAGTTATATCAATGGTTTGGTTGAGTGGGCAGAAAAATGGCAGATGGAATTCAATCCAGAGAAGTTTGAGGTAATGCAGTTGGGGAGGGCAAACAAAGCTAGGGAATGCATAATAAACAGGCGTATCTTGAGAGGGGTTGAGGAAGTGAATGTCCACAGTTCCCTGAAGGTGGCAGGACAGATGGATAAGGTGGTAAAGAAAGCATATAGAATGCTTTCCTTTATTAGACGAGGTATTGAATACAAAAGCAGGGATGTAATGATGGAGCCGTTGGTTTGGCCACAGCTGGAATTGTGTGTGACGTTCTGGTTGCCACATTACAGGAAGGAAATAATTGCTCTGGAGAGAATACAGAGGAGATTTACAAGAATGTTTCCAGGCCTTGAAAATTGCAGCTATGAGGAAAGATTGGATAGGCTAGGGTTGTTTTCCTTGGAAAAGGAGGCTGAGGTGTGACCTGATTGAAGTGTACCAGATTGAGGGGCCTAGATAGAGTTGGCAGGGGACAGGGATGTCCTCTTTACCCTGGCAGAGGGGTTAATTACCAGGGGGCACAGATTTAAGGTGACTGGTAGAAGGATTAGGAGGGATGTGAGGAAAAACTCCTTCACCAGAGAATGGTGGGTGTTTGGAATTCACTGCCTGCTTTGCTGGTGGAGGCAGAAACTCTCAACTCATTTAAAAAACACCTGGATCAGCACATGAAGTGCTATAACCTGCAAGGCTATGGACCAGGTGTTGGGAGGTGGGATTAAAATGGGCAGCTAATTTAAAATCTTTCTTTTCTGGTCAGTGCGGACACAATGGGCTGAATGGCCGCCTTTTGTGCTGTAACTTTACTATGGTTCTATCAGTTCATTTTACTGAATATAGGCCTATTGATGTAAAGTCATTAATGACCTTTCAGAGTTTGCTTGAGTACCAAGTGCACGTACAAAAGGGCAAAAGTAGATTACCCATGTTTAGCATTGGAAGACTTTGAGAATAGATGGAAGGAACTTTGTAGTCTGTCATGACACAATCCCCTCCCAACAACAGTAGTTTACATTGCAGCTGAACAATTAAATATCCAAATATGAAATCATTAATAACTAATGGAGTAATTAGTGTTATGTCAAGCAGTAATCATTAAAGGGATAGAGAGAATAATAATTGGGTTACTAACCCACCTTATTTATCTACCAATTGTGCAGCTCCCAAGTCCACCTTCAGCCCTCGGGTAGCAGTGCATTCACCTCTTTAAAATCTTGAGTGTAAATTGGCTGCCATTTGTTTGCCACTACAGCAAAATCTATCCCTATATCTCTTGTGAGTAAGAAAAAATGATCCAGAGCTATTCTCCCCAAACAAAGGTTTACTAAACCATCTTTACATGAAAACACTCTTGAATATAGTCATATTTGCAACAACATCGTTAAGCAACACTCTCAGAATTTAACTTGAAAAGAAATAGAGTTAGAAATAAAGCTGTATAGAAGGCATCTCATCACCACCTTCTCAAGGGAAACTAGGGATGGGCAATAAATGCTGGCCCAGCCAGCAAAGCTCACATCCCGTGAATAAATTTTTTTAAAAAGCTCAATTATGCTGATTTTTCCCTTGGTACAGTTTCCCTGATGTCAGTTTAACCACACGAAAGATCACAGAAATTTAAACGCAAATTACATTCAGCACAAGTTGGGCTTAAGCAATTTTGTGCTAGTTTTAAAAATATTATGCTAGAAACTGACCTTGGCCACAAAACTGGTTACACTCCGCAAGGAATAATTAATTATCATTGGGAGTTTTCACTAACTGCATTTGTTTGAAGGAGGCTCTGAATATTAAGCTGGTTCTTTTGGTCACAAGGACACTAATAGGAATGTTATAAAAGCTTTGAAATGGCTTTTTTCTCTTAAATTTATTAAGAATCTTGCTACTATACCCTAATAGAATCAACAAATGGTTCTGGATTTTTTAAGTCATTGCTATGCTTCCTGTGGGAAAACTGTAAAACAAAATGACCAAATTTACTGAATCAGCCCCAAATGAAGAAATTACCAACAAGATTCCACTTTTTGTAGTTCTTACTTTAAAACTATTGTAAATTAAACATGAATAGCTAAATAATATTGCAAATAAAAAGGTAAATTTCACTTTAAACAGTCAATACAACAAAGATAGATCTTATACAACCATAAGCACCTGTACCACTCCCCACAGATATGTGGTACTTGTGTGCAGTTCCCAAGTCCTCTAACTTTGCTTCTGGTATGTAGGATATCTCTCTTTCCCAGTCAATTAATTCAGCCCATTCATTGGCAGCTGTATTCTATCTGAGATCCTTGGAGGTGGTCATCACCCAAACGGCACATTCTTGCAGAACCTACTTAGCCACATTCACAACCGATTTGATGGCACAGATTCCCTGGAAACTCCTTTATCAAAAGTCTTTAATAACCTCATTAAATGGTAGATCAGCTCTGGAAAAGGTCAGCAGCAGTAAAGTTGTCCAATTTATAATCCCTGCTCCAACTTTGTCTTTCGCTTTCTGTCCTGTTTATGTGTATCACGTGCACATCCTTGTAAGTTTACTTTCTCTGGTTTACCCTCTGCTGCAGCTCTCCTTTGTGTCTTGCCACTCAGTTTTTGGTCTTAACTTCCTTCCTGTTGGTACTGCTTCCAGGTCACTAGATCACATGGACCAGTGTTTCTTATTATACAAGAAAATTACATTTGGTTCCATTTCAGTTCATACAACTCTTAAATGTCTTCTTCAAATATTCCAAAAAAAAAATTACCAATTCCACCGACATTTTAAAGAAAGTACAAATTTTCCTTATTGTAGTGCTTCTGGATCAAAGGTCATTACATCATTTTCAATCAGTTAAAAACAGGTTCCTTATAGGTGGTGGACTGACATTGTGATTAAAAAGGCTTTTTAGGCAGAATGCTAATTTTCAGCTATGCTAATCAATTTGAACCGTTACCTGAAATATACTTAGCAATAGTCATTGAAGCAAAACCTTTCTTTGAAAAGTGTTTTTTTTAAATGCTGTCTGATGTTGTTGGTACACAACAGATTTGACATTTAGCAGTAAGCAAGTCTCTTTGAGCAGAATCTAGAGAAAGAAATCTCCTCTCAAAACAGAGCTGTCTGAAACAGAATTTACACTCAGATTAGCAGCTGCATCCAAAGCACAGAGCTTGCCACAGACACTAGATCCAAGCCCTTAATGCATCCCTGGAATTAGGTGTTAGTTTTAATGTCTTGGGGAATTTTAGAGCAGTGCTGCTTTAAAGTCCCAATTCTTGACATATCCCTTCTCAAATCATCTACACAGTGCTTATAATGGTAAAATTCTGTGGATGTGATTGGGGTAATAAACTGGTCAGTTGATGTAATGATGAATGATATTCAGTTCCAATGATTTCCATTGATAGGCCTGACTATTTGCACTGTGTTGTGGCCCTAAAATCCATCTGGGGGAATAATCTCTGGGAAACTGAAGTAGATATCATGAAATGCATTTCTTACAGCCAATCCTGGTTCTACTTCCAGTTAAAACTGTTCAGTTTGGTGCTGATAATTCCAGGCATCACAGGAGTTCAGTCCCTTATCCTTCTCTGCTGTGTGGTACAAACCCCACCTAACTTTCTTTTCCATTAATTTTAAGTGTGTAGTTGTAATCTTGATAGGGTTAATTTAAAGGGAACACTTATTGTTTTGAATACCACTCCCACCCCCTGCTCCCAGCCCCCCTGTACTCCTTGTATACGAACTGGTTTCTTTCTCGTGCCACATTGTTTGATACTTCAGAATTACTGGTGAACCACAGTTTGGGAATCGACATTATGAATAGAACTCAACCTGCCATGATGTTATAAAGTTGCAGCCCAGAGTCACATTTGTTACGAATACAAATTTTATAAGATTATGTTTTGGGACTGTCTTTTTAACTTAAAGTAAAAGGTAGTGTGAAAGGGGTCATGTGACCTGCTCCGAATTCTACCCAACAACAAGTCTTTGGGGAAAGTGGAGCCCGGATTTACTAACTAGGAAGAAGGTGCAAGATGTTCAGATCTCTAAACAATTACAAGAGCAGCTGTGCTGACTATGGATAGACTTTTAGACCTGCATTTTCATAATGATGGAGAGTCTCTCTGTCATTGTGAAAATGGCAGAGGAGACCAATATCTGGAGATCCTACCCCTAAACATGGCACCTACCATTTTCATAGGGTGGGAATGGGCCTGAGTCTGGATTTGTGTTTGCAAGTTTTGGGGTGGCAAATGGCCATATAAAACAACGGTTGCCTCCAGTCATTTATGTTTTTCATTTGCCAGGAGTGAGAAACATGACATGCACAGATTAGATCTGGGAAGAGTGGGTCTAAACTTTGCAGAGTCCTTTGGAAAGGTAGGGTACCCCTTTGGATATGGTTCTGGGATACCTTTGGGAAAGGTGAGGTGCCTTTTGGGAGAGGTCAGGCGCCCTTTGGGAGAGGTAAGGTTCCCTTTGATATCATTAAAAGTGAGCAGGAATGTGCATAAAAAGTGCATAAACTCATTGGAACTTTCAAGAAAACAATCAAAATCAACTGTAAAAAGTGACAAAAGCAACCATCAAGCTGTCAAGACATTTAACACTCATGCCCTTTAAATCTTTAAAAGAAACTCTGACTATTTCACATTGTCTGTTGGCATAAACCTGAGGGTAATTATTACTGGATTAGTGCTGCGTGTCTGATTTCACAACTTTCCATTTCCACAATGGGGTAGCTGCCATTTCACAGTTTGATTAACAGATACAAGTGTTTATAGACTCTTTGAAATGGGAATATGAATTCCAATATTTGTTTTTATAAGGGATTAAGCACTTGAATGAAACGTTTGTTTCACAATGGATTAGAATTAATATAAATTCAGTGAATGGGTTTTTATGCATGAGAGTTTTTTTAAATGCAATAGATATTTAGAACATTATTTTACTTAATCTCAGCATGGGTCTGAGGTTTGCCATTGGTGGATACTGGGCGAGTTAACATGGAGGATGTTAGGGCAAGGGGTGGTGATTGGGGGTGCATGGATTTACATGAGTTGGCATTAAGTTTGCATAGGGGCTTTCAGGGACATGGGGTGAGTAGAGGCGCATGGGTTGACATAGGGGCCATAAAGGGCCATATGGGTAGGTAGAGGTGCATAGGTTGGTATGGAGGGTACTAAGGACCATGGAGTTGGGTAGATGGCCATGTGCCATGTGGTGGCATAGGGGCTATAAAGGAGTGGGGGGGGGTTAAAGAGTCAAATAGTGGCATAGTGTGTATGGGGGAACCATGGAGAATGGATAGAGGGTATGAGGTGGCATGGATTGTCATGGATAGAGCATGGGGTATGTTTGCAGGATGAGGGGTTGTGAGGAGTGAGGTCTTTTTTTTGTCTTATTGCTTTTATTTAAATTTTGAACAAAGTGGTGGTGTATTGAGCCTGGCCTTCTACCCAACCCGCCTCTGCACCCAACAGCCTGTAGAGTTGCCCGCCACAACTCCCATTTTCACCCCCATCCCACACCCCACCAACCGAATATCCAACATTTGAGGCCATTTTTATGGACATTGGGTTCGCAGAGCTGGGAATTCTCCCATCTCTGTGCATCCAATGTGAGAACAAAAATTCAGGCTTTAGTCTTCAAACATTGGGCAGAAATGGGAGAGGTCTGACAGTTGGTGTGTAGTCAGCAGAAAGGAAGGTGTCCTTTCACTGGAGTTCCAAGCAGAATGCAGGAGGGTAGACGGTTTCTAGGTGGACAGACACATCCTGATTCAAGGAATTCCAATGATTCATCCTGGCATGGCCGGGAGGGAAACAATTGCCAGAATAGACCTTACTGCTGATAACTGGTTTGGGATTTCTCTGGAAAATGAGGGACACGCATTTTGACAGTCACTCGATGTTAAGATTTGTCAAAAGGGCAAAAGGTGAACCCGTTGGAAGCTGAGTGCAATGCTGTAGACAGCGGGCGATGAAGTATAGTCGGGGTGAGGGATTTTCAGTCATATAAAAAGTTAAATTGGAAATTTATTTTCTATAATTTAGAGTATAAGTTGCATAAAAATGGTGTTTAGTGAATGTTGGTTTTAGTTTGTTACTGTAGAAGTCTTGAAACTTGAAATCTTGCTCTGTTCCATTTTCAGTTGATGACTGGAAATTTAAATATCTTTTTAAAAGTCTTCAGTCTCCATGTGATTATAATACATTGAGTAGTATGTTACAGTGAGAACTGCACTCACTATTCCACTATTTAACATTGCTATTTCAGAAAGGAATAAGGGTCAAAACAGGGGTCAAATAGCCTAACATCAGTATTAAGCACAATGCTAGAATCTATTATTAAGGACATGATAACAGGGCACTTAGAAAATAATTAAATGATTAAGCACTGTCAATATGGATTTATGAAAAGGAAATTGTGTTTGACAAATCTGTTGGAGTTTTTTGAGGATTTACTGAGTAAGATGGATAAGGGATAATGTGGATATGGTATATTTGGATTTTCAAAAATCATTCTATAAGGTGCCACACTCGAGGTTATGACACAAATTAGGACTCATGGGTGTGAAGGTACTACATTAACATGGGTTGAGGATTGGCTAATGGACAGTATGCAAAGAGTAGGAACAATGGGACTTTTTTGGATTGACAGGTTGCAACTAATGGGGCATTGCGAAGATCAGTGCTTGGATTTCAGCAATTTACAATCTATATCAAGAAAGTCAGTGCTTGGACTTCAACAATTTACTATCTATATCAAGAAGATCAGTGCTCGGACTTCAGCAATTTACAATCTATATCAAGGATTTGGATGAGGGGACGGGTGTGAATGATCCAAGTTTGCTGGTGATAGGTGGGAAAGTAAGTGGTGAGAACGACTCAGAGATGCTGAGGAAGGATATAGGCATGTTGGGGGAGTGGGTAAAAACATGGAATGTAATGCAGCAAAGTGTGAATTTATCCAGTTTGCTAGTAAAATAGAAGATCAGAATGTTTTTGAATGGGGAGAGACTGAGAAATGTTTGCATGCAAAAGGATCTGGGTGTCCTTGTACATAAATCACAGAAAGTTAACATGCAGGTACAGCAAGCCATTGAGGCAAATGATATGTTAGCTTATGTTACAAGGGTGTTGGGGTATGAGTAAAGAAGTCCTACTATAATTATGAGCATAGGTGAAGCCATACATGGAGTACTGTGTGCAGTTTCCTAAATAAGGATAAATTTGCCCTGGGGGGAATGCAACAAAGATTCACTAGACTGGTTTCATGGAAGGGGGGATTGTCCCATGAGGAGAGATTAAGTTGACTAGGCCTCTATTCCTTGGGGTTTAGGAGAATGGGAGGTGATCCAATTAAAATATGTAAACCCCTTAAGGGGCTTGACAGGATAGATGCTGAAGAAATGTTTCCCCTGGGTGAGGAATCTAGAGTATGGAGTCACAGTCTCAGAATAAGTGGTTGGCCATTTAGGACAGAGGGTGGAATCATCCCATATTTTCACTAAGTGCAGTAGCGGGCGGATAAATCGACATTTTACCTGCTGGCTGCAATGGCGGGTTTTCACAATGTATTGTCCCAAACCCACCACATTAGTTATGCATTCCCAGGAAACACACCGTTTCCATGGTGGGCAGGGTCTCAGTCGCCCACCCACCATCACTTCACCGCTTCATCACACCGGGCTCTGTATTTAAAGTCCAGCCACGCACACATATCTCAGTGCTTCCAGCCCACCACCGCTGCAGAGAGGATGTCTACAAAAGGCAAAAGGACTGCAGCCCCCAGATTTAATGACGCACCATTGGAACGCATTTTGGATGCTGTGGAATCCTGCCAGGGTGTCCTCTAGTCTCTCTCTAGCAGCAGGATGGGAAGCGGTGGCAGCAGTGGTCAGCGCCAACACTCTTCCAAAGAGAACAGCCACCCAGTGCCGCAAGCGGAGGAATGATCTCCATTCCACCAGGGTAAGTCACTCTTCTCATCACTCTCAACTCACGCACTCACAAACCCATCACACATCCACAGGGCCCTCACTCACTGCCAGTTCAAGGGACATCGCCATTCACTCTCTGGCACACACCTTCATTGTCCTCACCCTGTCCATGTGACCACTCACCACCCAGACAGGCCAGGCATACTTATCATCTGGCCTGGCAGGCATCTTGCTTACACTTTCTCCATCTCTATTCATGCAGGACAAGCTGGCACACAACAGGGAGAGGTCGGAGACCAGTGGAGGAATGCCTGACATCAAGGTCCCCATGGACTTTGAAAACAGAGCAATCCAGCTGGCTGCCAATGACCTGGACCAGTCCTGTGCTGATGGAGAAGTTGACAATGTTCTGCCAAGTGAGGGTCCATCTGTGCAACATCCATCAGACAACCATGCTGTGAATGATGTGTCTTGTTTCACTGGCCACTGCTATGCACTAATTATCTCCCCTTGCTTCTGCAGGTACATCAGCCAAACAGCCGATAGAGTCCATGACCCAGGGCCTCCAATCTAGCCCAAAAGAAATCTCTGAAGAAGAATCTGAAGGCACCCTCCTTGAAGTCCAATCACAGCGCTCATCCACACCCTCCACCAGCACAGAGACACTCACCTTGGTGGGACCTAGCTTTAGAATAGCCTCAGGATCACAATCTGGTGAGCACATCACACTGTCTGATCCGCGAAGGCAGGAACTTCCCAGGTGTCCGGCACTCGAAGGACTGCTGGAGGCTAGAAATTTCCTGAGTCTGAGTCAGATTGCAGGACACAATGGAAGAGTCCATCCACCTTCACTTTGAGATGATAATGCTGGCATGCCAAGGCACTGAGGTCAACACTGGTAGAATGGTGGCCACCATGGAGACCTTGGTCCAGGAATGTTGCTCTTGCACTGCTGCATGAGCTCAACTCCATCACTGATGGCTTAGTTGGCCTCCAACAGTGTGTAAGCAAACGGATGCAGAAATCCCAATCTCACTCCAGCTACCCCTTCCCCTCAAGGAGTCAGCCTGGGGCCCTCAGGAACCCATGGGGAGGAGGATCAGCAGGTGCACACACCAGGGCCATCTAGGAGTGTCTGGCCTATCCAAATCCTTTCTTCCTGTGACCTCAGCAGCTCCAGCTCCACAGGCTGAGGAAGGTACCACTGCCACACCGCAGCACCCCGAAAGCATGCCCACCAAGTCTCGGCTGTCCAGGGGGCACCCGCCAAGGTCATCACAGACAGGATGTAGCAATCAAGCAGGCTGCCTCCACCTCCACTGTGAATGTCTGGAGAGTACCAAGGTGTAGCGACAGGGTTAGGAAAGTTAAGAAGATGTAACTCTTTCGAGTACAAACACGTTTCCATCTGTTTCCAGATGAAGTTACATTGTTTCATAGTTTGCCATTGTGAGATTTGAACTCTTGATCTTGGGGTTACAAACCCAGTACCATAACCACTTGGCTTGCACAGCCTGGGCATGGGTGATAATCACTTGTACATAATGTTCACTATTGTCAATAAACTCCCAAGAATGTTTCCCTGCCTATGACTCCGTGGTCTGATAAGCAGTGTTCACGTCACTCAGATGTGAAACCTTTCTACACAAGATAAAAGGCAGGTGTTTCAGTCCAGTGCCTCTTCCGTGTGCTTTGTGCAGTCTTCGGATAAAAGTGATGGTCCAGCCTCACACTCCCTGGGCACATTAGTGATGCCTGCACCTCGATGGTGCTTGTCATTGCTGCCAGAATGTCCTGGGCAGGTGTCACAGATTTCCATCATTCTCCCTGTGTGTCTCAGCACCTTTAAGATGGGGCCGGTTCCCATCTCTTCAGCATCTGTGACCAGTGACGCTGTGCTCCTGAAGGGGTCAGGTGCTGAAGGCAAACAAAGAATCAGGTTCTTCTAAAGTTTCATGGCTGCGCGGAACTATCCCTGCAGCTTCTGTGGACCCTGCAAGGATCTGTGACCATTCGAAGATGCAGGAATCATGCACACTCCCTGGAAACCATCCGCACACCTAGGGGATGCATTTGTGGTGGTCGCACACCAACTGCACATTCAGCGAGTGGAATCCCTTGCGGTTGATGTAGTTCACCATGTGTTGCAATGGAGATTTGAGCACCATGTGAGTGCAGCAGATCACTCACATGTAGGAAACCCAAGATCTGGATGAATCCAATCGATCTTGCATCCTGGCTGTCCTGGTCCCAGGGGAAATGAACAAAGTTGTGTGCCCTTGCAAAGATGACATCCATGACCATTTGTGGGTGGAGGCTTGAGAGACTCCACAGAGGTCACCTGTGGAGCCCTGAAAGGAAACACTGGTATAGAAATTGAGTACTGAGGTCATTTTCACAGCCACTGGCAGTTGCTGTGGCACCAACGCCTGCAGTAGCTGGCACATGTGACCAACTAGTTGCCTAGACATGCGCAGTGTTCGGTGACACTGGCTCTTGGACATCTGCAGGAATGAAAGGCGGCATCTATAGACCCTGTGTGTCACTAGGCACCGACGTCTCGATGTGGCTCTTCAGTGCGAGCCCCAGCTGCCCCTTCTTCCTGAGGTTGCTGCTCCTGCCTCTGCACAGCCAGGAGCCTCAGTCAGTCTCTCCTCCATCGTCTTTGCTGTTTGTAGGCCATCAGGCATACAGCTAGTTCACCAGGCTCCATGATCCTGATGTACTCCTCCAGGATGAAAAAGAGAGACACATGGGTTAGTTTGCGTGTACAAAGACCCTGTCCTAGTTAAGTGTGAAGGCCCCTTAACACTTCCTGGAGAGTGCTGGCTGCCATTTGGATGGCCAGAAATTAGTGCACTGCATTGCTGCCCGAAACCCCACCCACCACCACCCCACTCCACAGACCAATTGGTGGCAGCTTTGCCCAGTGGACTGCATTGCATGGGGCTGTGAGTGACTCCACCAGTGACTGCTCCATGGCCACCTTTCGCAAGGAGATTGTACAACGTGTGCAGTCATCCAGTTGTTCTTCAGCCCACTAAAATGCTCATTAATTTGCAGTCTGTGCAGAGGAGTGAAAAGCTTTGGAGCACTTGGTGGCGCTTTGATGCCTCTGCGTTACTTGAGTGGGCAGATAAGCTAGAGGCCCAACTCCAAACATATCAATGTGGCTGTGCCTGAACTGTCTCAGCTGCAGAGGAATGGCCACTTTATACAAGGTTTCCCTAATGTGTGGCCACTTCCCTTGCCCAGCACCCCCACCCTGAATGCTTGTGAGCTATCTTCAACCATAGCTGCCCTTGCCTTCTCCCCACAAGTCACCTCCATGGCAGGATTGCTGTTTCACCCTCCCCACCCCTCAGCCCCCACCTCGAGTCATCTCAATGGCAAGGCTGCCCTTGACCCTCCCCTCCCAACGATCCTCAAGCTTGAAGTCCAACTGTGACCCGGACGAGCGCTGCACATCGTTGCGGTGTACTCACCTCCGAGTTCTCCTCAAAGCGTAGGCCGCCAAGGGCATGCCTTTTATGTGCTGTTGTGAAACACATCGACGTTCTTTCCTGCTGACATGGTTGGGGGGTGGGAGACGATTCTGGTGGGCTGGCCTAATAATGATATGCAGGTATATTATAGTGAGGTTCCTGCCGTCCGATGGCAGGAAACACAGCCCACCATTGGCGGGCTGAGCAGCCAATTGCAAACTGGTTTCACACCGTCATGAAACCAATCGTGCTATATTTTCCGCTCATGCCACCAGAGACGCCCGATGCTGGTGGGCACGGAAAATCCCAGTTTGAGATGAGAGATTTCTTCACTCAATCGCTCATCCATATCTATGTTGCACCCAGGCTTAACTGTTCCAGTGCTCTCCTAAGCAACTTCCCATTCCCAAATCTGCATAAATTTCAGTTCTTCCAAAATGCTGCTGCCCAAAGCATTTTGAGTTTTTGGAACTCTCTATCCCAGAGAGCCATGGATCCTGAAGTGGCTGAGTATCTTCAAGGTAGAGGTCAATAGAATTTTGGACAATAAGGCAATTAGGGATTTGTGGACAGTGTGGGAAGAGGTGAAGGTAGAAGATCAGCCATGATCCTGTTAAGTGGTTGAGCAGGCTTGAATGGCCAATTGGCTGACCCAACATGTAACTGAGTGTGAATAAAATGTCTACTATGATATTGTCCCAAACAGAAACTGCTAGCAATTGCCCTTAGCTAAGAATTAGAAAATGCTACAATAAACATTGTGGATTCAAATTCCTCACCAGAGTTCTGGCCACATGATCTCAGTTGATACTTCAATGCAGTGCTGTCAAAATATCTGTCTATTGGATAAGTGTTAAGTCAAAGACCCATCATTCCTCTCAGTTGAGATAAATACCTTAATCTATTCAAAGATAAGCAATACAGTTTCTCCCAGTGTCCTGACCAACATTTATCACTCAACCAACATCACCAAAACAGATGACCTGCTAATAAAGACAGAAAATGCTAGAAAAACTCAACAGGTCTGGCAGCATCTGTGGAGAGAGAAACAGAGTTAACTTTTCAAGCCCGTTATGATTCTTCTTCAGAGATGGAGAGAAGTAGAAATGTGATGGGCTTTTATGATGTTAAAAAGGGGAGGGACACATGGAGCAAAATAGAAGGTCAGGGATGGGTTAGAGGGTGGGAAGATTAAATGACAAAGGTGTCATGGAACACAAGACAAAGGGAGTGGTAATGATAGTATTAAAGACTAAAGCATTGGTCCACAGCAGGTATTAATAGCAGAAGAAAGGTCAGCACTGTGTGGAGGCAAAATAGCAGAATGCGTTAATAGCAGAAAAACAGTCAGCACTGTCTGAAAGCAAAAACATGAGAACAAGATGCGGACAAACATTTGAAGGGGAAAAATCAAACTGGAGGACAGTTCATGGTCTAAAGTTGTTGACTTCAATGTTAAGCGCAGAAAGCTGTAAAGTGCCTAATCATTAGATGAGGTGCTCTTCCTCCAGCTTGCGTTGGGCTTCACTGGAACATTGCAGCAGGCCAAAGATAGAAACGTGAGCATAAGAGCAAGATGGTGAAATGAAACGGTAAGCGACCGGAAGGTCAGGGTCATGCTTACGGATGGAATGAAGGTGATCCGCAAAGCGGTCCCCCAGTCTGTGTCTGGTCTCCCTTTGGTGAATTGTATTTGTGGTGCATTGCATTTGTTAGGCCTTGCTGTGTTCAAATTCTCTGCTCTGTCTCCTACAGAAATGATTACACACCAAAAGTGGCTGTGGAGCTCTTGGAAACATCTTTTTCTCTGTTACTTAGTTACAACAAAACATCTCAAATTAATTTGACACAATTTTGTTGCTTTTAAAGTACAGTGATTATTGCCATATTCGTAACAGAGGGATGATTAAGAGACCTACAATAAAAGTACAGGTTTCAGAACTTTAAAAGAATATTTTCCCCATTAAAAGTTCAATACAATAATTGAAAATTGTGAATTATGGCCTTATTTGACCAAGCTGGTCTGATGTGAGGCAACTCATCATTTAAGTATTTCATAAAGATTACAAAAATGTGAAAGAAATTGAAAGGTCATATAGGCTTTGTTATCTTGGCAACAAAACATCAGAAATTGATTTACTTAAACTGTGATATTTCCAGATTGGGACAATATAGCAGAAGGTTTCCAAAACAGACCGAAAAAACAATGTGGTAACTAAGCACCAGCACTGAGGTATGCTACTGAAAATGGCATGTGTGCAGTAAGCTGTTTCAACATTTGGCAGCCAGTATAAGAACACATTAAACATAATCTGCCAAATGACATTTCACACTAATTGTCAGTTTTATCACCAAACACTCCTATGGATGAAAACTGGCAGAGCACACACATATTGTCATGAAATTAGGCAGCTGAACTCTTAAGAAGTTGTTAGAAACGAACCGATGTCGGATTATTGTTATTTGTCCTGTCGCTGTTTCATAAAGATAGAATTCAGCACACTCTCCAAGTCTCACTGAAAAATAAAAATGCTTTACATTTATAAAATAGCTTTAAGACAGTAAAGCTTCCCAAGGTGTTTCACAGAAATGTAATCACAAAAATATGGATACTGAGCCAAAGGAAATATTAGGAGGAGTGATCAAAATTTTGGTCAAAGAAAGGTTTTGTAAAGAATATCTTAAACAAGGAGAAGATGGTGGACATGCAAAAGGCTTGAGGGATGGAATTCCAGATCATGGTGCTGAGGGAGCTGAAGACTCAGCTTCCAATTCCATTTGTGAGAGGAAGGGATAATGGACTAAAGGCCAGAGCCAAAGAAATGGCAAGTGTGTTGAGGGATGTATTGTAGAGCTGGAGAATGTCACACAGATTGTGCAGCCAGCAATTAATTTAAATATCATGAATTGGAGGCATTGGGGGATCTGGAACCAATGTAAGTCAGCAAGTACAGGATAAATATTGATTGGGATATGTGATGGGCAGCAAATTTTGGATTAACCGAAATTTATACAAAATGGGGTCAGGAGAGTACTGGAATAGGTAGGGGGTTAATGAGACTGCAACTTCTTTTGAAGTGCCTGTGCGAATTTTATAATAGAAAGAGCTAAATTTAATAAAAGAAAACAAAGACTGGGCAAAAACATGGGTTCGTTCATCAACGATCTCTACGAGCTGGCAGGGAACTGAGATTATGGAATCGTAAAGGATGAGCTGATTTGCTGAAGTGGCAGATGAGAGTTTCAGTGGAAATTATGCTGAGGTAGGGGAGCAGGTGGGTGATGTTACAGAGGCAATGAAGAAGAGATGGGGTTGGAAACTGAATGCTGTTTCGTTGTTTGGTTGGGGTCTAGAGTGGGGATTTGGAGGTAAAGACGTTTGGCTTTAGGACCATAACCGTTCCTGAACCCCAGTTTGTTGGTGTGGTGCCCGGTGAGATAACCCCTTGCTGCTACATCATTTCAGTTTCACCCTTGACTTTTTCCAAGAGCAGGTGAGGGACTTTCCGTGGTGTAAGGAGGAAAATTGGTTTAGCACCAGCTCATAGGTGATATGGTAATCATTCTTTACCTTCCCTAGCTCTGTAAACAATTTTGGAAATTCATTTTGAAATGTAGTTCTCATCAGCAACTTTGTCAACTTGATAGATTAATTTCAGTTTTAACTTTGCCCTTCTGCATAGTAGACAGCATTCTTGGATTTTGAATGACATAGAAACGTTTGAGGATTTCTCGGTCTATATATTTCAACTTTGCTATGAGTTGGTCTTTGACTTTTAAAGTTGTCCCACCAGGACATTCGATAGACGAGGGTTACAATGTAATCTGTTTGAGCCATTTGATTTCATCTGATAAAACTGAGACCCCTACTCCTGTGTCTAGTTTAAACCCTGTGGTGTGCACATCCACTTCGAGTTTAATACTCCAATGCTTGTTTTCGGTATCATTTACCTCCCCCAGGAAGGTTAGTTCTTTTGCTTGTGAGATTCGCATTTCTTTTTTGTGGCTTGGTTTTAAAATTTTCTCCCTCTTTTTACAGGCTTTCAGTATTTTCGAGTGACAGACAATTTTGAAGTGGCCAATTTTTCCTACAGTTGTGGCACTCTGCTCCCACCACCAGACATTCTTCTCACTTGTACAGTTTGTTCCCATCACTCCGAAGACATTTCAAAATGGCGGTTGGTGCACTTTTCCCATTTTGGGGGGCCTAAGCTTTGTCATGCTTTCTCTCTTAGGGCCCACAAACTGAAAGATCTCACTTGATCTTCTCCCCGGGGCCCCTCCTTCCCTGCGAACAAATGCCCGAATCTGTTTCCTGAGTTCTGTTTGTCTCGCTATCTGCACTGCTTTTACTGTGTTAAATCCTCTCGTTTGTAAGAGAGCAGATAATGCCTCATCTAGGACCCTGACTATGATTCTGTCGCAAATCAACTCATCCTTTATGATTCCATAATCGCAGTTCCCTGCCAGCCTGTAAAGATTGTTGATGAATGAATCCATGCTTTCGCCCAGTCTTTGCTTTCTTTTATTAAATGCAGCTCTTTCTATTATTACATTCAAACAAATACTGTAATAAGAGGCAAAATCTTGCAGAACTTCTTCAAAAGAAGTTGAAGTCTCATCAACCCCCTGCCTTGCTATCACGTTGTCAGCAATAGATCCCACTGCATAAAGTAGTGTACTGACCTGGTCTTTTTGATTTTTTTTGTGTAATCCTGAAGCAGTTCTGTCTCTCATGAACCTTTTTCTCCAGTTGTCGCAGTTCTTGGCCTGTTGTGAGCCTCCTACACTCTGAAATGGTTCTGAGAGTGGTAGTGTGGATTCCATGATTCTGCTGAGCCCTGGAATTTTTCCTGCTTCTATACTGCTGTTTTCTGCTTTGGGCCTGTGCTCACTGCTATCTGGTCTCTGGGTCTGTGCCTCAGCTTGCACCTGCTGCTTCCATGATGTTCTTATGCCTTGGTGATTCCTTTTTTGTTCTTTTGTCCTTCCTTTGAGGATCTCTTTTTTGCCAGCCCTGTGTTTTCTTTTTCAGGTTTGCTGGGTCTTTTACACACTGCCACTATGCTTCATTATGTGGTTGGGACCTACAAGGGGGTTTTGGGTATTGTCTGTTCTCCCAAAGTATGCTGCTCTATAGTTTCTCAAACCGTTACTCTTTATTTACAGCAAGTATTTACACATTTGAACCTCTACATGAGGTTGGAGCTTCTCCTCCTTCCAGATCTCTCTTACTTCTCAATCATATGATCTGACATCATCATTACATCAGCATCATGGATGCTTCTGATATTAATTCTTTACTCTACAGACGCTGAGGTTGAAATATTTTGATTCAAACTGAGACAGTGGCCAGGGAGAGTGGTAAGGGCACAAAGTTTTGTGAAGGTCGAAGGTAATGATTTCAATTGCAGCTTAACCAGGACCGAATCTTATAAAAGCAAACCAAAATCAACAAGGTAATGGAGGGATTGAGAGAGGTGGTGGAGAGGTAGAATTAAATGTTCTACATAGAGAAGCAGAACCTTTGTCTCTGGTTTATCTCGCCAAAAGACAGCATTTAGATCGGAAAAAGAACAATCTAGGATTGATCCTTGGATCTCCTGGGTAGCAGTTGCAGGAGCAGCAAATGCTCTGACTACAATTAGATGGGCAAAAGTAGAACCAAGTAATGACTGCCACACAGAGCTGGATAATGAAGGTCAGATATTGAAGGAGAACAACATGGTTGACTATGTCAAAGGTTGCAGAAAGGTGAAGGAGGACAAGCAGGGATAATATACCATGGTCACTGTCACAGGAGAATGTTGTTTGGGAATTTGTCTAGGGCTGTTTCAGTTCTGTAGCAGAGGTGGATTACAGGATTGGAGTGATTCAGGCAGGCAGTTGTGGGAGATGGATGTGGATGGGTGACAATATATGTTTGTAAAGTTTGGAGGGAGAAGGAAGGCTGGAGATGTGGCAGTAGCTGGAAAGCAAAGCAGGGTTGAGGGTGGGAACTTGAGAAGACCAGTGATGACATTGGTTTTGAAAGAAAGTGGAACAATACGCAAGGAGAAAGAACTTTTACAATGTCATTTAGCATGGGGTGTCAGAAAGGCAAGTTAGATGGCCAACAGTTTGGTAGGAATATTGTGTTTGTGTGTGTGTGAAGTAGGGGGTGTGGATGTGGTGGTGGGTGGGTGGTGGGGGTGGTGGTATTTGTGCATATGGGAATGTATGTTGCTATTTCAGCTTGAAGTTCATATAATAGCCAAAAAGACTCCTGGTAGGAGTCTTTCTAAATTCCCTTATTAATTCACTCATCAATAGAGATATGAGCCAGCACAACTGGATTATGAAGCTGTCCTTTTATGGCTGTATGTGGAAGCAGACCTGTATGGAAAAACGGAACTAGACTTCTGAGACTAGACTAGACCCCAACTTAGAGGCAAAAAAGCCCAAAGAAAATATTACACTGTGCCTTTTTAATCTTACTGTTTGTGGCCTCACCAGAAAATGTTTATTGTGTCTGCGTTATGGACTTGATTTTCCAGACAGGTTTCTCATCAGAAACATCAAACTTTATTTATAGGCTGCAGCAGCAGTTACATGCTTCTATCAAGCTCCACGACTAGAAGAAGAACACCCCTCCAAGGTTCCCTGCACTTGGAGCTGATTCGTTCACACTGTCATGTGATACTATACAGCACAATAAGTCTTAAAGCTACAGTCACTACATTCCTTAAAGCTACAATTACTGCAGTCTTATTACTGTAATGCAATCATTTTTGCTTTCCCATGAAGTCCACCAGTGTTGAAGGTAGGCCTCGTGAACATTACCACACAAATGCTTACCATGTTCACAGTGGAACCTGTTTGTTATAAACAGGCACATAGCCCGTCTGTACCAGTCAAAGGATTTCCATGTAAGTTCAGGATTCAAGTGATAAGATTCACACTGCATAAAATTCCAAATCCCTTGTGAATGAAATGTTTTTACCACATAGTAATACATGGAAATAAGTAAATAACTATAACTAATCTGATTTTAAAAATAGTCCAGTGGGAGTAGATTCCTTGCTTTCTTTGTCTAGACTAACTTCTGGTTGTTTTTTTGGTTCACAAATTGAAATTGGCTGGATTTTTATGGCTTTGTAAATTGTAATGCATGGCTCCCATCTGGTCACTGAGGCTGAGCTGTGGACTTTTGAAGGATAGGTCCACAATGTGATTCTGTCCTTCACTGTGTGGGGAGGGTTAAAGCAATTAGAGCTGCTGAGCTTGGTCTCATAAATCACAGTCACATTCCGCTGTTCAGCGAAAGGATATGTGTTTGACATCCAGCAACTCAACAATATGATTTGTTTCTGTTTTGGTGGACATTAATGTCCAAGACATCTTTTCTTAACACACCATGACATCTCATTAATTTGAGGTGCTAAATGCAGTGTAGTGTGTGGTCTGTGTGTAACTGACTGAAAAAAATAGCAACTTCAGTTGGTTTACTTTTTTAAATCATTTTCCAAATCGCTGCTTCATTTTAGACTTGTGGATAGAGAACCAGAGCGCATTCTAGGCTATTGGTACTCCTCTGTCAGGGGCAATTCCTGATGTGATAAGGGAACACAGAGTTGTGGTGCTAATCACTTAGGTGGACTGAGCCCAATGGCTCAGCTGATTGAGAAAGGGAGACTCATGGCTAGAAATGGTCTAGGTTTGATCCCCAGCTTGTGCCGAACTATTCATCGCATCTGGGAGTATGATAAATTTGTAAACGCTCCCTAAGTTAGGGCAGTGAAAATCTAACATCTGGTTTTCCTGTCTGTCGATATCTGTATTGCAGTCCTAGTGTGATGTGCTCTGGAAAAAGGAACCTCAAGCAGGTCAAAGCACTTACGCATTACAATGTCTTCACCTAACTATCCATTAATCTATCATGTTTGCACACACCTCCTGGCAACATTTTTTATTATGAGTTCCCAAGTCCACATTTATAATGGAAGTTGTTTATGTAAACTTGTCACACTGCCGTCACACCTCTCATATGTAGATAAACTGCCAGCATTGATAGGTGGGTAGAATTACAGAGTGATCAATTCAATTATAAATACTTCATGCATTAATCTAACAGACATGTGCAGAGTGCTTTTCCCATTCTAACGAGTTCCTTTTGAAAACAAAAACAAATGTTGAAAAAAACAAAGTTTTGTTGATAGTGGTAAAATGTTAATATTCTAATTATCAATACCTTTGAGATAGAGATAAAAAATAACATTGATAAACTTCAAACAACATATGATAAAACACAGAGGGCAGAATGTTACAGCCCTGTTTCAGCAGGGAAAGGGCTGTAAAATGCAGCGGGCCATTATAAATGCCATTGACTTCAGCGGGAACGTAAAATCCCACTGTCGTAAAATTCTGCCCATAGAAACATCAGAATCCCTAGACTAAACTGACCAATGTCAATCCAGTTCACCTTCCACAATCCTGGTAGTCTCATCAGACATGAGATATTGGAGTTGTTGACTAATCATAGCAGTGTGTCCTCTTCAAATAGTCTACTACAGGTGCAGTAGTGAGATGAGCATAACACCTTTTCCTCCTATGCATGATACACTTACCACATGATATGTCCCAAATTAATCATGTTCTGTATCCCAACATGTTATTTTCTGAAAGAAATTATACATTTTCATTTGAATGGACATATTGTATCCATCATCACTCTAGGGAATCTGTTCAATGATATGTTTGTAGAGATGTCTTTGGAATTTGGAACAACTGTTGCCAAACCTGGAAGCCTTCTGCCAGTGCTTTCAAGCCCAGAGCCCCCTTGTCTCACTCCTGACAGACCAGGACAGGATTTTGAGTGCCCCCACCTGAGGCTGGGATTGGAGGTGGGTGGGAGCTAAAGGCAGCTCCGCCAGTTGGCAGGCCAGTGGGGGTAGGATGGGGCGGCAGGGGTGTGTGCCCGCTCATGGCTGGTAACCAACATGACCTGTTAAGAACCTATTGAGGCCAATTAGAGAGCGACTTTTTCCAGCCAGCCTCCACAGGCAGCACAGAAAGCTTAGTTTCCTGGAAGCAGCCTTGGGGGCCAGCCTTTGGGCCCTCTCTATCCGCCTGGCTGCAGGAGCAGCCGCAGGTTGTCCTGTGTATGGATTCCCCAGCCCTTTCAGAGTGCGGGCTTCTTTAAGCTTGTTTGGAGAGAGGTTGCAGACTAAGGTAGAACTGGTGGGATTTCTGCAGATAGCAGTCCTTCCTATTCTGTTAACACATTTACTGGGTGAGGGCAGAGGGCAGAGAGCAGAGGGGGAGGTACAGACACAATAAGTACTTGGCCCCAACTTCCTGCAGAATTTCAAATACAAGAGGGCTGGAGACCCATGTCATTACCGTAGGGTATGAGGCACAGAAACAGGCCATTCAGCCCAACCATGCTGCTGTTTATTCTCCACTCAGGCCTCCTCCCCTCTTTCCTCATCTAAATCACTCATTGTAACTCTCTATTCCCCTCTCCCTCATATGCTTCTCTACCTTCCCCTGAAATGCATCCACTCTATTCACTTCAATGACTCCCTATAGTGGCAAGTTCCACATTCTCACTACTCTTTATTTAAAGAAGTTTCTTTTGAATTCCCTATTGGATTTCTTGGTGACTACCTTATATTGATCACTTCTAGTTATATTCTTCCCAAAGAGGAATCATTCTCTCTGTATCAAACTTGTATACGTGTATTAATTGTGTATTTTTAGCTTCGGAACTGGAATGAGGTGAGAATTATTCCAACGCATTGGTACGAGAAAATATATAAAGGCTGCTCATTTACAGATTTTCACAGATTAACAACGGAGTTCTGGACTTCAATCTGTAAGACCCCCCCCAGAAAAAAGGTTGGGGAAGAACACTTGTCAAAATAGACTTTGACTTATTTAGACACTGCAAATTAGTGACCCTGATGTTATCTCCGCTGTTAGAAAACTGAGAAGCTCTGACTCACTCTGAGCAATGCCATAGGTTAACCCACGAGTTATAACTGAACAGTCTTACTTGTGCATTCAGTTCGCAGTGTGAGGCTATTTATAGGCTTTATTTGATTCCATTTTCTGGTCCTAGCTTCCTCTCATATTAAAATGAATGATGATTTTTGTATAGATATATTTTCATCAAGATTTCCTTCAATTGAACAAATCGAATGGCCACAGACCCTTACTCAACTTTCAAAGGCCCACCAAAACTTCAAAGTTCTCTGTCAGAAAATCTCCACATTCCCCTTTGTAAAACTTCAGAGTCCTTTCCTCGTTGTAAATTCCTGATTTCTATACATTGGGCAGAATTGCCCCAGATTTGAATGAAGTGCGGTAGTGGGCAGGTAAAACAATGTTTTCCCCATAGGCTGCAATGGTGGCTTCTCATGCTGTACTGCCCCAAACGCACCACGTTAATTAGGAATTCCGGAGAAACACGCCATTTCCATGGCTGGCAGGCACTCATCCGCTCGCCATGCCATCACCTCGCTACTTCATCACACAGGGCAAGACATTTAAAATGCAGCTGTTCACACCCCTCTTAGTCCTTCCAGTCCAGGAATGCCACACGGATGACAGGATCATCCTGAAAGGCAAAAGGATTGCAGCCCACTGCTTCAGCCAGGCATCCCTCAAGCGCCTTTTGAACACCGTGGAGGCCTGTTGTGATGTCCTCTAACACCGCTCTGACTGCAGGATGGGCAGCTGCATCACCAATTGAAGCATAGGAGGTGGTGGCAGCTGTGATAAGCGCCAATGGCCTGCAAAAGGGGACAGGTACCAAGTGCTGTTACAAGATGAATGGTCTCATCCATTCCACCAGGATAACTCACCCTTCTCATCACTCTCAACTCACACTCGCAAACCCATCACACATCCACAAGGATCTCACACCTCAAGGTACAACACCAGGAACTCTCACACACCCCTACATCTCCATCAGGCTCATACCCTCTCGAGCTCACATCCTCATCTCGTCCATGGCCCCGCTCACCACACAAACATTCCACACAGTGCTATATCTCCTGCTCGCACTCTCTCCATCTGTTTTCATGCAGGAGAAGCCTGCTTATGTCCGCAGGAAGAGGTTCCAGACTGGGGGTGGAGTGGCCCACATTAGGCCCCTCACTCACTTTGAGGAGTGTGCCATCGCACTGACTAGTGAGGACATGGACCATGCCTACGGTGATGGTGAGGTCAATAGTGAACACCCTCGTGAGGATCCTGCACCACAACATCCCTCTCTCAAAAGTGAGTGGTCTCTCTCCTGGTTTTGACACTGCTGCCATGCACTATTTATCTCTACTTTGGTTCACAGGGAGCTCTGCCAAGCGACCGACACCCTCAGCCAGCCAACCCCTCAGCTCCATCCAAGAGGACACCTCCTCCATTGAAGAGCTGGAAATAAGCAGCCTGGAAGACCTGTCACAGCTCTTACTCACACCCTGCACCATCACAGAGACACACACTTCAGTGGGACCTAGATCTAGAGCAGGCTCGGGTTCACAATCTGGCGGTCACCACACGGAGACATGTCCGCAGCAGGGGTGGCAGGTTTGGCTGAGTCAGAGGACTGCTGGGGGTCAGTAATCTGTGAGGCCCAAGTCAGATGATGAGACTCTGGATTTGGCCTTCCAACTCATGGTGGTGAATCAGCAGAAGGCATGCGAACATCACACAGAGCTGTTGGAAGCCCTCAGCAGACAGGCGAGTTGGAGGAGTGCATCTACCTGCTCTGTGATGAAGTGGTTCCCACATGTGAGTGTATGGATGTCTCCATGGGGAAGATGCTGGATGCTATGGAGACCTTGGTCCAGCAGAACACGGAGATGCATGCAGACCTGCACTCCATCGCAGGAGCCATGGGTGAGTTCCTGCAGCAGCAATGCAATAGAGAAACAGGGCATCTCGACATCCCTCCAGATGCTCCTTCCCCTCAAAGAGTCAGGCCTGGGCCCCTGGGCACCTGAAGGGAGGAGCGGTAGCTGGACACCCTGGGTCATCCAATCAGAAATCTCAGAGGCTGCCCTCTCCTTTCAAGTCCCCTTTGCCTGTGAGCCCCTCAACCTCATCCGCTGTCACTGCAGAGGGAGCAGCTGGCCAATGAGTGATTCTGGAGGGAGAAGTGTGTGTGTTTGACAGGGCCTCTCGGAGCCTCGTGCAAGCATTCTCCCACGGACGTGGATACTTCACCTACCACAGTCCCCTCAATGCCCTGAGCATTTTGAATGCTGCCTGCTGGGGTTCTCTTTCAGTTGTCCATCTGAGCTGATGTGCATCTCTGCCCACCCACTGATCACACTCCCATGCAGCACCTGATCTCGCCCACTCTGACTATCATTTCACTTTCAATTTAGACAGCATGGACTTGATTCTCTTTTTCGTAAGCTCCCCTGTCTTTTCCCCTCCCTGTAAGCTCCCCATTTCCTTTTCCCCATCACTGTTGACACCCGACATCAGCTTTCACCTCCCCTCCGTGACCTACCAACCTTCTTGAACCGCTGCAGTCCATGTGGTGTAGGTACACCCACGGTGCTGTTAGGGAGGGAGTTCCAGGATTGTGACCCAGCAACAATGAAAGAATAGCGATATATTTCTAAGTCAGGATGGTGAGTGTCTTGGAGGGGAACTTCCAGGTTGTGGTGTTCCCATGTATATCCTGCCCTTGTCCTTCTAGGTAGTAGCGGTCGTGGGTTTGGAGGTGCTAACTAAGGAGCCTTGGTGAATTCCTGGAGGAAGAAGTAAGGCTAGAGGAAAGTGTTGGGATGGGGGAAGGACTAAGAGTGTCTGAAGAAGTCAGGAAGGGGGAAGGACTAAGTGGGGGTGGTGTCCGGGGAGAAGGTGGAGGACCATGGGTTGGGGGTTGGTGGGGGGAGTCCAGGGTGGAAGGGGTTCTAAGGGGGGGAAGGGGTTCCAAGGGGGGGAAGGGATCCACAAGGGGCCCCCCTCTTGTAGATGGTACACACTGCTGCCACTGTGCATCGGTGGTGGAGGGAGTGAGTGTTTGTGGATGTGGTGCCAATCAAGCAGGCTGCTTTGTCCTGGTTGGTGTCAAACTTCTTGAGTGTTGTGGGAGCTGCACTCATCCAGGCAAGTGGAGGGTTTTCCATCAAATTCCTGACTTGTGCCTTGTAGATTTCCCAAAAATCCCAGCCCCATTCCCATTCACCTCCCTGACCTCCTCCTTCCCACCCTCAGAGTCCATGTCTGCCTCTGAATCCCCACCAACCACCCTCGCTGTACCTTCTACAGCTATCATCAAACCCTCACCCTCCCTCCCTATCACCTCACTCTGCCCTCGGTTATTCTCACCATTCCCCTGTTCCACGCACCCTCAGTTCGCTCACCAGGAGGCAGTCATGGACTCATCAGAGTCCTCCATTGCACAATCACTTGGATGTCCCCCACCCAGGACCCATTCCCCTCTCCGGGCTCCTTCCCTCCTTGAAACCCCTTCCCGCCCCCCAGATTTCCCCACCCCTTGGTCCTCCAACACCACCCCCCCCCCACCGACCAGATGTCACCCCTGTTTAGTCCCCTCCTTCCTGACTCCTTCAGGCATCCTTACTTCTTCTGCTGCACTTAGTCTTTCCCCTCTCCCAACTCCTTCCTTCACCCTTACTTCTCCCTCCACCCCTATTTCCTCCCCTCTCTGCACACCTTCCTCCCCACAGACTCCTCCTCTCTCTGCACTCCTTCCTCCCCCATGGACTCCCTCCACTCTCTGCAATCCTTGCTCCCCATGGACTCCCTTCCCTCTTTGCACTCCTTCACCCTTCCAAACTCCTTCCCTTAAACCTTCCACCTCCCCTTACACCTACCTCCCCAGTTGCCGTCTTCTTTCCTGTTACCCCATTCTCCCTTGTACTCCCTCAGCCCTCCCAACCTCCCCTCCAACACCTTCATTCCCCCTCCCTGCTTCCAACCTCACCCCATCCTGACACCTCTTCCTCTCCCAGTCAATCCTAGACCCTCCTCTCCCACCCCCCTGGTACATCTTCCTCTCCCAAACACAGCTGGACCTTCCTCTCTACCCCCTTGAGCATTATCCATTGTGATCAGACCCTCAATGGTGACTTTCCAAATTCTGCAAGCTGCGCAGCAGGGCCATGTCCATGAGAATCCACCCAGCGTGCCATGGACGTCCCTCCGGTGTGCCGATGCTGTCCGGCTCCAGCACCTTCCGATCCTCGGATGTCCGCAATGTGAGCAATGCCCTGCCGGTAAGTCCTGACTTCTGCATGTCACACTTGTCATCTTGTCACAATTGCAATCAATTCGACATGGATGGACAAACCAGCAGAGGGAGGTGGTCCCGGCAGGCTGGCCTTATAATGATATGCAGATGTGTTACAATGAGATAAAAGCAAAATACTGCGGATGTTCACCTGCTCCACCCGCCTTAAACAGTGTAAATTTCATCCCATTTCTATTTCGCTCTAGCTCTGAAGAAGAGTCATACGGACTTGAAACATCAACTCTCTTTCTACTCTCCACAGATGCTGTTAGACCTGCTGAGCTTTTCCAGCATTTTCTGAATATGTGTTACAATGAGGTTCCCCATGTCCGATGGTGGGAGACGTGGCCCCCTATCGATGGGCTGAGCAGATAATCGCAAACTGGTTTCACGACATTGTGAAATCGACTTTTGGCCTTCTCGGCCTTTGTCCGCTCATGCTGCTGAGCACGCCCGACACCAGCAGGCATGGACGATTCCACCTATTGTCGATGCAGATCCTTTAGAATGATATCACCGTCTGAGCTTTCTCATGATTTCATGGTTTCCAGCCTCACTTCATGTATCCTGTGCGTGAATTTACGAACGGGCCAAATTTTAAAGTGGGAGGGTGGTGGGGCGTCCAATTGTGATACATGAGCATTGAGATGGGTGGCAAATCTCGGGAGCCTGGGGATGTGAGGTCCTGCAAAGGTTCGAAATCATTTCAGTAAATTTCCCTGGATTCATACTAGAAACCGGTCAGATTTGCTGCCTGACTGGTAGGTTGAAGTGAGAATTCAGCGGCAGGACGCCTCAGCTGGGGACCAATGGGGATAGTTAGTTGAAGGGGAGTGGGGGTTGGGGGGGCGCGAGGGTAGGGGTTCTGGAGACAATTGGCAGGGGCAGAAAGAAGGTTTGTAAGGCAACAGTGGCCTCAAGACTTCCTTGTGAGGCCTTGAGGTTCTGGTTACCTCATGATCCTTCTTGAGGGCTGGAGCAGTGCTCCAGCTCCTTCAACCTATAGGAATAACTAAAATTGCATTTTGATTCTTACCTGATAGGCTTCTTGTGTGTCATGATCCATCTCCCGGCATGTCTTACCTGACAGGGAAACCATCAGTGCTCCCCTATTCAGACCTTCATTTAATATTGCAGTCAGGCCCAGAGACATACCAGACACAATCTGCTTATTTAAAGAGGATCCCACTGACTTTGCGCTGGCCTGTTCGAAAGAACATGTCAACATCGGGGAATGGCTGAAAGATAACGAGATCAGAGAGGGCATGTCTACTTTCATTTTAACTGTGGAGGTAATAAAAATTGCCTCTAATATATATAGTCAAAGCCATATAACAAGATCCATTTCATTGTGAACAAGTAGAAGCAAATGATTCACTGATGGACTGCATAAATATGTCCCAGGTTTCCCTACATATTTTGTGCTGATTAAATGCAGAAAGTCATATGGTGATTGTTATGTTATTTATAAATAGCTAATTCCTTCTGTCATAATTGAAACTATGCTCAGTCTCAAAACTGAGTTCATTTAAATATTTTTAAACTTGTGCATAATGTACTAGAGTTAATAAATCACATCAAGATGTTACATCCATCTGTTGTGCACCATACATATCTGCTAAGCTTGGCAGCTAATACCACAGTTTATAACTTCCTTAAAATGCAGGAAATGAACACATTTCAACTAATGCAGGTGAGTTTGATTTTTCTTACCTTTGTGACAGTGGGCTGTGTTCACCTTCAGGTTGGCACATAAACTCGATCACAATATCAACAGCTTATAGGTGAAAACGAAGCGCTTTAATGCTACCACGAAATCTCGAGATGTACAATAAGCAAAACAAAATAGCTTCACCCAAGGAGGAACAGGTTCCCAGCCATCAGGTAACATAGGGGTGTTGGTGCATGTATCATGTGTGGGTCAAGTGCGTAGGAGCAACCATTCCTGACGCCTTTCTGGTCAGTGGCAGGAGTTACTGTCATATGTCATTTTTAGGTTGAGAACAGGATAGGTGTAAAAATGAATCAGCAAAAATGCAAAATACGCTTGTCTAAGAATCTTAACCATCTTGATATCAGAAGCCTGTAAGAACCGATATTGTTTGGATTAAAAGATAAACCATAGAACTGAGATTAGGACTGTTGATCTGTCTTTTTGATTATCAGTTTTCCCACTGTAGTTTATTTTTACTTTTATCTTTTAAGTGGGAGATGCTTCAAACTCAGCTCTGAAGAAGAGTCATACAAACTCAAAATGTTAACTCTGTTTCTCTCTCCACAGATGCTGCCAAACATGCTGAGATTTTCCAGCATTTTCTGTTTTTATTTCAGATTTCCAGCATCCACAGTATTTTCCTTTTAACAGATTGTTTCAGTCTAGTGCTTCATTCTAAACCACAACACATAGAGTTACATAGGGTTTACAGCACACACACCGGCCATTAGGGCCAACTGGTCTATATTGGTGTTTAAACTCTGCACAAGCCTCTGCCCAATTCTCTGCATTCTACCCTGATAACATATCCCCCTTTTCCTTTCTCCCTCATGTACTTATTCATTTCCCTTTACATCTATCTTCGTTATTTGCCTCAACTTCTCTAGTTGAAGTGAGTTCCACATTCTCACCACTTTCTGTATAAAGAGGTTTCTCTTGATTTCCTTGTTAGATTTATTAGTGATTATCCTATTTATGTTCTCTAGTTTGTCCCCCTCACCACCCCCAACAAGTGGAAACACATTTTCTCTGAAATCTAGTTGAACCTACATTTGTTTAAGATATCACATTTTGCTTTGTTAATCCTCTTAAAGAGATTTTACTGGATGTTAAGGGGCAGCTCAAACTTCCTGGAGAAGTGGTCTCTGCCCCGCCATTTTTCCAAAATGCCTTCAGCATGTGGGCCAGAATTTTATGTTCCCCGGGTGGGCATGTGCCAGACCTGAACGGATGTGAAATTCTCCATATTTTGTACTGAAGCTTTTAATATTTTTTGTTTCAATAAACCCATCTTTGTTGTGTCTGGTGGATAAAATGGATTCAATTAAGTCATAATTTTAGCAAAATGAAAAAGGCATTGGCACTTAAAGTCAAGATTTATGCTTGACATCAAAATAACCTGTACTTTGGAGTGTTCAGAGCTGCATCACGACTCGTCAGTGAAGGGGTTGTGAACTGCTCATCCTGAAGGACCACAGCCACCCCCATGAAGAGCAAATGCCATGCCTCAACCATCCCACCAGGGAGTGAGCAGAGGACTACATTGACATCCTTCCTCAGTCTCAGAAAAAATCAGCCCCAAGCCATTTTCCCAGGTTTGAATCCTGCTGGGACTTCCAAACCTTGGGGCAAACTAAGGGCATAAGAAGTTTAGGCTGTAGTTTTGTAGCTAGTTGGAGCTCACTCCCTTCTCTCCAAGTGACCTTTCAAATGCCTTTTATGTGTGATCATTAAAAAGAGTAAAGCCAGTGCTATACAATGAATCACTTGATATTTCCCAGAGTTTAACGGATAGAGAGGTTTTACTGCACTCAGTCGGCATCCCTTATGAGTCAGTTGCAGTGCACAGTTCTCCCTGATATGTTCATTACTGATCACCTCAATCTCAAGATGCTCAAAAACCATATGGCTAGGCAAAAGTCTTTTAGTGCCAAAATGAGGATTGTTTTTCCTGCAGGGGTTAACAGAGAGTAACATGAGTCTGTTCCATTTCTATCCTTAATGACAATGAGAGAAGAGACTCACCCCCTGAGTAACCCTTTGGTCTAAGCTTAACACCTCCAAGAGGTGAAAGGGGCAATGACTTAAAGCAATGTTTTGCTAGACCATGTTTTTACACAATGCCACCAGTATAGATTACATAGAATCTATAGCACAGACACAGGCCATTGAGTCCATATCAATGGTTATGCTCCATACGCGTCTTCTCCCACTATCTTCATCTAGGCCTTTCCTTCTATTCCTTTCTCTTTCATTTACGGTCTGGCTTTCCTTTAAATGCATATGTGGATCCACCTCAACTATGCTTTTTCTTCATTCATTCATGTGATGTTAACATTGCCAGCAAAGCCTGTATTTGTTTCCCTAATTACTCTTGAGAAGTTGGAGGTGAGCCACGTTCTTGAGCCATTACAGTCCAGGTGGTGTAAATGCTTTTAGGGACGGTATGCTAGGATTTTGACTCAGTGACAGTGAGGGAACAGTGATATATTTCCAAGTCAGATGGTGCATGCTTTGGAGGGGAGCTTGCAGGTGGTGGTGGTGTTCCCTGCTACCCTTCTTCCTCTTGGTGATAGAGGGAGTAGGTTTGGGAGGAGCTGTTGAAGGAGCTCAGCCTACAAAATGTAGGCCCCAGTTTTAACTCAAGTCAGTTTTGGGCAGTTAAGCAGCATTGTTACCTGCTCTACAATTGAGATCCAGGATATTTGAACTCCTAGAATAAATTACTAACATCAGCCATATGCCAAGAATGAATTTCTGAAAATTAAATAAATAAAAAAGGTCCATGCTAATTTAAGGTGCAAATGGATTTCATTGTAACAACAAGTGTCTGCCAATACTAGCATTTACTGCTGCAGTTCAGTTCAATCCGGAACAGCTATTAGTCACTACTTATCAACATAGCCTCAGTGTTGGTACCAATGTCTCCTGTGAATAGTATTAAAATTAGGAACTCAATATCAGGGTTAAAGTAGATTGCAATGTACTCATTGGACCTGAACTCACTTGGAATACAGCTTGAGTATTGCTGAAAAAAGAGACATATTTAAACGTGTTGTCTTGTCAGTGCACTGCCCATACCATCAGGGTCAAACTGCCTGGTTTAAATTTCAAACAATGCTTGGCAGTTAACTGTCAGTCACCAACAGTGGTTAATTTTCCATGGCAACCCCACTTGCCAACCAATCAGCACTGTCTTCACGTACGGTGTAAATTATTGTTTTCTCCCGTATATTGGTATTCTTGCAAGCGTCCTGACAAGTGCAAGACATAAAGCTTAGACATGCCTCTTTTTTCAGCAATACTCAAATTCTGTATTATCATATGAGTATTTGGAATGCAACTGTTCCAAGATCCTGCTCTCCAGTACCAATTCTCATTGGAGTTTACAGGGCTACTGGAAAGGGCACTTCATTCAACTTGGTGCACTCCTTGGAAATTTGGGCGACCAACCACCCATGGGGCTTCCTTATCTTGATATTTGCCATGACTTTGATCAGCCACAGAATAAAGGGGTCAATGTTACTGGGCCCACGTGCGTATGTCAAGAGTCCATTTTTTCTTTGCACATTGGCCACTGAATTAAAGACCATGTCCTGAACTAAGACTCAATAGTTGCAACCTCGAACTTCAGATCCCTGCACCTGGCCCACAACCCAGCTAAGACTTGTATACCAATGTGGTAAGTGGCTGAGATGTCACACACCCAAGGTTAGCAGATCTCCCCATTGGGTTGAAGTTTCTGCTAGTCGCCCATCAGAACTAGAGTGGGGAACAGTAGAAGCTCAGTGCAACTTTGGAACTAAGTAGACTGCTAATATGTCCATCTAGTTATTTAAAAACCTTCTGTTCAATCATGTCACATCAACAGACGTCAAGAATTAGTGATTAACCGAAAGTCACTACTCAAATAAATCGTTGATTAAATATGAATGTATTAAAAGGAGTTCAATTCTGTCTGTAATTGCCAGTGAAACAAGTTCCATTTATAATGTGTACTTCATGACCTCAGGATTTTCCAAATTGCTTTACAGCCAAGTACTTCTGAAGTGTATTGTGGGAAAAGCGGCAGCTAATTTGCACACAGCAAGCACCCACAAACAGAAATGTGATAATGAACAGTTAACCCATTTTACTGATGTTGGTTGAGGGATAAGTATTGACAAGGACTGCAGGGAGAATGACCCTGCTCTTCTTCAGACTGTGCCTTGGGATTTTTTGGCCTTAAATTGGGCTCTGTAGCATCACTAGTGTCGAAGCCAATTTTATTGTGGCACAGTCTTATATCATGTTCCAAATTTTTAACAGAACTCCATTGACTGGTAAACAAAGTCACAACAGAATCATGAGTTATTCATTTGAAAACATCCATCCACCAAATAGCAAGAACATTGTACACTTTGAACAAATAAGCTTTCGCTTTGAACTGCAAACAGCCTTAAAAATGAACACTTAGTTATGTTTCTAACAGTATCAGTGGCCCTCAGAAGAAAATACAGACCGTTAACTCTTAGTGGCTTATGGCAAACACAGGGAAAGTCAAGGTATTTTCCATTCACAACTAATTATTTGATAATCAAAGAAATTTGTTTTCTCTCCAGTGTGATTGTTGTTACAATCCCTGTAGAGACTGATAACTTTTAAAATGAAATTCAAACTTACAGGTAATGGCTTAAAGAATAACATGTCAAGATTTCAGGTTTTAAGGTGTTTATTGCGATAAATGACTAAAGCATTATTAACTAAACACTGTCTTTGCAGGTGACTCACACTTTAAACCACAGGACAGAGTAGCACCCACCTTCTTATCCTTGGCCCAACCAAAAAAAATCACAGTTCAAAGTTATCTTTACACTGCCCCTTACATGGAAGTTCAACATTTAAGAATCCAGAGTGACTCTTAGCTTCCTGTTCCTTTCTTTTCTCAACCTGGGAACTAGCAATCTTAGAACTGTTTTTACACAGTGAGGTTTTCGTTTTCCAGAGATTTTCCCTCTAGCCCAAGCTAGGCAACTCTTCAAGCCTCATTTTAACCTGCCATGAATTTTATCTTTTCCATCCAAGTGCAAGATCCCAACTGTATTCCTTTGCGGTGAACCATTGAAACTTTTTGGTTTCTAGCTGCTCCCTTTCCCTGGATCCAAGCAGGCTCAAAACACTCTGATATCCAGTTATATTATAGGAATGCCTGTAACTTGATATTTACAATGGCTTCCTCTGCATCCTTCCCCAAAGCAATATGAATCACATGTGCCATGTATCTAAGTAGAGATGCTAATCAGCTATCCTTGAGAGTCCAAGTCTCATACATATTGGAACAAAATGGATAAACCACAGCTGTTTACAACTCAACATTCTCAAAGCTTTCCTGGGATTTTTTTTTTGTTTATTCATGGGATGTGGGTTTCATTGGCTGGTCCAGCATTTATTGTCTGTTCCTAGTTGCCCTTGAGAAGATGAGGGTGAGCTGCTTTCTTGTACCACTGCAGTCCATGTGACATAGGTACACCCACAGTGCTGTTAGGAAGGGAGTTCCTTAAATTTGGAGAGTCTTAGGGCAGAATTTAGCCTTTATCAGGTGGGCTTGGCAGTGACGGTGGGGCAGATGGGAAGCCGACCACTGCCCACGACCAGGCCGGACCATGATTTCATGCTGGTGGGCCAATTAGGGCCCACCCAGCATTAAACAGGAGTGGCAGTGCTCAGCACTGCCTGTGTGGGTGGAGGGTGAGTGTGAGTGCGAGTACACACTTGGAAATCTCCCTAATGCATAGAGTTGTATCAGGGAGATGAAGAGCTTTCAGAAAAATAAATAAAGACATGTAAAATATTACAAAACATGTCCCCTCAAGTGGCTCTGCCACATGAGCAGGGACATGTTATTAATTAAATTTTAAAATTTTTATTTTTATTTGCTTTTGGAAACCTCATCTCGCCTGTGGATGAGGTTTCCTAAAAAGTGCAAAGGCTGCTTGGCCTTTTTGCCTGCCAACCATAAGGTTGGATGGGCAGCAAAAAATGTAAGTTAATTATGACATTAATGGCCTTAACAAGCCTTTTAATTGTCAGTGGGTTTGCTGCTGATTCCCTCTGAAATATTGCACGACTGTGCATTGACATCAGGGCGCTCACCATTTCACTGATGTGCCCACCCACTGAGGTGAAAATTCTCCCCTTAATCTCCACTGTTAACACACAGGCTGCTATTATTGTCTCCAAGCATAAATACCTTGCACCTTCTCCCCAGTAAAACAATCTAAGCCTTCCTTTGATCTCTAACAATCAAACCACCTAGGCTTAGTGTCAGGCAGACTTCAGAACAGGTCACATGACCCCCTTCATTTTAGCTTAAATTTAAAGACACAGTCCCATAACACAACCTTTTAAATATCATAATTGTAACACTGTAAAATGGGTCAATGCTAACCTTTAGTTCCAAACGTTTATAATTTCAATGTTTTATTTTGGCAAGATTTTAGCAATGAAACTTCAACTACAGCCATTGAAAAGCCACCCACATATGGCTGATCTGGTAGGTAGATACCCATCACAGCCTCCCTAAAAATTATGTGGCGCTGTCTGTGAAGCCTGGCGCTGATGACTGAGAGTACTGACTGAAGCAAGGTAGGCAAACAAACCTTGAAGTCCCAAGCAACGTGCCAGGTGCAATTGCTTATGTGCTGTTGTGAAACATGTCAGTGTGTTTTTCCGCCGACATGGATCCAGCAAGGGGGGGGGGTGTGGCCTAATAATGATATGCTGATGTATTACAACAAGGTTCCTGACATCCAATGGTGGAGAATGTGGCCCACCATCGGCAGGCTGAGCTGATGATCACAAACTGCTTTCATGCCATCGTGAAACCGATCACGCCATATATAGGGGGGACGGTGACATAGTGCTATTGTCACTGGACTGGTAATCCAGAGACCCAGGGTAATGCTCTGGGGACCTTGGTTCCAATCCCACTATAGCAGATGGTTCGATATGAATTCAATAAAAATCTGGAATTAATAGTCTAATGATGACCATGAAACCATTGTTGATTATCATAAAAACCCATCTGGTTCACTCATGCCCTTTAGGGAAGGAAATCTGCTGTCCTTACCTGGTCTGGCCTATATGTGACTCCAAACTCACAGCAATGTGGTTGACTCTTAAAAATACCCCTGAACAAGGGCAATTAAGGATGGGCAAAACCCACATCCCACAAACGAATAAAAGAAAATATTGTCTGCTCACACCACCAAACATGCCCAACACTGGTGGGCATGGAAAATCCCCACCAAAGCCTAAGGGAGAACACCCTGACAGAAAATTTGGAGTGGGGCCAAAGGCAGACTGATGTCTAAATATGTTATCTGTGTGGCAACTCCTGCGAACAAGCTGGCACCAAACATATTGATTTTCGTTCCTTTGGCTCAATTGGGGAGGTCAAGATGGGGCCTGGATATTTGGGCAGCCCAGGGTCTCCATAAATTTTGCCCAAGTTTATACCCTGGATAGGACAATCCAGTTCCACTTCAGAGTGTTAACACAACACGGGAGACAGCAGTTAAAAGTGATAAGCCCACCTGGCTAGTGTAGAGAGTGGGAGCTACTGGCTGTCTCTGACAGTGGGAGGGACTATCATGCCCCACTGGTCACAGCTCAAGTTGGGCAGTCCCCAATTAGTAAGGTGTTAACCCGCCATTGTCAATTAGCTTCAATGTGTTCTGGAGCTTAGAGTCCCTGCTCAGCAAATGGGTGGAATGTATTATACCAGTCAAACAGACAAAACAAACAAAATGAAAGATGTCAACTCTTCCATTGGCAAGCTGGAAGGTCAGGACCATGTGCATGGACTAACAGACAACTTGCAGCTGGTCAATAACATGCACCAGGCAGCTCTGATTGACATGGAACTGGTCAGCTGAACATTGACACTGCCTCCGCACAAGAGACCAGGCCTGCTGAGAGCAGATCACTGAAAGAAAAACATTACATCTTCATCTGGCAGGGGAAGAGTTCAGAGGAAACGCATGAGCAAGGTGTAAGCTTCGCTGTAAGGAACTTACTATTCTTGATGATAGAAGCCCCGAGCCCCACAAATGGTTCAGAATGTGGTCTCTCTATCCACCTCGCAACTTAAACAGGGCCACTTAACCTCATGAGTACTGATGCTCCAACAGTGTGCTCCACTGCAGAGATGAAAGGCAGTTCTATGAGGAGCTTGACACAGCTATCAGCAGAATCCCTGAGTCAGAACATCTTTACCTGCTGGGGGATTTCAACACAAGAGTGGCTGTGGACCAGGAGACATGGCCCTCCCACCTCAGACATCATAGCCTGGGAAAGATAAATGAGAATGGAGAGACTGCTTAAGCTTATTTGCTACCATGAGCTTTGTGTAACTAGCACCTTCTTTCAGAACAAGCCATGGCACAAAGTGTCCTGAAGATATCCGAGATCAGGAAATTGGTGCCAGTTGATCTGATCATCACCAGACATGACTCTGAACAGAATTCCCAACACATGCAGTGACCACAGGGCTGACTGTAATACAAATCATTCCCTGGTGTGTACAAGGGTGAGGCTGCAACTCTTGAAGATTTTCATTCAAAGCAGAAATACTGTCCTTGGATCAATGTTAGCCATACTGCCTACCCTGTTAAAACCAACAGTCCTGTGATTCAATTGAACCGGCATTCTCCAGCATTCTCACATAGAGTGTAGAAGCAAACGGAACATACCTTGTGACACCATTTACAATACTACGTTCTCAACATAAAGGAAGCAAGAGCAGGAAAAATGCTGACTAGTTCGAGGCTAACATCACGGTGGTGGAACCTGTCATTGAAGACAATAAGCAGTCTGCTCTCATTAATTACAAGAGAGATCCAAGTGAGAAAAATCTGAATCCACTAAGAATTGTTCAAAGTAAAGTCCAACGAACGGCTAGGTGGTGCGCCAATGACTACTCGTTACCACTCTGCCAGAATGTCCAAAATATCCTTTGACACATGAAATGACAGGGGTATGTATTATGGGATCAAAAAGGTAATAGGTCCATCAGCAAAGAAAACGGCTCCATTGTAAACAAAGGTAGAGGAGGTCATCACCGACTGCAATAAACAGTTGCAGAGATGAGCAGGACACTACCTTGAGTCGTGCTCTAGCGAGAAAACTGTCACCGAGGAAGCTCTAGACACCACAGAAAGCCTGCCTGTCATGACAGAGCTGGATAACAAATCCACATTGGAAGAGTTTAGCAAACTATTCACTCGCTTGTCATGGGCAAAGTTCCAGGTACTGATGTTATACTGCCTGATCTCATCAAGCACAGGAGACCAGCACTCCTGCAGCATCTGCACAAACTTCTTTGTCCCTGCTGGAGTGAGTGGGCAGTGCTCCTGGATATACGTGATGCAAAGATTGTGACCCTGTACAAGAATAAGGTCAACTGCAGTGATTGTAACAACACCGAGGCATCTCCCTGGTGAGCTTTGTGGGAAAAACATTTGCCTGTGATGCCCTTGTCAGACTGCAGATCCTGGCTGAACACATCTGCCCCGAATCCCAGTGTGGTTTCAGAACAGGGAGATCTACAATTGATCAATCCTGAAGCTGCAAGAGAAGTGTTGCGAACAAATGAGTCCGCGACATTTGCCTCCATCAGTCTCACCAAGGCATTTGACCATGTGAGCAGAGGCGGTCTCTTTAATTTGTTGGAGAAAATTGGCTCCCCAAAGCTGCTCAATGTGGTCTTCTCTTTCCATGACAACATGAAGGTCAGCTATGACAGTGCAACATCAGAACCCTCTGAGAGCTGCAGTGGGGTCAAACAGGATTGTGTTCTAGCATCAACACTCTTTGGCATATTCTTCCCTTAGCTGCTGCCATATGTCTTCAGGTCATCTACAGAGGGGTAGATATACATACCAGGACTGACAGGAAGTTGTTCAGCCTTGCTTGCCTGAGATCAAAGACAAAGGCGTGATAAGTCCTCATCGGAGATGTCCTCTATGCTGACGATGCACACAAACGTTCCATACTGAGGAACACCTCAGTGGAAGGGACAGACTCTCATACTTGTAAAGAGTTTGGTTTAACCATCATCATCAGGAAGACAAATGCCACGGTCCACGTTGTTGCCATATCACTATCTATCAGCATTGACAATGTGACACTGGAGGTTGTTGATACCTTCACATATCTAGCCTCCACAATCACCAGCAATCTGTCAATGCTAATATTAACACACACATCATGAAAGCTGCAGCTGTTCTGTCTAAGCTGAGTAAGAGAGTATGGGACAAGAGCAGCCTGACCGAGAACGCCAAACTGACAGTCTACCAAGCCTGAGTGCTCAGTGTCCTCCTCTACAGTGGTGAGAGCTGGACAACATATACTAGGTAAGAGAAAAGGCTGGACAGTTTCCACCCTTGCTGTCTCAGATATATCTTTTGGCAGAATAAGATCACCAACTCAGTTTCTGGAGCATGCTAATTCCCTCTATAATAATCTCATTGTTAAGCAAATGATGTCTATGATGACTCAGACATGTTCATCGGGTGGATGATTATGGCCAATGGCACATAACCACCTGAGCAACTATACCTCTGCTACATGGTTACCTGCAAGCAAGATATGAAGATGGTGGACATTGACACTGACAGCTGTTGTCAGTCATGATCTCTGGAGGCTGACTGTTTGGAAGGGCATTGGAAGAGGAGAGCAGCAATGAAAAGCTCAGCTGGCTGAGAAGAGGCCCAAAGAGAGTTCAGGGAGTTAGACAGAAAGTTAAAAAACAGAACCTCTAGGGTTATAATCTCAGGATTACTCCCTGTGCCACGTGCCAGTGAAGCTAGCAATAAGAAGATAGTGCAGTTAAACACGTGGCTGAACAGATGGTGTAGGAGGGAGGGTTTCCAATATCTGGATCATTGGGATCTCTTCTGGGGCAGGTGGGACCTGTACAAGAAGGATGGGTTGCATCACTGGAGGGGCACCAATATCCTGGCTGTGAGGTTTGCTAGTGTCACTCAGGAGAATTTAAACTAGTATGGCAGGGGGGTGGGAACCAGAGCAATAGGTCAGCAGGTGAAATAAATGACTGGGAACTAGAGAATACGGCCAATAGGACTAAGTGGAAGGGCAGGCAGGGAGAAATTTCTGAACACAGTGGGACTGGGGGTCTGAAATGCATTTGGTTCAATGCGACAAGTATAACAGGCAAGGCAGATGAGCTTAGAGCTTGGATTAGTACTTGGGACTATGATGTTATTGCTATTACAGAGACTTGGTTGAAGGATGGACAGGTTTGGCAGATAAACATTCCAGGATTTAGATGTTTCAGGCAGGATAGAGAGGGATGTAGAAGAGGTGGGGGAGTTGCACTGCTGGTTAAGGAGAATATCACAGCTGTACAACAGGAGAACACCTCGGAGGGCTCATGCAGTGAGGCAATATTGGGTAGAGTGCCGGAATAGGAAGCGTGCAGTCACAATGTTGGGGGTTTACTATAGGCCTCCAATTGCCGGCGGGAGATTGAGGAACAGTTATATAGGCAGATTTTGGAAAGATGTTTTTAGGGTTGTTGTGGTGGGTGATTTTAACTTTCTCTATATTGTCTGGGAATCACTTAGCGCTAGGGATTTGGATGGTGCAGAATTTGTAAGGTGCATCCAGGAGGGCTTCCTGAGACAATATGTAGATAGTCCAACCAGGGAAGGGGCAATACTGGAGCTGGTATTAGGGAATGAACCCGGCCAGGTAGTCAAAGGTCCAGTAAGGGAGCATTTCGGGAAAAGTGACCATAATTCAGTAAGTTTCAAGGTACTGATGGATAAGGATAACAGGAGTTCTTGTGTTAAGGTGCTTAATTGGGGGAAGGCTAATTATAACAATATTAGGCAGGAACTGAGGAATCTAGACTGGAGGCGGATGTTTGAGAGCAAATCAACATCTGACATGTGGGGGGCTTTCAAGTGTCAGTTGATAAGAATTCAGGACCGGCATGTTCCTGCTAGGATGAAGGATAAGCATGGCAAGTTTCAGGAACCTTGCATAACAAAGGATATTGTGGGATTAGTCAAAAAGAAAAGGGAAGCATTCGTAAGAGCTAGAAGGCTGGGAATAGATGAAGCCAGTGGAGAATATAAAGAAAGTAGGAAGAAAATTAAGCAAGGAGTCAGGAGCGCTAAAAGGAGTAATGAAAAGTCATTGGCAACCAGGATTAAGGAAAATCCCAAGGCCTTTTATACATATGTAAAAAGCAAGAGGGTAGCCAGGGAAAGGGTAGGCCCACACAGGGACAGAGGTGGGATTCTGTGTGTGGAGCCAGAAGAAATGGGAGAGATACTAAATGAGTACTTCTCATCAGTATTCACCAACGAGAAGGACTTAGCGGTCGATTTGTCTAGGGAAGAGTGTGTAGATAACCTGGATCATGTTGAGATCAAAAAAGAGGAGGTGTTAGGCATCTTGAAGAATATTAAGGTGGCTAAATCCCCAGGGCCAGATAGGATCCACCCCAGAGTACTGAGGGAGGCAAGGGAGGAGATTGCTGGGGCCTTGACAGAAATCTTTGTATCCTCACTGGCTACAGGTGAGGTCCCAGAGGATTGGAGAACGGCCAATGTTGTTCCATTGTTTAAGAAGTGTAGCAGGGATAATCCAGGAAATTGCAGGCTGGTGAGCCTTACGTTAGTGGTAGGAAAATTATTGGAGAAGATTCTTTGTGACAGGATTTACTACCATTTGGAAGCAAATGGGTGTATTAGAGAGGCAGCATGGTTTTGTGAAGGGGAGGTCGTGTCTCATTAACTTGATTGAGTTTTTCGAGGAAGTGACAAAGACGATGGACAATGGCAGTGGATGTTATCTATATGAATTTCAGTAAGGCCTTTGACAAAGTCCCTCATGGCAGACTGGTACAGAAAGTAAAGTCGCACGGGATCAGAGGTGAGCTGGCAAGACGGATACAGAGTTGGCTTGGTCATAGAAGATAGAGGGTAGCAGTGGAAGGGTGCTTTTCTGAATGGAGAGCTGTGACTAGTGGTATTCCGCAGGGATTATTGCTGGTACCTTTGCTGTTTGTAGTATACGTAAATGATTTGGAGGAAAATGTAACTGGCTAATTAGTAAGTTTGCAGATGACACTAAGGTTGGAGGAGTTGCGGATAGTGAAGAAGATTGTCAAAGGATACAACGGGATATAGATCAGTTGGAGACTTGGGCAGAGAAATGGCAGATGGAGTTTAATCCGGACAAATGCAAGATACTGCATTTTGGAAGGTCTAATAGAGGTAGGAATTATACAGTAAATGGCAGAACTCTTAAGTGCATTGACGGGCAGAGGGATCTGAGTGTACAGGTCCACATGTCACTGAAAGTGGCAATGCAGGTGGATAAGGTAGTCAGGAAAGCATATGGCATGCTTGCCTTCATTGGCAGGTGTACTGAGTATAAAAGCTGGGAAGTCATGCTGCAGCTGTATAGAGCCTTGGTTAGGCCATACTTGGAATATTGCATGCAATTCTGGTCACCACATTACCAGAAGGATATGGAGGCATTGGAGAGGGTGCAGAGGAGGTTTACCAGGATGCTGCCTGGTCTGGAGGTTATTAGCTTTGAGGAGAGGTTGGAGAAACTTGGATCGTTCTCACTAGAGCGAAGGAGATTGAGGGGCGACTTGATAGAAGTTTACAAAATAATGAGTGGCATGGACAGAGTAGTTAGTCAGAAGCTTTTTCCCAGATGCAAGAGTCAATTACTAGGGGACATAGATTTAAGGTGAGAGGAGATAACTTTAGAGGAGATGTGCTGGACAAGATTTTTACACAGGGGTAGTGAGTGTCTGGAATTCGCTGCCAGAGGAGATGGTGGAAGCAGGTACGATAGTGGTGTTTAAGAGGCAGCTTGACAAATATATGAATAGGATGGGAATAGAGGGATACGGAGCCCCCAAGTGCAAAATGTTTTAGTTTGATAGGCAAGATGATCGGCGTGGGCTTGGAGGGCCGAAGGGCCTGTTCCTGTGCTGTACTTTTCTTTGTTCTTTGAAAACAAACATCAATGAACTGTGCAGCTTCTTAGCCCATTACTTTCCTCTGCAGCTAATGTGGCAGAGACTTGCATGCCAGAGTGCAGCTCCTGACTCACAGCAGGCATTGCTTAACACAGAGTTGAACATCATGATGCAAACCATTGTCCAATGAGATGGAAAGGTTCCACCCTAGCTGAGGGAACAATACGAGCCACCGTAACAGCGTCACTGCCATTTCATGGCGATTGGTCAACTGACTAAACCCACAACCTTCCTGTTGGAATGACTCGATCGTACATTACATGTTACATTTACCCGCATTGCAATGAAGGGGGGAGGGCAGGTTGGCTATGTTTTATTACCCTGGCTTGTGTTAAAATTTACAGTAATCCCAAAAGCATGTGAAGTTCAGGTTGATGCAGACCAATGCACATAAATTAAATTCGGATAGGTTCAGGTTCAGGGCCAGTTACAGAAATAATTGCAATGTTGTGCTTGCTCTGGAACCTGAATGATATTAGCAACAGAATAAATATGACTCATAATAATGTCCTTCAAGAGAGAAATGCTATAAGTAACTGTTTGCTTTGGCACGCAATGCCTGCTATTCATCATTGTTATAGAATGCACAATGCACACATCCCACCACTTGGTCATCTTAGCAAGTCCTGCAGTCAATCACTCCATCAATCTGCCTTCCCTTGTGTGTTGAGCAACACATGAAACCCACTGGGCCAACTGTGAACATGCACTCTATTTTTTGTGCTTATTTCAATTGATGGCATATCTTTGAATTATTGTAAGTCACTAAATTACTGTAAGGCCCTCATCCAGCCATGACATATAATTGCTGAATACTCTGTACAGAATAGCAGGCTCCTAATTGCCATGCACAGAATTCCTCCACCATCCAGTGTGTTAGTTTAGACTGTGCAACGAAGCAGGTTCAGTTAGTAATCTCATAGTAAAAGATCCTGTGGGAAAAAGTGATCAAAATGGCTAAATGTAATAAACTTGGAATGCAGGGCTAGTTTCTTGTAAGAAACAGAATTTTTTTTTAAAGAGCTCCTGACGAAGCTACATGCTTGTTCCAAGACCAAACCTAGAAAGGACCATGCCTAAGATTCCCCGTGCCCAGGGCTGATTCGTCAGCATAGTCACATGATCCCCATAACAGGAAGAGAAGGTTTAACTTACAATTACTACATTCCTCCCCTTTTCATTTTGTTTTACCCTTTTATTTATAAAACATCTTAACCGATATCATAGACAATTATATACAGTTATGCAATTATAGATTTAGCCTTTGAGGAAGTTTTCAGATTTGGGTAGAGCAACGCAACTCTACAACTGGAGGTTCTTCCACTGGATCGACTTGACCAGGAACTGCAGCATCCGGGACATCCTTAGGCAATGGCAGCTCAGAATTATTTACTTCAACAGAGACATCAGGTATGTCTATTATTTGTCAATCTGGCACCTCAGGGATCAAAGGTTTGACTTTAATTTCTGGGGGATTAACTGGTTGTTGGTGTGTGTCTTGACTTCTGAGGTGACGCGCGTGTTTCTTAATAACCCTGTTTTCCTCTTCTACTTGATAACATAACAGCTCTGTTTCAAAGACGATTGTACCAGGAACCCATCTCGGTCCAGTTGCAAAATTTCATACAAAAACTGTCTCTCCCACAGTAAATTCTCGACCTTTACTGCAAACATCATGATTCATTTTCTGACTACCTGGCTTCTCTCCATCTTCCCCTCTAAATTAGGGAAACTAGACTCAATCTTGTAAGAAGTCAGTGTTTCATTAACAATTCTGAAGGTTATTGACTCATAAGGAGTTGTGCGATAGCTGAACAGAAATCTTGAAATTTGTGTTTCTAATGTATGCTCAGATAGCTTATTCATTCCTGTTTTAAAGGTTTGAACTGCTCTTCCTGCTAACCCATTGGATGAGGTTTGATACAGTGCTGTTCTGACGTTTTTACTCCCATTTAGGTTCATGAATCTTTGGAATTCAGTGCTAGTGAAAGCCGTACCATTGTCTGTCACAACAACTTCAGGTAAGCCATGATGCAGTTTTTCAATGGTTGCACATGATGTAGGTGATCTCACTTCGTACACATACATCACTTTGAATACACGTCGATGATCACAAGAAACATGGTACCTCAAAATGGACCTACATAGTCTCTATATACCCTAACCCAGGGTTGACCAGGCCGCTCCCACAAATGCAGTGGGGCTGAAATGGGTAACTTCTGTTTTTGCTGACACTGGGGACAGTGTTTCATCATTTTTTTCTGTATCACTGTCTGTACCTGGCCACCAGACATAACTTTGTCTGAGCATATTCATTTTTGAAATACCAGGGACAGAAATGTGCCGGGGCGGGCGTGAACCCGAACCCGATCAGTGCCCCCGATTGGGGCCGCGCCACCATTTTACATGGGCGAGTCAATTAATGCCCGCCCAGCGTGACGCTCGCCGGAAGCGCTGAACACTCCCTGTGCGGGTGAGGGAGGATTCCCTGAGTCCGGACCTGCGCTCTTTCGTACATGCGCGTGAAAGAGCACAGAAATCTCCCTGAAGCACAGAGGTACCTCAAGGAGATTTGTTTAAGCATTAAATATCCAAATAAAGAAATTAAAAACTCCTAAAACATGCCCTCTCATGTGATAGTGTCACATGAGCTGGGACACGTCAATGAATTTTTAAAAAAAATTTTATTGAATTTTTAAACCCTTCATGAAACCTCTTCCCGCCCCTGGGTGAGGTTCCATGAAAAATGCGAAGGCCGCCTAGGTCCTTCACCTGGCCGCCAACCTTAAGTTTGGATGGGCAGCTCATTTAACTATTTCAATTAATTTTCAACAGGCCTTAATAGGCCTTTGACAGTTCGACGGGTGCGCAGCCAAGTCGACTGCGTGCTCGCCGAACTTAAAATCTAAATGACGCGCAGTGATGTCAGGATGCACACGTGACATCGCCACGCATCATTTTACCCCTCAGCGAGTGGGCCTTGTCCCCGCTCGCCGACCTGAAAATTCTACCCCAGGATGCGCACTGTGAAGTTCTGTTAATAGTGGTTCTCTTCCTTGTGAATGGATGACAACTTTTGATCTCCATAACAACATACCAACTTGACAACTCAGTTCAGATTTACGGGCATAGAATGGTTTTAATTCTTCAGAGACTTGTGAATTTGACATCCTTGCAATACCTGTTCATGGATTCTTGCTAAAATTGGATCCCGGTTTGGCCAATTCTTCATTCGTCTCGCTCAGACTGGTGAGTCCATGAAATTCAACACAAATACTACCTCTTGAGCTCCTGGAACATACATAATGCTATCTGGCAAAGAGAGATGATTGAGGGTGTCTGCATTTGCTATATGCACACCAAGATAGTGCATAAAAGTGTACTCACATGCTGACAAAATTAAAGCCCTTCTTTGAATTCTAGCAGACACTATCGGTGAGATTGCCTTATCTTCACTAAACAATCCTAACAGTGGCTTGTGATCTGACACTATGATGAAGTGTCCACCATGCAAATATTGATGGAACTTCTTTAACCTAAATATGACAGATAAGCCTTCTTTTTCAACTTGGGAGAAACCTTCCTCAGCTGCAGAGAGGACTGTGGATATATATCCTATTGGCTTTACAGATTTGATTTCTGTTTTATCTTTCTGTGTTTGCCACAGGGTTTTGTCTCATCCTTCAGTATGATTTCACAGTTGGCCAAATTTCTCTCTGGTGAAACCTTAACTTGGTTCAATTCGAGGGTTGAGCTACCCTTTCACATCTTGCAAAGCTCCATGACTTTTCCTTCTAATGACTCTTTTGTCACAATCAACAGATTCTTCAGTTCTTCTGCTTCTCTTTTGTATCTTTTGGCTTCCTCTTGGAACATTGAATATTGTCGAATGTTTTCTGCCAACTGTTTCTTCAGTTGGTTCAGAGTGGCACTGCATTTGTTTACCTTCCTTTCATGATTTTCCCATGGAACCAACTCTGACCTGCTTCCTGTGAAGGTCCTTTGGTTCTTCTCCCTCATCCCAAAAGACACCATCATATTCCCCTGTCAACTCAGGATTTCTTCCTGTTCGGACTTGAAAAACCTCTGACCAGATGAGTTTAATTTCTTTCAACCAATCACAGTCCAGAAGACAAGGTCTTTCACCTGTTACAACAATGACTGGCAGCTGAACTGTCTGTTGCCTGTAGGATACAGGTACAGAGGTGATGCCTTTCACCTGTATTGCTTTTCCTGTATGTGTTTTTAACGGAGCAGTGGTTTTCTCCAAACTCAATGGCTGGCTACCTTCTCTGGGATATTTAAAGATCAACCACTGTGGTTGATGGTCCTGTGTCCACGAACAGAGGCTTTCCATTTACTCGAAGTGTAACAGTGATTGGTTCAGTTTTCCTGGCCTTCAGATTGTGTAGGGAATAAAGGTCAGCCTCTATAATGTCTGGCTCATCAATATTGTGCACTTCGTTTAACTGGACCTGCTGTCTGAATGGCTGCCTTGATCTTTAACAACATGATCTTTTTTGTGGCAGTAGTGGCATTCTGCCTTTTTAACTCTGCAGGTTTCAGGTATATGATTTCCCCCACAACAGTAACACTTTAACTTCTGGATCAATGGTGGGCTGCTTCCAACATTTATTTCTGTTTTTCTAGAGGTAGGGACGCTGTCCCACTTTGTGCTTGTCACACTGGTTCCTGAACTAACTGCAGAACGGCTCCATGTTGCACATTCTGTAAAGTTTGAAAATCCCTCGCAGCTATCTCTATGGCCCGCTTCAGGTCTATCTCAACTTCTGCAAGCAAATGGCACTGAATGGAGTCATCGTTTATGCTGCAAACCAAACAATCTCGCAACATGTTGTTTAAAGTATCACCGAAGTCACAGTGCTCTGTTAACTGTTTTAACTTCATGGTGTACATTGTGGCCAACTCGCTGGGGGTCCTGTCTCAAGAGTTGAACTTGAATCTTTGCATGATCATTGAGGGTTTAGACTGCAAATGTTCCTTCACATGGTTGACCAGTTTGGCGAAGGATCTGGAAGTTGGCGGGTTTCGATATGTCAAACTATGGATTAGGTTCTACATTTTGCTCCTACAGACACTTAGGAGAATTGCCTTTTGTTTCTCCTCCACCATTATTTTCTTATCCACAAAGTAAAAACCTAGGCGGTCTATGAATTGACTCCAGTCCTCAATGGATAAGTCGTATGGGCCACTTCTGCTGAAGAGTGGTATTGCTGGTGAGTATACTTCTTTCCCTTCCTCTTTAAAAATCAAAATGTTCACAGTCACAAGGCGTGGTGCTGGGTTGACGCTATTTATTCTCATCGCCAATTGCAATAAACTTGGAATGCATGGCTGGTTTCTTATAAGAAAGAATAAACTTTACTTACAGAGCTCCTGATGAAGCTACATGTTTGTACCAAGGCCAAGACTAGAAAACTCTGCCGCTAAGATACCCTGTGCTCAGGGCTGATTCATCTGGACAGTCACATGATCTCCATAACAGTAAGAAATTATTACAATTATTACACTAAATCTATATGAAATTTGAGAGCAACATACTCGAGTCCCAAACAAGAATCTGAAACTTAAACAAGTTTAGTTATATAGTTTGGAAGGGAAAGCTAGCGAAGATTCATTGGCTGGAATTTTCCACTCAGGTTGGCGGCGGCCGTCATGGCAGGGGGGGTGGGAGGAATTCAGTGGGAGGGGCAGAAATCAGTTTCATGCCAGCATGAAAACACAGCGGCATCAAGCCATGGTGTCAGCCATGGCGGATGGCAAGTCCGCTGGAGGCCGGCGTGAATCTGATTTGCATCCCGCTAATGGGATGCAAAGTAAGGCCCAACTGGAATCATCCCACCACACCTGGTTTACCATTACACTGGCGGGAAAACACATCTGGACAAGCGAGACATGCAGAAGTCAGGACTTACCTATAGGGCCTTGCTTAGATCGCAGTCATTTGAGCAGAAGAAGATGCTAGAGTCCTACAGCTACTTGACCCTGGAGGGAACACGTGCATCACATGCTGAGTGGATTCTCATGCACATGGCTCCACTGCAAAGCAGCTCTCAGAAGGCAAGAGAACTCCATGCAGTAGTTTCGACTTTGCTGAGACTTTGGAACTTCATGGACTTCGCCATAGGCCGGTATGGTTGATAGGCAAAGGGGGGAACATAGGGGTGAATTTTCCCCCCATTGGGGGGAAGTTGAAGGGCAGCCATGCACAGGCGCACTTCTGATCGGCGCCCCCAATCGGAGACACATGGGCAGGCCAATTAAGGTCTGCCCAGCGTGACATCCGCACAGAAGCGCTATGCATTCCCTGTGCAGGCGGGGGATAATCCCAAAATTGAGAGTATGCTCTTTCGCGCATGCGCACAAAAGAGCGCACCCATCTCCCTGAGGCTAGGTGCAGCCTCAGAGAGATTGGCTGTAAATGTCAAAAACCTTAAAATAGAAAAATAAAATTTCCCCAACATGTCCCCTCATGTAACAATGTCACAAGAGTTAGGACATGTCCATAATTTCAAAAAAACTTTATTCAAATTTTTTAAAACCCTTCATGAAACCTCATCCCACCAGTGGATGAGGTTTCATGCTTTTACTAGCTCACGCCCGGGTTCCTGGCCTGCTCGCCAACCTTAAGGCTTGACGGGCAAGTCCTTTAATTACATAATTGACTCTGTCAATGGCCTCAATTGGCCATTGACAGGGCGGTGGGCGTGCAGCTGATTTCGCTGTCCACCCGCCTTCCTAAAAATTTAAATGGGGCGCGATGACCTCGGGAGGTCCCCCTGACATCACCACACGTCATTTTACGCGTCGACGAACGGGCCCCAACCCCGCTTGCCGACTCGTAAATTCCTGACCATAAGAACATAACAAATAGGAGCAGGAGTAGACCATTTGACCCCTTGAGTCTGCTCTGCCATTCAATAAGATCATGGCTGATCTTCTTGTGTTTCGGTTTACACTTTCCCACCTAACCCCAATAACCTTTGATTCCCTTGCCTAACAAGAATCTACCTACCTCTGTCTTAGAAATATTCAAATGACCCCGCCTCTACCACCTTCTGAGGCAGGAATCCCAAAATCGCACAACCCTCTGAGAGAAAAATTTTACTCTAATTTTAAAACATTGCCCCAGTCTAGTATGAGTGGAAGGGGGAGGTGTACCTGGGTTAGGGGTGGGGGGGTTGGTCCAGGTTGGGAGAGGATTGGGCGAAGGTATCCAGCGGGGAGGGGTTTGGTGTTGGGAGGTGTGGGGAAAAGGTGTCAGGGGAGTGAGGTTGGGGGTGGAATGAGAGTGTCCAGGGGGAGGATGGAGTATGGGGAGGAGGGAATATGAGGGGAGGTTGAAAAGGGGCGAATGGTGCAAGTGAGTAGGTAGGTGTAAGGGGGGAAGTCGGTGAAGGGAGAGAGTTCGGCAGTTCAGAGGGGGATGGTGCACAGGGGAAGGAGGGAGTCGGGAGGCGGGGGGGTGCGGTGTGGGGGCAGGGAGGAGTGAGTAGTGGGGAAGGAAGGAGTAAGAGTGGAGAAAGGAGGAAAGGAGTAAGGATGGAGGACGGTGTAACCAGGTGAGGAAGGTGTTGGCTGGGGGTGGAATGTCCAGGTGAATGTGCAAGGGAGGGGTCTGTGGAGTCAATGACTGACTCCTGGGGAGTGAACTCAGGGTTGGCGTGGTAGGAGGGGATGGTTAGAGTAACGGGGGCAGAGGGAGCCGGTAGGGTGGGGGAGGTGGTGAGGGTACAATAGTATTGTTAGGAGGAGGAGCGAGGGTGGTTGGTGTGGACATGGAGGTAAACATGGACTGGGGAAGTGGGAAGGAGGAATCGGGGAGGTCAATGTCGATAGGGTTAGGATTTTCAGGAAGGTAGGGAACGTACAAATTCATCTGGGCATCCTGAAATGACAAAGGCTCAGGCTGGAAGGTTATGGTAGGGAGGTGGGGGGAAGGACATGGGCAACTGGGGGAGGGGAAAGGTCAGGGGAGCACATGAGGAACTTAACCACTATCATCTTTTCGAAATCGAATGTGAGCAGAGTCTTGTGTTGGCCGAGACTAGGTGCTGCATGGGAGTGTGATCAGTGGGTGGGCAGAGATACAGGTCAGCTCAGATGGACAACTGGAAGAGAACCCCAGCAGGCAACATTGAAAATGCTTGGGACAGTGAGATGAGTGTGATGGATGAAGGCTCCGGGTGTGTGGGAGAGTGCTTGCACGCAGTTCCGAAAGGCCCTGCAACATACACTTCTCCCTCCAGAATCACCCGTGGTCCTGCTATGTGCAGCTGAACTGATAGTGGGGAGGGATACAGGGGAGCACTCATGGAGCCTGTAAATGAAGCTGAAAGAGAACGTTACACATTTTTCAATGAAAGTGAACACATTTTCAGATTATATAGTGATAAAATATGTTCACCTGTGCAATCACTTGTGATCAGAATTTCTTAATTTTTCTTGGCCTACCACTTGTTCTAGGTGCGGTCCTGACATCCACAGCAGAGGTGGAGACAGCCTGTGCAATGGTTGTCCCTGTTGCCTCTGGTGACTTCAGCCTGTGTCCTCTGGAGAGCCGAGACCTTGAGGACTCCAGTTTGCTTTGGCTGTCCTCCTGTGGTCCAGCTGCAGTGACAGAGGGCAAGGTTGAGGGGCTCACAGGCAAAGGGGACCTTGAAAGAAACGGACCGCCTCTGAGATTCCTGAGTGGATGACCCAGGGGTGTCCAGCTGCTGCTCCTCCTCCTTTCGGGTGCCCAAGGGCCCCAGCCTGGCTCCTTGAGAGGAAGGAGCACCTGGAGGGATGTCAAGGTGCCCCATTTCCCTCTCGCATTTCCACTGTACAAACTCACCCATGGCTACTGCAATGGGGTGCAGGTGTGCGTGCATCTCCATGTTCTGTTTGACCGGGGTCTCCATGACGTCTGCCATCCTTCCCATGGAGACCTCCATGTGCACACATGTGGGCACCACTTCATCAGGGAGTAGGTGAATGCACTCCTCCGACTTGTGTGCCACTCTGTTGAGGGCTTCCATCAGCTCTGTGTGATGCTCCCCTGCCTTCTGCTGACTCTGCACGATGTGATGGAAGACCAAATCCAAAGGCTCATAATCAGACTCGGACTTCACAGATGCCTCTTCCCCAGTAGTCGTCCAAGTGCCAGAGAGCTGCCTCCTCCTGCTGTGGACATGTATCCGTGCGGTGACCACCAGATTGTGAATCCAAGCCTGCTCTAAATCTAGGTCCCACTAAGGTGTGTGTCTCTGCGCTGATGGAGGGTGTGGGTAAGCGCTGTGATGGATCTTCCGTGCTGCTTATTTCCAGCTCTTTAATGGAGGAGGAGTCCTCTTGTCTGGAGGTGAGGACCTGGATGGAGCTGAGGGACTGGCTGGCTGAAGGCGTCAAGTCGCTTGACAGAGCTCCTGTGAACCAAAGTAGAGATAATTAGTGCATGGCAGCACAGTCAAAAACAGGAAAGAGAGAAAACTCACAGTTGCATTGAGAAAGGGATGATCTGGTGCAGGATCCTCATGTGGGTGTTCAACATCAACTTCACCGTCGCTGCAGGCACACTGTCAGGGAGAGGCCACACTCCTCAAAGTGAGTGAAGAGCCTAAAAATGGCCACTCTAGTCCCAGTCTGGGACCTCTCTCTCCCGTTCTGAGCCAGCTTCTCCTGCATGGAAACAGGTAGAGAGAGAGTGAGCAGGACATATGGCACGGCAGATCTTAAGGATGCATGGAATGTTTGTGTGGTGAGCAGGGCGGTGGACGGGATGAGGTCCAGAGGATATGAGCCTGATAGAGATGTGAGTGTGTGTATGAGAGTTAGTGGTTTTGTTCCTTGAAGTTTGAGATCCCTGTGGATGTGTAATGGGTTTGTGAGTGTGTGAATTGAGAGTTATGAGGTGGTTGACTTACCCTGGTGGAACAAATGAGATCATTTATCCTCTTCCTGCACTGGATGGCTGACCTCATCTGTGCTCTGTTGGCACTGACAGCCACTGCCACTGCCTCTCAGGCCAGATTGGTAACTCTGATGAACCTCCTGTGGCCAAAGTGGGGATAGAGGACATTGTGGCGACCTTCCGCTGCATCCAGCAGGCACCCCAGAGACGCCTCAATTGGGGGCTGCTGTCAACTCTGCTTTCAGGTCCACCTGTCGCCTGAAGCAGACCTGGTCTGTGGACATGCAGTAGGCATGCGTTCTGATGTGCTTTAAATATGGTGCCCGGAGCAAGGAAGCGCTGAGATCACTGCATGGTGATCCGGCGTGTTTCCTGTGAATACATGATTAATGAGGTAGGATGCACTGGGAAGCAGACGAAATGGCACAGAAACCCGCCATTAGAGCTGGTGGGTAAAACATCATTTTTAACGCCTGCTACTACACTGTGCAAACCTGGGATGATTCTGCCATTCGTAAATGGACTGAAAATTATGGCAGAAAATAAATCATGGAAACATTTAAAGAAACAATTTAAAATGTGCGACAAAAATACATTCCATTAAGAAACAAAAATTCAGTGAGAAAGATCCATCCGCGGCTTATTAGTGAAGTTCAAGATAGTATTAGAGTAAAAGAGGAGGTTATAATTTTGCAAAGAATAGTAGTAAGCCTGAGAATTGGGAGTGATTTAGAAGCAAGCAAAGGCCAATCAAATAGTTAATAATGAGTGAAAAAATTGAATGCAAGTTATCTAGGCAGGAATATCAAAACAGATTGCAATAGCTTTTACAGGTATATCAAAAAAGAAGAGAGTAGCTAAGTTAAACATTGGTTCCTTAGAGGCAGAGAAATTATCCTAGGGAATGAGGAAATGGCAGAGATATTGAACAAATATCTTGTGATTCTCTTCACAGTAGAAGTCACATGGCCTGATTTTTGTTACTGAGCTGGGTAGCTCAAATTGGGAAATGTCCTGACTCTGCAGACCCATGTCAGTTTAAAGGGCCCCATTAAACCAAATTTTTGTTCCAGGGAGGTGGGGGCAGGATCAATTTGGGCTCGTCAATTCTGGAAGCAGACCCTAGTCAGGTACAGGGCTGGGTGAGTGCCAGGGCTGGCTGGTGAGAAGGCCTGCCTCGGTTCTCTGCAACTTTGTCCCTATTGTTTTAGAAGCAGTTGGGGCCTCTAGCCCTCACATCCCACACTCCATCGCACCCCAACCTACCTCCTATAGCCCCTCCATTCCAACTCATGCCCGTACTCGCCCCCATATCCCTCATACCCCTATGACACCTCCATAGCCACTCACCAGTATCCACAGTATGGGCAGACCTCAGGAGATGAAAAAAGAGATTTCTAACAACCTAATCCAGCTTTCACTCATACACAATTAATTGTGAAAAAAAATTTTCATGTAATCTATTCAAAGCTTTTAAATCTCAGTGTTGGATCTTTTATAAAAATAAACAAACATATTCAGACCCCACATCAAGGGCAGCTAATTCTTTAGTAGCCTTGTTCTATCAAACTGTGAACTCAGAACATCCTGATGAGATAAATGTAGCTTTTAAAACTCAGCCAAGCATTCATAATAACATAATACCAGCCCTTGAGAAATGCCAACAAAGAACTCTATTGAAACTGCATGAACAGATGGTAATTTTTTCTAACCTACACCAGATTGCCTGTTAATTAAAGCAGTTCAAAGTTTTTTTTAAATTCTCACTGACAGATTAAGTCTGTTTTTTTTCAAGTTTAGTTAGCAGTTGATTGAAAAAAACTACAGATCGTGACACTTAAACAGAGATTATCTACTTTTCAGGAGTGTTTATGTCTATTCCATCAATTCATGACTCCTACACTCACTTGGAATATTCAAAATGTAGTCTGCTTGAACTCAGCACTAAGTTCAAATGGCCCTGATGAGTTTGGGTTTCCCACCTGTATGAAACACACCCCATTCCCTTTTCCCTGCTGGCAAAAATGGGATCAGTCAGAAATGGGGGTGGGATTTCTGGATCTGGGTCCAACCCACCATTTCTAAATGTCCACAGAGTCTCCCTTACTTGATGAAAATCCAGGCCACAGATTGAAGACTGGAAATAGAGAGTGATTAAGGGGTTAATAAGAGTGAGAAAATTAAGATAGTTACTACAGCAGAAAAAATGTATTGGGGAAACTAAAGGGCCAAGTCAACAAAACCCTAGGATCTAAAGGTCCACATAATAGAGTTCTAAAAGAGCTAGCTATAGAGATAGTGGATGTGTTTGCTATGATTTCTCCAAAGTGAGAGTGAAAACAGGAACTACAAGCCAGTTGGGCTGACATCAGACCTCAGGTAAATGATAGCATTGATTATGAAGGAAATATTAACATTGTGCTTAGAAAATCATACAATCAGACAAATTTAACATGGTTTTATGAAAGGGAAATTGAGTTTGACAAATTTATGGAAGATTTTTTAGAATGCAATAAATAGTGTAGATACAGGTGATCCAGTAGATTCAATATATGTAGGTGTCCGAAAGGCATTAGAATGCTGCACAAGATAAGGGCTTATGGAGTAGGGGATAATACTTTGGCATAGATGGAGAATTGGTTAATGGACAAGAATCAGAAAATAATCTTAAATGGAGCATTTTCAGGTTAGCAGATTGTAACCAGTGGTGTGCTGCAGGGATCAGCTATTTACAATCTGCATTAGTGACTTAGATGGAGAGACCAAGAGTAACTTATCTAAGTTTGCTGATGATGCAAAGCTAGGTGGGATAGTAAGCTGTGAGGAGGATGCAATGAGACTGCAAAGAAGTATAGACAAGTCAAGCGAAAGGCTAAAAAAGGTAGCAGATGGAATATAATATGGGGTAGTGTGAGGTTACTCACATTGATAATAATAATAGAAAGCAGAATAATTTTTTAAAGGTGTGAAACTTGCCAACCAATCACTACTCTCTTCACATACAGTATAAATTGTTATTTTCCCCTTATATTGGTATTCCTGCGAAGTGTCCTGATGTGTGCAAGGTGAAAAGCTTCGACATGTCTCTTTTTTTCAGCAATACTCAATTTCTGTACTACCAAAGAACTATTTGTATACCTGAGACAGAGGTGCAACAAAGACCAAATTCGGAATATCAACAAAATAATTCGACTTACAGATAAGTTAAGAACAGGTAAGCTACTTATCGAATTTCTCCAAACGTATTAAAGCCAAGGTTTTGCCAGTTTTCATGTTCAAATGTATCAATAATGCTAAAGTGAGACACAGTCCCACAATTGAGCGAGTATTTATGCGAGTTCAGATTGAACAGGTTGGTAATACAGTTACTAATTTACACCATGCCCTACACTGCACTTGTTCTGAGGTGCACAAACCTCTTTCATTTTCAATTTGATCCCTCTATGCCGCTACATTGCTTCAATAGATGACCACACAATAAACAGCACCCATTTGAAACATGTCCGCACTATAAACCCACTTAAGCAGAAGCGGTTTGGCAACACAATTACTGATGCTACTAAACACATAACAAATCTCTCTGACCACGTACTCTCAGAAAGCGAGGAGTTTGTCCTTGCACATGGTTTCAATTTTGGTGTGCCTTCACCCCCAAATCAAATGGGAAGAGGTATTTGCTGAGTTCAAACTCCTCTACTCCCAGCTATCCTGTCATGAACCAGCATCCTCTGAAGATGCTGAATCCTTGAAAGTACACCTAGCTGATCTAGCGCACACATATTGTGGGATTCCGAACGACCTGTCTGACTTTCACATAAAACATGAATGTCTTACAGCTTTGCAAGGCCTTAAGACCAACCTGGACATACACATCAGTAAACCTGACAAGGCAAGGGGAATATTCATCCTTAACAAGCGTGACTATAGCACCAGAATGCACATTATTCCTAATGACAGGACCAAATTCATATCCATTGGATCTGCCACTCAACATGACTGGATAGACTAGCTCAAAAGTGAGATTTTAAAAATGCTCGCCAGACTTGTGTAAGAGCAATGACCTACTGCGCGATATACATGACAAGGTTTGACCTCACGGTTCGCTACATTCACAAATGTATGGGCTGCCCAAGACACATAAGAGTAATGTCCCTCTACACCCCATGTTATCTATGACTGGTTCTGCACAACATGAATTGGCCAAATGGTTAGGCGAATTGTTACAACCACCTTTTGACCAGGTTTCCCACATAGACGGTGAAGGACTCCTTCACATTTGCAAAGGCCATTTGGAACTTGCATATCAGTAACAATGCTACATCCATGTGCTCTTTTGACATTGATAGCCTATTCACCAATTTTCCACTTAAGGAAGCCATAGATATTTGCAACGCAGCACTATATCATGATGATCCAGACCCGCCACCATTGCGTGAATCAGTCTTCATTGAACTTATGAACTCGGCAACTCGTGCAGTTGAGTTCAGTTTTAATGACACCATGTATGCCCAAATAGATGGTTTTGCTATGGGATCCCAGCTCTTGCAAACATCTTTGTTGGGTTCCATGAGAAACATGTCTTCGATGGAATGACACATAACATCCTACCCCTGGCATATTTCTGACATGTGGATGACATGTTTGCTCTGTTTAAATCCACAGCTGCATGTAACAGTTTCCTTTCATGTCTTAATGGGCTCCATCCTGCACTCAAATCCACCTATGAAATGGAGCAGTCAAACGAACACTCCTTCTTTGGCGTACATGTTGAGAACTCTGCCAGAGGGTTCTCTGCCATGGTCTAGCACAAGCTTACCTTCATTCGTCAATATACACTTTGTGATTCTTACAGTTCCAAATGTTATAAGATTGGTGTTATTAGCAACCTTGTAAATAGGGCCTGAGCCATTTGCTTACTATGCAAGCTTGATGCTGGAATAGAGCACAACAAAGGCATCCTGCAAGATAATGGCTACCCTGGTCAGATCATTTCACGCTGTATATCACACAAACTCATGAATGAGCCTAAGGCTGTCACTTTCAGCCCTGAAAAGTGCTCAGTCTACTTCAGATTATCCTGGAAGGACAAGGTATCTCAAAAATTTGAGCAACAGATGAAGCTAGCTGTTTCACACTGCTACTATACAGCAGCAACACGAGTGGTATTCGCCACTAACAGGATGCTGCCGTCAAGCCAAAAAGATGTTCTGCCTATCACACAAATGAGTAATGTGGTATATGAATTTCAGTGCCAGTGTGATGCCTGGTATATAGGCCATATGTTCCAAAGACTGGTGGATTGTATCAAACAGCACGTCCCAGCTGCTGTTCGCAATGGGCAGGGTACAGACCATAAACAAACAGCCCGCACTTGAAAAACTCAAAACACAGTGTCCAACATTTGATGTGATTCTGTGATTGGACAACATTTGCTAAATAATCCTCAGTGTGCTAAGAATTATGCTGACAACCAATTTAAGATTGTCAGTCAGGCTCACAGTGTGACGCGTTTGTGTGAACTGGAAGCGACACATATTAATACACAGGGTCCTGTGACAGACAGAAAGGACATGTACATACATTGCGCCTGTTTCAGCTAAAGGAAATAAGTGACAGCCATTCACTGACTCATTCTTCAGGGCAATACCTTGATCAATCCAGACCCATTGAAAAGAATGTAAATGCACACAAGTAGTCATTAAATTGTAATATCAAACATCTATTCATAAACCACAAAGACAGATAATCCTATTATAATCTCTTAAAGTTGTCGATCAAACGGTGAATACAACTTCCTGCTGAACTAAGTGGTTCAACAGCTTTTGAAATTCAACCAAGCTTTCATGGTGGCCTCAGCTGTCAAAACAAACCATTACAGCTCCAGACAATGGACCCTATTGAAACTGAAAGAACAGATAGCTCAATTTTTTCTAAGCTATTTCAGATGGCCTGCCATTCAAAGAATTCCAGGAGAAGGCAACTTTTTTTTTTCTAAGTTAAAGCAGCAGGCCAATTTTTTTCAAAGTTTAAGCACTGTGGACATTTAAATCACTTCAGATCGTGACACCAGAGCTCTCAAGCATTGTTTTCTATTGTTTCATATACACAATAATATTTTTTCAAATGGGTAAATACACAATGTTGGTCAATGCAATGGTCAACTTACCTTTTCAAGACAGAGCTCTATGATCAGTCACTGCAGTAAAAACAGACCTAACTTATAAGACAGCATCTTATAATGACATCTGAAGTTATCAAAACATTTAACACTTACCTCGTCAGCAAGTTTCCCCCAAGGTTCCTCAACTCTCTGGCCAAAGGGTTCCAAAACCCACCTGACACAATGAAAATAATGTGGAATATGAAATACAAATTTCCCCTAGGTCTGTCAGTGGCGACCCCGACATCACAGGTAGCGCAAATGGGGTTGCAACCCAAACCTAACCTTAACATCTTACCGCCTATTTGATGATTGTATGGGGCTCTTTCTCAAGGGGAAATTCAAATTTCTGGTCCCACTGCTTCAGTTTTGCTGTTTCTACACGCATTCCTGACTTTTTTGGGATATCCAGCCCTATTTTGTAAGTCACACTGTAATGTATATCCATGAGATTTTAGGTCCTCAATGCTGACTGGAGCTCTGAACTCTACTTTAAACAAAGAGAGCTTAATTTCAATCCCTTTCCCCTGTTGTACTAAGGACTGAGAAACAAGTGCTTCCTTCTTCTTCCTTGCTGCACAACCTTGATGTTTTGTTTAAGGAAACAAAAACATACAAAAAAAGAGCAGGAATAAACCCAGAGTACAGGTTTAAACTCTGTATATCAACACATTAAAATGACCATATCATTCCACCTCCACAACACAGTCAAGCATTTATTCACTTAGAGATGAAGAAAAAAGAAAGTTTTATATGTATACATTGCTTATCATGACCTTATGATGCTTCAGAGAGCTTTACAGCCAATGTAATACTTCTTAAAGTATAATCATTGTTGTATGTGTGGCAGGCAATTTGAACACAACAAACTTGTTAAATAGCCATGGAATAAATGGCAAAATAACTTTTGTCAGTGATACTGGTCCAAGGCAAACTTGTGCCTTTGAATTTTTTATGTCCACCCAAAGAGAAGACAAGATCTTAGTTTAATATCTCATCTGAAAGACAGTGCCAATCTAGATTTTGTGGCTAGGCTTCTGGGATGGGAATTGCACCAAAGTCCTTCTGACTCAGAGGCAACAGCATTACCACTTAACCACAGTTAGCAGTCTAAATAATTACTCTAAACCATGACTTTCACACTGATTCTGCATTGATGCTGTCATAGGGTAAAGACTGTAATCCAGTATGAACGGATTTGGGTGCCTGTGAAGTTATAATAAAATAGCTCCATATGCCGGTGCAGAAAGGGCTCAAACTACTACTTCAGCATTTTTTTAGTTTACAGCACTGAAACATGTCTCTACAGTGCTTACAGAACCTATAATAAAAGAGGCACTTACAACAGAATTGTTACACACAAGCCAAAACCAATAAAAGATTCAAATTTCCGAGCCAGTCTGAGCTCATTATAAACAGCATTAAAATTTATTGGAGTACAATTTCAGTGAAAAGAATTTAATTTAAAAAATGCTTTTCTTCCCCCATAAACCGAAACGAACTTCTGGCCTCCAAGCAGTCATGGAGTAAAGCACAAACATTTTGAACCTCATTGTGTGTTGGCCTTCTAATTACAGAAAAGCACTGGTGCATCTGCATTTAATAGACACTTGCTGCAATGCCAAACAGTGACTCATGTACATAGTTCCTGATAACCATGTTGCTACAATACAGCTATTAGTACCTAAGGGGCCCTTCTCCCATGTGGGGGAGGTCAACAGTTGCTGGTTGCTGTCATTTTGTTTCTCAGGGTCTTAGTGAGTACAAGATGTTCTGAACTGAACTGTATTACACAGGAAGCATTTTAAAGATTTTCCACTTGTCAACCTTCTGAAAAAATCAGGCATGGTTTCATTCTTCACAATTTTTTCTTCCTCCACCCCCATACCCACCCCCCACCAACACCATCCCAGCCAACTCTGAGAGTCCCAACTCCTGCCAGGGTGTTAGTTCCTGCAGCTGTTTCTCTAAATGGGCATTCTTCATGTTTGTAACCAGACAGTGAACGTTGGCAAGCTGTTCCACTTTGCGAAGCAACATGGCCCAGTCAAAAAATTGTCTTCGCTCAAATTCAGAAGTGTAAATACCCCTTCCCTTCACTAATTTTCATCCACTAACATGACACAAATAAGGAACTGAACCTGGGACCAGTTTGTCTCTATGGCACTGGATGGTGTCTTTCCCATAAAAAGATGTAATGCTAACCAGTGTCAATAGTAATTAGAACAATTTTTTTTTTCATTTCAATTGCCCAATGCAGCATCAAGCACTTTTGAGATAGGGATATCATGATTTAGATGCAGGGTATTCTGCTTCAGTTCCAGCACAACACACCCCAGCCCACCACCTGCACTTCCCCCAATATTTTCTGTTTCCCACAACAACTGATGTCCATCCTCTCTAAGTCAGAAGACATTTTGGAAAGAATGGCATGTTGCTTCTGTGACTTGGCTGTGTTAACCCTAAATGTTCTGAACCAGCTATGGGATAATTTGTCTCCAACCCCATACTAGACAGTGGGACTCATAAAAAAATGTGCAACTTAACTGCTTAAAATGTGATATATTTACAAAAATAAATAGCATATATGGAGGAGGGAAGGAATGAGGGAGGAGATTGAAGGGCATGAGCAGTGAATATTAAAACTGTGCTGTTAGGCAATCTTTTACAATATTGATTTAACTTTACAGTCTGACGGTTGAGCACCTCATTAAATTAATGATAGACCATGGTGGTCCATGAGCTGACATAAAACTGTGCCACCCAGGCAGGCTGGTATTTCTCGGAGTTTCTCGTAGACTGAGGGTTAAGCAAGGGAAGGGTGTTCAGCACATGAAGACAACTGGATAGTAGTGCAGTTTTGTTTTGAGGGCAGAAAGTTATTCACTCAATTTCCTTTTGTTGGATACTTGAGAATTCCAGGAAAACAGTTTTTGGACATCAAAATTCATAACTTACACTGATTACGAAATGGATTTGGAGAGAGCAGCAAGCAGATTGCCAACCAATTCCTTCAGCTCGAAAGTCTGAGGAAGAGACAGGGAGAAAACAGCAGGGAAGAAAAGAAAGGACTTGCATTTATGGGAATTTTACAAGCTTAATGTGTTGCACAATCAATTATGTACTTTGAAGTGTAGTCACTGTTAAAATAAAGGAAACGCGGCTGCCAATTTTTGCACAGCAAGGGGAGGCAGTAGTGATAGTGTCACTGGACTAGGAATCCAGAGACCAGAATATGCTATAGGGACAAGGGTTCGAATCTCACCATGGTATATGGAATTTGAATTCAATCAATTAAATATCTGAAATGAAAAGTCTAATGATGACCATAAAACCATTGTCAGTTGTTGTAAAAACCCATCTGATTCACTAATATTCTTTAGGGAAGGAAATCTGGCGTCCTTACCTGGTCTGGCCTACATGTGACTCCAGGCAACACAGCAATGTGGTTAATTCTTAAATGCCCTCTGAAATGGCCTAGCAAGTCACTCAGTTGTATAAAACCATGACAAAACGTAAAATAAATGAAACTAGACAGACCATTCGACATCAACCTAGGCTTCAGAAACAACTACAGCAAAAACAGCCCCATCGATCTTGCAAAGTCCTCGTTTCGAACATTTGGGGGCTAGTGCCCCACAGACTATTCAAGCAACAGCCTGACGTAGTCATGCTCATGGAATCATACCTTATAGATAATGTCCCATGTAATGTAACCATCATCACCCCTGGGTATGTCCTGTCCCACTGGCAGGACAGGCTCAGCAGAGCTGGCGGCACAGGTATATACATTTGGGAGGGAGTTGCCCTGGGAGTCCCCAACATCAACTCCAGACACCATGAAGTCTCATGGCATCAGGTCAAACATGGGCAAGGAAACCTCCTGCTGATTACCATGTACCATCCTCCCTCAGCTGATGAATCAGTGCTCCTCCATGTTAAACACCACTTGGAGGAACCACTGAGGGTGGCAAAGGTGCAGAATATATATCTGGGTGGGGAAGTCCAACGTCCATTACCATGAGTGGCTCAGTAGCATCACTACTAACCTAGCTGGCTGAGTCCTAATGGACATAGCTGCTAGACTGGATCTGCAGCAGCTGGAAAGGGAACTCAGAGGAGGGAAAAATATATTTGACCTCATGCTCACCAACCTGCCTTCCACAGATGCATCTGTCCATGACAGTATCAATAGGAGTGACCACCACACAACCCTTGTGGAGACAAAGTCTCATCTTCACAGTGAGGATACACCCCATCCTGTTGTGTGGCAATACCACCATACTAAATGGGTTAGATTTTGAACAGATCTGGCAACTGAAGACTGGGCAACCATGAGATGCTATGGGCTGTCAGTAGCAGCAGAATTGTACTCAAACACAATCTGTAACCACATGGTCTGGCACTTACCATTGCCACCAAGCCAGGGGATCAACCCTGGTTCACTGAAGAGTGCAAGAGGACATGCCAGGAGCAGCACCAGGCATACCTAAGAATGAGGTGTCAACCTGGTGAAACTATAACACAGGACTACTTGCATGCCAAACTGCACAGACAGCAAGTGATAGACAGAGCTAAGTGATTCCACAAGCTCTGCAGTCCTGCCACATCCAGCTGTGAATGGTGGTGGACAATTAAACAACTCACTGGAGAAGGAGACTCCACAAATATCCCCATCCTCAATGATGGGGAAGCCCAGCACATCAGTGCAAAAGGTAAGGCTGAAGCATTTGAAACAATCTTCAGCCAGAAATGCCGAGTGGATGATCCACCTCGGCCTCGTCCGCAGATGCCAGTCTTGAGCCAATTCGATTCACTCCACGTAATATCAAGAAATGGCTGAAGGTGCTGGATACTGCAAAGGTTATGGGCCCTGACAATATTCCAGCAATAGTATTGAAGACTTGTGCTCTAGAGTGTGTGGCACCCCTAGCCAAGCTGTTCCAGTACAGCTACAACACTGACATCTACTTGGCTATGTGGAAAATTGCCAAGGTATGTCCTGCACACAAAAAGCTGGATGAATCCCACCCGGCCAATTACTGCCCCATCAGTCTACTCTTGATCATCAGTAAAGTGATGGAAGGGGCCACCAACAGTGCTATCAAGTGACATTTGCTTAGCAATAACCTGCTCCCTGACACTCAGTTTAGATTCCACCAGGGTCACTCAGTTCCTGACCTCATAACAGCCTTGGTTCAAACATGGACAAAAGAGCTAAAGTCCCAAGACGAGGTGAGAGTGACTGCCCTTGACATCAAGGCCGCATTTGACCGAGGGTGGCATCAAGGAGCCCTAGCAAAACTGGAGTCAACGGGAATGAGGAGGAAAGCTCTCCACTGGTTGGAGTCATACCTAGCACAAAGGAATATGGTTGTGGTTGTTGGTAGTAAATCAACCCTGTACCAGGACATCACTGCAGGAGTTCCTCAAGATAGTATCTTAGGCCCAACCATCTTCAGTTACTTCACCAATGACCTTCCCTCCATCATAAGGTCAGAGTGGGGATGTTAGCTGATGATTGCACAATGTTGAGAACCATTCAGGACTCCTCAGATACTGAAGCAGTCCATGTCCAATGCAGCAAGACCTGGACAATATCCAGGCTTGGGCCGACAAGTGGCATGTAATATTTGCACCACTCAAGTGCCAGGCAATGACCATCTCTAACAAGAGAGAATCTAAGTATTGCCCCTTCACATTCAATGGCATTACCATTGCTGAACACCCCACATCCTGGGGGTTACCACTGACCAGTAACTGGACTGGATTAACCATATAAATACTGTATCTACAAGAGCAAGTCAGAGATAGGAATTCTGTAGCAAGTAAATTACCTCCTGACTCCCCAAAGCCTGTCCTCCATCCACAAACATTCACTCCTTCACCACTGACGTGTAGTGGCAGCAGTGTGCACCATTTACAAGATGCACTGCAGGAACTCACCAAGCATCCTTAGACAGCACCTTGCAAACCCACAACCACTACCATCTAAAAAGACAAGGGCAGCAGCCACATTGGAACACCAGCACCTGTAAGTTCCCCTCCAAGCCACTCATCATCTTGCTGTTCCTTCGCTGTCGCTGGGTCAAAATCTTGGATCTCCCTTCCTAACAGCACTGTGGGTGCACCTACATCACATGGACTGATATAGTTCAAGAAGGCAGCTCACCACTATCTTCTCAAGAGCAATTAGGGATGGGCAATAAATGCTGGCCTAGCCAGTGATGCCCACATCCCATGAATGAATAAAATAAAAATTCCCTCATACAGCAGTTAAATAATTGCCTGGGAATCTGTTTTTAATGATGTTGGTTGAGGGACAAATGTTGGCCAAGACACTTAAAGAAACTCCCTTGCTCTTCTTCAAATAGTGCCACGAGATCTTTCGCTTCCACATGACAGGGCAGATGAGGCCTTAATTTATTGTCTAATCTGAGAGATAGCACTTCTGACATTACAGCACTCCCCCAGTACTTCACTGGTCTTTCATCCTTAGCTATGAACGCAAGTCTCTGGAGTGGAACGCCATCCCAGATCACAACAAATTCATTGTATTGAGCCCCACTTTAAACTCTTCCCATAAAGATTTGTTTAATATTTTTATTAATGATGAATGCTGTGTCTAAATCTGATTTTGTTATTTGCTGAATCGTAAAGCACTCACTCATTGTGTAACAAAGATGACAACATACATACCATTAACCTTTTGAAATTCGGCAGAACATTTCACTGCCAGCTGGCTGCAGATGTTGTATCCAGCAGTAAGACATTCAAGTTATCTTTCTGCCTCTAGTCAGTTTCTGGTCAGTTTCATAATTTTAGTAAGAACCAAGCCAAGTCCTCCATGTACCTAAGCTGACTTAACGGTTGGAATTTCCGAGACTACTTTCTTACTTTCACATCTGAAAACGTCCTGGTAAGAAAATGTTCGGGATGAGATAGCCGCAGGAACTTAAGCAAGGATATTCCGCCTGCATCATAAATTTACCATGAAAAGCAAAATTTTATGACAAGTGACTCATTGCTCAGAAAGCTGTGTTTTTTTTTATCCTATCTCATATTGTAGCAATGTCATTTCCTTGCTGCTAAAGAACAGCTGGGGTCCTCCTCTGCAACTCAAATGTCGAAAAATGTTGGTCATGGCTAGTCATCTATTCTAGATTTGTTAAGATATGTGGCCTGAGACACAAGAGGCCAAAGTTGAGAATATACAATGCCAAAGGGCAGTCTTCATCTCAATTCCAACTACACATTCAGAAAACCAACCTTAACACAACAGTAATCTTGCATCAGTAGAATTATATAAAGTTAGAAAGACTTAGACTGGGCCCCTTTTCTATCTCAGAGGATAAGTGTACCACATAATCTGATACTGGTTCACATGGTCATTGAGGTTATCTGGTCTGCATTGTATTTATTAAGTCCAGGCAGGGGCAGTTTTGGGGCATGACAAATGGCCTCCGAGTCTTTGGCAAGGGAAAGAGAAAGTTGGCTAGGATTGTTTAATATATCTTTGGAAAATTTGATGTGTACTTGAAAGGCAATATTTACAAGGCTATGGGGGAAGAGCAGTGAGTGTGCTTCAAATCTGAGAATTCTTTCAAAGTGCCAGCAAAGGCATGAAACACATCCTCTTGTATTGTAAGATTCCATGGTTATTTTTTGACTGTTTTGTTGCCCAGTGATGCCATCTGGGAAATGTATGAAAGTGGATGTTTAATTCTGTGGTCAAATAGCCTTGCTGCAATCATTAATGAAGTCTAATAAGTTCATGAGTGAAAATGGGCACCAAGGGGACATTACAAGGGACTTCCAGCACCTATAAAGCTGTACGTCTTCACAATAGAAATTTGGGGAAGGGCATGTACTTGTTTACCTCTGACCCCTGACCTGCTACAGTCTTGGCAGCTTTTTTTAAAAGACATTTTTTTTAAAATTAGCTACAGTTTGGGGAAATGGCTTTAATGTAAGTAGCTATGTGTGACAATTCTAACTGCTCATCCTTCAGCATAATTTAATCATGAAAGCCATGAGAAAAAACTAATAATCCAATAAAAGTGTGACAGCAGGACATGAAAACACAGATCCAAGCTGGTGAAATTTAGGTTTGATGTCAGAAAGAAATGTACACCTGGGAAGAATGGTGGAGGTATCAAGTCTGGAATCATTCAAGGAAGGGTCGTGATGGAAGACAGTAGAGATTTTCTGATCGGATGAGTTGGGATGGTGGGAGGGGGGGTGGTGGGGATGGGCCCGCAAACAGTCTTCCTCATTCGTTTCTAAGGAAAGGTAACCTGCGCTCCACAGTGTTCGGTAATGTGGTTCTGAGGACTGTATTCCTTCCAAGTGCACTCAACAAGAAAGTTGATCTGGTTTACACATCAAGAAAACAATCTGAACCATACGGTGGATCTTACTGCTGATGGTGAACATCAGTGTGGCAGGCACATAACTCACAAGTACCGACTTTAAATTATAATGGCACCAGATATGAACTCACTCTGACTGGTTCCAATATTTCGTTCAAGCCACGAGCATCTCTCTGGCTCTTAACCAGGCCATAAAACATGTCTTCAATAAGCTGTCAACCGTTAAAATGTTATTTCAGTCTATGTGAATTTTTACCAATGATTTTTAAATGTTTAAAATTTTACATTACCCATATAGAATAAAGCAATAGAAATGTGTCTGGGACAGGATACTGCAAATGGAATATGCCAGGGCTGAATTCTCCTGGACTGCAACATTAAATGACAACAACCTTGAAAAATTATGGCACTCAGGCTGTCATACGACCTCTTTTACTACAGCTTTCTGCCCATAGGATTCAAAGTGGTAGAAGATTGTTGAGCTGGATCAAAGAACTGGTTACTGGGCCCATTTTTAGACTGTGCAAATGGATGGGTTTTGAATGAGATAAAATTAGGCCCTAACTAGTGTTTTACTCTTCTTTTCATTTTACTATATTATCTCAATATGCAACCAATGCTGTAACAACTTACATTTTATATAGGAATCCTCAGAGAGGAATACTTCTCACAGTACTTAACAGGGACAGCTCAACTGAATAAGAAAGAAGAAAAGGGTTAGGTGAGAGATAGAATGGGCGCTTGAAGGGATAGATACATAGACAGGGAGGGATATAGGAAAGTTACGTGGTTTTCAAAGCGAATTCCAGGGGGAAGGGATGTAATGATTGGGAGAATGGTCACTGATGATGCAGTGTTTTAATCTGATGACAGGGGAGTATGGAGGTAGGAAGGCAGGCATACAGAGCATATGTGAAGTCAGTGATCGGCATGACCATACCATGGATCAATTCTTTTGGAGCAAAGAGGGAGAATGTGAGGTGTGAATGAACACTCATCTGGGAAAGGGATAGTTTTGACAAAGACTGGACAGGGAGCATGAAGATCAGCTCAAGGTTAAACAAAACACCAAGATTGTGTACCACTGGGTTTAGCGTAAATGACCAACAGGGGAGGTTGATGGAATTAAAAGCTAGATTTCTCTTGGTGTTAGTAGGAGATGATAGAGTAGTGGGTGGTGTCAATGGTGATGGGGGAAAGGGTGTGGGTGACTGGAAGAGGGGAAATGGTGCCGGAGCACAGAAAATAAGTGACAATTATCATGCAGTGCCTCCTGTTGGATGGACACAGATGCTGCATGGGAATTGGGTCAGTGGGTGGGCAGAGAAATAGATCATCTCAGCTGTGCAACTGAAAGGGAACCCTAGAAGGCAGTATTGACAATGCTAGTGACCTGGGGTATAAGTTTGACAGATGAAGGCTCAGCATGCGCAGTTGTGTGTTTGCACATTTAAGAAGTTTCATTTAAGAAGTCACAACATTTAAGAAGTATTTAGATGAGCACTTGAAACATAGCATACAGGGCTATGGGCCAAAAGCTGGAAAATGGGGGTAGAATAGATCAGCCAAAAGACCTGTTTCTGTGCTGTATAACTTTATGACTATGACTTGGCTCGCAAATGCCCTGCCACATATCTTTCTCCCAGCAGACACTCCATGAGGTGTGGTCAGCTGCACGCAGAAGTGATGCTTTGGACAGGGAAGCATTCACTAAGCTTTAAGGACCATGCTGAAAAAAGACAGTAGAAAGTGATTATATTTACAGCGGTCAGATTTGTGACAATGATTTGTTCACCTGTGCAACCAGTTGTGAGCAAAATTTCTTTATTTTCTGTGGCCTGCTATCGACAGCAGAGGTGTAGGCAGCCTGCTGAATAGTTTGCCCAGTTGCCTTTGATGATTTTGGTGTCCATCCTCTGGTGAGCTGAAGCCTGGAGAGCCCTGGCCTCCTTTGACTGTCCTGTCAGCCAGCTGCTCCCTCTGCAGTGACAGAGGACAAAGTTGAAGGTCTCAGAGGCAATGTGGATTCTGATGATCCGGACAACCTCTGAGGATGACCCAGGGGTGTCCAGCTGCTGCTCCTCCTCCCTTAGGGTGTCCAAAGGCCCCATCCAGTTCTTCGAGGGGAAGAAGCACCTGGAGGGCGGTCGAGGTGCCCTCTACCTCTCTCGTGTGCCAACTGCAACAACTCCCCCATGGCTGCCGCAGGTCTGCGCACACATCTCTGGCTGGACTAGGGTCCAGCCACCCACTCCATGGAGACCTCAATGCATGCATACATCAGCACCACTTCATCAGAAAGCAGTTGGACAGACTCCTCTGGCTTGCATGCCACTCAGTTGAGGGCCTCCAACACTCTGCCTGATGTTGCTCAGCTTCCTGCTGACTTTCCACCATGAGTTGGAAGGCCGATTTCAAAGGCCAGTCATTGGGCCTCGCAGTTGCCTCTTCCCCACTAATCTTCTGAATGCCGGTGAGCTCGGCTGACCATGCCTCCCCTTGCAGCATACCAATGTCCGTGTGGTGACCACCAGATTGTGAGACCCTTCCTAAGCTTGAACTAATACCCACTGAGGTGTGTGTCCCTGGGCTGGTGGAGGGTGCAGGTGTCTGCTGTGATGCCTCTACTGGTGCACATCTCTCTTCTTGGCTCATCTCTGGGCTATGGCTTCTGCTGAGGCCTGACAGGGAGTCCTCATCCTCGGGGCTTGGCCTCTTCTTGGTGGCACCTGTAGGTGAGAGTGGAGAGAGAGAGCAAGTAACAGCATGATCTGCCTTCAACATGGAGGCACATTTGGCCCTGTGGTTTCCTTTCCATGGATGGATCCTTACGGGGCTGAGGCCTAAATACAAGTGACACATCACCAACTGCCCAGTCCCTCTCCATGCAGCCAGCTGAACTGCCATCTCCTCGAACTCCGTGAGGTACCTCAGATGTGGATGCCCACTTCCCTGTTTCCTATAGTTGTGCCTCATCTTCTCCTGCTCAAAGAGAACAGAAAAGATGTTTGAGAGCAGATGTATGTTGCATCCATTTGTACATGACATTTTGATGTTCAACTCTCATTCTTGCACTCTTAAGGTAGGCCATTGTTTTGTGGCATGGCATTAGTGCACTGCAAGTCGTCTTGAAGGGTTTTGGGCCTGTTCCCTCCAGGGCAAAGAGCCCATCTACATTGCTTTTTCTTTCATGGGATGTGGATACTGCTGGCAAGGCCAGCATTTGTCGCCCATCCTTAATTGTCCTTGAACTGAGAGGCTTGCTAGGACATTTCAGAGGGCAATTCAGAGTCAACCACATTGCTGTGGGTCTGGAGTCACATGTAGGCCAGACAAGGTAAGAACAGCAGATTTCCTTCCCTAGATGACATTAATGAACCAGATGGGTTTTTGCAATAATCAATGCTAGCTATCATGGTAACCTATTACTGATAGTAGCTTCATTCATTGAATTTAAATCCCACCAGCCACCATGATGGATTCAAACCCATGTCTCCTGATAATTGAAGGCTTCTCAAAATTCCCACATTTTTCATATCATCAACAAGGATATGACTTTTGGACTTTTCTGGCAGAGGATCCAACAGCTGAGTTAAGTGTAGAACCCTGCAGACAGGAGGCTAGGCCCATGAAGGCCTGGGACTGGACATGCCCGGGCTTGTTGAGTGCAGTGTGGATTGTTGCCTGAAGCCAGACAATGAGAGGAGACAGAAGACGAATTCTTCCCTTTAAAACAATCAACCCAGAGAAAGACTTCATCTTACAAGAAACTAAAGCCCATCAAAGTCTTGCATAAATAATCACTACTAACTAATAAGGCAGGAAGGCGGCAATCAATGCAATTATGCGAACCCATCAATACTCTACACATACAATGGCTTTCAGTTCAAAACCCGTTACGGGGGCAGGAAGACAACGATAAACATCATGCGAGCCCATTAAAAACAACAAGACAACAATCACCTGAAGAAGCCCACCAAAATCAGACAAGGAACTAACCTTGATTTGGATTGAGATAAGAAATTCAAAAAACAGTATAACTGGGCCAACCGTTACAAAGGGGGAGGAGGGGGCGCAATTTTGGAGCAGTTGAAGCAGAGTTTAAGCAGGAAGAGGCAGCTGAGCCAAGCAGAGGAAGGAGATCTGGAGGTTTTCAAGCCCGCAGGCAACATCATGGCGAGGGTCACGGGGTGGCTGGTTCAACCAAAAACAACAAGGCCACAACTGCAGCCCTCCACGAAGATCGACCACCCACAACCACGCCCTCCACCCAACTGAAGAACCTTCGCAGATTCCACAGACCAGGACCACGTGGGGACAGCAGACCCCAGAGGACACAAAGAGCGTCTCCCAAAACTGCAACCGGCTTACCTGGCTGGATTTTGAACTGTCAAGGAACCCTGGTTAGTGAGCATGATCCCTGACCTCTCCTAGTTCAATTTAGTTAGGTTTTGGGGGTGGGACAAGGGTAAGGGGATTAGTAGTGTGATTTTCCCTCGTTATGCTCTGTGTTCCCCATTCTTAACTAAGTGTAATTTGTAGGTCTGTATAATCTCAGTGTAATCCTAATGTTATAAGTTCACTTGTGACTTCAATAAACCCAGTTTTTTTTCTTGCACAAAAACCAGTTGTGTGCTGCACTTTGTCACAACCCCCAAATAAATCCAAAGTCTAGAACCCTGGGAGTGGGAGCGATTCGGACTGCTCAAAAGTCAAAGGTGAAGCTGACACACACCACCACCCCCTACATCATTAGCCTGGGTCTCTGGATTACCAGTCCAGTGACATTACCACTACCCCACCATCTACTCCAATGCAAGGAGAAGTCTCAGACAGCCATCTGATTTGCGGAAGTTGCTGGTGGTCTCTTTGCCTATGCCCTTTCCTTCACCACCACCTTCACTTCTATACAGTGACCTCTGTATGTGGAAGGGTAAAGGAGGCACAGAAGCCACCCCACTGCAGAGTGGATATGCTGCAATGGGGCTGCGAGGCACGACTGTCATTGCCACCGAGACCTTGGTACCCTTACAAATTGGTCTCATTGTGGTTGGTATGAGCAGCTGAAGCTTTACTGACCCTGGCGGAGCAAATTAGATAATTTATCCTTCTGCAGCATTGTATTGCCAACCTCCTTTGGTCAGCCCAGGCACTGACAGCATCGGCCACTTGTGCCCATTAAGGGTTGGTTTCCCTTCTTCTCCTCCCATTAGCAGAGGTCTTCCGGACCTCAACATGATCCAGGGTGGCGCACAGGGAGTCAGCACTGAATTTTGGCACTGGACGTCTCTGCGGTTCCTTTAGACAGTGGATGTCCAGGTGCCTTTTAAATATGGTGCCTGGATATGATGGCGGGACCCGCGCCATCCAGCCCACCCCACCATGCAAGACATCGCGGAACCCCTGGCTGCATAATTAATGATGCCAGGCCTGTAAGATATCGCGGGATTTCCCATTGGCCTCCACAGCGGGAAATACTCCCCGTCCCTCCCCCCGCCACGGGACTTGGTACCGGATGGGAGAATTCCACCCGTAGCTTTCTGCAATGTATGATACTAAAGAACAGCCAAAGGTGATTCGCTCACATCTAATTTCTGTTCCACAATCGTCTGTGGAATTAGCAGACCTGATAGGCTGCAAAAGATTTATTGATCCATTCTATGGTACTACGATGATTGTAGTGATAAACTCTTATTATCAGTAGAGGTCAGTTTGTAAGCATTAAGCATGCAAATTCATTAGTGATGTCTTTTCTGAACTGGGTCAAGCAGGGACCTCTCCTCCAGTCAGCCCCACAATTTTCTCTCTATTGCCTGTCCTTCCCACACACAAGCAAATAAAACAGGCCAGCTAGTCCAACTCATTAATCATCTAGACACACTGAGGAACACTTTAGCTGTCTCCTTTTGTAGTGTTTTTCTTTTCACTTTTCATTTCAGGCTTGGTGGATTGTCAGTCAGTGAGTGCTAGCTGAATAGAGTTTATTACATTCCGCCACACATTGCAATTTAGTCTCTGTAGAATTTGTGGGGGTACCTCCCTGTGCTGTTTGCAGCTGAAAATTGAGAACCAAAATCCAGACAGTAACATTCCCCTCACCCCACCACACAGAGATACTAATAAGAAGTGTCAGTGCGATTAAAATGATATGGCCTCATAAAGGTAACTGGGCAGGTATGATGGCAGAATGTTGTCAGACTTTAGAAGGTCTTGTAATATGTTTACTGTTAGTTGAATAAAACTGGTGGCTAACAATTGGCATCAAAAACTTGGGAGTAGAACAGTGAGTCCTTGGACAGACCTCCTCTAGCAAAACCAGGTAGGCCTCCAAGGGTGTAAAAATACCGCCTCTGGTGCAGCCTACCCAGCCTTAGTTCCTCCTCTATCTCCCTCCCAAAATGTAAGTAAAGTCGGATTCCCATCAGGGGAAGCCATCAGTATTCAGTATTGATGAATACTGAGCACTATTAGTATTGCTCCAAAATACACACTTGGCAAAAAGTATCCTGAGCAACCAAGAGCAAACAGGGAATTAAAGAACCAAAGCAATAAAACAATTTGAAACAATGCTCAGACCTCTAACTGCACATTATTAGGGCAGAGCATTGGCATCTTGAAGATGCAATTCCGATGCCTGGGCAGATCTGGCGGAGCACTCCAGTACAGTCCCCAGAGGGTCTCAGATCATTGTGGTTTGCTGCGCGCTGCACAACCTGGCACTGAAAAGGGTGGAGGACCTGCCAGATGCTGACATGGAGGCACTGCACGTCTCCTCTGATGAGGGGGACATCAAAAGAGATGAGGGCAATGAGGTCAAGGAAGACAAGGCTGCAGGAGAAAAGGGCATAGCATGGACCAGACGAGGCAGACATGCACATGAGACCCTCATAGCCACCAGATCCCATGAGGAGAATGATGAATAGTATAAAGTTTCATCTTGGACAAGTGCCCTCCACCATGGGTTAACATGAACACCAGCATCGCTATCCCTCTCATTTCAACAATCCACATTGATCTGAGAGTGAGTAGTTACACATTAGGCTCAACATTGTCCTTATCCTTTGAAGGATGAGGATGCCTCAAGTGCATGTGTCTTTGCCGAGATGAGGTGCTGACTGGGGGAGCATCACACGTCAGAAGATGCTGCCTCTTCAAACATCTCTCCAGGATTCCAGTCATGATGTTAGTCTACAAGAGGCAGGAGCTGATTCTACAAACCTCAATGGGCTCATAACCTTCAGTCTGACAAAGGTCCTCAAGAAGATCCATTTCCATCAACAGAACTACGCAGTCGGTTTAACCTTGATAGTGATCCTAATATTTGACACTTGTACCAAGGTAGCCGAGCACGTTCCACAGGTGTTAATCCATTTTGAAATCACTCAGTCCCCTGTCTCACCTTCAAATGCATTACATTGATATCTGGCACTCTCAGTTAGGGATGCAAGCTTGCATTTAGCCGGACCTTTCAATGGTACTGGAGCACTTCAGGATGACCATGTTCACATACTTGCCTGCCATTCATCAAAATACCTCCTCTTTAAGAGAAACAGTTACCCCTAATGCCATCCCTGTCCTTGTGAACTCAAAAATGCAAACACACTAGCCATCTAGGTGACACCTCATTGATAAGAAAGAGCACACATCAGCTTCATTACATCCTCGTTCCTAGCCCATTGCTGCCCTCAACAGGGTCTTCCCATCAAGCTAACATATGCACATTGACAGCATGTTTCAAGGCTCCATTGACAGCAAGACATTACCATTTGGATTTATCATTGCTGACCTTGGCGGGTGTTTAGGTGGGGGGAAGCTAAGCCGGAAATATGGCTTAGCGCTGCATCCCTGCATTGTGACGAGAGCCTTGTGGACATTATACAGACAACTATGGTGGGAAACAAATGCTCAATGTTGTAGCTTTGAGCGCCAGGCCAATAATGTGGCTACGATGGGCAGGTCTCCGGTGATTGAGGTTGGAAGGTGTTCACACTTACTGGTGAGCTTAGCAGGTGTACGCTCAGAGAGTCTGCAGCATGCAAGGCAGACAGGAGAGCACACAAGCTCTGAGAATGGGCTCATAGATTGAAAACCCTGCTGAATGACAATGAGTTCTAGGAACTGTTCCCCTTCCCCAGGCTTTTCCACATTTATTCTTCTGCAGTAAGCCTTCACCTTCCAAGAATACAAATGAGTCAGATTAACACTTCAGCCTCAATCTTACACAGCCAAGGATGAAGATGACATGACCCAGCAAAACATGTGGACAAGGTGCCTTCCACAAGAACACTTTACAACGAGGGTGAGGTATCACTGTCATAGAAAAAAAATCTGAAAATAGGCACACACTGTGATGAGATCGATGTACACAAGATCGAACAGTGCCACATGATAGTGACATCTGCCATAAGTGCAGGGAGGGAGCATAGTGTTACACCTGATTGAATACAGCACAGCACAGCATGAAGAGGAGGGATACACAAGAGCTGATGTGTAATGAGTGCCTTTCTATTTACTGTGGTGAGAAATATATACATGTTGTAAACACCTGTGCCACTGTTGTGTTCCAAATATTTCTTGATCTTCCTAACTGTACCTCTACCTCTCGGTGCATCCTTGACATCCAGTGGAGGTGGAGGCAGCCTGCTGGCTGCTATGCCCTGTTGTCTGTGATGACTTTGGCAATCATCCTCTAGAGGGCCAAGGCCTGGAGGGCTCAGGCCTCCTTGGGCCTTCTACTGTATTGCAGGTGACTCTCCTTGGCCTGCGGACCTGCAAGTGAGGGAGTCACAGGAAGATAGGATTGGGATAAGCTGGACACTCTCAGAGTCAGTGAATGACCCCAGGGTATCCAGCTGCTGGTCCTCTTCCCTATGGATGCCCTAGGGCCCCTGGCTGACTTCTTGAGTGGAATGAGCAGCTGCAAGTGAGATTGAGATTCCCTGGCCCCCTCTCATTTAGCCACCAATGCCTATAGTGATGAAGTGCAACTCCTGGACTGAGGGCGCCATGGCAGCCACCATCCTACCAGTGTTGACTTCAGTGTGCTGGCATGCTGGCATTATAACCTCAGATTGAACGCAGACCGACTTCTCCATCGTACATTGCAACCTATGGAATGCAGCTGACAATCCTTCTTGATATTCCCCTAACAGCCGCTGCAGCTCCACCAAATGAGTTAGGACCCAGTCCAGAGGCTCGTCATCTGTCTCATACTCAACAGATTCCTTGCCTCCAGCAGTTCTCCGAGTGCTGGCGACCTTGGATGTCCCTGCCTCCACCTGCTGTGGATCAGATTGTGTGTGTGCTCACCAGTTTGTTTCCCCAAGGCTGCTCAATAACTAGGTTCCACTGAGGTGTGTGTCTCTGCACTGGTAAAGGGTGTGGGAGAGCGCTGTGATGAGTCTTCTGCGTGCATTTCTACAGGATTCTGATATGTGGACCTCCTCTGGCCATCACGGGGATAGAGCAACTCCCAGTAGGTTTCCGTGGCCTCCAGAAAGCAGCCCAGCAAGGCGTCACTAAACTGGGCACTGCAGAATTCTTCGCTTTGGGGACCATCACTCTTCTGGAGCAATCCTGGGATGTAGACATTGAGAAAGCTGTGTGGGGGTGCAGTTTAAATATGACGCCCGAAGCGATGATCCGCTGAGGTCACAGCGGGGCGGGCGAAGCAGAGGCTGCCTGCCTGCCTGCCCACCCATGATACGACATGTTTCCTGCTCATGCATATTTAATGAGGCGGGAAGTGGACAATATGGCATGAAAACCCACCATTGCAGCTGGAAAGGGAGTTCATTTGACTGCTCCATTTCAAAGGTGAATTTGAGCGCAGGATAGAGCCCATTAAGACAATCAAGGAAATTACTCCATGCAGCTGTAGATTTAAAAATAGCAAATATATCATCCACATACTGGAAATACGCAAGGAGTAGGAGGTTGTGTGTCATTCCCATCGAAGGCACGTTTCTCAAGCCTCCTTTTTCACCAATACTCAAGTTCTGTACTACCAAATGACTATTTATTTATATAATGCACATTATAACTCTCAATAATTCATAGCTACATAAATTTTGAAGTTTCAATTCTGTATTTACAGGGTATTTGATATACATGATGACAAATTACACACACGACCAGATTTTATGATAGTCACCACAACAGGGTTTTAGTTACATGCAGCAGAAAATACTGATGGGATATACAGTTATAAATAATTTTCCTCTCCAACAAAAATATTATGGCTAGAATTTTCCAGTGGTTGGGTGGGCTTGCAGGCAAGCCCACGATCGGGCTCCAACCGTGATTTCACACTGACTGGCCAACCAACGGCTAGCCAGCATGGAATACATGCTACAGTGCTGAGCACTGCCAGGGTGGGGACAGGAGGAGTGCGAACACTGAAGTTTGCACATGTGAGCAGTAAAAGCTCCCTGAGGCATTGAGCCGCCTCGGGGAGCTGAAGGTTTTTAAAATTAAAAATTAAAAACTTAAGCAATGTTAAAAAAATGTCCCCTCATCTGATTCTGTCACATGAGCAGGGACATGTTATGAGTGAAATTTCAAAATTCTTATTTAATTTTTATTTACTGTTGGAAACCTCATTCCACCCATGGATGAGGTTTCCTAAAAAATCCAAAGGCCACTTGGCCTTTTGGCCTGCCCGCCAACTGTAAGTGAAAAATTTCATTTAATTATTACTTTAATGGCCTTAGTAGGCCTGTAAATTGTCAGCGGGCACACTGCCGACTCCTGCGTGCACCTGGCGACCGAAATATCGCACGAGTGTGCAATGACGTTGGGACGCTTGCCTGACATCATTGCACGTCATTTTATGCTCGCTCAGGTCAGGTGTGTGGCCACCCGACGAGAGCAATATTCTGCCCAATGCCTCAAAAAACTTTCATTAAGCACAAATATATAAATTTATAAAACTGTATGTATATCTGTCAAATTTAGACCGATTTGCACAAATTTAGACTGTGATGCTAGTATGTACATCCCAAAGACTGGCGGATCATATCAAACAGCATGTCCCTTCTGCAAGGGGCAAAGCACAGACCGTACCCAACCGGTCCGTGCTTGCAAAACTCAGAACATCCAGCATTAGATGTGATTGCGCAATTGGACAGCATTTGCTAAATAATCTTCAAAGTGTTAAGAATTGGCTATTGCAAAGACAGAAGAGTTTGCAAGCTTATTGCATCTATCCTAAAACCCAGGAAATGGGTTTGTGTTGGTTTCTGCAAAAAAAACTGAACACCTATCTTTTCACTGACCTTTTTTTTGCAGCAGTCCAGCCTTAGGCAGCTGTCCATTAGGCCGCACCCACCAACAACAACAAAAAAAAACACACAAGGATTTAAAGGGGTCTTGCTGCTGTCAGAAATCAGTCCGAGATCCATTGCTGCCTCGGAGCTCCCAGCCCCACAATCTCACCTTGCGAACCCCACTCATTGCTTGGGAATCCCTGCTTTAAAGACAATAATACCCATGTAACATAATCTCCAGCATCATCCTCGCCATTCCTTTGGCAATCATGCAATCCCCACTACATCTTTCTGATTTCTTTGAGATATTGTTGCTTTAATCTTTGAATGGATGCTAAGAAAATGGAAACAAGAAAAACAGAAAGACTGAAAGTTTACGTTAAAATGGTTACTTTCCCAGCTCACGCTCTTGACAGGGTGTCTCATCTATCAGTTCCACTTTTCAGGAAACCTTGTAAAAAGTGCACATAATGTTTGACTGGAACATGAATTTAATACAATTAGCCCTTTAAAATTCTAACATTCTAGATTTACAAAAGAGATATAGAGGCAGAAGCAGAGATTTCTGGAGATATAATTCCCATATCCATTGAATTGATGAAATACAGAAAATATCAGTCAGCATTGGGAGTTTGAAGCAATTAAAATTAATGTTCTGGACTCCAACGTGAAGCTCTTTGGGCTATTTTTCTATGTTAGAGACAGTATACAAATGCAAGTTGTTGGTGTTGTACTCAGATTGTCAGCAGCCAAAGCAGAACCCCTATGAATTTATGGGAAGTTACGTGCATACAACCTTGAGCCACAATTAGGGTGGAGTTTTACGGGCACTTCACAGTGTGGCGGGGGGGGCGGTGGGGGGGGTGCGAGGCCATAAATGTGACGAGTCATTCAAAAGTCTATTGACTTTGATGGGACTGTAAAATGCCACTGGCGTAAAATTCCGCCTTTAGAGGAACATGTACGGTATTCATTATGCCAAAAGAATATAGATGATGCAGGGTGGGAGGAGCTCATGTGGAACATGAAAACCAGCACAGACAAGTTGGACTAAATGACCCATTTCTGTGTCATATGTTCTATGTAATTCTGTGAACCTCTTGGTAAATTCTCTCATTTTCTTTTTGAAAAGGAGGATATACAGATATTGGATTCACACAACAGGTCAGTCAGTATCTAAGTTCAGCAAAAACAAGTTCAAATTTCAATTTTGTCAATTCTGAGAAAGGATCTTCATCCAAAATATTCAATTGGGGTCTCCCCTCTCAGGAGCTGAAAGAGCCGCTATGATTTTCCACCATTTTCTGGTTTTATGCCACTCGTGGGTCATTCCTGTCATTAATACTTTCAACCTTATTGAGAGCCTGAATTCCACAAGACTGTCAACCCCATTCTTCACAAAGGATATGTATAAAGAGCAGTGGGTTACAGGATTTCCATTTTTGGGGACTGAAAATGTACTACTAAACATTGGGTTTAGAGTTTGGTGTTTTGTGCTGCTGTGACCAATACCTTCCTGTTGTGTGTCCTCTAACTCCTTCCCCTGGGATTAATATTGACAAAATTCCAGCAGAAACACTTGCAAATAATCATGGTTATCGGCAGCAATTATTACCGCTTGCAAACGATTGGTCATGGGGTCAACTGAAGATCATCCGTGCACACAGTTATTGACAGAGGGAATGCATTCTAAAGATCCATGGAATATGATTTATATTCTATGCATGGCTAGGCCACTGACAGAGCCATGAGTGAATTAACACGAGATGTGGAATCTAAATCCTATCCCATTCCATTTTACAGTTTATTAATACTAATCTAACTGAAATGAACCTGGTGTTTTTCCGAAGTTGGGTTGAGGAACTGTGGTGAGTAGAAGGGGTAGACGAAGAAGGAATGCTATTTGCGAAGATATTAGAGATAGCAATTCAGCCTTTCCCCTGCCTGACAGGGAGGAAGGTTAGTGGGCAAAATCAGTAGGCCCTACTGATTCTTGTATTTACTGTGGCATTTGATTCCATTCCATGTGGTTGTCACGATAACAGGATTTTTTTTGCACTTAGTTTACTGATGATCTGGACCAAATAAAGATAGTTTCTCATCACAATTACCAATAGGTTTGCAGGGTCTAACAAACTGTTTTTATGGCATTTTTGAGCGTACGCTGTTTTGGATATGTTATCGATTGATCAATCTATAATGCCATCCATCATACACATCCTGTGATTCTAAGGAACTGTCCAGCATTAAGGTTAATCAGCATATCTTAGTGGTGCCACTGAATCTACTATCTCAGCTTAGTTTGGGACAAAGAGGCTTTGCCTGCATTGACTTACTTCCCACCTCTGCCTGCAGATATTGGAGTCAGGGTTCTTGTAGATGGGCACAGAACATATCCTGCTAACATCTCTTTGTAGAGCCCCAACCTTCCTCTTACAAACACCTTAGACGTGGGAATTTCTATTTGGGTCAGGCAGACATAAAACTTAATGGGGCACATGTGTAAAAAAGGAGAGTGTCCTCAGTGTCCTGGATAGTATTTATCGCTCAACCAATACCTGGGACATATAATCTTGTCATTTATTTCCTTACATCTATGTGAGATAGCTGTATGCAAACTGGCTGCCACGTTTCCTACATCTCCAACAGTGGCTAAAGTTCAAAGTAATTGTTTGTAAAGCACTTTCGGATACCGCAATGTCATGAAAGGCCTTATATAAATGCAACTCTTTCTTTGATTCATTTTCACTAGTGTTAGGAACTAGATATAGTTTTAAGAAAGTTATATTTGCATCTGTGGATGTCAGGAACAAGATATAGCTTTAAGTTTAATTTTCAGATTTTTAATTTGTGTGTTAAGAATGGTGAAACCTGGGGGTTTGGTGTCACTTCAGAGTTTTTTTTTGAGATGGAGCTGGGAAGTCTCTAGGCCCTGTTTGCATACATGCATATTTTAATGAGGTTTTACGACTCTTGAAGTGAAGAGGCGGGTTACCAAGAGGTTAGTAGTTTAAGAAAGTTAAAACAAATGCAAAGGGCAGCCATGTCCTCTGTGGGTAGCCCTTGTCCCCAAGAAGCCTTCCCTGCAGCCTCTGTGGACCCTGGAAGATGTAAGGGATCTGTGACCAATGAAAATTTTGGAGTTGTGTTCGTCCCTGGAAACTGTGAGCAGACTGCAGGATGCATTTGTGGTGGTCACACACCAGCTGCACATTCAGCAAATGGATGCCTTGTGGTTGACATAGTTGAACATTTGTTGCCTCGGAGATCTGAGTGCTACGTGAATGCAGTTAATCACACCCTGCACCTGTGGGAAACCTGAGACCTGGGCAAATCCAATCACTCTTGTACTCTGGCTCTCCTGATCCCGGACGAAATACACAAAGTTGTGTGCCCTCACGAAGACCTCATGGATGCATTTGCGGTTCGAGGCTTGTGATATCCCACAGAGGTCAACCTAAAAAGAGCAACTGGCACAGAAATTGAGCACCGTGGTTACTTTCACAACCACTGGCAGTGGATGCCCTCCATGCCCCCATGGCACCAAATCCTGCAGGAGCTGGCAGATGTAACTGACCAGTTCCCTAGACATAGCAGTCTTTGGCAACACTGGTTCTTAGTCATCTGCAGGAATGAAAGGCACCTATAGACCCTGGGTGTCACCAGGCACCGACCAGCAATGGCTCTTTGTGGATCTTCGGCAGCATGTGCGGGAGCCCCAGCCGAACCTTATTCCTGAGGTTGCTGCACCTCCCTCTGCTCAGTCAGGTACCTCAGTCACTCACTTCTCCGTTGTCTTCACTCTCTGTATGCCATGAGGCATACAGCTAGTTCACCAGTCTCCACGTTCCTGATGTACTCCTCCTGCAGGATGAAAGAGAGAGACACGTGGGTTAGCTTGGGCATTCTAAGAACCTCTCTTGGTTAAGTCTGAAGGTCCCTTAACGCATCCCAGAGAGTGGTGGCCACCACTTGGATGGCCAGAGTTTAGTGCATTGTATAGCTGCCCGAGACGCCACCTTCCTCCTCCCCTCTCTAACTAACCAATTGGCAGCAGCTTTGCCAACTGGACTGTATGATGTGCTCTCAGCTCAAGCACAGGCATTCTCCTAAACTGCACTGCAAGGCTGCGCTGTTAGCTTGAACCATGGGGGAGACTGGTCCAAACCGGGATGATGACATTTCAAGGGGCTGTGAGCACCTCCACCAGTGACTGCTCTATGTCCAGCTTTAGCAAGGAGGTTGTACAACGGGCCCAGTTGTCCAACTGTTCTGCAGTCCACTAAAACATTCATTAGTTTTCAGTCTGCGCCTGAGGTGTGAAAAGCTCTGGAGCATTCGGTGGCACTTTCATACCCCTGCATTGCTTGAGTGGGCAGATAAGTGAGAGACCCGACTCCAAGCATATCAATGTGGCTGCGTCTGAACTATCTCCGCTGCAAAGGGATGGTCACTTTATATAAGGTTTCCCCAATGAAGCCACTTCCCTCCCCCTCACCCCGCAGGGCAGCCCTTGCCACCACTCTCCAACCCACCTCAACCACAGGGCATCCCTTATCGCATCCCCCACCCCATAACGTGCCTCAAATGCAGGGCAGGATTTTCCTCCTTCCCCCCACCACAGACCCCCCCCAAGTAGCCTCAGCCTTGAAGTCCAACAGGTGACCCTCATGAGCACTGCCCAACGTTACTGAGCTCTCACCTCTGTGTCCCCCTCAAACTGCAGTCTGCCAAGTGCATGCCAAATATATGAAGCTGTGAAACATGTCGGCATGCAGTCACGCCAATGTGGATGGACTTTCCAGCAGTGGGTATGATTCCGGCAGGCTGAGCTTATAATGACATGCAGATGTATTACAATGAAGTTCCCAACGCCCGGTGGCAGGAAACTGGCCCGCCATCAATGAGCTGAGAAGATGATCGCAAACTGGTTTCACATCGTCATGAAACCGATTTTTGGCCTTCTCGCCTTATTGTGCACTCACACCACCAAACATGCCCGATGCCAGCAGGCACGAAAAAGTCCACCCATTGTTAATGCTCCTTGTTTAATAAATGTTTTATCTTTTTGTTAAAAGGTTAACAGCAGACTCTTATGAATCTGTTTCAGTAAGTACCCACCACAGTTTAAAAAAACTATGATCTATCAAGCCAGGTTCCATTCTGAGATCTGACTTGTTCAATAGTAACATCAGTTGGGATCATAACACAAGTAATAAAAAAACAGCAATTAGCATAAAAACTCTTGCATAAATTATATGTTGCACATTATGCTTGTAGTCGGTGATGTTCCTGTCTAAATTTCCACCATGGGTACTGAACTAGAGGTTATTACAATCCAGTTTGAAGACCAGTTGAGATTTTGTGTATCTCGAAGATATGTAATTACAAAGTTTTTTGTCTGTAATAAAGTTTAATGAGATAGAATTATGAGCCTTCAGTGTTCAGGCTATTCATAGGAGGTAATTAATGCTACAAATAATGGGTTGCGTGATCCAGCGGTTACATTTCTGGGTTAGTAATCCAGAGACCTAGGCCAGGATTATCCCTCCTGCCCAGCAGGATCTTATGGTCCCGCTGAACTGAATGGGGATTTAAATGGCTCGCTGCATATGCCAGGGTGGGTGGTTCGGGGAGAGACACGCTGCGGCAGGGCCGTAAAATCCTGGCCTGAGACTAATAACCCAAGCACCACCAGAGCGGTATGAGTATTTGAAACCCGTTTTTCAAAAGCTGGAACTGACAGTTTTGTAAAAGCCGAACTGGTCCCCTATTGTCCTTACCGAGTCTGGTCTGTACATAACTCCAGTCCCCTACCAATGTGGTTCACTCTCCCAACTGCTCTCTGAAGTGGTCTAGTAAGCCAGTCAGTTGCTGCAGAAGTGGACAATTTCTGCAGGCCAGGCTCGTGAAGACCAAATCTCAAGAACGATTAACGAAAAATCAAACAAAAATCCAACTCCCTCATTTATAAAGAGAAAATTGCTTGGCCTATGTATTTGCATTCTTTTTAAGATGTGTCATGCAATTACTGAAAATGAAAAGGCGTTCTACTGAGTGTGAAAGTGAATTGTTCAACAGAAGCTGCCTCTCATCGAGCAGCCGTTACATTGTTATCCTACAAGCGAACAAAGGTCAAATGATAAGGATACAAGAAATGCAATGTTATGAAAAATTCAGAAAAAGATCAAACAATGCACCACACTGATGGCATTGAGTGAGAAGAAGCTATTTGGTGGAGGAATGGGATGTCTCTTGTGTATAGTATGTAATGAAAATTGAGAGCTGTTTGAAAAGAACCACTTGCAGAACTCGTTATACATAATGTGAAGGAATTATTTTCGGAGAGAGACGGAGAGAGCTCAAGAAACAGATAAGCAAGAGAAACAAGAAAAAATTGCCACCATGATTATTTCCGCTAACTCACATAGCGTTCAGAAGGTGAGGAAATGGTCAGTTGAAGGAGTCAGGAATCAGAAATAGAAGAGAGTGCAACTAGATACATTAATGGTCGACAGCAGTGCAAGTGACACAATAAATCTTTAAATTTGGATCCATTGACGCATTGTGGATCAGACAAAATGGAGAATGAACTAAAGAGGACTGATGCAGAGAAGAAAATGGGAGAGAAGCAATAGCAAAGGAGAAGTGAGACAACAGAGGCAGAGTAATGCAATCTACTGAATCAGCTTAAAGAATTTTATGATCCCGCTGTGGCGGGGCAGGTCCGAAAGATGCAGCGAGTCGTTCAAAGGTCCATTAATTTCTGCGGGACACAAAAATTGCGGCTGCAGGAGGGGCCATAAAATTTGCCCTCAGGTCTTATGATGGAAGGAAGGTCATTGATGAACCATTGATGATGGTTGGGCTAGGACACTACCTTGAGGAACTCCTGCAGTGATGTCCTGGAGCTGAGATGACTGACCTCCAACAACCACGGCCATCTTCCTTTGTGCTAGGTATGACCCTAAATAGTGGAGCGTTTTCCCCTTGATTCCCATTGACTCCAGTTTTGCTCAGACTCCTTGATGCCGCACTCGGTCAAATGCGGCCTTGATGTCAAGGGCAGTCACTCTCACCTCACATCACATAATGGTGTTTCGTGAGGAAGAAGGGTTACAACCGCTTCCAATAAAGATTCTAACACAGCTTCCTGACATCACACAGGGGTGAAGAAACTATCTTCAGTGAAGTTGACATCACATGAATATTAATCTCACAGAGGGACACTATCACTGAGTGGGAGGACAGATAAACCTCGAAATAAGAAGATTCCAATATACATAATCACAACGCCTTCAGTTGACCAAGCCATTCACAAAAGCATCAAAAGCATTTACAAAAGTTCAATATCGTTTCAGAGGTTGCACACCTGCGACCCAAAAATGATTTCAAATTTCTGGATTTTCCTAACCCTACCACTACACTTGGGTGCAGCCCTGACATCCATAGCAAAGGTGGACACAACCTGCTGACTGCTACGTCCTGTTACCTGTGATGTCCTTGGCAGACGTCTTCTGGTGGCCCGAGGCTTGGAGGCCCCCGGCCTGATAAGAGTGACCTGCTCAATGGCAGATGCACCTTCCTCGGCCTGAGCAGCTGGCGTCACGGTCAAAGGGGATTCTGAGCGGCTACACACCCTTAGAGTGTCCTGAGTGAAAGCCCTCGGGGTTTCTGGCTAGTGCTCATCCTCCCCGTGGGTGCCCAAGGGCCCTACCTGACTCCTTGAGGAGAAGGTGCACCTGGAGGGCTCAACTGGAGGGAGGTCAAGGTGCCTCATCCCCCTGTTGCCTACATCCTGATGATGCCCACAGTGTGTGTAGCCAAGTAGTCCAGGGCCAAGTGCAAATCCGACAAGACATGCTGGGCCAAGGTGTCCATGGTGCTTGCCAACCTTTCCATGGTGACCTTGAGGCGCTCACATGTCAGCGCCATGACATCAGACAGAACAATGACAGACTCCTCCATCGTTCGCTCTAGCATGCTGAGTAACTGCCAAATATCTGCCTGATGTTCCGCTGCCTGTCGTTGCATCTCCAGTATTGTGCTGGCGGCTGCTCGCAGAGGCTCATCAGCTGACTCGGTCTGAGAGGGTGCCGGATCTCCAGCAGCGCTTCGAGTGCCGGAGACCTGGACTGTCCCTGCCTCCCATTGCTGCGAGGATGTGTCAGTGAGGTGTTCCCCAGAAAGTGAGCCTGAGCCTAATCTCGAGTTATGCCCCATTGAGCTCTGGTGGAGGGTGCATGTGAGCTCAATGAAGGTTCTTCCTCAGCTTCCTCATCCAACATGGTTTTGGGGCTGGGACTTGTGGGCCTCAATCTGCTGGTGCCTATAAGAAAGTGAAGAGAGTGTTAGTTCATGAGCATGCGGATTACAAGATTGCATGTCATTCACTCTGCTTGTCAGAAAGTGATGAACTGATGGAGCTGTGATCCATACTAGGTTGCTGAGACAATCCGATCTTCCCTTCCCCTCAGGAGCGACCCCTGTCCTCCCCAGTTATCTCGATGGCATCTTCCTCTAATTCCGTGAATGCAGTTATGTTGGCTCTCCCTCCCCTGGTCTGCGATCTTTCCCGCCTGTTGTGGGCAGACTTGTCCTGGATGAAGACAAAAGAAAGGCATGTGATGAGGAGGGATGCAGGTGAGGTTGGGAAACATGCATGTTCCCTGTGTGTGGTGAGCCCTGTCCAGAAGGGACTGAGGATGGAGTGTGAGCAACATGATAGATGGGATGGTGGTGACATGAAAGTTCCCATGAAACAATCAGTGGTGATAGGCGTGCCCCACTAATGGTTGTGTGAGATCCCCGAAGAGAGTAGCTTTTTGAGTGCATGATGCCACGATGAGAGAGTTTGATATTGGAGAGACTTGACAGATGACTTACCCTGGCGGAGTGGATGACATCATTCATCCTCTTCCTACACCAGATGGCACTTTGGCTGTGGTGTCCAGCCGTGCTGACATCCTTTGCGATGGCCTCACAGGCTGGAGAAGTGAGGCTGGTGCACTTTCTGGAGCTGTCCTTGGGATAGAGCATATCCTTGTGCGCCAGCATTCCTCTTATCAAGGCCTGGAGGGCGTCATGGCTGAAACAGGATGCAGCCTTCTTCTTCCAGCATGCAGATAACTCTAATGGTCTCCCAGAGGCAGCTGGGCTGGAGAGAGTGAGGTCTGTGTGCTCGAGTGGCGTTAAATATGGCACAGGTAATTGTCAGGTGGATGAATTGGCTCTCAACCTGGTGATTTGGAGGGATACTCACCTGTGCATAATTAATAAGCTTCCAAGCATGGAATTTGGTGCGATTTCCCACCATTCCGAGTAGCAGAATACGCACTGTGAAACTCACCCACCACCGCACTTGGTTTCAAAAATGGAAAATTCTGTCCATTGCCTTCGGTCCTGCCACAATATCCCTTCCCTAGCTGTGAAAAAATCTGGCCATAATGAGGGATTATAGGTTAAGATAATTATTTTTCTATAAGAGCTTAAAAATTAAAAAGAGTTCATTTTTCTAAAAAGCTAACAAAGCTCATACTGAATGTCCATGGGACCCTATGTGAAGGGGTTTGCCTCACCTTAAAATATAGGGATAACTCCTGATAAGAGGGATTCACTCCTAAAATCTTGAAGCTCACCACACACAATTTTACAAACTGTCATAAAAGCAGCGTAATATTTGATAAGATGATTTTATGCTAATAGTTGTGAACCACAGTCAAATCTTGAAACAGTGTTACATGAATAGTGGAAAATTGGCCACCATGAGGCTTGCAGCCTGCTCCTGTGATGGCTATCTTCAAGATCAAAGAGGGCCTGGTCTTACCTAGAAACAAACAGTGATACGGCCTTATTTTGGAAATGAAGGGGGAAGGACTTACTTACAGTTGAGGTACCACCCCCATATGTAAAAAAAAAGTTATGTAACCTCAGAAACAGTATAAGTATTCAAAGCACTCATTGGATTTTTAGGTTTGCTTCACTCACTTAAGCGTCCCCCAAGGTATGGTTATTAGGGTGAGTGATGCTAATTCTCCCCTTAACTGGGTCAGGGATATCTTGTTAGCTCTATAGTCTTCAATTAAATTTGGGATAAGATAAATGTTATTTTAATAATGATGGATGTCCTACTTAAATATTTAAATTTAAATATTGGATTTGCTACTAGAAATAAGAGTGTATTTTCTACATTTACCCTGAACTATTAATGTTGCGATTGACTGCCTCACCATCTGTTAATTGCATGTTTAGTTTTTTAATAAACTTCTATATATTTTAGAATTTATGTTGCTTTGTCTCCTATATCACTAACTCTGAGCCCAGATCCCTTCAGTGGGGAGGTACATTACTGAGGAAATATTTGCAGACCCTCATAATATCCATGTTACTTTAACCAGGCTGAAACTTGTTAAAAAAGCTATCTGGAGGATGGTTGTAGAAAGGGTTCCTTTCCTTTGGGGAGTGTAAGATCAGATCTTCAGAGTCTTTAGGTTTTGACTTTCTTACCTTAAGTTGAGAGTGAACACCTGAGAAGTACATTTGGTTTGAATGATCCCAAAAAGAGGCTAGAGTTATAATCCACCACAGAGCCACTGACTCCATTCCTTACCTTGGTTACTGTCTGAGGCTGGACTAATCCATCCACATCGTTGGTTTGTGACAAAAGTATAATAATTTTCAGAATATTTTTCTGGTTTATTGTGAAGTAGGTTTATGAGGTAAGTATAGGTGGTTCTGTCTGTGTGATTTACTTACATTTGGAATCAAGTAGACTATAATCTTGAAATCATCAAAAGAAGCTAGGTGTAGAAATATGCTTGACATGCTAATGAGTAAACAAGGACTTAGCATGTAAGGTGTGAAGGGAATTTGCATTTTTAGATAAATGAAGGGATTGTTTGGATTTCAAAGGGACCTTAGTCTGTTTACAACTAGCCAGATAAGCAAGACTAAGGAGTGTGTTTATTTTCCCCAAAGGTTACTGACAATATTGGCAACATGAACGATTTTATATTATGAGTAAGATCAAGTTTTAAAGACATATGAAACAACAGAATTTACATCTTAAAGAGAGAGAAAAATATATAAAGGAGAATAAAAGGCTAGGTAAGGAAGACCATATAAGATCTAACAGGACTGTGTGAAACAACCTTCAAGAAGCCTCCAACCATTTGTGCCTAAGTCTGCTATGTAAAGTATCTGAAGTTTGGGAAATCTATTTGGAATTCCACTGTCAAGTGGGTATTATGTTACCTTGCTGGCTGTTTCAAACCTAAAATCTAATTTGGACTGTTGCCTTAAAGGGGGAGTCAGGTCAGTTAGGAATTTTAGGATTTGTCATAGTAGTGAGTAATTGTAATTGCATGTATTTGCTTGAAATCTTTTATTTTAAAATCTCTAAAGGTCTTGGTGGACTCATTACTTTTGAATTCAGTGCGCATATTTTCTCATAATAAATACGAATTGCAAATCCATTGTGATAGTGCGACCAAGTTTCCCTTGTGGATTTGGTTCACCTGCCACATATCACCTGCCACGTCATAACAGGCTTCCTATTTGATGTTGAAATGAACTTGTTACCACTTCTTTGCAATACATTGCCTATTTCTGTCCCTGCCTTAGCTTATCTGCTGCTGAAATCCTTATCCATGCCTTTTTACCTCAAGATTTGACAACTCCAATGATCTCCTATCTTCCTCCCGCCATAAACCTGAACTTATCCAAAACTCTCTTACCTGTGTCCTAACATACACATCGTCCTGTTCACCTATTTCCTGGGCTTGCTGACCTACATTGACTCCCAGTTAATGTAGGCCAGCATTTAAATTCCCATCCTTATTTTTAAATCATTCCATGCTCTTACCCCTCCCTATCTCTATAACCACCTCTGGCCATATAACTCTCTAAGATTTCTGTACTCCTCAAATTTTGGCCTCTTGAGCATCCAGGTTTTAATCACTCCACCATTGGCTGCAGTGCTTTCAGCTGCCTAGATCCTAAGTTCTTGAATTCCGTCCCTAAGCCTCTTCCTGCTCCTTTACGTTGCTCCTTAAAAAACTTTGATCAAGATTTTAGACTCCAATCCCAATTGTCTCCTTACATGGTTCAAAGTCAAATTTTGTTTGATAATGCTTTTTTGAAGTGCCTTGGATTTTTTTTTATTACTTTAAAAGTACTATACAATTGCACATTGTTTTTGATGTAAAGTCAAAGGTGCAGGGTTTGAAATCCACTCTTGATACTCAGAGGGATACTCATATCTGGTGGGTGTTGATGACTCTTTCCTCACAATATGGATTGTGGGAACCTATTAAGCCCGCGGACTGTACCAAATCAACCAACCTATTACCTGGTATAAAGATGGTTACAACCATAGAAGGAGCGATCATCCCACAGTCTGTCAGGCTACTAATGAACCTATGAATCCTACGTAAATTCACACTGTTCTCCAAGCAAGGAGTGTGAAGGTACAAAACTAACAAGCAATAAAGCTGAACAATTTTCTTCAAGCAAATAAAACTATGCACCTGATCCATGATCTCTTTTCCAATGGGGAGAGAAAAGTCTAACGTAGGGCTTGGCAATTTTAATAACAAGAAGAATCATTTTTAAATTTAGCAAAAAATGCCATATCTTAAGATTGCAATGCTGTTACTCTAATGCCAATAATAATGAAACACAGGACAGAGACATTTCTTCTTAGTAGCCATTTCAACCTAATTATGCCAATATCCTTTCAAATTAAATACAACCACCAATCAGCTTTTAAAAAGTCTATCGATCTGAATATTTCACATAGTACTCTGATGAATGCCACAAATTTTTATTTCCTGTAACAAATTAAAAGTTTACATACTAAAACAGCCTCAAAACATGGGCCACAGTTAGTTCCTTTATCAATGTATATGCCAACATCTGCGAGCGATTTGTGTGACCAGCTAGCAGGTGATACAAAAGCCATTAATGCAACAGCACATCATTTTGCTTAACAAAATAGCACAACTGCAACTAGTTATTACTTATGTTCCAAAACTCAATAAAATTTCAAACTTTTGTGATTAAACATTTCACTAATTCTAGCTGTTATTTATTAAAAGATCCATTGCAATGGTATTTTTTGAAGTTTGATATTCTTTTTTAAATTGCAAACACGTTTAGATAACTATTTTCTAATAATTGATAATATTGTAGGGTGTTGGTTACAGTTCAGCAGATCTGAAGAAGTCTTTATAGTCATATGTAGGTTAACTGTAAGTCTTTATTGACTCTTAGAGCTATATACATACAAACAGTAATAAGTACAAGCCAGGAGCTGTCTCCATGCTTGATGGTACACATGGCTCTGTCTAACACGAGACTAATCCTGGGTATCATGAGTTCTCTTACATCACTGTGTGGGCAGTACTGTATTCAGTGCCACATTAACCCTATATGTGCCAGACGCTTATACTACACATTTCCCTAAGTCTTTATCCAATGTATTTTAAGTGATTATATCATAATTTACCTTATGTCTTACATTGTTATTACTATCATATATTTACATTACTATCATATATTTACATTGTCATTAATACAGTATCCCTATCCCATCTTCCCCCTTCAAGTCTTTGAATTCAAAGGTTCAGGCAGTCCAAAAGCCTTAAAACCCTTCCATATCTTATTCACTCTACTATCGGAGGAGTGGTAGGCTCTGTCGCTGCTGGTTCTTCCTGTAGGTCTCGACGTTATTCTGATATCTGGTTTGTTTTCATCCTTTTCTTCTATTCTTTCATGTTGAATCATGGTCAGCGGTTGCTGCCTTAACTCATTTCTTGCGGAACGGATGAACTTTTGCCCATAACTTCTGAACTCCAGGGCAGCGTATCTGGGGGTATCGCAAAGATGAGCTCTGGTACCCAAAATATGTGCCTCCCTGCGCCCCCACTCCAACCCCCTTCCCCCCCATTCCCCCTCGTCACCACCTCCCCCCACAGATTCTCAGGTAACAGTTGAATGGCAATTGCCTGGAAAGTTCAAACTTCCTTTGGTCAATTGCCCTGTAATCAAAACCGTCCAAAAATGTGATTTAAATCGCAAGCTTTGGATGGTCCTGACTGTCATACAGCAGTACTTACCCAGAAAAAGTTACATGAATTAAAACCACTTCTAGCTTCTGGGTAACCGGTATCCCCTAACTCCCCCACTGGACACCCGACCACCCCCTACACCCTATGGGACCCCCGACTACCCCTATGCCCCCCACAGAACCCCCAACCCACTGCGGACTTCCCCCACAGCCCCACCATCTCTCCAAATCCCCACAGGACTACCCCCACAGCCTCCCACAGGACTCACCCTCCCAAAATCCTCCAGAACTCTCCACATGATCCCCCCGCCTTAGTTTCTACCCCCCACACCCTCCCAACCCCCTATGGGACCCTCCCTCACTAGCCATCGACGGGACACCTCACTAGTCCCCCATGCCCCTGACTGCACCCCCCCAAAGCCCCGCCCTGACTGCAAATCCTCTGGTGGCAATGTCTGCTCTAGTGGAGGATGAGCATTTCTGTGACTAGAATGAGATTTAATGGTGAGCTCACTTTAGTGGTAGCACTTCACTGTCGGCAATGGATGGCTGCTATAAGATTCCAGCATCTTTTGTGGCATGTTGGTTGGGAATTGCAGTGTATGTTTGGTGGTTGTAGTGTTGACCTGCTCTACCATCGTCGGAGCCAGAGGCTGAGGCTCATCGGACTGCTGGTCACTTTCTTTTACATCCTCCACTGGACACATTGTGGTTACCTCTTGGGTGGTTGGCTGATCTGACCGCTGAAGGTTTCCCAGCACCTGTAACATGAATGGATAAACCTGCTCCGCAAAAAGAGAAGACAGTTCAGTGCTGAAGTGCCAGTCAGGATGCTCTTTTTTTATTTGAGAACTCAGGAACTTGCAGTTCTGTATGATTAATGCCAGTGGTTGTCTTGATTTCTTCTGTCACGTTGTGGAAATCCAGAGCTACACAGACATCACTGCTCAAGGGAGAGAAAGGCTGGTTATGGATGACATACATCAGCTCAAAGATTTGTTTGCTGCCATACGTTAGTGGTTCCAGAATCATGCCTATGACTGCAAGTCGGATTCCTCTGGGCCATAGAGTGGTCTGTCTGTTGATTGAAGCCAGAGATCTTTTAGCCATGGCTCTTTGTCCAACGGGACTGTTACACTGGCTCCTGTGTCTAATTTAAAATTTGTTAAAAGACCAATGACTGAAATGTCCATGTTCCAAAATGAGAAACTAAGATCTTTGACCTAACCCAAGAAGCATGTCTGTGAGTTTTCTGGGCTTGCAGTCTTGACCTCGTGGATAATCCTTGGGCCTTTTGTGTGTTTCAGAGTTTTTGTCTTGCACAGTTTGTCGTAGTGTCCAATCCTGTTGCATTGAAAGCACTGGGCTGAAATTGCAGGACATTGACCTTGCCTGGAGGGGCACTTTGTTCCACAGCATTGGCATGGTGGCTCTGCTGGCTGGTTTGGGTATTGCTTTCTCTGGCCTAGAGTGTCCCTGTGTCTTTGTTGCTTAATTTGTTGAACTGTGGGTTGACCTCTGCACCATGGTTTATTTTCTCCCCTTAAAATTGTTCTGTCCTACTCACAGAGTTCTGACTGCATAACTATCTGCATTGTCTGTTCCAGGGTTAGATCTTCCTTTGCTTGCATGAGGTCAGAGAGTGCATCATGCACTACTTCTACCACTATTCTCTCTCTGATGAGTTCAGATTTTAAATCTCTGCATTTATAACCTTCTGCCATTCTGTGTAGATCATTGATGAATGAATCAACAGGTTCATCTGGCTGTTGGACTCGCTTGTTAAATTTAGCTCTTTTGAGTATTTTATTGCTTCCTAGATTAAAATAAATGTAAAAAGAATTTAGTGCTTCTTCATATTTAGCAGATGATTCATTGATTCCTTCTCTTGCAATAATGTTGTCCGCACTCGGGCCTACCGAGTAAAGCACCATGTTAACCTGCTCTGCTTCTGGCTTTTTGTCTAAACCTGACGTGATGCTGTTTCTTAGTAATCTTTTCCTCCAAAGTCCCTCATTTTATGATTGGTCTGGGCCTTGATTTGGAAGTGTGGAATTGTGACCTAAGGTTACATTTTTAAAACTGTACATTCTGCTTTAAGAGCTTCCTCAAGATGATGTCGCCATTCATTTAGAGACAAAGAGATTTGCCACGCTTGCTGGTTTTGGCAGTGCTGCTACAATACCAGCCTTGCTCAGTTTGAAAAGAAATTTCAACAATGGCTGCATACAGAATTCTCTTGCTCAGTGTTTTACTTTCAGTCATGAATTTGTCAGATCCCGGCTTTTGTTTTCTCTCAGCTCAGTCACAATTCTCCTGGATTACTTAATTCATTATTTTTTCCATTTTGGTTTGAGCTCAGACACCATGCTTTGAGGCACTGATTTGGGGATCAGGTTTTAGCCACGGGTTTTTTCAAACTATACTTCTGACACTGAATTATATGAAGATTTCTGCTGTAGCCTGCAATTTTAAAAGATTTAGCTCACCCCTACTTAGACTGTTGTCTCTGCACTCTGGGATTAGAAGATGGGCTTCCAAAAGAGATTCAATGCAGTCTTCTGTTGCAGTAAGGAATTATAAAATTTCTTCTTTCAGCTGCAAAGCCATTTTTGGAGCTTTTTCCTGTTGATTGTTCCACTGCGCCTCTGTTTCTGGAGCTTCTTTTCATATCAGGATGCTTTGTTAAATTTTTTTTCAGTCTTCCAGCATTTCAGTTATTCTCTGCATTTGCGTTGAGGTTCCAGGTTTTTCCACAAGATGCCACCAAGTTTTAGGGTGTTGCTAAAAGTTTGGTAGGTCTGAAGAAGTCTTGGTAGTCATACGTAAGTTAACTGTAAGTCTTTATTGACTCTTAGAACTATTTACAAATATACGGCAAAGAGTACAAACTAGGAACTATCTCCATGCTTGCAGGTACACATGGCTCTGTCCAACTTTAGACTGACCCTGGGTGTGGGTCATGTGCTCTCTTACATCACGGTGTGGACAGTACTGTACTTAGTCCCACATTAACCCTATGTGTGCCAGACCATTATATTACAGATAATGTGCAAAAATAGGTTTGATTGATCAAGCAATTTGACTGAGCTGTACATGTGAGCTACAGATTGCTGATCCCTGGTCTAGTGCAATAACAGAAGGATTTGCATTAGTATGCTAGCCACAGGATATTTCCATGTAAGGTTATTTCCTCAACAATGCCCTGTTGTTTTTGTGGATATACATGGGAATAAGCTGCTTAAGTTGTATTTAGTGGTGCAAATCTATTCCTCTGTCTCTCATTTCACCACAGCACTTCTGGCGAAGTTCTTGAGTAGAATTGGTAGAACTCTGAGAAAGTTTCCAGCCAATATTTCAATCCAGCCCAATCTCTCTTTCACAAACAAGCACTTATTTACATCCAGTCTCACTCAGTCAAACCTCCCTTTCACTTTTATTATTTCTTTCACTGGCTCGTTTTTACACCCATTTCACTTTCGCTCTTTCTCACATACTTTTTTTTTGAACATTCACACCACCTCACATTTTCAGTAGCACTTGCTTCACAAATTCACTCTCCTTCGACTTTGTGTACTTTGAACATCTGTCTCTGGATGAGCCCTGGATCTGGCTTAGCTGGGATTGTTCCCATGATGGAGAAGCCTTCCATCTTTCACCATCATTGAGGATAGCCACTTGGGGGAGATAGTACAGTGGGTGGTAGCTTGCTTGGAACCTTACACTAGCATGTGTCCGCACCATCAGGAAGGCAAGGGAGAAAACAGATGAAACAATCTTCTTTCACCCCTCCTTATAAGGAAGAAAAGATATGCCTTTATATGGCATCTTTCACAACCTTGGGACATCCCAAATCACTTCACATTCTTTCCACCTGGTTGGCCAGAGCCATCTCGTGCCCAGTGATTTTCCACATGCAGGTCCCAACTTTAAGATACATTCAGTGCCTATATCCGAGTTGGTGACTATGAGTGTCAGATCAAGTGATGGTGTCCCTTTATCAGTGTTATGTTTTGCACTCTTTCTTACTCTAGGTGTGCTGTGGCTGGGGAGGAGATCAATTCTTGGGCGTCTGAGAGCAGTAACCCAGAAGGGAAAGACTGGGTGAGGGAAGTGGGTTGGGTTAGAAAGCAAGAGGTCCATAGTCATACCGTCTGCAGCTTGATCAACAGGCCGGATAGCAGGATAAGAGAGCTGGGAGTTGAAGAGGGGAATAAGGCAATAACATGCCATCATCCTCAATGCTCTCAACGATGCCACATTCCATGGGCTCTGTCTCAGCTAGCCTCTCTGCACAGAGAACCATTTCCTCCATAGGGTTCAGGAGATGCAGGCATTGACAACCACCCCCCCACCCCGCCCCACCACTGGCTTAGCTCTGCTTCCTCCTGTTCTGGTTCACCTCGTCTTGCAAGAGAGAGGGAAGAACATCAGTGATTGTGTTGCACTGTGTTTGGGTGATGTGCCTGCTACATCTGAGGTTTTTAGAAATAGCGAGAGTTGGGTGTGATATTGGTATCATTGGAATGTGTGTGATGATGTGGTGGAGTATTTGGACACCCATGAGCGCCAGGGCAATTGATGGATGAGTATTGGGAATGTGATGAATTGAGCAGCCTGAGAGAGTTTTGGAATGGTAGGTAGGAGATGCCACATAAGGGTATATTCACTGACCTTGATCACCCCCATGAGGCCATAAGACTTCTTGTAACACTACTACAGGTCCTCAGGTCCAGATACCAGGAAATGGCCGCTCTGGCCACCTGCTCCAAAACCCTTCTGTGATTTGTCTTTGAAGTCCCCCTGTCTCTGTGTGGAAACATGACCTCTCTCCTCTTGTCCACCTCCAGTAGTAAGGTTTCCAGTGTTGCATCCGTGACTCTGGGGCCCTCTCTCTGCTATGGGGTTTTACATTTTCCTAGTTTAGAATTGCTGGATTAGCATTCAGCCATGGCCTCTGCCATTCAGTGCGGCTTCCCTTTAAAAGGTTTAAAAGGCACACACTGCCGTTTAGTGGAGTAGGCTGGCTGCACCATGTGCTCTCTGTGGGCAAGGCTCAGGCCTCTGCTGATCAATCAGGTAGCCAGCAACTCAGACTCAACCTAGACCAATGTTACGATCAGGTGAATGAGGAGGCAGCATCAAGTTTGTGTCTTGCCTGCCTCAACAGAAATGGGCATCGGCAGGTTGAAAATTGCGATCCCTTGTGCCCATAAGATGTACCAGAACAATTTTTAACCCATAAAATTCCATCATAATCTCTGCATTTATTTCCAATCCTCTATTTTTAAACCCAAGTAACCCATTTGCTTTTTTAAACGCCTTATTGACTTGCCCCAGCCAGCTTTAAGGATTTGTGTATACGGGCATGGTCTCTTTGCTTACTGACATTTCTATTGTAGCTTTTCCATTTCAATCCCTCTAAAATGCACCACTTCACACCTCTCCACATTGAACTCCATCCACCATGCTTACACCTATTTCACTGTCCTATCTATATGATCCTGAAATCTATAACTATCCATATCACTATTATAGAATCAGGCAATTCAGCCCATTGACTCTCTGCCAGCTCTTTCAAAGAACAATGTAGCCCCAGCCACCCATTCTTTCCCCACATCTTTGCAATTTTCTCTCCTTTATGCAAGTATCCAATTCCCTTTTGCAGGCTACTATTCAATCTGTATCTTCTTTGAATAACCTAGAATGCATTCCATCTGGAGCAGGTGACTTACCAACTTTCAGTATTGCTAATCATTTTACTACATTGCTGCATTAGCTGAAACTAACAGCGACTCCTTTAAACTGAGGTACTGTAATATCCAACATGTCACAACCTGACATAGGGTGAATTTTATGCCCCCCTCCACCAATGTATTTGAAGGCCAAGGCCATGTAAAATAAAGCAGATGAATAGCCCACCACCTTCCCACTCAACCCTGAACAGCCTCCTATATTATAGGGGACGGGTAAGACATCACCAGCACACCTGCCGTTGGGCCTACTGAGGCCCTTAAGTGGCCAATTAATGACCACTTAAAGGCCTCATGCCACCTCCGCTGCTATAATATGTGGCTGGGAAAGACAGAAGGAAGGCAGCCAGCCCGACAGCTTTCACTGCACAGGTAAAGGTGGAAAGAAAGAGGGGTTACCTCCTTTGGGGGGGGTCTCCTGTGTCTGTTGGGGGAACCACCGTAAGCTTGTCCCCCACAACTTTGTGCCACCCCTCCCACCACCCCCGGCCTCTAAAACCCAAGCCCCCACACCCTCCCCAACTTTGCTGGGGTCACCGATCCATCCTCAATCAAAATGTCTGGACTTAGCTTAAAGTCCTCTATCCCTGTTTTTCCTTCCTGGGGATTGAATATCGCCCTGGCAGTGACCACTATTCAATTCTGGTACTGCTGGGGCAACAGAGCTGCTGGCCAATCAGATTGGCCGGAAACTCTTGAGGATGTGACTTCCTGTTGCTGAGGGGTGGATGTCCCACTCTTACCTCATTAAGACCGCCCCCAGTGTATTACCACTGCAGAGCAGCCAAATTTAAAATCAGACCGACCGCCCTTTTGACCAGGGGCGTGGGATAAGGAATATGTCCTCCCAACACTACTGAACCGTGACATACAGGGACCCCCCTGCCACTAGGGTAAGACTCCAGACAAGACTTCATATACCAGACCAGCGGGAAGGTGGGCATGGGTTCTAATGTGTTACAGTGGGGGAGACAAGGCAGAGGTAAAGGAAGGAGCTGGAGGGCAAAGGTTTGACTGGGGGTGGGGTAGGTGGGGAAGATTTGGGGTAAAGAAATCTCGTGGCCAGATAATAGAAAGAGTCAAAGGCAGCAATCCCAAGGGTGTCCCAGGCAGCATAGCTAGATAGCTGACTAAAGAAGCACTTAAGAATTGATTTGAGCTTGATAAAACTGTCCTTGTCCCAGTCCAGGGTGCCTGGTAGACTGCCAGTAGTGCCCAGTATAATTGTGTGGAGGGCGTGGTCAGCACCTGAGGCATGGCAATCAGAGGGCTTCCGGCATAGTACTTGGCTACAGATGGCGCTGGCACAGTGACAGTAAGGGGAGGCACCTGCAGTCTGGAGATTGGAACAGATAGGGCCGAGCACTCGATAGTCTCATGGTGGAGGCGGGGAGGGGGGTCGCAGGGGGTCCGTATATGTCACAGTACAATGGGCCCCAAATGAGGAGGGGTAAGGCCTACATGGGGCAGAGGAACATCTACCTCAAACAACTCAGCGGGGTAACACAGAGATATCAGCCACTATAACAAAGGGATCCAGAATTACAGGGGGAGAACTGGGATTAATAGGAGGGAGGGAAACCTGAACTCTTCCAGGACAGGAGGGATTTTTACATTCACACAGGGAGCGTCAAAGCTGGTCTGGTAATAAAACCTGAGGACCACCATCTTTGAACCTGGAGCAGTGGAAAATGCAACTAAAAGCAACGCTGCTAGGGAGGTATGTTAGGGTTTCTGGGAGGAGCATCTCACTGCACTTGGAGGGCCAATTAAAGGGGCAGCCATCTGAGATCCCAAATGAAGAGTAATACACAGCTGAGACATGTTAGGAGCATCATTGTTACAAATGAGGCAATTTTGAGTTGTCAATGTAAAAGTTCATTCCTGTGAGATTAATTCCAATTAGTTCCAATTATCAACCTCTGTGCAGTAACCCTTTACAACAATCGTGGTTCTTCCCCTCTGTGATAGTGATTCCAAAAACAAATGGGCACCTAGATAAGCAGGAGAAGCCATTTGGAAACATCACCTCAGAACCCCAAAGCTGCTAGGTTCAGAGATAGGAATCCCAGGCCCTCCCAGAAAGAATCTCATGCCTTCGCCGAACATCCATCCTCATGTGTATTGCAAAGGATGCAGTTGTTCAGTCCACTGAATAAGTAATGTGTAAACTGGAATAAATACAGCCCATCCAAACACCTGGCCAAGTCCATCTCATAGCAGTAGGTCAACTGAGATGAGGTAAGGGGGTGGAGCGGGGGTGGCGGGTTGGTGAGGGGGAAGGATACTGTGACACTGAGAGCATTCATTGCCACAATTGCATTGGCCAATAGGTGCCTAGACTATAAGCAAGCCCTTAAAACCACAGTCACTCAAGAATCAGTGACAGAAAAAGAACCTTTGGAGACTGTTACTAACTACTGCTTTTATTTCAATGATCCAATAGAATGGAGAACATAAAGAAAATGGAGGCTGTATTTAATGTTGCCTGCATCATCACAAGGCAGACAGGAGCATGCATGACCTCTATGTATGGCCTTTTAGATTGCAGGCCCTCAGTGATGACAGAGAGTGCATGGAGATAAAGAAGAGGTTACTCTTCTCCATGCACATCTACATCTTTCCTTGTACACTACACCTTCACAGTTTCACAATGCAAGATGACCCTCCATACACGTAGCCAAGAATGAACATCATTTGTACCTGCACCGCTTGTCAACAAGATGTCTCGCATTAGCACTTATTACATAGATGGTGATGCATCACTGACGTCGGAGAAGAACTGAGAAGGGACACACACTGTAATGAGATGGATTCACACAACATGGACCAAAGGCGCATGATGCGAGATCAACGAGAAGTGGGGGGAAGGAAGGTGGTGTGACCCCTGATAGACAACACAACTCAGCATACAGAGGAGGCAGACACAAGAGAAATGTGGAATAGGTGAGATTGTATTTACATAGGTGGAAAGTATACATATATAGTGAACACCCATGCCACTATTGTGCTCCTATTATTTCTTGATCTTCCCAACCCTGCTGCTATGTCTTGGTGCTTCCCTACATCCACAGCGGAGGTAGAGGCAGCCTGCTGACTTCTAAACCCTGTTGTCTTTGATGACGTTGGCGGATGTCCTCTGGAGGGATGAGGCTTGGAGGAACCCCGCCGGCTTTGGGTCTCCGGCTGTGAAGCAGGCGCATCCTTCTCAGCCCGAGGAGCTGGAGGTGATGGGGTCACAGGAAGAGGGGACTGGGATCAGTTGGACATTCCTGGAGCCACCGGATGGATGACCCCAGCATGTACAGCTGCTGGTCCTCGTCCCTGTGGGTACCCTGAGGCCCCTGGCTGACTCCCTGAGGAGAAGTGAGATCGAGGTGTCCTGACCCCCTCTCGCATAACCATAGGTGGATAGATTCCACCAAAGCCTACAATGATGGGGTGCAACTCATGATGCAGTGCAGGGCCTAAGTCCTGGACAAAAGTTTCCATGGCAGCTGCTATCCTACCAGTGTTGACCTCTGTGCCCTGGCATGCCAGCGCTATGACCTCAGACTGAACACTGAGGGACTCCTCCATCATACACTGCAATTTGTGGAATGCATCTGACAACCCTGTCTGATATTCCAGTGACTATGCCTGCAACTCCAACGTCTGCCTTAAGAACGAGTCCAGAGGCTTATCATCCGACATGGACTCAGCAGAATCCCGGCCTCCATCAGTCCTCCCAGTGCCTGTGACCTCGGATGTCCCTGCCTCTGCCTGCTGTCCCTGCCTCCACCTGCTGTGGACCAGAATCTGTGCTGTGCCCACCAGACTGTGACCCTGAGACTGCTCTAGATCTAGATCTCACCAAGGTGTGTGTCCCTGTGCTGGTGGAGGGTGTGGGTCAGCACTGTGACAGGTCTTCATTTGTTGCATCCTCAGGATCTTCATCCGAGTTGTCAAGGGGGCTGGAGTTGAGGGGCTGCCTCTCGATGTGCCTAGGGTCCTTGGTGGAAATGCCTATGAAGAGAGTAGAGATAGATAGAGTGTGGCATCAAAACACAAAACATTACATTGCACTCTCAGTCACACGGCCTGAGGATGCACTGGTGCAGGGTCCTCACTTGGGTATGCACCGCTGATCTCACCATTGCCACAGGCACCGTCCTAGTCGTCTCCAGCCAGGTGAAGAGCACGTTCTTCATACTGGGTGAGGGCCCTGATATCTGCCATGCCCACAGCAGTCCGGGATCTCTCCCTTTTATTATGGGGAAGTTGGCCTGCATAAATAGGGATGTGTGAGCATGAGGCATGCCAAGGCAAATGATAAGGATGGCTATGTGTGTGCTGAATGGAACCCTGTTCGGGTTGAGTACGCGAGCTGCACAGGATGTGAGGCAAGATGGAGATATCAAGATGTGTGTGTGGGAGAGTGAGCAGTGATATCCCTTGTGATGGCAGTGTGTGAGATCCATGTGGGGTTTGATCTCATGAATGTGTGGGGCTTGTGAGAGTGTGAGCTGAGAGTCATGTGGTTGACTAACCCTGGCTGTGTGGATGAGATCATTCATGCACTTTCTGCACTGTATGCTAATCTTTTCTGGGTGGAGTTGGCTCTCACCACCATAGCTATGTCCTCCCAAGTCAGGTTGGTTACCTCTGTGGGCATCCTTGGGCCATGACAGGGGTACAATAGGCCTTAGCAGGCCTCAACTGCACTAAGCAGGAGTTCCGGCGAGGCATTGGTAAACTTTAGGGCTAAATGCTTCTTCCCTTTGTGGGCTGTGTTACAGTAGTCCTGGGCTTCAGGTATTGAACGATGTATGTGTGGGTGCAATTTAAATATGGTGTCCAGCGCGATAATTCAGTGTCACAGCAGAGCGGGCAAATCACAGACTGCCCTCTGGTGTATCTCCTGTCAATGAATATTTAATGAGGTGGGCGGCAAACAATCAGGTGCAAAAACCTGCCATTGTGGCCAACGGGGAAAACACCGTTTTTCCTGCCCCCCAACCGCACTTAGTCCACAGAGGAGAAAATCCCACCCATCATGTCATTTGGGGCAGTTATGTTCCATTGGATTCCAACTTCAGTCTAATTTTAAATCTGCAGGGTGATTCTGGAATAGCATATCACTTGTGAGAGTCTGCAATTGGCAAAATGCAACATTAATAAGCAACTAACAAATTCCTCTGATCAATATTTTGATGGGAACCTTGTCCTATTTATTTTAAATAACATAACATTGGCTTTAAAACAATGGACTGAGGAAATTGGCCCAACTATGCTAAGCATTCAGTCATATCATTATTTAGTGTCAGTCTTAAGGCCATAGATTCTATTTTTCAGGCCACTATTTGGAACCCGAGTTGCTTTGTTATAAGACAGGAACAAGAATGTGAATGAAATGAAGTGCAGAGGACTTAAATTGTATAGATAATGCATTTTCAAATCATTATTCAAATGAATTCAAAGCATTAGAAATTCAGCATTTGGTCCGTGAAATTTGGTTATCAATTGGTATTCACAAAACTTTGATCATATGGCCTCCCACATCCACCTGCCCTGCCCGCTTCCCCCCCCCCCTCCCATTCCCAATATCTTTAAAGCTCATAAACAAAAGTGTTCAAGAAAAATGAAAATAAAATCACAATCTTTTTAATATCCCTATGATTTTTCTCCCTGTAGTGTCCAGGAGATTAATCTTTAATTTCTGGAGACTCCAGGACAATCCTGCAGAGCTGGCCACTCTATTGTGAAGCTAGAGCTTTTCCTACTGGATGCAATGCAAATCAATTTGTATCTTTTAAGTTGCAGTGACTACAGCCTTTCATTGCACTTGAGGTACGATCTGTTTGTTAAAACAAGCCAGTTATAATATCTCTGCCAGGCCGTAACTCAATATAATTAGGTACAAAAGGGATTGGATTGGGTGTGCACTGCTATATTTACTGTCTACAGTTTTGGCTTCCAAGGTAATACTTCTTAAACACTCACTGTGTTTTTACATTAACAAATTACTTGAAGAAGCTTTATGGCTAACGACACAAACATGTTGGGAAACCTATAGACATTACAGAGACTAAATAATTCAAGTTCTATACTGTTTAATGTTGAAATCCTTTAGCTGACTGTGTTGTTCAGTGCAGGTTACCATGGAGACAGGGAACTGGCTGATGTGCGTTCTGGAAAACTGCTGATATGACATTCTTGCACGGACATACTAGTTAATCAGTCTAATGGAAAATCGTTGGCCAAAATACTAGCATGTTGGCCTCTTCAGTGCTTGAGAGACCTGCATTTCAAGATTAACGGTTTGGTCTGGGTGCAGGACTGAAAAACCACACCCAGTTGAGACAGGAATGTCTCAGGCTTTGGCCTAAAATCAGCCTTGTTTATACAAACAAGCAGGAAAGAAAGAAACAGATGTTGTACCAACTGAGTTGAAAAAGAAAAGAAAGATATCTAATTAAAATGTTGTCAGTATTATTTCTAGATTAGAGAATTTTTCAATAAAAAAAATACAAGAGACTTACAATCAAGTTTGGATTTTTCAAAAGTTGTTATGATGGTAGCTCAACAGCAGGATGCCTGCACAGGATGCTCAGACACTTGGTTTGACCAATCTTTGCAGCACTAGCCCACCCCTTTCTTTTGATTAGTTCTAGTCACATAAAAGATGTGCCCAGGCAGCTTGGTTTATGGCATAACTATCTCAAGCGCATAATCTGGGGAGGCAGCAGCTCTGAATGAGCTTTAACTCATTTGTAAAGGGTAAGGTCCTGGCCAGGGAAGGTAAGTAATTGTTCAGTATGACCCAATGGAGAAATGAGGGCAAAATAATTCACTTTGATGTTGAAGACTGAGAGGTCCTCCTATTGGAGTGGAATTCAGTCCCTCAATTCTGCCATTTAGTTAGATCAGTATCTTAACTCCATTCACTTGATTTGGTTCTTTATCCTTTGATACCTTTACTTACAATCTCAGTTTTGCAATTTTCAATTTAGCTAGCTGCTTTGGGGATAGGGTGCTATTTTGGGATTGAAGGTGATTGTTGTAATTTATGGTTTTACTTTAGATATGCTCTCAGATAGAGTGTTGCTGGTCACAGCTTGGTCACACCAGTCTCACTACCTTACCGACCACACTGTCCAATATTTAATTATGCAGCAACATTACCAAAGGATGAATCATTAGGACCCCTCTTGTGATCTGAAATGAATATTACATCTATGGTACATGCTCCCAAATGCCTTTCCCATCTTTTCAAAACTGACCATGGAAGTACTTGGTAAGTTGGGGCCAGATATGAATCATTAAAGTACTTTCCTTCAGAACCAGGAATACATAGAGAATCATTTAGAACATATCTAAGTAATTCAATCAGTATGTATTTTTTGCATAATAATACAAAATAATGAACATGCTTTTATTGCCCACCTTAGTGGATCGCCTTTCTTGGCTTAAAAAAGATGACTTCCCAATTTTCTCCTGCATTTGAACCTTCTGGCCTTTACATCAAGAGGCGCAGAGTACCTCTGTTGACATGTAAACCCTACATAATGTCTTCTTGTGTTTGTAGTGCTGCTGATCACTTTCCACATAGCCCTCATGGATTAACTGAACCAAAGTGGCACACACAGGCACAACCCAAGTATGCACTCAAAGGTGTTGCAAGTGCATTATAATGATGTAATTGACATGAACAGATTGAAGCACTGCCAAGGTACCAAAATTGGCAATGAATGCACAGGTAATGTCTTCCTTATTTGCCTCTAAAAAAACATGTCTTATGAAGCATAATTGGGCCTGTTCTGGGGCTTTTAAAAGGGCCACAACTTGCCCCTAAGATGCTTTTCATTTACTTGTGTTGAGGCAAAGTTTGTACAAACACTGTAGTGAGTTTCTGGAGTTGCTGTAAATATTAGGAAAGATAGGTGCCTTACATAGGTATGGGCACAGTTGATGTAGTAGGACAGTCTCCAACATGGCCAGGACATGGAGAGGGCAAGAAGACCACATGCACCCCGTATAACTGGATGCAATGTTAAAGTCCATCTTCTGAGGCTTTGCTTTGATTAAAAGGAACGTTCCTACTCAATAAAGTTTCCTTTCTCACCATTAATCGCTAAAGACCAACATCAGAAACAGCCACTCAAAAAAAATCTAGCAGCACATTAATAATACAAAAATAAATAGAACTAAGCGTTCTTGTGAATTCCCTTAGTACTCATATTACAGGTGCCTTTCCCTAGCCAGTACCACTATGCAGTGCTACCCCAGTGGCTACCAAATGGCTGGTGGATGGATGCCTGCTGATTTTCATGGAAACAGCTGCAGTTGGCATTGGAGGACACCCTTGAGCAGTTCTGGGCCTTCCTTACTGTCTTTGAGCAGCACCACCATGGCAAGAGCAGTAGCTATCTTGACTGGCAGGCTGAGAGGTAACAGCAAGGACACTGGCGGAGTGAAAGCATCATTCTGAGAGAGGTCAGTATGTTTCTACTCCATGGACCATCTCAGCCATCCTTATAATCTGCTGGAGCACAGATTGCTGGGCTGCTGTGACAGCAGGCATACCCCGTCGCATACCGAGATCTGCACCCACAATGGCAACTGTCTGTACCTAGATTTGCAGCCAGGATCTCAGGGCCTCCTTCTGAGCTTCCACTGCAAAACTGATCCATTGGGAGGCCTGTGGCTATGTTGCAGTGGAAACTGAGACAGTGGCTAGCAGACACTCCATCATGGGTCAGTCTGCCAGTGCTGTTATACAAGTGTCCACCACTTCCATGGTGGAAAGGATGGGTTCCAAGCTCTTGCATAATGCCTGTGCCACAGTGAAGCAGGACTCCTCTAGGCTCTTAGCCAGTGAATAGAAAATGATAGTCCTGTCTGTTGACTCACCACATGTAGATTCTGAGTGTAAACTAGCCTTGAAGGTGCTTGCTGTGCCAGTATCTGAGCTGGTGGTTATGGGCCTTTGATGAAGTGATGGTGCTTCTTCCTCTCACCTATGCATCTGAGGTTGACCAGGTGACAAATCTTAACTAGTTGAAAGGACAATGCAGTTTTGCCACATCCTGTCATGAATGGTGGTGGATAATTAAACAACTAACTGGAGGAGGAGGCTCTACAAACATCCTCATCCTCAATGATGGGGGACCCCAGCAGGTCAGTGCAAAAAAAACAAGGATGACAGATTTGCAAACAACTTCAGCCAGAAGTCTAGATAGAGTAGATCATTCAGCTCAGCCTCCTCCTGATGTCCTCAGCATCATAGATGTCAACTTGCAGCCAAATTGATTCACTCAAGACAATCAAGAAACAGCTGAAGGCACTGTCCATGGCCAAGCTGTTCCAGTACAGCTATGGTTCTGGCATCTACCCAACAATGTAGAAAATTGTCCAGGCATGTCCTGTCCACAAAAAGCAGAATAAATCCAACTCGACCAATTACTACCCCATCAGCACATTTTACCAGCAAGATAATAACTAAGGAAAGGATAGGGCCTATCAGAGATGTACATGTGTGCTGATGCTGAAGATGTGGGTAGGGTTCTCAATGAGTACTTTGTCTCTGTCTTCACTAAGGAGAGGGATGATGCAGATATTCTAGTTAAAGAGGAGTGTGAAGTATTAGATACAATAAGCATATTGAGAGAGGAAGTACTGGAAGGACTGACATCCTTGAAGGTGGATAAATCACCAGGGCCAGATGGATCGTATCCCTGGCTGTTAAAGGAAGCCAGGGAGGAAATAAAGAATGCTTTGAGGATCATTTTCCAATCCTCACTAGATATTGGCGAGGTTCCAAAGGATTGGAGGTCTGCAAACGTTGTACCATTATTTTAAAAAAATGTGAGGGTTAAGCTTAATAGGCTAGTCAGTCTGACTTCGGTGGTGGGCAAATTATTGGAAACAATTCTGAGAGACAGGATAAACTGTCACTTAGAAAGGAATGGACTAATCAGAGATAGTTAGCATGGTTTTGTTAGGGGAAGGTTGTGTCTTACTAATTTAATCAATTTTTTTGAGGAAGTATCAAGGGGGATTGACAAGGGTAGTACAGTGGATCTTGTCTACATGGTTTTTAGTAAGGCATTTGACAAGGTCCCACATGGCAGTCTCATCAGGAAAGTGAGATTTCATGAGATACAGGGGAATGTGACGAGTTGGATCCAAAATTGGTTCAACGACAGGAAACAAAGGGTAATGGTCTATGGGTGATTTTGCGAATGGAAAACGGTTTCCAGTGGCGTTCCACAGGGCTCAGTGTTGGATCCCGCACTGTTCGTTGTATATATTAATAATTTGGACTTAAATGTGGGTGGCCTGATTGGCAAATTTGCAGACGATACAAAAATTGGCCGTGATAGTTGATAGTGAAAAGAATAGCTGTTGTCTCCAGAATTATAACAATGGTTTGTTTGAGTGGGCAGAAAAGTGGCAGATGGAATTCAATCCAGAGAAATGTGAGGTAATACATTTGGGGAGGCAAACAAAGCTAAGGAATATATAATAAATGGGAGGATATTGGGAGTGGCAGAGGAAATGAGAGTCCTTGGAGTGCATGTCCACAGATCCCTGAAGGTGGCAGGACAGGTGGATAAGGTGGTAAAGAAAGCATTTGGAATGCTTTCCTTTATTGAACGAGGTATAGAATACAAGAGTAGGGATGTAAGGATGGAACTGTATAAAACACTGGTTAGGCCACAGCTGGAATTGTGTAGAGTTCTAGTTGCCACATTACAGGGAAGGACATAATTGCTCTGGAGAGAGTACAGAGGAGATTTAGAAGAATGTTGTCAAGGCTTGAAAATTGCAACTAAGAGGAAAGATTGGATAGGCTGGGGTTGTTTTTCTTGGAACTGAGGAGGCTGAGGGGTGACCTGACTGGGGTGTACAAGGTTGAGGGTTCTTTATCCTAGATAGGGAAGACATGGATGCCCTGTTTCCCTAGCAGAGAGGTCAATTATCAGGAGGCACAAATTTAATGTGGTTGGTAGAAGGATTAGACAGCACATGAGGGAAAACTTCTTCACCCAGAGGGTGGTGGATGTTTGGAATTTGCTGCCTGGTTTGGAGGCAGAAACCCTCAACTCTTTGAAAAGGCACCTGGATCAGCATCAGTAACCTGCAAGGTTACTAACTGGGTGCTGGAAGGTGAAATTAGAATGGACAGCTAGTGTTTTCTTTTTTCTTTTTCAGCCCACGCAGACACGATCGGCTGAATGGTTTTATTCTGTGCCGCAACTTTTCTATGCTTCTATTAGTCTAGTCTCAATCAGCAGCAAGGTGATGGAATGTATCAATGACATCTATCAAGCAGCACTTACACAGCTATAATCTGCTCACTGATGCTCAGTTTGGATTCCACCAGAGCCACTGGGTCAAATCTTATTACAGCCTTGGTCCAAACATGGACAAAAGAGTTGAATTCCAGAGGTGAGGTGAGAGTGACTGCCCTTGACACCTAGGCGGCATTTGATTGAATGCAGTGTCAAGCGGTCCTGGTAAAACTGAAGTCAGTGAGAATTAAGGGGAAAAGCTCTACTCGTTACAGTCATACGTAGCTCACAGGAGGCTGATTGTGGGTGTTAGAGGTCAATCATCCCAGTCCTGGGACACCACTGCAGGAGTTCCTCAGAATAGGGTGCAAGGCCCAATCATCTTCAGCTGGTTTATCAATGACTTTTCCTCCATCATCAAAGCAGAAGTGGGGATGTTTGCTGATGATCGCACAATGTTCAGGACCATTTGCAACTCCTCAGATACTGAAGCCGTCTGTACCAATTTGCAGAAAGACCGGGTCTGATGCAGACAAATGGTCTGCACTGGAGTGCTGCAGTGGGGAACTTCAGATGGAGATTGGTAACTAAGGGAGTTTAAGGGTTAAATTAAGGGTTAAATTCTATCAAAGTCTGGTCTTTCTTTAATTTAGCAATTAACTAAAATTTGCTGTTAGGGTTGAAAGGTGAGTTTTAGTCCAGCTTTAAAACAGGGATCATACGGGCTCTGCTTGCAACTGTAACTAGCTAATTAGGTAACTGGCTTAATCAGGTTCTCAAGGGCTAGGTTCAGGGAGTATAAAAGTAAGCTATTTTATAGTGCTGCATTTGGCTGCAGCGGGGAGCTTCAGTTGGAGATTGGTGACTAAGGGAGTTTAAGGGTTAAATTAAGGGTAAAGTTCTATCTAAAGTCTAGTCTTTCTTTTATTTAGCATTTAACTAGAAGTTGCTTTTAGGGTTGGAAGAAGGTGAGTTTTAGACCGGAGCGGAGAGGCCAGCGAGAGCAGTATAAAAAGACACAAGAAACAGAGGCCAAGACTGGAGAAGAGAGGTCAGTGACAGCGGTATAAAAGGGTGTGAAAAACAGACACTGAGACCGGAGAGGAGAGGCGTGCCCTCAGGGCCTTCAGGTGGTGGAGTTCAAAGCGATGGCACGATTCAAAAATTGACGCAACACATGGGAAGCAGCTAATTGGTAAGTAGGGTCAGCTGAGTACTTCTACTTTTTCTACTATTTAAACTGCTGTAGTCCATTAGCTTAAACAAAATAAGGTGAGGACTTTGGACTGTAATGGGAGTGTTTGGAGTGGATTAATGCCCCTATCATAGTTAGTATTCTTTAAAAGGAGTAACTTCCAGTGTCCCTGGCGACCATGTGTGCAGCAAGTGTGTCCAGCTGCAGCTACTAGTTAACTGCATTTCGGAGCTGGAGCTGCGGGTGGATTCACTGTGGAGCATCTGCAATGCTGAGATTGTCATGGATGGTACTCAGTGAGGTGGTCACACCGCAGGTAAAGACTGAACAGGCAGATGGGTGGCCATCAGGCAGATTAGAGGAAAGCAGGTAATGCAAGAATCCCCTGTGGCCATCCCCTTCTCTAACAGATTTACCATTTTGAATACTGTTGGGGGAGATGACTTCTCAGGGGAAAGCACCAGGGCACCATGAGTGGCTCTGCTGCACAAGGGAGGAAGAAGAATGACAGGGTATAGTGGTAGGGTGTTCAATGGTAAGGGGAACAGGCAGGCATTTCTGCGGCCACAAAAGAGACTCCAGGATGGTATGTTGCCTCCCTGGTGCCAGGATCAAGGATTTCTCGGAGAGGATGCTAGGCATTCTGAAGCAGGAGGGCGAACAGTCAGTGGTCATGTTACATATTGGTACCAAGAAAATAGGTTTAAAAAAAAAAAGGATGAGGTCCTGCAAGCTAAATATAGGGAGTTAGGACACAAATTAAAAAGTAGGACCTCAAAGGTAGTAATCTCAGGATTACTATCAGTGCCACGTGCTAGCGGGAGTAGAATTAACAGGATGTACCGGATGAATATGTGGCTGAAGAAATGGTGTAGAGGGGAGGTATTCAGATTCCTGGGACATTTGGACCGGTTCTGGGGAAGGTGGGACCAGTACAAACTGGACGGGTTGCATCTGGGCAGGACTGGGACCAATGTCTTCAGGGGAGTTGTTTACCAGTGCTGTCAGGGAGGGTTTAAACTAAAATGGCAGGGGAATGGGAACCTGAGCAAAGAGACAGCGGAGGGGGAAACAAGGATAGAAATAAAAGACAGAAAAGTGAGAAGCAAAATAAAGCTAAGGTGACTAACAAGGTTAAAAAGACAAGTCTAAAGGCATTGTATCTTAATGTGTGGAGCATTCGCAATAAGGTAGATGAATTAACAGCGCAAATAGATATAAACGGTTATGATATATTTGCAATTATGGAGACACGGCTGTAGGGTGACCCAGGATGGGGACTGAACATCCAGGGGTGTTCAATATTTAGGAAGGACAGACAAATAGGGAAAGGAAGTAGGGTAGCACTGTTAGTAAAGGAGGAAAATAATGCAATAATGAAGAAGGTTATTGGCTCGGAAAATCACTATGTGGAATCTGTTTGGGTGGAGATAAGACACGCTAAGGGGCAGAAAACATTGTTGGGGGTTGTCTGTTGGCCCCCAAACAGTAATGGAGATGTAAGAGAAGGCATTAAACTGGAAATTAGAGATGCATACAATAAGGGTACAACTGTAATCATGGGTGACTTTAATCTACATATAGATTGGACAAACCAAGCTAGCAGTAATACCATAGAGCAGGGTTTTCTGGAATGTGTACATAATGATTTTTTAGACCAATATGTTTAAGAACCAACTAGACAACAGGCTATCCTAGACTGGGTATTTTACAATGAGAGGATTAATTAACAATCTTATCTTCCCTTTTGGAAGAGCAACCATAAAATGATAGAATTCTCCATTAAGATAGAGTGATGAAATTGAATCCGAAACTAGGGTCCTGAATCTAAATAAGGGGAACTATGAGGGCATGATGTGCGAGTTGGCAATGGTGGATTGCGGAACCTTACTAAAAGTTTTAATGGTGGATAGGCAATGGCTAATATGTAAGAAACATATGTATGAATTACAACAATTATTCATTCCTGTCTGGCACAAAAATAAAACAGGAAAGGTGGCTCAACAATGGATTACAAAATAAATTAGGGGATAGTATTAGATCCAAAGAGGACACATAAAATTGCCAGAAAAAGCAGCAAGCTTGAAGATTGGGAGCAGTTTATAATTCAGCAAAAGTGGACAAAAAGGTTGATCATGAAAGGGAAAATGGAGTATGAGAGTAAACTTGCAGGGAACATAAAAACTGTAAAAACTTCTATAAATATGTGGAGAGAAAAAGATTAGCAAAGACAAATGTAGGTCCCTTACAGTCAGGAATGAGGGAAATTATAATGGGGAACAAAGGAGTGGCAGAAGAATTGAACACATATTTTGGTTATGGCTTCACAAAAAAGGACACAAATAATTCCCAGAAATGTTAGGGAACCAAGGGTCTAGTGAGAGGGAGGAATTGAAGAAAATCAGTATTAGTAAAAGAATGGTTCTAGAAAAATTAATGGGGTTAAAGGCTGAAAAATCCCAAGGACCTGATAATCTACATCCCAGAGTAATAAAGGAAGTGGCCTGGGAAATATTGGATGCATTGGTGATCATCTTCTGAGATTCTATAGACTCTGGAGCAGTTCCTACAGATTGGAGGGTGACAAATGTAACCCCAGTGTTTAAAAAAGGAGGGAGAGAAAAAACAGAATTACAGACCAGTTAGCCTAACATCAGTGGTGGGGAAAATGCTAGGGTCTATTATAAAAGAAGTGGTAACAGAACACTTGGAAAGCATTAACGGGATTAGACAAAGTCAGCATGGGCTTATGTAAGGGAAATCATGCTTAACTAATCTACTGGAGTTTTTTGAGAATGTAACTAGTAGAATAGATAAGGGAGAACCAGTGGATGTGGTGTATTTGGATTTCAAGAAGTCTTTTGATAAAGTCCCACATACGAGGCTAGTGGGCAAAATTAAAATACATGGGGTTGGGGGTACAATACTGGCATGGACTGAGAATTGGTTGACAGACTGGAAACAGAGAGTGGACATAAATGGGACATTTTTCAGAATGGCAGCCGGTGACTAGTGGTGTATCGTAGGGATCAGTGCTTGGACCCCAGCTTATCAAGATATATATAAATGACTTGGATGAGGAAACCAAATGCAATATTTCCACGTTTGCTGATGACACAAAACTGGTCGGGGTTGTAAGTTGTGAGGAGGATGCAAGTAGGCTTCAGGGTGATTTAGACAAGTTGTGTGTGTGGGCAAACACATGGCAGATGCAGCATAACGTGGATAAATGTAAAGTTATACACTTTGGTGTGAAAAACAGAAAGGCAGAGTATTATTTAAATGCTTATATATTGGGAAATATGGATGGACAAAGGGTTCTGGATGTCCTTGTACACCAGTCAATGAAAGTAAACAGGCAGGTGCAGCAAGCAATTAGGAAGGCAATTGGTATGTTGGCCTTCATTGCAAGAGGATTTGAGTTCAGAAATAGGGATGTCTTACTGCAGTTATACAAGGCCTTGGTGAGACCACACCTGGAGTATTGCGTGCAGTTTTGGTTTCCCTACCTAAGGAAGGATATACTCACCATAGAGGGAGTGCAGCAAAGGTTCACTAGACTGATACCGGGGATGGCAAATTTGCCGTATGAGAAGGGATTGGTTCGACTGGGCCTGTATTCACTAGAGTTTAGAAGAATGAGAGGGGATCTGAATGAAACGTATAAAATTCTAACAGGGTTAGACAGACTAGATACAGGGAGGATGTTTCCCCTGGTTGGGGAGTCTAGGACCAGGGGCCACAGTCTCAGGATACGGGGCTGGCCAATTAGGACTGAGATGAGGAAATATTTCTTTACTCAGAGGGTGGCGAACATATGGAATCCTCTACCACAGAAGGCTGTGGAGGCCGGGTCACTGAGTAAATTCAAGAAAGAAATTGATCATTTTTTGGATATTGGGAACCTCAAGGGGTATGGAGAGAAAGCGGGAATATGGCATTGAGGTAGAGGATCAGCGATGATCATATTGAATGGCAGAGCAGGCTTGAAAGGTCAAATGGCCTACTCCTGCTCCTGGTTTCTATGTTTCTGTGACAACATTCAGGCTTGGGCTGATAAAGGGCAAGGCAATGACCATTTCCAACAGAGTATCCAACTATCTGCCCTTGACATTCAATGGCTTCATGGAACCACCGCCCCCCCCCCCCCCCACACCCCACCCCCCTCTTCCCCCCCACTCCTTCCACCCCCCCAACCCTCCACCCCCCTCCCTCCTCCCCCCCAACCCCTCCCCACCCCCCCCTCCCCCTCACCCTCCCCGACCCCCCTCTCCCCCCCACCCCCCTCCCCCTCACCCTCCCCGACCCCCCTCTCCCCCCCACCCCCCTCCCCGACCACCCTCCCCCACCCCCCTATCAACATCCTGCGGGTTACTATCAACAAGAAACTGAACCAGACTAGCCATATAAATACCGTGGCTCTTCAGAGAGTAACTCACCTCCTGACTCTCCAAAGCCCATCCATCATCTATTAGGCCTAAATCAGGAGTGTGAGGGAATACTCTCTGATTGCTTGGATGAGTGAAGTTCCAACAACACTCAGGAAGCTTGATACCATCCAAGACAAAGCAGCCTGCTTGATTGGCACCACATCCACCACCTTTAACATCCACTCCTTTCACTGCCAATGCACAGTTGCAACAGTGTGTACCATCTACAAGATGCACTGCAGCAATTCACCAAGGCTCCTCCAGCAGCCCCTTCTAAGCCCATGACTTCTACCACCTAGAAGAAGGGCAGCAGATGGATGGGAACATCACCACCTGCAAGTTCTCCTCCAAGCCACACCCTATCCTTACTTGGAACTATATCGCTGTTCCTTCACTTTCATTGGGTCAAAAATGCTGGAATTCCCTTCCTAACAGCACTGTGGACATACCTACAACACATGGACTGCAGCGGTTCAAGAAGGCAGCTCACCACCCCCCACCTTCTCAAGGGCAATCATGGATGGGCAACAGATGTTGGCCTGGCCAGCAATGCCGACACCCCATGCAGCACTATTGGAGATGCAGTACTTCACAAGAGATGTGAAATCAAGGACTGACCTGCCCTTTTGGATGGAGGCAAAACAGTGTCCAGACAGGTATTTATCCATCAACCTTCAAGTAAAAACAGATTATCTGGTTACTGATCTCACTGGTCTCTGTGGAAGGTTACTGGGATCAATTGACGAGGACATGGGTTGGGCATATTTCTTGCCACCCCTCAGAAGAAAAGTCTATTGCATACCAGATAGTTTAAAAAAGGCCACCTCACAACAATATACTGTGGATGGCCTTAACAAGCTGAGAATGGGACTTCTGCCCATCAGTAGAAGGAAGTCCTGCCCTCGAGAGCTACCAGCCAATCTGATTGGCTGGCAGCCCTTGCAGTCCCAGCAGCGCCAGAGGTGAGTAGTGGGCACTGCTGGGACTGTAAGCAGTCCCCTGAAAAAGACAGCATGGATGCCCCAAGTCAGGTGAGTCTGGGCTTTTTGGACAGGGAGGCATCAGGCGGAATGGCAGTGGGCTAGCCACCCATCAAATTTTACATACCTTCCTGCTGAAAACACACCCAACGGGGAGGCCACAAAATTCATCCCACTATGCACAAATTGGCTGCTGTGTTTCCTACATTACCATAGCTTAGTTGGCTGTAAAGCATTTATGATATCTTACAGCCATGAAAAGTGCAATTTAATCACTGATCTTTCTTTCTTTTAATGTTAGGCACTTTTTTAAAAAAAAAGAGACTGGAATTTTGAACACCCACCTTATTGCATTCTTGGATATTAAAGTGTTAACATGTGGAGAAATGGCTTGAATAGTGGAGTGACTATTTTTTTTTACTGATGTGCTGAAAGAAGGATGGTCTTCAATACAAAAATAAAATTCATTGGTCAAATGCCACTATCTTTTATGGGCTTGGAAGGCCAAATAATGTTGTATTTAATAAGGTGTTCGGTGTGAAATCCCAACTCCAGCGTTTCATTCATTCAGAAAGAAGTCCAAATACCATGTTTTTGGCCAGTGGTGGTTTTATGGCAGTTTGTGAACACTCTCAATGTGCCAAGAACAGACAGAGACAGGGGAATCTAGCCTGATTTTAATATGATGGCCGGGTCTCAGGAGAATAATCCAGGTGTGCTGTTCTGCCACACTTCTATTTTGAATAGTGCAGCCATTCTCCATGTTAACTGGCTACAAACGGCATCCCAGCACTTGGCCAGTGCTAGTGTAGAGAATCTCCTGACCAGATAGGCTAGCATCAGGCAGTAAGCATCAATAGAAGATCACAATAGGTCCTGGACCAGTGTTACCAAATATGATAAGTTTTGTTATGACTGGTCCCCAGTGAGGTCCCCCAATCTGTTATGACCCCAAATGAGATACCCCAAATTGTTAACTTCTCAAATAGGACCCCAATTTTGTTATGCCCCCTGGTGAGGAGGAATGAACTGGCTCCCCTTCTTTATTCAATCCCCTAGGTTGGTTGCAACAAGGTTAATTTAAAAGGGATCCCTTCCCTCATGGATACCTTTTCCCAGTCCAAATGTATTTATGTTTTTGAATGAACTAATTTAACCAGGCTTTCCTGAGTCAGAGAAAGAGCAAGTTTATTAGTTACTAAAAACCCAAGAAAAAAATAATAAAAATGCAATACGCAAACACACAGATCAGAATCGAAGTTGAGTCCAAAATTAAAAGTTAAAAAAGATATAGGAATCAGTCTTTGGCTTGTCCGTGAGGCATAGATGGTGAAACGTTGTGGTCGTTAAGTTTGGTGATTCCGGTCGAGCTGACTTCGGCAGTTGAGCAGTTGGTTTGGAGCCACTTGGTTCTGCAGGTTAACTGAAGGAACTGTCCTATTTCCATTTTGACTGTGGCTTTGTTGACTTGCCTCCAGCCACAGAGAGAGAGAGAGAAATAGAGATTTTTACTTGCAAGCTCCAGCGACGTCTAGATGATGTTCTTCTGCTGTGATCCCTCACAGCACACACTAGCACACCAGAACTATAACACACCTGTATGACTCTTCTTCAGAGCTCTGAAACAGACTCGAAATGTTAACGCTGTTTCTCTCTCCACAGATGAATCCAGACCTGCTGAGTTTTTCCAGCATTTTCTGTTTTTATTGTATTTATTTACGCTTTTTTATTAATTCCAAACCAGTTAAATAATATTAACTAAGGAGGCAGGGTCAAAATGGTGATCAGTTTTACTCAATTAAAAAAGGCATTTATCCTTCTTGTGGCTATATAAAAGAATATAAGTCTCTCAAAATGTTACATTAAGTTTGTTTTTAAAAATTTAGGACTGTAAATTAAGTTGGGTGAGTAACTGCTGTGACCGTCATAACTGTTGGAATACACTTGTTTCTTGAATATAAGTTGGGAGAAAGGTTTTGCTCAATAGATTTTGTATCTAATGGAAATAGAAACTAATCAATTAAGAGAGAGACACAAACACTTAACCAGTGACAAAGATGGAAGTAACTGTCTCATAGTAGCAATCGCAAAATAGACAACAGACCCAATGCTTTGAAATCCCAGTACGGCCCAAAAGAATGCAAATTACAGCAGAAATCTACGCCTCATCTGCTCCATGGATCCACAAATAAGATCTCACACTTTTGGAGCCATAGTGCACTGTAATCATTGTTCAATTTCATAAACTCAAACTGCAAAGTTTTACATGTCCTTATCATAAAAGGCTTAACAGAATGACTTTTCAATCACTTTTGTCCAGATTTATCCAAACCAGAACAAGTACGTTGCATGACTAGAGTTGGTCCAACTATATTCTTCTCTGGAGCAATATTGCAGGATATACTGAAAGCTAAGAAAATATTGAGCCAAATCTTCTGTGGGCTGGCAATCACTGTCGGATTGCCAGTTCACTCCTTTTTACTTATCCTAGACTGAAGATGCATATTTCTCGCCTGGACTTCCGATCCAGGCTTGTTGGGAAATGTGCAGTCTCACTGCTCCGTGAGTCTCTTCTGTGTTGGGCGGCAGCATCTGGGAAAGTGAAGCCATGCCCTCCAACCAGTAAATATAAATGTCCCAGCCACTGTGGCAGGAGAGAAGATAAGTGTGTAAAGTAAGTGTGTAGGATGGGTGCTGAGAGGGCAGCTGTGGTGAGGTGGGGGTTGGGGGTAGTCGGGTAGTTAGTCAGGAAGGGGGTTGGGTGAGGAGCGGTGGTAGTTGGGGGTTGGGTGTAGTTAGGGGGCCAGTTGGGAGTGAATACCATAGTTTCCCAGGAGGTAATGCGGTTTTAATTCTTCTAACTTTTCGTGGGTAACTATTCTGCTAAGAGAGTCGGAACCATCAGAAGTTTGCAACTTAAATTGAATATCGGATGATTCCGGGTACAGGCTAATTGCCCATTGGAAATTGAAACTTCCCGGGCAACTCCAATGCAGTCCTTTCATGGGGACATTGTGGGACCGAGTGGGGCAGGGCGGGGGGTGGGGGTGTTGTCCTCCCCCAGTGCATCTTCCAGGGTACCTCCAGGACCAGGATATTACCACCCACCCCCCCACCTGCCCCACCACAACCAGAGGGTGGAAGATCTGGTCCATTGTAATAGTGTGTGAAATATAATATAACAATGGTTACAATGTACCTTGTGTGCCTTTTCGGGTGTCTCAAATTAAAAAGTCTAGTCTGGATTTTCTGATTGACAATTTTAATGCCAGCAGAAACTTATTTAAAATGAATGGTTCCCTCTGGTGTTAAAACAATGCCAATCGGAAAAGCCATTCTTTGGATGTTTGCTCCTTTCCCAGAAATACATTCCCGCTACCTCTACTCAACATTTCTGCCATGCCAACTGAGATCAGTCGTTACTTTTAGCCATTAGTCAGTTAAAGAACTTTAAGGAGTGCTCTTTTCTCCCTCAGGATTAGTCATCAAGAAATGAACCTTCAGCGGTGTTGCTCAAGGACTAAAATCATGGGTGTTATACTTCAAAGTGCACAAAAGTATTATGAAATTGAACAATTGATTCCCTGTGCTGTAGCCCTGAGAGCAAAATTAAAAATGTTTTTTTCTTCCTGCAATTGTTTCCATCCTTCCTACTCTAATCCATTCCTTTTTCCTTTATTGCCCGGATAATGTTCTTGTTGTGTGGAAATATATTTTCATTCCATCTCCTCTGTTCCAAATTTTTTTCTTGGAGCTCTCAGTTATGTTTACTTAATGCTAAACTTAATTTTTCATTCCAACTTTTTAAATAGCCCAAGCAAGATTCATCAGATTGGGATTGGTTAAAGAGATCAGGGAAGGAGAAGGACGTAATGGAACATACATAAGGGAGAAAGCTGGGATTCAACAGCGAAGACAGTGCGGAGGTGGGTCCCAGAAAATGGAGTGGGTATTTACCCTTGTTGGCAGGCGTGGGGCAGTGGGCAGAGAAGACTAATGCCCTGGAGGAACCGAGGGATGGTTGATGTCTAGGAACACAGATGAAAAATTAATTCTGGTGTAGTTGGGGGGAGACATGGGTCCAGATTTTCATGGAGCCATTGGAACTCTGTGCCTTATCCAAAATGATGCCAGCTAGTACCCCAGATCCAGAAGTCCCATGCTAATTTCCAACAGATCCTTTTTTTGCTGAGGTGGGGTGGGAGTGGGGGCGGTGTGGGAAGGAAGGGGGTGGGATGGTGATTCACACATTGGGGAAACCCAAACCCAGCAGGGCCATTTAAATTCAGTGGTAATTTTTTGGTACTTTTCCTGTTGCGTGACTTAGGGTTTTTAAGAGTAGATATGAATGTGCATAAAAGATGGATGAGGTCTGTGGAACTGTCAAGCTGCCAAGTTATTTAAAACCTCTGCTCTTTCAATCTTGAACAAAAGCAGCTTGCTGTGTCTCCGCATTCAAAAAAAATTGGTGCTTGCAGTTTCAATAGCTGTTTGTTGACATAAGCCTGAGAGCTATCATTACTACTTAACTGCTTCCACAACCTATCGTTATCACAGTGAGGGCTTAAGTTCACAGTTTGACTGACAGCTCCAAGAGTTTATTAAGGATTAGTTGTCTTTGATTTGGAGCTATGAATACAAAAAAGAATATTTTTGTATATAGCTAAGTGTGTAACAGATAGTTACAACTTTATTTTATTTCATCTCACAATGGACCCTGAGGTCTGCCCATGATGGCACGGAGAACATAATGCCAACTCATGCCCATTGCCCTTAAGTTGGCAAAGGGGCTATAAGGGCCATGGGGGTGGGTAGAGGTGCATAGGTTAGCATAGAGAATATGAGGGGCCATGGTGGGTGGGTGATGGCATAAGTTGGCATGGATGGGGCAGAGTGGATGTGGGTGAGGGAGTGTGAGGGTTGAGGGCTAGAGGGCCTAAATGCTTTTCTTATAATTGGGATGAAGTTCAAGAGCACAAAGGAGGGCATTTTAAACAGCCCGCCCCAGCACTTGGCAGCCCCTGTGGCTGCCTCTGCACTGATTCCCAGGCAGTGGGCCCAACCCCAGCATGCACCCACCGCCCCAGAACAAAAATATGGCCATTTGGGGCTGTTTCTCCTGAGGCAGGTTCTCCCAGCCGGGAAATTCCCCAACTCTATGCTCCCACCTCAGGAGTGCAAATCCGGGCCATGAGTGCAGAACTTAATTTGGGTACAATCCCGAGAATTATGCTGAGGTCGCATCTGGGGCAGCACTGTCACTGGGGGGTGGCGGGGCAGAGGAGGGGGGAGCAGGGGGTGGTCAATGAGAGGGCACCTAATATTTGAGGGTCAATTAGGTGCAAGTGGCATTTTGGGTATGTGCCCATCACTTTCTGGCCAGGAATTGTAGAATTCATGTACCAGCAGGAGTGGGAAGGTTGCCCAGTCTCCTCACCCCAACCCTAACGCACAACTTCTCTGAACAAGGAAGCCAATCTGTCAATATTTTTAATCAAAGAAAATGTATAATTCATTAGTGGCCCAGATGGTTTCCTGGTGCCAAAACCTTGAGGAACATGTTCAATAATCTCTTCCAAGTCTCTCTCCCTAACTGTCACCTTTAACCTACACTAACCCATGTTGTATTCTATCCCTGATTTCCGCACACCTTTATGACTAACTGCACACTTTTGGTACTGAAGGACAATTGCCAGTCTTGGGTCCAATTCCCAGATATAATCTGCTTCCTTTTTTCAAGGTCCTGACTCTACTGGTTTCATTTATGAATTTAGTAATTGTACAGGCTGAACCCTGTTCAGGATCATTAATGAACAGGAAGGGTCCATGTATATAACCTTGGAGCATCAAACTGGATCCTGTCAGGGCTTGAACTGCTGGGGATCTCATTTTTGGAGCAACAGGTGATGGAACTGGCCCAGAGTTCAAATCAGAGCATACAATTTTTGGCCTGAGCCTTTTTTTTTTTGATGGCACGTCCCACCACCTAGAAGGCAAGGCAGGGTGTACATGAGAACACCATCACCTCCAAGTCACACACCGTCCTACTTGGAAACATATCGCCTTTCCTTTATCATCATTCTGTCAAAATCCTGGAACTCCCCGTGTAATAGCATTTTCACTACATTGGCTACAGCATTTCAAATGGAAGGCCCAAGGCCACCTTCTCAAGGACAAATAGGAATGGACAATAAGTGGTGGCCTTGGTAACTGGTGATTCACAAATGCCGAGAATTAATTTTAAAAATATGTGGGGGAAACTTTTCCTCAGGAAATGAGAGAAGTTGAATAAATCACAGGTTGTTAATGAATGAGAAGCTCAGTCAGTCAAAGGCACCCCCTTACTCCAGCTGACTTTCTTGTGTTTGAAGCCTCACTCTTCCTCCCCGGAGGAAGCACCATACCGCAGCTTAACATCTCTCCAGCAGCCTAATTCAGCACATACACCAGCACCACCCTCACCTCTGGTTATTTCATGCTGATTAAAAGGTACGGTTTTCAACAACTGTGTTTCAATAACAAAATTTCTAAGTGGAAAAGAAAAACCACATTTTTAAAAATTAATTGATCAAATAAATTACGTCTATTTTGTGATACTTAATTAGTGTAATGTTAACTTACAAAGGTCTTAGTTTAATTAGATGTTAGGAGAGATGGAAATGCATAGAAATAACTGTCTGGGGAAAGGCAGAAGAAAGAATCAGCTGAGTTTGCAACCGAAGCATCATTAAATAGTAACCTGCACTGCCAACAAATGCAAAATGTGGAAGAGGGGAGAGCAACATCACTATTGTGCAAGTTAATGTTAAAAGCCACAGGGTTTGCAGGTATTGGGTTTGCATAGTTAACCAAGTTGTCTTTGGAAACATTGCAGTCCTTGTGAAGTGGCCAACAGAAATGCAACATGGGGATAAGATGGGGATAACTTTCCTATTTGTCCTTCAGCCCCAATAGGCACAGCTCAGTTGTGATGTTCTTCTACCCCGTAGTTAAATAACTTGCCCAGTATCTCCGGGGGTGGGGGGGATAAAGAAAGTTAATGTGAAATAAAAGTACCTCAATACCAGAAACAGATGTTCTACATGACCACCACCCCCAACCCCCACCCCCCCACCATCGCCACCGCATTTCACTACTATGATCTAACATGGCCTGCCCTTCAAAATTGAGGCAATGGATGAAACTATTGGATCTCCAATCAAAGCCACCTTCTTGCACAGATCCTAATCTGTATTACAGAGATCCATCAACTGTAGACAATCAGTCCCTTCCTATAGACATGACTCGATCAAATGTTTCATTATGTTTAAATTACTCCTAATTGAAAATCAACACATTAAACAAGCAGTGTTTGTAAAATTCAGCTTTCCTGTCAGATTCATTAGCAATTCCAAATTGTATTTTATGTGACAGCAACCTAAAAATGTAATTTCTATTCAATTCAGGAAAATGAACTCTTCAAGTCCTGATTTCACACAATCGCATACCTTCTCCCTGATTGCTGATCTCACACCAGCTCTTTCCTGATTCCTGGGGCTGGGCTTTCAATTGTCCCTGAGAGCACGCATCAAAAATCTCATTTCCCCAGACTGTACTGCAACTGGATCCCACTACCTCTGGAACACAATGCAATTTTCAAAGGTAGTGGGAAGGGGTGCAGCCAGGAACCTGTACCCTTCCAATTAACGGGTTTTTGAGCTCATTCATGTGCTCATTAACACGCCTCAGAGGGGCAGTTTGAAATTTCCAATCAACAGGCATGGGGAAGTGCAGTGTCTAGGAAACAACAGGGTGAAGCTGTTGTGAACACAGTGAGGAGCCATGAGGACTGATGGATGCTCTGGTCAAGAATTGGAGAATAATGCCAAGCTGCTCAACTCCTGGCATAGTTACCATCGCTGGTGCTAACACTCTTGCATTTTTAAGCAGTGGTAGGCTCCTGAGAGGAGCATGAGGCTGCTGCCATCACTTTGACAGCAGAGGTTGGCAGAGGAAACCCTGGTGAACAAACAAGTGCCAGCTGAAGGAGTGGAAATGGGAACAGATTACTCTGATATTGGACAGCGGAGGAAATGACTGGAGGCATCCTCCTGGTCAGGAGGAGGCTAGAAGAGCCGAGAGGGCTGCAAGAAGAGGATAGGGCTACCCAGGACATTGGGTATACTGCCCAAGAGACCTGCAAATAACAAAACACCAGTACCATAGGAGGCTATGCCCATCCAGGCAGCTGGTCTTAGACATTTGTGCTCTGGTCCACAATGACCTGATGCCTCGTGGCACCCATGGCAGTCCCTTGGTTTCAGCCATCAAGGTCAAGGTTATCTAGAATTTGAATACTTCTGGGTCATTCCAAGGATCAGCTGCAGACCTGGGTGGCATCTTGCAGTCAGCAGCTCATCACACCATCAGGCAGGTCATGCCCTATTCTGGCAGATGGGGGGATTCATATATTCTGAGATACATGTGCCAGTTCAAGCACAGAGGGAGTTGAGGGTTTGCCACCTTCAGTGAATTCAGGTCCAGGGAGTCATCAATTGCACCTACGTAGTTGTCAAGACTCCAACCAGCTAGACTCATGAACAGAAAAAGCTTCCACTCAGTGAATGTCCAGCTTGTCTGTGGCCATAAGAAGTGTATCTGGCAGGTGTGTGCTTGGCTCCAGGACAGCTGTTGTGATTCCTTTATTCTGAAAATGCCCCAGTTGGAGCATCTGTTCTGGTCAACATCCAGACTTCATGAGTGGATGCTGGGAGATGAACGTTATCTCTTGAAGAGGTGGCTGTTGACTCCTGTCCAGTACCCAGACACAGATGCTACAACTAGAACCATCTACTAACAAGAACTTGCACTGAAAAGACCATTGACATCTTGAAGATGCGTTTCCATTACATTGACCTGTTGGATTGTGCCAGTACAAGCCAGCCAGGTTTGCACTGCACAGCATGACCATATAAAGAGGACTGGAGCTGGATGAGGATGAGGACCTGGAACTCCATGTCTTCCTTGAAGGAAGACAGAAAGCGGAGGATGAAGAGCTACTACGGAGAAGTCCGGTGCCTAGAATTTGGAGGAAGTCTGCCCTATGCCTCAAGGTGATTGGCAGGCTGGCATTGCTGCAAAGGCTATGCTAATTCAGCAATGTTTCACTTGATCGCCTCAGCCTATGACAAATGACTCTGTAACTCAACTTCCATCAGACAGAGAAATTATCCAGTAGGCGCGCACATTTGAATAATCCCATTGCCACCGAAAGCCATTGAGAATTGGGTCTCCACCATCAACATTCTTCATACCACGCACACAGCATGGAAATGCTCCAGACCCAAGCACACCCAGACCGATGCCCCTGCCCAACCTTCCCAAATATCAAACTTCGAGGGCTGGTATCCTTTCCACGGGTTTAGATAGCCCTGCAAGCCTATGCCGTAATGGCTAATATATGAAGATCAGCCTCTTGGATGAAGATTACTATTGCCAGTTCAGCTATAAGCCAGAAGGAGTCACTGCCTATCACAGAAAATACAAATTTGGTAGTAATATTTTTGTTATATCGCTGATAATTCAGTACCATACATCATGGCATTCACAGCCTTTACAATTCGAATAATCACGGTAACGTAGTATAATTTACAAAAAATGGTTTAATTACCTCCCTAAAATGTTCTTGGTGATTTACACGCGTGATTCATGGGCAAATACAAACTCCAGTATGAAGATAGCAATATTGCTATGCTTAAAATGTTACAGGAATAAGAAAGAAAAACTTCTTAAATTAATGTTTCTAATATTATTTAGACTTCCATTATGAGATTACCTGATCTATTCAGGGCAAATGAAGATGTGAATTTTTTAAATGCATGGAGATTACCAACTAACACTGCTCTTTATATGAAGTTTAGTTTCCAATTCTATGTTCAAAGTATCGCACTTCAAAGGCTGTAGTATGGGAGATACCTTAAAAGGCTGTGGTAGAGTTAGTAGAACACGGTTTTATAGCTAGTGGAGAATGTGGGTGGGCACAGAGTATTTTATGCATTACAAGTGAAAAAAATGATTTTACTGAACCATTGCCAAGACAAGCTCGAGGTCAAAGCTTAACTTGCTGAATATATTAACTGGCACCAGATGTGGGAATCATTATTCCATTGACTACACACCCACTGAATGTAATCGGATATAACCGTCAAACTTTATCAAAAATTCCACAAGTAAAATGAGAGATGTCTTTTGTCCCACAGTTAAAGCAATAAAAAGACATTATATGAGTATTTATTTTCCGTATACCAGTGTTTTTCCTCTACTTAGAGCATTGACTATCTGCCAGGATGTGGTTTTGTGACATCAGTCATACTTCCTTAACTCATTCAAGATATGGCCATTCTAAAATTATTTTGTGTCTCTTTTTTTCTCTCTCAATGCAATCTTTCTTTCCCTCTCTTTATTTTTCCCTCTTTACTCGATTTGACTCTAATTCACTCTCCTTCTCTGCATTCCTCTATTTCCTTCTCAATCTTTAAATCTCATTGATTAAACAAATATATTTTATTGATTATACAACAAAGGTTACAGCATCTCTACCACCCAGAAGGGCAAGGGCAGGGGGGTTATGAGAACACCACCATCACCACCCCCAGCAATTGTCTTTATATAGCACCTTTAATGTAATAAAACACTCAGGTGTGTTATCAAATAAAATTTAACACTGAACCATGTAAGGAAAATATAGGTCAGGTGACCTGAAGCTTGGTCAAAGAGATAGGTTTTAAAGAGCATCTAAAAGGAGGAAAGAGAGGTGGTAAGGTTTAAAATGGGAATTCCAGAACTTAGGGACTCAGCAGCTAAAAACACAACTGCCAATGTTGGAGCGATTAAGATCAGGGATGGGCAAGAGCCTAGAATCGAAGGAGCACCGGTTATCTCAGGGGTTTGCTATAGGAAGCTACAGAAATAAGGAAGGGGTGAGACTGTAGCAGGATTTGAAAACATGTTTGAGAATTTTAAAAATTAAGGCATAACTCAATCACTGAGCCAATGTAAACCAGTGAGCACCTCCAAGATATTCCCCAAGTCACGTGCCATCTTGACTTGGACATATATCACCACCCCATCTCTGTCACTGAGTCAAAGCCTTGGAACTCTGACCTAACTGTATTGTGCGACGTACCTTCACCATATGGCCTGCAGCGGTTCAACAAGGTAGCTCACCATCACCTTCTCAAGGGCACCCAATTATAGGCAGTAAATGCTTGCCTTGGCAATGTTGCCACCACATCCCGAGAATGAATAAGTAAAAGATAAGATTTCCCTCTCAACTAATAACACTGAAAAACAGTACAGTCATTTGCCTCATCCCCTGTTAGTGAAACTTTCTGTGCAGAAATTGGCTACTTCATTCATCTACAAAGGGAAAATTCATCCCACCAGCCTGAATTGGAATTATGCCCAGTATCAGAGGACATGAAAAGATATTGTTCAAGTCCACCACACCACCTAGTCAGCGGAAAATAAATCTTTTGGCAGAAAAAACTTTGTCAGAAATTAAAACTTAAAAGCTTCAATCACTATGACTACATATAAATTCTTACTTGGAATATTCTGGAAGAAATAGAAACAATACACAGATTACACACATTTCAAATATCATGCCAGAATATATTATTACAACACTTGGCTACAGTGTTTATTCAAAAGTGAATATTGTAACTTAAAACTGAAATGAAAATTGTGTTGATCTTTCATTTAAATATTCCAAAGGGAGGAAGAGCTGGCCTAAATGAGAACCTTTCAAGCAGAACTTAATCATTTTAAGGGTTATAGGATTATAGGGATAATCAAAAAATATCTAGTGAGTTATGTCCTAGAACAATTGATTTTGGTACTCCCTCAACGTTCTTTTTGAATCTCACCCGAGCTTGCAACTCTGTGTTCTTGATCACAAAGGCTGCCTTTCCTTGCTCTGCAACACCACTTGCCACAACACCTGTTGCTGGAACCCTAATTTAGTACTCCAAACTTGACTATTCTAATGTTCCCCTGACTGGCATCCTATTTTCCATTCTCTATAAATTGAGCTCATCCAAAACTCTGCTATTGGCATAGCCTGCTCACCCACACTGCGCTCATTGATTTACCTTGATTCCTGGTCTAAAAGTGCCTGGATTTAAAAATCCTCATCCTTCTGTTCAGTGAGGGGAATGGATTGAGAATTGGTTAATGGACAGAAAGGAGAGAGGAGGAATAAATGGGCCATTCTCAGGTCAGTAGGCTGAGACTATGGGGTACTATGGATAAGTGCTTGGTTCCCAGCTACTCATAATCTATATCAATGATTTGGACGTGGGGGCCATATATAATATTTCCAAGTTTGCTGATGACACAAAACTAGGTAGAAATGTAAGTTGTGAGAAGGATGAAAAGAGGCCTCAAGTGGATTTGGACAGGTCAAATGATATTTTTAATTTGTTCATGGGGTGTGAGTGTCACTGGCTAGGCCAGCATTAATTCCTCATCCCCTAACAGACTCACATCCAAGGATCAGATCTAAGCTCTGCAGTCCTGCTACATCCAGCTGTGAATGGTGGTGGACAATTAAACAACTCACTGGAGGAGGAGGCTCCACAAATATCTCCATCCTCAATCAATGCAAAAGATAAGGCTGAAGCATTTGCAACAATCTTCAGCCAGAAGAGCCAAGTAAATGATCCATCTTGGCCTCCTCCTCCAGAGGTCCCCAACATCACAGATGCCAGTCTTCAGCCAATTCGAATCATTCCACCTGTTATCAAGAAATGGCTGAAGGCATTGGATACTGCAAAGTTTATAGACCCTGACAATATTCCGGCAATAGTGCTGAACATTTGTGTCCCCTAATCAAGCTGTTTCAGAATAGCTCCAATGCTGGCATCTACCCATGATGTGGAAAATTGTCCAGATATGTCTTGTACATGAAAAGCAGGCCAATTCCACCCAGCCAATCACCGCCCCAACAGTCTACACGCGATTATCAGTAAAGTAATGGAAGGGGTTATCAATAGTTCTATCGAGCTTGACTTAACAGTAACCTGCTCACTGATGCTCATTTTGGGTTCTGCCAGGGCCACTCGGCTACTGACCACTCAGTTTTGGTTCAAACAAAAGAGTTGAACTCCTGAGGTGAAAGTGACTGCCCTTGACATCAAGGCCGCATTTGACCAAGTGTGTCATCAAGGAGCCCTCACAAAACTGGAGTCAATGCAAATCAGGGGAAACTGTCTGCTGGTTGGAGTCATGCCTAGCACAAAGAAAGATGGTTGTGGTTGTTGGAGGTCAATCATCTCAGTTCCAGGACATCACTGCAGGAGTTCCTAGGCCAAACTATCTACAGCTGCTTCATCAATGACTTTCCTCCCATCAGAAGATCAGAAGTGGGGATGTTCATTGATGATTGCACAATGTTCAGCCCTACTTGTGACTCCTCAAATACTGAATCAGTTCATGTTCAAATGCAGCAAGACCTGGACAATATCCAGTGCTACTGAGCACTACTGTGGACATTGAAGGCCCCCAGCCAGAGTACATTCTGTGCTCTTGCCACCCTCAGTGCTTCCTCCAAGTTGTGTTCAACTGGAGGAGCACTGATTCATCAGCTGAGGGAGGATGGTACGTGGTAAGCAGCAGGAGGTTTCTTTGTCCATTTTTGACCTGATGCCATGAGACTTCATGGGGTCCAGAATTGATGTTGAGGACTCCCAGGGCAACATCCTCCTGAATGTATACTGCTGTGCCACCACCTCTGCTGGGTCTGTCCTGCCAGTGGGACAGGACATACCCTGGGATGGTGAAGGTGGTGTCTGTAAGGTATAATTCCAAGAGGATGACTACGTCAGGCTGTTGCTTGACTAGTCTGTGAGGCAGTTCTCCCAATGTTGACACTAACCCCGAGGTATTAGTAAGAGCAACATTGCAGGATCGACAGAGCTGAGTTTGCTGTTGGTGTATCCATGCCTAGGCCAATGCCCAACGGTCTGCCTGGTTTCATTCCTTTTAGGCTTTTAGTTAAGACTTTTTAGCAGTTTGATACAAGAACATTGCTGATGGAACATAATGTGGAAAAATGTGAAGTTATCCACTCAATAGGAAAATAGAAATACAGAATATTTCCTCAATGGGGAGGGATTGGGAAGTGTTGAACAATGGGTGGCATTGTTCATGAGTTACTGAAAGCTAAAATGCAGGTGCAGCCAGCAATTAGGAAAGCAAATGGTATGTTGGCCTTTATTGCAAGAGGATTAAAGTACAGGAGTAAAGATGTCTTACTGCAATTGCATAAAGCCTTGGTCAGACCATATTTGAGGTATTCTGTACAGTTTTGATCTCCTTACCTAAGGAAGGATATACTTGCCATTGAGGGAGTGCAACGTAAGTTCACCAGACCATTGGCAGGATTGTCCTGTGAGGAGAGATTGTGGAGACTGGACCTATATGCTCTAGGGTTTAACTAGGGTTTAAAAGAATGAGAAGTGATCTCATTGAAGTATTCAAAATTCTTACAGGGCTCAACAGGGAAGATGCAGGAAGGATATTTTCCTCTGCTGGGGCTAGAACCAGGGGACGCAGTCTCAGAATAAGGGGTATGTCATTTAGGACTGAGATGAGGAGGAATTTCTTCACTCAGAGGGTGGTGAACTTTTGGAACTCTCTATCACAGAGGGCTGGGGGGCTCAGTCATTGAGTATGTTCAAGACAGAGATTGATAGATTTCTAGATAGTAAAGGTATCAAGGGATATGGGGATAGTGTGGAAAAATGGCATTGAGGTAGATGGTCAGCCATGATGTAGTTGAACAATGGAGCGGGCTTGAGGGACTGAATGGCCTACTCCTGCTCCTATCTTCCTTTTAAAATAATCAACCCAGAGAAAGACTTCATCTTACACGAAACTAAAGCCCATCAAAATCTTGCATAAATAATCACTACTAACTACTAAGGCAGGAAGGCCTCGATCAATGCAATTATGTGAACCCATCAATATTCCACACATACAATGGCTTTCAGTTCAAAACTAGTTAAGGGGACAGGAAGACAACGACAAACATCATGCAAACCCATTAAAAACGAGACAACAATCACCTGGGGAAGCCCACCAAAATCAAACAAAGAACTAACCTTGATTTGGATTGAGATAAGAAATTCGAAAAAACATTATAACTGGGCCACCAGTTACGAAAGGAAGCAGATCTGAAGGGTGAGCAGTTTTTGGGCAGTGAGCAGCTTAAGCAGGGAGCTGAGCCAAGCGGAAGAAGGAGATCTGGATGTTTGCGCCCGCATGCAACATCATGGTGAGGGGCACGGGGTGGCAGGCTCAACCGAAGACACCAAGGCCGCAACTGCAGCCCTCCACGAAGATCGACCACCCACAACCGCGCCCTCCACCCAACTGAAGAACCTTCGCAGATTCCACAGACCAAGACCATGTGGGGATGGCAGACCCCAGAGGACACAAAGAGCGTACCCCAAAACTGCAACTGGCTTACCTGGCTGGATTTGGAACTGTCAAGGAACCCTGGGTTGGTGAGCATGATCCCTGACCTCTCCTAGTTCAATTTCGTTAGGTTTTAGGGATGGGACAAAGGTAAGGGGATTAGTAGCGTGTTTTTCCCTCATTATGCCACGTGTTCCCCATTCTTAACTAAGTGTACTTTGCAGGACTATATAATCTCAGTGTAATCCTAATGTTATAAGTTCATTTGTGACTTCAGTAAACCCAGTTTTTTTCTTGCACTGAAACCAGTTGTGTGCTGCACTTTGCCACAACCCCCAAATAAGTCCAAGGTCTAGAACCCGGGGAGTGGGAGCGATTCGGACCACTCAGAAGTCAGAGGTGAAGCTGACACACACCACCACCCCCTACATAATGGCGACCGTGACAGGACCTTGGCAAAAAGGATGCGATGCAGTGGACATTGATTTGGAAGAGACAACTGTAATGGAAGAGAGGATTTCAAATTATGTGTTCAGTAAGGTGAATATGGAAAAAAAAAGGGTCACTAATCTGTTAAAGGCTGGCGCCTGTTAGATGCTGCAGCTAAATGGACAGAAGGGAAGGATCATAAAAAATCCATAGAAAAGGCAGCCTGGCTGATGTGCTTCAAGAAACAGATCCAGCTTTTGGACAGGCTCGTTGAAGCACAGGCAGCTGAGATTCGGGAGTCAGCCCTGGAAGTCCAAACGAAGGCCCTAGCGGGGGAAAAGTTACTGTTAGCACTGCAGGCTCTGAACCAGGAAAGGGTGCAGTTAGTGAGGGAGCATAAGACCCAGCAGGAATATTTACAGTGTCAGGTCACTGAGGCCAAGAACAATGAGCTGGGGTTGTGGGAAAAGAATGCCCACCTAGCAAGACAAGTAAGAGAGCAGGAGGAGAAAGTAAAAGGCTTACAGGAATCCTATAAGATGGTGAGCATACAGGGGTTTGGGGATGCAGACCATGGCCCCTGCCAGAAGCAGATAGGGGGTCTGAACCTTGCTCTAAGGATGGCAAAAGGCATGGTGTGCCTCATAAGCCCTTGTGCAGCCCAGGTTGATTTCACAGGGAACCTCGAGAGGACAGCTCAGACACCACAGGTAGTGCCAAGGAACTACCCAGTTGAGGAGCAGGAGGGCCCATGACCACCACCCGTAGTGCCAAGCTTTAGCAAAATCTGGCAGGGGTGGGGTGGAATTAGGGGCAGAAGCTGAGGAGGAAAACCCCCAGATAGAGAGGCTGGGACCGGGGCCGATGTGCCCTGCCCAGCAGCAAAGGTTCAGCCCACCCGCTGATAACAGGGATGAGGGACCCCTCCCAAACCAGTTCCTAGTTCCCCACGGCACCCAACAGCTTAGGGCCATGGTAAGCCATTTAACTAAACTTGCGGCAAATGGGAATCCCTCAGTCCACTTCAGAGAAGTGGAACAAGCAGCAAGCATCAACGAGTGCAATGATGCTGAACAGGCCAAAATGCTGCTATTCTCCCTGGAGAGTAAGCTCTTCCAGTCCCCCAATGTAAGATGGGACAGTGTGATTATGGGGAGCTCAAGGAGGAAGTTCTTGAGGCCATGGGGATGAGTGAGGGAAGTCCTTTCTCCCGGGTGGAAAAAAACAGTGCAGCTCATAGAAGAACCCCCGCAGGCTTTTGCAGACAGGTTGTGGCCGGTGTATAGGAGCGCATGCAGTGGGACGCCTAACCGGGCTAACCTGGACCAGGATCAGCGGGCCCACTGGCTCCGTTGCCTGGTGGCAAACAGCTTGCCACAGGTCAGGGCCACGGCAGGGATGTGGTTTGACCCAAAGAATTCCCTGAAACCAAACACACAGTGATCAGACTATTGATCAAAGCTTACCATAATGGTAAAGGAACCGATGCAGACCCACCTAAAGGGAAAGTGCATGAAATGAAACCCAGCCAAGGTAGGAAGGAGTGGCACCAGGAAGGGAATAACCTTTCCAGCACAAAGCTCAACTGTTATGGGTGTGGGAAGAATGGACACTGGAGGAAGGAGTGTAAGAATCCTTGGAAAGATAACAAGGGAAAGAATTCCTCAACCCCAGCCCAAAAGGCAGAGACAGGAATCCCTCCCACCACGGTCGAGTCATTTTTGGACGCCATGAGAACCCTATTGACTGGCCCAGGGAAAGTAGCAGCCACCACCGGCGCGCTGACCCCATCAGCCCCATCTAACCCACAACCCTGACTACAGCCAGCAGCAAGGGGGGAGGAAGGGGAGGTTTTCATCCATAAGGTGAAAGCCCATTCCTCCGCAGAACCCCAGAGTGAGGGCAACCAGCAGGCCGACGTGCTAGCTAAGGAGGATGCCCGCACAGGCATTATCTGGGACCCATATGGGTCCCGTCCTATAGCAGCAGTCACAATTAGGAATGGGACACGGGGGAGTGCAGGGATAGCTTTAACCCCGGACCTTAAGACGGTCCAAACCTAAGACCCCCTCCTCAAGGCAGTCCTCAATGCAGTGGCAGAAGGGAAAAGGATAGAGGGCCTTACAGCACAGCAGCCCTCTCTGTAAAGGGAGGCATGCTGTCTAAGGGAGAGCAATGTGTAGTACCACAGCAGCACAGGGGGGAATTCCTTCAACTGGCCCACGAGGGTCCAAGAGCAGGGCATCCTGGGTCTGAGACCACCCGGCAGCGGGTGGAACAGGCAGGATGGTGGCCAGGACTCAGGGAAGATGTCCGCAAGTTCTGTGCCAGCTGTCTGGTGTGTGCTGCTAAGAACCCTGACCTACACAAAAGGAAATTACCTATGGGACACATCAGGAGGGTAGAGGGACCATGGCAGTCGATCCAGGTCGACTACATCGGGCCCCTGCCCACCGCCCAGGGAGGCTATAAGTACTGCCTAGTCCTGGTGGATGTGTTCACAAATTGGGTAGAAGCCCTCCCCTGCCGAACAGCCACGGCTCTGAGTGCAGCCAGGATCCTGGTCATGGAGGTGTTTTCACGATGGGGGCTACCACAGTACATGGAGTCGGACAAAGGGAGCCACTTTACCGGGCAGGTCATGCAGAATACCCTTATGGTACGCGGCATAGAGGGGAAATGTCATGTTGCACACAACCCACAGTCCTCAGGGATTGTACAGAGGTTGAACAGAACCTTGAAAGAAAGCCTGAGGAAAGAGACGGTAGACTCACCTAGAAAGTGCGTAGAAGTCTTACCTTTGGTCCTAATGGGGATTCGAGCCAGCCAGTCAAAAAGCACAGAGTATTCCCCACATGAGCTCAGACTGGTAGGGTTATGCGGACCCCCAACCATGTGCTAGCCCCAGTGCTCACGGAGGGTTAGCTTAGAGAGGTGAACTGGGACAGCTTTATCAGGAATCTGTTTGAACACCTTAAACAGGTTCACTAGCAATATGGGAAAACAGCATCAGAATAACCGACTGCTGCTAGAATCCCGTTCGCACCACGATTGGGAGATAGGGGATCAGGTTATGGTTAGGAATTTTGCTCAGATAGGCAGTCTAGAACCACTATTCATGGGGCTCTACAGCATTGTAGATAAGGCAAGCCCCATGGTATACGCCATAAAGCTGCCTCAGCGCACCAAATTGTTCCACTTTAACCAATGTAAGTTGTTTAAATCCGAGAGAAGGGAACAGCCAGTTAGGGCAAGGTCTAAGGATAAAAATCCTCAGCTTGCAGCAGGAGCAAACTCCCTGACTGCACAAGAAGGTGCATGGCTTGTTTTAAGGGAAGGGCCATCCCACCCGCCGTTTGGGACACTCCCCCACTCATCTGGGACTCAGACGAGGTGGGACCTGAGGGCAGAGAGTTACCTGCCCCTGACACAGGTTTAGAAGATGTACAGCCTGAGGATAGAAATCCCCAGCCAGTGGCAGTGGAGATTCCACAGACCGCAGAAGAGGGGACAGAGGCTCGGGTTGAAGACCCACCAGCCAGAAAATCCCCACCAGCTAGAGTCCCTAGAAGGTCGTCACAAACACCACAGCCAAAGAAACCGTGGTCACTGGCTCCCCAGTTTAAAAGGGCAGCCCCTCAAGTCAGGGATCAATCTGAGGACAGAGGTCCCCAGCCAGCAGCTGTAGGCTGCGCAGGACCAAAGGTACAGGACAGGGCGGCCACACCGAAGGGAGTAGTGTGCTGTAGCCCGAACAGGGATTAACCTGGCCACCCGGGGATGGGCGGCGGATGTACATAGCTTCTGTTATTTAATTTTGAGATTGTTAAGTTTGGCTGTTTTAGTTAAATTTTAAATAAGGTGGTTGGTAGTTTAAGTATTATTGTTTAAGAGTGTTTCTATTGAGTCGAGGTCACAAGACTCGACTACGCTTTACCCAAGCCAGCGAATCTGTTCGGGACCTGGCTACATGCTCTTATGTCTCCCTACAGAAAGGATTTCGATAGGATGGGGGACATACTCCTACTCGCCCTGATAGGAATGGGCGCTGGGAGGCGAGGTGACGTGGAGAACTCCCAAATTTTTTGGTGCTCAGGGGATAAAGCACCGGTTGTGACTGCGAGGGGCAGCGAAGGTAATGTGGAGGAGATCACTACCTATTCCCGTGTGGGAAGATGGCCAGAGTGGCAGGGATCTAACTCCACCCTATACTCCAGTCAGATCGGGTTCACCTACGGGGAGGCCTCCCTTCCCTGCCCCAGCATACAGGCTGTGGCCACACGGGTCAGGGTCACTGAGGGGAAACCCGTGTGCCTGACCTGCAGAGGACAGATTCCCCTAAGATGGTGGTGGTGGCTCAGGGAGCTGAGCAGAGACATGGGGGACGGTACAGCTGACTGGAAGCAACTGGGGAACGTCACCCAACGGACCATTACCGGGAACCTGTTGGGGGGGAGGTGAGCGTGTGCTGGGACAAGTGGTGGAGATCGGAACAGGGAATCTATGTCTTCATGTGGGGATCGGGGAAGACCTGCCCCACGGGCATATCCATTATCTTCTCCGCAGCATGGCTGGACAAGGGGAAGGGGGTGAAATGGGATTCCCACCTACAAACTTGCATAACCCCATCCTCTCCAGCCTCAGTTAAGGCCATTGAACTCATGGCACGCCCCCAAAAGCCCCTGCCAATGGCCCCGACAGTAAGGACACATACAGAGAAGTGCCTTGCTACTACCAAGGGACCAGGAAATGGGCTGGTACTAGTGCCAACCAAAAAGGTGCTAAACCAGGAGGTACCCTTACCTGAGTGGTGCCTCAAGGAGACAGAACAGCTATACCAGGCCCTGTTAAGAGAAATGTTCAGGAAATTCTACGAGTTCGATTTTACCAATGTAGACAAAACAGAACTGTACACTACCGACACTGAGTACTTCAGCAATGCGGGGAGACAAAGAAGGGGAACCTGGAATGATGTTTTCGCAGCATATAATACAGGATCCTCTGTGATAAACAGTCTGGATGACATAGAATTGCAGACACAAATAAACGGTTTAAAAACACAATTACCAAAAATCTTAACAGAAAAATCTTAACACAGTGATAGGCTCAGAGCTACACGAGGACCAGGCCATGATGGTCCATTTAAAGGAGATTATTGCTGAGTTGGAAAGGCACGCCAAAACAGTGAATGCACTCATTCAAGAAGGTAGGAATGCATCAGACCAGGCTGCACAGAATGAGGTGCGTGCTGTATGGGGCATGGTTGCTGGGCGAGGGCTGCAGCGACCTGGAGGATTTAAAGCAAGGTTTAGTCCCCTCCTGGATCAGCAACAAGCACCTTGCAGCCCTCCACCCATTTGAGAATTCATTAAGCCTGTGTCAGTTCCACCTAGCCTCTGAAGCCTACCCTGCTCCAATAGATTGTGGGTGCTCCAACCACGCCATCATGGGTATAGTAGTGAGGATGCCAGTCATGGGTGGGACAGCCTGACCTGCACCGGTATATAGGGTGGAGAACATTGGAGTCATTCAAGGGGGCGCACACGTCCATTTCCCAGCAGTCCCACCTTACATCATAAAGTGGGAGCACATGATGATCGGTACAGACCTCTCTGGGTGCCGCAGCCGGGGTGCATATGTAGTACTGTGTCCCCAGCACTTGAACCCCTATTCCAGACCACAGAACGGGTTTAAAACTGCTGGTGCACTGCCTATAAACTGTACCATGGAGGTAATTGCACAAGGCCATGTTCCCCCACCGGTACCATATAGGGGGTGGGGCATATTGTGTCACCACAAGTGCGCCCCACTATCAACTTGGACAGCACGTCCGGTGTCCGGTAAGTGACAGCGGTTTTTGTTTTAAACCCGAGACAGAAGTTCCAGTGGCCCAAGAATGGATTATCCCCATTCCTGAACCCTCCACTGTTCACCTCACTGTTAGGGAAAACATTACCAACCTGCAGAGCTCTGTCACACATTTGGGTTACGAAATTCCCCCTCTACCAGAACATCTTACTAAACCACTAAAAGCTGTAGAGTTATTACAAAGGTATTTCTATACTTTGGAACAGAAAACACACGAGATAGAAGGAGAGATTCAAGGTATCACAGTCTCACCCTGGTGGGACATTTTCGAAAACATAGAGGTCCCTTCATGGGTCAGAATGGCTTCCCACATCCTCGTGGTTTGCCAGCTGGGAATAGTGTTGTACCTGTTGTACTCTCAGTGCAAGGGAAAAGGCAAAATCCTAGAGTTCCAAAACGAAAGGACCTGGAAGAAGCATTATGCTAAGGTGGAGAGAGATACACCTGTTTGAACCTTTCATATATATTTTTTGTGTTCCTGAATAAAGATTGTTGTTTTTTTTTGAGTTCGGTTATTTTTAAGAAAGACTTTTACATGTTGTTTTCTTTTAATAAGGATGTATGCCCACCAAGTGGGGTGTTGGACCCCCTAAATATTTGGATGTATGCAAATAACTGTATTTTGCCTATGCATGCTTACTTACACCACATTTTAAAGAATGGGGAACGTATGTGTCATGAGATCTTAAATAGGTAATTACAGGGGAAGATTGACTATGGAGGGTCGGGAATTTAGTTTGTTTTCCAGTATGATACTTGAAGCAAGGTCTAAGTATCACAGTGGGGGCTGAAGGGTTCTCAAAATTCCCACATTTTTCATACCATCAACAAAGATATGACTTTTGGACTTGTTTGTCAGAGGACCCAACTGCTGAGTTAAGTGTAGAAACCTGCAGACAGGAGGCTAGGACGAGAGAAGACAGAATATGCATTCTTCCCTTTAAAACAATCAACCCAGAGAAAGACTTCATCTTACACGAAACTAAAGCCCATCAAAATCTTGCATAAATAATCACTACTAACTACTAAGGCAGGAAGGCAGCAATCAATGCAATTATGTGAACCCATCAATACTCCACACATACAATGGCTTTCAGTTCAAAACTAGTTGCAGGGACAGGAAGACAACGATAAACATCATGCGAACCCATTAAAAACAACGAGACAACAATCACCTGGGGAAGCCCACCAAAATCAAACAAAGGACTAACCTTGATTTGGATTGAGATAAGAAATTTGAAAAAACAGTATAACTGGGACACCAGTTATGAAAGGAAGCAGATCTGAAGAGTGAACAGTTTTGGGCAGTAAGCAGTTTAAGCAGGGAGCTGAGCCTAGCAGAGGAAGGAGATCTGGAGGTTTGCGCCTGCAGGCAACATCATGGTGAGGGGCACGGGGTGGCAGGCTCAACCAAAGACAGCAAGGCCGCAACTGCAGCCCTCCACGAAGATCGACCACCCACAACCACGCCCTCCACCCAACTGAAGAACCTTCACAGATTCCACAGACCAAGATCATGTGGGGACAGCAGACCCCAGAGGACACAAAGAGCGTACCCCAAAACTACAACTGGCTTACCTGGCTGGATTTGGAACTGTCAAGGAACCCTGGGTTGGTGAGCATGATCCCTGACCTCTCCTAGTTCAATTTAGTTAGCTTTTGGGGCTGGGACAAGGTTAAGGGGATTTGTTGCGTGATTTTCCCTCATTATGCCGTGTGTTTCCCATTCTTAACTAAGTGTACTTTGTAGGTCTTTATAATCTCAGTGTAACCCTAATGTTATAAGTTCATTTGTGACTTCAATAAACCCAGTTTTTTTCTTGCACCGAAACCAGTTGTGTGCTGCACTTTGTCACAGCCCCCAAATAAGTCCAAAGTCTAGAATCCAGGGACTGGGAGCGATTCGGACCACTCAGACGTCAGAGGTGAAGCTGACACACATCTCCAACCCCTACAACCCTTTAATATGGCCAGATTCCTTTACATGGGTTCCTTCACATGGCAAATTCAAAGGGTGCGATTTTCATTCATGACGCAATAGCAGACTGGCAGCATAACTATGGCTACAATTTAATGGGGCAGGGGTTTGGGGTTGGTGGGAGGTTTACAATCATTATAGATACATTGTCAAATCACAGGGAAGTGAGTGAAAACAAAAGGAACACTGGAAATTGTTACTGCAGACAATACACATGAGGTAATAATCTCCTCTGTTACAGTTCATAGCCCTGATCATAACAATTATTTAAAAACTGCAATTTTTGGTCCATATTTATATAACTGATCAATTCATAAAAAGGTGTGTGGCTTGGTATTTGGTTGCAGCGCATAGACAGGCAATATGCTAATTTTGTAGCCAAGGAAGAAAATAATGGAGGTCCAATAATACTTTGATGCAGCTCTGCTTTGCCACGCAGCTGACAAACTAGAGGTAAGTAGAAATACTATAAATACACAAATTAATGTAAACAATACTACTCTGGTCCAACTTAAGCTTATTACTGAGAACCCCAAGGTAAATGATGCATTTGTATTAGTTGATAACAGTTTATTTATTTGACATTAGCAAAATTCTGTACTCCAGTAAAATCTGCTGTGCATACATTGTTAGAATGATACAGATGGATTCAAATTATGCGGTTGTTCAGCATATGGGATATATGTTTACTCTTAACAACATATGGATGTTCTTTTTGAGGCAGGAGTCCGCCACCAGGAAAACATGGACATTTCAAAGCAGGGCTGAAAGGACAGTTAACAGCAACAGGATTCCTGACATTTACTTCCACTCCTTATTCCAGTGACACTGAGGCCAAACAATAAGGTCCTCGTTGTCATGGTAATAGTTGATTGTGGTAGTGGACTCCAGTATTAGATACTATATAGTACTCTGTACTAGATAGGGAGGTTACCTGACCTGGGAGTTAAAGGTCAGATTGCACATACTGGAACCTGTCTTGATAGAATTCAGTTACTGCAGATATATGTTCATGTTAGGAAAATGTGTTATCAATAAAGTTAGCTCAGCTGCAATGTCGACGGCCTGTGTATATCATTGAAACAAAAACAAGGCATGGGGCAGAAATTTCCCCCTGTCAGGGATGTTGTGCGGGTGTGGGTGGGATCGAGCGCAAATCCGGTGCACCCCGATCGGGTGTGCTCTGCCAATTTACATGGGCGGGCCAATTAAGGTCCGCCCAGCGTGACGCAAACCCAGAAGCGCTGAGAGCTCCCTGTGCGGGCAGGAGGGGGATTCCCTGAGTCAGAACCTGTGCTCTTTTGTGCATGATTGTGAAAGAGTGCAGAAATCTCCCTGGAGATTAGTTTAAGTTTTGAAAAATGGAATAAAGGTAAAAAACGAAATTTTAAGGACACACCCCCTCATGTGAAACTGTCACATGAGCTTGGAGATGTCCATTAATTTTTTCAAAAAATTATTACATAATTAATAAGCCCTTCATGAAACCTTATCCCGCCCGTGGATGAAGTTTCCTGAAAAATGCAAAGGCCACCTGCGCTCTTCACCTGCCCGCCAACCTTAAGGCAGCATTCTTAACAACTTTAATTATTTTATTAATGACCTTAATAGGCCTTTGATAGTTCAGTGGGTGCGCAGCCACGTTGGCTGTGTGCCTGCCGAACTGACACTCTAAATGACGCACGGTGAGGTTGGGACGCATGCCCGACGTCACTGCGCATCATTTTACACGTCGGCAAGCAGGCCCTACCGCCACTCACTGACGGGTGTCAGAAGTAACCTAAATGCAACAATGGAGATCTGAAACCACTGACAGAGCTCAGTTTGGAGGGAAATCTCACTGAAAAGTGGAGGAGGTTCCAGCAGCAATTTGAGCTGTACTTCACAGCGACAGGCAGTGATTTTAAAAAAAACCCTCAGGTACAGTTTTCCATATTTCTTCACATAGCAGGGGAAGCAGCCCTAGAAGTCTACAACACATTCACATTTGAAAGTGATGAGAAACGAAATGACTTGAAGTAATAATGGAAAAATTCAAATCCTACTGCAGCCCTAAGAAAAACATCACGTATGAACAATACCGATTTTTTTACATGCACGCAAGGCAGTGACAACTTTAGTCAGTGCATAACTGAGCTGAGAAAATGAGCTAAGTCACATGAATTTGGAGAACTTGAAGAATCACTCATATGAGATAGAATGACACTCAGAGAACAGCTTTTCAGAGAAGTTGATCTCACACAAATTCCAAAGAAGATGAATGGAAGGTTGATTTAAAAATTGTCAACATGATGGTGAATTTCAAGCTTGACACAGGTGCACAAGCAAATGTCATTCCCATAAACCTGTATCGTAAGATAAGCAAAGAAAAACAGCTAACTAAAACAAAAGTGAAGCTGTCTCCTTATACAGGTGAAAAAATTGCAGTAGAAGGCAAGTGCACACTTAAAGTGAACTACAAAAATCAGTCTCAAGCACTTCCATTCATAGTGGTGAAAACTGGTGCAAAACCCATTCTTGGAATCAAAGCTTGTGAAAATCTGAAACTAATCGAGAGAACAATGACTGTCACCACTGATGACATCCTGAGCGAGTATAAAATGTGTTCCAGAGGATTGGCTGCCTAACGGAGAACACACCATCAAGATTGACGAAACTGTGACACCCAAAATACATCCGCCCAGGATAATACCAGTAATGCTGAGGGATTGACTGAAGGCAGATTGGACAGAATGGAGAAACATCACATCATCAAGAAAACTGAAGAACCAACAAAGTGGCTTAATCCAATTGTAATTGAGAAAAATCACATGGGGATCTGCGAGTCTGCCCAGAGACCTAAACTAAGCAGCACAAAGAGTGCATTATCAGCTGCCCACAGTAGAAGAGATCACGTGTAAGCTGGCCGATGCTAAATGCTATTCAGCCTTGGATGCGAGTTTAGGCTTCTGGCAGGTCAAGCTGGATGAACGCAGCTCCTATCTCTGTACCTACAACACACCATGCAGGCGATACAAGTTTTTACACTCACCTTTTGGTATTAATTCAGCTCCAGAGGTGTTCCACAGAACAGCGAAGCAGCTGTTTGAAGGATTAGACGGCGTGGAAACCTATGTTGGCCATGTGCTGGTCTGGGGAGCATCACGAGAAGAACATGACCACAGACTGAAGCAGATGCTGGCCAGAGCTAGAGAAAGGAACCTAAGTTGAAGAAGGAAAAGTGCAAAATAGGTCTTCATGAAATCAAATATTGGGACATGTGCTAACAAGTGAGGGATTGAAGCCAGACCCAAGTAAAATCGAAGCAGTCATGTACATGCCACCCCTAGTGTGTAAGAAAGACTTGGAGATTTGGGAATGGTGACCTATCTTGGAAAATTCATTCCGAACATGTCACACCTGACAGCACCTCTCAGAGAACTTATACAAAATGATGTCGATGGCATTGGGAACAAAGTCACCAGGGAGCTTTGACCAATATGAAGAGAACACTGACCCAGGCAGCAGTGTTAAAGTATTACGATGTCAGTCACTAGTCAAGATCTCAGTGGATGCTTCAAAGACTGGCCTGGGAGCTGTTCTCTTGCAAAGTGAGGCACCAGTGGTATATGTTTCAAAGGCGATGACTGAAACACAGCAGCGGTATGCCCAAATAAAGAAAGAAATGTTTGCAATTGTGTTTGGCCTAGAACACTTCCACCAGTTTGTCTATGGCAAAGTCGTGGACATGGAGTTTGATCATAAGCCTTTGGAAGCTACACTTAAAAAGACCCTGAGAATCTAAGATTACTAATATGTGTGCAGAAATACCAGGTCAGAGTTAAGTACAAACTGGACAAAGAAATGTACATTGCAGACACTCTGTCATGAGGAAGAGGATAAAGAAACGGAAGCGCAGGATCACATGCTGACAAAGAACTTACCTGTGGCTGTAACCAAACTGGATGAGATCAGGGAAACGACCAAGAGTGACGCCACCCTGAGAAAACTGTAGCAGATTGTGCAAACTGTCTGGCCCACACACCAAAGCAGAGCCCCTTCTGTTGCACAAGAATACAGGAACTTTTGTGAGGAAATTCAGGTAGCAGAAGGAATACTTTTCAAGGGAGAAAAGGTCATAATTCCTGCAATACTGAGGAAAGAAATGCTGCAGCGCATACATGAAAGCCACCTCAGCATAGAAACATGCAGGAGAAGAGCTTGAGATTGTGCTTGAGCTTGTATTGTCCAGGATTGGGAGCACAAATCAGGGAAATGGTGAATGCGTGTGCAATGTGCCAAAAGTACAGTAAATCACAACAAAAAGAACCATTTCAACCACACAATGTTCCAGAGAGGCCCTGGCAGAAAATTGGAGAGGGCTTGTTCACATTTGACAATAGTGAGTATCTACTCGCAGTAGATTATTACTCAAAGTTTTTTGAGTTTATGCTGCTGAGAAATGATAGTAAGAGCCTCTCTGTAATAAATTATTTAAAATCAATTTTTGCTCACCACGGTATACCTGAAGTGCTCATCTCAGATAACAGTCCACAATTCTCAAGCACTGAATTTCACAAATTTGCGCAGGACTGGGAGTTTTGCCACATTACGTCAAGTCCCAAATATCCATAATCCAATGGAATGGTGGAACGTACCGTGCAGATCTTAAAACACCTGTTGAAGAAGGCAAAGGAGAGACCCCTACCTGGCCCTGCTGGATCTCAGGAATACTCCATTAGAGGGCATTGGATCATCTCCAGCACAGTTCCTGATGAGGAGAAGACTAAGAGCTAAGCTTCCAACTGTGCCCCAACTGTTATTTCCACAGCCAGTGAGCTACAGCGTACAGGATATGCACAAATTGAGACAGCAGGAGCAGAAACAGTACTTTGATCGAGGCACCCAACCTCTGCTTGACCTGAACATGGGAAAGCCAGTGAGGATTCAGCATGAAGGGATCTGGAATTCTGATGTTGTCGCAGGAGAACCAAAGTCTTACATACTGCAGACTCCAAACGAACAATACAGGAGAAACTGGAAATCCTATGGAAAACAAATGAAACGCAACCCTGCTCTGAAGCAGAAAGTGTAGCTGAAGATCAAAAACCAGAATGCACCAGTGAAGCAACAGATAATGAGATTAAGCCTGAGAGTCCAGAAAACTATCCAAGGGGTGATAGTGACACAGAGCTGGAGAAGGCCCCTTGACCTGCAAAATCATTTTGAACATCCAGTGGAAGAATTGTGAAAAAAAAACAGAGATACTGAGATGAGTAAGACAAAACAGACTGATCAAAACAGAGTGAGAAAGAATAGATAAGAGACTTGGCGTACTTGAGTTGTATACAAGTTTGTTTCTTTAAAAAGAGAGGGAAATGTCATAATAATTGTTGACTGTGGTAGTGGACTCCAGTATTAGGTACTACATGGTACTCTGTACTGGATAGGCAGTCACCAGACCTGTGGGTTGAAGGTAAGATAGCACATGTTGGAGCCTGTCTTGATAGAATTCAGTTTCTGCAGATAATTTCATGTTAGGAAAATGTGTTATCAATAAAGTTAGCTCAGCTACAATGTTGACGGCCTGTGTGCATCATTGAAACAAAAAACAAGACACTTGCCAACAGTCCAGATGAGAAACATTACCTTAATACAGACTAGGGATTGAAACCGAGTCCTTCATGCTCCAGATAGTTCAGGGCCATTTTACTCACTGATCCAATGAGGGGGTATGGGCCATTTTGGAATTTGAAATGCTTCACAAAGTCATCATTTACAGAATAATTTTACAAATTACAAATTCTACTTCAGAAGATTCTAATTCATATAAATTCAATCAATTATTTTCGTAACTTGAGATGAATGTCTTCTTAGATATTATTGAGACTTTTAAAAATTCACATATCTACAGCTTCTTGCACAGGGACATATGCTGTAAATTGTTTTGAACATGCTACTTACTCCCTCTCCAACTCTTTTACCACAAGGCCCCAAATATATCCCAAGGTTTTGAATAAATTTATAATAAGGCTAAAATATTAAAAATAATTAGTTTATTGCCAATAGTCACAAGCAAAAAAGAAGAACCAATTCACTCAATGCTGTGGAAACCATTATCTGGATATATCTATTTACTCATTTAGAAACCAAAGTAATAGGCCCAAGTCCATTGTGTAAGACACCATCAAGCAAAAATTAGATAAATTAGGAAGCTGGGATTAGATAATAGGAAAATGTGGTAATTGAAAAAGACAAGGTACTGCTATGAGATGCATTTAAAGGGATTCGCCTGAACACCTTAGCGACCAATAATATTTTCATGCTAAAGTGAACAAACAATATTATACTCATTAGAAAATCATCAGGAAAAGAAAGCATGCCTGTAGGTCATATGTTGTTGTGTGGAAATGGTTTCTAAAATCAGAAATCAGCGAGGAATTCACAACAGAACACCCTACAGCCACAATAGTTGGTGACACAGCTGCGTCTACAGTTTTCTTTGATCAAAATTCCCAAAGTGAGAGAATGCAGTGAACTGTTTTGACTATCGGGCAGAGCTCTTTTGTTTTTCCAGGTCAATGGACACAGAGATGTTCCATCAGCTTGTCCTCCAGCCTGATGGAATCATGACCACGTAGCAGTGAAAAGTAATCTTCAGCTTTCCTACATTTGTAACAGAACTCTGCCATTATACTCTAAAAGATTTAAGCCTGTGGTATTACAGTATCTTAAGTGTGTCAGGAAGACAGAAAAAATGACAGGAGTTCTCTTCATGAAAGCCATAATGGACCAGAAGAACACTGAAAAAATAATTAGGAGTAAGAAAAGGCCATGCAACCTATTGAAGCCTATCACTCTAGTACATTCATTCTCATCAAGACATCTAACTGCACTTTCAATGGTCCAATATTTTTGCCTCTATTACCTCCTTTGGTAGTTTGGTCTAAATATTTATAACTCACTCCTCAGCTCAGAGATATGTAGCATCGACCGTGAGATTAATTCAGTTACTCTGCGGGATGATTGTATAGTTCGCACTTTGCCAGCAAATTCAGGAGCCCTGCAGGTTTCCAAAAGCAGCCTGCTGTCTGGTTAATTCAGGGTCAAAACTGATAGAAAAAGATGTATTTTTAGACACATCAATTATTTGCATGAGCAGCTTGAAATGATTCCATTATTGCTCAGGATTTATGTGAGTTACCTACTGTGAGAGGATGAACTGAGTGTAGTGCAGCCTCATTTTTGGATTAGAACATCAGCATTTCAAGGCTCAAGGTTTATGTAACGTGCTGACATATGGGGTGAACTCTGAGGCTGTGCCAATGGCATGGTACTTCACCACCACAGACAATTTTGGCTGTGATACAGTCAGCACAGTGTCTTGATAGTGTGAATGGTTCTGGTGAACGCCGAATCATAAATAGGATCTTTGGACAACTGAGGTGCAGAATCCATAGGCAGACTGAAGTTTCTATGAACTGAGCCTGCACTCTCAACTGTGTCGTGAATGGGGTAGTGGGCCACACAACGAGCTCCTTTAATATTCACCAGAGTTCTTGCGGAATGACATCCACCCTCCCCAATCACCTTAAAGAAGCAGCAAACACCAGGCATGGCAAGTGGTCCAGCTGCAGGTACAGATGTCAAACTTTGTCACAATCAATAAATAATTTCAAAACTGTGCTTCTGATTGGCAGACTGAAAATGGTAAGAATATTCCAAAGTTCAAATTTTGCTCAAGTTCTGAATGAAATGCATTTCTTGTCTATTTAACAATAGACTTCTGTGGAAAAATGTAACCCCCAAATTCCAGATTCCAGACCATCACCACCCTCTGGTTAAAAAAGTTTTTCCTCACATCCCCCAAACCTCCTGTCCCCCACCTTGACTGACCCTTCTGGAATGGAATGCACTGCCTGGGAGGGTGGTGGAGACGGATTGCCTCACATCCTTTCAAAAATACCTGGATGAGCACTTTGGCATGTCATAACATTCAAGACTATGGGCCAAGTGAAGGTTGGGTTATTTTCGTTGGAGCAGAGAAGAATTGAGGGGCAACCTGATCGAGGTGTACAAGATTATGAGGGGTATGGACAGGGTGGATAAGAAGCAGCTGTTCCCCTTAGTTGAAGGGTCAGTCATGAGGGGAGACAAGTTCAAGGTGAGGGACAGGAGGTTTAGGGGAGATGTGAGGAAAAACTTTTTTACTCAGAGGGTGGTGACGGTCTGGAATGCGCTCCCTGGGAGGGAGGTGGAGGTGGGTTGCCTCAAATACTTTAAAAAGTACCTGGATGAGCACTTGACACGTCATAACATTCAAGGTTTTGGGCCAAGGGCTGGTAAATGGGATTAGGTAGGTAGATCAGGTGTTTCTCACGTGTCAATGCAGACTCGATGAGCCAAAGGGCTTCTTCTGCACCGTGATTCTGTAATTTGTGATTCTGTAAAAACACCTCCCACTCACTCACAAAACATACTACAGTAAATATGAGGACCTTAAGTGCATCTTTAGGAAGACAGCCACAATTTATCTCCAGAATAATACATTCCCCCATAATGTGGTAGAACTGCAGTTTTTGTAAAAGAGCAAAGGGTAGACTTTTAGCTTGTGGATTACAGGAACTACCTGAAACCAAAGGAAAACCAATTGGACTCTATGACGGGAGGCCCATCGTGAATGCTAGTTTTATGCTTGGTGACAAGTTAAAACTCTACCCCGAGATTACATGTACCACAAGGAGCAAATGTTAATTAACAGTAAAAATAAAGGGGGTGATCACAAAGACAGAGTCAACATTCCACAGTGAAATCCTTTCACACATTTGTAAAACAGTTCTGCTGTGCACTTAGTTTGGTGTCGAGAAAAACAGCAATTAAAATGTAAAAGGTAGAGTTATTCACATATCAAAAAGCAAATCATGAACATGTTGTGAACTACAAATTATGCCTGTTTGTGTTTCAGTTGCCTGGAACAGGCCAGCTGGCTTCATAATACAAAATCGAAGAAGGAAAGCTAAAGTTGAACTCCAACTTCATTAAAAATAATTAAGTATGGCATAAAATATGTAAAGTTATGGCTTTATTTCTAAATGTTACAAAGTGACGTTGGCAAAGTATTACAGACCTCCGAATTTGAGACAGTGCCTGCCTGCACTGACAAAGGCAGCTGTAGCATGATAACCCTTTTCATTCTATGGGCTGAATTTTACAGGCCGCCCATGGACTGAAAAACAGATGAGTGGACCTGTAAATTAGGGCGGCATGCCGTTTGCAGCATACCTGCCGCCGGTCTACACACCGATGGTGGAGGCTTTTAGATGAGTCGCCTGGCCAATTGAGGGGGTAATTAATGCCCAATTAAGGGTCTCATCCCACTTCCACCCCAATATAACAAGTGTCGGGAGAAGTCTATGCCCGATGTGTAGCCCAGCAGCTTTAACACTGCAGACTATTTGTCAGTGAAAAGGGAGATGCTTCCTTCTCGGGTCCTCTGTGTCAATTGGAAGCCGCCTTCCCACTGTTTTGTTTCCCCACGTCCACCCTCATCCCCTGACCCATCCAACATGCTGCCATCAATGGGATATGTCAGTCTGGCCCCATAGAGAACTTAGACTTGCTTGAATGTCCAGGTCCATCACTGAACGTCACCTCCTTGGCCTACCTGCAGTACTGGCTCCTGCTTGGCACTGCCCGTGTGCAGAGTTGCCAGCCTCTGTTGGCCAGCAGTTCTATGAGGCAGGACATCTTCCTGTAGATGGACAGAATTAATCTGTAATGCTAATTACAGGGCCGTCGCCTGAGAAATTAAAGTGGGGAAAGCTGGCTAACTGGAGGCACCTCACCCCCTACTGGAGCCAGGAGTCCCTCCCACCCTTTCCCCCATACCTCATTTCTCTGCCCATGCCCTCACCAAGCTAATCTTGTCCATGAGGCCCACTTACTGCTCTCATGACCCCACTCCCACTAAATGGCCAACCAACTTCTCTTCCGAGACCTCAAGTTAGCAGACATTATACATGGCTCTCTCTCCTCAGGTTATGTACTCTGCCTTTGAAAATCCACTTAAAATGCTCCTCATTCATAAAGTCTTCCTCAATCCATCTCTCCCCCCACCCTACCTTCAGTTTTCCTGTCACATGCACCCAGCACCATGCCCATCTTTCCTACAATAATCCTTATGTGAAATCACAAGTAACATTTTTGATGACTGTGACCATAGTACATTATATCTCCTCCTTGTCTCTGCAATCTTTGCAATAGATGGCCATACCCATCCTTCTCTCCTTTATCATCAAGCTGCATGAGATAGACCTCATTTCATTCTGTTCCTACTTATCTAACCAAATTAGAACATTTCTAACAATGACTTCACTTTCTACCCACACACCATTACCTCTAGAGTAAACCCAAAACCCTTCTTTGACCCTTTCAACTCTTCCTCAGCTAAACACTGCCCCTTGTTGTCAACACCTGTGAACATGAGGTCAGCTTCCAGACATATGTTAATGATCAGATCTGTCCAAGATAAAATGTAACCAAAGATGTAATGGAACAATGGGCTGCCTTTAAAGAAGAGATGTTTCCTGTACCTTTGAGGTACATTCCGGTGGTGGGGGGGGTGGGGGGGGGGGGGGGGCAGGTAGAGCAACCTGAGGTCCCTGGATGATGAGAGAAATGGAGAGTAAGATGAAGCAGACAAAGGAGGGCCTATATGGTAGATGTCAGGTTGCTAATACAAGTGAGAAGCAGCTGAAGTGAGAATCAGATCGTTCCTTCACTGTCGCTGGGTCAAAATCCTGGAACTCCTTCCCTAACAGCACTATGGGTGTACCTACACCACATGGACTGCAGTGGTTCAAGGCAGCAGCTCATCTCCACCTTCTCAAGGGCAACTAGGGATGGGACATAAATGCTGGCCCAGCCAGTGATGCTCACATTCCAGAAGCAAATATAAAATTATAGAAAGCTCAGAGGGGAAGTGAAAAGGAAATCAAAGGAGCAAAGAGAGAATATAAGAGGACATTGACAGCTAACATAAAAGGGAATCTAAAAATCTTCTGCAGGCATATAAATAGTAAAAGGCGAGTAAGAGGAGATGCTAAAGCCGAACAGGGCCAAAAAGGGGATTTACACATGGAAGCAAAGGAAATGACTGAGGTAAGAGATGAGTACTTAATTACATCTGTCTTTACCAAGGAAGATGATGCTGCCAAAGTCAGAGTGAAAGTTGATATATTTGAGATACTGGATGTGCTAAAAATTGATAATGAGGAGGTATTAGAAATGCGGGCACCTCAAACTCTCCATCGTTTCCTCATCTTTAAATCCTTGATTTCATCCCTCCCTATTTTCATTACCTCTTTTAAATTCATTCCTGAGATGTGATTGTTGCTAGAAAGGCCAGCATTTATTGCTGATTCCCTGACAGTGGTGAGCCTACACCATTTTGCTCCTAAACTTTGCATTCCTCTGACTTTAGCCTCTTCTGCACCCTTTCTCCCATTGTCACATCATCAGTGCTTATGTCTTTAGCAGCAGAGGTCCCCTTCTCTGTAATTTCCTTGCTAAACCCCTTTATCTCCTTATTTTCCTTAAATACGTATATCCTCTACAAAGCCTCTGATCATCCATTTTTATTTCTTCTTTAATTCAGTACAAGATTTCCTCAAATCTTTGAGACGTTTCACTATATTAACGGTGGTATGAAGATCCCAGTTGTTGTTGGTAAATCTGACTTTTCTCCTTCTTTGGTACAGGATTTTTTTTTTTAAATTCATTCACGGGATGTGGGCTTCACTGGCTGGGCCAGCATTTATTGCCCATCCCTAGTTGCCCTTGAGAAGGTGATGGTGAGTTGCCTTCTTGAACCACTGCAGTCCATGTAGTATAAGTACATCCACAGTGCTGTTAGGGAGGGAGTTCCAGGATTTTGACCCAGCAACAGTGAAGGAACGGCAATATATTTCCAAGTCAGAATGGTAAGTGACTTGAGGGGGAGATTCCAGGTGGTGGTGTTCCCATCTATTTGCTGCCCTTGTCCTTCTAGATGGTAGTGGTCATGGGTTTGGAAGGTGCTGTCTAAGGAGCCTTGGTGAATTCCTGCAGTGCATCTTGTAGATAATACACACTGCTGCTGCTGTGCGTCAGTGGTGGAAGGAATGAATGTTTGTAGATGTGGTACCAATCAAGTGGGCTGCTTTGCCCTGGATGGTGTCAAGCTTCTTGAGTGTTGTGGGAGCTGCACTCATCCAGGCAAGTGGAGAATATTCCATCACACTCCTGACCTGTAGATGGTGGACAGGCTTTGGGGAGTCAGGAGGTGAATTACTCGTCGCACGATTCCTAGCCTCTGACCTGCTGTTGTAGCCACAATATTTAAATGGCTAGTCCAGTTCAGTTTCTGGTCAATGTTAACGCCCAGGATGTTGCTAGTGGGGGATTCAGTGATGGTAATGCCATTGAACATCAAGGGGTGATGGTGGATTCTCTCTTTTTGGAGATAGTCATTTCCTGGCACTTGTGTAGCACGAATGTGACTTGCCACTTGTCAGCCCAAGCCTGGATATTGTCCAGGTCTTGCTGCATTTGGACACAGACTGCTTCAGTATCTGAAGAGTCACGAATGGTGCTGAACATGTGCAATCATCAGCGCAAATCCCCATTACTGACCTTATGATAGAAGGAAGGTTCTGCTGAGGGAATATGAGCAACTAGGGGCTAAATTAAAAAGCAGAACCAAAAAGGTAATAATCTCTGGATTACTACCTGAGCCACGAGCTAACTGACACAGGGTCAATAAGATTAAAGAAGTTAATCGTGGCTCAAAGATTGGTGTGAGAGAAGTGGGTTGGAATTGATGGGGCATTGGCACCAGTACTGGAAGCTATTCCATTAAGACAGACTCCACTTGAATTATGGAATTACCTGGAAAAACTCAGCAGGTCTGGCAGCATCGGCGGAGAAGAAAAGAGTTGACGTTTCGAGTCCTCATGACCCTTTGACAGAACTAGGCGAATCCCGATTCGCCTAGTTCTGTCGAAGGGTCATGAGGACTCGAAACGTCAACTCTTTTCTTCTCCACCGATGCTGCCAGACCTGCTGAGTTTTTCCAGGTAATTCTGTTTTTGTTTTGTATTTCCAGCATCCGCAGTTTTTTGTTTTTTGTTTTTATCCACTTGAATTATGCTGGGACCAGTATCCTGGCGAATTGCATAATTAGGGTCGTAGATAGGGCTTTAAACTAAATGGTTCAGGGGAGGGTTCAGCTGCATGGAAATATAAAAAATCAAAGTTTAAGGAGAGGGTAAGGGTGCAGGTTAGTGATGAAGCTGATTGCTATCAAAAAGTGAAAGGAAGGGACAGAGTGTGTGAACGCCATATTGCACCAAAGGATCATATAAGAGTAGGGAAAATTGACAATAGGGCAAACTTTAAGGCTTTGTATCTGAATGAACGTAGCATTCAGAATAAAACTAATGAGTTAACAGCGCAAATAGAGATAAATAGGTATGATTTGGTGGCGATTACTGAGACGTTGTTACAGGAAGAACAGGTTGAATATCCAAGGGTACTCAGTGTTTCGGAAGGACAGGCAGGAAGATAAAGGAGGTTGTGTAGTTTTGTTAGTAAAGGAAGAGATCAGTGCTATAGTGAGGAATGACATAGGCACTGAAGAGGAAGATGTAGAGTCAGTCTGGTTAGAAATAAGAAATAGCAAGGGAATGAAGTCCCTGGTGGGAGTAATCCATAGGTTCCCAAACAATTGTTTAGCAGTAGGGCACAGTATAAACCAAGGAATACTGGGAGCATGCAAGAAAGGCGCAGCAATAATCATGGATGATTTTAATATGCATATAGACTGGACTAATCAAATTGACAAGGGTAGCCTTGAGGGAAAGTTCATAAAGTGTATTAGAGATTGTTTCTTGGAGCAATATGTTGTGGAACCAACCAGGGAGCAGGCTACTCTGGATTTGGTTTTGTGTAATGAGATGGGATTAATTAATGATTTCATAGTAAAGGATCCTGTATGGAAGAGTGATCATAGCATGATAGAATTTCAAGTTCAGTTTGAGAGCGAGAAACTTGAGTGCCACACTAGTGTTCTGGAGTTAAACAAAGGTAACTACATAGGTATGAGGGCAGGTTTGGCCTTAGTGGACTGGGCAGGAAGACTACAAGGTAGGACAGTTGATGAACAGTGGCAGATATTTAAGGAGATATTCAATTCCTCCCAAGTAAAATATATCCCAATGAGGAAGAAAGATGGTAAGAGGGGGAAAAAGCATCCATGGCTAACCAAGGAAGTTTAAGATAACTTAAAGGCAAAAACTAAGGCATACCAAATTGCAAAGGTCAGTGGCAGGCTGGAAGATTGGGAAACTTTTAAAGATCAACAAAGGTTACTAAAAAAATAATAAAAAGAGCAATGGTAAATTATGAAAGGAAATTAGCACAAAATGTAAAAGCAAAAGCTTCTACAAAGATATAAAAGAAAAAAGAGTAGCTAAAGTGAATGTTGGTTCCTCGGAGGACGAGACTGGGGAGTTAATAGTGGGGAACGCAGAAATGGCAGAGACGCTTAATCAATATTTTGCCACAGTTTTCACAGTGGAAGACACTAGTACCACCCCAATAGTAACAGGTAGTGCAGAGGATATAGAGAAAGAGGAACTTAGAACAATCACCATCACTAGAGAAAAAATATTGAGCAAACTATTGGGATTAAGGGGTGACAAGTCCCCAAGACCAGATGGCCAGGGTCTTAAAGGAAGTAGCAGCGGAGATAGTGGATGCATTGACTATAATATTCCAAAATTCCCTGGATTCTCGAAAGGTTCCAGTGAATTGGAAAAATGCTAATATAACACCCTTATTCAAAAATGGGGGAAGGCAGAAAGTAGGAAACTATAGACCAGTTAGTTTAGCGTCTGTTGTTGGGAAATTGTTGGAATCCATTATTAAGGAAGTTGTAATGGGGCATTTGGAAAGTCAAAATGCAATCTAACAGAGTCAGCATGGTTTTATGAAGAGTAAATTGTGTTTGACTAATTTGCTAGGGTTCTTTGAAGATATGACAATCAAAGTTGATAATGGGGATCCTGTAGCTGTAGTATATCTGGACTTCCAGAAGGCCTTTAATAAGGTGCCACACAAAAGTTTAATACACAAGATAAAATCACACGGAGTTAGGGGTAATATGTTAGCTTGGACAGAGGATTTGCTAACCAACAGAAAGCAGAGAGTTGGGATAAATGGGTCTTTTTCTGGATGGCAAGCTGTAACTAGTGGGGTGCCATAGGGTTCGGTCCTTGGGCCCCAACTATTTACAATCTATATTAATGACTTGGATTCAGGGGTAGAAGGTACTACAGCTAAATTTTCAGATGACACCAAAATAGGTGGGAAAGTAAGTTGCAATGAAGAAATACAAATGGATATGGACAGTTTCGGTGAATAGGCCAAAATTTGGCAGATGGAGTTTAACGTGGATAAGTGTGAGGTTATCTATTTTGGTCGGAAGAATAAAAAGGCGTCTTATTACTTAAATGTAGAGAAGCTTCAGAATTCTTCAGTGCAGAGGGATCTGGATGTCCTCATGCATGAATTGCTGAAAGCTAGTATGCAGGTACAGCAGGTAATAAGGAAGGCAAATGGAATTTTGGCAATTACTGCTAAAGGAATAGAGTATAAAAATAGGGAAGTGTTGTTGCAACTGTACAAGGCATTGGTGAGACTGCACCTGGAGTACTGTGCACAGTTTTGGTCCCCTTACTTGAGGAAGGATGTAGTTGCACTGGAGGCAGTTCAGAGGAGGTTCACTAGGTTGATTCCAGAGATGCGGGGCTTGTCTTATGAGGAGAGATTGAACAGTTTAGGCCTATACTTGCTAGAGTTTAGTAGGATGAGTGGAGATCTAATTGAGGTATATAAGATGCTAAAGGGGATAAACAAAGTAGACGTGGAGCAGATGTTTCCCCTTCTGGGGCATTCTAGAACAAGAGGCCATATTTTTAGGCTAAGGAGTGGTAGATTTAAATCAGAGATGAGGAAGAATTACTTTTCTCAAAGGGTCGTGAATCTGTGGAATTCACTACCTCAGAGTGATGTGAGCGCTGGGACGCTGAATAAATTTAAGGACGAGATAGACAGGTTTTTAATTAGTAATGGGTTGAAAAGTTATGTGGAGAAGGCGGGAAATTGGAGTTGAGGCCGAAATGAGATCAGCCACGATCGTAATGAATGGCGGGGCAGACTCGAGGGGCTGAGTTGCCTACTCCTGCTCCTGGTTCTTATGTTCTTATGAAGCAGCTGAAGATGGTTGGGCTGAGGACACTATCCTGAAGAACTCCTGCAGTGATGTCCTGGAGCTGAGAGGACTGAACTCCAATAACCACAACCATTTTCCTTTGTGCTAGGTATGACTCCAACCAGTGGAGACTTTTCCCCCTGATCCCCATTGACTCCAGTTTTGCTAGGGCTCCTTGATGCCACACTCGATCAAATGCTGCCTTGATGTCAAGGACAGTCACTCTCACCTCCCCTCAGGACTTCAGCTTTTTGGTCCATGTTTGAACCAAGGCTGTAATGAGGTCAGGAGCTGAGTGGCCCTGGCGAAACCCAAATTGGGCATCAGTGAACAGGTTATTGCTAAGCAAGTGCCACTTGCTGGCACTGTTGATGACCCCTCCCATTACTTTACTGATGATTGAGAGTAGACTGATGGGGTGGTAATTGGCCGGGTTGGATTTGTCCTGCTTTTTGTGTACAGGACATACCTGGGCAATTTTCCACATAGCCAGTTAGATGCCAGTGTTGTAGCTGTAATGGAATAGCTTGGCTATGGGTGCGGCAAGTTCCAGAGCACAACTCTTTAGTATTATTGCCAGAATATTGTCAGGACCTATAGCCCTTGCAGTGTCCAGTGCCTTCAGCTGTTTCTTGATATCACGTGGAGTGAATTGAATTGGCCAAAGACTGATGCTGGGGCCCTCCGGAGGAGCCTGAGATGGATCATCCGCTCAGCACTTCTGGCCAAAGATTGTTGCGAATACTTCAGCCTTATCTTTTGCTGATGTGCTGGGCTCCTCCATCATTGAGGATGGGAATATTTGTGGAGCCTCTTCCTCCAGTGAGTTGTTTAATTGTCCACCACCACTAACAACTGAATGTGGTAGGATTACAAAGTTTAGATCTGATCTGTTGGCTGTGGGATCGCTTACCTCTGTCTATCACTTGCTGCTTATGCTTTTTGGCATGCAAGTAGTCCTGTGTTATAGCTTCATCAGGTTGACACCTCATTTTTAGGTATGCCTGGTGCTGCTCCTGGCTTGCCCTTCTGCACTCTTCATTGAACCAGGGTTGATCCCCTGGCTTGATAGTAATGTCAGAGTGGGGTATATGCTGGTCGATGAGTTTACAGATTGTGTTTGAGTACAATTCTGCTGCTGCTGAAGGCCCACAACACCTCATAGATGCCCGGTCTTGAGTTGCTAGATCTGTTCAGAATCTATCCCATTCAGCTCAGTGGTAGTTCCACACAGCAAGACAGATGATATCGTCAATGTAAAGGTGGGACTTCGTCTCCACAACAACTGTGCGGTTGTCACTCCTACCAACACTGTCATAGATAGATGCATCTGCGGCAGGCATGTTGGTGAGAATGAGGTTCCTTCACCACCTGTGAGACCCAGTCTCACAGCTATGTCATTTAAGGCTCGTCCAGCTCAGTCAGTAGTGGTGCTACTGAGCTCTTGTCATTGAAGTCTCCCACCCAGAGTACACTCTGCACCCTTGCCACCCTCAGTGCTTCCTCCAAGTGGTGTTCAACGTGGAGGAGCACGGATTCATCAGCTGAGGGAGGGTGGTATGTGGTAATCAGCAGGATGTTTCCTTACCCTGTTTGAACTGATACCATGAGTCGACGTTGAGGACTCCCAGGGCAACTCCCTCCCGACTGCATAGCACCGTGCCGCCACATCTGCTGGGACAGGACAAATCCAGAGATGGTGATGGTCATTATCTGTAAGATATAATTCCATGAGGATGACTATGTCAGGCTGATGCTTGACTAGTCTGTGAGACAGCTCTCCCAATTTCAGCACCAGCCCCCAGATGTTAGTAAGGAGGACTTTGCAGGGTCGACAGGGCGATTGCTATTGTCATTTTCGGTGCCTAGATCGATGCCAGGTGGTCCGTCCAGTTTCATTCCTTTTTTGTGATTTTGTAATGGTTTGTTATAACTGAGTGGCTTGATAGGCCATTTCACAGGGCATTTAAGAGTCAACCACATTGCTGTGGAGTCACATGTGGGCCAGACCAGGTAAGGACGACAAATTTCTTTAGTGAACCAGATGCGTTTTTACAACAATCAACAATGATTCCATGGTCATTGCCATCATTAGATAATTCCAGATTTTTATTGAATTCCCATTACCCTGGGTCTCTGGTTTATTAGTTCAGTGACAATGTCACTACGCCACTGCTTCCCCATGCATCGATTGCAGGGGTTAAAGTCTCCTCTTAATGAATAATGTTTTGACTATTTTGAAATCTCAATGATAATGACTGATTATTCAAACACTCTAAGATGATTTAAATTATCAAGATATTTCAACATCCTTTCCCTTGGTACTTTTTTGTTAGAGTAGATGTGGAAAAATAGGGCACTTGATTTTTTTCTTTATTTATGAACAAAAGACAGCTTGGGAACACAAGGACGCAAATTCATAAACACCCAGGTTGAGAAAAAGGCTGATAACCTTGTAAGAGATTAGTTGCCAATACACCACATACTGCAGTAAAAGGTAAAGTTTGGCCTACGCTCTTATTGTATTGTAGGCAAAGCTTGAAGGCCAGAGACAAGGTCCTAAAAGATTGAGTAGAGTAAATGCCTAAAAACACATCCTAAGCTAAATGGGCAACTATGTAGTAAATAGGCACAGACCAAGCTTGTATTATATTCTAATAATAGAACCTTCTTCCCCCACCAAGTCAGAATGTTGTCAAGGTGGTCAAGAACCACATGGATGGCCTAGAGGGCTCCTGATCTTGGAAACATGAGATATATGATGAGATATGATATGGCTGAGTGGTGGAGCACTCCCAGGGTTAGTAGGAAGCTCAATACATGGCAGCTTAAAGAAAATGATCATTCCAAGCCTGGGAATCAGGCTGTGTTATTTGTATGTCATCTTGTCATTTAACACAACACTGTAGAACTATTCTAAAAACATAAAATAGTACTTGTATTAGTCAATGTAATGAAGCTTGTTATTATAAAAACCATCCAAGCATGAATCACAAGTGGAGTTATATTGTCAGACTAACAATTCAAAGGTAACCTTGGAGGAAATTATCTAACACTGACCAACACAATCCATGCCAAATATCTACCTAACAAAAAACAGTTATCTTATGTAGAGAAATGAGGGTTTCTATAATGAAAACATTCTGTTACTGTACAGGAAGTTTGCTTTTCAGTTCAGATTTGAGAGGCTATGTGGAAAGTTTTGGGATATGTTCAAACAATTCACGCTATGCATGAACTACTCCATGGTCAGAGTGATTTTTCATGAAATAAATTGGAAATAAATCTGTGCAGCAACAGTGTGCTCAAGTCAGCCTTACATTGAGAAAGAACTGTTATTGTCCGAAAGACACCATTTTATGTCTGCTGCTGTGCTTGGATTCTGGGTGTACTGTCATGTTTGTTTATTGTTCATACCCTTCTCTCATTTTTGTAATGCATTTCTAAGTGGAGAAGTAAAAAATGGATGTGACACCACAGTATGGCACCATTCAAGTTTTAATTCCAAAACACACAATAATCTTTGTCAAGAGCCTTGTGGAACAGGACTGTTTATCCACGGAGGACAAACCGGGCCAGAAGTCTGATATAACTGTCAAACAGATTAGGCAACATATTCCAAACAAGTACAGAAATAGGAAATATGTTGTACGTATTTAGCTAAACTAGTCAATCATCTGGTGGAAAGGTTTGCACTTTCCAGCTTTTTTATTTATACATTCTTTTTCTCAGTTTTTTTCCACCAATGGTTCCAACGATTAAACTGTAATATCGCCACCATCCGTACAGAAGCATTTAATATTTGTGAGTTTACCACAGAATCTTGCACACTACATTTGTGAATATTTTTGCAAAGGCTGGGTTAAAGGAGGCCACTTGTTTTGCAAGCATGCAGGAAACATGCATCACTGCTCAAGCTACTTCTACAATGCAGTTACTAATGCCTTAGCCAGATAGTGGATTGGCACCCAAGTTTCTGCTGTATCATACAACATAAGTCAGCAATTCATATGTAGAGATTGCTTACACAAATATGGTTAGACAGCTCGCAAGATAGTGAGTATGTTGTACTGAAATAGTTCAAATGTTGAGAGAAGCAGCAAAACACCTTGGTTCACAACAAATAATATACCAACTCTCCATAGGAATACGTTGTTACAAATAAGTATATTGGTCCTATAAAAGTAACTTACAATGTCACATTCTTCATGATAGTGGTCTATTTTTAGACTGCTATAGCTTAAGGATTTAAGGATTTAAATAACCTTTCTTGTTGGTTTAGGGGTACTAAGAAATATGGAGCTAAGACAAGTAAATGGGGTAAGATACAGATTAGCCATGATCTAACTGAATGACGGAGCAGGTTAGAGGGGCTTGTTGTTCTACTGCTCCTATATTTCATAATAGGTGGAGGTCAATTTTCATATTATCAAGCATTAATTGGGATACTCCTCGTTTAGCTGTTGATCACCGTGGGAAAAAAAAGTGGTTAAGGCTTTTCCAAAATGGAGGAAATTAGTATAAGCAGAATTAATGCAAATTCTTTCCTGTGCTGATGTTTCAGGAAGCCCAGTTTCCAATGGGAATCCCTCCACTAATCAAAAGAGTTAAAGTGCTCAGGAAAAGGTTAGTAATTTTGGCTTGTATCACAATTAGCTATAACAAGGAGTTCTGCAGTGGTAGCAATCTAAAAGTGTCATTAAAGGGGAAGACCTTGTCGGGACAGAGTAGTAGAAACAATTTGTCGCAAAAGCACAGTGGAGACGCGCAGCTAATATGTCACTCTGAAGAGTGTTGGAAGGCATCCTGCAGGAGGTGCATTAAAGAGAGTGGATCTAACTTGAGGCTTAATACCATCTGCAGTTGGGACTTCATAAAATCAGTCCAAACAAAGTGATTTGAATCTTGAAACGTAATAAGTCCCTTATCATGATCTTAATGCAGTTGCTGTTGATAATACTGTTGTGATATTAGCTGGAGATATATATTTTTTAAGAAATAGTGAAACTATCCAAAATACACCATCATTAGGAGTAATTCGATTGAATAGCCTCCTTATGACTCCTCAAGACTTGTGATTCCTATCTAGGATTTTCTTCAGCAAAATTATCTGATCTAAGTTATTTAATGTAAACACATCTTGAAGAAGATAAAACATTCTTCAACAGGAAGGGGCTCTGACCTTCTCATCTTCCTTCTATTTGTTCTTTTTCCTGAGTGGATAAGTGATATGATACCTACAAATCCAAATAAACATTAACCATCTGGACTGCTAACTTTAAGACTCGTTTAAAGCAACAATCTTGGAACTTTTTCTTATAATCCTTTTAGTTAGGAGAGTGGCATAGATGTTTAATGAAGTGGTGGAGCCCCAATTTGCATACATAATGAGGCAGGAGAGCCATTTATCACTGGTGCACTAGAAACTGCGCTCCTTGAACCACTAAGACTTGGCAAGGGAAATCCAGAAGTCAGCAGACATTTTTCATGACTGATATTTTATGATATAAAATGTGCTTCTTTTGGAAAGCTGAAAGTAGCATAGTTTTTCCCTTTCATTCAGTGTGAATGCATAATTATTTTAACCCACTGTCCTTTGGTTATTGGGGTAGAGGATCCCCTGAAATTCAAGACTTTTGGAAGTGGGAATATTTTCAGGGATCCCCTAAAAAAAGTGTGAAAACCTTTGAATTAGAGAGGTATTTTATGATAAGAGCTTAATTTTAGCAACACTGGCAACATTTTCAAAACATAAGTGTTGTCACTATTCCATTTGTAAAAGGAATGTGAATGTTTTGTCAACAGAAGTGAGACACCTATTTAAACATTGTGAAAAATAAATTTATGCTGCTAAACGGTAACTATTTCTAATAGGCTTTTCCAGAATGCCATCCTAAAAGGTCCGAGTCAAATGCACATATGTAATACCAGGAACATGACAAATCCAATAAAATGCTTATGTTTGCTCAGCATTGCCTTACAATGTGACTTGTATTTGTGCCTCAGTCACTCGGCAGATCATCAGTCAATACTATGAAATCAAATGAAGTCATTTGTAGTTTTGCTTGGCTTCCCTATTAATTCAATCCTTTCAGTAAGGCGAGGGAATAGCATACATCTTGAGGCATCAGTATACAGTTACTTCAAAAAGAGCTTTACCCATCTACAATGTCAACTGAAAGGGCGTCAGATAAACTCTAACTGACATCACTTGGTTGAAGTCAATCGCACTTTAATGAAAACATTTAACCCAACACTCAAAACAATGATAAGTTAAAGAGTTTCAATTTGGTATCCAAATTTGGAAATGAAAGTCTGAAGAGGTTAAATAATTCTAAGAAATATTTCAGCATATTCCCATTAACATCCTCCCCTCAAAAGAATTGATACATACCTGTTAAAATCACTGAGACCCCATTGTTCTGTTTGATTTATTGAGTGGAGATTTGAAGAAACATGAAACTATTCAATGTCATTTGATGATTAATTTTGCTTTTTGGTTCAATACACATTAGCGATTTTAATGGTGCACTTGGATGTATGTGGGCTTAGTATATTTGCCTCTAGCGATTGGTAAAATGTTTTTTCTATAATTCCCACAGATATTTGTAAAATCTTCCCTCTGCTACACATTCAATTCAACTGAGATGCTGAATTGGAAGACTGATGTAGCAAATGTATGTTTTTGTGCTTAAGAACTGTCTGGTCATAACTAATTTAAACTATTTCAGTGTTTTTACAGAACAGCCCATTGCAAGTTACAGACAGTGCTTTGATTGATTTGTAAAAATTATAGCTTTTAGCATGGTTACATTATGACAAAATATTGCATTTGAACTACTGGCATCAAATATATTAAAAATCATTTGGTCTCTCAGCACAGAATGAGTGTAATTCCTCTCGAAACTAATGCTTTAAGCATTTAGGAATAGCCTCTATTTACAAAAGCTCTGTCTTTATAAGTTTTAGGGTAAAGTTTAGTCACTCCAGTTCAGTAGGACCTGCTTGCATTGGAAGGGTGAAGGGAAGAACAGTAAGTGTGACCCTAAATATAAGAGATGATGTGATAAGAGGAAGATTGGAGAGCTTAACCTTCATAGCTAGGCAGGAGGTGGTTAAGGATGAGCACATTGAGCTATCCTTGATCTCACATGGTGTTGTACACTGTGACAAAAAAGACTAAGGGTGAAACCGTCCCAGATTTGCACTATGTGTGGTAGCGGGCGGGAAAATAGACGTTTTACCTGCCGGCTGCAATGGTGGCTTTTTTGCACTTTATCGTCCCATTCCTGTCTCATTAATTATGCAGCCACAGGAAACAAGCCATCTTGCTGGCTCGCAGCTTCCAATTTGCCCGCCACATCATTATCTCGCCACTTACTCACTCTGGTACCATCTTTAAACTGCAGCCGCACACAGAGTTCCCAACGCTTGCAGCCCAAGACTACTCTGGTGAAGACATGGCCCCAAAAGCCAAGAAGAGTGTAGCCCCCCAATTCAGTGATGCATCCCTGGGATGTCTTCTGGAGCCCGCTATGATGTCCTCAACTCCTGTTCTGGCCGCAGGTGGCCCATCAGTGTCACCACTCTGGTTGGCAGAGGTGGTCAGTGCTAATGCTGAACAGAAGAGGTTGGCCATCCAGTGCAGAAAGAGGATGAATTATCTCATCTGTGCCGCCAGGGTAAGGAAACCATTTCATCACTCTAAACTCACACATTGACAAGCACATCACACATTCACCAGCATCTCACTTACTGCCAACTCAAGGATCATCACCACTCACACACACACCCGCACATCTCCATCTGGCCTCATCTCCTCTGCAGACTGCCTCCTCAGCCCTCACCATCTTGAGGCCACTTGCACAGGTCAACATATATCTCCACACACACCCTGGGATAATCCCCTTCCCTAGGCCAGCCCTCACCTTGCAGCCTCTTCCCTTGGCTGAGGCCACTTTTCCCCCTTCCCCAAGCAAGCCCTACGTCTGCAGCTGTTGAAAAGCAACCCTCCTCCCCCACTCCCCCCCCACAGCCCCGCCTCATGTCTGGTCTGATAGGTAGAGACCTGCCCATGAGCCCCGCTAAAAGTGATGTGGTGCTGCCTGCAAAGCCTAGCTCTAATGACCTTGAGTACTGCCCAAAGCCAGGCAGGCAAACAAGCCTTGAGCTCCCTAGCAAAGTACAGCTCGTCAGGTCCACATCGCTTACTTACAATTGAGAGACACATGCCAACGTACTTGGATGATCCAGTGTGAGGGATGATTCCGGTGAGCAGGGATTATAATGACATGCAGATGTATAACAATGACGGTCCCGATGTGCAGTGGAGGGAAACGCAGTCTGCCACTGACGGGCGGAGCAGACAATGGCAAACTGGTTTCGGGAAATTGTGAAACCAATCTTTGGCCTTCCCACCATATTGTCTGCTCGCGCCCAACATGATGCCCGATGCCAGCGGGCACGGAAAATTCCACTCTATGGAACTGCTTCAGAAACTGCAATCATGGTACAAAAAAAAAGAAAAATATTGGGATAGACTTTCATATTTAAACGTTATCTAAGGGGCACAGAGAAAGGAAAATTGAGTGTGGAGGATCACCAGTAATAGATTCCATTATAATGGCAGAAATGGGGATGTGTACTGATGATTGCAGAGTGTTCTGTTCCATTCGCCACTAAACAGGTACTAAGCAGTTCATGCCCGCATGCAGGAAGACTTAGATAACATTTAAGCTTGGGCTGGGAAGTGGCAAGTGACATTCATGCCACATAAATGCCAGTGAATGACCATCTCCAACAAGAGATGATGTCTGACCATCACCCCTTGACATTCAATGGCACTGTCTAGTCCCATATCATTCAACAAGGCTAAGCAAATAAGAAGATTTAGGTTGGGAGTTTGGATTGCTTAATGTTCAACCCAAGGTTGAATGGGTGGTCTTGACTCCCGGCAGACGAAGGGGTCAGGGGAGAATTGGAAGTGGGCAGGAATGAACCGCAGACCCGCTCCGCTGGTCTTGCCAGCACCCCACCCCGCTCCTTTGGCAAAGCATCCCTTGCATTTTCCCTGGAGTTGGCAACAGCATCAGCAGGAACAGCAATGGAGGCAGCGGAGAAGGTGGTGACAACAGCAGCAGAAAAAGCGGCAGAGGCCGCAGCTGAGGCAGCAGAGCAGCAGGTGCCCAACAGCAACAGAGGCAGTGGAAACAGTGGTGGAGTCGACAAAAGTGGCGGAGGCAGCAAGAGCAGCAGAGGCGGCGGGAATATGGTAAGAGAATGATCAAAGGAAGGGGCAATGTGCCAGGTTAAATGGAAGGGGCAAGGGAATTTGTTGGGAAAAATTTGAAAATAAGCAGTGAGATTTCTTGTTTTCTTTTCCCATCATAATGATCGATTCTGCAAGCTGTGATGGCTTTTCAATGTTTCGATGACTCCTGAAGCAGGAGTGAACAAAAGCAATCATGATGTTAAAAGATGACTGATTGAGCTCTTTTGGTGACAAAATACACCTTTTGATGTAAAATGATTTACTGATTGTTTTGGGCACAACTGAGCGTTAAATTGATATCAAAATTTTCCGGTAGGGTTATAGCTCCACAGACAGGCTTTACACGAAAAGCCAAGTTAAAAGTTAGCTTTAGTTGACAGACAGCGAGGAATCCTGAACTCCCCACACTCACTGATAACTTTGTAGAGGCGTCCTTCAACAGGCTCACTAACATATTCAAGAGGCCTACTATGTGGGATGCCTGAAAACCAGGCCTTACAGATTGAGCAGATTGACCAACGGCTGTGCATATTAGGTGTAGGCCGTCCCACTGGTAAATGTGCTGTGCCGTTTAAGCCTGAGAAACTGGAACAACATTTACCAATTTCCAGCCCAGCAAATCAAAAATCACATCCGAAATGTTTATTAGTCTACTATATAGTAATTTACAGAGTATGCACAGAGAAGGGTTAAATCTTATTTTAAAATAAATGAAGTTTTTAAAAAATCAATTATATCAATAATTTGAAATTAATATTTCCATGCAATTAGATTGTATAAACTGTTATTTGTGGACCATGCTCCACAATCAGCAGAACAGAGTCAGGCTACTGGCTGCACCTCATTGCAGGTCAAATCAGGTTCTGTAATAAAGGAGAACTGAGCATGTCCTCACCAGTAAACCAAATGTTAATATTTTCAATAGATATAGACCCAAGCTCTGCAAGACTATTTACAACAGAGGTAGCTACAAGCTGCCTTGATGCAATACACTTGGGAGTCAATTCAGGATTGCATTATTGAGTTAAACCATCACTTTAAATCACATTGAAGTGCAATGAAAACCGTTTCACATCGAGACAAATGGGGTTCTAGTATAGTAAGCCTCCCGTATTGAAGCTAATCCTAACGTTGAATTAGGTTTACAAAGCCCAATTCAGACACCCAAAGTATCCCTGATTGTCGATGTTATTAAATCTAGTTTCCACATACCAGCAGCAAGCTGAAGTGTGACTGGGTCTACACATCACCAGCAGACGGTGGAATTCAGACTGAGCAAGCTCAACTCCAGGATCTAGCTCATGAATGCTGGGAACTGGTTTGAATTCATTTGAATTCCATGCAGCTTTAGTATGTAATCACACGTGACTACATTCCTCTTTGGTTTTGACTGGCAACTCAAATCTGCCTTGGAGCTCAATATAGCAGTGACGTTGCAGTGTTTGTGGCACAGTGCAGGCTGGTTTCCATTAAGTGACAGTTGGGGATGTGGGGTGGTTTTTGTTCTTATTGACTTTCTTCTTTTAATCTTCGATGGACTGCCAGATTTTCAAATTTATGCGTCAGATAGTAACCCTTCCAACATGTGGTACCACAGAGTGATGGGCCACAGGTTTGATTCTTGTCATTTTTTGGTTTGGACAGACATGCAAGGAAATGATATAAAATATAAAATTGTAACACACAATTCCTGTTAGAGTCACAATTTCTTCCAGTACAATTCCCCATTACATTGATAACTTACAATCCGTGTGTTATGAAAGAGCATACCCTCTTAATCACAGCACCATGGGACATTTAGATATATACCTCCTGCCATATATGCTTTATGCATGGTTAAATGTGGAACTGAACCATGTAGCATAGAAAAAGCCCAAGGTTGATGTGCTCAGTTAGCCAGTATGAGCTAAGGTGGCTTTAGGAGCATTGCAACTGGTTGGCCTCAGTGCCCCATAGTCAGAGGGGCTTATCATCATCTGGAGCTAATGATAGATTTTTGGGCTCCAAGGGAATTAAGGGATATGGGGACAGTGCAGGAAGGTAGAGTTGAGGTAGAAAATCAGCCGTGACCATGTTGAATGGAGGAAGGGCCAAATGGTCTGCTCCAATTCCTACCTCTTATGTTCTTATCCTGCTCCCGGCTACTATTCAGTGACTCCTGATGGAGCTACATGGGAGTTGGGAAAGGAGGAGATCAAATGTACAATGATGAACAGGGAAAAAAAAACCCTGGACCCTCCAGCCTGTCCCACACAACTATGATGCCAAGTGCATCACAATATAACTTCACACCCCACCCAAAACCTTGCGATCCCTTCAGTTATGTTAGTAAATGTTATGATGTACAAAACTTCGCAGTCATGGCGAATAGGCTCGATGGACCTTGCTCAACCGTGACCCCCTCTGAAGTTGAATAGGTTCTCACATATCCATTCGGAACAAGGGATTGGAGGGCACTGCCAGAGCTATACTGCAGCAGGGGTAGAAGGGGAGAGAAGAGTGGTCAAGAAAGATTGGTGAGGTGGAAAATAAATGAAGTTGTTGAGGTTGTTTGATACACATCGGCAAAAGAACAGGGGAACAGAGATTACCAGTGGGAATTCCTATAATAAATATTTTCTGTTTGCTTTCCACTTCCTTAGTTTTAGTGTTGCAATGTCCGCATTTTAGGCTTATATTAAATTCTAATTCAGTAACAAAGATCAAACACATTTAGTATTTAATAAGTTAAGATTCTTGGCAAAATGCCTCCTTTTTTTGACCACGGTTTCATTGTACATGCTTCCCTCCTTTTTTTGGAAATGACCTCATTCCTTCTCTGTTCAGCCCACAGTAACATCTGCGTTACATTTCCTGAGTCACTTGATAAATACAGATGTGCAGCTGGCCTGTGCCCAGTGGCTAATTAACCACTGCATCACTACCAGGTGGGTCAAGGCAACATTTTAAAGGCTCAGTTTTCCTTGGGAAAGTCAGGATTGGCCTTCAGATGACCGGTGTTTTAATATTTACAAATCCATATCACATGAGGTAACTCAGAGACAACATCCGTGAGATGGACTGCACAACAAAAAAAATCCTTCTGAAAGATGCGATTCCATGGAAAACAATTATTTTGGGAAACACTGAGCAGGAGATGAATGAGCCCTTTGTGAATTGGAAATCCTTTGGTACTTTGCTCTCAGCAACTGCATAAAATGCTTCAAAGTCCGTTGAGGTTATTGCTATATTGGTGCTTGGTGGTTAAGAGTTGCATGCTCAGACAAGACCTGTGACCTCAAGACCGGCTCATCCTTTCCTGATGCATACGTATGATGCAGCCTCTGATAGAGGGTTAACAAAGTGGGGTGTATGATTTTCAGGCCCCCAACCTCGACTGTTGGGATCCATGAAACAGCCCCCAGCACCTGTGATCTTCATTAGGTTTATTTAATACAGCATGGAAGCATGGAAACATGTACATTGCACCTGTGGTCAAAGAAAGGGCCAATTCGCCAAGAATTTTAACTTATTCAAAATTAATCAGTATTTGATTTTGTGACTGCACCAGAATTTAATCAAAAACTGTGCTATCCATAACCTAGCTTGCACCAAGTCCCTTTCTCCCATCGCCCCTAAGCTCACTGACCTATAATGGCCAGCCACACCTCAAATTTAAAATTTTCATCCTGGTGTTCAAATCCCTCCATTGCCTTGCCTCTCCGTCTCCCTGTAACCCCTCCCAAGAGCTCCGCATTCCAATTCTGGTCTCAAGTACATCCCCAATTTCCTTCGCTGCACCATGTGTCTTCAACTGTCTCATGCCACCAGTATCATTGAAAATGTGACAGGGGTGTGTCTAACGATCTTGAAACTAGTGTAAATGTGACACTAACAATAACAACTTGAATTTATATAGTGTATTTAGCAGAGTAAAACATTTCTAACGAATGGAGGGAGATTAATTTAAACAGCCCTGATTTCTCCTCTCACCACCCATCTGTAAACAAAAAGGTGTTTCTATTTTGATTTCCCCCTTTTTAAGTGGTTTTGCCAACCTCTCAATTTTGGTGTGATCCAATTTCTATTAATAGCCCCACAGCAAACTCGAGATAGGATAAATTCAGAGGGTTCATTTATTTGCACACAATCACAGGCAGTAGGAGGGTCACAAAGTAGCCCTCTGTACATTCATACAATAAAAGAGGGATAGAGAAAGAAAGATTTACAGGTGAAAGACCACAGAGAAAATAATTAATGTTTCATGTGAGTCTAGAGGCCAGAGTCAAAGTCCAATGGTGTATTCTTTCACAGAGGTTGGCAGGTTGAAAACCAATGCTGGATAATTCACATTTCCAGTTGAGATGACTTCCATGATGAGATAGGCATGAAAAGATGAATTAGTCTTGTAGGCAACAATATCAATGATCAGAGATTACAGTAGAAACAGTTTAAATGGAGCAAGGAATTCAAACTCTGACAGAACCTCTTTTCTATGTTGCTGCTTAATAGAGGGAAGATAACAGACTGAGCTCTGCAGCTCCACATGGCAATATTACAGGTTCCACCAGCTGGGGGGGTCATGTCACATGACTCCCACCTCTCCACTTTGGCTTTGACAAAGGGTGTATATCCCTTTGTCAGGCTTCCTGAGACTGTTAAATGTCCCAGCTATTAAGAATTTGAAAGGAAGGTTGCAGGGCTCTTTGTCCTAGCAGACTAGTAGACTCCATTTGGCCAGGCTGATTTCTGAAATGCCTTCGTTTAATTCCCTTTGGATTTGGTCTCTGTAGCCCATTGAGATCATTAGCATCTCTTCAGAGATAACAAGGTGCAAGTTTCTACAATTCTGCCAAATAGCTCTTATTGTTCAAGGGTCACAGCTAGACATGACTGTTTAAATGGTCATTCTCCAATTTTAAAGTTTTAGAAATTAGCTATAAGGATGTGTACATAAAGTTTATAAAGATATAGCGTGACATCTTGGTCCCATTACACATTCCAAGGAGCTTAACAAATTCAATACCAACAAAACATTTTTGACAGCCATAGAAGTTGATAACAGGTCAGTTGACCAAAAGCTTAATCAAAGAGCTAGGTATTAAGGACCAGGAAGAAAGAGAAATGGAAAGGTGGAGAGGTTTATGGAGGGTATTCCAGAGCTTAAGGCCTAGACAGCTGAATTCTCAGTCACCAAAACTGGTTGTCTGCAAAAGGCCAGATTGAAGGAACCCTGAGATCTCAAAGGCTTGTTGGGCTGGAGGTGATTACAGAAATTCAGAGGGGTAAGGCCACAGAGGTGCTGTAATATGCCTTTAAGGAATATCAGCATGACATCATTAGAAGGGAGATGAGTCAAGTGACCTAGTCTTTGTTTCACTTTTTCTTTGAGCACAGCACACACCTACAGCTCTGATGCCTTCAAGCTTTATACCTAGGTATTACTGTTCTCATGTGCCTCGTCTTAATAAATGAACCCACTACATGTTTACCCAATCTCTTATGAACGATTGGTGCTTTGTGTCTTTTGCAGTAAATAAGCCCAAGGTATTATATCATTATAATAATACAATAGGAAGAATTTGAAAAGAAGGGTGAGGATTTTAAAATTGAAGGGTTGTTACATGGGGAACCAGTGAAGGTCAGCAAGCATGGGATTGACGGGTGAATGAGGTCTGCAGCGAGTTAAGATATGGGCAATAGAGTTTTAGATGAGCGCAAGTTTATGCCAGATGGAAGACGGGAGGCCAGGCACTCTCCAGAGACTAGTATCAGTATAAGCATGATGGGGGATAGCCCATGTTCGTGACACCAGTATCAATGTGTATGTGACAGAGGAGTTCCACAATCCTGTTACCAGTATTGGTATAAAATGCTAAATTAGGTATAATATCTCAGGTCTCTCCTACACTCCCCGAGAATGTGCATCAACCACAGAATCAAAGGAACCGTGCATTCTGGAGCAGTGAGGTCGATAAATGCTTATCTCTCCCTCCCTCTTTAAATATCTGACTTCTAATTGAAAAATTGCTAAGGTGGTGTCAAGCACAGGGCTGTTTTTGTGCATTCGAGTCCACTGGGAGCTGTGCTTGGTCAGTGTAATTTACAACTCCAGACCATCATTCTCCTCAGCTAGGACTTGCATTTGAATCCTGGTCCCAGAGGTATAAGAACACTGGTATTGCACTTTATCCCAAAGTCTGACTATATAAATAACCTCTCAAGTACATGTTTGCACATAATAGGGACTTTGTTTTTAGTCTTTTCAGTATCTGGGACAGAATAGGAAATGATTAAATTGACCGCACCTGGCCAATAAGCTGAATTTCCCATTACACAATGCAACAAGATTTGATACACTACTTCCTGTTTAACATTCACCAGGAAAAACACTATGCAGTGAGTTCAGGTCAAGCCCAGCAGTAATGTTAGAAGAAAACTTCTGGAGAAGAGTAGCTATGATGATGGCAAATCCGGGATAGGGGGCCATGCCTATTATTTAACATGAAGCCTGGAAACTTTGCTCAGTGCACAGTACCACATTGACAGAGATGATTTTAATGAAAAGCACAAATGCAGAAAAACGTAAATTAAAACAGAAAATGCTGGGAATGAACAACAACACCTGAGAGAGGAAGACAGTCATATCTAAAATGTGCAGGAAGGAAGCTGCTGGAATTAACACTTTGAGCTTGATCCTATTGGGAGCTGATTCACCCATGCAAATGTTGATTGCCCAAAGCTCCATGACTAACATTTTCTGTTTGTATTTGATAACGTTTGTACATGTGTGCAAACCACATTACTGTAAGCTGAGGACCAAAAGGTGTAAGGGATTTGCATCATGATGCATTGCCTTTTAAAATGTTTCCATTCCAAAGCACCATTTAATCCTTGGTTATAGAAAGAGTGAAGATAAAACATTCTTAAGGCAGTTACTACAATTAGAACATTTTACAAGAGTTTCATTCCCTTTTTGGATTTTTAATGAACTTCCCCCGCTCTCATATTAATATCACAGGAAACTCTCCAGTGCAAATATGCAAACAATTTCTAACAGGCAGCCCCTGTTAAACAGAGAACAGAATAACTACTGTTATTACATGAATCAGATTAACCTGGCCTCAATTAACTTGAAACCAGGAGCTGACAAAGTTGGAAAGATTGCTTTCTTTCAAATTGGGATGTAGACATGCTGCCACCATGTGGCAGACACTGAGTTTTGCATGGCACTGTTTTGACAATCAAAAAACAACTATAAGCAGAAACAGCCTGAAACATCAGTGAGAAAAAGCTACCAAGCATGATCTACAAGGCAACATTAGCAGTGTGCATCTTAAAGCCCAGATTCAATGCAATATAATGTTAGCCCAGATAGTACGAAGGGAAAAAAAATGAAATGGTCAAGTCATTTCTGTTGGAGAGAAACTTCTATTAATGTTTGGCATTGTTCCATGAACAACTTAGATAGAAAGTGGTCATTCTGCCCAACTGGTTCAGGCTCCCACGCAAGCCTGTTTCCCAACTTGCCATAATGTAACTTAATATTCCTTTCTTGCTCAGTTATTTATCTAGCTTCCCTTTAAATCCATTAAGGCTCTTATACTATGGGCAAGAATTAGAAGCAGGTGCACTTGGGAATTTCTGGCTTGTGAAGGGTTTGGTGAATCAAAGATGGCCGTGAACATGTTGCTTCACTTCACTCAACTTAGCAAAATAATGTTAAAAAGCCAAAATACCGCAGATTCTGGAAGATCTGAAACAAACTCAGGAAAAGTTGCAAACACCTAGCAGGCCAGTAGGCTTCTGTGGAGAGAAGAGACAAGTTAACACTTTGGGTGCAGGATGATTAAGGATATGCACCTGAAACATTAACTTGATTGTTGGAATAAGGACATTCCAGGATTCTGAACTTTGTTTTCATGGCCAATTTTGAGATGCTCATAATATTTTTCATTTTTGAAATGCATCTTCAGCCATTCCTGTCCTTCATCTTATTTCTCAGTTGCACTTTCCATTTGATGTTAACATACTTCCTAGGTAACAAAATATCCCCACCTGTGTGACCTTGTCATTCTTTACCGTGATCTTACATTCTGTTATGACTTCTTTTTGGACATGACTAGACATTTTGGCCGGGATTTTCTGGCCCCATTGTGGCAGGACCCGCCATGGGAGATTCCGCGACCCAGCCAAACGCCCACTGACTTTGGGCGGGATCGGACGATCATGGCAGTGGGCGGGGCTGAAAATCCTGCCCTTTGTTTTCTTATAATTTATGCTCAGCCCTTTCTTTTCACTTTCACTCACCACTCTATCCAGAGTTTTTTGCGGTTTCTTTTCAGAGTTGGCAATAAGAATGGTGTCATTGGCATATCTTATATTATTAAAGTTGTAACCACCAACTTGCAATCCAGGGAGGTCTTCAATCTCTCTAAGAATATTTTCACTATACAAACTGAATAAATCTGGGGAGAAAACATTCCTCTGTCTGACCCCACTTTAATCTTCAGAAAATTGCTTAGATCATTCTCCACTGCTGTTTGTTCCTAATAAAAATTTCTTATTATTTGAAGATCCTTGTGATCAAGATCAAGAGACTCTAACTGAGACTCTAACTTGCTCAGAATTTTTGAGATGGCGCAGAATGCTGAGGTGCAGGTAGACATCTTTTGACAGGATAATGAAGGTTTGGCTTAAGTGCTGATACCGTCTCATTTGTAATCATGGCCACATTTCTCCAATGGGAATGAGCCACAAATATAAATTAAAATGTCTCATTAGACAATTCTTTTTGTACCTCTTGACAGCAACCAGCCCAGATGAGACTAGACCAGGCAAAATGAGATAAGAGCAGACTGGAGTAACCTAAATTATAACACAAAATACCACAGCAATACAAACCAGCTTAGAAACGCATTTCAATGATAGGATGTCCTCTTCTTCTAAATGAATGATTACATTATTGATCTCCCTCTATCATATGGGGTCACAATAGCAATCAAGGTTGGGACCTCCGGTTGACTCCTTTCCCCTTCATGATCCAGGGATACTGGGCTAATTATTGCATACTGACTGTACTCTACTGAGAGTAACTAGCTCATTTTGTCTCTGATGCATAGGATGCACTTAGCTATTAAATTGCTGGGGAGATCCTGTACATGAACCACATGCAAATCGACAGCAACTTATTTTCACAGGAGTATTGCTTCACTCAATCTACAACTTTATAAATTATAGGTTTGAAGTATTAGTCCCTCCCATTTGTCAATTATAGATAGTTTATTAGGGAACATGAGGTGGTCTTGTGGTTCAGTGGGTAGCACCCTGCCTCTGAACCAGAAGCTCCAGGTTCGAGTGCAGGACTAGATGGCCAAGGAAGATGAATTCATAACGTGGCCAAGTAGTTTGGTTATTAGCCTGTAAACCCTTCCAAAATGCCTATGGTATGTGGTAAGAGTTGGAGAGTCTCCTGGGTGTGGTAATCTGAGGTGTAATACACCTTTAAGCAGAATGTGACTATAAGATCCAAAAGTTGTGCAGTGCAGGCTACCATGTTAATGTTAGTCTAGAGTAAGGTCTGGTTGGAGAAGCACACATCATGTTAGTGCTCTGTTGTCTGAGTAAATAAATAGCATGTGATTCATTTCATATTGGTCTCTGTATCTACAGTATATTGTAATCGACCCCTCATCTGCCAACAGATAAGTGTGCAACAGGTTCACGAGCAAAGCGACCACATGGTAGAACATAACACCTGGTCAGCTATGCTTTAGGTGGAGTGACACCCCTCAAGCTATTATCTCCAGTGACAGGCTAGCGACCTGTTCCAGGAAAAATTAGCTATAGAAACACATATGAGCATGTGCTTTGAGTGCCTCGTGTATTTAGACATGGGAATGCCTCAAAGTTGAATAAGTCGATTAGGGAATTTGGAACAAAGTTTTAATAATTGATAGATACAAGCAACACTAGGGGATATTTTCATTACAGTTTGATGCTCTAGCAACTTGTGTATGCCTCTAACAAGCCAACAAAAGGGTTAATAATCTCTGCTTTACAATAATCATTTTCTAAATGATATCTCAGTCTGTATTTACCCCTCAGCATTTAAGCAACCAAAAAGCAAGTTGGAAAAATCATTACACCGCCTAATATTTACTTTGGAGCCTTGTCTCCAACATTTTTTTTTGGACTGGAGTTTTGAGCACACAATTCAAAGACTCATCTCTGGCTGATTTCCAATCATAATGATGTCTGCTCCACAATGAAAATCAATTAACTTAAAAGGCCAATCCTCCCAGTTCTATTCCTAAACTGACAGTGAAAACCACAGTCAAAATGTTAACGTACTTTTCATGGTCCAGTTTGGTGTCAGAATTCCAGGGATGCAATGGGGAGGAAATGGCAACACATGACACAGCACAGATGCAACCCATGGGATCAGCTAATAGTCAGTGTAATTTATATAATTTGTACCATGTGCCAGCAATGCCCCAAACAATGAACATAGTATGATGCCTCTCAGGAAGTATTTAAAATAATTTTACTGGGTTGGGGGTTGGTTCAGGATGATTGGTGATGTGGCACTGCTGCAATCAGATATGCAGTTATCTCCCAATTTTCCTCTCCTGAAGGTGTTGACTCCTTACTGCATTATGAATGCCAGCAGTCCTCCAGTACCTTACCCATATAGTGAGTGTTGACAGTTGATTGAACCGAGTTCAGAGAGGATCACAGTGGAGCTGTCTGCACCCAGCGTTTCTCTCATGGATAGTCTCATTCTCACACACACATTTCTCAAGGGACACACTGCAAGATCTGACACAGGAACATCCATTTGATTTTTGCAGCCCCAACCCAGGGAAACTGAAGCCAATTTTGGCACTTGTCTTTCTTATCCTATTTGAAATTAGCCAACAACAAAGAAAACTGGAGATCAACCCTAGGACCTTGATCTGTGTGGCATGTTTAATGATGGAATAAAAGATAGTCCCAGTTTTTCTTAAAGCTGAATAGCCAAGCCAGTGTTTACACTCCACATGAGCCTTCTCCCACCTTCACTCATCTAATCTGGTCAGCATATCCTTCTCTTCCTTTCTCCCTCACATACTTTGCTAACTTTTCCTTAAAGAGAATCTACTATTGGAGAAAAAAGGAGAGAATTTCTATTTAACCTGGTCCATCATCATGACCTCAGGATGTTCTAAAATGCTTTTTAAAAAAATCATTAGGATGCGAGCATTGCTGGCAAGGCTGTATTTATTGCTCACCTCTAGTTATCCTTAAGAAAATGGCGGCGGGCCTTCCTCGTGAATCCCTAGTCTGTATTGCAAAGGTACCCCCACAGTGCGGGTAGGTAGCGTGTTCCAGAATTTTAACACAGTAAAACTTTACGACCAATAAATTATGTCTGAAGTGAAGTCAATGCTGTTACATAGACAACCGCAATGATAATTTGGGCAGAGCAAGGCCCTACAAACAGCAATGAGATGAATGGCTAGTTAATCTGCATTTAGCTTTGCAAATGGAAAGAAGAATGTTGAGTAGGCCACTGGGGAACTCTCAACTCCTCTTTGAACAGTGCCACAATATATTTTATGTAACAATACAGCACGCCCTCAGTTCTCCACAGAAGTGTCAGTGGGAGACCAGACTGGACAGCCATGCACGAGATCCGTCACCAAGATATCACGCATGGGCAAGGACTGACAGCATATTGCTTGCAACCCAGAAGGAAAAAATAGTTCAGACTATTACTCCTATTGCCCAGTTTTCACTGCTTTTTCGTTCTGAGAAGGGACAGAAACTTAACAGTTTAAAAGGGAGATCCAGGCACAACTTTGTAACAGTGCATGCTGTTTTAGATAATATTTTTTGTTCATTCACGGGATGTGGGTGTCGCTGGCAAGACCAGTATTTATGTCCATCCTTATACAACTGTGAGTCTTGCTGGGCCATTTTAAAGAGCAGCTAAGAGTCCATTCTGCCCTGCAGGTCTGCAATCGCATGTAGACCAGACCAGGTAAGGACAACAGGTTTCCTTCCCTAAAGGATATTCGTGAACCAGATGGAATTTTGCAACAATCCACTAGTTTCACGGTCACCATTACTGAGCCGAGCTTTTTACTTCCAGATTTAGTTAATTAACTGAATTTAAATTCCACAGCTGTCATTGGATTTGAAGCCATGTCTCTACTGGTCCAGGCCCCTGAATTGCTGGTCCGGTAACATAACCACTACGCGACTATATCCCTATTACGGAAATGACTCCAAAATGCATTTGATTGATAAACAGCTGTGTGGTGTTTCACAATTATTGGGTTCAATTAAGATAAAAGGCTCACATAAAGAATAATAACATGAATAGATTTAATTAGCAATATTTGGCACAAAAATCAGAAAATAGAGAAAGCAGTAATTGTCAAGGAACTGCAGGGTCAGCTACTGTTTTATCTTTAGCTGCTAATACATAATAACATAAAAAATAGTAGCTGGAGCAGACCATACAGCCCCTCCAGCATTCAGTATAATCATGGCTGATTTTCCACTTCAACTCCACTTTCCAGCCTGCTCCCCATATCCCTTGATTCCTGAGGCACCAAAAATCTGTCTGACTCAGCCTTAATGGAGCATCCACAACCCTCTGGAGTAGAGAATTCCAAAGATTCACAATCCTTTGAGTGAAGAAATTCCTCCTGAACTTAGTCCTAAATGATTGGCCCTTTATCCTGAGACTGATCCCCCATGTTCAGCAAATACTTCAGCAAAATTATCTAACCAAGTTTATACCTCCTCTTCATATCCAGCACTGATTCCACTACAGCTTGTCCATTTATTTTCAACCTCTTTACCTTCAGCATTGCTGATTCTTGCAACACTTGTAATCTAGAGTCACCAGAGTTTCTCATTAACTACTTCTGCTCTAACTCACACCCATTTTTCTTCCACAGAAGGGGAAGTAAGACATTCAGCCCCTCGAGCCTGTTCTGCCAGTTCAACTTGATCTGTACTTTAGTTCCATCTACTTGCCTTGGTTCCATAACCTTTAATGCCACTGCCTAACCATAAGGTAACATTCTCAGGTTTCAAATTTTCAACAGCTTTTTGGAAGAGGGTGTTTCAGATTTCCAATATCTTTTATAAGAGCAAGTGCTTCCTGGCATCACCCCTGAATGACCCAGCTCTAATTTTAAGATTATGCCACTCTATTTTTGATTTGCCCACCGAAGGAAACAGTTTCATGCTATACAAACAAAGAAATTAGGAGGAGTAGGCCACTCGGCCCCTCGAGCCTGCTCCACCATTCAATAAGTTCATGGCTGATCTGATTGTAACCTCAGCCCCACAATCCTGCCTACCCCGATAACCTTCCACCCCCTTGTTAATTGAGAATCTATCTAGCTTTGCCTTAAAAATATTCAAACATTCTATTTCCACTGCCTTTTGGGGAAGAGAATTCCAAAGAGTCACTACCCTCTGAGAGAAAAAAATTCTCCTCACCTCTGTCTTAAATGAGCGATTCCTTATTTTTAAACAGTGACCCCTAGTTCTAAACTCTCCCACGAGAGGAAACATCCTCTCCCCATCCATCCTGTTAAGACCCCTCAGGATCTTAAAGGTTTCAATCAAGTCGCTTTTTACTCTTCTAAATTCCAGTGGATACAAGCCTAACCTGTCCAACCTTTCCTCATAAGGCAACCCGTCCATTCCTAGTATTAGTCTAGCAAACCTTCTCTGACCTGCTTCTAATGCATTTACATCGTTCCTTAAATAAGGAGACCAGTACTGTACACAGTATTCCAGATGTGGTTTCACCAGTGTCCAGTACAACTGAAGCAAAATCTCCCTACTTTTGTCATCAATTCCCCTCACCATAAATGATAACATTCTATTAGTTTTCCAAGTGTAGCCTTATGAATTCTTTAATCAACTTAAACACCTCAGTTAGTTCACCCCTTAATCTTCTGTACTCAACGGAATACAATACAGTATCATTCTAGTAAATCTCTACTGCACCCCCTCCAAAGCCAATATGTCCTTTCTTACTTAATAGATGTGGTCAAAATGATGAAACGTTTTGATAGATTAGAAAAGGACTAATTGTTTCCACTGGCAGGAAGCGTGGTTACTAAAGGACACAGCTTTAAGATAATTGGCAAAAGAAATGGGGCAGGTGACGAGAATTTTTTTTACGCTGTGAGTTATGATGATCTGGAATACACTGAAGAACTAGTGGAAGCAGATTTAATAGTAATGTTCTAAAGGGAATTCGATAAATTCTTGAAGAGGAAAGATTTGCATGGCTACGGGGAAAGAGCCGTAAAATAACCAAAGAGCCCTTTCACATGCACAATGGGCTGAATGGCCTCATGTGTTGTATGAGTCTATGATTTAAATTAAATCTGCTAAACATTTGCAATAATCCCAGAATATAATTAAACATGACTTTGTCAGTCACTGGAAATCTATGGCCTCACCTATGAGTCTTGAATATTTTTTTCTATTCTCTCCTAGGAAATATTAATTGTGTTCAATTGTATGCAAGTGGTGGGCATTTACTGGAGATTCACTTGTGCTTCTATAAATAAGACGAGGCCAAGACTGTAGTGACTAGGTTAGGAGGTACATGATTGTAATACACATCTCTGTAAATAATTTTAAAAGTATATAAAGATTGGCTCCAGTTCTATCCTTCACCACCTGTCTTTCTGGATTAGAGCAGCAGATACGTATCAAAAAGAAAATGTAGGAATTTTATGAAACAGCTTACCTTTACCATTGCAGCTCCAGCGAAGATGAAAAGCTTATCACAAGCATCAGTGGCAATGCCAGCGTTTGTCGCAGGAAGCTGTGTTATGATGCTTCCTCATCCTTATCACATTTCTACTGTTTGCAGACCGATGAATCCTGATTTAAAATGGGAGGAACAAGGTCACATCTGGATCTGTTCCAATCGATCAAGATGCTGCAATCCAAATTACTTGAGCTCCTGAATTTATTTTAAGGCTCTTGTAATAACTGGGAGTAGAGCATCCAGTATTCTTTTCACTGCAGTTTACCTAAAATAGGCCAAACCCAGGGCAAAAATGAGGAATTTCAAGTTTCAGTTACATCCAGCGCAAATTGAGTTTCTGCAGTCTTTGGCGTTGGTTAAAGAACATCACGCTGAAAGCCAACCACATGACAAAACTGGCCATGCCCATAAATCAGTTTAATTACCGTGGTAAGTTTCTGCAAATTACGGCCATTTGCAGGCCTTGAAGAGGCTCTTAACATTATTTCTTTTTAGGCACAAGGGCATTAATAGGCATCTTTCAAAAGCTTTTCAATGTTAAAAAATCCTTAATCTACTAAGATTCTGACTACTCTACATCAATGAAGTTAATAAATGGTTCTATATAGTTTTGTTTAAAATTTCATTTTCATTTATTTAAATCAGGCTACTGTCAGATGGTGGACCAGACATTGGCCAAAAAATGATTATTTCTGTGATAAACCAATTTCAGGTGTATTAATCAAAATGCACCAAGTTACTACTCTTAAATACATCGAGGAATATTTTGTGCATTATAACATAATATCAGTAATGGCAAAAGAACCAGAAGCACCTTGATGAAGCATTTATTTGTTTTAGACAGCGAGTTGTTGCGGCCTGCAATGCACTGCCTGAAATGGTAGTGGAAACAGATTCAATAGGAACACTCAAGAGAATTGGGTAAAATCTTAAAGGGATCATTTTTGCAGGGCTATGAGGTAAGAGCAGCGCACTGGGACTAATTGGTTGGCCCTACCAAAGATCCAGCACAGGCACAATGGGCCAAATGACCTCCTCGTGTGCTGATTCATTGTGTGATTTTTTTTTGCTCTAAAAGGTTGCCTGATTGCACTGATTCATGGAAGATTTTACAGTTGCTGATATGCAAATAAGTTTAAGCAAAAACTTGAGCAAAAGCATTCAAATTAGAAAACTGGCCAAATTTTGAGAGCAATTTGCACTGGGATCGCCAAAGTGGATCTCACATTCCTAGATGTTTAGATGATTATAGAATCTCTGAAAAGAAAATGCATAACAGGAAAGAACAGTAGCAAAAAGGATTACCGCCAATATATTACCAACATGCACACCAAATCTCCTGAGAGCACAACATATAATCTAAGCTGAAACTTCAGTGTAGTATGATGGAAGTGCTGCACTGCAGAGTGGTGGGTGGGGGTGTCTTTCAGATGAGATGTTAAACTGAGGCACTGTCTGCCTTCTCAAATGGGAGTAAAATATTCCAAGGCCCTATTTAAATAAGAACTGGGGGATTCTTCTGGTGGCCTCCCAAGGGTCCCGTAATGAAAGTTTATATCTCCTGTGCACCAGTCTCCCCTTCATTCCCTGTTGAGAGACCTTCCTGAGGCACTCGCCCAATGACTTGCCTTCTTACCAGCAATCCTCCCTCTGTTGGCTGGCAGCCTCTTCCTGCGTGAATTTTAACTCTTTTTTTAATCATTCACAGGATGTGGGCTTTACTGGCTAGGCCAGCATTTATTAGCCATCCTTAGTTGCCCTTGAGAAGGTGGTGGTGAGCTGCCTTCTTGAACCGCTGCAGTCCGTGTGGTGTACGTACACCCACAGTGCTGTTAGGATTTTGACTCAGCAAAAGTGAAGGAACGGCGATATATTTCCAATTCAGGATGGTGAGTGTCTTGGAGGGGAACTTCCAGGTGGTGGTGTTCCCATCTATTTGCTGCCCTTGTCCTCCTAGATGGTAGTGATTGTGGGTTTGGAAGGTGTTGTCTGAGAAGACTTGGTGAATTCCTGCAGTGCATCTTGTAGACGGTACACACTGCTGCTACTGTGTGCGGTGGCGGAGGGAGTGAATGTTTGTGGATGTGGTGGCAATTCAGCGGGCTGTTTTGTCCTGGATGGTGTCAAGCTTCTTGAGTGTTGTGGGAGCTGCACTCAGCTAAGCAAGTGGGGAGTATTTCATTACACTCCTGACTTGTGCCATGTAGATAATGGACAGGATTACTCATTGCAGGATTCCTAGCCTTTGACCTACTCTTGTAGCCACAGTATTTATATGGGTGGTCCAGCTCAGTTTCTAATCAATGATAACCCCCAGGATGTTGATAGTGGGGGATCCAGTGATGGTAATGCCATTGAACGTCAAAGGGCAATAGCTAGATTCTCCTTTGTTGGAAATGGTCATTGCCTGGCACGAATGTTACTTGCCACTTGTCAGCCCAAGCCTGTATTTTGTCCAAGTCTTACTGCATTTGGACATAGACTGCTTCAGTATCTGAGGAGTCGCGAAGGTTCTGAACATTGTGCAATCAACAGCAAACATCCCCACTTCTGACCTTATGATGGAAGGTAGGTCAGTGATGCAGCATCTGAAGATGGTTGGGCCTAGGACACTACCCTGAGGAACTCCTGCAGTGATGTCATGCAGCTGAGGACTGACCTCCAACAACCACAACCATCTTCCTTTGTGCTAGGTATGAATCCAACCAGCGGACAGTTTTCCCCCCTGATTCCCATTGATTTCAGTTTTGCAAGGGCTCCTTGATGCCACAATCAAATGCTGAATTGATGTCAAGGGTAGTGATGCTCACCTCACTTCAGGAGTTCAGCTTTCTTGTCCATAGAACCATAGAAAAGTTACAGCCCAGAAGGAGGCCATTTGGCCCATCTTGTCCATGCCAGCCCGAGGACACCCAGGTGCCCTTTCTAATCCCACCTTCCTGCACCCAGCCCATAGCCCTGCAGCTTACAGCACTTTAGGTGTAGATCCAGGTACTTTTTCAAAGAGTTTAAAGTTTCCGCCTCTACCACCAACTTGGGCAGCGAATTCCCGACACCCACTACCCTCTGCGTAAAAAAGTTCTTCCTCATGTCCCCCCTACACCTTCTGCCACTTATCTTGAATCTATGTCCCCTGGTTCTAGAATTCTCCATCAAGGGAGACAATTTTATCCTGTCCACTCTATCTATTCCCCTCATAATTTTGTACACCTCAATCAAGTCACCTCTCAGCCTTCTTTGTTCGAAGGAAAATAACCCCAACCTATCCAATCTCTTCTTGTAGTTACACTTTTCTAACCCTAGCAACATTCTTGTAAAACTTCTCTGCACTCTCTCCAGAGCTATTATGTCCTTCCTGTAATGTGGTGACCAGAATTGCACACAATACTCCAGTTGTGGCCTCACCAGTGTTTTATACAATTCCAACATTATATCCTTACTTTTATATTCTATACCTCTGCCAATGAAGGAGAGCATTCCATATGCCTTCTTTACAACCTTGTCTACTTGAACTGCTGCCTTCAGGGACCTGTGTACTTGTACGCCAAGATCTCACACTTCATCTACCCCTCTTAGTATATTCCCATTTATTTTGTAATCCCTGTAACTGTTTGACCTCCCTAAATGTATGACCTCACACTTCTCTATGTTAAAATCCATCTGCCACTTTACCACCCACTCCACCAACCCATTTATATCGTTTTGGAGATTATGGCTATCCTCTACACTACCCACTACTCGGCCAATCTTCGTGTCATCTGCAAATTTCCCAATTGAGCCCCCCACGTTCATGTCCAAATCGTTAATATATAACACAAACAGCAAGGATCCTAACACCGAACCCTGTGGAATACCACTTGAGACAACTTTCCATTTGCAAGGGTATCCATCGACCATTACCCTTTGTTTCCTGTTACAAAGCCAACCTTTTATCCCGTTTGCCACATTACCCTGAATCCCATGGGCTTTTACATTCCTGACCAATCTGCCATGTGGGACTTTGTCAAATGCGTTGCTAAAATCCACGTACACAACATCCACTGCGTTACCTTCATCAATCCTTCTTGTTACTTCTTCAAAGAATTCAATCAAATTTGTGAGGCAAGACCTTCCTTTAACAAATCCATGCTGACCATCCCTGACTAGTCCATACCTTTCCACATGACAGTTAATCCTATCTCTCAGGATTGATTCTACTAATTTGCTCACCACCAATGTAACACTAACTGGTCTATAATTGTTTGGCATTTCCTTTGATCTTTTTTAAACAATGGAACTACGTCCTCTGGTACCTCCCCTGTAGCTAGTGAAGATTGGAAAATCATCCTCAGAGTATCTGCTATCTCCTCCCTGACTTCCTTCAGCAGCCTGGAAAACAATCCATCTGGCCCTGGTGACTTATCAACTTTCAAGGATTTCAACCCTTCGAGTACTTCCTCTCTCTTTATGACTATCCTGTCCAATATCTCGCAGTGTTCCTCCTGGAATACTATATCTACATCTTCCCTTTCATTTGTAAACGCAGACAAAATATTCAATCAAAACCCTTCCCACAGCCTCTGCATCTACACACGTGTCCACCTTCATCTCTAATAGGTCCCACTTTTTCCTTAACTAACCTTTTAGCATTAATATATTCGTAAAACATCTTTGGGTTATCTTTAACTTAACTTGCTAATCTTTTTTCATGTCCTCTCTTTGATCTCCTTATTTCCTTCGTCCCTGCACTTCCTATATTCATCTAGGCTATTTGCAGTGCTTAGTTCTTTGTGCCTATTGTACACTTTCTTTTTCTGTTTGATCTTCCCCTGTATTCCTCTAGACAACCAGAGGGGTCTAGATTTGGCAGTACCACTTATTTTTGTAGGGGACATGTCTACTTTGTACAATTAGGATCTCGCTGTTTAGTGCTTCCTACTGGTTTTCCACTGTTTTATCCTCCAGCAGTGCTGTTTAGTCCACCTCAGCCAATTCCCTTCACATTTCTGCAAAATTTGTCTTCCCCCAGTTCAAGACTTTTACTCCTGCCTTATCTCTGTCCTTTTCCATGGTAATCCTAATCCAACTGAATTGTGATCACTGTCCCCGATATGGTCGCCAATTGTCCCCTCACCCACTTGCCCTTCTTCGTTCCCTAAGACTAGGTCTAGAATTGCATCTCCTCTCGTTGGACTTGTCACTAATTGGTTGAAAATATTTTCCTGGACACACTGCGTGAATTCCTTTCCCTCAGTGCCCCTTATATTGTTTGAATCCCAGTTGATATTAGGATAGTTAAAGTCTCCTACTATTATTTCCCTCTTGTTCTTCCAAGCAGAAATTTGCCTACATATTTGTTCTTCTATCTCCCTTTCACTATTTTGGGGTCTGCATTATACTCCCATGTTTGAATCAAGGCTGTAATGAGGTCAGGAGCAGAGTTTTTTTTTAATTCATTCCTGGGATGTGGGCTTCGCTGGCTGGGCCAGCATTTTATTGCTTACCCCTAGTTGCCCTTGAGAAGGTGGTGGTGAGCTGCCTTCTTGAACCGCTGCAGTCCATGTGGTGTATATACACCCACTGTTAGGGAGGGAGTTCCAGGATTTTGACCCAGCGACAGTGAAGGAACTGCGATGTATTTCCAAGTCAGGATGATGAGTGACTTGGAGGGGAACTTCCAGGTGGTCGTGTTCTCATCTACCTGCTGACCTTGTCCTTCTAGATGGTAGTGATCCTGGTGGAACCCAAATTGGGTGTCAGTGAGCAGGTTATCGTTAAGCAAGTGCCTTGATAGCACTGTTGATGACCCCTTCCATTACTTTACTGATGATGGAGAGTAGACTGATGGGGCGGTAATTGGCTGGGTTGGATTTGTCCTGCTTTTTGTGTACAGGACACACCTGGGCAATTTTCTACATAGCCAGTGTTGTAGCTGTACTAGAACAGCTTGGCTGGAGACACATCAAGTTGTAGAGGACAAGTCTTCAGTACTATTGCCGGAATATTGTCGGGGCCCATCACCTTTGCAGTATCCAGTGCCATCAGCCGTTTCTTGATATCACGTGGAGTAATATCTTGCCCATTGGCCAGCGGCCGGTCCCCACTTATTTGGAACAGGTAGCTGAGCAGCAGCATGCAGAAAAGGCTTGGGTGTTCAAGTAACATGGACCCCTTGGCTGCTCATGTCGTGAGATGGGACGGATTGAAATTTCCTGCCTCCACACCAACCAGGATCCCAAGTTTAAATTCCCCCTATACTTAGCCACTTTTAAATAGTCTAAACAGAGATTAAACGGACATACTAACCTACATCTGGACAGCAGAGCCAGGAATTAAATGGATGCTAACTTATCTGCTCCTGAATAACCCAACCAAGGGTTTAATGGAGACAAATTGGTTATATTGCATTCTTGGTGAAAACAATTCTACAAAATTCCACAAGAACAGCAAACGTTTAATGTAATGGTTAATTTGATATAACTCAATTTACTGTTGGGTGTTGACTGAATCCTGAACAACCAAGAATAATACTGCAATGATGGTACAAATATCCATTTACCAAGGTAGCCTACTGATCATAAGTCACAAGTAACCTGGTGTCTCAGGATGAATGCCACCCTGATTGACAATGGTAGAACACTCTGGCCCAGGTCTTGCAGTCACAGTAGAGGCAAACTCCAAGAAGTTTGCTGCTAATGAGAGCTGCAATGCACCACAACTTCCGGGGAGCCCATGTAACCTTAAATACAGAGGCCGTGGTGCACCTGAATGGGAACCACACTGAAGGTTTTACCAGGACCTGTCATTTAGAAACTTCAGCTGATTACCCACAACATACAACTTTTTAATGTTGAATTTTTTTAGGACCACTCTTAGGAAGTGCGGAGCCTGCTCAGGAGGCATATGCCTTCAAACACTCCCTCTCCTCCAGCTACCTCTGTTCCTTTCCCCACAAACTCCGCAGCTCTTCTGGTTCTGCTCCTTCCTCCCCCTCCCACCCCATCACCACTGCCCTACCAATGTCTGAAATAGCACTTGAGATTTTTCCCCTCCATCAAGCACTGTTTCCAATATCATTGGAGCCAAGGAGCCGAAGTGGAGAGGACCTGGGGGTGCCAGGGATACTCGGGGGGAGGAGACCGGTGGTGCCAGGGGTGGGGAGCTGTAATTAAAATGTATATACAGTTTCATCACCGCCATCAAATAAGAAAGTCTAAGAAGTGAAGAAACACTTACCTGTCATTGAGCTAAACTCAAACCTCAAGGGATGTGACTTCAATTCTTAGCATCAAGGGTGAGGGGGTGGGGGTTTTGGGGGGGGGCGGGGGGGAGGCTGCAGTGTGTGACTTCACCAGCAAGGCACCATCTTGCTAGACTTCTCCACTGACTTTGCCATTGGACCCATGCTGCAGCTAGGAGAGCAAGTTCCCATTGCAGCCCACGACCAAGGTCAGGTTACTTCTTCATACTGTCAGTGGCAAACGCCTCCACTCCCCCACTGACTACAAGATCCAGTCCCCTGTTTTTCCATGCATGTCCTTTGAAGAATACTCTCATAACCTATTATACATAACTGCAGTAAAATCTTCACTCCAGTCCTTACATTAACAACCATAAACAAAACGTAACTGCAACTTTGTACATGTTCTTTTGAGTTTGGCTTCTGTGAGCAGTGGTAAATTATTCAATTATTGTTTCATGCAATCAGGTTATTTTTAGGAGCAGTTTTCTCCCCAAAGGCACCAGTGCTTGTTGCCATACAGTGGTACATGATGTGGCCTGAGGCCATGTACACCATATAAGATATATTCAACTGTAGAAGGAATGACTGCCCAGCCTATTTCCTTCTCTCACCCAACATCTACTCCATATTTGGACTGCCTTTCTGGATAGCAATGAGCAGTGGAATTCCTAACTCTACTTTTCTGTACTTTTACGACCTCAGGAGCCAATTGTGGAACTTCACTAACTCCCTTGGATGTGATTAACTAACTCAGCTCAGACCAAGATTTGAATCTGGACATTTCTGTCCACTGAACTTAACCCACCAAGCTACTTAGTTACCTTATTCACTGATAGAGTGCTCTGATTAAGTATTCACAATCCCATTCCTACAGGTAAATCTGTGGAGGATTGTCAATACACAGGACACTCACAGGAAACAGGATAGGGTCAAAGGAAAGAAAGAGACAGATTAATGCGAGATTATAGGAAAAACTCATTTATTTCTTTATACAAACTCCAACTAAATACTTGTTTAAATAGTGTCCTGATAATAAATTAAAAAAATAACCGTTCATAAACATAACATGGCATTAATATTCCTCTACACATTAATACATTTTGTTACATCTGATCGCAGACCCCTCGGATATTATTCAAGAGATCTGTGGTAGAGTTTCTGCAAGCTATCATTTTAATTACTTAATTGAGTTTTGCAAAATAATGTCTTAATTCAAGTTTTTATCATTCACCCAACTCCTGCTGAATGTACTAACTCAGTCATTACTGGAAGTACCTGTTGTGGGGAGGAAGGACAGTAACAAAGTCTGAAGGCTCAGATTCAGTTGCTAACAGTTTTTGGGGCTGAGATTTAACTCCAAGGTGTGGCAGTGAGACATTTGAAGGAAGAAATCTAAAACTTCCTTTCTTTTCAAGTTTTCTACCATTTATTCCTCATGCAGTTCATCTAAGGTTGCCAACCTTGGCTGGAGGCTCCTGGAAGTTTCATCAGATACCATCCTGCCTCTAACCATGCCATCTAGTCAAAGGCCTACTTTCTCATCTCCAATATTTTTTATTATTAATAAATGAAAATATTCAAAAAAATGAAAACATGCAATTCCTTTAGTGTCATGATGATATTTATTCTGCGCTTTTCTTCTTCGAATAATACCCTGGATCATCAGGTATGTTGCTATTGGCTGCCGTCAGTTGTACAAAATTAAAACAACTTCTTTAATTGTATCTCTCATACATTCAGCCTTTTTGCTTCATCTCAGGTATCCTTTTTCTATTGACATTGTACAGTAAAACTATCAATTCCAAAATTAAAATATTTAAGCAGTGCACCACTAGAAGATAAAACCAATGCAGGTTACTTGTAATAGAAAGAACTTGCATTTTTGTAGCACCTTTCACAACCTCAGGATGTGCCAATGCAATTTCCAACCAACGAAATACTTAGTGAAGTGGATTCACTGTTGTAATACTGAAAACACAGCAACCAATTTGCACAGAACATGCTCCCACAGGCAGCGATGAGATAATGGCCAGATGGTCTGCCCTAGATATTGGTTGAGGGACAAATGTTGGTCAGCATGTCAGAAGAACTCCCCCGTTCTTCATCAAATAATGTCCTGAAATCACCAGAAATTGCTGCACTGTAAAGGTGCCATCTATTGGATGAGACATTAACCAAGACCCCATCTGCCTTCTCAGGAGAATATTGTACTATTCAAAGAAAAGAAAGCAAGATCTCCCCAACATCCTGGCCAATATTTATCCCTCAAGCAACAACACTAAAAGAGGTTATCTGGTTATTATCTCACTGCTGTTTGTGAGATCTTGCTGTGTGCAAATTGGCTGCCATGTTTCTCTACATCACAACAGTGACCACAGTTCAAAAGTATTCCAACAGTTATAAAGCACTTTGGCAAAGGTCTATATAAATGTAAGTTTTTCTTTCCACTGGTTTTGTGCGGAACCACTTTGTATAAACTTTGATGTAGGAACAGTCCCCCTCTCCACCTTTCTGCTAGAGTGCAAATATACGTGTCACGCTTGATTTTTCCTTTCACAATACTGATGCACATTGCATGGGCTATATACTGTTTTATGAGCAAAATATTAGCAAACTAACTATCTCCATCCTCTACACTAGCAAGATTGTTGATCAAATTTATGTCAGCCTTCTCACACCTTCTCTGGCAATTTGAGAACAGACAGACGGTATACTCTAAAGTTCTGTTACTGCAGGAATATGGATGCTCTGGTATTGCCACCACCAAGAGATTAAGTCAGCTGGGAATCTAGGACCATCTATGGCATTGCTCATCATTATATATCTTGAAGTTGTCTGGAGACAAAAGTAGAGATTTTAAAAAAGACTTAACCTTTGCATGCTGATGTAAATTTTCAGACCTGAGTAGCCTTACTTTTTTTTCTTTCCCAATGCCAGGAGGCTACAGTGGAACTCTCTACCATCACGAGGATTTAGATATGGTGGTGTTGATGAGTAAGTTACAATTGGTTGCTTAACCCCAGGCAGTTCTCAGAGTCTGGGCATGCACATAAGCATAGCCAAGGTCTGTACCAAATGTTTCACTCCCATTTCATGCAATTCAATCTTGTTGTGCTCAAGAAATACTTTGATTTAAGGCCTGGTTCGCTATTAACTGAACTAGTTGTAGTCAACAGCCCTTAGTAAGATAAGAAAACAGAAAATACAAAAGCAAATCAAAGCAGGCTGGAAGGAGATTAGAAATACAATAAGCACCAAGAAACCAAGACTCAAGAAAGAAAATCTCTAAATGAAAAGGAGGAGCTCAGTGCAATAAACAGATCCAGAGAGAAAGGAGGTTTCCCCTATCAATAAGGTCCAGAACTGCTCTATAAAGCATGCCTTTCATTTCCACAATTACTGTGCCCTCAAATAAATTAGTGACAAAGTCATTTCTTTCATTGCACTACACTTTCTTCCTCCAATTAAGTATAACTTTAACCATTTCTATGGTTTTCTTCTGTCATTCACCTGTTCTTAATATCCCGTTCTCCACATGCTCAAGCCAACTCAGTTATTATGACAGCTTTTCTTCCCAACATCCAGAAATTATACCTTACCAAACTGTTCAATTCATGTGCAAATGCCACCCTTATGACAAAATATACATGGGTGGCATTTACTCAGGATCTCTGCTTCCTGAACTAGATATTTTTTCCACACTATAAGAAATGTAAAACCGAAACTGCAGCAAATCAAGTAGCCTAAATTAATAGGGATCATAATTATGAGAGAGAAAAAAACTCTGAGGAATCAGAGCATGTATTGGAAGATCAAAGTAGAATTAATTTACTTTTCACCTAATTGTAAGCTCTTCATGTGCAATTCTAAACAAGTTTACACAACAGCAGAAGTAGCTCTAGGTGATATGTATGCTCTCCGCTAACCATAACCATAACCGTGATGCAGAAAGTTCTCTGCAGTGTAAACATATATTCTTCAGAAATATGAGAAAGGAAGCAACTCAATTGGAAGAAAACCATGAGGACCTTGGCAACTTACCTTTTGAGCCCACTGTAATTAATGAAAAGCATACTGCACTATTTTACCATGGATAGTCAGTTTGGCTGTCAAGCCCAACTTTGTTTGAGAGTTGGTAACAAGTAATGATGAATGAGTTAATATATTCACAGCTATGAGAGAAGGACTTAGATTGACAGATCTTGAATCATCATAAACTTACACAACGTCCACACAAATGTTACCACAGCTCCTCAACGTCTGAGTCTTCAGGCATGCTTCTCCTGATGAACGACTTAGCTTCTCCTCAGAGGTTTAATCCCCAAGTTTCACGCAGTCTTCCTTTCTTTCTAAACAGGTATTACATTTTCCAAGGTCAAGAAATGCCTTCAACAGTGATACCATTGCTGAAGAAATAAATAGAATCCCTGTAAATCTATATGATGTTCTTTAACCCTGTATGGTTTCAGTTCTGCTCTTCATCACTGCTAGTAGGTTTTTCCGCTGAGAAATCTGATTACAAATTTGTAATCTTAAGTTATTCCCCTTTGTGATTTTTCCACCCTTTAGTCCTGAACGCAGTGATAGTTTGATATCTTAATGTCCCCCTGCACAGCAGGGATAAGCTGTTTTTCTTCACTTTGGTTCTATGTCTAAGACACTTCTTTTAGTGTATCATTGCCATTAATGTGGTATTATTTTGCTTCAAAATACTCTTGAGTTGCATTGCAGTTGCAGTTAAATGCAGCAGGTACTGTAGCTTGCAACTTTCTTCAGTAGGGAGAGTCGAGCAAAATAAATCTTGGGTAGTGGTTCTGGCAAAGAAGGCAGACGACTTCAGGCATAATCTTGGCTGCTTTCCTTCACTTCCGTTAGTGTCAGCTATAGGATGATTCAAGATCAACTCTTCACTGACCTGGAAGCATTTTAACCATTCAGCACCCTGCAAAATGCAAAATGTATGACTTGTAATGATGCTATTTGGAAAAATTCAATGAGAACATGCCAGCCACAAAGCCACCATTAAGCTCTCTTATCACAAATTTTATACCCATGGCCCTTATTTTTACTCTTTAGGTTTTTAACTTCAGCTTTATTCTGCAATATGGAAGTAAATTCCAATCACATGATGAGATACTCCAGGCCTGAAATGTCAGTTATAGACAGGGGTAAGTCTGCAATAGATAGGGATAAAGATGAGTTCATCCAGACTTTAGGACCTAAATTTTCATCACTGAGGCAAGCAGTGTGAGTTGGAAAAATTCCTCAGCATGCTTATCCACCACCTCGGGAGAAAATGCCCAAAAAAAATCTTCATTGCCAGGAGGTGACAAATGTGGGGTGCAATGTGAGCTAGAATCGGGCCAGCCAATGCAAGAAAGAGGACGGAGGCAGCCACAGGCGTTGCCGGTATAGAGGTGGGTCGTTTAAAAGGTTCGCCTAGATGCGGTAGGACTTTGTCCCAGTTAAAATAAAAATACACAGGCCCTCCAGCCCTCATCCCTCACACACATTCCCCATGTCCCATCCATACCACCTCATGCCCCCCTGCCCAGCCTCCATGGTCCTCATATCATCAATGCCAAGCTATGCCCCCCACACACCCCATTGCAAGCTATGCTGTGCTCCCCACCAATCCCCATGATCCCTTATACCCCTATGCCAAGCTATGGCACTTCCATGCTCATTGACCCACTATAAACTGTATAGAACCAATGAACCCTACAGTTACAGTAGGATGTGTTAAAAAAACTTTTAAAAATGTAATTCATTCATAACTTTCCGCTGTGTTAAAAAAAGTAATTTCACTGCAAAGCATTAGCTAAGAGCCCAGGCATCCATTACTCTTGTTGAAACAGCTGCCCCCCAGTCAAGAAATTGCTTGATTGACAGCTCTGGCTCTCTGATCTCTGCAGTCAATTTTACAATGTTTCACAATGTAAGTGGTTCCAAGGGCTTGTGGGTTGTGCTATTGTTACTTTAAAGGGTCTGGATGATTGACACTTTTATTACCCTGTGGTGAAATAACTTTTTAACATAGTGAAAAGTTGCAAATGAATTACTTTTTATAAAGCTTTTTTTTTTACACATCTACTGTCATCACAGGGTTCATTGGTTCTATACAGTGTATATGGGCATGGACATACCATAGATTGGCATAGGACGTATGAGGGGCCATGCGAGGTAGGTGGAGGGCCATTGCTTGGCATATGAGGCATAAGAAGGACCTTTTGAACCAACCTTTTAAAAGGTTCCCTCATGCAGACTAGGGTTCATGAGTCCTCCGAAAGGCTATGGATCACAATTCTTTAAAAACCTTGGCCCAACACAATGAAAATTATGGAGGGGAAGGACATGTCAATCTCCACAATGGAGCAGACCAGGTCAGGAATGCCAGGTGTGGGCTCACAACCCAAACCAGATGGCACCCTTTAAGGGGAGTCCCAAAAATCAGAGAGCCCGGGAACAGGGTCAGAAATCCCAGAATTGGGAGCCGCCTGCCATTTTTAAAGGGCTCCCGAGATATCCCGGCTTGGTGAAAATTCAGCTCTGGGGCCTGGTTTACCTATGCTGAATTTGGGTCCGAATAATACAGAGAAGCTCAAAGTTGAAGTCATGGGATAGCCCAATCAAAATGATAGCCACTTGTACCAATGATCCTAAGTGACAATGAAACTGTACATATAAGATTCAAGTATAGTAAGAGCCCTGTATAAGAAAAGTTCCTATTTTGACTTTTTGCCAGGCAAATGACTAACTGGCCATATCTTCACCTTTAAACTACCAGGAATCAGGTGGTAACTTCTCAATCAAGCAGCTGTCGACATGTCACAAGACCATTTACACTCTCCAAACAACCAGCAGCACCGAAAGTTTACTTACCCGTGCTGAGTTAAATCCATACTTATCACAACACCTCTCCACCAGGCTATCAGAGATTAGAAGAATAGATTTCAGTCAAGTGGCCGCTTACCACCTCCCTACTAGTTGCTGGAGAACAGAATAACAGTTGTCCTACAGACCACTCTCAATTCAGAGGTAACAGGTTATGGAAACAAGAAACATGAGCTGGATTAATTATGAGCAGAGAATAAAGTTCTGCGAATTGGGCGTTCCTTACTATTCGTGGAAAAAGGAGATTGCTTATTGGAAACCTGCTATAATGGCTATAGCACTTAAGTTGCAAGAGATAAAATGGTGACTTGAATGGTTATATTTGTGGAAGGGCAAAACTACACTGATCCTAAAAGGTCTGAATTTTGTCAAGTGTATCTGAGGTATTAACCAATTTGAGTTATTCGGAGTTTGGAATTTGCCCGATAATGACTGGATGTGGATTCCAGACCTGAAACTCCAGGCTGTTAGCTCCAACATCTAGGAAAACATTACAAGAGTGGGACAAAAGATAAGCAACTAATATTGATCAGTCAAGTCAATACAGTCAGAGGATTTTGTTATAAGATTCTTTGAAGATGCCTCAAGCTTCATGTCCTGTTCATTTCATTGTGAAATAGGGATAAGAAAAGGTGCACAAGGTACTGGTTGCATCTTGCGAGCAAATTCTCCACCCAACCTATCAATGTTCTCACTTGTGGAAAACCCCCATAGGGAATGGACTGAGACTGAAGAGGGTGTGGACTGGGAAAGGGATTCTGCCAGTTCAAATTGACATAAGGGGCAGAATATTTACTGCCCTGACTCAAAGGGAGCAGGTTGGTCAGAAATTTGGAGGGAACCCGCCATTCATTAAATCTCCACGGCATGTTAATGATGTCAGTGATTGGGACCCCACCTGGCTAATTGACAGCTGTACCTGAAATTTGGGTCTAGTGGGGGGGGGGGGGGGGGGGGGGGGTGGTCGCCACGATCTGAGGGAGCATATTGGGTGCCATTGGGGAGAACAGGGAGATTGAAGGCCTTAGGTGGAGGGGAATCAGAGGCCTTGGGTTTGGTGGAGGGGGTGTGGGAGGGAAAGTGGCAGGACAAAATCAGCACCTGCTGGTGGTAATGGGGAACTGAGGCCTGGCTGGGAGGTTTTTTTGGCTGGGGGGGTGGGGGGAGGTTGCTTTGATCACAGGTGTACCTCAGGCCACACCTGGATCCAGCAAGCTGAAGGCCTTAACTCCTAAATCTAACAAGTCCTTGTCTTGAGGAAGGAGGCCAAGTTCAGATTGCAATACCTTAGAAACCCAGCTGACAACAATTAAAGTTCAAAAGCCAAATGACAATGAGGCTCACTACCTTGAATCAGTTTAGACATCCACACACCTTCAGTCCTCACATTAAACTGGAAATGAATGAGATGGAGGTGAGTTTGGGCTGGGAAGCAGATATCTGAGACTTTAACCTGCCATGTGACTCAAATCCATCCTGTTTTTTTAAATGTTAAAATTCAGCCCAAGCTGGCAGAAAAAGTGGTAGCTTAATTTTCCCTGGCATTATAATGAATATGTACATTGGAAATAACTTCTTCGCTACACCAGCAATCTCATCACCTTGGTGGTATTCTGGACAATCCAGTTGAGTACAGGTGCACTGAACACCTGTATAATTCGCCAACATCTTCCAGTCAAGAGCAAAATATCCAGTGATAAAATTTGCACAAAGATTCTCCCTAATTCCTGTCTGCTATCCACAGGCAAAATGCCACATGGAATGCATGCATTTGTAAAATTAGCTGACTGGTGTAAGAAAGTATGTCCCTAGGAGATTCTCCATCCTCCACACGAACACTGTTCAATGTAGAGAGAGACAATTTTTATTTCCTATATTAAGCTTTTAGGGCGAGAAGGTGGTGTAGTGGTAATGTCACTGGACTAACAATCCAGAGGTCCAGGCTAATGATCTAGGGACAGGAATTCAAATCCAACCACCACAACTGGTGGGATTTAAAGGCAGCTAATATATCTGGAATATAAAGCCAGTCTCAGTAATGGTGACCATGGCAGCTATCATTGATTGTTGTAAAAACCCATCCAGTTCACAAATGTCCTTTAGGGAAGGAAATCTGCAATCCAGTGTGACTCCAGGCCTACAGCAATGTAGCTTGACTCCCAAACGTCCTGTGAAATGGCATTGCAGGACAAGGCACTCAGTTTAAGGGCAATTAGGAATGGGCAATAAATCAGCCTTGCCAGTGACACCAACATCCCATGATAGAATAAAGAAAATAAAAGCTTTGTTGGGTTATCATTCTGCTCAACAACTGTCTTTGACTAAAGTTGACTGTAGCTTACAATAAACTGTCCATCTTGTGACAGCTAAACTCAAGTTAGATTTCAATTTACACAACGGCAACAGAATATTAAGAAATGGTCTATGCCATTTAGCCAAAAATCCTAAGTTATCTTTATCATCCGTCATTTAAAATATGAGCAAGAAAAGACGGCAAAGGATCAAAAGAGCTCTGGTGGTAAATTTTTATTTAATTACACAAAGAACATTGAAAAAATATATCCTTTCCACATAACTGGAATCCTATTATCACAAATACCACGACCCCCACCTCCAGAAAGACATTCCAAGGACTTAGAGGTAAAATATTTGACACCAAGCCATATGGACCATGAAGGAACCAAACTTTATCTCTGGTCTGTATTAAATTAGCTAATCTCAGCTGGAGGTCAGACCGGAAACAATTGACCACAGTGCCACAGTCATGGAAGGGAAAATCCTCAGACCTCCCACCTCTCATCACTTCACAGCAACTGGAACACCACTATTCCAACAACCTACTGAAACTCTGGTGAGGGCCAGTCATCTTCAGCTTTGATAAACTTCGCAGTCAGATAACCTGCCAGTCCAACACCAGTCAAAGGTCACACATGAAAAATGGCCTCTTGGCTGAGGTACTGTCCTTGAACCATTCCCAGTGAAGGAACTTCTTCAGGACAGAATGGGACAGGAACATTGGATAAAAACAATACCACTCAGACCCAATGTACCTTTATTTGATTACTTATATTAAGGAATAAAGAAAATGTTCTCTTTAGACAGCTGAATGCTCATTGAATTTGTTTTGAATTGCAAACAAGCAGATATTGGATATGGTTTCATTTCAACACTTTTATCTTTACTGACCCCAGCAACCAGTGTCAAGTCTTGGTTCTCAAGTCTCTGCCTTGGCACTTTAGAACCAGAAGCTAGTAGTCCAATATGCAGGTAGAAAATATATTTTTTTATCTACTTGATTAGTATTTTACACAACTCGGGTATTTCAAAAAGGTCAGTTTCAAGGACAGATTTTACAACTTAGGAATCATCGAAATTGTGGAATAAGAATAGGCCATTTGGCTTCAGCCTATATCACGTACAGACGATGAATTCAATTTCATTATGGACTCAGACCCATCATTTTAGTCTCCCAAGGGAAAGGTCTGCAAAATCGCTCTGAACTCCCCGAGGAAACTGAAAAAAACTCAAGAATGTTCAGCATCTCCATTGCGACCTAAACCCTGGTTGGCTGCTTTAATTTTCCAGTTACATTCCCAATGTCCCAGAAAGTACTGTGTTCTTGAATTCTACTATTTCCATCAAGTGTTATCTCAAGCCTTAAATTCTATTACTAACCTGTTAATTAACCATGTGTTTTTTGAAGAACTCAACCAAAACTGTATTACTATTTAGATGAACTTTCCTGCAGGTTCACAAAATGTGATTGTATTGATAATGATGATTTTAGTCAACCCTCCATTGCAATTGCCAATATAGGGTGTTGGCGTTTTGGACTTTTATGGTTGCTTGTGGGCCTCCTCTATGCTGCCAAGTATAGATAGCAAGCAGAGAGCATGATGTCCTCCACCACAAGGAATTAAAGGTTGCTTAGTCAGATCCTTCTCAAGCCCCTTTTAACAAGGTGGATCATAGCATTGTGAAAAGCCCAAGGAACTCATAGCCTGCCTATCTACCTGAATAGGGATTGTGAGATCTGAAGGGATGAACGCAGAGAGCACTAAAATATAAAATTAAACTGTCTGATTCAGTTCATCCGTCCAATATCAACAGAAAGACTTATCGTAGAGTCACTTACCTTCATTGGGAAGTCTCATTGACATCAAGGCCAAAGGATAAAGGCAAGGGAGAAAAACAAAAATAAAAACAGAAACTGCAAACGGAAAAGAAAATGGAAAGACAGAAGAAGAGCAAAATGTTTAGAACAAGTAGTGTTTTGATGTGAGCAGCATTTGTGGGATAATGGTACAAACACACTGCACAACATTATGACGTTATTCTCACTCACAAACACTGCGTGCTTTCCTTTCTGCAGTTAGATTAAATATTCAAGGAATATTATAACAATTTAACAGTTGTTGGGGAGACTAATCAAAGATACTAAAGTTAGATAGTTAGAATGCACATTTTCATACTGTTAAAGAGGTATGCATTATCACACCTTTCCTTGGTTCTATTTTACTCCTTGCAACTGATGTTGTGCTTCCCATTGCTATTAAAGTGTGTTTCTCCAATTCTTGCACATCTGAAGGGTAACTGAGCACAGAATATTGGATGTAAGGAGCATGAATCATGAATTCAGATGCAGAGGTCAGCAGGCCCCATAGGATTCTCTGTTGATAATGATCGAAATACCCAGCAGGGCTCACTGCATTCACCGACTGAATTCCTGATATGCGGGGTGTACAAATTAGCCCACATATAAGTGTCTCTCTTTGGGTAAGAGAAACACCGACCGTGGGCGGGGGACTGACAAAACTCACCTTTTCCTCTAGATCTTTGATTTGCCGTTTCTGAACATCAGTTTTATCCTCCAGATCTCGTATTCTCTGAAAAACCAAATACACACTGAGTGAACAAAAACAAAAATAAAAATACCTGGAAAAACTCAGCAGGTCTGACAGCATCTGCGGAGAAGGATACAGTTAACGCTTCGAGTCCAAATGACTCTTCATCAGAACTAAGGAAAAATAGAAAAGAGATTAAATATAAACTGGTTTAAGGTTGCGGGGGTGGGGGGGGAACAGGTAGAGCTGGATAGGACTGAATGAAGTTGGCAATACCCCAAAGCATCAAACACTGCTTTCCAGTGACAATGAATCACCATTACACACCCATCAAAATCCCCTTCCTTAGTTTAAAAATATTGCTTTTAATTAGAACAAAAGCTGCACATTCCTTTTTTTTCAAAATAACGATCATAATATTCTCATCATCAACAAAGTTTACTTTGAAATGTAGTCATCTAACAAAGTTTGAAGTTACGGAGGGATATGCTGTTCATTAGGGTTTGAGAACAGGTTGAAGGGAGCTACAATGCTGGTTTTAGAATATAGTATTTTAGGAACATAAAACGGTCATAAAACCCAAGAAGTTGTTTTACAGCTGCCCTTAGCCCCACTTTCTCTGCGCAACAATGTGACATTTGTGCTCCAGAAAAATGTCCATTTGTATCATTGAATCTATCATCAGCCATGGCTCTGTGGTAGCTCTTCCATCAGAGAAAGGAGGTTATGAGTTCATATTCCACTCCGTGGGTTTGAACACAAAATTCAGGGTAGCGCTCAGGACAATAACAAATGTCAGTAATGGCAGAATGCTTGTGTTGCCTTTCAGGTAAGATATTAAACTGAGGCCCTGCCTGTTAACAGGATCCAAGCGGGTTGTTGAAGCTGAGACCAAGACTCAAGAGTTTTTCTTAATAGAGAGTGTTTATTGGCTTTGTTCAGTCTCACAGCTCTCCCCCCAACACACCCAGCATCCCAGCTATCCCTTATTTATGAGAATATTATTATTTTTAAAAATTCATTCATGGGATGTAGGCATCGCTGGCTAGGCCAGCACTTATTGCCCATCCCTAATTGCCATTGAGAAGGTGGTGGGGAGCCGCCTTGAACTGCTGCAGTCCATGTGGTGTAACTCTTTCGAGTACAAACCCGTTTCCATCTGTTTCAGATGAAGTTACATTGTTTCATGGTTTGCCATTGTGAGATTTGAACTCTTGATACTCTTTTTGAGTAAACCTGTTTCCATCTGTTTCAGATGAAGTTACATTGTTTCATAGTTTGCCATTGTGAGATTTGAACTCTTGATCTTGGGGTTACAAACCCAGTACCATAACCACTTGGCTATTTCGGCCAAGCTGTCCATGTGGTGTAGGTACACCCACAGGACTGTTATTAAACAATGCCTTTCACCTGTGTATCCTGACGATGTAATTAATGTACCATTAATACTGCCTACTCTCACAGAACAGGGAAGTCTTCCCTGGTGTCCTGGTCAATATTTATGCACATTAAAAGCTAAACCAGGTTACCTGATCATTATCACATTGCTGATTGTGGGATCTTGTTGTGCATAAATTGACTGCCAAACTTCCTACATTTCAAAAGCAGCTAATTGGTTGTGAAATGCTTTGAGAGATTCTGAAGCTATGGAAGGTACTAGACATATGCGAGTCCTTCCTTTTCTGTAACTTTCCTTAGCAAAACATTCCATTCTAGAACAGGCCTATTTAAATCATCACATCTGCACCTAACCACAAACGTAATCAAGTCTGGACCACACATCTGCTCTTCCCACTTCTGGAGATTGTGAACATCCAGCTTCTCGATTGATCATCATCACTGCCCTGAGCTTCCCTCTGCTTCCTTACAGGTCCAAATCCACTTTATTCAACCCTGGGGGGTGGGGGGGGGGGGGGCAGATTTACCTTGATTCCCTGGGGACAGGCAGTGCTAAGGGCCACTACCTGTGTAACTTGGGAGATCAAGATAAGGTTGCATAGCACCACTTACCAAGGGAATTTCTCCTAAATTTCCAATTGTTTGGCACGCACAGTGATGAGCCAGGGGAGATCAATGAAAGGAACATGTGAATAACATATGAACTAGGTATGTAGGAAGGAGAGAGTAAGGCAGCTTGGACAGGAGTGTGAGAGAAGGCAAGTGACGTAGGTAAAAGTGTATATTTTCATTGTGAGTAGTACTGGCTTTCATGCAAGTTGTATGTGGGAAAGAGCCAACAAATAATTTATATGGAACTCCTTCATTTGGTTAACTTTTCAGGTCAATGATGAAGGGTCATCAAAATGCTGGGCTGGATTTAATAGAGGCCACAGGGTGTCTCTCCCGCCAGCTGGAGAGTCAGCAAGAGCCCCATGTTGTCTCTTTTTGGGAAGGCCTGCTGCATCATGTGTCACTCAGGCACTTAACTGGACAGTAGTGGTCCTTCCACAGGATCAAGGCCAGGGGCAGAGTCCCACCCACTGAGATCTGCCAGCCAATCAGAGGCTGGCAGCTCTATTGAACAGCAGCTCCAGCGGGGAGGTGGTGACTGCTGCCAGTACAACACCCACCCGAAGCCCAGGATTGTCACTAGATCCCAGGCCACTGGTGAGTGATGGCGAGACGGGGATCACAGAGTGAAGTGTCACTGAGGAGGAGGGTGTCGGCAGCAAGGGAAGAAGCGTAGCTCTTAACAGACTCCCACTTCCCAAAGCCAGCTCCCTCAATCAGGCACTGAGTGCCTGCCAATGAGGCAGTGAGGTCCCCACCCACCACCCTCCTGCCTGATTAAATGCCCCTGCCAAACTTGCCACAGGGGAGGGCATTAAATTCTGCCTGGTAACTCTGCTTCTCTCCACAGATGGTGCCTGACCTGCTGGGTATTTCCCACATTTTCTGTTTTTATTTTGGATTTCCAGCAACTGAAGTGTTTTGCCTTTGTACCGTTCCTTTATTTTGGTGTTAGCAAACTCCTGACAATAGTAAAATATCAGCACTGCTTGGAACTGGGTGATGCAATGTCACTAGTATTTATTTTGGAATGCCAGTCCCAGAGCCAGAGTCACGAGCTAAGGTCACCAGACTTAGACTCAAATGAGTTCAGTATCCCTGTTGGAGACTCTATGGGAATAATTTTAATGACAAAAACAGATGGGTTTGTATCGGGTGGAAAGCTCTAATTTTTAAAATATCAAACTTAAAACGAACCTATTTCAAATCTTCCCGCTTTGAGCTTTAATGGAAGCAGGACTAGGAGTGGTTGATTAACCTGCACTCAGGAGGCAGGTCTCTTATTTAAGTAGTTTAACGAAGCTGCAAGCCTAAAAGATTTTTTTACTATTCCAATTTTAACACTAGCCAGCATTCAAACCCATCCGTATTTGAGTGTTCAGGTAATTTAAAAGGCCTTGACACAGCAACAAACCTCCAATTGTGTCCCAAGAACAGAAGGGGACAGTGTATTATGGCCTGGAGTGCTAGGGCTGGATTTTTCTTCTGGGGTTGGGACCCCTGACGCCTGATGCCCAACACGGTTTTTGAAGACAAGGCCAATTAGTGGCCAGAGTGCACTTGCAATCCAACTGAGGATAGCAGGTGGGCTCCCGAGGCTAGAGGGCCTATAGGAAGCCCTCCAGCACTGACACATTGGAGGGATTCTGATGACAAGGCTGCCGAAGTGTGGCCCATGGCTGCAGCTGTGACCATCTTGTAATCACAGCCACAGTTTTGGGTGTTTAAAAATGGCAGGAGGAGGAATCCTGCTCTGTCACCAGGAGGCTGCCTCCATTCATCAGCTGGGTTTTGGCCTTAAAATTCCACTTGGTGGCTGCACAGTGCCCTTAATAGACCTAATAAGAGGCAGAATTGGCTATCCGCCACTTGCAGATGGGTAGTGATCAGCACCCCTGAACCAGCATGTTAAAAAAATGGCGTGGAGCCTAAACTATGCTGACAAACCAGCACCGGTGGTAGGAAATTCTGGGCTGATCCATCTCCCGCCCCACCTCTGTAGCTATTTAAAAATTTGGCCCATTATTTGGTTAGCATCGGGGCCTTTCAGAAACAGCAGTCAGCTCCTGGTGCCTCCAGGTGTTTGCTCTTTGTCCCCTCTCCAGTCATCTGGTCTGAGTGGGCTGGTTACAGACACAAAAGCCCACTGGTGTGAGCAATGCTAGTTTGAGGCTCTGCTCAGTGAAGGCCCAAGAAAATGAGGTGGGTGCTGTGCTGACACTCTTGCCTCATTAACTATTTACATGTCTGTGTCTGCAGCAGATTCATGCCCTCAAGCCCAAAGTCCCACTCAGAGAAACTTCCAGATGTATATGTGAAGTACAAAGAGGGTGGAACCTGGCATTGCTGTTTCCCCCCACTTTTTCTTTTGCCTTGAAGCTGGGAGATAAGTGTGCCTCAGATGCAAAGCAGAAGAGAATCAGCCCCTCAGTGTGCTGTCATTAGGTTCAAATTCTCTGCTTGCTCTTAATTTTCATACCTGTGTTAGCTTTGAAACCTTATTCTGTCTTTCAATCACAAGGAAGGAAATCATAATATGAATTGTCTTGTCCACCAATTCTTCCCCCATCCCCTTCCCCAACCACAACCCCACTCGCCCACCACACCCTACCCTGTATTGTCTGGGAAGGAGCCTTAATATCTTAATATGGTACTTTTCATCAATGGCCTGGGTAAGAATTACCATATAGGGCAAGTTACTGAGGTAAGATAATGGACAATTTGCCAATTTAATAAATGTTGAATATATCAGGCAACAGCTTGTGGTATCCAGGAAACAAACCCAGAGCTGGCAAATTCCAGTTACTTCCACTAATTTATGATTTTAAAAAACCCATCTCTCCATGTCACTTTCTTGCTCACAAATATAATTATATTGCGCCAATTACATTTACAATCTGTCCCGTCTGTTTTTCTCATAAAATCTTATTGTTGGCAATAACATGCTATTCTGCTCAGAGGCACAAGTGATGCACTCCAGGCAGACGCCAGTGAAGGCTTTCCAAAAGCTTAGGACGCTGTTAGGAAACGGCTCACTGCATGGATTCAAAGTTGGCATGTGTACAAAATCCCTCATACTATCTGCTTATTTAAAGAGACATTGCAAAATCCCTCATACCACTTGCTTAAAGAGACATTGCAAAACCCTTCATACAATGTGTTTATTTAAAAAGACAACATAAATCCTTCATGCAATTTGGTTAGTTAAAAGGCAGTACAAAATCCCTCATATTATTTGCTTATTTAAAGAGGCAGTGCACATCATTTTCAGAATGAGACTAAATCCATGACATGTTGACTACCTATTATTGTTAGCATCACACTGAGGACTCCATTACATTTTACCAGATTCAATTGCACTTGTTTGAATTATGCTAACATAAATAAAACCTAACTAATTATACTCTGAATCTTGCAAAGAATCCCTAATTTTAAATTAGCTGTTTTCCACTAAGTTGAGCTGTTATTTGTACAGATTTTAAATAGATCCTGCTCAGGTGCAACAAAAATGATTCTCTTGACTAGGGTGTTGTTGGGGCTATTTGTGGATGCAGGGGGTATTCGCTTTTTGTAGGCAATTGCATGATAACTGTTTGACATCTGGAACATTATAGGCTGAATTTTCAATCGCATGTGGAGGTGAGCTCAGAAATGAACAGGCCCTTAAAATCACACGCTGAGTAGGCGTCAATGATTCCCGACGCCATAGATTTTCAAAGGGAGGGGGAAGCCAGCAGTTCATACACCTCCAATTAATTGCTCCTTGAGCTCATTACAGAGTTCATTAGGACAATGGGGAGCAAATTCTAGTAATTTTCAAATGGCCAGCGCAGGGAACACAGTAGGATCAGGGACATGTTTGAGCATAACTGTCAGGAACATAGTGGGGAGCCATTAGTGCTCATGACTGTAGTGTGAAAAAATTACATAAAAGGGGAGAGTGAAGCTCTCTTGTTCAAGCAGTGGCTCATAATTTCCATCACTAGAGCCGAGAGGCTTGATTTTGTCAGGAATGTTTGGACTCTTGAGAGAGACATGAGGCTGTTGGCAGCCATGGTCACCTCTTTCCATGCCTGTTTGCTCTGGCTCACTGAAGATTTTCTTCCAGTTGGAGGGAAGAGTACAGCTCTCCTGTCTACCACAGCCTCGATCAGGGCTTCAAGGGAGGCATCAGTAAAACATAGGGCTGCCAGGGGAGGGCTGTTTAAACTGCCGCCAGCCCTCTGCTCCCCCTGCTCATCCATTTGAAAGGGCAACAGCAAACTCAGTCATGGCTGCTTTTACTATCGTTCCATGCCTAACTCCCACCTCCTTTCAACACCCAATGCCCCTAACTGGACGTCAAACTCGCCTCTGGGTCAATTAGTGGCTGACACATTAAAAATTGGAGGAGCAGCACCTCATTTTCCAATTAGGCACTTCACAGCCTTCTGGCCTTAACATTGAGTTCAAAATCTTCAGATCATGAACTCTCTCCTCCATCCTCACCCCCTTTTTGATCCCCTTTTTGTAATAATTATTATATTTTTTATATATATATATATTTTTCTTTTCCCACCTATTTCTATTATTTTTAAAAATTATTTCCATCCATTGTTTTCTCTCCACCTTTTAGCCTATTTCAATCCCTTTCCCCCACACCACCCCACTAGGGCCATCTGTCACTTGCTAATTCTGCTTTATACCCTTAATGTCACCATTAGCACATCCTTTAGCTAATATCACTACTGTCTACACCTCTTTGTCCTTTTGTTTGTTTTGGTAATCTCTCTTTTGCCTCCACCCATCACTGGCCCTCTATCTAGTTCCACCTGTCCCACCCCCCTTAAACAGCTTATATTTCACCACATTTCTTATTCCTCTTTAGTTCTGATGAAGAGTCATACGGACTCAAAACATTAACTCTGTCTTCCTTTCCATAGATGCTGTCAGACCTGCTGAGTTTTTCCAGCAATTTTTGTTTTTGTTCCTCATTGATTATGATGTGCTTTGAGGCATCCCAAGGTCATGAAAGGATCTATACAAATGCAGGTCTTTTTGGTATACTCTATTTACTTGAGCGATATTTACTGACTACATCTTGTTGGTGAAGAGTCCATTCATGAAGCATTAGCCACACTGATCTTTGCACAAATGCAGGAATCCTGCTCTTCTTCCATACCAAGCCAGTTAAACTTGTTTTAAAAGCTTATTCAGAGCTTGTAGAAAGGGGAGGGTGGCATGTTGAGAGGTTGTGGAAAGATTTTAGAAGCTATCATTTCCAGAACAGCTGACAGGAGGTGGGTACTCAGCGGGGAGACAGTCAAAGCTGCCCCAGGGCATCACCCTAGCCCCATAAAATGGTTAGCTGGGCATAGGAGGATAGGAAATTTTATAAGGGGATGCCATTGGTGCTGCACAGGTGGCAGGGAGAGTCAGCATTCAGGCTTTGGACAGGGTCAGGAACCTCCTGGCATTGTAGAGTCAAAAGAACTGGGGGTATGGCTGCCAATCACAGTAGGATGGGCATCTGCCCAGAAAGAAGCCTCCAGCCGGCAATGGGGTCACGACTGTCAGATTTTGGGCCTCGTGGCAATGAAGGACAACTGCCTTCATTGGAAGGGCAGAACCCTAGACATCAGGAGAGTACAGCAGAGGAAGGTCATATCCTCAACAGAGGAGCTACCACCAAAGATAGAGCTACCTGGAGATGAGCCAGAACCAGTGCCACAGGAGACTGTGATTCTCCAGACAGATGGACACCGACATCTTGCCCTTTTTGCCAAAGACCCCACACCTCGCAACACTGCCTACCATGCCTGGCTGGTAGCCATCAAACTCACTATGGCCTTAAGATTCTTCACTTCTGGCTCCTTCCAAGGATCAGCTGTGGACCTTAGTGGCATTTCAAAAATGGCTGAGCAACACTGCTCACTGATGCCTTCTTTGCCAGAGCTGGACTCACACTCATCTGCTGATGGACACAGTCTTGCAGGGGCAGAAGGCATTGGGTTCCACCTTTATCATTGGATTTCCCAGGCACAAAACATCATCAGTTGTGCCAATGTGCTCTTCAAGGCACCCAGAAACTGGCCAATGAAAATCTGCCAACAGGATGAGCTTCCAGTCCCTCAACATCCAACTGATCTGTGCATGTGTGTTTACTTATCTGACAGTCCATATTGTCTCAGATTTTCACTCCACCCCCAAAATATGTGTATATGGATTGTAGGAGACAAGAGATATCCCTTGAAGACATGACTACTTCCCCCTCCACAGGAGCCCCAGACAGAGGTGCTTAGACAATACAACCAATGCCATTTGCTCAGTAAGACAACCATTGAGAAGGCCATCAGGTTTCCAAAGATGCAATTCTGCTGCCTGGACCAGTTGGGTAGTGCACTCCAATATCCTCCTGAAAGTATGTCAATCATTGTAGTGGTCTGTTAAATTCTCCATAACTCCTCCCTCCAGAGAGGTGTGGATCTAGAGAATGGTGAGACTTGGAAGGAGACAGCTCATTGGAGATGGAGCAGGAGGTGAGAGAGGAGGAGGAACTGAAGGCAGAGGGAGATGATGCTCCTGCTGCACAATGAGGTGGCCTCCTCCTGGCACCATCTGGGAAAAGGACATCCTTCCTCTCCACCATGGCCTCCAGCATTAAATCCAGGTTGACATTAATGATGCGAGGTTATGCCTGCCCTAGATGCCAGGCCTTCCACTCTCCTGTGCCATCTCACTTCCCTCTGGTGCAGCGGAAGGCTTTGACACAAGCCACACATCTCTTCCTTAGGACAACCAGCAGGCACAGTGATGGCTGCCGTGGGAATCTAAATCAATCCCTATCAGAGGCAATTAAAGAGAGGGTGGTGTTGGGGCGATTTGCTTTCTGAGTTGGATATGACTCAATATTGATCATATTCTCACAACATTCTAAAATCATTTAATCTTTGCTTTTGTACAATTATTAAAATTTGTATAAATTATTAATGTCCCAAAGTGTATTCCTGTTAAATGAAGGGCTCTTTTCCCTCTTTTTTCTCTCTGCCCTGTCCTATTTTCTTCCCCGGTCTCTTCTGATTTTCAACTTTCGTTGTTCTCCCTCCGTCTAGATCCAATGATCTTGGATCTCAAATCCTGCTTCATTTGAAGAATGCAATTAGTTTTCATTTCCTGGGTCCAAAAAGCTTTGGGATAATTCTCCAGACACCACATTTTGTACAAAGCACAAACAACTTGGACAATCTTTGGAAAAGAATGTTCCAAAAAGAGGGACAAAAGCTGTTTTGTTCTGAAGTAGAAAACTAGGAGAGGCTGTTGAAAGGACAAAGAGAGAAGCCAAGGGGCTGTCAGTCTAGAAAAGCAACCACAGTTATAACTCCTCTCCAATTTACCTCAGGACCAATTCATACCCCTCCCCTGACAAGGATGTGCAGAATAGACAAAATCATCCAATACCTTTTTATATACAACATGAAGGCAGGTGGGAAAAGCTAGATAACCTTGCCTCACACTGATCTTTTGACAGAGACATGTTCAGACTCTCTACTTACTCTTACAAACATTTTGGAACTGGAGGGCACTACCCAGATAAAATCCAAGATCTTTCCGGCTACTTCATAGTTGCCTATTTTCTAATGAGCATGGGATCAGAATCGCCTGCAACTGGACTGTATAAAATGTGTTGGAAGAACCCCAAAGCCCCCACGGACACAAGTACTGTGAATGAAAGCCCAGCCTCAAAACAAAACACACTGAGGCAGGCTACATTGTGGGGCCCGGGGTTAATCTCAGGCATTCCAACATCACAACAGAACTGATGCTATTAAAAGGACTGGAATTTAAGACATCATCACAGTAGTGAACACAAGATAACCACCATCATGTAATCTAATTAAGAAATGAAAGAGGCCATTGTCATAACCAAATGGCCCCAGACAACATCCGTTCACTCCTGTCACGGAAGGAGAGAAACCTTTCATATAAAGAACAGCTTTGGAGCCAGGGATACCTCACCTTGGTGGGATTCATTGTCTTCAGTTGTGGAAACAACATCAGCACGGAGTAGAATAAAAGCAAAATACTGCAGATGCTGGAAATCTAGAACAAAAACAAAAATACCTGGAAAAACTCAACAGATCTGACAGCATCTGCAAAGAGGGATACAGTTGACGTTTTGAGTCCATATGACCCTTCATCAGAACTAAGACATATATAAATGAGATGAAATATAAGCTGGTAGAAGTGGGTGGAACAGGAGAGCTCGATTGGAGGCCAGTGATAGGTGGAGGCCAAGAAGACACTGCCAAAGATGTCACAGACAAAAGGACAAAGGGTTGTTGATGCTCTCCATTAGCACATCCTTTAGATAATGTCACTACCATCAACACCCCTTTGTCCTTTTGTCTATGACATCTTTGGCAGTGTCTTCTTGGCTTCCTATCACTGGCCTCCAATCGAGCTCTCCTGTCCCACCCACTTCTACCAGCTTATATTTCATCTCATTTCTATATGTCTTAGTTCTGATGAAGGGTCCTACGGACTCGAAACATCAACTGTATCTCTCTCTGCAGATGCTGTCAGACCTGCTGAGTTGTTCCAGGTATTTTTGTTTTTGCTCAGCACTGAGTAGGTCTGTCTGGAACAGACTTGAAGGATTGAAGAAGGTGCTAAGCACTAATCATCCAGCAGGATGGCCTCAGGAAATGTGTCCATGATATTTCAGTAAGGATCATCATAAAAAGGACAAGAGCAAAGGGTTTGGCAATGCAGTCGAGGAAGGGGGGGTGAGGAACAGCACTCACTGGAAGGACTAACTGTATGGAGGATTGTAAAATATCAGCCAAATCCGTAAATCTGAGGGGTATTGGGGCTGAGAGGTTAGAGTAGCTTAAGGGTAATGACCAAGTCAAGGGGGTTTGGGTCTGAACTAAGTATGGTTGGGAATTTGCTTTCTGAGTTGGATCTGATTCAATATTGATAACATTCTCATATTCATATAACATTCTAAAATCATTTAATCTTTGCAAAACCAATGGTTTTTCCTAATAAGTCGTGGTGACTATGTGTGTTTGGTTGGCAGCTGAGGTCGAATCATGGAGGGATCTAAATCAGACGAACCAATTGAGGTGTTGTATCATTTAAAGCAGCTTAGAGTTTTGTGTTAGGGTGTTAAGATGTTTATTTATAATAAACAGCAAAATTGTAGTTGAGTCGTACCCTGTGTCTATGCAATTTTGTGCTCTATAAAATCCTAAAGTCCAAGCGTCATTGCAGAAGGGGAGTGGGTCTGGGGACGGCTTACATGAGAGATGTACATGACATGAAAATCAAAAGACAAGTGAAAAAGTCAATGCTGGCACCGTGCCTGGGTTCCCCTGAGCTTCCTGGTGCTGCAATCACATATAAAGCCAGTACCGGCCCCATTTTCCCATTCCACAGGGATCCAAACCCAAACCCTGCATTAATTTTCTGATTTCTCCAGAGGCCTCCAAAAGACCCAATACGTATGCCATGACAATTCAAAGAACCATTTTAATCGCAACTGGAATCAGCGAGATATTCTCTGTAATTTTCAGGATCAGTTGGATCCCCTTCTTGTAGGCAGAGAAAACCACAACAGAATCTGGAAGGCCTTGTAATGCTCAACCTCAAGCTCTAAAATAATGGTGATTTCTGACATTATTATTTGTAAAGGGTTAATACCAGAAGCACTTGATGCTGATGTAACTACTAATGTAACTATGATACAATGACTAAGAGATTGATATCTGGTGGGAAGCAGAAGTACAACCTCATGTAGAGTACTGAGACGTATAGAGATCTGTAAGTAAAAAGAATGGTTTTTACAAATAACATTCTATGGTAGCATTCTTAGAGTAATAGCCAAACCCTAAAGAAATCCCATCTAGATCCCAAACCCAAGACTAAACATTATTCTCCACTTATGAATCAGCCTCTGCAGCCACAACAATGTTCAATACAGAAGTGACACAAACCCGGGGTGCAATCCATCATCTCCTGAGATGGGTGAATGGCAATAATAACAATAATAATGATAATAACATTCTCCAGTGTAGTACTGAGGGAGGGCTGCATTGTCAGAAGTATCTCCTTTCTGATGAAATGTTAAACCAAGGCTCCGTAATGGGGAGAATCTCTTGTGGGAGAATCTAGAACTAGGGGTCAGTGTTTAAAAATGAGGGGTTGCCCATTTAAGGCAGAGATGAGGAGATTTTTTTTCTTTCAAGGGATAGTGTGTTTTTGGAACTCTCTTCCTTAAAAGGTGGTGGAAGCAGAGTCTTTGAACATTTTTAAGGCAGAGCTAGATAGATTCTTGATAAGCAAGGGGGTGCAAGGTTATCAGTGGTAGGTGGGAATTGGAGTTAAGGTTGCAATCAGATGAACCATGATCTTAGTGAATGGCGGAGAAGGAACCAGGGCCGAGAGGCCTACTCCTGCTCCTAATTCATATGTTCATATATCACACCCTTAGACATTAATGATCCCATTGCATTATTTTGAAGAAAGGCAGGGAAGTTCTGGCCAATATCTATCCCTCAACCAACATCACCAAAATGGATTATTTGGTCATTTATCTCATTATTATTGGGACTTAGCTTTGCGTAGTTTCCTCCATTACATCAGTGACCACATTAAAAACATGCTCAATTAGCTATAAAGCGCTTTGGGACGTCCAGAGGTTGTGCAAGTTGCTTCTAGAAATGCAAGTCATTCTTCTGCAAGTGGCTGCACCTTAGCTAAAGTGCATACCTTTTATCCTTTCTCATCTCTGGTAGAACTTAGGGAAGAACTTAAATATGGTATAAAAGCAGTGGATTCACTTTCCTCCCAAATCCTGACCCATCCTTTTCTCCAATAAACCTGCTATCCAAACCAGTGGAATTTTGGAAACATGTTATTTATTCTAAATCTTACCTGATGTGCTTGTTGCAGGAGTTCCATTCTCTCCTGCAGGATTTGGCAGTCATATTCCCTGCTCTTCCTTAGCATCTGACGTCTCAATTTCTCCACAGCAGTTCGCAAGTCATCCTTCTGCTTCTCGGTCAGAGACTCACCGAGCTTTATGACTGTGTCCTGCTGTAATGCATTGTACAGAGTGGCCTCCAGCTCTTGGATATGCTGAAAGAACAAGTTTGCAATATGAAGCCGTCAAAAGAAAGTAGAACGATCTATGAAAAGGCTGCAAGTTGAAGGCTTGACACTGAATTTCCTGCACTCAGTAGACTTGTGCATCTAATCTGTACTTGTTAGTATTATGGGGTGGAATCTTCCGCTCTAACTGGTGGCAAGCATGTAGGCAGGAAGGGCATGTAATTTGGCAAGATGGTGGTGTACTGGATTCCCCCAATAGCATCCTTCCTCCACTGGAAATAAGCTCTGGGCAGGAAAGTCGACCAGGGGCCTTCCCACCTCGTAGCCTATTGAGGTCCTTAAGTGGCCAATTAATGACTGCTTGAGGGCCTCATTATGCCTCCACTGGTATTAACCCAGTTATGGGTGGGCCTATTTCCATGTAGTATGCATGACCGGTAAACTGTGTGGGTTGCTTACTATCTCCGGGGGTGAGGTTCCCTCATTCAAAGGCACTCAGTGCCTGATCGATGCACTCAACATTGGGAGGGAGTCCTGCTGAGAGTCAATCCCCTGCCCTTGCAGCCAGCACACCCTGCACCCTTCTCCCCATGATCCCCACCCTGCGAAACTAGCCCCACCAGCCCCTCATTATTTACCTGTGGCCTGGTCAGTCCATGATCCTGATACTCCGGTGCCTGCCCATCCGGCAAAAGCCACAGCCCCTGCAGTGGTGTTGCTGAGCTCCTGGTAGGCAAGACTCTGCTCTTGGGATCTTGATTTCAGATAAAGGCCCGCCGGTGGCTTCACCACTGCCCAATTAGCTTGTGGTTCAGCGGGCCTTCCCGAAAAGAGGCATCATGGTCACTCGCTGGCTCTCCAGCCGGCAGGTGAGACACCTGATGCCTCAACATGATTTCTCTCACGTGTTTTGTTGCTATTATTTCCCCTCCTTCAGTATCTTCAATGATAAGTTTCTGATATCTCACTGAGCTGACTGTTTTTCATGTATCTGAATGTCATTGGGTCACTTTGTCAAGGGGGTTGTCATAGTTGAGCCCAAGTTTGCCCTTACCCAATAATGAAGTGGACTTTTCAATGGCAGCCATTCGATAACAGATCAGGAACAGGAACCACAGCTTAGTTACATTCCTCTGTCTAGTCCAGGGACACTGAGGCCAGCTGGAGCACTCCCCCGCCTCAACCCGCTTCCCCTCCCCCACACCCTGCATCATCTAAGCTGAGATTTGGTAACTCAGCAGCAGTAAGGGATAGCGTCTGGGGCCTTAATTGCCTGTCAATGTCAGGAACTCCCTGAGCCATTAGGGAAGGAGGGAACACAAAAACAAAATGCTGCAGATGCTGCAAAATTGGAAATAAAAACGGAGAACGTTGGAAAATACTCAGCGAGTTAGACAGCAAATATGGAGAGGGAAAAAGAATTAACGGGCATAATTTTCACCCGATATGGGGGAAGAGAACGGAAGTTGGAGTGCAAGTAACTTGGTGCAGCTGGACACTGTACCAGTATCATCCCAGCCCTTGACCCATTTTCCCAGAGATGGGATTGGGGATGGAATGGCATCTGCAAGCGGTAGGTAACCACTTAAGGTAAGTAAAATGTCAATTATCAGAGGCCAGCTGCCTGGATGTGGCCTCTCTGTGACAGAATGGGGAGGCCAGAGCTCCAAGCTGGCTTTGAGGACCTCCCCACCTACCTGGCCACTGGATAAATTTAAAAAGGTCAAATACTATGACCCAGGGATCATAAAATATTGCAGCTGATCTGCACTTCATACTTTCAGAAGAACATCTTGCATTAAGTTGACTGTTAAAATCATTGCCACATAAAAGAAATTTAGCTGTAGGTTAGCAAATGGTCACAGTGTCCACATGGAAGACTAAAGTAAGCAATTACATACAGCAATGTTCAATTGGTTGATTCAAAGTACAAGCTACTGCAGGGACTTCAATCAAATTACAACAAACATGCCCTAGTGGACAAATTAACATGTTACAGAAATATAGTACACATTCAACCCTCCACATCAGTTAAAAATTATTTTATCAACTTAATGTACTGTTGTCTGCCCAGGAAAGAATGAGAGCATGTGGGAATTACACAGAATTTCTGTTGCTCTGAAGCAACTTAGATATATTGTAAAACAACCAGGAGTGGGCAGGAATATGAAAAGGTAGTAGACTGCAAATATAGACAAATAAATCTATAAAACAAAGGAAGATATATGCTACTGACTACTCTCTTTCGTGCATGCTGTTGTCCAGAAATCTAGGCTCAGTTATATTCAAAATATTTTAAAGGTGCTGAGAGGGCACCTCAAGGTAGGGACACCCTCTCTCTCCTTTACCTGTAACCACAGACTGCAGCTTCTTCTATGCTAGAGGGTCTCTTCTTGGCCCGCCAGCTTCCAGAGCCCATTTGCCATCCTTAATTGGACAGCGAGTACATACTCTGGTCACTGGTAGGTCACTTCAGGGAAAATCACTGCTGTGTGAATATTCCTGACACAGAGCAGGGTCGAGACCCTCGTTTGACCCCTACATTTCAGGCAGATGACCTTTTATCAGAATTCAGTTCATTGGTAGTGAGAAAATGCAGATTCCCTGAAGTGAAAAGCCAATATCCAGCTCATTGCTCAACTCAATTTAATCATTAATTGCCACAGACAGGCAAAGGACAGGGTTGTGTGTATCAGATGCTTGGGTGAGTCATCATGGGATCTATCCAGCTTCTGTGGCTGGTGTTTCTCATCATGTGCCTGCTAAGCTCCCAGCATGAATCCTGCTCCCAATTGACAGCTTGCCAAGTTAGGGGTGTGAAATCAGGCAATATAGCCACTATTCAAGGGCCTGCAGCAAGCAGCTGCAGAAAGGGGAAGTTTTTTTTAATCAGCAACAGAAAGAAACAGTATTAAACAACAGCCTGTATATATTACAAGGCAAATGTACATACTTAATATAGTGATAACAAGAGATAGCTAGGAGAGCTATACTTAAATCATCTGGACACTTTAAGCTTCATCCAGTGATTGTGTTCAGTTTTTAAATGGCAATGACTCACCACGGGCATCACTATTATGTCTACACTGAAGAGCTAACACTTACGTGTAACCAGGAACTTGCTTCACGCTTAAGCTACAGCAGGTTACTCAGGAATAAGAATAATAACCAATTTAGCCGGGACTCAGTTGATGTCATGAATCTTTGGGGAAAAGTTTGAATATTTTGTGAAATTTATACAAATCCCAATTTTGTGTTCCAGGCTTGAACACATTCCCAAAGTGAACTCTTTGTTAACATTGAGTCAAGTTTCATTCTTCCTAATCTGAGCTTTCCTGCTGCAGTTTCACCTGTATTCAGATTTACCATTTTCATTATAAAATGTGACCATATTTTTCCCTACAGCCCTTCACTACATGACAGGAAGAAGGGCAATTTGAAATGCTGCTAGAACAGGGTCATGATGGGTCCATGCACTCTGAGGCGGGGCCAGGGGAGGGGCATGTTTTCTGAGGATGGGTCTCTGAGAGGGACTGGGCGTTGGGGAGAAGCATGTGTTGAGGTGGGATGGGGGGGGTGGGGAGGAAACCTGTGCTCTGAGGCAGGATGTCTGAGTGGGTGCTGGGCTCAGGGGAAGAGCATGTGGCATGACAGAGCAACTGAGGTGGCCGGGCTGGGGGCAAGAGCATGAGCTCTGAGGTCTGGAGAAAAGAGTCTGCCTCTTACTGTTGCTCTGCTTGAACAAGACATCAGGAAGGCAGAATGGCTATCATTAATTAATGTTGCCATTGACAGCATGCATTGGCCTGAATTTTGAGCTAGTCGAGCGCACCGGTGGTGGGGGGGGCCTGGGAGTGGATGGGCAATGGGCCCCGACTGCAATCAGTACCCACTGCGGTTTCACACTGGCAGGCCAATTAACGGCCAGCCAGCATGAAACGCACCCAGAGGAAAGCTCAGCACTGCCAGTGGGGGTGGGAAGAGGGCAGGCACCGTCTTCACTGCGGGTGCTGGTGAGCACTTCCCCTGAGCTCCCAGAAGGCAGACAGATGCCTCAGGGAGCTGCAGACCTTCAAATAATAAAATAATGCAAAAAAAATGCTGCAAAAGATGTCCATGCAGCACAATCAAGCACCTGAAAGCATACATCATAAAAATGCTGTCCCCAGGTACTTATTTTTATTTTATATCCTAACCAAGACTTCATCACACCCTTGGGTGAGGAAATCATTAAAACATGAATTCTGCCCTCCCGTATTGCCCGTGCAACAAACTAAAAATCACGCAGGTAACATAAAACCACGGTCAATAGGCTTTTTAATTACCTTAATTGGCCCTTTAATCGTCAGTGGGCATTGTTCCGACTTCCATGTACACCCGCTGACCTCAACATTGCACATGTGTACGATGACGCGGGGATGCCCACCCGACATCTTTTTGTGCTATTTTACGTGCGTTCGGGTCGGGCGTGCGCCTGACCTTGGAATGCAACATTCAGGCCATTGTGCACCTCCTGTGAAAATCCCGTAGTGGAAGACTATGGAGGGAAACCTTACCAAGAGACAGGAAGTCAAGAGGAAATGGTACTCAATAAAAAAATTGAATAGTCCAGCAATTTTCCTCCAAAGATGGTTTACTTGCAAGCTGCAGTCTGGGGTTGGTAGGTAAGCTCACTGCTCGGTTCAAATGGTACAGTTTCAGAGAATAACACTCGTGTATGGTGTTAATTGCAATTCTGATTATAGTATAATAGAACACACCAGTATATATTGTAATGATAACTTTGCATACAGTACCATGACTATTGTGCATCTAGCATGATGAAAACATATTGCATTACATACAATGGTAACTCTGTATATTGAACACACCTATAGATATTATAATGAGGCCCCTACAGAGAATAAAATCCCTTTATAAAGACCAATGCTGTATATTTGATAATTCACACTCCAGGATAATTTATGAGATTATCTACCATGTATGCTTGATCCAGGGCCTGTTTCCTATAGTCTAGCTCTTCCTCCAGGTAACCTTTTTGTTTGCAAAACATATCCTATAAGAAAAAGAAAAATCAACTTTATTAAAATCTGCTGCTCCAAAATATTCCATGGCAACATGATGGATACGTTGTATCCTTGTGTATTCTGGGAACACAAAATTAAAAGGTCCTCTGCTCACACGAGCTATTTTTACTTTGTCCAGACAGCAGCCTTTTTCTTTGAGGCAAAACAATCAAAGATAATGGGGAGGACCAATTAGAGGTGAAACTGTTTCACTGGCCTTCATATGACAGCCCCAAGATTTCAACAGCCAGTGCCTGCCATGGTGAAAACAATATGGCCAGTCCCATCAACAGGTAGAGGTGGTGGGGGACGCTCAGTGAAGACAAGGCCATACATAGCTGTGAGGTGAGTGGCCTATTCACACGCAATGTCCACCTGGATGAGATAGTGGAGAGCTGCCACTGTACCAGAAAACATCAGCACCTTCAGCAGAGGAGTCAGAAAAAAGAAACACATTCCCAACTGTGTCAAGAAGTCCTGAAATATTGTAGCTGTAGCAGAATATTTAAATATTAGTGAGTGGCAAAAACATAACAGAATGTTCATCCAAATTCAGTGAGAATTATGTTTCTTACCATCTCAATTTCCAAGTCTATCATCTTCTGGTGTAGTGCAGCCTCAGTACCTTCAATCTGTTGTAGCCACTAGAGGGTGAGGAATGGCATAACATTAATACCAAATTCACAAAATAAGAGGCCTGGTCCACACCCTCTGGCTGGCACATCTGTGATTATAAGAGACTTGCAGCTCGCCCTCAGTTCTGAAAAAGCTTTCAAATAATTTATTTTGCATACCCTTATTCCATTACTTGATTTACTGGCTTATTTTGCATTAAACAGAATAAATTAAATCATTGTGACAATCCCAAACTGAGAAATCTAAAGTAGCTACTGGAAATCTTGACAAATTTGGTTATTCCTTGAGCTTTTTGGCAAATAGCTGAACCTTAACCTTAATAAAATGTCCTTAAGGCTAGATGGTGTGATATTATGATTAAACTGTGTTTAATTCAGACTTTGTATGGTATTTAAAATAAGCACTGTTTAACGTCAGATTCTGAAAGGACCCATAAATCATTAAGCTGGGAAAAACACATCCCAATCTGATATATGGTAAAGAAAAGTTAAGGAATACATGATAATTCATATCTAAAGTTCTTAGCTAACTACAAAATAATGTACCAGGTCCAGTGAGTGATGGAGGGCACCAGGTGCACCAGGCAGCATTCACTGCCTCTTTTATTGTTGATGCCACTTTGGTTATTGCTAGAGTTATTGTAACAGGAAGTCAGTGCAATGCACAGTTCAGACAGACACATTAGGGCACGTTGTCCTCTATGGGCACCAACTGAAAGCAGCTGCTCACATTTTCTCTCCTCCCAGCAGGAGGACTTCAAGACTCAGCCTTCCCACTGAGGGCTCTACACCTAACAAAGCATTGTGAGGGAGTCAGACTCCCACCACTGTCTGGGCCTCTGATAGTCGGCCATTCTGGGAAGTTCTACTTACAGACCTGGGGCACACATAGTAGTCATGAAGAGAGCAGTGTTAACAGGGTGTTAAAGTCAGGAATTGATGTCAGTGGGAATGAGGGGAAGGAGGTGCTGCTTTTCATTTTCACCTTCAAATGCAGAAAATATATGGAACAAATTCAACTTGAAGGCTGACATGGTAGCCATTATGGAGACATAGCCACAAGACTGTCAGGACCAGGAACAAAATATACCAGGTTACAAGGTCTCCAGGGAAGATGGGAAAAATGATATAGGGGGAGGAATAGCCTTTATGATTGAGGATAAAACCACTTTAATGATAAAGCAGGGTCTAATGAGAGGTAAGCAGGCAACAGAGACTTTATGGGTAGAATTAAGAAATAGAAAAGGATTTAAGACTGTAGAAGAAGCTGTCCATAACCCCTGGTAATAACTGTGACACAGTAACTTGTATAAATGCTGAGATTAGACAAGCATGTATCAAAGGCAGTGGTTGTAATGGGGACGTTTAACTTTCAGTAGGTGCCAATAGACGACAGCGCACCTTAATGTGTCTGTCTGAACTGTGCATTGCACTGACTTCCTGTTACAATAAAGCTAGCAATAGCCAAAGTGGCATCAGCAATAAGCAGGCTGGTACATGTCAGAAGGGTAGCGAATTTCTAGAGTGTGTCCAGGTAGTTTTCTGAAATTATATGACATCGAACCAACAAGGAGTAGCCCATATTAGATCTAGTAATGAGTCAGATTTTGTTAACAGCCTAACAGTGTGTGAACATTTATGTAATAGCAATCATAATACTAACAGGTTCACCATAATGTCTGAAAGGGAGAGAAACATGAAATATCTACTAAGATTCTAAATTTAGGTAAGGCTGACTTGAATGGGATGAGACAGAGATTTTGTCCACAGTAAACTGTGCAAATCTGTTGATAGGTAAAATGACAGAAGATCAATGGGAAGTGTTCAAAGAAGAATTTAAAGGATAGTTTATACCCCTAAAGGGCAAGAGTTCTGTTTGCCAGTATAGACAGCCATGGACAACTAAAGAGGTAAGAGACAACATAAAACTAAAAGCAAAAGCATATTTTAAAAAAAGCAAAATATAACACAGCTGCCAGCAAAAGGGAAGGATACAAAGAACACCAAAGGGTGACAAAGCAGATAGTAAGAGCTACAAAAAGGGAGTATGAAACAAAACTTGCAAGGGTCATCGAAATGAACACAAAAGGTTCACAACTGTATCATGAAAAAGAGGGTGTTCAGAAGCGTTGTGGGCCACTTTAACACGGACAAGGGTGATATTATCAATTATAATAAAGAAATAGCAGTCATTCAGAATTTCCACTAAGAATCATAGAATTGAAGATCAACAGGCAAAACTGTAATGAAACATTGACTGTCTTTAAAGAGGAGATGGTTCATGTACAGGTGAGGTACATTTCTACAAAGGAGAAATGTAAGACAAACAAAGTCGGAGCTACCTGGATGACAAAAGAGATAGAGTAAGATGAAGCATAAAAATGGTGCCCATGAAAAATGCCTGGTTCATTATAGTAATGAGAACCAGGCTGAATATAAAAAGTACAGAGCAGAAGTGAAAAAAAGTAATATGATGCAAAGAGTGATTATGAGAAGAGACTGGCAGTTAACGTGAAGAAGAATCCAAAAGTTTTCTATAGACATATAAATAGTAAAAAGGTAGTAAAAGGAGGAATGGGCTGACTGGGAACCAAAAAGGGATTTACACAGAGAGACAAATGGCATGGCTGAGCTACTAAATGAGTATTTTGCATCTGTCTTTACCAAGGAAGGCGATACTGCCAAAGCCATAGTGAAAATGGGGGTAGTTGAGACACTGGTTGAGCTAAAAATTGATAAAAAGCAAGTATTAGCTCTACTTAAAGTTGATAGATTTAGACCTAAGCAGATATCAAAGATGACTAGCACAGAGAAGGCAAATCCAGGCCATCAACTCAAATTACAACATGGCAATGAGGCACAGTGGCCCAAGTACAAATGATCAAGTTGCAAATTTAAGATAGGTATCAAGGTGTTCTTCTGCACACAAGGAGTAAACAACATGCAGAATGAATTGTCAGAAAGGAAAATGAACCAAGGGGCCATTTAACAGTTGAAGGGGGCAGTAGGTTCTTTCTGATGGGTGAGTTGAATGGCCTTTTTCATCTGTATCTATCAAATGGTTTTGTGTCATTTAAGGAATGACACCATTAAGCACAGACGACATGAGTGATGGCGCAATTTACATAAGTGTTTAAAGAAGATTTAGCAAAGCCTGTCAAAATGACAGGATTGCCTGAGCTTTCTGCCCCCGTTTACCTGTAAAGGTGGAAGTGGAGATGGGAGTGGTGGTGAGGCAAAAAGGGTCATTAAGTTCCTTTAATATAGATCTTCCCAGAGTGATAAAGAACAGTATAGATCTACTTGGAACAAAGGGTCTGTAAAAGTTGCAAGGATAATTATGAGTCCCAACTATCCTGAAAAAACCGAACCTGGTACAAATATTCTTTGCTTTGTACAATTATATTCCAGGGTGGTTGCTATCATATCTCTTTTCTGTTTTCAATTACTTAGACAGAAGTCAAATTATGTGTAGTTTCCACTGTAGTGCACTTCCCAAGTTACTTTGGAATTGCTGCTGAGCACTATTGTGTTTTTCATTTACTAATTCTAACCGTTTATTTGTTGTAGATGGATAATTGCTTGCACATTTCTGTCCAGATTACTCCTTATATTGTATGAACTTTATAATAGATTAGGCTGACAAAGCAAGCAATCGCTGACACCACTTCCATGTTTACAAAGTTGCTTCTCTTTTCTCCCTGCTTGTATTAAAGAATAATGACTGTCCTCGTCAGAAACCCATTTTTAGAATCAAATTGGTAAAGATTTTCAACATGGGAGAGCTCAGTGGCTCAGCATTTCATAGCCGGCTCCCCTTAGAGAACTGGACTTTAATCCAGATCAGACTGATGGATCATAAGCCTGATGTCTGCTGGCTGAAAGTATTTAATGTGGAATAAGTGTTGAACAGACTCAGCAAAATTCACAGTGAGCTCTAGCCCACAGCAGTGACAATCCTTTGCTTAATATCATTTAGTAATCTAGGGTAGAGGGAAAAGTGGCATATGGGTACAGAAAGAGAAGAATGGCTGCTTGACTGGATGGGGTGATTGGAAGTGGGAGGACATGTGATGGATCCTCCAGGAATATGATCAACTAGAATTGACAACCCTGGCTGAAGCGCACCCAAAAATGTGCTCTTACAGCATCCAACATGAAACAAGAGAAAGCATCACTGCCAATTCTGCACCACAGCCACTAGAGAGCACCACATCATTAAATTCTAGTAAACCCCAATTGCTGGGCCAGAACACAGCTCAATAACATTATCATATTAGTGCTGATTTAATCAGAATATAGTTTTAAACATGTTCAAATTGTATATTTAAAGAAATGAGAATTAGAAAGTCATAATTCAGGATTTTTGCAGAAGACATGGAATAGAAAAAACACCTTTGTGCGAAATGGCATTTGGGCGGTTTAACTGATAAAGAGACAAGTATTATTTATAATGTAATATGAGTATTATTAATATTAATATAAGCATTACTTATATGTTTCTGATTTATACATGGTTGTAGGAACCGGGTGGTCACTCAAACTCTATACTCAGATATTCCCATAATTTCTTGGCTAAAAGTAGCTGCACACAATATTGTCAAGTTGTCTTGTATGTGTGAGAACAGAACTGCTCAAATATTTTACAGAGTTAAAAAATGTTGTGAAATAATTACAAAGGTTAGGCACCCAGTAGATGTTGTACAATGCTTGCCTTCGTTCAACCTTGATTCTTTTATCCAAGAAAGACAAAACAAAAGATAAAAGTCTTCAGAAGACTAAAGTATTCAATAAGTTTACTTACTTTTGCAATGTACAAGACACATAGGGGTAAAGTTCAACTATGGGGCAGGGGGGAGGCGCACAAGATTGTTATAGACTCCCTTTCTGATGCAGTCAGTGTAAAGTAAAACTGGGCAGGAGTATAAAGACAGACAATCCACTACCACCTGCTTTGCATCTCCGATCACTTCCTTGTATTGTTCACCACTCACTTCCCCCTTCCAAACTTTGACCCCATATCTCCTTCCGCACCTGTCCCTGGTGAAAGTTATCCCCCAATAGACTTACAACTGTGATTTCAAAATTCCAACTATCCAGTCTTCGACCCTCTGTTCAACACAACATTTCTGCAGCTACTGATTTACTCAACCATGCACTCATCGCCACGTTTGACGTCCTAATTCAAACCAAATCTCTCTCCCTCACCCTGGCCATTTCCTCTGGTACAGCCCTCATCTTCACTCTCTTAAGTCCAAGGGATGCCGACTTGAAAGGATATGACACACAGCTGACAGCCATTCACCACCAGATGTGGCTGGATCATTGAAAACATTACTGGGTCTTATTCACATCTGCTAAAACTGCTCACTATTCCTGGATCATCCCAGAATGCAAAGATAATCCTGGCATCTTTTCTCAACTGCAGACTGTCTTCTTAGCTCCCACTCCCCTGTCCCCTGCACCCTCACCTCCAAAAAAAGTGCAAGGAGCTCGTGGGCTTCTTTGTCACTGAGATGGGGTCAAACTGATCAGCTACCTCTGCTATGTTCCTCCCTCCCACCAAACTGCCTGGCCAAACATCCTTTAATGTTCATCCTTGTCCCGGCCCTGAACTTGCATCTTTTTGTCGTTTCTCTCCAATCTCCCCTCATGCCCTCTCTGAACTCATCTTGTCCATGAGACCCACCACCTGTTCTCGTAATCCAACTCCCACCCAACTTTCCCTCCTGGCCCCCATGTTAGTCAATATGCTAACAGTTCTCTCTTTTCAGGTGTTGTCCCTCTGACCTTTAAATCTGCCATCATCACGGCTGTCCTCAAAAAACCAACCCATTTGTGGCTGCGCCTTATGTTTCTAGGCCCAATTTCTAGAATTGCTTCTCTACACCTCTCTACCTCACTTTCCTCCTTTAAAACACTCCTTTTTGACCAATCCTTTGGTCACCTTACCCAATATCTCATGTGGCTCAGTGTCATACTTTGTTTTGTAATGCTCCTGTGTACTGCTTTGGGACATTTTATTACATTAAAGGTGCTATATATAAGTTGTTGTTGTTGTTGCACAACATTGAATTTTACCCCCATAAAATCAAAGAGCAACTCAGACAGAACTTCTTCAGCAAAACATTGACTAACTTATCAGACAAACAGCCATCACAGGTGGGGCAAAGGGAAACTTTGAGAGGTTTCAAACAGGAAATAACAGCAACTTACAATCCTGAGCAAACAAACATGTACCATCTGCAGGAGTTGATGGCTTGTTAAAGGTTCCACATGGTGAAGAGATTCCGCACAGGAGGTGAGTGTGGCGGGGGTGCAGAGAGGCGGTGGGATGATGGGCTAACAAAATGGACAGATGGCCATCTCTTGTCCAAAATAAGCTACTGGTTAGGGGACTTCATAGAATGGATGTGGAGGTTATGGTGGAAAAAGAGGACTGTTAGAGGAGATGACTAAAAGCCAGGGTTCGAGAGGCTTCTGAAAGTGAGATTGGAAGTGGAGGGGTGCAGGGAGAGTGTTCCCGGGTGTGGGGCCAGGAAAGATGAAGGTCCCACCAACAAGGGTGAAGGGCAGGGAGTGGCAGATATAACAGGTGCATGAGTTGGCAAAGTGGAGGGTAAGCACTGTATTGCAGTTGTATGGTGGAGGCAAGGCCATGGAGTAATTTGTAAATAATCATAAAGATTCAACACTTGGCTAGGCCTTTATTGCAGGTGAGAATTAGGGCAGCAAAGTTTTGAATAAAGCAGGGTTTTTGTAGGATGAAGCACCAGAGATTGCTGAGAGTTCCACCTAAGATTGCACACAACTGGCTTCAGCTTGAGCAAGCAGCTGGAGGGTGGGTTAGGGGCCAAATGGGGCTAGGGCTAATGTGATGAGATTTTGGTGGAAGTCAAATTTAGAACCTTAGGTCTTAATAATGTTTAATTAAAGAGAAATCTGGCTCATCTAGGACTTGATGTCAGAGGACAGTCAGGCAGCTCCCGGGGTGAAATTTTACAGCCCTGTCATGAGAGATGTGGGGCCGTAAAAAGCGATGAGCTGTTCAAAGCTCCACTGACTTTGATGGGACCATAAAACTACCCCCACCATCTCTCAGTGTAGCATTCTCATGGTCCAAAGGTTGTTAATCATGACTCATGTCATGACATCACTATGGGGCAAGGTGAGGAAAGTGTACACAGAAAGTGTAAGCCAGGGTTTCACAAATGTGCAGTCCGTAATCACAGACTGCACACCCATGATTTACCAAGATGTGCATCCTGTGAGTGCTGCTTCCTGCTTGGAGTGCTGGAGCACAAAATTACCCCTAGTAAGTACAAGGAAGTAATTGATCATATTCCTGCCGTATGTTCACACACAAGTTTTGCCTTGGGAATCGGCAGATAATTATTCAGAGTGGAATACCTTGGATCTTCACTGCTTTGAGCTTAACTTGTAACCTTCCCTGAAGAACTTGGGCACAACACAAACAGGAACTTTCCATGTTTTATTCAGGGTGTCACTCCCTCAAAGAATCAGAAATACCAACAAACAAATATTTAACTCTACCTTCTCTGCCAAAGACAGCACAGTGCTCGCCTGGATAATTGCTACTTGCTCTTCATTTCTTAGATTCTAGAAAAGAAATATTAATAGATAAGCGTTGCAATATGAAATACATATGCATTGTACAGATAGATTAATTTATTTTTATTCTTTCATGGGTTGAAGGCATTGCTGCAAGGTCAATATCTGTTGCCCATCCCTAACTGCCCTCGAGGAGGTGATTGTGAGTTGCCTTCTTGAACTGCTGCAATTTATGTGGTGTAGGTACACCCACAGTGCTGTTAGGAACAGAGTTCGAAGATTTTCACTCAACGAAAGTGAAAGAATAGTGATATAGTTCAAAGTCAGGTGGTGAGTGGCTTGGAGAGGAACTTGCAGGTGGTGCAGGTGTTCCCATGTGTCTGCTGCCCTTGTCCTTCTAGGTAGAGGTTGCAGATTTGGAACGTGCTGCTTAAGGAGCCTTGATGAGTTGTTGTAATGCATCTTGTAGATGGTACACGTTGCTGCTACTATGCATTGGTGGCGAAGGGAGTGAATGTTCAATGTGTTTTAATGGGGTGCCAATTAAGCAGACTGTTTTGTCCTGAATAGTGATGAGTTTCTTGAGTGTTGTTGGAGCTGCACTAATCCAGGCAAGTGTATTCCATCACACTCCTGATTTATGCCCTGTAAACAGGCTTTGGGAATCAGGAGGTGAATTACTTCCCAGCCTCTGACTTGCTTTTGTAGCAGTATTTATATAGCTGGTCCAGTTAAAATCCTGATCAATGGTAACCCCAGGATGAAAAAGCAGTTAGAAAAAAAAATATTCAAGATATATTACTGAATGCAATTCAACTGCAAACTGTCTGACAATTAATATAAAATAAGAAAAATCAGTCAAAATTGTTCAACTTCATAAATTGAAGCCTACACTGAAATATGAGGCACACCTTTCTCTTGATTGAACAATCCTATTGTGTGCCAGGAAACCACATGCTCACAGCCCCTGATTTTTATCTCTAAATTACTGGATGGGAGATTGAAAATATAAGCTAGTGATTTCCCCAGCAACACTTGCATTCAGTGCTGTCACATACCTCAAGCACCTGGACAGGGAATAAGTCTTGCAGGAACACATAGGTTTTGTTTATCTGAAGCACACTTCATGCAAACTCCATTCATAGATACAACACCTTTCAATGGAAAATATATCATTTGCTGGTTGCAATGTATAATTAAGAGCCATCATCAAAGTGCCCGACTGTTTTGTTGTTGTGAATTCGCGAAGCAAATTTTATTTTCCCCTTCAGCATTAGATGAGTGGTTAAAGTTTAAATATCACATACGGCAGCACAGGCTTGAATGTTTAAAGTAAAATCCAGGTGAAATTTCATTGTTACTTCGATCTTCATCAGGGCTTTGTTAGCTAAGATTAAAGGGCAACGACTGAGATTAAATGGGCAACTAACCAGGTACACTGCAAAAGGTGTAAAGTGAAGATTTTCATAAGGATCATGTCCTCTTTCCCCCATATGTACACACGATCTTTTGTTTGCAGAAAGAAGCATTGGCAGAGAGATAACTGGCTTTCTCTGTAGTAAAAGGGAAATAATCCAGCCAAGTCTTCGTATATTGCTTAATGTGCAACTCCAAGTTGCCAACTCAAGGCCTGCATTAGCAAAGGCCGGGGTGCAACTTGCCTGCCTACTCATGCAAGGAAACACATATTGCTTCAGTGTGTGCAAGGACTTTCCATCTGACTTTAACTGTGCCATTGCAAGCAAAGGCACCATGGAGAAATCAAACCCTTTCCCACAGGGAAGGGAAAAAAGAAAGTGAGATGGGCATAGAGGAATTAACCCTCTTCACTTCTGCAGAGCAGCCATAATGGGAAAACTGGATTCATCCTGACTCTGTCAGCAAAGAGAGACTAAAGGATGGGAGAAAATATGAGAGAAGAATAAACTAGTTTCATTATTAAAACCATAGACTATTCTATCCATTGGTTGATTTGCCTTTGGGGATAAGCTCAAGTCCTTTTGTTTTTCCTCAAGCACAAAGCTCCTCCTCTAGGGGGCAATAAAGCTTCTTGTCCTCTCACACTTCCCCCATTTTCAAAGAGAGGGTCTGACCGCAAACAATATGGTAGAATCCCGTCTACTTCCTTCTTGATAGACAGTTAGCATTACTCTTGTTCAGATTTTCAGCTCTCCTCACACTTTAAGCTCTTTCATGGCAGAGTGGGGAAACAGTTTTTGACATGAAACAACTAAAATGACTCAGGTGCGTCCAGAATTATTGTGGGCAATTTTCTCGAGTGCTCACCCCTTACTGATGGTGGGAGCATGGAAGCACAAGTAGTGTTGGCAATAATAATTAACTATTTGAATTAATAAGCTGGTCTTTTACCAGCTTCGGTCTCTTGCAATGTAACCCCCCCCCCCAAGAAAATAAAATCAAGCCACTAAATGCAGTCATATTTTCCTCTGCAAATTCAAAGGACAATAGTTCCAGTCTTAGGGCTGTTTTCTTGCCTCTAAATTTTTCCCATCCCCTGTCGAATGCGCAGAATCCCAGATGGTCTGTGGTTCACTGGTGCCAGCTGCCCTTTAGCCCCATGCGTGAAATTGAGCCAAGACACCAAGGAGATAAATTTCCATTTCAGTGGGGGCACAAAATGGGCAGTTGTAATGCAGTGCTTGCCAGTCATACGGCCTGCACCGCTTTCTTTGCTATTACCTGAATGAAAAGGGAAATCGAGCAGGAATTATGAGTGGTCCATCCACTACTGCCCATTTTGCTGTTCACCCTCAATGAAGTTGAATTTTACTAACTCCCACCATGGAGTGCATCACATCCGATTTTGATCCCATTCACATTAGGTATCCACACACATACATATTCAAATTGGTGGGGTGGCAGGGAACTCAATGCTAACGAACAGCAGTAACTCAACCAGATTTTTCCCAGCTATTATTCAGCAGTGTACAGGTCAATTGATGTCCTTTAACCAATTTCCCAACTGGGAGCAACTAACTTACTAGAGAAAAAACAAAAATAAAAACAAAAAACTGCGAATGCTGGAAATCCAAAACAAAAACAGAACTACCTGGAAAAACTCAGCAGGTCTGGCAACATCGGCGGAGAAGAAAAGAGTTGACGTTTCGAGTCCTCATGACCCTTCGACAGAACTAGGTGAATCCCAGGGAGGGTTGAAATATAAGCTGGTTTAAGGTGGTGGTGGTGGGGGTGGGGGTGGGGGGGGTGGTGTTGGGTGGGGGGAGAGAAGTGGAGGTCCACTTCTCTCCCCCCAACCAAACCACACCCCCCCCCCGCCCCCCCCACCCCTCCCACCACCCCCAAACCCACCCACCACCACCTTAAACCAGCTTATATTTCAACCCTCCCTGGGATTCACCTAGTTCTGTCGAAGGGTCATGAGGACTCGAAACGTCAACTCTTTTCTTCTCCGCCGATGCTGCCAGACCTGCTGAGTTTTTCCAGGTAATTCTGTTTTTGTTTTTAACTTACTAGAAACACAGGGGTGAACTTACAAGCTTCTCACACAGTCCCCCCCAAGCAACGAACTATCGCCATCACGGTGGCTGCAGCTAGGTTCCACTGGGCCTACTGTTGGGTAACTGGACTGGTCCTTTTTGTCAGGCCCATTTAGCATGTAAACTGTCCTCCTATAATACATATAGGATTGTGGTTGTCATTTCTCAACTAAACTGGGTGGCGCGAGGACATGTACACAGTATCAGCTGGCGACCTGATTCAAAGGCAAGTTCTTCTTGAAATTTACTAACCTCCGCCCAAAAATGTCAACAGGCTATCTGTCCATGGAGTGCATAACACCCAAGTTTGACCCCATTTATATTTGGTATCCACACATGTACATTTACAACTGGGGTAGGTGGGGAGAACTGGTGAATATCACTAACTATTGTGATCAGGCCCAGAGCAACAGTAATACTTCATCAAGCTTCACAAAAAACTGCCAGGAATGCTGCCAGTCCAGCTTCCCTCCTTCCAGACATCAGAACAACCCATTCACACCCCTTACCTCCACCAATGGATCTACCATATTCTAGGTCATAGAACTGGTAGGGTGGGCGGGCTGGCCTGGAGTCAGTGGGCTGTCCCTAAGGTGCTCAATCTCAGGCTGCATCCTGCCATCCTGATGCTAATGAGGGAGTAGAAAGGGCCACACCTGTCAGGCAGCAGAAGCAAAATGCCCGCAGTCCGCTCAGGGAAGTGTTGGAGGCAGGGGGTATCCACCCCTTGTAACTTCAGTTCCTCACTGGACAATAGATGGCAATGTATTTAGCCACTGAGCAATGAATTAGGGGTTGATGCCAATGAGACATGGACTCATGTACTGATAATGCAAAGCAAGAGTGGACAGATCTTCTGTTATAAAGGGAGCCCTCAATAGAGAAATTGCAATAGCAAGATTTTACTATGATTATACAACTTTGTGAGGAAAAATAAACACTTACCCCATTATCTCCTAGTATGTCCAGCTGTTTAATGAGGTCATGAATGGAGACATCCTGTGAAGTAAATTATTCCAAAGATATTTAGCTGGCTAATTATTACAAAAGTCAAGTACAAATCAAACAACATAATTAAGTTTTCATTCATTGTTACATTAATGTAAGATCCACACACAAAATATACAAGGAGCTGGCATGTTTTGGGGATGGGTGAGAGAATATGGAGCTGGATAGCATAACATTGCTGTTGACTTAATGCACGGCTCGATGCCATACTCTGTTTCATTCTGCGTCTGTGAATCATCTTGGGGTGTTTCATTATGTTAGGGCATTATAAAAATGTAAGTTGTTGTTCAATAGCGGTGTTAGTGCCAAGGCCACCAGAAAGACTTGCAAAGGAATGAGCTACTCTTGAGTGTGCTGGTGGAAACTGCAACACCACCTGGAGGTACCATGGTAGACATGCAGATTTACTTTAGAAATTGTCACAAGCATATGGAAAACTGGTGGATTTGTGAACCTAATATTAAGGTGTGCTGGAACCTGGACTTGTGTTTGAATCTAGCTAAGGCTAAAGTGATGGAAGTCCCCCTTCTGTTGGCAGCATATTGTTTCTGAGTCCCAGAGTACACAACAGGCAGGCCACAAGAATGTTTGGGAGAAGATACGGGAAGATTACATTTGATGGATTAGGAGTCACTTTTTTGAGATTGAGGTTGAAGCATGGGGCAAGGCACAGGAGCCTTTTCTCTCTATCTAACCTATGGTACATCTAACCTATGAATGCTTGAAGCTGACACTGCAAACAAGTTTTCCATTCCTTGCTACTTTGGGGGCACTCTTGCCCCAACACTGAAGGTCCAGCACTTTACCTAGGATCTGAAATGATACTTAAGTGAGGTATGCTTTCAAAGTTCTACCAATATTCACCCCTCAAACAACAGTGAAAAACAAATTAACTGCTCAACATATGGGATCTTTCTTCCAAAGTGGCTGCTGTCTTTGTCCACACAACAACAATTTTTGAATTCAGAAGTGAACCAATTTACATGAAGTTCTAAGAGATATGATAAGGAGTTATGTAAATGTCTTTGTCTTTTTATTCTTCATTTTGACAAGCACAAAGATAGTTGATAAAGATGTAAAATAGATGTCAATAGATGATCTTGTATTTTCAATGATCATCTTTCAAATGATCAATGTTGCAATCTGTTATTGCGCAATCTGCTGGTGCTGTAGGTTTTTTAAAATCACCATCTGCAACACTTCTGCATAACTAGAAGAATTTGATGGAGAGATATCAGAAGCTTGACACCATGCCCATCTGGTTATAAGTCACAAGAACACACTTGGGGCAGAATTTTGCCCTTGACGGGCGGGCTCAGTGGGGTGGGCAGAAGGTGTCACTTCTGCCCCTGACAGTGCAAAATGAGTGCAGCACAAACTACATCAAAGGATATGAAAATTGCAACCAGTGTGGGGGTCAGTCCTTAAGTAAGAACACATTTAACTTAAAGTGAGACAACATTAAAGGGTCAAATGGCTGTACTGCAAAAGATGGTTTGTAGTGGTAATCGCCAAAATTGGCCCAAGTTTCATATTCCAGGAGCCAACAGAAACTTTAACTGAGCTTTTATAACAAGCTGGGAGATGAAACAAAATTATTCAAGTAGAGACACAGACCATGGATCGATCTCATGAATGTGTTAACATAGAAACAGCTGGTGCAATCAGACCACATAATACTTTATGTTTGCCCAAATCTAAGTGACAGTCTTGACTTTTGAACCCCTGTAGCCAAGCTGTTAACAGGATTTTAAAAATGGCGACCACAGTTCTAATGCATCCCCACATCCCTTGGAAATGTTAATCTCAAAAGTATTTCAGTAGCTAAACTCATTCACTAACCTGATGATGCTGATAAGCCCAGAATAATCCCCATCAAAACACCTTTATAAGTTAATGGGCTATTCACAAACCCAGCATGTGGAATTGAAACAAGATTTAGGATGTTACAATCTAAAGGGTGGAGATGGGGTGGGTGGGGTTACATCAATCATTGTCACGGGTACTTAGGGACAGAGGTCTGCATTTTTCGCCCAGACTTGGCCTCCTCAGAAATGCGAAGCATACCTTTTCTTAGGGTCCCTCTTCGTAGTGCAGGAGTGTTGGGGGAAGCCAAGCCATGCCCCCTTTTATGGCACCAGCTGCAGTATTCAGGTAAGTTTAAATATCCAAAGCCACTTTGAGAAGCTACCGTAAGAAGGGAAGTGCATAAGCTAAGTGGGTGAGGGGGTAGCGCGGTAGGTAAGTGGGTGAGGGTGTAGCGTGGTAGGTAAGTGGATGATGGGGTAACTTGGTAGGTAAGTGGATGACAGGTAGAGCGGCAGGTAAATGGATGGGGTTGAGCGCAGCAGGTAAGTGGGTAAGGGGGTAGCGTGGCAGGTAAGTGGGTGTAGGGTTAGGATGACAAATAAATGGGTGAGGGGGTAGCGCAGCAGGTAAGTGGGTGACTTGCAAGGGTAACTGCGGGCAGGATTAATCATCCCCACAGATGGAAAGATATTTCTTAAGGAATTATCAGGGTGAGTACTGTTTGAAATTAAGGAGAGTTGAAGGGAATAGAATGGCCCAGAACTTCGGATCTCCAGATGGTCACCCTGGAGATACCTTCTAAGATGCACTGGGGACATCTCAGAAGTCCCCATACACTGACTGCATGGGAATTGCCCTGGAGGTTTGGACTTCCGATGGGGATTTCCTCTGCGTCTGGAACCCTCGAAAACTCTGAGTAAAAGTCAGAGAGTTCAGATGGTTCTGACTCATTTACCAGAAATAATTACCCAGGAAAAGTTAGAAAGATTAAAACCAGTTCTAACCACTGGGTAATTATACTACTGATCCTCGACTCCCCACTGGAATCCCTAACCTCCCCAACCCATCTACCCCTGACCCGGCCACCCTCTGACCCCCCGACTATCCCCGTATTCCGTCCCCAACCCAACTTTCCTTCCGACCCAACTTCCCTCCCGACGCACCCTGCCCCCTCACTACCCACCTGCTATCTTGCCCCTTCACCCACTTACCTGCCACCTGACCCTCTCACCCACTTACCTTCTCGCTGTAGTTTCTCAAAGTGGCTTTGAGATATTTAAACTTGTCAGATTATGGCAGCTAGTACCATAAAAAGGGGGCGAGAAATGCAGAGTTCCAGTGCAAGGTAAGTAAATAGAAGAAGAGTGGCAATTCAACAGTGATTTCCAATCTTCGGAAGATTCAGCCCCATATGTGAGTTTTGATTGAAAATTGAAGGGGGCAGGGTACAGACATTTGTATGTTATCCATGGTATAATAAACAATTAAAAGAATATGGAGTTGTGCTAAGTTGTGAGGCTTGACCATTTTACCCAACCCAGACATATTCAGGTTAGACTCTGGAATTGGAGCATAAGAGGGAAGGTGCAGGTGCACTACCAAAGCAGTATAGCACAGTTAGAACAGTGAGGGTAGGGTGATAATGACAGAGGTAAAAGTTCATTCTCATAGAAGCCAAGAGACAAATCAGATCACTAAACCCTAATACATCTCAGATTCCAGCTGGCTATTCAAAATCAAATAAGTATCCTAACTCATGGCAACACAGTCACTACAGGCTAAGTGTCTGCTAAGTACACTTGAAGTCACAGTTAAAGATAAGGTTTGTTTTTGATAACATCCAATTATTGCTGGATATGTCTGTGTGTAGCATTTAAATATAAGTTTTATTACCCAGCAGAATATACGTCCAATGTTATTGTTAAGCAATATAGGAGAAAGGGACAGACATGCAGCTTGCTGTAGAGATAAGTACATTAAATTCCTCAGAATGACTGGGCAGGATGCCAAGTGGCCTGTGGGACAGCTGTGTCTGACAATTCCTTCTCAGCAGAGTGAGCCAGGTGGCTGGGAGTTTTCTGGTAGTGTGTGCACTCAGATTCTGAGTAATCTGCCAAGAGTGTGAGATAGAACTACAGAACCAGAGTTGTGGCACAGAATACAATCATTCGGCCCATCATTGTCTGTGTCAGCTCTCAGCTAGATTAATCCAAAACTCATCCCATTGTCCTGTTCTCTTCCCCTTAACCCTTTTTAAAAAAAAAATTTGTATGACAGTGAGACATACCTTCCATCTCTAGTAACCCAGTGCAATGCAGCCCAGGTAACGTAGAGGTAGTGATCAGAGCACGGAAGGTAGCCTTTTAGCCCATCCTGCCTGAGCTGGCTCTTTGAAAGAGCTATGAAAGAGTCCCACTCCCCTGTTCTTTCCTTGTGAACTTGTACTTTTTTTCCCCCTTCAGCTACTTATTTGATTCCCTTTTCAAAGTTACTGTCGAATCAGCTTGCACCACACTTTCAAAAAGTGCATTCTAGATCACACCAACTTGCTACGTGAAAAGAAAATTACCTCATGCCACCACACTTCTTTTGCTAATCACATTACATCTGCCTCCTCTGGTTACTGACACTTTTGCCACTGGAAACCATTTATCCTTATTTACTCCACCACAACCCTTCATAATCGTGAACAACTCTGTCAAATTTCTTCTTAACCTTTTCTGCTCCAGTGAGATTAACCTCAGCTTCTTCAGTTTCCCTCCACACAACTCAAGTCCCTCATCCCTGGCATCATTCTCATAAATCTCTTCCGCACCGTCTTGAAGGCCTTGACATTCTTCCAAATGTGTGGTGCCCAGAGCTGAACACAATATTCCAGCTGAGGCCGAACCAGTGTTTTATAAAGATCTAGCATAAATTTTAGAGTTTTGTACTTTATGCCTCTACTTATAAAGCCACGTTCAAAGATTTGTATTCATTTGCCCACCTTCACTGACCCCACCGCCCCAAGTTTCTCTGTTACTGTCCCTTTAAAATTGTACCAGTTAGTTAGTATAATCTCTCCTCATTCTTCCTGCCAAACTGTATCACTTAACACTTCTCCAAATTAAATTTCATCTGCCAGGTGTCTGCCGATTTCACCAGTTTCTTTATGTCCTTCAGACGTCTGTTACCATCCACCTCATAGTTTACTACAGCTCTGAGATTTCTGCTATCTGCAAACTTTCAAATTATGCATTGGATACCCAAGTTCAGATCATTAATACACAATCAGAAAGAGAAGTTATCCTAATACCAATTGGGAAACGCCACAATATACTTGCCGCCAGTCTGGAAAACAACTGTTCTTTGCTTTCTGTCCATTAGCCAATGTAGTGTCAACACTAGCACAGCCCCTTTAATCCCACGGGCTTCAATTTTAAAAGGTGCTTTTGACTGATTGTACGCAGAAGTCAAAATAGAGTTGGCTCTTTGTATTATTGCTTCCTATTACTACACAAGTAAAAGCAAAGCTAATGCTTAAAACCCTAAAAAGCAGTTTACCAAGAAGCACACTGTTTTGATGCATGTGTCACAGTTTTAATACTTACATCAGTAAGGGATTACAGTAATATTCACAACTCTTGTTTTTGGAATGCATTGCTGACGGTGCAGTGGGCGATGATTCTCTGCAGACTTTTAAAAGAGAGCTGGACTAGCTCTTGATTAGGCAGATTGCATCATTTAAGGGGAGATGATGGTGTAATGGTAATATCACTGGACTAGTAATCCAAAAACCCAGGCTAATGCTCTGGAGACAGGGGTTCAAATTAATAAACCTGGAATTAAAAGCTAGTCTCAGTAACGGTGACAATGAAATTATCACTGATTGTGGTAAGAACCCATCTGGTTCACAAATGTCCTGCAGGGGAGAAAATCTGTCATCCTTACCTGTTCTGACCTGGATGTGACTCCAGACATGCAGCAATGTGGTTGACTCTTAACTGCCTTCTGAAATGGCCTAGCAAGCCACTCAGTTCAAGTGTTGGGCAACAAATGCTGGCCTTGCCAGTGATGCCCACATCCCAAAAATGATTTTTTTTTTAAATCAGAGGTAGGTGGCTTAGCAAATCACACAGGTCCATGTGATCACTTGTATTGGTTTGATCAGCTGAAGAGGTTGGAGAGCAATTGGCCAGAGTGTTTTTGCTTATTGGACCTGGGTTTTGCCTCTCTCAGGCGATTACCTGGTTGCTAAGAGGGAATGGGAGGGGTAGAAAGTGGCCAGTCACCATGCTCGGGATATCACAAATGTTGTTCAGGTTTGATGGACCATTTGGGCTATTCTTGCCCGTCAATTGCCCGTCAGAAGAGATTTATGAGAGTGATGCCAGGGATGAGGGACTTGAGTTGTGTGGAGGGAGACTGAAGTAGCTGAGGTTAAACTCACTGGAGCAGAAAAGGTTAAGAAGAAATTTGACAGAGCTGTTCACGAGTATGAAGGGTTGTGATGGAGTAAATAAGGATAAATGGTTTCCAGTGGCAAAAGGGTCAGTAACCAGAGGAGGCCAGAATTTTCCGTTTGCCAGTCGGGCGGACCAGACCAATTCGGCGGCAGGCGGGCGGCCGATTGTCGCTGAAGAAATGGGCCCCGCCGCCATTTTCCGCGAGTGGGCCAATTAAGGCCCGCCCCGCGGGTAAGTGACTCCTGTGGAGAATGGGAAAATAGTCGCGGGGGCAGGCGGACTCAGACTGCCTGTTCTAATGGGGAACCGGCAATCTGCATAAAGAGTGGCCAGGTAGCCTGCTTGAGGCCGTGCACCATAGCCACTCGGGGAGAGAGGGAGGGAGGTGCAAGTGGAGAGCAGCGTGAGCAGGAGGAGGAGGGCAGGCTGCAGGAGAGGCCAACGGGGGGCCACTGTGCCCCCCCGATTTTCAGAAGCATGCCTTGCTGTCTTCCTGCAAGAGGTGGGCATCCGTCAGCACCTTATGTATCCGGAGGATGGGAGGAGGAGGAGGGCCCCCTTTTCACCAGCCAGGCATGGGAGGAGGTGAGTGATGCTGTAAGTGCCCATGATGATGTGCGGCGCACTGGCACACAGTGCAGGAAACGATTCAATGATTTGCTGCACTCTGAACGGGTGAGTACCATGTCTGTCTTGGCCATTTGACCCAGAAGGCAGCCTTAGCCTTTGAGCCCCCACCCCACCATGTCTTGCTGTCATTACTGCATAGGGAATCTGACGCATACTGGATGGGCAAATGGGTACTGACCATGCTTACACCAGCCTTAGTGGTTGAGGAGAAGAAGGGTTCGTCCCGCAGCATATGTTGGTCTTTGTGGCATTTGAGTAGTCTGGAGGCAACCTGCAGGGGAGGCCGCTAGACACATACTCAGAACTCCAACACATGTCATATTGATGGTAATGAGATGGTGCAAGGGGTACCTCAAGATGTTTTGGGCAAGTGCCATCTTGCATTGGCAGCGCACCTAGTTGCGCCTCCTTGCCATGAGTGCTAAGAGCTGTGTGATATTCAAAGTGATGGACGCCGAATGTGTCCAAGGTGGCCGTTGGGGGAGGGTGTTGGGTCCAGCCATCCTATCTTCTGGGGACTGATCACCAGTAGTGTGGACAGGAGCTGCTGGAGGTCTCAGATAGGCCAGTGTGGTTGGGGTACACCGTGCACATGCAGAGTCCGTGAGTGAACAGCCCCAATAAATCCTCTTCTCTGTTTAGCAGGCAAAAACTCACCACAATGCCCAGGAGCTCCAGAGGACTGGAGGTGGGTGCGCCCTCCTGCAGCACCTCATGCCTTTTGAAGAGCAGGCCATGGAGCTGGGCAGCAGTCAGGAGGCCAGGGCAGCCGGGCGCGGTGAGGCTGAGGTCCGGTGGGCAGGTATTTGAGGTCCACAGTCCCATCCACTCTGTCTACCCATCATCCAAACCACTGATGGTTGCTGCAATCATTAATGCTGAAACAATGCTCATTCACAGACTGAGACATTCTGACGTGTGGGTCATACAGAAAGGACCCTCGTCCCCTTGAGGATTCGCGCCTCCACCACCTTCCAAAGTCACCTTATCCCATTTGTGACCACTATTACCATGGTCTAACATGCCATTGGATCGCTGCTGCACAGCCAAAGACTTATTTCATCTGAGGGGGTTTGGGACCTCCAGCACCCTTTCAGCCAGTGCGCCCCACATTACTTTGTCCAAGAGGTCCTCAGCTGTGAACATCATTGCACTCAACTTATATGAATGCCACCACGTTACTCATCCCTGCACCAAGGGGAAATGTTGCCTTCTGCCCACTCAGTCTATGCCCCTCCTTACGGAATGGAGGTCAATAATGTGACCTCTCAATCTCCTGTGATCGATGGCAAATGTCGCAACTGTTTGCAATGCTTCCTCAGCCCAGCAACTATCCAGGCCACAATGCATCCAGGTCAGGTACCTCTGCACTCTCCCTACTTCTATGGTTCATTACATGCCATATGGCATTCCTGAGGCCATCTGACCAGCCTGTCTGCATGTGCGTTTAATGTTTGGGGCTCGTCTTGATTCTTTTTCAACTCACCAATGTTCTTCTCCTTAGGGTTTTGAAGGGTGAGTGACTTATGAGGCTGGAGGGGAAAGGGAAGAAAGGTTGAACTGAACATACGCTAACTGATGCACTGCCTTGTTGTTAATTTCAGCATCACCACCAGAGCGACCCGCACCTTGACCCCGTGACCCCCCCACTCCACATCTGAGGGTCAACAAGCGCAACTTGCAGCACATCATTTCAGCCAGCCAGGCACCAGTGCAGACACACACCTCGGTGGGGACTTTACCGTCGGCTAGTGTCCCGGGTCACAGTGGAGAAGGCACATCACAATCGCTGGAGGAGATGGTAGGGGCAGAGAGTGCCGATGGCATCAGCAGCCGGAGGGCTGCAAGGGACAAGGTACATGCTGAGTCCGGCACTGATGACGTGCCTCTGGAGTTGTCCCCATTGCAGCAGCTGCAGGACAGGCGCCAGGAGGTGCGTTTGCATTTGGCAGGGTTGCATGAAGGAGTGATTCAGTTGCTCTCTGCGATGGAGAAGTCTAGGCAGAGTGCACGGGAAGAATCCGCACTCAGGGCAGAGCATCAGGATTCCTTCAATGAGAAATTGCGACTCTCATAGAGAGGGGCTTCCACCAAATGGATCAAAATAAGATTGGGTTACTCTCTGACCTGCAAGCCCCCACAGCAGTTCTGACCACAGGTGGTGTTTTCCATTGCGGGAGATGTTGTGGACACGCATGGGCACCGAGTGCCGGTGCTTCATCTGCGGTGAGCAGGGAGGTAGATTTGGACCTCATGTCGGCGCAGCAGCTGCCTGCCGTTGCTGCGAGCTCCTCTCGGGGCGCTCCAGATGAGGGCAGCAGCTCCTCCGCCCCTCTGCCAGTCAACGTTTCTTCCGTTGAGGCTGCAACAACTGGGGAGGCACCAGTTCTGGAACTGGCCACTCCCTCCCAGACGGGGCCATCACAGGCTTCACAGGCCAGAGGACACCTGCCAAGGTTATCACGCCCAATAGGACACCAGAGTCAGCAGGCTGTTCTCAAGCCACTCCGAGCAATGGGGCGGCACCTAGACGTAGCACCCAAAAACGTAAGCATAAGGCACCTTAGGCACTTCACGGGTATGTCACTGGTGATTTTGTGTTGGCCTTAGAACAGAGACCCATATTTTCATGATCAGTAACAAGTGGAGTGTGTTTTTGTTTTGGACAAAATAAAGTCTACCTTTGTAACCATGGCTGAGGGTCTTTTGTTTGTGGTGCATTTTTCTTTTTCACCGATTTATCATGAGTGTTTGAGTGGACATTGATGTTTCTGTACTAAGCCCTTATTTGCAGCTGAACAGGTGGAAGATGTAGCACCTAAGTGCCATGTGTGGAAATGCCAGGCAATGCAGGTCCTGCTGATCTACGTGTGTGGAGCTAGCTGAACGTTCTTTGGATTAAATTGTCGCGGGTGTCCCTGCCTCCTTGGTGTAAATGCGGGTCATCGTTCTGCCCCTCATCATCATCCTGTGCTTCCTCATCCTCTGAGCCACTGCTGGATTCATCATGTGCAGCCTCATCCAGGGCATCAGTGTGTTCATCGTCAACTGCATCCCTCCGTTCTAGTGCAAGATTGTGCAGGGCGCAGCAGACTACCACTATCAGAGAGACGCGATCTGGGGGGTGCTGAAGTGCGCCCCCTAAGCGGTCCAGGCAACGGAATCGCATCTTGAGAAGACCAATGACTCTCTCCACCACAGCCCTTGTGGTGTCCTGGCTCCTATTGTACCTGAGTTTCTGTTCTTGGATGGCGGAGATGTGTCATGAGCCACCTTCGCAGGGGATAGCCCTTGTCACCCAGCAGCCAACCATCCAGCTGAGCCGGAGCACTGAAGAGCCCCGGCACCTGGGAGTGTCTGAGGATGTAGGCGTTGTGGGAGCTGCCTGGGTATCCTGCATGGACTTGTAGAATCTGCATCCTGTGATCACACACTATCTGCACGTTCATGGAGCGGAAGCCCTTCCTGTTGACGAAAGCACCGGGCTCACCTGCTGGCGCCTTGATGGCCACATGTGTACAGTCTATTGCACCCTGGACACGGGGAAGCCAGCAATGGCTGCGAAGCCTCTGGCTCGCTGTGCCTGACTTGCCTGGTTGCAGCGAAAGTGGATGAAGGTCAATGCCCGTCTGAACAGAGCATCTGTAACCTGCTTGACACGAGTGTGGACAGCTGATTGGGAGACACCGCAAAGATCACCCACCGAGCCCTGGAAGGAGCCAGAGGCATAGAAGGGGAGGGCAACTGTGAGCTTCAGAGTCGCTGGCATGGGGTGTCCAGTCCACCCACACAGTTAGGGGAGATCTCAGGGCCAATCATCTGACAGATATAGTTGGCTGTCTCCCTTGAGAGTCGGAGCCTCCTTCTGCACTGCACCTGAGGTAGCTGCTTCATCGCCTGTGTACCCTGGCAGCAGGATAGTGGCGTCTTCTGCAGACCCTTGCACCTTGGACAACCTCTTGGCCCTGCGCCCGTTGTGCCTGCACCTGGCCTCCCGAAGGTGGCTCCCCTGGAGGCTGATTGTTCACTCCTGGCCTCCTCGTTATTCTATCCCTCCCTTCCTCCTCAAGGGAGCTGCCTCCAGTGGAGAGGTCAGAACCCATATCCCCAGGCTAAATGGAGGCCTCCAGAAAGCTGCAGGCCCGAGAAAGATTACTGTCTGCAGACTGGTTTCAAAGTACACAAGAAGCTCTTGGAAATCGATGAGAACTACTAACAATCACACAGGCAACTTTTAAACAATTTCATCAATTATAACTTCGTCAAAAACATAAACAACCCCTCTGAGTCCACATATCCCAACATTGCAAAAGTTTTCTTAAATAATCTGCTACCCGCCTTCCTGTTGAGCCCATGCGCCGACCTGAAGTTTGCACGGGCCCCTCAAAATCATACACAATTGGCAAGTTAAGGGGCTTAACGAGCCCTTCAATTAATGGCGGGCGAACTGAGCGCGCCCGCCCACCAAAATATCACGATGCCGCGCGCTGATGTCGACACACTCGCACACGTCATTTTAAGCACTGAAATGCGGGCTACACCATCAGCACGTCAGCCGGAAAATCCTGGCCTATATGTCTGTATGTAACCCACCTGCAAGGAGATCAAATCGTCTACACTAGCCCGCAACCATAATCCTCAAAATTGGGAATTTAAGAGGCCTGTTTGCAACGTTGGCTGAGTGTGGGTAAGGGTTAGGGCTGGAACATGTAATCAAGGTACTTCCTGGGTGCATTATAGTACACACAGAAGTATCCTGGGTTGGAAACACTCTGAGTTAAAAGCTGTGGACACGTGTAGAAATTTATAAGGTGCTCAGCTTTTCGCTGACATTTTTAAGTCATGTAAGCATTGCTCCAAGCACATAACCATCTATTGTTCTTGGTGCATTAAATTGGTTCATAAGGCTGTAGATGCTTCCAAATGTTAATGTTTATGTACAACTGCAAAAGGCCCAGTGGAATCAGGGAAGGAAAGACTAGCATTTGGATCAGATCATCAATAGGAACCATCTCCAAGTGCTTTACATCCCACGCTTCTGATTTTGGTCGATAGCATTACCCAGGCAGTTGGAGATGGGGACACCATTTCCACTCAAAGTTGGGGGGTGGTGGTGGTGGATAGCGTGGATGCAGCCCAACAGACTTGAACCATTTTGAAGGTTGGCAAACTACCTACACAATTCGAGTGCTGATAGGCAGGCAGTTCACAGTTTCTGAGAGGATGGTAAATCCAGGAAGTCAGACACTGAGCGTTGGCCATAGGCAGCAATTTTTGGGGATGGGGAGTTTGTGGGGGTGGTGGGAGGATATGAGGGAGGAGGCATGACTGAATATAATTTGAGGGGCCAAGGACACTGCTTGAAGGAACAGCAACAGCAATTTCCTTCTAATTCTTTGATGGTTTGTGGGTGAACAAAGGGAAGTTAAGAGTCAACCACATTGCTGTTAGCTCTGGAGTCACATGTAGGCCAGGCCAGGTAAGGACAGCAGATTTCCTTCCCTAAAGGGCATTGTTAACCAGATGGATTTTTACAACAATCAATAATAGCTTAATGGCACATTTCTGAAACTAGCTTTCAATTCCATCAGCTGCCATGGTAGGATTGGAACCCATGTCTCCTGAGCATTAGCCTGGACCTCTGGATTACCAGTCCAGTGAAATTACCACTATGCCACCCTCTCTCCCTTATTTCAATTCAGGTAATCCTGAAGGCTCCAAACAGTCAAATCGGTAAATTGATAATAGACCTTCTTCCAGTACTCATACTAACCTCTAACAAGCATATGGAAAATTGGTGAATTTGAAAACCTAATGCTAAGGCGGGCTGGCATGTTCTCTTGGGCCTGCGTTTGAATCTAGCCAGGGCTAACTCAATGAAAAACTGCCCTCTATCGGCAGCCAGTTTCTACTGGCTATGAATCCCATAGCACAAAATATATACATATTGATCATAATTCCTGGGCAGACCTCAAGAAGACATGGGAGAGGATTTTTCCCTTGATGGGCAGGCTCGGCGGGGGTGGTTGGGAAGCAGATCGCCGCCCGCAATTGGGGCCGGACCGCAATTTCACACTGGCGGGCCTTACATGCAACTCGACCAGCAGTGCTCAGCACTGCCTGTGTTGAGGGGGTGCATTCAGGAAAAGCTCTCTGAGGCACAGAGATGCCTCAGGGAGATGAAGAGTTCTGAAAATTAACAATAAAGATTTTTGAAATAATAAAAACATGTCCACTCATGTGACTCTGTCACAAGAGCAGCGACCATACTACATATAAGTGTTAAAAGTTTTAAGCTTTTTTTTAAACGATTGGTCAAAACCTCATCCCACCTGTGGATGAGGTTTCGCCAAAAATGCAAAAACCGTAAGTTTGGACGGGCAGCGAAAAATTAAAATTTAAATCAATTTAACTGTTAATGGCCTTCACAGGCCTTTTAATTGTTAGCTGGCGTGCTGCCGATTCCTGCACGTGTCCACCAACCGAAATATCACGTACACGCGCGATGATGTCTGGATGCTCGCCCGACATCATCATGTGTCACTTTACACTCGAGTGGGTCGGGCACGCACATGCCCACTCAGCAAAAAATTCAGCCTATGGTGTAATAGGGGTCACTTTCTGGATATGACCGTTTCCTACCCTGTACCATCCAAGGACGACAGGCGGGTTATCATCAAACAGGAATATAACTGGTGACAGCAACAATGTCTCTGGAGGTCTAAAGATACCACAAGACTTTGGGCAGAATTTTACATCCCACGAGCGGGCGTAAAATAGCACGTGATGATGTTGGATGAGAGTCCCGACAACATCACGTACTCGCACGATATTTCGGTCTGCGGGAACGCACAAAAGTAACAAGCGCATTCGCCAATAATTAAGAGGCCTATTAAGGCCATTGAAGTATTAATTAAGACAGGTTTTTCGCTGCCCGCCCAACCTTATGGTTGGCGGGCGTGCAAATCGGCCAGACGGCCATTGCATTTTTGAGGAAACCTCATCCACAGGCAGGATGAGGTTTCTGACATTAATTTTAAAAAAATAAAATGTTTTGACATAATTTTTATTATGTTTATGTTCATGTGAGTGAGTCCTATTTGGGAACCTTTTTTTCAAATTTTCCACATCTTTATTTTTGATTTTAAAATTCTTCAGCTCCCTAAGGCAGCTCTCTGCCTTCAGGGAGCTTTCATTGCAAGCTCCTCTGAGCCGGTGCAGACTTCAGCGTTCACCCTTCTCCCGCCCTCACCCTGGCAGCGCTGAGCCTTTCGACGTGCTTTTCACACTGGCTAGCTATTAATTGCCAGCCAGTGTGAAATCACTGTCGGGGTCAATCGCAGGAGGTAGACCATTTCCCGGCTGCTCCTGGCCCCACCCACTATCTCAAAAATCCTGCCCTATGTTGTTTTTTGGAATAAGGGAACCTGGGTGTCCTCGGGCTGGCATGGGCAAGGTGGGTCGAATGACCTCCTTTTGTGCTGTAACTTGGAACTTGTATGGTTCTATAATTGCAGCAGCCATTTTATGCAATGGATCCCACAAGTAGCAATGTGACGAATGGCCTGGCAATTTACTTTTGTTGATTTTGGTTGAGGGAGAAATACTAACTGGGTGAAGTCCCTGTTCTTCTTTGAGTCAAGAGATCTTTAATATCTGTCCAAGCCATTGGAATAGGCTTGAGAGAATTTGGTTTCAAGATCAATGATGCAGAATCCCCTAGATTTGTTGCTCAATCTTAGAGTGATTCTTTAACCCACAGCTTTCTACTACCACATGGGCCAAGCTAACAAGAAGAGCCCACGGCATTCACACAAAGACATGTTCCTACTCTATCGATATTAAACATTAATTGATGAATGATTGTAAGGAGCAAATGCTCAAGTTTTCAGTAAGCACTCTCAGCCTGCCAAGAGCTGCTCCCCCAAGTGTCAATTCCGAAAAATTAATTCTAAATAAACCTGCACATTTCTTAATACCAATCCACACCTTCACATTGGTGGAAAACGTAAAAATAACACATTTTGTATTCATCGGGGTGAGAAATATTAGTGCCAAGAGATTTTTCTATTCAGTGTTAAGAGGCAGCATTCAGAGGCCAGATTTAACACAGATTTTCAGCCCTGATTTCAGAAGAATGAGGCCTATTGCAACAGTGTGGCTCATAGCTTCAATCAAGTAGCACTGCCAATTTAATACCAAATTCGGAGACAGCTCTGTGCTGGAGGCTCAAAGCCTATAGGAACAAGATCAAGGCAATCCAAATTAATAATTTTCACAGCTTGGAGATGAAAGGCCTATACCTACTATATGGTGTGAACCAGCCCCTTAGGACAACTTTTATGTTTCATAACTGTGGTTTTAGGGGTACTGTCATTCAGGTTGCAAGTGATCTGAATAATATTCCATAGATTGAAATGAAATATTAACATAGTGCATTTACCATTTGCTTTACCTTCAAGTGATCTTTCAATAGAGGTAACCCAGGAGTATGGTATTATACCAATTCTGACCATGAGAAAATAGTTGTCACTCTTAATTTCTTGAACAGGATTAGATATGGGTGTGTGTCAACATGTACCTTTACACCTTCCTGCATACAGTAGATCTGAAGAGCACTCACACCATCTGAGAAAGGTGTAATCTGGAGATTAAAGGCAGGCGACCTTCTTTCCCTCTCCTGTGAATAGAAAGGGGATAAATAACAAATGGTAAAACATTTTGCTCAATTCAGGAAAAGGTACATAAATCCACAAGTTGTAGGTTATTGCTTTGGGTGTAATTGGGAAATGAAAAAGCTTTTGGGACCTAACTTCAAACCCCAGTGTAGCTAAGATGTAAAGTAAAACAATATAAAAACAACTCGCACTTCAGAAATAACTTATCCACACAAAGAGATGTTTCCAAGAAACTATGCTGAGTCTATGTAAATACAAGCCTAAATTATTAACACCCTTGGATCAGTTAGAGCAAGAATCAACTCCCATACTAACAAGAGCAACTTCTCCTGTCTCAGTGTGACAATGCCATTTTCTACATTAGCCAACTTTGAGGGAAATTGAGAAACTTCAGTTGTCGATTATGTCCAATTTTGTGCCTGCCAGGAAAACGGCTCAAATTGCACAACCCGACTTCACTTGGGATGTTTGGAGCTGTGACAGACACGACATTTTAATCTCATTGCTCTGGTCTGAGTTCACATCAAGTCACAGAGGTGAAACAACCGCATTCTAAAATACCCATCACTGATAGAAAAGACTAGGTTCTCTCTTTTGGCCTACATCACTAAACAGCAATAGTCCAAAAGGGACCATCGGCATCTCTTCCTGTTAGAGAGAAACAAGTGGCCAAAAAGCTTGAGGGGCACCACTCTGCATGGGACAAGGCAAAGAGTTAGGCCTCCATGAACTACCACAGCCGCTACAGGGATTGAACCCATGCTGTTGGCGTCATTCTGCACTGCTCTTTAGCCATCTAAGCTAACCAATCCATCCCCACCCTGCATGAATCACAGAGGCAGATGGCCAGTTAAATCACCAGCTGCTTCCACTGACTTCCGATTTTTGAACCCTAGCTGAGTAAATCCCAGAGTGTGCAGAACAGACCAGAAGAGGAGGTCTGAGCTTGGTGGATTCATTTGCATAGCCAGGCTACCCCTTTAGAGAAATAAGGTATCTCTTTGGATAAGATCCTGGGACACCTTTGAGAGATGGAAGGCACCCTTTGGGATGGTTAGAATTAAACATGATTATGCACATTTTGCACAAAAAATCATTGGAACTGTCCATCTGCCAATGAACTATCCAGTTGCCAAGGAACTGTCCAACTGTCCAGGGACTGTCAAAGCTGTCCAAGGCGTCCAGGAAGTGTCAAGCTGTCAAGGAACTGTCCAAGCACACTAGGTGATTTGGCATGGATGGAGTAAGGGCAAAGGGTGGTGTGTGGGTGGCATGGGATGGCATGAGTTGGCACTAACTTGGAATGGGGGCAGGATATTTAGGTCGGGTGAGCGGGGGGGGGGGGTGCGTGGCCTGCTCGCCGACGCGTAAAATGACACGGGATGATATCGGACGGAACTCCCGATGTCACCCCACGTCATTTCCATTTTCAGGTCAGTGGGGTGCAGCCATGTCAGTTGTGCGCCCGCCGATCTGTCAACGGCCTATTGAGGCCATTAATAAAACAATTTAGTTAATTGACAGGGCTGCCCATCCAACCTTAGGGTTGGCGGGCAGGTCGGGAACCCTGGCACGCTTAAGAAAAAGCATGAAACCTCATCCGGGGATGGAATGAGGTTTCATGAGGGTTTTTAAATATTTAATAAAGGTTTGAGCTAAAGTGATGGACATGCTCCAACTCATGTGACAGTGTCACATGAGGGGGCATGTCAGGGAAATTTTTTAAACATTTACCTTAAAAATTTTAATTCTGAGCCGATCTCCCTGAGGCAGCACTTAGCCTTAGGGAGATCAGTGTGCTCTTTCATACGCGTGTGCGAAAGAGTGCACTCCCGGCTGAGTAAATTCTCCCCCCCCCCCCCCCCCCCCGGTCCACACAGGGAGCGCATAGTGCTTCCTGGCGGACGTCATGCTGGGTGGGCCTTAACTGGCCCTGATTTGGGGTGCCGATCAGAGGCATGCCTGCCTGCGTCCGCTCCTGCACTTCTCCCCCCAACTTTTCCCAGGGAGTATGAGGGGCCATGGTGGGGGGTGGGTGGGGGGCATTGGTTACCATAGATAATCATGGATAGGGCATAGGAAGTGTATGGGGAAGTGGGGGGTGAGGGGTGTTTATTGTTTTATTATTTAATTAATTTATTTAACAGAATGTTGGAACACAGTGGCAGCCCTTGCACCCAGCCTGCCCCCACACCCAGAATCTCTGCATTCATTCCAATGATCTCCTGCCCTGACTGCTATTTCAGCCTTCCCCACCAAACACCCCTCGGACCAAAAATCAGAGCTCCAGGCAGACATTTTTAAAGGACAAGTTCATCGAGCCAGGGAATCTACCGACTCAGCACACCCAACCCGGGAACGAAAATCTGGGCTCAAGTCTAGAGCTACTGCACATATCACACACAAACCGTCACTACTGTTATCTACATGAGACCAACCAAGGGCATGATATTTGTTAATTCAAAGAAGAAAAAAAGGAATTTGCATTTATACATCAGGATGTTTCAAAGCACACGACAGCCAATTAAGTACTTTTTTCCAAAAAATTGAGTCACTCTTGTAGTATAGGAAACATGCAATTTGTGCACAGCAAGGTCCCACAAATAGCAATGTGATAATAACCAGACCATCTGTTTTTAGACATTAATTCTGCATTTAGTGTGTATTTACAGTTCTGTGCCTGTGGTATGAAGCTTCACATGCTCAAAGTCGGTGCTGGAAATGTAACACAGAGATCAGATGACCCTGCAGGACTTCCAGGACACTTAAATTCCCAAAATACCAAAATATGTACTCTGAGCAAATGAAGCTCCCTTTCACTCAAGGATTATGAGTTTATGAAGTTTATACTCTTCATGAGGGAGATCTTGTAGCACAGTGTTGTGTCCCTACTTCTGGCCCAGAAGCTTTGGGTTCAAATCCCACTTCAGGACTTGATGGCCATGAAAGGTGTGTTCATAATGTGACCAAGCAGGTTGATTATCAGTTTGTAAATCCTTCCAATAGCCTGATAACCGACAATAAGAGTGGGAGAGTTTCCTGGTCAGCCATACTGCAGAAGGCAATGGCTAAACACTGCAAAACTTTGCCAAGCACAATCATTGACCAATCCTCCTCTTAGACATGGTACCAGAAGAAGGAGGAGGATCCTCTTCACATATTTACAATCAGGATAGGCCATTCAGCCCAACATGTATATGGTGGTGTTTATGATCTGTGTTAGCCTTCTCCCGCTCTATTGATTTCAATTTATCCTATCAACATATCCTTCTATTCTTTTGTCAATCATGTCCTTACTTTGTTTAGCATTCTCACCGCTCTCTGAATTGGATGCCCGCCAAACCATCCTTACTGAGAATGTCTTGCAGTTGGCATGGTGACAGGAACTGGCAGGGAGCCTGGCAGCGCAAAACTGCGCCTCTGCCGCCTTTGATCTCGGTCCCAGACAATTTGAAAATCCATCCCAAGAAGTTTCTCTTGATTAATCATATTGGAATTTAAAGCTGTGCCTCATTTCTTTAAAGAGACTCCTGGAGGAAAATGTGTTTGCACAGCCTACCGACATGACTGCTAATACCTTCTGTGGCCAATTCCCAAGAGGTGGCACAGAATAGTCAGGCATGACTCTATCCTGTAATTCCTGGAAGTTCTAATATGGTCTCTATCTGCCCCATGCCTGCTCCATGTAAGTCAGACTGGGAACTGAGTGGAACAGAGCTCAATCCTCCATGCCTGCCAAGTCTCTCTGATGCTAGTCATGTGTGCTTCATCAGGCCAGCTTCATGTCTGGGCCTCTATGGTTCCACTGGACCTTGCCTGGGCTAGTTTTAATCGCCTTGGAGGTTGGAGAGGAATTTCTCTGAATTCTTCTCCCAAAATTGGCCAGTTTTAAAAAAAAATCTGGATTATCACCTCTCCTGCGTTAGGTAGAGGGCTTCTATATCATGATGCTCAAGGCATCACAACCGAATGGAACAGGCCGAATGGACCGTCATTGTTTGTATATTCACATTGTGCCCAGCACAGCAATGCTGCCGTTCTCTATCAAATTAAATACGTCAAAAAGACTGATGCACTTATCTTTTCCCGTACCACTTTTATCCCAACCAATAAACTCTGCTGATGCACTGAGCCATCTTGAGGCTTGGTTTGAAATCAGAAAAATTGGGTGACTGGAGCTAGCTGAGATAGAAGGAGAGTTGAGGCCTGCCTTTATTGCCAATGTTCTTATTTGATGTTTGTTTTCTATTAAGTGTTATTTTCAAGTGTTGCCCTGTCAGTGAAGGTCTTTACATGGGCTAATTCTTGCCATAAAAACTGCAAAATTCTCTCAAATACTATATAACATATCAGGCAACTCTCTATTGCAATGTCATTTCACCTCGAGTTCCAGGATGCGGAATTCTAACAACTCATTCTGATCCCGAGAATCCTGAACTTCCTGTTGCAGCTGGGCTACTTCTGCATCCAATTTCTCAATCTGTAAGAGATGACATTGAAAAATAAAATATAAGCTGCTACAAATCGGATCTCTGCTCACTTGCTCATTAAAGAGCCATCACATTCATGAAAAAGGTGTTGCTTTCGTTAGAATTTTATTTCGGTAAGCACACAATGAGGTAGACGGTATCAAAACACACATCAGGTTATTTGTGCAATGAACCATTGTGGTCAAAGTGATGCATATCTCTGCCTCTCCCAAAAAAAATAGGTTTGCCTCCCACCTTTCCATAAAAGCCGCATCTCTTTAATGACAGCATTATAATGTAGTTTTAAAAGCTACTTAACCTTTTTAAAAGATGAAAATAATGGTTTTAATCAGAACATAACTCTTGATTACTCTCATCGCAGCAGCTATGAAGCAATAACGGCTTTGTCAAACCAGCATTGACACAGCCTTACTGACATTGTCTGGGGTTAGTCGGATGAGTCCATCAAAAAGAGCATTTCTTACAACCCATTGTAATGAATCCGGTTGATAAACTGGCTTTATGAAATCTAACACCCGATATAGATGAGGTTTTAAAACAATTATGCACAGAAGGCAGACATAGCGTTGCATGCTTATACTTCCACTGCTCACTGGAATTAATCACCAGGGTCATTCAGAACCCAAGTAAAGCTCAGTCACTACCCCAGTAAAGATTATATAAGTTTCTCACAAGCAAGCCTTCCAAGCATTTGGCTTCATGGGTTACATGGTTTGGTAGAGACATAGAAACTAGGACCAAGAGTAGGCCATTCAACCCTTCGAACCTGCTCCGCCATTCAGTATGATGATGGTTGATCCTCTATCTCAACGTCATATTCCCGCTTTCTCTCCATATGCCTTGATGCCCCTAATATCCAAAAATTTATCAATTTCTTCCTTGAATATACTCAGTGACCCAGCCTCCACAGCCTTCGGTGGTAGAGAATTCCACAGGTTGACCACCCTCTGAGTGAAGAAATATTTCCTCCTTTCAGTCCTAAATGGCCTGCTCCGTATCCTGAGACTGTGACCCCTGGTTCTAAACTCCCCAGCCAGTAAACATCCTCCCTGCATCTAGTCTGTCTATCCCTGTTACAAGTTTATACACTTCAATCAGATCTGCTCTCATTCTTTTAAACTCTAGTGGTTACTGGCCCAGTCGAACCAATCTCTCCTCATATAGTCCTGCCATCCCTGGTATCAGCCTAGTGAACCTTCGCTGCACTCCCTCTATGGCAAGTATATCCTTTCTTTGGTAGGGAGACCAAAACTGCACGCAATACTCCAGGTGTGGTCTCACCAAGGCCTTGTATAACTGCAGTAAGACATCCGTACGTCTGAACTCAAATCCTCTTGCAATGAAGGCCAACATACCATTTGCCTTCCTAGTTGCTTGCTGCACCTGCCTGTTTACTTTCATTTACTGGTGTACAAAGATACCAAGATCACTTTGTACATCCACATTTCCAAATATATCACCATTTAAATAATACTGTCTTTCTGTTTTTCACACCAAAGTGTATAATTTATCCACGTTATATTGCATCTGCCATGTGTTTGTCCACACACACACAATTTATCTAAATCGCCCTGAAGCCTCCTTGCATCTTCCTCACAACCCCGCCCAGTTTTGTGTCGTCAGCAGACTTGGAAATATTGCATTTGATTCCCTCATCCAAGTCATTTATATGTATCGTGAATAGCTGGGGCTCAAGCACTGATCCCTGTGGCACACCACTAGTCACTGCCTGCCACCGGAAAAAGACCCATTTGTTCCCACTCTCTGTTTCTGGTCTGTCAAACAATTCTCAATCCATGCCAGTATATTGTCCCCCAATCCAATGTGCTTTATTGTTGCCCACTAGCCTCTTAGTGGCACCTTATCAAAAGCCTTCTTGAAATCCAAATAAACCACATCCACTGGTTCTCCCTTATCTATTCTACTAGTTACATCCTCATACTAAAAGAAGTGTAATCGTGAAGGGTACCACGGCGTGTTTAACATAGACTAATGGAAACAAGGCCTCTGGGAACTTTCAAACATTGATTAACTATATACAACTATGCACAGGTATAGATAAGCACGAGGCTCCTTCCAGAACCATCTCTCTCTGGGCTCCAGTTATATGTGATCTGACATCACTAATTATGTATATTAGTGATTAACACAATAGCTATTAACCCTTTATACTACACCCCCCCCCAAATCTTTCATTCTACTCATTAAGTATTTACACATCCTACATCCTACAACCCCACCCTACCCCGCCCCCCCGCCCCCGCCCCCACAATGTCACTGTTACCATCCCTGGGTCACTGCGATGGCTTGACCAGTCTGCCAGGTTGCGTTCTTGTTTCCTTTGGAGGAGGCCTAGGATGACAACAACTCAACTAACTTATTAGGTGGTTCACAGGCCCATTCACAGGAAGCACAGTCTTCTTGTGAGGGGGCCTGTGAACCATCTAATAAGTTGGTTGGGTTGTCTTCTTGGTTAAAGGTAGTCTGCTGGTGGGTACCAATGCAGATCTGTTGCATCTGAGGACACTGTGGTCAGTGTGTACAAGATAGGAGGATGGATGAATGGACTGACTCAAAAACTAGCCAGGCCAGTACTAGTCTTGGATACAGACAGAATCCCCTGACCGGAGTGCTGGTAGATCCTGTGCTAAGAGTCAACGGTTGTATTTCATGGTCTGATTCGAGCAGTAGTGGTCCTCTTTTTCCCAGTACCTTTTCTATCTATATCGTCTCAAGGCATGGTCAAAGGATGTGTGGGAGACTCAGGAAGTGTGTGTATAATCCCCTACCCATCAAGAGTTCCAATGGAACCAGACCATTCTGCAGTTACGTAGACTGGTAACTCAGTAAAGCTAAGTCAATATCATTATTTTTCTTCAACACTCAGCCTCACCATTGGCCTGCAGGTACCTTGGTGAACTTGTGATGTGGACGAAGCCATATGTTTCCAAGAAATGTTTGAAGAAGTTACTAGCAAACTGCAGGCCGTTGTCAGAGATAACCAAAACAGGGATGCCGTGCGTGGCAAAAATTTCCTTGAGATGGCAATAACTGCCTCTGAGGTGGGCCCATGTAGCCATTTGATCTCAATCTACTGAGAGTAATAATCCACAATGATAAGAAAGGTTTTATCGTTGAAGACAAAAAGGTCCATCTGAGTGTTCCCACAATCAGGATAGGAAGGAGGACGCTTCAGCGGTTTCTTGTGGTCTTGTCTATGGATGGCACAAGTAGTACAATTGGAAATGATGTCTTCAATAGCTTTGGCGATGCCTGGACACCAGACTGAATTGCAGTCTCTAACCTTGCATTTGGTGATATCCAGGTGTCCCTGGTGTAACCATTGGGGGATGTCTAACCTGAGGACCGTGGGAATGACAATTTGGTCATTATGAACTAACAAGTCATCCATAAGACTAAGGTGATGATGCTGAACAAAGTACTGCTTCAGAATACAATTGCTAGGAACACAGTAACATAGTGCTCCCACACCTGTGCACAATCAGCATCAGCTGTCTGGGCTGCTTGAATGTTTCCTAATTTCTGGGTGGTCACTGGGATTAACTTGGTAGACAAGGGGAGGTAGGACTCCATGTCCTTAACAAAGTGTACATTGATCTGTGCAGGCTTCCCCACAGGAATGCAGGACAAAGCATCAACTGTGGTTTGGTGTTTACCTTGGACTTATTCTGTATTGGTGTCAAGCCTCATGAGATATAATTGAAACCTTTAAATTTGGGGTGGCATCTTTGCTAATGCTTTAGAGTTAAGCAGGGTGACTAATGGCTTATATCTGTCCGGATAGTAAACTCAAGTCTCAGGTGTAATCTGAAAACTTTTCGCAAGCCCAGGTGACTGCCAGGGCCTCTTTTTCAATGACTGCATACCACTGCTCTGTATCTGTCAGTGCTTTGTAGGCATAATATACTAGTCTGACAGAGAAATCATGCTGAATTTGAACAATACGGCCCCAAAGGCTAATGGACGTTGTGTCGACTGTGACTATGGTGGATAGGCCTGGGTCAAAATAGATCAGTATTTCCCTGGACATGAGCTTATCTTTAACTGTGTCAAATGCTCTCTGCTGGTGCTCATTCCAATACCAGGCCTGGCCCTGCTTCAGTTATCGTTGTAGTGGTTTGTAGTTGTGTGCAAGATTGGCAGCAACTTCCCCAGCTGATTGACCATGCCCATGAAAAGTTGATGTTCTGTAACATTAAGGGGTGGTGGAAAATCCTTTATGACTTCGGTTTTCTCAGAATCTGCCTCGATGCCAGATGTGTGAACAACATGGCCTAAGAAGTTGATTGTGGGTTTAGAGAACTCACATTTGTGATTAAGTATAAGGCTCGTGGCGTGTAAGTGTTCTCATCCTGGCATCATGCTCCAAAGTGGTGGATCCATGAATGAGATCATCCATATGACAGAAAATTCCTTCCAGCCTTTCAAAAATGCCAGTCATGGTATGTTGAAAATCCTTGGGTGCTGAGGCAATTCATGTACCATGAATGTGAGGAAGTATTAAACAGTCAGAGATTCCGAATAGTAGGCAAATGAAAAAACACCTCCCAAAGATTCTGATGACTGTTATTTGCAGTTTGGATTCCTTGTCTAGGAGAACTGCCAGAAGCGACTGTTTGCATCCAGTTTAGTGAAAACCAAGCTCCTCACAAGCTTCACCAAGCTTTCTTTGTCAGATGCCATTGGGTGGATCTCTCTTTCAACTGCCTTGTTCAACTGTATAAGGTCCAAACAAATGTGCAATGCGCCATTAGTGTAATGAGCTTGGGTACAGGCACCATGCCTGAGCTCTTACATCACTGATGTTATACATTAGCTATTAGCATGATAGCTATTAACCCTTTATGCTGCACTAAAGAGCCTCAGGGGGTCATAGGCAAGCAAGCATTTTCTACTTGTGTGTTCATCACCCTGCCACTTCCCCTGCCTTCCTCCACTCAATTCATTTGAATGGATAGGAAAATCCATGGTCAATGCACAGCAGAAAAGTTTTAAGTCCCATTCATTTGAATAAACCTCAAATTGTTGATCCTGACTTCTCTTAGAGATTTGATTCAGAATTTGTCTGTCAACGAGGCAAGAGTTCTAAAAGCAAAAATTTCCAAACCTCCAGGCCCACAAAATTCACACAGCAGCGCACAACACTATAAAAACATAGGACCGAGTTGGTCGAGCTTCAAGGTCCATGGGCTCAAAGGCTACAATTGACCCACAAGATCTACAGTACACTATGAACATCACACACATCAAAATAGTCTAATAGAATAAATATAACAATAAATCCTTTAAAAAAAATAATTGTGCATGGAAGGCGTTCCTCAAAGATTCCATGAAGGGATTGGACTGAGAATACAAAAGTCACGACTACTGGTTCATTTGGGCGAACATTAGCCTGGCTTTAAAAAAAATTCCTTTACATGAGAGGATTAATGTTTCTTAGTTACATTAACTCAGCATCGAGCTGCTTTTGTGCTTCAATTAAAATAAAAACTCATTATCACGTTCTCAATAACATGCATCACGATAGCAAATAATTAGTGTTACTTTTAGATATACACTGGATCACAGCCTCTAATGTTCATTGTTTCATTTGTAACTACAGTTGGTAGTATGAATTAATAATTTACAGTGTAAGAGGTCCTCAGTTTTTCTATCCAGGCAGTTTGACTGTGCTCAGCTTCCACAAACAGTGCTGTGCATTGGCCAAAGGGTCTTCACATAACAAACCCTGTTTTGCTCTCACCCCTGAGGAGTGATAGTGGCTCCCTTGTTTGGAGCTTTTTGCAACAGCACAGGCAAGAATGGAAAAAGAGTGTGAGGAGAAAAGAGCCTACATGCACTGTACTGTGCTAATATGACGCAAGTAGTTAATAATCTAGAGGTAATGGCCGGGACAGACAATCAATAAGTTAAGAATACTTGTACCATGAATGTGAGGAAGTATTAAATAGTCAGTCATACGTTTGCCATCACAGCTACCTTTGATCAGAGCAAGAATACTGAAATGGGGATGATCGATGGCCTCAAATCATCCGAACATTAAAGGGAAATAGGCTTTAAAAAATCCATCTAGCAATCTGATAAATTACAGCAGGGACATAAATAATTTATATACAGATACATTATTTGAGACTGACACCCCAGTACCTCTGGTCAGCAGAAGATTATGAGAACATCAAATCATACAGAATTAAACTAATTGTTCAAAATATCAAGGCTGAAAATGTCATAATGACTGGCACATCTGAGATTCAAAAACAGATACCATGCAAGAACTAGGGGTACCTTTTCCAAAAGTTCCTGATTTCTTTTCATAAATAGTTGCTTTTCTTCAACCCATTTTGAATCCTGTGTTGAAAAACATACAAGAGCATTGGAATAAATCCCTGCACAAATGCAACGGTTGGAATGACTTCTTTAGTAAGTTTTTCTTTCCAGGGGCCCCTCTAATAATTTTGAGTTCAAGTTCTGTTCAATCCTGAGGTCACTCTATAATACTCAAGTTCCGGTCTCCAATTCTAAACAAGTAGCTTTCTCTTCAATTATAGTCCACGACAGGGTCAAGTAAAATTGGAGCAATAGATTTCCAGCTCTCAGCATTGCTTCGATGGAGTGTTAAATGCTGTTCTAATAAACCTCACAATACCTGGTATGAAACACATGATGAAATATCTGAAGCGTAACATCAGCAGAGAGCTAAGAGGCAGTCATTATTACAATGTCAGCCAAGGCAGGGTGCATGGAATCCGATGACATAGAAACTAAAACCAGTGACTATACTGGTAGTTGACAGTGCTCAAGTCAATCGTCAAAGGAGCAGCCCAGTTTATTGATAACAGTTGTCATGATAGCTGTTGGCTTTATTGCTATTAATGGATCCAGCCTGTCCTACCATCCAACAGAAATTGGTAAGATCCAACAGAAGTAATCCATTGTTTCCCAACTCCCTTTCTCTTAAGGGCCACTACCAACAGACTTTGGGTAAAATTTTTTAGATCGGTGGGTTCGCACGTGCCCGACCCGCTCAAGTGTAAAGTGACACGCGTTGACATCAGGCAAGCGTCCCGACATCAACGCGCAGTCATGTGATATTTTGATCAGTGGGTGTACGCCGAAGTCGGCAGTGCACCCGTTGACAATTAAAAGGCCTGCTAAGGCCATTAGATCATCAATTAACTTGAATTTTTCACTTCCCATCCAACTTTACGGTTGGTGGGCAGGCAAAAAGGCCAAGCGGCCTTTGCACTTTTTAGGAAACCTGATCCATGGGCGGGCTGAGGTTTCCTAAAGCAAATCAAAATAAAATAAAAATTTTAAAACTTAACTAATAACATGTCCTTACTCATGTGACAGAGTCACATGAGGGGACATGTTTCATTACATTTTTATTTTCTTTATTTTTTTAATATAACACTTCATCTCCCTGACGCAGCTTTGTGCCTCGGAGAGATTATGAAGCACGCACTTGCGTGCATGCATGAAGGTTGCCCTTGTTTGGCTCGCAATCCCCCCCCACCAACCCTGCTTGCACAGGCAGCGCTGAGCACTGCCACTTGTGTTTCATGCTGGGCGGACCTTAATTGGCCCACCAGCATGAAATTGCCTTCCGGCCCCAATTGCAGGTGGTGGGCGACTGCCCAACTGCCCCTGCCAGCCCCCACCGAGCCTTTTTACCCAATATGGGTGAAATTCTGTCCTTTCTATACATAAAAAATGCAGAGCAGTTAGGAGAAATTGAAATTCAATGAACCCATTTCTCAGATTAAAATTAGCAAAATGGGGATCCAAATCAGGTAATTTGAATAAAAGATTGAATCAGGGAATTCTTACTGCCAGGGTGCCTGCAAGAAGCAGGTTGATTTAGTTATTGACATATACTAATGATAGGATCCCAACGAGAACTTGGACAGCCACTTGGAGAGGTACAGCTTGCAATCATGGCTTTTAATAGTAAATATAAAGGTCAGCTGACCTTAAAGGGAGATTTTCTGTTGCATAAGGGTATTATCCAACGAATGTTTCAGTTTATGGTAAACCAGGAGCTTCTAACTCCTAAAACTCCAGGGCAGGGGTGTTGTAGCAAAAACCACTGAAAATTTCAACGTACGTAGACCACATGGACTGCAGCAGTTCAAGAAGGTAGCTCACCATCACCTTCTCAAGGGCAATTAATGATGGGCAATAAATGGTGGCCTAACCAGCGACGCCCACATCCCATAAGTGAATTTTAAAAATCATTACACTGAATTTGTGATTCCACCTCCCCTGTGTACAAACAAGCCAAAAGGTGTTGTCAATTGATTCACCAAGACGAGATCGCTCGCTTTCTCTATAACCTCGTCCAGCCTCACAATCAATATTCTCGCTAAGCTGTGTAGGTGTGTGGCTGCGCAGCAGCCTAATGGGTACCATTTAGGCCTTTGTTCTGGGATACACAATCCACGTGCTCAGTTGCGCAAAAACATTTAAAGGGACCAGTCACAAAAATAATGGGTCATACACAATTTCAAAGTGAGCATTGCCCACATCCTCTGAGATATCTACACGCATCTAAATCCAGCATCTTGTGCATCCCCAATGTTAATCACTCCACCATTGGTGACCATGCCTTTAATGGTTTCTTCCCTAAGCTCTGGAATTCTCCCTAAAGCTCTCTGGGCAGAATTTTCTGCCTACCAGGCGGGCAGGCCCGACCCAATCTCCAGCGGGTGTAGAGCCGATCCCCGCCGGAGAAGCGGGGCCCACCGCTATTTTAAGTGGGCGGGCATGACGTCCGGCGGGGAGCGCTATGTGCTCCCTGTGCGTGCGGTGGGTGGGTGGGGGGGAGAGAGAGGGATTCCCCAAATGCAAGAGTGCACTCCTTCGCACATGCACACGAAAAGCACACATCTCCCTGAGGCTAAGTGCTGCCTCAGGGACATCACTGACAGTTGTGAAAACATTAAAAATAGAAAGAAAAAAAATCCTTAACATGTCCCCCTCATATGACAATGTCACATGAGATGGGACATGTTCATAAATTTCACTAAAACTTTATTAAACTTTTTAAATCCCTACATGAAACCTCAACCCGCCGGTGGATGAGGTTTCATGTTTTTTCTATTCCCTGCGGGGCTCCTGGCCTGCCCATCAACCTTAAGGTTGGACAGGCAGGTCCTTTAATTGTTTTAATGATCCTGTCAAAGGCCTCAATTGGCCTTTGACAGGTCGTCGGGTGCGCAACAGATTTTGCTGTGCCCCCGCCTTCCTGAAAATTTAAAAGGGGCGCGGTGATGTCGGGGGTTCCGCCCAACATCAGCCTGCGTCATTTTGCACGTCAGCAAGCGGGTCCCGCCCCCTGCTCGCCAACAACAAAATTCAGCCCTCTGTCTCTCTAACGTCATTTGCTCCTTTAAGGTACTCCTTAAAATGTACTTCTTTGATTAAAAGCTTTATAATATCTAATATCTCCTTATGTGGCTCAGCATCATATTTTGTTTTATAATGCTCCTGTGAAACATCCTAGGGCACTTAATGATGTTAAAAGCCCTATCTAAAAACTTGTTGTTGTTATTAATAGTGCCCTTCTAAGGAGCAATTCACCCTTTTAGGGACAGTGCCAACCATTTTATTGGCACAGCACTGAAAGAATTTTAACGTTCTTCTGTTCAGTTGGGCTGTGTTTTTGATTGTGTGTCTGTTGACTGCTCACTGCTGAGTTAAGCCTGTGGGTGTGGTTACAGAAACTGAAATTAAGCAGTTAGCAAAAGAACGCAGACATTTTAAAAGCACTGTTAAAAAAAAAACTTCCTGTTCACAAAGAACCTAGGGTTGCCAACCCTCCAGGATTGGCCTGGGGTCTCCAGCTATTGAAGATCAATCTCCAGGACACAGCTCTGTGCAACTCTGGAAAAAGTCATTGAGATATTAAAGAAGTATTTTTTTGTCATTTTCTTTGAACATTTCTCTTTGCCAGATATAAAAAATTTCTATAGATATTGCGGGGGAGGGGGGTTGGCGGAGAGACTGTTTGGTTAATACCCTATCCAATTAGGGTAACTAGCCTTTTTGTTCTCCAATTGGCACAGGAAGGCAGTACATCACAAGGATGGATGTGTTGGCCAACTAATGGTTGGAGTGTGGGGCAAGTCACGTGATGAAACTTCCAGGAATACATTTAATTATAGATGGCAACTCTAATAGAACTTGGTGAGAGTCATCTCTGCGTTTCTCTGAGGCACAAAACACAAGAAAAAGTGATTGCATAGCAGTGTCTGTGTGAAGCTTGTGTTGAACAATTCCTTCATATGTGGACTGACAGTGGTCCAAAACAATGATGAGTGCTTGGAAAGCCTTGAGTCTTAAATAAGAAGCTTCCAGATTAAATCTGGAGACTGGGAGGCCCTCAGTTACAGTTCGTAGTTGAACAAACATATTAATTTCTTACCTGTCCTTTCTGGGCCAAGGCTTTCTCAAGGTCATCAATTTTAGCTTTATACCTGAGAACTTCTGCTTGTAATTGTTCATGAGCCTGTTAAAATCAGGAAGTAGTCATTAAAGCCATGAGGGAAATATTCTTTAGTGAGGTACAAAGAGTAATAGTGAATGGGAATTTCCTTTTCTCAATTTAGAACTGGGCCGATTCTCATTTTATATCATCAGTGACACCAACAAAGGGAACATTGCATCAATAACTTACACAGACCGTTTTGGAAAGTTCAGTAATATCTAACAAAAGCTAATTTACAGTATTTTAAATATGAAGTAAATATGTGGCACATTTAAAGAAGCATCTTTGAAGCTAAACTCAAAAAATAGTTGATTAAATTATAATTTAGAGTGAACATGAGGCCACCTCTTGCTTCTCTAACTTAAATATTTTGTTTAAATTTAAGAACATATTATCTGTAAAAGAAAATAAATTCGGGGGTGGGAAAACAGATGGAGGAATTGCACAGCAATTAAAATAACAATCATTCTCATCCATAAACACTGCTAAAGAGGTTTAATTTCCATTGGGGGTCTACACTGCCAGGTGCATCAGCAATCATCTGGTATCTCACCCATTTAATGTGCAACAAAAAATTTAACTGTGAGAGTCATTGTAGCCAATGCTAATCTGAATCACATCCAATGTTCATACCAGTGCACTTTCCTAGGAGGGATCATTCGGCAGAACCTTGTTGGTTTTGCCTCTTTACCTTGGCCATGGATGCTGTGACCAATTTCAACACCCTACTCCTGCCTCAGCTGATATCAGTTAACCGCACATAGACTGGAGATTAAGGCCAGAATTTTCCTGAGGGCCCGCCATGGTAGAATCTGCTCCCAGCCATAAATCAATTGACTTTTGGTGGGACCAGAAGATCCCAGCAGCAGGCGGGGCCAGATAATCCCAGCCTAAACCTATGGGGCAGCATTCTCCCCCGTCGCACGTGCGCCAAAGAGCGCACAGATCTCCCGAGGCAAAGTGCTGCCTTAGGGAGATCAGTGTTACTTTTAAAAAGACAATAAAGGATGAGAAAAATTTTATTGACATGTCCCCTCATGTGACACTGCCAATTGAGCTGGGACATATCAATTACTTTTATTAAAAGTGTAACACAAATTTTAAATCCCTCATGAAACCTCAACCCGGCCCATGGATGAGGTTTCATGTTTATTCTGAAGGCCGCCTGGGCTCTTCGCCTGCCTGCCAACCTTAAGGTTGGATGGGCAGGTCCATTAATCATTTTAATTACTTTTTTAATAGCCTTAATAGGCCGCTGACAGGTTGGCCGAACTGAGAATCGAAATGATGTAGGGTGACATCGGGACACATACCCGATGTCACCCTGCGTCATTTTACGCATTGGCGAACGGGCTCCGCCTCCCGCCCGGAAAATGCTGCCCATGATAGTTACTCATTTATACAGAGTCACTGGAGGAGCCTAAAGCAATAAACCAGTAACAACTCAAATTGGAATCCCAAGGCTGGTAGATTGTTAATTGCATCCTGGCCAATATTTTACCTCACCAAACATCACTAATATAAATTACAAGGCACTTATATTGTTGCTGTTTTTGGGACAAATTGGCTGCCGCATTTCCTACAGTAAAACAGTTACTAAATTTCAGGGGCTGTAAAATGCTGTGGGATGGTCTGAGGTTGTGAAAGGCACTATATAAATGCAAGTTTCTCTTATTAAGACGGTAGTGGTTGGTAAATTATTTTACCTTTCCCAATGGCTCAGTGGATGAATGCAATGTGGTGCGGTACTGAACATCACAGGGGATGAAACCCAGTAAAAGTGAACATTACTTCCCAACCAATTAAGTACTTTAAACTAGTCAGGAAGATATAATAATTCTCATTATGTTACAGTAAATTCCAATAACATCGAATAATAGTCAGATGTGTCTATTTATGTGTGTGTGTAACAGAGAAACTTAATTGGATTAAAGGCAACTGGTTTGAAGGCTTTGATGTAAACATGGGGCTGCATCTTCTGGTCAGCGAGCGGGGGGCGGGGCCCACTCACCGACACATATAACGGCGCGGGTAACATTAGGAATGCATCCCAATGTCCCAATGTCACCCAGCGTCATTTAGATTTTCAGTTTGGCACATCACATCGACAGTGTCACATGAGGGGACGTCAGGAAAATTTTTTCTACCCTTCAAAAAATTTTCATAACTTCCACCGATCTCCCTGAGGCACTTTGCTCAGGGAATCCAGATCTCCCCCCCTGCCACACCACCCGCACAAGGAGCGCACAGCGCTTCTGAACAGATGCCACGTTGGGCGGGCCTTAATTGGCCCGCCCATGTAAAATGGCGGTGCACCCCCAGCCGGGGCACCAATCAGGAACCCGCTCGCCTGTGCCCACTCCCACATATCCCCACCCCCCAATGGTGGGAAAATGCTGCCCATGGTAAATATGGGGGAGGTTTGGAATGTAAGGTAAAAGGACTTTTGCATTTTTAAATAAACCAGACTAGATTGTTTTCAAAGGATGGGTGAAATGTGTCACCTAGCCAGGTGAACTTTAGAAATAGTGGGCAAAATTTTGCCATCAGCGAGCAGGGGGCAGGGCTCGCTCGCCGACATATAAAATGCCGCAGGATGACATCGGGCGGAACCCCCCGACGTCAATGCGCCCCATTTAAATTTTCAAGAAGGCAGGGGTGCAGCGAAATCTGCTGTGTGCCCGCTGATCTGTCAATGGCCATTGAGGCCATTGACAGGATCATTTAAACAATGAAAGGACCTGCCCGCCCAACCTTAAGGTTAGCAGGCAAGCCAGGAGCCCCAGCAACAACTAGATAAAACATGAAACCTCATCCACCGGCGGGATGAGGTTTCATGCAGTGTTCTAAAAAGTTTAATAAAGTTTTGCTGTAATTTATGAACATGTCCCATCTCATGTGACATTATCACATGAGGGGGACATGTTAGGGAATTTTTTTTGCTATTTTTAATAAAATGACAGTGATCTCCCTGAGGCAGCACTTAGCCTAAGGGGGATGTGCACTCGTTCGTGCGCATGCGCGAAAGAGCGCACTCTTGCTTTTGGGGAATCCCCCCGCCCGCACAGGGAGCACATAGCGCTTCCCGCTGGACATCAGGCCTTAATTGGCCTGCCCATGTAAAATGGCAGTGGGGCCCTCTTCTCAGGTGGGGATCATCTCACTGCCCACTGGAGATTTTGTTGGGCCTGCCTGCCCAGCAGGCAGAAAATTCTGCCCAGTATGTTTATTTTTTTCCAAAGATTACTCGTAAAACTTAGTGCTATGAGAGGTTCTTATTATCAAGAAGATAAAGTCTAAAGATAGTGAAACAATGGGAATTTTAATTCAAAGGGGAAAATATGTATAAAGGAGCGAAGGCTGTGTGTAAGGGGAGGCATTTGAGGATTTAACAAGTGTGAAAAGCCTTCAGCATCTATGCCTCAAGCTGCTGTTTTCTCAGGCCTGAAGTTAAGAAAACTCACTTTGAATTCGACTTGTTCAGTGTACCATGTTTCTTTGCCTGGATCTTTTAAAATCTGTGTGTCTTACTGTTGCCTTACCGAAAGTGTAACTGGGAGTTAAATTGGCTAGGGGATCTAGAAGTTACCATAGTAGTAATTTGTAGATCTATGTCTGTATTTAAAATCGTTTCTCCTATTAATAAATGTTTAATTTAGTTTTGTAAAAACCTATAAGACTTGGTGGTCTTATTACTACTGAATTCAAGGCATGCATCTCAAAATTTATACAAACTACAAAACAAGTTGTGGCAGTTGTTTCAAGTTTCCCTTTGGGATTTGAACAACTCAATGTTTACCATCAGCTGTACCATAAGAAACTGCAGTCACTGTTGTAAAGAAGGGGAACATGGCAACCAATATTCACAAAGCGAGATCTCATAAACAATGAAATAAATTGACAGATAATCTGTTTTTAAAGGTGTTGGTTGGAGGATAAATACTGGCTAGGACATTGTATGAAATCACCCCTACTTTCCTGACTGGTACTATATTTTCATTTAAATCTGCCTGAGACAGCAGCTGGAGACTTTGTCAAACATCTCATCTGAAACATGGCACCTCCAAAGATGCAGCACTCTCTCAGTACTGCATTGAAGCATTAGCCATGATAATGTGTACAAGACTCTTGTGGGACTTGAACCCACAACCTTCAGACTCAAAGACAAAGTTGTTCTTACTGAGCCTGACTCCCTGTTTAATTTTCAACTTCTGAAAAGGCTTCTCACTATATGCAGAATATGTTTAAATGATAGGGGAGTCTGAATTTGTGTAAAGATGGTGAGCTTTTTCTGTACTTAAAGACTATCTCAGAGAATGTTGCAGTTCTTCAGCGAGTTTATTTTCATACTCATAATTGATCATTTATTATGCTTATTATCAGGTTACCATTAAATATTGTGATGTCAATAGCCTGGTGATACCATAGCATAAGCAGTAATTGTATCATTACTGACATTCTCCATTGGTTTGGACTAATATCCAATAGCCAGCAAGTTTTCTTTTAGGGCAGAATTCTCCATTTGGCGAGCGGGGGTGTGGCCTGCTCGCTGACACGTAAAATGACGCGCAGTGATATCAGGCATGCATCCCGATGTCACCGTGCGTCATTTAGATTGTCAGTTCCGCGGGCATGCAGCCGAGTCAGTTGCGCACCCGCCGAACTGTCAAAGGCCTATTAAGGCCATTTAAATAGTCATTAACTCAATTAAATGAGCTGCCTGTCCAACTTTAAAGTTAAGGGGCAGGCAAAGAGCCCAGGGGGCCATCGCATTTTTCATGAAACCTCATCCACGGGTGGGATGACGTTTCATGAAGGGTTTTAAAATGTAATAAAAAATTTTACATTCAATCTTTGACATGTCCCAGCTCATGTGCAAGTGTCACATGAGGGAACATGTTTCAAAAGTGTTTTCCTTCCTTTATTTAAACCTACACATATCAAATGGGTCTCCCTGAGGCTTCTCCGTGCCTCAGGGAGATCTCTGCGCTCTTTCGCGTACCTGCGCGAAAAGAGCACAGGGAACCACGCAAGGAATCCCCCCGCCCGCACAGGGAGCGCACAGCACTTCTGGGCATGCATCACGATGGGCAGGCCTTAATTGGTCCGCCCACATAAAATGGTGGCACATCCCCGAACAGGGGCACCAATCGGGTTCGTGCCCCTGCACAACCCCCCAGACAGGGGGAAATATTTTCCCTTAGTTGCTATGTTAAATTTAAAAATTGACTTTTGGTAAAAATATAATGATCATGCATTTTTTTTTAAACTTAAGAGAAACATTACAAGAGTGTTAATGCCTACTTTATTATTATAACATTATTTACATAGTGCCTTATCATGTCTCTCAGTTTGTACTAAAACACCCCTCATACAATGAATTACTTTGAATTTCATTCTCTTTTGCTAAGCAGTACGAACGTGGAGCAATTTTTGTGCACAGCAAAGTCCCATTATAGCAGCAATGCACTGCAGGAATTCATCAAGGCTCCTTCGACAGCACCTTCCAAACCTACAAGGACAGCAGATAGATGGGAACAGCACCACCTGGAAGTTCCCTCCAAGTCACTCACCATTCTAACTCGGAAATGTATCGCCGTTCCTTCACAGTCGTTGGGTCAAAATCCTCAAACTCCCATCCTAACAGCACTGTGGGTGTACCCACACTGCATGGACTGCAATGGTTCAAGAAAGCAGCTCACCCACTACCCTCAAGGGCAACTAGGAACGAGCAATAAATGCTGGCCCAGCCAGTGAAGCCCACATTCCGTGAATGAATAAAAAATAATCATAACTTGACTGATCAGTTAATCTAATTTTGATGCTGTTGTCTGAGGGAAGAACATTCAATCTCCCTTCTATTCTTCAAATAGTGTCATGGGATCTTCATTGTTTACAAACAGGCAGACGAGGTTTTAGTTTACAACCACAACTTGCATTAATATAACACATTTAATGCAGTAATATGTTCCACATTAAACACTTCAGCCAAAGAATGGTGTCTCTGACAGCACAGCACGCCATCACTACATTGAACCATCAGTCAAGATTACGAGCCTGAAGCCTGGAGTGGGGTTGAATGCACAACCTTCAAATTTGAAGGAAAAGGAATTGTCAACTGAACCAAGTTGACACAAGATCAAGCCTCCCCAGGTAACGTATAACATGCCCAGATGCAGAGTAAAACTCCCTTGGCTCTGCTTCAAACACACAAGACTACTTTCTTTCATACCAGTGTGGCGTTTTTCTATTTCCCACATCAACTATCCTGTGACCTCTATGAGGAGGACTGTCAACTTAGGTATGCTTCTGTGCTGTGTAGGAACTGGAGTGGGACTGACCCTTCAATCAGCCTGAGCAGCATTTCATTCCACAATCTGACATGTTTGTTGCAGGGGTGAAGACCAGTGCTTACCACAATATTATACATTTTCAAAGAGCTATATTACCAATTCAGCATTTTAACCATACTGGTTATCTTAACCTATTATTTAATAATCACCTTTGCCTCCCGTTCTGCGTCTAGGATACCTCCCGTCTGCTCCTGAAGTAGTGCATAAGCCCTCTGGAGTGCTTGATATTCCCTCGTTAATTGTCTGAAACGGAGCTCAGATTCTTCAGCTGCCAGACTCTTATTGTGAACAAAAAGTGAGTTAACCTCTTGCACATGATGACCTTTAAACTCAAATGCATATTGGAAAAAATCAGTTAAAGGAAGTAAACATTTTGCATTTTACACTAATAACATAGACCGGGTGCTTCATGCACAATATTCCTTATATTCTGTTTATCCTGGGATTCCCCCATATTTTAGGAAGATAAAATCAGTACCAGTCTATTTATGCTTCTATTCTATCATAGAATCTCAGAATGATTCAGCACAAGAGGCCATTCAGTCCATCATGCTGTGCCATCTCTTTGAAAGAACTATCTACTTTGTTCCATTTCCCTCCTCATTGCCTCTTGATCTGTGGGTATTTTCTATACCTGTAAATAATTATAAAATACTTGTAATTATTTATCTAATCGTCTTTTGAAAGTTACTGAAAGCTACTCCCACTTCTAAGAAAAGTGCGAGGAGGCGGGTGCCAGCCCATCACTTACAATCCTAAAATTCCCAGCCCCCAGGCCTCAAAAGCTGCCTTCCACGGGACTGGGAAAATTCCAGCTGCTGTGTACAAAATGATTCCTCAAGTCACCTTCGGTTCTTTACTAATCAACTTAAATCCAAGTCTTCTGGTTACCGACCCTTCTGCCGCTGGAAGCATATCTCCTTAGTTACATGTGCATTTCTAATGGCATTCTGGATTTGCCCTGTTACCTTCAAAGTTTGTGTACACTTACCCCGAGGTCTCTCTGTTTATGTACCCCCTCCAAAACTGTACCATTTCATTTATATTGTCTCTCCTCATTCTCCTGCCAAAAATAAATTACCTCACACTTCTTTGCATTAAACTTCATCTGCCATGTATCTACCCATTTCTAGGGCTGAATCTTTTGCCTGTTGGGTGGGCAGGCGGGGGAGGATTCCCCAAAAACGAGGGTGCACTCTTTCACGCATGCACACGAAACAGCGTACATCTCCCTGAGACTAAGTGCTGCCTCAGGGAGTTCGCTGAAAGGATTTCAAACTTTAAAAATAGAAAAATAAAAAAAATCATTAACATGTCCCCCTCATGTGAAAATGTCACACGAGATGGGACATGTTAATAAATTGCACAAAAACTTTAATAAACTTTTTTAAAACCGACATGAAACCTCATCCCGCCAGTGGATGAGGTTTCATGTTTCTTCAGAAGCCCTCCAGGTCTCCTTGCCTGCCCGCCAATCTTAAGGTTGGGCGGGCAGGGCCTTTAATTGTTTTAATTATCCCGTCAATGGCCTCAATTGGCCATTGACAGGTCGGCAGGCGGACAGCTGATCTGGCTGTGCCCTCCGCCTTCCTGAAAATTTAAATGGGGCGGGATGACGTCAGGGATTCCCCCCAACGTCATCCCGCATCATTTTTACTTCAGCGAACGGGCCCTGCCTCCTTCTCACCGACGAAAGAATTCAGCCTCTAGAGTCTGTCTTTATCCTCCTCAAGTTTGTTACTATCCTCTTCAGCGTTTCCAACTTTCAAGCAAACTTTGAAATTATGCCCTGCATGACCATGTCCAAATTATTAATATGCATCATAAAGAGCAATGGTCTTAACATCAACACTGTATAATCCCCTCCAATCTGTAAACACCATTTTATTATTAAAAGCAAAAAACTGCGGACGCTGGAAATCCGACACAAAAACAAAAATACCTGGAAAAACGCAGTAGGTCTGACAGCATCTGCGGAGAGGAACACACCCAACGTTTCGAGTCCGTATGACTCTTCACCAGAACCATTTTATTGTTTTTTGTTTTCCTTCCCTCAGTCAATTTTGCATCCATGTTGCCTCTGTTCCATTAATTTAGGGGCTTGAGTCTTGCCTACAAGTCTATTATGTGGTACTTTGTCAAATATCTTTTGTAAGTCCATATACACAATACTGACTACATCACCATCATCAATACTCTTCAGTACTTCATCAAAGAACCAAATCAATTTGGTAAAATAGCTTGGACTTTAAAATATCTGTGCTGACTTTCATTTATTTACAAGTGTCAATTAGTTTTGCCACTGACTATTCTATCTAAATGTTTCCTCACCACTGTCATTAGGCTGATCAGTCTGTAAATGCTGGGTATATCCCTCTCCTTTTTTCAAACAGCGCTATAACATTTGCAAATCTCCAGCCCCTTAATTAAAGAGATTTTGACCCTGTTTCTCTCAGTAACCTAGGATGCATTCCAACCAGACAAGATGACTTTTCTACTTTGTGTACTGCACTCTATCTATTTTTAGCCTAACAATATTGCTATTTCACTCTTATTTACTGCTATATTGGCAGTATTCTCTTCTCCACTGAAGACAGATGCTGCAAAAAATTCATTTAGTGTCTCAGCCGTATGCCCTCTGCTTCCACAATGTAGGGCTGGAATTTACATGCCTTCGCTGGGTGTGTTTTCAGTGGGGGGGCACGTAAAATAGGGCAAGTGCCCAGTCCACCACTTTCCCACCCATCCTGAACTCATCCCTATAGCACGGGAGGTGGGCATGTGCCAAAATCAGCAGCCCACCCATCATATGTAAATAAGAATTTAAAGGTCTGTTGAGTTTGTTAACAAGCCAAATGATCTTGATAATATGCTGCCCACGCCATAATATGGTTGGCGTGGGCAGGCGGGTGGGAGTGGGCAACTCTTTTTTTAAAAATTTTTTTAATGGGTAGGAAGGAAGGGGAGGGGACTATCTTTGGAGGGTCCCCTTTGCGCATCAGGTGAAGCCTCCCCTAAGATAGTAACCCCCTTCCTTCCTACCTTCTCTCCAAAAGTCACCATCTCCAACCTTTTGGCCCCCTCCCTAAGCTGGCCAAACCCTCCCCGTCCAATACCCCAGACTTACTTCACTCTGGCATTGATTGGGCCTTCTTCTTGAGACTGGTTGCAGTCCCAGCAGCAGCCACTACTGAGCTCTTGGCACGGTCAGGATTGCTGGAGCTGCCAGCCAATCCAATTATCTGGCAGCTCCCAAGGGTATGACCTCCACCTCAGTTAGGGGGGCGGATGTCCTACTGTTAGCCAATTTAGCCCACCCACAGTGTATTATGGAGCGAGTCGGCTTCCAGTTGATTTTCCTTCTGGGTTGGGGGTGCGGAGGGGGGAGTCATCCACCTCCCCATCATAGAATGCAGCCTATAATTTCATTTTTGTTCCTAAATCTGCCATATTCCTTTCATTTTTACTATTTATATATTCATAAAAGACATTTGGGTTTCTTTTATGCTAGCTACTTTCTGGATTCAGCTTGGTTCTCTATAATATTATGAACCATACATTTGTCATAAGTCTCCTTTTACAGTTTCATTTTAATCATCCAGAAAGCTTCAGCTTTGGATACCCCTCCTTTGTTTTGGGAATGTGTCTTCTCTGTATCTTAATTCCTCTTTGCAGATCACCCATTGTTCAGTTCCTGTTATGCCTGTCAATTTTTGATTCCAATCCACCTAGGACTGATTTCTCTTTAGCTCACTGAAACGAGCTAACCTCACATCAAATATTTTATGCTAGAATACTCCTTGATCTTTTCTATAACTATATCCTGAACCTGATGATATTATGATCACTGTTCCCTAAATGAAACATGCTCGCCTCACTTCATATATTATATAACAGGATATTTTTGGTACTTCATGTTTCAGAATAGCATGCTGCATGAAAATCAAGATTATCTCAGTCATCCTGCTTTTCTTCAAGGTAGTTTAAAGGTTACTGAATGTACACTTCATCATTAGAAACCTCTCTCCCTTCTCCCCATTCTAATTTAATTAAAATGATTTAAAACTTTTTACTAATTCATTCTTAAGATGTGAACATTGCTGTTAAGGCTGGAATTTATTCAAAAAGGTAGTGACATTTAAAAGGCCAGTTATGAGTCCAGCACATCATTGTGGAGCTGGAATCAAGTCTTGGTCAGTTTAAGTAAGGATGGCAGATTTTCTTCCCTAAAGGACATGAGTGAACCAATTGGCTTTTTACAGCAGTCCAATAGCTTCATAGGCAAAACATAAACAGAATTACCTGGAAAAACTCAGCAGGTTTGGCAGCATCGGCGGAGAAGAAAAGAGTTGACGTTTCGAGTCCTCATGACCCTATGAGGACTCGAAACGTCAACTCTTTTCTTCTCTGCCAATGCTGCCAGACCTGCTGAGTTTTTCCAGATAATTCTGTCTTTGTTTTGGATTTCCAGCATCCGCAATTTTTTGTTTTTGGCTTCATAGGCATATTGGGTAGGATTTAAACTCAGGTTCTCTAGTTTATCAGTTCAAGTCTCCAGGTTGCTGGTCAAGTAGCATAACTACTACACTACCAAATCCATTTGTTCATCCTATATTATGTTCAGTTTTGATGAGATGCTCTATGCCCTGATAGTTAAATGATCTAATCTCTCCACAGATTCTGACTGACTGCAATTGCTGTTTCACTTTCTCAGGTCATAGAAATGTCAGCCTGTAAAGCCTGATGTGGAACTATTTGTATAAAAGTAATTGGTAAGAATAACCCCTTCCATCTCCACCCCGTTCTTATTATATACAACATCTGCAACAACATCTACTGGCAATGGGTTGGGATGGTAATAATGCATGAAAATGGGGTGAATTCATTCTGGAGACACCAATTTGCAGACATTTTGGAGGAAATGTTCTCGGTCTCATGAAAGTCTGCAAGGAAGATACAAGGATATAAAAGGGGAAGGCTGAAAACCTAACAAAATCACAAAAATCAGCCATCCGACAGCTTCCCAGAAGGAAAACATAGCCTGAGATTATTTAACTTATTAGGCAATGTACAGGCCTGAGACTGTCTAAGTGATTCGCTTATGTGTGGATTTATTTGCAGAGTTAACATAATGAGCGAGCTATCTACTAAGTCCAGAGATAAGCTGCCTTGCTTCCTACGTTTGTATCTTGCTGTCCATTTGCAGATGGCAAATAAATAATGTAAACTCATCCAGGCCATTCCCTTAAGCACATACAATCACAGAGAGCTCTGGAAAAGAAAAACTGCAAGGTGACAAAAAGATTTCCTATTGAGATGTTGAATATATATAAACATGCTGCATAGATTCATTATTTCAGGTGTTCAAAGTGTGATAAGATATATGGCAATAACTGATGATTTATGACATGGTAATGTTGATTCCCACCTTTAGATAGGAGTCCATCAGCTCTATAACTAATAGTTAATGAAGACAGTGACAGCAGATGGGGCACAAACCTGTGATTAATAAGAGAACAAAAGGATGTAGGGAAGATAACACTGCCTGGCTGGTGGGAAACTGGGAATGACTATTCTATTCCTGCCCATAAAATAAATAGCTGGTGCAGCATTTATCTGAAAGTCTGAAATGTGTCTCTTTGGAAAATGAATACTTCTTTTCAATTCTATTTATTCTATTTGAGTATGCGTGCATATTTAAACAGTGAAGATCAGAAGAAGAAGAGCTGAGGTGCCTGTGGCATTTAATACTATCGTATTGATTGAGATTCTGCATGTCCTGGACATATGTGTCATTGGCTACTCAAATTAAGCAGCAAACAATATTTGACTAATTTCAGAAGAATAATGTACTCAGAATGATGGGAAATCAGAGGAAGCAGGGAAATATTGCAATCTGATATGAGATAGGGCAAAGGTCAACAGTCAGCAAGGAAAATAAAGGGCTGAGGAAGATGACACTCCAGTTTGGCCCAATTAGAATCAACTGCCCACAATACTTTCATAGTCTAAGCTTTATCATTGAAATAGAACAGCAAAGGTTACGTCCACTTTAGATCCTATTTACATCCTCAGTAAGGCTCAAGTGTTCATATCCGTATTTTAATAATGCAAAACCATTAGCAATATTACAATATTGCAAACACAGCTACTGTCTTCACAGTTTTCAATCAATAGGCAGAAGAATAATTTGTATTTTTATTGCACTTTTCATCACCTCAGGATGTCCCAAAGCATTTTAAACCTTCAGTATTTACCAGGGAAATAGAACATGAGGACATGACATTGGATGATAAGATGAACAATGAAATAAGTGCAATAAAGTAGGGATGTATTGAATAAACTAATCAACCTCAAAAAGAGGATAAAACCCCTGCTCCAAGTGGATTGCAACAATGCAATTTAAAAGAATCTAGAGAAAAGACAGGAGAGGCATTACTTACATATTTAACAATTCCTTAGGAAAAGCTGCAATGCCAGAGTACTGATGAATAGCTAACGGAGTATCTATATTTAAGAAGGGGGAGAAGAACATGCCCAGGGAATTACAAACATACGATTAGGAGCACAAGTAGGCCATTCAGCCCCTCGAGCCTGCTCCACCATTCAATAAGATCGTGGCTGATCTATTTGTGTTTTGAGTTCAACTTTCCCATCTATCCCGATAACCTTTATTTCTTTTGCCTATCAAGAAACTTTCTAACCCTGCCTTAAAAATATTCATTTCAACATCCATTTCCACTACCTTCCAAAGCCGCAAAACCCTCAGAAAGAAATTCTCCTAATCTTTGTCCTATAAGGGCTACCCATAATTTTAAAGCAGTGCCCCTAGATCTGGACTTACCCACAAGAGAAAACATCCTTTCGATGTCCACCTTATCAATACCGTTCAGGATCTTATATATTTTAATCAAGTCACCCCTCACCCTTCTAAACTCCAGTGGAAACAAGCCCAGCCTGTCCAACCCATCCTCATAAAACTACCTGCTTATTTCAGGTATCAATCTAGTAAACCTCCTCTGAACCACCTCCAATGCACTTACATCCTGCCTTAAATAAGGAGACCAAAAACTTCACACAGCATTTGAGATGCAGTCTCACCAATGCCCTATATAACTGAAGCATAACATCCTTATTTTTATGTTCAATTCCTCTCATAATAAAGGATAGCATTCCATTAGCCTTCTTAATTACTTGCTATATCTGCATTCTAATTTTTTGTGACTCATGCACGAGAACACCTAGGTCCCTCTGCAGCTTGGAATTCTGCAGTCGTTTTCCAGTTAAGTAATATCCTGCTTTTTTATTCTTCTTGCCAAAGTGAGCAACTTCATGTTTTCCCACGTTATATCCCATCTGCCAATTATAAACCAGTCAGCTCAACTTCAGTGGTAGGAAAAATAATGAAATCCTTATTAAAAGGTAATCCTAAAAGAATAGAAGAACATCTACAAACAAAAAATAAAATAATGAATAGTCAGCAAGGATTCAAAAGGGAAAATCCTACTTGGTCAAACTTATTGTTTTTTTTTAAGGAGGTAACAGGGAGAGTAGACGGTGAGAACACATCAAATGTCATTTATCTGGACTTTCAAAACACCTTCAATGAAGTGCCCCATAATAGACTAATGAATAAGATCAGAGAATGCAGAGTTAGGGAACAAGTGACAGAATGGATTGCTAGTTGGCTTCAAGACAAAACGCAGGAAGTGGGAGTAAAGGATCATTATTCAGAGTGGCAGAAGATGGGAAATGGTGTTCCAAAAAGATCAGTTCACAATTTACATTAATGTTTTAGACTTTGAAATCAAAATCCCATTTCTAAATTTGCAGAGGCCGCCAAATTGGGGGGCATGGGATGGCGTAGGTGGTTGGTCAGTACTGAGGAGGACTGCAACAAATTATAGGAAGACATTAATAAACTTGCAGAATCAGCAGATAATCGGTAAATGAAGTTCAACACAGGTAAATGTGGGGTAGTTCATTTTGCTAGAAAGAATAGCGAGGTCACGTATTACCTGGAGGGTCCAAATTTAGGTGGAGTGGAGGAACAAAAGGATCTTGGAGTATAAATGCATCAATTATTACACCAAAAGTTGAGCCACAGGTTAGCAAGGGCATAAAAAGCAAACCAAGCAATAGGGTTTATTTTTAGAAGAATTGAATTGAAAAGTAGGGAATTTATGCTGAACTTGTACCAAACTTTGGTAAGCTAACACTTCAGAATACTGTACAGCATGCAGTTTGTTTGCCATATTATAAAAAGGATATAGAGGCACTGGAGAGGGTGCAGAGAAGATTTATAAAGATAATACCAGAAATGTGTGGGGATACATCTCAGGAAAAGGATGAACAGGCTGGGTCTCTTTTCTCCTGAGAAAGGCGGCTAAAGGATATCCTAATAGAGAGGTGTTTAAAATTATGAAAGGATTTGATAGAGTGGATAGAGAGAGAATATTTCCATTTGTGAGGAAGAGCATAACTAGAGGCCATCATTATAAGATAATCATCAAGAAATCCAATAGGGAATTCAGAAGAAACTTCTTTACCCAAAGAACGGTGAGAACATGGAACTTCCAACCACAGGGAGTGGTTGTAGTGAATAACAATGCATTTAAGAGACGGCTAGACAACAATATGAGCAAGAAGGGAATCGAGGGTTGAGGTTTAGATGAGGTTCAGCAAGAGCAGGCTTGAGTGAATCATAAACACTGGCATGGACTGGTAATGCCAAATCACCTGTTTCTGTGCCTTATATCCTATGTAAACATACGTAAGTACTTTTTGAAGTGTAGCCACTGTTGCAATGTATGAAATACGACAGCTAATTTGCACAGCAACATCCCTTAAACAGCAATGAAATAAAATAACCAGAGCATTTGTTCTGGTAATGGCGTTTGAGGGATAAACGTTGACCAGGACACAGGACACACTATTCTTCAAATAGTGTCGTGGAATCTTTTACATCTAGTTGAGGTGCAGATGGGACAGTGGTTTAACATCTCAGCCAAAAGTAGAATGGCAGTTCAAGAAGCAATGGCATTTCCAGTTCATGCACATGTCAAAGCATTTCAGCATGGACCTGAAAATCACTTCTGTCTTCCCTATATAATGGTGAGCAGTCAGGATAATGCAGTGCTCCTCAAACATAGCAAGCATTTTATAGCTGGTAAAGTGGCGGGCAGGGTGACTTAATTAGGCGGGAGCTGAAATTTCACTTTTCAGATGGCGGGCTCAAACTTACAGGAGAACTCAACAACGTGTTTGTGGCAGATCGGGTCTCACATGGTGGGTTCTTACTTATAATACATGTGCATGCCATGAATACTCATTATATTAAAGCTTTTTGTAATTATGTCCAACCTTCATGATGAAGTCAGCAACACACGAGAATTGCTTAGCACCTGGTTCACATCTGTTTAAAGGCGGTATGTAACAAATGGCTTTGTGTTGAGGTTAGCAGTTTTCCTTGTTGAGCTCTGAAGCACATGAGAGGGGAGCAAGAGGATGGCAGCTCATCTGGAGACTCAGGACCGGCAAAAGTGAGGCAGTGGTGGTGGGAGAGGGGTGATGTGGAGTGAAGTCGGGGCGAGGAGGAGGAAAGTGGGAAGGGCCTATTGTCCTGGGTGTGGTGCGGACTCTGGGTGGGGTCAGTACTGACCACATGTGTGTCCATCTCAGGGTGATGGCTGGCAGAGTCCTTACAGGACTTTGAGTTCACCTGCAACATTTCAATTATCCCTGTTGAGTGTAATCTCAGACAATGTCCTTTACAGTGCAGAGAAGGAGGAACGTCAACTGAGCCTGCAAGTTCAAACATGTTCTACAGAGGGGTGAGTACAACACTGGATACTAACATGAACATTCAATAAAGAGTGAATGCAAAAACGTAACAGTGGGCCAAATCTTCCGGTCTCCGAATCGTCAAAGACTGGATGACTGAATGTATGACTGAAGATGTGCGTCAGGAACCTGTGGAAGTCCTGATGCACGAACCTACGTGGGAATTTCCCGAGAAGTTTAAGCTTCCAATTGGCAATTCCCCTGCTCCCCTGGGAGTCCCTGCAAATGTCTCCGGCTGGCTTTGCAGGATGGTGGAATAGCCCTCTTGTATAACCATGGTTCAGTGGCTGATAGAACTGAAACTGTTGCTCCTGTATCTAATTTAAAGTGTGCCCTGTGAGCACCTACACTCCAATAGTTTCCTCTTACTTCTATAATCTCTGCTAAGAAAAGAACCTCAATATCTTGTGAATCTTCAACATTATGACATGTTTCCTTTTAAAACTTTTTTCTTTTCGAGTATCCTGCCCATTTTTTCTACTGCAACATACTGCCTGAAAATGCCCCATCTTTCTGCAGCAATTCCCATGTCCATGCCTTTTTCTTCTGCACCAGCAACAGCTAGTATTGGCTGCTGCCATTAATTGCTTTCCACGTGTCTCCTTGTCTCTATTTTCTCTTTTTCATGTCTGACGAATTCAACTGTTTCTGTAACTTTACAATTTGATCTCTCTCTCTCTCTGTCTCTCTCTCTCTCTTATTACTGATCAGTTCTGTGCCAAGCTTCTTGGGACTACAAGTTATCTGATAATGCATCACCCATTACTCCAGCAATGATTCTGTCATGAATCAGTCCCTCTTTCAGGTTACTTTCACAATCTTCTGCTAATTGGTACAAATCATTAATAAATGCGTCAATGCTTTCCCTGTGTCTCTGGGTACATTTATTGAACTTTATACGTTCCACAATGATGTTCTTGCGGCGGCTTAAAGGAGAAAAGTGAGATCGAGAGATTTAGAGAGGGAATTCCAGAGTGTAGGGCCCGGGCAACTGAAGGCACTGCCATCAATGGTGGAGAAATGAAAATCGGGAATGCTCAAGAGGGCAGAATTGGAGGAGTGCAGATATCTTGGAGGGTTGTAGGCTAGAGAAGGTTTAAAAGTTAGGGATGGGAAAGGTCAGCTTACTCCTTGTCCCATACTCCCTGTACTCTGCCACTGATTATGATTCACTGATGCAGCCATTATGCTCCTGTCCTATGAATCTTCCTCCCCAGCTCATGCTGTCTCATCACCTCTTTGTCAAAACCTTTCTTTACATTCCCTTCCTCTCCACCTCTATTCTCCCTTTTTCCATTACTTGATGTCCATTGTGTCTCCTTAAAGCAGTATGAGATGGCTTCCTAGACATGAGGAACCACCATAGAAAAATAAGTAAGGCGACTTAATAACATTATTCTGAACCTTTCTCCCCAAACACAAATAAAAAAAGTGCTTTACTTGTAAATGCCAAGCAGTAAAACTGTAGGTGGAATTAACAGCTAACAGGAATGTGTGTCATACTGTGATCTCTACCTTCTGTTCAATTCTGCAGCAAAGAGATAAAGAGAAAGAGCAAGTTAGGGAAGGCGGGAAAGAGTGACAGAGAGACAGAGGGTGGAAGTGGGTGGGTGAGGGAGAGAAGAGAAAGAGAAGATAGAGGGTAGGTGTGAGGAAGAGGGGGAATAAGGGAAGGGAAAGGAGAAAGGGAAATAGGGAATGACAGGGAAGAAGAGGGGGAGGGGTTCCCATTTTAGCTCCAAGTAGTTATTGTAAGCTTACAATTTTTTCAGTTCTAATTTTTTGAAGGTCTATTTCTCAGTCTTCAATAATACCATATTAAAATCAGCTCCTGGGAAAGACATTTCTGCTTTCAGTGCCTGGGACTGACCCCGTTCAGTACTGTTTAAGATTGGCTCAAATCCAAACAAGTCTGGCTGACTGTGGCTGCATCAGTGATTGTTTAATCTTTTTTCACATTGACAAGGGCACCACTAAAGATAGGGCAGCAATCAATACACAGGATTGTATAAAATACACAGGAGCATTACAACCCAGTTGAAGAAAGCACACTCTTTTCCACTAAAAGTATTCACAACGGAAACTTGGTCCAGTGTCAATAACGCGGCCTTATTTCATAATGTGATGTCAAACACCAAAGCTGCTAGTAGCAATGGTTCGCAATGATAAAGGAAAAACTGTTGATGATAATGGAAGATAAAGACTTCAACAGTAGGACTCAGATGAGAACACACAGTAAGTGGAAAAAGTATTAGCTGTTCTTATCAAGTGCTAGAGCTGAAGCAAATTCAAAATTTGCCACAACCATAATAGAGCTCATTAGATTTAATTTAGTGAACATATAAATTTGGCCCAATTTGGGTGATATTTTCTCTCAAAATTCACTCAACTTGTTCTCAGGGATGAGGGACTTAAGTTCTATGGAGAGATTAGAGAAGTTGGTTTTGTTCTCCTTAGAGCAAAGGAAGTGGAGATTTAATAGGCGTGTTCATAATTAGGGAAGTTTTGTTAGAGTACCTGAGGAGAAACTGTTTTCACTGACAAGAGAGTCAATAGCCAAAGGATATGCATTTAAGATAATTGGTACCAAGTGGGAGGTGAAGAGGCTTTTTTTAAGCAATGTGTTATAATAATCTGGAATACACTACCTGCAAGGGCGGTGGAAGCAGGTTCATTAGAACCTTTCAAGAAGGAATTAGATATATGCTCCAAAAGGAAAAAGACTTTGAGAAAAGAGCAGGGGAGTGGATAATTGGATGGTTTGTTCAAAGAGCCTCCAGTGGGCCAAATAACCTCTTTGTACACTGTAAGATCCTATGATTCTATAACTCCATTCAAAAAATGGCTGTCTGTGGGGACAGAAGCACTAAGTATTCACTGGCTCAAGTATGCCTCCCTTCCTTTACTATCAGTGACAGGTAGTGGGTGAGTGATTGTGAATGAGTGCATCTTCAGTCTCAATCACTATTCTTTCTCTTCCATAACAGCACACAAGTACCAGGTGGACCTACCATGAGATCACTCCTGTTGAGGAGGCAATGCTGACAATAATCGAGATGGGAGTGGCCCATGGCCATAGGCAGAGCAAGAGACATCTCAACTTGAGGTATGCAGCCATTTCAGCTTCCTTCCATATCCGCAACTAATTCCGATCTATAATTCCTCCAAACGTACCCTTACTCATGAGCTCCATATGGTCTCATTACATACATCCTCCTGCAGTAGCCACATGTGTTGCAAACTAACCCTCCCTTTACCACTGCATCAAGATCCATCTGGTTCCCCCCAGAGGAACCAAAAGAGGAGGAAAGGCCACCTCACCCTTCCCAGAGTAGGAAGAGGAGGAGGAGAAGAGAGCGGGGAAGAAGGCACTGTATTAATTTTTACCATTGTTGCTGCTCAGAGATTAGCACTATGCATAAATTAGAACCTAGGATACAACAGGGATACAACAGTAGCATACCGGGCACAAGTGGACAATCTATTAGGTAGGATCCTAGATTCCTTCATTAAGCATCCCAGTGTGGCCTTGGGGCAAGTCACTAGCTGTAGGCCCCGGTAACATTGCCAGCATTATTTGGGGAAGCTGAAACTGTTTGTCTAGTGTTCCTACCGTCCATTATTGCTATGGTACAAATGACAGGAAATATGTCAGATCCGTGGTTCACACAAATTATAGCAGATGCATTGTTGTTTATGCGATCTGCTCCTATAGATGGTGAACAGCATAACAAGTAGTTGAAAGGCAGGCGGAGACTGTGCAACTAACTGCAACAAAACAGTGGGACTAATTTAGAGGTACAATTCTATAGCCTAATTATCTCTTGATTAGAGAAGGGAAGAACAGGGAGAGTAGGTAGAGAGAAACTATTTCCATTAGCAGCAGGGTCAGTAACTGGAGCATCCTAGTTTAAGATAATTGGCAAAAACTTTAGGAGTGGGGAAGGGGTGAGGGGGTGGTGGGAAGGGGTGAGGGGGTGGTGGGAAGGGGTGAGGGGGTGGTGGAAAGAGAAGGAAACATTTTTATATACAGCAAGTTGTTGGGATCTGGAATCCACCTTTTGAAAGGGTAGTGGAAGCAGATTAATTAACAATTTTGAAAAGGAAAGTGGATATATATTTAAAGAGGACAAACTTGCAGGCTATGAGAAAAAAAGAGTAAGGGAGTGAGAATAATCATATAGCTCTTTCAGGGCTGGCACAGGCATGATGGGCTGAATGGCCTTCTTCTGTGATGAAAATCAATGATTCTAAAAGCCACAGTTCCAGCCAATTGCTTGTTCAGGGCTACTCTTTGGAGTACAGGGACACATATCTACAACTCTGCTTCTGACTTCAACTGCAGGACCAAGGGTGCCATTAAAGTTCTAGGTAAATGGAGCTACTTCACTTCTTGGAAGCTTACAAAGTTGACTCATTCTCCATATGAATGGGAGAGGGCTAAATTGACAGGGGAAGAAAGGGAAACAACATGAAAAAGTCTGCCTGAAATAGGAGGTGACTTAATGCATTACAAATAGTACCTTTGTAATGGACTTCAATGGAAATAGCAAATGGTTTTCACAGTTTCCTAGATATAAGCAGCTACCTGTGGTAAATGCAGACATGCAATGGTGGACATGCTATTATTTCTGGAAGATTTATAAGTTTTGGGCCTGTCTTAGATATTCATTAGGTACAGTGGTCTTGGCCATTCCTGTTAGTACCATGTGTTCAGAGGTGTGTCCATACTGCCCAGCATCTAGTGACATGATAGTGTAACCTAAGGGTGGGACAATAGTACTGCCTTATGATTGGAACTAGATATCATGTCTTTAACATATGGCCTCATGTGAAGTTCTCCATTCTTTCCAAATGCGGACTGAAAAATTGTACATTCGAATTGTTACCTTGCTTTATTACAGTCAGCAAACCAACATAAAGAGCAATCACTTCTCACCTTAATCAACTAACTACAAAAGCCTTCTCAAGAACAAGAAAAATAATATGATAATGACATGCTATCCTCATTATCAGACTATTAAATTTTCCTTATCTGCCTTCTAATTCTGACTGGTTCTAGGTTTGAAATATGCAACTTTCCTTTTGCTCCCCAGATCTTGATTTGCAAGTTGCCAGACTACACAATTATGGAACAGGGTGTCTGCAGAAAGAGTCAAATTCTCATCCAAAATCCACTAAGCCTATTCAGCCCTGATTTGGTGTGAGAACAGCAGAAGCAAAAGGAGAGGCAGACAGTTTAATTGACTGTTCTACTGATGAGTCAATGAGTGTGCAAAAAGGTGGAGGGACAGGCTTCCTACGAGCTGGTAACTCAGAGAGAAGAGAGCAAAGGTGCACAGCCAGTCAGCTTAATATTTGTCCAGGATGCAATTCCCAACACCACCCCACCCCCAACCTGGGAGTGTTCACCTTTGGTACAGGATTTTCCCGTTGGCGTCCGGGGGCGGGACCTGCAAGCCGACACGTAAAATGACAGGTGGTGACGTCGGGCAAGCGCACAATGATCTCTGATGCGCGTCTGCCATTAATTAACGGGCCACTTAAGGCCCTTGAGGCACCAAGTGAGGATGATTTTTCAGGGACCATGTGATCTTCGGGTCGTCGCGCAGGCGTAACAGGCAGGTGGGTAGGAGATATTTGTATAAACCTCATCCACAGCAGGATAAGAGGGCTCAGTGGGGTCGCAAGTGTGCTCTGTCAAATATTTGATTTGGAAAGTTACTGATACTTGCCTAAGTGAGCTGAAATACTTCAAAATGCATACCAGCTGCTTGGACAGGACTCTCAACCTTCAGGTCAGCATTCTGCAGTGAAGAATCATTTTGGGGCCTGCAGGTTTCAGGAAGCCTTCCCTTAGCCTGGGAGTGGGAGTTAAACTCTCAACTGGAGGCACCTCCTCTAAGAGGAAGGGAGGGTTAGAAGGGGGAGGAGGCCAGGCATGCATATTCAGCTTCCAGGGGAGGCACCTTTGGGAGGAGAGGCACAAGGGGTGCAGGGCCAAGAGGTAGTCCAAGGCAGAAGGGGCTGCAGAAGACACCACTATCCTGCTGCCAGGGTTTATAGGTGGCGAAGCAGCTACCTCAATATTCTGTTGAAGGGTCATTCGGACTCGAAACGTTAACTGTGCTCCCCTTCACAGATGCTGCCAGACTTGCTGAGTTTTTCCAGGTATTTTTGTTTTTGTTTTGGATTTCCAGCATCCGCAGTTTTTTGCTTTTACCTCAATATGTCTGAGGTGCAGTGAGGAAGGTGGCTCTGTCTCTCAAGGGATACAGTCAACTATATCTGTCAGATGTTGGGCCTAAGATCTCCGCTAACTGTTTGGGTGGACAGCCCATGCCAGTGGCTCCAAAGGTCGCAGCTGCCCACAACTTCTATGCCTCTGGCTCCTTCCAGGGCTCGGTGGGTGATCTTTGCTGTGTCTCCCAATCAGCTGTCCACACTTGTGTCAAGCAGGTTTCAGACGCTCTGTTTAGGCATGCACTGACCTTCATCCATTACCAGGCAAGCCAGACACAGTGAGTCAGTGGCTTCGCAGCCATTGCTGGCTTCCCCCTTGTCCAGGGTGCAATAGACTGCACACATGTGGCCATCAAGGTACCAGGAGGTGAGCCCAGTGCCTTTGTCAACAGGAAAGGCTTCCACTCCATGAACGTGCAGATAGTGCGTGATCGCAGGATGCTGATTTTACAAGCCTGTGCAAGGTACCCAGGCAGCTACCACAATGCCTACATCATCAGACACTCCCATGTGCCGGGGCTCTTCAGTGCTCTCAAAGGGGCTATTCCCTCAGTAGGTGGCTCATGACGCCTCACCACCATCCAAGAACAGAAGCTGAGCAGCAGTATAATAGGAGCCATGCCTCCACAAGGGCTGCGGTGGGGAGAGCCATCAGTCTTCTGAAAATGCGCTTCCGATGCCTGGACTGTTCAGGGGACACACTCCAGTACCCCCCAGATCATCTGTCGCTGATAGTGGTTGCATGCTGCGCTCTCCACAATCTTGCGCTGGAAAGGGGCGACACTGTAGACGAAGAAGATGTAGATGCAATAGATGCAGCTGTACATGATGACTCCAGCAGTGAGTCTGAGGATGAGCACACAGGGAAATGCTGAGGGGGTAGATGCTGACCCAGGCATACTCCAGGGAGGCAAGGACACCCGGGAGGCTTTAATCCAATGAACCTTCAGCTAGCACACCACATATGGACCTCCAGCACAAGCCTGGGCTGCAGGCTCCATACTCTATTCCTGAGTGCTAAATCTGCCTGGATATGAACATTAAATAACGGCCTTGTCAATAAAGCTGAATGTCACACAAATCACTCATAACACTACTGGTAACCATCCACCTGCAGAAGAAATGAGGCACCCTCAACTATGGTGACATGTCTGAATTTAATGGTATAACAAAAGGAACCTAAGAAAATAAAATTACCAAGGTGTTAAACATCACACCAACTCATAAAAACCTCATTGCAGGCCAACACAAAAGCACCAGTGATAAACCCATGGTGTGCCTAAGGTGCCTTATGTTTATGCTTTTGGGTGCTACGTCTTGGTGCTTCCCCCTCACTGGGAGTGGCATCTGAGCCAGCCTGCTCACTCTGCTGTCCTGATGGCCTCGATGACCTTGGCGACCGTCCTCTGGCCCGTGGAGCCTGTGCTGGCCCCGCCTGGGAGGGAGCTGCCAGTTATCCAGTTATCGCAGTCTCATCGGATGCAACAGTCACTGGCAGACGGGCTGTCGCCCTCATATGGAGCACCCTGAGAGGAGCCCACAGAGACGACAGGCAGCTGCTGCACCGATGTGAGGTTGCTTCGGGCCCCCATGCTCACCATGGATGAATGGGCACCGAGCTGAGAAACATGGTGCCCAGGCCATCTCCCACACTGGCACTGACCAGCTGAGGTCAATGCCGATGTGAGGGCTTGCTGGTCCATGTGCATCCCCAGGATGCCCTGATGGGTCTCCTGGAGGAGCGTCTCCACGAGAGTCACCACTCTCTCCATGGGGGAGGCATGGCACTCGGCCATGAGGCTCATTGCATCAGCAATGGTCCACGTGGACTCCTCCACCACAGACATCGAGCCAAGCATAGCCTCATGTATCTCCACCAGATGCTCCAGCACACCCTGCCACATCTCCTGCGTTTGCTGCATCACGGGCAACTCCATAGGCACATTATCAGTCACTGACTGAGCATGTGCCTGGTCTCCAGCAGTCCTCCAACTGCAGGCGCCATGGGCACTCTCTGTCACTGCCAGTTCCTCCAGCGACTGCGAAGTGCCCTCACCATTGTGCCCCGGGACACTAGCCGATGATCGAATTCCCACCAAGGTGCTAGTAGCTGCGCTGGTACCTGCCTGGCAGAGGTGTTGTGACGCTAGTGAGTCCAAGACTTCAGGGTCTTCAGGTGTGAGAGGGAGCTCCTGCTGCTCCTCCTCCCAGCCCTGCTCCGATGATGCTGAAAGGAAGGAAAAAGGACATTTGATCAGACAACGTCAATGTGCATCCCTGTCCCCCAGATCATTGAGCACTCATCCTTCCCTAAGCAACGGTCAAGCCATGTTGCAAACTTTAATCACTGAACATTCAGCACTGCCATGGCTGTTGGGAGAACGCATGGCACCTCACCAGATCTAGGTACTCCTGCTCGAACCGGGTAAATATCGCCACCCACTCGGCAGCATTATGTACATTCTTCTCCTGAAAAGGAGAGAAGAGCATTGATTAATGCTACTTGTACCTGGTTCTCTTCACGGACGGCCCACCCCAACCAGAGTGGGACATTGCAGGGTTCCAGTGCCTCCTCACCCCGCTGCTGCCGAACACGCACACAAAGATGCCAGACTCACCCCCACCTCTCCCACCGCCGCCAACCACCCCCTCCCTAGCCAATTGCTGCCTACATCACATATGACACCACACAGTCTAACCTTCCATAGCAAGGAGGTGCAAGCATGTGGAGCACAAAGGGCAGCAGATCAATTGGTGCCAACGCCACCTTGAAGCTCCCCTCCCAGCATCTCATCATCCTGACTTTGACATGCCCTATTGTTCCAGCATTGCGCCTAGGTGCAGCTCCTCCAGGTTGTTCCCAAAACAGTGATGTGGGTCTCAGTGTACCACATGCTGCAGGTGCAGAACCTATCTCTTTACCACCCTCTCAGGGTGACCTTGGCATGGGCAATATCTCCAGGCCCACCCAGTGAGGGACAAATGCTGTCAGTGATTCAATGCAGTCACTTCACTCAGACTTGAGGAGTGTGTGTGGGGCTGCCAGGGGGGAAAGCCTACCTGCTGGGTTGTGACCAATGTCAACATGGTATTCACCCTTCCTGAGCGCAAGAGGTTGTTGAAGCGCTTGTGGCACTGGATCCAGGTGCGTTGCATGACGTTGTGGGAGTTCACGATCACTGCCACCAACTCCCAGGCATGCTTGGTCATGTGGTGGGGGGGCTGGGGTGCAGGGGGGTGGGGGGGCCTCCTCCTCTCGTCCTGGGGTACGAGGACCTCCCACTGTGCTGCCGCCTCCTTGAGGAGGGCAGCAAGGCAATCGTCTGAAAAACGAGGGGCACAGTGCCTCCTGCCCTACACTCCTACCTGGTCTGGTCACCAGCAGCGCTCTGGGGAGCCCTTCCACTGGCCATGATTCACAGCCTTTGAAAGGCTGCAGCAGCTTTTTAAAACAGGCTGCCGGGTCACCATTGGACCCTGCGATCACTGCAGTCCCACCGCCGCCCGCCCACTCCCACTGTCCTCGGGAGCTGCAATTCACACTGGGCGGATCTTAATTGGCCCGCACACATAAAATGGCAGCGTGGACCCGATCTTAGGCGGCAATCGGGTCTGCGCCCGCCTGCACCTGTTCCCGCTCCACCCGCCTGACAGGCAGAAAATTCTGCCCTGGGGAACTTTCCTAACCTCATAATCTAAAACTCCCTGTGAGTTTCTGAAGCCATTGTTGGAAACTTGAGTCTGCCTCTGATCTGGGAACACTTGATAGGGACATATATAGAGAGTTCTATTCTCCAAGTTACATCCATCCTCCAAAGCTCTCCTCCCTCACTCATTGATGGACTGTGCTTGCTGTACTGCTTTGCATTTGCAAACTATCCATGATGAGTACACTTGCAATGTTGCAGTTGAGATTGGCTGTGTAACCACAGCATCATAAGTACAGCCAGTGAGGATCATTTTAATATATATCACAGGCAAAAAATGGACGATGATGACTTCACAGCTTTACAACTTGGCCCGTTTTCTTTTCTATTGCTGGAAAGGATTAATAATATATTCGGCACCGGCTTTCTGCAGTGTTACAAGTTTTGGGACCTGATCAAAGTTAAATGGCAATTAAATTATCCACAGGAAGTGCAGTGAGAGGAAGCCAAACAGAGTTCATTCCAACCACAACACTGAAGTACAGAGGAACTACTTTTAAACCACTTGTCCCATTTAACATCTTTATTTCCATCATTGTGCTTGGATCCCTTCAACAACACATTATTTTCCTGCTGACAGCAAGTGAGCTGCTTGCAATGTTGTTGTAGTTGTTACTCGGTATCCAGTCACTGAGAAGTATGCAAGGAAGTCCACTTTTTATTTTATTCCTCCTCATTTTTGTTCCATTGCTCTCATGATTTCCTGTGCTTGGTCAGTTGTGTCTCCATATTCCAATCCACAAAAAAATGACATCTTCCACCATGACAGGATGAAAATTCAGCAAAATATAAAAACATCAGTGTAACTAAGGAGTTAACTGATCTGTCTGCTGGGGATCCACGTGTTTGTACAGATCTGGTTGGCATAATTGGATGGTGAAGTGGCCTCATGGCTTGGATGTATTTATACAAAATCAAAATGGCGAGAGGTACACCTTTCGCGCTGGTAAGACTGACATTTATCATCATTGCTAACAGCTGGTTGACCTGCTTGGCCATTTCAGAGAGCAATCAACTACATTGGTCATATATAAGTCAGAGGGTGTACGGAGAGGAGTTTCCCTTCCTTCCCTAAAGGACATTAGTGGAGCAGCTGAGTTTTAAGTAGCAATCCATCAGCTTCATGGTCACTTTTACCAATAGCTGCTCTTTATTTTAAAATTTTTAAAACTGAATTCAAATACTCAGACTGCCACTGTAGAATTTAAACTCTCAATCTCTGGATTATTTCCCCAGGCCTCGCAATTACTTGTTCAGTAACACAACTTACTAAACTGCCATACCAATGAACATGCATATGTTAAATCTGTACGTGTCGAATGCGGGTCTTGGGATTGAAAAGCAAACTGGCAGGTTTGTGGTAGCTTTCCATTAGTGTTTCTACATAACTCAAAATGGTGGCAATAATTACCTATTCTCTTCCACATCAACAAAACTGCTCTATAATTTATAGCCTAACATTCACTCAGTGCTATTACAAAGGTCAGCAATGTTATGAGTTCAGGTTCCGCTTCAAGGCATTCAAATTTGAATCAGAAGTTTGAATTTATCTGAATTCACTTGCAAGGTATACATCATGTGGAGAATAATGAACAGCTAGTAGTAATTGCATGGAAATTCACCAGATGATTAGCAGTGGGACTGTAAAGCAGGTATCTGGTCAAACAGTTCAGAAACAGATAACTTGTCATTTAGTTGGACCCTTGAGTTTGGATTGCTCTATGTAACCCTCTGAACACAGTTCACTGTTATAAATCAAACATTTACTCACCTTGATAAAGTAATAAATCCTATGTTATGAGGATCAAATTGATAGTGTCCCATGTGATGGAAGACTTCAAAGATTCCTTTCATAGATTCAGATGGGATTGTGAACCACAAGAATCACCTGAATTCCAAAGGGGATCAAAGCCTTGAACTCACTTCAGAGTAGATACTGTGGTCTGCAGAGCGGGACTTTTGTTCAATTTGAAACTCTTCAGTATCACACCCAGGCCACTCTCCTACTGACACTGATGCATTAACCGCAAGGTTAATGATCTTGGTGCAATCAACATATATAATCAGTCGGGCACTGCACATTTATCAAAAGAAATATATCTGTTTCCTACTAGGAAATCATATCATTAGTTTATAGTATGGAGAATTTAAAAATAACAGGGGAGAATTTTCAAAAAGGTCACATATTGTCAAAGTTTACACATCCTCACAAACTCCTTGAACCCTACTGTGGTAGTCTGATCCAAAGCTGATGGTGTGTAACATGTTTTTATCCATCTGTTAGCCTTTATGCTCTTTATTGTAAATACTACTAGCATAAAAAATATGAAACAAAGTGGAAGAAATGACAGAATCCCACCTGAGTGTAGCCATTGGACATTTAGCCATTTAAGTAATGATGATTTACTTATTTTCAATGGGCCTTATTCCTTATTTGCTGCTAGAATACATACTTATAAACAATATTCAGCTATTTATATTTGTAACAAGTAGGCATTAATTATTAAAAGTTCTGAATTAAATGGGACAAATTTTTCTCTTTTTAGATAAATGTTTCTTTGCATTGAAACAAGGAGGTGTCAATGTGTCAGCTTTAAGCACTTCCAATTTAGGAATAGTATGGGTTGGATGAAAAGTCTATACTTTTCTATTAAGTGATTCTAAGCATGTACAATAAGCACCAGATGAAGAGTAAAGTTTGCTCTATAGCAACAAGCCTTAAAACATAATCACAACGCAACACTCCCCAAAGGAACAATCCCTATAACATTGGTGTGAGGTTCTCCCATTTCCCATCCTGACTGTTTTAGCTCTTCTGAAAGTATCAGCTTGTGCTTCCTAGAACTGAATTGAACGTAACTCACCTCATGTAGATTGCTCACAGGCAGCAGAGGAAGGACACTTTCAATTCATCAGATTGATCAGTGTTCTAGAGGTGAATGGGCATTGAACTGAAATTCATTGTGCCTCCAATCCTCAGATTTTGCATCAATATACAATATTAGCTAAATGTGTTACTTAGAAAGATTATTGATTTACCAAAAAAGAAAAGAAATTCCAGACCAGCTCAGTTTGCTTTATTTGTGTTTGCACTACTCAGTGTCACTCTTCTTGCATTTCAGTAGCCTCCTATTACCATCATATGTACAATTGCTGTAAACTTTAAAATCAACATTTCTTTCACTCTTTGGCACTAACAACTTCTATTGAGTTATGTCATTTACTCACTTCATTCAAATCATCCTCTGGTGTTGCTGGTGTCCTGTCTGTTCTGTAGGAAGCCAAGGAGGATGTTTCCGAATCCATTGATTCTTCATCAAATCCAAAACACGTTTCTACCACATGTCTCTGTGGCTGGAAGAGGAGAGAAAAAAACTACTATTCTCAAATGATAGGGGCTCCATCTCTCACCCACCCCTCAGAAGAGATACAAATGTAAAAATAAGTGCCACTGGCTCTGATTCATGTGCATTGTTATGTATTAACTCCTGGAAGTTTGGAAACAATAACATTATTTTACACAGATACAGGATGTTGACATCAAATATATTTCTCAAATCTCATGTGCTGTGGAACAATACATTGTTAGCTGGGTACACTGGCTGTAGCACAGTAGTGAATGATGTGGCACCCAGGATACTTAGGTATACATGCGCATAACAATATAGTCCCTAATTCTTTTTATAATGATATAACATACATCAAATGGTGATTTTGAAACATTTATATTTCAGTTACACTTAAATGACCCGAGAGTAGAATTTGACTTAGCAGGCACTTTCAGCATTGTAAAACAAAGAAACAGAAACTTGTGGCTTCTTTGGGCAGAATCTTCTGAGGAGCAGCAGTCACTGTTGGATTGCCACTCTGCTCCTAATGTTTTCATGAGAACAAGATACAGACTGGCACTAGGGGAAAAAATACAAAATGGAGGACAGAGTTCATGGTCTGAAGTTGTTGAGCTCAATGTTGAGTCCTGAAGGCTGTTAAGTGCCTAATTGGAAAATGAGATGCTGTTCCTCAAGCTTGCATTGGGCTTCACTGGAATATTGCAGCAGGCCGAAGACAGAAATGAGAACATGAGAGCAAGGTGGTGAATTGAATTGGCAAATGACCAGAAGGTCAGGGTCATGCTTCTAGGCTGAACAGAGGTATTCTGCAAAATGGTTACCCAATCCGTGTTTGGTCTCCCCCATGTTAAGAATTTTGCAGTGTTGAGGAGCCCAATGTTTGCTTTCACACACCTTTATTATGTTATTAACATCCATTCTGAACCAATAATTTGTTTCTTTAATACTACCATTCCCACTTGCTTTGCCTTTTGTTCCATGACATCTTTGTAATTTAATCTCCCTTGCCCTCTAACCTATCCTTGACCTTCCTTTTTTGCTCCACCTGACCCTCCCCTTTTATCAACAGCATAAAGTCCATCACATTACTACCTCTCTTCAGCTCCGAAGAAGAGTATTATCGGACTCGAAAAGTTAACTCTGTTTCTCTCTCTGCAGATACTGCCAGACCTGTTGAGTTTTTCCAGCAAGCACTTTCTGTTTTTATTTCAGATCTCCAGCATTTGCAGTATTTTGTTTTCATTTAAGCGTGGGTAAGGTAAGTGGATACGGGGATAGGGTGGGTAAAGGGGTATGATAGGTGAGATGTGGGGTTAAGAGGATAAGGTGGTAGGCGGGTAGAGTAGCAGGCTGGTGAGGTGGCAGGGTGACAGATGGATGAGGTGGCAGGTGGGTGAGGTGATAGGGTAACAAATAGAGGTGGCAGCTGAGCGGGGTGGCAAGTGGGTGAGGTGGTAGGATGATAAGTGAGTGAGGGAATAGGTGGATCGGGAGTAGTCTGGTCAGGTTGCGGGGGGAGTCGGGTGATGGGGGCTAGTTAATTTGGGTTGGGGGAAGGCATGGGGTGTAAAAGAGAGGGGTTCAAGGGGGAAGTCAGTGTGAGTGATTATAGTTACCTAGGAGTTAGATTATGATTTTCCTGTCTAACATTTCCTAGGTCCACGTAAGTAAGTTGGAATTGTCCAAAGTCTCCAACTCTAAGGGTTGGAGACTTTTTTGGAGGGTCCCAGGGAGCAGGGGAATTGCCCATCAAAGTTCAGACTTCCCTGGCAATTCCCAAAGAGTCCTTACATTGGGACTTCTGAGGGTCCCCTGGCACATCTTATGGGGTATGTCTGGTCTCCAACTATCTGGTGATCTGGGCCTATGTTTTCGCAGGTGAATAGTTTCCTTCAGATGCTTTTTCTGTTGTTACTTAAAAGTACTCAACTTAATAAGCTTCAACAAAGTTATGGTTGGGAGTCTATGTCACATCTTCCATTCATTAAAAAAATTAAAGGATACTTTGTAATTGGTGGACCCTTACCCACTGACTGCCTTACTGCAATAATATTACGCCACGTGTAAGTTCTCAATTCTCGGGCTATCAATGCTGGATATCTCTATATGTGCTCCTGGCATAGCTGGGTAATGGATGTCACAGTGTGGTTGCAGATGAGCTACAGTGGGTGTGTGAGGATGGTGCAAAACAGATGAACGTGACATGTCGTGACAGCAGATCTCCCAGTAGGAGTAGCTACAAGCAGCAGCAGCTCCTCACAGATGAGACGCCACATAAGGTTTATCCACATAAATATGATGTGTATATTGGGGAGATCTAGGGCAGGATTTTGAGTTTTGGACCAGAGCCCAAGTCAAATTGGGGTCACAAGCCTACACTGCATGTGAAACAGCCACCTGGCAGTGATTTTCCCCGAACTAGCCAATTACAGGCCGGAGGGTGGATTCGCCTGCCGTTCAGCTAAGGCTGGCGCACAGGCTCTCGCAGCTGGAGGACCAATAGTAGGCCTGCCAGCATGGAAGGAGCTGCAGACTGTTAGTTCAGTAGGTGTCTCCATCTTCAGGTGTCCTCTCTGCAACTTTTTAAACTTTTAAATTAAAAAGTGGGCTCAAGCAACCAGGCCACCATTGTCGGGGGGTGCCCCTCCACAGGGCAGCCTGTGGCCAGGCAGGCAAGAAACGGTTTCAAAATCTGTCTGGAGCACTGCCTGCCGTCCATGCAGCCTGCCACCAGGAGGCCATGTCTAGGCAGCTGGTCTAGTCCCCAGTGCCTTGGGGCTGGGTGGGGGTGTCCCTCAAACAAGCCAGTATAACAAGCTACAGGAATTTTAAATGGGTATAAAAATCACCCTTATCTCTGTGCCACGCAGTATCAATTACCTTCATATGCTTTGAACTTCGTTTGTGTCTCTTGCGACGAAGCAGTCGTTCTCGATCCTAAAAATAGGGAGATTCACAAAGTTGAAATTGAGTGTGTTACAGAAAACCCCTCTGAAATCATTTAATTTAAAAAAATAAATCGATAGTTTCATCACATGGGAACTCCTCCCAGTTTGGACATGCAGTGGATTCCATATGCAATACAATGTTCTGTTTATACAGAAATAAAATGATTTTCAAAGCCTATACGCACATGTACGGCCTTTTCAAATGTTGCACAACATATTAGCAAAAATACATTTCTGCCTTTTATCCGTCACTGCATTTAGGGCTGCTCAGGATGCTGGCTAGCTCTGCAGTGACTAAGCCTGAAGGTGCAAATCTAATTAATTTCAACTGAATTTTCAAGTCGGCCAGATTTTAAAATATATCAAAAATATACATGCCTTCAGTAATCTTCCTAATTGCTCCACAATATTGATTCTCACTTAATACAAGGGTCCATTCTGTTTTCATAATAACACGCAACACTTTTACTCTTGGTCATGGCCCCACTACACTGCAAAGAGTCCTGCATCCCTTACCTCGAATCAGTGCATGCAGTCCTTCCCTTGAAATAGAAAAGCTATTTTTACCATTCAAAATACCGCAGAACTTCCACCTATCTCATATCTGGATCCCTTGACCCTAACTGCCTATTTCTGAAGATCAGAATCATTTATATAGTGAGGGTGATGCCGCTCACTTACATGCCTCAGGTTGGGGTTCGGGAGGTGGGGGAGGTAGCTGAATGTACTTTAGGGCTGCTGCGGATGGCTGAGTGCGGGGGAAAAAAAGTACTAACTTCTGAGTTTTGAAAATTCCTGTTCTGAAGGTTTAATGTTAACGTCTCCCTTGTCTGCCAAATTTTCCCATGCCCAGCATTACTTGGGTACAAATATTGCAAAGCACACTGCAAGATGGCAGTCCATCGTTTGCTTTCATAGTTGGACAGAAATATTGGACACAACACTGCCAATTCCATCAAGAGACCCAGAAGTCACGTCAGGTGCAGGCATAGTAGCAGAAGTCTTAAAAGCTTTAATATACGAACGTGTGAATTAGGAGCAGGAGTAGCCATTCGGCCTCTCCAGCTTGCTCTGCCATTCAACATGACCTTGGCTTATCTGATTGTGGCCTCAACTCCACATTCCACCAACCCCCGATAACCCTCGAGTCTCTTGTTAGTCAAGAATCTATCTACCTCACCCTTAAAAATATTCAATGACCTGGCCTCTGCCACTCTCTGGGGAAGAGAGTTGCAAAGACTCATGACCTTCTGAGAGAAAACGTTTCTTTTCATCTCTGTCTTAAGTGGGCAACCCTTTACTTTTAAACTGTGTCCCCTAGTTCTAGTCACTCCCACAAGGGGAAACATCCTTTCAGCATCCACCCTGTCAAGTTGTTGTTGGAACATTGGAATATTGGAATGTTTAAATGCTGGGATTTTAATTTAATTTCAATTTAATTTAATTAATTTAGACATTAGAACAGTGTTTACATTTCACTCAAGAAAGGCAATTGTGTTGTGTGAAGATAAACATATGAAGGTTTAAAGCATTCAAATGAAATTCCTTCATCTATAGTTTTAACTGAAACATTAACTACTTTAAAATAAACAGCTTAATGTATCCATTAAAATAGTAGGTCAAGAAATGTCACAGGAACATATTAAGCATCCACATATTATTCTTCACACAATGACATTTCAAGCATTAATACCAGAATAAAGCAATAACATTTCCCTTTATTCTATTAAATAATTACTGGGGAGTGCTCTGTGCTCATGTTTACACATCAAGTACATAGAAAGAGAATCCCTTCAAGATTTTTGTGTCATTGAAAATATTTATATTTATTACAAAGATTAATAAGTGTCCTTTGATTACATTTGTTTACTAGAATCAACTCAATGTGTATGAAATGTATACCACAGCTTCTTTAAATATGTTATGCATCGCTTGAAACAATAGTTCTTCTGCATACAGAGTGGGAAGATGCTGATTCGGTGCACTGCTCCTCAACCTGGACTGTGCCGGGGGGGGGAGATGCTGGCTGAGGGCCTGAGTGTTTTCTGGAGCATTGGAAATTTGCATCACTGCTGAGCCATGATTGAGTGGCTTCTGCCAGCTAACGAAATTTGAGCACTGGTTACGCAAACTGCAGAGGCAGAGATGTGGCAACCAACGCCAGGAAGAAAACTGAGAGTGCTTACTCCACATTGGTGGGTGGATGCTCTCAGCAATAAAGAAATGATGGCGGGTTATAATAATATCACAAGACCCAAGTAACAAGTAACAGAGTGAGACTTACCCTAGTCAAGTCATCAATGATGTTCTGCTGTTCAAGAACTTGAAGCTTTAAAAATTCTACTTCCTGTTCTTCATGAGCTTGGTCAAGATCATTTAAGGAACGTAATTTCTTCAGAGGTGGATGACAACTGATTTTCTCTTTCTACAGGAGAGAAAAATTTAAAAGGCACTAGTAAAGAAAAAGGGCAGTTACATGTGTTCCTTTGGGAAGCTAGCTTTTCCTTGCTTGGGGGGTAGTGGCAATGCTGTATTGCTTGGGCAGCAATCAGAATGTAATTGCAGACTGCAGTGCATCATGATGACTACTTGTATCCCACCCAGGCTGGATATTACTTTAAGAAACCAAATCTAAAGTGTTATGTTCCATTTACTATACATCACCTACCAATTGTATTACTTTTGTCTTATTTTACATGTCTCCTGATTCTCCCCCAGCTGTGATTCTCAATATTTCTTAGCCACTGCCAGTGTCACCTTAACTTGTAACTAGTAGATATATGAAAAGTTTTCTAGAATGATTTGCTTTCTCATTTCCCTCCTTTTCCTAGCAAAGCAGCTGCTTTCTGTTTGAAATCATACTCCACCTGACCTACACACATGTACCAACACAGCCAGTATCGCACACCTGTCTCTCCCTGTTTCCACACACCTCCAGTTATTCTGGCAGGTTCAACACTCAAGCACAGTACCACACAATCACTGTCTCTGTCATCTCTGTCCATAACATGAGGGAGAAGCAGAAAACTGGAAGGGGGCTGGCTCTACAAATCTATACCCTGAGCCCCCTCGAGGAGATGGTCCTACCCATCAATGAACTTATGCCCCTTTTTAACTCTTGCCTCAACCTCATCTGAGATGCGACATCAAGTGGAAGCTGAAGATGTGGTAATTATGAACTTCCTGCTTTCCTCCTGACTCCAGTTCTCTCATCCTATCCCTCCCCCTCTGCTTGTATGCTTTCAGAGGCAGAAGGGCTATCGCCAGGATCGGCAGAGGCAGGAGAAAGAGGAGCAATACCCCATAAAAGTTATCAGGAAACATCATCACTTGATCTTACAATCACAGCCACCATCTCAGATATTGGCACTGCAAGGACTTTTGAGGGTAATACAGAATCGCGGTCAGTAGGCACCAGTGAGCTGCAAATAGGCCAGCTTCCCAGATGGCAAGGTCACAGACAAGTTCTGCTAGAGGGGCTCAAACAAGGACTTCAATGGGGCAGCCTATAGCAGATTGCTGGTGCTGATGCACAAGGAGATGCTTGGTGCACTGGCAGGGCTGCCAGACAGACTCCTGTACATGCCAAGGAGTCCATCCAGCTCCAACTTGGGAGAGGCCATTGCACAGAGCTTGGAGCCCAATCTTTCCAATCCCAGACTTGGTGACCAGCTTCATGGCAGCACATTTGAATTGACCCATGATACAGTGTCTGGTAGCCGCTGTTTCAGCTTCCACTGCAACACAAACAGAATCCTTGCAACATTTCAGTGCTGCAGTGGAAGCTCAGATGGTGGCCATGAGATCTATGGTTGCTGTCAAGAAGACTCAGGCTGCTGCCATCATGGCTTGCATCTCAGTACTCAAAGTAGCTGCAGGCTCTCACAGCGGTTCTGCAGTCTGTGCCCTAGCAGATTATGAGTATGGCTAAGGCAGCAGCTAGGGCAGTGACAGTGGCTCCATTGAGTGCAAACCTGCTGTCCTCTCTCAGAATGGCTCCTACTTCTGCCACTCTGTCAGTGTCCTTGCTACTGCTTGGCAGCTAGCAAGCCTAGACTACTGACATTCATGTCAAATGGTTCAGTTCAAAACTGAGCCCTCAAAGCATAAAGCTACATGTGGTTGTCCTACAAGGTCATCTGCAGTCTTCCCCATTGAAAGTCAGCAGCCTTCCACAGCCATGCTGCAGGCACTAGGGTGGCACCGCATAGGAGCAATAGGAGAGACAAAGGCACTCAAATGACTGGCACTAAAAGAATACACAAGGGCGAATAGTCCATTGCTGTTTGTTCTGATTGGGTGTGTTGTTGGATAAAGCTGTTCTGTGAAGTTTTCATTTGCAGTTTTTAGTGTTAAATGTTGGCCAAGGGGACATTGTATTGGGGAGTCTGAAATGGAATTATAATGGGGAGTGGGAGGGTGTGCATGTTGCAGGGAGACTTTTCTTTCATGTGAAGTGAAGCTTCACAATCTCTCTCTCTGTATCCAGTTACATGGAGTTCATGTTGCCTGCTCCCTGCCTCCTCCTCTTCCTTCTCCTCCTTCTGAGGTAGCCTCCAGATGCCCGGAGATAATGGCTGCCTCTTCATAGCTGCTAGGTTGTGGAGTGTGCAGCTGACTACCACAAACTGTGAAGCCCTCTTTGGACTGTACTGCAAAGATTCCTCCCAGCAGCCCTAGCAATAGAAGCATGCTTCAGGAGACCAACTGCCTGTTCCATAATGTTCTGCATGACTCTCTGGCTTTGATTATATGCCTGCTCTGCTTATCGTGGAAGGGGGGTCATTAGCCACCTGTTGAGAAGATAGGCCTTGTCCCCAAGCAGCCAGCCTCTGGGTCTTATTAAGGGTCCAAAGATGATGGATAGAGCAGAATCAAAGCATTATGGCTGCTGCCAGCATATTAGTCATATGAGATGAAGGTCTGAGTTTGGTTGCACACTAACTGCACGTTTCTAGCATGGTAGCTCTTAAAATTCTATATAACCCTTCCCCATGAATAGGGGCGATGTGAAAAGCTACATATGTGTAGTCAATGGTGCCCTCGTAATTTTAACCTGCTCCAGGCACCATCCCAAAGCAGGTGGGGTCCTCCTTTATGCATGGTAGCTCCTGTGATGTAGTATGGACTTTACTGAAAATTTAATTCAGACCTGAGCAGGGAAGTTATTGCAGTCTTCCTAAGTGATCCAGAGAAGATCAGCCCCTGAAGATGATGAACCCCACCTCTCCACACTCCCTGCAAAGAACCTGCCCCTGAGAGGACAAGGCTTCCTATAGAAGCTCAATCCACAGAGAGGATCAGGTCCCTGCCAGATAGGATCAACTCACACACCCCAAAACCAGGACAATTTCAGGGACACTGTCCATGTCCAACAGGGTCAGCCCTGTCCCCCCTACTCCTTCCTAACAGTATCAGCACCCCTCCCCATCCTCTCTTAACAGGGTCAACCCACCCCCATCCTGAACAAGGTCAGCCCACCCTCAGACAGGGTCAGCAACCTCTATCCCCTCTGGACATCAGCCCATCCATTCCCCAGCCCCTGCCCCAGACAGGGAGAAATAACCATTGGAGAGGGTCTGGCCTCCAGAGAGGATGTAGAAAGCTGGGGACTGGATGATCCCAGAGGCAGGCTGGGTCGGAAAATCCTACCCAAATAATTTTCCTTCCCTGTGGCACCAGGAGGAGCTGAACTGTGTCTCCTCCCAGGCACACAAGTTTAGGCCTCTTCTTCCACAGACTTTCTTCTTCCCAAAAACAAGCTCCCTGAAAGCTGTTTCCAGGAGTCAATCTTGTGCCTTCAGGCCGTGTAGTTTATCCACTGTTTCTCGCAACTTCAATGAGTGGGCAGTTGAACAACAGAATGTAAATGAGGCCCGGTAATTAAATTCTAGTTCCCAGTCCGTAGTGATTTTCTAACTCTTCTAATCACACACCTGACCAAGACCCATCTGAAATAACTTCAGGGTCCATTTGGTGACTTTATGAAAAGCTGGATTCTGATTTCAATAACTCTAAACAAATCTAAGCAGAAGGTAATGGGGATAACTTTGTAAAGACAGGTTTCATTTTACACAAGGGATTTGAAGAAACAAAAGTGTGCCATACTTGGAAATTACCATTTCTGCATTTTCTCTGGTGAGTACTTTGAGTTTCTCCTCCATGCGTTGTAAAGACTGAGTTAAATCATCGTTTCTCTTAGACAGGCACTTGTTCTTCTCCAGCAGGGGTTTATATTGTTTCTCGGCTTCACGAATTCGCTTCAGCTGGAAACACAAGTTCAAAATTAATTTTGTTTGACCTTCTGTCTCCTTACCCACATGTCACACAACTGTTTGGTGGCCTCAGGCATTACACAGTTCTCAGTGTTCAATGTTGTCAACTAGTAAACCTCTTGGGTCCATTCAGTCAATAATAATATGTTATAAAGATTGTTCAAATTCAGCCAATATTCTGTAATCCAATTTTAAATCTCTTCTTCTGTGTGAAATGTTAAGAACAGTGGAAGTAACTGAATAATCTTTGGGCTTGTATTTAAAGCTAAACTGAACTTCGTGTTTAATTGAGATCTTGTTCACAAGGTCCACGACATGGTCAAAATTTTGGGGGCATGTTTTATTTTCCACTGTGGGGAAAATGGTCAAACATCACCGTAGAGCCAACCATGAATTTATTTTCACCTCATGGAGCCATGTGGGACAGAGCTTGAAAACGTTCAGAATTGAGGTGACCATGGTAGCCCTGAGATTTATGAGTTGGTGTGGTCTGATGCACACATTTCAAATGATTTAGTCAGGAGTAACCTGTGGCAGATTGCCTAGACCACCCAACCAATTAATCTTGGAATCTCCTATGGACCAAATGGGAGAAACCTTCAGATGGTCAGATATTTGATTTATCATGAAAAATATGAGTCCTGAAGGTACATCAAGGAATTCCATCCTCTGCTGGAAAATGATTTTTCTGATCTTCTTATTTCAAGCTCTTCCCTCAGGGACAACCAAAGATCATCGCCTACCCCACCTTCCTTTTATTGAAAACTATTGATATTTTCTCTCTCCACTATTGAGATACAACAATAGAGAACATAAAACTATCAAACTGTAATTTAAAATTGAAGGGAACAGTTGGAAATGTTTCCAATACTGCATTCTATTGAAACAGTACTTTCAGATTAAATTTGGACATAAAACGTTTGGATGGAATTTTGTGGAGGCAATGGGGGGTGATGGTCTCAGTTGCCGGCTGGACAGCCAGTGAGAGCCGTGTGTCCTTTTTATGGGCAGGCCCGCCGCATCTTGTGGCAATAAGACAAGTGACAGGCCAACGGCAGGCAATACCCCGGAAACAAGAACTTTAGAGGGGGGCAGGGGCAGAGAAGTCCAACCTGTTGAGAGCTGTCAGCCAATCAGAGGCTAGGAGTTCTACTGAATAGCATCATTGGGAAAGCTGTTGCTGCTGCAGTACAAAGTGTTAATGTTAAATTTGTAAATATAGAGTCAACATCATCGGTGCTGTAGGTTAAACATGACAAGAGAGCATGGAGAGTGATAGTTCTACGTTCAGCCTCATGCGAAGTCTGTATTGTACATAGTTAATATTATGTTAAATAAAACGTAGAATTTACTAAGAACATTCCCTCCAGCAATATCTGTAAATGCAAGCCACAAACAACCCTGCCTAAGATTCACAACGATGATAACAGAGCTGTTGCCAAAATGACACCCACCCAAGGCATCGGATCGAAGAGGGACCCAGGATCAAGTGGGTGCTGGTGGGAGGGGCGTTTGCAGGGTTGGGGCCGTGGGGCAGAGGACTCAGCAGCAAGGGCAGGGGGTGGGTCTCGGCAAGCCTACTCCCTTTCCTGATACCAGTCCCTAGATCAGCCACTGAGTGCCTTTGAATAAGGGTCCCTCCAGCCTCCAGGACTGTGCAAGCAACGATACCAGAGTTGGTTTGTCATAATCCCTGCAAGGTACGCGCCCGCCCAACACTGGGTTAATACCAGCGAAGGCTGGATGGGGCCCTTGAGTGGCTGTTAATTGATGCGGCGTAGCCTGGAAATGAATCCAACATAAAAAGGACATAAGACCCTCACCGATTCTTCAGTTGGGGACTGAGACTACCATCCCTCCTTCCCCTCCACAAAATTTCACCCAAAAAATGTTATGCCTGAATTTAATCTGAAAGTACTGTTTCAATAGAATACAATGTTGGAAACATTGGCAAACGTTCCCTTCAATTTTAAATTGCATTTTGATAGTTTTATGTTCTGTATTGTTATATTTCAATAGTGGAGGGAGAAAATATTAATAGTTTTCAATAAAAGAGAGATGGGGGTGGGTAATGATCTTTGCTTGTCCCCAAGGGAAGAGCTTTAAATGAGATCAGAAAACTGATTCTCCAGTAGAGTTCCTCGACTAGAAATCCCCAGTCCACAATTTCAGGCCAAATGCTTCATCATTCATGGGAAGTCCTCCCCACATTTCAAATTTCATCCTTAATCTTTGGCTCAAAATTTTCATCCAAACCCGAAACTCAATAAATTAACCAAACATACGATTACATTTTCAACCAGGAAAGGTACCACAAACTAGTGTAACTAGCATATGAATTACCAATCTCACTGAGGCTAATATAGGAGTTACAGTAAGAGACAACCTGGCAAATTACTTAAAGGGAAAGGAAAGACCTGGGAAGACTGAGAGTCATCAGCCCACAGGATAGTTTCCCAGAGGTAGGTGGCTCTGCTGCAGCCCTCAGGATGATTTAAATCTGCTTCCCCTAACACCTCATCATTTGAAATGGAGGTGACCAGCAATATGCAAACTGACCAAAGCAGCTAGCACAGAGCAGTCACCCTGATTGTCATTTTTCTTAATGACATGGAAGTTGTCAATCTACACAAATGAAATGTTCCAGGGAGGTTATTTGAGCAAGAGGTACTCCAGATAGTATTTTTTCATCCATTAATAAGAGGTTGGAAAAATTTTATCTCATGTCCAACGGCAGAGGTTTACCTTGGGTCACTTAAATCACTTACCAATTCATTCCTTTCATCTACCAGCAATGTATTTCTGTCCTCTAGCTTCCGAATTATTGAGTTAAGGTCTGCAATCTTGCGCTGGTTTCTCCGTAGGTCCTGCGTGCGAGAACGTAATATGATAATAACATTGTGCAATGCAGATAAGCAGTGACTACAGTTCAGGGAGTGCTGATAATAACAACTTTTCTGCTCACTCATGACTGGTTACTGTTCATTCAATTCATCTGAATCTAGAACAGCAACTAAGTGCAAAAAACAAAATGGAAAATGTATCAAAAAATGAAAACAAGCTTTGATTTTTTTTTTGCTCTATGTTGTCCACGCAAGTTAAGCAAATGATGAGTTTAATTTAGAATTGGTATGCTCTAAACATGGACAAACTCAGTCTATGGGATCTCTGTGTCAATCCAAAAAGAAAACACTCGATTGTCCTACTTGCTAAGGAGGGAAAAGTCAATAAGTCACATCATGGAATTAATCGTGTAGTGCAAACACCAAACTCTGGTATAGCAAATTTGGTGTTATCTAGATAGGATCTAATGAATTTTCTAAATGTAAAGTTGAGGAACCTATAAAAGAAGTGCCAATATGCAGCAACGACTTGCTAACACAACTTCGAGAATGAATGCTGCTTCTTCATATATTGCAGGAGTCCCTTGGCTGGTTTCTGTATTAAATCTTTCACTTGACTAGATATTTGTTTCATCTGGACTAAAAAGAAACAGATATTTGGAAGTAAATCTTTAAGAAAAAACATTATTGGGAAATCGCAAAATCATGAATAATACATTCTTGATACGCCTTCAATTCTGGTGGAAGAAAGAACTTGCAAGTATATGGTACCTTTCAAATCCTCAAGCACATTACAACTAATGGGTTATTCTCAAAGTGTAATCACTAGGACCAGCCACCAGGCTGCAATAGACTTTTCCAAATCTTTCATTCCTATCTCATGCATGCAATTTGACAGGCAACTTGTGCCCAACAAACAGCAAATGAATAAAAGTCTTCATAATGTATTTTTGGTGATGTTTGTTGAGGCTGATTGCAGGTCAGGATGCAGGAAGAACCTCCTTGCATTTCTTTGAATCATGCCATAGGAAATTTACATCCATCTAAGTAGGCAAACAGGGTTACATTTTAAAATCTCATCCAAAAATTGGCACATCTAACAAGCAGTTGTCCTTCCATACTACATTGATCTGTCAGTCTAGATTATAGGTTTAATTCCTTAATCCGTAGCTCAGGGATAACAGTATTAACAACTGAATTAATGGACATCTGAGTAAAATAAATCCTGATACTCCATGCCCACTGTTCTAAAAATGCTGGGAGTTAGGTTCTCCCTTTTTCACAATTTGAGCGCATAATCTAGACTGACATTCCAGTAGTGTGGGAGGACTGCATTGATGAGCGTGGAGATGTTTGAGTAAACAATGGTCTGTGTCCCACGTCAGTGAACATTAAAAATTTCCTCGTACTTATCACAAGAGGAGATTTTCCATTATCCTGGCCAATATTCCATCCTCACCCATTGGTATCAAAAATGGATTAATTCATTATTCAGTTCATTATAATTGTGGAATCCTGTTGAGTGCACAACCGCTGTTGCATGTGTGAATAGGTGACTGCACTGAGAACATTGAGAAGGCATTATATAAATACAAGCTTTTCTTTCCTAAGCAGTAGTTATCTTACTCAAACCTTTAAGCATATGTGCTGCTTACCGGACTGCCTGGGCGATCCGTGCCCGGGATCTCCCGTTTAGGGCTGCTCATTCCCATGTTGCATTCTGCTTCCTTTACCAGGAACAGTTGCTCATCGAGAGCCTCCTTCTGGAGTTGAAGCTTCTGTGTGTAACCTGTTTGCACCTCTAGCTCCTTTTCCAGAGAAAAGATAGTTCGATCTTTAGCTTTAATCTCATCCATCTTCAAACACAAAGCAAAGCAAACAGGTGGTAAATATCAGTGCAGAGTCTCCCTCCAATGTCCTCTCTATTACCAGACTTAATTCTGCATTGTAATTTACCTCAACAAGTTAATACAACACAATTTTTTCTAGAACTTAATTGGGAACAAGCTGTCCACTCCTGGTCCAACTTACATTTGCTTCATCAGTACAGACAACTTTTACTTCAAAACAAAAACAGAATTACCTGGAAAAACTCAGCAGGTCTGGCAAGTTTACTCTTTTAAAATTTTCCTTGGTAGAATACACAAATCTATTTCTGCTGTCAGTGTACAGTTTTGTCTCACAGTACTTACAAGAGAATCTATCAGCACATTTGGATTATTGCTATGACTGTATTTTCTGTGGACAATGTGTTGCTTGGCACTCAATAATTCGTCCACAGACGCTAGGGTTTGGCTGGGTGGGTATATCAAGGGTCCTGTAAGTTGGATCAATGCCTTGTGTGGGTGAATAGGATGGGTCTTTTGTTACTGCCTGGTCACAATCTAATCTTCTTCAGGTCTGGTCTGTATTTGTTGGAGATATCTGGGTGTGGTGGGCAAGGTCTGATACTTGTTGACTTTCAGGCAGAGGTGCACAGTATTCATTCTGACTGACAGATGAAACAATGCTCTCTGTTATAATGGACAAATGCATTTTTTTCATGAATGCATAGGTCTACCAAGCAATGGTTGAACAAGGAGACTATTCAAGAATATAACATCAAGCCAAAGTCTTTCCAAAAATAACCCCAAAGGGAATGTGGAAGTTGTGAATTATCTGTGGAGTTTATTCTGCTGAGCAGATTTCTTATTGAAAATCTCTCTTATTCTACAAACAGCTATTCCACTTATGAATAAATTGGGTAACAGAAAATTCAACTGGTTCTCTGACATAGTTATTTCACTTGATCAAGGCTAAACTTAATGTAATGAAACACTTGACTTTCTCTAATACGAGTTTGAAGCAAAATAAGTTTGAGGCATATCAAATAGGTGTAAAACAGTGGCAAAAATATTTATCATTTGCCACAAATTGGCAATCAGAAGCCTAGAAATGGTTGGTTCCAATGATGGAAATGCCACACTGGTTCAACAGTGGCTGCTTTCCTTTCAATTTAGCATACTTTATTTCCTGTTCATGATGTGGTCTCCTCTACATTGGCAGGGTGAGCTATAGCTTTGCTGAACACTTCCATTCAGCCTGCAAGCATGACCCTGAGCTTCCAGTCACCTGTCATTTTAATTCTCCAACTTTCTCCCACTCTGACCTTTCAATTCTTGGCCTACTGCAATATTCCACTGAACTTCAATGCTAGCCCAAGGAGCAGCACCACATCTTTAGACTGGACAACTTGCAGCCTGCTGGATTCAACACTGAGTTCAACAATTTTGGATTGTAACCTCTGAACATACAAATATTCTTACATATCAACATACAAATTAGAAGCAAGAGTGGGCATTCAGTCCCTCGAGCTTTCTCCGCCATTTGATAAGCTCATGGCTGGTCTGATTGTGCCCTCTGCTTTCCTGTTTACCCCCTATACCCTTTGACTCCCTGTCAGTCAAGAATTTATCTAACTCAGTCTTAAAAATATTCAATGACTCAACCTCCTTTGGGGAAGTGAATTCCACAGGTTAACAACCCTCTGAAAGGAAAGATTTATCACCTCCGTCTTAAATGGAAGACCCCTTATTTTTCAACTATGTCCCCTAGTTCTAGTCTCTCCCATAAGGGGAAACATCCTTTCAGCATCCACCCTGTCAAGTCCCCTCAGGATCTTATATCTTTCAATAAGATTGCCTCTCATTCTAATAAACTCCAATAGATACAGGCCTAACCAGTCCAACCTCTCCTCATAATACAACCCCTTCATTCCAGGAAACAGTCGAGTGAACTTTCTTTGCACTGTTTCTAATGCAATTATATCCTTTCTTAAGTAAGGAAACCAAACCTGTACACAGTTCTCTAGATGTGGAGTGACAGCCGCCCTGTACAACTGGAGTAAAACTTTCCTACATTTACATTCCATGCCCCTTGCAATAAACAGCAACATCTAATTTGCCTTCCTAATCACTTGCTGTACCTGCATACTAACGTTTTGCCATCTTTCTTCCTTTAAATAATATACTGCTTTTCTATTCTTTCTGCCAAAGTGAATGAGTTGACATTTTCCCATGTCATACTGCATCTAAAAAAAGTTGTCCATTCACTTAACCTATCTATATCCTTTTGCAGACTCTTCATGTCTTCTTCACAACTTACTTTCCTACCTATCTGTGTGTCATCAGCAAATTTAGCAACCATAGACTCAGTCCCTTCATCTAGATCATTCATATAAATTGTAAATAGGCGAGGCCCTATCACTGTGCTACTCCACTGGCTACATTTTGCCAACCCAAAAATAGGAACATAGGAATATAGAAGGAGTAGGCTATTCAGCCCATCAAGCTTGCTCTGCCATTCAATACAACAATGGCTGATCATCCACTTCAATGCCTTTTCCCACATTATTCCCTTATCCCTTTATGTCATTGGTATTTAGAAATTTTAAACATACTCAATGACTGAGCTTCCATAGTCCTCTGGGGTAGAGGATTCCAAGGATTCACAACCCTCCGAGTAAAAAGAAAATTCTCCTCAACTCAGTCCGAAGTGGCTTCCCCCTTATTTTGAAATTGTGTCCCCTGGTTCTAGACTCCCCAACCATTTTACCTGCATCAACCCTGTCTATCCCTTTAAGTATTTTGTAGGTTTCAATGACATCACCTCTCATTCTTCGAAACGTTAGAGATTACAGGACTAGTTTCCCCAATTTCTCTTCATAGGACAGAGGTTTGTTTTTATTCTTGGTTCTCTTTATTGCCTTTCTTTATTTTCAGAACGCTATTCAGGATCCTGCCATTGACACCTCCTAGAGACACATCTGCTGTTTGTTTACTTAGCCCGTTACCACTCACTTTGGCCTGGCACCATGAACCCTTTTGTCAATTAATTTCTCTTGCCCTTCACACGATCAGAGATCTTTTTGTTCTTCTTACCAACTTCCCCCCTTTCACTTGCTCAAAACCTATTATATTTCTGACAGTTCCCAGTTCTGGTGAAGGGACATTGACCTGAAATGTTAACTCTGTTTCTCTCTCCACAAAAGCTGCCTGATCTGATGAGTATTTCCAGATTTCTCAGTTTTTTATTTCAGATTTCCAACATCTAAAGTTCAAGGCAAATCACGATTGCTATTGGCACAGACAAGAGGAGGTTTCCAGGCTGCAATTTATCAAGTTCTAAAACTCATCTGGGAGTGATCAATGTTGAAACAAAAACAAAAATAGCTGGAAAAACTCAGCAGGCCTGACAGCATCTGCGGAGAGGAACACAGTTAATTTTTCAAGTCTGAGTGACTCTTAATCAGAATTAAAGAAATATAAAAGTGTGGTGAAATATAAGCTGGTTGAGGGGGGTGGATAGGTGGAGGCAAAGAAGAAATTGCCAAAGATGTCATAGACAAAAGGACAAAGAGGTGATATTATCTAAGGAATGTGCTAATGGTGACATTAAGGGTAGAAAGCAGGACAAGCAAGTGACAGATGGCCCGAGGGGGGGTGGGGTGGGGAAAATGGATTGAAATGGGCTAAAAAGTGGAGATAAAACGATAGATCGAAATAAATTTAAAAATAGGTGGGAAAAGAAAAATATATTTTTAAAAATTATAAATTATTGGAAAAAGGGAGATCGGAAAGGGGGTGGGGATGGAGGAGAGAGTTCATGATCTGAAGTTGTTGAATTCAATCTTACGCCCGGAAGGCTGTAGAGTGCCTAGTCGGAAAATGAGGTGCTGTTGCTCCAGTTTGCGTTGAGCTTCACTGGAACATTGCAGCAGGCCAAGGACGGACATGTGGGCATGAGAGCAGGGTGGTGTGTTGAAATGGCAAGCGACATGGTAAGGGAGGTCTGGGTCATGCTTGCGGACAGACCGAATGTGTTCCGCAAAACGGTCACCCAGTCTGCGTTTGGTCTCTCCAATGTAGAGGAGACCGCATTGGGAGCAGCGAATGCAGTAGACTAAATTGAGGGAAATGCAAGTGAAGTGCTGCTTCACTTGAAAGGAGTGTTTGGACCCTTGGACGGTGAGGAAAGGGGAAGTAAAGGGGCAGGTGTTGCACCTTCTGCGATTGTATAGGAAGGTGCCATAAGTGAGGGTTGAGGAGTAGGGGGTGATGGAGGAGTGGACCAGGGTGTCCCGGAGGGAACGATCCCTGCGGAATGACGCCGGGGGGATGAAGGGAAGATGTGTTTGGTGGTGGCATCATGCTGGAGTTGACGGAATTGGCGGAGGATGAATCTTTGAATGTGGAGGCTGGTGGGGTGATAAGTGAGGACAAGGGGGACCCTATCATGTTTCTGGGAGGGAGAGGAAGGAGTGAGAGTGGATGCATGGGAGATGGGCCAGACACGGTTGAGGGCCCCGTCAACCACCGTGGGTGGAAAACCTCGGTTAAGGAAGAAGGAAGACATGTCAGAGGAACTGTTTTGGAAAGTGACATCATCAAAACAAATGCGACAGAGGCGAAGGAACTGAGAGAATGGGATGGAGTCCTTACAGGAAACGGGGTGTGAAGAGCTGTAGTCGAGGTAGCTGTGGGAGTCGGTAGGCTTGTAATGAATATTGGTGGACAGTCTATCACCAGAAATTGAGACAGCAGAGTAGTATACAGTTGGGAGGGAATTGCCCTGGGAGCCCTCAACATCGACTCTGGACCCCATGAAGCCTCGTGAAGTCTCATGGTATCAGGTCAAACGTGGGCAAGGAAACCTCCTGCTGATTACCAAGTACCACCCTCACTCAGCTGATGAATCAGTGCTCCTCCACGTCGAACATCACTTGGAGGGTGGCAAGGGCGCAGAACGTACTCTGGGTGGGGGACTTCAATGTCCATCATCAAGAGTGGCTCGGTAGCACCACTACTGACCGAGCTGGCCGAGTCTTAAATGACATAGCTGCTAGGCTGGGGCTGCAGCAGGTGGTGAGGGAACCAACAACAGGGAAAACATACTTGACCTCATATCCACCAACCTGCCTGCCGCAGATGCAGCTATCCATGACAGTATCAGTAGGAGTGACCACCGGACAGTCATTGTGGAGACAAAATCCCACCTTCACGTTGTGGATAGCCTCCATAATGTTGTGTGGTACCACCACCGTGCTAAATGGGATAGATTTTGAACAGATCTAGCAACTCAAGGCTGGGCATCCATGAGGCACTGTGGGCCAACAGCAGCAGAAAAATTGTACTCAAAAACAACCTGTAATCTCCGCGAGGTAGAGCGTCAACTCGCAGACACTTCCTCCTACCTCTCCCTGGACCATGACCCCACCACTGAACATCAAGCCATTGTTTCCAGGACTGTCACTGACCTCATCTCCTCTGGGGATCTTCCTCCCACAGCTTCCAACCTGATAGTCGCCCAACCTCGGACGGCCCACTTCTATCTCCTACCCAAAATCCACAAACAGAACTGCCCCAGTAGACCGATCATCTCAGCTTGCTCCTGCCCCACAGAACTCATTTCTCGTTATCTTGACTCACTTCTCTCTCCCCTTGTCCAGTCCCTTCCCACCTACATCCGTGATTCCTCTGACACCTTACGTCACATCAACAATTTCCAGTTCCCTGGCCCCAACCGCTTCCTCTTCACCATGGACGTCCAATCCCTCTACACCTCCATCCCCCACCAGGATGGTGTGAGGGCCCTTAGCTTCTTCCTCGAACAGAGACCCGAACAATCCCCATCCACCACTACTCTCCTCGGTCTGGCTGAACTTGTTCTCACGCTGAACAATTTCTCCTTCAACTCCTCTCACTTCCTCCAAATAAAAGGTGTGGCTATGGGTACCCGCATGGGCCCCAGCTATGCCTGTCTCTTTATGGGGTATGTGGAACATTCCTTGTTCCAGTCCTACTCCAGCCCCCTTCCACAACTCTTTCTCCGCTACATCGATGATTACTTCGGTGCTGCTTCATGCTCTCGTCGGGACTTGGAAAAATTTATTAATTTGACTTCCAATCTCCACCCCTCCATCATTTTCACGTGGTCCATCTCTGACACTTCCCTTCCCTTCCTTGACCTCTCTGTCTAAATCTCTGGTGATAGACTGTCCACCAATATCCATTACAAACCCACCGACTCCCACAGCTACCTCGACTACAGCTCCTCACACCCCACTTCCTGTAAGGACTCCACCCATTCTCTCAGTTCCTTCGCCTCTGTCGCATCTGTTCCGATGATGCTACCTTCAAAAACAGTTCCTCTGACATGTCCTCCTTCTTCCTTAACCGAGGTTTTCCACCCATGGTCGTTGACAGGGCCCTCAACCGTGTCCGGCCCATCTCCCACGCATCCGCCCTCACGCCTTCTCCTCCCTCCCAGAAACATGATAGGGTCCCCCTTGTCCTCACTTATCACCCCACCAGCCTCCGCATTCAAAGGATCATCCTCCGCCATTTCCGCCAACTCCAGCATGATGCCACCACCAAACACATCTTCCCTTCACCCCCCCTATCGGCATTCCGTAGGGATCGCTCCCTCCGGGACACCTTGGTCCACTCCTCCATCACCCCCTACTCCTCAACCCCCTCCTATGGCACCACCCCATGCCCACGCAAAAGATGCAACACCTGCCCCTTCACTTCCTCTCTCCTCACCGTCCAAGGACCCAAACATTCCTTTCAAGTGAAGCAGCATTTCACTTGCATTTCCCCCAACTTAGTCTACTGCATTCGTTGCTCCCAATGTGGTCTCCTCTACATTGGAGAGACCAAACGTAAACTGGGCGACTGCTTTGAAGAACACCTGCGGTCTGTCCGCAAGAATGACCCAAACCTCGCTGTCGCTTGCCATTTTAACACTCCATCCTGCTCTCTTGCCCACATGTCGGTCCTTGGCTTGCTGCATTGTTCCAGTGAAGCCCAACGCAAACTGGAGGAACAGCACCTCATCTTCCAACTAGGCACTTTACAGCCTTCCGGACTGAATACTGAATTCAACAACTTTAGGTCTTGAGCTCCCTCCCCCATCCCCACCCCCTTTCTGCTTCCCCCTTCCTTTTGTTTTTTTTCCAATAAATTATATAGATTTTTCTTTTCCCACCTATTTCCATTATTTTTAAATATTTTAAAATCTTTTATGCTCTCCCCACCCCCACTAGAGCTATACCTTGAGTGCACTACCATCCATCCTTAATTAGCACATTCGTTTAGATAATATCACCAACTTTAACACCTATATGTTCTTTTGTTCTATTGTTGGTGACATCTTTTGATGATCTGCTTCTATCACTGATTGTTTGTCCCTACAACCACACCAACCCCCTCCACTTCTCTCTCTCCGCACCCCCCCACCCCCCAACACACCTTAAACCAGCTTATATTTCAACTCTTTCTTGGACTCGAACTCACGCTCTGTCGAAGGGTCATGAGGACTCGAAATGTCAACTCTTCTCTTCTCCGCCGATGCTGCCGGACCTGCTGAGTTCTTCCAAGTAATTCTGTTTTTGACCTGCTCACTCATGCCCAGTTTGTGTTCTGCCAGAGCCATTCAGTTCCTGACTTCATTACAGCCTTGGTTCAAACATGGACAAAACGGCTGAATTCTCGAGGTGAGGTGAGAGTGACGGCCCTTCACATCAAAGCTGTCCCTGATTTGACTGAGTGTGGCATCAAGGAGCCCTAGCAAAACTGGAGTCAATGGAAATCAGGGGGAAAACTCTCCACTGGCTGGAGTCATACCTAGCACAAAGGAAAGTGGCTGTGGTTGTTGGAGGTCAGTCACCTCAGCTCCATGACATCATTGCAGGAGTTCCTCAGGGTAGTGTCCTAGGCCCAACCATCTTCAGCTGCTCCATCAATGACCTTCCTTCCATCATAAGGTCAGAATTGGGGATGTTCAACACCATTCGCGACTCCCCAGATACTGAAGCAGTCCATATCCAAATGCAGCAAGACCTGGACAATATTCAGGCTTGGGCTGACAAGTGGCAAGTAACATTCGCACCACACGAGTGTCAGGCAATGACCATCTCCAACAAGGGAGAATCCAATATTGCCCTTTGATAAAAACAAAAAACTGCGGATGCTGGATATTCAATGGCATTACCATCACTGAATCCCCCACTATCAATATCCTGGGACTTTCCATTGACCAGAAACTGAACTGGACTAGCCATATAAATACTGTGGCTATAAGAGCAGGTGTTGTGTGCGATCTTCTCCTGAGAAGGAGAGAGGAGCATTGATTAGCCCACCCTGTACCTGGATTCCATGGCATCCAGGAGCTGATGCACACTCACACCAAGAAGCCAGGGCTGAAACACCCCCTTGCCCACATGCTGCCTCTATCACATTTGCCACCATACGGTCTAACCTTGCAAAGCAAGGATGCACAAGCACGTGGAATACCAAGGGCAGCAGATGGATTGGTGCCCCGCCACCTGGAAGCTCCCCTCCCAGCATGTCAGCAGTCTGACTTTGACATTTTTGCAGTTCCAGCACTGCACCTAGGGTGCAGATCCTTGAGCTACTCCCCAAAACAGTACTCTAGGTGTCAGTCTACCACATGCTGCAGGTGCAGAATCCATCTCAGCACTATCCTCTCAGGGTGAACTAGGCATGGGCAATATCGGCTGGCCCACCCAGCGAGGGACACATGCCATGAATGATTCAATGCTGTCAGTGCACTCAGATATTTGCCGGGGGGGGGGGGGGGGGGGGGGGGGGGGGGGGGAGGGTGGGGGGGTGATTGTGGTTGTGGTAGTTGGGGGGAAAGCCTACCTGCTGTGTTAAGTGACCTCTGCCAACATGGTACTCACCCTTCCCGAACTCAAGAGGTCGTTGAAACGCTTGCAGCACTGGACCCAGGTGCGTCGCACCACATCATGGGACCTAACTATGTCTGCCACCTCCTCCCTGGCACGTCTGGTCAGACGGACGGGCCTCCTCCTCCTGTTCCTCAGAACAAGTACCTCCCCCCGTGCTGCCACCTCCTCCAGGAGGGAAGCTAGGCACTTGTCAGAAAAGCGAGGGGCACAGTGTGCCGTTGCCCTACCCTCCTGCCTGGCCTGCTCACCAGCAGCGCTCTGGGGTGCCCTTCTGTTCACCATGATGCACAGCCTTTGCAAGGCTGCCTGCGCCGTCTTTGAACAGGCCACGGGGTCGCCATTGGACCCAGCGGTCATTGCACTCCCGCCACCACCTGTCCACTCCCGCTGTCCTCGGGAGCCAAGTTTCATGCTGGGTGGGCCTTAAATGGCAGCGCGGAGCCGATCGTGGGCAGCAATCGGCTCCTCGCCCACCTGCTCCCGAACAGCCTGCCCGACAGGGACAAAAGTCTCCCCCATGTGATATATTTACCCATCAAATACAACTTGGCTATTTCCATGTTTGGATATTCCAACTGGAGCAATTTCTGATGAGTCCTTTCTTTATTATTTAAATTTTTGACCTGGTTTGTAAAATCGGAATTGTGCTAATAAAGGTACGCCTGTATGGTGCTCTATATGTCCGACTGTTACTATACAGCACATTGAACAGGTGTACCTGTGTAAAATAAGCATGCAACAGTGTATTATGTTTTTACGGCACACTCTCATGTGGATATCACCGATCGGCATGTCTGCACTTATAAGCCGAAGTCATTATTGGGCAAGTTACCAATCTGTAACAGAAACAGGCATAAATAAATCATAAACAAAAACAGAAAATGCTGGGAAAAACCCAACAGGTCTGACAGCACCTGTGGAGAGAGAAACAAAGTTAACGTTTCGAGTCCCTATGACCCTTCTTTGAAGGACCAAACGGACTCGAAACATTAACTTTGTTTCTCTCTCCACAGATGCTGTCAGGCCTGGTCAAGTTTTTCCAGCATTTTCTGTTTCTGTTTCAGGTTTCCTGCATCTGCAGTATTTTGCTTTTATATATAAATAAATTATATCCCAGGTCTGGCCCCTGGGCCGTTGTGAAATAGTGCAGGATAACAGAAAAGTAAATGCATGCAGCATTGTCATCCATCACTTTCTTTGGCGATCAAAAGCAACACCAGATCAATAATGCTAAAGGTGAAGTTAACCTAAGCATATTCAAGCAATACTTACTTTACTGTATGTTTTACTACATGTATAAGCAGTATAGAAAAGCAAGACCTGCTTGAACGTCCCAAGGCAACAGAAAGTCATAAAGACCCCAGGTCAGTTTTTCCAGTCAATTCTTGAAGGAGGTGGATCACTCTGTATGCATTCTCACCCTCAGTAAATGCAGCCCTGTCTCTTGACATGTTTTTGAAAAAAATACAAAACCATCTCAGGGATAGAAAGCAGCTCTTCATTTTTCTTCTTTAGTCAATCCATCATCAATGACAGTGATCATAACAAACCCTCACAAATCTAGTTGGAAGATGTCACCTTTGGGAAAAACTGAAGCCCAATCACCTGCACTAAATGAAGGTTAATAGTTGCAAAGAAATCTCACATTGCTCACGGACAGCAGCAATGGCAGACGTAGAGATTTGTACCTCTCTATGTTTCGAACAACAACAGTTCAATAATTCCTTTCATCCTTTGTTGTGGTATAACACAGCAGTCAAATGCATTACTTATTCAAGACTGAAGACGCACCTGATAAATATTTTTACACATCTTCACCAATATAATAAACATTGATTCAATGATTTAATAACTAAATGGAACAGTTAAAAATTTGAGAGAGAAACTTGTACTTGATTATCAGATCAGCTATTGATGCATAATATGGAGTAGTTTCCAACAGAGCTGTACAATGCATCATCACAGTGTACAAGGGTTTACATGATGCCATGTGTGCTTTTGTCAGAGAAGATGCAGCACCATGGCTATTTGAATATAGCTCTGGTACAAGCACATTTAATTTAATTCCGTTTGCTAAATAAGCTAATTAGGGGCAATTTTTTTGTTACTCATCTCTGCTATTGCCTTTCATTTGGAACACTCATCGCAAAGGAGTTACCATGGTTACAGCTAGCACTGCCTAATAAGGGTAAGTTATTTTTGACTTGCTGATAGCTCTCGGGAAAGTAATTCTGGTCAGGCTGTTGCTTCATTCTCTTGGAATAGAATTCATAAAATCCTTTTCCGTGTATTTCGTAAAACTGCTCCGAAAATGAGGGGATGAAGCACAATTAAGGAGAAAGACATGGGCTTGAATTTTTCTGTCGTCAGGCTTGCACGGTCGGTGGGCCCAGGAGCTGTTGGGAAACAGTCCCCGGCCACAATCAGCACCCGACCGCGATTTCACGCTGGCTGGCCAATTAACGGCCATGCTGAAAAGCTCAGCGCTGCCGGGGTGGGGGCAGGAAGAGGGCGGACGACAACACCACTGTAAGCGTGGATGTGCACTTCGAGAGAGCTCCCTGAAGGCAGACAGCTGCCTCGGGGAGCTGCAGATCTGCAGATAAGAAAATGAAGCAGTAAAAAGCCGCAAAAAAAATGTCTATGCATCACCTGAAAGCATACCTCATAAAAAAGCTATCCCAGATATCTCTTTTTATTTGAATTCCTAATGAAGATTTCATCCCGCCCTTGGATGAGGTTTGATGAAAAATGTAAAGGTCGCCGGGCTGATTCGCTCAACCACCAGCTGTAAGATTGGACGGGCCACGAAAAATCACACAATTGCGCCACTAATGGGCTTAATTGCCCTCTTAACTGTCGGCGGGTGTGCTTCCAACACATGTGCGTGCCCGCCGAGCAAAATATCGCACGATGACGTTGGGACGCTAACCTGACGTCATCTTGCGCGATTTTACGCCCAATCAAGTCGGGCGTGCGCCAGTCCACGGGATGCCCATGATTTCTTTCAGGTGGTCTCAACAAATTGTTATTGAGTGCCCGAACCAATGTGGCATTGCTGCATTTCTGACGATGCCCCGAACATTGTGCTGCAGAAGTTAATGTTGTGGCACCCAAAACGCATCTGAATCACAACGCAATTTCTACCACACTGATTTACAGAAGAAGCATTTAGTAAGCGTATAGATTGAGTGCACTGATAATTCACAAGTAATTTAAATACTTTCTATAAGTTGTGATTTCCAAAAACATACCAACTCTCAAAACCTAATCAGAAATAAACTTTTACCAGGCTCTTTTTTTTCTTTTAACCATGAGAAATCATCTGACAGATGAAAGTTTTGCCTAGATTACAACACTAGAACTTAAAAATAGCAAAGCCGTTGAACAAATAATGGAACATTGGCAAAGTCATGAAATCAATGATCCTCACCAGCCTTCGGATTTCTTTCTCAGACTCCCATTTGATTTTGACAATAGCCTCTTGATGGGACTGGTGCTCGCTCCTCAAGTTTCCAGCTTTTATCTTATCAGATTGAATCATATTGTTCAGTGACTCTTCCACTTGTTTCTTGGCTGATTTTAGTTCACTTAGTTCTTGCAACAGTTTAAGGCGCTCAGAATCAAATGTTTTCCGTGCCTCGTCTCGGGCTTCATTAAACAACGCTGTTCTTACTTTGTCACTGCTGCCATCTCGCAGTGCATTCACAAGTGACTTTAATCGCTGAATCTCATGGTCTTTGATTTTGATCGTACGAGCCAGTTCCTGGTCATGTTGCTTTATCAATGTCTCTCGAACAGACTGCAATTCTTTCATTTTATCCTCATGTAGTTTGCTTTTCAACTCTGTGACGGTTGCTGTGTGCTTGTGCTGCTCTTGTTCTCGTATACGTTTTACCTCTTGGACTTTTTCTCGTTCAAGCTTATTAACCTGAAAGCATAATAACACAAAAAAATTATAACACCAAAACAAACAGCGCACTGGGAAATAAAGTTGCAGAAAAAAATTAAAGTTGACACACTGTTATAGTACTGAGGGAGTGCTGCGTCGTCAAAGGTGTCATTTTTCAGATGAGACAAGGCCCTTATCTGCCAACTTGGGTGGATGTAAAAGATCCCATTGCACTATTTCAAAGAAGAGCAGGGGAGTTAGCCCCTATGTCCTAGCTAATATTTATGCTTTAATCAACGTCACACAAAAAAATTATCTGGTCATTATCACGTTGCTGTTTGCAGGAGTTTGCTGCATGCAAACTGGTTGCTGTACTCCCTACATTACAACAGTGACTACATTTCAAAAGTACTTCATGGTTATAAAGTGCTTTGAGGCATCTGGTGGTTGTGAAAAGAGATGTATAAATACCAGTTTTTTTTTAAGAAAACCATATGAGCAATTGCACTAAAATTTGTTATTTTAATTGCCAAAATAATGAATTTGAATCTTTTATCAGTGAGTCTGACCAAAAGTTTGCAAAGAAATTGAAAATAAATCAAGCTCCTGCCATTTGTGAGAGAGGTTTGAATTAATGGGCAACATGATATTCTCGCTTTCCCTATAAACAGGAAAGCAAAATAGAAGTGGTTCAAATGTAATCTGGAAGGGATAGTAAGTGGGCAGATTTTAACCAGATTATGTTTTCCTTTAGCTCTTGACAATTGACTTGAAAATGCTAAGAAGTTCCAAGGTGACTTAAAATAGAAACAAATGTTTATTATTGATTATTAGAATTACACTGAACATAGAATTATAGGATCATATAATGGTTACAGCACAGAGAGGCCATTCAGCCCATCATGTGTATGCCACTGTCTGCAAAAGCAATCCCAGTAGTGCCACTTCCTTGCCTTTTCTCCATAGCCCAGCAAATTTTGAATACTTGTATTAAATCTCCTCTCAACCTTTTCTTCTCCAAGGATAACACTCCCAGCTTCCCCAATCTACCCATGTAAACTAAAGTTCCTCATCCCTGGAACCATTCTTGTGAATCTTTTCACACCGTATATAATGCCTTCACATCCTTCCTAAAGTGTGGTGCCCAGAACTGGATACAATGATCTAGTTGAGGCAGAACTAGTGTTTTATTAAGGTGTATCATAACTTCCTTGTTTTTGTGCCATATGCCCCTATTTATAAAGCCCAGGGTCCAATATGCTTTCTTTTAACCACTCTCTCAACCTGACCTGCCATTTTCAATGATTTGCACACATATATCCTCAGGTCCCTCTGCTCCTACCCCCTTTAGAATTGTACCCTTTATTTTATATTGTCCCTCCTTATTTTTCCTATCAAAATTAATCACTTCATAATTCTCTAAATTAAATTGCATATGCCAGTTGTCCACCACTTCACCAACCTGTCTAAGTCTTTGTGAAGTTTAACAATATCCCATTCACAATAATTCCAAGTTTTGTGGCATCTGCAGATTTTGAGATTATGCCCTGTAGATCAAGGTCTAGGTCATTTAATATATACCAAGAAGAGCAGGGGCCCTAAAACTAACCCCTGGGGAACCCCACTATAAACCTTTCTCCATTCCAGAGGTAACTGTTCACCACTACTCTGTTTCTTGTCACTCAGCCAATTTCATTCCCATGTTGTTGCTGTCCATTTTATTCCATGAATTCTAACTTTGTTCACAAGTCTGTTGTGTGGCACTTTATCAAATGTCTTTTAGAAGTCCATGTACACCACATCAATTGCATTATCCTCAGTTACCCTCTATATTACCTCATCATAAAACATAATGCAGAATTTAGGAAAATCGGTCATCTGGTTTGTCCAGACTTATGGCAGAGATGTGAGGACAAAGCAAAGGGAATGGGTTGGTTTCAATGCTCTCTTGTGCTTTATGAAGTCATTCTTTTGATAACAAGAGTCAAAATTAAACTCTTGCAGGCAGGGTTCCAGAAAGAAGGAATAAGGATATTGGTTGATCAAGAGAAACTTTTACTGGTACTGGATGATGGACTGATTAATAACTTAAGCTACTTTGCAGTTATAGCCTGGGAAAGCTGTTTTTCATTATGCTCCACTAGTTTCCTAATCAAGGAAGTATTCAAGATGGGTATCGAATTCTCCTGCAAAAGGACATTTATTTTGTTCCTCGCACTTCCCCTCCTTGTTAACTGAGGTTTGTGACTGCTTGTGCAGAACTTTACTTCCATGGTAAGTGGCAGCCCCAAAGGTATCTCACCTAAAAATATCCAAGCTTGCATGGAGGGTCACAACAATGACCTCACCCAACACTACACAAAAACCTTCATATGGAAGTGATTGGAAGATGATGGGAAGCGGCAAGTCATAATTGATCTTTCCTTTCCCAAATCTGGAAGACTGAGCCATACTATCAAATTCTACTGTTGATCCAGTTGTGATCAGCAAACTTTGGCATGGACCCAGGGGACAAACATGGGATCTTCTTGTCTATGTAGCTCAGTACAACACTAGATGGTTCAGCTACCCACTGATTTTTAATATGTATGTATTTGAGGAGATATTTCCTGTTTTAAACCAAAATGCACCTACTTAGGGAAACGATTTACTCAGATGAACACACTGGCAGCTCATCTCCAGTTGTCTTGACACTAAGTAAAGCCAAGATTTCTATTCTTTCAACTTTGACATTTCAACGTAAACGATATGTTCAGTATTATCAAAGCAAACAGACTTAAGTCCACTTTATTTTGCCCTATAGGTAAAATGCTTGCTTTAAATTGGCATCTTTGTCACTAACCTAGACAAAATGGGCTGAACTTGCCACCCCCAGAAAAGCAAGTTAGAAAAATTGCCAGGAATTAGACTTGTGACATTCTGGCTAGGAGTTACGTTCTCTGATCTCTCAAATTACTGAGCTATGGAGAGGGTATTATTATTATTTAAATTATGTACTAGCTTGACAGTGTCTTACCTGGGAGTCAGAGAGGCAGCAGACCTGCAAGGAAACAGCCTGGAGCAGGAGAATATAAATTTGGACTGAGGCCCAAGGCCTACACTTACCTGGGGGTCAGAGAGGCAGCGGACCTGCGAAGAAGCAGCCTGCGCTGAGTTCGAAAGAAGAGTGCAAAGAAAGTGACATCACATCAAAGAGACAATTTGGTTGGGGAAGAGGCTAGTTGTTTGGTGAGTCTCTAGTAAGTGGTTAAGGTCTATTCTATTCCTAAATTTTAAAATAGTACACAAACTGATAGTAAGGTTACTAAAATGTGTAAAAAAGGAAAATATATAATTGAATAATATAATTAAGTAGATAATTAAAACATATTAAGAATGGCAGGACAGGTGATGTTCATGGCTGCAGCATGTGGGAGCTTCTGGATTCCAGTGTGATCCAGGGCAAACATGTCTGAGTAAGTGTTTGCGGCTCAAGGAGCTTTGGCTCAGAGTCACTGAGTTGGATGCTGAACTGCAGACACTGCAACACTTCAGGGAGGTGGAATGTTACCTGGATGCTTTGCACCAGGAGGTAGTCACACCCCTTAGGATAGGGTCTTCTGATTTGGTCAGTGGTCAGGGTGTGACTATGAGTGAGACAGGTAAGGGGACCCAGAAGGCAGGAGTACAGGAGCCTCAGCTTCTGCAATTGTCCAACAGTGTGAGGTTCTTTCAGCTTGTTTGGATGAGAGTGGGGGCTGCAGGGTGTATGAGCTAACTGGACATGACACCATAGTACTGGAAGCCATTCAAGTTGCGTGGGGGGCAAAAAAGGGATGTAGCGGTAGTAGGAGACAGTATAGTGAGGGGGATTGACATTGTTCTCTACAGCAAAGGGCAAGGTTACAGAAGGCTGTGTTGCCTGCCTGGCACCAGGGTTCAGGTCATCTGCTCAGGACTGGAGAGGAACCTACAACAGGAGGGGGAGGATCCAGTCATCCTGGTCTATGTAGGTAGCAACAACATAGGCAGACCGAGTAAGGAGGTTCTGCATAGTCAGTATGAGGAGCGAGGCACCAAATTAAGCAGAACCTCAAGGTAATAATCTCTGGTTTATTACCTCAGCCACATGCAAATTGGCATAGGACAAATAAGATTAGAGAAAAGAATGCAAGGCTCAAAGACTGGTGTGGGAGAAGTGGGTTCCAGTTCGTGGGACAATGGCACCAGTATGGTGAAAGTGGGGCCTATGCCGTTGGGACGGTCTTCACCTGAACCATGCTGGGGCTGATGTTCTAATGAGCTGCATAACTAGAGAAGAAGGGAGTGTTTTAAATTAAATAGTGGGGCAAGGGATCAAATTTAGGAAGATGTGATAGATCAAAGAGCAGAAGCAAGGCAAGAAAGACAGGTATTAATATGGGAAATGATAAACAAAATGTGACAGGAAAGGATAGAGAATACAACTCTAAGAGCTAATCAGCAGTCAAGGCTAGATGTTACAAAAATAATGAAAGGACAAAGTGAAAGGCTCTGTATCTGAATGCACGTAGCATTCGAAGCAAAACAGATAAACTGATAGCGCAAATAGAAATAAATAAGTACGACCTAGCAGCCATTGCAGAGACATGGCTGCAGGATGACATAGATTGGAACCTGTATATTAAAGGGCACATGGCATGTAGGAAGGACAGGAAGCTAGGAAAAGGTGGAGGGTGGCTCTGTTAATTAATGATTGTATTAGCACATTAAAGAGGCATGACCTAAGTTCAGGAAACCAGGATATAGAAGCAGTTTGGGTAGAGTTGAGAAATAATAAAGGCAAGAAGTCACTTGTGGAAGTGGTGCACATGCCCCGTGACAATAACCACACAGTAGGTCAGAGTATAAAGGAAGACATAATGGGAGCTTGCTAGAAAGGTACAGCAATAATCATGGGGGATTTTAATCAACAAATCGACCGAAATAATCAGTTGGGCAAAGGTAGCCTAGATGAGGAGTTTGTAGAATGTTCTTACGATAGTTTCTTAGAACAACACATTCTGGCACCAACCAGAGAGCAGGTTACACTAGACCTGGTATTGTGCAATGTGATAGGGTTAATTGATGATCTCATAGTGAAGGAAGTAAACTGGGCAAATTAGGTTAAGGGATAGGTCAGTAGAAATCCAATGGCAAACATTTAAGGGGATATTTCAGAATGCACAGAATAGATACATTCCAACAAAAAAGAAAAATTCCAAGGGACGACCCTCCATCTGTGGTTAATTAAAAAAGTTATCCAACTTAAAGAAAAAGCATATAATTGTGCCAAGACGGGTGATTGGACAGAATATAGAAACAACAAAGAATGACCAAAAGTCTGAAAAGGAGGGAAAAATTAGAGTACAGGAGAAAACTAGCTAGAAATATAAAGACAGATAGTAAGAGTTTCTAAAGATATTTTAAAAAGAAAAGAGTTAACAAAGCGAATGTTGGGCTGATAGAAAGTGGGTTTGGGGATTTAATAATGGAAAATAAGTAGATGGCAAGTGAACTGAACAGGTATTTTACATCAATCTTACTATGGAGGATACAAGTAATATCCTAGAAATAGCTATAAATCAGGAAGTGGAAGTGGAAGGGAAGGAGGGACTCAAGAAAACTACAATCACCAGAGAAGTGGTATTGAGCAATTTGTTGGAGCTGCGGGCTGCCAAATCGCCAGCTCCTGATGGACTTCATCCTAGGGTCCTAAAAGAAGTGGTTAGTGAGCCAGTTGATGCGTTGGTTTTAATTTTCCAAAATTCCCTAGATTCGTTGAAGGTTTCATTAGATTGGTGAATAGTGCATGGAACTCCTTTATTCAAAAAAAAGGAAACAGAAAGTAGGAAACTACAGGCCAGTTAGCTTAACATCTGTCATAGGGAAAATGTTAAATGATATTATTCAAGATGGTATAGCAGGGCACTTAGAAAAATTCAAGGTAATCAGGCAGAGTCAACATAGCTTTGCGAAGAGAAAATCATGTTTAACCAACTTATTGGAGTTCTTTGAAGAAGTAACATGTGCTATGGATAAAGGGGAAATGTGGATGTCTCCACTTGGCATTCCAGAAGGCACTTATCAAGGTGCATATCAAAGGTTATTGTGGAAAACAAAAGCTCATGGCGTGGGGGGTAACATATTAGCATAGTAGGCAAAAATGGGTCATTTTCTGGTTCACAAGACAGAACGAGTTTTATGCCACAGAAATCAGTACTAGGGCCTCAACTTTTTACAATTTAAATAAATGACTTGGATAAAGGGACCAAAGGTATGGTTGTTAAATTTGCTGATGACACAAAGATAGGTAGGAAAGTAAGTTGTGAAGTGGACAAAGGGATTTAGATACGTTGAATGAATGAGCAAAGATCTGGCAAATGGAGTATACTGTGGGAAAATGTGAAATTGTCTATTTTGGCAGGAAGAATAAAAAGAAACATATTATCAAAAAATGAGATTGTAGAGCTCTGAGATGCAGAGGTGTCCCTGTGCATGAATAGCGAACAGTTAGTATGCAGGTACAACTAGTAATTAGGAAAGCTAATAGAATGTAATCATTTATTAAGAGAGATATTGAAAAATAGGGAGGATATGCTTCATTTATACAAGACATTGGTGAGACCACATCTGGAGTACTATGTACAGTATTGGTCTCCTTATTTAAAGGAGGATGTAAATGTGTTGGAAGCAGTTCAGAGAAGGCTTACCAGACTAATACCTGGAATGGGCGAGTTGTCTTATGGGGAAAGGTTGGACAGGCTAGGCTTATATCCGCTAGAGTTTAGAAGAGTAAGAGGCAACTTGATTGAAACGTAAAAGATCCTGAGGGGTCTTGACAGAGTGGTTGTGGAGAGGATGTTTCCTCATGTGGGAGAATCTAAAACTAGGGGTCACTTTTTAAAAATAAGGGGTCACCCATTTAAGACAGAAATATGGAGAAATCTTTTCTTCTTTGGAACTATTCCTCAAAAGACAGTGGGAGCAGTCTTTGAATATTTTTAAAGAAGAGTTAGATAGATTCTTGATAAGCAAGAGGGTGAAAGGTTATTGGGGTGGGTAGGAACGTGGAGTTGAGGTTACAATCAGTTCAGTCATGATCTTATTAAATGATAGAGGATGCTTAAGAGGCCGAATGGCCTGCTCCTGCTCCTAATTCATATGTTTATATAGGGTTCACTCAAACCAAAATAAACAGTTTAACCTATAAATGTGGAACTTTGGTTAGCTGTATTAAATCTCAGATAGTATGGTCTTCCCCATAGCTTGTGCACTTCTTGCTGAAAAAAAGTTTGAGAGATAAAATATTAATGATGATTACGTTCGTCAGCCTTCTGGCCAAAATGATTAGAAGCCTCTATTGGTGTAAATACCTAGACTGGTCACAACACCTGCAATCTTGGGTACAATACTCCAATGTTGTTCTAAAAGCTTATCAATTAGATTGAGTAAAGATTTATACATTATGCATTATTTAATATTCATTCGAGAAAGCTTTCTAAAGTTATACTTTGTTGCTTTATTTAGCCAAATAAAAGAGGCATCACTCACCTTACATTTCTCTTGATGAAGCTCAATTTGTATATCAGTCAGTTTAGTCCTAAGATCCTCATTAGCAGCCTGTAAGGCAGCTATAAAGGCTTCAGGCTTTTCAGCCTTCCCACGCCCCTTCTTGGACATCTTCAGTTCTTCCCTGTGATTCTTTTCAATTCAAGAATAAATTGCCATTTTTTCTTAGTGCAAATCCACTAGCACATTCTTTATCACATTCCTCAGCTCCCTCCTGCCACCACTTTGGCTGTATAAGGCCTGAAACATAGGCAGCAAAGAAAATGATTCAGTTAAGATGATACAAATAGACGGCTCTTTGCTTTTACACTTGCATTGACAAAATTGACATTGCCAACAGCTAGTCAAGAGATAATGAGTTTATTAATTTTCATCCAGTTGCTTAGGGAAGGTAGTAAAACACTTCTAAAATTTCCAAACAGATACACTTCCTTTCTGCAAAAGCCCAAGTATTTCTTTGGCATGCTTCTAGACTGGTGGCTCAACACCAATAGAAGAATAAGAGATGGAACTTTTGAGCAGAGCCTTCGTTTTTCTCTATCTATACACGGGCAGGCCTGAGAAAGAGTGCCTGAATGCGACAGAGTTCTTCAATCTCCCAGAGGCACGGAACTTCCTTAGGGAGATTGAAAAGCTTTTGAAATTATTAAATAAATGGAGTAAAAATTTAATTAAACATGTCCCCTCATGTGACGATGTCACATGAGATGGGAGATGTTTTGATATTTTGGGAAAAATATTTGTTTAATTAATAAAAGCTTTAGGAAACCTCATGCCGTTCGTGTATGTGGCTTCCTAAAAAACGTGAAGGCCGCTTGGCCTTTTCGCCTGCCTGCCAACCTTAAGGTTGAACGGGCAGTGTTAACAGCTACCTTAATCACTTCCTTAATGGCCTTAATAGGCTACTTACATATTGGCGGGCAACATTGGTGCACGCCCGCCGACCGAAACATTGCAACACAGCGCAATGATATCGAGACGCATGCCTGACATCATCGCCCGTCATTTTACGTGTTGGCATGTCGGGCCCGCCCCCGCACAGCAACTGAAAAATCCTGCCCAACATCTCTATTTAAGACAGCTGAGGGAAATTTGGTACCAACATGTCACACCTTCATGCAATTAACATTGCCAATAATCTTTGATCAGGCATGAAGAATGACCCCTGGATGAAATACCGTACAGCTTGCAACTCCCATGGATCAATACCCCAGCATGAGCCAGTGGCTGGAAAAATGGAGTAAAGGGAATCATAAATGGATTTTTCACTCATGCATTAGCCTGGAAATCTGGTAAGGCTTCCACCCCCATTGTAACCCACCACTGATCCAGCCGCAAACTCTGGGACCAAGTTCATTTCAAATCTCAGAGCAGGCACCTGCAGCTGTAGTAATACAGCAGAGATATGCCCACTGCTGGAAGAGGAACAATTTGGTGTGACAGTGTACTGTACTAAAAGGAGGTCTAGGTTTGACCTGTAACAGCTGGCAGATTATTTTTTTTTGTTTCGCTTCAAAAAGCAGGAGTAACTTTGTAAAGACAATTGATTCTCTCCAGGCCAAATCAGAAAGAGGCAGAAACAGAGCAGATCTGGGTTCTGTGACAAATGAATCACCCCAACCACTGGTATCAAGCCACAACTGTGTCCCTGATCATTGAACTTTATTCTAATAACTCATCACAAGATTTCTATTTAAGGATAACTTCAAGAAGAAGAAATTATTATGGTCTTACAACACAGTCAGTGTTTGTCTTAAGATGAGGTTCAATGCTAAATTGGCTATCTGCAGTTAAATATGTACTGTCTTTATAAGCGTTTTGCAGGAGAATATGAGACTTTGCAACCCCAGCCCGAGCCCCAGTTCCATGCCTCCCCACTCTCCATTGACTGTAATCCTTGTTTGCCCCCCACCACCTTTCTCAAAGTCAGCTGCATGTCAATTCTACTGGCTTTGGGCTGTATTCAGTGAACAGAGATAAAAATGAGAGTAGGCAGTAAAAATTGCATGAACCTTATGGGGATGCGGGGGACCAAGCGTTGTCCACCAATTACAATGGGGCTTTAATGTCTGCCCCATTAACCCAAGCTGTTACCTGAATAGATAGCACTGGTGATTCGTTGGCCCAAATATTACTGGAAAAATAAGAATGTGTAAACAGCACACACTGGCCAGGATTTTCCGTTCGTCAGGTGGGTGTGGCGGGCAGGCCTGGGAGTGCCTGGGAAACAGCCTGCCGCCCGTGATCAGCCTCCAACCGCAATTTCACACTGGCCGGCCAATTAATGGAGGGTGAGGGTGAAATTCTGTGTATGCATGGGGAGCGCGCGCTGAAAGCTCCCTGAGGGCATAGAGCTGCCTCAGGGAGCTGGAGAATTGGACAAAGGAAAATAAAGATTTTAAAGATGATATAAACATGTCCCCACATGTGACTCAGTCACATGAAGAGGGACATGTTTAAAATGATGGTGAAAAGTATTTAATGGATTTTTATTTACCATTGAAAACCTCAGCCAGAATCTTTGGCTCAGCAAGTGGGGGCAGGGCCCACTTGCCGATGCGTAAAATGACACTCGCTGACATCGGGCATGCGTCCCGACATCACCACACGTCATTCTGATTTTCAGTTCGGCAGGCGTGCACCGGAGTCAACTGCGTGCGCGCCAGCTGAATTATTAAAGGCCATTTAAAAGCTAATTAAACCACTTAACATAGCTGCCTGTTCAACCTTAAGGTTGGCGGGCAGATGAAGAGCCCAGGCGGCCTTTGCATTTTTCATGAAACCTCATCCATTGGCGGGGTGAGGTTTCATGAATGATTTAACAGTGAAATAAAGATTTTCATTAAAATTTATAGACATGTCCCAGCTCATGTGACACTTTCACATGAGGGGACATGTCCTAATGTTTTTTTTCTTTATCAAGGTTTTTGAAACTCAAACTGATCTCTGAGGCAGCTCTGTGCCTCAGGCAGATTTCTGCGCTCTTTTCTGTGAAAGAGCGCAGGCCCTAACTCAGCCTCCTCCCCTCACCTGATCAGGGGGGGCTCAGCGCTTCTGGGTACGCTTCACACTGTGTGGGCCTTAATTGGCCCACCCATGTAAAATGATGGCGTGCAGGCAATTGGCTGTGCCCTGTCCACAGCCGCTCCCGCCCAATGCCCACCCCCCGATGGGGAGAAAATTCTCCCCCTCATCCCGCCTATGGAGGAGGTTTTGTTAAAAAAAGCAAATGCTTGCTGGCTTATTCGCCCACTTGCCAACCATAATGTTGAAGGGAAGTGAAAAATACAAATTAATTAATTGCTTAAGGGCCTTAATAGGCCTCTTAATTGTCAGCGACTCTTATGCATACCCGGCGACTGAAAGATCGTGAGAGTATGTGATGATGTTGGGACGCTCGCCCGACATCATCGCGCATGATTTTCCACATGACCAACGTAAAATCTTGCCCACTGTTATTCATGCACAAATTGTGCATCAAGTTCTAGGAGTTGAGAAATATGCCAAGAGTTGCAAATCCCTAGACCTTATTTATCGATTTACCCTACCTGCATCGCAGACATAACCCCCCTATTATTTTCAAGAACCTCTTGGATTTACACATTAACTCCTCATTAAACCCACTTCACAAAGTTAGGGCAGATTACTAAGAGTGTAAGTATTATTTTAATGATGTGGTAATTGTTAATGTAATGCTGATCAACTTCTCTGGGTCAGAAAGGGAATGATTTTAACTATTCAATCTCATTTCCGTATGTAGTCTCACAACTCCTTGGGGATTAAGAGCTGCAATATCAAGCCTCGCTGCTCCCCGAGCCGTGACAAATGTGAAAAAGTTTGATCAACCCACCTAATCTTTTAATTTAGGTTAACAGAATACGAGAATACATACCAGGTGGAGGTGAGATGATGGCATTGTGGTATTGTCACTGGACTTCCAGAGACCCGGGTAAAGCTCTGAGGACTTGAGTTCGAATCCCACCATGGCAGATGGTGGAATTTGAATTCAATAAAAATCTGGAATTAAAAGTCTAATGATGACCATGAAACCACTGTCGATTGTTGTAAAAACCCATCTGGTTCACTAATGTCCTTTAGGGAAGGAAATCTGCTGTCCTTACCTGGTCTGGTAACCAGGCCTACATGTGACTCCTGACCCACAGCAATGTGGTTACTCTGAAATGCCCTCTGACCTAGGGGGCAACTATGGATGGATAATTAATGCTGGCCTGGCCAGTGACGCCCACATCTCATGAACAAGTGAAAAAAAAGGTTTGTAAACTTAACTGTTTATTAACCAGTGGTAAAAGAAAGAAATATGAACTATTAACTTCTAACTCCATAACCTAAAGTTCATAAATCCCTATAGACACACATACAAGACACACAGAAACATGGATTTTAAGGGTGGGGTAAAAAAGTTCAATAGCACCAATTCCGGAGTACAGGATTCGATGGCTTGAGTTTGATCAATGTCTCCCAAATTCCTTTCAGTTCTTTGTTAATGACACGAGGTGGTCTTCCAGCACTTTCAGTCTTTAGTTCACTGGTTAAGCACTTGGCTTTCAATGACCCTAACAGTGATTTTCCCCTTTGCCTCGTGACAGGGGTTTTCAGAGAGAGAGAGCAGAAAAAGCCAGCTAACTATTATTGTGGAATTACTGGAATCTTACACACATAGGAGAAAGACGTTTTAAGTCTTTTTCATTTCAGGCTAGGAGCTATTCCGCCTCAGGCAGATACCCATTAGACCAGACTCCTCCTCAGCACCATCCTGTCTTTCACGGCACACTCTATTCCAGGACAGGAACATTGTATATATACCTCACTCTATTCCAGTGGACATGACTTTCAAACTGCAGTCATTGTAATTTTAATTCACAGTCCAGCAGAAATAAAAAGATGCGTTCTTTACAGTAGTAAATTCTTCGTAGAGTTTTTTAAAATTCAATTTTTTTTTCCTTACATTTCCTTTCTGTCTCTTTTATTATTGCTTGTAATTCAATCTTATATTTTTCTATTACTTTTTCTGTACCTGAATTGAATACAATTCATCCGATTTCCTTCTCGGTCATCCCTTTTTCTTTCCCAATCCTTAAATCTCATTGATTAAGGAGGTCTACCTTTGGTCCTGCCATTCACTAAGGTCCTAGATGCTTCCTTGTCCTCAGCACACTGTTACCAGCTCTCAGGTCTCACGGGTTATGGTGCAAAAGGTGAATTCAAGCTAAAAAGTAAATAAATCTCCATTGGAACAATAAGGAATTGCATCTCGACCTACAGTACACAGAAACTGTGCATCTTACACATAACACAAAAGTAGTAGTAGTATAGTTATATCTCTTTCTAAAAAGAAACAAGTTACATATCATTAGAACTGCTCATACAGAGTGACATAATGAGAAGCACTTGCCATTTATTGCAGAATTTGGATTTTTATCCTAGGTGTGAAAATATGAGAAATATTTCCAGCTGACAAAGTGGCATGGGCTATATTGGGTGAGGCAGGTTTCAAGCAACCTGCTGATTATTGCTCCTTTGTTCAGCCAAGCGTGTTCTGCATGGCCTCTTTTTTGAAGACTTTACTTTCAGAGGCAAATGTACAGTGAAATTGTTAAATTATCTTCATTATTAGAAACACACCTCACAATGATTAAGATGAAAGAGGTGACCTGATGAATAAAGCTCTTTTTCCATCTTCTTAATAACTTCTAGTTATCTGTCGAAGTCTGTTTCTGCCTAACTGCAATCATTGTCAGCCCCAGTTCGTTTGTAAAATGCAAGCTCTAAAATCAGCATTCTGTTGTTTCTGAAGAACAGGGCCATGTACATGATCAACATTAGAGGTGAAAAGAAATCTCACGCCAAAATTGTGGTGGAAGTATGGACGAGAGCCTCTGGAAGAGAATCCCAGGAAAAGTAACTGAAGCCTTGAAAAAAGTTAGATAAATATCCAGTTGAACATGACATTTAAGGTTATAGAAATAAATTGAATCTGAGATTATGACAGTCTTCCAGGAAATGCACTTTAATTAGTCATTTCTGTCTAGCCAAATATATTGGATTAATAGCGTAGATGTGAGGATTCTGAAGTTTCATTTGATAACCCTTGAGGATCCATAAAATATTAAACTAGTGAGGGCGGAGTCCATCCTAGGGTTCTTGGTACATTGCTCACAGAGGAGAAACTTTGATGGACCCAATGTATTTTTCTCATTCCATGTTTTATGTTATTTTGGTTATAAATCTCCTGTTCTATTGTTTCTCCTTTGATAGGATATCTTTGTAAGATCATCTGGCAGTGCACTGCAAAAAATGAACATTGCCCTAATCATTCATCATAGACGTTTACAGCACAGGAGGCCATTCAGCCCATCGTGTCCGTGCCGGTCAACAAAGATCTGACTACACTAATCCCATTTTCTAGTGCTTGGCCCAAAGCTCTGGAGGCTATGGCAACGCAAGTGAATATCTAAATGCTTCTTAAATGTTATGAGGATTTCTGACTCAATCACCCTTTCAGGCAGTGAGTTACAGTCTCCCACCAGCCTCTGGGTGAAATAATTTCTTCTCAACTCCCCTCTTAGCCTTAAACCTCTTACCTTTTGCATCATCCTCTACTATACCACCATTGCTCTCTGCTGCTCAAATGCTGGCCTCTTTCTTGATTTCTTTCAATCCACTATTGACGAATCCTTCAGCTGCCTAGGCTGTAACATCTCCTTAATCCCTCATTCTCTCCTGTACCTTTCATCCCCTCTCTCCTCCTTTAAGGCATTCCTTAAAACCTACTGCTTTGACGAAGCTTTGGTCACCTGCCTTAATATGTGGTTAAGGGCGGAATTGTCCCAAGTTTGCACTAAGTGTGGTAGTGGGTGGGAAAAAGGATGTTTAACCCGCTGGCTGCAATGGCGGGTTTTCGCCCGTATGGTCCCTATATAAAGGCAAGGCAGAGGTAAATTAATTCCCTTGTCTAACAAGAATCCAAGGTTATAGGGGGTAGATGGGAACGTGGAACTTGAAACACAAACAGATCAGCCATGATCTTATTGAATGGGGGATCAGGCACAAGGGGCTGAATGGCCTACTCCTGCTCCTATTTTGTACGTTTATATGTAAGATATGTATATATCAGCAGGAATCAACAATAAGTGTATAATGAAAAAATGGATTGATCAAGTGAGAGGATAATCCTATTCCATCAAAATATGAGTCAAATAACTGACTAGCATAATAAAAGAACCCTATATATGTGTTCATAGTCAACGAGGTATTACATACAAAATAAAAAGAGAGCAGCTTTGACGAGGTATAGGGGTATAAGAGGAATGGGGCTTGGTTATTATTTGTCTTTGTCCGCAGCACTGTCCAGCATTTCAGTCAACCTCTCCATTATATAACCAAGCCTTACAATGTTACTAGAAAGTGAATCTTTCTATCCCTTGTCTAATATGGTTTCCTAATATTGGTGGGTTTTGCATCTGTTCATCATACCTTCATCCATCCATATCCACCCAGTTAGTCAATGAAGCAGCCATCATCTGTGAAATGAAAGAGAAAAAAATTGTTAAAGTTGATTTTGAAGTACAGTTGAACAACCTGTTCTGTTCATCTATTTTGAGAATACTTTTGTAACATTCATTCCAAGAGTCATGAAAACAAACACATTTTATTGTTTTATGTTTCCTACTCCACCAATTTTCTGCCTTTGCACTGGAAGCATTTATTCACACAAGGATATAGTTTTGTGATAGGAACAAAGGAAAATAGGAACAGGAGTAGGCTATTCAGCCCATCAAGCCTGTTCCACCATTCACTACAATCATGGTTGGTCATCCACTTCAATGCCTTTTCTCCCACACTATTCCCATATCACTTTATGTCATTGGTATTTAAAAATCTGTCAATCTCTGCTTTAAACATACCAATGACTGAGCTTCCACAACCCTCTGAGGTAGAGAATTCCAAAGATTCACAACACCTTGAGTAAAAAAAAATCTCATCTTGATCTGCTTCTTTTGAAGCTGTATTCCCTGGTTCCAGGCTCCTCACCAGGAGAAACATCTTAACTGCATCTACCCTGTCTATCCCTTTAAGTATTTTTTAGGTTTCAACAAGATCACCTCCCATTCTTCGAAACTCTAGAGAATACAACCCCAATTTCCCCAATCTCTCTTCATAGGACAGTCCCGCCATCCCAGGAACAAGCCTGGTGAACCTTTGCTGCACTCTCTCTGTGGCAATAATATCCATCCTAAGATAAGGAGACCAAAGCTACACACAATACTCCATGTGTAGTCTAACCAAGGCTTTGCTACTCTTGTACTCAGATACTTTTGCAATAAAGGCTAACATACTATGAGCCTTCCTAATTGCTTGCTGCACCTGTATGTTAGCTTTCAGTGACGTATTGATGAGGACACCCAGGTCCCTTTGTACATCTACACTTTTTAATCTCTCACCATTTAAGAAATACCCTGCACATCAGTTCCTCCTACCAAAGTGGATAACTTCACATTTTTCCACGTTATTTTCCATCTGCCATATTCTTGCCCAGTCAATAAGTCTGTCCAAATCTCTGGAAGCTGCTTTGCATCTTCCTAAAAACGCACAGGCCCACCTAGCTTTGTGTCATCTGTGAACTTGGAAATATTACATTTGGTCCCCACATCCAAATCACTGATATATATTGTGAACAGCTGGGGCCAAGTACTGATCTTTGCAGTACCTCACTAGTCATAGCCTGCCAATGCGAGAATGACCTGTTTATTCCTGCTCTCTGTTTTCTGCCTGTTAGCCAATCCTTAATCCATGCCAGTATATTGCCTCCTATCCTATGTGCTTTAATTTTGCTAACCAACTCCTGTGGGGGACTTTACTGAAAGCTTTCTGAAAATCCAAGTACACTACATCCACTGCTTGGCCTAAATAGCCAAGTGGTTATGGTACTGGGTTTGTAACCCCAAGATCAAGAGTTCAAATCTCACAATGGCAAACTATGAAACAATGTAACTTCATCTGAAACAGATGGAAACGGGTTTGTACTCGAAAGAGTTACACTACATCCACCAACTCGCCTTTATCAATTCTGTTAGTAACATCCTCAAAAAACTGCAGCAATTTCATCAAACATGATTTCCCATGTTGACTTTACCAATAAGATCATTATTATCTAAGTGTCCATTTATCACCTCCTTTATAATAGCGTCTTGTATTTTCCCTACTGCTGATGTAAGGCTAACAGATATGTTGTCCCTTGTTTTCTCTCTCCCTCCCTTCTTAAATAGTGGGGTAACATTTGCTACTTTCCAATCTGCAGGAACCATTCCAGAAACTATAGAATTTTGGAAGATGATCACCAATGCATCCACAATCTCCATAGCTACCCCTTTCAACACACTGGAATATAGAGTATCAGATCCCAGGGTCCTATCAATCTTCAGTCCCAATAATTTCTCCAATACAATCTTGTTACTAATACTAATTTCCTTCAATTCCTCATTCTCCCTAGCTCTTTGGATCTCTAATTCTGAAGATTTCTTGTATCTTCCTCAGTGAAGACATTTCGCTTGTCGTGATACTTTGTTTGAATGGACATACTTCAGTATGAACAATGAGTGTTGGCGGATTATTTGCCCCCTGGCGTGGGGAGGGAGCATCGGAGCAATGACATGACACGTAATGGTCACAGCTCACTTGGAGTGTACTCCTGATTCTGGTTACTGCACTGCAATAATAACTTATCCCTATCACTCTCAAATATTTATAAGAATAATCCACAACGTAAAGAGGATGAACTATGAGGAAAGTTAAAGAAACTCAAGATTTGAAGTGTAAAAGATGGTGTATTGAAGGAGTTGGATCTCGTCAAGGTCTAAAATACTACAATGGTACAAGAGGTAATGCCAGAGTATGACTTTTGTTTAAAAAATAAAATTATTCTTGGAATACGGGTGATGGCCCATCCCGGTTGCCCTGAGAAGGTGGTGGACCTACTTCTTGAGAAGCAGGATGCAACTGTTAGGGTGCATGAAGGCTGGAACTTGATGGGTCAAATAGACTTGCTTTATCCTTGACTTTTTTCCTGAGAGTCACAGTAAAACAATTTTAGTAGTGTTCAACTGATGAGAAACCGGCAAGGATCCGGACTAACTTTTTCTCTCTTTCCCGGGGACTAAAATCCCAAAATGTACCTCTGCCATCTCATCAGATATTGACAAACTCAGCATAGAGTAAAAATTGAGTCTGACCTTCTTGTCTATAAATTCAAAACCAAGCAAACAATGCATTAGCTCTCCAAGGTATCAGGGAAACTCAAAAGTGGCACTTCTAACTCATTCTATTATTCAAGTACAATTGATTTTTTACTGAGGCCCTACTAAATACGTTGTTCAAAAGAACTGATCCCAAAAGCAAGTGAAGAGCATTTTTTGAAAAACAGGAGCTCAATTTTCAACCAGAATCGGAGGCAGGCAGGGTTTAAAAATAGTCCGCCGGTTGGTGTGCTGGTTCCCTGGCTCTATTCCACCTCAGGGCTTCTTTTTTAGGAGGTGGAATGAAGTGGGAAAGCTGCTGGGCTATCCGCCTGCATGTGGCAGTAGCCTACACAGCTCAAGAGCCACTTACGGTCTATTAAAAGGAGATTTACCTTTTAGTTCAATTTTAAGAAGTTGGAGAGAGGGTGTCGCCATCTTGAAGTGCACTCTCCCTTACTTACTCTTTATTGCAGGATGCTACTCCTTTCAAGCTGGAAGGTCTCTGACTGGCCATTCAGCTTCAAAAGCCTGCCGGCTGTCTTTAGTTGGATGGCGAGCCTGTCTCCAGGCCAATTAAGGGACACCACCAAGAAAATCACAATTAACAGCAGCATTTCCCTCCTGGGAAGGCTTGGTGCCCAGAAACAGCTGCGGCTGTTTTCGAAGAGAAAATTCTGTCCAAGTAGGATAATTCAGAATCTTGTAAACTATTGCAGCAATGGGGCACATCCGACCTCATTGGCCTAGGTGTGTGTTGTAAGCTTTGGAGAAACTTGTTAAGCTCTGCTAGTTTACAAGGTTTGGCACAACACACTGAAAATTCATCACCTCCTGCTATGTGGCCAACAAATTCGGAAATATTCCCATATTCATCGTCAACCTGTGAGAGGTGAAGATCATATTAACTATTTTAGAGACAGTAATCTTAACATGGAGGTCTTGTGGCACAGTAGGTGGCACCCCTACCTCTGGGCCAGAAGCCCCAGGTCAAGCCCCACTTCAGAGCTTAATGGCATGGAGGTTGCGTTCATGATGCAGCTAAACAGATTGATTATCAGCCTGTTAAGTCCTTCCAATATGCCTGATGGCGAGCGAGAGAGTTTCCTGGTCAGCCATAATGCAGAAGGTAACAGCAGACCACTGCAGTACTTCACCAAGTATAATCATGGGCAAATCCAGTGGAAGTGGGCCAATCCATGGGCCTCAATGCCTTCTTAGAGCATGGTACCTGAAGGAGGAGGAGGAATCTTAACACAAGTGTAGTACAAATAAATCATACAGTGGATTTTTTTGTATTCCCAAGCACATTTAATTGAAGATGTAGTAACTAATAAAGGTAGCTGCGCACAAAATCATAGCAATTTTGAAGAGGGGCTTGCACGCAAACAGTAGCTGATCTGTTCTGTGCGCAGGAAATCTGCCTGACCTGTTGAATGTTTCCGATACTTTCTGCTTTTCTTTCAGAATCCTAGCATCGGCTGTCTTTTATTTCTTGTATAAAAATCACAGTCCAAATGTTTTATTGCCAACCATCACAAGATATTAATCATTCACAAAATAGTTCACCAACAATCCTGTATTCAAATGCAAAGAAACTAACAGTCACAACAACTGTTGTTTTAGGCAGCGCTGCTATCAAATCAAGATTATACTTTAACTGACATTACAAACTGCCTACTCAGCACACTTCTGGCACACAGCCTCTGTGCCCACACCTTAACAAACTGGCACCCAGCATAGCCACAAGTGAAAGAAAGCTTATAATAGTTACAAAAGGCTTAGTACTGCAGAAAGCCTAGAGGAGTATAGAAAGTACAAGAGTGAAGTAAAATGGAAATTAGAAAAGCAAAAAAAAACATCAAGCTATTGGCAGGTAAGATCAAAGAAAATCCTAAGATGTTTTACCAGTACACTAAGAGCAAGATAATAACTAAGGAAAAGGTAGGGCCTATCAGAGATGGTAGCTTGTGGGTTGATATAGAAGATATGGGCAGTGTTCTCAATGAGTACTTTGTCTCTGTCTTCACGAAGGAGAGGGATGATGCAGACATTCTAGTTAAAGAAGAGGAGTGTGAAATATTTGATACAATAAGCATAGTGAGAGAGGAAGTACTGGAGGGACTGGCATCCTTGAAGGTGAATAAATCATCAGGGTCAGATGGATTGTATCCCAGGCTGTTAAAGCAAGCCAGGGAGGAAATAGCAGATGCTCTGAGGACCATTTTCCAATCCTCACTAGATACAGGCGAGGTAGCAGACGATTGGAGGTCGGAGAACGTTGTACCATTATTTAAAAAGGGTGTTAGGAATAGGGCAGAAAATTATGAGCCTGTCGGTCTGACTTTGGTGGTGGGCAAATTATTGGAAACAATTCTGAGACAGGATAAACTGTCACTTAGAAAGACACGGACTGATCATGGATAGTCAGCATGTTTTTGTTAGTGGAAGATCATGTCTTAATAACTTAATAGAATTTTTTGAGCAAGTAACAAGGAGGATTGATGAGGGTAGTGCACTGGGTGTTGTCTATATGGATTTCAGTATGGCATTTGACAAGGTCCCACATGACAGACTGGTCAGGAAAGTGAGATCTCATGGGATACAGGGGGAGGTGGCAGATTGGATCCAAAATTGGCTCAGTGACAGGAAACAAAGGGTAATGGTTGATGGATGTTTTTACGAATGGAAAACGGTTTCCAGTGGTGTTCCACAGGGCTCAGTGTTGGGGCCCTTGCTGCTTGTTGTATATGTTAATGATTTAGACTTAAATATGGGAGGAATGATTGGGAAATTTGCAGATGACACAAAAATTGGCTATGTAGTTGATAGTGAAGATGATAGCTGTTGACTCCAGAATTATACCAATGGCTTGGATAAGTGGACGGAGAAATGGCAAATGGAATTAAATATGGAAAGGTTTGAGGTAATGCAAACAATTGAGGGCAAACAAAGCAAGGGAACACTCAATAAACAGGGAGGGATTGAGGAAGTGAGACGCCTTGGAGTGCATGTCCACAGGTCCTTGAAGGTGGACAGGACAAGTGGACAAGGTGGTCAAGAAAGCACATGAAATGCTTTCCTTTATTGGGTAAAGTATTGAATACAAATACAGGGATGTAATGATGAAACTGTATAAAACCCTGGTTAGGCTACAGCTGGAATTTTGAGTACAGTTCTGGCCACCACATTACAGGGAAGACATAATTGCTCTGGAGAGAGTGCAGAGGAGATTTACAAGAATGTTGCCAAGGCTTGAAATTTGCAGCTCTGAGGAGAAATTGGATAGGCCAGGATTGTTTTCCTTAAAACAAAGGATGCTAAGGGGTGACCTAATTGAGGTGTCCAAAATTATGAGGGGCCTAGACGGGGTAGACAGGAAAGATTTGTTTCCCCTAGCTGAGGGATCAATTACCAAGGGGCATAAATTCAAGGTGATTAGTAGAAGGATTAGAGAGGACATGAGGAAAAACGTTTTCACCCAGACAGTGGGTGTCTGAAATTCACTGCCTAAACTGGTGGTTGAGGCTGAAACGCTCAACTCATTTAAAAACGTACCTGGATCTGCGTCTGAAGTGCTGTAACTGCAAGACTATGGATCAGGTGCTGGAAGGTGGAATTAAAATAAGCAGCCAGCTTTTCTCTTTTTGGCTGCGCAGACCCGATGGACTGAATGGTCTCCTTTCTGCACCATAACTTTTCTATGGGTCTACGGGTGCTACGGATGCCAATTTGGACCCAAAACAGCACCTATAGTACCAAAAATGCTGGTGCTACGCAACCAAATGTTGCAGCTTGTGTGTCCATTTTTTCTAATTGTCCTTCAAGGAGAGTAGAGACTAGTATAAACACGGAAAGATGGGACTGAGCAGTCAGTTTGGGATCACTCTGTCAAAACCAAGGAAAAATATTCCTCTAAAAGTGTCAGTGCTTAGGTTAACGCAAGGTGCTGATTCATCCACAAGCCATTGGAAAAGCTGCACAATATCAGTAGCCGAGAATCTAAGGAAAACAGATTTAATCATGATGAAGTCAGAGCCCCACCAAACTCATGGGAGTTTTTGCTACAATAACTGATTGTAACTGGGCCTGATATCAAGCTGGAATTATTCAACAGAGACAAGAACTCCTGTAAAGTTCAAGGTTCAACATGTATTTCAAAGTATTTATGCTGCATCATCTAAATAAGTACCAAGTAAACCTGACAGCTCTGTGCTTTTACAATAGCTTTGTTACCAATGTGGTTTTCCTCAACAAAGCAATCTGTGGTCAGAGTTTACTATATTCACAGTATAAATCATCCCCAACCAGTGATGTTGAGATGGCAAATAACCTACAAATTCTAGGCATAATGATTGATTTAAGGAATGCCTCATTTCACAGTGGACAGGCTGACATCTCAAAAAACTGACAGAGCCCCACAGAATAGCAATTTACGCAAATGTTTTTGATCAGCCTCGACTGGGGGTTGCTTCATGGAAAGAAACAATAATAGCTTTCTTGTCAGATGCACTGAGTTAATGTATGTTTTCAAATGGATATTATGAAGAAGCATTCAAAATGAATCAGTGAAGGGCGAGATGATTTTCATTTTGACGCTGTAGAAGGCACAGACCATAGCAATGGTAATGTCCCTGTGCGATCAGCCCCAAATTTCTTCCAACTATGGTTATAGTCCCTTCAATTTGTTCCAATCTTAAGGCTGAATTTTCCTGAGACAGTAGAAGTCCTGTCACTGGGGCCAAAAGTGGGAGTCCAATCCATTTCTGCTGGCGGCAGCCAATTAAGAGGCTGCCGCCGGACCGCCATCCAATTAAGGATGGTGACACTCTCCCAAGAGCTGTCAACCCAATCAGAGAGCTGTCGTTGCTAAGGGCAATAGCCAATGTGGAGGCTGCAGCTGCAGGGAGAGGGCACCTCAATTACTGAATGCACTCGTAGAGGGGTAAGTATCGTTGTGGGTAGCTTGGGTCAGGCAGGCAAGCCTCGATGATTGGATGGGTGGGGGAGGAGGTGGGGTGGATGGTGTCCAGTGCTAGCAGCAGAGTCAGGCACTGGTGCCTCTCTGCAAATGCTGGCGGTCCTCCAGGGGCCATGAAGCAGTCATCAAGCAGCAACTCCCACACCCACGGCTCCGGGAGCCCGCTCGGAAACTATCAGGCTTCAATTGGTGATCTCCCCAAGGGGCAATGGGCCCTCCCATTGTGGGCACAAAGCTCTCAGGAGCAGGGAGTCACCCTTAATTGGCCACTTAAGTGGCTCAACTGGGCTCCTGGTGGGCAGACCCACCAACATTCCTGCCTGTGTCAATATGGGATGGTGGCAGGAGAGCATCCTGCCACCCTCCCACCCTGGAAAATTCTGCCCTTAGTGTCAGAGCCTTAAAACATCTTGTCCCCATGCTCTGGAATTCCATTCCTCAAATCTTTAGTCTTGCTAAATCTTTCATCACATTTAAAAGTCTTCTGAAAACCTAGTCTTTTTTCTGAGTTTTTGGCCAGCTCCACTAACATCCTTTTTACCCCTGCTTAGATCCAATTGCATAGTGAAAAACTGTGAGGTGAGAGTGACTGCCCTTGACATCAAGGCAGCATTTGACTGAGTGTGGCATCAAGGAGCCTTAGCAAAACTGGAGTCAATGGGAATCAGGGTATAAGCTCTCCACTGGTTGGAGTCATGCCTAGCACAAAGGGAGATAGTTGTGGTTGTTGGAGGCCAATCATCTCAATCCCAGGACATTACTACAGGAGTTCCTCAGGGTAGTATACGAGGCCCAACCACCTTCAGCTACTTCATCTATGACCTTCCCTCTATCATGAGGTCAGAAGTGGGATATCTCTGGTTATACACAATGTTCAGCACCAGTGGTGACTCCTCAAGATACTGAAGCAGTCCATGCTCAAATGCAGCTAAACCTGGGCAACATTCAGGCTTGGGCTAATAATTGACAAGTGACATTCACACCCACAAGTGCAAGACAATGACCATCTCCAACAAGACAGAATCTAGCCATTGACATCGTCCCTTGATATTCAATGGTATTGTATTGCTGAATCGCCCACTATCAACGTCCTGGGGGTTATCACTGACCAGAAACTGAACTGGACTAGCCAAACAAATACTCTGGCTACAAGGGCAGGTCAGAAGCTGAAAATTCAGCAGCAAAGAACTCAGCTCCTGACTTCCCAAAGTCTGTACACCATCTGCAAGTTACAATTGCGGAGTGTGATGGGATATTCTCGACTTGCCTGGATGAATGCAGCTCCAACAACACTCAAGAAACTCAACACCATCCAGGAAAAAGCAGCACACTTGATTGGCACCCCATCACTACCTTCAACATTCATCCCTCCACCATCAACACACAGTGGCAGCAGTGTATACCACGCACAAAATGCACTGCAGCAATTCACCAACTCCTTCGACAGCTCCTTCCAAACCCATGACCTCTACCATCCAGAAGGACAAGGGCAATTGGTGCATGGAAACACCACCACCAAGTTCCCCTCCAAGTCACTTGGAAATATATCGCCGTTCCTTCACTATCACTGGGTCAAAATCCTGGAACTCCCCCACTAACAGCACTGTGGGTGTACCTACACCGCATGAACTGCAGCGGTTCAAGAAGGCAGCTCACCACCACCTTCTCAAGGGCAGTTAAGGATGCCATAAAAGAATGAAAAAAAAATCTTGTGATGCTTTGCTGTTCAGGTTATTTTCTAACTCTCAATTGTCACGTCTTCCATTGAAAGGTTATTAACCTAAGACGTTAACTCTGTTCCTCTCTCCACACACAATGGCTGACCTGCTGGATACTTCCAGCATTTTCTGTTTTAATTTCAGAGTTCCAGCATCTGCAGTATTTTGCTTTTGTATGAGTTGTTACCGTTGTACCTCAAACATATAGTGTAACTGAGCTGCTCAAGTTTGATTTCTGCAATATTGCACACGTTTTCAATCATAAAATCTGCTCCTACCACGAACCACATCTAATCTGTCCTGTCCTGTCATAGACTCTACACCACAAATTTAATCCATTTAAATAAATTCTCCATAAATACTTCCTGACCCTCACAGTAATCCCAGCTATCTATTCATAGATGATACAAACCCTCATTAGCACATCATTGTATGATACAAGTGCTTCCAGTTACCTCCAAAAACATTTCAATTTTAAAATGTTCACCCTTGTTTTCAAATTCCTCCGTGACTTCATCCTTTCCTATCTCTGTACCCACTCTGACCCCACAACCTTCTGAGATCACTGCAGTCCTCCAATTCTGACCTCTGGATTGCGGTTCCCAAGCCTCAGGAAACTCAACAGATAAAGGGAGGTGAGAAGGGCCAGATCCATTAGGTAAGTGCCTTTAAGGAGCACGATTATTTACTGTAAATTGACACCCCACCAGATCACTGGAAATAGCACCCCAACTAAATATTTGTAGGCTTACTGTCCCACTGAACAGCCAGCATGGCAGTGAACCATATTTCTACAGATATAAAATGGCTGTCTTGAAACTTGCGCCTGCTATAAGAGTAGACGACCTTGCTCACTACCACCACCCTCCCAATCCAGAGCCAGACTGCCAATGGAGGTGCCAATGGTGCTAGCAGTCTTGCTGAATATGTAATAAAGGTTAACCGAGGGAAATTGAAGAGTTTCTCAGCAGTTAGGCTGATGGGCAGAAATGCAGTTTTGGTGGAAAACAGATCTCAGGTAAATTTAGTCCCATAATTCTCATTCCTGTTTGATTATGCAACCAACTCCTGAAAAAATCTGGCCAGATTGGGATACTTTTCTCTAGAAAAGAGAAGATTACCGGGCCTGATATACATCCTTAAAATTATAAAGGACTCAATAGCATAGATGTAGAGTTGGTGTTTCATCTTGTGGAGGAGTTCAAAACTAGAGATCGTAGAATTAAGACAGTCCCTAATAAATCTAATAAGAAATTCAGCAGGTACCTTTTCAACAGAGTGATGAGATTGTCAAACTAGCTATCACATGGAGTGGAGCATTTAGGGGGAAGCTAGATAAATGTATGAGGGAGAAAGGAATATGAAGATATTTTGATGGGATGAAGGATCATGATATGAGGCTCATGTGGAGCATAACATCAGCAAAATCCTGTCGAGCCAAATGGCCTATTCATATACAATAAAATTCTATGTAATTCCATGTAACATAAACTATAGAAAAGTTATGCCGCAGAAAGAGGCTACTCAGCCCATTGTGTTCAGCCACATGTGCAACAGCAAGTTGAGAAAATATTAGATTTTGCAATAATGCAATGCACTGAGGAAATAGCACATTGGTACCCACTCTCTGGGGTCACGCAGGGAGAATGATCACTTGACCAAGATGCTGGAGGGCTGCCAGCAAAAGTCAATTTCTCAGGAAGGAAGGGGAGCAAATTAGAACAAGAAAATCTGCTCACTGCAAGAGACATCCAATCCTGTTTAACACATGCTCTCTTCTGCCTAAGACAACCTCCTTATTCAGATAAGTCTGAAGTATTCTTTTAATCTGAAATTATTTTACAAGGGAAGCCTACTTGTGGTTATTAACTATAATGGATTGTTTGTGGAACATTTCTTATAAGCACCATGATTTTCTCATTTATTATTGGCAGGCGTGTACCTCTTAGGCACTGAGACAGAGTCTTACAAATTTCAATCATAGCCTCACAGCCTTATTGGCTTTTGATTCCCGTCACGAAGCAAAATTTAATTATTTTAATTTAATTTCAATAGGGTCTAACCATCTGAAAATTCATTCAGGCTATACTAATCAGAACAATTCCAATTTGTGTGTTACCAATGGATCATCGCCACCATACTTTAAAGAAGACTGGTTGGCAGTTATGGTAGACAATAAGTGAACAGTAGAGTGACAATATGACTGACAATTATGCAATTGTACCATTATACCAGATATTAATATTTATTAGATTATCTCATCTTTAATTGAAGGAACAAGCCTCTCATATAGAGATATGGTGCATGGAAACTTAAATGAAGAGAACAAGGAGAAATAAACTAAAAATAGATTAAATTATTCATACGTTTAAAATTGCATTCTTGGTGTGAAATATACAGCTTTAAATATAATGTTGCATATGGAACTTACTGATGTAGTGCATTAGACATGAACCCTTCAAACAATCTTAAATCCAGTTCACACTAATGGAGTTAATAGTCTCCTTTGTCTGCTTGCTGTAAAGTTGTGTGTGCAAAAAATCATGAGAAATTAGTGTTAATCCAGTTTCTTGTCAGTTAGAGATACAATGCCAAATTGCCTCAAAGCTTCTTGCAAAACAAAACAATTTACCATGAACACGATTTGGAATGTTTGTGTTCTAAATGTTATTTATCTTAAAAACTACTTACTATTATCGAAGTACACAACAATAAGGACAATGAAGAAGAACATTGTTGCACTGGATATCGTTAACATAAAATGCTTATCCAACAACTTTCTACATTTAATATTTTGGCCATTTCAATAATAGGCTAATAATGTGTCAGCTGTGGATCAGCCAGTCACCTCTGAATCACAAGCTTCTGGGTTCAAGTCTCGCTCCAGGTCTGGAGAACAAATATCAAGGCTGACACTCCAGTGCATACTGAGGGAGCATTGCACTGTCAGAAGTGCCATCTTTTGGATGAGACGTTAAACATCTGCCTGTTTGGCTGGATGTAAAAGACCCCTTGCCGCTATTTTGAAAAGTCATCCCTCGTGTTCTGACCAACATTTATCCCTCAATCGTCATTACAAAACAGATTATCTGGGTCATTATCACATTGCTGTTTGAGGGAGTTTGCTGTGTACAAATTGGCTGCCATGTTTCCTACATTACAACAGTGAATACACTTCAAATAGTATTTCATGGGCTGTAAACCGCTGTGAGACATCCAGTGATCACAAAAAGTGTTATATAAATTCAAGTCTTTCTTTGCAACCCTGCACAGACACTCGATAGAAAGTTCATTCAAGATTGGGGAATCACATACCTTTCTGACCACAAGCAGGGAACCTCAGCACACAAAAAGCAAAACACTGGTTGGTGCACAACTTTCCACTTTGCAGACTGAACTAGCATTTCCTTTTAGTGAATCTTACTCCTGTTTATGCGTAAAACTACTATTATTTTCAGCAGTGGCTGCGTGAGAATTCCTCGAACAATCAAGACCTTCTTTTTATTTATTGTTACTGAGAGAAAATAACTGCACTTGTCTCCACACAATAACTATTGTTTATTCTTCTGATGTATTAAACACACACTGGTATACAATTTTGAGAGACAAGTAATAAACTTTCCAACAGGACTGCACAATGTATTATTACTGCTCTCTGGAAATGTGCATTCTGCAGGATTGCTGCTGGAAAATTCATCGCTGGAACTGGCTCTTGGGTTGTTATGTACAAGCACTGTAGATAGAACTTCATTCAAATCCCATGGGGAAGAATGGCAATTGCAACAATCTGGTGCCCTATACATGGTGGTATGGTAATCAGCTAGCATTTTCCAGGGGATTTAAATGAAGAGAAAGCATAAACAAAGCTAGAAGAGAAAGAAAGAGGAAAAAAGAAACCATGGGAGAGAGGGAATGGCTGGGGGCCCTCCTCAGGCCAGAAAGGGTGGTGCTAAGACAAAAAATGAGTCCAAGAGACCTATGTGTTTTAACTGCCGAAATGTAGGGCACCTCTGGCCAACTGTTGGAAGTTATGGGAAAAAACTAGTGGGATTTATCAGGGCGCGTACACCCCTTGCAGAGAATGGGAGTCAGTCAGAGAGCATAGCAGACCAGGTTATGATTCTAACTGCGGCTGCGAATTCCTGTAGGGGCACTCCTGAGAGTGCGGGTGAGGTTAAACAAATCCGAAGGATGGTGGCCACATTTCCCCATGGTGACGCGAGTAAGCTTATAATGATACTGAGGGATACAGGCACCAGCCAAGCTCTACTGCAGGGAAAAGGCATGACCTTTCCACCAGAGAGTGGAGTAAATGCCAAAGCGTTGCTAAAGGGGGTTGAATGAGGGTACATGCTCACCCTTATATCAGGTGCATCTGGAGTGCAACCTTGTGTCAAGACCAGTAACCATGGGAGTCTTCCCCAGTTTGCCTGTGGATGGGGTCGACCTGCTCCTCAGCAATGACCAGGCAGGATCAAAGGTAATAACATTCCCAGGGGTCTCGGAGAAGCCAACCAAGGACAGGGAAACAGACCACTGCAGGAGAAAGTGCCTGGCATTTCCCCTGACTGTGTGGTAATGCGGTCTGCGGCTAGACAAGTTCTGTCAGTGGAGGCTAAAGTGGCACTACACACAAAAGATCCAACAGTCTGGTTATCTGAAACCATTGTTAGGGGTCCAGAGGACCTTAAGGAGGTAATAAATAGATCTTCCTTGTAGAGGGCTAGCTGCTGACCCACTGTTAAAAATATGAGTTCAGACTGCACACGTTGAAGTTGAGGCAGAAGCAGTCCCTGAATGCTACTACATTAAAAATGAGGTGCTGATGAGGAAATAGAGGCACCCTCACACCTGCAAATGAGGGTGGATAGTGATCAACCAGGTAATGGTGCCGCCGAGGTACCATAGGCATTATATTACATTACGGCTAGCTCAAGGAATTCTGATGGCTGGGTATGTCGATATATTTAAAACCCAAGCCCGCATAAGCCAGCAATTTTACTTGCCACATCTCTACAGGGATGTAATAAGGTTTTGCAGAACCTGCCACACGTGCCAGGTTGTGGGAAAACCCTAGCCTGTAATAAAACCTGCATCTATGTTTCCAGTGCTGGCTTTTGGGGAACCATTCAGCAATGTGTTAGTGGTGTGTATGAGGCCCCTGCCCAAAACAAAATGGGGCTGCCAGTATATCCTTACCATCATGGATGTGGCTACCCACTTCCCAGAGGCCATTTCCCTGAGAACCATATCTGCCAAAACAGTGGTGGGGAAATTAAGCCAATTCTTGACAAAGAATGGACTATCCAGCGAGATCCAGCTGGATCAGGGCTCAATTTTCATGCCCAAAATATTCCAGGAAGTTATGGGAAACCTGGGCATGACCCAGCTGAAGTTTTCAGCATATCACCCACTGTCATGGGGGGCGCTAGAAGGGTACCACCAGATGCTAAAAACAATGATCAGAGCATAATGCCACAAGTATCCCCATGACTGGGATATAGGACTAGGTATTCTTCTGTTCGCTACCAGGGACTCACCCAATGAGTAAACTGAATTAGTTTACAGGCACCAAGTGCAAAGGCCACTGAAACTAATCAAGGAGTGGTTTTTAGAACAGAAGGAGGAAGCCTCCATGTTAAAGTGCACTGTGGGGTGTACCTAAACCACATGGACTGTAGCAGTTCAAGAAGGCAGCTCACCACCACCTTATTAAGGACAACTAGGGAAGGGCAATAAATGCTGACCCAGCCAGTGAAGCCCATATCCCATGAATGAATAAAAAAAGTGTTCTGAGAGTAACTCATGAGTGCCTGTGATGTGGCCTGTGGAAACTTAAATATCTCCCAGACAGCTACGATAAAACAGGAAAACAAACACACCAGGGCCGGAACCTTTCAGCCTGGAGACTGTGTTAGTGCTCCTACCAATGCCAGGTGAACCTTTAAAAGCCCTGTTCAGTGGCCTGTACAGAGTAGCAAAGAAGCTCGGGCAAGTAAACTATCTAATTGAGACCCCAGATCAGGGTAAGAAGCAAAGGCTGTGTCATGTCAACATGATAAAGCGATATCACAGCCAAGAAGAGGACAAGCAGGTAATGGTCTGTCCCATTGCCACTGACCTAGAGGATGAGGGTAGCAGTGGGGATGAATTGGAGGGAGATGTGGGTGAGGCCCACATTGAACCCCCTACTACCCAGCTAGCCAACAGTAATATTAGCGAACTTAGACTCCTTATTCATCCACCAAAGTGCAGAACAGCGAGCAGACCTGACAGCCTGCTCACTCCATTTAAAGGCTTATGCAGTGACAAGACAGGCTGCACCACCCTAGCTCTACATGATGTGGATGTGGAGGAGGCCCACCCATTAGGCAACATCCAGAAAAGCTGGCCCAGGTTCGGGAGGAGATTCTCTATATGCTGGAGCACCAATTAGTAGAGCCTAGCAACAGTAGCTGGAGCTTCCCAGTTGTGCTCGCGTCCAAGCCAGACAGCTCCACTGGTTCTGCATTTACTACCGAAAAGTTAATGCAGTGACTCGAGCTGATTCTTACCTGATACCCTGACTGGAAGACTGCATTGACAGGGTAGGTAAAGCAGCTTACTTTACAAAGATAGATTTACTCAAGGGATACTGGCAGGTTCCCATGACTGCCCGCCAAAAGGAAATCTCCATCTTCGTAACTCCGGATGGTTATACCATTATTGAGTCACACCATTTGGACTTCAAAATGTCACAGCCAACTTTAATAGGCTGATGAACCAGGTAGTGAAGGGCTTATCCAATTGTATAGTGTACATAGGCGACCTCCTAGTGTACAGCGACACCTGGGAAACTCACTTAGAGCAACTTTTCCAGAAAGTATAGTCAGCTGACCTAGTAGTCAAAAGACGCGTTCACTAAGGCTCAGCTGACCTATGTAGGACACAAAGCGGGTCAAGTACAAGTACTGCACAGAGCTGCAAAGGTACAAACAGTAGCACAGTTCCCCATTCCCACAGCAAAATGGGAAACCATGAGGTTATTGGGGATGTGTGGGTTCTACCACAAGTTAGTTCCAAACTTCAGCACAGTAGCCACCCCACTGACAGACATACTACAGAAAAAAGCAAAGGCAGTATGGACTGAGAAATGCCTGGCAGCTTTCGAAAAGCTGAAGGCCATTTTAATAGGCGAGCCTGTGCTTACAGCTTCAGACTTTAACCAAGCATTTAAAGTGGCCATCAATGCGGGTGACATCGGGGTAGGGGCTATCCTCCTCCAGGAAGATGAATTAGGGATAGAGAGACCAATCGGGTACTTCTCCAAGAAACTAAACAAGCATCAGAAACAGTGCTCCACAGGGAAGCCCTCCATTTATTACTAGCTCTCAAACACTTTGAGATATATGTCTGAAATGGACACAGTCTATACTGACTACAACCCATTAACCTTTGTGGAAAAGATTAAGACACAGAATTCCAGGTTATTGCTTTGCAGTTTGTTTCTCCAACCAGGTTACAACTGAAGAAATAATAATGACTGTGGAGGGGCGGTGTGTGTGTGTGTGTGTGTGTGTGTGTGTGTGTGCGCGTGCGTGTGTGGCTTTATATTTTCTTCCCCCCTTGGAATGAAATGAGAATGAATTTCATTTAATTCATGGTGCGGGGTAAGTTCCATGTAAAGCTGATTATAGCCATAGCCATGAATTACTTACAAGCATATTGAAATTTTTATGGGAGACTTGTGTGTTACTAAAGAAATACAAGCCAGGGCACTGAGCAAAAGATGGTTGATAATGTAAAGTGAACACTTTCTGGAAAATTTCTAGGTGGATTATACTGACGTACCTGTCCTGAGATAACATGGAATGTCACACCTGAAAAGGCCTTCTTCAAGAAGAGACACTTAAAAGGAAGATAGGAAAGAAGCAAAACATTGAAGTTTAATCTCCTGTGGTTGTTGAGGCAAGAGACTGATTTGCACATTTCAGCAGTCTACCAAAAGTCCATTTCCTGATGATTTATATCTCAGAATGTGTAAATAGATCTGATATGAATGCAAGATGACTAGTTCCCCTCATGGAATATACAGAGACAATGGGTTAAAAAGCTAGCTGCAGAGCAGTGCAATGTGTGCTGGTGTACTGAGAGAGTGACAGTACAAGGAGATTACCTGGTTATCCAAGCAGTTGCAGGCAAATTCTCTCTCTTTCTCTGTTGCTGAAAGCGAGGCTCAACAGAAGCTGTAGTCAAAAAGGAAACAAGACAAATTCTTTAGCTACCCTGCAGAACCAAGTGACTCCAAACTCACCGTGAAACTGCCAAAGTCAGCTCTACCGGAATCACTCAACTTAACAGGAGCAACGTACCACCATCTATGCCTCATGGATAAGCCAAAGACTGATTTGTATATTTTTTTAAAAACTTTCATTTGGACTCTTAACTTCTCATTTCTGATCTGTACGTGTATGTGTTGCATTTTTATTATTTTTTTCAGGTTGTAATAACTAATAACCTTACTGCTTCTTTGACTCAAGAAAGCATGGCTAAATTGGCTCCTTCTAAAAAAAATAAATACATTTGGGCTGAGAAAAGGTGCCCACGGGAGAAAGGGATGCTTTTAAATTAACCTTGTTGTACCAAGGGGGTTGAATAAAGAAGGGCAGCCAGCTCATTCTTCCTCACCTGGGAGCCTAATAAAATTGGGGTCCCGTTCAGGAAGTTAACAAATTGGGGGACTTTGCACAGGGACTGTTCATAACAATAGCTTATTAAAAGGTATGAAATGAAAGAACTATAAAGCATTCCTTGTTTACTAGCACAATAGATGAATCATCAAAGCTCACATTTAACAGAAATGTCAGAGTAACTTCAGTCATGGCCAATAAAGGAACATCATATTAACAACTGCCCATCAATACTTCTAAAAATTGGACACAAACAAGCTGTTAAGATGGTTGATGCAACTCGGTGAATTTTTGGCATCAGACAATATCAAGACTCTGGCAAATATCTAATTATACATAGACATAGGTGAGGATACCACACAGTCATTTGTGGAATTCATACATCTCATTGTTTAAGGGTGGGCCGACCCCTAATTACTATGGAGCTTCCAGACTGCCTATTTCCATGTTTCATACTGGACAAAGGGGTGATTGAAACTTAATGGCCACTATCAACTTCCCATTGCATCACGATGGCCTCCGCCATCCAAATTAGGCTGTGTGGGCCTCAGAAGTGTTACCCTCTCGTCATGTGATTGATTTCAGGGCCTGCACCCTTATTACCTCAGGACCCAGCAGATCCATCAGGACCATCAGTTGTCAGCCAGTCAGAGAACCAGACTCTGAAACTAACTGCAAGTCATCAAGCAGCTAAAGTACTTGACCTGTTCCCAGTTTCAAAGCTCAACTGGGGACCAACCTCCTAGATATTCAATTATAAGAAACCTCACAACCTGCTGTGAACCATTTGCTTTACAGGACCTTCACTTCAATTTTACATCATTAAATCCATTCAAGAAATGACAAACCTGTCACGTGGGAGGCCAGAACTGTAAACCAGAGACGGAATTAACTGTAAGCTGAAGCAGTGCACCATCATTATCTGTATCCAATCTTTGTGTGTGTGTGTGTGTATGCGTGCGCATGTACAAGCATGAGACCAAATGTGTTACTTTGTGTTAATCTGAGGTAATTGTGAAAGAATAAATAACCTTCTTTATTTTAAACTCATGAAAGCTTGCAGCTGAATTATTTGATTGGAATACACACTCCAAGGGTAAGAAAAGACACACCTCTTTCCATACAAAACACAGAGATTATGGGCAGTAAGAGAGCAGATACTGTCTGTGACACTTCTGAGAGAGTGCTCCTGAGCACATTCATCGCTGTTGCAGTTCACTTTTTCAGTCATACTCTTGGGACCACTGAAAGAATATCCTTGGAATATGGCAGGTCCTGGGGACCATAACTAATAGCCTGACTTCAAGGTGAATGACCAGGTGTGTAAAGATTGCTCACTATTGTAGAAGTGAATGTCAATCTGATATTTATCTATACCTATTTCAAAAGAAAATACAGGTTAAAAATGTTAATATCTCTAGTATCTTCATGGAATAAGTTGCATGTGGATTGACCAATTGAATCTGACAAACTCAGTATACTTGACACAAAAAATTATCTAATCCTTTGAATTAGCAACCAAAATAACACAGCAAAGTGGGATTTCAGTAATAAAAATATTCAATTGTTAGATCATTGTGAAATAAGAGCAGGCTGCACAGGTCTCAAACAATTTAACATACTGAGAGCTTTGATATCTGTGAATTATTCAGTCAAATCATCTTCAGTTCGCTTCAATCTAGATTTTCCAATTGACGTTGCTTTACCAATAAATGGTTATTGCCAGTATTAAATGATGACAATTGAAATCCAGGCTTCTATCTTTGCCATGCACACTTTCAGGTTTTACTTCCTCTTGTAGCAGAATGTGTAGCATAAAATTCTTCAGTACACGATTTTAGCTCACATGTTAGCCCACCCTAAAATAACTATTTAGCCATTATGGGCTGAAGAATACAGTGGTGGGGGTCAGGGGGTGGCAATGGCTCATCACGCTCCCCCCACCCCTCGTGCTCCCAAAAGCAAAGCGCTATGGAGCTGATACGCTCCATGACAGCTCACTCCACAGCCATAAAGCACTGTGGGGTGGCTAAACGAGGTCCAAGTGGGGCTTCCGCACCTCACTGGGGAGGAAGTCCTGCCCTCTAGAGCTGCCAGCCAATCCAATTGGCTGGCAGCTCCATTAGTCCCGACAGTGCCAAGAGCGTGTCAGGGGCTGCAAGAAAAGAAGGAAGGCAACCCATGGGTCCCCGGAGCAGGTAAGTCCAGGGTCTTGGGCAGGTCAGGGAGGAGGGCAGGGGGTGGGTTTCAGGTTGCAGGCAGGTAGGAAGGGGGGTGGGGGGGGTGGGGTTCAATTTTGGCGGGGTTGAACCCCCTGATCAGCAAAAGGCAGCCCCCAAAGGATGGCATCCCCCCCTTCCTTCCTGCCCTTTGAGAAACTTCTGTAAAAAAAATCACAGTGCCTGCTCCCACCCGACTGTCCACGCCAAATGTTTTATGGCATAGGCAGCGTATTATCAGGGTCAAGTGGCTTGGTTTCAAGCCTAATTAACCCTTGATTGTTTAGTTAAGTGCTGGATGGGCAGCTGATTTAAGCACCCGCCCACCCCCTGTATTTTGGGAATGAGCAAGAAGGTGGTGGGGTGGGCAGTGGCCCAATTTTACATGCCCCCCCTACCCAAAACATCCCCAGCAGGGGCACGTAAAATGCAGCCCTATGTTAAACCAGTGCACCAAGAAATTTTGTGTGAACAGGCTATGCAATGTGTAAATATTTGAATATGACCTCCCTTATACTGAGTCTGTGAATGATTTTATCACCCAGATGCATATAAAAGCTTCCTGGTCACAATGCTATTCTCAATATTTAAGTTTCATTTGTTCTGCTTTCCCCAAGTAAAATTAACCATATGAGCTGAGCAATACTCAAATGCGTATTTTGTAGGATAGTTCCATCCCTAAATGCATTTGATTTCGTAAATAATTATGTTATTTATCTGTCTACTGCCACATTGCTCATGAAGCATGTATAATAAGGGCAGGCAGTGAAAAGATTTCTCATTCCCTTACTGTCAACCAATCTTAAGTTTTGGGGAGATTAAGAGTTGACTAGCATATGGTTAAGCCTATATGGAAACGACAATGCAGTACTTGGATGACAGGCCAGGACATGTTGTATCAAACTCTTGAGTTACAGGAAACAAGTAAGACAGTAACAAAAGATCCGATTGCAAAGCCAGCTTCAATCAAGCACCTTATAAAGTGGATCAAACATATCTGCCTGTCACTCAATGGATTAACTCAAGCAATTAAGTATAAAGCGGTCTATGTACGCGAATTACTCAATGTAATCCCTTGATTGATGGGCACGATGGTTGATCTGTTGTGTAGGGATTTCACCAAACTAGTTGGCAGCTAAATATAGCTACAGCTGATGAGCAACCAAAGGACCTGAAGTAATTAAACTTTAATAGCGCACTAAAACAAGAAAAGGCTATATATATATATATATATATATATATCTATACACACACAGACAGAAATTAAGGAAGTGAGAGCAAAAGAGTGCTTTCCAATGCTAATCAGATGTCTTACAATGTTGGAACATTTAGTTAATAATCTATTGGTTGTGGATTCACCACTCACCCCCAGTCACTTACTGTGGTATGGTTCCAAAAACACTGGTAACGCCCCGAAACCCAGTCCCAAGATGACCATGATGTGTGAGCCTGGGCTATTATCAGCAGGCCACCTGAACAGGGCATCGCAACTATTCCAATCCTTTTCTCGTCTAATGTTCACACATAAGCACGTTTCAATGGGGTTCAGTGAAGAGCAATCAGGAATGCAAATCCTAGTTTTTTTTTCCCTGTTCACTCATTCAGGAGAGTTGAAATCCAATTGTGGTGTCTCAACTGCTAATTTAGCTGAGGTCAGCTAATTTAGCAACAGACCTACAATGCACCCTGCAACCTATGGTCCATATGGCTTACTACTATTTCATGTGGCGTCTCTACCTGCTAAACCATTGGACAAACAAAAGAAATAAGCTTCAAATTACTCCATGCAGAGCCTTGATCCAGCAATGACACCAATTTCAGCAAATTTTATTAACACATGCTGCACAGCACATGCACTATACAGCAGTCACTCAATACATGAGAATATCATGAGTACAGTTTAATCATATCAAAAAAATCAGGCTCTTTAGAAAATTAGCTGGGTTTGAAATAAAGCAATGAGATTTAAACTCTCATTTTTTCATTTGACTGATCTACCACCTTAAGAGTGCAGGTGTTGCTGTTCCTGTATTTCGCCATCTGTAAATATGCTAATTTGCCATCTAAGATCTCATGCATGAATGCATGCCAAGTTTATAGCCTCTACATTCAGAAGTGCAGGGAAGCAATTTACGAAAAGGGAGATTTGTTCCTGAAGATATGGCTGCATTTTGAACTTCCTCATCTCCTTGTAAAAAACCCGTAGGCAAATAATCTAAAGTGTAGCCTTCAGTCATTGATTGGGTTTAACTTTGCTTCAGACTGTATTACATTAAATATCCCCTCTGGAGAAACACTGTGTGGTAAAATTGCACAATATCACCTCACAGGTTTTTCTGATATTCATAGCTGGCATTTTATTCTTTGTTCCTTTTTATGCAGAACGGGGGGGAAAAAAAGTACACTACATAGCTGGCATCAACATATGGAGGTTCTCTGACTTTGGCCATGCAAAACGTAATAGGTGCTTCAATCCTACATAACTGAAATGTAGAATTAATGGGGAAATTTGACCATTATCTGCTCACTGAAACACTTTACCACAAACACTTAAATATCGAGTTAAGACAGGAATTTGTTAATTGCAGTGAGCAATGCAAAAACGTTAAGGTGTAATTATTAAGTGCATATTTTCTAATAAAGGCCAAGCCTATATTAACTACCAGAACATTTAAATCAAGAGCTGCAACCTTTGTGTGCTTTGGAACTGTATGCTTTCATACTGCATTGCTGCAGTCTCCTTTACAAAGGAACGTTTTCTGTTTCACCTTCATTTCACCTCTGTGGATGAGCCAGTGTGGAAGGGCAGACCAAGACTGCTAATCCCTTTATGGCTGTCGGAAGCTGGTTCATTTTTGCGATGAGATGGATAGCAAATTAACTCCCTTTCTTCCTTCTCCAAGTAGGAATCCACAGCAGTGCGGCTGAAGATTGATAACATTTGTCACTTCATTTTAAAATGTTTTTGGTATTCCCAGCATATGCATTTGTGATATCTACGATATGAGGACAGCCCTCTGATGCCTCCAGTTTAATTGCTAGTGCATCAAAGAAACACAAATTGATTAGAAATAGCTATTTAATCACCAACAGCTTTCACAGGCACTCGTGAAAATGTTGAGTCTTCAAATAGTGTGGTTATAGTATTGCGGGATGCACTTAAACCCACCTCACCATGCAAGATACAGATTGTCAGCCAAGGCTTTTGGGTTAGCTTTGTGAGAAACAGTAGCAAAGAAGAAACAATAGGCAATACAGTCCAACTATTGACAATAGATGTTAAAGTATGAGGAGGCTTACTGCACTTAAACTATTAAGGCAGAATTTTCTGCCTGTTGGGCAGGCGGGCCCAACCCAATCTCCGGCTGGCAGGGAGCCAATCACCGCCGGAGAAGCGGGCCCTGCCGCCATCTTACGTGGGCGGGCCAATTAAGGCCTACCCAGCATGACGTCTGGCAGGAAGCACTATGCGCTCCCTGTGCAGGTTGGGGGGGGGGGGGGGGGGGGGGGGGGGGGGAATTCCCGAAAAGTGAGAGTGCGCTCTTCCAATCATGTGCCTCAGGGAGATCGCTTACACTTTGAAAAATAGAAAAACAAATTCCCTAACATGTCCCCCTCATGTGTCACATGAGATGGGACATGTTCATAATTTACATAATAACTTTATTAAATTTTTTTAAACCCTACATGAAACCTCATCCCACCGGTGGATGAGGTTTCATGTTTTATCTATTTGCCGCCGGGGCTCCTGGCCTGCCTGCCAACCTTAAGGTTGGAAGGGCAGGTCCTTTAATTGCATAATTGATCCTGTCAATGGCCTCAATTGGCCATTGACAGGTCGGCAGGCCCGCAGCTGATTTTGCTGCGCCCCCACCTTCCTGGAAATTTAAATGGGGTGGGGTGATGTCGAGGGTTCTGCCCGACATCATCCCGCTTTATTTTGCGCGTCGGCGAGCGGGCCCCGCCCCCTGTTCGTCGACGGCAAAATTCTGCTCATAATCTTTTTGATGTCAATACATTTTTTTAAGCAAGTGATTTGGATGGCTAATGCATTTTTTTTTGAATGACAATTTTCCTCCTCTCCTGAAGCTGTTAAAGTCTTGCTGGCATATAGATCCATGGCATGAATTATCTACGTTATTTGACCATAGAAGGTCCATTATAACACTATCATTTGTTGGGCTGCAATCAATGGGAGCCAAGGCTAATTTTCCATATAATAACCCAGGCCGTGTAACCATAGTATGCCTTGCTCTATCCAAACTGATCAGCACAGGCTGGGATAAAATTTGGAACTTTACTGCCTGTATGGCTCAGCCACTCAATGTGTAAATCTGTTTAGCCATAATAATTAAACTGCTTATTTAGCCGTAATACTTCCTTCTTAATTATTTTTTAAAACCCAAGCTTGACCTCATTTAATCATTGCATCCTGATTACCTTCAGTTGCTCTTTTCAACCTTCATGCCCTGACCTATAAGCCTTGCTTCTTCACCTAGGAACCAAGGGCCTCAACAAATGTAGCTGATTTACATAAGTACTGTATCTGATTCCGAATCAGATTTGAAGTTATAGGGATGGCTCAGGGGGAGAAAATGTGAGCTGTGGAAGTCAACAGACCTGTTTCAAGGAGTGGAGATTTGATCTCCTGAAACATGTCCCTAACAACATAAGGTGATCAGAAAGCATTTATGTAAATTTTTCCTCAGGAGATCAAGGTTGAGTTAAAGTCCAAGATAGGGTAAATTATAGACATATTTTTTGTTGCACATGTCCTTATTTTCTGGTATAAACTAGCGAACTAAATGCCACAGATCTGAAGAAAGGGGAAACGGTAATAACTTCAAAAGAAGAAATTGTGTGAGTTTCACAAAACAGAACCGTTAAGCAATTGGGAATTTTTTTTTAATTCAAAAGGGATAATCATAGCATAAAGGATTAACTATAATAATGGTTACGGCACACGTGCGTAAGGAGCTATGTCACAATGATGTCACTCACTGATAGAAGATGACTGAGATGCATCTTAGCGAGTAGCTCCAGCTATTGCTTGGCCTTGTTTAACCTTTGTAAATAGTTAGTATGTAAATAAATGTGTTTTCAACAAAAGACCATTGCTTCCAGCAAGATCTTTCCAGAGTAAGAAGCTAACAAATCCGGAGATAAAACCATGATAACAGAGTAATGAAAGTTAGTGATCAGCACCAAAGAAAACAATTTATAACAAATCTCATTCAGGCACATTCCCAGTCAGTGATGCATAATCTGAGCTCAGCAATGATGGGCGAAAGAGTACTACAATTAGCCTCAGAACCACTGGGCTAGAAAGGGATTAAAAAAAACAAGGCTGGAGTTCTCACTGTCAAAAACTCAGTGACTTCAGTACTTGCATGGATATTGGCTGAGGCCATCAGGTTGGGTGCGTTGATAAATGCTGAGATTGTCTGTTACCACTCACTGTTTGCATGGTCTCACACACATTGAACAGTCACTTGAGTGAAGTCCTTGTGTTGAGAAGTGTCTATGGAACAGTGTGACACAAGGAGCTGGATTTTTAGGTCCCAATATGGGTGGGCATGGTGACAGGTGGGCATGGAATTTTGCACTGCCGGTCAATGTGTGGGTTCCCTGGCTCCATATCACCCTCAGGCCATTCTCCCAGAGGCAGGATAGGGGCCTGTGGGAGGGTCAGTAGGGATACTCACCCGTAATTGGCTGACTGTTTTTTAAATATATAAAGAGCAAGAGAATAACTAGGGAAAGAGTAGGACCAATTAGGGGCCGTAGAGGTAATCTGTGTGTGGACCCGAAAGATGCGGGTGCAGTCCTCAATGAATGTTTTGTGTCGGTCTTCACAATAGAAAAGGACAACGCAGATATAGCTAGCAGGTTGGAGGACTATGAAATATTGGAGGAAGTTAACATAGGCCTGGATTTTTCCTGTCTTGGGCAGGCTCGGTGGGAGTGGGCGGGGGTGGTTGCAGAGCCGACCACCGGCCGTGATCAGCTCTGCACCGCTATTTTACGCAAGTGGGCCAATTAAGGCCCACCCAGCATAATACACGAGCGGTAGTGCTGATCACTACCTGTGCAGACAGGGGGAGGAGGGACAGTTGGGTCCAGCAGTCTTTCGCATGAAAGAGCACTTCAATCTCCCTGAGGCATGGAGCTGCATCAGGGAGATTGAAGCACTTTTGAAAAAATGAATACGTGCAATAAAAATTTAATGAAACAAGTCCCCTCATGTGACTGTGTCACATGAGATGGAACATGTTTTTATTTGTCATAAAAAGTTTTTATTCAATTTGTAAAAGCTCAGGAAACCTCATCCCACTCATGGATGAGATTTCTTAAAAAATGTTGGATGGGCAGCGTAAATTCAAAATGAATTAGTTCCTTAATGGCCTTAATAGGCCTTTTAATGATCGACGGGTGCGCAGCCGTCTCCTGCGTGCACCCACTGAAGGAAACATCACAAGACAGCGCAATGACATTGGGACACACGCCCGACATCATCACCTGTCATTTTACGTGCCGGCGTGTCGGGCCCACTCCCGCACACCAACTGCAAAATCCTGGCCATAGAGAGAGAGGGGATACTAGTGGGTTTAGCGGCCTCAAAAGTGGATAAATCCACCGGATGAGATGTATCCCAGGCTGTTGAGGGAGGCAAGGGAAGAGATATCAGGGGCCCTGGCAGTAATTTTCAAATCCTCTCTGGCCATAGGTAAGGTGCCAGAGGACTGAAGGACTGCAAAAGTTGTCCCATTTTTAAAAAAGGAAGGGATAGACCAGGAAATTACAGGCCAGTCAGTCTAACCTTGGTGGTGGGGGAGTTACTAGAAAGAATTCTGAGGGACAGGATTTTTTGCGCTTGGAGAGACATGGATTAATCAGGTATAGTCAGCATGGATTTGTTAAGGGAACGTCGTGTTTGACAAATTTGATCAATTTTTTTGAGGAGGTAACCAGGTATGTTGATGATGATAATGCATTTGATGTGGTCCACCTGGACTTTAGCAAGGCTTTTGATAAGGTCCCTCATGGCAGACTTGTCAAGAAAGTAAGAGCCCATGGGACCCAAGGCAAAATGACACATTGGATCCAAAATTGGCTGAAAGGCAGGAAGCAGAGGGTGGTGGTAGAGGGATGTTTCTCTGACTGGAAGTCTGTTTCCATTGGGGTTCCGCAGGGCTCGGTGCTGGGGTCCTTGCTGTCTGTGGTGCACATAAATGATTTGGACTTAAATGTAGGGGATATGATCAAGAAGTTCGCGGATGACACGAAAATTGCTAGGGTGGTAAATAGTGAAGAGGATACCGATGGACTGATCAGGGCAGAGCAGTGGCAAATGGAATTCAACCTAGAAAAGTGTGAGGTAATGCACTTGGGGAGGGCTAACAAGGCAAGGGATTACAGTATGAATGGTAGGACCCTGGAAAGTATTGAAGACCAGAGGGTGGTGGGAGTCTGGAGCTCTGCCTGAAAGGGTGGCTGAGTCAGAAACTCTCGTAATATTTAAGAAGTATTTAGATATTCACCTGGGTTGCCATAGCCTCCTTGGGCCATGTGCTGGAAAATGGGATTAGTGTAGTCAGATCTTTGTTGACCGGCGTTTACACGATGGGCCAAATGGCCTCCTTTGGTGCTGTAGATGTCTATGAGACTGGGATTTTCCCATTGGCCTGTTCTGACACCGAAAGTGACAAAGACCAGTTTGTCTTCTTGGCGGCGGCTTCAGGGTGGCAGACCAGGGGGGCCAGCGCTACAGGCAGGCTTAGAGGCCCTCCCTGCCTGCCCTAGCGACAGCAGCAGCTGCAGGTCACCCTATGGAAAAGCTGCCCTGCCACAATGGTGGCCTGCTAAATAGGGCTTTTCTAATTTTTAAGTTAAAAAGGTTGGAGAGAATGCACCTCAAAATGTTGGCACCTTCTCATTCACTTACCCTGAAAGGTAATCGGCTGCTTCTTCCAAATTGGAGGACTTCCTCTCGGCTCACCAGCTTTGAGAGCCCACCCGCTGTCCCTAACTTGATGGCAAGCCCACCCTCTGGCCACTAATTGTGCAATTCAGGGAAAATCGCAGACAAATGACTGCTACCCACACAGTGCAGGCTTCTGATCACCATTTGAGCCTGACAACAGGGCCCTGAAGGCCGCAGTGAAAACCCCACCTAGGGAGTAAGCGCCTTCAGGAGAGGACAAAGGTGAAGAGAAGAATAGCAGAAAAGGAACCTAAAAAGAACCCAATAGTTGTTTTATTCCTGTGATAAATGTGCACTTGGTGTCACTTATTGATGCACGCAAGTACGCCATTTATGCAAACAGTAGTTTTCTGCCCCAACGATGGGGCTGTGGTGCTCAAATCATTCCCAAAGCAGCGTGAGGAGGTGAAATAAAAACAGAAAGTGCTGAAAAAACTCAGTAAGGTCTGGCAGCATCCATGGATAGAGAAACAGAGTCGACAGCCAGAATTTTCTAGCCCCTCACGCCAATGTGAATGGAGATTTCAATGGCTCACCAGCCCCACTGCAGGGGAATCCACTGTTGGGGTGGGGGGGAGGGGCTGGAAAATTCCGGCCAATGTTTCAAGTTGAATATGACTCTTCTCCGGAACCCAATGTGAAAAGGTGGTTGTGTTAAATTGTTCACTCCTGAATGCTGAGCACACAAAGGTTCACATATGCATATATATAGTATAACTGACCAAAAGAAAGTTTTGCCACCACGATTTCTGAGAAACTTTTTAACCAACAGCAAATCTAAAGTTTTTTTCTTGCTGCTGCCGTGTGACAAACCGAAGGCAAGGGATGCAGTGGGGGCAATAAAAAGGTTCCCTCAAAACTGCAGGTGAGGTAGTTTCATTTCAGAATGGGAACATCACAATGTGAGAATATTAGAAACTTGCAAAATTCCAAATTTTTATTGACATTTTTGAGGATTTAAGGAGCCTGAAAACTGCTCAGTTATTTTGTCCCTTCAGGATGTTTCCAGAAATTTGTTTTAGGAGGGGTTGTGGGAATATGCTGTTTGCAAGCTAACTAAAACGCTTATTTAACTCAGTCAGTTTTGGAAAATGGTACTCATCCAAAACGATTATATCTGGAATGTTAACGCTCTCCACAAGCTCTGAATAACCTACTGAATGTTCTGATTTTCTTTCAGCTTTAGCAAGTCAATTAAAATGTCAGAAGTTGACTGCTAGCAAAACTTTGGAGAGTAGCAGACACGTGTACCTGTGCAGGGTTTCCAAATTTCCTTTCTCCCTCCCTTGCTTTATGGCATTTACTCTATCTAAGATAAGGTTTCTAAACAAGGTAAAAACAAAAAAACTGCGGATGCTGGAAATCCAAAACAAAAACAAAAACAGAATTACCTGGAAAAACTCAGCAGGTCTGGCAGCATCGGCGGAGAAGAAAAGAGTTGACGTTTCGAGTCCTCATGACCCTGTCGAAGAGTCATGAGGACTCGAAACGTCAACTCTTTTCTTCTCCGCCGATGCTGTCAGACCTGCTGAGTTTTTCCAGGTAATTCTGTTTTTGTTTTTGTTTCTAAACAAGGTGGTCACTCATATTGTGAACCTAACAAGTTTGACCAGAATGGCAGATAAGTGGAATGCAACCCGGCTGAGTTTGAGCAATCCTCGTCCATGAGCCACACAGCAGCTGGGGTGGCTGTGCAGCAACAAGGAGTAGGAACCCTGCGCGATTTCTCTCTCCTCTTGTCAGGGCTGCTGAGGCCAACTGCTGAACTTTAATTGCTGCCAATCGAGACCAATTAGTTCAGCATGAAGAATCAAAGCTGAGGCATTCTAATCTATATGGCTCTGTACTGCAGCAAATGGACCTTATATCCATTCAATTATTAGCAGGGCTAATATGAACAGTTTGCATTTATTTAATTAGAAAGCAAAAGTTGTGAAGGCAGACACAGGAACTCCACAACTGATAAAGAATCTGTCTGTGTCACACTGCTGCTGTACTATAATGAGAATCTTCTTCAGCAGGCAGTGGACAGCCACACTAAATCTAACTTATTCACTTGATTGGTTACCAGAGAGTTAAGTATAGTTAAAGATGTGTTCCAAAAGTGATAGTGACATGAAGTGACTTCTGTGCATCCTTCAAGGCAATTTGTTTTTGAAGGATTTTGATCATTATCAGAAATGCTATGAACTAGAAGCCAGGCAAGGCCTGCACCTTATTGGCAATAAGTCAAAACCTAACACTGACAGATATTAGCAGAAATTCCCAATTTGATTATTGTATAAGATCAACTGTCATTATTGCTAGCTTCATAACATTGGGCAGAATTTTTCCATCGGCGAGCTGGGGGTGGAGCCCGTTCGCCGACGTGAAAATGACGCAGAGAGGAACCCCCGTCATCCCACCCCATTTAAATATTCAGGAAGGCGATCAGCTGTCCACCCGCCGACCTGTCAATGGCCAATTGAAGCCATTGACAGGGTAGTTAAACCAATTAAAGGCCCTGCCCGTCCAACCTTAAGGCTGGCGGGCAGGCAAGGAGCCCCGGAGGGCTTCTGAAAAAACATGAAACCTCATCCACTGGCGGGATGAGGTTTCATGTCTGTTTTTAAAAAGTTTAATAAAGTTTCTGCGCTTTTTATTAACATGTCCCATCTCGTGTGACATTGTCACATGACAGGGACATGTTACTAATTTTTTATTTTTCTATTTTTGAAGTTTACAAAGCTTGCACCGATCTCCCTGAGGCAGCACTTAGTCTCAGGGAGCTGTGTGCTTTTTCGCTCGCATGCGCGAAAGAGCGCACTCTGACAGTTGGGGAATCCCTCCCCCCCTGCACAGGAAGGGCAGAGCGCTTCCCGTCGGGCAGGCCACCCACTTAAAATGGTGGCGGGGCCTGTTTCGGCGGCAGCAATTGGCCAACCGCCCGCTCATCAAGGGAAAAATTCTGCCCATTTAGTTCAGCTACGGCTGCTTCTCAAGTCCCAATTTTAGCAAAAGAGAAAACAATTTTATTCAATCAAAAGTTAAAATGCTCATATATAATGAAAGACATACTTGGAAAAGCTGAGGTTTGAGCAGAGACACATATGACAATTTTTTTCTTGTTTTGGTTGCCAGAACTCATCACCTTACCCAAAGCAAGCTACTTGAAAGCCCACGGGTAGAAAATGTATGCATGCTCTCTCTAGGTTTAGTCCAGGCAGGTGCAGGTTGACAAGTCTAAGCTTAGTGTTATTGCTGGAGTTTACTGGCAAGCTTCTTATTGCTTGTCCAACTAGACCAGCCTGACCTGTAAGAGAACTGATTTGTTGGGTTGTCTAGACTAAGTGGGAAGGATCCCAGTGATAGAGCTCCCCTCCATATGTTAGGACTGAGAGGGCTGGCTGAGAAACAGTGCCCTAGAACACAGTAGAGCTTTCCGGATCACAGTACTGTAAAGCTACTAATGTCAGCTGTAGCTCAGTTGGTAGCTTGTTGGCTCAAGTCCCATTCCAGAGACTTAGGCACAAAATGGAGGTTGACACTTCTGTATAGTGCTTAGAAAATGCTGGAGATGCCGTTTTTCAGATGAGACATTAAATCTGTTCTTTGAGATGGATGTAAAGACCCCAAGCCATGATCTTGAAGAAGAGCAGGGGAGAACTCTTCAGTGACTTGACCAATATTTATACCTTAATCAACATAGCTAAAAAAAATTATCTGGTCATTATCACATTGCTGTTTAAGAGAGCTTGCTGCACCTAAATTGGCTGCTGCATTCCCTAACACTAAAACAATGACTACATTTCAAAAATATTTAATTGGCTGGAAAGGGCTTTGGTACACCAGAGGTTGAGAAAGGTGCTACAAAAATGCAAGTCTTTCTTTTGCAATAGATATCGGATTACTGAGTTTGTGGGTGAATGTTCTGGTGAAGAATAATGTGACCAATAATATAATGAAGATAGCATAAGTCCTTTAATTCTATTACTGAACTCGTGTGGGCTAATTATCTTAATCCTGCCCTTTTTTAGATCCATTTACAACTCAAAACAGTCAGCCTACAAATCCAGCTTTTACTAATATACATCAGGTGCTCCAACTTTCTTCCCTGCCTGCTGGGAACCATGATACCGAGTGATTCTTCAGCAGCATAGCAGCTATCGTTGCATAGCATACTTAACTCTCAGTTGGCAAGTTTTGGTTCAAGCCCCGTTCCAGAAACTTGAGCGCAAAATTTAGGCTGACATTTCAGTTCAGTGCTGAGAGAGTGCTGCACTATCAGAGGCTGAGGCTGAGCGTCAACTCGCAGACACCTCCTCCTACCTCCCCCTGGACCATGACCCCACCACTGAACATCAAGCCATTGTTTCCAGGACTGTTAATGACCTCATCTCCTCTGGAGATCTTCCTTTCATAGCTTCCAACCTGATAGTCTTCCAATCTCGGATAGCCCGCTTCTATCTCCTACCCAAAGTCCACAAACAGGACTGTCCCGGCAGACCGATCGTTTCAGCCTGTTCCTGCCCCACGGAACTAATTTTTTGCTATCTTGACTCCATTCTCTCTCCCCTTGGCCAGTCCCTTCCCATCTATATCCGTGATTCCTATGACACCCTAAATCATATCAACAATTTCCAGTTCCCTGGCCTCAACTGCCTCCTCTTCACTATGTTCGTCCAATCCCGCTACACCTCCATCCCCCACCAGGATGGTCTGATGGCTCTCCGCTTCTTCCTCGAACAGAGGCCTGAACAATCCCCATCCACCACTACTCTCCTCCGTCTGGCTGAACTTGTTCTCACACTGAACAATTTCTCCTTAAACTCCTCTCACTTCCTCCAAATAAAAGGTGTAGCTATGGGTACCCGCATGGGCCCCAGTTATGTCTGTCTCTTTATGGGGTATGTGGAACATTCCTTGTTCCAGTCCCACTAAGGGCCCTTCCCACAACTCTTTCTCCGGTACATTGATGACTGCTTTGGTGCTGCTTTATGCTCTCGTCTGGACCTGGAAATATTTATTAATTTTGCTTCCAATTTCCATCCCTCTATCATTTTCACATTGTCCATCTCTGACACTTCCCTTCCCTTCCTTGACCCCTCTGTCTCAATTTCTGGTGATAGATGGTCCACCGTATCCATTACAAGCCTACCGATTCCCACAGCTACCTCAACTAGAGCTCCTCACAGCCTGCTTCCTGTAAGGACTCCATCCCATTCTCTCAGTTCCTTCACCTCCGTCACATCTGTTCTGATGATGCCACTTTCAAAAACAGTTCCTCTGACATGTCTTCCTTCTTCCTTAACCGAAGTTTTCCACCCACGGTGGTTGACAGGGCCCTCAACCGTGCCCAGCCCATCTCCCACTCATCCACTCTCACACCTTCCTCTCCCTCCCAAAAACATGATAGGGTCCCCCTTGTCCTCACTTATCACCCCACTAGCCTCCGCATTCAAATGATCATCCTCCGCTGTTTCTGCCAACTCCAGCATGATGCCACCACCAAACACATCTTCCCTTCACCCCCCACCGGTGGCATTCCACAGGGATCGTTCCCTCCGGGACACCCTGGTTCACTCCTCCATCACCCCCTACAACTCAATCCCCTGATACGGCACCTTCCCATGCAACTGCAGAAGGTGCAACACCTGCCCCTTTACTTCCCCTCTCCTCACCATCCAAGGGCCCAAACACTCCTTTCAAGTAATGCAGCATTTCACTTGCATTTCCCCCACTTAGTCTACTACATTCATTGTGCCCAATGCGGTTTCCTCTACATTGGAGAGACCAAACGCAGACTGGGTGACCGCTTTGCAGAACACCTTCGATCTGTCCGCATGCATGAGCCAGACCTTCCTGTCACTTGCCATTTCAACACTCCACCCTGCTCTCATGCCCACATGTCTGTCCTTGGCCTGCTGCATTGATCCAGTGAAGCTCAATGCAAACTGGAGGAACAGCACCTCATCTTCCGACTAGGCATTTTACAGCCTTCGGACTGAATATTGAGTTCAACAGTTTTAGATCATGAATTCTCTCCTCCATCCCCACCCCCTTTCTGATTCCCCCCTTTCTTCTTCCAATAATTTATATATATTTTTCTTTTCCCACCTATTTCCATTATTTTTAAATGTATTTCCATCCATTGTTTTATCTCTACCTTTTAGCCTATTTCAATTCATTCACCCCACCCCACCCCCACTAGGGCTTGTCCTGCTTTCTACCCTTAATTAGCACATTCCTTAGATAACATCACCACCTTCAACACTTCTTTGTCTTTTTGTCTATGACATCTTTTGGCAATCTCCACCTATCACTGGCCCTCTATCCAGCTCTACCCCACCCCCCCACCCCAAACCAGCTTATATTTCACCTAATTTCTATTTTTACTTAGTTCTGTTGAAGAGTCATAGAGACTCGAAACGTTACCTGTATTTCTCTCCACAGATGCTGCCAGACCTGCTGAGTTTTTCCAGGTATTTTTATTTTTGCTCTGCACTATCAGCGATGCCTGCCTTTGGATGGGTTATTAAACCAAGGCCCCAGATACCCTCTCAGGTGGGCATCAGAAGAGCAGAGGAGGCTTCCCAGGTGTCTTGTCAACATATATTGCCAACATCAGCAAACAGATTATTTGGTCATTGTCACTTTGCTGTTTGTAGGGCAGTGCTGTGTGCAAACTTGCTGTTGCATCTCCTACCTTACAACAGTGACTGCTATTCAGAAATACATCACTGGCTGTAAAGTGCTTTGAAATGTCCTGAGGTCATGAAAAGTGCTGCATAAATGCAGTTTTTTTTTCCTTTCTTTAAGATAAAGAAGGCCATCAATAACGGTTAGTACGAGAAAGATGCAGCGTTAAACAACACAAAGCTGATGGTCCTGGACCACATGAAAGACATTTCCCCAAAGCGGTCCATGATCTAAGAGAGTGAGTATGTGTGAGTGTGAGTGAGTGAGAGAGTGAGTGTGTGAAAGAGTGAGAGTGAGAGAGTGTGTGTGAGTGTGAGTGAGAGTGTGAGCGTGAGAGTATGTGAATGTGAGAGAGTCTGATTGTGGGTGTGAAAGGGTGAGAGTGAGAATGTGAATGCAAGAGTGAGAGGAAGTGTGAGAATGAGAGTGTGAGTGAGTGAATGTGTGAGTGAGAGTGAGTGTGAGAAAGAGTGAGAGTGAGTGTGTGAGAATGAATGTGAGAATGAGAATAAGAGAGTGAGAGTGAAAGTGTGAGAGTGAGTGAGAGCGTGAGAGAAAGTGAGTGAGAGAGAATGAGTGAGTGAGAGTGTGTGTGTGTGTAGCCCCCTTTTAATTTGGGAGTGATTCAATTTAAAAAATAAACAGCAGCAAAGCAGTAGTCTGAAGCAAGCTAAAGGTTTGCTTATTATAAAACTACTGCTGTAAGTTACTTAAGTAAAAGTAATAAAGGTACTAACAGAATACATGCAAAGATTAAGTGCAGATAAGAGTAAATGGTACTTATAAAAATGAGATTCCATTCAGTCCTTTAATGTATTGTTGCAGGCCTGTAGCTTACAGTTGAAGTATTAATTGTCTGGAGTAAAGTTGAAGAGTTGTGTTCAGCAGCTGTGATAGCTTCTGTAATTGAATAGTTGGAGGCTGCCTTTGTAGATTGGCTCAACAGAGTTTCAGGAGAGAGTGAGAATGTTTTTTGTTCCTCAAGTTTTGCAAGGTTAGTTCTAGGTTACGGCACTTGCAGAACGCTTAGACTCTTTTGACAGAACAGCAAGTGATTTCTGGATACCTTCCTCTTTGTCCTCCTTTGGCCAAGATGTCTCTCAGATTTCCTCCTAGCATCTGCACAAAATGGTTCTTCTCAGCCAGGCTTTATTCAATTCAAAACTCAAAATGGCTGCTATCCCAAACAGTTGAATCATGCTTCTATATTAGGTATTGGATTATCCCAGGTCTGAGGCATAATCCCATCTAATATCTTTTAACCAAGGTAATCATCCAGGAGTTTGAATGGCTCCCATTCTTCCAGCATCGGCAGAGAAGAAAAGAGTTGATGTTTCGAGTCCTCATGACCCTTCAACAGAAGGGTCATGAGGACTCGAAACGTCAACTCTTTTCTCCTCCGCCGATGCTGCCAGATCTGCTGAGTTTTTCCAGGTAATTCTGTTTTTGTTTTGGATTTCCAGCATCTGCAGTTTTTTGTTTTTATCCCATTCTTCCAGGTTAGGTGAGATGGGAAAGAGCTATTCACGCCTCCAGGGAAGCAACTGTCAATGAGTTTCCGTTTACCCTTGTAGAAGCATGCATTGAATTTCAAATGTCTTCACATGTCTGAGATGTCTATTTGCAATCCACTTGGAGCCTTCTAGAAGCTTGACAAACATTGCAGTTGTAACGGGTCAGGTGACTTTTGAAAGCCATTTTTAAAGCTCCTTATGTTTATTTAAAAGAATGATTAGCTTTCTTCACAAAATGTATAATATAACTTCAAGTTCATGACAGTTATCAATAGCAACAGAGCACAAAGAGATAATAAAGTTGCAGAATTACTTCACACATGCACATTTGCCAAGCAAATTCCCAGTTTATGCCCGAATGCAGCAATCGGACATGAACGAGAACTTGCAATGGTGCTCCACCCTTCAGGATAATCAGTTGGGAATTTATGGGATTCCAAAGGAATTTGGACAAGTCCAAACTCTCAGCATCAATTGAAAGTGTACAGGAATACCTAATCAATCTGCCACTTCCTTAGCTGAATGAGTTATATTCCCCTTCATCTTTAGAAATAAAAAATATAGGTCATGCAATGTGGTACAGCCACAGAACCTGATGGACTTTGACTTTGTTTGACCTCAACAATATGAAGGAAACTGGTGCAGAGAAAAGCATTGCCTTTCCATTTATCACACTCAGTGCTGGCATCAATCACTCACAAATCAGAACCAGCTTGGCTACAGACAGTAATTCCTTTATATTTCTCTATAATGTAATCACAGGTCAAGTATAGGACAGGTTAGAAGGAATAAATTGTGCATAAATCCCAAATTCAAAGATAAAAATCCTATTCCAGAAATGTAATATTTTCCACTTCCCACATGAGCCATCCGGGATCTCCCTAAAATAAGGTTAACAGTTTAGTAGCACTTCTGTGCAAATTGTGAAAAGATTTGTGCTGTGGAGACTACACACAGTAACATAAAAAGTAGATTATGGATGGCCCAATTTATTTCATAGAGCACCGTACTACCACTCCCCAAATGGTTTATACAGGACTCAAGTTTTGATCCCAGAGGCTGAATGAAACTGTCTCAAACCCATTGCCCCACATTGGTACATTTACATTAACTTATTGAATAATAACTCTTTGTACAATTTAACTAAACTCTTTTTATGTTTTACTCAAAAGTTGAAGTCTTGACATTTGTAGTTTAATCCACTGCAGCCTAAAAGTAACTAGTAGTGAAATATTTAAGATACCAGTCAGGCAAACATATGAAATAAGAGCAATAAGCCATTCGGCCCACGAGCCTGCTCCACCATTCAATAAGGTCATGGCCGATCTGTCTGTGTTTTGAATTCCACATGCCCATCTGCCCCCGATAACCTTTGATTCCCTTGCCTAACAAGAATCCATTGACCTCTGCCTTAAAAATATTCAATGACCCTGCTTCCACCACCTTCTGTGGCAGAGTTCCAAAGTCACAAAAACCCCCCGAGAGAAAAAATTTCTCTTCATCTCTGTCCCATAAGGGCGACACCTAATTTTAAAACAGTGGCCCCTAGTTCTGGACTCACCAACAAGAGGAAACATCCTTTCCACTTCCCCCTTGTCAAGACCATTCAGGATATTATATACTTCAATCAAGTCACCCCTCTAAACTCCAGTGGAAACAAGCCCAGCCTGTCCAAACTATCCTCAAAAGGCAATCGCTTATTCCAAGTATCAATGAGTAAACCTCCTCTGAACTGCCTCCAATGCATTCACATTCCCCCTTAAATAAGGAGTTCAAAACTGCACACATTATTCAAGATGTGGTCTCACCAATGCCCTGTATAACTGAAGCATAGCATCTTTACTTTTATGTTCAATTCCTCTCGTAATAAAGGATAGCATCCATTAGCATTCTAGATTATGCGCTGTACCTGCATACTAACTTATTGTGACTCTTGCACTAGAACACCTAGAACACCTCAGAATTTTGCAGACGTTCTTCATTTAAGTAATACTCTGCTTTTTTATTCTTTCTGTCAAAGTGAACAACTTCACATTTTCCCACATTATACTCCATCGGTCGGATTTTTGCCCACTCACTCAATCTATCTATATCCATCTGCAAACTCCTTGTCTTCTTCACAACATTATTTCCAACCTATCTTTGTGTCATCTGCAAATTTAGCTGCCATGCCTTCATTCCACTCACCCAAGTCATTGGTATAAATTGTAAAAAGTTGAGGCCCCAGCACAGACCTCTGGCGGGGTCTACTCATCACATCCTGTCAATCAGACAAAAACCCATTTATGCATACTCTCTGTTTTCTGCCAGCCAGCCAATCTCTATCCATGCTAATATGTTGCCCCCTACACCAAGAGCTTTTATTTTCCACAATAACCTTTGATGTGGCACCTTATCAAATGCCTTCTGGAGATCCAAGTACAGTGTGTCTGCAGGCTCCCCTTTATCCACAGCATGTTACTCCTTCAAAGAACTCTAATAAATTGGTTAAACATGATTTCCCTTTCACTAAACCATGCTGACTCTTCCCAATTACCTTGAGTTTTTCCTAAGTGCCCAGCACCTCTTCAATGATCGATTCTAACACCTTCCCCCTGACAGATGGCAAGCTAATTGACCTATATTTTCCAGTTTTCTGCCTCCATCTATTCTAGAATAGAGGGGCTACATTTGCTACTTTCCAGTTTAACGGAACCTTTCCAGAATCTAGGGAATTTTGGAAAACTTAACACCAAAACATCTACCTCATTAGCCACCTCTTTTAAGATCTAGGATGAAGTCCATCTGGATCCGAAGACTTGTCAGCCCACAACTCCATCAATTTGCTCAGTACTGCTTCCCAGTGATTGTAATTTCTCCAAGGGCTGAATCTTCCAGTTGGTGTGTGGGGTTGGGCCAGACACGGCAACGCGTAAAATGACGCACGATGATGTCGGGCATACATCCTGATGTCATCGCGCATCATCTCGATATTTCGATTGGCAGGTGCGCGCCGGCCATTACAGAAGTAATTAAACTAGTTAAGAGCACTGCCCATCCAACCTTAAGGTTGGCAGGCGGGCAAAGAGTCCAAGCGGCCTTCTCGTTTTTCAGGAAACCTTATCCCTGGGCGGGATGAGGTTCCCTGAAGCTTGCATAAAATAAATAAACTTTCCAAACTTCACAAACATGTCACAGCTCATGTGACACCTCTTTTAAGACATAGGATACCTAGACACTGTAACATGAGGGGACATCTGGATAAATTTTTACTTTATTTATTACAAACTTCTATAATCCATTCAATCTTCCTGAGGCATGGAGCTGCCTCAGGGAGATTGCTGCGCTCTTTCGCGCACGTAAGAGCGCTGGCCCCAACTCTCCCTCCTCCCCCCGCCCACACAGGTAGCGCTGACCGGCCACATGTTACGCTGGGCAGGCCTTAATTGGCCCAACTGCATAAAATGGCAGCACGCAGCGATCGGCTCTGTGCCCACGCCCGCCCCTGCCCACTCCCACCCAGCCTGCCCGCCCAATTCTCCCCCAAGTTCCTCTCTCCCTTTCACCTCATGATTTAGAACTATTACCGGAATATTTTTTTCATCCTCTTTGGTGGTGACAGAAGCAAGATATTTGTTCATTTCATCCACCATTTCCTTATTATCTACTATTAATTCCCTATTCTCACTCTCTTGAGGACCAACACTAACATTACTTACTCTTTTACTTTTTAAATACTTGTAGAAACTCTTGCTACCCATTTTTACATTTCTAGCTAGCTTCCTCTCATGCTCTAATTTCTTTCTCCTGATTAATCTTTTCGTCATTCTCTGCCGTTCTTTATATTCTGACCAATCATGTGACCTGCCACTCATCTTTGAAAAGTTACATGCTTTTTCCTTAAGTTTGATGCTTTCCTTAACTTCTTTAGTTAACCATAGGTAGCGAGTCCTCTGTTTAGATTGTTTCTTTATAGTAGGAATAATTCTAAGTATTCTTAAATATCCCCTTAAATATCTGCCACTACTTTTCTACTGATCTATCTCCTAGCCTCGAATACCAGTTCACTTCAGCTAGCTCAGCTTTCATGTCCACACAGTTGCCCTTATTTAAATTTAAAGTACTAGTCTTAGACCCACTCTTCTCCCTTTAAAACTAATTGCAAAATTAAATCCTATTGTGGTCGCAGCTACTTACGGGTGTCTTCACTCTGAGGTCCTTAATTAACCCTGTCACATTACATAATACCAAGTCTGATATAACCTTCTCTCTGGTTGGTTCCAGAACATGCTGCTCTAAGAAACTCTCTCAAAAGTCTTCTATGAGCTATTCATACAGGCTACTACTGCCAATCTGATTTTTCCAATTTACATGTAGATTAAAGTCACTCGTGATTATTGCCATCCCTTTTCACAAGCACCCAATATTTCTTGTGCACTTTGTCCTACATTGTGGTGACTGTAGACCACTCCCAATTGTTACTTCTTTCCCCTACTATTCCTCATCTCCACCTAAATTGATTCTACATCCTGGCCTCCTGAACTAAGGTCATCTCTAACTACTGCACCAATGCCATCCTTGCTTAACAGTGCTACCCTTCAACATTTACCTAGCTTCCTATTCTTCTCGAATATCATATATCTCTCAATATTCAGGACCCAGTCCTTGTCACCCTGCAGCCACATCTCCGTAATGGCTGTCAGATCGTATTAATTTACTTCATCGTCATGGTAGCAACAATTTTCATTTAGTTAGCCTTTAGAAGTAATAAAACATCCCAAGGCTCTTCACAGGAATGTTATCAGTCAAAGCCTGACACTTCACAAATATGGAAACATTAGGACAGTGACCTCAATCTCAGTCAAAACAGTTAGTTTTAAGGAGCTTCTTAAAGCAAGAGAGAGAGTTAGCGATATGGACAAGTTAAGCAGGGGAACTCCAGAGCTTAGGGAGACAACTGAAGGTAAGGCCACCAATGGTAGGTCAATGGAAGCAGAGACGCACAAAAGGCCAGAACTGATGGATCGCAGAGATCTCAGAGGGTTGTAGAGCTGGAGAAGGTTACAGAGAGGCAGTCAATTCAAATGGTACTGAAGGAGTGAGAAATGAGGAAAATTAACCAACTTACTTCCTCAGGGAGTAAAAAAAAACAAAATATTAAATGAAATGGCTTACGTTAGGGACTAATATTGCTGTGACAAAAATGAAGCATTCTTGGCTGTTGAGAATTATTTATTGGATTCCTTCCTGCTGGTCAAACCACCCACAGGTTTAAAATTAATTATTGTTAGCCATTGCAGCAGCTGCAGAGAATATGCACACGGTGACCAAACAGACCATAGACATTTCATAGAGATAAGAACAAAAAAACTGCGGATGCTGGAAATCCAAAACAAAAACAGAATTACCTGGAAAAACTCAGCAGGTCTGGCAGCATCGGCGGAGAAGAAAAGAGTTGACGTTTCGAGTCCTCATGACCCTTCGACAGGGTCATGAGGACTCGAAACGTCAACTCTTTTCTTCTCCGCCGATGCTGCCAGACCTGCTGAGTTTTTCCAGGTAATTCTGTTTTTGTTATAGACATTTCATGTCTGTTAACTGCAGAACCATTGCACTATTCTTCCCAGCAGACCCCCTGCCAGCTATCTGGATAAGTGTTAACTTCCTGCAATCACAGATAGCTCACTTGGTTGAAACAGATTAATGGGTTTCTCAGGGAAAGATCAAGCCGTATAATTCAAATACAAGCAGCTTGTGACTGGCTGACCACGTAAGTGTATTTATGAGAAATACAACTTTAGTGCTTTTGTTCAGGGATATTGTCAATGAAACATGGAATAATGTTTTAACTGTACTGCAACTAGACCGTCAGCCACTCTGGAATTAATAAAGATAAAATTTGGATTGGCTACATAATTAAAGGAACCTGAGTTTCAAGGGTCAGTTAGTGTTAGTTGAGTGTTAGTGTAGGAGTAGGTATTGTTTCTGACATTGAGGAGGTTAATGTAGTTTGTAATTACCACCAGTATTCTGAGTTCACTGAGTGCTGTTCATTTACCTCTAATGTTAAACAAATGCATCTCATCATTTATAGTTTGAGCTACTATCCAATAGAGTGAATATTCTCCTGCCTAACGAAGATGAAAAGTTAACAAGGCACATAATAATTCCAGTTAGACAGGGAATAATGACAAGAGTTCATTGGATCTCAATTCATTTACCCAGATTTTTGGTAACAAAAGGCACACTCTGCTGTTATGGGTATGAAAGGTCTGCTTAAGGGATTTGACAGTAATGTTAAGCCTCAGGAACATATCTAGCATAAAAACTTAACATTGTAATTGTGACATGGTAAGTGTATTGTAGGTTTGAAGATATGACAAACTGTACAATAAGGCAATTATGTTGCACATTTTACATGCCATTTAGCTTCAAAAAACTGTTTTGCAATGCAAAAATGAAACAATTGCAATATGTACCTGTTCTGGAAATTGCCTAAAAGGTTCAATGGTAAATTCATGGAGTGATGATAAGCCTTATCAACTAAGGATGAAAACAAAAAACTGTGGATGCTGAAAATCCAAAACAAAAACAGACTTACCTGGAAAAACTCAGCAGGTCTGGCAGCATCAGCGGAGAAGAGTTGACGTTTTGAGTCCTCATGACCCGTCCACAGAACTGTTCTGTGGAAGGGTCATAAGGACTCGAAACGCCAACTCTTTTCTTCTCCACCGATGCTGCCAGACCTGCTGAGTTTTTCCAGGTAATTCTGTTTTTGTTATCAACTAAGGATCCCAGGTTTGGGCCCCAGTTTGCACTGGCATAAATCATTTGAGTCATCACATAGCCATTCAATGCAACTGCTTCTTAAAGCAAGAGAGTAAATTAGAGATAAGGAAAGTTTAGGAAGGGAATTCCTGAGCTTAGGGGCTAGACACTTGAAAATAAGACCAACAATTTACTTCTTCAGGGAATAAAAAATAACCAGAGGTCAGCTGGAGCTCATATTTTACTGCATTTAAATCAAAATTTTCAGAAGGGGGATAAAAGACAACAACTTTTTGTCAAAGTTTTGCTCAAGTTGGTTGAGAGATCACAGTAACAGTTATGCACTATTGAACGAAAGGTCATTTAAACTTCAGGACTGTTGATCTTACCTTTCCCACTACTCACTGGTCTGTAAAATTGTCACTTATTGTAGTAAGGGAGCATCAATAAATACTATATCATTACAAAAAAACCTCAAGGTGGTTGTCACTCACATACACACGCACACCAGGAGCAGAATTTTCTGGCTGGCGGGGGGGCAGGGCAGGCGTGAACCCAATCGCCACCTGCGAGGACAACGGGAATGGGTGGGTAGCGGTGGGACTGTAATGACTGCCAAGTCCAATGGTGACCTGGTGGCCTGTTCTAAAAGGTTGCTGCAGCCTTTCAAAAGCTTCGAATCATGGCTAGTGGAAGGGCTCCCCAGCGTGCTTCTGGTGAGTAGGCCAGGCAAGAGGGAAGGGTAGATGAGCACTGTGTGCCTCATTTTTCAGATGATTGCCTTGCTGCCCTCCTCGAGGAGGTGGCAGCACGGCGGGAGGTCCTCGTACCCCAGGGAGAGGAGATCCCCCCACATGACCAAACATGTCTGAGAGGTGGCAGTGGATGTGGTGAGTTCCCGTGACATGGTGCGGTGCAGTGACGCAAGCACTTCAACGGACTGTTGCGCCCAGGAAGGGTGAGTATCATGTTGGTATTGGTCATTTAACCCAGCAGGTAGGCTTCCCCCCTTGGTACACACCCCCACTACCAAGTCTGAGTGTAGTGACTGCATTGAATCACTGACAGCATTTGTCCTTCACTGGGTGGGTCAGCAGATATTGCCCATGCTGAGGTCATCCTGAGAGGGTGGTGAACAGATGGGTTCTGCACCTGCAGCAAGTGGTACACTGAGACCCACATCACTGTTTTGGGAACAACCTGGAGGAGCTGCACCTAGGCGCAATGCTGGAACATAAGGACATGTCAAAGTCAGGGTGATGAGATGCTGGGAGGGGAGCTTCAGGGTGGCGTGGCATCGATCGATCTGCTGTCCTCTGCGCTCCACATGCTTGCGCCTCCTTGCTATGGAAGGTTGGCCCGTGTGTTGCCTAATGTGATGTAGGCAGCATTTCACCAAGTGGGTGGTTGTGGAGGGGGTGTGGCGGGGGGAGCGGGGTGTTGTGCAGGCCTAGCATCTTTGTGAGAGTGTTCGGCAGCAGCGGGGTGAGGAGGCACTGGAGCCCTGCAATGTCCCACTCTGGTTGGGGTGGGCCGTCCGTGAAGAGAGTCCAGGTACAAGTAGCATTAATCAATCCTCTTCTCTCCTTTTCAGGAGAAGAATGCACATAATGCCGCCGAGTGGGTAAGGACTAGCGGCAGCCCGGCACAGTTGGCGATTCTCAGCCGGTTCAAGCAGGAGGCTCTTGGTTTGGAGATACCCCATGGGCCCAGGTCCACCATTGTCAATGAGGCTGGGGTGCCATGGGCAGGTGTGTTTGCCCAGCAGTGAGGTCATCATTGTTCTCCCAACAGCCATGGCAGTGCTGAATATTCAGTGATTGAAGTTTGCAACATAGCTTGACCATTGCTCTTGGAAGGATGAGCGCATAATGATCCAGAGGACAGGGATGCATATTGACATTGTCTCCATGTTAACTGATCCAATGTCCTTGTTCTTCATTTCAGCATCAGCGGAGCAGGGCCTGGAGGAGCAGCAACAGAGGCCCTCTCTCACACCTGAGGGCCCTGAAGTCTCTGACCCATCAGCATCACAGCATCTCTGCCAGGCAGGCACCAGCGCAGATATTAGCACCTCGGTGGGAATTAAAACATCGGCTAGTGTCCCGGGGAACAGCGGTGAGGGCACTTCACAGCCACTGGAGGAGCTGGCAGAGACAGAGTGCTCATGGCACCAGCAGTCGGAGCACTGAAGGGGACCAGGCACATGCTTAGTCGACACCTGATGACGTGCCTCTGGTGTCGTCCGCGATGCAGCAAACGCAGGAAATGAGGTCGAGTGTGCGGGAGCATCTGGTAGAGATACATGAGGCTATGCTTGGCTTGGTGCTCGTGGTGGAGGAGTCTACGTGGACTATCGCCGAAGCAATGAGCCTCATGGCCGAGTGCCATGCGTCCTCCATGGAGAGAGTGGCGACTCTCATGGAGAGGCTCCTCCAGGAGACCCATCAGGGCTTCCTGGGGATGCACTCGGAGCAGCAAACCCTCACAGCGGCATTGACCTCAGCTGGTCATTGCCAATGTGGGAGATGGTCTGAGCACCAAGGTTCCCAGCTCAGTGCCTATCCATTCACGGTGAGCAGGGAGGTCCGAAGCGACCTCACGTCAGCGCAGCAGCTGCCCGTCATCTCCGCGGGCTTCTCTCAGGGTGCTCCAGAAGAGGGCGACAGCTCCTCTGCCCCTCTGCCAATGACCATTTCATCTACTGAGGCTGTGATGACTGGAGAGATGCCAGCTGTGGAACTGGCAGCTCCCTCCCAGGCGGGGCCAGCACAGGCTCCATTGGACGGAGGACGACCGCCAAGGTCATCGAGGCCAACAGGACAGCAGAGTCAGCAGGCTGTCTCCAATGCCACTCCCGGCAAGGGGGCAGCACCAAGACGTAGCACCTGAAAACGTAAACATAAGGCACCTTAGGCACACCGTGGGTTTATCACTGGTGCTTTTATGTTGGCCTGCAATGAGGTCTTTATGAGTTGGTGTGATTTTTAACACCTTTGACATTTTGTTTCATGGTTTCTTTATTTGTAATATTAAATTCAGATATGTCACCATGGCGGATGGTGCCTCTTTTCTTCTGCAGGTGGGTGGTTTCCAAAAATGTAATGAGTGATTTGTGGGACATTCAGCTTTATTATCAAGGGCCTTATTTAATGTTCATATCCAGGCAGATTTAGCACTCAGGAATCGAGTATCGAGCCTGCAGCCCAGGCTTGTGCCAGAGGTCTATTTGTGGTGTGCTAGCTGAAGGTTCATTGGATTAAAGCCTCCCGGGTGTCCCTGCCTCCCTGGATTGTGCTTGGGTCAGCGTCTACCCCCTCAGCATTTCCCTGTGTGCTCATCCTCGGATTCACTGCTTGTGTGCAGGTGCAGCCAATGCGTCTACGTCTTAATCTTCCACAGCATCGTCCCTTTACAGCGCAAGATTGTGGAGAGCGCAGCATGCAACCACTATCAGCAACACACGATCTGGGGGATACTGGAGTGCACCCCGAGCAGTCCAGGCATCGGAAGCGCATCTTGAGAAGACCAATGGCTCTTTACACCACAGCCCTTGTGGAGGCGTGGCACCTATTGTACTGCTACTCAGTTTCTGTTCTTGGATGTTGGAGAGGCGTCATGAGCCACCTTCTGAGGGGTTAGCCCTTGTCACCCAGCAGCCAATCATCCAGCTGGGCTGGAGCACCGAAGAGCCTCAGCACCTGGGAGTGTCTAAGGACAAAGGCATCATGGGAGCTGCCTGGATACCTTACACAGACTTGTCGAATCAGCATCCTGTGATCACACACTATCTGCATGTTCATGGAGTGGAAACCCTTCCTGTTGACCAAGGCACCGGGCTCACCTGCTGATACCTTGATGGCCAATGTGTGCAGTCTATTGCCCCCTGGATGTGGGGGAAGCCAGCAATGGCCACAAAGCCTTTGTCTCGCTGTGTCTGGCTTGCCTGGTCCCAACAGTAGTGTTTGAAGGTCAATGCACACCTGAACAGAGTGTCTGTAACCTGTTTGACACAAGTGCAGGAGGCTGATGGGGAGACATAGCAAAGATCACCCACCGATCCCTGGAAGGAGCCAGAGGCATAGAAGTTGAGGGCAGCTGTGATCTTTAGAGCCACAGGATTGGGGTGTCCACCCACACAGATCACAAAGATCTCAGGCCCTACCATCTGACTGATATAGTTGACAGTCTCCCTTGAGAGACGGAGCCTCCTTTGGCATTGCATCTCAAGCATATTGAGTTAGCTGCTTCGCGCCTGTATACTCTGGCAGCAGGATAGTGGCATCGTCTGCAGCCCCTTCCGCCTTGCACTATCTCTTGGCCCTACGCCACTTGTGCTGCGCCTGACCTCCCAAAGGTGGCTCCCCTGGAGGCTGAATATGCACTCCTGGCCTCCTCCCCCTTCTAGCCCTCCCTTCCTCCTCAGAGGAGGTGCCTACAGTGGAGAGTTCAGCTCCCATTCCCAGATTATTATAAAAAGGTCTGAGAGTTAAAGCAAGAGTTCATGATTCATAGATCTCTGCAGAGTTGTCCAGACAACACGCCTTGTTATTCTTTATCTGTTGGATAGCCTTTTGTACCTCACCAATTTTGGCAGCATATCCTAATTTGATCTCTCAAGCTGTTGAGAGATGGCTTTGGTGCTCCTTCCAATGGTGCCCAATAGCTGCATCATTTTTGAGAAGAGTATTGCCATCTTCAGCTCAGATGGGGAGGGGCCATTTGGTTTTGGTCCACAGATTGACGTGATGTTCTGGAAGAAGCTGCACATATCATGCAGGTCTCTGTAGCATTGAATATCATTGGCTTTCTTTGCCCACCACTTATTCTTGACAGCATGGAACATTCTCTGAGCTTCGGATTTGAGTTTATTAATCAGCCACTCGGAATCAGACTGAAACTCAAAACTGAGTGGATAGCCACTCAATCTTCTTGCCTCAGACCCTACATTAGGAATATCATCTAGTTCGATAGAGGCATTTAAACTCAAGAGGCAGGGCCAAAACTGTTTCCACTGGTGAAAGGATCAAGAACAAGAGGGTACAGATTTAAGATAATTGGCAAGAGAAGCAATGGAGACATAAGGAGAAACTGTTTCACGCAGCAAGTGGTTAGGATCTGGAATGTGCTGCTTGAGAGTGTGATGGAGACAAGGTCAATTGGGGCATTTAAGACAGAATTGGATTATCATCTGAAAAGGATAAATGTGCAGGGTCATGAAGAGAAGGTGGGGGATAGCACAAGTGAGCCAGTGCTGAATGGTCTTCCGTGCTGCAACAGTTCTGTGAAACAGTGACGGTGGTTCTCTTACATTTTGTGAGGAAATTATTTCACTCTTGGCAGTGGGGGATTTTGGGAAGAGGTAAGGGGAAAACATTGGGATACCGTTAAAAATATCTTTCAGTATTCACAATTAATCATCAATGTATAGCAGGCAAATCATGTCCATGTTTTATTTTTACAAATGAACTCTGACGTACTTTTACAGGCCTGGATCTAGTTTCAGTGTTCCAGTATTAACATAAAATGGAAACAGATTCCACTTCCCAGCACTAGCATGTCTGACCTTGAGTGGAAAAACTCTCCCCAAAACAAATGCCTAAGTCTGAGAAATATTGAGCCTCCATAAATCAGTATAAATTTCAGATTGTACCTGAAGCCTTGAACAGATCAGATTCAGCCTCATGCACGAACAAGCTAGACTGATAAGATGATTAGACAATTACTCAAATCCTTTAAATCGATTAAACTTAATTAAAGAACAGTGCTTTATTCTGCTGTGGAGCTGCTTGTTACCTTCCAGTTTACCCTACTCAGGCAAACTATGTTGCTGACACTCCAAGTGCACTATCTTTCAGCCAGTGCTATGTCACTGCATAATAAGCATTCTGTTCTGTGTTGATTGAATGTTCAACAAAATGGAAGCTTTGGCCTGTTACGTAAAGGCAACTTCTGTGATGGTAACTAGTCATACAGGTTATGATATCCCAAGATCAATTCTTAGTCTGTGTCAAACGATTCCAGCTACTGTTACCAGTAGGTAGCTACCAGGCATACAGCATGTTGCCTCAGCATCTGTAAAATTGGAGGTGGGGAAAAAAATTCTAGCTTATGACTCCTGTTTATATGTGTGGAGATCGAAAAAAATTAGCTGAACCTAGGATTTGGTCTTGGTTCTCCTCAGTCATAAACTAATGATGTTAACAATAACCTCTAATCTTTCTCCTTCACTCATCAGAAAACGTTATCTCCTGAGTGTTGGCTGCTGCTCAGTTGGTAGCACTTTCACCATTGAGTCAGAACGTTATGGATTCAAGTCCCAATCCAAAGGCATGAGCAGAAAAATCTAGGCTGACACTCCAGTGCTATACTAAGTGAGAACTGGTGTGGCGGAGATACCATCTTTTGAACAAGATGTTAAACCAAAGCTCCTGCTGTCCTCTCAAGTGGTTGTAAAAGATACCAAGGCACAATTTCGAAAAAAGGCAGGGGAATTTCCCCTGGTACTCTGGCCAATATTTATTCCACAATTAACATCAATAAAATAAATTATCTGGTCATTATCACTTTGCTGCTTTTTGGACCACGCTCTAGGCAAATTAGCTGCCGTCTATCCTACATAATAAGCGACTACAATTTTAAAATACTTCATCGGCTGTAAAGCTTAGTATGTCTTGAGGCTGTAAAAGGCATTATGAAAAAACATGTATTTCTTTCCTCTCTGGAACTCTCTATATTTGTAAATCAAGTCACTCAAGACTAAATAATGGAAGAGCAAGTTTAATCCCGTGTTGTGACTCACCCATCCCTTCCTGAGACAAAGCAGCATTATCAAAAATTGGTCTATTGACTGAAAATAAGCTAAACTCACGGACAATACTGGGTATGGTAATGCAGTGGTTATGTTACTGAACTAGCAATTCAAAGCCATGGAATAAAAACCCACAGAGCAGAATCGTCCCAGATTTGCCCAAAGTGCAGTAGCGGGCGGGAAAAAAGTCATTTTACCCCTGCACCCCACCCCGGCTGAAATGGTGGGTTTTTCGCCGTATTGTCCCATTTCTGCTTCATTAACTATGCAGCCAGAGGAAACACGCTGTCTCGGTGGTGGGCAACCTCCGATTTGCATCCACGACGTTACCTCACCACCTCCTCATGCAGGGCACCATATTTAAACAGCAGCCACACATACACTTCTGAATGTTTGCAGCCCAGGATTGCTCTGATGAAGACATGGCCTAAAAAGCCAAGAAGAGTGCAGTTCTCCCAATTCAATGACACATCCCTGGGATGCCTTCTGGACGCCGTGGAGACCCGCTGCGGCGTCCTCTACCCCCCTCTGGCCACAGGAGGCCCTTCAGTCTCACCACTCCAGCTTGGACAGAGGCAGTCAGTGCCAACACTGCACACAAGAGATCGACTATCCAGTGCAGAAAACGGATAACTGATCTCATCCATGCCGGCAGGGTAAGGCAACCATCTTATCCTGCTGGCCCAGCCAATGAAGCCCGCATCCCGTGAATGAATGAATAAAAAATAACACACACGCTCACAAGGCCATCACACATCCACTGGCATCTCACTCACTGCCAGCTCAAGGGACATCACCCCTCACATCTCCATCTGGCCTCATCTCCTCTGGAGACTACTCCTCAGCCCTTACCGTCTTAAGGCCACTTGCACAGATCAACATGTGTCCCCACGCACACCCTTTCAATCATGCTGACGTGCCCGGATGATCCAGTGTGGGGGAATGATTCTGGCAAGCAGGGCTTATAACGAGATGCTAATGTATTGAAATGAGGTTCCCGATGTGCAGGAAATGCAACCCGCTATTGACGAGTGGAACAGATGATCATAAACTGGTTTCACAATGCGTGAACCCAATTTTTGGTCTTCTCGCCATATTGCCCACTCACATTCGACGCCAACAGGGTCAAAAAATTCTGGCCAGAGAATGAATGTTCAAATTTCACTATTTAAAAAAATGAATTTAATTTATAAACTCTGGGAATATTAAAAAAAGGTACCATTAAAAATGACCATAAAATGATTGTATTGTTGTAAAACCCAATTGGGTTACTAATGTCCTTAAAGGGATGAAATTTAGCCAGACTGGCCTATCTGACTGTACCAAACCCACACTCAACTGGTTGATTTTTAAGTGGTCTAGTAGTAATATCAATACACCACAAATGACTGCAACAGTTCAAGATATCCCATCATCTTCCCAAGGAAATGAGGGATTGGCAATAAATGCCTGCCTTGCTGCAGCGTCCATATCCCAAAAGTATACCTGGGCAAGATTTGAGCTCCTCCTAGCTGGGGCCACCAATTTTTCTTGAATCTACAGAGGCAATATCAGACAAAATTACCTGGCTTGGTTTGAGCACTTAAATGCCTTAAGAAAAATGAGTAAGCATTTTATACAGCTTAAGAAAACAAGAATCTATTCTGACTGAGAGCAGCTAATCAATAAATCACTGAGTGAAAGAAATAGTGGAATAAGTTGTGAATAAATTGGAATAGTGGACACTGCATGCTCCATTTCTTCTCTGTGACAAAACATAAAACAAAGGTGCTGCTCTCACAAAACTGTTACAATCTGACACCCTCAAAAAATTAGTTTCCACAATGAAAATTAATGGAATGATTTCCTCTGTGGCTCAGGTAAAAAAATATAACAATGATCACAGCTAAGAGTACTACTGATTCTAAATTAAAAAGAGTGGAGCATTGAAGCTGGTTAACTTGTAACCTTTAACTAGAAGTCCAAGAGCCTTCTCTGTTCCCTGACATAATGCAGTTTGTCACCTTGCTAAGACATGCCTTAGGGCTAAACAAATCCACACTTCAAAAATAGATTCCAAATTCAAGAAACCAATCCCACTTTTCCTCTTTCAATTCGCAACTTTCAATTCCTCTTCTGGAACAGTCACTCAGAGCACATCCATGCTTCACATGTCATTTGGATATTTAAGTAATGTGCTCATTTACTTTTGGTTAGAACCCTGCACATTGTCAATAAATGGTAAATGAGGAACAAATATACTAAGGAAGAAAGGAACTTGCATTTAGATAGCACCAACATATCTTGGGGAAATGCTTGGGGAAAACCAGCAGCTAATTTGCCCATAGGAAGGTTCCACCAATGGGAAATTAATGACTGAGGAGGAATGTTGGACAAGGCTCCCTGCTCTTCTTGAAATTGTGTCACAGGATCTTTTACATCTCCACTTGAACAGGTAGACAGGGGATTCTTGCAAATAAAAACAAGGAATACTGGAAAAACTCAGTAGATCTGGCAGCATCTGTGAAGACAGAAACAGAGTTAACAGGTAGAATTTCCCCCCTGTCAGGAGGGGTTGTGTGGGGGTGGGCGCAGACCCGAGTGGCACCTCTGATCAGGTCCGCGCCACCATTTTACGTGGGCGGTCCAATTAAGGCGCACCCAGCGTGACACGCACTCGTAAACACTGTGCGCTCCCTGTGTAGACTGGGGGTTGGTGGGGGGGGGGGGGATCCCTGAGTCGGGAGTCCACTGTTTCACCTCAGGGAGATTAGTTTTAGGTTTTAACAGTTCAATAAAGTGTTGAAAAAAATTTTATGACATGTCCCCTGATGTGAAACTGTCACATGAGTTGGGACATGTGCATTAATTTCAATAAAAATGTTTAAGAAAATTTAAAATCATTCATGAAACCGCATCCCACCCGTGGATGAGGTTCCATGAAAAGTGCGAAGGCTACCTGGGCTCTTTGCCTGTCCGCCAACCTTAAGGTTGGACGGGCAGTTCCATTAATTATTTTAATTGTTAGGTAAGTGGCCTTAATAGGCCTCTGACAGTTTGGTAGGTGCGCAGCCGACTCGGCTGCATGCCCGCCAAACTGAAAATCTAAATGATGCATGGTGACGTCAGAACGCACAGCCCATTTCACCCCGCATCATTTTTCGCCTCGATTCTCCCCAATGTTTTGAGTCCAGTATGACTCTTCTTTGAAATATGAGTCTCATCTCTGAAACTTGTCTCTCATCTAGGAGACAGCACCTCCAACATTACAGCCCTAAAGTCAGCTTAGATTTTATGTGCTCATGTCCTGGGGTGGGGGCAAATCCTTTACCTCCTAACACAAAGTTGAACATGCTGCCCGTGAACCTACCTGACACTTGGGTCACTGGTATTAAATAGAGTGAAGTATAGAATGAGCTTTTAGGCTTTTTCAATGATTTGTCAAATTATGCACAAAGATCGAAAAAATATTTTCTCAAACTTCTCACCTTAACATATTTGAACAAGCACCCTACAAACAAATCCGTCAGGAATGCTTTCCTAGCCAAGTATGAGTATTTGAACATGTATGAACAGTATGAAAATTTCTCTTTTTCCTTCTTCAGTTGGTTTTTGTGAATGAATGATTCCACAAGCATCAATAACTCCCTGGTATTGCACTGACATGGTCATTCTTTAGTTGAGAGTCCTGACACTAAGTATAGACTGGCTTTTAGATTGCTTGGCTGATATCTAAGCCCGTACACTTTCTTTCAGAGGTCACTGAAGTGACAAGCTGGACTGATTTTCACTTTCCAAACACGGGGGCATTGATGCAAGTCCTAGTGCCCCTACAGCTTTCCTGATTACGATCAGCTAATGGAGCAAAAACTGGGAAACACAGATAGGGGTCTTCTGATCTGCGTGACTCAGTTACACACATCATTTACCTCATGAACTATCAGGTCAGGTAAAAATCTATTGTTTACATTTATCCTGGCCGGGGAGGGTGCCGCATTGTATCTGATCTTGTGCAATTTGCAAAGTAAAAGGTGTGTAGTTCATATCACTCAGCCCATCTCCTTAAGTGCAATTAAGCAATGCTCGGAGGCTCAACCTTTTCTTTGAAAACAATGTAAATGGTGCACCATCCCATATTTTAGCTTTATCGCCCTTCAGCATGATCAATGTTAATTAATCAATCATAATCAAAATCAGTCCCAGTGGCATTTATTCAACTAGATTTGGCTACTTCTACTTGGTTTTTCTGAGGTGTGCAAATATCGATTGATACTGTTTACTATTTCCATAGCTTTTAAAATCACATGCTACTTACTTTAAATTACACATTAATCTCAAGCTGTCGCCTCAGTACAAGAACACCATTCTACCCCGCCTTGGTCTCTTACTAACCAATGAGTCATTCCATGACCACTGAACTGGTTAATAGAAACAGTTGTCACATCTGCTCAATAACTGGTTATTTTTTGTTGTGAGGTTCAATTCCAAATAGCTAAATGAATAAAACAACCAAATCTCACACCACCACAGGAGATTCCACAAAAAACACTCGTATGCACTGTCAAAGTGTTTGATTAAATTACACAGATCTGTCATTTTCAGAAATTATGATGTTTATTTGCACTTAATTTCCGTAAAGTTACACCGTCACCATGAAAAAGTGTTCAAACACATGACTGCTGCACAAAATGCCCATCTTGCTATTTGCAAATAATAGGTTCCACCCTTAAGTGTAATCCTCAAGGGTCTATGTATTGGTGCAATTTCCATTGAAAGTTTTGGGTTACAGTGAAACACAAACATTTTCCTGAAATATCTGGAGCTGTGTCCTTTCCTACGTATATAATTTGGCTCAGTTGCAACCAAAATTAAAAATCAATGGCATGTCTGGGACCCAAATCATATTGCCCCTGGGTGAATATTAGAAATGGTCCATTTAATAAAAATGGGGAATTTACATAAAATAAATTCTCTGAAATCACCAGCTAAATCTAGAATTTAAATCCTCTTGAATCAATGCTCATGCAATAATTTTCCAAGGTTTCTTTGACAAAACCAAACCCGCAAGCTCTACCAACTAGGACAATGGCAGCAGATGCATGGAAGCATCACCAACTGCAAGTTCCCCTCCAAGTCACGCACCATCCAGAATGGAACAACGTTGTGTTCTTTCATCATCGCTGCATCAAAAAACTGGAACTTGCTAACTAACAGCGCTGTGGGAGTACCTTTAATGCACAGGCTGCAGCGGTTCAAGAAAGTGGAACACCACAACCTTCTCAAAGACAATAACACCCATATTCCATGAATAAATTAATAACAAAATCTGATGAATGTGTCAGACACCAAACAGCAGCAGGGACGATGTTTGAATAACAAGATGGGCCTTTGGGGAAGAATTGCTCACCTATCAAAATGACATAGACACCTTTCCATATAGTAATGCCCACAGCAGCTTTTAAGCATTTTTTTAAACCTAGAGGTATTACAAGAATGCTTGTTCTTGGTATTTTCTAGCAGTAAAATCTAATTTTAGTATTAGTATTACACTTTTCTGCAAAATCTCTGATAAAACAAGCCCAAGAAAATTTCCCAAACATAACATTGATTAACAGCTGTATATATAGAACATTCATGGAAAATTAATCAAAAATAATGCAGATATTTGGAGATAGATAGTTTATAAAACAGGCCACTGACAGATTCTAAGCCTGATGTGCTCAACATTTGATGGTGATCAAAATGGTTGTAAAATACAAAGGATGGTAAATAGGGAAAAGCAATAGGTGATGACAGAAAAACAAAACGTATGTATGTACCAGCAAAGCATTTAATCATTTTAATAACTGTAAATTCAGGAGAATCTTTACCAGCAACATACCCAGATGAAGGGCAGAGAAGAAGCACACTTATTTCATTCTAACATTGAAGAGATGATACTGAAGAGAGATTTGTAGTAATAAGATAGCATAGCTACTTGTCACATTATAAACAGAAATTTAGAATAGTTAAAGTCTTTTGGTGCATAATTATCTAACCATTAAGGGAACTCTGATCTGAGTTTAACAGAGCAGCTTTAATCTACAAAATTGTTGTCTGACATTTTCTTGCATTTCTATTTTAAACAACTTTATAAATCACATTTTGTTCAAAAGAAGCACAAAAATCTAGGTTGCTTTGCTGTAAAAGAAGTAAAGGCAGTAGCTGAATTGCTTGATTCCATTTACAAAATGGTCGATTGGAAAGAGTAGTTAATATAGTTTATTGGAGGGTGCAGAGTGGTCACCACACCCTGCCCTAATATACTGCCATAGCCCCACAGCGACATTCTCAATCAGACCAATGTAATACTTGTCACTTCCTATATTAAGTAACCCTTTTGGTCTCTCTAAGCAACTTTAAAACAGGAACACAGTTTGCATTGGACAAATGCAGCCATATGTGGGGAAAGGCTTTTATATGTGGTATGGATTGGATTCAGAGTACTGATTAAAATGAATAAGATAGTTTAAAACCCATCTCAACTCAAATTAAAGCAAAACTTTGGTAATTCAGTTATTAACTTCTTCAATAAGTAATTTGATTAAGGTACAGTTGATTCTAAAAATTTTCATCCTCCTTTTCAATCCTCCGTGGCCTTGTCCTGTCCTACGTCGATAGCTTCCTCCAGCCCTACAACGCTCAGAAATAACTGCACACCTCCAACTCTGGCCTCTTGTACATCCCGTGTTTTCTTAGTTACACTGATGGTGGCCATGCCTTCAGCTACCGAGACCCTAAGTTCTGGAAATCTCCCCATTAACCATCTCTGCCTCTCCTTCTTAAAGCCTACCACTTTTACCAAGCTTTTGATCATTTTTCCAAATATCGCCTTATGTGGCTCAGTGTCAAAATCAGTTTGATAATCTCATCTGTGAAGCATCTTAGGATACATTTACTACATTATTGGTGCTTTGAAAACGCAAAGTATCAGAATAAAACTGTGCACCAAAACTTAAAACAGATATTTTTTAAAAGTCTTGCCTGAAATTCGCAGGATGTTAACAAAAAGGCACAATCAATAAATGAAAGAGATTAATTCAAAGCTATTCTGGAATTCAACGTACATATTTGCATTACTTATTCCTAAATATGGCGGGTTGCAATCACAAATTGTGTAGATTCAACTCGTGAGCAGAGATGATTTTAACAATATTTTAGAATCCTACAGCACAGAAGGCAGCCGTTAGCTTATTGGGTTGGGGTTTTTGCTACAAAGGTGGGTAGCTTGAGTCGGAAAATCTCCAGGTTTGGCAGACCCACTTCAATGTAGGGCCCCACCCATAGACAATTTTCGCTCCTAGGAGGTGTCCAACCCGAAAGCAGATCAGAGGTAGCCACCAGGGCAGGTATGTGGTTAGAAGGCCACCTCAGTGCTCTCATTTTTAAAGTCATTAGGCTCTCTAGCCTTCACCCCTCATACCCACACCCACTCCCCATTCCCCCCATGGCCACTCACCAAGTATGCACTATGTACAGAATCAATAAGCCATATAATAATAGGAAATCTTGAAATGCTGAGGATAACACAACCACTCAGAAATTTGCTTTGAGGAGAATAAACTGACACTTTTATTGGGTTGTAAGAATGAGACAGAGCCATTCATTGTATCAATCACAGGAACCCTTCCTCACTTCACATCTCTTAATCTTGTCCAGATAGACATACAAACATTGACAAAAGAAAACAATGAAATAACTTATTATAACCTCCTATAAATGTCAATAAATTAAAGCAAACAGTCCACTTCCACCCGTTAAAATAGAATCCATGCTGAACTAATCCATGAGTGAGTTTTGGAGCTCAGCTAAACATTCATAATCAGGCCATCTGGGAAGTGTAGCAACAGAGCCAGATGGTCAGACATCTGTTTCGCCAAATGGCCTCATTATGTTTGTCTGAACTGGCTCGGAAGTGGGAGGCTGAGGGTGTCATGTCCATTGTGTTCGTGCCACCACTGAGATTTTACTAGCAATGGGTTAGGTGGCAGGTGGCCTGCTCACTGTTAGGCCTATTGAGGCCCTTAAGTGGCCAATTAATGTCCCTTCCTACCACCACTGATAAATCTTGGTGGCCTCCCTGCAGGCTCCGGAGGAGGGAGCCCTCCTGATCAGGCACCCTGTAGTCCATGGAGAACGCCCCTCAATGGCCACCCCACTGGAAGAACCCCGTACTGATTACCCACCTCTCCTTGCTGCAGCCTGTCTGATTAGCCCCAACAATCTTCAACCCCACCTTACCTACACTCAGGGCCCCCTCGATGGTTGCTGTTCTAGGGCCTTCTGCAATCCCAGCAGTGGCCACTTCACTTGGTGGCAATTCTGGGACTGATGAGCTGCCAGCCCTCCAGTTCTTGAGGGTGGGGTAATTTGCTCTGCAAAGGGTGGGAACTTCAAATTCAAACAATTAACTACCTGATCAATGTAAAATCCAATCAGAGCTTCCATGACCAGCGGAGATGGAGTGACTCCCGACTTTTCAATCAGTGGCCACTGATACCCCGTAAAATCCCAGACACTGTATCTTTCTAGGTTACCCTTACTTTATATAGATAAAAGTATATGTTCAATACGGATGGATATGTGTAAGTGAAAATAATGAGGACCTATATTTTTGAAAGGAGGCTTTTAAAATATATGGCCTGAATTTTACCTATGGTGGGACGGGCCCAATCGCAGGCCCAGGAGCAGTCGGGAAACGGACCACTGACCGCAATCGGCCTCCAACTGTGATTTCACGCTGTCTGGCCAATTAACGGACAGCCAGCGTGAAATTCATGCTGAAATGCTCGGAGCTGCTGGGTTGGGGGAGAGAAGAGGGCAGGCGATGATGTCAATGCGGGCGCAGGTGAGTGCTGTGAGAGGGCTCCCTGAAGGCTGCCTCAGGGAGCTGCAGACCTGAAAATCATTAAATAAAGGTTTTAAAAGCTGAAAAATAAATGTCCAAGCATCACAATCAATCACCTGAAAATATAGCTGATAAAAATGCTGCCCACAGATATTTATTTTAATTTTATTCCATAACAGCTGAGGTTTGATGAAAAATGCAACATCCACCAGGCCAATTCGCCCGTCTGCCAACCACGAGGTTGGATAGGGTCATGAAAAATCGGAGACAGTTGCGCTGTTAATGGGCTTAATTGCCCTCTTATTTGTCAGTGGGTGCAGTTCCAACTTTTGTGCGCGCCCACCAAGCAAAATAGCACACGAGTGTGCGATGACATCAGGTTTGTTCACCCGACATCTTCTCCTGCGATTTTACACCCGATCGGGTCAGACTTGCGCCTGCCCGCAGGACGTTAAATTCAGCTGTGTGTGTGTGTGTTCAGTACATTAAAAGCTTCAAGACAATATTCTTATAAACTCTGTTATTGTGGTTTTTTCTCGGGATTCACTGGCTTCTCACTCTAGAGGAGATCTTGCTGGAGACAATGGCCTTTTGTTCAAAAACATTTATTTACATGCTAACTATTTACAAAGGTTAAAAAAGACCAAATCCTAGCTGGAGCTACTCTCTGAGGTGCTTCACACTCATCTCTTCTCGGTGTGATCACTGTGACTTAGCTCCCTACACACATGCTCAGGAGCCAAAATTAGAATTAACCCCTCACACTATATTTCCTCCCAGAGTCTTTATCCCCATACTATTATCCACAAATTCCCCTACACCTCCCCACAGAGGCACTTATCTTAAAGGGAAGACAATTTGGTGGTTTCAGCAGTCTTCTTGAATGTTTGTGGAGTTCTTTCTGAGATAGATGGGAACCCTTTTGCTCTGAAGTCAGTTTGTGCAGGTCATCACTTCTGGTTTCCCTCATTTGTGGTTTTGTAGATGCAATGTTCTTTTGAGTTCAAGGTACTCTGTCCATGCTTTTAATGGTTTTCTGACAATTGAAATAAGGGCAGATCTGTTCCTTCAAATGATGCTTGACAGTGTCTTGACCAGATACGATCTTGGTTGCTGTAGCTTTTCAATTACCATAACAGCACGGTTCTGGTCTCTGATCCACACCCTCAATTCCCTTCCAAGAATCTTGAGCCCTGTGCCTCTGATTAAACATTTGAACTTGACTCGCTCAGTAGGCTTTTTCCTTCTTCCTAGCTCAATCTTGGTATTCCAACCTGACATTTGATAGCAAGGTGTGGGGCAGGAAAGAAAATTGGGTTTGTAGCCTGTGGCCCATCTGAAGCTCACAAGGGACAAACCCATTATGTAATGGTGTGGAGTGATAACTAAGCAGAGCAAACATAAATTCATCATTCTTCTTCAGCAGGGCTTATATACTGCATATTCCTCACTCAGCTTCTCCATTAGATGGGGGGTATTTTGGGGAGCTGTGGCATGCACAAATCCATAAGATGCTGTGAAGAATTGAAATCACTCATTGGAAAATTGTGGTCCATTATTAGAGAGGATGATGTCTGAAATGCCATGTAGAGAGCATTTTCTTCAAGGAAGTAATAATGGCATCAGAGGTAAGACCCATGGAGCTTGTGTACCTCTATCCAGCAGATAGTCAAGGCTGTGAAGGCTTCAGCTTCTGTGAGGGTTTTATCTTCCTCTACTGGGTAAATGGCAAGTATCCTGGACAGTGTATTGGCTGCAGCCTGATATTTACCCAGTACATACTCATTAGTAGCATCATATCACGAGTCGAAGTCAGAATCGCTAACTCCTTGGTGGCATCTTTGTGATTTATTTTGCATTCAACAGGGTTACAAATGGCTTATAGCCTCAATCTTAAACCTGAGGCGTCACGGTATTGGGTAAAACATCTTTGCCAAGTTTGCAATTGCTCAGCCTGTCTGGGCTCCTCTATATTTTTAAAGGGTTCTGATTGGGGAAAGGCTGTAGCCATTTCTCATCCTGTTTCAAGGTTGCCTTTTCGCATGCTGCTTGTTTTGCCAGTTGCTCGGCTGACCTTGTTATTTAGTCGTCTCCAGCGTGGTTGCGGGGTTGGCCTCGACATCCTTCACGCGCTGCTCTGCATTGTTGCTGGGCTTCATTAAGACTTTTCCTGCTTCCCTGTTGGTGCAATCACCACTGCCACCATCTGTTATTGAGGGTTTATCTTGAGATTTATTGGCTTCTCACTCTAGAAGAGATCTTGCTGGAGGCAAAGGTCTTTCGTTCAAAAACATTTATTTACATGTTAACTATTTACAAAGGTTAAATAAGACCAAGACATAGCTGGAGATACTCTCGGAGATGCTTCACACTCATCTTCCTTCAGTAAGCGACATCACTGTGGCATAGGTCCTTTTGCACATGCTCAGTAGCTGTCATTAGAGTTAACCCTTTACTCTACACAAACCAAGTTAACTCTCTTCCAGACACCACCCCCCATCCCCCCCGCCCCCAACTTAGCATTAACTACACATTTTTCTCAGTTTCTTTCCTATATCACCTCTTTTCTTCTCTACGCTCATCCTGTCCATGAGACCCGGTGCCAGGAGGCAATTGCCACAAGGCAATATTACAGTTTCTGGCAGCTTTTGGGTAGTGAGGGTGGGGGTGGGTGGGGGGGGGGGGGTGGTGCGCGGGGTCGTCATGTAACATGAATCCCACTTCTCCACCTTAGTTGGACAAAGGACAAATGTTCCTTGTCTGGACTCTTGGGATGGTTAACATTTCAACCATATATACACACATATAAAATATATAATATATATATCACCCTGATTAACATATAACATTATTTTTCTTACAACTGGAAAAAGGTTTTAAACTGACTGAAGTCATGACCGGCTTACAACTCACATAAAAGGCATTTTTGGCCTTCAGAACAGCAGCAACCTCGTTTTCTCCAAAGAGGCGCTAACATTCCCCTGCGACTGCAGAGATCAAAACCCCAGGTGTTGTACAAAGGCCCTTTAGATTTCTAAGGCCAGGCCCCTGGCCAATGGAGATGACAAAAGGATCCAGAACCCTCTGTTGAACATACTAATAGTTGAAACATTAACCATCTCAAGGATCCAGGCAACAAATATGTGTCCTTTGTCCAACGAAGCTGGAGAAGTAGGGGTCATGTCACATACCCCCCCCCCCCCCCCGCACCCCCCCCCCCCTCTCCCCCCTCCCCCCCCACACCTCCCCAACCCCCTCTCTCTGCTAGAACCTGTAATATTGCCTTGTGGAGCTGAAAAAGACAGACGGCCGTTTTCCATCCAGTGGGCAGCACTGAAAAAGGGCTCTCTCCAGGTTTTTAAATACTTAGTACCCCACCTACACTGTTTCTACTGGAACTTCTGTACCGGTACCTACAAGACTAATTCATCTCTGTGTGCCTATCCCATCATGGAAGTCATTTCTACTGGAAAAGTGGATTACCCCACATTGCCTTCAGACTGCCAACCCTGAAAGAATATACCATTGAACTTTGATTCTGGACTCAAGTGTAACAATAATTTTTACTTTGTCTGTGGTCTTTGCCCTGTACCTCTTTCTTTCCCTTATCCCTCATTTATTGTATGAATGTACAGGGGCTATGTAGCAACACAACCCCGCGTTTTGAGTGTGTGTGTAAAAATAAACTAACCCTTGTTGTTCAACCTATCTCAAGTTTGCTGTGGAGTTATTAATAGAGAATTGGATAACACCAAAATAGAGGGGTTCGGAAAATACACCACCTCATACAAAGGGAGAAATCAAAAATGAAAAACACTTTTCTGTTGATGGACAGGCGGTGAGGGGAGAAATCACGGCTATTTAAATTAAACCCCCTCCTGTCCATAACACCATCATACAACCCCTCCTGCTCCCTTGACACCATTCCTACAAAGTGATCACCCAATTTCCCCTCTGTCTTTACTTCTGACTCTGTAGCATCACTTGCCTCTACTCCTGATTTAGCCCATGGCTGCTGAAACCCTTATATATAATTTTATCACCTCCAGACTGACTGTTCCAAAGGTCTTTTGTATGAGCTCCCACCCTCCACGCTCTGTGGGTGGAATCTTCCAGTCTCACCTGCAGCAGGAAACTTCATGGATGGGAAACTTAATTTGGCATGAGGCCAAAAATCAGTTTCCTGATGGCAGGATGAGCTTTAGAATTTAATTTTGCAGAAATTTAAAGGTGAGTTAAAGGCAGATCAAGCTTACGATGAACAAATACGGGAAGCCCTTTTGCATGAATTAGCAAATCATGCATGCTCATTAAAAGGCCACCTCACTAGAATTAAGATCCCCCTCCAAATTAAGTTCCCCGCCAGTGAGAAATTAGAACGGCCACATTCCCGACTACAAGTGGCATGCACCTGATGATGTTGACTTCTTCCATGATTAACGGTGAGTTGCCACTGCATTGTCCTCTTTGGGGAGTGTCTGTAAATGCCAGCTTATGCTTAAGACCCGGTGGTGGCAGTGTAAGTTGTGTGGAGGATGACCAAGGAAGGGTGAGTGGGGAAAGGTGAAGCAGTGGCTGAGAAACTGGAAGGGATATTGCTGGCTGTTCGGATGTCCATTAAATATGGCGTCTGGGCCTTCGACCCCAAGAAGTACCGACGGGGATGGCGACTTCCAGCCTGCCCCCACAGCGAAAATCGACGAGCTCCTTGGATGCATATGTAATGAGCTGAACAGTGCAAGATTGCGCGTGGTCAGCTGTTCCACCCTACAGTGGAAATCGCTCCTACTTCCGCACCCGCCACCAAACTTAAACACCAGAGCAGAAGATTCTGGCCTAAATTTCAGCTCATGAAAAATTCTGCTGCCCATATCCTATCTCTAACCAAGTCCCACTCAGCCATGACCCCCATCCTCCTGCATCAATCTCTTGTCCTCCGAAGTCATCAATTTAAAATTCTCAGCCTCTGCTTAAACTCTTCATGGTCCTATCTCTGCAACGTGGCCAAACATCCAATCCTTTTACAACTCTTTCTTCTTCATTCTCACACCTTCCTAACTCTGTTCTTCGATTCCCACACTTCATTCCTTCACCTTGCTTTCATCCCACCCACTGTTAGTGGCTGAAATTCCCTCCCTGAATCCTTCTATCTCCCACTCCTCCTTTCAAACCGTCCTTAAAACCCACCTTTGACCAAACTACTGGAAGCCCTTCCTAATAACCCCTTTGGTTGAGCTATCACTTTTGTCTCTGAGGTGCCTTGGGATGCTTTTCCATATAAAGTGCCAAACAAATGCAAGTTTTTGTTTACATTTCACTGTGGCATTTGTTTATTCAAGCAGAAACTCTATCAAAGATTTGCTTTGCACTCAAACACTGTTTACTGTTAATCTCAGTCCAAACCTCACTAGTAATGTCCCTGAACTGCCTGTGCAAACTATGGACCCTTGAGAGCCCCTCAAGGATGCCTTCAAGTCTAAGGGCCCCACTTTCCAGTGATTCGCAATGCGTACACTTAGTTATCCAAGGAAGTCATGATCTGTACCCTTCAGAGAGAATATGGGAGACAGAGCAAGAGACAAAGAAAGGGTACAAACAGCCTGATAAAAATTAATTCCAAATCTATTACTTATCAAATAATATATTCAGCAATCCCTGTGTAATTGTAACAAACACAAAGATCCCATGTGGAAATTAGGGTCAGAATGTTCATTAAGGCCTGAAGAGATGGATGGGAGAATTAATTACCTCAAAATAAACTCTACATCCTGCATTGTAGCCATCGGTAGTTTTGATCCCTTTAAGATCACATATGCAAGTAATTTTGAAATTTAAATTAAATTCTTAGACGGTAGACCTCTACAGGGGATTAATGTCCACTGGCCAAACAACCAGATTATCTTTACTTTAATAAGCTATTTATTACGGTGCCTTAAAGGGCTGGTAGAACCCAGAGGGACATGTGCAAATCCAGCAGGATTTGCATTATTCTTGAGAGTCATAAGCGCAAAGCGATTCTACTCAGTGGGTTCAAAGAAATGAGCCCAAAGTGATCCTGGAACCTTCTGTAACTAATTCTTTGCCACAGCAGTGAACTTGAAGAAGCATCGCTTTAAGTGCAAAGGAGATATGGAAACTTTTTTAAAAAACTAATTACATTTTATTCTGTGAAGCAAAACTCACATTTTAATAACTTTTGCTGCCATCCATGAATTTTTAAATATATTTTTATTCAATAAGGCACCAATTCTTCTACACTTTCAAACCTTTCTGTGCGGTGGACTCCTTGTGAATATTGATGTACTTGCAGAAATCCCCTGCAAATACCACCACATCGACAGGGAACTCCAGTCTTCACTTCTAATAGCTAACGTCAGATCCCCAAAGAAAAACAGTGGTAGTGTTGCAGAAATATATATTTCAAAATATAATAAACATTGTAAATCTGAAATAAAACTAAAAATGTTGGATATATATAGCAAATCAATCAGCAAGTGTAAAGAGAAAAAGTGCATTAGTTTTGCACACTTCATCAGAACTGAAGAAATATGTCCAAAACTAATCTCTTTTCTTTACAAAGACTTCACGACCACCTGTATATTCCTGCAAGATATATTTATATTTTTATTGTTGTAGAGCAGCAAAGGCTATGTGCGAGCAAGTTAGTAAATAGGAAAAATGCAGACCTTCTCAAACTTCCTCACGGCCCCCTTTAGGACCTGAAATATTAGTTTGGAAACAACTGGGGGCAGAGCTTCTGTTTTTGATGCATACATCAACCCAATTGTAACCAAAATTGGAAGTACTTTTATTCCACCTCAAGTTTCAGCTGAAACTCATATGCATATCACCAAATATAAGGGCCAAGATTTTCCAGTCCCGCCAGCGGAGGGCGTCGGAAAATCCCATTCAAGGTCTGCCATGAATCAGTGAATTGGGCAGTATTTTAGATTGTAATTTTTTTTGAAAAATTGTTTTAAAAGTATCCTTTGATCTATTTAGGAGAGGTAACTTGGTTTATTTTGATTAACATAGCTGAAATTTTTCAGCAAAAGTAATCATTTTAGTCAGCATCTGGTCCACAGTCTTGAGGAAGCAAATTTTAAATAGCTGAAAATGACTTTTAAAATCGATACCAAACTATTTTCTGATAATATTGGTGTACTGTAGTTAGTTTCTCAGGAAGAGTCCCCCTGCAGGAAAACATGAAAATAAGTACCCAGCCCATACTAGCTCAAACCTCATTACTCTTAACAGTTCACTAAGATGTATCATTAAAGACTCGTCTTTAGCTTATTTTTTAAAACAATACCTATTATGCCCCAGAACAGTGAGAACAAAAGTAAGTATAGTACACAAGAAGTATAAAAAGATCACTTCTTCCTATCATGTACCAAATATATTACATGGTCTACCAGTTAAAAATAATTACCACCCACTGTGCCTGCGGGCCTACATATGAATGAATTGTGTTGACATTTTCTAGCCATTTCTCTTCTCTACGGATTACATCTGGCCATCTGTTCTGCCTAATCATCACTCTTCCTGCTTACAGAATAAAACAGCTTTAGAATATTTATAATATTTATTAAAATCTAGGAGGAAATTTGAATTCTGCAATTTCCCAGTAGTGCTACGGCAATGAGACACAAAATTCAAGGGCATATATCCCCACAGGCTGACAGCAGACCAGTCTTACACATCTGCTTGCCTGTAATTACAGCTCAATCTCCTGTACCTCATTATTAAACAAATTTATTAACTATACACATATTGCGATATTAACAGCACATTTGGGTGGGACACAGCTCTCACAGCGAATATAATACTACAGATAGCAATAAAAATTCATTTCAGTTGCAGAACTGGTCACGGTCACATACCTGCTCGTTTCTGGAGAGATAATGGACCTGAGCTTTTTTTAAAAAAAAAGCCCCAAAATTTTGCCTTACAATGCAATCCTTCTTCCCCACATCTTTTTTCACAGACAGAGATGTGGTAAATTGAAAGCAATTCATATGGTAATGAGGAAGAGCTGGGAGATGGCAGAGCCTTTGTGCCTCAGCACTACTCCACTCCAAAGTCCTGAATGAAATGCTGTGACAGATTGGCTGAATGTGGAAACTACGTTTCAGCATCTGTAACAAAACATTTTCTCAAAACTCAGTCGTAGGAATACAGGCTAAAGGATCCTTCCATATTCCCTCTCCCTTCCCCCTTACAAACAAAGCTGAGATCCAGTTTTCTGGGTCAACGTCATTTCTCATATGTGGGCCATGATTAATGGCTGGCTATTCCACCCAGAGGGACATCGCAGCCAATCCTAATTTTGTCCACATACTCCTACACCCAGCAGGGGTCACAGGATATCGATTAAGTGTGGGAACACAGATTAGATTTTAAAAATCCTTTCTTGGGATGTGAGCATTGTTGAGAAGGCCAGTCCCTAATTGCTCTTAAGAAGGTGGTGGTGAGCCGCTTTCTTGAACCACTGCAGTCCATATAGTGTAGGTACACCCACAGTGCTGTTAGGAAGGGAGTTCCAGGTTTATGACCTGGTGACAGTGAAGAAAGGGTGATATATTTCCAAGCCAGGACAGTGCGTGGCTTAGAGGGGAACTTCCTGCCACCCAGTTAACAACACATCAGGAGCTGACTGCAGGGTTTTGCCTGTATGTATGGCCAAACTTCACCACTGGAGTGTGTAAGTGATGTGAAGACACATTTTAGTGCAAGGCACATTGCTGCATCATGTTAGACCGGAATTAAGTTCAGTAAACCCTTTCTTCATTACTGCTCAAACTGGAAAACAAAGATGGAGGAGCCTGCAACAGCCTTCTGTGGGCAGAAAGCCTGCTGCTCATCCCCCAGAATATTATCTCCTTTAATTTGCCATCAGGGTGTTGGATAGACACCAGACCCTCCTCAATAAATGCATGAAACCAAACAGAATATTAAAAGGCACACTGCTATGAAACTGACTTCCTGTGTGAAAGTCAATGCACACAGACAGTACCAACAGGAACACTGTGAATGCAGTTAGCTTCTGTAGGCAAGTGCAAAAAGTAAATAAGGAACGTGTGATTTGAATTATGAGACAAAATTTTCCACCATCTAGTAAGACACTGCAGACCACATTTTCCAATTGGGCTTATTTTAATGGTGGTGTTAACATGCTTACTTTCTATGGAATAGCACTGGGCATTAATATAAGATCTAGTCGAAAAATTAGGCCACTATTTTTCCCAAATTGGGCCTTGCCTTTTCCTCAAGTGTAGGGACAGATTTTCTGCTGGGACAAAGGGAAAGTGCAGTATAATTGGCAGAACTACCCATTAACCACTGACTCCATACACAGTACAGAATTACAACCTAGAATACAACAAATTCAAAAATCCTTTTGACTCTGAGTCTGAACCTAGCTCAGGCACAGTAGAGGAACTGCTATTTCTCATGACTATTACAGGACGTGTCGGAGTCAGTCTTAACTTCTATTATTTCCACAGACATAGTCTGCGTGGTACAAACTCCAAATTCAAACCACATTTGCCTTAAATCTCTGGGATCAAATATTCCACACTTCTTTCATATCTGCAATTTAGCTGTTCAGTTCAGCTAAACCTCCTGCAAATTCCCACACGCTATGCACAACAGAAATTCTTCATAAGTATAAATGCCCGTCATTGATGAGTTCAGTGCCAATAATGTGAAATGACATATTTGTGCGGTGTAGACAGGAATAAATATCTGGCGACAGGCTGTGTAATGCTTCCCTGCAGCAAGTTCAGAGGTCCCTCAGAAGCCCCAAAGTACAGGCAAAATTTGGGAGGAAGGTTTGGAGAGGTAGGTCCCACTGCACAATGAAATCCAGATCATGAATTGATCAAGAGGCTAAAACTGCTGGCATGGCAACAAATTAGCCATCTTGTGTCTAAAGGTCCTGTTTCCTCTGGTTGCAATTAATGTCAGTCTGCCCTTGGTTATCTGGCATTGATCTGTTATCCTTAAAGACACAGCATTTGCTGCCAGGTTAACTGATAACTCCAGAATTACAATTTGACAATCTTATTCAGGGACTGGTAAAGGCAGAGAATAAAATTCTACAACTGTTATTTACTACTAGTGCCAATTTTCCATTGGACTCCCATCACCATTTGCATTACCATGGTGATTTCCACTCTTTCTAGAAAGGGTCTTGGTATCCCTTTCCCTGAAAACCTGGCAACCCTGTCACCGTTTCCAACAGCTTGTAGTGGCATGGTGCTGAAAACATGTTTGGGTTGGAGTACCAGGAGGGGAAAGCCTGCATATATCTGACAAGTGGGAGTATTTTGACCTGGAGTTACAGGTAATTAAAAAATTATCTAAAACAAACAATATGGCAGTTTCTGTAGTGCAGAATCTCTTGCCGTTTCTTCTTGTAGCTGCTAGCATTTGCATTGCGCAAAATGTACCAGATCAATGGACGGACTTTTATTCTACTGCAAGTGTAATGTCACAACTCCCTTGAAACTGCCAATTTCGTCAAAATATTATGGTCATGAACTGAGGTGATAGGAGTTGTTTCTGAGGTTGATCTGTTGTGTGAGGTCTGACTGACAACCATGGGTTGTCACTAGTGTAAGGTCAAAGCATGCCGGTAGACCCGCGATTGCTAGGCCTTTAGTCTCCACAATATAGAACATCTGTGACACCCAGGAGGATTGATTGTACTTGCAGTCCAGGGCTATGGAGCCTGAACATGGAATTAGTGAACTGTTTACACAAAGTTTCGCAATAGTAGGTTTCATCATGGCCTTTCACGTCTGTGGATACATGTATTTTAGAATTCGCAGTCGTAGTATGTAGGCACCTGCCCCCATGTCAATCTTGGCCAATAACAAATAACTACCAACTTTCTTAGGGCAGGTAAACACTGGACGGTGTGATGACATCTATGTTCTCCACTAGATTGACTGCGTGAAACATGTGTTCAACGCTCTTCGTCTTGTCGTGCACATCATTGGGCAGAATTTTCCCTGCCCGCTGACATTGATCATGTTCGTCAGCGAGAAGGCCTAAAATCAGTTTCACAACACCATGAAACCAGTTTGCAATTGTCTGCTCAGCCCGTCGATGGCAGGTCATGTTTGCCGACGCCATCAGACGTCGGGAACCTCATTGTAATACATCTGCACATCATTATAAGGCCAGCACGTCGGAATCATCCCCCAACGCTGGATCGCCCGTTCATGTCCGCGTGATTGTATGTTTCACAACAGCACTTAGCGGGCTACACTTTGAGGGGAACTCGGAGGTGAGCGCACAGTAATGTTATGCTACGCTCACAAAGGTCGCCTGTTGGATTTCAAGGTTGAGGTAATTTGAGGGTGGGGGGGGGGGGGGTACTGCCCCCAGGTAGGCTGAAGGTAATGCACAAGCATGTGCTGGGTGGGGTTGGGGGAGGGGAGCAGCTACACATCAGAGAAATATTGTATAAAGTGACCATTCCTCTGCACCAAAGACTGTTCGGAAGCAGCCACATTGACAAGCGTGGAGTCGGGTCTCTGGCTTATCTGTCCACTCAGGCAACACAGAGGCATGAAAATGCCAGCAAGCGCTCCAGAGTTTTTCACCCCTTGGGTACAGACTGCAAACTAATGAGTATTTTAGTGGACTGCAGAATAGTTGGATGACTGGGCACGTTGTACAATCTCCTTGCTAAAGCTGGCCATGGAGCAGTCACTGGCGGAGGTGCTTACAGCTCCTCGCAATGTCATCATCCCGGTTTGGACCAGTCTTCCCCATGGTTCAAGCTAACGGTGCAGCCTTGCAGTGCGAGTTAGGAGAATGCCTGCACCTGAGCTGAGAACACATTATGCAGTCCAGTGGGCAAAGCTGACATCAATCGGTCAAGTGGAGTGGGGTGGAGGTGGGTGGGGTTTTAGGCTGCCATACAGCGCACTAAACTCTGGCCATCCAAGTGGTGGCCAGCATTCTCCGAGAAGCGTTAAGGGTTCTTTAGGCTTAACCAAGAGAGGTTCTTGGAAAGCCCAAGCTGACCCACACATCTCTCCCTTTCATCCTGCAGGAGGAGGACATCAGGAGCATGGAACTATCTGTATGCCTCGTTACGTACAGAGAGTGAAGCCAATGGAGAAGAGAGCGGCCGAGGCACCTGGCTGCACTGAAGCAGGTACAGAACCCTCAGGAAGAAGGGGCGGCTGGGGCTCCCACACACGCTGCAGAAGAGCCACAGTGAGCTGTCGCTGGGCAGTGCCTAGCTAGACGCAGGGTCTAAAGACACCACCTTTCATTCCTGCAGATGACCGAGAACCAGTGTCGCCAAAGACTGCGCATGTCCAGGGAACTGGGTGGTCACATGTGCCACCTACTGCAGGATTTGGTGCCACGTGGACATGGAGGGCATCCACGGCCAGTGGCTGTGAAAGTGACCGTGGTGCTCAATCTCTATGCCAGTGGCACCTTTCAGGGCTCCACAGGTGACCTCTGTGGGATCTCACAAACCTCTACCCACCATCGAAACTGTATGTTCCTGGGAATGCATAATTAATGCGGCAGGTTTGGGACAATATGGCGCGGAAACCCGCCATTACGTTCGACAGGTAAAATGTCATTTTTCCGACCCACTACCGCACTTAGTGCAAATCTGGGACAATTCTGCTCATCATCATTTTCTGATTTGTCATTTCCCCCCTCAGATTTACGTCTCTGATGGGATACTGGATGGTCATTCTTATTGCTTGAAGGTACCTGTTATGTAGGGGTCTGTTTGGATCAGTGAATGGCTCTTTGTCGTTGGATCAGCCTTTGCTCTAGTGCACTGCTGCTGCCAATGGCCCTTTCTGCCACATGCTTTGCAGAATTGATGAAAAGCTGGCCATTTCCTTGGTGCATCAGAAGGCCACACCTTCCATATGTCTTGCTAGGTTTAGGTGTGTTGGTAAGTGCATGAATAATTGGGTTTGAATAGGACTTGTAAGATCTGTCGACCTGTGAGAATCACTTTGTACTTACATCCATCCTTGATTAGCTCTTCAATGATAGACATTTTGGGCTTGTCTAGCAGATCTTTCTTGAACACTTCCATGGGAGTTGATGTGATCACTAACTCAACAATTTCAACTCTTTCTTGGACTCGAACTCAAGTTCTGTCGAAGGGTCACGAGGACTCGAAACATCATCTCTTTTCTTCTCCGCCGATGCTGCCAGACCTGCTGAGTTTTTCCAGGTAATTCTGTTTTTGTTTTTGAATTCAGTCTCCTAGCTCTGCATTTGAAAAAAATCTCAGTACGCACCCTTTTCTTTGCATTTGTTGACCAAATGGTCTATAAATTCTGTAGGCTGTTTTCAAAAGACATGAAATCTAGTCGATGAATATGGAAGTTAAACCTGATTCTGAAGCAGTCTTCCAATGTAGTCTATATCTTTTAGGGATCATTTAGCTCTTCTGCTGTTAATCCTGACATGTTCAGCCTGTGTAGACCTTCATTTCCAATTGCTAGGCAAATTTTTACAGCTTACTTTTCTGGTTCAGACACACCCGAATCACAAAACCATAATTCTTGTCCGCTGTTTAAAAATTTTGAATTTGCATAGTAGGTCAGATGCATCCCAATTGAAACTGAGGAAATTTGTGGGCATTCTGACAATATCCCTTTGACCTTCCTTCTTCTACAGTACCTGTGATGAATGTCACTGTAGCTGTTTTTGAGCACTTTTCTGAAGCTGCATCCATTATAATGGCCCAATTTTTATGAGATTTTGTTTTTTTTTTGCTTGACTCTCCTTCGTTCGCTATTGATCCGGCGCACACCCTGGTCACTCACCTTTCCTGACTGAGCTAACCTGTTGCTGGTCCTCTCAATGTGCTGTCTCACTCGCCACAAGGTATCCACCGGCTTACCAGCTTTTTATTTGAGCACTATCCCAGCACTGTGTCTCCAAAGCTTTTTTGCGCAGTCACCACACTGAGATTTCAAAATCTCCATCACTATGCCTTCATTGCGGTCTGACCAAAATGTCGAGGGTCGTCTCATGCCATGTAGCATGATCTAAGACTGTTCACCACCTCATACCTGTACTGAATCTTGCTGCTAGGCTGAGTACCATGTTGTTTAGAAGGAACCACTGTTGCATACCATGTTGTGTGTGCTATAATGATATAAAGGCATCAATCGCTCATAAGGGATTGTGCAAACACATTGTTGGTTCATTTATTGAGACTAGGCACATGGGGACATTTATACAGAGGCATAAAGCTCGAAGACATCAGAGCTACGGAACTGTGTGTGTACTCTGCTGAATGCAAAACTGAAACTAAAACAGGGTCACATGACACACTTCCTTTCTAGTGAAAGGCAAGCTGCATTCCCTTAAAGGCATGTTATAACTGTGCTTGGGTTGGAGTGCCAGGAGGGGGGAAGCCTGCCTATATCTGCTAAGTGGGAGTCATTTGGCATGGAGTTACACATGGGTAAATTTTAATTAAGACAAACAACATGGCTTTGATACAATAATATAAAAGCAAAATGCTGCAGGTGTTGGAGATCTGAAATAAAAACTTAAAGTTTTGGAAGAACTCAACAAATCTGACAGCACCTGTGGACAGAGAAACAGAGTTAATACTTGGAGTCCATATGAATCTTCTTCAGGAGTTTGGAATGTTCTTCCAACTGTTATTCAATTAAAAATATGGCTGTTGAAATTGCAAAAATGCAAAATGGCCAACCAAAATGCTTTGATAAAATTTCTTTGGCCGCTCTTTTAACAGAGCTATTGATGCTTTAAAATAGTTAACCAGCATGTACAGGATCCAGAGCTGTATATTCCGAACACGAACCGCTGAGAAGTTGTCTCATGAATAAATCTTAACAGGTTAAGTGCTGATGTCCTGACTCACAATGAGTCCTGTTCAACCAACACTCGTGCTCAATAACCTACTTTTGCTCCCATTCGACAATGCCTCGATTTTAAAATTTTCATCCATGTGTTCAAATTTCTTCGCAGCATCAACCCATCCTAACTCTGTAAGCTCTTCCAGCCCTGCAACCCTTCCAAAATGCTGCATTCCTTCAATTCTGGCCTCTTGTGCATAATTTCCTCCATCCCTCCATTGGTGGCCATGCCTTCAGCTGCTAGGCCCTAAGCTCTGAGCTTCCCTTCCTAAACATATCTGTCTCTCTTTCCTCCTTTAAGACATTTTAAGCTATCGTTATGGACATCCTATAACCTCTTTATGTGGCTCGGTGTCTTGTTTTGCTTGATAATGCTTCTGTGAAATGCTTTGGGATATCTTGCTACATAAAAGGTGCCATATATAAATAGGAGGGTTTTTGAAGAACAATGCAATGTCCACTCAAACATGAATGGTGGTACAAAGTCCAAAATAGAATATGAGGGAAAGCATGGTTAGAGAAAAGCCCATTTGGTCCAATAAGCTTGTTTCTTCTTCAGACCCTGTACAATCTATATTATCTGCCACTTATTCAATTTCCCCAAGGGTAATACTCTGATAGTCAAAAGTACTCCAGTCAAAGTCTAGGAAAGTAACTCACCTTCTACCTCCTCAAAGCCTATGCAGGATCCACAAGGCATGAGTAAGGAGTGTGATGGAATAATCTTCACTTGCCTGGATCAGTACAGCTCTGACAAAAGTCAAGAAGCTTCATAGCATCCAGGACAAAGCAGCCCACTTGATTGGCACCTCATCCACCACCTTAAGCATTCACTCCCTCCACCACTGGTCCACAGTGGCAACAGTGTGTACCACGCTCAAGGTGTATTGCAGCAACTAGCCTAGACACCTTCAGCAGCACCTTCCAAACCTGTGATCTTTCCACCTAGAAGGAAAGTGCATTGGAACATCACCACCCACAAGATCCCCTCCAAGTCACACACCATCCTGACTTGGAACTTTATCACCATTCTTTAACTGTCGCTGGGTCAAAATCCTGGAACTCATCCCTTAACAGCACTGTTGGTGTACCTACACCAGATGAAATGCAACAGTTCAAAAAGGTGCCTCAACCTACCTTCTCTAGGATTATTAGGGTTGACCAATAAATGCTGGCTTTCCCAGTGATGCCCACATCCCATGAACAAATTTTATTTTTATTCTTTTCAAGGAATGTAGACATCGCTGGCTAGGCCAGCATTTATTGCCTATCCCTAATTGCCCTTGAGTATCTGGTGGGGAGCTGCCTTCTTGAACCACTGAAGTACATGTGGTGTAGGTACACCCAAAGTGCTGTTAGGAAGGGAGTTCCAAGATTTTGACCCAGCAGCAGTGAAGGAACAGTGACATTACACTTCCTCCAAAAGCACATTTCCTCTAGCAGCTTCCTCACTGCTACATGTCCAGACTCCTGGGACCATGGCAAAGACCAGAAGATACAAATGCCGAATGCAACTTATGAACAACTGTACATGCCTAAACAGAACTCAATATTAAACTTGGTTTATTCTGATTAATACAACAGAATAAAATACAGGAGGATCAGCTTTTTCAATAAATTACCAAAATGTGTACATTGTAAGACTATCGCTTTTCAAGTTACAAGTAACCAATGGATTATTTCTGAAGTAAAGTGTGTTTTAAAAACAAACACAATAGACAATGCCCAAGCATGACCAGATAGACTATATGTTGGGGATGCTGGTTGATGGAGAAATGTGCCCTAGGATACATGGGAAACTCCCTGCTCTTCTTCAGTGACATGGAATCATTTTCATCTACCTGAGATAGGTATCTCGGCATATCTGAAAGACAATACTGAAGGTGCAGCACACTCCATTAGTACTGCAGTCAAGTGCCTGCATGATTTATGCAGTGAAGTCATACTAAGACTTCAAACAACTTCAAGAGGTGAGAGGACTACTGGCGGAGCCAAGCTGGCACTGTCTTATTTTAGTATAATTGTATCTGAGTGACTTTGATCTCAGTATGAATAATTGATAATATAACTGTTAAAAAACTGCATTTCTTATAATTACCACCACAGACAATTAAAAGTTTGATTAAAATATGTCTAACTGTATCATTCGGCATTGAGTGATCTGGAAGTAGGTTCTGATGTATTAGAATTCTTTAGATCCACAAGGTTCGCAATTTGTTACTCGCCATGTTTCAACCAAGACGAGAACGAAGATTGGAGCTATTTGATGACGGAGAAAGCAGCAGTGGGTTTCCTACTGAGAACGATTGAGGGAGTAAATACTTAATAGTTTAAAAGAGTACAAAGGCAGTTTGCAATTCCATTCTCCTGGGTGCTTCCACTTTGGAAATAAATTAGACTATTTTGCCCCATTGCTGCCAGATCTCAACAACCCCCACTGCTGTGGGACCGCTCCCAAGTCCAGCTAACATCCCTCTTCATGTATCCTCCCACACCTATTCACTGCTCACAAATCCATATCGTACATTCCCAGTGCTCCCTAATCGCATACCATTCTCAATGTTTCCAAAGCTTAAAAACTCATTTTGGCACTGTGGTTACTCCTCCAGGGGTCCCAGGACTTGCTCATGGAAACCAGGACAGATCCCACTATTGATAAGTCAGGGTCCTTAGTTAACACCACTTCACATAATGCATCTTACAAAACCTCTGGCTCACTGTGGATAACACCATAGCAGATGATTAGACCATAGACCATAAGACATAGGAGCAGAAATTAGGCCATTTGGCCTGTCGAGTCTGCTGCACCATTCAATCATGGCTGATAAGTTTCTCAACCCCATTCTCCCGCCTTCTCCCCGTAACCTTTGATCCCCTTACCAATCAAGAACCTATCTTTCTCGGTCTTAAATACACTCAATAACCTGGCCTCCACAGCCTTCTATGGCAATGAATTCCAAAGATTCACCAGTCTCTGGATTGTGTGCATATAGACAGTCAACACCAGCAAATGCATGCTCAGGCTCTCATGCACATGCTCACTCACACAGGGGCGCTCAGGGAAATGCAAAATGCTCCATCTAAAGTGTCAAAAATCAAATCTTCAACCGGTTGGGATAAATGTGTCCAACACATGCTAGAAAATAAGTGCAATTAATGCAGCACACTTCAAAAACTGTTACAGCATCACTGCCTGTGATGCCTGTCACAGCTGAACAGCTTCAACATCCAGACTGGCCTGAAGGAGATAGGATGAAAAAAATTGATTTGCTGGTGGGAGGAAAATATCTCATCAGCTGTATGAACTATGAGAAATCAAATAATGCTTACTGGACCCTCTCAATGGGATCATAAAATATGTTTGCCTATTCATTACTGGCTCTACACACGAACAGATAGATTAACTGAATGAAATAAACTAATTTGTAATGCAAGCAGGGCTAGGAATTTTCATTGTTCACACAACAAGCTCAGTGGATCAGGTGATACCATAAACGGGTGTCCCTATTGGGTTAACCGACATTGCTTTCTCAGAACCAGCATCTAATGTTGGCTATGACATTCAAACACATATAGAAATAGGTACAGCAGGCAGCAGGCAAATTTTTCTCAGTCCCGAGTATCACTATACAAAACATTTATAGGAACATTCAGCTCTTGGCCAGCATGGGTTCTGCTGAGCCTTTTTGGGGCAGAATGGATAGGATTTTCCAAAGAAACCCATGAATTCCCCCAGCTTCATGCCCCAGCCACCCCACCTCCCCCCAGATTCCACTCCCACTTTGATGCAGGTAGATGGCAGAAAGTCAGCAATCCATCCCAAGTACACTTCCATACCTGGGCAGAAATTAGTCTTTGCACACTTTCCAGTCCCAAAAAATATTGAGGTTTCACAGAGCTGGTGCAATGGCACCTCAGACACAGGTGCTTCCTTTGCTATTTTGCCCCAGTATCTTTAATACCTTTAATGCAGAAGTTTCCAAAGAGTTAAAAAACTGTCTCCTGCAACACCAACACTCTTCAACTTCACCAAACACACAACTCACGAATCAACATCTCTTACACAAAAACAAAAATACCTGGAAAAACTCAGGAGGTCTGGCAGCATCTGCGGAGAGGAACGCAGTTAACGTTTCGAGTCCAAATGACTCCTCATTAAAACTAAGAAAAAATAGAAAAGAGGTGAAATATAAGCTGGTTTGGCAGGGGGGGTGGGGGGGAGACAGGTAGAGCTGGATAGAGGGCCAGTGATAGATGGAGATAACCAAAAGATGTCATAGACAAAAGGACAAAGAGATGTTGAAGGTGGTGATACTAGCAGAGAAATGTGCTAATGGGGACATTAAGGGTGGAAATCAGGACGAGTAAGGTACAGGTAGCCCTAGTGGGGGTGAGGTGGGGCAGAATCGAAATAGGCTAAAAGCTGGAGATAAAACAATGGATGGAAATACATATAAAAGTAATGGAAATAGGTGGGAACGGAAAAATCTATATAAATTATTGGAAAAAGGGGTATAGGAAAGGGGGTGGGGAAGGAGGAGAGAGTTCATGATCTGAAGTTGTTGAATTCAATATTCAGTCTGGAAGGCTGTAAAGTGTCTAGTCGGAAGATGAGCTGCTGTTCCTCCAATTTGCATTGAGCTTCACTGGAACATTGCAACAGGCCAAGGATGGACATGTGGGCATGAGAGCAGGGTGGTGTGTTGAAATGGCAAGCAACAGGGAGGTCTGGGTCATGCTTGTGGACAGGCCGAAAGTGTTCTGCAAAGCGATCACCCAGTCTGCGATTCGTCTCTCCAATGTGGAAACCAAATTGGGAGCAGCAAATGCAGTAGACTAAATTGAGGGAAATGCAAGTGAAATGCTGCATCACTTGAAAGGAGTATTTGGACCCTTGGACAGTGAAGAGAGGGGAAGTAAAGGGGCAGGTGTTGCACCTTCTGTGGTTGCATGGGAAGATGCCGTGGGAGCGACTGGAGGTGTAGGGGGTGATGGAGGAGTGGACCAGGGTGTCCCGGAGGGAATGATCCCTGCAAAATGCCACCAGGGGTGCTGAAGGGAAGATGTATTTGGTGGTGGCATCATGATGGAGTTGGCAGAAATGGCGGAGGATGAGCCTTTGAATGCGGAGGCTGGTGGGGTAATAAGTGAGGGCAAGGGGGACCCTATCATGGTTCTGGGAAGGAGAGGAAGGTGAGGGCGGATGCACGGGAGATGGGCCGGACACTGTTGAGGGCCCTGTCAATCACCATGGTTGGAAAACCTTGGTTAATGAAGACGGAAGACATGTCAGGGGAACTGTTTTGGAAAGTGGCATCATCAGAACAGATTTGATAGAGGCAAAGGAACTGAGAGAATGGGCTGGAGTCCTTACAGGAAGCAGGGTGTGAGGAGTTGTAGTCGAGATAGCTGTGGGAGTCGGTAGGCTTGTAATGGATATTGGTGGACAGTGTATCAACAGAAATTGAGACTGAGAGGTCAAGGAAGGGAAGGGAAGTGTCAGTGATGGACCACGTGAAAATGATGGAGGGGTGAAAATTGGAAGCAAAATTAATAAATTTTTCCAGGACCAGACGAGCATGAAGTGGCACCAAAGCAGTCATTGATGTACTGGAGAAAGAGTTGTGGAAGGGGGCCTGAGTGGGACTGGAACAAGGAATGTTCTACATACTCCATAAAAAGACAGGCATAACTGGGGCCCATGTGGGTACCCATAGCTACACCTTTTACTTGGAGGAAGTGAGATGAGTTTAAGAAGAAATTGTTCAGTGAGAGAACAAGTTCAGCCAGACAGAGGAGAGTAGTGGTGGATGGGGATTGTTCGGGCCTCTCTTCGAGGAAGAAGCAGAGAGCCCTCAGACCATCCCAGTGCGGGGATGGAAGTGTAGAGGGATTGGACATCCATGGTGAAGAGAAGGCAGTTGGGACCAGGGAACTGGAAATTGTTGATATGCTGCAGGGCGTGAGAGGAATCGTGGATGTAGGTGGGAAGAGACTGGACAAGGGGAGAGAGAATGGAGTCAAGATAGTAAGAAATGAGTTCCATGTGGCAGGAACAGGCTGACACAATTGGTCTGCCGGGACAGTTCTGTTTGTGGATTTTGGGTAGGAGGTAGAAGCGGGCTGTCCGAGGTTGGGAGACTATGAGGTTGGAAGCTGTGGAGGGAAGATCTCCAGAGGAGATGAGGTCAGTGACAGTCCTGGAAACAGTGGCTTGATGTTCAGTGGTGGGGTCATGGTCCAGGGGGAGGTAGGAGGAAGTGTCTGCGAGTTGACACTCAGCCTCTGCGAGGTAGAGGTCAGTGCGCCAGACAACAGCACAACCCTTGTCAGTGGGTTTGATGACAAAGTCAGGGTTGTACCTGAGAGAATGGAATGCAGCAAGTTCAGAAAGAGACAGGTTAGAGTGGGTGAGAGGAGCAGAGAAATTGAGACATCTGATGTCATGCCAACAGTTCTCAATGAAAAGATCAAGAGCAGGTGAAAATTCAGAGGGAGGCTTCCAGGTAGAGGGAGAATATTGGAGGTGGGTAAAAGTATCCGTTGAAGTCTCCTGCCCAAAGGAGTGAGCATGGAGGTGAAGGCGGCGGAAGAAGAGTTCAGCATCATGCCGAGCCCGAAATTCATTGAGGTGAGGGCGAAAGGGTACGAAACTGACTCCTTTGCTGAGCACTGAACGTTCAGCATCAGGGAGGGGAAGGTCAGAGGGTATGATGAAAACACAGCCGGGGCTGGGATAAGAAGATGGGATGGGGACAGATGAACGGGCAGGGGTGGAGGGTCCTGGATGGGTGTTGGTGTCAATGAGTTGTTGGAGTTGTTAAGTCAATATCTCTTAACATTTTTGCGTTTCCCTCAATAAGCTTCAACTTTGTTGTGAAAGATGAAGGGAATGAATAAGACCCATGCCCATAAGAGTGAAGATGGGAAGTTGATGACTTGGGGATCTTTTACAATACTCAAAAGTTGCCAATCCAGGATTCACAGTAACTCTAATCCATTCAGCCACAGAGAAGTTAAGTTTTGGGGCAGAAACAAGACATGAAGCAGAAGCATAACATAGGGCACCAGTAAACAATGGAGAAGAAGTAAGCATGGGGCTTTCCCTTGCTGCTTCCTTAATAGCGAGTTCCTCGCTTACCACAAAAGACAAATCACCTCTCAAAAAGACTGAAGAACCCTACCAGGTAGTGGACAGGCATGCACAGCTGTCTGAGTCAAGCGACCACTTTGGATTCTTAGACTGTTGACTGACGTGGGGAAGAAGAATATGCTTAAATAAACAGCTACTGAGTGCTAAATGAAATAACTTATTCTAATCTTGTTCGGACTTTGGGAAAATGCTCTCAAAATGGTGCATCTGTAAAATACAGCTGCAAAATGTGCCCAAACAGAAGATATACTATTTTCCTGAAGACCCTGTAGGCCTATCACTATCCTCCTGTACTGTCTAATTGTTTCTTAAACGATTCCAGAGGTTTTGGCTCCATTACTTTAATCAGCAATTAATTAAATGTGTTGATTACTCTTTGCAGCAATAACACTGATATCTAACTTTGAGAGAATATTTTTGGTCCATTACACGATGGTTCAGGCATTGCCTTTGTCAAAGGTTTACTGTGTTTCTGATTCAGTTTGGAGCCAGAAATTATTTAATTATACTTGCCATTATAAATAAATCTACTGAACTAAAAAATAAAACAACTTCCTGAATCCTAAATGTGCCTTTCAGCAGTTTGAATTTGTGCCTAATGTCCCAAACTCACAATTAGGTTAATGTGCTGAATTATTCTTCTGCAATCTTTCACTGCTATGAGATGACTCATCAGTCTCCTCTTCAAAGCTGAAAAGCACAAGTTTCTACAGCCTTTCCTCAAACAGTAAGAAAATAATGAGTGATCAGCACATGCTATGCATTGTCCTGAAATAGCTGAATGTCATGTTGAAAGCTATATTGGGTGCTTGTAGACTCTCAGTCCCAAATAGTACCGCAAGAGTAAACTACATACATACATATTATATATGCAAGTGTTCTTGGCAGAGTCTGGTGTGCAAGGAATACTGTGCAGCGCGCTGCTTTAGTGAAGGTATGAATTGTTTAATCTGACAGAGATACTTGTTCCTGAAAAATAGGATTTAGCAGCCTCACAATATGCAGGTTCAGAAGAACACTATTAATGACAAGACAGATTAAAATCTAAGACTCAATTTAAACAGCTAATTTTCATGTAAATACTGCAAGATCAACTCAACATCAGCTTAAATCATGCAGTTTAACTCCCTGTCCCAGCATTTCAAACTATTGTACATGCCTCCCAATAGTTTTCTAGGTAGGATAGAATTCTTCCTCAGAATTCTGTGAACGTGTTACAATTATGTATAAAGGAGTTTTCAAATAAAAAGTTGATGTCATTGCAGCAGAACCATCTATTGTTTCTAAATCAATGCAGACATATTTTAAAAAGATCATCAACAAAGTTTACATATTAGGTGAAGTTGTGGTACAAATAAATGCAGAGAGGTCGATAGTCAGGATGGAGTTATGCAAGGCAACTCCTTAAGTCCACTAAGATAAAAGCAAAATACTGCGGATGCTAGAAATCTGAAACAAAAACAAAAATAGCTGGAAAAGCTCAGCAGGTCTGACAGCATCTGCGGAGAGGAATACAGTTAACGTTTCGAATCCGTATAACTCTTCATCAGAACAAAGGAAATAGAGAAATGAGGTTAAATTTAAGCTGGTAGAGGGGGTGGGACAGGTAGAGCTGGATAGAGGGCCAGTGATAGGTGGAGGCAAAGAAGAGATTGCCAAAGATGTCATAGACATAAGGAAAAAGGGGTGTTGACGGTGGTGATATTATCTAAGGAATGTGCTCATGGGGACATTAAGAGTAGCAAGCAGGACAAGCAAGTGACAGATGGCCCGGGTGGGGTGGGTGGAAGGGATCAAAATGGGCTAAAAGGTGGAGATAAAACAATAGATCGAAATAAACTTAAAAATAGGTGGGAAAAGAACATTTTTTTTAAAATTATAAATTATTGGAAAAAGGGGGATCGGAAAGGGGGTGGGGATGGAGGATAGAGTTCATGATCTGAAGTTGTTGAACTCAATATTCAGTCCAGAAGGCTGTAAAATGCCTAGTCGGAATATGTGGTGCTGTTCCTCCAGTTTGCGCTGAGCTTCACTGGAAAATTGCAGCAGGCCAAGGATGGACATGTGGGCATGAGAGCAGGGTGGTGTGTTGAAATGGCAAACGACAGGGAGGTCTGGGTTATGCTTGCAGACAGACCGAAAGTGTTCTGCAAATCGGTCACCCAGTCTCCGTTTGGTCTCTCCAATGTAGAGGAAACCACATTCGGAGCAGTGAATGCAGTAGACTAAATTGAGGGAAGTGCAAGCCAAGTGCTGCTTCACTTGAAAGGAGTGTTTGGGTCCTTGGATAATGAGGAGGGGGGAAGTAAAGGGGCAGGTGTTGCACCTCCTGCAGTTGCATGGCAAGGTGCCGTGGGAGGGGGTTGAAGTGTAGGGGGTGATAGAGGAATGGACCAGGGTGTCCTGGAGGGAAGTATCCCTGCAGAATGTCGGCAGGGGGTGATGAAGGGAAGATGTGTTTGGTGGTGGCATCATGCTGGAGTTGGCAGAAATGGCAGAGGATGATCCTTTGAATGAAGAGGCTGGTGGGTGATAAGTGAGGACAAGGGGGACCCTATCATGGTTCTGGGAGGGAGAGGAAGGTGTGAGGGCGAATGCGTGGGAGATGGGCCGGACATGGTTGAGGGCCCTGTCAACCACCGTGGGTGGAAAACCTTGGTTAGTGAAGAAGAAAGACATGTCAGAGGAACTGTTTTGGAAAGTGGCATCATCAGAACAGATGCGATGGAGGCGAAGTAACTGAGAGAATGGGATGGAGTCCTTACAGGAAGCAAGGTGTGAGGAGCTGTAGTCGAGGTAGCTGTGGGAGTTGGTAGGCTTGTAATGGATATTTGTGGACATTCTATCACCAGAAATTGAGACAGAGAGGTCAAGGAAGGGAGGGAAGTGTCAATGATGGACCACGTGAAAATGATGGAGGGGTGAAAATTGGAAGCAAAATTAATAAATTTTGCCAGGCCCAGACGAGAGCATGAAGCGGCACCAAAGCAGTCATTGATGTACTGGAGAAAGAGTTGTGGGAGGGAGCCTGAGTAGGGCTGGAACAAGGAATGTTCCACATACCCCATAAAAAGACAGGCATAACTGGGGCCCATGCAGGTACCCATAGCCACACCTTTTATTTGGAGGAAGTGAGATGAGTTTAATGAGCAATTGTTCGGTGAGACAACAAGTTCAGCCAGATGGAGGAGAGTAGCGGTGGATGGGAATTGTTCGGGCCTCTGTTCGAGGAAGAAGTGGAGAGCCCTCAGACCATCCTGGTGGGGGATGGAGGTGTAGAGGGATTGAATGTCCATATTGAAGAGGCGGTGGTTGGGGCCAGGGAACTGGAAATTGTTGATATGCTGCAGGACGTGAGAGGAATCATGGATGTAGTTGGGAAGAGACTGGATAAGGGGAGAGAGAATGGAGTCAAGATAGCAAGAATTTAGTTCCGTGTGGCAGGAACATGCTGACACGATTGGTCTGCCGGGACAGTCCTGTTTGTGGATTTTGGGTAGGAGGTAGAAGCGGGCCGTCCAAGGTTGGGAGACTATCAGGTTGGAAGCTGTGGAGGGAAGATCTCCAGAGAAGATGAGGTTAGTGACAGTCCTAGAAACAATGGCTTGATGTTCAGTGGTGGTGTTCAGTGGAGGTAGGAGAAAGTGTCTGAGAGTTGGCGCTCAGCCTCTGTGAGGTAGAGGTCAGTGCAGCAGACAACAAAAGCACCACCCTTGTCAGCAGGTTTGATGACAAAGTAAGGGTTGTACCTGAGAGAACGGAATGCAGTGAGTTCAGAGAGTGACAGGTTAGAGTGGGTGAGAGGAGAGGGAAATTGAGACGATTGATGTCACGCCAACATTTCTCAATATAAAGATCAAGAACAGGTAAGAATCCAGAGGGAGGGGTCGAGGTGGAGGGAGAATATTGGAGGCAGGTGCAACACCTGCCCCTTTACTTCCCCTCTCCTCACCGTCCAAGGTTCCAAATACTCCTTTCAAGTAAAGCAGCATTTCACTTGCACTTCCCTCAATTTAGTCTACTGCATTTGCTGCTCCCAATGCAGTCTCCTCTATGTTGGAGAGACCAAACACAGACTGGGTGACCGCTTTGCAGAACACTTTCAGTCTGTCCACAAGCATGACCCAGATCTCCCTGTCGCTTGCCATTTCAACACACCACCCTGCTCTCATGCCCACATGTCCATCCTTGGCCTGCTGCAATATTCCAGTGAAGCTCAGCGCAAACTGGAGGAACAGCACCTCATCTTCCGACTAGTCACTTTACAGCCTTCCGGACTTAATATTGAGTTCAACAACTTCAGATCATGAACTCTCTCCTCCATCCCCGCCCCCTTTCCGATCCTCCCTTTTCCAATAATTTATAATTTAAAAAAACATATGTTTTTCCTTTCCCACCTATTTTTAAATTTATTTCGATCTATTGTTTTATCTCCATCTTTTAGCCCATTTCGATCCCTTGCCCCCTCCACAGCCCTACCAGGGCCATCTGTCACTTGTTTGTCCTGCTTGCTACTCTTAATGTCCCCATGAGCACATTCCTTAGATAATATCACTACCGTCAACACCCCTTTGTCCTTATGTCTATGACATCTTTGGCAATCTCTTCTTTGCTTCGACCTATCACTGGCCCTCTATCCAGATCTACCTGTCCCACCCCCTCTACCACGTTATATTTCACCTCATTTCTCTATTTCCTTAGTTCTGATGAAGAGTCATGCAGATTCGAAATGTTAACTGTATTCCTCTCCACAGATGCTGGCAGACCTGCTGAGCATTTCCAGTAATTTTGTTTTTGTTCCTTAAGTCCACTCACTTGAGCATCTCCAGCTTCTTGCTGTGTTGCTCACTAGGTGACACGGTTTTTAGGACTTTTTCTGGCTCGCCCACTCCCGCCCACTTGCCCCTTTCTCCAACTATATTATGGCAAGGCCAGTGTATTATCCAGGTCAACTGGCTTGTTAAGAAGTTCAGTTGACCCTTAATTAATTATTTACATATGACGGGCAAGCTGCTGATCTGGGCACCCAGAAACTGAAGATGGTTGTTGAGAAGAAACCAGCTCCCAAGAAGGGAGCCAAGGAGAGTTACTCCATCTACATCTACAAAATGATGAAGCAGGTTCACCTTGACACCGGCATCTTCTCCAAGGCTATGAGCATCATGAACTTGTTTGTGAACGATATTTTTGAGCGCATTGCGGGTGAGGCTTCTCGCCTGGCCCATTACATAAAGCGCAGCATCATCAGCTCCCAGGAGATCCAGATCTTTGTGCGCCTGCTGCTGCCTAGTGAACTGGCCAAGCACGCCATGTCGGAAGGGACAAAGACAATGACGAAGTACACCAGCTCCAAGTGAAACTCCACAATGGACTGAAAAAACACCCACCTACCATGTTATGAGGCTCAGTTCAGGGGTTGGCAGGAAGGTGGTGGGCTTCCCACCCCTCATATTATATGTGCCCCCCCACCAAAAACATGCCCATGGGAGGGAGGGGTGTGGCTGTGTGATCCAGCTCCTTGTCCCAGAAGGGAAAGTATTTTTATTGTAACAAATTCAAGCGATGTGATATATTTTAAGGCAATGTATTATTGTATCATGCATTTTTAAAAGAACATGATGTCTCATAAGGATCAAGAGTGATTAAAATGAGTAACTAGCTGCATTCAAAATTTAAGGCCCAAACTGGCATAAATATTTACGTGCATCAATTTGATGTCTATAGCAATGCATATTGAGGAGCGTAGTGGTATTGTCACTGGGCTGGTAATCCAGAGATCCAGGGTAATGGGGACCCAGGTTCAAATCCCACCATGGCAGATATTGAAATTTGAATTCAATAAAAAAAAGTCTAATGATGACCATGAAAACATTGCCGACTGCTGTAAAAACTCATCTGGTTCACCAACGTCCTTTAGGGAAGGAAATCTGCCATCCTTACCTGGCCTGGCCTATGTGTGACTCCAGATCCACAGCTAGGCAATGTGGTTGACTCTTAAATGCCCTCTGAACAAGGGCAATTAGAGATGGGCAAGATATGCTGGCCTAGCCAGCGGCACCTACATCCCATGAATGAATTTTTAAAAAATAATGTTGCCTATTAATCTATCTACAAACCACATTGACTAACTGTTTCTTCCTTTCTTTATTGACCATAGCCCAAAAGGGACCATAGGCATCTCTCCCTATTAGAGAGGCAAGTGGTTATAGCTGCAGGGGTATCACTCCACATAAAGCTGACCAGGAACCTCTTCAGCTCTTACTGTCCACCATGGGATTCTTAGAAGGATTAGCAGGTTGATTGTCAACTTGTTTGGCCGCATCATGCACATTTCTTTCAAGCCCAACAAGTCCCAGAATTTCTGGCTCAGTGACAGTGATGTTACCTGTTGAGCCAAGACATCTCCCTGAATAATTGTTACTGTGCCTCAAAATGTAGCAAACATGTACCAATTACCATGGATTGCTTTGCCATGCCACTTAACAAATGCAACACTGGGCAGAATTTTCCATAAATGAGACTAAGTGTGGTGGTGGGCGGTTTCGGAAGCATTCACCCCACTGTCCAGAATAGTGGGAATTCGTGCTCGATTCTGCACTTGGAGAGTCTTTAATTATGCAAAGACATGTATCGGTCCGAATCACCCGGCAGGTTTGGAACTGATTCATCCGCCCGCTGTCAGCTGGTGAGTTCGAAGGTCCAGGCGCCATATTTAAAGGCCAGTCCAACATACAATCTCGCTATCTCCAGCCCACCAGAGATGTCTGGCAGCGAGAAAAGGAAGGCTGAGAACCTGAAGAAGGCAGCACCCCACTTCACCCAGCAGGCCCTCCAGGAATTGATCAGGAGGCTGCAGGCACAAAGGCATGTGCCTTTCCCAGAGATGCCTGCAGGAAGCACAACAGCCTCACCTCTCCAGGTTGGGAGGTCATCGTGGAGCAAGTCAGCACGGCTGGCAACTGCCCCTGAAATGCCACCCAGTGCAGGAAGAGGATGAATGATCTCATCTGCTCCATCAGGGTAAGTCATCCTTCAACTCCCTCCAATATCAAACTCTTATCATGGCATCATGCACTCAAACAGCTACTCTCTTCAGGGATCTCACGCAACCATTAGCAGGGGACACATTCTCGTTCTCTCAATGAGGCTTTCACATTACCACCATCCCATCCATCATGTTGCTCACACTCCATCCTCTGGCCCTTCTGGGGAGGGCTCACCACAAACATGGAACGTAATAACATAATAAGAACATAAGAAATAGGAACAGGTGTACACCATTCAGCCCCTCGAGCCTGCTCCGCCATTCAATAAGATCTTCTTGTGTTTCGTATTTCCACATTCCCATCTACCCCCGATAACCTTTGATTCCTTTGCTTAACAAGCATCTATCTACCTCTGCCTTAAAAATATTCAATAACCCCACCTCCACCACTTTCTGAGGCAGAGAATTCTAAAGTCGCACAACCCCAAGAGAAAAAAATTCTCCTCATCTCTGTCCCAAGAGGGTGACCCCTAATTTTAAAACAGTGCCCCCTAGTTCTGGACTCACCCACAAGAGGAAACATCCTTTTGATATCCACCTTGTTAAGGCTGTTCAGGGTCTTGTATACTTCAGTCAAATCACCCCTCATTCTTCTAAACTCCAGTGGAAACAAACCCAGTCTGTGCAACCTTTCCTCATAAGACAACCCATTCATTCCAGGTATCAATCGCCTCCAATGCATTTATATCCTTCCTTAAATAAGGAGACCAAAATTGCACACAGTATTCGAGGTGCGGTCTCACCAATATCCTGTATAACTGAAGCATAACATCCTTACTTTTATGTTCAATTCCTCTCATAATAAAGGATAGCATTCCATTAGCCTTAATTACTTGCTGTACCTGCATACTTTTTGTGACTCATGTACTAGAATATCTAGATCCCTCTGCATCTCAGAATTATGCAGCTGTTCTCCATTTAAGTAATACTCTGCTTTTTTGTTCTTCTTGCCTAAGTGAACAACTTTATCTTTTCCCACATTAAATTCCATTTGCCAGATCTTTACCCACTCACTCAACCTATCTATATCCATCTGCAGCCTCCTCATGCCCTCTTCATAACATACTTTCCTACCTATCTTTGTGTTATCTGCAAATTTAGCTGCCATGTCTTCACTCCCCTCATCTAAGTCATTGATGTAAATTGTAAAGAGTTGAAGCCCCAATAGGGACTCCACTCGACACATCCCACCAATCAGAAAAAGACTCATTTATGCATACTCTCTGCTTTCTGCCCACCAGCCAATCTTTATCCATGCCAATATACTACCCACTACACCATGCACTTTTATTTTCCGTAATAATCTTTGATGTGGCACCTTATCAAATGCCTAATGGAAATCCAAGTATAGTGGATCCATAGGTTCCCTGTTATCCACTGTGCATGTTACTCCTTCAAAAAACTCCAATAAATTGGTTAATCATGATTTTCTTTTCACAAGACCAGGCTGACTCTTCCCGATTGCCTTAGCTCTTCTAAGTGCCCAGCTATAACCTCAATGATCGATTCTAATAACGTCCTCATGATAGACTTCAAGCTGACTGGCCTATAGTTTCCTGTTTTCTGGCTCCCTCCCTTCTTGAATAGAGGGGTTATATTTGCTACTTTCCAATCTGATGGAATCTTTCCAGAATCTAGTGAATTTTGAAAAATTAACACCAGCACATCAACTGCCTCATTAGCTACCTCTTTTAAGACCCTAGGATGTAGTCCATTGGGACCCTGAGACTTGCCAGCCCGCAGCTCCATCAACTTGCTCAGTACCGTTTCTCTAGTGATTTCAATTTTACCAAGTTCCTTTCTCCCGTTCACCTCCTGATTTGTAGTTATTACTGGAATGTTTTTTGTATCCTTTATAGTGCACACAGAAGCAAAATATTTGTTCATTTCTTCCGCCATTTCCTTATTATCTACTATTAATTCACTGTCATTCTTTAGAGGACCAACAACCACTTTGCTTACTCTTTCCCTTTTTAAATACCTGTAAAACCTTTTGCTATCCATCTTTACATTTCTAGCTAGCTTCCTCTCAAATTCCAATTTCTTTCTCCTGATTAACCTTTAGTCGTTCTCTGCCGTTCTTTATATTCTGTCCTATCATCTGTCCTGCCACTCATCTTTGCAGAGTTGTATGCTTTTTCCTTAAGTTTGATGCCTTCCTTAACATCTTTAGTTAACCACGGATGATTGGTCCTCCCCTTAGAATTTATCTTTATAATAGGAATGTACTTAACCTAAATACTCTGAAATATCCCTTAAATGTCTGCCACTGCTTCTCTATTGATCCATCCTTTAGCCTAGTTTCAAGGTTATTCATCCAACCTTTGCTCCCTTCCTTCTCATCACAAACCTTTCTTTCTTCTACATACAGGCCAAGCTGGCACACAACAGGCGCGATAGATCGTAGACAAGGGGAGGGACAGCCGACATCATTGCCGTTACTGAGTCAGCCAAGCTGGCGGAGAGGACAGGGATCACTCCTGTGAGGAAGGGACGATAGGCCTCTCCCACCAACCTAGTGCAGATCACAGCTCACTCACTTCTTCAAATCCTGACATTCACAGTGAATCACGTGAGCCAGAATTTTTAGCTCGTCAGACAGGCATGTGCCCAGCCTGACCAAGCGTAAAATGATGCACAATGACATCAGGCGAGCACCCCGACGTCATCGCGCACTCGCGCGATATTTCAGCCGGCAGGTGTGCGTCGGACTTGGCAACAGACCTGCTGATAATTAAAAGGCCTACTAAGGCCATTAAAAAGATAATTGAAAGAAATTTTTCACTGCCCATCCAACCTTACGGTTGTCAGGCAGGCGAAAAGGCCAAATGGCCTTTGCATTTTTTAGGAAACCTCATCCACGGGCGGGATGAGGCTTCCAACAGCAAATAAAATTTTTTTTTTAATTTTAAATTTCATTTATAACATGTCCCTGCTCATGTGACAGGTCCACATGAGGGGACATGTTTATAACGTTTTTAAAATCTTTATTTTGACGTTTTAAACTGCTCATCTCCCTGAGGCAGCTCTATGCCTCAGGGATCTTTTCCAGTGCGCACCTGCATGCATGTGCGAAGTTCGCGATTGCCCACCTCCCTCTACCCCTCCAACACAGACAGTGCTGGGCGCAGCCTTTCAGGTTACACGCTGGGTGGGCCTTAATTGGCCCACTAGCATGAAATCACGGTCCAGCCCTGATCGTGGGCATCAGTTGACTTTCCAACTGCCCCCGTCGAGCCCGCCCGACAAGGGAAAATCCTCCCCATGCAGTCTTATCTAGCTCAGACTCATTAACTGAAACTCTATTTTCTTGGCACCAGCAGATCCAGGTCCCCAAGCCAGCCCAGTACCAGTGCAAGCCCACAGGTCTCATCTGCAGAGAAAGCTCCAGGTGAACCATCATGGCTCTCACACGCACATTCCACCAGCTCAGAGACATACACATCGGTGGGGCATAGGTGTAGATTAGGTTCAGGGGAACACCTCACTGACACTTTTCCGAGCAGTTGGAAGCAGGGACAGCCCACGTATCAGGCAGTCGGAGGACTGCTGGAGACCAGCCACCCGCTCAGTCCGAGTCAGATGATGATCATATAGTAGCGGCCACCAATTCAATGCCGGAGATGCAACAACAGGCAGTGAAACATCAGGCACAGATTCAACAGCCGCTCAGCAGACTCGAGTGAATGATTGAGGCGTCTGTCCATGTTCTGTCTGATATTGTGGCTCTGACATGCAAGCATCTCGAGGTTACCATGGGAAGGTTGGCGACCACCATGGAGACCCTTGGTCCAGCAGCTCTTTCTGGATTTGTGCTCAGCCCTCCACTCCATGGCCACACACCCTGGTGGGCACCATCAAGATGTAGGCAACACATGAGACAAGGCACCTTGACCTCCCTCCAGGTGCTCCTTCTCTTGCAGGAGTCAGAGTGAGGCTCTCAGGCACCCACAAGGAGGACGAGCATCAGCCGGACATTCCGTGGGCGTCCTCTCAGGGTGTGCAGCCACTCACAGCTTGTGATCCCATCTATTCCAGCTTCTCAGGCCTCCAAGGGTGCTTCTGCCCATTAACAGATGATCCTTATCAGGCCAGGGTCCTCCAGACCTCGGGTCACCAGAGGACGTCCTCCACGACATCACAGACATCAGGACATAGCTGTCAACAGGCTGCCTCCACCTCTGTTGCGGATGTCGGGGCTGCACCCAGGGGTGAGCTCTCAGTTCCCAGAGTGAGCTCACTCACAGGGCCCCACAGACCAAAGCAAATTTCATGGCCTGGCGATTCATAACGTTAGAACATGCAAGTGAGAGTGCAGGATTCGTTCTTGCAGCATGTGGGTAGACATCCTCTGAGCTGAAAGAAAATGACATTGAGGACTAGGAGAGATGTGGCCACATTCCATCACTCGACTTTATTCTTCCTCCTGGAACCTGTCAACAATTAACATATCGCGGGCACATCTCCCATGCCTTCCTTCTCCCATGCGTGATTGCGCTCATACTGACACTTCGCAGTCTCGTGACGTTCCTGGGCCTCCGGACCTTCATGCTCCAATGAGCTCTCATCCTCCTCCAGGTCATCACCCTCTGCATAGCCAGATTGTGAAGGGTGCAAAACACTGTGATGATGCGGGAAACCCTGTCAAGAGTATATTGGAGTGAGCTACCTGAGTGGTCCAAGCATGTGAAGCACATCTTCAGAAGCCCTATGGTCTGATCTATAAGGGAGTGTGTGGAGCTGTGAGCAGCTTTGTACCTCTCCTTGGAACGACTGTGAGGGCAATGCACCAGTATCATTAGCCAGCATTTCAGGGTACCTCTTATCCCCAAGCAGCCATCCCTGCAGACATAATAGCCCCTCGAAAATCTCAGGCACCTGGGAGTGACTCAGGATGTAGGAATCCTGACAATTCCCAGGGTACCGTACACAAACATGCAGTACATGCTTCCAGTGATCACCCACCAGTTGCACATTGATGGAATGATAGCCCTTGTTGTGTACAAACATTAGGGCCTGCTGCCATGGAGCCCATATAGCTACATAGGTGCAGTCTATTGGGGAGCCTAAGAGGCGACAAAACCAGTAAATCTCGTAGCCTGGTTATCTTCAACCAGAGCAAACCTGACTTGATGATGGGCCTTCCTGTAAAGGGCATCTGTGACCTCCTTTATGCATCGATGTGTTGTGGACTGAGAGATGCTGCACAGGTCCCCTGTTGATCCTTGGAAAGAACCAGAGGCCAAGAAATTGAGTGCAGTGGTGACCAAGATGGCATCGCAGATACGTAACATCTTGTGCCCTGCATGGGATACTAAAGTTTCAGTGAGATGATTGACCCAACCAAGCTCTGTGCTCCAACCTCTGATGTGGCATATTAATGACCAATCAGGTGTTCATGGTCAATGAGTGGATGCCCTTTGGCCTGTTAGGAGTGTCAATTCTGGTGAATGGCCTTCATTGATGGAATGCCATATATGAGACAGCCATGCCTCCCTCACTATTGCCTGCATTCCCAAATTCTACATTCCTATGTATTACTCTTGAGGTGCAGCATCTGTGTTCTGAAGCCACTGAGTTCTGAGTGCCCTTTAAGAATGCTACTGGAGCCATTGGCTTTCAGTGGCTTTCAACGCAAGGAGGTCTTCCTCCTTTCTTTCTAAGCAGACTCCTGCTCACTCCTGCGGCAACAAGAGGTTAGAGGGCCACCCCAGAAAGGGAGCCCTCATGTTCGTCCTTCCCCCTCACTGCCATTCTACTGCCTTCCCTCCCCATCTCCCTCCTCATATTAACCCTTCCCCCTCACTGCCATTCCACAGCCTTCCCTCCCCATCACCCTCCTTGTGTTCGCCCTTCTCTCTCATTGCCATTCCACAGCCTTCTCTCCCCATTGATCCGCTTGCATTTGCCCTTCCCCCTTACTGCCATTCCACAGCCTTCCCTCCCTGTTGTCACCCTCGTGTTCATCAACCCCACCCTCGCCTCACAGCCCAATCTCGGTTGAAACGCTAGTTCCTGAAAGCGGAGGTCTCCATGAGTATCATAGCACAGTGGTGTTCCTCAGAACAATGTAGGCAAAGAGCAAGGGCAGACCAACCCTACAGCCCCAGCAGTGTGGCATTCATCGCAACAGGACCGGTGCAGCGCTATGGCAGGCAGGATATGTATGTTCCACTCACGTTGAGGTTACTAGCGAACTGAGGTCCAACTTGTGCACAGCACCCCTTTTCAAACAGGTTTGAGGCTGACTGTAATAAACTCGGTGTTCTGGACGGGTTTCTTGTTCGATACAGTAAACTTTATTTACAGAGCTCCTGATGACTTGTGTCTGAGTTGAGTGGAATGCCTGAGCTGGTAGCTGCAGCGAAGGATGGTACGTCCCGCAAGGTGTCAAAACAGTCGCTGACTAAAGTCACCAAGAAGCCACCTAAGAAGCGGAGAAAATCTCGCAAGCAGAGCTATTCCACTTACGTGCTGACCCAGGTCCATTCTTTCACCAGGATCTTGTCCAAGGTCATGAGTGTTATGAATTCCTTCGTTGTCGACATTTTTGAGTGCATTGCCCTCGAGGCTTTGCACCTCATTCACTACAACAAGCGCCACACCATCTCGGCCAGGGAGATCCAGAGCGCCGTCCGCCTCACGCTGCCAGGCGAACTAGCCAAACACGCTGTCTGCAAAGGCACCAAAGTGATCACCAAATACACCTACTCCGTTTCAGTAGATAATTCTAAAGATTATACATGCTTGAACCAAGACCAAGGAGAGAAAAGCTCTGCCTCTAAGATTACCCGCACTTAAGGCTGATTCATCTGCATAGTCACATGACCCCCAAAACAGTATGAAAGATTTTACTTACAATTACTACACCAACGTAATTTCCCGCTGGAGCGACACAAGATTGAAAGGCCTGACCAGATTCTGGTGAGCAGCAGTTTTAATGAGCATCCATGACATGTTAATAAATGCAAATGACGTTCATGCCAATAGTCGGCAGGATAACCAACCCGCCATGAATGCACCATCGGGAGAACTACAACCTTTTTTAACGTTGGCAGGTTTGCGACTTTTTGCCCGCCGCTGGATTCTCCACTCCAGTCCACCGCGAAAACCGGGCGGGTTGGAAAAATTCCACTCATTATTTAGAAAACAATTCCGATGAAAGGTCATTGCCCTGAAATGTTATCTATGTTCCTTTCTCTGCAGACGCTGCCTGCCTGAGTATTTCCAGAATTTCCTGTTTTTATTTCAGATTTCCAGCATCTGTAGTATTTTGATTTTGTATCTAGAAAACAATTTGTCAATTACATCACCTCACTGATAGATTCAAGTCTACTTCTACCAAAGCTTAAGTTAGTCAGCAAATGAATTCAACATTTTCAGCTGCAATAATGGTTGACAACTATGAACACAAAATAAATGTGGGCAAAGAAGGCTATTCAGCCCATCTTTGTGAGGAAATTCAATCAGCCCATCATAACTGAACTATTCAGAAAAGCCCACAACCTCACCAGTGCATTATCCAACTGTCTTTCAAATAACTCCAGAGTTTTCTTCACCCAAAAGGTCATTGCAAGTGTTCATCGCTCTTGTGGGTGAAGAACATCAGTTCTAAATTTACTTACAGTTTTGAGCACAGATTCTGCTTTCAATGTCAGTTACTATTTTATATTTCTCCATGATGTCCTACATCAATTGGCTCCTGTCATGTTTCTTCAGCCTTTCCTCATAACCTAACCCTTGGTTTAATTATAAAAGATTGGGCCCAGAGCCCAAATTTTGAAGTTTATAGTGTATTGTAAATCCCAGGTCCTCAGTGAATCAAGCGCCCTCGCAATGGGCTGTCAGCCATCTCTTAGTGTATTGATGATGAATCAAACCTTTTCCATCACCAGCACTTATGCAATTTATTCATTTGTTTTGGATCAATTTATCCATTAATGGTCATTCTGCTTTTTGTCTGACATCTGGATCGATGCTAGAATGATATTCTTCTAATAGAAATTTGAAATTTAGTTCAATCATTGGACACAAGAATGAGTGTAAGCACTTTTTGCACATAAGTATGTGCAGCGAACAGTTTTATGGTGTGTTGATTTTTCAGAAGTTTGCCAATTGCTTGATTATAAAGCACAAACCAATTAACTAAGAGGCAACAGATTAAACGGGACAAACTATAGGGTGACACTTGATGTGCTCTGCCATGACATCAAACAGATGAATGGGCAAATGATCAGCATCACTTTTGTCTTTGATCCTATATAAGAAAGCAGCTAATGAAGTAAAATACAATACAGCACATGGACTGCCATCCACCTTGCAATAGAATCTGTCATAAAAAATAGTACATTTTAATCAACAGGTAAAAGACAATATGTTGTGACATAGGGAACAAATAAAAGGTCAGCCTGTCAAACCCATTGCCTGCACTCATGGAGGGCTTGCCCTTTCAATGACTCACTTCTACTCTCTCAATGCTGGCAAGCTACTGTTAAGCTAAGACAGAAACTATTGAAAAGGGTTGAAAATTAAAGGACACCGATTTACAGTGAATATCAAAATGAATGGCGAAATGAGGAAAAGTTTTTATGCAGTGAGTGGCTAGGATCTGGAAAGCGCTGCCTGAGAGTGTGGTGGAGGCAGATTCAATAGTGACTTACAAAACAGAACTGGATAATTAGCTCAAGAGAAAGTTTGCAGGGCTAAAGGGAAAGGGCAGGAGAGTGGGACAAACTGAGTTGTCCTTGCAGAGAGCCGGCACAATCACAATGCGCCGAATGGCCTCTTTCTATGCTGTAACCATTCTATGATCCTAATGTTGCCAGTTGTCTTTTACACAGCGACTCATTATCAGTCTAACAGTGTGTGGCATTGGGTTCCATACAGTATCTTCAGCCTATTCTTAATTGGAGATAAATCCAGCTCTTTCTTGAGAGTAATTAAATTATCAGAGCAATAAATGTTTTAATGTGTCAATGTGGGAATAATCAATAAAATAAAACAACTCAAACTAGAAAAGGTTGTGAACATGAGCCTCATGTTACTTAGATGGAAAATTTAATTCAAATGTTTGCTGAACAATTGTGTAGCCCCATTCTGAATAAAAAGCCCCTAAAGTCTCTAGCAACTTTGTAAAGAGGTCTCCAACACATCTTACACTGTCTAAGATGCATCTTCTACAGCAGGGGTTTTCAAGCTATGGTTCAGTGGCCTCTTGCAGCCCCTTACCCTGCTTACTTTGTACCACCACCACCACCCTGCCCACCAGCAATCCAACTCTCCAATTCCAGGTAATTCAGTCCTTTCTGTGTTCATCTTTCTTATCTGACAGTTTGCTGTCTTTTAGCTGGCCCCCCAAGGTTTGGAAATGCCTTTTCCATAAGCTGTTGAAATTCTTAATTGTAACACTAGGATCTGTTCGAGATATGCATAATAGCAAAATCAAGGGTTAAGTTCCACACGTTAAGCACCTTCACGGCCCATGAAGACAACACTGTCTGAGAGGAACAGGTGAAAATATTATTTTGCAGATCAGAATGCCTTGGATTTGTTCTTATAAAAAAAATTCCCCTCAAAGTTGCTAATGTTACATTAATTGAATAATTACTTTATCAACTGCAATAGGTGTAGTATTATGTTGTACTAAGCCATAAGACCAGGAGCGCTCAAGCTTGCTCCCTGATCTGTGATGAGTTAATTCCAGTTGGGGTAGCTGTGGATATACTAGCATCAAGTTGGAGGGGGTATCGGATGTTGAAGCAAAGCTAAGTTTTAAGATTGAGGTGGGTATCTAGCAGGTCCCATTGGAAGTGTACACATGTGGCACACATGTTCTGGGAGAGTGTCATGTCTTTTATCTTACATATATGGAATAAATTGCATTAACTTAAAATGTGATATCCCCGCTATTTATCACCGACTATAAAAATATTTGGCATCAGTCGTGGCCCAGTAGGTAGCACTCACTCTGATTCAGGAAGTTGTAGGTTCATGTCCCACTCCAGGGCTTGAGCACAAACATTAAGGTTGACACTCCAGTGCAGTACTGGGGCACAAATGTCATCTTTTGGATGAGATGTTAAACTGAGACCCTGTCCAGACTTTCAAGTGAATGCAAAACAAAACTCCCATGATACTATTTTGGAGAGGAGCAAGGGAGCTATCCCAGATGTGTGGCCAATATTTAACCCTCAATTAAAAACATATTACCGGACCATTAGCACATTGCTGTTTGTCAGAGCTTGCTGTGTGCAAGGTCACATTTCATACATCACAACAGTGGCTACACTTCAAAAGTACCTCAAAGACTGTAAAGCACTTTGGGATGTCCAGTGGTAATTAAAGTTGCTATATAAATGAAAGCCTTTCTTCCCCTCTAAATATCATTGACTATGGGGCACTTCTTCAGCTGCACCCTCTGCTATGAAATATTTTTTCATATGGGGGATGGGGGAAAAAAGATACATGACTTGAAAATTACTGACAAAGGGAAAATTTGGGAAACCATTGCTGTACTTCAAGATTTAAAAATCAATAACAAAATCAGCAATGACAACAATCACGATATTGTGGATGACATATTGATTGTGCACAGTTGTTTTAATGCCTGTAATTCCTGATAGAACGGAGAAAGGTCAATTTTCATCTCTGAACTCTATCCTCGTGAGGCATTGCACTTAAATTGTGCAAGTAATCAAATGTGCAAAATTAGGACAAAAATCAACAAATTGACTATGAAATTGTATATTGGTAGCTGCATAAAATATTTAAGTAAATATTTTTATGCCCAGCATTTTACATCCAATATTCTGATCATCTAATGATATCTGTCTCATATGCTGGCTAAAAAAGGCTCAAATTAGAGCAATCTCATCTTTATTTCATTTGCATCCAAATTTTTTGTATAAGTCCATCCTGAAGTAGTGTGATGATTTATTCGCATTTTTCCCCCCGATTCAATTCAGATTCTCCATTTTGAAAACTGCAACCAGTCACTGTAGTAACTGTGACTAAAGCATGCTTCTTGGAGATTGCTGAAATGTTTTACTGTGTCATAATGAGGATGCAACACAGAATTATTTTGGTTGCATATTTAATGAAGCTAGCAAAACCACCAGACTCAGGCAGCTGCAAAGAAATGTCTTAGTCCCTAAGGAGGTGAATAATGTCAATCATGAGTAAAAGCATTGGAAAAATCAATAGCACCAACACCCTGAAGAAAAATACTTGAGAATCAATCATTTCTATCTGAGGCCTTTGAGATCCTACATTATGTCAAACAAGATCCATTTAATATACTGGTGCTGATCTCATTTCAGAGGAAAATGTATTTTAGAATATAAATCTTGAATGCAATGTATTCTTTCTCTGTACCTTCATAGCTGTAATTAAGAAATATAGGCAGTTAGTTGCAGTGATGCTTATTGATGTTCAGCCAGTCAAATGAAGATAATTCTACTCTACATTGCTTTTTTCTCTTGATATCCATTCCTGCTGCTGTCCTCCCTCTAGGTTACTCCTCTTCAAGAGAACATAAAGCAGCCTTCATCTTGTGCTGAAGGCTTTCCCCACAGTTGATATAATTGGTATTTTGAGAAGATTGCAAATACGCTTTAACTTTTTCTTCCTTGTGAACTGTAGCACTCTGCCTGAGCCCAAGTGTCCAACTCAACTTGGACAATTAATTAAGTCTTAGGATTCAAATCCAATTTTTTAAAAAAGTGCACTTCTCAAACATCAGGGCAACGAAGCAATACACTGTCTTGATTTCTGCTCTTCTCCACCTTGTTTTTTAAACCGACATGACTCCACAATTATATACTGTATCATCATTACTGTATGATTTACTTTCAGCTCTAAAGAGCTGTGTTTTCATCAGATACCTCTTCATGGTTAAAATTAAGATTATGACCAGAATCTTGCTACATGTACAAAGTGAATCTGTTACTGAACTAGCAACCTAGAGACCTGGGCCAACAATGTGCCCCCATTGTGGGGGGATGTGCGGGAGTGGGCATGAGCGGGCCGGGTTCCCGATCAGCGCTCCCTGTCGGGGGTGAGCTGCCATTTTACATGGGCGGGCCTAACTGACATCCACCGGGAAGCACTATGCGCTACCTGTGCAGGCGGGGGGGCGGGGGATTCCCTGAGCCGGGAGTGCGTGAAAGAGCGCACAGATTTCCCTGAGGCAGCCAGCTCAAGTTTGAAACTTCAAATAAAGAGGAGAGAAAAAATTTCACTGCCATGACCCCTCATGTGACACTGTCACAGGAGTTGGGACATGTCCATAACTTTTATTTTGAAATAGTCTGAGATTTTTTAATCACTTAAGAAACCTCATCCCGTCCGTGGGTGAGGTTTCATGCTTTTACAGAAGCCCGCTAGGGCTCCCAGCCTGCCCGCCAACCTTAAGGTTGGACGGGCAGGTCCATTAATGATTTCAATTAGGTCTCTAATGGCCTTAATAGTCAGCTGCGCGCCCATGGATCTAAAAATCTAAATGACACAGGGCGATGTCAGGATGCACACCCAATGTCACCCTGCTTCATTTTACGTGTCAGTGAGTGGGCCCCACCCACCGAACAGAAGATTCTGCCCCTGGAGTAAACCCAAGACAATCGTGCGCCCCAACATCAACGCGCATCATTCAGATTTTCAGTTCGGCGGGTGTGCATCAGAGTCAGCTGTGTGCCTGCCGAACTGCCAAAGGCCAATTAAGGCCAGTTAACTATCAATTGAAACAAGTAACTGAACTGCTCATCCAACCTTAAGGTTGGCGGGCAGGCGAAGAGCCTTGGCGGCCTTCGTGTTTATCAGGAAACCTCATGCATGGGTGGGGTGAAGTTTCATCAATGTTTTCAAAGTCTTGTAAAACATTTTAATAAAATCAATAGACATGTCCCAGCTCATGTGACAGTTTCACACGCCTGCACCCGCTCCCACCCAACCCCCCTAACGGGAAGAAAATTCTCCCCTATGAATTCATGTCCACTATAGTAACTAGGGAATTTAAATTCAATGAATTAAATAAATCTGGAATCAAAAACTAGTATTCGTAATGGCTAAGAAACTAATAGGTTCTTGTTAAAAACCTTTCTGGGTCACTAATGTCCTTTAGGGAAGCAAATTGACATTGTACCTGTTTTGATTCACATGTGACTTCAGATTCGCAGCAATACAGTTGATCCTAAATTGACCTCAAATTGCCTAGCAAGCCAGTTGCATTCAAGAAGGTTGTTCACCACCACTTTCTAAAAGGCAATTAAGGCAATAATGGTGGCCATCCCACATCTGGTGAGCGAATGAAAAAAGGCTAGATAGTCCAATGGGTATTTTTTCCAAAGGCTCTTGCTGCAAAATAGTTGCTTTTGCATAGTTGCTATATCCTTTAAATTGTGACCTGATTAAACTGAGGAGCTTTTGGTTTTCATACTCATTTACAAGACTTTGCGCTGTTCATAATACTGTACTAGCCAGTAAAAGTCTTGGAGCACCATCCCTGATAGCATTGTGGGTGTGCCTACACCACATCGGCTGCAACAGTTCAAGGCAATGGCTCACTATCACTTTCTCATGGGCAATTAGGGATGAGCTAGATAAATCATCATTCTATGTGGGGCTCAAAGCCATGACGCTGGGATTAAGAGTTCCATTAATGACCAACTGAGCTAGCTGGGCTGTGCAGCAATTTGCTCCACAAAACCTTTCCAAACTGGGTGACAGTTCCACAGCTCACTGCCCGAAACTTTCCAAACTTCTGCCCCCACTGGTCTGAGCAAGAAACCTTTGGAAAACTTCATTTTGGCACAGCTTGGTTCTTTGTGGTCTTCAGGGATTTTTTAAAGGGACTTTTTGAAACTTCACTTCATCAATGCACCTGCCAACAAAAAGTATTAGCAACAGTTGCGCAAGCACTGGTGGCAGGAGTTATGTAGGGCAATAAATACTGGCTTGCCAGTGCTGCCCACTTTATTCAGTGAGTGAATAAAAAAATTAAAAGTTTACAACAAAATTCTTCAAACTTTAAGTGTCAGTCGATTAATGTAAAACTGATAATGAATTGAGTATATAAATGTACACTATAAAGTAAATTTTTTCATATCAGAAGGTTCCTAAACACTTTTTTCTAAGCTTCTTTCTAAGAGTCCATATTGTTACACAAGAAGAGCATTTTATTTTCTTGTCTGATGAACATATTGCACTCAAGACTTAAAGAACAGTACCACCACCAAAAAAATTAGCGATGCTTGCGTGGATGTACCCTGTCACTGTTTATTGCAGGGTGCTTCCAAGCAATAATAGGCAAGTATGAAAGGATTACAGTTCCAAATAAACGCACACAGAAAATTGATCTTTATAATATACATTCTTAAAGCATGAAAATAGTACTAAATTTTATTTGTTGTGTACACTTTTCCAAATTAGGATGTTTTTACCAAATTGAAGATAAGTATTTTTTAAAATTAATAATGCATGAAAGCATCTCAAGTTTAAAGATCATAAAACTATAGATTAAAGATCATAAAACTAAAGATTATAAAGATCTTTTATCAAATTATGTAAACAAAACCTATCTGATTAATTCCTCCAAAAACTGATCAATGAAAATCTGCACTGTGGGCCCAGGCTTCAATGTTGGGCATGTTGCTAGTAATTGTAAGAAATTGTTCAATAAAGATAGGCTTCCTGTATATGTACAAATTGTTTTTTTCCTATACCACACTACTCCAAAAATACTCAACCTCAGGAGCCAAGCAGAGTCAGTACACATTCGGGATACAGATCACAATAGATGCACTGGACAAAACAAGGCCATGGCCTCAAACTTTTTTACATTCTCGGAATAGAAATAAACAAACAGTTCTAATTAGTCAAAAGTTATGAACTTTATTTGCAGTTTAAACCTCACTGTTTTAATCAGCATAATTGTGGTTAATTGTCATATATAGAGAAATAAAGAAGGAATGGGTGTCCTGCAGTGTAATCCGAGTAGCTTCACCTTCTAATGACACGTGAACTGACCGCAGCCTAAACCAAAACCAAATAACACAGCAGTCTCTTTCTTTACACAGATGTACTATATTATACTTTCAACTATGTAGCTGATTACCTAAACATTGCGCATTATGATGTGAATTACTAATAGGAATATAATGAAATACAAACCACCATCTACCCTGTAGATTGTTAGAGATCTCATATTACGGCAACTTTGAATTTGACGTTGTAAATAACAGATGCTAAAATGATTTAAAATCACTGTCCCTTTCCACAGATGTGCAGTACTTAGTTTCTCGTAATTAAAGTCAGATTATCAGTGATTGATGTTCATGGGAGTGCATCTATCACTTCAATAATAAAACTTTCAAAAGGTAAAACATGTGAAGAACTTTTATATTGCCCATTTTAATAAAGTTCAATGGATTTTGAGAAAAACAAAGAAAGCATTGAGTTTCATGTCTTATACACTATGGAAAACTAAAAGCCCATCTTTTGCTGAGACTGTGGCCTATAGATTAGAATCAATGCGCTAAATATGCATGGAGACATGGAGGGAGATTTAATGCCCACCCCAAAGCAAGCCTGTCTGGTAGTGGGGGTGGTGGGGTGGGGGAATGGCATTTATTTGTGCTAGAGTTTGTGGAGTGGGGGCCCCATCGCCTTCCCACCTTGTACCTCAATTAAGTCTGCGTTGGGAAGGCTTGTGGACAGCCTTCCCGCCCCAATGCTAATTAAGGCTCTTAAGTGGGCAATTAATACAATTAATATTTCTCACAAGGTTCACTCTTCAATGTTTATTTAAAACCTTAAATTTACAGCATCATAGGAGGCCATTCAGCCCATTATGCCCTATGTTGCCCAACGAGGACCCTTCTTTTCCAATGCCACTTTCCAGCTCTTGGTCCTTAGCCTTGTAGATTACAGCACTTCAAGTGCATAGCCAAGTACATTGTAACTGTTATGAGGGTCTCCGCCTCTACCATTCTTTTTGGCACTGAGTCCCAGGTCTCCACCACCCTCTGGGTGAAAAGAAAAATCCCTCTGAATCCCCCTAAACCTCCTACCTCTTACCCTAAATCTATGTCCACTGGTTACTGACCTCTAAACTAAGGGGAATTGGGCCTTCCTATCCACTCAATCTTAACCCCACATTATTTTATATACTTCAATTAGGTCTCCTCTCAGCCTTCCCCATTTCTAAGAAAACGATCCTAGTCTATCCAATTTTTCCTCATAACTAAAATTCTCCAGTCCAGGCAACATCCTAATAAATCTTCTCTGTGCCCTCTCAAGCACAACCACATCTTTCCCCATAGTGTGGTGACCAGAATGGTACACAGTACTCCAGCTGTGGCCTAACTACTGTTTTATGCAGTTCCACTATAACTTCCCTGAGCTAATATTCAACACCTCAACTAATAAAGCCATGTATCCTGTATGCCTCTGTGACCACCTCATCTACCTGTCCAACCACTATTAGGGATCTGTGGAAATGCACTCCAAGATCCCCGTTCCTCTATACTTCTCAGTATCCCACCATTTATTGCATATCCCTTGCTGTGTTACCCTTTCCTAAATGAATTACCTCACACTCTTCTGGGCTGAACTCCATTTGTCAATGTTCCACCCACTTGGTTAGTCCATTGATATCTTCCAGCAGTCTCCAGCTTTCTTCTTTCTGTTTACTATTTGGGCTACATACTGGAGGATACCAGGAGGCCCATGAACCACATTCTATTGAAGAGGGCAGAAAAGTGGTGGAGAGAGAAAAGAGTAGACCCATCAACTTCTGTAATTGACAAATGTCTCATGTAGGGGGCCCAAAACTCTAGAGCAAACAAAAGCAAACCTCACACCTGAGTAGGCTTAGAGAGAAAAAAATATACAGAAAGATAACTGAAAAAATTATGGGGCAACTTGTGGGCTGCAGTCCTTATGGGAGCACAAATTAGAGAATGACTTCTAATTCTGGAAATCAATTTTAATGACCAGGGAATTTGGAACACTACAAGTTGGAACATAGACATCGGTGCTGATGGATCCGTTCTTCACTCCCACCGAGCAGAGCTCCATGCTGGGTGCAGAATCTCAAGATTTACCATTACCGTCTTGATACGAGAAACCTCTCATCAGATTTAGTCGTGCTTATGTGTCTTAACGTTTGGGAATACCTCAGGTGCAGGGTTTACAGCTGAAAATCTCACATCTGGAATCACGGTTAATGGCTCTGAATCTAACAAGTTCAGGTTGCTTAGAACGGAGATGATTTGTCACTGCTGTGGTTGAGTTAGATAGAAGTGAAAAAGAAAAAGGGCTACAAATCGGACGTTAGATTCAAAGCAGTGTGATTATGGGAACTATTCTATCTGTAGCACTGTAATGTGACTTTAGTACAATAATAGTAGTGCAGCATAATGGTGGTCAAACCCATAACAGATTAGGAATTGGTTTCATGGTGAAGACATTACACTCCACTTTGATTTTGCACCAGTGGCAGTACAACTGGAACCCAGGAACGTCAATCTCTCAAAACTTTTAAGTTTTAAACTATAGCATGAACTAGACCATCCTCAAAGCCCCTCCCCAATGTTCTTTCCTTCCTGCCCTTCTCCCCAAGAACTAACTTTTTCTGGGACATTTTCTTGGCCTATAAACTTTTCACGTGAAAATTGTTTGAGAGCAATTGTTGCACCCAAATTAATGTTTCCCTTACCAGATGTTCACACATATGCACATTCCATTGCAGACTGGTTGCAAGCAAGAACCCTGGCTGACCTTTTTCCCTCTGTAGTACTGGCCAATTATAATGATTATTCCAGCACTCCACTGGCTCATCTCACATCTTCCATCCTTGATTTACTGATCACATTCAAAACTCTACTGTCCCTATGCCAACTTGCACCAAGTTCCATTCTCCCATCAGCCATTTGTTTGCTGACCTATATTAGCTCCCAGTTCACCAATGTCTGAAATATAAAACTCATTCTTCAGCCACTTAAACTTCAGAGATTTATGTGGTCCTGCAACTCTGGCCTTTTCAACATGCCTCATTCTCTTTGACCCACCATTAGCAACCATGCCTTCAATGACTTCAGCCCCAAGTTGTGGAATTGCTGCCCTAAACATTTCCATTTTGCCACCTCCCTCTCTGCTTCTTGGTAATTACAGTGAAACTGCCAGTTTTTCTATCATTCTTCCTCGAAAACTGGCAACAACTTCAGCAGTCTGCACATACAAAAGTCCAGAAGTTGCTGGTGGAGGTGGTGGCATAGTGGTATTGTCACTGAACTGGTATTCTAGAGAGCCAGGGTAATGCTCTGGGGGCCCAGGTTCAAATCGCACCATGGCAGATGGTGAAATTTGAATTCAATAAAAATCTGGAACTAAAAAGTCTGATGATGACTATAAAACCATTGTCGATTGTAAACGTATCTAGTTCACTAATGCCCTTTAAGGAAGGAAATCTGTTGTCCTTTCTTGGTCTGGTCTACATATGGTTGTCTCTTTAAAAAAAAAAGCCCTCTGAACAAGGGAAATTAGGGATGAGCAATAAATGCTGGCCTATGAACAAATAAAAAAAAATCTAATCTTCCCCATGGGTGTGCTGTTGAAGTGAAGGCATTCCTCCTGAGTAAAGTGGTTATTATCCCCACCTGTCATGTAAGAAACCAGGGTTCAATTTCCTACTGGGGAGAAGTTGGGGGGTAAGGGGAGAGCGTAGCACCTTGCCACACTATTTGGAGTGTCTCATTGTGCTTTAGTCCTCACCTTCACCCAGCTCCCACCTGTGACACCAATGTTATGGTAAAGGCAGAGTTGTTTAAGTCCCAGAGGGAAATTTGGAACAACTATTATAACCTATTTTTAATTGGTATGTTTGAGATGCAGCTCTGAATTCAGGGCCAGGATTTTTCAGTCAGCATGCAGGGATGGGCACGACATGCTAGCGTGTAAAATGACGCCCGATGTCAAAGCGCTGTCTCGCAATGTTTTGCTCGGTGGGCGTGCACCAGAGTCGGCTGCGAGCCTGCCGATAACTGATAGGTCTATTAAGGCCATTAACGAATTAATTAATGTCATTTTTTATGCAGGTGGTCCAACCTTAAGGTTGGTGGGCAGTCAAAAAGGCCAAGCAGCCTTCATGTTTTTTAGGAAACTTTCCTAAAGCTTTTACTACTTAAATGAAAATTTTGTATGAAAAATAAAAAACATGTCCCATCTCTTTGACACAGTCACATGAGAGGACATGTCTCATCAAATTTTTAATTTCTGTAAAAATGTTTTTACAAACCGCTTCAATCTCCCTGAGGCAGCTCTGTGGCTCAGGAAGATCTGCGCAAAAGAGCACTGGCCCTAACTCTCCCTCCCCCCACCAACACCTGCACAGGTAGCACGCTACCACTCGGGTATTACGCTGGGTGGGCCTTAATTGACCCGGCCATGTAAAATGGCAGTGCGACCACCCCCACCATTCCTGCTGAGCCCACCCAATGCGGGAAAATTTCTGGCTCAGGAATAAGTCCACCGAGCCTCGAAAGGTTTTTTTATATATAAAACTAAATTAAACATTTCTTCATTTAACAACAAATTAAACACATACACGTCTACAAATTACTACTATAATAACTTTTAAACAAATCCCCAAATTAATCAGTCCCAGGCAAATCTTCACCAAGGCAATTGTAACCCATAGACTTTAAACAGACATCAGATAAAGCACATTTGACCTTACAAATTCAAAATGAGGTTCCTTTCGACGTGTTTCCTTTGTAGACACAGTTGTAGACACTTGTAGACTGGTTAGGTCTTAAATGCACACACAAAACTCTTTTCTGTTTATACCGAGTTTCCTCTTTAAATGTAAATTTTCCATTGTATCCTGGGCTATGAGCATCACGGGCAACATTTTCCCCCCATCAGGGGAGATGTGCGGGAGCAGGCACCGGCGGGCGGCCTTCCGAATGGCGCCTCCAGTAGGGGGGCGGGGTGCATCCATCATGCGTGGGCGGGCCAATTAAGGCCCACCCAGTGTGACATCTGCCAGGAAGTACTATCCACTCCCTGTGCAGGCGGAGGAAGTACCCTCAGCTGGGAGTGCGCTCTTTCGTGCATGCGTGCGAAAGAGTGCACAGATCTCCCTGAGGCAAAGTGCTGCCTCAGGGAGATTGGCTTCAATTTAAAACTTTTAATAAACATGTTTAAAATTTTTCCCTGTCATGTCCCCTCATCTGACACTGTCACATGAGTTGGGACATGTCCATAAGTTTTATTGAATACTTTCTCAAAAATTTAAATACCTCATCCCGCCCGCGGATGAGGTCTCATGCTTTCCCGAGGCCCGCCTGAGCTCCCGGCCTGCCTGCTAACCTTCAGGTTGGACAGGCAAGTTCATCAATGAGGTTAATTAGTTTTTTAATGGCCTTAACAGGCCGTTGACAGTTTGGCAGGCGCCGAACTGAAAATCTAAATGATGCGGGGAGATATCGGGACACACTCCAGATGTATCCCCGCGTCATTTTACACGTCAGCCCTGCCCCTGCACGCCAACCAGAAAAACCTGCCCCACATCTTCTAACAATAACATTTTCATTCCATTAATTTTATTAGTAATAAAACACGCTGCTTGGTGTCTCCCAGATAGGTGCAAGATTTTACCCATTCTTTTGAATGCTTTATTCAACAAATGCAAATGTACTCTTTGCCTTCTATCCTTACTTACTATTTACCCAACTAACATCTCAAACTACGTTACAAAGTACTCAGACGAACTGGCTTTAATCCAATTAATACACATGCACAGACACCACCAAACTCTATTTTAAAAAATAATTCCAATAACGTTATAGACATTAATATCTCTTCATGACACCAAGTAGTTGTTCTAATTTGACAGCAACCACACCCCTGTAAACTGCTTCAACAGGCGGGGCCAAACCAGATGAAGGTAGCCATCAGGTCTTCTACCCTCGGTGACTTAGGAATTCGTCTAATCTGGTATGCAAATCATTCTGGTAGACTGGGCGGATGAGATTAATCTAAAGTCGGGTCTGCACTGTTTTATGGAACATGTAGAGCTCGACAAGACCTGATCACCCACTGCATCCGGATGTATCTCCAACCATCTAGATTAATCTTGCCACTGAGCCAAGATAGATCAGGGCAAGAGAGTAAGACTGACGATACACAAATCTCTTCTGCTATTAATCTTAAACTATGTTCATCGGCTTTCTATCATCTGTCATCTACCAACTATCTGTCACAAGTCCTGTGGGGATGGGTAAATGGGATAGCAGCAAGTGTGGATTCACTAGGAACTGTAGCCGTGAACCTACACACTAGCAGCTCGGGCTATAAGGTCATTTTTCACTGGAAAGAAGCAGCCCTTTACAAGACCAGAATGCTCACCTCCCTTGTATGAGGAAGGGACTAGAAGAGGTGCCCTAAAAATGGTCTGCTTCACTTTTCTGGCCAACAGGCCATGGCTGGTGGGGATCCCTTTAATGCGGTCATAAGTCAATCTCAAAAAACAAAGTAGAAATGACACTGGTCACCATTGGTGCATGGAACATGTGCACTCTCATGGACACTCACTTGCAACAGAATCTTCTGGGCATATATCAGCCTTAGCAGTCACCTAAATACCTGCCAGAAACCTATCAAGTAGACCAAATGCTGAACATAATCATTTTCACCCCAAAAGACAAACAAGAAAAGCTGTTGAAGTCTCCATAGTCCCCACTGCAATCAAATAGAAACCAATGAACTAATGAAAACGTGCCCTTTGACCCTATTTTTCTTGCTGTAAAAACTCTTGAAAAAGTTACCTTTGTTGAATGAAATGTGACTGGGTTTATAACAGTGCACTAATTTCATATTAATTTGAACAACCTCTCTGGAATGGAAAACTGATTTTATAATTGTGGATTGTCAAATTTCCCCATTATAATAAAAATCACATTTTTAAAATAATTTTAGTTTTGTTTGAAAGTTCACTTTCCACCTTAATTCCATATGTACGCTGCAATCATCTATCTTTGCAAAAACTGGTTAAAAGTGAAGTATAATCAGCTCATTTACTTTGGTTTGCCGTCTGTGAGAATATTTCAATGTAATTAGCTGCTTACCTTGCTTAGTGACATCACCGATGCTGGATGCCTGGAGACCTCTTTGACTTGGCAACAGATTCACACTGACAGCAGGAAAGGGAAATCCATTGGGCAGAGAACATCAGATCTATGTATGCTGTGTATTGCACTGCATAAGGCTAATACATGCTCAACTGCAGGCAACCATTATTGAATAAAGTTTATTTACACCTCCCCAACAGAGAAGGCAGCAGAGAGAGCAATGTAACAAAATGATCAGATCTTACAATATACCACAATTGGAGCAGCTTTCTTTGAGGTCAGTGGTGAGCACCATTGATTCCAGGCCAAAATTTCCTTCTGCTTGGTGTCAACGTTTGTCTAATTGTATTCCTCTCTTGGGGGTATTTTACAATGTTAAAGGTGCTATATAAATGCAAGTAGGTTCTATTGTAACTACTCAATTCTAATACCCACCAGTACATGTTGAATCATCATTTGGAGCAGTGACTCAGGCTGCTTCACTGCACCCTCCTTACCCCAACGACTCCAAAGCCTATTGTAATGTCCTACTGCTGTTGCCCGAGCTGGGATCAGCTAATGCAATGCAAACAGCTAGGGAATTGAACCTTGGACACATTTACATGCTTGCCTTAGTTCTACACTGGGTTGTGCATGCTCCAGACAGGTCACTGTGGGGCAGCTGTAGCTTTACTGGTAGCAAACGGCTGATAGAACAATTTAAACATTAAAAATCACAGCACCAATCAAGGTGTTGACAAGCACAATGTTAGAACTCAGCTCTCAAAATCAAACCACAAGACTGGTAGAAATTGCACCACCATTTTCACTTTTAGCATAACAAAGCTTGTAGATCATATATTCCAAACAGTGGGGGATAGATTCTTTTCAGACAGGGTTGATAAAATTCCTTCTACAGGGGAAATCTAATTAAAACTGTGGTCAGACCAGGGCTGGTAGCAAGTCTCTTTGTGGAATTCAATCCTGGTTTATTCTAAATCATCCATATTATCACTGTCTTTTCTGCCTCTGATTCTACCACATTTTTCTTCTGGTTTCTTCTCTCATTGCCTTTTCTTCGTCCTGACAATTTATGCCAGTCAATGATAATGTGCAAATTCTACATTCCGAGAAGAGCACAGCACAAAGGAAGATGAATCAGCACGAGGCAGAAGAGGTCTGTTGACATTCTTGGAAATGGTTCATGGTTTCCCCCAAGATCCCAGCACTCTCTGGAAATCTGCTAATTAGTAAGAGCATTTTTACCAGTGACAGAAGTGTGGGGGAGGGATGCACAGTAACAGATGGGATTCGCAAGACAAGTAGCAAGCATTAAACTACCAAGCGAGACATCTCTTTAAGCTAACAGCTGGCTGAGAATTCTAAAGTACTATGTTAAAACCTGGGAGAGGTTTGAAATCTGTAGTCTGTATATTCAAATACAAATAAATAAGTGTTTTATGATTGACATATTCAATTTTATATGGCACATTATTTTGCAAAAATTGAACACAAAAGCAAATTATTTCCAATGCACAAACTTTCCATTAACAATTAAGAAATACCTTCTGGTTGACTTCAGGTGTAACACTCCAATAAAGGTGTTTTATAAAATGAGTATTACAGGCTGACCTATAATTGACCCCAGGATCTAACCAAGGAGCAATTTGTTTCTAATTGATCCAGGAAGGCATAGCAATTGCATCTTCAAGTGTCTGCAGCTGGCAGTCCACTCAATCACTCCTTGCCTCAATCCATTTGTTCCTGAAATCCTTCACTCCAGTTTTTGTCTCCTGCAAACCCAATTACTCCAATGTGTTCCTGACCTGCATCCTATTTTCCATCTTCTATGTACTTCAGCTCATCCAAAATTCAACTGACTGTATGCAGACCCTCTGGACCAAGTCCCATTCGCTCCCTGACCTAAATTTCCTTAAAGTTCCCAACACCTCCAACTTAAAATTCTTATATCAGCTTTAAAGTCTCTCGGTAGCCTCAAACTGACCTATTTCTGCAACTTCCTCCAGCCGAATAGCACCCTGAGAATTCTGTGTTCCTGCAGTTCTGGCCTCTGGTACATCACCCATTCCTCTAACCCGAATATGAGCAGCCATGCCTTGAACCATCTAGGTTCCAACCTCTGGAATTCCCTCCCTTAAACTTCTCTACTATATTTTTCTTATTTCCCTTAAGGCCTTCCTTAAAACCTACCTCTGGCCAATTAATTCCTCCTAATATCACTATGTCTGGCTCAATGTAAACTGCACCTTTGTGAAACATCTTGGGACATTTTTCACACTACATAGCTGTTGTTAAGGGACATAATTAATGGATAATTTTCCACCAGGGCCACAGTGTGTTTTACCGAGAAGTGGGCAAGTGCCTTGCACATTACACAGAAGATAGGCTAGTCTCTTCTGAGACCCTTTCATTTTAATAATCATGCAGCAATGAATCTCAAATTAGGACAAACATTCAAGTGCATCAACGTACATTATGAACAGATTCAAACGATTCTTTTACCCTTATTAATAAATTGGCTGTGGTGTTTCCATAGTCAAATGGTGAATACAAGTGTTTTTAGGTGGAAACAAAATTGGAACAGAAACTTTAGAAACTTATTTTGGAGAGCCACATATAGGCAACTGTTTGTGTACATGGGGCAGGATTTACGGATCGTTGGGCAGGCAGGGCAGGCGGGCCTGGGAGAGGCCAGGAGATGGTCTGCCGCCCACGATTGGCATCCGACTGCGATTCCACGCTGGCTGGAAAATTAATGGCTAACCAGTATGAAACTCGCACTGAGAACCTCATGGGTGGGGGCAGGAGGAGTTTGAACACAAAAGCCTGCGCCAGCTCGGGGGACCGTGCTCTGAAAGATCCCTGAAGGCAGGGAGCTGAACAGTTTTAAAATCAACAATAAAGATTTTTAAAATCTGAAAAAAAGTCCCGATATGCGACTCAGTCACAGTAACATCAGCAAAATAAAAATTCTGCCCACAAATTCATATTTATTTTTTATGTAATTGTGGAAACTTCATCCCAAACAAAAGGTTGGATGAGCAGCTAAAAAGAGGTTTTAAAAACAAAAAACTGCGGATGCTGGAAATCCAAAACAAAAACAGAAATACCTGGAAAAACTCAGCAGGTCTGGCAGCATCGGCGGAGAAGAAAAGAGTTGACGTTTCAAGTCCTCATGACCCTTCAACAGAACTGATCTTTATTTACAAATATAAGCTGGTTTAAGGTGGGGGGGTGGGGGAGAGAAGTGGAGGGGGGGGTGTTAGGATAGGAGCAGATCATCAAAAGATGTCACAGACAAAAAGAACAAAAGAATACAGAGGTGTTGAAGTTGGTAATATTATCTAAACGAATGTGCTAATTAAGAATGGATGGTAGGGCACTCAAGGTATTGCTCTAGTGGGGGTGGGGGGGGCATAAAAGATTTAAAAATAATGGAAATAGGTGGGAAAAGAAAAATCTATATAAATTATTGGAAAAAAAAACAAAAGGAAGGGGGAAGAAACAGAAAGGGGGTGGGGATGGAGGAGGGAGCTCAAGACCTAAAGTTGTTGAATTCAATATTCAGTCCGGAAGGCTGTAAAGTGCCTAGTTGGAAGATGAAGTGCTGTTCCTCCAGTTTGCGTTGAGCTTCACTGGAACAATGCAGCAGGCCAAGGACAGACATGTGGGCAAGAGAGCAGGGTGGAGTGCTAAAATGGCAAGCGACAGGGAGGTTTGGATCATTCTTGCGGACAGACCGCAGGAGTTCTGCAAAGCGGTCGCCCAGTTTACGTTTGGTCTCTCCAATGTAGAGGAGACCGCATTGGGAGCAACGAATACAGTAGACTAAGTTAGGGGAAATGCAAGTGAAATGCTGCTTCACTTGAAAGGAGTGTTTGGGCCCTTGGACGGTGAGGAGAGAAGAAGTGAAGGGGCAGGTGTTACATCTTTTGCGTGGGCATGGGGAGGTGCCATAGGTGGGGCTTGAGGAGTAGGGGGTGATGGAGGAGTGGACCAAGGTGTCCCAGAGGGAACGGTCCCTACGGAATGCTGGCGGGGGGGTGAAGGGAAGATGTGTTTGGTGGTGGCATCATGCTGGAGTTGGCGGAAATGGTAGAGGATGATCCTTTGAATGCGGAGGCTGGTGGCGTGATAAGTGAGGACAAGGGGGACCCTATCATGTTTCTGGGAGGGAGGAGAAGGCGTGAGGGTGGATGCACGGGAGATGGGCCGGACACGGTTGCGGGCCCTGTCAACGACCGTGAGTGGAAAACCTCAGTTAAGGAAGAAGGAGGACATGTCAGAGGAACTGTTTTAGAAGGTATCATCATCGGAACAGATGCGACGGAGGCGAAGGAACTGAGAGAATGGGATGGAGTCCTTACAGGAAGCGGGGTGTGAGGAGCTGTAGTCGAGATAGCTGTGGGAGTCGGTAGGCTTGTAATGGATATTGGTGGACAGTCTATCACCAGAGATTGAGACAGAGAGGTCAAGGAAGGGAAGTGTCAGAGATGGACCATGTGAAAATGATGGAGGGGTGGAGATTGGAAGCAAAATTAATAAATTTTTCCAAGTCCCGACGAGAGCATGAAGCAGCACCGAAGTAATCATCGATGTACCGGAGAAAGAGTCGTGGAAGGGGGCCGGAGAAGGACTGGTACAAGGAATGTTCCACATACCCCATAAAGAAATAGGTTTTAATTAATCAAGGGCCTTAATGGGCCTCTTAACTGTTGGCGGGCATGCTGCTGACTCTTGTGTGCGTCTGCCAACCGAAATATCACACAAGTGCATGATGGCGTCGGGACTCTTGCCCGACGTCACCGTGCAATATTTTTCGCCCAATCGGGTCGGGTAGGCACCCGCCCGTGGGATGTAAAATCATGTCCAAGATTTCAATTCTAATTGTTTACAAAGCAGTCACATTTTTAGAAGCTCAAACAGAAATCATGATGTCGGAAAGTTGAAGAGAAAATATTTTATAAAAGCAAGACTTTTAACTTATAGTTGGTTATAAAGCAAGCTTAACTTCTCAAAAATGGCCCTTACCACTTCAAGTAATTAAATAAGCAGTTGTTATCAATACCATTGCACACATTGAGTATTTTCATCTTGCCACAGTGCAATGTCCAACATTTGTGCACAACAGATATTTGGCCAGAATTGACCCTTTACTGGCTGTGGGGACACTATCAGTTGCAATCAGTGACCTGGTTTACATGCTGCCCACTGTCCCACGGAACAGCATGGACCACCTCGGTCTTAATGGCACCAAGCAGCCCTGCTAATTACAGTGATGACAGCCACCTCTATAGAGAATCAGGGATGTAACAAAATGCATAACAGCACCAAACAACCCCTCAGTCCTTCTTGCAGTTCCGGAGGAACTATATTCATTCCTCATAGCAGTGAAATGTGTTTCAATTTAGATCAGTAGGAGGCCTACCCCAAGTATTGATCATGCATTGCAGTGGCACAAATTGGTTGTAATTGCACCTAAGGCCTTCCATGAGGCGCTGTAGGCCATCGGCAGCAGCAAAATTGTGTTCAACCACAATCTGTAGTCTCATGCTTCGGCATATCCCCCACTCGACCATTACCATAAAACTGGAGGATTAACCACGGTTCAATGAAGAGTGCAGGAGAGAATGCCAAGAGCAGCACCAGGCATACCTAAAAATGAACTACAACAAAGGACTATTTGCATGCAAGGCAACATGCAAAAACACAACTAAATAATCCCACAACCAACAGATTAGACCTAAACTCTGCAGTCCTGCCACATCCAGTCACAAATGTCATGGTGTTGGACAATGAAACAACTAACTGGAGGAAGAGGCTCCAGAAATATTCTCATCCTTGAAGATGGGGAGCCCAGCTCATCAGTACAAAAGGCAAGGCTAAAGCATTTGCAACCATCTACAGCTAGAAGTGCCAAGTGGATGATCCATCTCGGCCTCTTCCTGAGGTCCCCGGCATCACAGATGCCAGTCTTCAGCCAATTCAATTTACTTTACATGACATCAAGAAACGGCTAAAGGCACTGGATCCTGCAAAGACTATGGGAATTGACAACATTCTTGCAGTAATATTGAAGACTTGTGCTCCAGAATTAGCTGTGGCCCCAGCTAAGGTGTTCCAGTACAGCTACAACACTAGCATCTACCCATCAAGGTGGAAAATTGGCCAGGTATGTCCTGTGTATAAAAAGCAGAACAGCAAGGCATTTGACAAGGTCCCACATGGCAGATTGGTCAGGAAAGTAAAAGCCCATGGGATTCAGGCTTATGTGGCAATCTGGATAAAATGTTGGCTTTGTAACAGGAAACAAAGGTTAATGGTCGATGGATGCCCTTGCGAATGGAAAGTTGTCTCAAGTGGTGTTCCACAGGGCTTGGTGTTAGGACCCTTGTTGTTTGTGTTATATATTAACGATTTGGTCGTAAACATGGGGGGCACAATTGGGAAATTTGCAGATGACACGAAGATTGGCCAAGTAGTGGATAGTGTAAAGGATAGCCATAATCTCCAAAATGATATAGATGGGTTGGTGGAGTGGGCGGTAAAGTGGCAGATGGATTTTAACATAGAGAAGTGTAAGGTCATACATTTAGGGAGGTCAAACAGTTACAAGGATTACAAAATAAATGGGAATATACTAAGAGGGGTAGACAAAATGAGAGATCTTGGTGTACAAGTACACAGGTCCCTGAAGGCAGTAGTTCAAATAGACAAGGTTGTAAAGAAGGCACATGGAATGCTCTGCTTCATTGGCAGAGGTATAGAATATAAAAGTAAGGATATAATGTTGGAATTGTATAAAACACTGGTGAGGCCACAACTGGAGTATTGTGTGCAATTCTGGTCACCACATTACAGGAAGGACGTAATAGCTCTGGAGAGAGTGCAGAGGAATGTTGCCAGGGTTAGAAAAGTGTAGCTACGAGCAGAGATTGGATAGGTTGGGGTTATTTTCCTTAGAACAAAGGCGGCTGAGAGGTGACTTGATTGAGGTGCACAAAATTATGAGGGGAATAGATAGAGTGGACAGGATAAAATTTTCTCCCTTGATGGAGAATTCTAGAACCAGGGGACATAGATTCAAGATAAGTGGCAGAAGGTGTAGGGGGGACATGAAGAACTTTTTTACGCAGAGGGTAGTGGGTGTCTGGAATTCGCTGCCCAAGTTGGTGGTAGAGGCAGAAACTTTAAACTCTTTGAAAAAGTACCTGGATCTGTACCTAAAGTGCTGTAAGCTGCAGGGCCATGGGCCGGGTGCAGGAAGGTGGGATTAGAAAAGGCACCTGGGTGTCCTCGGGCTGGCATGGACAAGATGGGCCAAATGGCCTCCTTCTGTGCTGTAACTTTTCTATGGTTCTAGAAGGGCTCAAACCCCATGTGGATATTTACTAATTTGCACAACAGAGAGCTTTATTTGACTAAGCAAGAAAGAAAGTACATACATAACACTTTTCATAACCTCAGGATGTCCCAAAGCACTTCACAGACAATAAGGTATTTTTGAGCTTACATTTCATCACATTTCCACTTCTCTTCAGCTCTGAAGAAGGGTCATATGGACTTGAAACAATAACTCTGTTCCTCTCCACAGGTGCTGCTAGACCTTGTGAGTTTTTCCAGCATTTCCGATTCTTGTTTCAGACACCATAACAGCCCCCCTTCACACCTGGACATCAAAACCATCCCCCCTCACACCTGGACATCAAAACCATCCCCCTTCACAGCTGGACATCAAAACCATCCCCCTTCAAACCTGGACATCAAAACCATCCCCCTTCACACCTGGACATCAAAACCATCCCCCTTCACACCTGGACATCAAAACCATCCCCCTTCACAGCTGGACATCAAAACTCTCCCCCTTCACAGCTGGACATCAAAACCATCCCCCTTCACACTTGGACATCAAAACCATCCCCCTTCACACCTGGACATCAAAACCATCCCCCTTCACACCTGGACATAATCGATCCCTCCGTCCACCAACATGCCCCTTCCCAACATGCCCCTCCATTCCCTTTGCCACCTTGCTACATCCCTGTAATACCCTCTCAGCACTCCTAATGACCAATGCCCCACTCTAAGCCTACAGACCCCCACTGCATCTTCAGTCTTCTCCTAGGCTTCTTTAACACCCTCCCCACCAAAACGACCCTTGCTGCCTAACTGTATGTCGTGGTGCTTTCCACTCTGCAGCTCGAGAATCAGATCCCACAGCGACATCCCTGAAAGACGATCTGAACCCATTGCAAAGTGCCTGGAAGAAGGTCCAAAGTCTGAGCGAGGTTGCTGCACGGAGAACTCCCACCTTCTGGAAGCCACTTCGCAGAGGAGCCACGTGGATGAGGCTCCACCCACCCTGTGCTGCAATTGGTGCTCCTGGGTCCATTTGCTGGAGGCCTCCATCGTCTTCTCAACAGATGTCTGCAAGTTGACCAAGGCCCTTAGGGTAAATCCTGAATTTGCATGCAGTGTTGGTCCAGACACATCCTGACTGGTGTGTTTTTGCACTGGCATTGTGGTGAATAGGGCATGGGGGGAAGATTATGGTCTGGCCTTCATCTGCATCCCATTAATGGGATGACAAATTGGTTTCAGGCCAGGCTGTAGCAAGAAATCCCAATCCACTTTTGAAGGCAATATCGGAAGATCCCGCTGTCATTTCACGCTAGCATGAAACTAGTTTTTAGACCTCCTGCTGAGTTCTCCTCCCACCCCCACCCACCCCCACACACATGCCCATCATTGATCCAGCCAACAGGGGCATGAGAGCAATAACCTGCTCACTGACACCCAGTTTGAGCTCCTCATTACAGCCTTGGATCAAACATGGACAAAAAAGCTGACGTCCTGAGGTGAGGTGAGAAAGACTGCCCTTGACATCAAGACCAGATTTGATTGAGTGTGGCATCAAGGAGCCCGAGCAAAACTGGAATCAGTGGGAATCAGGGAGAAAACTCTGCACTGTATGGAGCCATACTTAACACAAAGGAAGATGGTTGTGGCTGTTGGAGGTCAGTCATCTCAGTTCCAGGACATCACTGCAGGAGTTCCTCAGGGTAATGTCCTAGGGCCAACCATCTTCAGCTACTTCATCAATGATCTCCCTTCCATCATAAGGTTAGAAGTGGGGATGTTCACTAATGATTGCATAATGTTCAGCACCATTCGCGACTCCTCAGATACTGAAGCAGTCCATGTCTGAATGCAGCAAGGCCTGGACAATATCCAGGCTTGGGCTGACAAGTGGCAAGTAACATTCACGCCACACAAGCGCCGGGCAATGAACATCTCCAACAAGGGAGAATCTAACCATCACCCCTGACATTTAATGGCATCGCCATCACTGAATTCCCCCACCCTGCATCCCCCCACTATCAACATCCTGAGGGTTACCATGGACCAGAAATTGAACTGAACTAGCTGTATAAATACTGTGGCTATAAGACCAGGTCAGAGGCCAGGGATCCTGCGACGAGTAACTCACCGCCTGACTCCCCAAAGCCTGTCCACCATCTACAAGACACAAGTCAGGAGTGTGATGGAACACTCCCCACTTGCCTGGATGAGTGCAGCTCCCACAACACTCAAGAAGCTTGATACCACTCAGGACAAAGCAGCCTGCTTGATTGGCACCACATCCACAAATGTTCACTCCCTCCAACGCCAACACACAGTAGCAACAGCGTGTACCATCTACAAGATGCAACACAGGAATTGACCAAGGCTCCTTAGATAGCACCTTCCAAACCCACGACCACTACCATTTAGAAGGACAAAGGCAGCAGACAGATGGGAACACCACCACCTGGAAATTCCCCTCTTCACTCACCATCCTGACTTGGAAATATATCGCTGTTCCTTCACTGCCGCTGGGTCAAAATCCTGGAACGCCCTTCCCAACAGCACTATGGCATGCTTACACCACAGGGACTGCAGTGGTACCTTCTCAAGGGCAACTAGGGATGGGCAATAAATGCTGGCCTAGCCAGTGACACCCACATCTCCTGAATGAATTTGAAAAATGCAATGCAGCAAGTTTTTCCAAGAGTTCTTAGCAGCTCCCCACAACACATGATGTATCCCACTGAGAAGAAGGGCAGCAGGTACACAGGAACACCATCATTTCCAAGTTCCCTTCCAAGTCAAACATCAAACTGATGTGCATCCATAGCAATAACAAAGGTGCGATATTAAATGAAAGTTAATGTAAAACATTCCAGGAGCGACTGTGAAACAAAATTTGGTGCTGAGCCACATAAGGAGATATTAGACACATTTTTTTAAAAAAAATTGGTTAATGAGGTAGGTTTTAAGGAGCATTTTCAAGGAGGGACAAGGGAGAGAGCAGCAGAGATATTAAGGGAGGTAATTCCGGCCTAGGCGGCTGAAGGCGTTTTGTTGCTGTTCCTTCACCGTCACATAAAATATAATGTCTGAGGCTGCACCTCTAATCTAGAAATGATAGATATTACTAATTAGATAAATGTTACAAAACACATCCAGTCAAAGAGCGCACTGAAAGTTTAAATGAATCTGAAGGCAGATTTTTAATTTAGCTGCTCTGATCTAGTGAAGAGTCTGGAGTGTTTGCACCCTGTATGTTACAGAATCCTACTATTTGTTTTATCTGTATTGTCCTTAAGGAAGTCAAAAGATGTTCACTGGGCAAGATCATTCCCCTTTAAATCCATTAAATTATTGAGTGAGCTAATGCGACTGCTCCACAAGGGTTAAACACTAGGATACCCTAGAATGTGCTATACATGTGCAAGGTCTTTCCTTCTGACAGGATATCTTGTTAGAATAGTTTCCAATGTATTATCTGTTACTGATGTTTGACTAATGGGTTCAGTGTCTTCAAATTTCTTACATATTGGTACAGTGTTAACACATTTAAGTTCTTGTAAAGCTTCACTATTACTCCTTTTAATCCATAGAAGTCTTAAAAATATTCGTAAGCATATTGCGGATGTTGGAATCTGAAATGAAAGCAGAAATGCTGGAAACTCAGCAGATCAGGCAGCCTTAGTGGAGAGTGAAACAGAGTTAATGTTTCAGGTCATGACCTCTCATCAGAATACAGATCTTTAAAAATATGTGAACAGTTCCAGTGACAATTTATGTCTATTCTTGCATTACAGAATTAAGATATTAAAAGATTAGAACCGCTTTTTGTCCCTCAGAACTCTGTTCTCCCATTATTGCCATGGAACCACCAAAATGGCAGCTGTTGCCAAATTCTTCAGCAGTTTTATGTACTTCAGATGGTCATAAATAAATTAAATGTTCCCTTGTCTGAGTAAGTCACTACTGCAGAGTCAGCATATCTGCTACATTGAAACACTCTGTCTAATGTCCCCCTCCCCCCACCATTTTGAACACTCTCAGACTAAGCCAGATAGAGAAAAAGATCATAGCTTGGTTCCAGCTACATTAGCTGATCACAGTCAGGTTGCTACAATTGGTCTCAGCACATGCTACAGTGGGCATCAAACAAAGGCAATCAGCCAAAGATCCCATTCCAAGCACCAACCAATGTCCTTGTTTGAAATTGGGTGTATAAGTATAGATTGGGCCTTGCTGAAGTATGTCTCTTCTCACTTCCAGTCCTGTGGTGGAGGGAGATTCACATAACCGGGTCACATGAGGGGCAGATCACTTGGGTGTTTACAGGTTAGCTTGGGGGAGGGGTGGGGTGCAAAGGGAACTTCTTGCTTTACATGGCCTACAAGCCATGCTGTACAGGCACTTCTCCTTTGATTCCAGCCCTTCACAACCACCATCACCATTAACTGAAAGTAAATGGAGGCATGCAGTGCGGATTTAAATGACCCACTCACCTCCAGGTTTATGCCCCATCCCATAACCTCCCTCCATTAAAAATGGAACTGGACAGGTTGCCCAAAAACCAGCAGATCATTTTTCTATTGATGGTGTTAGATGTACATTTTACAAACCTCCGCATACTTAGAAAGAAAAAGGCCTTTTAAGAACATATATTGATTTATTTGAATCTCAGTATCATACACTTCCCATGATGACAAACCTTTTGCCTGGCCCAACAGCAAGCTTCATTAGTCAGTAAGGGAGCTCAATCCTTGATAATAATGAGAACTAATAAATCCACATTTGCTGGTTCTGGAATATTGAGATTTTACTCTTCAATTTGTTTACATTTGTTTTGCGTCAGAAGTCTTTGCCCAGAGGGCACAGTGATTGCACATTAGGCTGACAACAGGATATCAATTACTTTGCAGCAATATTCTCAAATGATATATATTTGCAAATAAGCCCATTCCACAGCAAGGAAATGGTAAAATAGATGATTTACTTCTGCAATACAAATATCACCTGCTTACATTAAATGTAGCTACAACATGTAAAAAAGCAAAAAAAGTCTAAAGGGTTGGATGCATTCTTACAGTACAGTCGTCTAATAGAAATCACAATACTACTGTAATTTTCATGAAAAGAACATCAATTTTATTGTTAATGTGGAAACCTTCAAGTGCAGTCTCATGTTAGGCCATTCTAGTGACATCAATTATGGAAATAACCTCATGCAGTACAGAGTCAGACAATCCATCCATTAGAAGCCTAGGTTGGAGGTGGGGGTGGGGTGATCATGAATTGAAATTGGTTTGAGAGTCAGTCTACAGTTGACTGGCCAGGAAATCCACAATACACCTTTGCACATAGAGCTTGATTTTCCAGATCACAGTGTCCTTGCAGTGACTCTGAAATCTGATTGAATCCTTGGCTCCTACTGATTCCAACTGAGCTTTTCCAAGGCACACAAGGACTCTCCTTGGTGGGAGAGGGGAGTAGAAGAGGCAGAGGGAAGTCTTCATGTCAGGTTAAAATTTTGTTACATGCAGTTAAGGGTAAAGATCAGATTAAGTTCTTTGAACAAAAGCTGTACCCCCTAAACTTTCCCTCCTCTTTAAAAGATGTTATACAAGTTCAAAGCATTTTAAAATTAAGCCCAAAAGACCAATATTGTTTTCAGTTAAATATGTATGTGGCTTCTGGAATGTTACAGAGAGAGGATACTGTGTTCTCATGGAACACAAGTATATTTTTCACACTCTGCCCCCTTTCCCACGTCGACGAAAATATGCAAAGCTGAAAATGGGATTCTTCAGCCCCTTCTCCGTCCCAAAATGGACAGAGGCAATGAAAATCTGAAGCCGAGCAGAGAAGAGATATCACTGTCCTTCACTGTTGCAGGAGAAAAACCATGGAACTCCCTTCCTAACATAACTGTGGGTGTACCTACACCACATGGACTGCAGCGGTTCATGAAGGCAGCTCACCACCACCTGCTCAAGGCAACTAGGACTAGGCAATAAATGTTGGCCCAGCCAGCTCACGTCCCGTGAATGAATAAAAAAAAAAGATTCTGCTTTGGACCCATTATCAGAGCTGGCATTTGATTAGAAAGCTCACAACCATGGTCTTGTGAAGATCTCTAAATCTACTTTACAATATCAAGTCTCAGAAAGGCACATAAATATGATGGGAGCGGATTTATTCACTACCTGTCATACATGGGTTCCACTGGGTAAATTAGACTTGACGATTATTGTAATCCTTAACACGAGAGAACTTGTATGATGTGTAATTCAATTTGATATAAATCTCTGGCACAGATTATTTCAATTAGAACAGGATATAATTGTTAAGGACTTGTGCAACAATAAAAAAAACAGAAAATGCTGGAAATATAGGGAAGGTTGAGCAATAATTGAAAGGAGAAAAAGTGAATGCTTTGTGTTTGTCACTTCCAATCTGATCATCTATATTCTGAGAAGAATGGCTGTTTCGCCAATATTGTGATAAAGGCATAAATTTTTGCACAGACAGGAAGGGCTCTTAGACTTGACCAAAGTGGTGCCAGAGCACTGAATCCGGAAGTCCCACTCCTGTATTCAACATGCACAATTTTTGCCTGCGGGGAATGGGGCAAGACATATTTCACACATCCACAATCCATGGAGAGAGCAGCACATTTATAAGTGCCATTTCCTTCACTCTGAATCAAGTTTTATCACCAGGGCTTCTGAAACACAACTCATGGTCTTTACAAATTTGAGGAAAAGGTCTAATGCCACCAAATTTCTTTAGAGAGGTCAGGTACCCCTTTGGAATTGTGAAGAGTAGATGTTAATATCCATAATAGGTGGATAAAGTCTGTACACTATCAAGCTGTCAACTCATTTTAATTCCCTGCTCTTTAAATTTTGGGAGAAAAAGCCTGTTGTGTGTCTCGGTTGAAAAAAAAAATCAGTGCATACAATTTGAAAAGCATTATTGTTGACATAAACAGGGCTGTCATTATAGGATTATTGGCGCTTGACCTTTTCCATGGCCTATCATTATCACAGCGGGCAGCCTGTAATTTCACAGTTTGACTGACAGCTCTAAGTGGTAATATAGATATTAGCTGTCTTTAACATAGGGCTATGAATACAAATGTTTGTATTTATAAGGAATTAAGTGCTTGAAGGCATTAAAATATATTGAATGGGCTTTCTATCAATGACCCCAGGTGAGGTCTCCCAATTTGTTAATTTCCCAAACAGGACCTCAATTTTGGCAGCATCGGCGGAGAAGAAAAGAGTTGACGTTTCGAGTCCTCATGACCCAAGGGTCATGAGGACTCGAAACGTCAACTCTTTTCTTCTCCGCCGATGCTGCCAGACCTGCTGAGTTTTTCCAGGTAATTCTGTTTTTGTTTTGGATTTCCAGCATCCGCAGTTTTTTTGTTTTTATTTTTAGGACCTCAATTTTGTTATGCTCACGGGTGAGGAGGAATGAGCTGACTCCCCTTCTTTATTCAACCACCCCCCTCCTTCCCCCCTTCTCAGTTGGTCACAACAAGGCTGATTTAAAAGGGATTCCTTCCGCTGTGAATACCTTTTCCCATTCCAAATGTATTTTTTTCAGAAGGAGCTAATTTAACCAAGCTTTTTTGAGTCAAAGAAAGAGTGAGTTTATTAGTTATGAAAAATATGAGAAAAACACACAGATCAGAAATGAGAAGTTAAGAGTTCAAATAAAAGTTTAAAAGATATATGAATCAGTCTTTGGCTTGTCCATGAGGCATAGATGGCAAAACGTTGCAGCTGTTAAGTTGGGTGGCTGACTGTGGCAGTTGATTTGGAGATACTTAGTCCTGCAGGTTGGCTGAAGAAGAGTGAGAGAGAGTGAGAGAGAGAAAAAGGGAAAAAAAAGCCATGCCCTGCCCCTAAGCCTGTTTTCTCTGATCTCCAGCCAGTTTACACATTCTGAGATATGGATCAACAGGAGATGGATTTTAGATGCCTACTGAGATGTGGTAATCAGTGTTTTATCCCTGCAAACACAGGGGATTACAGTTCAGTTTTTGGCGTCCTGCCTATCTCCCTTTCAAGTGTCTCTGTTTGAAGATAGTCATGACATCTTTTCAATTGCAACATTCCATGTTCTCTCAGTACAGGTCTGTTGGTATAGTCCACTTTGGAATTTTCCACAAAGTGGTCAATTTACCATCCTTTGAACCATCTTTTGCTCAGCCTCCTTGCTTGTATTTCTTTAAAAAAAAATCACACATCTTCGTTAAAAAGTTTAATATGCCCATAAATATTTTGTGGCTGTAATCAGCTTTTCATGACAGAGTGGTTTTTAATTTGTTAAGTTTGTAATAGATACTTAGAATTTTATTTTATTTGATCTCAGCATGGCTCTGGAGGTCTGCCCATGATGGCTACTGACTGAGGTGGCATGGAGGGTGCAAGGGAAAAGGGTGGTCGGTGAGGTGGCATGGGTTGAGATAAGTTGGCACCACATTAGCACAGAAGCAATAAAGTGCCGTGGGGTGCATGGGTTGGCACTTAGTTGGCATAGGGGCTATAAAGGGCCATGGGGGGTGGGTAGTGGGGAATAGGTTGACATGCAAGGTATGAGAGGCCATGGGAGTGGGTAGATGGGCATATGTTGGTATGCAGGGTATAAGGGCCCACGAGGGTGGGTAGAAGGGCACAGTTTGGCATGGAGGGTACGAGGGGCCATTGGGGGGCCTGAGGTGGCATGGATGGGGCATGGGGAGTGTATGAGGGGGTGTGAGGGATGAGGGCTAGAAGGCCTTTATGTTTTTATTAAAACTGGGACAAAGTACAAGACCACCGAGGCAGGCCTTTTAAACAGCTTGCATTGCCGCTCAGTAGCCCCTATGGCTGTGTTTGCACTGTTTCCGTGGGCAGCCGGCTTGACTCCAGTTAGCATCCAGCACACCCCCCAACCCCCATCACCCAGAATAAAAATTTGCCATTAGGGGAAGTTTCTCCTGAGTCATGTTTGGGGAGTGGAGAAAGTTTCCAACTCTGACCATTCAACTCAGGAGTGAAAATTCAGGCAAAAGAGTCACACCTCAAAAGTTAATTTTTTCTTTCTCTTACTTCTGCTGGATAATCTGTTGTAAACCTCCAACATTTCGTGTTCTTTTAAATTACTTCCATTCTGCAATTTTCCAATGTTCGTTGGCTGCATGTAAGGCCTCATTAGTTAAATTAAATTTACTCTGTATTGATGTACAAAAAATGCATATACAATCTATTTGGATTATAATATAACAGAAACTAGATGGAGTTGTGGTTGGTAGAAGGTTTTTAAAGACAAAGAGAGACTTATCTTCCATCTCTTCTGCCACTTTTGCATGATTTATAATTGCCACTGTAATTAAATGATGTGCCCTAACTATGATACCGCAGTGGTTAAACAGGTTCATTATCAGCACTATTTAAATTCATTAAAAATGATGCAGCCCAAACGGCTGGAACTGAAAATTTTTAAATTACAGAAGTGCATTCCCAACGCAAGCAGGGGGAGGGAGTATCAATTACAGTACCACCTTGTGCAGTAACTTTAATTTTCCTCACTATATTTATTCACTGATATAATCTCTGCGCATTTCTTCTGCTAACGAGTCTACCAAATAGTATATAGAACCTATTTTCACCTGGTGCATAGGTATGGAGTTAATGGCCCCAATATTCAGTAAGCATAATCACAAATTCCAAGCTGTTGCCCAGTCCCAATTTTCTTTACATGCTGATGCCAATTTCGATCTCCATAACATTGCCCATCTTTGCCCCACCTCAGCTCATCAGCCTCTGAAACCTTATCCACACCTTCGCCTTGCCCAGATGACTAATTCAATGTTTTCCATCATCGTGTCAGCTTAGTCAGAATCCTGCTGCGTGTATTCTATTATTATTCCCTCTATCCTTGCTGACCTACATTAGCCTTGGTCCCAGAATCAGAATCTCAGAATAGTTACAGTGCAATATGCCCATCATGTATGCACCTGCTCTCTAAATGAGCAATTTATTTCATGCAATTCTCCTGCCCTCTCTCCATAATCCTTCACATTCTTCCTTTTGAATGCCTCGATTGAATCTGCCTCTACCACACTCTCAGGCAGTGCATTCCAGACTTTAACCACTCACTGCATGAAAATGTTTCTTCTCATATTGCTTTTGCTTCTTTTGCCAATAACTTTAAATCTGTGCCTTCCCATCCTTGATTCTTCCACCAGTGGGAACAGTTTCTCCCTATCTACTCTGTCCAGACCCCTCATGATTTTGAATACCTCTGTTAAATCTTCTCTCAGTCTTCTTATCTCCAAAGGAAACAGTCCCAACTTCTCCAATCTACTTATGTAACTGAAGTTCCTCATTTTTGGAACCATTCTTGTGATTTTTTTCTGCACTCTCTCCAATGCCCTCACATCCTTCCTGAAGTGTGATACCCAAAATTGGATGCAATTCTCCAACTGAGGCTGAACTAGTATCTGATACGAGCTCAGCAAAACCTCCTTGCTCTTGTGCTCTATGCACCTATTAATAAAGCATATGATACTGTATGTTTTTACATTTATTTTATATCCTTTATACCCCAAGTATCTAAATCTTAACCTTACATATAAAACCCTCTATGGCCTCATTCATTTCTACTTTTATTAGCTCTTCCAGCCCCACAAATCTCTCTCTTCTGGCATAAGTACATAGATCCCTCTCTTCGCCTCAATAGTGATGGCTTTCTTCAGCCACCTAGGCCACATATCTGGAATTCCTTTTCTAAACCCCTCTGCCTGTCTACCTCCTTCTTCTTGTTTAAGATCCTCCATAACACCTCCTCTTTGACCAAACCTTTGGGCATCCCTCCTAAAATATCAGTTGTCAATGATGCCTAAGCCAGTTAAATGTTTCTAAGATTTCTCCTCAATAATAGGTATTAGCACATCCCTTATGATGCGTTCTCATTGTATACTGATGAGGGCGATCGAGAACTTCCCAAGGAGGGAATTACTTTCCACCTCTTCCCATTCTCATTTCTGTCCACACACACAGATACAGATGCACAGAGGGTAGAATTCAATCCAGCCCTCAGTTCTGGGCTGGGAAGCATGGGGTTCCGTAGAACGAGGAGGGAAGACTGAGTTAGAGTTCCCGTGGCTGTCCCGACTCCTTATGATTCAGTCAGGGGCAGGGAATGTTAAGGCCAATTAATGGCCACTTAACAGCCTCATTACACTGCCACTGGTACTCTACCAGCGAAAAGGGACTGCCCACGTCATGTGGGGAGACCACCTGGTTAAAGCTGGCAGCCTCCTCGTAGGCTTAAGGGGGTCTGCCCTCCCCCTCCACCCCTGATCAGGCAGTCTGTGGCTCGCAAGCTTCCCCCCAGTAGCAAGGGCTGCACCCTCAGAAAGGTCCCATTTGCCCTACCCCCTATCCTGCCAGGGTCTGCCTGTCTGGTCCCAGTGAGCCCCACCACTTAGCTGGGTTCCAGGGCCTCCTCCATGGTTATGTTCCTGGTCAATTGCAGTATCAGTGGTGCTCACTGCTCCCAGTGGCACTGGTGGGATGGGAGAGCAGCTGGCTCTCTGATTCATTGGAAGCTCTTGGAGGTGGAATCTCTGCCCTTAACTCTCAGAATAGCTAGAGCACAGAAGGAGGCCATTTTGCCCATCATGTCTGTGCCAGGTCTCTTCAAGAGCTACTCACCTGGTGTCTTAACCCTGCCTTTACCCCATAATCCTGCAAATTTTTCCTCTCCAGATAATATGCAATTCTCCTTTGAAATCCAAAGTTGAATCTGTTTCCATCACACTCTCAGGCATTGCATCCTAATCACTCACTGCATGAAAAATGTTTCCTCATGTCGCTGTTGCTTCTTTTGCCAATTACCTTAAATCAGTGTCCTCTGGTTCTTGATTCTTCCACCAATAGGAACAGTTTCTCCATATCTACTCTGTCCAGACCCCTCATGATTTTTGAATACCTCAATCTCTCAGCTTTCTCCTCTCCAAAGAAAACAGCCCCAAATTCTCCAAGTTCCTCAATCTTGGAACCATTCTTGTGAATCTTCTCTGCAACCATTCTAATGCCTTCACATCCTTCCTAAATAATGGGACACAATACTCCAGTTTAAGTCAAACTAGTGTTTTATAAAGTTTTATCATTATTCCTTGCTTTTGTACTTTATCCCCCTATTGATAAAGCCCAGAATGCTGTCCGCTTTATTAATCATGCTCTAAACCTGCCCTGTCACCTTCAATGATTTATGCACATATACACCCAGGTCCCTCTGCTCCTGCACATCCTTTAAAATTGTACCCTTTATTTCAAATTTGTCTTTCCCTGTTCTTCCAACCAAAATGAATTACTTCACACTTCTCTCCATTAAATTTCATCTGCCCTTGTCCTCCCATTCCACCAACCTATGTCTTTTTAAAGTTTAATACTATAGTTCACAATTCTTCCAAGTTTTGTTTCATCTGCAACTTTAGAAATTGTGCCCTGTAGACCAAGGTCTAGGCCATTAATATATATTAAGAGCAGGGGTTCTAAAACTGACCCTGGGGAACTCCACTATAAACCTTCCTCCGGTCCAAAAAACAGCCGGTCATGGCTCCTCTCTGTTTCCTGACACTCAGCCAATTTTGTATCAATGTCCTTATTATTCCACGAGCTCTAACTTTTCTCCCTAGTCTGTTGAGGCAATTTATCAAATGCCTTTTGGAAGTCAATGTACACCATATTAACAGCATTACCCTCATTGACCCTCTCTGTTACCGCGTCAAAAAGCTCTCATGTTTGGTAAATGTAATTTTCCCTTAAATCCATGCTGGCTTTAATTCAACCATGTTGGCTGAAATAACCATTAATTCTGTCCTCAATTATTATTTCAAAAAGCTTCCCAACCACCAAAGTTAAAGGGACAACTTCCCCAAAGGCAGGCAGGTAATTGCCCAATTGTTTTTATATTTATTTATTCATTCACAGAATGTCAGTGTCGCTGGCTAGGCCAATATTTATTGCCCATCCCTAAATTCCCTTCAGACGGTGGTGGTGAGCTGCCTTCTTGAGCCACTGCAGTCCATGCGGAGTAGGTACATCCACAGTGCTGTTGGGAAGGGAGTTCCAGGATTTTGATCCAGCAGTGAAGGAACAGTGGAATCCTTTCAAATCAGGATGGTGCATGACTTGGAAGGGAGCTTATTGGAGCTACACTCATCCTGACTTGTGCTTTGGCGAGTCAAAAGGTGAGTTGCTCGTCACAGAATTTCCAGCCTCTGACCTGCTCTTGTAGCCAAAGTATTTATATGGCTGGTCCAGTTCAGTTTCTGGTCAATGGTATGCCCCAGGATGTTGATTGTGGGGGATTCAGCAATGATAATACCATCGAATGTCAAGAGCAGATGGTTAGGTTCTCTTTTGTTGGAGATGGTCATTGTCTGGCACTGTTGTAATATGCCTTTAAGGGATAGCAGCATGACATCACTAAAAGGGAAATGTGTCCTGTGATCTAGTTTTAGTTTCACTTTTGGTTAGAGCAGAGTACATACACACAGCTCTGAGGTCTTCAAGCTTTCTACCCATGTATAACGGTTCTCATGTGCCTAGACTTAATAAATGAACCCACAACACGTTTACCAAATCCCTTATGACTGATTAAGTATTATATTATAATAACACTACAGGTACTTGTGCAAATGTTACTTGCTACCTATCAGCCCACGCTGTAATGTTGTCCAGGCCTTGCTGCAAATAGACTGGACTGTTTCAGTATCTGAGGAGTGGCGAATGGTGCTGAACATTGTGAAATCATCAGCAAACATCCCCACTTCTGACCTTATGATAGAGAGAAGGTCATTGATGAAGCAGCTGAAGATGGTTGGATCATTGGATGGATTGATGGTCATTGAGTTGAATCAAGGCTTCTGGAAATGACCATGGCAGGATTACCCCGACCAAAGGAGCAATTGCTGCCCCCAATAAATTCAGCCCATACTTGCTAGCAAGGTCACTGGACAACAGTCTCCAGGACCAGAAACTTGTGAAAATGTTTTCACCCTTTTAACAGAGAGATGATTTTATTGCTCTGTGACTGGTTGTTTGAAGTTAACCAACTCAGCAACAAGCAAGTTCACATTGGGCAGTGCATTTACTAACTAAGTCATTGGGAAGAATTTATTTCAAGCAGCAGAACCATATCTTATTATCAGCCAGGTAGCCCAGCATGGAACATGTTTGCCACAATGCTGTGCATGAGACTTGATTGGACAACAGCGCCTACCAAGCCTATTATCTCTAACACCAAGAAGGACAGGGACAGCATGCGCATGGGAACGTTAACTACTCTAAGTTTCCTCCACATCACACATCATCCTGTCCTGGACATATAATTGGTGTTCCTTCATTATTGATAGGTTAAAATCCTGGATTTCCCAACCTAACAGCACTGCAGAACACTTTCACAGCACCAATTCCAGCAATTGACAAAGATGGTTCACCACCATCTTTTTAACGGCAGGTCAGGCTCAGTAGTAAATCCCAGCCTTGCTCGTGATGCCCACATCACAAGAATTAATTTTTAAAAATGTGCAGACAATCCAGAATATTGTACAACATCTTGTTACAGTCACTAAAGAAACACAAAGAGGTTCCCTCAAAATTATACCCAATGCCCTATAATTTGTCCTATGTTTATAACAATGTAAAATTAACCCAACCTTTGCTAGATTGTATTCTGGCTACAAAAAAGATTCATTTAAAACACAAAAACAACTCCAAGACATCCTGATCTCTTAAATTCAACTTGCTGTGGACTGCCATGTAAAGGTTTTCGTATTTGAATTTGCTAATGAACACCACTTCCACATTGCCTATTAAACTAACCCTATAGGCTGGCTTCTAGTAAAGAAAAACATGAGCACACTGATCCCATACCTCACATTGTCTCTCCAGGGCAGTGGGGTAGCAGGGAAAAAGTAGACTCTTACGAATGAAGGGAACATATTTAAGTGTGGGCAAGGCAGACTGGCAGCAGCTGTTGTGTTCTTTCGATGGTGGGAGGGAATACAGTCTCTATGAGGACTTAGGGTTTATTAATGAGCAGCACACTGCAAAACTGGTCTTTGGTTATTAAGCAGTAGAATGAGAAGTTACAGCAAGGACTACAGTATTGGATTTCCTTCATTACTGTTTTCTACCTGAGGCAGGGTCTGATCTCAAAGCTCTGCCAACTCTGCTCTGGAGCCAACTGTTTGATGCTTCCCAACCTATCCAGGATGTCTTTCCCTTTCCTATATCTTGGAAACTGAAACCAATACAATGGGGGTGAAAATCATCAATGGATTTAGCAGCACATAAGTAAGTCCCACAGATCAAAGTCTCCCATAAAATAAAAGCTAAGGTTGAGAGGAAATGCTCAAAGCAACTTTGCTAGTCTGCTTTCTCCATTGATGGAGGCTGTAATTGTATTATTGACTCAAGAGATCTTTAAGCATGTTAATAGGACTCCAACCATTTGTGTGATCAAACATTTTACCCTCAAATCTTACATAAAAGTACAATATATTTATTATTTTTATGCCTGGCCGCATTTTTTTCCGTACCTCTGAGTTCGAAGAAAGAATAAATACAGGGGGATGAAGGTGGAAAATGGACTAGAGCAGAGTGAAAATTAAGGAGGAAATCAGGTTAAAATAATTAATGTTCCTATCTTCTATCTACAAGGTAGGAATTTATTTTTATACAGGATATAGTTTCCATTTTAATAATTGTTAAAAGCTAAATCAAAATGTTATCGCTGTTTTGTGCCTTCGGGTCTGAGCACAGCTTACATTATGGTTTGGATAAAGAAGGTGGTGCTGGTCTGACAGGCTGTGCTCCACTGTACTGAGTCCTTTCCCTTATATCGTTGCTATCACTTAGCTATTCTGCTTAAGGCATTAATTAATTATAATTGCAGATGGTTGTTGAAGAAATCAGTATTTTTTTCCAAGTCTTACCAGCACAAAATGGATTATCCATAAAAACTCTCATCCCTTAAACAAAATTTTCAGAGTAGGAACATCAAGTGGCTGATCTTCTCATTTCCCAGGTTTAAAAGGCCAGGAAACATTAGTAGACACACATCAGGCCTGATCTCTGCTCCTTTACATTGCATTAGATCTTTCCACCAGGGGTAAAGCTGGGCTCGTGCCTGTAATAGCTGTTGCTAGAGTAATAAAGTGGGATGGCCATTCCCATTTCCTGCAGTAAGATCAAAGGGGCTCCCAGCCTTAGATGCTGTAAAGTGGGTTTGCACTGGGATCCCTCTAAAGGTAAATGATTCCAAACTGGAAAAATACAGTAAAAACTGGGAAATAAGAGCTCAGGTCCGAACTGGTCTTGTAAACCTAAAAATGGAACGCCCGATTCAGACAAGTACTCTTAATTCCCAGTTTCTACTGTTTTTTCATTCTGGGAGACCTGCAGCTGGGCTCCATTTTTCTCCCCAATTCCCTAGTTTATCAGGCTGCAACATGGGATGGGCCAATGCCAACTTAATGGCCTGAGACAGCAAATTGGCCAAAACTTATCCCAAGCGTAGTACACTATGGGTGTACTATGCTGGTCAGTGCAAGGGACAATGACCCTACACCCTCATTCAAATTCTAAGATATATCTGAACTTGATGGTGTAATCCAGGAATGTCACCACAACATCGTTGCAAGTTAGCATACCTTTCTTTTGCAACTTCTTTAAAAAGTAGTTGATATACTGTCACTTTAAATCATTATCACAATACCAAAACTGCTGGGAATGGATTAATGTCAAAATAAAAATGCTAAAATAGATAATGTACACTGCCCCTTGCTAGAACATACACCAGAGTTGTAAAAAATAAAATCTATTTGGAACGTAAATTGATAATTAAACAGTATAGAAAGGAGAACATTATATCCAAATCTAAATTCCCCTCTTCAATAATTCAAATACTGAACTGAATGATTTGAAAGAGAAGGGTATTGAAATCTCTCACAAGTGTCCACTTCCAGCATCACAAACGATCTCTGAAGGGAGTATTCCCAAACCAACAGAGGAGAGAAAAAGTCAGCAGCAATAACCAGCCTGGAGCAAGAGAAGGACAGCGAGTGAACTCAGTAGGCCCACCAGTCACTGCAGGCAGGTCTCTTTGTTTCCTCTGTCTCTACTCCCAATTCCCCTCTGGCTGAATGAACTCCAGAGATCCAGACTTAAAAAAGAAATTACAACCCTTGAAAACACTTTGCCCTTAGCAGAAATATGGCCATGCCAACAAAGTCAATGTATTCTCCTAGCAAAACTGCATGAAAATGCATATAGTGCAACCTGTGCAATTCACTATTCACTTATTGTCTCTCCTACCTCTCCTGACAATGCACAATTAAGTTAGTTAAGGCTCCACTGATTTCAAGTGCCATGAGTATTCCCCATTACTCAAATTCCCTGTCTTCATATACGAGCCTAAGCTGTGGATGTCAGTACACTATTTGACTCTCCTCATCTAATATTCCACAAATGTACACGTTCCAGTAGTGTTCTTTGTATTCTGGTCAGGAACAAGAACACTGGCTGATTTCCCCAACCCCATCCCCAGTGGGATGTACCACATAATAAGATACTCGAAGATTCAATCCTTGTTTTTTTTTTGGCTATCAGGCTAATCCTGTTGTTTCCACCCCCACTGCCATACTCAGCCATAGAGCACTGATGCACCGGTGTTTTTAAAGAATGAATGGGAAGTAACATGGGACTGACATGAAGACTAAACCTTCATATAACATTATGTACAGTTGGAGACGTTTTCAGGATGATTCCCCAATGCTCAGATTTATTTAACATTGCTAAATGGAGAGTATCACAGACAGGTGAACTAATACATCTATTTAGACTCTACTATAAAAGTACTGGATCATTACAGGATGAATGATTTACTACATTTCATTCCCATTCAGTCCCTTGTTATATTCAGGATGTATGTGCAGGAATATTGCCTCAAACCAACTTTGGAGCTCATTTATTGCACTACATACATAATAGCCAAACAGATTATTTAGCTAGAATCAGCTGCTGGAGAAAAAATACTCTTATTACTGTATTTAGTGGCACTCTAGATATTTTCAAGTGAAATTTATTTTCAGGTCTATCTTTTAGATTGAAAATCCAATCATTGTCAATATGCCACCATCATTAGCTGTATCATACTTTTCACTGCCATGTGGCATTCTCATATGAAGGGTTGACCTCATGAAGGGTTAACCCATCCTTTCTTCTTTTATGTCAACTATACTCAGTTGGCAGCACTCATGCGTTTGACTCAGAAGATTGGGGTTCAAATCCCACTCCAGAACACAAGCACAAAAATCAAGGCCAGCACTCTAGTGTAATACCGAAGGATTGAATGCTGCAGTGTTGGAGGTGATTCCTTTTGAATGGAATATTAAACCAAGGTCCCATCTGCCCTCCCTGGTGGATACAAAAGATCCCATGGCACTATTTATAACAAGAGCAGGGAAGTTATGCCTGGTGCCCTGGCCAATGTCTATCCCTTAATCAACTTCACAAAAATAGACTATCTGGTCCTTATCATTTTGCAGTTTGTGAGAGTTTGCTGTGTGCAATTTGGCTGCCATATTACCTATTTTATAACAATGACACACTTCAAAAATGCTTCAAATTGGCTTGTGAAGTGCAAGATATTCTGTGGTCATGAAAGGCAATTTGAAATGCAAACCTTTCTTTTTCCTCTTTTCAGATATCCTACAGTTCTGGGGTGCTGGGGTTATTTTTAAGCAAATGCAGTGTTTCCTTTTTAAATCAGCCTGCCTGCTGGGTAATAAGAATAAGAAACAAGGCTCATTAAAAAGATTACTAGTTGATATCCTGTGGCCTGGCAGATGGGGAGTCAAACCCAGAGGAGTTTTCAGGTGAAAGGAGATGAGTAGGTGTGGAATTATTTGCAAGGAGTTTCAGACATAATTCAGCCCCCATTTTAAATAATACATTACAGATTTATTTTCATCCTTCCAGTATAAACTTCAGATTGACAATTAAAACTGCCTATGGAAACTTCTGCCTGTGGAGGCACTGGGTGTGTCCTTATGTTCATTAACCTCTTAATTGAGTCTCAAGGTATCATGGACTGTCTGCTGATTTCTAACCCACTACCCCCTTCCTAAGGGCATTCACCCTTGCTATGGTTGATTCCAAAACTGTCAGACCTGCTCTAGCCTAACGGTCTTTCTTTATGGGTGAGCTCAACACTAACTGCAGAGGGGGATCAACAGTTAAATCAAGCTTGTGCTCATCTCAGGAACTCACACATGTATACTTGATCAGGTTGTGGGAATATTGGCTGGTTACCCAATTCCCAATCTGGGGCCAGACAGGGTACAGAGTATGGAGGCTATGTTGCTGGTAACATAGAGGCCAGGACTAGCAGAAACTAGAATTTAGGTCTCATGGTAGTTAGTGAATTTGAATTCAATTTTTTAAAAATATGGACATAAAGGAAAGTTGATATCGGTAAAATTGACCTTGAAGTTGTCAGAATGCCATAAAAAACTCAATCCATTCATTGAAGACCTTAAGGAAACAAAATCTGCCAATATTATCCAGTCTGGTCTACATGAAGCTCCATCACATACTGACATACTTTAACTTCCCCAGCTCTCTGAAGTGTTCAAGAAAATCATTCAGTTGTAGCCCACAATCAATTTCTCAAGGGCAACAAGGGATGGGCAACAATGCTCATATCCCAAGAATACATTTAAAAAGGCACTAAGGGCAATTGTGGTGAGTCCTTCAACACCCCAACTGAAGTTGCCAAATGCAGCACAAGGAAGGAGATGTAATTCCCTGTCTTTCTTCCAACTCTATTATTTCTCATTTACCTGATATGGATGAGCCACTTTTAATTAATGTATAAATTTTATTGAGTTCATAAGATCACAAGATGAGAAAGACCATTCAGCCCATGTTACGGAAAAGAAACCTAGGGCTTCGAAGTCGGTAGCAGGAGTCAGGAAATTTTCCATTTGGTGTGCCCATCTTGGGAGAACATGCCAGCAAAAATGAGACTTTCATTCCTGGCCAAGACAGGTGCTAACAGGAGTCAGGCTTCCTGCTCCAGAAACAGTTCACAAGCAGACACAGGGGCTGTCGGATGCTGAGGCAGACTGGTTAAAATGCCTACATCAGTGATCTGGGACTTATAATAAAATCTGTAAGGCCCTCTGGTACTCACCCTTCACATCCCTTCACCCCACAACACATTTTCAATGCTGCATCCATGACATCCCATGCTCCTTCACCCATTCCCCCCATGCCAAGCTTCCATGTCCATTCACCCACTAAACATGCTATGTAGTACCAATGAACCTGATAATGACAATAGGGTGAGCTAAAAAAAACACTCATAACTTTCCACTTCCTTAAAAAAAACTTCTTTCACGACAGCCGAACAAAAGTATCAATCATCCAGACCTTTATCTTGTATAAATAAACATTGCACGATTGGCAGAAGAGATCAGAGAGTCAGAGATGCCAATCAAACAATGTTTTCCCTGCAGCTCAGCTGTTGCAACACACTAATGAATGTCTGGGCTTTCAGCTAGTGCATTCTTGGCACCTCAGGAAAAAAAAATTGCTTGATTGACAGCTCTGCCTCTCTGACCTATTCTGTCAATTGCATAATGTTTATTTCCACAAGATAAAGAGGTTTCAGGTGCTTGCAGTTTCTGCTATTGAAACTTTAGACTTTTATTGGGTTGTAGTGAAAGGAGTTCTTTTTCTAAGAAAGTGGAAAGTTATGAATGAATGACTGTTTTACTTAAATTTTTTTTTGACATATCCTATTGTCACTATAAGCTCTATATAGAATGTATAGTGGGTGAATGGGCATGAAAGTGCCATGGTTTGGCATGGAAGGTATAAGGGGCCATGGGAACGGGTGAAAGGGTATAATTTGGCATAGAAGGTAGGAGGGGCCACAGAGGGTATGTAGGGGAAGCATGGGTAAGATCTTTTGAACTTACCTTTCGAAAGATTCCCTCATCCAGAATATGGTTCACAACACCTCTGAGGTGCGGTAAACCACAAGTCCTTTAAAGACAAGCCTGACTGCATGAAAATTGCGGAGGACTAGGACATGCCTCTCCCTACTATGAAGCCGGCCAGTTCGGGAGTACAGGGTGCAGGCTCGTGACCCGCAGCAGCTCACACCCTTAATCAACACTGGTGAAAATCGGAAACCCTGGGAACGGACTCAGGAATCTCAGACGGGTCCAGGCTGACATTTTCACCACTCCACAGAGTCTCCCAAACTCCATGAAAATCCAACCCTACTGCACCCATTACTCCATCAGGGAAGCGTGTTCCAACTGTTGACAAGCTCTGTGTGTGAAGAACCTTCTGATATCAGTCCTAAATTTATCTTTTATTATTTTGAACCTATGTCTGCTTCATCTTATTCTCAAAATTTAATTTACTTTAAAGTAATATTTCAGATTTAGCCCCTCCATGCAATTTGCTATCTATACCCCAATAAGATCAAGTTGCAGGTGGAAAACCCCAAGTCTCTCTAATCTTCCCTCATAGCTCAGAGACCCAACACCAGAGTTAGGTTTTGGTGACCATGAACTGGACGTGATCTGACCAGAACAAGGTCCAGTTTGCCCAACACTTCCTCTGATCCTTTTCCAGTTGTGGTTGTGGATGTATGTAATTCTATTTCAAGCACAGAAGATTGCATTTAACATTAACATAGATAAAATGGGAAAGAGATACCATAGCTTAAGAGGTATCAGAAATTGCTGTGAATAAACAGAGCTGTCTTACACGAAATACAGATTCATGCAGCACAGAAGGCCATTCAACCCATTGTACCCATGCTGGCTCTTTGAAAGAGCTTTCCAATTAGTCCCGTCGTCTTGCTATTTTCCCATTGACCTGCACGTTTCTCCTTTCCAAGTATGTGTCCCAAACTCTTAGTTATTTATGCCCCAATTACTTTTAAACCTGTTTTCAACACCATTTCAGACAGCAGATTGCAGATCATAACAACCAAGGGAGAAGGGAGTTAAGTTTATTAACAACTTTACAGCATCAAATGCATTGAACGAACTAATACCATTGAAAGATCCAAAATGAAGATTGTGTCACTCAGTAATAATTCCTGTCCTGAATTTACTCAAAAAATCAATGTAGCTTCACAATGCAGTAAAAATGGGCTGACATGCATCCATTTTAAGTCCCTTAGAAATCATCTGATAGGAGCGGGCCTCTTAAAGCTGTGATGAGCCACATGCATTTGCAGCATCGTTGATATATCAAGCTGCTACGTACAGTGCAGGCATTGTAGAAAGTTATATAATGCACATCTACCTGCCAAGGTGATATACAAATGTACGAGTGAAAAAAGAGCATTTGCTGCATATTTACAACTATGAGACAGCCATTACTTTTATAGTGTGACCCTGTCCACATAGCTGGTTGGGTAAATACACTTCATGCTGTAATACTGAGCCAGAGAAACAAGGGAGATCCTCTACCCTGCACCAAGATTATCAACCTCAGCTAGGCTGGTGGTGGAGTATTATAATTGGTGTACAATATAGACAGGCCCTACCAGATCTATCCAGCAATCTGAGAGCCACTTTTCTTGGGCATGTCTAAATGCTGGGTAAGGACAGGGTCAGGCTCAAGTGTAACTGCCTCCACAGTTAATTAGGCCATTGATCGATCAATGTTTGCTATTCAGGCTCAAACATAAAGCTGTTGCACACCGAACCATTCTCCATTATGAGTCACTGATGTCTGAAGAGCAGGAAAATGACAGGGATGGAAAAGTGAAGGAACACATGCATCTTTGGATTTGTGCACCTTCTGCCAGCATCTTTTAAATCAAGTTTCCCTGAGCTAAATGCATGGAAAATAAGGTGCCTGTTGTCTTTTAAGGTGGTCACAGGAGAGGAAGAGATTTTCACCAGAATTATATCACACAGCTTGATAACAATATTCGCATCTGTGTGTTTAACAAAAATAAATGGCTGGTCAATGTAGGTGATTCTCTTTTAACAGAAATGGCAAGCATATCCAAAATATAACTTTAAATCATGTTAGTTAGCATGCAAACTGAGACATACACACCCTGTAAGACACTTACTTATTTGTGCCCTTTCCTGTCCAGTGTATTTATTATCCTTCTTGGTTGCATTTTGCACTGAGTGATTTAATTCTGTGTAACGTCTATACTGATCTACTTCAGGCACTATTTTCAGTGGGTTGTGAATCTCTCGAGACCCCCATCACCAACAATCATGAAATGGCTCTAATTTCCATATCTACAATTATAAACCATCTTCCATGAACCTAGTACAGATGATATGAACCATAATCTCAGCCTAGAGGTCTATATGAATCATGGTTTAGGAGCAGTGCAATCTGACCTTATCTTAAATGCATAGAAACTAGGGGATACTGGGGAAACGGAGGCAGTGACTAAAAGTAATTAAACACATTACCTTGGTGCAATAAAAGAGAGTTCAAGGTCACATGGCACCCAGAAATTTCCAAGCAGAGATCCATTATGGAAGAACTCATTTAATCTGCTGTCATGCTCTGGAGTCCACAATTCTCATTCTTAACTTAAAAATATCTTTCTTACATTCTCAAACGGGACAAGTTAATGGGCAGTTTCATCCTGAGAATACCTGAATAATGAATGACAGCTAATAATGAGTTACTGCAAGACTGAATATTTAATACATAAAAATCTTCAGCTACTGACCTGAGTACAAAAGAGGGAATATTTGTTCAAGAGAATGATTTAAAATACGCAACATTTAAAAATATAAAATCCCTGTTTACACCATTTATGGATTTAATGCCACATTTGAGGCCAAATTAATTCTAATTTGTATGTTTCTTTTCAAAACAATAAAGGCTACAGCTCTTATTTGTATTTTTATTTTTGAAAGATGCAACAAAGTATATTAGAACAGCTCTGTAGTTATCAGCATTTTCTTGAATTCCACTTTATAATGTTCAGCTGCAGGCACTTTATACACTGACATTGCTGTAGAGGTAATGAATTAGAAAAAAAAGCACATTCATTTTTTTATATACAAGTGACAAATGATTCGATGCTCTAAGAGTTACATAGCTGTAAATTAATAATGAACCCCATTTGTGTGATGGGCTACAATTTTTAAATGGGAGTTCAACACAACCCTGCTTTAATATCACCATCGACATTTCAATCAAAAGGGAAAAACAATCTAGGCCCAGCCACCGTCCTGCAGTCCACATCCCAAACTTGAAAAAAAATCATCTGCAATAAATCCTCAAAATTGCAAATAAAGACAATACTTAGTGAAACACATCCTTAAACCCAATGCACTCAGAATTTGTTTCAGTGCCGAGATCTGCATTTCTCACCATTGCTGTTTGCACTACAGGCCCAGCCCTACCAACAGCTGCTTCCCAGCTACACTACTGTCACAGATATATTGGCATCAGAAGAAAAGCACAGACAGATTGACATTATTTTCTTTGTCTTTAACTTAAATATAGCAAGATGGCTCTGCATTTCAATAAAAGGAGAAAAATAATGACTGCAGCAGGCGTGAAGATAAATTTACAGGGTAATATGTATAATGACTCACTACTAATTCATTGCTCCTACAAGCCCCTACCCAGCCACACAGTTCTCTTTAATTATTTTTATGGGAGAAGAAAATATCCAATAATTAAACCTTGTTCTCAAAGAATATAAGGAAATGAAAAAAAAACTCACCATGTGTATGTCCACTGGAGATAAAGGCCTGGAACGGTTAGATCTAAACACATTGCCTCCTCAGATCAGGAGCAGCTGAGCTTTCTGGTGATGCTAATGAACCCACCCTCTCCAGAGAGAATGAGCTCATTGATAGCCTCGAATGCAGCAAGGTTCTCCCTCCTCTCATTGCAGGAGTGTTATCATCACAGCAAAGACAAAGAAAGGCTGCAGAGGCTACCGTCAGAGGACCTGCAAGCAGAGAGTACCAGTAAAGAGAGACTTGATGTACAAGAGATACAAGCATCCATATTCTTAAAGTGGCAATTTTCCTTTCTGGATGGGAGCTGAATGAAACAAAAGCTTACATTTGTATCTTTTCACATTCTTTAAAATGTTGAACTTAGGTTATATTTTGACAATACAAAGTTTATTATATGACATTTTTTTAGTCTTGGCTTACATAAGCAATAGCTCAGAATCATCTCAAGTAATATTTACTCAACTCATTTGTTTCCCTGAACTTATTTCTGCAATAAAATCTTCATAAAATTTATGCATACGTAAATCTACTTTGTACTGACAAAAGATGCTTCTGCTCTCTAAGGTGCGACTGCAGTTTGATGTGGGTGTGTTATTATTATATAGAATTACACAGGATGTACAATGCAGGAACAGACCTTTTGTTTCATTGCTTGAAGGAGTTGCTCCTCAATTTCTGGCTGTGGTTCAGTCCCACAATCCTAATCTTTGGCCACACGGTGTAGAGGGAATGGACAGATTGGAGGACATCATCATGGGACTGCCCCTGGGCCTGGCCAATGTTCCATCAACAGGTCCAGGTCATTTGGCCTGACTGCCTATCTCTCTTCCACAGTTTCATCCCTACTTGGGTGTCTCCGGAGGTGGAAGCACATGGTGTTCATCAATACACTTGATGTCTTCCACCACCAGTGGGCACCAGAGGGACTGGAGTGCTCCATCTATAATCAAAACAAAATTTTAATTTGATGTATTAGGAGACCTTTCAATTTTTGTTTGTTAGTCTATTAAGACATGGGGGAACATTTTACCTGTTTTAACTGATAAACACTTGTAATTGCTTGAATATAAAAGAGATAGAACTGGACCTTTTGCCAAACTGATACATGCAGGTCCACATGCTCTACATGAGCCTCTTCCCACCCTACTTCATCTAAACCTATCAACATTTCTTTCTATTCTTTTCTCCCTCATGTACTTATCTAAATTGCCTTAAATGCATTCATACTTGTCACCTCAAATACTCCATGCAGTAGCAAATTCTACATTCTAATCACTCTCTTGGTGAAGGTATTTTTACTGAATTCCTGACTGGATTTATTAGTGACGCTCTTGTACTTATGACCCCTTGTTTTGGATTTTCCCACAAGTGGAAATTTCTTTTCTACCTGCTGTCGAACTTTATAGACCTCTATAAGGGTTAACCCTCCTCCTCTTTTCAAGAAAGGAGTCCCAGCCTCTCCTGTGTTCCCTGTTAGTTATTGCCTCTCAGTTCTGATAAATCTTTGTTTGTAAATCCTTGTAAACCATTTTTTTGCACTTTTCTCCAATGCTCCAAATGTTCAAATCATCATAACACTTTGACTACCCACAGTCAAACAGAAATTCCTGACTTCCTGGCCCATTGCTTTTATATGTGGAAAGAAGATGCTTCAATAAGGTTGAGATGGAGATGGCTAATGTCCTGAGAAAAGTAGTGGGGGCAGAATGTTACATGATTCCTTAATGGTTTAGGTTAGGGGATTGAAGAAAGTTCTTCTGTTATTTTCCATGGTCAAATTTCATGGACTTATATGAACCCAAGTGGTTGTCTTAGCTTCTGATTGCAGTGAACGGGAGGTAGGGTTTATAAATATGCTTTGAAGTGCCAGTGGTTTCCTACTGGGTTCATACTATTCAGTCACCAACTTCCTTATTAAAACAATGCTTTTCAGCTCTTGCTTTAAGTTGTAATTCTTAATTGAAAGTCTACTGGATTTTGACAGCATTAATATCAAGCTAGCTGCCAGAGCTATCTCCAACATCATGACAAGGCTAATACACATGGAGAGATTGATACATGTCTGGTGGTGACGTATGTATTGAAACACTAAGCTGAGTTCATAACCTTTGCAGCAATGTGAAATTGCCTGTATGTAATTCTAGTGTGAATGTAATTTTATGGTGCACACACTGTGACATATTTCTCCCTCAATTAATAGCACTGCACAATTTTTCCAACATGCCTATATTGAGGGGTACTCTGTAACCTAACACAATGGAGTAGCATTAATAATCTGCCTCAGATGCTGCCAAATAATGTCAAAAAACTTTGAGTGGCCATTGATCCCATGACAGCTAATTTTCCACTTTGGAGAAGACTGCAGATGTCATGTTGTTGAAGCTGGCTTTGTTTTTTGTTGATTTGTAACAACATTCACCCACCTTTAAGTTGTTTCCATTATTCAACATTTCCTTCCTAATTCCAACATCATAAGAAGAAAATCTTCCATTCATATAGCACCTTATCACATCTCATGGAATTATCTCAAAGTACTTCACATACAGTGAAATACTTTTGAAAGTGCAGTGACTATTGTTATATAGGGAAGGAAGCAACCATTTTACACAAGTAGCTAGAAGATGAGTGATAATGGGGAAGAATTGGCTAGGACAATGAGAAAATGCTCTATTCTTCTTTGAATGCTGCAATGGAATTTTTTAACATCTACCAGAACAGGGAAACAAGGCCTCCAAAGCATTACATCTCCAACAATGCAGCATTCCCTCAGCACTACATTGAAGTGCCTGGATTTGCATGAAGCGTTAATTTAGATTATGAGCTCAATATAATGGTGAAAAGTAACAAAGAAGGTACATGTAAATCAATCTTTTATTTAAACTATTTTACCCCTATTGAGTATAGTTTACCATCAAATTTGAAATACACCACCTCGTCCTATTGGAGGGCCAGCAGCTTTTCAATCCTAGCAGCACACACAGCTCTCGGTGGCACTGCAGGGACTTGAGCAAGGCCCAGAGCAGCAGCCATGAAGGAGACACACAGTACAGGCAAGTTAGGGGAAATGGTATAACTCTTTTGTTACAAAGGAAATAAACTAAACTAATAAAATCTGGGACAAAATAAAAGGCAGCCCCTTAAAGGGACGCTGCAGAAGAAAAACAAATCACAGAAGAAACTTACAACATCAAATCAAAATGTGATTAAAGGTGTTGATAAAGCACCCCAGTCCCCATGGCACCCACCAAGCATGGAAGGCCTCAATGGTGCCAGCACACACCGCATGCTCCCTCTCCAGGGACACCCAGCCATGAACGTAGCCGTGGAAGAGGGGCAGACAGTCAGGTCAGATGACTCTCTCAATCACCCGCTGCCTGGACCTGTTGATGGCCAACTTTGCCAGGCCCAGGAGCAGATTCATGAGGAGGTGAGATAGTGGTGTAACTCTTTCGAGTACAAACACATTCCCATCTGTTCCTATTCAGATGAAGTTACATTGTTTCATAGTTTGCCATTGTGAGATTTGAACTCTTGATCTTGGGGTTACAAGCCCAGTACCATAACCACTTGGCTATTTAGGCCAAGCCTGTGCTAATGCTTTGGGAACAGGGCTTCAAATCCCACTACAGTAGCTGATGGAATTTAAATTCAATTCATAAAATCTGGAATATAAAGCTCTTCTCAGTAATGGTGACCATGAAACTTATCATCGATTGTTGTGAAAACCCATTTGGTTCACTAACGCCCCTTTAGGGAAGGAAATCTGCCATCCCCCTTACCCCTGTCTGGCCTACATGTGACTCCAGACCCACATTGTTGTCTTAACTGCCCTCCGAAATAGACCAGCAGATCACTCAGTACAAGGTTAATTAGGAATGGACATCAAATGTTGGCCTTGCCAGCAATGTGCACATCCCATGAAATGTTAAATTCAAAAAAGTAGTGTCAGAGGTCCCTGGGGCCAATCAGGCGACCCTAGCTGGCATGTTTTGGGGTGGAGTCAATAGTTGGGATAGGGGATGTCTTCCAGCAGGGGCCATCCTTGCCACTGGGAGGGGCCCTCCATTGACTACAGGGTACCCAAGCATCAACAACAGCCTTTGCCTTGACTGGAGTCTGCAGGGAGGCCACTAGGTTTTACTGAGCGGTCTCCCCATGGGGTCATCATTGTGATCAGGGGAGCACGAAACATTGAAACTGTTTGAAGATGCACCTGGGTGATGCTCATCAACCATGTGGAATACAAGGCCTCTTTGGGGGTCTTGTAATAGTCAAAAAGGATATTTTGAAATAGTTCAAAGGGAGTCTATCCATTAGGGATGGCATCTCCCTTTCACACTCACAGAGTTGACCAGAGAGTACCCAATCCCTGATCGCCACAGGCTTTGAATATATGTACAGAGGGATATAAGAAAGACATACCTTTCCTTTGATCTTTGCTGTGCAGCTAGACATTGACCAACACATCAGCAGTTCCAACTTTTCTCTGGGCATCTGATCAGTGCACCAGGTGTGAACAGAGGCTAGAAGGGACCAGCTAGGCTGAGTAAGAGGAAAGCTTGTATCATTCAGGGAATGTGAAACATTTTAGTCTCCTGGTTGAGGTAAAGCAGAGAGCTGGAGAGAAAATGCCAGTTATTTCTGAGAGTTAAAGTAAAGAGATTAAAGGGCACAGTTGGGGACGAGGTGGAAGAAACAGCTTGTGGATATTATTCAGATAACTGAATGTGTAAACCTTTGATCTCACAGTTTAAAGTGAGAAACGGAGCTGGATGAAAGAGGCCAGTTGTCCTGTAGTTTAAAAGGTAAAACAGGAACTGGATTAGGAGGAATCAGCTTCTGTGGGGTATTTCTAAAATGAAGACAAAAACTTATTTCTTTCAATTCAATTGTAAGTTTTGACATGTCCTGCATTGTGTTATTTCCCTGTCCATCAGTTATCAGTACGCTATTCATATCCTTGTCATTTTGAAGCGTAGCTCAAAGTTAGTTCAAGAATTATAATCTTATACTCTTGCCAGTATAATTATTTATCTAATTCAAGTCTGAATCCTCATAACAATTTATAAGTATTCAATCACAGTCCTGATTTATGCCTTATGAATGGTGGACAGGAAACAAAATACTTGCCGCAGAATTCCCAGCCTCTGACCTATTATTGTAGCCTCAGTATTTATATGGCTGGACCTGTTCAGTTTCTGGTTAATGGTAAGCCCCAGGATGTTAATAGTGGGAGATTCGGTAATGGTAATTCCATAGAATGTCAAGCAGCGGTGGTTAGTTTCTCTCTTGTTGGGATGGTCATTACCTGGCACTTGTGTGACACAAATGTTACTTGTCACTTATCAGCCCAAGCCTGGATATTGTGCAGGTCTTGCTGCATATGGACATGGACTGCTTCAGTACCTGAGTCTTCGCGAACAATGCTGAATATGGTGCAATCATTAGTGAACATCCCCACTTCTGACCTTAGTATGGAAGGAAGGTCATTAATGAAGCAGATGAAGATGGTTGGGCCTAGGACACTACTCTGAGGAACTCCAGCAGTGACGTCCTGATACTTAATGGAAATTAGTCAAGAGTACATTTTGAACAATATTGTGAAGATCTCAATTTCTTCAATATGACACGCAAATTGGAATAACCTACCAGCTACTCGAGAACTTTAAGCTTATCCGAAATACAAATAGGCTCCATGATAGAAAAGTTAGTTTACCAGAGGGATGAGCTTTGATGGGCTGAATTGTTTTTTCACATCATTGCTTTTTTAAAAAAAATATTTTTATTGCATGGAGTTGAAATGTTCTGAAGCCATTTCAGATGAAACGCAATTTATTGTCTGCTCTCCTCTTACGTGTGATTGTGTTTAAGATATGAACAAACATTTTATAGCACTGGTTTAGCAGATTAACCACTAAGTTATCATTTCACATAGGCTATTTGCGTGAGGGCTTCAAGCTTCTTCATGTGGTCTGAGTCATGATGGTTTCAATGTACTGATCAAATATGTTAATTTTAGTATGCTGTGTCCAGATGTTATCACTTGCAACCATAATAATAGCCCCTTCCCCTCTTCATGCCTCTCTGCAACTGCAATTGCAGCTGCTGCTTGTAGCCACTCCTGCCAGGAGATCTGCTGTCATCGTATTTTTTAAAAATTCATGGAATGTGGGCGTCACTGGCTAGGCCAGTATTTATTGCCCATCCCTAATTGTCCTTGAGAAGGTGGCAATGAACTGCCTTCTTGAACTGGTGCAGTCCCTATGTTGTAGGAACACCCACAGTGCTGTGCCACCCTTGTCTGTCTAACGCTATCCTCATACATACACTGTAGCTCATCTGCAACCACTCTGTAACAATCGTCATCCAACTATGCCCAGGTCAACCCCTCTTTCTGCTGCCCTCTACTTTGCCCTCTAGAGGAGATCACTGTAGCTTTACACGTCTAATCAAATGGCTGATATACTGACATTTTCTCTTCTGAGCATCACTTTTTATAGTTCTTTTTGCTCTTGCAATTTCTAGTTCCTATTCATTTTTCTGATGGTCTCTGCAACTAATGATGAGAAATATTCTTGTGATAGTTTAAGTCTGATTGATTAGCCCTTGTGGAGACAACTGAGGCCTTGGATAATTTGTTCATCTCACCAAAGGTCTTTAACCATAATTTAAGTACTATCACTAATATTTGTTTCTTTTTTAGAAAAATAGAACAATGCTGACTACATTAGAAGGCACCTAGACTGTTTTACTTATAGTAGCATCCTTCATGCACTTGAATATTAATAGAATTCGGATAGCTGCACTGTCGAAGTTTAAATTATAGCTAATTGGCCTTTTCTAAACCACCCATCGGATGACTAATTTGACTACAACCTAGTGGTATTATATAAACTCACATTTAACTCATATTCTACTATTGTTTCCCACACAGCACTTTTAGAAGAACTTGACTATTTAACATAAAAAAGGTAAATCATCTATTTGCCATAGCCCATATCAAATGATATTCTAACAGGCTATGCTGTTTCTTTAAGAGTTACTCTGCATTCCATCCAACTTCGAAAGAGTAAGATAAATATTCCTCGGTTATATGAGCAAGGATAATATACTTTTCAAATCTCCAGAAGGGCGAGGTGTTAATCTGATTTTGCAATTGGCAAAAGATAGTCACTCCAACCAGATCTTAATTTCAGACCACGCCTGGATCAGAGGAAACTGGCACAGTTTCATGCTGGAGCAGAAAGGAAAGGCTTAGTCAGAACTGATTATCTCATTAAATCCATGTCCATAAAATATTGCCCAGAAACAGATACAGCACCTGTACTCAGTTGGCACTCCTTTCCAGGCAGCTTCTCTTTGAAGTTCAGCCTATTAATTTTCCAGTAGCCTTATTGCTATGAAAGGCAATAAGCAAACATCACAGCTCCTACACATTTCAGTACCAAGAATAAGACTTGTTTGGATTCTTAATCCTTAGATTGCCTGGATATTGAATCCTGACTTTAGCTGCAATGTATTACACATCTTTGTCATCTAAGATTTGTTTTGCTGACACAGTTTGGGTATTCACTGTTTATGTTCAAATCTATTCTGCTTAATTTACTTCCATGGTTAGATATCCACTATTATTTCCTGGGATGGAAAATGTTTCACCTCTCCTTCCTGTCAATTATTAACAATTTGGAATGATTGCAAGCTTTTTGTACATCCTATTTGTTTTTTTTCCTGACACTTCTGTAGACAGTATTTGATTCCTAGTGGCAACAGCGGTAAGGCATATCACCCGATATCCAAGGCTCTTTCTGACATATAGGGCAGAATTTTCTGCCTGTCAGGTGGGCCGTACGGGAGAGGGTGCCACCCGATCGCTGCCTGCAATCAGGTCCACGCTGCCATTTTACGCAGGCAGGCCAAGTAAAGCCCACCCAGCATGACATGTGGCTCCTGGAGACAGTTGGAGTGGGTGGGCGGCGGTACTGCAATAACCGCCAAGTCCAATGGCGACCCGGCAGCCTGTTTTAAAAAGCTGCTGCAGCCTTTGAAAGGTTATGAATCATGGCCAGTGGAAAGGCTCCCCAGAGAGCTGCTGGTGAGCAAGCCAGACAGGAGGGTAAGGCACGGGGGCAATGTGCCCCTCGTTTTTCTGACGATTGCCTTGCTGCCCTCCTCGAGGAGGTGGCAGCATGGCGGGAGGTCCTCGTACCCCAGGCTGGGAGGAGGAGGCCCCCCCGCCACATGACCAAACCTGCCTAGTGACTGAGATCATGAGCTCCCGTGACGTGGTGCGGTGCACCTGGATCCAGAGTCGCAAGCGCTTCAACGATCTGTTGCGCTTGGAAAGAGTGAGTACCATGCTGGCATTGGTCAATTAACCCAGCAGGTAGGCTTTCCCCTCTGGCAGCACCACCCCCCAATTCCCCCCCTGCATGACACACACACACACACACACACACACACACACACACACACACACACACACACACACACACACACACACACACACACACACACACACACACACACACACACACACACACACACACACACCCCCCCACCCTGCGCAACCCCAAGCCTGAGTGTAGCAACTGCATTGAATCATTGACGGCATGTGTCCCTCGCTGGGTGGGCCAGCAGATATTGCCCATGCCAAGGTCACCCTGAGAGGGTGGTGAACAGATGGGTTCTGCACCTGCAGCATGTTGGACACTGAGACCCACATCACTGTTTTGGGGGCAACCTGGAGGAGCTGCACCTAGGTGCAATGCTGGAACATAAGGACATGTCAAAGTCAGGGTGATGAGATGCTGGGAGGGGAGCTTCAAGATGGCGTGGCATCGATCGATCTGCTGCCCTCTGCACTCCACATGCTTGCGCCTCCTTGCTATGGAAGGTGTGCCATACGTGATGTAGGCAGCATTTGTCCAAGGGGGAGGTGGGGGGAAAAGTGGGGACAGGCCTAGCATCTTTGTGTGAGTGTTCAGCAGCAGTGGGGTAAGGAGGCACTGGAGCCCTGCAATGTCCCACTCTAGTTGGGGTGGGCTGTGCATGAAGAGAATCCAGGTACAAGTAGCACTAATCAATGCCCTTCTGTTCTTTTCAGGAGAAGAATGCGCATAATGCTGCCGAGCAGGTGAGTGCTGGCAGAGGGTCGGCCCAGTTGGTGATTTTCAGCCGCTTCTAGCTGGAGGCCCAAGATCTGGAGAGGCACCATGTGCGCAGGTCCACCAGTGTTGGTGAGGCTGGGGTGCCACGGGCAGGTATGTTTGCCCAGCAGTGAATACACCATTGTTCTCCCAACAGCCATGGCAGTGCTGATTGTTCAGTGATTGAAGTTTACAACATGGCTTTACCATTGCATTCAGCATCAGCAGAGCAGGGCCGGAAGGAGGAGAGCAGGGGCCCCCTCTCACACCTGAGGGCCCTGAAGTCTCGGACTCACCAGCGTCACACCGTCTCTGCCAGGCTGGCATCAGTGCAGATACTAGCACCATGGTGGGAATTAGCACATTGGCTAGTATCCCGGGCACAGCGGTGAGGGCATTTCACAGTCGCTGGTGGAGCTGGCAGAGACAGAGAGTGCCCATAGCACCAGCAGTGGAAGGACTGCAGGGGACCAGGCACATGCTTAGTCGGTGGCTGATGATGTGCCTCTGAACTCTGTGATGCAGCAAACGCAGGAAATGCAGCCGGGTGTGCAGGAGCATCTGGAGGAGATACATGAGGCTATGCTTGGCTTGGTGTCCATGGTGGAGGAGAGTACATCGACCATCGCCGATGCAATGAGCCTCATGGCTGAGCGCCATGCCTCAACCATGGAGAGAGTGGTAACTTTTGTGGAGAGGTTCCTCCAGTTGACTAATCAGGGCTTCCTGGGGATGCGCTTGGACCAGCAAGCCCTCACATTGGCACTGACCTCAGCTGGTTGGTGCCAGTGTGGGAGACGGGCTGGGCGCCACATTTCCCAGCCCGGTGCCCATCCATCCATGTTAAGAAGGGAGGTCCGAAGTGACCTAATGACGGCATAGCAGCTGCCTGTCATCTCTGCAGGCTCCTCTCGGCGAGCTCCGCATGAGTGCCAGTGACCGTTGCATCTGATGAGGCTGTGATGACTGGGGAGATGCCAGCTGTGGAACTGGCAGCTCCCTCCCAGGCAAGGCCAGCACAGGCTCCACGGACCAGAGAACGGCTGCCAAAGTCATCGAGGCCAACAGGACATCAGAGTGAGCAGGCTGGCTCAGATGCCACTCCCAGTGAGGAGGCAGCACCAAGACGTAGCACCTGAAAATGTAAACATAAGGCACCTTAGGCACACCATGGGTTTATCACTGGTGCTTTTGTGTTGGCCCGCAATGAGGTCTTTATGAGTTGGTGTGATGTTTAACACCTTTGTTGTTTTGTTTTCTTAAGTTTCTTTTATTATAATATTAAATTCAGACATGTCACGTTGGTTGAGGATGCCTCTTTTCTTCTGCAGGTGGATGGTTACCAATAACGTTATGAGTGATTTGTGGGACATTCAGCTTTATTAACAAGGCCCTTAGTTAATGTTCCTATTCAGGCAGATTTTGCACTCAGGAATAGAGTATGGAGCCTGCAGCCCAGGCTTGACCTGGAGGTACAAATGTGGTGTGCTAGCTGAAGGTTCATTGGATTAAAGCCTCCTGGCTGTCCCTGCCTCCCTGGAGTATGCCCGGGTCAGTGTCTACCCCCTCAGCATTTCCCTGTGCTTGCTAATCCTCGGACTCACTGCTGGACTCATTGTGTGCAGCCGCAGCCACTGTGTATACATCTTCGCTGTCCACAGCGTCCCCCCTTTCCAGCACAAGATTGTGGAGAGCGCAGCATGCAACCACTATCATCGACACACGATCTGAAAGGTATTGGAGTGTGCCCCCTGAGTGGTCCAGGTATCGGAAGCGCATTTTGAGACCAATGGCTCTCTCCACCTCAGCCCTTGTGGAGACGTGGCTCCTATTGTGCCACTGCTCAGCTTCTGTTCTTGGATGGTGGAGAGACGTCATGAGCCACATTCTGAGGGGATAGCCCGTGTCATCCAGCAGCCATCCATCCAGCTGGGCTGGAGAACTGAAGAGCCTCGGCACCTGGGAGTGTCTGAGGATGTAGGTGTCATGGGAGCTGCCTGGGTACCTTGCACAGACTTGTAGAATCAGCATCCTGTGGTCACACACTATCTGCACGTTCATGGAGTGGAAGCCCTCCCTGTTGACAAATGCACTGGGCTCAACTGCTAGCGCCTTGATGGCCACATGTGTACAGTCTATAACACCCTGGATGTGGGGGAAGCCAGCAATTGCTACGGACCCTCTGGCCCACTGTGTCTGGCTTGCCTGGTCCCAACGGTAGTGGATGAAGGTCAATGCCCGCCTGAACAGAGTGTCTGTAACCTGCTTGACATAAGTGTGGACAGCTGATTGGGAGACACCGCAAAGATCACCCACTGAGCCCTGGAAGGAGCCAGATGGATAGACATTGAGGGCAGCTGTGACCTTTAAAGCCACAGGCATGGGGTGTCCACCTACACAGTTCACGGAGATCTCATGCCCAATCATCTGACAGTTATAGTTGACTGCCTCCCTTGAGAGACAGAGCCTCCTTTGGCACTGCACCTCAGACATACTGAAGTGGCTGCTTCGCCGCCTGTATACCCTGGCAGCAAGATAGTGGTATCTTCTGCAGTCCCTTCTGCCTTGGACTTCTCTTGGCTCTGAATGCCTTGTGCCTGCACCCTGTCCTCCCAAACATGGATCCCCTAGAGGCTGAATGTGCACTCCTGGCCTCCTCCCCCTTCTAGCCCTCCCTTTCCCCTCAGAGGAGGTGCCTCCAGTGGATTCAACTCCTATTCCCAGGCTAAGGGAAGGCTTCCTGAAATCAGCAGGCCCAAAAAACATTCTTCACTGCAGAGTGCTGACCTGAAGGTTGAGAGTCCAGACAAAGCAGCTGGTAAGCGTTTTGAAGTATTGCAGATCACACAAGTATCAGTAACTTTGAAAAATCAATATTTGACAGACCACCCTCGTGACCTCTTATCCTGCCCGTGGCTGAGATTTATAAAAATGTGTCCTACCCGCCTGCCCGTTGTGCCCGTGCACCAACCCGAAGATTGCACAGGTGCCGAAAAATTGCCGTCAGTTGGCACCTCAAGGGCCTTAAGTAGCCCATTAATTAATGACAGGCACGCATCAGATATCATCACGCGCCCGCCCAACAAAATATCACGATGGTGCGCGGCGATGTCAGGACTCTTGCCCGATGTCACCGTGTGTCATTTTATACGTCGGTATGCGGGTCCTGCCCCCACACACCAACCGGAAAATTCTAAACATTGAGAACATACGGCTTTGCCTCACCACCGCCTTTTTCAATCCCTCAACTGTCTCTAACTTACCAGACTGCTCATCAACATCCAGTACTGGGTGAGCAGAAATCTCCTCCAACTATATACTGGAAAGATCAAAGCCATTGTCTTCAGTTCCCATCATAAACGCCATTCCCTAGTTACCAACCCCATTCCTCTCTCTGGCAATTATCATTTTTTAAAATTCATTCATGGGATGTGGACATCGCTGACTGGGCCAGCATTTATTGCCCATCCCTAATTGCCCTTGAGAAGGGAGTAGTGAGCTGCATTCTTGAACTGCTGCAGTCCATCTGAGGCTGAACCAGATGGTTTCCAACCTTGGTATCATATTTGACCAAGAAATGAGCTTCTAGCCACATATTCAAGCCATTACCAAGATTTCTCACTTCAATCTCCATAATATTGCTCGACTCTGCCCTTGCCTCAGCTCACCTGCCACTGGAACCCTCATGCTTACCTTTGTCATTCTAGACTTGACTATCCTACTGCACTCTTTGTCCTCGTTGGACTCTCATTTTTCACCCTCTGAAATTCATCAAAACTCTGATGCCTGTGCCCTAGCTTGCATTAAGTCTGTTTGCCTATCACCCATGTCTATTGACTTGTGTTGATTCCTGACTGAGCAACACTTTGATTTTGGAATTCTCATCCCTGTTTGCAAATCCCTCCATGGCCTCATCCCTCCCTATCTCTATAATCTCCTTCAGTTCCACAATCTTCCAACATTGCAATAATTACAGCCTCTTGTGCATTTCAGATTTTAATCTTTACATAATTGGCAGCCTTGACTTCAGCTCACGAGTACCCAAACTCTGGAATTCTCTCCCTAAACCTCTCTATCTGTCTTCCCTCCTTTAAGATGGTCCTTAAAACCTACCAGAAATAGGAGCAGGAATAAACTATACCATACAGACCCTCGAGCCTATGTTACCATTCAATATGATTAAGGTTGATCTACCTCAACTCCACCATTCACATATCTCTTGACTTCCTGAGAGATTATAAATCTATTGATCTCAGTCTTAAATATATTCAATGATGAAGCATCTACAACTCTCTGGGGTAGAAATTACCAAAGGTTCATAACCCTTTGAGTGAAGAAACATTTCCTCATTTCAGTCCTAAACAATCAACCCCTTTTCTTGAGGCCTTTTCTAGATTCCCCAGCCAGGGTAAAGAACCCTTCCGTGTCTACCCTATCAAGCCCCTTCAGAAGTTGTATGTTTCAATGAGATCACCTCTCATTCTTCTAAACCCCAGAGTGTTTGGCCCAATTTACTCAGCCTCTCATTAAAGGACAATTCTCTTATCCCAGGAAAGAATCTAGTGAGCCTTGCAGACGGTGTGAAGCTAGTGGAAATGTAAGCTGTAGGGAGGATGCAGAAAAGCTGCAAATAACAGTTTAAGTGAGTAGTACAGGTTGAGCATAACATGGGAAATATGAGGTTATTCACATTGGTAGGTAGAATAGAAAAGCAGAATATTTTCAAAAGGCATGAAACGTATAGGCAGGTATATCCTTCCTTAAATATGGAGACCAAAATTGTGCACAGTACTTCAGGAGTGGACTCAATTAAGCCCTATACTACTGTAGGAAGAGTTATTCTAATTCCCTCGCAATAAATGCCAACATACATATACTTTCCTAATTGCTTGATTTAGCTGCATTATAACTTTGTGTACCTTGCACAAGCACATGCAAGTCTCTCTGGACATCAAGATTTAAACGTTTCATGCCTTTTGAAAATATTCTGCTTTTCTATTCTACCTACCAATGTGAATAACCTCATATTTCCCATGTTATGCTCAACCTGTACTACTCACTTAAACTGTTATTTGCAGCTTTTCTGCATCCTCCCTACAGCTTACATTTCCACTAGCTTCACATCGTCTGCAAACTTAGATATATTACTCTCTGGGCAGAATATAACAGAAGGGCGTGGACTGCACACCCCACCCCCTGGAAGACAAGTCAGTGTAGAGCCGATCCACTCCATGCCAGCCCACATAAAGCACTGCATGTGGGCTAAATAGGGGCAAGTGTGTCCCTCACTGGGTAGGAAGTCCTGCCCGTGGGAGCTGCCAACCAATCGGAGGCGGTGAGAAGAAAGTGGGGGTGGTTCTATGTTAGAGGGGGCACCTCCCGGTCCGCATAGGGCAATCCACAAAGAGAGTAATCCCCACTTCCTCCATGCCCGTTGAAATTTTTTTTTAAAAAGCAGCCTGCCCACTCGTGCCTGACAGCCCGTGGCCTTTTATGGCATGGACAGAGTATTATTGAGGTCAGTTGGCTTAGTAACAAGCCCAATTGATCTTGATTATTTATTTAAATATGGCAGGTGGGCTGCCAATTTCGGTACTTACACTCCTCTTTCCCCCCCACCGTACCTGCCCTATTTTATGTGCCCACCTCCCCTGCTCTCTGAAAACACGCCTTGTGGGGCTATGTAAAATGCAGCCATCTGTCTCTTTGCCTTAATATAGTTTGTGAATAGCTGTGATTGCAGCACTCCACTAGCTACAGCCACCCAATTTAAAAATGCCCTGCTTATCCCCACTCTCTGCTTTCTCTCAGTTAACCAATCTCCATCAATGCTGATACATTTCCCCCAATTCCATGAAGCCTTATCATACATGTTAATATTTTGTGTCAGTTCTTATTGAATGGCTTTTTCAAATCCAAACATACATCTACTGGTTCCCTTTATCTACCCTACCAATTACATGCTTAATAAACTCTAATAATTTTTTCAAACATGATTTCACTTTCATAAAACCATGCTGAATTTGTCTGATCATACTATGATTTTCTGAGTGCATTGTTAAAACTTTCTTAATGACAGATTGCAGCATCTTCTCGTTAACTAGTGTCAGGCTAACTGGTCTGTAGTTATAAAAACAAAAAAACTGCGGATGCTGGAAATCCGAAACAAAAACAGAATTACCTGGAAAAACTCAGCAGGTCTGGCAGCATCGGCGGAGAAGAAAAGAGTTGACGTTTCGAGTCCTCATGACCCTTCGACAGAACTTGCGTTCGAGTCCAAGAAAGAGTTGAAATATAAGCTGGTTTAAGGTGTGTGTGTGGGGGGCGGAGAGATAGAGAGACAAAGAAGTGGAGTGGGGGGGGGGGTGGTGGGGGGGTGTGGTTGTAGGGACAAACAAGCAGTGATAGAAGCAGATCATCAAAAGATGTCAACGACAATAGTACAATAGAACACATAGGTGTTAAAATTAAAGTTGGTGATATTATCTAAACGAATGTGCTAATTAAGAATGGATGGGAGGGCACTCAAGGTATAGCTCTAGTGGGTTTTTTTTTAATATAATGGAAATAGGTGAGAAAAGGAAAATCTTTATAATTTATTGGAAAAAAAAAGGGAAGGGGGAAACAGAAAGGGGGTGGGGATGGGGGAGGGAGCTTACGATCTAAAGTTGTTGAATTCAATATTCAGTCCAGAAGGCTGTAAAGTCCCTAGTCGGAAGATGAGGTGTTGTTCCTCCAGTTTGCGTTGGGCTTCACTGGAACAATACAGCAAGCCAAGGACAGACATGTGGGCAAGAGAGCAGGGTGGAGTGTTGAAATGGCAAGCGACAGGGAGGTTTGGGTCATTCTTGCGGACAGACCGCAGGTGTTCTGCAAAGCGGTCGCCCAGTTTACGTTTGGTCTCTCCAATGTAGAGGAGACCACATTGGGAGCAACGGATGCAGTAGACTAAGTTGGGGGAAATGCAAGTGAAATGCTGCTTCACTTGAAAGGAGTGTTTGGGTCCTTGGACGGTGAGGAGAGAGGAAGTGAAGGGGCAGGTGTTGCATCTTTTGCGTGGGCATGGGGTGGTGCCATAGGAGGGGGTTGAGGAGTAGGGGGTGATGGAGGAGTGGACCAGGGTGTCCCGGAGGGAGCGATCCCTACAGAATGCCGATAGGGGGGGTGAAGGGAAGATGTGTTTGGTGGTGGCATCATGCTGGAGTTGGCGGAAATGGCGGAGGATGATCCTTTGAATGCGGAGGCTGGTGAGGTGATAAGTGAGGACAAGGGGGACCCTATCATGTTTCTGGGAGGGAGGAGAAGGCGTGAGGGTGGATGCGCGGGAGATGGGCTGGACACGGTTGAGGGCCCTGTCAACGACCGTGGGTGGAAAACCTCGGTTAAGGAAGAAGGAGGACATGTCAGAGGAACTGTTTTTGAATGTAGCATCATCGGAACAGATGCGACGGAGGCGAAGGAACTGAGAGAATGGGATGGAGTCCTTACAGGAAGCAGGGTGTGAGGAGCTGTAGTCGAGATAGCTGTGGGAGTCGGTGGGTTTGTAATGGATATTGGTGGACAGTCTATCACCAGAGATTGAGAGTCTGTAGTTCCCTGTTTCTCTATCCTCTCTTTCAATTGGACTGTATCTGCTCCAATCCCTTACGTGGTTTTGTCTCAAACTTTGGTTGATAACTCTCCTGTGAAGTACCTTGGGGTGTTTTACTATGTTATAAATGCAAATTGTTGTGGGTGTGGACTTTATTTTGAAAATGTCCTTTTGATCAGTTGAACAGAAAAGCACCAGGTTCCATCAGTAATGAAAGTTTCTGCTAAGATTGGACCTTTGCTGGTCCATATCAGGGCAAGGTAGCATTAACTGACCTATCAATTGATTATTGCCAGTTGAGCTCATTTTGGGAACATTCTTCATTTAAGATGCTTAAACATTTATTGTCAGGGCTGTCAAATGTTAGGTAGTACATGTGTAATTGCTAAAAGTATATCATACTTTCAATAGCAATTAACCACAGCTTAAAATTTGCCAAAGAACAAGAACAAAGTAGGTTGCTTGTGCTTTATTCATTACTGTATAAATACCAAGGAATGATGCATCAACTTGCATTGAAATTGGAGCTCAGTAAAGACAGTTCTACAGAACAGATTTTGAGCTATTATGACTTTATCAATCAGTTCTGATGCAATGAACTAGCCAGGTGTCTCAAATCTATTGACATTAAAGAGATGTAGATCAGCTTTTACCAGCAAAATTTAATTATTCCTGGTTAATGTGGAATAAAACAGTTACTGCAATATTTGTGGTGTGTTTTAAGTGCTTTGATGCACATTGAACATGTTCTGTTCAGAAAATACATTTCTGAATTTCTAAGTGGCCTATTTCTGTGAACTAGCTTTACAGCTATTTAAAGCAAGGCTTCAAAATATATACAGCAAGTAAATTTACTGCACATAAGTGTAAGATACTCAGATGGTGAGACATTCCACAGGGGCCTAGTGCATGGCAGCAATTGTTTTCACGATGGAGTAATTCTGAAAGAGTCGCTTCAAACCTGCTGTGTTCATCTGCCTTGAAATGCCTTCAGAGTGAACCAGAGATCAGCCAGATGTTCCAGAGCTGCCATACTGATCACCTCTGAAGCATACACAGGAATTCCAGGTTTGATGTGGTGGGTTGCGTTCAACTATCACTGCTTTGTTCAGTCTATCTTAACTCAACTCCCAACTAGCTGTTACCAGCAAGGCAAAGATTGCTTTCATAACAAGTATCCTAGGTTAACTGATACAAGAGAACATGCTTATTTTACCTTATGCACACTGCAAACTTAACTGATTGTGCTAACCATATTTCTACATGTCATACAGCTCAGAAAATTCTTGATCTCCACAATTATCATGGCAGAGGAATGACACTGCCTATGCAATATCCATGACTGAGATGGCAAAACAACAGTAAGGGAATTGCAGATACAAGAGATATTTACATTATGTTTGGTGCACTGAGCAAATTTTGACAACAAATATGCTATATGATTGATGGCTGATTGTGACACCATCCTGACTAGCTGCTGTTGAAATGATTTGTTGGATAGTGACATTATATGCAAGCACATTAATCTTAGACACTGTCCCTCGACCAAAGCATTAAACAAGTAGGTTGGGTAAGTATAGTTTTATATAGAGAGGCTGTACTCATTGATATAACTACTGCAGCCTGCTGATATTATCCTTTTGAGGAAGAGGGCCTACAGCCAAATGGGAAGTGGATAGTGATGATTTGAACGCAAAATCCAAGTTTAATCTGGCTATATTTCCACAAGAAAACTCCTGCCGACCAACTGTGAACACCTATCATTTGAGTGGTGAATTGTAGAGTTAGGAGGTATATATATGCAATGTTTCACTTTGTGAATAGATCTAAAACTGAGTAAAGATTGACATCTGCCCCCTCATTCAACTGGCTATAAGAAGTTTGACACATTCCACCACTGCAGCAGCCACATTAAACTCTGGCATCTTTCTCCAACAAAACATAGTGGGAATATACTGGAAAAAAAAGCCAGTGGCAGATTACTTGGCACAGGATGCATTGATCAACTAAGCAAAACAGGAAGGTTAAAACATCCAGAAATAGTTTCAAATTGCTGCAACAAATTTTGGGTGAAATCTCTTTGAATCCACTTCATTTTTGTCATTTAGATCAGATCCCACAGTTCATCCTGTAAAGCTTTCCATATAATTTAGTTAGCGGTTAATGGCTTTATCACATTAAGATGAGAAGTTACCAATGTCTGAAATCACAGCTCTCTAACATAATCTTGTCTAATTTGTAGCATTGCACAGTTTTAATCCATATCGTCTGAATGTAAGCAAGATAGTGAGTTTGACCTTTAACCAACAGGATAGCAACATGAACGTGAAACTGGTATGAACAAATGTGTATGCATGTTTCCAATTTAGAAATGACTAGCCTGCAGCAGTGGTTTAAACTGCTCTGCAGATTATTTCGTCTGTTTTTTATCTAGGTCTTTGGATTTACTCAGACTTACTGTATAGATGATTGCTTCAGTAAAATAACAATCATCCAAAAGTTAGAGTTCAGCTGTTTTTTTTTGGGGGGGGGGTGGCGAGGTGAGGGTGGGCAAGAGATGCTCCTGAATTCTACCACACTTTTCTCCTATCTTTCCCCTGTACATTCCTTGGCTTAGTTGAGGCCATGAGAATTTTCATGCAGACCAGCACTGTGCAAAGGTAACCTTCTTATGGTAAATTTTTCATTCTACCAACCATACACAGTGCTGATGATAAGAATAAATTCACATTAAAAAGCAGTTGCATTATCTTGCCTTTGAAAAAGGGGCTGGGTGATCACCCAATTTAGAGGAAAGGATTGTAGGTTATACGTTCAGGCACTGTGCTCCATTGAGTAACTGATGATGTGTGGGTATAGCCCATTGAAATGGCATCTGGTTAGTATAGAACACCATTGATAGTAATTTTAGAATAATATCTTTATGTTTTTACTTTACTAAGCCCAGGGCTAGAGAGAAATATCACCTGGTGTCCTCAGTTATTTTGATTATAGCTCGTTAGCTCCTTCTAATTGAATTAGACTTAGTAGTGACAGCGCAAAGTGTATATTCAGGAAGAACGGATTCAATGAAACAAAGAGCATTTTAGCATTTACATTTTCTGATGTGTGTTCCTCACTCAGCAGAGTTGGTTTGGGCCAGCAAAGCTCTTCCCCATTAATACTTAAGTACAAATGTCAATCAAAACTGAATTAGAAATTGGTCCTTTGTCAACATTCTAATCTTCCTACATCGTAGCTGCTAAAATATCTGAAGTAGAATTCAATTATTGAACAGTGACAGATTGTAAGAAAAATATTCAACTTGATCACAAAGTAGAAAGAGGCGACTTTACCTGGATATTTAGCAGGTGGACGAGCATCAAACCAGCATGACATGATCAGTTTTGGGAATCAAGCAAGAACAGGTGAGTAAGTCATTGCACAGCTATTTACCGGTGCACCAGCCCTCTCCTGGCAAGCGGAGCTGGTAAAAATTCCACACAAACTTTTTAAAACAAACATGGGATTACTTATGGTAAATTCTGCATTGTGCAGGACCCACATATTGTTTATAAATATATAGCTCCACTTATCAGCTCTTTGCTCCATGACATTTCACAGTTCAATTTCAAATGCTAAATATTACAAAGAAAAAAGAATTGAGTAATTGTTGAATTAATTAATAAGCTATAAACACTTGTAGATATAAAATACCACGGATGCAAACCACAAATAAATCATGATTGCTTACAAGCTCTATGCAGATAGAACAGATCAACAACCACACCTCTGAGTTATCATTTATTCTCCAGAACTGAGTAATATGAGATGCATTCCCATTTTAGCCTTCATTAATTTTAAGGAACAGGTAGAAGTTTGCCTTCACAGCCGAGATAGTAGTCTGGCTGTGCAGAATGCTCATCTGATGTAGAACCTACCCGATCTTCAATGGAATGAAAAAGTAATTGGGACAGATAACAAGCCTGCTATCTGCTCTGGCAGACCACCTCCTAGATGGTGAAGTGCAAGTAAGTGAAACATTGAGACTCCAAGGGCAGGGCAGGTTATGATGACTTTACTTAACAACAACAAAAGACATGTATTTATATAGCACCTTTAATGTAATAAAACATCCCAAAGTGCTTCACAAGAGCAACAGGTCACATAAGGAAATAGTAGGGCAGATAACCGAAAATTTGGTCAAAAAAAATAGGCTTTAAGCGCCCTCTTAAAGGAGGAAAAAGAGGCAGAGAAGTTTAGGGAGAGAATTCCAGACCTTTGGACCCAGGCAGCTGAAGGTATGGCCATCAATGGTGGAGCAATTGAATTAACAGGCATGGTTGTCAGGTTCTCCCAGGTGCATGAAAATCAAAAAATTTAAAAATCGATAGAATCAGTTACCCTGGACATGCTTTTCAACACAAAGGGCAGATCATCCCAGAATTGCACAAAGTGTGGTAGCGAGCAGGAAAAATGTTGTTTTTCCTGCCGGCCACAATGGCGGATTTTCACGCCATACCCTTCCATTCCTGGCGCATCCTGCCTCATTAATAATACATTCACAGGAAACACTCCGAATTGCTGGCAGATGAGCTCGGATTTGCCCAGCTAGCCATGACCTCAGCACTTCCTTGCTCTGGGTGCCATATTCAAAGCACGCCAGAATGCAGCCTACTTCCTGTCTGCAGACCAGGTGACAGATAGCCCTGAAAGCAAAGAGGACGGTAGCCCCTAAATTTAGTGATGCCTCTCTGGGGCGCCTGCTGGATGCAGCGGAAGACTGCTGCAATGGTCTCTACCCCTGCTCTGGCTGCAGGGGGTCCAGAGTCACCAAACTGGTCTGGGAGGTGGTCAGCGCTACAGTGCATAGAGGACGCCAGCCATCCAGTGCAGGAAGAGGATGAATGCTTTCATCCATTGTGCCAGGGTAAGTCAGCCACCTCATCACTCTTAACTCACACACTCACAAACCCATCACAGATCCACAGGGATCTCGCACCTCAAGGAACAACACCACTAACTCTCACACACACACCCTCACATCTCCATCAGGCTCATGTCCTCTGGAGCTCACATCCCCATCCTGTCCCGTCCCTCACCACACAAACATTCCACCCAGTGCCATGCGCTCTGCTCACATTCTCTCCATCTGTTTTCATGCAGGAGAAACTGGCTCACAACAACGGGGAGAGGTCCCAGACTGGGGTGGAGTGGCCCACATTAGGCCCTTCTCTGACTTTGAGGAGCGCGCCATTGCACTGACTGATGAGGACATGGACCGTGCCTATGGCAACGGTGAGTTTGGCGGCAAACATCCATGTGAGGATCCTGCACCACATCATCCCTCTCTCAACACAACTGTGAGTGCTCTCTCTCATGCTTTTGACTCTGCTGCCATGCATTCATTATCTCTATTTTGGTTCATAGGGAGCTCTGCCAAGCGACTGACAGCCTCAGCCAGCCAGTCCCTTAGTTCCATCCAGATCCTCACTTCCAGCCAAGAGGATACCTCCTCCATTGAAGAGCTGGAAATAAGCAGCCTGGAAGACCTATCACAGTGATTACCCACACCCGCACCAGCGCAGAGAGACACACGTCAGTGGGAACTAGATCTAGAACAGGCTCGGATTCACAATCTGGTGGTCACCGCACGGACATGTGTCTATAGCTGGAGAAGGCAGGTTCAGCCAAGCTCCCCGGTACTCAGAGGACTGTTGGGGAAGAGGCATCTTTGTGGTCCGAGTTAGATGACGAGCCTCTGAATTTAAATTTCCAACACATTGTGGAGAGTCAGCAGAACATGGAGGCACATCACGCAGAGCTGTTGGAAGCCCTCTAACAGAGAAGCACAAGAGTCAGAAGAGTGCGTCGGCCTGATCTCTAATGAAGTGGTGCCTACAGGTGCAAGTATGGAAGTCTCCATGGGAATGATGCGGACACTATGGAGACCCTGGTCCAGCAGAACATGGAGATGTATGCAGACCTGCACTCCATCGCAGTAGTCATGGGTGAGTTCCTGCAGTGGTGACATGAGAGGGAAATGGGGCACCTCGATGTCCGTCCAGGTGTTCCTTCCCCTCAAGGAGTTAGGTCAGAGCCCTCGGGCACCTGAAGAGAGGAGGAGTGGCAGCTGGACACCACTGGGTTATCCACTCAGGAATCTGAGAGGCTGTCTGTTCCATCCGAGTCCCCTTTGCCTGTGACCCCCTCAAACTCATCCTCTGTCACCGTAGCTGGCCCATAGGCGGACAACCAAAGCAAGCCGGGGTCCTTATGGCCTTGGCTCTCCAGAGGACATAAACCAAAGTTACCAGAGGCAACAGGGCCACCATTGCACAGGATGTCTCCAACCCTGCTGCAGAAGTCAGGGCAGCACCTAGAAAAAGTGGTAGGCCTAGAAAAGTTAAGAAATTCTGATCACAAGTGATTGCATTTTGTCACTTTATAATCTGAAAATATTTCCACTTTCACTGAATAATGTATAATGTTGTCTTTCAGCTTCATGACAGGCTTTATGAGTCCTCCTGCTGCATATCCCCCACCCCCCCCCACCCACTAGGAGTTCAGCTGCATGCAGCTGGACCACGAGTAATTCTGGAGAGAGAAATGTGTGTGTCGCAGAGCCTTTCGGAGCCTTGTGCAAGCACTCTCCCATGCAGGCAGACTGTCATCCATCACAACGTCCTGAGCATTTTCAATACTCCCTGCTGGAGTTCTATTCCAGTTGTCCATCTACACTGACCTGCATCTCCACCCATCCACTGCTCACACTCTCATGCAGCGCCTGTGCCCATCCAATATGAAGCTCAGCAACGATGGTCGAAATCAAATTTTTGATCAGCTACCCTGTTCTTTCCCCTTTCCCAGTCACTCATGTCCTTTCCCTAACCCCCTGGCGACACTTTTCCCCTCTCCACCGTCACCTACCAACCCGAACCCTTGTCTTTCCAAGATGTTCAGATGAACGTGCATGTTTCCTACCTTCCTGAGAATCTCACCCCCATCCATACTGACCTCCACGACCTCCTCCCTCCCACCCCGCAGTGTCTGTGTCTGCCTCCAAGTCCGCACCAACTAACCTTGCTGTCCCATCTACCGATACCAACACACCCTCATCCTCCCACCCTTCTGGCTTCGTCTGCCCACCCTCATACTCACCATTCCCTCCTACCACGCCCACCCTCAGTTAGCTTCCCAGGAGGCAGTCATTGAATCCACAGACCCCTCCCTTACACGTTTACCTAGACATCCCCCATCCCTTGCTCCCTCCTCCCTCCAAACTCCTTACCCCCGAACCCCATTCCTCCTCCAAACTCATTCCCCTCGAACCCCATTACCCCTCCAAACTCCTTGCCCGCCCCTCAAACTCCTTCCCCCTACCCCCACCATCACCGTCCTTCCTGCGGACTCCGTCCCCCCTCCAAACTCCTTGCTGCATTCTCCCATTACACCCTCTACCTCTTGTACTACTTCCTACCCTCTCCCAACCTCACACACCCTGACACCTTCAGCACCCCTCTCCCAACCTCAACTTCCTCTGACACCTTCTTTCCCTCCCTCCCAACATCACCCCCACCCTGGTACACCTTCCTCTCCCAGTTAAACCTAGACCTTCCTTTCCCACCTGCCCCAGTACACCTTCCTCCCCCACTCACAGCTGGGCCTTCCTCTCCTCTCCCCCCCACTGATCATCTGTAGCAGCCTATGGCAAAGGATGTGATGTGAAGCAGACCCGAGACATCAACGGAGGCCTCCCACTTTCCAAAAGCTTTATCATGTCAGAGCCATGTCCATGGGAGTTCACCCAGCATGTGATGCACGTGTTCCTTCAGGGTCTGATAGCTGTAGGGGTCAAGGATCTTCTGTTCCTCAGATCTCCGTGATCTGAGCAAGACCCTAGCGCTAAGTTCTGATTTCTGGACATCACACTTGTCCAGACATGTTCTGGGCCAACATGCTTTTCCGTCAGCCTAATAGCAAATCTTGTGTGGGGGGGTGCGATTCCAGTCGGGCCTTACTTTGCATCCCATTAGTCCATTAATCCCATTAATCTCCAGTGGGATTCGCGTTCCACCAAGCCAGATGCCATCGGATGATCCCGCTTTCACGCTAGCGTAAAACTGATTTTTGGCCTTCTCGCCATATTGTCCCCTCTCTCCTGCCAAGTCTCCCGACACCAACAGGGCTGAAAAGTTCCGGGTAATGTATTTACACAGTTCTTGTTTGTGCTATTTCAACGCAGACCTTAACGCACAAACCAGGAAAGTATATCAAACTGATTTTTGTACAAATTGTATAATGAAGTGCGGGGTAAGTATGTTTAGTTTTAAGATGCATGGTTCAGTCCTATTCACATGTGAAATTGAAATCCTTTGCCAGCAACACATTTTCAGTAGGTTATCACCTATGTTAAAATCATGCATAAGGGAATTTATGTAAGCACATTTATGAATGCACTGAAATAGCACAAAGCAAGAATTAAATCCACTGATAAATGGAAGTAAAATTAAGACTGTTGATTCAGTCAACAATTACTAAAATGGACAAACACCTGCTTTCATTTGTCATAACACAATTTCTAAAAATCAGCAAAATAAAATCATGCTTAAAATCATTAGTTTCTGGCAACTGATTGTTCAAACTTTATAATCCAGATAAAGTATTTCCTTTCAGTTTGATGAGTTGTAAAGCTGGTTTGGCATAACACAATGCTCCCACCTAACACATTTCATTATGCCTTCCCATCTTGGGATAAACATCTGCCCCCTCATTAATATAGATAGAAACCAGTTCCTGTGAGAAATGCTTGGGTGTAATCAGTCTGTCATTTCAAAGTGGAATAAAATGACTATTTTATTATACATACACCATAGTGCCAGCTGTTCTGCACAAATGCTGACACCAGTAGGAAACAGAACGCACAGATAACTGAATTAAAACGATCCATAAAGCTTATTTATTTTTTAAATAAATTTCATTTTAAGAAACAAAAAAGGGTGACTCCCTCAGTCTACAATTGCTCCATATTTGTACGATATCAACATGAGGGAGAGTTTTCTCCCCGTCAGGCGGGCTGGTTGAGAGCAGGTGCAGGGCTGATCACCGCCTGCAATCGGCTGTGCGCTGCCATTTTACGTGGGCGGGCCAATTAAGGCCTGCCCAGCGTGACACGTGCCTGGTAGTGCAACCTGTGCAGGTGGGGGGAGGAAGGAATGTCGGGGCCTACGCTCTTTTGCGCATGCGCGCGAAAGAGCGCAGAAATCTCCCTGAGGCAGCACCGTGCCTCAGGGACATTAAGTTCAATTTCAGACTTCAAAATAAAAAAAGGTAAATATCTTTAACACATCTCCCTCATGTGACAGCATCACATGAGCTGGGACATGTTTCTCAAACATACAAAAACATTTCTTCATTTAATAAACCCTTCATGAAACCTCAACCTGCCCTTGGATGAGGTTTCATAAAAAATGTAAAGGCCGCCTGGGCTCTTCACCTGCCCGCCAACCTTAAGGTTGGACGGGCAGCCCTGTCAAATTGGTTAGTTGTTTTATTAATGGCCTTAACAGACCTTTGACAGTTCGGCGGGCACGCAGCTGACTCCGTTGCACGCCCACCGAAAGAAAGGTCGGACTGACGCACAGTGAGGTCAGGATGCATGCCTGCCATCACCGCACGTCATTTTATGCGTCGGCGTGCAGGGCCCACCGCCACACGCCGAACAGAAGATTCTGCCCATAATTATGTAAAATCAGAAGCTATGTGATCACTCTATATTTGTCAGCATGATGGTGGGCATAACTTTGGTCACATTTTACTTGGAAAGATGATGGTATATACAGAGAGTTTCTGATTCCAATGCACTTATGCCAACAGTTTTCTAATATTGATTAGTCAATTGTTATTTTCTGTTTGATTTGAGAAGCAGGCTTTGGAACACGCTGTTCGAAATACTCTCATTATTTGAATTAGTTTCTATTTTAATGCATTGAAAGCTTATGCAAGGTGCATATGTGGCTTTTAATCCAATTAAAGCATCGAGACACATCATGCAAATGATTATTTGTTCCTGTGTACAGTTCTGTAACTACAACATAGCGCTTCACTTAGAGAAATGTGCAACAGACAGACCATTTTCTGAAGTGCTGAAAATCCACTAGCTAGAATTTCATCACTTCAAGTATGACACAATCAGTTTTTCTCTTATTTTCCCCCCAACTCTTCTACTCCCAGAGGTGATTATTAATGTAAGGACAGGGCTCCATGGCTGTCTGTTAATCACTGCTAACTCCTCAAATGGTCATTATTCATACATAAGACTGGACAGTGACCAATTCATGAATGAGGCTGTTGGCCAAGTTGAGTCCTGCCCTCATCCAGGTGAGCACTTCCAGTAGGGCTTCTGCATTATGTGGAGTTGATGAAATACAAAAGACAGCGCCTCTTATTAACAATTCAGGGAAGGAATGACGGACCATAGGCATTAACAAAATATTAAATCTAAAGTGTAATCATCAGGCAAATTATACAAATCAGCAGGGTGCCAGTGAACTGGCAGACACCAAAACACAGCAGGCATTCCAGGTCTATTTAAGTAAACAGCACACTATCCCATGCATTTGCCCATGGAACCACGCAGAGAGAAATATCAAGAGAATGATCAGGACATGAAATATGATTGATTTCTCCTCCAGATGCAAGAATTCTGAGCATGACTGTTGTGTCACTAATCTTATCCCAGTCAAGTCTGCATCAATCAGGGATCTAACTGGGGAACTCCCTGAACTCTGTGATTTAGTAACATATCAAACAGTGCAATTAGCCACAAAGCCAGAGGATATAAAAATTCATGGGTATGAATTTATCCCTACCCATCTGTTATGATCCCCACTGAGATTACTCCTGGACAAGCCTGATCCCAGAGTGGAACCCAGCTTGATACATCCTAACTTTTATTTGTTTGTTTAGATACATGGAGAGGGGCCACTGAACAGAGTCACCAGAGTCAGCTAATGAACTTTTAACAGAAGAATAAAACATTTATTAAACAAAAAAAGATGAACTATATTACAATACTCCTTCACACACACCTATACTTTATAGATATATACAGATTTGTAAGGATAGCACAAGTTACAAAAGCTATCTTATACCCTAATGTCCACAGCAAGTACATAGTGCATGCAAACCAATAGGCACCCCGTGGTCAGACACATCACACTCTGAGAGCAAGTGGCAGATGCCACCTCAATCAGATGCTATGGATCGCTCCTCAACTCCCCTTAGATGTTTGTCACACCGTCAGCCAAACGGTCTCACTCAACTCCATCTTTCACACAAGGGACTCTTTCTTCTTGTGTGTGTGTCTGTGGTAGGGACCTGCCTCTCAGGACCCCTGTTGCTAGGCAATAGCTCAATTCTTTTACTTTTATGCTTGCTTAACCTCTTGAGTCATAAACTCACATTAGAAATGCAAGCACCTTTTTAAAGTGAAACTAAAACTCAATTTGGCTTTTCTTAATACATGGATCCAGAAATACAAATCAAGCTTAAACTTTAAAGCCAAAACTCACTTCTAACACCCACAAATAATTTACTTAAACTCTCTCTATTTCCTATCACCACTAGGCAGAAGTGGTCAGTAACCCACGACTGAGCAGTTTTATGCAAGTTAAAATTAAAGGAAGCAAGACCATTCTCCCACACCAGCAGTGTCCTTCTTCACAAATGCTTTTTGGGTGCTTATGGCATCATTCAGCGCCCACTGCAATTTTAATTGGTAACTTGAGTAGGGAAACTACTGTTGTTTTCCCATTAGGTACAAATAGGGAGAGAAGTAGGGGCAAGAAGTGGTTCCAACAGGAAAGATTTTTTTTAAACTTTTGTTTTGGGGCCTGAACAAATAAAAGTGCTCCTCCAGACATAAACAGAAAGTTTGGGCCTCCCATGCTGTGGACTCACCTGTTTCCCATATGCAAGACTCTCACAAGACTGTCCGGAAATCCGATCCTGCCACTTGCCTTATGTTGGCCAGTGGCCTCGAGGCCACCTGATTTTCTGCTGTTCCCTGCCTGCAACAAGTAGGAAGTTGGCCAACAGGATTTTAATAAGGCCGGGGGCTGGATTTTTCCCTCTGTGAGCTAAGAGGGGTGGTGGGTGGGAAGAGCAGCGTTCTCCCTGCTGGCTGCAATGATAGGTTTTTGCGTTTGATTGTCCACATCTCACCTTATTAAATATGCATCAGCAGGAAACATGTCATATGGCCAGCGGGTGGCCTCTGATTCACCCACCCACCGTGAGCTCAGTGGAACCTCGCTCCGGCACCATATTTAAACTTCACCTGCTCATTCCTTTCCCAATATCAGCAGCCTAGGGCTGCTCCAGGCAAGAGATGGCCCCCAGACCAAAGAAGCAACCAAGCCCCCAAGCTTAGTGACGTGTTGACATCTGGACTGCCGTGACCTTGTCTACCTTTGTGATGGCCTGAGGAGGTCCACTAAGCTCATCAACCTGGCCTGGGAAGTGATGTCTGTGGTGGTGAGTGCCAATTTTGGCCAGAAGAGAACAGGGATCCTACCGCAAACAGATCAACGATCTCATCCGCATAGGCAGGGTAAGTCAACCTTCTCACTCTCACCTCACACGCTCTCACAAGGATGACATGTCACAGGGAATGCACACACTACCAGCACAAGGGACATCACCACTCTCTCTCCTACACACACATTGATATCTCCATTTGGACTCATCCTATGCAGCTCCATCCTCATATAGTGCACGGCTCCACCCAGTACACACACAAGGGCAGGCATCCTTATCATCTGCCTTGGCATGCTTCATGCTCACACTGTCTCCATCTGTCTTTATGCAAGCCAAGCTCATCCATAATAAAAGGGAGAGGTCCTGGGCTGATGGGGAATGCCAGAGATCTGAGCATTCAACCAATGTGAGGACCAAGCAGTACATCTGGCCAGAGAAGACCAGGATTGTTCTTGTAGTGATGGTGAGATGGGCAGTGCACACCCAAGTGAGAACCCTGCACCAGCTGATCCTTCAGACAGTGAGGCTGAGAGTGCAATGTGATGTTTTGTACTTTGCTGACATGCACCAATTATTTCCAATCTTTTCATAGGCACTTGTGTCAGATGACACAGGGACACTGAGAACTAGCCCCTCCTCCTAAGTCCCCTCAACTCCTCGAATGAGGATCCTGAGAACCCAGCAAAATGCTCACGCACACCCTCCACAGCCCAGAGACACATACCTCGGTGGGACTTAGATCTAGAGCAGGCTTGGGTTCACAATCTGGTGAGCACAGCACAGATTTTGGTCTACAGCAGGTGGAGACAGGGTCATCCAAGGTCACCGGCACTCAAAGGACTGCTGGAGGCCAAGATTCTGCTGAGCCCAAGTCAGATGACGAGCCTCTGGACTCGGTCTTAAGGCAGATGTTGGAACTGCAGGGACAGTCACTGGAATATCAGGCAGGGCTGTCAGATACATTCCAAGGATGCAGCATACAATGGAGGAGTCCCTCCACGTTCAGTCTGAGGTCATAATGCTGGCATGCCAGGGCACAGAGGTCAACGTTGGTAGGATGGCAGAAACCATGAGGACCTTGGTCCATGAATTAGGTCTTGAACTGTGCCAGGAGCTGCTCTCCATCGCTGTAGGCATTGGTGGAATCTATTAGTGGCTACGTGAGAGGAGACCAGGACATCTCACTCAAGTTCAGCTTCTCCTCAAGTATTCAGCCAGGGGCCCTCAGGCACCCAGAGGGACGAGGACCAGCAGCTTGACACCCCGGGACAACCCAGGTGACTCAGGGAGAGTCCAGCTAATTCTATTCCCCCTGCCTGTGACCCCATCACCTCCAGCTTCATAGGCCAAGGCGGGTGCACCTACCCCACAAAGGGAGACCCAAAGCAAGCTGGGGCCCTCCAGGCCTAGGTCCTCCAGAGGATGCCACCAAAGTCATCACAGACAACAGGACATAGCAGTCAGCAGGCTACCTGCACCTCTGGTGTGGGTGTTGGTGATGCACCAAGACGTAGCAGTAGGGTTAGAAGGATCAAGAAAAACTAGGAGCACAATGGTGGCATGTGCATTCACCACATGCATATACTTCCCACCAATGTAAAAATAATTGCACCTATTCTACATTTGCTCTTGTACGCGTCCTCTGTATGCTGATTTGTGTTGTGGTCAATCACAAGTAACACCATGCCCCCCCTCCCCACTTATTGTAGATTTCGCATCATTTTCCCCCAGTCGATGTTGTGTGCAGCCATCTCATCACAGTGTGTGTCCCTTCTCAGTTCATTACTGACATCAGTGATGCCTCACCCTCCATGTAAACTGTGCTTGTGCAAGGCATCTCATCGACATGCTTTGCAGGTTTAAGTGATGTTGATTTTTGATTATGTAAGATGGAGGCTCATGTAAACCCCCAACTCATCTGCATTGTGGAACGGTGAAGATATAGTGAAGAAGGAAAGATGTAGATGCACAGGGAGAAAGGTAATCTTTCCTTGAATTCCATGTACTCTCTGCCATCCATTAGGCTTTGCAACCTAAAAGCCCATACTTGGTGTGCGTGTGCGCTTCTGTCTGCCTTGTTGACTATACAAACATACATCTACTAAGCTTGCCACTACCTACGCGCACCTTCCCTCCTCAATGTGCCGATAACCTGTCCCTCAAAAGGCACACTTTTGTCCTGGTGCTCAAAGCTACAGCTTTAAGTGTTTTCCACCTTGGAGTTGCCTGCATTGTGCCCTATCATCAAAAATGGGATGCAGCGCTGGCACATACATTCTGCTTAGTGTCCCCTCAGCTAACCATTCACCGAGCTCAGTGGTGTAACATCCATATGGTGATGTGTTGCAGTCAATGCAACTCTTGAGTATGATCTCGTTATGGGTTTACTTGAGGTGCTTTGTCAGACGTAAGGCACACTGCCACCAATACACTGAGGATTGCAGTGGAATTCCTGCCTCTTGTAGGCTGCCAAAGCAACTGGGATGCTGGAGAGATACGTGAAGAGGCAGCCCCTTCTGTTGTGTGCTGCTGTATCACCCCTCTGCAGTTAAGACCCCATCTCATTGAGTGGCACATGCTCCTGAGGCTTCATGATCCTTCAAATGGTGAGGGCATGGTGAGTCTAATGTGTAATTGCTCACTCCCAGATTGAAGAGGATGGTTGAGATGAGAAAGCTAGGAATGCTGGGAGTGATGTGGGCCCATCATAGAGGTTATTATTCTCCAAGAGGATAACCTCTGCTACCCGTCATCACCCTCCTGGAGTCTGGTGGCTATAAGGGCCTCACGTGCACACCTGCCTTATCTGGCTCTTGCTATGTCCTCTTCCCCTGCAGCTTTGGCTTCCTCACACTCATCAGCCTTAACCTCTTGATGTGTTCTTCATCGGAAGAGACGTGCAGCTCCTCCATCTTGACATCTGGCAAGTCCTCCCCCTTTTGCAGTGCAGGTTATGCAGGGCACAGCAAGCTACGATGATGTGCAAGACCCTCTGGGGAGCGTACTGGAGTGCCCCACCAGATTTGTCGAGGCATCAGAATTGCATCTTCAAGATGCCAATGGTATGCTCTATTGATGTATATGTGGCGGAATGAGCATCATGGTACCTTCCCTGAGATGGAGTTCATGGCCATTGCACAGATGTTATTAGTCACGCCCTTTGTGTGTAGTGTTTGTCACTGAGGAGCCAATTCTAGGCCTTGTGTGGTCCCTCAAAGATACCCTGGATCTGTAATCTGCTCAAGATTTAGGATTTGTGGCAGCTTCCTGGGTTTTTGGCGCAAATCTGCAGGATTTGTTTCTTATGGTCACAGACCAGCTGTATGTTGAACAAGTGGAACCCTTTCCTGCAGATGTATTGCACTACCTGTTGCCAGGGAGCTCTTATAGTCACATGAGTGCATTCGGTGGCACCCTGCGCCTGTGGGAATCCCAAGATAATAGCAAAGCCCAGTGCTCTGGCTGCCTGGCTAGCTTGATCTCTGGTGAAGTGCACGTCATTGTGGGTCTTGACAGAAAAGGGCATCTGTTACTTCCTGTATGCACTTGTGAGTGGATGCCTGAGAGATCCCACAGAGGTCCCCGGTGGAGCCCTGGGAAGAGCCACTCACATAAAAGTTAAGAGACGCAGTGACTTTGACAGCCACTGGCAATGGATGTCCTCCCAGGCCACACAGTGTTAACTTCTGGAGAATGTGGCAGATGTGAACCACCAGATCCCTGAACATGTGGAGGAGTCGACGACACTGATTCTCGTTCATCTGTTCTGTACTCCTTCGGTCTTGAGAGCTGCCTATGCACAGCGTTTCTGTGAGCCTCATCCTTTGGGTCCAGAGGGGCCCCTTGCTCTTCAGGGTGAAGCTCCTCCCTTTGGCAAGCCTGGCACCGCTGTAGTACTCTTCCCCACTTTTCTTCCTGCCTGTATGCAATATTAAATGCACTTTCCACCTTCCTTAAGTTCTCCTTTCTGTAGGATCATTGCAAAAAAACACGAGTGATCATTAGCCTCCAAAGGTCCTGTTTCTGTGGCTGATAATTGAATCACTGTGGGATCAAGGGCTTGGTTAGAGTCTAGCACATATTCACCAATCCTTTGCAGTGCAATGAGCATATGCAGTACCACAATGTGCTGACTCTCACCAACCCTCTCCTCCTTACTTCACTAGACATACCACAGTGAGATCGCTTTGGCCAGGTGCTTGGATGTCTAGCATTCAATCCATGTACTAGATTGCTCATTCAGTGCACTCTATGAGTACCTCCTTTGGAAAACACATGAGGACTAATGTTCAGTGAGGAGATGAGATACTACAGGGGGTCTGGAGCGTCCCATCTTGCAGCTCTGCTGCCTGTTTCAAACAGGCATCTGCGGTTTATCTGGGTGCCCACTTCACACTGGGGAATTCGCACAACTGGGGGGACAAGGGGTTATTGCAAGTGGATCAATGATTGGAACTAATCGGGATTAATCTCACATGAATGCTCTTTAAGATTTAAGGCTCCAGATTGCCTCTTTAGATATCAAAATGCTCCTAACATTCCTCAACTGTGCATTCCTTCTGACTTGGAAATAGAGATTTCAGATGGGTGTCCCTTTAATTGTCCCCCCCCCACCCACCAGTGCAGTGATCCACCCCTCCCAGAAGTCCTAAGAACCTTCTCCAGCAGTGTTGCTTCATAGTTTCATTTTCTAATGCAACATGCCTACAGATTGAAGGTTGGCCATCCTCAGGTTTTACTACCAGGCCAGCTTCGAACCTCTCTGTATCAGTGTGCAAATCCCTCCCATCGTGCTGGAGGAGCATAATGTTCAGGTTTCCTTCCCTTTAATAACTCTAAGTCCTCTCCCTGTAATCCTTGATCCCATTGTAATTGTGGTTGATATCTCTGTGTCACCCCCTGAGTCATTTGAGGTGGATGTTCCTATGCCCCATGTAGACCATACCCCTCCCCATCTTGAGGCCTATTGTACTGTGACATACTGGGAACCCCCCATGTGAACATTGTGTGCCTGCCCCTACACTATCTGTTCCTGTTCTATAGGCTGACTGTGACTACTATCTGTGGCCCAGTATTATGCCTGAAACCTCTCCTGACCGACATGCTTAAGGTGATGACCACGGCCTGCACACACCATGCTGGGCACGACTGGCACTGGGCTGACGTGCCTTCCTGCTCCCTGGACTGGGACAAAGATAGTCTTTGCAAACTCAGCTGTTTAAACAGAGGCTCTTCCTTATTCGGATCTCTGATGAATTTTCTCTTCTCCCTTTTCCTGCACGCTTCACCAGTCTTCTCACTGCCAGTCAAGCCTTTGGCCACCAGCCCCTTCCCTTGCCTCTGTCTTGTCTTCTCCCCTACCATTGCCCTTCCCCCCTCCTTCCCGCCAGTAAAGCCTTTGTCCTCCGTCACATTTCAATACCCCCTCTTCCCCACCTTACTGTGGTCTGGCTCGTATTACCTTGTTTGTGAAACCTCCCTGCAATCAATGTGCTGTTTCCTGCGCAGCCTGGCACAGAGTTGGAGGAACCACGAGCGCAGTGCTATGCAAGGTAGGTGACCTTACCTCAAAGTCACGAGTGAATTGCAGTTCAACAGAGGCACGTCATTAATACCTAATCGTGAATCACGCTGTTCTAATTAGATGTTGGCGTGGTCTTTTGAGCCAGCGTGGGGGTGTGATTCCAGTGAGATGCCTTGATAATGAACTTTCATGATATTCTAATGTATTCAAATGACGTTCCCGACACAGTGCAGTGGGAAATGCATTCCACCATTGAAATCTGCAGCGCCCGATTGCAATCTCGTTTCAGTCGACAGGAAACTGACATCCTGCCCACTGCGGCCGGGACCAGAAAATCCTGGCCCTTGGAGTTAAAACAGCCTGATCTTCCTTTCTCGAGTAATGGGTCTCACCTCTATGGAGCTAAAATCAGTACCTATGATTTTAGAAGTATGGAAGAGATTAGAAACTGCATCATAATTAGAGGATATGTTGTGGTCAGCAATGAAGTATGATTAACACAGAGAAAGAAAGTGAAAGAAATATACAACAGGTATGTCAGCATTTGAAAAGAGTGTTAATATCTCTGTTAGGGTGCTTCAGTTCATATTAAGCAGACAACTGATAAACACTGAACTTATGACTAATTTGCAGACTAATTTGCAAGCCAAATACACATCATAATTAACTGTTGTATATAAAATATAACATTTAAACATGTAAGATCCTGAAGGGTCTTGACAGGGTGGATGTGGAAAGGATGTTACCTCTTGTGGGAAAATCTAGAACCAAGGGTCACTGTTTAAAACTAAGAGGTCACTCACTCACTTAAGACAGAGATGAGGAGGAATTTTTTTTCTCTGAGAGGGTTGTGAGTCTTTGGCACACACTTCCTCAAAAGGCGATGGAAGAGTCTTTGAATATTTTTAAGGCAGAGATAGATAGATTCTTGATATGGTGATAGGTGGGAATGCGAAGTTGAGGTTACAATAAGATCAGTTATGATCTTATTGAATGGCAGAGTAAGCTTGAGGAGCTGAGTGGCCTACTCTTGCTCCTAATTTGTATGTTCATATGTTTGTAAATATTCCACAAACTACAATACCCCAGTTAAGGGCAATTTTATGCTTCTGTTCAGTGAATGATTTATTTTTGAAGGGCTCATATAGCCTGAATCTCAAATCAGAGAAAGAAAGAAAGAACTTTCGAAAGCCATGACTGAATCTGCTTCCACCACCCTTTCAGGCAGAGTATTCCAGATCTCAACCATTCACAGCTTAACTAAGTTTTTCCTCATGTTACCATTAGTTCTTTTGCCAATCACACTGTCACCTACTTCTTGATCTTTCCACCAATGGGAAAAGCTTCTCCCTATCTACTCTATCCAGACTCACGATTTTGAATACCTCTCACCACCGTTTTCTCAAGCTTAATTAGGGAAGGGCCACAAATGCTGACCTTGCCAGCTAGTCACATCCCAGGAACGAATATAAAAAACTCAAATCTCCTTCCAACTTTCTCTTCTCTAAGGAGACCAACCTCAACTTCTCCAATCTATCTATGTTAACTGAAGTCCCTCATCTCTGAAACCATTCTCGTAAATCTTTTCTACCCTCCTGAAAGCCTTTGCATCCCTCCTAGAATGCAGTGCCCAGCATTGGACATGATACTCTAGTTGAGGCCGCAGTGTTTTATAAAGAATCACCATAGATAGCTTCCTTGCTTTTGCACTCCATAGGCAGGATGCCCTACGCTCGCTGACGTGTAAAATGATGCGCGGTGACGTTGGGCAGAACTCCGGACATCACTGCGCCCCATTTAAATTTGCAGGTAGGAGGGGGCACAGCAAAATCGGCTGTGCGCCCACCAATTGAGGCCATTGACAGAGTTACCGAAATAATTAATGGACCTGCCCGTCCAACTTTAAGGTTGGCGGGCAGGCTGTAAGCCCTGGCGGGTAGGCCGGGAGCCCTGGTAGGCTTCAGAAAAAGCATGAAACCTCATCCACAGGCGGGATGAGGTTTCATGTAGGTTTTAAAAAATGTAATTAAAGTTTTTTTAAAAGTTATGTACATGTCCCAACTCATGTCAGGGATTTTTTTGTTCTCTATTTTTAATTTTTTTTATTGTAGAGCTGAACTTCCTGAGTCAGCACTCAGCCTCAGGGAGATGAGTGCGCTCTTTCGTGCGTACTTCAACCTCCCCCCCCATTGGGGGGAAAATCCTGCCCCATGCCCAGGATCTCATATGCCTTTTAACCACTTTCTCAACCTGCTGCCTTGAATGATTTGTGCACTTATACCCCCACGTCTCTCTGTTCCTGCACTCACTTTAGAATTATATCCTTAAGTTTACATTGCCTCTCTTCATTCTTCCTGACAAAGTCAATCACTTCACACTTTTTCTGCGTTAAATCAGTTACATATCCACTCATTTCACCAATCACCTCTTGAAGCCTATTGAGATCCTTCTCACAGATCACAATACTTCCAATTTTTGTGTCATTCGCAAACTTTGAAATTGTGCCTTATACACCCAAATCTAAGGGCAGAGTTTTCAGGCCCTGCTCGCCGGTGGGATTGTCCAGTTCCACAGAAAGTCAACTGACTTTTGGCTGGCCTGCTATAGCTCCCGCGGTGGATCTTGCCACAGTGGGGCGGGAAAATCCTGGCCAAAGTCATTAATATATATATATATATATATATATATCAAGAAAAGCAGCAGTCCTAATATTGACTCCTATGGGTCCCCACAGTATACCTTCCTCCAGTCTGAAAAACTACTCCATTACAAGCCTACCGACTCCCACAGCTACCTCGACTACAGCTCCTCACACCCCGCTTCCTGTAAGGACTCCATCCCATTCTCTCAGTTCCTTTGCCTCCAACGCATCTGTTCCGACGATGCTACCTTCAAAAACAGTTCCTCTGACATGTCCTCCTTCTTCCTTAACCGAGGTTTTCCACCCACGGTCGTTGACAGGGCCCTCAACTGTGTCCAGCCCATCTCCCGCGCATCCGCCCTCACACCTTCTCCTCCCTCCCAGAAACATGATAGGGTCCCCCTTGTCCTCACTTATCACCCCACCAGCCTCCGCATTCAAAGGATCATCCTCTGCCATTTCCGCCAACTCCAGCATGATGCCACCACCAAACACATCTTCCCTTCACCCCCCCACCCCCGCCGGCGGCATTCCGTAGGGATCGTTCCTTCCAGGACACCCTGGTTCACTCCTCCATCACCCCCTACTCCTCAACCCCCACCTATGGCACCTTCCCATGCCCACGCAAAAGATGCAACACCTGCCCCTTCAATTCCTCTCTCCTCACCGTCAAGGGCCCAAACACTCCTTTCAAGTGAAGCAGCATTTCACTTGCATTTCCCCCAACTTAATCTACTGCATTCGTTGCTCCCAATGCGGTATCCTTTACATTGGAGAGATGAAACGTAAACTGGGCAACCGCTTTGCAGAACACCTGCTCTCTGACCGCAAGAAAGACCCAAACCTCCCTGTCGCTTGCCATTTTAACACTCCACCCTGCTCTCTTGCCCACATGTCTGTCCTTGGCTTGCTGCATTGTTCCAGTGAAGCCCAACGCAAACTGGAGGAACAGCACCTTATCTTCCGACTAGGCACTTTACAGCCTTCCGGACTGAATATTGAATTCAACAACTTTAGGTCTTGAACTCCCTCCTCCATCCCCACCCCCTTTCCGATTCTTCCCCCTTCCTTTTGTTTTTTCCAATAATTTATATAGATTTTTCTTTTCCCACCTATTTCCATTATTTTTAAATCTTTTATGCCCTGCTAGACTTTCCACCCCACCCCCACTACAGCTGTGCTTTGAGTGCCCTGCCATCCATTCTTAATTAGCACATTCATTTAGATAATATCACCACCTTCAATACCTCTTTGTTCTTTTGTCTGTGACATCTTTTGATTATCTGCTCCTATCACTGCTTGCTTGTCCCTACAACAACACCACCCCCCCCTCCACTTCTCTCCCCACCACACCTCCACCGCCCCCCCCCCCCCCCCCCCCCCCCCCCGCCACCCCCTTAAACCAGCTTATATTTCACCCGTCTCCTAATATTCACTCAGTTCTGTTGAAGGGTCATGAGGACTCGAAACGTCAACTCTTTTCTTCTCCACCGATGCTGCCAGACCTGCTGAGTTTTTCCAGGTAATTCTGTTTTTGTTTTGAAAAATTACTCAGTGGCCAGGGCTTAACGTGGGAGCAGTGGCCTCGCCCACTGGCTGGAAAATCATAGGTGAGCCCACCTCCACTGACTAGATTTTATGTGATTCAGGCAGGACGTCATGCAACCAAGAGATGCCAGCCAATCAGGGACCCAGCAGCGCTTCAGTCTTAGCAGTGCCACCAGCAGTGTAGGCTACTGCTGGGACTGCAACAGACCCCGGACCAGAAGCATTGCTGGAGGTCTGGAAGACGGGTAAGTGGAGCAGGCTCATCAGGGCCAGTCTGGTAGGCCCTGGTGAGGGGGGTGGTTGATCAAGAGACTAGAGCCAGGATTTTCCAGCCCCGTCGTGGGTGGGACCTGTGCATGGGCGAGGCGGCGCCCCAGCCAGGAGTCCATTGACTTGTGGCAGGGCCAGAAGATCGTGGCAGTGGGCAGGTGCGGAAAATCCCACCCTAGATGTTGGGGTCTTCAAGTCAGGGTGGCCTTTGCCACTGGGGGAGCTGACCATAGGGCACAGGGTGATCTGGAGGGATCCACCTTGCAAACCAGCAGGCAGGCAAGGTAAACCTGGCAGTATCACCACACAGCATACCCTCCCCAATCACTGGTAAAATACTTAAGCATCTCAATTAACTCAGTTAAGTTCTTTATCCATTTTTCTTTCTTTGTACCAAATACCCAAAAGCCAGAACCAATTCCTGCATCATCCTTTACACTTTGGAAAGTTCATTCAAGAGCTGTGGGTGGAATCTTCTATGCCTGATGACGTCAAGTGTCATGGCGGGTGTGAGCGGACAATATGACAGGAAGGCCAAAAATGTGTTTCACACTGTTGTGAAACCAACTTGCAAACATCGGGAACTTCATTAACATATATCTGCATATTATTATAATCCCTTCCCGCCGGAATCATCCCCCCTACGCTGGATCATCCCGCCCACTTGTTTCACAACTGTATTTAAACAACATGTATCTGGCGAGCTGCACTTCGCTCGGGACTTTCAGGTTTGTTTGCCTACATTGCTTTGGGCAGCACTCGCAGTCATCAGCGCCAGGCTTCGCAGGCAGCATCACATCACTTTTAAGGGGCTCCCGGGCAGGTCTCTACTAACCAGACCAGCCATTAAGGCAAAGGTGGTTTTTCAACGGCTGCAGGGCTAGGGCTTGTTTGGGGGGTTGGGGGTGGGGGGGGGGGGGTGCGGGGTGAAGAGGCCTCAGGCATGGGGAGAAGCTGCAGGGCAAGGACTGTACTATGGAAGGGGGGGGTATCTCAGGGTGTATGTGGGGGACACATATTGATCTGTGCAAGTGGCCTCAAGATGGTGAGGGCTGAGGATGCAGTCTCCAGAGGAGATGAGGCCAGGTGGAGAGGTGAGGGTATGTGTGAGTGAGTGAGTGGTGATGTCTCTTGAGCTGGCAATGAGTGAGATGCCAGTGAATGTGGATGGCCTGGTCATTGTGAGAGTTTAGAGTGATGAGCAGAACCATCCCAGATTTGCAGTAGATGCGGTAGCGGGTGGGCCAGCCATGATGGTGGGTTTTCACGCCATATTGTCCCAAGCCCACCAGATTATTTATGCACTCCTGGGAAACACACCGTCACTTGCTGGCCATCTCTCCGCCGGTGCATCATGCCGGGCGACATGTTTAAAATCCAGCCACAAGCACACATCTCAGTGCTTCCAGACCACCACTGCTGCTTGGAAGACTCAGCCCTGAAACTGAAGAGGACTGCAGCTCCCAGGTTCAGTGACACGTTCCTTGAGCACCTTTTGGATGCAGTGGAGGCCTGCCGGGATGCCCTCTACTCCTGCTCTGGCTGCATGATGAGCAGCAACAGCACTAACCAGGCTTGGGAGGCAGTGGCAATGGTGGTCAGTGCCAACACCCTTCAAAGGAGGACAACTACCCAGTGCCTCTAGAGGATGAATGATTTTCTCTGTTCTGCCAGGGTAAGTCACTCTTCTCATCACCCAGCTCACACACTCACAAACCCATCACACATCCACAGGGCCCTCACTCACTACCGGTTCAAGGGACAGCATCATTCACTCTCTCGCACACACCTGCATTGTCCTCATCCCATCCATGGGACCACTCACCACCCACACAGGCCAGGCATACATATCATCTGGCCTGGCAGCCATCCTGCTTACACTCTCTCCATCTCTATTCATGCAGGATAAGCTGGCACACAACAAGAGGTCGCAGACTGGTGGCGGAATGCCCGAAATCAAGGTCCTCACGGTGTTTGAAAACAGAGCCATCCAGCTGGCCGGCGAGGATCTGGACCAGTCCTGTGCTGATGGTGAGGTCAGTGGTCCCCTACCAAGTAATGGTCCAGCAGTGCAACATCCATCAGACAAACCATGCTGTGAGTGATGTGTCCTGTTTCACAGGCCACTGCCATGCACTAATTATCTCCCCTTGCTTCCGCAGGCACATCTGCCAAACAGCCGATGGAGTCCATGACCCAGGGCCTCCGATCAAGACCCGAAGAAACCTCTGAAGAGGAATCTAGAGGCACCCTCCATGAAGTCCTATCACAGTGCTCACCCACACCCTCCACCAGTGCAGAGACACACACCTCGGTGGAACCTAGCTTTAGAATAGACACAGGATCACAGTCTGGTGAGCACATTGCACCATCCGATCCACAGCAGATGGAAGCAGGGACTTCCCAGGTTTCTGGCACTAGGAGGACCACTGGAGGCCAGAAATTTGCTGAGTCTGAGTCAGCTGATGACCAATGGTGACATGAATCAGTCATGTAACAGTTGCTGGAGCTGTAAAGGCAGGTTCAGGAACATCAGGAAGGGATGTCCGCTGCACTCCTCAGATTGAAAGGCACGATGGAGGAGCCCATTTGCCTTCAGTCTGAGGTGATAGCGCCGGCATGCCAACGCACCAAGGTCAACACTGGTAGGATGGTGGCCACCATGGATACCTTGGTCCAGGAGTTCGCTGCGCAGGTCAACTCCAACAGTGTGTAGGCAAGAGGGGTGCTGGGCAGCTTGATCTCACTCCAGCTACCCCCGTTCCTCAAGGAGTCAGCCTGGGGCCCCCAGGCACCCATAAGGGGGAGGATCAGCAGCTGCACACTCCGGGCCCATCCATCCAGGTGACTCCGAGAGTGTCCCGCTCTCTTTTCCTGTGACCTCAGCAGCTCCAGCTCCACAGGCCGAGGAGGGTACCACTGCCACACAGCAGGACCCCAAATGCAGGCCAGGGCCCTCCAAGTCTCATCCCTCCAGAGGACACCTGCCAAGGTCATCACAGACAGGGCATTGCAGTCAGCAGGCTGCCTCCGCCTCCACTGTGGATTTCCAGGGAGCACCAAAACGTAGCAGCAGGGTTAGGAAAGTTAAGGAGAATTAGTTGCACAACGTGGGCACAGATATTAATCACTTGTACATACTGTTCACTATTGTCAATAAACTCCAAAGAATGTCTCTCTGCCTATGGCTCCTTGTTCTGCTTTAGCATGGCATGCTTTCCAGCTAATGTGGACAGACGATCCAGTGGGGCGGTGAGGGAAATGTTTCCAGCAGGCAGGCCTAATAATGATATGCTGAGGTATTACAATGAGGCTCCTGACATCCAATGGTGGGAAACGTGGCCAGCCATCGGCAGGCTGAGTGGACAATTGCAAGCTGGTGTCCCACTGTTATAAAACCGATCATGCTATATTGTGCGCTCATGCTACCGATTATGCATGATGTCAGCAGGCTTGGAAAATTCCGCTCTCAGTCTCTGAAAATAGTACTGCAATTCTAAGAAACAATTTGCAGAACACACTGCAAGATCTCACTACTCCAATATTTCTTACAGGATGATTTCTTTTAATTTTAAGGTAGCGCTGAAGTAGTCTTTTTGGTTTCCTTTTTTCAGCTAGTTATAATGTATGTAGGAGCATCATGACTCAGCAAGACAATTGGGCAGAATTTTAACTGTCAAAGAGCTGGAAGGGGTTATGCATTTGAGTATGGTTGAGTACCAGTGGATCAGACCCCAACCTGATCCCATCCACGTCTGGGTTTCACTGGAGTGTATGGAGGCAAGCGGGAAGTCCATGTGGAGCTTTCAGGTCAAACATTTAGACAATTGATTAATCAATTAATTAACTTTTCATTTTTGAATTCAATAGCCAGCAAACGGGTTTCCTGATCTGTATGGAAATCATCAAGGTTAACAAGGCTAGAGTACCTGACCATGATTCCTACTCTGTCTCCTGCTGCTCAGCCAATTGCCTCATTAGTTCAATAATTTGCTTTCAATTCCATGCCATTGCTTCATGTCACCTATTCTACAGCACACCCCAGACCCACCTCCATGAAGCATTGTGTGATATTTCTAATGTTAATAGGACCCAAACCTGGAGATATTGAGACCAATGGGAAGCTTTCCCAGCAGCAAAAAAAAAACAGAAAATGCTGGAAAAGCTCAGCAGGTCTAACAGCATCTGTGGAGAGAAAAGCAGAGTTAACATTTCGAGTCCGTATGACGCTGTTAGACCTGCTGAGTTTTTCCAGCATTTTCTGTTTTTGTTTCAGACTTCCAGCGTCATGTAGCTTCAATCTATAGAACCAGCCTAGAATCCTTTGCTTTATACCACAGCAGATGGTGCATCTAGCCACTGACTCCATGGGATTTCCAAACTTTTCTTGATTGGAAATTGAAATTGAGATGAAGAGGTTGTCTTATGAAGAAAGGTTGAACAGGTTAGTCCTATACCCACTGGCATTTAGAAGAATGAGAGATGATCTTATTGAAATACACGGAGGATGTTTCCTCTTGTGGGGGAGACTGAAATTAGGGTAGATAATTTAAAAATAAGGGATCTCCCTTTCAAGACAGATGAGGAGAAACATTTTCTTCCAAAGGGTTGATGGTGTGAATTCTCTTCCTCAGAAAGTAATGGAAGGTGGGTCTTTGAATTCATTCAAGGCAGAGTTAGACAGATTTTTGTCAGGCAAAGGAGTCAAGATGACACATGGCAACTGACACCCTATGGCCCTAGGTTTAACTGCAGGTGATCTCAAAAGGATCTTGGCTCCCACATATGTGATGTACGGGCCCACTGGCTTGTGGATATTGGCAGTCGTCTGTTTTGCCACTCATATTTAAATCAATAAACAGAGCAGACTATTCTGTGAATCCTTCTCAAACAGTTGCAGGTTAGTGAGGACAGTCTAGTGCATGCATTTCAGCAGGCTTTACTTTCCACGATTTCACAGCATGTGTTTAGGCATGACAAGAAATGGCCTCCACTTAGCATGGTTGCTGAGAATGACACTATAATTAATCAGAGTGCAATAAACTAATTACAAAAATGTTCAGCATTTTTTTTCTCTCTATCTGTTAAACATTGAGTGACCAGCAATGCACAAACTATATAAAACCTACCTGAGAAATTGGATTCAAAACAAAAACAGAATTATCTGGAAAAACTCAGCAAGTCTGGCAGCATCAGTGGAGAAGAAAAGGGTTGACGTTTCAAGTCCTCATGACCCTTCAACAGTTCTGTTGAGTTTTTCCAGGTAATTCTGTTTTTGTTTTGGATTTCCAGCATCCGCAGTTTTTTGTTTTTATCTCTGTGTTTAAGAAATTGGATTGCTCGTTCATGGTATCATCCCAATGAAAGTGATATGTAGCACATTTTGTCCCCAGAGCCCAGCACCTGTCACAGGAAAAAGCAGCGTGTTCTACAAACACCATAAAAACTCTGTTATGATCATCAGTGCAATCCTGTGCCTGCCACACTAAAATTACCGTGTACCTTTCTCAAGTAGCTTTTTAACTTCCATTTTTCTATGCCAGTGCCTAAAGTGCAGAAAATCGAATAGATTTTAATCCAATTTGTTTTTTGAAAGATGTTACTATGCTGCTTTAAAAAAAACACTTCATGACATGCTCAGAGAGTGACACCCATCCTGTTTTTGTGTTCTCTTCAATGAGATAATGTTAGAAGCTCTGCTGTCAGAAAACACAATGTTCCTTTTACCTTCTTATACTTATGCAGTACATCCAGCTATGTACCCTTGATTTCAGTAGGGTGTAATTTATGGCATTCAACGTTTCAGTAAATAAGTTCCAATCAGTTCATGATGTGAGCAGTTGTTTGATTAGTGTGTGCATATAACCTGAGAGAGAACGAAGGTGTGTTTGTCAACTGGTACAGTTATTAACTTAGGCTACATATTCGCTGCTTGATTTTTATTAAAAACTTGTTTAAATACATGGCTTCAGAGATTTTCTGGAAGTACCCAGTCGGTGGAAGCATTGTGACAGTCTAATAATTTACCATGTAAAGTAAGAAAGATCCATGCTCTCCTGGTCTGCTATTTTGCATTTCCTTCGGTCTCAAAATCATCACTTGCACACATTCCACTGTATCCAGTTGGTCCTTCTATCTCAAAGGGCAAGCTAGGGCAAACATTTCCATGCCCCCTGGCTATTACATTGTAATCAATAACAAAACAGGCTAATTGAGTGCCCGAGTGTTAGTTACCCTGGGTTTGGATGCCCTAATTTTGAGTCAACTTAACACCAGTAGCAGGTTCTAATAAAATTGGGGCCCCACAAATGCTGTGCTTTACAGAAATTCTCTTTAGTCTAACTCATGACATGACTTTTGAGAGCAAGATGATAAGTCAAGTCTTTTTAAGTGCACCTAGGGGGGGGTTAAAAAAAGTTTTGAATCTGCAAAGTCTTTGGCTTGGCCCCAAACCCTTGCAAATAGCTCCACATGGATCCCAAGACAGGGCCTTGTGCCTTAGATTTTGCCAAACAATCCTTCAGTGTGTCCTTCTACTCCATCCCCCTCCAACAATCCCAACGTTCATAGGCAGAGAAAACTGATGCAGGAGGCTGGGAGCATGGGCATCAGATCTCATTAAAATGGGAACATTGGGCTAGCTTCTTCTTCAGGAGCTGGCCTACTGCCAGAACTAAGGAAAATTCTAGGAAACTCTGGGCAGCATAGGTCTCTGTCTTTCACTTCTTTATGCCTGAGGTGATGAAGTGGAATGGAAAATTAACCTTCATCTCCTCCACTTACCACCTGTCCAATTGAAAGGTTCAAAAGTTGCATTGAACTGCCACATCATAAATTGCAGCCTGAAAATACTTAAAAATATTCAGTCCTTTTTGAGCACTAGGTTGGAATGGGTTGTGTTTTCTTACCTGGTTCAGAGCTCATTTCCAGTTTGGAGGGTGATGACATTATGAAGAGCTATTGCATTTCCATTCCACACTATTATGAGTCTTGCAGTAAATTACACAAATTTTCCAGATTTTGAGCATAATCTGAGCTGATAACTTCTGGAAAGCATTTCTGTGGGATAAACTCATCAGAATAAATAAAAAATTATCTTGATTTCTAGGCCAATATAATTTTATGTTCATGCAATAAAAACAAGATATGATGTAAATATTATAGACAGGCCCAAAATATTCCCTGCCTTTTCTTCATTAAATGGATCTGCATCCATCATTGTCTTTTTACACTTCACAGTTTAGATTTGTTTTCCTTTTTTTCTCTGTGGTGTTAAATTTTTAACTTCCTTCTATGAACAAAAAGGAAAGGGAAGCTGCATTACCCACAGACTTTTAGAATTTTGGGTTAAACTTCATAAGAATTATTTGAAAGGGGAGAGGGCAGCAGAATGGCACTGGGTGAATTCTCATTCAGAGACCCAGTGCAGGCATGATGAGCTGAATGGCCTACTTCTGCGCTCCAACAATTCTGTGATTTTGTAAGTTGAATTCCAGAGTCAGATCCTGAGGTCAATTACTGGCTAATTGCTGGGTGTACTTAAATTTCTAATTCTTTCTCAATCTGGAAATGAACCTGCAATTGATTCAGTGTGAAATGACTATTTTATTCTACAATTTTGACATTTTAAAATATGTCAAGGATCTCAAAACTTTTATACAGACAGATACACAAAGATGCTCACAAGCAGCTGTTTACTACAGTTGCTACCTTCTGTTCTATGTTCTGCCCTTGTGCACAACTTTTGCCTAAAGGGCTATCACTTTTTTCAGGAAAAAGCATTTGGCAAATCCTTCAATGCTCGGCAAGGGGAGAGAGTTGTCTTATCTTTGTGCATTTTGATACGCATCATTACCTTGTATGATTGTTCTTAAAAAAATGATTTACCAAGCAAGTTTTTTCATGAAGACCATTTCCTTTTATGTCCATTGATTGCAAACAGACCATTAAATGTGGTTCTCTTCCCGACTGATTTCAGCCTTGTGTGTTGTTTCCATGAAGCTCAATGGAAGCTCAGGAAATAGCACTTTATTTTCTGATTAGTCACATTACAATCTTCTGTCTGGACTCAACACTATATTCAACAATTTAAGATAGAAACCACTCCATTTTTTTGGACAGCAGCTATCGGTAATGATTCTGGTGTTGCCTTTTACACCTCTTCCAGGCCCATCTTTTGTTTCTTTACTTGTTCCATTAACATCCTCTTCTGTCTTGAACCATCATCTTTTTTGTCACTTCATCACTCCTTCCCTCCACTGGATGACAGATCTTCCTTTTTGTCCTTCCCCTTCCTCTTTCCATGCCTCTTTACTTGCTTAAAAAGTGGTACATCTTCAACTGGTTCTGATGAAAGGTCAATGACCTGAAACACAAACTCTGTTTCTCTCTCTCCACATATTATCATATGTGCTTTCCAGACATGTGTTAAATGAGGAGAACACATCTGCTGCATATTTCAAGCATCTTTTCTCTTTGGACTATTATAATTGTCATAGCCCTAAGTTTAAAAATGTCATTGGACCAAATTGAAAGTTGTTAAATATGCCATTGTGCAAACATAGTGTATACATTTTGGTTGGGCCCTTTCCTCAAAAGTTTCCTCATTTCTATTCAAACAATTTTACTATAATACTTTAAGACTTATTCAAGATCATTGAACTAATTTTAATGTTCAGAAGGTTCAATAAGTTTCAGTGGAACAGAGTGACCATATAGCCGAATTGTAATATGTTTTTAAAAAACTTCACAGGAACACTTCTGCTAATTGCCAGGGTTCCCTTATTCATTTACGATGGTTCAGAACAAACAAATAGATTTCTACTGAAACTATAGTTCTTATTTAAAATGTGACAGAACATATCTGTTCCAGTGATAATTTTCAGGATTTCCCCTGAATCTACCCACGGAGTTTACAGACAGGAAGCTTAAGTATCAAGTGATCAACCATTACTTCCTTTTTAGGTGCAGTGCTGGGGTTTTCTTAGAATTTACGCCTGTTCTAACACTTTTCAAAGGAAACTATAACTCAGTTTTTCTAGTTTTCCTTTTAAATAACCTTATTTCTAATCAATATAAACTTCATGCATACTGAATGAGATGTACCCGTTGCCGTATTATATAAGCAGTTAAACCAAAGAGACATTGTTCTGGTATCATGTCATGAGTTTCAAATGAGCTGGGATACAAGGGGAACTTCCCACAGCTAAAAATGCATCAAGACATGTGAATGGAATCCACGCTTATGCAAATTAGCAGCACATTTTCCTTTATATACACAAATGTTTATGAACCAGTCACGTATCAAGTTCAGTGTAGGTGTTCAGTAAATGAAAACACAAGATCCAGTCATTTCAATGAGGTGCATCGGCTAGAAAATGATGTGTAATGGGTGACTATGGGGGAAGGGAAACTGCCCAATCACCATGAGTAAGTTTCATAGATGAAGATGGAGCAGAAAAAATGAGAGGCACAGAAACTATAATCAAGGCATAGCCAGAAACTGTGAGAAGCTTTGTCATTTTGTGGAGCTGAAAACGCAACAAGGTAATTGATTTTTTGCATATACTAAACTGGATCAAGACTGACAAATCAGTTAATTGATACCAATTATATTTAAATGTTTCTTTTTTGGGGTAAAAAAATTGCATTGATTTCTGAAAAGGTTGAGAAACCTTTAAAAATGAAAACAAATAATTGAAAACATCACCAGTGCAAATTGTTACCGAGATGCAACCAGGCCAGTAAATTTTCCAACTCAAAAATGCTGAGATTGAGGTTCAGGAATAACTTACAGGGAGTCAATTTGGTGGAAAATGTTTATGTTTTAGAAATTATGTTAAAGTACTATTTATTAATATCATCAAGTAATTATATATCTGCATGACACTCATTTCATAAATAGCTCTGTGTATGTGTAGTTCTGTTAATGTTACATCTCAGGAAAGCACATTTTATCATAGCCTAGAGGTTTGTTGAAACTCATACAATAGCAAAGGAGAAGCAAACCAACAATGTCATACCTTTTACAATAGATTTTATATTTTAATTTGTTTGGCACAAATGGTACTTAGTGTGGTTATGAATTGTTTGAACATGATTTAGTCAAAAATATATTAATTTAGTAACAAAATCAATTCATACCAATAAATCTTTTATCATAGCAGAATATTTCTATATAATGGATTAAAATATAATAAGATAAATAAGATTTTATCATTGTAACATTTTAAGGTTTCCTCCATTTTAAAATTTCTACAAATGATGTGAATTAAGAATGTAATGCACAAAATATAGCTGTAGGACATCACAGCCTCTGTAAAATAACGTTGATTAATATTGATGTTGAAAGGATAACCCCTTTACTGCGCTGTAACCTAACTTAGAAATTTTAACAAAAACATTAAAAGTTAGGCCATAACATATTTCAAAAACACATACAATTCCAATATTTAAACTTCCCATTTTTGACAACTTAAACCACATTTAATACAATGGAGGGCTTTCTGTATATTTCATATTTTGGGTTCACGGCAAGCATCTTTAATGTTGCACTTCATCTCATGTCTCAAGAAATATGTGATTTGTAACTCGTCTCATGCAACCAAGTGAGCTCACTGGTGGTGAGATTTGCAAGATTGTTCTCACACCCAAAATTGCTAAATTTTAATATTAGCAGTTTTAGATGAAACATTCCCAAGGCTAAATACAGCATTTACAGCAAACAGGCAGCATGCCGGTACAGTGCAACTGCATTGCAAACGGAGCAATTCTTGCAGTCAACTTTGGTAAAATGAAGGGTTCTTTACCTTGATATTATTTGCAATTTCCTTCTATGCAACTAACAAGCCATCTCTCTACATCCATACTTTTAGATATTTTATATTTATATAGGAATATAAAATAAGAACTGTAGCTCTCATTTTTTTAAAAATAGTATCTTTTCATTAGGAACAACGTGTCCATAATTTTCCTCAAATTCATAGTTCTATTAATCCTGAAAAATAAACTTGGGCCAATTTGAATAACATAATATTGGTAATTTTTCAGTTGCCTCACTTAAAAATTCCATCACAGGTAAGTTACAGGTACTCACATTTTCTCAAAACAAAAAGAATTTCCATGGAATTTTATTTCAAGGGATTTGATATATTAATAGCTGGCATGAAATGAGGAAGACAGGATTTACAGAAATGAGCACAATTGTGAGAATATCAGCACTGATCATAAACTTACTATAGTAGACAAATGAAAAATAAACATATGCTGCATTCTACCCACTGGGCAAAAAAAAAGGTGCAAGCATTATCCACGGATCACTCTCAAGTCTCTTATGTTGGCAGCATGAGTAGCAGTCTGGAGGATACCTGCCCAAACATCTTGAGTAGATGATGTATGTGGACTCGGCAAATCGAATAGTAGAAATCATAAGGTGTAGGTTTACAGGCAATTACACATCACACATCAATGAAAGCAATTATTGGGCCTTAAATTGTTTCCCCCTTCCCCACTACCCCATTTTTTTCAGTAATTAATGACCCGCTAACAAAATTGCATTCACAGAAGTTGCCCTTTGGAAAGGGCATACGTTCAAAAATTTCATTAGCACATTATTAATTTGACAGAAAAACAGGCATATTCCCTTTATTTTAAAGAGGATTTTGAGGCCCTGTTGTAAAATTGTCACTGTTAATGTAGAATTTGTGAGCCTTCATAAGAACAGGTAGAGCACTCTCAATACTGCCTCAGACAGTTAAGAAGGCATCAGTTCCAAAAATAGATTTTTGTTGCTATAAAATATAAGCTAGCACGTGAAAACAATGTAGAAAAAATGTTTCTGTTGATAGAGTTGGAAACAGTTTAATGGGTCATCATTGAAAACAAAACTATTTGGAATTAAAAAAAAGCATATTCACAATCAATCTGTGCTTAAGCATCTTAGCAGCTAAGCTCCATTAAATGGTGTCAATTGCACATAAATCGCATGGTTGCTATTTAAATCATTGCTATATCTTTATTCTGCACAAAGAATATTAGCCACAACATACTGTAAAAATGAACTGTTCACAAGTTATAAATAAAACAACGTAGTCCATCAATGTAATAATTACACAATGATTTGTTTTTGACCCATTCATTAGCTACAAACTAATATTAAGGTGTCTATAATGAGCACAGTTTGTACAGATTTTAGCATATTTAGTCAGTTAAGGCCTATGATAGAAACTTTTTACTGGTTGCATCAATCCTTCCAAGAACCTCTATCACTAATTGTATATATTGGGTAAATTTGACTTATTTTTCAAGAACATTTAGACATATAACCCTCATATAGAGATTATGTTACTGCAACCCACTGATAATATGCATATATACCTCAAAGCCAATAGGATAGATTGTCGGGGTACATTGTCAACATTGTGGATTAGTCGCCCATTATAGAAACTGCTTGCTGTTCATTTCCATTGCCCAGATGTCAAGTTGAAAGTCTATCCCATAATATTATTTCTATCAATAGCAACTAGGCAACTCTCTGTGTGCGAGGTATGAAGCCAGACTATTGAGATTTATTATACCATTGATTGAACATGGCAGAATCACATGAACTATATTTATCTGAACATAGGTAAGTGCCTCTATCACAGGCATTAAGAGGTACAGTTACCTTGTTTCACAACAAATGATTGGTACATATCCATCCCATCTGCAATATGGAAACAGAAAAGTAAAGCAGTCAGTATTAGTGAAGCAACAAGACTGGTTTTGGGTGTGTAACCAAAAACGTTATAATCTGTCTTTTCACTTTACAGATTTTAACAGGCCTAAAGTGCATTTCCCACATTTTCCTTCTTCAGATTCCAACGTTCCCACTTTTTTTCTCATTCTATTTTATAACTGACATCTTCAGTTAACTAAAATTGAATCTCAAAACATGAAAAATCTATTCACTGACCTTAGATTACAAAATGTCTGCTCTATGTTACCCTCCTTTATCTTATGGCATCATGACAAAGTGACAGGTTTAAAGAAAATGGAGGCATCTACTGACAAAACCCTACTGCTGCCATCATTAGAGTTGCTTTTTCAATATTAGCTTCACTAAAAACAAAACAGAAACCAAACTTCCAATATTTCAGATTAGTTACTGTTAAATACGTTTATTCTTAGGGGCACTTGGAAATATTTTTGAAGACTAACATATTTGCCATATCTAGTTGCCCTGCCTATTTGGTAGTGTCCTACCAAATAACGCAAGCTTAGGCCTCTGGATTAACAATCCAGTATCATAACCGCTGCACTACTGTACTCAGTTTCAATGATATAAACTGCATTTTGGTTAGAATATTTGTATTTTTTTTAAAAAAATCAACACTTAAATGAAATAAGTGTAATTATATTTATGGTCTATCCAATGAAACACTGCCACAACAATGTTATTCTACCCAGAGAGTTAGTTAGAAGAAAACCTGGCTTAGCACACTCATGTTTTTGTTAGTTAATTTTTCATATTATGACAGAAATATTTTAAATATCTGCTCCTCAATTATGAATAAATGATTTAAAAACAATTATCTCAAGAATTGTTCCCCTTCTCCTATGTGCCACAGCAATAGTAAAATTGTGAAGTGCTTGGCAACTTTCCTTTGATTATTTTACAAGTATATAGAAAAACTGACTATACATTTTCTCCGCCAATGTTTGCCTTGTTTTCCCTTGATGATGTTGGCTCATGTAGGATTACAATACGACCTGCAGCCCTCTGATAATTCACCATAGTGGCCATAACCTAAGACCCTTGTCACTATTTGGCAGCGGGTGGCACTAGAGCCGAGCATGACCCAGTCCTCATCTGGTGCCCACGCATTTGTACTTTTCAATAAGAAATAGCTTAAATATAGAATAAGACTGTGATAAAGAGCAGAAATCCTGGCTGGGATACCAAAGATATCCTGAGCTCTGTATGAGATCAATTAATTCAACACAAACACTTCAAGGGGGTGGTGTGGGATGGGGTGAGGGGGGGCTGCGAAATGAGAGGGACTACTGCTCACTCAAAAGGAACTCCATCTACATCAAAGTTGTTTGGCGAACCTTTTCCTATCTAGTTGCAATTGGCAAGAAATTTATTGAAATATATAATTATGTCGCTTACAAGTTATGCATATTTAGCTACAGCTAGAACCGATCACCGTTTCATTCAGGAATAACAACCTTCTATTTTCTTCACCGCAAATAAAGTGAAATGCACCCCTTCGTCACATAATCAATACATATGCATTGCCCACTTAAATAGAGAACTACTTGCAAAAATCTGTTAGCTGATGCTAGAAAGGGCAGTAACTTCACCTTAGAAATAAATTATACTGGTTCCTGATGACCACAATTTGACACTCTTCAGTTAACAGCAAAGCTTTAGTGAAAGTTATCTGTGCCAGCAATTTATATTTGAATTCTGATAAACCACAGAGTAACAGCCATTTGTCTTCAATAGTTAACCTAAGTGGCTGCTCATGAGCAGCTTCAAAGGCATACTATATTATTGTTACAAGATTAAAGTTACTGAAACCTTATTGCAGTTTGTGATGAAGCAAAGAAGTGACCATTCCAATCTATGAACAATTTAGGAACCATGGTGCAGCTCTCTGACAGTAGGATTTAGGTTCCCTCTCTTGCTTTGTGGTTTGCTCCCGATAAGGGTGTTAATTCATTATCAAATTCCTCAGGACTCCACCAGCACTACTAAGCAAATTCCCAGTATGCAACAACAGTGTGGTTGACCGTCTTCCTGACTTTCTCCATCCCTCATGAAAAGATTGCATGGGAAAATCTCAGGTCTACATGTGGATCCTATCACAAAGCTCACTTTTTTTCTCAGAGAGACAGAGACTGTAAAATAAAATTTCCACATAAAAGGACACCTTTTCTCTCTAGTCCCTGTATGGGTGGGTGAATGGCATTTAAAAGGCAGTGTGACTGGTATTTTGTACCTGGGTGAGTTCAAGAAAATTTGCACGCTAGCTGAGAATAGATGTGTTTACCCAAAACACTTTGCTACTTACAGTCCATCTAACTTTCTTCAACTTTCTCCATCTAACTTGCAATATGAATAAGAACAGTCACAGATCAGTAATATGATTGAGGAGAGTTTGTACATAGAATAGTGGATACACAGTAGAGAGCTATTAATTGGCTGAAGCCTGATTCAGGAGTTTGCGTGCTGCATATGAAAAGTTGGGAGTGAGTTAAAGGCTGAAATCCAGTTGGAGAGTTTAAATTAAATCATAAACAATTAGGTCAAAGTGCAGGCATTATCAATGCAGTATCTGGCTGTCATAATGTTGTAGAGTACTGGTTTTATTTGTATCCTTTCTATGTCCCTGTATAATCATCCTATTGACTGCAGATTAAGTGTAAGCGCTCTCTGCACACTGCCTAATTTCTATTTTCCAGGTTAGGTAGGCTGATCAAGCCTCAAGTTATTTTTCTATCAAACCCGACCATTGTTGAAGCATGTCTAAATTACTTTGTTTACTATCTTAGTCCTGCAGATCATAAATCTTGCCCTAGGCATTTTCCTCGAATGATAGCTTTATTTAGCCAATGCTTAAAAGTTCACCTTTAACAACAGAATTGAGACTTGCGTGAAGATTAAGTGGACACAATTTGAAAGGTGTTCAACAGAAAATTTTAATCTGACAGAATTGTTTTCAGGCTTTGTGTCAAACCAATTGCTGTGATGATGAAACCTTTGATAAATTATATATACATGCAATTTATATAATCAATATATAAATATGAATATTATATAAATGTACATATATAGTATATATCTAGATAGATAAAGTACATATTTTCACATACATTGAAAATTGAAGTGGTTGAATCACAGAAGACAAGATTGAGCATCACAGTGCTGCCCTTCACGGTGGAATAGACAACCAAAGCTATTGTTTAAAGATAGAATTTGCATTGATATAGTGGCCTTCATATCCTCAGGAAGTTTCAAAGCACTTCACAGTCAACAATGTACTTTTATAAAATGTATCCACTGTTGTAATTGCTGGGGTGCAGGGGGGTGGGGGGTGGCAGTGGTGTGGTGATGGCAGTGGGGAAATGTGGCAGATTATATTTGCACAGCAAGGTTACAGATGCAGTAAGGATATAACATCCATTCAATTTGTTTTCAGTGGTGTTGATTGCAGGATCAGTGGTGGCCAGGAGACTAGCGCTCTTTTTTGAATCAGTTGATGGACTTGCATTCTCCTATAAGCATAAAGTTGCAACTCCCTTGAAACTGCCAATTTTGTTGAAATATTCTGGATATTTTGAGGTTAGGTTGTGAACTGTGACGATAGGAGTATTTTCTGATCCGCCATGTGAGGTTTGACTGATTCCATGGATTTGCCACTAGTGTGAGGTCACGGCATGCTGATAGACCTGCGATCGCTGGGCCTTCAGTTTCTTTGATGTAGAGCATCTGTGACACCCAGGAAGATTGATTGTACTTGCATTCTATGACTATGGAACCTGCACATGGAATTAGTGAACCACCGTATGCTGAAAGTTTCACAGCAGTAGGTTTCACCATGGCCTTCCATGTTTGTGAATACATGCCATTTAGAATTTGCAGAGCCGGTATGCCAGCACTTGCCCTTTATCAACCTTGACAATAATGAATAGTTACTAACTTTCTTAGGACAGATAATTAGAATCTTGGCAAACATTTCAGATAATGTGACCACAGGCATGTTTTCCATGAGACTGATGGTGCAAAACTTGTGTTCACTGCTCTTTGTCTCATTGTGGATATCGTCATTTTCTGGTTTGCCAATCATCACGTGTATATGTTTCAGATGGAATACCGGACAGTCATTCTTATTGCTTGAAGATAACCATTGTGTACGGACTATTTGGATCAGTGCATGGCTTTTTGTGGCTGCATCAGCCTTTGTTCTAGTGCACTGTTGCTGCCAATGGCCCTTTCTGCCACATGTTTTGCAGAATTGCTGGATAGCTGGGCATTTCCTTTATACATGCAGGAGACCACACCTTCCACATGTCTTGCTAGGTTTGGGTGTGCTAGTTAGTGCGTCAACAATTGGGCTGGTACTTAGGACCTGTAGGCTTTGTCAACCTGTGAGGATAGCTTCATATTTATGTCCATCCTTGAGTAGCTCTTCGATGCTACATGTTTTCGGCTTGTCTAGCAGATTGTGCTGGAATGCTTCCTTTGGAGTGGATGTGATCACCAACTCAACAATTCTGTCTGCTAGCTCTGCATCTAAAAAATCACAGTACGAAATCTTTACTCTGCATCTGCTGATGAAGTGGTCTATGAATTCTGTAGACTGTTGTCAAATTGACATGAACTCTAGTTAATGAATATGGAAGTTTATCCTGATACTGAACTGGTCTTCCAATGTAGTCCATATCTTTTGGGGATCCTTTAGCTCTTCTTCTGTTAATCCTGATATGTTCAGCCTATGTAGACCTTCATTCCCAATAACTAGGCAAATTTTTATGACTTGCTTATCTGGTTCAGATACATCAGAATCAGCTTCTGTATAGCTCAGTATGCTGATTAAATATTTTGAATTTGGATGGTAGGTCAACTGCGTCCCAATTCAAACTGGGAAATTTTATGGACATCCTGAAATATCCTTTTGACTTTCCTCCTTGTTTCATTCAATTTATTGTTCAGCAGTTCGTGAAGCTACCCGTTATAATTACACCTTCTTTGGTCCGATTTTTAATGATATCTTTGTTTTTTTTTTGTTTGACTCTCTCTTGCTCGCTATCGATCCTGCTCAGACCTTGGTCACTTGCCTTTCCTGATTGAGCTAAACTGTTACTGGTCCTCTTGATGCACTGCCCCACTCACGGAACTCATAGGCTATGTACTGCAATCTCACCACGAGGGATATGTCTGCTTACCAGCTCCATACTTCAGCATTATCCTGGTCTGTGTCTTCAAAGCTTTTCTGTGCAGTCAGCACGCTGCATTTGCAACTCTCCAATGCTGTGACTTTGTAGTGATCTGACCAAAACGTCAGGGGTCACCTTGTGCCATGTAGCACAATCTAAGGCTATTCACCAAGTTGTGCCTGTATTCAATCTTGCTGGCACACTGCTGAACACCATGCTGTGGTTTAATAATGATATAAAAGCACCAATCACTCATAAAGGATTGTGTAAACACATTATAGGTTCATTTATTTAAACCAGGTACATGAGAACATATATACATGGATGGAAAGCTTGAGCACATCAGTTGTAGGGCTGCATCTGCTGTGTTCTGCCACAGGCCAAAATGAAACTGAGGCTGGATCACATAACATACTTCCCTTCTGGTGATGGCATGCTGCTAGAATTAAAGGCATATTACAACAATGACCACTCAATTTTAACTGTCTACCTGCTTGATTTCTGCTAGGAAATCTGGAATTTCAGAAGGTTATATTGCAACAAGCCTATGGATAAATTCACCAATACTGCTCTAGCAGGAGTGAATGGACCTAAAGAATTGTTTTAGTTCAATCTAAGAGCCATGCTCTCTAAGTGGACACATCTGCCAGGAGAATGGGATTGATGAACTTACCTATTAGTTTCTTTGGTCACAGAAATCCTTTCCACCAGCCTATGCATTGCAGTTCAGAGTTTTCAGAACAAAATTTTTGCTGTTTCTTTCAGGATTACTATCTGCCTGATAACATACTTGGAAAAAAATCTCTGATGCAAGTTGATTAATAGTCAGCCCAGATCAGTTTGTTGCATTTGAGTCCATCTGGTACCACATTTGCTGGGCAACAGTTAGAGCTCTACAAGCCTTTTGACAAAATTGGCAATTTTATTTAGTTGAAGCAGGATCATATGGAACTAGAACAATGGAGGTTTTACTGGAAGTGGAGAAAAATGTTTCCTATTTTTAAAACAAAGCAGCAAATTGGTTGCATCAAGTAAACCTCTTCGAAATTTCCATATACCCCAACAGAGCAACAGACAAGACATTATCCTAGCAGACAGCAAATCCAGCTGCATGATAGAGTATGATTATGTGGCAGCATTGAAGTGGGGCTGACAGCGGGGAAGGCAGCAAAGAGAAAAGAAAGAAATAGATTTGATTCCATATGTGACCAAACACCCTATCCCAGATACACTGCTTTGGAGATACACCAAAACTTTCATAAGGAAAGCAATGGCATTCAAGAGGACAATATGTTCTTGTGCCCCTCTCAGCCACTACATACTGGCAGTGGTTGGCTTGGAGCCACACGAGATAAGGTCAACCATTTACCATTTTGGCTGCAGGATATGCATTGCCCAGGAAAACAACAAAAAAAAATAATAGGGGAAATACCTAGAACCTCTGCAGCAACAGAAGCTATGCAAATGAGTCAAGAGTGATGGCTTCGGGTATCTTGGTCTCTGCTTGGTATCCAGAAATAATGTGTTTTAGTCCTGGCACCCAACCCTCTATGAAACACAGGGGCAGGCAGCACAATCATAAAAAATACAAAAAGTAAATGCCATCTTTATCCCACAGACATGAATAAAACTCCCATGTTAAAGGTCTTCTAGTTGCTGACTTTGGATAGGAGCCAATCATCACCATTATCATGTGTGCTCTGTCCAAAGGCAGGTCCTTAGGCTCATTGTAGCCTTTCCATGTCTCTCTACCCTGTGCCATTCATTTTATTTGCTAATAGCTTCCTTCAATTTTCAAGCCATCCAGTATTGATATTCTCTTCCTCTTCCTCTCTTTCCTTGATATCTTCCCTAATGTCTGTTACTAGGCTGTTCCCTCTTAGGATGGGCCTTATCCAGTCTCTCTGCTGTTTCCTAATTACATACAGTAAATTTATTCATTGACTCTCCTCAGCACTTCATCATTTGTTACTTTTACTGACCAGCAGATCCTTTCTCTGTCCAAAGTCTTCTTGAGCTAACCAAGGAGTTAGGCATGAGCCAGCATTGGTCCATGTCAAGAAGCTCTTGTCTGAGGTGGATTTTTCCCTCTCTAGAGTCCTTTTATATATCTTATTTATGCCAATCATTTATTCAATTGTCCACTGGCAACAGATATTCAAGGTAATCCCTTATTGAACCAATCGAGAAGTAGTGCAGGCTACCTCTGGATCCAGTAGTCTGTAACTAGTAGGGCTCTGAGTTGAAAGCACACAAGTGTGGTTGCTGAGTACCTTAGTAAATAAACAGAATGTGTTCCACATAAGAATTCTTTGCTGATCAACCCTGTCTATTGTACCAACTCGACCATCCCACAACAAGGGTGCAACCGGGATCCATAAGTCCCAACAAACTGGTGACCAGGATCCAACAAACTGGCAGCGCGGAAAAAGCAAGGAAAAGGTGAGGATAAAGGAAAGATACAATAAACTGGATTCGAGAATAAGCCAAGTTAATGAAAGAAATCAAGAGAAATGGAATTGGCTGTACCTCGCATGATAATTGTAAGTAGAATTTCTGTCCTAATTGTTGAAGCAATCCCCTCACGGAATGCCGCAGTTCAGAAGAATTGATCCTTATGATCTGGCCACGGACGATTGGTCTCATTATATTGAACATCTCGTGTTCTTTTTCCAAGCTAATGACATTACGGGGGAAGGGAAGAGGCAAGCGATCCTCTGATCTACGTGAGGGAATAAAGCTACAGCTTGATTCAGTGCCCCAAGATTTGAAAATTTATGATGAATTGGTGGACCTTGTGAAAGGTCATTACCAACCAAAGCCTTTGGTAATGATGCAATGGTTCAAATTTAACTCAAGAAAAAGAGCCCTGGAGGAGACAGTTGCTTGTTATGTGGCAAGTTGAAACAGTTAATAGAACATTGCAAATTTGGTACATTTTTAAATGACATGTTCAGAGATCATTTAATGTGAATGAGGACACAATTCAGAAGAGATTACAGTCTGAAACAAATTTGGATTTTAAGGCGGCGCTAGAGACAGCACTGGCCATGAAAAGTGCAGTGAGGAATTCAAAAGCCATAAAAGGAGCACAAAATGGTGCCACTACATGTTGGGTGTGAAGCCCCAGCCAAAAAGGGTGCAAAAATGCAAGACCCCGCCGAGAAGCAGGAAACAGCCACCGTTAGCAGAAAAGTAGAAAGAAATGACTTAGCAGCGAAAACAAGGAATAATTACAAGAGGTGGAAACAAGCAACTTATAACAATTAGCAGTTTAAAAAAAATCTAATGTTTTTATCGTTATTGAAAGGGACACATAATGAGACAGTGCAAGGAAAGAATCAGGCAGCCTTTCAAACAAAAGAAAAAGGCCTGTGAGAGCTACAACGTAGAAGAGCCTGAAGTAACAAATTCAGATATTTATTTGTTATTTAATTTGAAGATTGGAAAGACAGAACCAATATATGTAACAGTAAAGGTAAATGGCAGACCTATTATAACGTAAGTAGACACAGAAGCTTCCACCACAGTAATTGGTGAACACACCTTCAAATAACTGAATTATGGTGAACATAAATTAAATTTGGAAGAAACTGATGCCAAATTAAAAACTTACACGGGTGAAGACATCCAAGTCAAAGGCATAAGCAGAGTTACCGTCCATTACAGAAGCCAATCAGTAAAATTAAGCTTAATGGTGGTAGTGGGCGAGGGGCCAAGCCTCTTTGGATGAAACTGGCCAATGGAGTTTAACTTAGAAAGGGCTGAAATTTTCCAGCTGAGGGAAAGTGGGTTACCAGAGATACTATTAAAATACGCCTCAGTCTTTAAGGGGGATGATTCAGCGGCTGCAAGCAGAAATTCATGTGGATCCAGACGCAACCCCCCCGATTCATGAAGGCAGGACCAGTACCTTATGCACGGTGGGTGAAAAGGCACCGAACTACACAGATTATAGAAAATGGGCGTGATAAAACCTGTGCAGTTCTCAGAATGGGCAGCACCAATAGTCCCCATCCTTAAACCCAAACAAAGCATTCGAATTTGTGGAGACCACAAATTGACAGTTAATAAAGTGGCTAAGCTAGACAGACACCCCATACCAAAAATCTAAGCTGCCAGTTGGAACCTCCTACACGAAGCTTGATTTGAGTCATGCTTATTAATAATTAGAGTTAGAGAAGGCCTCCCGGGAAGTTGTCACAATTAATACACACGAAGGGTTGTACCAATATACCTGTTTGCCTTTCAGCATCTCCTCAGCATGCTCCATATTCCAGAGAACAATGGAAAGTTTACTACAAAATTGCCCCAAGTTGTAGTTTATTTAGATGATGTTCTGGTGACAGGACTCACTAAAAAGGAGCATTTGACGAATGTAGAAGTCCCAAAACATTTCTTGCAAGTTTTCAAAAAAAGAAAAGTGCATGTTCCAAGTGAGGGAGGTAATCTATTTAGGTCACTGAGTAGATTCACAGGGCCTCCACCCGGTTGAGGAAAAAGCGAGAGCCATAAGAGAGGCACCAGCTCCAAAGAACACCTCTGAGCTCAAATCATTCTTAGGAATGATCAATTATAATTTGTCTACAGAACTGGCACCCCTGTCTTATCTACTCAAGAAGAACCAACATTGGTCTTGGCAGACACCACAGAAAGAAGCTTTCATAATGGTGAAACAATTGTTGCACTCGTCAAACCTATAAGTACATTATGACCAGAGGAAAGAATCGGTGTTGACGTGATGCATCTCCCTTCGGAGTGGGAGCAGTGCTCTCCCGTCGAATGGATGGCACGGAATGGCTTATAGAATATGTATCAAGAACACTGACCACAGCGGAAAAGGGAGACTCACAGGTAGAAAAAAAAGGCCTGTCAATCATCTGTGGTGTCAAGAAATTTCACAAGTATATACATGGCCATGATTTTACTATCGTTTCAGACCACAAGCCATTGCTCGGATTGCTCAGTGTCGGAGATTAATCATACCAAGGCACCATTAATACATAGAAACCCCATTTATTACTTGTGCACAAGGGAGAACAATATGAGAGCTATAGAACTGTCTCAAAGCAGAATACACAAACACTTGCTTAAAAGCATTTTACAACCAATCAGTAAATTTTGCACATCACAATCCGCTTATTTGCATACATTAACTGACCAATCCATGTTTTAGTTAATTTCCATTCCCACCACAACAGGTATGGTGCCTATACACTTGGTTATCACAACTTTGATTACGTTCGGCCTGAGAAAGAACAACATGGAATGTCTCAGGGCTCATCCTACAACAGTGGTCAGACAAGATGGTATTGTCCTTCAAGGTCACAGTATTTTTCTCTTAGGCCTAGGCATTTAATTCAATTTTTTCCATTAACCCTTTTAGTACTAAGTGGATTCCCTATTTGTCCAGGCCACCACATCAGCAAGGACAAGGCTATACCACCCATAGCCTCAGCAAGAATACAACGATGGGCATTGCTCCTGGCAGCATACGAGTATACTTTCGTCCATTGGCCTGGAGATCAAACTGCAAACACTGATGCACTGAGTTGTTTGTCCTTACAGGAAAAAGACGAGGCTGTCCCAGTTCCACAAGAACTAGTTTTATTGTTAAATTTCTTAGATTCCTCGCCAGTATGTGCAACACAGATCAGAGACTGGACAAATCAAGATCCATTCTTATCCAAAGTACGAGAACAAGTGCTTTATGGTTGGTCACAAGAGCATATGTCTGATGATATGAAACAAAATGAAAACTTTAATAGAAGATATGAAATAACCAGCCAGGTTGGTATCTTATTGTGGGGAGCACGAGTGATTGTTCCTCCAAAAGGTAGAAAGCCATTGTTATTTGAACTACACAGTGCACATCCAGGAATTTCCCGAATGAAGACCATAGCGTGCAGCTATCTATGATGGCTGGGATGGATAGAGAAAGAGAGCTTAGTGAAGAATTGTGTGCAATGTCAGCAATTGCAAAAGTTACCTTCAACAGCTCCGTTACACCCTTGAGAGTGGCCAGGAATACCATGGGTGCGGTTACACATTGACTATGTGGGACCTTTCATGGGAACAATGTTTCTGCTCATTGTTGATGCCCACTCAAAATGGATGGACATATATGATGTGAAGTCACCAACATCTTCTGCTACAATTGAGAAGCTACGTCAAAGTTTTGCCATTAATGGACTACCAGAAGTAGTCATATCTGATAACGGCACAGCATTTATGAGTGCTGAGTTTCAACAATTTATTAGCCTCAACGGTATTCACTCATGTAAAAACGTCACTGTACCACCCTTCCTCAAATGGACTTGCCAAAATAATGGTTCAAACGTTCAAATCAGGCATGAAAAAGGTTAACTGGATATTCCTTAGTAACCAAGCCAGCACGCTTTCTCTTCTATTATAGGACCACCCCTCACACAACAACAGGTGTCACACCTGCGGAATTATTGATGAAATACCATCTCAGGATGAGATTGAACTTAATAATGCCATATTTAGAGGGGGGATGGTGGAAATGAGTCAGGGAAGCCAGAAAACTAGACACAACTGGCATAGTCATGACAGGAAGTTTACAGTGGGAGAGACAGTATATGGGAAGAACTTTGGAGAAGGACCAAAGGGGTTATCGAGTGAAATAAGTGCAATGACTGAACCTTTATCTTACCTTGTGAAGGTGGAAGGCCAAGTCATATGCAGGCATGTGGATCATCTAAGGAAGAGAGAAACAAATCACCAAGAAATGATTCCACCAGTGTTCACAACTGTGTCAACTTTTCCTGTTGAGAGAACTCAACCTTGTACAGATGTGTCTGTTGTACCTGCAAGAGTTGAGGAAACAGATTTGCTGGTGCCCGCTGAAGAACCTGATGTTCAGATGACTCCAGAAAATGAGGTTCCTGACAAAGCATCTGAAGTTGTAGAGCTGAGATGTTCTACATGCATGAGGAAACCCCAGAAAGACTGAATTTGTAAATGTTAAACGTGTAAATAATTTGCAATTTTGATAGAATTTTACTTGTAAATTTAAATGTGTTTCCAAGTAAAGGGGGAGGGATGTGATAATTATGGTTTTATGTAATGTGTAATATACCTTTAAGAAAGATGTTATAAAGGAAGATCACATGATCTTATTAACCAATAGAGGAGTAGCATGGGCTACTTCTGTAGTCAGTACTATGGAAATAGGGTTTGAGTTTTAAAGCACTTGAAAGCAAGTGTAGCTGCAGAGTACCTTTGTAAATAAGCAGCATGTGTTCCACCTAAAAAGTGTCTGCTGATCAACTCTGTTTATTGTACCAACTCAGCCATCCCACAGCAAGCATACAACCAGGATCCATAAGTACCAACAAACTAGGATCCAACGCATGTCCTTGGCAGAGATAAAGGCCTAGATAATGATAAAGAGAGCACTATTCTTAGAATATACAAGAAATTTCTTAGGATTTGTGAAGTTATTATACAGTGATTTCTTACAACTGTTATTTTCTTTTCAATTTAGTTAGAACTTTTCCACATTTTGTGAACTGCTATATTCCTGCTCTTCCAGACCTACCTTGAATTACATCCCATCGTGACTGAGGGGTGAAGCCCAGAACCAGCTTTGAGACAAGAACGGTCTGGGGTACTTGGACTTCCAACAGCATAATTCAGAAAACAACTCATTCTGGAACGTAGCCATGGACCTTTGGTTCACCAGCCCTTAGGTTTTGCTCGATAGTTTGACAAGTAAGTTCCTCAAAAAGAAATTCGAGAAATGTGTGTGGTGGTTACGTTCTCAAGGGTCTGTGAAGCAATGTTAGCTTTTTACAATTATAGAATTGTTTTCCCAAGATGTTTCCTCAACTGCTCAATTAGATAAAATTGGTATGACAACTTTGAATGTTATTCATGACTATTGTATATAAAAGCTTACAAGTACCAAAAAGTCAAAGAACTGAATGTTGCTTCAATGGAGCTGAGTATATATGCTAACATCAGTTTTTTGGGAAATTATATTGTATATTGTGAGGTTGGGCACTGGGTTTCTCTCTCACACAATTGATATGACAGAGCACAGGAATTGGCATTGCAGATGGAACACTGGAGCAGTAGTAGGCCACTCAGCCCCTTGAGCCAATGCCACTGTTCAATTAGGTCATGGCTGATCTGCATCTTAACTCCATCTATCCATTTTTATTCCATAACCCTTACCTTGCCTAAGGAATATGCGCATGCACAAACAGAGTCAATTTCTTTACAGTAACAGGGACTGTTAAATTTTGGAATAATCTGAATTTAATTCTTCCCAAAGCAGCCAAATAGAATGCTTATATTTCCCCTATTGATAATACAACAAAATGAGTTGCTGCCTTTCAAAGTTATAAAGTGCCATTGTTACTGAGTCCACACTGAGCATTTAAAGTGAGTTGTACACTGTATGGGAATGGATAACAGCTATTATAAAAGACCCATATTTTTCAACTTTTTCTCTCCTCTACTGAATCATTGATTTATGTCCGAGCAGGGCTGCACAGGTTGTGTTACCCTCCAGTGCCTCACCCAGTTGGTCTTCTTCAGACATGACCCTGAACAGTGAATGTAGGCAGGGTCTTCAAATGTAGGGTGGGGTGTCCAGACTCCTTCTCACCTACATCCACACCCAGAGTGCACACTATGTATCTTTGGTTATAATGCTCTGACCTAATGTCTCTTCTCTAGCCTTGAGATGCTAATACTAACTGCCTTAATGGAGATCAGCAAACTCAGCACAGATCTGGATCTTCCTGAATTGTAAGACTCAGCTAACAAAACATAAGGTGAGCACTATCTGTGTTGAAGAAGCACTATTACTGGGTATCTGAAATGCGCAGTATGAAAATAGGATTGGCCATAATAAGACAGTGGCTAATTCTCTTGCGCAATTTGATCTGCAAAAGCAAGCATAATCAGGAAAAAATCCCCATTCCCAAGTTTAAACGGATAAGATGTCCTTAGGGCTATCATTAAACAGAAGACATGATTAAGTGCTACCTGGGAAAGATAGCAAATTAGCACATTTGAGTCATCACATATTGATATAATCAGTATTCAGACAACTGATAAAACATGTCATACATCATCTCTACAATTGTACATAATTAATATATTACTGAATATATTTTAATGAAGGAATATTAATTAGTAAGATAGAATCAAAAGGACAAACCTTATTTTTCCCCCCCAAAATACCCATGTTATTTTAGATATCTGCAGAATTAGGGACTCAATTTTCCCAATCTTCGCCTAATTTTGTCATGTCGCTCACTTTTATTTCTTGAATTAGGTGAAGGTTGAATCTTCTTCATTTATAGTCACTTTGAACATGGACAATGTTGCATTGCTTCAGTTTTATACCAAACTCTCAGCCTAGACTTCATACCTGGGATGTGGAATGGGTCTTGAGTTCAGGGGGGAACGGTAGCATAGGGTTAATGTTACTAGATTTGTAATCCAGAGACCCAGGTGAATGCTCTGGGGACATGCGTTCAAATCCCACAATGGCAGCTAGTTGAATTTAGAATCAAAGAATAAATCTGGAATATAAAGCAAGTCTCAGCAATTATGACCATGACAACTATCATTGATTGTTGTAAAAACCCAGCTGGTTCACTAATGGTCTTTGGGAAACAAAATCTAGTGTCCTTACCTGGTCTGGCCTACAACTGATGCTGGACACAGTAACGTGGTTGACTCTTAACTGTGCTCTGCAATGGCCTAGCAAGCCACTTAGTTCAAGGCTAATAGGGATGGGCAACAAATGCTGGCTTTGCCAGTCATGCTCACATCCAGAACTCATGACCTTCTTATTTTCACTGAGCCAAGTGTGACACTTTTAGAGGAAAGCACCTTTCATCGTTTGTTCTTTGAAAAATACTTTTCTATTCATTGAGGCCATATTTTTGTTGAATGTATCTAAGAGTAAAACAGAAACCAGATGCCTAAGCAGTGGAGCAGAGGCCAAATAGCTTTTCTCTTTCTCCCTTTCTCCTCCATCCTACTTATCCACCAGGCCCTAAAATTTAAGAGATAAAATTAAAAATATGAAAAGGGCACTTGGTTCATCATTCTCATTCTCTCAATAAAACATATGCAATTTTCCCTGTTATGGACTTTGTCCAGATTGCTTAGCCTTCTGAGAGGAAACCAACACAAACCCAGAGAAAACCTTCAACATAAAAGTATCTCTAAAACTAACCAAATTTAAATACGTACTCGAACAAGATTTCACCATATTAATCTGGTATTATACCTATGCTATTTAATTTAACTACATTGAAAAAATGACTCACAAGTGGTCCCAACAGCACATGACCCAATGTGTTCTGTAAATAATTTTGTGTCTTTATAAGCCTCACTCTAATTCCAAACTGGATACTTATTGAGATCTTTTGCAAAGAAGTGCTCAATCAACAGTACACTAACTCCTTTGAATTTAGGACCCAAGGTTGACTTAATTGAAAATTTATTTTTACCTATGATGCCTCAAATTCAAAATTCTTATTCTTGTTTTGAAATCCCTCTATGGTCTCACCCCTCCCTTTCTCAGTAACATTCTCCAGCCATAGAACTGTCCAAGAAACCTGTGTTTCTCCAATTCTGGATTCTTATCCTTGCTCCACTGCCTTCGTGCAACCATTGGCAGCTGTGTCATCAGTTGTTATACTGATGCAATTGTGTAAAATTAGACATAAAAAATATTTAGGTGAAATTTTTCCTTCACTGCAGAATATTGTGTTTTATCCCACCAACAGGAACTTTATACAAACTATATGTTATGCACTTCTGGTCCATTGAGCAAGTCAGGCAGGATCCATGAACTGTCTCAAGCAGCAAACTTTGTAAGAAGGTTATATTATTGGGAATTTACAGGGAAATTGCTATTTTGCATTTGTAAATTTTGATCAGCTCTTAAATATAAATGAACACTTTTTCAAATCTAACGGTGGAATTGTTCCAGGTTTGCACAGAGTGAGGTAATAGGCAGAGAAAAAAGTTGGTTTACCCTTGGCCGCAATGACAAGTTTTTGTACCATACCGTCCCATTCCTGCCTCATTAATTATGCAGCCAGGAAACATAGCACCTCACTGGCGGACGGCCTCTGATTTGCCTGCGACGCAGTTACCTCGCCGTTTCCTCACGCAGGGTGCCATATCTAGACTGCAGCCGTGCGCACACTCCTCAATGCCTTCTGGACACCACGGATGCCCACCGTAATGTCCTCTTCCCTGCACTGGCACAGGAAGCCCATCAGTCTTACCACTCCTGCTTGGGAGGCAGTGGCAGAGGTGGTCAATGCCAAGGCTGCACACAAGAGGTCGGCCAGCCAGTTCAGAAAATGGATGAATGAGCTCATCCGTGCTGCCACTCTCACACTCACAAGGCCATCTCACATTCACTAGCATCTCACTCACTGCCAGCTCAAGGGACATCACCACTTTCTCTCTCACACACACCTCACATCTCCATCTGGCCTTATCTCCTCTGGTGACTGTTTCCTCAGCCCTCACCATGTGGAGGCCACTTGCACATATCAACACTTGCCGTCACACACACCCTGAAATATCCCCTTTCCCCAGTACAGCCCTCACCCTGCAGCCTCTTCCCTTGCCTGAGGCCACTTCTACCCCTTCCCCAAGCAAGCCCTAGCTCTGCGGCCGTTGAAAAGCCACCCTTGCCTTATGGCTGGCCTGAGAGGTAGAGACCTGCCCGTGAGCTCCCCTAAAAGTGTTGCGGTGCTGTCTGCAAAGTCTGGTGCTGATGACTGTGAGTGCTGCTGAAAGCTAGGTAGCTTGAAGTCCTGAGTGAAGTGCAGCTCACCAGGTGCGCATTGCTTATGTTGTGAAAGCATGCCCAGATGATCCGGCCTGGGGACATGATTCCAGCACGCAGGGTTTATAATTTATAATTCAGATGCAAATGTATTAAAATTATGTTCCCAACGTGCGGTGGCGGGAATTGCGGCCCACCATTAATAGGTGGAGCAGACGATCACAAACTGGTTTCACGGCAATGTGAAACCATTTTTGGCCACCTTGCCTAATATTACAAACTTCAATATGGGAAATGGTGGAGGAGGGGGGGTGGGGGGTGCTGTGGTGGTGGGGGGGTAAAAGGATTAAATATCGCCTAAGGAAAGCATAGTCTCCCAAGTTACAGGATGATTGAAGACACCAAACAGAAAGCTTTAGAATTACTACTTCAGTGTAACTTGCATGCACACCTTTAAAAAGGATGGATTTGCAGTCAGTGGCAAATGAGCAGCTCTTGCTATTCATTAGATTTACACTTGCCCTTCATTAAACTTACACTTGTGCACAGACTTCCTATGGTCCTTTGGACTGGAAATTGCAGTTATTAGAAATCCAAAACAACACAACACCTTCTACAAAGATCTTTGTTTTCATGGAAAATGGCTGTGATTCTTGTTGTATTATGTTTGCTTAATACAAACTTGCCAATCTCACACAGTACTGGTAAACTAAATGTAGACTTCATTTATTTTAAGATGTAATATAAGATTGCTCAGCAGACATAATTACTATAACGATTCAGCAGCTATTGTCAATTCAAAAGTACAGCTGCAACTCCTTCACACCACGTTCCGTCAACTAAACTGAAAGCTCCTCTGAACAATGTCTGCAGGTCATATGGTTTCTATCCTGGCTACTTACTTATTAGTATATTCTATCTCAAGGTGATATCACAAAAATTCTCCTTAAGAAATCAGATTGATGGATTCTTACTAAGTCATGCAGGGTGGAATTTTTAGGTCCTGCCTCCAGGTCACTGCAAGCAGAGTGGGACAGTGCAGCTGTCTGTAGGCGGCATTCCAGTAATAATCCTGGGAGCCAGTGCTCCAGGTAGGCTTCAAAGTCACCCATCCTGCTGAGTTCAGCTAGAGGCCATATAATGGCATAGCCAATGGTAAATGCTGCGCTGCTCAAATCCCGAAGGGAAACTTGAAACAACTGCCACAACTGTCTTGAAATTTGTATATTTCTAGATGTGTGCCTTGAATTCAGTAGTAATAACTGCACCAGCACTTATAGGCTTCTTAAAAAAATAAATTAAACCCTTATTAAATAAAAAAAATTAAGCACATATGTAGGTTTACAAATTACTATGATAATAACTTCTAGCTGCCCTGATTAATCTAACTCCCAGTTACACCTTCATTAAGGCAACAGTAAAAACATACAGATTTTAAAAGACCCAGGCAAAGTAACACAATACCCTGAACAGTTGAATTCAAAGGGAGCTTTCTTTACTTCAGTTCTTGCAGACAGCAGTTTGGGAACAGAAGCTGAAGGCCTTTAACACTTATTATATCTTTGAATGCCTTCCCTTGCATCTAGTCTTCGCTCCTTTATACATATTCTCCCCTTTGAATGCAAATTTCCATTGTTCAATATGTTTTTGAACTTTACCTCTCTAATAATAAAATCTATCATCATACCAATTTTACCATTAATCTTTGTGAAAAATAAACACACTGTTTCTTAACTTCTCCAGGCTAGGTGAAACGTTTCACCCCCGCTTTTGAATTCAAGCTACTCTGGTTTATTTAAAAATGCAAATGTTCTCCTTATACCTTACATTCTAAAACTTCAACCATGTTTACCTATTTAACATTTCAAACCTGGCTTCTCTTCTGACAATTAAAGCCTTCAGACCAGCTGTCTCTAATTCAATTAAGTCTCACACAGATACATAGACACAGACCCCATTATTACTCTACTTTACAATAAATTCCAAATAACATTATAAAAATTAATTATTACATCCCCCTCCTTACTAAAAAATTAACCATCATAATTTAAAAAGATGGCTTCAATTTCTGAACCCATCTTACATTACCTCCTATGCTTATTACACTATTATATTAGCAGATGCAATATATATGTATATATATATATATATATATATACACACACACACACAAATCCTTGGTATCAACGGAAATCATTCCAGTTCAGTGTCCAAGTTTTAAATGTCCAATTTTCCCTTCAAGCTTCAAACTCTTGACAATGCATCTGCAATCAGATTTTTTTGACCAGCCACATGTATAATCTGTAGATTAAATGGTTCCAGTAATAAGCTCCATCTGAATAGCCTTGCATTTCTGTCCCAAAATTTGTTCAGAAACTTTAAAGCATTGTGGTCTGTATAAACAATTATTTCTGACAAATTGTTTGCCACATAAATCTCAAAATGCTGCGATGCCAACACCAAACCCAGTTTTCTTTTCGATCATTGAATATCTTCTCTGTTGTATAAATTTCTGGTAAATCCCACTCGCCCAGAAATCTCAAAACATCCTGTTTTGTTGTAGGCACAGTGAAATCCACAATTGCCTTGACTTTCACATCTCTTGGAACCACCTTATCATGTCCGATGGTATGGCCTAGATACATAATTTGCACTCTTGCAAAGGCACTTTTAGCCAAGTTCATCACCAAATTAGCTTCTTATAATTGACAATACAATTCTTCCAGATTCTATAAATGTTTGTCCCACACCTGACTGAAAACTATCAAGTCATCACTATAAACCGCACAATTGCTCAGACCTGCAATTACTTTGTTTGTCAGTCTTTGAAATGTTGGAGGTGCATTTACCATACCAAATAGCATGAATTTAAACTGATATAGTCCATCTAGCATCACAAAAGCCGATACCTCCTTTGTTCTCTCTGGTAAAGGTACTTGCCAATATCTTTTTAACGAGTCAAGCTTTGTGATAAATTTTGATTGTCCCACTTTCTTAATGCAACCTTCCAACCATGTTATAGGATATGAATCCACTCTTGTCACTGCATTCACCTTTTGATAGTCCACACACAGTCTGTGTGTTTCATCCGGTTTCGGTACCAGCACAATAGGTGAACTCCAGTTACTGCAACTAGACTCATTGATGTCATTTTGAAGCATTAATTCAATTTTGTTCAGTACTTGTGATAACTTTACCAGATTTAATCTATAAGGATGTTGCTTTAGCAAAAATGAAACTTCTACATATACATCATGTATAACTAAATTTGCCCTCCCTAGTTTATTCCCATGAATACCTTTGTGTGACTGCAATAGCTTCTCCAAATCACTTTGATGCTTGTCTGGAAGGTAACTCAATGTTACATTTAAATTTTCAAGTAAGCCCACGTTATCCAATTTGATTAGAGGAAAATCAATTTCAGGATCCTGCATCTCTACCTCTTTCTCGTTATCTACCACCACCAACACCCCCTTTTGGTCCTCTTCCCTATCAAAGTACTTTTTAAGCATTTTTAAATGACACACCCTCTGCTTCTTTCTTCTGTCTGGTGTATTAAATAATTACACTTCACTCAGTTTCTTTTCAATCCTGTAAGGCCCACTGGTAGTGACCTCCTGAGGTCATTGCATGCGCGAGGGCTTGCAGGTCCGAGCGCAACCCCAGGAACCACTGATTCTGTTCCTGGAGCTGCTTCTCCATGAAGGTCGCCATTCTCTCCCTGGAGGAGGCAGTGTGTTTGGTTCTGAGGGCCCACACAGTACTTATGCTCCACGTGGACTCCTCAATGACAGAGACCATAGCGTGCAGACCCTTAGAAATCTCTGCCAGATCCCCCCACTGGACATTCAGCATTTGCCGCCTAATGGATGACTCAAGAGGCTCATCATCTGCCTCGGACTCAACATGGTCCTGGTCTCTAGCAGTCCTCTGCTGGCGCCCTGGACACATTCTACCTCCACCAGCTCCTCATGCGAGTGTGCCGTGTCCTCACTGCTGTGCACTAACATTGTAGCCGACGATCTAATGCCCACCAAAGTGCTGGTATCTGCAGTAGTGCCTGGCGTGTGATGCAAGTGCATCTGATGGGTACTGGTACTCTGGCATCAAGGGTGGCTCAACGAGATCCTGTGCTCTTTGGTTTGATGGCGATTCTAGGAGAGAAAAATGGCATGTCATTAGTATCAATCATCACACTGTAACTGTGCATGCTAGGCAGGCTGGTGAGACAATAGAGATCTGTGTCATGGTGCCATCGTCTTTCAATGAACAATGGGGACTCCAGGTTTGATGTTTCCATTATAGATGAGACAACACAACATTTATACATTCTGACATGCTCACATCTGTGCACCACACTCTTACCCTTGTCAGAGAGCCCTGCCTCTCCATGACCACTGGAGTGAGCTGGGCACGGGCGCTCCACCTCAAAGGCATCCATCTTGTTCCTCGTCAACATGAGCAGGTTTGGGGGGCCTGAGCCTGTCCTCGACCTCTCGATGGTGTTATGGCTTCTCTTCTCTTGAAAGGACAGGGGATCATTGAATAGTCTACTCTCTACCTGCACCATCATTGCAACCTAGCCAACTCCCCCTGAGGAACAGCTCACAGGGCACATCCATGTCGTGGCCCTTGACTCATAGCGCAATCAGGCTGAGCAGCCAGGGCTCACTGCCCTGGCAGGCGTCAAAGTCATTGACAGTTGGCACTCAGACTCTTACACCCCTGGGCACTGGGAGGGTTGGGGGAGAGGGGGAGGCCAGCTATTTACACTTCCTCACACAGATCCATGCCAACTCGGTACTCACCCTTGCCGAGCACAGATCATTGACCCTTTTGCACCCATTGCGCCACACAACATCATAGCAGCTGACCTGGGGTACCAGCTCTGCCTATGCTTTCTTGGTCAGGTGCGGAGGCCTCCTCTTACCATCCCTGGGGATGAGGATATCCCGCCTGGCACTGACCTCCTCCACAAAGATTCCCAGGCCCTCATTTGAGAACCGGGGAGTCAACTGCCCACAGGACTTGCCCTCCCGCCTTTCGTGCCCAGCAGGTGCAGATGACATTGCAGCTGAAAAAAAATGTTTAATCAACAACTCCAAAGCTACGAAGTGTCCCCTGGCAGCCTTCAGGGAGCTGCCTCCACTGCTTTTAAATCCCCCACCGGGTCGCCATTGGACCCGGTGCCCAACAGGCTCCCACCCCCGCCCAGCCCTTCTGACCATGGGCAGACACGTTTCAGGCTGGGCAGCCCTTAATTGGCCACCCGATATGAAATCGTGTTGGAAATGCGATTTCGCCTGGGAGCGGATTATACCTCAAATTCCAGGCCCACCGACTTGGCACGCATGCCAAGCATCAAATTCAGGCCCTAAAGTTGGACACTGTGTTTTGAATTTTACAAGCAAGGGCTGATTGGGTACAGTCTGTACCTTGCCCGCTGTGAACAGCAGTTGAAATGTGTTGTTTGATAGGATCCTCCAGTCTTTGGGGCATACAGCCTATATACCTAGCATCACACTGGCACTGAATTCATATACCACATTACTCTTTGGGTGATAGGCAGAATGTCTTTTTGGCTTGACGGCAGTGTCCTGTTAGTGGTGAATACCACTCATATTGCTACTGCATGGCAGCAGCTTGAAACAGCTAGCTTCAAATGTTGCTCAATTTTTTGAGATAACTTGCCCTTCCAGGGTAATCTTAGATAGCCTGGGCTGAAAGTGACAGCCTTAGGTCTGTTCATGAGTTTGCGTGATATACAGTGCAAAATGGTCTGATCAGGGTAGCCATTATCCTGCAGAATGCCTTTGATGTGCCCTATTTCAGCATCAAGCCTGCATGGTGAGCAAATAGCTTGGGCCCTATTTAGAAGGTTGCCAGTAAGATCAATCTTATAGCGTTTGGTACTGTAAGAATCCTATAATGTATGTTGACCAGTGAAGGTAAGCTAGCGGTAGACTGTGGTAGAGAACCCCTTGGCAGAGTACATCAAGGAAGGGGAGTTCATTTGTCTGCTCCATTTTAAAGTTATGTCCCAAAAACTGGAGGATTGTATTAAGCAGCGTGACTCAGTCGCTGTTTGCAACGGGCAGGGTACAGGCCATACCAAACCAGCCTGTATTTCCAAACTCAAAACACAGTGCCCAAAATTAGATGTGATTCCACGATCAGACATTTGCTAAATAATCTTCAGTGAGCTAAGAATTAAGCTGACAACCAGTTTAAGGCTGTCACTTGCCTCGCAGTGTGGAGCATTTGCGTATACTGCTACATATATTAATGCACAGGGCCCTGTTCTTTGCAGACAGAATGAACATGTTTCAGCTAAACAAAATAAGTGACAGGCATTCGCTGATGCATTCCTCAGGGCAATGCTTTGACCCATCAGGGTCAAATTGCCTGGTTTAAATTTTAAGCAATGTTTGGCAGTTAATTGACTGTCACTATCACTGGTGCTTTCTCCATGGCAATGCCACTTGCCAACCAGTCAGCACTCTCTTCACATACTGTATAAATTGTTGTTTTCCCATTATAATGGTATTCCTGTGGTTTATCCTGATGAATGCAAAACAAAAAACTTAGACACGACTCTTTTTTCAGCAATACTCAAGTTCTGTACTACCAAACGACAATATGAGGACAAAGTTCATGGTCTGAAGTTGTTGAATTCAATGTTGAGTCCAGAAGGCTGTAAAGTTCCTATTCTGAAGATGAGATACTGCTCCTCAAGCTTGCATTGGGCTTCACTGGAATATTGCAGCAGGCCGAGAACAGAAATGTGAGCATGAGAGCAAGATGGTGAATTTAAATTGCAAGTGACTGGGAGATTTGGGTCATGCTTGCGGACTGAACAGAGGTATTTTGAAAAGTGGTCATCCAGTCTGCGTTTGGTATCCATAATGTAGAGAAGACCACATTGTGAACGGTGAATACGGTGGACTAAGTTGAAAGAAATACAATTAAATGGCTACTTCACCTAGGAGGAGTGTTTGGGGCATTGAACAGTGAGGAAGGAGGAGGTAAAAGGGCAGGCATTACACCTCCAGCAATCACATGAGGAAGGGGATGAGGAGTTGGGAGTGATAGTGGAGTGGACCAGTGTGTTGGGGAGGGAACAGTCCCCTTGGAATGCTGACAGGGGAGGGGGGGTGAGGGGAAGATATGTTTGGCAGGGACATCATGCTGGAGTTGGTGGAAATGGTGGAGGATAATCCTTTGAATGGAGAGGGGTGGAAAGTGAGGACCCGATTATGGTTCTGAGAAGGAGGGGAAGGGGTGAGGGCAGAAGTGCAGGAAATGGGTTGGACACAGTTGAGGGCCCTGTCAACCACAATGGGGGGAAATCCTTGGTTGTTAAAAGGAAGCCACGTTGGAAGTGCTATTGTGGAAGGTAGCATCATCAGAACAGATGTGACTGAGGCAAAGCTTTAGGAGGAGCTGGTGAACTCTGATAGTAACTTCTTAATTTACACATTTAACTGCACTTGTTGAGTTAGTGAACATCACTGTCCTGTTTACGCTTTAAGAACAGTGGGCACTAATAGCCCCACTTAATTCTACTGCAAAATCCAGACCATTGTTGAGAGCTTCCTCTGATGAAGTTTCACTCATGGTGGATAAGGATTGTCCTAATTTATGTCATCACAGCGAGGGCTTGGGGGTGAGGGTGTAAATCAGCAGTAACGAGAAATGATACTGGCACTGACAAGTGTGAAGGAAACATCTAGGATTTAATGCCAATTCAGCGGGACACACTCTCGTAACTGAAATTTATAGTTAAGCCACTGAGTACTTTGTTATTTTATTCTATTCTCCCATTAGGTCACGAGAAATAGAAATTAATTTAAAACATCACTTCAGTGGTACTGGTCATTCAAATGTTAAATTTCAATGCTTTCATTGCTAATATATCATAAGAAACATATACATACTGCACTATATAAACAGACTATATGCTTGATAAAGTCAAGCAATTTATCAGCTATTGTATTTACAGGAGCTACACAATGAAGATAGACTGATAAAAAAAATTACAAGAACCCTAAAAGACTCCAGGCTGAGTTGCAGACCATTGGTCCCATCTCAGGAAGAAGCATGTCATTCTGCCTGTGAGTATCATTTTACATTCATATTGTAATGAAAGCAAATGATCGAATTGTATGTGAGAATGTATGTGAATCATGATCCTGAATTCACATGTATTTCAAAATACAAAGCACCCCATTTTGTTGTGTTTTATTATTTCAGTAGTCTGTTAAAACCCATTAAGATACAGACTATAATTATTTTTAACCTTTACATCTGAAGTGTTGCCTTATGGTGGAGCTTCATACAAAAATGTTAAAAACTGTATATGTAATGATGTTAGAAAATGCAGTGACACCCCCTCCCCCTCCCCAGGCTCAGATATAAATGCTGTAAATATGAAGAAATACTGAGCGATTGGTATGGAAGCATGCAAAAAAACGTCACAGTGTTGTGGACTGAATGCAAGGATATTGCCAGTGATCCGTAACCTCAAGGTGTTGGCATCATGCAGTGTACACTAATTAATAGCACTGTTTGATCCTTCACTGAAGGGAATGCTGATGTCTGAACAGTCTCCACATCTTATTTAAAAAAAACTTGTGTTTCTATCGTAGTTTTCACAACATCAGGACATTCCAAAGCACTTTATAGCCAATGAAATATGTTTGAATTGTAATCACTGTTGTAATACATTAAACAGGACAACAAAATATGCACACAAGATCTCACAAACAGCAATGAGATTTTTTTTAAGTGATGTTTGTTGAGGGATAAATATTAGAAAATAAGGAGAATTTCCTTGCTGTTGTTCGGATAGTGTTGTGGGATCTTTTACATCCATCTGAGAGGGCAGAAAACGCCTCATCTGAAAAAAAGGCATCTTGAACAATGCAGCACCTCCTCAGTAATGCACTGGAGTGTCAGCCTGGATTAGGTTCTCAAGTCTCTGGAGTGGAACTTGAACCCACAACGGTAGCACAGATGCACTTAAGGGGAAGTGAAGTAAGCAAACGTGAGGCAGAAAGGAATAGAAGTACATGATAATACGATTAGATCAAGAGCAGTGAGAGGAGGCCCATGTCGGGCATAAACACTGGCATGGACCAGTTGGGCCAAGAAACTTGTTCCTATGCTGTATACTCTATGCGGAAATCTGACCTGGAGGCAGGCAAGAGTGCTACCATTGATTTAAGACTGATGATAATCTACACAACTACAGAATTTGTAAACATTCTTCGGTAAGAATTTTTGCCCCGTTGGGGGGGGGGGGGCGAGGAGATCAGGAGCGGGCGTGCCTCCGATCAGCGCCATGCTGCCATTTTACGTTCGTGGGCCAATTAAGGCCTGCCCAGTGTGATGTCCACCAGGAAGCACTATGGCTCCCTGTGCTGGCGTGGGGGGCGATTCCCTAAGCCAAGAGCGCACTTTTGTTCACATGTATGTGAAAGAGCGCACTTATCCCCCTGAGGCTAAGTGCTGCCTCAGGGAGATCAGCGCCAAATTCAAAAATGTGAAATATAGAAAAATAAAATTTCCCTGACATGTCCCCTGATATGACACTGTCACATGAGTTGGGACATGTCCAAGACTTTTAATTAAACTTTTACTGAATTTTTAAAAACCTACATGAAACCTCATCCCGCCCATGGATGAGGTTTCATGCTTTTTCTGAAGCCTGCCAGAGCTCCCGGCCTGCCTGCCAACCTTAAGATTGGACAGGCAGCTCCTTTAACTACTTCAGTTAGTTTTTAAATGGCCTCAATTGGCCGTTGACAGACCGGCGGGTGCACAACTGATTCGGCTGCACCCCTGCCGACCTGAAAATTGAAATGTCGTGGTGTGATGTCGGGAGTTCCGCCCAATGTTATTCCGCGCCATTTTACGCATTGGTAAGCAGGTCCCACTTCCCGAACTCAGTATCCTGCCCTTAGTTTATATGAATGGTAGAATTAGGAGTGAAAAAGGGACACTATCCTCAGTAGGGGTAAAGATGACCTATAGTGAGCTGAAAACCTAGCTGGAAGCTAGAAAATTAGATGGATGAGTGACTTGGCAATAATAAAGACATTCTGCAGAATTTTAATATTTGCTTGTAATTCACAAGTTCAGAAGGTGGCAGCTTTCAGCTCATTTGATCCCATCTTTTCAGACCCAACTTTTCATCTTACTATTTCAGCTTCTAGCTGTTGTGACCATCTGCATAAAAGTAGCCAGTTAAAAGCTGAAATAAAAACAGAAAGTGCCAGCAATGCTCTAGCAGCATCTATGGAGAGAGAGGGAGAGAAAGCTGAATTGTTACAGTAGCTTTGGATTCATGTCAGTGATCACCCCTTATCCATAAATAGGTGGGATCGTATTAATTTTGAACAATTCCTTTTCAAGAACTTCACCTGCAATTAATGTGACTAATTTTGGAGAAATTCTTTAAGGGCCACTTCAGTTTATACATTGTTGGACAGACATTTTTACATTCACTTTATTGTTTGTCAATGGTGAATAAACAGTGGTTTAAAGATCACTGCAGGTATCCTGTTCTTCAGCACACCACTGCACATGGATGGCACAATCTACTTGTCAAGTGTCTCCCAAGCTATTTCAGTTACAGAGCCAGGAAGAAAGGTGAGAAAATGTACACTGAGATTCATAACATTCAGAACATACTGCTCTTACGGCAACAACCAGGCAAGATTAACTGAAGAACACAAGAATATGAGAATTAGGAGTAGACCATTCAGCTCCTTGAGTCTGCTCCGCCATTTGATTTTTTAAAAATTCATTTACAGGATGTGGACGTAGTTGGCTAGGCCAGCATTTATTACCCATCCCTGGTTGTCCTACTTCAGAGGGCATTTAAGAATCAACCACATTGCTGTGGGTCTGGAGACACATGTAGGCCAGACCAGGTAAGGACTGCAGATTTCCTTCCCTAAAGGGCATTAGTGAACCAGATGGTTTTTTTACAACAATCTACAATGGTTTCATGGTCATCATTGGACTTTTAAATTCCAGATTTTTCAAATTTAATTCAAATTCTACCATTTGCTGTGGTGGGATTTGGGTCCCCATAGCATTTTCCTGGGTCTCTGGATTACTAGCCCAGCAAAAATACCACTACCCCATTGCCTCCCATGGATGATCTGATTGGCCCATATTTTCCTGTCTACTTCCTATACCCTTTGACTCACTTGTCAGTCAAGGTTCTATATAACTCAGCCTTAAAAATAGTCAATGACCCAGCCTCCACTGCTCTCTGAGGAAGAGAATTCCACAGACACATGACACTTAAGAGGAGAAATTTCTCCTCATCTCTGTCTTAAATGGAAGATCCCTTATTTTTAAACAATGCCCCCTAATCCTAGTCTCTTCCACATGTGGAAACATCATCTCAGTATCCACCCTGTCAAGTCCCATCAGGATCTTATATATTTCGATAAGATCACCTCTCATTATTTTAAACTCCAATGAATACAGGCCCAACCTGTCAAACCTTTGCTCATAAGAGTCTAGTTGATTTTAAAAATTAAGAGATTAAATTTATGAGACAGGTCATATCTGAAAAACCCTTCATCACTGCCATTGACTACCATTACATTTCTTTGGTCCTTTACAATTAGAATAATCTAAAAATAGCCTATGCTGGATTAAGGGAGGGCAAAGGGTGTAGGATTCCTGCATCAGTCAATGTTTCCCTTTTCTGTTTCAATCAAGGAGCACAACTGAAAGCACTGATGGAGTTGAGAATGATTCATAAGATTTCCTAGAACTTGAGTCTGCGTCCTGGAAACTCCTGTTGGCAAGGAAATCGGAGCTAGCAGTGCATTGAGAGTGGTCATGAGACTTCACTCACATGGCTGTTTATTCCAATTTTTTTGGGACTACTGTTCAGTACAAGTTCCCGCTCCACAGCAGGCTGGTTAATTAAATGTTGGCACCAGATCAACAACTGGCAATTCATTTAACTGACTACAGTTGTGATTTAACATTCTTGTCTGCAGTGCAGCAGAAGGTGTTGGATTTGGAAGATTATGGTGCAACAGAGGTTTCTCAATCTTTTGCCTCCAGTTTTGCTAATGTTGCGCTGTAGCAGATGAGACAGAAAGTGCCAAGGAGAGGCACCCTCCAAAAATCTGACTGATGCAGAAAGCCAGCCATGAGGTAGCTAACGGAGTGATTACCATTACCAACATCAAGAGGATCCAAATCTGGAGGAAGATAGTCTGAATTTTGAAATTTTTGGCTACAGGGCTTATTTTAAAGGCAAATTGTTTCCTTAACAATGCAAGCCAAAAAAGTATTTCCTATTAGCACATTTTTTGATGCCTGCCGTTCTACCTTATACATTCTTATAAGCTTTCTGAAAGCTCATCAAACAATGCCATCCTGTAGCAGAGACCAAATACAAGCTCGACACAACTGAAATATATGTTATATTTAAATCTTAAAAGAATTTAACACTAACATACAACAAATTGCTTATATGGCACCTTTAATGCAGTAAATCATTCCCAAGGCTTTTCACAAGAGCCTAATTGGACATAATTTGACATTGAGTCACAAAAGGAGATTTTAAGACTGAACATTGAACAAATGTTGAGGAATAGAGCTGGTTGCTGATGGGGAACATGCAGCGGGGTGCATGCATGTATATAGTGCTCTGCATCTGTGGGAATCCAGCAATGCAGGTCAATCTCATTGCTCTTTCTTCCTGTTAGTCAGCCTTGATGGGAAGATAATGAATGACTGATGCCTATCAAACAGAGCATCAAGTGGCCAAACATATTACAAGGTGTACCGAAAACTGTGATGTTTGTGATGTCAGCAGCAGCAATTTGGAAGGAGCCCAAGGCAGTACAGGTCATGCTCCAAAAGATAGCGCAGGTAAGTGACTGTCTCATTTTTGAAAACAGCTGGCTCACAAACTCCTGAGAGATTCAGGTATGATGTTCTGTTCATGGGTATCCAATTGCTGTAAGGTCTCTTATGCCCTTGCTTCCTTTGCCCTTAGCAAGAGCTCTAGCTCTACTAATATGTGGCCCAATAAATCAATGTTAAAGAGAATAATTAAGTATATCTGGATATCATTACCCTGGAAGAACAGTTATAATATTAATCCTACTTACACATTAGGATAAAGTAGCTTTAAATGAATTTCAAATTTGTTTCTCATTTGGGTGAATATATTTATTTGTTGCCTTGACAACAACACTGAGCTTCTTGTTCAATCATGTTACATCTGTTAAGAACAAAATATTAGTACTTGCCAATGCCTGATCATGCGTTACGATGAACTTGATGATCTTACTTCAAGGACAAAGAAAACAAATCCCTACATTGGGAGAGCAAATATGTACACCAGGCTACATGAGAGCTGAGAATAATCCTTGAATTGGACTGCAAGGAAAGTATATCCCCCATCCACTCCCTGTCAGCCTAATCACATAAAGCCTCACTTTTAGTGCAGTGCTCAAGAATTTGTGCACACATTCCCTTAACCAATATACCAAACAAGCAGGTGTATATACACCAAGAACATAATTTTCTTGAGCAAGGCTACATAAACCAGCCATTTTCCAAACAAGGGTGCAGTGCAAAGTGAAACCGTCCCTTGCCGTTTGAAACCAAGTGGAGCAAAATACATCTATTTCTGAAAATCCAGATATTTAGTTTAAATCACTTTGGATTTGGGCTTTATATACAATTTTATTTTAATTGCTGTATATAATCATGCACAGACATTTAGATATAAAGTAGAACTAAACTGTTTATGACAGTGACTTAAATTGAGTAATTTAGATTGAGTCCCTAAATTATCCCCAGTTTATTTCATGACAGAAAAATGGCACTCACTCCATGGGTAGAATTTTCAGGTTGGTGAGCTGGGGTGGGGCCTGCTCGCCGATGGGTAAAATGATGTGCGGTGACATTGTACGAGCGTCCCAATGACACCGCATATCATTTAGATTTTCAGTTCGGCGGGCGTGCAGCCAACTCGGCTGCACGCCTGAACTGTCAAAGGCCTATTAAGGCCTGTTAAAAACTAATTTAAATAATTAAATGAGCTGCCCATCCAACCTTAAGGTTGGTGGGCAGGTGAAGAGCCCAGGCAGCCTTCGCATTTTTCATGGAATCTCATCCAGGGGCGGGGTGAGGTTTCATGAAGTGTTTAAGAATTCAATAAATTTTTTTTTAAAAATTCATTGACATGTCCCAACTTATGTGACACTGTCGCATGAGGGGTCACGTTTTAAAAGTTTTTAATTACTTCATTCAGATGTTTAAAACTTAAACAAATCTCCCCGAGGCACCTCTGTGCCTCAGGGAGATTTCTGTGCTCTTTCGTGCACATGCGCGAAAGAGCGCAGGCCCGGACTCAGGGAATACCCCACCTCCCCTTAATTGGCCTGCCCACGTAAAATGGAAGCGCGAACCCAATCGGGGGCGCCAATATCGGGTTCATGCTCGCTCCCGCCCACCCCTGCACAACCCCCCCCTCCCCAATGGGGAGAAAATTCAACACATAATTTAGTTCTCTGGTGGCAGAGATTTATCCTACATTACAACAGCTTCTATACTTTAAAGGAACTTTATTGGCTGTAGAGTGCTCTGGTCTGGCCCTATATAAATGAAAATCTTTCTTTCTTTGGCTGGGCTCTTGAGCTAGGGCCAGATGTATACTTGCCACAGAACTGTACACGTTATTCAAGTTGCGGGCTGACCAAACCCACCAGAAAGTTTGAACTTGACGACGTCTGACTTGTATTCTACTCTTTTAGCATAATCTTTGATTTGTTCATCGTTGTAGAGGTTGAGCATATTGAGTGTCAAGTGTGCTGAGAAGTGTAGGTCTCTTTCAGCTTCATTCTAACTCAACTACTTCAATCTGCAGTCACCCAATTTATCTTCTCAGGTGTGGTACTTTTACACACTTGTCTGGATTAAATTACATTTACATATTTTGTAGTTACTGAACTACTTCCTTTTATTTAACTACCCATTCAAGTTTGACATCATTTGCAAACCTGACCAGTACAAGTAAACCAACGTGTTCACCTTCTACTTAAACTGAGTTACGAATTCAATAGTTTCATTGCTTAAGCGTATGAACAATCAAAATTAGTTTCAGTTTGACTCAGTTCATAAGTACAATGAGGAATGAGTAAACAGGAGAAAAATGATCTCATCACACAACTTTTTTTTGAAACCAACATCCTGAAACTGGAAGTAGCTGACCAATCACATCACTCAAATAATTCTATAAGCTTGATTTGGGCCAGTAGGTTCATTTTCAGCCTCCTGAGAATGTTCTCATTTCAGTAACATTAATGTAAGAAAAATCATTAAAATAATTTAATAATTCAGAGCAAAATACTCTCTTGTACAATGTTGCAAATCTCTGAAAAAATATTTCCTTGCAGAGGTTTATACTTGTGCCAGGAACTTGGAATACTTGCTTGGAATTTCAGTTCTAGAGTGGAGCTGTCTAATTTTTTTTCCCAGCTGGTGCCTTAGTTCTTCGTAATTTATGTCAATTAAATATTTAAAATATTTGAGCTGACATCTGTTTAAAAACAGAAACAGGAATTTGATATAAGTGTAAGAACGAATGATATTTGTGGAACTTGAATGCTAATATTTACTACAAGATTTCATTTAGTACAGGACTATTTGATCTCAAACAAACAAATTATGGCCCCTTGTAGTCTTTCCAGTTTGCTGTCTTCTTTTTCTCTATGCCTTCCACTCAATTTCCCAATTTTTCATTCTGCAAGCCTCACAACAATTTCTCATATCATTAATGTCTTATTGACAATATGGCTGTAATCATACAGGCTTTTTTAAGCAATGCATTATTAGACATCAGAAAATAAACAGCTAACCGAGCCAAAAATAAAATTTGGCTGTTCTGAAAAAAAACAATGTATGTTAATTCTATACAAGGTAAGAAATTATGAATCACTTTCTGAATAAAGCACCCATTCTCATCACCACTACATTCAATGCTTTTTTTTTTCCTTGATGCAGTTAACCAATTGCCATACATAGGTTCTGAGCCACTTTTCACTCTCTACTATGGTCTGAAATGTGTGGACTTTATTTTCTAGGTTTCATTTCCTGTCTATGGAAGGTGACCTGTTCCATGCTAATGAATTAAATGTTGCTTAGTTCTAAATGAAGTCATATTAATGAATTGCAAATGTCTTTTTAGATCAAATATATAATATAATTGGAATAAACTGTTAGAAGTTTAAGTGTTATTTAAAATGGCTCAAGCACACCAAGATGTGGGATAGTGAAGCATATTCAAATAGCTCAGTAGATTTATATTTAGGTTAAATTAAAATTTATCCTACATTTGTGACCAAACATTGCTGCTAGATGAGTGGATTTTTCTTAAATTCATTCATGGGATGTGGGCGACACTGGCCAGGCCAGCATTTATTACCCATCCCTAATTGCCCTAGTTCAGAGCATTTAAGAGTCAACCACATTGCTGTGGGTCTGGAGTCACATGTAAGCCAGACCAGGTAAGGACGGCAGATTTCCTTCCCTAAAGGACATTAGTGAACCAGATGGGTGTTTACAACAATTGACAATGATTCCATGGTCATCATTAGGTTTTTAATTTCAGAGTTTTATTGCATTTAAATTCCACCGTCTGCCATGGTGGGAATCGAACCTGGGTCCCCAGAGCATTAACCCTAAGTCCCTGGGTTACTAATCCAGTGACAATACCACATAGGATATTTACGACAAATTAAATCAGACCAGAGTTCTACCAGTGGACTGCTTGTGGGAAGAGTTTGGAATTTCAGGGGTTTTGTTTTCTAATAATTAAAAGAGCTGTGAATATAAATGCAGGCTGGTTTCTACCAGAAGGATATGAAAATAAGCGCCCAATTAAGAGCACTACCATCTTCACTGGATGCCGGTAGCCATCTTACTTCTTTACCAGAGCAAGTGGAACACAATTTCTTTCTTAAACCTTCTCCCTAAACTTCTCACATTGCTGAAGAAACACCATGTGATGCTACTTTCAATTGAACATGATATAACATAGCACATCCCACATATTTATTTGATGTGTAATATTTGAGCACTTTTCTTTTGATATGTGAAGTAACAGAAATTACCACAAGTACTGGATTACAGCCAGTGATAACCATGTGACACTAAGCAGTGAAACATGAAGCTACAGTGCTCTGTAAAGGCTGCAGAGGCATCTGCAACGAGCCCTAGCTGAAATGATGTTTACCGTTGATTTATTTTTGTGCATTTTATTTTGTTCCAATTCAGTTCTGTAACTAAGTAGATTGAAATTTGAAGAAAAACAAACCTTTTTAAGAGCGTAAAGGAAAATAAGCTTGTAGTTTTGTCCTCAGGATGTTCAAAAGGGCTTTACAGACAATTCAGGTTTTTTTTGAAGTGTCGTGACTTTTGTGATGTGTCAGCATACATGCACATGTGAAACTGCAGATATATTGCCCGAGTGCTTTACATGCAGTGTCAGTGAAGTTGCACCAAGTTGAGAGTAAACTCTATGATATGAATACAATGATCATAATTTGAGCAGACAAAAACTAGGTCAAAACAAAAACAAAAATACCTAGAAAAACTCAGCAGGTCTAAAAGCATCTGCGGAGAGGAACACAGTTAACATTTCGAGACCATATGACTCTTCAACAGAACTAGGTCACTTTAGCTTTGCAATCATATGAAGTCTCAATGTCTTTAGCATTTTCTCACACACTTAAACATGGGAGATTGAGTTCACTCGCTTAGCCAGCTCCATTCAGACGTCCCAAATAGCTGTTCTGATAGGCAAGTGACACTCTTGTCCCAAAGGGGAAAATCTTCCTTTGCTGCACAAGTCAGCATCATCTTTGGGGCAGCATCTTCCCATGGTACAGTCATGTCCCTCAGTCTTCTTTCAAGCTACAGATAGGTTTTTACAGATGTGTTCACTTAGTGCACCTCCTCTAAATGACAGTAGGCTGACTTTAAGGTAGGCTGCAGCAAATATCTGTCTCCCACTATCAGCAGACTCCTTCTTGTATTTGCGCCTTTTTATTCAAGATGCTCACAGGGAGCCTGCTAACTAACTGACCTTGCAAAATGTGCGCCAGTAAACCAATCCTATCGTTTCTTTAACCCATTTTTCTTGTGCTTTGATTTAAAGGTTTTGCAGTTATCTTGAACATAACAATGAAAATCAAGGCATAATGTAGTGCCATTCAACAATAGACTTCACAAGATATGGCTTTTTTTAGGGCGAGCCTTCAGATCAATGGAAGTTGCCCCCAGCTGTGAGAACTGAATTCCATGTGTTGTTCGAGCTACTGTTTCTCAGCCCATGGTACTCAGTTCTGCAGCTTGGAAGCATTTTATCTCTGTTCGGCATTCATTAGTTTTGGACAGCATACATACACTAATGGGGTGAGTAAGCCAACAAAAAGCCTGTGTCATTTAGAGATATTTAGAAAACCAGCAATTTACAGCTAATTAACACTTGGGGAAAATAAAATCATGATTGTAAATGTTGACTCACAGAAAAGACATTCTTTATGAAACTTAATATGTTATCCTCTGGCAATAAAACTTTCTATATGGGCAATAGTAGAGTCGGAGCACCACTTGAAGATAATATTTTGTCTCACCTTGTGATTATTACAGAGGATTCATTAATCTTGTGGAAGAGGAGACATTTAATGACCAACTTGGGAGATAATTTCATCAGTTTGAGGAAACCCCTTCAAATTGCTGGTAAATGGAGTGAGCAGCAGCAATACACCGAGTCAGTGAACACAACCACACAGAATGAAGACAGATTTAAATAACAGGCAGATGAAATTAAGGTCTATAATGGAACTTTGACCTACCCAAGTGAGACATTAAGGACTGAAAACAGCTGGAAGATAGAATAAGGCATAGTTCTGAAGTTTTTAAAAAAACAAAATTCTTGGAGCAAGAAAAGCAAATAATATAGGAACACTGGAACTCCTGCGCATGCTTCCATTAACCTGATGGTTATGTGATAGCACAGCCTTTCAAAACACATATCGGTCTTTAATGTGATTCTTTATCAAAATGATAGGAGACCTATAAAAATTGTCTGTGATGGCATTACTTCATGTGATATTGGCCTGAATTTTATGCTCCCCCACCGAAGGATCTTATAGATGGTACACAATGCTCTCACTTTACATTGGTAGTGGAGGGACTGAATGTTGAAGGTGGTGGATTGGGCACTAATCAAGTTGGCTGATTTGTCCTGGATTGTGTTGAGTTTCTTGAGTGTTGTTGGAACTACAGTCGTGCAGGCCAGTAGAGAGTAGTGAGTTAGTCGCCACAGCAAATGAAGCACTCTAGAACTGAAGTTTTGGTATTGTAGGAAATGTGGCAGCCAACTTGTGCACAGCAAGGTCCCACAAATTGCAATGAGATGACGACTCATTGTGTATAGTGGTGAAAGTTGAGGCAGAAATATTGCTTTATTCATCATAATGGCCTGTTGTGACCTGCACAACCTGGCGCTTCAAAGGGGAGATCACTTGCTACAGGGTGACATGGAGCAGGCTGATAACTCCTTGGACGATGAAGATCTGCAAGGGCAGGAACCTGAACAGAGTGATGATGGTCAGCTTCCAAATGATGCTCCCCTTGCAGTGGCACAATGCAGAAGATGTGCCTGTGACAGTCTCGATAGCCACAAGGTTCCAGCAGGAGTAAGGTGCACACAAGGGGACCCAAGTACATTTCTCCTGTTCCTTAATGCCATGCCAGTGATTGGAAAAGCCCTTACAAGCAGTGACATCACTAACAAAGTCAGCAATTGGCCTTGGACCTGCAACCCTCAAGATGACGATGCCTTAATCTCTGGAAACATCAGCAGCCAAAGCTGTATATGGCCATTTTGAGAAGTGAAAGGCAGCACACCAGCATAAACACTGTGTCAAGTGCACATGATGCAGTCATGGCCACCAGAATGAAACACTTTGTGCAGCCACAGAGATGCGCACATGGTTGTGGAAACCATAGTGGTTTCAGGATCTGTGCTTTTGCACAAACTATGAAGACAACTCAGTGTTGATTAAGCACCATAGCTTGTAACCCTCCAAGATACGTGAGCACACACAACTCTATGGTGTGTTGTAAAGCCTAAAGGTTCCAAACTCAAGGTGCAGATGCTTCAGAAAAGATCTTGACACATCTCCCTGACATTACACAAGGGGTGAATAACTAACATGAGGCCGCTCAATATCACATGAACCTGAGGCTCACAAAGGGAGGCAATCACAGCCTGGGAGACTGGGTTGCGCTTGCAATAAAAGGGAACATAGATGCATATGAACAACACATTCAAATCATTAGGCCATTGTCATGAACAGCAGATGCATTTACAAAGGTGGATTATATATATGGTGAATGTACACCCATGCCCCCATAGTGATCTCAGAATTTCTTACTTTTTCTAACTCTACCACAATGAATTGGTGCATCCCAGACATCCGCATCAAAGGTGGAGGCAGCCTGCTGCACCTGTTGTCTGTGATGACATTGGCGGGCACCTTCACGAGGGCCAAGGTCTCAAGGGCCCCGGCCTGCTTTGGGTTTCCTGCTGCGAGGCAGGTGCACCCGCCTCAGCCTGTGGAACTGGAGGTGATGGGGTCATAGGCAGAGGGAGATTGGGACTGGCTGGACACTCTCATAGTCACCTGGGTGGAAGGCCGCATGGTGTCCAGCTGATGGTGCTCCCTGAGGGTGCCCAAGGACCCCTACCTGATTCCTTGAGAAGGGGCTCCTAAAGGGAAGCCTAGTTGCTCCATCCCCCCTCGCCCAACCACTGTTGGATCCCACCTATGCCTCGAGCCATGGAGTGCAGGTCCAGCAGAATCTGCTGGACCAAGGTCTCCAAGTCGGCCGCCAATCTTCCCAAGGAGATCTCAAGGCGCTCACATATTGCAGCCACAACATCAGACAGAACGTGAACAGACTCCTCCATTCTTCACTCTAGTCTGACGATGGCCTCTTGCAACTCTGCTTGATGTTCTGCTGCCCATAATTTCATCTCCAGCATGGTTGCTATGGCTATTCCCAGAGGCTCATCATCTCACTTGGACTCAGCGTGTGCCTGTTCTCCTGCAGTTCTCCAAATGCCAGAGACCTGGCCTGTCACTGGCTCCAACTGTGCAGAAACATGTCAGTGAGGTGTTCTCCAGAATGCGACCCTGAGCCTAACCTAGATCTGTGACCCACTGCAGTGTGTGCCTCTGTGCTCGTGGAGGGTGCAGGTGAAAGTAGTGACTGGTGTTCATCCTCAGCATCCTCCTTTAAGGTGGCCTAGAGCATCCTCAGCATCCTCCTCTGAGGTGGCCTAGGGGCTGGGGCTAATGGTAGCTCTAGTGGTCTGTCTGGGCCTGCTGGTGCTGTGAAAGAGAGAAAATAGATTTAGTTCATGAGCAGGCTGAATACAACATCGCATGTGAATGTCAGGATGTGATCAACTCTTGGAAGGCACATTCGCACTGGGATGCTGAGAGAGGCCGATCCCATCTTTGCCACAGGAGTGATCCTGCCCTCCCCTGCAAACTTGACAACATCCTCCTCAAAATGATTGAGCTCCAGGATGTTGGCCATCCCTCCTCTGGTTTGGAATCTCTACCTCCTGTTTCGTGAAAACTTGACATGCATGAAGACAAATGGATGGAAAAAGATGAAAAGCAATGGAGGAGAGATTGGAAAGCATGCATGACTGCTGTGTATGCTGAGCCCTCCCCATTAAGGGCTGAAGATGCTGTTTAGTGCAACGTGATAGATGAGATGCTGGTGATGTTGAACTGCCCTTGAACATTCAATGCTGATATCTCCCCCGCTAATATTGTGTAAGATCTCTGAAGATTGTAACCCTTTGAGTGCATGATGGCATTACGAGTGTGAGAGTTTGGAGTGAGTTGAATGTTTACTTACCCTGGCAATGTAGATAGGATTACTCATTCTCTTCCTGCACTGCAGGGCATTTAGCTGAAGGCTGCCCATGGCATAGACCTTCTTTGCAATTGCCTCCCAGGCCAGTGAGGTGTGGTTGGTGGACCTCCTGGAACCACCCCTGGGGTAAAGGACATCCTGCTATTGGCGGATACCTCTTACTAAATCCTCCAAGGAGTCATGGCTAAACCTTGGGGCTACATTCATTTTTGTCTTGGTGGCCATCTCTAGAAGGTGGTGAACACAGCTGGGCTACAGAATGTGGCTGGCGCCATTTAAATATAGTGCCAGAAACTTTGACCCCAATAGGTGAAAGCAGGACGGACAAATCAGTGCCTGCCCCGCCATGTGATTCAGAGAGCTGCTTGATGATGCATAATTAATAAGCTTCCGAGCTTAAAAAGGATATCCCTCCCTACACAGTGGGAAGCGTGCCACTTATCTCACCTGCCACCGCACTTAGACTCTGGAGTGGAAAATTATTCTCCGTATTTCAGTGTTCTAATGTATATTTAGCACTGTATTGTCCTGGTTAGTACTTATTCCTCAACTAACATTACTAAAACAAACAGTCTTGTCAATGTTTCATAGCTGTTTGTGGGTGGTTGTGGTATACAAATTGGCTACTATGTTTCCTACAATACAGAAGTGATTCCACTTCAAAAGCACTTCATTGCCTGTTATGTGCTTGAGGCCATCCTGAGGTTGTGCAAAATGCTATGTAAATGCAAGTTCTTTCTTTGTTATAGATAGTCCCTTGTCAATCAACAATCTAAGGTTATATAGGGTGTAGATAGGAAAGTAGAGTTGAGGCCACAATCAGATCAGCTGTGATCTTATCAAATGGTTGAGCAGGTTCAAGGGGCGGAATGGCTACTCTTGCTCCTAGTTTTTGTGTTCTTTACTGCGGAAGCAAGTTAAAAACTTTAATTAAGAATTAATATAGCTATAGTATATCAGTAGGCTAGTATATTGAAAGTAGCACGCACTACTCTGCAGTGTAAGCTGCCCAAATGTTGTGACTGATAAGCTACTGAGTACTTTGTTAACATTAATAAAAAAGGAAAGCACTGAAAATCTGAAATAATGTCTGAAAATGCTGGAAATAGAATGGCAACATACCTACTCTGAGAAAAAAAGATATGTTAACATTTTTAGTTAGCCATCCATTGTTAGAGCACATTTTGATTAAGTGCATTTTCACACAACCTTAACCCACCATGAGTCATTTCAGATGCTGAAGAATCTGCTGTGTATTTGCACATTTCCTGTTTTATTTTAGGTCAACAAAGTTTACCATTACTTTCAGCTATAAGAGATTCCTACTTTTTAAAATGGGGTCTGCTTACTGTTTACTTGATTTCAAAAGTTGTCCTATTTAGCTACTGTTGTCTCTTTCAAAACTCATTTTTCAGATCAAATATCTTGGCAGATTGAATTGTAGCTATATGATTACGGTGTCAGGAGTCAATGATTGAAGTCCAATTGTTTACAGCCATTCAAAAACAATTTTTAGCTTTAGTTCCTTTTTAAAAAGCTGTCAAACGTAAATCTGATTCTTTAGAATAATACATTTTTGTATTCTTGCTTATTTGAAATTAAACACACAGACAAATTTAAAATTACATTTCCTTAAATGTCCAAAAAATGGTTCAACTTATATTCATGCTACTGTTGATACAATATGATATATGAAATTAATTGCTTTGCATTCTTTTCCTGCATTTATCCAATTACTTGAAAATAACTTAGCATATCTTAAACCTCCATCAATAGTTCATCTTTGTACTGTTTTGCATAAGGATTTGAGTACATAAGAGATAGGAGGAGTAGGCCATTCAGCCCCTCAAGCCTGCCTCACCATTCAATAAGTTTATGATTGATCGGCCCCAGGCCTCAACTCCTCTTTCGTGCCAGCTCCTCATAACCCTCAACTCCTTGATATTTCAAAAATCTATCTATCTATCTATCTACCTCTTTAAATTCTTTCAGTGATCTAGCCTCCACAACTCTCTGGACATTCCAGACATTCACTACCCTCAGAGAAGAAAATCCTTTGCATCTCAGTTTTAAATGAGTGTCCCCTTATTCTGTAACTATGTCCCCTAGTTCAAGATTCCCCTGCTAGTGGAAATATCTTCTCAACATCTACCCCGTCAAGCCCCCTCAGAATCTTGAACTTTGCAAATACGACCACCCCTCAATCTTCTAAACTCTAATGAATAAAGGCCTGACATGTTTAGCCATTCTTAATAAGTCAACTCCTTCATCCCAAGAATCAGCCTAGTGAATATCTTTTGAACTGGTTCTAATGCCAGTACATCCTTTCTTAAAGGAGCAAGGATGTCTTACTGCAGCTGTACAGGGTGAGACCACACCTGGAGTAGCATGTGCAGTTTTGGTCTCCTTACCTAAGAAAGGATATACTTGCCATAGAGGGAGTACAGCGAAGGTTCATCAGGCTGATTCCTGGGATGACAGGATTGTCATATGAGGAGAGATTGGGTCAACTAGGCCTGTATTCACTGGAGTTTAGAAGAATGAGAGGGGATCTGATTGAAACATATAAAGTTCTGACAGGACTGTACACACTGGATAAAGGGATGATGTTTCCCCTGGCTGGAGGGGTCTAAAACAAGGGTCAGAGTATCAGTATACAGGGAAGTCCATTTAGGAATGAGATGAGAAGAAATTTCTTCACTTAGAGGGTGGTGAACCTGTGGAATTCTCACCCACAGAAGACTGTGGAGGCCAAGTCACTGAATATATTTAAGAAGGAAATAGATAGATTTCTAGACTCTAAAAGGTGTCAAGGAGTATGGGAGAGAGCAAGAGTATGACGTTGAGATGGAGGATCAGCCAATATCATATTGAATGGCGGAGCAGGTTCGAGGGACCAAGTGACTTACTCCTACTCCTATTTTCTATGTTTCTATCTTTACTCCAGTATATGGTGAAGAAAAATTATAATTGCAATTGTCCCAAGATCCAGAAGTGTTAATTAGCAGTAAGAACTGTGGTTTAAGAGCAATGCAACACCTTTGGCAGCATTAGTGGCCAATTCATTGAACGTTAATTGAACCTTCTCTCCAAGTTTCCCAGTACGTTCCTGTTTGTGCCCTCCAGTAAAGGAAGGAACAGGTTGATATCTCTGGCTCAGACCTGGCACTGTGTAAAATACTGACCATTTTTACACACTTTTGTATGTCTCAATAACAATATTCATGCTGTGAGTACATATACTGGCGGAAAAAGGAGGAATTAATATCTGATTCAGACAATGCTCTCTCTCAAACTACTTCAACAATTTTCACAATACCTCCAGATAGTTCATTCTTCATATCTAATATTGCTACAGGATCTAGATCTGTAGTCATGGTATGTAATGCATTGTTCAACTGGCTCCACATAAAAAGCTATGCTAATCTCCAGAACTCTTGAAATGTACTGTGGACTAGTGTACAATGTGATGTAATGCATACAGATAAGGACAGTCTAATTTAAATCTGTTGCACTTATGCCTCATTTTAGTTGAGATGGCATGGGAACACTGCAATTGATTTCAGCATCCCTAGGCTCAGGGTGGGGAAGGGGATAGTGAGGATGAAAGTTAGGTAGGATTTATATTACTAATCACTTGCTGGAAAACGGGACTAAAACAGGTAAGCTTACTCAGCTCGTAGCTTCTACTGCTTAGCAGCCATATTCGTCAGGCGCATGCATGAAGAATCATTGATTTGGTGGCTGGATCGTAGCCTGAGCCACCACCTTCAGGAAAGAGAAACCAAACATAGTGTCCTTTTGTCTATCTTGTACAGCACACTGTCACAACAGGTTCAATGCACCATGACACAAATTTACAGGATTCAGCTTCATGTCTATGATTCTCCTGATGGCAAGCTTCCACTTTTAAGTTATGCCACCAAAGAGATGCCTCAAGTTCACTTTTTGTGCTTCCTTGAAGGGTGGGAATAAGGAAAATGGTTATGGTCAGCTTCCCTAATTCACTCTAATGCATCTTATGAAAGCAAACCATAAGGTACCACGAGCAGGAAACAAGGCACTGATCTTGAACCTGTTCTCTCAGCTAAGATTTCTGAGTTGTACAGATACATCAACGCCAGGAAAGTTTCAACTGAAGCACTTTTTGCTTAACTTAATACTACCTCAAGTTTTGTGTCTTATATTGATCTCTAGAAATGATGCCAATGTGTATTATTTTAATTTTTATAGAAAAGCTGGTGTTTGTCAAGAGCAAAAATCTATAAGATTTTTAATAAGTGAACAATCTGCATTATGATAATTGCCATCCTGTTTGACTTCAAGTCAGCGCTGTTGTCAGGTCGAGGCGCAACAATCAGATTCTCGGGAAACGACAGCTTCTCTGGATAGCTCCCAACACTTAACAATTGTTTCTTTGAACTAATTAGCTTTTATTATGCTCACAGGTTCATTGTCTGTAAGTGACCTCTTGCACGCTGAGACTTGGGAATATGATTCAAACTGCTCTGTACAGATCATTTATGAAATTAATTAACTTGCTCCTGAGCCTCATTTTATATTATGAGTAACTGAAACAAAAACAGTACAAAAGTTACGATGTTGATTGATCTTTTGGAAACTTGTTTTCAATCAAGTGTCGCCATTAAAAACAGCTATAATGAAGGTGAGTATTCACTTATAACAATTGTTTTTTATTAATTAACACCCAATTTAAATTACTCAAAGCTACATATCCTCTGCTTCTGGTGCGGAAGTTTCCCAATTACTGTCGCATTCTTTGTTCCAGAATCCATGGGATCTCATCTTCATCAGATGTTCCAGAATTGTCCCAGAGTTTAATGGATGACAGCAGTAACATTGCATCATACTGCAGTGCAGTGTTAGCATCCAGGTGTTCATCTTACTTCCTTGGCAATGTTGTTCTTGACTGTACAAACAATTTATTCTATACAGTGGAATGTTGTTGGAAGGAAATCCACTCCGAGTCCAATTCGTTTATTGGTCTCATTTAGGCTTACCATCATCCAAGGTCCATTTAAGCTAATTTATCTAGGGTCAGGGCTTATTAGGTGTGTGCTAACAAGCTGATCCAGCAGCGCATAAGCTAATTTAAATCAAGCAGGACTATGCACTAGTGACCCTCTAATTAATTTAGGAAAATAGTGATAGCACGTTTAATTACTAATTGGACTAATTGCAGAAGCTCCTGCTTTGCAGCTGTCTCTAACATTCAAAAATATTTTTCTTATGACATTTGGTATGTTTGTTAAATGCAGAAAGTGTGCAACAGAAGACTTGTGAAAACAAAAGTGATTGTAATGAAGCAGAAGCCAGCACTGTCGTCTTCAAAGTGCAAGGTCAACAGAATCTGGCCAGACAGACCACGGTGTAGCTATTTTCAACAATATTCATCTTGACCAGAAACCAAAATATTGTTGATGTTTTAAAGGGAAAAACCCAAATGATAAAACAGATTACACTTCAATAGTTATTACAGTTTTTTTTTTGCAAATTATGGCTAACCATCACCAAACCTATTAGTTCAAAGAAAAATTGACTGTTTTAACCAAAGGTTAGCAGAACCCTCAAAAGGAAATGATTCACTGACCTGCTTTCAGATGCATTTATTAGAAAGCCACAAGTTATATCTGGGCTGTTAGCTAGACACGTTGCAGAGCAATAAGCATGCACCCAATCTGTATTAGTCCACCTTAGCTTCCATTCAAAGTAGATATGTTAGATAACAAAGTCAATGGTAAGGTATTTTCCCTCAGTGTGAAGCCAGTGTAGATCCTAGCATCATCATTATAAATGCAAAAATTACCACGGTAGTAATTATAGTTTGGATAAATGTAGGACTGTAGCTTTAAGAATGATCCTGTGTTGTAAGATCACATGATCTGTGTAAACCAATGAGTTAACAGTGAGTTAAAAGTTCTTCTTTAGTTATGGAGTCTGATGCACATGTGCAGTTGCTGCTGCTGTCTTGTAAATAAAGTTGAATGTTTCCACTAAGAAAAGTTGTTAGAAGGTCAACTCTATAACAAACTGGCAACGAGGGTAAATCAAATTCAGTGCTGTACCTCGCCCAGCGATTGTGAATATTTAGGTTCATTTAAAATGAAAGAAGATATATTTATCTGAAATGCCACAATTTGGCAGAATCGATCCCTTTGAGCCAGCCACAGATGATTGGTCTCAATATATAAAACATCTTGCATTCTTCTTTCAAGCAAACAAAATCTTGGGGGAGGAAAAGAAGAGAGCGATTCTCCTAAGTATTTGTGGCAGCAAGACCTACAGTTTAGTTCAAAGCTTGACAGCCCCCAGTGCCCCAGATTTAAAGACTTACAGTGAATTAGTAGACCTTGTTAAGGGACATTTTCAACCTAAGCCCTCAGTCACAAGGCAGAGGTCAGGTTCAGTTCACGGAATAGAGTCCCGGGTGAGATAATTGCTACTGATGTGGTGAAATTAAACCAACTAACAGCATATTGTGATTTCAATGAAATCCTGAAAGGCCTGCTCAGAGATCGTTTAGCATGTGGCGTGCAGGAAGACACTATTTAGCAAAGATTGCTGGCTGAAGTAAATCTTGATTTTAAGAAATCATTAGAATTGGCGCTGGCGATGGAAAGCGCTGTAAGTGATTACAAGCATTTTAAGGGGTACAAAATGGTGCTGTTCTCCTAGTTGAGCGGGAACAGTCAGCTGAAAGTGGCACAAAAAGGCAGGATTCCGCTGCAAAGCAGGAAACAGCCCCCGCTAACCAAAAAATGAGGGGAAACAGCTTAGCAACTAAATCGAAAAATAATTTTCATCGATGTGGAAACAGACTTCTAATGATTGGCAATTTTAAAGAGTAAAATGTTATCTTTGTCACAGAAGTGGACACATAATGAGACAGTGCAAAGCAAGATATAAACAGGCCTCCAAACAACAAACAAAGTCCACTGAAATCTATAGTGTAGAAGAGCCCGAAACAACCAATTCTGACACTTATCCATTATTCAACATGAAAGTTGGGAATTCAGAGCCAATATTTGTTACAGTGCAGGTGAATGATAAACCATTAAAAATGGAAGTAGGCACGGGTGCTTCTACCACTAATAGGAGAACACACTTTCAGATATTTAAATAAAGGTGATCAACAATTAAATTTGGAACAAACATCTGCAAGTTGAAAATGCACACAGGCAAAGAAATCCAAGTAAAAGGTATCACCAGAGCAACCATTCATTATAGACACTAATAGGCACTGCTACCAGTGATGGTGATAGAAGGTGAAGGGCCAAGCCTTCTAGAGTGTGATTGGTTGAAGGAGATTGAATTAAACTGGTCCGACATCTTCCAGTTGCAAGCAGGTGGACTACCGGAGCTGCTATAAAAATGACACCATCTTCAAGGATGAACTAGGAAAAATCCAAGACCCAAGACCAAGGCCAAGTTTTACGCAGATCCAGAAACAACCCCTCACTACTTGAAAGCAAGACCAGTGCCAAATGCCTTGAGAGAAAAGGTTGACGCTGAGCTGAACCAACTAGAGAGGCTGGGTGTCATAAAAGCAGTTCTCAGTAGGCAGCACCCACAGACACTGAGCTTAAACCAGGCCAGGCTGTCCAGATCAGTGGAGACTACAAGCTAGCTCTGAGTCATATGGACTCGAAACTCGAAAAGTCAACTCAGTTTCTCTCTCCATAGATGATGTCAGACCTGCTCAGTTTTCCCAGCATTTTCTGTTTTTGTTTCAGATTTCCAGCATTTACAGTATTTTGCTTTTATCATTTATTTGAGCCCCCGGGTAAATACTGGTTGAAGAGAAGGTTAAAGCAAGAAGAAAGGCATCTGCACCCAAGAACCCCTCTGAACTTAAATCATTTTTAGGATGATAAATTATTATGGGCAATTTTTACCAGATTTATCCACAGTTCTAGCCCCTCTACATTCACTGCTAAGAAAAAAACTAGTGCTGGTTTTGGGAGGCACCCCAAAAAGAAACCTTCATGAAAGTAAAACAGCTCTTACACTCATCAATTTTGTTAGTGCATGATGATCAGATGAAGGAATTGGTGCTAACCTGTGATGCATTCCCTATGGAGTGGAAGCAGTACTATCTCACAAAACAGACAATGGCACAGAGAGGTCAATAGACTATGTATCCAGGACACATACTATAGCTGAAAAAGGATACTCAGATCAAAAAGGAAGGTTTGGTGATAATTTTTGGTGTAAAAAAAATTCCACCAATACATGCACAGCGACATTTCACCATAGTATCAGATCACAAAGCACCTTTGGGTCTGTTTAGTGAGGAAAAGGCTATACCTCCCATAGCCTATGCAAGAATACAAAGATGGACCCTAATTTTAATGGCATATGAATACACCTTTATACATAGACCAGGGATTCATAGAGCAAATGCCGATGCACTAAGTCACCTTCCTTTGCAAGAGAATGATGAACATGTCCCAATCCCATAGGAGCTCGTGTTAGTGATGAATTTTCTACATTCCTCACCAGTCTGTGCCAGGCAGATAAGAAACTGGACAAATCGTGATCCCTTCTTTTCTCGAGTCAGACTAAGTGTTGCATGGCTGGTCCCAGGAACCAGTCTCTGATGAACTGAAGCTGTTTTTCAACCGAAGACACAAGATCAGCAGTTGAGATGATATTCTATTATGGGGTGCACATGTAGTAATTCCTGCACAAGGAAGGGAACCACTTTTAGTAGAGCTATACAGAGCCCATCCAGGGATCTCCCAAATGAAGACGATAGCGCGGAGTTATCTTTGCTGGCTGGGGATGGACGGTAATATTGAGAAGGTGGTAAAATACTGTGTGCCATGTCAACAGCTACAAAAGTTGCCAGTGGCAGCCCCATTACACCCATGGGAGTGGCCTGGTAGGCCCTGGGTGCGATTGCACATTGACTACATCGGTCCTTTCCTTGGAACCATGTTTCTACTGATTATAGATGCTCATTCCAAGTGGTTAGACATATATGAGGTAAAGTCACCAATGTCCAGCGCTACAATAGAAAAACTACACTAGAGCTTCGCCATCCATAGGTCGGCAGAGGTAATCATGTCAGATAATGGCACTGCATTTAGAGCCCTGAGTTCCAATGATTTATCAGCCTCAACGGTACTGCACCGTACTATCAGTCATCAAATGGACTGGTAGAAAAGGGCATTACAAATTTTTAAGGTGGGAATGAAAAAGTTAACAGGTGATTTGTTGGAGACCAAATTTGCTCGTTTTCTATTTCACTACAGAATGAAGGCACCGCACCCTCTCCACCCCACAATATGAGAGGAGCAACATTTGCAGAATGAGGGGTTGTCTTCAGACAAGACTAAGCCTAAACCTACCCAAGGAAGGTGGAGAAAAGACAAGGGAACCAAAAAGCAACTCATGATTTGCATAGTCGTGAGCGATACTTCACTGTTGGAGAAGCAGTATATGTAAAGAATTTCAGTGGAGGACCGAAATGGTTCTGTGAATGGACCATTGTCGTTCCACGTGAAAGTGGGGCACTGGATCACCTGTAAGCATGTGGATTATATAAGAAAAAAAGAGAGAAACCCCAACAAAATGATGTTCCACCTGTAACAATTACTGAACCTGTGGTTCTGCTTAAGTTGCTCAACCAAGGGCAGACATGCCTGATGTCTCTGTCAGAGTGGAAGACACTGAGCTGCAAGTACCTATTGAGGTACCTGATGTTAATGCGGTTCCGGAGAATGTGTTTCCTACAAAATACTCTGAAGTTGTGAAGCTGTAATGTTCCACATACATCAGGAAACCACCTGAAAGATTGAACTTGTAATTTCATGACCTGCGTAAAGTTTGTAATGTCATGAGCTAAGTATCCTTGTAAATACAAAATATACAGAAAAGTTAAAGGGGGAGGAATGTTGTAATTATAGTTTTAATAAATGTAGGAATGTAGCTTTAAGAATAATCCTGTGTTGTAAGATCAAATGATCTGTATAAACCAATGAGTTAGCAGCATGGGGAACCTCTACAGAGAGTTCTTCTTTAGTTATGGAGTTTGATGTACACATGTAGTTTCTGCTGCTGTCTTGTAAATAAAGTTAAATGTTTCCACTAAGAAAAGTTGTCTGAAGGTCAGCTCTATAACAACCACATTCTTAAATGAGTATAGAGCATCGCATAAACTAACGCCTCACTTGAGTGTACAGTTAATGGGATGTCACATTCCTTACACTATGAACCAAGTTTTATCAGTCAGAAGAAATCACCATACTCCTGCTCAATAAATGAATACAGAAGCTCCTACCCCAAGTGCCAAGCTAAGGGCCAGCAGTTTATCTAGACCTCAGATATCACAATATTTAGCTTTGGCAGAAGAGAAGATAGCTTAAAGGCAAAAACACTTCCTTCTCAAGCTGGCAGGGGCAAGTTCTAGCTGTCAGCTTGTTGAACAAAGCTTCAGATTTCCAAATCATCACAATAGATGTAAAAATAAAAAGCAAGTCTGGTAGCATCTGTGGAGTGAGAAACAGGGCTAACTTTTCAGGTCAACGATCTTTCATCACAACATCAAAAGTTCTGCCAAAACGTCATTGATCTTAAACTTAACTCTGTTTCTTTCTGCACAGATGCTGCCAGAACTGCTAAGATTTTCCAGCATTTCCTGTTATTATCCCTCAGCTAACATCACTAAAATGTATAATTGATCATTTATCTCAGTATTGCTTGTGGGAGCTTGCTTCACACAGTGTCTGCCCCGTTTCCCTACAATATAGCAATGACTACCTTTAAAAGTACTGAATTGATGGTGAAACTTTTTGGAACAAAGATGGTAAAAGATGCTATATAACTGCAAGTGTTCCTTCAAATGAAGTGCACAAAGTGGAAAATGATCATGATATAAATAGTCCTTTAGATCCTACTCTTAGAATATTCCCAAGTTGAGGGATTGATTTTTTGAGTTACAACAATAAAGCAATCAATTTAAACTAGACTATGTAGATTGAATTGAAAAAATGAACCAGATTTAAATGCAAAGAAATAAAATGAAAGGTCTATAAAAATGTTGCAGACAATATCTTAAAATTATATTTACATAAAAAACTATTCAAATCAAATAATCATGCATATACAAATAAAATACAATACAATTTATGCATCTAAGGTGTATAGTTAGAAAGCTAATAGCATCCATCATTGTGCACTTAAGCACATGTTAAGGAACTCTGCATGAAGGTGTTCCTATACATTCATACAATCTTAGAAAATATAATAAAGTGTGGAGGTAGGAATGGGGGCAGCAAGGAAACAACTTTTTCTAATAACCTTAAAGTGCTAAAAAGCCTCAGAAATGGCCAAGATATTATCTTAAGCTGAAACATTGTATTATAGAATCATAGAATGGTGGCAGCACAGAAGGAAGCCATTTGGTCCTTCATCTCCATGCTGGCTCTTTGCAAAACCAATTCACGTAATGTCACCACCCCCCGCCCCCGACCTTTTCCCTGTGGCCCTGAAAATTCTCTTTGCAGATCATGACCCAATATTCTTTTAAATGCCGTGATTGAGTCTGCCTCCACCACACTCAGGCAGTGCATTTCAGATCCTAATCAACCCCTGTGTAAAACCCACATTTAGTGCAAGTCACCATCTTAGTAAAAGGAGTTAGTGGCTGTGCAAGGGTTGGCTGCCCAGAGGATCAATAAGGGACTGATTAACACTTAAATTGCATGCTAGCACTCATTGAGGAGACAGCATGGCATTTCAGCAAATTGTACTTGACCTTACTACCAGCTGATTGGGAGTATTTTAAGTGCTATTTATAGGTATATCTTTTACTGTGCACTTGCTGCTGGAGGTTTGAAGAGGGCTTTTGGGGTGACTTTGAGTCAGATTTTGGATACTGAAGTAGGTAGCTCGAGTCAGGAAATTTCCTGACTCACCAGAGCCACCTTGGTAAAAAGTAACCCAAATTGTGAGATTCCCATGCCGTGGGGGCAGGTGCGGGATGAAGTCGGGCCCACCAACTCCAGAAGCAGAGCACATGCGGCCATGTGACCATGGGGGCGGTGAGCACCCAGATGGGCTAGTTAAAAGGCTCATATTGGTTCTCTGGGGCTTTGTCCCTGTTGTTTTAGAAGTTGTTAGGCCCTCCCTAACCCTTACACCCCCACCTCCACCAATTTGCATAGCCATTCATCCTCCAAGCCAACAAATGCCCTGCAATCCCCTCCAGGCCACTGCATACCAGCATGCCAACTCAACAGACACTCACCCAGTATCCACTATGGGGAGACCTCAGGAGGCATGTGGGATAAAATAAAATAAACTTCTAAAAACCTAACACAGCTCTCACTATACAGACTTGATAATGAAAAAGAAAACCCCCATTTATGAAAGCATCAAAGCTTTTAAAGCTCCTCAAAGTTAAATCCATACTCGAGAAAACCACATTTCTGATCATACCCTTAATCATTTAGGAACAAAGGAAATGGGGGCAGGAGTAGGCCATTCGGCCCCTCGAGCCTGCTCCACCATTCAAACAGATCATGCTGATCATCTGCCTCTTATACCATTTGTCCCGCTATCCCCATGTTATTTGTATCTAGAAATATATCGATTTTTGTCTTGATCATGCTCAATAGCCGAGCTTCCTCACCCCCTTGAGGTAGAGAACTCCAAAGATTCACCACTCTTTGAGTGAAGAAATTCCTCCTCATTTCAGTCTTAAGTGGCCTGCCCTTATTCTGAGACTGTGTCCCCTAGTTCTCAACTCACCAGCCAGGGGGAACATCCTATCCAGATCTACCCTGTCACACCCTGTAACAATTGTTTAAGTTTCAGTAAGGTCACCTTTGTCTGCCTAATTGCTTGTTGCACCTGCATGTTAGTTTTCAATAAGTTATGAACAAGAACACCCAGGTCTCCTTGGACATCAACATATCCCAATCTTTCCCCATTTAAGAAATACTCTGCATTTCTGATTTGCCTCAAAGTGGATAACATCTGTTATGTCAAGAAATCACAAAGAGATATCCAAAATAGTGTGTGTCAAAACTTTACTCTTTTTTGCTATTTTTAAAATGGACCTTCTGCTGAACCAAAAAGATGGTTGCTACAAGTTGCACAAACACCAGATTGGTCCTTTGTTCTGGAAGCTGCCAACAGGAGTTACAAGAACAAAATGAATCCTCCTCTCATCATCATGGAATCTCACACTCAATTATAAGGGCATTATAATCACAAAACCAGGGGACTCGCAGATTAAAACTCATTATTCCTGCAAAGTTGTTAACAGACCCATCTCACACCTGAGACTATCCAGGTCCATTTCAAAAACAAAGCATTGAGGGGACAATGGGTGTCATTTGCACTTTGATAATCTTACCCCTGTAGCAGAGTCGGAGGGCGTTCCCATACAATGGCTTCCTGTCACAAGACCTCAATATGGGTGGTAACTCTTTCAAAACCTAATGGCTGGGACATTACCAGTCCTGAAACCAAAAGCCAGTTCCAGACAGTAGATAAACGTGCCTCTTGACATCATTGTGGAGAGAGAAGTCACATGACTTGAGTGACCATTTTGAAATCTCTATATTCCTGTAAGGACTGAGAAAACCTCAGACTGCTGTTTTAACATCAACTGGAAAGAACTCCACCAGCCCGGCTAACCAAGCAGCTGGGCAACATCTTTCAACTCCCCGAAGCCAACTTGATTTTAAAAGCTCCTGATCAACGGCTGCCAAGCGGTCTAGGCAAAGAAAGCCTATTGTGCTGCAGCATCATTCATTTCAAGGGCTTTTGGGTTGTTGTCTCCAACTAGAAACTCATCAGGACTGAACTCCACCACAAAGAAACACCCTCTGGGCTTTGACTTCTCAGACTCTGGAAATCAGGTGAACTAATATTCATTTCTGTGGTTCTTTTACTGTTGTTGCCCATAGTTTTAAATCTTCCTCTTTTGTATCCCATGTGTGCATGCATGTGTGAGCACGTGCATGGTTCCAAACACTTTCCCCCCACCCCCTCATCCTGCCCCACCCAGCCCCTGGGTTTGAATGTGAATAAACTAAGCCCACTTTATAAATAATTCAAAAAACCTCTGCTTACAAACAGGAAGAGGATAAAGAAGTTCAGTTTCTTGGTCTCCTGTCCATGGCACTTCACATTTTACCACATTATATCCACCATGTTCTTGCCCACTCACTTAGTCTGCCTAGATCTCCTTGAAGCCTCTTTGCATCCTCCTCAGAACTCTCATTCCCTCCAAGTTTTGTGTCATCTGCAAACTTAGAAATATTACATTTGGTCCCCATATCCAAATCATTGATATATTTCATGCATAACTGGGGATCAAGCACTGATTCTTGCAGTACCCCACTAGTAACAGCCTGCCATCCTGAGAATTTTTTTTTATTCATCCATGAGATGTGGGCATCACTAGTTAGGGCAGCATTCATTGCTAACTTGAAGTCAAATTTTCTTTTCCCTTTCTTTCAGTTTCCTGGTCATCCTTTGCTGGATTCTGAATTGCTCCCAATATTTCAGCTTACCACCTTTCCTGGCAACCTTATAAGCCACTTCCTTTTATCTAGTGCAATCTGTAATTTCTTTTGTTATCCACGGTTGATTCGCCTTTCCTATTGTGTTTGTGTGTCTCAGCGGAGTGTATATTTGCTATAAACCATGTAATACTTATTTAATAACTAGCCATGGCTAGTCTATTGTCAAATCTTTTAATGTATTTTCCCAATCCACCATGGCCAACTTACCCCTCATACCCTTTTGTTTAGATTTAGGGCCCTAGTTTCAGAATGAACAATATCACATTCAAACTTAATGTAAAACTCTATCATATTATAGTTACTGTTTCTTAATGGCTCCTTATTGACTAGCCATTTCTCCTTATATTGTACTAAATCTAAAAAGACTGACTCCTAGTTGGTTCCTCAAAATACTGCTCCAGAAACCCATCTCATACACACTCCAGAAAGTCATCCTCCATAGTGCTAATTAGGTTTACCCTGTCTATATTTAATAGCATCTTTAAGCTGCAAATCAGACTGTGAACTCAGATGCCCCTGCTGAGATGTGTAGCTTTTGAAACACAGCCAAGTATTCCTAATGAATAGCCCTTAGAGAGAAATTTCAAAGGGCTTTATTGAAACTGCATGGAATGATGCTACATCATCTGGTCTGTCAATTGAAACAGTCCGGTATAGATGTTCTTTTTTTAAAAAAAAATCAATCACTGACACTACAGCCATTTTTTTTTACAGTTTAAAAATCAGGAGATTTTTAAAAACTTCAGATCGTGACAGTTAAATAGACCTTATTCACTCTTCAAGAGTGTTTACGTCTACTCCATAAATTTGTGACTCTACACCATGTGTTAAGGCATTTGCATCAGCCGAAATGGGGTATGTTTGAACTAAGCACTAAGTTCAAAAGGCCCTATTGAGTTTGGGTTTCCTGCCTGCGTGAATCATGCCCTGTTCTGCCTCTTTCCCCTGCCAGCAAAAATGGGATCTGTCAGAAATAGAAGCAAGATTTCTGCACCTGGGTCCCACCCATAATTTTTAAAGGTGTCCTCAACTGCATGAAAATCCAGCCCTTTCTGTGTCAAGACTTCATCAACACACTACCATGAGGCCAGTCAGAGCAGCACCAATTGCTTGAGAGGGAGACAGGAGGGAGAGGTGGACATTCTTCCTCTTCTAGACCTCCTTCACCAGGACCTCCAGTGGCATATTGTGCCCCCTCACTCAGTCTCTAAGCTACCCTGAAACGTGCCATTGCTTGACAGCCAGCACACTCCAAATGTTGAGTGAAAGTAGGTAAGTGGTGCCCAAATATATTCACTCACTCACTGTTCCAGAACCACTTCATCCAATTCAGGGACACGGAGAGTCGAACCCTATCCAGTACACCCAGAACGGGATGCCAGTCCATTACAGAACACACACTCACACATACACACACAGACATACACACTGGGGGATAATTTACCGTAGCCAATCCACATAACCAGCACATCTTTGGACAGTGGGAGGAAACTGGAGCAACTGGAGGAAACCCACGCAGACCACAGGGAGAATGTGAAGATTCCACACAGACAGACGCCCAAAGTCAGGATCGAATCTGGATCCCTAGAGCTGAGAAAAAGCAGTGCTAACAACAGCGCCACCGTGCCGCCTTCTTGTCCAAATATAGCACTGTATCTTTCTTAGAGTGGCAATCAGCGTCGGATTGCCACTCCATGCCCACTTACCTACACCAAATTCATTCTGTGCCTATCTCGCCTGACCTTCCAACTCAGGCTGGACAGGATCCAGGCAGCGCAGCTGTCTCTGAAGTCCAGCAGAGTCAAATTGAAGGAGGACACGCCCCATTTTTTACGGCACTAACTGCCATAAAGCACGTCCGTTTAAAGGTCCCATTGAATTTGACAGACCAGGGAAAAGGTAACTGAAAAGGATTTGGAATGTGGGGGTGTTTGGAAGTTGGTGGGGCTGGGGGGATGGTCGGACATCGGGAGTGGGTGCAGCTGGCCAGATATTTGGAAGGGATCTGGGGTGGGGGGGTGGCGGGAGCGGACATCTGGAAGGGGTGGAGGTAGCTCCGAGGTCGGGGGGGGATCCGAGGTCGGGAGGGGGATCAGAGGTCGGGAGGGGGATACGAGGATGAGGGGTGGAGGTGTCTGAGGTTGGGGGGCGAGGTTGGGTGGGGATGGAGGGCTCCCATAGGGGAGTTCTATGGGGTCGGCCTGGGCCTTTACAATATTTACCCAGAAGTTAGAAGAGGTTTTGATCCTTTTAACTTTTTCTGAGTAACTATTGGTATAACCTCGGCAGAAGCATCTGAAGTTTGCACTGTATCTTGCCCTGCAATCCCTTACCTGGGAACTTCCCAGAGGGATTCCCCAGCACACCTTTGGGGTATCTCCCAAATCTGACACCGGGGAGCGCGGAAGTTACAGGCCATAATGTTCCACAAAAAGCGTCTCTATGCAGGTGTTTGTTTAACGCCTGCAGGCAAATTCAAATCATGATAATCAGCAATTAGGACCAAAATTGTGTGCTAAATTATCTGAGAGTTCTTAAAAAGCACATGTCAGTTGATACAAACCCAATGTAACATTGCTATTGTTCATTATAGTCCCATGTTAAGAAAGTCTGTGTAGAACAGTGCTTAGTTTGAGCATCACATTGGAAAAGCATAACTGTTGCCTAGATCAGGGATTGCCAAACTATGGAATATGAGGAAGAAATTGTCTAATGATGAATTTTATTTCTTTACTTATTACATTTTATAATAGGCTGCTCAGACAAACCTTTAAGGCTATGCAGGAATCTGTTGTATAAAGTATTTAATTTACTTCATGATATAACAAAGGGAATATAGATACCTAGATACAATGAAATAGACACCATACACAACAGTGGGGTTTCAGTTGGCTAGTAATTGTCTAATCGAACTGAGCTCAGAACTAAGTTGAGTTTTTATTTGGTTGTATACATCACATTCTAACTATAACATACTACTCAAACTATCACACTAAACATTGTGTGTCTATGATCAAACTAATAATCTCATCCATCACATTAATGAGAGCAGCACTACTGAGCTATTGTTTAAGTTATATATGCCTATTATCATTTGTACATTTTGTATCATGTTTGCGCATTAGAGGGAATAAAATATTAAACCTGTGTGCTGGTAGGGCTACATGGTCAGCTGGTTGCTCTGGAAGAGGATGTGTAAACAGTGAAGTTTGGGAATCTCTGGCCTAGATTTAACAAGTCACCTCATGTTAATCATCAGTTCATAAGGCCATGGCATAAGAAACAGGAGTTTGGTATATGGCCAATCAAGGCTGTTCTGCCATTCAGTTCGATCATGGCTGAACTTCTACACCAAACTCACTTTCCCATCCTATTCCCAAATCCCTTGGTTCCCTTAATGCTCAAAAATCTGTTGATCACAGTTTTCAGTATATTCATTGACTGTGTAGCCTAGTAGAACAGTGAATTCCAAAGATTCACAGTCCCCTGAATGATGAAATTTCTCCTCATCCCAGTCCAAAATTGCTGACACCTTACCCTGAGGCTATGACTGAGAGTTCAAGATTCCCCAGCCAGAGGAAACAGTCTCTCAACACCTACCCGATCAAGCCATTTAAGAATTGCAAACATTTCAATGAGATCACCTCTCATTCTTCTGAATTCCAGAGAATTTAAACCCATTCTGCTCAATCTCTGTTCATAGGATAGCCCTCTCATCCCAGGAATCAATCTGGTGAACTTCCTTTGCTTCCCCTTCAAGGGGTAAGGAGACAAAAACCACACACAATAATCCAGGTTATGGTCTTACTAAAGCCCTATATCATTGTGGTAGGGGTCCTTACTCATACTGGCCATTAATTGGCCAGCCAGCATGAAATTACGTCCAGGGGTCGATTGCGGGTGGAAGTGCATTTCGCATCCGCTTCCGGGCCCACCGATCGCACGTACCCGACGAGCATAAGATTCAGGCCAGTTTAGCTACACTGTCAGAGTGCAAAATAATCCTTGTGAGTCTGGAACACATTGTCCCCTTCCTATGAAAGACAGAAACTTTTTCATGAAGAATTGGTACTTTTAAGCAGCTCTTGCAATCATCTAGGTGGTCTTATCATGGCTACCGGATGAAGACTTCTGCAAACAGAATGAAGTGAGCTTGGAAATTTTGCAGATAAATGTGGATTTCCTTATCCTAACCCGCAGTCTTCTCCAGCCTTGGAAAGGGCAGCTTCCTCTGCAGCCCACAGTTTGGAGAAGTATTGAATGCTATTTTTGGTGCCATTATAAAAACAAATGTCCCCAGACATTAAGGCACTAAATTATTTTTAACAACATGAATCAAGTTTTAAATAATACACATTATGCTTTGTTATACAGATGAGGGTCAGTTGGTGGGATGCAACTGAATAATCATTTTCCACAATTATACAATTCTTTGCTGTAAATTGTAATTACTTATAGTTCAATTTGTTTAATAAAAGAGTTTACCTGTTGCCAGTCAGGATATTTTCTTGAGAACCATGCATGGAAACTTCCATTCTTGGCGGGTGTCTCACCTGCTGCCTGAAAAAACTGCAAGACACCCACGCTGATTCTGAAGAGGAAAGGCCGTCATATCTTCTGCCCATCAGGTAGTTAAGTGGACAGCGCCAGGCCTTCCTCCCAACTGAGGATGCCAGAACACAACATCTTGCCCGCAAATTGGAGGCCAACATGCAACTCTTACACGCGGCAGCACAATGGAAGAGGCCTTAACTGCGGAAGGAACAACATCCTCAGAGTCCCAGGGTTGTGCAGCGACCCAGGAAAAAGCTAAGCACTGTAGGGGATTTGGTGGGTGGGGGTGGGGGCAGGGAGAGAAAGAGGGTGGCGGGCTGGGAATGGGAGGGGCTCATGGGAAGAGGGAGGCCATGGGGTTGGCAGTCAACTGCCACCCCTCGGCCCCATGTATATACGCAGATTAGTGCAGATCGAAGTATTCCCCCCAACTGACATGCAGCCCACAATTCTACCTGTTGTACAGGTCATATGTTAGCAGGCTCGCCTAGAGCTGGGAAGATTGCAGGAAAAAGGCCCTTAATTGGTCATTGAATGGCCACTTAAGGGACTCAAGTGGAGGTGGGGTGGGAAGGTCGACCATGAGCCTTCCTGTGAAGAACTTACTTCCGGTTGAGGCTGGAAGACATTGGGTATCAGTCTCAATGCCAACTCACAAAATTTTCAGGTCCATCCGCCTCCTACTTCACCTCCTGCGGGGTAGAAGATTCTGGCCTGTGTCTCTATGCCTCAGAATCTCAGTTTAGAAGGGAATGATGGGGTGTGGATCACTGCTCATTCCTCTTTTCCTGGTACACCCCAAAACTCTTTCCTTGGTCCCTTCCTTTTCTGTCTATATGCTTGTCTTTGGTGACAATATTCAGAATCACAGGGTCAAGCCCATATGTACATTGATGACATCCAGTTTTATCTTTTGATTCCATATTTATTGTTTAATTCTCCTCCAATTCCCTTTTCGACAACGGTTCTTGGAGAAATCAAAAATTTCATGAGCTCAAAGCCATCCTTTCCAATTCTCACCAGCTCCAGTGTGCTTATCTTAACTCTTAACTTACATCTTCAGCTTCATGCAAGAATTCCTTACACGCCTTAATGACATCCATGCTGCACTCAAATTCACCTTTGAAATGGAGCAGTCTAATGAGCTCCCTTTCCTCGATGTGCTGGTTGAGAAATCTGCTAAATAGTTCTCTATTACTGTCTACAGCGAGCCTACCTTCACTTATCAATATACGGGTTGGGATTCCTGAACCTCCATGTACTAAAATATTGGCCTTATTGGCAATCCTGTAAATAGGGCCCGAGTCATTTGCTTACTGTGCAAGCTTGACACTGAAATAGAGTGCATCAAAGCTATCCTGCAGGATAATGGCTACCCCAATCAGATCATTGCTCATTGTGCATCACACATACTCACGAATAGGTCCAAGGTTGCCACTTTTAGAAAAAAGCAAAATACTGCAGATGCTGGAAATGTGAAACAAAAACAGAAAATGATGGAAAAACTCACCAGGTCTAACAGCATCTGTGGAGAGAAAGACAGAGTTAACATTTCGAGTCCGTATGACTCTTCTTCAATGCCCCCACTTTTCAAGTGGGCATTTTCATGTCCATCTCAAATTACCCTGCAATGGTAAGGTATCTCAAAAATTTGAACAACAGGTGAAGCTAGCCATTTCACGCTGCTAGCAATATGAGTGGTATTTTCCACTAACGTCAAACCGAAAAGACGTTCTGCCTATTGTGCAAATGAGTAATGCGGTATATAAGTTTCAGTGCCAGTGCAATGCCAGGTATGTAGGATATAAATCCCAATGACTGGCGGATTGTATTAAACAGCACGTCCCTTTGGCTGTTCATATTAGGCAAAGTACTGACCGTACTTAACCAGTCCCTGCTTACAAAACTCAGAACACAGTGTCTAATGTTAGATGTGATTCTGCACTCATTGAACAATCCCGAGTATGCTAAGAATTGTACTAAATACCAATTTAAGATTATTATACAGAGTCAACTTGCCAACCAATCACCACCCTTTTCTCATTCTGTATAAATTTTGCACCTTTCGAAATTTGGCATTCTTGCATCTGTCATGATGAGTGCAAAATGAAAAGCTTTGACAACAAGGGATAAAAACACAGAGAAACATTAGCAGCCACATTTATGAAATAAAACAAGTGAAATAGAGAAGCCCAAAAAAAGGCCGCGAGAGGAAACAATGCAGCAGGACTTAGAAATAAATTGTTCAGAACACAAAGGGATATTGGTAGACTCCTGAGTTGCTCAATTGCGTAAGTAGATATAGGGCTGTGCAAGCCAACTCGTAAATTCAGACTCTCCGATCATCTATGAGAGCAAGTTGCCCACTAAACCAGAGAAAGTATTGACAGCAGACCCAATTTTTAACATGTGTTTTGTGTATATTTTGACCAAGGGTTTTAGCTGACACTCGTTTTTAGGTTTACAATTGAAGAGCCAAACTCGAAAAAAAAATGAGCCAAAGCCTTTTAGAGGAGGGGAGATAAATGAGGTACAAAAGTAACATTTTATCTACTGCCTCTGCCCAAGCCACAGTCAATTGCTTGTGCAACATTTTCCTCTCCTCTGGGCATTGTTAGCTATATATTAAAGGGAATGGTTTGAAAATGGTTTTCTGGATGAGATTTCAGTAAACAACCCTAACCAATGGTAAATAAAGGATCAGAAAAGTTCTCCAATTTTAACAGAATTACAGTACATAATCTAAAATAAAATTTGCATCCTTGTTTTCAAGTCCCTCCATAGTCTTGTCCCTCCTTTTCTCTGGTACCTCCTCCAACTCTGCAACGCTCCAAGATATTTGCACTTCTTTGGTCCCTTGTGCATCCCTGATATAAATTGCTCCACCATTGGAGTCCATGTCTTCAGCTGCCTAGGCCCTAAAGCTCTGGAATTCCCTCCTTAACCCTCTTTGCCCCTTTAAGATATTCCTTAAAACCATTGTGGTGTGGGGGGATGGCTGTGGTAAGAGGTGTGGGGGTGGTGGCCTCTCCACAGGGCAGCCTGAGGCTGCTGCTGAGCCCAGGCAGGTAGGCAAGATCTCTAGTCTGCGACTGGGAGGCCATATCCATGCAGCTGCATTGACCCCTACCACCTGCAGGGACCTGGAGGCTGACTGGAAAATCCCAGTTGGCCTCTGACAACCAGCTTTATGATGCCTTTATGTGAGTCAGTTGGTTACTCACTGCTTGCAGCTGGGTCGTCCTGCTGTGCAACATGACTCACACGCCCCCACCACCACCTTCCCCCACCCCCACCGCCATCCTTCCGGTGGGGAAGTGGCCCAAAGGTGGGATGAAGCTGGGGAGCTGGAACACCAGTAGACAATGCTATCCGCCTCCGTTCCATTACAGCAGGGCACAAAAATCCAGTCTGACATCTAGTCTAAAAAGGGGGAGGTGTACACTTATTACTTTGGTCCCTTCCTTTAAGGCAGTACTAGAGACACAAGGTAGCTCACCCAAATGGATGATCATATGTGCTGCTTCACAGAAAGCTGTTCCTCGGGTGAAAGGAACACAAAAACAGTGCATTAGATAAATATTGAGGCAAGAAAGGTTTAACATTTTCAGGTTGCAACAATACTGCAGTTGAAGGATTAGGAAAGGCTGAGACTTTCTGGTTTTGTCACCACTTTAATGGCAAAAATTCTCTCGGTGCTGTCCTGTAGCAATGAACCTCCAGAGAGCCTTCCACGTACAATTTAGTCCAAAGCTCCACTGAAGCACAACACAGTGAGACAGTGGTGCAGTAGTAATGTCACTGGACTAGTAATCCAGAGGCCCAGGCTAATACTTTAGAGTCAAGGGCTGAAATCCCACCATGGCAGCTGGTGAAATTTAAATCCAATTAATAATCTGGAATTGCAAAAAGCTAGTCTCAGTATTGATGACCATTCAACCGATGTAAATGTTGTAAAAACCCACCTAGTTCACCTTACCTCTTCTGACTTACATGTGACTCCAGACCCACAACAATGTGGTTGACTCTTAATTATCCTCTGAAATAGTGTGGAAAGCCACTCAGTTCAAAGGCAATTAGGAATAGGCAACAAATACTGCCCACCTCCCATGAAATAATGAAAATAGTCAGGATGAATTTGCGAAATACCTTTAAGGTTTCACTGAATGATCAGTTAAGCAAAACTAAGATCTTGACTCAAAAATAGTTACAGAAGAGAAAGTAGTAATCAGAAGAAGATAAAATATAGAGGCAAGACCAAGAGCATCAAAGGCATCAGCGATTCACAGGTGTCATCCAAAGTTGCTGACTTATAGAGCCTTACTGAACATTGTTACATTGATAAGCAAAAAGTGCATTGACTATAAAATAACCTACTCAGAAAGAAGATAATAGAATTATATTGAATATACACAATATACCTTTGTTACAACACCATGGTTTGCACCTCATCATGAACTAAATGTGATATAATAACTACAGGCTCATACAATATTTGCCTATTAAACACTCATGTTTACAAGCTTGGCAAATATTTTGCTTGAAGAGGGGGATGGACTATAATGTTCAATGCAAAGGTGTCACATTCAAATGGCATGTTGATGCTCTTCAACATATCATCTTAAAAACACAGAGAGTGTTTCCCAAACCCTCTGATGAAGATACTGCCCTCTTCAATAAGGAACAAGCAAGACAGGCAGAATTCAGGCTTGTGCAGCTGTAATATATTATCAAACAGGCTCAACTCATTTCTCAGCACTAGAGCAATGCACCATATCATTTCTGATTTGTTACAATTCTTTTCTGTAACAATTAATTTTCTAAAAGAACTTCTGGATAATAGTAATTTTGATTGACAATACATCATGTCTTTCTAAGGCTTAGGTTTTCCCAACTTCCATTGTACTTACATTTCTTCTTTAAAAGAAATGGCTGTTATTTTCCAATAGCTGTTTATTCTGAAGCAGCACATTCCTCGGGGATTGTTTACGTTGCTGCTTACATTGTTGACCTGTCATGCATCTGGCTTCTCATCTAAAAGATCACTGTTTAGGAGTAGATATAAAGAAACATTTATCAGTCAAAATTAATTTAAACACTAAACTATTTGGTAACAGAAGTAGGCCATTCAGCCACATGAGCCTGTTTGCTGTTCAGTTAGATTATAGCTAATGTGTAACTCAGTTCCATTTCCTTGTCTTTGACCCATTTCCCTATACGCCTTTAAAAATCTCAGTCTTGAAAGCTTTGTTTAGAATCCACAGCCTATTTTGGGTCAGGATCTTCCAGGCCCTTTGAGGATAGGGTTTGAGACAGGAAAACTGGCAAAATGGTGGAGGGAAGGTATTGGGTGGAGTGCCCAATGCCTTCCCTCCACCTTGCAAATTTTCCAGCTGGGGGGAAAGGTCACAGATGGCCTGCCTGACTGGAGCTCAATTAAGCCACTTAATTGTGGCAAATTGTTGAGGGCCTCCTCCTTCCCTCGCTGCCATTTTACCAGGACAGGGCAACCCGCTGCTGCAGAGCAAGGTTGCAACGTAAAGCCTAGCAGCCTCCCAGTGGACTCAAAGTAGGGGTGGATAGTCCCCTTTCTGGGTGCTGTTTGACCCATTAAGGGGCTCCTGCAGCATTGGTGCCATCTGCCCACAGCAACCACCACCCGACTCCTTGTTGGGGCCTGCTTTACCCCTTCTACTTAGTTGTGAGGGCATCATCCATCTATACGCCCACTTCTGTTGGATCCAGTGCCCTTGGTGTGTTGGGGCCAAAGGATCCCGGTTGCACACTTGTTTCCATAAGACATAGGAGAGAAGAAGGCCATTCGGTCTAAGTCTGCTCCGCCATTCAATGAGATCATGGCTTTCTGATAATCCTCAACTCCACTTTCTTGCCTTTTTCCCATAACCTTTGATTCCCTTACTGATTGAAAATCTGTCTATCTCAGCCTTGTATATACTTAACAACCCGGCCTCTACAGCCCTCTGCAGTAAAGAATTCCACAGATTCACGTTCAGAGAAGAAATCCCTCCTCATATCTATCTAAAATAGGTGCCCTTTTACTCTGAGATTATGCCCTCTGGTCCTAGACTCTCCCACAAGGGGAAACAATGTCTCAGCATCTACCCTGTCAAGCCTGCTAAGAATCTTTTATGTTTCAATAAGGTCGCCTCTCATTCTTCTAAACTCAAATGAGTACAGGCCCAACCTTCTCAACCTCTTCTCATAAGAAAATTCCTCCATACCCGGGATCAACCTAGTGAACCTTTTCTGGACTGCCTCCAACGTCAGTATATCTTTCCTTAAATAATGGGACCAAAATTATTCACAGTATTCTAGGTGTGGCAGCGTGACCGTGTTGGTACCAATACAGAGAAGATCTGTAGACTGTTCTTAGAAGAAACACATTCTGTTTATATACAAAAAGGAACTCAGCAACTACACTTGTGTGCTTACAACTCAAATCTCTATCTTCACACTTCAGATTCTAACTTAAGACTTCTCTAGAGGTAGCCTGCACTACTCTGTGATTGGATATCAAGATCATGTGATCTTACATTACAACATTTGTCTTAAAGGCATATTACACATCAGATTACTACAGCTTCCTTAAGGTGCAGCCCCAGCAATTGCCATGCTCCCCAGTGGTGCTGCTGAACTGTTGGCCCTTTGATTGGACCAGCAGCTCTTGGGGGCTTAAGGTCGCTGTCCTTAATAGGAAGGCAGACTTGGCAGGAGCCACCTAATTGGTTGCTGCCGTAAATTGAAGTTCCAGATCCTGCGGCTCACCAAAGTAGCTCATCCTCCACTTGTGTCCCTGGCGGGAGGACCAATACTGTCTCGGAAAAGTCCCGGTCTTGGGGTGGGAATGGATTTTCAAATTTCCACTTTGTGTGAAAAAAATGCCTTCTAATTTCACTACCAAATGGCCTGGCACTAATTTTGAGGTTTGCACCCTTTTTCTGGATTCCCCAACCAGAGAAATTAGGCCAGGAGGCAGGGGAATGTTGCAGAGAGAGACAGAAACCATTATCATTTTAAACACTTCAACTGGAATGCAAGAACATATAACATAAGAACTTGGAGCAGGGATAGGCCCTCACACCTTTTCTGCCATTCAATAAGACATTGGCTGAACTTTTACATAAACTCCACTTTCCTGCCCTAGCTCTATATCCCATGATTCCTTGGAGCCCATATATCTATTGCTCTCAGTCTTGAAGATATTCATCAACTGAGCACCCACAAATCAATTTCAAAGATTCACTGCCCTCCTGAGTGAAGAAATTAAATCACTTCTCAACCTTCTAAACTCAAGGGAACACAAACTTTTATGCAACATGTCTCAAATTATCCCCACCCTGCTCAATAAACTTTCCTCTGGTGCACTGCCGAAATCTGAACATAGTACCTCAGGTGAGGTCTGACCAGGGATTTTCTCTCCCCACTTTGAATTCCTTCTCCCTTGAAATAAAAAGTAAAATTCTACCACTTATTGATGATTTGTACCTATGTATTAACTTCTAGTGGTTAATGTACATGGACATCATATTTTGATATACAACTCCCCTTTCCCAAGGAAAAGGCTTCACTAAAACTTTTTCATCAATGCTTTTTGCATGCCAGCACCCATTCAAAAGCAGGTTAGAGCCACAATGGTATGAAGGCACACATGGGTAACAGCAACAAGCTTCACTAAAGGTATGAACAAAATTAATATGTACGTCAGTTTTATATTGAGTAGTATGAAATAAGAATCCTTATTCCTGTGCAGCTGCTCAAAGTGCAATGAAAAATCTTACGGTTATAGTGGGAGGACATCTACTGTCCATAGATTGCATTGCAGCAGAGGCAGAACAACATTATTCTCATGAAGGTAAAAGCAAAAAACTACGGATGCTGGAAATCCAAAACAAAAACAAAAATACCTGGAAAACTCAGCAGTTCTGGCAGCATCTGTGGAGAGGAGCACGGTTAACATTTCGAGTCCACATGACTCTCCAACAGAACTAAGGAAAAATAGAAAAGGGGTGAAATATAGGCTTGTTTAAGGGGAAGAGGGGACAAGAAGAGCTGGATAGAAGGCCAGTGATAGGTGGAGATATCCAAAAGATGTCACAGACAAAAGGACAAAGAAGTGTTGAAGGTGGTGATATTATCTAAAGGAATGTGCTAATTAAGGGTAGAAAGCAGGACGAGCAAGGTACAGATAGTCATGGTGGGTGTGGGGTGGGGTGAAGGAATCAAAAAAGGCTAAAAGGTAGAGATAAAACAATGGATACATTTGATATATTTAATATTAAATATATTTAAAAATAATGGAAATAGGTGGGAAAAGAAAAATCTATATAAATTATTGGAAAAAACAAAAAGGAGGGGGAAAATTGGAAAGGGGGTGGGGATGGAGGAGAGAGTTCATGATCTAAAATTGTTGAACTCAATATTCAGTCTGGAAGGCTGTGAAGTGCCTAGTCGGAAGATGAGGTGCTGTTTCTCCCATTTTCGTTGAGCTTCACTGGAACAATGCAGCAAACCAAGGACGGATATGTGGTCATGAGAGCAGGGTGGACTGTTGAAATGGCAAGCGACAGGGAGGTCTGGGTAATGCTTGCGGACAGACCGAAGGTGTTCTGCAAAGCGGTCTCATGAAGCTGTGTACAAAGAGAACGTCAATTTTGCTACCAGCATCTATGCAATCCAAGTCAGCATCTTATTCATCGGTAATAGTAGGCTATTCAGACCAGAGCCGCATCAAGATTAATTGCCCCAAACCCTTGATTTGGAAAAGGAGGGAGAAAGGAGAAGAATCAACCAGGATTCAAATGCCTTATTGCCATCTCATGGAAAGTGCATATCATAGAATTATTAAATGGTCACAGAAGGAGGTCATTCAGCCTGTTATGTCCATGCCAGCTCTCTGTAAAAGCAACACAAATAGTCTCACTCCTAACCATTGCCCCGTAGCCTTGCAATTTTTTTCTCTTCAGATAATTATCCAATTCTCTTTTGAAGTTATGTGTGAATGCTACCAGAGAGCAAAACTGAGTTTACCTGTGATGCCTTATATTATTGAATAACCCATTACTTCACAAACTCAAACTTGATCAAGATACTGCAGGAGCTAACAGTTCAGGGCTGGGCAATCATACCTGTGCCAGCACTAATTCCTGAATTGGATCCATCTACTCTAATCCTATGTTCCTGTCCTTTCGCCATTTCTTTTAACCTGCTGTTTTAAATACTTAATCAGTTCAATTTCAAATAAGATTATAATCTCTGATTCCATACAGTAATACAAAATATTATTAGAACATGGAATGTATGAAAATATTTCTACTAACTTCTCCCTCTGTTCTCATATCCCCTTCTTGCTGATTCATCATGCAGCATAAACACTATGGCTTTGATACTAAGTGGGTACTATGGGGAGCTAAAGACTTAAATGTAAGGTATGAAACGCCAACATGCTGCACATGCATCCATCATCTTATGGAGCTCGATTTAAAATTCATTGTTGGGGTTGAAAACCTTGATCATGAGAAGAAGGCATGAGCTGCACAATTTAAATGCCTGGCTCAGCACTCCTTGTGAACCGGAGGAGTAAGAATGCACCTAGGCCTCACAAGGAAGGATTCAGCCTTCCCCAACCCCTCTCCCTCTAATTCCCTCCAGATTGCCAACCTTTCTTCTCCCTCGTGCTCCCTCCACCCACCACCACCCCACCCCACCAAGGAACAATTGTGGCCTTTCTCAGTCATAACCACCAAACTGGCTGCCCCACCCATCCCTGCCATGAATCATCCATCCGAACCGAGCCACAATCTCCAACCCACCCGTCTTAATTGCCAGAGACTGCTCCCAAGGATCCCCATTGACAGATATCTACTAATATGATACTGAGGGCTTTTCATTAAATTCTGTAGGGTCTCCACATCCTAGACTTGCAGGTTTCTTTGGCCGTTTGTAGCCTCCCCGCATCCACCCATAGATATTGGAACCCATATAGAAGGAACAAAGTTTTGCTGTTTGCACTCCAAACTTTCCTGAATTTTGAAAAACACAGTTTCTACAAAATATAACAGGCAATGATTCTACGTACATATTTGGTAACATTTTAATAAAGATATCTTTAAAGTTATCTAAAGATATTGTTAAAGCTCAAAAAGTTGTATTCCTATTCTGGTTTTAAATCTAAAATCTTAAATTAAAATCAACATTATATTCTGTAGCTCCTTACCTATAGAAAGATATCTCATAGTATTCTACAGCATGGTGAACAAAGAATAGACGCCGAGCAGCACTAAGATTGGCAAATGTAAACTTTGGGACAAATATGTGGTCAAAAGTCAAAGGAGTTAAATCGGGGAGCCCCCCATAAAACAGGCATACAAATTGTAATGTGTTATTAACCCTTGCCTGTTTAATATGCTATTGTGCTGCCTGCTGATTTGAATGACTGTTGTGTGCAGCTGTACTAACCGGAGCATTCACTGGTGGCATACATCAACAGGGGGCTCAGAATAATTACTTCTGATTACTACTTAAAGATAGTTGGCACCTCTTAAAGGGAAGGTGCATTGTGGCTTAGGTGCTTTTAGTTATGCAGGAAGTGAATTTGGCCTGGAAAACAGTGAAGAATGGTACATCATGGGAGAAAGTGGCTCCAAGGTTTTTGGATGCTGCACTGGAAGCCTTGGGAGAGGAAGTAAGTAGTATCAGAGATGTGCTGTATCTGCAGGAAGCCAGAAGACCCTCCAGATACATAGTGTAAAGGCAGTGGCAGCAGAGAGGTGTGGAGGTCAGTGCCAGGAGTCCAATTCCAAGGACTTGGAGGTGATGCTCCAAGAGGTTTTGCACACTTAGGGCTGTGTCTTCCCCCCATCGGAGGGGAAGTTGATGGACGGGCGTGTGCCGGCGTGCTTCTGATCGGAGGCGCGGCGCCATTTTATGTGGGTGGGCCAAGGAAGGCCCACCCAGCGTGACATCCGCAGGGAAGCACTATGCACTCCCTATGCGGGCAGGAGGGGGAATCCCTAAAATCGAGAGTGCGCTCTTTTGCGCATGCGCACGAAAGAGCACACTCATCTCCCTGAGGCTAAGTGCTGCCTCTGGGAGATCAGCTCTACATTCAACAATATTAGAAATACAAAAAAAAAAATTCCCTTACATGTCCCCTCATGTGACAATGTCACATGAGCTGGGACATGTTCATAATTTCCATAACAACTTTATTAAAATATTTAAAACCCCACATGAAACCTCATCCCGCCGGTGGATGAGGTTTCATGTTTTTTCTAGTTGCCGCTGGGGCTCCTGGCCTGCCCACCAACCTTAAGGTTGGATGTGTAGGTCCTTTAATTGCTTAATTGATCCTGTCAATGGCCTCAATTGGCCATTGACAGGTCGGCGGACGCGCAGCTGATTTTCCTGCGCCCCCGCCTTCCTGAAAATTTAAATGGGCGGGGTGACCTCAGGAGTTCCGCCGATGTCATCTCGCATCATTTTACACATCAGCGAGTGGGCCCCACCCCCACTCACTGATGGTAAAATCCTGCCCTTAAAGTTGCAAGCCTTGTACCCACATCTCTCAACTTGCACCCACTGCCAGCTATTAAGTTGCATTTGTGAAGGCCACAAGCCACTTTATGGAGACCAGAGTCTATGAAGCCTCAGGGACAACGTCTATGATAAGCCCCAGATTAAAATCAGAGCGAGGTCATGTGTCCCAGCTCTTGGGTGTAAAATATACTGATTTGAACCAACAGACAAAAACAGCCACAGGGACAGTAGGGTTAGAGCCTGTTTGTGGTTTGAAAACCCATCAGAATACCTCATTCCTGTGAACCGAGTTCTTAAAGGAGGATTCCAACTCAACACCACTGTCTTCAAGAGAAAAGAGAATCAACTAACCATGACTGCAGAGTGACTGCTTCAGTGAGAAACCAAAATACCAGGAGTGTCACAACGATGTGTCACTTGCAATGTGGAATATTAATTGTTAATTTCATTGGTTGGTGTAATGCCTTGGATTGTTATTAAAAAGGAAAGAAACAGCTAGAACTACAAATACACTACTTTAAAATGGCTGAAGCCACTTGCCTTAGAAACCTGGCCAAATTTCTAGAAGACTCTGAACATGGATTACCAAGGGACTTGCCTAGGCAGTTTCCTGATGGACTTCACACTGCCATTGTCTGAACTCTCTGCAAAATGTAAGGATAATAGGCCACCAGACTTCCTGACTTCATAAGATGGCAGGAAGAAAGAAGGACCAACAAAACTCGTCATGCAAGGAGAGTGAAAAGGACCCCCTATCTTTTTCAGTGGCACCTTGGTAGCTTTGACAATGGGAGATCAAAGTTCCTTCATTAATATGGATTTCCCTCCATTTTGTGCCAATAACCAGCTGTCACATGGCCAGGAGCCCACTTGTGAAAAGTAACGATTATAAACTTGTCTGTCTGTTACAGCAAGATAAGTCTGCAGAAGGCATCAGGAACAGAAGACGACTGCAGAATGTGACATCACCCCTCTCTTTCCCCCTCCCCATCTCTGTTACATTTGGATTACATCGCAGAGATAGAGAATTTTAATCAAAATGAACTTCAAATGTCATAGCACCCACCCTGGAAAATGGTGGATTATAGTTTAAAAGAGACTGTCTCCAGCAAAACAACCAGCTTACTTCGGTTGCAACATCCCTGGAATTTCAAGACCACCAAAGGAATGTATATTTTTCCTTTTTCCCTTGTGGACTCTAACTCTTATTAATTCCACTTCCTCCACCCTGTAACTTGTTCTGCTTTGCATTTATGTGCGTCTGCATATGCGTGCATGCATGTATATATGTCGCAGGATTCAGGACATGTTTTACCTTTTTAATAAATCCTATATTTTTACTTGAGTGAGTTTTTAAACAATAAAATTAACTCATTACTTGTTAACTCAAGATACCTGACTGGCTTATTTCTTCAGATAGCTTTACATATGGTCAAATATTGACTTGAAAAATCACATCTTTTTAAAAATTCAAGCTCTGTTATAGCCAACCTCAGGAAAGAGGAATTAGTCACCAGCTCCGGAATTGATTGTAACTGCAGTCATCATGGAAAGTGCCTTTCTAATTGTGAGCAAGCATTCGAACAATCTGTGAATAATTTTTCTGACTTTACCTTTTTTACTTGAGCAAGTTTTAAAACTTCAGAGTATCAGATGTTATTTCTTCTTGTGCATGCCTGGGGAAATTGTGTGTTTTTTGCATTAGTGGAAAGTTGGACGTATTCGTACATTTCACCTGTGCGAGTTTTAATAATAAAATTAACTCCTTACTTGTTAACTCAAGGAATCTGGCTGGCTTAATTTTTACACCGGAGTTATACACAGTTAAATACATATTGGATGGCAATATCACATTTTTTAAAAATTCAAACTCTGTTATAACCAACCAAGGAGTGGGAAAGAGAGGAGTCAGCTCACCCCTCCTAACCTGGTTGTAACCCATGACAGCCCCATCACGCAACATATTGCACCACACTCACTGACACACTTCCCTCTCTCTTGTAGGACAAGGTGCAGGATAACTGGAGGCAGCAGGAGCTAATCAGAAGGGTACAGGTGTCAGGTGCATGCTCTAAACCCATGGAGCAGATGGTGCTGGCCATTATTGAGAAGCCTATTGCTGGAGGCAGAGATAGGACTGAAACCAAAGGTAACGATATCCTATTCTCACATCCCACTTTCTCATTTCACACTATCTTTAATTTACAAACTGCAAATGATGTAAGCATGCACCTCTGACTTTTCCCCTTCCCCACGCCACAACCCTACTATTATGCTTTTTTTCATTTCAGATACCAAAGTCATGCAATATAACAGTTCAGCATAACTTCCCTACTTCTGCATTCAATACCGCAATTTGTGAAGCCACAGAATCCCATATGCTTTGCTGACCACTCTCTCAATATGCCCTCCTATCTTCAAAGATCTTGGCACCTGAAACCCCAGCTCCCTCTGTCTCTTTGCATTCTTTAGAACTGTATCATTAAGTATACATCCCTCTCCCTTCTGCCAAAGTGCAGCATCTCACACTTCTCTGTATTAAATTCTATTTGTCACTAATCTGCCCATTCTGCTAGCCAATCTATGTTCTGTTGCAATCTATTGGTATCATCATCACTGTTTGCCATAGCTCCAACTTTAGTATCATAAGCAAATTTTGAAATTTTACTTTGTTTTCTAATAATCAAGTTACTTATATATATCAAAAAGCATAATACTCCTAGCACTGAACCTTGGAGAACACCACGGGTCCACCATCCCCCAGATTGAAAAAATAACCATTTACAATGTCTCACCGTTTTCTGTCCTTAAGCCTTTTTTTAATCCAAGCTGATATTTGACTCTCCTATTCCATGGGCCTCAATTTTGTTAACCAGCTTTTTGTAGTGTTTTGTCAAACGCTTTCTTAACATCCACTGCATTCTCTTCAACCTTCTGTGTTAGTTAATCAAAAAATTCAACTAGCTTAGTCAAACACAATCTGCCTTTTACAAATCTGTGCTGGCTCTCCTTAATTAACGCAAACTCGAATCGCCTGTTAATTTTTGTTGATTAGTCTTTCTAAACACTGATGTTAAACTGGCCAGCCTGTACTTACTAGGAATGTCCTTACACCCTTTCTTGACCAAGGGTATCACATTTGCCATTTTCCAATCCTGTGGCACCTTCCCTGTATTGAGAGAAGATTTTGGAATGCCCCTCCATACCTACTTCCCTCAGCAACCTGGAATACAAGCCACCTGGAACAGGCAACTGTCTTTCCAATACATATGCAATATGGTATGATTTCATCTAGAAATTTGTTTTGAAATGTTTATTTTGTGGTAGCTTTCACTTCTACATTCTGGCCAAGAGGACAGTAACAGATTAAATTGCATGCTCACTCTACCTGTATGTCTATGAAAAGATCAATGAAATATAGTTAGTTCTCTTTAATAAAGTCTCAGTGACCTCTCTCATGCAATAGTGGGTGGCAAACTGTAAGATGTTGCCAATATCTCCATCTGCAGTCTGAAAGGAGACAGAACAAATGTTCATTTCCACGGTCACCTTCACCACAGGCAATGCGGTCTTTGCCCTGCTTTGCAAAGAAACAGAGGAAGGCAAGTTGTGGGGCTGTTGGTGAGTGGGGAAATCAGGGCTGTGTTTACTGATATTGCACTCAGATGAATTGTTCATAGACAGCCTGAAGGCACTGCCTAAGCTGCCTCCTGTCTTTTCCTTTTTTCTCATGCTCCTACTCCTCAGCTAGAGCCATATAGCTGGTGAAAAGGGCTGCTCTCCTCAAGCTGGCGAGGTCGTACAGCAGACCGCCATGAACCTTGGCACTTGTACTGCAGGGCTACATCAGTAGTCTAAGCAATGGAAACCTTGGTAGACATCTACCACTGCCCCCTGGTAATGCAGGCACCCGTTAAATAGTAGGGAGCCACTTTGAGACAATCCCCTAAAGTCTCACTGCTGGGGAAGAGTCTCAGCATTGGTCTGGCAGGTGAATCAGCTGCCCACACCATAGGACTGGACAGACAGGATGCAGGGATGATGTTTCCTCTGGCTGGGGAGTCTGAACCAGCTCGAAGATAGTAGTTGTGGCTACAGCATCTGGCATATTTCAGGGAAGAGATCATTACTGAAACAGATATCTCACACATTATTCCTTCCTGAAGTTCAGGTCGGAGAATTGCTCCCTGAACAGTACTGGCTCTTCTAGCAACTTGTTCTACTCTGCATGGCCTCTGTTTATTTTCCCCAAGTCATGCTATATTCCAAAGAGAATTTCTACTAGTGCACCCATTTCTCAGAACAACTAATTTGCACACAAGCCTTGAAGACGGCAGAAACTGTGTTGTACTTTCACACCACTCCCTGTGGCCTTTTGCAGCTTTAAACAGCTACAAAGCATCAAACACATGTATAAACCAAAGCAACAACCAGAAATCATCAGCCAGCAACTAACTTGTAAGTAGTTGGTCCCTTTAAGTAGCTGTAGTGGGGGAAAATAGTCCTTTCTACTGATGAATGCAAGTTCAGTTGCATAAGATTACAAGGGCAATATAGCTAGAGTGTTGAGCTTCAAAATGGCCTCACTGGCATCAAATCAGTTTTGCACCCTGACTCCATGTTCTACATACTTCTGGTGATATTCGCCATGCATTGTGTCAATCTTCTCACATAGTGTTTGGCATGATTCACCCTTAAAGTGTTCATAGTTCCATAGATACATTTTGGAACTTTAAGGGTACTCGTAGCAGCCAAAAAAAAAGCACTAACAAGCCCAATTTCTTACCCAAAATCTTTTTGCAAACGAGAGACCAAAGTGCAACTGTAAAATTCAATATTACAAAGATTTCAGCAAAATTAAAGCTGGGAACGTTCCATCTGTAGTTTTTGCTCCAGTAAAAAAATTCAGTCTTTTGAGCCTTTCCAAAAAGCTGAACTTTAAATCTTGAAATGCTTCTTCTTACACTTCTCTATATCTTTCAAATCCATTGATGGCCTGTGAAGGTGCCAAAATGGCATATAATATGTTAGCTTTCCTTGCCAATGGATTACACAAGATTAGAATAACTTGGCTCAACTCAGAACCAACCATGCTGCTCATAACTAGAACACAACTTGCCTTATTCTGTATTTTTAGAAATCAGAAACTAATTTTTGATCCTTATAGCCTGTTTTTATAATCAGCCTCATTTGACATAATTGACTCCTCCTGATTACAATCTCCAGTTAAAGGACTACTAAACTCCTCCACTTAGTTTAAAGTGACAGTCCCAGTACTTAGCTTTGTTAATTGACTGAATAGATTCAGTGAATGCCTTTTTTCATTCTTTCATGGGATGTGGGTGTCACTGGCAAAGCCAGCACTTGTTGCCCATCCCTAATTACCCTTAAACTGAGTGGCTTGCTAGGCCTTTTCAGAGGACAGCTACCTGACAACCACATTGCTGTGGGTCTGAAGTCACATGTCAGCCAGACCAGGTAAGGATAGCAGATTTCCTTCCCTAAAGGACATTAGTGAACCAGATGGGTTTTTACAACAATCGGTGATTGTTGTCATGGTCACCATTACTAAGACTAGCTTCATTTTCCAGATTTATTAACTGAATTTAAATTTTACTAGCTGCCATGATGGGATTTGAATTCAGGTCTCCAGAGCATTAGCCTGGGCCTCTAGACTACTAGTCCAGTGACACTATCACTATGCCACTATTAATTCTCCAGCTTTGTCAGTGGACTCCTATCACATGTTCCTTGTTTCTAATGACTCATTTATACTGTAGGTCTAGTATCAAAGTGAAGGCATTTTTCTCACCATGTCAACTGAAGAGCCAATTTTATCTCTATTAGCTCATACAACATTTAGCGAAAGTGGTCAACAGGACATGATCCTCAAAAAGCTTTCAGAGGCCAATCACAAAAGAATCATAAGAATCATTAAATTCCTTCACACTGTAAGTCAAATTGTTAGGCTAAAAATATGAGTAACCATGTCTTTTTGCTAGTCATGCAGCTTACATGAACTTCCATATGTGCAAAATTCTGCTGAACATATCTATTCTGTCCTAAGTCTTGTTCTCCCATCACTCACACCTTTGATGACCTTGGCTCCCCTAGTGTTTCAAATTGAAAATGATAATGTTTTTATTTAACACCACCTACAGCACCCCACCCCACCCCTCCCCACTCCGAACCCATGGCCTTGTCCCATCCTATCTCCTACTGTCACCATCCCACCCCACTAGCCATCCCCATGCCCATCAAACACCAAACGCTCTGACTCCAGTCTCTTTCTCCTTTGGACACAGCCAGAAAATATGAAACATTGAAACAAATGAAACATCACAGCATCTACAGGATTCTGCTAAGGTTTTAGGATTCCATAGAAGGTTTTGAATATTAATTTTACTTTGCCCTTTTAATGTATAGCACATGGGTACTGTATATGTTGCCATGTAATTTCCTATCACAGGGTTTGATCATAATCTCTCTCTCAGGTATCCAGTAATCCACCATTTATAAATTCTAACTTGTCTAGCCTGTTGCAGGTATCCTGCCTTGCTCATCTATCAGCTCTATCCTTGTTGATTTACTCTAGATCCCTCATTCTTAATGACTTAAATTAAAATATTTATTGTCGTCATTTTGTCCCACCTAATAGTCTCCTCCAGCACTACATTGCACTTGAAGTGTATGAACCAAGATTATGAATCAAGAGCTGGAAAGTAAGAATAGGCTGGATTGATCTTTTTCAGCTGACACAGGGGCAATGGGCCAAATTGCTTCCTTTTGTACCATAAATTTCCACGGTTCTAGGGTTCCCAAACACACTGATCTTCTGCTGTGGTCTCTAGTGCATCCCTTTCCCTCCCTTCCTCCACCTCACAATTGGTGGTAGTTCCACTCAGAACAAAAAATACAGTAAAAACTGGAAAATAAGAATATTAGTCAGAACTGACCTTGTATACCTTAAAATGGAACACCAGTAAAAACTGGGAAATAAGAATTATGGTCTGAACTGTTGTTTCCTTCTGGGTATCAACCACCTGGGTCCTACTATCTGGAATTCCCTCCATAAATACATCCAACTCACCTAAACTCTCTTTAAAGACCTGCTCAAAATCCATTCTTTCAACTAATCTTTTGCTCATTGTCTCTAGTGTCCCCTTATTATAGCTCTCTCCCTCTTATAACTTCCCCTTATAAGAATCCATTATATCGTACCTCTCACCTTGCCATCTTCTTCTGAACACCTCATAACACAAGTACTCAGGCATCCCTTCCTTCCAGCCTCTTCCCCTCAACCTGCTGTAAAAAAATGGCACTTTTCAGAATTTTCTTGAAGTCTGTTGAATTAGCAAGTTTTGAACAAGTGACTGGCAGTAAACTACCATCCCTTAGGAATAAAGTATATTAACAAGTGCTCGAGATGTCAAGGTGGCAGTCCTTACCAGACAGAAGAAGACGGAGAAAGAACTTCCTTCCACCTTGGCCAGCTCGAAAAGACAAAGAACAAAAAGAAGACTGCTGCAAACAGAACACTCAAGAAATTGCAACTTCCAGCTGCAAAGATCAGTTCCATCCTTTCGTCTGTTCTCCAGGATCGGTAAGCTGCTCTCATTTGTCACGGGCCATATGCTTTTTTTTTCTATTTTTCTTACATTTTATATTTAAACTGCTGCTTCTTAATAAATTACGTTGCACTAATGAGCTTGGCTCTTTTGCGGGTAATCTGTGACTCCCGAACTTAACACGTACACTGCTCCTGCCTCCCACCCATGGTCAGATGCCTCCTAATTCAGTGTCTCAAGCCGCCAAATGGGAAATATTCCTTTTCCTTCATACTATCCACTATATGCAGCCTAAAAGAATGTAAGTGAGTCAGATAGGCTGAAGAAGACAGAGGGAACAGGGCAAAATAAAACAATGAAACAGTAGTAAAAGAGCAGAGAGAAACAGATGAGAACATACTTCAGCGTGATACACCATCTCTAGTTTAAGTAGCGTAAGATTACAATGTCACAGTCACAATTGACTGCAAAGCCTGCATTATATATCTAAACCATCTTTTGGCAAAGTATTGCATATTCTGCCTTCAGTGTGAGCTTCCAGTCCATCATAATCTGTTTTTTCACTCTGCTCACTGCAAAAAAAAAAGAACATAAAATATACTCTCCTTTTAATTTTATTTCCAGTTAAAATAAATGCATATATGGTTAAAAAATTCAGCTTTTCCTGACTCATGATAGAGCACTTTGGGTTGTGCTCTAGAACCAGTCAGGAAAGAACAGATAACGTTGGGATTCAATGGGGGAATGACAAGAACGGAGCTGAATAAGAGAGGAGACAAAGAAAAGGCACAGTAGGAAAGGTGATAAGGCAAAAAAGGAAACATGGGTCTGTGGAAGAATAGAGAAAAGTGAAATTTGAGAACTGACTAAGATGTAGAGGGGAAGAGAACAAAAGTAGAGATGTCAAGACAGATTAGGAGATATAGCAGAGGCACACCTGGCCAGGAAAGAACAAAACAAAATAAGCACAACAGATTTTTCATCCAAAAGTATCACATAGGCATAAGTATTATCATATCTCTAGAATTAATTTCTCATCATGTCCCAAATTCTATTGCTGTAATGCAAAATAATGTGACCCAATAAAAGGTTCAACATTAAAAATGCAATACTGGAATAGCTCAATTATAAAAGTAGAAGTTAGCCTGGTCAGTTCAGTCACATAGATTTTGCGAGAACGATATTTCAAAGTTTTCTTTTATGCATCCTAGTTTTCAAATTCCTCACCCCTATATATCTGTAATCTCCTCAAGACTCACAACCCTCTGAGATATCTGTACTCATCTAATTATGGTCTCTTGTGCATCCCCAATTTCAATGACTCTAACATTGGCGGATGTGTCTTCAGTTGCCTAGACCCTCCCTATAGCTGTCCACCTCATTACTTCATTTCCTCCTTTGAAACACTCCTAAAAACCCACATCTGTGACCAAGCTTTTGGTCATCTGGTGATCTCTTTATGTGATGTATTTTACTTCAGAATGCTCCTATGAATATCCCTAATAATCTATTGCAGAAAACTTTCCAGCTTCAGGGACATTGGTTTATCCTATAAATAGTCACAGCCTTTTACTTTTAAGGGACTTACCTCTTACTGCAGAGTCGTCTTGTGGCGCAATGGTTGCATCCCTCCATCTGAGCCAGGATCTCTGGGTTCAAGTCCAAATCCAGCACTTGATGGCCAAGGAAGGCATGTTCATAGTGTGGCCAAACAGGTTGAGCATCAACTTGTAAATCCTTCCAATATGCACCACTGGCAGATGGTAAGAGCAGAAGACATTTCAGGTCAGCCAGATGGTGGAAAGAAATTGAAGCCTCTATCACCCCCACCTGTATGCTGTGGGTCAGTCCATTTGGAACTCAAGAAGAAGATTCATGCCTTTTTCTATGTGTATCATAGTGGAACACAAAAATGCAATAAATAGAATTCCCCTAGTCTCCGGGCTGGGTTTGTGTCATTCAAAGACAACAGGCTGGATTTTGCCCTCATTGGGTGGGCAGGGTCGAGCACTGACCATGAATTCAGGCTGGCAGGCCAATTAAAGCCCACCCAGCGTGAAATGCGGCTCGTCACAGGCCAGGAAGGGCCGAGCGGGGGCGGGGGCCTGTTTGCCGCCCAGTCGACAGGCGACCCAGCGGCCAGTATAAAGAAAGCCCAGGCAGCCCCAGAAAGACTGTCAGGGAAGGACGTCTGGCTGCTGTTCTGAAGATGCACTTGAGTGCAGCAGCAAATGTCAGGCGGGAGGGCAGGTCGGGTGGGCACTAGGCCCCCAGCTTTTCGGATGAATGCCTTGTGGTCCTGCTGGAGGAGATGGCTGCCAGGGGGGGACATCCTCATCATAGAGATGGGAAGAAGAAGCCACCAAGATGTCATGGGAGGAGGTGGCAGCCTGGGTGAGCAACCATGATATGGTGCGGCACACGTAGCTGCAGTGCCAGAAGCGTTTCAATGATCTGTTGAACTCAGGAAGAATGAGTACCGGGCTAGCATGGGTCAGTGTGCAGGAGTGTTAAGGTGTGGCCATTCCCCGTGGACTTCAGGGTTGCTAGATCTGAGTGCCAACTGCCAATCATGAGGGAGCTGGCCAAAGGGGTGAACCTTGGCTTCTTGGACTGAGTGCCTTGCAGCTCGAGGGCCACAACTTGGATGTGCCCTGCGAGGTGTTCCTCAGCTGGAGCTGACTAGGTAGAGAGTGGACTAATCAATGCTCCTCTGTCCTTTCAGGAGAAGACAAGACATTACCAAGCCAAGAGGGCACATACAGGCGGAGGACCGCCCAACCTGCTGATGCTCTCCCGATTCGAGCAAGATGTCCTGGAGCTGGAGAGCCGGCACGCACCACCCGCCCCCAACCCCCGTGCAACCGGGTGCGGAGAAGCAGGGGTGCCAGGCGATGGTAAGAGCGCAGTGCACAGAGGTGAGACTTTCAGATTGTGCAACCATTCTAGGGCAGTCTCCTCAATGATGTGAGCCTTGAACCTGGCGTCCTGATTGATCGCTATAAGATGATGGCATCGTTATGCAGATCTCCATTGTCTCACCAGTGTGCCTGGCATGTACAATGACAGTGTGATGACTTTAACTAATGACATGTCCTTGTTCTCCCTTTTAGGTTTGCCAGCAGGCATCTCATCTGCAGACCCCGAAAGTCCACCCCTGACACCAGAGGACCACTGGGCATCACTGTCACCTGCATCACACCCGCTCTCTGAAACAGGCACCAGCGCAGATAAGAGCACCTCAGTGGGCATTAGATTGGAGGCTAGTATCTCGGTGCACATTGGTGAGGGCACTTCACACTCGCTTGAGTGCAGGCGGAGGCAGGGAGTGCCCAGAGGGCCGGCAGTCAGAGTACTGCTGGGGACTGGAACGATGTTCAGTCAAAGGCTGATGATGAGCTTCTGGAGTCGTCGATTAGGCGGCAGCTGCTGGATTTGGCAGAGATCCATAAGGGTCTGCGTGCCAAGGTCTCCATGATGGAGGAGTCCACGTGGAGCATGAACACTGCATTGACTGTCATAGGTGAACAGACTGCCTCCTCCATTGACAGAGTGGCAACTCTCATGGAGAGGCAGTTCCAGGGACAGAATGAGGGGTTCCTAGGGTTGTGCTCAGGCCTGCAAGCCCTCACACAGGCACTGATCTCAGGTGCACTGTGTCAGTGTAGGAGATGGATGAAGCACCCAGTTTCCCAGCTAGGTGCCCGTCCATCAATGGTGTACAGGGAGGTCCACAGTGACCTCACGTTGGCACACGAGCTACCTGTCGTCTCTGTGGGCTCCTGTCAGTGTGCTCCAGATGATGGCAGCAGCTCCTCACCCCTCCACCAGTGATCGTGCATCTGATGAGGCTGCGGCGACTGCGGAGATGCCAGCTGTGGCACTGGCCGCTTGCACACAGGCTTCACTGGCCACAGGACGACCATCAAGATCATGAAGGCCAACAAGACAACAGGGTCAGCAGGCTGTCTCCAATGCCCGTGCCAGCGAGGGGGGAGCACCTAGACATAGCACTCACAAGCGTAAGTTGACACCATGAGCACAAGAGGGACAGGTCATGGGTGATTTTATGTTCATTTATGTTTAAGTCCAGAGAAGTTGATTTAATCTGTAATTGTCAAAATGATATAAATTTTGCTTTTGTCGTCATGGCCTGAGTATGCTTCACCTTTTTATTTTATTTTATTGGGGCAGGATACGCCAGTATGTAATGCTAGACTTACGTGGCTCTGAACTTTTTGCACAGGTGCTGAGTGTTCTTTGTGTTCAAATGAAAGGGTCCTTTCAGACATCCAGGATGGAGAAGGCAGCCCTGGCATGTGTTTGAAACTGATCTTTGATAGCCCAGCTGAAGGAGTATTGGATCAAGGCGTCCTTGGTGTCCCTGCCTCCCCCGAGGTCTGGCTCTACGCCCTCAGCATTCTCCTCACTGTGCTCATCTCTGGACTCACCATCTGTGACCTGTGCAACTGTGTCAAGATCCCCTTCCTCCAGCGGGTCCCCCCTTGCCAGTGCCAGTGGAGAGCGCAGCATGCAACCACAATCAGTGACACCCATCCTGGGGTTGCTGTAGTGCTCCCACTGAACAGTCCAGGCATCGGCAGCGCATCTTGAGAAGACCTATGGTCCTCTTTACCACTGCCCTCCTGGAGCCATGACTTGTATTGTTACGCTTCTCTGCCTCTGTTCTTGGGTGGCAAAGAAGCTTCATGAGCCACCTTTTCAATGGATAGCCCTTGTCACCCAGCAGCCATCTATCCAGTTGGGCTGGAGTACTGATAAACCTTGGCACCTGGGAGTGTCTGAGGATGTACACAACATGAGAGCTGCCTTGGACAGACTTGCAGAATCTGTATCCTGTGGTCACACACTCTCTGTACGCTCATAGAGTGGAATCCCTTCCTGTTGACGAAGGCACCCGGCTGACACGCTGGCGCCTTGGTGGCCACATGTATGCAGTCGATGGCACTCTGGATGCAGGGGGAACCCAGAAATTGCTGCAAAGCCTCTGGCTCGCTCAGATTGGCTGGCCTCATCTGTACGGTAAAGAATAAAGGTCAGTACCCACCTAAACTGAGCTTCTATCACCAACATGACACAATTGTGGACACTGATTGGGAGACTCCATACAGATCCCCCACTGAGCCCTGAATATAGCCAAATGCATAGAAGTTGAGGGTCACTGTGACCTTCAGAGCCACTGGCATGGGGTGTCCACCCACATAGTGGGAGTCAATCTCAGGCCCAATCATATGGCAAATGGAAGTCACAGTCTTCCTTGAGAGGTGGAGCCTCCTTTTGGCATTGCACCTCAGACATATTGAGGTAGCTGCACCACCGCCTGTAAACCCTGGCAGCAGGATAGTGGTGATTTCTGTGGTCCCTCCTGCTTTGGACTTCCTGCTGGCCCTGCATGCCTTGTGCCTGCAACTCTCCTCCCAGAGGTCCCTCCACTGGAAGCTGCATAGGTGCATGCGGCCTCAACTCCCTTCTGCCCCACTCTTCCCATTACGAGGGGAACAGAAAGCTGTCTGATACCTGGAGGGGTCCACACAGTCTGAATCCTCCGGGGGCCTGACAGGCAGCAATGAGTCCTGAAATGAGGCCTGGAAATGATAAGATTGAAGCTCCGAACAGAAATGAAGCTGCCCAGTACCAATAAGCAACCAGCTGCAAACTATCTCTAAAACTGCTCACTACTCACACTCGCACTTGGATGAGATTTGAGTAAGTGTCAGCTGGCTACCTGCCCGTTTTGCTCATGCGACGAGCAGAAAATCACATGGGCAACGAAAAATCACAGGCAATTGGATTGTTAATGGCCTTAAGTGGCCTGTTAATTAATGGCGGGTGCCACTCTGGCGCCCATTTGTGCCCGCCGAGCGAAATATCGTGCGAGTGCATGATGACATCGGAGCGCTCACCTGACATCATCACGCACTATTTTACTCCTGTTCGGTTCGGACGCGCACCCGCGGGACAAAAAAATACAACCCATTGGGCAGAATTTTACACCAACAGGATTTTACAGAGGCAAATAGACTTAAACAGAGGCAAACAGACCTAAACAGAGGCAAACAGACTTAAACAGAGTTAAACAGAGGCAAACAGAGTTAAATAGAGGCAAACAGAGTTAAACAGATTTAAACATAGGCAAACAGAGTTAAACAGAGGCAAACAGAGTTAAACAGAGTTAAACAGAATTAAACAGAGGCAATTAAATGGAGTTTTGAACGCACTGCGAAGAGGGCCATAAAATTCCGCCCATGCTTTTTCAAATTTGCTAAAGGTGAACTAGTGTAACATTATATAAAGTTTTATTTGAATTGTTAAGTTTCCATATTTCAGTAAGTGGAAGCATACAGTGTGATAGGTAAGACCAGAGTTGCATAGTCCAGTTGGTGCACATCAGTTTCATGCGTGGTTTTATGGTTTAAAGATAATGAATGTGCGACACTATCCTGCTTTGGTGGGCCATCTTACTTAATTTTCACGGAATAATCTTTTGTATTGTCCTGCAGACCTAAAGTAGAAACTCTTTCTCTTGCAATCCTTGTCTTTTGTAGCTTTTTGTTAAAAATTCAGGTTTTAATATTGACTTTAATAACTTCGGGCCTTAACAGTGACTCTCACTTTCTCATTGGCAGCAAGTGTTGCTGATGTGAGATGGGTGTGTTGGTGCTTTGGAAGGAGGGTGTGGTGAATGAGTTGGTGTTTGGAACATCCTACTGATGGATTGGTTTGCATCCTTAGGACTGGATTTTCCGATCCCGCTAGCAGTGCGCCTAATGGTGTGTGGGACAGAAAAATTTGGTGGTCACCCAAAAATCAGTTTCCCAGCAGCGTAAAAATAGATTGCAATTGTCTGCTCCCAATTTTCATGGCCGGTCGAATAAGCGGCCGCACCATGTCGGTATCCAGATTTGCATGCATTATCATAGCTTGAATACTCATTTAAAAGCCAGCTTATCAGAACCACAGCCCCACTCCGATCAAAAGGCCATGCCAGCATCTAGTTAGACCAGCGTGATTCACAACTGGATACAAATGACATGCACCTGACGACCTGAACTGCACTTGTGACTTCGAGGTATGTTCACCTACCTTTCTAAGTGCTGTGCTCGCGGCTGCTCCAACTCTATACCAGGCTGAGCAGGCAAGATCAGCAGGAGCTCAAGGGATGGGGTGGGGGGAGGTTCAGAGCCAAAGCTCTCCATTCCAGACCAGTGGGAAGTTCGGGGGGGGTGGGTGAGGAGGAGAATGGGTGGTGCGGTGGGGGAAGTATGGTGGAAGGAGCTGGAGGTCAATGGCTTCATTAGGATGTGGGGGTGTGAGACAAGACAGGGGCAAGGTAAGGGGCTGGAGCGCAAAGGTTTCATGGGGGGTGGTGGTGACACAAGACAAAGGCAAGGGAAGGGGCTGGAGGGCAAAGGCTTCACTGGTGAGTGGGGTTGGGGGGGGAGACTGAGAAAGGGTACACACAGGTACATGACTACGAGGGGGCGGTGGGGTGGAGGTACACACAGGTACATGACTGTGAGGGGCAGTGGGCAGTGGGTTGGAGAGAATTATTTGGGACCCATAAGCACAGACAGCCCTGGGCAAGAGCACAAGAGCAATAGTCGGGACAAGAATGCATAGGTGGTCCTGTGGCTCAGCACCACAGTTTAGAGGGCTGTGCTTCGAATGACCGTCCTTGTCCCAATCCAAGGAGGGGGAAGGCCTGTCAGTACTGTGTCAGTTGTGCCCAGCATGGTCAATTTCCCTCACATGTCGGGACTGGGCATTTCTGGTTTTATACTGGGCTGCAGATGGCACAGTCACAATCAGGGGAGGAATCTGCAGCCTATAGATGGGAAAGAGGTAATGTAGGGGCAGCCACCTGATGGTCTCATGGCAGGGGTAGGGTGTCTATAGGTCACAGTGCAATAGGCCTCAAGATTGGGAGGGGTCAGGTCTACATGGGGCATCAGGACATCAACATCAAATGGCTCAGGGGAGAGGACAGGGATACCTGCAGCTATAACTAGGGGTTCAGGGATTAGAGGGGGATGAAGGAGAATGATTGGAAGGAGGAAAACCTGAACATGATGCTCCTCCAGCACGATGAGAGGGATTTCCACACTCACAGGCTCACACACACCCACAGTTGAAGCTGGTCTGGTAGTAAAACCTCAGACCACCATTTTCCGTGCTGAATCAATGACACAGTTGAAAAAGAAAGCATGAAAACATTGCCAGACAAGAGCTCTCGGGGCTTGTGGGCCAGTTGAAGGGCATGCTAATAAATTCTGATTTTCCTAATGGAGACGAAGGCACAGCTGAGTTAAACACCAAATTAGTAAATTTGGCACCTTAACTCTTATTGCGTTTTCACGCGAGAGTATAATTTCGATTGTGGTCATTGTACGATCGCCTTGCAAATACCCTTTCTCCCACTGCTGGGAAATCCCGAGTATCAGAAGGAACTAATAAAGAATGGGCCACAGGCAAAAATGCAGATGCCTAGTTAAGACCTCTAAACCTTGCAACTGGCAGGTTCAGACATGGGAACCCCTTTCCCCGCCTGCCCCCAACAAACTTTCATTCCATCACTACAAGTTGGAGCTGCAGTGTAAAGCAAAGGGAGAATGCACTGTCTTAGGCTTCTAGTGCAAGGTAGAACTCTTTAAGATCCAAAGTCACCACCACGCTGAACAACTTTGCGAGTGGCTCATTCAAGAGCACCACTGGGGTCCTCTGCAGAATATCTCAAAGATTTATTCACAAACGCACACAGGTCACTAAAGCCCTCTTTAGCAAGGCTCACAAGCACAATTTTCTCTAGATGATGCACGCCAGGCTGTCAGAGCAGTGGGCTTTGCTGCTATCTCGAGGTTCCCACAGATGCAGGATGCCATGTGGCTTTAAAAGCTCTCTGGCATCAACCAGTACAATTCATTATCAGGAAAGTCTTCCACTCTCTCAATGTGCAGCTGGTCTGCAATCAGAAGCAGATTATGTAGGTATGTGCGAGACACCCTGGGAGCTCCCACAACTCATACATCTTAAGTCACTTGCAGTTGCCACAGATCTTCGAGGGTCCTCAGTTTATCCAAGGTTGGAAGCATGTGGCCTTTTTGTAATGTGAAATTAACTGCAACAGGGCGTTTCGAGGGCACAGTTGGGATGATATAGCCTCATCAAGTATCTTGCCAACATTCCACTGCTAATGGCAGCCTACAAGAGGCTGGAGCAGCACTGCGATCCTCAGTGCACATGTGGTAGTATGTCTGCATTGTGACAAGGTGCCTCACAGAGGTCGATCTTCACTCAGTGGATATCACTTTCATGTGTGAGGTAGATTCGATTCCACACTGTGGTTTTTCTGCTCAACCAATCATTTATGCAAGACAAGTGTTGATGCCTCTTCATCACACTCAGTCCTGAGTGTCACATACATCCTCAGGCCACAGTCATCTGTAGCTCACAGTGAAGGATGCGAGGCTGCAGTTCAGCTCACCTCTTAATGGACCATGAAAACTTCACGAGCATGATCTTCTGAAATCCACCTATCACTCAGGAACATGCCTCTGTTTGGAGTCTCCAATTTCCCCTGATTGTGCTCCCGAAAATGCTGACAGTCCATGTATCCCTTCCTTGATAGTAAAGAGCTAACATCAGATGTATTGTAGCCTTGCTCTGATCCCACTTTAGGGCTACATATTTTCTTCCCAACAGTCTCACATATGCACAGGGAAACCAGGCACAATAATGCTATTGTTTGTTGCACATAGCCATTTCCATTGGCCATCTGAGAGCTGGCAAAGGGTTAATGTCAAGAGATGCTATCCAGACCTTATGGCCCAGCCCTGCATCCTCCTACGTCCATCTCAGCTATATGGGGCCTCTGCACACAACTCCTGGGTCGCACCTTTTTAACCATCTAGCAGGAAATGCAAGGACCAACATATGTCAAGTTCAAAAGCTTAAAAACATGGGGATGGCAAGGTGGCCACTAATCTTGGGGGGGATGATGTGCAGATGTACACGCGGACATGAGATAATGCTGCAGGAAGACAAAAGCGCTAATAGCTCAGAGTTCAGGATTGGAGGTAAAGCACACTCAAAGCTGACAGGAAATACATGGAGGACATGCTTGTCCACATTTCATTATCTAGGATACATATTGGGCACTCTACAAGGCAGAAGCACCAAGGGGTAAAACATCCTCCAAGTTCTACACTCATGACTCAACATCAGATGAACCTCTAATGTAGGTCTCAGAGATGCCTTGGCTAACCACAAAGTTCTTTGATGCTGACGCTTCACTCACGTCAGTACTGAGCACAGAATGGAAGAGACTATAATGAGATGATTCCATCCACCATAGAGCTGATGCACATTATGGGACATCTGCGAGGGAGGTTGGGGGTAATCTGTGACACTTGAATGACCACAAGGAATAAGATCAGCTAGAAGAGGCATACACAACATGAGAAGTGGAATGAGTGGAAATCTATTTACCCTTGTGCAAAATCCGTACAGATTGTGAACACCTTCGTGCTCCTATGATTTCTTAATTTATCTAACCTGACATCTGTGACTTAATGCATTCCTGATATCCAAAGCAGAGGAGGAGACAGCCTGCTGACTGCAATGCCCTGTTGTCTATGATGACCTTGGCGGGTGTCCTCTGGAGGGCCAAGGTCTGGAGAGCCCCAGTCTGCTTTGGGTCTCCTGCTGTGGGGCAGCTGCACCCTCCTTGGCCCGTGGAGCTGCAGTTGATGGGGTCACAGGCAGAGGAGATTAGAATCAGCTGGACACTCTCAGAGTCACCTGAGTTGATGGTGCCATGTCTCCAGCTGCTAGTCCTCATCCCCATGAGTGCCTTAGCGCCCCGGCTGACTCCTTGAGGAGATGGCGCACCCGCAGTGAGGCCGAGGCGCTCCATCCCCCTTCTTGCTTAGCCACTGATGGATCCCACCTATGCATACAGCAAAGGAGTGCAACTCCTGGTGCACATCAGGCCCTATGTCTTGGACCACAGTCTCCATGGCAGTCACCATCCTACCAGTGTTGACCTCGATACGCTGGCATGTTGGCACTATGACCTCAGACTTAACATGGATGGACTCCTCCATCATCTGTTGCAATCTGTTGCCAGGTTACAAGAGTGAATTTATAATGTTCAAGCCCTTTACTTTTACAGATGGACAGTCTCAGACTCTGACTCAGCCTCCAGACTTGCTTGGTGAAATGGGGACACATGGCTGCATTGGACTGCAACATTGAAACGCATGATTGCTATTGTGTCAACTGGTACAAGCAGACACCAGGAGCAGCTCCTCAATGGGTCCTCAATTTTTACTATTCATGGAGTAACCCTAACTATGGTTCTGGGTTTAGCAGCAATCGTTTCACATCAAAAGCCAACAGTGGCCAAAATATTTACCAGTTAATCATAAAGAACGTGGAAGCAAATTATGCTGCCATCTAATACTGTGGAAAGTGGGTTTCCTCAAGCAGTACTTATGTGTCACAGTGACAGAAGCTAAAATAAAAACTGGGAGAAGCAAATATGTATTGGTTAGAACATCCTAATATTTTACATTTTATAAAATCACTTTAATTTTGTCCTTCATACAAAAGTTTCCAATTTATATCATTTCATAATTGATAACATTCTGAATATCACTGCCCACTATTGGGTGTTGATAACATTTTAATGTGGATGTTAATGTGGATGGTGCTATGAGTTCATTTCTTACTGTCCCTCACCAACAGGGACATTGAGAATACATGAAGTCTGATTAGTGTTCGGACTGGTGCATCTGAACGTGTTTTCTGTCTGATTGCAGGTTCCTGGATGACTGTATGGATTGAACCCTAGAACCTTTCACTGTGTGGTTGTTCGGCCAAGGGAACAAGTTCTTTCTTGCAGGTAAGTGGCTGGAAATTCCCTCCTGCAGAAACTAGCTAGGTGAATTTGGACTTTTGGACATTTGGAAATAATTTTTAAAAATTAAACTAATTTCAGAGCACCTACTTTTTAGGCACTAATTTCAGAGTGAATATGCTGATTTTAGTATTACCCTGTTTATTATCTGACACAACTTGTTAACTAGTGTTTTACTTCTCTTCATTAGGTATCTTACAATTGATTGAATTTCAACTATTTCATCTCCAAAATTCTCTTTGAAAATTGACTGATTAGGAAGATAGCAGTCATTACAGATAGATTTTGAATCTGGGGAAGTTGCCAGATTTTACTCGCTCAAAACCCGTATGCTAACAAAGGTTTAAAATTGAGTTCCCTTAAAAGTATATCTGGCGCAGTTTCCTTTTTAAAAGTGTTTGGAGGACAATGCTAAAAAAAGAGTTGGCACTGTTTTCTAGAAGAGCAGGGGAATTTTCCTGCAGTCTTGTTATCCATCAACCAGCTTCACAAAAGCAGGTTATCCGGTAAAGGTCACATGTCATCTGTGGGAGTTTCCTGTATGCAACAATGACTGCAACTCAACAGTATTTTATTGGCTGTATTGTGATTATTCACCACCGCCAGAAGTCTCAAAGCATTATTACATTTCAGTCTTTCTTTTAAAAACTCCAGCTTAAAGATGGGGAGAGATTGAAGAGAGTCACAAACTAAATTAACCTGGATATTGCTAGTCGGGTGACTACATGATGACTCCCCTCCGGCCCACACCGACTAACATACTTCGAGAATTCTATTGCCTACTTCATATATTGATGCATTCTAAAGGACAATAAATAAGTTATGAGGTGAGCTTGGGTATAAATTAACTGGTTTATACGATTGAGCTTAACCACAGACTTTAATCTCTAACCTGAATGCCTAACCTATTCATAGCTAATAAACATTGGATGGTTTAGATTATAGTAATCATTGCTGTGACCTTTTTCAATGAGAAATTGGCAACAAATTGAACAACATGCAACGAGATAAAGAATCAATACCAAGATGAAACACACAGTGCAGTATCAGTGATATCAGAACGATCATTGCCTTTGTTTCTCTCTCCATAGAAGCTGTTGAGTATTTGGAGCATTTATGTTGATATTTGAGACATTTAATCGGGACAGATCCATTCTCAATCTACAGAAATTGGTCCCTTCCAATTAAATTATTTTATTGCTCAAGGTTGCACCATATCCCGTTCCACAGTCAGTCGAAAGCTCATGCTTTTCGCAATATGAGCTGCTGAACAGAAGTTTGGCTTGAAAGCACAACCTCGGCATTGCACATGCTTCAATCCTGCCATTAATGTATCACGTGCTAACCAATTGCATCACGAGAGCAAAGGAGCACTCATTTGCATACATGCTTTAAGTTGTATCATCTCATTAGAGGCACTAAGTCTTTTCGATTAAGTGGCGATAACTAAGTTTATGTGATAGTGTGCAGAAGTAGTTACGTGACTGTGAAAAAGCCAGTGAAATAACCAATGCCCCATAGTTTTGGCTTGTTTCCAGAAGTGGGGCGGGTGTCCTGGTGGGCTGGGAGGACTCCGAAAGTGAAGCTGAGCACAGGGCCCCATTAACTGTAAAGTCATCACTGATCTCATCCCTTGCATGCTTCAGCAATTCACATGTTCCCTGTGTTTTTTAACTGTCTTGAGTTTCTTGGTTATTCTTATTATGCCTCACTATTGTCTAATTTTAATATAATTTCTGCTATTTAAACAGCTCATTTTCCAATTAAGCATTTTACTGGGTCATTCTAATTATTCCCTTGTGTGTTCTTTCTGTACCTTATAGTTGTTATGTTCCTTTCTGAGTGTTGTTCATCTGCAATACCCTCCAATCTTGACAAAGAGCTCAGAGCTGAAATCTCAACCCATCTGCGCTCTCCAATGATACTGCCTGACTTGTTCATGCATTGTTTTCAACAAATTGATTTTGTTTTAAAAGCAAATACTGTAGATACTGGAAATCTGAAATAAAAACAGAAAATGCTGGAAATACTCAGCAGGTCTGGCAGCCTCTGTGGAGACAGAAACAGAATTAACATTTCAATTTGAATATAGAAACATAGGAAATAGGAGCAGTAGGTCATTCAGCCCTTTGAGCCTGCTCCACCATTCAATATGATCATGGCTGATCCCCTATCTCAATGCCATACTCCCGCTCTCTCCCCATACCCCTTGATGCCTTTAGAGTCTAGAAATCTATCTAGTTCCTTCTTAAATATATTCACTGACTTGGCCTCCATAGTCCTCTATGGTAGAGAATTGCACAGGTTCACCACCCTCTGAGTGAAGAAGTTTCTCCTCATCTCTGCCCTGAATGGCCTACTCCATATCCTGAGACTGCAACACTTGTTCTAGACACCCCAACCAGAAGAAATATCATCCCTGCATCCAGTCTGTCCAGCCCTGTCAGAGAGATCCCCTCTCATTCTTCTAAACTCCAGCGAATATAGGCCTAGTCAACCCAATCTCTCCTCATACAAGAATCCTTCCATCCCAGAAATCAGTCTGGTGAACCTTTGCTGCACTCCCTCTATAGCAAGTATATCCTTTCTTAGGTAAGGAGACCAACACTGCATACAATACTTCAGGTGTGGTCTCACCAAGGCCATGTACAGCTGCAGTAAGACATCCTTGCTCCTGTACTCAAGTCCTCTCGCAATGAAGGCCAACATACCATTTGCCTTCTTAACTGCTTGCTGCACCTGGATGCTTGCTTTCAGTGACTGGTGTACAAGGACACCCAGGTCCTTTTGTACATTAACATTTCCCAATCTATCACCATTTAAATAATACCCTGCCATTCTGTTTTTCTTATCAAAGTGGATAACTTCACACTTATCAATGTAATACTGCATCTGCTATGTATTTGCCCACTCATTCAAATTGTCTAAATCGTTTCAAAGCCTCTTAACACTCTCCTCACCACTCACATTCCCACCAAGTTTCGTGTTGGGTCAGCAAACTTGGAAATATTACACACAAAAAGTGCTGGAAAAACTCAGCAGGTTTGATAGCATCTGTGGAGGGAAAGACAGAGTTAACGTTTTGAGTCCGTATGACTCTTCCTCAGAGCTGACTCTTCTTCAGAGCTCTGAAGAAGAGTCATACGAACTCGAAACATTAATTCTGTCTTTCTCACCACAGATGCTGTCAGACCTGATGTGTTTTTCCGGCATTTTTTGTTTTTGTTTCAGATTTCCAGCATCCGCAGTATTTTATCTTTATCTTTGGAAATATCACATTTAGTTCCCTCATGCAAATCATTGATATGATTTCTTCAAAACTTTCTTATGTTTTACTCTTACTATACTGTTCTTAAGGGCATTAGCATGTGAACACAGGACAATAACAAAAACACTTAAAGTAAAATATGTGTCACTTTTATTCCCGAATATCACTTGAACAGATAACATTACAGCAGAAAGAGCAAACAGAAGACAAACATTTTCACAAGATTCCCAACACCATGAAAATCAATCATTGTTTAATGTTGTTTATATCAAAATTTGGGGTGTGTAAGATAATTTCTTTTTACTTCTTTAATGCTATTGGTGGTCTGATATTTCTCTGTAATGCTTGTACCTCTCTTCACCATGTTTGACTGCCTCCATCTTTGCTGGAGAGTTGAAGCATATAGTCATGTCGCACAGGAGAAACTGTGTCTGCACTAAAATGCAAAAATCATATCAAAAAGACTAAGCATTGGGCAGGAAATTGCTACCAGTTTCAATACTCTACCACAAAGTTTTATTTATTAGTTCTGATTATGAAAAATATCAATGGCTATTTGTGCTAGTAGTTATGATTTTTACTATTACTCTTTTGAATACTTTCAGCAGAATTCTAGAAACTCTAAATTTCAATAACAATAAAAAAATGTATTATTTGTCTGAGTGTCTGTTTTATTTTTGAGATTTAATTGAAAATGTATTTAGTGTAACACATATTCAATTGTGACTGACTAGTGTAAATTTAAGGTCATCCTTTGACATCGGGTGTCACAGAAGTATGTCCGTCATGTAATGGCACTGGAATAGTGCTGACTGGGCCATGCTACAGAATAAGAACAGCCAACAGACACTCAGTTAACTCTTTGTTTCACATTACCCTGAAAATTACAGTTATTGAATATGATCTAATTGAATGGAAATGCTAAGTTATTTATAGTGGACAAAAAAATTAACATTTTGAATGCAAATATTTTAAGAACCTAATGTCCAGGTCTATGTTGATCCCAAAAGGATGTTATTTCTCTTTCCTATCTTTCTTATAAAAGATAATTAATAAGAACAGCAAAGCGTGAAAGTTGGCTGGGATTTTACAGCCCTGCCCACCACCTGGGTCTTCCGGTCCTGCCAAAGTCAGTGGACTTTTGGCTGGCCTGCTGCATCCCCCTGCGGCAGGTCCCACCATGGTGGGGTCAGAAAATCCCGGCCTTAAGTTTTTTCAGTTAGCGAAGGAAACACTTATTAAACAATCTTTACTGCTAATATTGTGATTTGAGGGTAGGAAACCTACATTACCAAAGAAATGCTGTTGCTGACCAAAACTACAACAAAGGAAATACAATTCGGAGGCATTTCTTAATCTCCCATTGTAGTCTGCACAGTATGTGTTGCAGCAAGTCACTAAACATACTCCAATAGCAGCTACAGGCTCATGAACTCTCCACCAAGAATATGAGCAACAAATCATGGGAACATCATCACCTCCAAGTCTCACATTAAACTGATTTGCTTCATAAGGTGGAATTTTATCTTAGTGGACCCTTATGCTGCTTAAACTGTCAGCAAGCTTTGTCATGGCTCTTTAGCTCAGCCATGGCATTCGCATTCCACTTCCAAATTTCCTGACCAATCTGAGACAATGGATGGGATGACACACCAAATCTGCCAAAGGAAGGAACCAGGAAAGAAATGAAAAAGTAGGGCAAAAGACCTTGAGTATAAAAATAATAGGATAGTTCAGCTGAATGTATGGCAGGAGAGATGGTGCAGGAGAGAGGGTTTTAGATTCTGGGGGCATTGGGAGAGGTGGAACCTTTACAAGCTGAATGGGGTATACCTTAGCAGGATTGGGGCCAATATCATGGAGGTTGCTTGTGTTGTAGAGGAGACTTATAACTATTTTGGCAGGGAGGAAGGAACCCGAGCGTAGGTTCAGAGGGACGAAGAAACAAAGCTAGAAATCAAAGGCAGAAAATTAATTAGCAAGTTTGGAAGATTGTGGAAACAAAGAGTATAAAACAAAAATGTTGTGCAGTGATTGATGCTACATGCTTCAATGCAACAGTGCTAGTGAATAAGGTAGATGAACTGAGGGCACAGATATACACTTGAAAGTACTGAAACATGATACAGAACATACAAAAAATATTCCAGTAATAGCTGTAAATCAGGAGGTGGAAGGGAGAGAGGAACTTGGTGAAATTACAATCACTAGGGAAGCAATACCAAGCAAAATGATGGAGCTGCGGGCTGACAACTCTCAGGAACCTGATAGACTTAATCCTAGGGTCTTAATGGGGGTGGCTAATGAGATAGTAGTTGGTGTTAATTTTCCAAAATTCGCTAGATTCTGGAAAGGTTCCATCAGACTACAAAGTAGCAAATATTACCCCTTTATTCAACAAAGGAGGGCAGCAGAAAACAGGAAAGCACAGGCCAGTTAGCTTGATGTCTGTTGTGGGGAAGGTGTTAGAATTGATCATTAAGGAGGTTATAGCTGGGCACTTAGGAAAACCTAAGGTAATCGGGAAGAGTCAATATGGTTTTGTGAAAGGGAAATCATGTTTAAACAATTTTTTGGATTTCTTCGAAGGAGTAAGATGTGCAGTGGATAAAGGGGGGCCTTATGACGCACTGTACTAGGAGTTCCAGAGGACATTTGCTAAGGTACCACATCAAAGGTTATTGCGGAAAATAAAAGCTCATGATGCAGGGGGTAACATATTAGCTTGGATAGAAGATTGGTTGACTGGTAGAAAACAGAGGGAATGCATAAATGTGTCTTTTTCTGATTGGCAAAATGTGACAATTGGAGTCCAGCAGTGCTCTATGCTGGGGCCTCAACTTTTTACAATTTACATCAATGACTTAGATGAGGGGAGTGAAGGCATGGTGGCTAAATTTGCAGATAACACAAGAATAGGTAGGAAAGTATGTTGTGAAGAGGGCATAAGGAGGATGCAGACAGATATAGATAGGTTAAGTGAGTGGGCAAAAATTTTGAGATGAAGGATAATGTGAAGTTGTTCACTTTGGCAAGAAGAATAAAAAAAGCAGAGTATTACTTAAATGGAGAACGACTGCAGAATTCCAAGGTGTAAAGTGATGTAGGTGTTCTAGGTGTGCATGAGTCACAAAAAGTTAGTATGCAGGTACAGCAAGTAATTAATAAGGCTAATGAAATGCTATCCTTTATTTTGAGAGGAATTGAACATAAAAGTAAGGATTTGAAAAAGGGTTATATGGACTCGAATCTTTAACCCTGTTTCTCTCGCCACAGATGCTACTAGACCTGCTGAGTTTCTCCAGCATTTTCTGTCTTTCTTTCAGATTTACAGCATCCACAGTATTTTGCTTTTATTAAAGTAAGGATGTTGTGCTTTAGTTATACAGGGCATTGGTGAGACTACATCTCAATACTCTGTGCAGTTTTGGTCTCCTTCTTTAAGGAAGGATATAAATATGTTGGAAGCGGTTCAGGGAGGTTCACTAGATTGATACTTGGAAGGAATGGCTTGTCTTATGAGTAAAGGTTGGACAGACTGGGCTTGTTTAGAAGAGTGATGGGTAACTTGATTGAAGTATACTAGGTCCTGAATGGTCTTGAGAAGGTGGATGTGGAAAGGATGTTTCCTCTTCTGGGTAAGTCTAGAACTAGGTGGCACAGTTTTAAAATTAGGGGTCGCCCTTTAAGTACTGAGATTAGGAGAATTTTTTTCTCTCAGATGATTTTGCGACTTTGGAACTCTGCCTCAGAAAGCGGTGGAGGCGGGGTCATCGAATATTTCAAAGGCGGAGGTAGACAGATTCTTGTTAGGCAAGGGAATCAAAGGTTATCAGGGACAGATGGGAATGTGGAATTCAAAAACAAACAGATCAGCCATGACCTAATAGAATGTCAGAGCAGGTTCGAGGGGCCGAATGGCTTAGTTCTGCTCCTATTTTGTATGTTCGTATGGCTCAGGAAGGGCAGTAATAGCAGCTCAAAATTCCTGATTACAGAGCTTTGAGAAAGGATACAGAGGTGGATTTAAAAAAAGGAGCTGGGGGGTTGGGGGGCAGGGTCACAATTTTTGTTTAAGAAATGACCACCAAGGGGAGCTGCAGGATAGCCTGCTCAAATGATTGTCCAACAAGATCAGATCAGAACAGAAAATTCAGGAAAAATTCAGCAGATCTGGCAGCATGTGTGGAGGGAGAAACAGAGTTAACGTTTCGAGTCCGTTTGACTCTTTTTCAGAGATAAAGGGTAGAGATGTAATAGATTTTATACTGTTGAAGGTGGGTGGAGCCAATGAAGGAAGATAGAAGGTCAGGGATAGGTGTGAGCTAAGGAGAGATTGACAAAGATGTCATAGAAACAAGAAAAAGGGAGTGTTAATGGTAGTGGTAAGGACTAAAGAAGGTGTTGATAGTGGCAGAATGTGTTAATAGCAGAACAAGGGTGAGTGCTCTGTGAAAACACAACACAGAAACAAGTGAAATATAGGGCTGGGGGGATGGGTTGTTGGGGAAAAAAGATTTTTTAAAATATGGACCAGGGAGGGAAGAGGTGAGGGCAGAGGTGCGGAAGATGGGTTGGGCACGGTTGAGCAGGGTGTGAGGAACTGTACCCAAGGTGGCTGTGGAAGTCTGTGGGCTTGTAATGAAAATCCTCACATCCTGCTTCCTGTAAAGACTCCATCCCATTCTCTCAGTTCCTCCGCCTCTGTCGCATCTGTTCAGATGATGTCACCTTCCTAAACGGCGCTTCTGACATGTCTTCCTTTTTCCTTAACCAAGGGTTCCCAATCACTGTGGTTAACAGGGCCCTCAACTACGTCTGACCCATTTCCCACACCTCTGCCCACAGCCCTTTGCCTCCCTTCCAGAATCATGATAGAGTCCCCCTTGTCCTCAGTTTTCACCCCACCAGCCTCCGCGTTCAATGGATCATCTTCCGTCATTCCTACAAACTTTAGCATAAAGCTAGCACCAAACACACCTTCCCCTCACCAGCACCTCCCCCCAGTCAGCATTCCATAAGGACCCTTCCCTCCTTGACAGCCTGGTCCACTCCTCTGTCACCCCCCCAGCTCCTCATTCCCTTCCCATGCAATCGCATAAGGTGCAACACCTGCCCCTTTACCTCCTCCCTCCTCATCATCCAAGGCCCCAAACACTCCTTTCAGGTGAAGCAGCGCTTCACTTGCACCTCCTTTAATTTGGTCTACTGTATTCGTTGCTCCCAATGTGGTCTCCTCTACATTGGGGAGACTAAATGCAGACTAGGTGAACATTTTGTGGAACATCTTCGCTCAGTTTGCAAGCATGACCCAGACCTTCCTGTCGCTTGCCATTTTAACACACCAGCCTGCTCTCATGCCCACATATCCATCCTTGTTCTGCTGCAATGTTCCAGTGAATTCAACGCAAACTGGAGGAACAGCACCTCATCTTCTGATTAGGCACTTTGCAGCCTTCTAGACTTAACACTGAGTTCAACAACTTCAAACCATGAACTCTCTCCCCCATCTCTACTTTTTTAATCGATTTTTTTATTTTTAAATTTTATTTTTATTCTTGCTTACTTATTTATAATCCTTTTTCCCCCAGTGTGCCACTCCCCAATGTCATCTGTCACTTGTCTCTATGTTGCGCTTTCACAGAGCGCTCACCCTTGCTCTGCTATTAACACATTCTGCCAGTATCAGCACCTTATTTAGTCCTTACCGCTACCATTAACACTCCCTTTCTCTTGTGGTCCATGATATCTTTGTCAATCTCTCCTTAGCTCACACCTATTGCTAACCTTCTATCTTGCTTCACTTGCTCCAACCCCTGTTAAACAGTATAAAATCCATCACATTTCTATGTCTCTTTAGCTCTGAAGAAGTCATATAGACTCAAAACATTAACTGTTTCTCTCTCCACAGATGCTGCCAGACCTGCTAAGTTTTTCCAGCATTTTCTGTTTTTATTTCAGACTTCCAGCATCCACAATATTTTGCTTTCAGGATCAGATCAGAGCCAGCACAGACAATGGCAAGAGAATTGAGCCCTATTATGTATGATGATAACCCATTAAACATCAATACTAAATCGAAAACTGGAAAATTATTTCATATAGAGCTTCAAGAAAATGATCTAATAAAGATCCCGTAGATAGGCACTGAAAAGAGCCTGAAAGGTGCCATTGATCTGCAAGTTATGCAGCTTGGAACACTGTATGACAACCCACTCAGAGGTCTTGAATCTCCTAAACATGAACCTAATGGCTGTCTGTTCCCAAATGACACAAGCACATAATGAACATCCTATGGCTTTTGCCAATGGCTTCGCTAATGCTTTTAAACAAACTCAGCTTACACCGGCCACAGGACACCTTAACCCTCAAGAAAACAACATGTATAAACATAGGTTCCTTAGACAACTGCAGCCTCTTGTTAAAAATGTTCTGTGTTCTTAAGGGTTTGACAGGATAAATGGTGGGAGGATGTTTCCCTTGTCAGGGGAATCTAGAACTAGAGGATCACAATGTTAGGGAGTTATCTAATTAGGACTGAGATGAGGAGAAATTTCTTCACCCAAAGGGATGCGAATCTTTGAAATTCTCTATTCCAAAAAGCTGTGAATGCTCAGAGATTGAGAAATGTGTTGATTCTAAGGGAATCTGGGATTGTGCAGGAAGATGGAGTTAAGGTAGAAGATCAGCCAAGATCTTACTGAATGGTGTAGCAGGCTCATAGGGTCATATCACATAGTCCTATTCCTAAATCTTATATTCTTAAGAATAGTGGTGACTTAAAATAGAAAATGTAAGACAACTGCTGTCTAGCAATCATATGGCTGATTGCAATCAACAGCTTGAGGATGGGTGGAGGGAAAGGTGGACATTGATAGAAAAAGAGAAAAAAACAAAGCCTAGAAAATCTATTAAAATGAGAATCTATCAGTTGAGTCCATTACATTTTGATATCTAATTTAAGTTGGTACCTTAAATCTAATTTAATAATTCATTTTGTCTGTTAAATATATCATTGTTACCATATAGTTGGTCCATATCTTCTAACATTGTGCCCAAATAGTTAATCATTTCCTCAAGTATTTCCTGCTGCTCAGCCATGCAAAAATTACTCACTGGTTCCTTGTGTACCTAATTAAACAAATAAATACAAAAAATTACCCAAAACATAGGGTCCAATCATTTTGATGAATGGCCATCAAGCTTGTAAATTTGAGAGGAGTGAAATCATGAATGTTATAAACTTGATAGAAGGGAGATTATCAAATTCTTAACTAAACATCTGTGGGCCAGACTGGAAATCATATAATCCAAGTAACAATAATCTGATTCAGGTTAACTATAATTTTAAATAGCTTAACTTCGCACCATTAATGTTGCATTTTTTTTTTTAAATTCAACTTGCCACTCAGAATAAGAATCTTTTTAACAAAGCATTCAGGCTTCAGGGGAGAGTTTTAACTTTGCTGACCCACTGGGAGTTGTTAGTGGGGGGAGCAGTACAACACAGGAAACCCAAATATCGAGGTTCCCCCACACATCGTGGAGTTTTAACAGATTGCATGTGACATTACCGTCAGCTTCCCTGCCCAGAATTAAACCTGATTGACAGACTTGGCCTTCGATCAATTGGACAGCAGCCTGAAGGCCACAGGACTATCCCCTAGTAGGAATGTTTGGGGGAATTGATCCCAGTGTTTTGGGGGCCAATCCTCAGGAGGGTGTTTAATCTGGGGGAGTGGATGAGAGCCCACGGTCTGGGCAGGCCAATCCTAATGTCTGGGGGTATCAAAGGCCTCAGTGGGGATGGGAGGAGCTCAGAGGGATTTTGTGATGGGAAGATTCTACGGTCTTCAGAGGGAGCGGGGTTCAGGAACCCAGCCAGCCAGAGTTAAATTTCAAATCATGCATGCAAATGAGGCATGCAGCCATATTATAATATTTAAGCCAACCCGCCTCTTTAAAGATTGATCACCCACGCCTCCATTCAAACTGGAAATGGGCAGTTTGGGGGCAGGTTGAGATTAGGACTGAAACTTTCAACACTTTGACAACTCCACCTGACCCAAACCTTTCAGAGTTAGAATTCCACCACCATTACCAACCCTCCCACCCCTGCCCCAAACCACCACCTACCCACATATTTTCTGTAATAGGAAACTGCAAGTGGCTTGCACAAATCAGATCATGATTATAAACCATTTGCGAAGGACCAAACTGACTCAAAGTGGAATGAAACCACCTCCCCTAATGCTTAATAAGGATTGTGAATGATATGCCACGGATATCTGTGTTGCAGCCATTGTTACTGACTACAGATATCAATGAAATAATCTAAAGAAAGGTCAGAATGATTTTGACACTTGTGGATGAAACTGAATTGCCAAATATGCATTTGTGGTGAGAACAATAAAGGTGTGTAGGGGGACTTGGATAGGTTAACAGAATGGCCAGAAAGTTAGTAGACTTCGTTGAATGTAGAGAAATGTGAAGTAATATGTTTTGGAAGTGGGTAGGAAAGGACTTTAAATGTAAGAATGCAAACTGAATATACAAGCATTGGGACCTAGCTGTGGAGATGAATAGACATTTTAAAATTAATTCACAGGATGTAGATGTTGCTGCTAAAGGAAAGATTTATTGCCCATCCTTAATTGCCCTTGAGAAAGTGGTGGTGAGCCATCACATTGAACTATTTCAATTAATGTGGTTAAGATATTCTCATAGTGCTGATAGGGTGGAAGTTCCAGGATTTTGACCCAACAACTATGAAAGAATACAATCTATTTCCAAATCAGAATGGTGTGTGACTTGGAAAGGAACTTGATGATGATGATGTTCATCTGCGCTTGTTGCCCTTGTCCTTTTAGATGATAGAGGTTGTGGGCTTGGGAGCTGCTGCTAAAGAAGCCTTGGCTAGCTACTGCTGTGCATTTTATAGATGGTGCAGACTGCAGCCACATTGCACTTGTGGTGGAGGGAGTGAATATAAAAGGTGTTGGATGGTTTGCCAATCAAAGCAGGTTGCTTTGTTCTGGATGCTGTTGAGCTTCTTGAGTGTTTTGGGAACTGCACTCATCCAGGCAAGTGCAGGGTATTTCATCCTGACTTGTGCCTTGTACATGGTGGATGAGTTTTGGGGAGTCAAGAGGTGAGTCGCTTGTTTCAGAATAATCAGCCCTTGAACTGCTCTTTTTTACCACCAGGATAGGAGTGTGCAAATGATCAAGCCCCGCTATTCCACAGGCCATACCATTCATTTAAATAAACAAAAATAAAAATAGCTGGAAAAACTCAGCAGGTCTGACAGCATCTGCGGAGAGGAATATTGTTAACGTTTTGAGTCCGTATGACTCTTCATCAGAACTAAGAAATATAGAGATGAGGTGGAATATAAACTGGTTGAGGTGGGGGGGGGGGGGGGTAGAGCTGGATAGAGGGCCAGTGATAGGTGGAGGCAAAGATGAGATTGCCAAAGATGTCATAGACACAAGGACAAAGGGGTGTTGACGGTAGTGATATTAGCTAAGGAATGTGCTTAGGGGGACATTAAGGGTAGCAAGCAGGACAAGCAAGGGACAGATGGCCCTAGTGGGGGGGGGGGTGGGGGGGAAGAAGGGATCAAAATGGGCTAAAAGCTAGAAATAAAACAATGGATGGAAATACATTTAAAAATAATGGAAGTAGGTGGGAAAAGAAAAAATATATATAAAAAATATATTAAAAATTATAAATTATTGGAAAAAGGGGGATCGGAAAGGGGGTGGGGATGGAGGAGAGAGTTCATGATCTGAAGTTGTTGAATTCAATATTAAGTCCAGAAGGCTGTAGAGCGCCTAGTCGGGAGATGAGGTGCTGTTCCTCCAGTTCGCATAGAGCTTCACTGGAACATTGCAGCAGGCCAAGGACGGACATGTGGGCATGAGAGCCGGGTGGTCTGTTGAAATTGCAAGCGACAAGGAGGTCTGGGTCATGCTTGTGGACAGACCCAAGGTGTTCCGCAAAGAGGTCACCCAGTCTGCATTTGGTTTCTCCAATGTAGAGGAGACCGCATTGGGAGCAGTGAATGCAGTAGACTAAATTGAGGGAAGTGCAAGTGAAGTGCTGCTTCACTTGAATGGAGTGTTTGGGCCCTTGGACGGTGAAGAGGGGGGAAGTATTGAAGTATTGTCCTTTGAAGTATTGTCACTGTTATGTCGGAGATTGTGGCAGTCAATCTGTGCACAAAGCATTACCAATAGTAAATTAAAGGCACATTAATCTGTGCAGGTGGTGGCATTAATGTTCAAGAAACCAGCAGGAGAATGCCATACTCCTCTTTGAAAGAATAATTTAAGTCTAAGCAGACAAGATCTTAATTTACCATCTCTTTTGAAAGACAGTAGATCTGACAATGCAGCAATTCATCAGTACTCTGAATAAACCTAGATCAAGAACTGAATCACTTTCTTGAAATCCTTCAATTCACAACCTTCTGACTCAAAGGTAAACATTTAGCCAACCAGCCAAGCTAGCACTAAATATTTTAGTTCAGTTACAATTGGAGTGTTACAGATAGTTATGGGTAGCCCATTTATAGGAAGGATATAAAGATACTGCAAAAGTCATAGAAACATAGGGCTTAGGAGTAGGAGTAGGTCACGCAGCCCTTTGACGATGCTCCACCATTCAATAAAATCATAACTGATCTGGTTTTGGTCTCAACTTCACTTTCCTATGGAGTGTAGATTCATTGAAGACAGTGTAGATTCATTGAAATGTTTTCAGGGATAAGGAATTACAGTTAAGCAGAGAGACTTTTTACACTGCAGCTCAAAAGTTGATGGGTAACTTCACAAAAATTCTTCAGATTATGAAGGGTTAAACTATGGAACATAATGTTGAATTGTTTCCATTGGTCATTAAGATGACAAAGTGGTTAGAATAGGGAATGCTTTGCCATAAGCTACAGTTTAATCAGAGATATTAAATACTTGTGTTAAAGAGATAGTTACTGGGAAAGTATGCTGTAACTTCTGAGCTCCAGGGCGTAGTATTTGGGGGGGTACCCCAAAGATGCGCTGGGGAATACCCCCCCACTGGTTCCCAGGTAAGGTCCACATGGTAATTGCAAACTTCCCATGGGCAAATGTCCTGCACTGGGAACCATCTGAAAATACAATTTAAATCGTAAACTTCGGATGGTTCCAACTGCGTTACACCAATAGTTACCCAGAAAAAGTTGGAAGAATTAAAACCAATTCCAGCTTCTGGGTAACTATTGTACAGCACCACACTGACCCCGACTACCACACCACACCCCCCCATGGGATTCTTCCACTCAACCCACCTCCCCGCACCGTGGTACACCCCCCACCCCCAAGGGACTACACACTCTCTAATGGAAACTCCACAACCCATGGGATTTGCCCCACCCCCAACGGGACTCCCCCCTCATCAAGCCTGAATCACCACCCTCTGTCAGGCCCAACTGCCGATCTTCCTTCTCCTCCTCCTGCTGCTGCCAGACCCGACTCTCATCCCCAAGCCTATCTCTCACCAAAGCCCCCACCTGTCCAGAGACCCATCTCCCCAAGGCCAGACCTGACCCAACACCCCACCAAGGTCTGACACGACATCCACACCCCTTAGGCTGAATCCAATACAGCCCCACCCCCAAGGCCCGACCCTATCTGACACCCCCACCCACAAGGCCTAAGCTAAATTGACACCCACTGTCCCACCCACCCCCCCAACAAGGCCTGAGCCAAGCCCTGGTTTACAGCAGCTGGTGCCGTAAAAAGGGGGCGTGGCTTACTTACCTGCAATTCTACAGCCCTCAACGCTAAGCCCCAGGGACATGCTGCACTGCCCAAATCTCACCCAGCCTCAGTCAGAAGGTCAGGCAAGATAGGATCCCTTGAATTTTGAGGTAAGAACTTTTGAGCAGAGTGGCAATCCAACTCAATTGCACTCTATCAGAACTTATAGCCCATTAAGGGACATGTGACAAGTGGAAGAATGGGATCAAACTAGATGATGTGTGGAGAAAATATCATTGGAGTCTACTTTTGTATCATTAAATGATTTTATTACATTTTGTAATTAGCAATTTCAGATTAGCTGCGCATTTGTTTGACATTTTCATGAATTTACCATTCCATGGATAGTTCTACTTGTAATACAGAAATACATGTAAACATGGGATAGATTTTCTGACACAGATGAGAACTTGACAAAAAGCCAGTTCAGCAGCTGTAAAACCAATGAGCACTTGGGCTGTGTAATGCCTGTTATTAGGTACGAACGACTTCACTCACCTTCCTGGAAAGTTGCATTTTACTTCCCATCCTCATCAATGTAGTTACATGACACAAATCCACGTAATCACTTATTCTGTTGTCTTCACATTATTTCTAAATTTCTTCCTTACAATATAAGCTTTTCCCTGTGCTTCTTCTTCCACGACAAGATGGTAGATAAGCACTGACCAGGCAGAGGACCATGCAACTCCTGGCTTTTCCTGTTTTGAACAGCTAAATCTCATTCTACTTAGTACAGAAGCTGTTGAATGAGTTTGTTGAGTGAGTGAGGACTGGCTTCTGACTCTATCACTCACTCACCAATGCAGCACTGAAATACAAGACCAGCCAATTCTAATATAATTCATTTTAAGTGGAATTCAATCACTATTATCTATCTGTATCTTCTCATTTAATTTATCTAGATTGATAACAAACGCAATCTCAGCAGGCCACAACGCCAGACCTTACAAGTACTTGACACAAAACAGGCAACATAATTCAGTCAACAACTTAAGTCCAGTTCAGATGCATTCAACCCAGAGGATAGTGATGAGGCTGCGCTAGGTAATTCACAAGTAACAGGTAAACAGATGATGTTTGAGGAGACAGATTAGTGCAGGAATCTACTGTCAGAAGGGTAAAATTGAATCCTCCTTCATTTTGGGAGCCAAGGGATCCAGGCCTCACAGGGACTGTTTTAAAAAGATTATTTTATGATTACAGTTGTATCATAAAGTCAGTGAACATTGTGGCTATCAACCTGGAACAGATAAAGAGTATTGTGGAGGAGGCCACATGCAGTTTGTGTACAAGGAGGCTAAAGACACAGCATTGCACCCTGGAGTACGTGGCAACTCCAAGTAACTCTGCAGTGGAGACCCCACATACTTAGGCCCACCATTACTTTACATGCTCTCTCCTCTTGTTTCCAGGTGCTGGCAGATCAGATTGACAGGAGGCTTATAATTCACATAGATGCCATCAGGTGTGCTGTTCATATCCAGAATCTACTACTCTCTCCTTCGACTGTACATGCAACAGAAAACATAACCAGAGAATTGTTGCATCTGTGAATATAATGCAGTGGGTGGCATCCACCTCAACACCCAGCTCAAGCAGGTAGAGTAACCTCAGTAAGAGACTCAAACTGGCAATCATAACACTCTCTTCAGGTACTGGGGGAATCGCATAGAAACAGCAGTCAATTATATCCCAGCACACATGAATTGCAGTTGCCCCTAAGAAAAGTATGAAGATAAACAACAGAAAAGAACACAAGAAGTACTGTATTAGTTTGCACCTGCAGACAGCACCCTCAAAAAAGCTTATGTTCTTTCGTGGACACCCAGATGTGGTTGGGCAGTGTGAAATAGATGCTAAATTAGAATTTCTGATTTCCTCTTGCACATCCAATCTTCAATTTTCACTAAAGCAGTGATCTCTCTGATGGTAGTAATATTTAAGTCCCAGTGTATTGGGAAGTTGTCCCATTCATACAGTTTGAACACACTTCCAATGCCCTAAAATGGCTTTCTCAAAGCAATATAGAAACAAACAAACGTTAGTAAAGTTTTGCTTTTAATATGATAAAAATACATTATAAATGTAGGCACAATGCACAAAATTGATATATGCTACCCAAGTATCAAAGCAACTGGCAGCTCCAATAAGTACAGTAGCTCCAATAAGTAGAATAAGACTGGATACTTTGAACGAGTAATTCACAAAGGTGAATCAAAAATTACAGACTATACAACCTAAGATTTAAAGTGTCAAAATTATTTATCAAACTGTTTCTGATTCATTTTCTTTGGGTTTGGTTAGCATTTCTTTGTAGTCCTTTGCCACTGATTCTCTGCAATTCAGGTATGCTTCATTTAATTGTATCATTGATTCCACAACAGAGGGGTCTGTACGCAGGGTAACCATGTCATAGGTCATACAAGTTGCTTGCACTAGAAAATGTTAACAAATAATTTAATTAGAAAAAGATAAGAGAATCTTCATCTAATAATGCACCTTCCTTAACTAATGATAATTACTGCCGCACAATTCATGGCAATGTTTTCAATCTTCATTTTGTTGAACCTAATTATAAAAACCATCAAGCCACTTTTTTCTTAGCACTGATTTATCTGTGCAGATATGAGTAATTTTCTCACATATTTTTCTTCCTCCTCAAATCCTTATACCACACACTAATGTCTACACAAGAAGTCATACAGACTCGAAACGTTAACTCTTTTTTTCTCTCCACAGATGCTGTTCGGCCTGCTGAGTTTTTCCAGCATTTTCTGTTTTTGTCTACACAACAAACATGTTTTCAAGACTGCACAAGAGTAAAACAAACTGCCTATTCTTATAATGATGATCAGGTAGGTCATTTGGTTAACTGCTAGACTCAGTGCTAGAAATTCTTGGGTATGGATCGTGATAGGATTTATCCACCTGACCATTTTGCAATGAAAGCCATGGTAATAAGTTCTGGCATGTGGCCAATACCTCTAAAGAGGTCTCTGGATATTGGAGATGGAAACTGAGGTGATATTGTTTTGATGCCACTGTGGACAGTAGCAGAGGTGAAAGTGAAGACACAGGTATTTGAAGTCTTGAAGCAGTTAGTCATTATAAACATGCAGGTGATCTTCAAGGACTTTTGTGATATTTTAGAGAAAAAAGTTCCAAACTACTTTTTAAAATTTAACTCAAGTGAAACAGAATTTCAACTGCTCCATGTGCCCATATTTCATGATATTCTCTTTACCAAAAGCAAGGTTGAGAGGAGATTTGGGTGAAGTTTAGTGTTGGTAACAGGGATCCTGCCCACCAGTTGCAGAACAGACTGGAATCCCATGTTGATTCGCTCCAGGAGGCCTGGGGCTACTATGAGGCAATCAGGCACATACATAGACAGCGTCGGGCCTCCCAGGCAATCAAGTGCCAAATAAGGTGAAAATCATACCCCCAAGAGCTGTCAGTCAATCAGAGGCTGGCAGCTCTCTAGTGCCAGAAGCGCCATTGGGAGTGGTCGCCACTGCTGTTCCTACATTCAGGTCTACCTTGAAAATCGCTGCTGGATCACCAGATAGAGGTTTGTGTTGGTTGGATGGGGGTTGCAGGGAGGAGGTTGCCTGCAAAGGGGATCGAAAATTTGCACAGTGGGGTGGGCTCCAACGGTTCCATTTCCTGATGTTGGGTCCTCCAGGCTCCCCACTTCGCAATGCTGGGTCCTCCAATCGGGCATACTGTGCATGAGAAAGAGGAGTTCTCCCACCTGGAAGGCGGACAAGGTTACTGTGCACCTTCCTGCATGGTGAGTTCCCCACCCACTGCTGGTTGAATAGCAGCAAAGCATTAAGTAACTACTCAAGAGCCTCAATTGGCTCCGGGTCGGAAGGCCGCCCTCCACCTTCCTGCTCAAAGTTTGATCAAGGGAAGGCAAGGAGATGGTGGGGTGCCCACATAACACCCTCCCCTCTATTCCGAACTTGCCTCTGGCAAGAAGAGGGGGCTGCATTAAATTCTGCCCATAATCTAGAGTTTTTGCTACAAATTGTGATTGTTCACTACTTGACCTAAGAAGGACTTTTTGTGTAGGTATATTTTTGACTGCAATTAAATTCTGAGATGCACTTCAATTGGAAGGGATTCCACTTTCTCAATATCCAACTGGGATTTGGCCATATTCAGCACATCATGCAGTTCCATGTCCATTATCCTGGCAGCATTCTATGGTGGCCCACTGCACCAACTGCATTTGAACCACAACAAGAAACCAAAGGGTGGCTATTGGGCAACCAGGGCTATCCACTGACGACCTGGCTCATCATCCAGGAAGACATGGTCAACATGCATATAACAAAAACCCCCATGTTGCCAAATTAAATGTCATCAAACATACCACTGGCGCATCTGCTGCCTAGGCCACTCTGAAGGAATCCTGCTGTAAACTCAAGAGCATATGTCACAATTCATTTTGGTCTACTGTGTCCTGCACTTCGCCATTATGAGGTCATAGCCCTTGCCATAAGCTGTACAGGGAACAGCTGAGAAGGAGAAGCAAGGGAGGAGGCAACTAACAGATTCACTTCCTGGCCAGGCTGTCTGTGATTGGCTCATCTGACTGCAGTACCAGTGAAAGCAACCCAAATTCTACATTCACCAACAGTCCCACACCTCACCATTCCTCAGGGTCCTCTTGGACACAAAACATTCTAACCAAATTTACAAATCAAACCATTCAATTTTGCACATAAAAATTAACTCATCACCCTGGTGCACTCCCTTTGTGTCTTTGCTTGTCCTACTGCTCCTATGCAGTGCTACTCTCATGGTTACAATATGGTTGGGGAAAAGCTGCAGACTTTCAGTTGGGGGTACTGCAGATGGTCCTGTAGGACAGTTTCAAGCAGCTCTGGCCCTTAGCCCCAGCTTTGGATTGCACTACATCTGCATGGGCAACAGCAGTCTGGGTTGGCTGGCTTACAGCAGCAAAGGAACTGGTGGAATGGTTGTGGTAGGAGGGCAAGTATTGTCACCCTGAAAGAGCACAGCAGGTTCCTGTTCCACAGAACCACTACCACTCTAAAGGGATGACACATCAGCAAACCTAGAAATCTGTTAAGAGAACAGGTTACTGGACTGCTGTAAGAGCTTGCAAGTCCTTTTGCAGCACTGGTATACACACCTATAATTGTAGCAGTCTGAGCTTGTGTGGCAGCAAGCTGAGTGTGCATACCCATTAGCTTTCTTTTTCAAACCATCCCATCAAGGTGTTAATCTAGTTCTCTGCAGCAGAACTGGTGTGTGACCTCACCCTACAGTGAGCTGGCAACTGTTCTACTCGCCCCTTGCACTGGCTGGAACCGGCTCATACCTAGTGTCTCACCACATGCAGTTCCAGCCTCTACGCTTTCCTCTAACTTATGCCTAGTGTCAATATGAGCTGGTACTGCAAGTGTGGAATCAAGAGACAGTGTTTGTCTTCATCTATAATCTAGAAAGAATTTATTTCTTTATAGTGCTTTGCTTCATAGCTTTAATCACGTTGCTTCTTGTTCTATTACTTGTGGAAACTGGAGAAATATCCTATAGAGAAACTAGATAAATTCCAGCAGGTTAAGAATAATTAGCAGGTTTTATTCCTTGTTATCTTGGGTACATTACATAAAGCTTACCTACATGTCAAATAAAAGTTATGGGGAGTTAAGACTCAACAGTGAGAATAATTTAACATGGGATAGCTAAAAATAATTAAGAATAAGGTGGTTAGAAAATGTAACAGAAATGTTCTCCAGTAGTCTGGTCGAAGTCCCATGACCAAATGAATCATTGTGGTGTGTTTCGTGTTGCATAATGTCACTCTTCAACAAGGGATCCACATGAAGCAATTAGAACAAGCATCACCAACTAAATGCCACTAAAGAGGCAGAGGATCCAGCTGCAGTACTCTGCCAGTCATGCCACTCTATGCAACTGCATATGTATTTCTTGAAGACATACAAATGAAACTACCTGCACACACATCAAGTGCTACAATTTATCAAGATGTGATGTCTCTCTGACTCTAGTGCCTGCCAGCATGTTGGCCTCCTTTCTGAACATACTGTGCATGTATAGAATTCTCCACACTAATCACTATGTGATTAAAATTAGTAGGCATACTCCCAATGACTTCAACAATCTTTTATCCAGGAGGAATCCTTTTAAAAGTAGGACCTCAGAAATCAGGATTCAGGCCCTCATCAGTTGTGGATGGATGCAATCTCATGCTCTGACCAGCTGCTTCCTCCATTTGTTCTCTGTTTTAATCAGTGTACTCTTATCAAACGTACTTTCTAAATCCCCCAGGGTGAATGTACCTATGTTAGTGCTTGTCAGGATGAGGTTAAAATGATGTGCTCTGAGGTGCATGGTTATTGTTGGTCATTGCGCTATGTTTCAGCTTCCACTGTCACATCTGCAGAAACAGAAGAAAAAGTGCTATCAATGTGTCAATATAACCTCCTTGCATGCAACCTTTGCCTATTTTGGTGGGATAAACCTGCCATTGAATGTATGCTTCAAGGTCAGATCGTGGCTCCATTATAGGAATATGATATGAAGGATATGTGCCACTTCATGTGTAAGGACAGCAGTCTTCATTAGTGTCTTGTCTCAGTGAGAGTCTTTCCTGAACTATTCTAAGATGTCTGTCTCCAGAGGCAGCCTCGTGGTATAGTCACATGACTACAGGAAACCAGATGTAACAATCAGACTGATTAATTTCAAAACCCAAACATCTCCCTTTTCATATCGAACAAAAGATACAAGCATCCCCCTTTTCCTAGTGAACAAAAGACACTATTGCTTGCACAATCCTGTGCAACTGTGAGTTACCCACAATACACCCACTGTTCTCATGCATTAACCACTGCTTGTTCTATTAGTCAGTCACTGCACATGCATTATGCACAGTCTTTAAATCGTGCAGGTTTCTTAATGGTGTGCATGCGCGTTTACATTGGCTATTTGTCTGGGTGATGTTCTTTGTCCTGAGAATGTCGTTCCCTTGGCCCTTGTTGCCTTGATGACTGTTGTTATTCCATTGGGGTTTTTGGGAACATGTGGACCTCTAGTATTGATGATGATTCTATATTCAGTACAGCTGATGAGATCCCTGCTCTCTGACCGGCCGATTGCAGTGAAGGAACAGCTTCACTCCCAAGTTTACACATGGGCTGATTCCTGTTGAGAGCATTGAGGGCTCATACCCTGACTGGATCCTCATGTTTTTCTATGACTACATATTGATTCTTCAAGGAGTTTTTCAAGGTCTTTTCTGCCTACCGTTTTACCTGGCCGTACATCTGGTTGAATTTTTTAAACTCCCACTTTGAGTTACCAACTGTCCAATTGTGGGTCATTCTTTCCTCCTGATACCTTAGTGTTGTCTCTGAAATTTGTGTGTTCTGATCTTGCACAGCATGATTCAGTTTATAGTGCATTTTTAACAGTATATACTCTGCTGGAATCTTGCCCTTCAAGTCTTCCAGTTCAGCTACGAGGTGTACATTTTCCTGTAGAACTGCTTCATTTACTTTCTGCTTGTGCATTTCCTTGGTCAGCAACCATCTTGTGGTTTACTTACATATTGTTTCCCTTGCTCTGGAATCTTTTGTTTCCCTTTCCTTGTGGCATACTTAGGGTTATTAGTCCAAGCTTTAGACTTGCCTCAGCTGAGATGAGTGGCCGTTGCATGCCATCTATGATCCAGAACTCCAAACCGTACTTCTTGCCATTGCATTGGGTTATCAGGCTAATTTGTTCTCTTGGTCTGAGTAGCATGCCATGATATAGCCTCAGTCTTACTTTTGAGGTCTTCATTTTCAGATCGCCATGTTGAGCCACTTCACACAGATCTATGAAGGTCATTATGTTGCGTGATGCACAGTGTCTATTTGGCATTTCTTGTTAACCTGACACTCTCCCTCTGCAGTCATCATGGTAACAGTCACAAACCATTTGTCACCTATGAACTTGATTGAATCAACATGTTGTATGGTATAAAGTTGTTCATCAGACTCATTTGCTGATATCTCTCCTATGGCCATAGTTATAGGCTTGTTTTGCTTCTTTCTTTGTGCGAAATGATTCTGCTTCTTGCAGTTAAAAAAAACTGCTTTCCCACGTGGAGCAATCCTTCTTTCCCTGTTTATGTTGTCCTCCACAGTATTTGCATTCTGCCCTTTGCCCGCAATTGCTCCACTCTGTTGCCTCAGACTGTCTCTCAGCATAATGTATCTCCTGGTCTGCTCTGCTATATATATGCTTTAGCTGACATTTCACAACTTCCTCATTTCAACACATCTATCGCTTTCTTTAGCGTTAGCTTCTCATCTTTTAGTAGACTTGCTCTCACTGAGAAGTCTCTCATGCCTAAGACTAATCTATCTTTAATCAGATCATCTCTTAGCTGTCCAAATTCACATGATTCTGCCAGTTATGTTACTGCTGTCACATACCATTCAATGGTCTTGTTTTCACTCTGACCTCTAGTGTTGAAGACATAATATTCATATGTAACATTCGCTCAGGGGTTCAAAATGTACATTCAAGGTGTTCAAATTCTCTACTGTTTTCTTTGCTCATCAGTTAGATTTAGGGTGGTATCCACTTTGTAGCAGTCCCTCCCCATCAGTATTAAAAATGTGGCTACTCTTATCAGTTCAGGCTTATTAATTATGTATTTTGCCAGCTCATAGTTTTTCCATTATAAGTGGAAAAACTGCCAGTTCATTTCAACTGGAGGGAAGTGGAAAATTTACTGCAGCCATTTTTACTCACTCACTAATTTACTTGCAGCCTTTTTTTGTGTTCCTTTTGTCCTTTCATGTCTGCTTTGCCTTTGTCCTTTTGCAGCAGCTTTGAACTTTGCTGTGTGCCTTTCTTAGTTGTGTCTTCTCTGTAGCCAGTATTATACTTTCAGCTTTTCTTTTTGTCCTTTACTCAGTAGCTGTTTTTTTTTGCAGATTTGAACCTTTCTGTGTTCTTGGGTTCTCGGTATCTTCTCTGTATCATTTCCAGGGTTGAAAAAGCTATTTTTTCTCTACTTTCTGACATCATGTTTCATGTATAAGAACAGCAGTCTTCTTCAGAGTTTTGTCTCAGCAACAGTCTTTATTGAACTGTTCTAAGGTATCTGCCTCCAGAAGCAGCCTCATGGCACTGTCATATGACTATGGAAAACCAGATGCAACAATCAGACTGGTTACATTTCAAAACCCAAACAGTCACAAACCCAAAGCTAAGGTTAGGTTTCCTGCTTTCTCTATCTCCCCCTCCAAAGTCTTATAAGTGCATTTTTGATCTGCTTTGCAAAAATGAGGGCAAGCAACTTTACCAGTCCTCCTTATTTTTATAAAAGCAAAATACTGCGGATGCTGGAAATCTAGAACAAAAACAGAAATACCTAGAAAAACTCAGCAGGTCTGACAGCATCTGCGAAGAGAGATACAGTTGACATTGCGAGTCCGTATGACCCTTCATCAGAACTAAGACATAAAAATGAGTTGAAATATAAGCTGGTAGAAGGGGGTGGGACAGGAGAGCTCGATAGGGGGCTAGTGATAGGTGGAGGCCAAGAAGAGACTGTCATAGATGTCATAGACAAAAGGACAAAGGGGTGTTGATGGTGGTGATATTATCTAAAGGATGTGCTAATGGGGACATTAAGGGAAGCAAGCTAGTGGCAGGTGGACCTGGTGCAGGTGGGGTGGGGGAATGGATCGAAATGGGCTAAAAGGTGGAGTTGAAACAATAGATTGAAATTAATTTAAAAATAGGAGGGTAGAGAAAAAAAAGTTGTAAAAAAAATTATAAATTATTGGAAAAAGGGGGATTGGAAAAGGGGAGGGGACGGAGGAGAGAGTTCATGATCTGAAATTGTTGAACTCAATATTAAGTCCGAAAGACTGTAAAGTGCCTAGTCAGAAGATGAGGTGCTGTTCCTCCAGTTTGCGTTGAGCTTCACTGGAAAATTGCAGCAGGCCAAGGACGGACATGTGGGCATGAGAGCAGGGTGGTGTGTTAAAATTGCAAGCGACAGGGAGGTCTGGGTCATGCTTGCAGACAGACTGAAGGTGTTTCGCAAAGCGGTCACCCAGTCTGTGTTTGGTCTCTCCAATGTAGAGGAGACCACATTGGGAGCAGCGAATGCAGTAGATTAAATTGAGGGAAGTGCAAGTGAAGTGCTGCTTCACTTTAAAGGTGTGTTTGGGTCCTTGGACAGTGAGCAAGGGGGAAGTAAAGGGGCAGGTGTTGCACCTTCTGCGCTTTCATGGGAAGGTGCTGTGGGAGGGGGTTGAGGTGTAGGGGGTGATGGAGGAGTGGGCTAGGGTGTCCCGGAGGGAACGATCCCTGCGGAAAGCCGCCGGGAGGGGGTGAACGGAAGATGTGTTTGGTAGTGGCATCATGCTGGAGTTGGCGGAAATGGCGGAGGATAATCCTTTGAACGTGGAGGCTGGTGGGGTGATAAGTGAGGGCAAGGGGGACCCTATCATGGTTCTGGGAGGGAGAGGAAGGTGTGAGGGCGGATGTGCGGGAGATGGGCCGGACACTGTTAAGGGCCCTGTCAACCACCATGGGTGGAAAATCTCGGTTAAGGAAGAAGGAAGACATGAAGAAGAAGAACAGAAGAACAGATGCGACGGAGGCAAAGGAACTGAGAGAATGGGATGGAGTCCTTACAGGAAGCGGGGTGTGAGGAGCTGTAGTTGAGGTAGCTGTGGGAGTCAGTGGGCTTGTAATGAATGGATATCCAATCCCTCTACACCTCCATCCCCCACCGGGATGGTCTGAGGGCTCTCCGCTTCTTCCTCGAACAGAGGCCCGAACAATCCCCATCCACCACTACTCTCCTCCGTCTGGCTGAACTTGTACTCTCACTGAATAATTTCTCCTTAAACTCATCTCACTTCCCCCAAATAAAAGGTGCAGCTACGGGTACCTGCATGGGCCCCAGTTATGCCTGTCTCTTTATGGGGTATGTGGAAAATTCCTTGTTCCAGTCCTACTCAGGGCCCCTCCCACAACTCTTTCTCCGGTACATTGATGACTGCTTCAGTGCCGCTTCATGCTCTCGTCTGGATCTGGAAAAATTTATTAATTTTGCTTCCAATTTCCACCCCATCATCATTTTCACATGGTCCATCACTGACACTTCCCTTCCCTCCCTTGATCTCTCTGTCAATTTCTGGTGAAAGACTGTCCACCAATATTCATTACAAACCTATTGACTCCCACAGCTATGACTATAGCTCCTCACACCCCACTTCCTGTAAGGACTCCATCCTATTCTCTCAGTTCCTTCGCCTCCATCGTATCTGTTCTGATGATACCACTTTCCAAAACAGTTCCTCTGACATGTCTTCCTTCTTCTTTAAGCGAGGTTTACCACCCATGGTGGTTGACAGGGCCCTCATCCTTGTCCAGCCCATCTCCCACGCATCCGCCCTCACACCTTCCTCTCCCTCCCAGAACCATGATAGGGTCCCCCTTGTCCTCACTTATCACCCCACCAGCCTCTGCGCTCAAAGGATCATCCTCCGCCATTTCCAGTATGATGCCCCTACCAAGCACATCTTCCGTTCACCCCCCCGGGCAGCTTTCCACAGGGATCGTTCCCTCTGGGATACCCTGGTCCACTCCTCCATCACCCCCTACACCTCAACCCCCTCTCACGGCACCTTCCCATGCAACTGCAGTAGGTGCAACATGTGCCCCTTTACTTACCCCCTCCTCACCGTCCAAGGGTCCAAACAACTCCTTTCAAGTGAAGCAGCACTTTGCTTGCACTTCCCTCAATTTAGTCTACTGCATTTGCTGCTCCCAATGCAGTCTCCTCTCCGTTGGAGAGACCAATCGCAGACTGGATGACCGCTTTGCGGAACACCTTCAGTCTGTCTACAAGCATGACCCAGACCTCCCTGTTGCTTGCAATTTCAACACAACACCCTGCTCTCATGCCCACATGTCCATCCTTGGCCTGCTGCAATGTTCCAGTGAAGCTCAACGCAAACTGGAGGAACAGCACCTCATCTTCTGACTAGGCACTTTACAGTCTTCCAGAATTAATATTGAGTTCAACAATTTCAGCTCGTGAACTCTCTCCTCTTTCCCCACCCACTTTCCCATCCACCTTTTTCCAATAATTTATAATTTTTTTTACAACTATTTTTTTCTCTTCCGTCCTATTTTTAAATTTATTTCAATCTATTGTTTCATCTCCACCTTTTAGCCCATTTCGATCCATTCCCCTCACCCAACCCGCACTAGGGCATCTGCCACTAGCTTGCTTCCCTTAATGTCCCCATTAGCACATCTTTTAGATAATATCACCACCATCAACACCCCTTTGTCCTTTTGTCTATGGCATCTTTGGCAGTCTCTTCTTGGCCTCCACCTATCACTGGCCCCCTATCGAGCACTCCTGTCCCACCCCCTTCCACCAGCTTATATTTCATCTCATTTCTATATGTCTTAGTTCTGATGAAGGGTCATATGGACTCTAAACGTCAACTGTATCCCTCTCCGCAGATGCTGTCAGACCTGCTGAGTTTTTCTAGGTATATTTTTTTTCTCCTTGTTTTTATTCTTGCGCTTGTTGTATACTTTCTATCATTCAAAAGCAGAGGTATAATACACTGAACAACTGATGTTGGTGATATCACGTACAACAAAACCTATTTATCAGGTGGCTATTTGTGAGTTTCGGATGACAGAGTAAAACATTATGTAACTGCTATACATGAACGTTAGCAGATACTACAGAGACTCATTGATAGAGGTGGTGTTAGGAAAGAGTGGTAGGAAGTATTGTGCACCTAATGGAAAATTGGAGCAAGTCAGATAAATAGCATAAGAATAACATAAGAAAGGATCGTTTAGTTTTTGTTGCACTGTATAACTGGTGTCAGTGTGATCCCTTACATTTCCACTCATGTTGGTGTTATTGAACTTTACCCAGCACTAAATTCACGTTCTCTACACAATGCTGCTGCCCTTGACACGACAAACCAATTGTTACACAAACATTTCTTAGCTTTTTCTTCAAACAGCAGTGTCCTGTTACTGCCATGAGTTGATACAAGGAAATTGTGAAATATTCCTGAGGCCTTTAAGCAGCATGTGAATTCAGTTCCCTAATGGGCGAACACCAAGAATTTCTTCATCATGTTTGGGTCACAACCACAGTATGAGATAAGCTGAATCCAGAAAAACAGACAGGTTCAACAATGTAAAAATCAGCTGTTTGAAAACCGTGCATTGAGTGATTTATGCAGGTGCTGTAGACCGAGATTAAATTTGTCCCCTTTAATATTTATTCCATCAATTGACTATGAATGTGCTATGCTCTAGCCTTTACTATTCATCAGTGTTTCAGCCACTTAAATAAAAAAAGGATAAAAATTAAGTGATGAGAGAGAGCTAATTGGAACAGGAGCTCATCACATGGAATGAAAAAGGTAGGCATCAGGTGAAGCCAGTGCAACATGGTGCTGACCTAGAAGAATATTAAAATGGTGGCAGTTACATAAATACTTCCCTCAATTAAAAGATGACAAGAGGGCAGGGTAGGAGTCTGGGTAACAGTTTAATGCATAGCAAGAAGGAAAATTATAGATTTTTTAAAAGTACTAGTTAAAGGCAACAGAGTGATGAAATAAATTTGTCCATGAACTAATCAGCTGTAAATGTGACATGGAATATTTTCCAAGGGCTTTGTGATTAAGTGTAGTAGTGCCATGATATGAGTCATCACATACACAGTAGATGTATCCCCATGTTACTATAATACAAACAATTGTAAATTGAATTAGATGTGCAAAGTATGATTATACTGCTGTAATTCTTGACTTCCACCACTTGGTGGTGCTATTGCTAAACTCAATACAGGTACTGGAATACATTTCACAGTTCAAACCACTATTGCTTTGCAGAAATAAATAATTTTCACTTGCACATTCTCAGGATATCCAAACATAATTCACAGCCAAATAATGACTGTTATAGTCCTGTCATTATTATGTGGGAAAACCTTACAGCTAATTTGTTTATAGTAAGGTCCAACAATCAATAAGTAAGATGATCAATTAATCTGTTTTGAGGTATTGCTGGTTCAAAGAATGTTGCTCAAGACACCAGATCCCAACTGTGGCGCAACAGTGTGTAATTTTGTTCTATTGAGTGGAATATGCAGAATAAGGCTAACAAGAAGACCAAACACAACCTACTCTCTCACCAAGAGCATGCACCGGCCAGCTATCGAAAGTCAATGGAATGAAAGCCTACCAGTGGGTTAGTTTTTAAGAGTATTCATAGCTACACATGTACTATTAATATGACCCTGCATTTTAAAGAAGTTTGCCAACTAATGCCTCCCAAGTTCAGGATTGCTTCCAATGCATTTCGACCTTGTGAACTCCCTTCTTAATATGACTAACCAGAGGAGCTCTTCCTCAGTGATGTCACACCTTGGGTCCTGAACCATTCCCTGAACCTCTCACTTCAATGTTCCCAGAACTCTTTTCTCAAACTCTGGAAACTCATCAAAGTATGGATATGGATATCACTATATTTCTTATAAAATATTCTAAAATCTAATCATAGGCAGTAACAAACTGCACCTGACAACATCTCCAATTCATTTAACTTTTCTTCCAATTCAACACGCATATCTTCAAGAAACTTTATGATGTCTTCATGAGTGCATGGTATACCTTCTGCCATCTACAAAAAAATTGAGAGCACAATAATTTTCAGAAATAATTTAAGATTATACATAACAACTTACCTGTATTAAAGCAATGATAGACAATTGTGATCTGTTCTTCAGCAATTACAACAAATTTGATGGGTATTATTTTAGTTCTTAAGAATTTCATCATTCAGCAATTTCATGTCAAGGTAAGCAAACAAAGGCTGCGGGATTCTCACTATAATAACCCTCCCAGCAAACATTTCTGAGGCTGCTAATATAATGGTGCACACATAATATACTAAAATATGTCCGATGCCTGTTACCCGTATTATCAGATGTAGGGGCAGAATTTTACGTCCCGTGTGTGGGTGCGCACCTGACCCAATTGGGTGTAAAATTGCACACGATGAGGTCAGGTGAGCATACCAATGTTATTGCACACTCACGCAGTATTTCGAACGGCAGGTATGCGCGGGTGTCGGAGTAACGCCCGCCATTAATTAAGAGGCCACTTAAGACCCTTATCAGTCCAACTGATGGCAATTTTTCCTTGCCAGTGCGATTTCGTGCTCATCGTGTGGGCAAAACGGGCAGGCGGCTAGCCGACATTTTCAAAAACCTCACCCGAAGGCAGGATTAAAAGGGTCAGCAGCATTGCCAGTGTGAATAGCGAGGAGCTTTGGAGATAGTTTGCTGCTAGTTGCGTATTGGTACTTGGCAGCCTCATCTCTGTTCAGGGCTTCATTCTTAGCATTTCCAGGCTTCATTTCAGGACTTATTGGTGTCTGCCAGGCCCCCGGAGGATTCAGACCGTGTGGACCCTTCCAGGTATCAGACAGCCTTCTGTTACCCTGGTAATGGGGACTGCGGTCTCCATTGGAGGCACCTCATCTGAGGAGAAAGAGAGGGGCAGAAGGGAGAGGAGCCCGGTGTCCCAATGCAGCTTCCAGGGGATGGGCTTGTGGGAGGAAGGAAGGTGCAGGCAGAAGGGGTGCAGGGCCAGCAGGAAGTCCAAGGCGGAGGGGGTCGTTGAAAACGCCACTATCCTGCTGCCAGGGTTTACAGGCAGTAATGCAGCTACCTCAATTTGTCTGAGATGTAATGCCGAAGGAGGCTCCGCCTCTCAAAGGAGAGCATGACCTCCATTTGTTAGATGATTAGGCCTGAGATAAGCTCTGAGTGTATGGGTGGACACCTCATGTCAGTGGCTCTGAAGATCACAGTGGCCCTCAATTCCTATGCCTCGGGCTCTTTCCAGGGGTAAGTGGGAGATGTGTGTGGAGTCTCCCAATCAGCTGTCCACAGTTGTGTCAAGCTGGTGACACAAGCTCTGCTCAGGCGGGTACTGACCTTTATTCTTTACTGTACGGACGAGGCTGGCCAGGAAAAGCAAGCCAGGGGCTTTGCAGCGTTTGCTGGATTCCCCACATCCAAAGGTGCCATCGACTGCACACGTGTCCATCAAGGCATCAGCAGGTCAGCCAGGTGCCTTCGTCAACAGGAAGGGATAGTGTGTGACCACAGGATGCTGATTCTGCAAGGTACCCTGGCAGCTCCATGATGATAACATCCTCAGATACTCCCAGGTGCCAAGGCTTTTCAGCACTCCAGCCCGACTGGATGGATGGCTGCTGGGTGACAAGGGCTATCCATTGAAGACGTAGCTCATGACGCCTCTCCACAATCCAGGAACAGAGGTAGAGAAGCGTTACGAGTCATGCCTCCCCAAGGGCAGTGTTAGAGAGGACGATAGGTCTTCTCAAGATGTGCTTCCGATGCCTAGACTGTTCAGTGGGAGCACTACAATATCCCTCAGAGCAGGTGTCACTGAGAGTGGTTGCATGCTGCACTCACCACAATCTGGCACTGCCAAGGAGGGATCCACTGGAGGAAGAGAATCTTGACGCTGCTGCACAGGCCACAGATGATGAGTCCAGCAGTCAGTCCGAAGATGAGCATGGTGAGGAGAATGCTGATCGCATGTATCCAGACCTCAGTAATCTGCAGGGAGACAGGGACCCAGGGACGCCTTGATTCAACGATCCTTCAGCTAGGCTACCAAAGATCAGCTTCAACCACATGCCAGGGCTGCTGCCTCCATCCTGGATGTCTGAAAGGACCCTTTCATTTGAAAACATAGAACGCTCAATGCCTGTGCAATAAAGCTCAGAGCCACCAAGGTCCAAGCATTACATTCTGCATTTCCTGCACCAATGAAATTAAAAAAGTGAAGCATACTCAGGCCATGATAGCAAAAACACAATTTGTCTCACACTGATAGTTCAATAATATTTACATCAACTTCTCCGGTCTTAATTCCCAGACCAGTATACATTAATTAAACATAAATGAATATAAAATCACCTGCGACCTGTCCCTCTTGTGCTCATGGTGCCTTTACATTTATGCTTTCGAGTGATATGTCTAGGTGCTCCCCCCTTACTGGCACCGGCATTGGAGACAGCCTGCTGACCCTGGCTGGCCTTGATTACCTTGGCAGTCGTCCTCTGGCCAGTGGAGCCTGTGCTGGTCCCGCCTGGGGCTGGGAGCAGCCAGTGCCACAGCTAGCATCGCTCCATTTGCTGCAGCTTCATCAGATGCCAGCTGGATGACACTGGCACAGGGGCAGAGGAGCTGTTGCCATCATCCAGAGCGCCATGAAAGGAACCTGCAGAGGCGACAGGCAGCTCGTGTGCCAGCATGAGGTCGCTCTGGAATCCCTGCTCACCACTGATGGACGAGCACCTAGCTGGGATGCTGGGTGCCTCATCCATCTCCCACACAGACCTGAGGTCATTGCCTGTGTATGGGCTTGCAGGTCCGAGCACAACCCCAGGAACCCCTGATTCTGCTCCTGGAGCTGCCTCTCTATGTGAGTTGCCACTCTCTCAATGGAGAAGGCATTGCACTCAGCCATGAGAGTCAACACAGTGTTTATGCTCCACATGGACTCCTCCATAACAGAGACCATGGCACGCATACCCTCATGGATCTCCGCCAGATCCTCCCGCACATCTCGCTGGATCCAGCATCTGCCACCTAATGGACAACTCCAGAAGCTCATCATCAGCCTTCGACTGAGCACTGTCCTGTCCCCAATAGTCTTCTGACTGCCAGCCCCTTGGGCACTCTCTGCCTCCGCCTGCACCTCAAGCAAGTGTGAAGTGCCCTCACCAATGTGCACCGAGAATACTAGCTGCCGAACTAATGCCCACCAAGGTGCTTCTATATACACTGCTACCTGCTTTAGAGAATGGGTGTGATGCAGGTGCAACAGAAGCTTGGTGGTCCTACGATGTCAGGGGTCACCCTTCTTCGGGGTTCGCAGAGCGCACGCCTGTTGGCAAACCCAAAAGGAAGAACAAGGACATGTCATTAGTTAAAGTCAACACATTGTAACTGTGTATGCTAGGAACCCTGATGTGAAACCATGGAGGTCTGCATCACGGTGCCCTCGTCTTCCAATGATCAATGGGGACTCCAGGTTCGCGGCTCACGTCAATGAAGAGACTACACTAGAATAGTTGCACAAACCAAAAGTTTCACCTCTGCGCACTGCACTCTTAACTTTGTCTGACAACCCACCTCTCCATGCCAGGTAGAGCTCCAGGGCATCTTGCTCAGGTCGGGACACGATTAGGGGGCTACCGGGGCCTCCGCTGGTCCACGACCTTCCAATATTATTGTGGATCGTCTTCTCCCAAAACACCAGAGGTGCATTGATTAGTCCACTCTGTATCTGCAGCTCCATTGCAGCTTGGCCAACCCTAGCTGAAGAACATCTAGCTGGACACATCCAAGTCGTGGCCCTCGAACCGCAAGGCACTCAGTCCAAGCAGCCAGGGCTCACACCCTTGGCCAGCTCCGACATGGCTGACAGCTGGCACTCAGACTCTAGCAACCCTGAGATCCACAGGAGGAAGGCCACACCTTAACACTTCTGCGCACTGACCCGTGCCTATGCCAACACGGTACTCACCCTTCTTGAGCGCAGCAGGTCATTGGAGCACTTCCGGCACTGGACCCAGGTGCACCGTACCACATTATGGTTGTTCACCATTGCTACAATCTCTTCCCATGCCCTCTTTGTGAGGTGTGGTGGCCTCCTCCTCCCTCTTTGAGGCCAAGGGTGGACCTCCTGGCTGCAACCTCCTCCAGGACAGCAAGGCTTTCATCAGAAAAGTGGAGGTTAAGTGTTCACCTGACCTGTCCTCCCATGTCCAACCGTACTCAAATCCATAGTGAGAGTACAGGAGACGTCCTTCTGTTGCAGCCTTCCAGGCAGGGGCTGCCTGGGCCACTTTTACACTGGCCACCGGGTCGCCATTGTAACTGGCAGCTAATAGGGCCCGCCCCCACTAAGACTTTCCCGGCCAGTGTGGAGCCGTGTTTCACGCTGGGCAGGCCCTAATCCTACCTCTAATCTGGGAAATCCTTCAGGCAATCTTTTCAATAGGCTGAAGTTAAATAAAATGTAATCCTGGTTTCTAAAATTATATTGATCAATTTGACGAATGGTTCCTTTAAAATCTTTCTGAGTTTCTTTTCCAAGCAAAAATTAATGTTTCATCCAACTCCAGTTATCAGTAGAACTGCTTCATTTCTATTAAGATTCATGTTTAAAAATATGTTCTCCAAACACTCACAAGTTGAATATCTTCATTTACCGTGCTGATCTTGAAGGATTATTCAGTTTCCTCAGTCCGCTTCAGCATTCACTCCTCCCTCCCAGTACATCTGGTCAGCCTGGAAATATCAACTCCTACCCAGTTGATATATCTTGAGAATGCAGTTTTTAGTAGGCTTTGGTTCTAACAGAACAGTCAGTGGGTTTCAAGCTTGAATCAGCTGCCTTCCTTTCACAAAATCCTAGAACTGTCTTGAAAACTATCGTGATCTGATATTTGCTGATAACATTATTTATTGATCAACATGTCAAAAACAATCTCTTAAATTTATTTTCTTTACCTTTTCTTCCTCACAAGTTTGCCAACATAAAATTCAGTAATTTTATTTGCGGATATTTCCGAACATTCTTCGATCCAGGTTCGTTAATTCATTCAGTTTAACTTATCTCACAGAAAGATAGACTGCAACATATACCCTACTTCATTAATATTACCACATACTACTCAACAAGTTGTCCGTGCCTCATCCACATCAAAGGCCAATTTATGAAAGGAGCTGCCTAATTAATTGTAGCAAGATTATGAAGGGCAGCTGTTTGGTACCAATGCATACATTTTCCATATATTCTACTGTGATCCAGCATATCTGGTACCCCTGGCTTAGTGCTGATTTATCTTGTACTTTGTGAGCTCAATTTCATTCCTCATGTTTAATTACAATTCTATCTCCATCTTCCTTATGGTCAGTTAGTTGTACCATAATCCCATTTCCATCTTCCTTATGGTCAGTTAATGGTACAACGATCCTATCTCCATCTGCATTTAAGCATAATTTTGGAATGTCACATCAGGGGCAAATCTAAACAAAATATTAACTTGTAGGCAATGCGTAAATAATAGTTAAAACATAAAAAAATGTAATGGCAGAAATGTATTGATCTCTTTGTAATATATACAAATTAATGAGCAATTCAGTAAAATATACTTCTCTTATCTACCATCAGCACATTTAGTCAGTGAAGGAAATTTGCATGCTATTTTGACAGCTGTGAAGTATCAAACCACTCACCACACAAACATTCCATGCTGTGCCATGTGTCCTACTCACACTCTCCATCTGTTTCCATGCAGGAGAAGCTTGCTCACATCAGCAGGGAGAGGTCCCAGATCGGGGGTGAAGTGGCCCACATTAGTGTGCCACCGCACTGACTGGTGAGCCATGGACTGTGCCTTTGGCGATGGTGAGGTCGGAGGCAAACAATCTTGTGAGGATCCTGCACCATATCATTCCTCTCTCAATGCATCTGTAAGCACTCTCTCTCCTGCTTTTGACTGTGCTGCCATACACTAATTATCTCTACTTTGGTTCACAGGGAACTCTGCCAAACGACCAACACCCTTAGCCGGGCAGTCCCTCAGCTCCATCCACCTCCCACAGTTACCTCAACTACAGCTCTTCACACCCTTCTTCCTGTAAGGACTCCATTCCATTCTCTCAGTTCCTCCGCCTCCGTCACGTGTTCCAATGATGCCACCTTCCAAAATGGCGCTTCTCACATATCTTCCTTTTTCCTTAACTGAGGATTTCCCCCCACTGTGGTTGATAGGGCTCTGTCCCATGTCCCACCCACCTCCCGCACCTCTACCCTCACCCTTTCCCCTCCCTCCCAGAACCATGATAGCGTGCCCCTTGTCCTCACTTTTAACCCCGCCAGCCTCCACTTTCAAAGGACTATCCTCCGCCAATTCCTGCATGATGCTATCACCAAATACATCTTCCCCTCGCCCCCACATCCCCCATCAGAGGGACCGTTCCCTCTATGACACCGTGGTCCATTGCTCCATCATCCCCTTCCCACGGTACCTTTCCATGCAATCACAGAAGGTGCAACACCTGCCCCTTTACATCCTCTCTCTTCACTGTTCAAGGCCCCAAACACTCCTTTCAGGTGAAGCAGCGCTTTACTTGCACCTCCTTCAATTTGGTCTACTGCATTCGCTGTTCCCAATGTGGTCTCCTTTACATTGGGGAGACTAAACGCAACTGGGTGAGCGATTTGCGGAACACCTTCGCTCCGTCTGCAAGCATGACCCAGACCTTGCTGTCGCTTGCCATTTCAACACATCATCCTGCTCTCATGCCCACATGCCTGTCCTTGGCCTGCTGCAATGTTTCAGTGAAGCCCAACGCAAACTGGAGGAACAGCACCTCATCTTCCGATTAGGCACATTACAGCCTTTTGGACTTAACATTGAGTTCAACAACTTCAGAGCATGAACTCTCTCCTCCCTCTTGCCCCTTTTTTAATACAATTTTTATTTATTTATTTACTTTAAATTTTTTTTAAATGTTATTTTATTCTTTTATTTATTTGTTCATCTTTTCATCCATTTTCTCCAAACCTACCCCCCCACCCCTCTCTCCCCACAGGGCCATCTGTCACTTGTTTTTATGCTTGTTCTGCTTTTAACACCTTCTGCTATCTTATCTTTATGCCACTATCAGCACCTTCTTTACTCTTTACCACTACCGTTAACATTCCAATTGCCTTAGTCTCTCCTTAGCTGTCACCTATCCCTGACCTACTATCTCATTCCACCTGCTCCACCACCTCTTAAATAGTATAAAAATCATATTTCTACTTTTCTTTAGCTCTGGCGAAGAGTCATACAGACTCAAAACGTTAACTCTGTTTCTCGCTCCATAGATGCTGCCAAACATGCTGAGATTTTCCAGTATTTTCTGTTTTTATTTCAGACTTCCAGCATCCGCAGTATTTTATTTTTATCCATTTCCTTTCCCCCATTACTGTTGACTCCCCCAGCATCACCTTCCACCTCCTCTCCGTGACCCACCAGTCACAACCCTTTTCCTTTGAGGATGTCCAGGTGAACATTCACATTCCCTTCCTTCCTGAAAGTCCCACCCCCATCTACACTAACCTCCCCGACCTCCTCCTTCCCATCCCCAGGGTCCGTATTTGCCTCCAAGTCCCCACCCACCACTTTTGTCATCCCTTCTACTGTTACCGTCAAACCCTCATCCTCCCACCTCACTCTGCCCTTGGTCATTCTCACCATTCCCCCCTACCCCGCCCATCCTCAGTTCGCTCCCCAGGAGACAGTCATGAACCCATCAGAACCCTCTCTTGTATGTTCATCTGGATAGCCTCCCTCCGGACCCCTTCCCCCCAGGAACTCCTTACCCCCTTGGAACCCTTATCCCTCTTAGAATCCTCCCCCCCCACCCCCCCACCCAGTCCTCCCCCTAACCCTGGACTCCACCCCCACTTAGTCTTCCCCTTTCCTGACTCCTTCAGACACCCTTACTTCTTCCACCAGCCTTACTTTTTCCTCCACCCTTACTCCCTCCCCTCTCCACACTCCTTCCTTCCTCCCAGGCTCCCTTCCGCACACAACCCTCCCCCCCATACCCTTTCTGCTCTCCACATTCTTTCCTGCCCCCAGACTCCCTCGGCTCTCCACACTCCTTGCTTTCCTGGACTCCCTCCCCTCTCCGCACTCTTTCTCCCCTCCGAACTTCCTGCCTTATACCTTCCACCCCCCCCTTACACCTAGCTCCCCAGTTGCTGTCTTCTCCAGTTACCCCCCTTCCCCCCACCCCCTTCCAACCTCCCCTCTGACACCGTCATTCCCCCCTCCCAACCTTAACCCATCCTGACACCTCTTCGTCTCCCAGTCAATCCCAGACCTTCCTCTCCCATGCCAGCCCAACCCCACCACCATCCCGCCAGTACATCTTCTTCTCCCAAATACAACTGCACCTTCTTCTCCATTCCCTCGACCATCATCAGCCTCACGTCTGCAATGGAGCTCTTTTTTAAGGCGATCTCCAACTGTGTTTTCAATTTAGATGCACTTCTCTCAAGTCGGGCTTCGGTTTATTTGGTTTTTCATGCTTTGAGAATCTGGGTTCCTTCTGCAGCTTCTCTGGGATTTTGGGGTCCATCCTTAACTGTCACCATGTTGTAAGGTTATTTGGTGTTCCACTAAGAGGGCTGGAGGCTTGTATGGTTGAACATAAACCGTTTATTGGTATCCCATATGTATATACCATATCCAAGGTACTGCCATGCATGGGTGCTGATTCCTTCCAGACTCTACTACACACAGTCTACCACCAGCCACAGTATTTGTGCTTCAGGTCAACAGTAACAGTTGACAGTGGGGGATTCAGCAATGGTAATGCCATTGAGTATCATGGGGAAATGGTTAGATTCTCTCTTGTTGGAGATGGTCATTGCCTGGAGTTTATGTGAGACAAACTTACATCTCCATCCTATGGCATTGCATCCTTCCCATGCCAGCCCTCTCATATCCTCCCCATCCCATTCCTTTCATTTCTCTCATTTCATTCCCATCCCACACCTTCCAGGTTATCAAACCCTGTCAGAAAATGCGGCAGACAAAACCAATGTATTATTGTTACTCAAAGGAAAATAAACACTTAGTTATCAACTCCTTTGACACACAAGATTGGAGGAGAAGCAAGCTCTCCAGATTAAAAGGGATAAGGGAGAGAAGCTGGAAATTACATTAATATCCAGCAACTTCAGGGAGATCCTAGTCCCAAAATATCACATTACAGGATTTTTAACAAGATAACCACGCCAAATTCTTGTTAGAATTCATGTTTTAAAAAATACTAAATTGAATGCAACACTCAAATGGATTAACAGTACAGCTGGGAAATGCAGATGAAGATTGGGAGGAGAGTTTGAATCAGATAGAGTGCTTCAAAACAATGAAAGTTCGTTCAGATATTCCAGTGAACTGAATCCCAGGGATACTTTTGTTGATTTGAGCACAGCCTGAGGTGTGAGCATAATGTTGAGAAAGAGGAGGGGCAGTGACTTCGACAAGAGGATTTTCACTGAGAAGCAAATTAAAATGTCCAGTTCAATCCTTTGCACTGAGAAAAGAAATATTGAGGTAGGTACAGCAGCGGCCAATGTCTGGACAAGAGGGTCAATTTTGTACACGAGAAAGATACATATTAATAAATGACCACCCAGTTGGACTGATTAACTTTAGGGTATAGCTTGGTGATTGAATTGAGAGTGTAGTTTGGTGACTGAGTTTCAGGTGTAGTTTGGTGACTGAGTTTTGGGTGTAGTTTGGTGACTGAGTTTAGGGTGCAGTTTGGTGACTGAGTTTCGGGTGTAGTTTGGTGACTGAGTTTAGGGTGCAGTTTGGTGACTGAGTTTCGGGTGTAGTTTGGTGACTGAGTTTCGGGTGCAGTTTGGTGACTGAGTTTCGGGTGTAGTTTGGTGACTGAGTTTAGGGTGCAGTTTGGTGACTGAGTTTTGGGTGTAGTTTGGTGACTGAGTTTCGGGTGCAGTTTGGTGACTGAGTTTCGGGCATAGTTTGGTGACTGAGTTTAGGGTGCAGTTTGGTGACTGAGTTTCGGGCGTAGTTTGGTGACTGAATTTAGGGTGCACTTTGGTGACTGAGTTTTGGGCGTAGTTTGGTGACTGAATTTAGGGTGCAGTTTGGTGACTGAGTTTAGGGTGCAGTTTGGTGACTGAGTTTCGGGTGCAGTTTGGTGACTGAGTTTCGGGTGTAGTTTGGTGACTGAGTTTAGGGTGCAGTTTGGTGACTGAGTTTAGGGCGCAGTTTGGTGACTGAGTTTCGGGCGTAGTTTGGTGACTGAATTTAGGGTGCACTTTGGTGACTGAGTTTAGGGTGCAGTTTGGTGACTGAGTTTCGGGTGTAGTTTGGTGACTGAGTTTAGGGTGCAGTTTGGTGACTGAGTTTCGGGCATAGTTTGGTGACTGAGTTTAGGGTGCAGTTTGGTGACTGAGTTTCGGGCGTAGTTTGGTGACTGAATTTAGGGTGCACTTTGGTGACTGAGTTTTGGGCGTAGTTTGGTGACTGAATTTAGGGTGCAGTTTGGTGACTGAGTTTAGGGTGCAGTTTGGTGACTGAGCTTCGGGTGCAGTTTGGTGACTGAGTTTAGGGTGCAGTTTGGTGACTGAGTTTAGGGTGCAGTTGGTGACTGAGTTTTGGGTGCAGTTTGGTGACTGAGTTTCGGATGCAGTTTGGTGACTGAGTTTAGGGTGCAGTTTAGTAACTAATAGAGAGTGACGTTTCCTGGTTGAATTTAGAGTGTAGTTTGGTGATTGAATTGAGGATGTAGTTTGGTGATTGAATTGAGGGGGTAGTTTGGTGATTGAATTGAGGATGTAGTTTGGTGATTGAATTGAGGATGTAGTTTGGTGATTGAATTGAGGGGGTAGTTTGGTGATTGAATTGAGGATGTAGTTTGGTGATTGAATTGAGGATGTAGTTTGGTGATTGAATTGAGGGGGTAGTTTGGTGATTGGGAGAGGTACCTGCGGCCTGATGATTGCTGTATCCTGACTGTAAGCCATGGTCCGGTGAGCTTCCCACCTGTTCCAGAGCCAGACATGAAGGCTCCTCCCGCCAAAATTAACCGCCACCCGGCGCGGGGAGGCTGCGCAAGGAGAGAGAGAGAGAGACAGAAAAGTGTGAGGAACGCCCTGGGGCGGGGGAGTCTGCGATCGCGCGCGGGATGGAGGAGGCGCGTGAGCTGACCAACTGTCAAACCGCTCTGCAAAGCTCCGTCACCTCCCTTTAAAGTGTCGGGAATTCCTGGAGCCCGCCAAAAACACAAGTACAGCACCGACCAATGGAAGGGTGGGTAAAGATGGTCATTAACTTTTGGTCAGTTGACCAATGCCAACATGTCACTAGAAATATCCCCAAATCCCCATTGATGCATGTACTGTTTGTGTTTTGCCGAATTATTTTTTTTCTTGGTCCCGCATAATTTTGATTTGTTGGAATGTCAGCAAAAATGTATCAATAATTTCATGGCACAATGTGCATGCTAACCTACAATGCTCCAAAAAAACCTTCAAATAGGTTAAAAAAGCACAATAAAAGTTTGTGGCTAAGGCCATTGCTTCTACAACAACTCGCATTTATGTTGCACTGGCATCTTTGCAAAAATGCTTCAAGCTGAGTGATTAAGTTAAATTTCTCTCAATTCCATCAGATTTCAGGATTTTTACTGGCATTTTTCCTCACATCCTGCAATTCCGGGAGCTGGAATTTCCTCACTAGGCACAACCCATGAATGCATCCATTCTACTGATCTCCCGTTACCTACCGACCTGGTTAGAATATGCCCGAAAGTGTAAATGGGTATAAATCAGGAAAACCTATGGTCCTGAGGAAAGTAGGAATATTCCCCCATATATTGCTTCAGTAAGAATGAAAGTTAAAGTTTGATTCGATCCAACAATCAATCATGCACATCAGGCACAGAAAGCACAATTCATTTTTAATAATGTTAGAAACACCACTTAATTACTTTTATTATGTCCTTAAAAATCCTGACTGCTCAAACAGTGAAGAGATTCCAAAATTCCAAATTTGAAGAGGTCCCAATTTTAAGCAGAAAGGCCTGTCTGTTCTGAGATGATGTTTTCATTTCTGGATAGGCACCCATTTCACCAGGTTTATTCCTATGGTGTAAGGTACCATGGCCTGGATTTTGCGGTTAGTGGCAAAGCAAGGTTGCTCACTGCTGACCTTGAAGAAAGCTGCCCTCAACCTCTGTGGTGTGATTTCCCCTTTTCCCAAGTTACCATCAATTTTAATGGAGTAATGACAGCTGATGATGACCGTTTTGCTGTCATTAAGATTTGCCACCATTACCATTGTAAAATTTGGTCTTTGTGTTTGACTGTGAGGAGAACTAGGGAAAGAGTGTCAATGCAAAATCTACTAAACAATCCAATTACATTCTTCAAAACATCAAAATAAGATTATATGAAGAAAGGCCTCTATGGGATTGATAACAGTGCTATGAGGACTTCTATTCATACAGTAGAAATAACCTTTGTGCTTTAGAGTGCAGGAGATAAATCAATGTCAGAAACAATGAATAGACATCACCTACATCAACACGTCTGGAAATTTTTAAGGAAAAGGTGAGAGCTCTGTGCCACAGTAGCAACGTTGAATTTCTTTGCCAGTTTTCCCCAAATGCATATCACTTATGCCATTTCTTTGATGTTTCTGCAGATCTTGCACCAAAGTTATAATTAGAAATTGGGAGAACTCCAGGAAAGTTCAATCTTATCATGTTTATTATCAGGAATCATTGGCTGATTAAAAACAATCCATTTAGAACCAATTTTGTTTACACTAAGCTGAATGTGTAAGGAAGTCTGGAATTACAAAGAGTAAATCAGTTCTGCAGTTTCAAATGCCATCATTTGTTGAGATGATTGAATTGAAACATTTAAAATTGCTGTCAAAAAGGATTGATAATCATAGAAGCACAAAATTGTTACGAAACAGAAGGAGGCCATTTGGCCCATTGTGTCTGCACTAGTTCTCCAAATGTCCATTATGACTTAGTGCCATTCTCCTGCCTTTTCCTGTAACTCTGCACATTGTTTCTATTTAAATAATCATCTAATGTCCTCTTGAATGCCTCAATTGAACCTGCCTCCACCACACTTCCAGGCAGTGCATTCCAGACCTGAACCACACTTTGTAAAAAAGATTTTTCTCACGTAACATTTGCTTCTTTTGAAAATCACTTTAAAACTGTGCCCTCTCATTCTCAATTCTTTTACAAGCAGGAACAGTTTCTCCCTATCTACTCTATCCAGCCTCCTCATAATTTTGAACACCTCTACTGAATCTCCTCTTAGCCTTTTCCTCTCCAACGAGAACAGTCCCAACCTCTCCAATCTATCTTCGTAACTCAAGTTTCTCATCTCTAGAACTATTCTTGTAAACCTCTTCTGTACTCTCTCCAATGTGTTCACATCCTTCCTATAGTGTGGCATCCAGAACTGTACACAATCCTCCAGCTGAGGTCTAACTAGTGTCTTATATAAGCTCATCATAACCTCCCTACTCTTGTATTCTATGCCCCTATTAAGAAAGCCCAGGATGTTGTATGCTTTATTATCTGCTTTCTCCACCTTTCCTGCCATCTTCAATGATCTATGCATATATACACACACAAAGGTCCCTCTGCTCCTGAATACTCTTAAGAATTGTACCCCTTACTTAATATTGCCTCTCCATGTTCTTCCTATCAAATGCATCAGCTCACACTTCTCCACATTGAACTTCATCTGTCATCTATCTGTCCACTCCACCAACTTGTTTATGTCCTTTTGAAGTCCTATACTGTTCTCCTCACAGTTTACAATGTTTCCGAGTTTCGTATCATCCACAAACTTTGCATTTGTCCCCTGCACACCAAGATCTAAATCATTAATGTACTTCAGGAAAAGCAAGGGTCCCAATACTGACTCCGGGGAACTCCACTACAAACCTTCTTGCAGTCTGAAAAATATCCATTGACCATTGTGCTCTGTTTCCTATTACTCAGCCAATTTTGTATCTATGTTGCTACTGTCCCTCATTCCATGATCTATAATTTTTCACACATGTTAATTAAAGAAAAAACATCAGCTTTTGAAGAAATGAACTATTACTGGTTTGTAAGGAAGCAAAAGAGGTTGAAAAATTAAATGAATAACAAGATCAATAGCAAAAAATATACCAGCAAAGAGCTTTTACAAACATAGTTGGGTTTATTTTCACTGCGATTCATCCCTTTTATGTGAGGAAACAGGGTGGTGGTTGATTAAACATTGAAAAAATTAAATCGCTCATCCATTCGCCCAAGGCTGCTCGATATAATTTTCACGCAAGCTTTGAAATGGCAGCTAGTTCTCCCACACAAAACATTGTGAAATGGAGGAAGCAAAATATCTGAAAAAGAGTGAACAAGATTGGGAGCTGTACTACAATAATCAAAGGCATTGAAGTTACAATTAAAAATAGATTGCTATGCTTCCAGCACAACCTCATGCTCCTGCCCAACGCCTCCCTAAAAATACATTTGGTGAAATAATAAAACAATTGCTGGTTTGGAGGGAAGCAAAATAACTGGAGTAATAATACAAAATAATAAAATATTCAATTGAGCAACTTGAGTATTCAGATTCAAGAGTACATAAGTCATAGTAAATGTTGACTTTTAAAGTGAAATGTTTGTTTGTTGTGATTATGGATATGCTTTTTGACAGAAAATGATTCCGAAATTTCTTGGCCCCTGCAAAAAATTGGATTCCTGTCCAGAGTGATATGGAGCCATTTTATTGGAGTGAGACAATTTGCTGCCTGTCCCATGAGTTAAGACATTTCCCTCACCCTTCAGCCTGAAAAGCTTTTGTCCTGCAAGTTGTTGGAAGTCTTAGCTAATAACACAGCAAGAGCAATGGAATATCTCTCACCTTGGTGAATGCCTGTATCCTTAACCAAAGAAATTTAAGGATTGAGAAAGAAACAGAGGAATGATGGAGAAGGAAATAGTTTGACTTAGAATCAAACCAGGTAAAGAAAGAGAAAGAAAAGAGGGAACTAAAACTTGTATTGAGAGACAGAAAGAAAAGGAATAGAATGAAAAATTAAGAAAAATGTAACATTTTAAAATTTTAAGGATCTCTAATGACATTTTTAAGAATGAGAATCCACAGTTTAAATCGTGTCCTATCAGGGTTGGAGGGATTGAGTGGCAACATAGCAATAAAAATCTTGCTCTTAAAAGATACATGTGTTGTTCAGTTCCAACCCCTATCTGTAGCAAATTTAGTTGGCAATTAATGTGCAAATGCACCAAATTCATGAAACTCACAAGGAGCTTTAGAGTGAGCTGCCATTTCATGAGGCTACTGGTGGAGTTGTACTTCTTTTCCAGCAACTTGTGGGTATTCTCATTTCACAACATGTCTCTTCCTCATGATGCATTAATAATGGCATGCACTTTAAATTCTTTGTTAATTGGCAGAAAAATCAGGGCCCTTATGTTTTGATGCAGGTTTCTTAGCAAACACAAGACTTTGCTGTAGGTAAAATGCTATACTTTAGTGAGGGTCATGACATTGATATTTAAGGACAACATTGAACATTTTGCGTAACTACTGGTTTAAAAACTCATCTTCACACCTTCAACCTCTGTGCCGAAAACATGCATTGATTAGTACCAATGACCAAATTCAACTGGGAAAATTGGCTGTACTGAATCACCTTATTAATACAGCCACTTCTTACATGATAAAAGAAATTTCTGACTCTGATTAGCATACAACCGCTAATTTCTATCCGATAGTAACAGATTGAAGAAATAAAGACATCATCCAGTACATGCTATTGGCAGTCACAGTTACCTAGAATTAGTGGGAGGAAACAAAATGGTAGATTTCATAATACAACAATGTGTTCTGCTCACTTAGAAGAGCTGGTAATAGACAAACATTTAAGGAGACTATTCTTATACATCACATTCCATTTGACAATGACATTAGTTACAACTGGAAGTCATTACTGCAAGATAACTAGCTAGAATCTCAATGAAATCATTACTGGACAACAATGTTATTGCATGATGGTCAGAAAGAATCTCTTGTCAAAGATGACAATTTCAGCAATTCAGCAGTCTTTAGCTGTTAGCTATACTAATGAAATGGTTTAACAGAAGGGACATCAGGAAAAAGCATTAAAGAGGAGACACATGATGCACAGAGGATTGGGAGAGACAAACAGCTTTAGAGTAAAGAGTAGTTCAGAAATAGAAGGGATCACACAGGGGAAAATGTGAGGCAGATTAAGATGGGTTTGCTGTACATATGTGTAAATGTATAGCACATGGTGAATAAAGCTAGTGAGCTGCCAGCACAAGTAGCCACATGGGATTTTAATATCGTGGCAAAAAAGGAGAACTATCTCAAGCAATTCAGGAATTGACACTTAATATTTCTGGCTACGATCTATTCAGGAATGATAGGGATGGTTAATAAAAGATGTGTGGTGATATTGAATAATGATACTGACCGGAATCTTCCGCAATTAGAAAATTTTTGAATGTATGGTCATTTCCAGGTCCTGACCTCACTCATTGCAGCAGTGTGCCCGCTAGCGACATCTTACTTCTGCTTCTTAGGCAGTCCCTCAGGGTCAAGGATGACTTGCTTCCACATTAAGAATGAGTTCACAGGTGACTGAAGAGTCCAATACATAACCTGCGGTCTCTGTCACAGGTGTGGTAGATGGTGGTAGGGGGAATGGTTGGGTGGCCTGGCTTGCCATGTGTTCCTTTGCTGTCAACGCTTGGCTTCAGCTAGCATTTGGCGATGAGACTCGAGGTATTCATCTCCTTCCTGGATGCTTTTCCTCCATTTCGGGCAATCTTGGGCTAAGGATTCCCAGATCGCAGTGGGGATGTTGCACTTTTGCAAGGAGGCTTTGAGGGTGTTCTTGAAGCGTTTCCTCTGCTCTGCTGGGGCTTACTTGCCACGTCGAGCCTGAGTAGAGCGCTTGTTTCGGGAGTCTTGTGTCAGGCATGTGAACGATGTGGCCTGCCCAGCGGAGTTGACGGGGCGTGGCCAATGCTTTGATGCTGGGTTATTGGCCTAAGCAAGAACACTGATGTTGGTGTGCCAATCCTGTCAATGGATCTGCAGGATCTTGCAGAGGCAGGGCTGGTGGTACGTCTCCAGAGTTTTGAGGCACCTGCTGTACATAGTCCACATCTCTGAGGCATATAGGAGGGTAGGTATCATTACTGCTCTGTAGACCATGAGCTTGGTGCTGGGTTTGAGGTCCTGGTCATCAAACACTCTCTTCCACGGGTGGCTGAAGGCTGCACTGGCACACTGCAGGTGGTGTTGAACCTCATCAAGGGCAATGTCTGCCTTTGTTGACAGTACTCTCCCAAGGTACAGAAAGTGGTCCACGTTGTTCTAGGCCTCGACGTGGATTTTGATAATTGAGGGGCAGTGCAGTGTGGAGGGGGCAGTTTGGTAGAGGACCTTTGTCTTACTGATGTTTAGTGTAAGGCCCGTGCTCTCATATGCCTTGGTAAAGTTGTTGACCATGGCTTAGAGTTCGGCCTCCAAGTGTGTGCAGACGCAAGCATCATCTGCATACTGTAGTTCAATGGCAGAGGATGGGATGACCTTGGATCTGGCCTGCAGGCGGCGGAGGTTGAACAGGTTCACACTGGTTCTGTAGTTTAGCTGCACTTCAGTGGGGAGCATGTTGAAGGCGAGGTGGAGCATTGCGGCAAGGAAGATCAAGAAGAGCGTCAGTGCGATGACACAGCCTTGCTTGACTCCGGTCCGAACATGGATTAGGTCTGTGGTGGATCTGTTGGTGAGGATCACAGATTGCATGTCATTGTGGACCAGGCGGAGGATGGTGATAAACTTTTGGGGGCAGCTGAAATGGAGGATGATGCTCCATAATCCTTTGTGATTGACAGTGCCAAAGGCTTTTGTGAGGTCTAGGAGGGCCTATATTTCTCTTGCAGTTGCTGCATGGTGAAGGTCATGTCCGTTGTGTCCCTTAGTGGGGTGGAATCCAAATTGCAACTCTGGGGGGAGCTCGTCAGCCACAGGGAGAAGGCAATTGAGGAGGATTCGCCGACAGCAGGGAGATTCCTCTATAATTACCACAGTCGGACTTGTCACCTTTTTTGAAGATGGTCATGATTATGGCGTCTCTGAGATCTCCTTCCAGATAAGGGTGATGGGGCCATGTATTCATGCTAATGGTGCTTCTCCGCCATGCTTTAGTGCTTTGGCGGGGGTTCCATCTACTCCTGATCTTCAGTGTTTCTATCTCGTGCCAGGTTGGGGTTGTGCTGAGATGGTGGGTGGGTAGGATGCTGAAGGATGGTGTCGAGGGCACTAGTGTTGAAGACAATCTCCGTTCAGAAGGTTTTCGAAGTGTTCCTTCCAGCGGACACTGACTGCCTCTCTGAGCACCTCTCCATTCTTGGGCAGCAGTGGAATGGGCCCTTGGATGCTTGGGCTATAGGTGGTCTTAACTGCGCTAAAGAAACCTCGCACAATATGGTTGTTGGCTAACTGTTGGTCTCCTGTGCTTTCTCCAGCCACCATCTGTTCTTTAGGTCTCGGGTTTGTTGTTGCACCCAGCCTTCAGCCATATGTAGAGCTGCTTTCTTGCTCTCCAGTTGGGTTTCAGGTTCAGAAATGCCTTGTGCTTGTGGCTTATCAGCTCCTGGATCTCCTGGTCATTCTCATCGAACCAATCCTGGTGTTTCCTGGTCAAGTGACCACTGGTTCGCAGGTGCTGATTATGGAAGTGTTGAGGGCAAACCAGGTGCTGTGGACGTTCTGTGTCTCTGGGTCACTGGGAGTTGCCAGGTTGGCAGTGAGGCACTGGCTGAATAGAGCTCTCGTATCAGGGTCCTTAAGCGCTTCAGTGTTGACTTTCCTGCAGTATTGTTTCTATTGCCTTCGCTGTTTTGGGGCTACATTGATGTTGATGACAAAGCGAATTAGGCAGTGATCTGTCCAGCAGTCATAGGCTCCTGTTATGGCGCGGGTGATATGCACGTCCTTGCAGTCCCTCACTTGGACAATGATGTAGTCGATCAGGTGCCAATCTTGGACCGAGGGTGTTGCAATGAGGCCTTGCGCTTGTCTCTCTGACAAAATAAGGTGTTGGTTTTGACAAGGCCGTGTTCTAGGCATTTTGTCAGGAGCAGGGTGCCGTTTGTGTTGAATTTCCCTACCCTCTCTCTGCCGATTACATTTCCCCAGAGGTCTGTGTCCTTCCCAACTCTGGTGATGAAGTCGCCAAGGAGGATTAGCTTATTGCCCGCTGGGACTCAGGCTGGAGTAAAATTCCTCTTTGGACTCATCTGTAGAACCCAGTGTTGGGGCATATGCGCTGAGGACTGTAGCACATTGGTTCTGGGCTAGGGTGAGCTGAAGGGTCATAAGGCACTTGTTTATCCCACAAGGGGTGTCTTTGTGACTGCCAACTAGTTTTTAATGGCAAAGCCAACACTGTGGAGGTGATGATCTTCTACTGGTTTACAAAAGAAGGTGTAACTGCCACCTTGTTCCTTAAGCTGGCCTTCCCCTGCTGGGTCTCACTTAGGGTGGTGATGTCCATGTCAAAACGTCTGAGCTCCCAGGCAACAATAGCAGTACACCGTTCCAGTCTGTTGCTGTTGGGGTTGTCCATGTGGGTCCTTACTTTCCAGGTCCTGAACTTCATTTTAAGAGGGTGGAAGATACCTGTGCTGAGTTCTTTTAATGTGGAACATGCTCACACAGTGGAGCCTGGTTTCCAGTTGTCTCGGACCGCCTTGCCACTGGACCAAGGCCTTGCTCCATCAAGCCCGTGTGATAGCTGGTGTGTAACGGCCAACCTACTTTAAAAGAACTCATGCACAGGCATCTTCCACCCCCTTGAAATCTTACAGGAGGTGGCCAATTAGCAAGCCACCTCCACCACTAAGTTTTCTATCCAATTGGGCACATTGACTGTGTTACTGAGGTGGGAGTTTGAACACAGTGCAGCCCATTGCTAGGGCGGCTAGGTAGTCTTCATGACAAAAATCAATAAATTTCTAGATAGTAAAGACATCAAGGAATATGGGATAGTTCAGGAAAATAACATTGAGATAGAACATCAGCCATGATCTAGTTGAATGGTGGAGCAGGCTCAAGGGGCCGAATAGCCTACTCCTGCTCTTATTTCCTCTGTTCCTATGTTTACTGCGTCACCAATGAGAGTGCTCCTGAGGGGCAAACAACAGTTGAAGGTGCTATTTTTACCAGGGGAATCACTTTACCGCTTCAGTCCCAGCACTGCTGGAGACATAAGTCTCCAGGAGATCCTGATGCAATGCCAAACCTCTGACTCTGGAATACAGCATCCTTGCTATTTTTTTGCAAGTGCACATTTAAAGCACTTTGAACTGATCGCATCTTGGACCTCCCTCTGTGAAGCTGCCTCCTCTGAGTTGCTGGGGCACTGCTAACACAAAGTGAGGCCCTGGAAACACTCAGAAAATTGCAGTTCTATGGTAAAGTTGGGTCCTTAAATACCTTGCTTAGATTCCCATCGCTGCTGGGCAGCTTCCTGTTATCACTGCAAGGGAAGGTGTGAGGAGGCGAGAACACATCAGGGAGCTGGCCCGACATTTTTTCAGACTCCTCCTAACCTTGGCCCCTCCCCTTGCCCCCTCCACTTCTAAAGCTCTCTCCATGGGATTGGGCAAACTCTGTCCATACAGCACCAAAAAATAATGGTGTACTTCAGGGTTCAAGGATAGCATCCATTTGGTTAAAATTACATAACAATAGAGGAGCTATTTTGCTGTAGTGTGTGTAGTCCATAGGCCACAAAATAGTGGAAAAAGAAATAGAGGAGCAAGAAAGATGCAAGAAATTCTGAGTATTGATAATGGGGGACTTCAAATATCCTAACATAGATGGGGAAAATAACAGTGTTAACGACAAAGAGGGGGAAGAAATTTTGAAATGTATACAAGAGAATTTTCTTGATCAGTGTGTTTCCAACCCAATGAGGAAGGAAGCAGTACTGGATCTAGTTCTGGCAATGAAATGAGGCAAGTGGAGCATGATTCAATGAGGTAGTATCTGGTGAACAATATCTAAGTTTAGAGTAGTTATGGAAAAGGAAGAAGAAAAATCAAGTGTGAGAATACTCAGCTGGAAGGCTAATTTCAATGAGTTCAAAAAGGGATCTGGCCCATTTTGACTGGAATCACAGATTAGCAGATGGAACAGCGTAGGAGCAATGTAAGACCTTCAAAGAGTTTGAGTATGGATCAGACACATTCCCATGAGGCTGAAAATGAGGACATCAAAAGCTGAAGTTCCCTGGACAACTAAAGATTAAGAGATTGGAAATCAACTGGAAAAGAAGGCTAATGACAAGTGTCATGTTCGTAATTCAGTAGAGAGCCAAACTGAATATATAAAAGGCGGGAGAATCGAGAAAGGAGATTAGAGTGGCAGAGATTGTCTGAGAATAGATTACGGGCTAACATAAGTCTTTTCTCAACAGATAATTACTAAACAGGTAGTCAAAGGAAGAATGGGGCCAATTAGGAACAAAATGGAGATTTTGAGGAGGGAGAGGACATGGCTGAGATACTAAACAAGTATTTTGCATCTGCCTTCACTAAAGAACAGGATGTTGCCAATGTCAGTAAAGGAAGTGGTAATGGATCAATTGGATAGGATAAAAAATAAAGAGGAGGTACTTAGAAGGTTGGAACTTAGAAGAAAATGGAAAAAAAAAATCACAGGGTCTGGATGGGATGCATCCTAGGGATGGAGAGGTGGAAAATGGCTCTGGCCACAATCCTCTAATCCTCCTTAGATATGGAACTGGTGTCAGAGGACTGGAGGTTTGGAAATGTTACACCCCTTTCCTTTTTTTGTTTGTGGGACATGGGCATTGTTGGCAAGGCCGGCATTTGATGCCAACCCTAATGCTCTGTGAGAAGGTGGCGGTGAGCCACATTCTTGAACCACTGCAGTCCATGAGGTACACCTACAGTGCTTTTGGGAAAGGAGTTCCATCATTTTGACACCGTGACAGCGAAAGAATGGGGATATAGTTCCCAAGTCAGGATGGTTCAACAAAGGTGAGTGGGATAAAGCAGGCAACTGTAGGCTAGTCAGCCTAACATCAGTAGTGGGGAAATGATTAGGGAAAGTAATCCTGTGCAAAATGGCCCAAATCTTCTGATCAGGATCAGAACCCCTACTTCTGATCCTGATCAGACAAAAAAAATACCCACTTCCTCCGATTTTTCTAAGCAATCTTCCAATACAGGATCCTTCCCAATTGACTCAGTAAAGGAAACCTTGGAGACATCAGCGAATGGAATCCTTGCAGAAGTCACACCCTCTTTTTATGGCACTAGCTCTGAATTCTGACAAGTAAAGAGTTTAAATGTCCCAAAGCTTCTTTGAAAAACCTTGGAAAGAAGATAAATCTTTGGGTGGGGAGGAAGTGTAGGGTGGATGAAGTAAGGGTGTAGGAGAATGTAGAGTAAATGGTTAATATTAAGTATGAAAATAGACAGTCTACATCATGAGTGAAGTAAGATCACATGCTAACTGATTAAGCTAAGAAATAGTTCTATGTGAAGCATCATGCTAAGCCTTGTACTGTACATAGCAGAATGTTCAATAAAAGATAAAGTTTACCAACAGCCTAGCCTCCAGCAGTCTCCACCAATCCTGACTAAGGACAACATCACCTAAGACCCACAGGGCCTCAGGTTTTCTTTACTGGGTCAATTGGAAGATTGCCTAGAAACAGAGGTGGGTGAGGTTAGGGGTTAAGGGGCTAGGACGGATAAGGGGATAGGGTTGGTCAGGTAAGTTTTAAGTGGGTAGGGTGGGTGAAGGGGTAGGCAAGTAAGATAAAGGGTAGGATCGATGACATAAAGTGTGTAAGGGGTTAGGGTGGATAAGGTAAGTGGGTAAGGGGGTAGGGTGGCAAGTAGGAAGGATGATCAGAGTGGGTCAGGTTGCATTAGGGGTTCATCAGGGGGTCGGGGAGAGTTGGGACGGGTAAGGGAGGATTGAGACGAGTTGGTTGCAACAGCTCGGGTTGAAGGGGGAGTCAGCCATCAGTGGAGGGAGTTGGGTGATGAAGTCAGTCAGGCCAGGGATCAATGGGAGAGTCGGTGGGTCGGGGTCAAGGGGGCTGTTAGGTTTGTCAGTTGTATAGTTACCCAGGAGTTAGTCGAGGACTTTTCTATCTAACATTTCCTAGGTAATCATCCAGGTATGTAAGTCAGAACTATTCAAAGTCTCCTAACTCAGAGTTGGATACTTTACCAGAGAGCAGGGGAATTGACCACTGGAAGTTCAAACTTCCCAGGCAAGTCCATGAATCATTGCTTTGGGACTTCCGAGGAGTCCCATAGCGCATCTTCTGGGGTACATCCGGTCTCTGATTATCCAGAGATCGGAAGATCTGGGCCATTAATTGGCACTTGGGAAATAGGAGTTAATAAATGAAAGTCAGTACAGATTTGTTAAAGGCAAATTGTGTTTGACTAACTTGAGTGCTTTGTTGAAATAAAGGAGAGGGGTGATGAGGGTAAGTTTAGTTGATGCTGGACTTTCAGGTGTTTTATGAAGTACCGCATAATAGACTTGTTAAAAAAAATTGAATTGGATTACAGGGCAGTGGCTGCATGGATGTGAAATTAGCCAAAAGGACAGAAACGAGAGAGTACTGATGGACCATTTGTTTTTCAGAGTTTTTCTCTGTTGATGTTCCCCAGACTCGTTATTGGGAACACTGCACCTTTTGAAATATATAAATGACCTGCACCTGGATATACAGAATGTAATTTTAAAAGTTTTAGACAATGCAAAACACGAAAATGTAAAGAGTGAGAAGGATAGTAACAGACTTCAGGAGGACATAAACAGACTGCTGAAATGGGCAGACATATAGCACTCTGGCACCCAGAATAGTGTGAAATGATTTATTTTGATAGCAAGAATGAGGTGAGGCGATATAAATTCAATGGTACAATTTTAAAGGTGATGCAGAAACCAAGAGAGCTGGGATATATGTACACAGACCTTTGATGGTGATAAGACTTGTTAAAAAGAAATATAGAATCCTTGGCTTGGAAATAGAGGCATAGATCCTGATATTTACTTAGAGCTGGGAAAAGAGTGCAATGGGAGGGGTGGGGTTGGGTGTGGTTTTGTGGACAAGAGATCCAACTAAATTTAACAGTAGGGCTTGTTTTAAGTTTATTAGAAGAGTTACCCACGTTGCAGCTAACTTAATAACAAATGCCTGTTGGGTAGCAAAGCAGCTGTGGACCAGATGGCAGGTAAATCGGACATTGCAGGGCTGGAGAGTGTGGAGGTCAATTGTGAGGGCTTAGGGGCAGTTGGAAACTTGGGGATGATGATTCAGAGATTGTAGATGTAGTCAGAGAGCATGGCGAGCAGTTGAAGATTGCAGGGCTGCAGCTGAGCAGCCAGAGGTGGTGGGGATTGGTGAGGGTTACGGGGATGAATAGTAGGGGACCGTCAGAAATGGCTAATGTTTAGCTTGGGAATCTCCCGAAAGCTGCTTCGTCGCCTGTCCTCCCCGACCACCACCCCCACCCACAAACTGTTAAAACCAGACATTGGTGGGTTGGAAGAGGTTTGTGGCCAGATTTGAGGAATTAAAATTATTCCCTCACAGTAGCCCAAAACCCAACCTTAAGGGTTAAAATTCCCTCAGAATACAAAAGCAAGGATATTACGCTAAACCTTAAAATAACTCACTGGTTAGACCCCAGCGTAAGTATTATGGTCAATTCTGGGCACCACACTTTATGATGTATGCCACGGCCTTAGAGAGGGTCAACAGGAATTTACTAGAATGCTGCTAGAATTGAAAGGTTAATTACATGGAAAGACTAGAGAAACTGAGGTTGTTCTACTTGGAACAGGGAAGGTTAAAGGGAGATTTGATAGAATTGTTCAAAGCAGGCTCAGCAGAGTAAATAAGGAGAAACTGTTTCCAAAGGCGGAAGGGTTCTAAAAAAATACAGTGAATTGTTGTGATCTGGAACACTCTGTCTGAAATAGTTATAGAAATAAATTCAATAATAAGTTTCAAAAGGAAATTGGATAGACACTTGAAGTGGAAAAAAATTGTAGAATTATGAAAAAGGAGCGGGGAATGGGGCTAATTGGAAAGCTCTTTCAAAGAGCTAGCAAAAACATGATGGGCCTTCTGTGTTGTATCATTTTATACCTTGTAACTCAGACTCTGAAACAGTGCTAAACATTCCTTATCCTGAGTTATATATCATTCTTCGAAATCATCTTAGCTCCAATGTCAGGTCCACTACCTGATAACACTAATGCTTGCAATTACTTTGTTAAGAGAAGAAAAGATGATGATATGAACATAAAGGAAAAGGGGATGTTGAGATTTCATCAAGGGTACAGAAAAACAGTGAGGGTGTTATGCTTCTAGTAACCAGGATAGCAATTTCTGCCATCCATTATTTAATCAGAAATTCACTCCTATCCTTATTAATATGCTTGAGAGTTAGAGAATTACTTCAGCAATCATAGGAGTGTTTTTTAACTCGGTGGTGTTGGAATTGTTGTTCACAAGCTACTCTTGTGGGAAGCTTGCTTCCGTGCTTGAATGATGTATTCTCCTGTTACCCTGGTTTGCTATAAAAGGAAATGGTGTAATTAAAGCTTTTCAATAGATAGAAAAAAACCCGCTGAATTGTTGTCTGCATTCATGTCTGTGGTCTTAACAATCTCATAGCAATTGAGGCAATGTCAAGCATAATCAAGTTCTTAGAATACCTGCAAGAGGATTAAATAACATTTATTCTCATTGACGCAGCACTTGAATTTGAGTTTTTGTCTGAAAACGAACATGGCAAACAGAGCTGTAGCATTTAAGAAACTAATTAGATTTGAAAAAATGCAATGGAACACTTTTATGGTTTATATCTATTTCATCTTGACCTGTTTGCTGGCATAGCTCATAATGAGAACAATGAGTTATACAGATCTCCAAATTAGTCTGAACTTAATTGGTCAAAATTGGTGTCAGAAAATATATGTAGGATGCTTCAAGAACTTTTGTTGGAAGAGAACATGCTGGATTAAGAGAAATTTTTGAGTAACAATTCTAGACAGATTAGCAAAGACCTGCGTGACTGGGTCATCGTCAACATAAGATCTGTTGCCTTTTTAACAACGTACAATTAGGATGAGTAAAATTAAAGTCACATGTATAATTACTGAAAAAAGACATATGTCTAAGCTTTTCATCTTGCACTTATCAGGACACTTCACAACAGGACACTTCATTCCTCAGGGCAAAGCCTTGATCAATCAGGGTCAAGCTGCCTGGTTTAAATTTCAAACAATGCTTGGGAGTTAACTGTCAGTCACCATCACTGGTTGCATTCCCCATGGCAATGCCTCTACCAATCAGAGTCCACTTGCCAACCAATCAGCACTCTCTTCACATACAGTATAAATTGTTGTTTTCCCCTTATTTTGGTATTCTTGCGAAGTATCCTGATCAGTGCAAGACGGAAAGTTTCAACATGTCTCTTTTTTCAGCAATATTCAAGTTCTGTACTACCAAACAACTGTTCACATTTATAAATTGCATCCCATTGCACTGCAAGATTATTCCCGATTGTTCTCTGTAAATAAGCTGCAGATCAGTTTTTTAACAAAAAAAGTCATTGCTTTTATGTTCAATTATGTGCAGTGTCAGAATGAAAACAGATTTGGCAGTATGTTACCTGTACATGTACTAAGTTTGGTCAGAAGAAAACTATTCTGAAGGGTATTTGTTTGCATTGTGTCTGGAAATAATTTACCAGAAGTGGAGGAATTCTGATATTGAAAATAGTCAGAAGGGAAAATAAAAAATCACAGTGCAAACAGTTTGAACCGTTCTACAGACAACATAAAAGACCTGAATGAGATGGTGCATGCTTTTTATCCCAATGAATACTGTTTTTCTCTAAAAGGCATTTCTGCCCTAATTATCATCAGTAATCATAAGCCACAATATCATTTAGTTTTTGAATAAAGAAAATACTTTAGAACTATCTGCATTTATTTGTGAATTTTTTAAAAGCAAACCAATACTATGCAAACAATTTCCAGCTTGAAGCTTGTGGGTATGATTGAAAAAAAATATATATATAGTATATTATATATATGTATAGGATAAATTATTGGCTCCTATATTATACTCTGCATTGCGTTATCATCCCTATTATATAATAGGATCCTCTGTCTCACAGTAAACAATACTATGAGAGATTCACTAGTGTAGTGTTAGCTACTTAAATATCATCACAACCTAAAACACTACTTATCTGTTATCTGAACAGCCTTTTAACTTTTTTAAAACATACTTTTATAGCGGAAAATATATGAGAATGATAATATGAGGAAAAAGCAAACTGTCAATGAAGCCAGTGAATCCAGTTTATGATTGAGGACATGAAACAACTGCAAAGATAGAGATATAAACTCTTCCTGTTAATGTACTGATTTGTTGGCATGCCCTGCTGCGAACTTTTAAGTTCGCTGATGGCTCATTAGTTTATTAATAAGCTGATGCCCCTACTACATCAACCTATTTTATTTGTTTGGCCTCAAATCCATTCATTTACTGGCTTCTCATTGTGTTCACTCGTCTATGAATTTATTGATTCACTGTTAATGATACATCCATTCAATTATTAATTAATTGGTGCCCAAGTACCATTAAATTATTTGTTTGTGTGCCTGCCTCTTTATTTACTTATTGATATCCCACTCCAGAATCTCAGAATTGGAGATATGGGTGAAATTAGGAACTCACTTATGATAAGGGGCTTACCACAGTAGTTCCACTGGGTCAGTCCTCTTTCTTTCAGGACTATTGGCTGATCAAAATGAATAGTTAACCATGTCACGTTTTGAAATTATAAGAAATTAACAGCCATTGAATCTTACAAATTGTTTATGATGTGTACTTTATAAACAACAATTCCATTTCTAAGGAGATAGCTAATTGAATACCAAAATTTCAGCCTTCTGGGTTAGGTTTATTAAATGAGATATTGGAAAAATATCACTGCATCATCCCTGACCATAGTGAACTTATCCTGTAAATAGCTGGCTAACAGCCCATACAGGTCCCAGTCTTGAACATGGTCTATGGTGTTTTAGAAGATGTCAGCCAGAAAAATGCTCAAATTGCTACCCCTGGATGACAGAAGAGGAAGATCAATGGGTATTCCCATTCCTGACTTCTATCCAGACTTTTGACTATGGGGCTGAGTATGATCATGTCCTTACTTGACGTTCAAACTAGTGCACATCCAACAGGAGTTCTGGATTGCACATATGTTAATATTATGTAAGGACATCACAGGCTCAGTCCCCATGGTTAAAAGTCTGTTAATACTGTCAATTTAACCCATGAACCTCTTGAATGTTGTGTTAGTAGCCAATTGACATTTATTTGCTCCATATCCCAGCAAAGAGTCAATGCACTCAAAATATTTTAGGAGAAAATTGGTGAGAAATTGTATGATCATATTTTTATTCTGAAGATATGTATAAGTGAAACTGTTTGGTTGTTTCATTTCTAAAGTTTGATGGGGACAAAATGGCAACTCCTAGCCCAATTTAAAAAAGACAATGGCCAACTGGAGATTTTAAATGGATACATTTATTAGTTGATTATCAAATCATTCATTAAAGATACAAAAAGTCTGCATGTTTGCTTATGATACTAATGTAAAGAAATTTACTCATTACCTAAAACTTTCCACTCATCCTGGCACTGAAAATATCTCAAGAAGCTACACATAGCCAGTTCATCAAGTTGGACCATGAATCATGCAATTATTTGAAACTCAAGACTAGTAAAAACAATACAGCAGTCACAAAATGATTTTTAAATACAGTAGTCTTTGTTCATGTTTCAGGGGTTCAGGTATCCCTCAGAGAATGCATCAAGTTAGTTAATTAGGTGGACAATTAACAAAAATTGCTCATGTTGAGTTCAGCTTGAACAGTTTTCAGCCGTAGTCATTACAATTTTTTAAAAATCACATACAGTATAAAGCTGTTATTTTTGTATAGTCTGCCCAGTTTACATTAATTTATTACCGCAACAGTGTTATATTGTGGACGTGCTTAAATATGCCGTGGTGAATAATTTATTAGGTAGTTAGCCTTCAAAAATTGACAAAAACATACCAATTAAATGCATTCCTGAATATATATTGTTGTACTTGTTCTGAACACACACTTGCTAACAGAATTTACTTTGGCTTCACCATGAAACATAAACTAATGGAAAACAAAGGAGTCATGCATTTCGACTCTCTGTTGCTTGGGGGTGTGGGGTGGAGTGAAGTGAGTATTGGAGGATACGTGCTTGTGTCAAGTGCATGCAAAGCAGTGAGTGAAAGACATATTCAAAGGGATCATTTTCTGACTCTTGATGGCGTGAATTTTAAATGTTGGACCCATTCATTGCAAGGTAGGTAGGCAGCGCATCAAGAACCCAGAAGTTTGAGGAGTGGGTTTTTGCGTGGCTCTTTAACTGAGCCACAGCATTAACATCCCGTTTTCGGGTTTCCTGACCAATTAGGGCAGATGGGCCTGATGACAACCCACACCTGACTGTTGAAATTTGAAATAAAGAGACCCTGTGAGGGTCAGAATGGAACCATTGTACAATTTTCAAGAGAGAGCCAGCCACTTGAATGACACAGACTCAAATGGGCAGAATTTTCCTGTTGCCGTGCGGGCCCCGCATGTCCGCACATAAGATGACGCACGGTGACGTCGGGCAAGCGTCCTGATGTCATCGTGCTCCATCGCAATATTTCGTTGGACAGCCACGTGACGATGTCCGATGCACGCCCGCCATTAATTAACGGGCCACTTAAGGCCCTTGACTCTCTAATCAATGGCGTTTTTTGGCACCCGTGCAATCTTTGGGTTGGCGCATGGGTGCAACAAGCAGGGGGTTAGGAGACATTTATATAAGCCTCATCCACAAGTGGGATAAGAGGGCTCACTGGGGTCGCGAGTGTGGACAATCAAGCATTTATTTTTCAAAGTTATTTAAACTTGCCTGTCTGATCTGCAGTACTTCAAAACACATTGCAGCTGCTTTGCCTGAACTCTAAGAGAATGAGGATGAAGGTATCGAACTCAGGCAGAGAGACAAAGAGGTTCTTAAGCAAATTGATATAGGGGGTGACAAGGTATTGGAGGTGCTGGCTTAAAAGTGGACAAATCTCCAGGTCTGGATGATTTGTGTCCCAGACTGGCTGAGGGAGGCAAGGGAGGAGATTACAGGGGCTCTGACCCAAATTTTTAATTCCTCTCTGGCCACTGGGGAGGCGCCAGAGGACTGGAGAACAGCTAATGTAGTTCCGCTATTTAAGAAGGGTTGTAGAGATAAGCCAGGGAACTACAGGCCAGTGAGTCTCACGTCAGTGGTAGGGAAACTATTCGAGAAAATTCTGAAGGAAAGAATCTATCTCCATTTGGAGAGGCAAGGTTCGATCGGGATAGTCAGCATAGCTTTTTCAGAGGGAGGTCGTGCCTAACAAATTTGATTGAATTTTTTGAGGTGACCAGGTGTGTAGATGAGGGTAGTGCAGTTGATGTAGTCTATATGGATTTCAGCAAAGCCTTTGACAAGGTCCCACATGGGAGACTTATAAAGAAGGCAAATGCACATGGGATACAGGGTAATTTGATAAGGTGGATTCAAAATTGGCTTAGTTGTAGGAGACAGAGGGTGATGACAGAAGGATGCTTTAGTGACTAGAAGTCAGTGTTTAGTGGCATACCACAGGGATCTGTGCTCGGTCCCCTATTATTTGTCATTTATATAAACGACATAGATGACTATGTGGGTGGTAGGATTAGTAAGTTTGCAGATGACACAAAGATTGGCCGGATGGTTAACAGTGAGGTTGAGTGTCTTGGGCTACAGGAAGATATAGACGGGATGGTCAAATGGGCAGATAAGTGGCAGATGGAATTCAACCCTGAAAAGTGTGAGGTGACACAATTTGGAAGGAGTAATTTGACAAGGAAGTATTCAATGAACGGTATAACACTAGGAAGTTCTGAGGAACAAAGGGACCTTGGCATGTGCGTCCATATATCTCTGAAGGCAGAAGGGCATGTTAGCGGGGTGGTGAAAAAGGCATATGAGACACTTGCCTTTATCAATTGAGGCATAGGTTACAAAAGTAGGGAGATCATGTTGGAGTTGTATAGAACCTTGGTGAAGCCACAGCTGGAGTACAGTGTGCAGTCCTGGTTGCCACATTATAGGAAGGATATGATTGTACTGGAGGGGTGGCAGAGAGATTCACCAGGATGTTGCCTGGGATGAAACACTTAAGCTATGAAAAGAGGTTGGATAGACTTGGGTTGTTTTCATTGGAGCAGAGAAGACTGAGGGGCGTCCTGATCGATGTGTACAAGATAATGAGGGGCATGGACAGGGTGGATAGGGAGCAGCTGTTCCCCTTAGTTGAAGGGTCAGTCTTGAGGGGACATAAGTTCAAGGTGAGGGGCAGGAGGTTTAGGGGGGATGTGAGGAAAAACTTTTTTACCCAGAGGATGGTGATGGTCTGGAATGCGTGCCAGGGAGGGTGGTGGAGGCGGGTTGCCTCACATCCTTTAAAACGTACCTGAATGAGCACTGGGCATGTCATAACATTCAAGGCTATGGGCCAAGTGTTGGTAAATGGGATTAGGTAGGTAGGTCAGGTGTTTCTCACGTGTCGGTGCAGACTCAATGGGCCGAAGGGCCTCTTCGGCACTGTGAGATTCTGTGATTCTTCACCTTCAGGTCAGCACTGTGCAGTGAGTAATCTTTTCAGGGCCTTCAGGTTTCAGGAAGCCTTTCCTTAGCCTGGGAATGGGAGCTGAATTGTCCACTGGAGGCAGCTCCTCTGAGGAGGAAGGGAAGGCTAGAAGGCAGAGGAGGCCAGGAGTGCACAATCAGCCTCCAGTGGAGCCATCTTTGGGAGGACAGACGAAGGCACAAGGGGCATAGGGCCAAGAGGTGGACCAAAGCAGAAAGGGCTGCAGAAGACACCACTATCCTGCTGCCAGGGCATACAGGTGGTGAACCAGCTACCTCACCCTGTTGGTAGCATATGGTCAGAAGCCTACAACTTGGGTATTAAATAAATTTGTCTGGTAGTTGTGGCAGGAGCGCTGGGATCAGCAGCAGCAGGAAACAGGCCTATGTGGCATTATAAAGCATTTAACATTGACAGTCAGACATGTTGCAAAATGAGTGGTACTGAAAGAAAGTGGTACTGTATTGGTCTACAGTACGCAGTATCGGTCTCCTTATTTGAGGAAGGATGTAAATGTGCCGGAAGCCAAAGAGGTTTACTAGGCTAATATCAGGAATGGGCAAGTTGTCTTATGAAGAAAGTTTGAACAGGCTAGGCTTGTATCCGCTAGAGTTTAGAAGAGTAAGAGGCGACTTGACTGAAACATATAAGATCCTGAGGGGTCTTGACAGGGTGGATATGGAGAGGATATTTCCTCTTGTAGGAGATACTAGGGGCCACGGTTTAAAAATAAGGGGGTACCCATTTAAGACAGAGATGAAGATAATTTTTTTCTCTCAGAAGGTTGAGTGACTTTGCTTCTACTACCTTTTGAGGAAAAAAGTTCCAGAGTCTTTGAATATTTTTTAGATCAGAAGTAGATAGATTCTTGATAAGCAAGGGGGTGAAAGATAATCGGGAATGTGGAGTTGAGGTTACAAACAGGTCAGTCATGAACTTATGGAATGGCGGGGCAAGCTCGAGGGGCTGAATTGCTTACTCCTGCTCCTAATTCTCATGTTCGTATGAAAGAAGCTTGGCATACTGCAACAGTTGCGGCATCCATCCACGATTACCATAGTTCATGATTTTCTATTTATTCCTGGGATGTGAGCATCACTGCCGATGCCAACATTTATTCCCCATCCCTAATTGTCCTTGAGAAGGTGGTGGTGAGCCGGATTCTTGAACTGCTGCAGTGCATCTGGTACAGGTACACCTACAGTGCTGTTGGGAAGGAGTTCCAGGATTTTGACCCAACAACAGTGAAGGAACGTTGATACAGTTCCAAGTCAGGATGGTGTGTGAGTTGAAGAGAAGCTAGCAGGTGGTGGTGTTCCATGCATCTGGTCCTTTTGGATGATAGAGGTCACGAATTTGGAACGTGCTGTCAAAGGAGCCTTGGCGAGGTGCTGCAGTGCATCTTGTAGATGGTATACACCGCAGCCATGGTCGGTTGTGGAGGGAGTGAATGTTTAAAGTGATGAACAGGGTGCTGATCGAGTGGGCTGCTTTGTCTTGCATATTATCAAACATTGAGCATTGCTGGAGTTGTACACATCCAGGCAAGTGGAGAGTATTCCATCACTCTCCTGATTTGTGCCTTGTAGATGGTGGACAGGCTTTGGGAAGCAAGAAGGTGAATTACCTGACACAAAATCACAGCCTCTGTCCTGCTCTTAAAGCCACAGTATTTTTATGGCTGTTCCAGTTAAGTTTCTGGTCACCAGTAACCCCCAGGATGTTGGTAGTAAGGGATTCAGTGATGGTGATGCTATTGATTGTCAAGAGGGAGATGGTGATATTCTCTCTAGTTGGAGATGGCCATTGCCTGAAACTTGTGTGGTGTAAATGTTAATTGCCACTTATCAGCCCAAGCCTGAATATTATCCAGGTCTTGCTGCATGGCAGGCACAGACTGCTTCAGTATCTGAGCAGTTTCAAATTGGACTAAACATTGTGCAATCAACAGCAATAATCCCTATTTTGACCTTATGGAGGGAAGGTCATTGATGCAGCAGCTGAAGATGGTTGTGCCAGTCCACCATCCTGAGGAACTCCTACAGCAATGTCCTGGGGCTGGAGGTGATTGGCCTGTAAACAGCCACAGCCTTCCTTTGTGCTAGGTAAGACTCCAATCAACAGTGTTCCCTTGTTTGCCATTGACTTCAATTTCAATCAGGCCCCTTGATGCTACACTTGGCCAAATGCTGCCTTGATGTCAAAGCAGTCACTCTCATCTCAGCATTGTAATTGAACTTTTCTACTTATGTTTCAACCTAGCATATAATGAGGTCTGGAGGTGAGTGGTCCTGCTATTGCGCAGTCTTTGACATTACTGTGGAGTGATTTTGGATGTGTTGCAGTGAGCTGCTGGACTTAGCAGATAGTGTTGCTGTTTCCTCACAGGTAGGACAAAAGATTTGGTGAGTTGTCCACACAAAGGCAGCAATAGTTATGGAGGCTGCAAGTGCAATGCCGCTTGGGCCGGCAACACAAGCAGGAGATGGAACAGAGGCTAGGGAAAGGGAAAACACTGCATGATACCCTGTGCCAAATTGGAGTCGGAGTTCTCCATGCTCCTTGATAGTGACACAAGGCTACCTGGCAGGCCAATCAATGCATCCAACATCTCACTGTGCATTCTCGTCAGTTTCCTGGGGTATACCGTCCCATCGAGGTTCTCATCTGACTTCCCTGTCACAGAACTTCACTGCAACTTTGACTTCTGGTGAGCACGCACACAAACTATCCCTTCCCTCTGGCCTGGCTGCAGTCCATTTGTGCTCGGTGCTTTATGTGCAGATTCCAACTCTATACTAGCCTCCAAGGTATGTGCAGTGCCTGTACCTGAGCTGGTGGCTACAAGTGTCAGACCAAAAGATGGGATCCCTTCATTAGTGCTATGCTGTTGCTCTTTCCTCTTCCTGGGTATGCTGTAGCTGGACAGGCTGCAGTTCTTGGGTAACTGAATGCAGGAAATCAGTAAGGGGAAGATGGAAGTGAGGGAAGGGGCATGTGTTGCAAAGCAAGAGGTCTGTAGTCACATTATCTGCAGTTAGCTCATTATGCCAAATAGCAGAGTGCTGGTGAGCTGGGAGTTGAGAAGGGGCATGAGTCTGGAACATACCATCATCCTCAGTGTTCTCAGTGATGTTAGTACCACAAGCTCTGTTGCAGGTGGCCCCATGATGCTGACAGCCATCCCCTCCATAGGGTCAGGTGATGCAAGCTTGTCTCCTCCCGGTTTTGCTCTGCTTCATTCTATTATGTCCCACCTTGTCCGGTAAGAGAGAGGAAAAAAAGTGAGCGACTGTGTTTGGATGAGGTGCCTGCCACAGCTAAATAGCTGGATGTATGCAGAGGCAGCAGAAGCTGGGTGCGAGGTGACACCACTAGACTGTATCTGTGAGAATGAGGTGCAGTATCTAGATGTCAGAGCACGAGGCCCGAATGCCAAAGACTGATGGGAAAGTGAAGGGGATGGAGTTTCACTGAACAGTGCAAGAGGTTGCTGGAGTGGTAGGTAGATGGTGTCATGTGAAGATGCATTCATTAACTTTGACCACCTGCATGACCTCATTACACTTGTTGTGGCACTGCTTCCAGGTGCTCACAGCCACACTCCAGGAATTGGCCTCCTAGTCCAATGCCATTGGCTGGTGGTGCTTGAGGACCTCCTAGTCCCCTGTGGAAACATGGCGTCTCACCTCCTATCCATCTCTGGCACTGCACTAAGGCCTCCAGTGTTGCATCCCTGAAGCTCAAAGCTTGCTCTCTCTCTCTTCCATGGTTCTGCATTTGTGCAGTTCCTATTTTCTGCCAGTGCCAATACAGGCAGCCACCAGCAACTCTTGAGGATTAGACCACGAAATGAGCGAATACTGCTCGGCCTCAAGCCAAGCAGTCAGGCAGCGGGCAGTGTAAGCCCTGCTTAGAACGCAATGCTAGTCAGGTAAAGGAGGCAGCGGCACCAAGTTTGCATGTTGCCCACATCCATGGCAATGGGTACAGGCTGGTCATGAATCCTGATCCCTGCACCCAAAGAATAGCGTAAACCAATTTTTAGCCCTCTGTCCGGGCTTTCACTGTAGTACTCTGGCAATCTTCTCCTGCTCTACAGGCTGGCTGCTGTTTCATCCTCTTTACAGTGCATGTATATCTGTCCTCATCCCCAAAGGGCTCCCTATAGCCTTTGGGTCTGCAGTTTGCCAACACTGAATTGGAAAATCAGCTACTAAGTCTTGAAAGCACTCATGCAATTTAAAAATACTTGGTGAATCACTACAACAGGATGAAATCATAAAACCTACCCTTATTTTATATGAGGTGAGAACAAATACTTTATTGCTGACATATTGGTATTATCATGCTGCTGATGATATGTAATCCTTCTCATTTTTATCCTAACTCTAAACAAAAGGATGATTAAACATTTCATAGTGTCGATATTGGTGGACCGGTTAGTTTAGTTGGCTAGTGTGTGGATCAGATTAGTGTCAATAACATGGGGTTTAATTCCTGTTCTGGATGAGGTTGATACAGCCTGCCTCCTCACCCTGCCCTGTAGTAACTTAGCTGTGGTTTGGTGAATAATCACCTTTGGATAGAGAAGAAGAGTGTAGATATTATTCAAATTTACAATGTTGCTATATGGACATTGCACGTGGCAACTCGAGTGAGAGGATTTTTCAAAGCAGAACAATCCTAGCTGTAACTCTCTAAAACAAAAAAATAGCCCAGTAAACTTTTCAAATGATAGCCATATAAATATCTGTTTTGGTACTTAATTTTACTTCAGACATTTGTACCATAGTCATGGAGTGTTTGAATGATGTAACGGCTTATTTTGTGAATATGAAATATTAAAATATTATTTGATCTCAGTAACTACAGTGGGTGAGAAAATAAGAATTGATGGATAAGAGATACAGACCGCAAAATTTGCTCGTGTAGAACCTGGTTTTTCGGTGCTACAGGTACTGTTTCACCTCCAAGATAGCATCAGTGACAGTGCATGAACATTTCTCCTGCTAGCCGTGCCAGGCTCCATTTTGGTGAGGGCAGTAGAACACACACGGGGTGGCACCGAAGGTGTGCAAAATAGGCAAATCTGCTGGGCACCAAGTGTTCTCCATTGACCGCATGGCTAATGACTCTAGTGCACAACCCATGCACACGTAGTCAGCATGCATACAACAAATACCACGCTGCCATGAAATGTGATCCAGTAGATCATTGGGGTGCTTAAGCAACACGGCTGCCTAAAATGCTCTGGAGGGGCCTTGAAGTACTTGATCAAGTTTGTGTCAGCTTTGTCATGGTTTCCTGTATGCTGCATCATGAAGCTATAGCCCTTTCTACCAGCTATATGGCTGGCTGGTTGACATTTGCAGCCACCAGGTGCACGATTGGCAGGCCTGGGAGCGGCCGGGCAACAGACCGCTGACCGTAATTGGCCCCTGACTGCGATTTCATGCTGACTGGCCAATTAACGGCCAGTGTGAAACACGCGCTGAAAAGCTCACGCTGCCAGGGCGGGGGTGGGAGAATGATGTCACCGTGGGCGAGAGTGAGCACTGTGAGAGCTCCCTAAAGACAGACAGCTGCCTCAGGGAGATGCAGACATTCAAATGATGAAATAAAGGTTTAAAAAGCTGCAAAAAAAATGACCATGCATCAAGCATCTGAAAATATACTTCAAATGCTTCCCACAGATATTTAATTCTATTTTATTTCATAACGGAGATTTCATCCCGCTCTTGGATGAGGTTTGATGAAAAATGTAAAGGCTGCCTGGTTTATTCACCCGTCTGCCAACCGTAAGGTTGAATGGACCACGAAAAATCGGAGACAATTGTGCTGTTAATGGGCTCAATTGCCCTCAATTGTTGGTGGACGAGCTTCTGACTTTTGCATGCACCCGAGTGAAATATCGCATGAGCGAGTGATGACGTTGGGCTGCTTGCCCGATATCATCTCATGTGGTTTTACGCCCAATAAGGTTGGGCGCATGCCCGCCCGCAGGATGTAAAATCCTGCCCTTTATGTACTTTAGATAGGTTAGAAGTGGGATCTGCACGTAATGAAACACTGGGCATAAGTAAACTGCAGTCTGGGCAGGTGCCAGTTCCCCAGAGTGCGAGGACAAGGTCACACATGGGTGCTACTGTAGAGAACTCATATAAAAGGACTTCACTGGGGAGGCTTACAGTGGAAGGTATGAGTATGCTTTCAGCAGCACTACTGCCCATGGCCTGTCATGGCCATCTCAATGATGGCAACCATCATCTCCCCCATGTGTTAAACATATGCAGCTATGCCTGTTCTTCCACTGATTAGATATTGATGCTTCCTTGTCCTGCAAGAGAGAAAGTGTGTCAGTGAATGTGGTGAAATGTCTTTGAGCGATGTGACTATCACATTTGAAAAGCTGGTAGTGGGAGCAAACTGTAAGATGTGGGTATGAATGTGAGAAGCAGCTATGAATGTCAGGTATGAGTTGTGATTATTGGCAAGTGAGGGATGGGGGTGTGGTAAATTGCACAGTATTCGAGCTGGTGGTGCAGTTTGTAGGATATGGTTTTTGAAGTTGCATTTACTAATATTGGCCACTTGTGTGAGGTCATTGAGTTTCTTGCAGTACTACATCCAGGTTCTCGAAGCTTAGACTCCTGGCATTAACTGTTACGGTTATCTGGCCTCACTACTTTCATGAAGTTTATCTGAAGGATCTCCTGCCCCCCTGTAGATAGATAATCTCTCTCTGACTCTTCAGCTCCTGTACCAAGGTCTCCAGTACAGTGTTGTAAATTCTTCATGCTCTTCCAAACTGTGCTGTTCTTGTCGATTTCCTTGGCTAGACTTACTTCTACAATGATGCTCAGTGCTGCGGAACAAGCTCGAGAGGCTAAACAGCCTGCTCCTGCTTTCGTGTTCCAATGCTCCAGCCAAATTGCACCTCCCCTTTAAGATATGCAGGCTGAATTTAAGTAGTGCAGTTTGGCTCAAATTTGTGATAGCCTCTCATGATTTTGTGCAGCCACTCAGTGTATTTAGTGCTGACTGCACACCACAATCATTTAGATGAGTGGGCACACAAAGTTTGCATGCTACCTGGAAGCCACAAACGTAGATTAATCGCAAATCGCAATACTCAGGCCTGTTTTTGGGTCTCACCCAACATCGCGGCCATTATTTCTGGAACAGTCTCAAGTGGTGGAGCATAATAATTATGCTGTGATTTATTTGCAGATAGTGAAAGCAACTATCTCGATATTTATTACAGGAACAGAAACTAAAGCACCAATTATGGAAAAAGCTGTGGTGCCATCTGGAAGCACGTGTTGTGAAAGCATTGCAAACTCCTTTGGGGAATGGGGTAGGATAAAAGGTAGGGCAAAGAAAAAGATTGTCCAATCACCAAGTGGAAGTTACTGTTAAAGTCAGAGGGGAGGATGAAAATTCACACAGAGCGAGGTTATAACAGGCTGGTGAAAGGGGGAGAGAGGCTGCAAAATAAGAGTTCCTTGAGTTTTTGTTCCTTTGCGTACAAAGATAAACTTTTTTTATAAAAAAGTGCTGGAAGAGATGAACGGTGATGTGGAGCTGAGGACTCTGATTATAAGTTAAGTGGATGTTCTGAAGAGAAAGGCTGAGAGTGGCTTATGATAGACAGTGCGAACTACATGAAGTGTTCCGTGCTGCAATCAAAGTGGCAAACTATCAGTGATCATAAGTGAATCCAAAAGAGTGTAAAATTTCAACTACCAAACACATCATCCCCTCCTCCCCCTTTTCTATATTCCGAAGGGACCATTCCCTCCACGATCCCTGGTCCATTCCTCTATCATCCTATTCCCTTCCCACAACACCTTTCCATTCAAGTGCAGAAGATGCAACATATGCCCTTTCACCTCCTCCCTCCTCACTGTTCAAGGCTTCAAACATTCCTTCCAGCTGAACCAGTGATTTACATGTACTATTATAATTTAGTACACTGTATTTGCTGCACAAAATGCGGTGTCCACTACACGGCAGAGATAAAATGCATATTGAGCGACTGCTTTGCAGAACACCTCCAGTCAGGCCAAAAGCATGACACCGAGCTTCCAGTGACCTGCCATTTTAATTATTCACCGTGTCCCCACTCTGTCACTTTCTGCCCTTGGCCTGCTGCAGTATTCCAAAGAAGTTCAACACAAGCTCGAGGAACACTATCTCATCTTTAGACTGGGCATTTACAGCCTTCGGGGTTAAACAATTTCAGAGTGTATTCCCCTGGAGAGACAATATAAAATAAGGAGTACAACTCTAAAGGATATGCAGGAGTGGAGGGACCTGGGTGAATAGGTGCATAAGTCATTAAAAGGTGGCAGGACAGGTGGAGAGAGCACTTAAAGTATACTGTACCCTAGGCTTTATTAAAAAGGGGCATAGAGTACAAGACCAAGGAGGTTATGTTGAACTTATATAGGACACTAGATCTCAGCTGGAGTATTGTGTAGAGTTCTGGACACCATACTTTAGGCAGGATGGTTAGTGAACACTTTGGAGAGTGCACAGAAGAGGTTTATAAGAATGGTCCTAGGGATGAGAAACTTCAGTTATAAAGATCGATTGGCGCACTTAGCTTTCTCCTCTCCTAGGGGGACAGTCCTAATAGGAGATTTGATAGAGGTGTTCAAAATCATGAAGGGGCTGGACAGAGTAAATAGGGAGAAACTGTTCCCACTTGTAAAAGGATCGAGAATGAGAGGGCACAGATTTAAACTGATTTGCAAAAGTAGTAAATGCAATATGAGGAAAAACTTTTTCCACAGTGAGTGGTTGGGTCTGGAATACACTGTCTGGAAGTGTGGTGGAGGTAGGTTCAATCGAGGCATTCAAGAGGGCAGTATTATTTAAATAGAAACAATGTGCAGAGTTACAGGGAAAAAGCAGGAGAATGGCACTGAGTTATAATGGTCATTTGGAGAGCCAGTGCAGACAAGATGGGCTGAATGGCCTCCTCCTACACTAACAATTCTGTGATTCACTGCCTTTCACTGTTTCCTTTTCTTTGCATGTTGGTCAATCTTAATCTTGTTTTTGCTTTCAAATTTCAGCTGTCCATTATTCTGACATTCGCACCACCTCTGGACCCATCGTGTTTATTTACTTGTTCTGTTACTCATCCCTTTGTCTCTGCCCCACCAATTCTTTTGCCATTTAATGTCTCCCATCTTCCACTCTATCACATACTTTTTGTTCTTTGACCATCCTCCCCCATTTGACCAACTTAAAATCTATTACAATCCTAAATTTTCCCAGTTTCGATGAAAGGTTATTGGCCTGAAACATTGGACGGAATTGTAGCGGGCGGGAGAAAGGACATTTTAACCGCCGGCTGCAATGGTTGCTTTTCGCACTATGTTGTCCCATTCCCGGCATGTCCTGCCTCGTTAATTATGCATTCTCGGGAAACATGCCGGGTCACTGGTTGGGTGGCCTCTAAATTCACCCACCCTGCTGTTACCTTAGGCCTTCAGTTAACCGGGTGCCATATTTAGAGGCTGCCCCTACACAGAGCTAGCACTCTTCAAGGGCTAGGAAGGTGCTGGGAGTTGATGGCTGTCAAAAGGAAGGAAACATACTGCTTGCAGATTTAGCGACACCTCCCTCGAGCGCCTACCGGATGCAATGGAAGCACGTCACAAAGTCCTCTAACCCCACTATGGGCGAAGACTAGCAAGAAAGGTCACCAATCCAGCATGGGAGGCAGTGGCAATGGTTGTCAGCACCAACCCTCTGCAAAAGAGGACAGCCACCTAGTGCCAAAAAAGCATGAATTATCTCCTCCATTCTGCCAGGGTAAGTCACTCTTCATCACTCAACAACCCATCACACATCCACAGGGATCTCACTCACTGCCAGTTTAAGGGACATCATCATTCATTCTCTAATACACACCTTCAACTGCCCTGTCAATTGTGTCTTCATCCTGTTCATGGCACCACTCACCACCCACACATGCCAGGCATCATTATTTTCTGGTCTGGCAAGCGTCCTGCTTACATTCTCTCCATCTGTCTTCATGCAGGACAACCTGGCACACAACAAAAAGGAGAGTTTGCAGACTGGTGGAGGAATGCCTGACATCAAGGTTCTCACAGATTTTGAACACAGTCATTCAGCTGGCAGGCATTGATCAAATGCTAACGGTGAGGTCAACTAAGCGAGGATCCTGTAGTGCCACATTCATCAGACAACAAGGTGCGAGTCAGTTTCCCTGGTCCTTAGTCCCCTGCCATGGACTAATTATCTCTCCTTGCTTTCGCAGGCACATCTGGGAAGCAGCCAAGGGGGTCCGGGAGCCAGGTCCTTGACGCAAGCCCTGAAGATACCCAAGAAGAATCTGATGACACCCTCATTGAAGACCCATCACAGCCACAATCTCCACCAGCACACGGGCACACACCTCAAATGGTACCTAGCTCTAGAGTAGCCTCAGGGTCGCAATCTGATGGGCACATTGCACTGTCTGATACACAGCAGGCGGCGGCATGGACATCCCAGGTTTCTGGCACTCGGAGGACTGCTGGAAACCAGAAATCTGCCGAGTCAGAGTCAGATGAGGAGTCTCTAGACTGGGTCATACCTCAGTTGCTGGAGCTTCAAAGGCAAGCTGAGAAACATCAGGAAGGGATCAGATTTAAAAGCACGATGGAGGAGTCATCTGCCTTCAGTCTGGGATGATAATGTTGGCATGCCAACGCACCGAGGTCAACACTGGTAGGATGATGGCTGCCATGGAGACCTTGGTCCAGACATAGGAGCTACACCAGTTGAACACCATCGCTGACGCCATAGTTGGCCTCCAACAGTGTCAACATGAGGGGTGTGGGGCAGTTGATCTCACTCTAGCTTACCTTTCTCCTCAAGGAGTCAGCCAGGGAGGACCTTGGGCACCCATTAGGGAGAAGCATCAGCAGATGCACACCCTGGAGCCATCCAGCCTATCCGAATTCCCTCTTCCTGTGATCCCAGCAGTTCTTGCTCCACATGCTGAGGAGGGTGCTACTACCAAACAGCAGGACCATGAAAGTAGGCTGGGGCCCTTCAGATCTCAGTCCTGCGGATGACGCCAGTCAAGGTCATCATGGACACAGCAGGTTGCTTCTACCTCCGCTGTGGATGTCAGCAGGGTTAGGGAGGTTAAGAGGATTAACTTGAGTCAAACTAAATTAACAAATCGGGGACAAATAGAAAGGCAGTCCCTTTAAGGCAAAACTGCAAAATAAACATTAAACCAAAATGTGATCAAAGGGGTCAATAAAACACCCCAGTCATTGCGGTGCCCACCAAGCATGGAAGGCCTCAACGGTGCCAGCAGACACCACGTGCTCCCTCTCCAAGCACACCCAGCTGCGAACGTAGCCATGGAAGAGGGGCAGACAGTCAGGCCAGATGACCCTCTCGATCGCCCACTGCCTGAACCTGTTAATGGCGACTTGGCCAGGCCCAGGTGCAGATTCACGAGGAGGTCCTCCTCCCTCCCCACTGGCTGCCCATAGATTAGGAGTGTGGGACTGAATTGCAAACAAAAACAAAGGAGCTCTTCACAGCCTGGACACAGGTGTTAATTACTTATACTTTATGTTCATTATTGTAAATAAACTCCCAGAAATGTCTCCTTGCCTATGGCTCCTTGTTATGAAGAGCACTGTGCATATCATTCAGGTGTGAAACTGTGGTCCCTGCACAAGATAAAGACAGGTGCCTTAATACAGGGCCTTGCACCTGTGTTTTGTGCAACCTTCCCAGCGCTGAAGATGTGCCTTCATTGTCACATCAGTCATGCCTGCACCTCGATGGGGTTTATCATTACTGCCAGAATGTCCTGGGCCGGAAGCACAAAGTTCCATCAGCTTGTGTGTGCTCTCAGCACTTTTAGCTGCACCTGGCTGCCCATCCCATCAGCATCTGTGTCCGCTGGCAGTGTGGTCCTGAAGGGTTCAGCTCACGCAGGATGCCACAAGATCAGGAGAAGTTAAGCGTCCCCAATGCATCTCGATGATGTAACCCTGTTCAGAGTGCCGGCAAAGTGCCATCAGCCAGTCATTCGGAAAAGCTGTGAGCATTTATGGAGCATCCCCACTGCATGTTGTCATCACTCTCTGGAATTTAGGGACTGCGGGCATCCATTGTATCTCCATGACAGGAGCTTTATCACAAGAGGTTATGTGCACTGCCATCAGCCAGACTGGAGTCAAACGTTCACAGATGCAATGTGAGCATCTATGGTGTCTCCTCACTGCATGTCATCATCCCCTACGAGTCTAGCAGCTATGAGGTCCTCCCGAGCCCGCCTGTCTTGTCTGGACAACATAATGGCCTCATCACCGTCATTTTCACCTTCGAGGACCTCATCACTGTGGACATCCTGTTATCGGATGATGTGCAACCCCTCGATCTCCTCAGCCAGCTCCCCCTCTTTTTGCAGCATCAGGTTGAGAAAGGGACGATGGTGCATGACACCCTCTGTGGACTGTATTGCAGGACTCCACTAGACTGGTCCAGGCACTGGAACCTCATTTTCAGCATCCCAATGGTCTGCTCCACCAAGTTGCGAGCAGTAGCATGAGCCCCATTCTGAGGCTGCAGCATAGGGCGTCATCAGCCACAGCCTCTGCAGATAGCCCTTGTCCCCGAGGAGCCAACCCTGCAGCATCTATGGACTCTGGGAGACGTCAGGGATCTGATACCTACTGAGAGAATGTAGGAGTCATGGACACTCCCTGGGAATTGTGCGCAGACCTGTAGGATGTGCATCTGGTGGTCACACCAGCTGAACATTCAACAAGTGGAAGTTCTTGCGGTTGGTGTAGTTGACTGCTTGTTGCCACAGAGCTATAAGCGTCATGTGCGTGAAGTCGATGGCACCCTGCACCCGTGGGAAACCTGAGATCTGCTCAAATCCCAGCGCTCTTATTTCCTGGCTTTCCTGATCCAGGGCAAAATGCACAAAGTTGTCTGCATTCATGAATATGACGTCAGTGACCCCCCCTTGATGCACTTGTGTGTGGAGACTTACAAGGTCCACAGAGGTCACCTGTGGAGCATTGAAAGGAACCACTGGCGTAGGAATTGAGCACCAGAGTCACTTTCACAGCTACAACAGTGGATACCCACCCCCCCCATGTCCCCAAATCCTGTAGCAGGTGGCATATGTGACCCACCAGTTCCCTGGACATGCGCAGTCATTGGCGACAGTGATTCTTGGTCTTCTGCATTAATGAAGAGTGGCGTCCAAAGATCCTAGGCCTAGCTCAGTGCCAATTAGATTCGACTTTGTGGCTCTTTACCGGCATGCCCGGCTGCCCCTTATTCTGGAGGTTGCTCTTCCTCCCTCTGCCTTGCCAAATGCCTGTGCAACTCTCTTCTCCTTCATCGCAGCTTCCTGTAAGCCATGAGGCATACAGTTAGGTTACCAGGCTCCACATTCCTCCCCCTGCAGGATGTGTGAGAGCGTGAGAGAGAGCGACACATGGGTTAGCACTGGTTTCCTAAGGACTTCTGATGATTACGTGTGTGACTTCGTCTCCATCTCCAGGTCCTTTAATGCATGCTGGAGTGCTGGCACCACATGGATGGCCAGTGTTTAGTGCACGGCATGGCTACCCAAAATCCCACCTACCTCCACCTGACCAATTGGCGGCAGCTTTTCCCATTGGACTGCATGCTGTTCTCTCAGCTCAGGTGCAGGCATTATCCTAATCTGCACTGCAAGACTGCACTGTTAGCTTGAACCATGGGGGAGACTGGTCCAAAACTTAATGAAGACATCGCAAAGGGCTGTGAGCGCCTCCATCAGTGACTGCTCCATGGCCAGCTTTTGCAAGGAGATTGTACAACGCGCCCAGTCATCCAACTGTTCTGCAGTCCACTAATTTGCTCAGTAGTTTGCAGTCTGTGCCCGAGGAATGCAAAGTTCAGGAGCATTTGGTGGCACTTTCATGCCTCTGCATTGCTCGAGTGGGCAGATAAACTAGAGCTCGACTCCAAACATGTTAATATAGCTGCATTTGAACTCTCAGCTGGGTAGGAATGGTCACTTTATACAAGATTTCCCTAATGCTTCCCTCCACCTGACAACTGATCCCCCACCTCCTACATGTACTAATGCACTACCGTCAGACCGTGCTGCCTTGCCGCTGCCCCCCCACACCCCACAAAAACCACCCTGCACAACCGCAGGGCAGCCCTTGCCCTAGCACCACACCGTCAGCCAGCTGGGAAAAAGTGCCTTGCCTACACCCTCGCCTGAATGCGCGGCGCTTCTTCCTTGAGGACAAACTGGTGCTCCTGCGTGTGCTGTGCAACATTAGTGTGCACTCACCTGAGTTTCTCTCGAAGTTCATCTCGCCAGGTGCATGCCTTATCACTGTTGAGACATGTTGGCTTGACTGGATGATCGTGTGTGTGCGCGCGCGCATGTGTGCTTGTGTGAGGATTCTAGCAAGCAGGGCTTATAATTAGATGCACAAATATTAAAATGATGTTCCTGACATCCGGTGGTGGGAAACGCAGCCAGCCATTGGATGGGTGGAGCTTGCGATCGCAAACTGGTTTCACACTGAAAAAAAACGATTTTTGACATTCTTGCCATATTGTCCGATCATGCCTGCCATGACACCCAAAGCCAGGAGGGGTGGAAAATCCCAGCTATTAACTCTGTTTCTCTCTGCACAGATGCTGCCTGACCTTCTGAACGTTTCCAGTATTTTCTGCTTTTATTTCCGATTTCCAATATCTGCAGTGTTTGGCTTTTGTGTTGTATTTGTAGATTTCGTTGGTGCTACAAAAAGAGAGCTGTTTGTAAAAGTGACTTGTAAACACAGTCGCAAACAAAAAAAAGGAAAAAGTGAGAATAGTAGCAGGATTAGAATAAAAGTAACAAGAAAAAAATCTCAAAAGAGGTATTACGCTTCCACAAGGCAGTCATTTCTAAAAGCGAAATAACAAAGTCAAACAATGCAAATGTTAGAAATCTAAAGTCAAACAGAGAACCTCGAAATACAGAGCTGGTTCATTGGCATCTATAAAGAGAACAGACGTTAATATTTTGTCAGAAATGAAAACTGAAAGATAAACAAATTTCTTCTTAAGGTGGAACAGAGATAAGAAAGAGGAAAGGAAACAGCAACAGTCACCATGAGCAAGTTTATGTGCTACATGACTACAAAATTGTTCAATAATAAAGAAAAACATTCCCAATCTCTGTTCACTTTTTTGGACCTTATTTCTCCTCCTAGCTCTTTCCTTGGTGGGTTTTCATTATCTCCAAACTTCTCTTTTCAACCACTGCTTCATTTATATAACCCCCCCTTCAACAAATTAAGCTTGGCATGATGTTGAGCTTTTCACTGGCTTTGCCTCCATACCTTTTTAGGTTAGATAACTTTGTGTGTTTGTGAATCTCATTTAGTCTTCTGTATCCTTCTGATCCATGCCTATGAATTCTTGCTTTGTAACAAAAAGGAGTCATTTTTGTTATTGATTGGATTCTCATCTCGTAGCATATGTGACTAAAGATAGTTCCTACATGGTGGCTATTCCTGGAATCCCTATCACAGGCTGATTGATAATCACACTTCAGAATGAGCAGAGCTATACATAATTCAGAAAGATCTAGTTCTGCATGATTTTATTTCTGCTATTGTACTTGGACGGCGAAGAATTGGGTGATACAGGGGCTGAAAGGAGGTCAGATGGGACAATGAGAACCCAAACAGTGGGCAGAATTTTACGAGTAGGTGAGCAGGGGCAGGGCCTGCTCACCGAAGCGTAAAATAACACGCAGTGACGTTGGTGGGGGGACTCCCGATGTCACTGCACCTGATTTAAATTTTCAGGAAGGTGGAAGCACAGCAAAATCAGCTGCCCGCCTGACGACCTGTCAATGATCAATTGAGGCCATTGACCGCCCCCCCCACCCACCCACCCCACCTTATATTTCACCCCTCTCCTAATATTCACTCAGTTCTGTTGAAGGGTCATGAGGACTAGAAACGTCAACTCTTTTCTTCTCCGCCGATGCTGCCAGACCTGCTGAGTTTCTCCAGGTAATTCTGTTTTTGTTTTGATTTCCAGCATCCGCAGTTCTTTGTTTTTATATTTGAGCATATAGGTGCCTCATTGCCTGCCATCTAGGGTAAATTAGAGACTGATATACCAAGTGAGAAAGAGATGTTACTGCCTCCTGAAGGTAGAGTGGCAGGTAAAATATGTAAGTGAATGGACACTCAGGGTTAAATAGATATGGCAGAGATTAGAAGAAGCATGTTCTGGTTGTAGGGGCCCTTCTACCTTATTTCTGGAGCATTTTATCAGACGAGTGAAAAATTGCTACACCTGGAACATCTGCTACTTTAATGTTGCAACAAATGTGACAATATCTAATTAAGCAACTGAAAGCTGACGAGTGCAAAATTTTACTGGGTAAGTAACCTCAAACATTAAGGCACCCCAGAAAGCAAGTCTCACGAATTTAACAGAAGTAGTCCTTTCTTTTAACTGTGACTCCTTCTATGTGGAGAAAGGCAATAATCCTTGGTCTATCATGTTTCCCTGATGGTTTATTAGGCAAAGGCACCAATCCTTTGTCTGTGCTGTGGCTCTGATTGTTTATTGGCTAAGCTGAAACACAGAATTGTTACAGCACAGGAGGAGACTATTCAGCCTGTTGTGACTGCACTGGCTGTTCAAAAAAGCGATTCCCCCACGTTCTCCCTGTAACCCTGCACATTCTTTTTCAGATAACAGTCTAATTCCCTTTTCAATGCCTTGATTAAAAACAGTTATGGGCCAGAATGTCTCCAATCCTTTCCTGATGAAATCATGCATGAAATTACATACAGAACGGAAAAAGACCATTCAGCCCATCAAAAAAACAAACAGCAGGAAATAATGTCACGTATTTCTACATCTATAGTTCCCATATTTCCTTTACTAAAATATACACGGGCAGGTTTTACCGGTTGGTGAGCAGGGGCTGCTTGCCGACAAGTAAAATGATGCGGGGATACGTCGGGCGTGTGTCCTGACGTCACCCTGTGTCATTTAGATTTTCAGTTTTGCGGGCACACAGCCGATTCGGCTGCACGCCCATCGAACTATCAGTAGCCTATTAAGGCCATTAAAAAACTAACTAACCTGATTGATGGACCTAGCTGCCCAACCTTAAGGTTGGCGGCAGGCCTCGGAATAAGTATGAAACCTCATCCACGGGCGGGATGAGGTTTCGTGAGGGTTCTTTAAAATTTTTAAAAAATGCTTCCATAAAAGTTATGGACATGTCCCAACTCATGTGACAGTGTCACATGAGGGGACATGGCAGGGAAATTTTTTTATTAACTGAAATTCAACTTTTACATCCTAGCTGATCTCCCTGAGGCAGCACTTTGCTTCAGGGAGATCTGTGCGCTTTTTTGCGTGCATGCACGAAAGAATGCACTCCCGCCTGAGGGAATTCCCCCCCTCCCCCCACCCCCCGCCACCTGCACAGGGAGCGCATAGCCCTTCCTGGGGAACGTCACACTTAATTGGCCCACCCACATAAAATGGAAGCACCAACTGGGGGCTCTGATCGGAGGGCCACCCACCTGCGCCTGCACTCTTTCCCCCCCTCCCCCGACACACATGGTGGTGGGGGGGAGAGGAGGAGAAAATGTTGGCCATATAAATGATTATGAAACAAAAGTTTTTTTTTCATTGCACCATTATAACATAAGACAGCCTCTTCCAATATATTTAATAATTTCTTAGAGCAGGCACTTTTTGTAAAACAGTCTGATAGTTGGCAACTTGTGTCAACCAATTATATCTTAGAGATCTCTCTTCTCTCTAACATTACTTTTATGCTGGCTAGGTCTATTCTTAGCCTTTTTTCAATGACACTTTGTGGAATGAACATTGTCCCAAACAGACCGGTTATTAACATTAACATTCTATAGGCAAACTTTTCTCACATTGCCCCATATATAAATATTTGTGTTAGTATTTTGGATAAGTAAACTCCCAATATCTAATGCTTCTACCAAGGCCAGCATTTCAGCAGCTAAGATGCTTTTCACTACCCTTTTTATTTTCTTTGGCCTCCCAAGCCGGTGAGCAACAGTTATCATTCTTTCCCACCAAAAATATGATAAACCCTGCTGTGCTGGAGTACCCATCTGGAAGATTGGTATGTGAAGCATCACTAAAAATGACCAACCTCATATCTTTGGGATCACCCAAGGCTGGAAATTGGAGCACACATCTCTAAATTTAAATTTTCTTTTAGTGTTTTATTTGCTCTCAGCACTTGCTTAACTGTAGCATGTTTCATCATAGTGCTCAGCTCCAACACGTCATAACTAGCGTCAGGCCTAGCCTGAGTGCACAACCAGTTCAACTGTCCAATCAAATTTCTCAACTGTTCCGTTTTTTCCTTGGTAGTAGGATCCTCTTTTTGTGAGGATCAAACTGAGTTATTGGGATATGATTAACATTTTCTAGATAAAATTGTTGATTCAATATCACTCCTAACTTGCTCTGCTTAATGTCTAAACTTCGGTATTTAAAAAGGCCCTGAAACCTGACTTCTGACCTGGAACTCCTTTATCTTCGATTACCCATTGTTCAAATTCCACAGAGCCTCCCCATAGAAAAACATCAACATGCATGATAAAGATTCCAGCTAGTTTCTCCTTATGGTACTAGTAAAATATCGTGGGGTCTGCCTTTAACTGAATGCAACCTGTTTTCAATAGGACAGACCTCACGGAAAAATACCAAACTCTTGGTGCATCATTCAATCCATAAACACACTTGTTCAATTTCCATAGCTTTCCTTCTACATCCCCAGCTTCTTTGGTTGGTTTGAAAAAAAAAAAAAAAAATTCCCTTTGAAACTTCTCCCCTGTAAAAACGCAGCCTTTATATCAATCGATTTGCACTCCCACGAATAGGATGCCAAAATAGCTGAAAAGAAAATCCTCAAACTCACTTTCCCCGCAGTAGGAGTCCACTCTGACATCCTGATCTCCTAGTCTCTCTTCAAAACCTCAGGCTACTAATCTCACTTTGGCCTTATGTGCCATCCAGGAGTACGTTTTCTATACAGATCCATCTGTGAGATAAAGCTGGCTGTCCTCTGTCAGGTGTTTCAGAATATACCCCAAATTCCTTCCAATTTTCTAACTCTTTCCATTTGGCTTCCTTTATCAGCTTATTCCAATTTATTAAAAGCTATTAGAATCTCTGTCATAAGGACTTCTATTGAGATTGCTAGCTTGCTCTTTAGTCCTCCTTGTTAAGCTACAGCCTCTACTCACATTCCTCTCCCTTTCTGGACTGCTACTATATGAACATTCTCCCATGCGAACAGAACTCTGTTCGCAAGTCCATGATTTTTTTCTATGGTCGCAACCACTTTCTGGTCCACTGTCAGAACTCATATTGTGCTTTCTGGGTTTCCACATTTTTACCTCAGTTTTCCAATTGATAGGTCTTGTCTCCTGTCCTTCATCCTGCCCATTTAGCCAATGTTGGTATTTACCAGTGGCCTTTCCTGCTCTCCCTATGATAGTGGCATCCCTCCACAAATTAGTCCCTTCTGGCATGTATGTTACCTTTGTTCCTACTTCGGAAGTTGCCCTTTTGGATGAATAGCATTGTCCTGTACCCCTATTACTTTGGTCATAATCAGTCAACCCTGTATCTGCCATCATCTGCACCTCATAACTACCCAGTGTACGTGTATGTGAAGTGCATGGTGCCTCCTTGTGTTCTATGTCCTGTTCAGAACCTGTAAAAGGTATAGTCAGCACCAATTAACCATGAAGAATGTACCCTAATAGTTTGATTGTCGTGTTGCACAATTATTGTTTTCCCATCACTCCCTATTACCTTGCCAGGTCCTTGCCATTCTTTCTCCTTGTCTTAACTGTATTCCCAATGGTCTTATGCGGTGCCTCAGGACTCGCTGAATTTTCTGAAACCTCAGCTTTAATGAAAGCTTTTCTGCGCGCATGTAAAGCATTCAGATGAGCAGAAAAGATGGAGCTAATGCTAGTCCCTTCTAGAGCAGGGGGAGCATCCAGTAACACTGACAGCAACTTCAGATTTCTTCTGTACACCAACTGGTACAGACTGTATCCCCCCCAACCATTTGCAGGGCTCTTCATGTGCACTACCTATGCTAGTGCCGTTTGTAATTTACAATTTGGTTGATCAGCCAATATTTTATGCAATGTCATCTGTTACTGCATGGTTTCTTTCGCAAAGACCATTACTGAAAAGGGCTCTCAGCTGCAGTGTGCATAACTATAATGATGAATTTTGAGGTATGTGAGAAAATTTTAAACATTGGCAAAATCCCCATCATTATCTGTGGTGTTCCTAATCATTTCTCCATGACCTTATCAACAATGGTCCTTTTGTCTTTTCTGTGTACCATGGTGGATAGGCCAAAGCTGGTTTCCATATCTAAGAAGGGTAGTAAAAAAAAAAAAAATCCCTATCCTTGTCCCAAAATTTCAAGTTCATTGCCACTGCATCATTAAACTCCCTGGCTAGTGGTAAGCTCACAACATGACATAGTGGTGTCTTGCGATATTTAAGGCAAATTTCATGCTAAATAGTGATTTGTTCAATAAGGTCATCATATCCTATATCAACCACTCCCACATCTTGAAGTAGAGTCTTCAGCTTCTGTGGCACCGAATGTGCAAACTGTCTATGTAATTTCTAAATGATCTTTTTGTCCACCGAATTCTTATTCTCAGCAGTTAACAAAACTTCATGAACTTTTTGATGAGAAATCTCTGGCTTCCTTAGTGGCAAGCAGTAATGGCCTGACTGAGCCAAATGTAGATCCACATTTTTTCCCCCCAAACATGACTGCTTTATCATTCTTCATATCTAGCGTCATCTGAATCTACGTTGCAGATCGGCTCAACAATAGTGGTATCTCACTAGAAATCACATCAGTGCTGATAAACAGATTGATTCCTGCTATCTTACATGGGAGGACCACCCATTTGGATGTTTCAGATGAATCGGTCTCATGGGTCACTTCAAAAACACAATTCCTTCACTGGGCAGTTCATCGCATAGTGATACTGGGAATCACACCGAAAACACCAGGAATCACACCGAAAACACCGATTAACCATACCCCCTGCATTTTTTAGATTTAAACGCCTACGGTCACCATCCCAGACACTTTGTCTCAACTCTCAAATTGGCTGAGGTTACGACAATTTTCAGAACTCGTCATTAACCCTATCTTCGTATTGGAATCTTCGTCTAATATTTGGTCAACCTCAAAATTCAGCCACCATTGAATCCTCTATCCTTCGCTTCACAGTGTAGTTGTTCGCATTTGCTAACGAAGTGGCAGGGAACGACTGTTTCCCCAGAAATTTTCAAGGCAGCAGCTATTTGATCTAGGAGAAGTTCTTTTCCCCGGAATTGAACCTATGTTAGTACTAAAAGGCTATCAATGCGAGCACAGTCCAGTAATTTAAATACCAGTACTAGAATTTCAAGTTCAAATCCCTGTAGTCTCCTGTACCATTTATCAAAATCCATGATACATTCTTCCATGGACTGGTCATCTGATTTCCTAACCTAGCAAAGATCATCCAAGCCACATACACTTCCGATAACTCATCCTTTTTGTAAAACTTAACCAAATATAACAGAAGGTTCAATGCCTCTTCTTGATCCAAATAATCCACTTTCCACTCTGAAAATGCTTTACTCCTTATCTTACTTTTGTCTGGTAATGATAACACCAAAGCCATACCTTGCTTCTTCCAGGGTACAGCAGTAATCCGAGTCCACACTTCAACTTCAGCCTTCCATTGCTGATAAGGTTCAGAGTCAGAAAAAAATTGATGGATAGTCAAAGCTTGCACCATCCTTCCACCATTCCATAACTTAAATTGTCAGCAAAAGCGCACTTCTTTTCCCTCAGAGGACAGAGACAGAAGTCTTAATATATAGCAATCAATCAGCAAAGCTTAAAGTTCATCCTCTACTACCATGTTACTCACAAAAAAAGGCTGTAGTGGAGAATAAATCCAGGCTGGTCTTTTGGTTTAAGCTAGTTTATTTTCAAGATAACTTCTCAGTACTACTAATTTCCAAGTAACTTCCACATAGTGTTCCAGCTGTATCTTCTTATTCTATTTAGATGGGATAATCAATGCCCATCACCTGTTTAACTAGCAATTGTCTTTAACAAGGTGATTGCCATGCAGTGAGATTATTTATGTATTGACACCCCACCTGCCCTCCCCAATCTTCAGTTTTGCCATAGCTGCAAATTTTTGCCCTTCAAAGTATTTATCCAATCCCAAAACCACTGCTGCATAAAAAAATGTTATCTTCATCTCACCTCTGGTGCTTTTGCCAATTACTTTAGATCTGTGTCCTCAGGTTGATCATTCTGCCCCTAGATGTTCCAGATGTTAAAAGTTGGCAGAATACTTAGACAGCCACCTTTGTGTCCAGCTACATGCTCCCTTGAGTGAGTTCATTACAAAGCAACACACAGATTCTGGTGACAATGTTGATTGAGAACATTTTTTAATAATTTCACAATATGTGTCCTGTACAAAACATAACAACATATTAAAAGGAAATGATTTTTTTTATTCATGTGATATGGGCATCACTCACTAGACTAGCAATTACTGCCCATCCTTGTTCAGAGGGCATTTAAGATTCAAGCACATTGCTGTGAGTCTGGAGTGATATATAGGTCAGACCAGGTAAGGGCAGCAGATTTCCTTCCCTAAAGGACATTAGTGAACCAGATGGGTTTTTACAACAATCAGCAATGTTTTCATGGTCATCAGACTTTTAATTCCAGACTCCTATTGAATTCAAATTTCACAATTTTACTATGGTGGGATTTAAAACCAGTTCCCCAGAGCATTACCCTGGGTCTCTGGAATGCTAGTCCAGTGACAACATCACTATGCCACCTGTCTCCATTTTTTTGCAAGTTGCCTCCTGTAGGGTGCACCAGCTCACTGTATTGTTCTGTCTGTGTCTCGTATGCTGTGCTCCAACAGTAATGTGCCCAATTAAGAGAGCTAAATGATCCTTGACTCTCTCCAGATACCTGAAACCTCGTCCATTTTTGCCATATCAAATTGAGTTTGCAGACTGCATTCACTCACTGTGCATCTGGGCAATTTGTACTGTAGGCATCCAGGTGTTGCTAGGACTGATTGTGGTGTTTTAAAATCTAAAAGTTTGACTCCAGTCCATTCCAGTTGCTGCCGGCGCTGAAGTGATGCATCATTAGGACTTTTCTGCATCCCTCACAAACAGACTGAGCAAAAAGGAAAAATCCTCCAAGGCCCTGTCAAAAATAGACCATAGGAATATTCACTGAGCTCACTTTGCTATAGCTATCAAAAACATATTTTATCCCATCCTCCCAAAACAAAGATGCCATGTGCAATGTATAAAATTATGGAATGCTAGAATCCTGCTGTAGTTCCAGTACTCTGAAAATAACAAAAAACTTCTTAAAAAATCAACTTGGAGAACACAATAATGAAGAATTACAAACAATGTAGTTTGCAATCCCAGTGAGTTATAAAGGTCTTGTGGATTGAAATAAATAATCATAAATATTTGCACACATTATTGCTATTTTGAAGAAATGAGTAACACTGTGCCATATATTTGGTGTGCTTTTGGCAGTAACTCAGTTAATGCTGAGCTGCTAATGTGCAATATTGAGATCCCTCTGCTACAGGACTTGATTTACAACTAGTAATAAGTTAAATCAGCCAGCAAGGCATTGAAATTATTCATACTTCTTTAACAAAGGATCTTTGCAAACGCGTCTGGCTTATAGGCAGAAAAATGGTGATGAGAACAAAGGTATGCATAATTGCCATTAATTGCACAAATTAGTAAAGCAATTTATAAAAGCAAAAAGTTAGTTTTGAGGGTGAGGGTGTGGAGGGGGTTGAAAACAAATTATGTGTGCCAGCGAACAGAGAAAGCCCTGTTGTGCAATTGCAGATAATATTAACAGGGCTTCTAAAGTTCACTGCATTACACAGGATTGTAGGAAAGGAGCAACTGATTGGAATATGTTGCTTAAAGGAGCAGAAAACTGAAATAAATGATGGATGAAGGAAAGAAAAGCAACCTTGTGAATTTACAACAGCCCATTTTGTTTTATTATAGGGAATTATATTTTTTTCCCCTTGGAGTTTGAAGAATTTCTACAGTACACACATAACTGTATTGAATTTTACAGCACAGAAACAGCAAAACTTGCATTTATATAGAGCCTTTCACATAGTAAAACATCACAAGGCTTCACGGGAGTGTTATCAAACAAAATTTGACACCGAACCATATAAGGGAATATGAGGAGGGACAGCCAAAAGCTTGGTTAAAGAGGTTAGCTTTAAAGAAATAGTCCATTTGGCCCGACAGATTCATGCTGGAGTTTATGCTTTACTCCTCCCGCTACTTTGCCTCACACTATCCCTCTATGCCTTTCTCACTTGTAAGGAACATGTCTTTTTGTTTTCGGTTGGACTGTGGATTGGGATTGCAGTGGCTGCAGCTTGAAGATATGTCTACTGGAACAGGATGAGAGATATATACAATGTTGCATTCCTGGAACAGATTGTGCCATGAAAGACAGATAGTGCCAGAAAGGAGCCCTGGACTAAGGAAGCTGCCTGGCAACAACATTTTAATTGGCTCCTGACCAGGTGACCGGGTTTTTGTGTGAGAAGCAGTGCAGCAGAATAGTTCCTAACCTGAAAGGAACAAAACTTAAGATCTCTTTCTCCTGTGTGTGGAAGATTCCAGTAATTCCACAATAATAGCTAGATGGCTTTTTCTCCTCATATCTCTATAATCTGCTCTTTCTTGGAAAACCCCTGTCAAGACTCAAAGGGGAAAAAAATCACTGTTAGAGACATTGAAAGGCAAGTGCTCAACCAGTGAACTAAATACAGAAAGTGCTGGAAGACCACCTCATGTCATCAACAAGAACTGAAAAGAATTTGAAAACATCGATGAAAATCAACCCATCAAATCCTGTACTCCGGAATTGGTGCTATTGAACTGTTTTTTTTCCCACCCTTAAAATCCATGTTTTTGTGTGCCTTGTGTGTATGTACAGGGATTTAAGAAGGGGATAAAGTTTAAGTTTTAGTGTTAGAAATTAGCAGTTTATAATTCTTTTGTCACTGGTCATCCACAGTTTGTTCAATAAGCCATTATTTACTTATTAAGTTTACAAACCTGGTGCTCAAATTCTGTTAACCTAAAATAACAGTTCAGTAGAACTGGGGCAAACTGGTGGTTTGATCTAACTTGTTCACATTTGTTGCGGCTCGGAACAGTGGGGCTTGATATTGCAGCGCACTATCTCCAGTGAGTCCTGATATGCTCATGTACCTATCTCGCTTCCCCTTAAATACATCTATGCTAATCATCTCAAACACGCCATGTGGTAGTGAGTTTCAAATTCCCATCAGTTTTAGAATCCTCCCTGGTGAAAACATCTTCTCTGTATCTACCCTATCAAACACCTTCACAATTTTAAAGACCTCTATCATGTCACCTCTTAGATGTCTTCTCTTTTGTAGATTAGAGAACTCCAAAGCCTGTTGGGTATTTCCTAATAGTTGTCCCTTTTCAGTTCAGATACTATGCTTGCAAATTCTTTATGCATTTGCTCCAGTTCTTCTGTGTCCCTTTTTTAATCAAGAAAGCAGATTTGTGCACAGCTCTCTTAAATATCAAAAGTCCTATATTAGTTGAAATGAACCACGTTATTTTATTTGTGCTTATGGTTTGAAAACCTGCATTCACCATTAGCAAATTTTAAATCTCTACTTCTAGATCCCTCTACCCCAGCAAGATCGGAAATCCGGCCTCAGTCTCGAGGTTGCTGGTTTTGAGACACTACATGCATCACAAAATAACAGCGGTGATCACCAAAAGCTGTGCCACAGGATAGAAAAGCCATTTAAAAATAAGTAAACCAAGCACTAGGCTTTATTTCTGGAGGGATAGAATTAAAAAGTAGGGAAGTTACATTAAACACGTATTGAGCCTCGGTTAGATGACATTTAGAGTACCGTGTGCAGTTTTAGTCGCCGTATTATAAAAAGGGAGAGAATGCAGGGAAGATTTACAAGGACAATACCAGAAATATCAGGAAAGGATTGACAGGAGGGGTCTCTATTCTATTGAAAATAGAAAGCTGAGGGATGACCTAATAAAGGTCTTCAAAATTATGAAAAGTTTTGATAGAGTCGTTCCAGAGAAAATATTTCCTGCTGCGGGGAAGAGCATAACTAGAGGCCATCAACACAAGATAGTCACCAAGAATACAATGGGGACTTCCGAAGAAAGGTTTTTACTTTAAGAAGCTGTAAAATTGTGGATAAAAGCAAAATACTGCGGATGCTGGAAATCTGAAACAAAAACAAAAATTGCTGGAAAAACTCAGCAGGTCTGACAGCATCCGTGGAGAGAAAGGCAGAGCCAACGCCCCGAGTATGACTTCTCTTCAGAACTAAAGAGAATGTGGACTTCACTATCACGGGGAGTACTTGGTAAATAGTATGGATTCATTTAAGGGGAAGCTAGACTAGCATTTGAGGGAGAATGAAATAAATCGTTACAATTGTAGATTTAGTTAATGAAAGATGGGAAGTGGTCGAGTGGAGCATAAACACCAGCATAGATTGGTTAGGCTGAATGGCCTGTTTCTGTGCCATGTATCCAAAATAATCCTGTGTAGTCAGGAGTCTTTTAAATATGGCAGTTATTTATGTGATTATTAATCTTTTGTAAAGTTCATTTTGCCTTTTAAAATTAAAATGAGTTCTGATCTAATGTTCTACTGCTTTCAAAGACTATAGAGATGTATGGAGATGTAAGTCTAGAAATTGAGAACAATTACCAACTCGGGTTTTCTAAGCTTACCCAGGTCTCAAGGCAAGGATTGACACACTTGTGGCTGTGGGTGGTTGGAACTCATCAGCATTATTTCAACAGAATCACTTCAGCATGATTTGCATCACGTACTGAAAGTACAGAAGTCAAGATTACCTGGGCATAATCTTCAAATGGCACCTGCGCTTCCTGTTGACATCAAAGTTTGAAGGTGAGCATTTTCTTTTGGGATGAGACAGACCACTAATGCCCAGGCGGCAGACAGAACAGCCTTGTGTTAGACAAAGGACTTTGAATACTGGGGCGCAATGGTGAAGTTGAAACCAAACATAAGGCAACAAATAAACATTTGATTCTCAGAAACAAGCAATAGTGCAATGCCAAGGAACCAAAAATGTCAAAACATCAAATGCTTAGTATGGACAATTTTTAGACTATTTTTAATTTTACATTGTGTGTAGGAGGATGCATTGCTTCGGTGTTTAAAGCTGCAAAGCATTGGCCTCAACCTAAGAGTGCAAGTCCTCAAAATTCCTCCTAGGACGGCAAGGACAGGTCTCAATATATCCCTAATTAATGATGAAGTTTGTAACATGAAGAAATGCAAGTATCCTGCACTCCTTGCCAATGTCAATTGGAAAATCCCAGGAAAAGTACACATCAGCTGCACTGACATTGATCTTTGGTTTTCTGCTTTCTCTGTACAGTAAGTCCTTGATTAGCGTTAACTCGCATAACGTTATTTTCACTTTAATATTGTTAATATAGTGTCAATATATCCATTTAACATTACTGGTTTCACTTTAATGTTGCTTGCCACAGGCTTTCTCTTCTGTGGCCTGCCTGCTCACATGACTTTTCCCACAGCGCTTCCACTCTCGCTGTCAGTCCTGATTCTCCCACTGCCAGTCTTGCCCGGTGTTGCTCCCCGGCCTTGCCTCCACCTGGCTTTACTTCCCAGCCTTGCTTCCCAACCTTGCCTCTGCCCAATCTTACCTCCTGGCCTCATCTCCCAGCCTTGCCTACGCATGGTCTCATCTCCCAGTTTTACCTCCCACCCTCGCCTCCTGGCCTCTTCTTACTTTAGTCTCTGAGATCTGTTCCTGCAGCTCTACTCCTGGCTTCACTCCTGGCTCTGCTGCTGAACTCACAGTGAAATCTTGTCCTCCATCTAATAGCAGAGGTTGGCCAATAAAGATAATCAGGACTTCAGCTGCTATCTGAAAAGACCAACCTCTGCCACTAGATGGAGTCTGGTCAATCTGAAATTAACATCATTTAGGTGAGTGTACTGTAATTCTTTTAAAAATTTTACATTGTACAGTATCATGTATTTCTTTTATATTTATTGATGTATTTTATTTTGCAAGTTATTTCAGCTAGGAATGCACAGCGATGCATATGTATGGTACAGTATTTCAACTTGTACATTGTTTATCCTGGGTGGGAAATGTCCATTGGAACATAATTTTGGCTTTAACATTGATTCCTATGGGAACCTATGATACATTTAATGTTGTTTCACTTAAAGTCATGATTTTCAGGAACAGAACCACAACTTTAAGTGAGGATTCCCTGTATCTGGAATACACCTGTGCAGCAAAAACATAGATTAGCAAATTCAGTCCCAATTTCTTTGGTAAAGATCTTGAAGATTGCAAGGGCCTTGAATCTTCACTCTGTAGTTGCCTGTATTGGATAAAAAACAAAAAGCTTTGCATTGATACAGTGGCTTATCACAGTTCAACAGTACTTTACAAGAAATGGATTACTTTTTAAAATACAACAGCCAATTTGCACCTATAAAGAACCCATAAGCAACAAAAGAATGATTGAACACATAATCTGTTTTTCTGTTATTTGTTATTCGTTATGGGACGAAAGATACTCACATTTCTTGTTCTTCTTCAAATAGCACTTTTAGCTCCACTTCAGCTGGCAAACAGGGCTTTGAAACATAGAACCATAGAAAATTTACATCGCAGAAAGAAGCCATTTGGCCCATTATTTCTGTGCCAGCTGAGTTCCATTGTCCAGTTCCTGGTCTGTAACTCCTGTAGGTTTTGGCATTTCAAGAGCATATCCAAGTAATTTTTAAATGCAGTGAGGGTTTCTGATTCTACAGCCCTTTCAGGCAGTGAGTTCCAGAACCCCACCACCCTCTGAGTGAAAAATGTTTTCTTCAACTCCCCTCTAATTCCTCTACCAATTACTTTAAATCAATGGAACTTGGTTATTGACCCCTCTGCTAAGGAAATTAGGTCCTTGCTGTACAATCTATCTGGGCCCTTCATAATTTTATGCACCTCGGCCTCCTCTGTTCCAAAGAAAATAACCCCAACTATCCAATCTTTCCTCCGAATGAAAATTCTCCATTATTAAAATCCATGCAGACTACATCAGATTTGTTCCCCTCTTCTTGCTACCCCCTCAAAAAATTATATCAAACGTGATCTGCAGCATTAAATACTTTATTATGTATGTAATAGAGACAATGGCCAGCAGAGGGAACTCTCTGTCACTGTAACGATAAAGAAAGTGATCCTTAGATTTTTCGGGTGCTTGTGCCAGTTTTGCACATGATGGTATCTCCAGCACCTCACTGGAGTTTACACAGTCAATGGGAGGGTATCTCATTAACATGGCTTCGGCAGGCACAATCACCTCTTTGGACAAGCCTCTGTCACCTGCTCCTGGAGACTGCCTGCCTGCTCGGGGGGGTGGGGGGAATGAGTTGACCAAGCACCTCCTTCTCTGACCCCAGCAATACTCATATTGGCCCCTGAGCCAAGGGAACCATATGGCACAACTTTTGTTATCTAAAATTAAGTTTTTCAGGAGCTTAAGCTATTTTCCTGGTTGGGTCCCCACAGCTCACATGTGCCTTTGTTGAGATTGTCGTGCCTCTATTGCTACAGCACATGACACGCCACAAAAACACTGGTCATGAATAAACCTGAAGGTGTGGCAAAAGATCAATGGAACTGGTACACTTCAGCGCCACTGGATTTAATCACTTTTGGGATGGTTTTCAAAGTCTAGCTGGAAGCTAGAAATCTCCTGAAAGAATGTGATTAAAATTACATTCTGGATATCTCCCAAATCGATTTCAATTGAAGAAAAATGCGTAATGTATCAGTTCGTGCCGCTAAACTAGATTTTGCTGTGGAAATAACATGGGAGCTAACAGTGCTCACCATTATTTATGTGTGAATCACACAACAACTACCAATGAGTGTACATGCAGTTAAATGCGAAAATACAGAAGGTGATGTCCGAGATGCGCTGCTTCCCTGTAAGATGTATATAAACACAACTCAATGTCTGGCTCTTGTTCAAATATATTCAATGGCATGCAGTTCCAGTGCTCATGCTGCAGGTACAGAATAAATTCACCACAAAATATTAGGGTTTGTCCACTACAATCGAAGCACCCTTTTAATGGTGTAAGAAGACTTAATTACTGCCAATCTCTCTGGCACCAAAAATTAATTTTACAAATGTGGAGCATCATTCCTTTCCCCTTTAATTATTGTTGAAGATATTTTTTAAAAGTAATTAACTTTTTAACATTTTTCTTTCTGTCTCTTTTATTTCTCTATCTTAATCCAATATTTATTTTCCTCTTTTTACCTTTTGTACCTGATATGAAATTTAATTAAATGTTCTAACTTTACACTTTCTGGCTCAGAATGCACTGCTCATTAATGATTATTTAACTTGATTGGTTAAGGAGTTAACAGCTGCTTGCATTGTTCACACAGTTCCCAGTTGTCATATAGAATGTGCTGCACCACTTGGGTATCCCACTGATGGCAATTTGTCCTTCAAAACAGAAATCTATGGGCAAGTGCAAGACTAATGAAAAAGCGGGTGCTGCTCATTTTCTGTTCACTGCAAAATCTGGCCCATAATATTTTCACTACAATCTTTGTGATCATCTTGGGATAAATAATAAAACTATGTTGAGTTTGCAGTTTGATGCATTTGATATGCCTGCTGCTGCACAAGTAATAAGCCATCTGTTCTCTTGAGAGAAATCAGAACTATTGAAAGTATTCGAAAAAGACGCTACATGCCAGGATGAAGAGACTATTCCTATATTGTCACAGGCTGCATCTTCACTCAAAGGAGCTACATCCATCCACCCATGGGCGCCACCCTGACAAGAAAAAGTCAGGCCCTCACAGGCAGAAGTGGCATCAGAATTCTTAACATCAGTATTCCCATTGATAAACTGTTCAGTAGTCAACCCTGGGTGGCATCACTGCACGCACAAAAAGGATTCATGAGCAAGCAGCAGAGTTGACTGGCGGGAAAGGGTGGGTTGGTACCAGACAGAGGCCTAAGGTTTAATCCCATTGACCTTCTGGGATTAAACCTCTGAGATTAAACCTTTTAAATAAAATGTGAAAGTCTATGTGAGTGACTGGAGCCTGTATCATACATTGCATGATGATATGGTCATCCAAGGGAGGTCCATTTTAGCAAAGTTGTCAGTATCATGAAAGAATTCCTGATTGCCCAGTACTCTGTCAAGTAGGAGTAGTTAACTGCTTCATACTCCATATTTGCAATGGTGCAGAGATAAGACAGCAAAAGGACCTTTCATGAATTAATCCAGTTGAGGTTCACACTCCATAAAACAATAACCATTCTCTTCAGTGGACTTGTAAACCAAGTCTAGACAATTAACATTCAGCAGGGGTATGAGTGGAATAGCACCGAAATAGGCGGCTGATTCTGGGATAAACACTGTTCTCATGCATTTGTCTCTGCACTAGTGACAGGAAGCACTCCAAAGCCACATCTCTTTTAATGAGTACATGAGGACAATGTCCTGGAGTCTCCTGGGCCATGAGCTCAGAGAGTTACATAGTCATTCCATTTACAACAAGAGAGTACTGATTGGTTGGCAAGTGAACTCAGATTGGTGGAGGCATTGCCATGGAAAATGCAGCATGGAACAGTTAACTGCCCAGCGTGGGAGCGGAGCAGAGGCAGGTCAGGAACTGGGAGCTGCATAAATAGAGCCCGGAGATTGGATTGTGGCATTTCCAACCTGGGAGCGGAGCAGAGGCAGGTTGGGAACTGGGAGCAGCATAAATAGAGTCTGGGGATCGGATCACGGCCTTTCATACTTTACCTAGGAGCAGAGCAGAGGCAGGTCGGGAACCAGAAGCCTTTCAGCTTCTGAAAAAACTGAGTGGGAAAAAAACAACTGTGACATCACAGGAAACCAGTAAGTTGATTGGCCGGTAAGTGCTTGGTATAAGGGACAATCTGTTAAAAGCCAGCTTAGGATACAGGAGTTAAGGTAGATCTATAAATAGCAAGATGTAAAACTTTAAAACAAAAATATAGATAAAATATAATAATTAAAACAAAATAATTAACATTAATACCTAAAACAAATACCCATGTAATTAAGAAATGTATAACTTTTAGTTGTAATTGTGGATGGTACTAGCATTTAATAAACACAATAAATTGTAGCGTACATAGGAATTATTCTAAATTAATTAAGAAAAGAACTGAAATAAATTAGAAAATTAGAATAAATAAAGAGATAAATACTGTAGTAAACGCTTTATATCAAGTTTAAGGTATGTCAGTGCAGTTCAGCCATGTGGAATGTGCATCTCATGGGATGTGGGCAGTCATGCTGGCACAAAGTGCCCTCGATGGCTACATCTGCAGGAAGTGTTGCCAGCTTCAGAAACTTGAACGGTGGCTGGAGTCACAGTGGTGCATCTGCAATGCTGAGGATTATGTGGATAGCACATTTAGAGAGGTGGTCACACCACAGCTAAGAAGTACACAGGCAGAGAGGAAATGGGTGACCACCAGAGTATCTAAGAGAAACAAGCAGGTAGTGCAGAAATCTCCTGAGGCTATCTCACTTTCTAACTGCTTTCCATTTTGAATACTGGTGAGTGAGATAGTTCCTCAGACAATTGTAGCAAGAGCCAAGTTTGTGGCACAATGGGTGGCTCATCTGCACAGGAAGGGAGGAGGAAGAGTACAAGTGCTATAGTAGTAGGGGATTCCATAGTTTGGGGAGCAGACAGGCGTTTATATGGCCATAGACATGAACCCAGGATGGCATGTTCCCTCCCTGGTGCCAGGGTCAACAATGTCACAGAGCAGCTGCATGACACTCTTTTGGAGGAGGGCGAGCAGCCAAAGATCGTGGTCCACATTGGGACCAATGACATCGGTAGGAAAAAGGATGAAGTTCTGAAAGCAGATTTTAGTGAGTTAGGAAGGGAATTAAAAATCAGGACCTTAAAAGCAGTAATCTCGGGATTACTCCCAGTGCCACATGCTAATGAACATAAGAATAGGAAGATTGAGCAGTTCAACACGTGGCTGGAGAAATGGAGTGGAAGGGAGGGCTTTAGATTTTTGAGACATTGGGATTGGTTCTGGGCCAGGTGGGACCTATACAAGAAGAATGGGTTACACCTTAACAGGACTGGGATGAATGTGCTTGCAGGAAGGTTTTCTAGTGCTGTCAGAGAGTGTTTAAACTAGATTAGCAGGGAGATGGGAACCTGAGGGGAAATTCAGAGCGCAGAGGAGAAAAACTGGCAATGGGAAGTAGAGAAGTATTAACTGATAACAAGGATGTATCAGAGAGTAGTATCAAGGTAGATAGAATACTTGGAGAATTTGATAGAATTAGAATAAGCAATAGTAAGCCAGAGACCCAGGGTAATGCTCTGGGGACTCAGGTTTGAATCCTACCATGACAGATGGTGGAATTTGAATTCAATAAAAATCTGGAATTAAAAGTCTAATGATGACCATGAATCGATTGTCAGGTCAAACCCATCTGGTTCACTAATACCCTTTAGAGAAGGAAATTTGCCATCCTTACCTGGTCTGGCCTACATGTGTCTCCAGAGCCGCAGTAATGTGATTGACTAGCAGTTACTCAGTTGTACCAAACTGCTACAATGCCTCAAAAAGGAATGAAACTGGACGGATCACCCAGCATCGACCTAAGCATTGGAAACGAAAACTGCAAACTCAGCCCTGTCGATGCTGCAAAGTCCTCCTTACTAACATCTGGGGGCTAATGTCAAAATTGGGAGAGTTGTCTCATAGACTAGTCAAACAATAGCCTGACAAAGTCATTCTCACGCAGTCATATCTTACAGATAATGACCCAGCCATCACCATCACCAATCCTGGGTATGTCCTGTCCCATCGGCAGGACAGACCCAGCAAAGGTGTAAACACAGTGGTATACATCTGGGAGTCTTCAACATTGACTCCGGACCCCATGAAGTTTCATGGTATCAGGTCAAACATGGGCAAGGAAACCTCCTGCTGATTACCAAGTACCGCCCTCCCTCAGCTGATGAATCAGTGCTCCTCCATGTTGAACATCACTTGGAGGAAACACTGAGAGTGGCAAGTGCGCAGAATGTACTCTGGGTGGGGGACTTCAATGTCCATCATCAAGAGTGGTTTGGTAGCACCACTGCTGACTAAACTGGACGAGTTCTAAAGGACATAGCTGCTAGGCTGGGTCTGCAGCAAGTGGTGAGGGAACCAATAAGAGGGAAAAATGTACTTGACTCATCATCACCAGTCAGCCTGCCGCAGATGCAGCTGTCCATGACAGTATCAGTTGGAGTGACCACCGCACAGTCGTTGTGGAGATGAAGTCCCGTCTTCACATTGAGAATACCCTCCATCATGTTAAGTGGCACTACCAACATGCTAAATGGGATAACAAAAACAGAATTACCTGGAAAAACTCAGCAGGTCTGGCAGCATCGGCGGAGAAGAAAAGAGTTGACGTTTCGAGTCCTCATGACCCTTCGACAGAACTTGAGTTCGAGTCCAAGAAAGAGTTGAAATATAAGCTGGTTTAAGGTGTGTGTGTGGGGGGCGGAGAGATAGAGAGAGGGAGAGGTGGAGGGGGGGGCTGTGGTTGTAGGGACAAACAAGCAGTGATAGAAGCAGATCATCAAAAGTTGTCAATGACAATAGTACAATAGAACACATAGGTGTTAAAGTTAAAGTTGGTGATATTATCTAAACGAATGTGATAATTAAGAATGGATGGTAGGGCACTCAAGGTATAGCTCTAGTGGGGTTTTTTTTTTATATAATGGAAATAGGTGGGAAAAGGAAAATCTTTATAATTTATTGGAAAAAAAAGGAAGGGGGAAACAGAAAGGGGGTGGGGGTGGGGGAGGGAGCTCACGACCTAAAGTTGTTGAATTCAATATTCAGTCCGGAAGGCTGTAAAGTCCCTAGTCGGAAGATGAGGTGTTGTTCCTCCAGTTTACGTTGGGCTTCACTGGAACAATGCAGCAAGCCAAGGACAGACATGTGGGCAAGAGAGCAGGGTGGAGTGTTAAAATGGCAAGCGACAGGGAGGTTTGGGTCATTCTTGCGGACAGACCGCAGGTGTTCTGCAAAGCGGTCGCCCAGTTTACGTTTGGTCTCTCCAATGTAGAGGAGACCACACTGGGAGCAACGAATGCAATAGACTAAGTTGGGGGAAATGCAAGTGAAATGCTGCTTCACTTGAAAGGAATGTTTGGGTCCTTGGACGGTGAGGAGAGAGGAAGTGAAGGGGCAGCTGTTGCATCTTTTGTGTGGGCATGGGGTGGTGCCATAGGAGGGGGTTGAGGAGTAGGGGTGATGGAGGAGTGGTCCACTCCTCCATCACCCCCTACTCCTCAACCCCCTCCTATGGCACCACCCCATGCCCACGCAAAAGATGCAACAGCTGCCCCTTCACTTCCTCTCTCCTCACCGTCCAAGGACCCAAACATTCCTTTCAAGTGAAGCAGCATTTCACTTGCATTTCCCCCAACTTAGTCTATTGCATTCGTTGCTCCCAGTGTGGTCTCCTCTACATTGGAGAGACCAAACGTAAACTGGGCGACCGCTTTGCAGAACACCTGCGGTCTGTCCGCAAGAATGACCCAAACCTCCCTGTCGCTTGCCATTTTAACACTCCACCCTGCTCTCTTGCCCACATGTCTGTCCTTGGCTTGCTGCATTGTTCCAGTGAAGCCCAACGTAAACTGGAGGAACAACACCTCATCTTCCGACTAGGGACTTTACAGCCTTCCGGACTGAATATTGAATTCAACAACTTTAGGTCGTGAGCTCCCTCCCCCACCCCCACCCCCTTTCTGTTTCCCCCTTCCTTTTTTTCCAATAAATTATAAAGATTTTCCTTTTCCCACCTATTTCCATTATATAAAAAAAAAACCCCACTAGAGCTATACCTTGAGTGCACTACCATCCATCCTTAATTAGCACATTTGTTTAGATAATATCACCAACTTTAACTTTAACACCTATGTGTTCTATTGTACTATTGTCGTTGACATCTTTTGATGATCTGCTTCTATCACTGCTTGTTTGTCCCTAAAACCACAGCTCCCCCCTCCACCTCTCCCTCTCTCTATCTCTCCGCCCCCCACACACACACCTTAAACCAGCTTATATTTCAACTCTTTCTTGGACTCGAACTCAAGTTCTGTCGAAGGGTCATGAGGACTCGAAACGTCAACTCTTTTCTTCTCCGCCGATGCTGCCAGACCTGCTAAGTTTTTCCAGGTAATTCTGTTTTTGTTTTGGATTTCCAGCATCCGCAGTTTTTTTGTTTTTATCTTTGTGCTAAATGGGATAGTTTTTGAACAGATCTAGCAGCTCAAGACTGGGCATCCATGAGGTGCTGTGGGCCATCAGCAGCAGCAGAATTGTACTCAAATGCAATCTGTACCCTCATGGCCTGGTATATCCCTCACTCTACCATTACTATCAAGCCAGGGGTTCAACCCTGGTTCAATGAAGAGTGCAGGTGGGGTATGCCAGTAGCAGCACCAGGCATACCTAAAAATGAGGTGTCAACCTGGTGAATCTATAACACAGGACTACTTGCGTGCCAAACAGCATTAATAGCAAGTGATAGACAAAGCTAAGTGATCCCACAACCATCGGATCAGATCTAAGTTCTGCACTCCTGCCACATCCAATCGTGAATGGTAGTGGACAATTAAACAACTCACTGGAGGAGGAGGCTCCACAAATATCCCCATCCTCAATGATGGGGAGCCCAGCACAGCAGTGCAAAAGGTAAGGCTGAAGCATTTGCTACAATCTTTAGCCAGAAGTGCTGAGTGGATGACCCATCTTGGCCTCCTCTGGTGGTCCCCAGCATCACAGATGCCTATCTCACTTAACATGATATCAAGAAACAGCTGAAGGCATTGGATACTGCAAAGGTTATGGGCTCTGACAACATTCTGACAATAGTACTGAAGACTTGTGCTCCAGAACTTGCCGCCCCCCTAGCCAAGCTGTTCCAGTACAGCTACAACACTGGCATCTACCCAACTATGTGGAAAATTGCCCAGGTTATCCTGTCCACAAAAAGCAGGACAAATCCAACCCAGCCAATTACCGCCCCTTCAATCCACTCTCGATCATCAGTAAAGTAATGGAAGGGGTCATCAACTGTGCTATCAAGTGGCACTTGCTTCGCAATAACCTGCTCACTGATGCCCCGTTTGGCTTCCGCCTGGGCCACATAGCTCTTGACGTCATTACAGCCTTAGCTCAAACATGGACAAAAGAGCTGAGCTCCCGAGGTGAGGCGAGAGAGACAGCACTTGACATCAAGGCTGCATTTGACCCAATGTGGCATCAAGGAGCTCCAGCAAAACTGGAGACAATGTGAAACAGAGGGAAAACTCTCCACTGATTGGAGTCATACCTAGCGGAAAGGAAGCTGGTTGTGGTTGTTGGAGGTAGTCATCTCAGCTCCAGGACATCACTGCAGGAGTTCCTCAGGGTAGTGTTCTCGGCCCAGGTATGTTCAGATGCTTCCTCAATGACTTTCCTTCTGTCATAAAGTCAGAAATGGGGATGTTTGCTGATGATTGCACACTGTTCAGCACCATTTGCGACACCTCAGATGCTGAAGCAGTCCATGTCCAAATGCAGCAAGACCTGGACAATATCCAGGCTTGGGCTGACAAGTGGCAAGTAACATTCACATACACAAGTGCCAGGGAATGACCATCTCCAACAAGGGAGAATCTAACCATCACCCCTTGATGTTCAATGGCATTACCATCACTGAATCCCCCACTATCAACATCCTGGGGATTACCATTGACCAGAAACTGAACTGCACTAGCCATATAAATACTGTGGCTACAAGAGCAGGTCAGAGGCTAGGAATCGTGCGACAAGTAACTCACCTCCTGACTTCCCAAAGCCTGTCCACCATCTGCAAGGAACAAGTCAGGAGTGTGATGGAATACTCCTCACTTACCTGGATGAGTGAAGCTCCAACAACATTCAAGAAGCTTGACACCGTCCAGGACAAAGCAGCCTGCTTGATTGGCACACCATCCACAAACATTCACTTCCTTCAACACCAATGCACAGTAGCAGCAGTGTATATCATCTACAAGATGCACTGCCGGAATTTACCAAGGATCTTTAGACAGCACCTTTTGAACCCACAACTGCCAGCATCTAGAAGGACAAGGGCAGCAGATGGGATAGATGGGAACACCAGCACCTGGAAGTTCCCCTCCAAGTTACTCACCATCCTGAATTGGAAATATATCATCATTCCTTCACTGTTGCTGGGTCAAAATCCTGGATCTCCCTTCCTAACAGCACATGGACTGCAGTGGTTCAAGAAGGCAGCTCACCACCACCTTCTCAAGGGCAACTAGGGATGGGCAATAACTGATGGCCCAGCCAGTGACGTCCACATCGCATGAATGAACTTTAAAAAAAGGGCAGGACTGGGCATTAAATATTCCTGGGTACAACATGTTTACGAGAGACAAGAAAGGAAGAAAAGGGCAGGGGAGAGTGGCAATATTGATTAAAGATGGCATTACAGTACTGGAGAGACAGGATGTTCCAAAGGAGTCAAGGACGGAATCTCTCTGGCTAGAGGTAAGGAAGGAATAAGATTCAATAACATTGATTGGGTAGTACATCGACCACCAACTAGTGGGAGGGATGTGGAGAAACAAATTTATAAAGAAATTATGGAGAGGTGCAAGAATGATAGAGTAATTATAATAGGGGACTTTAGTTATCCAAATATAGACTGTGACAGGAATAGTATAAAGGGATAAGAGGGGCAACAGTTCCTGGAATGTGTTCAAGATAATTTTCTGCAGCAGTATGTTTTCAGTCCAATGAGAGGACATGCACTTTTGGACCTGGTTCTCGGGAGTGAGTTGGCCCAAATAGATCACATGTCAGTGGGAGAACCTCTAGGGGACACTGACCATTGTATCATAAAGTTTAGGTTAATTGTGGAAAAGGACAGGGAACAACGCAGAGCTGGGATAATTAATTGGGGGAAAGCTAACTTCTAAGGGATGAGAATGCATCTTAGTTGAGTGAGTTGGAATCAAATGTTTGCAGAAAAGATGGTGGCTGAGCAATGGGCCACTTTCAAAGAAAAAGTATTGCAGGCAATGTCAAAATATATTCCCTTGAAGGGGAAAGGTAGGACAAATAAATCTAGAGCACCCTGGATGAGAGGGGGATAGAGGTGAAGATGAAAAGCAAGAAGTGCACATACGGCAGATGTCAGGTAGAAAATACAATGGAGAATCAGGTTGAATATAGAAGGACCAAAGGGGAAGTGAAGAAACTATTAAGAAAAGCAAGGAGAGAGCATGAAAAGAGGCTGACTGTGAACACGAAAGCAAATCCCAAGGTCTTCTATAAAAATGTAAATAATAAAAGAGTGGTAAAAGAAAGAGTAGGGCCGATTAGAGACAACAAAGGGGACTTGCACGTGGGGGCTGGAAAAATAGCACAGGTGTTAAACGAGTACTTTGCATCTGTCTTTACAAAGGAAGAGGATCCTACCCGGGCTGAGGCGAGAGAGGAGGTAACTGGTATGAAAAAATATCTTACAATTGAGAGGAAGGAGGTGTATAAAGACTATCTTTACTTAAAATAGATAATGTACCAGGACCAGATGAGGTACACAAAAGGATACTGAGGGAAATGGGAGTGGAAGTTGTAGAGGCACTAGTGATAACCCTCCAGTCTTCCTTAGGCACAGGGGAGGTGCCAGAGCACTGGAGAATTGTGAATGTTATACCCTTGTTCAAATAGGGGTGCAAGGACAGACCAGTCAGTTTGACCTCAGTGGTAGGGAAACTTGGAAACTATAGGACAGGATAAAATCAATTGCCACTTAGACAAGTGCAGGATAATTAAAGGAAGCCAGCATGGATTCATTAACACAAAATCATGTTTAACTAACTTGCTGGAATTTTTTGAGGAAGTAACAGAGAAAGTTGATAAGTATCATTATAATGAAGGAAAAACAGAACTGTATCTGGAAATATTGGACTTTAAAAATAAAACCTGAGTTTTTTAAAATGCACACAAGCCACTGGCTGGAATGCTGCAGGATGATTCCCTAAGAAGCAATGGAACCCCACTCTATCACCAGACAAGGTACTTCTAATGACACCCAGAAACTAATTGCTCCCTCCAATAGGCAAAATGGGACATAATGGGAGATGAGTATCAGCTCATCAAGAAATCATGTGAGCAATGATTTGTGAATTTGCTTCCCACTTGGACTATACAAAGGAGGAGTTAAAAGTGAACTGAAAAGCTGCCCCGATGTCTATCCGTTGGTGGGTGTTCTGAGAGAGTGCAAGTGCTGGAAGTTTGACTCAGAAGTAACATACACACATGGTACCCCTGCAAATTGCCATTTTGCAGCTATCCTGATCTCCTTCCCTCTCTACCGAATTCAACACTACTGGAACCTTGAAACTGATTATTTGTCTATTGGAGTCAACTCTACTGGAATCTCGAATCTGACCATTCATCTACCGGAGTCAATTCTACTGGAATCTCCAATTGCAACAACCACAACGCTCAATCACCTACTCCCCATGAGTCAATTACTTCAAGCTAAATTCTTAGTTTTAACATGTATGACTGTATGTGCATGTGTTTTATCCTTTCTCACTTTTAGTAATTAATAAACTTACTCTTGCCTTTAACTCAAGAAAGTCAGATCAAATTGGATTCTTCAAAACCAGAACGATTGGGTCTGGAAAAAGGTATTGGTGAAAATAATCCTTTTTAGGTTAAATCTTGTTGCGACCAACAAGGGGGGCGGCGGGAGCTTGAATAAAGACAGGGAGCCAGTTCATCCCTCCTCACCCAGGGCATAACAATTTGGGGGTGTCCCAGCCAGACAGTGACAAATTGAGGGGTCTCGCCTGGATCAACAACTTTGGGGAACCCCACCTGGAGTAGGTTGTAACATAAGGGAAACACTATTGATGTGGTGTAGATGGATTTTCAAAAAGCTTTTGATACAGTGCCACACAACAGACTTATGAACCAAATTCTAGGTCATGGAACAAAAGGGAAAGTAGGCACTTGGATAAGAAATTGGCTTGAGTGACAGGAAACAGAGAGTCGTGATAAATGGTTGTTTTTAAGATTGGATGAATGTTTGCAGTGGAGTTCCCCAGGAGTCAGTTTTTGGACCCTTGCTCTTCCTGATATATATTAATGACCTAGAGAGTGGTATTCAGGGCATGATTTCAAAATTTGCAGATGATACAAAGATTGGAAATGTTGTGAACTATGATGGGGATAGTCTTGAACTTCAAAAGGAGATAGACATGTTGGTGGATTGGGCAGACAAGTGACAGATGACGTTCAATGCAAGGAAGTGTGAGATGATTCATTTTGGCTGGAACGATATGGAGAAATAGCTTAAAATAAAGGGACAGCCTCTAAAGGAGATGCAGGAACAGACAGACCTTGGTATATATGTACATAGGTCATTGAAGATGGCAGGGCAAGTTGAGAGCAATTAATAAAGCATTTGTTATCTTAGGCTTTATTAATAGTGTGTCATTGAGCACAAGAGTAAGGACGTCATGTTGAACTTGTGTAAGACACTAGTTAGGCCTCATCTGAAGTACTGAGTTCAGTTCTGGGTGCCATACTTGAGGAAGGATGTGAAGGCAGTGGAGAGAGTGCAGAGGTGATTCACAAGAATGATTCCAGGGATAAAGAACTGTATCTATGAGGATAGATTGGAGACTCTTTTCCTTGGAGAAAAGAAGGCTACGAAGAGACTTGATAGGGGTATTCAAGATCCTGAGGGGTATGGACAGGTGAAATAGTGAGAAACTGCTTCACTTAAGAGAACAGCAAGAGCTAAAGGCCACAAATTCAAAACAAATGGCAAAATGAGTAAATGTGATGTGATCTGAGGGTGGGCGGAATGTGGAACAAACTTCCTGAAAGGGTGGTGGAGGCAGGTTCGATTGAGATATTCAAAAGGAGATTTAGATTGCTACCTGAAAAGAGAGAATGTGCAAGGTTACGGGGCCTGTGAGCTGTTTATTAAGAACGGTTTTCGCGCTGTGGGCTCACTGGCCCCACAATCACAAGGGGAGACCACAAGAAGCAGATGGGTTCCACTGTAACTTCTCAGGATGGCCACCACACATGCTCGTCCTACCTCCCACCCATTTACCACACGTAGTTGAAAATTACCCCTACTACATTATTTTCAGACTAACAATAGACTGTGAAGTATGTAGATTGGACTTAATTTAAATTCATTCAATTTACAGATTGAATCCCTATTATGGCTATTTTCATTTAATTAATCTTTAATTTTTAATTAAGTAGTTTATTTCAGATTGTTCGTTTAGAAAGATCAAATTAATGCTGCTTATATAAATGGTTCAGTATGTTTTATTTCAGGATGCAATTAACTGTAAATGAAATCCAGAGACAGATGAGAAAACAGATCCTTTTTAACTCACCTAAAACTTTTGCATGAACTTTAGTTCACATTTTCTGAAACAGAAGTAAATTAAACCCAAAGTTAGAAGTAAATTTTAGACAGACTCAAACGCTATCTGCATCCAATTTTCTGGAACATCCAGATGTCTGTGTGCCTATGTTGTTATGAAAACTACACTTACCTCATTGAGGAGCAGGACGTCGGGAACCCCAAGTCACAGCAAACCCCAGAGTTCCATGCATGCACAGACTGGGAGTGGGCTGCACATGCGCAATTCAGCAGTGTAAGCTCTTTAGGCTGAGGACAAGACCAACAAGCCTACACAGAAAGGGAAAATGGCGTTAAAATCTGGATCATGTGAACGGGAGTGGCACACCATTGAAGATAAGTTTCCCAGCAGAGGATGGAGGTGGGACAGGGAGAAGTCCCAAAAAGAAGATTCTCAGGCATGTGACAGTGACACAAGAGATTCCAGATAAGTTAAAAAGACACGAGCAAAGAAAGAGGCTCCAATCAGGAAAAGGGCTGTAGTTCGCAGAGTTTACGTGAAGAGGACTCAGGCGAAGCACTGAAGATCCAAAATGGCAGCAGAAGGTTGATGATTCGGCACTGCGGGCCATTGAGGTGAAGGTACCCTTGTGGAGCAGTGCGGCCAAAGAGCTGAAGTTGTGCTTCTGAGTTGGTGCTCGAGTCCATACTTGGGAATCCAGGGGAATGGAATCTCAAGAGTCGAAATTGAAAACCTGCGAGGTGGGAGATTGTTGATGCCATCTGAGAAGGAGTGATTTTTGTAGAGAATTACAGGGCAAGATCTTCAAAGGTGAAGATGGGAATCCCTCGTGAGAAAGAGATAGAGGCTGGAGTTTTCTGACCTCGTTGGCATTGGGCATCATGGTGGGCATGAGTGCACAATATGGCAGAAAGGCATAAAATTGGTTTCACAAGGTCATGAAACCAGTTTGCGATCGTCCACTCCACCCATCAATGACTTTCCGATGTGGAACGTCATTTTAATACGTCTGCATCCAGGTATAAGTACTGCCTTGGGACGTCGGGGTCGTGGCCATAGGCTTCTACAGATGATCGTTGACAGGGTGGAGAAGAACGTCTAGGTTTGAATGGGAGAGGAAGGTGTACTGGAGTTGGAGGGTGGTGGGAGAGGGAGGCCTAGGTTTGACTGGGAGAGGAAGGTGTACTGGGGTGGGGGTGAGATGTTTGACTGGGATAGGAGGGTGTACCCAGTGTGAGGGGTGAGGTTGAGAGGGGAGATCAATATTGTCAAGGGGAGTAAGGTTGGTAAGTTGGGGGAGGGAGTATGAGGGGAAGGAGGATGTATTAGGGAAAGAATGCGACAACTGAGGAGGTAGGTTTAAGGGAGAGGAAGGTGTAAGGGAAGTTCAGATGGGGGCAGGATTTCGGGGAGAGGAAGGAGTTCCTGGGGCAGGACTTTGGAGGAGGAAGGAGTTCTGAGAGCGGGAAGAAGTCCAGGGGTATGAAGGAGTCCAGGGGAAGAAGGAGTCAGCGGGGAGGAGAGAATTCAGAGGGCAGAAGGAACCCAGACGGAGGAGGGAGTTTTGGGGGAAAGAAGTCTGGGGGGAGGACGGAGTTCAGAGTGGGGAAGGAATCCAAGGAGAGGAAGGAGTCTGGGTGGAGGAAGGAGTAAGTGAGGGGGATGTCCAGGTGAGTGTGCGAGGGAGGGGTCTGTTGATTCGATGACTGCCTCCTGGGGAGGGAACTGATGGTGGGCATGGTAGGAGAGAATGGTGAGTATGAGAGAGGGCAGAGTGAGCTGGTAGGTGGGGGTGGGGGCGGTGCAAGGATACGATGGTAGCAGTAGAAGGGACACCGTGGATAGTTGGTGGGGACTCAGAGGCAGACATTGGCCCTGGGAGCGGGAAGAAGGAGGTCGGGGAGGTCAATGTGCTTGGGGTGGTATTCTTGCAAAGATAGGGAATGTGCACGTTCGCCTGGACATCCTGGAAAGAAAAGGGTTCTGTTTGGTAGGTGATGGTGGAGAGAGGGAGGGTGATGCCAGGGGAGTCAACAGTGATGGGGGAAAGGTCATGGGTGACTGGGAGAGGGGAAAGGATGGGGGAGCTGAAAACATACATAACAACCACCATGCTTCTGAAATCGAAAGTGAGATGATCCTCATATTGGACGGGCACAGGTGCTGCATGGGAGTGTGATCAGTGGGTGCGTGGAGATGCACAACAGCTCAGATGGACAACTGAAAGAGAACCCCAGCAGGCAGCATTGAAAATTTTCGGGACATTGAGATGAGTGTGAAGGCTTCACATGCATGGGAGAATGCTTGCACAAGGCTCCGAAAGACCCTGCCAAACACACACACTTCTCCCTCTAGAATCACTCGTGGTCCAGCTGCATGCAGCTGAACTGCTAGTGGTGGGAAGATGCAGTGGAAGGACTTGCATAGCCTGTAAATGAAGCTGAAAGACACCATTACACACTACTCAGTGAAAGTGAATACATTTTCAGATTATAAAGTGACAAAATGTGTTCACTCGTGCAGCCAATTGTGATCAGAAATTCTTAACTTTTCTTGGCCTGCCACTTATTCTAGGTGCTGCCCTGACACCTGCAGCAGGGGTGGAGACAGCCTGAGCAATGGTTGGCCCTGTAGCATCTTATGACTTCAGCGTGGGTCCTATGGAAGGCCCAGGCCTTGAGGGCCCCGGCTTTCTTTGGCTGTCCTCCTGTGGGCCAGATGCTCCCTCTGTGGTGACAGAGGATGAGCTAGGAGTGGTCATAGGCAAAGGGGACGCAGAGGGGAGGACAGTCACTGAGATTCCTGATTGAATGTTCCAGGGGTGTCTAGCTGCCACTCCTCCTCCCTTTGGGTGCCTGAGGGCCCCGGCCTGACTCCTTGAGGGGAAGAAGCACCTGGAGGGACGTTGAAGTGCCCCGTTTCCCCCTTGCATTGCAACTGCAGGAACTCACCAATGGCTACCGCGATGGAGTGCTATTGTGCACCACATTCCATGGGAAATGCCATGATGATTTCTTCCTGCAATAGTCCACTCTCCCTGATGTTTTCAGACCTGCAAGCAGGCTTAAGAGGTGGTGCTAGGAGAGAAGGAGCACCAACTTGAAACTTGACTGCTAACACTTTATAGAGACCAGGCCAATGAAACTCAACTTCAGTGAATACCATACGACCACCAGTTGTGTGATTGAACAAGCTACTGGTAAGCTGAAGATGTGCTCCAGGGTCTAAACTGATCTGTTTTCGGTAGTTGCTTCATATTGATGGAATGGAAGCCCTTACAGTTGATGAACATTCTCGGTTGATCTGGAGGTGCTTGAATTTCCATGTCTGTGCAGTCGATACACTTGTGGGAAGCTAGCAAGAGAAGCAAGCCTGAACACCCATTCATTCTGACTGGCATCATGGCAAGCAAAGTTAATGTAATTACCAGCCCTGATAAATAAACCATCAGTCACCTTTTAGGTGTGTGCTTGACTGTGAGATCCTTAATCCCTGGAAGGATTCTAAGGCAAAAATTTGATGGCGGTGGTCACTTTCACAGCCTCTGTTAACATGATGCAGCCAGCTCCGGCAGGGACCAGGTTTTCTTCTAGCAGGTTGTCAATGTGCGCTATGTAGTGTGGATTTGCATTGCCATGTACCTCATTGTGTGTGAGATAAGCACATGATGTGTTAAACCAGCTTTCAGTTCTGCTGAATGGGGACGCTTGAGGACTTAAAGCAAGGTGGAGGGGGCTAAAGGAATGGGAAAGTTACTCATGTTTGTCCTGAGGCTCTGAAGCAATTGAAAGATCAATCATTCATGTCTTGAGGGTCTGAGAATGTTGTTTGGTCACCGTTTATAGTAGTAAAGTGATTGAAGAGCTTAAGCAGACAATTTAGGCATGGTAACAGAATCCTTCGGAGAAATTGAGAACATCCGTGTATCTGCCTGGCTCCCTGCTTTACATCTGAAGTCTGCTTGTGCGTCTGGGGACCAATGTGATATTTTTGAGTATCACCAAGTCAGAGTTGGTTTGAGGAAGTGTTTCTCAGGTATCAGTTTGAGGAATGAGGGTAATGATCTTAAGGAAATCTTCAGTTAATAATGTAAGGATCAGGAAAGATTTTGGATGAAGTCTGGTCATTTCTTAATAACTGTATTGAATCTAAAGGGGACCCTAATGAGATAGGGCAGGAAACAGTGACAAGCAGATGGGGAGAGAGAGCCAGGGAGGTTTTTACTGGAGAGTATCCAGTTCAATAGTAAGCGGTTAGTGTTTAAAAGTGAAAGGAAGAAGAAGCCATTTGTATTACAGTGTCAATTGCAAACATTACACAATCCTGGTTGGGCATTTACTAATAACCAATGAGCACATTCCCACAACCTGTCAGATGGATTGGGCAAATGGTTATCCTAGGGGTGGATCAGGCTGTGTGGCAGTCAGCTGGCCCTTTGCAGATGCAACTTAATCATGTAATCCACATCATTTTAAATGCTCAGTTAAGAAAGACCATTTTTAAATTCTTTCCCCATGTTACTACGGTTGCCTAGTCATACCCAGAGTGCTGTGACTATATTAAAAATGAAGTGCCCTTTAGGAGACATTGTTTACAACTTGGACCCGAGAGAAGAGGGTATTAGTCAATACTATTTCACTGTCCTTAGGGTTGGCATGGGGTTACTACATTCCTGGATATTGAGGTTCTTAGGAATAGATTACTGGCAATGACCCAGGCTGAAATGAAAGGATAGCCACATGAGATTGTAATGACTGAGGACTGGAAGATCTTGAACAATGCCTGAATTCATTTCAATCAGAATACCCATTCAGTCCTAATGGTAACATGAAATTAATGCTGCAGGGGTTAAGTGAGGGAACTTGGTCAGTTTTACCAAGATGGAGAAACTCGGATTGTTCTCACTAGAGCGATGGAGATTGAGGAGCGACTTGATAGAAGTTTACAAAATTATGAGTGGCATGGACAGAGTAGATAGTCATAAGCTTTTTCCCAGGGTGGAAGAGTCAATTACTATGGGACATAGATTTCAGATGAGAGGAGAAAACTATAAAGGTGATGTGTGGGGCAAGTTTTTTACGCAGAGGGTAGTGAGTGTCTGGAATTCGCTGCCAGAGGAGGTGGTGGAAGCAGGTATGATAGTGGGGTTTAAGAGGCAGCTTGACAAATACATGAATAGGATGGGAATAGAGGGATATGGACCCCGGAAATGCAAAATGTTTTAGTTGACGGGCAATATGATCGGTGCAGGCTTGGAGGGCCGAAGGGCCTGTTCCTGCGCTAAACTTTTCTTTTCTGAATTTGAATGATATGGTAAGGGATATTGTTCAATCTCTATTCAACCAGAATTGGTGCTGGATTTGGCCCAGGCAGCTTGGGACCCTTTGGTCCTGAACAGGTTCATTTGGGAGATTGTTACTTTGATGGTTGTTTATCTGTGACTCTGTACCCAGGTAATAGAACCCAACATGTTGCATTTACCATGGCAACTTGTGGATATTTAAGTAACAATATTATAGTGAGAGCCACTGAGAGCCCAATATATGCTTTATAGGAAACTACTCGGTCTTACTCGCAAATTAATTGGAAGTTTTCCCAGAGGCATCTATGTGATAATATCTGTCAGGATAATGCTATTTTAACATCCTGTATGGAACTATCTTGCTCATGCAATGTTGAATTGCTGAAGTGTAACAGGAGATATGAGGTTTGAGATATTGTGAGAACAAAATTGGTATCCCTGTCACGGGTTTGTTGTTACTAATGATCAAATACAGATGTACATATATCTGTGTTGCATCTTATTGTTCTTATCAATCTCACATTGGTCAAGAGTTAACAGTCATTTCACAGCAGACCAAGACTATGAAAAAAGTGTTGTAAGAAACCATGAATTAGACACAAGACGAATAGGAGTAGGGTTAATGCAAATGGCTTCAGAGTCATCACCACATACTTGATGGTAAATGATAAAGCTTTGATGTCCTGCATCCTCACATATGCACATTGTGAAAATCTTTACACAAACAATATGTGGTTCAACCTCCCATACAAACACTTTCCAATGCATCAAATAATCACCCCTGCTCAGAAATCATCCTTCTTTTAATGGTATGGCCACTGAAGTCTTCAATCTTGTTCTGCAATGGACATAAGGAAGTCCTCTGGACTGCTGGTTCCCTTTCTTCCTTTGCCATTGCCACATGCTGCTAGTTATTCATGTTCAGTATACAGCCCTCAGTGCAATCCCCTCCAAGCCAACTCATGCAGGTAGGATGTTGACATTGCATCCTATAGGTGAAACCCAGAAAGAACTCTCATCCTGTACAATTTTAAAACCTTTCCTGCAGAGACATCAGTAAGGAATTTCCTCAGAACTTGGCCTGCTCCACAAGTGTAATTTTCCAGAAATTATATGCACAATTTGGCGTTTTTGCACATTTGCATCAAAGCCATGGCAACAGAGAGCCAGGAAGGAAGTTGAAGGCCATCAGCAAATCGGTAATGGTTTTACATGTCTTTTCACAGGCAGGAATATCGGCCCTGAAGTTATCACCTAGCATCTGCATTATTTGTATTTGGTTAACTTTGCTGACTGAAAGTTCCAAAATGAATTTGAAGGGATACATGAATTTCCATCTGCACAATCTCTGAATATTTTCTTTTAAAAGCCTTTTCAAGTTAAAAGTCCTACCATCATTGTAAAAACAATCATGGTATTGACCAGAAACAATATCATGAAACATCAATAAATAACTTATATAAGAAGCTTTCATAGAGATAGGATTAATGACTTCATTGCTGACATTATTAAATTATTAAAATTATAATTACTTTTTAAACTGATCTCTTAAAATATATATTTCCATGAATTGTACATTCTTTGAAGATATATTGAAAATTTGGTCTGTCAGAGCTGGATCCCCAAAGTCTTCAGCTTAGTGACCTGAACTCGTGGCGCTTTGTTTAACAACATCTCTTTTTACATTTTCCATCTCCAACTGTCCCTACTCCCTTGTGCTCTGTATTTCACTCACTGCACACACCTCTATCACACACTGGACCAGGCAGCTGTCTCTAGGCTTGAGGGGGAGCGAGTAAATGCAGGTCTGCCAGCTAGGGACAAATGAGTGGTCCTTTTACCTCTGCTCCATCTTTGCTCATCGCCAGGTAAGGGAGTTACAGAAGACATTTCATGGTGTGGTTAACACACATAGGAGTTATGGTGTCATGAAGATTTCTGGTTTGGTGACCCTTTTCTTTAATTGGCCTTTAAAATAGAATTGCATGAGAATGAGGCAGCCCTTGCAGAGCTAGGAAGAGGGATCATAAAGGGTGTTTGAGATGGCGAAGTCGGAAGGGCATGCTCCAACTGTAGGTTTGTCCCAACATTCTCCTTTCTCCTTCTCATTTTGCTGGGCATTGGAATATATGCAGCATGCAAGACCTTGACTGTATGCCCCCCAAATAGCAAACTACTGCTAGGAATTTGCCAAAGTTATTAAAATTAGGCCCATCCTAGAAAATGTGGGTTAGGCAACCCACTTGTGTTAAAGGAATGGTGGGCATAGGTAGTATACCATTATTATTCTGCTCAAGATTTTACCCAGCCAGAATATCTAAGTTTTGGATTTTGGTGAGGCAGTTAACTGCAAAAAAAGTCAGTCATGATTACATTATATTGTTTTCTGTTTCAGTCAAAGCTTCGGTAATTATTGTTCAGAATGGCAAAGTTTTCAAATTTGATTAGATTTGGCCAGGCTCATTGCAATATACTCTTAACATGTGGCAACTATCCTCCTCCTCCTTCAGGTCCCAACCCTCAGAGGCTGCTGGTGATCATGGACTTCCATTGGATTGATCCATGATTATGCTTGGCAAGGCTTGCCATTGCCTTTTGCAGTATGGCTGACCAGGAATGTCTCCTGCTCTTACCACCTGCCATCAGGCATAATGTAAGACTTTATAACCTATTGGACCACATTACAAATGCACCTTCCATGGCATGGCAATGATGCTTCTTTAATATTTCAGTGGTCCACTACTTGCTAATGTTGTATTGCTTGTGAAAGTCAAGGCTCAAGTCAGGTTTGGGCCTCATTTGAATGCAGCCAAGAAACTGAGGCACCAGTGGGCATTACACTGCAGTTTGCTAGTTGTGGGAGGGTGGGAAATCATTCAGCTCTGTATAGGACCTGAGAGGCAAGGAGCTAATCCTGGAGGGTGATGAGTATGCTGCGGCAGCAGAATGCAGCATTTTTCCAGGTCTGAGAAGAGTACTACTGCTCCTCTGGGTCCTTTGAGAAAAAAAACAAGAGAGGTTTAGTGCTCTCTTGTGGAGTAGCTTCCCAGTAGTAAGCATTGCTGCTGAGGCCACTCACACCTAGTACAAATAGTGTTACAACCCCTGGTGGAGATTGATAACTTTAAAAGAGAAATTTGAACTTTCAGTGACTGACTAACAGGATCACATGACAAGATTTCAAGTTTTAAAACTTTTTTAGTAGCAAACTTCCTGCCTCCACCCTGATTAAATCTATGGTGGCAAGCCCCGATTGCGAGCTTTATTCTGCCGCTGGTGATAACCTAGTGTGGGTGGGGGGCTCGCCATATGGGAGCATGACAACCAATCCCACATGGGGTTGCTTGTGGGCTCTCAGTGGGGGTTGTCTAACATTCAAAGCCATTTAGTACCTGATGGAGGGACCTGGCATCAGGAAGAGGGACCCACTAATACCGCCCGCTGTCCTTTCTGCCAATCCCTCTCCTTTCCCCTCCTCCACAACCCCCACCTGATGACCCCTCCTCCCATCATCACTGATCTGTGGCCTGGGATCCAGCAACAATACTCTGTTGTGAGTGAGTGTCATACCGGCACCAGCCACCACCTCCCTGATTGCGCTGCTGTTCAAGAGACCTGCCGACCTCTGTTTGGCCCGTAACTCTTGGTGGGTAGGGCTTCTGCCCCCATGGTCATTGATCCCAGCTAAGGCCCGCCCCTGTCTAATTAAATACCTGAGTGACACTTAATTCCGTGGGCCTTCACGAAAAAAGAAAATGTGGTTTCTTGCTAGCTCTGCAGCCAATGGGCGAGCCCTCCCATTGCCTTCATTAAATACCGTCCGATATTTGTAACAGTGGCAGAGCTTATAGGACTCATGCTCCATTTATTTGTGCTTCAAAATGGAAATTGGGATCCTACAACACCATAGATCTCAATTTGCATATTTCAACACCTTTCCTCCCAAAACAGGGATGCTGTTTGTTCATTTACAGGCCCGCTTGAGGACTGCAGCAGACAGGCATTGACATCAAGGGACTGAGGAGCCCCTCAATTTTGAACAGTGGATTGTTGGGCTATTTAGGGAGTCTTCCTGTATATTCGCCAGCTGCTTAATTGGAGAATGGTTCTGTTAGAATACAGCTACCATGTAATCTCAAGAATATCTATACACATATATACGTTCTGTTTTACCTTTGTCTGAACCTCAGAGACCATTCTGCCCTGAAACGTGGATAACATAAACAAAGTATTTTATCAAGCAGGACACTTCAAAAAGAGGTAATGGATAAAATGACTAATTAAATGAAAGTAAAGGAAGGGCAGAAATACAAGATCAGAACAGCAAGTCAAAGCAGCATTGTTATCATGGGAACATGGAACAGGCACCTTAATTGGTACATGAAAATAAATAAGGGAAGGCTGCTGCCCCAGTTCAAGAAAGGATAAGGGGACACCTCTAACATGAATCATTAAGTAATAAAGGCCAGTGTAAAATGTGCCACTTTGTATTGCTACACCTGCACTGATAAAACTTCAGCAGGAGCAAAACAAGTGATGTTAGGAATTATTAGACTGAAACCTGAGCAAAACCAAGACTGTTTTGCTTGCTATCCCTATAATGGACAATAAGATGATAGCTATAAGTTAGTCTAATAAAAGTCTAATAACATTTAGTGATTTTGTATTATAGTTGAGGGTATAAAACGAGGGTCCAAATAGTGAGTAATGGTTGGATTTTGCCATCCTGACGTGGAGCCAATGTGTGACAAACAGGCAAAAAAATAGAGGTGGGCAGATTCCTGGATTTCCATCCCCACTCCTGGCACTGACAATTTTGATCAGTGCAGCAAAGTGGGTGGATCGTGAGTCCGCATCTGACTGTCTGACGTTGCTGGCTCCGTTGCAGAACTGGGCATTTCAGACTCCCCGCAATTTTCATGCAGTCAGGCCAACTTTTGAAGGCGATGCGGTTCACACCAGCTCAGAGGTGTCATGAACCATGAGGTAACCCTGGTTTGGAGTCGGGAACTATATGACAGGTAAGTTCAAAATGTGTTGTTAACTTCATATGTCATAATAAAATGCTGTGTGATAGGTTATATATGTTTTGTTGCAGTGAGTTATAATAGAGCTTTGATTTGAAGGGATAAGTGACTTAAATTGAACAGCATTGTAAAAGTGGAAAAGTCTTCAGAGACATTAGAGCATATTATCCCATTGATAAAGTGCTCTTCTACATTCCACAATATTAAAATTTCCCTTTATTTTATGTTTTCATTGAAGTTCAGCTCAGACATCTGTATTGCTATTTCAGAGATTGAAAAGATGGCTGTGCTTCTGGCTGACCCGAAATGCTTTAATGTATTCAGCTCTGAAGGTTTTGTTGACACTGTTGTGCAATGGAATTTCATTATGAATGTTTGACTGAGTTTCAAACAAACTTATGGATTCAGTAAGCAGGGCTGGTTTATACAGTTGTGAAATTAAATCTCATTATGAATGTTTGGTTGAGTTGAAAACTCACTAAAACATTTAGCTCAGCAGGGGTTGTGGAAACAGCTGTCAAGGAGACTGTGAGATTGGTTCTTTTAAGTTTCTTAATAGGCTTATGTTTTTTATTGAAGTGGATTTTGAATGACTGTTTATTTATGTTGACAGTTTTATGAAAATCTCAAATACTTCCCAATGTTATTATAAGGCTCACCAGTTTTGTACATAGTGAATAGTGGAGGGTGTATATGCAGGGATGAGGGGGGTAAGAAGAGGCTTTGAGGGTGAGAGAGGTGAGGATGTATGGAGGGGGTATTGAGGTGATGGGGATATAGGGGTGCGGGGATATGGAAAGGTAATAGGGGCGAAAGGACTAGGAAGACGAGGGTTAGGGAATCTCAATTTTTCTGCACCTGGGCTAATGTCCCAGTGAACAGAAGGTGGGTCTTTAAACTTGCCTGCCTCGGCATCTTTCTGCCTCCATCTCCGCCTCATGCCTACTTCCAGAGGCAGCGACCCTGACTCCAGCTTGTCTCTGCCAAACCACAATGAAGATAGTGTGAGTGGCACTGCCAGGCAGGAAATAACCAGACCCCCATTTCCCACCACCAAGATGAAAATTCAGCCCTAGGATTAGAGGACTTCAAGAATCACTGGGAAGATAGGCCAGGTACAGGAGATGCAGGCACTTGATACCCTGACTTTTACCCAAGGCCTAAACAGGTTAACATAACACTTAATTGTACCTTGACCAAGATTTTATGGCCCCTCTTGCCCGGTGGGATATAATGGTCCAGTCGAACTGAATGGAGATTTAAACAGCTCACTGTGTCCGCCAGGGAGAGACATTCTGTGGCTGGGCTGTAAAATCCTGGCCCTTGTAAACTACTGTTCAGATGCTATCAAGTCTTGCTTATGCTGAATAAAGTTTAATCATTGTCATTAATAACAGTCAATCTAAAATCCTTGGCTATTAAGATTTATTGAAAGGAAAACCTAACAGACTAAGATCAACCCAGGTCTTACAACCCAATGGACCAATATATAAGCCAATGTACCATTCAGTACCCCTGACTATGCTTTCTTAAATAGGGTGGTGCATTAAGAAAGGTTTGAGGCATGATAGTTGATCCAAAATGGAATATATTGACACAGCTGACAACAGTATCTGCTAAGATAGATGGATGTTGAAGTGTTTAAGTGAATACATAAAGAATACAAATCCAAATATATCCTTGGAAAATCTCAGCAGGTCTGGCAGCATCGGCGGAGAAGAAAAGAGTTGACGTTTCAAGTCCTCATGACCGTTCAACAGAACTCTTCTTCTCCGCTGATGCTGCCGAGTTTTTCCAGGCAATTCTGTTTTTGTTTTGGATTTCCAGCATCCGCAGGTTTTTGTTGTTATCCAAATATATCCTGATGTATTAGTCCCATGCTGTCCAATTGAGGTCACCTTACTGACAAAGATAAAGAGAAAATGGAAAGGATTCAAAGAGCAATAAATCTGCTTCCATGTTTTAGTTCATGGAGTTTGAGCAAGATAAATTTTTGAATTAAGTATAAGATTGAAAGCACTTGAATGTTAACTCCATGTGCCCTCCAGAATGGATTTGAGGACAGCAAGCTGATAAAGATAAAGCTGCAGAAACTCCTTTTAAGTAGGCATGTCTTTTTTTGGTTTAAGGATAAAATACGGTCTGTTATCTATTTTCTCTTTGCTCAAGTGCAATCAATTTCCCAGTCAAAAGATCTTTCATGGAACCTGCTGGCAGGATTCTGGCAATGTTACTTCTGAATCAGCTGGAAGAGGTGCAATGCACGGTCCCCAAGATTCTTTTCTCCCTTGTATTTTTTTTCCCCTACAGATGCCCTATTGGGGTATCTGTGCTCCCCATTGTTGACATGCTTGGGAGAAGAACCTTACCTTTGGAAAATTGCAGACACAAACTTAAAATACACCTTTCTGCATTTCAAGATCATTAAACTGACTTATTATTCATTATTACCGAACAAGTGAATGGCAGAACTGCTTGCTGGATTGAAGGCAAATTATCTTGCTAGATATTGCAGCCAATTCAGACTGCTGAATGCTGCCCCTATCATTGGAAGATATAGTTTGAGGGCGCACCCAGTGCCTCTAAGTGCCTGCCTGCCCCATGCATTTAGTTGCTCTCCACCTGACCCTGTAAACTTTAACAGATCAATGTTGAAGGGAACTGTATAGGCACATTCCCAGCATAACTGCATGTTACGGTTTAAATTTCAAACTAACACAAACTAAAGATAAAGCAAAATACTGCAGATGCTGAAAATCTAAAATTAAAACAGAACAATGATGGAAATGCTTAGCATTTGTACAGAGCGAGAAACTGAGTTAATGTTTCAGGACAAAGTTAGAGACATAACAGGTTTTAAACAAGTGGGCGAGTGTGGTAAAAAGAACAAAAAGAGGTGTGTGATAGGATGAAAGGCAGGAGGGATTAAATGACAAAAGAGTTGGTGTTGCGAGGCCAAAGGGAGTGGTAATGGGACAAGTAAAGAAACAAAAGATGTGACTAGAAGAGGTGTGGATGGCAGAATCATGAGCAGCTGCCATCCGGAAGAGAAAAAAGGAAAATTGGAGTAAAAATCAAAAGAGAAAAAAAAACAAAACAGTAAAGAAAAAGAAAGCAAAGTGGGGGCAATAATCCAAAATTGTGAACCCAGTGTTAAGTCCAGAAGGCTGTAAAGTGTCTAGTCGAAAGATGAGGTGTTGTTCCTTGAGCTTACACTAAGCTTCACTGGAACACTGCAGGACATGGCCTCTGAGGTAACTGGATGTATAGTTGCTCCTTCCTGTCAATCGCGGGTTATGTGATGTCGTGTGGGGGCTCCAACGAGCGAGCTCTTAGTGCGGGCAATCCTCAAGGTGGGGCTTTTCCGATGAGAGGTCTGGTTGAGCGTGCAAGCACTAAAAATGTCTCTTTAATAAAGTTTAACTGTTTCTTGATGAAACCAGTCTGCTTCATAGAGTCATCAAATTTGGTGATGAGGGTAAAATCAACTTCGACTCTGCATCTCACCCTGTTACTGTGAGTAAATCAAGCTTTTTAAAAAACTACTCACCAGCCATGCCGCTGTTTGAAAGAATCGACCCATATGATGCTAATATTGAAGATTGGAGCCTGTATGTTAAGCGCCTCGGATTTTACTTTATGGCAAATGAAATAACCGCCAAAGAAAAGTTGATCCTCTTAATAGTGTATGTGGCAGTAAAATATATAACTTGCTTCGTAACCTGACTGCCCTGAGCGTGCCCATTTCCAAGTCATATAGCGAATTAGTGGATCGAGTGAAAACACTTCCAGCCAAAGCCATCCATGATAATGCAGTGCTTTAAATTCAATTCAAGAGTTCGGGTCCCAAGAGAGTCCATCACAACCTATGGAGTGAACCTCAAGCAGTTAACAGAATACTGTGACTTCGGAGACATTTTAAATGATATGCTATGAGACTGATTGCTATGTGAAGTCAAGGACGATTCCATACAGTGGTGATTGCTTGCCAAGGTCATGTCGATTTTAAACATGACCTAGAAATCTCCCTCAGCATGGAAAGTTCTGTGAGAAACTCGTACGCTTTGGAACACATGGACAATGGCCCTGGACTTCATGTTGGGCGGTAACATGCTGCCGAACGTTGCACGAAAGTCAGGCCTGCAGAGTTAAAGCGCGATTCAATGGCTGCTGTGAGAAACATTAAGAAGCCTAACAGAAACGCTTCACCATCGGTTTCAAGACAAGATTGCAATAGATGTGGAGGTGACCATGGAACAGATACCTGTATATTCAAAGCGGCAGAATGCCATTCCTGTCATAAGATGAGTCATGTGGTTAAGCAATGCCAGACAAAGTTGAAGCAGTTTGCAAAACAGTAAACAAACATGATAGAAGTAATAGGCACAGCAAAGGCTGAAGCTGCTGCTCCTGACATTTGCTTCTTATATAATGTGATTGCCGTGAAGACTGAGCCTATTACTGTGACAGTGCAAGGGAATGAGAAGCCACTGACAATGGAAGTGGATACTGTCTCAACTATAGTGATAGGAGAGCACACTTTCAGGTTCCTTAATGAAGGAAGACAACCAATAAACTTGGAGTGGGCAACCACTAAATTAAGAACTTACATGAGAAAATCTATTCAAGTAATGGGCATCATCACTGTCCCAGTCTCTTTTAAGTGACAAATAGCCCAACTGCCTGTAATAATAGTGAAAGAAGAAGGACCCAGTCTTTTAGATCAGGATTGACTACAGAAGATCAAATTCAACTGGTTCGAGATATTTCACCTAAAATCAGATGGAATCCCAGAACTTCTAAGGAAATCCAACATGGTTTTTATGGATGAATTAGGGAAGTTAAAAGGCATGCATGCCAAGATACATGTTGATCCTCAGGCCAACACCACGTTTCTTTAAGGCCAGACCCATGCATTATACATTGAAGGAAAAGGTGGATGCAAAGTTGTTCAGGTTAGAAAAGCTGGGCATCATCTAACCTGTCCAATTCTCAGAGTGGGCCGCACCCATAGTTCCAGTGGTTAAGCCTGACCAAACCATATACATCTGTGGAGACTATAAATTGACTGTAAATAAGGCAGCAAAACTAGACAAGTACCCTGTTGCATCCTAGTCACTAGTTTGTTGGGACTTATGGATCCTGGTTAGTCACTTGTTGTGGGATGGCTGAGCTGGTACGATAGACAGAGTTGATCGGCAGACACTTCTTAGGTGGAACACATTCTGTTTATTTATAAAGGTACTGAGCAGCTACACTTGTGTGCTTTCAATTCAAACCCAGTCTCCATGTGACTGACTACAGACTATAGGTTACAAATTACTGACTACAGAGGTAGCCCGCGCTACTCCCCTATTGGTTACATAAGATCATGTGATTTTCTTTTTTAACATTCTTCTTAAAGGTATACTACATGTTATATAAAACCATAATTACCACTTCCCCCATTCCGAGGATAGATGATTCATAGGCCAATCTGGCTGGAGGCAAGTCCTATGCGAAGTTAGATATGAGCCACGTCTGCCAACATTTAGAACTGGATAGCGCATAGAGTGTATACGTGACTATTAACACACATAAGGGTCTCTATCAATACATTCATCTACCCGTTGGAGTCTCATCAGCAAGCGCTATTTTACAGAGAACAATGGAGAATATTTTGCAAGTACTCCCACGAGTGGTAGTTTATTTGGATGATGTTCTCATCACTGGGTCAACTGCGACTGAACACTTGGCCAACCTGGAGGAGGTGCTAAGAAGGTTCATGGAAGCCTGTGTATGGTTAAAGAAGGAAAAATGCACAGTTCAAGCACCAGAAATCACTTATCTAGGTCATAATGTGGATGCCATGGGTTTACATTTGGTAGAAGATAAAGTTCAAGCATTAAAAGATGCACAATCACCATCCAATGTAACAAAACTCAAGTCCTTCCTGGGTATGATCAACTATTATAGCCACTTCTTACCCAACCTATCAACTGTTTTGACACTGTTGTACTCGCTGCTAAAAAGAACCACCATTGGTCAAGGGACTCACAAAAGGACGAAGCCTATATATAAGCAAAGAAATTGCTGCATTTGTTGTGTCTAATGGTCTGCTACAACCCATCAAAAGAGTTGGCATTAATGTGATGCCTCTCCTTATGGTAGGAGAGGTGTTATCACATAAAATGGATCAGAAAGGCCCATTGGCTATGTCTCGAGAACCCTTTAACAGGTCGACAAAGGCTATTCTCAGTTAGAAAAAGAAGTATTGTCAGTAGTGTTCGGTGTAGAAATGTTTCACCGGTATCTACATGGACCACATTTTACCATTGTGTTGGACGATAAATGGAATTATTCAGTGAGGACAAGGCCATTCCACCAATAGCATCAGCAAGAAGACAACGCTGGGCTCTGACATTATCTGTGTATGAGTATACTTTTATATACCATCCTGGCCTACACATGGCAAAAGCAAATGCACCCAGTCGCCTCCCATTACCAGATAGTATTGTAAATACTCTGATTCCACAAGAATTGGTGCTTTTACTGAATTTCCTAGATTCTTCGCCTGTGTGTGAAATAAATTAGAAATTGGATGAAAAGAGATCCAATGTTGTCAGAGACTTTGTTTTGCAAGGATGGCCAAACTTGCCTGTATCTGAAGAATTGAGACCGTTCCATGTCAGAAACACAGAATTAAGCTGTCAAGACAGAATTGTGTTATGGGGTTTAAGAGTTGTAGTACCATCACAAGGTAGAGAGCCACCCTTGACAGAACTCCATAGTGCGCATCCAGGCATATCAAAGATGAAAATGCTTGTGCGAAGCTATGTCTGGTGGCCAGGCATTGACAGTGACATTGAAAGCATGGTCAAGCACTATTTCCACTCTCAGCAACAACAGAAGTTGCCTGTTTCAGCTCCCCTGCATCTGCTGCAGTCGCCTGGTCGACCCTGGATTTGACTACTTATTGATTATGTAGGAATATTCTTAGGTAGCATGTTCTTGTTAATTGTAGATGCACATTCAAAATGAATGGATGTGTATGAAGTTAAATCGCCAACTTAAAACGCAACTATTGAGAAGCTATTTCACTGTTTCAGCATACATGTCCTACCTTTAACTGTCATTTCTGATAATTGTACAGCCTTTACCAGCACCGAGTTTCAGAAATTTATGATCGGAATGGAATCCGCCATATAAAGACAGCCCCTTGGCATTCCTCATCGAATGGTCTAGCCGAGAGTGCTGTACAAACTTTTAAGTCTGGTATGAAAAGGTTATCAGAAGGCACCCTGGAACCTTGACTTTCCCGGTTTCTCTTCAGTAATCGTACAACACCACAGTCGACCAAGGGTTCAACACCATCAGAGTTATTAATGAAACCCCTCTGCGTACAGGTTTACACTTGACATTTCCGAATTTAGAGGGGAAAATAGCACAGAACCAGAGTAATCAGAAATTTAACCATGACATACACAGTAAAGCTCGTATATTCAGAGTAGTTGGCATGGTATACGTTTGAAATTTCCACAGTGCACCCTCCTGGGCTCCGGGAGCCATTGTTTCAGAGACTGGTCTGTTATCTTTCAAAGTATAGAATCATCTCTAAGCACGTAGATTACATCGGTGCCATAGAGGCATTCCAACAATTAACTGATCAACTGATTAACGGTGAACCTCAACTTCTGAGGTGCGTGATAGACCTAGAACAGACATTACGGATGTTTCAGAAGAGTTGCCAAATCCTGAACTGCCCAGTTCCAATGATATGTCTCATAGTGCATCTCCAGATCCTATTGATCCTGTTCAGGAACCTCCAGTGGTACAGATACGCTGCTCTAGCCATATAAAAAGAACGCCTCAGAGATTTCACTTGTCCCATCCACCTTAAATAGTAGACATTTCACCATATTTCCACTTCTCTTTAGTTCTGAAGAAGAGTCATACGGACTCAAAACGTTAACTCTGTCTTTCTCTCCACAGATGCTGTCAGGCCTGCTGAATTTTTCCAGCAATTTCTGATTTTGCCTCAGAGATTTGATTTATAATCACCTGAAATTGTATATGTTTGTTGGATTATTTAATTGTTCTTCTGTAAAGAGTAATTGTAAAAAACTAAAGTGGGGGGACTGAGATAACTGGGCTTATAATCACTTTCTCCTGCCAATCATGGGTCATGTGATGTACTGTGGGGCTCCGACCAGTGAGCTCTTAGCGTGGGTAACCCACAGGGTGGGGCTTTTTTCCAGTGTGAGATCTGGTTGAGCGTGTACACACTAAAAATATCTCTGTAATAATGTTTAACTGTTTCTTGACAAAGCCAGTCTGCTCCATAGAGTCATCACAACTCCTTTTCCCCATTTTCTTTGCTTTTGGGTGGCAGCTAGTCATGATTCTGCTATTTACATCTCTACTAGACGCATCTTTTGATTCCTTACTTGTCCTATTACCCCTCCCTTGATTTTGTATCATGAACCCTTTGGTCATTTAATCTCTCCTACCTTGCACCCTGTCACAGTCCTTCCCTTTTGTTCTTTTTTTGCCACCTTTTCACTTCTTAAAATCTTTCATCTGTATCTGACTTTCCCAGTTCTGACAAATGGTCAGTGACCTTGAAACTTCAGGCTGAATTTTCACTTTAGCTGCAGGAAACAGGAGCCAAAACTGTTTCCAGGTCCCAAGCCTGTTCCTGGGGGAAAACCTGCTGTGTGCTGGAATTTTGACCAAGGAGATCCTTTCATTAGCATGGACCCTAGTTCCCTGTGCAATTAAGAGTGGAAGGCGGGCTCTTGAAGCTGGAGGGCCAGTCTGAAGTCTTCCAGCTTCAGAAGAGCATTTGGCCGCTGTAAAAGAAAAGTAACTGAGAAAGCATTTCAACTAGAAGATGTCCACTCAGCAATGCTTAAAAAAAAATACAAGAAATACAGAAACAGTCAGGCCAGCACTGTGGATGGTGAGGCCCTCCACAGGGTGACCTTTGGTTGCACCCCCACCCAGGCAGACGGAGAGCAATCACTGGGTAGAGGGTAGACTAGAAAGTAAAGTTGAGGCCTCAATCAGATTAGCCACAATCTTATCAAGTGGTGGAGCAGGCTTGAGGCTCGAATGGCCTGCTCCTGCTCCTGCTCAGAATTTATATGCCCGTATGTAACCCTCAGGAATGATTCACCAGCATGAAACCTGACTTAAAAGGGTTAAATTATGCAAGGAAAGAAAATACTAGCATTTACTAAGTGCTTTTCATGACTACCAGATGTCTCAAAGTGCTTTACAGCCAGTGAAGTCCTTCTGAAGTCACTGTTGTAATCTAGGAAATGTGGCAGCCAATTTGCACACAGCAAACTCACAAATAGCAGTGTAATAATGAACAGACAAATTGTTTCTAAGATGCTGATTGAGGGATAGATATTGTCCAGGGCACCAGGGAGAACTCCCCTGATAATTCCACCATGAGGACAGATTGCATAAATTTGTTTTCTATTCCTTTGAGTTTGGAAGATGGAGGTGGTGATCCAATCAAGGCCTTCAAAATGATAAAGGGATTCAATGAGGTAGATATGGAGAAACTATGTCTTCTGATAGGGAATCCAGGAAAAAGGAGACATTGCCTTAAAGTTAGAGCCAGGTCATTTAGAAGTGAAATTACAAAACACTTTTTCACAAAAAGAGTGGTATTTAGTGGAGGAGAAGGGAGTGTCGCCCACTGGCTCAGAGTTAGAGAAAGCCCTGCGGCACCTTTTTTAGGAAAAGTCCACCATATTAAATGCCACTCAAGCACTCGACAAGGCAACGGTAGGCTTTCTCCAGGATCACTGACCAATCAGAGACTGGCAGCTATATTGAACAGCAGCACCATGAGGGAGGCCGTGGCTGCTGTCGGTATGACACCCACCCAAGGCCGAGAATCATGGATAGACCCAGGCCACAGCTGAGTGTTAAGGGGAGGGTTTTCGCAAGGTGGGAATTGTGGGGTGCAAGGTTAGGGGTATTGGCATCAAGGGCAGCGACCCTTCCTGTCTCTCCTTCCCAATGCCAGGTCTCTTGATCGGGCACCGTGTGCTTTTGAATGAGGAAACCCCCCATCTGCTCCCGGGAGCTGGTAACCAACCCTCACAGGTTTGTTTGCTGTGCTCCCCTCATTGCAAGCCCCCTTGGCTGCCATTGAGTTAATGCCAGTGCTAGTGGGTTACAGTCCTTAATTTGACATTAATTGTCCACTTAAGGACCTCAATTAGCGGTGGGGGGGAGTGGGGGGGGGGAGAAAGTCTTGCACAGGCCCTCGCACCACAAGCTTAATCAGGTTGGAAGTGGGAAGGTGGCAGGGCACCCACCTGCCACCCTCCTGCCCGATTAAATGCCCCTTGCCACCAAACCAGCCATGTAGAAGAGCATTAAATTCTGCTCGAAAGGTGGTGGAAATCTGGAACTTTCTTCCCAAAATTTTGTGGTGCTAAGTTAATTGCCATTTTCAATACAGATCAATAGATTTTTGTTAGATAAAGGTATCAATGTGGAGCAAATGCCTTGGAGTTACAATACAATTCAGCCACAATCGAATTGAATGTTGGGACAGGCTCAAAGGGCTGAATAACCTACTCCTTATATTCCTATGATAACAGAGGCAGTAGAGGCATCAAGTGTGGTGATGGACAGGTAGGACTATATCTGGCAACCAACCCCACGTCTGTAATCCTGTCTTTCTGAAGAAAGGCAGAGCAAATATGTGCACAGAATACAACATTATTTCAAAGTAGCAGGAGGGAACATACTGCCCAGCCATCACCAATCTCAACCATCATCTATGGTTAAACTATAAATCGTACATTCTGAATACAGTGAGAGATAAATTAAGTACATGTTAATAAGACAGGGAGCATTAACCTTTCCTTACAATGGTATTCGATTTATATTCCACACGATGTTAAACTGAGGCAGTATAAGATTAGTCCTTTCAAGATATCTCATATTTGCTCTGGTCATGTACTTGCTGTTCATTACATTTAAATGTGCCCACAACAAACTGGCAAAGCAACCTCTACAGGTGATCTAGGAGCTGTGTGAAGTAAAAAGAATGTCTGAAAAGTTTCCATCGGTTCAAAATGAAATTTCTCCAAGGAATGAACAACATAAGGCTCCTGGTTATCAATTTTGGGAAATGTGAAGCATGTTCTATACCAGTTCTGTAGGCCATCATGTTTATCACCTGCAAGAAACTGGTGCTGCATTGCTAAATTCTGCAGCCAGGAGGCTTCACTGATTTTAGTGTGCAAAGAACATGGGATGGTCACAATTGTACAAGAGACTTTGAAGGTCACAGTTTCATTATTACTAAACTGAACACTTACATGAGATTCAGTTGCACTCACTCAAACACAGCAATGCCCAGCATATGGTCTTAGTTTATTTCAATTCCCGTAGGACTTAACATAATGTTCATACCTTTCTAAACTATTGTAATACATTTTTGCCACTGTACTACATTTCATTCTTTAGAGAAACATATTGCCTCAAAATTTGCTGTGGCAGGGCAACAATCAGCATTCACTGCTATTTGGATTTGCCTTAACCTGTTTAATATTTTGGGCCAGAAGTTGAGATGGAAATTGTCTTGTGCCTGGGGAGCTGGGATCTGAGTGTACCTCTTAAACCTATCAAATTGATGACTCATTAAATTAGCAGTGCAATGACTGACTAGAAAATGTAAATTAAAACATGAAGTCAATGTCAAAAGAGGTTCAGAATAAGTAACAAAGATTGGAAAAGAAAGATAGGCTAAGAGAGGAAGAAGAGTCATAAAGAAATAGTTCACATTTTTTCTAAATTTATGCTTTAAAATCTCCAACAACAGTTAAAACTTGAAGGAGTGAAATTCCACATTTTCAGTAGTTAATTTACAGTGCCAGGTAGATTGATTGGAAATAACCAGTAATTATCAGTTTATTAAAAGGGTATTTATGCTTGAACTGATGTGCATAACTTTCTGTGGTGAGTTTATTTCATAACTAGCATGTAAATACAGCAGTTTCAAGCTGTTCAATGCATTTAATTTGTGTGGTAGACGGCAAGATGTTGTTTTTGCAAAGCTAACAGCAGTGTGGTGCATCTCCAACTTTTTGATTTCTGCATTTAATTGCATATCTGCCCTTGCTGAATTTGCTTGGGAGTTGCACATAAATAACAGCAAACGCTATGAACTTCGCTGGTTGACAACAACTTTTGGACGAATCATCCCAGGGTCTTGTGTAGCTCACTGTGTTCTTGTTATGTTCTTAAAACTTTTACCAAATGTCTCAGTGCAAAAACATATCCTCGTCAAAAATATATTTCTGATTTATTTATAGAAAGATGATATGCATGTGCCTATGCACACACATAGCAAAACGTAAAAGAAAGTGTTGGAAAAGTAAAGAAAATTTAAACGCAGGCTTAAGAACATGGTCAATGGGTAGAATTTCACCCATGTCGGGTGGACCCAGCAGGGGCAGATGGGGGTGGTTGGGAATCTGATTGCCGCCCACGATTGGGGCCAGATGGCGATTTCACACTGGGCGGGCCTTAACGCGATCGGCAGTGCTCAGCGCTGCCTGTGCGGGCGGGGGGTGTTGGGGGGAATGTGAGCCGGGTGAGCACAAACTTTGCGCATGTGCACGAGTGCGCGCTTCACAATCTCCCAGAGGCACAGAGCTGCCTCCAGTCAAGTGAGTTAAAATAAGTGAAGTCCACAATATATCAGGAGATAATAAATACTGGGGTAAATCTTCCAGAACCCCCTGGGACCAAGTCCTCTGAATTGGCCAGACGTTTCCCTGTCACAGGCCTTCGCCTCCTAAATGACCTAGTGTTGAGAAGCAGGAGAAAAGAATAATGACTCCCGGCTTGGGGCACTCTGGCCAAAAATAGAAATCTGAGAGCCTGATGACCCAATCACCTCTCTGCTGCTGCTGAAGGGTAAGGTAATTACATTTTTCCCAGAAGTTCCTAGACCCCATTCAGGTACTCCAATCAGTGTAGTTCTGTGTGCAAAGACTAAGGTCCACTTCTTCCGTGCAAACCTACAATCTGGGTACCTACCTATTGTTGAGGCAGGAAAATGAGATGGGAGACATTATATGCCACCCCCCCCAACCCCCCACCAAACCTACCTCTTTTAAATGTATCTGTGCCTGCTACAGATGCAAGCCCCCTGAACACCCTCAAGCAATACAGGACCCCAAAATCCCTAACACCACATTGTTTTCCATCCCTTATGGTTGGAGGGCAGGCGAAAAGACTAAGCAGCCTTTGCCTTTAAAGATAAAAAAAAAGTTTTAAAATTAAATTAATAACATGTCCCTGCTCACATAAGTCACATGAGGGGTCATGTTTCATTACATTTTTATTTTGATTTTTTTTAACAACTCCTCATCTCCCTGAGGCAGCTCTGTGCCTCCGGGAGATTGTGAAGCGCGCACTCATGCGCATGCGTGGAGGTCGCACTCACCCGTCTTGCATTTCCCCCCTACACCCCCTGCACGCACAGGCAGCGCTGAGCGCTGCCACTTGTAGTAAGGCCCGCCCCGCGTGAAATTGCCTTCTGGCCACAATCACGGGCGGCAATCAGATTCCCCCCATCTGCCCCTGCCAAGCCTGCCCGACATGGGTGAAATACTGCCCATGGACCATATTCTTAAGCATGCATTTAAATTTTCTTTATTTTTCCAACACTTTCTTCTACATTTTGGTATGTGTGTACATACACACATGCATATGATCTTTCTATAAAGAAATCACAAATATATTTTTGATGAGGATATGTTTATAAACTGAGACAGTTCAGCGAAAGAGCGCAGAAATTTCCCTGAGGCATGGAGCTGCTTCAGGGGGATTAAGTTGATAGCAAAACTTTTTAATGAAGGAGGAAAAAAATTAAATTATTTTTAAAAATTATTTAAACAGTTCCCATCACCTGACAGTGCCACATGAGCTGGGACATGATTGTAAATTGTGCAAAATTTAATTAATTATTTTAAAAAAACCCTTCAGGAAAGCTCAACCTGTCCGTGGATGAGATTTCCTGAAAAACGCGAAGGCCATTTGGGCTCTTCGCCTGCCCGCCAAACTTAAGGTTGGACGGGCAGCGTTGCTAACAACTTTAATTGGTTTTTAATGGCCTTAATAGGCTGTTGACAGTTTGGCGGGTGCACAGCTGCCTCTGGCGCGTGCCCACCAAATGTAATACCTAAGTGATGCGCGATGACGTTGGGATGCATGCCCGACGTCATCGTGCGTCATTTTTGCGCATTGGCATGTCGGGCCTGCCCCCAGATGCCAATGGCAATATTCTGGCCCATAAGACAACCTGCTCATTCCAGGTATCAATTTAGTAAACCTTCTTTGAACCGCCTCCAATGCATTTACATTCTTCCTTAAATAAGGGGACCAAAACTGCACACAATATTTGAGATGTGGTCTCACCAATGCCCTGTATAACTGAAGCTTAACATGCTTGCTTTTATGTTCAATTCCTCTCTTAATAAAGGGTAGCATTTCAATAGCCTTCTTAATTACTTGCTGTCCCTGCATACTAAATTTTTGTGACTCATGTACTAGAACACCTACATCCCTCGGAATTCTGCAGTCGTTCTCTGTTTAAGTGGGAAGATTCCTTCATGGGGAAAAGACTGAAAACTCAACTCACTACCCTCCCACACACACTCATGCCGCATGTACAAGCTGATGACTTGGAAAAGGTGATGGAGAAAGAGGATGAATATTCTTCCAGCCAAGTGTGGGACAATGACAAACATCCCAAAGCATGCAACCTGCTAGGCCTGGCGAGCCCGTTTGTATCTGTGACTAGGCTTGTCAATGAAAAATACATGGAAGTCAGAGACCTGGGGGAGAGATGTAATATGATATGGAGAATCAGAGACTTGGGGGAGATGCAGTATAAGGAGTTAATTCTAACTGTCTGATATGCTAATGATACACTGTATACATCATCACAGAAAGTGATGCCATGTCTCATAATCTTGCTTTATCTTGTAGACCTCATGGTGAGATGTAGCTTACAGTAAGATGTGCTTCAACAAAGTTGATGTTTCCTTATCCCAGCAGACTCTGTGAATATTCTGTGTTAGCGCAACAAAACCAAGAATATTATACCATTCATTATTTTTAAACTTTAGGAACAAAATGTTTGCTTCCTTCTAACTAACTGCAGGCCCATGTCTTCTGCCGCAATATATCACAGGTCTGCAGCAACCAATTTTCCCAACCATTCAACCCCTACCAAGGTGGGCTGTCTAGGGGAGCAAAAAGTCCACTTCAAAAAATTCAAATTAGGCTGACGGAATGAAATTTGCTGGAGTGTATTCTGCAACAGAGACATCAGGTAGAATTTAACCTGACCCGTTGTGGCAGGAAACATTAAAGCCGGGCCCATTTAATTGTGGGAGAGGCAGTGCATCAGTCTCCTGGGCCAGAAACTTATCTATGTTGGGCGGACTGGGCAGGAGCGGGTGGGCGCGGAGCCAATCATCACCCGCGATCGGCTGTGCGCTACCATTTAATGTGGGTGGGCCAATTAGCAGCGCTACCTGTCGGGTGGGGGGAGGAGGGAGAGTCAGGGTTTGCATTCTTTTGCGCGCATGGTGCCTCAGGGAGATCAAGTTGAGAGTGAAATTTTGTAATAAAGGAAGGAAAAAATTATTTAAACATGTCCCATCATACGACAATGTCACATGACCTGGGACATGCTTGTGAATTGTGCAAAATTTAACTAATAATTTTATAAAATCTTCAGAAAACTTCATCCCACCCATGGATGAGGTTTTCTGAAAAACTCAAAGGCTGCTTGGGCTCTTCTCCTGCCTGCCAACCTTAAGGTTGGATGGGCAGCATTGCTAGCAACTTTAACTGTTTTATTTAATGGCCTTAATAGGCCATTGACAGTTCGGCGGGCATGTAGCCGCCTCCGGCGCACGCCCACTGAACAAAATATCTAAATGACGCACGATGACTTTGGGCCCACTCCTGCACGCCGATGGCAATATTCTGGCCCTGGTGATCAGTCTCCTGGCAGTGGGCAACCTTCAATGATTAAGTTGGAGGCAGGAAGGGGCTGATGTGAGAAACCTGCCCACATGGTAGGATGCCAATTCCGCTTATTAATGAGCTAATTGACACTATTTATCTCTGAGCCCAGTGTTGGCTCAGGGATTAAATAGGAGTTGCACAGCTTTCCAAAGGGGGAGGGGACTCCCTCATTATCAGGCACTCTGTTTCCGATCGAGGGACCTGGACCTGGCATTCGGAAGTGTGGAGTAGTTGCTGAAAATTACTCCCTTGCCCTTCTATCTGACGCCTGGACCCCGCCCCATGATTGCCTCCCTGCGACCCCCATCCCCTGCCTGTATTCACCTGAGTCCAGGGATCCAATGATAATCCGCGATGAATACTGTGGAGCACTATGGGCAAAAGCCACTGGTCCCACTTGGCGCTACCAGCAATGGAGAGCTGCCGGCCTCAGGTGGGCTTTCTGCCCCAGGCTTCTAATTCCCGGGGAAGCCCAGATCCTGGCCAGGCACTTCATTTGATTCATAGACGTTTACAGCACAGAAGGAGGCCATTCTGCCCATCATGTCCATGCCGGTCAACAAAGATCTGACAACGCTAATCCCATTTTGCAGTGCTTGGACCATAGCCCTGGAGGTTATGGCAACACAAGTGAAAATCTAAATACTCCTTAAATGTTATGACAGTTTCTGACTCTATCACTCTTTTAGGCAGTGAGTTCCAGACTCCCACCACCCTCTGGGTGAAAAAATTTCTCCTCAACTCCCCTCTTTGCCTTCTATCTCTTACCTTAAACCCATGTCCCCTGGTTATTGACTCCTCTACTGATGGAAAAGGTACCTTCCTGTCCACTCTATGTATGCCTCTCATAATGTATACACCTCTATCAGGTCCCTTCTTAACCTTCGCTGCTCCAAGGAAAACAACCCCAGCCTATCCAATCTTTCCTCATAGCTCAGGCCCTCCAGCCCAGGCAACATCCTGGTAAATTTCCTCTGCACCCTCTCCAAAGCAATCACATCCTTCCTATAATGTGGTGACCAGAACTGCATGCAGTATTCCAGTTGTGGCGTAACCAACATCTTATACAGTTCCAGCATTAACACCCTGCTCTTGTATTCTATGCTTCTATGCTAATAAAGACAAGTATCCCATATGCCTTCTTAACCACCTTATCTACCTGCCCTGATACCTTCAGGGATCTGTGGATATGCACACGAAGGTCCTTCTGATCTTCAGTACTTTCCAGGGTCCTACCATTCATAGTGTAGTCCCTTGCCTTGTTAGCCCTCCCCAACTGCATTACCTCATACCTTTCCAGGTTGAATTCCATTTGCCAATGCTCTGCCCACCTGACCAATCCATTGATATCCTCCTGCAGTTTACAGCTATCCTCCTCACTATTTACCACCTTACCAATTTTTTTGTCATCCGTGAACTTCTTGATCATACCCCCTACATTTAAGTCCAAATCTTTTATGCACACCACAAACAGCAAGGACCCCATCACGAGTCCTGCAGAACCCCACTGGAAACAGACTTCCAGTCACCGAAACATCCTTCTACCATCAACCTCTGCTTCCTGCCTCTCATCCAATTTTGGACTCAACATGCCACTTTGCCTTGGGTCCCAAGGGCTCTTACTTTCTTGACCAGTCTGCCATGAGGGACCTTATCAAATGCCTTGCTAAAGTCCTTGTTGACCACATCAAATGCATTATTGTCATCAACATTCCTGGTTACCTCCTCAAAAAATTTGATCAAATTTGTCAAACACGACCTTCCCTTAACAAACCCATGCTGACTATACCTGATTAATCTGTGTCTCTCCAAATGCAGTTATATTCTGTCCCTCAGAATTCTTTCTACTAACTTCCCACCACCGAGGTTAGACTGATTAGCCTGTAAATTCCCGGTCTATCCCTTCCTCTCTTTTTTAATAATGGAACAATGTTAGCAGTCCTCCAGTACACTGGCAGCTCACCTGTGGCCAGATAAGATTTGAAAATTACTGCCAGGGCCCCTGATATCTCTTCCCTTGCCTCCCTCAAGGGAAACCTGGGAGATCTGGGATACATCTCATCCAGGCCTGCGGATTTATCCACTTTTAAGGCTGCTAAACCCACTGGTGCCTCCTCTCTCTCTATATTAATTTCCTCTAACATTTCACAGTCCTCCACTCTCATATCTCTACCTGCGTCATCCTTTTCCATTGTGAAGACGGACGCTAAGGTCAGGCCTCCCACTCGGAAGCAACGTTTGTTTCCCACCAGTTAGGATCTACGTCGGGAACATTAAATCCAGCAAGGTGGAAAATCTTTGTCAACATTTCCCACTATCCTTCTTACCTCTGGCAGAAACATTGGGGCCAAATATTTTTCAAGAGGACAGGTATTGGGATTTGGGAAATTTCCCGACCCTATGATTCTGTCTCTGTCCTGGAGGAGGCCACCCACACTATTTTCATGTTGGGAAGGAAGGCATGTGCTGGAGAAGGGCCCCTGACTCTGGAGGCAAGCCTAAAGCAGCAACAGAAATAGTCGGATGGCTTAGGATATTTTCCCAGTTGTATTTATGGTTGGCAGGCCCCCTAGCCCTCAACCACCCTCCCATGTCCTCTCCATGCCACCTCAATGTCCCATTCCCTCTCCAAACCCCATCATATCTCTGTGCTCCTTCCATGACTCTCATATCTTTTCCATACCCACTCACCCAGTATGGGCTATGTACAGAAGCAATGATCCATACAATAACACTCATGAAAAGAAAACAGCTATTCAACAATCTTTTTGAAAAACATTGCACCTCACATCTTCCCATAAAGCTGTCAAACACAGGCATTGTAAGTCCCATTGAAGAAACCTTTAATTCACTTTACATCTCTTAATCTTGTCCAAATAAACACACAGGCATTGAAAAACCACTTCAAAGAAAGATCAGTTTATTGCAAGTTAAATAAAGATGTTACTCAAAGCTAGCCATCCTCTTTGCAACTGTGTAAGCAGAACTCAGTGGGGCTGAGTCCATTAATCATTCTTGGAGCTCAGTCAAGCATTCATAATGAGGCCAATTGGCAACTATATCAACAGAAACAGGCTGAACAAATGCTCACCATCCCCCACCAACAATGGAGTCGGTAAGGGTGGGAGTGCTGCATGTGGGCTCATTATCTACACCATTATCCCATGCCAGCAAAAATTGCTAGAAATGGAAATGGGGCAGGAATCCCAGAATTGTGTTGGCCCACCATTTTTAAAAGCCTTCCATCTCCACTCTGACTTAGAGGGAGGCATGAAATTTTGAGTCTAGTTTTGCTTACTTCTTCCTCTCTGAAAGCATTTGCAGTGTTATGTGTAACCTGTAGTTAATAGTCTGTGGCATTTATACCATGCCTTATCTCACAGCACTGTGGGCGTATGCATGCCACACGGACTGCAGAAATTCAAGAAGCAGGTTCACTGCCACCTTCTCAAGGGCAGTCAGGCGTGGGCAATAAATATTGCTTTTGCCAATGCCGCCCACATCCCATGACTGAATTTAAAAAAGGCTTTCTTCAGCACCTAATTCAAGGGCATAGTAACAGCATATATTTCAATATTTATAATAACTATAAATAGAAGAATGAATCATGGTGGCAAGGTCTGTTCTGATAGTATCATAAACACACTCAAAATGAATACACGTAGACTTTGTTAGAAACTAAACCAATTCTTGTTGTTAAATGATATTTCATGTATAATTTATCATTTGTGAATTTGATTCATAGTACACATATGGGGAGTAATATGAATTATATAACTTGTGCAGCTACTATGGCATGAGCTTCAACATACAGCAGCTCATAGTACAACAATGAGTTGCTGTATGTTGAAGCTCATATCGCCAATCAGATATCTTAAGACTATAAAGAAAAATTGGGGAGCTACTTTGCTGTTTATAAATATGAGCCCTTGTGTGATATATTAATTTCAGATGGGCAAGAGTATAATTTAAAAATCATAAAGAAAGAAATTATAAGAAGAATTATTCACTAAAACAGCGCATAAGGAAATTTAACACAACCATCTTAAGCAGTGTGTTCCCAGAGTAATTTCATCTCCATAATATTTTGCATTTAAAAAGTGAAGTTTAATTCCTTCTCACTAGATTATCATTTTACAAAGACTTATGAACGGTAATTTTTCATGAATATTTTGATGGAAACCTTTGATGTTTAGAAACCTCCAACTCATTGTTTGATCCCACATATACTAGACTAGTTTTTCATTAATCAAAGTAATTTGTACAGTTGTAAAAATGTAGAAAGCAGAAATATATCTATCCTATTATTAATAGAAAGGCAGCTTCTGACTGGGGTGGTGGGGGATGGAGGGATGGAATTGCATGAACGAAATCCTAATATCAACATCGCGGATCAGAATTTGCGGTCTCGACACAATTGAACCAATTAGTTTTAACTTTTGCATCTTTAAGCTGCATAGCAGGCATGATGTGCACACCCCTCCCCACCCCCCACCCCACCACGCCATGACGCTGTAGTTCAAGGGACAGTCCTCAACTAGAAATTGGAGATGTTCAGGGTGAATGGTGGACGTATGGCAAGGGTGAAAATCAGATTCAAAGATAGACCACTGGAATTACTGATGGGCAGGAGTAAAGGAGCAGAGGGATATACTTTTCCACAGCAATGGGAAGAAACAATCTGCAGCTGTCACCAAGCTGGTGTGGTTAGATGTAGCTGAAGAGGAGAGCAGCAGGAGAGTTGGACACATGGGAAGTGGTTTGATGACTGAATTAGGCCAGGAGAAGTGAATATTTTGCTGATTTAAATACATCATGTGATTTAAGTCCCCACCCCTTTTCATTTGGTCTTGCTAAACATTTTCCATTTGTTCACTCCTTAAAACCACTCAACTTTAAACAGCACCCAGATATCACTTTGCCACTCACCCCAATCCTTTTGCAATGTATCTGTCTCCTAGTTACCCCACTGATTGTACAGGAGTGGATGATAACAAACTTCTCGTGGCCCACCCTGTCAATTAGATTCTTGAACTCTTGAAGTCGTAGCTAATGTCGCTGAAGTAGCAGCTGAACATTCCTTATGGGCCTCCTGGTTAATACAGAAAAAATAAAAAGTAAGGCGATTGCAACAAGCCCTCTCAAGGCCAAGCATTTCCAAAAATTGGACCCTGAAGTATGGATCTGTCAACTGAATGTTGAAGGTCTTTTGTGGGCCAAATGTGACTACCTGGAAAAGATACTGCGAAATAACCCTGATGTTTTCATGTTACAAGAATCGCATGTTTCTAACAATGAGCAAACACATTTTTACAAGGTCTATCATTATAAGCCTGCCACAACATTACACCATGCAAAATATGGCCTGGCAATTTATGTGAAACATGAAATTACTAACTATATTACAATCCCAAGCATGGAACATAAAGTAGGTACCTCCATAGCAGCTATCAAGATTGGTGAGCTGACAGTGATCAATGTCTATAAACACCCCAATGAAGAATGGCCTAATCCAGCTCTCCCACCCTCTCAACACCAAACTATGTACGTGGGTCACTTCAATAGTCACCATACAGAATGGGGCTACAATTCAAATGATAATGATGGGAAAGCCTTGACAGATTAGATGTCAGCACAGGATTTTCACTTTGCGTATGACACTAAATATCTTGCAACCTGCCAATCAGCAAGGTAGGGGAGGGAAGATAACTTTGACCTCACCATTATCTCATCAGACAGGGAAGTTGTCCCTGTACGCCTGACCCAAGCTGTCTTCCCAGACTTCTCACACAGTCACCATAGGCCGATTATCAGCCATGTAGGGTTTGAAATACCTATCATGCCATTAAAACAAATGCCAAGATAGAACTTCAGTTAGGCAAACTGGCCTGCATTTAGTGCCGAGGTGGAGAAAAGCGGCCTCCACATTCCCTGACATCAAAACAGTATAATCGATTTGGGGCCCGGCTTATTGCTGCAGCAGAGAAGAACATCGCTCGAGGTTCCAGAGTACAGTACATCTCCTGTTGGAGCCCTGAATGTGAAGCCCTCTTTCAACAATATGAACAAACTGGAGATCCAGCAATTGCCACAGTTCTACTTGAAACTTTGGACAAATGTAGTCAACAGACCTGGCTGGACTATGTGGGATCCCTGGACTTTATGTACTCAAGCTGGCAGGCCTGGAGCCTCCCAAGGAAACTTGAAGCATCAAACCCAGCAAAGGCCCTTAACTCACAAGTAAGCACAATTCTGTTGCTGACCAATTACTTACCAACTCATAGGGATCCCTCGATAAGCAACACATTCAGGAACATAGGAGCAGGAGTAGGTCATTCAGCTTAATGAGCCTGCTCTGTCATTCAATTAGATCATGGCTAATCATTTACCTCAATGCCATTTTCCTGCGCTATCCCAATGTCCCTTGATGTCACTCGTATTCAGAAGTCTTGAAAATGTTCAATTATTGATCTTCCGCAGCCCTCTGGGGTAGAGAATTCCAAAGATTAACTACCCTCTGAGTGAAGAAATTCCTCCTCATCTCAGTCTTAAATGACCTGCCCCTTATTCTGAGACTGTGCCCTTTGGCTCTAGGCTCACCAGCCAGGAGAAACATCCTATCTATATCTACCCTGTCATGTCCTGTAAAGATTTGTAAGTTTCAATGAGACCACTTCTCATTCTTCAAAATTGTAGAGAATACAGGCTCAGTTTCCTCAATCTCTCCTCATAAGACAATCCTGCCTTCCTGGTGATTAGTCTTGTGAACCTCTGTTGCACTCCCTCCATGGCAAGTATATCCTTCCTTAGATAAGGAGACCAAAAGAGTGCACAATACTCCAGATGTAGTCTTACCAAGGCTTCATACAATTGAAGCAAGACATCTTTACTTCTGTACTCAAATACCTTTCTGATGAAGGCCAATGTACCCTTTGCCTTCCTAATTGCTTGCTGCACCTGCTGGCTTGCTTTTAATGATTCATGACAAGAATATCCAGATCCATTTGGACAGCAACACTTCCCAACATTTCATTTAAGAAATAATCTGCCTTTTTGTTTTCTTTCTACTAAAGTGGATGATGTCACACTTATTCACATTATATTCAATCTGCCATGTTCTTACCCATTCAATTAGCCTGTCCAAGCCCTCTTGAAGCCTCCTTGCATCCTCCTCACAATTTACATTCCCACCTAGTTTTGTGTCATCAGCAACTTTGGAAATGTTGCATTTGGGCCCCACATCCAAATCATTTATATAGATTGCGAACAGAAGTAGCCTCAACACTGATCCTTGCGATACCCCACTACTAATAGCCTGCCACCCTGAGAATGACCCGTTTTCTTCTGTTAACTGATTCTCAATTCATATCATTATATTATGGATCCCCCCCCTACTCAACACACAATGCCATGTGCACTAATTTTGTTTACTAACCTCCTGTGTGGGACCTTATCAAAAGCCTTCTGAAAATCCACATCCTCTGGTTCTCCTTTATCTATGCTAGAGGTAACATCCCCAAAAAATTCCAACAGGTTTGTCAAACATGATTTCCCTTTCATAAATCCATGTTGACTCTGCTCAATCATATGATTATTTTCCAAGTGTCTAGTTTTTAAAAAATCATTCACGGGATATGGCCATCTCTGGCTAGGCCGGTATTTATTACCCATCCCTAATTGCTCTTGAGAAAGTGGTGGTGAGCTACCTTCTTGAACCACTAATGTCCATGTGGTGTAGGTACACCCACAGTGATGTTAGGGAAGGAGTTCCAGAATTTTGACCCAGTGACAGTGAAGGAACAGCGATATATTTCCAAGTCAGAATGGTGAGTGGCTTGGAGGGAAACTTCCAGGTGGTGGTGCTCCCATCTATCTGCTACCCTTGTGCTTCTAGAGGGTAGCGGTCGTGGTTAGGAGGTGCTGCCTAAGGATCCTTGGTGAGTTCCTGCAGTGCATCTTGTAGATGCTACACATTGCTGATACTGCGCGTCGGTGATAGAAGGAGTGAATGTTTAAGTTATTGAATGGGGTGCCAATCAATCGGGCTGCTTTGTCCTGGATGGTGTCAAGTTTCTTGAGTGTTGTTGGGGCTGCACTCATCCAAGCAAGTGGGGAGTATTCCATTATACTCCTGATTTGTCCCTTCTAGCTGGTGGGCAGGCTTTGGGGAGTCAGGAGGTGAGTTACTCACCAAAGGATTCCTAGCCTCTGACATGCGCTTGTAGCCACAGTATTTATATGGCTAGTCCAGTTCAGTTTCTGGTCAATTGTAACCCACAGGATGTTGATAATGGGGGATTCAGCAGTGATAATGCCATTGAATGTCAAGGCGCAATGGTTAGATTTTCCCTTGTTGGAAATGGTCGCTGCCTGGCACTTGGGTGGCACAAATGCTATTTGCTATTTGTCAGCCTGAGCCTGGATATTGTCCAGGTCTTGCTGCATTTGGACATGGACCACTTCAGTATGTGAGGAGTCGTGAATGATGCTGGACATGGTGCAATCATCAGCAAACATCCCCACTTCTGACCTTATAGTGGAAGGAAGCAAGGTAATTGATGAAGCAGCCGAATATGATTGGGCCTAGGACATCACCCTGAGGAACTCCTGCAGTGATGTCCTGGAGCTGAGATGATTGACCTCCAATAACCACAACCAGCTTCCTTTGTGCTAGGCATGACTCAAACCAGCAGAGAGTTTTCCACCAATTCCCATTGACTCTAGTTTTGCTAGGGTTCCTTGCTGCCCCTTGCTGTTTCTTTGCTCTATCCAAATTAATTCTACACCTTGATCCTTCGATATAAGATCCTCTGTTACTAATCTACTGATCGTGTCCCTCGTTAACAGTCCTACCCCACCTCCTTTCCCTTTTTGCCTATCCTTCCTAAATTACAAATATCATTGAATTTCACTTCCCAGTCTCCATCACCCTGTAACCAAATCTCTATAATGGCAAGCAAATCATACCCATTTATCTCTATTTGTGCCTTTACACCATCTACCTTATTGGGAATGCTACATGCATTCAGATTGCCCTTAACTTTGTCTTCTTAAAATTATCCTGCATTCTGATCCTATTTGATGCTTGCCTTTGCTTCACCTGCCTTCTAATTTTGCTTACTACTTCCTGTTCCCAGTTTTGCTTCCCTTTAACCTGAGCTCACTCTCAGGTTCCCATCCCTGCCAATCTAATTTAAACACTTGCTAACAACACTATCAAATTTCCCTGTGAAGATGTTACCCTCAGTCCTGCTAAGGTGCAACCTGTCCATCTTGTACAGCTCTCACCTGCCCCAGAACTAGTCCCAACGCCTCAGAAATCTGATGCCTCTCTCCTACATCAAGGACAGAATCTTCCATGGCCACTGGTGTCGGGCATGATCAGTGGCGTGAGGTTTCCCACAAGTGCAGGGTGTGATCAGTTGCACTCATGTGGCGCTCAGGGCTCCGTTGCAACACATGGTCAACTACGTCAACCACAAGAGATTCCATTTGCTGAATGTGCAACTGGTGTGCAACCACCACAAACACATCCTGCAGGTCTGTGCATGGTTTCCAGGGAATGCGCACGACGCCTACATCCTCAGTCAGTCACAGATCCCTGGAGACTTTCAGAGTCCACAGAGGCTGCAGGGATGGCTCTTCAGGGACAAGGGCTTCCCACAGAGGCAGTGGCTGATGACACCCGTACAGCGGCCTCAGACTGCAGCAGAGCGACGCTATAATGAGGCTCATGCTGCAGCTCACAACTTGGTGAAGCAGACCATTGGGATGCTGAAGATGAGGTTCCAGAAACAGTTCCAGTTTCTGCCTGGACTGGTCTGATGGAGCCCTGCAATACAGTCCACAGAGGGTGTCACGCATCATCATCGTCTGCTGCACCCTTTACAACCTGGCGCTGCAATGGGGAGAGGAGCTGGCTGAGGAAGAGATGGAGGAGCTGCACGTCTCCTCTGATGAGGAGGATGCTGATGGGAATGAGGGTGAGGGGGTTCTCAGAGGCAACAATGATGGGGATGAGGCCCTCGCACTGGATAGATAAGGCAGTAAGTCTCGGGAGGCCCTCATAGCTGCTAGATTTGTGGAGGATGATGATGACATGCAGTGAGGTGAGCCCACAGCTCCTCACATCGCATCTGTGAACATTTGATTCCAGTCTGGCTTATGGCAGTGCAAATAATCTCCGTGAGAATGGTCCTGTCATGGAGATGCATGAAGGCACTAATAGTCACTCGATTGCAGGAGGATGATGATGACATGCAGTGAGGATAATCCGTAAATCTTCACAGAGCCTCTGAGAATGTCTGACTCCTGTCTGGCCAAGGGCAGATCACTTGCGCTCTGTAATCAGGGTCATAACATAGAGACGCAGCCATGAAACTTTAGAAGCATCTGACCTTTGTCCACTTTCAGCATCTGAACCCATCAGGAGTACAGTATCAGTGGTCACAGGTGCTGAAGAGATAGAGGGTCAGCCCCTCATTAAAGGTGCTGAAAGCACACACAGAGAATGAGAGAACTGTGTGTCACCTGCCCACTACCTTCTGGCAGCAATGACAAGCACCATCAAGGTGCAGGCATCAGTAATGTTTCCAGGAATTCTGAAGCTGGACCATCACTGTGGTCTGAAGGCTGCACAGAGCACAGGAAAGAGGCCCTGGACTGAGGCACCTGCCTTTATCTTGTGCAGAAAGATTTCACAACTGAGTGACACGAACACTGCTCATCAGAACATGGAGGCATAGGCAGGGAGACACTCTTGGGAGTTTATTGACAATAGTGAACAGTATGTACAAGTGATTAACATCCGTGCCCAGGTTGTGCAAATAATTCTCCTCAACCATCTTAATCCTGCCACTATATCTTGGTGCTCCCTGGACATCCACAGTGGAGGTGGAGGCAGCCTGCTGACTGCTACCCTCTGTCTATGATGACCTTGGTGGGCGTCCTCTGGAGGGCAGAGACTTGGAGGGACCTGGCCTGCTTTTGAGGTCTTGCTGTGTGGCAGGGGCATCCTCCTCGACCTGTGGAACTAGAGCTGCTGAGGTCACAGGAAGAGGGGAGTCAGATGGGCCGGACACTCTCGGAGTCACCTGGATGAATGGGCCCAGAGTGTGCACCAGCGGATCCTCCTCCCTGTGGGTGCCCTGGGGGCCCCAGGCTGACTCCTTGAGGAGAAGGGTTAGCTGGAGTGAGATTGAGCTGCTTATCACCCCTCTCGCATACACACTGTTGAAGGCCAACTATGGCATCAGCAATAGAGTTGAGCCTGCCCAGCAGTGCAGGAGGAAAGTCCTGGACTAAGGTTTCCATGGCGGCCGCCATCCTACCAGTGTTGACCCCAGTGCATTGGCATGCTGGCACTATCATCTCAGAGTGAAGGTGGACGGACTCCTCCATTGTGCCTTGCAATCTGAGGAGTGCAGCGGACATCCCTTCCTGATGTTCCCAAGCTTGCCTTTGCAGCTCCAGCAACTTTGACATGACCGATTCCAGAGGATTGTCATCTGACTCAGATTCAGGAACGTTCTGGCCTCCAGCAGTCCTCCGTGTGCCAGAAACCTGGGAAGTCCCTGCCACCGCCTGCATTAGATCAGACAGTGCAATGTGCTCACCAGATTGTGATCCCTAGGCTACTCTAAAGCTAGGTCCCACCAAGGTGCGTGTCTCTGCACTGGTGGAGGGTGTGGGTGAGCGCTGTGACAGGACTTCAGGGAGGGTGCCACCAAATTCCTTTTCAGAAGTTTCTCCAGGACTTGATGGAGGCCCTGGGTCATGGACTCTGTTGGCTGTTTGGCAAATGCGCCTGTAGAAGCAAGGGGAGATAATTAGTGTATGGCAGTGGCCTGTGAAACAGGACACATTACTGACAGCATGATTGTCCGATGGATGTTACATTGCTAGACCCTCACTTGATTGTGCACCACCGACCTCACCGTCAGCACAGGACTGGTCCAGATCTTCGCTGGCCAGCTAGTTGCCCCTGTTTTCAAATCCCATGAGGACTTTGATTTCAAGCATTCCTCCACTGGTCTGCAATCTCTCCATCTTGTTGTGTGCCAGCTTGTCCTGCATGAATAGAGATGGAGAATACATAAGCAGGGTGCCTGCCAGGTCAGATGATAAGTATGCCTGGCCTGTGTGGGTGGTAAGTGGTCCCATGGGCGGGATGAGGACAATGAAAGTGATTGTGAAAGAGTGAATGGTGATGTCCCTTGAACTGACAGTGAGTGAAGGCCCTGTGGATGTGTGATGGGTTTGTGAGTGTGTGAGTTGAGAGCGAAGAGAAGAATGACTTACCCTGGCAGAATGGAAGAGATCATTCATCCACTTGTGGCAGTCCTCTTTTGAAGGGCGTTGGCGCTGACCCCCGCTGCCAACCCCTCCCAAACTGTGTTAGTGCTGTTGTTACCCATCCTGTGGCCACAGTAGGGGTAGGGGACATCACAGCACTCCTCCACAGCATCCAAAAGGAGCTCGAGGGATATGCCACTGAACCTGGGAACTGCAGTCTTCTTCAGTTTCAGTGCCATGTCTTCCATGCAGCAGTGGTGAGATGCGTGCACTTATCTCCTGTGCACATGCTGAGCCCACCACAGCACGTTGGCACTACCATGGATAGGGGTCATCATCTTCTTCCAAGGTGGTATCAAACACATCAAATGAGCCTCCATCCAGATCTTGACCGTTTGAAAGTCTCCAAGATTGAGATAAGTGGTATCCACCCAAGAACTCTCTGCCAAATGTTTGCCAGAGGGAAATGAGACACCAACTACAATAAATGAGGTTTTACTCAGATGGGACAATTGCAGGTTCAAATACCCAGCTGAACTGTGGCATAATATTCTGTTTGTTTTCATGGTCAGCTTCCAGAGTCCTGGGAAACCCAGCTGCATATGTTAAATTTGGAGCAAAGTTAAATCAATTTACAAAGACCTAAGGATGTCAATTGCATCAATGACAACCACTCTCAACCCCTGTGATAATTAAATCCCTGATACTGGCAAGTAGGTTTCTCACTAGCATCTAAAAATACCTCTGCTAAACCTGGAAGTAAGTGCAAATCTCCTCTCTTTGATGGCTGTATGGGTTAAAAAAGCTTGGACAGATATAGTAGGCCAGTAATCCCCTGGTCTTGCCATCTGTTTCCAAGACCTTAAAATCCAATGACAATGGGCAATCTCAATTATCTGAAATTTTGTTTATTAAAACCTAGTCCTAATCAGGAACACATTGTGATGGCTAATGTATTAAAATGTGCGTATCTGATGCTATATCTAAGGCATGATGTTAGAATAGTCTAAAGCTACACATAAAGTTCACTTTACCTTGTGCCCACTAAAGAGGAACACTCATAAAATAAAATTGAATGAGTCAAACTTTTTATAAGCAATAAGCAATAAAATATATTGCAAATAAACTGAAACTTCAGGCATTATATTCACAATCAAGTTATTCCTTTTGGTATTGTTAATAAGGCATCACCACAAGATTGGTTTTAACTGACTTTTGGTCATGGTTCTAGTGTATAGCTGGGTGTGGGGAAATGGGTCTAAACAGAGGTTGCAATCCAGGACTTAGATTCAAATTGAGACCAGACCATGTAGCACGACCCGGAGGGGATGGGGAATGGGAGGAAATGTAAGCCCGGAGGGAGGCTCAGGCTGAGGTTGGACTTTGGTTTGGAAGGAGAGAAGTAGTAGGCCTGTGTCTCAAGAGGGAACAGGGCGTGGGAAAGCTTGGATAGATATAGTAGGCCAGTAATCCCCTGGTCTTGCCATCTGTTTCCAAGACAGTAACAATCTGTAGTCCTCCTTTGTACCCAGTTGGAAAAATTCCATCTAGTTTTTGGAACTTCAACCTTTTTGTAAAATGCAAGTGAATGTTTAGACATGGCCAATTTGTTTGTTGCTGACTCCAGTGGGAGTGCAGTCAGTCATTTGCAAGACAGCCAATCTAAATAGAGTTAGAGTCCACATGCATCATTACTTGTATATGGATAACAGTGAAATGTTTTTGCTGTTCTGTAGAGTATTTTTTGAAACAAATTTGTGTTTAACTGTTGTAGTTTCAGAACATACATATCTGTGAACAATTACTTTAACTAACTATTTCAGCATGATTACTTAAGCTAGTAAACTTGAAAGACATCTGTTTGAACTTAGCTTGGCAGAATTTTCTTATTCCACTAAACTCAAATCAGCTCCCTTAATATCCAAAACAAAAACAGAATTACCTGGAAAAACTCAGCAGGTCTGGCAGCATCGGCGGAGAAGAAAAGAGTTGACGTTTCGAGTCCTCATGACCCTTCGACAGAAGTTCTGTCGAAGGGTCATGAGGACTCGAAACGTCAACTCTTTTCTTCTCCGCCGATGCTGCCAGACCTGCTGAGTTTTTCCAGGTAATTCTGTTTTTGTTTTGGATTTCCAGCATCCGCAGTTTTTTTGTTTTTATCCCTTAATATCCATTCTGATAATGACTCTACCTCAGAACATTTAACAATGTCTGTGCTCTAATCTTTGTCTCATTTTTTTAAATTCATTCATGGGAAGTGGGCGTCTCTGGCCAGGCATGCATTTATTGCTCACCCTTAATTGCCCTTGTTAGAGGGCATTTAAGCATCAACGTTATTGCTGTGTGTCTGGAGTCACATGTAGGCCCGACCAGGTAAGGACAGCAGATTTCCTTCCCTAAAGGACATAAGTGAACCAGCTGGGCTTTTACAACAATCGACAATTTTCATGGTCCTCATCAGACTTTTAATTCCAGATTTTTATTGAATTCAAGTTTCACCATCTGCTGTGGTAGGATTCAATCCCAGGTCCCCAGAGCCTTTCCCTGGGTTTCTGTAATACCGGTCCAGTGACAACACCAATATGCCACTGCCTCCCCAACTAATCAATGATTCTGCTGAATAAACAGATTTAGTGAATAATTCTATTCCGCTTTTCTTTATTGACATGATGAAATAAATATGAAACTAAGTTTATTTGGATTGGGGGACAAGTATTCTTGATGTAGTTTTCTGCAACTTTCTGGCAGCTGCAAGGGCAGAATATGAATAACTGGCAGTGCAATAGTTACATGAAATGATTACAGGCTGTAATCTAATTAAATAATATGGATGCTAAATGCAGAATAGTGGCTACCTGAACTTGTAACTGGAATTTAATCCAAGGATTTGGATTGCACACATAGGGAGTAATAAACATCAAGAATGAACTGCAGAATGTAATCGAATGGAAAAGTTTGAATGCATTATATGTACGACATATTATGTAATTTGGACCATCTTTCAGCTCATCTCCCCTTCTACGTCTTGCTTCCAGGATTTCTTAATTATCAATACGGAGACCATAGGGATGAAATTCAAATCCAGCAGGATGCAATCAGACAGTAGTATCACCCAACTGATATACACTTGGCAGATCTCCCTTTCCAATGACCAGTAGAAAAAATAAATCAATGGGGTGTATGAGGATGACCAATGTATTACCACCCATTTTCACCTCTGCTAAATTTGAGAAATATTGTGGACATGTCATTAGAAGAAGTGATCAAAAGGGATATCTTGACATTTAAAATAGGTAAGAGGAAACTAATTGATAAACTAGACAAAGTTAGAGAAGATAAAACCCCAGATCTGGATGGATTGCCCAGAGCATACACAAAGAAGTTAAGGGGTAGATAGCAGATGCAATTATGTAAAAGACAAAGAATCAAAGACTTAAAAATTATAAATAAAGCACTGGAGATCATTTCCAGAGGAAATTGGTTAGACCATGCTTACTGTATATAATTCTGGTTTATATATTACAAAAAGCATGGAAAGGAGTGTGAAAAAGATTACAAGGATGATACTAGAACTGGTAGGTTAGAGCTATCAAGAAAGATTTAGCAGGCTAGGGCTCTTTTCTCTAGAAAAGAGGAGACTCAGAGGTGACCTGCAGGAGGTACTTAAAATTATGAAGGAGTTTGATAGGGCAGACGTACAGAAGATACATCCAATTGTTCATCTGGTTTTTTCCAATCCCTTACCACCCCCCCCAAAATATGTTGCCATCCTAGGCGAATGCTTAGTTTGCCTAGTGGTTGCACAGGCCCTGAAGAGAAGCAAGATAAGTACATGAGTGAGAATAGAATAGAAGGATATGCTGGTAGGATGAGATGAAGCAAGTGGGAAGAAAACACCAGCAATAGTCTGCAATTGTGCTGTACAATACTATGTAGATCTAAATATGTAATTGTATAAAATGCTGCTTTTCATTCTCCTCTACCTTGAAATACCTATCACTCCCTACCACTACCCAGCATCAGCTGAATCCTGCATTTCGATGGACAATAATTTAAAGCTATTGACTAAATCTGATCAGGTAGGAAATATGAAGAGACACACATATGTAAGGAGAGAAAAATGGTTAGGAGCAATATTCTTGATTAAATTCACTAAGGCTAGTTACGATTCAGACTGTAAAAGACATAGGGCGGAATCTTACAACCCCGTTGCGGAGGGGGTAGGACCGTAAAATGCAGCAAATCATTCACAAGTTCATTGCCTTCAGCGGCACCGTAAAATCCCACTGCCAAAAAATTCTGCTCATAAAAAATTTAACAAACAAGCAAAAGTGGTCATCATGAATTGAGATCAAACAGACTTTCTTAGTGAAATTGCCCTTTTCTGGCACTAGCATTTTTGCAGGTGCAGGTTCCAGGCTGGCAGGGCTACCCACCTTCACAAATTTAGCAGAGGTGAAAACGAGTGATAGCAGCCACCAATTCTGCACTCAATGACACGGGAAGCCAATTAGGGCAGTCAGGGGCTAAGGACAATTAAAGGAGTCTGGGATTTTACAGGGGCCAGTTTAGGTGTCTGGAGGTGACGGCAGGCTTCTTGGCCACACTCCAGGCAAGCCTAGGTGGTCCTCGCTGTCTGCCTGGATGCAAAAGCAGCCACAGGCTGCCCAGTTGAGGGATATTTCCCCCCCTACCACACCCCAACCAACAGTGATAGCCTGGCTGCAAGAATAATTTTTTAATTAAAGCTTCAGAAGATTCGGTGAGAGGGCATCTCCATGTTGCAGCCACCCTCTCTGTTCTTATCTTCCATCACAAACTGCTGCTCCTCACAAGCTGGAAGGCTTCTTATTGGAGATGCAGTTTCGAGAGGCCTCCAGCCACCCTTTGCTGGGTGAATCTGTCTCCATTGTTACGACCAGCCCCTGGATGAGGTTCCCCCAATTTGTTATGCTCCTGGGTGAGGAGGGACAAACTAGCTCCCTTTCTTTATTCAGCAGGAGACCCGACATTCCCAGGTAAGTGCCTGATTATCTCGGGATAGCTTCCGGCCTCTCACCAAGGTGGTGGGGAGGAGGAGGTGAGATCCCCATTGCCCACATTAAATCGCGGCCTTGATTTCCAGACTCCACAGGAAAAGCAGGAATTGGGACCATGGAAGCTGGCAGTCCACACAAGTGGATGGTTAACAACCAAGATCTTTACAGTTGCTGACTGGCCTGTTTTAAATTTCAAGCATTTTCTGTTTTTATTTCACTACAGTGAGTGCTTGATAACCTGCTGAGTCAAGTAATTATTTGCTAATAGACTTACAGTTTATGACAGTGCACTGCACTCAATTCTAATCTAGAGGAAGAAATGTATTGAACATGACATCAAATGTGTAAACTTGACTTCCCAAAGCCTGTTAATTCAATACAATAAATACAATCAATCAATAGCCAACTTGATATCTGTTTCTGGCTCTCTGTCTCCTTTGTTTCATTACAAAATGACTCAAATAACTGAATGGGGCCATGGCAAAATAGGCTGTAAATTGGCTGCTTTGTTACACACAATTTGTAGAAATACTGATTTTATCAACATATCTTCATCCAAGATGTATGTTTCTAGATTAGTTATGTCCTTGTCAAAATTAATTGCATGGTCTACCTTCTGTCTCATTCTTATAAATATTTCTTATGCCTTCCAAATAAATTACTTGCTACAGATTTGGCCCATGTTACTGCAATTAATCAATCAGAAGTCACATCAATATCTAGCATTCAGCAATTCATCTGAAAAATATGATACTTTTGCATGTGGAATCTTAATCCACAAAATAATAATTTTAAAAGCTGCTCTTTGGATCTTAGGGTCAAAGCCCATAAATTACAATGAGTGAAGTGAGTTCATTTGCTTAACTTTCTGATATTCCAGGCACATCACTCATGATGCACCAGGAAAGGAATATTATGTGGCAATGAGTCATGGAAATGTAAGAAGTTGTTTAATTGGGCTACGTTCATAGGACTAGAGAGATGGGTATACAGTGAAACACAAGCAAGACCAAATTATATGTGTCTATCACTTGACAAAATCCTCTGGAAGCCGAATTAGCCATAGAAGAACTGGGTGCTGGCCCCAGGAACATTGGAGAAAAGACTTGATCAAGCTCTGAATGGCAATGCCTCAGAACTGAAAGACAGGGGTGATGTGACAACCAAAAAACCTGGAAATCCTGTCTTCTAGAAGTCCTGCTGAATTTAATGGCAGGGCCTGGTTGGAATTTTTTCAGTTGGGAGGCTGACTGGTTGAAGGGTGTGCCAGCCACGGAGCGGAGATGAATTGAACATTTGTGGGGAAGTGTGGGGGCTTGGGAAGGATGGCGGAGAGTTAGACATTAGAAGGCAAGAGGGGGATGGGTGTTGGAGGTCAGAGGGGGTGTTATATTACTTATACTTATATATTGCTTATAATTATATAGTGCTTTGAATGTAATAAAACATCCCAAGGCGTTTCATGGGAGCGCTATAAAGCAAAATTTAATATGGAGCCACTCACGGCGGTATTAGGCCAGATAGCCAAAAGCTTGGTCGAGGAGGTAGGTTTTAAGGAGTGCCTTAAAAGAGGAAAGAATGGTAGAGAAGTGGGGAGTTTTAGGGGTGGGTTTCCAGAGCTTACAGCCTAGATACCTGAAGGCATGTCCACCGATGGTGGAACAATTAAAACTGGGATTGCTCAAGAATTAGAGGAGCCCAGAGATCTCAGAGGGTTGGGGGTTGAAGGAGATTATAGGTATAGGAGAGCAAGAACATGGGGTGATGTGAAAACAGGGATGAGGACGTGTATACCACAGCAGCAGGGAACACATCTATTAGTTCTTCAAATTCTGCTGAGTTACATTGTGTAAAAACAAAGAAATATAATTCAGACAACTTTGACCTGGATGCCAAATTTTGAATTCATTGCTTTAGAAATGTAGTTGTGAGAGGATAAAAAGTTCAAAACACTATGTAGTCATCTTTCAAATAAGCAAATATCAGCTTCAGGGGAAAGTCAAATGGTTGTAATTTTTAACAGCTCAACCAGCAACCAAAATATCAGCAGATGAAATTATTGGAGGTGACAATCTAGTAGCAGAGTTCCCCTGCCTCACTAAGTGGTCAAACGATATTGAAGGAATTCATGCCCGAAATGTCAACACTCATCAACAGCTGTCCTGCTGAGCGTTTCCACCAATTGCCATTTTCATCAGATATTTCACTACGTTAGTTATGGTGAGGTATTTTCTCTTATATCTTTCCCTTAGGCCTATGCCAAAAACCATGGCCTCAACAATGTGATCTTGGAAGTGTGAAATATCACATTGCTTTGGACATTGGTGTCCTACATTAGCAGACATTGAAGCCTGGGATCTACTCAGCAGCTCCATCATATGGACAGAAATGGTGGTCTTGCTGATGATTGCACAGTGACAGTATCATATGTGATTCATCAAATACTGAAGCAGTCCATGTCAGGCAACAAGACCTGGACAACATTCGAGCTTGGGTTGATAAGTGGCAAGTAACACCACACAAGTGCCAGGCAATGACCATCTCCAACAAGAAAGAATCCAACCATCTCCCCTTGACATTCAACAACATTGCTATCTCTGAATCCCCCACCATGAACATCCTAGGGGGTTACCATTGACCAGAAACTTAACAGGACCAACCATATAAATATTGTGGCTACAAGAACACTTCAGAAGCTGGGAATTCTGCAGTAAGTAACTCACCTCCTGACTCAGGACATCACTGCAGAAGAATTAATGCTATTACTGAATTTTTTAGATTGTTCGCCTGTGTGCGTGAAACAAATTAGTAATTGGATGAACGGGGATCCAATATTGCTGAAAGTCAGAGACTTGGTTTTGCAAGGATGGGCAAACTCGCCTGTATCTGAAGAATTGAGACCGTTCCATGTCAGAAACACAGAATTAAGCTGTCAAGATTGAATTTTGTTGTGGGGTCCAAGAGTTGTCATCCCATCACAAGGAAAAGAACCACTCTTGACAGAGCTTCACAGTGTGCAGGCATATCAAAGATGAAAATACTTGTACAAAGTTATGTCTGGTGACAATGACATTGAAAGCATGGTCAAGCACTGTCTCCACTGTCATCAACAACAGAAACTGTCTACTTCAGCTTCACTGCATCTTTGGGAGTGGCCTGTCTGACCTATGTTCAACTACATATTGATTATATAGGACCAATTCTTAGGTACCATGTTCTTGTTAATTGCAGATGCACATTTAAAACGGTTGGATGTATATGAAGTCAAATTTCCAACGCTGAACACAACAATTAAGAAGCTATGTTACTGTTTCAGCATACATCGCCTACCTGAAATTATCGTTTTTGATAATGGTACAGTTGAGTTTCAGAAGTTTATAGATCTGAATGGAATCCACCATATAAAGACAGCTCCTTATCACCCCTCATCGAATGGTCTTGCCAAGAGGGTTGCACAGACTTTTAAGTCTGGTATGAAGAAGTTATCGAAGCGACCCTGGAACCTCGACTTTCCCGTTTCTCTTGGTATCGTACAATGCCACAGTCGACCACAGGTTCAACACCGCCGGAGTTATTAATGAAATGCCATCTGCGTACACGTTTACACTTGGGCCTGAATTTCACACTTGGCGTGCATGCCAAGTCAGCGGGCTCGGAAGCAGACATATAATCCACTCTCGGACAGGATTGTGTTTCCAATGCGATTTCACAATAGGTGGCCAATTAAGGGTCGCTCAATGTGAAACACAGCTGCTCAATGGTCGGGAGGGCTGGGAGAGGGTGGGAGCCTGTCGGGCGCCGGGTCCAATGGTGATGCAGTGGGGGATTTAAAAGCAGCGGAGAGAGCTCCCTGTAGGCTGCCAGGGGACACTTTGTAGCTTTGGAGTTGTTTGGTGGGATATTCTTTTTGAGCAGCAATGGCATCTGCACCTGCTGGGCACACCAGTTCGAGGGCAAGTCCTGTGAGCACTCAGCACCCCCCCCACCCCCATTCCCCGGTCCTCAGATGAGGGCCTGGGAAGCCTCATGGAGGGGGTCAGTGCCACGTGTGACATCCTCATCCTCAGGGTGGCAAGAGGAGGCCACCATGCCTGGTGATGAACCGTGGGCAGAGCTGTTAACAGCTGGCCATCCCCCCCTGGTGCTTAGGGGTTTAAGAGTCTGAATGCCAACTGTCAATGACATCCATGCCCACCAAGGTAGTGAGTCCTGGCTGCTTTGAGGTTTGAGGGCCACAACTCGGATATGCCCTGCAAGGTGGGGTTGGCCAGGCTGCAATGGTGCTGCAGGTAGAGAGTGGAATAATCAATGGTCCTCTGTCCTTTCAGAAGAGAAGTCAGAACACCATCTAGAGGTCAAGGACAGGCAGAGGCCCCCCCAAGCCTACACATATTGATGAGGAACGAGATGGATACTTTAAAGATGGAGTGCTGAAGCCCAGCTTGTTCCTCCAGTTGTGGAGAGGCAGGGGTCTCTGATGAAGGTAAGAGTGCAGTGCACAGATGAGAGAATGTTGGAGTGTATAAACATTGTTGTATTGTCTCATCTGTAATGGAAACCTCAAGCCTAGAGTCTCCATTGTACATTGAAATACAATGGCACCATGATGCAGAACTCCGTGTCTCACCAGAGTATTTTTTAATCCTTATGAACCACACTGTGTAACTGAATCATAAAGATCAGAAGATCACGGGCAGAATTTTGTATTTGATTTGGCAGCGGGCGGTCAGCCGATCCCCGCCACTAAAACGGGCCGCGCCGCCAAGTTTGCGTGGGCGGGTCAATTAAGGCCCGCCCAGCGGGGTTCCGACTCCCTCCAATGCCACTGCCAAAAGGGGGGGTCAACAAGACGCAGCACTCACAAACATACATTTAAGGCACTGTGAGCACAAGAGGGACTTTTCACAGGTGATCTTCTGTTTTGCCATGAAAATTGAATCGGCGGTGGGTGTGTTCAGACCACTGGTTGCAATGGGGAACTGGCAGTCTGTATAAAGAGTGGCCAGGCAGCCTCCTTTAGGCTGTTCACCATGGCCGGTCACCGGGCAGCACAAGAGGTGAGGGCAGAGGAGGATGAGGGGGGCAGGCTGCAGGATAGGCAAGCGGCGGGGGCCACTGTGCCCCTCAGTTCTCCGATGCCTGCCTTGCTGTCCTCCTCGAGGAGGTGTCCAACCATCAGGATGTCATGTTTCCGGAGGATGGGAGGAGGAGGGCCCCCCATGTCACCAAGCAGGGGTGGCAGGAGGTGGCGGAGGCTGTTAGCTCTCATGATGCTGTGCGGCGCACCAGAACACAGTGCCACAAGTGCTTCAATGATTTGCTACACTCTGGAAGGGTGACTACCATGTCAGCCTTGGCCATTTTAACCAGCAGATAGCCTTAACCTTTGACGCCCCCCCCTCCAATGTTTTAGTGTCGTTACTGCATTGGGAATTTGGCGCATGCTGGGTGGGTAAACAGATCTTGCTTACATTGCTTACATCAGCCTTAGTGGTTGAGGAGAATATGGGTTCTCCCCGCAGCATACGTTGGTGTTTGTCGCATTTGAGGAGTCTGGGGGCAACCTGCAGGGCAGGCAGCTAGACACATACTCAGAACTCCAACACATGTCTTATTGATGGTCATGAGATGGTGGAAGGGGAGCCTCAAGGTGTCGTGGCCAAGACCTATCTGCTGGCTTTGGCGTTGCACCTAGCTGTGCCTCCTTGCCATGGACGCTAAGGCCCGTGTGTTATTCTTGTTGATGGATGCCAAATGTGTCCAAGGTGTCCATTGGGGGAGGGAGTTGGGACCAGCCATACCATCAGATATAAAAACAAAAAACTGCGGATGCTGGAAATCCAAAACAAAAACAGAATTACCTGGAAAAACTCAGCAGGTAAAACTGCTGAGTTTTTCCAGCCATACTATCGTCTGGGGACTGATCACCAGTCATGTGGACAGGAGCCGCTGGAGGCCTCAGATGGGTCACTGTGGTTGGCGTGTGGCGTGCGTGTGCAGAGTACATGAGCAATCAGCTCCAATAAGTGATCTTCTATGTTCTGCAGGCAAAAACTGAGAGCAATATGCTGGAGCAGCAGCGGACTGGTGGTGGGCACGCCGTGCTGCAGCACCTCACCATGAATGAGGAGCAGGCCATGGAGTTGAGGAGGAGGCAGACGGCCAGGTTGGCAGGTGTCGGCGAGGCTGGGGTGCAGTGGCCAGGTATTTGAGGGCCACAGTCCCATCCACTCTGTCTCCCCACCATCCAAAACACTGATGATTGCTGCAATCGTTAATGCAGCAACACTGCTCATTCATAGACTGATACAGTCAGACGTGTGGGTCATACACAAAGGTTCCTTGGCCCCTTGAGGATGCGCATCTCTCGCACCTTCCAAAGTCGCCTTATCCCATTTCTGACCACTATCCCCATGGCCTAACATGCCATGGCATCGCTGCTGCACATCCAAAGACTTATTGCATCTTAGGAGAGTTTGTACCTCCACCACCCTTTCAGCCACTGCGTCCCATATTACTCTAGCCAAAAGGTCCTCAGCACCTCACCTGTCAACCTCATGGTACTCAACTTAAATAAATGCTACCATGTTAGTCATCCCTGTGCCAAGGGGAAACGTTGCATTCTGTCCACCCTTTCTATGCCTCTCATAACAGTACGAAGGTCAATAATGTGACCTGTCAATCTCCTGTGCTCCACGGCAAATGTCGCAAGTGTTTGCTATGTTTCCTCATAACTCCAACTCTCCAGCCCACATTCATCCAGGTCAGGAACCTCTGCATTCTCCTCACTCCAATGCCATCCCTCCCATGAAGCACAGGTCACAACTGAACGCAGAAGTGTAGATGTGGCCTCAACAGCGTTTTCTGCACTTGCAGCATGACCTCCCTTTTCCTACGTTCTATTCCTCAGCTAATAAAGGCAAGTCTGGCTTCAACCTTGTTAAACGCTTATGTTCCTATTCTGCTACCTTAACGGGTCTGCCCAGCAAGGTCCCTGTAATCGTCGTGACTTCCCACGGTCCTACCATTACTCATGTATTCCCGCACCTTGCTTGTCTTGCCCAAGTGCTTAACCACACACTTATCCACATAACTTTCCATGTGGCATGCCTTAGGCCATTTAACCAGCCTGTCTGTATGCGCATGTAATGTTTGGGCCTCCTCTTGACTATTTACCACCCCCACCAATGTTCGTCCCCTTAGGTTTTTCAAGGGTGAGCGACTTATGAGGCTGAGGGGGAAAGGGATGAAAGGTGTTCATGACTGAACACTAACTGATGCACTGTCCTTGTTAATTTCAGCATCGCCACCGCCTGGCAGCCACCAACATGTCCAGAGTCCCCCCTCCACACCTGAGGGCCAAGGCTTGCAACTTGCGTCACATCCTTTCAGAGAGCCAGGCACCAGCGCAGCGACAAACACTTCGGTGGGGATTATGACATCGGCTAATGTCCCGGGGCACAGAGGAGAGGGCACTTCAAAATCGCTGGAGAAGATGGCACGGACAGAGAGTGCAGATGGCGCCAGCAGCCGAAGGACTGCAGGGGTCCAGGCACATGCTGAGTCCGGCAGTGATGATGCGCCTCTGGAGATGTCAGCCATGCAGCAGCAGCAGGACAAGCGGCAGGGTGCGTGGGAGCATCTGGCAGGGTTGCATGAGGGTGTGCTTTAGTTGGTCTCTGTGGTGGAGGAATCCAGGCAGTGTGTCAGTGATGGCATGAACCTCAGGACAGAGCTTCAGGCTTCCTCCATTGAGAGATTGGCGACTCTCATGGAGAGGAGCTTCAATCGGATTAAGAATCTTCTGATTGGGTTATGCTCTGACCTGCAAGCCCTCACAGCGCCAATGGCCATAGGTGGTCATTCGCAATGTGGGAGATGTTCTGGGCACCAAGTGTCGCTGCTCGGTGCTCATCCATCTGCGTTGAGCAGGGAGATCCAATGTGACCTCATGTCGGCGCAGCAGCTCCCTGTTGTCGCTGTGAGCTCCTCTCAGAGCGCTCTGGATGAGAGCAACAGCTCCTCCGCCCCGCTGCCAGTGACCGTTGCATCCATTGAGGCTATGACAACTGGGGAGGTGTCAGTTCTGGAACTGGCCACTCCCTCCCAGGCGGGACCATCGCAGGGTCCACAGGCCAGAGGACGCCCACCAAGGTAATCGAGGTCAACAGGACAGCAGGGTCAGCAGGCTGTCTCACAAGCCACTCCGCGCGATGGGGCTGCAGCTAGACGTAGCACCCGCAAACGTAAGCATAAGGCACGTTAGGCACTCCACGGATTTGTCACTGGTGATTTTGTCTTGGCCCTAGATTAGGGAATATATCATTATGTACGTCAGAGCGACATTTGTGGTTCATTTTGGTGGGAATAAAGTCCACTTTTCTGACCATGGCTGAGGGTGTTTCCTTTGTGCTGCATTTGTATGTTTCACAGACATATCATGAGTGTTTGAGTGGACATTGATGTTTCTGTACTAAGCCTTTAGTTGCAGCTGATGAGGTGGAAGATGTGGCACCTAAGTGCCACATATGGAATCGCCAGGCAATGCTGGTCCTGCTGATCCATGTGTGTGCAGCTAGCTGAAGATTCGTTGGATTAAAGTGTCCCGGGTGTCCCTGCCTCCTTGGTGTAGTAGTGGGTCAGCGTGCTGCCCCTCATCATTGCCCTGTGCTTCCTCATCCTCTGAGCCACTGCTGGATTCATCATGTGCAGCCTCATCCACTGCGTCAAGGTCTTTATTGTCAACTGTGTCCCCCTTTCCAGCGCAAGATTGTGCAGAGCGCAGCATGCTACCACTATCACAGAGACGCGATCTGGGGGGGTACTGGAGTGCGCCCTGAGCGGTCCAGGCAACGAAAGCACATCTTGAGAAGACCGATGGCTCTCTCCACCACAGCCCCTGTGGTGCCACGGCTCCTATTGTAGCGCTGCTCAGCTTCTGTTCTTGGATGGTGGAGAGGCGTCATAAGCCACATTCCGAGGGGATAGCCCTTATCACCCACCAGCCAACCATCCAGCCGAGCTGGAGCACTGAAGAGCACCTGGGAGTGTCTGAGGATGTAGGCATCATGGGAGCTGCCTGGGTTCCTTGCACAGACTTGTAGAATCTGCATCCTGTGGTCACACACTATCTGCACGTTCATGGAGTGGGAGCCCTTCCTGTTGACGAAGGCACCGGGTTCACCCGCTGGTGCCTTGATTGTCACATGTGTGCAGTCTAGTGCACCCTGGATGAGGGGGAAGCCAGCAATGGCTGCGAAGCCTCTGGCTCACTGTGCCTGACTTGCCTAGTTGCAGCGGAAGTAGATGAAGGTCAATGCACGTCTGAACAGAACGTCTGTAACCTGCTTGACACAAGTGTGGACAGCTGATTGGGAGACACTGCAAAGATTACCCACCGAGCCCTGGAAGGAGCCAGATGCATAGAAGTGAAGGGCAACTGTGAGCTTCAGAGTCGCTGGCATGGGGTGTCCACCCACACAGTTAGGGGAGATCTCAGGGCCAATCATCTGACAGATGTCGTTGACTGTTTCCCTCGACAGACAGAGCCTCCTTCGGCACTGCACCTCAGCCATATTGAAGTAGCTGCTTTGCCGCCTGTATAGCCTAGCAGCAGGATAGTGGCATCTTCTGTAGCCCCTTCCACCTTGGACAACCTCTTGGCCCTGTGCCCCTTGTGCCTGTGCCTGGCCTCCCAAAGGTGGCTCCCTGGAAGCTGATTGTCCACTCCTGGCCTCCTCCTTATTCTATCCCTCCCTTCCTCCTCAGAGGAACTGCCTCCAGTGGAGATGTCAGAACCCATACCCAGGCTAAATGGAGGCCTCTGGAAAGCTGCAGACCCGATAAAGATTACTGTCTGCAGACTGCTGAGCTGAAGCTTCAAAGTACAGAGTAAGCTATTGGAAATCGATCTGAACTGCTCACAATCACATAGGCAAGTTTAAAACACTTTCAGCATTAAATACTTCAGAAAAAACATTAACAACCCCTCTGAGCCCACATATCCTGCCATGGATGAGGTTTATTCAAAAATCAGTTACCCGCCTGCCTAAGGAGAAGATCGCACGGGCTCCTCAAAACCGGCTTCAATTGCCAAGTTAAGGGCCGTAACAAGGCCTTGAATTAATGGCATAGCACCCGCCCAGCTAAATATCGCGATGCCTCGCACTGACATTGGGATGCTCGTGTGACGTCAGCGCGCGACATTTTAAGTGCTGATGTGCAGGCTCCGCCACCTGTGCATCAGCCATAAAATTCTGGCCCACAGGTTTGGTCCTTGGTCTGTGCTGAATTAGTTGTCATTATCCCCTCCTCACAAGTTTGAATAACTTCCAATATTTACTATTTAGCTTCACAAATGAGTAATAGCCATTTTGGGAATATACCAAAGCATGCTTGATTTGTGTGGAATCCATATCCCAACAGGAATATCTTTGGATGAGAAATAAGGGAGAAAATTTGCAAAAATAATACACCTATTTCGTACTGATGCATTACCTAAAAGGGAGCAGTCATGTTCAAGGACAGATTTGTGGAATGTGACATTTCATTGAAAAATTGGGACCCTCAAAACATTGAATAAAAATATTTTAGTAAATCTCACATGTGTAACATCAACTAGAATAAATAATTGACACAATGATAAGAGAAGGATGTTTGGTAACATTGAACACAGTAAAGAGACCAAGAAACCACGATTGAAAACTGATTGTCTTTTGTTTCCTTTCAAATTTGCTGTTATTTCTTTGTTCTGTACTTAAAATAAAATGAATATATCTCAAAACTAAGTGTCTACTAAAAGCAAGTCCTGTTTCTCATGCAATTGATGTAGCTTTTCACCGTAGATGCAGTGGAACTTTTCCCCAGGTATTTGTTTCCTAACTTAACCATTAAAAATGAATCTATGCATCTTTCGTATTATTTCAAACAAAATTAATTCATTGGTATCTGTTTCTTCTGCTGCTGTTGTCAGTTTTCCTGCTGTCAGCAGACTTCAATTTTCCTTCTGTCTCTTGAGTACTCAGAATACTTTGAAAACCTGTCTCTGCATGCTGTGACAAGAGATAACAGTAACATTTGATAAAACAAAAGACGTTAACTCTTTGGCGCATGATGGAAATATTTTATGTAATTTTGAACATTTCTTGGAACCTTTATTATGGGCTATATATTTTTTCTCACTATATTGTGGCAAAACATGTTTGTGTCACTACTTACCATGTACATGCACTTTATTAAATTATAGAATCATACAGAACGCAAGGAGGCCATTCAGCCCATCATACGTTTGGCAACTCTTAACTCTAAAGAGCTCTCCAATTGGTCCCATACTCTTGTTCTTTCCCAATAGCCCAGAAAATGTCTCCCTTTCAAGCATTTATCTAACTCTCTTTTGAAAATTGCTATTAACATCATTCTTTCAGGCAGTACATTCCAGTTCATAACTCACTGTTTTCTGTTTCTTTTTCCAATTACCTTAAATCTAGGTCCTCTGATTATCAGCTCTCTTGTCAAGGGAAACAGTTTCTCCTTATTTACCCTACCAAAGCCCTTCATAGTGTGATCACCAATATTAACTCTCCCCTTGTCAGCTTGTAGACCAATTTTATCTTCCAAGCCACATTTCTTGCCTTCTGCCCACCTTGTCATCCTCACAGCAGAGCAGAGCAGTGGTGGTTTAAAACGATATATATTTGAACATGAAAATTAGACAATTGAGTATATCTGACAATGTACCAAAACATATACTGCTATAAATGCTTAGCAGGTCAGTCAGCATCTGTAAAGAGAAAAGATAGATTAATATTTTGGGTATAAGTCTTTGTTAGAACTGAAAACTGAAGGTTAGGAAACAATTCAGTAAGGAGGAAATAAAAAAGAAACAACAGATATTCACTTCATGCAAAGAATGCTAATGAATAAATGGCCTACACAATGCTTAATTAAAAAAAGCCTGTTGGATAGTATACATTATTATTTCAATGTGGCACTGGAAAAACATTAGAAGAACAAATAAATGCAAATATTGAAGATGAACAACTGATGGGACAGGGGCATACAAAGGAAAAGGCAAGAAAATGGAAAACATGGAGGAAACTAGAGCTGAAATAAAATCAGGGAAATGCTGAAAAAACACAGTAACTGGGATTTTACCAGCTCCAGGGTGATGGGCTGGGAGGTGAGTGGACCAGGAGCATGCTGGAAGCCATGTTGAGATGGCTCCCTGATAGAGCGGGAAAGACAGCGGCTCGCTTACCGAACGGATGCAGGCTGCCAATTTAAATAATTAATGTTCCAATTAAGGACCATGTACCTGGAGCAACTCCCTGCCATGTGTGGAAGCTCCCAGCTACATGGAGGCGGTCTCCCAGGGGTTTCCCTTGAGTGGGACCATCGGAGCTGGAGGCTCCATGGCCCAAGGAGGATCCCGTGAGTAATGAACGAAAAATAGGAACATAGGAAATAGGAGGAGTAGGCAATTCAACCCCTTGAGCCTGCTCTGCCATTCAACAAGATTATCGCTGATCTTTTGCCTCAATGCCATTTTCCCACATGATCCCTATATCCCTGTGTAGCTTTAATATCGAGAAATCTATCGATTTCCATCTTGAACATACTCAATGACTGAGCCTCCACAGCCCCCTAGGATAGAGGATTCCAAAGATTCACCACCCTCTGAGTGAAGAAATTCCTCTATATTTGAGTCCTGAATGGTCTGTCTCTTATTCTGAGACTGTATCACTTGGTTCTAGACCTTACCTCCCACCCCCACCACCGCTGACAAGGAAGCATCCTTCATGCATCTACCCTGTCGAGCCCTTTAAGAATTTTGTATGTTTCAATGAGATCCCCTCTCATTCTTATAAACTCTAGAGAATACAGGCCAGTCTTCCCAATCTCTCCTCAAAGGACAGCCCCGCCATCCCAGGAATCAGTGTGGTGGACCTTCATTGCACTCCCTCCATGGCAAGTATACCTATACTTCCTTAAATAAGGAGACTAAAACTGTACACAATACTCCTGTTGCAGTCTCACCAAGGATCCATATAATTGCAACAAATCTTCTTTAATCCTATACTCAAAAACTCCTTACAATAAAGGCGAACATACCATTTGCCTTCCTAATTGCTCACTGCATGTGGATGTTAGCTTTTAGTAATTTTTGAACAAGGACACCCAGCTCCCTTTGGACATCAATACTTCCCAATCTCTGTCTATTTAAGAAATACTTTGCATTTCTATTTTTCCTACCAAAGTGGATACCTTCACATTTTTCCACATTATATGTCTGTCATGATCTTGCCCACTCACATAGCCTGTTTAAATCCTTTTGAAGCCTCTTTGCATCCTCCTTATAACTCTAATCCCCACCTAGTTTTGTGTCGTTAGCAAACTTGGAAATATTATACTTGGTCCCCACACCCTTGATATTGATTGTGAATAGCTGGGGTCTAAGCACTGCTCCTTGCAATGCCCTACTAGTAACAGCCTGCCAACCTGAAAAATGACCCATTTATTCCTACCCTCTGTTTTCTGTCCATTAACCAATTTTCAATCCATGCTAGTATATTATCCCTAATCCCATGTGCTGTAATTTTGCTTTCTAAACTCCTGTGTGGAGTATCAAAAACCTTTAGAAAATGCAAATTACACCACATCCACAGGTTCCCCCTTAACTATTCTGTTAGTTAGTCAGTTCTTAACTTGCAGTCTTAAATTGGTCAGGAAAAGAAGATAATGCAACAGCTACGTGGGACTGAAGGAAAAAAAGTTGGCCCTCATCTTCCATAAACCAAAGAAGACTCTGTCCAGTTGTCTTAAATAGACTATTTTATGTGAATGTTTCTTTTAGAATAGTGACATTTGGTTTCTAACAGTAGTATATGGATGGAAATAAAATTTTGGCTGAGAAACTTGAACATAGATTATGCAATGTCCAATAAAACTTATGTCCAAAGGACAAAGAACCATAAAGTTTATGGTCTCAATGAAATGTTTTGATAAATGTACTGATTCATGTCATAAAGTCAGATTTTGTTCTTTCACATCCAGAAGATGATTCAGCTGGAACTGAGAGCATTTTGGAGAACGCTCAGAAACCGTAAATCCAGCCACTTTATTAGGGATGTTAGCGTGTTTGCTAAAAAATCAGACAGTGGAATCTCAGATTAAAGCATTATACGTTTGTATCCATCTATGTAAAATTTCTATCTCTTTCCCTTACGCTAAATCTCTATCTCTGTGAGAGAAACAAAGACATTTAAACACAAGGAAAGAAGATAAACAAGTGAAAAAGAAGTACAGTTTCAGGGACAGATGGGTACAACACATGAACACACAATTATAAAGGCCAAAACACAAATGTATAAAACATGGGGCACACACACAATGAGTGAGCAAAAATCAGAGCGGGGCTGGTGGGGACAGTTTGGATTCACAGCTTTCATCTAGTCAATTGCTGTAATTATTCCTGCAACCAATATTTCACATTGCTCCATAGTAGAAAGCAGTCAGAAAACAGAAAATGCCTCTCAATCTGAGCAACGTTATGACAATATTATGTATTATGGAGTTTATTTTATTTTTATGCTTTCTTTTGATTACATCACAAAATTGTAATTTGATGTTACCAGAGGATAAGCCTCAATCATGAAAATGATGCAGACTTTATTACACTTTAACTATTATCTATGACCTGTTATTGGCTGTACTGTAATTACTTTGTTGGGTGGTAATTCTTGTGGAACTGAAACCAAAATTGTTGCAAAGTGTTGACATTATACATTAGCGCAGTAAAACCAAATAAAAGCAGAAAATTAAACATTCTACACTCTGGAGAATTGAGTCTTTGTCGTAGTATTCTCATTTATTCTTGTCATGAATTAACCATAATTTTTCAGAGTTTACTGACCGTAAGCCTGTGAGGTGAATGGAATGTAGCTGCTCATTATCTTCACTCTAGGAATGAACTGACAAGTAGAGAAAATTTTATCGAATATGCATCTGAGTGGGCTGAGAAACATACCCGATCACAGAGCAGTACAGGATGCATTGTGTAAATATGTAACAATAAAAAAATGATTTATTTCACCCTCTCTACACTGAGTTATGTTCTTGGATCTAGTTGAGACAGACTCAAAATTGAAGTATATCTGCCTAATATAAATTGTGTTTTAAAAACTCAAAAGTGGACCTGGGGGAGAGGCAGTTAGCATTAAGTACAACACTTGAGAAACAGGACAGCGAACAGAACTTGCTCCACCCGCCTTAAACAGTATAAATTCCATCACATTTCTACTTCTCATTAGCTCTGAAAAAGAGTCATACGGGCTTGGAATGTTAACTTTGTTTCTCTCTCCACAGATGCTGTAAGACCTGCTGAGTTTTCCAACATTTTTTGTTTTCATTTCAGATTTCCAGCATCCACAGTATTTTGCTTTTACCATCCAGGACAAAGTAGTCTGCTTGACTGGTGCATCACCCACTACCTAAACATCCACTCCCCTGGCCCGGTCCCCAACCCACACCCCCTCCACCACCAGCACACAGTGGTTGCAGTGTGTATTTTCCACAGGATGCACTGCAGCTTCTTTGACACCAAACCTATAACCATCACCATAGAGTTAGAGTTACTTACAGCACCGAAGATTAGCCGATTGAGTCTATAGCCATTCAATAGCCAAGACCAAGCTGCTGCAGTACAGCTACAACACTGGTATCTACCCAGCAATCTGGAAAATTGCCCAAGTATATCCTGTACATAAAAAGCAGGGCAAATCCAACCCGGCCAATTACTGCCCTATCAGTCTATTCTAGATCCTCAGTAAGATTGTGGAAGGCGTAAAAGTAAAAGTTCTATGTTGGGGGAAGACAAATGTTACAAAGCTGAGAAGTGAGCTAGTGACACTGGATCGATACAGCAATTAGAGGGAAAAACTGCCTCAAATCAGTGGGAGGCATTCAAAGGAGAGATTCTACAGGCACAATGTAGACATGTCCCCACAAAGATAAAGGGTGGTACTGCCAAGTCTAGAGCCCCCTGGTTATCCAGAAGCATACAGGCCAGGATAAAGCAAAAAAACAAAACTTATGATAGTCACAAATAAATTAATACTGTAGAAAGCCTAGAGGAGTAGAGAAAGCACAGGGGTGAAGTAAAAATGTAAATTAAGAAAGCAAAGAGAGGATCCGAAAAAATATTGGCAGATAAAATCAGAGAAAATCCTAAGGTGATTTACCAGTGCATTAAGAGCAAGAAAATAACTAAGGAAAAAGTAGGGCCTATCAGAGATGTACATAGTAACTTGTGGGTTGATGCAGAAGATATGGGCAGGGTTCTCAATGAGTACTTTGTCTTCACTAAGGGGAGAATTTTCATGTTGGTGTGTGGTGGTGGACCCGGCACACCGATGTGTAAAATGATACGCGGTGATGTCGGGCATGCGTCTCAACGTCACCGCACGTCATTCTGATCTTTCGTTCAGCAAGTGCGCGCCGGAGGCTGTGCACCTGCTGAATTGTCAAATCCCTCTTAAGACCATTAGGAGACTAATTTAGGTAATTGACAGGGCTGCCCGTCCAGCCTCAAGGTTGGTGGGCAGGCGAAGAGCCCAAGTGGCCTTTGCGTTTTTTAGGGAACCTCATCCATGGGCGGGATGAGGTTTCCTGAACGTTTAATTAAATGAATAAATAAACTTTGCTCAATTCATAAACATGTCCCAGCCCATGTAACACTGTCACATGAAGGGACATGTCTAAATAATTTTATTCTTTCTTTATTTAAAACTTTCAATTTGAACTTAATCTTCCTGAGGCAGTTCCGTGCTTCAGGGAAGATTTCCACGCTCTTTTGTGCCCATGCGTGAAAGAGTGCAGGCCCCGACTCTCCCGCCTCCCCCTGCATTGGTAGCGTGAGCGCTATTGGCCATGCGTCACGCTGGGCAGGCCTTAATTGGCCTGCCCACGTAAAATGGCGGCATGCAGTCGATTGGGGGTGGCGATCAGCTCCGTGCCCGCTAGTGCCTGCTACCAACCAGCCTGCCCGACAAGGATAAAATTATCCCCTAAGGAGAGGGATGATGCAGACATCCCAGTTAAAGAGGGGGAGTGTGAAATATTAGAGACAATAAGCATAGTGAGAGGTGTAGTACTGGAGGGACTGGCATCTTTAAAGGTGGATAAATCACCAGGGCTGGATGGATTTTTTTCCCAGCCTGTTGAAAGAAGCCAAGGAGGACATAGCAATTGCTCTGGGGATCATTTTTCAATTCTCACTGGATTCAGGTGAGGTTCCAGAGTATCGGAGGATTGCGAATGTTGTACCATTACTTAAAATAGTGTGAGAGATAGGTCAGAAAATTATAGGCCAGTCATTCTGACTTCGATGGTGGGCAAATTATTGGAAACAATTCTGAGAGACAGGATAAACTGTCACTTAGAAAGGCACCAATTGATCAGGGATAGTCAGCATGGTTTTGTTAGGGGAAGGTCATGTTTTACAAACTTAAAAGAATTTTTTGAGGAAGTAACAAATAGGATTGATGAGGGTAGTGCAGTGGATGTTGTCTACATGGATTCAGTAAGGAATTTGACAAGATCTCACTTGGCAGACTGGTCAGGAAAGTGAGATCTCATGGGATACAGGGGAAGGTGGCAGGTTAGATCGAAAAATTAGCTCAGTGACAAGAAACAAAGAGTAATGGCCGATGGATGCTTTCACAAATGGGCGATGGTTTCCAGTGGTGTTCCACAGGGCTCAGTGTTGGGGCCCTTGCTGTTTGCTGTAAATATTAATGATTTAGACTTAAATGTGGGAGGCATGATTGGGAAATTTGTAGATGACACAAAAATTGGCCACGTAGTTGGTAGTGAAGAAGATAACTGTCGACTCCAGGATGATATCAATAGTTTGGCTGAGAGCATTTATGGCCAAATGTGTGCAATCTATTGCAGCCTGGGGAAGCCAGCAATCACTGCAAAGCCTCTGGCTCACTGTGTCTGGCTTGCCTGGTCCCAACAGTAGTGGACGAAGGTCAATGCATGGCTGAACAGAGCGCCTGTAACCTGCTTGACACAAGTGTGGACAGCTGATTGGGCGACATCGCAAAGATCGCCCACTGGCTCCTGTAAGGAGTCAGAGGCATAGAAGTTGAGGGCAGTGTGACCCTTAGAGCCACTGGCATGGGAAGTTCACCCACACAGTTAACGGAGATCTCAGGCCCTATCATGTGACAGATATAGTTGACTGTCTCCCTTGAGAGACGGAGCCTCTTTTGGCACTGCACCTCAGACATATTGAGGTAGCTGCTTCGCCGCCTGTAAACCCTGGCAGCAGGATAGTGGTGTCTTCTGCGGCCCCTTCCATCTTGGACTACCTCTTGGCCCTGCACCCCTTGTGCCTGCGCCACTCCTCCCAAAGGTGGCTTCCCTGGAGGTTGAAAGTGCACTTCTGGCCTCCTCCCCCTTCTAGCTCACCCTTCCTCCTCAGAGGAGGTGCCTCCAGTTCAATGCCCATTCCCAGGCTAAGTGAAGACTTCCTGAAACCTGCAGGCCCCAAAATGATTCCTCACTGCAGGATGTTGACCTGAAGGTTGTGAATCCAGACCAAGCAGCTGCTATGCATTTTGAAGTATTTCAGCTCACTTAAGCAAGTATCAGTTACTTTCCAAATTAAATATTTGACAGTGTATACTCGCGACCCCACTGAGCCTTCTTATCCCGCTCGTGGATGAGGTTTATACAAATGTCTCTGACCTGCCTGCCCCTTGCACCCGTGCGATGACCCGAGGATCGCACAGGTGCCAAAAAATCACCATCAATTGGTTCCTCAAGGGCCTTAAGTGGCCCGATAATTAATGGCAGGCACAGATAGGAGATCATCGCACACCCACCCACCGAAATATCGTGATGGTGCACAGTGAAGTCGGGACGCTCGCCCAGCTTAACCGCATGTCTGAAGTGCTGTAACCTCCAAGGCTACGGACCAGCTGCTGGAAAGTGGGATTAAATTGAGCAGCTAGTTTCTTTTTATCTTTTTGGCCAGCGCAGGATCATAGAAAAGCTACATTTCAGCCCATCATCCCCAAGCCGTGCATTTCCTTCAAGTGCCCATCCAATTAACTTTTAAAATCATTGATCATCTCTGCTCACGCCAGCCTCATGAGCAGTGAAATCCCAGGTCATTACTTGCTGTGTAAAAAATTCTTTCTCACATTCCCTTTGTATCTCTTGACGAAAACCTTAAATATGCGTTCCTTATACCTTCCACCATCAGCTAATGGGAAGAGTTTTTCCTTGTCCATCTTTTATTTTATTTTATTATTTCATGAGATGTGGGCGTCGCTGGCTAGGCCAGCATTTATTGCCCATCCCTAATTGCCCTTGAGAAGGTGGTGTTGAGCAGCCTTCTTGAACTGTTGCAGTCTTTCTGGTGCAGTGCTGTTAGGGAGGGAGTTCAAGCTTTTGACCCAGTGATAGTGAAGGGACATCGACATAGTTCCAAATCATGATGGTGTGTGGCTTGGAGGGGAACTTGCAGGTGATGGTATCCCTATGTCTGCTGCCCTTGTCCTTTGGTTGGTAGAGGTCATGGATTTAGAAGGTGCTGTTGATGGACGTTTGATGAGTTGCTGCAAAGCATCTTGTAGATTGTTTACACTGCTGCCACTGTGTGTTGATGGTGGTGGGATTGAATATTTAAGGTGGTGGATGGGATGTCAATTAAGCAAAATATTACATATTTCAGAATGGTTTTCACTGCAAGAATTGGAGACTATCGCCTATGTAATCATCCTCAGAAAGACCATTGCTAAGATTGATTTGACTTGGGCACATGCCATCTCTTCATTGTTGCTGAGTTGAAATTCAGGAAATTCATACCCAGCAACATTGTGTGGGGACCTTCACTATTGCTGTGGTTTTAACAAAAGTCTCAGACCTTCAGGAGGGATATGAGGTGGACAGTTAATACCAGCTTGGATGTAACGGCCAAATCCTAAGAATTTAAAAAAATATATATCTCCATGGTGTTCTAAGGATGCTGAGAAAGAGAGAGGCAGTGCGTCTCCTCAATCAGGGTTCGGATACACATCAATCATCTAATATATCCAACTGATGTTCCATTGGGAGAGACGTGGGTATAGGTTCACACTTTTGGCCATGCAGCAATTTAAAAGAACACGAGCTGTGAAACTGTTGGGGTTTAGGTGTTGGAAGAGGAGGACGACAAATCTCCTGCGCACTCTATGCTTTTTAGGTTTGTTGATATATTCAGACATCTAACAGGCACAAATTCTTTACAACTGCAGAATCAATCTTAGCAATGGTCTTTCTGAGGATCATTACATAAGGCAATAGTCTCCAATTCTTGCAGTGAAAACCATTCTGAAATATGTAATATTTTGCCAACAATGAAGCAAATTACATAAAATCAATATTCAGGTCCACAAATTACACTCCACAATGTAAATATATTTGCATATCTTCGGCCCTGGAAAGGAGCCAAATTAAGTTTTCACCCAGGAGGATGATAATTTTAAACAGGTTTAATAAGGGGGATATAATTTAATCTTTTTATTTAAAACAATCGGCAAATAACCTCTACCACTAAAATTAAAGTACATAATTTTCCACTTTACACCTTGAATTATACAGTCTGGCCAAAATCAATGAAACCACTGCCTCAAAATGGTAATGGTCGAGTTACTGCCCTTTTAATGTTGATGCTGCAGCCCCTGACAATTTAAAAGAAGCCTTCTCATGGATATCCAAACGTCTGCCTACTGCAGGCAGTGGACTTCTTGATTATGCACATAAGAGCCCTCAATTGTAACGTTAAGGGCCGCGTTGCAGCTTGCTCCACACTTGTATCCTGGCTGAACAACCAGAAGTAGTCCTGAAATGGGGCGCAGCAGTGCACTACAGAATCACCCCCAAATTCTTTTCAACTCTTTATTTTTATAGAGCCAGCAAGGCCAGAGTGCTCCACATAACATATTGATCTTCTGCCGGCCTGGCTTGCTCCTTCCTTGCTCTGCTTTGCTTTGTCTCCTGTAGTAACTGAAGCTATAGACTTTCTGCTGTCTATCAAGGGTCACGTAATGTCCGTGGAGGGTCTGGCCAATGAGCCCTAAGGGAGGGTAATACGGGGGGGTGGGGCATCTTGACGAGAGCCCTGATTGAGCATGTAGCATCTGAAAAGCTCTCTGTAATAAAGTTTGTCTGTTTCTTGATGAAACCTGTCCAGTGCGTCACGTCATTACATTTGGCAGAGGATAAAATAGCTCCGATGCTGCACCTCACCTTGTTAACATGAGTACATTGAACTTTAAGAAGAAAGAAAAGACTATTCACCAGTCGTGTCACTCTTTGGCAGAATCGGTCCTTGTGATGTGACTAAGGAAGATTGGAGCCAGTATGTAGAGCACCTTGGTTTTTATTACGTAGCGAATGAAATTAACATGGAGAAAAAGCAGGAAGCCATCCTTTTCAGTGTATGTGGTAGCAAGACATATAATCTCATTCATAGTCTGACAGCCCTGAATGTGCCAAATTCTAAGCCCTTTAATGAATTAGTGGACCTCGTGAAAATCCATTTCCAGCCAAAGCCATCTATAACAATGCAGCGATTTGAGTTTAATTCCAGAGTTAGGGCCCCGGGAGAATCCAATGCAACCTATGTAGCGAAGCTGAAGCAGTTGACAGAACACTGCGACTTCAGGGACTCGTTAAATGATATGTTTGTGGAGTTCAGGACGACACCATTCAGGGCTGTTTACTTGCAGAGGTCGACATCGATTGGAAGCACATCCTGGAAATCTCCCTTGTCATGGAAAGTGCTGCGAGAAACATACAAGATGGCGCTGTTCTTCATGTGGGGTGGGAACCTACCACTGGGCATGGCATGAAAACCAGACCCACAGTATCGAAGCAAGAGGCAATGTCTGCTGTTAGAAACAGGAAAAGGCCTAGTAGAAACATTTCAGCAGCGACTCCAAGGTTAATTTGTTATGGATGTGGGGGTGACCAAGGACTGGATACCTGCAGACTCAAGGAGGCAGAATACTATTACTGCCATAAGATAGGTCACGTAGTAAGGCAATGCAGGGCAATGTCAAAACAGCCCATAAAGCAGCAAATCAACCGGATTGAATTGAAAATGACAGCAGAACCTGAAGCTGCTGATGCCGACATCTATTCTCTGTTCAACATCAGTGCTGTAAAAACTGAATCTATCACTGTCACAATCTAAGTTAATGGAGGCAGATACGGGAGTCTCAACTACAGTGGTGGGAGAGCACACATTTAAATAGCTAAATGAAGGTACCCAGCCACTGAACCTGGAGCAAACAACCACTAAATTGAAGACATACTCTGAAGAACCTATACAGGTAAAGGGCATTGCCATAGTACCAGTGTCTTACAGGCAACAGAGAGCTCAGCTTCTAGTGATAATAATGACAGGAGAAGGACCCTGTCTTCTGGGCCAAGACTGGTCACAGAAAATCAAGCTTGACTGTTCTGAAATATTTCACCTGAAAACAGAAGGAGTTTCTGAATGGCTAAGGAAATACAACAGTGTATTTCAGGATGAATAAAGGAAGTTAAAAGGCTTGCAAGCAAAAATATACATGGATCCTCAGGCGACACCACATTTCTTTGAGGCCAGATCTGTGCCTTATGCATTGAAGGGGAAGATGGATGCAGAACTGTGTTGGTTAGAAAAGCAGGGCATCATCCAACCTGTCCAATTCTTGGAATGGGCAGCACCCATAGTTCCAGTGGTTAAGCCTGACCAAACCATGTGCATTTGTGGGGGCTATAAATTGACCATAAAAAGGCAGCCAGACTAGACAATTACCCCATTCCAAGGATAGACGGCTTATATGCAAAGCTAGCTGGAGGCAAATCCTATACACAATTAGATATGAACCAATGCTTACCAACAATTAGAACTGGATAGCACATCCAGAGGATATGTGACTATCAACACACACAAGAGTCTTTATCAGTACACTGGCCTACCCTTTGGAGTATTGTCTGCATGTGCAATCTTCCAAAGGATATTGAAGAGTCTTATGTAAGGGCTTCTCTGAGTGGTAGTATACCTAGATGATGTTCTGATCACAGGGTCAACCGAGAATGAACACTTGGCCAACCTGAAAGAGGAGCTAAGAAGATTCATGGAGCTGGTGTACAATTAAAGAAAGAAAAACGTACATTCCACATACCAAGATGGACACCATGGGTTGCATCCGGTAGAAGAGAAAATTAGGGCAATAAAAGCTGCACTCTCACCATTTAAGCAACTTCTTGCCAAACTTATCAACTATACTAGCACCATTGCACTTGTTAAAAAAGAATCACTGTGGAATTCACAACAGGAAGAAGCTTTTGCAAAAGTAAAGAAACCGTTGCATTCGTCGTATTTATTGGTCAACAACAACCCATCAAAAGAACATGTATTAACATGTGATGCCTCTCCTTATGGTGTAGGAGCCGTGTTATCACATGAAATGGAAGATGGATCAGAAAGGCCCATTGGCTACATCTCGAGAACCTTCTCCACAGCCGAGAAGGGTCATTCCCCGCTAGATAAGGAAGGTTTACCGGTGGTATTCAGAGTGAAGAAATTCCACCTGTACTTGCATGGACGACATTTCACCATTGTGTCAGACCATCAACCAGTTATGGGTTTATTCGGTGAGGATAAGGTCATTCTGCCAATAACATCAGCAAGAATACAACTTCGGGTTTTCATATTGCCTCTGTCTGAGCATAACTTTGTGCACTGTCCCGGCTTACATATTGCAGATGTGGACGCACTCAGTTGTCTCCTGTTACCAGTTGGCATTGAACATACTCCAGTGCCACAAGAAATTGTGCTAGTACTGCAATTCTTGGATTCTTCACCTATGTGTGTGAAACAAATTAGAATTTGGACGAACAGAGATCCAATATCATCAAAAGTCAGAGGCCTTGTATTACAAGGGTGGTCAAATTCACCAGTATCTGAAGAGATGAGACAATTCCATGCCCGATAAACAGAGTTAAGTTGTCAAGATGGAATTTTGTTGTGGGGAGCAAGCGTTGTCGTCCCTTTGCAAGGAAGAGAACCACTCTTGAAAGAGTTCACAGTGCACATCCAAGCATATTGAAGATGAAAATGCCTGTGTGAAACTATGTCTGGTGGCCAGGCATTGACAGTGACATTGAAAGCACGGTCAAGCACTGTCTCCATTGTCAGCAACGACAGAACTTACCTGTTTCAGCTCCACTGCATCCATGGGAATGGCCTAGTCAATCCTGGGTTAGACTGCATATTGATTATGTAAATAGGTTAGACACCAGGTTTTTGTTGATCATAGATGCACATTCTAAATGGATGGATACATATACACAATCAGATCCCCAACATCGAGCACAACTATCGAGAAGCTGCATCACTGTTTTAGCATACATGGCCTACCAGAAATCATCGTTTCTGATAACGATACAGTCTTTACTAGTGCAGAGTTTCAGAGATTTTCATGAATTTAAATGGAATCGGACATATTAAAACAGCCCATACCATCCCTCATCAAAAGGTTTAGCTGAAAGAGTTGTGCAAACTTTGAAATCTGGGATAAAGAGATTATCAGAAGGTACTCTAGGAACTCGACTTTTCTGCTTCTCAACTATTGTACAACGCCACATTCGGCTACTGGTTCAATGCTATCTGAATTATTGATGAAACTCCTCCTATGTGCAAGGTTAAGTCTGGTGTTTCCAAACTTAGAGGGGAAGGTAGAGAGGAATCAGAGTAATCAAAAATTGAATCACAATATTCATAGCAAAGCTCGTACATTCACTGTATTCGTGCAAAATTTCAGAAGTGGACTTTGCTGGGTTCCTGGAACCATTGTCTCAGGGACTGGTCCCTGATCCTTCCAGGTGGAAGTGGAAGACAGAATTGTTCGAAAACATGTGGACTATATTCATGATTGAGGGACATTCCAATAACCAACTATTCCGCCTGTGATTAATGTTGAGCTGTCAATCCCTGAGGTGATAAATCAACCCAGAACAGACATGCCCAATGTCTCTGTAGAGTTGTCTAACCCAGAACTTCCACTTTCTAATGATGTATCTCATGCTGCAGTTCCTGATCAGGTTGATCCTGTGGGGGAGATTCGAGTGGTGGACCTAGACCACTCTAACTGAATAAGGAAAGCACCTCAGAGACTTAGGGCGGATTTTTCCCAGGTTTGCACCAAGTGCAGTAGCGCGCCGGTAAAATGACGTTTTAAACACCAGCTGTGATGGTAGGTTTTCATGCTGTATCGTCCCAAACCTGCGACATTATTTATGCACTCCCGGGAAACACGCCATTTACATGGCAAGCCCGCTCTCATTCAGCCACCTGCCATCAACCCGCGGCTGGATCATGCTGGGTGCCATATTAAAAGTCCAGCCACAAGCACACATGTCAGTTCTTCAAGACCACCACTGCTGCATGGAACACATGGCCCTGAAACTGAAGAAGGCTGCAGCTCCCAGGTTCAGTGACTCATCCCTCGAGTGCCTTCTGGATGCCACCGGGGCCTGCCGGGGTGTCCTCTAACCCCAGTCTGAATGCATGATGGGCAGCAACGGCACTAACACAGCTTGGGAGGCAGTGGTCAGCACCAATGCCTTTCAAAACAGGACAGCCACCTAGTGCCGCAAGAGGATGAATGATCTCCTCCATTCCGCAAGGGTAAGTCACTCTTTTCATCACTCCCAACTCACACACTCACAAACCCATCACACATTCACTGCCGGTTCAAGGAACATCACCATTCACTCTTTCACATACACCTTCATTGTCCTCATCCTGTCCATGAGACCACTCACCACCCACACAGGCAAGGCATACTTATCATCTGGGCTGGCAGGTGACCTGCTTACTTTTTCTCCATCTCCATTCTTGCAGGACAAACTGGCACAAAGCAAGGAGGAGAAGTTGCTTACTGGTGGCAGAATGCCCGAAAAGAAGGTCCTCACGGGCTTTGAAAACAGAGCTATCCAGCTGGCTGGTGAGGATCTGGTACCGTTCCTGTGCTGATGGTGAGGTTGGCTATGGTCTACCGAGTGAGGGTCCAGCAGTGTAACACCCATCAGACAAACCATGCTGTGACTTATGTGTCCTGTTTCATAAGCCACTGTATGCACTAATTATCTCCCCTTGCTTCCGCAGGCACATGTGGTTAAACAGCCGATGGAATCCATGACCCAGGGCCTCCAATCAAGCCCCGAAGAAATGTTTAAAAAGGAATCTGGAGGCACCCTCCCTGAAGGCCCATCACAGCGCTCACCCACACCCTCCAACAGAGCAGAGACACACACCTTGGTGGGACCTAACTTTAGAATAGACACAGGATCACAATCTGGTGAGCACATTGCATTTTCTGATCCACAGCAGACAGCGGCAGTGACCTCTCTAGTGTCCGGCAGGCAGGGGACTGCTGGAGGCCAGAAATTTACTGAGTCTGAGTTAGATGACGAGTCTCTGGACTCCTGCATGTCGTAGTTGCTGGAGATGCAAAGGCAAGCTCAGGAACAACAGGAAGGGATATCCGCCCTACTCCTCAGATTGCAAGGCACGATGGAGGAGTCCATCCGCCTTCACTCTGAGGTGATTGCGCTGGCATGCCAATGCACTGAGGTCAACACTGGTAGGATGGAGGCCGCCATGGAGACCTGGATCCAGGACTTTGCTCCTAAACTGCTGTGCGGGCTTAACTCCATCGCTGATGCCATAGCTGGCCTCCAACAGTGTGTACGTGATAGGGGTGCCGGGCAGCTCAATCTCACTCCAGCTACACCTGCTCCTCAAGGAGTCAGCCTGGGGCCTCCAGACACCCATAGGAAGGAGGATCAGCAGGTGTGCACTCCAGGCCCATCCATCCAGGTGACTCCAGGAGCGTCTGGCCCATCTGATCCCCGTCATCCTGTGACTTCAGCAGGAGAATGCTGGCCACCACTTGGATGGCCAGAGATTAAGGTGCTGCATGGCTGCTTGAAACTCCGCCACTTCCAGCCCAGCCCATCCGATTGATTGGCGACAGCTTTGGCCACTGGACTGCATTCTGTGCTCTCAGCTCAGGCACAGGCATTCTCCTAACCCGCACTGCAAGGCTGCACTGTTAGCTTGAACCATGGGGGAGACCAGTCCAAACCAGGATGCTGACATTGCAAGGGGCTGTGATAGCCTCCACCAGTGACTGCCCCATGACCCGCTTTAGCGAGGAGGTTGTACAACGTGTGCAGTCATCCAACTGTTCTGCCTTCCACTAAAATGGTCATGACTTTGCCATCTGTGCCTGGGGTGGGGAGGAGGTGGCAGGGGGCACGATGAAAAGCTTTGGAGCACTTGGTGGCACCTTTTTTTTATTTGCCCATGGGATATGTGCGTCACTGGCTAAGCCAGCATTTATTGCCCATCCCTAATTGCCCTTGTTCAGAGGGCATTTAAGAATCAACCACATTGCTGTGAATCTGGAGTCACATGTAGGCCAGACCAGGTAAGGACAGCAGATTTCCTTCCCTAAAAGACATTTGTGAACCAGATGGGTTTTTATGACAGTCGACAGTGGCTTCATTTGCATCATTAGAATGTTAGCTCCAGATTTTATTGAATTCAAATTCCAACATCTGCCGTGTGGGATTCAAACCTGGGTCCCCAGACCGTTATCTTGGGTCTCTGGATTACCATCCAGTGACAATACCACTCCCCCTTTGATGCCTCTGCATTGCTTGAGTGGGCAGATAAGCTAGGAGCCCGACCCAATCATATCAACAACAAAAACAGGAAATGCTGGAAAAACTCAGCAGGTCTAATGGCATCTGTGGAAAGACAGAGTTAATGTTTCGAGTCTGTATGAATCATATCAATGTGGCTGCACCTGAACTGTCTGATTTGCAGAGGAATGGTCACTTTATACAAATTTCCCTCATGTGTGGCCACTCCCCTTGCCCACTCTAGCCCTCACCCCAAATGCTTGTACACTATATTCAACACCAAGCCCTTGGTCACCCCTGCATAAATCGCCTCAACGGCAGGGCTGTGCTTGCCGTCCACCCCCTGCCTCACAAGTCAACTCAACGGCAGGGCTGGCCCTAAACCCGACCCCTCCCGTGCCCCTCAAGCTTGAAGTCCAACAGGCGACCCTGGCGAGCGCTACACAACGTTACTGCGGACTGACCTTCAAGCTCCCCTTAAAGTGCAGGTGGCCAAATGCACGTCACTTATGTCTGTTGAGAAACACATCAATGTGCTTTCCCGCTGATGTCCAGCTGGGGGGAGGGTACAATTCTGGTCGGCTAGCCTGATAACAATATGCTGCTGTATGACAATGAGATTTCCGACGTCAGATGGCGGGAAACGTGGCCTGCCGTCGGCGGGCAGAGCGGGCGATCGTGAACTGCTTTCACACCATCATCAAGCCGATCATGCTATATTGTCCGCTCATGCCACCGATCATGCCCGACACCAGTGGACACGGAGAATTCTGCCCTTAATCTTTAATCACCTGAAGTTGTTTATATGTAAATGTTGTTGGATATTCAAATGTTCTCTGCAATTAGAAACTGTAAAAAACGAAAGCAAGAGGAAATGTAATAACTGAAGGTATAGCCTCTCCTGCTATCGGGGTCATGTGATGTTCATGGAGGCTCTGACCAATGAGTCCTAAGCTCCGATAATCCTCTCACCCGATGTGATATTACAGTCCTGCCGAACTGAATGGAGATTTAAATGGCTCGCTGCATCCGTTGGAGGGGAGACATGCCACAGTGGGGCTGTAAAATCCTGGCCTATCTGTTTCTTGGTTAAACCTGTCCAGTCCATCAAGCCATTACATCTCCCCATTCCAGAGTCAACCTAAATTGCTCAGGCCTGAAACTACATATTTGGGATCTGTAGCCCACCGGATTCACGTAAATAAGTGCAGGCCTTAAAATGGCTCCAACCTCTTTGCCTATAGAAAAGCTGAGCAGCCAGTGTGCGCTTATTTGCAGACACTCAATGTCTAGGTTCGAATATTAAGAATAGCCACTTGAGTGTGTATCATAAATTCTGGGTCTGCACAAGATAACAGTATTTCTGGCCTTGCCTGTATGTAGATACCATGTTCCTTTCTGTCAGGAACTTTAGATATCTGGTCATGTTGTTCTGACTCAAGGGGCTTTAACAATTAAATCTCTTGCTGTGTGAACTGAATGCTGCAATTTTTGTGTCCCCACTCGTGTGCTTCTCCAGACTTTTAAAAGGTGGGCTTATTAACACTTTAGTGAGATGAAGAAAGATGAAATAATCAGTAAATGAATGTAGAGAAGAATAGTTATAATAACAGTTAACCATCTTTTGGATGAGATGTTAAATGAAGGCCCTCTCAGGTGGACGTATAAGGTCCCAAAGCACCATTTGGAAGAACAGGAGAGTTATCCACAGTGCCCTGACCAATATTTAATCCTCAGTCACCACCACAAAAACAGATTATCTGGTCATAATCACATTGCTGTTTGTGAGAGCTTACTGTGTACAAATCAGATGCTGCATTTCCTACATTATAACAGTGATTACACTTCAAACAGGTATTTAATTAGCTGTCAAGCACTTTGAGACATCTGGTGGCCATGAAAGATGCAATACAAATACAAGACTTGCTTCTTTTCTTTTTGAATCTCATCTTAATTCAACTTGATTCAGTTCTTCTCGCAATACAAAAAAAAATTAAAATGTTAAGTATAGAATGGCCTCTTTCTGTGCTGTAACTTTTCTATGTTTCTATGGTTCTAAGGCATTCCTATGATCTTGAATACCAAACCCTACACATAGATGAGAGAGCCTTCTCTTGTGACCTTTCTCAACTGACAATAAACTGTGTTCTTCTATCTTTTGTTTCCTAACTGGACAGGAAGTCAAGATTTGACGTTTGACCCAAACCTGACGCACCCCGAGGATCCGTCAGTAGAGCTGCCAGTTAAATTGCTTTCAAGGCTAAATATTTCTTTATTCTTTCATGGGTTGTGGGATGATGGACATTTTTGCCCATCCCTAATTGACCTTACCATTTGGGAGGACAGTTAAGGGTCAACTATATTATTACTATGGGTCTGGAGTCACATGTAGGCCAGACATGGTAAGGATAGTAGATTTCCTAAAGGACATTCGTAAACCATATGAGTTTTTACAACAATCAATGATAGTTTCATGGTCACCATTACTGAGATTAGCTTGGTATTCCAGGTTTTTGTTAAACTAAATTCAAATTCCACCAGCTGCTGTGGAAGTTCTTGAACCCATGTCCACAGAGTATTAACTAGGTTTCAGGATTATTAGTCTAACAACATTACCACTATGCCAACCTTTAAACAGTCACAAATCACAAAGCAATGCAACAAAATTATGCCAGTATCCATGGACCAGGTTAATGTTTCAAGAAAAGAGCAATGAAAATTGGACAGGAAAATACAAATGTAATTTTACTCTGTGCTTAAAAGGATGTGAAATAGTGAGTAGAATTTAAAACATCTGTACTAATTTCACAAGAGAAGTAATTAAAGTGATGTGTCTTTATTGGTTAATTGATTGAAAGTAAATAGATCATACATAGTGTTAAGAGATTGGCCTGTTATAATGAGTATTAATTATCCTATTGCTTTATTCAAAGAAGTGGGATTTCTTCCAGTGTCCTGGCTAATGTTCTCCCTGTAACAAAAGTCATTAAAAAACTGGTTATTAATCTCCCTGGTGTCTGTGGCTCATTACTGCCACAGGATGGCTACCACATTTTCATATCTAACAACCATACCTGCTTTTATGTATCTTTTTTGTGGAAAGTTGTATTGTGATTAGAGATAGGCATTATTACAGCAAGAGTTAAACAGAAAATAAAAACAGAAAAAGCTGGAATTACTCAGTGGGCCAGGCAGCATGTGTGGCGAGAGAAAGAGAGTTAATGTTTCAGGTCGATGTTTGTCTGAACTGGGAAATGTTAGAGGTGAAGAGGAGCGAAAGGTAGTTGTGGGGGGGGGGACAAGGATAAAAGAAATTTTTATGATAGAGAAATGTTAGCCAAGAGCTTTATTGCTCAATCGGATGCTCATGTCTTTTTCCTAACCTACGTCTGTCAATCAAAGCAGTCCAGATTTCTTTTTTAACTCTCACTGACAGCTGCAGCCTGTGGTTTTTTTTTAATTTAAAGAATGGAGCATTAAAAAAACTTCAGGTCATGACAGTAAAACAGATTCCCCCTTCAAGAGCATTTACCTTTACTTCATCGATTTGTGACTTCCACACTGCAGTTGAAGGCCCTTGCAACAGCCAAACTGTGATCCGTGTGAACTCAGCGCTGAATTCAAATGGTCTTGCTGAGCTCAGGCCTCCCCTCCGCCCCCCTGCCCCCTGCCCCCTGCCCTTGCCCCTGCCCCTGCCCCCTTTCCCCTACCGGCAGAATTTGGATCTGTTAGAAATGGGGGTGGGAATTCTGCATCCGGCTCGCGCTGCCATTTTTAACGGCCCACGGAGCCTTCCCGACTCGGTGAAAATCCAGAACTGAAAGTGGCAAGTGGAGGGAAGCTGGCCCAACCTCAGATTGTTCGGGGTGGGTATGGAACAGCCCCTGAGGCAGGAAAGGAAGTGAGGGGTGGGGGAGGTGAGGAGTAGATGGGGATTGGGATGTGAAAGGGAGTCGAATAGGGTTTTTGGACACCAAGTCCTGCATTAGTGTGAAACAAGGAGTGGATAATGAAAGATGCTGTCATTTAGGGGCAACAGGGAGATGGGGATGCCAAAAACCTGATTTACAATCAAAGGAAGAGGCTGAAACAGCAAGTGCTACAAGAGGTGAATAAGAAATGGCAACTACAGCAGACAATCAGGCTACTGATGGTAGCAACAGCCCTAGGGCAAGAAGGGCCAGAATTGGGAAGGGAGAGTGAACATGATGGAGAAGATTAATTCACTGACTAACCTTGAATTTTGTTGACGATCTCCAGTCTATTAATATGCTTTGGTTGACTGGGGGAGAAGAACCATAGTCCAACTTTTTCAGTAACTTTTCAAAATTCTTTCTTGGGATGTGGTCATCACTGGCTGGGCCAGCATTTTTATTGTCCATCCCCTAATTGCCCTTCAGAAGGTGGTGGTGAGTTGCCTTCTTGAACTGCTGCAGTCCATATGGTGTAAATACATCCACAGTACTGTTAGGGAGGGAGTTTCAGGATTTTGACCCAGTGACAGTGAAGGAATGGTGATATATTTCCAAGTCAGAATGGTGAGTGGCTTAGAGAGGAACTTGCAGGTGGTCGTGTTCCCATCTATCTGTTGCCCATTTCTTCTAGGTGGTAGAGGTCATGGAAACTGACATGCTAAGTTTGCGGGGAAGTTTTTGGGACTTGCCAGGGCCTAGAGCCTGATACTATCCTGCCTCATTGACTCCATCACTTGCTGAATGGGCCAACTCTCTGAGGAACTAGGTAAATCTGTCCCATGTCCTTGATGTACTTATCCCTTGTACCAAAACAAATCAGCTGTGATTTTACGGCAGACAAATGAATAATGGTTTTAAATACAGCAAATATCCCCCCACTTAACCAATTCTTCAAGGTTGGGTTGACCAAAACTAAGTTTGTGCTACCCACCCCCAGCCACCACCCACTACCCCCCCCCCCTTCCCCCGCCACCCACCACCCCACTGCCCCTCAAATCTCTCAACCATAGCTCCATACCTGAGTCCAAGAAAGGTTAGAAATTTCTCATGTAGCACATTTGTCCAAGCAAGAATCGATTATTGCTAAGTCAACTTTGCTCCTGAAAACAGAATTGGATAATTACCTGGTTAAGGACACTATTAAAAGCTGAATGCATATAATTGGATACTGCAAAATAATAGATCATGTGGCACTGGAAATGTAAGTGTCACCTTAGGAATACTGCTTGTCAAGTCTGATTAATATAGTCTGTAATGATTGATTGATATCATGGAAATTGGCTAGATCACATTCGAGGCAGGGAGAAAATTCAGGCTTTATCTTAAAGCTTTACTATAGTTTGTCATTGCACTTGTGAGGAAATACACATGATAAGAGTACATGAGAGAAAATAATTGTATCCAGACTGTGAAATGAAGAAGCTTGGGCTAAATGGCCTTGTATTGTATTCTAAGAATAGAGCTGTGAGATTGAGAATGATAGCAGCAGAGTCAGAATAGATCGTAGTAAGACATTGGGTTGTGTGCAGAGAATAGCTGAAACAGACAATAAGAAAGAGCTAAAGAGAGAATGGGTATTGATGTAAAAAATAAATAGGAAGTGAAATAGATGGGGTTCACAAAAGATTAATTTAACTTCCTAGACGGAAAGATAGGACTATGGGCCATTACCGAGAGACAAGTAAATATGAGAGATAGAGGTAAAGAAAGACTGAAGAAACTTTGGTGTTCAGTTTTGCAAGGTTATATTAAATAAATAATGCAGAGAAGGAAAATTCAGAACACGACTTCAAACTAACCTGTGACCATAAGACAAGGAGACACAGGTTCAAAATAATGCAAGTTAAATTTAAGACTGATGTTAAGAAGTTCCTCTAAAAGTGATCAACATAGAGAAGGGACTTCCAGGAGGCAAAAAACATGGAATAATTTAAGAAAAAACAAGTCTCTGTGATGGAAGGTGTATATTATTGTTTTTATTTTCACTGGATAGTCTCCTCCATTCCTTAAGAAGACTTTGCAGCCATACACTCTGAAATTTGAGTATTGCTGAAAAAAGACATCTTGTCGAAGCTGATGAATGTCAGACGAAGAGCTTCAACAAAATGTCTTTCTTCAGCAATACTGAAATTCTGTACTACCAAATGACCATTTGTACTCTCTGAAATCTGCGTTTGCCTGCTTAACATCCAGGTAAATTTGAGTGAGATACTTAGAAGTAAAGCTTATACAGCATTTTACTGGAACGTATCACATTCTACCACATGATTCTCCTTTCCTTTCATGGGTTGATTAAATTGGCATTCTCTCATGTACTAGCTGTAAACTGACAGATCATTTAAAGAAACACGAGTTAGCATAACAAAAATGCACTATTGCAAGTTATAAGCTTTACTCTTCTCAGTATATCTATTCATAATAATAAAATCATGTTATCTCACCTGGTTATTGAATTATTAAAAATGTCTATTTACTTCAAAATGTACCTGCGTTGTAACCTCAATCGTACTGATCCTTAGCAGTGACTTCAAATTAATAATTTAATACAGACAAATACACAATTGCTATACATGGGTGGAGCTCGGTGGCTTCTTTCACCTTTATCATCTGGTGATCTTGCATGGAACAACAAAACTTTGACCATGTAACTAGGACTCTGAACCAAAGGCTTTCCTGTGTATTGGTGTTAGTCCATCTTGTTTATGTATTGAAATTCAGACATAAAAAAATGCTATTTTCTCCTTTTATATTAAACACCTCATTTGATTCTGCTTTTTTTTTAGCAGAAGGAAAAACACACTCGTGTTTTAATTTAGAACCATAGAATTTGATAGCACATATGAAAGTCATTCTGCCCATCTTCTTGATGCTCTTTTTTTTTTGTTTGAGCAGTCCAGAGTAAATCACACTGCTATTGTTTCCCCAGTATCCTGTATCTCTCTGCTTCAAATATTTGTTTACTTTTCTGGTCTGAAGACAGATAGTGAAATGACATGTCCTTAGATGGTAGGGATCAGTGTATCTGCACAGGTTACAGAAACAGGTTTAAGATTTTGTAGTGAAGTTGTAAACTATGTTTAACCCACCAGTCCAATCATTTGAATTCAGGGCCTTCTGACTGCTGCCATCAATCAAGGGCAAGCCTGTATCTAGAAAAAACATGAATTGCTATCAGGTGCAGTGCATGTGAAACTCATAAACCTACTGGAATAAAAGAGAAAGGTTGAATAATAAAACCAGCTACAATAGAAATTGAAAATGCTGGAAATGCTCAGCAAATCAGGAAGCAACTGTGAAGAGAAACAGAGTTAATGTTTGGTTGATGCCTCTTCAGTTCTGCTGACGGGTCATTGACCTGAAACATTAAGTCTGGGCAGGATTTTCTGGATGACAGAGTTTTCCACCCTGTCACCCAAAGAGTAAATGAGGAATGCATCCCGCCAATCCCAGCTGCCTCGCAGCCACTTAACTCTCCGCAGGATGTTAACAGCCTAAGGCCGAGACTTCTATCGCTCTCTGGAGAGATAGTCCCACCTTACAGAGCTGCTGGCTAACCCAGTTGGCTGGCAGATCTGTAGTCACAGCAGCATCAGGTTTAAATGGTGGCCATTGCTGGATTACAGCAGTCCCCGAAGATGAGGAAACTATGGTTGCTGGACTGAAGGTAAGTCCCAGGTATCAGCGGGGCCTGAATGACAGGCTGCGGGGGGGTGGGGAGTGGGTGGGGGGGGGGGGGGGGGGTGGGGTGGGGTGGGGACCAGGTTTCAGAGACCAGGGGTGGAGGCTTAAAGCAGGTGGGGGCTATGGCCTTATCATGGGAACAGGCGACCTCAAAAGAAGGTCCCTCTGCCTCTTGTTCCACTCTAGCCCATGTAGCAAAAGCTGCCAGGCTACCCTAATATAAAAGCAAAATACTGTGGATGCTGGAAATCTGAAATAAAAACAGAAAATGCTGTAAAAACTCAACAGGTCTAACAGCATCTGTGGAGAAAAAAAAGAGTTAACATTTTGAAACCTTATGGCTCTTCTTCAGAGACTCTTCTTCATGATTCTGAAGAACAGTCATAAGGACTCGAAATGGTAACTCTGTTTTTTTTCTCCACAGATGCTGTTAGACCAGCTGAGTTTTTACAGCATTTTCTTTTTCTGCCAGGCATGGTCCTCCCTCTGCCATTGGTGCTATAGCAGCAGGGGTGAGATGATGTATTTAAGAGGCCATTAATTGACCACTCAAGAGCCTCAATAGGTCCAAGGATGGGTGGGCCTCTGCTAATACGATCTAAGACAGTTGGTGAAGTCAAAACCAAGACATGGAGCTTTGCTTTATAGAGCTTATTCCGTCTCACAGCTCTCTTCCCACACACCCAGTGTCCCAGCTGTCCCCTATTTATACGTGCCCAAAGTACTTAATTAAACAATGCCCTTCACCTGTGTATCCTACCAGTATAATTAATAAACCATTAACAACCTCCACCAAACCATGCCCCACATCCCCCTAAAATGAGAGACAGGTTGGGCAGGTGGTAAGCTGCGTACAGGGCAGTATTTTCCTTTAATAAAACCAGTCAATTTCTCCTATTTTTCATACTTACGGTTATCAGTGTTTCACAACCTACTGTTTGTAGTTGCAGTGCTACCCTTTTGCCATAGATGCTCAGCATTCTATTTGGGTTGCAGTTGTCAACCTAACCATGGGACAGCATTACCTTAAGACAGGTGCCTCAAAATGAACAATTAATTGTTTACAAAAATATGTGGTCACCTTCCATTCAAAAGATAATTAGGAAGGATAGCAAAACAAATCATTTTCATCACTCTTATCATGTTCTTCGGATAAGTCAAAATGTTTCAGAACCAATTAATAACTTTTGAAGTGCAGTGTCTGTTGTTATTTAGCTAAACGCAGTAGCCAATTTGCCCACAGAATTGCTGCATTATCAGCAAAGGGATAAATGACCACCAAATCTATTTTGAGGTTGATTGCAGGTGGATTGTTGAACAATACTCTGCGAGAATTCCCCTGCTGTTATTCAAATTGTGACATGGCATCATTTACATCTACTTGAACCAGTAGACAGGAGCTCCTGCCTAAATAATCATTCAAAAAACAGCTGGAGGGACGTGGAGTTTGTTAATGGCCATTTTTGGGGTACTATGTATGCCTTTAGAGCTCCAAAATGGCATCTGTAGTGTATGCACACATGTGGGGTGACACATGACCAGATGCCATATTGGTGAGGTCAGTAGCAAATGTGGAGTGAACATTCGTCGGAAGACGTAGAGCAATCAAACTATGATGTTAGTCAACCAGCCATTCTGGAGCTCATTATTCCAGCTAACAATCTCTCTTAACATTGATAAGCTGAATGCACATTCAGCAGCAGAACGACCCTTCTCTAGCACTATTTAAATAAATCATCAACTGTTTACAAGTTAGTTGCTGGTTGATTTCCTCTGGCTGTTGCTACAATTTTATGAATGTTTTATGTTTTTGGTTATCAGGTTCACTTTGTCCGGCGAACACTAGCTGCATCCTTGATATTAACACATTAGTTGCTGCTTGAAACAATACAGGCAGAGAGACTGATTAACTGAACAAACACCGGTAGTTTATTGGAACTAAGAACAGAGCACCAACACCATGTGCTTCTTCAATCACCTCCAGCTCTAGACTTACAGTTAACCAAGAAGCCCCTGCTGTGTGTCGATTGATCAATACACTCACATGGTCAACTAACTACATTCTCTTAAAGGTACATCGCACTCCACTTTACCACATCCCTCCCCCTTTACTTGAAAATACAATTGACAAGCATCACATCATCCCAATTATTTACATGAATAACTATGTACAAGTCAAATCTCTTAGGAGGCTTCCTTGGGCGTGTCGAGCGTCATAGCTCAAGGGCTTCGGCTGTTTTTTCTGAGACCCCCCCTTCTCAGGGGTCAACTGTCCACCAGGTTCTTCGCTGAAAGTGGGCAAGTTTGTGTCTTCGTCCCTATTGGGTCCAACAGGCCCCATTGGTGCTTCCAAATTGTGTGACATTTCTTCCACATGCAGTGCAAATGATAACTGCATTCCGTCTTGTGGAACTGTCTCTCTTCTCTGGAGATGATCCACGTGTCATCTAATTAGTTGGCTGTTAGGAGGGATAGAATAGAGGTCCTATCACTACACTCACTTCACCTAATAGCCAATTGGGCCCCATCTCCAAAGTTCTTCACGAGAACTGTGTCTCCCACTGTGAAATTTCTTTCACGATTATGGCCATCATGTATGGTCTTCTGGGCCTCTTGGCTTCTCTCCACCCTTTCCTCTAAATCCAGCTTGATAATAGCTAGATGGGTGTGGAGACGTCTCTTCATTAGTAATTCAGCAGTGACAATGCCGGTGGTCACATGTGGCGTTGATTGGTATGCGAACAGGAACTGTGACAATCTGGTGCTGGTGGAATCTCCATCCAGCTTTTTCATCCCAGGCTTAAAAGTTTGGACCGCCCGCTCAGCCAAACCATTAGAGGCGGGGTGGTAAGGCAAGGTTTTGATATGAGTTATTCTGTTAAGGGTTGTAAACCTATGGAACTCCCCAATGGTAAATGCAGTCCTGTTGTCTGACACAAGCACCTCAGGTAACCCATGCACTGCAAAACTCTGTTGCAAACTGTCAATGATGGCAGCAGATGTAGGTGACTGGACTTCATAGACATCCATCCACTTGGAGTGGGTGTCCATTAGTAAAAGGAACATTGTGCCCAAGAAGAGTCCCATGTAATCGATGTGGAGGTGCACCCATGGCTGCCCCAGCCATTCCCAGGGGTGCAATGGAGCTGAGGGGGGCAGCTTTTGTACCTGCTGGCATTGAGGACAGCTTTTGACTAGGGTTTCAATGTCAGCATCCATCCCTGGCCACCGCAGGTAGCTGCACATAAGTATCTTCATCCTACAAATGCCAGGGTGAGTGCTATGTAATTTGGCCAGTTATAGCCTTCGCCCACTCGAGGGCACAATAACCTTTGCTCCCCAGAGCAATATGCCATCCTGGCAGGTGAGCTCATATCTGTGTTTGAAATAAGGCTTCATGTCATCAGACTTTGGCTGGCCTGACAATCCATTCAAGACCTGAACACGGACATGAAATAAAAGTGGATTTCAGCTTGTCCACTCACAGATTTGGTTGGCCTGGACAGGGGGGGAATCAAAAAAATTTAGTACTAAAACAAGTTCCTGGGGAATTGGAACCTTCACGTTGTTATCTGGCAGGGAAAGGCAGCTCAGCGTGTCAGCATGTGCAATCAGGCTTCCCGATCGGTGAATAAAAGTGTATTCGTAAACAGCCAATATTAGTACCCACCTCTAGATGTGAGCATATGTGATGGGGTTTTTGTGTTATCCTCTCCAAATAATCCCAGCAGAGGTTTGTGGTTGGATATAATGTAAAAATGGCGACCGTGGAGGTATTGGTGGAATTTCCAAATACCAAACACAACTGACATTTCCTCCTTTTCAATTTGGGAATATAGTCCCTATGCAGCATTGAGTGTGCGAGATGTATAACCAATGGGTCGCTCAGAGCCATCTGCCATCCATACAGCCCGTACTCCATAAGGGGATGCGTTGCAAGTTAAAATCAATTAATTCTTTGAGTCGAAGTGACCAATAGGGCCAATGATCTTAACAATTGTTTTACCTTCAGAAACGTATCCTGGTGTGGAGGTTTTTCTTAAGCAATGTGTATAACGGAGCCAGTACAGTTGATAGATTTGGGAGAAATCGCCGATAGTAGTTTATCATGCCTAAGAAGGCCTTTAGTTCTGTAGTGTTTCTCGTTGCAGGTGCCTCGCGAAAAGCCTTGACCTTTTCTTTCATGGGATGCAGGCCCTGCGCATTGACCTTATGGCCCAAGTAAACAACCTTGGAAAAGACATTTTTTTCACTTCAAGTGCACCCAGCTTGTGAAAAGCATTTCAGCACCTCCTTCAAATTAGCTAAGTGTTCCTTGTCAGTTCGTCCAGTGACTAAGACATCATCCAGATAAACAATGACATGGGACAATCCCTGAAGCAGATTTTCCAAGGTGTGCTGGAAAATAGCACATGTCCATGAGACCCTAAAGAGTAGTCGAGTATATTGATACAGTTCTCGATGTGTATCGATGGTCACGAATTTCCTACAGCCTTCTTCCAACTCTACCTGCTGGTACGTGTGACTCATGTTAAGTTTTGAATATGTGATGCCTCCTGCTAATTTCAAATATAATTCGCCAATCTTCGGTATCAGTTGTCTATCAAGTTTGGACACTCTGTTTACAGTTAACTTATAGTCACCTCATAAGTGAGCACTTTGGTCTGGCTTCAGCACAGGTACTATGGGTGCCGCCCACTTGGAAAATTGCACCGGTTGTAAGATACCCAAAATTTCCAGCCTATTTATCTTGGTTTCGACCTTCTCCTGTAGAGTATAATGGACTGGTTTGGCTCTGGCAAATCTGGGGGTTGCGTTAGGGTCTATGTGGATTTTGCCCATGAATCCTTTCTAGCTCATCACTGAAAATGGAAACATACTTTTGTAACAATTCCTGTAAGTTTCTCGTTCTGATTTGAAAAATGTTGGCCTATTGCAATTTAATCTTTTTGAGCCAGTTGCGACCAATTAAATTGGAACCCGCCCCAGCTACTACGTAAGGGGTAAATTTGCAGACTGATCCCCGTACTTCACCAGGATTTGACATATCCCCTTCAGTCTTATTTCTTCGCCCGTATATGTTTTTTATTTAGTGTCTGATTGTTCCAAACTTAAAGGATGGACTCCTTTATTCAAATGAACATATATTCTCCTATGACAGACATTGATGCCCCAGTAGCGACCTCCATCTTGATGGGGTGTTCGTTAACTCTAATGACTACCTGGATTAGCTCAGTTCTACCCAGTTTCAGGTTGTATAATGGATAGATGTCAGATTCTGCTTCCACTGGTTCTTCAACGAGATAGGCTTCGCAATTTCTGCCTTTGTTTTTAAAATGCTGACTCAGCCTATCTTGATAGTGGTTCTGAACAAATCCTTGTCACCTTGACTGGTTGCCATGTACCTTCTGCAGTATTCTGGATGCGAACTTCTTGTCCCAACAGCAAACTTGGCAATTCTGTACCCAATTTCTATCATGCACATTGGTCACCTTCTCTTGCAGTTTTGCAAGTTACTCTCTACTTTCCAGGAGGGTAGAATGTCACTCTCAATTATAACATTGCAATATTGCTTGGTCTGTTTACATTTGAGAAGTAGGGATTTCACCGTGCAAGTCATTCATTCAGACAGGCTATTAGATCCAGAGTAATGAGGAGAAGAAGTAGTTTGATTAATATTCTACTTCTCACACATATCCTAAAATGGCTTATCAATAAATTATAGACTGCTATCCATAATGATCTCTCTAGGTACACTAGATAAACTGAAAATAGCACTTAGAGTGCGCATGACAGTTGTGCTTGATATATTATGTGATTGTTGAATGGTGGGGTACTTGGCAAAGTAGTCAACGATGACAATGAAGTCAGTACCATAGGCATGAAAGAGGTCAAATGCGACTTTGGACCAAGGACATGTAGGAACTTCATGTCGAATCTGCGGTTCTTTGTGCTCTCTTGGAATATGCTCTTGACACGCCTCACACTTCCTGACAATGACTTAAATATTGCTGTTCATGCCCAGCTGATAGACTGTATCTCTTGTGAGTCTTCTCATCTGATCTATCCCCATGTGTGAGTGATGAAGTTGTTGAAGAATATCAGTTCACAAAGTTCCGGTGTGGTGAACTGCCTGCCTTTAAAATCAATTCCTGGGTGATGTCTAGCTCATCCTGTTAAGACCAAAATGGTCTCATGAATTTGTGGACATGCTAATTTGATCAGGCCATCCCTCTATGAGCGTTTTCCACTGTTTCTGTAATGCAGGATAATTTGCCATTTCTTTGAGTAGCTTGTGGCATTTGCTTTGTGCAAAATGGACCAGATCATTTTAGAGAACATCTTCAAGTCCGATGTCAATGAAGTCAACTTGTAGCTCCAAGGATATGTCTTATCTTTTTGATGGGTTAGGCAATCTGCTAAGTGTATCTGATGTGACCATCAAGTTACCTGGCTTGTATCTGATTGCAGTTGTAGCCTTAAGTGACCTTGCAATCTTGGTGGTGCACTTGCCAAAGGCTTTCACCAAATTATCTTCAGTGACTTGTGCTCAGTCTCTATCACAAATCTTTTGCTAATTTGATAGGTACGATAAAGCATGATTCCAAATGCTAGTGCTAATGTTTCCCACTCTATGTTGGATTGCGTCACAGACAGAGATTTTGAAGCAAATGCAATCTGTTTACCTTTTTGTAGTATGCATGCTCCTAGGCCTTTCTGTGAGTCAACCATCTCCAGGGTAGTTGTCTCCTTGGGATTGTTAAAATGCAATGTTGATACTTCTGATAATGACTGTTTCAGTGCTTCAAAGAGGTATTGGTGGTCTTCGTGCCACAGGAAAGGCATATCCTTTCTCAACAATTCCCTTAGTATTGATGATTTTTGAGTAAAATTGAGAACATATAGAAACAAGAAACTAAAGAGACCTAGCCGTCTTTGAAGATCATCCTTATCTTGAGGAGGTCCAGTATCTTGAGCCTTTAATATCCTCTATTTTACATGAATCAGGACACATGAAGCACTGGAATAGGTATAACCAAAGACACTGATCTGCTGTATGTTGATGGCACATTTCAGACTGTTAACCACCAACCCTTCATTATGTGTTGCTTGCTCAATAAGTGCAGATTATGGTCATGTTCTTGTTTAATTTTTCCCACAACAGCAATGTCACTGGTGATATGGATACACCCAGACAAAACGAATGCAGTGTGGTCCATGTGAACTTGAAAGAGATCCTGGCTAACAGATAGCCCAAAAAGAAGTTGTTGTAAACAGTATCGTCTGAACAGGGTACAAAATGTAGTAATCTCTTGGGACTTCTCCACAAGATGCATCAACCAGTAGCCATGCTTGACATCAAACTTCAAGAAGAATTTCGCACCTCCATATCTCGGATTTAACTCTTCTCACATGGGTATTTGGTAGGACAACATTGCAAAGCTGTGTTTAAATGTCATGGATCGAGGAATACATTCAATGATCCATCCTTCTTTATGACACATGTAATTGACCTGCACCTGTCTGTGCATTCCTATATGCTTCTGATGATTCTATCTTTCTCCATTTTGCCTAGTTGGACCTTGAACTTGTCTTGTAAATGGATGCTGCATTTACGTGGTGGAACGATTGACGGACTTGCATTCTCCTGCAAGTGTAATGTTATAGCTCCCTTGAAACTGACCATTTTGTCAAAACTTTCTGGATATTTTGATGTTAAGTCATGAACTGAAGTGAAAGGAATAGTTTCTGAGGTTGATCTACCATATGAGGTCTGACTGATTCCATGGATTGTCACTAGTACCAGGACACGGTATACCAGTAGATCTACAATTGCTGGGTCTTTGGTCACCACAACAGAGAACATTTGTGGCACACAGGAGGATTGATTGCACATGCATTCCAGGAATATGGATCCTGCACTTGGAATTAGTAAACTGTTGTGCACTGAAAATTTTGTACTAGGAAGTTTCATCATGGCCTTCCATTTCTGTGGGTACGTCTTTTTAGAATTTGCAGGGGTAGTATGTTGACATTTGCCCCATGTCAATCTTGGCCAACAACAAGTAGTTATCAACTTTCTTAGGGCAGATAATTTGAATCTTGGCAAACACTTCAGAAGGTGTGATGGCATCTACATTTTCCACAAGACTGACAGTGTGAAACATGTGTTTACCACTATTCATCTCATTGTGTGCATCATCATCATTTTCTGGTTTGTCAACTCCCTCATGAATAAGTCTCTGATGGGATACTGGATGGTCATCTTATTGCTGAAGTTACCCATTGTGTACAGTCTGTTTGGATCAGTGCATGTCTCTTTGTAACTGTATCAGCCTTTGCTCTAGTGCACTGCCACTGCCAATGGCTCTTTCTGCCACATGCTTTGCAGAATTGATGAAAAGCCGGGCTTTTCCTTGGTGCATGCAGAAGGCCACACCTTCCACATGTCTTGTTATGTTTGGATGTTCTAGTGAGTGCGTCAACAATTGGAGTTGTACTTACGGCCTGTAAGCTTCGTCGACCTGTGAGGATCGCTTCGTACTTACATCCATCCTTGAGTAAAAGCAAAGAACTGCGCATGCTGGAAATCCAAAACAAAAACAAAAGACAGAAATACCTGGAAAAACTCAGCAGGTCTGGCAGCATCGGTGGAGAAGAGCACAGTTGACGTTTCGAGTCCTCATGACGCTTCAACAGAACTGAGTAAAAATAGGAAAGGGGTGAAATATAAGCTGGTTTAAGGGGGTGGGGGGTTGTTGGGACAAGAAGAGTAGGTAAAGACCTGTCGGGAGCCCTGCTAATGAAATCCTTACGTGAACTACCTGCTAAAACAGATCCAGAAAAATCAAAGAAAATGCACTGGCAAAAAGCATTGGAGTGGATATTCAGAGACCAACTGGCTTTTTCAGCATTGACTTTCTGGGAGGCTTCAGTAGCTACTATGATAACCATGTGGTGGAGATAACCAAAAGATGTCACAGACAAAAGGACAAAGAAGTGTTGAAGGTGGTGATATTATCTAAAGGAATGTGCTAATTATGGGTAGAAATCAGGACAAACAAGGTACAGATAGCTCTAGTGGGGGTGGGGTCGGGTTGAAGGAATATTAAAAAGGCTAAAATGTAGAGATAAAACAATGGGTGGAAATACATTTAAAAATAATGGAAATAGGTGGGAAAAGAAAAATCTATATAAATTATTGGAAAAAACAAAAAACAGGGGGAAGAAATGGAAAGGGGGTGGGGATGGAGGAGAGAGTTCATGGTCTAAAATTGTTGAACTCAATATTCAGTCCGGAAGGCTGTAAAGTGCCTAGTCGGACGATGAGGTGCTGCTCCTCCAGTTTGCGTTGAGCTTCACTGGAACAATGCAGCAAGCCAAGGTCAGACAAGTAGGCATGAGAGCAGGGTGGAGTGTTGAAATGGCAAGCAACAGGGAGGTCTGGGTAATGCTTGCGGACAGATCGAAGGTGTTCTACACCTTCCCCCTTAAACCAGCTTATATTTCACCCCGCTCCTATTTTAGTTCTGTTGAAAGGTCATGAGGACTCGAAATGTCAACTGTGCTCTTCTCTGCCGATGCTGCCAGACCTGCTGAGTCTTTCCAGCTATTTCTGTCTTTTGTTTTTGTTTTCCATCCTTGAGAAGTTCTTTGATGTAATATGTTGGGCTTGTCTAGCAGATCCTGCTGGAATTCTCCAATTGGAGTGGGTGTGATCACCAACTCCACAATCTGTTTGCTAGCTCTGCATCTGAAAAATCACAGTATGTACCCTTTTTTCGACATCTGTTGAGAAAATGGTCTATGTATTTTTGTAGGCTGTTGTCAAAATGACATGAACTCCATTCAATGAATACGAAAGTTTAACCTGATACTGAACTAGTCTTCCAATGTAGTCCATATCTTTTGGGGATCCTTTAGCTCTTCAGCTGTTAATCGTGATGTACTTAGCCTGTGTAGAACTTCATTTCCAATTGCTAGTTGAATTTTTATGACTTGCTTGTCTGGTTCAGACACACCTGAATCAAGAAACCATAGCTCTGTATGTTGTTTAAACATTTTGAATTCGGGTAGTGGGTCCGCTGCATCCCAATTCAAACTGGGGAATTTTGTGGACATTTTGACAATATCCCTTTGATCTTCTTTCTCCTTTAGTACCTGGGCTGAGTGTTGCTATAGCCATTTTCGCGTGCTTTTCTGAAGCTCCACCCATCATAATCACAACCTTCTCTGGCCCAATTTTTACGATGGTTTTGTGTGCTTTCTCGCTTCACTCTCCCATACTTGCTATTGATCCGGCCCATTCATCTTTCCCAACTGAGCTAACGCAGTGCTGATCCTCTTGATATGCTGTCCCACTAATGGAACTGACAGGACTGAAGCTTGAAGACATCAGCAGTGTGGCTGCATGTGCTGTGGTCTGTTCACAGGTGAAAGTGAAAATGAGGCTGGATCGCATGACACACTTTCTTTTGCGTGATGGCATGCTGTTATCCCTTAAATGCATATTACAATAAAATCTACCAAGAAACAAAATAATTGCACAGTAAATTGCTTTAACATTTTTTGCTTAACTTGATTCATTTTGATTAATACAGCTGAAAATTCTAATATTTAATAATTGAAAATTACTTTAAAAAGGTATACAGAATTGTTTTCTGGTTATATTGGTGTAGAGTAGTCAGTTTCTTAGTAAATTTAAAAAATGATTCAAAAGTTTTGACAATGTGCCGATTAGTGTCCTTGCACAAAAGAAACAACTTAAATTTAAGAGCCTCCTTGAAGGCCCACAAATGGAAGCAATTAGCTGAAACTTACCATGGTGATTGATTTGACCCAGCCGCGGCCAGCTTCCTGGGCAGGAACAACTTCTGGCACAAAGGACGGAATTTTCCATGAATTGCACTCAGTGCAGTGCCTGGCGTGAGAAAAGACGTTTTTCACACCAGCTGCAAAGGTGGGTTTTTGCACCGTATCTTCTGCTTCCCACCTCGTTAATTATGCAGCCACTGGAAACATCCTGTTTCGCTGGCAGGCAGCCTCTGAATCGCCCACCACACCGTTACCTCACTGTTTCCTCACTCCAGCTCCCATATCAAAACTGCAGCCATGCACACAATCCTCGATGCTTACAGCCCAGGATTGCTCCAGTGGAGACATGGCCCCAAAAGCCAAGATCTGTTGAGTAAACAGTTCCTGGAATGCCTTTTGGAGGCCCACCGCGATGTCTTCCAACCGCAGCACCCCGCAGCAGGATGTCCAGCAAACTGACCATGTTGGCTTGCGGGGTGGTGGCAGTGGTGACCGGTGCCAATGTTGCACAGAGAAGATTCGTCATCCAATGCAGAAAGGGGATGAATGATTTCTTTCACACTATCAGGGTAAGGCAACCATCTCATCACTCTAAACTCACACACTCAGTAAAGTGATGGAAGGGGTCATCAATAGTGTTATCAAGAAGTGCTTGCTTAGCCACTCAGCTCCTGACTTAATTACAGCCTTGGTTCAAACATGGACAAAAGAGCTGAACTCCCGAAGTGTGGTGAGAGTGACCGCCCTCAACATCAAGGCAGCATTTGACTGAGTGAGGCATCAAGGAGCCCAAGCAAAATTGGAGTCAATGGGAATCAGGGAGGAAACTTTCTGCTGGTTTGAGTCATACCTAGCACAAAGGAAGATAGTTGTGTTTGTCAGAGGTCAGTCATCTCAGTTCCAGGATATCACTGCAGGGGTTCCTCAGTGTGGTGTCCTAGGCCCAACCATCTTCAGCTGATTCATCAATAACCTTCCTTCCATCATAAGGTCAGGACTGAGGATGTTCGCTGATGAATTCACAATGTTAAGCACCATTCTCGACTCCTCAGATACTGAAGCAGTCCATGTCCAAATGCAGCAAGACCTGGACAATATCCAGGCTTGGGCTGGCAAGTGGCAAGTAATATTAGTGCCACACAAGTGATAGGCATTGACCATCTCTAACAAGAGAGAATCTAACCAACACCCCTTGACACTCAATGGCATTACAGTCACTGAATCCCCCACTATCTACATTCTGTGGATTACCATTGACCAGAAACTGCACTGGACTACTATATAATTACTGTAGCTACAAGAGCAGGTCGGAGGCTAGGAATCCTGCAGCGAGTAACTCACCTCCTGACTCCCCAAAGCCTGCCCACCATCTACATGGCACAAGTCAGGAGTGTGATGGAATACTCCCCACTTGCCTGGATGAGTGCAGCTTCAACAACACTCAAGGAGCTTGACACCATCCAGAACAAAGCAGCCCACTTGATTGGCACCACATCCACAAACACTCACTCCCTTCACCACCAATGTACAGTGGCAGCAGCGTGTACCAACTTCAAGATGCACTGGAGGAACTCACCAAGCATGGACAGCACCTTGCAAACACATGACTGCTACAACCTAGAAGGACAAGGGCAGCAGATACATGGGAACACCACCATCTGGAAGTTCCCCTCCAAGCCACTCACCATCCTGACTTGAAAATATATCACCGTTCCTTCGAAATCCTGGGACTCCCTCCCTAACAGCACTGTGGATGTACCTACATCACATGGACTGCAGCAGTTCAAGAAAGCTGCTCACCACCACCTTCTCAAGGGCTATTAGGGATGGGTAATAAATGCTGGCCTAGCCAGCGATGGCCACATCCCATGACCGAATAAAAGAAAACTCACAAGGCCATCACACATCTATTGGCATCTCACTCACTGCCAGCTCAAGGGACATCACCACTTACACACATACCCTCACATACCTATATAGCTTCATTTCCTCTGGAGACTGCCTTTTCATCCCTCACCAGCTTGAGGCTATTTGCATGGATCAACATGTGCCACCACACCACCTTGGGATATTCCACTTCCCCAAGCAAACCCTAGTCCTGCAGCTGTTGAAAACATCAGCAAACATCCCCACTTCTGACCTTATGATGGACGGAAGGTTATTGATGAAGCAGCTGAAGATGGTAGTTAGAGATCTGCCCGTGACACTCCCTAAAACTAATGTGGTGCTGCCGGCAAAGCCTAGTGCTGATGACTGTGAGCGCTGCCCAAAGCAAGGTTGGCAAACAAACCTCGAAGACCTGTGTGAAGTGCAGCCTGCCAGGTGCACATCGCTTATGTACCGTTGAGAAACATGTCAGCCTGCTTGAACTCATGATTGAGCATGGGGGAATGATTCTGGCGATCAGGGCTTATAATGAGATGCAAAAGTATTGAAATTAAGTTCCCAATGTATGATGGTGAGAGGCACGGCCCACCATTGAGGTGAGGAGCGGACAATTGCAAACTGGTTTCACAATGGCACTAAACTGATCTTTGCAATCTCCCGATATTTTCTGCTCCCGCCTGCTATGATGCCCACCACAAATGGGAGTGGAAAATCCAGCCCAATGTTTTTTAAACTAGCACAAAAGGCCATGAAAATTCAATTTGCACTGTACATGTCATTTGCTTTAAAGTTATCAACATTTAGCACTGATTTGGCAGATTTTAGACAAATTGCACAGCAAAAAGGAGGAGAGCTTGGAGGTGCACTTTGTCCTTCAGGTGGTAGAAGTCATAGGTCTGAGAGGTGCTGTTGAAATGAATTGTTGCAGTACACCTTGTAGGTGGCACACACTGCAACTGCAGTGTGTTAGCAGTGAAAGAGTGAATGTTTAAAGTGATGGATGGGGTGCACATTAAACAGGTTACTATGTCCTAGGTGGTGTCAAGCTTCTGCGTGGTGGAAATATTGTCAGCCCAACTCTGAATGGTGTCTAGGTCTCATGCAAGCATGAACTGCTTCATTCTCCTAGAATTTGTAAAAGGAACTAAACACTGTGCAAACATCAGCAAACAACCTCACTTCTGACCCTATGATGGATGGAGGATCTTTGGTGAAAACGTTTTAGCTGAGAGTACTTCATATTGTCTTGCAATATGAAGTAATTTATTTTGTGAAAGGAAGTGCACTGCAAATGGTAAGATTCATAATGGAGTGAACCAGGAATTGAGAGATTGACAGACAAATAAGAAACTTAGATCTTTAAGAATAAGGGTCTAGACAAAATATTGCTGTATAGGTGAATAGGATCCTAAGTTTGCGCTTGGAGGCAAAAATGTGAAGAGGTGATGGTAAATGTGTACAAGCTATTAGTTAGACTACAGTTGATTGTTGACATATAATTCTGGGCACCCAGTATCAGAGTTATGGGAAGGTCATAACAAAGTTATACTGGAACTATACCAAGAGTGCAAGGTTACAGTTACAAAGAAAGGCTGGGGTTTTCCCTCACTGAAACAGAAAGGGTAAGAGAATTAATTGAGAAACTTAATGAATGTTTAAATAATTATGACATAGTTTGACAGATGAATAATGAACAATTATCTCCACTGACTGTTGAAATATAACACGTCTGAGGATAATCACTGGAACATTAAAGTAATTTAGAAGCATCTATTCCCTAGAGGGTCGTTTTGGGTTTGGAATGCTTTGATGCAGAGACCATAATATTGTCTAAAATGGAGCTGGAGAGGAATTTGGAAAGGAAGAATTTGTAAAGAAAAAGATGAGGACAGGATGGGCAAATGGCACTGGAGTAGACAGTTCTACATGAAGAACCATGACTAACATAGGAATGTGGGCAATTTCATCTGTAGATACTTAGATCTCCACAGCCTTTGGGCTTCACTCAGCTAAGCAATGAAACCTAGGGGTTAAAAAGTTTTTTTAAAATGTCATTAATGGTGATCAACTAGAGGAGAAAATTTGAGATCACTATTGTGAAAGGAGTAAAAATTCATATGTTCAGAGAGTTGTTAGGGCATGAATGGCCCACCAGAGAGTTATAAATGAAAAACTGCTAATAATTGCTAAAGAGATGTGGATAAATTTTGGAAAAAGGAAAAAAGATAAATTGGTATGTGGGGTGGCAGGGGAAATGCAGCAGACTGGTTCTAATTGGATAGCCCTGGCAAAGAAATGTGATCGACCAAATAACCTCATTCTGAGATGTTTAAAACAATTCGATTGTCGGACTTTGAAGAAATCTAAATGCAAATTCTCCACTTTGTCACTCTATAAGTTCCTTCAAGAAGGCATCTCAGGCAGTTTCAAATGCAGCATTCTCCATTTTTAGCTTCCTTCAGTCAGGATTATGAATAGTGCAAGCTGCAAACCCCTCCATTTGCTCAGCATCCAAAGTCAACTGCAAAATTCTTCCATCTAATCACCTCATATCCTGGGACAGCAGTATGGTCTATAGACTAAAGGGTTAACATCAGTAGGATAAATAATGTTGATGCAGTAATGATGCCAGATCACATGACTGAGTAGCAATAGAGATCTTGATGAGAGCAGAAGCTCTTTATTTTATTCCTTCATGGGATGTGGGCATTGCTGCCTAGGCCAGCATTTATTGCCCATCCCTAATTGCCCTTCAGAAGTTGGTAGTGAGCTGCCTTCTTGAACCGCTGCAGTCCATGTGGCGTAGGTAGATCCACAGTGCTGTTAGGGAGGGAGTACCAGGATTTTACCAGCGACAGTGAAGGAATGGCGATATATTTCCAAGTCAGGATGATGAGTTGCTTGGAGGGGAAGTTGCAGGTGATGGTGTTCACATGAGTCTGCTGCCCTTGTCCTTCTAGGTGGTAGAGATCACGAATTTGGAAGTTGATGTTCAAGGAACCTTGGTGAATTCCTGAAGTGCATCTAGTAGATGGTTCACACTGCTGCCACTGTATGGTGGTGTTGGATGAAGTGAATGTTTGAGGATGGGCTGCCAATCAAGTGGGTTGCTTTGTCCTGAATGGTGTCAAGCTTCTTGAGTGTTGCTGAAGCTGCACTCATCCAGGCAAGTGGAGAGTATTCCTTAGCTTGTGTGGAGGTCGAAATGTGTAAATACTTGCTGTAAATAAATAGCTCTGGTTAACAAGACTGTGGAGTTGAGCAGCATACTTTTGTGAGGCTAGACAATCCCTAATCCCCATCTAAACCCCATCACACAAAAAAATAATAATCTCTATGGCCCAGATCTTCCTGCCTCCAGATCGTTGGAAACCGAACGTACAAACCGAGGTCAGCATCGGGACCCAATGGATGTCCTGTCGTGCTGACCTCTATCGGAATTGAATGGGATGTTTGAACGTCTGATGGCAATTCCTCTGCTCTCCGGGACCCTCTGTGCACGTCTCCGCCTTTGAGTTAGAGTGGGAGACATCAGATAGTACTGACGTCCTTACCTGGATAGTTACCCAGGAAATGTTTGACAGAAAAATCCTAGGGTGGAATTGTCCCAGATTTGCATTATGTGTAGTAACGGGCAGGAAAAAGGACGTTTAGCTGCTGGCTGCAATGGCGGCTTTTCATGCCGTATCGTCCCAAGCCCGCCTCATTAATTGTCAATTTCCTGGAAACACGCCACGTTGCTGGTGGGGCATCCTCTCATTTGCCCTCCCTGCTGTCACCTCAGGCTTTCAGTAAACCGGGCGCTATATTTAAAGACCACCCCTGCACAGAATTAACACTCTTCAAGGGATAGGAAGCTGCTGCGAGCTGATGACTGCCAAAGGAAGGAAACATGTTGCCCCAAGATATAGTGCTGTCTCCCTCGAGTGTCTACTCGATGCAGGGGAGGCCCATAGCAATGTCCTCTAGTCCCACTCTGGGCGAAGGCCAGCAAGCAAGGGAGGTGGTGGCAGCAGTGGTCAGCGACAATGTCCTGCAATAGAGGACAGTGCTGAAAGAGGATGAATGATCTCCTCCATTCTGCCAGGGTAAGTCACTCTTCTCATCACTCTCAACTCACACACTCACAAACCTATCACAAATCCACAGGGATCTCACTCACTGCCAGTTCAGGAGACATCACCATTCACCCTCTCACACACACCTTCATTATCCTCATCCCGGCCATGGCACCACTCACCACCCCCACATCCCTGGGCACACACATAATCTGGCCTGGCAGGCGTCCTGCCTACATTCTCTCCTTCTGTATTCATGCAGGACAAGCTGGCACATAACAAGAAGGTGAGGTCGCAGACTGGCGGAGGAATGCCTGAAATCAAGATACTCACGGAATTTGAAAATTGAGTCATCCAGCTGGCCGATGAAGACCTGGACTGTTCCTGTATTGACAGTGAGGTTGACGGTGCTCCACTAAGTGAGGATCCAGCAGTGCAACATCCATCAGATAGAGTGATACGTCCTGTCCCACAGTCGCCTGCCATGCACTAATTATTTCTCCTTGCTGTCGCAGGCACATCTGGGAAATAGCCGAGGACATCCATGACCCAGGTCCTTGACTCAAGACCCGAATAAATCCCAGAAGAGGAACCTGATGACACCCTCTTTGAAGACCCATCACAGCGTTCACCCAAACCCTCCTGCAGCGCAGAGACAAACACCTCGGGGGGACCTAGTTCTAGAGTAGCCTCGGGGTCACAATCTGGTGAGCAAATCGTACAGTCTGATCCACAGCAGGCAGAGGCAGGGACTTCCCAGGCTTCTGGCACTCAGAGGACTGCTGGAGGCCAGAAATCTGCTGAGTCCAAGTCAGATGATGAGCCCCTGGAATCGGTCATATTTCGGTTGCTGGAGCTGCAAAGGCAAGCTCAGGAACATCAGGAAGGGATGTCTGCTGCACTCCTCAGTTTGCAAGGCACAGTGGAGGAGTCCGTCTGCCTTCAGTCTGAGGTGATAGCGCCAGCATGCCAACGCACCGAGGTCAACACTGGTAGGATGGTGGCCACCATGGAGACCTTGGTCCAGGATATCGCTCCTGCATTGCTGCATGGGCTGAACTCTATCGCTGGCGCCATAGTTGGCCTTCAGCAGTGTCAACGGGAGAGGGGTGTGGGTCAGCTCGATCTCACTCCAGTTTCCCCTTCTCCTCAATAGTCATCCATGGGCCTTCGGACACCCATAGGGCAGAGGATCAGCAGGGTAACACCCTAGGGCCATTCCCGCAGGTGACTCCGGGATTGTCCGGCCATCTGAATTCACACTTCCTGTGATGTCCACATGCCGAGAAAGGTTCCTCTGCCACAGCAGCAGGACCCCGAAAGCAGGTCGGGACTCTCCAGAGGATGCCCATCAAGTTCATCCTAGACAGGGCATAGCAGTCAGCAGGCTGCCTCCATCTCCACTATGGATGTTGGGGGAGCACCATAAATATAACAGCAACCTTAGAAAGGTTGAGAAGATGTAGTTGCTCAGCCTGGGGACAGGTGTTAATCATGTGTACATAATGTTCACTATTGTACATATACTTCCAAGAATGCCTCCTTGCCTATGGCTCCTTGTTCTGATGAGCAGTGTTTGTGTCCCTCAGATGGTCCCTGTGCACGATAAAGGCAGCTGTCTCAGTCCAGGGCCTCTGTGCAACCTTCCCAGTACATTGCTGGTGTGCCTTCACTGTCACTAGGCACATCAGTGATGCCTGTGCCTCTATGGGGATTATCATTGCTGCCAGAATATCCTGGGCCAGTGGCAGAGTTCCATCATTCTCTCTGTGTGCTCTCAGTATCTTTGAGGTGTGGCTGCCCCACCCCTACCAATCTCATCAGCATCTCTCTCCAGTGACAGTGTGGTCATGAAGGGTGCAGCTCACAAAGGATGCCGTAGGATCAGGGGAAGTTAAAGTTTCACCGCTGCATCTCCAGGATGTGACCCTGTTCACAGAGTGCAGGCGAGGTGCCATCAGCCAGACAGGAGTCAGACATTCACCTAAACTATGTGAGGATCTATGGAGTGTCCCCACTGCATGTCGCCATCATCCTCCTGGAACATAGGGACTATGGGCATCCATTGCATCTCCATGACAGGAGCCATATCACAGAGGGTATGTGCACTGCCATCAGCCAGACAGCAGTCAAGTGTTCATAAATGCAATGTGAAGATCTATGATGTCACCTCACTGCATGTCATCATCATCGTCCTGAATCTAGCAGCTATGAAGGCCTCCTGAGTGCACCTGCCTCATCTGGCCAGTGCAATGGTGTCATCGCTGCCATCCTTGCCTTCAAGGACCTCCTCACCCTCATCCCATTGACGTCCTCCTCATTGGAGAAAATGTGCAGCTCCTCCACCTTCTCCTCAGCCAGCTCTTCTCCCCGTTGCAGCGGCAGATTGTAAAGGGCACAGCAGACGACTGCAATGCCGGACACCCTCTGTGTACTGAATTTCAGGCCTCCACCAGACTGTTCCGACTGTTTCAAAATCCCGATGGTTTACTTCACCAAGTTGCAAGTTGAAGCATGAGCCTCATTGTACCTTCCCTCTGCTGCAGTCTAGGCCACCACACAGATATCATCAATCACGGCCTCTGTGGGTAGCACTTGTTCCTGAGGAGCCTCTGTGGACCCTGGAAGACATCAGGGATCCGAGACCTACTGAGAATGTAGGAGTCATGCACACTCCCTGAGAACCGTGCACAGAGCTGCAGGATGCATCTGTGGTGGTCACATACCACATGCACATTCAGTGAATGGTACCCCTTGCAGCTGGTGTAGTTGACCACTTGTTACCACGGAGATCTGAGCACTACATGAGTGCAGTCAATGGCACCCTGCCCCTGTGGGAAACCTGAGATCTGGGCAACTCCCTGCGCTCTTGCATCCTGACTTTCCTGGTCCCAGACAAACTGCACAAAGTTGTGTGCCTTCATGATGATGGCGTCTGTGACCTCATGGATGCATTTGTGGGTGGAGGCTTGTGAGATCCCACAGAGGTCACATGTGGAGCCCTGAAAGGAGCCACTGGAGTAAAAATTGAGCACTGTGGTCACTTTCACAACCACTGGCAGTTGATGCCCTCCATGTCCCTGTGGCCCCAAATCCTGCAGCAGGTGGCAGATGTGACCGACCAGTTCCCTGGATATGTGCAGTGTTTGGCGACACTGGTTTTCAGTCATCTGCAGGAATGTCAAGTACCATCTGTAGACCCTTGAAGCCTCGCTGTGACTTTTCAGCAATGTGTGCGGGAGCCTCAGCTGTTCCTTCTTCCTGAGGGTGTTGCTCCTCCCTCTGTACAGCCAGGCACCTCCGTCACTCTCTTCTCCTCCATCTCTGTTCTCTGTAAGCCACGAGGCATAAAGCTAGGTCACCAGGCTCCATGCTCCTGATGTACTCCTCCTGCAGGATGAAAGAGAGAGATGCATGGGTTAACATGGGTGTACTAAGAACCTCTCGTGGTTAAATCTAAAGGATCCTTAATGCATCCTAGAGAGAGCTGGCCACCATTTATGCGCTAATGGCTGCCTGAAACCCCACCCGGCTCCACCCCAGTCCACCAGTTGGCTGCAGCTTTGCCCATTGGACTGCTTGCTGTACTTTCAGCTCAGGTGCAGGCATTCTCCTAACTCACACTGCAAGACTGCGCTGTTAGCTTGAATCATGGGCAGATTGGTCCAAACTGGAATGATGACATTGCAAGGGGCTGTGAGCGCCTCCACCAGTGACTGCTCCATGACCAGCTTTAGCAAGGAGATTGTACAATGTGCCCAGTTGTCTAACTGTTCTGCAGTCCACTAAAATGCTCATTATTTTTCAGCCTGTGCCAGAGGGATGAAAAGCTCTGGAGCACTTTGTGGCACATTCATGCCGCTGCGATGCTTGAGTGGGCAGATAAGCTAGAGGCCTGAGTCCAGTCATATCAATGTGGCTGTGTCTGAACTGTCTCAGCTGCAGAGGAATGGCTACTTTATACAAGGTTTTCCTAATGTGTGGCCACTTCCCGCCACCACGTCCCCACCCCCAGCTGCATGTGTTTGCGCACGACCATCAGGCCTTGACCCCCAATTCGCCCCAAGGGCATGTAGCCCTTCTCGCCATATTGTCTGCTCTCATGATGCTTAACGCCAATGGGCATGGAAAATTCCGCCCCTAGTCTAACTTCTGGGTAACTACAAAACTTGATCCCCCCAATACCAGTCACTCACCCTGACTACCCCCGATCCAAGCCTCCGATCTCACCCGACTACACCCCAAACCCACTACCCACCTCACCCACCTACCCATCCTATCATCCTATCCATGTACCACACTGTCCACCTAGCACATCACCCACCTGCCACCCTACCCACTTGCCCACTCATCTCACCCACCTGCCCAATCACCCATTCATCTACTCGCTAGCATTCACACTGAATATTTAAACTTACCATAAGGCAGCTAGCTCCGTAAAAGGTTGGTGTGTCCAGTCTTCTTCTTGATGATGCTCCACTGTGATGGAGTTCTCTGATGGACTGTATGCTCTGCATTTCTGGAGAAGCTGAGCTTGAAAGAACAGGCCAGTAATGTGGAGCTGCACTGGGTGCAGAAGACTATGGTCGGAGCAGCAATCTTTTAAATCTGCAATTTCCTCTAGCCATGGAGATCCAATCAGCTGGTAATCCTACTCCTCCACATTTTCATCTGAAAGAAAGTACATCTGAAATATAGAGCTAGGGATTAATAGGTGTTTTTCCTGTTAATCGAGCATAAAATGGGCACAAAGCGTACCAGTTTAACAGTGGGACAGCATACACTCAATCTGCAAAGATGCTTACCTCACTGTTAAATTTGTTGGACCTGCTTTTTTAGGCATCCCAGCAGGCCACCTATTAGGTCCCTTGAAAATGTTAATAAGTGGCCTGAGCAGCCCCTGTGACTGCCAACTAAATGTAAGTTATATTTTTAAATTAAAGATTATTTTCTATGGAACTTGGAGGAGGAGTGATTTCCCCCCAACCCAACACCACAATCCTCACAATCGACCTCCTGCCAAATCCCAACTGTTACCCAGCCCAGCCACAACATGAAGGCCATACAATGTCACTTAGTGAGAGAGTGAGTGAAGTATCAATGTGAGAAAGAATAGGAAGCCTCCCAATGGCCTGGGGAAAAAATGTCAAAGGTAATCAGCTCAACTTCAGTCAAGACTGTGAGCAGTCACTTATAGAGGTTGTGAACAGCACTTTACATTTGGCACATGCAGCACGTCTAGATTTTAGAAATTGGCAGATCATCCGTACAGACTGCCCTGTTGACTATTCAAGTCCAGTGCAGCATAGGGGTGGGTTTTGGTAGTGTCATAAAGTGAGATACCATGTCCCTTTAAGACAATGCAGGTGCACAGATCATGTGACAGCATTGATGATTCACTGTACAGTGTGGTCAACTGGGAACTGTAAGTCTAGTTCTGGAGGTTTCTGAGTAAGCATGTATGATCTAGTGCTCTGCCCTATGTCTAAATAAACCACCAGTGTTTATTCTTATGCCAGTCTCTCACTGTTATTGATTGCAAGCAGCAATTGAGGAGAGCAAAGGAAGCTGTGCAGTTAGAGTTCGGTTGGCCAACAAACTCATTTATCCAAGAAATAAAAAGTAACAATGTGGGTTTGGAGTATAGAGATGACACTGCACGCCACTTGCATGGTGTCCAAAAATTGTGCCCTGAGATCGAAAAGTGGAAAAGCTTCTTGGATAATTTGCATGATTGCTCATTAAGGGTGCTGCCGCTCACTGTATTGGTTTGTGCCATGTGGGCGCTATTTCAATATTAAGAAATTTGCCAAAAATGCTGGAGCCAAGCGGATTGTCAATTTCAAGGCATCTATCCTGACATCAGCTATAGTCATCATGACAGGGGTGAGGGTGAAACAGGAATCTTTTCTCTCCTCTAAATTGAAGACAATTAAACTAAGTAAAAAAAAAACTTGTTAAGTTCTCATAGAAGAGGGAGTGTGTAACATTTAAAGGGCTGGTTTTAGAAGCTGTGAGTTTCTGAACTTCTGAGGGGAGGCGGGTGCACAATCAAAGATACCCCAGGTCATCAGCCCAGCAAGAGGCTAGCAGGGCAAAGGGGAGCTGAGAACCTGGTAAGGATGAGGCCTTGGTAGCAGAGGTGGCAGGGAGAGTGGGCAACGACAGTACTTGGGCACTGAACAGTGTTGTCACCACCCCCACCCCCCCCCCCCCCCCCCCCACCCCCACCCCCCTCCCCCCGAAAAAAAAAGTGGTGGTAGAAGAGCAGGGGCTAAGGCTTCCAATCACAAAAGAACAGCCACCTACCCAAAAGGAAGACTGCAGTTGGCATTGACAGCACCACTGCCAGGTTTTGGACCCAGTGGCAATGAGGGGCAACTCCTTTCACAGGAAGGGTTGAATATCTCAGGCATCAGGAAGGCACAGAAGAGGAAAGAAGGGCCAGGCCCTCAACACAGGATCTGCTGCCAAAGATGGAGTGACCTGGAGGTGAACCAGAACCTGTGCCACAGGAGACTCTAATTCTCCAGGCAGATGGTCACTGACATCTGTCCGTATTGCTGAAGACAATGTACTTCACAGCACTGCTTGCCATGCCTGGCCAGTAACCATTAAAGTCACTGTGGCCTTGAATGTCTTCACTTCTGGCTCCTTCTAAGGGTCAGCTGCGGACCTTAATTGCATCTCACAGGCAGCTATATACCATTGCTTCTCACTCGTCAATGAAGTCCTCTTTGCCAGAGCTGGACAGCACACTCATTTGGTAATTGACACAGCCCTACAGAGACAGAGGATATTGGGTTTTGCCTCCATCATTCAGCTTCCCAGGTATGGAGCATCATCAATTGCATCCGTGGCCATAAAGGCACCCAACTACCTGATAGTGAGATCCACCAACAGGAAGGGCTTACACCCCCTCAACACACAACTGACTTGCGAGCACAACAAGAGCTTTCTCCATATGTGTGCTCATGTTCTTGACAACTCTTCAACCTCCATCAGTCCAGGCTGCCTCAGACCTTCACTCCAACCCCCAAAGTGGGTGGATGGATCCGAGGGAACAAAAGAGATCCTTTGAAGAAATGGCTGCTCATCCTTCTACAGGAGCCCAGACAGAGGCACAGAGGTAATACAGCCAATGACCCCTGCTCAGTGGTACAACCATTGAGCAGGCCATCAGTATTCTGAAGACGAGATTCCAGAGCTAGGACCAATCAGGTGGTGCCCGTCAAAACCCTCCTGCACAGCTTAGTCTTTGTGGTGGTTTGCTGCACACACTATAACAAGACCTTCCAAGGAGATGTGGACCTATGGAACAATGAGACCCTGTAAGGTGGCAGTTCCTTAGGGGAGGAAAAGCAGCAGGAGGTGAGAGAGGAGGAGGAAGTGGAGGCAGAAGGAGCTAATATTGAATAGAGAGGCGCCCCTGCTGTCTCCTCCTCTCACCCTGTGGGAGAAGAACCCATCTTCCAGCCTCCAGCATTAGATCTACGTAGGCGTTGATGAAGAAAGAATATGCCCTGCCTTGAGTGACAAGCCTCCAGATCTGATCTGGCATCGTGCTTCCCTCTGGTGCTGTGGAAGGCTTTTGTATAAACTGTATCTCTCTCCCTCAGGACACCCTCAATGATGTCTGCCATGGGCTCTCTAAATGAGTTCCACAAGTCATCTGACCTGCCTCCATTCCCACCCTTACTGGCTTGAAGTGGACAGGAAACCTGTCTCCATATCAATTAAAGTCTCACCCCTGCAAGACCGGTTTCTGGCCCAAAATCAAGCTTGGCTTGTTTCCTCCTGCTGTGGTGAAAATTCGGCCTCATATGCGGGCTTGGCTACCTCCATCCTTCCAGCTGGCATTTGCACTGTGGCTGGAGGATGGTCATCTGCTCCAGAGTGCCACGTTCCCTTACTGAACCTTTTGCATTACCTCCTCCAATGAGTCTTCTATAAACTGGGGCCTTTCACCTCCATAATCCTTTGGTACAATTGCAGCTTTGGTTAAAATGTGTCTATTAATTCATAATGGAGTGCTCCTCTTTAAGGACAAACATGTCTCAAAAAACTGTTGCCTCAATACAAATCAAATTACATCCTGTTGTACTTCCAGATTAGGTCCCAGTGCCCATTTTCCAGGCTTTGGGAGCTTGCTGCTATTAGTGGAAGAGGCATAATTTTCAATAATTCAACTTCTGGTAGGGAAGCCATGGCTGGGCATGGCCACTTCAGAGTAACTGTATGCAATCAAAAATTTTGGTCAAAGCAACACAGTTAGAGCTTTACATAAAAATTGTGGATCTTAGTCTGAAAAAAATGGTTGCACATCCCAACCCATTGCTAGGTATGGTTACCTGAGGGAACATTTTGAATGTCCTTTGTGCTTTTTAAATTTCAGAAAGTAGATTGGGTTTATGGTACTCCCTTGAAATGTTTTCTTCAGTGAACATAGGAACTGCAATTATTCAAATACGGGGAATTAAACCATTTGTACAGCATTATGGTTTTGCATAATCAAATTTAGATTCACTAAGTAGAAGACCAAAATACAATATTAAGACCTCCTTGATTAAAAGCTCAAAATTATAATGTTTTGTTTGTTTTTTTACGAATCTAATTCATCTCCATTATACAGCTGCAGCCATTCAAACAGCTGATTTTGTTTTACACTGTTTACATGTGGAACAGGGACTGATATTACAGAGATAAAAACAAAAAACCGCGGATGCTGGAAATCCAAAACAAAAACAGAATTACCTGGAAAAACTCAGCAGGTCTGGCAGCATCGGCGGAGAAGAAAAGAGTTGACGTTTCGAGTCCTCATGACCCTTCAACAGAACTAGGTGAATCCAAGGAAGAGGTGAAATATAAGCTGGTTTAAGGTGTGTGTGTGTGTGTGTGTGTGTGTGTGTGTGTGTGGGAGGGGGGGTGTGGGGTTGGGTGGGGGAAGAGAAGTGGAGGGGGTTGGTGTGGTTGTAGGGACAAGCAAGCAGTAATAGAAGCAGATCATCAAAAGGTGTCACAGAGAACAGAACAAAGGAACACATAGGTGTTGAAGTTGGTGATATCTATCTAAACGAATGTGCTAATTAAGAATGAATGGTTGGGGAATTAAGGTATAGCTCTAGTGGGGGTAGGGGAGCATAAAAGATTTTAAAATATTTAAAAATAATGGAAATAGGTGGGAAAAGAAAAATCTATATAATTTATTGGAAAAAACAAAAGGAAGGGGGAAGAAACAGAAAGGGGGTGGGGATGGAGGAGGGAGTTCAGGACCTAAAATTGTTGAATTCAATATTCAGTTCGGAAGGCTGTAAAGTGCCTAGTCGGAAGATGAGGTGCTGTTCCTCCAGTTTGCGTTGGGCTTCACTGGAACAGTGCAGCAAGCCAAGGACAGACATGTGGGCAAGAGAGCAGGGTGGAGTGTTAAAATGGCAAGCGACAGGGAGGTTTGGGTCATTCTTGTGGACAGACCGCAAGTGTTCTGCAAAGTGGTGGCCCAGTTTACGTTTGTTCTCTCCAATATAGAGGAGACCACATTGGGAGCAACGAATACAGTAGGCTAAGTTGGGGGAAATGCAAGTGAAATGCTGCTTCACTTGAAAGGAGTGTTTGGGTCCTTGGACGGTGAGGAGAGAGGAAGTGAAGGGGCAGGTATTACATCTTTTGCTTGGGCATGGGGTGGTTGAGGAGTTGGGGGTGATGGATGAGTGGACCAGGGTGTCCGAGAGGGAACGATCCCTACGGAATGCCGACGGGGGGGGTGAAGAGAAGATGTGTTTGATGGTGGCATTATGCTGGAGTTGGCGGAAATGGCGGAGGATGATCCTTTGAATGCGGAGGCTGGTGGGGTGATAAGTGAGGACAAGGGGGACCCTATCATGTTTCTGGGAGGGAGGAGAAGGTGTGAGGGCGGATGCACGGGAGATGGGCTGGACACGGTTGAGGGCCCTGTCAACGACCGTGGGTGGAAAACCTCAGTTAAGGAAGAAGGAGGACATGTCAGAGGAACTGGCTTTGAAAGTAACATCATTGGAACAGATGCAACGGAGGCGAAGGAACTGAGAGAATGGGATGGAGTCCTTACAGGAAGAGGGGTGTGAGGAGCTGTAGTCAAGGTAGCTGTGGGAGTCGGTAGGCTTGTAATGGATATTGGTGGACAGTCTATCACCAGAGATTGAGACGGAAAAGTCAAGGAAGGGAAGGGAAATATCAGAGATGGACCACGTGAAAATGATGAAGGGGTGGAGATTGGAAGCAAAATTAATAAACTTTTCCAAGTCCCGACGAGAGCATGAAGCAGCACCGAAGTAATCATCGAAGTACCGGAGAAAGAGTTGTGGAAGGGGGCCGGAGTAGGACTGGAACAAGGAATGTTCCACGTACTCCATAAAGAGACAGGCATAGCTGGGGCCCATCCGGGTACCCATAGCCACACCTTTTATTTGGAGGAAGTGAGAGGAGTCGAAGGAGAAATTGTTCAGTGTGAGAACAAGTTCAGCCAGACGGAGGAGATAGTGGTGGATGGGGATTGTTCGAGCCTCTGTTCGAGGTAGAAGCTAAGAGCCCTCAGACCATCCTGATGGGGGATGGAGGTGTAGAGGGATTGGACGTCCATGGTGAAGAGGAAGCGGTTGGGGCCAGGGAACTGTGCTGGACAAGCAAGCAGTAATAGAAGCAGATCATCAAAAGCTGTCACAGACAAAAGAACAAAAGAACACATAGGTGTTGAAGTTGGTGATATCTATCTAAACGAATGTGCTAATTAAGAATGGATGGTTGGGAAATTAAGGTATAGCTCTAGTGGGGGTGGGGGGAGCATAAAAGATTTAAAAATATTTAAAAATAATGGAAATAGGTGGGAAAAGAGGACTCGAAACGTCAACTCTTTTCTTCTCCGCCGATGCTGCCAGACCTGCTGAGTTTTTACTGATATTACAGAAGTGACTTAGATGAGAGGATATGAGAGGACATCTGGTCTTCTCCTGAAATACTGCCTGTTCTTTTTCCTGAGTTGAAAAGTTACATCAAATGATTTGAGTGCCACTGATTCAGTGAGACTTGCATTTATGGCAAGAAGGAAATTTTTAAAATCTCCTTCAGTATATTTCCTTTTTTATCAAATCGGAATTGTAATAGTTAACAGTCTGTGATGAGTTGATGGAGTCTGCAGTCTGCTCTCATTAAGTGATAATTATCATCTTTTCGTCTAAATTGCCCAATTCTGCTTTTCTAAATTGGTTGTGTTCCTTCGTTTAATCGATCCATGTGCACTAAAGTGAAGAAACACAGGTTTTCTTTAAGGGGAAATTACAAGAGGGTCAGATGATTTATAAGCCACAGGCACAAAAGTTGAGTGTTATGAAACAATTGTTGAAATGTTGAATGAGGTGAACTTTTTGCTTAATTTAAGAGAATTAGTTAAGACCCATTTTAATACCAAAGGTGAAAAGCCTTTGGAGATGTGTGGCAAGTGGCAATCAATTTTCTGATTTTCCTCTAGCATCATGTCAGTTTTCCATGATAAATTCAGTTAGCAAGAGCAAATGTCAAGTTGGGAGCCGTTCTGCTGCGTCCTTTTGTTGGGGTGGTGGGGGGGCGACGGGGGGGGGTGGGTGTGAGGCACTATCGTTTTGCTGAATCATATAATTTTACAGCACAGAAGGAAGCAATTCAGTCCATTGCATTTGTGCTGACTTTCTGAAGGGTTAGCCACTTCCATTCTTTTGCCCTTTATATTTTGCAAATATTTATTCTCTTTCCTTTAAAAGCTTCAGAACCCGATGAAAAATCATGTAGACAGGACTCAAAACTTTAACTCTGTTTCTCTCTCTACAGATGCAGCCAGCCCTGCTGAGTTTTTCCAGCACTTTTGATTTCAGATTTCCAGCATCTACAGTATTTTGCTTTTAGAAGTGTAAGTGCATCAAGTCGAGAGTCCTCAGTTCCATGTCCCTTCACCATTATGCCTCTCATGATCTTGCACACACACACTTCTCTGCCAGCAATGAGCTAGAGTATCATTTCTTTTATTTAAGGTGCCATTCATTGTGTGCAAGCCATTGATGAAGGCCTGAGTGCACTTGTTTGATGCTCCATTCAACTGACTCACTCTTTATATGGGTGAAGATATCACTGCAAAGGTCTCTGGCATCAGACTGCTCATGTTTCACATGGTCTCCTCCAATCTCTCTATAAACGTGCACAGTGAGACTGCAATAACTGTCATAGCTTTAAGCATTCTCTGCTGCTGCTCCAGAAATGTCCTCTTCATGGCCCCTGGAGTATATGCATCCAGTTGAATGCATTTTGGAGAGTCCTACATCCTCAGACACAAACTCTCCACTGTTGTCCCTGTCTCTGCCATTTGCTCTTGTTCACATGTGATGAGAGAGTTACCATTTTACTTTACTATTTACTTTACTGATCCCTACCTGAGCTGGCCTGCATGACTCCTGTGACAGTGCCCAGAGGGAGTGACCTCCTCAAAGGAGTCAACCTCACCATCATCATTATCATTGTTGCCATCAGTGAGCTGGAATGCCACCTGTGTGCCATCTTGTGGAAGATTAAAGATGTGAATCAGTACTGTCAAGGTGGGAAAATTTAAAATTGCCTTTTTGCACGTGATCATATTTCACTCATTGCTGACACTTCAGAGTGTTGTGTGCCAATTCATTGTTTGATATTTAATCCTGTCACCAGGTAATTGCGAGGTTCCTCATCGCTGACAACCAGGTTTCCATGACTCCACTGATTTCATTCGCCTCTCTCTCTGCACTTGTTAAATGTGAGATGGCTGGAGGGCAATCTCCAGTTCTCTGCCTCTCTCTTGTGTTCATTGCTCTCTTCTCCTGCAAGGAATGAAGGAAGGGAGCTTTGTGTGAGAATTACGGAATAAGTTGAACAGATGGATGGAGGGAGAGGCATGACGTTGCATGAGAATGAAGGCGAGTGCCAGAGATGGATGGACAGATTAGGGATGTGAAGAAGATTAGAATGGGTACATCTAGGTTGGTGGGAGGAGTGCAGTGCAGGAGTAGGCTTGAGAAGACAGAGTGAGGAGGTTGGGGTGATGCACATCAGGATATAGGTGAATGTGCACTGCTGTCACCTTTCCTGCCCTGCTTAGATCATTGAACCTTCATTATATCTGGGAATACTGCTGATGTCTTGTGCCACTTCCACCCACTATTGGGGTCCCCATTGGCTTCTTCCTCCTGTCGTTAGGGAACAGTGCATCCCTCTGACACCTCAGCAGCACATGCAGAGAGGTGTTGCTGAATTGGGGAATTGCCTTTGACCTTCTGCTTTCCATGGAAAGAGATGTTACTCTCTTCTTCGCAAACTCTCCAACTGCTTCAACTTGCAAATTTGGAGTGTCCCTTTAAATAATGGAGTTGAAATCATGCCAGTTGGGTCATCATCATGCCCTTTGACATTTATTGGTTGGGAAAACCTGATATCACTTGTTAATGCAGTGGCAGGCTGAAAAAGCCACTGACAGGCGCGCTTCACTTACTTCCAGGTTTCTGGTGTGCTATCTGGTGCCCTGCTCCCTTAAATTCACAAACTTAAAATCCAGCCCAATATAAATCATTGATCTGAAATGTTGGCCATGGCTTTTGTGGAGACTCATGGAGCTTCTAAAATGGCAGAAGGGACCCAGGTGCAGAAGTCTTTCTCCTACTTCCGACGGATCAATTTTTCCTGATAGGGGAAAGGTGATAGGGTGTGATTCACACAGAAGGGAAACTCGGTGCTTGAGTTCAAACAGACCCCATTGGAGCCACTGCAGAAGGTTTAACCCACAGTGCGGGAGTCACAAATTTATGGTGTAGACATAAAGGCTCTTGAAGGGTGTATAAGGTGGATAAGGTCTGTTCAAGTGCCATGATGTGAAATTATTTAAACTCCCAGCCCTTTAAAAATGAAAACAAAAACAAGCTGTCAATGTCAATGAGAGTCCTAGCAGTTTCAATAGTTACATACATACGAACATACAAATATATGAATTAGGAGCAGAAATAGGCCATTCGGCCACTCAGGCCTGCTCTGCCATTCAATAAGATCATGGCTGATCTGTTTGTGTTTTGAATTCCACATTCCCATCAACCTCTGATAATCTTTGATTCCTTTGCCTAACAAGAATCAATCTACCTCTGCCTTAAAAATATTCAGTGATCTCCTGCCTCCACCGCCTTCTGAGGCAGTGAGTTCCAAAGTCGTACAACCCTCTGAGGGAAAACATTTCTCTTAATGTCTGTCCTAAAAGGGCAACGCTTAATTTTAAAACAGTGTCCCTAGTTCTGGACTCACTCACAAGAGGAAACACTCTTTCCACGTTGACCTTGTCAAGACTGTTCAGGATCTTATATACTTCAATCAAGTCAACCCTCACTCTTCTAAACTCCAGTGGAAACAAGGCCAACCTTTGCTCATAAGACAGCTTGCTCATTCCAGGTATCAATCTGGTAAGCCTCCTCTGAACCGACACCAATGCATTTACATCCTTCTTTTAATAAGTAGGCCAAAACTGCACACAGTATTCAAGATGTGGTCTCATCAATGTCCTTTATAACTGAGGCATAACATCCTTACTCTTATGTTCCATTCCTCTCATAATAAAGGGCAGCATTCCATTAACCTTCTTAATTACTTGCTGTACCTGCATACTAATTTTTTGTGACTCATGCACTAGAACACCTAGATCCCTCTGCGGCTAGGAGTTCTGCAGCCCTTCTCTGTTTAAGTAATGCTCTGCTTTTTTATTCTTCCTGCCAAAGTGAACAAGTTCACATTTTCCCACAATATATTCCATCTTTCAAATTTTTGCCCACTCATTTAACCTATCTATGTCTGTCTGCAACCTCCTTATGTCCTCTTCACAACATACTTTCTGACCTATTTTTGTGTCACCAGCAAATTTAGCTACCATGCCTTTGCTCCACTCATCTAAGTCATTGATATAAATTGTAAAAAGTTGAGGCTCTTGCACATCACCCACTTGTCATATGCTGCCAATCAGAAAATGACCCATTCATGTACTCTGTATTTTCCAACCAATCTTCTATCTTTGTTAATATGTTACCCCCCCCCAACCTACACCATGAGCTTTTAATTTCCACAATAACCTTTGATGTGGCATCTAATCAACTGCCTTCTGGAAATCCAAGTACAGTACGTCTACAGACTCCCTTTATCCACAGCACGTGTTACTCCTTCAAAGAACTCTAGTAAATTGGTTAAACATGATTTCCCTTTCACAAAACCATGCTGACTCTTCCCAATTACCTTGAGTTTTTCTAAGTGTCCAGCTATAACCTGCTTAATGATCAATTCTAGTGCCTTCTCCATGATAGATGTCAAGCTAACTATCCTATATTGTCCTGTTTTCTGCCTCCCTCCCTTCTTGAACAGAAGTGTCACATTTGCTACTTTCCATTCTGATGGAACCTTTTCAGAATCTAGCGAATTTTGGAAAATTATCACCAAAGCATCTACTACCTCATCAGCCACCTCTTTTAAGACCCTAGAATGAAGTCCATCAGGACCAGGAGATTTGTCAGCCCACAGCTCCATCAGTTTGCTCAGTACCTCTTCCCTAGTGATTGTAATTTCACCAAGTTCCTCTCTCCCTTCCACCTCCTGATTTACGGCTATTATTGGAATTTTTTTATCTTCTATCGTGAAGCCAGAAGCAAAATATTTGTTGATTTCATCTGCCATTTCCTTATTATCTCCAATTAACTCTCCATTCTCACTCTCTAGAGGACCAACACTCTGCTTACTCTCTTCTTTTTAAATACATGTAGAAACTCTTACTATCCATTTTTACATTTCTAGCTAACTTCCTCTTATGCTCTAATGTATTTCTCCTGATTAACCTTTTAGTCATTCTCTTCTGTTCTTTATATTCTGACCAATCATCTGACCTGCCACTCATCTTTGTGCAGTTATATGCTTTTTCCTTAAGTTTGACACTTTCTTTAATTTATTTAGTTAACCATGGATGGTGGGTATACCCCTTAGAATTTTTCTTTAGAGCAGGAATATGCTTATTCTGAGTATTCTGAAATATCCCCTTAAATGTCTGTCACTGCTTCTCTATTGATCTATCCTCTAACCTCATATTCCAGTTCAGCTTCAGCTAGCTGGGTTTTCATGCCCACCTTTATTTATGTTCAAAATATTAGTCTTAGACCCATTCTTCTCCCTTTCAAACTGGATGTAAAATTTAATCATATTGTGGTCACTGCTTCCTCCCAGTGCCTTTACTCTTAGATCATTAATTAATCCTGTCACATTACACAATACCAAATCTAATATAACTTGCTCTCTGTTTTTTTTACAGAACTTGCCTCTAAGAAGCTATCTCAAAAACATTCCAGTTTATATGTAGATTATGATTATTGCTGTCCCTTTATCACAAGCATCCAATATTTCTTCTTGAATACTTTGTCCTACATTATGGCTATTGTTAAGGGGCCTGTAAACCACTCCCACTGGTGACTTCTTTCCCCAACTATTCCTCATCTCCACCCAAACCAATCTTACATCCTGATCTCCTGAACCAAGATCATCTCTAACTATTGCACCAATGCCATCCTTGATTAACAGTGCTACCCCTCCACCTTTACCTAGCTTCCTATTCTTCTTGAACGTCATGTACCCCTCAATATTCAGGACCCAATCCTTGTCAGCCTGCAGTCATGTCTCTGTTATGGCAATCAGATCATACTTATTTACTCCAATGTGTGCTATCAATTTACTTTGTTATGAATGCTATTCACATTCAGACACAGAGTCTTCAGTTTTGTCATTTCGTCAACTTTGTAACATCTAGTCTTGACTGTTGGTGTTGTTAGGTTTTTCACTCTGTCCCTTCCTTCCATTCTCTGACCCTTATTTCCTATGTTACTATTTTGCTCTCCTGCCTTGACTCTACCCCTTGATTTGCTACATCAACCCAAGCATGATCCCTCACCCCACCTTGTTTAGCTTAAAGTCCTCTCTCTTTCCCTAGTTATACAGCTCAATACAACACTGGTCCCAGCATGGTTCAGGTGTAGTTTATTTTTCTAAGAGATTAAGCACTTGAGATTGAAAAGGTTTGAATGAGCTTTCATGAACGGAAATGTTGTTTACTATATTGAAGGCCATAATCAGTCTGTATTACATTTTTAGAACTTCATTTTCTTTCATCTCAACATGGCTCCTTGCGTCTGCCCATGGTGGATACTGGGTGGGTTGGTGTGGAGGGTATAGGGACAAGGATGGTGGTTACTGATATGACTTGGCATGTGGCAAAGGTTGGCATGGGGGCTAAAAGGGTCCATGAGGGTGGGTGGGGGCATTAGTTGGCAATGAATTGGCCTGGGGAGTTGGTGGGAGTGTGATGGGGTGAAGGCTAGAGGGTCTAAAATGTAACCACACAACTGGGATAAAGTCACAGAGAACCGAGGCAGACCTTATAACCAGCTCGACTCACCTCTGTGGCCACCTCCAATCTGCTTCCGAGGGTGGTGGGCCTGACTCTATTCCTCACCTGCCTCCCAAGGAGCAAAAACTGTGCCGCTGGGGAGCCTTTTTAATGGAGATGGGTGTAATGAGCCAGGAACTTTCCTGAATCGAGCTACCCGCCCAGGTAATGAAAATCCAGCTCATTAACACTGCTTCTCTCTCTACAGATGCTGCCAGAAGTGTTGGGTATTTCAAGTATCCAGCATCCATAGTCCTTTGTTCTTAATTTAGCATGTATCTGTTTGGAATGATTGTTTAATGAGTCAGTAATTAGAAACTGGAAGTTGGTCCCAACTTATTTCCCAAAAGTAACAGGCCATGCTTCATCATCTTTGAACTCCTTGCTCTGTGTTTTAAGTCTCTGGCCAATATATTGTCTTTCCTTACATTTGTTGTCTCTTGTTTTCATCTCTATTTATTCACTAGTTTCTATTTGCTTTTCCCTTAATCTTTTCCTACATACATGGAACTACACAATGAATCAATAGGTTTCGAGTCACTATAATCTTTCTTTCCTCGGGCCTAATGAGCCTAGGGCCTCGTTACTTGTATTGATTTTGTGGTGCTATCCGCCAACATTTTACTTTTTTTTGCGTTCAATTTAAATTCTAATTTTGCAAGTCTGTGTTCACAGATTATTTTACTTGTTCATATGAGACTTTAACCATCAAGCAACAGGAGACAATCTGGTGAAGTAACTCAAGAAGCTGTACTTATGTTATTAAGTAATACTTAATAAAGCAGGGCAGCAACTTTATGGGTGTACTACGGTTCTTGCTTCCTGGTGCAACTTAGGCACAGGTTGACACTCGGACTTCCTCTCCATCATCTCTGTGGTCCTCTGCTGGAAAGCAGGCTATGTAAACTTCAACTTCAAACTTGAGTCGTGCATCTTTGTCACCGGAAGCTACTGTTTATTAACCCTTTCCAAACCACAACCTGACCAGTGGTACCCCTGAACTTTGACTAGCCCAGGCAGTGCATGCTTAGATCCTGGTTGGCTCTGTGATGCATGTACAAGGCATGGTCACTTGCTGACTACTCTGAGCTCATTGTCTTGGATTTTGCCTAATTGGTGTGACTTCCTAATTAAATCTTATCTTACTGTGCCTGCTGATTAAATCAAATACTTATCAATTTCTGTCTATGATTTGTAGAGTGAATCAGTCACTTATCTGTCTACTTTTAGAGGCCACCTGCTGGGTGATGTGGCTGGTGTGTTTGGAATGAATATTTTGAAAACAAATCACAAGGTTACTTATAACTTTAAGTAAAGAATATCAAACTAATACAGGGAATTACACAGGTAATGCTTAAAAATCTATATAGAGTGCAGGCTGAATTTTCCCAGAATTGCACCAAGTGTGGTAGTGGGCGGGTAAAATGGAGTCCAACCCACTGATGAAAATGGCAATTTTCACGCTGTGTCTTCCTGAGCCCATTTCATTATGTATTCATTCCCGAGAGACACCTCGTTTCCATGGCGGGCAGGTTCTCATTCGCCTGCTTGCCATCACTTCGCTGTTGCATCACGCCTGCCGCCATCTTTAAAAGGAAGCTGCCAGCAAAACACTCATCTCCACCAGCTCACCACCGCTGCCCGGGAGACAAGACCAGCAAAGGTAAAAAGACTGCAGCCCCCCGCCCCCAGCTTCAATGATGGGTCCCTCAAGCAACTGCTGGATGCCGTGGAGGCCTGTCAGGATGTGCTCTACCCCCGCTCTGGCTACAGGATGGGTAGCAATGTCACCAACCTGGCTTGGGAGGTGGTGGCAGTGGTGGTCAGTGCAAATACCCTGCTGAGGGGGACAGCCATCCAGTGCTGCAAAAGGATGAATGATGTCCTCCATTCCGCCAGGGTAAGTCACTCTTTTCATCACTCTCAGCTGAAACACTCACAAACCCATCACTATCCCACGGGGCCCTCACTCACTGCCTGTGCAAGGGACATCACCATTCGCTCTTTCATACACACCGTCATTGTCCTCATCTGGTCCATGGGACCACTCACCACCCACACAGGCCAGGCATACTTATCATCTGGCCCAGCAGGTGTCCTGATACACTCTCCCCATCTCTATCCACGCAGGGCAAAAGGAGGGAAAGGTCTTTAGGGGGTGGTGGTGTGAGTCAGCTTCACCTCTGACTTCTGAGCGGTTCGAATCGCTCCCACTCCCTGGGTTCTAGACCTTGGACTTATTTGGGGGTTGTGACAAAGTGCAGCAGACAACTGGTTTTGGTGCAAGAAAAAAACTGAGTTTATTGAAGTCACAAATGAACTTATAACAGTAGGATTACACTGATATTATACAGACTTACAAAGTACACTTAGTTAAGAATGGGGAACACACAGCATAATGAGGGAAAATCACACTACTAATCCCCTTACCCTTGTCCCACCCCCAAAACCTAACTAAATTGAACTAGGAGAGATCAGGGATCATGCTCACCAACCCAGGGTTCCTTGACAGTTCGGAATCCAGCCAGGTAAGCCAGTTGCAGTTTTGGGGTACGCTCTTTGTGTCCTCTGGGACCTGCCGTCCCCACGTGGTCTTGGTCTGTGGAATCCGCGAAGGTTCTTCAGTTGAGTGGAGGACACAGTTGTGGGTGGTCGATCTTCGTGGAGGGCTGCGGTTGCGGCCTTGTTATCTTCGGTTGAGCCTGCCACCCCGTGCCCCTCGCCGTGATGTTGCCTGCGGGCCTGCAAACCTCCAGATCTTCTTGCTTAAACTCTGTTTCAACCATTTCAAAACTGGCCACCCTCCTGCTAGCTGGTTTCTCTCTCTCTCCTTCATAAATGACTGGGTCAGTTATACTGTCTTCGAATTTCTTATCAGAATCCAAATCAAGGTTAGTTCTTTGTTTGATTTTGGTGGGCTTCCCCCGGTGATTGTTGTCTCGTTGTTTTTAATGGGTTCGCATGATGTTTATCATTGTCCTCCTGCCCCTATAACTAGTTTTGAACTGAAAGCCATTGTATGTGCGGAGAATTGATGGTTTTGCATAATTGCATTGATTGTGCCTTCCTGCCTTAGTAGTTAGTAGCGATTATTTATGCAAGATTTTGATGGGCTTTAGTTTCGTGTAACATGAAGTCTTTCACTGGTTTGATTGTTTCAAAGGGAAGAATGCGTATTCTGTCTCCTTTTGTTGTCTGGTTTCATGCAAAAAAAAATGCACTCAACAAGCCCGGGCATGTCCAGTTCCAGGACTTCATGGGCCTAGCCTCCCGTCTGCAGGGTTCTACACTTAACTCAGCAGTTTAAAAGTCCAAAAGTCATATCCTTGTTGATGATTTGAAAAATGTGGGAATTTTGAGAACCCTTCAGGTTGCAGACAGGTGGAAGGCTGCTGGAATTCAAAGTTCTGACATAATTTGAAAACAGAGCCATCCAGCTGGCCGGTGATGACCGAGATTGGTCTTGTGCTGACGGTGAGGTCAGCGCTGCTCTACCAACTGAGGATCCAGTAGTGCAACATCCATCAGACAACCATGCTGTGAGTGATGTGTCTTTCACAGGCCACTGCCATGCACTAATTATCTCTTCTTGCTTTCGCAGGCACATCTGGGAAGCAGCTGATGGAATCCACAACCCAGGGCCTCCAATCAAGCCCCAAAGTCAATCATGACCAAAAGCTTTCAAGCAAACTCCGAAGAAATCTCTGAAGTGGAATCTGAAGGCACCCTCCCTGAAGTCCTGTCACAGCACTCACCCACAATCTCCACCAGCGCAGAGACAAACACTTCGGTGGGACCTAGCTTTAAAATAGCCCCGGGATCACAATCTGGTGAGCACATCGCAATTTCTGATCCACAGCAGGCGGAGGCAGGGATTTCCCAGGTCCCCGACACTTGGAGGATGGTTGGAGGCCAGGACGTTGCTGAGTCAGATGACGAGCCTCCAGAGGATGCCTGACAAAATCATCACAGACAGGGCATCACAGTCAACAGGCTACCTCCGCCTCCGATGTGGATGTCCGGGGAGCACAAAGACGTAACGGCAGGGTTAGGAATATCAAGGAGAATTTGTTGCACAGCCTGGGCCTGTGCACTTGTATACAATGTTCACTGTTGTCAATAAACTCCCAAGAATGTCTCCCTGCCTAAGGCTCCTTGTCCTAATGAACAATTTTCTTGTTACTCAGATGTGAAACATTTCTGCAGCTGTCTCAGTCCAGGGCCTCTTCCCTGTGCTCTGTGTGGCCTTCAGACCAAAGTAATGGTCCAGCCTCACACTCGCTGGAAACATTACTAATGCCTACACCTCAACAGTGCTGGTCAATGCTGCCAAAATGTAGTGGGCAGGCATCACAGAGTTCCGCCATTGTCTCTGTGCTCTCAGCAACTTTAAGGTGGGGCTGGCCACCATCACACCAGCATCAGCGCCCAGTGACACTGTCCACCAGCTCCTGAAGGACTGAGATGGTGAAGGTGAGCACAGCGTCAGATGTGTCTAAAGTTTCATGGCAGCGTCTCTGAGATGGCCCTGACCATGGAGCACAAGCGAGCTGCCCTTGGCCAGACAGGGGTCAGACAATCTCAGAGGCTGTGTGAAGATCTATGGAGTATCCTCACTGCATGTTGTCACCATCTTCCTGCAATAGAGTGACTATTAGGACCTCCACTGCATTTCCATGACAGGAGCATTCTCACAGAGGGTATTGGCACTGCAATAAGCCAGACTGGAGTCAAATGTCCACAACTGCGATGTGAGGATCTACGGGGACACTTTACTGCATGTCGTGATCATCCTCCACAAATCTAGCAGCTATGAGGGCCTCCCAAGTGCGCCTGACTCCTCTAGCCAGTGTGAGAGCCTCACTCCCGTTGTTGTAACCACTGAGGACCTCCTCAGCCTCATTCCGGTTGACATCCTCCTCATCAGAAGAGACGTGCAGCTTCTCCGTTTCCTCCTCAGCCAGCTCCTCTCCCCTTTGCAGCACCAGGTTGTAAAGGGTGCAGCAGTGACTGCTCCATGGCCAGCATTGGCGAGGAGATTACACAATGTGTGCAGTCCAACTGCTCCGTGGTCCAATAAAGTGGTGCCGGGGGGTTTGAGGGCGGGGGTGGGGTAAGGTATGGAGTGCTTGATGGCCCTTTGGTGCCTCCACGTTGCTTGCCTGGGTGGGCAGGCTAGGAGCCCAACCCCAATCTTATCACTGTGGCTGCGCCTGACCTGTCTTAGTTGCTGAGGCATGGTCAGTTTATACAGGTCTCCCTAATCTCCACCTTAAAAATATTCAGTGACCCCGCCACCACCAGCTTCTGAGGCAGAGAATTCCAAAGTTGCACTAGCCCTCTGAGAGAAAAAAGTCCCCTCATCTCTGTCCTAAATGAGCAACTTCTAATTTTAAAACAGTGTCCCCTAGTCATGGACTCACCCACAAGAGGAAACATCCTTTCCACGTCCACCTTGTCAATACCGTTCAGGATCTCATATACTTCAATCAAGTCACCCCTCATGCTTCTAAACTCCAGTGGAAACAAGCCCAGTCTGTCCAACCTTTCCTCATAAGACAAACCGCTTCCATCGCTTACCCTGCCCCCCACCTTGATTGCCTATGTGCAGGATGCAGTGCCAGGGCAGCATTTGACACCAACCCCTCTTAAGTTGCTTCCAAGGCTGGGCAGCATTTGCCCCCAAACACACCCCCACCCCTCAGCAGTCAGGGCCAGGTATCAGTTTCCCCTGCCCCCCTGCGCCCCTGAGGCCTGTAAACAGCGGGTGAGCTGTGGTGAATACTGCTACTCTCTCATCTCAATTCCCCCAAAGTGAAGGCCGCCAAGTGCATGTTGCCTGCCTGCTGTTGTGAAACATGTCAGCATGCTTTCCCGCTGACATGGACGGACAATACAGTCGGGTCCAAGAGCCTGGCAGGATGGCTTTTTAATTATATGCTAATGTATTACAATTAGCTCCCCGCCAACTGATGGCAGGAAACGTGGTCTGCCATTGGTGGGCTGAGCAGAAGATCGAGACCTGCCTTTAAGCCGTCATGAAGTGGGTCCCGTGATATTTACTGCGCATGGTATCTATCATGCCCACCACCAGCAGGCTATGAAAATTCTGCCCTGTGTAAAATCTATATGCATAGCAATAATCAGTGTTTAAAGGGTGAGGTGGTGAAATATCTTTATACCTTCAGTCAATACAGTCATGAGCAGCAATAATCAGTGTAGTGACAGGACATTGTTCATCCAAACTTGAATGATTGCACGCCTCGCACTGTTTTAGCTGCAACCTGCAAATAACATTATCTGCTTTCAAAACAATGGTCACATGATACTAAGGTATTAACGTGTAATCAATTAATATACTTTGATTGTGCAATTATAATGAAATTATTAAACATCACTTTCCCTACATGTTTCCCATCTTGAAGCTGAAAATGCCTGTGCATTTGATGTCTCATATAATAATTTGTTTTGATCCCATCTCCATCATCAAAATGGAATGGATCCTACTTAAATATTCTCAGTAAACTGTCATAGTCCATTGGAGTCGAACGTCTATTTTCTGTGGCCTCATTTGCAGTGGCTATCCATACTCGACCTGATCCCCAAGCAGAAAGAGTTCCTGTTGAGACAGCATTGATGAGTATCAGCAATTGTATTAGTCCAAGCATCCTTCTGATCGACAGGAAACTGAAAGAAAAAAAGTGGAATGAGCGGTTTGTCTTATGAGGAAAGGTTGGACAGACTGAGCTTGTTTCCACTGGAGTTTAGAAGCGTGAGGGGTGACTGGATTGAAGTGTATAAGATCCTGAACGGTATTGACAAGGTGGATGTGGAAAGTATGTTTCCTCTTGTGGGTGAGTCCACGACTAGGGGGCACTGTTTTAAAATTAGAAGTCGCCCTTTTAGGACAGAGATGAGGGGACTTTTTTCTCTCAGAGGGCTAGTGCAACTTTGGAATTCTCTGCCTCAGAAGGTGATGGCGGTGGGGTCACTGAATATTTTTAAGGTGGAGATTGACAGATTCTTGTTAGGCAAGGGAATCAAAGGTTATCAGGGGTAAATGGGAATGTGGAATTTGAAACACAAACAGATCAGCCATGATCTTAAAGAATGGCGAAGCAGGCTCAAGGGGCTGAATGCTACTTCTGCTCCTGTTTTGTGTGTTCGGAGTATTTATTCTTGCACAGCTTTTAAGTGATTGATATGGTACCTCCTGTCTTTACCCTTTGGCTTCTCGTTTCCCTGGAATTGTACCAAATATACAGCTGGATTCAATCTGTACATCATGGAAAATGGTCCTTTCCATTTTGGTTCAAACACATTTTCATTTTTACTGTAATTGGGTACCACACCCATGTTCTCTCTCTGGAATTCAAAGGTCTTACTTTCTTACCGAAGTATTTCTTGGCTTGCTCCTTTGGCTTTCCCAAGTTCACTGTGACATGCTGGTTTAACTCGCCTGTATATTCTACTCAAAAACAAAAACAGAATTACCTGGAAAAACTCAGCAGGTCTGGCAGCATCAGCGGAGAAGAAAAGAGTTGACGTTTCGAGTCCTCATGACCCTTCGACAGAACTTGAGTTCGAGTCCAAGAAAGAGTTGAAATATAAGCTGGTTTAAGGTGTGTGTGTGGGGGGCAGAGAGAGAGAGAGAGAGAGAAGTGGAGTGGGGGTGTGGTTGTAGGGACAAACAAGCAGTGATAGAAGCAGATCATCAAAAGACTATCTGTTCTAGCCACTTGGAACTGCAAGCTTCCTGTGTCCTTGGACCAGGTGCAGTCAGTGTCAGGTGGCCTGGAACTTCGTAAGTCTCTCTGTCATGGGCTGAAATGGGGAGATTGCTGCCATTCTTTAAGGTGTTGGTTTTATAGCCATGAGGCATAAAGGCAGCATGTTAGCCCACTGAATGGAGTGATCTGTACATAACTTCTTTAACATTGTTTTTTAAGGTTCTATTTCCCCTTTTGACTATACCAGAGAACTGAGGATGATGGGAAATATGCAATTTGTGTGTGATTCCCAATAATTTCTGCCGATTGGTAAAAATATTTCCCGTGAAATGTGATCCTTTGTCGCTGTCTACCTGTGATAGCAGTCCCCACCTATTGATCACCCCATTCAATAAGATTTTAGCTGCAGTAAGAGTAGTATTAGTGGTATTAGACCGAAAGGGGGGGCCTTAATCCATTTCGTGAATTGGTCAATCATGACCAATGCATATGTGTAGTTACCTAGGGTGGCTAACAGGGGGTCAATAAAGTCTATCTGCTGATGCGTCCATGGCCCATCAGGGGTTGGAACACTCCATTAGAGGGCCTTATTGTTGGATGATGGGGAGTTCTGCTGGGGGCATGGCGGACACTGTGCTACATACTGGTTTACTGTATCCTGCATATCAGGCCACTAGGCTATATTAGCAATTTTCCAGTAAGTAACCTCAGCAAAATAATGACCACCTACAGATGGGAGTGGAACAAGAATAGTAACTCCTGTCCCATGTCAGGGGGCATACACACAATGGGACATCTGCCTGCTGACTGGTATATCAGCAACCGAGTATCTGAATTGTGAACCTTAGACATAGCTGTGTTTGGGGCCCCACGGGGTTGGCTGGGAAAGAGGATTACCTTGTTTATGCCATTCGATAGTGATAGCATACAGTTCCTTGCTGCTGGAGGGATCCTAGATCTAACGGACCACAGACTGATAAGGGAAGGCAATGGTTGACACACTCTGGTTCCCATTCTCCTGACACAGCCACTTCTTTGGCTACCTTGTCAGTCTCTGTGTTGGCCCTCACTGTGGGATTGCCCTCTCTTGTGGGCAGCTACTTTTCCAATATGACAGGGTTTGGTGTGATTGTTCACTGCTGTCCATGGCACCTTTAATCATTGGTCATGGGTTAAGGGTTTACCTTCAGTATTACTGTATGAATTTTTGTGGTAAAGGGGGAGGGCCAACACTGGTAGCATTGATAGCATAGGCACTGTCAGACCAAATATTAATCGATAGATTAGATGTCTCTCTGATAGCAGAGAGAGAGTATTTTGGCATGCTGGGAGGAATGTCTACTGCAGCGTCTTTTAATAATTCCTCCTGATAGTATCACCATGTAACTGGTACATGGCACTCCCTGAAGGTGATAGGAAGAACCATTCACAAACACATCATTAATTCCAAATAAATTCTCTCTCCATCAACGAACTGCAGGTTGTTAAACTTTTTACCCAGCTGCCAAGTCTCATATTCTAGCTAATATATGATGGTGTAGCTCTTTGTTTGCTATCATAGAGCCAACCAGGACTGACACAGCATAAGGATTTCTAATGACAAGAAAGCAGCTTCCATCTGCACTCCTTTAAGTAACAAAGAATTATTCTCCATAGGAAAAGAATTACTCGTCAACAAATCAAGCTCTTGTCTGCTGCACTAGACTACTTGAGGAGGGAAGGGAAAAATGAAAATATTTATCTAGCCTCTGTAAAAAAATATTTTATTAATATACTTAAAGGGGCAAATGAGCACATTCACGTTCTTGTAGAATAGTCGGTTAATGGTTAGGGTAATGAAATAATGATGTATATCATGATATAGTGACAGAAGCAGTCATGTGCAAGAGACTGAGAAGAAAAAATGGAATAATCTGTGTAAGAGAGAGATGTACTTACCTAGAAGCTTGGTATGTACTATTGTGAAAATAAAGGAGCTTTTGAAGAAACAGACTGGAGTTTGATCCAAATCACTCAGAATTAGCAGGAAACATTCCCAATCCAGAACAGGCCACAAGTTACCCGAAGAGAGATCCAAATAGTATTCAAAGTGTAAACCAAATCACAAAGCAATTCAGAATGTGAATCTAATTTCCATTCAACCAGTTTTATAGGTATTAATAATTACAGTTATGTCATTCCTCTAATATATTGTGTGTATATTTTTCACAACGTCACTGAATGCTTATCAGGAATAGGAACCCTAGCTGATATTTTTGCCCATCCACGCTCGAGTCCTTGGAGCCAATTGCCTTGCCTCAGCTGCTGGCCAATTTAAATCAACTAAAGGATTAGAAATCAAAGCTGCAGGCCTCAGATTTGTAAAGGTTTGTTCCACACCAATCCCTGAACTAGGCTACCGTAGGGAACACAATTGATTGCTTTCAGACATTATTGTCTCGTTGAATACATGTAACAAACTTATTTTGGTGTCTTCATACTAGATATAAGACAGTTGAACATCACTGACTAATCCTGTAAACAGATCTTTCCTTAACATTATACAGGTAAGTGAACTATACTCAGTACTGAAGGAGTGAGAGAGGAGCCGGGAGATAAAAGAGTGTGAGAAGAAGCGAGAACAGAGCTGGGAGATAAAAGAACATGAGAAGAAACAAGAGAGGAGCTGGGAGTCCCTTGACATTCAATGGCATTACCATCACTGAATCCCCCACTATCAGCTTCCTGGGGTTACCATTGACCAGAAACTGAACTGGACTAGCCACATAAATACTGTGGCTACAAGAGCAGGTCAGAGGCTAGAAATCCTGTGGTGAGTAACTCACCTCCTGACTCCCCAAAGCCTGTCCACCATCTACAAGGCACAAGTCAGCAGTGTGATGGAATACTTGCCACTTGCATATGTGCAGCTCCAACAACAATCAAGAAACTTGAGATCATCCAGGACAAAGCAGCCTGCTTGATTGACACCTCATCCACAAACATTCATTCCCTCCACCATCGATGCACAGTAGCAGCAGTGTGTAACATCTACAAGATGCACTTCAGAAACTCACCAAGGGTCCTTAGACAGCACCTTTCAAACCCACAGCTACTAGCATCTAAAAGGACAAGGGCAGCAGATAGATGAGAGCACAACGACCTAGAAGTTCCCCTCCAAGTCACTCACCATCCTGACTTGAAACTGCATCACCATTCCTTCACTGTCCCTGGGTCCAAATCCTGGAACTCCCTCCCTAACAGCATTGTAGATATACTTACACCATATGGACTGCAGCGGTTCATGAAGGCAGCTCACCACCACTTTCTCAAGGGAAATTAGGGATGGGTAATAAATGCAGGTCTAGCCAGCGATGCTCATATTCCATGAATGAATAAAAAATATTAAAACAGTGCAAGGAGGAGTGAGAATGAGCTGGAAGATAAAAGAAAGCGAGAAGGAGTGAGAGGTAAGCTGGGAGATAAAAGAGTGCGATGAGGAGCGAGAGAGAAGCTGGGAGAAAAAAGAAGTGAGAAAGGAGTGAGAGAGGAGCTGGGAATAAAGGAACGGGGGAGGAGTCGGGAGATAAAGGAGATAGCTGCTGCTGTTGCTGCTGCTGTTGCTGGTGCTGGGGATGGTGCTGGGGTTGGTGCTGGGGTTGGTGCTGCTGCTGGTGCTGGCGTGGGTGATGGGGCCGCTGCTGGGGTTGGTGCTGCTGCTGGTGCTGGCGTGGGTGATGGGGCCGCTGCTGGGGTTGGTGCTGCTGCTGGTGCTAGGGTTGGTGCTAGGGTTGGGGCTGGGGCGTGATCCAGGGTTGGGTTTGGTGCTGGGGTTGGTGTTGCTGCTGTGGTTGGTGCTGGGGTGGGTGGTGGGGTTGGTGCTGCTGCTGGTGCTGGAATTGGTGCTGCTGCTGATGCCAGGGTTTGGTCCTGGGGTTGGTGGTGGAGTTGGTGCTGCGGTTGGTGCAGTTGCCGGTGTTGGGGTTGGTGCTGCTCCTGGGGGTGGTGGTGGGGTTGGTATTGGGGTTGGTATTAAGGTTGGTTCTGGGGTTGGTGCTGGGTTGGTGCTGGGGTTTGGTGCTGGAGTTGGTTCCTGGGGTTAGAGCTGGGATTGGTGATGGGTTTGGAGCTGGGGTTGGTGCTGGTGCTGGTGCTGGAGTTGGTGCTGGGGCTGGTAATTGAGTTTGATCCTGGGGTTGGTGCTGCAGTTTGGTCATGGCGTTAGAGCTGAGCTTGGTGCTGGGGTTAGTGCTGCTACTGCTGCTGTGGTTGGTGATGCTGCTGCTGCTGGGGTTGATACTGGTGCTTGGGTGGGTGGTGGCATTGCTGATGGGGTTGGTGATGGGGCTGGTACTGGGGTTGGTGGTGAGGTTGGTGCTGGGGTTGGTGCTGCTGCTGGTGCTGGAGTTGGTACTGGGGTTGGTGCTTGAGTATGATCCTGGGGTTGGTGCTGCAGTTTGGTCCTGGCTTTAGAGCTAGGGTTGGTGATGCTGCTGCTGCTGGGGTTGCTGCTGCTGCTGGTGCTGGGGTTGGTGCTACTGCTGGGATTCATGGTGTAGTTGGTATTGGGGTTGGTGCTGGGGTTTGGTGCTGAGGTTGGTGGTGGGGTTGGTGCTGCTGCTGGTGCTGGGGTTGGTGGTGGGGTTGGTGCTGGTTCTGGGGTTGTCACCGGTCCTGGAGTTAGTTTTGGGGTTGGTGGTTGGGGCCAGTGCTGGGGTTGGTGCTGGGGCTGGTGCTGGGGCCGGCGCTGGTGTTGGTGCTGGTGCTGGGGTTGGTGGTGGCGTTGCTGATGGGGTTGGTGCTGGGGTTGTTGGTGGGGTTGGTGCTGGTGCTGATGCTGGAATTGGGGCTGCTCCTGGTGCAAGGGTTTGGTCCCGGGGTTGGTGTTGGGGTTGGAGCTGCAGTTGGTGCAGCTGCCTGTTCTTGGGTTGGTGCTGCTCCTGGGGCTGGTGGTGGGGTTGGTATTGGTGTTGGTGCTGGGGTTGGTGCTGTGGTTGGTGCTGGGGTTTGGTGCTGGAGTTGGTCCTGGGGTTGGTGCTGCAGTTTGGTCTTGGCGTTAGAGCTGGGGTTGGTGCTGGTGTTGGTGCTGCTGCTGCTGCTGTGGTTGGTGATGCTGCTGCTGCTGGGGTTGGTACTGGTGCTGGGGTTGGTGGTGGCGTTGCTGATGGGGTTGGTGATGGGGCTGCTACTGGGGTGCGTGGTGGGGTTGGTGCTGGTGCTAGGGTTGGTGATGGGGTTGGTGCTGCTGCTGGGATTGGTGCTGGTGCGGGTGCTGGAATTGGGGCTGCTGCTGGTGCGAGGGTTTGTTCCTGGGGTTGGTGGTGGGGTTGGTGCTGTGGTTGGTGCAGCTGCTGGTTCTGGGGTTGTGCTGCTCCTGTGGCTGGTGGTGGGGTTGGTATTGGGGTTGGTGGTGAGGTTGGTGCTGGGTTTGGCACTGGTGTTGGTCCTGGGGTTGGTGATGAGTTGGCGCTGGTGCTGTTGCTGGAGTTGGTGATGGGTTGGTGCTGGAGTTTGGTCCTGAGGTTGGAGCTTGGATTGGTGCTGGGGTTGGAGCTGGGGTTGGTGCTGGTGCTGCTGCTTGAGTATGATCCTGGGTTTGGTGCTGCAGTTTGGTCCTGGCGTTAGAGCTGGGGTTGGTGCTGCTGCTGCTGTGGTTGGTGATGCTGCTGCTGCTGGGGTTGGTACTGGTGCTGGGGTTGGTGGTGGGGCTGGTACTGTGGTTGGTGGTGTGGTTGGTGCTGCTGCTGGGGTTGGTGATGGGGTCAGTACTGCTGCTGGTGCTAGGGCTGGTGCTGGGATTGGTGCTGGTGCTGGTGCTGAGGTTGGTGCTGCTCCTGGGGCTGGTGGTGGGGTTGGTATTGGGGTTGGTGCTGGGGTTGGTGATGGGATTTGGCACTGAAGTTGGTGCTGAGGTTGGTGCTGGTGTTGGCGCTGGTGCTGGTGCAGGTGCTAGAGTTGGTTATAGGTTGGTGCTAGAGTTTAGTCCTGGGTTTAGAGCTAGGATTGGTGCTAGGGTTGGAGCTAGGGTTGGTGCTGGTGCTGGTGCTGGAGTTGGTACTGGGGTTGGTGCTTGAGTATGATCCTGGGGTTGGTGCTGCAGTTTGGTCCTGGCGTTAGAACTGGGGTTGGTGCTGGGGTTGGTGATGCTGCTGCTGCTGGGGTTACTGCAGCTGGTGCTGGGGTTGGTGCTACTGCTGGGATTCATGGTGTAGTTGGTACTGGGGTTGGTGCTGGGGTTTGGTGCTGAGGTTGGTGGTGGGGTTGGTGCTGCTGCTGGTGCTGGGGTTGGTGGTGGGGTTGGTGCTGGATCTGGGGTTGTCGCCGGTGCTGGTACTAGTGTTGGGATTGGTAGTTGGGGCCAGTGCTGGTGTTGGTGCTGGGGCTGGGGCTGGTGCTGGTGCTGGGGTTGGTGCTGGGCTTGGTGCTGCAGTTGGTGCCCGGGTTTGGTGCTGGGGCCGGCGATGGTGTTGGTGCTGGTGCTGGGGTTGGTGATGGTGTTGGAGCTGCAGTTGGTGCAGCTGCCGGTTCTTGGGTTGGTGCTGCTCCTGGGGCTGGTGGTGGGTTGGTATTGGGGTTGGTGGTGGGGTTGGTGCTGGGGTTGGTGCTGGGGTTTGGAGCTGGAGTTGGTCCTGGGGTTGGTGCTAGGGTTGGTGCTGGAGTTGGCGCTGGTGCAGGCGCTGGAGTTGATGATGGGTTGGTGCTGGAGTTTGGTCCTGGGGTTAGAGCTTGCATTGCTGCTAGGGTTGGAGCTGGGTTTGGTGCTGGTGCTGGGGTTGGTATTGGGGTTAGTGCTGGGTTTGGTGCTGCTGCTGGTGCTGGAATTGGTGCTGCTGCTGGTGCCAGGGTTTGGTCCTGGGACTGGTGGTGGGTTTGGTGCTGAGGTTGGTGCAGTTGCCTCTGCTGGTGGTTGGGTTGGTATTAGGGTTGGTGGTGGGGTTGGTGCTGGGTTGGTGCTGGGGTTTGTTGCTGGAGTTGGTCCTGGGGTTGGTACTGGGGTTGGTGGTGGGGTTGGTGCTGCTGCGGGAGATGGTGATGTGGACAGTGCTGGTGGTGGTGGGGTTGGTGCTGGGGTTAGTGCTGCTGCAGGTGCTAGGGTTGGTGCTGGTGCTGGGGCTGGTGGTGAGCTAGGTGCTGGGGTTGATGGTGGGGTTGGTGCTGGGTTTTGGTGTTGGAGCTGGTGCTGGGGTTGGTGCTGGGGTTGGTGCTGGGTTTTGGTGCTGGAGTTGGTGCTGGGGTTTGTGCTGGAGTTGGTGCTGGTGCTGGGGTTGGTGATGGGTTGGTGCTGGAGTTTGGTCCTGGGCTAGAGCTGGTGTTGGTGCTGGGGTTGGAGCTGGGGATGGTGCTGGGGTTGGAGCTGGGGTTGATGCTGGGGTTTGTTGCTGGAGTTGGTCCTGGGGTTGGTACTGGGGTTGGTGGTGGGGTTGGTGCTGCTGCGGGGGATGGTGATGTGGTCGGTGCTGCTGGTGCTGGGTGCGGTGGTGGGGTTGGTGTTGGTGCTGGTGCTGGAATTGGGGCTGCTGCTGGTGCGAGGGTTTGTTCCTGGGGATAGTGGTGTGATTGGAGCTGCGGTTGGTGCAGCTGCCGGTTCTGGGGTTGGTGCTGCACCTGGGGCTGGTGGTGGGGTTGGTATTGGGGTTGGTGGTGGGGTTGGTCCTGGGGTTTGGCACTGGAGTTAGTCCTGGAGTTGTTGCTGGGGTTGGTGCCGGAGTTGGTGATGGGTTGGTGCTGGAATTGGTCCTGGGGTTAGAGCTTGGATTGGTGTTGAGGTTGCAGCTGGGGTTGGTGCTGGTGCTGGTGCTGGTGCTGGTGCTGGGTTTGGTGCTGGGGTTGGTGCTGGGGCCAGTGTGGTGGTTGGTGCTGGGGTTGGTGATGTGTTTCATGGTGGGGTTGGTGCTGGGGTTGGGGCTGGTGCTGGTGCTGGGGTTGGTGCTGGGGATGGTGCGATGGCCGGAGCTGGGGTTGGTGCTGGTGCTAGGGCTGGTGGTGGGGCTGGTGGTGGGGGTGGTGGTGGGGTTGGTGGTGGGGATGGTGCTGGGGTTTGTGCTGGGGTTTGGTGCTGGGGTTGGTGCTGGGGTTGGCGCTGGGGCTGGTGGTGGGGTTGGTGTAGGGGTGGTGTTGGGGTTGGTGCTGAGGATGGTGCTTCTGCCTGTGCTGGGGTTGGTGCTGGTGCAAAGGCTGGTGGTGGGGTTGGTGGTGGGGTTGGTGCTAGGGTTGGTGCTGGGGTTAGTGTTGGGGTAGGCGCTGGTGCTGGTGCTGTGGTTGGTGATGGGTTTGGTGCTGGAGATGGTGATGGGGTTGGTGCTGCTGCTGGTGCTGGCATTGGTGCTGGGTCTGGTGCTGGGGTTGGTGCTGGGGTTGGTGCTGTGGTTGGTGCTTGAGTTTGATCTTGGGATTAGTGCTGCAGTTTGGTCCTGGGTTTTGAGCTGGGGTTGGTGCTGGGGCTGGTGCTGGGGCCAGTGCTACGGTTGGTGTTGGGGTTGGTGCTGGGGATGGTGCTCTGTTTGGTGCCGGGTTTGGTGCTGCTTCTGGTACTAAGGTTGGTGCTGGGGCAGGTGGTGTGGTTGTTGCTGGGGTTGGTGCTGGTGCTGGGGCTGGTGGTGGGGTGGTTGGTGGGTTTGATTCTAGGATTGGTGCTGGGGTTTGGTGCTGGAGTTGATGCTGGTGTTTGGTCCTGGGGTTAGAGCTGGGGATGGCGCTGGGGTTGAAGCTGGGGGTGGTGCTGGTGCTGGTGCTGGGGTTGGTGCAGGGATTGTTGCTGGAGTTGGATCCTGGGGTTGGTGAAGGGGTTGGTGCTGCAGTTTGTTCCTGGTTTTAGAGATGGGGTTGGTGCTGCAGTTGGTGCTGGGGTTGGTGCTGGGGCCAGTGTTGGAGTCGGTGCTGGGGTTGGCGCTGGGGTTGGTGGTGTGGTTGTTGCTGGGGCTGGTGCTGCTGCTGGTGCAGGGGTTGGTGCTGGGGCCGGTGGTGTGGTTGGTCTTTGGGTTGTTGCTGGGGTTGTTGGTGGTGCTGGTGCTGGGGTTGGTGGTGGGGTTTGTGGTGGGGATACTGCTGGGGTTGGTGGTGGGGTTGGTTGTGTGTCTGGTTCTGGGGTTGGTGCTGCTGGTGGTGCCTGGCTTGGTGCTGATGCTGGTGCTGGGGTTGGTGCTGGGGCTGGTGATGCTGCTGGTGCTAGGATTGGTGCTGCGATTGGTGGTGATGCTGGTGCTGGGCCTGGTGCTGGGGCTGGGGCTGGGGTGGGATCTGGGATTGGCATTGGTGCTGTGGTTGGTGCTGGGTTTGGTGTTGAGGTTGGTGGTGGGGTTTGTGCTGGGGATGGTGCAGGGGCTTGGTGCTATGTTTGGTGCTCGGATTGATGCTGGGAACGGCGCTGGGGTTGGTGCTGGTGCTGGGGTTGGTGGTGGGGTTTGGTGCTGGGGTTGGTGCTCGGATTGGTGCTGGGACTGGCGCTGGGGGTGTTGCTGATACTGGGGTTGGTGGTGGGGATACTGCTGGGGCCAGTGCTGGGATTGGTGCTGGGTTTGTTGCTGGGGTTGATGCCGGGTTTTGGTGCTGGGGTTGGTGCTTGGATTGGTTTTGCGGCCGGCGTTGGTGTTGGCGCTGGTGCTGTGGTTGGTGGTGAGGTTGCTGATGCGTTTGGTGATGGGTCTGATGCTGGGGTTGGTGGTGGGGTTCGTGCTGCTGCGGGCCTTGGTGATGGGGGTTGTTGCTGCTGCTGGTGCTGGAATTGGTGCAGCTGCTGGTGCCAGGGTTTGGTCCTGGGGTTGGTGGTGGGGTTGGTGCTGCTATTGATGCAGTTGCTGGTGCTGGGGTTGGTGCTGCTCCTGGGGCTGGTGGTGGGGTTGGTGCTGGAGTTTGGTGCTGAGTTATTCCTGTGGTTGGTGCTGGTGTTGGCTCTAGTGCTGGTGCTGGTGCTGGAGTTGATGCTGGGTTTGGTGCTTGAGTTTAATCCTGGGGTTGGTGAAGGGGTTGTTGCTGCAGTTTGGTCCTGGTGTTAGAGATGGGGTTGGTGCTACGGTTTGTGCTGGGGTTGGTGCTGGTGTTGGCTCTGGTGCTGGTGCTGCTGCTGGACTTGATGATGGGTTGGTGCTGGAGTTTGGTCCTGGGGTTAGAGCTGGGATTGGTGATGGGTTTGGAGCTGGGGTTGGTGCTGGTGCTGGTGCTGGAGTTGGTGCTGGGGTTGGTGCTTGAGTTTGATCCTGCGGTTGGTGAAGGGGTTGGTGCTGCAGTTTGGTCCTGGCATTAGAGATGGGATTGGTGCTGCAGTTGGTGCTGGTGTTGGTGCTGGGGCTGGTGGTACGGTTGGTGCTGGGTTTGGTGCTGCTGCTGGTGCTAAGGTTTGTACTGGGGCTGCTGGTGTGGTTGGTGCAGGGGTTGGTGCTGCTGCCGGTGCTGGGGTTGGTGCTGCTACTGGTGCTGGCGTTGGTGCTGGGTCTGGTGCTGGGGTTAGTGCTGCTGCTCCTGCTAGGGTTGGTGCTGGGGTTGGTGGTGGCGTGGTGCTGGGGCTGGGGCTGGGGCGGTATCCGGGGTAGGAGTTGGTGCTGGGGTTGGGGCTGCTGCTGATGCTGCGGTTGGTGATGCTGCTGGGGCTGGTGCTGCTGCTGGTTTTGGTGCCGTAGTTGGTGCTGGGGTTGGTGCTGGGGTTTGGTTATACTGCTGGTGCTGAGGTTGGTGGTGGGGTTGGAGCTGGTGCTGGTGTTGGCCCGGTGCTTGGTTGGTGTTAGGGTTGGTGCTGGGACCAGTGCTACAGTTGTTGCTGTTGCTGGTGCTGGGGTTGGTGCTTGGGGGTTGATGCTGGGATTGGTGCTTGAGTTTGATCCTGGGGTTGGTGAAGAATTTGGTGCTGGGGTTGGTGCTGCAGTTTGGTCCAGGCATTAGAGCTGGTGCTGGGATTGGTGCTGGGGCCAGTGCTGTTGTTGGTAGATTGGTTGGTGCTGAGGCTGGTGGTGGGGTTGAGGCTGGGGCTGGTGGTGGGGTTGGTGCTGGGGTTGGTGCTGCTGCCAGTGCTAGGGTTGGTGTTGTTGCTGGGGCTGGTGGTGGGGTAGGTGCTGGGGTGGATGGTGGGGTTGGTGCTGAGTTTTGGTGTTGGAGCTAGTGCAGGGGTTGGTGCTTCGGTTGGTGCTGGGTTTTGGTGCTGGAGTTGGTGTTGGGGTTTGTGCTGGAGTTGGTGCTGGTGCTGGGGTTGGTGATGGGTTGGTGCTGGAGTTTGGTCCTGGGCTAGAGCTGGTGTTGGTGCTGGGGTTGGAGCTGGGGTTGATGCTGGGGTTGGAGCTGGGGTTGATGCTGGGGTTTGTTGCTGGAGTTGGTCCTGGTGTTGTTACTGGGGTTGGTGGTGGGGTTGGTGCTGCTGCGGGGGATGGTGATGTGGTCGGTGCTGCTGGTGCTGGGGGCGGTGCTGGGGTTGGTGCCGGTGCTGGTGCTGGAATTGGGGCTGCTGCTGATGCGAGGGTTTGTTCCTGGGGATAGTGGTTTGATTGGAGCTGCGGTTGGTGCAGCTGCCGGTTCTGGGGTTGGTGCTGCACCTGGGGCTGGTGGTGGGGTTGGTATTGGGGTTGGTGGTGGGGTTGGTCCTGGGGTTTGGCACTGGAGTTAGTCCTGGAGTTGTTGCTGGGGTTGGTGCCGGAGTTGGTGATGGGTTGGTGCTGGAATTGGTCCTGGGGTTAGAGCTTGGATTGGTGTTGAGGTTGCAGCTGGGGTTGGTGCTGGTGCTGGTGCTGGTGCTGGTGCTGGGGTTGGTGCTGGGTTTGGTGCTGGGGTTGGTGCTGGGGCCAGTGTGGTGGTTGGTGCTGGGGTTGGTGATGTGTTTCATGGTGGGGTTGGTGCTGGGGTTGGTGCTGGTGCTGGTTGTGGGGTTGGTGCTGGGGATGGTGTGAAGGCCGGAGCTCGGGTTGGTGCTGGTGCTAGGGCTGGTGGTGGGGGTGGTGGTGGGGTTGGTGGTGGGGATGGTGCTGGGGTTGACGCTGGGGCTGGTGGTGGGGTTGGTGTAGGGGTGGTGTTGGGGTTGGTGCTGGGGATGGTGCTTCTGCCTGTTCTGGGGTTGGTGCTGGTGCAAAGGCTGGTGGTGGGGTTGGTGGTGGGGTTGGTGCTAGGGTTGGTGCTGGGGTTAGTGTTGGGGTAGGCGCTGGTGCTGGTGCTGTGGTTGGTGATGGGTTTGGTGCTGGAGATGGTGATGGGGTTGGTGCTGCTGCTGGTGCTGGCGTTGGTGCTGGGTTGGTGCTGGGGTTGGTGCTGGGGTTGGTGCTGTGGTTGGTGCTTGAGTTTGATCTTGGGATTAGTGCTGCAGTTTGGTCCTGGGTTTTGAGCTGGCCTTGGTGCTGGGGCGGGTGCTGGGGCCAGTGCTACGGTTGGTGTTGGGGTTGGTGTTGGGGATGGTGCTCTGTTTGGTGCCGGGTTTGGTGCTGCTTCTGGTACTAAGGTTGGTGCTGGGGCAGGTGGTGTGGTTGTTGCTGGGGTTGGTGCTGCTGCCGGTGCTGGGGTTGGTGGTGGGGTTGTTGGTGGGTTTGATTCTAGGATTGGTGCTGGGGTTTGGTGCTGGAGTTGATGCTGGTGTTTGGTCCTGGGGTTAGAGCTGGGGATGGCGCTGGGGTTGAAGCTGGGGGTGGTGCTGGTGCTGGTGCTGGGGTTGGTGCAGGGATTGTTGCTGGAGTTGGATCCTGGGGTTGGTGAAGGGGTTGGTGCTGCAGTTTGTTCCTGGTGTTAGAGATGGGGTTGGTGCTGCAGTTGGTGCTGGGATTGGTGCTGGGGCTGGTGCTGCTGCTGGTGCAGGGGTTGGTGCTGGGGCTGGTGGTGTGGTTGGTCTTTGGGTTGTTGCTGGGGTTGGTGGTGGGGTTTGTGGTGGGGATACTGCTGGGGTTGGTGGTGGGGTTGGTTGTGTGTCTGGTTCTGGGGTTGGTGCTGCTGGTGGTGCCTGGCTTGGTGCTGATGCTGGTGCTGGGGTTGGTGCTGGGGCTGGTGATGCTGCTGGTGCTAGGATTGGTGCTGCGATTGGTGGTGATGCTGGTGCTGGGCCTGGTGCTGGGGCTGGGGCTGGGGTGGGATCTGGGATTGGCATTGGTGCTGTGGTTGGTGCTGGGTTTGGTGTTGAGGTTGGTGGTGGGGTTTGTGCTGGGGATGGTGCAGGGGCTTGGTGCTATGTTTGGTGCTCGGATTGATGCTGGGAACGGCGCTGGGGTTGGTGCTGGTGCTGGGGTTGGTGGTGGGGTTTGGTGCTGGGGTTGGTGCTATGGTTGGTGCTCGGATTGATGCTGGGACCGGCGCTGGGGTTCGTGGTGGGGTTGCTGCTGGGGTTGGTGATGGGGTTGGTGGTGGGATTGATGCTGGGATTGATGGTGGGATTGGTGCTGCTGTGGGGATAGGTGCTGGGGTTGGTGGTGGGGCTGGTGCTGGGACCGGTGCTGGAGTTGGTGGAGGGGCTGCTGCTACTGCGGGGGTTGGTGGTGGGGCTGGTGCTGTGATTGGTGTTGGGCTTGGTGCTAGTTTTGGTGCTGCTGCTGGTGCTGAGGTTGGAACAGGGGTTGTTGCTAGTTGGTGCTGCTGCTGGTGTTTGGGTTGGTGCTGCGGTTGGTTCTGGTGCTGGGATTGGTGCTGCTGCTTTTGCTGGGCTTGGTGGCGGGTTTGGTGCTGGAGTTGGTGGTGGGGTTGGTGGGGGGGCTGGTGCTGGGACTGGTGCTGGAGTTGGTGTTGGGGCTGGTGCTACCATGGGGGTTGGTGGTGTGGCTGGTTCTGGGGTTGGTGGTGGGGTTGGTGGTGGGATTGCTGCTGGGATTGGTGGAGGGGTTGGTGCTGCTGTGGGGATAGGTGCTGGAGTTGGTGGTGGGGCTGGTGCTGGGACCGGTGCTGGAGTTGGGGATGGGGTTGGTGCTACTGCGGGGGTTGGTGGTGGGGCTGGTGCTGTGATTGGTGTTGGGGTTGGCGCTAGTTTTGGTGCTGCTGCTGGTGCTGAGGTTTGTGCTGGGGTTGTTGCTGGTTGGTGCTGCTGCTGGTGTTTGGGTTGGAGCTGCTCCTTTTGCTGGGATTGGTGGCGGGGTTGGTGCTGGGGTTGGTGGTGCGGTTAGTGCTGCTACTGGTGTTGGGGTTGGCTCTGGGACTGGTGGTGGGACCGGTGCTGGAATTGGTGCTGGTGCTGGGGTTGGTAGTGGGGTTGGTGGTGGGGCTGGTGCTGCTGCTGATGCTTGGGCTGGTGCTGGGGTTGGTGGTGGGGTTGGTGCTAGGGTTGATGCTGGGGTTGGTGCTGCTGCTGGTGCTGGGGTTGGTGCTGGGGCCGGTGCTGGGTTAGGTGCTATTGCTGGGTTGGTGGTTGGGTTGCAGCTGGGGTGGGTGATGGGGATGGTGCTGGTGTTGGTGGTGTGTTCATTGCTGCAGTGAGGGTTGTTGGTGGGGTTGGGGCTGCTGCTGGTGTTGGGGCCGATGCTGGGGTTAGGGTTGGGGATTTTTGCTGGGCTTCGTGCTCGGGCCGGTGCTGGGGTTGATGGTGGGTTTGGTGGTGGTGTTGCTTCTGGGGTTGGTGCTGGTGCAGAGCTTGGAAGCAGCGTTGGTGGTGGGATTGCTGCTGGGGTTGGTGGTGGGGTTGGTACTGGGGTTGGTGGTGGGGTTGGTCCTGCTGCTGCTGCTAGGACTGTTGCTGGTCTTGGTGCTGGGGTTGGTGCACGAGTTGGTGATGTGGTTGGTGGTACGAGTGGCGCTGCTTCTGCTGCTGGGGTTAGTGTTGAGGTTGGAGGTGGGGGTGGTGCTCTGGTTGGTGCTGGGGTTGGTGCTGTGGGTGGTGTTGCCGCTGGTGCTGGAGTTGTTGCTAGTGATGTGTTGGTGCTGGGATTGGTGCTGGCACTTGTGCTGCTCCTGGGGTTGGTGCTGGGGTTGGTGCTGGTGATGGTTCTGGGATTGGTGCTGGGGTTGGTGCTGGGCTTGGGCTGGGGTCAGTGCTGGTGATGGTTCTGGTATTGGTCCTGCTGCTGGTGCTGGGCCTGGTGCTGGGGCCGGTGCTGGGCTAGGTGATGGGATCGGTGCTGATGATTGTTCTGGGATTGGTGCTGGGGCTGGTGCTGCTCCTGGTGCTGTGGTTGGTGCTGGGGCTGGTGCTGATGCTGGTGTTCATGCTGGGTTTGTTACTGCTTTTGGTGCTGGGCTTGGTGCTAGGGTTGGTGCTGGGTTTGGTGCTGGTGTTGGTACTGCGGCTGGTGCTGGGGTTGGTGCTGGGGCAGGTGCATGTGTTGGTGCTGGGACCGGTGCTGGAGTTGGTTTTGGGGCTGGTGCTACTACGGGGGTTGGTGCTGGGGCTGGTGCTGGGGTTGCTGGTGGGGTTGGTGGTGGGATTGCTGCTGGGATTGATGGTGGGGTTGGTGCTGCTGTGGGGATAGGTGCTGGGGTTGGTGGTGGGGCTGGTGCTGTGATTGGTGTTGGGCTTGGTGCTAGTTTTGGTGCTGTTGCTGGTGCTGAGGTTGGAACAGGGGTTGTTGCTAGTTGGTGCTGCTGCTGGTGTTTGGGTTGGTGCAGCGGTTGGTTCTGGTGCTGGGATTGGTGCTGCTGCTTTTGCTGGGCTTGGTGGCAGGTTTGGTGCTGGAGTTGGTGGTGGGGTTGGTGGGGGGGCTGGTGCTGGGACCGGTGCTGGAGTTGGTGTTGGGGCTGGTGCTACCATGGGGGTTGGTGGTGGGGCTGGTTCTGGGGTTGGTGCTGGTGTTGGTACTGCGGCTGGTGCTGGAGTTGGTGCTGGGGCAGGTGCATGTGTTGGTGCTGGTGCTGGTGCTGGAGTTGGTTGTGGGGTTGGTGGGGGGGCTGATGCTGGGACCGGTGCTGGAGTTGGTTTTGGGGCTGGTGCTACTACGGGGGTTGGTGCTGGGGCTGGTGCTGGCGTTGCTGGTGGGGTTGGTGCTGGGATTGCTGCTGGGATTGATGGTGGGGTTGGTGCTGCTGTGGGGATAGGTGCTGGGGTTGGTGGTGGGGCTGGTGCTGGGACCGGTGCTGGAGTTGGTGGAGGGACTGGTGCTACTGCGGGGGTTGGTGGTGGGGCTGGTGCTGTGATTGGTGTTGGGCTTGGTGCTGCGGTTGGTTCTGGTGCTGGGATCGGTGCTGCTGCTTTTGCGAGGGTCAGTGCTGGTGATAGTTCTGGGATTGGTGCTGGGCTTGGTCCTGGGGTCGGTGCTGGTGATGGTTCTCGGATTGGTGGTGGCGCTTGTGCTGCTGCTGGTGCTGTGGTTGGTGCTGGGGCCGGTGCTGGGGTAGGTGCTATTGCTGGGATTGGTGGTGGGGTTATTCCTGGGACGGGTGCACGGCTTGGTGATGGTGCTGGTGCTGCTTCAGGTGCTGGGGTTGGAGTTGGGGTTGGTTGTGGAGCTGGTGGTGGGGTTAGTGCTGGGGTTGGTAGTGTGCTTGGTGCTGGGATTGGAGCTGGTGTTGGTGCTACCGTTGGTGTTTCTTCTGGTGCTGGAGTTGGTGCTGCTGCAGGTGTTGGGGCCGATGCTGGTGTTGGTGCTGGTGACTTTTGCTGGGCTTGTTCCTGGGGCCAGTGTTGGGGTTGGTGCTGGAGCTGCGGTTGGTTGTGGGGTTGGTGCTGGGGTTGGTGCTGGGGATGGTACTGGGGTTGGTGCTGGGGTTGGTGGTGGGGTCCGTGCTGCAGTGGGGGGTTGGTGGTGGGGCTGGAGCTGCTGCTGGTGTTGGGGCTGATGATGGGGTTGGTGCTGGGGATTTTTGCTAGGGTAGGTGCTCGGGTTTGGTGCTGGGGTTGTTGCTGGAGTTGGTGCTGGGTCCGATGCAGGGGTTGGTGCTGGTGCATGATTTGGTGGTAGTTTTGGTGGTGGGATTGGTGCTGGGCTTGGTGATGGGCTTGGTACTGGGGTTGGTGGTGGCGTTTGGTGCTGGCGTTACTGGTGGGGTCAGTGCTACTGATGGTGCTGGTGTTGGTGGTGGGGTTGGTGCTGGTGCTGTGGCTGGTGACAGTGCTGGATTGGTGTTGGGTTTGGTGCTTCTGCTGGTGTTGGAGTTGTTTCTGGGATTAGTGCTGGTGCTGGGGTTGGTATTGGGCTTGATGTTGGAGTTCGTGGAGAGTTTATTGCTGGGGTTGGATGTTCGTTTGGTGCTGGAGTTGGTGGTGTAGTTGGTGCTGGGGTTGTTGGTGCGGTTGCTGGAGTTGGTGGTGTAGTTGGTGCTGGGGTTGTTGGTGCGGTTGGTGGTGGGGCTCGTGGTGGGTTTGGTGCTGCTGCTGGTGCTGGGGCTGGTGCTGTGGTTGGTGCTGCTGCTGGGGTTGTTGCTGGGGCTAGTGCTGATGCTGGGGCTGGTGCTGGGTTTGTTGCTGCTGTTGGTGCTGGTGTTGGTGCTGGTGTTGGTGCTGCAGCTGGTGCTGGGACAGGTGCTTGGGTTGGTGCTGGTGCTGGAGTTGGTGGTGGGGTTGGTCGTGGGGTTGCTCCTAGGGTTGGTGCTGGGAATGGTGCTGGGGTTGGTGGTGGGTTTGATGCTGGGGTTGCTGCTGCTGCTGGTGCTGGGGTGGGGCTGCTGCTGGTGCTGGGGTAGATGCTGCTGGGATTGGTGGTGGGGTTAGTGCTGGTGTTGGTGCTGGGGTTGGTGCTGTGGTAAGTGGTGGGGTTGGTGCTACTGCTGGTGCTGGGTTTGGTGGTGGGGTTGGTGCTGGTGCTGTGGTTGGTGCCAGTGCTGGCATTGGGGTTGGAGCTGCTGCTTCTGCTGGTATTGGGGTTGGTGTTGGGGCTTGTGGAGGGTTTGGTGCTGGGGTTGGATGTTCATTTGGTGCTGGGGTTGGTGGTGGGGTTTGGTGGTAGGGCTCGTGGTGGGTTTGTTGCTGGGGTTGGTGGTGGAATTGGTGCTGGGTTTGGTGCTGCTGCTGGTGCTGGGGCTGTTGCAGTGGTTGGTGCTGCAGCTGGGGTTGATGCTGGGATTGGTGATGCGGCTGGTGCTGGGGTTGGTGCAGGGGCAGGTGCTTGGGTTGGTGCTGGTGCTGGAGTTGGTGGTGGGGTTGGTGGTGGGGCTGGTGCTGCGATCGGTGCTGGAGTTGATAGTGGAGCTGGTGCTACTGCGGGGTTTGGTGATGGGGCTTGTTGTGGGGTTGGTGGTGGAGTTGGTGGTTGGATTGCTGCTGGGATTGGTGGTGGGGTTGGTGCTGCTGTGGGGATTGGTGCTGGGGTTGGTGGTGGGGTTATTACAGCTGTTGGTGCTGTGATTGGTGTTGGGGTTGGTGCTGGGTTTGGTGCTGCTCCTGGTGCTGAGGTTGGTGCTGGGGTTGTTGCTGGTTGGTGTTGTTGCTGGTGTTTGGGTTGGTGCTGCGGTTGGTTCTGGTGCTGGGATTGGTGCTGCTGCCTTTGCTGGGGTTGGTGGTGGTGTTGGTGCTGGGGTTGGTGGTGGGGTTGGGGCTGCTGCTGCTGTTGGCGTTGGCTCTGGGACTGGTGGTGGGACCGGTGCTGGGATTGGTGCTGGTGCTGGGGTTGGCAGTGGGATTGGTGGTGGGGCTAGTACTGCTGCTGATGCTGAGGCTGGGGCTAGGGTTGGTGTTGGGGTTGCTGCTAGGGTTGGTGGTGGGTTTTGTGCTGCTGCTGGTGCTGGGGCTTGATGCTGGGGCTGGTGCTTGGGTAGGTGCTATTGCTGGTGTTGGTGGTGGGGTTGCTTCTGGGGTTGGTGATGGGGATGGTGCTGGGGTTGTTGGTGGGTTCAGTGCTGCAGTGCGGATTGGTGGTGGGGTTGGCGCTGCTGCTGGTGTTGGGGCTGATGCTGGGGTTGGTGTTGGGGATTTTTGCTGGGCTTGGTGCTCAGGCCGGTGCTGGGGTTGGTGCTGGTGTTGGTGCTGGTGCAGGGGTTGGTGGTAGGGTTGGTAGTGGGATTGGTGCTGGGGTATGTGGTGGGGTAGGTACTGGGGTTGCTGGTGGGGTTGGTCCTGCTGCTGCTGCTAGGGCTGTTGCTGGTGTTGGTGCTCGTGTTGGTGCAGGGGTTGGTGATGTGGTTGGTGGTACGATTGGTGCTTCTTCTGCTGCAGGGGTTGGTGTTGGGTTTAGTGGTGGTGGTGTGGTTGGTGCTGGGGCAGGTGCTGGGGTTGGTGTTGCTGCTGGTGCTGAAGTTGGTGCCAGTGCTGGATTTGGTGCTGCTGCTGATGCTGGCACTGGTGCTAGGGTTGGTGGTGGGGTTGGTGCTAGGGTTGGTGTTGGGGTTGGTGCTGCTGCTGGTGCTGGCTTTGGTGCTGGAGCCGGTGCTGGGGTAGGTGCTATTGCTGGTGTTGGTTGTGGGCTTTCTGCTGGGATTGGTGATGGGATGGTGCCAGGGTTGGTGATGGGTTAAGTGCTGTAGTGTGGGTTGGTGGTGGGGTTGGCGCTGCTGCTGGTGTTGGGGCCGATGTTGGGGTTGGTGTTGGGGATTTTTGCTGGGCTTTGTGCTCGGGCTGGTGCTGGGTTGGTGGTGGGTTTTGTGGTGTGGTGGCTGCTGGGGTTGGTGCTGGTGCAAGGGTTGGTGGTAGGGTTGGTGGTGGGATTGGTGCTGGTGTTGGTGGTTGGGTTGGTCCTGCTGCTGATGCTAGGGCTATTGCTGGTGTTGGTGCTGGGGTTGGTGCAGGGGATTCTGATGTGGTTGGTGGTGCGATTGGTGCTGCTTCTGCTGCTGGGGTTGGTGTTGCTTCTGGTGCTGGATTTGGTGCTAGTGCTGGTGCCACGCTTGTGCTGCTCCTGGGTTTGGTGCTGCTGCTGGTGGGGTGCTTGTGCTGCTCCTGAGATTCGTGCTGGGGATGGTGCTGGGCTTGGTGCTGGGTTGGTGCTGGTGATGTTTCTGGGATTGGTGCTGGAGTTGGTGCTGGGCTTGGTGCTGGGGTCAGTGCTGGTGATGGTTGTGTGATTGGTGCTGGGGTTGGTGCTGCTGCTGGTGCGGGGGTTGGTGCCGGGTCCAGTGCTGGGGTAGATGCTGGGATCAGTGCTGGTGATGGTTCTGGGATTGGTGCTGTGGTTGGTGCTGCTGCTGGTGCTGGGGATGGTGCTGGGGCTGGTGCTGGCGTAGGTGCTATTGCATGGTTTGGTGGTGGGGATATTCCTGGGATGGGTGCTAGGTTTGGTGATGCTGCGGGTGCTGCGGTTGGTGCTGGGGTTGGTGCAGGTGTTGGTGATGTGGTTGGTGTTGGAATTGGTGCTGATTCTGGTGCTGGGGTTGGGAGTTGGGGCTGGTGGTGGGGCTGGTGGTGGGGTTAGTGCTGGGGTTGGTGGTGCGCTTGGTGTCGGAAATGGAGCTGGTGTCGGTGCTACCGTTGGTGTTGCTTCTGGTGCTGGGGTTGGTGCTGCTGCTGGTGTTTGGGCCGATGCTGGAGTTGGTGCTGGGGATTTTCGCTGGGCTTGGTGCTGGGGCCATTGCTGGGGTTGGTGCTGGAGCTGGGGTTGTTGGTGGTGTTGCTGCTGGGGCTGGTGCTGGGGATGGTGCTGGGGTTGGTGGTGGTGAGTGTGCTGCTTTGGGGGTTGTTTGTCAGGTTGGCGCTGCTGATGGTGTTGGGGCTGATGCTGGGGTTGGTGCGGGGGATTTTTGCTGGTGTTGGTGCTGGGGTTTGGTGCTGGGGTTGGTGCCGGGGCAGGGGTTGGTGGTAGGGTTGGTGGTGAGATTGGTGGTGGGGTTGGTACTGGTGTTCATGTTGGGGATTAGTGCTGGGGTTAGTGGTGGGGCTGGTGCTACTGCGGGTGCTGGGGTTGGTGGTGGAGTTGGTGCTGGTGCTGTGGTTGGCGACAGTGCCGGGATTGGTGCTGGGGTTGGTGTTTCTGCTGGTGTTGCAGTTGTTTCTGGGTTTGGTCCTGGTACTGGGGTTGCTATTGGCATTGGTGTTGGGTTTTGTGGAGGGTTTGGTGCTAGGGTAGGATGTTCATTTGGTGCTGGAGTTGATGGTGTGGTTGGTGCTGGGGTTGGTGGTGGGGTTGGTGGTGGGGCTCGTGGTTGTTTCGGTGCTGCTGCTGGTGCTGGGCCTGGTGCTGTGCTTGGTGCTGCTGCTGGGGTTGGTGCTGGGGCTAGTGCTGATGATGGGCTTGGTGCTGGGTCTGTTGCTGCTGTTGGTGCTGGGGTTGGTGCTGGATTTGGTGCTGGTTTTGGTGTTACGGCAGGTGCTGGTGTTGGTGCTGGGGCCGGTGCTCGGGTTGGTGCTGGTGCTGGGGTTGGTGGTGGGGTTGGTGGTGGGGCTGGTGCTGGGACCGGTGCTGGAGTTTGTGGTTGAGTCTGGTGCTACTGCGGGGGTTGGTGGTGAGGATGGTGCTGGGCTTGGTGGTGGGGTTGGTTGTGGGATTGCAGCTGGGATTGGTGGTTGAGTTGGTGCTGCTCTGGAGGTTGGTGCTGGGATTGGTGGTGGGGTTATTGCTTCTGTTGGTGTTGGGGTTGATGCTGGGGTTGTTGCTGGTTGCTGCTGCTGCTGGTGTTTGTGTTGGTGCTGCGGTTGGTTCTGGTGCTGGGATTGGTGCTGCTGCTTTTGCTGGGGTTGGTGGTGTGGTTGGTGCTTGGGTTGGTGGTGGGGTGGGTGCTGCTGCTGGTGTTGGGGTTGGTTCTGGAACTGGGGTGGTGGGTCTGCTGCTGGGATTAGTGCTGGTGCTGTGGTTGGTAGTGGGGTTGGGGTTGGGGCTGGTGCTGCTGCTGATGCTGGGGCTGGTGCTTGGGTTGGTGTTGGGGTTGGTGCTAGGGTTGGTTCTGCTGCTGGTTCTGGGATTGGTGCTGGGGTTGGTGCTGCTGCTGGTGCTGGGGTTGGTTCTGGGGCCGGTGCTGGGTTAGGTGCTATTGCTGGGGTTGGTGGTGGGGTTGCTGCTGTGGTTGGTGATGGGGATGGTGCTGGGGTTGGTGGTGGAGTCAGTGCTGCATTGGGAGTTGGTGGTGGGGTTGACGCTGCTGATGGTGTTGGGGCTGATGCTGGTGTTGGTGCTGGGGATATTTGCTGGTGTTGGTGCTGGGGTTTGGTGCTGGGGTTGGTGCTGGGGATGGTGCTGGGGCCAATGCAGGGGTTGGTGCTGGTGCAGGAGTTGGTGATGTGGTTGGTAGTGCGATTGGTGCTGCTTCTGCAGCTGGGGTTGGCGTTGGGGTTGGTGATGGGGGCGGTGCTGTGATTCATGCTGGGGTTGGTGCTGGGGTTGGTGTTGCTGCTGGCGCTGGAGTTGGTGCTAGTGCTGGGTTTGGTGCTGCTGCTGGTGCTGGCGCTGGTGCTGCTCCTGGGATTGGAGCTGGGGTTCATGCTGGGCTTGGTGCTGTGGTCAGTGCTGGTGATTGTTCTGGGATTGGTGCTGGGATTGGAGCTGCTCCTGGTGCTGGGGTAGGTGCCATTGCTGGGGTTGGTGGTGGGGTTGATCCTGGGATGGGTGCTATTTGGTGATGGTGCTGGTGCTGGGGTTGGTGCTGGGATTGGTGCAGGGGTTGGTGATGTGGTTGGTGATGGAATTAGTGCTGCTTCAGGTGCTGGGTTGGGAGATGGGGTTGGTTGTGGGGCTGGGGGTGCAGTTTGGTGCTGGGTTTGGTGGTGTTCTTCGTGCTGGGATTGGAGCTGGCATTGGTGCTACAGTTGGTGCTGCTTCTGGTGCTAGGGTTGGTGCTGCTGCTGGTATTGGGGCCGATGCTCTTGTTGGTGCTGGCAATTTTTGCTGGGGTTGGTGGTGGTCTTGGTGCTGGGGTCAGTGCTGGTGATGGTTCTGGGATTGGTGCTGGGTTTGGTGCTGCTGCTGGTGCTGGGGTTGGTGTTGGGGTTGGTGATGGGGGTGGTGCTGTGATTGGTGCTGGGGATGGTGCTATGTTTGGTGTTGCTGCTGGTGGTAGAGTTTGTGGTAGTGCTGGGTTTGGTGCAGCTGCTGGATCTGGCGCTGGTGCTGCTCCTGGGATTGGTGCTGGAGTTGATGCTGGGAATGGTGCTGGGGTTGGTGCTGCTCCTGGTGCTGGGGTAGGTGCTATTGCTGGGGTTGGTGGTGGGGTTGATCCTGGGATGGGTGCTAGGGTTGGTGAAGGTGCTGGTGCTGGGGTTGGTGCTGGGATTGGTGCAGGCGTTGGTGGTGTGGTCGGCGGTGGAATTGTTGCTGCGTCAGGTGCAGGGTTGGGAGTTGGGGTTGGTGGTGGGGCTGGGGGTGGGGTTTGGTGCTGGGTTTGGTGGTGTTCTTGGTGCTGCGATTGGAGCTGGTATTGGTGCTACAGTTGGTGATGCTTCTGATGCTGGGTTTTGTGCTGCTGCTGGTGTATGGTCAGATGTTGTGGGTGGACCTGGCGATTTTTGCTGGGGTTGGTGCTTGGGCCGGTGCTGGGGTTGGTGCTGGAGCAGGGGTTGGTGGTGGTGTGGTTGCTGGGGTTGGTGATGGGGATGGAGCTGGAATTGATGGTGGGGCCAGTGCTGCAGTGGGGGTTAGTGGTGGTGCTGGCGCTGCTGCTGGTGTTGGGGCCGATGATGGTGTTGGTGCTGGGATTGTTTGCTGGGCTTGGTGCTGGAGCCAGTGCTGGGGTTGGTGCTGGAGCTGGGATTAGTTATGGGGTTGCTGCTGGGGTTGGTGCTTGGGTGGGTGGTGGGGTTATTGCTGCTGTAGGTGCTGTAGTTGGTGCTGGGGCTGTTGCTGGTTGGTGGTGCTGCTGGTGTTTGTGTTGCTGCTGCGGTTGGTTCTGGTGCTGGGATTGGTGCTGCTGCTCTTGCTGGGGTTGGTGGTGGGGTGGGTGCTGCTACTTGTGTTGGGGTTGGCACTGGAACTGGTGGTGGGTCCGCTGCTGGGATTGGTGCTGCTGCTGTGGTTGGTAGTGGGGTTGGTGGTGGGGCTGCTGCTGATGCTGGGACTGGTGCTAGAGCTGGTGGTGGGTTTGGTGCTGGGGTTGGTGGTGGGGTTGGTGCTGGGGTTGGTGCTTGGGTCAGTGCAGCAGTGGGAGTTGGTGGTGGGGTTGACGCTGCTGCTGGTGTTGGGGCTGATGCTAGGGTTTGTGCTTGGGATTTTTGCTGGTGTAGATGCTGGGGTTTGGTGTTGGGGTTGGTGCTGGGGTTGGTGCTGGGGCCGATGCAGGGGTTGGTGCTGGTGCAGTGTTTGGTGGTAGGGTTGGTAGTGCGATTGGTGCTGCTTCTGCTGCTGGGGTGGGAGTTGGGGTAGGTGTGGGGGGTGGTGCTGTGGTTGGTGCTGGGGCCGATGCTGGTGTTGGTGCTGGGAATTTTTGCTGGGCTTGGTGCTGGAGCCAGTGCTGGGGTTGGTGCTGGAGCTGGGATTAGTGGTGGGGTTGTGGGTGGGATTGGTGCTGAGGTTGGTGGTTGAGTTGGTACTGGTGTTGGTGGTGGGGTTGGTCCTACTGCTGCTGCTAGGGCTTTTGCTGGTGTTGGTGCTGGGGCCGATGCAGTGTTTGGTGCTGGTTCAGGGGTTGGAGGTAGGATTGGTGGTGGGGTTGCTACTGGTGTTCGTGGTGGGGTTTGCTGCTGGCGTTAGTTGTGGGGTTGGTGCTGCTGTGGGGATAGGTGCTGGGGTTGGTGGTGGGGCTGGTGCTGGGACCGGTGCTGGAGTTGGTGGAGGGACTGGTGCTACTGCGGGGGTTGGTGGTGGGGCTGGTGCTGTGATTGGTGTTGGGCTTGGTGCTGCGGTTGGTTCTGGTGCTGGGATCGGTGCTGCTGCTTTTGCGAGGGTCAGTGCTGGTGATAGTTCTGGGATTGGTGCTGGGCTTGGTCCTGGGGTCGGTGCTGGTGATGGTTCTCGGATTGGTGGTGGCGCTTGTGCTGCTGCTGGTGCTGTGGTTGGTGCTGGGGCCGGTGCTGGGGTAGGTGCTATTGCTGGGATTGGTGGTGGGGTTATTCCTGGGACGGGTGCACGGCTTGGTGATGGTGCTGGTGCTGCTTCAGGTGCTGGGGTTGGAGTTGGGGTTGGTTGTGGAGCTGGTGGTGGGGTTAGTGCTGGGGTTGGTAGTGTGCTTGGTGCTGGGATTGGAGCTGGTGTTGGTGCTACCGTTGGTGTTTCTTCTGGTGCTGGAGTTGGTGCTGCTGCAGGTGTTGGGGCCGATGCTGGTGTTGGTGCTGGTGACTTTTGCTGGGCTTGTTCCTGGGGCCAGTGTTGGGGTTGGTGCTGGAGCTGCGGTTGGTTGTGGGGTTGGTGCTGGGGTTGGTGCTGGGGATGGTACTGGGGTTGGTGCTGGGGTTGGTGGTGGGGTCCGTGCTGCAGTGGGGGGTTGGTGGTGGGGCTGGAGCTGCTGCTGGTGTTGGGGCTGATGATGGGGTTGGTGCTGGGGATTTTTGCTAGGGTAGGTGCTCGGGTTTGGTGCTGGGGTTGTTGCTGGAGTTGGTGCTGGGTCCGATGCAGGGGTTGGTGCTGGTGCATGATTTGGTGGTAGTTTTGGTGGTGGGATTGGTGCTGGGCTTGGTGATGGGCTTGGTACTGGGGTTGGTGGTGGCGTTTGGTGCTGGCGTTACTGGTGGGGTCAGTGCTACTGATGGTGCTGGTGTTGGTGGTGGGGTTGGTGCTGGTGCTGTGGCTGGTGACAGTGCTGGGATTGGTGTTGGGTTTGGTGCTTCTGCTGGTGTTGGAGTTGTTTCTGGGATTAGTGCTGGTGCTGGGGTTGGTATTGGGCTTGATGTTGGAGTTCGTGGAGAGTTTATTGCTGGGGTTGGATGTTCGTTTGGTGCTGGAGTTGGTGGTGTAGTTGGTGCTGGGGTTGTTGGTGCGGTTGCTGGAGTTGGTGGTGTAGTTGGTGCTGGGGTTGTTGGTGCGGTTGGTGGTGGGGCTCGTGGTGGGTTTGGTGCTGCTGCTGGTGCTGGGGCTGGTGCTGTGGTTGGTGCTGCTGCTGGGGTTGTTGCTGGGGCTAGTGCTGATGCTGGGGCTGGTGCTGGGTTTGTTGCTGCTGTTGGTGCTGGTGTTGGTGCTGGTGTTGGTGCTGCAGCTGGTGCTGGGACAGGTGCTTGGGTTGGTGCTGGTGCTGGAGTTGGTGGTGGGGTTGGTCGTGGGGTTGCTCCTAGGGTTGGTGCTGGGAATGGTGCTGGGGTTGGTGGTGGGTTTGATGCTGGGGTTGCTGCTGCTGCTGGTGCTGGGGTGGGGCTGCTGCTGGTGCTGGGGTAGATGCTGCTGGGATTGGTGGTGGGGTTAGTGCTGGTGTTGGTGCTGGGGTTTGGTGCTGTGGTAAGTGGTGGGGTTGGTGCTACTGCTGGTGCTGGGTTTGGTGGTGGGGTTGGTGCTGGTGCTGTGGTTGGTGCCAGTGCTGGCATTGGGGTTGGAGCTGCTGCTTCTGCTGGTATTGGGGTTGGTGTTGGGGCTTGTGGAGGGTTTGGTGCTGGGGTTGGATGTTCATTTGGTGCTGGGGTTGGTGGTGGGGTTTGGTGGTAGGGCTCGTGGTGGGTTTGTTGCTGGGGTTGGTGGTGGAATTGGTGCTGGGTTTGGTGCTGCTGCTGGTGCTGGGGCTGTTGCAGTGGTTGGTGCTGCAGCTGGGGTTGATGCTGGGATTGGTGATGCGGCTGGTGCTGGGGTTGGTGCAGGGGCAGGTGCTTGGGTTGGTGCTGGTGCTGGAGTTGGTGGTGGGGTTGGTGGTGGGGCTGGTGCTGCGATCGGTGCTGGAGTTGATAGTGGAGCTGGTGCTACTGCGGGGTTTGGTGATGGGGCTTGTTGTGGGGTTGGTGGTGGAGTTGGTGGTTGGATTGCTGCTGGGATTGGTGGTGGGGTTGGTGCTGCTGTGGGGATTGGTGCTGGGGTTGGTGGTGGGGTTATTACAGCTGTTGGTGCTGTGATTGGTGTTGGGGTTGGTGCTGGGTTTGGTGCTGCTCCTGGTGCTGAGGTTGGTGCTGGGGTTGTTGCTGGTTGGTGTTGTTGCTGGTGTTTGGGTTGGTGCTGCGGTTGGTTCTGGTGCTGGGATTGGTGCTGCTGCCTTTGCTGGGGTTGGTGGTGGTGTTGGTGCTGGGGTTGGTGGTGGGGTTGGGGCTGCTGCTGCTGTTGGCGTTGGCTCTGGGACTGGTGGTGGGACCGGTGCTGGGATTGGTGCTGGTGCTGGGGTTGGCAGTGGGATTGGTGGTGGGGCTAGTACTGCTGCTGATGCTGAGGCTGGGGCTAGGGTTGGTGTTGGGGTTGCTGCTAGGGTTGGTGGTGGGTTTTGTGCTGCTGCTGGTGCTGGGGCTTGATGCTGGGGCTGGTGCTTGGGTAGGTGCTATTGCTGGTGTTGGTGGTGGGGTTGCTTCTGGGGTTGGTGATGGGGATGGTGCTGGGGTTGTTGGTGGGTTCAGTGCTGCAGTGCGGATTGGTGGTGGGGTTGGCGCTGCTGCTGGTGTTGGGGCTGATGCTGGGGTTGGTGTTGGGGATTTTTGCTGGGCTTGGTGCTCAGGCCGGTGCTGGGGTTGGTGCTGGTGTTGGTGCTGGTGCAGGGGTTGGTGGTAGGGTTGGTAGTGGGATTGGTGCTGGGGTATGTGGTGGGGTAGGTACTGGGGTTGCTGGTGGGGTTGGTCCTGCTGCTGCTGCTAGGGCTGTTGCTGGTGTTGGTGCTCGTGTTGGTGCAGGGGTTGGTGATGTGGTTGGTGGTACGATTGGTGCTTCTTCTGCTGCAGGGGTTGGTGTTGGGTTTAGTGGTGGTGGTGTGGTTGGTGCTGGGGCAGGTGCTGGGGTTGGTGTTGCTGCTGGTGCTGAAGTTGGTGCCAGTGCTGGATTTGGTGCTGCTGCTGATGCTGGCACTGGTGCTAGGGTTGGTGGTGGGGTTGGTGCTAGGGTTGGTGTTGGGGTTGGTGCTGCTGCTGGTGCTGGCTTTGGTGCTGGAGCCGGTGCTGGGGTAGGTGCTATTGCTGGTGTTGGTTGTGGGCTTTCTGCTGGGATTGGTGATGGGATGGTGCCAGGGTTGGTGATGGGTTAAGTGCTGTAGTGTGGGTTGGTGGTGGGGTTGGCGCTGCTGCTGGTGTTGGGGCCGATGTTGGGGTTGGTGTTGGGGATTTTTGCTGGGCTTTGTGCTCGGGCTGGTGCTGGGTTGGTGGTGGGTTTTGTGGTGTGGTGGCTGCTGGGGTTGGTGCTGGTGCAAGGGTTGGTGGTAGGGTTGGTGGTGGGATTGGTGCTGGTGTTGGTGGTTGGGTTGGTCCTGCTGCTGATGCTAGGGCTATTGCTGGTGTTGGTGCTGGGGTTGGTGCAGGGGATTCTGATGTGGTTGGTGGTGCGATTGGTGCTGCTTCTGCTGCTGGGGTTGGTGTTGCTTCTGGTGCTGGATTTGGTGCTAGTGCTGGTGCCACGCTTGTGCTGCTCCTGGGTTTGGTGCTGCTGCTGGTGGGGTGCTTGTGCTGCTCCTGAGATTCGTGCTGGGGATGGTGCTGGGCTTGGTGCTGGGTTGGTGCTGGTGATGTTTCTGGGATTGGTGCTGGAGTTGGTGCTGGGCTTGGTGCTGGGGTCAGTGCTGGTGATGGTTGTGTGATTGGTGCTGGGGTTGGTGCTGCTGCTGGTGCTGGGGTTGGTGCCGGGTCCAGTGCTGGGGTAGATGCTGGGATCAGTGCTGGTGATGGTTCTGGGATTGGTGCTGTGGTTGGTGCTGCTGCTGGTGCTGGGGATGGTGCTGGGGCTGGTGCTGGCGTAGGTGCTATTGCATGGTTTGGTGGTGGGGATATTCCTGGGATGGGTGCTAGGTTTGGTGATGCTGCGGGTGCTGCGGTTGGTGCTGGGGTTGGTGCAGGTGTTGGTGATGTGGTTGGTGTTGGAATTGGTGCTGATTCTGGTGCTGGGGTTGGGAGTTGGGGCTGGTGGTGGGGCTGGTGGTGGGGTTAGTGCTGGGGTTGGTGGTGCGCTTGGTGTCGGAAATGGAGCTGGTGTCGGTGCTACCGTTGGTGTTGCTTCTGGTGCTGGGGTTGGTGCTGCTGCTGGTGTTTGGGCCGATGCTGGAGTTGGTGCTGGGGATTTTCGCTGGGCTTGGTGCTGGGGCCATTGCTGGGGTTGGTGCTGGAGCTGGGGTTGTTGGTGGTGTTGCTGCTGGGGCTGGTGCTGGGGATGGTGCTGGGGTTGGTGGTGGTGAGTGTGCTGCTTTGGGGGTTGTTTGTCAGGTTGGCGCTGCTGATGGTGTTGGGGCTGATGCTGGGGTTGGTGCGGGGGATTTTTGCTGGTGTTGGTGCTGGGGTTTGGTGCTGGGGTTGGTGCCGGGGCAGGGGTTGGTGGTAGGGTTGGTGGTGAGATTGGTGGTGGGGTTGGTACTGGTGTTCATGTTGGGGATTAGTGCTGGGGTTAGTGGTGGGGCTGGTGCTACTGCGGGTGCTGGGGTTGGTGGTGGAGTTGGTGCTGGTGCTGTGGTTGGCGACAGTGCCGGGATTGGTGCTGGGGTTGGTGTTTCTGCTGGTGTTGCAGTTGTTTCTGGGTTTGGTCCTGGTACTGGGGTTGCTATTGGCATTGGTGTTGGGTTTTGTGGAGGGTTTGGTGCTAGGGTAGGATGTTCATTTGGTGCTGGAGTTGATGGTGTGGTTGGTGCTGGGGTTGGTGGTGGGGTTGGTGGTGGGGCTCGTGGTTGTTTCGGTGCTGCTGCTGGTGCTGGGCCTGGTGCTGTGCTTGGTGCTGCTGCTGGGGTTGGTGCTGGGGCTAGTGCTGATGATGGGCTTGGTGCTGGGTCTGTTGCTGCTGTTGGTGCTGGGGTTGGTGCTGGATTTGGTGCTGGTTTTGGTGTTACGGCAGGTGCTGGTGTTGGTGCTGGGGCCGGTGCTCGGGTTGGTGCTGGTGCTGGGGTTGGTGGTGGGGTTGGTGGTGGGGCTGGTGCTGGGACCGGTGCTGGAGTTTGTGGTTGAGTCTGGTGCTACTGCGGGGGTTGGTGGTGAGGATGGTGCTGGGCTTGGTGGTGGGGTTGGTTGTGGGATTGCAGCTGGGATTGGTGGTTGAGTTGGTGCTGCTCTGGAGGTTGGTGCTGGGATTGGTGGTGGGGTTATTGCTTCTGTTGGTGTTGGGGTTGATGCTGGGGTTGTTGCTGGTTGCTGCTGCTGCTGGTGTTTGTGTTGGTGCTGCGGTTGGTTCTGGTGCTGGGATTGGTGCTGCTGCTTTTGCTGGGGTTGGTGGTGTGGTTGGTGCTTGGGTTGGTGGTGGGGTGGGTGCTGCTGCTGGTGTTGGGGTTGGTTCTGGAACTGGGGTGGTGGGTCTGCTGCTGGGATTAGTGCTGGTGCTGTGGTTGGTAGTGGGGTTGGGGTTGGGGCTGGTGCTGCTGCTGATGCTGGGGCTGGTGCTTGGGTTGGTGTTGGGGTTGGTGCTAGGGTTGGTTCTGCTGCTGGTTCTGGGATTGGTGCTGGGGTTGGTGCTGCTGCTGGTGCTGGGGTTGGTTCTGGGGCCGGTGCTGGGTTAGGTGCTATTGCTGGGGTTGGTGGTGGGGTTGCTGCTGTGGTTGGTGATGGGGATGGTGCTGGGGTTGGTGGTGGAGTCAGTGCTGCATTGGGAGTTGGTGGTGGGGTTGACGCTGCTGATGGTGTTGGGGCTGATGCTGGTGTTGGTGCTGGGGATATTTGCTGGTGTTGGTGCTGGGGTTTGGTGCTGGGGTTGGTGCTGGGGATGGTGCTGGGGCCAATGCAGGGGTTGGTGCTGGTGCAGGAGTTGGTGATGTGGTTGGTAGTGCGATTGGTGCTGCTTCTGCAGCTGGGGTTGGCGTTGGGGTTGGTGATGGGGGCGGTGCTGTGATTCATGCTGGGGTTGGTGCTGGGGTTGGTGTTGCTGCTGGCGCTGGAGTTGGTGCTAGTGCTGGGTTTGGTGCTGCTGCTGGTGCTGGCGCTGGTGCTGCTCCTGGGATTGGAGCTGGGGTTGATGCTGGGCTTGGAGCTGTGGTCAGTGCTGGTGATTGTTCTGGGATTGGTGCTGGGATTGGAGCTGCTCCTGGTGCTGGGGTAGGTGCCATTGCTGGGGTTGGTGGTGGGGTTGATCCTGGGATGGGTGCTATTTGGTGATGGTGCTGGTGCTGGGGTTGGTGCTGGGATTGGTGCAGGGGTTGGTGATGTGGTTGGTGATGGAATTAGTGCTGCTTCAGGTGCTGGGTTGGGAGATGGGGTTGGTTGTGGGGCTGGGGGTGCAGTTTGGTGCTGGGTTTGGTGGTGTTCTTCGTGCTGGGATTGGAGCTGGCATTGGTGCTACAGTTGGTGCTGCTTCTGGTGCTAGGGTTGGTGCTGCTGCTGGTATTGGGGCCGATGCTCTTGTTGGTGCTGGCAATTTTTGCTGGGGTTGGTGGTGGTCTTGGTGCTGGGGTCAGTGCTGGTGATGGTTCTGGGATTGGTGCTGGGTTTGGTGCTGCTGCTGGTGCTGGGGTTGGTGTTGGGGTTGGTGATGGGGGTGGTGCTGTGATTGGTGCTGGGGATGGTGCTATGTTTGGTGTTGCTGCTGGTGGTAGAGTTTGTGGTAGTGCTGGGTTTGGTGCAGCTGCTGGATCTGGCGCTGGTGCTGCTCCTGGGATTGGTGCTGGAGTTGATGCTGGGAATGGTGCTGGGGTTGGTGCTGCTCCTGGTGCTGGGGTAGGTGCTATTGCTGGGGTTGGTGGTGGGGTTGATCCTGGGATGGGTGCTAGGGTTGGTGAAGGTGCTGGTGCTGGGGTTGGTGCTGGGATTGGTGCAGGCGTTGGTGGTGTGGTCGGCGGTGGAATTGTTGCTGCGTCAGGTGCAGGGTTGGGAGTTGGGGTTGGTGGTGGGGCTGGGGGTGGGGTTTGGTGCTGGGTTTGGTGGTGTTCTTGGTGCTGCGATTGGAGCTGGTATTGGTGCTACAGTTGGTGATGCTTCTGATGCTGGGTTTTGTGCTGCTGCTGGTGTATGGTCAGATGTTGTGGGTGGACCTGGCGATTTTTGCTGGGGTTGGTGCTTGGGCCGGTGCTGGGGTTGGTGCTGGAGCAGGGGTTGGTGGTGGTGTGGTTGCTGGGGTTGGTGATGGGGATGGAGCTGGAATTGATGGTGGGGCCAGTGCTGCAGTGGGGGTTAGTGGTGGTGCTGGCGCTGCTGCTGGTGTTGGGGCCGATGATGGTGTTGGTGCTGGGATTGTTTGCTGGGCTTGGTGCTGGAGCCAGTGCTGGGGTTGGTGCTGGAGCTGGGATTAGTTATGGGGTTGCTGCTGGGGTTGGTGCTTGGGTGGGTGGTGGGGTTATTGCTGCTGTAGGTGCTGTAGTTGGTGCTGGGGCTGTTGCTGGTTGGTGGTGCTGCTGGTGTTTGTGTTGCTGCTGCGGTTGGTTCTGGTGCTGGGATTGGTGCTGCTGCTCTTGCTGGGGTTGGTGGTGGGGTGGGTGCTGCTACTTGTGTTGGGGTTGGCACTGGAACTGGTGGTGGGTCCGCTGCTGGGATTGGTGCTGCTGCTGTGGTTGGTAGTGGGGTTGGTGGTGGGGCTGCTGCTGATGCTGGGACTGGTGCTAGAGCTGGTGGTGGGTTTGGTGCTGGGGTTGGTGGTGGGGTTGGTGCTGGGGTTGGTGCTTGGGTCAGTGCAGCAGTGGGAGTTGGTGGTGGGGTTGACGCTGCTGCTGGTGTTGGGGCTGATGCTAGGGTTTGTGCTTGGGATTTTTGCTGGTGTAGATGCTGGGGTTTGGTGTTGGGGTTGGTGCTGGGGTTGGTGCTGGGGCCGATGCAGGGGTTGGTGCTGGTGCAGTGTTTGGTGGTAGGGTTGGTAGTGCGATTGGTGCTGCTTCTGCTGCTGGGGTGGGAGTTGGGGTAGGTGTGGGGGGTGGTGCTGTGGTTGGTGCTGGGGCCGATGCTGGTGTTGGTGCTGGGAATTTTTGCTGGGCTTGGTGCTGGAGCCAGTGCTGGGGTTGGTGCTGGAGCTGGGATTAGTGGTGGGGTTGTGGGTGGGATTGGTGCTGAGGTTGGTGGTTGAGTTGGTACTGGTGTTGGTGGTGGGGTTGGTCCTACTGCTGCTGCTAGGGCTTTTGCTGGTGTTGGTGCTGGGGCCGATGCAGTGTTTGGTGCTGGTTCAGGGGTTGGAGGTAGGATTGGTGGTGGGGTTGCTACTGGTGTTCGTGGTGGGGTTTGCTGCTGGCGTTAGTTGTGGGGTAGGTGCTACTGCTGGTGCTGGGGTTGGTGCAGGGGCCGGTGCTGGGGTAGGTGCTATTGCTGGGGTTGGTGGTGGGGATGCTGCTGGTGTTGGTGATGGGGATGGTGCTGAGGTTGGTGGTGGGGACAGTGCTGCAGTGGGGTTTGGTGGTGGGGCTGTCGCTGCTGATGGTGTTGGGGCTGATGCTGGTGTTGGTGCTGGGGATATTTGCTGGTGTTGGTGCTGGGGTTTGGTGCTGGGGTTGGTGCTGGGGATGGTGCTGGGGCCAATGCAGGGGTTGGTGCTGGTGCAGGAGTTGGTGATGTGGTTGGTAGTGCGATTGGTGCTGCTTCTGCAGCTGGGGTTGGCGTTGGGGTTGGTGATGGGGGCGGTGCTGTGATTCATGCTGGGGTTGGTGCTGGGGTTGGTGTTGCTGCTGGCGCTGGAGTTGGTGCTAGTGCTGGGTTTGGTGCTGCTGCTGGTGCTGGCGCTGGTGCTGCTCCTGGGATTGGAGCTGGGGTTGATGCTGGGCTTGGAGCTGTGGTCAGTGCTGGTGATTGTTCTGGGATTGGTGCTGGGATTGGAGCTGCTCCTGGTGCTGGGGTAGGTGCCATTGCTGGGGTTGGTGGTGGGGTTGATCCTGGGATGGGTGCTATTTGGTGATGGTGCTGGTGCTGGGGTTGGTGCTGGGATTGGTGCAGGGGTTGGTGATGTGGTTGGTGATGGAATTAGTGCTGCTTCAGGTGCTGGGTTGGGAGATGGGGTTGGTTGTGGGGCTGGGGGTGCAGTTTGGTGCTGGGTTTGGTGGTGTTCCTCGTGCTGGGATTGGAGCTGGCATTGGTGCTACAGTTGGTGCTGCTTCTGGTGCTAGGGTTGGTGCTGCTGCTGGTATTGGGGCCGATGCTCTTGTTGGTGCTGGCAATTTTTGCTGGGGTTGGTGGTGGTCTTGGTGCTGGGGTCAGTGCTGGTGATGGTTCTGGGATTGGTGCTGGGTTTGGTGCTGCTGCTGGTGCTGGGGTTGGTGTTGGGGTTGGTGATGGGGGTGGTGCTGTGATTGGTGCTGGGGATGGTGCTATGTTTGGTGTTGCTGCTGGTGGTAGAGTTTGTGGTAGTGCTGGGTTTGGTGCAGCTGCTGGATCTGGCGCTGGTGCTGCTCCTGGGATTGGTGCTGGAGTTGATGCTGGGAATGGTGCTGGGGTTGGTGCTGCTCCTGGTGCTGGGGTAGGTGCTATTGCTGGGGTTGGTGGTGGGGTTGATCCTGGGATGGGTGCTAGGGTTGGTGAAGGTGCTGGTGCTGGGGTTGGTGCTGGGATTGGTGCAGGCGTTGGTGGTGTGGTCGGCGGTGGAATTGTTGCTGCGTCAGGTGCAGGGTTGGGAGTTGGGGTTGGTGGTGGGGCTGGGGGTGGGGTTTGGTGCTGGGTTTGGTGGTGTTCTTGGTGCTGCGATTGGAGCTGGTATTGGTGCTACAGTTGGTGATGCTTCTGATGCTGGGTTTTGTGCTGCTGCTGGTGTATGGTCAGATGTTGTGGGTGGACCTGGCGATTTTTGCTGGGGTTGGTGCTTGGGCCGGTGCTGGGGTTGGTGCTGGAGCAGGGGTTGGTGGTGGTGTGGTTGCTGGGGTTGGTGATGGGGATGGAGCTGGAATTGATGGTGGGGCCAGTGCTGCAGTGGGGGTTAGTGGTGGTGCTGGCGCTGCTGCTGGTGTTGGGGCCGATGATGGTGTTGGTGCTGGGATTGTTTGCTGGGCTTGGTGCTGGAGCCAGTGCTGGGGTTGGTGCTGGAGCTGGGATTAGTTATGGGGTTGCTGCTGGGGTTGGTGCTTGGGTGGGTGGTGGGGTTATTGCTGCTGTAGGTGCTGTAGTTGGTGCTGGGGCTGTTGCTGGTTGGTGGTGCTGCTGGTGTTTGTGTTGCTGCTGCGGTTGGTTCTGGTGCTGGGATTGGTGCTGCTGCTCTTGCTGGGGTTGGTGGTGGGGTGGGTGCTGCTACTTGTGTTGGGGTTGGCACTGGAACTGGTGGTGGGTCCGCTGCTGGGATTGGTGCTGCTGCTGTGGTTGGTAGTGGGGTTGGTGGTGGGGCTGCTGCTGATGCTGGGACTGGTGCTAGAGCTGGTGGTGGGTTTGGTGCTGGGGTTGGTGGTGGGGTTGGTGCTGGGGTTGGTGCTTGGGTCAGTGCAGCAGTGGGAGTTGGTGGTGGGGTTGACGCTGCTGCTGGTGTTGGGGCTGATGCTAGGGTTTGTGCTTGGGATTTTTGCTGGTGTAGATGCTGGGGTTTGGTGTTGGGGTTGGTGCTGGGGTTGGTGCTGGGGCCGATGCAGGGGTTGGTGCTGGTGCAGTGTTTGGTGGTAGGGTTGGTAGTGCGATTGGTGCTGCTTCTGCTGCTGGGGTGGGAGTTGGGGTAGGTGTGGGGGGTGGTGCTGTGGTTGGTGCTGGGGCCGATGCTGGTGTTGGTGCTGGGAATTTTTGCTGGGCTTGGTGCTGGAGCCAGTGCTGGGGTTGGTGCTGGAGCTGGGATTAGTGGTGGGGTTGTGGGTGGGATTGGTGCTGAGGTTGGTGGTTGAGTTGGTACTGGTGTTGGTGGTGGGGTTGGTCCTACTGCTGCTGCTAGGGCTTTTGCTGGTGTTGGTGCTGGGGCCGATGCAGTGTTTGGTGCTGGTTCAGGGGTTGGAGGTAGGATTGGTGGTGGGGTTGCTACTGGTGTTCGTGGTGGGGTTTGCTGCTGGCGTTAGTTGTGGGGTAGGTGCTACTGCTGGTGCTGGGGTTGGTGCAGGGGCCGGTGCTGGGGTAGGTGCTATTGCTGGGGTTGGTGGTGGGGATGCTGCTGGTGTTGGTGATGGGGATGGTGCTGAGGTTGGTGGTGGGGACAGTGCTGCAGTGGGGTTTGGTGGTGGGGCTGTCGCTGCTGCTGGTGTTGGGTCCGATGCTGGGGTTGGTGTTGGGGATTTTTGCTGGGCTTGATGCTCGGGCCGGTGCTGGGTTGATGCTGGGTTTGTTAGTCGGGGTTGCTGCTGGGGTTGGTGCTGGTACAGGGGTTGGTGGTAGGGTTGGTGGTGGAATTGGTGCTGTGGTTGGTGGTTGGGTTGGTACTGGGGTTGGTGGTGGGGTTGGTCCTGCTGCTGCTGCTAGGGCTTTTGCTGGTGTTGGTGCTTGCATTGATGCAGAATTTCTGATGTGGTTGGTGGTGCGATTGGTGCTGCTTCTGCTGCTGGGGTTGGTGTTGGGGTTTGTGGTGGGTGTGGTGCTGTGGTTGGTGCTGGGGTTGGTGCTGTGGTTGGTGTTGCTGCTGGTGCTTGAGTTGGTGCTAGTGCTGGGTTTGATGCTGCTGCTGGTGCTGGTGCTTGTGCTGCGCGTGAGATTGGTGCTGGGGTTGGTGCTGGGATGGTGCTGGGGTCGGTGCTGATGATGGTTCTGGGATTGGTGCTGAGGTTAGTGCTGGGCTTGGTGCTGGGGTAGGTGCTGATGATGGTTCTGGGATTGGTGCTGAGGTTGGTGCTGGGCTTGGTGCTGGGGTCGGTGCTGCTGCTGGTGCTATGTTTGGTGCTGGGTCCGGTGCTGGGGTAGGTGCTATTGCTGGGTTTGGTGGTGGGGTTATTCCTGGGACGGGTTCTAGGGTTGGTGATGGTGCTTGTGCTGGGGTTGGTGCTGGGGTTGGTGCAGGTGTTGGTGATGTGGTTGGTGGTGGAATTGGTGCTGATTCTGGTGTTGGGGTTGGAGTTGGGTTTGGTGGTGGGGCTGGTGGTGTGGTTAGTGCTGGAGTTGGTGGTGCACCTGGTGCTGGGATTGGAGATGGTATTGGTCCTACCGTTGGTGTTGCTTCTGGTGCTGGGGTTGGAGCTGCTGCTGGTGTTTGGGCTGATGCTGGGGTTGGTGCTGGGGATTTTTGCTGGGCTTGGTGCTGGGGCCCGTGCTGGGTTTGGTGCTGGAGCTGGGGTTGGTGGTGGGGTTGCTGCTGGGGCTGGTGCTGGGGATGCTGCTGGGGTTGGTGGTGGGGTCTGTGCTGCATTGGGAGTTGGTGGTGCAGTTGGCGCTGCTGCTGGTGTTGGGTCGGATGCTGGGGTTGGTGCTGGGAATTCTTGCTGGGGCTGGTGTTAGGGTTTGGGGCTGGGGTTGTTGCTGGAGTTGGTGCTGGGGCCGATGCAGGGTTTGGTGCTGGTGCAGGGTTTGGTGGTAGGGTTGGTGGTGGGATTGGTGCTGGGGTTGATGGTGGGGTTGGTACTGGGTTTGGTGGTGGGGTTTGGTGTTGGGGTTAGTGGTGGTGTTGTGCTACTGCTGGTGCTGGGGTTGGTGGTGGGGTTGGTGCTGGTGCTGTTGTTGGCGACTGCTGGGGTTGGTGTTTGGGTTGGTGCTTCTGCTGGTGTTGGAGTTGTTTCTGGGATTGGTGCTGGTACTGGGGTTGGTATTAGGGTTGGTGTTGGGGTTCGTGGAGGGTTTGGTGCTGGGGTTGGATGTTAGTTTGGTGCTGGAGTTGATGCTGTGGTTGGTGCTGGGTTGGTAGTGGGGCTCGTGGTGGATTCGGTGCTGCTGCTGCTGCTGGGGTTGGTGCTGGGGCTAGTGCTGATGATGGGCTTGGTGCTGGGTTTGTTGCTGCTGTTGGTGCTTGGGTTGGTGCTGGGTTTGTTGCTGCTGTTGGTGCTGGGGTTGGTGCTGGGGTTGGTGCTGGTGTTGGTGCTGCGGCAGGTGCAGGGGTTGGTGCTGGGGCAACTGCTTGGATTGGTGCTGGTGCTGGAGTTGGTGGTGGGGTTGGTGGTGGGGCTGGTGCTGCTGCGGGAGTTGGTGGTGGGGCTGGTGCTGGGGTTGGTGGTGGGGTTGGTTGTGGGATTGCAGCTGGGATTGGTGGTGGAGTTGGAGCTGCTGTGGGGGTTATTGCTGGAGTTGGTGATGGGGTTATTGCTGCTGTTGGTGCTGCGGTTGGTGCTGGGGTTGTTGCTGGTTGATGCTGCTGCTGGTGTTTATGTTGGTGCTGCGGTTGGTTCTGGTGCTGGGATTGGTGCTGCTGCTTTTGCTGGGGTTGGTGGTGTGGATGGTGCTTGGGTTGGTGGTGGGGTGGGTGCTGCTGATGGTGTTGGGGTTGGTTCTGGAACTGGTGGTGGTTCCGCTGCTGGGATTGATGCTGGTGCTCTGGTTGGTAGTGGGGTTGGTGGTGGCGCTGGTGCTGCTGCTGATTCTGGGGCTGGTGCTAGGGTTGGTGGTGGGGTTGGTGCTAGGGATGGTTCTGCTTCTGGTTCTGGGATTGGTGCTGGGTTTGGTGCTGCTGCTGGTGCTGGGGTTGGTTCTGGGTCCAATGTAGGGGTTGGTGCTGGTGCAGGGGTTGGTGGTAGTGTTGGTAATGCGATTGGTGCTGCTTCTGCTGCTGGGGTTGGTGTTGGGGTTGGTGATGGGGGTGGTGCTGTGGTTGGTGCTGGGATTGGTGCTGGGGTTGGTGTTGCTGCTGGTGCTGGAGTTGGTGCTAGTGTTGGGTTTGGTGCTGCTGCTGGTGCTGGCGCTGTTGCTGCACCTGGCATTGGTGCTAGGGTTGATGCTGGGCTTGGTGCTGTGGTCGATGCTGGTGATGATTCTGGGAGTTGGTGGTGGGGCCGGTGCTGCAGTGGGTGTTAGTGGTGGGGTTGGCGCTGCTGCTGGTGTTGGTGATGGGGATGGTTCTGGGGTTAGTGGTGGGTTCAGTGCTGCAGTGGGGTTTGGTGGTGGGGCAGGCGCTGCTGCTGGTGTTGGGGCCGATGCTGGGGTTGGTGTTGAGGATTTTTGCTGGGCTTGATGCTTGTGCCGATGCTGGGTTGGTGCTGGGTTTGTTGGTGGGGTTGCTGCTGGGGTTGGTGCTGGTACAGGGGTTGGTGGTAGGGTTGGTTGTGGGATTGGTGCTGTGGCTGGTTGTTGGGTTGGTACTGGGGTTGGTGGTGGGGTTGGTCCTGCTGTTGCTGCTAGGGCTTTCGCTGGTGTTGGTGCTGGGGATGGTGCAGGTGTTTCTGATGTGGTTGGTGGTGCGATTGGTGCTGCTTCTGCTGCTGGGGTTGGTGTTGGGGTTTGTGATAGGGGTGGTGCTGTGGTTGGTGCTGGGGTTGGTGCTGTGGTTGGTGTTGCTGCAGGTGCTGGAATTGGTGCTAGTGCTGGGTTTGGTGCTGCTGCTGGTGCTGGCGCTTGTGTTACTCCTGAGATTGGTGCTGGGGTTGGTGCTGGGGTCGGTGCTGATGATGGTTCTGGGATTGGTGCTGAGGTTGGTGCTTGGCTTGGTGCTGGGGTCGGTGCTGGTCATGGTTCTGGGATTGGTGCTGAGGTTGGTGGTGGTCTTGGTGCTGGGGTCAGTGCTGGTGATGGTTCTGGGATTGGTGCTGGGTTTGGTGCTGCTGCTGGTGCTGGGGTTGGTGTTGGGGTTGGTGATGGGGGTGGTGCTGTGATTGGTGCTGGGGATGGTGCTATGTTTGGTGTTGCTGCTGGTGGTAGAGTTTGTGGTAGTGCTGGGTTTGGTGCAGCTGCTGGATCTGGCGCTGGTGCTGCTCCTGGGATTGGTGCTGGAGTTGATGCTGGGAATGGTGCTGGGGTTGGTGCTGCTCCTGGTGCTGGGGTAGGTGCTATTGCTGGGGTTGGTGGTGGGGTTGATCCTGGGATGGGTGCTAGGGTTGGTGAAGGTGCTGGTGCTGGGGTTGGTGCTGGGATTGGTGCAGGCGTTGGTGGTGTGGTCGGCGGTGGAATTGTTGCTGCGTCAGGTGCAGGGTTGGGAGTTGGGGTTGGTGGTGGGGCTGGGGGTGGGGTTTGGTGCTGGGTTTGGTGGTGTTCTTGGTGCTGCGATTGGAGCTGGTATTGGTGCTACAGTTGGTGATGCTTCTGATGCTGGGTTTTGTGCTGCTGCTGGTGTATGGTCAGATGTTGTGGGTGGACCTGGCGATTTTTGCTGGGGTTGGTGCTTGGGCCGGTGCTGGGGTTGGTGCTGGAGCAGGGGTTGGTGGTGGTGTGGTTGCTGGGGTTGGTGATGGGGATGGAGCTGGAATTGATGGTGGGGCCAGTGCTGCAGTGGGGGTTAGTGGTGGTGCTGGCGCTGCTGCTGGTGTTGGGGCCGATGATGGTGTTGGTGCTGGGATTGTTTGCTGGGCTTGGTGCTGGAGCCAGTGCTGGGGTTGGTGCTGGAGCTGGGATTAGTTATGGGGTTGCTGCTGGGGTTGGTGCTTGGGTGGGTGGTGGGGTTATTGCTGCTGTAGGTGCTGTAGTTGGTGCTGGGGCTGTTGCTGGTTGGTGGTGCTGCTGGTGTTTGTGTTGCTGCTGCGGTTGGTTCTGGTGCTGGGATTGGTGCTGCTGCTCTTGCTGGGGTTGGTGGTGGGGTGGGTGCTGCTACTTGTGTTGGGGTTGGCACTGGAACTGGTGGTGGGTCCGCTGCTGGGATTGGTGCTGCTGCTGTGGTTGGTAGTGGGGTTGGTGGTGGGGCTGCTGCTGATGCTGGGACTGGTGCTAGAGCTGGTGGTGGGTTTGGTGCTGGGGTTGGTGGTGGGGTTGGTGCTGGGGTTGGTGCTTGGGTCAGTGCAGCAGTGGGAGTTGGTGGTGGGGTTGACGCTGCTGCTGGTGTTGGGGCTGATGCTAGGGTTTGTGCTTGGGATTTTTGCTGGTGTAGATGCTGGGGTTTGGTGTTGGGGTTGGTGCTGGGGTTGGTGCTGGGGCCGATGCAGGGGTTGGTGCTGGTGCAGTGTTTGGTGGTAGGGTTGGTAGTGCGATTGGTGCTGCTTCTGCTGCTGGGGTGGGAGTTGGGGTAGGTGTGGGGGGTGGTGCTGTGGTTGGTGCTGGGGCCGATGCTGGTGTTGGTGCTGGGAATTTTTGCTGGGCTTGGTGCTGGAGCCAGTGCTGGGGTTGGTGCTGGAGCTGGGATTAGTGGTGGGGTTGTGGGTGGGATTGGTGCTGAGGTTGGTGGTTGAGTTGGTACTGGTGTTGGTGGTGGGGTTGGTCCTACTGCTGCTGCTAGGGCTTTTGCTGGTGTTGGTGCTGGGGCCGATGCAGTGTTTGGTGCTGGTTCAGGGGTTGGAGGTAGGATTGGTGGTGGGGTTGCTACTGGTGTTCGTGGTGGGGTTTGCTGCTGGCGTTAGTTGTGGGGTAGGTGCTACTGCTGGTGCTGGGGTTGGTGCAGGGGCCGGTGCTGGGGTAGGTGCTATTGCTGGGGTTGGTGGTGGGGATGCTGCTGGTGTTGGTGATGGGGATGGTGCTGAGGTTGGTGGTGGGGACAGTGCTGCAGTGGGGTTTGGTGGTGGGGCTGTCGCTGCTGCTGGTGTTGGGTCCGATGCTGGGGTTGGTGTTGGGGATTTTTGCTGGGCTTGATGCTCGGGCCGGTGCTGGGTTGATGCTGGGTTTGTTAGTCGGGGTTGCTGCTGGGGTTGGTGCTGGTACAGGGGTTGGTGGTAGGGTTGGTGGTGGAATTGGTGCTGTGGTTGGTGGTTGGGTTGGTACTGGGGTTGGTGGTGGGGTTGGTCCTGCTGCTGCTGCTAGGGCTTTTGCTGGTGTTGGTGCTTGCATTGATGCAGAATTTCTGATGTGGTTGGTGGTGCGATTGGTGCTGCTTCTGCTGCTGGGGTTGGTGTTGGGGTTTGTGGTGGGTGTGGTGCTGTGGTTGGTGCTGGGGTTGGTGCTGTGGTTGGTGTTGCTGCTGGTGCTTGAGTTGGTGCTAGTGCTGGGTTTGATGCTGCTGCTGGTGCTGGTGCTTGTGCTGCGCGTGAGATTGGTGCTGGGGTTGGTGCTGGGATGGTGCTGGGGTCGGTGCTGATGATGGTTCTGGGATTGGTGCTGAGGTTAGTGCTGGGCTTGGTGCTGGGGTAGGTGCTGATGATGGTTCTGGGATTGGTGCTGAGGTTGGTGCTGGGCTTGGTGCTGGGGTCGGTGCTGCTGCTGGTGCTATGTTTGGTGCTGGGTCCGGTGCTGGGGTAGGTGCTATTGCTGGGTTTGGTGGTGGGGTTATTCCTGGGACGGGTTCTAGGGTTGGTGATGGTGCTTGTGCTGGGGTTGGTGCTGGGGTTGGTGCAGGTGTTGGTGATGTGGTTGGTGGTGGAATTGGTGCTGATTCTGGTGTTGGGGTTGGAGTTGGGTTTGGTGGTGGGGCTGGTGGTGTGGTTAGTGCTGGAGTTGGTGGTGCACCTGGTGCTGGGATTGGAGATGGTATTGGTCCTACCGTTGGTGTTGCTTCTGGTGCTGGGGTTGGAGCTGCTGCTGGTGTTTGGGCTGATGCTGGGGTTGGTGCTGGGGATTTTTGCTGGGCTTGGTGCTGGGGCCCGTGCTGGGTTTGGTGCTGGAGCTGGGGTTGGTGGTGGGGTTGCTGCTGGGGCTGGTGCTGGGGATGCTGCTGGGGTTGGTGGTGGGGTCTGTGCTGCATTGGGAGTTGGTGGTGCAGTTGGCGCTGCTGCTGGTGTTGGGTCGGATGCTGGGGTTGGTGCTGGGAATTCTTGCTGGGGCTGGTGTTAGGGTTTGGGGCTGGGGTTGTTGCTGGAGTTGGTGCTGGGGCCGATGCAGGGTTTGGTGCTGGTGCAGGGTTTGGTGGTAGGGTTGGTGGTGGGATTGGTGCTGGGGTTGATGGTGGGGTTGGTACTGGGTTTGGTGGTGGGGTTTGGTGTTGGGGTTAGTGGTGGTGTTGTGCTACTGCTGGTGCTGGGGTTGGTGGTGGGGTTGGTGCTGGTGCTGTTGTTGGCGACTGCTGGGGTTGGTGTTTGGGTTGGTGCTTCTGCTGGTGTTGGAGTTGTTTCTGGGATTGGTGCTGGTACTGGGGTTGGTATTAGGGTTGGTGTTGGGGTTCGTGGAGGGTTTGGTGCTGGGGTTGGATGTTAGTTTGGTGCTGGAGTTGATGCTGTGGTTGGTGCTGGGTTGGTAGTGGGGCTCGTGGTGGATTCGGTGCTGCTGCTGCTGCTGGGGTTGGTGCTGGGGCTAGTGCTGATGATGGGCTTGGTGCTGGGTTTGTTGCTGCTGTTGGTGCTTGGGTTGGTGCTGGGTTTGTTGCTGCTGTTGGTGCTGGGGTTGGTGCTGGGGTTGGTGCTGGTGTTGGTGCTGCGGCAGGTGCAGGGGTTGGTGCTGGGCAACTGCTTGGATTGGTGCTGGTGCTGGAGTTGGTGGTGGGGTTGGTGGTGGGGCTGGTGCTGCTGCGGGAGTTGGTGGTGGGGCTGGTGCTGGGGTTGGTGGTGGGGTTGGTTGTGGGATTGCAGCTGGGATTGGTGGTGGAGTTGGAGCTGCTGTGGGGGTTATTGCTGGAGTTGGTGATGGGGTTATTGCTGCTGTTGGTGCTGCGGTTGGTGCTGGGGTTGTTGCTGGTTGATGCTGCTGCTGGTGTTTATGTTGGTGCTGCGGTTGGTTCTGGTGCTGGGATTGGTGCTGCTGCTTTTGCTGGGGTTGGTGGTGTGGATGGTGCTTGGGTTGGTGGTGGGGTGGGTGCTGCTGATGGTGTTGGGGTTGGTTCTGGAACTGGTGGTGGTTCCGCTGCTGGGATTGATGCTGGTGCTCTGGTTGGTAGTGGGGTTGGTGGTGGCGCTGGTGCTGCTGCTGATTCTGGGGCTGGTGCTAGGGTTGGTGGTGGGGTTGGTGCTAGGGATGGTTCTGCTTCTGGTTCTGGGATTGGTGCTGGGTTTGGTGCTGCTGCTGGTGCTGGGGTTGGTTCTGGGTCCAATGTAGGGGTTGGTGCTGGTGCAGGGGTTGGTGGTAGTGTTGGTAATGCGATTGGTGCTGCTTCTGCTGCTGGGGTTGGTGTTGGGGTTGGTGATGGGGGTGGTGCTGTGGTTGGTGCTGGGATTGGTGCTGGGGTTGGTGTTGCTGCTGGTGCTGGAGTTGGTGCTAGTGTTGGGTTTGGTGCTGCTGCTGGTGCTGGCGCTGTTGCTGCACCTGGCATTGGTGCTAGGGTTGATGCTGGGCTTGGTGCTGTGGTCGATGCTGGTGATGATTCTGGGAGTTGGTGGTGGGGCCGGTGCTGCAGTGGGTGTTAGTGGTGGGGTTGGCGCTGCTGCTGGTGTTGGGGCTGATGCTGGTGTTGGTGCTGGGGATTTTTGCTGGGCTTGGTGCTGGAAACAGTGCTGGGGTTGGTCTGGAGCTGGGATTATTGGTGGGGTTGCTGCTGGGGTTAGTGCTGGGGATGGTGGTGGGGTTGGTGATGGGGTCAGTGCTGCAGTGGAGGTTGGTGATGGGGTTGGCGCTGCTGCTGGTGTTGGGGCCGATGCTGAAGTTGGTGCTGTGGATTTTTTCTGGGGTTGTTGCTGGTGTTTGGTGCTGGGGTTGGTGCAGGAGTTGGTGCTGGTGCAGGGGTTTGATGTAGGATTGGTGGTGGGGTTGGTACTGGGGTTCGTGGTGGGGTTTGGTGCTTGCGCTAGTGGTGGAGTTGGTGCTACTGCTGGTGCTGGGGTTGGTGCAGGGGCCGGTACTGGGATAGGTGCTATTGCTGGGGTTGGTGGTGGGGTTGCTGCTGGTGTTGGTGATGGGGATGGTGCTGGGGTTGGTGGTGGGGACCGTGCTGCATTGGGGGTTGTTTGTGGGGCTGGCGCTGCTGCTAGTGTTGGGGCTGATGCTGGGGTTGGTGTTGGGGATTTTTGCTGGGGTTGGTGCTGGGGTTTGATGCTGGGGTTGGTGCTGGTGCAGGGGTTAGTGGTAGGGTTGGTCGTGAGATTGGTGCTGGGGTTGGTGTTGGGGTTGGTACTGGGGTTGGTGGTGGGGTTTAGTGCTGGGGTTAGTGTTGGAGTTGGTGCTACTGCGGGTGGTGGGGATGGTGGTGGAGTTGGTGCTGGTGCTGTGGTTGGCGACAGTGCTGGGGTTGGTGCTGGTGTTGGTGTTCCTGCTGTTGTTTCTGGGTTTGGGGCTGGTACTGGGGTTCGTGGAAGTTTTGGTGCTGGATTTGGATGTTCGTTTGGTGCTGGAGTTGGTGGTGTGATTGGTGCTGGGGTTGGTGGTGGGGTTGGTGGTGGGGCTCGTGCTGGGTTCGGTGCTGCTGCTGTTGCTGTGGCTGGTGCTGTGGTTGGTGCTGCTGCTGGGGTCGGTGCTAGGGCTAGTGCTGATGATGGGCTTGGTGCTGGGTTTGTTGCTGCTGTTGGTGCTGCAGCAGGTGCTGGGGTTGGTGCTGCGGCAGGTGCTGGTGCTTGGGTTGGTGGTGGCATTGGTGGTGGGGCTGGTGCTGGGACCGGTGCTGGAGTTGGTGGTTGAGGCTAGTGCTACTGCGGGGGCTGGTGGTCGGGCTGGTGCTCGGGTTGGTGGTGGGGTTGGTTGTGGGATTGCAGCTGGGATTGGTGGTGGAGTTGGTGCTGCTGTGGGGGTTGGTGCTGGCGTTGGTGGTGGGGTTATTGCTTCTTTTGGTGCTGGGGTTGCTGCTGGGGTTGTTGTTGGTTGCTGCTGCTGGTGTTTGTGTTGGTGCTGCGGTTGGTTCTGGTGCTGGGATTGGTGCTGCTGCTTTTGCTGGGGTTGGTGGTGTGGTTGGTGCTTGTGTTGGTGGCGGGGTGGGTGCTGCTGCTGGTGTTGGGGTTGGTTCTGGAACTGGTGGTGGGTCCGCTGCTGGAATTGGTGCTGGTGCTGTGGTTGGTACTGGGGTTGGTGGTGGGGCTGGTGCTGCTGCTGATGTTGGGGCTGGTGCTAGGATTGGTGGTGGGGTTGGTGCTAGGGTTGGTTCTGCTGCTGGTTCTGGGATTGGTGCTGGGGTTGGTGCTGCTGCTGGTACTGGGGTTGGTTCTGGGGCCGGTGCTGGGTTAGGTACTATTGCTGGGGTTGGTGGTGGGGTTGCTGCTGTGCTTGGTGATGGGGATGGTGCTGGGGTTGGTGGTGAGGTCAGTGCTGCAGTGGGGGTTGTTGATGGGGTTGACGCTGCTGATGGTGTTGGGGCTGATGCTGGGGTTGGTGCTGGGGAATTTTGCTGGTGTTGATGCTGGGGTTTGGTGCTGGGTTTGGTGCTGGGGATGGTGCTGGGGCCAATGCAGGGGCTGGTGCTGTTGCAGGAGTTGGTGATGTGCTTGGTAGTGCGTTTGGTGCTGCTTCTGCAGCTGGAGTTGGTGTTGGGGTTGATGATGGGGGTGGTGCTGTGATTCGTGCTGGGGTTGATGCTGGGCTTCGTGCTGTGGTGGGGCTGGTGATGGTTCTGGGATTGGTGCTGGGTTTGGTGCTGCTCCTGGTGCTGGGGTAGGTGCTATTGCTGGGGTTGGTGGTGGGGTTGATCCTGGGACGGTTGCTAGGGTTGGTGATGGTGCTGGTGCTGGGAGTGGTGCTGGGATTGGTGCAGGGGTTGGTGATGTGGTTGGTGGTGGAATTGGTGCTGCTTCAGGTGCTGGGTTGGGAGTTGGTGTTGGTGGTGGGGCTAGTGGTGGGGTTTGGTGCTGGGTTTGGTGGTGTTCCTGGTGCTGGGATTGGAGCTGGCATTGGTGCTACAGTTGGTGCTGCTTCTGGTGCTGGGGTTGGTGCTGCTGCTGGTGTTGGGGCCGATGCTGTCGTTGGTGCTGGTGATTTTTGCTGGGGTAGGTGCCGGGGCCGGTGCTGGGGTTGGTGCTGGAGCTGGGGTTAGTGGTGGGGTTGCTGCTGGGGTTGGTGATTGGGATGGAGCTGGAGTTGGTGGTGGGTCCAGTGCTGCAGTGGGGGTTGGTGGTGGTGTTGGCGCTGCTGCTGGTGTTGGGGCCGATGCTGGGGTTGGTGCTGGGAATTTTTGCTGGGCTTGGTGCTGGAGCCAGTGCTGGGGTCGGTGCTGGAGCTGGGATTAATGGTGGGGTTGGTGCTGGGGTTAGTGCTGGAGATGGTGGTGGGGTTGGGGTTGGGGTCAGTGCTACAGTGGGGTTTGTTGGTGGCGTTGGTGCTGCTGCTGGTGTTGGGGCCGATGCTGAAGTTGGTGCTGGGATTTTTTGCTGGGCTTGGTGCTGGATCCAGTGCTGGGGTTGGTGCTGGAGCTGGGATTAGTGGTGGTGTTGCTGATGGGGTTAGTGCTGGGGATGGTTGTGGGGCTTATGGTGGGGTCAGTGCTGCAGTGGGGGTTAGTGGTGGGGTTGGTGCTGCTGTTGGTGTTGGGGCCGAAGCTGGAGTTGTTGCTGGGGTTTGGTGGTAGGGTTGGTTCAGGGGTTGGTGCAGGGGCTGATGCAGGGTTTGGTGCTGGTGCAGGGGTTGGAAGTAGGATTGGTGGTGGGGTTGGTACTGGGGTTCGTGGTGGGGTTTGGTGCTTGCTTTAGTGGTGGGGTTGGTGCTACTGCTGATGCTGGGGTTGGTGCATGGGCCGGTGCTGGGGTAGGTGCTATTGCTGGGGTTGGTGGTGGGGTTGCTGCTGGTGTTGGTGATGGGGATGGTGCTGAGGTTGGTTGTGGGTTCAGTGCTGCAGTGGGGTTTGGTGGTGGGGCTGGCGCTGCTGCTGGTGTTGGGGCCGATGCTGGGATTGGTGTTGGGGATTTTTGCTGGGCTTGATGCTCGGGCTGGTGTTGGGTTGGTGCTGGGTTTGTTGGTGGGGTTTGCTGCTGGGGTTGGTGCTGGTGCAGGGGTTGGTGGTGGGATTGGTGCTGCGGTTGGTGGTTGGGTTGGTACTGGTGTTGGTGCTGGGGTTGGTCCTGCTGCTGCTGCTAGGGTTTTTGCTGGTGTTGGTGCTGGGGATGGTGCAGGGGTTTCTGATGTGGTTGGTGGTGCGATTGGTGCTGCTTCTGCTGCTGGGGTTGGTGTTTGGGTTTGTGGTGAGGGTGGTGCTGTGTTTGGTGCTGGGGTTGGTGCTGTGGTTGGTGTTGCTGCAGGTGCTGGAGTTGGTGCTAGTGCTGGGTTTGGTGCTGCTACTGGTGCTGGCACTTGTGCTGCTCCTGAGATTGGTGTTGGGGTTGGTGCTGGGCTTGGTGCTGGGGTCGGTGCTGGTGATGGTTCTAGGATTGGTGCTGGGGTTGATGCAGCTGCTGATGCTGGGGTTGGTGCTGGGGCTGATGCAGGGGTAGGTGCTGGGTTCAGTGCTGGTGATGATTCTGGGATTGGTGTGGGCTGGTGCTGCTGCTGGTGCTGGGGTTGGTGCTCGGGCCGGTGCTGGGGTAGGTGCTATTGCTGGGTTTGATGGTGGCGTTATTCCTGGGATGGGTGCTAGGGTTGCTGATGGTGCTGTTGCTGGGGTTGGTGCTGGGGTTGGTGCAGGTGGTGGTGATGTGGTTGGTGGTGGAATTGGTGCTGATTCTGGTGCTGGGGTTGGAGTTGGGGTTGGTGGTGGGGCTGGTGGTGGGGATAGTGCTGGGGTTGGTGTTGCGCTTTGTGCTGGGATTGGTGCTGGTGTCGGTGCTACCGTTGGTGTTGCTTCTGGTGCTGGGGTTGGTGCTGCCTCTGGTGTTGGGGCCGATGCTGGGGTTGGTGCTGGGCATTTTTGCTGGGCTTGGTGCTGGGGCCTGTGCTGGGTTTGGTGCTGGAGCTGGGGTTGGTGGTGGGGTTGCTGCTGGGGCTGGTGCTGGGGATGGTGCTGGGGTTGGTGGTGGGGTCTGTGCTGCATTGGGGGTTGGTGGTGGGGTTGGCACTGCTGCTGGTGTTGGGGCTGATGCTGGGGTTGGTGCTGGGGATTTTTGCTGGGGCTGGTGCTGGGGTTAGGTGCTGGGGTTGTTGCTGGAGTTGGTGCTGGGGCCGATGCAGGGTTTGGTGCTGGTGCAGGGTTTGGTGGTAGGGTTGGTGATGAGATTGGTGCTGGGGTTGATGGTGGGGTTGGTACTGGGGTTGGTGGTGGGGTTTGGTGTTGGGGTTAGTGGTGGTGTTGGTGCTACTGCTAGTGCTGGTGTTGGTGGTGGTGTTGGTGCTTTGGCTGATGTTGGAGTTGTTTCTGGGATTGGTGCTGGTACTGGGGTTGTTATTGGGGTTGGTGTTGGGGTTCGTGGAGGGTTTGGTGCTGGGGTTGGATGTTCATTTGGTGCTGGAGTTGATGCTGTGGTTGGTGCTGGGGTTGGTAGTGGGGCTCGTGGTGGGTTCGTTGCTGCTGCTGGTGCTGGGGCTGGTGCTGTGCTTGGTGCTGCTGCTGGGGTTGGTGCTGGGGCTAGTGCTGATGATGGGCTTGGTGCTGGGTCTGTTGCTGCTGTTGGTGCTGGGGTTGGTGCTGGTGTTGGTGCTGCGGCAGGTGCTGGGGTTGGTGCTGGGGTTGGTGCTTGGTTTGGTGCTGTTGCTGGAGTTGGTGGTGGGGTTGGTGGTGGGGCTGGTGCTGGTACCGGTGCTGGAGCTGGTGGTGGCACTGGTGCTACTGCGGGGGTTGGTTGTGGGGCTGGTGCTGGGCTTGGTGGTGGGGTTGGTTGTGGGATTGCAGCTGGGATTGGTGTTGGAGTTGGAGCTGCTGTGGGGTTTGTTGCTGGAGTTGGTGGTGGGGTTATTGCTGCTGTTGGTGCTGTGGTTGGTGCTGGGGTTGTTGCTGGTTGGTTCTGCTGCTGGTGTTTGTGATGGTGCTGCGGTTGGTTCTGGTGCTGGGATTGGTGCTGCTGCTTTTGCTGGCGTTGGTGGTGTGGTTGGTGCTTGGGTTGGTGGTGGGGTGGGTGCTGCTGATGGTGTTGGGGTTGGTTCTGGAACTGGTGGTGGGTCGGGTGCTGGGATTGTTGCTGGTGCTCTGGTTGGTAGTGGGGTTGGTGGTGGGGCTGGTGCTGCTTCTTATACTGGGGCTGGTGCTAGGGTTGGTGGTGGGGTTGGTGCTAGGGATGGTTCTGCTGCTGGTTCTGGGATTGGTGCTGGGGTTGGTGCTGCTGCTGGTGCTGGGGTTGGTTCTGGGGCTTGTGCTGGGTCAGGTGCTTTTGCTGGGGTTGGTGGTGGGGTTGCTGCTTGAGTTGGTGACAGGGATGGTGGTGGGGTTGAAGGTGGGGTCAGTGATGCACTGGGGGTTGTTGGTGGGGTTGACGCTGCTGCTAGTGTTGGAGCTGATGCTGGGGATTTTTGCTGGTGTTGATGCTGGGATTTGGTGATGGGGTTGGTGCTGGAATTGGTGCTGGGGCCAATGCAGGGGTTGGTGCTGGTGCAGGAGTTGGTGATGTGGTTGGTAGTGCGATTGGTGCTACTTCTGCTGCTGGGGTTGATGTTGGGGTTGGTGATGGGGGTGTTGCTGTGGTTGGTGCTGGGGTTGGTGCTGAGGTAGGTGTTGCTGCTAGTGCTGGATTTGGTGCTAGTGCTGGATTTGGTACTGCTGCTGGTGCTGGCGCTGGTGCTGCTCCTGGGATTGGTGCTGGGGTTCATGCTGGGCTTGGTGCTGTGGTCGGTGCTGGTGATAGTTCTGGGATTGGTGCTGGGGTTGGTGCTGCTCCTGGTGCTCGGGTAGGTGCTATTGCTGGGGTTGGTGGTGGGGTTGATCCTGGGACGGGTGCTAGGGTTGGTGATGGTGCTGGTGCTGGGGTTGGTGCTGGGATTGGTGTCGGCGTTGGTGATGTGGTTGGTGGTGGAATTGGTGCTGATTCTGGTGCTGGGGTTGGAGTTGGGGTTGGTGGTGGGGCTGGTGGTGGGGATAGTGCTGGGGTTGGTGTTGCGCTTTGTGCTGGGATTGGTGCTGGTGTCGCTGCTACCGTTGGTGTTGCTTCTGGTGCTGGGGTTGGTGATGGTGCTGGTGCTGGGGTTGGTGCTGGGATTGGTGTCGGTGTTGGTGATGTGGTTGGTGGTGGAATAGGTGCTGCTTCAGGTGCTGGGTTGGGAGTTGGGGTTGGTGGTGGGTCTGGGGGTGGGGTTTGGTGCTGGGGTTGGTGTTGCTCTTGGTGCTGGGTTTGGTGCTGCTGCTGGTGTTGTGGCCGATGCTATGGTTGGTGCTGGCGATTTTTGCTAGGGTTGGTGCTGGGGCCAGTGCTGGGATTGGTGCTGGAGTAGGGGTTGGTGGTGGGGTTGCTGCTGTTATTGGTGATGGGGAGGGAGCTGGAGTTGGTGGTGGGGCCAGTGCTGCAGTGGGGGTTAATTTTGGGGTTGGCACTGCTGCTGGTGTTGGGTCCAATGCTGGGGTTGGTGCTGGGGCTTTTTGCTGGGCTTGGTGCTGGAGACAGTGCTGGGGTTGGTCTGGAGCTGGGATTAGTGGTGGGGTTGCTGCTGGGGTTACTGCTGGGGATGGTGGTGGGGTTGGTGGTGGGGTCAGTGCTGCAGTGGGGCTTGGTGATGGGGTTGGCGCTGCTGCTGGTGTTGGGGCCGATGCTGAAGTTGGTGCTGGGGATTTTTGCTGGGGTTGTTGCTGGTGTTTGGTGCTGGGGTTGGTGCAGGGGTTGGTGCAGGGGCCGATGCAGGGTTTGGTGCTGGTGCACGGGTTGGAGGTAGGACTGGTGGTGGGGTTGGTACTGGGGTTCGTGGTGGGGTTTGGTGCTTGCGTTAGTGGTGGAGTTGGTGCTACTGCTGGTACTAGGGTTGGTGCAGGGGCCGGTGCTGGAGTAGGTGCTACTGCTGGGCTTGGTGGTGGGGTTGCTGCTGTTGTTGGTGCTGGGACCGGTGCTGGGGTCGGTGCTGGGGTCAGTGCTGGTGATGGTTCTGGGATTGGTGTCGAGTGGTGCTGCTGCTGGTGCTGGGGTTGGTGCTGGGGCCGGTGCTGGGGTAGCTGCTATTGGTGGGTTTGGTGGTGGGGTTATTCCTGGGATGGGTGCTAGGGATGGTGATGGTGATGGTCCTGGGGTTGGTGCTGGGGTTGGTGCAGGTGTTGGTGATGTGGTTGGTGGTGGAATTGGTGCTGATTCTGGTGCTGGGATGGGAGTTGGGGTTGGTGGTGGGGCTGGTGATGGGGTTGGTGCTGGGGTTGGTGTTACGCGTGGTGCTGGGATTGGAGCTGGTGTACGTGCTATCGTTGGTGTTGCTTCTGGTGCCGGGATTGGTTCTGCTGCTGGTTCAGGGATTGGTGCTGGGGTTGGTGATGGGGCCGCTGCTGGCTTAGGTGCTATTGCTGGGGTTGGTGGTGGAGTTGCTGCTGGGGTTGGTGCTGGGGATGGTGGTGCGGTTGGTGGTGGGGTCAGTGCTGCTGTGGGTGTTGGTGGTGGGGTTGGCGCTGCTGCTGGTGTTGGGGCTGATGCTGGGGTTGGTGCTGGGGATTTTTGCTGGTGATGGTGTTGGGATTTGGTGCTGGGGTCGTTGCTGGAGTTGCTTCTGGGCCGATGCAGGGGTTGGTGCTGGTGCAGCGATTGGTGTTAGGATTGGTAGTGCGATTGGTGCTGCTTCTGCTGCTGGGGTTGGTGTTAGGATTTGGTGCTGGGGTTGCTTTTGGGGCCGATGCTGGGCTTGGTGCTGGCGATTTTTGCTGGGGTTGGTGCTGGAGCTGGGGTTAGGGGTGGGTTTGCTGCTGGGGATGGTGCTGGGGTTAGTGCTGGGGTTGGTGATGGGGCTGGTGGTGGGGCTGGTCGTGGGGTCAGTGCTGCAGTGGGGGTAGGTGTTGGGGTTGGCGTTGCTGCTGGTGTTGAGGCCGATGCTAGTGTTGGTGCTGGGGATTTTTGCTGGGGTTGGTGCTGGGGTTGGTACTGGGGTTGGTGCAGGGGTTGGTGCTGGGCTGATGCAGGGTTTGGTGCTGGTGCAGGGGTTGGAGGTAGGATAGGTGGTGGGGTTGGTACTGGGGTTGATGGTGGGGTTTGCTGCTGGCGTTAGTGGTGGAGTTGGTGTTACTGCTGGTGCCGGGGTTGGCGTTGGGATTGGTGTTGGGGTTAGTTCGGGGCCTGGTGCTGGGACCGGTGCTGTGATTGGTGCTGGTCCTGGGGTTGGTATTGGAGGTCATGGAGGGTTTGGTGCTGGGGTTTGTGGTGGAATTGGTGCTGGGTTTGGTGCTGCAGCTGGTGCTGGGGCTGGTGTTGTGGTTGATGCTGCTGCTGGGGTTGGTGCTGGGGTTGGTGCTGGGGTTGGTGCTGATGCTGGGGTTGGTGCTGGGTTTGTTGCTGCTATTGGTGCTGGGGTTGGTGCTGATGTTGGTGCTGCGGCTGGTGCTGGGGTTGGTGCTGGTGCTGGAGTTGGTGGTGAGGTCTCTGGTGGGGCTACTGCTGGGACTGGTTCTGGAGTTGTTGGTGAGTTTGTTGCTACTGCGGAGGTTGGTGGTGGGGATATTGCTGCTGTTGGTGCTGTGATTGGTGTTGGGGTTGGTGCTAGGGTTACTGCTGCTGCTGGTGCTGAGGTTGGTGCTGGGGTTGTTACTGGTTGGTGCTGCTGCTGGTGTTTGGGTTGGTTCTGGTGCTGGGATTGGTGCTGCTGCTTTTGCTGGGGTTAGTGGTGGTGTTGATGCGGGTGTTGGTGGTGGGGTGTGTGCTGCTGCTGGTGTTGGGGTTGGTTCTGGGACAGGTGGTGGGACCGGTGCTGGGATTGGTGCTGGTGCTGTGGTAGGTAGTTGGGCTGGTGGTGGGGTTGGTGCTGCTGCTGGTGTTTGTGTTGGTGCTGCGGTTGGTTCTGGTGCTGGAATTGGTGCTGCTGCTTTTGCTGGGGTTTGTGGCGGGGTTGGTGCTGGGGTTGGTGGTGGGTGTGTGCTGGTGCTGGTGTTGGGGTTGGATCTTGGATTGGTGGTGGGACCGGTGCTGGGATGGGTGTTGGTGTTGGTGCTGGGGCTTGTGCGATTGGTGCTGGGGTCGTTGCTGCTGCTGGTGCTGGGGTTGGTGCTGAGGGCGGTGCTGGGGTGGGGGCTATTGCTGGGGTTGTTGGTGGGGTGGCTGCTGGGGTTGGTGATGGGGATGGTGCAGGGGTTGATGGTGGGGTTGGTGCTGGTGATAGTTCTGGGATTGGTGCTGGAGTTGGAGCTGCTGCTGGTGCTGGGGACGGTGCTGGGGCCGGTGCTGTGGTAGGTGCTATGGCTGGGGTTGATGCTGGGGTTGATGCTGGGGTTGGTGCTGGGGTTGGTGATGTGGTTCATGGTGGAATTGGTGCTGCTTTTGGTGCTGGGGTTAGAGTTGGAGTTGGTGATGGAGCTGGTGCTGGTATTGGTGCTGGGGTTGGTGATGTGGTTCATGGTGGAATTGGTGCTGCTTCTGGTGCTGGGGTTAGAGTTGGAGTTGGTGATGGAGCTGGTGCCGGTGTTGGTGCTGGGTTTTGGTGGTGCGCTTGGTGCTGGGATGGGAGCTGGTGTTGGTGTTGTGGCCGATGCTGTGGTTGGTGCTGGCAATTTTTGCTAGGGTTGGTGCTGGGGCGATGCTGGGTTTGGTGCTGGAGCTGGGGTTGGTGGTGGGGTTGCTGCTGGGGTTGGTGCTGGGGATGGTGCTGGGGTTGGTGGTGGGGTCCGTGCTGCATTGGGGGTTGGTGGTGGTGTTGGCGCTGCTGCTGGTCTTGGGGCTGATGCTGGGGTTGGTGCTGGGGATTTTTGCTGGGGTTGGTGCTGGGGTTTGGTGCTGGGGCTACTTCTGATGATGGGCTTGGTGCTGGGTTTGTTGCTGCTGTTGGTGCTAGGGTTGGTGCTGGGGTTGGTGCTGGTGTTGGTACTGGGGTTGGTGAATGTGTTGGTGCTGGGCCGAAGCAGGGTTTGGTGCTGGTGCAGGGGTTGGAGGTAGGATTGGTGTTGGGGTTGGTACTGGGGATCGTGTTGGGGTTTGGTGCTGGCATTAATGGTGGAGTTGGTGCTACTGCTGGTGCTGGGGTTGGTGTTGGGGTTGGTGCTTCCGCTGGTGTTGGGGTTAGTTCTGGGACTGGTGCTGGGACCGCTGCTGTGATTGGTGCTGGTCCTGGGGTTGGTATTGGGGTTGGTGTTGGAGCTCGTGGAAGGTTTGGTGCTGGGGTTGGTGGTGGAATTGGTGCTGGTTCTGGTGCTGCTGCTCGTGCTGGGGCTCTTGTTGTGGTTGGTGCTGCCGCTGGGGTTGGTGCTGGGGTTGGTTCTGGGTTTGGTGCTGGTTTTGGTATGCGGCTGGTGCTGGGGTTGATGCTGGGGCAGGTGCTTGTGTTGGTGCTGGTGCTGGTGCTGGATTTGGTGGTGGGGCTGGTGCTACTACGGGGGTTGGTGGTGGGGCTGGTGCTGGGACCGGTGCTAGAGTTGGTGATGGGGCTGGTGCTACTACAGGGGTTGGTGGTGGGGTTGGTGGTGGGATTGCTGCTGGGATTGATGGTGGGGTTGGGGCTGCTGTGGGGATAGGTGCTGGGGTTGGTGGTGGGGTTGGTGCTGGGACCGGTGCTGGAGTTGGTGGTGGGGCTGGTGCTACTGCGGGGGTTGGTGGTGGGGCTGGTGCTGTGATTGATGTTGGGGTTGGTGCTACTTTTGGTGCTGCTGCTAGTGCTGAGGTTGGTGCTGGGGTTGTTGCTTGTTGGTGCTGCTGCTGGTGATTGGGTTGCTGCTGCAGTTGGTTCTGGTGCTGGGATTGGTGCTGCTGCTTTTGCTGGGGTTGGTGGCGGGTTTGGTGCTGGGGTTGGTGGTGGGGTTGGTGCTGCTGCTGGGGTTGGTAGTGGGGTTGGTGTTGGGGCTGGTGCTGCTGCTGATGCTGAGACTGGTGCTAGAGTTGTTGGTGGGGTTGGTGTTGCTGTTGTGCTGGGGTTGGTGGTGGGGCCGGTGCTGGGGTTGGTGGTGGGGTTGCTGCTGGGGTTTGTGATGGGGCCACTGCTGGGGTTGGTGGTGGGGTTGCTGCTGGGGTTGGTGATGGGGATGGTGCTGGGGATGGTGGTGGGTTCAGTGCTGCAGTGGAGTTTGTTGGTGGGGTTGGCGCTGCTGCTGGTGTTGGGGCCGATGCTGGGGTTAGTGTTGGGGATTTTTGCTGGGCTTGGTGCTCGGGCCGGTGCTGGGGTTGGTGGTGGGTTTGGCGGTGGGGGTTGCTTCTGGGGTTGGTGCTGGTGCAGGGCTTGGAAGCAGCGTTGGTGGTGGGATTGCTGCTGGGGTTGGTGGTGGGGTTGGTACTGGGGTTGGTGGTGGGGTTGGTCCTGCTGCTGCTGCTAGGACTGTTGCTGGTCTTGGTGCTGGGGCTGGGTTTGGAGCTGCTGCTGGTGCTGGCGCTTGTGCTGCTCCTGGGGTTGGTGATGGGGTTGGTACTGGGGTTGGTGGTGGGGTTGGTCCTGCTGCTGGTGCTAGGGCTGTTGCTGTTCTTCGTGCTGGGGTTGGTGCACGAGTTGGTGATGTGGTTGGTGGTATGAGTGGCGCTGCTTCTGCTGCTGGGGTTGGTGTTGAGGTTGGAGGTGGGGGTGGTGCTCTGGTTGGTGCTGGGGTTGGTGCTATGGGTGGTGTTGCTGCTGGTGCTGGAGTTGGTGCTAGTGCTGGGTTTGGTGCTGCTGCTGGTGCTGGCGCTTGTGCTGCTCCTGGGATTGGTGCTGGGGTTGGTGCTGGTGATGGTTCTGGGATTGGTGCTGGGGTTGGTGCTGTACTTAGGCTGGGGTCAGTGCTGGTGATGATTCTGGGATTGGTGGTGCTGCTGCTGCTGGGGTTGGTGCTGGGGCCGGTGCTGGGGTAGGTGATGGGATCGGTGCTGGTGATTGTTCTGGGATTGGTGCTGGGGCTGGTGCTGCTCCTGGTGCTGTGGTTGGTGCTGGGGCTGGTGCTGATGCTGGTGTTGGTGCTGCGTTTGTTGCTGCTTTTGGTGCTGGGTTTGGTGCTGGGGTTGGTGCTGGGTTTGGTGCAGGTGTTGGTACTGCGGCTGGTGCTGGGGTTGGTGCTGGGGCAGGTGCTTGTGTTGGTGCTGGTGCTGGTGCTGGAGTTGGTGGTGGAGTTGGTGGGGGGGCTGGTGCTGGGACCGGTGCGGGAGTTGGTGTTGGGGCTGGTGCTACTACGGGGGTTGGTGCTGGGGCTGGTGCTGGGGTTGGTGTTGGGGTTACTGCTGGGATTGCTGCTGGGATTGATGGTGGGGTTGGTGCTGCAGTGGGGATAGGTGCTGGGGCTGGTGCTGCTGCTGATGCTGGGACTGGTGCTAGAGTTGGTGGTGGGGTTGGTGCTAGGGTTGGTGGTGGGATTGGTGCTTCTGCTGTTCTGGGGTTGGTTCTGGGGCCGGAGCTGGGGTTGGTGGTGGGGTTGCTGCTGGGGTTGGTGATGGGAATGGAGCTGGAGTTGGTGGTGGGTTCAGTGCTGCAGTGGGGTTTGTTGGTTGGGTTGGCGCTGCTGCTGGTGTTGGGGCCGATGCTGGGGTTAGTATTGGGGATTTTTGCTGGGCTTTGTGCTCGGGCCGGTGCAGGGATTGGTGGTGGGTTTGGTGTTGGGGTTGCTTCTGGGGTTGGTGGTGGGGTTGGTCCTGCTGCTGGTGCTAGGGCTGTTGCTGGTCTTGGTACTGGGTTTGGTGCATGGGTTGGTGATGTGGTTGGTGGTGCGATTGGTGCTGCTTCTGCTGCTGGGGTTGGTGTTGAGTTTGGAGGTGGGGGTGGTGCTCTGGTTGGTGCTGGGGTTGGTGCTGTGGGTGGTGTTGCTGCTGGTGCTGGAGTTGGTTCTAGTGCTGGGTTTGGTGCTGCTGCTGGTGCTGGCGCTTGTGCCGCTCCTGGGATTGGTGCTGGGGTTGGTGCTGGGCTTGGTGCTGGGGTTGGTGCTGGTGATGGTTCTGGGATTGGTGCTGGGGAGGGTGCTGGGCTTGGGCTGGGGTCGGTGCAGGTGATGGTTCTGGGATTGGTGCTGCTGCTGGTGCTGGGTTTGTTGCTGGGGCCGGTGCTGCGGTAGGTGATGGGATCGGTGCTGGTGATTGTTCTGGGATTGGTGCTGGGGCTGGTGCTGCTCCTGGTGCTGTGGTTGGTGCTGGGGCTGGTGCTGATGCTGGTGTTGGTGCTGCGTTTGTTGCTGCTTTTGGTGCTGGGCTTGGTGCTAGGGTTGGTGCTGGGTTTGGTGCTGGTGTTGGTACTGCGGCTGGTGCTGGGGTTGGTGCTGGGGCAGGTGCTTGTGTTGGTGCTGGTGCTGGTGCTGGAGTTGGTGGTGGAGTTGGTGGGGGGGCTGGTGCTGGGACCGGTGCGGGAGTTGGTGTTGGGGCTGGTGCTACTACGGGGGTTGGTGCTGGGGCTGGTGCTGGGGTTGGTGTTGGGGTTACTGCTGGGATTGCTGCTGGGATTGATGGTGGGGTTGGTGCTGCAGTGGGGATAGGTGCTGGGGCTGGTGCTGCTGCTGATGCTGGGACTGGTGCTAGAGTTGGTGGTGGGGTTGGTGCTAGGGTTGGTGGTGGGATTGGTGCTTCTGCTGTTCTGGGGTTGGTTCTGGGGCCGGTGCTGGGGTTGGTGGTGGGGTTGCTGCTGGGGTTGGTGATGGGAATGGAGCTGGAGTTGCTGGTGGGTTCAGTGCTGCAGTGGGGTTTGTTGGTTGGGTTGGCGCTGCTGCTGGTGTTGGGGCCGATGCTGGGGTTAGTATTGGGGATTTTTGCTGGGCTTTGTGCTCGGGCCGGTGCAGGGATTGGTGGTGGGTTTGGTGTTGGGGTTGCTTCTGGGGTTGGTGGTGGGGTTGGTCCTGCTGCTGGTGCTAGGGCTGTTGCTGGTCTTGGTACTGGGTTTGGTGCATGGGTTGGTGATGTGGTTGGTGGTGCGATTGGTGCTGCTTCTGCTGCTGGGGTTGGTGTTGAGTTTGGAGGTGGGGGTGGTGCTCTGGTTGGTGCTGGGGTTGGTGCTGTGGGTGGTGTTGCTGCTGGTGCTGGAGTTGGTTCTAGTGCTGGGTTTGGTGCTGCTGCTGGTGCTGGCGCTTGTGCCGCTCCTGGGATTGGTGCTGGGGTTGGTGCTGGGCTTGGTGCTGGGGTTGGTGCTGGTGATGGTTCTGGGATTGGTGCTGGGGAGGGTGCTGGGCTTGGGCTGGGGTCGGTGCAGGTGATGGTTCTGGGATTGGTGCTGCTGCTGGTGCTGGGTTTGTTGCTGGGGCCGGTGCTGCGGTAGGTGATGGGATCGGTGCTGGTGATTGTTCTGGGATTGGTGCTGGGGCTGGTGCTGCTCCTGGTGCTGTGGTTGGTGCTGGGGCTGGTGCTGATGTTGGTGTTGGTGCTGCGTTTGTTGCTGCTGTTGGCGCTGGGCTTGGTGCTAGGGTTGGTGCTGGGTTTGGTGCTGGTGTTGGTACTGCGGCTGGTGCTGGGGTTGGTGCTGGGGCAGGTGCTTGTGTTGGTGCTGGTGCTGGTGCTGGAGTTGGTGGTGGAGTTGGTGGGGGGGCTGGTGCTGGGACCGGTGCGGGAGTTGGTGTTGGGCCTGGTGCTACTACGGGGGTTGGTGTTGGGGCTGATGCTGGTGTTGGTGGTGGGGTTACTGCTGGGATTGCTGCTGGGATTGATGGCGGGGCTGGTGCTGCTGTGGGGATAGGTGCTGGGGTTGGTGGTGGGGCTAGTGCTGGGACCCGTGCTGGAGTTGGTGGAGGGGCTTGTGCTACTGCGGGTGTTGGTGGTGAGGCTGGTGCTGTGATTGATGTTGGGGTTGGTGCTAGTTTTGGTGCTGCTCTTGGTGCTGAGGTTGGAACTGGAGTTGTTGCTGGTTGGTGCTGCTGCTGGTGTTTGGGTTGTTGCTGCAGTTGGTTCTGGTGCTGGGATTGGTGCTGCTGCTTTTGCTGGGGTTGGTGGCAGGTTTGGTGCTGTGGTTGGTGGTGGGGTTGGTGCTGCTGCTAATTTTGGTGTTGGTTCTGGGACTGGTGGTGGGACCGGTGCTGGGATTGATGCTGGTGCTGTGGTTGGTAGAGTGGTTGGTGGTGGGGCTGGTGCTGCTGCTGATGCTGGGACTGGCGCTAGAGTTGGTGGTGGGGTTGGTGCTAGGGTTGGTGGTGGGATTGGTGCTTCTGCTGTTCTGGGGTTGGTTCTGGGGCCGGTGCTGGGGTTGGTGGTGGGGTTGCTGCTGGGGTTGGTGATGGGAATGGAGCTGGAGTTGGTGGTGGGTTCAGTGCTGCAGTGGGGTTTGTTGGTTGGGTTGGCGCTGCTGCTGGTGTTGGGGCCGATGCTGGGGTTAGTATTGGGGATTTTTGCTGGGCTTTGTGCTCGGGCCGGTGCAGGGATTGGTGGTGGGTTTGGTGTTGGGGTTGCTTCTGGGGTTGGTGGTGGGGTTGGTCCTGCTGCTGGTGCTAGGGCTGTTGCTGGTCTTGGTGCTGGGTTTGGTGCATGGGTTGGTGATGTGGTTGGTGGTGCGATTGGTGCTGCTTCTGCTGCTGGGGTTGGTGTTGAGTTTGGAGGTGGGGGTGGTGCTCTGGTTGGTGCTGGGGTTGGTGCTGTGGGTGGTGTTGCTGCTGGTGCTGAAGTTGGTTCTAGTGCTGGGTTTGGTGCTGCTGCTGGTGCTGGCGCTTGTGCTGCTCCTGGGATTGGTGCTGGGGTCGGTGCTGGTGATGGTTCTGGGATTGGTGCTGGGGAGGGTGCTGGGCTTGGGCTGGGGTCGGTGCAGGTGATGGTTCTGGGATTGGTGCTGCTGCTGGTGCTGGGTTTGTTGCTGGGGCCGGTGCTGCGGTAGGTGATGGGATCGGTGCTGGTGATTGTTCTGGGATTGGTGCTGGGGCTGGTGCTGCTCCTGGTGCTGTGGCTGGTGCTGGAGCTGGTGCTGATGCTGGTGTTGGTGCTGGGTTTGTTGCTGCTGTTGGTGCTGGGATTGGTGCTTGGTTTGGTGCTGGGTTTGGTGCTGGTGTTGGTATTGCGGCTGGTGCAGTGGTTGGTGCTGGGGCAGGTGCTTGTGTTGGTGCTGGGTCTGGTGCTGGAGTTGGTGGTGGGGTTGGTGGGGGGGCTGGTGCTGGGACTGGTGCTGGAGTTGTTGTTGGGGCTGGTGCTACCATGGGGGTTGGTGGTGGGGCTGATGCTGGGGTTGGTGGTGGGGTTGGTGGTGGGATTGCTGTTGGGATTGGTGGTGGGGTTGGTGCTGCTGTGGGGATAGGTGCTGGGGTTGGTGTTGGGGCTGGTGCTGGACCGGTGCTGGAGTTGGGGATGGGGCTGGTGCTACTGCGGGCATTGGTGGTGCGGCTGGTGCTGTGATTGGTGTTGGGGTTGGTGCTAGTTTTGCTGCTGCTGCTGGTGCTGAGGTTGGTGCTGGTGTTGTTGCTGGTTGGTGCTGCTGCTGGTGTTTGGGTTGGTGCTCCGGTTGGTTCTGGTGCTGGGATTGGTGCTGCTCCTTTTGCTGGGATTGTTGGCAGGGTTGGTGCTGGGGTTGGTGGTGCGGTTAGTGCTGCTGCTCGTGTTGGGGTTGGCTCTGGGACTGGTGGTGAGACCGGTGCTGGAATTGGTGCTGGTGCTGGGGTTGGTAGTGGGGTTGGTGGTGGGGCTGGTGCTGCTGCTGATGCTGGGGCTGGTGCTAGGGTTGGTGGTGGGCTTCGTGCTAGGGTTGATGCTGGGGTTGGTGCTGCTGCTGGTGCTGGGGTTGGTGCTGCGGCCGGTGCTGGGTTAAGTGCTATTGCTGGGGTTGGTGGTTGGGTTGCAGCTGGGATTGGTGATGGGGATGGTGTTGGTGTTGGTTGTGTGTTCATTGCTGCAGTGAGGGTTGTTGGTGGGGTTGAGGCTGCTGCTGGTGTTGGGGCCGATGCTGGGGTTGGTGTTGGGGATTTTTATTGGGCTTGGTGCTCGGGCTGGTGCTGGCTTTGATGCTGGGTTTGGTGGCGGTGTTACTGCTGGGGTTGGCGCTGCTGCTGCTGTTGGGGTCGATGCTGGGGTTGGTGTTGGGGATTTTTGCTGGGCTTGGTGCTCGGGCCGGTGCTGAGATTGGTGGTGGGTTTGCTGCTGGCGTTGGTGCTGGTGCAGGGGTTAGTGGTAGGGTTGGTGGTGGGATTTGTACTGGGGTTGGTGTTGGGGTTGGTCCTGCTGCCGGTGCTAGGGCTGTTGCTGGTGTTGGTGCTGGGGTTGGTGCAGGGGTTGGTGATGTGGTTGGTGGTGCGATTGGTGCTCCTTCTTCTGCTGGGGCTGGTGTTGGGTTTGGTGGTCGAGGTGGTGCTGTGGTTGGTGCTGGGGTTGGTGTTGCTGCTGGTGCTGGAATTGGTGCTAGTGCTGGGTTTGGTGCTGCTGCTGGTGCTGGCGCTTGTGCTGCTCCTGGGATTGGTGCTGGGCTTGGTGCTGGGGTTGGTGCTGGTCATGGTTCTGGGAATGGTGCTGTGGTTGGTGCTGGGCTTGGTGCTGGGGTCGGTGCTGGTGATGGATCTGGGATTGGTGCTGGGGTTGTTGCTGCTGCTGGTGCTCGGGGTGGGGCTGGGGTTGCTGCTGGGCTTGGTGCTGGCGTCGGTGCTGGTGATGGATCTGGGATTGGTGCTGGGGTTGGTGCTGCTGCTGGTGCTCGGGGTGGGGCTGGGGTTGGTGCTGGGCTTGGTGCTGGCGTCGGTGCTGGTGATGGTTTTGGGATTGGTGCTGGGGTTGGTGCTGCTGCTGGTGCTGGTGTTGGTGATGAGGTTGGTGCTGGGGTCGGTGCTGGATTCAGTGCTGCTGATGGTTCTGGGATTGGTGCTGGGGTTGGTGCTGCTGCTGGTGCTGGGGTTGGTGCTGGCGCCTGTGCTTAAGTATGTGCTATTGCTGCGGTTGGTGGTGGGAATATTCCTGCAACGGGTGCTAGGGTTGGTGATGGTGCTGGTGTTGGGGCCGATGCTGGGGTTGGTGTTGGGGATTTTTGCTGGGCTTGGTGCTCGGGCCGGAGCTGGGTTTGGTGGTGGGTTTGTTGGTGGGGTTGCTGCTGGTGTTGGTGCTGGTGCAGGGCTTGGAAGCAGTGTTGGTGGTGGGATTGGTGCTGGGGTTGGTGGTTGGGCTGGTACTGGGGTTGGTGCTGGGGTTGGTCCTGCTGCTGGTGCTAGGGCTGTTGCTGGTGTTGGTGCTGGGGTTGGTGCACGGTTTGGTGATGTGGTTGGTGGTGCGATTGGTGCTGCTTCTGCTGCTGGGGTAGGTGTTGGGGTTGGAGGTGGGGGTAGTGCTGTGGTTGGTGCTGGGGTTGGTGCTGTGGGTGGTGTTGCTGCTGGTGCTGGAGTTTGTGCTAGTGCTGGGTTTGGTGCTGCTGCTGGCACTTGTGCTGCTCCTGGGATGGTGCTGGGGTTGGTGCTGGGCTTGGTGCTGGGGTCGGTGCTGGTGATGGTTCTGGGATTGGTGCTGGGGTTGGTGCTGGGCTTGGTGCTGGGGTCGATGCTGGTGATGGTTCTGGGATTGGTGCTGGGGCTGGAGCTGCTGCTGGTGTTGGGGCCGATGCTGGGGATGGTGTTGGCGATTTTTATTGGGCTTGGTGCTCGGGCCGGTGCTGGTGTTGGTGCTGGATTAGGTGGTGGTGTTGCTGCCGTGGTTGGTGCTGGTGCATGTGTTGGTGGTAGGGCTGGTGGTGGGATTGGTGCTGGGCTTTGTGGTGGCGTTGGTACTGGGGTTGGTGGTGGGGTTGGTCCTGCTGCTGGTGCTCGGGCGGTTGCTGGTGTTGGAGGTGGGGGTGCTGCTGGTGTTGAGGTTGGTGCTGTGGTTGTTGTTGGTTGGTGCTGCTGCAGGTGTTTGGGTTGGTGCTGCGGTTGGTTCTGGTGCTAGGATTGGTGCTGCTGCTTTTGCTGGGGTCTGTGCTGGTGATAGTTCTGGGATTGGTGCTGGGCTTGGTGCTGTAGTTGGTGCTGGTGATGGTTCTCGGATTGGTGCTGGCGCTGGTGCTGCTGGTGCTGTGTTTGCTGCTGGGGCCGGTGCTGGGATAGGTGCTATAGCTGGGATTGGTGGTGGGGTTATTCCTGGGATGGTTGCTAGGCTTGGTGACGGTGCTGGTGCTGCTTCAGGTGCTGGGGTTGGAGTTGGGGTTGGTGGTGGGGCTGGTGGTGGGGTTAGTGCTGGAGTTGGTAGTGTGCTTGGTGCTGGGATTGGAGCTGGTGTTGGTGCTACCGTTGGTGTTTCTTCTGGTGCTGGATTTGGTGCTGCTGCAGGTGTTGGGGCCGATGCTGGTGTTGGTGCTGGTGATTTTTGCTGGGCTTGTTCCTGGGGCCAGTGCTGGGGTTGGTGCTGGAGCTGCGGTTGGTTGTGGGGTTGGTGCTGGGGTTGGTGCTGGGGATGGTGCTGGGGTAGGTGGTGGGGTCCGTGCTGCAGTGGGGGGTTGGTTGTGGGGCTGGAGCTGCTGCTGGTGTTGGGGTTGATGCTGGGGATGATGCTGGGGATTTTTGCTAGGGTAGGTGCTCGGGTTTGGTGCTGGGGTTGTTGCTGGAGTTGGTGCTGGGTCCGATGCAAGGGTTGGTGCTGGTGCATGATTTGGTGGTAGGGTTGGTGGTGGGATTGGTGCTGGGCTTGGTGATGGGCTTGGTACTGGGGTTGGTGGTGACGTTTGGTGCTGGCATTACTGGTTGGGTCAGTGCTACTGCTGGTGCTGGTGTTGGTGGTGGGGTTGGTGCTGGTGCTGTGGTTGGTGACAGTGCTGGGATTGGTGTTGGGTTTGGTGCTTCTGCTGGTGTTGGAGTTGTTTCTGGGATTAGTGCTGGTGCTGGGGTTGGTATTGGGCTTGATGTTGGAGTTCGTGGAGAGTTTATTGCTGGGGTTAGATGTTCGTTTGGTGCTGGAGTTGGTGGTGTAGTTGGTGCTGGGGTTGTTGGTGTGGTTGGTGGTGGGGCTCATGGTGGGTTCGGTGCTGCTGCTGGTGCTGGGGCTGGTGCTGTGGTTGGTGCTGCTGCTGGGGTTGTTGCTGGGGCTAGTGCTGATGCTTGGTCTGGTGCTGGGTTTGTTGCTGCTGTTGGTGCTTGGGTTGGTGCTGCGGCTAGTGCTGGGGCAGGTGCTTGGGTTGGTGCTGGTGCTGGAGTTGATGGTGGGGTTGGTCGTGGGGTTGCTCCTAGGGTTGGTGCTGGGGTTGGTGGTGGGGTTGCTGCTGGGTTTGGTGGTGGGTTTGGTGCTGGGGTTGCTGCTGCTGCTGGTACAGGGGTGGGGCTGCTGCTGGTGCTAGGGTAGGTGCTGCTGGGATTGGTGGTGGCGTTAGTGCTGGGGTTGGTGCTGGGGTTTGGTGCTGTGGTAAGTGGTGGGGTTGGTGCTACTGCTGGTGCTGGGTTTGGTGGTGGGGTTGGTGCTGGTGCTGTGGTTGGTGCCAGTGCTGGCATTGGGGTTGGAGCTGGTGCTTCTGCTGGTATTGGGGTTGGTTCTGGGACTGGTGAAGGGACCGGTGCTGGGTATGGAGCTGGTGCTGCGGTTGGTATTGGGGTTGGTGTTGGGGCTCGTGGAGGGTTTGGTGCTGGGGTTGGATGTTTGTTTGGTGCTGGGGTTGGTGGTATGGTTGGTGCTGGGTTTGGTGGTGGGGTTTGGTGGTATGGCTCGTAGTGGGTTTGTTGCTGGGGTTGGTGGTGGAATTGGTGCTGGGTTTGGTGCTGCTGCTGGTGCTGGGGCTGTTGCAGTGGTTGGTGCTGCAGCTGGGGTTGGTGCTGGGATTGCTGATGCGGCTGATGCTCGGGATAGTGCAGTGGCAGGTGCTTGGGTTGGAGCTGGTGCTGGAGTTGGTGGTGGGGTTGGTGGTGGGGCTGGTGCTGCGATCGGTGCTGGAGTTGATAGTGGAGCTGGTGCTACTGTGGGGGTTGGTGGTGGGGCTGGTGGTGGGGTTGGTGGTGGAGTTGGTGGTTGGATTGCTGCTGGGATTGGTGGTGGAGTTGGTGCTGCTGTGGGGATTGGTGCTGGAGTTGGTGGTGGGGTTATTGCAGCTGTTGGTGCTGTGATAGGTGTTGGGGTTGGTGCTGGGTTTGGTGCGGCTCCTGGTGCTGAGGTTAGTGCTGGGGTTGTTGCTGGTTTGTGCTGTTGCTGGTGTTTGGGTTGGTGCTGCGGTTGGTTCTGGTGCTGGGATTGGTGCTGCTGCCTTTGCTGGGGTTGGTGGTGGGGTTGGGGCTGCTGCTGCTGTTGGGGTTGGCTCTGGGACTGGTGGTGGGACCGGTGCTGGGATTGGTGCTGGTGCTGGGGTTGGCAGTGGGGTTGGTGGTGGGGCTAGTACTGCTGCTGATCCTGAGGCTGGGGCTAGAGTTGGTGGTGGGGTTGCTGCTAGGGTTGGTGGTGGGTTTTGTGCTGCTGCTGGTGCTGGGGTTTAATGCTGGGGCCGGTGCTTGGGTAGGTGCTATTGCTGGTGTTGGTTGTGGGGTTGCTGCTGGGGTTGGTGATGGGGATGGTGATGGAGTTGTTGGTGGGTTCAGTGCTGCAGTGCGGATTGGTGGTGGGGTTGGCGCTGCTGCTGGTGTTGGGGCTGATGCTGGGGTTGGTGTTGGGGATTTTTGCTGGGCTTGGTGCTCAGGCCGGTGCTGGGGTTGGTGCTGGTGTTGGTGCTGGTGCAGGGGTTGGTGGTAGGGTTGGTAGTGGGATTGGTGCTGGGGTATGTGGTGGGGTAGGTACTGGGGTTGATGGTGGGGTTGGTCCTGCTGCTGCTGCTAGGGCTGTTGCTGGTGTTGGTGCTCGTGTTGGTGCAGGGGTTGGTGATGTGGTTGGTGGTGCGATTGGTGCTGCTTCTGCTGCAGCTGTTGGTGTTGGGTTTGGTGGTGGTGGTGTGGTTGGTGCTGGGGCAGGTGCTGGTGTTGTTGTTGCTGCTGGTGCTGAAGTTGGTGCCAGTGCTGGATTTGGTGCTGCTGCTGATGCTGGCGCTGGTGCTAGGGTTGGTGGTGGGGTTGGTGCTAGGGTTGGTGTTGGGGTTGGTGCTGCTGCTGGTGCTGGCTTTGGTGCTGGAGCCGGTGCTGGGGTAGGTGCTATTGCTGGTGTTGGTTGTGGGCTTTCTGCTGGGATTGGTGATGGGGATGGTGCCAGGGTTGGTGGTGGTTTCAGTGCTGCATTGTGGGTTGGTGGTGGGGCTGGCGCTGCTGCTGGTGTTGGGGCCGATGCTGGGGTTGGTGTTGGGGATTTTTGCTGGGCGTCGTGCTCGGGCTGGTGGTGGAGTTGGTGTTGGGGTTGGTGATGGGGGTGGGGCTCTGATTCATGCTGGGGTTGGTGTTGCTGCTGGTGCTGGAGTTGGTGCTAGTGCTGGGTTTGGTGCTGCTGCTGGTGCTGGCGCTGGTGCTGCTCCTGGGATTAGTGCTGGGGTTGATGCTGGTCTCGGAGCTGTGGTCGGTGCTGTGATGGTTCTGGGATTGTTGCTGGGGTTGGTGCTGCTCCTGGTGCTGGGGTAGGTGTTATTGCTGGGGTTGGTGGTGGGGTTGATCCTGGGATGGGTGCTAGCTTTGGTAATGGTGCTGGTGCTGGGGGTGGTGCTGGGATTGGTGCAGGGGTTGGTGGTGGAATTAGTGCTGCTTTAGGTGCTGGGTTGGGAGATGGGGTTGGTGGTGAGGCTGGGGGTGGGGTTTGGTGCTTGGTTTGGTGGTGTTCTTGGTGCTGGGATTGGAGCTGGCATTGGTGCTACAGTTGGTGCTGCTTCTGGTGCTGGGGTTGGTGCTGCTGCTGGTGTTAGGCCGATGCTCTTGTTGGTGCTGGTGATTTTTGCTGGGGTTGGTTCTGGGGCCGGTGCTGTGGTTGGTGCTGGAGCAGGTGTTGGTGGTGGGGTTGCTGCTGGGGTTGGTGATTGGGATGGAGCTAGAGTTGGTGGTGGGGTCCATGCTGCAGTGAGGGTTGGTGGTGGGGTTGCCGCTGCTGCTGGTGTTGGGGCTGGTCTTGGTTCTGGGGTCGGTGCTGGTGATGGTTCTAGGATTGGTGCTGGGTTTGGTGCTGCTGCTGGTGCTGGGGTTGGTGTTGGGGTTGGTGATGGGGGTGGTGCTGTGATTGGCGTTGGGGTTGGTGCTACGGTTGGTGTTGCTGCTGGTGGTAGGGTTGTTGCTAGTGCTGGGTTTGGTGCAGCTGCTGGATCTGGCGCTGGTGCTGCTCCTGGGATTGGTGCTGGGGTTGATGCTGGGAATGGTGCTGGGGTTGGTGCTGCTCCTGGTGCTGGGTAGGTGCTATTGCATGGGGTTGGTGGTGGGGTTGATCCTGGGATGGGTGCTACTGTTTGTGATGGTGCTGGTGCTGGTGTTGGTGCTGGGATTGCTGCAAGGGTTGGTGATGTGGTTGGTGGTGGAATTGGTGCTGCTTCAGGTGCTGGGTTGGGAGTTGGGGTTGGTGGTGGGGCTGGGGGTGGGGTTTGGTGCTGGGTTTGGTGGTGTTCTTGGTGCTGTGATTGGAGCTGGTATTGGTGCTACAGTTGGTGATGCTTCTGGTGCTGGGTTTGGTGCTGCTGCTGGTGTTTGGGCAGATGCTGTGGGTGGTACCGGCGATTTTTGCTGGGTTTGGTGCTGGGGCCGGTGCAGGGGTTGGAGCTGGAGCAGGGGTTGGTGGTGGGGTGGCTGCTGGGGTTGGTGATGGGGATGGAGCTGGAGTTGGTGGTGGGGCCATTGCTGCAGTGGGGGTTGGTGGTGGTGTTGGCGCTGCTGCTGGTGTTGGTGCCGATGATTGTGTTGGTGCTGGGATTTTTTGCTGGGCTTGGTGCTGGAGCCAGTGCTGGGGTTGGTGCTGGAGCTGGGATTAGTGGTGGGGTTGGTGCTGGGGTTGGTGCTGGGGTTGGTGGTGGGGTTATTGCTGCTGTAGGTGCTGTGGTTGGTGCTGGAGTTGTTGCTGGTTGGTGGTGCTGCTGGTGTTTGTGTTGCTGCTGCGGTTGGTTCTGGTGCTGGGATTGGTGCTGCTGCTTTTGCTGGGTTGGTGGTGTGGTTGGTGCTTGGGTTGGTGGTGGGGTGGGTGCTGCTGCTGGTGTTGGGGTTGGTACTGGAACTGGTGGTGGGGCTGCTGCTGGGATTGGTGCTGGTGCTGTGGTTGCTAGTGGGGTTGGTGGTGGGGCTGGTGCAGCTGCTGATACTGGGGCTGGTGCTAGGGTTGCTGGTGGGGTTCGTGCTGGGGTTGGTGGTGGGGATGCTGCTGGGGTTGGTGGTGGTGTCAGTGTTGCAGTGGGGGTTGGTGGTGGGGTTGACGCTGCTGCTGGTTTTTGGGCTGATGATAGTGTTGGTGCTGGGGATTTTTGCTGGTGTTGGTGCTGGGGTTTGGTGTTGGGGATGGTGCTGGGGTTGGTGCTGGGGCCGATGCAGGGGTTGGTGCTGGTGCAGGGTTTGGTGCTAGGGTTGGTAGTGCGATTGGTGCCGCTTCTGCTGCTGGGGTGGGTGTTGGGGTCGGAGATGGGGGTGGTGCTGTGGTTGGTGCTGGGGCTGATGCTGGTGTTGGTGCTGGGAATTTTTGCTGGGCTTGGTGCTGGAGCCAGTGCTGGGGTTGGTGCTGGAGCTGGGATTAGTGGTGGGGTTGCTGATGGGGTTAGTGCTGGGGATGGTGTTGGGGTTGGTGGTGGGGTTGGTGGTGGGATTGGTGCTGAGGTTGGTGATTGGGTTGGTACTGGTGTTGGTGGTGGGGTTGGTCCTGCTGCTGCTGCTAGGGCTTTTGCTGGTGTTGGTGCTGGGGCCGATGCAGGGTTTGGTGCTGGTTCAGGTGTTGGAGGTTGGATTGGTGGTGGGGTATGGTGCTGGCATTAGTGGTGGGGTTGGTGCTACTGCTGGTGCTGGGCATGGTGCAGGGGCCGGTGCTGGGGTATGTGCTATTGCTGGGGTTGGTGGTGGGGATGCTGCTGGTGTTGGTGATGGGGATGGTGCTGAGGTTGGTGGTGGGGTCAGTGCTGCAGTGACGTTTGGTGGTGGGGCTGTCGCTGCTGCTGGTGTTGGGGCCGATGCTGGGGTTGGTGTTGGGGATTTTTGCTGGGCTTGATGCTCGGGCCGGTGCTGGGTTGATGCTGTGTTTGTTGGTGGGGGTTGATGCTGGGGTTGGTGCTGGTGCAGGGGTTGGTGGTAGGGTTGGTGGAGGGATTGGTGCTGGGGTTGGTGGTTGGGTTGGTACTGGGGTTGGTGGTGGGGTTGGTCCTGCTGCTGTTGCTAGGGCTTTTGCTGGTGTTGGTGCTGGCGTTGATGCAGGATTTCTGGTGTGGTTGGTGGTGCGATTGGTGCTGCTTCTGCTGCTGGGGTTGGTGGTGGGGTTTGTGGTGGGTGTGGTGCTGTGGTTGGTGTTGCTGCTGGTGCTTGAGTTGGTGCTAATGCTGGGTTTGGTTCTGCTGCTGGTGCTGTCGCTTGTGCTGCTCGTGAGATTGGTGCTGGGGTTGGTGTTGGGATGGTGCTGGGGTCGGTGCTGATGATGGTTCTGGGATTGGTGCTGAGGTTGGTGCTGGGCTTGGTGCTGGGGTAGGTGCTGATGATGGTTCTGGGATTGGTGCTGAGGTTGGTGCTGAGCTTGGTGCTGGGGTCGGTGCTGGTGATGGTTCTGGGATTGGTGCTGGGGTTGGTGCTGCTGCTGGTGCTATGGTTGGTGCTGGGGCTGGTGCTGGGGTAGGTGCTATTGCTGGGTTTGGTGGTGGGGTTATTCCTGGGATGTGTGCTAGGGTTGGTGATGGTGCTGGTGCTGGGGTTGGTGCCGGCGTTGGTGCAGGTCTTGGTGATGTGGTTGGTGGTGGAATTGGTGCTGATTCTGGTGCTAGGGTTGGAGTTGGGGTTGGTGGTGGGGCTGATGGTGGGGTTAGTGCTGGGGTTGGTGGTGCGCTTGGTGCTGGGATTGAAGCTGGTATTGGTGCTACCGTTGTTGTTGCTTCTGGTGCTGGGGTTGGTGCTGCTGCTCGTGTTTGGGCCGATGCTGGGGTTGGTGCTGGGGATTTTTGCTGGGCTTGGTGCTGGGGCTATTGCTGATGATTGGCTTGGTGCTGGGTTTGTTGCTGCTATTGGTGCTGGGGTTGGTGCTGGGTTTGTTGCTGCTTTTGGTGCTGGGGTTGGTGCTGGGGTTGGTGCTGGGGTTGGTGCTGGTGTTGGTGCTGCGGCAGGTGCTGGGGTTGGTGCTGGGGCAGCTGCTTGGGTTGGTGCTGGTGCTGGAGTTGGTGGTGGGGTTGGTGGTGGGACTGGTGCTAGGACCGGTGCTGGAGTTGGTGGTGGCGCTGGTGCTACTGCAGGGGTTGGTGGTGGGGCTGCTGCTGGGGTTGGTGGTGGAGTTGGTTGTGGGATTGCAACTTGGAATGGTGGTGGAGTTGGAGCTGCTGTGGGGGTTGGTGCTGGAGTTGGTGGTGGGGTTTTTGCTGCTGTTGGTGCTGTGGTTGGTGCTGGGGTTGGTTCTTGTGCTGGGATTGGTGCTGCTGCTTTTGCTGGGGTTGGTGGTGTGGATGGTGCTTGGGTTGGTGGTGGGGTGGGTGATGCTGATGGTGTTGGGGTTGGTTCTGGAACTGGTGGTTGGTCCGCTGCTGGGATTGATGCTGGTGCTGTGGTTGGTAGTGCGGTTGGTGGTGGGGCTGGTGCTGCTGCTGATGCTGGGGCTGGTGCTAGGGTTGGTGGTGGGGTTGGTGCTAGGGATGGTTCTGCTTCTGGTTCTGGGATTGGTGCTGGGGTTGGTGCTGCTGCTGGTGCTGGGGTTGGTGCTGGGGCCAATGCAGGGGTTGGTGAGGGTGCACGGGTTGGTGGTAGGGTTGGTAGTGCAATTGGTGCTGCTTCTGCTGCTGGGGTTGGTGTTGGAGTTGGTGATGGGGGTGGTGCTGTGGTTGGTGCTGGGATTGGTGCTGGGGTTGGTGTTGCTGCTGGTGCTGGAGTTGGTGCTAGTGTTGGGTTTGGTGCTGCTGCTGGTGCTGGCGCTGTTGCTGCACCTGGCATTGATGCTAGGGTTGGTGCTGGGCTTGGTGCTGTGGTCGGTGCTGGTGATGGTTCTGGGAGTCGGTGGTGGGGCCGGTGCTGCAGTGGGTGTTAGTGGTGGGGTTGGCGCTGCTGCTGGTGTTGGGGCTGATGCTGGTGTTGGTGCTGGGGATTTTTGCTGGTCTTGGTGCTGGAAACAGTGCTGGGGTTGGTCTGGAGCTGGGATTATTGGTGGGGTTGCTGCTGGGGTTAGTGCTGGGGATGGTGGTGGGGTTGGTGATGGGGTCAGTGCTGCAGTGGAGGTTGGTGATGGGGTTGGCGCTGCTGCTGGTGTTGGGGCCGATGCTGAAGTTGGTGCTGTGGATTTTTTCTGGGGTTGTTGCTGGTGTTTGGTGCTGGGGTTGGTGCAGGGGTTGGTGCTGGTGCAGGGGTTTGATGTAGGATTGGTGGTGCGGTTGGTACTGGGGTTCGTGGTGGGGTTTGGTGCTTGCGCTAGTGGTGGAGTTGGTGCTACTGCTGGTGCTGGGTTGGTGCAGGGGCCGGTACTGGGATAGGTGCTATTGCTGGGGTTGGTGGTGGGGTTGGTGCTAGGGATGGTTCTGCTTCTGGTTCTGGGATTGGTGCTGGGGTTGGTGCTGCTGCTGGTGCTGGGGTTGGTGCTGGGGCCAATGCAGGAGTTGGTGAGGGTGCACGGGTTGGTGGTAGGGTTGGTAGTGCAATTGGTGCTGCTTCTGCTGCTGGGGTTGGTGTTGGGGTTGGTGATGGGGGTGGTGCTGTGGTTGGTGCTGGGATTGGTGCTGGGGTTGGTGTTGCTGCTGGTGCTGGAGTTGGTGCTAGTGTTGGGTTTGGTGCTGCTGCTGGTGCTGGCGCTGGTGCTGCACTTGGCATTGGTACTAGGGTTGATGCTGGGATTGGTGCTGGTGCAGGGGTTTGATGTAGGATTGGTGGTGGGGTTGGTACTGGGGTTCGTGGTGGGGTTTGGTGCTTGCGTTAGTGGTGGAGTTGGTGCTACTGCTGGTGCTGGGGTTGGTGCAGGGGCCGATGCTGGCATACGTGCTATTGCTGGGGTTTGTGCTGGGATTGCTGCTGGTGTTTGTGATGGGGATGGTGCTGGGGTTGGTGGTGGGGTCCGTGCTGCAGTGGGGGGTTGGTTGTGGGGCTGGAGCTGCTGCTGGTGTTGGGGCTGATGCTGGGGTTGGTGCTGGGGCTTTTTGCTGGGGTTGGTGCTGGGGTTTGGTGCTGGGGTTGGTGCTGGTGCAGGGGTTGGCGGTAGGGTTGGTGGTGAGATTGGTGCTGGGGTTGGTGGTGGGGTTGGTACTGGGGTTTGTGGTGGGGTTTAGTGCTGGGGTTAGTGTTGGGGTTGGTGCTACTGCGCGTGGTGGGGATGGTGGTGAAGTTGGTGCTGGTGCTGTGGTTGGCAACAGTGCTAGTGTTGGTGCTGGATTTGGTGTTTTTGCTGGCGTTGCAGTTGTTTCTGGGTTTGGTGCTGGTACTGGGGTTGGTGGTGGGTTTGGTGGTGGGGCTCGTGCTGGGTTCGGTGCTGCTGCTGTTGCTGTGGCTGGTGCTGTGGTTGGTGCTGCTGATGGGGTTGGTTCTGGGGTTAGTGCTGATGATGGGCTTGGTGCTGGGTTTGTTGCTGCTGTTGGTGCTGCAGCAGGTGCTGGGATTGGTGCTGGGGCAGGTGCTCGGGTTGGTGCTGGTGCTTGGGTTGGTGGTGGGGTTGGTGGTGGGGCTGGTGCTGGGGCCGGTGCTGGAGTTGGTGGTTGAGGCTGGTGCTACTGTGGGGGCTGGTGGTCGGGCTGATGCTGGGGTTGGTGGTGGGGTTGGTTGTGGGATTGCAGCTGGGATTCGTGGTGGAGTTGGTGCTGCTGTGGATGTTGGTGCTGGGGTTGTTGCTGGTTGCTGCTGCTGCTGGTGTTTGGGTTGGTGCTGCGGTTGGTTCTGGTGCTGGGATTGGAGCTGCTGCTTTTGCTGGGGTTGGTGGTGTGGTTGGTGCTGGGGTTGGTGGCGGGGTGGGTGCTGCTCCTGGTGTTGGGGTTGGTTCTGGAACTGGTGGTGAGTCCGCTGCTGGAATTGGTGCTGGTGCTGTGGTTGGTAGTGGGGTTGGTGGTGGGGCTGGTGCTGCTGCTGATACTGGGGCTGGTGCTTGGGTTGGTGGTGGGGTTGGTGCTAGGGTTGGTTCTGCTGCTGGTTCTGGGATTGGTGCTGGGGTTGGTGCTGCTGCTGGTACTGGGGTTAGTTCTGGGGCCGGTGCTGGGTTAGGTGCTATTGCTGGGGTTGGTGGTGGGGTTGCTGCTGTGCTTGGTGATGGGGATGGTGCTGGGGTTGGTGGTGGGGTCAGTGCTGCAGTGGGGGTTGGTGGTGGGGTTTACACTGCTGATGGTGTTGGGGCTGATGCTGGTGTTGGTGCTGGGGATTTTTGCTGGTGTTGGTGCTGTGGTTTGGTGCTGGGGTTTGTGCTGGGGTTGGTGCTGGGGCCAATGCAGCGATTGGTGCTGGTTCAGGAGTTGGTGATGTGGTTGGTAGTGCGATTGGTGCTGCTTCTGCAGCTGGAGTTGGTGTTGGGGTTGGTGATGGGGGTGGTGCTGTGATTCATGCCGGGGTTGATGCTGGGTTTGGTGCTGCTGCTGGTGCTGGCGCTTGTGCTGCTCCTGGGATTGGTGCTGGTGTTGATGCTGGGCTTCATGCTGTGGTGGGGCTGGTGATGGTTCTGGGATTGGTGCTGGGGCTGGTGCTGCTCCTGGTGCTGGGGTAGGCGCTATTGCTGGGGTTGGTGGTGGGGTTGATCCTGGGACGGGTGCTAGGGTTGGTGATGGTGCTGGTGCTGGGGGTGGTGCTGGGATTGGTGCAGGGGTTGGTGATGTGGTTGGTGGTGGAATTGGTGCTGCTTCAGTTGCTGGGTTGGGAGTTGGTGTTGGTGGTGGGGCTAGTGGTGGGGTTTGGTGCTAGGTTTGGTGGTGTTCCTGGTGCTGGGATTGGAGCTGTCATTGGTGCTACAGTTGGTGCTGCTTCTGGTGCTGGGGTTGGTGCTGGGGCCGGTGCTGGGGTTGGTGCTGGAGCTGGGGTTAGTGGTGGGATTGCTGATGGGGTTAGTGCTGGGGATGGTGGTGGGGCTGGTGGTGGGGTCAGTGCTGCAGTGGGGGTTAGTGGTGGGGTTGGCGCTGTTGCTGGTGTTGGGATCGATGCTGGAGTTGGTGCTGGGGATTTTTGCTGGGGCTTTTGCTGGGGTTTGGTGGTAGGGTTGGTGCAATGGTTGGTGCAGGGGCTGATGCAGGGTTTGGTGCTGGTGCAGGGGTTGAAGGTAGGATTGGTGATGGGGTTGGTACTGGGGTTCGTGGTGGGGTTTGGTACTTGCTTTAGTGGTGGGGTTGGTGCTACTGCTGGTGCTGGAATTTGGTGCAGGGGCCGGTGCTGGGGTAGGTGCTATTGCTGGGGTTGGTTGTGGGGTTGCTGCTGGTGTTGGTGATGGGGATGGTGCTGATTTTGGTGGTGTGTTCAGTGCTGCAGTGGGGTTTGGTGGTGGGGCTGGCACTGCTGCTGGTGTTGGGGCCGATGCTGGGGTTGGTGTTGGGGATTTTTGCTGGGCTTGATGATCAGGCCAGTGCTGGGTTGGTGCTGGGTTTGTTGGTGGGGTTTGCTGCTGGGGTTGGTGCTGGTGCCGGGGTTGGTGGTGCGATTGGTGCTGGGATTGGTGGTTGGGTTGGTACTGGGGTTGGTGGTGGGGTTGGTCCTGCTGCTGCTGCTAGGGTTTTTGCTGGTGTTGGTGCTGGGGATGGTGCAGGGGTTTCTGATGTGGTTGGTGGTGCGATTGGTGCTGCTTCTGCTGCTGGGGCTGGTGTTGGGGTTTGTGGTGAGGGTGGTGCTGTGGTTGGTGCTGGGGTTGGTGCTGTGGTTGGTGTTGCTGCAGGTGCTGGAGTTGGTTCTAGTACTGGGTTTGGTGCTGCTGCTGATGCTGGCGCTTGTGCTGCTCCTGAGATTGGTGTTGGGGTTGATGCTGGGCTTGGTGCTGCGATTGGTGCTGATGATGGTTCTGGGATTGGTGCTGAGGTTGGTGCTGGGGTCGGTGCTGGTGATGGTTCTGGGATTGGTGCTGGGGTTGGTGCTGCTGCTGGTGCTGGGGTTGGTGCTGGGGCCGGTGCTGCAGTGGGCTTTGTTAGGGTTGGCGCTGCTGCTGGTGTTGGGGCCGATGCTGGTGTTGGTGCTGGGAATTTTTGCTGGGCTTGTTGATGGAGCCAGTGCTGGGGTTGGTGCTGGAGCTGGTGTTAGCGGTGGGTTTGCTGCTGGGGATGGTGGTGGGTTTGGTGCTGGGTTTGGTGATGGGGCTGGTGGTGGGGTTGGTTGTGGGGTCAGTGCTGCAGTGGGGGTTGGTGGTGGGGTTGGCGCTGCTGCTGGTGTTGGGGCCGATGCTTGTGTTGGTGCTTGGGATTTTTGCTGGGATTGGTGCTGGGGTTGGTGCTGGGGTTGGTGCTGGGGTTGGTGCTGATGCTGGGGTTGGTGCTGGGTTTGTTGCTGCTATTGGTGCTGGGGTTGGTGCTGATGTTGGTGCTACGGCTGGTGCTGGGGTTGGTGCTGGTACTGGAGTTGGTGGTGGGGTTTCTGGTGGGGCTACTGCTGGGACTGGTTCTGGAGTTGTTGGTGAGTTTGGTGCTACTGCGGAGGTTGGTGGTGGGGATATTGCTGCTGTTGGTGCTGTGATTGGTGTTGGTGTTGGTGCTAGGGTTGGTGCTGCTGCTGGTGCTGAGGTTGGTGCTGGGGTTGTTACTGGTTGGTGCTGCTGCTGGTATTTGGGTTGGTGCTGCGGTTGGTTCTGGTGCTGGGATTGGTGCTGCTGCTTTTGCTGGGGTTGGTGGTGGCGTTGATGCGGGGGTTGGTGGTGGGGTGTGTGCTGCTGCTGGTGTTGGGCTTGGTTTTGGGACAGGTGGTGGGACCGGTACTGGTATTGGTGCTGTTGCTGGGGTAGGTAGTGGGGTTGGTGGTGGGGCTGGTGCTGCTGCTGATGATGGGGCTGGTGCTAGGGTTGGTGGTAGGGCTGATGGTGGGGTTGGTGCTGCTGCTGGTGTTTGGGTTGGTGCTGCGGTTGGTTCTGGTGCCGGGATTGTTGCTGCTGCTTTTGCTGGGGTTTGTGGCAGGGTTGGTGCTGCGGTTGGTGGTGGGGTGTGTGCTGGTGCTGGTGTTGGGGTTGGTTCTGTGATTGGTGGTGGGACCGGTGCTGGGATTGGTGTTGGTGTTGGTGCTGGGGCTTGTGCGATTGGTGCTGGGGTCGTTGCTGCTGCTGGTGCTGGGGTTGGTGCTGGGGCCGGTGCTGGGGTGGGGGCTATTGCTGGGGTTGGTGGTGGGGTTGCTGCTGGGGTTTGTGATGGGGATGGTGCTGGGATTGGTGGTGGGATTGGTGCTGGTGATAGTTCTGGGATTGGTGCTGGAGTTGGTGCTGCTGCTGGTGCTGGGGATGGTGCTGGGGCCGGTGCTGGGGTTGATGCTATGGCTGGAGTTGGTGGTGGGGTTGGTGCTGGTGCTGGTGCTGGGGTTAGAATTGGAGTTGGTGATGGAACTGGTGCTGGGGTTGGTGCTGGGTTTTGGTGGTGCGCTTGGTGCTGGGATGGGAGCTGGTGTTGGTGTTGTGGCCGATGCTGTGGTTGGTGCTGGCGATCTTTGCTAGGGTTGGTGCTGGGGCGGTGCTGGGTTTGGTGCTGGAGCTGGGGTTGGTGGTGGGGTTGCTGCTGGGGCTGGTTCTGGGGATGGTGCTGGGGTTGGTGGTAGGGTCCGTGCTGCATTGAGGGTTGGTGGTGGTGTTGGCACTGCTGCTGGTCTTGGGGCTGATGCTGGGGTTGGTGCTGGGGATTTTTGCTGGGGTTGGAGCAGGGGTTTGGTGCTGGGCTTGGTGCTGCTGCTGGGTTTGGTGCTGGGACAACTGATGATGGGCATGGTGCTGGGTTATTTGCTGCTGTTGGTGCTGGGGTTGGTGCTGGGGTTGGTGCTGGTGTTGGTACTGGGGTTGGTGGTAGAATTGGTGCTGCTGCTGGTGCTGGGGCTCTTGTTGTGGTTGGTGCTGCCGCTGGGGTTGGTGCTGGGGTTGGTGCTGGCTCTTGTGCTGATGCTGGAGTTGGTGCTGGGTTTGTTGCTGCTATTGGTGCTAGGGGTGGTGCTGGGGTTGGTGCTGCTGTTGGTTCTGCGGCTGGTGCTGGGGTTTGTGCTGGGGCAGGTGCTTGTGTTGGTGCTGGTGCTGGAGTTGGTGGTGGGGTTCGTGGTGGGGCTACTGCTGGGACCGGTTCTGGAGTTGTTGGTGGGTTCAGTGCTACTGCGGAGGTTGGTGGTTGGGATATTGCTGCTGTTAGTGCTGTGATTGGTGTTGGGGTTGGTGCTAGGGTTGGTGCTGCTGCTGGTGCTGAGGTTGGTGCTGGGGTTGTTATTGGTTGGTGCTGCGGTTGGTTCTGGTGCTGGGATTGGTGCTGCTGCTTTTGCTGGGGTTGGTGGTGGTGTTGGTGTGGGTATTGGTGGTGGGGTGTGTGCTGCTGCTGGTGTTGGGGTTGGTTCTGGGACAGGTGGTGGGACCAGTGCTGGGATTGGTGCTGGTGCTGGGGTTGGTAGTGGTGTTGATGGTGGGGCTGGTGCTGCTGCTGATGCTGGGGCTGGTGCTAGGGTTGGTGGTGGGGTGTGTGCTGGTGCTGGAGTTTGGGTTGGTTCTAGGATTGGTGGTGGGACCGGTGCTGGGATTGGTGTTGGTGCTGGGGCCGGTGCTGGGGTAGGGGATATTGCTGGGGTTGGTGGTGGTGTTGCTACTGGGATTGGTGATGGGGATGGTGCTGGGGTTGGTGGTGGGGTCAGTGTTGCACTGGGGGTTGTTGGTTGCGTTGGTGTTGCTGCTGGTGCTGGTGCTGGTGCTGCTCCTGGGATTGGTGCTGGGGTCTGTGCTGGTGATGGTTCTGGGTTTGGTGCTGGAGTTGGTGCTGCTGCTGGTGCTGGGGATGGTGCTGGAGCCGGTGCTGGGGTAAGTGCTATGGCTGGGGATGGTGGTGGGGTTGGTGCTGGTGCTGGTGCCGGGGTTGATGCTGGGGTTGGTGCAGGGGTTGATGATGTGGTTCGTGGTGGAATTGGTGCTGCTTCTGGTGCTGGGGTTAGAGTTGGGGTTGGTGGTGGGGCTGGTGGTGAGGTTGGTGCTGGGGTTGGTGGTGCGCTTGGTGCTGGGATGGGAGCTGGTGTTGGTGATACCATTTGTGTTGCTTCTGATGCTAGGGTTGGTGCTGCTGCTGGTGTTGGGGCCGATGCTAGTGTTGGTGCTGGGGATATTTGCTGGGCTTGGTGCTGGGGCCGGTGCTGCGGTTGGTGCTGGAGCTGGGGTTGATGGTGGGGTTGCTGATGGTGTTGGTGATGGGGATGGTGCTGGGGTTGCTGGTGGGGTCAGTGCTGCAGTGCAGGTTGGTGATGGGGTTGGCGCTGCTGCTAGTGTTGGGGCTGGTGCTGGGGTTGGTGCTGGGGATTTTTGCTGGCGTTGATGCTGGGGTTTGGTGCTGGGATTGGTGCAGGGGTTGGTGCAGGGACTGATACAGGGGTTGGTGCTGGTGCAGGAGTTGAAGGTAGGATTGGTGGTGGGATTGGTACTGGGGTTCGTGATGGGGTTTGGTGCTGGCGTAAGTGGTGGAGTTGGTGCTACTGCTGGTGCTGGTGTTGGTGCAGGGGCCGGTGCTGAGGTAGGTGCTATTGCTAGGGTTGGTGGTGGGGTTGCTGCTGGTGTTGGTGATGGGGATAGTGCTGGGGTTGGTGGTGGGTTCAGTGCTGCAGTGGGGCTGGCGCTGCTGCTGGTGTTGCAGTTGTTTCTGGGATTGGTGCTGGTAGTGGGGTTGGTATTGGGGTTGGTGTTGGGGTTCATGGAGGGTTTTGTGCTGGGGTTGGATGTTCATTTGGTGCTGGAGTTGGTGGTGTGGTTGGTGGTGGTGTTGGTGGTGGGGCTCGTGGTGGGTTCGGTGCTGCTGCTGGTGCTGGGGCTGGTGCTGTGCTTGGTGTTGCTGCTGGGGTTGGTGCTGGGGCTAGTGCTGATGATGGGCTTGGTGCTGGGTTTGTTGCTGCTGTTTTTGCTGGGGTTGGTGCTGGGGTTGGCGCTGGGGTTGGTGCTGGGTTTGGTGCTGTGGCAGGTGCTGGGGTTGGTGCGGGTGCTGGGGTTGGTGGTAGGGTTGGTGGTGGGTCTGGTGCTACTGTGGGGGTTGGTGGTGGGGCTGGTGCTGGGGTTGCTGGTGGGGTTGGCTGTGGAATTGCAGCTGGGATTGGTGTTGAAGTTGGTTCTGCTGTGGGAGTTGGTGCTGGGGTTGGTGGTGGGGTTATTGCTGCTGTAGGTGCTGTGGTTGGTGCTGGGGTTGATGCTGATTGGTGCTACTGCTGGTGTTTGGGTTGGTGCTGCGGTTGGTTCTGGTGCTGGGATTGGTGCTGCTGCTTTTGCTGGGGTTGGTGGTGTGGTTGGTGCTGCGGTTGGTGGTGGGGTGGATGCTGCTGCTGATGCTGGGGCTAGTGCTAGGGTTGGTTCTGCTGCTGGTTCTGGGATTGGTGCTGGGGTTGGTGCTGCTGCTGGTACTGGGGTTGGTTCTGGGGCCGCTGCTGGGTTAGGTCCTATTGCTGGGGATGGTGGTGGTGTTGCTGCTGGGGTCAGTGCTGCAGTGGGGGTTGGTGGTGGGGTTGGCGCTGCTGCTGGTGTTGGGGATGATGCTGGTGTTGGTGCTGGGATTTGGTGCTGGGGTTTGTGCTGGGGTTGGTGCTGCGGCCGATGCAGGGGTTGGCGCTGGTGCAGGGGTGGGTGGTAGGGATGGTAGTGCGATTGGTGCTGCTTCTGCTGCTGGGGTTGGTGTTGGGGTTGGTGATGGGGGTGGTGCTGTGGTTGGAGCTGGGGTTGGTGCTGGGGTTGGTGTTGCTGCTGGTGCTGGAGTTGGTGCTAAGGCTGTGTTTGGTGCTGCTGCTGGTGCTGGCGCTGGTGCTGCTCCTGGGATTGGTGCTGGAGTTGGTGCTGGACTTGCTGCTGTGGTCGGGCTGGTGATGGTTCTGGGATTGGTGCTGGGGTTGATGCTGGGCTTGGTGCTGGGGTCAGTGATATTGCTGGGGTTGGTGGTGGGGTTATTCCTGGGACGGGTGCTAGGGTTGGTGATGGTGCTGGTGCTGGGGCTCAGGCTGGGATTGGTGCAGGTGTTGGTGATGTGGTTGGTGGTGGAATTGGTACTGCTTCAGGTGCTGGGGTGGGAGTTGGGGTTGGTGGTGGGGCTGGTGGTGGGGTTGGTGCTGGGGTTGGTGCTGGGGTCGATGCAGAGGTTGGTGCTGGCGATTTTTGCTGGGGTTGGTGCTGGGGAAGGTGCTAGGGTTGGTGCTGGAGCTGGGGTTGGTGGTGGGGTTGCTGCTGGGGTTGGTGATGGGGATTGAGCTGGGATTGGTGGTGGGCCCAGTGCTGCAGTGGGGGTTGGTGGTGGGGTTGGCGCTGCTGCTGGTGTTGGGCCCGATGCTGGTGCTGGGGCTGGGAATTTTTGCTGGGCTTGGTGCTGGAGACAGTGCTGGGGTTGGTGCTGGAGCTGGTGATCGTGGTGGGTTTGCTGCTGGGGATGGTGCTGGGGATGGTGGTGGGGTTGGTGGTGGGGTCAGTGCTGCAGTGGGGGTTGGTGGTGGGTTAGGCACTGCTGCTGGTGTTGAGGCCAATACTGAAGTTGGTGCTGGGGATTTTTGCTGGGGTTGGTGCTGGGGTTTGGTGCTGGGGTTGGTGCAGGGGTTGGTGCTGGGCCGATGCAGGGTTTGGTGCTGGTGCAGCGGTTAGAGGTAGGGTTGGTGGTGGGGTTGGTACTAGGGTTGGTGGTGCAGTTTGGTGCTTGCGTTAGTGGTGGAGTTGGTGCTACTGCTGGTGCTGGGGTTGGTCTTGAGGTTGGTGCTTCCGCTGGTGTTGGGGTTAGTTCTGGGACTGGTGCTGGGACCGGTGCTGTGATTGCTGCTGATCCTGGGGTAGGTATTGGGGTTGGTGTTGGAGCTCGTGGAGGGTTTGGTGCTGGGGTTGTTGGTGGTATTGGTGCTGGGTTTGGTGCTGCTGCTGGCGCTGCTGCTGCTGTTGGGGCTGATGCTGAGGTTGGTGCTGGGGATTTTTGCTGGGTTTGGTGCTGGTGTTTGGTGCTGTGGTCGATGCAGGGGTTGGTGCTGGTGCAGGGGTTGGTGGTAGGTTTTGTGGTGGGATTGGTGCTGGGGTTGATGGTGGGGTTGGTATTGGGGTTGGTGGTGGCATTGGTCCAGCTGCTGGTTCCTGGGCAGTTGTTGGGGTTAGTACAAGGGTTGGTGATGTGGTTGGTGGTGTGATTATTGCTGCTGCTGCTCCTGGGTGTGGTGCTAGTGCTGGATTAGTGCTGCGATTGTTGCTGCTGCTGCTGCTGCTGGTGCTGGTGCTGGTGCTGGTGCTGCTCCTGGGATAGGTGCTGGGGTTGGTGCTGGGATTGGTGCTGGGATAGGTGCTGTTGATGGAACTGGGATTGGTGCTGGTGTTGATGCTCTGTTTGGTGCTGGGGTCGGTGCTGGTGATGGTTCTGGGATTGGTGCTGGGTTTGGTGCTCTTGCTGGTGCTGAGGTTGCTGCTGGGGCCAGTGCTGGGGTAGGTGCTATTACTGGGGTTGTTGGTGGTGTTGTTGCTGGGGCGGGTGCTGTGGTTGGTGGTCGTGCTGGTGCTGGGTTTGGTGAAGGGTTTGGTGATGTGGTTGGTGGTGGAATTGATGCTGCTTCTGGTGCAGGGGTTGGAGTTGGGTTTGGTGGTGGGGCTGGTGATGGGGTTGGTGCTGGGGTTGGTGGTGCGCTTGGTGCTGGGATTGGAGCTGGTGTTTGTGCTACCATTAGTGTTGCTTCTGGTGTTGGGGTTGGTTCTGGTGTTGGTGCTGGATTGGTGCTGGGGTTGAAGCTGCCGCTTGTGCTGGGTTGGTGTGGGGATGGTGCTGGGGCTGGTGGTGGGATTGGTGCTGGGGTTGGTGATGTGGTTGGTGGTGCGATTGGTGCTGCTTCTGCTGCTGGGGTTGGTGGTGGGTTTGGTGCTGTGTTTGGCGCTGGGGTTGGTGCTGGGCTAGGTGGTGGGTGTGGTGCTGTGGTTGGTGCTGGTGTTGGTGCTGGGGTTGGAGGCGCGCTTGGTGCTGGGATTGGAGCTAGTGTTGGTGCTACCATTGGTGTTGCTTCTGGTGTTGGGGTTGGTTCTGGTGTTGGTGCTGGGATTGGTGCTGGGGTTGATGCTGCTGCTTGTGCTGGGTTGGTGCTGGGGATGGTGCTGGGGCTGGTGGTGGGGTTGGTGCTGGGTTTGGTGATGTGGTTGGTGGTGCGATTGGTGCTGCTTCTGCTGCTGGGGTTAGTGTTGGGGTTGGTGGTGGGGGTGGTGCTGTGTTTGGTGATGGGGTTGTTGATGTAGTTGGTGGTGCACTTGGTGCTGGGATTGGAGCTGGTGTTGGTGATACCGTTGGTGTTGCTTCTGGTGCTGGGGTTGGTGCAGCCGCTTGTGCTGGGGTTGGTGCTGCTGTTGTTGCTGGGGTTGGTGGTGGGGTTGGTGCTGGGGCCAGTGCTGGTGATAGTGCTGGGGCTTTTGTCGGGGTTGATGGTGGCGTTGGTGAATGGTTTGGCCATGCTGCTGGTGCTGGGGCTGGTGCTGGGGTTGGTGCTGATGCTGCTGCTGGGTTTGGTGCTGGGGTTGGTGCTGCTGCTGGGGTTGGAGCTGATGCTGGTGCTAGGGTTGGTGGTGGGGTTATTGCTGCTGTTGGTGCTGTGGTTAGTGTTGGGGTTGGTGCTAGGATTGGTGCTGCTGCTGGTGCTGAGGTTGGTGCTGGGGTTGTTGCTGGTTGATGCTGCTGCTGGGGTTGGTGCTGCAGTTGGTTCTGGTGCTGGGATTGGTGCTGCTGCTTTTGCTGGGGTTGGTGATGGGGTTGGTGGTGGGGTTGGTGCTGCCGCTGGTGTTGGGGATGGTTCTGGGACTGGTGGTTGGACCAGTGCTAGGATTAGTGCTGGTGCTGTGGTTGGTAGTGTGTTTGGTGGTGGGGCTGGTGCTGCTTCTGATGCTGGGATTGGTACTAGGGTTGGTGGTGGGGTTGGTGCTATGGTTGGTTCTGCTGCTGGTTCTGGGATTGGTACTTGGTTTGGTGCAACTGCTGGTACTGGGGTTGGTGCTGTGGCTGGTGCTGGGATAGGTGCTATTGTTGGGGTTGGTGCTGGGGTTGGTGATGAGGCTGGTGCTGGCTTTGGTGCTGGGCTTGGGGCTGGGGTCAGTACTGGTGTTGTTGCTGGAGCTGGGGTTGGTGGTGGAGTTGCTGCTGGGGTTGGTGATGGGGATAGTGCTGGGGTTGGTGGTGGGATCAGTGCCGCAGTGGGGGTTGGTGGTGGGGTTGGCACTGCTGCTGGTGTTGGGGCTGAGGCTGGGGTTGGTGCTGGGGATTTTTGCTGGGGTTGGTACTGGGGTTTGGTGTTGTGGTTGGTGCTGGGGCCGATGAGGGGGTTGGTGCTGGTGCAGGGGTTGTTGGTAAGGTTAGTGGTGGGATTGGTGCTGGGGTTGATTGTGGGGTTGGTACAGGGGTTGGTGTTGGTGTCGGTCCTGCTGCTGGTGCTAGGGCTGTTGCTGGGGTTGGTGCTGGGTTTGGTGGAGGGGTTGGTGATGTGGTTGGTGGTGCGATTGGCGCTGATTCTGCTGCTGGTGTTGGTGTTGGGGTTGGTGGTGGGGGTGGAGCTGGTGTTGGTGCTGGGTTTGGTGCTGGGGTTGGTGCAGCTACTTGTGCTGGGGATGGTGCTGGGGCTGGTGGTGGGGTTGGCACTGGGGTCAGTGCTGGTGATGGTGCTGGGGCTGTTGTTTGGGTTGGTGGTGGCATTGATGAAGGGAGTGGCCATGCTGCTGGTGCTGGGGCTGGTGCTGGTGATGATGCTGGGGCTGCTGCTTGGGTTGTTGCTGCTGTGGTTGGTGTTGGGGTTGGTGCTAGGATTGGTGCTGCTGCTGGTGCTGGAGCTGGTGCTGGGGTTGGTGCTGCTGCTGGGGTTGTTGCTGATGCTGATGCTGGGTTTGGTGCTGTGGTCGGTGCTGTTGATGGTTCTGGGAATGGTGTTGGGGTTGGTGCTGCTGCTGGTGCTGGGGTTGGTGCTGGGGTTGGTGCTGCTGCTGGTGCTGAGGTTGGGGGTGGGGCTGGTGCTGGGTTTGGTTCAGGGGCCAGTGCTGGTAATGGTGCTGGGGCTGTTGTTCGGGTTGCTGGTGGCGTGGGTGAAGGGGTTGGCCATGCTGCTGGTGCTGGGGCCGGTGCTGTGGTTGGTGCTGATGCTGGTGCTGGGGTTGGTGCTGGGGTTGCTGCAGGTGTTGTTGCTGCTTGGGTTAGTGTTGGGGTTGGTGCTGGGATTGGTGCTGCTGCTGGTGCTGAGGTTGGGGGTGGGGCTGGTGCTGGGTTTGGTTCAGGGGCCAGTGCTGGTGATGGTGCTGGGGCTGTTGTTCGGGTTGCTGGCGGCGTGGGTGAAGGAGTTGGCCATGCTGCTGGTGCTGCTGCTGGTGCTGGGGCTGGTGCTGGGGTTGGTGCTGCAGCTACGGTTGGTGCTGATGCTGGTGCTGGGTTTGGTGCTGTGGTCGGTGCTGGTGATGGTTCTGGGATTGGTGCTGGGGTTGGTGATGGTGCTGGTGCTGGGGTTGGTGCAGGGGCTGGTGATATGGTTGTTGGTGGAATTGGTGCTGCTTCTGGTGCTGGGGCTGGTGGTGTGCTTGGTGTTGGGGTTGGTACTGGTGTTGGTGCTGATGCTGGTGCTGGGTTTGGTGCTGGGGTTGGTGCTGCTGCTGGGGTTGGTGCTGATGCTGGTGCTAGGGTTGGTGGTGGTGTTATTGATGCTGTTGGTGCTGTGGTTGGTGTTGGGGTTGGTGCTAGGATTGGTCCTGCTGCTGGTGCTGAGGTTGGTGCTGCTGTTGGTGTTTGGGTTGGTACTGGTGCTGGGATTGGTGCTGCTGCTTTTGCTGGGGTTGGTGGTGGGGTTGGTGCTGGGGCTGCTGCAAGGGTTGGTGATGTGGTTGGTGGTTCGACTGGTGCTGCATCTGCTGCTGGTGTTGGTGTTGGGGTTGGTGGTGGGAGTGGTGCTGGGGTTGGTGCTGGTGTTGGTATTGCTGCTGGTGCTGGAGTTGGTGCTCGTGCTGGGTTTGGTGCTGCTGTTGGTGCTGGCGCTGGTGCTGCAGTTGGTGCTGGAGCTGGGGTTGGTGGTGGGGTTTCTGCTGCGGTTGGTGATGGGGATAGTGCTGGGGTTAATGGCAGGGCCAGTGCTTCAGTGGAGTTTGGTGGTGGGGTTGGTGCTGCTGCTGGAGTTGGGGCCGATGCTGGGGTTGGTGTTGGGGAGTTTTGCTGGGGTTGGTGCTGGTGTTTGGTGCTGGTGTTGGTGCTGGGGCCGGTGCTGGGGTTGGTGGTAGGACTGGTGGTGGGATTGGTGCTGGGGTTGGTGGTTGGGTTGGTACTGGGGTTGGTGGTGGAGTTGGTCCTGCTGTTGGCGCTAGGGCAGTTGCTGGGATTGGAGCTGGTGTTGGTGATACCGTTGGTGTTGCTTCTGGTGCTGGGGTTGGTGCAGCCGCTTGTGCTGGGTTTGGTGCTGCTGTTGGTGCTGGGGTTGGTGGTGGGGTTGGTGCTGGGGCCAGTGCTGGTGATAGTGCTGGGGCTTTTGTCGGGGTTGATGGTGGCGTTGGTGAATGGTTTGGCCATGCTGCTGGTGCTGGGGCTGGTGCTGGGGTTGGTGCTGATGCTGCTGCTGGGTTTGGTGCTGGGGTTGGTGGTGGGGTTGGTGCTGCCGCTGGTGTTGGGGATGGTTCTGGGACTGGTGGTTGGACCAGTGCTAGGATTAGTGCTGGTGCTGTGGTTGGTAGTGTGTTTGGTGGTGGGGCTGGTGCTGCTTCTGATGCTGGGATTGGTACTGGGGTTGGTGGTGGGGTTGGTGCTATGGTTGGTTCTGCTGCTGGTTCTGGGATTGGTACTTGGTTTGGTGCAACTGCTGGTACTGGGGTTGGTGCTGTGGCTGGTGCTGGGATAGGTGCTATTGTTGGGGTTGGTGTTGGGGTTGGTGATGAGGCTGGTGCTGGCTTTGGTGCTGGGCTTGGGGCTGGGGTCAGTACTGGTGTTGTTGCTGGAGCTGGGGTTGGTGGTGGAGTTGCTGCTGGGGTTGGTGATGGGGATGGTGCTGGGGTTGGTGGTGGGATCAGTGCCACAGTGGGGGTTGGTGGTGGGGTTGGCACTGCTGCTGGTGTTGGGGCTGAGGCTGGGGTTGGTGCTGGGGATTTTTGCTGGGGTTGGTACTGGGGTTTGGCGTTGTGGTTGGTGCTGGGGCCGATGAGGGGGTTGGTGCTGGTGCAGGGGTTGTTGGTAAGGTTAGTGGTGGGATTGGTGCTGGGGTTGATTGTGGGATTGGTACTGGGGTTGGTGTTGGTGTCGGTCCTGCTGCTGGTGCTAGGGCTGTTGCTGGGGTTGGTGCTGGGTTTGGTGGAGGGGTTGGTGATGTGGTTGGTGGTGCGATTGGCGCTGATTCTGCTGCTGGTGTTGGTGTTGGGGTTGGTGGTGGGGGTGGAGCTGGTGTTGGTGCTGGTTTTGGTGCTGGGGTTGGTGCAGCTACTTGTGCTGGGGATGGTGCTGGGGCTGGTGGTGGGGTTGGCACTGGGGTCAGTGCTGGTGATGGTGCTGGGGCTGTTGTTTGGGTTGGTGGTGGCATTGATGAAGGGAGTGGCCATGCTGCTGGTGCTGGGGCTGGTGCTGGTGATGATGCTGGGGCTGCTGCTGGGGTTGTTGCTGCTGTGGTTGGTGTTGGGGTTGGTGCTAGGATTGGTGCTGCTGCTGGTGCTGGGGCTGGTGCTGGGGTTGGTGCTGCTGCTGGGGTTGTTGCTGATGCTAATGCTGGGTTTGGTGCTGTGGTCGGTGCTGTTGATGGTTCTGGGATTGGTGTTGGGGTTGGTGCTGCTGCTGGTGCTGGGGTTGGTGCTGGGGTTGCTGCAGGCATTGTTGCTGCTTGGGTTGGTGCTGGGGTTGGTGCTGGGGTTGGTGCTGCTGCTGGTGCTGAGGTTGGGGGTGGGGCTGGTGCTGGGTTTCGTTCAGGGGCCAGTGCTGGTAATGGTGCTGGGGCTGTTGTTCGGGTTGCTGGTGGCGTGGGTGAAGGGGTTGGCCATGCTGCTGGTGCTGGGGCCGGTGCTGTGGTTGGTGCTGATGCTGGTGCTGGGGTTGGTGCTGGGGTTGCTGCAGGTGTTGTTGCTGCTTGGGTTAGTGTTGGGGTTGGTGCTGGGATTGGTGCTGCTGCTGGTGCTGAGGTTGGGGGTGGGGCTGGTGCTGGGTTTGGTTCAGGGGCCAGTGCTGGTGATGGTGCTGGGGCTGTTGTTCGGGTTGCTGGCGGCGTGGGTGAAGGAGTTGGCCATGCTGCTGGTGCTGCTGCTGGTGCTGGGGCTGGTGCTGGGGTTGGTGCTGCAGCTACGGTTGGTGCTGATGCTGGTGCTGGGTTTGGTGCTGTGGTCGATGCTGGTGATGGTTCTGGGATTGGTGCCGGGGTTGGTGATGGTGCTGGTGCTGGGGTTGGTGCAGGGGCTGGTGATATGGTTGTTGGTGGAATTGGTGCTGCTTCTGGTGCTGGGGCTGGTGGTGTGCTTGGTGTTGGGGTTGGTACTGGTGTTGGTGCTGATGCTGGTGCTGGGTTTGGTGCTGGGGTTGGTGCTGCTGCTGGGGTTGGTGCTGATGCTGGTGCTAGGGTTGGTGGTGGTGTTGGTGCTGGCGCTGGTGCTGCAGTTGGTGATGGAGCTGGGGTTGGTGGTGGGGTTGCTGCTGCGGTTGGTGATGGGGATAGTGCTGGGGTTAATGGCAGGGCCAGTGCTTCAGTGGAGTTTGGTGGTGGGGTTGGTGCTGCTGCTGGAGTTGGGGCCGATGCTGGGGTTGGTGTTGGGGAGTTTTGCTGGGGTTGGTGCTGGTGTTTGGTGCTGGTGTTGGTGCTGGGGCCGGTGCTGGGGTTGGTGGTAGGACTGGTGGTGGGATTGGTGCTGGGGTTGGTGGTTGGGTTGGTACTGGGGTTGGTGGTGGAGTTGGTCCTGCTGTTGGCGCTAGGGCAGTTGCTGGGATTGGAGCTGGTGTTGGTGATACCGTTGGTGTTGCTTCTGGTGCTGGGGTTGGTGCAGCCGCTTGTGCTGGGTTTGGTGCTGCTGTTGGTGCTGGGGTTGGTGGTGGGGTTGGTGCTGGGGCCAGTGCTGGTGATAGTGCTGGGGCTTTTGTCGGGGTTGATGGTGGCGTTGGTGAATGGTTTGGCCATGCTGCTGGTGCTGGGGCTGGTGCTGGGGTTGGTGCTGATGCTGCTGCTGGGGTTGGTGCTGGGGTTGGTGGTGGGGTTGGTGCTGCCGCTGGTGTTGGGGATGGTTCTGGGACTGGTGGTTGGACCAGTGCTAGGATTAGTGCTGGTGCTGTGGTTGGTAGTGTGTTTGGTGGTGGGGCTGGTGCTGCTTCTGATGCTGGGATTGGTACTAGGGTTGGTGGTGGGGTTGGTGCTATGGTTGGTTCTGCTGCTGGTTCTGGGATTGGTACTTGGTTTGGTGCAACTGCTGGTACTGGGGTTGGTGCTGTGGCTGGTGCTGGGATAGGTGCTATTGTTGGGGTTGGTGCTGGGGTTGGTGATGAGGCTGGTGCTGGCTTTGGTGCTGGGCTTGGGGCTGGGGTCAGTACTGGTGTTGTTGCTGGAGCAGGGGTTGGTGGTGGAGTTGCTGCTGGGGTTGGTGATGGGGATAGTGCTGGGGTTGGTGGTGGGATCAGTGCCGCAGTGGGGGTTGGTGGTGGGGTTGGCACTGCTGCTGGTGTTGGGGCTGAGGCTGGGGTTGGTGCTGGGGATTTTTGCTGGGGTTGGTACTGGGGTTTGGCGTTGTGGTTGGTGCTGGGGCCGATGAGGGGGTTGGTGCTGGTGCAGGGGTTGTTGGTAAGGTTAGTGGTGGGATTGGTGCTGGGGTTGATTGTGGGGTTGGTACAGGGGTTGGTGTTGGTGTCGGTCCTGCTGCTGGTGCTAGGGCTGTTGCTGGGGTTGGTGCTGGGTTTGGTGGAGGGGTTGGTGATGTGGTTGGTGGTGCGATTGGCGCTGATTCTGCTGCTGGTGTTGGTGTTGGGGTTGGTGGTGGGGGTGGAGCTGGTGTTGGTGCTGGGTTTGGTGCTGGGGTTGGTGCAGCTACTTGTGCTGGGGATGGTGCTGGGGCTGGTGGTGGGGTTGGCACTGGGGTCAGTGCTGGTGATGGTGCTGGGGCTGTTGTTTGGGTTGGTGGTGGCATTGATGAAGGGAGTGGCCATGCTGCTGGTGCTGGGGCTGGTGCTGGTGATGATGCTGGGGCTGCTGCTGGGGTTGTTGCTGCTGTGGTTGGTGTTGGGGTTGGTGCTAGGATTGGTGCTGCTGCTGGTGCTGGGGCTGGTGCTGGGGTTGGTGCTGCTGCTGGGGTTGTTGCTGATGCTGATGCTGGGATTGGTGCTGTGGTCGGTGCTGTTGATGGTTCTGGGATTGGTGTTGGGGTTGGTGCTGCTGCTGGTGCTGGGGTTGGTGCTGGGGTTGCTGCAGGCATTGTTGCTGCTTGGGTTGGTGTTGGGGTTGGTGCTGGGATTGGTGCTGCTGCTGGTGCTGAGGTTGGGGGTGGGGCTGGTGCTGGGTTTGGTTCAGGGGCCAGTGCTGGTAATGGTGCTGGGGCTGTTGTTCGGGTTGCTGGTGGCGTGGGTGAAGGGGTTGGCCATGCTGCTGGTGCTGGGGCCGGTGCTGTGTTTGGTGCTGATGCTGGTGCTGGGGTTGGTGCTGGGGTTGCTGCAGGTGTTGTTGCTGCTTGGGTTAGTGTTGGGGTTGGTGCTGGGATTGGTGCTGCTGCTGGTGCTGAGGTTGGGGGTGGGGCTGGTGCTGGGTTTGGTTCAGGGGCCAGTGCTGGTAATGGTGCTGGGGCTGTTGTTCGGGTTGCTGGTGGCGTGGGTGAAGGGGTTGGCCATGCTGCTGGTGCTGGGGCCGGTGCTGTGGTTGGTGCTGATGCTGGTGCTGGGGTTGGTGCTGGGGTTGCTGCAGGTGTTGTTGCTGCTTGGGTTAGTGTTGGGGTTGGTGCTGGGATTGGTACTGCTGCTGGTGCTGAGGTTGGGGGTGGGGCTGGTGCTGGGTTTGGTTCAGGGGCCAGTGCTGGTGATGGTGCTGGGGCTGTTGTTCGGGTTGCTGGCGGCGTGGGTGAAGGAGTTGGCCATGCTGCTGGTGCTGCTGCTGGTGCTGGGGCTGGTGCTGGGGTTGGTGCTGCAGCTACGGTTGGTGCTGATGCTGGTGCTGGGTTTGGTGCTGTGGTCGGTGCTGGTGATGGTTCTGGGATTGGTGCTGGGGTTGGTGATGGTGCTGGTGCTGGGGTTGGTGCAGGGGCTGGTGATATGGTTGTTGGTGGAATTGGTGCTGCTTCTGGTGCTGGGGCTGGTGGTGTGCTTGGTGTTGGGGTTGGTACTGGTGTTGGTGCTGATGCTGGTGCTGGGTTTGGTGCTGGGGTTGGTGCTGCTGCTGGGGTTGGTGCTGATGCTGGTGCTAGGGTTGGTGGTGGTGTTATTGATGCTGTTGGTGCTGTGGTTGGTGTTGGGGTTGGTGCTAGGATTGGTCCTGCTGCTGGTGCTGAGGTTGGTGCTGCTGTTGGTGTTTGGGTTGGTACTGGTGCTGGGATTGGTGCTGCTGCTTTTGCTGGGGTTGGTGGTGGGGTTGGTGCTGGGGCTGCTGCAAGGGTTGGTGATGTGGTTGGTGGTTCGACAGGTGCTGCATCTGCTGCTGGTGTTGGTGTTGGGGTTGGTGGTGGGGGTGGTGCTGGGGTTGGTGCTGGTGTTGGTATTGCTGCTGGTGCTGGAGTTGGTGCTCGTGCTGGGTTTGGTGCTGCTGTTGGTGCTGGCGCTGGTGCTGCAGTTGGTGATGGAGCTGGGGTTGGTGGTGGGGTTGCTGCTGTGGTTGGTGATGGGGATAGTGCTGGGGTTAATGGCAGGGCCAGTGCTTCAGTGGAGTTTGGTGGTGGGGTTGGTGCTGCTGCTGGAGTTGGGGCCGATGCTGGGGTTGGTGTTGGGGAGTTTTGCTGGGGTTGGTGCTGGTGTTTGGTGCTGGTGTTGGTGCTGGGGCCGGTGCTGGGGTTGGTGGTAGGACTGGTGGTGGGATTGGTGCTGGGGTTGGTGGTTGGGTTGGTACTGGGGTTGGTGGTGGAGTTGGTCCTGCTGTTGGCGCTAGGGCAGTTGCTGGGATTGGAGCTGGTGTTGGTGATACCGTTGGTGTTGCTTCTGGTGCTGGGGTTGGTGCAGCCGCTTGTGCTGGGTTTGGTGCTGCTGTTGGTGCTGGGGTTGGTGGTGGGGTTGGTGCTGGGGCCAGTGCTGGTGATAGTGCTGGGGCTTTTGTCGGGGTTGATGGTGGCGTTGGTGAATGGTTTGGCCATGCTGCTGGTGCTGGGGCTGGTGCTGGGGTTGGTGCTGATGCTGCTGCTGGGTTTGGTGCTGGGGTTGGTGGTGGGGTTGGTGCTGCCGCTGGTGTTGGGGATGGTTCTGGGACTGGTGGTTGGACCAGTGCTAGGATTAGTGCTGGTGCTGTGGTTGGTAGTGTGTTTGGTGGTGGGGCTGGTGCTGCTTCTGATGCTGGGATTGGTACTAGGGTTGGTGGTGGGGTTGGTGCTATGGTTGGTTCTGCTGCTGGTTCTGGGATTGGTACTTGGTTTGGTGCAACTGCTGGTACTGGGGTTGGTGCTGTGGCTGGTGCTGGGATAGGTGCTATTGTTGGGGTTGGTGCTGGGGTTGGTGATGAGGCTGGTGCTGGCTTTGGTGCTGGGCTTGGGGCTGGGGTCAGTACTGGTGTTGTTGCTGGAGCAGGGGTTGGTGGTGGAGTTGCTGCTGGGGTTGGTGATGGGGATAGTGCTGGGGTTGGTGGTGGGATCAGTGCCGCAGTGGGGGTTGGTGGTGGGGTTGGCACTGCTGCTGGTGTTGGGGCTGAGGCTGGGGTTGGTGCTGGGGATTTTTGCTGGGGTTGGTACTGGGGTTTGGCGTTGTGGTTGGTGCTGGGGCCGATGAGGGGGTTGGTGCTGGTGCAGGGGTTGTTGGTAAGGTTAGTGGTGGGATTGGTGCTGGGGTTGATTGTGGGGTTGGTACAGGGGTTGGTGTTGGTGTCGGTCCTGCTGCTGGTGCTAGGGCTGTTGCTGGGGTTGGTGCTGGGTTTGGTGGAGGGGTTGGTGATGTGGTTGGTGGTGCGATTGGCGCTGATTCTGCTGCTGGTGTTGGTGTTGGGGTTGGTGGTGGGGGTGGAGCTGGTGTTGGTGCTGGGTTTGGTGCTGGGGTTGGTGCAGCTACTTGTGCTGGGGATGGTGCTGGGGCTGGTGGTGGGGTTGGCACTGGGGTCAGTGCTGGTGATGGTGCTGGGGCTGTTGTTTGGGTTGGTGGTGGCATTGATGAAGGGAGTGGCCATGCTGCTGGTGCTGGGGCTGGTGCTGGTGATGATGCTGGGGCTGCTGCTGGGGTTGTTGCTGCTGTGGTTGGTGTTGGGGTTGGTGCTAGGATTGGTGCTGCTGCTGGTGCTGGGGCTGGTGCTGGGGTTGGTGCTGCTGCTGGGGTTGTTGCTGATGCTGATGCTGGGATTGGTGCTGTGGTCGGTGCTGTTGATGGTTCTGGGATTGGTGTTGGGGTTGGTGCTGCTGCTGGTGCTGGGGTTGGTGCTGGGGTTGCTGCAGGCATTGTTGCTGCTTGGGTTGGTGTTGGGGTTGGTGCTGGGATTGGTGCTGCTGCTGGTGCTGAGGTTGGGGGTGGGGCTGGTGCTGGGTTTGGTTCAGGGGCCAGTGCTGGTAATGGTGCTGGGGCTGTTGTTTGGGTTGCTGGTGGCGTGGGTGAAGGGGTTGGCCATGCTGCTGGTGCTGGGGCCGGTGCTGTGGTTGGTGCTGATGCTGGTGCTGGGGTTGGTGCTGGGGTTGCTGCAGGTGTTGTTGCTGCTTGGGTTAGTGTTGGGGTTGGTGCTGGGATTGGTGCTGCTGCTGGTGCTGAGGTTGGGGGTGGGGGCTGGTGCTGGGTTTGGTTCAGGGGCCAGTGCTGGTAATGGTGCTGGGGCTGTTGTTCGGGTTGCTGGTGGCGTGGGTGAAGGGGTTGGCCATGCTGCTGGTGCTGGGGCCGGTGCTGTGGTTGGTGCTGATGCTGGTGCTGGGGTTGGTGCTGGGGTTGCTGCAGGTGTTGTTGCTGCTTGGGTTAGTGTTGGGGTTGGTGCTGGGATTGGTACTGCTGCTGGTGCTGAGGTTGGGGGTGGGGCTGGTGCTGGGTTTGGTTCAGGGGCCAGTGCTGGTGATGGTGCTGGGGCTGTTGTTCGGGTTGCTGGCGGCGTGGGTGAAGGAGTTGGCCATGCTGCTGGTGCTGCTGCTGGTGCTGGGGCTGGTGCTGGGGTTGGTGCTGCAGCTACGGTTGGTGCTGATGCTGGTGCTGGGTTTGGTGCTGTGGTCGGTGCTGGTGATGGTTCTGGGATTGGTGCTGGGGTTGGTGATGGTGCTGGTGCTGGGGTTGGTGCAGGGGCTGGTGATATGGTTGTTGGTGGAATTGGTGCTGCTTCTGGTGCTGGGGCTGGTGGTGTGCTTGGTGTTGGGGTTGGTACTGGTGTTGGTGCTGATGCTGGTGCTGGGTTTGGTGCTGGGGTTGGTGCTGCTGCTGGGGTTGGTGCTGATGCTGGTGCTAGGGTTGGTGGTGGTGTTATTGATGCTGTTGGTGCTGTGGTTGGTGTTGGGGTTGGTGCTAGGATTGGTCCTGCTGCTGGTGCTGAGGTTGGTGCTGCTGTTGGTGTTTGGGTTGGTACTGGTGCTGGGATTGGTGCTGCTGCTTTTGCTGGGGTTGGTGGTGGGGTTGGTGCTGGGGCTGCTGCAAGGGTTGGTGATGTGGTTGGTGGTTCGACAGGTGCTGCATCTGCTGCTGGTGTTGGTGTTGGGGTTGGTGGTGGGGGTGGTGCTGGGGTTGGTGCTGGTGTTGGTATTGCTGCTGGTGCTGGAGTTGGTGCTCGTGCTGGGTTTGGTGCTGCTGTTGGTGCTGGCGCTGGTGCTGCAGTTGGTGATGGAGCTGGGGTTGGTGGTGGGGTTGCTGCTGCGGTTGGTGATGGGGATAGTGCTGGGGTTAATGGCAGGGCCAGTGCTTCAGTGGAGTTTGGTGGTGGGGTTGGTGCTGCTGCTGGAGTTGGGGCCGATGCTGGGGTTGGTGTTGGGGAGTTTTGCTGGGGTTGGTGCTGGTGTTTGGTGCTGGTGTTGGTGCTGGGGCCGGTGCTGGGGTTGGTGGTAGGACTGGTGGTGGGATTGGTGCTGGGGTTGGTGGTTGGGTTGGTACTGGGGTTGGTGGTGGAGTTGGTCCTGCTGTTGGCGCTAGGGCAGTTGCTGGGATTGGAGCTGGTGTTGGTGATACCGTTGGTGTTGCTTCTGGTGCTGGGGTTGGTGCAGCCGCTTGTGCTGGGTTTGGTGCTGCTGTTGGTGCTGGGGTTGGTGGTGGGGTTGGTGCTGGGGCCAGTGCTGGTGATAGTGCTGGGGCTTTTGTCGGGGTTGATGGTGGCGTTGGTGAATGGTTTGGCCATGCTGCTGGTGCTGGGGCTGGTGCTGGGGTTGGTGCTGATGCTGCTGCTGGGTTTGGTGCTGGGGTTGGTGGTGGGGTTGGTGCTGCTGCTGGCGTTGGAGCTGATGCTGGTGCTAGGGTTGGTGGTGGGGTTATTGCTGCTGTTGGTGCTGTGGTTAGTGTTGGGGTTGGTGCTAGGATTGGTGCTGCTGCTGGTGCTGAGGTTGGTGCTGGGGTTGTTGCTGGTTGATGCTGCTGCTGGGGTTGGTGCTGCAGTTGGTTCTGGTGCTGGGATTGGTGCTGCTGCTTTTGCTGGGGTTGGTGATGGGGTTGGTGGTGGGGTTGGTGCTGCCGCTGGTGTTGGGGATGGTTCTGGGACTGGTGGTTGGACCAGTGCTAGGATTAGTGCTGGTGCTGTGGTTGGTAGTGTGTTTGGTGGTGGGGCTGGTGCTGCTTCTGATGCTGGGATTGGTACTAGGGTTGGTGGTGGGGTTGGTGCTATGGTTGGTTCTGCTGCTGGTTCTGGGATTGGTACTTGGTTTGGTGCAACTGCTGGTACTGGGGTTGGTGCTGTGGCTGGTGCTGGGATAGGTGCTATTGTTGGGGTTGGTGATGAGGCTGGTGCTGGCTTTGGTGCTGGGCTTGGGGCTGGGGTCAGTACTGGTGTTGTTGCTGGAGCTGGGGTTGGTGGTGGAGTTGCTGCTGGGGTTGGTGATGGGGATAGTGCTGGGGTTGGTGGTGGGATCAGTGCCGCAGTGGGGGTTTGTGGTGGGGTTGGCACTGCTGCTGGTGTTGGGGCTGAGGCTGGGGTTGGTGCTGGGGATTTTTGCTGGGGTTGGTACTGGGGTTTGGCGTTGTGGTTGGTGCTGGGGCCGATGAGGGGGTTGGTGCTGGTGCAGGGGTTGTTGGTAAGGTTAGTGGTGGGATTGGTGCTGGGGTTGATTGTGGGGTTGGTACAGGGGTTGGTGTTGGTGTCGGTCCTGCTGCTGGTGCTAGGGCTGTTGCTGGGGTTATTGCTGGGTTTGGTGGAGGGGTTGGTGATGTGGTTGGTGGTGCGATTGGCGCTGATTCTGCTGCTGGTGTTGGTGTTGGGGTTGGTGGTGGGGGTGGAGCTGGTGTTGGTGCTGGGTTTGGTGCTGGGGTTGGTGCAGCTACTTGTGCTGGGGATGGTGCTGGGGCTGGTGGTGGGGTTGGCACTGGGGTCAGTGCTGGTGATGGTGCTGGGGCTGTTGTTTGGGTTGGTGGTGGCATTGATGAAGGGAGTGGCCATGCTGCTGGTGCTGGGGCTGGTGCTGGTGATGATGCTGGGGCTGCTGCTGGGGTTGTTGCTGCTGTGGTTGGTGTTGGGGTTGGTGCTAGGATTGGTGCTGCTGCTGGTGCTGGGGCTGGTGCTGGGGTTGGTGCTGCTGCTGGGGTTGTTGCTGATGCTGATGCTGGGATTGGTGCTGTGGTCGGTGCTGTTGATGGTTCTGGGATTGGTGTTGGGGTTGGTGCTGCTGCTGGTGCTGGGGTTGGTGCTGGGGTTGCTGCAGGCATTGTTGCTGCTTGGGTTGGTGTTGGGGTTGGTGCTGGGATTGGTGCTGCTGCTGGTGCTGAGGTTGGGGGTGGGGCTGGTGCTGGGTTTGGTTCAGGGGCCAGTGCTGGTAATGGTGCTGGGGCTGTTGTTCGGGTTGCTGGTGGCGTGGGTGAAGGGGTTGGCCATGCTGCTGGTGCTGGGGTTGGTGCTGGGGTTGCTGCAGGTATTGTTGCTGCTTGGGTTAGTGTTGGGGTTGGTGCTGGGATTGGTACTGCTGCTGGTGCTGAGGTTGGGGGTGGGGCTGGTGCTGGGTTTGGTTCAGGGGCCAGTGCTGGTGATGGTGCTGGGGCTGTTGTTCGGGTTGCTGGCGGCGTGGGTGAAGGAGTTGGCCATGCTGCTGGTGCTGCTGCTGGTGCTGGGGCTGGTGCTGGGGTTGGTGCTGCAGCTACGGTTGGTGCTGATGCTGGTGCTGGGTTTGGTGCTGTGGTCGGTGCTGGTGATGGTTCTGGGATTGGTGCTGGGGTTGGTGATGGTGCTGGTGCTGGGGTTGGTGCAGGGGCTGGTGATATGGTTGTTGGTGGAATTGGTGCTGCTTCTGGTGCTGGGGCTGGTGGTGTGCTTGGTGTTGGGGTTGGTACTGGTGTTGGTGCTGATGCTGGTGCTGGGTTTGGTGCTGGGGTTGGTGCTGCTGCTGGGGTTGGTGCTGATGCTGGTGCTAGGGTTGGTGGTGGTGTTATTGATGCTGTTGGTGCTGTGGTTGGTGTTGGGGTTGGTGCTAGGATTGGTCCTGCTGCTGGTGCTGAGGTTGGTGCTGCTGTTGGTGTTTGGGTTGGTACTGGTGCTGGGATTGGTGCTGCTGCTTTTGCTGGGTTTGGTTGTGGGGTTGGTGCTGGGGCTGCTGCAAGGGTTGGTGATGTGGTTGGTGGTTCGACTGGTGCTGCATCTGCTGCTGGTGTTGGTGTTGGGGTTGGTGGTGGGGGTGGTGCTGGGGTTGGTGCTGGTGTTGGTATTGCTGCTGGTGCTGGAGTTGGTGCTCGTGCTGGGTTTGGTGCTGCTGTTGGTGCTGGCGCTGGTGCTGCAGTTGGTGATGGAGCTGGGGTTGGTGGTGGGGTTGCTGCTGCGGTTGGTGATGGGGATAGTGCTGGGGTTAATGGCAGGGCCAGTGCTTCAGTGGAGTTTGGTGGTGGGGTTGGTGCTGCTGCTGGAGTTGGGGCCGATGCTGGGGTTGGTGTTGGGGAGTTTTGCTGGGGTTGGTGCTGGTGTTTGGTGCTGGTGTTGGTGCTGGGGCCGGTGCTGGGGTTGGTGGTAGGACTGGTGGTGGGATTGGTGCTGGGGTTGGTGGTTGGGTTGGTACTGGGGTTGGTGGTGGAGTTGGTCCTGCTGTTGGCACTAGGGCAGTTGCTGGGATTGGAGCTGGTGTTGGTGATACCGTTGGTGTTGCTGCTGCTGCTGGGGTTGGTGTTGGGGTTGGTGCTGGGGTTGGTGCTGGTTTTGGTGCTGCTGCTGGTGCTGGAGTTGGTGCTAGTGCTGGATTTTGTTGCTGCTGCTGGTGCTGGCGCTGGTGCTGCTCCTGGGATAGGTGCTGGTGTTGGTGCTGGGCTTGGTGGTGGTGTAGGTGCTGGTGATGGTTCTGGGATTGGTGCTGGGGTTGATGCTGGGCTTTGTGGTGGGGTCGGTGCTGCTGCTGGCGTTGGGGTTGCTGCAGATGTTGTTGCTGCTGGGGTTGGTGTTGGGGTTGGTGCTGGGATTGGTGCTGCTGCTGGTGCTCGGGCTGGTGCTGGGGTTGTTGCTGCTGCTGGGGTTGGTGCTGATGCTGCTGCTGGGTTTGGTGCTGTGTTCGGTGCTGGTGATGGTCCTGGGATTGGTGCTGGGGTTGGTGCTGCTGCCGGTGCTGGGGTTGGTGATGGTGCTGGTGCTGGGGTTGGTGCAGGGGTTGGTGATGTCGTTGTTGGTGGAATTGATGCTGCTTCTGGTGCTGGGGTTGGTGGTGCGCTTGGTGCTGGAATTGGAGTTGGTGTTTGTGCTGGGGATGGTGCTGGGGCTGGTAGTGGGTTTGGTGCTGGGGCGGGTGCTGGGGTTGGTGCTGGGGTCGGTGCTGGTGATGGTGCTGGGGCTGTTGGTGGGTTTAGTTGTGGTGTTGGTGAAAGCATTGGCCATGTTGCTGGTGCTGGGGCTGGCACTGGGGTTGGTGCTGATGCTGGTGCTGGGGTTGCTGCTGGGGTTGGTGTTGGTGTTGGTGCTGGGATTGGTGCTGCTGCTGGTGCTGGGGCTGGTGCTGGTGATGGTGCTCGTGGTGGAATTGGTGCTGCTTCTGCTGCTGGGGTTTGAGTTGGGGTGGGTGGTAGGGCTGGTGTCGGTGCTGTGGTTGGTGGTGTGCTTGGTGCTGGGATTGGAGTTGGTGTTGGTGCTACCATTGGCGTTGCTTCTTGCGCTGGGATGGTGCAGCTGCTTGTGCTGGGGTTGGTGCTGGGGATGGTGATTGGGCTGGTTGTGGGGTTGGTGCTGTGGCCAGTGCTGGTGATGGTGCTGGGGCTTTTGTCGGGGTTGATGGTGGCGTTGGTGAATGGTTTGGCCATGCTGCTGGTGCTGGGGCTGGTGCTGGGGTTGGTGCTGATCCTGCTGCTAGGGTTTGGTGCTGGGATTGGTGCTGCTGCTGGGGTTGGTGCTGATGCTGGTGCTAGGGTTGGTGGTGGGGTTATTGATGCTGTTGGTGCTGTGGTTAGTGTTGGGGTTGGTGCTGGTATTGGTGCTGCTGCTGGTGCTGAGTTTGGTGCTTGGGATGTTGCTGGTTGATGCTGCTGCTGGTGTTTGTGTTGGTGCTGCAGTTGGTTCTGGTGCTGGGATTGGGGTTGCTGCTTTTGCTGGGGTTGGTGGTGGGGTTGGTGGTGGGGTTGGTGCTGCTGCTGGTGTTGGGGATAGTTCTGGGACTGGTGCTAGGATTAGTGCTGGTGCTGGGGTTGGTAGTGGGTTTGGTGGAGGGGCTGGTGCTGCTGCTGATGCTGGGATTGGTGCTGGGGTTGGCGGTGGGGTTGGTGCTAGGGTTGGTTCTGCTGCTGGTTCTGGGATTGGTGCTGGGGTTGGTGCTGCTGCTGGTGCTGGGGTTGGTGCTGGAGCCAGTGCTGGGATAGGTGCTATTGCTGGGGTTGGTGGTGGGGTCGATGCGGGGGTGGGTGCTGGTGTAGGAGTTTTTGGTAGGGTTAGTGGTGGGATTGGTGCTGGGGTTGGTTGTGGGGTTGGTACAGGGGTTGGTGTTGGTGTCCGTCCTGCTGCTGGTGCTAGGGCTGTTGCTGGGGTAGGTGCTGGGTTTGGAGCTGGGGTTGGTGGAGGGGTTGGTGATGTGGTTGGTGGAGCGATTGGTGCTGATTCTGCTGCTGGGGTTGGTGTTGGGGTTGGTGGTGCACTTGGTGCTGGGATTGGAGCTGGTGTTGCTGCTGGGGTTGGTGCAGCTGCTTTTGCTGGGGTTGGTGTTGGGGATGGTGGTGCACTTGGTGCTGGGATTGGAGCTGGTGTTGGTGCTGGGATTGGTGCTGGGATTGGTGCTGGGGTTGGTGCAGCTGCTTGTGCTGGGGTTGGTGCTGGGGATGGTGCTGGGAAAGGTGGTGGGGTTGGTACTGGGGTCAGTGCTGGTGATGGTGCTGGGGCTGTTGTTTGGGTTGGTGGTGGCGTTGGTGAAGGGATTGGCCATGCTGCTGGTGCTGGGGCTGGTGCTGGTGATGGGGCTGGGTTGCTGCTGGGGTTGTTGCTGCTGGGGTTGGTGTTGGGTTTGGTGCTGGGATTGGTGCTGCTGCTGGTGCTGGGGCTGGTGCTGGGGTTGTTGCTGCTTCTGGGGTTGGTTCTGATGCTGGTGCTGGGTTTGGTGCTGTATTCTGTGCTGTTGATGGTTCTGGGATTGGTGCTGCGGTTGGTGCTGGAGCCAGTGCTGTGGTAGGTGCTATTGCTGGAGTTGGTGGTGGCGTTGGTGCTGGGGCGGGTGCTGAGGTTGGTGATGGTGCTGGTGCTGGGGTTGGTGCAGGGGTTAGTGATGTGGTTGGTGATGTGGTTGTTGGTGGAATTGGTGCTGCTTCTGGTGCTGTGGTTTGTGGTGCGCTTGGTGCTGGGATTGGAGCTGGTGTTGGTGTAACCGTTGGTGTTGCTTCTGGTGTTGGGGTTGGTTCTGGTGTTGGTGCTGGGATTGGTGCTGAGGTTGTTGCTGGGGATGGTGCTGGAGCTGGTGGTGGGTTTGGTGCTGGGGCGAATGCTGGGCTTGGTGCTGGTGATGGTGCTGGGGCTCTTGGTGGGTTTGTTGGTGGTGTTGGTGAATGGGTTGCCCATGGTGTTTCTGCTGGGGCTGGTGCTGGGGTTGGTGCTGATGGTGGTGCTGGGGTTGGTGTTGGGGTTGGTGTTGGGGTTGGTGCTGGGATTGGTGCTGCTGCTGGTGCTGGGGTTGGAGTTGGGGTTGGTAGTGGGGCTGGTGGTGGGGTTGTTGCTGGGGTTGTTGGTGCACTTGGTGCTGGGATTGGAGCTGGTGTTGGTGCTACCGTTGGTGTTGCTCTTGGTGCTGGTTTTGTTGCAGCTGCTTGTGCTGGGGTTGGTGCTGGGGATGGTGCTGGGGCTGGTGGTGGGGTTGGTGCTGGGGTCAGTGCTGGTGATGGTGCTGGGGCTGTTGCTGGGGTTGGTGGTGGCATTGGTGAATGGGTTGGCCATGCTGCTGGTGCTGGGGCTGGTGCTGGTGATGGGGCTGGGTTGCTGCTGGGGTTGTTGCTGCTGGGGTTGGTGTTGGGTTTGGTGCTGGGATTGGTGCTGCTGCTGGTGCTGGGGCTGGTGCTGGGGTTGTTGCTGCTTCTGGGGTTGGTTCTGATGCTGGTGCTGGGTTTGGTGCTGTATTCTGTGCTGGTGATGGTTCTGGGATTGGTGCTGGGGTTGGTGCTGGAGCCGGTGCTGTGGTAGGTGCTATTGCTGGAGTTGGTGGTGGCGTTGGTGCTGGGGCGGATGCTGGGGTTGGTGATGGTGCTGGTGCTGGGGTTGGTGCAGGGGTTAGTGATGTGGTTGGTGAAGTGGTTGTTGGTGGAATTGGTGCTGCTTCTGGTGCTGTGGTTTGTGGTGCGCTTGGTGCTGGGATTGGAGCTGGTGTTGGTGTAACCGTTGGTGTTGCTTCTGGTGTTGGGGTTGGTTCTGGTGTTGGTGCTGGGATTGGTGCTGAGGTTGTTGCTGGGGATGGTGCTGGAGCTGGTGGTGGGTTTGGTGCTGGGGCGAATGCTGGGCTTGGTGCTGGTGATGGTGCTGGGGCTCTTGGTGGGTTTGTTGGTGGTGTTGGTGAATGGGTTGCCCATGTTGTTTCTGCTGGGGCTGGTGCTGGGGTTGGTGCTGATGGTGGTGCTGGGGTTGGTGTTGGGGTTGGTGTTGGGGTTGGTGCTGGGATTGGTGCTGCTGCTGGTGCTGGGGTTGGAGTTGGGGTTGGTAGTGGGGCTGGTGGTGGGGTTGTTGCTGGGGTTGTTGGTGCACTTGGTGCTGGGATTGGAGCTGGTGTTGGTGCTACCGTTGGTGTTGCTCTTGGTGCTGGTTTTGTTGCAGCTGCTTGTGCTGGGGTTGGTGCTGGGGATGGTGCTGGGGCTGGTGGTGGGGTTGGTGCTGGGGTCAGTGCTGGTGATGGTGCTGGGGCTGTTGCTGGGGTTGGTGGTGGCATTGGTGAATGGGTTGGCCATGCTGCTGGTGCTGAGGCTGGTGCTGGGGTTGCTGCTGGGGTTGTTGCTGCTGGGCTTGGTGCTGGGATTGGTGCTGCTGCTGCTGCTGGGGCTGTTGCTGGGGTTGGTGCTGCTGCTGGGGTTGGTGCTGATGCTGGAGCTAGGGTTGGTGGTGGGGATATTGCTGCTGTTGGTGCTGAGTTAGTGTTGGGGTTGGTGCTAGGATTGGTGCTGTTGCTGGTGCTGAGGTTGGTGCTGGGGTTGTTGCTGGTTGGTGATGCTGCTGGTGTTTGGGTTGGTGCTGCGGTTGGTTCTGGTGTTTGGATTGGTGCTGCTGCTTTTGCTGGGGTTGGTGGTGGGGTTGGTGCTGCTGCTGATGTTGGTGATGTTTCTGGGACTGGTGGTGGGACCAGTGCTGGGATTTTTGCTGGTGCTGGGGTTGGTAGTGGGGTTGGTGGTGGGGCTGGAGCTGCTGCTGATGCTGGGATGGGTGCTAGAGTTGGTGGTGGGATTGGTGCAAGGGTTGGTATTGCTGCTGGTGCTGGGGTGGGTGCTGGGATAGGTGCTATTACTGGGGTTGGTGCTGGAGTTGGTGATGGGGTTGGTGCTGGGTTTGGTGCTGGGCTTGGTGCTGGGGCCAGTGCTGGGGTTAGTGCTGGAGCTGGGGTTGGTGGTGGAGTTGCTGCTGGGGTTGGTGGTGGGGTTGATGGTGGGGTTGACGCTGCTGCTGGTGTTGCGGCTGAGGCTGGGTATGGTGCTGGAGATATTTGCTGGGGTTGGTGCTGGAGTTTGGCGGTGTGGTTGGTGCTGGGGCTGATGCGTGTGTTGGTGCTGGTGCAGGCGTTGTTGGTAGGGTTAGTGGTGGGATTGGTGCTGGTGTTGGTTGTGGGGTTGGTACAGGGGTTGGTGTTGGTGTCGGTCCTGCTGCTGGTGCTAGGGCTGTTGCTGGAGTTGGTGCTGGGTTTGGTGCTGGGGTTGGTGGAGGGGTTGGTGATGTGGTTGGTGGAGCGATTGGTGCTGATTCTGCTGCTGGGGTTGGTGTTGGGGTTGGTGGTGCACTTGGTGCTGGGATTGGAGCTGGGGTTGGTGGTGCGCTTGGTGCTGGGATTGGAGCTGGTGTTGGTGCTGGGATTGGTGCTGGGGTTGATGCAGCTGCATATGCTGGGGTTGGTGCTGGGGATGGTGCTGGAGCTGGTGGTGGGGTTGGTACTTGAGTCAGTGCTGGTGATGGTGCTGGGGCTGTTGTTTGGGTTGGTGGTGGCGTTGATGAAGGGATTGGCCATGCTGCTGGTTTTGGGTCTGGTGCTGGTGATGGTGCTGGGGTTGCCGCTGGGGTAGTTGCTTCTGGGGTTGGTGTTGGGGTTGGTGCTCTGATTGGTGCTGCTGCTGGTGCTGGGGCTGGTGCTGGGGTTGGTGCTACTGCTGGGGTTGGTGCTGATGCTGGTGCTGGGTTTGGTGCTGTATTCGATGCTGGTGATGGTTCTGGGATTGGTGCTGGTGTTGGTGCTGCTGCTGGTGCTGGGGTTGGTGTTGGGGATGGTGGTGGGTGTAGTGCTTGGGTTGGTGCTGGGGATTGAGCTGGGGTTGGTGTTGCTGCTGGTGCTGGGGTTGCTGCTGGGATTGGCGTTGGGGTTGGTGCTGGGATTTGTGCTGCCGCTGGTGCTGGGTTTGGAGTTGGGGTTGGTGGTGGGGCTGGTGGTGGGGTTGTTGGTGGGGTTGGTGGTGCGCTTGGTGCTGGGATTGGAGCTGGTGTTGGTGCTACCGTTGGTGTTGATCCTGGTGCTAGGGTTGGTGCTGGGGTTGGTGCAGCTGCTTGTGCTGGGGTTGGTGCTGGGGATTGTGCTGGGGCTGGTGGTCGGGTTGGTGCTGGGGTAAGTGCTGCTGATAGGGCTGGGGCTGTTGTGGGGTTGGTGGTGGCATTGGTGAAGGGGTTGGCCATGCTGCTGGTGCTGGGGCTGCTGCTGGGGTTGTTGCTGCTGGGGTTGGTGCTGGGATTGGTGCTGCTGCTGCTGCTGGATCTGTTGCTGGGGTTGGTGCTGCTGCTGGGGTTGGTGCTGATGCTGGTGCTAGGGTTGGTGTTGGGGTTATTGCTGCTGTTGTTGCTGAGTTAGTGTTGGGGTTGGTGCTAGGATTGGTGCTGCTGCTGGTTCTGAGGTTGGTGCTGGGGTTGTTGCTGGTTGGTGATGTTGCTGGTGTTTGGGTTGGTGCTGTTGCTTTTGCTGGGGTTGTGCTGGGGTTGGTGCTGCTGCTGGTGTTGGGGATGCTTCTGGGACTGGGTGGTGGGACCAGTGCTGGGATTTGGCTGGTGCTGGTGTTGGTAGTGGGTTTGGTGGTGGGGCGGGTGCTGCTGCTGATGCTGGGATTGGTGCTAGGGTTGGTGGTGGGATTGGTGCAAGGGTTGGTGCTACTGCAGGTGCTGGGATTGGTGCTGTGGCTGGTGCTGGGATGGGTGCTATTGCTGGGGTTGGAGCTGGGGTTGGTGATGGGGTTGGTGCTGTGTTTGGTGCTGGGCTTTGTGCTGGGGTCAGTGCTGGGGTTAGTGCTGGAGCTGGGGTTGGTGGTGGAGATGCTACTGGGGTTGGTGATGGGGATGGTGCTGGGGGTGGTGGTGGGGTCAGTGCTGCAGTGGGGGTTGCTGGTGGGGTTGGCGCTGCTGCTGGTGTTGGGGCTGATGCTTGGGTTGGTGCTGGGTTTGGTGTGGGGGTTGGTGATGTGGTTGGTGTTGCAATTGGTGATGCTGCTGCTGCTGGGGTTGGTGTTGGGGATGGTGGTGGGTGTGGTGCTGGGGTTGGTGCTGGGGATGGAGCTGGGGTTGGTGTTGCTGCTGGTGCTGGAGTTGGTGCTAGTGCTGGGTTTGGTGCTGCTGCTGGTGCTGGCGCTGGTGCTGCTCCTGGGATAGGTGCTGGGGTTGGCGCTGGGCTTGGTGCTGGGGTAAGTGCTGGTGATGGTTCGGAATTGGTGCTGGGGTTGATGCTGGGCTTGGTGCTGGGGTCGGTGCTGGTGATGGTTCTGGGATTGGTGCTGGGGTTGGTGCTGCTGCTAGTGCTGAGTTTGGTACTGGGGCCAGTGCTGGGGTAGGTGGTATTACTGGGGTTGGTGGTGGGGTTGGTGCTGAGGTGGGTGCTGGGGTTGGTGCAGGGGTTGGTGATGTGATCGCTGGTGGAATTGGTGCTGCTTCTGGGGCTGGGGCTGGAGTTGGGGTTGGTGCTGGGGTTGGTGGTGCCCTTGGTGTTGGGATTGGAGCTGGTGTTCGTGCTACCGTTGGTGTTGCTTCTGGTGTTGGGGTTGGTTCTGATGTTGGTGCTGGGGTTCGTGCTGCTGCTTGTGCTGGGGTTGGTGCTGGGGATGGTGCTGGGGCTGTTGGTGGGGTTGGTGCTGGGGCGGGTGCTGGGGTGGTGCTGGGATTGGTGCTAGTGCTGGGGTTGGTGTTGATTCTGGTGCTGGGTTTGTTGCTGTGGTCATTGCACGGGATGATTCTGGGATTGGTGTTTGGGTTGGTGCTGTTGCTGGTGCTTGGGATGGTGATGGAGCTGGTGCTGTGCTGGGTGCTATTTCTGGGGTTGGTGGTGGGGTTGGTGCTGGGGTGGGTGCTGGGGTTGGTGATGGTACTCGTGCTGGGGTTGGTGCAGGGGTTGGTGATGTGGTTGGTGGTGGAATTGGTGCTGCTTCTGGTGCTGGGGTTGGTGGTGCATTGGTGCTGGGATTGGAGCTGGTGTTGGTGCTACTGTTGGTGTTGCTTCTGGTGTTGGGATTGGTTCTGGTGTTTGTGCTGGGATTGGTGCTGGGGTTGGTGCTGGGGATGGTGCTGGGGATGGTGGTGGGTTTGGTGCTGGGGTGGGTGCTGGGGCTGGTGCTGGGGTCGGTGCTGGTGATGGTGCTGGGGCTATTGGTGGGGCTTGTGGTGGTTTTGGTGAAGGGGTTGGCCATGTTGCTGGTGCTGGGGCTGGTGCTGGTGTTGATTCTGTTGCTGTTGCTGGCGTTGGTTCTGTTGCTGGTGCTGGGGTTGGTGGTGGGGCTGGTGGTGGGGTTGGGCTGGGGTTGGTGGTGTGCTTGGTGCAGGGATTGGAGCTGGTGTTGGTGCTACTATTGGTGTTGCTTCTGGTGCTGGGGTTGGTGCAGCTGCTTGTGCTGGAGTTGGTGCTGGGGATGATGCTGGGGCTGGTGGTGGGTTTGGTGCTGGGGTCATTGCTGGTGATGGTGCTGGGGCTGTTTTTGGGGTTGGTGCTGATGCTGGTGCTGGCATTGGTACTAGGATTGATGCTGGGGTTGTTGCAGCTGTGGTTGTGGTTGGGGTTGTTGCTGGGATTGGTGCTGCTGCTGTGGTTGGTGCTGATGCTGGCGCTAGGGTTGATGGTGGGGTTATTGCTGCTGTTGGTGCTGTGGTTGGTGTTGGGGTTGGTGCTAGGATTGGTGCTGCTGCTGCTGAGGTTGGTGCTGGGGTTCTGGTGGGGTTGGTGCTGGGGTTGGTGCTGGGGTTAATGCAGCTGCTTGTGCTGGGGTTGGTGCTGGGGATGGTGCTGGGGCTGGTGGTGGGGTTGGTACTGTTGTCAGTGCTGGTGATGGTGCTGGGGCTGTTGGTGGGGTTGGTGCTGGGGCGGGTGCTCGGGTTGGTGCTGGGGTCGGTGCTGGTGATGGTGCTGGGATTGTTGGTGAGGTTGGTGGTGGCATTGGTGAAGTGCTTGGCCATGTTGCTGGTGCTGGGGCTGGTGCTGCGCTTGGTGCTGATGCTGGTGCTGGGTTTGCTGCTGGGGTTGGTGTTGGTGTTTTGTTCTGGGATTGGTGTTGCTATTGGTGCTGGGGCTGGTGCTGGTGATGGTTCTGTTGGTGGAATTGGTGCTGCTTCAGGTGCTGGGGTTGAAGTTGGGGTTGGTGATGGGTCTGGTGTTGGCGTTGGTGTTGGGGTTGGTGGTGCGCTGGGTGCTGGGATTGGAGTTGGTGTTGGTGCTAGGATTGGTGCTGGGGTTGGTGCAGGGGATGGTGCTGGGGCTGGTGGTGGGGTTGGTACTGGGGTCAGTGCTGGTGATGGTGCTGGGGCTGTTGGTGGGGTTGGTGGTGGTGTTGGTTAAGGGATTGGCCATGCTGCTGGTGCTGGGGCTGGTGTTGGGGTGGGTGCTGGGATTAGTGCTGCTGCTGGTGCTGGGGCTGCTGCTTGGTTTGGTGCTGCTACTGGGGTTTGTGCTGATGCTGGTGCTGTGTTTGGTGCTGTGGTCGGTGCTGGTGATGGTTCTGGGATTGGTGCTGGGGTTGGTGCTGCTGCTGGTGCTGGGGTTGGTGCTGGAGCCAGTGCTGTGGTAGGTGCTATTGATCGCTTTGGTGGTGGGTTTGGAGCTGGGGTGGGTGCTGGGGTTGGTGATGGTGCTGGTGCTGAGGTTGGTGCAGGGGTTGCTGATGTGGTTGGAGGTGCGATTGGTGACGATGCTACTGCTTGGGTTGGTGTTGGGGTTGGTGGTAGGGTGGTGCTGTGGTTGGTGGTGGGCTTGGTGCTGGGATTGGTGTTGCTGCTGGTACTGGAGTTGGTAGTAGTGCTGGGTTTGGTGCTGGTGCTGGTGCTGCTGCTGCTGCTGGGATAGGTGCTGGGGTTGGTGCTGGGCTTGGTGCTGAGGTAGGTGCTGGTGATGGTTCTGGAATTAGTGCGGGGTTCAAAGCTGCTGCTGGTGCTGAGGTTGGTGCTGGGGCCAGTGCTCTGAGGTAAGTGCTTTTGCTGGGGTTGGTGGTGAGGTTGGTGCTGGGGTGGGTGATGTGGTTGCTGGTGGAATTGGTGCTGCTTCTGGTGCTGGGGTTGGAGTTGGGGTTGGTGGTGGGGCTGGTTGTGGTGTTGGTGCTGGGGTTAGTGGTGTGCTTGGTGCTGGGATTGGAGCTGGTAATGGTGCTGGGGCTGTTGGTGAGGTTGGTGGTGGCGTTGGTGAAGGGGTTGGCCATGTTGCTGGTGCTGGGGCTGGTGCTGCGTTTGATGCTGATTCTAGTGCTGGGTTTGCTGCTGGGGCTGGTGCTGGTGATGGTGCTGGTGGTGGAATTGGTGCTGCTTCTGGTGCTGGGGTTGGAGTTGAGGTTGGTGATGTGGTTGGTGTTGGTCTTGGTGGTGCGCTTGGTGCTGTGGTCGGTGCTGGTGATGGTTCTGGGATTGGTGCTGGGGTTGGTGCTCCTGCTGGTGCTGTGGTTGGTGCTGGAGGGGGTGCTGTGGTAGGTGTTATTGCTGGGGATGGTGGTGTGGTTGGTGCTGGAGTGGGTGCTAGGGTTGGTGATGGTGCTGGTGCTGGGGATGGTGCAGGGGTTGCCGATGTGGTTGGTGGTAGAATTGGTGCTGCTTCTGGTGCTGGGGTTGGTGGTGCGCTTGGTGCTGGGATTGGAGCTGGTGTTGGTGCTACCGTTGGTGTTGTTTCTGGTGTTGCGGTTGGTTCTGATGTTGGTGCTGGGGATGGTGCTGGGGCTGGTGGTGGGTTTGGTGCTGGGGCGGGTGCTGGGCTTGGTGCTGGTGTCGGTGCTGGTGATGGTGCTGGGGCTTTTGGTGGGGTTGGTGGTGGTGTTGGTGAAGGGGTTGGCCATGTTGCTGGTGCTGGGGCTGCTGGGGTTGGTGCTGATGCTGGTGCGGGGTTTGGTGCTGGGATTGCTGCTGGCATTGTTGCTGCCGGGGTTGGTGTTGGGTAGGTGCTGCTGCTGGTGTTGGGGATGGTTCTGGGACTGGTGGTGAGACCGGTGCTGGGATCAGTGCTGGTGCTGGGGTTGGTGGTGGGATTGGTGGTGGGGTTGGTGCTAGGGTTGGTTCTGCTGCTGGTTCTAGGCTTGGTGCTTGGGTTGGTGCTGCTGCTGGTGCTGGGGTTGGTGCTGAAGCTGGGGCTGGTTCTGCTGCTGGTTCTGGGCTTGGTGCTGGGGTTGGGTGCTGCTGCTGGTGCTGGGGTTTGTGGTGGGTATATTGTTGCTGTTAGTGCTGTGGTTGGTGTTAGGCTTTGTGCTAGGATTGGTGCTGGTGTTGGTGCTACCATTTGTGTTGCTTCTGGTGCTGGGGTTGGTGCAGCTGCTTGTGCTGGAGTTGGTGCAGGGGATGGTGCTGGGGCTGGTGGTGGGTTTGGTGCTGGGGTCAGTGCTGGTGATGGTGCTGGGGCTATTGGTGGGGCTTGTGGTGGTTATGGTGAAGGGGTTGGCCACGTAGCTGGTGCTGGGGCTGGTGCTGGTGTTGGTTCTGTTGCTGTTTCTGGTGTTGGTTCTGTTGCTGGTGCTGGGGTTGGTGGTGGGGCTGGTGGTGGGGTTGGGCTGGGGTTGGTGGTGCGCTTGGTGCAGGGATTGGAGCTGGTGTTGGTGCTACCATTGGTGTTGCTTCTGGTGCTGGGGTTGGTGCAGCTGCTTGTGCTGGAGTTGGTGCTGGGGATGATGCTGGGGCTGGTGGTGGGTTTGGTGCTGGGGTCAGTGCTGGTGATGGTGCTGGGGCTGTTTTTGGGGTTGGTGCTGATGCTGGTGCTGGCATTGGTACTAGGGTTGATGCTGGGGTTGTTGCTGCTGTGGTTGTGGTTGGGGTTGTTGCTGGGATTGGAGCTGCTGCTGTGGTTGGTGCTGATGCTGGCGCTAGGGTTGATGGTGGGGTTATTGCTGCTGTTGGTGTTGGGGTTGGTGCTAGGATTGGTGCTGCTGCTGCTGCTGAGGTTGGTGCTGGGGTTGTTGGTGGGGTTGGTGCTGGGGCGGGTGCTGGGGTCGGTGCTGGGGTTAATGCAGCTGCTTGTGCTGGGGTTGGTGCTGGGGATGGTGCTGGGGCTGGTGGTGGGGTTGGTACTGTTGTCAGTGCTGGTGATGGTGCTGGGGCTGTTGGTGGGGTTGGTGCTGGGGCGGGTGCTCGGGTTGGTGCTGGGGTCGGTGCTGGTGATGGTGCTGGGATTGTTGGTGAGGTTGGTGGTGGCATTGGTGAAGTGTTTGGCCATGTTGCTGGTGCTGGGGCTGGTGCTGCGCTTGGTGCTGATGCTGGTGCTGGGTTTGCTGCTGGGGTTGGTGTTGGTGCTTTGTTCTGGGATTGGTGTTGCTGTTGGTGCTGGGGCTGGTGCTGGTGATGGTTCTGTTGGTGGAATTGGTGCTGCTTCAGGTGCTGGGGTTGAAGTTGGAGTTGGTGATGGGTCTGGTGTTGGCGTTGGTGTTGGGGTTGGTGGTGCGCTGGGTGCTGGGATGGAGCTGGTGTTGGTGCTGGGATTGGTGCTGGGGTTGGTGCAGGGGATGGTGCTGGGGCTGGTGGTGGGGTTGGTACTGGGGTCAGTGCTGGTGATGGTGCTGGGGCTGTTGGGGTTGGTGGTGGTGTTGGTTAAGGGATTGGCCATGCTGCTGGTGCTGGGGCTGGTGTTGGGGTGGGTGCTGGGATTAGTGCTGCTGCTGGTGCTGGGGCTGCTGCTTGGTTTGGTGCTGCTACTGGGGTTTGTGCTGATGCTGGTGCTGTGTTTGGTGCTGTGGTCGGTGCTGGTGATGGTTCTGGGATTGGTGCTGGGGTTGGTGCTGCTGCTGGTGCTGGGGTTGGTGCTGGAGCCAGTGCTGTGGTAGGTGCTATTGATCGCTTTGGTGGTGGGTTTGGAGCTGGGGTGGGTGCTGGGGTTGGTGATGGTGCTGGTGCTGAGGTTGGTGCAGGGGTTGCTGATGTGGTTGGAGGTGCGATTGGTGACGACACTGCTGCTTGGGTTGGTGTTGGGGTTGGTGGTGGGGGTGGTGCTGTGGTTGGTGGTGGGCTTGGTGCTGGGATTGGTGTTGCTGCTGGTATTGGAGGTTGGTAGTAGTGCTGGGTTTGGTGCTGGTGCTGCTGCTGCTGCTGGGATAGGTGCTGGGGTTGGTGCTGGGCTTGGTGCTGAGGTAGGTGCTGGTGATGTTTCTGGGATTGGTGCTGGGGTTGGTGCTGGTCTTGGTGCTAATGTAGGTGCTGGTGATGGTTCTGGAATTAGTGCGGGGTTCAAAGCTGCTGCTGGTGCTGAGGTTGGTGCTGGGGCCAGTGCTCTGAGGTAAGTGCTTTTGCTGGGGTTGGTGGTGAGGTTGGTGCTGGGGTGGGTGATGTGGTTGCTGGTGGAATTGGTGCTGCTTCTGGTGCTGGGGTTGGAGTTGGGGTTGGTGGTGGGGCTGGTTGTGGTGTTGGTGCTGGGGTTGGTGGTGTGCTTGGTGCTGGGATTGGAGCTGGTAATGGTGCTGGGGCTGTTGGTGAGGTTGGTGGTGGCATTGGTGAAGGGGTTGGCCATGTTGCTGGTGCTGGGGCTGGTGCTGCGTTTGATGCTGATTCTAGTGCTGGGTTTGCTGCTGGGGCTGGTGCTGGTGATGGTGCTGGTGGTGGAATTGGTGCTGCTTCTGGTGCTGGGGTTGGAGTTGGGGTTGATGATGTGGCTGGTGTTGGTCTTGGTGGTGCGCTTGGTGCTGTGGTTGGTGCTGGTGATGGTTCTGGGATTGGTGCTGGGGTTGGTGCTCCTGCTGGTGCTGTGGTTGGTGCTGGAGGGGGTGCTGTGGTAGGTGCTATTGCTGGGGCTGGTGGTGTGGTTGGTGCTGGGGTGGGGGCTAGGGTTGGTGATGGTGCTGGTGCTGGGGATGGTGCAGGGGTTGCCGATGTGGTTGGTGGTAGAATTGGTGCTGCTTCTGGTGCTGGGGTTGGTGGTGCGCTTGGTGCTGGGATTGGAGCTGGTGTTGGTGCTACCATTGGTGTTGCTTCTGGTGTTGCGGTTGGTTCTGATGTTGGTGCTGGGGATGGTGCTGGGGCTGGTGGTAGGTTTGGTGCTGGGGCGGGTGCTGGGCTTGGTGCTGGGGTTGGTGCTGGTGATGGTGCTGGGACTGTTGGTGGGGTTGGTGGTGGTGTTGGTGAAGGGGTTGGCCATGTTGCTGGTGCTGGGGCTGCTGGGGTTGGTGCTGATGCTGGTGCGGGGTTTGGTGCTGGGATTGCTGCTGGGATTGTTGCTGCTGGGATTGTTGCTGCTGGGGTTGGTGTTGGGTAGGTGCTGCTGCTGGTGTTGGGGATGGTTCTGGGACTTGTGGTGAGACCGGTGCTGGGATCAGTGCTGGTGCTGGGGTTGGTGGTGGGATTGGTGGTGGGGTTGGTGCTAGGGTTCGTTCTGCTGCTGGTACTAGGCTTGGTGCTTGGGTTGGTGCTGCTGCTGGTGCTGGGGTTGGTGCTGAAGCTGGGGCTGGTTCTGCTGCTGTTTCTGGGCTTGGTGCTGGGGTTGGGTGCTGTTGCTGGTGCTGGGGTTTGTGGTGGGGTTATTGTTGCTGTTGGTGCTGTGGTTGGTGTTAGGGTTTGTGCTAGGATTGGTGCTGGTGTTGGTGCTACCATTTGTGTTGCTTCTGGTGCTGGGGTTGGTGCTGCTGCTGGTGCTGGGGTTGGAGCTGGTATTGGTGCTGTGGTCGGTGCTGGTGATGGTTCTGCGATTGGTGCTGGGGTTGGGGCTGGAGGGGGTGCTGTGGTAGGTGCTATTGCTGGGGCTGGTGGTGTGGTTGGTGCTGGGGTGGGTGCTAGGATTGGTGATGGTGTTGGTGCTGGGGATGGTGCAGGGGTTGCCAATGTGGTTGGTGGTGGAATTGGTGCTGCTTCTGGTGCTGGGGTTGGTGGTGCGCTTGGTGCTGTGATTGGAGCTGGTGTTGGTGCTACCGTTGGTGTTGCTTCTGGTGTTGGGGTTGGTTCTGATGTTGGTGCTGGGGATGCTGCTGGGGCTGGTGCTGGGGTCGGTGCTGGTGATGGTGCTGGGGCTGTTGGTGGGGTTGGTGGTGGTGTTGGTGAAGGGGTTGGCCATGTTGCTGGTGCTGGGGCTGCTGGGGTTGGTGCTGATGCTGGTGCGGGGTTTGGTGCTGGGATTGCTGCTGGCATTGTTGTTGCTGGGGTTGGTGTTGGGTAGGTGCTGCTGTTGGTGTTGGGATTGGTTCTGGGACTGGTGGTGAGACCGGTGCTGGGATTAGAGCTGGTGCTGGGGTTGGTATTGTGTTTGGTGGTGGGGTTGGTGCTAGGGTTGGTTCTGCTGCTGGTTCTGGGCTTGGTGCATGGGTTGGTGCTGCTGCTGGTGCTGGGGTTGGTGCTGAAGCTGGGGCTGGTTCTGCTGCTGGTTCTGGGCTTGGTGCTGGGGTTGGGTGCTGCTGCTGGTGCTGGGGTTTGTGGTGGGTATATTGTTGCTGTTAGTGCTGTGGTTGGAGTTAGGATTTGTGCTAGGATTGGTGCTGGTGTTGGTGCTACCATTTGTGTTGTTACTGGTTCTGGGGTTGGTGCTGTTGCTGGCATTTGGGTTGGTGCTGTGGTTGGTTCTGGTGCTGGGACTGGTGCTGCTGCTTTTGCTGGGGTTGGTGGTGGGTTTGGTGGTGGGGTTGGTGTTGCTGCTGGTGTTTGGGATGGTTCTGGGACTGGTGGTGAGACCGGTGCCTGGTTTAGTGCTGTTGCTGGGGTTGATAGTGGGTTTGGTGGTGGGGCTGGTGCTGCTGCTGTTGCTGGGATTGGTGCTAGGTTTGGTGGTGGGGTTGGTGCTAGGGTTGGTTCTGCTGCTGGTTCTGGGCTTGGTGCTGGGGTTGGTGCTGCTGCTGGTGCTAGGGTTGGTGCTGAAGCTGGGGTCGATAGTGGAGTTGCTGCTGGGGTTGGTGATGGGGATGGTGCTGGGGTTGGTGGTGCGGTCAGTGCTGCAGTGGGGGTTGGTGTTGGGTGGGGCTGCTGCTGGTGTTGCGGCTGATGTTGGGGTTGGTGCTGGGGTTGGTGGAGGGGTGGGTGATGTGGTTGGTGGTGCGATTGGTGATGCTGCTGCTGCTGGGGTTGGTGTTGGGGTTGGTGGTGGGGTTGGTGCTGTGGTTGGTGCTGGGGTTGGTGCTGGGGTTGATTATGCTGCTGGTGCTGGAGTTGGTGCTAGTGCTGGGTTTGTTGCAGCTGCTGGTGCTGGCGCTGGTGCTGCTCCTGGGATAGGTGCTGGGGTTGGTGCTGGGCTTGGTGCTGGGGCAGGTGCTGGTGATGGTTCTGAAATTGGTGCTGAGGTTCATGCTGGACTTGGTGCTGGGGTCTGTGCTGATGATGGTTCTGGGATTGGTGCTGGGATTGGTGCTGCTGCTGGTGCTGAGTTTGGTGCTGGGGCCAGTGCTGGGGTAGGTGCTATTGATGGGGTTGGTGGTGGGGTTGGTGCTGGGGTTGGTGCAGGGGTTGGTGATGTGGTTGCTGGTGGAATTGGTGCTGCTTCTGGGGCTGGGTTTGGAGTTGGGGATGGTGGTTGGGCTGGTTGTGGTGTTGGTGCTGGGGTTGGTTCTGCCCTTGGTGCTGGGATTGGAGCTGGTGTTGGTGCTACCGTTGGTGTTGCTTCTGGTGTTGGGGTTGGTTCTGATGTTGGTGCTGGGGTTGGTGCTTCTGCTTGTGCTGGGGTTGGTGCTGGGGTTGTTGGTGGGTTTGGGTGATAGGATTGGTTCTGCTGCTAATTCTGGGCTTGGTGCTGGGATTGGTGCTGCTGCGGGTGCTTGGATTTGTGCTGAAGCTGGGGTTGGTAGTGGAGTTGCTGCTGGGGTTGATGATGGGGATGGTGCTGGGGTTGGTGGTGGGGTCAGTGCTGCTGCTTGTGCTGGGGTTGGTGCTGGGGATGGTGCTGGGGCTGTTGGTGAGGTTGGTGGTGGCGTTGGTGAAAGGGTTAGCCATGTTGCTGGTGCTGGGGCTGGTGCTGCGCTTGGTGCTGATGTTAGTGCAGAAGCTGGGGTTGGTAGTGGAGTTGCTGCTGGGGTTGGTGTTGGGGTTGGTGCTGGGATTATTGTTGCTGCTGATGCTGAGGCTGGTGCTGGTGCTGGTGGTAGAATGGGTGCTGCTTCTGGTGCTGGGATTGGAGCTGGTGTTGGTGCTGGGATTGGTGCTGGGGTTGGTGCAGCTGCTTGTGCTGGGGTTGGTACTGCGGATGGTACTGGGGCTGGTGGTGAGGTTGGTACTGGGATCAGTGCTGGTGATGGTGCTGGGGCTGTTGTTGGGGTTGGTGGTGGCGTTGGTGAAGGAATTGGCCATGCTGCTGGTGCTGGGGCTCTTGCGGGGTCGGTGCTGATGCTGATCCTGGGTTTGGTGCTGGGGTTGCTGCTGGGGATGTTGCTGCTGGGGTTGGTGTTGGGCTTGGAGCTGGGATTGGTGCTGGGGTTGGTGCAGCTGCTTGTGCTGGCGTTGGTGCTGCGGATGGTGCTCGGGCTGGTGGTGGGGTTGGTGCTGGGGTCAGTGCTGGTGATGGTGCTCGGGCTGTTGTTGGGGTTGCTGGTGGCGTTGGTGAACGGGTTGGCCATGCTGAAGGTGCTGGGGTTGGTGCTGATGCTGGTGCTGGGTTTGGTGCTGGGATTGCTGCTGGGATTGTTGCTGCTGGGGTTGGTGTTGGGTTAGGTGCTGCTGCTGGGGTTGGTGCTAATGCTGGTGCTAGTGTTGGTGGTGTGTTTATTGTTGCTGTTGGTGCTGTGGTTGGTGTTAGGCTTGGTGCTAGGATTGGTGCTGGTGTTGGTGCTACCATTTGTGTTCCTTCTGGTGCTAGGGTTGGTGCTGCTGCTGGTGTTGGGACCGATGCTGGGGTTGGTGCTGGGGATTTCTGCTGTGGTTGATGCTGGGGTTTGGTGTTGTGGTTGGTCTGGGGCCGATGCAGGGGTTGGTGCTGGTGCAGGGGTTGGTGTTAAGTTTGGTGGTGGGATTGGTGCTGGGGTTGGTTGTGGGGTTGGTAAAGGTGTTGGTGTTGGTGTTGGTCCTGTTGCTGGTGCTGGCGCGGGTGCTGCTCCTCGGATTAATGCTGGGCTTAATGCTGGGGACGGTGCTGGTGATGGTGCTAGGGCAGTTGCTGGGGTTGGTGCTGGGATTGGTGGAGGGGTTGGTGATGTGGTTGGTGGTGAGATTGCTGATGCTGCTGTTGCTGGGTTTGGTGTTGCGGTTCATGGTGGGGGTGTTGCTGTGGTTGGTGCTGGGGTTGGTGTTGCTGCTGGTGCTGGAGTTGGTGCTGCTCCTGGGATAGGTGCTGGGGTTGGAGCTGGGCTTGGTGCTGGGGTAGGTGCTGGTGATGTTTCTGGAATTGGTGCTGGTGTTGATGCTGGGCTTGGTGCTGGGGGTGGTGCTGGTGATGGTTCTAGGATTGGTGCTGGGATTGGTGCTGCTGCTGGTGCTGAGGTTGGTGCTGGGGCCAGTGCTGGGGTAGGTGCTATTGCTGGGGTTGGTGTTGGGGTTGGTGCTGGGGTGGGTGCAGGGTTTGGTGCAGGGGTTGGTGATGTGGTTGCTGGTGGAATTGGTGCTGCTTCTGGTGCTGTGTTTGGAGTTGGGGTTGGTAGTGGGGCTGGTGGTGGGGTTGTTGCTGGGGTTGGTGGTGCCCTGGGTGCTGGGTTTGGAGCTGGTGTACGTGCTACCGTTGGTGTTGCTTTTGGCACTGGGGTTGGTTCTGGTGTTGGTGCTGGGGTTGTTACTGGGGATGGTGTTGGGGTTGCTGCTGGGGATGTTGCTGCTGGGGTTGGTGTTGGGGTTGGAGCTGGGATTGGCGCTGCTGCTGGTGCTGGGGCTGGTGCTGGGGTTGGTGCTGCAGCTGGGGTTGGTGCTGATGCTGGTGCTGTGGTCAGTGCTGGTGATGGTTCTGGGATTTGTGCTGGGGTTGGTACAGCTGCTGGTGCTGGGGTTGGTGCTGGAGCCGGTGCTGTGGTAGGTGCTATTGCTGGGATTGGTGGTGGGGTTTGTGCTGGGGTGGGTGCTGGGGTTGGTGATGGTGCTTGTGCTGGGGTTGAAGCAGGGGTTGGTGATGTGTTTGCTAATGGAATTGGTGCTGCTTCTGGTGCTCGATTGAAGCTGGTGTTGGTGCTACCATTGGTTTTGCTTCTGGTGTTGGCGTTGGTTCTGGTGTTGGTGCTAGGATTGGTGCTGGGGTTGGTGCTGGGGTTGGTGGTGGGGCTGGTGGTGGGTTTGGTGCTGGGGCGGGTGCTCGGCTTGGTGCTGGGGCCGGTGTAAGCGATGGCACTGGGGCTGTTGGTGGGGTTGGTGATGGTGTTGGTGAAGGGGTTGGCCATGTTGCTGATGCTGGGTATGCTGCTGGGGTTGGTGTTGGGGTTGGTGCTGGGATTGGTGCTGTTGCTGGTGCTGGGTTTGGAGCTGGGGTTGGTGGTGGGGCTGGTGTTGGGGTTGTTGCTGGGGTTGGTGTTGCGCTTGGTGCTGGGATTGGAGCTGGTGTTGGTGCTACCGTTGGTGTTGCTTCTGGTGCTGGGGTTGGTCCTGGTGTTGGTGTTGGGATTGGTGCTGGCGTTTGTGCAGCTGCTTGTGCTGGGGTTGGTGCTGGGGATGGTGCTGGGGCTGGTGGTGGGGTTGGTGCTGGGGTCAGTGATGTTGATGGTGCTCGGGCTGTTGTTCAATTTGCTGGTGGCGTTGGTGAACAGGTTGGCCATGCTGCTGGTGCTGGGGCTGCTGCTGGGGTTGGTGCTAATGCTGGTGCTGGGTTTGGTGCTGGGATTGCTGCTGGGATTGTTGCTGCTGGGGTTGGTGTTGGGTTAGGTGCTGCTGCTGGGGTTGGTGCTGATGCTGGTGCTAGGGTTGGTGGTAGGGATATTGTTGCTGTTGTTGCTGTGGTTGGTGTTAGGGTTGGTGCTAGGATTGGTGCTGGTGTTGGTACTGGAGTTGGTGCTAGTGCTGGGTTTGGTGCTGGTGCTGGTGCTCGTGCTGCTCCTAGGATAGGTGCTGGGGTTGGTGCTGGGCTTGGTGCTGGGGTAGGTGCTGGTGATGGTTCTGGAATTGGTGCTGAGGTTCATGCTGGACTTGGTGCTGGGGTATGTGCTGATGATGGTTCTGGGATTGGTGCCAGGATTGGTGCTGCTGCTGGTGCTGAGTTTGGTGCTGGGGCCAGTGCTGGGGTAGGTGCTATTGGTGGGGTTGGTGGTGGGGTTGGTGCTGGGGTTGGTGCAGGGGTTGGTGATGTGGTTGCTGGTGGAATTGGTGCTGCTTCTGGGGCTGGGTTTGGAGTTGGGGTTGGTGGTGGGGCTGGTTGTGGTGTTGGTGCTGGGGTTGGTTCTGCCCTTGGTGCTGGGATTGGAGCTGGTGTTGGTGCTACCGTTGGTGTTGCTTCTGGTGTTGGGGTTGGTTCTGATGTTGGTGCTGGGGTTGGTGCTTCTGCTTGTGCTGGGGTTGGTGCTGGGGTTGTTGGTGGGTTTGGGTGATAGGGTTGGTTCTGCTGCTAATTCTGGGCTTGGTGCTAGGATTGGAGCTGCTGCGGGTGCTTGGATTTGTGCTGAAGCTGGGGTTGGTAGTGGAGTTGCTGCTGGGGTTGATGATGGAGATAGTGCTGGGGTTGGTGGTGGGGTCAGTGCTGCTGCTTGTGCTGGGGTTGGTGCTGGGGATGGTGCTGGGGCTGTTGGTGGGGTTGGTGCTGGGGCGGGTGCTGGGGTGGTGCTGGGATTGGTGCTAGTGCTGGGGTTGGTGTTGATTCTGGTGCTGGGTTTGTTGCTGTGGTCATTGCACGGGATGATTCTGGGATTGGTGTTTGGGTTGGTGCTGTTGCTGGTGCTTGGGATGGTGATGGAGCTGGTGCTGTGCTGGGTGCTATTTCTGGGGTTGGTGGTGGGGTTGGTGCTGGGGTGGGTGCTGGGGTTGGTGATGGTACTCGTGCTGGGGTTGGTGCAGGGGTTGGTGATGTGGTTGGTGGTGGAATTGGTGCTGCTTCTGGTGCTGGGGTTGGTGGTGCATTGGTGCTGGGATTGGAGCTGGTGTTGGTGCTACTGTTGGTGTTGCTTCTGGTGTTGGGATTGGTTCTGGTGTTTGTGCTGGGATTGGTGCTGGGGTTGGTGCTGGGGATGGTGCTGGGGATGGTGGTGGGTTTGGTGCTGGGGTGGGTGCTGGGGCTGGTGCTGGGGTCGGTGCTGGGGATGGTGCTGGGGCTGTTGGTGAGGTTGGTGGTGGCGTTGGTGAAAGGGTTAGCCATGTTGCTGGTGCTGGGGCTGGTGCTGCGCTTGGTGCTGATGCTAGTGCAGAAGCTGGGGTTGGTAGTGGAGTTGCTGCTGGGGTTGGTGTTGGGGTTGGTGCCGGGATTGTTGTTGCTGCTGGTGCTGAGGCTGGTGCTGGTGATGGTGCTGGTGGTAGAATTGGTGCTGCTTCTGGTGCTGGGATTGGAGTTGGGGTTGGTGATGGGGCTGGTGGTGCGCTTGGTGCTGGGATTGGAGCTGGTGTTGGTGCTGGGTTTGGTGCTGGTGCTGGTGCTGGTGCTCGTGCTGCTCCTAGGATAGGTGCTGGGGTTGGTGCTGGGCTTGGTGCTGATGTAGGTGCTGGTGATGTTTCTGGGATTGGTGCTGGGGTTGGTGCTGTGCTTGGTGCTAAATTCGGTGCTGGTGATGCTTCTGGAATTAGTGCGGGGTTCAAAGCTGATGCTGGTGCTGAGGTTGGTGCTGGTGCCAGTGCTCTGGGGTAAGTGCTTTTGCTGGGGTTGGTGGTGAGGTTGGTGCTGGGGTGGGTGATGTGGTTGCTGGTGGAATTGGTGCTGCTTCTGGTGCTGAGGTTGGAGTAGGGGTTGGTGGTGGGGCAGGTGGTGGTGTTGGTGCTGGGGTTGGTGGTGGGCTTGGTGCTGGGATTGGAGCTGGTAATGGTGCTGGGGCTGTTGGTGAGGTTGGTCGTGGCGTTGGTGAAAGGGTTGGCCATGTTTCTGGTGCTGGGGCTGGTGCTGCGTTTGGTGCTGTTTCTAGTGCTGGGTTTGCTGCTGTGGCTGGTGCTGGTGATGGTGCTGCTGGTGGAATTGGTGCTGCTTCTGGTGCTGGGGTTGGAGTTGGGGTTGGTGATGTGGCTCGTGTTGGGCTTGGTGGTTCGCTTGGTGCTGGGGTTGGAGCTGGTATTGGTGCTGTGGTCGGTGCTGGTGATGGTTCTGCGATTGGTGCTGTGGTTGGTGCTGGAGGGGGTGCTGTGGTAGGTGCTATTGCTGGGGCTGGTGGTGTGGTTGGTGCTGGGGTGGGTGCTAGGGTTGGTGATGGTGTTGGTGCTGGGGATGGTGCAGGGGTTGCCGATGTGGTTGGTGGTGGAATTAGTGCTGCTTCTGGTGCTAGGGTTGGTGGTGCGCTTGGTGCTGGGATTGGAGCTGGTGTTGGTGCTACCGTTGGTGTTGCTTCTGGTGTTGGGGTTGGTTCTGATGTTGGTGCTGGGCTTGGTGCTGCTGCTTGTGCTGGGGTTGGTGCTGGGGTTGGTGGTGGGGTTGGGTGGTAGGCTTGGTTCTGCTGCTAATTCTGGGCTTGGTGCTGGGATTGGTGCTGCTGCGGGTGCTGGGATTGGTGCTGAAGCTGGGGTTGGTAATGGAGTTGCTGCTGGGGTTGATGATGGGGATGGTGCTGGGGTTGGTGGTGGGGTCAGTGCTGCTGCTTGTGCTGGGGTTGGTGCTGGGGATGGTGCTGGGGCTGTTGGTGAGGTTGGTGGTGGCGTTGGTGAAAGGGTTAGCCATGTTGCTGGTGCTGGGGCTGGTGCTGCGCTTGGTGCTGATGCTAGTGCAGAAGCTGGGGTTGGTAGTGGAGTTGCTGCTGGGGTTGGTGTTGGGGTTGGTGCTGGGATTGTTGTTGCTGCTGGTGCTGAGGCTGCTGCTAGTGATGGTGCTGGTGGTAGAATGGGTGCTGCTTCTGGTGCTGGGATTGGAGCTGGTGTTGGTGCTGGGATTGGTGCTGGGGTTGGTGCAGCTGCTTGTGCTGGGGTTGGTACTGCGGATGGTACTGGGGCTGGTGGTGGGGTTGGTACGGGGATCAGTGCTGGTGAAGGTGCTGGGGCTATTGTTGGGGTTGGTGGTGGCGTTGGTGAAGGAATTGGCCATGCTGCTGGTGCTGGGGCTGGTGCTGGGGTTGGTGCTGATGCTGGTGCTGGTGCTGTGGTCGGTGCTGGTGATGGTTCTGGGATTGGTGCTGGGGTTGGTGCTGCTGCTGGTGCTGGGGTTGGTGCTGGAGCCGGTGCTGTGGTAGGTGCTATTGCTGGGATTGGTGGTGGGGTTGGTGCTGGGGTTGGTGATGGTGCTGGTGCTGGGGTTGGTGCCTGGGTTGGTGATTTGTTTGGTAATGGAATTGGTGCTGCTTCTGGTTCTGTGGTTGGTGGTGCGCTTGGTTCTGGGATTGGAGCTGGTGTTGGTGCTACCGTTGGTGTTGCTTCTGGTGTTGGCGTTGGTTCTGGTGTTGGTGCTGGGATTGGTGCTGGGGTTGGTGCTGGGGTTGGTGGTGGGGCTGGTGGTGTGTTTGGTGCTGGGGCGGGTGTTGGGCTTGGTGCTGGGGCCAGTGTAAGCGATGGCGCTGGGGCTGTTGGTGGGGTTGGTGGTGGTGTTGGTGAAGGGGTTGGCCATGTTGCTGATGCTGGGGCTGGTGCTGGGTTTGGTGCTGACACTAGTGCTGGGTTTGCTGCTGGTGTTGGTGTTGGTTTTGGTGGTGGGGCTGGTGGTGGGGTTGTTGCTGGGGTTGTGTTGCGGTTGGTGCTGGGATTGGAGCTGGTGTTGGTGCTACCATTGGTGTTGCTTCTGGTGCTGGGGTTAGTGCTGGTGTTGGTGCTGGGATTGGTGCTGGGGTTGGTGCAGCTGCTTGTGCTGGGGTTGGTTCTGCGGATGGTGCTCGGGCTGGTGGTGTGGTTGGTGCTGGGGTCAGTGCTGGTGATGGTGCTCGGGCTGTTGTTGGGGTTGCTGGTGGCGTTGGTGAACGGGTTGGCCATGCTGAAGGTGCTGGGGTTGGTGCTGATGCTGGTGATGGGTTTGGTGCTGGGATTGCTGCTGGGATTGTTGCTGCTGGGGTTGGTGTTGGGTTAGGTGCTGCTGCTGGGGTTGGTGCTGATGCTGGTGCTAGGGTTGGTGGTAGGGTTATTGTTGCTGTTGTTGCTGTGGTTGGTGTTAGGGTTGGTGCTAGGATTGGTGCTGGTGTTGGTACTGGAGTTGGTGCTAGTGCTGGGTTTGGTGCTGGTGATGGTGCTGGTGCTCGTGCTGCTCCTAGGATAGGTGCTGGGGTTGGTGCTGGGCTTGGTGCTGATGTAGGTGCTGGTGATATTTCTGGGATTGGTGCTGGGGTTGGTGCTGGGCTTGGTGCTAAAGTAGGTGCTGGTGATGCTTCTGGAATTAGTGCGGGGTTCAGAGCTGCTGCTGGTGCTGAGGTTGGTGCTGGGGCCAGTGCTCTGGCGTAAGTGCTTTTGCTGGGGTTGGTGGTGAGGTTGGTGCTGGGGTGGGTGATGTGGTTGCTGGTGGAATTGGTGCTGCTTCTGGTGCTGGGGTTGGAGTAGGGGTTGGTGGTGGGGCAGGTGGTGGTGTTGGTGTTGGGGTTGGTGGTGCACTTGGTGATGGGTTTGGAGCTGGTAATGGTGCTGGGGCTGTTGGTGAGGTGGGTCGTGGCGTTGGTGAAAGGTTTGGCCATGTTGCTGGTGCTGGGGCTGGTGCTGCGTTTGGTGCTGATTCTATGCTGGGTTTGCTGCTGGGGCTGGTGCTGGTGATGGTGCTGCTGGTGGAATTGGTGCTGCTTCTGGTGCTGAGGTTGAAGTTGGGGTTGGTGATGTGGCTGGTGTTGGGCTTGGTGGTGCGCTTGATGCTGGGGTTGGAGCTGGTATTGGTGCTGTGGTCGGTGCTGGTGATGGTTCTGCGATTGGTGCTGGGGTTGGTGCTGGAGGGGGTGCTGTGGTAGGTGCTATTGCTGGGGCTGGTGGTGTGGTTGGTGCTGGGGTGGGTGCTAGGGTTGGTGATGGTGCTGGTGCTGGGGATGGTGCAGGGGTTGCCGATGTGGTTGGTGGTGGAATTGGTGCTGCTTCTGGTGCTGGGGTTGGTGGTGCGCTTGGTGCTGGGATTGGAGCTGGTGTTGGTGCTACCGTTGGTGTTGCTTCTGGTGTTGGGGTGGTTCTGATGTTGGTGCTGGGGATGGTGCTGGGGCTGGTGGTGGGTTTGGTGCTGGGGCGGGTGCTGGGCTTGGTGCTGGGGTCGGTGCTGGTGATGGTGCTGGGGCTGTTGGTGGGGTTGGTGGTGGTGTTGGTGAAGGGGTTGGCCATGTTGCTGGTGCTGGGGCTGCTGGGATTGGTGCTGATGCTGGTGCGGGGTTTGGTGCTGGGATTGCTGCCTGGATTGTTGCTGCTGGGGTTGGTGTTGGGTAGGTGCTGCTGTTGGTGTTGGGACTGGTTCTGGGACTGGTGGTGAGACCGGTGCTGGGATTAGAGCTGGTGCTGGGGTTGGTATTGTGTTTGGTGGTGGGGTTGGTGCTAGGGTTGGTTCTGCTGCTGGTTCTGGGCTTGGTGCTTGGGTAGGTGCTGCTGCTGGTGCTGGGGTTGGTGCTGAAGCTGGGGCTGGTTCTGCTGCTGGTTCTGGGCTTGGTGCTGGGGTTGGGTGCTGCTGCTGGTGCTGGGGTTTGTGGTGGGTATATTGTTGCTGTTAGTGCTGTGGTTGGTGTTAGGATTTGTGCTAGGATTGGTGCTGGTGTTGGTGCTACCATTTGTGTTGCTTCTGGTGCTGGGGTTGGTGCTGCTGCTGGCATTTGGGTTGGTGCTGTGGTTGGTTCTGGTGCTGGGGTTGGTGCTGGGATTGGTGCTGGGGTTGGTGCAGCTGCTTGTGCTGGTGTTGGTGCTGCGGATGGTGCTCGGGCTGGTGGTGGGGTTGGTGCTGGGGTCAGTGCTGGTGATGGTGCTCGGGCTGTTGTTGGGGTTGCTGGTGGCGTTGGTGAACGGGTTGGCAATGCTGAAGGTGCTGGGGTTGGTGCTGATGCTGGTGCTGGGTTTGGTGCTGGGATTGCTGCTGGGATTGTTGCTGCTGGGGTTGGTGTTGGGTAGGTGCTGCTGCTGGGGTTGGGTGCTGATTCTGGTGCTAGGGTTGGTGGTGTGTTTATTGTTGCTGTTGGTGCTGTGGTTGGTGTTAGGGTTGGTGCTAGGATTGGTGCTGGTGTTGGTGCTACCATTTGTGTTCCTTCTGGTGCTAGGGTTGGTGCTGCTGCTGGTGTTGGGACCGATGCTGGGGTTGGTGCTGGGGATTTTTGCTGTGGTTGATGCTGGGGTTTGGTGTTGTGGTTGGTCTGGGGCCGATGCAGGTGTTGGTGCTGGTGCAGGGGTTGGTGTTAAGTTTGGTGGTGGGATTGGTGCTGGGGTTGGTTGTGGGGTTGGTAAAGGTGTTGGTGTTGGTGTTGGTCCTGTTGCTGGTGCTGGCGCGGGTGCTGCTCCTCGGATTAATGCTGGGCTTAGTGCTGGCGACGGTGCTGGTGATGGTGCTAGGGCAGTTGCTGGGGTTGGTGCTGGGGTTGGTGGAGGGGTTGGTGATGTGGTTGGTGGTGAGATTGGTGATGCTGCTGTTGCTGGGTTTGGTGTTGGGGTTCATGGTGGGGGTGTTGCTGTGTTTGGTGCTGGTGTTGGTGTTGCTGCTGGTGCTGGAGTTGGTGCTGGGCTTGGTGCTGGGGTAGGTGCTGGTGATGTTTCTGGAATTGGTGCTGGTGTTGATGCTGGGCTTGGTGCTGGGGGCAGTGCTGGTGATGGTTCTAGGATTGGTGCTGGGATTGGTGCTGCTGCTGGTGCTGAGGTTGGTGCTGGGGCCAGTGATGGTGATGGTGCTCGGGCTGTTGTTCAGTTTGCTGGTGGCGTTGATGAACGGGTTGGCCATGCTGCTGGTGCTGGGGCTGCTACTGGGGTTGGTGCTGATGCTGGTGATGGGTTTGGTGCTGGGATTGCTGCTGGGATTGTTGCTGCTGGGGTTGGTGTTTGGTTAAGTGCTGCTGCTGGGGTTGGTGCTGATGCTGGTGCTAGGGTTGGTGGTAGGGTTATTGTTTCTGTTGTTGCTGTGGTTGGTGTTAGGGTTGGTGCTAGGATTGGTGCTGGTGTTGGTACTGGAGTTGGTGCTAGTGCTGGGTTTGGTGCTGGTGCTGGTGCTGGTGCTCGTGCTGCTCCTAGGATAGGTGCTGGGGTTGGTGCTGGGCTTGGTGATGATGTAGGTGCTGGTGATTTTTCTGGGATTGGTGCTGGGGTTGGTGCTGGGCTTGGTGCTAAAGTAGGTGCTGTTGATGCTTCTGGAATTAGTGCGGGGTTCAAAGCTGCTGCTGGTGCTGAGGTTGGTGCTGGTGCCAGTGCTCTGGGGTAAGTGATTTTGCTGGGGTTGGTGGTGAGGTTGGTGCTGGGGTGGGTGATGTGGTTGCTGGTGGAATTGGTGCAGCTTCTGGTGCTGAGTTTGGAGTAGGGGTTGGTAGTGGGGCAGGTGGTGGTGTTGGTGCTGGGGTTGGAGGTGAGGGTGCTGGGATTGGAGCTGGTAATGGTGCTGGGGCTGTTGGTGAGGTTGGTCATGGCATTGGTGAAGGGGTTGGCCATGTTGCTGGTGCTGGGGCTGGTGCTGCGTTTGGTGCTGATTCTAGTGCTGGGTATGCTGCTGGGGCTGGTGCTGGTGATGGTACTGGTGGTGGAATTGGTTCTGCTTCTGGTGCTGGTGTTGGAGTTGGGGTTGGTGATGTGGCTGGTGTTGGGCTTGGTGGTGCGCTTGGTGCTGGGGTTGGAGCTGGTATTGGTGCTGTGGTCGGTGCTGGTGATGGTTCTGCGATTGGTGCTGGGGTTGGTGCTGGAGGGGGTGCTGTGGTAGGTGCTATTGCTGGGGCTGGTGGTGTGGTTGGTGCTGGGGTGGGTGCTAGGGTTGGTGATGGTGCTGGTGCTGGGGATGGTGCAGGGGTTGCCGATGTGGTTGGTGGTGGAATTGTTGCTGCTTCTGGTGCTGGGGTTGGTGGTGCGCTTGGTGCTGGGATTGGAGCTGGTGTTGGTGCTACCGTTGGTGTTGCTTCTGGTGTTGGGGTTGGTTCTGATGTTGGTGCTGGGCTTGGTGCTGCTGCTTGTGCTGGGGTTGGTGCTGGGGTTGGTGCTGGGGTTGGGTGCTAGGGTTGGTTCTGCTGCTAATTCTGGGCTTGGTGCTGGGATTGGTGCTGCTGCGGGTGCTGGGATTGGTGCTGAAGCTGGGGTTGGTAGTGGAGTTGCTGCTGGGGTTGATGATGGCGATGGTGCTGGGGCTGGTGGTGGGGTCAGTGCTGCTGCTTGTGCTGGGGTTGGTGCTGGGGATGGTGCTGGGGCTGTCGGTGAAATTGGTGGTGGCATTGGTGAAAGGGTTAGCCATGTTGCTGGTGCTGGGGCTGGTGCTGCGCTTGGTGCTGATGCTAGTGCAGAAGCTGGGGTTGGTAGTGGAGTTGCTGCTGGGGTTGGTGTTGGGGTTGGTGCTGGGATTGTTGTTGCTGCTGGTGCTGAGGCTGCTGCTAGTGATGGTGCTGGTGGTAGAATTGGTGCTGCTTCTGGTGCTGGAGTTGGAGTTGGGGTTGGTGATGGGGCTGGTGGTGTGCTTGGTGCTGGGATTGGAGCTAGTGTTGGTGCTGGGATTGGTGCTGGGGTTGGTGCAGCTGCTTGTGCTGGGGTTGGTACTGCGGATGGTACTGGGGCTGGTGGTGGGGTTGGTACGGGGATCAGTGCTGGTGATGGTGCTGGGGCTGTTGTTGGGGTTGGTGGTGGCGTTGGTGAAGGGATTGGCCATGCTGCTGGTGCTGGGGCTGGTGCTGGGGTTGGTGCTGATGCTGGTGCTGGTACTGTGGTCGGTGCTGGTGATGGTTCTGGGATTGGTGCTGGGGTTGGTGCTGCTGCTGGTGCTGGGGTTGGTGCTGGAGCCGGTGCTGTGGTAGGTGCTATTGCTGGGATTGGTGGTGGGGTTGGTGCTGGGGTTGGTAATGGTGCTGGTGCTGGGGTTGGTGCAGGGGTTGGTGATGTGTTTGGTAATGGAATTGGTGCTGCTTCTGGTTCTGTGGTTGGTGGCGCGCTTGGTGCTGGGATTGGAGCTGGTGTTGGTGCTACCGTTGGTGTTGCTTCTGGTGCTGGGGTTGGTGCTGCTGCTGGTGTTGGGGCCGATGCTGCGGTTGGTGCTGGGGATTTTTGCTGTGGTTGATGCTGGGGTTTGGTGTTGTGGTTGGTCTGGGGCCGATGCAGGGGTTGGTGCTGGTGCAGGGGTTGGTGTTAAGTTTGGTGGTGGGATTGGTGCTGGGGTTGGTTGTGGGGTTGGTAAAGGTGTTGGTGTTGGTGTTGGTCCTGTTGCTGGTGCTGGCGCGGGTGCTGCTCCTCGGATTAATGCTGGGCTTAGTGCTGGGGACGGTGCTGGTGATGGTGCTAGGGCAGTTGCTGGGTTTGGTGCTGGGGTTGGTGGAGGGGTTGGTGATGTGGTTGGTGGTGAGATTGGTGATGCTGCTGTTGCTGGGTTTGGTGTTGAGGTTCATGGTGGGGGTGTTGCTGTGGTTGGTGCTGGGGTTGGTGTTGCTGCTGGTGCTGGAGTTGGTGCTGCTCCTGGGATAGGTGCAGGGGTTGGTGCAGGAGTTGGTGATGTGGTTGCTGGTGGAATTGGTGCTGCTTCTGGTGCTGTGTTTTGAGTTGGGGTTGGTGGTGGGGCTGGTGGTGGGATTGTTGCTGGGGTTGGTGGTGCCCTGGGTGCTGGGTTTGGAGCTGGTGTACGTGCTACCGTTGGTGTTGCTTTTGGCACTGGGGTTGGTTCTGGTGTTGGTGCTGGGTTTGGTGCTGGGGTTGGTGCTGGGGATGGTGTTGGGGTTGCTGCTGGGGATGTTGCTTCTGGGGTTGGTGTTGGGGTTGGAGCTGGGATTGGCGCTGCTGCTGGTGCTGGGGCTGGTGCTGGGGTTGGTGCTGCAGCTGGGGTTGGTGCTGATGCTGGTGCTGTGGTCAGTGCTGGTGATGGTTCTGGGATTTGTGCTGGGGTTGGTGCAGCTGCTGGTGCTGGGGTTGGTGCTGGAGCCGGTGCTGTGGTAGGTGCTATTGCTGGGATTGGTGGTGGGGTTTGTGCTGGGGTGGGTGCTGGGGTTGGTGATGGTGCTTGTGCTGGGGTTGAAGCAGGGGTTGGTGATGTGTTTGCTAATGGAATTGGTGCTGCTTCTGGTGCTCGATTGAAGCTGGTGTTGGTGCTACCATTGGTTTTGCTTCTGGTGTTGGCGTTGGTTCTGGTGTTGGTGCTAGGATTGGTGCTGGAGTTGGTGCTGGGGTTGGTGCAAGCGATGGCTCTGGGGCTGGTGGTGGGTTTGGTGCTGGGGCGGGTGCTCGGCTTGGTGCTGGGGCCGGTGTAAGCGATGGCACTGGGGCTGTTGGTGGGGTTGGTGATGGTGTTGGTGAAGGGGTTGGCCATGTTGCTGATGCTGGGTATGCTGCTGGGGTTGGTGTTGGGGTTGGTGCTGGGATTGGTGCTGTTGCTGGTGCTGGGTTTGGAGCTGGGGTTGGTGGTGGGTCTGGTGCTGGGGTTGTTGCTGGGGTTGGTGTTGCGCTTGGTGCTGGGATTGGAGCTGGTGTTGGTGCGACCGTTGGTGTTGCTTCTGGTGCTATGGTAGGTGCTATTGCTGGGGCTGGTGGTGTGGTTGGTGCTGGGGTGAGTGCTAGGGTTGCTGATGGTGCTGGTGCTGGGGATGGTGCAGGGGTTGCCGATGTGGTTGGTGGTGGAATTGGTGTTGCTTCTGGTGTTGGGGTTGGTTCTGATGTTGGTGCTGGGGATGGTGCTGGGGCTGGTGGTGGGTTTGGTGCTGGGGCGGGTGCTGGGCTTGGTGCTGGGGTCGGTGCTGGTGATGGTGCTGGGGCTGTTGGTGGGGTTGGTGGTGGTGTTGATGAAGGGGTTGGCCATGTTGCTGGTGCTGGGGCTGCTGGGGTTGGTGCTGATGCTGGTGCGGGGTTTGGTGCTGGGATTGCTGCCTGGATTGTTGCTGCTGGGGTTGGTGTTGGGTAGGTGCTGCTGTTGGTGTTGGGATTGGATCTGGGACTGGTGGTGAGACCGGTGCTGGGATTAGAGCTGGTGCTGGGGTTGGTATTGTGTTTGGTGGTGGGGTTGGTGCTAGGGTTGGTTCTGCTGCTGGTTCTGGGCTTGGTGCTTGGGTTGGTGCTGCTGCTGGTGCTGGGGTTGGTGCTGAAGCTGGGGCTGGTTCTGCTGCTGGTTCTGGGCTTGGTGCTGGGGTTGGGTGCTGCTGCTGGTGCTGGGGTTGGTGCTGAAGCTGGGGTTGATAGTGGAGTTGCTGCTAGGGTTGGTGATGGGGATGGTGCTGGGGTTGGTGGTGCGGTCAGTGCTGCAGTGGGGGTTGGTGTTGAGTGGGGCTGCTGCTGGTGTTGCAGCTGATGTTGGGGTTGGTGCTGGGGTTGGTGGAGGGGTGGGTGATGTGGTTGGTGGTGCGGTTGGTGATGCTGCTGCTGCTGGGGTTGGTGTTGGTGTTGGTGGTGGAGTTGGTGCTGTGGTTGGTTCTGGGGTTGGTGCTGGGGTTGGTTATGCTGCTGGTGCTGGAGCTGGTGCTAGTGCTGGGTTTGTTGCTGCTGCTGGTGCTGGCGCTCGTGCTGCTCCTGGGATAGGTGCTGGGGTTGGTGCTGGGCTTGGTGCTGGGGCAGGTGCTGGTGATGGTACTGAAATTGGTGCTGAGGTTCATGCTGGACTTGGTGCTGGGGTCTGTGCTGGTGATGGTTCTGGGATTGGTGCTGGGATTGGTGCTGCTGCTGGTGCTGAGTTTGGTGCTGGGGCCAGTGCTGGGGTAGTTGTTATTGGGGGGTTGGTGGTGGGGTTGGTGCTGGGGTGGGTGCTGGGGTTGGTGCAGGGGTTGGTGATGTTTTTGCTGGTGGAATTGGTGCTGCTTCTGGGGCTGGGTTTGGAGTTGGGGTTGGTGATGGGGCTGGTTGTGGTGTTGGTGCTGGCGTTGGTGCTGCGCTTGGTGCTGGGATTGGAGCTGCTGTTGGTGCTACCGTTGGTGTTGCTTCTGGTGTTGGGGTTGGTTCTGATGTTGGTGCTGGGGTTGGTGCTGCTGCTTGTGTTGGGGTTCGTGCTGGGGTTGGTGGTGGTGTTGGTGCTAGGGTTGGTTCTGCTGCTAATTCTGGGCTTGGTGCTGGGATTGGTGCTGCTGCGGGTGTTGAGATTGGTGCTGAAGCTGGGGTTGGTAGTGGAGTTGCTGCTGGGGTTGATGATGGGGATGGTGCTGGGGTTGGTGGTGGGGTCAGTGCTGCTGCTTGTGCTGGGGTTGGTGCTGGGGATGGTGCTGGGGCTGTTGGTTGGGTTGGTACTGGGATCAGTGCTGGTGATGGTGCTGGGGCTGTTGTTTGGGTTGGTGGTGGCGTTGGTGAAGGGATTGGCCATGCTGCTGGTGCTGGGGCTCTTGCGGTGTTGGTGCTGATGCCGATCCTTGGTTTGGTGCTGGGGTTGCTGCTGGGGATGTTGTTGCTGGGGTTGGTGTTGGGGTTGGAGCTGGGATTGGCGCTGCTGCTTGTGCTGGGGCTGGTGCTGGGGTTGGTGCTGATGCTGGTGCTGGTGCTGTGGTCAGTGCTGAGGATGGTTCTGGGATTGGTGCTGGGGTTGGTGCTGCTGCTGGTGCTGGGGTTGGTGCTGGAGCTCGTGCTGTGGTAGGTGCTATTGCTGGGATTGGTGGTGGGGTTGGTGCTGGGGTTGGTGATGGTGCTGGTGCTGGGGTTGGTGCAGGGGTTGGTGATGTGTTTGGTAATGAAATTGGTGCTGCTTCTGGTGCTGTGGTTGGTGGTGCGCTTGGTTCTGGGATTGGAGCTGGTGTTGGTGCTACCGTTGGTGTTGCTTCTGGTGTTGGCGTGGTTCTGGTGTTGGTGCTGGGATTTGTGCTGGGGTTGGTGCTGGGGTTGGAGTTGGGGTTGGTGTTGGCGCTGGTGGTGGCATTGTTGCTGGGGTTGGTGGTGCCCTTGGTGCTGGGATTGGAGCTGCTTTTCGTGCTACCGTTGGTGTTGCTTTTGGCGCTGAGGTTGGTTCTGGTGTTGGTGCTGAGTTTGCTGCTGCTGCTTGTGCTGGGGTTGGTGCTGGGGATGGTGCTGGGGCTGTTGGTGGGGTTGGTGCTGGGGCGGTTGCTGGGGCTGGTTTTGGGGCCGGTGCTGGTGATGGTGCTGGGGCTGTTGGTGAGGTTTTTGGTGGCGTTGGTGAAGGTGTTGGCCACGTTGCTGGTGCTGGGGCTGGTGCTGCGCTTGGTGCTCATGGTATTGCTGGGTTTGCTTGTGGTGTTGGGGTTGGTGCTGGGATTTGTGTTGCTGCTGATGCTTGGGCTGGTGCTGGTGATCGTGCTGGTGGTGGAATTGGTGCTGCTTCTGGTGCTGGGGTTAGAGTTGGGGTTGGTGAAGGGGCTGGTGGTGCGCTTGGTGCTGGGATTGGAACTGGTGTTGGTGCTGGGATTGCTCCTGGGGATGGTGCAGCTGCTTGTGGTGGGGTTGGTGCTGGGGATGGTGGTCGGGCTGGTGGTGGGGTTGGTGCTGGGGTCAGTGCTGGTGATGGTGCTGGGTCTCTTGTTGGGTTTGGTGGTGCCATTGGCGAAGGGATTGGCCATGCTGCTGGTGCTGGGGCTGGTGCTGGGGTTGGTGCTGGGGTTGGAGCTGGGGTTGTTGCTGCTGGAGTTGGTGTTGGGGTTGGTGCAGGGATTGGTGCTGCTGCTGGTGCTGGGGCTGGTGCTGGTGATGGTGCTGGTGGTGGAATTGGTGCTGCTTCTGGTGCTGGGGTGGGAGTTGGGGTTGGTGATGTGGCTGATGTTGGGGTTGGTGCTGGGGTTGGTGTTGTGCTTGGTGCTGGGATTGGAGCTGGTGTTGCTGCTACCATTGGTGTTGCTTCTGGTGCTGGGGTTGGTGCTGGTGTTCATGCTGGGATTGGTACTGGGGTTGGTGCAGCTGCTTGTGCTGGGGTGGGTGCTGGGGATGGTGCTGGGGCTGGTGGCGGTGTTGGTACTGGGGCCAGTGCTGGTGATGGTGCTGGGGCTGCTGATGGTGCTGGTGCTGGGCTTGGTGTAGGGGTTGGTGATGTGGTTGTTGGTGGAATTGGTGCTGCTTCTGGTGCTGGGGTTGGTGATGCGCCTGGTGCTGGGGCTGGTGCTGGGGTTAGTGCTGCTGCTGGGGTTGGTGCTGATGCTGCTTCTGGGTTTTTTGCAGTGGTCGGGTGCTGGTGATGGTTCTGGGATTGGTGCTGGGTTTGGTGCTGCTGCTGGTACTGGGGTTCGTGATGTAGCTGGTGCTGGGGTTGGTCTAAGGGTTGGTGATGTGCTTGTTGCTGGAATTGGTGCTGCTTCTGGTGCTGTGGTTCGTGGTGCGATTGGTGCTGGGGCTGGTGCTGCAGTTAGTGCTGATGCTGGTGCTGGGTTTGGTGGTGGGGTTATTGCTGCTGTTGGTGCTATGGTTAGTGTTGGGGTTGGTGCTAGGATTTGTGCTGCTGGTGCTGAGGTTGGTGCTGGGGTTGTTGCTGGTTGGTGCTGCTGCTGGTGTTTGTGTTGGTGCTGCGGTTGGTTCTGGTGCTGGGATTGGTGCTTCTGCTTTTGCTGGGGTTGGTGGTGGGGTTAGTGGTGGGGTTGGTGCTGCTGCTGGTGTCGGGGATGCTTCTGGTTGGTGGGACCGGTGCTGGGATTAGTGCTGGTGCCGGAGTTGGTAGTGGGTTTGGTGGTGGGGCTGGTGCTGCTGCTGATGCTGGGATTGGTGCTAGGATTGTTGGTGCTGGTTCTGGGACCGGTGCTGGCGTTGGTGCTGCTGCTGGTGCTGGAATTGGTGCTGGGGCTGGTGCTGGGATAGGTGCTATTGCTGGGGTTGGTGGTGGGGTTGCTGCTGGGGTTGGTGATGGGGATGGTGCTGGGGTTGGTGGTGGGGTCAGTGCTGCAGTGGGGGTTGATGGTGCAGTTGGCACTGCTGCTGGTGTTGGGGCCGATGCTGGGGTTGGTCCTGGGGAGTTTTGCTGGGGTTGGTGCTGGGGTTTGGTGCTGGGATTGGTGCTGGGGTTGGTGCTGGGGCCAGTGCTGGTGTTGGTGCTGGTGCAGGGGTTGGTGCTAGGGTTGGTGGTGGGATTTGTGCTGGGGTTGGTGGTGGCGTTGGTACTGGGGTTGGTGGTGCAGTTGGACCTGCTGCTGGTGCGAGGGCAGTTGCTGGGGTTGGTGCTGGGGTTGGTGCAGCGGTTGGTGCTGGGATTGGTTTTGCTGCTGGTACTGGAGTTGGTGCTAGTGCTGGGTTTGGTGCTGTTGCTGGTGCTGGTGCTGGTGCTGCTCCTGGGATAGATGCTGATGTTGGTGCTGGGCTTGGTGGTGGTGTAGGTGCTGGTGATGGTTCTGGGATTGGTGCTGGGGTTGATGCATGGGTTGGTGATGTGGTTGTTGGTGGAATTGGTGCTGCTTCTGGTGCTGAAGTTGGTGATGCGCTTGGTGCTGGGATTGGAGCTGGTGCTAGTGCTACCGTTGGTGTTGCTTCTTGTGTTGGGTTTGGTTCTTGTTTTGGTGCTGGGATTGGTGCTGGGGTTGGTGCTGGGGATGGTGTTGGGGCTGGTGGTGGGTTTGGTGCTGGGGCGGGTGCTGGGGTTGGTGCTGGTGATGTTGCTGGGACTGTTGGTGGGGTTGGTGGTGGTGTTGGTGAAGGGGTTGGTCATGTTTCTGGTGCTGGGGCTGGTGCTGGGGTTGGTGCTGATGCTGGTGGTGGGGTTACTGCTGGGGTTGGTGTTGGGGCTGGTGCTGGGATTGGTGCTGCTGCTGGTGCTGGGGCTGGTGCTGGTGATGGTGCTGGTTGTGGAATTGGTGCCGCTTCTGGTGCTGGGGTTGGAGTTAGGGTTGGTGGTGGGGCTGGTGTTGGGGTTGTTGCTGGGGTTGGTGGTGCGCTTGGTGCTGGGATTGGAGCTGGTGTTGGTGCTACCGTTGGTGTTGCTTCTGGAGTTGGGTTTGGTGCTGGTGTTATTGCTGGGATTGGTGCTGGGGTTGGTGCAGCTGCTTGTGCTGGGATTGGTGCTGGGGATGGTGCTGGGGCTGGTGGTGGGTTTGGTGCTGGGGTCAGTGCTGGTGATGGTGCTGGGGCTGTTGTAGGGGTTGTTGGTGGCGTTGGTGAATGGCTTGGCCATGCTGCTGGTGCTGGGGTTGATGCTCATGCTGGTACTGGGTTTGGTGCTGGGGTTGGTGCTGCTGCTGGGGTTGGTGCTGATGCTGGTGCTAGGGTTGGTGGTGGGGTTATTGCTGCTGTTGGTGCTGTGGTTAGTGTTGGGGTTGGTGCTAGGATTGGTGCGGCTGCTGGTGCTGAGGACGGTGCTGAGGTTGTTGCTGGTTGGTGCTGCTGGTGTTTGGGTTGGTGCTGCGGTTGGTTCTGGTGCTGGGATTGGTGCTGCTGCTTTTGCTGGGGTTGGTGGTGGGGTTGGTGCTGCTGCTGGTGTTGGGGATGCTTCTGGGACTGGTGGTGGGACTGGTGCTGGAATTCGTGCTGGTGCTAGGGTTGGTAGTGGGTTTGGTGGTGGGGCTGGTGCTGCTACTGATGCTGGGATTGGTGCTAGGGTTGGTGGTGGGGTTGGTGCTAGGGTTGGTTCTGCTGCTGGTTCCGGAACTGGTGCTGGGGTTAGTGCTGCTGCTGGTGCTGGTCTTTGTGCTGGGGCTGGTGCTGGGATAGGTGCTATTGCTGGGGTTGGTGGTGTGGTTGGTGATGGGGCTGGGGATGGGTTTGGTGCTGGGCTTGGTGCTGGGGCCGGTGTTGGGGTTGGTGCTGGAGCTGGGGTTGGTGGTGGAGTTGCTGCTGGGGTTGGTGATCGGGATGGTGCTGTGGTTGGTGGTGGGGTCAGTGCTGCAGTGGGGGTTGGTGGTGGGGTTGGCGCTGCTGCTGGTGTTGGGGCTTATGCTGGGGATTTTTGCGGGGGTTGGTGCTGGGGATTGGCGCGGTGGTTGGTGCTGGGGCCGATGCAGGGGTTGGTGCTGGTACTGGTGCTGGGGTTGGTGCAGGGGTTGGTGATGTGTTTGTTGGTGGAATTGGTGCTGCTTCTGGTGCTGAGGTTGGTGATGCGCTTGGTGCTGGGATTGGAGCTGGTGCTATTGCTACCGTTGGTGTTGCTTCTGGTGTTGGGTTTGGTTCTTGTTTTGGTGCTGGGATTGGTGCTGGGGTTGGTGCTGGGGATGGTGCTGTAGCTGGTGGTGGGTTTGGTGCTGGGGCGGGTGCTGGGATTGGTGCTGGGGTTGGTGCTGGTGATGATGCTGGGGCTGTTGGTGGCTTTGGTGGTGGTGTTGATGAAGGGGTTGGTATGCTGCTGGTGCTGGGGCAGGTGCTGGGGTTGGTGCTGATGCTGGTGCTGGGGTTGCTGCTGGGGTTGGTGTTAGGGTTGGTGCCGGGATTGGTGCTGCTGCTGGTGCTGGGATTGGTGCTAGGGTTGGTGGTGGGGTTGGTGCTCGGTTTGGTTCTGCTGCTGGTGCTGGGGCAGGTGCTGGGGTTGGTGCTGATGCTGGTGCTGGGGTTGCTGCTGGGGTTGGTGTTAGGGTTGGTGCTGGGATTGGTGCTGCTGCTGGTGCTGGGACTGGTGCTGGTGATGGTGCTGGTTGTGGAATTGGTGCTGCTTCTGGTGCTGGGGTTGGAGTTGGGGTTGGTGGTGGGGCTGGTGTTGGGGTTGTTGCTGGGGTTGGTGGTGCGCTTGGTCCTGGGATTGGACCTGGTGTTGGTGCTACCGTTGGTTTTGCTTCTGGTGCTGAGTTTTGTGCTAGTGTTGTTGCTGGGATTGGTGCTGGTGTTGGTGCAGCTGCTTGTGCTCAGGTTGCTGCTTGGGTTGGTATTGGGTTTGGTGCTGGGATTGGTGCTGCTGCTGGTGCTGGGGCTGGTGCTGGGGTTAGTGCTGCTGCTGGGGTTGGTGCTGATGCTGCTGCTAGGTTTGGTGCTGTGGTCGGGTGCTGGTGTTGGTTCTGGGATTGGTGCTGGGGTTGGTGCTGCTGCTGGTACTGGGGTTCGTGATGTAGCTGGTGCTGGGGTTGGTGCAGAGGTTGGTGATGTTCTTGTTGGTCGAATTTGTGCTGCTTCTGGTGCTGGGTTTGGTGGTGCGCTTGGTGCTGGGCTGGTTCTGCGGTTAGTGCTGATGCTGGTGCTAGGTTTGGTGGTGGGGTTATTGCTGCTGTTGGTGCTGTGCTTAGTGTTGGGGTTGGTGCTAGGATTGGTGCTGCTGGTGCTGAGTTTGGTTCTGGGGTTGTTGCTGGTTGATGCTGCTGCTAGTGTTTGGGTTTGTGCTGCGGTTGGTTCTGGTGCTGGGATTGGTGCTGCTGCTTTTGCTGGGGTTGGTGGAGGGGTTGGTGGTGGAGTTGGTGTTGCTGCTGGTGTTGGGGATGGTTCTGGGACTGGTGGTGGGACCGGTGCTGGGATTAGTGCTGGTGCTGGGGTTGGTAGTGGGTTTGGTGGTGGGGCTGGTGCTGCTACTGATGCTGGGATTGGTGCTAGGGTTGGTGGTGGGGTTGGTGCTAGGGTTGGTTCTGCTGCTGGTTCTGGGATTGGTGCTAGGGTTGGTGCTGCTGCTGGTGCTGGGGTTGGTGCTGGGACCGGTGCTGGGATAGGTGCTATTGCTGGGGTTGGTGGTGGGGTTGGTGATGGGGCTGGTGCTGGGTTTGGTGCTGGTCTTGGTGCTGGGGCGGTGCTGGGTTTGCTGCTGGAGCTGGGGTTGGTGGTGTATGTGCTGCTGGGGTTGGTGATGGGGATGGTACTGGGGTTGGTGGTGGGGTCAGTGCTGCAGTGGGGGTTGGTGGTGTGGTTGGCGCTGCTGATGGTGTTGGGGCCGATGCTGGGGTTGGTGCTGGGGATTTTTGTTGGGGTTGGTGCTGGGGTTTCGCGCTGTGGTTGGTGCTGGGGTCAATGCGGGGGTTGGTGCTGGTGCAGGGGTTGGTTCAGGGTTAGTGGTGGGATTGGTGCTGGGGTTGGTTGTGGGTTTGGTACAGGGGTTGGTGTTGGTGTCGGTCCTGCTGCTGGTGCTAGGGCTGTTGCTGGGGTTGGTGCTGGGGTTGGTGCAGGGGTTGGTGATGTGGTTGGTGGTGCGATTGGTGCTGCTTCTGCTGTTGGGGTTGTTGTTGGGGTTGGTGGTGGGGGTGGTGCTGTGGTTGGTGCTGGGGTTGGTGCTTGGGTTGGTGTTGCTGCTGGTGCTGGAGTTGATGCTCGTGCTGGGTTTGGTGCTGCTGCTGGTGCTGGTGCTGGTGTTGCTCCTGGGATTGATGCTGGGGTTGGTGCTGGGCTTGGTGCTGGGGTCAATGCTGGTGATGGTGCTGGGGCTGGGCTTGTTGCTGCTGCTGGTGCTGGCGCAGGTGCTGCTCCTGGGATTGGTGCTGGGGTTGATGCTGGGCTTGGTGCTGGGGTCGGTGCTGTGATGGTGCTGGGGCTCTTGATGGGGTTGTTGGTGGGGTTCGTGCTGTGATGGTGCTGGGGTGGGAGTTGGGGTTGGTGGTGCGCTTGGTGCTGGGTTTGGAGCTGGTATTGGTGCTACCATTTGTGTTGCTTCTGGTGCTGGGGTTGGTGCTGCTGCTGGTGTTGGGGCCGATGCTGGCGTTGGTGCTGTGGATTTTTGCTGGGCTTGGTGCTGGGGCTGGGTTTGGTGCTGCTGTTGGTGCTGGCATTTGTGCTGCTCCTGGGGTTGGTGCTGGGCTTGGTGCAGGGGACGGTGCTGGTGATGGTGCTGGGGTTGATGGAACGGTCAGTGCTGCAGTGGAGGTTGATGGTGCAGTTGGCGCTGCTGCTGGTGTTGGGGCCGATGCTGGGGTTGGTGCTGGGGAGTTTTGCTGGGGTTGGTGCTGGGGTTTGGTGCTGGGATTGGTGCTGGGGTTGCTGCTGGGGCCAGGGCTGGGGTTGGTGCTGGTGCAGGGGTTGGTGCTGGTGCAGGGGTTGGGGGTAGGGTTGGTGGTGGGATTGGTGCTGGGGTTGGTGGTGCGGTTGGTCCTGCTGCTGGTGCGAGGGCAGTTGCTGGGGTTGGTGCAAGGGTTGGTGCAGCGGTTTGTGCTGGGATTGGTGTTGCTGCTGGTACTGGAGTTGGTGCTGGGGTTGCTGCTGGTGTTGGGGTTGGTTCTGGTGTTGGTGCTGGGATTGGTGCTGGGGTTGGTGCTGGGGATGGTGCTGGGGCTGGTGGCGGGTTTGGTGCTGGAGCGGGTGCTGGGGTTGGTGCTGGGCTCGGTGCTGGTGATGGTGCTTGGGCTGTTGGTGGGGTTGATTGTGGTGTTGGTGAAGGGGTTGGCCATGTTGCTGGTGCTGGGGTGGGTGCTGGGGTTGGTGCTGATGCTGGTGCTGGGGTTGGTGCTGGGGTTGGTGTTGGGGTTGGTGCTGGGATTGGTGCTGCTGCTGGTGCTAGGGCTGGTGCTGGTGATGGTGCTGGTGGTGGAATTGGTGCTGCTTCTGGTGCTGGGGTTGGAGTTGGGGTTGGTGGTGGGGCTGGTGTTGGGGTTGCTGCTGGGGTTGGTGGTACGCTTGGTGCTGGGATTGGAGCTGGTGTTGGTGCTACCGTTGGTGTTGCTTCTGGTGCTGGGTTTGGTGCTGGTGTTGTTGCTGGGATTGGTGCTGGGGTTGGTGCAGCTGCTTGTGCTGGGGTTGTTGCTGGGGATGGTGCTGGGGCTGGTGGTGGGGTTGGTGCTGGGGTCAGTGCTGGTGATGGTGCTAGGGTTGTTGTAGGGGTTGTTGGTGGCACCGGTTAATGGCTTGGCCATGCTGCTGGTGCTGGGGCTGGTGCTGGGGTTGATGCTCATGCTGGTGCTGGGTTTGTTGCTGTGGTTGGTGCTGCTGCTGGGTTTGGTGCTGATGCTGGTGCTAGGGTTGGTGGTGGGGTTATTGCTGCTGTTGGTGCTGTGGTTAGTGTTGGGGTTGGTGCTAGGATTGGTGCTGCTGCTGGTGCTGATGTTGGTGCTGGTGTTGTTGCTGGTTGGTGCTGCTGCTGGTGTTTGGGTTGGTGCTGCTGTTGGTGTTTGGGTTGGTGCTGCGGTTGGTTCTGGTGCTGGGATTGGTGCTGCTGCTTTTGCTGGGGTTGGTGGTGGTGTTGGGGCTATGGTTGGTTCTGCTGCTGGTTCTGGGATTGGTGCTGGGGTTGGTGCTGCTGCTGATGCTGGAGTTGGTGCTTGTGCTGTGTTTGGTGCTGAGGTCGGTGCTGGTGATGGTGCTGGGGCTCTTGTGGGGTTAGTGGTTGGGTTGGTGGTGGGGTTGGTGCTAGGGCTGATTCTCCTGCTGGTTTTGGAATTGGTGCTGGGGTTGTGGAATTGGTGCTGCTTCTGGTGCTGGGGTTGGAGTTGGGGTTGGTGGTGGGCCTGGTGGTGGTGTTGGTGCTGAGGTCGGTGGTGCGCTTGGTGCTGGGATTTGAGCTGGTGTTGGTGCTACCGTTGGTGTTGCTTCTGGTGTTGGGGTTGGTTCTGGTGTTGGTGCTGGGATTGGTGCTGGGGTTGGTGCTGCTGCTTGTGCTGGGGTTGGTGCTGGGGATGGTGCTGGGGCTGTTGGTGGGGTTGGTGCTGGGTTTGGTGGTGCGCTTAGTGCTGGGATTGGAGCTGGTGTTGGTGCTACCATTTGTGTTGCTCCTGCTGCTGGGATTGGTGCTGCTGCTGGTGTTGGGGCTGATGCTGGGGATGGTGCTGGGGATTTTTGCTGTGGTTGTTGCTGGGGCTTGGTGCTATGGTTGGTGCTGGGGCTGATGCAGGGATTGGTGCTGGAGCTGGGGTTGGTGGTGGGGTTGCTGCTCGCGTTGGTGATGGGGATCGTGCTGGGGTTGATGGCAGGGTCAGTGCTGCAGTGGAGTTTGGTGTTAGGGTTGGCGCTGCTGCTGGTGTTGGGGCCGATGCGCTGTTGGTGCTGGGGAGTTTTGCTGGGGTTGGTGCTGGGTTTGGTGCTGGCGCAGCGGTTGGTGATAGGGTTGGTGGTGGGATTGGTGCTTGGGTTGGTGGTGGCGTTGCTACTGGGGTTGGTGGTGGGGTTGGTCCTGCTGCTGGTGCTAGGGCAGTTGCTGGGGTGGTGCTGGGGTTGGTGCAGGTGTTGGTGATGTGGTTGGTGGTACGATTGGTGATGCTGCTGCTGCTGGAGTTGGTGCTGGGGTTGGTGGTGGAGGTGGTGCTGTGATTGGTGCTGGGATTGGTGCTGTGGGTGGTGTTGTTGCTGGTGCTGGAGTTGGTGCTAGTGCTGGGTTTTGTTCTGCTGTTGCTGCTGGCACTGCTGCTGCTCCTGGGCTAGGTGCTTGGGTTGGTGCTGGGCTTGGTGGTGGTGTAGGTGCTGGTGATGGTTCTGGGATTGGTGCTGGGGTTGGTGCTGCTGCTGGTGCTGGGGTTGGTGTGGGGGCCAGTGCTGGGTTAGGTGGTATTGCTGGGGCTGGTGGTGTGATTGGTTCTGGGGTCAGTGCTGGTGATGGTGCTGGGGCTGTTGTTGGGGTTGGTGGTGGCGTTGGTGAAGGGGTTGGCCATGCTTCTGGTGCTGGGGCTGGTGCTCGGGTTGCTGCTGGGGTTGTTGCTGCTGGAGTTGGTTTTGGGATGGAGCTGGGATGGGTGCTCCTGCTGGTGCTGGAGCTGTTGCTGGGGTTGGTGCTGCTGCTGGGGTTGGTGCTGATGATGGTGCTGGGTTTGGTGCTGTGATTGGTGCTGGTGATGGTTCTGGGATTGATGCTGGTATTGGTGCAGCTGCTGGTGCTGTGGTTGGTGCTGGGGCCGGTGCTGGGTTCGCTGCTATTGCTGGATTTGGTGGTGGGGTTGGTGCTGGGGTGGGTGCTGGTGTTGGAGATGGTTCTGGTGCTGGGGTTGGTGCAGGGGTTGGTGATGTGGTTGCTCGTGGAATTGGTGCTGCTTCTGGTGCTGGGGTTGGAGCTGGGGTTGGTGGTGGGCCTGGTGGTGGTGTTGGTGCTGAGGTTGGTGGTGCGCTTGGTGCTGGGATTTGAGCTGGTGTTGGTGCTACCGTTGGTGTTGCTTCTGGTGTTGGGGTTGGTTCTGGTGTTGGTGCTGGGATTGGTGCTGGGGTTGGTGCTGCTGCTTGTGCTGGGGTTGGTGCTGGGGATGGTGCTGGGGCTGTTGGTGGGGTTGGTGCTGGCGTTGGTGGTGCACTTAGTGCTGGGATTGGAGCTGGTTTTGTTGCTACCATTTGTGTTGCTCCTGCTGCTGGGATTGGTGCTGCTGCTGGTGTTGGGGCTGCTGCTGGGGTTCGTGCTGGGGATTTTTGCTGTGGTTGTTGCTGGGGCTTGGTGCTATGGTTGGTGCTGGGGCCGATGCAGGGATTGGTGCTGGTGCAGTGGTTGGTGGTGGGATTGGTGCTGGGATTGGTTGTGGGGTTGGTACAGGGGTTGTTGTTGGTGTTGGTCCTGCTGCTGGTGCTGGCGCTGCTCCTGGGATTGGTCCTGGGGTTGGTGCTGGGCTTAGTGCTGGGGTCGGTGCTGGTGATGGTGCTGGGGCTATTGGTGGGGTTTGTGGTGGAGTTGGTGCTGCTTCTGGTGCTGGGGTTGGACCTGGGGTTGGTGGTGGGCTGGTGTTGGGGTTGGTGCTGGGGTTGGGGGTGCGTTTGGTGCTGGGATTGGAGCTGGTGTTTGTGCTACCATTTGTGTTGCATCTAGTGCTGCGGTTGGTTCTGTTGCTGGTGTTGGGGCTGGGGTTTGGGGTGGGTTTGCTGCTGGGTTGGTGATGAGGATGGTGCTGGGGTTGGTGGCGGGGTCAGTGCTGCAGTGGAGGTTGGTGGTGGGGTTGGCGCTGCCGCTTGTGTTGGGGCCAATGCTGGGGTTGGTGCTGGGGTTGGTGCTGCTGCTGAGGTTGGTGCTGATGCTGCTGCTGGGTTTGGTGCTGTGGTCGGTGCTGGTGATGGTTCTGGGATTGTTGCTGGGGTTGGTGCTGCTGCTGGTGCTGGGGATGGTGATGGTGCTGGTGCTGATGTTGTTGCAGGGGTTGGTGATGTGGTTGTTGGTGGAATTGGTGCGGCTTCTGGTGCTGGGGTTGTTGGTGTGCTTGGTGCTAGGATTGGAGCTGGTGTTCGTGCTACCGTTGGTGTTGCTTCTGGTATTGGGGTTGGGTCTGGAGTTGGTGCTGGGATTGGTGCTGGGGTCGGTGCTGGTGATGGTGCTGGGGCTCTTGGTGGGCTTGGTAGTGGAGTTGGTGCTGCTTCTGGTGCTGGGGTTGGAGTTGGGGCTGGTGGTGCGCTTGGTGCTGGGATTGGAGCTGGTATTGGTGCTATCATTTGTGTTGCTTCTGGTGCTGGGGTTGGTGCTGCTGCTGGTGTTGGGGCCCATGCTGGTTTTGGTGCTGGGTATTTTTGCTGGGCTTGGTGCTGGGGCCGGTGCTGCAGTTGGTGCTGGAGCTGGGGTTGGTGTTAGGATTGCTGCTGGGATTGGAGCTGGTGTTGGTGCTACCATTTGTGTTGCTCCTGCTGCTGGGATTGGTGCTGCTGCTGGTGTTGGGGCCGCTGCTGGGGTTGGTGCTGGGGATTTTTGCTGTGGTTGGTGCTGGGGTTTGGTGCTATGGTTGGTGCTGGGGCCGATGCAGGGGTTGGTGCTGGTGCAGGGGTTAGTGGTAAGTTGGTGGTGGGATTGGTGCTGAGGTTGGTAGTGCGCTTGGTGCTGGGATTTGAGCTGGTGTTGGTGCTACCGTTGGTGTTGCTTCTGGTGTTGGGGTTGGTTCTGGTGTTGGTGCTGGGATTGGTGCTGGGGTTGGTGCTGCTGCTTGTGCTGGGGTTGGTGCTGGGGATGGTGCTGGGGCTGTTGGTGGGGTTGGTGCTGGGGTTGGTGGTGTGCTTAGTGCTGGGATTGGAGCTGGTGTTGGTGTTACCATTTGTGTTGCTCCTGCTGCTGGGATTGGTGCTGCTGCTGGTGTTGGGGCTGCTGCTGGGGTTGGTGCTGGGGATTTTTGCTGTGGTTGTTGCTGGCGCTTGATGCTATGGTTGGTGCTGGTGCCTATGCAGGGATTGGTGCTGGTGCAGGGGTTGGTGGTGGGATTGGTGCTGGGATTGGTTGTGGGGTTGGTACAGGGGTTGCTGTTGGTGTTGGTCCTGGTGCTGGTGCTGGTGCTGCTCCTGGGATTGGTCCTGGGGTTGTTGCTGGGCTTGGTGCTGGGGTCAGTGCTGGTGATGGTGCTGGGGCTATTGGTGGGGTTTGTGGTGGAGTTGGTGCTGCTTCTGGTGCTGGGGTTGGAATTGGGGTTGGTGGTGGGGCTGGTGTTGGGGTTGTTGCTGGTGTTGATGGTGGACTTGGTGCTGGGCTTGGAGCTGGTTTTGGTGCTACCGTTGGTGTTGCTTCTGGTGCTGGGGTTGGTGCTGGTGTTGTTGCTGGGATTGGTGCTGGTGTTGGTGCAGCTGCTTGTGCTCAGGTTGCTGCTTGGGTTGGTATTGGGTTTGGTGCTGGGATTGGTGCTGCTGCTGGTGCTGGGGCTGGTGCTGGGGTTAGTGCTGCTGCTGGGGTTGGTGCTGATGCTGCTGCTAGGTTTGGTGCTGTGGTCGGGTGCTGGTGTTGGTTCTGGGATTGGTGCTGGGGTTGGTGCTGCTGCTGGTACTGGGGTTCGTGATGTAGCTGGTGCTGGGGTTGGTGCAGGGGTTGGTGATGTTCTTGTTGGTCGAATTTGTGCTGCTTCTGGTGCTGGGTTTGGTGGTGCGCTTGGTGCTGGGCTGGTGCTGCGGTTAGTGCTGATGCTGGTGTTAGGTTTGGTGGTGGGGTTATTGCTGCTGTTGGTGCTGTGCTTAGTGTTGGGGTTGGTGCTAGGATTGGTGCTGCTGGTGCTGAGTTTGGTTCTGGGGTTGTTGCTGGTTGGTGCTGCTGCTAGTGTTTGGGTTTGTGCTGCGGTTGGTTCTGGTGCTGGGATTGGTGCTGCTGCTTTTGCTGGGGTTGGTGGAGGGGTTGGTGGTGGAGTTGGTGTTGCTGCTGGTGTTGGGGATGGTTCTGGGACTGGTGGTGGGACCGGTGCTGGGATTAGTGCTGGTGCTGGGGTTGGTAGTGGGTTTGGTGGTGGGGCTGGTGCTGCTACTGATGCTGGGATTGGTGCTAGGGTTGGTGGTGGGGTTGGTGCTAGGGTTGGTTCTGCTGCTGGTTCTGGGATTGGTGCTAGGGTTGGTGCTGCTGCTGTTGCTGGGGTTGGTGCTGGGACCGGTGCTGGGATAGGTGCTATTGCTGGGGTTGGTGGTGGGGTTGGTGATGGGGCTGGTGCTGGGTTTGGTGCTGGTCTTGGTGCTGGGGCGGTGCTGGGTTTGCTGCTGGAGCTGGGGTTGGTGGTGTATGTGCTGCTGGGGTTGGTGATGGGGATGGTACTGGGGTTGGTGGTGGGGTCAGTGCTGCAGTGGGGGTTGGTGGTGTGGTTGGCGCTGCTGATGGTGTTGGGGCCGATGCTGGGGTTGGTGCTGGGGATTTTTGTTGGGGTTGGTGCTGGGGTTTCGCGCTGTGGTTGGTGCTGGGGTCAATGCGGGGGTTGGTGCTGGTGCAGGGGTTGGTTCAGGGTTAGTGGTGGGATTGGTGCTGGGGTTGGTTGTGGGTTTGGTACAGGGGTTGGTGTTGGTGTCGGTCCTGCTGCTGTTGCTAGGGCTGTTGCTGGGGTTGGTGCTGGGGTTGGTGCAGGGGTTGGTGATGTGGTTGGTGGTACGATTGGTGCTGCTTCTGCTGTTGGGGTTGTTGTTGGGGTTGGTGGTGAGGGTGGTGCTGTGGTTGGTGCTGGGGTTGGTGCTTGGGTTGGTGTTGCTGCTGGTGCTGGAGTTGATGCTCGTGCTGGGTTTGGTGCTGCTGCTGGTGCTGGTGCTGGTGCTGGTGCTGCTCCTGGGATTGATGCTGGGGTTGGTGCTGGGCTTGGTGCTGGGGTCAATGCTGGTGATGGTGCTGGGGCTGGGCTTGTTGCTGCTGCTGGTGCTGGCGCAGGTGCTGCTCCTGGGATTGGTGCTGGGGTTGATGCTGGGCTTGGTGCTGGGGTCGGTGCTGTGATGGTGCTGGGGCTCTTGATGGGGTTGTTGGTGGGGTTCGTGCTGTGATGGTGCTGGGGTGGGAGTTGGGGTTGGTGGTGCGCTTGGTGCTGGGTTTGGAGCTGGTATTGGTGCTACCATTTGTGTTGCTTCTGGTGCTGGGGTTGGTGCTGCTGCTGGTGTTGGGGCCGATGCTGGCGTTGGTGCTGTGGATTTTTGCTGGGCTTGGTGCTGGGGCTGGGTTTGGTGCTGCTGTTGGTGCTGGCATTTGTGCTGCTCCTGGGGTTGGTGCTGGGCTTGGTGCAGGGGACGGTGCTGGTGATGGTGCTGGGGTTGATGGAACGGTCAGTGCTGCAGTGGAGGTTGATGGTGCAGTTGGCGCTGCTGCTGGTGTTGGGGCCGATGCTGGGGTTGGTGCTGGGGAGTTTTGCTGGGGTTGGTGCTGGGGTTTGGTGCTGGGATTGGTGCTGGGGTTGCTGCTGGGGCCAGGGCTGGGGTTGGTGCTGGTGCAGGGGTTGGTGCTGGTGCAGGGGTTGGGGGTAGGGTTGGTGGTGGGATTGGTGCTGGGGTTGGTGGTGCGGTTGGTCCTGCTGCTGGTGCGAGGGCAGTTGCTGGGGTTGGTGCAAGGGTTGGTGCAGCGGTTTGTGCTGGGATTGGTGTTGCTGCTGGTACTGGAGTTGGTGCTGGGGTTGCTGCTGGTGTTGGGGTTGGTTCTGGTGTTGGTGCTGGGATTGGTGCTGGGGTTGGTGCTGGGGATGGTGCTGGGGCTGGTGGCGGGTTTGGTGCTGGAGCGGGTGCTGGGGTTGGTGCTGGGCTCGGTGCTGGTGATGGTGCTTGGGCTGTTGGTGGGGTTGATTGTGGTGTTGGTGAAGGGGTTGGCCATGTTGCTGGTGCTGGGGTGGGTGCTGGGGTTGGTGCTGGGGTTGGTGTTGGGGTTGGTGCTGGGATTGGTGCTGCTGCTGGTGCTAGGGCTGGTGCTGGTGATGGTGCTGGTGGTGGAATTGGTGCTGCTTCTGGTGCTGGGGTTGGAGTTGGGGTTGGTGGTGGGGCTGGTGTTGGGGTTGCTGCTGGGGTTGGTGGTACGCTTGGTGCTGGGATTGGAGCTGGTGTTGGTGCTACCGTTGGTGTTGCTTCTGGTGCTGGGTTTGGTGCTGGTGTTGTTGCTGGGATTGGTGCTGGGGTTGGTGCAGCTGCTTGTGCTGGGGTTGTTGCTGGGGATGGTGCTGGGGCTGGTGGTGGGGTTGGTGCTGGGGTCAGTGCTGGTGATGGTGCTAGGGTTGTTGTAGGGGTTGTTGGTGGCACCGGTTAATGGCTTGGCCATGCTGCTGGTGCTGGGGCTGGTGCTGGGGTTGATGCTCATGCTGGTGCTGGGTTTGTTGCTGTGGTTGGTGCTGCTGCTGGGTTTGGTGCTGATGCTGGTGCTAGGGTTGGTGGTGGGGTTATTGCTGCTGTTGGTGCTGTGGTTAGTGTTGGGGTTGGTGCTAGGATTGGTGCTGCTGCTGGTGCTGATGTTGGTGCTGGTGTTGTTGCTGGTTGGTGCTGCTGCTGGTGTTTGGGTTGGTGCTGCTGCTGGTGTTTGGGTTGGTGCTGCGGTTGGTTCTGGTGCTGGGATTGGTGCTGCTGCTTTTGCTGGGGTTGGTGGTGGTGTTGGGGCTATGGTTGGTTCTGCTGCTGGTTCTGGGATTGGTGCTGGGGTTGGTGCTGCTGCTGATGCTGGAGTTGGTGCTTGTGCTGTGTTTGGTGCTGGTGATGGTGCTGGTGCTGGTGATGCTCCTGGGATTGGTCCTGGGGATTGGTGCTGGGCTTGGTGCTGAGGTCGGTGCTGGTGATGGTGCTGGGGCTCTTGTGGGGTTAGTGGTTGGGTTGGTGGTGGGGTTGGTGCTAGGGCTGATTCTCCTGCTGGTTTTGGAATTGGTGCTGGGGTTAGTGCTGCTGCTGATGCTGGGGTTGGTGTGGGGGCTGGTGCTGGGATAGGTGCTATTGCTGGGATTGGTGGTGGGGTTGGTGATGGGGCTGCTGCTGGGTTTGGTGCTGGGCTTTGTGCTGGGGCCGGTGCTGGGGTAGGTGCTGGAGCTAGGGTTGGTGGTGGAGTTGCTGCTGGGGTTGGTGATGGGGATGGTGCTGTGGTTGGTGGTGGGGTCAGTGCTGCAGTGGGGTTTGGTGGTGGGGTCGGCGCTGCTGCTGGTGTTGGGGTTGATGCTGGAGTTGGTGCTGGGGAGTTTTGCTGGGGTTGGTGCTGGGTTTGGTGCTGGTGCAACGGTTGGTGATAGGGTTGGTGGTGGGATTGGTGCTTGGGTTGGTGGCGGCGTTGGTACTGGGGTTGGTGGTGGGGTTGGTACTGATGCTGGTGCTAGGGCAGTTGCTGGGGTGGTGCTGGGGTTGGTGCAGGGGTTAGTGATGTGGTTGGTGGTACGATTGGTGATGCTGCTGCTGCTGGAGTTGGTGCTGGGGTTGGTGGTGGAGGTGGTGCTGTGATTGGTGCTGGGGGTGGTGCTGTGGGTGGTGTTGCTGCTGGTGCTGGAGTTGGTGCTAGTGCTGGGTTTTGTTCTGCTGTTGCTGCTGGCACTGCTGCTGCTCCTGGGCTAGGTGCTTGGGTTGGTGCTGGGCTTGGTGATGGTGTAGGTGCTGGTGATGGTTCTGGGATTGGTGCTGGGGTTGGTGCTGCTGCTGGTGCTGGGGTTGGTGTGGGGGCCAGTGCTGGGTTAGGTGGTATTGCTGGGGCTGGTGGTGTGATTGGTTCTGGGGTCAGTGCTGGTGATGGTGCTGGGGCTGTTGTTGGGGTTGGTGGTGGCGTTGGTGAAGGGGTTGGCCATGCTTCTGGTGCTGGGGCTGGTGCTCGGGTTGCTGCTGGGATTGTTGCTGCTGGAGTTGGTTTTGGGATGGGGCTGGGATGGGTGCTGCTGCTGGTGCTGGGGCTGTTGCTGGGGTTGGTGCTGCTGCTGGGGTTGGTGCTGATGATGGTGCTGGGTTTGGTGCTGTGATCGGTGCTGGTGATGGTTCTGGGATTGATGCTGGTATTGGTGCAGCTGCTGGTGCTGTGGTTGGTGCTGGGGCCGGTGCTGGGTTCGCTGCTGTTGCTGGATTTGGTGGTGGGGTTGGTGCTGGGGTGGGTGCTGGTGTTGGAGATGGTTCTGGTGCTGGGGTTGGTGATGTGGTTGCTCGTGGAATTGGTGCTGCTTCTGGTGCTGGGGTTGGAGTTGGGGTTGGTGGTGGGCCTGGTGGTGGTGTTGGTGCTGAGGTCGGTGGTGCGCTTGGTGCTGGGATTTGAGCTGGTGTTGGTGCTACCGTTGGTGTTGCTTCTGGTGTTGGGGTTGGTTCTGGTGTTGGTGCTGGGATTGGTGCTGGGGTTGGTGCTGCTGCTTGTGCTGGGGTTGGTGCTGGGGATGGTGCTGGGGCTGTTGGTGGGGTTGGTGCTGGGTTTGGTGGTGCGCTTAGTGCTGGGATTGGAGCTGGTGTTGGTGCTACCATTTGTGTTGCTCCTGCTGCTGGGATTGGTGCTGCTGCTGGTGTTGGGGCTGATGCTGGGGATGGTGCTGGGGATTTTTGCTGTGGTTGTTGCTGGGGCTTGGTGCTATGGTTGGTGCTGGGGCTGATGCAGGGATTGGTGCTGGAGCTGGGGTTGGTGGTGGGGTTGCTGCTCGCGTTGGTGATGGGGATCGTGCTGGGGTTGATGGCAGGGTCAGTGCTGCAGTGGAGTTTGGTGTTAGGGTTGGCGCTGCTGCTGGTGTTGGGGCCGATGCGCGGTTGGTGCTGGGGAGTTTTGCTGGGGTTGGTGCTGGGTTTGGTGCTGGCGCAGCGGTTGGTGATAGGGTTGGTGGTGGGATTGGTGCTTGGGTTGGTGGTGGCGTTGCTACTGGGGTTGGTGGTGGGGTTGGTCCTGCTGCTGGTGCTAGGGCAGTTGCTGGGGTGGTGCTGGGGTTGGTGCAGGTGTTGGTGATGTGGTTGGTGGTACGATTGGTGATGCTGCTGCTGCTGGAGTTGGTGCTGGGGTTGGTGGTGGAGGTGGTGCTGTGATTGGTGCTGGGATTGGTGCTGTGGGTGGTGTTGTTGCTGGTGCTGGAGTTGGTGCTAGTGCTGGGTTTTGTTCTGCTGTTGCTGCTGGCACTGCTGCTGCTCCTGGGCTAGGTGCTTGGGTTGGTGCTGGGCTTGGTGGTGGTGTAGGTGCTGGTGATGGTTCTGGGATTGGTGCTGGGGTTGGTGCTGCTGCTGGTGCTGGGGTTGGTGTGGGGGCCAGTGCTGGGTTAGGTGGTATTGCTGGGGCTGGTGGTGTGATTGGTTCTGGGGTCAGTGCTGGTGATGGTGCTGGGGCTGTTGTTGGGGTTGGTGGTGGCGTTGGTGAAGGGGTTGGCCATGCTTCTGGTGCTGGGGCTGGTGCTCGGGTTGCTGCTGGGGTTGTTGCTGCTGGAGTTGGTTTTGGGATGGAGCTGGGATGGGTGCTCCTGCTGGTGCTGGAGCTGTTGCTGGGGTTGGTGCTGCTGCTGGGGTTGGTGCTGATGATGGTGCTGGGTTTGGTGCTGTGATTGGTGCTGGTGATGGTTCTGGGATTGATGCTGGTATTGGTGCAGCTGCTGGTGCTGTGGTTGGTGCTGGGGCCGGTGCTGGGTTCGCTGCTATTGCTGGATTTGGTGGTGGGGTTGGTGCTGGGGTGGGTGCTGGTGTTGGAGATGGTTCTGGTGCTGGGGTTGGTGCAGGGGTTGGTGATGTGGTTGCTCGTGGAATTGGTGCTGCTTCTGGTGCTGGGGTTGGAGCTGGGGTTGGTGGTGGGCCTGGTGGTGGTGTTGGTGCTGAGGTCGGTGGTGCGCTTGGTGCTGGGATTTGAGCTGGTGTTGGTGCTACCGTTGGTGTTGCTTCTGGTGTTGGGGTTGGTTCTGGTGTTGGTGCTGGGATTGGTGCTGGGGTTGGTGCTGCTGCTTGTGCTGGGGTTGGTGCTGGGGATGGTGCTGGGGCTGTTGGTGGGGTTGGTGCTGGCGTTGGTGGTGCGCTTAGGATTGGAGCTGGTTTTGTTGCTACCATTTGTGTTGCTCCTGCTGCTGGGATTGGTGCTGCTGCTGGTGTTGGGGCTGCTGCTGGGGTTCGTGCTGGGGATTTTTGCTGTGGTTGTTGCTGGGGCTTGGTGCTATGGTTGGTGCTGGGGCCGATGCAGGGATTGGTGCTGGTGCAGTGGTTGGTGGTGGGATTGGTGCTGGGATTGGTTGTGGGGTTGGTACAGGGGTTGTTGTTGGTGTTGGTCCTGCTGCTGGTGCTGGCGCTGCTCCTGGGATTGGTCCTGGGGTTGGTGCTGGGCTTAGTGCTGGGGTCGGTGCTGGTGATGGTGCTGGGGCTATTGGTGGGGTTTGTGGTGGAGTTGGTGCTGCTTCTGGTGCTGGGGTTGGACCTGGGGTTGGTGGTGGGCTGGTGTTGGGGTTGGTGCTGGGGTTGGGGGTGCGTTTGGTGCTGGGATTGGAGCTGGTGTTTGTGCTACCATTTGTGTTGCATCTAGTGCTGCGGTTGGTGCTGTTGCTGGTGTTGGGGCTGGGGTTTGGGGTGGGTTTGCTGCTGGGTTGGTGATGAGGATGGTGCTGGGGTTGGTGGCGGGGTCAGTGCTGCAGTGGAGGTTGGTGGTGGGGTTGGCGCTGCCGCTTGTGTTGGGGCCAATGCTGGGGTTGGTGCTGGGGTTGGTGCTGCTGCTGAGGTTGGTGCTGATGCTGCTGCTGGGTTTGGTGCTGTGGTCGGTGCTGGTGATGGTTCTGGGATTGTTGCTGGGGTTGGTGCTGCTGCTGGTGCTGGGGATGGTGATGGTGCTGGTGCTGATGTTGTCGCAGGGGTTGGTGATGTGGTTGTTGGTGGAATTGGTGCGGCTTCTGGTGCTGGGGTTGTTGGTGTGCTTGGTGCTAGGATTGGAGCTGGTGTTCGTGCTACCGTTGGTGTTGCTTCTGGTATTGGGGTTGGGTCTGGAGTTGGTGCTGGGATTGGTGCTGGGGTCGGTGCTGGTGATGGTGCTGGGGCTCTTGGTGGGCTTGGTAGTGGAGTTGGTGCTGCTTCTGGTGCTGGGGTTGGAGTTGGGGCTGGTGGTGCGCTTGGTGCTGGGATTGGAGCTGGTATTGGTGCTACCATTTGTGTTGCTTCTGGTGCTGGGGTTGGTGCTGCTGCTGGTGTTGGGGCCCATGCTGGTTTTGGTGCTGGGTATTTTTGCTGGGCTTGGTGCTGGGGCCGGTGCTGCAGTTGGTGCTGGAGCTGGGGTTGGTGTTAGGATTGCTGCTGGGGTTGGTGATGGGGATGGTGCTGGGGTTGATGGCAGAGTCAGTTCTGAAGTGGAGGTTGTTGGTGGGGTTGGTGCTGCTTCTGGTGCTGGGGTTGGAGTTGTGGTTGGTGGTGGGACTGGTGGTGGTGTTGGTGCTGAGTTTGGTGGTGCGCTTGGTGCTGGGATTTGAGCTGGTGTTGGTGTTGCTTCTGGTGTTGGGGTTGGTTCTGGTGTTGGTGCTGCGATTGGTGCTGGGGTTGGTACTGCTGCCTGTGCTGGGGTTGGTGCTGCTGCCTGTGCTGGGGATGGTGCTGGGGCTGTTGGTGGGGTTGGTGCTGGGGTTGGTGGTGCGCTTGGTGCTGGGATTGGAGCTGGTGTTGGTGCTACCATTTGTGTTGCTCCTGCTGCTGGGATTGGTGCTGCTGCTGGTGTTGGGGCCGCTGCTGGGGTTGGTGCTGGGGATTTTTGCTGTGGTTGGTGCTGGGGTTTGGTGCTATGGTTGGTGCTGGGGCCGATGCAGGGGTTGGTGCTGGTGCAGGGGTTAGTGGTAAGTTGGTGGTGGGATTGGTGCTGAGGTTGGTAGTGCGCTTGGTGCTGGGATTTGAGCTGGTGTTGGTGCTACCATTGGTGTTGCTTCTGGTGTTGGGGTTGGTTCTGGTGTTGTTGCTGGGATTGGTGGTGGGGTCAGTGCTGCTGCTTGTGCTGGGGTTGGTGCTGGGGATGGTGCTGGGGCTGTTGGTGGGGTTGGTGCTGGCGTTGGTGGTGTGCTTAGTGCTGGGATTGGAGCTGGTGTTGGTGTTACCATTTGTGTTGCTCCTGCTGCTGGGATTGGTGCTGCTGCTGGTGTTGGGGCTGCTGCTGGGGTTGGTGCTGGGGATTTTTGCTGTGGTTGTTGCTGGCGCTTGATGCTATGGTTGGTGCTGGTGCCTATGCAGGGATTGGTGCTGGTGCAGGGGTTGGTGGTGGGATTGGTGCTGGGATTGGTTGTGGGGTTGGTACAGGGGTTGCTGTTGGTGTTGGTCCTGCTGCTGGTGCTGGTGCTGCTCCTGGGATTGGTCCTGGGGTTGTTGCTGGGCTTGGTGCTGGGGTCAGTGCTGGTGATGGTGCTGGGGCTATTGGTGGGGTTTGTGGTGGAGTTGGTGCTGCTTCTGGTGCTGGGGTTGGAATTGGGGTTGGTGGTGGGGCTGGTGTTGGGGTTGTTGCTGGTGTTGATGGTGGACTTGGTGCTGGGCTTGGAGCTGGTTTTGGTGCTACCGTTGGTGTTGCTTCTGGTGCTGGGGTTGGTGCTGGTGTTGTTGCTGGGATTGGTGCTGGGGTTGGTGCAGCTGCTTGTGCTGAGGTTGGTGCTGGGGATGGTGCTGGGGCTGGTGGTGGGGTTGGTGCTGGGGTCAGTGCTGGTGATGGTGCTGGGGCTGTTGTTGGGGTTGTTGGTGGCGTTGGTGAATGGGTTGGCCATGCTGCTGGTGCTGGGGCTGCTGCTGGGGTTGATGCTCATGCAGGTGCTGGGTTTGTTGCTGGGGTTGGTGCTGCTGCTGGGTTTGGTGCTGATGCTGGTGCTAGGGGTGGTGGTGGGGTTATTGCTGCTGTTGGTGCTATGGTTGGTTTTGAGGTTGGTGCTAGGATTGGTGCTGCTGCTGATGCTGAGTTTGGTGCTGGGGTTGTTGCTGGTTGGTGCTGCTGCTGGTGTTTGGGCTGGTGCTGCGGTTGGTTCTGGTGCTGGGATTGGTGCTGCTCTTTTGCTGGGGTTGGTGGTGGGGTTGATGGTGGGGTTGGTGCTGCTGCTCGTGTTGGGGATGCTTCTGGGACTGGTGGTGGGACAGGTGCTTGGATTAGTGCTGGTGCTAGGGTTGGTAGTGGGTTTGGTGGTGGGGCTGGCGCTGCTGCTGATGCTGGGATTGGTGCTAGGGTTGGTCGTGGCATTGGTGCTGCGGCTGGTGCTGGAGTTGCTGCTGGGGCCGGTGCTGGGATAGGTGCTATTGCTGGGGTTGGTGGTGGGGTTGGTGATGCGGCTGAGGCTGGGTTTGGTGCTGGTCTTGATGCTGGGGCCGGTGCTGGTGTTGGTGCTGGAGCTGGGGTTGGTGGTGGAGTTGCTCCTGGGGTTGGTGTTGGGGTCAGTACTGCAGTGGAGGTTGGTGGTGGGGTTGGCGCTGCTGCTGATGTTCGGGCTGATGCTGGGGTTGGCGCTGGGGATTTTTGCTGGGGTTGGTGCTGGGGCCGATCGGGGGTTGGTGCTGGTGCAGGGGTTGGTGGTAGGGTTAGTGGTGGGATTGGTGATGGGGTTGGTTGTGGGGTTGGTACAGGGGTTGGTGTTGGTGTCCGTCCTGCTGCTGGTGCTAGGGCTGTTGCTGGGGTTGGTGATGGGGTTGGTGCAGGGGTTGGTGATGTGGTTGGTGGTGCAATTGGTGCTGCTTCCGCTGTGGGGTTGGTGTTGTGGCTGCTGGTGGTGGTGGTGCTGTGGTTGATGCTGGGGTTGGTGCTGGGCTTGGTGTTGCTGCTGGTGCTGGAGTTGGTGCTCGTGCTGGGTATGGTGTTGCTGCTGGTGCTGGCGCTTTTGCTGCTCCTGGGATTGATGCTGGGGTTGGTGCTGGACTTGGTGCTGGGGTCGGTGCAGGTGATAGTGCTGGGGCTCTTGGTGGGGTTGGTGGTGGAGTTGGTGCTGCTTCTGGTGCTGGGGTTGGAGTTGGGGTTGATGGTGCGCTTGGTGTTGGGATTGGAGCTGGTATTGGTGCTACCATTTGTGTTGCTTCTGGTGCTGGGGTTGGTGCTGCTGCTGGTGTTGGGGCCCATGCTGTATTTGGTGCTGGGTATTTTTGCTGGGCTTGGTGCTGGGGCCGGTGCTGCGTTTGGTGCTGGAGCTGGTGTTGGTGATAGGGTTGCTGCTGGGGTTGGTGATGGGGTTGATGGCAGGGTCAGTGCTGCAGTGGAGGTTGGTGTTGGGGTTGGTGCTGCTGCTGTTGTTGGGGCTGATGCTGGGGCTGCTGCTGGGGAGTTTTGCTGGGGTCGGTGCTGGGTTTGGTGCTGGGGTTAGTGCTGGTGCAGGGGTTGGTGGTAGGGTTGGTGGCGGGATTGGTGCTGGGGTTGGTGGCGACGTTGGTACTGCGATTGGTGGTGGGGTTGGTCCTGCTGCTGGTGCTAGGGCAGTTGCTGGGGTTGGTGCTGGGGTTGGTGCAGCGGTTGGTGATGTGGTTGGTGGTGCGATTGGTGATGCTGCTGCTGCTGGGGTTGGTGTTGGGGTTGGTGGTGGAGGTGGTGCTGTGATTGGTGCTGGGGTTGGTGTTGCTGCTGGTACTGGGGTTGGTGCTAGTGCTGGGTTTTGTTCTGCTGTTGCTGCTGGTGCTGGTGCTGCTCTTGGGGTAGGTATCTGGGGTTGGTGCTGGGCTTGGTGGTGGTGTAGGTGCTGGTGATGGTTCTGGGAAAGGTGCTGGGGTTGATGCTGGGCTTGGTGTTGGGGTCAGTGCTGGTGATGGTTCTGGGATTGGTGCTGGGGTTGGTACTGCAACTGGTGCTGGGGTTGGTGGGGGGGCTAGTGCTGGGGTAGGTGGTATTGCTGCGGCTGGTGGTGGGTTTGATTCTGGGCTCAGTGCTGGTGATGGTGCTGGGGCTGTTGTTGGGGTTGGTGGTGGCGTTGGTGAAGGGGTTGGCCATGCTTCTGGTGCTGGGGCTGGTGCTGGGGTTGGTGCTGATGCTGGTGCTGGGGTTGCTGCTGGGGTTGTTGCTGCTGTGGTTGGTATTGGGGTTGGTGCTGGGATGGGTGCTGCTGCTGGTGCTGGGGCTATTGCTGGAGTTGGTGCTGATGCTGGTGCTGGGTTTGGTGCTGTGGTCGGTGCTGGTGATGGTTCTGGGATTGGTGTTGGTATTGGTACTGATGCTGGTGCTGGGGTTGGTGCTATTGCTGGGGTTGGTGGTGGGGTTGGTGATGGGGCTGGTGCTGGGTTTGGTGCTGGTCTTGGTGCTGGGGCGGTGCTGGGTTTGCTGCTGGAGCTGGGGTTGGTGGTGTATGTGCTGCTGGGGTTGGTGATGGGGATGGTACTGGGGTTGGTGGTGGGGTCAGTGCTGCAGTGGGGGTTGGTGGTGTGGTTGGCGCTGCTGATGGTGTTGGGGCCGATGCTGGGGTTGGTGCTGGGGATTTTTGTTGGGGTTGGTGCTGGGGTTTCGCGCTGTGGTTGGTGCTGGGGTCAATGCGGGGGTTGGTGCTGGTGCAGGGGTTGGTTCAGGGTTAGTGGTGGGATTGGTGCTGGGGTTGGTTGTGGGTTTGGTACAGGGGTTGGTGTTGGTGTCGGTCCTGCTGCTGGTGCTAGGGCTGTTGCTGGGGTTGGTGCTGGGGTTGGTGCAGGGGTTGGTGATGTGGTTGGTGGTACGATTGGTGCTGCTTCTGCTGTTGGGGTTGTTGTTGGGGTTGGTGGTGAGGGTGGTGCTGTGGTTGGTGCTGGGGTTGGTGCTTGGGTTGGTGTTGCTGCTGGTGCTGGAGTTGATGCTCGTGCTGGGTTTGGTGCTGCTGCTGGTGCTGGTGCTGGTGCTGGTGCTGCTCCTGGGATTGATGCTGGGGTTGGTGCTGGGCTTGGTGCTGGGGTCAATGCTGGTGATGGTGCTGGGGCTGGGCTTGTTGCTGCTGCTGGTGCTGGCGCAGGTGCTGCTCCTGGGATTGGTGCTGGGGTTGATGCTGGGCTTGGTGCTGGGGTCGGTGCTGTGATGGTGCTGGGGCTCTTGATGGGGTTGTTGGTGGGGTTCGTGCTGTGATGGTGCTGGGGTGGGAGTTGGGGTTGGTGGTGCGCTTGGTGCTGGGTTTGGAGCTGGTATTGGTGCTACCATTTGTGTTGCTTCTGGTGCTGGGGTTGGTGCTGCTGCTGGTGTTCGTGCTGGGGATTTTTGCTGTGTTTGGTGCTGGGGTTTGGTGCTGTGGTTGGTGCTGGGGCTGATGCAGGGGTTGGTGCTGGTGCAGGGGTTCGTGGTAGGTTTGGTGGTGGGATTGGTGCTGGGATTGTTTGCGGGGTTGGTTGTGGGGTTGGTACAGGGGTTGGTGTTGGTGTCCGTCCTGCTGCCGGTGCTAGGGCTGTTGCTGGGGTTGGTGATGGGGTTGGTGCTGGGGTTGGTGATGTGGTTGGTGGTGCAATTGGTGCTGCTTCTGCTGCTGGGGTTGGTGTTGTGGCTGGTGGTGGTGGTGTAGTTGGTGCTGCGGTTGGTGCTGGGCTTGGTGTTGCTGCTGGTGCTGGAGTTGGTGCTCGTGCTGTGCTTGGTGCTGTTGCTGGTGCTGGCGCTTTTGCTGCTCCTGGGATTGGTGCTGGGGTTGGTGCTGGGGTCGGTGCTGGTGATGGTGCTGGGGCTCTTGGTGGGGTTGGTGGTGGAGTTGGTGCTGCTTCTGGTGCTGGGGTTGGAGTTGGTGTTGATGGTGCACTTGGTGTTGGGACTGGAGCTGGTATTGGTGCTACCATTTGTGTTGCTTCTGGTGCTGGGGTTGGTGCTGCTGCTGGTGTTGGGGCCCATGCTGTATTTGGTGCTGGGTATTTTTGTTGGGCCTGGTGCTGGGGCCGGTGCTGCGTTTGGTGCTGGAGCTGGTGTTGGTGATAGGGTTGCTGCTCGGGTTGGTGATGGGAATGGTGCTGGGGTTGATGGCAGGGTCAGTGCTGCAGTGGAGGTTGGTGTTGGGGTTGGTGCTGCTGCTGCTGTAGGGGCTGATGCTGGGGCTGCTGCTGGGGAGTTTTGCTGGGGTTGGTGCTGGGTTTGGTGCTGGGGTTAGTGCTGGTGCAGGGGTTGGTGGTAGGGTTGGTGGCGGGATTGGTGCTGGGGTTGGTGGCGACGTTGGTACTGCGATTGGTGGTGGGGTTGGTCCTGCTGCTGGTGCTAGGGCAGTTGCTGGGGTTAGTGCTGGGGTTGGTGCAGCGGTTGGTGATGTGGTTGGTGGTGCGATTGGTGAAGCTGCTGCTGCTGGGGTTGGAGTTGGGGTTGGTGGTGGAGGTGGTGCTGTGATTGGTGCTGGGGTTGGTGTTGCTGCTGGTGCTGGGGTTGGTGCTAGTGCTGGGTTTTGTTCTGCTGTTGCTGCTGGTGCTGGTGCTGCTCTTGGGGTAGGTATCTGGGGTTGGTGCTGGGCTTGGTGGTGGTGTAGGTGCTGGTGATGGTTCTGGGAAAGGTGCTGGGGTTGATGCTGGGCTTGGTGCTGGGGTCAGTGGTGGTGATGGTTCTGGGATTGGTGCTGGCGTTGGTACTGCTGCTGGTGCTGGGGTTGGTGGGGGGGCCAGTGCTGGGGTAGGTGGTATTGCTGGGGCTGGTGGTGGGTTTGATTCTGGGCTCAGTGCTGGTGATGGTGCTGGGGCTGTTGTTGGGGTTGGTGGTGGCGTTGGTGAAGGGGTTGGCCATGCTTCTGGTGCTGGGGCTGGTGCTGGGGTTGGTGCTGATGCTGGTGTTGGGGTTGCTGCTGGGGTTGTTGCTGCTGTGGTTGGTGTTGGGGTTGGTGCTGGGATGGGTGCTGCTGCTGGTGCTGGGGCTGTTGCTGGAGTTGGTGCTGATGCTGGTGCTGGGTTTGGTGCTGTGGTCGGTGCTGGTGATGGTTCTGGGATTGGTGTTGGTATTGGTACTGATGCCGGTGCTGGGGTTGGTGCTATTGCTGGGGTTGGTGGTGGGGTTGGTGCTGGGGTTGGAGATGGTTCTGGTGCTGGGGTTGGTGCAGGGGTTGGTGATGTGGTTGGTCATGGAATCGATGCTGCTTCTGGTGCTGGGGTTGGAGTTGGGGTTGGTGGTGGGCCTGGTGCTGAGGTTGGTGGTGCGCTTGGTGCTGGGATTTGAGCTGGTGTTGCTGCTACCGTTGGTGTTGCTTCTGGTGTTGGGGTTGGTTCTGTTGTTGTTGCTGGGATTGGTGCTGGGGTTGGTGCTGCTGCATGTGCTGGGGTTGGTGCTGGGGATGGTGCTGGGGCTGTTGGTGGGGTTGGTGCTGGGGTTGGTGGTGCGCTTAGTGCTGGGATTGGAGCTGGTGTTGGTGCTACCATTTGTGTTGCTTCTGATGCTGGGATTGATGCTGCTGCTGGTGTTGGGGCTGCTGCTGGGGTTGGTGCTGGGGATTTTTGCTGTGGTTAGTGCTGGGGCCGATGCAGGGGTTGGTGCTTGTGCAGGTGTTCGTGGTAGGTTTGGTGGTGGGATTGGTGCTGCGGTTGGTTGTGGGGTTGGTACAGGTGTTGGTGTTGGTGTTGGTCCTGCAGCTGGTGTTGGCGCTGCTCCTGGGATTGGTGCTGGGGTTGGTGCTGGGCTTGGTGCTGGGGTCGGTGCTGGTGATGGTGCTGGGGCTATTGGTGGGGTTGGTGGTGGGGCTGGTGGTGGGCTTGGTGCTGTGGTGGGTGGTGCACTTGGTGCTGGGATTGGAGCTGGTGTTGGTGCTACCATTTGTGTTGCTTCTGGTGCTGGGGTTGGTGCTGCTGCTGGGGTTCGGGCCAATGCTGGGGTTGGTGCTGGGGATTTTTGCTGGGCTTGTTGCTGGGGCTGGTGCTGCGGTTGGTGCTGGAGCTGGGGTTGGTGGTGGGGTTGCTGCTGGGGTTGGTGATGGGGATGGTGCTGGTGTTGGTGGCGGGGTCAGAGCTGCAGTGGAGGTTGATGGTGGGGTTGGCGCTGCCGCTGGTGTTGGGGCCGATGCTGGGGAGCTTTGCTAGGTTTGGTGCTGTGGTTTGGTGCTGGGGTTGGTGCTGGGGCGATGCAGGGGTTGGTGCTGGTGCAAAGGTTGGTGGTAGAGTTGGTGGTGGGATTGGTGCTGGGGTTGATGGTGGGGTTGGTCCTGCTGCTGGTGCTAGGGCAGTTGCAGAGGTTGGTGATGGGGTTGGTGTAGGTGTTGGTGGTGGGAGTGGTGCTGTGGTTGGTGCTGGGGTTCGTGTTGCTGCTGGTGCTGTAGTTGGTGCTGCTCCTGGGATAGGTGCTGGGGTTGGAGCTCGGCTTGATGCTGGCATAGGTGCTGGTGATGGTTCTGGAATTGGTGCTGAGGTTGATGCTGGGCTTGGTGCTGGGGTCGGTGCTGGTGATGGTTCTGGTATTGGTGCTGTTGCTGGTGCTGAGGTAGGTGATTTTGCTGCGGTTGGTGGTGGGGTTGGTGATGTGGTTGCTGGTGGAATTGGTGCTGCTTCTGGGGCTGGGTTTGGTGCAGGGGATGGTGCTGGGGCTGGTTTTGTGGTTGGTGCTGGGGCAGGTGTTGTGGTTGGTTCTGGGGTCGGTGCTGGTGATGGTGCTGGGGCTGTTGGTGAGATTGTTGGTGGCGTTGGTGAAGGGGTTGGCCATGTTGCAGGTGCTGGGGCTGGTACTGGGGTTGGTGCTGATGCTAGTGCTGGGTTTGCTGCTGGAGTTGGTGTTGGAATTGTTGCTCCTTCTGGTGCTGGGGTGGAGTTGGGGTTGGTGATGGGGCTGGTGTCGGGATTGGTGGTGCGCATGGTGCTAGGATTGGAGCTGGTGTTGCTGCTACCGTGGGTGTTGCTTCTGGTGCTGGGTTTGGTGCTGGTGTTGGTGCTGAGATTGGTGCTGGGGTTGGTGCAGCTGCTTGTGCTGGGGATGGTCCTGGGGCTGGTGTTGGGGTTGGTGCTGGGGCAGGTGCTATGGTTGGTGCTGGGGTCGGTGCTGGTGATGGTGCTGGGGCTGTTGGCCATGTTGCTGGTGCTGGGGTTGGTGCTGATGCTGGTGCTGGGTTTGCTGCTGGAGTTGGTGTTGGAATTGGTGCTGCTTCTGGTGCTGGGGTGGAGTTGGGGTTGGTGATGGGGCTGGTGTCGGGATTGGTGCTGGGGTAACTCTTTCAAGTACAAACCTGTTTCCATCTGTGTCAGATGACACTACATTGTTTCATAGTTTGCCATTGTGAGATTTGAACTCTTGATCTTGGGGTTACAAACCCAGTACCATAACCACTTGGCTATTTAGGCCAAGCTGGTGCTGGGGTAGGTGGTGCGCATGTTGCTGGGATTGGAGCTGGTGTTGCTGCTACCGTGGGTGTTGCTTCTGGTGCTGGGGTTGGTGCTGGTGTTGGTGCTGGGATTGGTGCTGGGGTTGGTGCAGCTGCTTGTGCTGGGGTTGGTGCTGGGGATGGTCCTGGGGCTGGTGTTGGGGTTGGTACTGGGGCCAGTACTTGTGATGGTGCTAGGGCTGTTGTTGGGGTTGTTGGTGGTGTTGGTGAAGGCGTTGGCTATGCTGCTGGTGTTGGGGTTGGTGCTGATGCTGATGCTAGGGTTGGTGCTGGGGTTGCTGCTGGGGTTGTTGCTGCTTTGGTTGGTGTTGGGTTTGGTGCTGGGATTGGTGCTGCTGCTGGTTCTGGGGCTGGTGCTGCGGTTGGTGCTGCTGCTGGGGTTGTTGCTGATGCTGCTGCTGGGTTTGGTGCTGTGGTCGGTGCTGGTGATGGTTCTGGGATTGGTGTTGGGGTTGGTGCTGCTGCTGGTGCTGGGGTTGGTGATGGTGCTGGTGCTGGGGTTGGTGCAGTAGTTGGTGGTGTGGTTGTTGGTGGGGTTGGTGGTGGTGTTGGTGAGGGGGTTGGGCATGTTGCTGGTGCTGGAGTTAGTTCTGATGCTGGTGCTGGGTTTGCTGCTCAGGTTGGTGTTGCGGTTGGTGCTGGGATTGGTGCTGCTGCTGGTGCTGGTGATGGTGATGGTGCTGGTAGTGGAATTGGTGCTTCTTCTGGTGCTGGGGTTGGAGTTGGGGTTGGTGTGGGACTGGTGGTGGTATTGTTGCTGGGGTTGGTGGTGCACTTGGTGCTGGGATTGGAGCTGGTGTTGGTTTTACCGTTGGTGTTGCTTCTGGTGCTGGGGTTGGTGCTGGGATTGGTGCTGGGGTTGGTGCAGCTGCTTGTGCTGGGGTTGGTGCAGGGGATGGTGCTGGGGCTGGTGGTGGCATTGGTGAAGGGGTTGGCCATGCTGCTGGTGCTGGGGCTGTTGCTAGGGTTGGTGCTGATGCTGGTGCTGAGTTTGGTGCTGGGGTTGTTGCTGGTGTTGTTGCTGCTGAGGTTGGTGTTGGGGTTGGTGCTGGGATTGGTGCTGCTGCTGGTGCTGGGGCTGGTGCTGAGTTTGGTGCTGCTGCTGGGGTTGGTGCTGATGCTGGTGCTAGGGTTGGTGGTGGGGTTATTGCTGCTGCTGGTGCTGTGGTTAGTGTTGGTGTTGGTGCTGGGGTTGTTGCTGGTTGGTGCTGCTGCTGGTGTTTGTGTTGGTGCTGCGGTTGGTTCTGGTGCTGGGATTGGTGCTGCTGCTTTTGCTGGGGTTGGTGGAGGGGTTGGTGGTGGGGTTGGTGCTGCTGCTGGTGTTGGGGATGGTTCTGGGACTGGTGGTGGGACCGGTGCTGGGATTAGTGCTGGTGCTGGGGTTGGTAGTGGGGTTGGTGGTGGGGCTGGTGCTGCTGCTGATGCTGGGATTGGTGCTAGGGTTGGTGGTGGGGTTGGTGCTAGGTTTGGTTCTGCTGCTGGTTCTGGGATTGGTGCTGGGGTTGGTGCTGCTGCTGGTGCTGGGGTTGGTGCTGGGACCGGTGCTGGGATAGGTGCTATTGCTGGGGTTGGTGGTGGGGTTGGTGATGGGGGGCTGGTGCTGGGGTTGGTGCTGGAGCTGGGATTGGTGGTGGGGTCAGTGCTGCAGTGGGGGTTGGTGGTGGGGTTGGCGCTGCTGCTGGTGTTGGGGCTGATGCTGGGGCTGGTGCTGGGGATTTTTGCTGTGGTTGGTGCTGGTGTTTGGTGCTGGTACTGCACCGGGGATTTGTGCTGGGGTTGGTGCTGGGCCTCTTGGTGGGCTTGGTGGTGAAGTTGGTGCTGTTTCTGGTGCTGGGTTTGGAGTTAGGGTTGGTGGTGCGCTTGGTGCTGGGATTGGAGCTGGTATTGGTGCTACCATTTGTGTTGCTTCTGGTGCTGGGGTTGGTGCTGCTGCTGGTGTTGGGGCCGATGCTGGGGATTTTTGCTGGGCTTGGTGCTGGGGCCGGTGCTGCGGTTGGTGCTGGAACTGGGGTTGGTGGTGGGGTTGCTGCTGGGGTTGGTGGTGGGGATGCTGCTGGGGTTGATGGCAGGGTCAGTTCTGCAGTGGAGGTTGGTGGTGGGGTTGGAACTGCTGCTGGTGTTGGGGCTGATGCTGGGGTTGGTGCTGGGGAGTTTTGCTGGGGTTGGTGTTGGGGCCGGTGCAGGTGTTGGTGCTGGTGCAGAGGTTGGTGGTGGGGTTGGTCCTGTTGCTGGTGCTAGGGCAATTGCTGGGGTTGGGCTGGGGTTGGTGCAGGGTTTGGTGTTGCTGCTGGTGCTGGAGTTGGTGCTGGTGCTGTGTTTTGTGCTGCTGCTGGTGCTGGAGCTGGTGCTGCTCCTGGGATAGGTGTTGGGGTTCGTGTTGGGCTTGGTGGTGGTGTAGATGCTGGTGATGGTTCTGGGATTGCTTCTGGGGTTGATGCTGGGCTTGGTGCTGGGGTCGGTGCTGGTGCTGGTTCTGAGATTGGTGCTGGGGTTGGTGCTGCTGCTGGAGCTGAGATTGGTGCTGGGGCCAGTGCTGGGATAGGTGCTATTGCTGGGGCTGGTGGTGGGGTTGGTTCTGGGGTCAGTGCTGGGGCTGTTGTTGGGGTTGGTGGTGGCTTTGGTGAAGGGGTTGGCCATGCTGCTGGTGCTGGGGCTGGTGGTGGTGTTGGTGCTAATGCTGGTGCTGGGGTTGCTGCTGGGGTTGCTGCTGGGGTTGTTGCTGCTGGGGTTGGTGTTGGGGTTGGTGCTGGGATTGGTGCTGCTGCTGGTGCTGGGGTTGGCTGCTGGAGTTGGTGCCAATGCTGGTGCTGGGATTGGTGCTGTGGTCATTGCTGGTGATGTTTCTGGGATTGATGCTGGTGTTGGTGATGCTGCTGGTGCTGGGGTTGGTGCTGGGGCCGGTGCTGGGGTAGGTGCTATTGCTGGGGTTGGTGCTGGGGTGGGTGCTGGGTTTGGAGATGTGGTTGGTGGTGGAATTGGTGCTGCTTCTGGTGCTGGGGTTGGAGTTGGGGTTGGTGGTGGGCCTGGTGGTGGTGTTGGTGCTGAGGTTGGTGGTGCGCTTGGTGCTGGGATTGGAGCTGGTGTTGGTGCTACTGTTGGTGTTGTTTCTGGTGTTGGGGTTGGTTCTGGTTTTGTTGCTGGGATTGGTGCTGGGGTTGGTGCTGCTGCTTGTGCTGGGATTGTTGCTGAGTTTGGTGCAGCTGCTTGTGCTGGAGTTGGTGCTGGGGATGATGCTGGGGCTGGTGGTGGGGTTGGTGCTGGGGTCAGTGCTGGTGATGGTGCTGGGGCTGTTGTTGGGGTGGGTGGTGGCGTTGGTGAAGGTGTTGGCCATGCTGCTGGTGCTGGGGTTGCTGCTGGGGTTGTTGCTACTGGGGTTGGTGTTGTGGTTGGTGCTGGGATTGGTGCTGCTGCTGGTGCTGGGGCTTGTGCTCGGGTTGGTGCTGCTGCTGGAGTTGCGGTTGGTGCTGCTGCTGCTGCTGGGTTTGGTGGTGTGGTTGGTGCTGGGATTGGTGCTGAGGTTGGTGGTGGGTTTGGTGTGAGGTTGGTGCTGGGGTTGGTGCAGGGGTTGGTGGCAGGGTTGGTGTTCGGCTTGGTGGTGGGATTGGTACTGCTGCTGTTGTCGGGTTGGTGGTGGGGCCAGTGTTGGGATTGGTGCTGGGTTTGGTGGTGGGGTGGGTGGTGAGATTGGTGCTGGGGTTGGGGTCAGTGCTGGGGTGGGTGCTAGGGTTTGGAGCTGGGGTTTGGTGCTGGCATTGGTGGTGGGGTCAGTGCTGGGGTCGGTGCTGCGGTTGCTGGTGGTTCTCAGTCAGTGGACTGACCAAATTTGGAAAAAATTAGGTTTGACGTCATAAGGAAAAAGGTAGGTGATTGCTTGGTGAGTACTTTACTTGTTTTGCTTATTTATCTTTTAAATTCTGGTACCATTTATTGGTAACTGTAAGGTTTTCTTCATAATAAGGTTTTGCAATACCAGTAGTAAAAATCTTATTGTGAGTGGTAGGGTTTATTAATTAAAATAAATCAAAAAATTATAAATAAAAATAACTAAAACTTTAAAATAAAATAAATAAAATTAAATAATTAAAATAAATACCTAAAACACATACCTGTGTAATTTAGTAACATGTAACTTTTAGTTGTAGGTAGTACTAGCTTTTAATAAGCACAGTAAATTGTAGCATATGTGGCAATTATTCTAAGGCTATGATGCTACAGCCCCACCAGGGTGTATCTCCACCCCCAGCATATGTGGCGAGCCATTTAAATTTCCATTCAGCCCAGTTGGACCGTAATATCTTGCCGTGTGGGAGTGGCCATAAAATCCTGGACCATGTTAATTAAGAAAGTAATTAAATTAAATTAACTAAATAATATAAAAATCAATGTCACCCCTGGTATTGTGCTGCAGCTGTGGAATGTGGGAACTTCTGGAAGCCAAGGTAATCCAGGGCAAACACATCTGCAGAAAGTGTGAAGCAGCTAGAGGAATTCCAGATCAGGATTATTGATCTGGAAGCCAAACTGCAGGCATTGTGCAACATAAGGGAGGGAGAAAAATACCTAGACACTTTGTTCCAAAAGATGGTCACACCTCCATGAATAAAGTCATCTGTTTTGGACAGTGGTAAGGGACAAGAGGATGAAACCGTGAGTGAGGCAGGTAAAGGGGTTGAGCAGGCAGATGTGGAGGAGCCTCAGACTTTGCGACTGTCAAACAGGTAAAAGGTGCTTGCTCCTTGTGTGGACGAAAGTGAGGTCTGCAGGTTGGATGAGCAAACTGGCCATCGCATCATGGTACAGGAAGCTGTTCAAGTGGGGAGTGCCTTGTCTGCACTGATTGCTGTCTTGGTCTGAGTTTGAGTGCTTCAGTTGGAGTTTGGTGAGTGAGGGAGCTTCAAGGGTTAATTTAATTTAAGGTTTAATTTATATCTACAGTCTAGTCTTTCTTTAATTAAGCAATTAACTAAAAGTTGCTCTTTGGGTTGGGAGAAAGTGAGTTTTAGCCCAGTTTTAAAGCAGGGCTCATTCAGACTCTGCTTGCAGCTAGTTAATTGGATAACTGGTTTAAACAGGTTTTCAGAAGCTAGATTCAGGGAGCATAAAAGCAGGACATCTACAATGCTGCCTCATCTGCACTAAGCTGCTTTGGACTGGATTTGAGTGCTTCAGTTGAAGTTTGGTAAGCGAGTGAATTCGCTAAAGAGGGAAGGAGGTGATCGTTTCATTTTCTACCTGTCCTCAGAAAGAAGAGCAGTGGCCTTGGTAAGTGTTTCTACTGTCCTTAATATTCTCTGAAATAGAGGAAGTAAAAGTAAAGGGAGTAATTTAAGGGTAAGTCATGGCATGGCAGCTCGGTCACATGGAATGCTCCTTCTGTGCAACGTGGGAGTCAGAGGCACGTCTAGTGTCCATGGTGACCACGTGAGCAAGAAGTGTCTCCACCTACAGCTACCTGAAGTCTGCATTTCAGATCTGGAGCAGCGGCAGGAGTCACTGTGGAGCATCTGCAGGGCTGAGGTCATCATGGATAACATAAACAGAGAGGTGGTCACACTGCAGGTAAAAATTGAGCAGGCAGAAAAGGAATGTGTAACTGGCAGACAGAATAAAGGCTCTAGGCAGGTGATGCAGGAGTCCCCTGGGTCCATCTTCCTCTCTAATAGATTTTCTATTTTGGATACTGCTGGGGCCGTTGGTTTCTCAGCAGAATGCAGCAAGAGCCAAGTCTGTGGCACCACAAGTGGTTCAGCTGCATGGAGAGGGGGGGAAGAAAAAAGAGTGGGAGAGCAATAGTGATAGGGGATTCTAATGTAAGGGAAACATATAGATGTACTGCGGCCACAGACATGACACCAGGATGGTATGTTGCTTCCCTGATGCAGGGTCAAGGATGTCACTGTACAGTTGCAGGACATTCTGAAGGGGGAGGGTGAACAGCCAGAGGTTGTGGTCCATATTGGTACCAATGACATGGGTAAAAAGAGGGATGCGGTCCTGCAAGCAGAACATGGGGAGCTAGGAAATAAATTAAAAAGCAGGACCTCAAAGGTAGTGATCTTAGGATTATTCCAAGTGCCAGTGGCTAGCGGGATCAGGAATAAGAGAAGAGACTGGATCAATTCGTAGCTGGAGAGATGGTGTAGGAGGGAAGGATTTAGATTCTGGAGGCATTGGGATCGATTCTGGGCAGATGAGACCCGTACAAGCTGAATGGGTTGCACCCCAGCAGGACCAGGACCAAGATACTTGCAGGGGTATTCGCTTGTACTGTGGGAGAGGGTTTAAACTAGAGTGGCAAGGAGATGGAACCTTAGTGGGGAGACACAAGAGAGGGAAACAAAGATAGAAATGAAAAACAGCAAAGTAAAAAGCAAAAGTGGAAGGCAAAGAAAACAGGGGCGTACAGCAACTAGGGCCACAGTACAAAAAAAAGGTGTGTAAAATGACAAGTCTAAAGGCACTATATCTGAATGCATGGAGCATTTGCAATAAGGTAGATGAATTAACAGCTCAGATAGTTGTAAACGGGTATGATCTGACTGCAATTACAGAGACATAGCTGCAGGATGACCAAGGCTAGAAATTGAACATCCAAGGGTATTCAATATTTAGGATGGACAGACAAAAAGGAAATGAAGGTGGTGTAGCATTGTTAGTTAAGGGTCTTTTACTGCAATAGTGAAAGAGGATATTAGCTCAGAAAATCTAGATATAGAATCAGTCTGGGTGGAGTTAAGCAACAAGGGGCGGAAAACTTTAGTTGGAATAGCCTGCAATCCTCCAAACAGTAGTGTTAAGGTAGGGGACAGTATTAAACAAGGAATTACAGATGTATGTAACAATAGTGCTACAGTAATCATGGGTGACTTTAATCTACATATAGACTGGGAAAACCAAATTAGCAATAATACTTTGCCAGATGAATTCCTGGAGTATGTACGAGATGGCCTTTTAGACCAGTATGTCGAGGAACCAACTAGGGAACAGGGTATCCTAGATTTTGTTTGATGCAATAAGAAGGGGTTAATTAATAATCTTGATGTGCGGGGTCCTATAGGGAACAGTGACCATAACATGATAGGATTCTTCCATAGGTTGGAAAGTGAATTGTTCCAATCCAAAACTAGGGCCTTAAATCTAAACAAAGGAACAATGAAGTTATGAGGCATGAGTTGGCTGGAGATTTTCATTAAAAGGCATGACAGTGGATAGACGATGGCTAATATTTAAGGAATGAATGTATGCATTGCAACAGTTATACATTCCTTTCTAGCACAAAAACACAACAGGAAAAGCAGCACAACCATGGCTAACAGAAGAAATTAAGGATAGTATTAGATCCAGTGAGGAGTCATATAAAGTTGCTAGAAAAAGTAGTTAGCCTGATGATTGGGAGCAGTTTAGAATTCAGCAAAGGAGCACCAAAGGATAGATTAAGAGGGGAAAATGGAGTGTGAGAGTAAACTCGCAAGGAAAATGGAAGAGACTGTATAAGCTTATAAATGCTTGTAAGAAGATAAAGATTGGCAAAGACAAATGTAGGTCTTTTACAGTCCAAAACGAAGAATTTATAAGAGAGAACAAGGAAATAGCAGAGCAACTAAACAATTATGTTAAGCTCTCTCATCATGGAGGAAAACACAAATAACTTCCCAGAAATGCTAGGGAATCGAGGGTCTAGTGTGAAGGAGGAATTGAAGGAAATTACTATTATTAAAGCAATAGAGCTGGAGAAATTAATGGGACTGAAAGCTGATAAATCCCAGGGCCTGATGATCTACATCCCAGGATACTAAAGAAGGTGGCTATGGAAATAGTGGACGTGTTGGTTGTCATCTTCCAAACTTCTGTAGATTGGAGGATGGCAAATGTAACCCCATTATTTAAAAACGGAGGGTGAATTATAGACCGGTTAGCCTAACCTCAGTAGAAGAGAAAATGCTAGAGTCTATTATAAAGGATGTAATAACAGGACATTTAGAAAATATCAACAGGATTAGACAAAGTCAGCACGGATTCATGAAAGGGAAATCATGTTTGACAAACCTACTGGAGTTTTTTGAGGACATAACTAGCAGAATAGATAAGGGAGAACCAGTGGATGTGGCATATTTGGAGTTTCAGAAAGCTTTTGAGAAAGTCGCACAGTCAGAGGGTGAATTAGTGAGCAGACAGGAAACAGAGAGTAGAGATAAATGGGCCTTTTTTAGAATGGCAAGCAATGACTGGTGGTGTACCACATGGATCAGTGCTGGGCCCCAGCTATTCACAATATATATCAATCATTTTGATGATGGAACCAAATGTAATATTTCCAAGTCTGCTGACGACACAAAACCAGGTGGGAATGTGAGTGGTGAGGAGGATGTTATGAGGCTTCAAGGTGATTTAGACAAGTTGAGTGAGTGGGCAAATATATGGCAGATGCAGTATAATGTAGATAATTGTGAAGTTATCCACTTTGGTAGAAAAAAAACAGAATGGCAGAGTATTATTTAAATGGTGATAGATTGGAAAATGTTGATGTGCAAAGTGACCTGGGTGCCCTTGTACACCAATCACTGAAAGCAAGAATGCAGATACAGCAAGCAGTCAAGAAAACAATGGTATGTTGGCCTTCATTGCAAGAGGACTTGAGTGCAGGAGCAAGGATGTCTTATTGCAGCTGTACAGAGCCTTGGTTAGACTGCACCTGGAGTATTACCTAAGAAAGGATATACTTGCCATAGAGGGGTGCAGCAAAGATTCATCAGGCTGTTCCCTGGGATGGCAGGATTGCCATATCAGGAGAGATTGGGCCGACTAGGCCTGTATTCACTGGAGTTTAGAAGAATGAGAGAGGATTTCATTGAAATGTATAAAATTCTGACAGGGTTGGATAGACTGGACGGAGAGACGATGTTTCCAGTGGCGGGGTAAAACATGGGGTCACAATTTCAGGATATGGGGCGAGCCATTTAGGACTGAGATGAGGAGAAACTTCTTCACTCAGAGTGATGATCCTGTGAATTCTCTACCACAGAGGGCTGTGGAGGCCAAGTCACTGAATATATTTAAGAAGGAAATAGATAGATTTCTAGACTCTAAAGGCATCAAGGAATATAGGGAGAGCGCGGGAGTATGGCGTTGAAATAAAGGATCAGCCATGATCATATTGAATGGCAGAGCAGACTTGAAGCAACCGAATGACCTACTCCTGCTTCTATTTTCTATGTTTCTATGAGTGTAGTGGTAGTCAGGGACAGTTATAGTGAGGGGCATTGACACTGTTCTCTGCAGCAGAGAATGAACCCAGATGGCTTTGTTGCCTTGCCAGTGTAAGGGTTTGGAACATTTACTCAGGGCTGGAGATGACCTTACACTGGGAGGCGGAGGGTCCAGTTGTCGTGGTACATGTAGGTACCAATGACATAGGCAGGACAAGGAAATAGGTTCTGCATAGTCAGTATGAAGAGCTAGGCATCAAATTAAGAAGCAGAACCTCAATAATCTGCTGATTATTACTTGGGCTGTGTGCAAATTGGCATAGGACAAATAAGGTCAATTGTTTGGTAATACAGAACTTAAGTATTGCTGAAAAAGAGACTTGTCAAAGCTTTTCATCTTGCACTCATCAGGACTATTCGCAATAATACCAACACAAGCAGAAAACAATTTATACTGTATGAAAAAAGAATGCCGATTGGTTGGCAAGTGGGCTCTGATTGGTAGAGGCGTTGCCAGAGAGAATGCACCAGTGATGGTGACTGACAGTTGACTGCCAAGCATTGTTTGAAATTTAAACCAGGTAGCTTGACCCTGATTGGTCAAGGCATTGCCCTGAGGAATGAGTCAGTACATGGCTGTCACTTATTTTGTTTAGCTGAAACAGGTGCAATGTGTGTACATGTTCTTTCTGTCTGCAAGGAATAGGGCTCCATGTATTAATATATGTAGCTTCCAATATATGCAAATGCACCCCACTGTGAGCCTGATTGAAAATCCTAAATTGATTGTCATCTCAATTCTTCACACAATGAGGATTTTTTAGCAAATGTTGTCCAATTGCAGAATCACATCTAATGTTGGACAATGTGTTTTGAGTTTTGAAAGCACTGGCTGGTTGGGTACAGTCTTTACCGTGCCCATTGTGAACAGCAGCTGGGACATGCTGTGTGATATGATCCGCCAGTCTTTGTGATATACAGCCTACATACCTAGCAACATACTGGCACTGAAATTCATGTATCGCATTACCCATTTGTGTGATAGGCAGAATGTTTTTTTAGCTTCATGGCAACATCCTGTTAGTGGAGAATATCACTCGTGTTGCTACTGTATAGTAGCAGCGTGAAACAGCTAGCTTCACCTGTTGCTCAAATGTTTGAGATACCTTGGCCTTCCGGGGTAATCTGTGGTAGACTAAGCACTTTTCAAGGCCGAAAGTAACGGTCTTAGGCCCGTTCATGGGATTGATATACAGTGCAAAAATGATCTGATCAGTGTAGCCATTATCCTGCAGGACACCATTGATGTGCCTCATTTCAGCATCAAGCTTGCATAGTGAGCAAATGGCTTGGTCCCTATATACAAGGTTGCCGATAAGACTTATCTTGTAGCATGTGGAACTGCGAGAATCCCAGTGCTAATATTGACCAGTGAAGGTAGGCTTGCGGTAGACCGTGGTAGAGAACCCCCTGGCAGATTTCTCAACTAGTACGTCAAGGAAGGGGAGTTCGCTTGACTGCTCCATTTCATAGGTGAATTTGAGAGCAGGATGGAGCCCTTTAAGACATGTAAGGAAATTGTTACTTGGAGCTGCGGATTTAAATAGAGCAAACATATCCATATATTGGAAATATGCCAGGGGTAAGAGGTTAGGTGTTATTCCATCAAAGACACGTTTCTCATGGAACTCCGGCAAGATGTTTGAGAGTGGGCCTAGACCCTCTATTTGGGCCTACATGGTGTCATTAAAACTGAACTCAACTGCATGAGTTGCTGAGTTCATAAGTTCAATGAAGACTGATTCACGCAATGGTGGCGGGTCTAGATCACCATGATATAGTGCTGCAGCAGAAATATCTATGGCTTCCTTAAGCAGAAAATTGGTGAATAGGCTATCAATGTCAAATGAGCACATGGACATTACACATCGATATGCAAGTCCTGTATGGCCTTCGCAAACGTGAAGGAGACCTTCACCGTGTATGTGGAAAACTTGTTCAAAACTGGTTGTAACAATTCGTCTAACCAATTGGCCAATTCATGTTGTGCAGAACCAGTCATAGATAATATGGGGCATCATTTTTAGGTGTCTTGAGAAGACCATACATATGTGGACACAGCGAAACATGAGGACAAACCCTGTCATATAAATTGCTCTTTACACAAGTCCAGCAAGCATTTTTCTTATCTTACTTTCGAGCAAGGCTGTCCGATCGTGTTGAGCGGCAGGTCCAATGGATGTGAATTTGGACCTGTCATTAGGAATGGCATGCATTTTGTTGATAAAAACAAAAAACTGCAGATGCTAGAAATCCAAAACAAAAACAGAATTACCTGGAAAAACTCAGCAGGTCTGGCAGCATCGGCGGAGAAGAAAAGAGTTGACATTTCAAGTCCTCATGACCCTTCAACAGAACTGCATTTTGTTGATATCATCACGCTTGTTAAGGATGACTATTCCCATCCCTTTGACAAGTTTACTGAAGTGTCGGTCTTAAAGCTTTGTAACACTGTAAGACATTTGTGTTGCATGTGAAAGTCAGACAGTCGTTCTGAATCCTGCAATATGCGTGCGCTAGATCAGTTAGGTACACTTTCAAAGATTCAGCATGTTCAGTTGATGCTGGTTCATGGCGGGATAGTTGGAAGTAGAGGAGTTCAAACTCAGCAAATACCTCTTCCCATTTGATTTGGGATGAAGGCACACCAAAATTGAAACCATGTGCAAGAACAAACTCCTCACTTTCTGAGAGTACATGATCATAGAGATTTGTTATTTGTTTAGTGTCATCATTAATCGCATTGCCAAACTGTTTCCGCTTAAGTGAGTTTATAGTGTGGGCGCGTTTATTGTGTGGTCATCTACTGAAGCAATGTAGTAGCATGAACAGATCAAAATCCTGGAACTCTCTCGTTAACAGCACTGTGGCTGTATCTACACCGTGTGGACTGCAGCAGTTCAAGAAGGCAGCTCATCACCACCTTCTCAAGTACAAGTAGGAATGGGCAATTAATGTTGGCCTAGCCAGCGATACCGACATCCTGTAAATGAATAAAACAAAATCAACTCAAAAACTGAAGGAAATGTGCGCAACTCAGACCAGCTGCAGTGTAGGGCACAGCATAAATTTATAACTGTATTCCCGATCTGTTCAATTTCATCTCGCATAAACACTTGTTCAATCATGGGACTGTGTCTTACTTTAGCATTATCAATACATTTGGAAATGAAAACTGGCACAACCTTGGGTTTAATACATGTTTGGACAAATTCAATAGATAGCTTACCTGTTCTTAACTTACCCGTAGGTCGAACTATGTTGTTAATATCCCATATTTGATCTTTGTTATATCTCTGTCTCAGGTATACAAATAGTTGTTTGATAGTACAGAACTTGAGTATTGCTGAAAAAAAGAGACACGGCGAAGTTTTTCATCTTGCACTCACCAGGACACTTCGCAGGAATACCAATATAAGGAGAAAACAACAATTTATATGTATGAAAAGAAAGTGCTGATTGGTTGGCAAGTGGACTGTGATTGGTAGATATGTTGCGATGGAGAATGTACTGACAGTGAACTGTCAAGCATTGTTTGAAATTTAAACCAGGCAGCTTGACCTTCATTGGCCAAGGCATTGCCCTGTGGAAGTGGGATCTTTGAATATTTTTTAGGCAGCGGTAGATTGATTTCCTTGCCTAACAAGAATGTAAGGTTATTGGGGGTAGGTGGGAATGTGGAATTTGAAACACAAACAGATCAACCATGATCTTACTGAATGGTGGAGTAGTCTTGAGGAGCCGAATGGCCTATTTATGTTCCTATTTTGAATGTTTGTATGTGAAGGGGTAGCACTGTTAATCAAGGATAGCATTGGTACAATAGTTACAGATGATCTTGGTTCAGGACGTCAGGATGTAGAATCAGTTTGGGTAGAGATGAGCAATAGCAGGGGAAATAATTCAGTAGTGGGAGTGGTCCTCAGGCTGTAGGCCTGAAGTCTGCAGGCCTGCAGCCACTAATTTTTGCAATTTTGTATTTTTGCATTTTATTCCTGCGTTATTCTTGATTTTAAGCTGAAAGTGGATAGTTAAAGTTATTTTGTATTAAATCTTACATTGATCATAACCCAGCTATGATTGTGCTTTGATTAATTAACCAATAATGATCATTAGTGATCTGTTTTCCCAAACCTTGTTTTTTTCATACTGGCCATGCACAGCTGGTATTTAGACTACATCTTTGTTTTCCATTTTTCAAGCTAGAATACTAAAATACATTGTTTTTTGTTTATCTTTTTCTCTTACTGCATTCAGTAACCCGTGGACAGGGTGATGAGTAACCTATGATGGTCACCTAGTATGGTCATCGGAAGATGAAGAACTGAGACTTGTTTTGGGAAAGAACTGTACCAGGCCTTGGAAGGCTGGGATGAAGCCAAAAACCAGCTTGAAGGCTTCGCGGACTCACTGATGTAGCCTTGGTGGAATAGTCACCACTGAAGGCAGGAGGAAGGGCCAAGCACGGAGTGATTGATTGTCGTGCCCACCTGTAGGTTACTCAGCAACTTGGTAATGCATGTACTAAGGAGTTGGTAACATATGTAACAATTTAGGTGCTATCGTGGAACAGACCAAATTGGAGTTAATCTTTGTGCTTTAGAAAATTCTGAATTTCTTCTTTTCTTCTGATATATATGAAGTGCTTTTCCTTTCAATAAAGTTACCTTTATTTTTACTTATTTTTCTTCTTCATATATTAATATTTCAATTATAATTGTCATAATATTATAATCATTATTTAGTATTCAATAAAATCATTGTTTCAACACATTACTTGTCATAGTCACACATTCTGTTACATCCAGAGTGCGGCTCTGAAGCTAGGTGAGATTCCAGAAAGGACTCTTAAGCCTCCTAACAGTAACCACAATGGAAGACAAAGTATCCAAGAAGAAATATTGGATGCTTGTGATAAAGGGACAGCAATAATCATGGGTGACTTTAATCTACATATAAACTGGAAAAATCAGATTGGCAGTAATAGCCTGGATGGGGAGTTCATAGAAGGCCTTCGAGAGAGTTCCTTAGAATAGCATGTTCTGGAACTAACCAGAGAGCAAGTTATATTAGACTTGGTATTGGGTAATGTGCCAGGATTTATAAATGACCTCAGAGTAAGGCCATGCCTGGGTAAAAGCAACCACAATATGATTGAATTTTACATCCAGTTTGAAAGGGAAAAGAATGGTTCTAAGACTAGTATTTTAAACTTAAATAAAGGCAACTATGTGGACATGGAAGCTGAGCTAGCTGAAGCGAGCTGGGATATGAGGCTAGAGGATAGATCAATAGAGAACCAATGGCAGACATTTAAGGGGACATTTCAGATTACACAGAATAAATATATTTCTACTATAAAGAAAAATTCTAAGGGGAGTACCCATCATCTGTGGTTAACCGAAGCAGTTAAGGAAAGCATCAAACTCAAGGAAAAAGCATATAACTGTGCAAAGAAGAGTGGCAGTTCAGATGATTGGTCAGAATATAAAGAACGGCAGAGAATGACTAAAAGGTTAATCAGGAGAAAGAAATTAGAGTATGAGAGGAAGTTAGTTGGAAATGTAAAAAGAGTTTCTACAGATATTTAAAAGGAAAAAAGTAAGTAGAGCGTTGATCCTCTAGAGAGTGAGAATGCGGAATTAATAGTAGATAATAAGGAAACGGTGGATGAAATGAACAAATATTTTGCTTCTGTCTTCACCAAAGAAGATACAAAAACATTCCAATAATGGCTGTAGATCACAAGGTGAAAAGGAGAGAGGAACTTGGTGAAATTACAATCACCAGGGAAGCGATAGTGAGCAAACTGATGGAGAAGTGGGCTGACAAGTCTTCAGGTCCTCATGGACTTCATCCTAGGGTCTTAAAAGAGATGGCTAATGAGGTAGTTGATGCATTGGTGTTAATTTTCATCATTTGCTAGATTCTGGAAAAGTTCCATCAGAATGGAAAGTAGCAAATTTTACCCCTCTATTAAAAAAGGGAGGAAAGCAGAAAACAGGAAACTATAGGCCAGTTAGTTTGACATCTGTCATTTGGGAAGGTGTTAGAATCTATCATTAAAGAGGTTATAGGTGGGCACTTAGAAAAACTCAATGTAATCAGGAAGAGTCAGTATGGTTTTGTGAAAAGGGAAATCATGTTTTACCAGTTTATTGAAGCTCTTTGAAGGAGTAACATGCTGTGGATAAAGGGGAGCCTGTACTTAGATTTCCAGAAGGCATTTGTTAAGTTGCCACATCAAAGGTTATTGTGGAAAAGAAAAGCTCATGATATAAAGGGTAATATATTAGCATGGATAGAAGATTGGCTGCCTGGGAGAAAATAGCGTGTATGCATAAATGAGTCTTTTCTGATTGGCAGGATGTGACAAATGGAGTCCCGCAGGTATCAGTGCTGGGGCCTCAACTTTTTACAATTTATATCAATGACTTAGAAGAGGAGAGTGAAGGCATGGTAGCTAAATTTGCTGATGACACAAAGATAGATAGGAAAGTGTGTTGTGAAGGAGACATAAGGAGGTTGCAGACAGATATGGATAGGTTGAGTGAGTGGGCAAAAATCTGGCAGATGGAGTATAATGTGGGAAAATGTGAAGTTGTTCAATTTGGCAGGAAGAATAAAAAAGCAGAGTATTACTTAAACAGAGAATGACTATACGATTCCGAGGTGCAGAGGGATGTAGGTGTTCTAGTGAATGCATCACAAAAAGTTAGCATGCAGGTACTGCAAGTAATTAAGAAGGCTAATGGAATGCTAAAATTAGTTTTCGATTTCGCTGCTAAGTTATTTTTCCTTATTCTTCGGCTAGTGAGGGCTGTTTCCTGCTTCTTGGCAGAGTCTCGCTTTTTCGCACCACTTTCATAAGAACAAAAGAAGTAGGAGCAGGAAGTAGGCCATTCAGTCCCTCAAGCCTGCACCACCATTCAGTAAGATCGTGGCTGATCTGCCCCAACTCCTCTTTCATGCCAGCTCCTCATAGCCCTCAACTTCCTGATATTTCAAAAATCTACCTCCTCTTTGAATGGTCTCAGTGATCTAGCCTCCACAACTCTCTGATGTAGAGATTTCCAAACATTTACCACCCTCTGAGAGAAGAAATTCCTTTACGTCAAGCCCCCTCAGAATCTTATATGTTTCAATAAGATCACCCCTCATTCTTCTAAACTGTAATGAATAAAGGTCTAACCTGTTTAGCCATTCTTAATAATTCAACCCCTTCATCCCAGGAATCAGCCTAGTGAATATCTTTTGAACTGCCTCCAATGCCAGAATATCCTTTCTTAAATACGGGGACAAAAACTGTTCACAATATTCCAGGTGCAGCTTCACCAACACCTGTACAGGTGTAACAAGGCTTCCTTATTTTTAAACTCCAAACCCCTAGCAATACAGGCCAAAATTCCATTTACCTTCTTAATTACTTGCTGCATCTGCATGCTAATTTTTCGTGTTTCATGCACAAGGACAGCCAGGTTCCTCTGTGCTGCACTTTTTTGGAGTGTCTCTCCATTTAACTAATAGTCTGCCTTTTGATTCTTCCTACCAAAGTGCCTGACCTCACACTTTTCTACATTAAACTCCATCTGCCAAGTTTTTGCCCACTCACTCAACCTATCTATATCCCTTTGCAGATTCCTTATGTCCTCACAACAACATGCTCTCCCACCTATCTTTGTATTGTCAGCAAATTTGGATACATTATACTCTGACCCCTCGTCCAAGTCATTAACATAGATAGTAAATAACTGAGGCCCTAGGACGGATCCTTGTGACACTCCACTAGTTACATCTTTCCAACCTGGAAAAGACCCATTAATTCCGACTCTGTTTTTTGTGTGTTAACCAATCCTCAATCCATGCTAATACATTACCCCCAATACCGTAAGCTCCTATCTTGTGCAATAACCTTTTATGTGGCACCTTATCCAATGCCTTCTGGAAATCCAAACACACTACACCTACCAGTTCCCCTTGATCAATTCTGCTTGTTATATCCTCAAAGAACTCTAGCAAATTTGTCAATCATGATTTCCCTTTCACAAAACCATGTTGACTCTGTTTGATTGTGTTAAGTTTTCTAAATGTCCTGCTATTTCTTCCTTAATAGTGGGCTCCAGCATTTTCCCAGATTTAGGGTGACTGGTCTATAGTTTCCTGCTTTTTGTCTCCCTCCCTTCTTGAACAGGGGCATCATGTTAGTGATTTTTCAATCTGCTGGAACCCTTCCAGAATCTAGTGGGTTCTGGAATATTTTGACTGTTACAAGATCTTTCCTCCCAATAGCTCCTTGATTATCTGATAACTTTGGGTTTATAATGACCTCCAACATGAAGACCGATACAAAATATTTGTTTAAAATTATCTGCCATTTCCCTGTTCCACATTATCAGTTCTCCAGTCACATCCTCCAAGGGTCCCACACTTACTTTAGCCACTCTTTTATTTTTATATACCCCTAGAAGCCCTTGCTGTTTTTTTTATATTTCTTGACAATTTACTTTCATAATCAATTTTCTCCCTCTTTATTAGCTTTTCAGTCATCTACTGCTGGTTCCTAAAAAATTCCCAAACCTCTGATTTACCATTAGTTTTCGCTGCTTTGTATGCCTTAGTTTTTGATTGGATACTCTCCTCCATCACGGGTGGTTCATCCTTCTCATAGAGTCCTTCTATTCGACTGGGATAAATTTTTGCTGAGCATTATGAAATATCTGTTTAAATGTCTGCCACTGCTCATCCACTGACCTTCCCCTTAGTCTATTTTCCCAGCCCACTTTACACAACTCTTTCTTCATACTTCTGTAATTGTCCTTATTTAAGTTGAAGACACTGGTTTGAGACACAGGTTGCTCACCCTCAAACGGCATTTGAAATTCTACCATGTTGTGATTGTTACCCCCTAGAGGATCCTTAACTACGAGATCTCTTATTAATCCCACCTCATTACACATTACTAGATCTAAAATAGCCCATTCCCAGGTAGGTTCTGTAACCTATTGCTCTAAGAAACAACCCTTAATGCACTCTACACATTCATCTTCCATGTTACCCCTGCCAATCTGATTTGTCCAGTCAATACGCAAATTAATATCACCCATAACAATTGTAGCACCCTTCTGACACATCCCCATTATTTCCTGATTTATATTTTGTTCTACAGTGAGGCAACTCTTAGTGTCTATAGACAACCCCTACGCGTGAATTCTTCCCCTTGCTAATCCTTATTTCCACCCAAACTGATTGTACATCTCAATTTATTACTTGCCACTGCACTCATACCTCCCTTTATTAACAAAGCTACCCCACCTCCTTTTCCTTTTTGCCTATTTTTCCGGAATGTCGAATACCCTTGGATATTGAGTTCCCAGTCTTGGTCACCCTGCAGCCATGTCTCTGTAATAGCTATCAAGTTATATCCATATATTTTTATTTGTGCCATCAATGCATCAATCTTGTTACAAATGCTGCATGCATTCAGATAAAGAGCCTTAAGTTTTGACTTTTTACTATTGGTGTTCATTCCGGTTCTAATTTCTGCTGCAATCTTCTTATTAAATTTTCTGCCCCTTCCTCTGTCACGTTTTGATTATCATTCGCCTCTTCACTACCCTGCCCCACTGCTCTCTCATTTCTTTTTGACTTCTTAAACATCCCTTCAATTGAACCTCCCTCCCCCCACCAACCCACTAATTAGTTTAAAGTCCTATCTACAACCCTGTTTATACAATTTGCTAGGACACTGGTCCCAACCTTGGTCAAGTGAAGCCCATCCCAATGGAACAGCTCCCTCCTTCCCAGTACTGGTGCTAGTGTCCCATGAATCGGAACCCATTCCTCCCACACCAATCTTTAAGCCACGCATTTACCCTCTCTAATCTTGTTTACCCTACGCCAATTTGCATGTGGTTCAGGTAGCAATCCGGACCATTACCTTTGTGGTTCTGCTTTTTAATTTAGTAGCCCAAGCTGCTTGTGGTCCCTCAGCAGAACCTCTTTCCTAGTCCTACCTATGTCTTTGGTACCTATGTGGACCACGGCAACGGGATCCTTCCCCTCCCACTCCAAGTTCCTCTCCAGCCCAGAAGAGATGTCCTTAACCTTGGCACCAGGTAGGCAACACATCCTCAGGACTCTGTCTTTGCTGCAGAGAACAGTATCTATTGTCATAACTATGTTATCCCCTATTACTGCCACATTTCTCTTTTCTCCCTCCACTTGAATGGCACTCTGTACATGGTGCTGTGTTCAGTTCACTCATCCTCCTTACAGTCTGCGCCTTCATCCACATCGGGAGCAAGAACCTCATACCCATTGGACAAAGGCACTGGTTGAGGTTCCTCCAAAGCTAAATTCCAGATTCCCACACCTGCCTCACTTGCAGTCACACCTTCTTGTCCCTGACCACGGTCCAAATTTGATGTAATTAATCTAAGGGGTGTGACTGCCTCCTGAAACACAGTGTTGAGGTAACTCAACCTCTCCCTGATGTGTCACAGTGTCCAAAGCTCAGACTCCAGCTCATCAACTCTGACCCAAAGTTCCTTGAGCAGTCAACACTTGCTGCAGATGTGGTCGCCATGGATCGCACCAGCGTCCACCAGCTTCCACATGCTCCAGCTGCAACACATCACCTACTCAGCCATCTCTATTCAATTTAATTAATTAATTTGGATGTTAAATATTTAAAAATTGAATTTCTTAACTGTACTATTCAGTTGTAATAGCGCCTCCTGATTTAAACCACTTGGCCAATCAAAAGAGACACAGAAGAGATACCCGCCAATCCCATACATGTTTTCCTTTGACATTACACTTCGGCTCTGACAAGTAGAAACAGGTTGAAGGGGCTCTCTGCTGCTGGTTTCTGTCTCCAAAGCCACTGCCGTTCTCATGCAGGTCCACTCTCCATGTGCTGGGCTTCCCTCTCTGCTGTCGGTTTTTATCTCCGGCTGCCACTACCCTTCTCACTCAGGTCCACTCTCCATGTGCTGGGCTTCCCTCTCTGCTGTCGGTTTTTATCTCCTGCTGCCACTACCCTTCTCACTCAGGTCCACTCTCCATGTGCTGGGCTTCCCTCTCTGCTGTCGGTTTTTATCTCCTGCTGCCACTACCCTTCTCACTCAGGTCCACTCTCCATGTGCTGGGCCTTCCTCTCTGCCACTGTTTTTTTATCTACTGCCACTGCTGCCCTTCTCATGCAGGTCTGCTCTCCGTGTCTTTGATAGTTAACTGCCAATAAGGCAGTTGCCTGTTAAACTAGGCTATTTAACTTAGTTATAGGCTGCTAGTTCCAAGTCAGAATCTGACTTTCGGCTGAGGTTTCCCACCCGATGTGGAGGACGGTGCCATTTTGCTCACCCTGTATTACTTGCGAATCTCTTACTGCACTTTCCAAGGCCAGCATTAATTCTAGCACCTTCTTGAAATCCAGATTCACTTCAGACAATAATCTTTTCTGAATAATGTCCTCTTTCACACCACACAATAAATGATCTCTGAGCATGTCGTTCAGAGTTGTACCGAACTCACAATTTTCCGGTAGCTGCCATGTAGCATGCCATTGTCTCACCCAGAGCTATATTTCATGAATTAAACCTGAACCTCTGCATAGTGACTGAGGACTTGGGTTGAAAATGACCCTTCATGAGGTCTGCTAATTTATCAAAATTCTTTGAATCTGGGGCACTGGGTGCCATCAAATTTTGAGTTAGGCCATAGGTTTTGTTCCCACAAGTACTCATGAGGATCACTCACCTCTTCTTCCATAATCTCATTCACTTGAAAAAAGAATGTGAGGTGTTCTATGTATTGAGACCTATGGCTGGTTCAAAAGGATCAGTTCTCCAAAATTTTGGCATTTTGAGAGAAGATAACTTCTTCAATTCTAATGGAGCTTGCTGCTTACAATCACTGGGCGAGGTACAGTGCCGACTTCTTTCGAACTTGATTCCTTTGTTCAATCCTGTTTTATCCTCGTTGCCAGTTTGTTGTGAGGTGGCCAAGTTGTACTATTAGTAATAGAGTTGAATTGAAGACACTTCTTGAGTGGAAACATTAAGTTTATTTACAATATACTCAGCAGCAACTACGCGTGTGCTTTCAACGCCAACTCTATCTTGGCAGTGCCTGCTGAGGTAGTCCACACTACTCTCCTATTGGTTACTACAGATCATGTGATCTTCCTTAACAGGTATTATTCTTAAAGATACAATACACACGAAATAAAACCATAATTACTGCTGTGTACATGTGCTTGTCTGTGCACGTGTGTGTGTTGCAAGTGTTTTTACCTTTTTAATTTAATTTTTTTGAATATCTTTATTTGGGTGCATTTTTTTAGCACAATAAAAGCTAACCCTTTTCTTGTTAAAACTCAAGAAAACCTAGTCTGACAGTTCTTTACAATCAGCACATAAACAATTAACTACACATACTGATTTGGCACATTCATGTTTTAAGTTTCAAAACCAGTTACAATCAACCGAGGAGTGGGAAAAACAGGGGAGCTCTTCCACTCCTCCTCACCTGGTTGTAACAGTACAAATTGTAGATTTATATTAAGTACATGCTTTACCATACACCTTGAGAACCCTTAAGAAAAAGTGCCTCTCCTTTGTTAACATAATTTCAACATGAAGTTGACTGTTGAAACATAATTGCTCACTCCTTAAATGGCAAAATGCTGCATGAAGCCATAACTAGTCAGTCTCTCTATTAGCTGTCAAATTCCTGATTCACTGATTTGTACAAAATCAGACATAAATATGTCATTGTTGCAAATTTCAGCTCTGCACTATATATTCTCTTGGATTAGACATCACTGGTCAATTTTGTGACCAGAGTCCCCATCCCCTACAAGCAAGCATATACCTTCCTAAACTGCTCAATTTATAGTTATGTGATAGCATGAACAGGGCTAGAACAATAAAACGTGCATGCGTTGAAGACGGGATTCTCTTAATTGATGCCTCATACATTTTACCTTCTCTTTTGGAAGGCAGCCAAATGAGCAGTCTAGTGTAACAAATCTTACTGTAAGCTAAAAAAAAGGTCTATTTACATAAAATATGACAGTGCAACATGGATAATAACAAAGTATGTCAGTCTATGCCTGTTAATCAGCTAAACTCACTTTAAGGATACTAAACCAGCTGGCACTAACCTTTCTCATAAAGCAGTAGTTGTCAAATGTGGGTCCAAAGACACCCGGGGTCTGCAATACAGGGCTGACCTTAAGGAGTGAACGGTCACCAACAATGCATGGCCAAGTGTAAAGAGCGAGTGAACAGTGGCTTGAAGAGTGCTATGCACCTCAGATGCTTCTGCTCTCCTCCAGCTCTCCCTGTGCTCCCCAAGTGCTTTCTCCAGTCTCTTGCTGTCTCCCTGCTGTGCTTGCTGAGTGCTTCTACTCTCCCCTGGTTCTCCTCATGCTTTTCCCAGCTTCCTGCTCTCTCCATGCTCCTAGCTGCCAAGGATAGACTGGAAGACCCTTTAGTGAGAAGTAGGCACACCCATCTCACTGATGATACCCTAATTAAGTACCTTTCTTAAAAACATTAAAACACTCTTTACATGCACTTTCATAAAATGAATACTATATAATAGTCTAATTCAGATAGCTAGGTCCTTAATTTATAATGTATTTGAAGGGGCCCTTCATCCAAAAATGTTTGAGAACCACTATTTTAAAGGATTTACATGTTAGTAACTCAGCCAAAAGACTGCCTATCTCCATCTGGCTGCTTAAAATGTGAGACATTTCTACTGTATTGGCTGTTCCAAACTGCAGTCTGTCATTTTTTTTTCCAAAGAAGAGGAGAAGCAAAAAGCTTAATCCTGGCATCTCTGCCTTATAATGTACGCCATGCTGTCTGTTTAGCTAAGCCTACTGTTGTGCTCAATAGATAAAACTTATACAACATTTTAGGTGCAGCCCTCTCTGGAATGTTAATAACCACTCGCATTCTCTCCAACTTCTAAGGTATGATGAATTTACATTTAATCTAGCACCTCAGCTAAAAGTCTGAATCAACATTCCCAATAGCTTGTGTGTTTCTGGGAATTGATCCAAATGTAAGTTTTTTTTTAAATTTCAGATCTTGCAGCCATCTCCTTACTCGTGGGTCCTGGATTTGTCCTGAATTAGTATTTGAAGATTTAGCTGTCTTCAGTGTTTTTATACAAGTTTATTTCCCATGTAGGTCTCTGTCTAATTATATATTAAAATAAAAAAATCTTACTACTGAGGGTGAGCTATACCGATAATAAGTTTCCAGAAATGCCTGAAGTGTTTGATACACCTTTCAAACCAGGCAGAGCTGAAATCTCACCTTGGTAAATATGCGTTAGGAAACCTATTTATTGATAGCTTAAACTGTCCTGGAACCTCTTGAATTATGCACTGTGTACTGCATTCTTTTGCACATCTTAGTCGATTGTTCATTTGTCCTGGGCCACATCATCAGTAGGTGACAGTGGTGTAGTTTAGGAATTGCTGTCGGCACACGACTGCTACTTGTAGCTTGTGGATTAGCTGGTCCCTTTGAGGCTGCATCCATTTCTGAAATGCTTTTTTAAAAAAAGTTAAACATGAATATTTAATAAAGAGTACAGAGAACAAAAAAAAGTGAGAACTAATCCAAAAATAACCTTATCAAAGGGAGAATGCTTCATCCTTGTCATATTATGTTACTATCATTATTCTGAAGAAAGAATTAGGAAAAATTAGCAATTGTTTTGTAGAGAAAAAAAATAGTATTTTCCATGAGCACCATGAATGCAAATTTTACATGAAAACGTTAATGAAAGCAAGGCTCACAGGACAAGGAGATTGCCAGAACCTCTAAGAACAGCATAAGAGAAGTTGAGTTTGTACTGGGCAGAATCTTCTGGCTGATGTGAGGGTTGCAGAGCCCGCACGTCAGCGCTTAAAATGTCACGCGAGCGTCCGGAGGTCAGCGTGCAGCATCACGATATTTCGGTCGGGGGGCACATTCAGCAGCAGGACGCATGCCCGCCATTAATTGAAGGCCTCATTAAGGCCCTTAACTTTCCAATTGTCCAGGATTTTGAGGGGCCCGTGCGAACTTTAGGTTAGCGCACGGGCCCAATGGGCAGGCGGGTAGGAGATTTTTTAATAAAACTCATGCACTGGCGGAGTATGTGGACTCAGAGGGATTGTTCATGTTTTCCACAAAGTTTTAATTGCAGAGGGTGTTTTAAAGTTGCCAGTTTGATTGTTAGCAGTTCACATTGATTTCCAACAGCTTCTTGTGTACTTTGAAACCAGTCTGCAGACAGTAATCTTTATCGGGCCTGCAGCTTTCTGGAGGCCTCCATTTAGCCTGGGGATATGGGTTCTGACATCTCCACTGGAGGCAGCTCCTCTGAGGAGGAAGGGAAGGAAAGAATAAGGAGGAGGCCAGGACTGGACAATCAGCCTCCAGGGGAGCCACCTTTGGAAGGCTCGGCGCAGGCACAAGGGATGCAGGGCCAAGAGGTTGTCCAAGGTGGAAGGGGCCACAGAAGACACCACTATCCTGCTGCCAGGGTATACAGACGGTGAAGCAGCTATCTCAATATGTCTGAGGTGCAGTGCCGAAGGAGGCTCCGACATTCAAGGGAGACAGTCAACTATATCTGTCAGATAATTGGCCCTGAAGTATCTCCTGTGTGGTTGGATACTGCATACCAGCAGCTCTGAAGCTCACAGTTGTCCTCCTATTCTATGCCTCTGGCTCCTTCCAGGGCTCGGTCGGTGATCTTTGCAGTGTCTCCCAATCAGCTGTCCACACTTATGTCAAGCAGGTTACAGATGCTCTGTTCAGACTGGTATTGACCTTCATCCGCTTCCGCTGTGACCAGGCAAGTCAGGCACAGCGAGCCAGAGGCTTCGCGGCCATTGCTAGCTTCTCCCGCATCCAGGGGGCAATAGACTGTACACCTGTGGCCATCAAGGCGCCAGCAGGTGAGCCCCGTGCCTTCATCAACAGGAAGGGCTCCCACTTCATGAACGTGCAGATAGCGCGTGACCACAGGATGCAGATTCTGCAAGTTTGTGCAAGGTACCCAGGCAGCTCCCACGATGCCTTCATCCTCAGACACTCCCAGGTGCTGGGGCTCTTCAGTGCTCTGGCTCGACTGGATGGTTGGCTGCTGGGTGACAAGGGCTATCCCCTCCGAAGGTGGCTCATGACACATCTCCGCCATCCAAGAACAGAAGCTGAGCAGCGGTACAATAGAAGCCAGGGCACCACAAAGGCTGTGGTGGAGAGAGCCATCAGTCTTCTCAAGATGCGCTTATGTTGCCTGGACCACTTAGGGGTCTCACTCCAGTACCCCCCAGATCGTGTCTCTGTGATAATGGTAGCATGGTGCGCTTTGCACAATCTTGCGTTGGAAAGGGGGGACGCAGTTGACGATGAAGACCTTGACGCCCTGGATGAGGCTGCACATGATGAATCCAGCAGTGGCTCAGAGGATGAGGAAGCACAGGGCGATGATGAGGGGCAGCACGCCGACCCACTACTACACCAAGGAGGCAGGGACACCTGGGACATTTTAATCCAAAGAACGTTCAGCTAGCTCCACACACGTAGATCAGCAGGACCAGCATTGCCTGGCACTTCCACACATGGCACTTAGGTGCTACATCTTCCACCTCATCAGCTGCAACTAAGGGCTTAGTACATAAGCATCAATATCCACTCAAACACTCATGATATGTCTGTGAAAAAGAAGAATGCAGCACAAAGGAAACACCCTCAGCCATGGTCAGAAAAGTGGACTTTATTATGTCCAAAAAAATAACACTGGCTTCTCCATTGCAATAAGAAGAATTTTGTTCTCTATTCTAAGGCCAACACAAAATCACCAGTGAGAAACCCGTGGAGTGCCTAATGTGCCTTATGCTTATGTTTGCGGGTGCTACATCTTGGTGCTGCTCCATCGCTCGGTGTGGCTGGTGAGACAGCCTGTTGACTCTGCTGTCCTATTGGGCTCGATGACCTTAGCGGGCGTCCTGTGGCCCGTGGAGCCTGTGATGGCCCCGCCTGGGAGGGAGTGGCCAGTTTCAGAACTGGCACCTCCCCAGTTGTTGCAGCCTCAACGGGTGCAACAGTCATTGGCAGAGGAGCTGCTGCCCTCTCCAGAGCGCCCTGAGAGGAGCTCGCAGCAACGACAGGCAGCTGCTGCGCCGACGTGAGGTTCCATTTGACCTCCCTGCTCACCGCAGATGCATGGGCACCGAGCCCCAATGCTTGGTGCCCACATCTCCCACATTGGGAATGATCACCTGTGGCCAGTACCACTGTGAGGGCTTGCAGGTCGGAGCGTAACCCAATCAGAAGACTTTCCATTTGATTGAACCTCTTCTCCATGAGAGTCGCCAATCACTCAGTGGAGGAAACCTGAAGCTCTGTCCTGAGGTTCATGCCTTCACGAGCACTCTGCCTGGACTCCTCCATCGCAGAGACCAACTGAAGCATACCATCATGCATTCCTGCCAGATGCAAACGCGCTTGTCCTGCAGCTGTTGCATTGGTGACAACTCCAGAGGCACTCCAGTGCCAGACTCAGCATGTGCCTGGTCCCCTGCAGATCTCCGGCTGCTGGCTCCATCAGCACTCCCTGTCCCTTCCATCTCCTCCAGCGATCGTGATGTGCCCTCTCCACTGTGACCCGGGACAATAGTCGACAGTAAATTCCCCTTTGTGTCTGCACTGGTGCCTGGCTGGCTGAAATGATATGCCGCAAGTTACACATGTTGGGCCTCAGGTGTGGGGAGGGGCTGCGGGGTCGAGGTGTGAGTCACTCTGGTGGTGATGCTGAAATTAACAACAAGGACAGTGCATCAGTTAGCGTACAGTCAGTTAAACTTTTCATCCCTTTCCCCCCAAGCCTCATAAGTCACTCATTCTTCAAGACCCTAAGGAAACAAACATTGGTGGGGTGGAAGAGAGTCAAGAGGAGCCCCAGCCCTTAGACGCGCAAGCAGACAGGCTGGTCAGAGGGCTTCAGGAATGCCACATGGCATGTTATGTACCATTGGAGTGGGGAGAGTGCAGAAGTACCTGACCTAGATGCATGCTGGCCTGGATAGTTGCGGTGCTGAGTATATTTGCTGTGGATCACAGGAGATTGAGAGGTCACATTACTGAACTTCATACCGTTAGGAGGGGCATGGACCGGGTGGGCAGAAGCCAGCATTACCCCTTGGCACAGGGATGAGTAAATGTGGTGGCATTTATCTAAGTTGAGTGCCATGGGGTTGACAGGTGAGGTGCTGAGGACCTTTTGGACAGAGTAATGTGGGGCGTACTGGCTGAAAGGGTGGTGGAGGTCCCAATCCCCCTAAGGTGCAATAAGTCTTTGGCTGTGCAGCAGCGATGCCATGGCACGTTAGACCATGGGGATAGTGGTCACAAATGGGATAAGGTGACTTTGGAAGGTGGTGGAGACGCGATTCCTCAAGGGGACGAGGGATCTTTATGTATGACCCACACATCAGAGTGTCTCAGTCTGTGAATGAGCAGTGTTGCAGCATAAACAATTGCACCAACCATCAGTGGTTTGGATGGTAGGCAGACAAAGTGGATGGGGCTGTGGGCCTCATATACCTGCCCGCCAGACCCCAGCCTCACCGCCCCCGGCCGCCCTGGCCTCCTGACTGCTCCCCAGCTCCATGGCCTGCTCTTCAAATGTTGTGAGGCACTGAAGCAGGGTGTGCCCACCTCCAGTCCACTGGTGCTCCAGCTGATTGTGTTGACTTTTTGCCTGTAGAACAGAGAAGAGGATTTATTGGGGCTGATCGCTCATGTACTCTACACACACATGCCTCACCCCAACCACAGTGGCCCATCTGAGGCCTCCAGCGGCTCCTGCCCACACTACTGGTGATCAGTCCCCAGAGGATAACGCGGCTGGTCCCAGCTCCTCCCCCAATGACCACCTTGAACACATTCGGCGTCAATCACTTTGAATATCACACGGCTTTTAGCGCCCATGGCAAGGAGGCGCAACTAGGTGCGGTGCCGATGCCAGCAGATGGCACTTGGCCACAACACCTTGAGGCTCCCCTTGCACCATCTGATTACCATCAATATAACATGCATCGGAATACTGAGTATGTGTCTAGCTGCCTCCCCTGCAGGTTGCCCCCAGACTATGGAAATGCCACAAACACCAACATATGCTGCAGGGTGAAGTCATCTTCTCCTCAACCACTAAGGCTGATGTAAGCATGGTCACTATCTGTTTGCCCATCCAAAGTGCGGCAAATGCCCAATGAAGTAACGACAGCAGGACGTGGGGGTAGGGGGGGTCAAAGGCTAAGGCTACCTTCTGGAACAAAGGGCCAAGGCTGACATGGGTACTCACCCTTCCAGAGCGCAGCAAATCATTGAATCTTTTGTGACACTGGGTGCCTGTGTGCCGCACATCATCATGGGCGCTCACAGCGTCTCCAACCTCTTCCTACACCTGGCTGGTGATATGGGGGCCCCTCCTCCTCCCATCCTCCGGATACAGCACATCTCGATGGCTGGAAGCCTCTTGGAGGAGGACAGCAAGGCATTCAAAGGAGAAGCGAGGGGCACAGTGGCCCCCCCGCTGGCCTCTCCTGCAGCCTGCCCCCCTCCTCCTCCTCCTCTGCCCTTAATCCAGCATGTCCTTCTCCATGAGTGGCCATGGTGCACTGCCTCAAGCAAGCTGCCTGGCCACTCTTTATGCAGGCTGCCGGTTCTGTCTGAAGCCGCTCGCCCCCGAGACTATTTTCCTGTGTTCCACGGGAGTCGCTAACCCGCTGGGCAGATCTTAATTGGCCCGCCCGCGGAAAATAGCAGCGCGGCACATTTCTGCGGCGGCAATCGGCTGATCTCGCTGTACCCCCGACGTTCCTGAATATTTAAATGGGGCGGGATGATGTCAGAGGTTCCTTCCGACGTCATCCTGCGTCATTTTCGCGTTGGCGAATGGGTCCCGCCCCCAACTCGCTGATGGAAAAATTCTGGCCACAGTTTTTTGATTGGCAATAATGGAAAATGGCATGAAGGAAAACAATGGTACAGGACAAATAGGCTTTTCAAAGTTAAGCTTTTAATTCGATGACCTACAAGGTCAAACCACTTTCATTTTAATTCAAAGTATTTAAGTAATGGTTAAATGTCCTACTTTGCTTACTTTAAAGTTACTTTTTTAAAGTGATTTGTTTGGAAAATTATAACTGCTTAAGCCTCGTGATGGCTTCATGGTTTGGTGCCAGAAAATATTTTACACTTAATATCCTTGACTGAAGGCTATGGAAGATTAGATACATTGTAATTAGTTACCAACTAATACCATTCTCCTCTTTTACCACAATGTGGAAGTTTATTTGCATAAACCAATTGGCTCATTTATTAAAGCAATGAATTTGAATGATTTCAGCTGTTATGTCCCTCAAAAAGTAAACTAAGATGGGTAAATTGAAGGACTTTTTTTTTACCAAATTGTATTCGGAACTTTGATCTTGAAAGCATTCCCTCTTAAATCTACAATTAAATATACAATTGCTCATTGGAAGGGTTACCGCATAAACAGAACTTGCTCATACTCCATTTGACATGAAATCTAACCAGATTTGTTGTATGTAGATTTTTTTGATACACTAATGAACAACTTGCCTTGTACAGAACTGACACATCTTATTGGTTGTTACATATAAGAGAGCATTTTGGCGACAATTTCTTTGCTCTCCATTATTACTGCGTGTTGTTGTGCCAGTCTTGTAATTTCTCAATGTCGGTGCACCATTTCTCTTCAGCAGATGTCCTCCCAATACCGCATTTGGGTGATTGATATGCTAAAGATGTGTTCCTCACCCCTCAATTGTCTTGACATTTCACGTTACCTCCCTCGATAACAAAGCAGTATGGTTAAAATTGCAAATATTGACCTGAACCAGATCAGACAATTGGCACTGCATGACAGACTTTCTGTAAGTTACACAACCACAAAGGCACAAAATTGACAGCTTACAAGGAATTGTGGTGACATTTTTCCTGCATTCCATTATTTTTGCAAACTTAGCTTTGCCTCTGAAATAACGTTTTGCTATATTCAAAAGGGAATATGGATTAATCAGATGAGATATGCCAAATAATATTTTAATAAACAATAATGAGATTCACATTTTTTTCTCCAATGTTCTCCTTTCCCTTACTTTTCTGAAGTTAACCCATTCCTCAGGGTGCTGCTCCAGGAGTACTAATCATTTGTTTCTTTTCATCCACGTTGCTATTATTTATATGCAAATCATGAACATGAGTTTCCAACTGTGAGGGTCAGCAAAGCTCAGCCTTGTCCTGCTCAAAGTCCATGTCCACATACATGTACTTCCAACATTCCACAGTAATAGGTGATATCAATTATATTATTGTGTCAAGTCAGCAATCTGCACACTTCCTTTACTGTCTGCTCCCAAACCCCAGAAAAGTAAAGATGGACAATTTATGTGGCATAAGATGTCTCTGATGATGAAATAATATTCATGAGCATCTGTTAGGAGAAACTTGGCTATCCACCTGAAGACTTGGATGAAAGAAAGTAGCAGCTTGAGTTATCTGTCAAAATTTGTCTTCCTTTACCAATTGCATAAGCTGAACAAGTCAAATCTGATCATATTTGAGTCATATCCAACCCTACAGAAGTTAGAAAACTAGAATGACAACAATGACACAATTCACACAAGTCCATATGTGAACTGTATTGCACAGGGGAAAGGCAAAGGAAAAGTGTTTGCTGTTCCAGGGATGACTGGCAGGAGAATGATGCCATGAGTAAGTCAACAAAACAAAATCAGTGCAAAATAAATCCAAATAGAGGCAGAACAAGAAGTTATTGTTTAGACAAGTGATTTTGTTTGCAGCACATGAGTTGTTATTCCAAGGCAAAAACTCTCCATTGGTCGGAGTCATGCTAGCACAAAGGAAAATGGTTTTGGTTGTTGGAGGCCAATCATCTCAAGTCGAGGGCATCACTGCAGGAGTTCCTCAGGGTAATGTCCTAGGCCCAACCACCTTCAGCTGCTTCATCAATGATCAGTAATCTGAAGGTGGGGATGTTTGCTGATGGTTGTGCAATGTTTAGTGCCGGTCACAATTCCTCAGATACTGAAGCAGTCTGTGTCCATATGCAGCAAGATCTGGACAATACTCAAGCTTGGCTGACAACATTCATTCCACACAAGTATGAGGAAATGACAATCTACAACAAGAGAATCTAACCATCTCTCCTTGACGTTCAACAACATTGCCGAATCCTCCACTATCAACATCCTGGGGATTACCACTGACCATAAACTAAACTGAATCAGCCATATATGGGAGAATTTTCTCTATGTCGGGGGGGGTTTTGAGGGGGCAGACGTGGACTCAGCCGATTGGTGCTCCCCATTGGCTGGGCACTGCCATTTTACGTGGGCGGGTCAATTAAGGAAGTGCTGAGAGCTCCTTGTGCAGGTCAGGGGGGGTGGGGGGTTGCCTGAGTTGAGGAGATTACTTTCACAGAGGTGCCTCAAGGAGATTACTTTCACTTATAAAACATTGAATAAAGGTAAAAAAAAAAATTTAAGGATTTGTCCCCTCATGTGAAACTGTCACATGAGCTGGGACATGTCCATTAATCTTATTAAAAATTTTTCAAACACTGTAAAACGTTCATGAAACCTCATCCCGCCCGTGGATGAGGTTCCATGAAAAATGCAAAGGACGCCTAGGCTCTTTGCCTGCCCGCCAATCTTAAGGTTGGATGGGCAGCTCTACTAATTACTTTATTGGCTTTTTAAATTACCTGAATAGGCCTTTGACAGTTCAGCGGGTGTGGAGCCGACTCGGCAGCGCACCCACCGAACTGAAAATCTAAATGATGCGCGGTGATGCCAGGACACACGTCCGATGTCACTGCACGTCATTTTACGCCTGGGCGAGCAGACCCCACCCCCTCTCGCCTAGCCAAAGATTCTGCCCAGAAATTCTGTAGTGAGTAACTCATCTCCTGACTCCCAAAGTCTGTTCACCATCTGCAAGGCACAAGTCAGGAATGTAATGGAATACTCACCACTTGCCTGGATGAGTGCAGCTCCAACAGCACTCAACTCATCACCATCCAGGACAAAGCAGCCCGCTTGACTGGCACACCACTCACCATCATAAACACTGACTCCCTCCGCCATCAATGTTCAGGGGCAAGATGCAGTGCCACAACCCACTAAGGCTCCTTCGAAAGCACCTTCCAAACCTCTGACTCCCTACCACGAAGGAGGCCAACAGCAGTAGATGTTTGGGAATACTATCACCTGAACATTCCTCCACAAGTCACACACTATGCTGAATTGGAACTATATCTCTGTTCCTTCACTGCCACTGGGTCAAACTTCTGGAAATCCCTCCCAACAGCACAGTCACTGCACCTATACCTGCTGTGGCTCAAGACAGCTCACCACCATCTTCTCAAGGACAATTAGGATCGGCAATAAACGTTGGCCTTGTCAGTGGTGTTCACATCCCCTGAATGAATAATAAAAAAAACCTTCAGTAATCACTCTGAAGCCAGCATTTCCAATGCATCAGGGATTTTATTTCTAAAGTTATGATACTCATGCAGCAAAGTGTATTTATTATAAGTGCTAAGTACAGAAATTCCTGGGATGTCTTGCTGTGCCAAGTCACTTGTCCAAGTTATTGTTCTTTTAGTTTTAAAGTGGAACCTCCTTTGATTAATTATAGCCTCCAATGATTTTAAAGTCGAAACAAAAATGTGTATAAGATTCCCACTGGATCCTTGGCTGAAGGTCTGAGTGGTCACATGTTCCACCACGTATTCCCAGCAAGTGAAGGGGGTGCTGCTTGGGGAACAAGGTTACCCGCTGTTTTGGCTAATGCCTCCTGTGTGACACCCTGCTAGCTGAGAGACAATACAACCAGCTCCATTCCTCTCGTGAGGCCATCAATTAAAAACCTTATTAGTATTCTTAATGGATGGTGTCTGAGCGGGATAAGTTGCTACCATCTTACAGTATCAGAAGAATCTCCAGATCATCGTTGTTTGCTGCCGCTTTGACAGCAATGCAATGAGAAGTCTCATCCTGTCTGGAGGAACTGCAGCAGGAGCCTGAAGCAAAGTTAAGTGTTGAACTGAAATCAGTGGAGATTTCCTGTCTGGGTACAGCAGAGGGCAGAGAAATTCCTACTCTCCCAAGTATAGAAACCTTTGCTTGATCAAGAACCATCACCCATCCCATACCATCCCATCTCTCTCTCAACAACAACATCCTTTCCTTACCTGCCAATTAATGTCAAACATCATACACCACTAACAATGTCATAACCTGTCCTTAAAAGGCTGTGGGTCGTAGCACTGCTGTCTCCAAAAAACGTGATAGTCCATACTCCACAATGACTGTGCATAAAGTCATTTATTGTGCATTTTTCAATGTTTCTCTGAGCCTAGTTCCTGCTACTACAGTGCCTGCCCTTCCAAACGATTGATGAGTGATGTTTTTGGCTGTGTGATGTGTGCTTATGTTTCTTTGCAGGAAACTCTGAAGCAGGAATCTGTGTGGCACATCTGAATGCTACATTTTCAGGACGGCTACCTGGGGGCAAGGAAACTCTTCACTCTATCAGGCTGCACCACAACATCCTCCCCCTACTCACCACCACCAAGCCCACCAACCCTCCACCAATCTTTCCAATTAGCCAAGCTGATCAGATAATCTGTTAAGGAAGAGGTAACATTGCAGCCAAAGCCTCTACTGTAGCAGAAAGAGCATTCAGGAGAGGTGCAAAAGTAGACACACTTGCTGCTGCCACATGGCTCCATACTTACAGATGTCCCTTGAGCAGCCCCTCACTCCACAGCTGTTTGCATGTCAGCAAAGTCTTTCATGAGCACTCCACGCGTGTAGGTTGTGGAGTCCTCCATCCACCATATGTTGGAAGTAATTAGGCACTTCCCCCAATGACTTTCGTAATCACTGGTGCTCAAAAAGCAACTTTCTTTTAAATGAAGAGCCCTGGAGGTCAACTGTAGATAGAAATGTTCATACCCTCTAGTCAGGTGCTTCTTGTTCCTCTTGGGCTAGCTGATTTTGGTGCCCTTTAGCACCTTTATAGTTCTGACAGAAAAAGACTCTCCCTTCCTCTCCTCAATTCCCGCGACAAGATACCTTTGGTGTTTTCTTCAAAATGGAATATCTTGCTTCTTCCTGAAGTGCGACCAGGTATTACCAGCTTTGCTTTTTCAAATTGAGTAATAAATGGTGACAGAAAAATCATTCCAAATGGAGCTAGAGTAGTGATTCAAGTGTGCAGACAGAACAATTAAATATAAATGGCTGGAATTTTTAAAAAAATGCTGGAACAAAGACAACTGGGTGTCTCTTTAAGCAGAAGAATTTCCTCAGGTGTGTAGGAATGCATCCAACAGTATGCAGCAGGCGAACTGAGTCTGAAGTAAAATTAGCAGGGCTACAGCGAAAAAGTGAGGAGAGGGGCTAGACGAGTTTCTCTTGACATGATGGGCAGACTAGCTTCCTTCTGAGTGAGATGGGCACATGGAGTTTGGGCACAGATCAGGCACGATCTAACTGAAAGACTGAGCATGCTCAATGGGCTGAATTTTATTCCTCAGACACTACACGCACTTGTGATACCACAACTCTAATGAGTGTGACTCAGTGCATTGATTATCTATTGAGTGGACCACTTCTGGCGCACTGTTCTGACTATGCATTCCATATAGATCCCCAATCGCTCCATTTGTGTCTGACACTGGATATAAAGACAGGTAAACAATTATTAGGAATAATTAGAAAGTATGGATCACGGAACAAATTAGAGACAGCGCTGACATTTCATGAAATGGAGCTGAAGTGGTGCTTGTTTTTGTATCAGACTACTGCCATCTGGTCAACATTAACAGCTTTTTATGACAGAATTTTACACACGGTTGCCAGCAGAGTTAAAATTAGGACTTTGCTTCCTAACCTTTTCTTCCAATGAAACTCTAGGCAAAAGGGTACAAATCTGTTCAATGTTCACTTGATAAGATCATCAAGTTAATCAGAACTATTCCTAAACATGTCAAATTTAAAAGGTGCCGACAGAAGTGTAAATCCTCTCTCTTGTTATGTGGTAATCAAATTGACATTGTGGAGATCAAGTTTAACAATGATACACACTGCTTATTCTCAAAATTTGAATATTTGAACCTCTGAAGAGTAAATACTGAAAATGACCATATTTTGGTGACTTTTTATGCTTATTAAAGTCCTATGAATATTGCAGTGGACTCAAATTGCTTATGGCACCAATTGTCTGCAACAAGCATTCCTGAAGCCAGTTATAATCTAAGTTTGATCTTCATGTATTCTGTCCAAATAATGTTCTGAAAATGTAACCTCAGAGATGTTTGGTAATCCTGAGTTACACACACCCCTTTCACCTCCAGGATCAAACTCCTACTTCTCATCACCTCAGCTAAATTGAGGTTGCTCCTATCCATGACACAGCAGGCATGGCTGTGCCAGCTTTTATAATCTGAGACTCACCCATGTCTGTTGAATAAGAGTACAGGCACAGGAAAAGCTTGGCCAGAATTCTTGGCCTGTACCACACTTACCCGCAAACTGTGATCTCGGAGCCTGGAGAAACTTTCTCAAGAGGTGCAGCTTATTGTGAAGGGAAAAGTTGCAGTGCTGGGAAAGCAAGAATTAGTTAATCACAACAGCAAAGCTACCTTGCAAGGTGGGGGTGTGGGGGGCGGTAAACAGAGGATTAATCCACTAAGTAAATATCCATGGCAAAATTTGGTGTGGCTAAATTGCCCTGGGAGCATTTGTTAGTTCCTTGTGAACTTCTCATTCACATCTCAATTATGCAAATGTTCATTTCAAATTCCCACCCTTCCTTAAAGGAATACCCAACCTCACCTTTTTGTAAAATATGGCATGAAGGACAACAGAAATGAAGGATAATGAAGAAAAGTATCAGAGCAGTAACTCAAAAATACAAAAATGGGCCATCCAACAAATACCAACTAACGAATGGAGCAAAATACAACGGCTGCCCCAAGGTTTAGTGCGTCCCTCAGCACATAGTCCTGGACCTTAGACTCTGCCAGTCTGCAACACTCAGTTGTCAACAATTCTTTGCTCTGGAAGATGAGCAAGTTTCAGGCAGACCATCGAGTGTCTTTCTCCGAAATGATGGTCCCTCACCTGCAGTTGATGCTTGTTCCGGTGTGCGTCCCTGGGGACAGCTTGTGGAGCTCAGGGTCCTGGGTCACGGAGCTGCTCAGGATGAACCTTAACAAAAACCACTGTGTCTCTTTCCAGACCTGCTTTGCAAGGGCATATTCCAGAAGGAGCTGGGTCATGGTCCCTTTCATCCTGCAGCCGCCTCTGAGTATACATGAAGGTTCTGACAGGGAGGGGCCTTATCATCACCAGCCAAACTATGTCTTGGTGTTTGAAAGTTCTGGTGATGAGGCATTCTGCCAAATGACTTTGACAGATATCTCAGGGAACCATCTGACAGGATCCACCATCTCCTTTTCCTGCAGAGCCTCGATGACTTTATGTGTTGACTGCTTCCTGATGGACTTGTGGTCAAATTTTTTTTGCGTAAACCTTCCCATAAGAGACAGGTGGTAAGGCACTGTCTAACTGAATGAAATGTCCTACAGCAACATGGCAGCTCCCCCCTTCGCAACACTGAGGACAAATAGAATCTCAGACACTTGGGGCTGAATTCTTGTGATTGAGGTAGGAAGCTTGAGTCGGGAAATTTCCTGACATGGCAGACCCTTCTCTTTTAAAAGGGCTCCTGCCTATTATTTTTATGTCCTGTGGTGGCTGGGTGAAATGGAGTCAGGCCTGCCACCTCCAGAGGCAGTTTGGAGGCAGCCACGCAGGCCGCCATGGAGGCGGGTGAGTGCAGGTGAGTGTGCTGGTTAGAAGGCCCACCTCAATTCGCTGAGACTTTGGTCCAGTTGTACAAAAGGCTGTTAGGCCCCATAGTACTCTAGACCCCACCTCCCACCCACTTCATGCCTCCTGATATCCCATGCCACCTCTATGTCCCCTCATATCTCCATGCCAACTCCATAGCCACTCACCCAGTGTCCACTAATGTCAGACTTCAGGAGCCAGGTGGGGATGAGAAAAGATAAATGTCGAACAATCTAAGAGAGTTTTTACTACACACTTCCTACTGAAAAAAACTCTCATTCATGAAACACATTCAAAAAATTTAAATCCCCTCAAGTGATCAATCTATTGTCAAAACAAACATACTTCTATTCAGTAGCCACACCAAAGACAGCTAATCCTTTAATAGCATTTTAAAACTGCCAATCAAAATGTGAATTCAGTGCTCTGTTGGCACAAGCAATTTGGAGCCTTTGAAATTCAGCCAAGCATTCACAATGCTCTTAGCTGTAATACAACACATGGGAAATGTCATAAATAAAGTCTAATGAAACTGCAGGAAGAGATATCTAATTTTTTTTCCTAGCTACCCCAGGAGGCCTGTTAATCAATGCACACTAGCAGTCGGTATCTTTTTTTTTACTCTAACTGACAGCTGCAGCATGCTTTTTTTTTCATTTTTAAAGGACTGATGATTAAAAGCACTCCAGATCATGACACTTAACATACATTATCTGCACTTCAAGAGCATTTACACCTCCACCATAAAACTGTGATTCCCACATTGCAGGTTAAGGCCCTAAAACAGCAAAAATTGGAATGTTTGAACTCAGCTGTAATTTCAAATGGCTCTGCTGAGGTTGGGTTTCCCTTCTGCATGATTCACCCTCTCTCTTTCTCCTGCTGACAAAAATGGTATTTGCTAGAAATGGGGCTGGGGCTGCTGCAACTGGATCCTGCCCACCATTTTGAAAGGTCTTCAGAGTTGGCCTAAGTCTGCAAAATCTGACCCTTGGTGTTTGTGTATCAAGGGTCCATGCCCAGCTTGATGCAGCTGCACACAAATGTCCATCTTTAACCTTCAGTTAAAGTGGAAGATGCTTCGGGTGACCACCGTGTGCAGGAGTGGGCTATGGGCCAGACATTTGCCATGTAGAGCAACATTGAGAGCATCAGGCAGCTGATGACCAGGTTACAATACTTACCCAGTTCCTGTTTCGCCTTGGCTATTTGCTTCTGCCAGTTTTTAGCACATGCCCCATTCCCTCTGAATCATTTCCCTAGCACCTCCAGTTTGTCTGACCTGATGACGAAGGAGACAAAGGATTAGTCAGCCCAGTTCCCAAAGAACGTAACTTCATTCTTGCCAGGTTTTTTTTTAGTTTCTGAGGCTAGTTTGAACTGTTCACAGATGCTCATCAATCTGTGAACTGACAGCAGGTCCGAGCAGAGGATGGTGAGGTTGTTCATTTACAGGAAGGCTTTGACCTGAGTGCCAGCAGCTCTGAACTGATCAAATCCCACAAAGTCGAATAGTAAACCATGGCTTCTTGGAGTTTTACTCATCTCAAAGAAACTGCCAGCCTTTGTCAGGTCGTCCAGAGTTAGTGATTGTCCAGATTCACCTAAGACACCCATAGTAGAGAAAGGTCTGGGAGGCCATGCTGTCTGTGGGCTTCATGCCATACAGTTTAGTATAAAAGAATATGTCAGAATGCGATGACAATACAGTGAAGTCTTCTTCTTTCAGGCTGTTGATTACACAGATCTGTGTGTATACATTTTGGAAGACGAAACGCAAGCAAGTCTCATCCTGCACCACTGAGCAGACTCTGGAGTGGAAGATGCTCTTGGAAGCCCTTGAGGCAAACAGGATGGCTTGCTGACTCTTCACCTCTTGGAGTTCCTCCTTGACATTGACCTCCATCGACTGCTGCAGGAGCAGATTTTTCATGCTTCTCATCTGTGTTTCCCTCTCACCTTCTGAACCTTCGAGGATGATGATCTTCCTGATGTTCACTTTGATCATTTCTCAAGAATTCGTTGGGAACTCAAAGAGGGGCTTCATGATTCCCTAACAATTATATCTCCCCTTGGGTCCCTCATTGTTTTCTGGGGTCAACAGTTTCATGTTAAATTTCCATGTTCCCCTGCCAACCCTCTGGTAGATGATGGTTGGCAGTGGTCAGGGGAGAACATGAGATTGACATCGATGGACCTGACCACGAATGCTTGGATCACAAAGAGGAAGTCTATCCTGAAGGGGGCAGACCTGTCTGGCCTCAACCAAGAGTATCTATGCGGCACTCTGTCTGTAGGTTTGTTGAAGATATTGTACAACTTAAATGTTTGTGTTTTTACAAGCAGTGCCCTGGATAGCTGTTTGAAAATAGCAGGGATGGCAGTTCTGATTAAAGAGACCATTGGAGAGAGAAGATTTCCCAGAGGGGTCAAGGACAGAATCTTTGGCTAGAGATATGGAGCAAAAAAGGTGCAATTACATTGCTCAGTATACTCTATAAGCCACCAACTAGTGGGAAAGATGTAGAGGGATAAATTTGCAAGGAAATTAAAGACAAGTGCACGAATTATACAATAGTTGTAATGGGCTACTTTAATTAACCAAGCATATATAGGGAAAGTGGTAGCATAAAGGGAAGAGAGAGGCAAGAATTTCTGCAGTGTGCTCAGGAAATTTTTATAGCAGCATGCTTGCAGTGCAGTGAAAAAGGAGGCATTGCTGGACTGGTTTTTGGGAGTAAGGTTGACTAAGTGGATCAAATGTCAGTAGGAGAATATTTAGGGGACAATAATCATTGTATCATAAGCTTTATGTTGGCTATGGCCGGGTTTTTCCAGCCCTGTTGTGGCAGGATCCACCGTGAGAGATTCGGTGGCCCAGCCGAAAGTCCATTGGCTTTCTGTGGGACCGGATGATCCCGGCGATTGGCGGGGCTGGAAAATCCCACCTGATGAGGAAGGATGTGGAGTAATCCAGTGTAAGAATAATTAACTGGGGGAAAGCCAACTTCAATGGGGTAAGAATGGATCTGGCCCAGATAAACTGGAATGAAATATTAGCAGGCAAAACCATGACTGAACAATGGGCTGCCTTTAAAGAAGAGATATTCAAGTGCAGTCACGGTAAATTCCCACGAAGGGGAAAGGTAGAGCAAACAAATCCAGAGCTCCCTGGATGACAAAAGAGATTAAAATTAGGATGAAGCAGAAAAAGTGTGCTCATGACAGACATCAAGTGGGTAATAGATTGAGAACAAGGCCAAATATAGAAGTTTTAAGGAAAATTTAAAAAGCAAATAAGAGAAGCAAAGAGAGAATATTAGAAGAGACTGACAGCTAACATAAAACAGAATCCAAAAGTCTTCTCCGGCCATATAGATAGTAAATAGGTGGTCAGAGGAGTAGGAACCAAAAAAGGGAATTATGCACAGAGACAAGGGTCATAGCTGAGTATTAAATGAATACGTTGTACCAAAGAAGAAGATGCTGTGGAGATCCAGGGTGAAAGAGGAGGTGGTTCAAACATTTGAATGGTTTAAAATTGATAAGGAGGTGGCATTGGATAGGCTGTTTTAATTTAAAATTGATGAGGCACCAGGACAGTATGAGATGCTGCAACGGATACTGAAGGAAGTGAGAGAGCAAATTGCAGAGGCACCGGCCACAATCTTCTTCAGACTCAGGGGTGGAGCCAGAGGACTGGAAAATTGTAAATGTTACACCCTTGTTTAAGAAAAAAATGTATCGATAAGACCAGCAACAATCGGCCAGTCAGTTTACCTCAGTGGTGAGGAAGTTTCTAGAAATGATAATTCAGGACATTTAACAGTCATTTGTGCAAATACGAGTTAATTAAGAAAAGCCAACACAGATTCTTTTTTAAGGATAAATGATGTTTAACTAACTTTCTGAGTTTTTTGATGAGGTAACAGAGAGGGTAGATGAGGGTAATACTGTTGATGTGGTGTACATGGACTTCTGAAAAGCATTTGATACAGTGCCACCCAACAGACTTGGATGCAAAGTTAGAGCTCACGGAATAAAAGGAACAGTAGCAACATGAATACAAAATCGGCTGAGTGACAGGAAACAAAGAGTAGTAGCAAAGTTGTTATTCAGAGTTTAGGAAGGTTTACAGTGGAGATCCCCAGAGATGGGTATTAAGACCTATCAGGAAGAGATATTAATCTATATAATACAAAAACAAAAATAAAAATACCTGGAAAAACTCAGCAGGTCTGACAGCATCTGCGGAGAAGAATACAGTTAATGTTTTGAGTCCGTATGACTCGTCAACAGAACTAAGGAAAAATAGAAGAGAGGTGAAATATAGAGCTGGTTTAAGGGGGCTGGGACAGGTAGATCTGGATAGAGGGCCAGTGATAGGTGGAGATTGCCAAAAGATGTCATAGACAAAAGGATAAAGAGGTGACAGATGCTGTCAGACCTGCAAAGCTTTTCCAGGTATTTTTATTTTTTTTTTGTTTTGGATTTCCAGCATCCATAGTTTTTTGCTTTTAATCTATATAATGTTATTGGAAATTATTTTTTAAAATAAGTTTTTGATCTGTGTGTGTGTTAATTGGATTAAAGCTAGCTAGTCTGGGAGCTTTGATGTATAGTAGTTTTGAGATGTAAACAGTAGTTAGAGGGTACATTTGCATTTTGTTGAGCCGAGCATTCAAGAGTGGGAGTGAAATCTTGCACCTAGCTAGGGGACACCAAGCAACGTTTATATTACTAATAAAATTAGAACTATGAAAGGGGTTTTATTGTTAGAAAAGAACCTGGCGATACAATGAGAATTTATATTTAAAAGGGAAGGCTGGGTATAACCTGAGAGGAGTTTGCGTGTGCAGGTCAGAGGCATGTAAGATCTAAGCAACTGTAAGCCTACAACTGTCTGCAAAGGAACAAAATTGAAAGGAACCTCATTTTGAATTTGTAAGGTGAAAATGCTATGCCTGGTGTCTGGTTAGGTCTATTGGTTATTGTTGCATTAGTGGAGATTAATTTGGGAATTTGTTAAAAGTTATGATAGGAGTAATTTGTAGCCATATGTATGTGTTGAATTTGTTGTAACTTAATAGATGCTTCATTTAGTTTAATATAAAAATCTCTTGAGAACTGATGGTCTTATTCCTGAATTTAGAGCTGCAACTCAAAACATACCAATTGAAAATATAGATTATGACAGTTGTTTAAAGCTTCCCTCTGGGATTTTAAATAACTCAGCCTTTACCAACTGCTGTGTCATAACAGGACCTCTGTACTTCCTGATATACATTAATTGACCTTTATTAATTTCAATATTTGTGATGATACAAAACTTGGTAATATTGTGAACTGTGAAGAGGATAGTGTAGAACTTCAATAGGACACAGACAGAAAAGTGGAACATTAAATTTAATGCAGAGAAGTGTGAAGTGATTAATTTTTGATAGAACACAGAGAAACAACATAAGATAAAGGATACAACTGTAAAGGGTGTGCAGGAGCAGTGGGACCTCTGTGTATATTTGCATAAATAATTGAAAGTGATAAGTTTGAGGGTGCAGTCAAAGCATACAGCACCGTAGGTTTTATTAATAGGGGCATAGAGCACAAAAACAAAGAACTTATGTTAAACTTGTATCGAGCACTGTTTCAGCCTCAACTGGAGTATTGTGTCCAGTTCTGGGCACCACACTTAGGGAAGGATGTGAAGGCATTAGAGAGGGTGCTGAAAAGATTCATGAGATCAGGAACATCTGTTACATAGAAAAATTGGAGAAGTTAGGACTGTTTTCCTTAAAGAAGAGAAGGTTAAGAGGAGATTTGGTAGAGGGGCTCATGATCATGAGGGATCTGGTAACTGTTCCCACTGATGGTAGGATTGAGAACAAGACAGCACAGATCTAAGGTAATTGGCAAAACCAGCAATGATGGCACAAGGAAAAACCTTTCTACACAGAGAGGGGTTATACCTGGAATGCACTGCCTGAGAGTATGGTGGAGGCAGGTTCAATTGAGGCTTTCAAATGGGAATTGGAACATTATCTGAAAAGGAAATAATTGCAGTGCTACGGGGATTATCCAGAGAGCCAACACAGACATAATGCGTCAAATGGCTTCTATCTGTGCTGCAACCATTCTATGATTCTATGTGGTTATTGGGTTAGCTGTGGGCAGGATTGGCTGTGATACACTAGCTGACAAGACTCAGACATGAATAATGAACAATTGTGTCAGGTACCAGAGAATTCCCAGCACCCATGGAACATTCCCAATATGAATTAGAATCTTCAGAAGAAAAGAATTTGATAATAGGAAGAAAAACAATGTTACAGTCCATTTAGCCATTCTGTACACTGACCTAACAAGGAACTTTCTAGCTTTGGCTTCCGATTCTATTGTGAGATCATTACATGTTTGCGTAATCCACCTTGAATTATCTCAATGTGCTTTTGTAATCATATAGTAGATGATATGATTCTTTAACTCTGGGCAGAGTACATTTAGCACTGAATGCAGATATTGATTTTAACACAGGAAAAACAATCTGCAGAGTTCATTTAAACATAGATGTCCTGCTAATTGAAATCTATTAACTCACAGTGAATTTGTGTATAATTGAACACAAGCAGCCTGTTCGTAAACATCAATCAGTTGAAGCACAGTTATGGAATTTGCAAAATGAATTGCATAAATGATTGATTCTGTCCCCAGTGATGCAACTAGTAAAGGCGGTAAGGCCAGTTAAGTGATGGTGTGCTCTGTAAGCATTCTGGAGCATTTCTGAGAGCACAGCTCACTGAACTGAGCATCTGGATACATGATCTGTGAGGTGCTGAATTTAAGTGAGGCCACATTTTCAGTGTTTATGAAGGCCTCACAGGTAGATGGTGAAGCTCTAATTACAGGTTGTAATTTCAGGCATTCTCATGCAAATTGATCCCATCAGAAGTGAGTAATGCTATTCATCTGTTCACTCCGTTGGTGATGCTCACATATTTGAAATTGTTGCTGCTCTGGGCTGCAGGAGTTGGATGAACATAATCTTTCTAAACTTAGGGCTGGATTTTACTGTCAGCGAGGTGGGCGGGGCCCGCTCGCTGACACGTAAAATGACGCATGGTGATGTCAGGCAGAACTCCCGACGCCACTGCGCCCCATTTAAATTTTCAGGAAGGCGGGGGCACAGTAAAATCAGCTGCGCGCCCGCCGACCTGTCAATGACCAACTGAGAACATTGACAGAGTCATTAAAGTAATTATTGGACCTGCCCGTCCAACCTTAAGGTTGGCGGGCAGGCCAGGAGCCCCAGCTGAAACTAGAAAAAAACATGAAACCTCATCCATGGGTGGGATGAGGTTTCATGTAGGGTTTTTAAAAATTTTAATAAAGTTTTTTTGGAAATTATGAACATGTCCTAACTCATGTGACAGTGTCACATGAAGGAAAATGTTAGAGAAATCTTATTTTTCTATTTTGAGCTTTTTCACATTTAGAGCAAATCTCCCTGAGGCAGCACTTAGCCTCAGGGAGATGAGTGCACTCTTTCATGCGCATGCATGGTAGAGTGCACTCTTGGCTCAGGGAATCCCCCCCCACACTGCTTCCCTGTGGACGTCACGCTGGGCGGGCTTTAATTGGCCCGCCCATGTAAAATGGCACCACACCTCCGATCAGGGGCGCCGATCGGAAGCGTGCCCGCCCATCAACTTCCCCCCCGACGGGGGGAAAATTCAGCCCTTAGAATGTAAAATTAGACGATCTTGCCTTTTTTAAAAAATATTTTCATCTTCATTCTCCAAGTTGTATTACATCTCACTGCTGCTTTGGTGACAAATTCAGTTACCCTTATCCCAAAAGTCAAAGCCAATAACCTGTCATGATCAGAAGTGGCCTACATTTATTTCTTTCCCTGAAGAAGGCAAGCATTAAATGGTCTGGATTATGCTGTAATAATAACATTGAGGCTACCAACACTTTCCATTGTTGTGGCGTTAATCGGTTAGCAACCTTTGGTGCAGTTAAATGCAAAAGTTGCTGTCAGAGATTCCCCACCCTCCACAGGAGTTAACTGAAATTCGGAAGTTAAAGAGAGTGGGTGTTCATGGGGAAAGTGACGTCTCTTGGGAAAAAAAATGAATGAAACCATCCAATATATCAGTCAAAAAGAGAAAACGCAGTGAAGCAAAAGCCCACAAAACCGGAAAAAGTGCGCCAACTGCCACATTGAGAAGCTCTCGGTGTGGCGGAAAAATCCTACATAAGTGGGAAGAATGCCCAGCAGGGGGAGCTGAGTGTGAGATCTGCGGACAGTTGGGACATTTTAAAATAGTCTGCAGACCCAAAGTTCCGAGAGCTGATTGGAAGAAAGATAACAATGAAATCAAGTAAAGTCCAAGAAATGAAAGAGCCACATAAGAAAAACAAATAATTTTCTTAGGAGGAGTTAATGAAACAGATTAGTATATCATCCACAAACATCCACTCCCTCCACCACCAACGTACAGTAGCAGCAGTGTGTACCATCTACAAGATGTACTGCAGGAATTCACCAAGGCTCCTTAGACAGCACCTTCCAAACCCACGAACCCTACCATCTAGAAGGGCAAGTGCAGCAGATAGATGGCAACACCACCACCTGGAAGTTCCCTCCAAGTCACTCACCACCCCTTCTTGGAAATATATCACCGTTCCTTCCCTGTTGCTGGGTCAAAACCCTGGAACTCCCTCCTGAACAGCACTGTGGGTGTACCTACACCACATGGGCTGCAGTGGTTCAAGAAGGCAGTTCACCACCACCTTCTCAAGGGCAATTAGGGATGGGCAAAATGTTTTGGCCCAGCCAGCGAAGCCCACATCCTCCACAAATTAAAAAACAAAGTTGATGATATTGCTGATGAAAAGCCTATTAATATATTCAGAAATGAATTGTCAGCCCTATTTTCAGGCTTCGGAAAGCGGAAAACAGGTTATCACATAACCCTAAGGGCAGATGCTAAGCCTATATGTTACTTCATAAATACGAGGAAGGTCCTTTCCCACTCAGACAAGGTTGAGAGTGAGACTGAAAACATGTTACAACAAGGGGTCATCTTTCTAGTAACCATCCAAAGTGGTGTTCTGGAAAGGTCACAGTACCAAAGCTTAATGGTTAAATTAAAATCTCTGTGGACTCGACCTCAATTAAACAAGTCAGCAGAGAGCGAGATCCATCTGATGGCATCAATGGATGAAAGTATTGCTAAATTGGCAAAAAGCAGCCTGTTCACAAAACTGGATACTAACAATAGCTTTTGGCAGTTGCCTCTGAACAAAGATTCCAATCTGTTAACTATTCTTATCACCGATTTGGTTGTCATTGTTTTAACAGGTTGCCATTTGGAATTGCTCCTGTTGCTGAGATATTCTAAAAAGCAATGTCTCAGACCTGTTAGCCACGAAAGGAGCAAAATGCCATAGGGACAACAATCTCGTACATGGTTCTTTGAGGGAAAAACATGACCGTCGAGTGAGAGCGGTCTCCAAAGTCCGTCAAGAAACAAGTTGACATTAAATGACAAATGTGAATTTACAAAGCCTATGATAAATTTCTTAGGGCACATTGTGCAAGGTTTTTGAATTATGGCTGACCCGCAAGTCATTTGGGAGATCCCTCAGCCTTAAAACATCATAGAATTACAAAGATTCCTTGAGATGACCAATCAAGTAGACAAGTTCCTGTCATACTTGACTGAAATCAATGAGCCATTACAACAGCTGCTGAGACAAGGTCAACAGTGGTGCCGAAATGTGGGCCAGCAAAATGCTTTTGACAAGATCAAATTTCTAATTTCATCAGAAATTCAAGCACACTATGATCCAGAGTTGCCAACAATTGTAGCAGTGGATACATCATGTACAGGCCTGGGTGCAGTGCTGTTTCAAGTTCAAAAAGATGGACAAAGGAGACCAGTTTATTAACCTCAAGACCTCTCATGGACATAGAGAAGAGGTATGCAACCATTGAGAAAGAAGCAGTAGCAACAACAAGTACCAGCAAGAAGTTCTCTGTCTATGCCATGGGATTAAGGTTTAAAATTGACACCAACCACAAACCTTTGGTTACTCTTCTTAACCTAAAAGAAATTGCAAAAATGCCCCCTAGAATTCAAAGTTTTAGACTGAGGCTCATGAGATGCGATTCAGTTACTGAGTATCCTCAAGGGAAGTACCAGGTGACAGCAGATGCATTCTCAAGAATTCCAATGGAAGGCATCAAGCAAGAAAATGTAATTTTATTGAGGAAGTGGAAGCATATACTTCACTCATTAAAAAATATTTACCAGCCATTGAGAAGAGATTACAAGCAATTAAGCAAGCACAACAACAGGATGATGAATGCATCAAAATAAGAGTATCGCCAGAATGGATGGCTGGATTATATTCCTAACAACCCAATAATTTGCCAATATATTGAACAGAGAAAGTAACTCTCAATCATTGATGATTTCTTGGTTTTTAACGACAGGCTAATCATCCCTAAAACACTTCGACTCAACATTCTCCAAAAAGTCCATCAAGGTCACTTAGGAATAGTGAAATTCAGAGCAAGAGCCCAGCAGTCTGGTGGCCAGGCATCAGTCCCCACTCTATTGAAGAGTTAATCATGAATTGCCTTACTTGTACAGTAAATAGCCAAAAGCAGAGTGAACCATTGGCATCCTCCACTTTTCCTTTGAGACCATGGCAGTGCCTGGGAATGGATTTATTTGAGTTCAAAGGCAAAATTTTCATCATCGTCCTTGATTACTACTCCAACTGATTTGAAGTGAGTAGACTGCACAGCACCACAGTGGAGGCAGTCAGTACGTCACTGAAAAGAATCTTCATGACACATGGCATCCCAAAAATTATGGTGTCAGACAGCAGGTCCTCAGTTTGCTAATGAGCTGTTCTATAACTTTGGGCAGGTTTCATGCATGTGACTGTTCACCAGATCTCCACAGTCAAATGGAGAATCAGAAAGAGGAGTTCAAACAATCAAGGCATTGATGAAAAAAATGAACATATTGACTTAGCCCTTCTTAACTCCAGGACCTCACTGCTAAAAAGACAGATTCTCACCATCAGAACTATTGATGGGAAGACAGCTGCGCACACAACTTCCAGCTCTCCAACAAACACTACAACCTAACATTACCTCAGATGATTGTGAGACAGTTAGGAAGTGTGAGGAGAAACAAAGAGGCAATCAAGCTTATAATTTCAACTTTAGGCACAGAGCACGAGACTTGAAAGTGTTATTGCTGAGGGAGAGGGTGTGGATTTGAGATCAACAGACAGAAGGTATTGTAATAGAAAGAGGTCCACAACAGAGATCTTACAGAATTGAGACGGACCAGGGAAATATCAGAAGGAATCGAAGAGCCTTGATATCATTGGGAAGGAAACCAATGGAACCTTGGACATACTATTTAGATCTGGATGGAGACAAGGAACCAAAATCTCCGCAGCCACTCAGGTGGAAGACATGCCTGTTGAACAAAGAGCGAGTGCAGTTCGTCCTTAACCTTGGAATGAAATCAGTGCCAGATCAGGCAGATTGTTCAAGACACCTCAAAGATCAATCCTGTGAAACCTGAGACTTTGGGGGGAGGCGTAGGACCATGTATATATATATGTATAGATAAAGACTTAGTGGGGGGGGAGATGTACAGTAAAGGGTTAACATCAGGACCACCTGATACTGATGTAACGATGATGCAATGTCACATGACTAAGAGACTGAGAACTGGTGGGAAGTAGAAACACAGACTCCTGTAGAGTACTGAGATGTATATGGATCTGTAAATAAAGAATTAAAGAATGGTTTTTTTATGAATAACAGACTACGGTAGCATTCTTAGGGCAACAGGTAAACCCTAAAGAAACCCCATCTAGGCCCCAAACCCAAGATTAAACAGGGCACCACATGGACTAAGCTGAGCAATGGCTGAACATATGAGAGAGTGAGCGCCAAGGCTTTCAAACAATACATTGGAGATCTTGGTGAAAGAGGTGGAAAGAAGGAAGACATCCTGTTTCTGAAGTGAAGAAGGAGGCCTTCCAGGTGCGTGCTCAGGAGACAGTAAGAAGAAGTAGCAACAGACATCAATACCAGGAACGTCACTCCAAGGGCATGGTGCAGTGAAGGAAGAAACTTAACCACTTGACACATCTTGTCAAGGTGAGTTTCTCTTCAAATGTGATATCCTACCAAATGCATCACTAGTTTCATGCACTGTTCAATTCATTACACCTCATTAACCACCTACCAACAATCTCTATCAATCAGGCCTCAACCTTAAAATTCATGTGCATTACCTCAGTCTCACACACTTAACATTGCTGCAAGACTCATACCCACAAACCACAGCTTGCACATACTGGTAGCTATTCAACCATGATAGCCACATCACCTAACTATATTACAGGACACTCACTGGCACCTTCCCTCTTTCTTGCAGGAGAAGATAGTAAATAACAGGAGACAGCAGCTCTGAACTGGAGGAGGACAAGCCCATCTACATGTTTTAACCCCATGGAGGCCATAGTGCCACCCATTGTGGGAAGGGGCATCAATGAGGCTGTGGCTACTTAAGAAGCTGGAGGGGTCAATGATGATGGTATCTGCATAGCCAGTCCTGTTTCTCTCATCCCACTTCTCCCTCACTACATAATCTCTTTTGACTTGCATGCTGCTGGTGGTGTAAATATTCACTTCTCACTTTCTCCTCTCCCCTCAGCACACCCCATCTCTTGTCCCTTTTTCATTTCAGATACTCAAGAACTGGAACTTTTCCAGCCAGTGGAGGATGAAGAAGACACTAAAGATAAAGAGGCACGGTCATTCGATCTTACACTCACAGTCACCAGCTCGGGCACTGACACTTCAAATATTTTAGAGGCTGGAAAAGTGGAGGGATCTGCATGTGCTGAGACAATGTGTAAGGTGCACAGGAACCAGAGTGGAGGGTAAGGTGGGTGCCATTTTGCCAGAGGGTGATATCATGCATTATTTCTGCTACAGAGGAATTAGGTGAGGATGTTGATAGGTCAGGCTGCAGAACGAGGCTCATGGATGTACACAACCAAATTCTTGGTGCTGGAAAACCTACCAGGAAGGCCACAGTCATCGGGGAGCATGGAGAAGCCCAACAGCAACTTGACACTGGGTTTCGTGCAGAGCATGGAGTCTACCCTTTCCAACATGGAATGTGTGGTCACTTCCATCAGCACACCTGTGGAACCTACCCTGAGGCAGCATCTGATGGCCGATTTCACAGGTTCTACTGGAGCGCAAACAGCTTCTATCAAGGGTCTGAATCAACAGTTTCCAAACTGTCGGTTGTAGCCTCAATTGCAGAAAATGCAAATGGGGTAACGAGCTCCCCCTCCTCCGAGACTGTGCCCCTCACTGACTCCATGGCTCAGATGGTGCCTGGACCTGACCTTGCCCTGCTCATCCCCCAGTCTCTCTCTGCGAACCATGGTCTCCCTTCACTGAGTTTTGAATCCCGACCCCAACTGTGAACCTGGCGACGATCCCTCGCTTGCTGAGCTGTGGCCTGTCTGAGCCTAACTCTGTCACACTGGCATGACCTGGGCTCCAACATAAGCCACCTCAAAACCCACAACCTGCACTTTCACCACTGCCTGGCCAAGGTCCATGAGCTGGAGAAGCTCAGATGAATTAATGAACTGGTGAATACGTTAAAAAAATAATATTTTTATGAAGTACTTTAAAAACACAGATTTTTCATATTTGTATTATGTATTAAATGTTGGCAATTTTTATTAATTATATATTCAATGTTATAATGCTGCTTTTTTGCTGTTTTGTTTTTGTTGGCATTTGAGGTCATGTTAACTTTCAAGTGTTAAAATGGGGTCATAATGGGAAATAGTTTGGAAAGCACTGTTCTAAATTCTTCAGTGGAAGGTCAGGCTCCTGCCCTGCAGGCTTAGATTGCTTCCTTTATGGCTCTGGGTGCCCACTGTTCATAGCAGCTTCCAGGAGTCTTATGGCCTTCAACATATCCCCAGGACTGTTGTGGTGCTGCCCCTGGAGAGTGGCAGTGGCTCCATGGAACTCAAGCCTGCTTTTCTCTCTCTACTTCTATCCCTGCCACTTTGCCAGTGTCCTTGCTATTGCCTGTCAACAAGCCAGCCCAGACTGCTGCAGTCCAGGCCGAGATGGTGCAGCTGGGCCTTCTAGGCCCAGAGTGCTTGGGATTTCCCTCAAAAGCCATCTGCAGTCTCCTCAGTTCGAGGTCAGCAGCCTTCCAGCACCCTGCTGCAGCCACAGGGGAAGAACCTCATTGGAGTACGAGGAGAGGTAAAGGCACCTGGAAGACAGGCACTAAGGGAATGCACAAAGGTTTTTGTATGCACAATGCATTGGTTGGATTGATGAATTTAGATTGGAAAATGCATTTTTGTTCACTTTTATTTTCTGAAAGACATGTGATGATCAGCACACTAATTGAGCCTATATTTTTCATATTAAACTGTGTTAAATAATTTATGTTTTTTTGTGATCAGGAACATGAAGACAACAACTGAGGAATGGAATGTTCCAGACCTCCAAGGTCCTGCATGATATGTGTCAGTTGTATAATAAAATCACCAGAGATATTCAGGTTACGATGAGAAGGAAAAGAAAGGCTTTTAGCAGGTACAAAGGAAGCAAATCAGCGGAAGCATTTGTGGAGTACAGAAAGTGCAGGGTGGAGCTTAAGAAAGCAATAGGAGAGCTAAGAGGGGACATGAGAAAGCTCTGGCTGGTAAAAGTAGGGAAAATCCCAAGATATTCTATAATTATATCAATGGGAAGAGGATAACCAGAGAAAGAGTAGGACCCATAAGGGACCGAGGGGGCAACCTAGGGGTGGAGCCAGAGGACATCAGTAGGGTCTTAAACGAATACTTCACACCCATTTTCACCCAAGAGGATGAGGATGAAGGTATCAAACTTGGGGAGAGAGACTCCAAGGTTATTGAGCAAACTGATATAGGGAGTGACAAGGTATTGGAGGTATTGGTGGGCTTAAAAGTGGACAAATCTCCAGGTCCGGATGGTTTGTGTCCCAGACTGCTGAGGAAGGCAAGGGAGGAGATCGCAGGGGCTCTGACCCAAATTTTTAATTCCCCTCTGGCCACAGGGGAGGTGCCAGAGGACTGGAGAACAGCTAATGTGGTTCCACTATTTAAGAAAGGCTGTAGAGATAAGCCAGGGAACTACAGGCCAGTGAGTCTCACGTCAGTGGTAGGGAAACTATTGGAGAAAATTCTGAAGGAGAGAATCTATCTCCACTTGGAGAGGCAAGGTTTAATCAGGGATAGTCAGCATGGCTTTGGCAGAGGGAGGTCGTGCCTAATAAATTTGATTGAATTTTTTGAGGAGGTGACCAGGTGTGTAGATGAGGGTAGTGCAGTTGATGTAGTTTATATGGATTTCAGCAAAGCCTTTGACAAGATCCCACATGGGAGACTTATAAAGAAGGCAAATGCACATGGGATACAGGGTAATTTGATAAGGTGGATTCAAAATGGGCTTAGTGGTAGGAGACAGAGGGTGAAAACAGAAGGATGCTTTAGTGACTGGAAGCCAGTGTCCAGTTGCATACCACAGGGATCTGTGCTCAGTGCTCTATTATTCGTCATTTATATAAATGACATAGATGACTATGTGGGGGGTAGCATAAGTAAGTTTGCAGATGATACAAAGACTGGCCGGGTGGTTAGCAGTGAGGTTGAGTATCTTGGGCTACAGGAAGATATAGACGGGATGGTCAAATGGGCAGATAAGTGTCAGATGGAATTTAACCCTGAAAAGTGTGAGGTGATACACTTTGGAAGGAGTAATTTGACAAGGAAGTAGTCAATGAACGGCATGACACTAGGAAGTTCTAAGGAACAAAGGGACCTTGGCGTGTGTGTCCATAGATCTCTGAAGGCGGAGGGGGCATGTTAGTGGAGTGGTGAAAAAGGCATATAGGACACTTGCCTTTATCAATCGAGGCATAGATTACAAAAGTAGGGAGATCTGTATAGAACCTTGGTGAGGCCACAGCTGGAGTACTGTGTGCAGTTCTGGTCACCACATTATAGGAAGGATGTGATTGCACTGGAGGGGGTGCAGAGGAGGTTCACCAAGATGTTGCCTGAGATGAAACATTTAAGTTATGAAGAGAGGTTGGATAGATTTGGGTTGTTTTCGTTGGAGCAGGGAAGACTGAGGGGCGACCTGATCGAGGTGTACAAGATTGTAAGAGGCATGGACAGGACGGATAGGGAGCAGCCGTTTCTCTTAGTTGAAGGATCAGTCATGAGGGAGCATAAGTTCAAGGTGAAGGGCAGGAGGTTTGGGGGGGATGTGAGGAAAAACTTTTTTACCCAGAGGGTGGTGACTGTCTGGACTGCACTGCCTGGGAGGGTGGTGGAGGCGGGTTGCCTCAAATCCTTTAAAAAGTACCTGGATGAGCACTTGGCACATCATAACATTCAAGGCTATGGGCCAAGAGCTGGTAAACGGGATTAGGTAGGTAGGTCAGGTGTTTCTCACGTGTTGGTGCAGATTCGATGGGCCGAAGGGCCTCTTCTGCACTGTGTGATTCTATGATTCTGTGATTCTTTGTCCGAACAATGTGCTTTAACTTGTGTCAGAAGAAGCCACATACCACGCATATTTGGGAGGGTTGAAATTGGTCTGCACCGGGACTATGAAATGCTACTATAAAGAATCAGAGGCTGATTTATTATGGCACTGATCTTTTTTCTACTGAATTTCACAGAACAATAGTTCAAACTCTTTTTAAGGACTCATCTCCTAGGCCTGGGTTTTCGCTCCCGAAACAAACGCGCAGAGTAGGGAAATCTCCCGACTCATCTCACTTACCTCAGGGGAAAGAGTGCAGTGAATAACGGGATATTTGTTTTAGAGGGTGGGTCCAGGATAGATCCGGGCCCACCTCGCCCCAGACTCAGATCAGAGGGGGCCATAGGGGCTGCTGAGTACCGGGGTGGACTGGTTAAAAAGTCCACCTCGGTTCTCTGGGATTTTGTCCCAGTTGTTTTGTTGAATATTCGGCCCTCTCGGCCTCACCCACCCCCCCTCAACTTCCCAGGCCCATACATGCCAATTCATGCATCCCATCCACCTTCATGGCCCCTTTTAATGCCTATGTTGATATCGTGCCAAATTATGCCAACCCCTCCAGGCCTCACCCACCAACCTCTGCCCTTACACCCTCCATGCCAACTCACCCAGTATCCACAATTGGCAGATCTCAGAACCATGCTGAGATGAAATAAAATAAAGTTGTAAATAGCTATTACAGACTTCACCACATATTAAAAAAACACTCTCATTCATGAAGGAGGAGATGGTAGCATGGTTGTAATGTCACTGGACTAGTATTCTAGAGCCCCAGGTTAATGCCCAGGGTAAATGGGTTCAAATTCCACCATGGCAGCTGATGGAATTTTAATTTAATTCATAAAATCTGGAATCAAAAGCTAGTCTCAGTAATGGTGACCTTCAAACCATCATCAATTGTCATAAAAACTCACCTGGTTCACTAATGTCCTTTAGGGAAGGAAATCTGCCACTCTTTCCTGGTCTGGCATCCATGTGACTCTAGACCCATAGCAATGTGGTTGGCCCTTAACTGCCATCTGAAATGGCCTAACAAGCCTCTTAGTTCAAGGGCAGTTAGGGATGGGCAACAAATGCTGGCCTTACCAGCAATGCCCATATCCCATGGAAAGGTAAAGAAAAAAAAGCCCATTCAATACATTTAAATCCCCTAAAATATTTAGTCCCTTATAATAACAAACATTTGTATTCATAGCAAAGATGGCTAATCCTTTATTCATTTCTTGGAGCAGTCAATCAAACTGTGAACTTAAAGGCCTCCACCATGATAATGATAGGTTGTCAGGTTGCAGCCAAGCATCAAAAATTCTATAATGATAGCATTTAGGCTCATGCCAACAAACAGCTATTGAAACTGCAAGCACAGTTTCTTTTTACAACTCACAGAGTCAGGCAGGCTGCTTTTTAATTTTTAAAGGGCTGGCCATTTAAATAACTTAACAGCTTGACAGTTCCACAGATCTTATCGCCCTTCACAAGCATTTACATCTACTCTAAAAATTCGTAACTTGCGCACTGCGGGATAAAGCCCTCGCTCCAATGAAAATGGCGTCTGTTTGAACTCAGTACTGAGTTCAAATTGTCCTGTTGAGTTCAGGTTTCCCCCATGTGTGAGTCACACCTCACTCCCATCAGTAGGGCTCACAGATCCCGGTTTTCAGTGCCATTTTGGATGTGGTACCTCGACGAAAGTGTAGGCCTTAGTCTCATTGTTGCTCTTAATTAGTTTGGAATTAAAAACCTTGGCAATATTTTCCAAGTTAATAGAAAATGAAAACTGGCATGGCTGCTGATTCACCAAGAGCCTGTTTTGTGCAGCTGACAGAAAGCAGTTTCATCCCCTCGAATTTAGTTTTACCCGTTTTCCATGTAGTTTAGAAATTCAAATAGGAAATAAGGATGTGAAAAACAGTTGAACATTGCTGGATAGAGTAGGAAGTTATCACAGAAATGGAAATGAACTGCAAGGAAGATTGAAAAGAGACTCCATAGGCTAGGCTAAGATTGTTGACGTTGGCGGGTTTTAATTTTAGCTAGTTAACACGTGTTGTCTTGTGTATGAGACCGTTGAATTTTAATCCCAATGTCACAAAAGCTGCTTTTGATGACAATTATTTTTCTCCTTGGTGGCTGTGGTGTTCATCCCAACATATTGCGCTCACCTTTGGAGCTCTTATCAGGAACTCTATTAAAGCAGATGTCTGGCTTGCCCTGAGGGTATAAAAAGCAATTAGGGAGACTGTTCCATCATACTATCATAAAGCCTGTCATTGTGTCATTTACAGGAATTACCATATCTTCTCTTTCTCTCTCATTTCAAAGTACTTTCAAGAGAAGTAAGATTATTTTAACAGAATATCTGATGGGGGCCATCAGCAAATTCGCCATAGGACTGAATTTTGATGAATGCTTAACTGATCAGCCAAAATATTAGAGTTAAGCCAGCATTTTTGGACAGCATACAAGTTGAAAAACATTTTAACTTGGGATCCCACAACCCATTTAATTATCCATTTTCCTGAGGAATCATTACAACACAAGGTGTATTACACTAGTATTTACTGACCAAACCAGGATGGCTGGAACAGGCAATATATATTGGGAAATTTCAGCCTTAACTACTCCTTTCATGCAAGTTTCCGAAGGCCAGGAATTTTCTTGGAGTGGTTACAGCTCTGCCATTGTAGGTTTGCCGGACTTTTGCAGGAAACCAAGGGCTGCATTGAAGAGATTGTCAGTCTTAAGTCATTCCAATGAATGGAAGACAAGAATTTGGGGACCCTGATGACAATTGAATAGGATGCCTTTTGTTGTTCGATGTGATACTGGAAATTCTGCCTAGTCCACAAAAATACAACTCCAGACGGGGCTAGACAGGTTTGTTTTGACAGTCAAAGGAGTCAAGGGTTATGGGAAAGTGGAGTTTTGACCACAACCAGATCAGCCATGATCTTATTGAATGGTGGGGCAGGCATGAAGGGCTGAATGGCCTACTCCTGCTCCAAGGTTCTATGTTCCAAGGTTCTATGTTCCAATGGAGTCTAAAATCATGTTGGTTGGGTGTCATAAGCACACATTTAGAAATTGATGCTGTTGGATTATGGTAGTTTTGAAGGTGGCATGAACACGGGATGTAATTAAAAAGTTGAGCTATGAAACTTGCTAGAACCCTGGTTAGACTGCACGTGGAGTGCTGCGGATAGTACTGGTCTCCGTATTATAAAAAGGATACAGGAACACTGAAGAAGGCACAAAAAGGGTTTACTAGGATGATACCAGACTGAAACGTTAATAGGCTGGGACTTTCTTAAGAGTTGAGGGACAATAGTCCCTCTAGGTCCCACAGTGACCCAAAGTTCCAAGGCAGGCCAAGCATAAGTTGGACCCTTTAAGTTACTGTGTCTAAATAGCCGCACAAAAAAATTTAAAGGACCCACGCACTTGTATTAATAGGCCATGCACAACACAAAAATAAAATAGAGGGAATGTTGTTGAGGAAAGAACTGATAGATCTTTAAGATTATGAGAGGGTTTTATAGGGTTGACATCGACAAAATGTTTCAGCTTTCAGGTAAGACAGAATCAAAGGCCATTAATGTAACGTGGTCACCAATAAATCCAATAGGGAATTAAGAAGAAACCTCTTTATCCAAACAATGTTAGAAAGTGGAAAGTAGTTGCTGAGGCGACGACCATAAATGTATTGAAGGGGAAACTAAATAAACACATGAAAGAGAAAGAAAGAGAAGAATGTGTTGATGGTGAAGAGGGGTAAAAGGAGGCTTGTGTTGGAATATAAACACTGGCGTTGACCCAAATGGTCTGTTATGTAATTCTATGAAATACCTGAGGAAGGGAAACAGTTAATGATATCAGTTAGCCTTGGGCCAAGAAGCGATATTCAAATAATCAATCTGGGATTGGCTTAGGAGGGGAAATCATGGGAACAAATAATGAATCTCATGAGGTGTGTCCAATGGGGAGCAAACAGAGAAGTCGCAGAATACCTTGGAAGTCAGGGGAAGCACTGGAGGAGTATTCAAAGCAACTGGCAAGCAAACTGAAAAGAAAGTTAGCAGATATTTTCTGTCTTATTCACCCTAATTTGTATGTATCTTATTCTAACCAATTCATTCCTGTTTGCAGAGTTGGGTAAAATGTTTCATTAACTCACTTGCATCCATTTATAATTTGGGCCATTTTACTTCTGAACTGCATGGGGATGTTTGTTAATATGGTGAATATATTTTTGGTGGTATCAAAGTGAGAATCTCTGCTGTATTTAAGACATTGATAAAGCAAGAAAATGAATGGAATTAGGACAGGGGAGAGCGTCAGGTTAAACTGTCTACCATTTTCATTTATTTGAACTATTTTGCTTTATTGAATAAGATCTCACGACTGTGTGGAACCTTGTTGGGAAGGGAGACTTCCTTTAAGCAAACTTCTATGACTGCCATTGGACAGTATGGATTTATTCTCAACAGCCTGAAGTATATTTTACAATTAAGATTTTGAATATGCAGTACTCATTTTCAAATCTATCCTTAGAATGGAAGGTGAGAAAATAATTTGGACTAAATTATACGGCAGAAGGTGGGGGTATCACTGTATGATGTAAAGGAAAACTGTCTGTCTCTTTTTCCCTATACTAGGATGTGTAGTTAACCAGGTGCCCACACGCCAGTACTATGCATCAGCTAATGCTGCTACAAGTCAGGTCCTATTCCCCATACCTAGTAATGGCATTCTTCTGTTGAAAAATGTGTGGGCCCAATTTTTTTGCAGTAAAATTAGCTCTGTGCCTGTGTCCATGTAATTCGGCAAAGACACATGAGGGAGGAATGGTGGCTGTATGTGTCAGAGATTTGGAAAGAGTTGGAGCCATGCTGTGATAGTCAGCAGCCTTTACCCTTATTGTGAAGCTGGTAGCTTTGGTTGCCAACTTAGTAGGACAGTCAAAGCTGTTTGGCACAAGGTTACTAAGATATTCAAATAAAATAGTAAATATAGAAACCTATTCTTGTTTCAAAGGTTCATAATGATCCCTCAATTCCAAATGATTACTCACCTGACATAGAACACTGAGCAGTACTTATTACCTGAGCAAGAAATCCAACAGAGTTTATGACACATGACATGTAGAAACTGAATGCTTGAAACTAAGTTAGGTATCATAATGAAAAACATGTTTCATTTTACAAATGGCAAAGGGTGGGTGTAATTTGTGGATCAGTTTGACCATTGTTCCTAATTCATCCATCCACCATACGAGATTTAATAGTAACTGTAACACTGCACAAATGCAGGAAAATCCAGACACAGTTGACAGTCAACATATCGGTAATGTTGTAAAGCAGATGTCTGTCTATTGCCAATCATCATTTCATTATTTATTATTTGGCTGGCATTTATTCTAAATGAACACTTTTTGACCATCCTACTTCTGATTTTCTTCTTTCATGCCAGTACCCTGTCTCTATTATTGGTTTAGGTACATAGGTTGTTTTGCCAAACTTTTTATTCATTCACAGGATGTGGGCTTCACTGGCTGGGCCAGCATTTATTGCCCATCCCTAGTTGCCCTTGAGAAGGTGGTGGTGAGCTGCTTTCTTGAACTGCTGCAGTCCCTATGATGTAGCTACATCCACAGTGCTGAAAGGAAGAGAGTTCCAGGATTTTGACCCAGTGACCGTGAAGGAATGGTGATATGTTTCCAAGTCAGGATGGTCAGTGACTTGGAGGGGAACCTCCAGGTGGTGGTGTCTCCATCTATCTGCTGCCCTTGTCCTTCTAGATGGTAGTCGTCGTGGGTTTGGAAGGAACTGTCTAAGGAGCCTTGGTGAATTCCTGCAGTGCATCTTGTAGATGGTACACACTGCTGCTACTGTGCATGAGTGGTGGAGGGAGTGAATGTTTGTGGATGGTGTGCCAATCAATTGGACTGCTTTGTTCCTGGACAGTGTCCAGCTTCTTCAGTGTTGTGGGAGCTGCACTCATCCAGGCAAGTGAGGAGTATTCCATTACACTCCTGACCTGTGCCTTGTAGATGGTGGACAGACTTTGGGGAGCCAGGAGGTGAGTTACGCGTCGCACAGTTCCCTTCGCGCCCATACAGGGCTGTACCTTGGAGATGTATATAGTTATGAGTTGATAATAAATGGTTTATGTTCAACCATACAAGCTTCCAGACCTTTTAGTGAGACACCAAACAATTTTTCAACATGGTGGCAATGAAGGATGGGCCCCAAAATCCTGAAAGCATGAAAAAGTAAAAAAACTGCAGATGACCTAAACTGAAGACACAGCTGGAGATCACCTAAAAAATGTTCCAACGCCAGGCCTGATTGAACACAGAAGCAGAGTCAAGGGGCTTAGCAGATCACAGAAGACTGAGCAAAATTCAAAAAAGAAAAATGATTGAAGGTCAGAAGAATAATCCACTGTCCAGATGAAAAGAAGAACCTGGTGAATACAGAATCAAGAGATCCAACCAAATCACAAGAAGGGTGACCATAGTATAGTCAAAAGGCTGAAATTACTTTTTAAAATAGGCAGCAATCAGGATCAGCACTAGAATTTCAGAGTGCAGCTGCAAGGAAGCTGCAACAACAGCTCTACAGCTGGCACCATAATACATGGTGGACCTGCTCGGATGAATGAAAACAAAGTTTTTAAAACAGCAGGCTTAGCTAAAAAAAATCACCTATTTCATTTCCAGGCTTAAAGAAAACAAGTAGCTGGCCCAAATGACTTGTTTTGAAGGTTTCCTGCAGAAGGAATAAGTTCAGAATATAGCCCCGTCAGCACAATGGGAGCCGCCAAAACCTGACAAATGCAGGAAGAACAAGAACAGAGTGAAGGGGAAAAAATGGCTGCTGCAGTGCCGTATTGAAGAAAGAAAACATTAAAGAGGTGTTCCCCTCTTATGAAAAATGGCCATGGATATTAAATTCAAACTATCAGACCAATTTATCATGCAAGGGCCAAACCAGACACAAAATTGCGTGTCATGGAGAAGAAATTTTTTAGATAAAGGAGTACATCAAGATTAAGTCAGAAGTCAGAAAATGTACAAGTTAATACATTTTTCTACATGTTTGGTGTATTTGTGGATGAAGTGATCCTAATGCAAGGCATTGATGAATCCTCAACCAGCTTTGATTAGATATTAAAAGTATTTGTTTCAATCTTCAATTGTGGAGTTCACAGAGCTTAAAAAAGAGGGATAGAACAACCCCAAGAAAGCAACAAAAGAGCAAAAGACAATAGTAAACCAAACATTGGTGGCAGAGAGGCAGAGAACCATCTGGAAGCTTTGAAAATATATATTTTGGAAAATCCCAAAGTATTACCTTAACAGCAAAAGCAGGTGGCAGTGCAGAGCAAGCAACTGACTGAGAATGAAGGAAAGCTATATGATGTAACCCAAAAGGAACAAACCCTACAAAAGGAAAACAAGATAAGACAGAGAAAATGTTCATATCAAAACTGAATTTGAAGACTTAAAGCACAAGATTCAAGCAAAGCAGATATCTTTGAAAACACATGCTGAGCTAAAATCTTCAATGAATCAAACTGTTCAAGACCGGAACAAACAAATTTGAGTATCACAAAGGCACAAAAAGGCTTTGAAAGAAACAGAAAGGTTGAATATTGATAACAACCCAATAAGCGAAAATCTGAATCATGTGCAAACTCAGTATGTATATCCAGAAAAGCATGAGGAGGAAATAACAACCCTGAATTTCCATTGTTGGCAAAAGTTGTAAAAACTCAACCAGAAATACAGCCAGGCACAACAGCAGTTAGAAAAGGTACTCAAAGAAGTCACTGCCCTGAAAGACCCTTTAAATAATCAATACGTAGCCCTGAAAAAACATAAGGAGCTAAAAAAAATGTCGAATACTACCCTGGCAAAATCTGCATTGGAACTATCAGTAGTGACAAACAATGCACTGAAACGCAGCATCAGTTGACAAGAGGTCAACAAGAAAATAAATAGTTGAAAGAGCAGCTAATTGTCCTTCAAGATCAAATACAAAGGGACTACATAACCCTCCAGCAGCATGAAGAAATTAAGACTCTCTTGAACAGCAGAATGGAAGAGGAGCAGAATGAAGTTGAGGAGACTCTGCTGAATTACAAGAAAATTTAAGATGAAGCAGTTAAGCTTTGCAAAGAAAGGAAAACCTACTGAAGGGCCTTCACACCCCACAAGGATCTCTCAGGTCAAAGTTTGTTCCTATGGAAAATTATGAAGAGAAGCAACATAAATTTAATGTAACACTGAAAGAATTGAAGAACCAGTTGACAGAGAAGGCTCAGCAATGTTCCATATTCCAGGAAAAAACGGTGAGGCTGCAGTCAGACATCCAGGCATTGTAAGAGGAAACACAGTTATAGTGCATTCCTGTTGGAGAGTTTGAGATAATGAAAACATCATTGAACAATAGAGTTCTGGGACTGCTAATGAAACATTAGAACTGGATGAACATCAAGTATAAGAAGTATCTATTAAGTATCATGCAAAATGCCTGGAATAGTTGGTTGAATGCAGAATTAACACTCAAAACTGATGAAATTCTTGAACTTTGATCCAATCTGAAAAACATGAAAGAGCAAATCCAGACTTTAAAAGCAATAAAGGAAAATTCTAAGAAACAGCCTGAGGATCTAACGAGTGAATTGAATGAGTCTAAGGAGCAGTGAGTGACCATGGAAGCAAGATTCCAAAAGAAACTGAATGTCCAGCTGAAGTTATTAAGCTTGTATAAGGATTTTGTCGATAACTCTGAAACAAAGAAAACTGAACTCACCAGAGAGGTTGCTGAGCTGAATGAAAAGGTTCATAAGCTTGAAAATGAATTGGAAAATAAGAGAGTCAACAGATATTTGGCTACAATTGTGAAACAAGTGGAAATGAAGGTTTTATCCTTTGAAATGTCATCATCCAGCAAGGGCATGGCAGACCCCATGAAAAAAGAAATTCTGAGTACACTCTGGGAATGAGTGGAGTGAACATTCCATGTGAAAGGAAAGGGACAAACCCATGGTGTCCGAACAAAGAAGATGGGTTGTGGATAAGAAGAAATTCAACTCACAGGAGCGCAAGAAGCGAATCAAATGGAGACAACCAAGTATCATAAACATAGAATACTACAATTTCAATGCCAAACTAACAAAGTCAACCTCAAAACAACCGAGACAACCATTCCTCCAAACGTGACAAGAACAAGATCTGGAAGAAGTATCAAGGCTCCAGATCATCTGAATTTATGAAGTCAGAGACTTGAGGTGTGGTGGGTTTGGGGGGAGGGTGGAATAGTGGTAGTAAGAAAAGAAGAAAATAAGATTGTATTGTAAATATATTTGGGTAAGGACTTGGGGGAGGTATAGTGTAAGGGTATTTGGGTGTTAGAGTAAGGATTAATGTGGGACTGGGGAAACAGTACCACCCGTATAGTAAAGTAGGGAGTCAGATGATAGTAGACTGCTTCCAGTCAAGTCTGGAAGGAGACAGCAGGGAGACAGCAACTATGCAGGGCTGTAACTTGTAGATGTATATTGTTATGAATTGTCAATCAATGGCCTATTTTCAACCATACATGACTCCAGGTCTCTTTGTGTGACACCAAAGAACCTGACAACACACATCAAATGCTGCCAAGTCATTGGATTCAATAAAAGCTACCAAATTGCCATTAGTCCAACTACAAACATCGAAGTTCTTTGACCTTGTTTCCTGGCACAAGAGGTGCGATATGCAAGGAGCAGAGCCTCTGCCACTGACCCTGCAAAAATGCTGTCGGGAGGCTCCTGAACTTCTATTTTTCAAATGGGTGCCCACCACACGATATGAGGGCCATTCCTGCCTGCTAGAGAATGGGGCTAGGGAGTTCATCCACTGATGGCCAACTGTTTGGCTGCATTGGTAGCCCCATGGCCAATGTTTAAAGGGGTCCAACAGCTCCCTTTAGAAAGCATACTTCTCCTGGGCCACCAAAAAGCTCCAGCCAATTTCAAGCCCCTCCAAGATCACCTTCACCCCTGCTTCAGCCTCAACCAGTGTGGGAACCAACCCGTAGAACCGGCATGTAGAAGCAGGTTGCCAGCTGGCACCTGCAGTTGGTGAGTTAGTGAGGTCCAGGCCACAAAATGGCTCTAGCCTCACACTCGCACCAACAGGCTGCTCCACCAATTGGGTGCAACTTGAACGTTACCCACTTTCTTTGAAAGACTCGTTACCGTCCAATTTTCTGTTAATGAGAATCTCCTTACGATGCCATTGAGAAAAGTGAGAAGCCTTGAATGAGTAAGCACTTGATAAAATGAACACTACTGTGTTCCCTTTGCTTAAGTGTTTCTTGTTGATGCTACCTTGCCGCCATTGCTGCATCTCTTCCTCGTGAAGTGATCCTTCATCAAGCTTGCCAACAGATTCCCCTGGCATTTGCAAGTACTGTGTAATAAACCACGAGTGCAGGACAGATTTGTTGTAAGAAACAATAAACTTTATTTACAGATTCAAGGTGAGGCTACATGCTTGTTCCAAGACTAAGGCTAAAAAGCTCAGTCCCTAAGATTCCCCATGCTTAGGGCTGATTTGTCTATACAGTCACATGATCCCATAACTGTCAGAAATGGTTTAAATTACTATTACTACATTCCTCCCCCTTTAATTTTGTTTTACTCTCTTATTTACAAAAACATCTTAACCCATATTATACACAATTATATACAGTTCCTGCCATTATAAATTTAGTCTTTGAGGAGGTTTTCGGATTCAGGTAGAGTGACTCAACTCTACAACTGGAGGTTCTTCCATTTGATCGACTTGACCAGGAACTGCAGCATCAAGGACATCCTCAGGCAATGGCAGTTCAGAATTATTTACTCCATCAGAGACATCTTTGTCAATCTGGCACCTTAGGGGTTGAAGTTTCGACTTTGATTTCAGGCGGATTAACTGGTTGTTGGAGGGTTTCTCAACTTCTGAGGCAATCCATGTGTTTTCTCACTATTTTGTTTTCCATTTCTACCTGATAAACTAAAGGTCCTGTTTCAGAGACGATTACACCAGGGACCCATCTTGGTCTTGTTGCAAAATTTCATACAAAAACTCTCTCTCCCACAGTAAACTCTCCACCTTTACTCAAACGTCATGATTCACTTTCTGGCTACCTGGTTTCTCTCCACCTTCCCCTCTAAATTAGGGAATACTAGACTCAATCTTGTACGATGTCAGTGCTTCATTAACAATTCTGAAGGTGTTAAACCAGTGGTCACATGAGGAGTTGTGCGATAGCTGTACAGAAATCTTGAAATTTGTGCGTCCAACATTCCCTCCGTTGGTTTCTTCATGCCGGTTTTAAAGGTTTGTACGCTCTCTCTGCTAATCCATTGGAGGAGGGATGATACAGTGCTGTTCTGAAGTATTTAATCCCATTTGGGTTCAGAAATCTTTGGAATTCAGTGAAAGCCGTACCTTCATCAGACACAATAACTTCAGGTAAACCATGAACACTGAAACTCTGGTGCAGTTTTTCAATGCTTGCTGACGAAGTAGTTGATCTCACTTCAAACACGTCCATCCATTTGGACTGTGTGTCAATAGTCATGAGAAACATGGTACCTAAAAATGGACCTACATAGTCAAATGTAGCCTAAGTCAGGGTCAACCAGGCCGCTCCTATGGATGCAGTGGAGCTGAAACGAGCAATTTCTGCTATTGCTGACACTAGAGACAGTGCTTCATCATTTTTTCTATATCACTGTCTATTCCTGGCCACCAGATATAACTTCAGATATAAGTTCTGTTGAAGAGTCATATGGACTCGAAACATTAACTGTATTCCTCTCCGGAGACGCTGTCAGACCTGCTGAGTTTTTCCAGGTATTTTTATTTTTGTTTTTGTTTTGGATATAACTTCATGTCAGCATCTTCATTTTTGAAATACCAGGATGCGTAATATGAAGTTCTTCCAACTCTAAGCTAGAGAAAGTAAAAGTAAAGGGAGTAATTTAAGGGTAAGTCATGGCAAGGCAGCTTGGCCAAGTGGAATGCTCCTTCTGTGCAACGTCGGAATCAGGGACACTTAGGATGGAAAGTGAAGTAGTCTGATCTGAAACTAGGGTCCTAAATCTTAACAAAGGAAACTACGAAGGTATGAGGCATGAGTTGGCTAAGATACATTGGAGAACTTCATTAAAAGGCATGATGGTGGATAGGCAATGGCTAATATTTAAGGAATGAATGTATGCATTGTATCAGTTATACATTCCTTTCTGGTGCAAAAACACAACAGGAAAAGTGGCCCAACCATGGTTAACAAAAGAGATTCAGGATAGCCTTAGATCTAAAGAGGAGTCATATAAAGTTGTTCAAAAAAGTAACACATTCGACGATTGGGAGCAGTTCAGAATTCAGCCAAGGATGAACAAGTAATCGATTAAGAGGGGAAAATAGAGCGTGAGAGTAAACTTGCAAGGAACATAAAAGCAGACCATAAAAGCTTCTATAAGTATATAAGAAGAAAAAGATTACTGAAGACAAATGTAGGTCCCTTACAGTACAAAACAGGAGAATTTATAATAGAGGAAAAAAAATGGCAGAGCGATTAATCAACAACTTTAGTTCTGTCTTCACAGAGGATGAGAGAAGAGGCGATCTCATTAAAATGTATAATATTCTGACAGGGATTGACAGACTGGATGCAGGGATTATATTATTTTCTCTTGCTGGGGAGTCTAGAACAAGGTGTCACAGTCTCAGGATATGGGGTAGGCCATCTATGACTGAGATGAGAAACGTCTTCACTCACAAGGTGGTGAACCTATGGAATTCTCTACCACAGAAGGCTATGGAGGCCATGTCACTGAATATATTTAAGAAAGAAATAGATAGATTTCTGGACTTGAAAGGTATCAAGAGGTATGGGGAGAGCACAGGAGAATGGCATTGAGATAAAGGATCAGCCATGGTCATATTGAATGGCAGGGAAAATTGAAGGGCCAAATGACCTATTCCTGCTCCTATTTTCTATGTTTCTATATAACCACCGCCCCTTGAAGTTCAATGACATTAGCATTACTGAATCGCCCACTATCATCATCCTGGGGGTTACCATTATCCAGAAACTGAACTGGACTAGCCATATAAATACTGTGGCTAGGAATCATGTAATGAGAAGCTCACCTCCTGACTCCCCAAAGCCTGTCCATCATCTACAAAGCACAAGGCAGGAGTGTGATGGAATACTCTCCACTTGCCGGGATGAGTGCAGCTCCACAATACTCAAGAAGCTTGACACCATACAGGACAAAGCAGCCCACTTGATTGGAACACCATCCACAAATATTATTTCCCTCCACTACCGATGCACAGTGGCAGCAGTGTGTTCCATTTACAAGATGCATTGCAGCAACTCACCAAGGTTCCTTAGACAACACCTTCCAAATCCACGACCATTATCATCTGGAAGGACAAGGACAGCAGCCACAAAGCAACAGCACCTGGAGGTTTCCCTCCAAGCCACTCACATCCTGACTTTAAAATATATCGCCGTTCCTTCACTGCCGTTGGGTCAAAATGCTGGAACTCCCTTCTTTAACAGTACCATGGGTGCACCTACACCACATGGACAGTAGCGGTTCAAGAAGGCAGCTCACCACCACCTTCTCAAGGGCAATTATAAATAGGCAATAAATAATGACCTAGCCAGCGACACCCGCATTCTATGAATGAATAAAAATAAATTCCCCAAAGCCTGTCCACCAGCTACAAAGCACAAGTCAGGAGCATGATGGAATACTCCCCACTTGCCTGGATAAGTGCAGCTCCAACAACACTTGAGAATTCCATACCATCCAGGACAAAGCAGCCTGCTTCACCGGCGCCCTATCCACCATCTTAAACATTTACTCCCTCCACCACCAGCACACATTGTGCCATCTGCAAGGCCCACTGCAGACTCTCACCAAGCCTCCTTAATAGCACTTTCCAAGCTTGTGACCTCTGAACAAGGGCGGCAAACATGGGAATTCCATCAGCTGCAAGTTCTCCTCCAAGCTGCACATTAGAAATATATCGCTGCTCCTTCAAAATCCTGGAACTCCCACTCTAACTGCACTGTGGGTGTACCTTTACCACCTATACGGCTGCAGTTCAAGAAGGCAGCTCACCACCACCTTCTCTTGGGCAATTAGGATGTTCAATAAATTCTGGCCTTGCCAGCAATGCATACATCCCATGAAAGAATAAGAGAACAAGCTGATGTGCTCTGTACTCCATGATATGCATCAATTGCATTGTTGATGAACAGGTAAAATAACTAAAACTAGGAGAGGTTCAGCACATTGACCTTACATGGGAAACCACACAAAGACAGAGGGAAGGCATGGAACAGTTTACGCTCTAGGGTTGCTAAATCGGGTTGGGCGACGTCAGCGGAAGTGACGTCATGAAATCCCGGGGGCATGGCACGAGTGGGGAATAAAGTCCAAAGCCCCAGGCACTAGTATGTGAACACAGACAATGAGTATAGGCAGTATGTGTGTGACATTATACTCTAGATCAACCCATTTTTCACCTGACTTTTGTACATGGGCTTTCCACCGGGCACTGCCAACCAGCCAGTTTGAGTTCTGCTCTCTGGCTGGCTGAGTCTCTGGTCTGCTCCCTCCTGCGGGTTACCAGCATTGTAATATTTGCTGCCTCCTGGTTACAATATTACAGCAAATGGAAGCTGAGCCTGGGTGGAGTGAGCCGTCTGCGCACAAACTTTGCAAAATATAAATGTGGGAGCACTGTAAAGGGAGCCAACAACACATCACTGGCTGCTAGCACCTGACATTCTGGCACAAAGGCAGGTGGTACTCACAGTCTATCATCCACTACGTGCCAGGAACACCACGAAAATAATTAAATGGACCAATCCAGATTATTATGCAAGACTAGTTCATTTGGGCACATGTACATGTGTTCCTGGTTAAGCAGTGGAACCACGACTTCTGAGGTGCTGAGTTTACCATGGAAACTCGATAGATGCCGAGATCTGATCACATGGCAAATCATAGGCACAATTGTTATTCCAACACTCCTGATACCGGAAAATAATTGCAATAATGCTATGTGGAAAATGTACAAATAACAATTGAGCCCTTCTGTCCTGGTAGCACTTTTGTGATGACAACTCCAATCAATTCAAAGCCGCTGACATAACTATTCATCTTGCTTTCACTGTAAGACAGTAATGAAGCTTTGCTTAAAATGGCCCCAGTTGACACAAAGTCCTGTTTCACTCATTACTGAAAACGAGACTTAGCAATTATATCCAGTTGTATATCAACAAGCAACACAGGGAGGATGGCTACTCAAATAATATTTTGAAAATTGATATCCTAAAGGCACCATGTATTGTTTGCTGATTCATTGCTCTGACTGGTTTTTCCTTCCACAAAACAACTTGATCACCTCCATTCCCTCTTCACTGAACTCCAACTGAAGCACTCTAATGCAGTGCAAAGCCGCACTGCAGTGTAGATGGCTTGCTTTTATGGTGTCTGAATCTACCTTCTGAAAATCTGTTTAAACTATTAACAATGTTTTTCTAGTTGCAGCCAAAGTAGAGCCTGTATAACCCCTGTTTTAAAGTGGAACTAAAATTCACCTTCTCCCAATCCAAAGAGCAACTATTGATTAGTTGCTGAATTAAAGAAAGATTAGACTTTAGGTAGAAATTAACCCTTAAATGTCCCTCATTCACCAAAGTCCAACTGAAGCACTCTAATGCAGCCCAAAGCAGCAGATTCTCTCTTGTTGGAGATGGTCCTTGCCTGGCACTTGTGTGGTGCAAATTTGATACATAATCCAAGAGAATAGTTTCTGAATTTTGACTCACCAATTTCTCATGAATCAATTTCAGTGGTCCCCTTACCTCATGACCATAAACTAGTTCAAAAGGGCTAAAACCAGTTGATGCATTAGGAGCGTCTCTAATAGAAAATAACAAGAATGGAATTCCTGTACCTCAATCCTGTGCATAATCCTGACAGTATGCTCTCATCATAGTTTTTAAATCTCCTTGTGACTCCAGATGATAAGCTTTTGACTTAAACTGTTTTATCCCCAAACTGTTCATTACTTCCTTAAACAGCTGTTAAATGAAATTTGACCCCTGATCTGATTGTATTTCCTTAGGTAAACCATATCTTGTAAAAATTTTAATTAACTCCTCCACAATCTTCTTAGTTGTAATATTTTTTAAAGGTATCGCTTCAGGAAACCTGGTAGACACATCCATTATTGTCAGTAAGTATAGATTCCAACTTTTAGTCTTAGGGAGGAGTCCTATACAATCAATCATGACCCTAGTAAAAGGTTCTTCAGATGCTGGTATTGGGATTAAAGGCACCAGTTTAATCACTGCTTGTGGTTTTCCTGTTATTTGACATGTATGACAGGTTCTGCATAATTTGACAACATCCCTATGCAATCCTCAAGAAAAATGCCTCTGTATCTTTTCCTGTATTTTCCTAATTCCTAAATGTCTCCCTATTGGAATTTCATGCATAATCCTCAGAATCTCATTTCTATACCCTAATGAGATAACAATCTGATGCACCTCACTCCAGCTTTCACTTTCTGAAACATGATCTGGCCTCCATTTTCTCATTAAAATGTCTTCTCAAAGGTAATAATGTACTGGAATACATATTGCTTCTGTTTCTGAGTAAGCTTTCTGATATAACTGCTTTAATTGCAAATCATTTTTCTGTAACTCCATTAAACTCCTTGAGTTAAACACATCAACTAAGTTGTCCTGTAGTCCTTTCTTATCAAAGTTATCAAACACAGTGCAAGCTAATTGAATTTTGACACCTTCTTCTAGCCTTTGAACTGCCTGCCCTTTTTGTTTATCTTGTTCTTCTTGATGAGCTTTTAATCTCGTTATCAGAAAATTAGGAAACAATCCAGGATGTTCCTTCTGGAGCACCTCTGTTGAAAGCACTTCTACAGGCTGCTCGACTACCATAGGCATCACCCACATTTGTGATCCAGCTATATCATTACCCAGAATAACATGAACCCCTGCATTGGGCAATTTGTACACGACTTCAGTAACAACTTCACCTGTCCTCCATTTGCTCTTTAAATTTACCTTCCACAATGGAATAGATTTAGCATCTCCATGAACCCCACTTATTACCACCCATTCCTGCAATTCTCCCTCTGAACAACAAATATCACTATCCCACAACATTAAGTATTGACAAGTCCCTGTATCTCTTAAAATTTTAACATCTTTACCTACTCCTGTACACATGGAGAGACTTTGCCTTCACATAAAAAGTCTTTAAACATTTTTGCAATCTGCTCGCCAGAATTCTCTTGGGTAAATTGTGAACACATTCCCACTTCTTCACCTATCGCTCATTCTCCCTATTTTACCTGTACACAAACTACTGTTTTTTCCTGTACCTGCACCTCAGAAGCCACAGTACTTTTACTTGCAGAACTTTTCTGTATCCCAATAATTCCAACAGATTTTTCCTGCAATTTCCAACACACTGACTTCTTGTGCCCCACTTCATTACAATGAAAACACTTCAAGTTTCAAATGTCACTTCTACCTTCAGTACCTTCCTTTTTATTCTGAGAAAAAAACTTCCTGGAATTCCCAGCCACTCCTTCTCTTCCCTGACTATCTATCTTCCTTTCACCATCTATCCTTTTCATTTTTGAAAGGGTGATGAAAAAAAAGATTAGCTCTACAAACTAAAACATAATGATCAGCTAACTCTGCTGCTTGTCTTATAGTTTGAACCTTCTGTTCCTCCACATGAGTTCTCACTACAGAAGGGATTGATTCTTTAAATTCTTCCAAAAGAATTACCTATCTAAGAGCTGCATATGTTGTCTCTATTTTTAATGCCTGTATCCACTGGTCAAAGTTACTTTGTTTTATTCTCTCAAACTCAATATAAGTTTGCCTAGACTGTTTGCTCATATTCCTAAATTTCTGCCTGTAGACTTTAGGAACCAACTCATATGCACTTAAAATAGCCTTTATCACCACATCATAATTCATCGATATCTCTTCAGGCAGTGAAGTATATATCTCAAGTGCTCTACTCAGCAACTTAGACCATAATAATAACATCCAGTACTCCTGTGGCAATTTCATCGGTTTCTCTATCTTCTCAAATGAACTAAAGAACACTTCAACATCTTTTTCCTCAAACTTTGGAAGAGCTTATACAAATCTAAACATCTCCCCACTGTGTTATGGATTAAAAGTTTTCTCATCATCAGTGCTTTCAGAATCTGAGATCTCTTTTTTTAACTTCCAACCTTCTGAGGCTCTTTCTCTCTCTTTCTCTCTTTCCTTAAATTTCCGTTCCAGCTTCTTTACTTTCTCCTGCCTTTCTACTTGCTCCCTTTTAAAAGACATTTCTCTTTCCTTTGCTTCTAATTCAAGTTTTTTGAGATCCTTTGCTTGTTCAAATTCAAGCTTCTTCACTTCAAACTGGAGTCTCACTACCTCCAGCTGTGACTCACTAGTGTCAGGTACCACTTCCGACTGTAAATGCTGTGTTATACTTTTAGCTCTATCTGATTTCCTAGCCCCGCAGGTAACCCCAATTTTAATTTATCTGCCAACTCTGTTAACTTACTTTTGGTTATGTTTTGCAACCCAATCAGAGTTATAACTTCTACTCCCAGACAAGTTTTAGCAATTGCCAAAGTCATCTTGCAGTCTTACTTCTAAAAAAAAACCTCACCAATTCCTGAATTAAAAGTGCTTCTCATACTTGTAACCTTAAGATTCACCAATTCCAAACCAATCAAGGAATTACAAATTTTATCACGGTAAGAGTCCCCAATTGATATGACACAGCAGTTGGTAAAGGCTGAATTATTTAAAATCCCAGTCAGAAACTTTAAACAACTGTTATAACCTATATTTTCAATTGGTGTGTTTGAGATGCAACTCTGAATTCAGAAATGAAACCACCAAGCCTCCACAGATTTTTTATCTAAATTAACTTAAACATGTATTAATTTTACATGTTGTTAAATACATACACGTCTACAAATTACTACCATAATAACTATTAAACAAATCCCCAAATTAATCACGCCTAAAATCTTCACCAAGGCAACAATAACCCATAGACTTTAAACAGACACCAGGCAAAGCACATTTTATCTTATGAATTCAAAATGAGGTTCATTTCAATTTGTTTCCTTTGCATACAGTTGTAGGCTTACAGGATGCTTAGATATTACATGCCTCTAACTTCTACACACAAAACTCTTCTGTATATACCTAGCCTTCCCTTTGAATGTAAATTTTCATGGTATCACCAGGTCCTTTGAACGCCACCTCTTCTAAAATTAAATACCCTATCATAGTAACAATTTTATTAATAATATAAACATATTGCTTGGTGTCTCCTAGCTAGGTGCAAGATTTCACCCCCAGTCTTTGAATGGTTTATTCAACAAAATGCAAATGTCCCCTTTTACCTTACTGATTAACATCTATACATCAAAGCACCCAGACTAGCTGCTTTTAATCCAATTAGGACACACACAGACACCCGCAGACACAGGCCCCACTACAGGTCCAATTTAAAATAATTTCCAATAACATTATATACATTACTATCTCTTCATGACACTTTCCCATGAAGCTGATATTTGCTTATTTGAAAGATGACTACATAGTATTTTGAACTTTTTTATCCTCTCACAACTACGTTTCTAAAGCAATGAATTCAAAATTTGGCATCCAGGTCAAAGTTGTCTGAATTATATTTCTTCGTTTTTACACAGTGTAACTCAGCAGAATTTGAAGAACTAATAGATGTGTTCCCTGCTGCTGTGGTATCCTTGTTTTCACATCACCCAATGTTCTTGCTTTCCTATATCTATAATCTCCTTCAACCCCCAACCCTCTGAGATCTCTGGGCTCCTCTAATTCTTGAGCAACCCCAGCTTTAATTGTTCCACCATTAGCTGTCTAGGCCCTAAGCTGTGGAATCCCATCCCTAAAACTCACCGCCTGTAATAAACTTAGTGTACTAGTCAGGTTTCTTGTAAGAAACAGTAAACTTTATTTACAGAGCTCCTGATGAAACTACATGCTTGTACCAAGACCAAGGCTAGAAAGCTCACACCCAATATTACCCATGCTTAGGTGTGATTCATCTGTACAGTCACATGATCCCCATTACAGTATGAAAGGTTTAATTTGCAATTACAACATTCCTCTCACTTTTTAATTTTGTTTTACCACTCTTATTTACAAAAATATCTTAATCCATATCATACAAATGTATAGAGTTCATGAAATTATAAGTTTAATCTTTGGGATAGTTTTCTGATTCAGGTAGAGCGTTGCAACTCTAAAACTTGAGATTCTTCCACTGAATCGACTTGACCAGGAACTGCAGCATCAGCAATATCCTTAGATAAAGTCAGTTCAGAATTTTTTACTTCAACAGAGACATCAGGTATTTCTATTCTTTGTTGATCTGGTACCTTAGGGATCAAAGGTTCGATTTCGATATCAGGTGGACTAATTGGTTGTTGGAGTGCCTCTTGACTTCTGAGATGATCCATATATTTCTTACAACCCTGTTTTCCACTTCCACTTTATATGACACAGTTCCTGTGTAGTAATTGTCGGTTAAACCATTTCTTTCTTTTATGGGGATCATGTGACTGTACAGACGAATCAGCCCTAAGTATGGGGAATCTTATAAGCGGAGCTTCTGAGCCTGGGTCTTGGAACAAACATGAAGCCTCATCAGGATTCAATAAATAAGGAAGGAAATCTGCCAACCTTACCTGGTCTGGCCTACATGTGACTCCAGACCCACAGTAATGTTCATGATTCTTAAATGCCATCTGAAATGGCTTAGCAAGCCACTCAGTTGTATCAAATTGCTACAAAGTCTCAAAAAAGGAATGAAACCAGGTGGACCACCTGGCATCGGCCTATGCACCAGAAATGGCAATGGCAAACTCAGCCCTGTCAATCCTACAATGTCCTCATTGCTAACATCTGGAGGCTAGTGCCGAAATTGGGAGAGCTATTTCACAGACTAGTCAAGCAACAGCCTGATGTAGTTATCTTCACGGAATCAAATCTTACAGATAATGTCCCAGATACCACCATCACCATCCCTGGGTATGTCCTGTCCCACCGGCAGGACAGATCCATCAGAGGTGGTGGCAAAGTGGTATACAGTCGGGAGGAAGTTGCCTTGGGAGTCCTCAACATTGACTCCGGACCCCATGAAGTCTCAAGGCATCAGGTCAAATATGGGCAAGGTACCTCCTGCTGATTACCACATGCTGCCCTCCCTCAGCTAATGAATCAGTGCTCCTCCATGTTGAACACCACTTAGTACTGAGGGCGCCATGGGCACAGAATAAACTCTGGGTGGGGGACTTCAATGTTCATCACCAAGAGTGGCTTGGTAGCACCACTACTGATAGAGCTGGCCGAGTCCTAAAGGACATATCTGCTAGACTGTGTCTGCATCAGGTTGTGAGGGAACCAACAAGAGGGAAAAACATACTCATCCTCATACTCACCAACCTGCCTGCCAAAGATGCATCTGTCCATGACAGTATCGGTTGGAATGATCACCGCAAAGTCGTTGTGGGGACTAAGTCCCGTCTGTACATTGAGGATACCCTCCATCCTGTTATGTGGCACTACCGCCATGCCAAATGGGATAGATTTTTGAAGAGATCTAGCAACTCAAGACTGGGTATCCAAGAGGTGCTATAGGCCATCAGCAGCAGCAGAATTGTACTCAAACACAATTCGTAACCTCATGGCCCAACATATCCCCCACTCTACCATTACCATCAAGCCAGGTGATCAACTCTGATTCAATAAAGAGTGCAGAAGGGAATTCCAAGAGCAGCACCAGGCATGCCTAAAATGAGGTGTTAACCTGATGAAGCTATAAAACAGGACTACTTGCATGCCAAACAGCATAAGCAGCAAGTGATAGACAGAACTAAGCGATCCCACAATTAATGGATCGGATCTAAGCTCTGCAGTCCAGTCATGAATCATGGTGGACAATTAAGCAACTAACTGGAGGGGAAGGCTCCACAAACATCCTCATCCTCAATGGTGAGGGAGCCCAGCACATTAGTGCAAAGATAAAGCTGAAGCATGTGCTACAATCTTCATCCAGAAGTGTCAAGTGGATAGATCCATCTTGGCCTCCTCCGGAGGTCCCCAGCATCACAGATGTCAGTCTTCAGCCTCTTGATATCAAGAAATGGCTGAAGGCGCTGAATACTGCAAAGGCTATGGGCCCTGACAATATTCCGGCAATAGTACTGAAGACTTGTGCTCCAGAACTTGCTGAGCCCCTAGCCGTTCCAGCACAGCTACAACATCTACCCAGCTATGCAGAAAGTTGCCCAGGTATGTCCTGTACACACAAAAAAAAAGCAGGACAAATCTAATCCTAATCACTGCTCCATCAGTCTACTCTTCATCATCAGTAAAGTAATGGAAGGGCTTATCAACAGTGTTATCAAGCAGCACTTGCTTAACAATAACCTGCTTGCTGATGCCCAGTTTGGGTTCTACCAGGGCCACTCAGCTCCTGACCTCATTACTGCCCTGGTTCAAACATGGATAAAAGAGTTGAACTCCAGAGGTGAGGTGAGAGTGACTGCCCTTGACATCGAGGCTACATTTGGCCAAGTGTGGCATCAAGGAGCCCTAGCAAAACTGGAGTAATGGCAATCAAGGAAAACTCTCCACTGGTTGGAGTCACACCTAGCACAAAGGAAGATGGTTGTGGTTGTGGTCAGTTTCCTCAGCTCCAGGACATCACTGCAGGAGTTCCTCAGGGTAGTGTTGTGTTAATCTGATGTGTAATATACCTTTAAGAAGAATGTTATAATAGAAGATCACATGATCTTATTATCCAATGAGAGAGAAGTACAGGCTACCTTAGCAGTCTGTCGTCAGTAGTCAATGGTGTGTAGTCTAGAGTAAGAGTCTGTAACGTAGAAACAGGGTTTTAGTTGTTCGTACCCAAGTATAGCTACTTAGTTCTTTTGTAAGTAAATAGAATGTGTCCTACATAAGAACTGTCTACTGACCTCCTATGTCTATGGCACCAACTCGATCATCCCGAAACAAGCGTGCATCCCGGATCCATTAGTCCAACTAAACTAGTGACCAGGATCCAACAAGTGTCCTCGGCCCAACCATCTTCAGCTGCTTTATCAATGACTTTCCTTCTATCATAAGACCAGAAGTGGGGATGTTCGTTGATGATTGCATAATGTTCAGCACCATTCGCGACTCCTCATACTGAAGCAGTTCAAGTCAAAATGCAGCAAGGGCTGGACAACGTCCAGGCTTGGGCTAACAAGTGGCAAGTAACATTTGCGCCACACAAGTGCCAGGCAATGACCATCTCCAACAAGAGAGAATCTAAACATCACCCCTTGACACCCAATGGCATTACCATCACTGAATCCCCCACTATCAACATCCTGGCTTACCATTGACCAGAAACTGAACTGGACTAGCTATATAAATGCTGTGGCTACAAGAGCAGGTCAGAGACTAGGAATCTTGTGGCAAGTAACTCACCTCCTGACTCCCTAAAGCCTATCTACTATCTACAAGGCACAAATCAGGAGTGCGATGGAGTACTCCCCACTTGCCTGGATGAGTGTAGTTCCCATAATGCTCAAGAAACTTGACACCAACCAGGACAAAGTAGCCAGCTTGATTGGCACCACATCCACAAACATTCACTCCCTCCACCGCCAATGTACAGTAGCAGCAGTGTGTACCATCTACAAGATGCACTGCAGGAATTCACCAAGGCTCCTTAGACAGCAGCTACCAAACCCACAACCACTACCATCTAGAAGGACAAGGGCAATAGGTGTATGGGATCACCTGGAAGTTCCCTTCCAAGTCACTAATCATCCTGACTTGGAAACATATCGCTACTGTAACTGGGTCAAAAACCTTGAACTCCCTCCCTAATAGCACTGTGGGTGTATCTCCACCATAGTGACTGCAGTGGTACAAGAAGGCAGCTCACCATCTCCTTCTCAATGGCAACTAGGGATGGGCAATAAATGCTGGCCCAGCCAGCGAAGCCTACATCCCGTGAATAAATAATAAAGAATAAAATAAATAGCGTTGATGCAGCACCTCGCTTCTCAATGCGATTTATCTTAAGGGAAGGAAGGAAAAGAAGTATACTCACCAGCAATGCCTCTCCTTAGCAGCATTGACCCGTATGACTCATCCCTCGAGGACTGAAGTCCTGAGCGATTAGGTTTCTACTTTGTAGCTAACGAAATAGCAGCAGAGGAGAAACAGAAGGCAATTCTGCTAAGTGTCTAAGGGAGCAAAACATATAACCTATTCTGTAGTTTGACAGCTCTGAATGCGCCAAATTCCAGATCCTTCATTGAGCTAGTGGACCTTGTGAAGGGACATTTTCAGCCAAAGCCTCAGTGATCATGCAAAGATTCAAGTTTAACTCAAGTAGGGGCCACCGGTGTGACGATGGTGAGCACATTGTGAAGTTAAAACAGTTCACGAAGCACTGTGGCTTCGATGATACTTTAAACGACATGTTACGAGGTCGTTTAGTTTGCAGCATAAACAATGACTCCAGTCAGCACTGTTTGCTTGCAGATGTTGACATAGTCCTGAAACGTGCCATGGAGATAGTGCTGGCAATGGAGAGTGCTGAGAGGGATTCACAGGCTTTGCAGAGTGTGCGACATGACGTCATTTAGCAGCTAGGGCGGGAACCTGCCGCTGGGCCAGTAGGTCAGGGAGACAACCGTGAAGCTTTGGCATGGTCCCTACCGCCAGAAAAACAAAAAGAGATGCTCAAAGCATCACCAGTAACCCAGAAGTTAAAGTGTTACCATTGTTGGGGAAATCATGACCCTGAGTTCTCTAGATTTAAAGAGGTAGAATGCCAATACTGCTACAAAAAGGGCCATGTTGTTAAACAGTGCAGGGCTATATCAAGGCAGCCATTCAGACAGCAGGTCCAGTTAAATGAAGTGCACAATATCGATAAGCCAGACATTACAGAGGCTGACATTTATTCCCCATACAATCTGAAGGCCAGGAAAACTGAACCAATCACTGTTACACTTCAAGTAAATGGAAAGCCTCTGCTCATGGAGGTTGACACAGGAGCATCGACAACAGCGATGGGAGAACACATCTTTAAATATCTCAGAGAAGGTACCCAGCCATTGAGTTTGGAGAAAACTGCTGCTCCGTTAAAAACACATGCAGGAAAAGCAATACAGGTGAAAGGCATCACCTCTGTACCTGTATCCTATAGACAATAGACAGCCCAGCTGCCAATAATTGGTGCAACAGGAGAAGGACCTAGCCTTTTGGGCCGTGATTGGTTGAAAGAAATCAGACTAAACTGGACAGAAATTTTTCAGGTCAGGAGATGAGGAATTCCAGAGTTGCTGAAAAAATATGGCAGAGTATTCCAAGATGATTTGGGGAAAATCAAAGGCCTACAAGCAAAAGTACATGTGGACCCTGAAGCAACACCCTGGTTTTTTAAAGCAAGACCTGTGCCTTACACGCTAAATGAAAAGGTAGGTGCGGAATTATGTCGTCAGAAATTAGGAATAATGCAGCCAGTCCAATTTTCAGAATGGGCAGCACCCATAGTCCCTGCGGGGGTTATAAATTAACTGTGAACAAGGCTGCGAAATTAAACAAATACCCAATCCCAAAGATTGAAGATCTGTATGCTAAACTCACAGGAGGAAGCTCCTACACTAAACTGGGCATGAGCCATGTGTATCAACAGCTCGAGCTGGACAACACATCAAGAAGTTATATCACCATAAACACGCACAAAGGCCTATACTAACATACACGCCTACCCCTTGGTGTATCCTCTGCCTGTGCAATTTTCCCAAGAACCATGGAAAGCTTACTACGAAGACTTCCCTGAGTTATACTGTACCTGGGTGATGTCCTGATCACAGGATCCACAGAAGCACAACATGTGGTTAAACTGGAAGAGGTTCTGAAGAGATTTTTAGAGGTTCGCATTCGTTTAAAAAAGGAAAAGTGCACCTTCCAAGCAAAGGAAATTGCATATCTGGGTCATCAAGTGCATGCCCAAGGATTGCGTGCATTGGAGGAGAAAGTCAGGGCAATCAAGGAAGTGCCCTCTTCTACCAAAATCATGGAGTTTATGTCTTTATTGAGCATGGTAAACTATTACGGTAAATTTTTGCCTAATCTATCTACAATGTTAGCCCCTTTACACTTATTATTGAAGAAGAACCACAGATGGTCCTGGAAGGCACAGTAAGAGTAAGCTTTCCCAAGAGTGAAGAAGCTTTTACACTCTTGTGTCTGCTAGTGCACAATGAGCCGTCTAAGGAATTGATACTCACTTGTGATGCATCGCCCCACGGAGTGGAGGAGTATTGTTACACAAGATGGAGGATGGATCTGAAAGGAAATGTATCCAGAACATTTTCTACAATTGAGACAGGTTACTTACAAATTTGAAAAAACGGGCTTATGTATTGTTTTTGGAGTAAAGAATTTCCATCAATATTTGCACAGTCGATATTTCAACATATTGTCACATCATAAACCACTGTTGGGTTTGTTTAGTGAAGATAAGGCAATCCCATTAATAGCCTCTGCTAGAATGCAAAGGTGGGCTTTAATTGTGTCGGCATCCGAGTACACTTTTATGCACCATCTAGGTCTACATATAGCAAATTTCAGACATCCTAAGTTGTTTCCTTGTTGGATTGAGTGCCCTGGTTTGTTGGGGCCAAAGGATCCGAGTTGCACACTTGTTTCAGGGTGGCCGAGTTGGTACCAAGACAGAGAAGATCGGAACATGTTCTGTTTATTTACAAAAGGTACTCAGCAACTACACTTGCGTGCTTACAACTCAAAATTTTGTCTTCACTCTTCAGACTCCAACTCAAGACCACTCTACAGAGGTAGCCCATACTACTCTGTTATTGGGTATCAAGATCATGTGAACTTACATTATAATGTTTGTCTTAAAGGTATATTACACATCAGATTACTAAATCCCTCCCCTTTTACTCAGAAATACATTTTATAATTTTTCTCAAAATATCACATTATTCACACAGGAAAATAATTTACAAAGTCAGTCTTTCTGGGGATTTCCTTTTAAGTGTCGAATGTCTCAGCTCTACAACTTCTGATGTTTTATCTGAAACCTCCTTTACTGTAGTCGTCTGAGCATCTGGTTCTTCAGTAGGTACCTGCAAATCTGTTTCTTAGACTCTTTCAAGTACAGTCAGCCCTTCAGACACATCTGTACTCGCTTGAGTTCTTTCAGCAGGAGGTGTTGATTCAGTCACGCACACTGGTGGAATCATTTCTGGGTATTTTGTTTCTCCTCTTCTTATATGATCCACATGTCTCCCTATGACTCGATCTTCCACTTTCACATGGTAGGAAAGAGGTCCCATTACTGCTCTTATTTCAACAAACAACCATGTTGATCCCTCTCTAAAACTTTTCACAAATCCTTTCTCTCCTACGTTAAACGTCCTGTCACCACTGTGACAGTCATGTCCAATTTTCTGACTTCCATAACTTCTTTCCACCTTCTCCCCAAGTTTGGCATAATTAGGCTCAATCTTGATTGGAGATGGCGCTTCATCAACAATTCCGCAGGTGTGACACCTGTTATCGTATGAGGGGTGGTTCTATAATGGGAAAGAAAACATGCTAATTTAGTCGCTATAGAATTTCCAGGCAATTTCTTCATACCAGATTTGAACATCTGAACTGCTGACTTGGCCAGTTCATTTGAAGAAGGTGGTATGGTGAAGTTTTGACATGAGCAATACTGTGGAGACTGATAAATCAGTGAAATTCAGCACCCGTGGGTACTGTTCCATTGTCCGATATGAGCACTTCAAGTAGTCTGTTGATTACAAAACTTTGTCGTAACTTGTCTATTGTAGATGTCGGCGACCTCACTTCATAGATGTCCATCCATTTTGAATGAACGTCAATGATAAGTAGAAACATTCTTCCCATAAAAGGTCCCACATAGTCGATGTGTACTTGTACCCATGGCCTTCCTGGCCACCCCATGGGTGTAACGGAGCTGTTGCAGGTAATTTTCGTACTTGCTGACACTGCATACAACTTCGCACTAAGTTTTCTATTTCTCCATCCATTCCCAACCACCACTCACTATTGCCTTCATTTTGGAAATTCCAGGATGTGCACTGTGAAGTTCAGAGAACAATGGCTTCCGTCCTTTAGGAGGATCAATAACTCATGCTCCCCACAATAAGATACCTTCCTGGCTGGTTATTTCATATCTTCTCTGGAAATACGGTTTCATTTCATCAGATTCTTGTTCTTGTGACCAACCATGAAGAACTTGATCTCACACTTTGGATAAGACTGGGTCTCCATTTGTTCAATCTTTAATCTTTGTAGCACATATTGGTGATGAGTCCAGGAAGTTCAATAATAAAACCAATTCTTGAGGAATTGGAACATCCTCATCTTTTACTTGCAAGGGCAAACAACTGAGTGCATCTGCGTTTGCAATTTGACTTCCAGGTCTATGAATGAAAATATACTCATACGCTGCTACGATCAATGTCCATCTTTGTACCCTTGCTGAGGCTTTAGGAGGTATAGCCTTATCTTCACTGAATAATCCCAATAATGGCTTGTGGTCCGATATGATAGTAAAATGACAACCGTGTACATATTGTGGAACTTTTTAACATCGAAAATGATTGATAGACCTTCTTTTTCTATTTGAGAGTAACCTTTTCCAGCAGTATTGAATGTTCTCAAAACATATACTACAGGTCGGTCAGATCCATTATCCATTCAATGGGAACGCACTGCTCCCACTCCCACACATTAATATCTACTCTTTTTTGGGGTCAAAATGTACTAGAAGTGTAAATGATTGTGACAACTGTTTCACTTTTGTGAAAGCTTCTTCCTGTGGTGTTTTCCAAGACCATCTCTGGTTTTTCTCGAGCAAGTAACACAGGGGTGCCAGTTCTGTTGACAAATTAGGCAAGAGGCGTCCATAGTAATTGATCATCCCCAAGAATGATTTCAGTTTGGATGTATTCCTTGGCACTGGGGCTTCTTTAATGGCTTCCAATTTTTCTTCAACTGTATGTGGGCCTTGTGAATCTACTTTGTGACCGAGGTAATTACCTCTTTCGCTTGGAATCTGCACTTTTCCTTTTTTAATCTCACTCTAACCTGCGAAAAACATTTCAAAACTTCTTCCAACTTCATCAAAAGTTCCTTTTCAATGAGTCCGGTGACGAGAACGTCATCCAAATAAACTACAACATGGGGCAGTCCCTGTAGTAAACTTTCCATAGTTTTTTGGAATATGCAAGCAGAAGATGCACCAAAAAGTAAGCGGGTGTATTGGTACAAGCCTTTGTGTGTGTTATTGGTGACAAACCTCCAGGAGGCCTTCTCTTATTCCAATTGTTGATAAGCACGATTCATATCTAGCTTCATGTAGGCAGTTCCACCTGCCAATTTAGCACACAAGTCTTCAATTTTAGATGTGGGGTCTCTATCCAATTTAGTCACTTTATTAACTGTTAATCTATAGTCCCCACATATTTAAATGCTTCAGTCAGGTTTGAGAACTGGTACAATTGGAACTGCCCTCTCTGAAAATTGGACTGGTTGCATCACTCCCAGTTTCTCTAATCTATCCAGTTGTGTCTACCTTAGTTCACATTGCATAAGGTGCTGGTCTTGCCTTCATGCATCTTGGTGTTGCCTCTGGATCGACATTAATTTTTGCTTGTAGCTCCTCAATTTTTCCAAGTTCTTCCTTGGAAACTGAGGCATATTTTAGTAGCAGCTCTGAAAGCCCATTAATCATCAGTTGGAAGATTTCAGTCTATTCCAATTTCTTTCAGCCAGTTTCTTCCGAGGAGACTAGGTCCCTCGCCTGCTACTACCATTAAGGGTAATTTCACTGTTTGACATCCGTAGTGTACTGACTTTACATATGCCCTTGACTTGTATGTCGTCTCCCATTAGGTTTTCAATTTGGCATCAGTTTCTTCCAAATTTAGTTTACGTTCCCCATGATTCATGTATTTAAAAGTATGCTCACCTATCACCATAGTGGCAGCTCCAGTATCCACCTTCATTCTGATAGGCTTCTCATTCACTCTCATGGTTAAATAGATAGTTTCTGTTCTTCCTAACTTTAAATTATACAACAGATAAATATCAGAATCTATTACTTCAGGCTTTTCAAAGCTCTTAATCTAATTGGGTTTTGCTTTTGTCTGAAAATCTGCCTGATTCTATCTTTACAATGTCTCATGAGGTATCCATTTCAATTACAGAAAAAACATTTGATCTTTTTAAACTGTGACTCATTATAAGTTTGTCTGCTTCCACCTCTTTTCCATTATGCAATGTTTTTGCTGCTAAGTTATCTCTTTTAATTTGTCTGCTAGCTGTGGCAGCTTCTCACTTCTGAGTAAAACGCTGCAATTCTGCGCTCCTTTTGGCTGAGGCTCCCTGCTCAACGTGGAGGACGGCGCCATTTTGCAATCCCCACATGGCTTTTGAGTCTAGCACAGCACCTTCCATTGCCAGAGCAATTCCCAATGACTTCTGAAAATCTAATTTTGTTTCACAGTAATCTCTTCTGAATCGCATCTTCATTTATACTGCACACCAAACGATCTCTAAGCATACCATTGATAGATGTGCCAAACTTGCAATATTCAGTTAATAGTGTCAGACCTGATGCGTAACAAGCAACTGTCTCCCCCGTGGCTTTATTCCTTGAGTTAAATTTGAGCCAATGCTTTGTCACATTCCAAATGGATGGATGCGTTTGAAGTGAGATCACCTACTTTGTCAGCAACCATTGAAAAACTGCGCCAGAGTTTCAGCGTTCATGGTTTACCTTACATTATTGTGTCAGACAATGGTGCTGATTTCACTAGCACTGTGTTCCAAAGATTTCTGAACCTAAATGGGATTAAACATGTCAGAACAGCACCGAATCATCCCTTATCAAATGGGTTAGCAGAAAGAACAGTACAAACCTTTAAAACCAGCATGAAGAAACTAACACAGAGAACAATGGAAACATGAATTCCAAGACTCCTGTTCAGCTATCGCACAACTCCTCATGTGACCAATGATTTAACACCTTCAGAATTGTTAATGAAGCACTGACTCCGTACAAGTCTAGTATTGCACCAGGGACCCATCTCGGCCCAGTTGCAAAATTTCACACAAAAACTCTCTCCTACAGTAAATTCTCCACCTTTATTGTGAACATCATGATTTGCTTTCTGACTACTGTGATTTCTCTCCCCTCTAAATTAGGGAATACTAGACTCAATCTCGTATGAAGGCGTGTTTCATTAGCAATTCAGACAGTGTTGAACCCGCAGTTGCATGAGGAGTCATGCGATAGTTGAAAAGAAATCTTGAAATTGGTGTTTCTAACATGCCTTCAGATAGTTTCTTCATGCCTGTTTTAAAAATTTGTACTGCTCTTTCTGCTAACCCATTGGACAAGGGATGATACAGTGCTGTTCTGATATGTTTAACCCCATTTAGGTTCATGAATCTAAGCAATTCCATACTAGTAAAAGCTGTACCATTATCCGGCACAATCATTTCTGGTAGGCCATGTACATTAAAACATTGATGCAGCTTTTAATAGTTACACACGATGGAGGTGATCTCACTTCATACACACCCATCCACTATGAATGTGCATTGATGATCACAAGAAACATGGTACCTAAAAAGGGACCTACGTGGTCTATACATACTCTAACCCAGGGTCGACCAGGCCACTCCCACGGATGCATTGGAGCTGAAACAGGCAACTTCTGCTGTTGCTGACACTGGAGACGGTGTTTAACCATTTTTTCTACGTCACTGTCAATACCTGGCCACCAGATTTAACATCGTGTGAGCATCTTTATTTTTGAAATACCAGGATGTGCTCTATGAAGTTCTGTCAATAGTGGTTCTCTTCCTTGCAAATAATGACAACTTTTGCTCCCCATAACAAGATACTATCCTGACAACTCAATTCAGATTTACCGGCATGGTTTTAATTCTTCAGAGACTTGCAAATTTGACCATCCTTGCAATACCTGTTCTCGGATTCTTGATAAATTTGGATCCCAATTTGTCCAATTCTTTATTGTTTTGCATAGACTGATAGAGTTAAGGAAATTCAATACAAGTACTGCTTCTTGAGCTACTGGAACGTGTGGCTATTTGGCAAAGGAAGATGACTGAGGGCATCTGCATTTGCTGTATGTAAACCTGGACGGTGCATAACAGTGTAATTATATGCCGACAAAATTAAAGCCCTTCTCTGAATCCTAGAAGAGGCTGTCGGTGAGATTGCCTTATCTTCACTAAACAATCCTAACAGTGGCTTGTGATCTGACACTATGGTGAAGTGTCCACCATGCAAATGTTGATGGAACTTCTTTACCCCAAATATGACAGATAAGCCTTCTTTTTCAACTTGGGAGAAACCTTTCTCAGCTGCAGAGAGAGCTGTGGATATATATCCTATTGGCTTTACAGATTTGATTTCTGTTTTATCTTTCTGTGTTTGCCACAGGGTTTTGCCTCATCCTTCAATTTGATTTCATAGTTGGCCAAATTTCTCTCTGGTGAAACCTTAACTTGGTTCAGTTCGAGGGTTGAGCTACCCTTTCACATCTTGCAAAGCTCCATGACTTTTCCTTCTTATGACTCTTTGTCACAATCAACTGATTCTTCAGTCCTTCTGCCCCTTTTTTGTATCTTTTGGCTTCCTCTTGGAACATTGAATATTGTCGAGTTTTTTTCTGCCAACTGTTTCTTCAGTTGGTTCAGAGTGGCACTGCATTTGTTTAGCTTCTTTTCATGATTTTCTCGTGGAACCAACTATGACCTGAGGGATCCTTGCTTCCTGTGAAGGTCCTTCGGTTCTTCTCCCTCATCCCAAAAGACACCATAATATTCCCCTGTCAACTCAGGATTTCTTCCTGTTCGGACTTGAAAAACTTCTGACCAGATGAGCTTAATTTCTTTCAACCGATCACAGCCCAGAAGGCGAGGTCTTTCACCTGTTACAACAATTACTGGCCGCTGAGTTGTCTGTTGCCTGTAGGTTACAGGTACAGAGGCGATGCCTTTCACCTGTATTGCTTTTCCAGTATACGTATGTAGCTGAGCCATGGTTTGCTCCAAACTCAATGGCTGGGCACCTTCTCTCATGTATTTAAAGATGTGTTCTCCCATCACTGTGGTCAATACTCCTGGTCAACCTCCGTGACTAGAGGCTTTCCATTCACTTGAGGGGTAACGGTGATTGGTTCAGTTTTCCGGGACTTGAGATTGTGCAGGGAATCAGTATTGGTCTCAGCAGCTTCTGGTTCATCTATATTGTGCACTTCATTCAACTTGATCTACTGTCTGAATGGCTGTGTTGCTCTCGCCCTGCACTGTTTAACATGCACTTTTTTGTGACAGTAGTGACATTCTGCCCCTTTAAATCTGCAGGTTTTGGATATATGATTTTCCCCAGAATGGTAACACTTTAACTTCCGGATAACTGGTGAGCTGCTTCCAGTACTTCTTTTTGTTTTTCAAGTGGTATGGATCACGTCCCACTTCACAGTAGCCTCCCTGGTCTTCATGCCAAACCCAGCGGCAGGTTCCCACCCTAGCTGCAAAACGGTGCCATGTTGCACATTCTGCAAAGCCTGCAAGTCCCTCTCAGCACTCTCCATGGCTTGCACTATCTCCATTGCGTGTTTCAGTTTAATATTAACTTCTGCAAGTAAATGGTTCTGAAAGGCATTGCCGTATACGCCACAAACCAAAAGATCTCTCAACACATTGTTTAAAGTATCACCGAAGTCTCAGTGCTCTGTTAACTGTTTTAACTTTGTGACGTACATCGCAATTGAATCACTGGGGGTCCTTACTCTAGAGTTGATCTTGAATCTTTGCATGATCACCGAAGGTGGCACTGGAAATGTGCCTTCACAAGGTTGACTATCTCGGTGAAGGATCTGGAATTTGGCACATTCGGAGCCATCAGACTACGGATTATGTTATGTGATTTGCTCCTGCAGAGACTTAGAAGAATTGCCTTCTGTTTCTTCTCCGCTGTTATTTAATTCGTCACAAAGTAGAAACATAGGTGCTCTTTGTACTGACTCCAATCTTCGATGGATGAGTCGTGTGGGTCAATTTTGCCAAAGCGAGGCATTGCTGGTGAGCATTCTTCTTTTCTTTCTTCCCTTTAAAATCGAAATACTCACACTCAAGATGCAAGGTGAGCGTTGTAGCAATTTATCCTTGTTGTCAATTGTAATAAACTTGGAGTACTGGGCAGGTTTCTTGTAAGAAACAATAAACTTTATTTACAGATCTCCTGATGAAGCTATATGCTCGTACCGAGACCAAGGCTAGAAAGCTCCACCCCTAAGATTATCCAAGCTTAGGGCTGATTTGTCTATACAGTCACATGATCCCCATACCAGTATGAAAGGTTTAATTTACAATTACTAAACCACTTCCCTACCACTCTTTCCTCCTTTAAGACACTCATTAAAACCTACCTCCTATGCCAAAGACCTTCCCCAAGCTTTTGGCCATCTGGCCGAATATTGCCTTGAGTGGCTCCATGTTAAATTTTGCTTTACAATGCTCCCATGAAACGCCTCAGGATGTTTTACTACATTAAAGGCTCTATATACATATATATACATATAAACTTTGTTTTTGTCCTTGCTTTAAAAGTGATTTTTTTTTCTTGCTTTAAAGGTGGGTTTCATTCTTCATTCTGTGGTGATTGTGTTCTTGGTGGCAGAGAAGATATTACTACCCTAGGTCTTCACTCTCAGACTTTCCAAAAGATTCATGTCAGCTTTAAACATGCTGCGTTTTTTTTCAGACTAATCAGCCAGCTTCTACAGCTCCTCAATAACTTTGATGGTGCTAACTTTAATGGGAATAAATGTTGGGGCTGTGTGTCACCAGTTTCACGCTACCGCTCAAAGTCAAAATGTACGGGGGTCTTCTTTGGTGCAAAAAGGAGGGTCTGATTAATTTAGTCTTTCTGATATATGTTGTAGTTATTTTGCTGGGTGACTCGTTAAGTCTCTTGTTTATCAGAGCTCTCTGCAACCATTAAAGCTGCCTTACCCTCATAGAAATACAATATTCAAGGCCAGAGTAGGCAACTTCTTTCTGCTGATTGTTTTCACTTTCCCAGAGGAATGATCTTCAAATTTCTTCTGAATCTGAATTAGGTCAGCCTCCGACTGAATGGATTTTTAGCTTTGCTCAGTTTTGATCAGTTCCAACTTCAGACTTTATCACTGTCCATCTTACTAAGTACAGTAAAAAGCATCACACTCAATAACACTAGAAACTGCTAATGAAGCTAATTTGCACTATTAGAAAAATAACTTCTGAGCTGGGTTATAGAACTCAGGGGAGCGGTAGCATAGCAGTTGTTGTGTTATGTGCCTGAATAAAGCCCCTATTCAGATATGGAACGTGGTGTATTCTCCAAGGATATCTCTGGCCTGATGTTTCTACTTTAGTTTCTTTTAACCAGAAGCAGACTTACTGAATAATTGACAAATGAATACTGTACTACAGTGGGAATGCTACTGGACTAGTAATCCTGAAGCCTTGACTAATGATCAGGAACCATAAGTTCAAACCCTACCATGATAGAAATAAATAAATATATCTAGAATAATGGTAGATGCATCAATGATGACCACAAACTACCAGATTGTTGTTAAAACCCCTGTGGTTCACTAATGTTCTTTGGGAGAGAAAATCTGCTGTCCTTACCTGGTCAGAACTATATGTGACTCAAGCGTAAAGGCGCACAGCAATATGGTTGATTATTAACTATCCTCTGAAATGGCCAAGCAAGCCACTCAGAGGCAATTAGGGATAGGCAGTAAATGCTGGCCTTGCCAGTGATGCTTATATCCAAAGAGCAACTAAAAAAGCACCCTGGACTTCCAATTTTATTGATCAGGGAAATTGAGTCTTTCTCAGCAGCCTGAGCCCTTTGAAGTCTGCATCTCAGTCCTCTGAGGCATCGTTATTATGTCAGCTCACTGGCACCTGCAGCATCCTATTCATAGAGGCCTGCGCTAGCTCGAATATTTGTGTCTGTTTGCTTCACCATGTGAAGATCTCTCTTCTAGTCTACCTTCTAAGTGTGCATGGTGCCAGTTTCCGGCACCACGAGATTGGGCTCAGATCGAGTGACATAATGCTTTCAGTGCTGAGGCTGCCAGACATCAAAAGTGTGAAAAGGTGACTCCGGAGCTCATGCCAGGGAATAACTCCCAGGATCAGGCTGCAGTACTGGGATGCACTGTCTTCTACATGTGGTCCTTTTAACTTCTGGGTCTTGTCTATTGCTTTCTGTATATGGGAGGTAACTTGCCTTCTTCTCCTCTTCAGGGTCCTTCCTCTTGCCGAGAGTTGAATGCAAATTTGCACCAGTTGCTTTTACTGTTATCAACAGCACTTTTGTGACCTCTGCTTAGCCTCATTGCTATCAAAGGGATGATGCTCAGTAAGTGTCCAATCTTTTCCAGCTAACTGGCCACACGCCTGTTTCATCAGGACAGTGCCCTAGATGGGTGGAATTTAATGTAGGTGATGGGGAATTTCATCCACCAGCTGGAGAACTGACAAGAGCACCACATCCCCTACTTTCAGGATTGCCCTTCTGAATTAAATAATAATCAGGATCAAGGACCCTGGGCTTTAAAGAGGCCAGCAGCTCTTCATTAATCAGAAGCACCACTGGCGAGGTGGTGGCTGCTGTTGATAATGCACCCACCCTTTGCCCAGGATCATCAAGGGACCCCAGGTGAGATGGTAGGTTGGAGGTTAGCAGCAAGGGCTGGGGATGTGTGGTAATGTGAGGTGTAATACACCTTTAAGAGAATGTGAGCAGATTGACTAAGTGACCCAATAGTTGTGCAGCGCGGCTACAATGTTAATGCTAGTCTAGAGCAGGGCCTGCTTGAAGAAGCACACATCACATTAGTGCTCTGTTGTCTGTGTAAATAAATAGCATGTGATTCATTTCATATTGGTCCCTGTGTCTGCAATATATTGTAGTTGACTCACCTGCCAACGGATAAGCGTGCAACCAATTCGTGAGCGAGGCGATCCCTTAGTAAAACATAACAAATGGCGACGAGGTAAAACACGACAGTCAATGACACCAAGGAACGCCGCAAAAACACAACTGTGGGGAATCAGCCATGCCCTGCAGGTCGATTGTAAGTACATTACAATTGTAAACCCTCACCATAGTTGTCGAAGTTATCTCCCTCGAGTATGCCACAATTTGGACACATTGAACCGTTTTATCAGACCACTGATGACTGGTCACATTATATTGAACATTTTTCTTTTTGGCCAACGACATGTCGGGAGAGGAGAAGAGGCAGGTGATCCTCTTATTGACATGTGGCAGTAAAACTTACAGCCTAATTTGTAGTCTAACAACACCCAACACTCCAGATTCCAAGGGTTTTGATGAGCTGGTGAATCTAGTGAAAGGCCACTTTCAACCGAAACCCTGGGTAACAACTCAGTTCAATTTTAAGTTCAATTCGAGGTGTCATGCCACTAGAGAGACAGTCGCTTGCTGTGTAGCAGCCTTAAGACAACTGACAGAGCATTGTGAGTTCGGGACATCGCTTAATAAGAGACCGATTAGTGTGTGCGATTAACAAAGACGTCATTCAATAAAAGATTGTTGTCAGAAACGAATTTAGACTTCAGCAAGGTACTGGAGTTGGAGCTCGCAATGGAGAGTGCAGTCAGGGGCTCAGAAACAATCAGGGGAGCACAAAATTGCACCGTTCTTTGCATCGGGAGAGAAGGACCGGCTAGAAATGGTGTGGAAGTGCAGTGGTCTGCAGAAAGACGGGAAACAGCCGCCATTAACAGCAGACCAGCAAAAAACAATAGTTTAACAGATAAAAACCATGTTCATAATAGCAGGATTGGAACCAGACACCCTACAAAGGAATGACAATTCAAAAGAACCGAGTGTTTCTGCTGTCATCGCAACGGGCACATTGTGCGATATTGTAAAGACAGATTGAGGCCAAATTTCAAACAAAAAGGCAGAAGTCGTGAAATTTATATAATGGAGGAACCAGAAGAAACAGAGTCAGATATTTACTCACTAAACAACTTAAAAATGGGTAAAATAGAGCCAAAGTGACAGTAGAAGTCAACAGAAAACCTCTTTGAATGGAGGTGGATACAGGCGCGTCCACAACAATTATAGGGGAACACACATTTAACTATCTGAATGGAGGAGGCCACTCACTAAAGCTGGAAAACTCAGATGCCAGATTAAGGACGTAAACTGGCGAAGACATTCGAGTAAGAGGTATATGCAAGGTACAATACATTCTGTACAATACAGAAACCAGCCTGCTAACCTACTCTTGATGGTGGTAGCAGGGGAGGGTCCAACTCTACTTCGTCAGAACTGGCTTAAGGAAATAAAGTTGGAGTGGACTGAGATTTCTCAACTCTCAATGAAAGATCTGCAATTATTAAAGAAATATGCCTCTGTGTTCAGGGAAGAGGCTGGGAGCCCTGAGGCTGCAAGCTAAAATCCACGTGGATCCTGGGGCAACCCCCAGATATTCGAAGGCGAGACCAGTCCCCCATGCAACACGAGAAAAGGTGAGTATTGAATTGGACAGGCTGGAAAGGCTGGGAGTCTTACAACCTGTACAATTTTCTGAATGGGCAGTGCCCATAGTTCCAGTACTAAAGCCTTACCAGAGTGTGAGAATATGCGGGGACTGCAAGTTGACCGTTAACAAAGTAGCCAGACTTGATAGGCATCCTATACCACTAATTGGTGAAGTGTACTCCCAAGCTGGCAGGGGAAATCATATATACAGAACTCAACATGAGCCACACTTACCAGCAAGTCGAGCTAAAAAAGGCCTCTCAGGCTTTTGTGACTATCAAAACACAGAGGGAGTTATACCAGGTTGCCCTTCAGAGTCTCATCAACTTGTGCCATGACTATGGAAAATTTACTCCAAGGTCTACCCCATGTGGTGGTTTATTTCGATGATGTCCTAGTAACAGGACTAACTGATGAAGAACATCTGGCTAACTTGGAAGAGGTATTGAAGTGTTTCTCACAAGCCGGAGTACGCTTGAAAAGGTCCCAAAAAGGGAGGCACCCCAACTTACCCAGCCAACAGTCAACCAGGTTTCACTTGGCAGGTTGGACACATGGTGCCGCCCTCCCCTGCCACGGATAAAATCCCAGTGGCGGCACAAAGAAGCTATTGTTTGGCCACTTTAAGGACCTTAATTGGCCCATGGGTGATCTGGCTGCTTGATACCTCCCTGCCGCTAGTAAAATTGCAGTGGATGTGGGCAGAGACAGGAAGATGCCTGGAACAGAACTGCTAGCATGGCAACTAATTTTATGACCTCCCTCACCTGCCGTCCTGCCCCCAGAGTGGGTGGGAGACAATAAAATTCTGAACGGGGTGCTAGTCCTGACACAGAAATCTCCTATATACCCAAACTTGCCTTATGCCAGATTATTAATATGAACAATTGAATAAAGTTCTTTTTCATTTGGTGTCATATTTGATTATGTTCCCATTAAACATGATGATACATAGGGCTGAATTTTCCCAGAATTGCACTAAGTGTGGTAGCGGGCGGGTAAATGGAGTCCAACCCACTGATGAAAATGATGGGTTTTCACGCTGTGTCTTTCCGAGCCTGGCTCATTATATATTCACCCCCCGCGAAACATGCCATTTCCACGGTGGGCAGGCTCTCCTTCACCTTCTCACCATCACCCCGCTATTGCCTCACGCCGACCGCCATCTTTAAAAGTCAGCTGCCAGCAAAGCGCTCATAGCCACCAGCTCACCACCACTGCCTGGGAGACATGGCCGGCAAAGGCAAAAAGACTGCAGCTCCCAACTTCAACGATGGGTCCCTTGAGCGACTGCTGAATGCCGTAGAGGCCCGCCGGGATGTGCTCTGGCCACAGGATGGGTAGCAATGTCATCAACCCGGCTTGGGAGGTGATGGCAGCAGTGGTCAGCTCGAATGCCCTGCAGAGGAGGACAGCCACCTAGAGCTGCAAAAGGATGAATGATGATCTCCATTCTGCCAGGATTAGTCGCTATTTTCATCACTCCCAACTCACACACTCACAAACCCATCACACATCCACAGGGCCCTCACTCACTGCCAGTGCAAGGGTCATCATCGTCCACTCTTTCACACTCACCGTCATTGTCCTCATCCCGCCCATGGGACCACTCACCACCCACACAGGCCAGGCAAACTTATCATCTGGCCCAGCAGGCGTCCTGATACACTCTCTCCATCTCTATCCATGCAGGACAAATCTGGCTCACAACAGGATGGAAAGGTCGCAAACAGGTGGAGGGATATCGGAGATCAAAGTTCTGACAGAATTCGAAAACAGAGCCATCCAGCTGGCCGGCGATGACTGGAACTGGTCCTGTGCTGTCGGTGAGGTCAGCGCTGCTCTACCAAGTGAGGATCCAGCAGTGCAGCATCCATCAGACAACCATGCTGTGAGTGATGTGTCCTCTTTCACAGGCCACTGCCATGCACGAATTATCTCCCCTTGCTTTTGTACGCACTTTGGCAAATAGCCGACAGAGTCCCCAAGCAAGAGCCTCCAATCAAGACGCGAAGAAACCCCTGAAGAGGAATCTGGAGGCACCCTCCCTGAAGTCCTGCTCAGCGCTCACCCACACCCTCCACCAGCACAGAGACAAATGCCTTGGTGGGACCTAGGTTTAGAGTAGCCTCAGGATCACAATCTGGTGAGCACATCGCCCTGTCTGATCCACAGCAGGCGGCGGCAGGGACTTCCCAGGTTCCCGGCACTCGGAGGACTGCTGGAGGCCAGAACGAGTCAGATGACGAGCCTCTGGACTCGGTCATGTCACAGTTGCTGGAGCTGCAAAGGCAAGCTCAGGAACAATGGGAAGCAATGTCCGCTGCACTTGTCGAATTGCAAGGCATGATGGAGGAGTCCTTCTGTCTTCAGGCTGAGGTGATAGTACTGGGATTGCAATGCACCGAGGTCAACACTGGTAGGATTGCGGCCACCACGGAGACCTTGGTCCAGGACTTTGCTCCTGCACTGCTGCACGGGCTTAACTCCATCGCTGATGCCACAGTTGGCCTCCAAATATGTGTACATGAGAGGTGTGCTAGGCAGTTCAATCTCACTCCAGCTACCCCTTCCGCTCATGGAATCAGCCAGGGGTCCTCGGGCACCCATAGGGAGGAGGATCAGCAGGTCCACGCTCTAGGTCTATCCATCCAGGTGACTCTGGGAGTGACTGACCCATCTGACAACCCTCTTCTTGTGACCTCTGCAGATCTAGCTTCACAGGCCAAGGAGAGTGCCACTGCCACATAGCAGGACCTCAAAAGCAGGCAGGGGCCCTTCAAATCTCAGCTCTCCTGAGGGCGCCTGCCAAAGTCATCAGACAGGGCATCACTGTCAGCAGGCTGCCTCCACCTCCGCTGAGTGTAGCGGTGGAGACCTGAGCGCCACATGAGTGCAATGAATCACACCCTGCACCTGTGGGAATCCCAAGATCAGGGCGAATCCAATGGCCCTTGCACCCTGCCTGTCCAAAGTTGTGTGCCATGGAGAAGATGGCATCCGTGACCTTATGGGTACAATAGTGGGCTACAGATTGTGAAATCCCATAGAGGTCACCTGTGGAGCTCTGAAAGGAGCCACCGGCATAGAAATTGGGCACTGCAGTCACTTTCACAGCCATTGACAGTGGATGCCCTCCATGTTCCCTTGGCGTCAAGTCCTGCAGTAAGTGGCAGATGTGACGAAGTCCCTAGACATGCGCAGTCATTGGAGACACTGGTTCTCAGTCTCTACAGGAATGGCAGGTGGCGTTATGTACCTTGGGTGTCGCTAGGCACTGACCTGTCACAGCTTGCTGTTACTCCTGGGCAGTGTGTGTGGGAGCCCCAGCTGCCCCTTCTTCATGAGGTTGCTGCTCCTGCCTTTGCACGGCCAGGTACTTCAGTCACTCTCTCCTCCGACTTCTACGGTCTCTGTCGGCCATCAGGCATACAGCTAGGTCACAAGGATCCATTCTCCTGAAGTGGTCCACCTGCGCCACAAAAGAGAGAGACGTGGTTATCATGGCTGTACTTAGTACTTTTCCTGGAACTGTGTGACCTCCCCTTAATGCTTCCCAAAGAGTGCTGGTCACCCCTCGGATAGCCAAAGATGAATGCGCTGTATAGCTGCCCTGTCAGCCAATGACATGGGGGACACTGGTCTAAACCGGGATGCTGGGATTTCAAGGGGCTGTGAGCGCCTTCAGCAGTGGCTGCTCCATGGCCAGCATTGGCGAGGAGATTATACAACGTATGCAGTCCAACTGCTCTGTGGTCCAATAAAGTGGTGGTGGACTCGAAGTCTGTTCTTGGGGTGGTTGGGGGTGGAGTTAGGGTGGAGTGCGTGGTTGTCCTTCGGTGCCTCTGCAACGCTTTACATGGGTGGGTAGACTAGGAGCCTGACCCAATCTTATTACTGTGGCTGCGTCTGACCTGTCTTAGTTGCAGAGGCATGGTCAGTTTATACAGGTGTTCCTAATGGCAACTTCCCTCGCTTAGCCTGCCCCCCCACCTGTGCGTGGGATGTAGCGCCAGGGCAGCACTTGACCCCCACCCACTCAGCAATCGCCTCCCAGGTTGGCCAGCACTTGCCCCCAGACACCCCCACTCCTCAGCAGTCGCCTGCGGGGCCAAGCATCAGTTTCCCCTGCCCCCCAACACTCCTGAGGCCTGTAAATAACGGGCTAGCTGTGGAGAACGCTGCTACTCACTGACCTCAGTTCCCCCAAAGTAAAGGCCTCCAAGTGCATGGGTAGAGCTTAGGAATAAAAAAGGGGTAACTGCATTATTAGGTGTTTATTATAGACCCCTAGATAGTCAGCGGGAAATTAAGGAGCAAATATGTGCACAATTTGTGGAGGTATGTAAAAACAATAACAATAGGATAATTATATTAAGTGATTTCAACTTCCCAACATTAATTGGGATAGACATAGTGTTAAGGGCTTGGATGGAGTGGATTTCTTGAAATGTGCACAGGAGAACGTTTTACGTCAATAGGTAGAGGGTCCAACAAGCGACGGTGCATTGCTGGACCTAATTCTGGGAAAGGAAGCCAGACAGGTGGCTGAGGTGGTGGTGGGCGAGCATTTTAGTGATAGCGACCACAACATGGTACAGTTTAAGTTTGTTATGGACAAAGAAATCGACAAGTTGCAAAAAAATGTTTTGGATTGGGGGAGAGTGGATTTTAGTAAAATAAGGCAGGATCTGGTCAAGGTAGACTGGGAACAGTCACATGTGGGGAAATCTACAGAGGAACAGTGGGGGGTATTCAAAAAGGAAATGGAGAGGGTATAGGCTCAACATGTTCCCTCTAGGGTAATAGGAAGGAGTAACAAGCCCAGAGAACCATGGATGACCAGAGATATCCAGGATACGATGAGAAGGAAAAGAAAGGCTTTTAGCAGGTTCAAGGGAAGCAAATCAACAGAGGCATTAGTGGAGTACAGAAAGTGCAGGGTGGAGCTTAAGAAAGGAATTAGGGGAGCAAAGATGGGATATGAGAAAGCTCTGGCTGGTAAGAGTCAGGAAAATCCCAAGATATTCTATAAGTATATCAGTGGGAAGAGGATAACCAGGGAAAGAGTACGGCCCATAAGGGACCAAGAGGGCAATCTATGGGTGGAGCCAGAGGACATCGCTAGAGTGTTGAATGAATACTTCACGTTCACCTTCACCCAAGAGAATGAGGATGAAGGTATGGAACTCAGGCAGAGATACAGCAAGGTTCTTAAGCAAATTGATATAGGGAGTGACAAGGTATTGGAGGTATTGGCAGGCTTAAAAGTGGAGAAATCTCCAGGTCTGGATGATTTGTGTCCCAGGCTGCTAAGGGAGGCAAGGGAAGAGATCGCAGGGGCTCTGACCCAAATTTTTAATTCCTCTCTTGCCATGGGGGAGGAGCCAGAGGACTGGAGAACAGCTAATGTGGTTCCGCTATTTAAGAATGGTTGTAGAGATAAGCCAGGGAATTACAGGCCAGTGAGTCTCACGTCAGTGTTAGGGAAACTATTAGAGAAAATTCTGAAGGAGAGTATCTATCTCCAGTTGGAGAGGCAAGGTTTGATCAGGGATAGTCAGCATGGCTTTGTCAGAGGGAAATCATGCCTAACAAATTTGACTGAATTTTTTGAGGAGGTGACCAGGTGTGTAGATGAGGGTAGTGTAGTTGATGTAGTTTATATGGATTTCATCAAAGCCTTTGACAAGGTCCCACATGGGAGACTTATAAAGAAGGCAAAGGCACATGGGATACAGGGTAATTTGATAAGGTGGATTCAAAATGGGCTTAGTTGTAGGAGACAGAGGGTGATGACAAAAGGATGCTTTAGTGACTGGAAGCCAGTGTCCAGTGGCGTACCACAGGGATCTGTGCTCGGTCCCCTATTATTTGTCATTTATATAAACGACAGATGACTATGTGGGGGGTAGGATTAGTAAGTTTGCGGATGACACAAAGATTGGCCGGGTGGTTAACAGTGAGGTTGAGTGTCTTGGGCTACAGGAAAATATAGACGGGATGGTCAAATGGGCAGATAAGTGGCAGATGGAATTTAACTCTGAAAAGTGTAAGGTGATACACTTTGGAAGGAGTAATTTGACAAGGAGGTATTCAATGAACAGCATGGCACTCGGAAGTTCTGAGGAACAAAGGGACCTTGGTATGTGTGTCCATAGATCTCTGAAGGCAGAGGGCATGTTAGTGGAGTGGTGAAAAAGGCATATGGGACACCTGCCTTTATCAATCAAGGCATAGATTACAAAAGTAGGGAGGTCATGTTGGCGTTGTATAAAACCTTGTTGAGGCCACAGCTGGAGTGCTATGTGCAGTTCTGGTCGCCACATTATAGGAAGCATGTGATTGCACTGGAGGGGGTGCAGAGGAGGTTGACCAGGATGTTGCCTGGGATGAAACATTTAAGTTATGAAGAGAGGTTGGATAGATTTGGGTTGTTTTCGTTGGAGCAGAAAAGACTGAGGGGCGACCTGATCGAGGTGTACAAGATTATGAGGGGCATGGACAGGGTGGATAGGGAGCATCTATTCCCCTTAGTTGACGGGTCAGTCACAAGGGGACATAAGTTCAAGGTGAGGAGCAAGAGGTTTAGGGGAGACGTGTAGAAAAACTTTTTTACCCAGAGGGTGGTGATGGTCTGGAATGCACTGCCTGGGAGGGTGGTGGAGGCGGGTTGCCTCACATCCTTTAAAAAGTACCTGGATGACCAGGTACCTGGCACATCATAACATTCAAGGCTCTGGGCCAAGTGCTGGTAAATGGGATTAGGCAGGTAGGTCAGGTGTTTCTCACATGTTGGTGCAGACTCGATGGGCCGAAGGGCCTCTTCTGCACTGTGATTCTGTGATTGGCCGAGGTGTTGCCAAGGTGAAAGCAACAGGGAACTATAGGCTCCCTAGGCTCTCTGGTGTTCGAAAAAGTGCAAGGCTTGAACATATTACATTAGTTTGCAGGCAACAGGTCTCTGCATTCAAATGTATGTCACTTCTAGTAAGCAGATGTGAGCCATGTTACAAGCTTGACTGATTATCTTAAATTGGTTGTTAGTGTAGCTATTCGCACACTCAAGATTGTTCAGCACATGCTGCCCACGTCAAACAGAAGGCATTTTGTTCTGGATGTTACAAGTGCGGGGTGGGCGAGTATGGTCTGTACCTATTATGAACAATTGAAGGGACATGCTATTTCATTCAATCAGCCAATCGCTGGGACATATGGTCTACATATTTGGCATCACACAGGCACTGAAACAGATGATGTTGTGTTATATCCTCATTAAATTTCATAATTAGAGTCATAGTCATAGTTAACAAGTTATACAGCACAGAAACAGGCCCTTCAGCCCATTGTGTCTGTGCCGACCATTTTCCAGCATTTGGCCCGTAGCCCTGTATGCTATGGCGTTTCAAGAGCTCATCTAAATATTTCTTAAATGTTGTGAGGGGTCCTGCCTCTACCACACCTTCAGGCAGTGTGTTCCAGGTTCCAACCATCCTCTGGGTGAAAAAATGTTTCCTCAAATCCCCTCTAAACCTCCTGCCCCTTGTTTTAAATCTATGCCCCCTGGTTAGTGACACTTCTGCTAAGAGGAAAAGTTTCTTCCTATCTACCCTATCTATGCCCCTCATAATTTTGCATACCTCTATCAGGTCCATCCTCAGCCTTCTCTGCAGTAAGAAAAACAACCCTAGCCTATCCATTCTCTCTTCATAGCTGAAATGCTCCAGCCCAGGCAACATCCTAGTGAATCTCCTCTGCACCCTCTCCAGTGCAATCACATCCTTCCTATAGTGTGGTGGCCAGAACTGCCCACACTACTTCAGCTGTGGCCTAACTAGCATTTTATACAGCTCCAAAATAACCTCCCTGCTCTTATATTCTATGCCTCGGCTAATAGAAGGCAAGTATCCCACATGCCTTCTTAACCACCTTATCCACCTGTGCTTCTGCCTTCAGGGATCTACGGACATGTACCAAGGACCCTCTGATCCTCTGTACTTCCTAGGGTCCTACCATTCATTGTGTATCCCCTTGCTGTGTTAGTCCTCCAAAAATTCATCACCTCACACTTCTTAGGATTAAATTCCATTTGCCACTGCTCTGCCCATCTTACCAGCCCATCTATATCGTCCCATAATCTAAGGCTTTCCTCCTCGCTATTTACAACATCACCAATTTTCGTGTCATTTGCAAACTTACTGATCATACTTCCTATATTCAGCTTTAAATCATTAATGTAAACTATAAATAGCAAGAGTCCCAGCACTGATCCCTGTGGTACACCACTTGTCACAGGCTTCCAATTGCAAAAACAACCTTTGACCATCACCCTCTGCCTCCTGCCACTAAGCTAATTTTGGATCCAATTTGCCAAATTGCCCTGGATCACATGGGCTTTTACCTTCTTGACCATTCTCCCATGTGGGGCCTTGTTAAAAGCCTTACTGAAGTCCATGTAAACTACATCAACTGCACCTACCCTCATCTACACAACTAGTCACCACCTTGAAAAAGTCAATCAAGTTTGTAAGGCATGATCTCCACCTGACAAAACCATGCTGACTATCCCTGATTAATCCCTGCTTCTCCGACTGGAGATTAATCCTGTCCCTCAAAATGTTTTCTAATAGTTTCCCCACCACTGATGTTAGACTTACTGGCCTGTCATTACCTGGTTTATTCCTACTACCCTTCTTCAATAATGGTACCACATTCGCTGTCTTCCAGTCCTCTGGCACCTCTCCTGTGACCAGAAAGAATTTGTCCTTCGGCTCCACGCACAGATTGCCACTTTGGTCCCTAATGGGCACTCCTCTTTCTCTGGTTATCCTCTTGCCCTTAATATATTTATAAAATGCCTTGGGATTTTCCTTTATCTTGCCCGCCAGTGTTTTTTCTTGCCCTCTCTTCACTCTCCTTATTACTTTTTTAATTTCCACCCCCTCCCCCCCACTACACTTTCTATACTCCTCCAGGGCTTCTGCTGTTTTCAGCCCTCTGTATCTGCCATAAGCTTCCTTTTTTACCCTTATCCAATCCTCTATATTCCTTGACATCCAGGGTTCCCTGAACTTGTTAGTCCTACCCTTCACCTTTATGGGAACATGTTGGCCCTGAACTCTCAGTATTTTCTTTTTTGAATGATTCCCACTGGTCTGATATACACTTTCCTACAAGTAGCTGCTCCTAATCCACTTTGGCCAGATCCTGTCTTATCACACTGAAATCAACCTTCCCCTATTCAGGATCTTTTTATCCGGTCCATCTTTGTCTTTTTCGATAACTGCCTTAAATCTTACAGAGTTATGGTCACTATCCCCAAAATGCTCCCCCACTCACACTTCTTGCTCAGCTTCATTCCCTAAGATTAGGTCCAGTACCACCCATGCTCCACCATTTGATAAGATCATGGCTAATCTGATTGCGGCCATAATTCCACTTTCTTTTCTACCCCCTATACACTTTGACTCTCTTGTCATTCAAGGACCCATCTAACTCAACCCTAAAAATATGCAATGGTCCAGCCTCTACCACTTTCTGGGGAAGAAGATTTCACAGAGGAATGACCCACGTAGAGAAAAAAATTCTCTCTACCTTAAATGGGTGATCTCATTATTAAACTGTGTCCCCTAGTTCTATTCGCTCTCATAAGGGGAAACAACCTCTCACATTCACCGTATCAAGTCCCCTCAGGATCTTATATGTTTGAATAAGATCACTTCTCATTCTTCTAAACTCCAATGGGTACAGGCCCAACCTTTCTGCAGAAGATAACCCCTTCATCTCAGGAATCGGTTGAGTGAACCTTCTCCAAACTGCTTCTAATGTAATAATATCCTTTCTTAAGTAAGGAAAGGCAGCATCTCCAACATTACCTCAGGACTGCACTGAGTCTAGGGCCAGGATTTTCCCGTCGGTGAGTTGGGGGGGGGGGCACTTGCCGACGCATAAAATGGCATGTGGTGACGTTGGGCGGAACTCCCGACATCACTGCGCCCCATTTAAATTTTCAGGTAGGCAGGGGAGCAGCAGAATCAGCTGTGTGCCCGCTGACCTGTCAATGGCCAATTGAGGCCATTGACAGAGTCATTAAAGTAATTAATGGACATGCCCGTCCAACCTTAAGTTGGCGGGCAGGCCAGGAGTCCTCGTTGGCATTAGAAAAAGCATGAAACCTAATCCATGGGCGGAATGAGGTTTCATGTAGGTATTAACTCATTTAATTAAAGTGTTTTTAAAAGTTATGGACATGTCCCAACTCATGTGACAGTATCACATAAGGGGACATGTCAGGGAATTTTCATTTTCTATTTTCAAAATTTTTTAATGCGCAGCTGATCTCTCTGAGGCAGCACTTAGCCTCAGTGAGATGAGTGTGCTCTTTCATGCGTGTGCGTGAAAGAGCATACACTTGGGTTTAGGGATTCTCCCCCCGCCCACACAGGGAGCGCAAAACGCTTCTGTGCAGACGTCACGATGGGCAGGCCTTAACTGGCCCGCCCACATAAAATGGCGGCGCCAAAGTGGGGGGAAATTCTGCCCTAGATTTCAGTGCTAAAGTGAGATTTGAACCCACAACCTTATAGTTTAGGGGATGAGAGTAATATCGCTGTGCCATAGCTAGCACAAGTGGCAGTGAGTTTGTTCACTCCATAGAGCAGATTTTTTAGTGTTAGGAGAAGCATTTTGTCTCTGAACAGTGATTTGACATCAGCGCTGCCATTTGAAGCTCAATTCTCCTGATAGTCTCCTCGCTTCAGCTTGCACTGTTACAAACACATCCAGCAGCAGGAAGAACCCTTCAACTCATTGCCAGCACAGTTTAAAGGGATCATTAGCTACTTATAGATTAGTTGCGGATCGATTTCTATTGGCTGTTGCTGTAATTGTAGAAATGTTTGATGATTTAAAGAGCTGTTTAAAGCTGCTGAAGTGTGCAGGGAGTGGTGTGGCAATTTTGCACAAGCCACTTTCTCCCGGCAGGGGATGGGGAGGGGGAGGGGTGTGAAAAGGAATGTGGTTCTGACAGGGGACAGTATAGTCAGGGGAATAGATGCTGTTTTTTGCAGACCCAACCGAGAGTTCCGAAGGTGGCATTGCCTACCCAGTTAAAGACATTTCATGGCTGGAGAAGAACTTGGAATGAGTGGGGGAGGATCCAGTGGTTGTGGTCTATGTAGGAAACAATGACATGGGTATAACTAGGAATGAGTTTGAGGAGTCAGGTTCCAAATTAAAAAGCAGAACCTCAAAGGAAACAGCCCTTGGATTGTTACCTGAGCCATGAGCTAATTGGCATAGGGATAAACAGATTCGAAAGTTAAATGTGAGGCTGAAGGGGTGGTATGGAAGGCAGGGGTCGTGCTTCATGGGCCACTGGAACCAGTTCTGGGGAAAGAAAGAGCTGTTTTGTTGAGAAGAGCTCCACTTAAAATGGCTGGGGCCATGTCCTGAGTTGTATAACTCGGGTAGGAGGCATGTCTTTAAACTAATGAAGGACAGAGTTGGTGGGAGCATTCTGGAAAGGGTCAATTCAATAGCAGCAAGGGAAATGTCAAGGTTCTGGAGCAGGGCAGCCTTTGGGGTAAAAAAATAAGCAGAGTGGGTCAAGGGGGGATAGTCAGAATTACAAAGGTAATAGGGCATTAGGGCTGAAATCTCTGGTCGGCCAGTGGAGGCGGAGCACGCTCGCCAGCGCGTAAAATGACGAGCGGTGATGTCCGGCGGACATACCGAAGTCAATGTGCATCATTTAGACTTCCAGTTCTTCTGTCATTTAGACTTCTGCCGAATTGTCAAAGACCTATTAAGGCCTGTTAAAAACTAATTTAAGCAATTAAATGAGCTGTCCCTCCAACCTTAAGGTTGGTGGGCAGGTGAAGAGACCAGGCAGCCTTCGCCTTTTTCATGAAACTTCATCTACGGGCAGGATAAGGTTTCATGAAGGGTTTTAAAATTCAATAAACATTTTAAAAATATTTTTTGACATGTCCCAGCTCATGTGACAGTGTCGCACAAGGGGACATGTTTTAAAAGTTTTTAATTACTTTATTTCAGTTTTAAAATATCAAACTGATCTCCCTGAGGCAACTCTGTGCCTCAGAGAGATTTCTGCACGAGAAAGCGCCGGCCCCAACTCAGGGAGCCCTTCCCTGGCCGCACAGGAAGCACTCAGCACTTCCGGGCAAGCTGGGCGGGCCTTAATTGACCCATCAATGTAAAATGGCGGTGTGGCCCTAATCAGAGGCTCCAATCGGGTTTGCGCCCACCCCAGTAAAACCTCCACAACAGGGGGAGGAAATTTTTCCCCTTAGCTCAGAAAACCAAGTAGAATCAGTCTGGGTGAAGCAAAGAAAAATCAAGGGGTCGGAAGACATTGGTGGGAGTTGTTTATAAATCCCCTAACAGTAAATTTAGCGCAGGCACGATATAAATTAGGAAATTAAAGGTGCATGTATTAATGTTAATGTAGTATTAGGGTTTCCAAAAGAGCTCCATAGATGATGTGGAGAGAGGGAGGCAAAGCAAAAAATCAAATTTTCAACCTACTCAGGGCTGCACCATAGCACGTGGTGGTCTGTGAAAAATCCCGATCCAGCAGCAGAGTCAAAGGACTTAGCGACGTTCAAGAAAGAGTGAGCAAACTTTGCGAAAGGCTCAAAATCCTCAATTTTACAGCATGATACGCAGGCAGCACTGGGAAAATTCCATTTTTAGCAAGCACGGTTTTCGATACACCCCACAGTCCAGGTCCAAGGTCGGCACCATTACTTGTGGCAACCAGGGGGGCAGCAATTGAAAAAAAAAAATTGGCTGCCCTCTGCCTGTGGGAGGAAAGCAATGAATAGAGCTTAAGGGTAACTTCCAGCAATTAGTTTAAAAATTCTGCTAAGTTTAGGAATGATATCAAAAAGGGTGAGCGACGTCAGCGGGTATCAATCAGCGAAAGGCAGGTCAGCATGGGAAAACACTATTCCTGCAAAAGAAGTTTAAACAGTCAAGGGAAACCTCCGAAAGGATTAAAGTACTTATGGATTTCAAATTCACCTTGCCAAGCTGATTCCGGCACATGGAAGGACCAAACCAAACACAGAATTGGGCACTCTGGAGAAAGAGATTTTTAAGATTCAGAATTGCTTTTGATTGGACAATAAGTCTGAGGTTGAGCAAGTCAGTACATTATTGTACTCTACTGGAGTAATTACAGATGATGTCACAGCAAGACAAGGCATTAATAAAACATCAGACAAATTTGCAGAAGTTTTAAACGCCTTTGATAATTATTTTAACTTACAGAGTAACAAGTAATTGGAAAGAGCTAGGTGTAACAAAAAAATCCAGAAGCCATGTGAACCAGTAAATGCCTTTATCAATGACCTATGTTGACCGGTTGAAGATTGCAAATATGGTGGCCTTAAAACTGAGCTGATATGAGACCGCTATGTTATTGGGGTAACTGATGACACCCTATCTGACCTACTGCAATCCACTGAAGACTTAACTTTGGAGAACTTTGGTGAGACTAACAGAGGTCCGGTAATAGGGCCATACTCAGATGAGAAGACAAACCAATGCTCAGAAAACTTCCCACTGATGGTACAGCTTATTAAACAAAGAAATGTCAAAGACACTCCAGGGAAAAAGACACCTTATGGAACAAAATCTCAAGGCAACACTAAACCAATCCAGCACTGCAACAGCAAGAAGCCCCACTGGCCTGGACAGCGTCCTGCAAGCAGTGCAGAGTACTTTCATTGTAAAAGATTTGGACACTTTGGAAAGATGTGTAGAATGAAAACCTCTAGATACATAGAGGATAGCGAGAGAGTCTTTGCACACAAGGGGATCAATTAAATAGAAGAGTCTCACCAAGAAGAGGAACAAAGATCTTTCCTCAGTGACATCAAAGACCCCAGATACACATTCAGGAATGCAAATATTTGTACCAATGGACACCTCACTAATTTCATAATGGATACAGAAGCCAGTGTAACAGTCTTGTCTGATACAGAACTGTGGCTCTTAACACAATGGCTGAGGAAAACGGAAAACCAGTTATATGGTCCAGGAGGGATCAAACTACAAGTCATAGGCATTTTGTAAGCAGCGCTCAGAACAAACAGTTACTGGAAACATTATATGTTATTTGCAATCAAGAATTTTCTCTTCTGAGCCAAAATGCCTGTGTAGACCTCAATCTCATTAAGACAGTGGATGATGGCAATTCAATGATGATACCAAATCTGAGCCCCTCAAACTGTGCATCCGCAATGAAGGTCTGGATTGGGACTACAGTGCTGATTTTTTGACACTTTTTACAGAGGCCAATAATCCAGCCCTTTTCCAGGAAGATGTCCAGGAGGGAGAGGGTAAATGTGTTCTCACATTAGAGGTAATGAACCAATTGGACCAATGAGTACCTGAGTGAGACCATGATCCGACAGTGGTGACCCCTTTGTAAGTGTATCTGCACCTATCCATCCACCAAAAGTGATAGTCAAGGATGCAAGCAGTCAACCAATTCCAGAATCAGAGACAGAACCGAACCAGACAATGTCCACCTCTTCCACTTTGGAAGACACTAACCTTACTGTTACACCAGGGTTACTGGAATTTGAGGGAAAGCAAAATGTTGATCAAGTGCCTTGCTCACAGCTTACTGTCCTACCTAAACAACTATTTCTGGAAGCAGCAGCCCAGAACTACCCAAGAGTTACGAACAAGGAGCTACAAAAAGACATCACTCCAGAAATAAAGAAAGATGTCCAAAGCCATCAAGAACCAGAATCAACTCAACAGACAAGGATCGGGAACATGTTAAATGCAAAGAGAGGGATAAACCCACAAAATCCAATCATGAGACCAAAATACTGGATTGAGGGTGTTACAACAGCAAGGAGAGGAAAAAGAGGGTCAAGTCTAGGTCCAAATAAGAGAACCATCCAATCATTATACACTTGGGAAAAACAGATATTGAAAGTCAAACTGACAATGCACCAGATACTGCAATTCTTGCCAAAGACCAACCAAGTCAAAGCAAAGAAGCCCAAAGAAGGACTATCGATCTTCCAAGTCTCACAGGAACATGATCAGGAAGAGCTGTGAAACCTCCAGACCGACTGAATCTATGAAGTCAGAAACCTGAGGGGAGATGGGGTAATATGTAAATATTAATGTAAAAAATATTTGAACAAAGGCTTGGGGGGAGATGTAGTATTGGGTGTTTGGGTTGAAAGGGTTAATGTGTCGGACTGGAGAAAGAGTACTGCTCACATGATGATGTAAGAGACAAATGACCTAGAGTTGAGATGAGAATGCTCATGGCTTAGACTGAGTGACACCTATAGTCTTGCACTGTACTCTGTTTATGTACATCCAATAAACCAGCTATTGTTCAGACATACCTATGTCTCAGCAATTGTTCCTTAGCCAGTCACAACCAAAATGTAATAGGTAACATAATAATTTATGTAATAGGTAATACAGTGGCCAAATGGGACTTTAACCTTTATATAGACTGCTGGAATCAGCTTTGCAAGAATAGTGTGAAAGACAAGTAAATGAAATGCATATAAGATAGTTTTTGAGATCAGTATGTCGAGGAATCACTAGGGAACTGGCTATGTTGAATCTAACATTGTACAATGAGAAAGGATTGTCTGTGATATCTTTTGATTATCCGGTCCTATCACTGCTTGCTTGTCCCTACAACCACACCACCCCCCCTCCCCCCCACCTTAAACCAGCTTATATTTCACCCCTCTCCTTAGATTCGCTCAGTTCTGTTGAAGGGTCATGAGGACTCAAAACGTCAACGCTTTTCTTCTCCGCCGATGCTGCCAGACCTGCTGAGTTTTTCCAGGTAATTCTGTTTTTGTTTACTTAATAACCTTGTAGTAAAGAGGCCTCTAGGGGACTGTGACCATAAACGATAGAATTTTATTTTGAGTTTGAAAGTTATTTAGTCAAGTTCAAAACAAAGGAAACTATATAGGCGTGTGGGGTAATTTGGCTAAGGTAGGTTGGAAAACTATAGATGGAAAACTAAAACTTTAAGACTGAGGTGAGGGGGAATTTCTTCACTCAGAGGGTGGTGAATTTTTGGGATTCTCTGCCCCAGAACACTGAGCATGTTCAAGACACAAATGAATAGATTTCTGGAGATTAATGACATCACTGGATATGGAGATAGTGGGGGAAAGTGGCATTGAGGTAGATGATCGGCCATGGTCAAGTTAAGTGGCGGAGCAGGCTCAATGGGCCAAATGGCCTACTAATGTTCCCATCGTTCCTATTTTATATTAAAGTGCATGGTGGTAGATGTGCAAAAGCTAACATTTAAAGAAGTAATACATAACTAGTAACAAATATACATTCCTTTAAGGTACAAAAACCCCACACGTATGACACCAAGTTCTACCCCTCCTCTGCCTCTGTGTTGTTAAGCTTTTTGTCTGATGTTCAGTCTTTAGGTGTGCTGCAATTTCTTCCAGTTAAACATTGGGACAACTAAAGCTATTTTGGCTATTTCCATAAGCTCCATATGATACTGCCCTCCACACCTATTGTCCCATGATGAACCAGAATTCTAGTAACCTTGGCAGCCTATGCAACCTTGAGTTGGGATTCCAGCCCCATATCTTCTCTATCATAAAAACAAATTCCACCTCAGTAACATCGTCCACTTTAACCTTTGGCTCATCTGCTGCTGCATCCATCATTCGTGCCTTTGCTACCTCTACACCAATGCTCTCCTGCACATCCTCCTTCCTTCATCTTCTGCAAATGTTAATTTGTTGTAAATTAAGCTGTCTGAATCCTATTTCACACCACATCCCACTCACCTGTCACCCCTGCCCTTACTGATTTATATTGCTTCCTGGTCCCCCAATGCTTCACATTTAAAATTTACTCCCTTGTCTTTCATTCTTTCATGGCCTCTCCCCTGCCAATGTATGTTACCTCCTCCAGCCTTACAATATCTCTCCCCCAAACCCTCCATTCCTCACAATTCTGGCCTTTGGGGAATCCTCACCCTTTCCTTCACCCCATCATTGACTGTTATACCTTCACTGCCTAGGGCCCTAGTTCCAGAAGTTTCTCCTTAAATCTTTTTGCTACTCCACTCCCTCTCAACTACTTTAAAATTGTCCTTAAGTCCCAAGCCTGTGACCAAATTTTTGTTTACCCCCATCTAACATCTCCTTTGGCTCAGTTTCCATTTTTTAAATTAAATCTTTGTGAAACTTTTTAGGGTAGCTTTCCATGTTAAAGACTCAAGATTAATGCAAATTATTGTCTTAATAGTTAAAGATACAATAGAACATCAGTTTTGTCTGTGAAAATACATCTGAACCTGTCATAAATGTACTATCAAATTAACACATCAATTAACACATCATCATCATCATCAGTACTTGGTGGAAAACAGTTTCACCTTAAAATAATAGATCTCTCTTCCTCCCTTGATGCATAAAGGTGCACACACATATTTCATGATTGATTAGGTCATTTCGCTCTTGAACTGTTCTATGGGAAGCAGTGTTCCAAACAAATGCAATGCAGTAATGTAATTTCTATCTCCATAATGTTTTGCACTGAAACACATTACTGAGATAAGAATTACATCAGTGGATCATGAAAACAATATTTTATTAATTGCATGTGACACAGAGATGGCGAATATGATTTATGTCTCTCTCCCTTCCCAGAACAGTAACAGTCCTCCCTTATTAGAAGATGTCTCAACATTTTTGTACCAAAATGGTATTCAAGTTCTATATTCTAGAGACCAGCAAATGTGGGCAACTCAGACAACTGGAATGTAGTCTTCTGCTGGGTACTGTAGCTTGATATTTTACAGTTGTACCCATCTGTTTTCCAATGACTGCTAAACTGATGACTTTTACTTAATTTACATACCATGCATATACATGAACACTTCCCATTTAGGCACTAACTTCTGGCATGCATTATGCAGCCTGCATGTCCACCATTATACTGGGTAGGCAATTTTCCAGTAACCTGTTTATTTATTGACAAACCTCCTATAATGATGCTGCAAACCTGTTTAAAGTCTTCTGTGAATGTCACCCAGCTCTTCTGCCACATATCACTTTGGCAAACATGCCCACAATGAACTAACAGCATGTCACATTGGCAATAGAATAATAAGAATTACAAACTTACTTGCATACCAAAAATATCTTCGGAAAATAATTCCTAAAAAGTACTCCTTGATGTCGAAAGCCAAGGTTGAGATGACACTTATAAATTTGTCTTTTTATTTATGTTTATAATGTTTTATGGGCACATATATCTGATTGCAATCCTGTAAGCCAGTTTCTTTTAAACATTATTCTGTGTACAGTTTTATGTCAGAGGGTCTGACTTGGTTCAGAATGTGTTAGTTCCCTGATGCGTTGGCATGATAACTAGCCATTATAGCTCAGACCTAAAGAAAGTGTAAGTCAATCATCATTTTTCTGAAAAACAGTTCATATTTTGATCAAACATCACCTTGATCACCATTCCTGTCCACAGGTGAAAGATCATCATCAGCATTTAGTATAATTTAGCAACACTTAGCATAATTAATTCATGCTGTGGTCCCTGTTATTCTAAAAGCTTTTTTGGAAGAACCCCATAAGACACAGTGAGAAACCAATTAGAAATCATTCCTTATGGTAGTCAAATGTTTATCTCGGGAACAGAAGTGAGTATTCTATTGGTTTGCATGCATGACAACGATCAGTTTTTTTTCACTTGTTCACAAGATATGGGCTTCAATGGCAAGGCCAGCATTTGTTGCCCATAACCAGAGAGCTGAGAGGCTTGCCCGGCCTTTCCAGAGGAGAGTTAAGAGTCAACTACATTGCTGTGGGTCTGGAGTCACATTTAGAATAGACCAAGTAAGGATGCAGATTTCCTTCCCTGAACGACACTAGTGAGCCAGATGTATTTTTTGTGAAAATCTGGTTATTTCACGGATATTGCATCTGTTTATCATCGCTGGCTAATAATGTCAGCAGTGACTTAAACGTCCAGTACTGCCTGGCCACTATTCTGAGACCATCATTTAGAGATGGAGAGATTCTTTCTGTGCATGCCAAAAAAAGAACAGAAAAGAGCCTGCACTTTCATAGAAACAGTTAGCCTTTGTGTTGCCCCATGATAAAATTGCAGCTGGAGATATGCAAGCACTTCTGATCTTTAAGGGAGATATGATGCAGAGGCTGATCAAAGAAATTGTGTTCAAGAAACAGACATTTAAAATGCACAACCAAGGATGTAGTACGTATTTGCCAGCCATCAATACTTGACTTGGACTTCCGAAGAAGGGTCATATTAGACTCCAAATGTTAACATGAGATATAGAGTATTGTATAGCTCATGGAAATCCCATTTTACGTTACTTTCATTGATTTCAGTAAGGATTTGACTACGTTGTGAAGAATTTAGAAGCTGTCAGCTGTCACTGAATCAAATCTTGGATTTTATCCAGGGTTTATATATTCCAGCCACAAGATCTGTGGAAGAATTCATATCCATGCTTGGCCATTCTGGTGAATGCTGAATATAGCCTGGGCTAACCTTTAGGAGCAAATCAAAATGGGGCAGAACGTACATTGTCCTTTCTCATCACTCTGCATGACAGCAAAATCCCAATGCAAATTAGCTTGATATTTTGTGTTTATTCAAGGGATGTGGGCATCACTGGCATGGCCAGCACTTATTGTCTAAATATCTTTCAGAAAGTCATGGTGAGCCGACTTCTTGAACCGTTGCAGTCCATATGGCACAGGCACATCCACAATGCTGTTAGGCAGTTCCAAGACTTAGACCCAGTGGGACCCTCTGTGAATGCCTCTGACTCTGAGCCCAGGGTGGAGACTTGGGCCAGATACATGGGACTTACCCAGGAGACGTTACACAGTTTGATAGCTGGTCTAACTCAGTGCTTAGTCAGTTTAATTGAACTGAACACTACTGATCACATCCCCCCCCCGCCCACATCACCCTGAGACCACCTGACAACCCTCCAACCATCATACTACCCCTAGAAACCCCAACCATCTGACTACCCCCCCAACCGCCTGACTAACCCCTGACCGCCCCTCCTGACCACCCGACTATCCCCTGATCACTCAACTAGACCCCCAACACCCCACTAGCACCCCCTGACCAGACCAGAATACTCCCCTGACCAGGCCCTACTAATCCCAACCAGACCTAACTACCTCCCCAACCACCCGATTACTTCCCCCAACCAGACCCAACTAACCCCCCTGACCAGATCCGACTACCTGACCCCCCCCACCTCCCAATTACCTCATTGACCACACGGATGACACCCCGACCGGACCCGGCTACACCCCAAACAGACCCGATGACTTTCCCAATACCTGACTATCCCCCAACCTGACTTCTCACTCACCCACCACCCACCTACCCACCTCATCCGCCTCACCTACCTTGCCTACATCACACACCTCAAACCACCACTGCGACCTACCCACCTCACCAATTCACTCACTCACCCATTCACTAACTCACTTACTGAAAGACTTGAACCTTTAAAAACTTCCCTGCATACAGCAACTACTGTCATGAAAAGGGGGTGTGTCCTCTTTTCTTCTGTGCCTTCTTGCATCTGATGACCTTCCCCTGGAGAGGCTGTGCTGACCCTTCAATGCTTCAGCCAGGATCAGAAAATATGACTAAAATATTGTAAAAAGGACAGATCAATGAAATCTTCATGGGCAGCATCAATGCGCTCAGCATCAACGCGTAGCAAAAGATTTGGACCAATATAAAATAAAGGGTGCAATTCTGTAGGGGTGCAGGAGCAGGGAGATCTCAGTTTTTTTATGCACACAAATCATTGAAAGTGGCAGGACAGGTTGAGAGGTGGTTAATAAAGTACACAGCATCCTATAGGCTTTATCAATAGTGGCATAGCACAAAAGCAAATAAGTTCTGTTAAATCTGTATGAAACACTGGTTTTGCCTCAATTCAAGTATTGCATTGCACTTTAGAAAGTATAGGCACTGCACTTTAGGAAGGATGTGAAGACATAAGAGAGAGTGCAGAGAAGATTCATGAAAATGGTTCCAACAATGAGGAGCTTCAGTTACATAGAAGAGGAGATTTGACAGAGGTGTCAAAATCATGAAGTGTCTGGACAGAGTAGATAGGGAGAAACTGTTCCCAATGGTGGCAGGATCAAGAACAAGGGGGGCACAGATTTAAGGTAACTGGCAAAAGAAGCAATGACGACATGAGGACAAACCTCTTCACACAGTGAGTGGTTAGGATCTACACTGCCTGCTAGAGTGGTGGAGGCAGGGTCAATCAAGGCATTCAAGAGGGAATTGGACCATACCTGAAAAGGGAAAAGTTTGTAGGGCTACGAGTAAAAGGAAGTGGAATGGCACGAGGTGAATTGTTCCTTCAGAGGGCCAGCACAGACACAGTGGGCCAAATGGCCTCCTTCTTTGCTGTAACCATTCTATGATTCTATGAATAAATTAAATGAAATGAAGGCATGAAGGCAAAGGAGGAAGAGCTGAAATAATTTCTGTTGAATATTTGTTTCAAAAATACTTTTAAAATTGTGTCCAATTGTACAATTATTTTCATCACCCGGGGTTTGAGCAGAAGAAAAGCAGTCAGTAGCTGGAGAAATTAATTATGAAAGAAACAGAAGCAAGGGGACTTTGTAAATTAACTAGAGCATGGAGGCAGTCAGACAAAGAAGTAAACTAAAAATTGCATGGAAGAAACACTTTTGAAAAGCAGCCTAATTAAAGGGGTGTGCAAACTTTAAGCTGAGTGATTGGGTTTGGGACATACATTTCTTTGAGTTTATTCAAAGCTTCAAAATCAAGTTCAAACATTTCTGAGTCTATATCAAGTCTGGGGAAGAGGTTAAGGGCAGGGGTGGGCGAAAGCTAAGAAATTCCAGGCGGATTGAGGTTAAATGAAGCCTAAAAGGAAAGAAACAGATGGATTGATTCTATGGGAAAGTGACTGAATGAAGTGCCTCCCTGTGTGTTCAAGATGGCTGAATGGACATTGCGTGACCGAGGTGGCTACAAAAAGAATTTGGCAGTTTAGAATTGTGGGAACAGCATCCCACTGCATTGTTCTTCGTGGTTGGCCCACAAGTGCTTGCCACAAAGTGTTGCTTAGTCCTAACCCTTGACCTGCCATCATGCAAATCTATAGCTCGTTCTTTGCACCTCATTCAAATCCGTACCTCATCATGGTACATTTTCAAGATACAATGTGCACATATCTGCCACTATGAATTGATCTTCAAATTCTAACGTCCCAAGAATATTTTATTGGTGGAATGCCTAGAGGCCTCAAAACTTCCCTGGTCAAGTCTCCTTCGAGTTTCTCTTTACAACAGCAGATTTCAGGTGAAGTACTCTTCCTGCATCTTATCATATTCCTACTAATTAAGATTCCCCCCAACAAAAGCAAATTTCTGGCAGGTCACACAAGCAGCACATGTCTTCATGATCGACATTTTTATTATGCTGCATAACCTGAACTTTTTCATCCACAATTGCTTTTCTTAAGTAATCTTTAAAAACGCTCTCCCTTCAAAGTGAGCACAAATATTAGGATCTCAATCTAATTCCTCCTAAAGCTGGCATTTCACACCACCATTGCCACCAACAACTTATATTTATATAGTGCCTTTAACGTAATGAAACTTTCCAAAGTGCTTCACAGGAGCATTATAAAACAAAGTATATCACTGAGCCACGTAAAAAGATATTAGGTCAGATGACCAAAAACTTGATCAAAGAGTTATGTTTTAAGGAGTTAAAAACAAAAAACTGCAGATGCTGGAAATCCAAAACAAAAACAGAATTACCTGGAAAAACTCAGCAGGTCTGGCAGCATCGGTGGAGAAGAAAAGAGTTGACGTTTCGAGTCCTTATGACCTCATATCTTCAGTTCTGTTGAAGGGTCATGAGGACTCGAAATGTCAACTCTTCTTCCCCACCGATGTTTTAAGGAGTGTCTTTCAGGAGGAAAATGATGGAGAGAGGTGGAGAGGCATAGGGAGGGAATTCCAGAGCTTGAAGCCTAGGCAACTGAAGGTGCAGGCACCAATGGTGGAGCCATTAAAATTGGGAATGCACAAGACACCAGCATTAAAGAAACACAGTTACCTTGGAGGCCTGTGGGACTGGAAGAGATTACAGAGATAGAGAGGGGCAAGGCCGTGGAGGGATTTGAAAACAAGGATGAGAACTTTAAAATCAAGATATTGCTTGACTGGAAGCCAATGTAGGTCAGCACGTACAGGGATGCCAGGGACAGCTCTTCTGCCTCATGTAACAATTCTAACTGACAATGATGAAAACTCGCTTCATATCACAAGCTTCAGCTTGTTTCTGCTCTTCTGCCTCATAAAAGATTGCGGCATGCTAAAAGCTAGGTTCACAATCCAAGGCTTCTGGTGGGACATATTAACAAGTATCAAACCAATACTTCAGAATTCTCTTCCAGTTCAACCTCAAACAAAAATGGCAGAAAAAGTATTGCATTCTGAATACCACAAAATATAAGTACAAAGCACTGTATCATGACCTATTTAATCTTATTATTTTTCCATTCATCTTACTTAGTCATCTGTCACTCCTGAATTAAGAAGTTGGTCTCGTTTTCTAGAGAAACCAATTATTGGGTCAAAGAGGCATAACAGTGAATCAAATCCTTCTGCATCTAATCATTCTGGTTCTGATTATATTTATTTTGAAACTTCAAAACATGGTTTTGCATGTGCAATGAGTTGTGCATATCCTAGGACACTTCAATGGTTGGTGGGTTTTAAGGAAACAAACATATAAAACTAAGTTTTCTCTAAGCAATGCATAGCACATGATTTTTTTTTACTCATTCCCAGGACATGGTGAGGCCAGGATTTATTGCTTATCCCTAATTGCCCTTCAGAAGGTGGGGTTGAGCCACCTTCTCGAATACAACTTAGTGGCACCGTAGACCACTAGGGAGAAATTAAGGGCAGAATTTTGAGATCAGGGTGCAGGTGCGGTCGGTGGGACCGGGAGCAGCCGGGAATTGGCTCAGCACCCGCGATAGGCCCCCAACCGTGATTTCACGCTGGTGGACCAACTAAGGCCCGCCCAGCGTGAAATGCGGCTCGTCACTAGTCAGGAAGGGCTGAGCGGGGGCGGGGGCCTGTTGGCCGCCGGGTCCAATTGGTTTAAAAATGGCCCAGGCAGCCCCGGAAAGACTGCCCACGGGAGGACATGTGTTCTGCGTCGTTTTGATGGAGTTGAGTGTGGCTGGATACGCCAGGCGGGAGGGCAAGTCGGATGGGGACTCAGCACCCTAGCTTTTTGGGTGAGTGCCTTGCAGTCCTTCTTTTCCCTCTTAGATTCGTCAGCACGCAATTGGTCTATGGACCCTGACGCCGGAGGACCACTGGGCTTCATTTTCACCTGTGCCACACCTAGTCTCTGAAGCAGGCACTAGAGCAGATACCAGCACCTCAGTGGACATTAGATTGACGGCTAGGATGTCGGTGCACATTGCTGAGGGTGCTTCACACTCGCTTGAGGTGCAGGTGAAGGCAAGGAGTGCCCAGGGCACTGGCAGTTGGAGGACTGCTGGAGACCAGGATGATGCTGGATCGAAGGCAGTTGATGAGCCTCCGGAGTCATCCATTAGGCGGCAGATGATGGACATCCAATGAGATATGCGGGAGGATCTGGCGAAGATCCATGTGAGCCTGCGTGCCATGCAGAGCATCAGGCCGGCACTGACCTTCATGGCCGATCACTCCACTTCCTCCATTGAGAGAGTGGTGACTCTCATGGAGATACAGCTCCAAGGATAGAATCAGGGGTTCCTGTGGTTGTGCTCAGACCTGCAAGCCTTCAAAGAGGCAATGGCCTCAGGTGGTCAGTGTCCGTGTGGGAGATGGATGAGGCACCTAGTATTCCAGCTAGGTGCCCATCCATCAATGATGAGCAGGGATTCCAGAGCGACCTCATGTTGGCGCATGAGCTGCTTGAGTTATTTGCATGTTAAAGTTATATACCTGCACAGTAGCCCCTCTGTTCTGATATGAACAACCTGTTATTCCAGACTGTTGCTGCCATCAGGACTTTGCTGCTGTGTGGACATTTTTATCAAAATCCATCAAATATTGCTCCTGTCAGGGTTCTCTGGATGACGGCAGCAGCTCCTCCGTCCCTCTGTCAGTGACCATGGCATCCAATGAGTCTGCGATGACGGAGGAGATGCCAGCCATGGCACTGGCCGGTCCCTCCCAGGCGGGGCCAGCAGTGGCTCCAATCGCCGGAGGACAACCGCCAAGGTCATCAAGGCCATCAAGACACCAATGTCAGCAGGCTGTCTCCAATGCCGGTGCCAGTGAGGTGGGGGGGGGGTGGGGGGGAGGGTGACGGGGGGGGGGTGGGGGGTTGCCAAGAAGTAGCACTCGCAAACGTAAGTTTAAGGCACAATGAGCACGAGAGGGACTGGTCACGGGTGATTTTATGTTAATTTACGTTTGGTTTATATGTCTGCTGGTGTGGAAATCAATGCCAGTAATTTTAATGTCATTATGCTTTCAATGTAACGATACCTCTGTTCTTGGGTGGCAGAGAGGTGTCCTGAGCCACCTTTTCAACGGATAGCCCTTGTCACCCAGCAGCCATCTATTCAGTTGGGCTGGAGCACTGAAGAGCCTCGGTGCCTGGGAGTGTCTGAGGATGTAAGAGTCAGGAACTGCCAGGGTACCTTGCACAGATTTGCAGAATCAGCATCCTGTGGTCACACACTATCTGCACATTCATGGAGGGGAATCCCTTTCTGCTAACAAAGGCACCCGGCTCACCCTCTGGCACCTTGATGGCCACATGTGTGCAGTCGATGGCACCCTGGATGCTGGGGAACCCAGCAATTGCTGCAAAGCCTCTGGCTCGCTCAGCCTGGCTGGCCTTATCTGTATGGTAAAGAATGAAGGTCAGTACCTGCCTGAACAGAGCTTCTGTCACCAGCTTGATGCAACTGTGGACAGCTGATTGGCAAAGTCTACACGGATCCCTCACTGACCCCTCGAAAGAGCCAGAAGCATAGAAGTTGTGGGCTGCTGTGACCTTCAGTGCCACTGGCATGGGGCATCCATGGCGCCACACAGTTGGAGCTGATCTCAGGGCTGATCCTCTGACGGATGGAGGTCACTGTCTCCCTTGAAAGGCGAAGCCTCGTTCAGCATTGCACCTCTGACAAATTGAGGTAGCTGCATTGCCACCTGTAAACCCTGGCAGCAGGATTGTGGCGTCTCCTGTGTCCCCTTCCGCCTTGCACTTCCTGCTGGCTCTGCACCCCTTGTGCCTGTGCCTCCCATCCCACAGGTCCCTGACTTGGAAGCTGCACTGGGACACTTGGCCTCCTTTCCCTTCTGCCCCTCTCTTCCTCCTCAGAGAAGATGCCATCAGCAGAGAACACCATCCCCAACATCAGGGTAACAGAAGGCTGTCTGATACGTGGAAGGGTCCACACGGTCTGAATCCTCCAGGGGCCTTTGAAGACACCAATGAGACCTGAAATGAAGGCTGGAAACGCTAAGAATGAAAACCTGAACAGAGATGAAGCTGCCAAGTATCAATAAGTCACCAGCAGCAAACTATGTTCCAAACTCCCCATGACTGACAATGGCAATGCTGCTCACCCCTTTTATCCTGCCCTTGGATGAGGTTTTTAAAATTGTCGGCTGGAAGCCTGCACATTTTGCCCATTCAACGAGCACAAAATCACATGGGCAACAAAAAATCACTGTCAGTTGGCTTTTAAATGGCCTTAAGTGGCCTTTTAATTAATGGCAGGTGCGGCTCCAGCACACACTCGTGCCAGCTGACCGAAATATCTTGCGAGTGCGCAATGACGTCGGGACGCTCACCAGATGTCATCGGGCGCTATTTTATGCCCGGTCTGGTCAGGCGTGTCCCACGCGCAGGATGTAAAATTGTGCCCTAGGTGTCAACCACATCGCTGTGGGTCTGAAGTCACATATAGGTCAGAACAGGTAAGGACAACACATATCGCTCCCTAAAGGATACTAGTTAATGAGATGGGTTTTTAAAAGAAGCCACTAGTTTCATGGTCACCATTACTGAGACTAGCTTTTTAATTCCAGATTTATTTAATTAATTAAATTTAAGCTCCCCAGCTCCCATGGTGGGATTTGAACTCATATCTCCTAATAATTAGTCCAGGCCTCTAGATAATTAAGCTAGTAACATAACTACTCTGCTTACATACACAGTTGCTCACTTGTTACTCCTACCTACTTCTGTTTTTAGATACTAACAGAAAATGTTAAGACATTGTACAATTGGTGAAATAGAAAAGAAAAAAGACTTACATTTATATAGTAGCTTTCTTGACCGTAGGGTGTCCCAAAGCAACCAATGAAGTCATTTGGAATTATTATCACTGTTGTAATGTAGGAAACATGGCAGCCAATTGGCATATAGCAAACTCCCACAAACAGCAATGTGTTTATGGTAAGATAATTTTTTTTTAGCTGTTACTTAAGGAATAAAGATCGTCCAGAATTCCCCTGCTCTTCTTCGAAGTTGTACCACTGGATCTTTTACGTCCATCTAAGAGGTCAGATGGGGACCTCAATTTAATGTTTCATATGAATGAGCAAGTAGTGTCAAAACGGCAAACACTTTGCATGGTTTAGGTTGTTAGTTCTGCCTAAAAGTACAATGGTGCTACTTTACAATTGGAAAAGAGCAACTAATAAAAATCATCTTAACCAACCTGGCAAGATAAAAAATGCACATACCTCTTAGCAGGGAAGGTTGAATCCTAAATTATTAACAATGCGTGTATAATTTGGCTGATGTGCTCCTTGAATGTGTTCTGTTACTAAATGCAGGACACACTCCTAACAAACCAATTATGCAACGCACTCTGTTTCAATACAAAGCAATTTTGGTTTTGCATCAGCAGAGATTGAAGTTACTAAATTGATGCTCATTTGCAATTTAACAAGCAGTGTGAGACCTTTGGGAAAATAGTCTGCCACATTTAGCATTTCACACCAACTGCACTTTTAAACATCTCTAGATGATTCTTTTCAATGTTGTAGCTCTGCTGGGTTTAGAAGTTTTCACAGAATCATTCAATTCCTTTCATTTCCCTCACCCTTATAGGATGGAAATTTTAAGCTAATGTTGCAATTTCAATTGGATATTTACCTGCAGTATATTAATAAAAACAGGAGAGATTTATTAAAAAGTCAAAAGTTTCAAGTGCACGGTTTATTGTGTGAATGCAAAACAGTTTCCTTTTAGAGTGTAGGGTCCAGATTTTTGTAGATTCATAAAAACTCTGGAGTCAAACATGCATGATGGGGACAAGTGGAAGAATTCTTTCAGCAGAATTGGATGGCCTCATTGTGCATGAATGGCTGTGAGCCCAGATTCATAAAGTGATTTTCTCAGCAGGGGTTCTGTTTTGACAGCTGGACAGAACTGTTGACAGAACTGTAGGCCAGAATTTTTCCGTCGGCGAGTTGGAGGCAGGGCCCACTCGCCGACATGTAAAATGACGTGGGATGATGTCAGGAGGAACCCCCAACGTCATCCCACCCCATTTAAATATTCAGGAAGGCGGGTGGACAGCGCGATCAGCTGTCCGCCCGCCAACCTGTCAATGGCCAATTAAAGGCCCTGCCCGTCCAACTTTAAGGCTGGCAGGCAGGCCAGGAGCCCCAGCGGGCTTCTGAAAAAACATGAAACCTCATCCACTGGCGGGATGAGGTTTCATGTCTGTTTTAAAAAACTTTAATAAACTTTGTGATGTTTATTAACATTGTCACGCAAGGGGGACATGTTAATAATTTTTTTATTTTTCTATGTTTTAAGTTTATAAAACTTTCAGCGCTCTCTCTGAGACAGCACTTAGTCTCAGGGAGCTGTGCGCTCTTTTGCGAGCATGACAGTTGGGAAATCCCTGCCCCCCCAGCACAGGAAGCACTTAGCGCTTCCCATCAGGTGGCCCGCTGGGCGGGCCAACTCAAAATGGCAGCGGGGCCCGTTTTGGCAGCAGAGATTGGCTGCCCACCCACCGCCAAGCCAGTGGGGCCCACCCGCCCATCAAGGGCAAAATTCTGTCCGTTATCTCTTTTGTTACAGTCCCAATGTTTATCTGCACAAGATTAAGAGGTGGGAAGTGTTTGAAGCCCCTGTTACTGACACTTTAATGGTCCCTTTGATTGAGCCTTTTATGGGGCTGTAGGAACAGCACTTTTTTTCCAAAGAAGATTTGTGAATGGATATTTTTTTCTGAAAAGTTCTACAGGTGCCATTGTTACTCTGCAGTTCATTGGTTCTGTACATGGTGTATACTGGGTGGAGGGCATGAGTTGGCACTGAGTTGGCGCAGAGGGTATAAGGGGCCATGGGAAGTGGGTGGTGGAGTTGTGAATAGATGTGAGGGGTGAGAGCTGGAGGACCTAATATCCCTTCATAAAACTGGGACCAAATCCCAGGGAACTGAGGTGGGCTTTTTAACCAGCCTGCCTTGGCTCTTGGCCACCCTTAAGGCTGCCTCTGAGCTGCATCTGGGGGTGGCAGGTCCAACTCTATTCCACATCCATGAAAATCATGCCATTTGGGGTCTGTCTACTGAGGCAGTTCCAGTGAGTCAGGAAATCTCCCTTCTGGAGCTACCCACCTTGGTTGCGAAAACTTGGGCTTAGAAATCAGCCTACTGCAGTGAGAGTGGTCTGCTTCCATACTCTACCATAATACTTTAGTACGAGTAAGCACAGTAACTAAGTGATCATTTTGAAGTGGAAAAGCTATCTTACATTTCTGAATACCTGGCATTCTGTTGTCATGAAGATATCAACCATAATCCAATCAGCTAATAAGATCACTCATGTACTTGTCCTTCTTTACCACAGTATGAGGACCCGGTTCCATGAGAATTGGTTCCCCCAATACACAATGTAATGTCACATTCCTACATTGATCCTGAAATGTTACGCTGACATGGGAATGGTTATAAACTCCCAGCCAGCATTTAAATCTGTTGTTTATAATTATAATTATTTTTGGAACAATGTGCTCCTTACTCCTTCGATAAGTATTCCAATTATTTTTCCAAATTAAAGTAAGTACTTGTGCAGTGCTGATACATTGGTTTTCTTTTCCCTAAGGCAAAGAGAAAACATTTGCACCTTTTTCAATTAGGTTTCAGTTGCCGTTGAGCAGCTATTGGATCCGAGCCACACAAACTGGAAGGCATCCAATTTCTGGCTACACTATTGAGTATTTTTGAGTTTGCTTTCTGCTTCGTGGCTGGGAATAAACAACTCCTGAGACTACCTGAGATGAAACTGACTACATCCAATCGGTTAAAATGCTGACTTTTGAACAAAACAATATTTGTTTTTAAAATTTCACTTTTTGCAGTATTCCAGGATTGTAAAAATATTGTTCATTGAAGGCTGTGATTCTGTGACAAGACGCCTGATGTTTCCAACACAATAAGTGCTGATTTAACAAAGTTACCTTGACAACAGCATAGAAAAAATGGAAGTTTAAGTAAGTGGTATTACAAAAATTTACATAAATCAATAGTAGTATACTCAGCTGAAGGTTCAACATAGTGTGCTGTAGAGTGTTAAGCTTGGATTTGTATCTGGGATTCTCTTGGGCTACTGAGTTCAGCCATATTATTGGAAGCCTCTGAGTGAGATACAGTCACATCATCAGATGAAAAGAGGAAAATATCAAGAGGGTGAGACACTTCTGAGATTAGTCCTGGTCGTCCTCTACCTTTAGAGAGACATTGAGAGAGAACAAGCCAACTTCCCAGAGTCACGAAGTGGGTATATGCAAGGCCCAGAAACAATTTGCTCCATCCGATCTTAACGTATCGTGGAGTTACTTGAATGGTAGTCAGAAGGGTGCCAAACTCCGAAACTGTTCCAACTTCATCAGGACTAAGAAAATAAAAGGCCTCATGAGGAGAAAAAGTGGAAAAATGCAGAATAAACTAAAGTATATTTGTTTTGTTGGTTATTACTTTACATTCTTGGCACAGAATGTGTGAGATGGTGGTGTAGTGGTGATGTCATTAGATTACCAATCCCATGCTCTACTCTGGCCATGCTCTGGGGATGTGGGTTCAAATCCTACTGCAGCTGGTGGAATTAATACATTCAGTTTTTAAAGCTAATTGCAGTAATAGTGATCATGAAACTATCATTGATTGGTGCAAAAACCCATCTGGTTCACTAATTTCCGAAGGAAATCTGTCATCCTTACCCTGTCTGACTTACATATGACTCCAGGCCCACAGTAATGTGGACCAATTCAAGGAAAATTAGGGATGGGCAACAAATGCTGACCTTGCCATTGATACCCACATCCCATGCAAGAATTAAAAAAAAAACAAATGAAATGACTTACAATTTGCTTTTAGAAATGGTAGCATATGCGTGCTTCACAAAATCCATTATTTTAACACATACATTAATTAACTACTACAACAGTGTTAACACCACTATTAAAACAACAAGTAAGTAATGTGACATCTTCATCACCCGATATCACCAACAGCAATTTCTAGCCTTTTAAAGATATTTCTCATCCTTAATTACTCTTTCCCTTCTGTAACTTTCTGGAGAATTAAAGAGATTTTTATGAAGTGAAATTAAAACCCTAGAAATTGTTGCATTGCAGCAGCAGCAGCACTGTCCTTATTATATCACTGGCTTCATGAACCGCACTTCAAATGTTTGAATTGATCGGGAGACAGTCTCCACAGTACAAATCCCTTCCCTGAAAATTTCCATAATAATTGTTATCCGCTGTGTGTTCTGTAAGATGTCCTAAAAAGAGGCCATAGCTTTCTTTCTCAGTAATGCCATAGTCAAGAGTAATTTTGCTGATTAAAGAGCCAGCCTTATCTTCCCATTACTATTTAATTTTTACTCACTCCAGATAACAGCAAATTCAGTGGATTAGTGCAGTTCTCATTTCTTTGGTGGCACTTTGGTGTACAGAAGACCTATATTTTAGCAAAATAATAATATTGGAGGTAGATCAATCAGGGTAATTCTCCCAGAAATGTTCTGCTATCCCTCTGTCTACCTCCTGACAGATCAACAAGAATTTCTAGATGAATAAGTCCAGTCAAGGAGGTAAAGTTAGTGGTGCCAGTATTCCACAGGCATTCCGGTAGACTTCTGGTCAATCCTGTGTTTACTGGAATTGCCTCAAGCTTCCCAAGGAGTTGGATGTGGCACTCTCAGTCATGGGGTGGAGTTTCTAGGCCTGTGAGTGGGAAGGTCCATTGCCAGCTCCTACAAAGTCGTCGATGTAAGGAGAGTTGGGGTGTCAGTCAGAACTCCCTTAGTCCAGCACACCAACCGTCAGTGTGCCATTAAAAATTCAATCCTGACCCTACCTAGCCTCCTCTGGTTTTTAAAGAAACTAGTCAGGGGAGAGGGGTAATGGGGTGGGGGGAGTGTTGTTTGGTGGGCGACCAATCCACTTCAGGAGGCAGCAGCTTCAAAGTGGTTATGTTCCTTCATTTTTGCGGGCTTTTTATCATTTTTACTCATTTGCTCTGAGCTTCCCAGGCTTCCAGAAATTCAGCAGGTAAAAAGAGGCAAGAAAGACTAGATTCATTTTACAGCACTGCTTGTGGGCCAGGAGAGGCAGCAGTGTTTCTGTCAGGCCTTGCAAGTTAATCTGCATCCTTTCTCAATGTCAGCTGACCTCACACCCCTCCACGATCTGTGAAGTCCCTGATTTCCCCTGCCTCCACGCACTTCTCCCTGACCGTGACCTCTCCTCACAACCACGACCTCTTCTCCGACCATGATCTTCCCCTCCCCATCACAATTACTTCATTCGCATTCAGGATCTCTCCCCGCCATTTCCCAACTGAAATTCCTTCTGCCGCCTCAACACCGCATCCCCAATACCTTCCTGTAACCATGGGCAAAATTTGACACTGGCGGGGTTTTATGGTCCCGCCAAAGTCAATGGGCTTTTGAACAACTCACTGCATTTTACCGCCCCACCCCTGCCATGACAGGGCCGTAAAAATTCACCTCATGTTTCTTTTAACTGTTCGATCATAAATTCTGAGGCAAGGGCCATTACCATATATGTTTGATACAACAGAGTAAGTTAATCCGGCTCCTTCAAACCATCAGAATTGTAACTCCTCCAGACCAGTATACCCTGTCATTTTATCTTGCTTCCTGTTAAAAAGTACACAGTTTGTGCTTGACATCAATGCACTGACATTACTTTAACTGTGAGCTTATTGGTTCAGGGGATATCAGAGCTAGCTTGCATTTCTAGCTTGTATTTCGATCCATTAAAAGATATTTAATCAATTTATTCCTTTTGCCCTTGGTACATTGAGTTGACTGCACTACATAATTAAATTATTTCCTGAGATGCTATACTGTCCAAGTTAAAGCAAACCCTGTATCAAGGTTCATTTATGCAAGTCATGCTACAAAAGAACCATTTCCATAAATTACAAACAAACACTGTGCACTTAAATCTCATTTTATAGGGGTGGTTTTTTTCACAGTATCACAAAATTTTTACAGCAGAGAAGGAGGCCATTTGGCCCATCATGCCCTTGCTGGCTCTCTGCCAGCTACCTAGTAGTTCCACTACCCCCACCCTTACCCCATGGCTCTGCAAACTTTTCCTCTTCAGATTACTACCCAATTCCCTTTCGAATGCCTCAGTTGAACTTCTCAAGCAGTGTATTCCAGATCCTAAACACTTGCTGCGTGAAAAGGTTTTCCTCATGCCACCTTTGGTTCTTTTGCCAATCACCTGGAACCAGTGTCTTCTGGTTTTCAACCCTTCTGCCGATGGGAACAGTGTCTCTCTATCTACTTTGTCCAGAGCCCTCATGATGTTGAACATCTGTATCAAATCTCCTCTCAAACTTTCTCCTTTAAGGAGAACAGCCCCAGATTCTCCAACCTTTCCACGTATTTGAAGTCCCTCATCCCTTGGAACCATTCTTGTAAGTATTTTTTATGCACCGCCAACCCCCCCCCCCCCCCCAACTCCAATGCCTTCACATCTTTCCTAAAGTGTGGTGCTCAGTATTGGACACAATACTCCAGTTGAGGCTGAGACAGTGTTTCACAAAGGTTCACTTTTCCGTTGCTTCCACCCATGTTAAATAAGAGGTAACAATGAAGTCTGTGTGAGCAGAAGTTGTTGTACAGAAAAATTTTGAATTCACATGGGAGAGATATCATTATGCTTACCCCTTGTGGTAAGGGATAAATTCTGGATTAACCTGATGTGGATTTAATTGGGAGAAAAATTAACATGGATTTTGTCTCAATCTGAATGATTGACAGTGTTTCTTCTTAAGTTTCATGCTTGCTTTGTCCAGAAAAATCTGATTTTTAAGCAGCTGTGTTTCAAAGGTTTATTTCTTAGCTGACCGGACAGCTGTGTACTATTTATATATTTTTTTTAAATTGCAATGAATTGGTAACAGGTCTGAATCCTATTATTCTAACAATGGTGATCCCTGATTCTCTCTGAATAGAGAGGGTTTGAATTGCTTTTACCTTTCTAATGGAAGGACCAAAGGATTCTGATTCTGGCCTGTCTTTAGAAACTTCATAAGAAACCATCTGACCATCAGTTGACAATTAACTGGAGCAATCGAATTGAAAGGAGAAGAAGGTTCAAATGCCACCCACTGATTTCGGTTTTCATAGGGAAAGAGAAGCTCCAATTCGAGTCAGCCTGATAGTGTACTGTTCTTATTTCTAGAGCGTGTTTATTATTCCTCTTTGTGTGAGGGATATGATCTGATTCCTGCAGGTCCCAAGTGTCCAGAATACAGTTCATGGACTGCAGCAGCACTGGTATAATTGGCACAGTTTCAACTATTGGCTTTCTGTTGGGGTTGCATCTATTTAGCCACTGAATGACAATTTTAAGGGGAAGTTTTGGTCAATTCCAGCCTTGTGCAGTTAGTGGTTTTAAAGCACACACTGACATTGAGCTCTGTCCTTGTTCCTTAAAATGAATAAAACCACACTTTCCAGAGTAAACATGATTAAGAGTCAGAGCCATTTTGACATATGCTGTAGCCTTCAAAACTCAGGATCTATATTTCATCTCTTCCAAGTCCAACTTCACCTGAACGCTCATTTGTACCAGTTACATTGGGTTAATTTTAACACCCCACATTTTTGAGCTGGGGTTGGGTGAGATGTAAGTTTTTTTTTAACATCTCAAAGCAAGCCACCCACATCCAGATTTAACAGAGGTGCGGCACAGCACCGGCAGCTGACATGCTCCCAGGAGAAAAGTTAGTCATTTAACTATTATACTGAGTTTGGAAAACTCACCTTTAACATGTCTTACAGGTTTAACCCTGACAAGATCAAGCTTGTCCATTTCATTCACATTTCTGCTCTCGCTCCTTCTCTTCCCAGAACCACAGTAGGGTTTCCCTTGACTTCATCTTTCACCTTCCCAACCTCCACATTCAGTGGATCATTCTACACCATTGCCTCCACCAAACATGTTTTGCCCTCCCCTAGTCTTTCCATATTCTGGAGGGACTATGCCCTCTATGACATATTTGCCCTTTTCTCAATCAACCAACACCCCTTCCTCTTTCCATGGCACCTTTCCATTCAAGCACAGTCTAGTCACTGTTATAACGTAAAAAATAGGTTAGTCATAACAAGCTCCCTAAAACAGAAATTAAATGAATGATGGGATAATCTGATTTAGGTGTTTGTTAAGAGATATATGTTGGCCAAGGCACCAGAGACAACTCCTGTGTTGCTCTTGGAATAGTGCCAGAGGCATCCTTTATGCCCAACTGAGTGGGCAGATGGAGCTTCAGTTTATGTCCTTTCGGAAAGATAACAATGCAGCACTCTTTCAGTACTCCAGAGAAGTGCCAGCCTAGATTATGTGCTGAAGTCCCTGGAGTGGGACTAAAGCCATTCAAACCTTTGGGCTCAGAGGCAAGAGTGCTTCCATTGATCCAAGACGGATATATTAAAGCATGTATCTGTGTAGGCATGAATCCAGGACAGAGATAAATTCAATGTAATTTTTCCACAGTCAAATAATCTACCAGAGCGCACTAGGCACAGACATAAGGAATGTTAACTTGGTTGAAAAACTGATGATTACTCGGGTCCATTCAGTCATACCCCAGCAAGGAGTGAACACCTTCAGGAGAAGGGATGGAGAGGAAAGGAAGGTAACTGATGCCCTTGTCATATTCAAGGTTAAGTTTCAAATCCCTCTGTGCTTTGTGGCCATGTTCAAATGATGACTGGCATCACACACACGTTGCATATGGATGCACAATGACGCACATAGTCTAGGGGAAAAGTGGAGTCTCTAGTATGTGTTGTTTGTTTTATCTGCAGATGTGAGTCTGCTGGTTTTACTCATGCAGGAAGTGACTGAAAGATTTGTTGGCTTTTCAATATAATTTCAATGCAAAATCCCTAATATAACAGTATAAAAGGTGGGATGACTATTTCATCCAATCAAAGGTTTAAAAACTTGAAATACTTGAAAAAGGTGGTTTGAATTACAAACTGATTGTACTAATTGTTGGACAATCCATGGACCGCTGCAATCCATGTGGTCTAGGTACATCCACAGTGCTTTTAGGGAGGAAGTTCCAGGATTTTCACCCAGTGACAGTGAAGGAATGGTGATATAGTTCCAAGTCAGAATGGTACGTGGCTGGGAGGGGAAATTGCAAGTGGTAGTGTTCCCATGTGTCTGCTGCCCTTGCCCTTCTAGGTGGTAGAGGTTGTTGGTTTGGAAGGTGCTGTCGAAGGAGCCTTGGTTCATTGTTGCAGTGCATCTTGTAGATGGTATACACTGCTGCTACCATGTGTTGGTGGTGGAGGGAGCGAAACTTTAAGGCGGTGGATGGGGTGCCAATCCATCAAGCTGTTTTCTCCTGGATGGTAACTTCTTGAGTGTTGTTGGAGCTGCACTCATCCAGGCAAATGGAGCGTATTCCATCACACTCCTGACTTGTACCTAGTAGATCCCAGCCTCTGACCTAGTTTCACAGAATTACAGAGTTGTTGCAGCACAGAAAAATGTTCTACAGCCCATTGGTCTGCACCGGTTCTCTGAATGAGCAATTCACCTAGTGCCATTATCATACCTTCTCCCCATAGCCCTGCATGTTCTTCCTTTTCAGATAACAGTCTAATTCCCATTTGAATGCTTTGATTGAGCATTCCTCCACCGCACTCTCGGGCAGTGCATTCCAGTCCTTAACCGCTCACTACGTGAATAATTTTTTTTCCCATTCTGCTTTTGCTTCTTTCACCACTTAGCTTAAATCTGTGCCTTCTCATTCTCGAGCCTTTCACAAGTGGGAACAGTTTCTCCCCATCTATTCTGTCTAGGCCCCTCATGATTTTGAATATCTCTATCATATCTCCTCTCAGCCTTCTTCCCTCCAAGTAGAACAGTCCTAAATTCTCTAATCTCCATATCCATTCTCCTGAATCTTTTCTGTACTCTTTTCATTTAACTTCAATATTTCCTGAATTGCGTGCCCAGAACTGGACGCAATACTTCAGCTGAAGCTGAATTAGAGTCATATACATATTCATGTTCCTTTACTCTTTGCCCCCATTCATAGAGCCTAGAATATTGCATGTTTAATTAACCACTTTCTCAACTTGTCCTGCCAATCTTCAATGATTTATGCAAATGTACATCCAAGTGCATCTGCCCCTGTGCCCCCTTTAGAGCTGGTACCCTTTATTTTATACTGACTCTCCAAGTCCTTGCTACCAAAAAGAATCACTTCACATTTCTCCACACTGAACATCATAAGCCACCTTTGTACCCATTCCACCAATTTGACCTTTTGAAATTCTACACTATCCTCTTCACAGTTGCTTCTAAGTTTCATATCATCTGTGAGTATTGAAATTGTGCCCTGTACACCAGGTTCTAGGTCATTAATATTTATCAGGAAAAGCAAGAATCCCAACATATGTAGGATTGTTTGGTGCCTCACTGAGAGGTCTGGAGGCTTGTATGGTTGAACATTGAGTGTTTATTAGCAACTCATAACTATATACACATACAAAGGTACAACACTGCATGGGTGCTGTCCCCATGCTGGCTTCAGCTGGACTACTACTGTACTCAGTCTACCATCATGTGACTCTCTACATCACTATGTAGGCAGTACTGTTTCTTCAGTCCCACATTAACCCTTGCTCTGCCAAACACCCTTATACTACACCCACCCCAGTCATTACCAGCATATATATTTACATTACAATCTTCTTTACGTACTATCACTTTTCCACCCCTTCCCTCTCAAGTCTCTGACTTTATAAATTCATGTGGTCTGGAGGCTTTACAATTCTTCCAGATCTCATTCTTGTCATGTCTAGACGAATGGTAGCCTCAGTTGCTTCAGGCTGACTTTGTGGTTCTAGTTGACATCATAGTTTTCTGTGTTTCCAGCACTTGGCTATCAACATTTGATTCGCTGTTTGCACTCCTTCAAGTTGCATTTCTCTTTATTGACAACCTGTCATCTTTGATTGATGCCATGGGCTAATCCAGTTCTTTCCATTCATTCATAGAGTGGACTCGGGGTTTCTTTCTCCATGGCGTCTGCCAAATGTTCTTCTTGGATGTTTACATTTCAAAAATGAATACTTGTTCTACAATTCCACAAACTTATTTTCTAATAAATTTGAAAAAGAATTGATCTTTTCATTCAGCTGTGCAATTACTCTGCTGAGTTCAGTGGTCTGTTTCAGAGTTACCTGAAGAACACTTATACAAGCTCTATAATTTCACTTGGGCATTCAGTTCCTTTCAGGATCTTTCTTCCATGGTCACCCACCGGTCCTTAGACTCTTTCAATTTACTTGTTGGATCCACAGTCTGTTTCTCAGAAATTTCCTTCTAGTAGTTCGGCAGTACTGAATTTGAATATTGCTGAAGAAAGAGACATGTCCAAGCTTATCATCTTGCATTCATCAGGACACTCACAAGAATACCTATATAAGGGGAAAACAACAATTCATACAGTATTTGAAGAGAGTGCTGATATGTTGGCAAATGGAGTTATAATGGAGAATGCACCAGTGATGGTGACTGACATTTAACTGCTAAGCATTGTTTGAAATTTAAACCAGGCAGTTGACCCTGATTGGTCAAGGCATTGCCCTAAGGAACGAGTCAGTGAATGGCTGTCACTTATTTTCTTTAGCTGGAACAGGTGTAATGTATGTACACGTTCTTTCTGCCTGAAAAGAACAGGGCCTCTGAAAGTGGTCTACGGTCTACCGCAAGCCTACCTTCACTGGTCAATGTGCATTGGGATTCTTACAGTTCCACGCACTATAACATTGGTCTTATTGGCAACCTTGTAAATAGGGCCCGAGACATTTGCTCACCATGCAAACTTGATGCTGAATAGGGCGCGTCAAAGGCATCCTGCAGGATAATGGCTACACTGATCAGATGATTACACACTGTATATCATGCAAACTCATGGATGGGCCTAAGGCTCCTTTGGCCCTGAAAAGTGCCAGTCTACATCAGATTACCCCGGAAGGGCAAAGTATCTCAAAAATTTGAGCAACAGTTGAAGTTAGCTGTTTCACACTCCAGTGTTCTCATCAGTTGTCGCTTTTCACAAGTAAACTCATCTTTTGTGTGTGAAAGTTGGTTCTCTACACTGAACAGTATTTCCTTAGCAGATCCTAATTCCTCTGTGCTATTTTTCAAGCTCTCATTCTGTAAGTTTACTTCTCCTAATTTTTTCCGAGACTCTTCATGCTTTTTTGTGAGAACTTCTACTTCCTCTTGCCATTCTAGGATCTTGATTTTCATTTCTTCATATATATCTTTGGAAATGTAATCTTTTTCCAAGCTTTCTTCCAAATGTCTAACCATCTGCTTCAACTCTGCAGTCTATTCCTTGTACCTCTTAGCTTCCTTCTCGAATATTGAACATTTCTGAGTCTTCTCTGCCAACTGGTTCTTCAGTCCTTTCAGAGCGACATTAAATTTATTTTGCTTCTCTTTGTAATCTGCCAGAGGGACTGCCAAGGGATCCTTGTAGCATGTAAAGGTCATTCAACAAGTTTCCCTTTTCTTTGCAAAGCTCTATTGCTTCATCCTGAGTTTTCTTGTAATTTAACAAAGTCTCCTCAACTCTGTCCTGCTGTTCTTCCATTCAAGACATTCTCCATTGCTTTATGCTGCTGAAGGGTTATGTATTCCTTTTGCATTTGATATTGAAGGACAGTCAGCTGTTCTTTCAACTGTTTATTTTCTTGTTGATCTTTTGCCAACATGCGCCGTGTTTCAGTGGATTGCTTTGTTGCTACTGATAGTTCCAACACATCTTTTTCTGAAGTGGTATTCAATATCTTTTTTAACTCCTCATGTTTTTCCATGGCAATGTATTGATTCTTCAAAGTGTCTTACAGGGCAAAAACTGCTTTGAGCACCTTTTCTACCTGAAGCTGTGCCTGGCTACACTTCTGGTTAAGTTTTTCTAACACTTTTCTCAATTTGCTAACAATGGAATTCAGAGTTGTTATTTCCTCCTTATGCTTTTCTGGAGATGCATACTGAGTCTGAACATGATTCAGATTTGCACTTATTCCATTCTCCTCAACATTAAGCATTTCTGTTTCTTTCAAAGCCTCTTTGAACCTTTGCAACATCTCAGAAATTTGTTGATTCAGATCTTTGAACAGTTTGCCTCATTGAATACTTTAGTTTATCATACGTTTTCAAAGTTATGAATCCGGTATTTCAAATCTTCCAATTCAGCTTTGATACAAACATTTTCAAATCTTATTTCTGCATTTTTCTTTTTCCGCCTGCTGCAAAGCTTTGTGCTTGTCCTTCATTTTGGTTTCACTGTTAGGCAGGTCTGTCTCTGGTGAACTGTTAACTGTTTCCATTTCTGTAATCATACTATTCGTGACTTCTCTGCTTGTAGCTTAGAATGCACTATGACTTTCCCTTTAATCATAGGTAGCTCAGCACTGCCACCTGCAGTTGCAGTGTGGGAAATGTGTCGCCATTGTCTAAAAAGATTTATTTTTAAGATTCCCGGCTGGGCCTCTGCCTGTCTGCTGCCATTGTGTGGTTTGCTTCGGTATTGTCCGCCTCAGCCTGAGGTCTCCTGTTTCCTCACCCTCAGGCATCTCCCCGCCTTGATGCTTTATTGGGGTGTTCTACACTTATTTTAAAGGTCTGAATTTGTCACAACTTGAAGGTTAAATTATTTGTCAAAGGCTTTTAATGTTTCATCAAAGCTGGCTGAGGATTAATCAAATCCTTGCATTTGGATTATTTCATCCGCAAATACACAAAACAAGTATAACAATGGATTAACTTGGACTTCTTCTGATTTCTTGCTTAATCTTGATGTACTCATATAATTGAAAAATATTTCTTCCCCATGATGCCCAAGTTTCTGTCTGGTTTGGCCCTTGCATGAGCTCAAATTGGTCTGGTAGTTTTAAATTACTTTCCATGGGCAGTTTTCCATAAGAAGGCAGCACAGCTTTAAATTTATTTTCTCTCCTGCAAGATGGCTCCAGCACAGCTGTCCTGTCAATGCTTCTTCCTGTACCTATCAGACCTTGGGTGAGCTCCTGCAGTGATCTCATCCCGACTCTTCAAACCAAATATTCAAACAAACTGTTTGTGTCAGGTACTTGATTTTTTAAGCTTAGAGAATGCAGTTGAAGGAGATTTATTTTAAAATATTCATTTGCACAGAGCCACCACGTGGTATAGCACCAACTCAAGGCTCAGCTGTAAGCTGCAGTGTTCCTTCAGCTGAGCTGGTTAAACAATTGGCATGCTTTGCCTGGTTAGAGGCCTGATGCTTTTTAAAAATTAAGTTCAACCTTTTGGTGTATTTTGCTCACCCTTTTTGTGATCTGGCTATGTCCCTTGACTCTATGTTCATCCATTCTTTGCCTCTATACAGTGCATGATTCTTCTGCCTTTCAGCTTCCTTTTTTTGAATTTTGCTCAGCCCTTTGTGAACTGGCTTCGCCCTAAGACTCTGCTACTGTGCTTGATCAGGTCTGGCTTTGGGACTCTCTTAGGGATCTGTGTCTTCAATTTTGGTGCACTTCTCACAGGTCAGACTGCAGTTTCTTTACTTTTTCGTGCTTTTAGAATTTCAGGACCATTCCTTCACTGCCACCATATTGTAAAGCTTGTTTGGTGTCCCACTAAAAGGTCTGCAGACTTGTATGGTTGAACATTAAGGGTAGAATTTTCCCCCGGTGGGGTGGGGGAGCGGAGTTCAGTAGCGGGTGCTTGGAGGCATGGCTCCAACCGGGGGCATGCCGCCATTTTACATGAGTTGGGATATGTCCATCACTTTTAGTTAAACTTTAAAAACCTATATGAAACCTCATCCCACCCGTGGATGAGGTTTCACGCTTTCTCTGAAGCCTGCCAGGTCTCCCGGCCTGCCTGCCAACCTTAAGGTTGGACAGGCAGGTCCATTAATGATGTTAATGAGTTTGTCATTGGCCTCAATAGGCTGATTCAGCTGAGCCCCTGCTGACCTGAAAATTGAAATGATGTGGGGTGATGTTGGGTGTTCTACCTGACGTCATCATGCATCATTTTACACATTGGTGAGCAGGCCCCTCCCCCATGCTCACCGACCAGGAAATCCTGCCCTAAGTGTTTATTAACAGTTCATAAGTATATGCATCTCCAAGATACAGCCCTGCATAGGTGCTGTCTCCATGCCAGCTTTTGCTAGACTACTGCTGTACTCAGTCTACCAGCATGTGACTCTCTATATCACTACGTGGGCAGTGCTGTTTTCCCAGTCCCACATTCACCCTTGTTTTGCCAAACACTCTTATAACTACACACTGACCCCTGAGGAACTCCACAACAAATCTTCCTCCATCCTGAATAACATCCATTAACCAGTATTTTCTGTTTCCTGTCACCTAACCAATTTCGTATCCAGGTTGCTACTGTACCTTTTACTCAATGAACTATAACTTTGCTCAAATATGTTATGCAGCATTGTAATAAATGTCCTTTGGAAGTCCATGTACAGCACACCAACAGCATTGCCCACACCAACCATCTCTGTTACCTTTCAAAATACTCCAGCAGGCAAGTTATGCATGATTTCCCTCAAGAATTCCATGCTGACTTTCCTTAATTAACATGCATTTATCCAAGTGACTATTAATTTTGTCTTGAATTCTTGTTTCTAGAAGTTTCCCCACCACCAAAGTTAAACTGACTGGCCTCTAGTTGCTGGGCTTAACTTAAACTTTTTTGAGCAAGGCTGTAACATTTGCAATTCTCCAGTCCTCTGCCACAACCCCTCAGTCTAAGGAAGACAGGAAAATTATGGTGAATGCTTCTGTAATTTCCACTCTCACTTCCCTCAGTATCCTTGGATGCACCTCACCTGGTTCTGGTGTCTTATCGACTATAAGTCCAGACAGTCTTCCCAATACATCCCCTTCATCAATTTTGTACGCTTCTAGTGTCTGAATTACCTCCTCTTTCACCATGGCCTGGGCAACACCTTCTGCCTTGGTAAAGACAGATGCAAAGTATTCATTTAATACCTCAGCCATTCCCTCTGCCTCCATGCATAAATCTCCTTTTTGATCCCTCATCAGCCTTACTCCTCCTCTTACCAAATTTTACTATATGCCTATGGAAGACTTTGCAATTCCTTTTTACATTAACTGCCAATCTCTTTTCATACTCCCTTCTTGCTTCTCTTATTTGTTTCTTCACTCCCCCTCTGAACGTTCCATATTGGGCCTGGTTTTCAACTATATTTTCTACCCGACATCTGTCATAAGCACACTTTTCTTTATCTTAATTTCTGTCTCTTATGCTGTCCAGGGAGCTCTGGATTTTTTTTGACCCACCTTTCTTTCTGAGGCTGTCTCTTTGGCTGTGGTTGAGACGATTGACTTCCAACAACACAACCATCTTCCATTGTGCTAGGTATGACTCCAACTACCAGCGAGTTTGCTCCCTGATTCCAACTGACCAGTTTTACCAGGGCTCCTTGATGCCACACTTAATCAAATGCTGTCTTGATGCCAAGGGCAGTCACTCTCAATTCACCTCTGGAGATCAACTCTTTTGTCATTGTTTGAATCAAGGCTGTAATGAGGTCAGGAGCTGAGTGGCCCCAGCAGAACCCAAACTGAATGTCAGGGAGCAGGTTATTGCTGAGTAAATGCTGCTTGATAGCACTGTGAATGACACCTTCCATCACTTTGCTGATGAGCGAATGGAGGCTGATGGAAAAGTAATTGGCCGAGTTGGATTTGCCTTCCCTTTTATTGGCAGGACATAGGTGGACAGCTTTCCACATTGCGGGTAGATGCCAATGTTATAGTTGTACTGGAACAGCTTGGCTAGGGGCACGGCTAGTTCTGGAGCACAAGTCTTCAGTACTATTGCCAGAATATTGTCAGGGCCCTTAGCCTTTGCAGTATCCAGTGGAATGAATCGAAATGGCTGAAGACTGGCATCTGTGATGCTGGGGACCTCAGGAGGAGGCCAGGATTGATCATCCACTTGGCTGAAGATGGTTGAAAATGCTTCGGCCTTACCTTTTGTACCACTGGGCTCCCCCATCTGTCAGGATGGGAATGTTTGTGGAGTCTCCTCCAGCTAGAATGTTTAATTTTCCACCACCATTCATGACTGGATGTGGCAAGGCTGCAGAGTTTAGATCTGATCTGTTGGTTGTAAGATCATTTAGCTCTGACTATCGAATGCTGCTTCTGCCATTTGACATGCAAGTAGTCCTATGTTGTTGCTTCACCAGATTGATATCTCATTTTTAGGTATGCCTGGTGCTTCTCCTGGCATGCCCTCCTGCAGTCTTCATTGAACCAGGGTTGATCCCCTGGCTTGATGGTAATGGTAGAGTGGGGGGTATGCCGGCCATGAAGTTACAGATTGTGGTTGTATACAATTCTGCTGCTGCTGATGGCCCACAGTGCCCAATCTTGAGTAGCTAGGTCTGTTTGGAAAAATCCCATTTAGTGATAATGCCACACAACATGATGGAGGGTATCCTGAATGTGAAGACAGGACTTTGTGTCCACAGAGACTATACCGTGGTCACTCCTACCAATGCTATCAAGTTGGTTTTTACCTCTGGTTGGTTCCGTCACCAACTGCTGTAGACCCAGTCTGACAGCTTTGTCCTTCAGGATTCAGCCAGCTCATTCAGTAGTAGTGCTACCAAGCCACTCTTGATAGTGGACATTGAAGTCCCCTATCCAGAGTCAGAGTACATTCAGAGTATATGCCACCCTCAATGCTTCTTCCAATTGATGTTCATCATTGAGGAGTACTGATTCATCAGCTAAGGGGTTGGGGTGGGGGTGGGGGGGTGAGGAGAGAGGCGCATAGTAGGTGGTAACCAGCAGGAGGTTTCCTTGCCCATGTTTGACCTGATGCCATGAGACTTCATGGGGTCTGGCGTCAATGTTGAGGACTCCCAGGGCAAATCCCTCCCAACTGTATACCACTATACAGCCACCTCTGCTGAGTCTGTTCCACCGGTGGGACAGAACATACCAGGGATGGTGATGGTGGTGTCTGGAAAATGATCTGTAAGGTATGATTCCTTGAGTGTGACTGTGTCAGGCTGTTGCCTAACTAGTCTGTGGGCCAACTCTTCTAATTTTGGCACAAGCCCCCAAATGTTAGTAAGGAGGACTGTGCAGGGCCGACAGAGATGGGTTTGCCCTTGTCGTTTCTGATGCCTCGGTCAATGCCGGGTGGTCTGTCCAGTTTCATTCCTTATTGTAGACTTTGTAGTAGTTTGATACAACTGAGTGGCTTGCTGGGCCATTTCAGAAGGCATTTAAGAGTGAGCCACATTGCTGTAGGTCTGGAATCACATGTAGGCCAGGCCAGGTAAATATGTCAGATTTCCTTCCCATTAGTGAGCCAAATGGGTTTTTACAACAATCAGCAATGGTTTCATGGTCACCATTGCTGAGAGAAGATTTTTTTAACTTCCAGATTAATTAATTGAATTCAAATTCCACTAGCTGCCAGGGTGTCTGGATCGCTAGTCTAGTGACATTATCTCTATGCCACTGCCTCCCCAATAGAGGATGGACCATGCCAGAGGATAGGTGGACAGCTAATGTGGTTCCTACATTTAAAAAGGGTGACTGAACAAGTTTAAGGATAGCTTAATTATGTTAGCGTTAGTGATGAGAATAACAATAGAATTTTTACTCAAATATTGACATCCTTCCATCTGATAATGGGAATATAGTCTCAAAACTTTTGAGGTCAGATGAGATCTGCTGCATTTCTTTTGATGACTGAAAATGTCAATTCTGGAAAAGCAAAGTCTGCCACAAGTGCCAGACATAAAGTTGTCCCTTGCTGGAAGTGTGGGATGGATGTCTGCTGACACCTTGTTTGCAGGGCTGGCATCTGCTTTGGAGCTCCTGAAACCACATGATGCCATTTTGGTGATCCCCTGCCCACAGCCGGTGTTGCCATTGCGCGGGTTGTCAGCTAGAGTTTCCCACTTTCCATGATTGATGTTGAGGGCTTTTATGTCTCTTTTGGCCGCATTCTTGAATCAGAACTTTGGATGCCCTGCTGGTCCGTTGGCATGGGGCTAGCTTGCTATATAGCAAATGCTTGGGGATATGCCATCTTCAAGCCTGCTTGAATCATCCAACAATCAAAAAGAAGCGGAACTCTGTATTGCGGCTTTTATATTAAACTTTACTTTAAGGAAATTAGTGATTAGGTAAGGCCACTTTATTGTGGTGAGTTGAGGTGATTTACTGACATTTAGAAGGTAGCTCTTCTACAAAGAAGCAATTATTGTTTCCATGCATTCCATGGGAACTTCCCAGACAATATGAACCAATGTGTTTTCCAATGAAGTTCTACAGATTTGGAATCAAACAATAAATGAATTTTTCATTCTCGATAACCGTGAAATAGGCCAAATGCAAACCTTGCGGGAAATGTAGGAATGTTTTATTTCTGCACGTAAGTGAATACACCACTGGTACATAATAAATTTTCCAGATTACTGCATGCAAGCTTTAAAAATAGAATAACTAAAGTATTATTCTAAACTACATTTAGCTAAGAGTCTAAACCTTAAATTTGCTGTAGAAATTCAAATGTTTTGCCCATCTCCAGTGTTCTTGTGAACTCAAGTAATTCAAACAAGGATTATTTGATCTAAGACTAAGCTTACAGTGGACCCAAGCAACACTTATGATATAATACATAAACAGCTCCATGCAGGTTTCATGTTCTGTGTTTAAGTTGACTTTGGGAATTTTAGTTTGTGATCTTAAAGGTGAAAGGTAAAAGTTGTCCCACCTTAAGTTTGAAGGCTGCTGTATAACTTGCTCTTTTCTCTGCCATGTAAATGGATAAAATGTTCAACTCAAAACGTCATTAAGAAAGAATCCTGCCTTAGAAAAAGTGGCCCACCATAAGGAATTGCTCTGTTAATGAAAGTAACCAGTTAGCAAGCAAAATCAGCTAAGGCTGATTGGTTTGGTAGGTGCTGCACTTTGTGTGTTAATATGCCTGCATGTCACATGCTACATTCAATTGATCTAAAAGTGTCATCTGATTGGTTGTCTCAAGTATTGCACATTTTTGCATGAGTGTGGGAGCCAGCAGTTCAGCAAACTAGGGTGGGAAGTGTTTCTTTAGATTTGTTGGTATACTCATGACTTTTATCAATAAAGAGTCATTTTGATCACAGTAATTGCAGAAGTCCAGGTGCATGTTAAACATGGTGATAAGGTAAATTTGTCTCTGTTCATGAAAATCAGAATTATAGTTGGATGCATATTATATTCAGAAAATTATGGCCTTTTCTCCTCGGTCTCCATGTCAGACAGTCTTAAGTAAAACAGAATTACCTGGAAAAACTCAGCAGGTCTGGCAGCATCGGCGGAGAAGAAAAGAGTTGACATTTCGAGCCCTCATGACCCTTCAACAGAACTAGGTGAATCCAAGGAAGAGGTGAAATATAAGCTGGTTTAAGGTGTGTGTGTGTGTGGGGGGGGGGGAGGTGCGGTTTGGGTGGTGGGAGAGAAGTGGAGGGGGGTGGTGTGGTTGTAGGGACAAACAAGCAGTGATAGAAGCAGATCATCAAAAGATGGCACAGACAACAGAACAAAAGAACACAGAGGTGTTGAATTTGGTGATATTATCTAAACGAATGTGCTAATTAAGAATGGATGGTAGGGCACTCAAGGTATAGCTCTAGTGGGGGCGGGGGGAGCATAAAAGATTTAAAAATATTTAAAAATAATGGAAATAGGTGGGAAAAGAAAAATCTATATAATTTATTGGAAAAAAATAAAAGGAAGGGGAAGAAACAGAAAGGGGGTGGGGATGGAGGAGGGAGCTCAAGACCTAAAGGTGTTGAATTCAATATTCAGTCCGGAAGGCTGTAAAGTGCCTAGTCGGAAGATGAGGTGTTGTTCCTCCAGTTTGCGTTGGGCTTCACTGGAACAATGCAGCAAGCCAAGGACAGACATGTGGGCAAGAGAGCAAGGTGGAGTGTTAAAATGGCAAGCGACAGGGAGGTTTGGGTCATTCTTGCGGACAGACCGCAGGTGTTCTGCAAAGCAGTCGCCCAGTTTACGTTTGGTCTCTCCAATGTAGAGGAGACCACATTGGGAGCAACGAATGCAGTAGACTAAGTTGGGGGAAATGCAAGTGAAATGCTGCTTCACTTGAAAGGAGTGTTTGGGTCCTTGGACGGTGAGGAGAGAGGAAGTGAAGGGGCTTCTATCACTGCTTGTTTGTCCCTACAACCACACCCACCCCCCTCCACCTCTCTGTCTCTCTATCTCTCCGCCCCCCACACACACACCTTAAACCAGCTTATATTTCAGCTCTTTCTTGGACTCGAACTCAAGTTCTGTTGAAGGGTCATGAGGACTCGAAACGTCAACTCTTTTCTTCTCCGCCGATGCTGCCAGACCTGTTGAGTTTTTCCAGGTAATTCTGTTTTTGTTTTGGATTTCCAGCATCCGTAGTTTTTTTGTTTTTATTTTTGTTTTTATCTTTGTTATTATTATTGCCATCTTATCTTGTTCAGGTTGCCTGGAGAGACTTTAAAACAAATAAAATATTCTCAAAACAGTTTAAAACACAGAAATCAGGTATTGATAAGTTTTGCTTCCTTTTCTTCTTCTCAAAGATTTTATTGTCTTAAAAGTAACCCACTAAATTGTGTCTGACCCTTTTCTTTTAGAATTATCCCAGATTCATTAACTTGGCCAAAAATTGGATTTCTGCCAAACTTTGTCAAGGTCTTGAGCTTAGCTTCATATTTTGGGAACAGACTTACAAACACAAAACCTGGCAGCATTTGAATTAGTGCCAATTGTTGCCAAACCTTTTAAAATGAAAATTCCCTTTTGAGAACTTTATCAAGAACCAAACCTCAATTTTTTAAACTTTGTAAGAACTGTAATTTACATTATCAAAATTAAAACAACCTCTTTTGCATGTGCAATGATTTGTATCCAAGTTATAATTTCCGTACGTTTATCAACACATTCTTTATCTTAGATAGCATCCTAGTGATAAAGTAACCTGTTAAATTAAACTGCACTTTACATCTCAAGATTGTCCCAAATTCAAATTCCAGTGCTTTTGGAAAGCAGATTTCCTTTAATATTTAATTCATCTCTTCTTAAGAAACCTCTTTTTATCCATTGGAACCATCTGGACCTTGTGTTGATGTCTTTTCGTTTTCCTAGAATCCTCCTGAATTTCAAGTAATTTCTTTTTCTCAGAATTTTAGAATACTAACTCATATGTATTAATCCCAATCAGCTTGGAAGCAGATGATGAGGGTTATTCCTTACTAGTTTGCAAAGGGGTGGTACAAGGGTTGGTTCATCTCAAACAAAGGCAAGCCCTGTTTTATCTTTGCACTACCTTCAAATTATGATTGTTTTTTCCAGAAATCTCAACTCAAACCTTGTACTCAAAACTTTGGAATATTTGAATAAACTTTTCCTTTAATCTAATATGGGGCTTTCCACTCTAAAGTGCTCAGCTACACACACAAAGACAATTCAGGGAAGAAAACACATTAAAGCTCACATAAAAATGCTTCATTGCACACAAACAAACACATAAAGATATGTATCGATACTCCTATAATATTGAACTTAACTCTAAACGAAGCTTCGAGTAGCAGTGGGGAAATAAAGGGATCTTGAAGGCTCCACCTATAGGGACCTTCAAACTGACAAAAGCTCACATTTTCTCTGCTGCTGCTTGTCAATTGCTCATTAACCCCTAGAGTACCCTTTCTCGCTCTCTCTATCTCTCTTCAGCACAAACAGCTCTTGTAACTTAGATCAATTCATTTTTTTTAAAGTTACAGAAAATTCAGTAGCGGACTATCTACCTCCCTTAAAACATATTATAAGCGCTCAAATCTGTCCCGATTAAAAGTTCCAGCTGGTGGGAAGCTCTCTCCTTTACTTTGAGTCCATTTAACCCAATCAGAAACATACTGGACAATTTCAGGACCGTAATGGACATACATATAAGCATTTGGGGTTCCATTCAAAGGGGGAACCTGGGGTTTCTTTGATGTCATATTTCCTATTTTACTTAACAATATACATAAAAGAAAACACAGAAATTACTTACTTTTCGCCTCCAGGGGACTCGAACCCCTGGGTATACTACTACTACTTTTTTTTCATTTTCTTACCCATCTTCAAAGTTCCTGATTTAAGCTCCGGTTTCGCCAGTTTCAGTTTGTTCTTAGTACTTTGCGAAGCAGGGGGAGCGGCAGAGCCACTCTGCTGTTGCGACCTCCCATTTTTCTGAAAAGGAAACACAATTAACAGCGCGGTGCGTTTCCTACCCTATGCGCTCACCAGCGTTGAGTTCCTTAACAAATCCTCCAGTTCCTTGGGTCTTTTGAGTCTGGTCAGTAGCTACCCTTTTTCAAACCTCCCTCTTTCAGCTAGGATGCTTTTCGTCCCCCTTTCACCTCTCCAACTTAAGAGGTAGCTGGGACGCTATTTAACTGCACTCCCCCTTTCAGCTAGGATGCAGTTCATACTCTCCCCAATGTGGGAGAATAGTTCCTCCCGGTTTCCGCGAGGGTTCTTTTTTAGAGATCCGACGGTCCAAAATTCCTTATTGTCCCCCTTTCACCTCTTCAGCTTAAGAGGTAGCTGGGACGCTAATTATCACCTCTCCAACTTAAGAGGTAGCTGGACTTCAGTCGGATCCCATCCTCGTCGCCAAACGGAGTGAACACTCAGACCCAGGAGGTTTGTCTCAGAAGCCTTTATTGAATCGGGATATCACGGAGAGCCTAGCAGCATACAACGGAGCTAGCCGGCACTCTGCAGTACCATCAGAGTACACACATAGTTATAGCAAAAAAGTACATATCTTTTGGCATACACATAATAGTTCTTTTAGTTTACAACCATATCTGACACTTGCACAACCCATCTGGTGCCCAATTGTCTGGGAAGGTAACTGATAGCGCGACTAGTGAGTTTTATGTGCTAGTGAGAAAACGGATGGGCCTAGTTTCAAGGACACTTCGTAGTAATATTCCATTATATAGTTTAACCACTTAACCCTTTGTTATCCTGTAGATGTATTTTATTCTCCCACAAATAAATAAGGGAGAACCAATGGATGTGGTGTATTTGGATTTTCAGAAAGCTTTTGATAGGTCCCAAATTAGAGGTTAGAGGGCAAAATTAAAGCACATGGGATCAGGAGTGATATATTGGCATGGATTGAGAGCTGCTGAGCAGATAGAAAACAGAGTAGAAATAAGTGGTTTTTCAGAGTAGCCGGTGGTGACTAGTGGGGTACTGTAGGGATCAGTGCTTGGACCCCGGCTATTCACAATAGTGCAAAGAGCAGGAATACTAGAGTGATGAATTAATTAAATAAATAAATAAAATATGATAGTGATGGCAGGATGGGTGATGGGTTATTGCTGTAGCATGTGGGGTGAGACGGAGATGAGGAGGAATTTCTTCTCTCAGGGGGTAGTGAATCAGTGGAATTCTTTCCCACAGAGGGCTGTAGAGGCTGGGTCATTAAGTATATTCAAGACTGAGATAGACAGTTTTTTATTTAGTAGGGGGATCAAGGGTTATGAGGAAAGGGCAGGAAAGTGGAGTTAAGGATTATCAGATCAGCCATGATCTCACTGAAAGGTGGAGCAGATTTTAAGGACTGAATGGCCTACTTCTGCTCTAAGTCTTATGGTCTTATATTAATGATTTGGATGAGAGAACCAAATATAATATTTCCAAATTTGCTGACGACACAAAACTAGGTGGGAATGTGAGTGGTGAGGAGGATGTTAAGGGGCTTCTAGGTGATTTAGACAAGTTGAGTGAGTAAGCAAATACATGGCAGATGCAGTATAACATGGATAAGTGTGAAGTTATTCACTTCAGTAAGAAAAACACAATGGCAGAGTATTATTTAAATGGTGATAGACTGGGAAATGTTGATGTACAAAGGGACCTGGGTGTCCTTGTAGACCAATCACTGAAAGCAAGCGTGCAGGTGCAGCAAGCAGTTAGGAAGGCAAATGGTATGTCGGCCTTCATTGCAAGAGGCATGCTTCTCCTTACTGCAGCTGTACAGGGCCTTGATGAGATCACACCTGGACTTTTGTATGCAGTTTTGGTCTCCTTACCTAAGAAAGGATATGCCTGTCATAGAGGGAATGCAGCCAAGGTTCACCAGACTGATTCCTGGGATGGCAGGATTGCTGTACAAGGAAAGATTGGGTCGACTAGGTCTGTATTGACTGGAGTTTAGAAGACTCAGAGGGGATATCATTGGAATGTATAAAATTCTGACAGGGCTGGACAAGCTGGATACAATGATGATGTTTCTTCTGGCTGAGGGGGCTCTAGAACAAGGGGACATAATCCCAGAATATAGGGTAAGCCATTTAGTATTGAGATGAGGAGAAATTTCTTCACTCAGCGGGTGGTGAACCTATGGAATTCTCTACCACAGAGGTCTGTAGAGGCCAAGTCACTGATTATATTTTAGAAGGAAATAGATAGATTATTGGTCACTAAAGGGTATGGGAAGAGAGCAGGAGTATGGCGTTGAGATAAAGGATCAGCCATGAACATATTGAATGGCAGAGCAGAGTTGAAAGGCAGAATGACCTCCTTCTGCTTTCTATGTTCTTTTGGACTTGCCAGCTCGGTCAGTAGTGGTGCTACCGAGCCACTCTTTGGGGAGAATTTTCTCCCCGTTAGGGGGGTTGTGCGGGAGCGGGCGCGGGTGTGCACACAGTCGATCACTGCCCGCGATTGGCTAGGTGCTGCCATTTTACTTGGGTGGGCCAATTAAGGCCGCCCAGCATGACACGCGCCCAGAAGCACTGAGTGCTACCTGTGCGGGTGGGGGGGTTGCCTAAGTCGAGGTCTGTGCTCTTTTGCACACGCACTCAAAAGAGCGCAGAAATCTCCCTGAGGCACAGCGCTGCCTCAGGGGGATTAGTTCAAAGTATTACAAATTTAACAAAGGTGAAAAAAATTTTTAGGACATGTTCCCTCATGTGAAACTGTTGCATGAGCTGGGACATGTCCATGAATTAAAAATTTCAAACCTTTAAAAACCTTCATGAAACCTCATCCTGCCCATAGATGAGGTTCCATGAAAAATGCGAAGGCCGCCTGGGCTCTTCACCTAACCGCCAACCTTAAGGTTGGACGGGCAGCTCAGTTTATTGATTTAATTGATTGTTAACTGGCCTTAATAGGCTTTTGACCTATTAAGCCGCGCAGCTGGCTCGGGTGTGCGCCCGCCAAACTGAAAATCTGAATGACCCGCAGTGACATTGGGATGCACGCCCTATGTCGCCATGTGTTTTTTTACACCTCGTCAAGCCGAAAATTCTGCCCTTGGTGATGGACATTGAAGTCTCCCACCCAGAATACATTTTGCCACTCTCAGTGCTTCCTCCAAGTAGTGTCATGAGACTTCATGAGGTCCAGAGTTGATGCTGAGGACTGCCAGGGCAATTCCCTCCCGATTGTATATCGCGGTTTCACCACCTCTTCTGGGTCTGTCTAGCCAGTGGGAATGGACATACCCAGGGATGGTGATGGTAGTGTTGGGGACATTATCTGTAAGATATGATTCCGTGAGGATGACTACGTCAGGCTATTGCTTGACCAGTCTGTGAGACAGCTCTCCCAATTTTGGCACTACCCCCAGTAAGGAGGACTTTGCAGGGTTGACAGGGCTGCAGTTGCCATTGTCGTTTCCAGTGCCTAGGTCGATGCTGGGTGGTCCATCCAGTTTCACTCCTTTTAGTCTTTTTGGTGGCTTGCTAGGTCATTTCTGAGGGCATTTAGGAGTCAACCCCATTACTGTGGGTCTGAAGTCACATGTACCAGACCAGGTAAGAACGGCAGAATTCCTCCCCTAAAAGGACTGTGGTGAACCAGATGGGTTTTTACAACAATTGACAATGGTTTCATGGTCATCATTAGACTTTTAATTCCAAATATTTATTTAATTCAAATTCCACCATCTGCTGTGGTGGGATTCAAACTGGGGCCCCCACAGCATTACTCTAGGTCTCTGGACTACCAATGGCAATACCATTACGCCACTGCTTCCTCTCCTGTGTGGCACAAGCCTATAATTTGAAATGTCTTGACAGACACACATCTATAAGAATCACAGAAAACGTACAGTGCAAAAAGAAGCCATTCAACCCACCGTGTTTGATCCGGCTCTCTGAATGAGCAATTCCCTCAGTTCCATTCCCCTGCCTTCTCCCTGTAACCCTGCACATTCTTCCTGTCTCAGATAACTGTCTAATTCCTTTTTAAATGCTTTCATTGAACCTGCCTCCACCACACTCCCAGACAGTGCATTCCAGATCTTAACCACTCACTGCATCACTCATACATCACTCATATTGCTTTTGCTTCTTCTGCCGATTACTTTAAATTTGTGTTTTCTAATTCTGAATCCTTTCACAAAGTGGGGACAGTTCCTGCCTATCTACTCTGTCCAGGCACCTCATTATTTTGAGTACCTCAATCAAATTTCCTCTCAGTCTTCTTTTCTCCAAGGAAAACAGACCCAACTTCTCTAACTTACCTTCATAACTGAAGTACCACATTCCTAGAACCATTCTCGTGAACCTTTTCTGCACTCTCTCCAAAATCTTCACATCCTTCCCAAAGTGCAGCACTTAGAACTGGACACTAGTGTCTGAAACAAGCTCAACATAACCTCCTTGCTCTTGTGCTCTATGCCCCTAATTAATAAAGCCTAGGATACTGCATGCTTTAGTGATTGCTCTCTCAACCTGTCAATGACTTACGCACATATACACCCAGGTCCCGCACCACTTTTAAAATTGTACCCTTTATTTTATATTCTCTCTCATGTTCTTCTTACCAAATGAATCACTTCACAGTTCTCTGCATTGAACTTCATCTGCCATCTGTCCACCCATTCCAGCAACTTATCTACGTCCTTTGAAGTTTTACGCTATCCTCCTCACTGTTCACAGTGCTTCCAAATTTTGTATCATCTGCAAACTTTGAACTTTTGCCTTGTACAGCAAGGTCTAGGTTACTAATATATATCAGAAAAAGCAAAGATCCAAACACTGACCCCAAAGAAACTCAATTGCAAACCTTCCTAGTCTAAAAAGCATCCATTAATGACGACTTTTTAAAAATTGCTACTTGGCCAATTTCATACCCATGTCGCAATTGTCCCTTTTATTCCATGTACTATAACTTTGCTCACAGGTCTGTTGTGTGGCAAATGTCTTTTGGAAGTCCATGTACACCGACAGCATTGTCCTCATCAGCCCTCCCTGTTATCTGTTCAAAACAAATTCCACCAAGTTAGTTAAACACTATTTTCCTGAAGAAATCCATGCTGGCTTTCCTTAATTAACTGGCATTTGTCCAAAAGACTTTTAATTTTGTTCCAGGTTATTGTTTCTAGAACTTTCCTCACCACTCAATTTAAACTGACTGGCTTGTAATTGCTGGGCTTATCCTTACACCTTTTTTTGAAAAGGTTGTAGCATTTGCAATTCTCCAGGTCTCTGGCACCACCCTGAGTCTCAGGAAGACTGAAAAATTATGGACATTGCCACCCCAATTTCTACTTTCACCTCCCTCAGTGTCCTTGGATGTAAAATAAAAAATAAAATAAAATAAAGATGAGGAACTTCTAAGTTTTGATGTTCAAAGAGAGTTGGGTGTGCTTTTACAAGAAACACAGAAAATTAGCATGCAAGCAATTAGGAAGGCAAATGGTATGTTGGCCTATAATGCTAAGGAGATTGGAGTACACAGATAAAGAAGTCTTGCTACAGTTGGGGTTTTGATGAGATAGCATTAGGAATACTGTATGTAGTTTTGGTATCCACGTATAAGAAAGGATATACTTGCATTGGAGTCAGTACAGCAAAGGTTCACTAAATTGGTTCCTGGAATAAGGCAGTTGTACTATTATGAGGGGCTGAGTAAATGGGCTTATATTCTCTGGAGTTTGCAAAATGAGCGGCGATCTCATTGAAACCTACAAAATTCTGAAGCGGCTGGATAGGGTGGACGCTGAGAGATTGTTTCCACTGGGTGGGGAATCTAAAACATGGGGGCACAGTCTCAGGGTCAGGAGTTGATCATTTAGGACAGAGATGAGGAGAAATTACTTCACTCAAAAGGTTGTGAATCTTTGGAATTCTCTCCCCCAGAGGGTTGTGGATGCTCCATCGTTGAATACATTTAAGACTAGGATAGGCAGATTTTTGGTCTATCAGGGAATTAAGAGATATGGGGAGTGGGTGGGAAAATGGAATGGAAGCCTAAGGTCAGCCATGATTGTATTGAATAGCGGAACAAGTCCGATGGCCTATGCGGTTTACTCCTGCTCCTATTGCTTACGTTCTTAAACCCTCCCAGTGTTTGAATTACTTCCTCTTTCAGCAAGGTCTGGGTAGCATCTTCTTCCTTGGTAAGGACAGCTGCAAAGAATTCATTTAATACCCCAGCTATGCTGTCTGCCTCCATGTGTAAATCCCGTTTTGGGGTTATTTCCACATAGAAAATAATAGGGAGCTACAGTGTTATAAGATCACAAAGGTAATTCTGCCTTGTATCGTGCATCCTCTAAAATTAACATCAATTATGTCATTAAAAATCTTAGGGTCACGGGTGTATTTTCGGACCCTGTGTCACATTAGCGCTTGATGCCTGGCGTGACATTGAAGAGCAGGACAATTAATGGTCAGTTTACATGCTCACCACCCAATTAAGAACAGGGGACAGGCTCTCAAGGCTGGAAGGCCAATTGATGCCCTCCAGTGATGACAGAAGTGCTGATGTAGCTAAGAGAGCACACCCCAAGATGGAAAACTTCTTAAAACTTGAAAAAATAAAGATGCCAGTGCTACTCGGCCATTATCAGTGAGGAAGAGCCCCTCCACACGGAGGTCTGTGGTTCAGCTGTAGCCACCTTGCAATCATAAAGAGCAGGAGTTCTGACCCACTGGTCTGTCACCAGGAGGCCCTTCCATCTTCGGCCATGTTTCAACCTCAACTGGGTGGGGTGGGTATGGGGGGGGCGGTGGGGGGGGTGGGGTGGGTGCAGATCTCAGCATTTGTACAGCTTCAAAAGCCCAGTAAGGAGCTTAATTGGCTGGCTGCTGCTTTGTGCAGGCAGACAGTTGTCTCCCCCACAACCCCACCTGCCCGGCTGCCACCAACCCCCTGAACCAACATATTTAAAAACGGCCTGGAAATGGGAACACATCCCAGCACATATGTGGTGAGAAATCGTGGGCCCATTCCGTTCCACTCCCACCTCTGATCGTTTTTATTTAAATTGGCCCCATATGTCTGCACATACTTTTTGTCCACAAATTTCTATTCTATGTGATTTCATCACACTTTGTCAGCTTTTTTATTATGAATTTCTACAACTGCATTGCTAACAGAAGCTACTAATGTAACCTTGTCTCCCACCAGTCGCCACACTCTAGCACCAATTTTATATTAATATAAAAGCAAAATACTGTGGATGCTAGAAATCTGAAATAAAAACAGAAAATGCTGGAGAAGCTCAACAGGTCTGGCAGCATCTCAGAGAGAAACAGAGCCAATGCCTTGAGTCTGTATGACTGTTTTTCAGAATTTTACATTGCCAGTTTTATATTGCTAGCTGCTTGGCTACATTGCATCAAAGCTTTTATTCTCCAAGCAACACTGCTTCCAAAATTGCCATTAATATTGTAATTAATATTGAATAAAATTCTGTTAAAATAATTAGGGCCGTAACTTCCAAGCTCCAGGTCAGTGTAACTGGGAGGAACCCAAAAGATGTGATGGGAAACCCCCACGAGGTTCCCAAGTAAGGATTGTATGGCAATTGCCTGGAAAGTAGAAACTTCCTCTGGGCAATTGCGCTGCACTGGGAACCATCTGAAAATGCAATTTCAATTGCAAACTTTGGATGGTTCCGACTGTGTTACATCAATAGTCACCCAGAAAAAGTTAGAAGAATTAAAATCACTTCAGTCTTCTGGGAAACTATTGTACAGACCCACACCACCTGCACCCCCAACTCCCCACCCACCCTCCAGGGGTCTCCCCCCACCCTCTGCCCTCCAACCCCTGACTAACCCCGTACGCCTACCCCCAGGCCCAACCCAACCGCCCCCCCCCCCAAATTCTAACCACTTACCTGACAAACCTCCCTTCTCCATGGCTTGAAAGTGGCTGAACCTTTAAACTCATCTGATTTATGGCAGCCAATGCCATAAAAAAGGGGGTGTGGCCTCCTCGCGCCCGACCCTGAAGCCTTCGGCAGAAGGCCCTGTGCATGTGCTGCCCTGCACAGTTGTTGCGCAGCCTGAGTGGGAAGGTCAACCGAAAAAGGATGGGAAGAATTTTAAGGTAAATAATAGGAGCAGAGTGGCAATCCGACTCATTGCCACTTCGCGGAAGTTCAGGCCCAATAAAATGCATGACTTTAAAATAGGGCTATCCCCTGCCCTCTAACTCTACTTCCAGTGTGCATCCAGTGTGCATGATGATAGGAGAGAGACAGGAGAGATATTTTCAATCTCTGCGAGTTTGTGTACGCACAGGTATCTTGTCCAAAAGTTTGACTTCCTTTCCAAAGTGTTTTCCTATTGTCATAATTTTTATGTTGTGCAAAATCAGAATTGGCAAGTAAACATTATTGATCAGTAAACATGTCTGCTGACAGATGTCCGTGAGACTCCAAGATTAGGAAATGGACACTTGATGAGGGCAAAGTTGGAAACTAGGGCTCAATATGCTGCTGACTAGAGATAAGAAAAAAATGAAAAGACAAGGGAAAATAGTTTGATCCAAACAGGTATTCTTACTTTCAACCTAAATCCAATGTTTAAACCTTAATAATGCTACTTCCTAAATTGTTTAAAATTTAGGGCCTGAACTTTGCACAGTGGGGGTGGGAAGGAGGGGTTGGGGGGCAATGTAGGCCAGTCGGGGGGAGGTGGTGTTGGCTAATCGGTAGGGGGGTAGGCGGTTTGTGCAGTTGGGGGGTAGGGTCAAGTCGGGCCAGGCCTGGAGGGGTTAGTTGGGGATTGGGAGGTAGTGCCATGAAGGGGGGTTGACTCTTGGAGGGGGTTTAGGGGAGTCTCATGGGGGGAGTAGTCAGGGGGATAGGGGGAGACCCCTGGGGGGTGTGTGTGGGGAGTCCCATGGTGGGGTTGATGTGTATCTGTACAATAGTTACCCAGAAGCTAGAAGTGGTTTTAACTCCTCTAACTGTTTCTGTATAACTATTGATGGAATCATCCAAAGTTTGGAATTTAAATCACAATTTTCAGATGGTTCCCAGTGCAGGGTATTTGCCCAGGGGAAGTTTGCACATACTGGGCAATTGCTGTGTAAACCTTATGTTATGACCCAACGTGTGCCAGGCGGATCAAATCCACAAGGGAAACTTGGTCACAACAGTTTTGCAATTTTTATTTTATTTTGAGTTGTGTGTCCTGAGCTCAGTAGTAATAAGTCCACCAAGACTTGAGATTTTTTTAGAAACCTAACTTAAACATTTATTAACAAAATAAAAGTTTTCAAGCACATACATAGGTCTACAAATTACTACTATAATAACTCGTAAAACCCAAATTAATCTGGTTTCCAGTTACATCCCTGTTAAGGCAGCGGTTTAAAAAAAATAGATTTTAAACAGATGCCAGCAAGTTACCACAATACCCTAGACAGTAGAATCCAAAATGGATTTTCATAGATTCGGTTTCCGTAGATAGCAGGCTTCATGCACAAATATTCAAGACTTTTCACACTTCTGGTAGATCTTACAATGCCTTTCCTGACACATTGCCTCCTCTCCTTTATACATGTTTCTCCCTTTTAATTTAAATCCCATTGTTCCCATATGTCTTTGGAATTTTACCTTTCTCATAAATCTCTTCATGGTGCTAATATTCTCAGTAATCTTTGGGAAAAATAAACACACTGCTTGGCCTAGCTTCTCTGGCTAGCTGTAACATCCTACCCATCTCTATGAAATTCAAACCCCCGATTTATCTAAAAATGCAAATTCTCCTCACCTCACATTCTAAGACTTCAGCCATGTTTACGTATTTAGCATTTCAAACCGAGCTTCTTTTGATGAGTCAAAGCCTCCAGACCAGCTGTCTCCAATTCAATTAAATCCCACACACACACACACACCCACACCAGAGAAACTATCCAAACTTCATTATTAACCTAACTGGGAACTTCTGGGGTGTAGGAGGAGGGCGGTTCCCCAGCACATCTTTGGGGTACCCCCCAGATATGTGCCCTGGAGCTCGGAAGATACAGCACTTTAAATTAAAGTCTCACTAACCTCTTGTCACCCCAAAATGTTTTTTTTCTGTTAGGGGTTAATTACGGACTTAAATCAGAATGGCAGAGAAAGAAAGTGTTATGTTTTATAAATATTTCGCATTATCTGTTACTTTCCATGGAATATTAATATTTTATCGATAGTTTATAATGAGTACCTACTTTTCATAAAATAGCCAACAGTTATTTGACATAATTTGAGGAGGTCATCAGTTCAAGTGGTCAAACTCACTTTACACCTACTTCCTGTCTGGATGAGTTTTGATTTTTCTTTTGCGTTTATGTTTTTAATAAATGCTCTCATTCACTCCCAGCTTCGAATTTGATTACATTTCTACCATGGGCAACCTTGACATCATCAGGCACTTCCAGTTCAAGTACAGCATGGGTTAGAAGCAAAGTGTAGCTCCCCCTACACAACCCCAACTGTGTGAATCCTGACCTCAGTAAAGCAACTCCCTGCTGCACAATTGTGAAGTTTCCATTTTGCCAGAATTAACTATTCATCTAGGTTTTCTGCAAGCTTGCCAATCTCTGTTGAATTAAGGCTGTTTTTATGCTTGTTTACCCAAACCCATTGGGAACTGGTTTGAGATTACTAAAACTTGCTTCACATGGAACTTCTTACACTGTCAGATAAAGACTTTACTCCTGTTTATTCAGGTTGGATTCAAATACAATTCCCATAAATAAAGGATTGTCCTTTAGCTTTAGTGTGCAACCCAGTTATTGTTTTATAAATCATTCATTATTTACCCTTATATCCTTTCAATTATCATTGAACTAATCCTTGAGAACTACAAAGAAAATATTTCAACAAAATTTAGCTAAATCCTCATCCTATTCTTGGTGCTAATCCAGTTTTGACAACTATTAACATATTTTAAGTGAAATACTAAACATGGAAAATCAGCTGCATTATATGTTGATCAACTTGTATATAAAACTACCAAAAATTAATGTTACTCTCTTTGTACCTAGCTTTATAGACCCCTATCAAAAAGATTGCATTTCAAATTAAATTAATATATAATCCAAGAATGCTGACACTATTTCACAGCCAATAATTAAATTGTATAGATTTCTAGATGAATTGCACACAGAGTCATGGGGCAGAATTTTACGAGTCGGCAAGCGGGGGTGGGGCCCGCTCGCTAATGCGTAAAATGATGTGGTGACGTTGGCGGTACTCCCGATGTCACCGCGCCCAATTTAAATTTTCAGGAAGGCGGGAGCACAGCAAAATCAGCTGCGCACCCACCGACTTGTCAACGGCCAATTGAGGCCATTGACAGGGTCAATTAAGTAATTAAAGGACTTGCCCGTCCAACCTCAAGGTCATGTAAGGGAATTTTTTTTTCTATTTTTAATATTCTTGAAAGTAGAGGTGATCTCCCTGAAGCTGCACTTAATAGGCCCGCCCACATAAAATGGCATCACGCCTCCAATCGGGGGCGCCGATCCGAAGTGCGCTTGCCCATCAACATCCCACCCAATGGGGGGAAAATTCAGCCCCATGGTTTCAATTGTAATGTCATCATTGTTGTTAAAATGCTTGACCAACCTTGTTTGATTTATCTAGGAACACAGTGCACAAAATTTCCATTCTCTTGTGGCACAATGATTGAACCGTTTTTTGATCTCTTCTATGTCTTACAATTGGGCAATAAAAACATGTTCTTTTAAGTTCTTCAAAGGCATGATTTCTCACAGCTACGACAAGTCGTTAACAGTCATCAGCTGCTGGACTCTTTTGATGACTCCACCCTTGCATTTCATTTATCTATTGACATTCTTAGCCTAAAAAACTCAGATGACTAAAAGAGAATAGTAAGGGAGAGATTGGAGTATGAGAGAAAAATAGCAAGAGATATAAAAATAGTAAAACCTTCTGCAAGTATATAAAAAGGAAAAGAGCAGCTAAAGTGAGCATTGGTCCTTTAGAGGGTGAGACTGGGGAATTCATAATGGTAAACAAGGAAAGTGCAGAGACTTTGGACAAGTATTTTGTATCTGCTTTCACAGAAAGCATCTCAAAAATAGAAATGCAAGGGGGACAAAAGCATGCAAGGAACATAAAATAATTGTTTAGAGGAATGAGTGCTAGGAAAGCTAATAGGACTAAAGGCTGACAAGTCCCTTCCACCTGATGGCCTGCATTATAGGGTCTCAAAAGAAGTGGCTGCAGAGATATTGGATGCATTGGTTGTAATCTTCCAAAATTCCTTAGATTCTGGAAAGGTCTCAGCAGATTGGAAAACCACAAAAGTAACACCGCTATTCAAGAGAGTAGGGAGACAGAAAGCAAGAAACTATAGGCCGGTCGGCCTAACATCATTGGGAAAATGCTGGAATCCATTACTAAGGGAGCAGTAGCATGATATTTAGAAAATTATAATACAGTCAGGCAGACTCAACATGGTTTTGTGAAAGGAAAATCATGTTTGACAACTTTATTAGAGTTCTTTAAGAATGTAACAAGCAGGGTGGATAAAGGAGTACCAGTCGATTTAGAGTGGGATTTTCTGGCCCTGCCCGCAGCGGGCATTATGGTGGGCAGGATTGGAAAATATCGTGCAATCAGAAAAATCTGTTTACCACCATGGTAAAGGCAGTCCGGGGTCGTCCGCTCCAGCTGTCAGTGGTGGGCTGCGTTTCCCACCATAGCATGACGGGAAGGTCATTTTGATACATTTGCATCTCATTATAAGGGCTGCTCATCAGAATCATCGCCACACCTTGGATCAGGAGAACATGTCAGCATCCAATTAGACTGACGTGTTTCACAACGGTATCTAAGCGACGCGCACCTGGCGATCTGCACTTCACTCATGACTTTGAGGTTCATTCACCTACCTGGCATCACGCAGTGCTCACGGTAACTCCGGTGGGGGTGGCTTTTAATGCACTGAAGGGTAAGGCCTCCACTGGGGAAGAGGGGAAGCTAGCCCGAGGCATGGGAAGAGGCTACAGGGCAAGGCCTCCATTTGAGAGTAACAGTGAGGAAGATTGCACTCAGGCACATGACTGGGGCAGTGCAGGGGTCCTCAGGTGAAGTATCCTCAGCTCCAGGATGGGGAGAGAATCAGTTACAGAGTGACATAAGCGACTTTGGGCCAGGGCTGGAGGAATGCTAAGCTTGCAAAGGCTGTCCTTGTCCCAGTCCAGCCAGGGAGAGGGCATGTTAGGCCAGTCTCAGTCATGCCTAGGAGTTATGCATAGGGCATTGTCGTAATGTCACGCGCATTGGTCTGAGGAGTTGCTGGCATCGTACCGGGCCACAAATGGCACACTCAGTCAGGGGAGGCACCATATTCCCAGGGTAACAAAGGGATATCTACCACAATAATGATGGGATCAAGGAATACAGGGGGAGCATCGAGAGGTTCTTGGAGGGAATGGAGAGGTTCTTGGAGGGAAGAGAAGCCTCAGGCACCCCCTCATCCCCCCACCGAAAATAATCTCAATTGCTGGCGAAACATTTTCTCTCATGTGATTTCCAAAGCGTGTGGTATTAGAGGGCAGTAAATGAGGACCCAAGCGCCCGGGCTGAAAGCGGCACATCCAAACACCTGGCCAAAGCAGTCTCATAGCAGTTGGTTATGTAGAAGGAGGGGGAAGGCACACCCTAGAACGAACCCTATACAGGCCTGGAATTTTGGAGCAATTAGTTTCTGATACTGAATAAAGCCCTTGAACCCACATTCACTGATGAGTCATTGACAGAAATAGGACTTTGCAGGTTGATGCTGACTCATGACTGTTTATCATTGATACTACAGAGAGAAGACCGTCAGGAAGGTGAAGCCTGGATTTGTTGCTGCCCGCATAATTGCATACAGGCAGGAGAAGAGGAGGAGGAGATTGTGACAGAGATGCTTGGCTCACCAAAGGGAGGATCTAAACCCTCAAGACCAAGGGGCAGCAGGACCCCCTCCAAATGCAGAGGATGAGGCTCACTGAGACGTTGTGCGTAGGCACCTCACAAAACCGAGAGTGTACAGAACTCACAGGTCTCATCTGCAAATGAGTGAGAGACAGTGTCACCAACATCTCCGCATGTCCAAGGATCTGGGGACTTGAATTTGCCACATTCTCCAGGAATTGGCACAACGGGGACTGGGAGATAATCCATTGTCACTGGCTCTAAAAGTAACAGCCTCCCCGAACTTCTATGTGATTGGCTCCTTGCAGGGTTCTACTGGAGACCCCTGCGGGATCTCTCAGGCATCCAGGCACAAATACATACATGAGGTCACAGACACCCTTTTTGTCAAGGCCCACAATTACATCAACTTCAACAGAGATCAAGCAAGCCAGGACACCAGAGCAGTGTGTTTTTCAGTGATTTCCGGATTCTCATAGGTGCAGGGTGTCATCGACTGCATTCATGTGGCTATAAAAGCTTCTTGGCAACAGGCACTCCAACATATAAACAGACAAGGCTTACACTCACTCAGTGTACAGCTGATCCGTGACCACAAGAATCTTATCAGGTTTCTTATGAAAGCAGTTTCTGCCAGATATCCAGGAAGCATCCATGACTCATATATCTTGAGTCAATCACAGATCCCAGGCATCTTCGAGGGACCACACAGAATCCAGGGTTGGCTACTCAATGGCAAGGGGTACCCGCAAAAGACATGGATGAAGATGCCTGTGCAACGGCCACAGACTCCTGCAGAGAGAAGGTACAATGATGCTCGTGGCGCTACCCGAGCATTAGTAGAACAGACCATAGGCATCTTAAAGATGCGATTCTGATGCATCTGACAGACAGATCTGGCGGCGCACTCCAGTACAGTGCCCAGAGGGTCTCACAGATCATCAAGACTTACTGCGCACTACAGATCCTGGCGCTGAAAAGGGTGGAGGACTCGACAGATGCCGACACGGAGGAGCTGCACTTTTCCTCCAATGAAGAGGACGTCGAAGGGGACGAGTTTGAGGAAGCTGAGGTTGTAGGGGAAGACGCCATTGCATGAGCCAGCCATGGCAGGCATGCATGTGAGGCCCTCATTGCTACCAGATTGCATGAGGAAGATGATGAATTGCAGCAAGTAACCTCTTGGACATGTGCCCTCCATCATAGGCCAACATTAACACCAGCGTTGCAATTCCTCTCATTTCAACTAAGTACTTTGGTCTGAGAGAGAATAATTACACATCAGGCTTACATTGTCCTGATCCTCTGAAGGATGATGAAGCCTCAGGGGTATGTGTCCTTGCTGAGATGAGGTGCTAACTGGAGGAGGGAGGCTCGGCATCAGATATCAGAAAATGCTGCCTGTTCAAGCGTCTCTCCAGCATCCCAGTCACAACAGCAACCTACAAGAGCCAGGAGTTGTTCCATCATCCTCAGTGGGTTCGTAGCTGTATGCCTTCAATCTGACAAAGTTCCTCAAGAGATCCATCTTCAGCAATGGGACAACACATTCTGTGTAACGTCAATGGTGAAACTGATAGATGACACCTGGGCCAAGGCAGCCAAGGATGTTCCGCAGATGTGCACCTAATCAGAGATGGCTCTATCCTCTGTGTGACCTTCTTCTCTGTCACATTAACATCTGGCACTCACAATTAGGGATGCTGGCCTGCTTTTATCCTCACCTTACTCTGCATGTGGACCACCTGAAGAAGACAATGTTCAACCACTTGCGTGCTAGTCATTAATATGCCTCCTCTTTGAGACACACATTATGCTCTTATGGCCAGCCCTGGCCCTCATGAACCTCAAAATTCTCAGACACTATGATGCCATCAAGGTGTTGTTAATAAAGAGTAGACTTCAGCTTCAGTACACCCTCGCTCCTATCCTATTGCTCCCCTCAACATTGTCTAAAGCTAAGATGTGCGCTTCCAGGGCATGCTTAAAGGCTATCGACCACCCAAAATTTCCATTTGCAATTATCATCACACGTTTCGGTGTGTTTAGTGATGGAACATACAGCATTGCATCCCAACATTGTGACAAGAGCATTGTGGCTGCAATACAGACAATTACAGGTTGAGAAACACTTAAGGTTATAGGTTCGAGCACCATGGAAGTAATGTGGCTGAGAGGTGGCAAGGCTCCCACTTATTGGTGAGCTTAGCAGATGCACACTTGGAAAGTCGGAAACATGGTTGACAGACAGGAGCACACACAAGCACACATGAGTATGGGCTCATAGCATGGAAACCCTGCTGGATGACAGAGAGCACATGAACCCTTCTCCATGCATAAACACATCTCCTTGTACACTACGCCTTTCAAGAATGTAGACGAGATAGGAGAACACCTCTGCCTCAATCTTACACAGCCAAGAATAAACATGACACAACGCTATAAAGCATGTGAATGAGGCTCCTTCCACAAGCACACTTAACATTAAGGTTGCGGCATCACTGATGTCAAGAGTGATCTGAAAAAGGAGCACATGCTGTGGTGATATGGAAGCACACCACATAAATGAGAGGCCCATGATAAAGACATCTGCGATAAATTGGGGAAGGTACTATGGTATCGCACATGAATGACAGCAACACAGCTCATCATAAAAAGGAGACATACACGAGATGTAAAATGGGTGCAATTCTATTTGTGAACATCATATATATGTTGTGAACACGCGTGCCACCATTGTGCTCCTAAGTTTTTTTAGCTTTCCTAACCCTACCGCTTTATCAGGCTGCACCCCCAACATCCAGAGTGGAAGTGGTGGCAGCCTGCTGACTGCTTCGTCCTGTTGACTGTGATGACTGGAAGGCTGAGACTAGGAGGGCCCCGACCTGCTTTGGGTGTCCTACTGTGTGGCAGGTGCACTCTCCTTGGCCTGTGGAACTGGAAGTGATAAAGTCACAGCAAGAAAGATTAGGATCACCAGGACACTCCCGGAGTCACCTGGGTGGATGGCCCTAAGGTGTCAATCTGCTGGTCCTCCTCCCTATGGGTGACTGAGGACCCCTAACTCTCTCCTTGAGGAGAAGGGGTGGCTGGTGTGAGATCAAGGTGCCCCACCCCCTCTCGCATGTCTAGTGATGGATACCACCAATGACTACAGCGATGGAGTGCAGCTCCTGCACGAGTGCAGGATCAATATCCTCCACCAAGGTCTCCATAGTGGACCAACTTTTCCACCGTCCATTGCAATCTGAGGAATGCAGCTGACATCCCTTCATGATATTCCCATGTATGTCGCTGCAGTTCCACCAACTGGTTTAGGACCAAGCCTGGAGGCTCGTTATCAGAGACTTAGCAGAGGGTGTGAGATAGTGAGTGGTGATGTTCCTGAAGCTGGCAGCGAGTGGAATGCCAGTGAATGTATGGTGGTCTAGTAATTGTGTGAGTTGAAAGTGATGAGATGGGTCACGCTGACAATAAGAAGGTAGGTAGGTAGGAAAGCAAGTTGTGAGGAGGATGTAAAGAGTCTGCAAAGGGTAATAGATAAGTTAACTGAGTGGGTAAAAATTTGGCAGGTGGAGTATAATGTAGGAAAATGTGAGGTTGTCCACTTCAGCAGTAAGAATAGAAAAGCAGAATGTTATTTAAATGGAGAGACTGAAGTATACTGGGGTAAAGAGGGACCTGGGTGTCGGTGTACATGAATTCTGAAAATTTGGCACGTAGATACAGCAAATAATTAGGAAGACAGATGGAATGTTGACTTTTATTGCAAGGGGGATGGCGTATAAACGTAGGGAAGTCTTGCTGAAACTATACAGCATATTGGTAAGACCGCATCTAGATTACTGAGTACAATCTTGGTCTCCTTACTTAAGGTGGAATATGTTTGCATTTGAAGCAGTTGTGAGAAGTTCACTAGGCTGATTCCTGGGATGAGGGCTTTGTCTTTCGAAGAAAGGTTGAGCAAGTGGGGCAATTACCCATTGGAGTTCAGAAGAATGACAGGTGATCTTATTGAAACATTTAAGATTCTGGGGGGATTTGACAGGGTAGATGCTGAGAGGACGATTTGTCTTGTAGGGGAATCTAGAACCAGTGGGAATAGTTTAAAAACAACTGGCCTCCCAGTTAAGATGGAAATGAAGAGGAATTTATTTCTCTCACAAATGGTTGTTAGTCTTTGGATTCCTATTCCACGAAGAGCAATGGAGGCTGGGTCGTTGAATAAATTCAAGACCGAGTTAGACAGATATTTAATCTACAAAGGAGTCAAGGGTTATGGGGTGGGAGGCAGGCAGGAAAGTGGAGTTGACACTGCAATAAGTTCAGCCATGATCTAATTAAATGATGGAGCAGGTTCAAGGGGCCCAATGGCCTAGTCCTGTTCCTTATCGAGGGAAATTTTCCTAATGACTCTCTTGCCTTCCTATTAAAGGTGGTTCCTCTCTCCTGGAAGTCCCACTTTCTTCTTGATTCTATCTCTTCGACATTGCAATGGTCACTGCCCCTGTGAACTGCCCTCGTAGTTCATAGCCAGTCATATCAATTAGCTGAAGTAGGTGACTAGCAATGTTCAGAGCTCATGTGAACATTTCTCAATAGTTCAAAAAGTTAAGAACAACCTCTTTTGTGTCACTCCTCCAATGATGTCATCATAAATCATCTATTTAACTTCCCTGTACAAAACTGTCTTTCAAATAAATTTTCAGTAAGCTAGTGCTGTTTTTCAAAAACTTAATAATAACATTGATTTGCTTGTTCAATTCCATGAATAGATTAAACATCATTCTTACCTGGGAAAAAAGCAAAGTTAGAGAAATATTCTCCGACCACCCCAACCACCCTCCATCACCTTCTCAAGGGCAGCTAAGGATGGGGAATTAACGGCAACAATGTCTGCATCCCAAGATTTAAAAATATTTTCCATGTGTAAGTCTAGATGGATGAGTGCCACAAAGCAATTTGGCCATCACAGATATGCCTAATTGTTATCCTCAATGATATCAGTGCATATGAAGGTTATCAGTGCATATGGAGATTTTATTAGACAGTTATCAGGCGCTGGGATCCTCGTAGTTCATAGCCAGTCATATCAATTAGCTGAAGTAGGTGATTAGCAATGTTCAGAGCTCATGTGACCTCATCCTCTCAATGCATGGTTGACTCATTAAGCTCTCTACACAGGATGTAGACATCAGCTTCTAGAGTGGACTCTTTTGTGGCTGAGTTATCTGTTTCACTTGGGTCTAATGGTTTCAGGGATGAGGAACTTGAGTTATATGGATAGATTAGAGAAGCTGGAGCTCTTCTCCTTAGAAAAGAAGAAGTTGAAAGGAGATTTTAGGTTTTCAAATCATGAGGGGTTTAAACAGAGTAGATAGGGAGAAATTGTTCCCAATGGCAGAAGTGTTGAAAACCAGATGACACAGATTCAAGGTAATTGGTAAAGAACCAAAGGCGACATGAGGAAAAGCCTTATGAAGCAACGAGCTAAACTGATCGGACAGACTGCTGGCACAGACTCAATGGGCCAAATAGTCTTCTTCTGTGTTGCACCCATTCTATGATTCTCAGGAGGATATCTTGATGCAGTCCTCTGCATCAACCTTCAACAACACCATTGGCTGCATGCCCCTAAACTGAAACTTTGAAATAATTTAGATTGGAGCTTTCACTAACATGTGGAAAAGTATGTTTCCCAGAACAGGTCTGAAGTGATAAAATTTTTAAAAATTCATCCACGGGATGTGGGCATCGCTGGCTAGGCCAGCATTTATTTCCCATTCCTAATTGCCCTTGAGAAGGCGGTAGTGAGCTGTCTTCTTGAACCACTGCAGTCCACGTGGTGTAGGTATATCCACAATGCTGTTAGGGAGGGAGTTCCAGGATTTTGACCCAGCGACAGTGAAGGAACAGCGATATATTTCCAAGTCAGGATGGTGAGTGACTTGGAGGGGAACTTCCAGGTGGTGGTGTTCTCAACATTGATAATGCCTCAAGGGTTAATGATTGACCTTGCGAATTCTGTTTGTGGTGGATACTTCCAACCATTCAAAAAAAGAAGTATCCCTTCAGAAATTGATTATCATGTCTGAAGTTAGTAGTCTTCTCAAATTGTTAGGGTGATGAGGTCATTAAGAATATACTGTCCCTAAACACAATTGTGCACATTCTATTGTTTCATTTAGGGTTTATGCAGTAAATCAGTGGTATTAAATGGAATTTTAATGTCCACTTAGGGAACTAGCTATGTTAGCATGAATATATGTTAAGGACAAAAGTTGAAAAGATATCCTCAGCCTTTTTATTAATTTAAAAATTAGGAGCAGGAGAAGGCAACTCAGCCCCTCGACCTGCTCCATGATTCAATAAGATCATGGTTGATCTGATTGTAACCTCCTGTATAATCCCGATAGCCTTTCATCCCCTTGTTAATCAACGATCTATCTACCTCCACCTTAAAAATATTCAAAGACTCTGCTTCCACTGCCTTTTGAGGAAGGGAGTTCCAAAGACTCACAACCCGTGAGAGGAAAAAAATTCTCCTAATCTCTATCTTAATTGGGTGACCCCTTATTTTTAAACAATGACTCCTAGTTCTTGATTCTCCCACAAGAGGAAACATCCTCTCCACATCCACCAGTTCAACACCCCCCAAGATCTTAAGGGTTTCAATCAAGTCACCACTTACTCTTCTAAACTCCAGTGGGTACAAGCCAAGCCTGTTCAACATTTCTTCATAAGACAACCCGCCCATTCCTGGTATTAGTCTAGTAAACCTCCTCTGAGCTTGTTCCAATGTATTTACATTCTTCTTAAATAAGGAGACCAATACTGTACACGGCACTCCAGATGTGGTCTTACCATTGTCCTGTACAACTGAAGCATAACTTCCCTACTTTTATATTCAATCCCCCTTTCAATAAATGATAGCATTATATTTGCTTTCCTAATTACTTGTTGTACCTGCATTCTAGCCTTTTGTGATTTATGCACTAGGCCATCCAGCTGACTGAATCTCAGAGCTCTGCAATCTCTCACCATTTAGATAATATGCCTTTTATTCTTCCTGCCAAAATGATCAATTTCACATTTGCCCACGTTATATGCCATTTGCCAGATCTTTGCCCACTCACTTAACATATCTATATCCCTTTGTAGCCTCTTTATGTCCTCTTCACAACTTAGTTTCCTATCTATCTTTGTGACATCAGCAAATTTAGTAACTATACCTTTGGTCCTTGCATCTAAGTCATTTATATAAATTGTAAAAAGTTGAGGCACCAGTTCTGATCCCTGTGGCACACCATTTGTTACATCCTGCCAACCAGAGTGCCATTTATGCCTGCTCCCTGTTTCCTGTTAGTTTACCAATCTTCTATCCATTCCAAAATGGCATCCCCTATACCATGAGCTTTTATTTTCCATAATAACCTTTCATGTGGCACATTATCAAATGCTTTCTGGAAATATAAGTATAGTACATCCATCGGTTCCCCTTTATCCACAGCACATGTGCCTCTATCAAAGAACTCCAATGAACGGGCTAAACATGATTTCCCTATCAAAAAACAATTTTGACTCTGCCTGATTGCCTTGACTGTTTCTACGTGCCCTGCCATAACATCTTTAATAATAGCTTCTAACATTTTCCCGATGGCAGATATTGTTAATTGGCCTGTAGTTTCCTACTTTCTGTTTCCCTCCCTGAATAAAGGAATTACATTTGCTATTCTCCAATCTAATGGAACTTTCCCAAACCTAGGGAGTTTTGGAAAATTAAAACCAACACATCAACTATCTCACTAGCCACTTCTTTCAAGACCTTGGGGTGAAGTCTATCAGGACCCGGGGATTTGTCAGCCCGCAGCTCCAGCAAGTTGCTCAGTACCATTTCCTTGGTGATTTTAATTTTCCTTAGTTCCTCCCTCCCTTCCATTTCCTGATTCACAGCTATTTCTGGGATGTTACTTGTATCATTTAGAGTGAAGAGCGATGCAAAATATCTGTTCAATTCATTTACTACCTCCTTATTTTCCATTATTAATTCCCCAGACTCACTTTCTATAGGACCAATGCTCATTTTGTTAACTCTTTTCTTATTTAAATATCTATAGAATCTCTTACTATCCATTATATTTTAGCTAGCTTTCACTCGTGCTCTAATGTTTCCCTCCTTATTAACCTTTCTGTCATTCTTTGCTGTCTTTTATATTTTGTCCAATCTTCTGACCTGCCACCTGTCTTTGCGTAATTGAATGCTTTTTCTTTAAGGTTGATACTGTCTTTAACATTTTTAATTAACCATGGATGATGGGTCCTTTCCTTGGAATTTTTCTTTCTTATTGGAATTTTTCTTTCTCATTGGAATGTATCTATTTTGTGTATTCTGAAATATCCCTTTAAATGTCAGCCACTGAACCTCTATTGACCTATCTCAACTTCATTTGCCAGTTCACTTTAGCTAGCTCTGCTTCATGCCCACGTAATTGCCTTTATTGAAGTTTAAAATACTAGTCTTGGACCCACTCTTCTCTCCCTCAAACTGAATGTAATTCAATCATATTATGACCCCTGCTCCTAGGGGTGCCTTCACTCGGGGCGTTGGTCGCATAGTGGTATTGTCGCTGGAATGGTATTCTAGTGACCCAGGGTAATGCTTTGGGGATAAAAACAAAAATACCTGGAAAAACTCAGCAGGACTGACAGCATCTGCGGAGAGGGATACAGTTGACGTTTCGAGTCCGTATGACCCTTCATCAGAACTAAGACATATAGAAATAATATGAAATATATTTCATATTGTTATATTTCATCTCATTTCTATAAGTCTTAGTTCTGATGAAGGGTCATACGGACTCGAAACGTCAACTGTATCCCTCTCCGCAAATGCTGTCAGACCTGCTGAGTTTTTTGCTTTTAATGCTTTGGGGCCCTGGGTTCGAATCCCACCACAGCAGATAGGAAAATTTGAATTCAATAAAAAAAACCTGGAATTAAAAGTCCGATGATAACCATGAAACCATTGTTCAATTGTTCTAAAAATCCATCTGGCTTACTAACCTCTTTAGGGAAGGAAATCTGCTGTCCTTACCCGGTCTGGCCTACATGTGACTCCAAACCCACAGCAATGTGGTTGACTCTTAAAATGCCCTCTGATCAAGGGCAGTTAGGGATGGGAAAATAAATGCTGTCCTAGCCAGTGACACCCACAACCCATGAACAAATACAATTTTTAAAAACTATGAGGTTATCAATTAATCCTACCTTGTTATAAAACACCAAGCCTAGTATAGCCTGCTCTCTGGTTGGGTCCAGAATATGCTATTGTCAGAAACCCTCCTGAAAACTTTCTATGAGCCACTCATCTATACTACCTTTGCCCATCTAATTTTTACAATCTCTATGTGTTGTATTATAGTGTTCAGTGATGTCTCAGTGATGAGATCTTGAGACTTGTATATTTAAACATGAACCCTTTATTGTTAACTCAAACTATTTACAAATCCAATGTATGATCATGCATGGAACTGTTGTCTCCATGCAGGCTGATTCCAGGGTGTTCTTTCTAGACTGTACTTTCAGTCTATTACATGTGACTCTATACATCACATCGTGGGCGGTACTATTCTCCAGTCCCACATTAACCCTTGCACCTTTACATTACAGTGGCATGCAGATATATAAAACATCCCCCGTTCTTCACCAAAGAAAATTTTCCCTTCCAACAAATTGTATTTGTAATACAGTCTTTACTTGTTATCCCTGCTCCCACATCTCACATCTCTGACTTTATACATTCAGATGGTCTTAAGGCTTGAAAGTTCTTCCACATCTCGGTCTGTCATATTTGAAGGAATGGTAGTAATACTCAGTGTTTCTGGTACTTGGCTATCTCCATTTGATTCACTTCATGCACTCCTTCGAGTTGCATTTCTCTTTACTAACAACTCATCTTTTTTCAGACACTGTAGGCAAAATTTTCCCGCCCTGCCCACCACCAGGATTGTCCATTCCTTCCTGAAGTCAATGGACTATTGGCTGGGCCACCAAATCTCCTGTTTCAGATCCTGCCACAATGGGTTTGGAAAATCCTGGCCTATGGGTTTGTTCCATTCCTTCAGCAGGGACTCAGAGTGGATTTGAATTTTATTTTTCTGTGGCATCCACCATGTTCTTGCTGGATGTACACATTTCACAAATGAAGCCTTCATTTCCACTTGTTTCACGATTTCTGCCAAACATTTTTTGCTGTTTTATTGTCAAACCATTTTACGATCTTATGAATCTTTTCATTCAGCTCAGTAGGTCTCAGCACATCTGGGGCATCCAGTGCTTTTTCTTCTTCTAGTTCCTCGCGCTCCACTATCAGATTTACATTTTACAATCTTATTTTTGTCCTTTCTTTCTCTGTCTTCAACGTAACTTTGTCCTTGTCCTTCTTTTTGGATTCACTGTTGGCCAGGTCTGTCTCTGGCAAAGTCTTAACTTGTTTCAGTTCTTTAATTGTGCTACTCATGACTTCATTATCCACTCAGAGTTTGGAAAGTTCTACGGCTTTTCCTTTCAATGCCTACTCTTTTCCATTCAACTGCTTCTTCATTTTTCTCTTGTAGCTTTTGGCTTCCTCTTGGAATATAGAACGTTGCAGAGTCTTCCATGCCAACTGGTTCTTCAGTTTATTCAGAGCAGCATTAAATACATTTTGCATCTCTTCATAATTTTCCAGAAGAATAAACTTTGTCCTGAGGGATTCCTGTAGTGTTGAAGATTCTTCAACAGGTTCTCCCTTTCTTTGCGAATCTTAGTTGCTTCATCTTGAGATTTCCTGTAATTTAGCATAGTCTCCTCAAGTTTCTCCTGCTGTGCTTCCAATCTGCTGTTGATAACAGTCTTCATTTCCTCATGTTGCTGATTGGTAATGCATTCCTTTTGCAATTGATCTTGAAGTGCAATCAATTGTTCTTTCAACTGTTCCTTTTCTTGTTGGTCTCTTGCCAACTCATTCTAGGCTTCAATGCATCATTTTGTTGCTACCGATAATTCCAACGCACCTTTTTCTGAAGTAACATTCAACATCCTCTGTAGCTCCTCTTGTCTTTCCATGGCTACATATTGATTCTTCAAGGAGTCTTTTGCCTGCCTTTTCTGCCTACTGTTTTGCCTGGCTGAGCATCGGTTGAGTTTTCCCAACTCCTGCTTTTATTTGCTAACTGTGGAATTGAGGATCATTATTTCCTCCTTATACCTTTGTCTCATCTTTGAAATTTGTTCGTCCAGATCTTGAACAGCGGGGTTCATTGAAGATTTCTGTGTGTTGTACATTTTCAGAGCTATATATTCAACTTGAATCTTGCGCTTCAAATCTTCCAGTTCAGCTCTGATGCAAACATTTTTCTGTAGAAGAGCTTCATTTACTTTTTGCTCATTTTGCTTCTTTTGAGTTACCTCAGATAGCTTTCCTTCATGCATAGCCATCTGTTCACTTTGCACAGCCATCAGTCTCCCTCGTCCTGGGGTCTTTTGTTGCCATTAGCAGAGTTGCCCTCTCTCTGGGGTCTCTTGTCCTCAGTGGAGTTGCCCCCTCTCTCTGGGGTCTCTTGTTGCTCTCAGCAGAGTTTTCCTCTCTCTCTGGGGTCTCTTGTTGCCCTTAGTGGAGTTGCCCTCTCTCTGAAGTCTCTTCCAATTTTCTGCCCTTGGCTGTTTCTTCCCTTTTGTATTCACTGATTTAAATGTCATTAGCGCTTTAAGAGCTAACAGTGCAGTAACCATTTATTCTCCCTCAGTTTGTGTCTACCGCTGCTGGTTTCGCTGTTGTGAATTTTTCGCACTTTTATGTTTTTGGCAGGCTCCCCAGCGATAGTGGCTGCTTGGCTTTTTTGTTTTAACTTTTGAAGCAATTCCTTCTCTTTTTGCATTAACTCTGCAGGTTTTCTTCCTTTTTTTAAACTGCAACAAGATGTAGATTAAAATCCTCCATGATTATTGTGCACCTTTGCGACATTATCTCTTCCTTTATAGTCTGTCCTACCATGTTGTTACAATTAGGAGGCCTGTACACCACTCCCACAAGTGACTTCTCACCTTTATTATTTCTCATCTCAACCCAAACCTCTTCTACATCCTGGTTCCCTGAACTTATGTCATCCCTCTCTAATGTGTTAATACCATCATTAATTAACAGAGCCACCCCTCCACCTTTTCCTAGCTTCCTGTTCATCCTAAATGTCATGTACCTTTTAATATTCAGGTCCCAATCCATGTCACCCTATAGCATGTCTCAGTAATGGTTTTCAGACCTTACTTATCCTTTTCTATTTGCATTATCAGTTCATCTGTTTTGTTTTGAATGGCACATCCATATGAATATAAAGCATTTAATATTTTCCATCCAAATACTCACAAGTGCAAGCTGTTTTTTTTTCAAGTGTTCCATTGATTTTAGTTTCTCTTTGATAACAGATTCAAACTGAATTAACTCCCTGGCCTGGATCTTACACTCACCTGCCAGTAGCTTTGAAGATGGGGGGGTGGGTGGGGCCTCGTAAAATTCATCAGGTGGCTTTCCCACCATCTACGTGTCCACCCCTGACCTGCCTGAAATTTTATATGGGGGATGGGGGAAGGATTGGATGGTCAGTCAATCAATGGCCACATAAGGGGTTAGTAGGTGCTTGTAATGTGTAACTGTACATAAATGATTATAAGTAATGTGTAAAGATTGGCTAGTTACAGTTCAGAAAGCCAACTGATGAAAGATGTAACACCCATAATTCATTAATTTACTTAGCTCCCAAAAATCTATCAACCTTTGTCTTGAACATACTCAGGGATTGAGCATCAGGGTAGAGAATTCCAATGATTGGGGCTAGAAATAGGAAGATAGTGCAGTTAAACACGTGGCTGAACAGATGGTGTAGGAGGGAGGGTTTCCAATATCTGGATCAGTGGGATCTGTTCCAGAGCAGGTGGGACCTGTACAAGAAGGACAGGTTGCATCTAAACTGGAGGGGCACCAATATCCTGGCTGCGAGGTTTGCTAGTGTCACTCAGGAGAGTTTAAACTAGTATGGCAGGGGGGTGGGAACCAGAGCAATAGGTCAGCAGGTGAAATAAATGACTGGGAACTAGAGAATACGGCCAGTAGGACTAAGTAGAAGGGCAGGCAGGGAGAAATTACTGAACACAGTGGGACTGGGGGTCTGAAATGGATTTGTTTCAATGCGAGAAGTATAACAGGCAAGGCAGATGAGCTCAGAGCTTGGGTTAGTACTTGGGACTATGATGTTATTGCTATTACAGAGACTTGGTTGAAGGATGGACAGGATTGGCAGATAAACATTCCAGGATTTAGATATTTCAGGCAGGTTAGAGAGGGATGTAGAAGAGGTGGGGGAGTTGCACTGCTGGTTAAGGGGAATATCACAGCTGTACAACAGGAGGACACCTCGGTGGGCTCATGCAACGAGGCAATATGGGTAGAGCTCTGGAATAGGAAGGGGGCAGTCACAATGTTGGAGGTTTACTATAGGCCTCCCTATAGGGGGGGCTTTCAAACGTCAGTTGATAAGAATTCAGGACCGGCATGTTCCTGCTAGGATGAAGGATAAACTTGGCAAGTTTCAGGATCCTTGGATAACGAAGGATATTGTGAGATTAGTCAAAAAGAAAATGGAAGCATTCGTAAGGGCTAGAAGGCTGGGAACAGATGAAGCCTATGGAGAATATAAAGAAAGTAGGAAGAAACTTAAGCAAGGAGTCAGGAGGGCTAAAAGGGGTCATGAAAAGTCACTGGCAACCAATGGACAGCTGTGACTAGTGGAGTTCCTCAGGGATCAGTGCAGGGACCTTTGCTGTTTGTAGCATACATAAATGATTTGGAGGAAAATGTAACTGGGCTAATTAGTAAGTTTGCAGACGACACTAACGTTGGTGGAGTTGCAGATAGTGAAGAGGATTGTCAAAGGATACAGTGGGATATAGATCGGTTGGAGACTTGGGCGGAGAAATGGCAGATGGAGTTTAGTCCGGACAAGTGCAAGGTACTGCATTTTGGAAGGTCTAATACAGGTAGGAATTATACAGTAAATGGCAGAACCCTTAAGTGCATCGACAGGCAGAGGGATCTGGGTATACAGGTCCACAGGTCACTGAAAGTGGCAACGACAATGTATAAGGTAGTCAGGAAGGCATATGCCATGCTTGCCTTCATTGGCAGGGGTATTGAGTATAAAAGCTGGGAAGTCATGCTGCAGCTGTATAGAGCCTTGGTTAGGCCACACTTGGAATATTACGTGCAATTATGGTCGCCACATTACCAGAAGGATATGGAGGCATTGGAGAGTGTGCAGAGGAGACTTACCAGGATACTGCCTGGTCTGGAGGTTATTAGCTATGAGGAGAGGTTGGAGAAACTCAGATTGTTCTCACTAGAGTGACGGAGATTGTAGGGGCGACTTGATAGAAGTTTACAAAATTATGAGTGGCATGGACAGAGTAGATAGTCAGAAGCTTTTTCCCAGGGTGGAAGAGTCAATTACTAGGGGACATGGATTTAAGGTGAGAGGAGAAAACTACAGAGGAGATGTGCAGGGCAAGTTTTTTACGCAGAGGGTAGTGAGTGTCTGGAACTCGCTGCCAGAGGAGGTGGTGGAAGCAGGTACGATAGTGGTGTTTAAGAGGCAGCTTGACAAATACATGAATAGGATGGGAATAGAGGGATACGGACCCCGGAAGTGCAAAATGTTTTAGTTGACGGGCAATATGATCGGCGCAGGTTTGGAGGGCCGAAGAGCCTGTTCCTGTGCTGTATTTTTCTTTGTTCTTTGTTCTATATGAAGCCATAAAATTGTTGAAGTGTGAACATCTCAACAGAATGAGGAAAATTATGTGGAAAGGGATTATTGTTCAATGGGATATATTTGCACATATTGATCGGCATCAACTCACCGGATCCATCCCGTGTCCGCAGTTCTATAAAACGGGATCATGTTTGCAAAGGTTCAACTTTGCTTTGTTAGGTCAGTTATGGAGTTTATATATTGCTGCAGCGTTGGAGGAGTCCACCAATGTATGATTAAGGCAGGCAGTGCTGGGGGGAAGGGGTGGGGAACAAAATGGCCTTCCAGCACCTGAAGGTCACCTGCAATACAACAATCCAAAATATAGGAGCAGAACTGCCAGTCTTGGAAAGGATTCCATGCAAGATCAATGCTAGATCACTGGCTAGGGGGGAAACATGCTTCAACTGCTGGGCTTAAGATAGTTACACCCAAAACTACATTTGCATCAGGAATCCAGGCAGATTGGATTTAAATCCTTGGGATGGTGTCAAAGTTGGCAAAAGCAGCATCTTGGATATGACTTTCCATTTGGGTTCCATTATTTAGTTACAGCAATGTCTGTGGTGTTGGGGAAAAGGACATACCTGCTGAAAAACTAATTTGACTTTGGCTTGTGGGATAACTTAACTAATTCAGACATTAAAAACACCGGCATGCATGAGGTCTCTGTCAGAGTATTAGCAATGACAAGATTTAGTCTCTTTATGCAGAGCAGCTGTGAGATTACCTAATGAGGGATCATTTTGTACTGGTTATATAAACAGCCTAATAGGTATCATTGCTTAGATAACAAATCATGTACACTGTACTTCATGCCAGAGTTGACATTCATTTTAAACAAGATAAAAATAAACCCAAGCAGAGGTCATGTTCTAGGTTAGTGTGCACTGTAATCTCAGTGAATATGACTAACTGACTAAGAACCATCTTTCTCTTTTGGGCAACATTAAGTGCTTTGATAATGACTTCAACTAGTGTTCTGCTGAAGAAAATGTACTTTGAGGTGACTTGCATAATAGATAATTGAGACCGGTATTTTCTTTTCTCTCTACTACATAAGTGATGATTTTGGAAAACACTTGGAGCTGTGTGTTTGGAGATGTTGCCTACTTTATCAGGAGACGTTTGGAAATAATAGTTATGAGTAAAAAGTGTTATGATATGGTAGGTGGTAAGTGCCAGGCTGACCAAATCCCAAAGGGAAACTTGGCCAAGCTATCACAGAGATTTGCCAATTGTATTTTGATTACGAGAAGGTATGTGCACTGAAGTCAGAAGTAAAGAGTCCACTACCACTTTTTGGTGATTATAATTTTTAAATTAAAACATTTATTAACACAAGAAAAGAAAACTTAAGTGCACAAGATTGCAGTTACACAGTTAACTTTAGTCTTACAACATTTCCAAGAGATTTCTACTTAGCTAGACTCCCAATAAAACTCTTTTCCCAAGCAACAGTCCAAATAGTTTCTTAGTCTGTAAAACAACCAGTAATATTACCAGACGGCACCTACTGCTGCTATAAGGAAGGCATTTCAAAGCTTCTCTCTCCCTCTCACTCGACAATGGAATTACAAGGCTTTTAACAAAAACTTGCTTTCTGGAACAAGCAAGCACTTCTCTCGGGTGGCTAGAGGATGCTTTTCACAAGTCTTTCTTTGCACAGCCCACCTTCCAGGATCTCACATGACCACTCACCTCATATAGCTTTAAATATCTTGCCTTAAATATATTTTCTCCCCTTTGATTCTTTAAATCCATTGTTCTAAATTTTCTTTGGAAGTTATCTTTCCCAGAATATAAAAATATTTCATGTAGTAATTATAGCCAGCACTTTCAGGAAAAATAAACTTAATAACTTTGCCTTATTTATTTATTATTTTGCCAGTTGTAAAACTTCCTGATATGTCTCTTTTGAAATTCAAACAGCGAACAATTCACTTCTCACTTATCTCCTAATGAAAATTCCCCTTCATACTGTATCTACTGGATTCTCATCTTAGCTCGTCCATCTCCATTGGCTTGCCTCACCACTTTGATGATTTAAACATTGCCATCTGCCTGTCTTCAGTTTAATTAAATTAGCCACACACACAACACACACACAAGCCTGCTTCAGTATCCCTCAGTAATATTAGAAAATAAATGATATTTCCTTTACAAAAAATATTCATAATTTAATGATTATAGGGTGCAGTATTAATGCATAATCCTGAGTTCCATTCATCCAGGTAAAAGTTTAGAGGCAGCATGAGCATGATGTTTGTAGCTAATTTAAAGCTTTGTAGCCCAGTGCTCCTGCTGGAAATTGAATGGTTATGAATTTACTAGGCTGAATTTTCCCCCCATTGGGGGGTTTGTGTGGGAGCAAGTGCAAGCTCAATCAGCACCCCCAATCAGGTGCGCATCGCCATTTTACATGGGTGGGCCAAATAAGGCCCGCCCAGTGTGACACTCGCCCATAAGCGCTGAGCGCTCCCTGTACAGGCGGGGGCGGGGTTGGATTCCCTGAGTCCGGGCCAGCGCACTTTCATACATGCCTGTGAAAGAGCGCAGAAATCTCCCTGAGGCATAGAGGTACCTCAGGGAGATTTAAGGTTCAAATATTTAAATAAAGAATTGAAAATATTTTAAGACATGTCCCCACATGTGACAGTATCACATGAGCTGGAACATGTCAAGGAACATTAATTTAAAAGTTTACTTAATTTATAAACACTTCATGAAACCTCATCCCACCTGTGGATGATGTTCCATGAAAATTGCAAAGGCCGCCTGGGCTCTTCGCCTGCTCGCCAACCTTAAGGTTGGACGGGCAACTCATTTGATTGATTTAATTAGTTTTAAACAGGCCTTAATAGGTCTTTGACAGTTCGGCAGGCGTGCAGCCGAGTCAGCTGTGTGCCCGCCGAACTGAAAACCTGAATAACACACGGTGACGTTCACCTGACGTCATCGCGCATCATTTTATGCGTCAGCGAATGGGCCCTGCCTCCAGCTCGCCGACTGGAAAATTCTCCCCACTGTTGATTGTCGGGTCAACATTATCCTAAGTGGCACAAGGTACTTGCGGTAAAGTCAGTGCTTTTGGGAATTACAATTCTTCAGAGTTTAAAAATAAAAGCTGAGAGGTTTGGATAAAACTGAACCCTAAGAGATTTAAGAAAGGAAACAAAAGATGAGTTGGGAAAAATTACACCTTTTATCCCTGAGGTTGGGATAGATCTATCTGTTCCTATTCATCACCTCTCTTAAGCAAAATTCCAATGCCATTTATTTTTGAAATCAGCTACAGTTGAAAAAAGTCCTTTATGGGAATCACTCACTGAGTATGTTTACACGAATGAGTTCCAAACATTTTGGCCAGCTATGGGATTATAGCACCAAATGGTCTAAAATAGATGTTGCAGTACTCTGCAATTCTTGGACAAAATACAAGAGTGGATTGAGTGCTTTATGTGAGAATCTTGACAACCATTTTTGGAGCTTTTTGTTCAGCTTGCTGGTTATCTGTTATTGGGAAGAAGGGAGTGTGAGGGAGAGAGAAAGAAAAGTTAGTGATGTATCGGGCCATGATGGAAACTAAATCAAGAGTTCAGGATTAAACTATCAAGTATCAAGTTTCTGTAGTTGGTGAGTTTGCACTGGTATATGAAGTTTGATTATCTAGAAGTTGAATATAAACTATAATATAAATAATTTGTTCTGGCCCTGTATTTAAGCTGAATGACTTTGCACAAAAGAATTTATTCTTTCAAGTGCTCTGTTTTACAAATACTTTAACTATGTCAAATATGTGGTGCAGTATTTAAAATGCATCCACAACTGTTTGATTTCATTTTGTACTTGATCTCAAATTTCTATTCTATGTATTATAAATTCTTGACCTAATACCAAGTTGCAGGACAAGTGCTAATTATAAATCTCTGCATTTTTGTGAGTCAGTAGATCAGATAATCAGTGAGATACTGTTTTCATCAAATTACGCCCTGTATTAGTTTACTTGTAATTTTCCCAGTAAACTAACCTTCTGAGCGTTAATGTTTTGGCAATAATGTCGTTGGAACACAAAATAATTGTATTTTATATGGCAAAGAAATGGTCCAACAAATTAATAACCAAGACGGGAATGTTAGCTGAATGTAGCTTCCAAAACTGGCACCTGGTTAATAAAGCCATGTTGTGGAGTTTGTGGATGCAGCACATCTCTCCCCCAACATCCCCACATACACACACACACCCTAATCAGCTGTCTAATTGTCAGAAATAGTTACATCTTCTCTATTAAAAAAAGACTTGTGATGCATCAGTAGCTCTTTGGGGTTTATGGTATGCCAGAAAGGTCCCAGCTTCCACCTTACACATATGTTACCTATCAATGCTTATCCAGTGCCTGCTTATCAGTGGGAAATGACTGACAGTGCAGATTCAAACTTACAGCACACTTCAGCAGGAAGCAATGGAGAGCAGCAGCTCCAACCTACAGAGCTAAAGGAGGAATAATGCGGATCCATACAACTTCTAGATGTCCCAAATCATTGCTAACTTCTGAACAGCAAGGTACCAAAAACAACAATGAAGTGAGTACCAGATGAAAACAGAATTACCTGGAAAAACTCAGCAGGTCTGGCAGCATCGGCGGAGAAGAAAAGAGTTGATGTTTTGAGTCCTCATGACCCTTCAACAGAACTGATTGAATATTAGAAGAGAGGTGAAATACAAGCTGGTTTAAGGTGGGGGGCGGGGGGTGGTGGTGAGGGGAGAGAATTGGGGGGGGGTGTGGTTAGTGGTGTGGTTGTAGGGAAAAGCAAGCTGTGATAGGAACAGATAATCAAAAGATGTCACAGGCAAAGAAACAAAGAAGGTGGTGATATTATCTAAACGAATGTGCTAATTAAGAATGGATGATAGGGCACTCAAGGTACAGCTCTAGTGGGGGTGGGGTGGAAAGACTGGTAGGGCATACAAGATTTAAAAATAATGGAAATAGGTGGGAAAAGAAAAATCTACATAAATTATTGGAAAAAACAAAAGGAAGGGGGAAGAAATGGAAAGGGGGGTGGGGATGGAGGAGGGAGTTCAAGATCTAAAGTTGTTGAATTCAATCTTCAGTCCGGAAGGCTGTAAAGTGCCTAGTCGGAAGATGAGGTGCTGTTCCTCAAGTTTGCGTTGGGCTTCACTGGAACAATGCAGCAAGCCAAGGACAGACATGTGGGCAAGAGAGCAAGGTGGAGTGTTAAAATGGCAAGCGACAGGGAGGTTTGGGTCATTCTTGAGGACAGACCGCAGGTGTTCTGCAAAGCGGTCGCCCAGTTTATGTTTGGTCTCTCCAATGTAGAGGAGACCGCTTTGGGAGCAACAAATGCAGTAGACTAAGTTGGGGGAAATGCAAGTGAAATGCTGCTTCACTTGAAAGGAGTGTTTGGGCCCTTGGACGGTGAGGAGAGAGGAAGTGAAGGGGCAGGTGTTGCATCTTTTGCGTGGGCATGGGGACGTGCCATAGGCAGGGGTTGAGGAGTAGAGGGTGATGGAGGAGTGGACCAGGGTGTCCCAGAGGTAACGGTCCCTACAAATGCCGCCAGGGGGTGTGAAGGGAAGATGTGTTTGGTGGTGGCATCATGCTGGAGTTGTCGGAAATGGCAGAGGATGATCCTTTGAATGCGGAGGCTGGTGGGGTGATAAGTGAGGACAAGGGGGACCCTATCATGTTTCTGGGAGGGAGGAGAAGGCGTGAGGGCGGATGCGCGGGAGATGGGCCGGACACGGTTGAGGGCCCTGTCCATGACCGTGGGTGGAAAACCTTGGTTAAGGAAGAAGGAGGACATATCAGAGGAACTGTTTTTGAAGGTAGCATCATCAGAAGAGATGCGACGGAGGTGAAGGAACTGAGAGAATGAGATGGAGTCCTTACAGGAAGCGGGGTGTGAGGAGCTGTAGTTGAGGTAGCTGTGGGAGTTGGTAGGCTTCTCATGGATATTATTGGACAATCTATCAACAGAAATTGAGACAGAGAGGTCAAGGAAGGGAAGGGAAGTGTCAGAGATGGACCATGTGAAAATGATGGAGGGGTGGAGATTGGAAGCAAAATTAATAAATTTTTCCAAGTCCCGACGAGAGCATGAAGCAGCACCAAAGTAAGTAATCATCAATGTACCGGAGAAAGAGTTGTGGGAGGGGGCCTGAGTAGGACTGGAACAAGGAATGTTCCACATACCCCATAAAGAGACAGCCATAGCTGGGGCCCTTGCGGGTACCCATAGCCACACCTTTTATTTGGAGGAAGTGAGAGGAGTTAAAGGAGAAATTGTTCAGTGTGAGAACAAGTTCAGCCACACGGAGGATAGTGGTGGATGGGGATGGTTCGGACCTCTGTTTGAGGAAGAAGCTAAGGGCCCTCAGACCATCCTGGTCGGGGATGGAGGTGTAGAGGGATTGGACGTCCATGGTGAACAGGAAGCGGTTGGGGCCAGGGAACTGGAAATTGTTGATGTGATGTAAGGTGTCAGAGGAATCACGGATGTAGGTGGGAAGGGACTGGACAAGGGGAGAGAGAAGGGAGTCAAGATAACAAGAAATGAGTTCCGTGGGGCAGGAAGAGGCTGACACGATCGGTCTACCAGGACAGTTCTGTTTATGGATTTTGGGTAGGAGGTAGAAGCGGGCCGTCCAAAGTTGGGCGACTATCAGGTTGGAAGCTGTGGGAGGAAGATCTCCAGAGGAGATGAGGTCAGTGACAGTCCTGGAAACAATGGCTTGATGGTCAGTGGTGGGGTCATGGTCCAGGGAGAGGTAGGAGGAAGTGTCTTCGAGTTGATGCTCAGCCTCCGCGAGGTAGAGGTCAGTGCGCCAGACAAGTTGGCGTGACATTAGTCGTCTCAATTTCTCTGCTCCTCTCACCCATTCTAAACTGTTTCTCTCTGAACTTACTGCATTTCATTCTCTCAGGTCCAACCCCAACATTGTCATCAAACCCGTTGACAAAGGTGGTGCTGTTGTTGTCTGGTGCACTGACCTCTACCTTGCGGAGGCTGAGCGTCAACTCGCAGACACTTCCTCCTACCTCTCGCTGGACCATGACCCTACCACGGAACATCAAGCCATTGTTTTCAGGACTGTCACTGACCTCATCTCCTCTGGAGATCTTCCTCCCACAGCTTCCAACCTGATAGTCGCCCAACTTTGGACGGCCCGCTTCTACCTCCTACCCAAAATCCACAAACAGAACTGTCCTCCTAGACCGATCATGTCAGCCTGTTCCTGCCCCACGGAATGAATTTCTTGTTATCTCGACTCCCTTCTCTCTCCCCTTGTCCAGTCCCTTCCCACCTACATCCGTGATTCCTCTGACACCTTACGTCACATCAACAATTTCCAGTTCCCTAGCCCCAGACGCTGCCTCTTCACCATGGATGTCCAATTCCTCTACACCTCCATCCCCCACCAGGATGGTCTGAGGGCTCTCCGCTTCTTCCTCGAACAGAGGCCCGAACAATCCCCATCCACCACTATTCTCCTCCGTCTGGCTGAACTTGTTCTCACACTGAACAATTTCTCCTTTAACTCCTCTCACTTCCTCCAAATAAAAGGTGTGGCTATGGGTACCCGCATGGGCCCCAGCTATGACTGTCTCTTTATGGGGTATGTGGAACATTCCTTGTTCCAGTCCTACTCCGGCCCCCTCCCACAACTCTTTCTCCGGTTCATCGATGATTACTTCAGTGCTGCTTCATGCCCTTGTCGGGACTTGGAAAAATTTATTAATTTTGCTTCCAATCTCCACCCCTCCTTCATTTTCACATGGTCCATCTCTGACACTTCCCTTCCCTTCCTTGACCTCTCTGTCTCAATTTCTGTTGATAGACTGTCCACCAATATCCATGACAAGCCTACCAACTCCCACAGCTACCTCAACTACAGCTCCTCACACCCCACTTCCTGTAAGGACTCCATCCCATTCTCTCAGTTCTTTCGCCTTCATCGCATCTGTTCTGATGATGCTACCTTAAAAAACAGTTCCTCTGACATGTCCTCCTTCTTCCTTAACCGAGGTTTTCCACCCATGGTCGTTGACAGGGCCCTCAACCGTGTCCCATCCATCTCCTGCGCATCCGCCCTCAGGCCTTCTCCTCCCTCCCAGAAACATGATAGGGTCCCCCTTGTCCTCACTTATCACCCCACCAGCCTCCGCATTCAAAGGATCATCCTCTGCCATTTCCGACAACTCCAGCATGATGCCACCGCCAAACACATCTTCCCTTCACCCCCCCGGTGGCATTTCTTAGGGATCATTCCCTCCGGGACACCCTGGTCCACTCCTCCATCACCCTCTACTTCTCAACCCCTGCCTATGGCATGTCCCCATGCCCACGCAAAAGATGCAACACCTGCCCGTTCACTTCCTCTCTCCTCACCGTCCAAGGGCCCAAACACTCCTTTCAAGTGAAGCAGCATTTCACTTGCATTTCCCCCAACTTAGTCTACTGCATTTGTTGCTCCCAATGCAGTCACCTCTACATTGGAGAGACCAAACATAAACTGGGTGACTGCTTTGCAGAACACCTGCGGTCTGTCCTCAAGAATGACCCAAACCTCCCTGTCGCTTGCCATTTTAACACTCCACCTTGCTCTCTTGCCCACATGTCTGTCCTTGGCTTGCTGCATTGTTCCAGTGAAGCCCAACTCAAACTGGAGGAACAGCACCTCATCTTCCGACTAGGCACTTTACAGCCTTCCGGACTGAAGATTGAATTCAACAACTTTAGATCTTGAACTCCCTCCTCCATCCCCACCCCCTTTCCATTTCTTCCCCCTTCCTTTTGTTTTTGTTAATAATTTATATAGATTTTTCTATTCCCACCTATTTCCATTATTTTTAAATCTTGTATGCCCACCTCACCCCCACTAGAGCTGTACCTTGAGTGCCCTGCCATCCATTCTTAATTAGCACATTCGTTTAGATAATATCACCAACTTCACCACCTTTGTGTTCTTTGTCTGATTATCTGCTTCTATCACAGCTTGCTTGTCCCTACAACCACACCAACACCCCTCACCATTTCTCTCCCCCCACTGCCTCCCCCCCTCTACCTTAAACCGGTTTATATTTCACCCCTCTTCTAATATGCAATCAGTTCTGTTGAAGGGTCATGAGGACTCGAAACGTCAACCCTTTTCTTCTCCGCCGATGCTGCCAGACCTGCTGAGTTTTTCCAGGTAATTCTGTTTTTGTTTTGGATTTCCAGCATCCGCAGTTTTTTGTTTTTGAGTACCAGATGATCTGTGTTGGCTATTGGTTAAGGAATAAATGTTGGCCAGGACATCAGAAGGAGCACTCCAGTGCTCTTCTTCAAATAGTGTCATGTGATCTTTTACATTAATCCTGGCAGGACTTCAGTTTAACAACTTATCTGAAAGATGGCACCGTGGACAGTGCAGCAGTCCCTCAGTGCTTCTGCTTCTCAGTGGCAAATGACTGACAGTGCAGATTCAAACTCACAGAGCCAGTGATGATTTTCTGCTCTGGAGTGTGACTTGAGCCCATAATTATCTGACTCGCAGGCGAAAGTATTACCACAGAGCCAAAAGTGACTATGACCCCCATGTTAAGCAGAACAAATTAGTGGCTTTTGGTGGAGATAAAAAAAAGGGTTTTGATAGAACAGAAGCCAATGAGTAAAACTGAAAAAAGACAGCACTTAAATGTTACAACAAAGCTCCAACATTAGTCATGCGTAAATCCTTTACAGGGAAGCTCTTGTCAAAAATCAACTTTAATTTTTAAATTTGAGTTAAAAACAATGTCAGAGGGTGGAATTATCCCAAAATGAAATGAAGTGTGGTGACAGGCAGTTTTGGCAGCACCCAGCCCACCATCCGTAATGGTGGCAACTCATGCCCAGTTCTGTGCTTGGAGCCTCAATAATTAAGCAGAGGCACGTTTCGCTCCAAATCACCCGGTGGGTCCAGAGCTGATTCGTCCACCCGCCATCAACTGGCGCGTTCAAAGGGCTGGGTGCCATATTTAAACACCAGTCCAACCCAAAATCTCAATCTCTCCAGCCCACCAGAGATGTCTGCAACCCATAAGGGAATGGCCAAGAGGCTCAGGATGAAGTCTGCACCCCATTTCACTCAGCAGGTCCTCCAGACCTTGGCCAGAAGGATGCAGGAACAACCACACATGCTCTATCCCACAGATGGCTGGAGGAAGCACAGCAGCCTCACCTCTCAGGCCTGGAACACCGTAGCGGAACAGGTCAGCACGGCTGACAACTGCACCCAAAGTGCCACCCAGCGCAGGAAGAGGATGAATGATCTCATCCGCTCCACCAGAATAAGTCATCCTTTAACACACTCCAATATCAAACTCTCATTATGGCATCATGTACTCAAATGGCTACTCTCTGAGGAGTCTCACACAACCATCAGCAAGGGGCAAATATTAACACTCATTCTCTCCTCAAGACTTTCACATCACCAACATCCCATCTGTCATGTTGCTCACACTCCATCCTTTGGCCCTTCTGGGAAGGGCTCACCACACACAGGGGGCAGGTATCTCACCCAACTTCTGCTCCATCCCTTCTCATCACATGCCTTTCTTTATTCTTCATACAGGCCAAGCTGGCACACAACAGGCATGAGAGGGCGCAGACTGAGGGAGGGAGGGACATCTGACATCCTTGCCCTCACTGAATTTGAGGAGGCTGCAGCTGAGCTAGCTGGGGACAATAGGGATTGTTCCTGTGGGGAAGGGGAGATCAGCCTCTTGGACCAACCCAGTACAGATCACAGCTCCATCAGCTCATCAAACCCTGACATTCACAGTGAGTCATATGCAGTCATATCTAGCTCATGTTCATTAACTGAAACTCTATTTTCTAGGCACTAGCAGATCGAGGTCCCCAAGCCAGTCCAGCACCACTAGTGTGAGCCCCCGGACCTCATCCAAAGACAAAGCTCTAGAAGAATGGTCACAGCTCTCACACACGCCCCCCACTAGCTCAGAGACACACACACGTTGGTGGGGGACAGAGATAGATTAGACTCAGGGTCACTTTCTGGAGAACACCTCACTGACAGGTCCTCACAGCAGTCAGAGGCAGGGACAGCCCAGGTCTCTGGCACTTGGAGGGCTGCTGGAGACCAGCTACCCTGCTCAGTCCAAGTCAGATGATGAGCTTCTGGAAGTAGCTGCCAAATCTATGCTAGAAATGCAATGACAGGCGGTGGAACATCAGGCACAGATTTGTCAGTCACTCAGCAGACTACAGCAAGCGATGGAGGAGTCCATCCGTGTTCTGTCTGATGTCGTGGCTCCAACATACGAACACCTCGAGGTCGTCATGGGAAGGTTGGCGGCCACCATGGAAACCTTGGTCCAGCAGCTCTTCCAGTTTTGTACTTGGCCCTGCACTACTTGGCCACCACCCTGATGGGCACCATAGGCAGCATGGATGTAGGCATCTTGACTCCCTCTAGGTGCACCATCTCCTGCAGGAGTCAGCGTGGGGCCCTCGGGCTCCCACAGGGAGAATGAGCGTCAGCTGGACACCCCAGGGACCTCCTCTCAGGACACTCCAAGGGTCTTCAGCCGTTCACAGCCCCCTCTGTCACCCCATCCACTCCAGCTTCTCAGACGGCCAAGGGCGCTTCTGCCCCTGAGCAGGTGGCCCTCCAGGCCATGGGCCACCAGAGGATATTCGCCAAGGCCATCACAGACATCACGTCGTAGCAGTCAGCAGGCTGCCTCCACCTCTGCTGTGAATGTCGGAGCTGCAACCCAGGGGTAGTGCTAGATTTAGGAAAGTTAAGAAAAATTGATGTCATTTTTGGTCATGACTGTGCTAAACATGTATCTAAATTGCACTTCTGTTAATATATTTGATGATTACGTGAATGTTCCTGTCAATTAAAGGCGTTGTGATTTGTACTTTGGAATCCTCTTATTTTTGAAGCTTAGCCTTCCTCCCACTCAGTGATAGTGTCCCACTGTGAGATTCATATTCCTGTGATGTCAACCTCAGTTGAACTAGTGTCTGAACCCCTTGTGTGATGTCAGGGAGATGTGTTTAAATCTTTATTGGAAATGTATGATGTAAGCGTTTTTAACTCTTCTTCCTCAAGGAGCGCCATTGAGTGAGGGCAGCTGATCAGCATTAATAATCCAGCGGCATTTGTGTCTCCTCAGTGGTAGTGGCAGAGAAAAAGACCTGCACAGGAGGAGGAGATCCCTAGGCATGTCCACATCTTATTAGCAGCAGATGGCAGCAAAGGCTTCAAGTCTTCTCTTGCGTCAATCTCGTTCCTAAGTGGGCTCTCAGTTCCCAGAGTGAGCTCACTCTCGCTGCAAGTGGGTGGATATCCCCTGAGTTGAAAGAAGATAGCATCGAGGGTTAGGAGAGATGTGGCCAGATTCCCTCACTTGACTTTACTCTTTCTGGAACCTGTCAGAGATTAACATATCAAGGCCAGTCTCCCACGTCTTCCTTCCTCCATGGATTGATTGTGCTCATCCTGACCCTCAGTAGGCTCCTGAGGTTCCTGGGCCTCCGGATCTTCAGCCTCTGATGAGCTCTCATACTCCTCCTGTTCATCCTCTGGCAGGGGTTCACCTCTTTGCATTGCCAAATTGTGAAGGGCACAACACATTGTGAAAACTCGGAAAACCCCTGTTGGGAGTGTATTGGAGTGAGCCACCTGAGCAGTCCAAGCATCTGAAACGTATCTTCAGAAGCCCTGCGGTCTGCTCTATAAGGGAGCTTGTGGAGCTGTGAGCACCATTGTACCTCTCCTTGGATCGACTTTGAGGGCGACGCACCAGTGTCATCGTCCAGCATTTCAGTGGGTACCCCTTATCCCCAAATAGCCATCCCTGCAGACTCTTGAAAATCTCAGGCACCTGGGAGTGACTCAGGATGCAGGAGCCTTGGCAACTCCCAGGGTACCATGCACAAACGTGCAGTACGTGCTTCCGGTGATCACACGCCAGTTGCACGTTGATGGTTGATAAACATTAGGGCCTGCTACCATGGAGCCTGTATAGCCACATGGGTGCAGTCTACTGCACTCTGCTTTCTTGGGAAGCCTGAGATGGCGGTGAAACTGGTGAATCTTGCAGCCTGGCTACCTTCATCCAGAGCAAAACTGACATGATGATGGGCCTTCCTGTAAAGGGCATCTGTAACCTCCTTTATGCAGCGATGTGTTGCGGACTGAGAGATGCTGCACAGGTCACCTGTTGATTCCTAGAAAGAACCAGAGGCAAAGAAATTGAACGCAGCGGTCACCTTCAAAGCCACTGGCAGGGGATACCCTCCAACTCCATGTGGCATCAGGTCTTCACGAGAATGTGGCATATGTGATGTACAGAGCTTGGGATAAGCGCAGATGTATACGGCATTGCCTCTCACTCATTTGTAAATAGGAAACTTTTGGACGATAAACCCTAGGTCTGGCGAGTCACCCCCATTGTCTGGGTCTCCCCTCTTGACCCTCCTGTTCATGCTGTGGCTCTGCTTGACCATGTCCCTCCTGGAGCTGCGCGCGGAGTCACCTCTCCCTCCTTTGCCTCCTCCATTGCATTAAGACCCTGACAAAGGCAGCATTGAGCCCTGGATCCATATCTGCCTTATCTTCTTCCTTAAAGGAAACATTAAAGACATTAATGATTCAAGGGGCAAGAAAGGTACGCTCAGAAGATGACATGTTTGAACACTGTAAGAGTCTATAATTTTTCCTGCCCTACTTGCATTTTGGCTGATGCTGCCACTATCTCACACATTGAGGTGACCAGGCTGGATATGTAACATCTTGAGCCCTGCGTGGGATTCTAAAGTTTAACTGAGAGGAGTGACCCAACCTAGCTCCATGCTCCAATCTCTAATGTGGCATATTAATGACCAATCAGTTGCTCATGGTCATTGAGTGGATGCCTATTGACCCATTAGGAATGTCACATGTGGTAAACACATGGCAGGCCTTCATTGTTGGAACGTGATGTATGACACAGCTGTATCTGCTTCAATATTACCTGCATTCCCAAATTCTACATTCTTCTGTGTTACCCTTGAGATGCAGCAACTGTGATGTGAAGCCACAGATTTCTGAGTAGCTCTTTAACAGTGCTAATGGAGCCATTGGCTTTCTGTGGATTTCACCACAAGAAGGTCTTCCTCCTTTCTTTCTAAGCAGACCCCTTCTCACTCCTGCCGCAACAAGAGGTTAAAGGGCAGCCCCAGAGTGGCCCCCCCCCTTGTGTTTGCCCTTCCTCCGACTGCTATTCCACAGCCTTCCCTCCCCGTTGCCCCCCTCGTATTTGTCAGCCCGACCCCTCGCCTTACAGCCCACCCCTGGGTGAAATGCTAGTCTCTGAAAGTGGAGGCACAGTGGTGTTCCTGGAGACAATGAAAGTTAAGAGAAGGAGCAATCCAACTCTACAGCCTCAACAGAGGAGCGTTCATCGCAACAAGACCGGCGCAGTGCTATGACAGGTACGTTCCACTCACCTCAAAGTTACCAGCAAACTGAGGTGCACCCCTTTTCACATGGGTTTGAGGCCAACATAATTTCCCACTGGCGTGATGGAAGATTGGAAAGCCTGGCAATATTCCGGCAAACAGCTGTTTTAAAGAGCATTCATGACACGCTAACGAATGCAAACAGAATGCATACAACTAGACAGCGGCATAACCGACCCGCCATGAAAACACTATCAGGAAAATTGCGACCTGTTCTTACAATTACAGGTTTCCGATTTTTTGCCTCCAGCCTCCGCTGCTCTCACCCGCCACCAGCGGGATAGGAGAATTCCACCCATGACCTTTTTTGAAAGTTGCAATTTTGGAATGTGTTGCAAGGCAGCGGATTATTGTTTTATAGTGATGTGGAGATGCTTTTCTCTCCAGCTCAATGTTACAAAATTAAATTGGTGTGTGACAAGTTTGTTAGCTGCTTTTCTGTGACTGATGGGATTCTTGTCATTTTATTTAGTAGAAGGCTCAATCTCCTATTGCAGGTTGTGGGGGAGATGGAAGGCTGGCTTCTCTTATTAACATACATGCCAAAAGTTCATGCTTCAAAGAGAGCGGCAGTACTTTGTACCCAGCATCCACTTCGATGCATTTGTTAAAATCCAACTCCTCGCATTCCTCCAAGGCTACCTAAAGGGACACTACAGCCACTGGACTGCATGGCTCTGTACCTGGTGGAACCGAGTACTAATTGTCTGTATATAGGGGAAGGTGGGTACAAGATTTAGCTGGACTGCTAGAAGCTTCTGTCAAGTAAGGAAATTCATTCCAGTGCAATTGAGCTAGAGTCTTGGTATGAACAAAATGAATAGTTCACCTAGTAACTGTGATGAATAAACATTTTAACTGTGGCCTGGATAATTATGATGTGACTAAAATTCATTTTTCAATATTTCACAGCTTGAAAGCTCTGCATGCAAAAGGTCAGTGGGATTGATTCTCAAAGTCAGTGTCAGCTCTTGGAACTCCTTTGATCACCTACAGGGTTCAGAGAGAAATCTCCAGGTGGAGGATTTTCCCCTCATCGGGCGGGTGGGCAGGCCCGAGAGTGGCCCCGAAACAGTCCACCCACCACCACCCCCCCCACCACCCCCACCACCCCAACGCCCCCGGCGATTGGGCCCTGATCACAATTTCATGCTGGCTGGCCAATTAACAGCCAGCCAGTGTGAATTGTGCACTGAGAGCCTCAGCGCTGCTGGGGTGCGGGTGGGAGGAGGGCGAGCGCCGAAGTGTGCGCAGGCCGGGGGTGCGCTCACTGAAAGCTCCCTGAAGGCACAGAGCTGCCTCAGGAAGCTGAAGGATTTAAAAGTGAGGTATAAAGATTTGAAAAATAAGGGAAACATGTCTCCACATGTGACTCTGTCACATGAGCAGGGACATGTTGAAAATGAGTTTAAAATTTTTTATTGTTTTTTTAAAATCACTGTTGGAAACCTCATGCCGCACGTGGATGGGGCTTCACAAAAAATGCAAAGGTCACCTGGCCTATTTACCCACCCGCCAATCGTAAGGTTGGATGGGCAGTGAAAATTTCAACATAATTACCAGCTTGAGGGCCTTAAAAGGCCTCTTAATCGTCGATGGGCACGCTGCCAACTCTCACATGTGCCCGCCAATGGAAATATCGCATGAGTTTCCCCTGAATCCTCCCAGGAAGTTTTTTCTGTTTTTTTTTTACTTTCACTAAATATTAAGTGACCAACAATGGGAGGGTGCACTGAAAGCTGTGACACTTGAGTGCAACATGACTGTGGTTGGATGGACTTAATGGACCCAGTCAGTTTGAACCTTTTGTATATGCAATTTTAAAAATAAACAAGTAACTCAGGTGAAAGCTCCTGACATAACCAGAGTCCCCAAAAATTCCCCACTAGTTGACTCGAGTAAACTGCAAAGACCACAGTTTAATTTTTAATGGCGAATGGTAAAAAAAAAAGATGGTTGGCATCTAACAAATAATCAGTAGTGCCGAGCATTGGAGCCATGTAATCCATCAGTACACGCACTGAAAAACTAGCTCATGGAGTGACGTCTGTGTACTAAAGGGGAAAAAAAAAGAGATTTGTATTTACATCGTGCCTTTCATGACCTCAGGATGTCCCAAAGCACTTTGCAGCCAATGAAACACATTTGAAGTGTGATCACTGTTGCAATGCAATGTAACATTACCTTGGGGAGTTTGGTGGGAATGTGTGTTGTAAGGAAGATGAAAAGCAGCTTCCAGAGGATTTGGACAGAATTGGTAAGAGGGCAAGAATATGGCAGATGGAATATAATGTGGTAAAATGAAAGATTATCCATTTTGGTAGGAGGGACAGATGTGGCAGGATTTTTAGATCGGCGTGTAGGCGCCAATAAACTACTGCCCACAATCAACCCCCGGCTGCAATTTCATGCTGACTGGCCAATTAACAGCCAACCAGCGTAAAGCACATGCTGAAATCTCAGCTCAGTGGGGGCAGAAGGAGGGCAGGTCCTGACGTAAGCGTGGGCACATGGTGAATGAAAGCTCAGGGAGCTGGAGACTTCAAAACAATTAAATAAAGATTTTAAAATCTGGAAAAAAATGTCCACACATTAGAATCAGTCACCTGAACACACTACACATGATGGAAATTCTGCTCATACATTTTTTAAAAATTTAATAACGGAAACCTCATCCCGCTCTTGGATGAGGTTTCATCAAAAATGCAAAGTCCGCCTGGCAGATTCACCCGCCTGCCAACTGTAAGGTTGGACAGACCACGAAAGATCGGGGACAATTCGAAGCTTAACAACTTAAATTGTCTTCTTAATTATCGGTGGGCGCGCTTCTGACCCACGCGCGAACCCGCCGACCGAAATATCACGAGTGCAGGATGAAATCGGGACACTCGCCTGACGTCATCTCGCATGATTTTGCATCCGATCAAGTCGGGCATGTGCCCGCACACCAACCTAAAAATTCTGCCCATGTGCACTGTATTTCTTAAATGGTGAGAGATTAGAAAGTGTAGATGTACAAAGGAACCTGTCCTCATCAATAAGCCACAGAAAGCTAACATGCAGGCGCAGCAAGCAATTAAGAAGGCTCATGGTATGTTAGCCTTTATCATAAGAGGATTTGATTACAGGAGTAGCAAAGACTTGCTTCAAAAGTATAGAAGCTTGGTTAGAGCCCACCTGGAGTAGTGTGTGCACTTTTGTTTCTCTTACCTTAGGAAAGATATTATTGCCATGGAGGGAATGCAATGGAGGTTCACCAAACTTGTTCCCAGGATGGTGGGATTGTCCTATGAAGAGAGACTGGGGAAACTGAGCCTTTATTCCACTGACTTTCGAAGGATGAGAGGTGATCTCATTGAAATCTATGAAATACTTAAAGGGATAGACAGGGTAGATGCAGGATGCAGGTAAGATGTGTCCCCTGGTTGGGGAGTCTAGAACCAGGGAACACAATTTCAAAATAAAGGGGAACCACTTAGGACTGAGCTGAGGAGAATTTTTTTAATCAGAGGGTTGTGAATCTTGGAATTCTCTACCTCAGAGGGCTGTGGAAGCTCAGTCATTGAGTATGTTTAATGCGGAGACTGACAGAGTTCTAAATACCAATGATGTAAAGAAATATGAGGATAGCGTGGGAAAAAAACATTGAAGTGGATGATCAGCCATGGTTGTATTGAATGGCAGAGCAGGATCGATGGGCTGTTTGTTTTTTTCAAACTGGCAAGCTATCAATACCTGGGCCAAGAGTTTCTGCTTTGTTTGAAATTGCCAATCCAGACGCAAATGGCACTCAAAGCTATGTTAGTTTTGAGCAGTGCTTTTTTTCTTCAACTCTCCGCACAACCGCATTTGCGTATCAACGATAAGAAAATCAACCATGCGCAACCGGGCATATTTTAAAAATAAATTGTATAAAAATATTCCATGGTGTATTCAAGCGTGGTGACCTGGTGCAGCTTTATTAAAACAACCCAAAATGGGTATATCACAAAAAACTCAGCATTTTAATCACAGTGTCTATTCTGCCACCGGTGCAACCCAATTTTAAATATTTGAAAATACATTCAGAACATTAAAAATACATTCAAAAAACAAAGAAAGACTTGGATTTATATAATGCTTTTCATGAACACTGTCGCAAAGTGTCTTGCTGTCAATGAAGCACTTTTTGAAGTGTAGTCACTGCTGTGATGTAGGAAACACAACAGCCTATTCCACACAAGTTTCTACAACCTGCAAAGTGAAAATCATCATTTCTGTGATGATGATTCAGATATAAATAATGGCCAAGTCACACTGGCTAACTCCCCTGCTCTTCTTTGAAGTACTAACATAAGATCCCTTACATCCACCCAAGCAGGGAGACAGGACCTGGATTTAACATTCTATTCATGAGATTTTTAATTGCTGTGTTCAGTGGGCCGTGGGCCCAAAACCTTGTGACTCAGAAGGTGAGAGGGCTACCTGAGCCACAGCTCACACTTCCTTACATTATATTAGCTACATTGGTGAAAAGTAGTTAGTTTCCTAGTAGATTAAAAATATTTTATAATGTGTCTATTACTATCCTAATGGCTACATTTCAAAACAAACTAGCTTAATTTCAAATTAAGCTGCAAATTGGTGCAATGAGTGGAAACTGGCCATGGTGATTAATTCAATCTGGACATGTAGCCAGTTTTGTGGGTGGGGCCAGGTAACAGTTTTTTTAAATTGGCGCAAACCATCACTGAAACTCAATTTGAGCTGGGTGCAATTTGCACTCAAAATGTTATGATCTTTTAAGTCGGTTTGGCTGGTTTTAGGTGAATGGCACTGGAAAAAAGTTGCAACCTACTGGAAACTCCTACCCCAATTCCATGCAAAACACGATGGTTCCTTTTATGGATTAAATTGTCAATGAAAAGAAAGGGGCCGTACAAGGTTATATTGGAGACCCAACAATTAGTTTTCCTAACTTTTGACAGAGTAATTTATATTTGGCTAAAAATACCTTGCACTCCAAAATACCAAGAAACAAAACATACGTCAAATTCAAAAGTTTCCAGTAATTTGTTCATGGGACGTAGGCATCGCTGGCTGGGCCAGCAGTTATTGCCCATACTTAATTGCCCTTGAGAAGATGGTGGTGAGCTGCCTTCTTGAACCGCTACAGTCCATGTGGTGTAGGTGCACCCATAATGCTGTTAGGAAGGGGGTTCCAGGATTTTGACTCAGCCACGTTGAAAGAGGCAGCCATGGTTGCTGCCAAAAGAATATCCCCCAGAATTCCAGAATTGCAGAGTGACCCAGGGCAAAGGCAAGTAATATGGCAGTAGGGAGGGGGGAGGGGGAAGCAGGAGGGTAGGAAGCTAGAGCATGGGGGGTAGTGGTTCTCAGCTGCCCCCTCCTTTCCTGATGCCCAGTTCCTTGATCAAAGGCATTGAGGGACACACACACACTTCATTCAGGCGGAGGCAGTAAGGCAGCAGTGTATTGGTATGCCACCATCCCATTTAAGAAAACACCCCTCCCGGCTCCAAACTCGCCAACAGTGAGGGCACAAGATTCTGCACAGTGTGTGGCTTGGAGGGGAAACTGAAAGTGGTGATGTTGCCATATAAATGATAAGTTCCAAGAACACCCTAGAAAATAAACTTTGAGCCTTCAACTCCTGAAATTGACATTCAGAAATTTTGAAATAAACCACAAAAAAACCTGCCATTTCGTGTGCATTCTATTCTCCCCCCACCCCCCCCCCCCGCCCCCCCTCCACCCCTCCTCCCCTCCTCCCCTCTAATAGCAATGATGGATTGTGAGGTAAGCTTGCAGTTTAAGTTGCAAGTCCATATGCCACTGCAACTTCAGTCTATTACTTGTTCTCACACATCATGGAACTTGATTCAAAGCTCTTCTTGAATGGTCAAACATCCGTGATTTAGCTTTTTGCTCTTATTTTAGGTTGCTATTCAGAACCTGCTTTGCATTGAGGAGGTAACCGTGTTAAGCCAGAATCAGCCTTAAAGGCTCTGGGCTAGGATTCCTATTGTAATGTAAAATAACCCACTTGCAACATGGTGAAATAATTCAGCAGCAACTCTCAATAGGTTTTCAGATGGAGGATGACGATTTAGATCAAAAGCTAGAGGATTAGTATCTGTGGAACTGTAACAAGTTTGAGTAACTGCCTTCAGGAAAGAAACTGGGACTAGCTATGCACAGATTTGCAGGAAATACATGATTCCATAATGAAATAATTGTACACATTTTCTTCAAGAATCTGTGACAATTTAAAAATTGGGGATGCACATCTGGCAAGATGGAGCAGATGATGTAACAATGAGGCCCAAGTGGAAGAAGGGCAAAGACAGAGAAAACGAGAACATAGAAACAAAAAATAAGAGCAGGTGTAGGCCATTTGGCCCTTCGAGCCTGCTCCTCCATTCATTATGATCATGACTGATCATCCAACTCAATAGCCTACTCCCGCTTTCTCCTCATATCCTTTGATCCCTTTCGCCCCTAGAGCTATATCCAACTCCTTCTTGGAAACATACAGGGTAGAACCTTGCCCTCGGATGGCATGCGGGCCCCACCGGCTCAGAGGTGGGCTGCCACCCCCGCCACTGAAATGGGGCCCGCCGCCATTTTAAGTGGGCAGGCCAATTAAGGCCCACCCAGCAGCATCCCCGACGGGAAGCACTAATTGCTTCCTGTGCAGTGGGGGGGATTCCCCATCTGTCAAAGAGAGCACTTCTCCCTGAGGCAAAGTCCTGTCTCAGGGAGAATACTGACAGTGGAAAAAACTTTAAAAATAGAAACATTAAAAAGTTATTAACATGTCCACCTCACGTGACAATGTCACACGAGATGGGACATGTTAATAAAGAACACATAAACTTTATTAATTTTTTTACAAAACGGACATGAAACTTCATCCCACCAATGGATGACGTTTCATGAATAATCCGGAGTCTGCCAGGGCTCCTGGCCTGCCCGCCAGCCTTAAGGTTAGACGGGCAGGTCTTTAATTACATTAATTAGTCTGTCAATGGCCTCAATTGGCCATTGACAGGTCAGCGGGCGGACAGCTGATTTCGCTGTGCCCCCGTTTTCCTAAAAATTTAAATGGACCAGGATGACGTCGGGGATTCCTCCCAACATCATCCTGGGTCATTTTCCCCTTGGCAACCGGGCCGTGCCCCCAAATCGCCAAGGGGAAAATCCTGGCCACAATGTTTTGGCCTCAACTACTTTCTATGGTAGCAAATTCCACAGGCTCACCACTCTCTGGGTGAAGAAATTTCTCCTCATCTCAGTCCTAAATGGTCGACCCCATATCCTCAGACTGTGACCCCTGGTTCTGGACTCCCCCACCATCCAGAACCTCCTTTCTGCATCTACCCTGTCTAGTCCTGTTAGAATTTTATAGGTTTCTACGAGATCCCCCTCAATCTTCTGAACTCCAGTGAATATAATCCTAACCAAATCAATCTTTCCTCATATGTCAGTCCCCCCATCCCAGGAATCAGTCGGGTAAACCTTTGCTGCACTCCCTCTATAGCAAGAACATCCTTCCTCAGATAAGGAGACCAAAACTGCACACAATATTCCAAGTGTGGTCTCACCAAGGCCCTGTATAATTGCTGCAAGACATCTCTGCTCCTGTATTTGAACCCTCTCGCTATGAAGGCCAATTTACCATTTGCCTTCTTTACCGCCTGCTGCATCTGCATGCTTACCTTGGGAAGTGGAAGGAACATAACAGCATAAGAAATGAGAGTCAGTAAACTGTGACGTGAGGCTGGGTTTTAATCGCCCATGAAAGAGAGGTCAGGCACAATCACACTTTTTAGTGTTCCCGGTTGGGATGTCAGTCTTCTGATGCCTCGGAGACCTGTTGTAATTTTCAAAGTGAGGGTTGGGTTGGGGGAGATAGCAACCCACACGTCTCCAATTAACTGCCTGTCAAGCTTGTTAACAGCCTGGAGATGGACAGAATAAAATTTTTAAAGTTGAGAATGGGAAGTGAGAATGGTCTGTGCCATTCTGTTGGAAGCACAGCGAGCAGCCATTATCTACTGTTGGCTGCTTACTTAAAAACTTGGGGAGAGAAAAGGGAAAGTCAAACTGAGGAGCTTAAGCAGGAGCACAGAGTTGGCATGACATAAGCAGAATGGGTTAAGTACTGGATTAGTGAGCATTTGGGAAATTGTTTGTATAGTGAGGCTGCCTCTGCTCTCTTGCCTGCACCTTTCAGCAAAGTAACGGCAAAGCCATTCTAGTAAGATATGGCCTCTCCTGCTGTCTATCAGGTGTCACGTGATGTTCTTGAAGACTCCAATCAATGAGCCCTAAGCGTGGGTAATCCGGCGAGCTTCATGATGCGGGTCCTGATCAAACATGTAGCATTTGTAAAGCTCTCTGTAATAAAGTTTATCAGTTTCTTGTTGAAACCTGTCCCCTCCGTCAAGTCAGTACATTTGGTGACAAGAGTAAAATAACACCGACTCTGCACCTTGCCTTGTTAACATGAATACATCGAATCTTATGAAAAAAGAATAGACTACACCTTTCAGCAAAGTAATGGCAAAGCTATTCTCGTAACTGAACATATAGCCTCTTCTGCTGTCTGTCAGGGGTCATGTGATGTTCTTGAAGGCTCCAACCAATGAGCCCTAAGCGCGGGTAATCTGGGGAGGGGTGCTTCCAGTCATGCCACTCTTCGGCAGAATTAATCCTTACAATACGACTATGGAAAACTGGAGCCAGAATGTAGAACGCCTTGATTTTTATTTCATCGCGAATGAAATTACCACAGAGGAAAAGCAGAAAGCCATCCGATCGAGTGTATGTGGTAGCAAGACATTCAATCTCATCCGCAGCCTGATGGCCCTGAACACACCCAATTCCAAGTCCTTTAACGAATTAGTGGAGCTCATGAAAACGCATTTCCAGCTGAAGCCGTCCAAAAAAGTGCAGAGGCTTAAGTTTAAATCCAGAGTTAGGGCCCGGGAAAGTGCATCACAATCGACGTAGCGAAGCTGAAGCAGTTGACAGAACACTGCGACTTTGGAGACGCATTCAATGATATGCTGCCGGAGCAATTAGTTTGTGGACTTCATGACGATGCCATTCAGGGCTGTTTACTCGCAAAGGCCAATATTGATTTGAAGCAGATTCTGGAAATCTCCTCGCCATGTAAAGTGCTGTGAGAAACTCGCAAGCTTTACAACACATACAACATGGCGCTGTTCTTCATGTGGAGCGGGAACCTACCACTGGTGTGGCATGAAAACCAGATCCACAGTATCGAAGTGAGAGGCAATGTCCGCTGTTAAAAACACAAGAAGTTCTAGCAGAAATATTTCAGCAGTGACTTCAAGGTTAATTTGTTATAAATGTGGGGGTAACCATGGACCAGACACCAGCAGAAAGGCCATTAAAGCCATCAGAAAGGTCACGTAGTAAGGCAATGGAGGGCGAAGTCAAAACAGCCCATAAAGCAGCAAACCAACAGGATTGAATTGAAAAGTACAGCAGAACCTGAAGCTGCTGAAGCCAACATCTATTCTCTGTTCAACGTCAGCGCTGTAAAACCCGAACCTATCACTGTCACATTCCAGTGAATGGGAAGCCACCAATAATGGAGGTAGATACAGGAGCCTCAACAACAGTGGTGGGAGAGCACACATTTAAGTAGCTAAATGAAGGTACCCAGCCACTGAATCTGGAGCAGACAACCACTAAATTGAAGACATACACTGAAGAATCTATACAGGTAAAGAGCATCATCACAATACCAGTGTTTTATAGGCAACAGACAGCTCAGCTTACAGTGATAATAGTGACAGGAGAAGAACCCAGTCTTCTGGGCTGAGACTGATTACAGAAAATCAAGCTCGACTGATCTGAAACATTTCAGCTGAAAACAGGAGTTCCTGAACTGCTAAGGAAATACGACAGTGTATTTCAGCACGAATAAGAGAATTACAGAGAATTAAAAGGCTTGCAAGCAAAAATATATATGGATCCTCAGGTGACACCATGTTTCTTTAAGGCCAGACCTGTGCCTTATGCGATGAAGGATAAGGTGGCTGCAGAGCTGGGCCAGTCAGAAAAGCTGGGCATCATCCAGCCTGTCCAATTCTCAGAGTGGCCAACACCCATAGTTCCAGTGGTTAAAAACAAAAAACTGCGGATGCTGGAAATCCAAAACAAAAACACAATTACCTGGAAAAACTCAGCTGGTCTGGCAGCATTGGCGGAGAAGAAAAAAGGTGACGTTTCGAATCCTCATGACCCTGTTCTGTTGAAGGGTCATGAGGACACGAAACGTCAACTCTTTTCTTTTCCGCCGATGCTGCCAGACCTGCTGAGTTTTTCCAGGTAATTCTGTTTTTGTTCCAGTGGTTAAGCCTGACCAAACATACACATTTGTGGGGACTATAAATTGATCATAAACAAGGCAGCCAAACTAGACAACTACCCCATTCCAAAGATAGATGACTTTTTTTGCAAAGCTAGCTGGAGGCAAATCTTAAGCAAAATTAGATGTGAGACATGTCTACCAACAATTAGAGCTGAATAGCACATCTAGGAGGATATGTGATTATCAACACACACAAGGGTCTTTATCAGTACACTGGCCTACCCTTTGGAGTATCGTCTGTATGTGCAATCTTCCACAGGACAATGAAGAGTCTTTTGTAAGGACTTCTCCAAGTGGTAGTATACATAGATGATGTTCTGATCACAGGGTCAACCGAGACCGAACATTTGGCCAACCTGGAGGGAGTGCTAAGATGATTCATGGAGCGGGTGTACAATTAAAGAAAGAAAAATGTACATTCCAACACCAAAGGTTACTTACCTGAGTCACAGGGTGGACGCCATGAGTTTGCATCCAGTAGAAGAGAAAGGTCGGGCAATAAAAGATGAGCCCTCACCATCCAATGTAACCAAACTCAAGTGTTTCCATGGGTACGATCAATTCCTGTAGCTGCTTCTTGCTGAACTTATCGACTGTGTTAGCACCATTACGCTTGTTGTTAAAAAAGAATCACCGCTGTTCGTGGAATTCACAACAGAAACAGTGGTTTAGTTCCAAGTCAGGATGGTGAGAGGCTTGGAGGGGAACTTCCAGGTGGCGATGTTCCCATGTGTCTGCTGCCCTTGTTCTTCTAGATGGTAGTGATCATGGGTTTGGAGGGCACTGTTTAAGGAGCCTTTGTGAGCTCCTGCAGTGCATCTTGTAGATGGTACACCCTGCTGTCATTGTGTGTTGGTGGTGAAGGTGGTGAATGTTTGTGGAAGGGGTGTCAATCAAGCGGACTGCTTTGTCCTGAATGTTGTCAATCTTTTTGAGTGTTGTTGGAGCTGCACTCATCCAGTTAAGTGGAGAGTATTGCATCACATTCCTGACTTGTGCCTTGTAGATTGTGGACAGACTTTGGAGAGTCAGGAGGTGATTTACTCGCCTCAGGATTCCTAGCCTCTGACCTGCTCTTTTGGCCACAGTATTTATGTGGCTGGTCCAATTCAGTTTCTGGTCAATGGTAACCTCCCAGGATGTTGGCGGTGGGAGATTCAGCGATGGTAATGCCATTGAATGTCTAGGGGTGATGATTGGATTCTCTCTTGTTGGAGATGGTCATTGCTTGGTACTTGTGTGGTGTAAATCTTACTTGCCACTTGTCAGTCCAAGCCTGGATTTTGTCCATGTCTTGCTGAATTTGGACATGATCTGCGTCAGTATCTGAGGGGTCACGACTGGTGCTGAACATTATGCAATCATCCACGAACATCCCCACTTCTGACCTTAAGGTGGAAGGAAGGTCACTGATGAAGCAGCTGAAGATTGTTGGGCCTAGAACACTATCCTGAGGAACTCATGCAGTGATGTCCTGGAGCTGAGATGATTGACTTCCCACAACCACAACCATCTTCCTTTGTGACTCCAATCAGTGGAGAGTTTTCCATGGTTCCCATTGACACCAGTTTTGCTAGGGCTCCTTGATGCCACATCTGGTCAAATGCTGCCTTAAAGGCAAGGGCAGTCACTCTCACCTCACCTCAGGAGTTCAACAGTTTTGCCCATGTTTGAGCCAAGACTGTAATGAGCTCAGAAGCTGTGTGACCTTGGCAGAGCCCAGACAGAATGTTAGTGAGTAGGTTATTGCTAAGCAAGTGTCTCTTGATAGCACTGTTGATGACCCTTCCATCATTTTACTAATGATTGAGAGTAGACTGATGGGGCGGTAATTGGCTGGGTTGGATTTGACTTGCCGCAACGTGGCCATAAAATTCCACACATGGACACAGACATCAATCTGAAGAAAAAAAGCTAGCATTTTGAGAGAAGTACTGATGGAGTTAAGCCTGTCATTTTTGGAATCACAATTGCAGCACTATACATTGTTAACTTTCTTCTTTTAGTATATACCGAGAACAGGTGAGTTATTTTTCTGAGTGCTAGTGATAAAATGAAAGCTTTCTTTCCTCTTTATCACTGGCTGAGAAAACAGGGCAGCTTGCTTGATCAATAATGGCCAGATCAAACCAGAAGGTATGGCATTTGTAGAGCTGAATACAAGCACATCTTGCCACCATTCATATATTCTGGGTAAATTTGACGAAAAATTGTGCATATATTCTGATTAACAATCAATAATTAGAAGCTGCCTACATTTGAGAATAAACAGGATAAGCTTTTACTAGTTCTTTATTTTGATTCATGCAATTCACTTCCTTGTATCACAACTCGAGAGTCACTTCATGAAACTTGAAGTGTCCACTATTACCATAAATGTTGGTGTATAAGTTGACCTTTGAAGCCTCCAGAAATCTCTCCAAAGACTGGGGTCGACTTATACGCCAGGTATAAAAGGTGAACTGCCAGTATGGGTGGTTACCCTTTTGAAATGTCATTAGCATCCGATGCAATGAGTTGGAAGTGTCTTAAACTCCAGTGCATCCTCTCAGCACAGCCCATATCACCTGTTTGATTCCTTAGTGATCCCTTATACTCAATTATGAGGTATCACTATGTAAAACCTGTATTCTTGGGATGAAAAATTGAGTCTGACTACAAATGCAAGTATAGCATATCGTGGCTGAAAAGTGGAGGTAGGGGGGCCCCTCGATTTACATGCCAAGAATATGCAAAAAGCGTGATTTTTGGGGGCGGAGAAACTGGGTTAACTTATGCGCTGCAATTTACGGTACATATTTCTAAAACAGGTTAAGGGCACTAGCCGAGAAATAAAAATCTTGGTACACAGTTTTATGCTGTATTTGAAAATCTGCAGGAAAAATATATGGTTTAACCCAACTTACATAACTTATGCTCCTGCATAACTTCTATAATAAACTCAAAGTACATGACATATCTCAACATGGTCTATTATCTTTCTGTGTTTTTGTAGGTGGGGGAGGAAACAGCAACAAAAAACATGAAGGGAGGAGAAAATGAGAAGGACATAGGTTTGCAGATGATGCTGCCTGCTGAATTTGACCAATGTGCTTGGAACCCAAAACTTGGAAAATAAAATATTAATTCATTCACAGGATTTGAGCACGGCCAACATTTATTTCTCATCCCTACTGCCTTCTTCAATACAACTGAGTAGCTTGCTAGGTCATTTCAGAGGGCAGTTTAGAATCAACCACATTACTGTGGGCCTGGAATCACATATGGGCCAGACCTATAAGATGACAGATTCTATTCCCTAAAGAACATAAGTAAACAGATGAATTTTTACAACAGCCTGATAGTTTCGTGGTCACAATTAAGGATATTGACTTTTTAAACCTTATTTATTTATATATTTAATTGAGTTTGGTTCCCCAGCAACCATGGCGGCATTTGAAATTGTGTCTCAGGATCATTATTTTCGGCTTCAGGATTATTTGACCAGTACATAAGCACCATGCCAGCTCCATAGGATTGGTGCTGGGCTGAGAAATCTAAGACTTTTTTTTTTGTTTGTGACCACTTTTTCGCACTTGTCTGGGTGTGTGAGATGATCATAGTGTCCTTGCGCTATGCCAACAGCTAATCAATGATCTTGAATGAAGGCAGTGTAGGTGATAATTTAAGGATCCCCAGATATTGAAGGTAATATTGATTCTACAGAGGAAGTTGTCTTGTGAACTCCGAAGAGCTGATTTTCCCCTTCAAGGCGTGAGTCACATGACAGGCCATTTCCCAACGTTGCCACACCACCTCCCAAGTGGTTGTGCCTGCCCGTGCTATCTTCAAGGCAGAGTGGCGGAGATGGGTTGGAGGCAGGTCAACCACTTCCTGCAGTAGGCCCATGGCAGGAATAGAGGTGGGAAGATGATGAGGCAGGTAGATTAGAAAGCCTATCTCCATTCACTGGAGCATCAGCCCAGGTCTGAACATGAATGTTAAGCGCTTTAGCCTTCACCCACTCACCCCATCATCCCCACCATCCCTGATGCCTCCTCAAACCACTCCCCCATGGTTTCCTCTGTACCTCTCATTCCCACTCACCCAGTAACCGCGATAGACAGAACTTATGAACCCTATAATAACTTTGGGAAGTGTTTGAGATGCTCATGAAACTGTCAAAATAAACAAACCACCATTCAAAAACCTCTTCAAAAACGTTAATCCTCTTGGGAGCTCATAAAACTGTCAATCAAACACAAAGCTCAAAATCCTCTTGACAGCTGCACCAACAACCCCTGCTGAACTGAATCCATTAGTACATTTGGAGCTCAGCCATGGTAGGATTCCATTCCATAACTGAATAAACAAAACCTACAGCACTGAAAACATTAAAGCTTTTTGAAGTAGCCTGAACAGGTGCTACCTGTTGTGCTATTCCAAAGGCTGAATGGATGTCTAGACTGTAAATCAATGTAAAGAATAAAGCACAGGATACAAATGACAGATTAAGAGCTGAATCTCAATACTGATGAATGTAAATCAGCATTTTATCCACTGAATAAATACTCTAATGCATCTGAACACTTTCACAATACTGATCAATGTAATGGTCACTTAGCTTTTAAGAACAAAACCCTATCCTGAATCACTGCATTGCGAACATACCTAAATTATCATGCGCCATATAACTATTAGTTGTGAAGCTGCCAACTTTTAAACCTGCCTGTCAAAAGATTCCCAACTCCACAGACCAGTCTTCTACCAATAGTTCACAAACTCTCTGATCTGCTATGCTTCACCTTGGCTTCAGAAACCCACCTGCTTCACTGAAAACTTCAAACTCCAGGAAATACAAAATTGAGGTAAGCAGCAACATGGAGGTCCTGACATCCTGTGTGTAACGTCAGGACTTGTTATGTTTTACGCATCACAACCATCAGGAATAGGTTGGCAGTTTTGAAATTCCAAGCTCCCCTGTCTCTTTGCTTCTTCCTGCCTAACATGGGTTTGCCCCGCATCGGGACAGCAAAATCGGGCCCCTTCTTGTTGACAATTGGAACTCTCTGGCATACACTTAAAAAGATATCCAGGTCTTTGTGGATAGTCTTGTAGCCTTGGAAAAATAAAACAACCTCATTATCCTTTCAAAGAATACGAAGGACGGAATTTTACGGTCCCGTCACGTCAGAGGCGAGGCCAAACAATGCAGTGGGCCATTCAAAAGCCCATTGATGACCAGAAGATAGATGCGGGAAGGGCTGTAGAAGTCCGCCCTAAGGTTTTATAGTGTCAGGTGGCAACTTGCCACCTGCATCCATTGTTCTAACAATAATGATCTGCATTCAACTAAACCCAATGGAGCAACTTACACAATTGACACACTTCCTTCTGACCCAATACTAACAGATATCAGTTTATACTCAAAATGTTGGCTAGGATTTTATGCCCTCCAGCAGGTTTTTCCGGTGCCGCCAAAGTCAATGTACTTTTGAATGGCTTGTTGCATTTTCCGGTCACGCCTCCGCCGTGACAGACAGCAACGTTTCGCCTATTATTTCTGCTTTTAGTAGACTGAGAAATTGAGTGAGCAGTCAAAGTTGTATCCAGCTGAAAGTTCAAATCAAACTTTACCATGGAGTGCTGATTATAAAACAAGGATAATTTATTGTAGGCATTTCAAATCTCTTAGCAATCATCTCCTGACAAGGTGAGATAAATAATAGTGATGTTCAGTTTGAGGCCAGCACACCAACGTAAAAGTAATAAGCATTAAAGCTCAGCTAGCAACGTCGTGTAATAATCATGATCAATGACAAGCTGTCATTACAATTCACTGAAGGGATGCAAGCAATTGGGAGATGGCGTAAGGAGAGGGATGTTGGGGGACAGCTGTTTTCTGATCAAGACCCCCAAGATCTCACTTAAAAAGTACACAATATGACATTAGTCACAAAACATGCCCATAGGTCTTTTAGGGGATCATCTGTCTGAGTAACGCAAAAGAGGTAAACAAGAATAGCACAAGTTAATTGCTAGGAACAGCCTCACAATCTGTTGTGCACATCACATTTTGGACTTGCAAGAGCCAACTGACATTTCCAATTCTGCATTCAGCCCTACTGGCTGCACCTGGTTACTAGATGACTGCCATTGTGCCCTCTACATTAGCAAAAGAACTAGTGTGATGAGGCTTATGGCTAAAGCAGTGCTAAAATAAGAGATAGAGAACATTAATTAATAGCATATTTAAGCACTGATTTTCTTTAATCAGGCTGAAAATATGAAATGTAAACAGTAAGTGCTGGAGATACTCAGCAGGTCTGGCAGCATCTGTAGAGAGAGGAAAAGTTATTCAGGAGAATTTTAACTGCCAAGGGGAGGTAGGTCCAGGTGCAGGTGGTGGTTAAAGACCTGAAAAGTGGCATCCAGTCAGGAAACCAGCATGATGCCAACCCACTGCTTTCAGATTTAACCAGGCTGGGTTTGCAGGTAGACAGGGAACTCCCATCACTGCAACTGTTGGGTAAGTCATTACATTATGCCGTTAGGAAATAAAGACAGTTTGAGTAAATTATATTTGTATGTGTGGGTGTTAGGAATGAGTTTTAGCTTTAAAGTTTAAGTTTGATTCTGTATCTCTGTGTTAAGAAATGTCAAATTGAGTTTTAGTTTCACTTTAAAAAGGTACTTGCATTTTTAATAAGAGTTTGCAACATAAGAAGTCAAACACAAGGGTAGAAGAATTGGGCTGTTGCCTAGGGGTCCAGAGAGGCAGGGCCCTCCCACAGACACACATAGAAGAAGGAAGCCAGCAGTTTTGATTTGGAAGCTGTTGGAGTTCAGGTTTTGAAGATAGCTGCCAGTCAGGAGCAGCTTAGAAGGGACAGATAGCCAGTCCCAAGCTAAGGAAAAGACCCAAAAATCCAGGGGAGTGGAAGACGGAAAACCAAAGAAGACCTTCTAGTCAAAGGAAGGACAGGAACCTGGAAGAGGTCCTGTTAAGTGAAGTTAAAAGTGAGGGGCAGAGGTAAAGGCTCCAAGCTTCAGATTTAAAGAGACAAAAGCTACAGAAAACAGATTTAAAGCGAGAACAGCTTGCAAGAGGCAAAAATATTCCAAGAGACAACTGAAGGTCTGCAACCCTTTGCTATGGACATGTGAAACAGAGGCACTGTTGATAGCTGAGTCGGTAAGAGAGTGTGTGTGGAAGACAGTTTGAATGTATGTGGTGACCCAGGGAAGAGGAACATCAGAAGGAGAGTTCGAAATCCTAGAGGTGAACCCTTGTGGAAGATGTCTGAGAGAAAGCATCAGTTTGGGAGAAGATTTCAGGGCAAGGTCTTGGAGAATGGAGATCGGAAACTCTCGTGTGAAAGACTGAGTGCAGTGAGACCAGTTGGCTCATGGTGTGGCAAGCATCTGGGGAGAGTTGAGGAGAGATCCATAGCATCTGGTTGAGGTGGCATCTGTCACTTGGTTTCAGAATGTGGTGAGCCTGACCACAGGGTGCCTATTCGTACATGGACTGTGTACTTACTGTGTACATTAGAGTATAAGATAGCATTTGTAACTTGGGTTATCCTTACAATCTGTGTATATTTGTAAAGGTATAGCTGTGGGTAAAGGAGTATTGTAATACAGTTCATCTTTTCTTGTTCAATAAATGTTTTATTCTTTTGTTAAAAATTCATCAGCCAACTTCTGTGACTGTTCAGTAGCTACTCTCCACATATCTAAACAAAAAATTAAAGTTAGGATCTATCAAGCTGGGTTCCACTCTGGGATCAGGCTTGTCCAGGGGTAGCCTCAGCTGGAGATCATAACAATGCAAAGAGACAGAACTAAGGATTTAACCCAGCATTTTGGCATTAGCAACCAATGCACAACTTTCCCAAGCTGTGTGGAACTTGCCAAGGTCAGCAAAATGAGAGCACAGTGGGAATTCTTTGTACAGTGAGACTGACAGGCTGGAAAACCTTCAAGCAGTCTGAAGAGCTGCAGCCTAGCCATGGTGGGCAGCTATTACTGACAGCACTTCTAAGAATATGCTCTTACTTCTTGTCAGCTTCTTGATCTGAACTCGCCTGATCGGCATATCCCTGTTGTCAGCCTTCACCACGGCTTGGGAATAATTAATGCAGCTCTACCATGCACCCCTGATGAGGACAAGCACCACCTCCTTCCACCCACCCCCAGATCTCTGCCTCTCCCTGGGGTCCTTTGCTCTCTTTTCCTGCAAAGAGGGAAAGCAGAGAATTGTGAGCATGAGAAATGCATTGTAAAGAAGGACACATGTGGAGAGTGACTGTGTGGCATGGGTGTGGGATGACACAAAGGTGAGGGGAGGGTGATTGATGGCTGTTCAGATGGGGATGTGAAGAGGTGCTTGGCGAGAGAGGAATGAGTGGAACTACAGGGTCCATTGCTCTGAGGAGTGCTGAACAGGAGCATGCTAGAAATTCAAAGTGTGGTGTTTGTCACCAGTGAGTGTTATAACACCTTTCCTGTCCTCCTAAGTTCCTTGGACCTCCTAGGACACTGTATCAATGTTCGAGGGAAGGCACTTCTGCTATCCACTTGAACTTAGTCATTTCCATCCACAGCTGCTTAGTTTAAGAGGTTGGCCTCTTCCTCAGATCCTTGAGAAACATCACTGTTGTGTTTTAATAATGAAATAAAAGCACCAATCTCTCATAAGGGATTGGGTAACCATGTTGTGTATTCATTTATAAAGACGAGGCACAGGAGAACGGGTACACCTGGGGATAAAGCTTGAAGACATCAGCAGCAGGGCTGTGTGTGTGCCATGTTCTGCTCACAAGCCAAAGTGAGAATGAAACTTGGATCACAATACACACGTCCTTTCTGATGACAGCATGTTGCCTACCTTAATAGCACGTTACAAACATCAGCTCACTTCAATCCCCCAGATCCCACAGCAGGAACTCCAGGTAAGAGCCTGAGACCCGGTGGGGCTGCGAGATGGGTTGGAGGAGGGTGAGGAATGATAGCGTTCCCAAGTCTTGTTTCCACTCCTGCTATTGCTGAAGTTCAGGAATCAATGTAAAGTTCAGTCGTTTTGAACCTTTAACTAGAAATCCTTCCTTTGACAGATTTGATGCATCATCGTGCCCTCACCTTTGATTGGTCAGGAAACCAAGAAGCATGATATGAATGCCATGGCTGAGTTAACGAGCCAAGACAAAACCCCGTGACAGCACTCATTGGTTCCCCATCCACTACCAGCCACCCCTGCTGCTTGTGGGTCCATTCTGTTATGGTTTTGTCCAACACTTCAGCTTGATGACCTCTTGTCATGGAGTTCACTTCTATTTCATAGGTACTGCTGGACCTGCAGAATATTTCCAGAATTTTCTGTTTTTATTTCAGATTTCCAGCATCTGCAGTAATTTTTTGCTTTTGAGATTTTATTTCATCCTTTATAAATTTGAATTTTAACCACTATGATCGTAGGTGGAGCTGCTTTCAATTTTATTTAAGCAGCACTTCTGCATCCACTGGGATGTTCTTGAATGATGACTGTGTACTGACAGGCTGACAGAATATCCAAATTGAATGTCTAATCTGTCTGTCAATGACTGCTAACAACCTCTCAGGTTTTCTTTGAAACTGCAGTGTTGATATCCTTCCTTTCATTGAACTAATTATTTGCATTCTTTTTAATTAGTGCCATTTTAAATGTTAATTAGTGCTTCGTTGCTGTTTCTGATTTATCTGGTTAAAATTCTCTGTGTACACTTTATTTATTTATGGTTTGTCATAAGACTTTGTTTACCTGGAACAGAGAATAGAATTTTAAAAATTAGATGAAAGTCTTACAATCCTCTGCAATTTTCTTGCGCACTGCCTCCTTTGCTCTTCCTGTCTAAATTCACGTGGGCTTGACTTTCTGCACCTGGTCACACTCTCTGCTTGGATCAGTTTATTTTGAAAGATGATAAAATGGCTTTCGTTTATATAGTGCCTTTCCCAACTTCAGGGAGTCTTAAAGTGCTTTATAGTCAGTTGATTACTTATTGTAATGGAGAAAGCTTGGCTGGTCAATTTGTACACACGGCAAGGTCCCATAAACAGTGTTGTGATAATGACCAGATTATCTCTTTTTGTGATTATAGTTTGAGTGATAAATATTGGCCAGGGCACCAGAGAGATATCCCCTGCTTTTCAAGTTGTGTCATTGTTTCTTATAATGCCCATCAGAGAGCTTGGGTTTAACATGTCATTCAAAGGGCAGCACCTCCAACAGTGCAGCACTTCCTCAATACTGCACAGGAGTGTCAGTCTGGATTTGTACTGGAATCTCTTGATTGCAACTTGACCCCACAAACTTCTGTCTTGAAGTAAGAGTGCTACCACGGAATGCATTTATGCTTAGGGACTTGACAAAGTCAGTTATACTGTGCTGGCGAGTTCTCTGAATATTGTAAGTTAAAGTGGTGCCATAACCATGTAGGAGAGCAAAGAGTTGTGCATTTTTATTTCATAACTGTGCTTGATGTTTTCCATTGTGTTTACAGAATAGATGCGGAAGTCAGCAAGATCCATACAGTCGTAAGGGTTTTAGGTTTGATACACTGCTGAGGCAAATGGGCTGACAGTATGCAATATCTTTAGTCTCAATCCCCTTGAGTTAGAAAGAGGGAACATTGCTCAATATTTCCACTTCTGATCATTAGTGAACAGCCCTTGCTGGAACTGTATAAACAACAGGAGGGATATACTATTGTGTTCAGCTGTTATCAAATAACCAGCCAATACTCACTAGGTTTCTGCATGGCAATCGGGCATAAGTGATTACTCGAGCTCGTGCAGTGTCCTTAAACACATGGAGTTGACATGGAGTTCAGAAGAGGGCAGGGAATTGTTGGGAAAGAGACAATTTCATTACGGAGCCAACCAGATTTACCACAGTGACAAGCACTTGAAGTCCAACAGTGGGGCATCTCTGCAGAACATGAGTGACTCCATATGCAAATTTGCTTGTTTTTGAAGTTATAATTTCAAACTTTTTGCTAATTTCATAATGCATTGATACATAAATGTACAGTTCAGCAACACCAGAGGTAGACTAATCTGGTGTCTGGATAGGGGACAATCCCTGGGGTACAGGCCGGATACTTCAACATCCACAAATAACAATTTTGTCAGGCTTCAAATTTTTGATGTGTGAGTAAAGTCTGAAATGTTTCTTCATTGACCTTGATGTAGGCTACACACATGCCTCAAAGTGAAGCCCATTTTAACAAGGGAATTGTTCAGAGCACTTAGGCTTGGTGAATGCTGCAAAGCATGGACTAAGTTGTCAAATATAATTTGGAGCAAGTGGAAAAATGCAAGAATTTACCATAGGTTTCTGTAGCTAACTTTGATGTCTGGTTAACACTTGTCCTGCTGTCCCAGACTAGCTGAGACAGTGATTTTCATAAGTAAAGTAATAAAAAAGCATTTCAAACAAATATTTTAGTTAATCAGTGAGATATAAAGCGAAGAAAGAATAGAAAGGATGAATGAAATCTTGAACATCATCCGTGCTCATTGGACCCACTTTTTTGTCAACAAAAAGCCTTATTTACTGATGTTCAGTCACACAAAAGCCAATAAACTCCCACAGCTTTTGTAAAAAAAAACATCATTGGGATGAAGGCATTGCTAGCTAGGTCAGCATTTTATTGTTCATCCCTGATTTCCGTTGAGAAGATGGTGATGAGATTCTTGAACCATTGTAGTCCATGTGCAGAAGGAGTATCAGGATTTTAACTTGCCGGCAATGAAAGAAAGATGATGTATCTCCAAGTCATGGTGTGTGGGGTTTGGAATAGGATTTTCCCCACAGGCATTGGATCCTGCTTTCATGGCCAAATAGAGTAAGAATCCCAAATTTGTAGGAAACAATTAGTCAGTGGTAGTTTACCCAAATTGGCCAATTAATGGCTAGAGGGTGGGTTCACTGTCCAATTAAGAATGGCTGGTCAGTTCTTGAGGCTGGAGAGCCAAGAGGAGGCCCTCCAGAACTGAGGAGAAAGCAGGCTGCTTTTTCAGGTAAGTGAGAGATAGAGAGAGAGAGAGCGAGAGAGAGGATGCCTCCATTTTGAGGTGCCCTCTCTCCAACACTTTACACTTTAATTTAAAAAATAAATGGCTGCAGCAACCAGACCACCAAGGAAGGCTTCGAGGGCCTGCCTGGAATGACGTACCCCTGGTCTGCCATTGGGAGGCTACCTCCGGGAGGCTACGCTGTTCCCCGATGTCTCAGGCACCTAAGAAACCAATTGGAAGTTTCTGAAATGTCAGGGCATCAGCAATCGAGCTCCTAGCCTGCTCCCTTATCTTGCAGCACTGAAAATTGCTGGCGTTGGTGATTGGGCCAGGAATTCTGGATTTGGGTCCCAACTCTCATTTTTAAAGCCAGCACAAAACACTTCAGCCCCTCATTAATGAGAGACTAGGGATATTGAGCATGTACTGAAAATGACAAGATGTGACTGATGGGGTTCCGTCAGGATTTGCACTGCGGCCTCAAGTTTTCACTATATTTATCAATGGCTAAGATGAAGAAATAGAGAGCTATATGTCCAAATTTGCTGATGCCACCCAGTTATATGGCACAACATGTAATATAGAGTTGGGTAGAAATTGCAGTTAGATTGGGTAGCATCTTCATTTCTGGAGTATAAGTTGGGTGTCAGGAGCAGAAATGAGAGTCATTTCCACTTGGAGACTATCTTGAGAATGCACCATCATGGTGTTCACCTGCACCTTCCACCAGCACAGAGACATTCACTTCAGTGGGTGCACATTCTAGATTAGGCTCAGGGTCACCATCTGGTGATAACATCACATACACGGGTCCACAGATGACAGGGGAAGTGATAGCTGAGGTCTCTGACATTTGGAAGACTTCTGGAGACCAGCCCCCTGTTTAGCCCCATGTAGGTGATGAGTCTCTGGATTCGGCCATAAGAGACATTTTAGAAATGCAGAGACAACCAGGGAAATATCAGACAGAGTTGCCAGAGGCCATGCATAGGCTGAACCGAAGGCTGGAGGAGTTTATCTACATTCTGTCTGCTGTCATGTTTACAACGTGCGAGTGTTTGGCTGCCTCCATGGGAAGGCCAGCAGCTGCCTTGGAGACCCAGGTCCAGCGAAACAAACAGCGGCTGCTGAATATGCGATCGGACCTGCACTCCATCGCTCTAGTCATGGATGCATTGCAGCAGTGGCTAGACAAGAGGGTACCTCGACCCCGCTCCTGCTGCCCATTCTCCTCAAGGAGTCAGGTAGGTGCCATCGTGCACATACAATTGTCATTCCTCTCCCTCCCATAACCCTTCAAACTCCCTATGCTACCCTGCTGGAACTTATTATTATCTGTGTGGACATTTCTGCTCTCCCCTCTGAGCCCATAACCATTGATGTGCCTGAGCCCTTCCTGAACCTGATGCCTCCCATTCTCAAGGCCAGCTGTACCCTAACTTTCCCTCACAACCTCCCCATGAGACATGAGACTGTCCACTACCCGCCCATGACCCCGGAACTTCCACTCTACCTGATTCAACTCCCCACTCTGACTAATTGTCAGTGTACCCTCTGCCTCCCAGTATGCTCATTTAAACCCTTAGTACCCAACAATGGACATCACTGACCCCACCTTTTAGACCCAAGTCTCTACAATGCTCACTGCCCAGAAAGCCCATCCACCACCCTACAATAGGACCAGCGCATGTGTGACATGTTTACCCTTCTCAAAGTCCCGGTCAGTCTCACTTCCTTCCCCGGTCACCCTTATAAACTTCCCTGGACAGTCTCACTTCCTTCCCAGGACACCTTCCCACCCTTCCCCACTGACCCTGCTTCCCTTGCCCAGCCTCCACACAGCTTGGACTACCAGCACCTGATTTCAATTAATAGGCTGACATTTATGAGCAGTCCTCAAGAAGAGCAAACAGCAGCTACTCACTCAAAGTCCAGGAGGAAGTCAACCTCGCCAGGTGCATGCCACTTATATGCAGTCGTGAATCTGAACGCACTCATTTCTCACGCGCAGAGAGCTTAATTTGGTGGGAGCACTTAATTCTGGTGAGCTGACCTTTTAATGAGCATGCATGATGTGCAAATGCATGCAAAAGGGCTTCCCGAGACTGGCGGTTAGGATGTTTGACCCGCTTTTAAAGTTCTGAGAACTTAATTGCAGAAGTTCATCCTACCATCGGGAAACTGATTTTTTTGCTTTCCGCTAAGTTAGGCTCCCCTGCCCGCCAAGCTTCCCACTCGAGGCAGTCCCAGAAGATGCTGCTCACTGAGTGAGCAAAACTATGGCAGACAGTATGAGAAGAGGTGACAGAGTTCAATATAGGAAAGTGAGAGGTCATCCACTTTAGAACAAGAAATATAGATCAGTGTACTTTTTCAATGATGAGAAGCTACCATATTTTGGAGGAGCAGAAAGGGGTCCTGAAGCACCACTGTAGGAATGTAAGGGCGTTTACACCCTGACAAAGATCACGGATGTGTGATGTGAAGAGAAAGCCCAAGAGATACAACAATATGCTGATCATCATAACATGCGGAGCTTTATTGAAACCACCAGGACCATGTAAAGACTGAAGTCAATGGACAAAAATCCCTTCAGTCACAGGATGGTGTTCCTCTTCTTAAGGATGACAATGCCAGCCGTCCACACTGGAAAGAACATTTTTAACAACTCCTCAACTGTGAATCCATAGTGGTAACTGATAATCTCCAGGCTAACCCCATGGTAGAATCCATGGATGAACCACCTGTTGATGTGAAACCTGCAACAAGCAATCAAATGGATGAAAATCAACAAAACCGGCATCAGGATTAGTCCCGTCTCCCAATCGCTGATTCCAACGTGAAAATCCAGCCCCATGTTTCAGGTTAATGACCCTTCATCAGTACTGAGGAAAGATAGAAAAGACAGCTTTTGAGCAAGTGAAAGGAGGGAGGGGCAGGAAGAACAAAGTGAAGGTTTGTGATAGGGCGGAGGGCAGGAGAGATTAAATGACAAAAGGTTTCATCGTATAAAAGCCAAAGGGAGTGGCAATAGGTAAAGTAAAGGAACCAAAGATGTGTCTGGATGAGGTGTGAATGGCTTCTGAATACAAAGTAAAGAATAAAGAAAGAAATGAGCAGCAAAACCAGCAAAAAATAATGAAAGAAAATGCAGGCAGAGGTCACGATCTAAAATTGTTTGCCTTTGAGTCCAGAAGGCTGTAGAGTATCGAGTTGAAAGCTTAAGTTGAGCTTCATTGGAATGCTGCAACAGTCCAAGCACAGAGAGGTCAGAGTGAGAGCAAGTGGATGAAAATGACAAGCAACAGGAAGCTCAGGGTCATGCTTGCAGACTGAATTGAAGTGTTCCACAAAGCGGTCAACCAGTCTGCGTTTGGTCTCCCCAGTATAGAGGAGACCACATCGTGAGCAGCGAATAACGTACACCAAATTGAAAGAAGTACAGTTAAATTGTTGTTTCACTTGCAAGGACTTTACCAATAAATATCCTCTGTATCTTTTCTAAGACCTTGACATCCTCCTTGAAGTGTGATGCCCAAATTGTCTTAAGACCCCTGATCAGGGTTTTTCAAATAGTGGGGTTTCCTTTCCCATCATCTGAGGAATCAGTGGCAAATGCATCACTGTCAATACTGGCTGCCCTGTATCCATTTAACACTCCAACAAGCATTAATTAACTGGAGATGGGACTTCTGCTCCTCACTCGGGATAATGTCCCGTCTCAGAGAGTTGCCAAACAATCTGATTGGCCGCCAGATATCCAGTGCCAGAAGCTGCAGTGGACAGGATTGGGAATACGAGCCATCCCCATAGTCTAAGTGCCAGGCATCCAGACCAGGTAATTGTGGGGGTCTCAAGACCAGCGAGCGGAGGTGAGGCCCAGGCGGTTGGTTAGAGGCAGGGGAGTGTTGGTAAAGAGGCTGAGGGCAAGGGAAAGGGAGCTCCTTTAGGGGACAGACTTTGTTGGCCGTGGGGGGGGGGTGGGGCAATGGGCAATGTTGAAAGGAGACTGTTGACGGAGGTACTCCCACCACCCTCCCCCTTCCTTCCCACCCAACATCCAAACAGGTGACTTTTTGGGCTTCCCCCCTGTCCATAACCTCCCACCAGTCTGGAAATTGAGGGTGGGTGAGAAACAGCCCTTGAATGGTCATTAATTAGTGACTTAAGGGCCTCTGTTGGGGCAAGGGTGGATTTGTCGGCCTAGGTCTCACCCATCCCCAGCGTAAAGTTGTGAAGAGGTCAGGGCAGGCAGAAGCCCGGTGGGAAGGCCATCTGAGGAGTTTTACTGCCCACCCAGCACCTACAAACCCACCCACAGGGGAATGTTAAATTCTGCCCACTGTCTTAAAATCCTTTGAAATGTTTTCTCTCTCTCTCCCACTCTCATTATCTGATGTGGAAAAAGCTGTAAGAAGTTTATGGATCATTGTTCACTGTTCAGTGATTTCACACACAGTGCCTGGTGGTTTGTAAAAAATCCCTGAGCTATTTCTGGACTTAGTTTTTTTGGAGTTTTTGAAGCACACTGCTCCCACACTGCACTACTGTATAAATGGAGCCCTCAAGAGTTTTATACTATGTTTCTCCATGAGCTTTGCTCCTGAAATGTATCTCAGCCACAGAAAGGCCATCCCTGACAGGAATATGATTTTGTTTCAATATTTCCAAAACCAACAATCTGAGGCCAGGATTTTCCCTCCCATTGGGGTGTAGCTGGCTGTGAATTCTTTCCCCGGGTAAGGTTTTTAGCTTATTTGCAGAGGTTGCATTGAGAAGCCAGTCTGCTGGGGCGTGAACGGCCTATCAAGTATGTCCCTTTAATGAGTGTAGTTGTTAATAGTGCCTATTCTGTGCTCTGAATCAGGAACTGGTTAATGTGCCTAAATTGATTCCACAAAGAACTCTCAAGTGACTCAAGGGGGATCTTTTGAGGATCAATTCGAAGTTGGGGTCCCAGAGATAAAAATAAGTGTCTAACGTTCTCTATGACCAAGTCTTTATTTACCATGACTAACATTGAGCCCTAAATGCACCAAATCCTATATAATGTACCAAATTCAAAAAGAAAGCAAATGTCATATGTGGCTGTAATGGGCTAATGGGCTTTAGTCCTTTGCCTGTTCAACGAATAAGAACTTCATTTGATTAGTCCTATTGCTGCACTACATGCCACACTCAGGGCTGAAACTGGGATCAGCCAAAGTCTGATTAATCCAAACACGAAACGGCAGAAATTCCTCTCTGCTGAGTTTGATATTTTTCGTGAAATTTCTCTTTGCTATTGTTGCAGATGGGGTAAGAGAGAACTGCTGAAATCCTTGCCATTCCCAACTGTCTATAATCAGTGAATTTTTGAGAAGAAAATGCGTGTGTAATTTTTTCTAACCCGAGTGTGTGGATAATTTGAATAACCAACAGCAAGCTCTGTTTAGGTTTAAGCAAAGTAAGATGGTTGTTTATTTAAGCATTCACCCCGAAATTTAATGCTACAGCACCCATGCACACAGTCAATCACGCAAATGCACTCAAAGAAAGTACAGTTGGAGAGAATAGTGCACATTTACAAGTTATGAAAAAAGAAAACATTCATAACTCATATGGTTGTCTTGATTCAGAAGAGGAATAGTGCAGGCCTGATAGGAAGTCCTCTTCATGCCTGAAGTGCAGTTAGGGTGAGTTCAACAGCCAAAGTCATATGCTGAAGGATTTTGGAGAATTTTCTCTAAGCGATGGACTTTCTGTAGGTCACAAAGTCAGCTTCTTGTAGTTTGTTATCAGGGGTCAGCTTGCTGTTCTGGTGGATCCGAAATGGAACAGTTTTGGAGATTTTACGATGTTGCTTAAGATCTTTCTCAGGCACAGATGTTTCAGTCTTTTCTGCATCTCTCTTTTTGTGCAGACTGTATTTCTGATTTTAAGATTCAAAGAGATGAACATGGCTGCTCTATTATGTGATTCCTCGTAATTGTGCTTTCTTTACTAAATATGCAGGTGCTCTTAGGTTGATGAACCACATCCTGTTTTATTGTTTCTGGATCACTGTCCCGTTAATTTATGACATCCACCTTGACGTCCACTTCTTTTCAAAAAGACCATTCAATTCAGGAATGCCTTCTGATAGTCTTTCAGGGTATGTCTAATTAAAATCTTTTAGTCTGGAATGCTCCTTTTGGCCTTGTGAGACAATAAGTCTTTTCTTAAGTTAGTCCTTGGAATACACGGACAAGGTCATGGGACCTCCAGTGGCCACCTTGGAGCACATCAAAGAGTCCATGTTGAATAAAGTTCATATTTTAAAAGTTATGAATATGAGGTGCCTTTAATGGGCATGATACTATTTTTAATTGAGTTCTTAACATTAAGACCAATATGGTAACCTAACCATTATAGTACTGGACCAGCAAACCAAAGATTTGTGCTTTCAATTCTCACAAAAGTTGTGACAATGGCCAATATGACCTCTCTTGTGCTTCCCACAACCCAATAAAAAATAAAACTCATCCAAACTAATCAATTGGTCAAAAACAGTATACAGAGAAAATTCTGCTTGTAAATCTGTACAATTGAAAATGAGAGCTCGAGATGCAGAGCAGGTGATATATTTGAGAACACCAAGATGTTGGCTGCTATCAAGGACTGTGAAAGTTGGAGCAACATGATCGCCAATATTGTAAAATACCGCACTAGAAGAAGAAGATGTTTGACACCATATTTGCATTGCTTTGTTTTTGCAATTGAACATTTCATTTCACGGATTTAACTGGTTATAGAATGTTTGCTTTTGTAAACCTTTTTGTACAGCAATTTTCTGGCTTGTTTTGTAATCTTTAAATCTGTAACGCCATGGGATTGAACTTCCTGTATAACTTAAATATGCTTACAAATCTCTTCAAATATTGTTGATGCAGATGCACTTTTAAACCTTGGTGAAAATTTACATTGCTGTTTGATAATAAATGTATTTTAAAAAAGATGGTCCATACATAATTTATTACTCACACTGTCACAAGTTTGAACATTAACCTAGTTTGGTATTCCCATCGGTCTTCTGCAAGGAAGCTTGTCCAGACCCAGTTCTCCTACACCTCAGATGTATACAATAGCTACTCCTTCTCAGAAATTTACCTGCTAATTATTATTCAATTAGCTTGTAGTGATTCATGTCATCTGTACTTCTGAACAATATTTCACACCATTTATGTATAGCACATGAGCAAATAAGAGATACTTTTGACAAATTCAGTTCCTGAATCTGAATAACACTTCATGGTATATATTAAATGTACAACATGCAGTGATTTAAGGGTAATAATCTTCACTGAGCTCAGTGCTCAAGCTATGCACTTGAGAAAAGAAAGATGAAGAGAACTTGCATTGAGACATTGCTTTATTGCACCCTGGGGATGGTACAAAGCAATTCAATGACGAACTGCATTTCCTTTGGAAATTCAGCCGCAGTTGTTATGAAGGCAAATAAACAACAGTTACACAGTAAATTGAGTGCAGCAATGTCCCACAAAAAGCAAATGATGTGATTGACTGATAAATCAGTTTGTTCTGGTGTTGGTTGAAGGATGAATGTTGGATAGGATGCCGGTACAATTCACCGCCCTCCTTTCAATATTTCCACCTATTTCCATCTCTTTAACATTGCCTGACTTCACTGCTGTCTTGCCGCTGTAAACCTCCTCCATGTCATTCCAGTGCACGCCTAGCTGGTCTACCTTATTCTAACCTCTGTAAATTTGAGGTCTTTCAAAACTCTATCCTAACTTGCACCTGGTCCTGTTCCCCTGTCACTCCTATGCTTGCTGACATATATTGGCTTCCAGTCAAGCCAATGATTTTAAAGTTCACAGAATCACAGAATCTTAATGGCACAGAAGGAGGCCATTCGGTCCATCATGTCTGCACCGGGTATCCAAATAAGCATTATGACCTAGTGCATTGCCCTGCCTTTTCCCCATTCCCTTGCATATTGTTTCAATTCAAATAATCATCTAATGTCCTCTTGAATGCCTCGATTGAATCTGCCTCCACTATACTTCCAGGCAGTGCATTCCAGACCCGAACCACTGGTGTGAAAAAGTTTTTCTCACATCACATTTGTTTCTTTTGCAAATCACTTTAAATCTGTGCCCTCTCATTCTTGATCCTTTTACGAACTTCTCCCTGTCTACTCTGCCCAGCCCCCTCATAATTTTGAACACCTCTATCAAATTTCTTTTGTACCATCCCCAGGGTACAATAAAGCAATGTCTCAATGCAAGCTCTCTTCATCTTTCTTTCCTCAAGTGCAAAACTTGAGCACTGGGCTCATTGAAGATTATTACTCTTAAATCACTGCATGTTGTACATTTAATATATACCATGAAGTATTATGTTCTCCAAGGAGAACAGTCCGAACTTCTTGAGTCTATCCTCATCACTGTAATTTCCCATCCATGGAACCATTCTTGTAAACCTCTTCTGCACTCTCTCCAAAGTGTTCACAACCTTGTTTTCAAATCCCTCCAGGGCCTTGCCCCTCCCTATCTTTGCAATTTCCTCCAGCCCTGCAATGGCCCTGAGATACCGGTGCTCATCTAATTCTGGCCTCTTGAGCATCCCCAATTTTTGTCCACTATTGCCGGCTGCACCTTCAGTTGCCCAGGCCTAAAGCTCTGGAATTCATTTGCTGCATTTCTGCCTCTCTACCCCGCTTTCCTCCTTTAAGATACTCGTTAAAATCCATCTCTTTCTCCAAACTTTTGGTCATCTGCCCTAATATCTCCTTATGTGGCTTGGTATCAATTTTGTTTTGTAATGCCCTTGTGAAGTGCCATGGAATGTTTGATGGCATTAATGGTGTGGGATAAATATAGGTTGTTGTGTGACTGTATCTTTCAGTGTTTGGAACAGACAGATGGAGCTTAGGCATGCTGTTTTATCCAAAATTCAGCATTTTAACATATCCTTGGACTATCCACTTGGATTACATGCGGAAATCTGAATGTAGAGATTGAACCCAAGATCTTTTGATTCAGAAGCTGGAATGCTACGTCCTGTGCCAAGCTGGAGGCCTGACATTTGCAACATTACCTAAAATACAGAAATTTTGAGCTGATTAAAGAAAACAAAGTCCCAGCTTTGTCCAAGCAAGGGCTAATTCAATTCAGTTCTAGAGACTGAATTTTATGGGCCCCTCGGTAACAAGAATGGAGGTGAGTGTTGGGGCGGAGGTGTGGTGCCGGTAGATGGAACTGTGGAGAGATGCGTCAGGATAGCTCCACAACACGTTTCTGCTGCTGAGGAATTTTCCCAGCTGTAAGGTGACGATCAGCTACTTGCTCCAAGAGGTTTGCAGTTGATTTGCATAATTAAGGCCCCAATTCAAGGCAATTTTACAGGGCGACAGGCATTTTGTCAGGCCTGCACCCTTACTGCTTGGGAGGCTTCCAGCTTCATGGACGCGGCCTCCCTGTGGTACCCAGCAGGTCATCAGAACCAGGGCCTAATAGGCTATTCTTACCACCTAGGTTCAGAGTTTTACTCCGGTATCAATTACCCAAAACTTGAGACTTTGCCCAAAACAACTGCGCTTTATGAGTTGATTTCTGTTCCAGACAGTTCAGTAATATTTATACCAGTCACTACTTGCCCCGTACTTTAGCTGCTTGGTTTCCCCAAGAAACAAACAAGATCAGGTGGTCGATTCATCCTTGTCCTTTCTCTGTTCAGATAGCTGACCAGGCTATCCCCCCTTCCCTGTCTGCTGCCTCCCACCCTGCCATGTACACACTTTCTGATTGGCTGCTTTCTGATAACAATGTTCCATGATTAGCTCCTTCCTTTGATAGCAACAGTCCACAAATGGCTCATTTTCACCCCTGACAACCCCCATCCCACCCACATAGCAGGAAGACCCCAACAGCAAGTTTGGCCAATCTCCTCTGAGATCTGCTTGCTTCATCACCTCCCCATCTGTCTCTGGTTCCACCAAGCAAGCATTACATAAGGGTGATTACAAACTGCCGAAATTCTAAACAAACAGCAATCATCAGTTGCATTACATCAAGGCATTGCCTTTTGACCTTTGAGTTTTAAGCAAACAACTTTAAACGATATTTGTAATCAAAAAAGTCACAAACTGGGAAGAAACAATTATTGCCTGGCCTTTAATCATTTGTTGCCTGGCCTTTAACCATTTGTTGCCTGGCCTTTAATCATTTGTTGCCTGGCCTTTAACCATTTGTTGCCTGGCCTATAACAAGTCACCTTCCTAATATTAGCACAAAACCGTGAACACAGCATAAAGATTCTCTGTTAACTCGTTTGCAGAAGTTAGCCTTGTTAGCCTTTTAAATAATGTTAAATAGTAATAGTACGCTTAGCTTTTCCCTGTAAAGATAAAAAGCTTCCACAATGTAATGACTCTTTTATTATATTCAAAACGCAGCAGCTGCCTACAGCTGTCCACACTTTAAGTACATTTTAGTCACTCTAGATTTCAAATGTGCGTACAATAATTTCCGCATTTCTCACTCCTCTTCCTCTTTCCCCTTTAAGACCTTTTCCATTAACCTCCTCATCTCCTTGTTTCTCTTCCTTTGCTGGAAGGTGCAGGTGAAGCAAATCATGTACATCACCACCATCATTTGGGCCCCTACCACAACATGGGAGAATATACTGATCCAGGATTGAATTTGCACATTGAGGCCCCAGTCCACAAGTCCTCCCGTCATGTTGTGACTTGGATTTCCCTCGATATCCTGCTGTATCTGCCTGCTCTTTTTTTGGAGGATGCAATAGGCTTTATGCAGCCTGTTCAGGCCCTGCCTGATCTCTATCAAATACTCTGGCAGGGGTGGGATGGGAAAGGAGAATTGATTAACGTATTGTTCCAGTTTTCCCTTAGGTCTTCTGCGACATTCAAAACCACTGCCTGTCTCATGTATATTGTGACATACTCATGACATACATGCCATATAATGCCCTAGTTTGACCCTTTCCACTCATGATGGGGAGTCCAGGGTGAAACAAACAGTTCTGTTCAACAGTGGGCATTCCATTCTCCCAAGCCAGAATGAGGTTTGGGAAGTGGGAATACAATATCACCCTTTGCCCATGTAAGCCAATCAGGTCGGGCTCATGACAGCCAAAGCTGCCTCCACGGTACAATTTACTGTCACATTGAACCCACACAGAGCCTCCTCCATTGCATAGATAGGATGTGACGCACAATGGTTGATTTCCTTATGTTACACCCTCCAGGGATGTTCCAAGCATCACTGCTCCAGTTCTCACAACATGGGGGTGGATGTGATGGTACAGCACATGGTGACCCTCTCTCATTACTCCAATATTTTATACCTTATATACACCCTTGGGAACATTGTCTGCTGTAATAATAATTATGGCCAATACCATTCTCAGCGACATACTCCCCTCTGAGGGCATATTCCACCAACTGACAGTTTGTATCTGGTCCAAAACTTGGGTCCGCCTTCACATCGGTTTTACACATTAAAGCTCCAGTTTAACACACAAGACACAAATTGTGTCCATTCCTCGGGCGATGTTGATCCATCCATCCCAACATGACCTATCTATTATGTTGAATATTAACCATGGAGACCCATCAGGGCAGCTTTTCTGCTCGATTTTATTGGCCCTGCTGACACCGGTAACCATGACCACCACAATGATCCCCACGATCAGGCACAACTTCATGTTCCTGTAAAACAAAATATTTACAAGTCACTGAGGTCTTTCCTTTTCCAGAACATTGCCTGTAAGGTTAGTTTCTTTTTACCCTTCCTGGCCCCCTTTTAGTACTGGAATTCAGGCAGGCAGCGTGACTTTGGGTTCCAACTACTCTGGCGTCTTCGGTGATCAGCCAGGATCTGCTGTCTGTGTATGTCATCCCACATGCAAAGCAGTAGGATCCCCTCACAACTTGCCATGGGTGCCATTTCCTGTCCCTGATCTGTAGTTGGGACGTATACCCTCTTAATTTGATTCATGTGAAACCATTTTATTTGCTTGGGAAACTGGGTGGCATAGGCCATGGGGCTAGACTTCTCCACAATGTTGTGGGGACCTTTATACGAGGGTTCAAATATCCCCACCCTTGCATAGTTTCAAATCATTACCTGATCACCAATGTCCTACTCTTGAGGTTTCCCAGGCATCAAGAACAATTTGTTCTGACGGTGTTGCTTCCCAATATTGTTTTTTGCTCTTTCGTGCAACAGTTGCAATTGATCTCATAGATCTCAGGTGAATTTGTACCTGTACCCATCATTCCATCAGGGTGGGAAACAATAAACGGGCTGGTGTTTTCATGGGTCTGCCTGTTACTAGTTCATGTGGAGAATATCCAGTCCCCTTGGACTTCTGACCTCGGGTGTTCATTAGAACCAGAGCTAGTACCTCATCCCATCTCTGAGATTGATCCTCTAGTTCTTTCCTTAAAGCTGTTTTCATGGTTCAGTTCATCTTCTCAACTATCCCTGATGACTGGGGGTTATGGGATACATGCCATTTTTCCTCTATCCCCAGTAACTTCAAAGTTGCTTGCATTACTTGCCCCGTAAAGTGGCTCCCCTGATCGGGTTTCACTATGTTTGCCAGTCCCCAATGAGAAAATACTTCCTTCACTAGGGTCCTGGCGGTCCACAAAGCTGTGGGCAAATTATATGGAAATGCTGCCACCCACGTCGTGACGTTATCCACTAATACCAGACAGTGCTTATTCTCCTTTTCGGTGGTGGGTAAGGGTCCAATAAAGTCAATCTGGATTGACTGCCATGGTCCCTCCACCCTTCGGGTCACTCCCAATTCTGCCTTCCTTTTCTGGGGGTCTGGATTGTTCACCAGGCACACCAGGCATCCTTTCACATAATCTCCAACGTCCTGTCCAGGCCACCATCCCACCTGTTTTATTCTTTCCCAGGTGCCTTCACTTCCTGGATATCCTGCTCCATATCCCCCATGTGCTAACTACATTACTTCCTGTCGATATCCTCCAGGGTACCACCCACTTGTCACCCTTAAACAACATTCCCTTTCTAACCACTATATCACCTGTCTGTCATGACCCTTCCAATTCTTCTCCTTTATCCTTAGCCTGAATTACTGTCTTGATGGTCAGGTCCTTATATTGTACCTCCTTCAAATCTGGAGATTGCCTACAGGTACTGGTTCTATTTGCCTGTAATAGCTACCACCATTCCTGATTCATAAGGGTCCCAGGGTTTACCTTTATCTGCCCCTTCCTTTACCAACTCATCTGCCCTCATGTTGTCTTCCCACCTAACTCCTGCCTTAGAATGTGCCTTCACCTTGTGGATATAGTATTGTTGTTCCTCCATTTTGGTTCTCAACATGGGTCTGGTGACCAGAGGCTTCCCTTCTGGTGAGGTGAAGCCTTTCCTGGCCCAAATAGCCAGGTACTCTGTGCAGGAGTTACAGGTGAACATTGGATCCAAACAGATCATATATGGCATTTGGGAGTGGGTGACTATATATGTTATTGCTGCCATCTAGGCCTGCTGGGCACTTATGGTGGAGGGTAATTTCAAAGCTAATTCAAACTCTCGATCAGGATTGTAAATCCCTCAACTGGTCCTTCTTTGTCTCTCTGCCATCGAGAGAGACCCTTACATATAAACATCCCTTCCCCCAGGATGTATATGTGCACACATGCCCCCTTTAGTATCCCTGGCACCTTCTACTGTGCAAATATGGAGGGCCTGCTGTGGAACCATGTGGCAAGCACGTCTATGTACATTGCTATCCCTTGAAAGTGAACGCAAACTTACACTGATCCCCCTTTTGGATCGGTATTGACCAAAACACGTTGGATGAATCAAGAACTGTAAATACTCGAGCTTCACTGGGAACAGCCGCTGTCAGATCTGTCACTGCAGCTACTATGGGGTGCAGTGTGACATATTCTTGTTCAAGACCCTCTAGTCCACTGTCATTCACCAGGATCTGTCTAGTTTCTGGACCGACCATATGGGTGAATATGTTAGTTGCAACAGGGCATAGTACTCCCTGTTCTACTAAAAACCCTAATGCTGTCTCTAGATCTCATTCTGCCTCTTTCAGAAATGGATATTGATTTTGCGGTTCACCCATGGGGTCACCATCTACCTGCACCCCTCTACATTGCGAACTCCCACAATCATGTTAATGTCTTGCTGTACGTGGCTCCAATATAATTCAGGCATCTTTATCAATAACTCCTGTAAGTCTTCCGATTTCATGGCAGCTACCCGACCACCCTTCCGTTGTTGGGCAGGGGTCACCAGTATTCCTGGTTCCTCCATCACCTCCCCCCACAGGCAGTCGTGGGCCATATCGACGGCCACACAATGGGCTGTCAACCAGTCCATTCCCAAAACTCCTTTAGTCAAATCCCTCCACTTGGCAAATATGCATTCTCATTGCACCTCAAGGGGCCCCACCCTTAGACCCAATGGCTTAGATATCGCTCCCATTGCCGAGTCACCTGTGAACCCTTCCAGCTGGAAAACCACGCCGCTAGATAGGGGCGAATTTTGCACCATGGTCGAGTGGATCACTGTTCTGGAGGCTCCTGTGTCCACCAGGTAGCAACCTACCCCTCCCCCCTTCCCCTCTAAAACTCATATGGATACAAGATCTTCCCCATTCATCATAAATTGTCAGGCACAGGTACTCGGAATAGGCACCTGGGAGGGAGCTGAGGGGGAGCTCCCACCCCTCTGGTTTGAGAGTGGACCTTCCCCATTTGGGCCTTTAACTCTGCCATTTCCTTTTGCAACTCCTCCACCTGAGAACTTCCTTTGTCCAAGTGTTTATCCCTTTCCACGGGTGGCCATCTCCCTTTCGGGGGCTTTTGACACTCTGTTTTAAAATGTCCCTTTTGTCCACAGTTAAAGCGCTCCAAACTACCACTGTTACCTTCCCTAAATTTTCCCTCCTGTTTCCATGACTTTGGAGCTGTACTGTTGGCCTCACAGACCTTTCCTTTTAGCTTCTGCTCAGACCCAACTTTCTAATTTCACTACTTCCTTTCAAACCTGCAGGTCATTTTCCTTAACACCGCTGCCACTGCGTTGTTGGTGGCTTCTGGATCAAAGTCCTCAAAGGCTGCCTTGAGTATGGCAAAGAATGGGCTAACAGGCTCCTCAGCCAATGATTTAGGAGATGTCCCTGTAATTGACCCTGATATGTGTTGCATCATAGGTGGCCCAGAAATAGTCGGCATAGGCATTGGGTGATTCTGTGGGTCCCTGTGTAACCCCTTTCAGTGGCTTGTGGGAGGCCCCCCTGGTGGTTCCCCTGGCGGCTAAAGCATTATTCTGCAAGGCAGCATATCACCCTCCTACCCACTTAACCTCGGTGGAGTGGGCGGCAAAGAGACTACTGCCTAAAGTAGTACTTTCTTCTTTTCATCATCATCCAGACCGTGTAATACGGCCAATTGATCCATCTCTAAGGACTGGCCATTTGGATTCCTTCCCGTTTTTAATTTTGGGATATTTTTTGGCCATATCCTTCAACTGATCAGAGTATATGGAATGACAAATTCCCTGTCCAATTGACCATTGGGCAATCTACGTTCTTGCCACACAGGTGCCATCAGCAGACATCCACCAGGGTTCCAGGACAGCAGCCATCCACCCAAATGCCCTGTCATCTGCCCACCTTCATCCTCCTACTTGCCCTCAGTATCCTCCTCCACTTCCCCTCCCCCCATTGCATATACTATCTCCTGTTTTATCTGCAATTCCCTTTTCAACTTCTCAATCTTGTCAGCTAGTGCTTGCCAAGTCTGGTGATATTCCCCACCAAACACTGGTAGGCAACCCTCAGATCGGCACACTGCCTTTCAGTTTCCTCCACCCTGCATCTCTGTCCTTTTCTGCCCATGAGCCACACTGCCTTTGGTTATTCATGCACTGGCTTTCCACAAATTGTAACCGCCTACATCACTTTTCCTTTCTACCTCATGCTTTTCTACCACCTCGTATTGCCCCTGCTGTACTTCCTCGAGTTCCTTCATTAGCCTATTGACAATGGCTTCCTTTTGCTCTAACTTCTGTTTCAGTCATTCTCGCTCTTCCAATTGTATAACTTGGTTCTTTTGATATGCCAGCAGCCAAATGGCCTTCTCATGTTTGGCTTCCAGGTCAACCCCTGCATCCACCTGTCCTCATCATTCACTGGATTCTAACTCTAAGATCATCTGGATCCATCTCTCTTTGAGGGATAATTTCTTGACTGCATACTGAGTCACTAAACTCTCCAACCCGAGTTTAGCCATTTCTCTCCCTTCAACTTCCTGGCTGGCTTGCTAAAATCCAGTAGGCTATTCCTACCACTTGAGTTTGGAGTTTTACTCTGGAAATCAATGACCCAAAACTCGAGACTTGGCCCATAACAGCTGCACTTTATTGTTTGATTCCTGTTGCAGACAGTTCAATAACACTTATGCCAGTGACTACTCACCCCATGCTTTAATTGCTTGATTTCCCCGAGAAACAGACAGGATTGGGTGGTGGATCTATCTTTGTCCATTTTCTGTTTAAATAGCTGACCAGGCTATCCCCCTTCCTTGATCGGCTGCAGCGAAGGCTTCAAGCTTAAAGAACACCTTGCTTAAATAAGCCTCTGTTTCCTGCCCTGCCACTTGCACACTTCCTGATTGGCTCCTTTCTGATAACAACAGTCTATGGTTGGCTCCTTTCTCTGATCGCAACAATCCGTGATTGGCTCCCTTCTCTGATAGTGACAGTCCATGACTGGCTCATTTTCACCCCCGGCAACCCACTCCCCCCCCACCCAGAGCAGTAAGACCCTGACAGCAAGTTTGGCCAATCTCCTCCTAGACCACACGAAATCTTCCGACTAGGGACTTTACAGCCTTCCGGACTGAATATTGAATTCAACAACTTTAGGTCGTGAGCTCCCTCCCCCATCCCCACCCCCTTTCTGTTTCCCCCTTCCTTTTTTTTTCCAATAAATTATAAAGATTTTCCTTTTCCCACCTATTTCCATTATAAAAAAAACCCCCACTAGAGCTATACCTTGAGTGCCCTACCATCCATTCTTAATTAGCACATTTGTTTAGATAATATCACCAACTTTAACTTTAACACCTATGTGTTCTATTGTACTATTGTCGTTGACATCTTTTGATGATCTGCTTCTATCACTGCTTGTTTGTCCCTACAACCACACCCCCCCCCCTCCACCTCTCTGTCTCTCTATCTCTCCACCCCCCACACACACACCTTAAACCAGCTTATATTTCAACTCTTTCTTGGACTCGCACTCAAGTTCTGTCGAAGGGTCATGAGGACTCGAAACGTCAACTCTTTTCTTCTCCGCCGATGCTGCCAGACCTGCTGAGTTTTTCCAGGTAATTCTGTTTTTGTTTTGGATTTCCAGCATCCGCAGTTTTTTTGTTTTTATCTCCTCCTAGACCTGCTTGCTTCAGCACCTCCTCATCTGTCCCTAGTTCCACCAAGCAAGGGTGATTGCAAACTGTCGCATTTCTATTTATTCAATTATGTTCTAAACAAACAGCAACCATCAGTTGCATTACCTTTTACCTTACTTTGGATTTTAAGCGAACAACTTTACACGATATTTGGAATCAAAAAGGTCACAAACTGGAAAGAAACAATTATTGCCTTGCCTTTAACAAGTCACCTTCCAAATATTAGCACAAAACCTTGAACACAGCATAAAGATTCTCTGTTAACTCATTTGCAGTACTTAGCCGATGTGAGCCTTATAAATAATGTTAAATAGTAATAGTAAGCTTAGCTTTTCCCTGTAAAATAAAAAGCTTCCAAAATGTAATGACCCTTTTGTTATATTCGAAAAGTAGCAGCTGCCCACAGCCTCCATGTTGTACAAAAGGGGCCAGGGTGAAGAAGGCTACCCCACCCAGCATTCCAACCCCCACCCAAGCGATCTGCCCTGTCACTGGTGGGTCTGTAACCCTGAATTTTAACTTGTACTTACCTCTCTGAGGCGACTCCATCTTGAGATGTCCTTGAGGTCTCCTGCCTGCCTCAGGAGTGCCCAATTCTCTTGGCTGTACTGCCAGGGCTTCAGAGCTGCCAGCAGAGCTGCTGCTATTGGGCCAGCAGCATCAGGAACCCATGCACCATCCTTAATTGGATGGTGGGCCTGCAGGTGATCAGTTAGGAAGCTGTTGTGGCAAAGTTGCCGAGCTGGTCCCATTGCCAGCAGCTCAGTGCTCGGTACATGTTTTACAGCCCAACTCGAAGACCGCAGTAAAATTCAACCTGAGGTTTTGGGGTTTCAAAGCAGGCCAATGTCCCTATTCTAAATTAGCACTAAACAGAACCAATTGTCTTTGGTGTGAAATTTTTACTTTGTCACTGGGTATATTTTTGTGTAATTGGGAACAACTTTGTGTATCAGTCTTTGCTGGATTATGTTGATAGATGGCTGATCTGTATATAAGCTGTGCCAGCAGTGTCACCAGATCTTTTCATTATCCTTCTATACATTACTTCAGCATATATTTTTGTTCTATTATTACAAGCATCTGTGCTGTTATCCCTTTGATCATAATTTACAGTCTTGTTTCAAAGGCTGTTCAGTAGAAGAACTTTTCACAGTTGAATAATACAGATATTAGGATAATATGCATTCTGATTGATGGAATTTCATGAATGTTTTTGTTCACTTATTCAATTTTGTATGTTGGTTTATACGACATTTCCAAAGCACAAAAATACAAGATAAGACTTCACTGGTTCCTTCAAAGAAATCCTCCCATTACAGGAAGTTAAGAAAACTTGGAAATTTGCCATGACTGACTTATGTTTACTCAAGGGAATAAGCCACAAGCTTAAGATAAACTGTTTATTAACCACATATAGTTACTAGACTATTTGCTTGTTATTTTTGCCTCTCTAAATTGTATGCTGTAATATGCCTTTAAGGGATAGCAGCATGCCATCACTTAAAGGGAAGTGTGTCATGTAATCCTGTCGCAGTTTCACTTTGGCCTGGAGTATAACACACACACACACATCTGCAGCTCTGATGTCCTCAAGCTTTCTATCCTATATCTGTTCAAATGTGCCTAGAATTAATAAATGAACCCGCAACGTATTTGCACAATCCTGTCTGAGCAACTGGTGCCTTTGTATCTTTATAACACACATGAATTGGTGTACAGCGGTGGTTCCTTCTAAATAACATCATGCTTGGCCTGGCAGCAAGATTAAGCAGAGGTAAGACATGGTGAACAGTATTAGATTGTACTACGTGGCATGAGACGACCCTTGAGGTTCTGGTCAGATTGCAACAGAGTTGAAACATTGGAGAGAGTTGAAATTGCAACGTGGTGACTGCACGGAAAATCTTTGAAGGCACGGTGCAGAGATCATGCTCAAAGAAAAAGCTGGTAAGCGGACGGATCCCTCGTGGTGAGATTGTAGCGCGTAGCCTGTCAGTTCAGTGAGTTGGACTGTGCGTCGAGAGGACCAGCACTGGGTTAGCTCAGTCAGGAAAGTCGAGTGACCAGAGTGTGGGCTGGATCAATAGGAAGCAAGGGAGAGTCAAACAAAAAAAACCTCAAAAAATCGGTCCAGAAAAGATTGCAATTATAACAGGCAGCACTTCCGAAGAGTGTGTGAAAGCAGCTACAGCAGCATTCATTCCAGGTACTATAGGAGAAGCAAAAACGTCCACCAAACTCCCCAGTCTCTTAGGAAGTGGCTGATCTACTGTCTGAATTTAGAATGCTTAAACAGTGTACAGTGTTATGGTTTCTTGATTCAGGTGTATCTGACAGATAAGCAAGCCATAAAAATTCATCTAGCAATTGGGAATGAAGGTCTACATAGGCTGTTAACAGCAGAACAGCTAAAGTAACCCCAAAAGATATGGACTACATTTGAAGACAGGTTCAGTACTAGGTTAAACTTCCGTATTTATTGACTAAAGTTCATTTTGACAACAGTTTACAGAAGCTATAGACCACTACGTCAGCAGATGCAGAGAAAAGTGTACATGATTTTGCAGATGTAGAGCTAGCAGACACAATTGTTGAGTTGGTAATCACATCCACTTTCATGGAAGAATTCCAGAAGGATCTGCTAGACAAGTCCAAAGTGTATAGCATTGATGAGTTACTCAAGGATGGATGTAAGATCCTTACATGTCGATGAAGCTTACACATCCTAAGTACGACTCCAATTGTTGATGCTTCACTAGAACACCTAAACCTAGCAAGACGTGGATGATGTGGCCTTCTGCATACACCAAGGAATTTCCCAGCTTTTCATCAATTCCACAAGGCATGTGGCAGAAAGGGCCATTGGCAGCGGCAGTGCACTAGAGCAAAGGCTGATACAGCTACAAAGAGCCATGCACTGATCCAAACAGACCGCACCCTATGGGTACTTCAAGGAATAAGAATGACCATCCAGTATCTTGTCAGAGACATGTGCATAAGTTAATTGACAAAACAGAAAATGACAATGATGTGCATGACAAGACGATGAGCATTGAACACATGTTTCACACTGTCAATCTCATGGAAACCATAGATATCATCTCACTACCAGAAGTGTTTGCCAAAATTCGAATTATCTGTCCCAAGAAAGTTGGTAATTACTTATCATTGGCGAAGATTGACACAGGGCAAGTGCCAACATTCTATCCCTACAATTTCTAAAAGACATGTACCCACAGACATGGAAGGCTATGAGACTCTCATTGTACGACAGTTCACTAATTCCGTGTGCAGGTTCCACAGTCCTGGAGTGCTACTACAATCGACTATCCTGGGTGTCACATATGTTCTGCATTGTGGAGATCAAAGACCCAGTGATTGTAGGTCCATAGGCATGCCGTGACCTTGTACGAGTAACAATCTATGGAATTAGTCAGACCTCATATGGCAGATCAACCTCAGAAACTACCCCTATTGCCTCTGTTCATGACCTAGCAGCTAAATATTCAGAATATTTTGACAAAATTAGCAGTTTCAAGGGAGTTAGAACATTACACTTGCAGGAGAATTCAAGTCCATCCATTGACAACCACATATTTGCAGTATCCACTTACAAGGGAAATTGAATGTCGAACTGGACAAAATTGAGAAAGACACAATCATCAGATGAGTATAGGAGCACACAGATTGGTGCTGCCCCAATGCATATGTCATAAAGAAGGATGGATCATTGAAGAATGCCTCAGTCCACACATTTAAACACAGCTTTGAAATGTTATCTTTACAAAATACCCACATTAGGAGAGTTAAATCTGAGATTTGCAGGTGCAAAATTTTTCTCAAAGCTTAATGCCAAATATGGTTACTGGTCTGTGCATCTCGCAGAATCCCCAAGAGCTTACCATATTTCGTGTACAGTTCGGACGAAACTGTTTTCAATGACTTCCTTTTGGACTATCTGTTAGCCAGGATCTTGCATGGACTGCATTACATGCACTGTGCCATGATGCATCTGTTTCGCTGATGACATTGCTATTGTGGGCAGAATAAAACAAGAACATGTTTAGCTGTCTGAAATGTGCCCATCAACATGCAGCAGATCAATTTCTTCAGTTCTATTTACTCCAGTCCTGGCAAATGACCCGATTGAAATAAAATAGAGGAAATGAAGCCATGCAAACTCCTCTGGACAAGGTGATCTTCAAAGATGTCTAAGTCTCTTTAATTTCCTGTCTCTATTCATTCCCAATTTCACTCAAAAACCATCATCACTAAGGGAATTGTTGAAAGAAGATGTGCTTTTCCTGTAGCGCGATGACCACCAATACCTCTTCGAAACACTGAAACTGTCATTAGAAGAAGCATCAACATTGCAATTTTATGATCTTAGGGAGACAACCACCCTGGAGATCAATGCCTCACAGAAAGTTCTGGGAGCATGCATACTACAAAAAGGCTTTTGCTTCAAAATCTGTCTGTAACGCAATCCAACTACTCCAACATTGAGTGGGAAACATTAACTTTTGTGTTTTCATATTTATCCATTTGGTAAAAGATTTGTGGTAGAGACTGATCACAAGCCACTGGAGATGATTTGGCAAAAACCAGTGACCAAAGCGCCACCAAAAGTGCAATGTCTCTTGATAAAGATTCACAGTTACGAATGTGAGATTAGGTACAAACCAGGTAACTTGATGGTGCCATCAGACACCCTTAGCAAATTGCCTAACCCAGCAAAAACAGAAGATATATCCTTGGATCTACATGTTGGCTTCATTGACATTGAACTTGAAGATGTTTTCCAAATTGATCTGGTCCATTATGTGCAATGAAAGTGCCAGCAGCGACAAGAAGAAACAGCAAATAATTCCACAATATAGAAAACCATCAGTGAAGGATGGCCTGAATCAATTCAGCATGTTCACGAACATATGAGACCATTCTGGCTTAATTGAGATGAGAAAGGCATCTCCCAGGGATTCATTTCTAAAGGCAGGCTGGTTCATTGTACTTTGTGACCTGATATTCTTCAACAACTTCATCACTCACAGATGAGTATAGATTGGATGAGAAGACTCACAAGCGAGAAAGTCTATTGGCTAGCTATGAACAATGACATTGAAGTTATCGTCAAGAAGTGTGAGGCATGTCAAGAGCATACGCTAAATCAATACAAAGAATCATGGATTCCGTATGAAGTTCCTACCCATCCTAGGTACAAAATAGCAATGATCTCTTTCATATCCATGGCACTGACCGCATCATCATCCTCGTCGTCATCGTTGACTACTTTACCGAGTACCCTATTATTCGACAATTGCACAACATGTCAAGTAAAACTGTCACACACATTCTAAGTGCTATTTTCAGTTTATTTGTGTGCCTAGAGACATCATTACAGATAATGGTCCATAATTTATTGGTAAGTCATTTCAGGATATGTGTGAGACATGGAATATTGATCATACTACTTCTTCTCCTCATTATCTTAGATCTAACGGCCTAGCTGAACAAATTATTTGCACAGTGAAATCCCTAATTCTCAAATGTGGACAGACCAAGCAAGACCTACGTGTTGCAATTTTACATCTGAGACACCTTTAAGTGCAGCTATTCCAACACCAGCAGAGCTCATGTTTGGCAGACCAGTGTGTACCAACTTACTTACTTTTATTCATTCTACTCTCTCAGAAACTAGAGAGAACCATTTAAAACTGCACGAGAAGATGGCCAACGCTCATGATAAAAAGGCGAGCAGAGATTTGTCAATTTTTGCAGTTGGGACAAGTTTTCTTCCAGGATCCCACAGAAGGTAGATGGCAACCTGTCGAGGTGACAAGGATTTGTTTGGAACAATGGAGCTATGAAGTCATTACATGCAAAGGCGTAACCAGAGACAAATCGGATCTGCTCCAGCTCCTCAACCATTGTTCATTCCTGATGCATAGAGGACAAGATTGTAAATGCAACCAAGAACAGCATCCAAGAATGACAATCCCATAAATCACTGTGAGCAATTAAAGACACCTCCAGACAAGGTTACCGTCACATGATCTGGGCTTTAGAGACTCATAGATTTATCTTTTCTATATACTTAAGTAATGGTAACTAAACATGAACATTTATTGTAAATAGTTATACTTCATTGCATTTGGGGAGGTATCTTTAAAAAGAAAGGGGATGTTGTAATTTGCTTTTAAGGAATAGCAGCACACCATCACTTTAAGGGAAGTATGTCATGTGATCCAGCCTCAGTTTCACTGGCCCGCAGCAGAGCACGCACAGACATAGCCCTGCTGCTGATGCCCTCAAGATTTCTCTCTATTTATATATGTTCACATGTGCCTTGTATTAATAAATGATCCCACACTGTGTATGAACAATGCCTTATGAGCGATTGGTGCTTTTGTATCATTATAACACACGATATTGTAAACATTAAACACACTGACTCATTTTATTAATTCTAACCTGTACAGTATATTTTTTGTGTTTTGTGCGTTTAATGAAAATGGATACCTTACTTTTCAGTAACACTGCAAATTCCAGTACACAGTGTCACTGCAAAATAGGGTCACTCCCATGGCCCAAACTGTTCAAGGCGCATAATGTTTGTTTCTAAGAGGTCAGGCTTCTTTAAGAGGAAGCTTGTACCGTTGGAAAAGAACTATTTAAATAGCTTGAACTTGAGCTATTTCAAAGCCGCATCTCACCTTAAAGTGTTCAAGCATTGCCTTTGAAGTTTTCAATATCACCTCAACCCTTTTCTTTAGGTTACTTCCTGTGACTTGCTGTCATGTATTTGTTAATCTCTATCGTTCTTTATTGCACTGACTTAGTAATAAACCTGGTGCCAGTCTGGTCATGTGCATTTTATCTTAAGGCAACAAGCAGAGTTGGGGAGTTACAAATTCATTTCAGAGAGTTTGTTGACCTAAGTGACTTTATTAAAAGAAAACCCATATTCCTGAGCTGTCTGTGATGTTGAAATTTCAGGATTTGCTATTTTTGAGTTTTATTCACCTAGCTTATTATAGTAAAATTTTTGAATTTGATACTCTTAAACAAAGCTGCAATGAAAGATACGTGCCAAATAGTTTTGCACTCATATATTGTTGTGAGGCTTCAATAAGATTTAAACATGAAAACAAGGATTTCTAAAAAAATAAAAATAAAATCTGATCATTTTCTTCCCTTCCCTGACAGTTATTGGTTCGAATGTTGTACATCCGTAACAAACAGAACAGTTGAGTATCAAAGTCAACAGCTGAATCTTAACGCTCAAACATGGGTGGGTTAGGATTGTAACAAGAGGTTAAAATACAAAAAGTTTGGAAGAGGAATCAAACCCACCTTAATGCGAGGTGTGGAGTGGGTGACCAACCCACTCATTGGATTTAGGTTTTAGAATGAGGCTACATGCTTTCATTGTAACAGTCCTCCTATTTGTAGCCACCATTGACTGGGATTCGCAGGCCTTGGGAAACTTGGCAGCTCAAAGAAGGAGAGAGGTAAATGTCTTTATAGATTTGTACTCTCTTGTTCTAATAATTATTCTTTCATGGGATGTGGGTGTTACTAGCTAGGCCAGCATTTATTGCCCCACCCTAATAGTCCTTGAGAAAGTGGTGGTGAGCCACCTACTTGAACCCGCTGCAGTCCATGTGGTGTAGGTACACTTGCAGTGCTGTTAGGAAGGGAATTTCAGGATTTGTTCCCAGTGACAGTGAAGAAACATCAATATAGTTCCAAGCCAGGATGGTGTTTGACTTGGAGGGGAACTTGCAGGTGGTGATATTCCCATGCATCTGCTGATCTTGTCCTTCTAGATGGTAGAGGTCGCAGGTTTGGAAGGTGCTGTTGAAGGACCCTTGGTTAGTTGCTGCAATGTATCTTGTAGACTGTACACACACTGCTGGCACTGTGAATCTATGGTGGAGGGAATGAATGTTTAAAGTGGTGAATGGGGTACAATCAAGTGGGCTTCTTTGTCCTGAATTATGTTAAACTACTTGAGTGTTGTTGGAACTGCACTCATCCAGGCAATGAACACATCAAGGCTCCTTAGACAGCACCTTCCAAACCCTCAACCTCTACCACCTAGAAGGACAAGGGCAGCAGATGCCTGGAAATACCATCACTTGCAAGTTTCCTACAAGTCACACACCAGCCTGATTTGGAAATATATTGTAGTTTCTTCACTATCGCTGAGTCAAGATCCTGGAACTCCCTTCCTAACAGCACTGTGGGTGTACCTACACCACATGGACTGAGGCAGTTCAAGAAGGCAGCTCACCACCACCTTCTCAAGCAGAACTTAGGGATGGGCAATAAATGCTGGCTTAGCCAGTGATTCCCACATCCCATGAAGGAATAATTGGACACCATTCCATTACAGTCCTGATGTAAGCCTTGTAGATGGTGGACAGACTTTGGGGAGCCTGGAAGTGAGTTACTTGGTGCAAAACTCCCAGCCTCTGGCCTGCTCTGTAGCCACAGCATTTATATGACTGGTCCAGTTGTTTCTGGTCAATGGTAACCCCTAAGAATTTGACATTGGGGATTCAGCAAAGGTAGTCCCATAGAATGACAAGGGGAGATGGTTAGATTTGCCCAGTTGGAGATGGTCTTTGCCTGGCACTTGTGTCGTGCAAATATTACTTGCCATTTAGCAGCCTAAGACTGAATGTTGTCCAGGTCTTGCTGCATATGGGATGTACTGCTTCAGTATCTGAGGAGTCGCGAATGGCGCTGAACATTGTGCAATCATCAGTGAACACTCACATTTCTGATCTTATGATAGAGGGCAAGCCATGATGAAGATGGTTGGACCTAGGGCACTACCCTGGGGAACTCCTGCAGTGATTTCCTGGGATTGAGATGATTGACCTCCAACAACCACAACCATCTTCCTTTGTGTTAGGTATGATTCCAACCAGTGGAGAGTTTTCCCCCGATTCCTATTGACTCTAATTTTGCTCGGGCTCCTTCATGCCACACATGATCAAATGTGGCCTTGATGTGAAGTGCACACCATAACCTCACCTTTTGATGAGTTCAGCTTTTTTGTCCATGTTTGAACTGAGACTGTAATGGGGTCAGAAGTGAGTGGCCCTGGCAGAACCCAAGCTTAGCATTAGTGTGCAGGATATTGCTAAGTAAGTGCCACAGTTGACAACCCATTTAATCACTTTGCTGATGATCAAGAGTAGACCGATGGAGTGGTAATTGGCCGGGTTGGATTTGTCCTGATTTTTGTGTGCAGGACATAGCTGGCAGTTTTCCACATTGCCGGTCAGATGCCAGTGTTGTAAGTGTACTGGAATAGCTTGGCTGGGGCTATGGTTCTGGAGCATGTCTTCAACACTATTTCCAGAATATTGTCAGCGTCCCATAGCCTTCGCAGTATCCAGTGCCTTCAGCCATTCCTTGATATCACGTGGGATTATTTGGATTGGCTGAAGACAGGCATCTGTGATGCTGGGGGCCTTAGAAGGAGGCTGAGATGGATCATCCACTCAACACTTCTGGCTGAAGATGATTGCAAATGCTTCAGACTTGTATTTTGTACTGATGTGCTGGGCTCCCAGATCATTGAGGATGGGGATATTTGTGGAACCTCCTCCTCCAGTGAGTTGTTTAATTGTTCACCACCATTCACAACTGGATGTGGCAGGATTGCAGAGTTTAGATCTAATCTGTTGGCTGTAAGATCACTTAGCTCTGTCCATCACTTGCTGCTTACGCTGTCTGACATACAAGTAGTCCTGAGTAGTACCTTCACCAGGTTGACACCTTATTTTTAAGTATGCCTGGTGCTGCTCCTGGCATGCCCTCCTGTACTTTTCATTGAACCAGGGTTGATCCCCTGGCTTGGTGGTAATGGCAGAGTAGGGAATATGCCAGGCCATGAGGTTACAGATTGTACTGGAATACAATTCTGGTGCTGCTGCAGGCTTACAGTGCCTCATGAATGCCCAGTTTTGCATTGCCAGATCTGTTCAAAATCTATCCCATTTAGCATGATGGTAGTGCCACACAACATGATGGAGGATACCTTCAGTGTGAAGAAGGGGCTTTGTCTCCACAGAGACTGTGCGGACCAGATAGATTGGTGAGGAGGAGGTCAAGTAGGTTTTTCCATCTCGCTGGTTCCCTCACCAACTGCCAGAGACGTGTGTGGCAGCTATACCCCTTAGGACTCAGCCAGTAGTGGTGCTACTGAGCCATTCTTGGTGATGGACATTGTAATACCCCACCCAAAGTGCATTCTGTGCCCTAGCCACACTCGGTGCTTCTTCCAATTGGCGTTCAAGTGGAGGAGCACTGATTCATCAGCTGAGGGGTAGGGGTTGTTGGGCAGTAGATGGTAATCAGCAGGAGGATATTACAACCTCCAGCTAGGGCAATTCCTTCCCAACTTATACCACTGTGCCGCTACCTCTGATGGATCTGTCCTGCCGGTGGGACAGAACATACCCAAGGATGGTGATGTCTGGGATATTTTCTGTAAAGTATGATTCCATGAGTATGACTATATCAAGCTGTTGCTTGCCCAATTTTTTCACCTAATTTTAATTTCAGGTTTATTAATTGAATTTAAATTACACTAGCTGCTGTGCTGGAATTTGAACCCATGTCCCCAGAGCATTAGCCTAGGCCTCTGGATTATTCATTACCACTACGCCACTGCCTCCCCTTGTAGAGCAACAACTGTAATTTTATTTGTGTGTTTAAGCCAGGTAATTGTGTGGAGTGGTGGAGCATAGCACTGTGTTGTCTCCTTCGTGCCTGTTTTCAGGCTATGAATCGTCACATGTTCCATGTTCTGCTCTCGGTGTACCCTGGAGAGTTTTTAACTTTCCATTTGTCCATCCAGCTTCCTTTGCTGTCACCATTTGTGAGGGTGCAGATTAGGGTTCCCCATGAGCTTTGTGGAAAATCAAAGCCAGGGATCTTCTAAGACCTGTCTTTCACATGGTGTTTGCAACTTCTTGGAACTCCATTCAGCTTTCCAAGCTTCATGAGATTTCAAATTGCATTGGCAAAGCTTAAGTGCATGGGTGCAAAAATACTTGCATGATTTCAAGTGGTGTTAAGCGACAGTATTGAGGTCCTGATGGATGAGAACACATTTGTTTACCTCGATTTGTTGACTTCCAAGAGGATTGTGTCAAACAAAAAACAAAACGTATGAAACAGGAGCAGAGGTAGGCTATTCAGCTCTTGAGCTTCTCTGCCATTCAATAAGATCATAGCTGACCTGTTTGTGTTTTGAGTTCCACATTCCCATCTTCCCCCAATAACCTTTGATTTTCTTGCCTGACAAGAATCTATCTACCTCCACCTTAAAGTATTCAATGACCCTTCCTCCATCACCTTCTGAGGCAGAGAGATTCAAAGTCACACAACCCTCTGAGAGAAAATATTTCTCCTCATCTCTGTCCTAAAAGGGCGACCCCTAATTTTAAAACAGTGCTACCTAGTTCTTGACTCACCCACAAGTGGAAACATCCTTTCCACATCCAACTTGCTAAGACCATTCAGGATCTTATACACTTCAATCAAGTCACCCCTCACTTTTCTAAACTCCAGTGGAAACAAGCCCAGTCTGTCCAACCTTTCCTGATAAGACAATCCACTCATTACAGGTATCAATCTAGTAAACCTCCTCTGAACCACCTTGAATGCATTTACATCCTTCCTTAAATAAGGAAAATAAATGGTCAAGGTGATGAATGGATGGGGGATTGATGTGCAACATCACAGACTGACAGGATGCTGGGGTGAACTTAAGCATTCCAGAGATTCACTGCATTGCAGTTGGACATCAACAAGTTGAATGTGGCTACTTCTGGTCCATTCAGGTACTCAGTTCTCAGATATAGACTACACATGAGTCTTCGCTGGTGTCCCAAATACTGATGCTGATGTTCCTCAGCTTGTGCCTGCTAGTTTCTGGGCTGGGTTTCCTGTTGTGTTCATCAGGTTGAAGAAGGTTTGTGCTGCATGTGGAGGAGGAGCAGGAGTCTATCATGCCGCCTGTTAAAACAGCCCTGTGGTTAAATTCTACTGAATTTTCAGGAAACACATTCTTCCAACTCACAATGGGCACCCCTGCACCTCATATAGACCTTGCCCCCAGGCTTCAATTGTGGCCTATAAATGACTTGCTGTTTCAATGCAAAGACAAGCCAGGATAATATAAATATATAATGATTATGATCTAGTTTTTTTTTGTTTTGATGAACAGAAGGGTATTTTTAGGTATAAAATCAGCAACAAAGCTAACAATTTACTGCTGATCTTCAGTTTCCACTTTCAAGATGTACATCAAACTGTCCAATCAAATGCAAGATAGAATCATCTGCATGACGAATGGGCTTAATTGAAAATGAGTCACATCATCATATTCAATGATGATTGACCGAAAAAATATCAATTATTTCCGAGGCAGATTTTGGTGAGACAGACTTCATTCTCTCAGGAAACTTTTTTATTCCAGTAACAAGTTTAAAAAGTGACTTTAGGTGTAACATGGAACGAGAGGGCAACCTATATGCTTTGTAATAGATTGGAAGAATGTAGACAGATTTCCCAGTCTCTACTGGGTATTTTCATGTGAATGGTCATGAGGGGTAAGGGAGGAGCAATGGTAAATTTGACAGTTTCTTAGGTTGTTTTTGTACAACAACAGCAACAACTATATCATGCCTTTAGTATAGTAAAATATCCCAAGCCATTTCACAGGACTGTTTTCAAACAGAATTGAAAACCATGCCAAGATATTAGGACAGGTGAGCAAAGGTTTGGTCAATAAGAAGCGTCTAATGGGACAATAGCAAGGCAGAGAGGTTCAGGGTGAGGAATCCAGAGCTTTGGGCCTCGGCAAATGAAGGCTTGGCTACCAGTGATGAAGAGATTAAAACTGGGGATGTGCAAAGGGCCAAAATACAGAGACCTCAGAGGCTTGTAGGCCAGAAAGAGGCTGCAGACAAGATGGGTGGTGGGGGGTGGGGGTGGGGGGCGGGGTGCGGGTGCAGGGGGTGAGGCCATCTTTTTTGTAACTCAGTGCAGCGCAGCACAGATAGAGACCTGAGACAGCTGACATACCCATTGGCTCATCCAAGGAGCTCCATAAATGTAAGAATAATAGGAATTAGAAATAGTTCTGTCTTCATAGAGGACCCTTTACTCTTAAATAAAAATGGACCACTTCCCCGATAAATCATTTGCTATACAGTGTATTACTGAGCTATATGGTTTACTGTTGTTATCTGATATTATCTTATCTGAGCAACATTAGGTGTGCTACAATCGCCTCAATGTTTCTGAGGTAGACAATGGAAAACATCAGCTAAGTTCCCAGCACCATTTACAATTCTGTAATCAATGATGGAAGGAGTCAATGGATGGACATCAGCTAAAGGGCACATAGGATAACAGTAGATTATGCTGGAAAAACTCAGCATATTTTCTATGGTTCTACAGTTCTATATCAGACAGCAGCTGTAGAGAGGGAAAGGTAAGGCTAAAAAAATGTGATCTATTTCCAAAACAGCAGGATGCTGAAGATTTCTGTATCTTAAAATAAAAGTGTATAAGAGTTAGAAGGGAGAAAATCCCTCATAAATAGAAGTTGATCTCCCCTCGCACCAATATCTGCTAGCAATTAGTTCAGGGCACAGCAGAAGTTCAGCACAATGCTCAGCACCATTTGCGACTCCTCAGATAATGAAGTAATCCATATCCAAATGCAGCAAGACCTACAGGCTTGGGCTGACAAATGGCAAGTAACATTTGTGCCACACAAGTGCCAGGCAAAGACCATCTCCAACAAGAGAAAATCTAACCATCACCCCTTGACATTCAATGGCATTACCATCACTGAATACCCCGCTAACAACAGCCTGGGGGGTTACTATTGACCAGAAACTGAACTGGACTAGCCATATAAATACTGTCGCTACAAAAGCAGAACAGAGGTTAGGAATCCTGAGGCGAATAACTCACCTCTTGACTCCTCAAAGCCTCTCCACCATTTGCAAGGCACCAGCCAGGAGTGCAATGGAATACTCTCCACTTGCCTGATGAGTGCAGCTCCAACAACACTCAGGAAGCGTGACATCATCCAGGACAAAGCAGCCCGCTTGATTGGCACTCCAACCACAAACATTCACTCCCTCCACCACCAATGCACAGTGGCAGCAGTGTGTACCATCTACAAGATGCACTGCAGGAACTCAACAAATGTCCTTAGACATCACCTTCCAAACCCAAGACCACTACCATCTAGAGGACAAGGGCAGCAGACAAGGGGAACACCACCACCTGTAAGCTCCTCTCCAAGTCACTCACTATCCTGACTTGGAAATATATCACCGTTCCTTCACTGTCACTGGGTCAAAATCCTGGAACTTCCCACCTAACAGCACTGTGGGTGTACCTACATCACATGGACTGCAGCGGTTCAAGAAGGCAGCTCACCACCACCATCTCAAGGGCAATTAGGGATGGTCAATAAATGCTGGCCTAGCCAATGATGTTGACACCCCATGAATAAATATTTAAAAAATGCCCTCTGGGATCCGGAGTTGAGCAGCTGAATGGCCTTTGTGTTTTCCTGGATTTCTTGTATTTTTTTTTTATTTATTGACACAATGTAGGCATCACTGGTAAGATCATGTTTATTATCTACTCCCTAACTGGCCTTGATAATGTAATGGTGAACCGCCTTTTCAAACTGCTGCAGTTCGCACGGTGAAGGCACTCCCACAGTGTTGCTCGGGAGGGAGTTCCAGGATTTTCACCCAGCATCAATGAAAGAACAGCGATATGTTTCCAAGACAGGACTGCGTGTGACCTGAAAGGAAATCAAGCAGGTGGTGATGTTTCCATTCCCTAGCTGTCCTTCAAGATGGTAGAGTTTGTGTATATGGGAGATACTGCAATGCATCTTTTAAATGGTGTACATTTTAGCTACATTGCACCAATGATGGAGGGAGTGAATGTTTCAATATTCACTATGCGAATTCCTTGCTTTTCCTTGTCAACTCTCTGATCAGCTCATACTTGCCCAAGTGCTCAGTCATGCTTTCTGTGATGTTAGATACCAATAACTTACCCTCAACTGATGTTAAGTTGACAGAATTGGAGATGCCTAGTTTCCCCCTCCCTCCCTTCCTAACTCATTACGTAACATTTCAATTTTCCAAACCAACAGCAGAATTACTGAATCTGGAGAGCTTTAAAAAATTATCTGTAATTTGTGCATCCATTTCTCCTAATGCTCTGAAAAGAACACTAAAAGTGATAGAGATTTGTCTATTTAAAGTTCCATTCCATTACCTTTTACTTGTTTACTTGTATTAAATCCAATCAGGTCCTCCAGTTGATTTATTTTAGATGTCCTTGCACCATTGATATTTTGCCATCGTCTTCCAATGTGAAAGTGGATTCTTGTTTAATGCATTTTTAATTTTCTTACAGCCTTGCCTTTATCATTCTTTAATGAACTCATATTACCCCTTACCACTCTTTCTCAATATATTTATAAAAACTCTTGTTAGCTTCGATATCACTTGAGAATATTTTTTCATATTTCCTTTATGAGTGTCTCATTACTCTATTTGCATCATTTTGGGTTTTTTTGGAGCACACTCATCTGCTGGGTTTCACTTTCCCTTGCATTGCATATGCTTCTTCCTTTTAGCTTGACACTGCGTAAGTTGTCTCATTTGTTGACCATGAATCATGTGCTCATCTCTCATGTCTCACATTTATCCGTGTGGGTTTTGTTGTGATGATTACCATGTATCTTGGTATTAAGGGCAAAGAAGACCTTGAAATTGTGTGTATGGGACACATCTTGCTGTGGGAATGTTAAGAGTCAAATTGATTCCATTCATGACGTTCTGCATTCTGGAGAAATCTGCTGCCTAAATAAAAAAGCAAAGTGCATTAGCCTGCTGCTGTTGAAGAGAAACTCTGCCCTTCTGAAAATACCATTGGTGATTAGGGCAATGCAACTATCAATGACAGATTGGCTTATGTTGTACCAATGAAAAAGCCAGTTGCAAACAAATTGGACTCCCACAGATAGATCGGTGCCTTCCTAGGAATGTAACTGAAGGTTATTTATAGTAGATCACACAATTTCCACCCCCCCACCAACCATCTTTGAGAATCCTCAGTCAAAGTCATCACCACTCCTCAAAACTTTGCTTTTATCTGTACAATTGTCTAGAGGATACTGATGAATTAAAGATTTTTTTTCCCTTCTGTCCCCGTCCGCAATTTCCATCTCTGCCTTTTTTTCTCTCCTCCTCATCAACCCACTCTTAATCATACTCAAATAAGGGTATACTAAATAGTATACCTACAGCTGAATTGCAGAATAAATTAATCAGCCGCTTCAGTACTCAGGCACATACTGTTACAAGCAACATTGAATGCAGCAAAATGAATCAGCAAGCAATTTACCAGTTTCAGCTCTTAGCAACCTCTAACGAATTGCTTCTTGAACACTGCTAGCACTTAAACATCAGCACTAGTACCCAGTTTTTAATGGAGGCAATCTGTACCCGATGCTGTTCAAGGAAATCTCTATGTCAGGCCTCTGACATTCATTTTAAAATAGTTTATATTGCTGTGCTGCCTTCAGACACAGCCTTATGAAAAGGCACTGAAAAATTTTGTGCATAGCACTACTCAGGAGCAAAATAGAAGTCGGTAACCACCATCTACTTTTTGCCTGCATTGCGCCCATCCCTGGGTGTTATTTGAGAGCAGGGCAGAGAAAACTCAGCCCTAATGTCACTTTGTTTTCACTATGTGGCTTTCTGTGGAAAGGAAGATGGCGGAGGACTTCTTTGGAATCTGTCTCCCTCAGTGTGCACACAGTGCATCCTCTTTCTCCTCTTTCCTGCCCTAAGAAGGCATTGGTAACCATGGGCTTCCATTGGATTGGTCCATGACTATGCTTAGCAAGGTACTGCAGTGGTATGCCATGGCTCTCTGTAGTATGACTGACCAAGAAACTCTCCCACTCTTTACAGCCTGCCATCAGGTATATTAGAAGGATTTACAGGCTGGTAATTAGCCTGTTTGGCCACACTTCCATGGCCATCAAGTCCTGAAATGGGACTTGAACCCAGAGTTTCTAGCCCAGAAGGAGAGATGTGCCTCACGACCTTCCTGCACACAGTGTAAGGGCAGGTAATTGAGCAGGTTGGTTTTCTGATTAGACTATTGAAATAACTTGTCAGCCCTACACACACAAAGCATTTGGGACATAATCTATCAAATCTACATCAGGGCAGCAAATGGAATATTTTAACAGAGCATCCTCCTTGAGATTGTTGTTAAAGCAATCTGGTCTGATTTAATCAATAGAAAATAGGTTTCCCCTCCTGACCTAGTGTTGAATAGAAGCTACACTCTTAAGTTCTTTAGAAACCATAGCATCACTCCTGATCAATCCGAAACAACTATTTGTTGTGCAGCTCATGGCTGATTGATTTGTCTGCTGTTCATTTCTAAAATTCACACTGAAAATAATAATTTACTTTTGGAGTTCATAATCTCACTTTCTACTAAACAGAAATAAAACAAATTGCAAATCTGTCATTTTTAAAATAATTTAAAGTAAAAATGATCTATTTAAGATTTGAGTTTATATTGAACAGAATAGAACTTATACAGAATTGAACTATAGGGAAATTATGCTAAACCTGTATTGAACCTTGGTTAGGCCACACTTAGAGCACTGCATGTGGTTCTCGTCACAGTATTATAAAAAGGATATAGAGGTACTGGAGAGGGTGCAGAGAACATTTGCAAGGATTATACAAGAAATGCATGTGTATACATTTCAGGAAAGGATTAACAGGCTGGGTCTCTTCTCTTTAAAAAAAAAGGCTGAGAAATGATAAATAAAGGTTTTCAAACTTGAAAAGTTTTGATAGAGTGTTTACAGAGGGAATGTTTCCACTTTGGAGGAGTGCAAAAATAAAGGCTATCAGTATAAGATAATCACCAAGAAATACAATAGGGAATTCAGAAGAAACATTTTTTATGCTAATTGTGGTGAGAATGTAGAATTCAGTACCACTGGGAGTGGTTGAAGCAAGTACCATGAATGCATTTAATGGGGAACTAGACAGGCATATGAGGGAGAAGGAAATAAATGATTACGATGTCAATTTAAATGAGAAAAGATGGTACGGAATCGTCCCAGATTTGCACTAACTGCGGAAGCGGGTGTGAAGAAAGACATTTTGCCTGTTGGCCACAATGGCAGATTTTCACACCGTATCATCTCCTTCCCGCCTCATAAATTATGCAATCACGGGAAACACACCGGATCACTGGCAGCCATCCTCCGATTTGCCCACCACGCCATTACCTCGCCGCTTCCTCATTCTGGGCACCATATTTAAACTGCAGTCGCACACACACTTCTTAATGCTTGCAGCCCAGGACTGCTCCGGTGAAGACATGGCCCCAAAAGCCAAGAAGAGCACATCCCCCCAATACAGTGATGCATCCCTGGGGTGCCTTTTGGATGCTGTGGAGGACCGCCACGATGTCCTTTTTGTAAATTTGGAATTTTTTTAAAGAATCTTTTTTTCCATTCTGCAGAGATTATATTGAGCACAGTATATGAACACACCTATGTGAAAAGGAAGAGGTGAAGTTAGGCTCGGTAGTGCCTGTATTCTGGGTGCTATGAGGCCCTTTGAGGTTCCACAACTGAATATCCTCATGCCAATGGAGGAGATGGTGGTCACCATCATGGGAACAACCATTGCTGAGGCCATAGCCAATGGCAAGGCTGAAGCTAGCGAAGATGATGGTATCTTCATAACTAATCCTTTTTCTCACATCCCCATTTCTCCGCCCCACTCTGTCTTCTGATTACAAGCTGTAGATGATGTAAGCATGCATCTCTTGCTTTCTCCTCCTCCTCTTGCTACAGACCTACCCTTGTGCCTTTCTCCTTTCAGATACTCAAGAGCTGCACCTTTGCCAGGCAGTGATGGAAGAGCAGGAAGAGATTGATGAGGAAGCAACACTATCGCTCGCTCTCATAGTTGCAGCCAGCAGCTCAGATACCGACACTGTGCATACTTTAGAGGGCTTCTAAGAAGTGGAATCGACACAAGGTGTGACACCGAGCATGAGCAACCTACAGGCAGAGCTGGGGACAAGGGTGGCACAGGTATTAGCTTGCTGGAGGGTGAGGTCATACACATGAATCCTGCTGCAAAGGACGTGGATGGGGGCTTCGGTGATGCGGCCTACAGAAGAAGGCTGATGGGCAGGCACAATAAGAAGCATGGTGCATCAACAAGCTGCCAGAAAGCCCATGGGCAATGTCAAGGATCACGGAGAAGTCCTGACTCAAGCCTTGCGCAGAGCTCAGAGTCCATTCTTTTCAGCATGGTAATGGCAACCTACACCTTTAGCAGAATTTCAGACCCAACCATGGTGCAGCATCTGATGGCTGATGTCTGAGTCTCCATTGTAGCACAATTAGAAACCACCCAATGTTTGAATGCTGCATTGGAAGCTCAGGTGTAAATCATGCAAGCTGAACCTACTGCCATGCAAGATCAGATCGTTGTTATCATAGCTGTGGATCACAATGTACAAAGAGCTTTTCAGTGCATCACAGTGATCTAATATCTGTCCTCTAATACCTGGACCGGTTGCATCCTTCCGTCCTCCCTCTCCTTCTCAGCTGGTGTAGTTCCACCATGAATCTAGATACTCACTCTGCTAGGTACTGCAGGGCTGCTCCAGTGTGGTCCAGTCAGAGGAAGTGTTGTTTAAGCACCCCAGTGGTCTAATCGATCAAATTTTGGTGTGACAACATGGTTTTTGTTGCCAGCTGCCCATGTCCCTTTAGGTTGCACACCAGAGTAATGTGGACAATGGATAGCCACAGTCATCCAGAAGCCACCCTCTGGTTTGTCGTAATGTCTCAGATGCAGATGGCACAGTTTACTGCTGCAGAATGAAAGAAGCTAACTGCTGCCAGGGTACCAGGCACTGACCTGCATGACCTGACAGTAGGTAGCTCATGCTCGGTGTCACACCTTGTGCAGATTCCACCTCTTAGAAGTCCTCTAAAGTATGGACAATGTTAGTATCTGAGCTGGTGGCTGCAACTGTGTATTCTCACACATCAGTTGGACAATAAGATAGGGAGTGATTGGTTTGCCATTATGATGTGCCTAAATCTAGCAGATGATGACATCTTTACCAAAATGGCATCCAGGGCAGCTCACACCCAGAAGTGTATTTGGACACCATTTTTAAGGCAAAAAAGGCATTAGTTGCGCTGAAAATCTGGGCCCCAAGGAGTTGAATTTTGTGGCAAAAGATTCTGTGAATTTCTTTCTATCTGAGTCATACCCAACATGCATCACCTTGCCATCACACATTTCACACTTTTGCAAGTCTCAAGTCCAATTCTAACACACCACCAGCTATTCAACCATGACAACCGCATCACTCAACCAGATTACACATCACTCACTGACACACTGACCTCTCTCTTGGAAGAGAAAGTGGTGCCCAACTGGAGGTAGCAAGAACTAAGTGAATGGGGAAAGTGGCACATGCAGGTTCTAACCTACACGAAGGAAATGGTGCTGGGAATTGTTGCATGGGCCATTACTTAGGATCTGGCCACTAACGAGGCTGAAGCCATTGAAGATGACATTTTTTTTCCTGTCTAATCCTCCTTCTCGCATTCCACTTCTCTTTCATCCCTAATTCTTATCTGACTTAGAAGCTGCTGATGGTTTAAGCATAGACTTCTTACTTACTTCTTTCCACTCCCTCACCATATCCCAATAATTTCAGATACACAAATACTACAGTTGCTCAGGCAGAAATGGATGAGTAGGAAGACAGTGAAGTTGAAGAAACAACAGCAGTCCATTTCGGTTGCATCCACCAGATCAGATATTCCCATCTCATGTAATTTCGAGGATAGGATAGAGGAGGGATTTACACATGATGAGACACTGGGCATGAGTGGGCTGCAGCCATAGCAGGAGGAAATGATAGTATGGATGTCAGCTCACCAGAGGGCGAGGTCACCCACTAGACCTACTGCAGAGGACTCGGATAGGGACTTCAGTGGGGCAGCTTACACAAAAAGGCTAGCAGGGGTATGCAACAAAATGCTGGGTCCATTTGCATAACCTGTCAGGAAGCCTATCCGTTTAAGATCAATTACAATGGAGTTTGAATATCTCTTGGAAAATGCATCATTATTTTTACAAGTCTTCAAAAATCTGTACAATATTTAAAACTGGATTTTACTTTTGTTTCCTATGTCATTCTTTTGAAATCATGCAAGACAATAAATCAACTAATTTATCCATGTCACATAACACTGTTTTCTAACACCATTTTAAAATCTACTGTTGATTGTAGTAGCACACCTTCAGCATTGCCAATCTACCTCCTCCAAACCATCGCTAATGCAAGTCTAGTGACTCAGATATGACGAGTTGCCCTGTTCCTTAAGGGTGTGAGTTGGATGTTATACCAAGATGGCTGCCTATCTTTTCAGCCTGAAAGCTGACTGTTTAAATCCTTGGAAGAAAAGGGTGTCACTGCCTAATGATATGAAGTGGTGGTCAGATCCCAGGAATTAAGCAATGCTCTTCCATAACTTTAACTATAAAGTGCACCAGGTAGCCTGGTGATTTTCCTATTCTCTGGGAATTAGCTGAATTTGTTTTTTATTTATGAATAGAATGGTGAACCTACACTGCACCATTATATTCCACAATGCATTGCTGTTCTATACCATTGCTACCACATCATTCAGAATTGTTTTGTCGGCTTTTCAGTTGTGAGACTTTCTGTCTATTGTGGCTTTTCCGAACAGTCTTTGACTTTGATTTTACTCAGGATTTGATTTATTTCAGTGTTCCTGGCAGGTAACCCAAGCCCTAAATTGGATGTATTTCATACTAATCAGCTGTGCCTTGCTTAATCTGTTTGCTCTTCCGGTTTATCTAATATAACAGCAATATGATAGACCAGGCAAATACACTGATTACGAACAAGGCATGAAAAAGAGAAAACAAAATAAGGTGCTCAAGGCAATTGAAGAGTTTCAGTTACTTTTTCAACAGCATTAGCAAACCTCTTCAATTCTTGAGCTCTTTATGAGAACCATTGTAATCAATCAAATGCTGTAAAATGCAATATAGATATTATATTAACAGCTGCCTGACCTGACACTCTCTCATTATGCCCATATCATGGCAAAGTGTGGTAAACAGCAACAGATGGCTGATTGATAACCATTTCCTTCCATTAACGAAAATATACTTTTGTTTGACCTATTTTTAACAAAAAGATAATAAAATTCCTGGGAGCTGAAGGATGTAAAAGTGGCATAGCTTTAATAGCCAGAAGATGACAGCCTGCTCCCACCTTCCAATAAGATCATAGCTGAACTTTTACATCAACTGCACTTTCCCTCGATGTTCCAATTTCCCTTCATTCCCTTAGGGCAGAATTTTTCACTGAGCGGGCAGTGTGTGCCTGACCTGCTCGAGTGTATAATAGCACGTGGTGACGTCGGGCGAGTGTCCTGACATCATTGCACACTTGTGTGATATTTCGGCCGGTGGGTGCACATGGGTGCCAGAGCCGCACCCGCCATTAATTAAGTGGACAGTTAACGCCATTAAAAAGGCAACAGAAGCCGATTTTCTGTTGCCCACGCAATTTCATGCTCATCACATGGGCAAAATGGGCAGGCAGCTAGCCGACAATTTCAAAAATCTCATCCACGGGCAGGATAAAAGGGGTCAGCAGCATTGCCATCGTGAGTAGTGAGGAGATTGGTAGATAGTTTGCTGCTTATTGGTATATGGCAGCTTCACCTCTATTCGGGGCTACATTGTTAGCATTTCCAGGCTTCATTTCAGGACTCCTTGGTGTCTCCTAGGACCCCAGAGAACTCAGACCGTGTGGACTCTTCCAGGTATCAGACAGCCTTCTGTTACACTGGTAACGGTGTTTGTGCTCTCTGCTGGTGGCAACCCCTCTGAAGAGGAAGAGAGGGACTGAAGGAAGAGGATGCCAGATGTTTCAATGCAGTTTCCAGGGGAGTGATCTGTGGGAGGAGAGGTATGGGCACAAAGGGCGCAGGGCCAGCAGGAGGCCCAAGGTGGAAAGGGCCACAGAAGATGCCACTATCCTGCTGCCAGGGTTTGCAGGCAGTGATGCAGCTACCTCAACATGTCCGAGATGCAATGTTGAAGGAGGATCTGCCTCTCAAGGGAGACAGTGACCTTCATTTGTCAGGTGATTGGGCCTGGGATCAGCTCCGACTGTGTGGGTGGACACCCCATGCCAATGGCTCTGAAGGTCACAGTGGCCCTCAACTCCTATGCCTCCAGCTCTTTCCAGGGTTCAGTGGAGGAATCTGTGTGGAGTCTCCCAATTAGCTGTCCACAGTTGCATCAAGCCGGTGACAAACGAGTATTGATTTTCCTTCTTTTCGATATGAATGAGGCCGACCAGTCTGAGTGAGCCAGAGACTTTGCAGCGATTTCCAGTTTCCCCGCATCCAGGCTGCCATCGACTGTACACATGTGGCCATCAAGGCGCCAGCGGGTCAGCCGGGTGCCTTTGTCAACAGGAAGGGATTCCACTCCATGAACGTCCATATAGTGTGTGACCACAGGACGCAGATTCTGCAAGTGTGTGCAAGGTATCCAGGCAGCTCCCATGATGCCTACATCCTCAGACACTCCCAGGTGCTGAGTTCAGTGCTCCAGCCCAACTGAATGGATGGCTGCTGGGTGACAAGTGCTATCCATTGAAAAAGTGGCTTATGACACATACCTGCCAGCCAAGAACAGAGACAGAGCAGTGGTACAACAGGAGCCATGCCTCCACAAGGGTGATGATAGAGAGAACCATAGGTTTTCTGAAGATTCACTTCCGATGCTTGGACCATTCAGTGGGAGCACTACAATACCCCCAGAACAAGTCTCACTGATAGTGATCACATGCTGCACTCTCCACTATCTGGCACTGGCAATGGGGGACCACTGGAGGAAGAGGATCTTGACACAGCTTCAGAGGCTACAGAGGATGAATCCAGTAGTGAGTCAGAAGAGGAGCATGATGAGGAGAACACTAAGGGTGTGGAGGCAGAGCTTGGTAACCTCCAGGGAGGCAGGGACACCAGGGATGCTTTGGTCCAACGCTCCTTCAGCTAGGCCGGATGTGGGAAATGGCCCTTTCCTTTGACCCCAAAGTCCACTCAGTATCTGTGCAATAAAGTTTTGAGCCACTCACATCCAGCATTACATACTGGGGTACCCTACACCACATTAAATAAAAAAGGTGAAGCATACTCAGGCCATTACAACAAAAGAAAATTTATTTCATGTTGACAGTCAAAACCAATTAACAGAACCTTCTCTGGTCTTCAACCCCAAAGCAGTAAACATGAACAAAACATTGCACAAGAGAAAATCATCCGTGACCAGTCCCTCTTGTGCTCATGGTGCCTTAAGCTTATGTTTGCATGTGCTATGCCTTGGTGCTCCCCCTCGCTGGCACCAGCATTGGAGACAGCCTGCTGACTGTGCTGTCCTGTTGGCCTTGAGGACCTTGGCGGTTGTCTTCTGGCCAGTGAAGCCTGTGCTGGCCCCGCCTGGGAAGGGGCGGCCAGTGCCACAGCTGGCAACTTCCCAGTCGCCGCAGCCTCATCAGATGCCATAATAACTGGCAGACGGGTGGAGGAGCTGCTACCACCATCCAGAGCACGCTGAGAGGAACCCGCAGAGATGGAAGATAGCTTGTGCACCAAAGTGAAGTCACTCTGGACCTCCCTGTTCACCATTGACAGTTGGGCACCTAGCTGGAATACTGGGTGCCTCATCCATCTCCTACATGGACATTGACCACCTGAGGTCAGTGCCTGTGTGAAGGCTTAAAGGTCCGAGCGCAACCCAGGAACCCCTGATTCTGTTCCTGGAGCATCCTCTCCATGAGAGTTGCCACCCTCTCAGGAAGAGGCAGTGATCTCGGCCATGAGGGTCAACACAGTGCTGATGCTCCGCATGGACTCCTCCATAACAGAGACCATGGCATGCATACCCTCATGGACCTCCGCCAGATCCTCCTGCACATCCCGCTGGACATCCAGCATCTGCCACCCAATGGACGACTCCAGAGGCTCATCATCTGCCTTCAACTCAGTATCATCCTGGTCTCCAGCAGTCCTCCAACTGCCGGTGCCCTGGGCACTCTCTGCCTCCGCCTGCACCTCAAGCGAGTGTGAAGTGCCCTCACTGCTACGCACTGACATTCTAGCCAAAGATCTAATGGCCACCGATTGTGCCCGCCCGCCAAACTCAAAATTCTGCCCTTAATACCCAGAACTCTATTGATTTTGGTCTTGAATGTACCCATTGACTGAGTATTCATAGCCCTCTGGTGCAGAGAATCCCAAAGATTAACAACGCTCTGAGTGGAGATATTTCTAAAGATTTCAGTCCTAAATCATCAAAACTTTATCCAGAGACTATGATTCCCAGCTTCAGACTCTCCAGCCAGGGGAAGCACCCTCAGAAATCTAATCAAATGTATATCTCACCCTTATTTTTATGCAGGCAGTGCCCTTATAAAACAATTTTATGTAACTATTAAAAGCCAACAGTCTTGTGAGCAATTAATGCCTGGGATACAAAATTCTCTTCTACATCACTTAAATGGATTTGGACAATAGCATTCACAGAGCCAGTGAAAATGTGGAGGATGTACTCTCCATCAGCATATGTCCTGTGCTAATGGTATGCAGCTCACTGGTTACCCATTATGAGTGTGAAATTTAATGGTTAAAATCAATGAGAACATCATCCATTCTTTTCATTGAATGGTGCCTCATTTTTCACAGCTTTTAGATAGAACTTTAATCAAGTTACTTTGAAGTTACGCCAATGACCGACTTTGCTGAGTGAGACCATTTCTTGCAGGTGATTGCAAGAATTTCTTCAAGTAGATATCAGCAGTCATGACCAAGTCATTCATAATGATAATGACTATCAGTGCTCAAAGCAACTACCTCACTGGTAATAGAATCAATTATAGAGGACTGTCTTGCCTAATTCATGTGGCAGATACAACTATTACAATTGGGATGGGAGGAATACACAGGTTCCCTAGCCCCACTACCCCACAGGTCATAACAACAGTGTAAATGTTTAATTCACTCACAACAATGGCCAATTGTTTACCGTCACTACTGCTAGACCCAAAATAAAAGAAACTTTAACCAGGCTTCTTTCAAGGAACTCAGAATAATAGATTTATTATGAAACGAAACCTTTTTTAAAGCAGTTTGCAAAACTGATTAACATACAATTTGTAACCCGGATGTATAATGATTTGCCCCCTTGTAAAAAACGCAAATACATGCATGCACGCACACGCACACACACACACACACACACACACAACACAAAGGACAAGAGAGAAATGGTCTCTGTGGAGGTTGACTTAAGGGGACACTTTTTAAAAAGAAGGCTGAAATTCAAATATATCTTGACAATATCAATTTGATGGAGCACTGGTCACAGCAGTGATCTGGAAGTCCTTTCAAATGGATCTTTCGTGAAAAACTGTCTTTGTTAACTCTCACTTGTCGCAGTTATACTGGCATTCAAAATACGGATGCGTTTTATAAAGTGAGGATTTCCTGGCTGAAGATGAACACTCCACCCTGGACTTCAGGCAAGACAGAAGGCCGGGGGGTGGAGGGGTCGGTGGGGGGGGGGGTGGAGAGAGAGTGAGAGAGAGAGAGAGAAGCAATCTTCCTTCACAGTTTTCTCCCAAGACACTTGCTTACACACTGAGTTCAAAATAAAATGGTCAAAGAGAACTTCTCCCAAGCCAGGTGTTTTCAGCCAATCAACAGGAGCCCAAGGCCTGTTAACTCAAGTAAAGAAAATAGCTCTTACCTCAGCAGGTGCCTTGCTGGTCGTCTAGCTGAAGAACTGTGATTTCTTGGAAAAAGCAGCTTGCTCACAGACCAAAGTGAACTTGTAATTTTTTTTTAAAATTGTCCAAATAATATCCAACTAATTCAATGTCCTTCCAATTCTTCAAAAAGCACATAGCTCCTGGAGACATGGACTTCTGACACAACATATTGCTTTTAACCAGGATTATGGTATAAGTTTTGATGGTGCAAGACGCTGGCTGTGTTTCAATTCAAAATGTCAGGATTTTTAAAAATGTTGCCTGCTCTATTGGTGCCAGGATCTAACCTAAGCCATAAATAGCCAATGTGGCCTTTGTTAAAAAGAACAAGTAACTGATGGAACTGGACATTGGCTAGAAAAGTAGCCAATGAACCATTTCAAAATGAGTCTGACAGGACATCAGTAATGTAATTTTTCTAAAGCATCTCTAAAGCTATTCACAAACAGAATTAGGAAAATATGAAAAACCATTGAGCTATAGAATTATGAATAAACCCAAAAACATATTTTCCTTTTAATTTCACAAGCGCCACTATAGTTGTCCCTGGGTATGAATTATTGCTGTGTTCTGTGAATCATTTTGCTCCCAAACTATGGACTGAATTTTAGGCCCCACTCCCTTTCCCACCAGCCTATTTGAAAGGGTTCATAAAATAAAGCAGGTGGTCTTCACACTGCCTTCCTGCCCACGACCTGTCTCCCATGCTACGATAGCTGAGGGAGGCGTTTGGCAGCCCATGTTCTCTGAGGCTAATTAATGGCCACATAAGGGCCTCATTCTGTCTTCACCACTATCTTACCCATGGCAAGGGAAGGCAGAGGCAAGATAGGAAGCCTGGCAGCTTTCACTGCATGGGCTGCTGTTGAGCAGGAAGTGGGGGGTGCCTCCTTTGGGGGGAGTCCCCTAAACCATCAGAGACATGAACCCAAGATGCCCACCTCTTTAACCCTCCCCAACCACTCCAACTCAGCCCATTCACCCATCTTGTTGGGGTCTGCCAGTCAGGCCAATCCAAAACCCCAAACTTAACTTGAAGTCCGGGCTCCATCACTCCTCCTTCCTTGGGGACTCCCTGTAGGTCCAGCAATGGCCATTACTCAAACTTGGCATTGCTGGGACTATAGACTTGCCTGACAATCTGATTTGCCAGCAACTGTCTGGGGGGGTGGTGTGGGGGGGGGGGGGGGGGGGGGGGGGGGGGGGCTTCCTCCCAGATAGGGGTAGAAGTCTCACTTTGAAACATTTAAGGCTGCTCCCAATGTAATATCTCTGTGAAGCTGCTGGCTTTCTGGCAGACGGGTTGAAAAATGATTCTTTGGTTGGCGAGGGTTGGGGAATACAGCACTTTGTAAAATCCAGCCTTATACATTACCCTTCCTGCATCTCCCTCTTTCCCCGCCATCCCCCCCTCCACCCCTGCCCCCTACACCTCTATCTGGTGATGTTCACAGATGTGACTACTTCAATTATGAGAGCTAGCTGCTCTCCACTTCAATGTCTACAGATAGTACGGGTAAATGATCTCACCCCCTCCAAAACGTGTGCAGGATTGGAGTACCAGATTAACCCACATCCATTCACTGTGTTCCAAAGAGCAGTTTAATTCATGCTGCTTGCTTTTTTGGAAGATTGCTGTGTGCAGCCAATGCATCTCATGCTGTTTTATTGAATGCATACAACAGCAGAGGGGCACCGAGATGATAGCTGACTAGCGCAGATAAAGGCATCCTGCACCTCTTAAAGGGAAGGTGCATTGTGGCTAGAAGAAATGGTGGGAATTTTTTTTGAAACATGAATCTGGGCTATGCTACTTTGAAGAGTGGCTGAATATGTAAGCAAATGAGCAAGGTTTTCTGACAATGTATTGGAGGTCACGGTGCAAGACATGAAGGGAATTGCAGGTGTCCTATATCAGGGGATGGAGGTGGGATGTAGTGCAGGGGACCGTCCCAGCAGATGCTTAGGATGTAATGGGAAGAAGCAGCAGCCGGGGTTAATGGTGGAGTGTTTCTCCAAGAACATGGATGCAATGTAGGAAGAAATTTTATGACCTGCCGCAAGTTGTCAAGGTGAGTGAGTTCATCTTCAACTGGTATATCATATTTACTGCACCACCAGCCTCAATTCACTACACTCCAATCACACACCTAGAACACACCCTAGAACTGGAGCCTTCTGAGTCAGAGCAGAAAGAGAAAGGGCGCAAGAAAAATGAAGAGACATCATCACTCGATCCTACATCTGCAGCCACCAGCTTAGATACTGACATTGCATGTGTTTTAGAGGATAGGCTGGAGGAGGGATCTGCAGGTAGTGAGGTATAGGCCAGAAGTGCACAGGAACCAGGATGCGGGGAAAGAATAACGCAAGTCAGTAGTTTAATTGTCCACCACCTTTTACAGCTGGATGTAGCAGGACTGCAGAGCTTTGATTTGATCTATTGTTTATGGGATCACTTAGCTCTGTCTATCGCATGCTGCTTCCGCTGTTTGGCATGCACGTAGTTCTGTATTGTAGCTTCACAGATTGACACCTCATTTTTACCTAAGCCCCATGCTGTTCCTGGCATGTCCTCAGCATTTTTCATTGAACCAGGGCTGATCCTGATTGAGGGGGCCTAGAAACAGGCTACACAGTCTCAGAATAAGAGATAGGCCATTTAGGAAAGAAATGAGGAGGAACTTCTTCAGTCGGAGGGTGGTAAACCTTTGGAATTCTCTACCCCAGTGGGTGTGGAGGCTCAATCATTATGTTCAAAACAGAAGTCGACAGATTTCTAGATACCAATGACATTAAGGAGAGCATATGGGAAAATGACGTTGAGCTAAAAGATCAGTCATCAACTAGTTAAACGGTGGAGCAGGCTCAAGGAGCTGAATGGTCTGGACCTGCTCCTATGTTCCTACATTCTTACCCCCTAGCTCGATGGTAATGGTAGACTGGGTGATGTGCCGGGCCATGAGGTTACAGATTGTGTTTGAGTACAATTCTGCTGCTGCTGATGGCCCACAGCACCTCATGGGAGCTCAATTTTCAGCTGCTAGATTTGTTCAAAATCTGTCCCATTTAGCACAGTGGTAGTTCCACACAACATTATGGAGGGTATCCTCAATATGAAGGCATGAGTTCATATCCAGAAGAACTGTAAAGCGATCATGTCCACCAATACAGTCAATTACAGATGCACTTGTGGCAGGTAGATTGGTGAGGACGGGGTCAAGGATGTTTTTCCCTCTTGTTGGGTGTATCATCACCTGCCACAGACCCAGTCTAACAGCAATGCCCTTTAGGACTCAGCCAGCTCAGTCAGTAGTGGTGCTACCGAGCCACTCTTGGTGATGGAAATTGAAGCCCCCTACCCAGAGTACATTCTGTGTCCTTGGCACCCTCAGTGCTTCTTCCAGGTTGGTGTTCAACATGGAGGAGCACTGATTCATCAGCTGAGGGGGGAGGATGGGGAGGGGCTGTGGTGGTGGTGGTAGGTGGTAATCAGCAGGTTTCTTTGCCCATGTTTGACCTGATGACATGGGACTTCGTGGAGTCCAGAGTTGATGTTGAGGGCTCCCTGGGCAACTCCCTCCCAACTTTATACCAAAATGCTGCCACTTCTGGTTGGTCCTTCCTGCTGGTGGGACAGGGCATCCCCAGGGATGGCGATAGTGGTATAAGGGACATTGTCTGTAAGGTATGATCCCATGACTATTACAGCATCATCACTTGATCCTACGCTCTCAGCCATCAGCTTAGACACTGACATTGTGTGTATTTTAGAGGATAACTTGGAGGTGGGATCTGTATGTAGTGAGATACAGGCCAGAAGTGCACAGGAGTCAGGGTGGGGGGAAAGAATAACACCTTGGGAGTCCTCAACATTGACTCCGGACCCCATGAAGTCTCATGGCATCAGGTCAAACACGGGGAAGGAAACCTCCTGCTGATTGCCACCTACCACTACGCTCCACCTCCCCACCTCCTCTGATGAATCAGTACTTCTCCATGTCGAACACCAACTGAAAGAAGCACTGAGGGTGACAAGGACACAGAATGTACTCTGGGTAGGGGGGCTTCATTGTCCATCACCAAGAGTGGCTTGGTAGCACTTTTCAGATAAAAGATACAATATTGAAGGCAAAACCAACCTTAGCCCTAGTCACGTCTAAAGGACATAATTGCTAGACTGGGGGCCTGCGGCAGGTGGTGCTTATATGTCAGGCTGTTTCTTGACTAGTCTGTGAGACATCTCCCCCAATTTTGGCACAAGCCCCTAAATGTTGGCAAGTTGACTTGGCAAAGTCAGCAGCCAGGTTTGCTATTGTCATTTCCAGTGCCCAAGTTGGGGCCAGATGGTCTATTCAGTTTCAACTGCAACTGAGTGGCTTGCTGGGCAATTTCAGGATCAACCACATTGCTGTGGTTCTGGACTCACATGTAGACCAGACCAGGTAAGGATAGCAGATTTCTTTCCCTAAGGGGAGGGCATTAGTGAACCAGATGTGTTTTTATGACAATTGACAAAGGTTCATTGTCACTGTTACTATCTTTTAATTCCAGATTTATTAATTCAATTTAATTCCACCAGCTGCTATGGTGGGATTTGAACCCAGGTGGTAGCCTGGGCCTCTGAATTACCAGTCCAGTGACATTACCACTACACCACCACCTCCCCTAATGGTCATGAAGATCATGTAGAATAATTTTATCATGTAGAACTTGGGCAGAAAGGCCTGTTACATTGTAGCCTACCTTCCTCTTCCTGTTGTACTTCCTTATGCTCTACTGCATCCTTCTCCTCTTCCTCCTTCCCCTCTTCCTCATGCTCCTGCTCATCAGCTTCTCACCCAATAAGCAGTGACAAAAGCTGTTCCCTCATCATGGTCAGGTGATGCAACATGAAGCACATCATCATATATCTTGACACCCTCTCATCTGAGTACTGCAAGGCTCCTCCAGAATGGCCCAGGCAGCTTAAGAGTGCAGTCAGTGTGCTCTATATTGTTCTTCATGGCAGCATGGTTCTCACTCTAGGCCTGCTGTGCTTGTGTGCATGAATTTTGGACTAGATTAATAAACCATGTTGTTGTAGTATGCCTTTAAGGATATGAGTAAGTCTCTGTACACATCACTAGAAGGGAAATGATGTATGTATTGTGTGTTCCAGGTTTAGTTTCACTTCTGCTTTAAGCAGTAGAACAAACAATAGCTCCTAACTCTCCAAGTTTTACAACAATATAAGACTGTACTTATGTATCTAGTCTTCATAAATGAACCCACAATATGTTACCCCAATCCCTTATGAATGACTGGTGTCTTGTGTCATATAAGTATATAAGCTCAAGAACTTATATCATTATAAGAACACGACACATGTCATCAGTAGATAGCCCTCGTCTCCAAGTAGCCAACCATTGATATGCATTTTGGGTCAAATACAGGTGGTACAGAGGATTGAGGCATTCAAAAGGGCATTGGATGATTAATAAATAGAAACAATGTGCAGGGTTATGGGAAAAAGGCAGGAGATTGGCACTAAGTTAAGATGCTCAGACAGCCGGTGCAAAGACAATGGTCCAAATGGCCTCCTTCTGCACCATAACAATTCTGCGATTCTGTGATTGACGTGGAATGAAGGAGCTGCGATTGCTGCCAGGTTAATAGGCATTCACCTGCATGGTGCAATGCCTGTCATTCCACACCAGCGGCACACTGAGGGGGTGAAATCTTTTTGATTTGAGAAAATCATCGGGTTCACAATGAGGCACATGCAAGGCAATGTGCCTGCATTCAATAACTGACTTCACCATGGGGAAGCTTGCATCCATGCAAACTCTTGTACTCGTTCTGCTGGTTTGGCTCTGCCAAGAAGAAATAGCATTAATCCATTTACCTATGTATAGAGAGCAATGGACTGTAAACTGTGAGATGTTATTCTCAACTAGCATCCTGGGAGGATTCAGGCACATAAAAGTTAAGAGGCATGCTCAGCTTGACAGCCAGAAGCAATGTCGTCCTTATCCTGCTTTGAGACTGCAGTTTTGGCTGCCGTACCTGGCAGGTTTCAGTGGCAAGCTCTGTTGTAAAGCAAAATCATCTCATGCATTGTTCTTCAAAAAGTTGAGGTAAGGAAGATGCTCCCTGAAGACCCTTGGTGGACTTAGCCCCCTGCTGAGAACAATGCTCCCTCTTCTCCTCCTCCTTCTTATAGGAGTCTGTCCTGTTAAATGTGGACTCTTCTCATTCTCCAAGTCATGCTCAATTCCCAGAGGAAGCCTTACCAGGCCACCCATGTCTGGAAGCAAATGAAGAAAAAAATATTATTCCAGCACCAGCCAGAGCACCTCCTGTAGATTCTTCAAACTTCAGCAAGAAAGCTCAAAAAACACATACATCTGCATTAGCAACTAGAAGAAATAGACAGCAACAAACCTAGAGGGGTAGTTCAAGGTCTTTTTAAATTGTACTGGTGGAGGGCCCTTTGTTCTGCTAATGTTGTGTTCATCCATCTGAGGTTTAAAAAGGACATTGGCTGGAGTGTAGAGTTGGAAAATCTGGCATGAAATTTCACACTAACTTGGATCATGATCTGATTGCCAGTGCCATTTTGGATAAAGCATGGAGTCTCCATGACTCCGCAAAAATCTATGCTCTTGTGTCACAAGGTTCCTGGATGGCTGTACACCTGAGGACATTGCAAAGGTAAGGAGTAAGTGAGGCCATGGAAGAATTTGAAAGGGAGGACAAGCATCTTGGTCAATTTGTTAAGGAATGGGAAGACAGTGCAACTAGGAAAGACCACAGTGAGTAGAATGCAAGACTGTGTAGATAGGGCTGTTATCCATGGTGATCTGGATGTCGGCATTTCCAGAGGATGAACACAAGAAGCCCTTTGAAAAACATGAGGAGAGGCTGAATTTGAAATTCTTTATCAAGACTTGTAAATATAAAATAAATTACATTTCCTATTTTCAGTTAATGGGTTATTTTACTGCCCACTCAATGATAAGAGGGAAAGATATAATTTTCGGCGATCATGCTACTATGTGTTTTATAAGACTATAAATGTTTTAACGCTTATAAACCAAGAAGATTAGCTAAATATTATGGGGAGAATTCTAGTAAATTTATGATGCCTCTCAGTGAGTAGCAAAGCCTGGGCAAACCAGGTTCCTGGTTTGATGACCAGCTTATGCTGAATTAGCTACTTTCATCCCAGGCATTGATAGCGGCATCACAAGCAACCTCAGCAACTCTTTGGTACAGAATGAGAAGAGTAACCAGGAAATGTGAGTGTCTATGTGAATATTGGGTAGGGACAAGATCAGGCACAGAAGTGATGTTCTCTCTCCCACCCCGTCCATGTTCAAATAGCCAACACACACACTGTTCAGCTTCTCGTTTCAGTGAAGGTCACTTGGGCAAGTAACCAGAGGCTGACATCTGTCCCAGGAATTTTTTTTTGTTTCTCGTCGCTGATATTTTAAACCATGAATGATAACGGCATAATAAGTCACATTCCAATCAGGCCTTATCATTATCACTAGGCTAGGTGTAATATTTCTGGCTGCCTCCAAAATGTCTTGTGACAAGAGCAGTTGTTCTGTTTGATGGGAACTAAGATAAACAGGAGAAGCAAGCTCACAGCAAAACCAGGACATGTGGACTCATCCGTACAAATGTAGAATGTATCCTTCGCTTTTTCCACAGGAGTAGTGCCAGAAGATGTTGAAGTAGGGATGTAAAATCAGATGTACCAAGTACTGGTAGTACAATTGTTCTCTTGCATTCTCTCTTTCTCACACGGTCTCTTGTCACGTTGCTCCCTCTCTCCCTCAAGGATACTTTTCACAAAGCTTTCCATGTGACCTAGGGCTCATTGTGCAGACCCTCATGAACCTAGGCTTTCTGCTTTATTCAACACAGTCCCCAGTTTAAGAACAGTCCTGCCATTACTAATAGCACCCAATAACTTAAAGATCAGTGCTCTTCTATTTAGTTCATTTAGATATATAAGTGTGGTTATTACTGCCATTTTTATGATTGGACAGCTCAACTTACTGCTGATGTTTCAACTCGTTGGATTGGAAAATATTTACCACCCCAAATGGTAGAATGTTTAATGCTCAGACCATGTCAAAAGTGCCTTTATAAGCCCAACTGTAAATATAGAGCCCATGCTAGATATATAATTGTGACGTCTACTCGAAAAACATGAAAACTGGAACAAGGCTATTTCTGTGCTATCATCTGGTTGTTCAATTTGGACACTTATGAAATACAGTTGTGTTCCTTGTTCACTTGGCTTTTAGACAAATGGCTAGGGTGAGCACTGCTACCTATAGTCTCTGACCTTACAGTAAAACAGTCAAATATTGTTGGCTATTTCAGAGTAAGTAATATTCTAGATGGCTTTTTTGTGAAACTTTATATCAAATGATATTTTTTTGAATTTACTGGCTGGAAACCCCTGACGATTGATTTAAAAAAAAACTAAAGCCACATTCCAGTGACTTGGAATCATAATCAAAGATGGCTGCACAGTTGTATCACTGTACATTCTACATCCTAAAACCATTGAAATTGAGACAGCCATTCTGCAAAGTTGCACCAGGAACCAGGAACGATGGCCTCGAAAGAGTATGAATGGGGGCCATCTCCTATTCCACTAATAAAGCGTCCAGACAATCACCTGAGTACTCAACTGGGTGGAGACAAACCATTCAATATAATCACTAGGACAATGGGACTCTGGCTGAGAGAGGAATTCCCAGCCGTGATCCAATCATGTTATAACTGGAATACATTAACCATGATCATATTTTGGTTACTGGGCAGTTAAAGAGAGAAGGCCATGTGACAAGCCAACACTTTGAGTGTTTAAGCAACTGTTTTCTCTATAGAACAGGACAAGCAACTGAGACACTGAGTGGGTTGCTTCTCTCTCTCTGTCTCTGTCTCTTTCTATCCAATTTGCAAGCTTTGAACCCTGTCTGCTGATTTTGACTATCCACGTGCCACAAATAGAGATTTTATAAAAACTCAATGCAGCACTGCTGTCTCCGGAAGAACAATTAAATCAACCATCTACACCTTGTTACAAGGATGTTTAGAATGTAAGGCTTTTAAAGATACAATTTCTAATTATCTAGATTTCTAAAAGAATTGAACCATTTACAGATAATGACGAAACTGCTCAGACAACTACAATACACACAATTTTGCTTTACCCCAAGTGGGATGAAAAGCAGATACTCAACCACCTGGGGAGTGGATAAGCCCCCATCCTCTGTTGGCTTCACACAATCCTTAGACTGTTTCTGAGATGTGACATCAAAATGCAATTACCTGTTCTGAAACAAAAACTGCCGATGGCATGAACTGATAGAATTTCTCTGCAATATACAGCCAGTAAGGTACTTTAAGGACTGCTTACCAAGCAGGAATGAGAGAACAAAAGACAGTGCTATACTGAACACATGCTGTTGAAGCCTTCTGCCTCTCCCTCTCAGAAATATTGTGCCCATTTTTGCAAAGTAACCATCCTGAGAAGAGAAATTAACTGTGAATCGAGACCATTTTAGGAAAAAACATGGAAATCTGCACCGTACAACTACACCCAGGAAGACAATTGAACAAAACAAAACAGCCACAACGTGGAATCACTGCATCAAGACCAGCCAAGGAACAGCTAACTGTATCCTCCTCTGTTTCATTTTTCATGAGCTGTAAAAATCATATAAGCTCTTACTCTGCTCCCTGTACTGGTATGTGTGTGTATGGGCCCAGCCAAATGCTTGTGATGTATACCCTTTAACTTAAATGGACTTAAAGTAACAAGTAGAGGAAACAGTGCTCGCTGTCATTGAAGCTGCCATGACTGAGACCTTGGCCAGCAGTACTTCTGAAAGCATTGAAGGTGACAGTATGCTCATAATTAATTCTCCTTCTCACATCCCACTTCCCTGTCATCCCACAACCTTTTCTGATTTACAAGCTGCAGGTGATGTAAACACATCCTATCAACATACTGGGGGTTACCATTAACCAGAAACTGAACGGGACTAGCCTTATAAATACTGTGGTGACAAGAGCAGGTCAGAGACTGATGTAGCGAGTAACTCACCTCCTGTCTCCCCGTGGCCTGACCACCATCTACAAGGCATAAGTCAGGAGTGTGATGGAATACTCCCCATTTGCCTGGATGAGTGCAACTCCAACAACACTCAAGAAGTTCAGCACCATCTAGGACAAAGCAGCCTGCTTGATTGGCACCCCGTCCACCACCTTCAATATCCACTCCCTCCACCACTGATGCAAAGTGGCAGCAGTGTGTACCATCTACATGATGCACCACAGCTACTAACCAAGGCTCCTTCAACGGCACCTACCAAACCTGCAACCTCTAAAGGCAAGGGCAGCACCACTACCTGGAAGTTCCCCTCCAAGCCACTCACCAGCCTGACTTGGAAATATATCACTGTTCCTTCACTGTCACTGGGTCAAAATCCTGAAACTCCCTTCCTAAAAGCACTGTGGGTGTACCTACACCACATAGACGGCAGCGGTTCAAGAAGGCAGCTCACCACCACCTTCTCAAGGGCAGTTAGGTCTGGGCAATAAATGCTGGCCCAGCCAGCGGCGCCCACATTCCACGAAAGAATTTTTTAAAAGCCTCTTGCTTTCCCCCCCACCCTCAGCATGAACCTTGTGCCTTGTTCAGAGCTCTGAAGAAGGGTCACACAGACTCAAAACGTTAACTCTGTTTTTCTCTCCACAGATGCTGCTAGACCCGCTGAGCTTTTTCAGCATTTACTGTTTTTGTTTCAAATTTCTAGGATCTGCAGTATCTTGCATTAACCATTGTGACCTTCTCCTTTCAGATCCCCAAGAACTATTACCTAGCCAGACAGTGGTGCAGGGGCAAGAAGCAGGAATAGAACAAAGAGAGTGATGGGTTTTTTTTGGAAAAATATACTTTATTCATAAAATATCTGAAAGAACATTACAAAACATTTCAAATTGGCCATCACAAAAAGTGCAATCAGATTCATGTTTCCCACATGGATCACGAGGTGCTTCAACACAATCAACGAATATTTCAGACATTTCAATATGGCAATTACAGACAGTCAGACAAAGCAATGATATTGGAGTTATCGACATACATCATGTTGCACTCTGAGGTGCTTCAGTACAATTATAATACATTTAGTATTCACTACTTACATTCATTGTGAGTCATACAGCCCGAGGGGCTCTAAACAGTTCCCAGCCCCTCATTGTACTATGGCAGAAAGGTCTTAGACAACGACCTTTCTCCATTGCACCTTTGCGGCAGCTGTCCCAAGCTTTAGTGCGTCCCTCAGCACGTAGTCCTGGACCTTGGAATCTGCCAGTCTGCAACACTCGGTCGGGGACAACTTTTTGTGCTGGAAGACCAACAAGTTTCAGGCAGACCAGAGTGTCTTTCACCCAGCTGATGATCCTCCAGCTGCAGTAGTAGTCTCGGTGTGTGTCCCTGGGAATAACCCGTAGAACACAAAGTCCTGTGTCATAGCACTGCTCGGGATGAACCTTGACAAAACCACTGCATCTCTTTCCAGATCTTCTTTGCAAAGGCACAAACCACAAGGAGGTGAAAAATGGTCCCTTCCTGACCACAGCCACCTCGAGGGCAATGTACAGAGGGGGTGAGACTCCTGGCGTGTAGGAAGGATCTGACAGGGAGGGCCTTTCTCACCACCAGCCAAGCTACACATTGGTGTTTGTTGGAAAGTTCTGGTGATGACGTATTCTGCCAAATGATTGTGACTGTCTGTTCAGGGAACTATCCGACAGGATCCACCATCTCCTTTTCCCTCAGGGCCTCTAGGACGTTACGTGCTGACCACTGCCTGATGGACTTGTGGTCAAAGGTGTTTCTCTGCATTAATTTTTCCATGAGGCACAGGTGATACGGCATGGTCCAACTACTTGGAGCATTCCACAGCAGCGTGACCAGACCCATCCTTCACAACACCGGGGACAGGTAGAACCTCAGCACGTAGTGACACTTGGTGTTTGTAAAAAAAGAGATAAAATGAGGACTCGAAACATCAACTCTTTTCTTCTCCACCGATGCTGCCAGACCTGCTGGGTTTTTCCAGGTAATTCTGTTTTTGTCTTGGTGTCTGTATACTGAAGGTCTATGCACAGCTTGATACAGCCACACACAAAGGTGGCCATCAGGATGAGGGCGATGTTGGAGGCTTGTACATTGTATCCCTTCGAACAAGATCTATTTCCGACCTTCAGATAAAGCGAAAGATGGTTCAGGTGATTGCTACCTTGCAAGAGTGAGGAATGGGCCAGACCTGCGCCACATACAGCAACACCAAGTGTGCCTCACACCTGATGACCAGGTTCTTACCCACAATGGAGAGGGACCGTCGCTCCCACATGTCCAATTTCCTTTTCACCATAGCCACTTGCCCTTCCAGTTTCTAACGCATGCCCTGGTCCCTCCTAACCATATCCCCAGCACCTTCAGGCTGCCTTACCTGACAGCGAAGGGGAAAAGGATCAGAGTGATGATGGAGAAACAAATTTGCAGCTGCTAGTACAAACACTAACAGTGCACATACTTTAGAGGCTAGCTCAGAGTCAGAGGATCTGTATTTAGGTGAGAGACCCAACATAGTGGGCTGCAGCCACGGGGCAAGGGGAAGGGTAGAGAAGGTGCCACTCACTAGAGAGTGAGATCATATGCAGGCTCCACTGCTGAAGTATAAGTTGAGGATTTTGAGGAGATAAACTACAGAAAAAGACTGATGGGTATGAGCAATGAAATGCTTGGTACATTGGCAGGCCTGTCAGAAAGCCTGCGTTCAATGTCAAGGAGCATAGAGGAGTCCGGCTCCAACCTGACTTGGAGCTTTGCTTAGAGCACAGAGCCCTTTGTTTCCATTGTAGAAGGTTATAGTCAACCCCATTACCACATTGGTGGGCCCAACCATCATGTAGCACCTAGTTGGCAATGTACAGCTTCCATTGCTTCACAAGCAGAAATCCCCTAAAGCCTAAATGGAATCTCAGACAGTGGTCATGCAAGCTCAGCTTGTTGCTACAATAACTCTCACAGCTGCAGATCCAAGGGCTCAATGAGGCTTGTAGGGTGACATAGTAGTACAGCAATATGTCCTCTAACAAATCACTAGGATTGCTGAGGCCCTGCCCTGCGAGAGTGGTAGCGATGCCGTAGAACACAAACCTGCTGTCCTTTCTCAGAAAGGCAACATTCATCCTCCCACCCCTGCCAATCCACCAGCTCCTTGCTGTAGTCTTATGTCAAGCCAGCGCATGCCAATGTGGTACCGTCTGAAGCAGGACTTGCAAGGCCCAGAAATTCTCGAGGTCATCTTCCAAGGCCATTTGCAGTCTCCCCCACTGACATTCGCCACACATGCTGCGAACACTGGGGTCAAACTGGGTACAAGCAATAGGCAGACAAAGACACTGAAGACAGACACCAAGTAATACCTAAGGGTGATTAAGTTGATTTTTATATAGAATAGTGAATGGTTTGAGTGATAAAGTTGGTTTGAGCAATTTGTTTTGAGGTGGCTTTAATCTCTGCATTGTTGATGATCCCTCTAAATAGTGCCTTCCTTCTGCTCAAAATGCAGTCACTGTGCAAGATTAAGAAAGGACAATACCTTGGGCTTTGAATACTGCACTGCTGTTGTTATTATTAGTATTACACCCTGACGGATATGACAAATTTCCCATTCTGCATACTTTTGGTGCACATTCCCAGCACCTGTGCTGATGTCTGAACCAAAATGGTGTCTGGTGTGGCCCACACCAGAAATGTTTGCACATGCCATGGGCACTGTTTTCAACCTGAAATGACACCTGTATCTCAAAAAATACGGGCACTACACAACGGATTTGGCTACCATAATTTCTTGGAACTTTTTATGAGCAGCTTCCAGTAAGCTCATTGATTTGTACCTCAATTTCACATTTGTCGTTGCATCCCAATTTAATTATTTACACCGTCTACTGTTTGTTTCAGACAAGTGCTCTGAACAACCATCAGATCACAATGTGAAATTCAGAGGCCTATTTCCTAGTTAACGCACAATGGGTGGCCTTACATTGATTTCTTTCCCTTCAATCTATAATTATCATCATGGTTATTGAACTTAATGCAAAGCACTTCAAATGTGTTTTTTTCTGAACATCAGTAGCTATTTTATTATAAAACTTGTTAAATAAATGCAAATTATTGTATCATAGAAATCAGGATAAGGAAAGGGAATATTGTGTAATGAGGACTTGAATGAAAGTGAAATGAAAAACTGAAGAGACAGTAGGGATGTGTAAGAGGGGAAACAGCAGCTTAGAATCAAGAGAAGTCAAAGGTTAATAAATCAAGACAAAGGCTAATGGAAGGCAGAGAAAATAGAAAATAAGTGTATGGTAGTACAGAATTCGAGTATTGCTGAAAAAAGAACCATGTTGAAGCTTTTGTCTTGCAGTCATCAGGGTACTTCGCAAGAATACTGGTAAAGAGAAAAACAACAATTGATACTGTATAAATTGTACTGTATACTGAAAGCACTGCCAACTGATTGGTTGGCAAGTGGACGCTGATTGGTAGAGGTGTTGCCATGGAGAATGCACCAATTGATGGTGATTGACAGTTAACTGCCAAGCAATGTTTGAAACTTAAACCAGGCAACTTGACCTTGATTGGCCAAGGCATTGCCCTGAGGAATGAGTCAGCGAATGGCTGGTATTCTAACGAAGTGTCCTGATGAGTGTCAGATGAAAAGCTTCAACATGTCTCTTTTTTCAGCAATACTCAAACTAGAAAATGCAAAATATCCCAAAAACTTCTAGAAACAAAATTAATAGTTACGTGAGAAAATGTGGGTTAATAGAGAAAGCTAGAATGGATTTGTTAAGGGCAAATCACGTTTAACTAGTTTTCTTGAGTTTTTTGAAGAGGTTACGGAAAAGGTTGATAAGGTTAGTACTGTTGATGTGGTGTATATGAACTTCCAAAAGGCATTTAATAGAGTGCCACACAACAGACTTGTGAGCAAAGTTATAGCTCATGCAATAATGGGGACAGTAGCGACATGGATACAAAATTGGCTGAGTGGCAGGAAACAAAGAGCAGTCGTTAATGGATGTTTTTCAGACTGGAAGAAGGTTTTTATTGGAGACCCTCAAAGTCAATGTTGGGACCCTTGCTTTTCATGATATAGATGAATGGGCTAGACCTTGGTGTAAACGGTGCAATTTCAAAATTTGCAGATGATATGAAGCTAGGAAGCATTGTGAACTGTAAGAAGGATAGTGTAGAACTTCAAAAGCACATAGACAAATTGGTGGAATGGGCGGACAAGTGGCAGATGAAGTTTAATGCAAAGATGTGTGAAGTGATTCATTTCGGTAGGAAGGATGAGGAGAGACAATATAAAATAAAGGGTACAATTCTAAAGGGAGTGCACGAGAAGAGAGACATGGATACATACATGCATATGTCATTGAAGGTGGCAGCACAGGTTCAGAGAGCAGTTGATAAAGCATTTAGTGTCCTAGTCTTTATTAATAGGATCATTGGGTACAAGAGCAAGGAGGTTATGTTAAACTATATGAAACACTGGTAAGGCCTCAGCTGCATATTGCATCCAGTTACGGGTGCCACTCTTTAGGGATGGTATGAAGGCATTAAAGAGTGTGCAGAAAAGATTCACGAGAATGGTTCCAGTGATGAGGAGGTTCAGTTACATAGATAGGTTGGAGAAGTTGGGACTGTTTTCCTTAGAGAAGAGAAGGTTGAGAGGAAATTTGGTAGAGGTATTCAAAATCAAGAGGGATCTGGGCCGAATACATAGGGAGAAACTGTTCCCATTGGTGGAAGGATTGAGAATGAGATGGCACAGATTTAAGGTAGTTGGCAATGGAGACATGAGTAGAAACTTTTTCACACAGTAAGTGGTTAGGATCTGGAATACGCTGCCTAAGAATGTGGTGGAGGCAGGTTCAATTGAAGCTTGCAAGGGGGAATGGGATTATTATCCAAAATGGACAAACGTGCAGGGTTATGGGGAGAAGGAGGGTATGGCATAAGGTGCATTGCTCATTTGCAGAGCCAGCACAGATGCGATGGGCTGAATGGCATCCTTCTGTGCTATAACAATTCTGTGATTCTGTGATCTTGTATTAGATTTTTCTGTTCTGTGATTGAATAGGAAAGCACCCAGTAAAGTATAGGATTCATCTTGATTCCTTTGCACTTGTGCATCTATGTATACAGGAGATAAGACAGGAAAATCAGCCAGAAAGTATTCGGGGTGCAATATGTTATATGAACCTAAATGTCATATTTGAACTCAATATGAGCTTTCAGCCACACATTCACGGCATCAATAAGGCCAATTATTTCACTTCCATAACATTACCTGTCATCTGCCCTAATATCTCCTTATGGTCCAGTGCCATATTTTGTTTTATAATCTTCCTGTGAAGTATCTTGGAATGTTTCATTACATTGAAAACACCATACAAATACAAGTTCTTATTGTACCATAGAAATCGGAAAAAAGGAACAGGCAGTGCTCATTGTATTTTGTTCTGCTTTTCCATTTACATTTTTGCCAGTTTGCACAATTATGTGTGGATAAATAAAAGCAATCATTTTCAAACTGGCAAACATTAAAGAAACAATTGGGCTAAATTTGTAATTGTTGGGGAATTCATTGACAGTTTGGGACTAAACATTAGCATGTTATCCTCTGAAAAGCATCACCTCTCATCTCTCTTTTTTTCCATTCTGTCTCAAGACATGTTCAATCAATGCTGTCAAGGCATTCTTAAAAGGTGCTGAAAATCTGAGGAAAGTTTTTAAGAGGTGTGGGTTTGATTAAAAATAGTGTTTGGAGAACCTCTTCTCATGGGAAGACCACAAACAATATCATGACACATTTGTGCTGGAACTCGCCCTTGTTTCTTTTGTCTAAAATTTCTTCATTGTGCAAACAATGCACGTTTTTCTCTGATCTCCTTCCCCAAGCAAAACTGGCTTTGCCAAACATTTTTTTTCTTTCCTGAAGACCATGTCCCTTTAAAGCTGTACTGTTGGGATAAATTTGAGTGCTAAGTGAGTCTTTTTCAGTCAACTTGCAGAAAATCACATCAAGAAAACCATTGCAAACAAGAAAAGCTTTTTGACTGAGGTTTTGCTTTGCTGGTCATTGTGGTGAGAAGCAACAAAGTACAGGACATCATCTGAAGGATTTGCTCAAGCCAGGTACTTGTACACAGTGATTAACAAGTACATTAGGCACTATAGATTGAGGCTGCAGTTGCACTGCCACTTTTGCCCCACAGAAAAGAATGTGGTGATATCAGAGACATAAGCGAGCAAGTTCATGGTTTTTGAGTGCTGCACAAATGTTTTTTCAGCTTTCCCTTTCACTTGAAATGCATGTATTCAGACTGAGGTATGCATGAACTCGTAAACAGGACTGTAGCATGGACAAGAGTACTTGCACTCCCAGTGAATATGAACAAGCTTTAGAATCATTGAAATTCATGAGCAGACGTGTAGTCTGGGAAGTATTGGGAAGGTTTTAACGAAGAGCAAGTGTTAAGAAAATGAGATCTAGAGAACCTGAGCTCTTCATTCTAGGGATTAGGGCTGAATTTATAGAACTATGCAAAGTATTAAATGGCAAAAATGTCAATCTAAAATATTACTTTATGGCCATTCAGACCAACGAACAGAAGAGCATAAAGTTAAATTCGTGACAAGAAAATGTAAAGCTTGATCAAGTTTCTGCTTACTTGTGTTAATTATATTTGTGCAATCAGAGCAAAATTGGCCAAACCAACACAAAAAGGTTGGGGAATTTTAGAAGTAAATGGATTACATCCAAAACCATTTAGAATTGTCTTCTCCATGGGCAGAAATTTTCGCTTGGCAGGCACACACCCGTCCCACTTGAGTTTGAAATGACACGCGCTGATGTTGGCCAAGCATGCAGTCACGTGATAGTTCGGTCAGTGGGTGTGTGCCAGAGCCAGCAGCACGCCCGCAGACAATTAAAAGGCCCATTAAGGCCATTAATTAATGTAAATTTTTCACTGCCTGTCCAACCTAACGGTTGGCGGGAAGGCGAAAAGACCAAGCGGCCTTTGCATATATTTGGAAACCTCATCCATGGGCGGGATGAGATTTCCAAAAGCAAATAAAAATGAAATAAATACTTTAATTTTTCATTAATAACATGTCCCTGCTCATGTGACAGAGTCACCTGAGGGGACATGTTTTCTTACATTTTTATTTTCTTTATTACTTTTTTTATTATCTCTTCATCTCTCTGAGGCAGCTCATCCTTTCTCACCAGCATGAAATCGCGGTGAGGTGCTCATTGTGGGCAGCTGTCGGCTACCTGCCCACCCCCGCCAAGCCTGCCTGCCCGCCCGCCAAGGGCAAAATTCTGCCCCATAACCTTTAATGTTGGTTCAAGGTTTAATTTTCCCACAATCCAGCTGCGTACCCCACCCACCCATGATCGAAATTGTGAGATTCCACTGATGCTATTGGTTTGGGAAAGCTCTTTAAGTTATTAACAAAAAATATTTAGCTCACTAAGAAACTGACTAGCCTGTGCTAATGAAACTAATAAAACTATAACAGTATGGTCTCATAACATCATTTTCGTGACTTTATATCAGGCTGTTCACAGTTGAAAGTCTGAACAGTATTTAAAAAACTGCCCATTGCGTCTGAAAACATGTTTTCAACTGCGTTAATAAAACTAAACTTGGTTTCTACTCTTAAATGCACCAAGGAATATTTTCTCATGGAAAGAAAATAAAAGTAACTATTACATCCTAACACGCTGTCCAAATGAGCTGGTTCTTGGAAGGCTTTATGCTGAGGTTGGTTATACAAATGAGATTTTTGCAGAAGTTTGAAGCCTAACCCAACCAATACAATTTCAAATGCATTGCCAAGCACAATTTCCCACTTACACTCAAAACAGAAACTATCTGTCAGTTAAATCTATGCCCAGTCCTTTTGCAAGTTCTTTTTCTCTAGGATTACAAGATTGACTGTCACTCTACATAGTTTCTTATGGCAGCTGGCAATAAGAGCAAGAGACTCTCCTGTCAGCCAGAATTGTGTGGTAGCTGCAGCGCATCAGCCTCCCCACATTAAAAGACTCCTCACGCGGGTTCTTACCACGGGGTGTACTCCATGGCAAGCATCCTCCTTGCTTCGAGGGACTGTCAGAAGAAGATAGTTTCTGAATTCAATTTATGGTTCAAATTTTAGTATTCAGAATAGGATGAATAGCCTACAGTATTGTGACTGAAAGTTCCCTTTACTTACCATCACACTACAGCTGATCAGTACATAGTAGAATGTAGTCAGTCAGTCGATGAAGCTGCTGCTTCTGTCTTCTCTTTGTTCCGCTTCCTGGTGACTGTAAGGGCTAACACGGATCATTCTTGCCCTTCAAGTTTTATATCATCAGAGGGGTGTGCTGGAGTCTTCCTTTTGAGTGTTATTGGAGCTCGTTGGTCAAATGCACCTCATCTATTTGCTTCAAAATACAGTCCATCTTCTCCTCCAATTTCCAGCTCTGCTGATTTTTAAAAATTGTTTTCATGGGATGTCGGTATTGCTGGAAAAGCTAGCACTGTTCATCCTTAATTGCCCTTGAGAAGGGAGTGGTGAGCCACCTTCTCGAACCACCACAATCCATGTAGTGTACACATCAGCTGTATTCTTTGTGATTTCCAACCCCCACGTAGTTCTCAGTGCTTTTGTATATCTTCTTATTGGAATCAGTGTTGGACCTAACAGCTTTGCAAATCAGCACTTCCATCCTGCAGACAGACCCGTTGTGCTGATCACCAGGTGGATTGACTTCTTGCCTCTACAGAATGTCTTCACCTCGAATGTCAGGCTGACAAGGCCTGCTGGATCTTTCTGAATTAGATCTTGTCCAATTTTGATTGCTCCCCAAGCCTTGGCTTCAGCTGAATTTAACTGCAGCTGCATCTCTATCTATGCCACAGCATTTATTCAGTACTGAACATTTGAAATGACCTATCACATACTGGACAACAGTGAGATGAAATAGTTAATAGACCAGCCTGATGGGCTGATCAGCCTTTTCTCATTCTTGCCTTTTTCTTCTGCTCTTAACTCTGATCTGCTGTACACTTGAGGGTGAACCAGTGTCCAGTCAAAAGGTGCAATTTAACTTGACCCTAGGTCTTCTGTATGCAGCACTACTTACTGGCTTGGGTCAATGACACATTGATCATGCTTTATTTATAGGGGGCAGTTCCTATTCAACTTCATTCCTATGTTATTCTTTGAGCTGCTGATATGCTCTGACATGGTATCAGTTCCATGTCAGGGTGAGCGAGGTGCAGCTGTAGAAACATTTTTAATCCATGAGAAGCATGAAGGAACAACAATAATTTCCCAGCAATTAAATCAAATAGTTTGCAATGAATGAGTCAATCATTAATACTTCAGTATGACCATTACTGAGCATCAATATCGGAGTTCACTGGCTCTCACCATCTTCAGTAACATTTTACTGATAAAAAGAGGTGATGAATCTGCTTCCAGACACTCCACAGTATGTATAGATACCTGCTTAAAGGCTGTAACCCTATCCTGATTTTCACATGACGGTTATAAATTGTTGAAGATTTGATCTATGCTCTGTAATGTTCAAAAACCCTGCAGTTAGACTTTAGCTCTAATGTACTCTGTGGTGCCATTGTAACCAATTGTGCTTTAAGGTTACAATCCAGCATGTAATTCAGTCCCATGTATCCATTATCCTGTTCAAAAAGCCTGGCAGGTCTCCAAATTGTCGCACATTGCAAGTCAGCACTTCTGTGAAAATAGTGGTGTTACGTCAAGTGATACCATCAAGGAAATTGACATAATGGCATTCAGGGTAGACTTGGCATCTTGAGCTACCGGGAAGGTGGCTACAATCTGATAGTTATGGAGATGGGATGTTAGGGACTAGTAGTAGAAGGGTTCACTGCCCAGGATCTGGGAGCACGGAAGGAAGTTGCTGAAGATCTGGGAACACAAAATGTTGGTTTAAAGGAACAGTGTGGCAGGACCATTAAGAAAAGGAATTCAGTGATCTAGGGCCATTGGAGAGAAAGGTCTCAGGCTCTGTGGCACTGGGGATAGTTCACATGTCACGGAGCCCTGGGAATGTAGCCTGGGGACAGTGGTTGCTGATTTGGCAATGGGAATTGGGGTGAGAAAGGAATGGAGGAGAAGGTTGTAGATAACATTAAAACAGTGTCTAGCAGGGTGTCTATCCCATGTAGCAGACACATGGGGTACCAGAGCCCAGTAGATGGGGCATCAAACAGAAATGAGCCCTGCTTGAAAGAGGTTTGTGCCAGTAAAGTAGCTTTGTAATGTAGTCACTGTTGTGAGATAGGAAAACAGAACAGCTAAGTTGCATCTCAAAAGAGATATAAAAAGAAATTTTCTTAACTTTATGTGGCAGTTGATGGATAAAAAAGCCCATTGTCCACACACAGGTCTGGATTTTCCGAAATTGCTGCTGAAACTTCGACTTTTTGCTTATTTGCCAAATTTTCTGTCCTGCCTGCAACGGATCCCACCCAAAATCCTGGCCATAGCCTATTGGGTTTCATGTCTAATCAATAAAGAAACCATTACAGAACCCATTGCTGTTTACAAATGTTGGGCGGAATTTTCCATGCCCGCTGGCTTCGGGCGTGGTAGGTGGTGCAAGCGGACAATATGGTGTCATCGATTTCATGACGACGGGAAGTCAGGTCGCGATTGTCCACTCAGCCTGCCAACGGCGGGCCACATTTCCCACCATCAGTTATTGGGAGCCTCATTGTGATACATCAGCATATCATTATCAGGTCATTCCGCCAGGCTCTTGCACCCCCACTGGATCGTCCATCCACATCAGTGGGAAAGCTCGACGATGTGTTTCACAACAGCACAGAGGCGATGTGCACTTGGTGGCTTGCACTTGGGTGAATTGGAGGTGAGGGCACAACAAAGTTCTGCAGAGCTCGCCAAGGTCGCCTGTTGCTTCAGAGGCACGGCAGGGGGTCAAGGCTGCTCTGCCTGGAAAGAGACTTTTGAGGGTGAGGGGGGAGGGGGGCAAGCGTAGCCTTGCTTCTGAGGCAACTTGTGAGGGTGAGGAAGAGCAGGTGGCAAGTGCCACCCTGCCTCGGAGGTGACTTTTGAGGGTGAAGGTGTACCGGAGCCAAGTGCAGCCTTACCGTTGAGCTACTTGTGGCGAGAGGCCAGTGCAGCCCTGCTATTGAGGCGACTGGCGGCCGTGGGGTGGTGGTTATGGGCAGCCCAGCCTCTGAGGTGACTGGTGGGTGGGGGGGGGTAGTTTGTGGTGGAGTAAGGGCAGCCCTGCTGTTGAAGGTAGCACACAAGCATTTGGGGTGGGGGTTTAGGGTGGGCAAGGCAAGTGGTCACGCATTCTGAAAACCTGTAGAAAGTGACAATCCTCTGTAGCTGAGACAGTTCAGGTGCAGCCACATTGATATGATTGGAGTTGGGCCTTTAGCTTATCTGCCCACTCAAGCAACACAGCGGCATCAAAGTGCCACCAAGTTCTCCAGAGCTTCACCCCTGCCACCGCAACACCACACCCCTCCCCCACCTCCCCCCCACCTCCCCCCCACCACCGCCGCCAGCACTTTAGTGGACTTCAGAGTAGTGGGACTGCATACGTTGTACAACCTCCTCGCTAAAGCTGGCCATAGAGCAGTCATTGCTGGAGGCTCTCACAGCCCCTTGCAAAGTCAGCATCCCGGTTTGGACCAGTCTCCCCCATGGTTCAAGCTAACAGGTCAGCCTTGCAGTGCACTAATCTCTGGTCATCCAAGTTGTGGCCAGCACTCTTCGTGAAGCGTTAAGTCGCACTTAACCAGGACAGGTTCTTTGTACACCCATGCTAACCATGTGTCTCTCTCTTTCATCCTGCAGGAGGAGTACATCAGGATCATGGGGCCTGGTGAACTAGCTGTATGCCTGATGGCCTACAGAGCATGAAAAAGATGGAGGAGAGAGTGCCTGAGGCTCCTGGCTGGACAGAGGCGGGAGCAGCAACCTCAGGAAAAAGGGGCAGCTCCCACACATGCCACCCAAAAGCCACAGTGAGCCGTCAGAGGCTGGTGCCTAGCTAGACCCAGTGTCTATAGATGCCGCCTTTCATTCCTGCAGCTGATTGAAAACCAGTGTTGCCGAAGACTGTGGTTGTTTAGGGAACTGGTTGGTCACATCTGCCATACTCCAGGGTCTGGCGCCACGGGGACATGGCAGGAATCCACTGCCAGTGGCAGTGAAAGTGACCGCGGCACTCAGTTTCTATGCCAGTGGCTCCTTTCAGGGTTCCACAGGTGACCTCTGTGGGATATCACAAACCTCTGCCCACAACTGCATCCATAAGGTCACAGCTGCCATCTTTGCAAGGGCACACAACTTTGTGCATTTTGCCCGGAACCAGGACAGCCAGGATGCAGGAGCAATTCGATTCACCAAGATTTCGGGTTTCCCACAGTTTCAGGGTGTGATTGACTGCACTCATGTGGCACTTAGACCTCCGTCGCAACACATGGTGGACTACATCAAGTGTACTGAATGTGTAGCCGGTGTGCAACCACCAGCAATGCATCCTGCAGGTATGCGCACAGTTTCCAAGTGGTGTGCACACGCCTACATCCTCAGTCGGTCACAGGTCTCTGGAATGTTCCAGGGTCCACAGAAGCTGCAGGGTTGGCTCCTCGAGTACAAGGGCTACCCGCAGAGGATGTGGCTGATGACACCCATGTGGCGGCCTCCAACTGCAGCAGAACGAAGGTATAACGAGTTTCATGCTGTAACTCGCAATTTGGTGGAGCAAACCATTGGGATGCTGAAGATGAGGTTCTGGTGCCTGGACCAGTCTGGAGCCCTGCAATACAGTCCGCAGAGGGTGTCACGCATTGTCGTTGTGGTCTGCTGTGCCTTTTACAGTCTGGCACTGCAATGGGGAGACGATCTGGCTGAGAAGGCAATGGAGGAACTGCACGTCTCCTCCAATGAGGAGGACACCAATGGGGATGAGGCTGAGGAGGACCTCGGAGGCAATGATGACAGGGATGAGGCCCTCACACAGGCTAGACGAGGCAGGTGTGCTCAGGAGGCCTTCATACCTCTAAATTTGTGGAGGATGATGACAACATGCAGTGAGGCGACCCCATAGTTCCTCACATCGCATTTGTGAATGTTTGACTCCAGTCTGGCTTATGGCAGAGCAAATACCCTCTGTGGGAATGCTCCTGTCATGGAGATGCTTGGAGGCCCTAATAGTCACTCGATTGCAGGAAGATGATGACAACATGCAGTGAGGACATTCCATAGATCTTCACACAGCCTCTGAGAATGTCTGACTCCTGTCTGGCTCGCTTTCGCTCCATGATCAGGGTCATATCATTGAAATGCAGTCATGAAACTTTAGAAGCATCTGGTGCTTTTGTCCGTCTTCAGCACCTGAGCCCTTCAGGAGCTGGAGCACAGCACCAGTGGTCACAGATGCTGAAGAGATGGGGGCCAGCCCCTCCATAAAGGCACTGAGAGCACACAGAGAGAATGACAGAACTCTGTGATGCCTACCCACTACATTCTGGCTACAATGACAAGCACCATCAAGGTGCAGGCATCAGTAATGTGTCCAGTGAGTGTGAGGCTGGCCCATCACTTTGGAACAGCCCAGGGAGGAGGTCCTGGACTGAGACACCTGCCTTTGTCTTGTGCAGAAAGGTTTCACATCTGAGTGACAGGAACACTGTTCATCAGAACAAGAAGCCATAGGCAAGGAGACATTCTTAAGAGTTTATTGACAATAAAGAACAATATGTACAAGTGATTAATGTCCATGCCCAGGCTGTGCAACTAATTCTCCTTAACCTTCCTAACCCTGCCACTATGTCTTGGTGCTCCCCAGACATCCACAGCGGAGTTGGAGGCAGCCTGCTAACTATGACACCCTGTCAATGATGACTTTGGCGGACGTACTCTGGAGGGTCGACACTTGGAGGGCCCTGGCCTGCTTTCAAGGTCCTGCTGTGTTGAAGTGACACCCTCCTCGACCTGTGAAGCTAGAGCTGCTGAAGTCACAGGAAGATGGGAGTTGGATGGGCGGGAAACTCTTGGAGTCACCTAGATGAATGGCCCCGGAGTGTGCACCTGTGGATCCTCCTCCCTGTGGGTGTCCGGGGACCCCAGGTTGACTCCTTGAGGAGCAGGGTAGTTGCCCAGCACACCTCTCGCGTACACACTATTGGAGGCCAACTATGGCATCAGCGATGGCGTTCAGGCCACGCAGCAGTGCAGGAGTGTTGTCCAGGACCAAGGTCTCCATGGCGGCCACCATCCTACCAGTGTTGGCCTCAGTGTGTTGGCATGCCGACACCTCAGACTGAAGGCAGACAGACTCCTCCATTGTGCCTTGTAATCTGAGGAGTGCAGCGGACATCCCTTCCTGTTGCTCCCTAGCTTGCCTTTGCAGCTCCAGCAACTGTGACATTACCAAGTCCAGAGGCTCGTCATCTGACTCAGACTCAGCAACGTTCTGGCCTCCAGCAGTCCCCTGAGTGCCAGATACCTGGGAAGTCCCTGCCGCCGCCGGCATTGGATCAGACAGTGCAAAGTGCTCACCAGATTGTGCTCTCGAGGCTACTCTAAAGCTAGATCCCACCAAGGTGTGTGTCTCTGCACTGGTGGAGGGTGTGGGTGAGTGCTGTAATGGGACTTCAGGGAGAGTGTCTCCAGATTCCTCTTCAGAGGTTTCTTCGGGGCTTGATTGGAGGCCCTGGGTCATGGACTTCATTGGCTGTCTGGCAGATGTGCCTGCGGAAGCAAGAGGAGATAATTAGTGCAAGGCAGTGCCCTGTGAAAGAGGACACATCACTCGTGACATGGTTGACTGATGGATGTTGCACTGCTGGATCCTCACTTGGTAGAGCAGCACTGACGTCAGCGCAGGAGCATTCCAGATCCTCGCTGGCCAGCTGGACGGCTCTGTTTTCAAAATCCGTAAGGACCTTGATTTCAGGCATTCTGCCACTGGTCTGTGACCTCTCCCTCTTGTGTGCCAGCTTGTCCTGCATGGTTAGAAATGGAGGAAGAGTAAGCAGGATGTCTGAAGGCCAGATGACAAGTATTCCTGCCCTGGTGGGTGTTTAGACAGGCTGAGGCTTTGAAGTAAAAACATCAGTGACGCAAAAGTCAATTCAGTGGGAAAATGTAAGAATTTTATTGTGATTTTTTTTTCTTGAATTTTGGGCGTTATGAATTTTAGATATGAGGAAAACATGACAAACTTCTTTTGAAAAAGATTTTTGAGGGTGTATATTTGTCTCGGAGTTAAAAGCAGCTTTTTTATTTTGGGAAATTCAATTAAAAATCTTTACATATGGAACTTAAATAAAGATTGTGATTTTAAAAGATACTGAGAACAGGAAGCAAAGTTTGTGGACAGGAAAGGCAACATTTTTAATCAATGACTCCTCAGCCTCCCAGGGTAATCCACTGGGGAGTTGAAACCAAGAGACCAAGTGACGCAGGACTAGTGGGCAGGAGAAAATTGCACCAAGTTACACAGGTATAGTTCAATCCTCATTTTAAATTCATACCTTATTTTTACATAATAACATATTATTGCTGGTAGTTAAGTGGAAAAACTCACAATAATTTGGAAATCAGAATTAGGTGGCTAGAGTTTCTCTGCAGGTACAGCCTGTGGAGGAGACATAAAATGGAGGCATTGGATGTGGTGGGATGGTACAGTGTACATGGGCAGTTTCCATTATTAATGAGGGAAGTTGACAGACGAGAGTGACAAAATGTGGTGGCAAGAAATAAGACTTAAAAGACAGGAATTTTAATACATAGACAGAAATGTTTTTGATGATCAATTTTCTTCTTATCCATTAAATCCATTACAGCACAGGAGGGTAGTTCCAAGTTGAATCAGTGGTTCCAGGTACTAGTCTCCATGACTATTGCCACTCCTGTCCAACTCCTGCATTCAGAGGAATTTTTAGGAATTTGCTGGGAACACCTCCAATACCTGCTGCCCAGTCATTTAGTAAATGATGTATAAGGAGTCCACTTTCTCTGATCACAATAGGACATGGAACAAAAACCAAAAATACCAGAAATGCACAGTCAACGTCCGAAAGGGAAGGTTTGACTAGTGGTGGGACCTTTCATGCGATGTGTCATTTCTCTCTTACTTGCGATACATTTCAGGCGTTTGGGGGAATAAAGCTCAACCACTATATGCACAGCTCCCTTTCAGCCTATCCTTTCACTTCTTCTCCTGGTCCAGTGAAGCTTGGAGATAGTCAACTGTTTTATTATAGTTTCTTGTATTTTCAGTGCTGCATCTTGAAAGAGGTAGAAATAAGAACATGGCCCAGAAATGAAGCCTTGTATGCTGCACAGTGAGACAAGAAACCATGAGCACACCTAATGCAACTTTCTTAAAAGCATTGTATCCAGGCCAATCCCCACCCACGCTCCCCCCACCCCCTCCCCCACCTCACCCTCTCCCCACTGATTAAACAATGGCAATTCTATTCATTGATGGAGGGTAACATTCCTCCAAAGAATGGGAGAAGCCATACCCCAGTAGCTGAAATAACATTAAATGGCAATGCAAAGTCATTCAGCAATTATTGCAGCATATGAAATTATTTTCAATATGGACATTTCCCCACAAGTCTTAGACTTGTAGAATATAAGAATATGAGAAATAGGAGCCAGCGTAGGCCATTTTCCTCCTTGAGCCTGCTCCACCTTTTGATATGACCAAAGGGTGACAAGTCCCCAGGACCTGATGGCCTATGCCCCAGGGTCTTAAAGGGAGTGGCAGCGGAGATAGTGGATGCATTGGCTATAATATTTCAAGATTCCCTGGATTCTGGAAATGTTCCAGTAGATTGGAAAAATGCTAACACAATGCTTTTATTCAAAAAGTAGGGGGGAGGTAGAAAGTAGGAAACTATAGACCAGTTAGTTTAACATCTGTCAGGAAATTGTTGGGATCCATTATTAAGGAAGTAGTAATGGAGCATTTGGAAAGTCAAAATGCAATCCATCAGAGTCAGCATGGTTTTATGAAGAGTAAATCATGTTTGACTAATTTGCTAGAGCTCTTTGAAGATGTGACAAGCAAAGTGGATAATGGGGATCCTGTAGATATAGTATATCTGGACTTCCAGAAGGTCGTTGATAAGGTGTCACACAAAAGGTTAATACACAAGATAAGATCACATGGAGTTAGGGGTAATATGTTAGCTTGAATAGAGGATTGGCTAACCAACAGAAAGCAAAGCATCGGGATAAATGGGTCTTTTTCTGGATGTCAAGATGTAACTAGTGGGGTGCCACAGGGTTCGGTCCTTGGGCCCCAGCTACTTACAATCTATATTAATGACTTGGATTCAGGGGTAGAAGGTACTATAGCTAAATTTGCAGATGTCACCAAAATAGGTGGGAAAGTAAGTTGCAATGAAGAAATAAGAAATTTACAAATGGACATGCACAGGTTATGTGAATGGGCCAAAATTTGGCGGATGGAGTTTAATGTGGATAATTGTGAGGTTATCCAATTTGGTCGGAAGAATAAAAGGGCAACTTATTATTTAAATGTAGAGAAACTTCAGAATGCTTCAGTACAGAGGGATCTGGGTGTCCTTGTGCATGAATCGCTGAAAGCTAGTATGCAGGTACAGCAGGTAATAAGGAAGTCAAATGGAATTTTGGCATTTATTGCTAAAGGAATAGAGTCTAAAAATAGGGAAGTGTTGTTGCAACTGTACAAGGCATTGGTGAAACTGCACCTGGAGTACAGTGCACAGTTTTGGTCCCCTTACTTGAGGAAGGATGTAGTTGCATTGGAGGCGGTTCAGAGGAGGTTCACTAAATTGATTCCAGAGATGCGGGGCTTGTCTTATGAGGAGAGATTGAACAGTTTAGGCCTATACTCGCTAGAGTTTAGAAGGATGAGAGGAGATCTAATTGAGGTACATATGATGCTGAAGGGGATAAACAAAGTAGACATGGAACAGATGTTTCCCCTTGTGGGGCATTCTAGAACAAGAAGCCATAGTTTTAGGCTAAGGGGTGGTAGATTTAAATCAGAAATGAGGAGGAATTACTTTTCTCAAAGGGTTGTGAATCTGTGGAATTCACTACCTCACGGTGCAGTGGTTGCAGGGACGCTGAATAAATTTAAGGAGGAGATAGATTTTTAATTAGTAACGGGTTGAAAGGTTATGGGGAGAGGGCGGGAAATTGGAGTTGAAGCCGAAATGCGATCAGCCATGATAGTAATGAATGGGGGGTCAGGCTCGAGGGGCTGCATTGCCTACTCCTGCTCCTAGTTCTTATGTTCTTAATCTTCTACCCCAGCTCTGCCTTCCCACACTATCCCCATATCCCTTAATCCCCTCAGTATGAAAGATCTATCAATCTCAGTCTTATAGTCAGTGATTGAATATCCACAACCCTCTGAGGTAGAGAACTCCAAAGGTCCACAACACTTTGAATGAAGAAATTTCTCCTCATCTTAGTTTTAAATGGCTGACCCTTTATTCCGAAGATTGTAACCCCCCAGATCTAAACTCTCCAGCTAACTACCCTATTAAGCCCTTAAGATTTTTGTTTCAATGAAATCACCTTTCATTATTCTACAGTCTAGGGAATTTGGCCTCATATTCTACTCAATCTCTTCTTATAGAACAATCCCCTCATCCCAGATATCAGTGTATATATTCTTATATTTATTCTTGGGGTGTGGGCTTTGCTGGCTAGGCCAGCATTTATTGCCCATCCCTAAATGCCCTTGAGAAGGTGGTGGTGAGCTGCATTCTTGAACCTCCACAGTCCCTGTAGCTACTCTCACAGTTTTGTTAGGGAGGGAATTCCAGGATTTTGACCCAGCAGCTCTGGAGGAACGGTGATATATTTCCAAGTCAGGATGATGCATGGTTTGGAGGGGAACTTCCAGATGGTGGTGTTCCCATGTGTCTGCTGCCCTTGTCCTTCTGGATGGTAGTGGTCATAGGTTTGAAAGGTGCTGTCGAAGACCTATGGTGTGCCCCTGCAGTGCATCTTGTAGATGGTACACACTGCTGCCACTGTGCATTGGTGGTGGAGAGAGTGAATGTTTGTGGATGTGGTGCCATCAAGCAAACTGTTTTGTCCTGAACGGACAAGCTCCTTGAGTGTTATGAGAGTTGCACCCATCCAAGCAATTGGAGAGTATTCCATCACACTCCTAACGTGTGCCTTGGAGATGGTGGACAGGCTTTGGGGAGTCAGGACGTGGGTTACTCACCGCAGACTTCCTAGCCTCTGACCTGCTCTTGTAGCCATGGTATTCATTGGTGAGAGAAACACATCTTTCTGTATCCATGATGATTTCACACTGCTGCCTTATTTCTTTTCTTTTCTCAAACTGGCCATTTGCAAAAATGACATTCACGTGTGAAATGGTGCATTGTGAGGCAAGTATTTACATCCAGACTCTCAGCCATTGGACTAAAGCAACAGATAGACTTAGCTACATTCATCTTTAATAAGAAGTGAGTTGCTTCTGCATTTAAGAAGAGTGAAAGAGTTTGACTCTTCATAGTGGGCCTGCTTAAAAAGGCTATGTACAAAATGCAGTGGTACTGCTCTACCAACATCTAATTCAGTTTTATCATATGCCACATTTAAAAAATAGCAGTTTATGGAACAAAAGAATTACTCAAAACTGTTTAGGTTCTGATCCTAGTGCCACTGATGCTTGATTAACAAGTAATTTTTAGAGAAATGCTATTTTATGATTTAACCTGAGTTGTGGACCCAGACACTGCCATTGTCAGATAAACAAGAGTTGGAAGAGCCAGGCACCGTTGCTTTTATGGCTGAAGGAAATGTGAAGGTTGAAGTTTACAACCAGGTTCAATCATGCTGAATCCTCAGCAGGTCCTATTCACGTTAATATATTCGCAAACTCTGCTTTTACATGACAAAGTGCACTGAAACTATTGGCGATCACTTTTGGCAGCAAACACTAGGCAAAACGTTTTTCAGTCTAATGCAAAGTGCGCAAGTAAATAAAACCAATTGAATGCCTAGCTTACTCAAGATCTGAAGAATACTCAGTAACTCGAGTAATTTTAAAAGATTTGCAGCTATTAATTTTGCTACAAATGGCATTTGCAACATGTTCATGAACTATGATTCTATTGCTGGCAGAGGGATTGGAATTTTCTGTAAATTGTGGAAACAGTATTAGCAGCAGGATTTTGTTTTTATTTAGCAAGTCATGGGAGTTTTATTTTTGTACTGAGTCATGGATATTAGTTAAGCCTCCACATTCACTCTGTGGCCATAACATTCCTTGGCGAGAAAATGCTTTGGGATTTTTTTCTACATTAAATGAAGCATTTAAGGGGAAGCTAAATAAACATGAGGGAGAGAAGAATAAAAGCATATGTTGATAGGGTTAGATGAAGTTAAAAAGCAAGGAGGTTCATGTGGAGCAGAAACACTGGCCTGGGGCTGTTAGGCCAAATGGCCTTTTTCTCTGATGTACATTCTGTGTAATATTATATGTGAAGCTGCTTCAAACTCTTCAAAATCAACCATGACATGGTTAACCATTAAATAATAATCAGTTACTGGAATGGGCATGTCACCATAGTTATCTGCAGTCCTTCAATGGCTGGCTAAGGCTGGCTCAGTGACAGCAATCATACCATTAAATCAGAAGGCCATTGGTTTGAGACCCACTACAGAAACATGAGCTCAAAATTTAGACTGGCACTCCAACACAGTACTGAGGGAGTGCTGTGTGATCAGAACTGCTGTATTTCATAATCACATTCCTCTTTGTGGGACCTTGCTGTGTACAAATTGGCAGCTGCATTTCCTGAAATTATAATAGTGCCTACACTTGCAAAGTAATTCATTTGTGTGAAGCACTTTGGGACATCCTGAGCTTGTGAAAGGCACCGTGTAAATTTAAGTTTTTTTTCCTTTTGCTTGTTTTATTATTGATATATAAGGAAGAATGTTCTAGTGTCCATTGAGATGTGCTTGGAAGAGGGGAGGTGGTGGGGGTGAGGAGGGTGAGGGGTTAGGGTGGGTGGTGGCGGTGGTGAGGACTGGTAAAGTACTGGGAAGCTATGTCAGGCCAGCTCCCCGAAGCCTTCACACATCCGAGGGTAGCTTTCCAGGCATGGGCTGGGAAGAAAGTCAGCGCCACTGATTTGGACAGCCAATTAGGACAATTAAGGCCCGAGTTAGGGGCCATTTTACAGAGACAACAGCAGTTTCCCACCATTGAGCAGCCCCACCACTAAGTGCAGAGCCCAGCAGCCCCTGGGAGGCATTTCTGATGAAGCACTATCAACCTGAAGCATTAACTCTGTTTCGCTCCACAGATGCTGCCTGGCTTGCTGAGTATTTCCTGTTTTAATTTCAACAGCATGCAATGGAATCTGCTTATAATGATCAAGCTGATGTAGTGCTCAGATTGAACTTGCCAAAACCCAATATATGCAAGGCTATAGATTTTCTATTGATTGCATTGATCAGTATTGTATGGAAATGTCTCATCTTTTTATCCCAGCCACCTTCTGTGTCAGGGCGAGTGAGTGCTGCTCTTGAATGGTTAAGTGAGATCACTTGGAGCTCGCCTGCACTTGAAATGGTTGGGGTGAGCTTTACCTTCTTGGCGGTGGCGGAGTCCGACTCGGAAGTGCGCAGATCACCAACTCCCACCCCCACCTATTAATTGCATGGGATAAAGCATCTTGCAGCCAATTAGCGTTCACCATGCGGGAAGCCTGCCAAAAACAGAGAGCAATGGTGAGCAGTTTGCCCAATCGATAATGAAAGGCTGGGGACAGAGGTGGCAGGCTGTGAACTGGAAGTTGACCAGAGACCCCATGAGAAGGGACTCTGACACAGGATTGTGGCAGTTGAATTGGTGCTCTTGAGGCTGAAGGTAGAAGACTGAAAACTGTAACTTGGAAATCCCTTGAATTATTGGAGTAGCAGCAGCAGCAGGTAAGAGCTTGTTTTGAAATGTCGATGACCATTGTGCTAGTCGTGAATTATCCATGACCCTGGCCGGGGAGGAAAGAACATTTGGTAACATGGGGTAGAATTTGCACTAAGTGCAATAGTGGGCGTGAAAATAGTTGCTTTACCCGCCGGCCACAATGGCGGGTTTTCACACTGTATCATCCCCTTCCCGGCGCATCCTGCCTCATTGATAATGCATTCACAGGAAACACTCCGGATTGCTGGCGGACAGGTTCGGATTTGCCCACCGCCCCTTAAATCAGCACTTCCTTGCTACTGCGGCCAAACTTAAAGCACACCAAAGTGCAGCCTACTTCATGTCTACAGACCAGGACTGCTGCAGGCCACAGATGGCCCCAGAAGCAAAGTAGGCACAGCTCCCAAAATTTAGTGATGCCTCTCTGAGGTGCCTGCTGGACACAGTGGAAGGCCGCCACGATGTCCTCTACCCCTGCTCTGGCTGCAGGATGTCCACCAGAGTCGCCAATCTGGCCTGGGAGGCAGGGCGGCGGCAGTCAGCGCCACCAGAGCACAGAGGAGGTTGGCCATCCAGTGCAGGAAGAGGATGAATGCTCTCATCCTTTCCACCAGGACAAGACAACCACCTCATCACTCTCAACTCACACACTCACAAACCAGTCACACATCCACAGGGATCTCACACCTTAAGGGACAACATCTCTAACTCTCACACACACCCTCACATCTCCATCAGGCTCATATCCTCTGGAGCTCATGTCCTCATCCTGTCCACCCGCTCACCACACAAACATTCCACGCAGTGCCTTGTGTCCTGCTCACGCTCTCTCCATCTGTTTTCATGCAGGAGAAGGTGGCTCACAGCAGCAGGGAGAGGTCCCAGACTGGGGGTGGAGTGGCCCACATTAGGATCTTCACTCACTTTGAGGAGCGTGCCATCGTGCTGACTGGTGAGGACGTGGACTGCACCTGCGGCAATGGTGAGGTCAACAAACACCCACGTGAGGATCCTGCACCACATCATCCCTCTCTCAAAGCAAGTGTGAGTGCTCTCTCTCTCTCTCTCCTGCTTTTGACTGTGCTGCCATGCACTAATTATCTCTACTTTGGTTCACAGGGAGCTCTGCCAAGCGACCAACACCCTCAGCCAAACAGTCCCTCAGCTCCATCCAGGTCCTCACCTCCAGCCCAGAGGACACCTCCTCCTTTGAAGATCTGGAGATAAGCAGCCTGGAACACCCGTCACAGTGCTTACCCGCACCCTCCACCAGCGCAGAGACACACATCTCGGTGGGAGCTAGATCTAGAGCAAGCTTAGGTTCACAATCTGGTGGTCACCACATAGACACATGACCACAGCCGGAGGAGTTAGGTTTAGCCAAACTCCCCAGCACTCAGAGGACTGCTGGGGAAGAGGCATCTGTGAGGTCCGAGTCAGATGATGAGCCTCTGGATTTGGCCTTCCAACTCATCCTGGAGGGTCAGCAGAAGGTGAGGGAACATCACTGAACTGTTGGAAGCCCTCAACAGAGTGGAACACGAGCCAGAGGAGTGCCTGCTCTCTGACGAAGTGGTGCCATGTGTGTGCACATGGAGTCTTCCATGGGAAGGATGGTGGACGCCATGGAGACCCTGGTCCAGCAGAACGCGGAGATGCGCATAGACCTGCACTCCATCGCGGTAGCCAAGGATGAATTCCTGCAATGGCAATATGAGAGGAAATGGAGCACCTCAACATCCCTCCAGGTGTTCCTTCCCCTCAAGGAGTCAGGCCGGGGCCCTTGGGCACCTGAAGGGAGGAGGAACAGCAGCTGGACACGCCTGGGTCATCCACTCAAGAATCTCAGGAACTGTCTGTTCCCTCTGAGTCCCCTTTGCCTGCAACCCCCTGAACCTCATCCTCTGTCACCACAGAGGGAGCAGCTGTCCCACAGGAGGACAGCCAAAGCAAGCTGGGCCCCTGAAGACCTCAGCTCCCCAGAGGACACACACCAAAGTCATCAGAGGCAACAGGGCCAACCATGGCTCAGGCTGTCTCTACCCCTGCTGCAGATGTCAGGGCAGCACTGAGAGGAAGTGGTAGACCGAGAAAAGTTAAGGAATTCTGATCAAAGCTGGTTGCATGGGTGAACACATTTTCTCACTTTATAATCTGAAAATATATTCATTTTCACTGAATAATGTGTACTGTTGTCTTTCAGCTTCATTGACAGGCTTCATGAGTCCTCCCCCTGCATCCCCCCGCTAGCCACTAGGAGATCAACTGCACGCAGCCGGACCACAGGTGATTCTGCAGGGAGAAGAATGTGTGTGGCAGGGCCTTTTGGAGCCTCATGCAAACTCTCTCCCATGCATGCAAAGCCTTCATCCATCACACGCATCTCACTGTCCTGAGCATTTTCAATGCAGCCTGCTGGGGTTCTCTTTCAGTTGTCCATCTGAGCTGACCTGCATCTCCACCCACCCACTGATCACACTCCCATGCAGCCCCTGACCTCGTCCAACACGAGGCTCCGCTCACTTTCGGTTTCAGCGACCATAGTCATGGTCAAGTATATTTTCAACTCCCCCATCCTTTCCCCTCCCCCAGTCACCCATGTCCTTTCCCCGATCACTGTTGACCCCTCTGGCATCACCTTCCACCTCCCCACCGTTACTTACCAACCCAAACCCTTGTCTTTCCAGGATTCCCAGGTGAACGTGCAAATTCCCTACTTCCTGAGAATTCCACCCCATCCACATTTACCTCCCTGACCTCCTACGTCCCACCCCCAGGGTCCATGTCTGCCTCTGAGTAACTACCATCCACGTTCGCCATCCCTTCTACTGATACCAGCACACCCTCACCCTCCCAGCCTAACGGTTCCCTCTGCCCCCTCTCATACTCACTATTCCCTCCTACCACACCCACCCTCAGTTTGCTTCCCAGGAGACAATCATTGACTCCACAGACCCCTCCCTTGCAAGTTCACCTGGACTCCTCCACGCTTACTCCCTCCTCCACTCTTACAGCCACCTCAGCCAGATACATTCCCCCCTCCAACTCCTTCCCTTACACTTTCCTCCCCCTTACACTTACCACCCCACTTGCTGCATTCTCCTCTGTTATACCCTCCTCTGCCCTGCACTCCCTCCTCCCCTTCCCAATCTCACCCCCTCAACATCTTCGCCCCTCCCCTCCCAACCTCACCTCTCCCCTCAACACCTTCATTACCCCCTTCCAACCTCACCCTGCCCCAATACACCTTCCTCTCCCACTCACAGCTAGACCTTTCTCTCCCCCCCTCCCCTCAGGGGTGACTTGATTAAGTATATAAGATCCTGAACGGTATAGACAAGGTGGACATGAAAAAGATGTTTCCTCTGGTGGGTAAGTTCAGAACTAGGGGGCACTGTTTTAAAATTAGGGATTGCCCTTTTAGGACAGAGATGAGGAGAATTTTTTTCTCTCAGAGGGTTGTGCGACTTCAGAGCTTCCTGCCTCAGATGGTGGTGGAAGCATAGACATTGAATATTTTTAAGGCAGAGTTAGATAGATTCTTGTTAAACAAGGGAATCAAAGATTATCGGAGGTTGATGGGAAAGTGGAATTCAAAACACAAGCAGATGAGCCATGATTTTATTGAGTGGCAGAGCAGGCTTGAGTAGCTAAATGACCTAGTTCTGCTCCTATTTCGTATGTTTGTATGTTCCTATGTCTCCTTGAACACACCTGAAATGATGATGATGTTCTTCATTCTCCTTGTCTTTTCCCCCATAGGACAAACATTCACAACTGCAGTTACTAGCGTCGAGGGTCCATCGATAACCTCTGACGAGAAGGAGAGAGCCTCTGAGGTTGCAGCCTCACATCACTGCTCTGCACCTAGCACCAGCACAAATACACACGCCTTGGTGAGTATGCTCAACTTGGCTGTAATGGATTCACATACCGAGGAGAGCACATCACAGTCACAATACCAGCTGTGTGAGACTGAGATAGAACAGGCCTCTGGCACCTAAATGCTGAGCCCCACTCTGATGATGAGCCTCTGGAGTCATCAGTCAGGTGGCAGATGCTGGACATCGTGAGGTACGTGGAAATGTGGCAGAGATTCCAGAGGAGTTGCACCCACCTGCACTGATAGTGGAGGAGTCCATCCAGGCCATTAGCGTTGTAATGACCCACTCTTCAGAGCGTATAGCGTCCTCCATTAACATGACTGCAACTATAATGGAGGGCCAAACCCAGCAGCTCACTGAAGGGGTAATGAATATGCATTCTGACCTGCACTCCATCGGTTTGTCTTTGAGCTCCACTGCCCAGAGCCAGGGTGAGAGGAAAATGAGGAGCCTGGATTCACATCCAGGCCCTGTGTCCTGTCAGGAAAGCAGGCAAGGCCTAAATGGGCCACATGGTGGCAGGTGAGCTGCTGGGGCCCTTCTGATGGGGACAGTCTCTCCTCCCTACTCTGTCATTGACAAAAATGCCTCTGAGTGCTTTGGCAACAGATAAGCGTCCTGCCACTGTGCGGGAGACTCCCACCACATCTGGGCACTCACAGTCTCAGGCGACCAGAGGACACCAAAGTCATCTCAGGAAAAGAGGCATAAGGCACAACAGCCTAACCTCAGCACAGTTGGCAGGGAGAGGGGAGCACCACACTATAGCACATGCAAACAAGTTAAAGAAACACTGCAGTAGTCACCTATGGCTTCATATAGATAGTTTTCATATTTGAGAGTTAGGAAGATTGTTGAATAGTTTTGTTATTAAATGATTGTTCGTTTCACTTCATGCTCCAGCTATATTTGTGTATAATGTGCCTGAGATGATGGTTTTGAATTGGATTGACTGGATGCTCACACTCTTCATCTTCAGATTCATTATCAGAGGATGAGTCTGCCTCCATCAGATCCTCCTCTTCAGGGGGCTTCTCCTCTCTGGTGGGCCAGATTGTGCAAGGCACAGCAGACAACAACCATGAGTGAGACTCTAGCAGATGCATATTGCAGAGCGCCACCTGACCTGTACAAATATCTAAAGTGCATTTTATAGGAGCCAGCCATCAAAAAATTCCACTGAACATCCCTGGCACCTGGGAGTCCCTAAGTATGTATATATCGTGACTACTACTGTGGTAAAGTGTCATGTACCTTTAAAAGAATGTAGTTAGTTGACCATGTGACTGTATTGACCAATCACTACACAGCGCAGGCTTCTTGGGTAACTGTTAAGTCCAGAGCTGGAGATGATTGAAGAAGCACATGGTGTTAGTGCTCTGTTCTTAGTTCCAATAAACTACCAGTGTTTGTTCAGTTAATCGGTCTCTCTGCCTGTATTGTTTCAAGCAGCAACTAATGTGTTAATATCAAAGGGACAGCAAGTGCTCACCAGACAAAGCGAACCTGATAATAAAAAAAAACATAAAAGCTACCCAGGTAACATGCACACACCTGCGTTACCCTTCGTTGACAATCACACACAATTTGGACATTGATGGAGTAATATCCTTTCCTGTTTACATTGGCCCCTGGTTGACCAGGTGGTTGCCACCTTCCCTGAGAAAATGCCCTGATGCAGATTGAAATCTGAGAGAAATAAATGTTACAGCACTAAGAATGTTTCCACCTTCAGCAGCAGTGTATTCTGCAGAGCGCAGCCACTGTCCTGCTTTGCTCCTTTGTATCCACCTTTGTAACATATTTTTATACCTGGGGCAGAAATATAGGTTGGCGGGCGGGCGGGCGGACATGGTCGGTGAGCCTGGGAGTGACCGGGAAATGGCCCACTGCCCACAATTGGCCCCCGACTGCGATTTCATGCTGGCAGGCCAATTGAGGACCGCCCAGCACGAAACCCGGCTACTCACTGGTCGAGAAGGGCCGATTGGGGGCCTGTCCACCACCAGGCCCAATGGTGACCTGGCAGCCAGTTGAAAAACGGCCCAGGCAACTGCAGGAAGGCTGCCATGGAAGGACATTTGTTCCGCGCTGTCATAATTCAAGTGATGGAGTCGAGTGCGGCTGGACACGGCAGATGGGAGATCAGATCGGGTGGGCACCCGGCCCCCTGGTTTTTGGCTGAGTGCCCCACTGTCCTCCTGGAGGAGCAGGCAGCCAGGGTGGACACCCTTGTCCCTAGAGATGAGAGAAGGAGGCCACCACATCTCGCAAAGCGAGCATGGGGAGGAGGTGGCAGAGTTGGTGAGCAGCCATGACATGGTGTGGTGCACATGGGTGCAGTGCCGGAAGAGGTTCAATGACTTGCTGCGCTCAGGAAGGGTGAGTAACATGTTGGCATGGGTCAGGGTGTAGAAGTGTTGAGGTGTGGCCATCTACTCGTGGACCTCAGGAGTGCTAGTGTCTGAGTGCCAACTGTCAATGACGCCGGAGCTGGCAGAGAGGGTGAGCCCTGGTTGCTTGGACTGAGTGTCTTGTGGCTCGTGGGCCATGACTCGGATGTGCCCTGCAAGGTGTTCCTCAGCTGGGGCTGGCCAGGCTGCAATGGTGCTGTAGGTAGACATTGGGCTAATCAATGCTCCTCTGTCCTTTCAGGAAAAGACGAGCCATAACCAATTGGAGAGGCCATCTACATGCGGAGCCCAGCCCAACCTGCTGCTGCTCATCAGGTTCGAGCCAGACACCCTTGAGCTAGAGAGCAGGCATGCTCCACTTGCAACCGGGGATGGAGAGGCGGGGGTGCCAGACAAAGGTAAGAGTGCAATGCACAGAGGTGAGAGTTTTGGATTGTGCAACCATTCTAGCATAATCTCCTCATTGATGAGGGCACCATGCTGCAAATCTCCATTGTCTCACCAGGGTGCCTGGCATGCACAGTGACAGTGTGATGGCTTAAACTAATGACATGTCGTTGTTCTCCCTTTTAGATTCGCCAGCACGCACTCACTCTCTGGACCCCGAAGGGCCACCCTTGATGCCGGAGGACAGCCGGGCTTCCTTTGCACCTGCAAGGCACTCGCTCTCTGAAGCAGGCACCAGAGCAGACACCAGCACCTCGGTGGGCATTAGATCTTCAGCTAGAATGTCAGTGCACATCGGTGAGGGCACTTCACACTTGTTTGAGGTGCAGGTGGAGGCAGAGAGTGCCCAGGGTGCCAGCAGTTGGAGGGCCACTGAAGACCAGGAAAATGCTCGGTTGAGGGCTGATAATGAGCCTCTGGAGTTGTCCGCTAGGTTGCAGATGCTGGATGTCCAGTGGGATGCGTGGGAGGATCTGGTGCACCAAGACATAGCAATCACAGATGTAGGTTAAAGGCATCATGAGTACAAAAGGGACAGTTTACGGGTGATTTTCTGTTCATTTATGTTTAGTTTATATGTCTGCTGATGTGGACACCAATACCAGTAATGGTAATGTCATCATGCTTTCCATGTGAAAATAACATTAAATTTGCTTTGGTTCTCATGGCCTGAGTATGCTTCACCTTTTTTCCTTTCTGGATGTGAGTGGCTCGGAATGTTATTGCACAGGCACTGAGTGGACTTTGGGTGCAAATGAAAGGGTCATTTCAGACATCTGGGATGGAGGCGATAGCCCTGGCATGAGGTGAGATCTTTGGTAGCCTAGCTGAAGGAGCGTTAGATCAAGGCGTCCCTGGTGTCCCTGCCTCCCTGGAGGTTACTGAGGTCTGCCTCTACACCCTCAGTGTTCTCCTCACCGTGCTCCTCTTCTAACTCACTATTGGATTCATCCTCTGTGGCCTGTGCAGCTGTGTCAAGATCCTCTTCCTCCAGTGGATCCCCCCTTGCCAGTGCCAGATTGTGGAGAGCACAGCTTGCAACCGCTATCAATGACACCCACTCTGGGGAGCAGTGTAGTGCACCCCCTGAACGATCCAGGCTTCGGGCGCGTATCTTGAGAAGACCTATGGTCCTCTTTAACACTGCCCTTGTGGAGACATGACTCCTGTTGTAACGCTTCTCTGCCTCTGTTCTTTGGTGGGAAGCGGCATCATAAGCCACCTCTTCAACAGATAGCCCTTATCACCCAGCAGCCATCCATCCAGCCGGGCTGGAGCACTGAAGAGCCCTGGCACCTGGAAGTGGCTCAGGATGTAAGCTTCATGGGAGCTGCCTGGGTACTTTGCACAGATTTGTAGAATCTGCATCCTGTGATCACACACTATCTACACGTTCATGGAATGGAATCCCTTCCTGTTGACGAAGGCACCCGGCTGACCTGCTGGCGTTTTGATGGCCACATGTGTGCAGTCGATGGCACCCTGGATGCAGGGGATCCCAGCAATCGCTGCAAAGCCTCTGGCTCGCTCTGTCTGGCCGGCCTTGTCCGTACGGTAAAGAATAAAGGTCAGTAACCAACTGGACAGAGCTTCTGTCACCAGCTTATTGCAACTGTGGCCAGTTGATTGGGAAACTCCACACACATCCCCCACTGAGCCCTGGAAAGAGCCAGAGGCATAGAACTTAAGGGTCGCTATGACCTTCAGAACCATAGGCATGGGGTGTCGACCCACACAGCCCGAGGTGATCTCAGGCCCAATCATCTGACAGATGGAGGTCACGGTCTCCCTTGAGAGGTGGCACCTCCTTCGGCATTGCACCTCAGGCATATTGAGGTAGCTGCATCAATGCCTGTAAACCCTGGGAGCAGGATAGTGGCGTCTTCTGCGGCCCCTTCCGCCTTGGACTTCCTGCTGACCCTGCGCCTCTTGTGCCTGCACCTGTCCTCCCAGGTCCCTCCCCTGGAAGCTGTATTGGGACACCGGGTGTCCTCTCTCTTCTGCCCCTCTCTTCCTATTCAGAGGAAGTGCCACAAGCGGAGACCACAATCCCCATTACCAGGGTAATAGAAGGTTGTCTGATACCTGAAAGGATCCACACGGTCTGAATCTTCCATGGGCCTTGGAGACACCAAGCAGTCCTGAAATTAAGCCTGGAATTGCTAAGGATGAAGCCCTGAGCACAAATGAAGCTGCCAAATACCAATAAATCACCAGCAGTAAACTATATACCAAACTCCTCACTACTCACAATGGCAATGCTGTTGATCCTTTTCATCCCACCTGTGGATGAGGTATTTGAATCTGTTGGCTGGCCGCCTGCCCGTTTTGCCATTGCAACAAGCATGAAATCATACGGACAGTGGAAAATCGGCGTCAATTGACTTTTTAATGGCTTTAATTGGCCTATTAGTTAATGGCAGGCACGGCTCCAGCACCCGTGTGTGCCTGCCCACCGAAACATTGCGTGAGAGTGCAATGATATCGGGATGCGCACCCATCATCCCTGGGCGTTATTTTATGTGCCCGCACATTGAGCGAAAAATTCTTCCCCTGGTGTGTGACTCCCTCCCAATGCACCCACTAAAATGTGGCGAGGGCAATTAAAAGCTTGTTAATTAGATTTTGAAAAAATGGGGGCGGGCTGCCAATTTCAGCACCCTCCTGACTTCCGTATTATTGGAGAGTGGTTTAATGACGTTCGGCCACGAACCCAAGGTGATCGTGCCGGATTTTACTCTTGAGCATTCGTCCCAATTCCTACCTGTAAAACCCGCCCCTTGATCAATTCAGACAAATGCTCTGAATGACCTTTTTTATTCTCCTGTTTTGTGTAAGTCGAAAGATTTCAAACTTCTCTGAGCTCACCAGATTTTTAAATATCTGAGCCATTTGGCTTCTCAGTGTCATTTTCAGAAGGAAGTGGTTTGTCCTTGAATCCTCAATGTATGAAACTCTGCCCCAGAAAAATTAAAATGTTAAATATATCCCTTCATGCAACCACAATTATTTTCCAATGTCATTCCCAAGGCAGTGTTATTTATTCATCTATATAAGAGTTAATCTCAAATCTGTTAGAGAGGGGATTATGAAATACAGGAAGCAGACAGTGTGGCACTTTGAAACACATTGCTTGAGAATGCCTCCAATAAACACAAATAAGAAGGAAAGGTCAGGTCAGTGATTTGGGAACCGTAAGCGTATTCCCTTCTCTTCCATGAGAAAACCAGCTTCTCTCACAATATTTTACCAACAATTCACTTCTCTGTTACGTATTTCCCACTTTAATCAAACAAAAAGCTTCAAAGCTGGAGACTAGCAATAATAAAAAGATTTGTTACATTAGTTTTCTCCATAAGAATGGTGTTTTTTTTTAAATTAAATGCTTTCCTTGGGCTTTTTCCCTGCTTCTGCTTCTCTGATGTTCTTCAGCCATTAGGTTGGGATGATGTTCATTTTGACATCTAGTCCATTCAGTTGGTAAGGGGCCTGTGCTATTTGTTTCTTAATTCTGTTCTTCGTTTCTTGCTTGTCATCACTTTCCCACTCACATGCGTCTCCCCTTCTACCTCACCAAAACCCACCCCCCCACCCCCCCCCACCCCCCACCACCACTGGTCACTGGTCGCTGCCACCATTGAGTTAGTGTTTTGCCATTTTAGGCAGAATTATCTGCCAATGGTTGTAAGAGAGAAGGTGTTTTACACATGAGGTGTTTTTTTTGCTTGAATAGCCCAGCTGAGAACTGACAAACTCACCCAGCTAAAGTCAAATGATAGCTGAGTTTATATTTAAACACAATGGAATGAGATTACTTTATTCTTGTAGTTAAAAGGCTATTGTTCGAACATTTTTTGTGCTTTTAAAAATTAAAAGATTAAATTTCCAGAGTTATTCTCCAGTCTTGATAATGTACCCAAATTCCCAATACATGTGCACACTGATTGTGACTCCCGCCTGGGAGCACAATTCTGCAAAACTATCCACTTGGCCTCCACTTTGTCCTTTTCTTTGATTTTCTTTGCTCTCCTGCCCAACTTTCTTTCCCTCATCCCTGCTCTTTACCCACCACTCCTTTAGTCCAGTTGCCTCTGCTGCTATGCCAACAGACATGAGCCTCGGTCCAAAGCTCTACCACCAGCTCCTGCCCGAACTCATCAGGATCGTTCCAAATTCGTGCTGTGTTCAGACAAACTTTATTTTTACTTTTCCAAGAGTCTTACCCCACAGTATGAGCATCAAGAATTTATGGAGTAGTTGTAAACACTCTTGAAGAGTGGATAAGAGCTGCTTAAGTGTCATGGTCTGAAGTGTTTTTTTAATATTCAGACTTTAAATATGCAAAAAAACAGGCTGAAGATGTCAGTTTAAAAAATAATCGCTGCTGGACTGCTTTGATTGACGGGCCATCTGGTGTAGGTTAGAAAAAACCCTTACCATCTGTTCCTCTAGTTTCAGTAGAGTTCTTTGCTGTTCCCAAGGACTGCTATTACAGCTGAGCTCTCTATAAATGCTTGACTGCATTTCAAAAGCTCTAAAAACACTTACCTCAGCCAGAGAATTCTGATTGACAGTTTAAAGGATTAGCTGTCTTTGATGTGATTACTGAATAGTCGCTTGTTTATTTTTATAACAGAACACTTGATGGCATTTAAAATCTTTGAATGAGTTTCATGAATGGGAGCATTTTCATTACCAAGTGTATATGTGTGAGAGCTCTATTCGATTGTTAGAAGTTTAATTTTTTTCATCACTACATGCCTCCTGAGGCTGCCCACAATGGATACTGAATGAGTACCTATGGAAGTGTCACAGGGGTATGAGGTTGCATGGAGATGGCAGAGCGGAGCATGGAGGGTACATGATGGTATGGGGCAATGAGCGGTATGGGGGCATGGGGTTTGCAGGGGGTATGAGTTGGCATGAAGAGGCCATAGGAGTAAGTAGGCAGTGAGCGGATGCGAGGGCAGAGGGCTAGAGGACCTGAAAACCTTTTAAAAACAGAGAAGCCTCAAGGAACTGTGGCGCATCTTCTGACCAGCCAGCCTCAACACTCGCCCGCCCCTGTGGATGCCTACGATCTGCTTCTGGGGTCAGCGGGCCCAATTTGATCCAGCCTCGCCAGAGTGAAAATTGGGTGTAATGGGGCCCTTTAAACTGAGGTAGATCTGCTGGGTGAGGGAATTTCCCAACTCCAGACACCTGCCTCTAGAGCAAAAAGCTGAACTGAGGTTGATAGATTTTTGTTAGGCAAAGATATTAAGGATTACGGGAACCAAGGCTGGTAAGTGGACTTAAAATGTTGATCAGCTGTGATCTAATAGAATGGTGGTGGCATAGGTTTGAAGTGCAGATTGATCTAAATATTATTATTGCTCAAATCTGAAATCTTGGACCATGTAACCTGCTGAAAGATCAGGTGGGCATATTGCGGGCTTTTTATCGGTGGGAACTGTAGCATTAAGAATATTAGCAATTAGCTTAATAACAGTGAGTCTGTGGGGGAATATTTGCAGGCAAGGAGAGGTAGCTTTAGGTGAATTGCAGAGAACTTAATACCCTAAAAGTGACATTGAATTAGGATCCCAACATCACCCACCCTTTTCCAGGTTTCACTCAAGCAGAGCCCAACACCCCCTTGTAAATGTAATGTGTTTACATATTCTAATAAGCAATTAAGTTCTGTTTTAGACACGTTTCTACATGTCACAGCTTCTAAATGTAGTTCCTAAGCTTGTGGAACTCCCCAGGGTCTCCAGGGTGAGTGCACAGCTAGGAATGCTTCTACAGTGAAACAGAGAGAGACTAGAAATCTTTAATTGGTGAAGCTGAATTTCTGCGACCAATGGTTAGGTGAGAGGCTGCTGCTCACAGCATTCCTTCACAGAGGATGCTTCCAGTGCAAGACAGGTTATAGCCAACTTGTTTGCAGCCACCTCACCTTTCTTGCAATTCACCCACCTTCAGCTGCACTTCCTTGCTGTCAGCCTTCACCATGGTATCAAAGCAGCTTTATGCAGCCCTGCCTTGTAACTGGTGTGGGACAAGAGTAGCAGCAACATCAACACCAGAAGAAGCAGCATCTGCCGCCTTGTCCTCAGCCACATGCCACTCCATTGGGCCAAGTGAATGGGCACAGAGGTCCAGCTACAACTAGGGAAGGTCTCCAACACGGGCTACAATGGAGAGGGTCAACTCTCTCAACATGTCTGAACACCAGTGACTCAGGAGGCTCAGTCTCTCAGAACTTTGCTGCCATCTGCAACCACCTTAAACAAGGTTTCCTTCCCGATGGAACAGGTAGGCATGGCTTTGCCAGTGGCTGTCAAAGTGCCTGTTACTGGAGGGTGACCCACACCCCCAGCCCACCACCACCAACCAATACCACCCCCACCCCCACCACCCCCTCCATCCCCACAAGTCTCTGCTTCTTCCAGAGGTTGTGTGCTCTCTTCGCCTGCAAGGAGAGGAAGCAAAGAGCTATGAGTGTTAACAATGGTTTGTGTGGAGAGGATAGAAAGTCACCATTTGTGGGGTGTGACTTTGAGGCTTGGGAGCGAGAGGGCAATGGACTGATGGTGAATGTGAAATTTGGCCACTCAGATGGGGATGTGAAGTTTCTGGAGAGAGAGGAGTAAGTGGAGCTGCAAGTTGGGTTGTTCTGAGGAGAGCTGTGTAGGAGAATGCTGGACAAGCTGCATAACTAGGGAAGTAGAGAAGGCTTTAAACTGAATAGCGGAGACAAGAGATCAAAATTTGGGAAGATGTGATAAACGAAGGAGTAGTGACAAGGCAAGAGAGACAGGTATTAATCTGGGAAATGATAAACAGAATGTTACAGGGAGGGACAGAGAATACAAATCTAAGAGTAAATCAGAGATAAGGCTAGACACTACAAAAATAATAAAAGGACAAAACTAAAGGCTCTGTAACTAAACACACATAGCATTCAAAACAAAACAGATGAACTGATAGCACAAATAGAAATAAGCAAGTACAATCTGATAGTTGTAACACAGACATGGCCACAGGACACATAGATTGGAACCTGAATATTGAAGGGTACATGACATTTAGGAAGGACAAGAGGTTAGGAAAAGGTGGAGGGGTGGCTCTGTTAATTAATGATGGTATTAGCACATTAGATAGGGAAGACCTAAGTTCAAGAAACCAGGATGTAGGAGTGGTTTGGGTTGAGATGAGAAATGATAAAGGCAAGAATTCACTTGTGAGAGTGGTGTACAGGCCCCCTAATTGTAGCTACACAGTAGAACAGAATATAAAAGAAGAGGTTGTCAGAAAGCTATGGCGATAATCATGGGGTATTTTAATTTACATATAGACAGGAAAAATCAGGTGGACAAAGGTAGTGTAAGTGAGTTCATAGGACGTCTTCGGGATAGTTTCCTAGAACAACATGTTCTGGAGTCAACCAGAGAGCAGGCTTTACTAGACCTGGCATTGAGCAATGAGATAGGATTTATTGATAACCTCCTAGTGAGGGAGAAATGAGTGCAACCAAAACTAGCATTTTAAACTGAACTAGGGGCAATTATGAGGGGGTGAAACCAAAACTAGCTATACTGAACAGGCAAATGAGGTTAAGGAATATGTCAATAGAGGTTCAGTGACACATTTAACGGATATTTCAGAATACACAGGATAGATACATTCCAATGAGGAAGAAAAATTCCAAGGGGACAGCAAACCATCGTGGTTAACTAAAAAAGTTAAAGACAGTATCAAACTTAAAGAAAAAGCATTTAATTGTACAAAGACGGATGGCAGGTCAGAAGATTGGAAAGAATATAAAGAACTGCAAAGAATGTCAAAAAGATTAATAAGGAGGGAAAAATTCAAGTATTAGAGAAATAGATATTTAAATATGAAAAGAGTTAACAAAATGAGTGTTGGTCCTATAGAAAGTGTGTCTGGGAATTGATAATGGAAAATATGGAGATGGCGGATGAATTAAACAGGTATTTTGCATTAGTTTTCACTATAGAAATCATGAGTAACATCCTGGAAATAGCTGTAAATCAGGAAATGCAAAGGAGGGAGGAAATCAGGAAAATTACAATCACCAGGGAAGTGGTATTGAGCAAATTTTTAGGACTGTGGGCTGACAAATCCCTGGGTCCAGATGGACTTCACCCTAAGGTCTTGAAAGAAATGGCAAGTGAGATAATTGATGTATTGGTTTAAATTTTCCAAAAGGAAAGGTTCCATTAGATTGGAAAATAGGAAATGTAACTCCTCTATTCAAAAAGGGAGGGAGACAGAAAGCAGAAAACTATAGGCCAGTTAGTCTAACATCTGTCATAGGGAAAATGTTAGAATCCATTATTAAAAATGTTATAGCAGGCACTTAGAAAAAATTAAGTTAATCAGGCAGAGTCAACATAGTTTTGTGAAAAGGAAATCATGTTTAACCAAATTATTGGGGTGCTATGAAGGAGCCACATGTGCTGTGGATAAAGGGGAATCAGTGGATATACTGTACTTAGATTTCCAAAAGGCATTTGATAGAGTGCCACATCAAAAGTTGTTGTTGAAAACAATAGCTCATGGTGGAGAGGGTATTGGCATGGTTAGAAGATTGGCTAGCTAACAGGAAGCAGATAATGGGTCTTTTTCTGCTTGGTAGAATGTAACAAGTGGTGTGCCACAAGGATCAGTCATGGGGCCTCAACTTTTTACAATTTATATAAATGACTTGGATGAAGGGATGGATGGGATGGTTGCTAAATTTGCTGATGACATAAAGATAGGTAGGAAGGTAAATTGTGAAGAGGACACAAGGAGGCTACAAGGGGACATAGATAGATGAAGTGAATGGGCAAAGATCTGGCAAATGGGGTATAATGTAGGCAAATGTGAAATTGTCTGTTTTGGCAGGAAGGATAAAAAGGCAGCATCTAAATAATGGAAGATTGCAGAGTTCTGAGGCTCAGGGGGATCTTGGTGTCCATGAATCACAAAAGGCTTGTATGCAGGTACAGCAAGTAATTAGGAATGCTAGTAGGATGTTATTGTTTATCACGAGGGGAATTGATTACAAAAGTAAGGAGGTTATGTTTCAGTTGCGGCATCTTCAGAAATCCATGTTCAGGTGTGCTATTCTCACCCATGCTGTGGTCCCTTTAGTCAGAACTCTTTTCTTTGACCAATCCAGCATGTCCCTGGTTGGTAGGGAAACACAAAAGCAGGATGCCAGTGTCATAGTTGAGTCAAAGAGCCAACAGAAAGCTTGCCAACAGAACAAATAGATTCCAGATCTGCTAATGGTCCTGCCATTTTTACAGGGACCAACTGGATAAAATTCCACCCTGTGAGCAGTTTGAAAAACTTGAGAATAAAGCATTAATTTCCACATTCTCTACCAGTTCCCAAACTATCCAATCATTTTAGATAAAAGAAAATCAATCCCCTTGCAAATTTCATGTCTTTGGCCGTCTCTGGAGTATAGTCATTCTTGTCACTCATGTGAAAGGTCTGAACACCTTGCATCTTGAATTGCTCAGACTGCTTATGATCTGAACAAGATGTTGCGGCTTTCGAACATGCACTTCTCCAATCTCTTCAAAGATTGAATGAAACATTTACTGAGACAAGGTCAGATATGAATGATCAAGCTGCTTTATTTCACAGGCTGCAAGCAAACATGAAGAGTATTAATCAAAATAAATCCCCCTTATATAATGTCACTTCCCTTGTAAAGTAGTGAAAACTAATAAAGCACACTCCCTGTCCCTTCCTTAGGTTGACCTCTTTGTTTTTGGCATACCTTTCATTCTCAGCAATTTCTAACAGGAAACCTGAATATCAATCCTTTTTAGCTTTGAGTCCTGGGCCATAGCGGTCTCTCTTAATCTTTTCTACAAAACTTCTTCCTTCCTCTCATGTGTTTCTCTTTTCTTCTGTCAATCCTTTCCTCCAGGAAGCAAGAAAAAAAAGGCTTGGATTCTTCTCCAACAGGCCTGTCAATAAAACTAGCTCCTTCTCTCATATAATATTTTAACATTTACTATTTTAACATTACATTATAATGCATCTTATTAAACATAACCCAAACCAAGAATCTTTTCCATGAAAAAATGATCACATTCCAAAACAGGGCAAGTCCCAAACTCATCTATAGCAAAAACCTCAGAAGACTGATCAGAATGATAACAGCCAAAGTGCTGTCTCTAAGATGTTACCCTTGGGAAACACTTTATAACTACCAAATACTACCTGGGGTGGGGTGCAAATTGACATACATATTGCTCATTCTACAGTCTGCCAAGGATCATGATAATTTTATTCCAAAAAAACAGAATTGCTACAATTATGTTTTGTCATGATTTATTGAAGAGAGGACAATTCAGCCCAGAGGTAAAATCAGTAAATAAGGATGGATTGCTAGCAAAAGAGAAAGGTTATATTGATTGATATGAGAAGGTTCTCCAAGCACTTTCCTTGATTAAATTATCTTACTTCTTACTCCTCTTGGGACCATTATATGTTATTTTCTAGTATTTGTTAGAAGTTTTAACATTAAGGCTGTCTCTGCCGATATTTGGACTTATTCACTTCCATCTACAATCAACATCCAGCAAATATTTTAGAATATAATTAAGGTGCAACTTTGTTTTTGCATAGCATTTCTGGTGCTATACTTGACTGTTTCTAACTGTTAGCACATTACTAAAGTAAAATAAATGTTTGGAATTAAACAAATGGCAAAAGGTGCAATAATCCTGACACCCAGGATGAGTTGTAACCTTTACTCTGCTGAGTATCCACCAATCACACAACCTAAATCCTGTGTTCCTTCACTGTCCCTGGGTCCAAAATCCTGCAGTTCCCTCCCTAATGGCACTGTGCGTGTACCTACACTACATGGCCTGCAGTGGTTCAAGATGGCCGATCACCACCACCTTCTCAAGGACAGTTAGGGAAGGGCACTAAATGCTGGCCTAGCCAGTGATGCCCACACCCTGTGAATGAATAAAAAAAGTCACAAAAACTCTTTATTTCCATCTGTGTAACAAGCTTTATTTGTTCATGGGGTGTGGGCATTGCTGGCAAGGCCAGCATTTATTATCCATCATAATTGCACTTGAGATGGTGGCCACTTTCTTGAACCACTACAGTCAGTATAATTTATATACTCCCTCAGTGTTGTTAAATTTTCCAAAATGTTGACCCAGCGATGGTGAAGGAACAGCAAGTCAGGGTGATGTCTCACTTGGAGGGGACCTTGTAGCTTGTTGTATTCACAAGCTCCTGTGACCCATGATCTTCTAGATCATAGAGGTCGCAGGTTAGGAAGGTGCTGTCAAAGAAGCCTTGTTATGTTGCTACATTGCATCTTGTTTATGGAACACACCAGAAACACTGTGCTCCTATGGTAGAGGGAATGAATGTTTTAGATGGTGGAGGGAGTGAATGTTTAAGGTGGGCTGGTTTGTCGTAAATAGTAGTGAGATTCTTGGATGCTGTTGGAATGGCACTCATTCATACAATTGCCTGCCTCTGCCCCACCTCAGCTCATCTGCTGATGAAACCCTCATCAATACCATGGTTGCCTCTACACTTGACAATTCCAATGTTTTCTAGGCCATCCACACCAAATTCAGTTTGTCAAAATCTCTGCTGCAATATACTAACCTCTAGTAGGTCAGCGAGCTGACCTACATTGGCTCCAAGCAACCTATGCCTTAAATTTAAAATTCTCATCCTCCTGATTAAATCCCTTCATGGCCTCGCCCATTGCTTTCTCTACCTCCATAACCTTGTCTATCCTAACAGCCCTCCAAAAGTTCTATATTCCTACCCTATTGTGCATCCTTCACTCCCTTTGCTTGACCATTGGTGGCCCTGAGGTCAGCTGTCTCGGCCTAATGCTCTGAAATTCGCTTCCTAAAGCTTGCGGTTCCTTTCAGCCTCTCCTCCTTTAAGGCTTTACTTAAAATCTGACCAAGTGCAAAGTGCTGGAAATATTCAACAGGTCAGGCAGCATCTGTGGAGAGGGAAACAGAGTTAACATTTCAAGTTGATAACCTTTCAATGTGTTCCATGTATAAAATAGTTTTGAAAAATAAAAGTGGCACTAAGTTAATAGAATCATAGAATGGCATAGTACAGAAGGAGGTCTTTCATCCCATCAAGCCTGTGTCAGCTCCTTGGTAAAGCTATAAGTTAATATTAGTTCCTTGCTTTTTTCCAATAACCCTGTAAATATTTTCCCTTCAGATATTTATCCAATTCTCTTCTGAATGTTACTATTGAATTTGTTTCCATCACCGATTCAGATGGTGCATTCCAGGTCACAACTCCCTGTGTAAAAAAAAGTTTCATTGAACCAGGGTTGGTCCACTGATTTGACTGTAATGAGAGAGTGAGGGATATACCGGGCCATGAGGTTACTCTCTCTTGTTAATCCCTCGAGGCAAAGGTGACCATGTCCATCACCTGGGATGTTTGGCAGGTGACTCCTAAGGCCGATCTATGCCCAAAGGTTCTGTTGCAAACAGGACAGGATACCGTATACCAGGCTTGTCCAACCTTTTCGCTCGAGGGGCCGCATTTGCATTTTTTCCTCCCTCAAGGGGCCAATGAGCAAATTTTGGAAAGAAAAGGTTTGGCACAAACATTAAACAAGCTGTGATATTAAGAAAAGAAACAATTCCTAAGCAAAAGTAAAGTAATGTCAGACCAATAAATTGTTGAGTTAAAAAAGGGTAATCAATAATGTGAGGGGGTCAGTGTGTGTGTGTTCAGCTCACCCCCAGTCTCAGGATGCTCACTCACTCACCCTCACCCACTTTGAGTGGGTGTGTGTGTATGTGTTGGTGTGTGGTGGTGACAGTGAGTGAGAGACTGAGACTGGGAGTAAAGCAGACACTCACTCACTCTCTCCCCCTCTCTTACACACACACACACTCTCTCCCCTTCTCCTTCACACTTCCTCACTCACTCTCTCCCTGTCTCCTTCACCACTCCCACAATCACACACTCACTCTCACACACTCACACGCACAAAACTCTCTCACTCTAACACATTCACATACTCAATCTCTCACTCCCACACACTCAGGTACTCACTCTCTCACTGCCCCACACTTCCGCACACACACACGCACACAAACGCACACTCACTCACTCCCAAACACTCACATGATCACTTTCTAACTCCCACACACTCATTTTCTTACTCCCACACTCTCTCACTCCCACACACACACACAATCACTCTCACTCACACACACACACTCATTCTCTCATTCCCACATACTCACCACAGCACTGTCTCCTCCCTGGGCTCACCGCAACATTTGCCCCTCTTGGCTCGCCAAAACTTCGCCCTCCCCGGGCCCACCAAAACTTCACTGTCACTGGGCCTACCACAATATTCGCCCTCCATGGACCCACCAAAATTTTGGGCTCACTGGGCCCACTGTAACATTCACCGTCCCCAAGCCCACCAAAACTTCACCCTCGCCAGGCCCACCAAAACATCATCCTTCCCAAGCCCTCCAAAGCTTCACCTTCCCCGGGCCTGCCAAATTTTTTGCCCTGCCTGGGCTCCAGCCCCACCGTACCATGGCTTCCCAGGCTCCAGCCTCGCAGTACTTTCGCTTCCCTTGGGTCCGACAACCCTCAATACACATCACCGCCGGTGTTCGCTGCTCCTCCAATCAGAGACTGTTTCACTCCATCATTTGCTGCTGATAGGCTTAGTAGTGAGCCTATAAGCAGCAAATGCAAGAAAGGAATGGGCTGTGATTGGATGAGCAGCCCCTTGCAAAATCTTGAATTTCACTTACCTACATTTTGAACTTACCAGCCTGTCTTACCGGTTTTTGAACAGTAGTTATTCAGGCCACATGGAGAGGCTTTGTGGGCCACAATGTGGCCTGTGGCCTGCCAGGTGGACATACCAGCCATAGACAATTGAGTTTTGGATGAGTTGCTGGATCGGGATTTAATCTCGTGTTTGTTCTCTGCCTCTTTGTCATATAGTCAGAGAGTCATAGAGGTCTACAACACAGAAAAAGGCCCTTTGGCCCATCGAGTCTGCACCAGTCAAATAAGTACCTAACTATTCTAATCCCATTTCCCAGCACTAGGCCCATAGCCTTGTATGCCACGGCATCACAAGTGCACATCTAAATACTTCTTAAATCTTAAGAAGGTTTCTGCCTTTACCACCCTTTCAGGCAGTGAGTTCCAGATTCCCACCACCCTCTGGGTGAAAAAATTCTTCCTCACATTCCCTCTAAACCTCCTGCCCCTTACCTTAAATCTATGCCCCCGGTTATTGATCCCTCCACCAAGGGGAAAAGTTCCTTCTTGTCTACCCTATCTATGCCCCTCATAATTTTATACACCTCAGTCATGTCCCCCCTCAATCTCCTCTGCTCCAGGGAAAATAACCCCAGTCTATCCAATCTCTCCTCATAACTAAAACTCTCCAGTCCAGAAAACATCCTGGTAAATCTCCTCTGCATTCTCTCTAGTGCAATCACATCCTTCCTATAATGGATTCCAGAACTGCACACAATACTCTAGCTGTGACCTAACCAACATTTTATACAGTTCCAGCATAACTTCCCTGCTCTTATATTCTATGCCTAGGCTAATAAAGGCAAGTATCCCATATGCCTTCTTAACCACCTTATCTACATGTCCGGCTGCCTTAAGGGACTGGTGGACATGCACAACAAGGTCATGAAGCTATTACTGTACATAATATTTTGGAAAATACTTTTCTTTTAAAATAGAGGTTTAATCTGTGGGTGTGTCTTTATTAGATTAAAGTTAGCTAGTCTGGGTGCTTTGATAAGTACCAGTTTGAGATCCAAATAGAGAGGTAGAGTGTATTTGCATTTTTTGAATAGGCCATTGAAGAAGTGGGGTGAAAACTTGACTCCTTTCTTGCAGCTACCAAGCAATGTGTTTATGGGGAGAATTTTCTCCATGTCGGGACGGCTGGGCAGGGTCGGCGCACAGCCAATTGCCACCCATGATCGGCTGCGCGCCGCCATTTTACTTGGGCGGGCCAATTAAGGCCTGCCCAGCGTGACGCGCACCTGGAAGTGCTAAGCGCCCCGTGTAGGCAGGGGGAGTAGGCTTAGTCGGGACCTGAGCTCTTTCACACATGTGCACAAAAGAGCACAGAGATCTCCCTGATGCACAGAGCTGCCTCAGGGAGATTAGTTTGAATTTTTAAAAAATAAAGGAGGTTTTAAATAAAGGAAGAGAAATATTTTTAGACATGTCCCCTCGTGTGATAGTGTCACATGAGCTGGGATATGTCTATGAATTTTAATGAAAAAATTTATTTGAATTATAAATCATTCATGAAGCCTCATTCCACCCGTGGATGAGGTTTCATGATAAATGCGAAGGCTGCCTGGACTTTTCACCTGCCCACCAACCTTAAGGTTAGACGGGCAGCTATGTTAAGTATTTAAATTGATATTTAAATGGCCTTAATAGGCCTTTGACAGTTCGGCAGGAGTGCAGCTGATACTAGTGTGCGCCCGCTGAACTGAAAATTGGAATGACTTGCGGTGACACTGGGACACACGGCCGACATCACCGTGTGTCATTTTACACATCATCGAGTGGGGCACGCCCCCATTCACTGACCCGAAGATTCTAGACTATATTACTAATAAAATTGGTACAATGAATGATATTTCATTGTTAAAGGTAAAGTTCAAAGAGACTGGTGAGACAATGAGAATTTGAATTCAATCAGTGGCGGTAGGTATAATTTCAGTAGTTTTTTGGTGTGCAGAGCAGAGGCAATGCAACATCAAAAGATAGCTGTCAGCCTCCAACTGGCTCCACAGTGAAAAGAACCTCATTCTGATTTGTAAGGTGAAAATGCTTTGGTGTTTCATTAAGTTTATGGGTTGCTGTTGCCTAAATGGAGATTAGTTTGGGAATTTGTTAAAAGTTATGATGGTAGCAATTTGTAGCCATGTGTATATGTATTTTAACCTCTGTAAATTAATAAAATGTTTCAATTAGTTTAATGTAAAACCACAAGAACTGATAGTCTGATTCCTGAATTTAGAGTTGCACCTCAAACATAACACTTAAAATTATAGGTTATGACGTTGTTTAAAGTTTCCCTCTGGGATTTTTAAAATAACTCCGCTTTACTAACTGCATCAGTCATAACAATTGGGAGCCCATCCGAGAATAAATTATATTTCTAATTCCTCGATTGTTTAGGAATTGGTGAATCTGAAGTTTAGGAGTACAAGAGGGACTTTGAATTCAGGAGTTGGTGAGGTATTTTACAAGTGGTGAGACTGCAAGATGGCTTTGGCAATTGCTAAGACTTGCCTGGGAGTAGAGGAGAAAATTCTGATTGGATTGGAGAAATTAGAGTAAGCAGATAAGTTACAGCTGGGATTAACTGAGGGAGCTAGGAAATCTAATTTAGTTAAAAGTATAGAACAGCATCTACTGTTGAAAGTGAAGCCTGAAACTAGTGAGTCACAGCTGGAGGTAGTGAGACTTCAGTTACAGATGAAGATGTTAGAATTTGAACAAGCAAAGGAACTGAAAAAGCTTGAAGTTGAAGCAAAGGACAGAGAAATGGCTTTTAAATGGGAATTAGAAATTGTGAAGGTAGAGAATGAGGAAAGACAAAAAGGAAGAGAGAGAGAATTCCAACTGCAACTGTTGGCAGTTAGTAAAGAGATATTGGTAGGTGAGGAAGGGTTTATCTCTAGAGTAGAACTCAGTAGGGATATGTTTAAATTTGTACAAGCTCTTCCAAAGTTTGAAGAAACCGATATTGATGCTTTATTTCACTTGAGAAGCTAGCTAAACAGATGAAATGGCCACAGGAAAACTGGACATTATTATTATAATCTAAGTTATTAGGTAGGGGGCTTGAGGTATATGCTTCGATTTCAGAAGAAATGTCAGTGAATTATGATGTGGTGAACAAAGCTATTCTGAGTGCTGATGAGCTGGTTTCTGAAGCATACAGGCACAAATTTAGGAATATGAGAAAACAGCCTGGGCAACTTAAATTGAGTTTGAAAGTGTACAGCAAAGTGATTTTGACTGATGGATACAGACATTAAAATAGAGACAACCTATGCAGTTCTTAGGGAAGTCATTCTTTTGGAAGAATTTAAAGATTCTATCCCTTCAATAGTGAGAACTCATGTGGAGAAATAGAGGGTTGATTCTGTAAGACAGGCTGATGATTATGAATTAGTTCATAGAGCTAAACCTTTTTTCTGTCACCCTTTCACAGTGGAAAAGGATAAAATGTGGGAAGGTGAAAGGAAGGTAGATGGTCAGGGAAGAGAAGGAGTAGCTGGAAGTTCCCAGGGAGTTTTTTTTCTCAGAATAAAAAGGAAGGTGCTGAAGGTATAAGTGACATTCGAAAATTGAGGTGTTTTCATTGTAATAAAATGGGGCACACAAAGTCAGCGTGTTGGAGGTTGCAGGAAAACTCTGTAGGAATTATTGGGGTACAGAAAAGCTCTGGAAGTATAAGTACTGTGGTTAATGAGATTCAGACACAAGAGAAACCAGTGGTTTGTGTACAAGTGAAACAGGGAGAATCAGTGAAAGGTAAAGAAGTGGGAATGTGTTCACAGTTTACTCTAGAGAATTCTGAGCAGCAGGTTGCAGAAATGTTTAAAGATTTTGTACTTGAAGGGAAAGTCTTTCCATGTGTACAGGGTGGAGTAGGTAAAGATATTAATATCTTAAGAGACACAGGGGCTAGTCAATCCTTAATGTTGTGGGATAGTGATATTTGTTGTTCAAAGGAAGTGTTGCAGGCGAAGGTAATAACTGGGGTCATGGAGATGCTAAATCTATTCCATTGTGGAAAGTAAAATTAAAGAGCAGATGGAAGACTGGCAAAGTTATAGTTGGAGTGGTGGAAAAATTGCCCATTGCAGGGATTCAATTTATTCTGGGTTATGATATAGCTGGATCGCAAATGTGGGAGACGCCTGTGGTAGTTGAGCAGCCTGTAGAAGTGTTATCAACAGAAGTGCCACAGAAGGAAAATCCCAGATTGTTTCTTGAGTGTGTTATAATGAGATCAAAAGCTCATAGGGAAGAACAAAATAAACAAAATAAGCAGGCAGTTTAAAGGCAAGAAGAAGGTGTCGATATCCAATTAGCTGGCACTGTATTCGATAATATTGTTCAGGAGGAAGGAATGCAGGACAGTTCAGTTCAAAGAGGTTACTGGAGATGCTGAAAAATGATTTGCAATTAAAACAGTTATATCAGAAAGCTTATTCAGAAATGAAAGCAAAATGTATTCCAGTATGTTATTATCTTCGAGGGAACATACTAATGAGAAAGTGGCTGTCGGATCATGTCTCAGCAAATGAAAGCTGGAGGGAGGTGCATCAAATTGTTATCCCATTAGGTTATAGAAATGAGATTCTGAGGATTGCTCATGAAATTCCAATGGGGGGACATTTAGGAATTAGGGAAACACAAGAAAAATACAGAGGTTTTTTTTTGGCCAGGATTGCATAGGGGTGTAGTCAAATCCTATTGAACTTGTCATATACGTTAAATAACAGGAAAAGCACAAGCGTTGATTAAACCTGTGCTTTTAATTCTAATTCCAGCATTTGAAGAACTTTTTACCAGGGTCATGATTGATTGTGTAGGACCGCTCCCTAAGACCAAAAGTGGAAATCAGTATCTATTTACAATAATGGATGTGTCTACCAGGCTTCCTGAAGCAATACCTTTAAGTATTACAACTAAGAAAATTGTGAAGGAGTTAATTAAATTTTTTCACAAGATATGGTTTACCTAATGAAATACAATCAGATCAGGGGTCAAATTTCGTGTCACAGCTGTTTAAGGAAACAATGAACAGTTTGGGGATAAAACAGTTTAAGTCAACAGCTTATCATCAGGAACTTTGGAAAGATGGCATCAAACTTTAAAAACTATGATAAAAGCATGCTGTCAGAATTATGCACAGGATTGGGATACGGAAATTCTATTTTTGTTATTTGCTATTAGAGATGCTCCTAATGCATGGACTGATTTTAGCCCTTTTGAACTCAGCCATGAGATAAGGGGACCACTGAAATTGATTCAGGAAAAATTGGTGGGTCAAAATTCAGAAACTATTCTTCTGGATTACATATCAAATTTCAGGGAAGGATTGAACAGAGCATGTGAGTTGGCTAGGGAACATTTAAACATTTCACAGCAAGTGATGAAAATAAAAGCGGATAAGAAAGCTAAAATTCACAGTTTTGTTTCTGGAGAGAAAGTATTAGTTTTAGTACCAATATTAGGGGGTTCCTTAAATGCAAGATTTAGTGGGCCTTACAGGATTGAAAAGAAATTGAGTGAAGTAAATTATTTAATAAATACTCCAGATAGAAGAAAGAAACAGACGGTGTGTCATGTAAGTGTGTTTAAAAAGTACTTTGTCAGGGAAGAGGAACAAAAAGAGATGTTAGTGATGGTGGATGATGAGAAACTGGTAGAAGTGCAGGACTCTGAAATTGATTTTCCTCTAATCAAATTGGATAATGAGGGGGTGCTTGAAAAATTAAATGAAATACTGAGTTACCTTCCAAGCAAGTGTCAAAGCGATTTGGAAAAGTTATTGCAGTCACACAAAGCTATTTGTGGAAATAAGTTGGGAAAGACACATTTAACTTTACATAATGTATGTATAGAAATATCATCTTCAGTGAGGTAACAACCTTATAGATTAAATCCAGCAAAGTTATTACAAGTACAAAAAGAAATTGAGTTCATGCTTCAAAATGATATCATTAAGTCTAGTGCAGTAACTGGAGTTTGCCTTTTGTACTGGTACCAAAACTAGATGGAATGCAAAGACTGTGTGTGGACTATCGAAAGGTGAATGCGGTGACAAAAGCAGATTCATATCCCATACCACAGTTGGAAGATTGCATTGAGAAAGTGGACAATCGAAATTTATCACAAATATTGACTTGCTAAAAGAATATTGGCAGGTACTATTGTTGAAGAGGGCAAAGGAGATATCTGCTTTTGTAACACCAAGTGGACCATATCAGTTTAAAGTCATGGCATTTCATACGAAGAATGTACCTGCGTTATTTCAAAGACTGACAAAATAATTGCGGATCTAAGCAATTTATATTGATGATCTAATAGTTTTCAGTTAGACGTGGGCTGGAAAAAGCACTTCTACCTGCCAGCCACAATGGCAGCTTTTCATTCTGTATCATCCCAATCCCACCTCATTAATTACGCATTCCCGGGAATCATGCCATTTTGCTGGTGGGCGGGCTCCAACTCGCCCGCCACGCTGTCACCTTGCCACTTCATCACGCCGAGTGCCACATTTAAAGTGCAGCCACGCACACACCTTTCAATACTTCCAGCCCAGGACTGCTGCAAAGAAGGCATGGCCCCAAAAGACAAAAAGACTGCAGCCCCCCAGTTTAGTGGCACATCCCTCAAGCGCCTTTTGGATGCCATGAAGGCCTGTCATGATATCCTTTACCACCACGCTGGCTGCAGGAGGGGCAGCAACATTACCATTCTGGCTTGGTAGGCGATGGCAGTGGTGATCAGAAGAGGTTGGCCATCCAGTGCAGAAAGAGGATGAATGATCTCACCTGTGCTGCCAGGGTAGGGCAACCATCTTATCACTCTAAAGTCACACACTCACAAGGCCATCACACATTCACTGGCATCTCACTCACTGCCAACTCATGGGCATTACCACTCACTCTCTCACATACACACCCTCACATCTCGATCTGGCCTCATCTCCTCTGGAGACTGCCCCACAGCCCTCACCATCTTGAGGCCACTTGCACAGATTCAGATGTGCCCCCACACAAACCCTGGGATACCCCCCTCCCCAGTACAGCCCTCGCGCTGCAGCCTCTTCCCTTGGTTGAGGCCACTTCTCCCCCTACCTCAAACAAGCCTGAGCCCTGCAACCTTTGAAAAGCCATCCCCGCTTTATGGCTGGTCTAGTAGTTAGAGACAAGCCCTAGATCTCCCCTAAAAGTGATGTGGTGCTGTCTGCAATGACTGCTGCCTGAAGCAAGGCAAGGTAGGCAAACAAACCTCGAAGTCCTGAGCGAAGTGCAGCTCACCAGATGCAACGGCAGGAAACTTAGTCTGCCATTGACAGGTAGAGCGGGCGATTGCGATCTGGCTTCACGACGTTATGAAGCCAACTTTTGGCCTTCCCACCATATTTTCTGCTCATGCCACTGGACATGCCTGACGCTATTGGGCAAAGAAAATTCTGCTCTTGGTCTTTGCCAGAGTTGTCTTGGATTGAGCAGCTTCCCATCCCTATGATATCTGATTTTGATGCCATGTGGTTACAGTGTGTGTTGGAAGACAGTAAGTCAATTTTTATGCTGTTACTAAAGGCCCGTAGCTTCTCATGGATACCCATTTTTGAGCTTCTGGATCAATCCCACAACATTAGGGTGGTCTTTGTAATGTGCGATTTAAGCACAACACCTGCTTGAAGGTTAAAGAACAAGATTCCTTTATCCCACTAGCATCAAAGCAATATAAACTCTCAAGGGAAATGTGCACTTCAAAGAACAAACTATTTGCAGAGAATATTCACGGCCAATGCTCCAGATTTCTGCCCTATTTCTGGTCTCGGCTCCTCAACACAGTGACTCACCAGTCTTGAACTGCTGCTCCAGCTCCTGACTGCAATCCTGCTCTCTTCTCTCTCTCCATGAGGCTTCTCAGAATCAGAGGATGCTGAGTGACAGTCAGCCTGACTAAGTTTCCAATTCCCTTTCTTGGCCTTTTAGCCACCCACAAGGGTTTCAAGCTGTCTAATCTTGGCCATGGCTCCTGTCACACTGCCACTCACAAGACCTAGCCTTGTCCTTGCTGCTTTCTCCATCACCTCATTGCATCTGGCTCTGCCCCTCAGCTTGTCAAAGATACTGCTCCCTGCAGGGAGGGGCCCACAAGGGCCGACCAGTTCCCCTGCCTGGTGTTCTCCCACACCATCACCACCTGATGATGGAGGTCTGCGTTGGTCACACCTACAAATAACACATGGACACATGCATCTGTGACAGGTAGATCAATGAGGATGAAATCAAAAGGTTTTCTCCTTGGTGTTGAGTCTTTCAGCACCTGCCATAGGTCCGGCCTTGACAGCTCAGTCTCTAATGAAGCAATCAAGCCACTCTTTGTGATGGATATTGAAGTCCTCCACCCCAGAATGCATTCTGTGCCTTGCTCCTGTCAGTGATTCAACATGGAGGAGTGCTGATTCATCAGCTGTAGGAGGATAGTAGTTGGTAATCAGCAGGAGGTTTCCTTATCCATGCTTGATCTTATACAATGAGACATTGTGGGATCGGAGTTAATTTTGAGGACCCTCAGGGCCACTCCTTCCTGATGGTAAACCACTGTGCCATCACCTCTGGTCAGTGCGTCATGCTGGTGGGCAGGACATAGCCAGGAATGGTGATGAATGATTCTGGGACATTGGCTGTAAGGCATGATTTGGAAAGTAAGACTGTTTCAGGATTTTGCTTGACTAGTCGGTGGGACAAGCTCTACCGGTATTGGCTTAACTTAATGAAGATCACTTTGTTGGGTTGATTAGGCTGGCTGTGCCTTTGTAATGCCTGAATCTGGCACCGAGGTTGACGCTGGGTGATTTTATTCTGCTCATACTTTGTCATAGTGGTTTGATACAACTGAATGATTTGTCAGGCCATTTCAGAGGACACTTAAAAGTCAAAATTAACCACATTGCTGTGGGTCTGGAGTCACATATATAGACCAGACCAAGTAAGGATGGCAGTTCACTTTTGAGGATCTTAGTAAACGGATAGGTTTTTAATGACAATCCTTTTTTTTTATGGTCACTGCTATTGATGATAACTTTTCAATTCTAGAGTTATTTAATTAACAGTATTTAAATTCCCCAACTGCAGAATTCATGGGCAGAATTTTTAGGTCAGCAGCTGGGTGTGATTGGCAGGCCCAGGGTCGGCTGGGGAATGGACTACTGACTGCAATTGGCCCCCGACCACGATTTCATGCTGGCTGGTTGATTAATGGCCAGCCGGCGTGAAACGTGCGCTGAGAGGCTTAGCGCTGCCGGGGTGGGGGCAGGAAGAAGGCGGGTGCTAACGTAGGCGCGGGCACAGGCAAGTGCTGACGGAAAGCTCTCTGAAGGCAGAGAGCTGCCTAAGGGAGCTGAAGACTTGAAAACAATTAAATAAAGTTTTTAAAATCAGGAAAAAAATGCCCAAGCATCACAATCAGTCACTTGAACATATGCATGATAAAAATGCTGTCCATAGATTTTTATTTTTTTAAATTTAATAACGGAAATCTTACCCCCCCTTGGATGAGGTTTCATGAAAAATGTAAAGTCCGCCTGGCCGATTCGCCTGTCCACCAACCGTAAGAAAAATTGGAGACAATTGAAGCTTTAATTACACTAATTGGCCTCTTAATTAATAGCACTCTCCCGCGCCTGCGCTGACTTCAGCGCTTGCCCTCCTCCCACCCCCACATTTCGGCCAGCAGGCGCGCACTAAACTTGGAAGCATGCCTGCTGACAATTAAGAGAGCCATTAAGCCCATTAACGGCACAATTAACTGGGATTTTTCACTGCCTGCCCAACGTTACGGTTGGCGGGCGGGTGAATCGGCCAGATCAGCGTGAAATCACGGTCAGGGGCCGATCGTGGTTTGTGGGCCTTTTCCAAACCGCTCCCAGACCTGTCGACTGCGCCCACCCACCGACCTCAAAATTCTGGCTTAAAATTTTGACTAATAGAACAGTTTGGCCTTTTGCTCTTGGAGTACGGTGGTTTCATAGAGAGAATATACACCCCTATCATGTCCATGTTTTGCTTTTATCTTGAATATATGCTTGTCAGAAAAGATTGAAAGATTGCATTACATCAACTGTTAACTCTTTCTAGCCTACCTGAGCCAATGAGCCAGCGTATCATTTTTTCTCAAAAACGGAAAATGCTGATAATCTGGAATTTCACCGCAAGTCCATCAGCTGCCGTAAACTAAAAGAAATGAGTGAATGTTTCTGACATGAGCTCTTCTTCAGAGCAGAAAACAGGAAAATAAGTCAGCTGTTCAATGGAATAAAATAAAACATACAGAGAGGTGAGGGGAAAAGGAAGAGAAACATCAAGTGAATGTCCAAATAGGATTCACTAAGGAATTGGAAAGAGGTAAGCATTAGTGAATCTCTATGAAGATCACAAAGGGGCAATGCAAATATATCAAAAGAGTAAAAGGACAGGAAAATAGCTAATGAGGAAAACTGCAAATACTAGATATTTGAAATAAAATGGAAAACCATTAAGCATGAAATCTGCCAGCCTTTCTCGTTTGTGTTCCTTGCTCCTTTCACAATATTAAATCCACACACTAACCGAGAACAGTATTCTGAACCGAAAATCGTGAGTCTATTTCCGAACATTATTTTTGGATCTTAAAAGGACACAGTCTTAATGAAAAAGTGGTCAATAAACTTTAATTCCAAACACAAAAATGAGATGGCATAGCCCTGCAGTGCATTATTCTGTGAAAACATGTGAGCAGTTGGAATTGTTTCAATACTGCGCATTCAATACTCAGAGATTTAAAAATCCTCAACCCTTTTTCAAATTGTTCCATAGCCTTACTCCCTCTTCACCTTGGTAACCTCCTCCTGTCTTACAGCCCTCCGAGATCTCGGCACTCCTCCAATTCTGGCCTCTTGTGCATCTCAATTTTAATCAGTCTACCAGTGGAGACATGCCTTCAGCTGCCTATAAGCCCTAAACTCTGGGATTCTCTTCCCAAACCTCTCCATCTCTCTCCTCTTTTAGGATATTCCTTACAACATATCCCTACGAACAAGCTTTTGGCCACCTGCCCTATTATCTCTGTACCTGGCTTAGTGCCATATTGTGTTTGATAACACGCCTGTGAAGCACCTTGGGATATTTATTACATGCAAGGTTGACATATAAGTTGTTGTTATTGAGACCATTCATATGTATCAAGGCACAACTGACTGGGAGGTCATGTAGAAATTAATTAGTTTAGCATTTACTGGAGAGCCAGCTAGGAACATGAGCATGTATTTATATAGCGTGTAAGGAGAGACAAGACAGGCAAGATAAAAAAACAGAAAGGCAGAAACCAAGAAATGTTGGAAAAAGGAACTTAAGTTTATGTGGCCCCTTTCGTGACCCCAGGATGCTCCAAAGCACTTCACAGCCGAAGAAGTTCTTTTAACTGTAGTCACTGTTGCAATCCAGGCAAATGCTGAGGTCAGATTTTCCCACAGCAAACTCCCACTAACTGCAATGAGATAAATCATGAGATAATGCATCAGATAGATTACTCATGTGCAGATTATTTTGTTGTACATTTGGGGGTACGGGAACATAGTGGGTATTTTACTGCACGATCACTCTAGAGGACTGGATTAATAACCGGCAGACATGGGACAGAATTTTTAGGTTGGCATGCGCGCCCGACCCAATCAGATGCGAAATCACGCGAGATGACGTTGGGCGAGCATCCCGACATCAGCCCGCACTCATGCGATATTTCGGTCAAAGGGCTATCAATTAAGAGGCCAATTAGTGTAATTAAAGCTGCAATTGTCTCCAATTTTTCTTACGGTTGGTGGACAGGCGAATCGGCCAGGCGGACTTTACATTTTTCATGAAACCTCATCCAAGGGCGGGATAAGAGTGCTCACAGAAAGCTCCCTGAAGGCAGAGAGCTGCCTCAGGGAGCTGAAGAATTCAAATCCAATAAAAACAGATTTTAAAATCCAGAAAAAATGCCCACGCATCAGAAAGAATCACCTGAGCATATACAACATGAAAATTCTGTGCAAGCATTTTAATTTTTAAAAATTGAATGACAGAAACCTTATCCCACCCTTGGATGAGGTTTCCTGCAAAATGCAAAGGCCGCCGGGCCGATTCACCCGCCCGCCAACTGTCATATTGGGCAGGCAGTGAAAAATCCCAGTTAATTGCGCCGTTAATAGGCTTAATAGCCCTCTTAATTGTCAACGGGCAGGCTTCCGAGTTTAGTGCGCGCCCGCCGGCTGAAGTATTGCGCAAGCGTGCAATGGCATCAGGACTCTCACCCAATGTCATCGCACGCTATTTTACACTAGAGCATATCAGGCACGTGCCCACACGCCATGCGAAAAACTCTGCCCTTAGTGATGCTTTTGGACATATTTCCTTCTCATAACAAATACTGGCATCAGTCTTCGTGCCTCAAGCTTCAATTTGCCTGTTTCCTTCTGGGCACATCTTACTTTTAGCAGCAGGTGTAAGTGCTCCAATGAATCTTTAATTGGAGAAATCTTGCTTGGATGCAACAGCGTGACCTAATCCCTTGAAATCAGCAGCATGCAGGTCAAAACGATGGATGGAATTTTTCAAAGCCTCACACTACCAGTAAGGCCTTGCACACAGCTAGGTCATTTATCAGGAAACTGTGATTGTGGTCCCACTAACATCAGTGGATAGAAAACTAAAGGCTCATTGGCCAGGGTTTTACGGGATTTTACAGGATTTGTGGTGTGCCCTGGCAGATGCAGCAAGCCACTTAAATCTCCATTCAGTTTGGTGGGATCAGAATATTTCACCAGGCAGGAGAGGCTCTAAAATCCTGGCCATTGTATGTGAACCAACAGTGCTGGTGTGGGACTTCAGGCAGGCCTGCCTGTTGTATCACATCCATCAAAATCTAATGGATCAGATCAGCACCACTCAGTTACAAGGCTTCTATGCAAAATGTACCATTTCTTGATATTCGTTTTAATGTTCCCTTAAGAATTAGTCTGTAAACATAACTGCAGAGACACACGTGCAAACATGTATATGTTGATCCAGGATTCCATTACAGTGGGCTCACTCAATGTCAATTTGCACTCACAGAATCACAGACCTTTAATGGCACAGAAGAGGCCATTCAGACCATTGTGTCAGCACCAGCTCCCCAAATGAGCATTATGACCTAGTGCCATTGCCCTGCCTTTTCCCTGTACCCCTGCACATTGTTTCTATTCAAATAATCATCCAATACCCTCTTGCATGCCTCATTTGAACCTGCCTCAACTATACTCCCAGGCAGTGCATTCCAGACCCGAACCACTCGCTGTGTGAAAATGATTTTTCTCACATTACGTTTGCTTGTTTTGCAAATCACTTTAAATCTGTGCTCTCCCATTCTTGATCCTTTTATGAGCAGGAACAATTTCTTCCTATCCACTCTGTCCAGCCCTCTCATGATTTTGAATATCTCTATCAAATCTCCTCTTAGCCTTCTTCTTTGCAAGCAGAACAGCCCCAACCACTCCCATAGATGTTATCAAAGCAACTATTAAAATATACTTATGAAAATACATTGACAGAACATCTTAAAAAATACAGAGCCTGGGGAGTGTGTCAGAATTACATGATATTAAAAATATTGACAGCATTGCTAGGTGATCAGAATACAATCCAGGCCCAATACAGTGGCAGGAGTTCTGGTCAAATAGTAAAGACATTTTCAAATGCAGCTAATGACAACAAACCAATGCAGAGATTTTTCAACACATTGTTGTGATCCCCATGAAGAACAACATACCATTACAGGACAACCTCAACAAGAAAACCAATGGACATGGTTTCCCTTTTAAAACTTTAACTTTCATAATCAAACCAAAACCAAGATAAATTAAACATGAATTAACAGGACTCTGCTCTTTTGAGCAGGAGGTCCAAGGAGCAATGAGTTTGTTGACGCAATCTCCTGTTTTACTTGGATTGCCAATTATTATTTCATATCAGTTTCTAACTTTTAATAAACCTGAAACCTGAGCAAAGAAAATTAGATTTGGTGTTTTCTTATTTTGCTGTGTTCTGAATATTATGTGGCCTTCTATCTTGGAGTCAGAAAATAAAAATAATTTTCTATCAGATTTCACGTAATCATTTCCTGTAAAGAGAGATAATGAAGAATTAATTTTAATGTGGAGGAGCGTGTGGGTTTAGACCTGGGTTGGGAGGGTTAAAACCAGCAAAAATGTGAAGCTGTTGGAAGTTGGCTGTAGCCTGTCAACCTAATGCAAATATGTTACACTGGTTGTGTGTAGCCCCTAGGGAGAGGTGGGTTGCCTATAACCATGTGCTAATCACTCAATTGGAGAGATATTTCTACACACTGTTATGATTCAACAAACCAAAAGAACCAAATTGACCGAATGACCCTAACGGCAGACAAGATTTCAATTTTTATAATTTTTACTTTAATAATCAAATGAAAATCAACATAAATTAAACATGAATTAACAGGTAAATTATGGTCAATATAAACTGTAAATTACACGTTAAATGGCAGATGCAACAAAAATGGATCTCGTGGATTCACAGGGCAAACCATTTAGCATTTTCGGCACTCATTTCAGCCACCAAGTCCTTCAAAGCTATGAACTTTTTCTGAATGTTCCAACTCCTTTGCTTTGAGTGTTTAGCTTCTGATCCTCAGCCAACAGTTGCACCCAAACGTCCTGAGTTCCATGGGTACTGTCTTCACCAAAATGGTGCATGCCTCCAGAACTTCCTCAGCTCACCTCATGACAGTCTTATTGAAATGGATACCCCAGAATCACCTTATCCAAACCCTTTGTACAGCCCTGTGCACTGTATAGCCAGTTCTGGTCAACCAGTTCCTTTAAAATAACTGAAGCAGTAACAGTAACCTTATTTCCCTTTATCTCCAGCCACAGATCCAGCCTTCGTGTTCCTGCCTGCTCTGCACCATTGGATCACCTGAGTTTCGAATGGCTCTGTGTTTTTTATCTGGTTTCAACCAGAGTCAGTTTTGCAGAAACCTAAAGTTTCAGTTTCAGTCACAGCTTCCCATGGAACCTGAAGATTCAGGTTCCCTTTCAGTTAGGATTGACTCAAAAAGTACAAACTTGGAAACCGTGGATTCCATCACAACACTTTTTAAACTTAATGTTGCATATGTGGGTTTCCTGGCTTCCTGAAAATCAGCACTGAACACAAGGCAAGAACACAACTCCAACTGAGGCCCAGAATAAAAGCCATGCATATTTTCCAAAACATATTTGGTGTGCCCATCTATTTCCTTATCTATTTGTAGAAAAGGGCTTTGTTTACTTTTTGCTAAGAGTTTACTTTCTACACTGTGGAGGCTTTCTGAATCACCTCAGGATGGGTGATGCCTTGGCTGCCTGAGGCTGGACCTCAGAGGAAGAGCAGGATGACTATCAGCAACAACAACAGGCTGCTGTGCAGAGAGCCACAGCTGAACATCAGAGAAGAGAGCTCACAGGACACACTACCTGTGCAACAGGATGTACAGGCAGAGAATGAGCACCTTTGACATGTTGGAACAGCAGTGTTTGTGGAGGCTCAGGATGTCACAGCAGATGGTAGCAGAGGTCTTCAGTCTCTAAGGAGAAACCAAACTCCTCACTGGGCTTGGTAGTTGCAAGCTCTCAATGGTTGTCAAAGATGCCACAGCCCTCAGCTTCTTTACTTCCAAATTGTTACAGACTCTGCAGGGGCAAATCCAGGATCCAGACAGGTGACTGATGAGCTGCTTGCCTGGGCCAGCAATTATTTAAACTTCACCTGTGCCAACACATGTCAGAATGAGCCACATGTACAGGCGTCATTGACTACACATGTGACAATCTGTGCATCCCAGAATAACCAAGGGTATTTGCCAGCCACAAGGGCTTCCACTCCACCAATGTGCAGCTGGTGTGTAACCACACCAAGATATTTCTGCAGGTGTGTAACAGGAGCTGATGTTTTCATCCCGCAACAGTCTAAACTCTCCAATGTCTTTGAAGCTGCAAGCGGACTTCAGGGCTGGCTGCCAGGAGACAAGGGATGCCCCCTTCAGACTTGGCAGCGGCAGCCATCTGAAACCTGATAAATGTAACTCAACAATACCACAATTCAAGCCACATGACTTCCAGATCCCTGATTGAACTAGATACTGGCATGCTGAAGATGTACTTCAGGAGCATAGATAGATCTGAAGGCTCCCTTCAGTATTTACAAGCCAGGATTTCCAGAATTATCATAGTGTCCTGCAGTCTACACAACATTCCCTAGCAGCAAGGCTTGGACCTGAAGGAGGAACATGGAGCAGAGTGCAGGTCATTTGCAAGGAGGAGAAAGGAAGACAAGGAAGGCAAGAAGAGGGGGAGATGATGGTGGCAGTAGAGCACAAGTTGCTTATTTTGCTCCCTGGCTTGAGAGGAATACCCTTATTAATGCAAGGTTCGCCTAGGTACCATCAGTGGACCAATGTCAGAACAAGATGCACTGGTTACTCTTCTCATCTCCCCAATCCTCCCAAAAACCATCATTCAATGCCAGTGACACAAAGCAATTCCAAAATCAAAAATTACTCATTGCATAACCCCCTACATTTCCTGCACTGGTCCCAATTAAAGATTTACTTTGGAGAGGAATTCACTGATGAATCCTAGATGATGGTTTTTGTTATTTACCCAGTCAGAATTTCAGCCTTATTTATCTTGAGGGGTCTTTAACCTGCATTGAAAATCCATGGTTAGATGGCCTGTATAGGAGTCAGGAGGAAAACATTATGGGCAGAATCTTCTGCCTGTCGGGTGGGCCGGTCAGGAGCAGGCGCGGGTGGGCGATCGGCTGGGCACCACCATTCTATGTGGGCTGGTCTTAATTGGCACACCCAGAATGACGCACGGCCGGTAGCATTCAGCGCTACCTGTGCGGGCAGGGGGAGGAAGGAGAGTCGGGGCCTGCGCTCTCACACATGCACGCGAAAGAGCACAGAAATCACCCCGAGACAGCTCCATGCCTCAGGGGGATTAAGTTCATATGGAGACTTTTTAATCAAGGAAGATAAAAATCATTTGCACATGTCCCCTCATGTGACAGTGTCACATGAGCTGGAACATGTTTATGAAATTAGCAAATTTTATTTATTAATTTAATAAAACCTTCATGAAACCTCATCCCATCCGTGGGTGAGGTTTCATGAAAAACGCAAAGGCTGTTTGGGCTCTTCGTCTGCCCGCCAACCCTACGGTTGGACAGACAGCATTGCGAATTTGTCCAATTGGTTTATTAGTGGCCTTAGCGGGCCTTTGACAGTTCAGTGGGTGCACAGCCACCTCCAGCATGTGCCCGCTGAACAAAAGAATGGAATGACGTGCGATGACGTCAGGATGCACGCCTGACATCACTGCGCATCATTTTACGCATTGGTGAGTGGGGCCCACGTGAAAATACTCCCCTAAGGATAAGTCATGAAACAATCTGGCTTTATTGTGGACATATTTGTTCCAACTAATTCTGAAGTCAGATCAGATTTTTATATTGAAACGTGCAGTTGGAATTTAAAGCAAGTGATAAATGTCCAAAGTAATTGATAAAACAGCTCTTCTAACACATCTTGACAGGTTTGTTAACGTTTATGGGGACTGAGATAATTTGTGAAGAGATTGAGAAAATGAGTTTGCAGAGCCTCATGATGTTCAGTTTGTGCTTTAACACACAGTGCACTGTCCGCATTTATTAACATCAAGGACCCTTGATACTCCCGCTACACTTTGTAAAAAACACTATTATTTCAGAAAAACACATTAATTTTTGGCAATTTGTAAGGTAGATCAACATTTGTTTTACTGCCAATTAGTTGCAGTTATAATTCCCTGGACTGCCTGTCACTTAAATGGTAATATCACAGTTGAACAAACAAACAACAGGTGTGGCACAGTAAACTGGAGCAGATCACTTGTCATCCTTGCCTTGTTTGTTCCAATGATGCAGTGGCCCTATGAACTTGTCGTGATTCGCTGAAATTCCTTGAGAGTGATGCTGGAGGGTTTGGGTGGTGGTTAATCCAGGGATTTACATCTGCAATTTTTCTGTCCGCAAGTGACAAACCAGATTGAGGGCTTTGTTGCAAAATTCAGAAATCCAATCACCTTGCAGATGTGCTACTGTGTGATGGAAATTATTATACATCCTGTTTAAGCTTTAACTCTTAAGAGCATTTGTTCGGGCTTATGAATGATTTAATACTCTGTTCCCTAAGCATATTTTCCTTCTGGCAAAAACAGCCAACTTTTGTCTGATTACACTCCTGTGGAGCACCTTGGGATGCTTTATACATTAAAGGCACTAATAAATTGCAGATTGCTGTTATTGCAATGCCACCACTTTTAAAAGAAAACACAAGTCAAATGTTGGGTTTAAGTGTATATATATAGGTAGCAATAAATATAGGTAGAGATAAATATAGGTAGAGATAAATATAGGTAGAGATAATTCAATATTCTGTGGAATGCAATGGTTCGTTTGCAAGCAGACTGAGAAATTTGGTGAAAGCAACTGGCCTGGGTTACCTGCTGGAGATGCAAGACTGAATAAATATTTGAATAAATATCTGGACTGGAACATATGACGGGAGGAAAATGCTCATCTCAGGTCTTGCATTGCACAAGGCAAAATTCAAGGATTTAAAGAGGAATATAACCCAAAATAACTGGAAAAAGAGTTAGCAAACTATTTGGAAATTAGCACATGGAGTACATTTTAACTGGAGTACTAGTATTAAAGATAACATCAAAACATTATGGAATAGGATTTTTATATCAGTGGAGAATCTGGAACAATTTGTTAGAGGTAACTGTAGAAAATAAGTTGCTGCCCAAAAAATTAAGCAGAACTCAAGATGGATAAGTTACCATGTTCTGATGGCATGTACTCATGGTAATTGAAGAAAATAATCAGAGAAGAGATTGAAAAAGCTTTGGCCACAACTTTTCTGTCCTTTTAAATATTGAAGTTGTGCCATCAATATCACGCCTTTGTTCAAAAAGGAAGAGAAAATTAAAACAGGTAACTACAGAGCATTATGGTCTAACGTTAGTGCAGACAAACACAAACCGTAAGTTATTGATAAAATCAATGAACAAGGGTTAACCAATGGCAGCAATATGGCCTTTCTAAAGGAAAGTTGTATTTCAAAGATTTAAGAAAAGTTTTGAAGACATGATTGATTGCATAAAAAAAAAGAAACACAGCATATCTATCGCATATGAATTGTCAGCAGGTATTTGAAAAGATACCTCAAGGGGCTTGCTAGAAAAATGCAGTTACATGGTCTGAGAAATGTAGCTGCATTGATTGGAAGTGGTTGATTGACAGGAACAAAAGTTGCGGTAAATGGATGTTGCTCAGATCAGAAAAGTGTTGGAAGATTTAGCTGCTTTTGTTAGAAGTCAGTGTGGGGTCGTGTCCATCTGGAAATGGTATATGTAGAGGATCTGATTATGGCACAGGCAGCACGTTCTTGAAATTTTGCTGAGGACAGAACAAAAAGGTTTCAGCAATCAGAAAGTAGAACTGTGTAAAACTTCGAGAAAAGGTACAGGTTAGCAGAATGGGTAGACAGGTGGCAGAATATACTTTGGTAGAAGTAACCAGGAATAGGCCTACTTAACCAGTGGAAATATGCAGAGTGTATGAATGAACAGAGGGATTCAAATATATAAAGCCAACAGCATTTTGGATTTATAAAACGGAGCATAGAGGACAAGTGTAAAGAGGTATTGATAAATCTGTACAAAATATTGTTTTGTCTATAGTTACTGTACTGATTACAGTTCTGACCACCTATTTATTGGATGGTCATGAAAGCATAGGGAGAATAGATTGTAGTTTCATCAACATGATGTCAGGAATATGAAACCATAGTTATAAGGAGAAACTTGAGGCAATAGAAAATCAAGAGGAGACCTCATAGATGATGTTAGAATGATGAAAGGTTTTGAGAGAGTGAATAGGGAATGAATATTTCCTCTGATTAGAATAGTGAAGGGTCCATTTAAAATTATCACTGAAAATGAGAGCACGTGGGCATTCTTTTTTGGAGCACAGAAGTTGAGGCAAATGTATTGGAGCATACTGTATAATTGAGAGTTGGATAAATATTTGAAGCGGAGGTAGATAAAAGGCTTTGGAATGAGAGTGGGACAGTGGGATTAGTTTTAGTTTGCTCTGTTTGAGAGCTAACACAGACAAGGTGAGTCGAATAATTTCTTTCTGTGTTGTTAACTTTTATTGTTTCATGATGCTACATTTCATTTTGCTTTGTTGTGTTCACTATTGATATTCATCTACATAGCTACATCCCTGGATTTTGTTTCCACTATATAATGTTGTTTAAATTTTGTTGGTATTATTATAGTCTATATTTTTTTATATTTGTACAATTTAACATTGCTCTATTTAATTACTGTTACTTTTGTGTGTTGATATTGTTGCCATTCCTTGAGGCCTTCTGGCAATCACTAAACCCCATCATTTTAATTACGTTACCTTCTTAGCTGTTAATCTCTTAAGGCAACATGGTCACAGCAAGGTGTAATAGACTCCAAGCCTGCTTTAATTGCATTTATCCCATTTTCTACAGGTAAGACTTTAATTCCCGAAACCAAAAGCTACACTCTAATGAAAATGTCTCGCCAATGTGATGCATTTTCATTTATACTATTTAGAATATTACAATATGTTATTTATCTTAGCAACTATCCTAAACATGCAATGTACACCATAATTATCCCCCTATTGTTCAATGAAATTCATAAGTCCATCAGCAACCAACCAAATTCCATGTCCAGTTAAAGAATAACATTTTTTTAATGATATTTTCTGAAAGTTTTCTTCTTAAAATAATTAAAGTCCAAAATTCCATCTGTAAAAGAAGATTCCTCATTGTTACATACAGATGAATTTTCAAACTCAGTCTTTAAAAAAGTCTGTTTAGATACCAGCTTCTGAATATTATTCTCTTCCTTGTCGGCAGTTTTCTCATCCTTAAACTGTACAAAGAGTCCATAGTTAAATTGTCTCCTTTTCTTTAGCAAAAGGCGTATTTTCATCATTATGTTCATTTTCCAGATGCAAACATTTTAAATTCTCTTTTTGAGATGGCAAGTTCAAAATGGCTTGATTTTGTGGCAAGTCATTCTTTCATTTGTCGAAAATTTCTTTTGCCATTTTAAGAATATCATTCAGATTCTTTTTATACCTAAGCAGAAAGGTTTGATATTCTTGCTTGGTCTGATCTTTAAACAATTTGTAATCTTTCAGATTTTCCTGATCCAATTCAGATTGAATTTTATTTAATTCTTTCTAGGAATATCTACAGCCTCATTATTTTGGACTGTCAGTTTTCTTTCTAATACTTTGAGCCTCCTACGCAATTTACAAATTACTTTATTCCAATCATTTTGATGTTGTAACTGGTCTTTTGAACTCAGCCCAGTTGCCTGGATTTTTCCAGCTGCATTCTGTATCTCAACACTGACAAGCATGGTTAATTCTTGTGCTGTCTCAGCCCTGACAGGACCATTTAATTCAGCGTTAACCATTTAGGGTCACTTTGAGGTCTCAGTCATTCCTGTGACAGATTTTGATTTGGAAACTGTGCATACACTTTTGCTTCCTCTGTACTCTCCATTACTTGAGTTATTCCATCAGCATTTTTCCTTGCGTCAGTTTGTTTCTTAACTGGATCATAGATAAGCGAGGAGTTTTTACTCACAGGAGACTTTCCTGAACTGTAGCATACTGTCCCAGATTGTGGAAAAGCAACATTGCCTGCTATATCATGCCCCAGTACAAAATGTATATTTTTGTTGGGTAATTTAGAAACAATGCCAACAACAATAGACCCCTTTACCAGAGCACAATTTAAATTCACTTCATTCAACAGGATTGATACTCACTTCCCATCAATCCCCCTTACCAATTCATCTTTATTCAGCAAACTGTGTGAAAAGTCTAAGCCTTTTGCTAACATTAAGCTCTGAGCATCCCATAGAGTAGCAATCTTTTCAGTTTCTTCCCTGGACAAAACTGGAATGGCTTCCCCTTCAAATATAAATCCCTTACAATCCTTTGCATCTCTATCTACATTAGAAGCAATGGGTTTCTCACAAGCTTCACTTTTTGAAGCAACTGTCTTTGTGGAAATTCTTGCTTTTTGCACCATTGGTTTAGGCTTTAATCTCCAACAATTTGCCTTCACATGTCCAATTTTAAGGCAGTGAGAACATGTCAGTCTTTTTGGGCAGAATTTTCCCAGCTTTGCACTAGGTGCGGTAGCCGGCAGTTAAAATGACGTTTTATCCATCGGCTGCGATGACGGGTCTTCACACCATATTGTCCCAAACTCATCTCATTATTTATGCACTCCCGGGAAATACACTATTTCCATGGAGGGTGGGCTCTAATTCGCCTGCCAGCCATCACCCTGCCACCACACCATGCTGGGTGCCATGTTTAAAGTCCAGCCACAAGCACAGTGTTCATTGCTTCCAGCTCACCACTGCTGCACTGAAGACATGGCCAGCAAAGGGAAAAAGACCACCGCACCACCCCCACTCCGCTTCAACGCCGGGCCTGTCGAGCGACTGCTGGATGCCGTGTGGATACTGGGATGTACTGTACCCCTGCTCTAGCTGCAGGATGGGCAGCAACATGACCAATCCAGCTTGGGAGATGGTGGCAGCGGTGATCATTGTCAATGCCCTTCAGGAGAGGACAGCCACCCTGTGCCGAAAATGATCTCCTCCGTTCCACCAGGTAAGTCACTCTTCTCATCACTCTCAACTCATACACTCACAAAGCCACCACACATACATAGGGCCCTCACTCACTGCCGGTTCAAAGGACATCACCATTCACTTTCTCACACACACCTTCATTGTCCTCATCCTGTCCGTGGGACCACTCACATATGGCCAGGCATACTTATTATCTGGCCCCCAAGCACATTACTCACTCTTTCTTCATCTCTATCCATGCAGGACAAGTTGGCACAACAAGAGGGAGAGGTCGCAGACTGGTGGCGGAATGCCTGAAATGAACATCCTCACAGTCTTTGAAAACAGAGCCATCCAGCTGGCCAGCCATGATCCGGACCAGTGCTGCGATTAAGGTGAAGTTGGCGCTGCTCTACAAAGTGAGGATCCAGCAGTGCAACATCCATCAGACAACCATGCTGTGAGTGATGTGTCCTGTTTCACAGGCCACTGCCATGCACTAATTATCCCTTCTTGCTCTCACAAGCAAGGAGAAACAGCCGATGGAATCCCTGGCCCAGGGCCTCCAATCAAACCCCGAAGAAACATCTGGGGAGGAACCTGGAGGCACCCTCCCTGAAGGCCCATCAGAGAGCTCAGCCACACCTACCACCAGAGCAGAAACACACACCTCAGTGGGTCCTAGCTTTAGAATAACCTCAGGATCACAATCGGGGAGAACAATGCACTGTCTGATCCACAGCAGGCGACAGCAGGGACTTCCCAGGTGTACGGCACTCGGAGGACTGCTGGAGGCCAGAACGTTGCTGAGCCTGAGTCAGATGTCGAGCGTCTGGACTTAGTCATGTCACAATTGCTGGAGATGCAAAGGCAAGCTCAGGAACATCAGGAAGCGATGTCCACTGCACTCCTCAGATTGCAAGGCACAATGGAGGAGTCCATCCACCTTCAGGCTGAGGTGATTGAGTTTTTTGATAAGGTAACAGAATGGGTTGATATGGAGAATGTGGCTGATGTGGTACATGGATTGCCAAAAGGTGTTTGATAAAGTGCCTTGGAATAAATTTGCCAGCAAAGTTAAAGCCCATGGAATAAATGGGAAAGTGGCAGCATGGATATGGATACAAAGTTGACTGAGTGACAGGAATCAGAGGGTGGTGGTGGTTGTTTCTCAGCCTGGAGGAAATTAAACAGTAGGATTTCCCAAGTATTGGTACTAGGGCCACTGTTTTTCTTGATCTATGTTAATGTTAAATGTTTTAATCTAGACTAGGGTGTGTAGAGCACAATTTCAAAATTTGCAGTTGACACAAAACTTGGAAGTATTGTGAACGGTGAAGAGGAGAGTGATAGAATACACGAGGACATTGACAGGCTGATGGATTGGGCTGACATGTGACAGATGAAATTTAATGCAGCGAAGTGATGCATTTAGGTGGAAGGATGAGGAGAAGCAATCTAAGATAAAGGGCACAATTCTAAAGCGGTGTAGGAGCAGAGGGATCTGGGGGTTACCTGTGCACAAATGATTGAAGATAACAGGGCAAGTAGAGAAAGTGGTTAAAAAGGCATATGGGATCCTGGGCTTTATAAATAGAGGCATAGTGTAGAAAAGTAAGGAGCTTATGACAAGCCTTTATAAAACTCTGGTTTGGCCTCAACTGAAGAATGCATCCAATTCTGAGCATCCAGCTTTATGAAAGATGTGAAGGCTTTAGAAAGGGTGCAGAAAAGATTTACAACAACGGCTCCAGGGATGAGGGGCTTCAGTTAGAGAATAGATTGGAGAATGTGGGGTTGTACTCTTTGGAGGAGTGAAGGGTAAGAAGAGTTTTGACAGAGTTGTTCAAATTCATTAGGCGGCTAGAAAGAGTAGATGGAGAGGAACTGCTCCTGTTGGTTCAAGCGTTGAGAACCAGAGGGCACCTAGTTAAGATGGTTGGAAAAGAACCAATCATGACAGTAGAACACAGCAAGTGTTCTAGAATTCCAGATCTGGAATTCACTGCCTGAGGGTGTGGTGGAGGTAGATATAATTGTCACTTCAAAAGGGGATACGAAAAGCACCTGAAGAGAAAAGATTTTCAAGGCTGCAGGAAAGGGCAGGAGAGTAGTGGGACCAACTGATTCGCTCTTGCAGACACTGTCATAGACCAGAGGGGCTGAACATTCTAAGATCTCCAATGGTCACACACCTGTGATGTGCTTTTTCATTGCTAGATAATGAGCAGACTCCTGAATGGAATATGTTCAATCTAATCACAGAAGATAAAAACACAGAAGTGTTTGACTGGGAAAATATTTGTGACAAAGCCCTATGCCTGTAAATTGGGGTAGTGTTGAGTTTCCCCTCCTTCAGATACCATGCCACAAGAGGGCATTGGCAACCATGGATTTGTCCATAAAAGTGCTTCACAAAGTACTGCAATTTGCCATTGCTTTCTGCAGTACAGCTGACCAGGAAACTCTTCTACTCTTTACTGCATGCTGTCAGGTATGTTGGAAGGATTTACAGGCTAATAATCAGCCTGTTTGGCCACACCATCCATGGTCATCAAGTCCTGAAATGGGACATGAACTCAGAGCTTCTGGCCCAAAGTTAGGGACACTACCACTGTGCCACAAGATTGCCTATTTAATGCCTATTACCATTGTGTATTAATCTGAAATTTTAATTTTGATGCACTTGTACATTACTATCATTAAAACATTGTGTCTTGCTATGTTTCATTCCTGGCACTATTACATGATGCTCTTATTTCAGTATTGATATTTAATTATTGGTACTGTATATTGTTGTGTCTAGTTACTGATATGAGTGTATATTACTGTGTTATTTAATATTTGGTACTACTGTGTTTTGATATCTTTGTTTAATGTTATAATAACATCCTTGAACCATTGAACTGCTTAATTTTTATAAACATTTGCTATTTTCAGCAAGGAATCAGAGACCTGGTATGTCAACATTATATGCTGAAGAGCATATGCATCATTTTGACACCACATCCTTAGTGTTCATCAACAACATGTAAATTTAATTTGATGGAAAATATTCCATTGTTGTTCATGTTTACTGGGACAACAGGCTGCTGTCAGCTCCGTTGCTGGAATGGCTTATCTCATTCATCACAAGCAGCAGGAAAATGAGGAACGTGTCACTAATATGGGATAATCTCGACCCACTGTTTTGGGAGGAAGGATGGATAATAAGAATCTGGATGGTGGCTGCCAAATGTCAATGTTGTGCAGTGAACTCTAACGTGTATTGCCACATGAGAAATTTATAATGGAGTATAAAATGCGCAGAAACAAATTTCACACAGTCACAGAGCAAATGATGGCCTGTCAAAGAGAATATACATTGGGTGGAATCGTCCCCTCGCAGCTGCGGTGGGTTTCGTCAGGGGCGGGGGTGGAGAATATGTCCGAATGAGAAAAAAGTCGATTTCCCAATGGCAAGAAAAGATGGTGGGAAGTTGCAGTCCCAGCTGCCAGGGCAGGTTAATGGCAGCTCGTCCCTCCTGCTGAAGCTCGCCGGGAACTGAATTGGCATGTCATGTATGCTCATTGAAACGCCGATAGACAGGAATCTTCCCAGCCCCCATCCCCCCTCCCTAGACATATCTTCCGCTCTGCCAGTGGGAATTCACACCGGTCCGATTCACGATCGGCCAAACCTGACGTGCACGTGGCAAGAGCGCTCACCTGGGAAGCCACGGGCCTGGAGCGCTGGAGGTAGGTATGGTGCACACCGAGGACACAACCAGGGCTGGGCTAGGGACAGTGTGCTGGAAAGCACCGGGGTGGGGTTGGAACACATGAGGGGTGCTGGAAGACACGGCGGGGAGAGGGTGGGGTGGGTGTGGCCAGGAAGACACGGAGCCGGGAGAACACACCAGGAAGGCTCGGTAGGCAGGGAGGGGAGTGACCAGGGAGGCTTGAAGGCGGGACTGTTGTTCAGAGGGAGGAATCATTGCTGTCACTGAAGGGGCAGACCAAGGGTACTGGTGGCAGAAGGGTACTGTGACAAGGAGCAGTAGGGTGGGAGGGTGAGGGTCCAGGTGTAGCAGGAGTAGTTCTTGTTTGGTGGGGTGGGGGTCATTCACAGGGATAAGAGTTTTTACACGGATCTTGGGAGAAAGCAGGGTCAGGGTGGGCATGGGAAATATGGCAGGTGTGGCCTCATCGGAGCAGGAAGGCATTGAAGGTGATGGGCTCAAGGGTGATGGTTGGAGGTTCAAGGGTAACTGATGGAAGAGTGAAGCTAACACCAGAGGGGGGTTAATGGTGATGGGGGGTAGGGGTGGGTGACAGGAGGATGGTAAAATGTGTTGGACATTGTCTGGAACACACGATCCTGAGGCAAAGGCAGATCAGCATGTCAACGCCCTCAATGCCCAGCTGGAAAACCTCTAGGTGGGAGGAGGGTTATTGGATGGGTGGAGCTGAAGGTCAGTTCAAGTGGATAACTGATGGAGAATCTGATAATCTATCCTGACAGAGCAAATGTCTCTCTATAGGCTCTAGAGGACTGTGGAGGGAAGCGGAATAGTGTGAGTGGGAGGCTTCTCGCACATGGTTCGTGTGAGCCTTGGCAAAGAGCGATGCCTCCATGTGTAGGCCCAGCCTGGGTCCCCCCTGGAAGGTGACAGGAGGAGTGCACACAACCAATAACACAAGCAGCAGCAAGAAAATCCCAGGAGACCCCCATGACATTAAATGATTCATATATTTACAAAGGTGCAATAACTACATACATTGATTGTACACCCGTGCCATCAGCGTTAACTTAATAGTTCTCAATTTTTCTTATGCTACCACTAGGTTTAGGTGCTTTCACAACATCCACAGCAGAGGTGGAGGCAGCCTGCTGACTAATATGCCCTCTTGTTAGTGATGGCTTTGCCGGGTGCCCTCTGAAGGGCCGAGGCCTTCTTTGGGTCTCCTGCTCTGGGGCAGGTTTTTTTGTTATTCATTCATGGGATGTGGGCTTCACTGGCTGGGCCAGCATTTATTGCCCATCCCTAATTGCACTTGAGAAGGTGGTGGTGAGCTGCCTTCTTGAACCGCTGCAGTCCATGTGGTGTAGGTACACCCACAGCGCTGTTAGGGAGGGAGTTCCAGGATTTTGACCCAGCGACAGTGAAGGAACGGCAATATATTTCCAAGTCAGGCTGGTGAGTGACTTGGAGCAGTCTCAGAGGCTGGAATTGATGGAGTCACAGCCAGTGGGGGCTCGGAATGCATGGATGACTTTTGAGTGTCCTGGGTGGAAGCCCCAGGGGTATCCGCCTGATGCTCCTCCTCCGATTGGGTGCCTGGGGGCCCCTAGAGGGAAGTCAAGGTACCCTATCCCCTTCACATATAGCCACTGCACAAGCTTACCTGCAGCTAGAGTGATGGAGTGCCGGTTAAAGTGCATTCCTGGCAGAAACTCCATGTTCTGCTGGACCAGGGTTTCCATGGCATCCGCCATCCTCCCTATGGAGACCTCCATACGCTCACACGCCAAAGCGACAACTTCAGAAAGCTGCGAAAGCAGTCCTCTGTCTCTTGTGCCGCTCTGTTGAGAGTCTCTGACACCTCTGCCTGATGTTCCCCTGAGTCTCTTTGATACTCCAGCATCTTTTCCATGACCACTTCCAAAGGCTCGTCATCTGATTCTGACTTAGCAGAGGCCTCTTCTCTAGCTGTTCTGCGAGTACCAGAAACCATGGCTCTCACCTCTGCCGCCTGCTGTGGACATGTGTCTGTGAGGTGATCACCAGAGCGTGAGCCCAGGCCTAACCTAGGTATATGTGATAGGAATGTGTCTCTGGGCTGGTGGAGGATGTAGGTGAACGCCGTGACAACTCTACAGGTGTGAAGAAGTGCTCATCATCATCATCTGAACTCTCCTTCGAGCCTGGGGCTTACTTATGGAGCAGGAGCTGGCCTCCCCCTCTTCCTATTGGAATGGAGAGAATAGAGAATGAGTGACAGCTTAGGCTGACTCCTACATTGTAGACGGGATCACCCTTAGGTTCAGAAATGAAGTATGCTTCCTTTCTGGATGCTTGGGGGAGGTCAAACTCACTCTTGGCACAGGCCCAGTCACGATCCTCCCCTGCCAGTTCAGCAGCCTGCTGTTCAAATTGTGTGAGGGGCAGGAGTAAGTGAAGATATAGCCTCTTCTGCTGTCACGTGATGTTCATGGAGGCTCTGATCAATAAGTGCGGTTATCCAAGGGAGGTGGGGCTTTCTGACAAGAGTCTTGATCGAACATGTAGCATCTGAAAAACTCTCTGTAATAAAGTTTATCTGTTTCTTGTTGAGACCTGTCCAGTCCGTCAAGTCATTATAGAGGCTGGATCTTCTTCCAACTTCTCCCATCTTTTCCCCCTCTTGCCTGTTGTGCACTGTCTTCTCCTGCATAAAGATAGATAGTTGAATTGTGAGCGCTTCTGATACAGGAGCAGGTTGTAAGCTCCTAATTCTGTGGCTAAGGTGTGACCCACTGACTCCCCAAAGTCTGTATACAAGGCGCAAATGAGGAGTTTGAGCGAATACTGTCCACTTGCCTGGATAAGTTTAGCTCCAGCAGCACTCAGGAAGCTGGACACCACCCAGGACGAAGCAGGGCTACTTGATTGACACTGCACTCAGCACCCTCAACATTCACTCTCTCCACCATCAACCCATAGTGGCAGCTGTGTGTGCTTTGTGTAAGATACATTGCTGCTAGTCCCCAAGGCTAATTCAGCAGCCCCCTCCAGACCTGCAAGCTATAGCAGCTAGAAGGACAAGGGCAGCAGTGGCATAGGATCAGTAGCATCTGTAAGTTGCCCTCCACTCCAAACCACCCCCCCCCCAAACCCACCCCCATCCACACAATGGCTGTGCCTTCAGTGTGGCTGGGTCAGCAACGTGCAGTTGCCTCCCTACCAGTAGACTGCAGTGGAGGAATGAGGCAACACCCCAGCACCTTCTCAAGGGCTTTTAGGGATGGCCAAGACGGATGGTGGTCTTACTTACTGACGCCCACATCCTATGTCAGATTCATAAAAATGGTGAGGTGAGTTTAGGGAATAGAAGGTTCACTTACTCTGGTATCACGGATTAAATCATTCATCCGTCCCCGTACTGCAGGGCAGTCGTCCTCTGCACCCCTCTGGCACTGACCACCCTGGTGACCTCCTCCAAGGTCAGTGTGATCAGTTGGGTGGGCCTCCTGCTCCCATCCCTGGGAATGAGGACATCCCTCCTGTCCCCCATGGCCCAGAGGTGAGTCATTGCTGAAGCATGGGGCCGGTGTTTGGTACCTTCTCAAGACTATCTCAGTGCCCTGAAGTTCTGGCGTGCTGAATCACTGGCTGTCCGGGTGCCTTTTAAATATGGCACCTAGACATAACGATGGGGCCCTTCCTGTTGACTTCCTGCCTGCACGCGATGTATTGCGAACTATGCGCCTGCATAATTAATTAGTTAGGGAGTGCACTATTGTGCATAACGGTCCACCCCACTCATCGGCAGGGAACATTCCGAGTTCCCGCTCCTGCCACAGAACTCATGGCAGGAGGGGAAAATTCCGACTATCGTATTATCAAGAATGTTATTAGAATTAATCACCCCTCTACTGCTGTAAGTGGAAGACTTCATTGTACTGTTATGCAGAATTTAAAGTCGCATACACATTGGTTGATATTTGTCACTTAATCAACTCTTGATCTGTGGAACAAGAAGAATTTTGTTTTTGAAAAGCTCTCTCTAGTGGATTTTTTTTTGCCTGCAGAAATCACTGTATTGCAGTTCAAAGTAATTCCTTGCACATTTTGCTTTGAGACTTCTCTGATAGGTGTGATAAGTTGCTACAAATGTTTTCATTTATATAAATAATCTTTTTGGATTTATTGGGGTTCAATGAAGATTCTATTTATCTTCTTTTTGTTGGATCACTCGTCTCACTTTTCTCCACTCTGGTAATGCGTGCTAGATATAAGGCACGAGTATTAAAAGCTTTTTAGGATTTGTTCTGAGGTGTAAAGCTGAAAAACAATCATCAGTGTGAGTTACTGGACTATAAAAGCATTGCAGGAGCAAACCTTTTCTCCTGTTCTTTCTGGGACTCCTGCATTTCCCAGTAGGAATCATTGGACAATGATCAACACTGGAAACCTGGTCAAATTTCCCCTCCCTTCCCCAACTCTTCCTTTTTAAGAGTCCTGAATCAGAGCAGTAATGTGTTAGCTGCTTGTTTTCCTTTTTTTATATTCATTCATGGGATGTGGGCTTCGCTGGCTGGGCCAGCATTTATTGCCCATCCCTAATTGCCCTTGAGAAGGTGGTGGTGAGCCGCCTTCTTGAACCGCTGCAGTCCATGTGGTGTAGGTACACCCACAGTGCTGTTAGGGAGGGAGTTCTACAGTTTTGACCCAGTGACTGGGTTCCAGTGCTCAGAATGTCAACATTCAGCTTATTACCTCGTACAATAGCAGCAGTTTCCAAATATTCCATGAAAGGCATGACAATTTTGCAATATCTTGCACCAGGTCTGTTATGCACTAGCTTCAAAAATCTGAATGTTCAATTTTGGAATGGCAATATAAAAATGAAATATTTAAATTCTACATAGTTTAATAGCATATTTCCTTGTGTCGCTGAGAGTTGTTAAATCTTCTGACAAGGACTCTCTGATGGTTCACCAGATGTCTCTCTGGCCTACAAGCATTAGCTTGTTGGATTCCAGATATACTCATGTTGATGCTGGTTCTGCTCTTGTCAGTGCCATTGAAAATGCATACTCCCTACCTGTCTATCTGTCCCACCGCTCACACTGGCAAATTTCCTGGGTCAGCTTACATTGGCAGACTGTTAGCTGTATTTCTGGATGAGAGAATTGTTGTTTCAGCTAAACCGGCACAGGCACAATATCGCCAAATGGCCTCATTCTGTGCTGAAATAAAAGCAAAGTACTGCAGATGCTGTAAATTTGAAATAAGAGTCAAAAGTGCTGAAAATACCCAGCTGGCCTGGCAGCATCTGTAGAGAGAGGAAAACAGGGTTATCCTTTTGAATCGAGTATAACTGCTTTAGAACTGAAGGGAGGTAGAAATGTGATGGATTTTGTGTTGTTGAAAGGGAGAAGGGGAAGGAAGAGCAAGAGGGAAGGTCTGGCTCAGGGTAGAGGGTAGGAGAGATTATATGACAGAGTCATAGAATAAAGGCAAAGGGAGTGGTAATGGTTGTAATAAAGAAACATTTGTCAGAGAGAGAGTGGGTGGCAGAATAATGAGCAGTTCTATCTGAAAACAGAAACATGGGGCAGCATTTTCCAGTCGGCGAGCGGGCGTGCGTCCTGGCGTCTCCCCACGTCATTTAGATTTTCAGTTTGGCGGGCGCGCAGCCAACTCGGGGGCAAATTTCTGAAATTAATGAAGCCACTTTTGAGTCCGGACAGTTGTAAGGTATCTAATCAGAAAATGAGGTTCTGTTCCTCGAACTTGTGTTGGGCTTCACTGGAACACTACAGCAGGCCGAGTACAGAAATGTAAGCATGGGACAAGGTGGTGAATTAAAATGGCGAGCAACCAGAGCCTCCGGGCCTAGCTTATAGGCTGAGCAGAGGTGTTGCGTTGGGTGACCATTTGGAACAACCAGTCTGGTATTTATGCTCTACTCAAGCACCTTATTCCACCTTTCCTCATCTCAACCTATCAAAATAGCCGTCTAATCCCTTCAGCCTCAAATGCCTGACTGGCTTCCCCTTAAATGTATTTAGATTATTCACTTCAACCACACCCTGTGGTAACGAGTTTCACATTCTTACCACTCTTTGGGTAAGTAAGATTTTTCTGAATTCCCTATTGGATTTCTTGGTGACTACCTTATATTGATGACCTCTGGTTATGCTCTTCCCCACAAGAGGAAACATTCTCTCTGTATCCATTCTATCAAAACCTTTCATGCTTTTAAAGAACTCTATTAGGTCACCCCTCAGCCTTCTTTTTTCAAGAGAAAGGAGACTCAGTCTGTCAATCCTTTCCTGAGATGTATACCCATACATTTCTGGTTTCATCTTTGTAAATCTTCCCTGCAGCCTCTCCAGTGCTTCAATATCCTTTTTTTTAGAATATGGTAACCAGAATTACAGGTAGTACTCTTAAGTATTGTCTAACCAAAGTTCAGTACTAGTTTCGCATAATTTCAATGCTTTTCAATTCTATCCTTCCAGAAATAAAGCCCAGTGCTTGGTCTGTTTTTTTCGTTATAGCCTTGCTAACCTGTAATGCAACAATTTCATTGTCACTGCCTTGTTTGAATATCCAGTTCAATGAGGGTGGCTCTTCCAGCATCTGGTGGAAGTGATGTTAGAAGGCCCCTTTCCTCCTGTGAAACCTATTTAGTATCAATATAGGCTATTACCTTTCCTTCTCAGTCATTGTTTTGAAAACTATTAAACTTGTCAAATGCAATCCACCTTTAGCAAGCTTGTGCTCTCCTAAAATCATAGAATCATAGAACGTTTATGGCACAGAAAGAGGCCTGTCTGTGCCGGTCAAAAAACTAGCCACCCGGCCTAATCCCACTTTCCAGTATTTGGTGCAGGTTATGGCACTTGAGGTATGTGTTCAGGCACCTTTTAATTGAGTTGAGGGTTTCTGCGTCCACTAACCCCTCAGGCAATGTAGGGGTCTCTACAACACTTTGGGTAAAAAGGTTTTTCCTCATCTCCCCTCTAACCCTTCTACCAATCACTTTAAATCTATGTCCCCTAGTCACTGACCTCTATGCTAAGGTAAATAGGCCCTTCCCATTCACTCTATCCAGGTCCCTCACAATTTTGTGCATCTCAATCAAATCTCACCTCAAGGGGTTCCAAGGAAAACAGACCCAGCCTACCCAATATTTCCTTGATTACCTCATGCATCTCTAAAAGCTCCCTAATTTGTTCTTAAATTATGGTTCTAAGAGTTAGCTGACAACTGACATAAGACTAACTGATCTATAGTTCCTTTGGTTTATTTTTCTCCACCTCTTGCACAAGGGTAATACGTTGACAGTCTCCAACCCGCTGCACAATTTGCATATCTAAGGATTGTAAAATCACGGTTAGGATCATTGCTATCTCCTCTCTGGCTTTATTTCACAGCCTCTTTCTCTTCCACCTCCTGTTATATTTTCTCCATATTTGCTTCAGTTAAGCTTTCTTCCACTCTTAAGATGGCTTTATCAACTTTGATTTTCCTTTCCAAATTTAGCTTTTCCCAACTTCTCTGCCATATTAGTTGAAAAACCTCATGCAGTTTTCTGTTTTTCCCCATTGCATGGATGTTGGTGTCATTTTGGTGCCAGTGAGGACTGCTACTTCAGAATGCCCTTTCCTTGTAGTAGAATTCACTCTTTCTGCCCTAAGAATGTGAGCTCATCTCTCTTGTACAGTAATGCAGCCAAGGGTTGATCTACTTAATCTTCCTGTGCTTAACCTGTCCAGTACACAGCAAAGAAAATAACCCAGAGATGACTACCTTTCTTACCTTGTTCTGACTGCTGCAATTAACTGGATTGAGGGTACGATCAGGAGGATTCCATAGGTCTCCTATGCAGCTTGAGCTCCCTCTTAATCCAAATGACGATAGGTGAAAAAAGGCTTAGCTCTCTTCCCCTTGTTAAATGGGTTGGCGTAAAAATGCACTTATCTCAGCTAAAGGTTGAAACCCTAGTAGGTAAGAACCTCAAACTAAGAAAATGGTTGCAAAATGCAGAATTCAAGCCTGAACTAGTAACAGTTGTTTCGATTACTTTCACCTTTATGTTTCTGCCTTGTAACACAAGGTACCTATATTTTGTCTATACAGAACAAAAATAGTAAACATAATTTGAAAAACATGTCACCCACTTTTTTTATTCATTCATTCATGGGATGTGGGCGTCGCTGGCTAGGCCAGCATTATTGCCCATCCCTAATTGTCCTTGAGAAGGTGGTGGTGAACTGCTGTCTTGAACCGCTGCAGTCCACGTGGTGTAAGTACATCCATAATGCTGTTGGGAAGGGAGTTCCGGGAGTTTGACCTAGCAACAGTGAAGGAACGGCGATAAATTTCTAAGTCAGGATGGTGAGTGGCTTGGAAGGAAATTTCCAGGTGGTGGTGTTCCCATGTGTCTGCCTCCCTTGTCCTTCTAGATGGTGGTGATCATGGGTTTGGAAGGTGCTGTTTAGGGAGTCTTGGTGAGTTCCTGCAGTGTATCTTGTAGATGGTGCACTGAGTTCGCAATATAATTTACATCACTTCAGATTGCCTGGACACATTTGGGCAGACATTTCCTGCCATCATCATCGCAAATGTGCCTTCATGGCCAGGACTGTATCACTGCACAATTTTTTGAGAAGAGCTAAGTCAAAAACACTAGGTCACTGAATCACCAGATATTCAACCCTGTGCCCTCAGCATTTCAACTCCCTGCTCTGCATCAGTAAGTTTGCACATGGAACACCTGCCACTTATTACAGTAAATTGATTTTATGAACTGATCTGATGTAAGTTCACATGCTCATAAACGCTGGATTTCCATCATCCATTACTCGCGTCAACTTCTCAAGAATTCCAGTATATTTTTGAGGCCTAACCTATTACTTCTGAAACCACGTTTTCTTCTCTTTGTGGCCTCCTGCAATTTCAGATAAACATTGGTAGTTTTGAGACCGTTTTACCACCACTGATTAAATTCTGGATTCATATTTCATTCCTTTATCTTATTTCAGGATTATTTGAGTCCCTCCAATCCTTGGGCACAAGAGCTGTAAATATGGGATCCTTGAAAATATTAATTGGAATGTATGCAATGCCTTTAGTGCTGCTATTCCCACATAATCTGAATGGCTCAAGATGGCAGTCTGCTGTGCAAGAGTGTGTCTTGAGCAGGATTGGGCAATGTTCAAATTAAGACTGGCCTTTTATCGATGTGTGCGACATTGTATGTATGTACAAGAGATCAGAACGTTATTAAATTCTGAATTTAAATTAAAGGGCAACAGACAGGGAGACATTTTAATCTTTTATTTAAAATAAAATTGATACAGCTGTGATCACCATCTTAATGCTTGAATAAAAAGCCACCATCTGTTCCTGCTCTGTATATATGCCTTTATGGCTAACTATTAATGCTTGGAATATAACCATGTTTCTCCATGATTCATTTGGCATTATGGATTTCATCTCATTAACAAAAAGTTTATAATTCTCATACAAGAGTGGCATCTTGGGGAATTTCTAGACATGCAAAGGTCACTAAGCAGCCTGTTCCAAGGTGATCAGTGGAAATGTTGCCATGTTGTGACCATAACACAGTGGATTTCTCAAAAGCCACAGCAACTTATCCTTTTCAAAGACCAATTTACTAGAGTGCTTTACATCAGAATGTGAAGGAATTTAAGCTCAGAAACCGAAAGCAACTGTTAAAGAAATTTTTGAATGGAGGGAGTGAGAGGGCAAGGCAAAGTGGCTTTGAAAAACAATTTCAGCAATAAAGGTCATAACGTTTGAGAAAATTAAATTCTACTGGTAAAACTGAGGTAGAACTAGATGGAACTCAGAAAACAATTCAGCTCACATGACACCTACATTACTACATGGCCAGAAGGGATTAGGATCATAAGAGGAAACTAAAACATTTTGCCCTTCTAACTCTTCTCACTCTCAGATGTTAAAAGCCATTGTGGTGTCTGATTAAATCAAAAATCGAAGCTGGGAGCTTCTTGGTCTATGTATCTCGATGTAACATAAGCTGTAAAAGAAATCTACTTTGTAATACACTGACTACTGGATAAGAGAAATCATTTATATGGTATCTTACACATCCTCACCAATTCTCAGAGCATTTCAAAGTTAATGAGTTACTTCTGAAATGTAGTCACTGCTGTTTTGAGTTGAATTGACTGGTTATTCTTCGTTGAAGCTGTGAGTTAAGATTAGTTAGTCATTCAGCGTAGTAATTATAGTTTTGATAAACATAGGACTGTAGCTTTAAGAATAATCCTGGGAAGAATTCTCCCCCCATTGCGGGAGGGCGGGGGGAGGGGAGGTTCAGGAGCGGGCGCATGTGGCGCCTCCGATCGGTGCCCCCACTTGGGGGCGTGCTGCCATTTTACGGGGGCGGGCCAATTTAGCTATACGCTCCCTGTGCGGGTGGGGGGATTCCCTAAGCGAGTGTGCTCATTCGTGCATGCATGCAAAAGAGCGCACTCATCTCCCTGAGGCTAAGTGCTGCCTCAGGGAGATCGGCACCAAATTCAAAAATGTGAAATATAGAAACATAAAATTTCCCTGACATGTCCCCTTATGTGACACTGTCACATGAGTTGGGACACGTCCATCACATTTAATTAAACTTTTATGAAAGTTTTAAAAACCTGCAAGAAACCTCATCCCACTCGTGGATAAGGTTTTATGTTTTTTCTGAAGCCCACCAGGGCTCCCGGCCTGCCTGCCAACCTTGAGGTTGGACGGGCATGTCCTTTAACTACTTCAATTAATTTTTAAATGGCCTCAATAGGCCGTTGACAGGTTGGCGAGCACACAGCTGATTTGGCTGCACCACCGCCAACCTGAAAATTGAAATGACGCGGGGTGATGTCGGGAGTTCCGCCCGACGTCACCCCGCATCATTTTACGTGTCGGCGAGCGGGTCCCATGCCCCTGCTCACCAAACTCAATATCCTGCCCCCTGTGCTATAAGATTTGTGTACACCAATGAGTTAACAGCACAAGCAACCTCTAGCTGAGTTCTTCCTTAGTTATAGGGCAGAATTTTGCCCTCAGTGGGCGGGCTCGACGGGGGCGGACAGGGGTAGTCGGGAAGCTGACCACTACCCATGATCGGGGCCGGAACATGATTCCACGCTGGCGGGTCAATCCAGCGTATGTGGGAGGATTTGGCAGAGATCCAAGAGAGTATGTGTGCCATGTTCTCTGTTGTGGAGGAGTCCCTAGAAGCTTGAGCACTGCATTGGTCCTCATAGCCAAGCACAATGCCTCCTCCATGGAGAGAGTAATGACTCTCATGGAAAGGCAGCTCCAGGGGTTCCTGGGGTTGCGCTCGGACCTGCAAGCCTTCACCCAGGCACTGACCTCAGCTGGTCAGTGCCCATGTGTGATATGGATGGGACACCCAGTATCCCAGCTAGGTGGCCATCCATCAATGGTGAACAGGGAGGTCCACAACGACCTCACATTGGTGCATGAGCTGCTCGTCTTCTGCAGGCTCCTCTTAGGGTGTTCCAGATGACAGCAGCAGTTCCCCCACCCCTCTGCCAGTGACCGTCACATCTGATGAGGCTAAAGCAACTGGGGAGATACCAACCATGACGCTGGCCGCTTCCTCCCAGGTGGGATCAGCACAGACTCCATTGACCAGAGGATGACCATCAAGGTCATCAAGACCAACAGGACAGCAGAGTCAGCAGTCTGTCTCCAATGCCGGTGCCAGCGAGTTGGGAGTACCTCGATGTAGCATCCGTAAACCAGTAATCTTTTGTTCCGCCATTTTTTTTCTTTTTTAATGGTGACACTACCAACACTGGTTTCTTTCTGTTCATGACGATGTGAGTTGAAACGTATAATTAAATTTGCTTTTGTGTTATTGGCATGAGTGTGCTTCATTGATTTTGTAGGTGTACAGTAGGCCAGTATATAACGCTGGACATGGGTGGCTCGAACATTTATTGCACAGGCACTGACCGTATCTTGGGGGCCAAGGAAAGGGTCATTTCTGTGATCTAGGATGGAGGCGGCAGCTCTGGCATGAGGTTGTAGTTCTTATTTGGCAGCCTATCTGAAAGAGTGTTGGATCAAGGTGTCCCTGCCTCCCTGGAGGTTACCAAGGTCTGGCTCTCAGCATTCTCCTCACTGTGCTCCTCTTCTGACTCACTACTGGATTCATCCTCTGTGGTTTGTGCAGCTGTATCAACATCCTCTTCCTCCAGTGGGTCCATCCTTGCCAGTGCCAGATTGTGGAGAGCGCGGCATGCGATCACTATCAGTGACACCCGCTCTGGGGGGTATTGCAGTGTGCCGCCTGAACAGTCCACTCATCGGAAGCGAATCTTGAGAAGATCAATGGTTCTCTCCACCACCGCCCTTGTGGAGGCATGGCCCCTATTATACCGCTGCTCGGCCTCTGTTCTTGGATGGCGGAGAGGCATGATGAGCCACCTTTTCAAGGGATAGCCCTTGTCATCCAGAAGCCATCCATCCAGAGCCTCAGCACCTGGGAGTGTCTGAGGATGTAGGCGTCGTGGGAGCTGCCCGGGTACCTTGCACAGACTTGCAGAATCAGCATCCTGTGGTCACACACTATCTGCACATTCATGGAGTGGAAACCCTTCCTGTTGACGAAGGCACCGGGCTCACCCGCTGGCGCCTTGATGGCCACATGTGTGCAGTCGATTGCACCCTGGACGCGGGGGAACCCAGAAATCGCTGCAAAGCCTCTGGCTTGCTCAACCTGGCTGGCCTTATCTGTATGGTAAAGAATAAAGGTCAATACTTGCCTGAACAGAGCTTCTGTCACCAGCTTGATGCAACTATGGATAGCTGATTGGGAGACTCCACACACATCCCCCACTGATCCCTGGAAAGAGCTGGAGGCATAGAAGTTGAGGGCCACTGTGACTTTAAAAGCCACTGGCATGGGGTGTCCACCCACACAGTCGGAACTGATCTCAGGCCCAATCATCTGGCAAATGGAGGTCACAGTCTCCCTTGACAGGCAGAGCCTCTTTCGGCATTGCACCTCAGACCTATTGAGGCAGCTGCATTGCTGCCTGTAGTGGCATCTTCTGTGGCCTCTTCCGCCTTGAATTTCCTGCTGGCCCTGTGCCCCTTGTACCTGCGCCTCTCCTCCCACAGGTCGCTCCCCTGGAAGCTGCATTGAAACACCTGGCCTCCTCTCCCTTCTGCTCCTCTCTTCCACCTCAGAGGAGGTGCCTCCAGTGGAGACCATAATCCCCATTACCAGGGTAACAGAAGGCTGCCTGATATCTGGAAGGTCCAAATGGTCCAAATCCTCAGGGGGCTTGGAAGACACCAATGAGTCCAGAAATGAAGCCTGGAAATGCTAAGAATGAAGCGCCGATCAGAGAATAAGCTGCCAAGTCTCAATAAGCCACCAGCAGCAAACTACATCCAAAACTCCTCACTACTCACATTAACAATGCTGCTGACCCTTCTTATCCTGCCCGGGATGAGTTTTTGCAAATTGTGGCCTGCCCGCCTGCCTGTTTTGCCCGTGCAATGAGTGAAAACTCACACGGGCAACGTTAAATTGCCATCAGTTTGGTTGTTAAGGGCCTTAACTAGTGTGTTAATTAATGGTGGATACAGCTCCAGCTCCCACACAAAGCTGCCGAACGCAATATTTTGCAAGTGCACGATGACATTGGGATGCTCACCCAACGTTATTGCACATCATTTTATGCTCGACCAGGTTGGGTATGCACCCACCTGCTCAGCGAAAAATTCTGTCCATAGAGTTTGATGCATAGATGTAGCTGCTGCTGTCTGGTAAATAAAGTTCAATGTTTCCACCAAGAAAAGTTGCCTGGAAAATCAGTTCTATAACATTCAGCATTCAGTGCACGAAAACTATATTTCAGTAAGGTCTGGGTAGATTTTAACGTTCACTGTCAGAACTTAATTGACTATGATGGAAAGGAAATTGGAATGGGAACTATAATGGGGGCTGATTCATTACCACCAGCCTTGTGGTAAAAGTTAAAATCTACACCTTAATGTCTGTGGGGTATTCACCTGACCCATAATGTTACTATCCAGAGAGGAGGGGTTGAATAGCTCTCCTCTTTTCCTGCGCCTTGCTTGACCGCAACAGATTTTTTTTGAAAAAGGCTTTATTTGCCAATTCCGTGAGTGTTTAACTATTTATGTGCTGTGACCATGAAAGACACAATCAGGCAGGCTTTCTTGAGATTTTAAAATATGTAACCAGGTCTAAATAAAGTAATGTTAAAAAAATGCTCTGATTTTCACACTCACACACTCGAAGTTCACGCACACACATAGATTATAGAGTGGGGAGGATAGATTTAATAATTTAGAGTCCAGTAAAGTTAAAGGGGTATACAGCTCTTAGAGGTTGGTGACTTGGCTGGCTTCAGGCTGAATTCTCGGTGGTTTCACTTGGTGGTCTTGCCACTTACAGCATCGAGGCAGCTTAAAATTGTGGATGATTTATCTGTTTTCTGGAGACAGCACCGCTGAGTTGAGTTGTTGAAATTCCTCGGCTGTACTTCATAGCAATACCACAGATCCTATTGCTAATAGTGGAATGCTCCTGACCTGATGTGCTGGTTGTTGACTATTACAAGATATCTGTTCCAGCTGCTCCAAGATAGCCATTCCACAATATCACAGCACATCAGGATACATTTATGCCTTTAGCATCTAGGAATTAAGCATTGCCTCTGCAGAGCACTTAGAGGAAATTCTCGCAGGGCAGTTTGATTGCTCTTATAGAATCTGCATATTTTCCTTCCATTAATTTGAACGGACTTGAACCCACAACATATTGAGATGCGAACCTGTTTCTCTTATCCCTTTTTAAAGCATTCATTAAATTCAGCCCCTTTCTATGTCTCAACATTTAGTAACTCCCTTTAAAGTTTTGGTCAGTAGAATGTGCATTCCTTGTGATGGAGGCTATTGTATTTCACAGGAACTATGTAGCAAATTTTTTCTCCATATAAACAAACCAATCTCTGCAAATCTCTCCTCAGAATGTTAAGAGCTCTAAACTTTGAATCATCCAGATCACAGTTCAAAAAAAAATCTGCCACTGTCTTCCCACTGCCCTCATGAGATGCCCACAGTGCAAGTGTCAAACATGCTTTCAGCATTGGCTGACTATTTGGCATTTGCCCAACTAAAAAAAAATGCCATATTGCACAGAGTAAAAAGCATGCTTTTTGAACTATGTGTGCTTCTGTCTTTTAAGTGACCTGCCTGTTGGACTGTTATCATTGTTCAAGCTGTTTGCTCCTTCATAATTGAAACATCCGATTGCAAGCTTTTCCAAGTTCATTATCATGGCTAAAATTAGTTCCAGGAACAAAGAATTTGGCTTCACTCAATTGCAAATTAAGTCTTCCCTTGATTTAATCAAAGGTGACCTGACTACTCCCAGAGGTTTTGGCCAATTGTCTTTAAGTATTTGCATAAAGTGAGATGTCAATAGCACAATTGCATATTGTCACAAAAGGCCCTGATCACTACAAAGAACAGTAAAGTGTGGTAAAACAGATAGTTATAGCTACGAAAAGAAAGTTAGAAAAGGAAATTGAAAGGGAAATCAAGATCAATGCAATTTATTTAGCAATTATTTTAGGAAAAATGGAGTAGTTAGGAGCAATATGGGCCCATTGAAAACTAATAAAACTGATATTATCAATGAATATAATAAAATAGTGGACATGTTGAATAATTACTTAGTGCATCAGTATTTATAGTAGAGGAAAAGGCAGCATTTCAAGGGAATTAATGTTGAATCAAGCACAGTGACGTACCAAACTTCACAGATGCAAAATAACAGTCATGAAAAAAATTATCACACTAAAGAGTGACAAATCCCCAGGACCAGATGGTCTGTATCACAAGATCTTTATCAAAGTAGGTGAGAACATTATAAATACTCTATAACCTTCCAAATTCTCTTGATTCAGGAACCATTCCTTTAGATTGGAAAATAACGCATTCCAATCTGCTATTTAAAAAAAGTGAGAGACAAAGGCAAATAAGGGAAAGCGAGACCAGTTACCCTAATAACTGTTGTCGAGGAATTACTAGAGTTTACAAGTAAGGATAGAGCGAGTGAACACCTTGAAATTTTCAGCTGATCAGGGAGAGAGCCAGCATGGATTTTTAAAGGTTAAGTCCATGTCTGATGAATCTGACTGAGGTGTTTGAAGAGATGACTAAAGTAGTGGACAGGGGAATGTCTATGGTTGTTATGTGCAGTTAGGTTGTAGGACAAAGCAGCCCGCTTGATTGGCACCACATTCACAAATATTCACTCCTTCCACCGCTGACACACAGTCGCAGCAGTGTGTACCATCTACAAGATATACTGCAGGAATTCACCAAGGCTTCTTCCACAGCACCTTCCAACCCATGAGCACTACCATCTAGAAGGACAAGGGCAGCAGATAGATGAGGACACCAAGACTTGGAAGTTCCCCTCCAAGTCACTCACCATCCTGATTTGGAAATATATCGCCATTCCTTCACTGTTGCTGAGTCAAATTCCACCCTCCCCTAACAGCACTGTGGGTGTACCTACACCACATGGACTGAGCGATTCAAGAAGGCAGCTCACCACCACCTTCTCAAGGGCAACTGGGGATGGGTAATAAATGCTGGCCCAGCAAAACCCATATTGCATGAATTAATAAACAAAAAATCATGATCTCATTGAATGGCAGAACAGAATCAAGGGCTTAAATGGCCTGCTCCTGTTCCCATGGGCAGAATTTTCCGTGCCTGCTGGCATCAGGCATGTTCGGTGGTGTGATTGAACATTTGGCAAGAAGGCCAATGGTCGGTTTCATGACATTGTGAAACCGGTTTGCGATTGTCCACTCAGCCCATCGATGGGGGCCACATTTCCTGTGATCGGACGTCAGGAACCTCATTGTAACACATCATATCACAATAAGGCCAGTCCACTGGAATCATCCTCTCCCAGTGGATCATCCGCCCACGTCAGCGGGAAAACATGCCAATGCAGAACACATCTTGACAGGAGTGATGTGCAGAAGTTGAAAGTTACTGCCAAGGCCTTGCTCACATCGCGGACATCTGAGGAGCAGAAGACGCTGGAGCCCGACAGCAACAGCACACTGGAGGAACGTCCATGGCATGCTGGTGGATTCTCATGGACGTGGCTCTGCTGCGAAGCAGCTCACGGAAGGTCTGCTCACAATGGATGATGCTTGAGGCGGGGGGAGAGGAAGGTCCAGCTGTATTTGGGAGAGGAAAGTGCACCGGGGGGCTCTAGGATCAATTAAGACAGGAAGAGGTGCCGAGGGTTTGGGGGGGTGGTGGGTGCTGTAAGGTTGGGAAGTGGGGAACAAAGATGTTGGGGGGTGAGCTTGGGGGGTGGAAACAGAGGTGTCAGTGGGGGGAAATTGGGAGGGGGGAATGGGAGTGTTGGTGGAAAGGGGTAATGGAGGAGATGACGGCAACAGGGGAGGTAGGTGTAAAGGGGGTGGTGGAAGGTGTAAGGGAAGGAATTCAGAGGGGGAAAGTAGTGTGGAGAGGGAAGGGAATCCAGGAGGAGAAAGGAGTGCGGAGAGAGGAGGGAGTAAGGCTGGAGGAAGAAGTAAAGCTGGAGGAAAAAGTAAGGTTGGAGGAAAGAGTCGTGAGGGGGTAAGGACTGAGGGTGGCGGAAGAAGTAAGGCTGTTGGGAAGGAATCAGGAAGGGGGATGGACTAAGCCGGGGGGGGGGGTGGAAAGCCTGGTGGAGGGGGAGGAGTAGGGGGAAGTCTCAGTGGGGGGGGAAGGGGTTCCAAGGGGGGAAGGGATTCCAAAGGGGGGAAGGGATTCCAAAGGGGGAAATGGTTCCAAGGCCGAACAGGGTCCTTGCAGATTTTGGATTAATACAGGCTATGTTCTAAGATGCCGCATGTGTGAGCTAAGGCAATTAGCAGCTAAAGATACAAGAAGCCCAGAACGTTAGACCTGAATTAAATTTTGAACTAGGTGGTGTATCTTTAGGGTGTGTTTTATTAAATATGGTCCAATGTTAAATTATCTTCTGTAGGTTTTCAAAGCATGCTCACTTCTCCTCTAGTCTCTCTAGGCTATACATTCACATTTTGACCAAATTGTGACCAGACATGGAAAATGCTAGGCTGAGAGTTCCCGGTCCCACCCATGCAGGAATTGTCACAGGTGGGATGGAAAATTTGACAGACTGGCCAAAGGTTTGTTGATTTTGGGTAAGAGTCTCTGCCTATTCTGCTCTCTAACTGGTTACTCAAGTATGTGAAAGAGGGGTTCAGAGATGACTCTGGATTCTCTCCTATGGAAAAGCACCTGTCTTGTGCTCAATGCCTCTCATTAGCAGGATAACTGGAGCTGGGAACTCACTGTATAAAGAGTTGTGGGCACAAACTTATATTGTACTAGCCAATGTAAGAACTGTTAAAAATTTATAAATAGGTATTTTCAACATCATTATGCTTTATAAAACTGATTTTAAAAGAACTATGTGTATCTAGTCACCTGTCCAGTTTTATCCTATATATATTTCCATTGAACTTTTGAACATTTTGTTTTAAAGAAAGATTTGCATTTATACAGACCACTCAAGGCCTCAGAATATCCCAAAGTGCTTTACTGCCAACAAAGTACTTTTGAAGTGTAGTCACTATTATAATGCAGGCAGTGTTGTTACCACCATCTTGGAATTGGCTCAGTTGAGTTACTAAGTTTGTATTTGTGCTACAGAACTAGCTATTGAAACAGTTCTGCAATATTGCACAAGGCCTCTCATGCTAACACTCATGCCATACAAGTGGCAAGCACTGATCATCTCCAACAAGAGAGAATAAAGTCATCCCTTGACATACCATCACTGAATCCCCTACCATCTATTTCCTTGCGTGGTGGGGGAAGGGGGAGGTGGGATTACCATTGACCACAACTTGAACTGAACCAGCCATACAAATACTGTGGCTACAAAAGCAGGTCAGGGAATGGGAATTCTGTGAGTAATAGACCTCCTGACTCCCCAGAGCCTGTCCACCATCTACAAGGCACTTGGATGAGTGCACTCCAACTCAAGAATTTTGATACCATCCGGGACAAAGCAGCCCATTGGCAGCCCAAGCAGCACATTAAACAACCATTCTCTTCACCACTGCTTCCTTCAACAGCACCATCCAAACCTATGACCTCTGCCACCTAGAAGAACAGGGGCAGCAGATATATGGGAACTCCACTATCTGCAAGTTCCCCTCCACACCAAACACCATCCTGATACTTGGAACTCAATCGCTGCTGTTCCTTCATTGTCGCTGGGTGAAATTCCTGGGACTCCTTCCCAAACAGCAGTGTGGTTGTACCTACACCACATGGACGACAGCAACTCAAGAACACAGCTCACCACCACCTTCACCATTGCCTTCTGAAGGGCATTTAGGTATGGGCAACAAATGCTGACCTGGCTAGCGATGCCCACATTCTGTGAATTTTTTTTTAAATGCTTTGGACCCGATTGAATTTCATAGCAGCAAAACCACAAGGAAGCAAATATGATTTCACTTGAAATTTTACTTTGTGCTGACTTCTTTCCCCACTAGCTGTGAAATGTCCGTATAATCCATTTTTATTCTTAAGAGGTGAGTGAGCAGCTCAGGCCAATGGAGCAGCCAGAAAGGATGGTGCTAACTTCCTCCAGCAGGAATATGTTTATTCCTATACTGAGTGGAGATGTCTCTGGAAACACAACTCAATCTTGGAAACTCTGGAATTAGAATGCAGCCTTGTTTACCTTGTACCTATGCTGCCAAAGTAAGGGCTGCAATTGACATCCACACTACCTGCTGAATGCAGAATAGAAACCAATAATGTGAGGGAGCCGCATTGGCACCTCTGGGGAGAGACTGGCACTCATGGATGATGCTGTCAATAAGAGGTCATGGAGTCTGACTATGTGGCGGAACAAAATCAATATCAATAGATATTGACCGTCAATCCTTCCACAGAGTTCCGCACAATAACGCAACCTATCGCAGGTGGGTTGTGATCTTTCACTTGCACAGGCCCATTTTTCAGAGCGAAGTATGGCCCACAAAATGCCTTAGGAAACACATATTGCTTTTCATAAAGCATCTCCACCAGCTGGTGTGCACATGTGTGCAATAATCCTTCTGGAGGCATTAGCTGTGGCATTTAGCTATTAGTAACATGAAAGATGGTCTCTTGGCAACTGCATTTTAATTGCAATCAAAGCACAACAGGCTTGGTATTTCCAGCAGGTTTTTTTCTCCAAAATAGTATACACCCAATCTGACCGAACCAAGAGTTATTAAAAATGTTCAGGAGTAGGAAAGTCAGTGGAAATAAACACAATTCTCAACCTAATAGCTGTGGTCGCAAGCAGACAGAATAAGTATGTCTTTACATCAAGGTAAACAAGGGCACTTAGAGTGAACGTTTAGCTTAATACTGCCAAATCTCCTGATTTTAGCAGGAGTCTTGTGTATGAAATTGCAATCTTTTGCTTTCAATATTGATAATAACTGAAGGTATTCTTCAAGGAGCCATGTGAGCACTAACAGTGCAACAACAGTAGATTAAATCACAGACAGGCTGTCACTTGGTCAAGTTAAATAATGTTTTTAATGTGAGGCAATGGCCCAGCTGCTTTGCTGACTTGTTGAAAATCTCACATTTAGAATTTGCTAATCTTAATGTCCATTATTTTAACAGATCTGTTCACAAATACTGCTTGAAGTTATGTTCTTATAGTAGTGACCTAGAATTTCATTATGCATGCATTATAGTTCCTTGTCTTATCTTTTCACACTTGACATTACTTCTCTAACCCAAGGGACAGTGTATTGCAGAATTACTGAAGTCACTTTGAGGGAAAGTATATTCTACTGATTTGTTCCAAAATTCCTCATAAGGGAGATATTTATGCACTTGGCAATACAGATATCTTTTTATAAAAGTTAGGTTGTGGACAATATACTTTTAAACATGTAAAATATACAGCAGAAAATAAGGACTGATGAGGATGACAGAGATAAAAGAAAGAATGTTGATGTTACATTTCCCAACTCAATGGCACAGGTTAAGGCCTAAAATTAAAACATGGTCATTTTCACAGCATGATGTCTAATGTATATTGCATGCTGATGACTCACAATTACATAATCAGGAACCCTTCTTAGCACCACCCGATACTGCTACCATTAAGTAACAGAAACTGCTTAAAACTATTTTCTCACTTAGCACAGCTCACCCGACTATCATGATTACTATTTCTGCACAAGGGTATAATTGTGTTCCAAAATGTTCTATAAAGCTAAAATGAACTTGCTAAGAAGGATTCAGACACACTGCACCCAGAAGAGTTAGCCATTGTATAGTTCATTTGCATAAACACATTGTCAACACTAATAGTTATAATTTCAAGTTTCTCTCATGTGTTTGAATGCACCCGATATTAAAAATTGGAAATTAGAAAGCTTTTTGTGCAGGTTTTGTATCTAGGTTACTTGCTTGCTTCAGAAGTGTGTTTCAATTAAATCTACCTTTAAACATACAGATAGTGGGACAACATCGAGGTGAATAGATCAATTGATGGAGATGACCTGACATCCAAAGAAATATAAACAGGCATGCAAATTGATAGACAAAAATGTATGCATTGATCAGTAGACAGACAATCAGGTAAAGGATGAATGAAGAAGCAAAAGAATTGTCAAGTAAATGCAGATAAACAAATTTCTGGACAGAATGATAAATAAGTAGACAGATATGGATAGATGCACCAAAAATGTGCTAGAATCTTTCTTAATGTGTTGGCTAAACTGCTACTGAGATAGTTTACCAATTCTATAGTGACTGTTAGAAACCTAGTCCCTTTCAGTAGGGAGGGGAGAGGTGAATGTGAAATGTAAATCCTTATACATTTTAGTTTTGTGCAGTGGGGGTGGGTGGGGGGAAGATGATGTGTTTCCACAATGACATTCTTTGAGAGAACTTTCTACTCCATTACACTGTCAATGATTATTGCTTCATTGTTGATTCATAAGCCTACTCTAAATCTAGAATACTACTGTAAAAGTAATTTCACAGCAATGTCAGACTGCGTCAATAATTCCATAGCTGGTTTCAAATCAACTGTCCACAATAAATTCAATCTCATTGTGGTTCTTTAACCTCTTTGATTTCAATGATGAGCCACAATTACATACCGCTTCTGCCTTAGCAATAATAGACAGACTTTTAAAACCAGAAATACATATCATATAAACCACTTGTAGTGAAAAAAAGGTGAATTATCCATGACCATTTTATTTCACTGATTTCTGCAGCATGTTCCTGATTGCCCTTCATTTTTTGTTATTGGCACAAAGAATGCTGATTAATTTACTATAAATTAACCAGCAATTAATATTTTCTCTTTCTGTCAGTTTTTGACGCTGCTAATTCAAATATCCTAAGGTAATAAATTTAGGACTTTTAAACAGCCAAATCTTTGTGCAGCTAATATTTTCACTGTTAAGCGCATGTCACCGACAGCAGGTTCAGAGCCAAATCACATTTCTAGATAACAACCGTGACATACTAACAACAATTTGCACAGAATACTGTTGTGTGAGAAGTCTTCATCACTGCACAGGTTTCACAAAATAATTTCAGGAATCTTCTTAAGGCTGGGAAAGCAGCAAATAAATCTGATGTGATTAGACTGGTGATTTTTTTAAACTTGCTCATATCTCTTCTCCCTTCAAAGTTTCACATATGCAATTACTTTCTGGGTCTCATGATTCCTCATTATCACCTCCTCTGCTGCACCTCCTTTTCACCACCACCCCCCTCACCCCATCGCCATCCCCCCATCCATCCTTCCCAACCGCCCACCTCGCCATAACCCAAACTCCAATCCCAACACTATTCTGTTACAGCGGCAGTTGACAATCTGGCATTTGTGTCGTAAACCTACACAGTCAGCATATAGAAAAGAAAAATACTTATCCTCTCCCTAAACTCTAATCCTCTTTGAGTTGATGACAGGGAAAAAAAGTATTTTAATTCTGAAGGATTAACAAGATTTCTGTCATATTGTTATCGAGCTCCCTGGAGCAATACCAGGAGGACTTTTGAATTCTGCAGCATATTTATGTGCATACATTTACATTGAATTTTATAACAAATCAACAGCCCTTTGGTCCAACTGCTCTTTGCCGGTGTTTATGCTCCACAAGAGCCTCCTCGCATCTTACTTCATCTCACCCCATCAACATATCCTTCTATTCCTTTCTCTCTCACTAACTTATCTAGGGACCGATGTGATTTGTTTCAACCATTCCATGCAATGGGAAGTTTCACATTCTTACCATTCTGAATAAAGAAGTTTCTCACAAATTCCTTATTAGATAGTTTGGTGCATATTTATCGTGGAGTCACAGAATTCTTTCAGTGCAGAAGGAGGCCATTTGGTTTGTCATGTCTGCACTGTCTCTCCAAATGAGCAAGTACCTAGTACCATTCCCCCACCTTCTCCCTGTAACCCTGCACATTCTTCTTTTTCAGATAATAATCCAATTGCATCTTGAATGACTCAGTAGAACCTGCCTCCACCATAATCTCAAGCAGCATATTCCAGATCCTAAAAACTCCCTACGTAAAAACGTTTCTCTTCATGTCTCCATTGCTTCTTTTGCCTAATACCTTCAATCTGTGCCCTCTGGTTCTTGGTCCTTCCACCATTGAAAACGCTATCTCCCTATCAACTCAGTCCAAACCTCTCACGATTTTGAAGACCTCTATCAAATCTTCTCTCAACCTCTTCTTCTCCAAGGAAAACAGTTCCAGCTTCTCCAATCTATCTGCATAACTGAAATTTCTCATCCCTGGAACCATGCTTATGAATCTTTTTTTCAATCTCTATAATGCTTCGCATCTTTCCTAAAACTGGACACAATCGTCTAATTGAGGCTGATCCAGTGTTTTATACAAGTTTAATTTAACCTCCTTCCTCTTGTACTCTATGCCACTATTAATAAAGCTTAGGATGCTGTATGCTTTATTAACTGCTCTCCCAATCTGTCTTTCCACCTTTAATGACTTATGCTCACCCAAATGAATTCAATGCTAGCATATACGCAAGATATGTCAGCAGAAGTGCACTGATGAATTCTACTACATGGGTGAGGAGTTTTGCAAACTGACGGTTGCTTTGTACAGATAGAAAGCATTGCATTAACATGTGAAGTATTCTACTTGTCCAAGTTGAGTGTGCTTGCAGAATTGCAGCATATTGCACACCAGTAATATCAATTACTTTGATCAGCAAACATTTTTTGTTTTACAAAGCTGCAGCTCATTTGAACATGTTAAAAATTGGTTCTAAGAAACTGTAAGGAGTAGCAATGCCTGTTCCTCCTAACTTATGGTCAGGCGAATGACAAATCTGAAAATATGTCATAAAAGGTTACAATCTGAAACACTTACGAAGCCAATTTTCTCTTTTTTTCCAATCAAATAACATAAGGATATATTTACCTTTTTATCCAGGGAATACTGTTTCCTACATTTTACAATTTAATCACATTTCATTTATAGATTAAAGGTTGTGCCAAGAGCTGTTCTTCAGCAAGAAAAAGTAATTTAAATCAGACAAGGCTTTGATTGAGGATAATAACTGTTCAGCAAGGGGATGGTCAACTGGACTGTAAGTAAAGCAGGATCGCAATTTATAATTCGGAGGCTAGAAATTATGCCGTATAATATTGCTGTGTGAGATCCTACTGTGTTTGTACGAATTGAGTTTTAAGAGACATTAACCTGTTTCAAAGGAATATGTTAAGCATTTGGATAATATTGCACAGCATAATAAATAGATTTCAAACTGTTGTAGCATCAGAGGGAAACCCTTTATCATCTGATTTTATAAATTGTCCTACTGTGAAAACTCAATTTAGCTAAAGTACCTTACCTTACACAGGCAAGGAGTTAGATGGCTGATATGTCACTAACTATACATACTGCAGGTTAAATCTGCTGATTGATCTACATGACAGATCCCCAAAGGTCCACTTGATCACGAATTAATTTTGACACTTACCACTATTATTCCAAAACCCTTAGGAAAAGATGTATCATGGCAAATATTATACAAGTTTGTTTTCTCTTCATACACACCGTATTGTCCAACGCACAATCCCTCAACAGTCTGCCACCACAGTTTTGAAAAGGATGCTCAGGCGGATTTTTTTCTTCTACAAACACAACATTCAATGACATAACCCGCTCTAAAATGTATATTATGGGTATCAAAACCACCTTAAAATCATTTTTCAGCTCGCTGTCTTTGAAAGAAAAATTCAATTGCAGTATTGGGTATAGTTTTATCTGTTAATAACTTTTATTTTTTTTAGTATTAGCTTTTTCTTAACTGTTTAAGTATATTGATATACCGCAAATACACATGATAGGCACACACACACACTTAAGATATGACATCCGATTTACATACGACTGTTACAAAGTGCGTTTATTCGTTTTGAAAATGATTTTTTTGAAGGCCTTTCGGAAGTCCCTGTTAAAGATTGTGTAGATGATGGGGTTTAAAGAACTGTTGCAGTAGCCGATCCAAAAGAAAAAGTTAAAGAGGGGGTCGGGGATGGAGCAGTTCTCCCTGCAGATTGCTTTCAGGCTGTAGGTGAAGAAAAAGGGAAACCAACACAGCACAAAGACCCCGATCACCACGGCCAGTACGAAGGTGAAGCGCTTCTCTCTCAACTGGGCCACTTTGCTCTTGCTCAGTTTGGAGGCGGGACGCTTTCTGGGCTCCAGGAATAACTGAGATGCCCTGTTGCTGGCCCAGGACAAGCGGTTCTGCTGTGCCGTGGGGCAGCAGCTGGGGGGCTGCACCTTCCTGGGCTCGGGGCACTTGGAGCCCCTGGGCTTGGTTTCCGAGGAGGAACTCTCCTCCAGGTCGATGTCTTCCAGCTCCTCCTGCCTCTGGTTGCTGCACGAACTCTGGCTGCTGGGACTCTCGGGGTCGACCTTCCCCTTGCCGGCGAAGCAGGTCTCCGAGTGGGAGGTTTGCCTCTCCACCCCGTTCCTGGCTACCGACACCACCGAGGTCCTTTGCTTGGCCACCCTGTAGATTCGGAAGTAGACCAGGATCATGATCATACACGGGGCGAAGAAAGAGACGATGCAAGAGGACAGGATGTACCAGGTATCGTCGTTAAGTTCACAGCACCCTTGCTTACTGCTGTCCATGGTAACCAAAGGTGGGAAGGAGATGATTGCAGATATAAGCCACACTACGGCAATCATGCATTTGATGCGTTTGGGAGTTCTCTTTAGATTATATTCGACAGCACGGGTTACTGACCAGTATCTGTCCAGACTTATAGCACACAGATGCACAATCGAGGAGGTGCAGAAGAGGACATCCAGGGCTAGATAGATACCGCACCAAATACTCCCAAAATACCAGTAGCCCATCACCTCGTTGGCAAGAGAGAAAGGGATGACTAGTGCGGCCACCAGGATGTCAGCCGAGGCCAGAGACACGAGGAACAGGTTCTGGGGAGGCCTCAGAGCTCTGCTGGTAAATACAGCCACCACCACTAGGATGTTCCCCACCATGGTGAGCAGGATAATAAACGTGACCACCAGGCTGACCAGGGCAGTGGCCGTCGGGGTGTAGTGAGGGAGCAGCTTCTCAGAGTCGGTGCCATTCTCCCCTTCGGATCGGTTAGCATCAGGCTGGCCGCAAATCTCCATGCCCATCACATTTTCAGCCCCATTTTGCAGCCTCGCAGCCCTGGGCTCACCCTCCAAGCCTGGCCGTCCCTATTCGCTCCAACACTCACATTGCCTCTCGCCTCCTCCATCCCTGGCAGTCTCAATGATGGCATAATGATCAAATCTCCCGAAGCATCTCAGATGACAGAGTCGATTCTAAAATCCCAGCTGCCTTGTGCTGTTGCCCCCTCACTCTGGGAGGGGCTGGTGTGTTGGAGGGTCAGTATCCAGAGCTCCCGGATAACTCTAACAGTTTGTATTTCTCTCTACCCGCTCAACCTTTACAAAGCTCCCAGACCCTGACGTCAACCTAATCGGCCAACCAACCAGTGTTCGACTTCAGCAAGGACATGGGGGTTTTTCCCCTCGTAATAAGTACTGTGCAGCATGTTTGAAACAGTGTGAGAGAGTCGGTATTCCAGCAGGAAGATGTGATCGAAACCACTGCGGCTCACACCCCTAGTTAAAAAGGCAAGACGTTTGTTGCCCAGATCTTTGCTATTGCTACTCTAATGATTTTTTAGTTTGCCTTATTTATATCAAGAACAGAGTTGAGCAAATACTTCCACCGCTGCGCTTGTACATCTGACGCTGTTTCACATTAATCACTTGAGGTTAAGTAACTTCAGACAGACCCACGCCTCCGTAAAGAAGAGATGATTTTGAAATAATTGTATTGTGGTTTTAATATAAAAAGATTAACAATAGCTGTAAACTTGTTAAAATGAGTCCATCACTTAAATGCTGGCGAAAGCTCAGCCGGGGATTGGGGGCGGCCAGGGGTCTGGGTCCAATTCCCACTGAAGTGGAATATTTGGGTTCAGTTCCGTTTGCCTGCATTCTGAAACACAGCATATATATATACATATATATATGTTTTAAGTGTGAATGAAACAATTTAATCATTTAATCGGTCTCCAATGGGCTTGGAAACGCACAACTATTCTCCGCTCTCGATAGTAACATTGGAAATAAATAGAATTGAGTCAAGCAAAACTCGCCGCAACACCGATTCATCTCTGACTGGAGCCGTGGCTAAAAGCTTATTGCACTAACCTTGTTTTATAAACAATATGAAATGTTTATGTTTCTGACCCATTTCCGTACATTTTCTTAAATGATCCTTGGGATCAGAGAGGTCACAATTTCCTGATTGGAATAGAAACAGGCAGTTCTGTGATATACGAAAAAGCCTTTGTACTGAACAAACTCCAGGCGAGTGCATCCGCTCTCTGTAAATATCATCACACACACGCTTCGGATTTCCTCAGCAGCCCATTCCGCTCGATGACAATCTGGAAATCATGTTTGTAAATAACCTTTAGTCAAGGTAAGAGAGAAACAGCAACTTCTATACTTCACCTAATATAGACCCGGCAATAAGCAAAGAGAATAGCCCCGTTCAAAAGCAGGGATTTGAAGAGACTCTTAAAGGTGGGACAGCAATAGCAAGGGGAGGGTTGAGGGAGAGAGCTTTGGAGATTAAGGGCAAGATTCTGTTGGGTGGGCAAGAAGGAAATTCGCACGAAAAAAATTCATTTATATGTGTTTTTCGCCACTGCTGGATCCCTCAAGCCAAAGAAGTACTTTTTGAAGTGTTTCACTTTTGTAATGTAGGAAACTCGGAAGTCAATCTGCGCACAGCAAGCTCCCGCAAACAACAATGTGAAAATGATCAGATAATCGTTCTTTTGTGACGTTGATTTAGGGATAATTATTGGCCAGGACATCAGGATTAACTTCTCTGTTCTTCTTCAAAATAGCACCATGGGTTCGTTTTCGCCCACCTGAGCAGATAGATGGGGCCTTGGTTTGAAAGACAGCAACTCCAACGTGCAACACTCCCTCAGTACTGCACTAGAGTGTCAGCTTTGATTTTAAAAGAGCAATTTGAAAGGTACAAAGGGCAGGGGTTGGGTTATTGAAGCTGTAATAAGAAGGTCCACAGAGCTTTGTGAAAGGTGAATTTTAAATTCATGCCTTTAGAGACACCAGGCTCAGTGGAGATTGCCAAGGATTGGGAAGTGGGGGTTTTATGCAAGGCTAGTTGCCTGTGAGGATATCTTGAAATGTATCAGAACCACAGAATTGTTACAGTACAAGAGGCCATTCAGCCCATCAAGTCTTCACTGGCTTTCTGAAAAAGCAATTTACCGAGTGCCATTCCTCCGTCTTCCTCCATAGCTCTGCACATTCTTCCTTTTCAGATAATAATCTACACAGCTGCTGGGTCAAAATCCTGGAATTCCCTCCCTAACAGCACTGTGGGTGCATCTACACCACAAAGACTGCAGCGGTTCAAGAAGGCAGCTCCCCACCACCTTCTCAAGGGCAATTTAGCTGGGGAGGAGGGTGAAGGGGACATTGAGAAAGCTAAGTATAGCTGCAAGGAGGGTTTTTCCAGGGCAATGGAGTGAGATAGAGGCAGAGATGGACAATGTTAGGGAATTAGTCTAGGCTGGTGTTCGGGATGTAGGGTTGAAGCTGGGATTAGGTGGACACCAACACATTAGCCCGACACGCAGTCTGGAAAGGCAATGGAATAGAGAGGAGAGGCTGGGTTTTTTTCTTAGAAATAAGGGACATTGTCATTCCAGTTACACCTGCTGGAAACTCTGTTCAAGCTATAGATTAATAGTAAATCTTTATGTGGCTGTGCTCCAGAACTAGTGGCAGGCGGGTTGCAGAGAGGAAGAAGTTAAAAATCAAGGGACAGTTTGAGGTTAAGATCAGATCATTAAATACAGCAGCAGTGGAAATGTAAACTCCCAGTGTCTAGTGCCTAAAAAAACTATCAGGAATTCTGACGAACAAAAAAGGATTTTCACATGTCTAATTAATTATTATGTATGAACACTTAGGCTCTGGGTGTAAATAGTTACATGAATGGCGTTTGGAAGAAACAACCATGCGAATCAAATTGGAGCTTGTGGAAGACTAGTCCTTAAATGCCCCATTACCCCATTTGTGAGGTGTTCAGTGCCTATGCTACATTTGGGAGATTCCCCGAGTGTATGTTGCTGTCGATTCAGCTGGTTCCCTTATTCTGTATCTGAAGCTGACTGTGAACATGGTTGAAGACAAGAAAGTGCCAAGAAAGTGCAGAGAAAGTTGCCAGCAAAGGGCAGCAAGAAGAGAAGATCCAGGAAGGAAAGTTACTCCATCTACACCTACAAAGTGATGAAGCAGATTCACCCTGACACCAGCATCTCCTCCGAGGCCGTGAGCATCAGGGACTCATTTGTGAACGATATTTTCGAGCGCATTGCGGGTGAGGCTTCCCGCCTGGCCCATTACAACAAGCGCAGAACCATCAGCTCCCGGGAGATCCAGATCGCTGTGCGCCTGCTGCTGCCTAGTGAACTGGCCAAGCACACCATGTCGAAAGGGACAAAGGCAGTGACCAAGTACACCAGTTAAATTTCACAATGGACTGAAAAGCACATTAGCCCAATCTTCACAGGTTCTGGACAGCCCTGTGTTCTTCTTCCCCAGGAGGCTATGTCGAAATTTACAATGACTCCCTGTTAGAGGGGGGAAGGTGCATGGTTTACTGGGCAATTAAGCGTGCCCCATATTCCAGCAGCTTGAGATCAGCTGCTTCTGATCTTGCAGTGCACAGTTTTGATTCTATTCGCTTTAATGGATGGAAAATTGGCGAGCTTGAAAACCTGCCTCATCCGCCAGCTGCCAGGAATTTACACTGGTCAGCGATTGCGCACACCCCTATCCAGTTTTAGAAGTTCGTTGTCAAAAGACTATTTAGGAGCTGGTCAGAATAAGATATTTTTAAAGGTTGTAATTTTAATATTCTCTAAGATTTTCTTTTGTTCATCCTTACTAACTGCTGCTCATTAAAACAGTGCTATCTAGGTAATTCTTTTTAATATACCCCTTATTATAGTTTCCATTTTTTTTTTACCCAATATTGGTGTAAGACTATCTGTGTAGGGTGGATGCTGAAAGGATGTTTCCCCTTGTGGGAGAAACTAGAACTAGGGGACACAGTTTGAAAATAAGGGATCTCCAATTTAAGAAGGAGATGAGCAGGATTTTTTTCTCTCAGAGGGTGGTAAATCTGTAGACCTCTCCCCCAGTCAGCTGTGGAGGCAGGGTCATTGAAGATTTTTAAGGCTGAGTTAGATATTCATCCCATGTGGTTCAGAGGTCCCCTCCTGTCTTGAGCCATTTTGATTCATCCATATGATATCAAGAGACAGCTGAGCGCACTGGATACTGTATATGGCCCCAGCAACATCCCAGCTATGGTGGTGAAGGCATGTTTCAGAACTAACCACAACCCTAACCAAACCGTTCCAGTATAGCTACAACACTGGCAATGTGAACAATTTCCCAACAAAATCCTGTTCCCAAAAAGCATGACAAATCCAATCCAGTCAACCACTTTCTACTCTCAATCATCAGCAAAGTGATGGAAGGTATAATTAACAGTGCTATCAAGTGGCACTTAATAACCAATAACCTGCTCACCAATGCTTAATTTGGGTTCTGCAAGGACCACTCAACTCCAGACCCCATTATAGCCTTGGTAACAATGGGCAAAAGAGTTGAATTCCAAGAGTGAGGTGAAAGAGACTACCCTTGACATCAAGGCAGCATTTCACAGAATCACACAATCACACAATCACACAGTGCAGAAGAGGCCCTTCGGTCCATCGGGTCTGCACCGACACTTGAGAAACACCTGACCTACCTACCTAATCCCATTTACCAGCACTTGGCCCATAGCCTTGAATGTTATGACATGCCAAGTGTTCATCCAGGTACTTTTTAAAGGATTTGAGGCAACCTACCTCCACCACCCTCCCAGACAGTGCATTCCAGACAGTCACCACCCTCTGGGTAAAAAAGTTTTTCCTCACATCCCTGCTAAACCTCCTGCCCCTCACCTTGAACTTACGTCCCCTCGTGACTGATCCTTCAACTAAGGGGAACAGCTGCTCCCTATCCATCCTGTCCAAGCCCCTCATAATCTTGTACACCTCAATCAGGTAGCCCCTCAGTCTCCTCTGCTCCAGCGAAAACAACCCAAGCATATCCAACCTCTCTTCATAACTTAAATGTTTCATCCCAGGCAACATCCTGGTGAATCTCCTCTGCACCCCCTCCAGTGCAATCATATCCTTCCTATCATGTGGTGACCAGAACTGCACACAGTACTCAAGCTGTGGCCTCACCAAGGTTCTATACAACTCCAAAATGACTCCCTACTTTTGTAATCTATGCCTCGATTGATAAAGGCAAGTGTCCCATATGCCTTTTTCACCACCCCACTAATATGCCCCTCCGCCTTCAGAGATCTATGGACACACACGCCAAGGTCTCTTTGTTCCTCAGAACTTCCTAGTATCAGGCTGTTCATTGAATACTTCCTTGTCAAATTACTCCTTCCAAAGTGTATCATCTCTCACTTTTCAGGGTTAAATTCCATCTGCCACTTATCTGCCCATTTGGCTATCCCATCTATATCTTCCTGTAGCCCAAGACACTCAACCTTACTGTTAACCGCCCGGCCAATCTTTGTGTCATCCGCAAACTTACTAATCCTACCCCCCACGTAGTCATCTGTCATTTATATAAATGGTGAATAATAGGACCCAGCACAGATCCCTGTGGTACGCCATTGGACACTGGCTTCCAGTCACTAAAGCATCCTTCTGTCATCACCCTCTGTCTCCTACAACTAAGCCTATCATTTGACAGAATGTGACATCAAGAAGCCCTAACAAAATCTAAGTCAATGGAAATCAGGAATTGGGGAGAAACTTCCCACTGGAAGGAGACATACCTAGCACAAAGGAAGGTTGAGGTTGCTGGAGGCCAATCATCTCAGCTGACATGACTGCCCAAAGCCTAACCGTCATATGTTAGTCTGTGGAATTCTAACACTGGAAAGCATTGGAGGCTGGGTCATTGAATTTATTCAAGTCAGAGTTAGACAGATTTTTGATAGAAAAGGGAGTCAAGGGTTATGAGGGACAGGCATGAAAGCAGTGTGAAAACCTAAATCAGATCAGCCATGATCTTATTGAATGGCAGAGTAGGCTAAAATGGCTGAATGGTCTACTTCTGCTCTTAAATCATATCTTCCGGTGTACAAGGCACAAATCAGGAATGTGATTAAATTGTTTTCAGTTAGCTGGATGAATGAAGCTCCCACAACACTCAAGAAGCTCCACATCATCCAGGACAAAGCAGCCCAATTGATTGGCACCCTATCCACCACCTTAAATATTCACTTCCTCCATTACTGGCACACTAGTGTTTACCATCTGCAAAGTGCACTTAAGTAACTTTCCAAGGCTTCTTCAACAGCACCTACCAAGCTCGTGATCTCTACTACCTAGAAGAACAAAGGCAGCAGGTGCATGCATGAGAGCACCACCATAAGTTCCCTTCCAGTTCAAGCCCCATCCTGGCTTGGAAATATATCGTCATTCCTTTGTCATTGACTCAGTATCCTGGAGCTCCTTTCTTAACAGCACTGTGGGTGTATCTACACCACACGGACTGCAAAAAATGGTTCAAGAAGGCAGCTCACATCACACTCCTAAGTGTAAATAGGAGTGGGCAATAAATACTGATCTTGCTCTTGGTGCTCACATGCTGTGCACAAACAAAAAAAAGAGCAATTTAGCTATTTACTTTTCATCTTCAATTATTGCACCACTTTTATCTATTAAACCCCCAACTACCTAACTATTCAATAATCATAGCTTTGATGAAAGGATTGTGTCTAAAATTCTTTGCTATGTTCCTTCCTTGTGGCCTTTTTACATCCTTATATTCCTTCCCCTTTACCCGATACACTTGGTATAGTTTATTTTTCTTGCCTGGTGCCACTTAATTTCTCTATTCATTTTTTTGGATATTGCTTATGTAACATGCTTTTATTGCTCTTTGGTATACACTTGTTCTAAAAGTTTTCCATTTTTCCTCGACTGGCTCTCCTTTTAGCAGTCCATCCCAGTTAACCTCTTGCAGTGAACAGTTCATCCTACTGAAGATCGCTTTCTTTGAAATCACGTATTCCAGTCCAGGTTTCTGCAGCACTTTACGATAAATTATCTCAACTTTTATTATATTATGATTGCCTGTCACCAGAAGCTGTATGAGTTTTGAAGTGTAGAGTCCAAACCTACTGTTAGTAGGGGCCAGTGCTGGAGGGTTTCATAGTGAGACCCCCAAAGCATTAGGGAGGATTTTCCATTATATGAATAGTTAGAAATGGATTTTGTACTGACAATTCAAGAGAACTTCTTGATATGCATTAAGTAGTGTCATGTGATCATTTACAACCATTTAAGCAAATAGAATGGTTTAAAAAGTGGTACCTGTGACAGTGGAAAACTCCACTACTGCACTGGAGTGTCAGTCTAGACTGGTGCTTATATCCACTCCTTTCCACTGGAGTTTAGAAGAGTGAGGAGTGAAGTATATAATTGTATACTTGATTGGAGTATACAAGATCCTGAACAGCCTTCACAAGGTAGACGTGGAAAGGATGTTTCCTCTTGTGGGTGAGTCCAGAACTAGAGGGCATTGTTTTAAAATTAGGGGTTGCTCTTATAGGACAGAGATGAGAAATTTTTTCTCTCAGAGGGTTGTGCGACTTTGGAACTCTCTGCCTCAGAAGACTGTGGAGGCGGGGGTCACTGAATATTTTTAAGGCAGAGGTAGATAGATTCTTGTTAGACGAGGGAATCAAAGGTTATCGGGGGTAGATAAGAATGTGGAACTCGAAACACAAACAGATCAGTCATGATCTTATTGAACAGCGGAGCAGGCTCAAGGAGCCAAATGGCCTATTCTCTTCTATTTCATATGTTCATATGTATGTTCGTATATCCTTAGTAGGGTGCAAAACCATAACTTTCTGACCAGTCAATTGTGCTACTGTAAAGCAAAAAAGCCATTCTCAGGATATGGGCATTGCTGCAAAACTGGCATTTATTGCTTATCCCTAGTTGCTCTTGGACAGTCCGTGTGCTGAAGGGGCTACCACAATGCTGTTAAGTAGGGAGTTCCAGGATTTTAACCCAGCAACAATGAAGGAATGACAAAACATGTCAAACTCTGGTGAAACGGGTGGACGTGTGACAGCTGAAATTTAACACAGGGAAATGTGAAGGGATGCCTGTTGGCACTAAGAATATGGAGTACAAAATAGTAAAATTTTAAATGGAGTACAAGGACAGAGAGACATGGGAATGTATGTACACAAACCTTTGCTAGCAAAATTAAAGCCTATGGAATAAAAGGGTAAGTAGCAGCATGGAAATAACATTGGTTAAGGGATAGGAAGCAGAGCGTTGAATATCTGTTTTTCAGACAGGAGGGAGGTATACATTGAAGTCCCCCAAGGTTCAGAACTAGGACAAATGTTCCTGTTAAGTTGCGTGTGCAACCATAGCTATGCAACAGTCTGGAAGGTACTCTGCATGTCTCATTCTGTATTACATACCCTTTATGTTTGGCTGCATAAAACCATTTAAAGGTGAAAAAATGGCCATGCTTAACGATAAAGTTTTAAAGGGAACTTTGACTCGGATTATTATTTTGATGCACCTTAATGACCTGGGCTTAGGATAAAAGAACACAATTTCCAAATTTGCAAGTAACACCAAACTTGGAAGTGTATCATAAATAGTGTGTCAGATAGTAATAGAATTCAAAGATAAAGTTCAACACATAGCGAAGAATTTTCCCGCTGTCAGGGGGGAAGTGCAGGAGGAGGCGCGTGCAGGTGCACCTCTGATTGGTGCCCCCAATTGGGGGCGCACCACCATTTTACATGGGCAGGCCTTAATTGGCCCGCCCAGCGTGACGTCCGCCAGGAAGCGCAATGCGGTCCCTGTGTGGGCGGGGGCGGAATCCTTCAGCCGAGAGTATGCTCTTTTGTGCATGCATGCGAAAGAGCACACTCATCTCCCAGAGGCTAAGTGCTGCCTCAGGGAGATTGGCGCCAAATTTAAAAACGGTGAAGAGACAAAAATAAAATTTCCCTGACATCTCCCCTCATGTGACACTGTCACATGAGTTGGGACATGTCCATCACTTTTAATCAAACATTTGTTAAACTTTTAAAAACCCTCATGATATCCGTGAATGAGGTTTCACGCTTTCTCTAAAGCCCACCAGGGCTCCCAGCCTGCTCTCCAACCTTAAGGTTGGACGGGCAGGTCCATTAATTATTTCAATTACTTTTTAAATGGCCTCGATTGGCCGTTGACAGGTCGGCGGGTGCACAGCTGATTCGGCTGCACCCCCGCTGACCTGAAAATTGAAATGACGCAGGGTGACGTCGGGAGTTCCGCCCGATATCATACTGCATCATTTTACGCGTCGGCAAGTGAGTCCCGCCCCCTGCTCAGTGACCCAAATATCTTGGCCATAAAAGTCTGTAGTCATACATGTTGGTAGGAAGAATGAGAAGAAACATTACCTGCCAAAAGGTACAATTTTAGACAAGGTGCAAGAGGATAAGTACTCATGTACAAACTTTGCATGTGGTAGTGCACATTAACAAAGCAGTTAATAAAGCATATTGGATCCTGGCTTTATAAATGGAGGCATAGAGTACAAAAGTCTGAAAATTATGCTAAATCTATATCAAACACTATTGTACTCCCAACTGGATTATTTTGTTCAATTCTGGACACCACAATTTAGGAAGATGTGAAGACTTTGAAGAAGGTACAGGAGAACTTTACTAGAATGTTTCTACCAATGAGCCATTAATGCTACTTGAACAAGCTGGAGAAGCTGTGGTTGTTCTCCTTAGAGCAGAGAGGGCTAAGAGGAGATTTAATAGAGGTGTCTAAAGTCATGAAGAGTTTTCTTAGATTAAATAAAGAGGAGCTGTTTTCAATGACTAAAACATAATGAAAGGCAACAGATTTAAAGTAATTAGCAAAAGAACCAGAGGCAACATGAAGAGAAGACATTTTATACAACAAGTGATCAAGATTTGGTACTCATTGGATGGTGGGTACTGATTCAATCGTAGCCTTCAAAAGGGAATTGGATAAATATTTGAAGATGAAAACATGCAGCGGTATGCGGAAAGAGTGGGGAGGTGAAGCTAACTGGATCGCTCTTCAAAAGAGCCAGTACAGGCTCACTGGGCTGAATAGCCTTCTTCTGTGTGGTACTTTTCAATGATTCTATGGGGAGAATCCCCCTGCCAGGGGTATTGTGTAGGGGTGGGCGGGGACAAGTGCGGACCTGATCGATGCCCCCGATCGGGTCCTGGCCACCATTTTATGTGAGTGGGCCAATTAAGGCCTGCCCAGTGTGATGTGCGCCCAGAAACTCTGAGTGCTGCCTGTGTGGGGGTATTCCATGAGTCGGTAGTGCGCTCTTTTGCGCATGTGTGCAGAAATCTCCCTGAGGCACAGAGGTGCATCAGGGAGATTAGTTTAAGTTTTAAAAATCTAAATAAAGAAAAGAAAAGATTTTAAGACATGTCCCCTCATGTGACGGTGTCACATGAGCTGGAATGTCAATGAATTTTTAAAAACATTTTTATTCAATTTATAAACATTTCATGAAACCTCATCCCACCCGTGGATGAGGTTCCATGAAAAACACGAAGGCCGCCTGGGCTCTTCACCTGCCCTCCAACCTTAAGCAGCTCAGTTTATTGGTTTAATTATTTTTTAAATGGCCTTAATAGGCCTTTGACAGTTTGGCAGGCGCACAGCCGAGTTGGCTGCGTGTCTGCTGAACTAAAAACCTAAGTGACGTGCGGTGACGCCGGGATACACACCCGACATAACCCCACATCATTTTACGCCCCGTCCCCACTTGCTGAGCTGAAAATTCTGGCCACGGGTTGGATTTTACAGGACGCCTTGTTTCCTACCCACTCGCTAAAAAATCAGGAGGGACCCACTCACAATCTCGATGGCTGACCTGCAGCAATTTAACACCGGGAGCAGTTAATTGTTTTAAGGTGAGACTTCCACCCCTTTCTCGGCAGGAGGTCCAACCTCAGAGAGCTGCTGGCCAATTGGATTGGTTGGCAGCATTGTGGTCTCAGCAGTCCCCAATGCTGAGGAGCCCTGACTGGCAGGTAAGTCTGTGGTTGGGGTTCACAGCAAAGGGGTTAAAGGACAAGTGGGAGCGAGTGGTGCAGGGCAGGGGGGAATGTGGGTGCTTGGCTTCAAGAGGCCGGGGGAAGCATTAAAAAGGGGATGACCTGAAGCGGGGGTGACTCCAATGGGCTGAAGGAGTCCCAAGGAGCTCTGCACCTTACCCTTTACTAGTCTGCAGAGGCTACACATTCCGCCACCCCCGCCTGCCCCCACACTACAGTTAAACTACCAATCGGTGTGGGATGAGGCCCCTAAGTGGTCATTAATTTGCAGAACAGAGTAGGGTAGGCCACCACTGGATTTTGCATGCCCACCCACCTTCAAACTCCTGGGGGAATATGAAACCCAGCCCACTTATTTGAAGGTGGTAGGGAAAGTTGAGAAGGGTATTACAACAAATATGTATGTGAGCCATGGTTTTATAAACAGAAACACAGAGTACCTAAGTAGTGGAGTTATGCTGAACCTTTAAAAAGCACAGGTTAAGCCCCAACTAAGAGCATTGCGTTCAATTCTGGAAACCGCAGTTTAGGAAGGAGGAGAGATTGCAGAAGAGATTTACTAGAATGGTACCAGAAATGCAGAACTTCACAGAGGCTGAATAAATTGAAATTGTTCCTCTTAGAGCAAAATTTTCCCCCCGTTGTTGGGGAAGCGTGGGGGCAGGTGTAGGTGGGTGGCCCTCCGATCGGCGCCCCTAATCGGAGGCACACTGCCATTTTTAGTGGGCGAGCCAATTAAGGCCTGCCCAGCGTGATCTCTGCAGGGAAGCCTTATGCACTTCCTGTGTAGGCAGGGGGGATTCCTAAAATCAGAAGTACGCTCCTTTGCGCACAACGTCACATGAGTTGGGACAAGGACAGAATGTTAATTAAAAGCTTCTCTTAATTTTTTGATTCAGCAGTGAAACCTCACCCTGCCTGTGGGCAGGTCCACCAATGAGCTTAATTGTTTTTTGAATGGCCTAACTAGGCCGTTGACAGGTCGGCAGGTGCACATCTGACTCGGATGCACGCCCGCCGAACTGACAATCTAAATGGCACGGGGTGACGACAGAACGCACGCCCGACATCACTCCGCGTCATTTCACACGTCAGTGAGCGGGTCCCGCCCCTGCTCGCTGACCGGAAGATGCTGGCCTAAAGAGTAGAGAAGGTTAAAGTGAAATTTGAAAGAGGTATTAACAATTGTGAAGCATTTTGATAGAGTAAATAAAAGGAAACTGTTTCCTGTGACTGAAGGGTCAATAACCAAAGGTACAGATTTATGGTTATTGCAAAAGAACCAGAGGCACAATTTTAGGAGAAATGTTTTTACTGTGTGAGTTGTCATGATCTGGATAATTTTACAAATAAGTTAGTATAATCAGATTCAATAACAACATTCAAAAGGGAATTAGCTAAGTCCTTGAAGGTAGAAAGTGCAAGGGAATGAGACTAATTGGACACCTCTTTCAAAGATACAGGATGCCCATGATAGACCAAATGGCCTGTTGCTGTGCTATACCATTTTATATATTCTATGATCCTAAAGCAGGATGTTATATGACTTGGAGGAGAACTTGGAGACAATATTGTTCCAATGAACCTATTGCCCTTGTCCAATCAGTTGATCAAGTTGACACACATAGGCTGTTTATCAAATAAATATATCCAAACAAATACATGGAAAGTAATTATAATTCACAGTGAGTATTAGTTTGCCAGGGTAAGTAACTTGCATGTCAGCATTACAACTCACTTGCATCTGTGGTGGCATAAATTATTAGAACTGACCTGAGTTCATCTCTTTCCAAATAACCCTTAGTTCTGCTTGTGAACATATTTTCAACAGGAGCCAAAGTGCTTTTAATGCATTTTTAATGTCGACCTATCTGAGATCCAGGAATTGGAACATTGATATAAAGATCCTTTTGATGCTCAATTCTAAGTTATTGCCGCTCATTAAAAGTTACACTAAATATGACTTACTTATAGACATTAATAAAACATATTTTTCAGAGTTCTCGCTTATAATTTCCATATCTGGATTCAAAACTTAGCAAACAAACAACAGCGGAGATGAAAAGAAAATAATGAATGTTAAAATAAGAAGCACATGAAATACTGAAAAAGCTCAAAGATTACTTCAGTAGCCCAGAAAAAGTCAAAGTAAATTTAGAGGGAGAGCCTTGTATAGAAATGGCATTAATCTGTATCTTTTAGATGTTGACTGATTTGTGTTGTTTCCTGGTCAAACAAAAGCATCCTGCTGAATGGATGCCCTTTTTGAAAGTTAGGATCGTCCCATTTGCTATTCTCAAACTCATCCAAGTAATGGAGTCATTGATGGGATTGAGATTCAGGTTGAGGAGCCACTCAAACAAGAAGCAAAAATGCTGCAAATGCTGGAAATCTGAAAGAGATGCAGAAAATGCAGAAACTACTCAGCAGGTCCAACAGCATCTGCGGAGAGAGAAAACAGAGTTCGTTTTTCAAACCTGTCACCTTTCATCACCTCAAACATTAACTCTGTTTCTCTCTTCACAGATGCTGCAAGGCCTGCTGAGTGTTTCCAACATTTTTGATTTTAAATAGGGAATAACTTGTCTGTCCGCGCTATTTATTGTGAACGTTGTTTTACGCCAGGAGCAGGGGACGGTGTAAAAGAAGAGTTCTCAGAAATACACACAAACTCTGGGCATAATGACTGGGAATGATTGGGCACCTCCTCCTGAATGTCTGTCCCTGTTTCCTTTCTTTCTCTAGTCATACCTTGATGCACGAACCCATATTCAAAGTTCAGAATAAATTACAAATTATTGTATTATATTATTATAAATTACAAATTAAAATTATAAATTGTTGGTGCTTTACCATTCTGAGCTAGTCAGTTCATTTTAGGACATTAAAGGGATCAGAATTGATTCAAAGACCATCAATTTGGTCCATGCAGCACAGTGGGAGTGCAGCTTATTTTCTGGATTGAAGTCAAGATGGCAGAACAGGCTTCATCTCTGTAAAATTAAAATGAGAAAGACCTTACGAGATTGAATTCTGAGGTGGTTTGTTTCCTATATTTATTTTAAAATGGACTCTTTGCAATGGGAACAATGGTAATGCACCTCATTCTGTTCCAACAATATCCTTTCACTCAGTGTGAGGTCTGGCACATTTTAGTTAACTTATCAGCATCATGATCCATCACAGCTTGTAATGATAATTGCATTTGTAAAAAATGAACAGCTAATTCACTCAATGTGAATTTTTTTTAATGAATATATCAAACAGAGATGCAGTTACTCAGATGTGTGTCCACTTCTGAGATTTAGAATAGGGCCATCTACAGGACATAGCATCAGGAAGAAGCCCCAGCCTGCTGCATTTTCAACCTGGGAAAAAAGACCAGGGGCAGGATTTTTAAACCGTACGGCGAGCGCGATCGGCAGGTCCAGGAGCGCCCAGGGAATGGCCTGCTGCCCACGATCGGCCCCCGACCACAATTTCATGCTGGCTGGCTGTTAATTGAAAGGCTGGACGAGGTTTCATGTTTTCTGTATTTGCCACCGGGGTTCCTGGCCTGCCCGCCAACCTTAATGTTGGGCGGGCAGGTCCTCTAATTGTTTAAATGATCCTGTCAATGGCCTCAATTTGCCTTTGACAGGTTGGCAGGCCCGCAGCTGATTTTGCTGCACCCCGCCTTCCTGAAAATTTAAATGGGGTGGGATGATATTGGGGGTTCCACCCGATGTCATCCCACATCATTTTATGCGTCGGCGAGCAGGCCCCACCCCCTGCTTGCCAACGGCAAAATTCTGCCCTAAGTCTTTACTGGCTCTTAGACCTACTTACAAACATACAGTAAAGATAGGAGCTTGCTGGTACACAAGCAACACTGTCCAGCACTAGACTGACCCTGGGAGTGGATCATGCGCTGTTTTGCATCACTGTATGGGCAGTACTGTACTCAGTTCCACACTAACCCTATACCAGACCATTACACTATAAAAGCAGGGAAAACTGTGAGCAAAATAACATTTGCAATTGAAGGCTTCAGGCTGGAATGGCACCTCGTTTCCTCATGGCATTGCTAATAGGGCTGTCAAGCTCTACAGAGCATGAGAGGAGGCACTGTCAGCAGCTGGCTGACATAGTTAAATACAGGTGAAGAGGCTGGGAGGGTGTGGGGGAGATTTACTTTTGAGAAGCTGGCTGTGGTATTTTGGAATGGGGGAGGAAAGAGAATAGCAGCATGAACCGGGAGGAGGGAGGGGGCGTGATTGTCCAAATGTATTAAGTAATTGCACCATGAAAGAGAGTGCAGTAGCTATCATTACAATTACAATAACACGAGGTTGTCCTCAATTATTGTGGTATAGAGCATAAATAAATTATTCAGTCTTTCTAATTCATCAACACTAGGAAGCAAAGAGTCATTTAATCTTCCTTTTTTTCATTGACCTTGGAGCTATGAGAAACAAAATTTCAATTCAATTCCAAAATTATATTCTATATGAAACTCAATAATTGCATGCATCTAATAAGGCAGGGCACATGTTAGAAACAGAATATTGTAGATTCCATCTTAATAGCTGTTGTAAGAAGAAAATGGCAAAATATCTTTCCTGTAAATTTAACCCAAAATATAAGATGTGGGAGTCCTGTAATGAATGTGTTCAGGAAGTCTCACCCCTGTTCCCATGTCTACAATTGAGCCAAAATTCAGCATAAACAGAAATTATTTTTAAAAATTCTGTATATCACTCAACCCAGTTGTCAATTTAATGGGATCCTGACCAGGTCTGCTGGGTGAACTCAACTTATACCTTTTCTCTGAGCAAAGCCATGAGGTTAGATAAGTCAGCACACAATGGGGGTTGAGTTTGTAACCCTCTTTGATATGCATGGTGTACGTTGATAAACTCACTGGCCCATCAAATTAATTACCAACTCACTAACCCAAAAAAACTCTATCCCATAGGAACATAGAAATTGCTAGACAAAATAAGACAAGATCCATTTAGTCCACCTGCTGTCATTCTTGTAGTCTCATGATCCAATGAAATTGTTGACTAATCCCAGCTATCAATCTCTATCAATTAGTTTTCAGCAGACACAGACACAGACATTACATAGAAAGTATAGCACAGGAACAGGCCAGGCCAACCACTCATACCGGCACTTATGCTCCACTTAAGCCTCCCTCATCCTTCCTCATGCAACTCTATCAGCATAATCCTCTACTCCCTTCTACCTCAAATGCTTATTTCATTTTCCCTATCTATACTATCCACATTAACTATTCCCTGTGATAGGGAGTTCCATATTCTTGCCACTTTCTTCTTTATTCCTTATTTTATTTTTGGTGACTATTTTATAATGGTGGCCTCTAGTTCTGTTCTTCTCATAATTGGAAACACTTGCGCTGTGGCTAGTCTAGCTATCTTTCATAACTTTATAGACTACTATCAGCCTTCACTTTTCAAGAGACCCAGCCTGTTCATCCTTTCCTGAGACACCTAATTTCACTGTTCTGGTATTATCCTTGTAAATCTTATTGCATCCTCTCCAGTGTCTGAATCTATTTTATTGTGGTGGCCAGAACTACATACAATGTGGGAAGTGTGATTTAACCAAGGTTTTCTACAAGTTTAGCATAACTTCTTGATATTGTTAAATTCTATCCCACTAAACATAAACCCTTGGTGCTGTGTTTGCTTTTGTTATGGCCTTATTGACCTGCATCACAATGTTTAATGATTTTCATGTTTGTTCTCCCAGTCCTCTTTGCTCCTCTACCCTATCTAGGTTTTTATTTTCCAAGTAATATGTGACCTCATTATATTTCTTACCAAAATGCAAAACCTCACACTTATCTGTGTTGAAATACATTTGCCAATTATATGCCTAGTCTGCAAGTTTATTCATGCTTTATGGTAATTTGTTGCTGTCCCACTCAATATTGGCTTTTCCCCTGCCCCTCAGCAGTCCCAGCTTTGATTCTTGTGGGACCTCACTTTCCACCTTCTGCCACTCTGAATGGTTACCCTTTATCCTATTCTCTGCTTTCTGTCTTGCAGCCAGCTAGCTACCCATTTTTCTGCTTATCCCCTGACTCCACATGCTCTGCCCTTATTCATTAGTTTATTGTGTAGTATCTTATCAAATGCCTTATGGAAATCCAGGTATCTCAAAAAATTCAATGTGTTTGTTCAAGCAAGTCTATTCCTTTTAAATCATGTTGATATTATATTTTTTGGTTTCTAGATGCTTTTATATTTTCTCATTATTATTATTATCATCATCATCATTACTTTCCAGCTGCTGATGTGTAGCTGACTCGTGTATTATTCCATGTCCTATATCCCTTCTTAAATATTAGTAAAATGTTAGCTGTCTACCAGTTCCCTCTAGCTCTTCACCTTTCACTCATGAATTATTAAATATGTGTAATAGTACCTCTTCCATCTCTTCCATAGATATTTTAAAAATGCATTGTTGCAATCTTTCCAGAGCAGGGATTTTATTCTCTTTGAGATTTATTGGTTTGTTTAATATTTCTCCTCTTTTTATTTTATTTTAATTTCATTTCAAATGCACTCATAAAATTTCTAATCTGATTTTCCAATGTCATGTCCAGCTGATCCGTCTGAAGCAATATAATTATTTAATATTTCTGCCATTTCATTGTTGCTTCCTGTAGTTTTGTCCTGACTGTTCCTTAGTTGCCCTATTTCTATTTTGAATTTTTTTGTTGAATGCTTGTAGAATATTTTGCTCTTTTTTATCCTTTCATAGTATGTGGGCACTGCAGGCAAGGCCAGCATTTATTGCCCATCCCTAATTGCCCTTGAACTGAGTGGCTTGCTAGGCCATTTCAGACCTTTGCTATGGGTCTGGACTCACATGAAGGGCAGACCAGGTAAGGATGGCAGATTTCCTTCCCTAAAGGACATTAGTGAACCAGATGGGTTTTTACAACAATTAAGGGTAGTGCCATGGTCACTATTACTGAGACTAGCATTTTTTAACATACATTTCAGATTTATTAACTGAATTCAAATCCCACCAGCTGCCATGGTGGGATTTGAACCCACATCCCCAGAGCCTAGGTCTCTGGAGTATGAGACCAGCGACATTACCACCACATTACCATCTCCCCTTAATTACATAAGGTGAAGAAAATCCCAGAAGTGGAGATATTTGGAAACTATAGGTTCAAAATCATCTGTTTCCTGCCCAACATGCTATATGTATCACACATTCATGTCACAAATCCCAAAATGTTATCTTCTGAAATAAATTATTTAATTTGCATTTGAATGAATCAATACTAACTGGTTTCACCATTTCAGTGGGAACCTGTTCCATAGACCGACCACTCTTATCCACAAGTTTGTTTGAATTTACCTCCATTCAAGCGCATCTAGTGACCTCTGGTTCTAAAGTGTACTACAGCTTGTTATGATCTATATAACTTGGTCCCTTTAGAATCCTAAACCCAGCAGTCATATTTCCTGTCAACTTTATCTTTTCCAGTGAGAGCATGAACAATTTGCATTAGCATTCCTCGTAATCCATTCCCTTCATTCCCTCAAACTTTTTCGTTACTCTCTTCTGTATCCTTTCAATGTCTGCAATATAACACTTTTGATTCAAAATACTGAATTTTTTTCCTCAGGCAATTATTTCTGTTATTGCTATTTATAATATCACACTGAGGGCAATAATGTTGGCTGCCTTAGGAAAATGGGAAATTCGTGCTGGCTTAGAAGGAGTTGGTCCTCATATAGCACAAGAGAGACACATTGGAGGATTTTACATAGATCATTGAAGGTGGCAGGACAAGTGGAGAGCATATAGTATCCCGGGCTTTATTAATAGGGGCATAGAGTACAAAAACAGGGAGGTTATGCTGTATTTATATAAAACCCTCATTAGACCTCAACTAGAATATTGTGTACGGTTCTGGGCACCACAGTATAAGAAGGATGTGAACACTTTGGAGAGAGTGCAGAAGATGTTTACAAGAATGATTCCAGGGATGAGAAATTTCAGCTATGAGGATAGATTGGAGAAGTGGGACTGTTTTCCTTGGAGAGGATGAGGCTGAGGGGAAACTTGATAGAAGTTTTCAAAATCATGAGGAGGCTGAACAGGGTAGATAGGGAGAAGCTGTTCCAACTCATAAAAGGATTCAAGAACGAGAGTTCACAGATTTTAAGTGATTTGCAAAAGAAGCAAATGTGATGTGAGAAAAAACAATTTCACACAGCGAGTGGTTCAGGTTTGAAATACACTGTCTGGAAGTGTGGTGGAGGCAGGTTCAATCGAGGCATGCAAGAGGGCATTGGATGATCATTTGAATAGAAACAAAGTGCAGGGATATGGGGAAAAGACAGGGCAATGGCACTAGGTCTTAATGCGCATTGGAGAGCTGGTGCAGACATGATGGGCTGAATGGCCTCCTTCTGTGCCATTAAGATTCTGTGATTCTGCGATTTCTCAATTTTGCTATCAGCAATGACTGATAAACACATTATTTACATTTGTTAGTTAAATGATATTTTCCTCATTATTTGAACAAGAACCTTAGCTTGCCTCTGACTTCTGTTGCAGTCTACCTAAAAATGCTTCATGAGATATAGGGCGCATAATACACTCTGAAAATGGGACAGTTGCGCGCCCCTGCTGACGTATTGTCATGTGGAATGACACTGGGTCACATTGTCGATGTCATCACGCCTGATTCGGATAATACAGCAGGCAGGCAGGCCCACGAATTGGGAGCCCGCCCACCTTAAACAAATTTAATTAAATTGGATATTTAAGCTTGTTAATAATTGATTCAAATAATATGTGGTGGCAGCAATAAAACACTTGGAAAACGTGTTTCATGCCAGATGGGAAATCTTGTTTTTTAAATAAGTAAGCTTGTAGGGGAAGGTTTAAAGTCTCCAGCTGGGTCCTGGGTTTGAACTCAGCAGTTCAGGTGCTGTGACTGCTGGCAGTGCTTGATATAGAAAGCACAGTTTCCAGGTTATATTTCTATTGTTTTGAGACCTTATTCTTCCTTCTGAGTGATGAATTTAAACCCTCAACAGCACCTCAGCCTTCTTACTAGGGAAAACATTTTTTTATTATTCATTCACAGGATATCGGTGTCACTGGCTGGGCGAGCATTTATTGCCCACCCCTAGTTGCCCTTGAGATGGTGGTGGTGAGCTGCCTTCTTGAACCACTGCAGTCCATGTGGTGTAGGTACACCCACATTGCTGTTAGGGAGGAAGTTCCAGGGTTTTGACCCAGCGACAGTGAAGGAACGGTGATATATTTCCAAGTCAGGATGGTGAGTGACTTGGAGGGGAATTTCTTGCGGTGGTGTTCCCATCTATCTGCTGCCCTTGTCCTTCTAGATGGTAGTGGTCAAGGATTTGGAAGGTGCTGTCGAAGGAGCTGTGGTGAATTCCTGCAGTGTATCTTGTAGAAGGTACACACTGCTGTTACTGTGCATCGGTGGTGGAGGGAGTGAATGTTTGTGGATGTGGTGCCAATCAAGTGGGCTGCTTTGTCCTGATGGTGTCCAGCTTCTTGAATGTTGTGGGAACTGCACTGATTCAGGCAAGTGGGGAGTATTCCATCATGCTCCTGACTTGTGCCTTTTAGATGTTGGACAGGCTTTGGGGAGTCAGAAGGTGGGTTACTCGTCACACGAATCTTAGCATTTGACCTGTTCTTGTAGCTGCAGTATTTATATGGCTAGTCCAGTTCAGTTATTGGTCAATCCTCCAGGATGTTGACAGTGGGGGATCCAGTGATGGTAATGCCATTGAACATCAAGGGGTGATGGCTGGATTCTCTCATGTTGAAGATGGTCATTGCCTGACACTTGTATGGTGCGAATGTTCCTTGCCACTTTTCAGCCCAAGCCTGGACATGCAGTCTTGCTGCATTTGGACACGGACTGCTTCAGTATCTGAGGAGTCGCGAATGGTGCTGAACGTTGTGCAATCATCAGCGAACATCCCCACTTCTGACCTTATATGGAAGGAAGGCCATTGTTGAAGCAACTGAAGATGGTTGGGCCGAGGACACTATGCTAAGGAACTCCTGCAGTGATGTCCTGGAGCTGAGGTGAATGACCTCCAACAACCACAACCATCTTCCTTTGTGCTAGGTACGACTCCAATCAGTGGAGAGTTTTCCCTCTGATTCCCATCAACTCCAATTTTGCTAGGGCTCTTTGGTGCCACACTCTGTCATATGTGGTGTTGATGTCAAGGGCAGTCACTCTAATCTCACCTTGGGAATTCAGCTCTTTTGTCCATGTTAGTACCAAGACTTTAATGAAGTCAGGAGCTGAGTGGCCCTGGGCATCAGTGAGCAGGTTATTGCTAAGCAAGTGCCGCTTGATAGCACTGTTGATGACCCCTTCCATTACTTTACTCCTGGTGGAGAGTAGACTGATGGGGCAGTAATTGGCCGGGTTGGACTTGTCATATCTGGGCAATTTTCCACATAGCTGGGTAAATGCCAGTGTTGGAACTGTACTGGAACAGCCTGGCTAGCGGTGTGGCAAATTCTGAAGTGCAAGTCTTCAGTACTATTGCTGGAATATTGTCAGGGCCCATAGCCTTTGCAGTATCCAGTGCCTTCAGTCGTTTCTTGATATCACGTAGAGTAAATCGAATTGGCTGAAGACTGACATCTATGATGCTGGGGACCTCAGGAGGAGGCCGAGATTTATCATTCACTTGACACTTTGGGTTGAAGATTGCAGCAAATGCTTCAGTCTTATCTTTTGCACTCCTTCATCATTGAGGATGGGGATATTTGTGGACCCTCCTCCAGTGAGTTGTTTAATTGTCCCCCACCATCGACGGCTGGATGTGGCAGGACTGCAGAGCTTAGATCTCTTGGTTGTGGGATCGCTTGGCACTGTCTATCACTTGCTGCTTATGCTGTTTGGTATGCAAGTAGTCCTGTGTTATAGCTTCACCTGGTTGACAGCTCGTTTTAGGTATGCCTGGTGCTGCTCCTGGCATGCCCTTCTGCACTCTTCATTGAAGCAAGGTTGATCCCCTGGCTTGATAGTAATGATAGAGTGGGGACATGAGGTTACAGATTGTGGTTGAGTACAACTCTGCTGCTGCCCCACAGCGACTCATGGATGCCCAGTCTTGAGTTACTAGATCTGTTCAACATTTATCCCATTTAGTGCCACACAACATAATGGAGGTATCCTCAGTGTGAAGGCAGGACTTCACCTCCTACAGATACTGTCATACTTTCCCTCACCACCTGCTGCAGACCCAGTTTAGCAGCTGTGTCATTTATGATTCAGCCAGCTCGGTCAGTAGTGGTGCTACTGAGCCACTCTTGGTGATGGACATTGAAGTCTCCCACCCAGAATACACTCCGTGCCTTTGCCACCCTCAGAGCACTGATTCATCAACTGAGGGAGGGTAGTATGTGGTAATCAGCAGGAAGTTTCCTTGCCCATGTTTGGCCTGATGCCATGAAGCTTCATGGGGTCCAGAGTCGATGCTGAGGACTCCCAGGGTAACTCCCTCCTAACTGTATACCACTGTGCCACCATCTCTGCAGGGCCTGGACAGGACATCCCAGGGATGGTGATGATGGTGGTAAGGTATGATTCCATGAGGATGACTATGTCAGGCTGTTGCTTGACTAGTCTATTTTGGCACCAGATATTACCTATGTTTCTGGTGCATAGGTCAATGCAGTAGCACAGTGAACCAGCTGGGTTTTTGCAACAATTGACAATGGTTCCATGATCATTGTTAGACTTTTAATTCCAGATTTTCCTTAATTGAATTCTGTCATGGTGGGATTTGAACCCGGGTCCCCCTGGGCATTACCCTGGGTCCAGCTACAATACCACTTTGCCATCGCCATTCCCCATGGGAATAGTTGTTTCTTTGGGAGACACATCCTTTGATGAGCCAGAAAAGGAGGAGATTGAGAGTGAGGGGAAGAAGGACAGATTGAGAGGACCAGGATGCATTGATTGTGCATGAGAGTGGCAGAGTTGTACAGCACCAAGAAGCTAGTGCATCCATCATGATGCATGAATGGAGGCACAGAATGACTTATACTGCCCCTCGTGTGTATAGGCAGAGACTGAGCTACATTCAGATGACCAAGACACAGTGCCAGAAGAGGCTCAGCTCTCAACAGACACAGTGACTTCTCTTTGTGACATGCTGGCAGGGGGGATCTCCTCCAAATGTGTTGGTGGTCGCCCAATACTGTGAAGGTGACTATTGCACTGAATTTCTTTTCAACAGGATCCTTTCAGGCTGTACATGGAGACCTCAATGGCATTACACAGCATGCTGCATACAATTGTTATCAAGCTCTTCACAGATGCAATGTTCAGAAGGCCAGGGAATCACATTTCTTTCTCAATGGACCACAAGCGTCAACTTGAAAGAGCCAGAGAGTTTGCAGCAATCGTAGGTTTCCCCAGGGTCTGGGGAGTGATTGACTGTACACACATCATCATAAAGGCTCCAGCTGGCCAGCCCTGTAAAGGGATTTCACTCTGTGACCACAATCATTGGATCATGCAGGTATGCACAAGTAACCCAGGCAGCAACCATGACTCATACATTCTGCATAACTCCCAGATGCCAGACATGTTCCAGGTGGCAAGGGTTGCCCTTTGAAGAGTTGGTCCAGTGAGGGCCCTGAGAACAGATGTGGAGAGGAGCTACAGTGACAGCCACAGAGTCACCAGGGCTATTGCCGAGTAGTCACTTGGGCTACTGAAGATGAGTTTCAGATGCATTGACAGATCAGGAGGGGCATTGCGATACTCTCCATGACATGTGTCAGTCATGGTTTTAGTATTCTGCGCCCTCCATAACCTTGCCATTCAGAGAGGAGATGCCTTTGAGGGAGAGGGGATGCCAGATAGCAGCCATTCACCTGATGATGAGGGCAGAGGTGAGGTGAGGGAACACCTAACATAGTGGTGCAAGGACCTGGACATGGTTGTGTGGATGGCTGCGACACAAGGGATGCCTTGATAGGGCAGAGGTTCCAATAGGTTAGGAAGTCTCAGCCTCAGAGCTGCGTGCCCTGCATGTGTCTCAATGTCATTCCATGTGGCATGTGACATTCATGGCAACATCCTGTCAGCACACTCACCATTTCGAGTCCTTGCTGTTCAAGGCATCCTGCCTCGCTTCCAATTATTAAAGGTCATGTATATTGCCCAAAAGATGTTTAACTGCACTTACACATTGAATAAACATCTGCATCGGGGATAGTAAGTGTATGGTTTATTAACATAAACATAATGAGAAATCAAACAAACAAAAATACACAATGCACCCATGTGACCCAAATATGACTATTGTGGAGTTTTCTAAAACATCTTCCTGGGTGCTCTGACACTGTGCTACCCCCTCACTTGCTGCTGCACTGGAGAAGGCTGCTGATCTGTTACTCCCCTTGCCCTGGATGACTTTGGCGGGCACCCTCTATGCGGCTGAGTGCCCGGTCATGTTAGAAGAGTGGCAGGAGGAGCTTCTGTCGCCATGGCACTGGACAAAGACTGTGTCAATGTGGATGGACAGAGGAGATGCTGCCCCCATCAGAAGTGCCCTGAGAGGTGCTTTCAGCTGGCGGTAGCAGCTGCTCATCCTCCGCCACTAGGACTGATTGGTCCTCCCTCCCTTCCTATGAGGTCCCAGGAGCTGGTTCATTGTTCTCACTCTCAGTTCCCCTGTCGTCCTGGCTTTGGGACCCTGAGCTCACAGCCAGGGCGTTGGTGTGCAGGTCAGAGCGCAAAGCAACGATTATGTCTACCGTATGTTCGGATTGCCCCTCCAGGACAGTCGTCAGTCTGTCCATGGAGAAAGCTTGGCACTCTGAAGAGTGGGCGATCGCAGTGCACATGGCCTGGATGGATACCTCCACAGTTAAGGCCAGAGCATGCAAACCCACTGGAACATCACCAAATCGCCACACATCCAGCATCTGCCTATCACGGACGGCTCCAGAAGTTTATCATCCAACTCAGAATCAGTCTCTGGATCACCCTGGATACTCCTCCAACTGCCTGGTCCATCATCCAACAGCTGCACATGTGACTGTGAAATGTCCTTGCCTGATTGTGCCTGTCCTTGTCCTGACACGCTAATCCTTGCCGCAGTGCCTGGTGCATTGAGAGGATGTGATGCTGCAACCTCTGAGAGCTCTTCTTTATCCTCAGGGGCAATTGTCTGTCTGGTATCTCTGGTCCGTTCTGCAGAAGAAACTTCACCTGTGCAGGAGACATGAAAAAAAGGGTGTTATTTAGCAAGGGAAGCCAATCAACGGGTATGCAAGGTCACAATGCTCAGCACCATTAAAATCATGTGCAATGTGAGATATGACACAGTGTAACTATTGAATCAGACTTGCAGCAACATCACAAGGTATCCACTAGGAAGCTTCCCTGCCTTTGAGCACCATGACAACAAATTTTACATTCGTGAAAGTGTGCCAAGCTTCAGTCCCCCTCCCACTTGCCCTCACCCACCGTGTCTCAGTTTCAGCCACTTGGAATCTCACCAGGCACACGTCTCCCTCCAGTCTTGCCTCTGCCGATGGATCGAGTAGATTCTGCTGTGGTGAGCAGGAAAACCCCCTCCTTCTGCGATGTTAGGCTAGCCAGGTGTGCGACTCCATCTCCAGTCCTGCTTCTCTCCCTGGCATTGTGGGCACACTTCTCCTGAAAGACGTGTAAAATTGCAATGACTAACACCGTTAAGTTAATTAATGTCATCCCACTCCAAGGTGACAGAGAAATGCATGATCAGCAAAATGTTTGACAGCCAAGTCACTGTGCACCTTCCTCAGGTGTATGCGCTCCGCCCAGCCCCTCCCACAGAACCACAACAATACCTCCACGCAAAGATGCTAAGAACAATGCCATTGCTGCATAATGCTGCCTTGAACATCCTCATAAGACTCCAGCATTTTTGAGCCTTTCCTGTAGCTTCACGGCACAAGAATACACATAATGAGGACTCACTCACCCTGGCCGACCTCAAGAAGTCAGTCTCTTTCTGCGTTGCGTTCATGCGCGCGGCATGATGCCCAAGCTGCTGACCTCCGCTGCCATCTCCTCTCAGGCTGCCCATGTCACAGGGGGAGGTCTCCTCTTCTGGTGTGCTGGGATTAGGTGTTCACACCCGGTGGATACAGCCTGGAGGAGGGTGCGGAGGGATTCACCATTGAACCTTGCAGCTGTTCTTGCCCTTCTTTCCTGCCTCTCCCTTCATTCCCTTGCCTTGGTCATCTTTGGAGTAAAACATGCTAGAACTAGGCAGCTCCTCAATGTTAAAATCTTACATGCTCATGTTCGAATTGTATGCCATCTTGTAGTCACTGGCAGGAAACGACTTCTGCTATGCACATTTCAGAAAAATATTAAAAACATTCACACTTACTTGAAACCAAACCTGATACTATATCCTAGAACTAAATTCACAGAAGTACTAAGAATGCACACATTTGCTGGGTCACCTGACATTGTCCCATGCCAGGTGGCCTTTTAAATGAGTGGCCCTGACCTCCTTCTGGGTCACAGCCAATGACTTTCTGCCTCCAGCGCCAATTGGGCAGATGTGAGAAACACATTCAGGCTTGTGGGCTGTAAACCCACCCTCAGGCCCACAATTGGATAATTGCTGTTTTAAATGGTATAGTCTGACGACAAAGGCCGGAGTTGGAAAGCCACCCACTTCCAGGTGTGAGTCCTGCCTACCACGAGAAGATGTATCATTCAGCCGCTACAGGAAGCATAACTCTAAACTTTGTTGAATGCCCAAGTTGTTCCATTCTCAGCAATGACTTCACTCACACTGCTGGGCAACAAATTAACCAGACTGAATTGTAAAAGGACTGTCTACAATGCTGCAAATTACATTATCATGACAGCACTACAGTCACTACAATTCCCTGGAGGAGTACGTGCTTTTAATTCCCCTTGATTTCACTTTCCCAGACAGCATTTCTAGGTAAACTCTTCCCAATGGTAAAACTACATTCCGCTACTTCACGCAATTGGCCATTTAATGATTCTGGAAGCTGGAGGAGATTGTAAACACATCCAAAGCTGTTGTTGCCTAACATCCACAGATACTGCTTTCCAACATGGCTCACTGGATCAGGAGATCTCTTCAATTTTCCCCACTTTCTTCAGGAAAAAGGGAACATTGAAGCCATTGTAGCACCTTGCTTATGCTTTAGCTGAGGTCAGCTACTGTCTACATACTTGGCATTGAGCTGAAAACTTCCTTCATATGTATACCTCAATTATTGATTGCACCATTAGAGAATTAATTTATAGCCCCTATCGACTCCCACCTTAGGTTAACAGGAAGTCTCTAACTAGGGGCACACTCTCCTTTAAGTTGACAAATGTCATTCGTGCATTCTATTGAAGTAACCTTTAGTCTTAAAGGGCAACATTAAAACAATTGGATGATCAAATGGTATTTACTTGAAAGCTGTTTGAGGATTGAATCAGCAGTGATCAATAGCTGACAACCTAAAGGTTGCTGACTAAATTGCTCCTTAATGTAGGTTGGAAATCCATCATTAGACAGTCATGGACTTGCGCCATGGGATGAAATTAAACTTTTATGTCCAGACAAACCAGCCACTCTTGATTGCTGAGCCCACGTGAATTGCTGAAGTTACTCAACAAACTGGGACACGGTGCACAAAAAACTGCAAGAACAGCTCAAAAAACCTGAATCCAGCAGAGGTGCTGTCTTTGATAGCTGGAAATTGAACGAAGACACCTGAATCTCCAAAATCATTGTTCAACCTATTGCAGAATGAAGTTATTGAATGGTGCACAAGTTATATTACTGACAATTTGGTGCTAACATTGCGATTCTACTGCATCTTCCTGGATGGGAAAGGCGAAAACTTAAATGGATCCCTATCAAGGTCAGGAATTTGACGCAGTTCCCACATGTGCCAGATTTCTGTCGCAGGAATTCCAGTTGAGGTCAGGTGAACTATTCTTCCACCTGTTTCTCACATGCCTAGCAGATGCTTTGGTGGTATGCCTATGGGTGTTGTTCAGCTAACCTAAGAATTTCACCCATTATTTTCTCATAGGCTGAATGAACATCACTCCTGCTGAAAGCAGGTATACTGGGCCTTAAGGTAGTCTCACCCACCTCCAGGAAGAAAGAGGGGATAGTTTATCAAATACTAGAAGAATATGCTTCCCTTTGGGGAAGAGGTAATTTTTTAAAGCTTTGATCATTCACCCACTAGGGGGTCTCCTGGCTTCCCCTTCAGAGCAGCTGCTCCAATTTTCAGTCACATCTTTGTGGCCAGAGCCTATGCATCACTTCTAGAGGCAATTAAATTACTCCTTACTTGGCATTTGTGATGGAATACATGTCCTTTCCTACAGGTGGACAGGAATCTTTCTCCATCCACTACTCCAAACCCTAAAATTTCAGGCTCATGTTTTTTTTTGTAGAATTCATTCGCACTCAAACCCTTATCAAAAATGATCCTTAATTTAAATAAAAATACTAGATTCAACATCCAGAGATATAATTGTTTTATAATCTTTACTTTTCTTAAAATTCCTGTCTTTTGCCCTGTGTAAAATAAATGCAAAGTAGTTAGTCTGAATTTAGAGTACTGCATGCATTGTAAAAAGGATATTGAGGTATTGGAGAGTATGCAGAGAAAATTTACAAGGCTGATGCCAGAAATGCATGGGTATCCATATCAGGAAAAGATTGGCAGGCGGTGTCTCATTTCTCTTGGAAAAAGAAGGCTGAGGCATGATCTAATGCAGGTATTTAAAATTAGGAATGGTTTTGATAGAGTGGATTCAAGAGAGAAATAACTTCTTTACCCAAAGTGTAATGAAAATGTGGGACTTGCTACCACAGGGAGTGGTTGAAGCAAATAGTATAGATACATTTAAGGCAGAGCTAGACAAGCATATGAGGGAGAAGGGGATAGAGAGTGGCAATGGTAAATTTAGATGAAGAAATACGGGAGAAGGCTCATGTGGCGCATAAACATCAGCATGGGCTGGTTGGGCCGAATGGCCTGCCTCTGCACCGTATATCCTATATAATTCCATGTTTTAAAAAAATCTTATTTTGTTAAACAAGAGATCAGGGCTTGATTCCTTTATTTAGAAAATGTATGAACAAGAAATATAGATTTTCACTCAAAAATACAGATAAGAAACAAAAACAGAAAATGTTGGAAAAGCTCAGCAGACCTAACAGCATCTGTGGAGAGAAAAAAACAGTTAATATTTCGAGTCCGTATAACTTCTTCAGAGCTAAAGGGAAGTAAAATGTGATGAAATTTATACTGTTTAAGGGGTGTGAAGCAGATGAAGCTGGATAGAAGGCCAGTGATAGGTGCAGGCAAAGAGAGATTGCCAGAAATGTCATGGACGAAAGGACAAAGGGATGTTAATGATAGTGGTACTGGCTAAAGGAGGTGCTGATGGTGGCATTAAGGTCAGAAAGCAGAATGTAATAATTGCAGGACAAGGGTAAGCACTCTGGAAAGAACAATGAACAAGTGACAGATGGCCCTTGTGGGGGTGGGGTAGGGGGAGGAAACGGTGGTGGGAAAAAAGATTGAAAATAGGATAAAAGGTGGAGATAAAACAATGAATAAAAATTAAAATAGTAAAAATAAAAACGTGGATAAAAAATAAGAATTAAAAAATGAAAAATGATCTGCTGAGATTTTCCAGCATTTTCTACTTTTGTTTCAGATTTCCAGCATTCGCAGTATTTTGCTTTTAATACAGATAAGATATTAGTTAAAAAATAATAGGGTCATACATTTCTCTCTCTATTGTCAGCTATAGAGCAATGTAAGTGGTATCAATCAAAGACTAATTTATCTATGTACTGAGGTGTTCTGAGGATTACCCAGATCCAAGATGACTTCAGAACAGAGAACGGTGATAAAAAGGTCAGTTTTATTTATCACAAGCTGATCATAATAAAAACAGGTAAAATTATGTAGTTGTGGCAGAAAATGGAAAAGTACTTATTTAAGTCAAGTTCTTGTAACTAAAGATAAGATCATAGAATCATAAAAACAGAGGGGACGATATTCGGCTTAGCAAGCGGGGGCGGGGCCCGCTCGCCAAGGGGTAAAATGACACGGGGTGACATCAGGCCTGCTTCCCGATGTCACCGCGCATCATTTAGATTTTCAGTTCGGCGGGCTGGCAGCCAAGTCGGCTGCACACCCGCTGAACTGTCAAAGGCCTATTAAGGCCATTAATTAACTAATTAAACCTTTGAGAAAGCTTCTCGTCCAAACTTAAGGTTGGCGGGCAGGTGAAGAGCCCAGGTGGCCTTCACATTTTTCATGGAACCTCATCCAAGGGCGGAATGAGGTTTCATGAAGGGTTTATAAATTAAATAAAGCTTTTCATTAAAGTTCATTGACATGTCGCAGCTCATGTGACACTGTCGCATGCGGGGACGTGTCTTAAAAATTTTTTTTTTCTTTATTAAAATTTTTCGTACTTAAATCTTATTGCGCATGTGCAAAAGAGTGTCCCCGCTCGCACAGGGAGCGCTCAGCACTTCCGAGTGTGCGTCGCATTGGACGGGCCTTAATTGGCCCATGTAAAATGACGTTGGGTCCACGCCCGCCCACGCCTGCCCCCACACAAACCATGGAGTTGGATTTAATGGTGCACCAGGGTTGCCAGCGCATGACAAAAAAGTCAGCTGTTTATTGGCTTAAAAGCCAAATTTCCACCACTATCTGGATAGGAAGTTCCGCCTCTGAGACCTGCCAGTCAGTCAAATGGTCAGCAGGTCTCTGGTCCTAGCAACATCAGCTGGACCAGTGGCTACTGCTCTGATTACATCCAGGTCCCAATGGCAAGAAGCCATGGAACTAGAGTCAAAAGTAAGTAGGGTGGGGGTTCAGCGGGACGAGGGTAGAAGGACCCGCTGAGGGTGATGAGCAGGGTGGGCTCTGGGGTAGACAGGCCAGGAGGCAGGGGAATCAAGGCATGGGAAGACCTTGGGGTTGGCCACCTAATGGACGCAGGGGGCCTGTTAAGGAGCTCGCCCCCTGCCTGCCATCAGCTTATGAGAGAATACTTGGGGCAGAATTTTGCCCTCGTCGGGTGGGCTCAGCAGGGGTAGGAAGCCAACTGCCCCCACGATCAGGCCGGAACGCGATTTCACACTGGCGGGCCAATTAAGGCCTACCCAGCGTGAATTGTGTGCTGCTGCGCTCAGCGCTGCCTGTGTGGGGGGAGAGGAGGGCGAGCGCAAACTTGGCTAAGTCATGAAGCAACCCAGAGCACGATTTGCTGGATGCAAAGCAGCGGAAGAAATTGGCTGCCTCATTCAATGTTGGGCAGAGATTAGAAGAAAACTGTGGAATGCACAGGTTCTCCCTGTGGGCACAGCTTTCCTAAGTTGAGGGAATGTCGTTTGGCTTATATCAACGTAATCTCCACTTCAGCACTAAATGTAGTATAAAATAGAAACTTGGGTTGCGAGTATCATATGAATAAAAGGAAATATTACTCCTTTTGGGGTGTTATTCAGTTCTTTGACTTTTTTTTTGCTTTTTTTGAATGGTCCAACATTTTGATTACTTTAAACCAAATTTTGGATTCACTCATGTTTGCACAGGCTTCTGAGGTGGTCCACGTGGGATGTTAGCGCCTGGCCTGAAACGTGGAGGTGGAGTTCGGTCCTTCTTGACCCCTTGCGAACGATTATTTACCACTTTGCTGCAGATGGCACAGCTGGCACAGTCACGTGCAGCTTGGGCAACACACATGCATCAAAGACACCGGCCTCCGAAATATCTTGAACGGCAGCAGCCTCCACAATGTTGCGGATGACAAACTTCTTAATAGCTTTGTCTTTGGGATGCAATGGGCACAGTTTGTGCACCTAATGGGCTGGACGTGGCCACGGCCTTTCTTGGCACATCAGTTATTCCTTCACTTCTTGGTTATCTTCTGCACGAGTCATAGTGTATCACCTTAGAGGTTATGCTGTAGTTATTCAGCTGTTTCTGGATATTCGTTAAGTCGTAACAATACAATTTGTGCTCAGCGTAGTGGAAGGAACAGTTAAATAGGCTAAATAGCCTTTTATTTTTGCATGTCAATTTTCTTGAGGCTGTATTCAAGCAGATATCGTGCTTACCTGAATCACCAATTTGTAAGATTGTTTTTCCATCAGTTTTCTTAATCATCACATTGCAACAATTGTTTAGAGTAAATTGAAATTTTACATTCAAGTTTATTGATCATTTATGCAGATAGAAAGTGTCACATCTGAAACACTTAATGGTTGCTTGCCTCTAGCACTGAAGCAACTGATTAGGTGCTGCGCATTTTGAAATGATGGCACAGAAGGCGGTAACTTGCCAGTTCATCAACTGCAACTGATTTCATTCTCCTGTCTTCTTCTGACTATCCTTGAATATTCTTCCGGTCCAATTCCCTTTTTAGATAGTATTATAGGGGCAGTTTTTTTTTAATTGTTACCACCTACCTTGTTAAATATCATCTCAGTGGAAGTCCTCAAATCTCTACCAGAACCTGCAAAGCCCTCCTTCCGTTGAAGTTGCTGAGATGGAAATCTAGAAACTTCTGCTACTGGTGTGAAAAACTCCCAGCCCATTTTCCCCTTCCGTATTCCATCCAGGTAACTAACAACCAGATTAAGGATCAGGTAAAGATGTGTCTCCATACATACTTGTGGTAAAGTTCCTCGTTCGAACAAATCTCCGTGTGAAGAAAATTCCGATGGAAAATCAGAGTGATAATTATAACGAAGACCAATTGATTTTTTTCAAAGTCCTGGCAAGCGGACACGAGACTTCCAGTCTCTGAATATTGGGTTGACATCTGATTGGGTTGTTTCCATAGTGATGAACTCTTATCTAATGAGACACCAAAGCCTCATAGGACAGAAATTTTCACTTGGCGGGTGTGTGCCTGGCCCTCTTGAGCATGAAATGCTACGCATTGACGTCTGCCGAGCATGCCAACATCAATGCGCAGTTGTGTGATAGTTCAATCAGTGGGCGCGCGCCAGAGCCGGTAGCACACCAGCCAACAAATTAAAGGCCTGTTAAGGCCATTAAGTAATCAATTAACTTTAAGTTTTCGCTGCCCGTCCAAACTAACGGTTGGTGGGCAGGTGAAAAGGCCAAGCGGCCTTTGCATTTTTTTGGAAACCTCATCCATGGGCGGGATGAGGTTTCCAAAAGCAAATAAAAATAAAATAAAAGTTTTAAAATTGAATTAATAACATGTCCCTGTTCATGTGACAGATGAGGGGACATGTTTTATTTCATTTTCTTTTTTTTAACATCGCTTCGTCTCCCCGAGGCAGCTCTGTGCCTCAGGGAGATTATGAAGTGCGCACTCGTGCACTTGCATGAAGTTTACCCTCACCCTCCTCCCCACCCCCCTCCCGTACAGGCAGCGCTGAGCGCTACCGCTCGCATTTCACGTTGGGCGGGCCTTAGTTGGCCCACCAGCATAAAATCACGGTCCGGTGCCGATTGCGGGCGGCGGTCAGCTTCCCACTGTCCCCACCCGCCCCTGCTGAGCCTGCCCGCCATGGACAAAATTTTGCCCATAATTGTTTCTCATCATCTGTAAAGCCAAATGTCTCGATTGTAATGTATATTCCTCACAGGAGGTAGTTAATTCTACTTTAGGTTGATAAAGTAGATCTGTGTTACCATTTGACGGCACTTGCTGCAGTCAAAACTTTGAAAGTTCTGATAATTTTCTGGATGACTTCATTTCAGGTCAGATTTCCTCAAGCAAATTATCCTCAAAGTCTGATATCCGGGTTTTCAATATCGTTGGTCCATGAAATATGCAGATGAGTTCAAGGTTATGGCTGATGTTAAGTGTCTTGTCTTTATCACATAGCAAGAAAAAAAGAAATTGCATTTGTAGACTCCTTTCATTTTGTAATGTTGTCTCGAGGGGCTTCTCAGTCTATGAATTATTTTTGAAATGCAATCACTGTTGTTTTGTGGGAGAACCTGTCAGCTGCCTTACACACAGCAAGATCCCAGCAACGTGAAATGATCAGTTAATTTAAACTAAATTAATTTAAATTAACATAAATGATCAGTTAATTTATTTTGATGATGTTGTTTGAGGGATGGATGCTGGTGAGGGGATTATATGGCTCCCTTGCTCCTTGTCAAGTTGTACTGTGGAATTTTTTGCATTCATCTGAACAGGCAGATGCAACTTTTAATGTCAGTCAAAAGATGGTTATCTTTGATGAGATGTTAAATCCCTTCAGCACTGCATTGAAACATCAACCTAGATTAGGTGCTCCAGTCCTGCAGTGGGGTTTGAACCCAATATTTTCTGACTCAGAGGATGGAATGCTACCAATGAAGGTTTAAAGAGCTGGATTTTGAGAAAGCTTCTAAAGTTGGAAAGGGAGGGAATGCCGGAGAGCAGGACCCAAGCTCTGTTGTGTAAGTGTGTATGAGGGGATACATAAAATGCTAGTTAGAGGAATAGAGTTTGAAGGTGAGGAGGTGGGACAAGGCCTTGGAAAAATTTAAGCATAAAAATGAAGGTTTTAAATTTAATGCACACGGCCCACAGAATACTGATTTATAGTACCAAATCAGGTATTGCAAGTAAAGCTATCATGCTGAAGGTGTATACTGCTCTGATCAAAATCGTACATTTATAGACTGTATCTGGTTTATAAAACACAATGAAGATACCCAAAACTTTAACTCAACGCAAAGAAGTACCACAAGGCTCATCTCTAGTCTGAAGACTTGAGTGAAAAGAAATAGAAAACTGAAACTCTTTAGCCTCGAAAGATGTTGGGGAAAGGGTTGGTGGTAGAGCTTACAGAGTATGTAAAATGCTAAGTGCTAAATAGAAGGGAATTAGTAAAAAGGAATGTTGGGACTGAAATCAGCAAGCAAAAATTAAGTTTTTTCTGCCAGCCTCAATGGCGGGCTTTTGCGCCATATCGTTCCCCTTCCCGGTACGTCCCACCTCATTAATAATGCATTCACACAAAAAACTCTGGATCACTGGCAGACAGGCTCAGATTTGCCCATCACGCCATGGCCTCAGTGCTTCCTCGCTCTAGATGCCCTATTTAAAGGGTGCCAGAATGCAGTCTTTTACATCTCTACAGACCAGAGGACTGGTCCAGGGGACAGATGGCCCCGAAAGCAAAGAAGATGGCGGCCCCCAAATTTAGTGACGCCTTTCTGGGGTGCTTGCTGGATGCAGTGGAAGCCCGCTGTAAATTCCTCTAGCCCTGCTTTGGGTGAAGACCAGCCACCAAGCTCACCAATCCAGCATGAGAGGCAGTGGCAACGATGGTGAACGCCAATGCCCTCCAAAAGAGGACAGCCACCAAGGGCCACAAAAGGATGAATGACCTCCTCCGTTCTGCCAGGGTAAGTCACTCTTCTCATCACTATCAACTCACACACTCACAAACTCCACTCTTCCACAGGGCTCTCACTCACTGCCAGTTCAAGGGACAGCACGGACTCTCTCACAAACTGCCCCATCTCCCCTGCCCATCGTGTCCTCATACCGTCCATGGCACCACTCACACTCCACACATGCCAGACATCCTTCTCATCTGGCCTGGCAGGCATCTTGCTAACACTCTCTCCATCTGTCTCCATGCAGGATAAGCTAGCCCACAACAATAGGGAGACCTCCAAGACTGATGGAGGAAAGCCAGGCATCAAGGTCCTCACAGCCTATGAAAATAGAGCCATCTAGCTGGCTGGTGAGAATTTGGACCGCTCCTGCGCTGATTGGTGAGGTTGGCGGTGCTGTACCAAGTGAGGATTTTACACTGCAACATCCATCTGACAACCATACTGTGAGTGATGTCTCCTGTTTTTCATAGTCCCCTGCTATGCATTAATTATCTCTCTTTTCTCTCACAGGCACATCCAGGAAGCAGCTGAGGGCAGTCAGGAGTCAGGTTATTGACTGCAGTCCTGAGAACACCTTGGAAGAGGAATCCACTGACACACCAATGGAAGATCCATCACAGCCCTCACCCATGCCCTCCACCAGTGCAGAGACACAAACCTCGGTGGGACCTAATTCTAGCCTCGAGGTCACAATCTGATGTGCACACTGCACTGTCTGATCCACAGCAGGGAAATCCAAAGGTGCCGGCACTTGAAGGACAGCAGGAGGTCAAGAATCTGTTGGGTCCAAGTCAGGTGAAGAGACTTTGGACTCAGTTCTACCTCAGTTGCTGGAGCTGCAAAGACAAGCTAGGGAACATCAGGAAGTGTTGTCTGCTGCACTCCTCAGATTGCAAGGCAAGCTGGAGCAGTCCGTCTGCCTTCACTCTGAGTTGATAGCATCAACATGCCAATGCAACAAGGTCAAGACTATAGGATGGCAGTCGCCATGGAGACCTTGAGCAACATTTTCCCCTCGATGGGGGGGGGATGTGCGGGGGCAGGTGGGGGCGTGCTGCCATTTTATGTGGGAGGGCCAATTAAGGCCCACCCAGTGTGACGTCCATCAGGAAGTGCTATGCGCTCCCTATGCGGGTGGGGGGGCGGTATTCCCTGAGATGGGAGTGGGCTCTTTTGCGCAGGAGGATGACGACGACACATGGTGAGGACACTCCATAGATCTTCACACAGCCTCTGAGAATGTCTGGCTCCCGTCTGGCTGAGGGCCGCTTGCTTGTGCTCTGTGAACAGGGTCATATCGTGGAGATGTAGCTTGGATACTTTGACAACACCTGATTCTTCGGCAGCCTTCATCACCTGACCCCCTTCGAGGCTGCACCACCACCAGACACAGATTACCCTGTTCACAGAGCACAAGCAAGCTGCCCTCGGCCAGACAGGAGCCAGACATTCTTAGAGGCTATCTGAAGATCTATGGAGTGTCCTCAGTGATGTCGTCATCATCCTCCTGCAGTCTGGGGGCTATTGGGGCCTCCGCTGCATCTCCATGACATGAGCCTGATGACTGAGGGTATGTGAGCTGCCATCAACCACACAGGAGTCAGACATTCACAGATGCAATGTGAAGATGTCAGGAGCATCCTCACGGCCTGTTGTTATCAGCCTCCATGAATCTTGTGGCTATTAGGGCCTCATGAGCACACCTGCCTCGTCTGGCTACTGCAATGGCCTCATCGCCGGCATTCTTGCTTTCCAGGAACTCCTCATCCTCATCCCTTCAACGTCCTTATCGATGGAGACATGCAGCTCTTCCATTTCCTCCTTAGCTTGGTCGTCCCCACCCATTGTAACGCCAGATTGTGTAGCGTGCAGCAAGCTATGATGATGCGCGACACCTTCTGGTGATTGTACTGCAGTGCTGCACCAGACCTGTCGAGGCACTGGAACCTCATTTTAAGATGCCAATCATACGTTCCACGAAAGTCCAAGTTGCGGCATGAGCCTCATTATACCGTCGCTCTGCTGCAGTCTGAGGCCGCTGCAAGGCCATCATCAGCCACGTCCTCTGTGGGTAGCCCTTGTCCCTGAGGAGCCAACTCTGCAGCCTCTGTGGACCCTGGAAGACGTCAGGGATCTGAGACCTGCTAAGGATGTAGGAGTCGTGGACACCCCTGGGATCATGCACAGACCTGTAGGATGCTTTTATCGTTCATACATCAGCTGAACATTCAGCGACTGGATGCCCTTGTGGTTTACATGTTGCACTGCTATTGCCAATGAGATCTAAGTACTGCATGAGTGCAATTGAGGGCACCCTGCACCTGTGGAAATCCAGAGATCTGCGCAAATCCCAGTGCCCGTGCTTCCTGGCTTCTCTGATTCTGGGCAAAATGCACAAAGTTCTGTGCCATCACGAGGCGTCCATGACCTCCTGGATACACTTGTGGGTGGAGGCTTGCAAGATCCTGCACTGGTCACCTGTGGAACCCTGGAAGGAGCCACTGGTGTAAAAATTGAGTGCTGGGGTCACTTCCACTGGCAGTGGATGCCCTCCAAGTCCCCGTGGTGCCAAATCCTGCAGAAGGTGGCATATGTGAGTGACCAGTTCCATAGACATGCACAGTCTTCAGCAACACTGGTTGTTGCTCATCTGCGGGAATGATAAGTGCCATCTATAGACCCTGGATTTAGCAAGGTGCCTATGAGCGATGGCTCACTGTGGATCTTCAGCTAGGTCTGGAGGAGGCCCTGCCGCCCTTTCATCTTGAGGATGCTGCTCCTCCCTTTGCCGAGCCCGGAGCCTCAATCGCAGTCTTCTTCTCCTCTGCTCTCTGTAAGCCATGAGGCATACAACTAGATCATAAGGCTCCATGCTCCTCATGTTCTCTTCCTGCAGTATCAAAGAGAGAGACGCGAGGGTTGCATATGTCTCCTAAGGACCTCTCTTGGATAAGCCTCAAGGCCATTTCGCGCATGCCGGAGAGTGCTGGCAACCGCTTGGATGGTCAGTATGTACTGTGCTTCATGGCTGCCCAAAGCCCCACGCACCTCTGCCCCACTCCACCTGACCGATTGGTGGCAGCTTTTCCCATTTGGACTGCATGTTGTGTTCTCAGCTCAGGTGCAGGCATTCTCTTAACCCGCACTGCAAGGCTGCACTGTTAGCTTGAACCATGAGGGAGACTGGTCCAGAGCTTAATAAATGCATTTCAAGGGGCTCTGAATGCCTCCATCAGTGTCTTTTCGATGCCGACCTTTCACAAGGGGATTCTACAACTTTCCCAGTCGTCCAATTGTTCTGCAGTTCCCTAAAATGCACATCACTTTGCAGCCTGTGCCCGAGGGTGAAATGTTCTGGAGCATTTGAGGCCACATTCATTTTTTGCATTGCTTGAGTGGGCAGAAATGTTTCAGAGGCCCCACTCCAAGCATTTCAATGGAGATGCTGCTGAATGGTCTCAGCTGCGGAAGAATGCTCAATTTCAACAAGCTTTTCCAAGTACATGGCTGCTTACCTTGGCCAGCCAGGAAAAAGCAACTTGCCTGTGGCCCCCAACTGAATGTGCGGCACTTCTTCCTTGATGTCCTACTCCGATCCTTGTGGGCGCTGCCCAAGGTTGTGTGGACTCACCTCCGAGTTCCCCTCGAAGTTCAGCTCGCCAGGTGCACACCTTTTAAAGGCAGTCGTAAATCACGCTGACTTAAATTTGACGTGAGGGGATGATTCCGGCGTGTGGGCACAATAATGAGATGCAAATGCATTAAAATTAAGTTCCCGATGTCGGACAGTGGGAAACGCGGCCCGCCATTTTTGGGGGAAGGGGAAAATCCCACCCTTGATTTACATCGCTAGGAAATGCGACTCGGGCCATCTCGCGATATTTTCCACTCACACCACCAAACACGCCCACCGCAAATGGGAGCAGAACATTCTGGCTCTAGAGGCTCTAAGAGGCTTAAACTCTGAAACCATTCAAGAGAAGGTTGGATGCTGTGATGGTGGCACTGCAAGTTTCTATGGAAGGTTGAGGTAGTTAGGCCGAATGGCTTCCAGTGTTGTGCTAATCTTTGTGATTTTACCCTTTCTGGTGCCTCCCAGTGAACCACAAGAGTCCCAACTAATGCGATGGCAATATTCTTTGTTCTCCACCATCTCCGATAATGGTAACTAGGAAATGTAATGCAGGCTTTCAGAGTGACTTTCCTGCTGTTTGTCCCTCTTTATCTCTTCATGCGTACATCTGGGGTCCATATATATATACCATAGTGTTAGAGGCAAGGTACCAGCATGGATAGAAGATTGGCTGTCTGGCAGGAGGGAGAAAGTAGGGATAAGGGGGTCCTTCTCAGGATGGCAGCCAGTGACTAGTGGAGTTCCACAGGGGTTAGTGTTGGGACCACAGCTTTTCACTTTATACATTAATGATCTAGATGAAGGAACTGAGGGCACCCTGGCTAAGTTTGCAGATGATACAAAGGTAGGTGGTATTGAGGAGGCGGGGAGGCTGCAGAAGGATCTGGACAGGTTGGGAGAATGGGCAGAGAAGTGCCAGATGGAATACAACGTGGGGAAGTGTGAAGTCACGCACTTTGGTAGGAAGAATAGAGGCATAGACTATTTTCTAAATGGGGAGAGAATTCAGAAATCTGGAGTGCAAAGGGACTTGGGAGTCCTAGTCCAGGATTCTCTTAAGGTTAACTTGCAGGTTGAGTCGGTAGTTAGAAAGGCAAATGCAATGTTGGCATTTATTTCGAGAGGACTAGAATATAAAAGCAGGGATCTGCTGCTGAGGCTTTATAAAGCTCTGCTCAGACCACATTTAGAATATTGTGAGCAATTTTGGGCCCCATATCTCAGGAAGGATGTGCTGGCCCTGGAGAGGGTCCAGAGGAGGTTCATGATCCCAGGAATGAAAGGCTTAACATAGGAGGAACATTTGAGTTTAGAAGGATGAGGGAGGATCTGATTGAAACTTACAGAATACTGAAAGGCCTGGAAAGAGTGGACGTGGGGAAGATGTTTCCATTAGTAGGAGAGACTGGGACCCGAGGGCACAGCCTCAGAGTAAAGGGAAGACCTTTTAGAACAGAGATGAGGAGAAACTTCTTTAGCCAGAGAGTGATGTATCTATGGAATTCATTGCCACAGAAGGCTGTGGAGGCCAGGACATTGAGTGTATTTAAGACCAAGATAGCTAGGTTCTTGATTGGTAGGGGGATCAAAGGTTATGGGGAGAAGGCGGGAGAAGGGTTGAGAAACATATCAGCTATGATTGAATGGCGGAGCAGACTCGATGGGCCGATTGGCCTAATTTCTGCTCCTATGTCTTATGGTCTTATGGTCTATCTGTGTCATTGAGACTATTAACAATGTGTAAACGATCACATGGGACGCATTCAAATGTGAAACACTTTATGGGTTTTGCCCTCACCATGCAACTGAGTAGGCTTCCTTTCTGTTGAAAATCACAGGCTAGTGCTCACAACATAGACCCACTAATGATTGAAAACTATTCTTTAGTGCATGTTACAACACTGTGTTCCAGTAGTTAATGCATCAATATTGTTTACTGGGAAAATTTCAGTCATGCCAAATTCCAAGAAGAACTCACTCCATAATACTGCTGAAATGCACCATTTTGGTCACCATATTAGAAATGTATTTTTTCTGTAAGTAGCATTTTTTTAAAAATGATGATATCATTTAGAGTTGTGAAAGTGTGACTTGATAGTGTCGCTAAAATGTGCCACTGTATAGAGATTTCCCTTATCCGTTCACTTGTGCATAGCTCCCAGGCTGTTCAGGATGAAAATATAGGCCTGAATTTTTCGTCGGGCGTGCGCGATTAGTGGGCCCTGGACCAATCGTGTTGGGTGACCACAATCGACCCCTGACCATGACGTCACTGCAGGAGCTTCCAGTGAGCTCCCTGAAGGCAGACAGCTGCCTCAGGGAGCTGCAGACCTCCACAGAATAAAGAAAACAACAAAAGTGCTGCAAAATGTCTCCAATCAGCACAATTCAGCACCTGTCTGAGGGAGGAGACCCATCAAGCATTGTTACATTAATATCACATACTGTAGGTCGACACAATGAATGATGAGTCCTCTAGGATTTGTGTCTGTATATTGTGTATTCAGACAGACAATCTCCTGGAAACATAAAAAGACAGTCCCCAGATATCTCCTTTTATTTTTTCCCCCCACAGAGATTTCATCCCACCCTGTGTCAAGGTTTGAGCAAAAATGTAAAAGCCGCCTGGTCGATTGGCCCGTCCGCCAACTGTAAAAGTGGACGGGCCACGAAAAATTGCTTTCACTTGCCTCCTTAATGGGCTTAATTGTCAGCAGGTGTGCTTCCAACTGCCGCGCGAGCGAGAAATCGTGTGAGTGCACGATGACGGGGCGCTCGCCCGACATTGTCTCGCGCTATTTCTCACCCACGTGCGTGGAGTAAAATTCTGGCCATAGGTTGCCTTTTAACAGAGATTGTTATTTCTTTGATACAATAATTTGGTGTTATCCTTGTCAGTTCTTTCTCAAATGGCGAACCATCTGGCACAGTGGGACTTTAATATTCTGCTGCTTTGCACTCCAATTATACTTTTCCATAGAGCAATCAAAGCAGTGAAATCAAAGCACGTTCAAAACCCCATATAAGTTGGGACACTAAACCTTGAAGCACAAGCCTGCCTGTGTGCAGCACTGACTTTATTACCTCTTGAGTCAGGCTACCTTAGCCCTGTTTTAAGCAGTCTTTTCTTCATGAAATAGAAAGCTTTCCAAATCTGTTATTGTCTGAGGGAGGAGACCCATCAAGCATTGTTACACTAATATCACATACTGTAGATTGACACAATGAGTGATGAGTCCTCTAAGCTTTGTGTCTGTATATTCAGACAGACAATCTCCTAGAAACACAACGCTCTTTTAAACAAACTGATCATGATGTCAATTCCACATATCAATACTCACATTCTTTGAGCAAAAGAAAGAGAAAGTTAAAAGGACTGTTTTGAATTGTAGGACCAACTTTTTAACCCCTCTTTCAAAAAGTCAAAATTAAAGAATGTATTCAAACCTCATGCCACTATTGTAAGACACGACAAATAATTACAAAGGGAGACAAAGACTTACTTTACTGCAGGAGCCAGCTTCTCTCACTCCCAAATGAATTCACTCCATCATCAACTATATATCAATTGGAGGTTAATTGTATTCTGGCATTAACCTGAGCTCGGAACAGGCTGCACGTGTGTTTGTTGGTTGGCGATGCAAGATATGTAATGTGTGCCTCGAAGAAAAAGCTCATAAGTGTATACGAAATGGTTTCAAGATCTATCTTTCACCACCTGGTCACCTGAGCTATAACGTCCATTATTTCAGCCCCTGGCAACACTGCAAGCAACAATGAAGGAGGAGGAGGAAGGGATGCCTATAAAATCATATCCTAACCTCAACATATTCAAAAAAGCGGGGTGGTGGAAGAAGTAACACTACAAAGACACTGTGGGAAGAATCGTCCCAGAATTGCATTAAGTGCAGTCGTGAACGTGAAAAACGTTTTACCCGCCGGCCACAATGGCGGGTTTTGCGCTGCATCATCCACTTGCTGGCGCATCCTGCATCCTATGTCCACCTGCTGCTCCTCCTCCTTTATCGTGCCCAAGGGCCCCAGCATGACTCCTTGAGGGGAAGGAGCATCTGGAGCGATGCCAAGGTGCCCCATTTCCCCCTCACGTTCCACTGTAGAAATTCACCTATGGCTACTGGAATGCAGTGCAGGTCTATGCGCATTGCCGCATTCTGCTGGATCAAGGTCTCCATGGCGTCACCATCCTTCCCATGGAGATCCCCATGAACACACGTGGGCACTACTTCATCAGAGAGCAGGCAGACATACTCCTCTGACTCGCATGCCACTCTGTTGAGGGCTTCCAATAGCTCAGCATGATGTTCCCTCGCCCTCGCTGACTATGGTGAGTAAGATGGCTGTTTCCAGAGTTTTGTCATCTGACTTGGGCCTGACAGATGCCTCTTCCCCAGCAGTCCTCCAAGTGTCTGGGAGCTCAGCTGAACCTGCCTCCTCCTGCTGCAGACATGTGTCCATACGGTGACCACCAAATTATGAACCCAAGCCTACTCTAGATCTAGATAATGCCGAGGTGTGCGTCTCTGCGCTGGTGGAGAGTGTAGGAAAGTGCTATGATGGCTGTTCCAGGCTGCTTATTTCCAGCTCTTCAATGGCTGGCAGTGAGGATGTGGATCAAGTTGAGGGACTGGCTGAGGGTGTTGGATGCTTGGCAGAGCTCCCTGTCAGCCAAAGTAGAGATAATTAGTGCACAGCAGCAGAGTCAAAAGAAAGCTCTCACAGTTGTGTTGAGAGAGGGATGATGTGGTGCAGGATCCTTATGAGGGTATTCGCCGCCAACCTCATCATCGCCGCAGGCACGGTCCATGTCCTCACCAGACTGAGTGTCACTCCACCCCCGGTCTGTGACTTCTTCCTATTGTGAGCCAGCTTCTCCTGCATCCAAACAGATGGAGAGTATGTGAGCAGGACACATGGCACTGCGTGGAGTGTTTGTGTGGTAACCGGAGACACAGACAGCATGACGACGCAAACTCGAGAGGGTATGAGCCTGATGGAGATGTGAGGGTGTGTGTGAGAGTTTGTGGTGTTGTCCCTTGAGGTGTGAGATCCTTGTGGATGTCTAAGTGTGTGAATTGAAAATGATGAGAAGAGTGAGTTACCTTGGTGGAATGGATGAGATCATTCATCCTGTTGCGCACTGGGTGGCTGTCCTCTTTTGCAGGGTATTGGCGCTAATGACTGCTGCCACCACCTCCCATGCTGGACTAGTGACCTTGCTTGCTGGTTTTCGCCAAGAACGGCGGTAGAGAACCTCACGGTGGGCCTCCATTGCATTCAAAAGGTGCTCGAGGGATGCGTCATCAAACTGGGGGGCTGCAGTCTTCTTGTCTTTCAGGGTCATGTCTTCCATGCAGCAGTCCTGGACTGAAATAACAGAGGTGTGTGCGCAGCTGCACTTTAAATATGGTACGCGGAGTGATGAAGTGGCAAGGTGATGGCATGGTGGGCAAATGGCAGCCTATCCACCATTGAAACGGCATGTGAGGAGACCTCCCAACTTGCGAGGGCTGGTTTGCGGCAGCACCATGTGCATGAGGATCCACCCAGCATGCGATGCACATGTTCCTCCAGGGTCCAGTAGCTGTAGGGATCCAACATCTTCTTTTCCTCGGATGTCTGTGATCTGAGCAAAGCCCTAAAGCTAAGTCCCAACAGGCTTGTCCAGGCATGTTCCCACTGGCAAATCAGGCATGGGGGGAACAAATCCGGTCGGACCTTACTCCGTATTCCATTATTGGGATGCAAATCAGGTTCATGCTGGCCTCCAGTGGGATTCCTGATCTGCCATGGCAGACACAATTGGATGATCCTGCTGTGATTTCACAGAAACAATTCCTGCCCCTTCTCCTGAGTGCTCCCTCCCCCGCCCCCCCACCCACCACGACGCTTGGAGGGGAAAATCTGGCCTGTGTCTATTTATTTTAATTTGAGATGAGGCAGAGTTATTGAAATAATCAGGTCCGAGTGATGCAATTTGACTTGACGCACACATTCTCATGAGCTTTGTAGATAAAACAAGCTTTGGGAAATATTTTTTACCATTAAGAAAACATCCTTTTAAAGAATTGTATGACAGGAAGTGATAGGGAAGAGTTTTTGGGTTGGCGAGTGGGGGTGGGGCCCGATCACAGATGAATAAAATGACGCGCGGTGACATCACCGCGCATCATTTAGATTTTCAGTTCGGCGGGTGCGCAGTCAAGTCGGCTCCGTGCCTGCCGAACTGTCGAAGGCCTGTTAAGGCCTGTTAAAAACTAATTGAACTGAGAAAATGAGCTGCCCATCCAACCTTAAGGTTGGCGGGCAGGCAAAGAGCCCAGGCGGCCTTTTCATTTTTCATGGAACCTCATCCACGGGTGGGATGAGGTTTCATGAAGTGTTTAAAAATTCAATTAATTTTTTTTTAAAAGGTCATTGACATGTCCCAGCTCGTGTGACACTGTCACATGAGTCGACATGTTTTAAGTTTTTAATTTGTTTATTTAGATGTTTAAAATTTAAACTAATCTCCCCGAAGCACCTCTGTGTCTCAGGGAGATTTCGCATGTGTGAAAGAGCACAGGGCTTAACTCAGGGAATCCCTCCCCGCCTGCACAGGGAGCGCTTAGCACTTCCCGGTGCGGGTCACTCTGGGTGGGCCTTAATTGGCCTGCCCACATAAAATGGCGGCCCGTCCCCGCACAACCCCACCAATGGGGGGAGATTTCTGCACATAGCCTCAAGGAGTGAGGTGAGAAAACTTAAACCTGCTGCCCACCACCAGGAGTGAATTGTGGAGCCCATTTTTTTTTGTTGTTGATGTGTGGTTTTAGTTGAACCAATTAAGGACCATCATAATATTAAAACTTCCAGGGGCTTCTGAAGGCCATTCAATCCATCTAGTTCATCTCTAGGATTTCAGCTTTCTCAGCCCACCATCTATCTACAAGTGAATTCTTCAGGTATCCTTACATTCACCACCTTACTTGATAGGTCACTCGAAATAATCCTTATCCTCTTTGTAAATATCTGTCTTGGTCAATAGGCCTGCCTGACCTTCCCGTTTTGAGTTAAATCTATCCACTTAAATATTTAAATTAAATTGCTCTTTAATCTTCTCTAATCCTAAAGGCTTCAACCCCTTTATATTCAGGGTCATTCTTGTTGCTGTGCACTGCCCATTGCATCTGTGCCAGTTTGAAGTTTGCCTATCCAGGCAAAAGCACAAGGTATTCTAAATGAAATCTGATGCGTTTATTAGAAAATGTCAGCACAACCTCTGCAGATTTAGACTTCACTAATTTAGTGTATCCTCCTATCTATTACTTTTAATTACCTCTCCACATTATCTGGATATTGAAACAGATGAATCTGTTGTCCTGAAGTCAGTTCTTTGCCCATTTATGATAATTCTGTTCCCTTCATTCCATATCTATATTACTCTTTCTGCCTCTCAGTGTGCTTGCTATATTTTGCATTTGCCAATATTAGATTCCAACTGTTATTTACCTTTCCAATTGCACAACAATTGTATAAGATATATATCCTACTGAATCATCTAACCCTCTGCAATAAAATAGTAAATTTGTAATAACAGATGCGAGGCTTAAAGCAATGACAATTATACTCCCTCTGCTTGCGAATCTGGTGAGATATCTTACAATGTTGCCCTATGTAGAGCTTTTACCTGCTGTTTACAAATACAGCAAAATCACTGTCAGTGAAAACACGGTTTTCTGTCATCTCTCTCTGGCATAATGGTTCACAGTACAGTGTTCTAATTCTAAAGCATATAGTTCTAAACTTGTAGTTGTCATAATGTTTAGAGAACTCTAGCTTTGCCAATATATTTATGAATTTCAACCAGCTTTGAGGTGGACCCTCCCAAGAAACTTTTCTTTGAAGATGAATTAGCATAGCAGAAGATGGACAGAGCTTAATGGGTTGCATGCTATTGATGAATAGCAATGATATTGTTTATGCAGGTCGACTGAAATCAGTTGTCAAGGCACTAGGCTATTGTCACACACTCCACCAATTAAAAATAAGGCTGTCCAAGCTCATCAAGCTGACTTCCAATCGATTGTTTTCACTATTGAAACTGATACTTTACACAGCGGACAGACATGGTGAAAAAATAATGATGTCGAAAGACACACACGTTATTATTACACAGGTCAGCCAGTAATTTATAGAAGAGAGATGAATTGTGACTCACAACAAATTGCAGGACAATTTACGCACTCCCCCGCTAACTTCACAAAGATGGCATCTTATCTTTAATCTGCCTGTGGTTAAAGTTACTATATTTGCACATTAGTTGTCCATTAAACATGCCATAGAAAGTTAAGTCTAGTAGTTAACCGAGTAAGTACCCTTTAATGACATGATCAATGTTAATGACTGCCAATCAACCTCTCTTGACCAGAAAGTTAAAAAAAATTATTAGCGTGGAGCCTCATCCTTCAGATTGTGAACTGCTTTAGGAGCTTTTTAAAACATCAATTTTTTTAACTTTCCCTTTCTGTTTCCTTTTTCTCTCTTTTAATCCAATCTTTCTTTTGCTCTTTTTATTCTTCTTTCTTACCCCTTTAAACTCTAATTCACTCACTCTAATTTACCCTTCTTTGTAATTTTTCCACTGTTTATTTCTCAATCTTTTAACTTCATTGGTTAAGAGGATACACAGTTAGTGCCATTCATCACCAAGGTCCAAGATGCCCTGTTGCCCTTGCTCCATTAGCTTGCACTTCCAGCAACTTTGTGTGCACATCTTTTAAACATAAACAGACACAAAGAAGTCTAACAACCGGGGGATGCCACAAAATGCCACACTCCAGAAGAATCTGACTCATTGGGCCCAATTTTACTCTGCGCTTCGGGACACCGACTTTGGGGTGAAAAACAGATCTCGAGCTCGCACTTGCCAGCAGCGGGGCAGTGTCTCAGTGAATTTAACCATAGACTACTTCTTAATCAGCCTTCTGTGGGCCTGATTAAGGATGGTGGCCTGGTCCTGATGCTACTAGCCCAATCAGAGGATTGGCAGCTCTGAAGCCTCCACAGCCCCACTGGAGAGGTGAGTGCAGCTGAGGCAGGAAGGAGACCTTGGGGCACCTCATGGCCCATGGCAACATGGCAGGATGCTGCTCTACCATTGAAAAAGTGCCAGAAGCCCTGTAAAATGGCCCTTAATTGGGCCTTTAATCATGCAAATCAACTGTCCAACTCCCAGGAGAGCCACTAGGAAAGTTCCGCAGCACCAAGTTTACCACCTGATGTGGCTGATTACTATTTTACCACTCTCGGAGGCTGGTAAAATTCTGCCCATTGTATCACAAATCCTGAAGCTTATCTTCTCCTGGGTTCAAGGAAGGTTCTTTGTCTCTATAGCTGGTAAGAGGCTTTTTTTAGGGTGAGCATTTGAATTTTGAGCAGTTTCTCAGAAAATTGCTATACCCAAAGGAGGAAGAATTTCAAGCCAAATGCAAAGAAGCTTTGTGCCAAGGCAGACAAATATCAGAGTCATTCAAAGTTTCATTTCTCCATACAGGAAATTTTTCCACCTCAGGCATACATTCCAAGACTTAACAGTTAAACCTGGTCTTATCCCACGCTATCTGGCAAAGTTGAAGGTTTGACTAAAGAGATGGCAATAAGTATTTACATAGATATATATGTCCAAAATTAGGTATCACAGCAGGGAGGAAACAAAACCTTGGATATGATAGGCATGTGTTGGAGGATTATCTGTCATGATACCTGGTTAATGGGGTAAATGTTATCACCTGTGCCCAAAAGACATGACCTCAAATGCAGAAGAATTGAAATTGAGGAAACTATCCAGACTGCACAAGTAAATACAAATAAATTTTCTCATAATCATTTACTTTTTAATCGCCACATCTTTCAGAGCATCCATCTATCCTTAGAGCAGTGACTATATATGTGCCTACATTGAGTCTTACAAATACTCCAACCTACATCCTGAGGATAAAAAATATTTCACATTTCATTTCATATGATAAGTGTAGCATTGGTCTGGGGTACAATATGGCATAAATGCAACTTGAATTGGGAGTCAGGCCCTGAAATAACTCCTGAGCAAAGAGAAGTGAGACCTTCCAGAGGAGGGGGATTCACTCTGCTTTGTCCTGGAGTCAATTCTTGCCTTGAAGCCCAATGCACACACCATGGGCAGAAATGTGTGCCCAATGGGTGAGTGCCCAACCCACTCGAGCATAAAATGACGTGCAATGATGTCAGGCAAGCGTCCTGATGTCATCACGCACTCCCGTGATATCTTGGTCAGCAGGCGCTTAAAGGAGTTGGCTGCGTACCTGCCAACAATTAACAGGCACAATAAGGCCATTAAAGTAATAATTGACTGACATTTTACGTTGCCTGTCCAACCTTACGGTTGGCGGGCAGGTGAATAGGCCAAGTGGCCTTTGGATTTTTAAGGAAACCTCCTCTACAGGCAGGATGAGGTTTCCAGCAGCTATTAAAAATTAAATCAATCATAATAGGCACGTGCTTTTAACAGTGGTAAATTTTCAATTTTTGTGTTTTTAAATCTCCAAATACCTGAGGCAGCTCTGTGCCTCAGGGAGCTTTCATTGCGCATGCTCGCCTGCATGCCCAAACTTCCAAGCCTGCCCTCCTTCCACCCCTACCTGGCAGCACTGAGCACTGCAGTGCGCGTTTCATATTTGCCGGCCGTTAATTGGCCAGCCAGTGTGAAATTGATGTTGGGGCCTGATTGCGGGCAGTAGTCAGCTTCATGACCATCTCCGGGCCCACCCGCTGCGCTCAACTGACAAGGTAAAAACCCTGGCCCAAGGGCAAAAATTTATGCTGAGTGGGTGAGTGCGTGCGTCCCAACGTTATTGCACACTTTCATGATATTTCAGTTGGCGGGTGGGCGTGGGAGTCAGAGTCCACTCACCCGTACACATTTCACACTGGCCGGCCATTAATTGGCCAGCCAGCGTGAAATCAATGTCGGGCAGCGATTGGCTTCACGATCACTCCCAAGCCCGCCCGACAAGGTAAAAATCCTGGCCCATAAGTTTAACATCCATGTGCTTTGTCCCAATACTGGAATAGTAGTGTGAATTCACTATTAAATTGTCCAGTCATTTCTCTTAGCCTTTTTTTCAAATCCCTTTTCGTACAACTACATTTTGCAATCGTGCTGCATGCATTTTCTATGTTTTGAGCAACAGAACTTTCTCCTGTCCCTTTTAGCAGGGTTGTGAGTGTGGCCTCTAACACCTTGTTAAGGATAGATCAGTCAGGAAACTGGCAATCAAGATTAATCACAGTTCTAAGAGCACTTTCACCGAGACTTGGATGGTTGGTTATTCAATATTAAATGGCTGCTGTATAAAAGCCTTTCATTAAATCTCTGACTTTGCTTACTGTCAAAAGTGCTCAGTAATTTAAGCGTAGTGGCTAGTAGAGAGGCCAGGTTTGTGACTCACTCTCCTCCATACCTATTAGTTTAATGACTGCAACCTATGCCATTTGCTTCCTTTAATAAACTTTTCCAAGAAAATGTGGTCAGCATTAAGTATAAGAATTAGAACACTTCCTTAGTGATAACTGGTGAACAAAGAACAAATCATATTCAATTAAGCACTTTGTTCCTTTTCAACAGTCAATATTTCACAATGGACAACAGTTTGTCAGTGGATTATGGAAACATTTCTCACCTCAGCTATTCTCTGCCCATCATCTTGAAAATGTCACTTGCATTGGGCTAAGCATCCATAGACACAGGGCACCTGCCTCCCTTAGCAACCAACCCCTCAGCCAGTCCCCATCCAACCCCCATATCTGTGCAATTTGCAGGTCTTCAAGTGCCACCTGGAGCATTGTGTGTCAATTGGCTATTTTGCCCTTTGGGGAATCAGGGAGGGGGGCATGGGAAGGCGTGACAGACTTGGCAGTTTTAACGGAATATCTAGATTTATATAGGGCCGGATTTTTGTGTCCTGAAAAAGCTTGGAATAGGTGCAAGAATTGGCAAAGCTGTGGCAGTAGGTCTGGAAATTTGAATTCTGCCCCTCTCCAAAAAAGAACCCCATGCAAACTTCCCATAAACGGGAAGAATTTTGGGCTAGGTTTGGGTTGTGACCCCGCATACATGGCTTGTGATGTCAGGGTCACCTTGACAGGTCTAGGAGAAATTCATATTTCAAATCCCACAGTATTTTTGTTGGGTCAGGCGGATTTTGAAAAGCTGTGGAAAACCTGCCGAATATAAGAGTTCAGGAACCTTAGGGTAAGCCTGTTGAGGAGTCAGGAACATTCTGACAAGTGAGTGTTAAACATATTGATAACTTCAAATGTCATTATTAGATACTATCTTTTAAGTTAGATGTGTTTTATTCCAGTGATTAATTATAGGGTTCTGTCCTGCCAAGGTATGCTGACCAATACATTGACTGGCATTGTGCAAATGTTGAGATGCCAATTTGAAAAAATGCTTTTATCATTTAAAATTTTAGAAAACTTTGGTTGGGAACACTTCTTTCATTAGTTGAAGTGATTTAAATGTCCATAGTGCTGTAATTTAGAAAAGAATTGGCCTGCTGTTTAAACTTAGATAAAAACTAGTCATTGCTTTGAATGAGAGGCCATCTGGTATGGCTTAGAAAAGAAACCTAGCCATCTGTTGATTCAGTTTCAAAAAGCTCAGTTGTCTGGAGCTATAATGGTTTGTTTGACAACTGAGCCCACTATGAATGCATGGCTGAGTTTCAAAAACATTAGGTGTATTTAACTCAGCAGGTCCTTGTGCATAATTGTTTAGCAGACTGACAGCATGGTTTTATTGATAGTTTTAAGAGATTATAATAGGATCATCCATCTTTGATGTGGTTTTTGAATAGATATTTGTTTGTTTTCACAACATAATGACCACTTAGGGGATTCAAATTTTTTAATGGGACTGGAGTATTATCTGTACAGTATGATTGGCTATGTTTTTGATTGACAGTTCTATTAGATTGTTAGAGGTTTAATTCTTTTTCAACTCCATTTCAAAGACTTCCCATTGCTATTTCATAGCTCCTGAGGTCTGCCCAACGTGGCTACTTGGTGAGTGGATAATCAAGTTACAAAATGACTATTCAGGGGGAATAAGGGTAATAAAGGGAGCATGGGGGATATGAAGGTACATGGAGGGTGAATGGGGGATATGAAGGGGCATGGAGGGGACAAGGAGATAGAATGGGGCATGGGAGAGGGTGAGGGCTAGGGGGCATAAGAACATGTGGCAAGCTCGGGCTATGTCCCCTGGGCCTATATCACCCTTGCTCTGCTGTTAACATATTCTGCCACAATCAGCACCTTCTTCATCCTTACCACCATCATTAACATTCCCTTTGTCTTTGTCTTGTGTCCATAACATATTTGTCAATCTCTCCTTAGCTCCCACCTATCCCTGACCTTCTATCTTGCTTCATCTGCTCAACCCCCTCATAAACAGTATAAAATCCATCACATTTCTACTTCTCTTTAGCTCTGAAGAAGGTTCATACAGACTTGAAATGTTAACCCTGTTTCTCTCTCCACAGATGCTGTAAGATGTGCTTAGTTTTTCCAGCATTTTATGTTTTCATTTCTGGCTTTTACATGTTTGCTTTGGAAATTGGAGGGAGGATACCTCAACTTGGACAATGCCAGCAAGGAGCAGCAGTCACAGGAAGCATTCGCTGGGGAAATAGTGGCCCATATTGCTTGATTTTCTGTCCTTTATTTTGTTAGATTCATTCATGGCATGTGGGCAACTTTGGCAAAGCCAATATTATTGCCTATCCCTACTTGCCCTGAGAGGATGCTGGTGGATGTTCTTTTTGAATCACTGCAGTTCTTTATCATGATTTGATAGTACAGGGTGGTTGAGCAACTTCAGTGGCCAGCTAAGAGTCAGCTATGTTGCTGTAGAACTGGTGTCACATAGGCCAGACCAGGCAAAGACAGCAGCTTTCCTGCCCGAAAGAAAGTTAATGAATCAGCTGAGTATTTACAATGGTCCAACAGCTTCATGGTCACTTCAACTGCTAACAGCTTTTTAGTGCCAATTCTTTTTAAATTAAATTCCAATTTTGAAACTACCGAGGTGAGATTTGAGCTCAAATTTACAGAATTACTGTGATATAATCACTGCGCCATTGTATCTTAAGTAAGTAGAAAATAACAGCCTCTTAATCACACAAGCACTCTCTGTGAGGGTCTGATTGTGAATCAGCATTTTCATGTTAAAGATTTTCATAAACCAGCTACCAGGTTAATTGTTACAGGACCTTATACCTGAGAACTTTGTTACTGATAATAATAGATTTGTGATACTAGAGAAGCAAATTGGGGAATGCAGGAAAATAGGCTGAATATAAAATATGATTCAAACAGGTTATTAATCTATAATCTCAGAATTAAAAAAACAAGCTTTTATTCCAGCCTGTATTTGTCTCTGGAGCCCTGTTTTGAAACCAGAGAGACACAGATCAAGATGGAGCAATGTATATTTCAAACAACAGTCAGTAGAAAAATGTCTGTGAGTTTTGGTTTTCTGTGTTTGGAAAACTGTGAATAGTTCACATACCAATCTCTCTCACTCCCAGGCAGGGGAGTCTATGCCAATGGATCTATTTTCAGGGAACAAACAGTCTGGGAACCGAGCTGTGAAGGAACTTATGACTGATATATTTCCATTCAGATGCATGGTTTCTTAGGTAGATCTATTTTAATCCAACTACAATTGTAAATGTAAACAAGCGTACAACTCACTGGAATCACAGCAATTGCAAATTTGCTGTAAATAGAACCTTGCACAGTGTGAATTACCGGTGACTAGTAATCCTGGAATTCCAAAACTCCAAACCACCTTCCATCAATTTTCATCAATTTTCTATCTAAATCATGTCCACTAAAGACTACTTGTTGGTTGAATCATCTAAGCTAGCCATTAAGTGTTTTTTTTATGTACAATCTTTTCTTTCTGCACAAATTAATGCATGAGTTTCAATTAATTATATTGTGTTCAAACGCTTGGCTATATGTGCTTGGGCAGCATAAGTCACGATGGGTCATAAGTCCACTGAACAGCTAACCTTACAAGCTGGATTGTCCTCCAACAGCAGGATTCAAGGATAATTAAATATTGGTAAGACTGAAGCCATTGTTTTCGGTCCCCACTCCAAACTCCTGCCCCTAATGACCAACTGCATCACTCTCCCTGGCAACATTCTGAGATTAAGCCAGTCTGTTCACAACCTTAGTGTTACATTTGATCCTGAAATGAGCTTCTAACCTCATATCCATGCCATCTCTAAAGCCACCTTTTTCCACCTCCAGAACATCGCTCGATTTCACCCCGTCTCAGCTCATCTGCTGCTGAAACCCTCATTCATGCTTTCATTACCACTGGACTCAACTATTGTAACACACTCCTGGCTGGTCTCCCACATTCTACCCTCTGTAAACTTGAGGTCATCCAAAACTCTGCTCCCTGTGTCTTAACTTGTAGCAAGTCCCATTCCTTATCACCCCTGTGCTTGATGACCTTCATTGGCTCCCAGTCAAGCAACATTTTGATTTTAAAATTCTCATCCTTGTTTTACATTTCCTTCCTTGCCCCTCCCTATATCTGTAATCTCCACCAACCCCACAGCCTCCTGAGATATCTGTACTCCCCTAATTCTGGCCTCTTGTGCAATCCCAATTATAATTGCTCTACTATTGGTGGCTGCGCCTTCAGTTGTCTAGGGCCAAGTTCTGGAATTCCCTCTCTACACCTCTCTACCTCACTTTCCTCCTTTAAGACACTCCTTAAAACCTACCTCTTTGACCAAGCTTTTAGTCATTTGACTTAATATCTCCTTATGTAGCTCATTGCCATACTTTGTTTTATAGTGTTCCCATGAAGCACCTTAATGTTTCATTACATTAAAGATGACATATAAATATAAGTTGTTGTTGAAGGATGTTGCTGTCCTGGCTGTTTGAACTGGCCTTCCTAATATGAAGGTCATTGAGCATGAGTGAGGATGATAGTGCTACTAAGGGTCTTCAAGGAAGGAACACAGCAAAATATTTTTACCCAGTTGTTGTAGATTGATTGTCCTCCTCATGAAAAAGTCAATGCACCTGCTCCCATGTAAACATGTGGATAAAGTACCTAAGGGTTGTAGTGTCTTGAATTTGTTATGTACCCATTACATAGCCTGATAATGCAGTGCACAACGTGCTGTGTCTGCAGAATATTTGTGCTGTTTTACATTCATAATTTCTCCCACATAGGTTCTCAATCTCAGCCATGTTCCCAGGCAGAAAAGGTAGGACAAGTGTTGAGTTATATCAATGACCTGGATGAGGGATGAGGGGATGTCCAAGTTTACTGACAGTACAAAATTAGATGGGAAAGTAAGTTGCAAAGAGAAATAGGCTAAATGAGTGGGCGCAATGGTAGCAGATGAGTATACTATTTGGAAATGTGAACTTATTAACAGTAGGAAGAATAAAAAAAGCACAATATTTTTGTAAAAGTCTAGAGATTAGTAAATGTTAGTGTGCAGAGAAATTTGGGTGTCCATACACTCACAGAAAGTTAACATGCAGGTACAAAGGAGTTTGGAGTATAGGTGTAAGAAAGTCTTGCTGCAATTATACAGAGTTTTGATGAGGCCACACCTAGAATACTGTGTACAGCTTTGGTCTCCATACCTATGGGGAATGTCCTAAAATGAGTGCAGTGAAGGTTCGCGACATTGATTATTGGAATTATTGGACTGTTGTCCAATGAGAAGAAATTGACAGTTTAGAAGAATTAGATCTAACTGAAGCGTGTAAAATTCTCAGGGGACTTGGCAGGCTAGATGCTGAGAGGCTGTTTCGCCTGGTAGGAGAATCTAGAACCAGGGGGCATAATCTCAAGGTAAAGGGTCATCCATTTAATACTGAGACGAAGGGAAATTTCTCCACTCAGAGGGTTGTTATCCTGGACAGAGCTGGATGCTCAGTCGTTGAGTATACCCACAAGATCAAATTGCCAATGAGAAGACGGCAGAATATTCTCATCAAGCGTTTGCTGAGAATATTTAGTTTTGTGAATCAAGAGCAAGACAATGAATATCTAGTACTTTATTCTCTGTTATAGTTATAGGTTCGTAATAGAAGTGACCATTCTGCTAAAATATCTGAACTCATCTCATTCAGGATATTTAATAGAACACGCAAATGAAAAATGGCTTAGCAATTTTTTTTCAATTTGTTTGCAAGGATAGTGAAATGATAATTAACCTTTTGATTTTCAATTGAAATAAAATTTGATCAGAACTGGAAGAAGTTAATGAGGCATATTCAATTCTCAGTCAGTTTTTATCATTAATTATTTGTTTAGATAAAACACACTCAACCACTTGACTGCTAATGTTCTCTGGCCCTGTTCTTTGTGTTCAAAAATTTCCATTCCCCTAGTGACCTTGACTGAAGGGAGAAATATGCTGCTTGTGATTCTCTGCAAATTAGTAATTGTTTGAATTTGCAGTGTTTGGTTCAGGATATGATATAATTTGCAACATGGTATTCAAAAATAATGGAACATATTCTTTGTTCCAAGCTAACATAAAGCTTTTCTGCCAGATGCAAAGCTATTTTTGCAGGCTAGATATCAGTTAATTGAGCTGACTGTCCCTACCAAACCCCCATCCCCCCAAATTTTCCATAGACAACTCATTTTATTAATGTTTTCCTTCTGTGCGAAGCAAGTCAAATGAGGATATCAAGAAATCGATCAACATGTCCAATTTAAATGGATGTACATACTTAAATACAGCATAAGGGACAAATATCGGTGGGGAGGATTTTATGGACCCCCAGCAGGCATAGTTGCTGGGGATGGAGGGAGTGGGCACATAAAATAAGAGCAGTACTGGCCCACTGACTTCCCATCCACTCCTGAGCTGTCCCCCATAATACCATGGGTGGGTAAGGCAACAGCCAGCCTGCTTGCCATCAGGCTTATTGAGGCCCTTCACTGGCCAACTAGTGACCAGTTAAGAGCCTGTTTCTGCCACCACCACAATAATAGGTTTGGCTGGGAATGGCAAAACGAAGGTGACCAGCCCACTACTCACCATCTCAGATGAAAAGGCAAGAAGGGGGTGGGGGTGTGGTTACCTCCTTTGAGGTGTGCCCTGTGTCCACTGGGCAAAAATAACTTGTACCTGCAGGAGTGCATATGAAGAGGAGTGGGTTTGAAGAGGAGTGGGTTTGAGAAGGAGTGGTTTGAGGAGAAGTGGCTTTGAGGAACAGTGGGTTTGAGGAGCAGTGGGTTAAGGAGGATTGTGCATGAGGAGGAGTGGGTTTGAGGGGGAGTGGTTATGAGGAGGTGTGGGTATGAGGAGGAGTGGGTTTGAAGAGGAGTGTGTTTGAGGAAGAGTGGGTGTGAGGAGGAGTGTGTATGAGGGGGTGTAGATTTGAGGAGGAGTGAGTTTGAGGAGGTGTGGGTTTGAGGAGGAGTGAGTATGGGGGAGTAGGTTTGAGGAGGGGTGAGTTTGAGGAGGTGTGGGTTTGAGGGAGAGTGGGTATGAGGAGAAAAGAGTATGAGGAGGTGGATATGAGAAGGAGTAGGTACAAGGAGGAGTGTGTATGAGGAAGAATGGTTTTGAGGAGGAATGGGTAAGAGGAGGAGTGGGTTTTAGGGGGAGTGAATATGAGGAAGAGTGGCTTTGAGGAGGAGTAGGTTTGAGGAGGAGTGGGTTTGAGAAGCATTGGGTTGAGGAGGAGTGTGTATGAGGTGGAGTGGATATGAGGAGGAGTTGGTATGAGGAATGGGTTTGAGGAGGAGTGGATATGAAGAGGGGTGGGCTTGAGGAGGGGTGGGTTTGAGGTGAAGTGGCTATGAGGAGGAGTGTTTAGAGGATGAGTGGGATTGAGGAGGAGCGAATTTGAGGAGGAGTGTGTATGAGGAGGTGTGGGTTTGTGGAGGAGTGGGTCTGAGGAGAAAAGGGATGAGGAGGTGGATGTGAGAAGGGGTAGGTACAAGGAGGAGTGTGTATGAGGAAAAATGGTTTTGAGGATAAGTGAGTATGAGGAAGAGTAGGCTTGAGGAGGAATGGGTTTGAAGTGGAGTGGGTTTGAGGAGGAGTGGATATGAGGAGGAGTGGATATGAGGAGTTGTGGGTATGAGGAGGAGTGCACATGAGGAAGAGTGGGTTTGAGGAGCAGTGAGTTTGAGAAGGAGTAGGCTTGGGGAAGAGTGGGTATGAGGAGGTGTGGATATGAGGAAGAATGTGTATGAGGATGGGTGGGATTGAGGAGGAGTGGGTTTGAGGAGGAATGGGTTTGAGGAGGAGTGGGTTTGAGGAGGAGTGGGTATGCAAAGGAGTGGGTTTGAGGAGGAGTGGGTATGCAGAGGAGTGGGTTTGAGGAGGACTGTCATTTTGACGATTCAAGCCCTTCATTCCAGAGAACAGTGCTGTGCCATTTCTAGCAACTAGTGGTGGCCAGGCTAAAAGCCATGCATACTACCTAGGAACAGATATATAGGGCAGAATCCAATGCCAATCCTTCCCCAGGGGCTGGGACACAGGGGTGGATGTCCAATTGGGTGAGAACGCGTAGGTTGGAGAACCCTTTGCCTTCCCTTCTAAAGTGCATGGGATTGGGGGTAGTGTATTGTGATGGATAGAAAACTGGTTGGCAGACAAGAAACAAAGAGTAGGAATAAACAAGTCTTTTTCCGAATGGCAGGCAGTGACTAGTGGGATACTGCAGGGATCGGTGCTGGGTCCCCAGCTATTCACAATATATATTAATGATTTAGATGAGAGAGCTAAATGTAATATCCCCAAATTTGCAGATGACACAAAGCTGGGTGGGAGGGTGAACTGCGAGGAGCAGAGATGCTTCGGTGCGATTTGGACAAGCTGATTGAGTGGGCAAATGCATGGCAGATGCAATATAATGTGGATAAATGTGAGGTTCTCCACTTTGTAGCAAAAACAGGAAGGCAGATTATTATCTGAATGGCTATAAATTGAGAGAGGGGAATTTGCAATGAAACCTGGGTGTCCTCGTACACCAGTCGCTGAAGGTAAGCATGCAGGTGCAGCAGGCGGTAAAGAAGGCAAATGGAATATTGGCCTTTATAGCGAGAGGATTCGAGTACAGGAGCAGGGATGTCTTGCTGCAATTATACAGGGCCTTGGTGAGATCACGCCTGGAATATTGTGTACAGTTTTGGTCTCCTTATCTGAGGAAGGATGTACTTGCTATAGAGGGAGTGCAGCGAAGGTTTACCAGACTGATTCCTAGGATGGCAGGACTGACAAATGAGGAGAGATTGAGTCGGTTAGGATTATATTTGCTGGAGTTCAGAAGAATGAGGGGGTATCTCATAGAAACCTATAAAATTCTAACAGGACTAGACAGGAAGGATGTTCCCGATGGCGGTGGGAGTCCAGAACCAGGGGTCACAGTCTGACCATTTAGGACTGAGTTAAGGAGAATTTCTTCACCCAGAGAGTGGTGAGCCTGTGGAAGTCGCTACCACAGAAAGTAGTTGAGGCCAAAACATTGTATGTTTTCAACAAGGAGGTAGATATAGCTTTTGGGGCGAAAGGGATCAAAGGGTATGGGGAGAAAGCGAGAGCAGGCTATTGAGCTGGATGATTGGCCATGATCATAATGAATGGCAGGGCAGGCGCGAGGGGCTGAATGGCCTACTCCTGCTCCTAGTTTCTATGTTTCCGCTAATTACTTCAGGGGTGATAAAGGCTGAGGACTGACTTCCAGCCTAGGAGCCAACTGAGGGCCTTAAGTGGAGTTATTAAGGACTACTTAAAGGCCTCATGCCACCACCACTGGTAGAGTGCCAATGGTGGGAGGGGCCCACACTACATGGCGAGGCTACCAGGTACACCCTGGCAGGCCTGTCTATGGGCTGTGGTGGGGGTGTGGTTCCTCCTGTTCAAGCACCCCTGTGCCCAAGAGTGCCCTACCATTAGCAAGGGATGACCTCGCAGGAAGATTACCCCAAAGTAGTCCTTCTGCTTTGCATAGCAGCACTTGTTGTGGGTCTTCTTCCCCAGAGCTTTTGGTCTCTACGTCTGCGAGTCTGTGAGTCTGCAAGTATCAAGAAAAGCTGTCTTCTCCTTTCTGTTCTGGTGTTAAAACTCACAGCTAATTTTCAATGAGGCTTGGGATGGGCCCACTATTCCCCATGGCAACCAGATCACAGGGGCCTATCAGTGGGCAGCGTTCAGTACAACTTCACACCATCACCCATTCCAGGGCTCTTTGGTTTATCTAAAATTAAAAGCGACAGTTTAAAACATAACTCTCTTATAAAGTCTAGTGGTCATAACAGTATCATTAGGATTGCACAGAATTCACAACATAGAGATGCCTTCCCCTTAATTCATCTCACGCCATTAACCTATCTTCCTATTCTTTTCTCTCTCATGTATTTAACTAGCTTCCCTTTAAGTGCATCTATACCATTCACCTCAGTTGTTCCATGTGGTAGTGAGTGAAGTTTCTCCTGAATTCCTTATTTCATTCATTGGTGACTATCATATATTTGTGGCCCTTAGTTTTAGACCCTAGACATGTGGAAACATCATTAGGATGAAAACAATCCATGGTTCTTTTCTCCCTGCCTCAATAAAAAAAACAGGGCCTGAGTTTTCCAGTTGTCAGGTTTGTGGATGGGAGAGGATGAGAAATGAGCCACTGGCCACATTAGGCACCCGACCATGATTTTCCGCTGGCCAGTCAGCGTGAAATGCGTGCTGAAATGCTCGGCGCTGCCGGGGTGGGGGCAGGAAGAGAGAGGCGCCAACGTAACCAAGGGTGCGGGTGAGCACCTCGAGAGAGCTCCCTGAAGGCAGACAACTTCCACAGGGAGCTGTAGACCTCCACAGGCTAACGGACATGACAAAAAATGCTATAACACATGTCCGTGCAGCACAATCAAGCACCTGAAAGCAAACCTCATTAAAAAAACCAGTACCCAATATCTTTTTTTATTTTATAAATAAAATATTTTATAAGCCACAGAGGTTTCATCCCATTCTGGAGCGAGATTTGAACGAAAATGTGAATGGGAGAATGGCCCATTCACCAATCGTAACAGTGGATGGGCCATGTAAAATCGCTGTTGATTGCATCGTTAACGGACTTAATTGCCCACTTAATTGTTGCCGGGCGCACTTCCAACTGCCGCTCATCTGACGTCATCTCGCGCTATTTCACGTCTGTTCGGATTGGGCACAGGCCTGCCCATGGGATATAAAACTCTGGCCATGATTTAACAAACACCTCCTCAAAATTAGAGTGAGAAGAACTTGTATCCACCATTTTCTGTACACTTCCCAGGTACAATTATGTATCTCATACAGCAAGAATGTAATTGAAGGAAATTCAAAGATCACCTAATCCCACCCAAAGCAGGACTCATTGAGGCCCTAGCTCACTGAATTATGACCAGGGCCAGCCAAAGCCCTATAAAACATAATGCCTCTGGGGCCCTAATGTAAAAAGGGCCAATACGACAATGGGCCGTTGCTCTATCGATGGATGTGTGATATTTTGGGTTGTTTGTTCAAGGTTTGGGTCAAAATAAAATTGGGTGAAATCAGCTGCCTTTTCAGTTTTAATCATCGACAGTATTTCAGAACAAAATAAAGGGCTAAAAATTGGGTTGTGCTGATTTTTTGTCTTGGGGGTTGCAATTCATGACCTGCCCGTGCTCGTGCAGGATGAAGTGGGCACCATGCAATTTTCGTGTACCCCACTCAGCTGCATGATTGTGGCACCGGTCTGAGTAACTTCAGTGCTGATTCTCTGTCCTCCAAGCTGCCTGTCACCTCTGCAAATACCAGGGGTCCTCGGCAGTATGGTTTGCCAATCACGTAGTACAGCCTGTCTGCTCGTCTTAAAGACAAGCTGAACCAGAATGGGAAGCAGCACAAAATATTGCTACAATATAAATTGAAAAAAGGGTGGACAGAGAGATCCATAGTAATGGATGCGACACTGGAGAAGTACATTCATTTGTATTCAATCATTGCACGTCAGTGGATGCAGAATTTACATTCAAGTGCAGTGATGGTGTTGATACTCATGCATTTACTTATATCTGATGCTACATGCTCATCTTAAAGATATCTGCTAAATTGTGAGTACAGATCGTAGAATTGGCTGCTATTGAGGTTAGAAGATTGAAAGATCATCTGATCGATGAGAATAATATGTTAAAAGGATTTGCTAGAGCGAAACTATTTATTTTGGTCAGGGTCTCCAGAACAGGTGGACAGGAGGAGTGATGGCATATATCCAGGAGATGTATGTGGGACCAGGAAGAGCATCGGAACTAACTTTTGTTCCAAAATAGTGTTGATGATTAAAACTGAAAAGGCAGCTGATTTCACCCAATTTTATTTTGACCCAAACCTTGAACAAACAACCCAAAATATCACACATCCATCGATAGGGCTACAGCCCATTGTCATATTGGCCTTTTTACATTAGGGCCCCAGAAGGTTTGCTAGCACTATGTGTTTTACAGGGCTTTGGTTGGGACTGAGCTTGATAGGACTTTGACTCATTTGCACTGTGTTCAAGAGGTTAGCTGATGCTGTGTTCAACAAAGCGCTGGTTAAGCAGATGGCACAAGGTGGCTGGTTGCCTGGTCTTTGATAAAAAAGAATGATATCCATTTGCAAAGCAGCTTTCACAAGGTCATGATATCCCAAAGTGCTTTATAGCCAATTGCAGTCACCGTAGTAATATAGGAAATGCAACAGCCAACTTGTACAGAAAAAGATCCCATAAGCAGCAATGTGATGATGACCAGATAATCTGTTTTTACAATTCTGATTGAGGGTCAATATTGGTCAGGACACCAGAGGTAACTCCCTTGCTTCTTTGAAATAGTGCCATTGGATCTTTTACATCCAGCTGAGAACACAGAGGGCCTCAGTTTAAAATCGCATCTGAACAACGGCAACCTGGCAGTGCAGCACTCCCTCAATACTAGACTGTAACGTCACCCTAGGCTTTTGTGCTTAAGTGTCTGGATTTGGATGTGAACGTCAACACTGAGCCATGACTAATACCACAAGGGCTCGAGGGCTGTTCTCAAGAGGACCAGAGCTTGCTGAACATGTGTTTGCAAAGGCCCTGGTTGGCACTGTGTATATAAATAGCCTTGGCTGGTTGTCACAATGTTCAATCAACCCCAGCTGGCTGTCAATGGGTTCAGTTGAGCAGAAAGTTAGAGCTCTGTATCAAGGGGGGAAAATATGACAATTGTGGTTTAACTTAACTATGTACATTGATCAGAGTGAGGAAGTGACCTGTTTAGTCTGTCTCCCTTACAGATTTGTGGACCTGGATTCTTCTCTGAATGACTGCTGTGGTTTGGGGTGATAAATTGAACAGAACCTGTACAGCTATCTTTTTATTACATTTGGGGTTCAGTCAGAGATTTTGAGGTTACTTCTGCTGAGCACTGCTTCACAATCAGAGACTTCACATAGGGAATACCTTTATTTTGATGTTATGAATAGGAGGAAAAGGTTCTTAGAGTCCAGCATTACCAAAGATATTTCTTTCCCACATTTAGATTCACATTCACCAGGGGATGTAGACAAGGGAGGTTTTCTACACTTAGGCATCCTGACAGTGTAAGAATGGTACACAAGAAGGAGAGAAAGCAAAGCAGGAAAGCTAGCTGTCACAACAAGGAGAGCCAAGATCTATTCCTAAATTTAGGTTGAGGCATCAAATGAAGTCACTTCACACCTGGCTGCTCTCCCACCATACTCCGTCATAAAATCTCTTCCTTTCCAATTCCTCAGACACATCCTTCACAAGACCAAAGTTTGCATTTCCACAGCCAATTCCGAAAAGTTGAAAACAGACAGAGAAAAATGCTCATAACTTGACACGATCAGGTGACCTTACCTGAGGCAAGAACATTCACTGGGACTGCCAACAAAATGTTTTTGGCCTTTCTGCAAACACTTCATAACAGTGAGTTTACCCTTTATGCCAGCTATTTTATTGGTCTAATTCACCTACAAAATTTTCCCTGAGTGAAATGAGGTTAAGCAGTGAGTGGTGGGGATAGTTCCACGGGAGCCATAAGGATTTGAGTGACTCTCATCTCAGGGTAGTTAGTGTCCCAAAAGCGTCACTTTTCAACAGCCTGGCTCTTGCTGTTGTAAGAGGTGGCAGGCCTTTGTCTGAAACTCCCTTATGTCATTGAAGGGAGCCTTAAGGAAGCTAGAACAGCAGTGATGTCTGTAGTCACTCCATACAACTCAGACTCAGAAACCTTAATGGTAAAAGTCACCACTGACCTAATAGTCAAAGTGTCTATTCAAACATTGGTAGATGCGACTCCAATAGCCACTGAAATCTTTAAAAGCTCATCTAGTGCCTTGGTGCTGCAACAATTTCCCAGGCTTTAATATTTGCCAGTATGTTCTACCAGTCCTGAAAAACTTCCTACAATGCGTTGTCAGTGTAAGCCAGGAATTCCTCCCATTTGTTCATTACCTCAAACAGACGCATTGGAAACCATTTTCATGGCCTGCAAAAGAGATTGACACTCTGGAATTACTGTTCTTGTACAGAGCGAGCCCCTTAGATTTAGTTTGAGGCTCCTCAGCCGACAGCAATTGTTCCTCACACCCCAACCCCTGTACAGGGAATGGCACTGTCCCTCCCTTAGACTCTCAGCTCCTTATTCTCTTTAATGTTCAGTCCCTTGCCCAGTGATAACATTTATGAATCTATAATTCCTTTATCCTGGTGCTTGTGTAGATAAGGTGTTGATTTGGAGTTGGTATGAATGGGGCAGTCAGTACCTAATGATTTGGAAGTGTCTGTCCATGCTCTTCCTCTAAGGCACCCCCGATTATGTGAAAGAGAGAAGATCTTGTTTAGCTGTGCTCAGTGATACCTCTGCTGAAAGGAACAGTGAATGTGATTTTTATTTATTCTTTCATGGGATGTGGATATTACAGATGTTGCCCATCCCTAATTGCCCTTGAACATTTCAGAGGACAGTTAAAGGTCAACCACATTGCTGTGGATCTGGAGTCGCATGTAGATCAGACCAGATTAGGATGGCAGATTTCCTTCCCTAAAGAGCATTAATGAACCAGATGGGTTTTTACAATCAATGATAATTTCATGGTCACCATTACTGAGACTAAATTTTTTGATTCCAGATTTCAATTGAATTTAAATTCCATCTGCTGCTGTGGTGGGATTTGAACCCAAAGCATTAGCCTGGGATTCTGGATTACTAGTCCAGTGACATTACCACTATACCATTATCTTCTCATAGATAGATTATTTGCAAATATTAAAGTATTGTAATTCTTTAAGAAAACACAAGAAGCTGAAACTACATGTACTGAGCTTTGTGCAGCTTTTACTGACCTTCCATTGCCACCTAAACTCTAAGCTCTGCCTCTTGTACAGTCTCTCCTGTCCATCAGTTTATGTTATGCCTCCTCATGTTGCACCCTAAGTCTGCGGTGATCATGGTCGTTCCCCCAGGTGTCCTCCTGTGACATTAGCTTTGTGTCATTTTTCTTTTAGAGGGAGCAAAGACAATGGGCAGAATTTTCTGTGCCGGCTGGTGGCGGTCGTGTTCGACAGTGTGAGCGGACAATATGGTGGGAAGGCCAAAAATCGGTTTCACAATGTTGTGAAACCAGTTTGCAATCATCCGCTCTGCCTGTCAATGGTGGGCCACGTTTCCTGCCATCGGACGTCAGGAACTTCATTGTAATACATTTGCATATCATTATAAGCCCAGCTTGCTGGAATCATCCCCCCATGCGGCATCATCCGGGCACATCAATGGGAAAACATGCCAGTGCAGAGCACGTCTTGACAAGTGTGTCGTGCAGAAGTTGGGACTTACTGTCAGGGCATTGCTCACATCGTAGACATCTGAGCTGGAACCCGACAGCAACAGGAGCCTGATGGAACATCCATGGCATGCTGGGTGGATTCTAATGGACATCACTCTACTGTGAAGCAGCTCACGGGAGGTGGAAAGTCACCATTGAAAGTCTGCTCAAAACGGATGATGGTCAAGGGGGTGGGGAGGAAAGTCCAACTTTGTTTGGAAGATGAAGATGTAGCAGGAGGTGGGAGAGGAACGTTTAAGTTCAACTGGGAGAGGAATGTGTGTCAGTGGAGGGAAAAGGTTAGGAGGGGGAGAGTGAAGGTGTTGGGTGAGTGAGATTGGGGGGAACGAAGGTGTCGGGGAGACAGAGGTTGGATGGGGGGGGACAAAGGTGTTGGGGGGGAGTGAGGTTGGGAGGAGTGAAAAAAAGTATCAGGGGGTGAGGTTGGGAGGGGGGACGGATTACAAGGGAAGGAGGGGGTATTGGGGGAGAAGATGGCAACTCGAGAGTTAGGTATAAGGTGGGGAGGAAGGTGTAAAGGAAGGAGTTCAGAAGGGTGAAGGAATCCAGAGAGGGGAATGAGTCTGGGCAGAGGAAGGAGTCCAGAGGGAGGAAGGAGCCTGGAGAGGAGAAGAAGTCTGGAGAAGGGAAGCAGTTACAGGGAAAGGAATGTGTCTGGGTGGGGGAAGGAGTCAGGAATGGGGAGGGACGAAGATGGGGGGGCTGTCAGTGGGGGTGGTTGGGGAAGGAGTTCTAAGGGAGGAAGAAGTTCTAAGGGGGGGAAGGGTTCCAATGGGGAGAAGGGGTTCCAAGAGTGGAAGGGTGGGATGTCCAGGTGAGCATGCAATGGAGGGCTCCATTAAGCCCATGACTGTCTCCTGGGGCGTGAAATGAGGGTGGGCATGGTAGGAGGGAATGGTGAGAATGACCGAGGGCAGAATGAGGCGGTAGGGTGGGAGGGTGAGGGTGTGACAGTAGCAGTAGAAGGGACAGCGAGGGTGGTTGGAAGGGACTCAGAGGCAGACACGGATCCTGGGGTTGGGAAGAAGGCGGTCTTGGAGGTTAATGTGGATGGGGGTGGGATTTTCACGAAGGAAGGGGTCATGCACGTTCGCCTGGACACCCTGAAAGAAAAGGGTTGTGGCTGATAGGTGACAGTGGGCAGTGGAAGATGATACCAGGGGGATCGACAGTGATTAGGGAAAGGGCATGGGTGACAGGGGGAAGGGAAAGGACAGGGAGCCTCATGAAAAACTTTAGCACTACTAATCGAAAGTGAAACGAGGGTGGAGATGCAGGTCAGCTGAGATGGACAACTGTAAGTGAATCCCAGTAGGCAGCATTGAAAATGCCCAGGACTTTGAGATAAGCGTGAAGCAGGAAGGATCCGCTTGCGTGGGAGAGTGCTTGAACGAGACTCCAAAAGGCCCTGGCACACACACACTTCTCTCTCCAGAATTACTCGTGGTCCGGCTGCATGCAGCTGAACTGCTAGTGGTGGGGGGGATGCAGGGGGAAGACTTGCGAAGCCTGTAAGTGAAGCTGAAAGACACCATTACACATTACTCAGTGAAAATGAATATATTTTCAGGTTGTAAAGTGACAAAATATGTTCACCCATGCAACCAACTGTGATCAGAATTTCTTAAATTTTGAATGCCTTAGATTTTTAGGTGCTGCCCTGACATCTACAGGAGGAGTGCAGACAGCCTGTGCAATGGTTGGCCCTGTTGCCTCTGATAACTTTGGTGTGGGCATGCTTTGCTGTCCCCCTATGGGCCAGTTGCTCCCTCTGCAGTGACAGAGGACAAAGTTGAGGGGGTCACAGGCAAAGGGGACCCGGAGGGAGTGGACAGCCTCTGGGATTCCTGAGTGGATGACCCAGGGGTGTCCAGGTGCTGTTCCTCCTCCCTTTGAGTGCTCGAGGGCTCTGGCCTGACTCCTTTAGGAGAACGAGCAGCTGGAGGGATGTTGAAGTGCCCTGTTTCCCTCTCGCATTGCCACTGCAGGAACTCACCCATGGCTACCGCAATGGAGTGCTGGTCTGAGTGCATCTCCACATTCTGCTGGACCATTGCATCCGCCATCCTTCCCATGGAGACCTCCATGTGTGTACATGTGGGCACCACTTCATCAGAGAGCAGGTGGATGCACTCCTCCGACTCATGTGCCACGCTGTTGAGGGCTTCCAACTGCTCTGTGTGATGTTCCCCCGCCATCTGCTGACTCTCCAGGATGATTTGCAAGGCCGAATCCAGAGGCTCGTCATCTGAGGATCCGAGCTCGAGAGGATATAAGCCTGATATAGATGTGAGGGTGTGTGTGAGAGTTAGTGGTGTTGCCCCTTGAGGTGTGAGATTCCTGTGGATATGTGATAGGTTTGTGAATGTGTGAGTTGAGAGTGATGAGAAGAGTGACTTATCTTGTGCAATGGATGAGACCTTTTATCGTCAAGCAGCACTGGGTGGCTGTCCTCTTTTGCAGGGCATTGACTGACCCATCGCTGCCACCACCTCCCATGCTGGATTAATAATGTTGTTGCCCCTCCTGCGGCCTGGGTGGGTGTAGAAGACATCACAGCAGGCATCCAAAAGGCATTCGAAGGACTTGTCATTAAACCGGAGCCTGCAGTCTTCTTGCCTTTCGGGGCCGTGTCTTCTTTGCAGCAGTCCTGGGCTGGAAGGAATGAGAGGCGTTCACGCGGCTGCACTTTAAATATGGTGCCTGACATGATGAAGCGGTGATGTGATAGTATGGCAGACAAATGAGAGACCGCCAGCCGTCAGAACGGCATGTTTCCTGGGAATGCATCATTAATGAGGCGGGATTGGGACGATACGGCACAAAAAGCCTCTACTGCAGCCAGAGAGTTAAACGTCCTTTCTTCTGCCTGCTACTCCACTTAGTGTAAATCTGGGACAATTCTGCCCAATGTTACAGATCTGTGAGGCTTCCCTCATATGAGGCTATGCATGCAATTAAGATGAGATGTGACGGGTCTTTTTCCCTTTTTAACAAATGCCTTGAAGATGAGCAGAAGTCTTATTACAGGCAAGGGAATTGGAGAGTGGCTTTGAGTAAAGAAGGTGCTGGGTGATTGGTGAGATTGTCCTTAACAGATTTCCTGGCACCTAGACACTGAGAGAGAAAAACAGAGACAAGCTAAATGATGCTCTCTGAATGATAGAGACTTGCATTGGCATTAGATCCTTGACTTACCACATGGGTCACAGAAGCACTTCTTGCGTTGTGTGGTGGTCCTTGAGGTGGTGGAGATTTGATCGGTTATCTCTGTCACCTTCCTTCAGGCACCAGTTACATATTGCAGAATGACCAGAGTCTATCCTTTGGAGCCTCCCTCTCTCAGTACCCATCAGAAAACCTCTTACAGCCCTTACCTCTGCCAGTGGTACTTCTTTTGTCAGAACAGAATATATCTGGGGGCGTGTAAAGCACCTGAACCCCCAAGGTTGTTGCGGCTTCTGCCATCTTGCTGAGAAGTGATTTTGTCTGGATTCTGTCCCAGAACTGTACTTCCCTTCCTTCAAGTGGCAGTAAGTCAATGAAGGGCAGCTTCCTAACCTCCAACCCACTCTGAATGGCTATAGTGGGAGCTGTCACAAAATTTTGATGGAGAATTCAGGCTATGGCCTCATTGACATAATCAGCATTTGTCTGTTTGCCAAAGTTGACGAAAAAATAATGAGTTGTTTACATATTTGTGATAAGTGTCAAGGAACGACTTAGTGTATAAATACACCAGATCATCATAAGTCTGGATACAAAAGTTAAAATACCGTGGATGCCGGAAGGCTAAAATAAAAACAGAAAATGCTGGAAATACTCAGCAGGCCAGACAGCAACTGTGGAGAGAGAAACAGAGTTAACAGTTCAGGTTGACTTGCTCTCTCTACAGACGCTGCCGGATCTGTTGAGTATTAACAGCATTTCCTATCATTAATCTGAGAGAAGAGAGAATGCAACATCCTTTTGGTCCAGAGTTAAGGTGGTTTAGATTTAAAGAAATCTCAAATAATATGAAAAGTACAACACACTTCAAATTACAAGAGGGTCAAGGAAAGACAAGAATATCAAATATTTAAATACTGCAGACTGGTTAGTGTCTGATTGCCCACTTTTGAGAAACACACACAATCACACACACACATACTCACACTCACTCATACACAAACACACTCACTCACTCCCACTCACTCACTTACTCATTCTCATTCTCTCACTCACACACCCACTCACTCAGTCACTCACTCACAGTGCCTGATTTTCTGTGCACAGGCAATTTTCCTCTACTTTTCTTTAATTAATGCTTGGGATGTGCATGTCACTGGCAAGGCCAGCATTTATTATCCATCCCTAATTGCCCTTGATAAGGTGATGGTAAACCACCTTCTTGGACTGCTGCAGTCCATGTGGTGTAAATACACCCCCAACGCTATTTTCTGCAGAGGTTTACAAGTAAATGGTTTGCTATACCATTTCAGAGGGTAGTTTAAAGTCAACCGCATTAATGTGGATCTGGACTCACATGAAGGCCAGACTAGGTAGGGATGGCAACTTTCCCTCTCTGAAGGACATTAGTGAACCAGATGTGTTTTTAAATGACAATCCTGTGCTTTCATGATCACCATTACTAAGACTAGCATTTTATTCCAGATGTGTTATTTAATTGATTTTAATTTCTCCAAGATGCCTTTGTGGTATTTGAATTCAGGTCCCTGAAGTATTAGTCCAGGCCTCTGGATTATGAATCTAGTAACATTACCACCATATTCCCAATAGGTAAAGCTCCATGCTATGAGAGTGCAATGGAGAGACTTACACATACAAATCACTGGTTACATATAGCTAGCTGAACTGTTTCATAACAATTTAGTACAACTATAATATGCATTTATATATTGCATTTAACATACTAAAATTTCCCAAGGCTCTTCACAGTAGAGTTATTAGACAAAAAGTTGACACAGATCTAAGAAGACAATACAAGAAATATACAAAAGTTTAGTCCATGGTATGTTTAAAGCAGCATCTTAAAGGTGGAGAGTAAGATAAAGAGTCAAAGAGATGTAAGGGGGAAATTCCGGTCCTTGCAGCCCAGATGGTTGAAGATATGGCCACCAATGGAGGGAAGGCAGGAAGCAGAAGAGACAAGAATTGGAAGGATGCAGGGTCCTCAGAAGGACCTAAGGTTGTAGGGTGATACAGAGATAGGGAGAGGCAAGGCCATGGAGGTAAGAATTTTAAAATCTAGATGTTGACAGACCAGGAGTTAATGTGGATCAGTGAGCCACATGGATGATAGGTAAATGGAATTTGATGTGAGTTCGGATACAGGCAGCATAGTAACTTGGATCATTTTTTTAGGATGTTCAGTTTGACAGATTCCCAATGCTTTGTGAATGCTTTCCCTATTGGAGAATATCTTCAATGAAGAAAGGTGAGCAAAAAAATCTGAACAGCAGCAGCCATAAAGAATGCTCTACCAGCGTTTCTGGAAAGATTCAGGGAGCTCCTGATACACATTCCTCCACTATTCCATGGAATTGCCATTCCTTCCTTAATTCATCCTTGACAGATCATTACCATTGTTTCTGAAACTCAAGCTGGGGGGGGTACTGAATCTCATAGTCAGTTTATGTATAACTACACAGTTGCATTTCCACATTGTGAACTCAGAGTGACGACTGTTCTGAATTCCGGAGTTCTTTGCCAGTAAAGACAGAAAAAAATGTCAGTTATTTTTAACAATTTATCTGAGATACTAAAGTCATCACAATTTATTGCAGCATCTTCCGGTGCCAGTGAAAACACCAGAGGAGAAAGTTCTTCCTTGATATTTTATCAGCCTGGGTTTCAGTTCTGTGCTATTACTGTGATTGCTGAAAATGGCTGCCTGCAAAGTGTGAGCTGACTACTCAGGTGAATGGACCATCCCACCAAAACCAACAGTTTGTCAGAAATTGTCTTTCAATGTTTACTCAGCTTCCTTCATCACACAGCATACTCTCTATTTTTATTTCATACCATGTTACTGAGATCCAATTGGAGTGTGAGTCACTTTAATGGAAGCTTTGTCTGCTGATACCTCTTTGGGGGTCCAGATCATTTGCCACTACAAGGCCATTTCCCCTTCCAGATTTTGTAATGGTTAAGTCCAACTTAGGGAGTCCCTGACCCTGACTCATATTTACTTTGTGAGGGGTACACAAAGGCCAGGTTCCTTACCAATCAAATTGTAAATTCTCAGAAACAATGGAGACTCATTACAACTAGGTTTCTCTGGGTGTTCTACCATTTTGTTGCCTGACATAAACGCTGCAGAATTTCGGCCCTGTAACCTGTAACACAGGGTGCTGACAGGGAGAAGTTACTGAGCCCAAAAGTATTCGTCAGCTGCATGAACATCAGCAGCGAGGCAGTCACCAAAAAATATATAATAGCTGACACTTGTTGACATTATGATTGGGCACACAGACAGTTGTTGTGAATGCTGGTCTATTGCATGCAGATATCAAAGCAGAAATATATCTCTGGCTAATGGAAGAAGGCATGCAATTTCATCATATTAGCTTTTATACTTCATTAACTCTTCCCCTCATGCTCAAGTGTCATGGGAACCAATGCAGTTTATTAACTGAAGCACTTGACTTGTAGGCAGTTTGCTTGTCATCATACATCAAGTTAGCCCATAATCAGTTGGCTTTTGAAGATTACATGGCATAACAAGCATGTTCTTAGGTGCAGCAGAAAGCAGAAATCTCCAAGCTGGCTTTGCTGCATTCAGGTGAGAAGCTCATAAGGGTGTGTGGTTGAGGAAGGCTGCCCAGGCCATCTCTCCAGAAAAACCTTATCACCCCCTTACACAACATCCAGTTGTTCCCTCAATGGGTCCAGGGTTTACACCTCCGCTATCCTAATTGGAACCGCATTCAGCACCTTGTTTTGAGCTCTGATACAAGGTCAGAGCATTCCTCACAAAGAAATTTAAGGCCCAGATGTTCGCCGCAATGGTGAGGCTCTCCATCATGGTGAAAATGGCGGATGAGCCCGGAAATCCTAAATCCTGCCCCCTAACACGGCACTTCCCATTTTTGCAGGGGTGAGACTGGAGTCAGACCGGTGTTCACACATGCACGGTTTACAGAGGCAACTGCACATGTAAATCATCAGCTGCTCGACTGAAATGGGATTTTGGTAGGCCAGGAGTGTGAAACATGGAATGTCCAGATTAGAACAGGTAAGGGTAGGTCTGAACTTGGTGGATGTTTGGATAGTCAGCATACCCCTTTGGAGAGGTTATGTTTCCCTTTGGACATTTTTGGGAGAGGCTAGGCACCTTTGGGAGAGGTAAGGTACCCTTTGGGAATTGTTAAAAGTAAACATGATTGTGTGTAAAAAAATGCATTCAAACTGTCAAAGCTTTCAAAGAACTGTGAAACTGTCAGAAAACTATCAAAGCTGTCAAAGAACTGTCAAAACAGATTAGAACTGTCAAAGCTGTCAATGAATTTAACTCTGCTGTGCTTTAAATTTTAAAAAAGCAGTCGGAATTCAAAAAAAGTCTTTGCATGATGTTTCATTTTGTTTGTTGACATAAACCTGAGGGTTATCATAATAGGACTTGTGCTACAATGACTGATTTTACAAACTAACATTATCACAGTGGGGTGCATGTTAAGTGAATAGTTTGATTGACAACGTCAAGTGGTTATAGAATAAAAATGTTTGTTTTCATAAGAGTTTAATTGAAGGAATTTCTATGGATTGAATGATTTTTATCAATGAGTTACCTTTTGCTTAAATAGTAATGTCATCAATGGACACATAACGGGCAGGATATTCCCCCCCATCGGGGGCAAAGTTGAAGTGCGGGCACGCCACCATTTTACCTGGGTGGGCCAATTAAGGCCCGCCCAGTGTGATGTCCGCACGGACGTGCCGTGCGCTCCTTGTGCGGGCGGAGGGGGAATCCCTAAACCTGAGAGTGCGCTCTTTTGCGCATGTGAAAGGCTAAGTGCTGCCTCAGGGAGATCATCATTACAGTGAAAAGTATTAAAAATAGAAAAAAAAATTTCCCTGACATGTCCCCTCATGTGACACTAATTAAATTTTTTAAAACCTACATGAAACGTCATCCCGCCCGTGGAAGAGGTTTCATGCTTTTTCTAATTCCTGCTGGGGCTCCTGGCCTGCCCGCTAACCTTAAGGTTGGACGGGCAGGTCCATTAATTACTTAAATTACTCTGTCAATAGCCCCAATTGGCCATTGACAGGTCGGTGGGCACACAGCTGATTTTGCTGCACCCCCGCCTACCTGAAAATTTAACTGGGGCACGGTGATGTCAGGAGTTCCGCCCAACGTCATCCCACGTCATTTTACATGTCGGCGAGTAGGCCCTGCGCCCCCCCCACCGCGCTCGCCGACAGGAAACTCCCACCCAATGTTATTTTATGTCAACAAGACTCCTTTAGTTTGCCAATGGTGGATATAGGTGAGTTGTCATGGAGGGGGTAAAGGCAAAGAGTGGTGTGGAGGGGGCATGGATTGGCATGAGTTGGCCCTAAGTTGTCATGGGGCTATAAATGTCCTTGGGATGTGGGGACATATGGGGTGTGAGGGACTATGGGGATGAGTAGAGGGGCTTAAGTTTGCATGGGAGTATATGGGGTCATGGGGTGTGGGTAGAGAGGCATGGGTTGACATAGGGGATATGAGGGGCCATGGGGTGGGCAGAGGGGTATGGGTTGGCATGGATGGGGCATGGGAGGTGGTGTGGAGGTTGAAGGGGGTGAGGGGTGAGATCCAGAGGGGTGTTTTTTAATTTAATTATTTTTTAATTGAATTCAACAAAGTGCCGGAGCACAGAGGCAGGCCTTCTGCCCAGCCCACCTCCACACCCGGCAAACTCTGCACTTGTTCTGGGGGCGTCAGGCTGACTTCTAATCTAGCCCACTACCCCGCCCCACAGAACGAAATTGGAGCTGCGGGTCGCCGTTTTTTAAGGTCAGGTTCACAGGGCTGGGAATTCTCCAGTCTCTGTTCTCCTGACCTGGGAGCTAAAATCTGGGCCCAAATCTTCAATCCAGATACTGACATCTGCTATCAGACTGGCAATAGTGCTCCTTGAAAGTAGATGGCTGGGAATTTTCTCGGGTGACTAGATTGTGGGGGTTGGATGGCCAGACATAGCCATTGACGAAAATAGTTGTGTTATTATCAGCTATAGTTATAGCTGGACTAAAATTAGGGCTAATTTTTGAATAAAGATTTAAACTGAAGTAAGATTAACATTCAAGATTATAGGAGGAGACCAAAACTGCAATTAAATTGATTTGAAAGGATTAAAACAACATCAGTCAGGAATCCAGGAGTTTTGGAACAGATGCTGGAAATTGAAACAGATGAATTAAGCCCTCATTAATCATTCATCTCCAGTTTAGTTTTCCTCAATATTTCTTGTAGTTAGCTGTGTGGTGTCAGAAAGCAAACAGCTCTGACCTCTTTTGAAAAACATGTTTTCAAAAAAGTTCTGAAAAGATTCAAACAAAAAAGCTTTTTTGTAAAAAGTATATTTTTGACCACAATTGTTTCCCTCCATTACGAAATAAAAATCTGATTCAAATTTTGGAAATAAAGGCACAATTAAAGCTCAGGCCCAAAACATTTTATTTATTGTCTTTGGAAGGTAATACCGAAAATGAAACCAAAGGTTAATTTCACAAATCAGATTCTTCTGGTAAAGAGTGTCACACATAGGAAACACAAATTCTTGAGCCGATGCTTTTCCATCCATTGATCAGCAATAGCTCATTGGTAGCACTCGGCAGAATATAATGGAGCCCGCTGGAGCAGACATGATGGTGGGAGAATCAGACGAGAGTACCCACATTGGACTCTTGGCGTTGGGAAAAACCAATTAAATTGGAGGTGGGAAGAGCCCGACAATGGAATCTCACCTGCCGGTAGCGGGGTGTCAATTAAACTAATTAATGAGCCACTTGAGAGCAATTATTCGTGAGCCCATTGGACCTTAATGGTGGCTTAAGGATTTAATGGGAGTCGCACGGCTCTCCCATGGCTCCTGAGGGTCACCTAGCAAGTCCTATTGGGTTTATCTTAGCATGCATAAAGAAGCTTGGCTGAGAGCCCAGACTCTCATAAAAGCTTCACCTTGTTGACACAGGTGCACAGAAAAGGTGGAGGTGGGGAGAGGGCATTGCTTGATTGGCAGCTTTACAAGCTTTTCTTTCTTAGATCAATTTTGTCAATGGTTCCATGTTTATATATATAAGATAAATAAGTGTTAAGTGCTTATAGTTTCTGGTTTTGATAATTAAAGGTCTGGTTGATTCACACTTTAAAGAGTTGCAGCAACAGCAGTTCTTTTAAAAATAAATTAGGAATGGGTGGATTATTTTAAACAGATCCACACATGCCATTGTTTCTATAGGATTCATCAATTCTTTACAGAGTGTATACTGGGTGAATGATCATGGAAGTTAGCATGGAGGTTATGAGGAGCTATGGTGATGGGGGGGCATTAGTTGGCATTAAATTGGCAAAAAGATTATATGGGGTCATGGGGTGGGTGGCAGGTTTGGGGGTGTGAGAGGGGAGAGCTAGAGGCCTAATATTTTGGAAAGCAACTGGGACAAACTCCCAGAGAACCAATATGGGTCTTTTAAACAGCCCATCTCAGAATTTGGCTGCCTTTGATCTGCATCCTGGGGCAGTGAGTAAGACTCCATCCTGCACCTGCCCCCCACCCCCACGCCTGGAATGCAAATTCCCCCATTCGGGGCACTTTCTCCAGAGGCTGGAGCAGCGAGCTGGGACCTTTCCCCAGGCCAAAATCTGGCCATTCATTTCTACAAACAGAACTGAACCTCTTACCCTGTGAACACTTTTAGTACCGACCTTGCAGGGTTCCCCCAGTGGCTGCAGCATGGCTGGTGGACGGCTGCTGACTTTTAGTGGAGGCGGGGAAAACGCAGGTGGCTTTGCAGGATGCTCTTGAGTGGCTCTGGGCCTAACTCCAGGCTTCGGAGTGCACTCTCCTGGCCTGAGAGGCAGCAGTATGGGTTGGCTGACAAAGGAGCCATAGAAAGAGCACTGGCAGAGTGGCAGTGTTGGGAACACGAATGCTACCATCCTAAGAAAGGGCAGCAGCTTTGTCCTTGATGGACTCACTGCCACTCACGTGGGGCAGCATCTCACCAATACCAGTAACCTGTTGGAGTACAGATTTCTGGATTGCTGTGAGAGCCTGCAAGCCCCTTTGAGCAGTGAGATTCACAAACATGGGGCAAAATTTTTACCTCGGCGGTTGGGCATGTTAACGCTGGGCAAGTGTCCCAATGTCAACGTACAGCCGCACGATAGTTCAGTCAGCATGCACGGGAATCGGCAGCGTGCCCGCTGACAATTAAAAGGCCTGTTAAGGCCATTAAAGAGTCAATTAAGTTAAGGTTTTCACTGCCCACCCAACCTTATGGTTGGCGGGCAGGCGCAAAGGTCAAGTGGCCTTTGCATTGTTTTGGAAGCCACGTCCACGGGCAGGATAAGGTTTCCAACATCAAATAAAAATAAAGAAAAATCTTTTAAGTTTCACTTAAAACATGCCCTTACTCACGTGACCAAATCACATGAGGGGATGTGTTTCATAACATCTTTCAAATCTTTTTTTTTTTGAAGACTCTTCATCTCCCTGAGGCAGCTCCTTGGCTCAGGGAGATTCTCAAGCGTGCACTTTTGCGCATGTGCGAAGTTCGCCATTGCCCTGCTCGCCCTCCTCCCTGCACCCACACAGGCAGTGCTGAGCGCTGCCACTCACGTTTCACACTGGGTTGGCCTTAATTGGCCCACCAGCCTGAAATCACAGCCCAGCCTTGATCACGAGTGGTAGTCGGCTCCCCGCCCGCCCCCGGCAAGCACACCCAACAAGGGCAAAATTCTGCCATGATTGCGGCTGACTGCATGGCAACAAACATGAATCTTATGGACTCAATCTGAGTTCCAGAGCAGCATTGAAATTTTGAGTGGCTTCCCTGCCACGCTGAAGTGAAAGCTGAGACCACGACCACCAAATTCCTTATACCATGGCTGGGTCATGATTGTTGTCATGTCGTTGGTTACCTTTTCCATAGTGGGAAGGATGGGCTCCAAGGATTGCAATGCCTTCTGTAATTTAGAGCCAGGCTCCTTCCTGCTACATGACAATGACAGAAGGCTGCCTGGTAGGCCTGCCAATGCATCCAGCATCTCGGTATGAATGCCTCTCGTTCTTCTCCTGCAGGAAGTCCCAAGGAAGCACACTTCAACACTGGCTGTAGCAGAACACCTCTGCAATCTCACCCTCTAGGGGGCTGGTTGATATATTCTTCTTCCCCCCGATGAGCTGCAGACCACTCATTTCTGGGGATTCACCATCTGCTGATCCCGAACTTATGCTAATCTCCAAGATTGGCGCACTACTAGCACCTGAGTTGCTGGATGCAAAAGTTAGATCAAGGGACACTGCCCCATCATTGGCAATGTGTTGGTGACATTCCTTCATCATCTGTTGTGTGTTGATGACAGTGGTTCATCACCAGTGATGTGTCGGTGACTGTGCTTCATCATCAGAGGTGTGTTGGTGACAGCGTTTCATCATCAGTGCTGTGTTGGTGACTGTGAATCATCATCAGTGGTGTGTTGGTGACAGTGCTTCTTCATCATTGGTGTGTTTGTGAAAGTGCTTCATCATCAGTTGTGCGTTGGATGACAGGACTTCATCATCAGTGATGTGTGTTGGTGACAGTGCTTCATCATGAGTGACGTGTTGGTGACAGTGCTTCTTCACCAGTGACGTGTTGGTGACAGTGCTTCATCATCAGTCATGTATTCTTGACTGTGCTTCATCATCAGTGATGAATTGGTGACTAATTCATCATCAGTGACGTGTTGGTGACTGTGCTTCATCATCAGTGATGTGTTGGTGACTGTGCTTCATCATCAGTGATATGCTGGTGAAAGGGCTTTATCATCAGTGATGTGTTGGTGACTGTGCTTCATCATCAGCGGTGTGTTGGTGACTGTGTTGAATCATCAGAGGTGGGTTGGTGGCAGTGATATTGCTTCGTCATCACTGGTGTGTTAATGACAGTGCTGCATCATCCGTGCTGTGTGGTTGACTGTGCTTCATCATCATAATGTTTTGGTGATTGTGCTTAATCATCAGAGATGCGTTGACTGATTCATCATCAGTGTTGTGTTGGTGACAGTGATTCATCATCAGTAGTGTGTTGCTGTCAGTGATTCGTCATCAGTGGCATGTTGGTGACAGTGTTCAATCATCAGAGGTGTGTTGGTGACAGTGCTTCATCATCAGTGGTATGTTGCTGACTGTACTTCATCATTACACCTGTTTTGGTGACAGTACTTCATCATCAGTGGTGTGTTGTTGACAATGCATCGACATCACTCATGTTTTGGTGACAGTACTTCATCATGAGTGGTATGTTGCTGACTGTGCTTCATCATTACACATGTTTTGGTGACAGTACTTCATCATCAGTGGTGTGTTGTTGACAGTGCATCAACATCACTCATGTTTTGGTGACAGTACTTCATCATGAGTGGTGTGTTGGTGACAGTACTTCATTATCCGTGGCGTGTTGATGACAGTGCTTCATCATCAGTGGTGTATTGTTGACTGTGCTTCATCATCACTCATGTGTTGGTGACAGTACTTCATCATCAGTGGTGTGTTGTTGACTGTGCTTCATTATCACTCCTGTGTTGGTGACAGAGCTTCATCATCAGTGGTGTGTTGGTGACAGTATTTCATCATCACTCATGTGTTAGTAACAGAGCTTCATTTTCAGTGGTATGTTGGTGACAGTGCTTCATCCTCTGTGGTATATTAGTGACAGTGCATCATCATCTGTGGTGTGTTGTTGACTGTGCTTCAACATCACTCATGTGATGGTGACAGCGCCTCATCATCAGTGGTGTTGGTGACAGTATTTCATCATCACTCATGTGTTGGTAACAGAGCTTCATCATCAGTGGTGTGTTGGTGACAGTGCTTCATCATCAGTGATGTATTGGTGACTGTAAATCATCATCAGTGGTGTGTTGCTGACAGTGCTTCTTCATCATTGGTGTGTTTATGAAAGTGCTTCATCATCAATCGTGTGTTGGATTACAGGACTTCATCAGCAGTGATTTGTTGGTGACAGTGCTTTATCATGAGTGACGTGTTGGTGACAGTGTATCTTCATCAGTGATGTCTTGGTGACAGTACTTCATCATCAGTGATGTGATGGTGACTGTAATTCATCATCAAGGTGTGTTGGTGACGGTGCTTCATTGTCAGTGATGTGCGTGTGAAAGTGCATCATCATTAGTGGTGAGTTGGTGACAGTGATTCATCATCAGTGGGTGAGTTGGTGACAGTACTACATCATCAGCGGTGAGTTGGTGACAGTTCTTCATCATCAGTGGTGGGTTGGTGACACTGTTTCATCGTCAGTGGTGGGTTGGCGACAGTGTTTCATCGTTGGCAGCATGTTGCTGACAGCGCTTCATCATTAGTGATGGGTTGGTCACAGTGTGTCTTCATCAGTGATGTGCTGATGTTGATGAAAAGGCTTCATGATTAGTGGTGTGTTGTCCCAGTGCGTCTTCCTCAGTGGTGTGTTGGTCACAGTGCTTCATCATCAGTGATGTGTTCGTGACTATGCTTCATCATCAGTGGTGTGTTGGTGACAGTGATTCATCATCTGTGGTGTATTAGTGACAATGCTTCAACATAACTCATGTGTTGGTGACAGAGCTTCATCATCAATGGCGTGTTGGTGACAGTGCTTCATCATCAGTGGTGAGTTGGTGACAGTGCTTCATCATCACTCATGTTGGTGACAGAGCTTCATCATCAGTGGTGTGTTGGTGACAGTGCTGCATCATTGGCAGCATGTTTCTGACAGCGCTTCATCATTAGTGGTGGGTTGGTGACAGTGTGTCTTCATCAGTGATGTGCTGATGTTAGTATCATGATCAGTGATTTGATGTTGAACGAGCTTTGTTGTTAGTGGTGTTTGTCCCAGTGCATCTTCCTAAGTGGTGTGTTGGTGACAGTGCTTCATCATCAGTGATGTGTTGCTGACAGTGATTCATCATCAACGGTGTGTTGGTGTCAGTGATTCATCATCAGTGATGTGTTGGTGTCTGTGCTTCAACATCATTGATGTGTTGGTGCCTGAGCTACATCATCATTGGTGTGTTGGATGAGAGGACTTCATCAGTAGTGATGTGTTGGTGACAGTGCTTCATCATCAGTGATGTGTGTTGGTGACAGTGCTTGTGATGGTGACTGTAATTTATCATCCAAGTGTGTTGGTGACGTGCTTCATTATCAGTGATGTGTGTGTGAAAGTGCATCATCATTAGTGGTGAGTTTGTGACAGTGATTCATCATCAGTGAGGTGTTGGTGACAGAGATTCATCATCAGTGGTGTGGTGGTGTCAGTGATTCATCATCAGTGGTATGTTGCTGACTGTGCTTCATCATCACACATGTTTTGGTGACAGTACTTCATCATCAGTAGTGTGTTGTTGACTGTGCTTCAAGATCACTCATGTTTTGGTGACAGTGCTTCATCATGAGTGGTGTGTTAGTGACAGAGCTTCATCAGCAGTGTTGTGTTGTTGACTGTGCTTCATCATCACTCCTGTGTTGGTGACAGTACTTCGTCATCAATGGTGTGTTGTTGACTGTGCTTCATCATCACTCATGTGTTGGTAACAGAGCTTCATCATCAGTGGTGTGTTGGTGACAGTGCTTCATCATCAGTGATGTGTTGGTGACTGTAAATCATCATCAGTGGTGTGTGGGCAACAGTCCTTCTTCATCAGTGATGTGATGGTGACTGTAATTCATCATCAAGGTGTGTTGGTGACAGTGCTTCATTGTCAGTGATGTGCATGTGAAAGTGCTTCATCATCAGTGGTGAGTTGGTGACAGTGCCACATCATCAGCGATGAGTTGGTAACAGTGCTTCGTCATTGGCAACATGTTGCTGACATTATTAGTGGTGCGTTGGTCACAGTGCGTCTTCATCAATGATGTGCTGATGTTAGTGCTTCCTTATCGGTGATGTGTTGTTGATCGTGCTTCATCATCACTCATATGTTGGTGAAAGGGCTTCATCATCAATGGTGTGTTGCTGACAGTGATTCACCATGAGTGGTGTGTTGGTGACATTACTTCATCATCAGCAGTGTGTTGGTGACAGTACTTCATCATCAGTGGTGTGTTGTTAACTGTGCTTCATCATCATTCTTGTGTTGGTGACAGTATCTCATCATCAGTAGTTTGTTGTTGACTGTGCTTCATCATCACTCATGTGTTGCTGAAAGGGCTTCATCATCAATGGTGTGTTGCTGACAGTGCTTCACCATGAGTGGTGTGTTGGTGACATTACTTCATCATCAGCGGTGTGTTGGTGACAGTACTTCATCATCAGTGGTGTGTTGCTGACAGTGATTCATCATCAACGGTGTGTTGGTGTCAGTGATTCATCATCAGTGATGTGTTGGTGTCTGTGCTTCAACATCATTGACGTGTTGGTGCCTGAGCTACATCATCAGTGATGTGTTGCTGACATAACTTCATCATCAGATATGTGTTGGTGACAGTGCTTCATCATCAGTGATGTGTTGGTGACTATAAATCGTCATCAGTGCTTCTTCATCATTGGTGTGTTTGTGAAAGTGCTTCATCATCAGTCGTGTGTTGGATGAGAGGACTTCATCAGTAGTGATGTGTTGGTGACAGTGCTTCATCATCAGTGATGTGTGTTGGTGACAGTGCATCATCATGAGTGACGTGTTGGTGACAGTATATCTTCATCAGTGACGTCTTGGTGACAGTGCTTCAGCATCAGTCGTGTATTCTTGACTGTGCTTCATCATCAGTGATGTGTTGGCAACAGTGCTTGTGATGGTGACTGTAATTTATTATCCAAGTGTGTTGGTGACGTGCTTCATTATCAGTGATGTGTGTGTGAAAGTGCATCATCATTAGTGGTGAGTTTGTGACAGTGATTCATCATCAGTGAGGTGTTGGTGACAGAGATTCATCATCAGCGGTGTGGTGGTGTCAGTGATTCATCATCAGTGGTATGTTGCTGACTGTGCTTCATCATCACACATGTTTTGGTGACAGTACTTCATCATCAGTAGTGTGTTGTTGACTGTGCTTCAAGATCACTCATGTTTTGGTGACAGTGCTTCATCATGAGTGGTGTGTTGGTGCTTCATCATCAGTGAAGTGTTGCTGACTGTAATGCATGATCAGCGGTGTGTTGGCGACAGTGATTCATCATCAGTGATGTGTTGGTGACAGTATTTATCATCATTGATGGGTTGGTGACAGTGACTTATCATCAGTGATGTGTTCGTGACTGTGCTTCATCATCAGTGATTTGTTCATTTCACTGATTCGTTATCAGTGTTGTGTTGGTGTCAGTGATTCACCATCAACAGTGTGTTGGTGTCAGTAATTCCCCATCAGTGGTGTTCCGATGTCAGTACTTCATCTCAGTGACCTGTTGGTGACTGGGCTTCATCATCAGTGGTGTGTTGGTGACAGTACTTCATTATTCTTGGCGTGTTGATGACAGTGCTTCAACATCTGTGGTGTGTTAGTGACAGTGCTTCATAATCACTCCTGTGTTGGTGACAGTACTTCATCATCAGTAGTGTGTTGTTGACTGTGCTTCAACATTACTCATGTTGGTGACAGCGCTTCATCATCAGTGGTGTGTAGCTGACTGTGCTTTATCATCAGACATATTTTCGTGACAGTACTACATTATCAGTGGTTTGTTGTTGACTGTGCTTCAACATCACTCGTGTTGGTGGCAGTGCTTCCTCATGAGTGGTGTGTTGGTGACAGTACTTCATTATCAGTGGTTTGTTGATAACTGTGCTTCATCATCACTTCTTTGTAGGTGACAGTACCTCATCAGTGGTGTGTTGTTGACTGTGCTTAAATATCACTCATGTGTTGGTGACAGCGCTTCATCATCAGTGGTGTGTTGGTGACAGTACTTCATCATCACTCATGTGTTGGCAACACTGCTGCTTCATCAGTGACGTGATGGTGACTGTAATTTATCATCAAGGTGTGTTGGTGATGGTGCTTCATTATCACTGATGTGTGTGTGAAAGTGCATCATCATTAGTGGTGAGTTCGTGACAGTGATTCATCATCAGTGATGTGTTGGTGACAGTGATTCATCATCAGCAGTGTGTTGGTGTCAGTGATTCATCATCAGTGATGTGTTGGTGACTGTGCTTCATCTTTACGCATGTTTTGGTGAGAGTACTTCATCATCAGTGGTATGTTGATGACTGTGCTTCATCATCACACATGTTTTGGTGACAGTACTTCATCATCAGTGGTGTGTTGTTGACTATGCTTCAAGATCACTCATGTTTTGGTGACAGTGCTTCATCATGAGTGGTGTGTTGGTGACAGTACTTCATTATTCTTGGCGTGTTGATGACAGTGCTTCAACATCTGTGGTGTGTTAGTGATAGTGCTTCATCATTAGTGTTGTGTTGTTGACTGTGCTTCATCATCACTCATGTGTTGGTGACAGTACTTCATCAGCAGTGGTGTGTTGTTGACTGTGCTTCATCATCACTCCTGTGTTGGTGACAGTACTTCATCATTAGTGGTGTGTTGTTGACTGTGCTTCAACATCACTCGTGTTGGTGACAGCTCCTCATCATCAGTGGTGTGTTGGTGACAGTACTTCATCATAACTCATGTGTTGGTAACAGAGCATCATCATCAGTGGTGTGTTGGTGACAGTGCTTCATCATCACTGGTGTGTTGATGAGTGTAAATCATCATCAAGGTGTGTTGGTGACGGTGCTTCATTGTCAGTGATGTGTCTGTGAAAGTGCTTCATCATCCGTGGATGAGTTGATGACACTGCTACATCATCAGCGATGAGTTGGTAACAGTGCTTTGTTGTTGGCAACATGTTGCTGACAGTGCTTCATTATTAGTGGTGTGTTGGTCACAGTGCATCTTCATCAATGATGTGCTGATGTCAGTCCTTCTTTATCGGTGATATGTTGTTGATTGTGCTTCATCATCACTCAAATGTTGGTGAAAGGCTTCATAATCAGTGGTGTGTTGCTGACAGTGCTTCATCATGAGTGGTGTGTTGGTGACATTACTTCATCATCAGCAGTGTATTGGTGACAGTACTTCATCATCAGTGGTATGTTGTTAACTGTGCTTCATCATCATTCATGTGTTGGTGACAGTATTTCATCATTAGTGGTGTGTTGTTAACTGTGCTTCATCATCAATCATGTGTTGGTGACAGTACTTCATCATCAGTGGTGTGTAGCTGACTGTGCTTCATCATCAGACATATTTTCGTGACAGTACTTCATTATCAGTGGTTTGTTGTTGACTGTGCTTCAACATCACTCGTGTTGGTGGCAGTGCTTCCTCATGAGTGGTGTGTTGGTGACAGTACTTCATTATCAGTGACGCGTTGATAACTGTGCTTCATCATCACTTCTTTGTAGGTGACAGTACCTCATCAGTGGTGTGTTGTTGACTGTGCTTAAATATCACTCATGTGTTGGTGACAGCGCTTCATCATCAGTGGTGTGTTGGTGACAGTACTTCATCATCACTCATGTGTTGGCAACACTGTTGCTTCATCAGTGATGTGATGGTGACTGTAATTTATCATCAAGGTGTGTTGGTGACAGTGATTCATCGTCAGTGATGTGTTGGTGACAGTGATTCATCATCAGTGGTGTGTTGGTGTCAGTGATTCATCATCAGTGATGTGTTGGTGACTATGCTTCATCTTTACGCATGTTTTGTTGAGAGTACTTCATCATCAGTGGTATGTTGCTGACTGTGCTTCATCATCACACATGTTTTGGTGACAGTACTTCATCATTAGTGGTGTGTTGTTGACTGTGCTTCAAGATCACTCATGTTTTGGTGACAGTGCTTCATCATGAGTGGTGTGTTGGTGACAGTACATCATTATTTTTGGCGTGTTGATGACAGTGCTTCAACATCTGTGGTGTGTTAGTGACAGTGCTTCATCATCAGTGTTGTGTTGTTGACTGTGCTTCATCATCACTATGTGTTGGTGACAGTACTTCATCAGCAGTGGTGTGTTGTTGACTGTGCTTCAACATCACTCGTGTTGGTGACTGCGCTTCATCATCAGTGGTGTGTTGGTGACAGTACTTCATCATAACTCATGTGTTGGTAACAGAGCTTCATCATCAGTGGTGTGTTGGTGACAGTGCTTCATCATCACCGATGTGTTGATGACTGTAAATCATCATCAAGGTGTGCTGGTGACGGTGCTTCATTGTCAGTGATGTGTGTGTGAAAGTGCTTCATCATCCGTGGATGAGTTGATGACAGTGCTACATCACCAGTGCTGATGTCAGTGCTTCTTTATCGGTGATATGTTGTTGATTGTGCTTCATCATCACTCAAATGTTGGTGAAAGGCTTCATAATCAGTGGTGTGTTGCTGACAGTGCTTCATCACGAGTGGTGTGTTGGTGACATTACTTCATCATCAGCAGTGTATTGGTGACAGTACTTCATCATCAGTGGTGTGTTGTTAACTGTGCTTCGTCATCATTCATGTGTTGGTGACAGTATTTCATCATTAGTGGTGTGTTGTTAACTGTGCTTCATCATCAATCTTGTGTTGGTGACAGTACTTCATCATCAGTGGTGTGTAGCTGACTGTGCTTCAGCATCAGACATATTTTCGTGACAGTACTTCATCATCAGTGGTTTGTTGTTGACTGTGCTTCAACATCACTCGTGTTGGTGGCAGTGCTTCCTCATGAGTGGTGTGTTGGTGACAGTACTTCATTATCAGTGACGTGTTGATAACTGTGCTTCATCATCATTTCTTTGTAGGTGACAGTACTTAATCAGTAGTGTGTTGTTGACTGTGCTTCAATATCACTCATGTGTTGGTAACAGAGCTTCATCATCAGTGATGTGTTGGTGCGACTGATTCATCATCAGTGGTGTGTTGGCGTCAATGATTCATCATCAGTGGTGTGTTGGTGTCAGTGATTCATCATCAGTGATGTGTTGGTGACTATGCTTCATCTTTACGCATGTTTTGTTGAGAGTACTTCATCATCAGTGGTATGTTGCTGACTGTGCTTCATCATCACACATGTTTTGGTGACAGTACTTCATCATTAGTGGTGTGTTGTTGACTGTGCTTCAAGATCACTCATGTTTTGGTGACAGTGCTTCATCATGAGTGGTGTGTTGGTGACAGTACTTCATTATTTTTGGCGTGTTGATGACAGTGCTTCAACATCTGTGGTGTGTTAGTGACAGTGCTTCATCATCAGTGTTGTGTTGTTGACTGTGCTTCAACATCACTCATGTGTTGGTGACAGCGCTTCATCATCAGTGGTGTGTTGGTGACAGTACTTCATCATCACTCGTGTTGGTAACAGAGCTTCATCATCAGTGATGTGTTGGTGCGACTGATTCATCATCAGTGGTGTGTTGGCGTCAATGATTCATCATCGGCGGTGTGTTGGTGTTGGTAATTCATCATCAGTGATGTGTTGCTGACAGTGATTCCTCATCAGTAACGTGTTGGTCACTGTGGTACGTCATCAGTGATGTGTTGTTGAGAGTGATTCATCATCAGTAACGCGTTGGTGACTGTGATCCATCATCAGTGATTTGTTGGTGCCAGTGATTCGTCATCAGTGGTGTGTTGGTGTCAGTGATTCATCATCAGTGGCGTGTTGGTGTTAGTAATTCATCATCAGTGATGTGTTGATGTCAGTAATTCCTCATCATTGGTGTGCTGATGACAGTGCTTCATCATCTGTGGTGTGTTGGTGACAGTACTTCATCATCACTCATGTGTTGGTGACAAAACTGCATCATCAGTGGTGAGTTGGTGACAGTGCTTCATGATCGGCAGCATGGTGGTGATACGGCTTCATCATCAGTGGTGAGTTGGTGACAGTGCTTCATCATTGGCAGCATGTTGCTGACAGCACTTCATCATTAGCGGTAGGTTGGTCACAGTGTGTCTTCATCAGTGATGTGCTGATGTTAGTGCTTCATCATCAGTGATTTGTTGGTGACTGTGCCACATCGTCACTCGTGTGTTGTTGACAGTACTTCATCATCAGTGGTGTGTTGTTGACTGCTTCAACTTCACTCATGTGTCAGTGACAGCGCTTCATCATCAGTGGTGTGTTGGTCACAGTGTGTCTTCATCAGTGATGTGCTGATGTTAGTGCTTTATCATCAGTGATTTGATGGTGAACGTGCTTCATGATAAATGGTGTGTTGTCCCAGTGCGTCTTCCTCAATGGTGTGTTGCTGACAGTGCTTCATCATTAGTGATGTGTTGGTGACTGTATGCATGATCAGCGGTGTGTTGGTGACAGTGATTCATCATCAGCGGTGTGTTGGTGACAGTGATTCATCATCAGCGGTGTATTGTTATCAGTGATTCATCATCAGTGATGTGTTGGTGACAGTGATTCATCATCAATGGTGTGTTGGTGACTGTGCTTCATCATCAGTGATTTGTTGGTGCCATTGATTCGTCATCAGTAACGTGTTGGTCACTGTGATACATCATCAGTGATGTTTTGGTGACAGTGATTCATCATCAGTAACGTGTTGGTGACTGTGATACATCATCAGTGTTGTGTTGGTGACTGTGCTTCATCATCAGTGATTTGATGGTGAATGTGCTTCATGATAAATGGTGTGTTAGTGATTGTGCTTCATCATCAGTGATGTGTTGGTGACAGTACTTCATCACTGGTGGTGTGTTGTTGACTGTGCTTCATCATCACTCATGTATTGGTGACAGTGCTTCATTATCTGTGGTGTGTTGTTGACTGTGCTTCATCATCACTCATGTGTTGGTGACAGTGCTTCATCATCTGTGGTGTGTTGGTGACAGTACTTTATCATCACTCATGTGTTGGTGACAAAACTGCATCATCAGTGATGAGTTGGTGACAGTGCTTCATGATCAGCAGCATGGAGGTAATACTGCTTCATCAATGGTGCTGAGTTGGTGACAGTGCCTCATGATCGGCAGCATGGTGGTGATACTGCTTCATCATTAGTAGTGTGTTGGTGACAGTTGTTCATCATCAGTGGTGAGTTGGTGACAGTGCTTCATCATTGGCAGCATGTTGCTGACAGCACTTCATCATTAGCGGTGGGTTGGTCATAGTGTGTCTTCATCAGTGATGTGCTGATGTTAGTGCTTCATCATCAGTGATTTGTTGGTGACTGTGCTACATCATCACTCGTGTGTTGTTGACAGTACTTCATCATCAGTGGTGTGTTGTTGACTGTGCTTCAACTTCACTCATGTGTCAGTGACAGCGCTTCATCATCAGTGGTGTGTTGGTCACAGTGTGTCTTCATCAGTGATGTGCTGATGTTAGTGCTTTATCATCAGTGATTTGATGGTGAACGTGCTTCATGATAAATGGTGTGTTGTCCCAGTGCGTCTTCCTCAACGGTGTGTTGCTGACAGTGCTTCATCATTAGTGATGTGTTGGTGACTGTATGCATGATCAGCGGTGTGTTGGTGACAGTGATTCATCATCAGCGGTGTGTTGGTGACAGTGATTCATCATCAGCGGTGTATTGTTATCAGTGATTCATCATCAGTGATGTGTTGGTGACAGTGATTCATCATCAATGGTGTGTTGGTGACTGTGCTTCATCATCAGTGATTTGTTGGTGCCCTTGATTCGTCATCAGTAACGTGTTGGTCACTGTGATACATCATCAGTGATGTTTTGGTGACAGTGATTCATCATCAGTAACGTGTTGGTGACTGTGATACATCATCAGTGTTGTGTTGGTGACTGTGCTTCATCATCAGTGATTTGATGGTGAACGTGCTTCATGATAAATGGTGTGTTAGTGACTGTGCTTCATCATCAGTGATGTGTTGGTGACAGTACTTCATCATTGGTGGTGTGTTGTTGACTGTGCTTCATCATCGCTCATGTATTGGTGACAGTGCTTCATTATCTGTGGTGTGTTGTTGACTGTGCTTCATCATCACTCATGTGTTGGTGACAGTGCTTCATCATCTGTGGTGTGTTGGTGTCAGTACTTCATCATCACTCATGTGTTGGTGACAAAACTGCATCATCAGTGGTGAGTTGGTGACAGTGCTTCATGATCAGCAGCATGGTGGTAATACTGCTTCATCAATGGTGGTGAGTTGGTGACAGTGCCTCATGATCGGCAGCATGGTGGTGATACTGCTTCATCATTAGTGGTGTGTTGGTGACAGTTGTTCATCATCAGTGGTGAGATGGTGACAGTGCTTCATCATTGGCAGCATGTTGCTGACTGCACTTCATCATTAGCGGTGAGTTGATCACAGTGTGTCTTCATCAGTGATGTGCTGATGTTAGTGTTTCATCATCAGTGATTTGTTGGTGACTGTGCTACATCATCACTCGTGTGTTGTTGACAGTACTTCATCATCAGTGGTGTGTTGTTGACTGTGCTTCAACTTCACTCATGTGTCAGTGACAGCGCTTCATCATCAGTGGTGTGTTGGTCACAGTGTGTCTTCATCAGTGATGTGCTGATGTTAGTGCTTTATCATCAGTGATTTGATGGTGAACGTGCTTTATGATAAATGGTGTGTTGTCCCAGTGCGTCTTCCTCAATGGTGTGTTGCTGACAGTGCTTCATCATTAGTGATGTGTTGGTGACTGTATGCATGATCAGCGGTGTGTTGGTGACAGTGATTCATCATCAGCGGTGTGTTGGTGACAGTGATTCATCATCAGCGGTGTGTTGTTATCAGTGATTCATCATCAGTGATGTGTTGGTGACAGTGATTCATCATCAATGGTGTGTTGGTGACTGTGCTTCATCATCAGTGATTTGTTGGTGCCATTGATTCGTCATCAGTAACGTGTTGGTCACTGTGATACATCATCAGTGATGTTTTGGTGACAGTGATTCATCATCAGTAACGTGTTGGTGACTGTGATACATCATCAGTGATGTGTTGGTGACTGTGCTTCATCATCAGTGATTTGATGGTGAACGTGCTTCATGATAAATGGTGTGTTAGTGACTGTGCTTCATCATCAGTGGTGTGTTGGTGACAGTACTTCATCATCACTCATGTGTTGGTGACAGTGCTTCATTATCTGTGGTGTGTTGTTGACTGTGCTTCATTGTCACTCATGTGTTGGTGACAGCGCTTCATCATCAGTGGTGTGTTGGTGACAGTACTTCATCATCACTCATGTGTTGGTGACAGTGCTTCATTATCTGTGGTGTGTTGTTGACTGTGCTTCATTGTCACTCAGGTGTTGGTGACAGTGCTTCATCATCAGTGATATGTTGGTGACTGTGCTTCATCATCAGTGATTTGTTGGTGCCACTGTTTCGTCATCAGTGGTGTGTTGGCGTCAGTGATTCATCATCAGCGGTGTGTTGGTGTTAGTAATTCCTTATCAGTGGTGTGCCGATTAAAGTGCTTCATCATCAGTGATGTGTTGGTGACAGTGATTCCTCATCAGTGGTGTGTTGGTGACTGTGCCTCATCATCAGCAATGTGTTGGTGTCAGTGCTTCAACATCATTGACTTATTGGTGACTGAGCTTCATCATTACTCATGTGTTGGTAACAGAGCTTCATCATCAGTGGTGTGTTGGTGACAGTGCTTCATCATCAGTGGTGAGTTGGTGACAGTGCTTCATCTTCGGCAGAATGTTAGTGACACTGCTTCATCATTAGTGGTGTGTTGGTGACAGTGCTTCATCATCAGTGATGTATTGGTGACTGTAATGCATCATCAGTGGTGTATTGGCGTCAGTGATTCATCACCAGTGATGTGTTGGTGACAGTGATTCATCATCAACGGTGTGTTGGTGTCAGTGATTCATCATCAGCAGTGTGTTAGTGTCAGTAATTCATCATCAGTGATGTGTTGATGTCAGTAATTCCTCATCAGTGGTGTGCTGATGACAGTGCTTCATCATCAGTGATGTGTTGGTGACAGTACTTCATCATTGGTGGTGTGTTGTTGAATGTGCTTCATCATCACTCATGTATTGGTGACAGTGCTTCATTATCTGTGGTGAGTTGGTGACAGTGCTTCATCATTGGCAGCATGTTGCTGACAGCATTTCATCATTAGCGGTGGGTTGGTCACAGTGTGTCTTCATCAGTGATGTGCTGATGTTAGTGCTTCATCATCAGTGATTTGTTGGTGACTGTGCTACATCATCACTCGTGTGTTGTTGACAGTACTTCATCATCAGTGGTGTGTTGTTGACTGTGCTTCAACTTCACTCATGTGTCAGTGACAGCGCTTCATCATCAGTGGTGTGTTGGTCACAGTGTGTCTTCATCAGTGATGTGCTGATGTTAGTGCTTTATCATCAGTGATTTGATGGTGAACGTGCTTCATGATAAATGGTGTGTTGTCCCAGTGCGTCTTCCTCAATGGTGTGTTGCTGACAGTGCTTCATCATTAGTGATGTGTTGGTGACTGTATGCATGATCAGCGGTGTGTTGGTGACAGTGATTCATCATCAGCGGTGTGTTGGTGACAGTGATTCATCATCAGCGGTGTATTGTTATCAGTGATTCATCATCAGTGATGTGTTGGTGACAGTGATTCATCATCAATGGTGTGTTGATGACTGTGCTTCATCATCAGTGATTTGTTGGTGCCATTGATTCGTCATCAGTAACGTGTTGGTCACTGTGATACATCATCAGTGATGTTTTGGTGACAGTGATTCATCATCAGTAACGTGTTGGTGACTGTGATACATCATCAGTGTTGTGTTGGTGACTGTGCTTCATCATCAGTGATTTGATGGTGAACGTGCTTCATGATAAATGGTGTGTTAGTGACTGTGCTTCATCATCAGTGATGTGTTGGTGCCAGTACTTCATCATTGGTGGTGTGTTGTTGACTGTGCTTCATCATCACTCATGTATTGGTGACAGTGCTTCATTATCTGTGGTGTGTTGTTGACTGTGCTTCATCATTACTCATGTGTTGGTGACAGTGCTTGATCATCTGTGGTGTGTTGGTGACAGTACTTCATCATCACTCATGTGTTGGTGACAAAACTGCATCATCAGTGGTGAGTTGGTGACAGTGCTTCATGATCAGCAGCATGGTGGTAATACTGCTTCATCAACGGTGGTGAGTTGGTGACAGTGCCTCACGATCGGCAGCATGGTGGTGATACTGCTTCATCATTAGTGGTGTGTTGGTGACAGTTGTTCATCATCAGTGGTGAGTTGGTGACAGTGCTTCATCATTGGCAGCATGTTGCTGACAGCACTTCATCATTAGCGGTGGGTTGGTCACAGTGTGTCTTCATCAGTGATGTGCTGATGTTAGTGCTTCATCATCAGTGATTTGTTGGTGACTGTGCTACATCATCACTCGTGTGTTGTTGACAGTACTTCATCATCAGTGGTGTGTTGTTGACTGTGCTTCAACTTCACTCATGTGTCAGTGACAGCGCTTCATCATCAGTGGTGTGTTGGTCACAGTGTGTCTTCATCAGTGATGTGCTGATGTTAGTGCTTTATCATCAGTGATTTGATGGTGAACATGCTTCATGATAAATGGTGTGTTGTTCCAGTGCGTCTTCCTCAATGGTGTGTTGCTGACAGTGCTTCATCATTAGTGATGTGTTGGTGACTGTATGCATGATCAGCGGTGTGTTGGTGACAGTGATTCATCATCAGCGGTGTGTTGGTGACAGTGATTCATCATCAGCGGTGTATTGTTATCAGTGATTCATCATCAGTGATGTGTTGGTGACAGTGATTCATCATCAATGGTGTGTTGGTGACTGTGCTTCATCATCAGTGATTTGTTGGTGCCCTTGATTCGTCATCAGTAACGTGTTGGTCACTGTGATACATCATCAGTGATGTTTTGGTGACAGTGATTCATCATCAGTAACGTGTTGGTGACTGTGATACATCATCAGTGTTGTGTTGGTGACTGTGCTTCATCATCAGTGATTTGATGGTGAACGTGCTTCATGATAAATGGTGTGTTAGTGACTGTGCTTCATCATCAGTGATGTGTTGGTGACAGTACTTCATCATTGGTGGTGTGTTGTTGACTGTGCTTCATCATCGCTCATGTATTGGTGACAGTGCTTCATTATCTGTGGTGTGTTGTTGACTGTGCTTCATCATCACTCATGTGTTGGTGACAGTGCTTCATCATCTGTGGTGTGTTGGTGTCAGTACTTCATCATCACTCATGTGTTGGTGACAAAACTGCATCATCAGTGGTGAGTTGGTGACAGTGCTTCATGATCAGCAGCATGGTGGTAATACTGCTTCATCAATGGTGGTGAGTTGGTGACAGTGCCTCATGATCGGCAGCATGGTGGTGATACTGCTTCATCATTAGTGGTGTGTTGGTGACAGTTGTTCATCATCAGTGGTGAGATGGTGACAGTGCTTCATCATTGGCAGCATGTTGCTGACTGCACTTCATCATTAGCGGTGAGTTGATCACAGTGTGTCTTCATCAGTGATGTGCTGATGTTAGTGCTTCATCATCAGTGATTTGTTGGTGACTGTGCTACATCATCACTCGTGTGTTGTTGACAGTACTTCATCATCAGTGGTGTGTTGTTGACTGTGCTTCAACTTCACTCATGTGTCAGTGACAGCGCTTCATCATCAGTGGTGTGTTGGTCACAGTGTGTCTTCATCAGTGATGTGCTGATGTTAGTGCTTTATCATCAGTGATTTGATGGTGAACGTGCTTCATGATAAATGGTGTGTTGTCCCAGTGCGTCTTCCTCAATGGTGTGTTGCTGACAGTGCTTCATCATTAGTGATGTGTTGGTGACTGTATGCATGATCAGCGGTGTGTTGGTGACAGTGATTCATCATCAGCGGTGTGTTGGTGACAGTGATTCATCATCAGCGGTGTGTTGTTATCAGTGATTCATCATCAGTGATGTGTTGGTGACAGTGATTCATCATCAATGGTGTGTTGGTGACTGTGCTTCATCATCAGTGATTTGTTGGTGCCATTGATTCGTCATCAGTAACGTGTTGGTCACTGTGATACATCATCAGTGATGTTTTGGTGACAGTGATTCATCATCAGTAACGTGTTGGTGACTGTGATACATCATCAGTGATGTGTTGGTGACTGTGCTTCATCATCAGTGATTTGATGGTGAACGTGCTTCATGATAAATGGTGTGTTAGTGACTGTGCTTCATCATCAGTGGTGTGTTGGTGACAGTACTTCATCATCACTCATGTGTTGGTGACAGTGCTTCATTATCTGTGGTGTGTTGTTGACTGTGCTTCATTGTCACTCATGTGTTGGTGACAGCGCTTCATCATCAGTGGTGTGTTGGTGACAGTACTTCATCATCACTCATGTGTTGGTGACAGTGCTTCATTATCTGTGGTGTGTTGTTGACTGTGCTTCATTGTCACTCAGGTGTTGGTGACAGTGCTTCATCATCAGTGATATGTTGGTGACTGTGCTTCATCATCAGTGATTTGTTGGTGCCACTGTTTCGTCATCAGTGGTGTGTTGGCGTCAGTGATTCATCATCAGCGGTGTGTTGGTGTTAGTAATTCCTTATCAGTGGTGTGCCGATTAAAGTGCTTCATCATCAGTGATGTGTTGGTGACAGTGATTCCTCATCAGTGGTGTGTTGGTGACTGTGCCTCATCATCAGCAATGTGTTGGTGTCAGTGCTTCAACATCATTGACTTATTGGTGACTGAGCTTCATCATTACTCATGTGTTGGTAACAGAGCTTCATCATCAGTGGTGTGTTGGTGACAGTGCTTCATCATCAGTGGTGAGTTGGTGACAGTGCTTCATCTTCGGCAGAATGTTAGTGACACTGCTTCATCATTAGTGGTGTGTTGGTGACAGTGCTTCATCATCAGTGATGTATTGGTGACTGTAATGCATCATCAGTGGTGTATTGGCGTCAGTGATTCATCACCAGTGATGTGTTGGTGACAGTGATTCATCATCAACGGTGTGTTGGTGTCAGTGATTCATCATCAGCAGTGTGTTAGTGTCAGTAATTCATCATCAGTGATGTGTTGATGTCAGTAATTCCTCATCAGTGGTGTGCTGATGACAGTGCTTCATCATCAGTGATGTGTTGGTGACAGTACTTCATCATTGGTGGTGTGTTGTTGAATGTGCTTCATCATCACTCATGTATTGGTGACAGTGCTTCATTATCTGTGGTGAGTTGGTGACAGTGCTTCATCATTGGCAGCATGTTGCTGACAGCATTTCATCATTAGCGGTGGGTTGGTCACAGTGTGTCTTCATCAGTGATGTGCTGATGTTAGTGCTTCATCATCAGTGATTTGTTGGTGACTGTGCTACATCATCACTCGTGTGTTGTTGACAGTACTTCATCATCAGTGGTGTGTTGTTGACTGTGCTTCAACTTCACTCATGTGTCAGTGACAGCGCTTCATCATCAGTGGTGTGTTGGTCACAGTGTGTCTTCATCAGTGATGTGCTGATGTTAGTGCTTTATCATCAGTGATTTGATGGTGAACGTGCTTCATGATAAATGGTGTGTTGTCCAAGTGCGTCTTCCTCAATGGTGTGTTGCTGACAGTGCTTCATCATTAGTGATGTGTTGGTGACTGTATGCATGATCAGCGGTGTGTTGGTGACAGTGATTCATCATCAGCGGTGTGTTGGTGACAGTGATTCATCATCAGCGGTGTATTGTTATCAGTGATTCATCATCAGTGATGTGTTGGTGACAGTGATTCATCATCAATGGTGTGTTGGTGACTGTGCTTCATCATCAGTGATTTGTTGGTGCCATTGATTCGTCATCAGTAACGTGTTGGTCACTGTGATACATCATCAGTGATGTTTTGGTGACAGTGATTCATCATCAGTAACGTGTTGGTGACTGTGATACATCATCAGTGTTGTGTTGGTGACTGTGCTTCATCATCAGTGATTTGATGGTGAACGTGCTTCATGATAAATGGTGTGTTAGTGACTGTGCTTCATCATCAGTGATGTGTTGGTGCCAGTACTTCATCATTGGTGGTGTGTTGTTGACTGTGCTTCATCATCACTCATGTATTGGTGACAGTGCTTCATTATCTGTGGTGTGTTGTTGACTGTGCTTCATCATTACTCATGTGTTGGTGACAGTGCTTGATCATCTGTGGTGTGTTGGTGACAGTACTTCATCATCACTCATGTGTTGGTGACAAAACTGCATCATCAGTGGTGAGTTGGTGACAGTGCTTCATGATCAGCAGCATGGTGGTAATACTGCTTCATCAACGGTGGTGAGTTGGTGACAGTGCCTCACGATCGGCAGCATGGTGGTGATACTGCTTCATCATTAGTGGTGTGTTGGTGACAGTTGTTCATCATCAGTGGTGAGTTGGTGACAGTGCTTCATCATTGGCAGCATGTTGCTGGCAGCACTTCATCATTAGCGGTGGGTTGGTCACAGTGTGTCTTCATCAGTGATGTGCTGATGTTAGTGCTTCATCATCAGTGATTTGTTGGTGACTGTGCTACATCATCACTCGTGTGTTGTTGACAGTACTTCATCATCAGTGGTGTGTTGTTGACTGTGCTTCAACTTCACTCATGTGTTAGTGACAGCGCTTCATCATCAGTGGTGTGTTGGTCACAGTGTGTCTTCATCAGTGATGTGCTGATGTTAGTGCTGTATCATCAGTGATTTGATGGTGAACGTGCTTCATGATAAACGGTGTGTTGTTCCAGTGCGTCTTCCTCAATGGTGTGTTGCTGACAGTGCTTCATCATTAGTGATGTGTTGGTGACTGTATGCATGATCAGCGGTGTGTTGGTGACAGTGATTCATCATCAGCGGTGTGTTGGTGACAGTGATTCATCATCAGCGGTGTATTGTTATCAGTGATTCATCATCAGTGATGTGTTGGTGACAGTGATTCATCATCAATGGTGTGTTGGTGACTGTGCTTCATCATCAGTGATTTGTTGGTGCCATTGATTCGTCATCAGTAACGTGTTGGTCACTGTGATACATCATCAGTGATGTTTTGGTGACAGTGATTCATCATCAGTAACGTGTTGGTGACTGTGATACATCATCAGTGATGTGTTGGTGACTGTGCTTCATCATCAGTGATTTGATGGTGAACGTGCTTCATGATAAATGGTGTGTTAGTGACTGTGCTTCATCATCAGTGATGTGTTGGTGACAGTACTTCATCATTGGTGGTGTGTTGTTGACTGTGCTTCATCATCACTCATGTGTTGGTGACAGTGCCTCATCATCTGTGGTGTGTTGGTGACAGTACTTCATCATCACTGATGTGTTGGTGACAAAACTGCATCATCAGTGGTGAGTTGGTGACAGTGCTTCATGATCAGCAGCATGGTGGTAATACTGCTTCATCAATGGTGCTGAGTTGGTGACAGTGCCTCATGATCGGCAACATGGTGGTGATACTGCTTCATCATTCGTGGTGTGTTGGTGACAGTTGTTCATCATCAGTGGTGAGTTGGTGACAGTGCTTCATCATTGGCAGCATGTTGCTGACAGCACTTCATCATTAGCGGTGGGTTGGTCACAGTGTGTCTTCATCAGTGATGTGCTGATGTTAGTGCTTCATCATCAGTGATTTGTTGGTGTCTGTGCTACATCATCACTCGTGTATTGTTGACAGTACTTCATCTTCAGTGGTGTGTTGTTGACTGTGCTTCAACTTCACTCATGTGTCAGTGACAGCGCTTCATCATCAGTGGTGTGTTGGTCACAGTGTGTCTTCATCAGTGATGTGCTGATGTTAGTGCTTTATCATCAGTGATTTGATGGTGAACGTGCTTCATGATAAATGGTGTGTTGTCCCAGTGCGTCTTCCTCAATGGTGTTTTGCTGACAGTGCTTCATCATTAGTGATGTGTTGGTGACTGTAATGCATGATCATCGATGTGTTGGTGACAGTGATTCATCATCAGCGGTGTGTTGGCGTCAGTGATTCATCATCAGTGATGTGTTGGTGACTGGGCTTCATCATCAGTGGTGTGCTGGTGACAGTATTTCATCATTAGTGGTGTGTTGTTAACTGTGCTTCATCATCAATCATGTGTTGGTGACAGTACTTCATCAGTGGTGTGTAGCTGACTGTGCTTCATCATCAGACATATTTTCGTGACAGTACTTCATTATCAGTGGTTTGTTGTTGACTGTGCTTCAACATCACTCGTGTTGGTGGCAGTGCTTCCTCATGAGTGGTGTGTTGGTGACAGTACTTCATTATCAATGACATGTTGATAAGTGTGCTTCATCATCATTTCTTTGTAGATGACAGTACTTCATCAGTAGTGTGTTGTTGACTGTGCATCAATATCACTCATGTGTTGGTGACAGCGCTTCATCATCAGTGGTGTGTTGGTGTCAGTGATTCATCATCAGCGGTGTGTTGGTGTCAGTAATTCATCATCAGTGATGTGTTGGTCAGTAATTCCTCATCATTGGTGTGCTGATGACAGTGCTTCATCATCAGTGATGTGTTGGTGATAGTACTTCATCATTGGTAGTGTGTTGTTGACTGTGCTTCATCATAACTCATGTGTTGGTGACAGTGCTTCATTATCTGTGGTGTGTCGTTGACTGTGCTTCATTGTCACTCGTGTTGGTGACAGTGCTTCATCATCAGTGGTGTGTTGGTGACAGTACTTCATCATCACTCATGTGTTGGTAACAGAGCTTCATCATCAGTGATGTGTTGGTGACTGTGCTTCATCTTCAGTGATTTGTTGGTGCTACTGATTCGTCATCAGTGGTGTGTCGGCGTCAGTGATTCATCATCAGCGGTGTGTTGGTGTCAGTAATGCATCATCAGTGATGTGTTGATGTCAGTAATTCCTCATCAATAACATGTTGGTCACTGTGGTACATCATCAGTGATGTGTTGGTGACAGTGATTCATCATCAGTAACGCGTTGGTGACTGTGATACATCATCAGTGATTTGTTGGTGCCAGTGATTCGTCATCAGTGGTGTGTTGGTGTCAGTGATTCATCATCAGCGGTGTGTTGGTGTCAGTAATTCATCATCAGTGATGTGTTGATGTCAGTAATTCCTCATCAGTGGTGTGTTGTTGACTGTGCTTCATCATCACTCATGTGTTGGTGACAGTGCTTCGTTAGCTGTGGTGTGTTGTTGACTGTGCTTCATTGTCACTCGTGTTGGTGACAGCGCTTCATCATCAGTGATGTGTTGGTGACTGTAATGCATCATCAGTGGTGTGTCGATGACTGATTCATCATCAGCAGTGTATTGTTATCAGTGATTCATCATCAGTGATGTGTTGGTGACAGTGATTCATCATCAGTGGTGTGTTGGTGACTGTGCTTCATCATCAGTGATTTGTTGGTGCCATTGATTCGTCATCAGTAATGTGTTGGTCACTGTGATACATCATCAGTGATGTTTTGGTGACAGTGATTCATCATCAGTAACGTGTTGATGACTGTGATACATCATCAGTGATTTGATGGTGAATGTGCTTCATGATAAATGGTGTGTTAGTGACTGTGCTTCATCATCAGTGATGAGTTGGTGACAGTGCTTCATCATTGGCAGCATGTTTCTGACAGCGCTTCATCATTAGTGGCAGGTTGGTCATAGTGTGTTTTCATCAGTGATGTGCTGATGTTAGTTCTTGATCATCAGTGATTTGATGGTGACCGCGCTTCATGATTAGTGGTGCATTGTCCCAGTGTGTCTTCCTCACTGGTGTGTTGGTGATAGTGCTTCATCATCAGTGATGTGTTGGTGACTGTATTGCATCATCAGTGATGTGTTGGTGACAGTGATCCATCATCAGTGATGTGTTGGTGACAGTGATTCATCATCAGTGATGTATTGGTGACTGTAATGCATCATCAGCGGCGTATTAGCATCAGTAATTCATCATCCGTGCTGTGTTGGTGACATTGATTCATCATCAGTGATGTGTTGGTGACTTTAATGCATCATCGGTGATGTGTTGGTGACATTGATTCATCATCAGTGATGTGTTGGTGACATTAATGCATCTTCAGTGGTGTGTTGGTGACAGTGAATCATCATCAGCGGTGTGTTGGTGTCAGTAATTCATCATCAGCGGTGTGTTGGTGTCAGTAATTCATCACCAGCGATGTGTTGATGTCAGTAATTCCTCATCAGTGGTGTGCCGATGACAGTGCTTCATCATCAGTGATGTGTTGGTGACAGTACTTCATCATCGGTGGTGTGTTGTTGACTATGCTTCATCATCACTCATGTGTTGGTGACAGTGCTTCATCATCTGTGGTGTGTTGGTGACAGTACTTCATCATCAGTGGTGTATTGTTGACTGTGCTTCATCATCAATCATGTGTTGGTGACGGCGCTTCATCACCAGTGGTTTGTTGGTGATAGTACTTCATCATCACTCGTGTTGGTAACAGAGCTTCATCATCAGTGATGTGTTGGTGACTGTAATGCATCATCAGTGGTGTGTCGAAGACAGTGATTCATCATCAGCAGTGTATTGGTGTCAGTGATTCATCATCAGTGATGAGTTGGTGACAGTGATTCATCATCAGTGATTTGTTGGTACCACTGATACGTCATCAGTAACGTGTTGGTCATTGTGATACATCATCAGTGATGTTTTGGTGACAGTGATTCATCACCAGTAATGTGTTGGTGACTGTGATACATCATCAGTGATTTGATGGTGAACGTGCTTCATGATAAATGGTGTGTTAGTGACAGTGCTTCATCATCAGTGGTGAGTTGGTGACAGTGCTTCATCATCGGCAGCATGTTGGTGACAGATCTTCTTCATCAGTGGTGAGTTGGTGACAGTGCTTCATCATTGGCAGCATGTTTCTGACAGCGCTTCATCATTAGTGGCGGGTTGGTCACAGTGTGTCTTCATCAGTGATGTGCTGATGTTAGTGCATCATGATCAGTGATTTGATGTTGAACGAGCTTCATGGTTAGTGCTGTGTTGTCCCAGTGCGTCTTCCTTAGTGGTGTGTTGGTGACAGTGCTTCATCATCAGTGATGTGTTGGCATCTGTGCTTCAACATCATTGACTTTTGGTGACTGAGCTTCATCGTCAGTGATGTGTTGCTGACATAACTTCATCATCAGTTATGTGTTGGTGACAGTGGTTCATCATCAGTGGTGTATTGGTCCCAGTGTGCCTTCATCAGTGCTGTGTTGGTGACAGTGCTTCATCATCAGTGATGTGTTGGTGACTGTAAATCATCATCAGTGGCGTGTTGGTGACAGTGTATCTTCATCAGTGATGTCTTGGTGACAGTGCTTCATCATCAGTCGTGTATTCTTGACTGTGCTTCATCATCAGTGATATGTTGGTAACAGTGCCTCTTCATCAGTGATGTGATGGTGACTCTAATTTATCATCAAGGTGTGTTGGTGACGGTGCTACATTGTCAGTGATGCATGTGGGAAAGTGCTTCATCATCAGTGGTGAGCTGGCGACAGTGCTTCGTCGTCGGCAACATGTTGCTGACACTGCTTCATCGTTAGTAGTGTGTTGGTCACAATGCGTCTTCATCAATGATGTGCTGATGTCAGTGCTTCATTATCGGTGATATGTTGTTGATTGTGCTTCATCATCACTCATATGTTGGTGAAAGGACTTCATCATCAGTGATGTGTTCGTGACAGTGCTTCATCATGAGTGGTGTGTTGGTGACATTACTTCATCATCAGTGGTGTATTGGTGACAGTACTTCATCATCAATGGTGTGATGCTCACAGTGCTTAATCATCAGTGATGTGTTGGTGACAGTGCTACATTATCAGTGGTGAGTTGGTGACAGTGATTAATCATCAGCGGTGAGTTGGTGACAGTGCTACATCATCAGCGGTGAGTTAGTGACAGTGCTTCCTCGTCGGCAGCATGTTTCTGACAGTACTTCATCATTTGTAGTGTGTTGGTCACAATGCGTCTTCATCAATGAGGTGCTGATGTCAGTGCTTCATTATCGGTGATGTGTTGTTGATTGTACTTCATCATCAGTCATATGTTGGTGACAGTGCTTCATCATGAGTGGTGTGTTGGTAACAGAGCTTCATCATCAGTGGTGTTGGTGACAGTGATTCATCATCAGCGGTGTATTGGTCTCAGTGATTCATCATCAGTGGTTTGTTGGTGACAGTGATTCATCATCAGCGGTGTATTCGTCTAAGTGATTCATCATCAGTGATGTGTTGGTGACAGTGATTCATCATCAGTGATGTATTGGTGACTTTAATGCATCATCAGTGATGTGTTGGTGACATTGATTCATCATGAGTGATGTGTTGGTGACTTTAATGCATCATCAGTGGTGTGTTGGTGACAGTGATTCATCATCAGCGGTGTGTTGGTGTCAGTAATTCATCATCAGCAGTGTGTTGGTGTCAGTAATTCATCACCAGTGATGTGTTGATGTCAATAATTCCTCATCAGTGGTGTGCTGATGACAGTGCTTCATCATCAGTGATGTGTTGGTGACAGTACTTCATCATCGGTGGTGTGTTGTTGACTATGCTTCATCATCACCCATGTGTTGGTGACAGTGCTTCATCATCTGTGGTGTGTTGGTGACGGTACTTCATCATCAGTGGTGTGTTGTTGACTGTGCTTCATCATCAATCATGTGTTGGTGACAGTGCTTCATCATCAGTGATGTGTTGGTGACTGTAATGCATCATCAGTGGTGTGTTGGTGACAGTGATTCATCATCAGCGGTGTATTGGTGACAGTGATTCATCATCATTGGTGTGTTTGTGAAAGTGCTTCATCATCAATCGTGTGTTGGATTACAGGACTTCATCAGCAGTGATTTGTTGGTGACAGTGCTTCATCATCAGTGATGTGTGTTAGTGACAGTGCTTCATCATGAGTGACGTGTTGGTGACAGTGTATCTTCACCACTGACGTCTTGGTGACAGTGCTTCATCATCAGTCGTGTATTCTTGACTGTGCTTCATCATCAATGGTGTGTTGGTGGCTGTACTTCGTCATCAGTGATTTGTTGATGCCACTGATTCGTCATCAGTAATGTGTTGGTCACTGTGATACATCATCAGTGATGTTTCGGTGACTGTGATACATCATCAGTGATTTGTTGGTGCCAGTGATTCATCATGAATGCTGTGTTAGTGACTGTGCTTCATCATCAGTGATGTGTTGGTGTCAGTGCTTCAATATCATTGACGTGTTGGTGACTGAGCTTCATCATCAGTGATGTGTTGCTGACATAACTTCATCATCAGTTATGTGCTGGTGACAGTGGTTCATTATCAGTGGTGTATTGGTCCCAGTGCGCCTTCATCAGTGCTGTATTGGTGACAGTGCTTCATCATCAGTGATTTGTTGGTGACTGTAAATCATGATCAGTGGTGTGTTGGTGACAGTGCTTCTTCATCATTGGTGTGTTTGTGAAAGTGCTTCATCATCAGTCGTGTGTTGGATGACAAGACTTCATCATCAGTGATGTGTTGGTGACAGTTCTTCATCATCAGTGATGTGTGCTGATGACAATGCTTCATCATGAGTGATGTGTTGGTGACAGTGTACCTTCATCAATGACGTGTGTTGGTGACAGTGCTTCATCATCAGTGATGTGTGTTGATGACAATGCTTCAACATGAGTGACATGTTGGTGACAGTGCTTCTTCATCAGTGACGTGTTGGTGACAGTGCTTCATCATCAGTCGTGTATTCTTGACTGTGTTTCATCATCAGTGATGTGTTGGTGACTGTGCTTCATCATCAGTGATGTGTTGATGACAGTGCTTCATCATCAATGATGTGTTGGTGACAGTGCTACATCAGCAGTGGTGTGTTGCTGACAGTGCTTCATCATCGGCAACATTTTGGTGACTGTGCTTCTTCATCAGTGGTTTGTTGGTGACGGTGCTTCATCATCAGTTGTGTGTGTGTGTGTGTGACAGGGCTTCATCATCAGTGGTGTGTTGGTGTCTGTTCTTCATCATCAGTGACGTGTTGTTGACAGTGTTTCATCATCAGTCATAGTTGGTGACAGTGCTTCATGATCAGTGATCTGTTTGTGCTGTCGCTCTTCCTGTGTATGCTCTGGCTGAGCAGGCAGCGGTTCAGCATCTGATGGTGAAAATCAGGTGGATGAATGAGTCCTTTGGGTATAGGAAGGGGCTGTCAAGTTGAAAGCAAAATGTCCATGCTCACACCATCTGCACTTTTCACTATGTACCAAACAGCTGGTTGAAGATTAGATGAGATTTAAGAAGTGGCATAAGATAAAAATATACCATCATTTTCAAAATTGCTGGATGCTACTGGCTGCATCTTTGGTGGTAACATTGATTCAGAGAATCATCTCCTCCGTCGGACTCGGGTAATACAAGTGTGTTTCTTCCCACCATTTCTGCTCCACAGCCTACTGTCTCATGCTTCCTTGATAATCAGAGGACACAGATTTAAGATAATTGGCATAATTACTGGAAGGAGGTAAGGGGAATTTATTTTACATAGCGAGTTGTTATGATGAGGAATGCACTACCTGAAAGGTGGTGGAAGCTAATTCAGTGGTATCTTTCAAATTGAATCAGATACATACATATACTGGAAAAATATGCATTTACAGGGCTATGGGGAACCAACATTGGGCTAATTGGATAACTCTTTCAAAGAGCTGCCACTGTGAAATGGAGCAGAATGGCCTCCTTCTGTGCATTAAAATATTATAATTCTATAAATAACATAGCTTCTCACCTTGTTTTAAATTGTGGAGAATTCCCTTTATAACCTTATTTATTTTTAAACCCAGAGTTTGGACTTTGCTGCTTTTTTTTAAGGGGTACAACTGGGTCGTTTTATTTTCTGCTTCAATATAACAAAAGTGGAAGTCAGCTTTAAAAGCCGGGATGCAAATTCCAAATCAATGCAACCTGAAAGACTGGTGAATTCCAATATCTTGCAGGTCTATTGTCCATTACTACACCTCTAATTATTCTCAATTTCTTTACAGCCTATCCTGTGAATAATCCCAAAACAAGTGAATGCTTTGCCTTCCATGTTTAGCACATGAGAGGGATGCACTTGACAAGCAGTTTGCACCAGCTGTCTGATTAGTTCCTCTCTACATGAGTGTCCCTCAATCGCTTATCGTGTGTGATAGGCAGAAATAGAAGGAAATTCCTACAGGGAGGCTTGGGTGTTCCTAAAAGAAACCACAGAATTTCCTTTGATAGAGAAGATATTCGGTGGGTTCCAGGAGGAGCGAACAAGCCTCTCTGCCAGATCATCCTTCCTGTACTCCTCCCAGGATTTTCTTAACGCATAGACAGAAAAATTTTCCTGATGTGGACAACGTGGCTCTTCTATGCTCGCTTGATCCGGCACCAGATCCAACCATTTTGGGGATCCACAAAGGCATGGATATCTCGTCAAATACACTCCTCCTGACGAGTCTGTGCCCAGGAATACAAGATCTCAGGGAGGCGATGGCGTAATGGTATTGTTGCTGGACTAGGAATCCAGAGACTTAGGGTAATGCTCTGGGGATCCTAGTTCAAATCTCACCAGGGCAGATGGTGGAATTTGAATCCAATAAAAATAATCTGAAATTAAAAGTCTACTTATGACCATGAAATGATTGTTGTAAAAGCCCATCTGGTTCACTAATGTCCCTTTAGGGAAAGAAATCTGTTGTCCTTACCTACATGTGATTCCAGACCCACTTGTAGGTTGACTCTTAAATGCCCTCTGAACAAGGGCAATTAGGGATGGGCAATACACGCTGGCCTAGCCAACGACACCCACATCTCATGAATTAATGAAAAAAAAATCTACCGACACAACTCTCATTGTTGGCAGTATGAAGATGTGCTGAAACTCTGCTGCTCCAAGACCAGTAGAACATATGCCAGTCAGACCATGCAGTTCTATCTGCAGCTGCAAAGTTGGCCAGTTCTTAGAGGCTGATGCAACTGATATTCTCTTACAAACCCCATGTCCCCATAGAGAAAGGGACAAGTTGGAGCTGTGAGGTGTACAGAATGAGTGAACCAGCTCAAAAACCTCAGAAATGTTGGGGTAGGTCCTATGTATCCAGTCTGACTGTGCTAGCCCACCTCACGCCCAAATCTGTCCTGCTGCATGTTAAATTGCTGTGCAAATATACACCATGTGACATCAAGATGCTCTCGTGTAAATGTCATTTTGAGAGTATAGTTCCTGATGCTAAAAATAACATCATGCTGCTTTTGCTCTGGTGCAATCATATCTGCTTCAGCAGCCTGGCTGGCTGACCTCAGCAAAGAGTGTAAGGTCAGCCCCTGTGCCCCTGAAAAGACTCACGGCACGTGGAAAATGTTACCAGAGAGGCAGATTTGCCAGCTGATTAGCTGCAACTTGCAAAATTAAGGGGGAGCTTACTGCAGTTGCCTGGGTTTGGCAGTGTGAAGTGCACAAGGAGTGCAGCACCAAAGACTCCTGTCTTCACCTGCAACTGCTTGGAGGGGTTGATGCAGGAAGCAAAGTGAAGGAAGGTGACTGGTGCTGAGGGGAATCCACCAATGAAATCCCAGCTGGAACATGCACAAATGAAGGACTCTGAATGAATGATGCATAATCCAAAACAGTTTAGTGGCAATAAAGGAACAGCCAATCTCAGCCACAAAGTCACCTTTGTGTATATGTGTTCTCTTCTTTCACAAAAAGGCAAGGACCCAATATAAATATTCATCTGCTGGTAATTGTTTTTAATATAAATGTTTCTACTATTTGCAAAGTTGAAGAACTAAATGTGGATTAATGAACATTTCAGCCCAAGTGACATTGGCATTCCTCCCTTTCTCTCTCTCTCTCATTGCTTGCTACTCATCTTTTCTGTGCTATTCTGAATCACATCGCTGAATGAAGCCTGCTGGTGCAAACACCAGCAGTTCCTAATATTTCAAATATGGGCAATTAAATCAGATACCTTGCTATTCAACCCAAACGGGACCATTTTATTGTACAAAAGATAATCTCTTTCTAATAATTTGCCAATGAGGAAAAATACATTGGATTGAGAATCCTCTTTGTGTTGAATGACAAAAGGAAGAATAATTAGGATTATCTTGGGTCTAGATGAGGGTCAATTTGCAGTAATTAGAAATAATGAGTTAGATGCAGTACAGCTAGATGCATGGTTCAAAGCTATGCCTAGAAAAGCTATGTATTGATCTGCAGTTCACGTAACAAAGAGAAAAGGTCGTTAAATAAAGACTTACACTATCCAGAAAAGCTTATATATTGATTCATGACATTAAATGACTGTTCTGTAAAATGGATAAGGGTTTTATCACATTTGGCAGAACAAAGGGAGTTTTACCCTGTATCGACAACCCCCACACCACCACGCCCCATCATACCTGACTGTGCGCAAATATCTTAAGGAATAGATAGCTTTTCTTAAGTGTAATTCTGAAGTAAAAGTCTAGAATTTACTGTTGGACAAGCATTTTGTTTTAAACAGGACAACATTTTCATTAAAATATCAAGTACAGGAATAAAAATGCAAAAGCATTAAACATTCATCCACTGTCACCAGTAACATAATCATTAGCTTTAAGTGCGTATTTGCAGTGTGTCATGATAAGTAACAAACACTCCTTCAGTCAGATCATACCATGATTTAGATGCAGAAAAAACATTTTTATTTTGGTGCATAAATCACTTCAGTATCAGACATGGGCTTGATGCAGAGTGAAACTCCCTCTCATTTGCTCAAATGTTGCTAGATTTGCTACAGTGTAAAGGTTCCTCTACACTGCAAAGGCCACCGGTTACAGGATACTTAGTAAATCTCTCCCTCAACACTGTCCCATATTATGCTCCAATGCAAATTCCAATTCCAAAATATTTTCCTATATTTTTTATGTTGCCTCCAACCTAGGACCAGATTTTCCAAGAGTCCACATCTCAGTGGGGACCTCATGCAGCAAGTGGGATATTGAAACATTACAGCATTTAGGCCTACAATTTTACAATGAACTGTCCACTATGGGGCAGGCCCTGCTGATGACAGGGGACTTTCAAAAATTCATGCCTTTTATGTCAACAAGCAATGTAATCAAAAAGAACAATTGTTCAATTTAGAACAAGGAGATGATTTTTCTTTTAAAAAGAAAGAGCTCATATTTATATGGCTCTTTCCAACATCTCAGGATGTTGCTCACGATGTTTCTAAATGCTTTACAGCCAATTAGTACTTTTGAATCATGGTTGTAATGCTGGAAATTGCAACAGCCAATTTACACAAGATCCCACAGGTGGCAATGAGATAAGACCAGCTAATCTGGTTTAGGGATGTTAGCTGAGGGATCAATATCGAGTCTTTAGTGTTCAGAGGCAGTATGTCACAAGATGAGGAGAATATCAGGAATTCAGCTGCACCTGATCCGCATGCCACATTCTTATATTTATTAGTATGAATGTATGGAAAACCATGGGTCCGTGAAAGGAGAGATTCGCCACAATTTCTGATTCTGCGGTCTGTTACAGTGATGGAAACACTAAAGAAGAAGATTTATCCCCCAGATCAATCCTGAATGATAAAAGGGCATGGGCTGCTTACAGAAACTGCAAACAGAAAACAGAGAAGATTTAACCTCAGAACTCAACTGTTAGAAGGTGGTGGCTGAAATACTGTGCAACATGGACCTCATTGACAGTAAATATTTAAAATGCAGACAGGTTACAGCACCAATAAAGGAGACAGGAACTCATTTTGTTGTTAACTGTCAACTGATCTATTTTACAGCTCCTGACAGAGTGCAATTTTTTTGAGTCATCTACGCATGCCCTGTAAGGGAAAATCAGTTATCTGATGATTCAATCAAGGCTGACATTTTACAATCAATTGTGAGTGAATGGCCAATGCTGTAAGAACTGTTTATATTCCACATGTATTTGCTAGAACAGGTGTTTTGTTTATATCAGGCAAATAAACGCTTTTGGGTGAGACCACTACAAGAAAGAAAAAAGCAAGGGGCTGAATTTGAAGGCTCATACTGTTACAAATATGAGCTTTGTAAGATTGTAATGTTTTAGGACTGTGTCTTTAATTTAGGATAAAATGAAGGAGATCTTGTGACCTGTTCTGCATTGTGCCTGACACCAAGCCTGGGTGATGTGGTTGTTAAGAATTAATGGAGGGCCAGGTTGTTTTACTGGGAAGAAGGTGCAAGTGTTCACCCTTGTAGATAATAGCAGAAGCACCTGCACTAACAGTGAATAGACTATTAATCTCCAAAGCCCCAGTCAGGCGTTGAGAATGTCAGGTTGTGAATTGTTCTACGTTAAACTAGAATTGGGGTCTTAAGGATGAGTCTCAAGGAAGTCAGCATTTCTGCTTGGATACAAGGCCCATGTGATTCATGTTGCCATGGAGATAGACTTTGAAAGGAGTGGTACATAGGAAGCCATTCTGGGATCAGATTACAAGGTTCTCTTAAAATATATCTGTGAATTTCACAGACAGGGCAGTTTGCCAGGATCTGTAAGAGAAAGAGCATTCACTGCAAAGGAATGCAGGTGGGAGCTCATGCTTGGATTGGAAAGAATTATTTCACAGAGATGTAAAAATGAGCCTGGAGGATTCACCTAGCTTGACCTAGAGGGGGAATCTCCAGCAAAACCCTCACCCTGTAAGATTGCTCTGGGCTTAAAAGTTATCAGGCTGGGAAAGGAAAAAAAGTAAACACTTGGGTGCTAAGAATTATTTTGAAGTGGTTCCAGGAGAATTGAATGTCTACTGAAGGGACAGTGTAAAGTATAACCATGCTGAGGGAGAAATTGGTCATTTTAGATGTTAAAATGAGAAAGTTCTGTTCTGTAATATGGGTTGCCTATAAAAATAGAGTTTAGTTAATGTTGCTATTAATTTGCTTGTTGCAGTAAATGTTGTAAAATTTGAAATCTTGTCATATGATCCTTTAAGTTGGTCACTGGGAATTCGAATTTCTTTTCAAAAGGTCTTGGAGAGCATAATACATACAAGGGTAAACACACAGAGTGGAATTTAATGCCCATTCCTGGAAGCAGGCTGTATTATGGGGGGGGAGATGGGGGTGTTTTTAATCAAGTAGGAAGACACGGGATAGAGAACCCATCACCTTCCCAACTTCCCCAGATTAAGGACCACTTAAGGGCCTCCTAGTGTTGCTGGTATTCTACCAGTGGCGGGCAGTGCCATATTAGGGTGGAGCCCTCTGTTGGGCACAGGATGTCCAAACGGGGGGCCTCTGCCCCTGCCAGCCTGCACACTGGCCCACCAGTGTATACCTTGCGGCTCAACCTAGTATTTACAAGTCAGGTTGTCAATTGTTCTACGTTAAATTAGAATTGGGGTCTTCAACTGATCTATTTTACAGCTCCAGACAGAGTGCAATTTTTTGAGTCATCTATGCATACCCTGTAAGAGAAAATCAGTTATCTGATGATTCAATCAACGCTGACATTTTACAATCAATTGTGAGTGAATGGCCAATGCTGTAAGGACTGTTTATATTTCAAAGTCTATCTCCATGGCAACATGAATCACATGGGCCTTGTATCCAAGCAGAAATGCTGACTTCCTTGAGACTCATCCTTAAGACCCCAATTCTAGCTTAACGTAGAATAATTCACAACCTGACTAGTAAATACTAGGTTGGGCCGCAAGGTATACACTGGTGGGCTAATATGCAGGCTGGCAGGGGTGGAGGGCACCGTTTGGACATCCTGTGCCCAAGAGAGGGCTCCACCAGTAGAAAGGGCCATAGGGAAGACTCTCTCCCCTTCCCCTCCACACCGAGCCCCCTCCCTCTCTCACTGCAGCCAGCCCGGCTGGCCCTAATGAGGGCGCCCCATTTTCCTGAGTTCCGGGGCCTCAATGATTGTTCCCAGGCCTCCTGAAGTTGCAGCACAGGCCACCGTTCCTGGTGGCACTACTGGGATTGGATAGCTGCCGGCTTTCTGATTGGTCAGCAGTTCCTGGAGGCTGGATCCTCATCTGGAAGGTCTGGGAGCCCCAACAACAGGCAGTTAAGTGCTTGATTAGAATTTAATCCCATCAGGGCTCCCAGAAATGACCATGGCAGGGCTGCCACTGGCCTTCTGGCAATGGATGGGGTCACTGGCATGGCTTTTCAATTCAGCCTACACTATTTAAGACAAAATTCTTTTTTTTTTATTCATGGATGTGGCCATCACTGGCTAGGTCAGCTTTTATTTCCCATCCCTAATTTCCCTTGAGAAGTTGGTGGTGAGCTGACTTCTTGAACCACTGCAGTTTATGTGGTGTAGGTACACCTACCTTGCTGTTAGGGAGGGAACTCCAGGATTTTGACCCAGTGACAGTGAAGGAATGGCGATATATTTCCAAGTCAGGATGGTGAGTGTCTTGGAGGGGAACTTCCAGGTGGTGGTGTTCCCATCTATCTGCTGCCCTTGTCCTTCCAGATGGTGACAATCATGGGTTTGGAAGGTGCTGTCTAAGGAGGTTTCATGAGTTGCTGCAGTGTACCTTGTAGATGGTGCACACTGTTGCTACTGTGCATCGGTGATAGAGGGAATGAATGTTGAAGGTGGTGGATGGGGTGCCAATCAAACAGGCTGCTTTGTCCTGGATGGTGTCAAGTTTCTTGAGTGTTGCTGCAGCTGCACTCATCCAGGAAGTGTTCTCCGCCGATGCTGCCAGACCTGCTGAGTTTTTCCAGGTAATTCTGTTTTTGTTTTACAAAATATTTCTGTATTCTGCTGGTAAAATCAAAGCATTTCATTGGAAGAAGATACCACTGCTAACAGCCAATAGCCAATATTTTTCCCTCAACCAACAACACCAAAACAGATTAGCTTATTGTCACATTATTGTTTGTGGCAGTTTGCTGTATGCAAATTGCTGCTGCATATTCCTACAGCAGTGGCTACAATGCAAACATACTTCATTGGCAAAGCCTTCTAGTTGTTAGCTGTGTTCCCAGGTATTTAAAGCCAAACCACTACAAATGCTTTACCTGAATTAACTTTACCAAAATTCACATGATCTTGAAAACATAAATTAGGCTATCTCAAGTTCTCTTCTTTTGCAAAGAGTATGGGCCTGATTCCCTTAACTTTACTACCTAATATACATTCCTGAAACTGAAAAATCTGAGAAACAGCCTCTGTAATCTGAAAGGCAATCATATATCTGCTATCATTGGCAGCCAGAATTTACAAAGCACTCCAGTAATAGTCAGATTAAGGCTTCATACAACAACAGTAGCTTTAATTCTATGACACCTTTAACAGAGTAAGTCTACCAATGTACATTATAGAGGATAAAAACTGAGGGGTGGGATAATCACTGAGCCACAACAAGATAATAATTAGGTGAGATGACAGAAAGTATTGTTGAGGAAATGGGTTTTTTGGTGGTATTGATAGAGGAGAGAAGTCACAAACTGAAGGATTTAGCAAGGGATTTCCAGAGAACAAGACAAGAGGGTATGCAAAGAGCAATGTTTAGTAGAGATGATACTGAGTGTTGTTTTTTTTTGTCTGTAATGAACGGACTTCTAATGCAATGCTAACAATGATACCATTTCTTTCACTTTGCTGTTCACCATGAATCATAATAACATTGAAAACAACGACCAATGTAACTGAGGAGGTACATTACAAAGACTGTTTGTGGAATTCCAAACTGTTTGAGCTGATTTGCTTGGTCAAAAGTGCACTATTTTGTCATGCAGTGTGTACAGAGTAATAAAGTGCAATTGGTGAGTTACATGGTAACTGGTCAATTGCACCATTCTCATTATGCCATGAGCAACGGGACTGAAGCTCAAATAGTTTGGAAAGCGGAATACTGCGGATGTTGGAAATCTGAAATAAAAACAGAAAATGCTAGAAATACTCAGCAGGTCTGGCAGCATTTGTGGAGGGAGAACCAAAGGTGATTTTTCAGGTCACTGAAACTTAATACCAGCTCTTTTACCTCCTCTCTCTTCACTGTCCAAGGCCCCAAATACTCCTTCCAGGTGAATCAGAAATTTACATGTACTTCTTTTAATTTAGTACACTGTGTTCACTGCTCACATTAATGAGGTCTTCTCTACACTGGGGAGACCAAACGCAGATTGGGTGACCACTTTGCAGAACACCTCCGTTCAGTCTGTAAGCATAACCCCAAGCTTCCAGTGGGCTGCCATTTTAATTCTCCACCTTGCTTTCATACTGATATCTCTTTCCATGGCCTGCCACAGTGTTCCAGTGAAGCTCAACGCATGCTCGAGGAATAGCACCTTATCTTTCAATTAGGAACATTACAGCCTTCCAGACTCAACATTGAGTTCAACAATTTCAGACCGTGACCCCATTTTATTTCCTTTTTGATTTTTCTCTTATTTTTGTTATCTGAGAGCAGAACTCTTGCTCTATAGGCACAGCTTTTGTTTCTATGTTTTTTTTTTTGTCTCATCACCATTCCCTTTGGCCCTGTAGGACTAACTCTTCAGTCTTTCAATCGCTCCTGTCTTCCACCCTATCATAGACCGTCCTTTATCCTTGTCCCACCCACCCCTTGCTCAAAACCTATTACATCTCCAATTTTTTCCAATTCTAATGAAAGGTGATCAAGTTGAAATATTAACTCTGTTTGGCAGATGCTGCCTTAAATAGTTTGGAATGAATTGATTTACAAGATTGATCACTTTCTTAAACTCACTGCTAGGTATTCATTATTTTTATAACATGTAACTTATTTGGGAAAGTACTTTTATTTGGCAGTTGTGTTTTCTGGAGGTGGATGTAGAGAAAGGCATCATAAAAGCAGCGTGCGAGAGGCTCGGTGTATTAGTGGTATATGTTGTCCTATACCTATAGCTATTATAGTACAAATTATGCAAAGAAATACAGCACACAATGTTCATAATGCTGTGAGGAGGATTGAGTCTGGAATGGCTTTTAAACCTGTCCACTCAAGGACAAAGTTGCTTTTTGGGGAAGTATTTTGCACTTTAACTTCAGGGACCAAGGATTAAATCCAGTTCAGGCTAATGTGAAGAAAGTTTCTCTCTGATTGATGAACAAAGTTAGTAATCTGAATCTAATTGCTGGTGATTCAAAACCACAGGAGGAAATGACTCGCATCACGATCACTAAATTAGCACTCACAGTCAACAAAAAAAGCAATGACTTGATGTAAGACTTTATGCAAGACTCCTCCTGCAAGAGAATGTTTCCACGTCATTTACAAGGAGCAAGAAATGGGAAGAATTAAAAGGGGTAGTGTTGTGTTTCAGGTTCGGTTAGTGTCTTATTGATGAGATCTTGAGCCTTGTATGTTTAAACATGAGCCATTTATTGGTGATCCTTAATGATGTACAGATGCCAGTTACTGCCATGCCTGCTCCACAGGCAGGTTCCTTCTAGACTGTTCTCTGAGCCTATTACCATGTGGGTCTATACATCACACTGTGGGCGGTGCGTTTCTCCAGTCCATGTTAACCCTTGCTCTGCTGACAATGGCATGCAGGCACACACAACAGGAAGCAATTGGAGAAAGCCTTTTCCAAGACTTGTGAGACAAAGGAGAGGTAAGTATAAAGCGAAGTGGTTTAGGGAAACAATTTTAAGGCACAGAAGTGTATTGACTGACAGATCAGCCTCCAGTTGTGGGAAGGAGTGGGAACTGAATGGAAAGCCAACATGAGACGAGTAGAGATTATGGGCTAGGAATTTCCTGGGGAAGATCTTTCAGCTAAAGTGAAACAAGACTGTGGAAGAAATTGAAAACAAGGGTAAAAATGTGACAAGTACAGGGATGATGCTGATGGTGTGTTACAGATCACTTGGGGAGTCCAGTGCTGTGGCAACATGCACCTTCACATGCATGTTGGTGTCCAGAGCTATGGATAGTGATGGTAGAGGCTCATACTTTCTTTCCATCGCATGGCTGACCATGAATCTTTTCCGCTCTTACCACCTGACATTGGCATGTGTTGAAAGGATTTGCGGATTGATAATCAATCTATTTTAGCCACCTTATGAATTCACTTTCCTTGGTCATCAAGTCCTGGGGTGGGACAGAAACCCGAAGCTTCAGACTCAGAGAAAGTACCCATTGCGCCAAAAGATCTCCTTACAGGGGTGCTAGGTGCACAGTAATTGTGCAAGAGAAGACTCAAGCTGCAGGTTGTTGAGCTGACTGATATTTATGGAAAGAGGAGCAGGTGGCAAAGAGAGCTATCCAGTTTTGGAGATCCTGCAGGTGTGCACTAGGGTTTTGGTATCAGAGGGAGTGAAAACGAGTATACGTGGACAATGTACCAGAGTTGGATAAGTAAAGTTGGTCACTAGATTTCTAGTGAGAACATCAGCTCAGGGTTGAACAGAACACTGAGATTGGGCATTATACTGTTCAGCCTGAGTGGGCATTCAGGGAAGAATGACGGAGCTGGAGACAGATACACCATAGATTTCGATGTATTAGTTGACCTCTGAAGCCTCAAAAAATCTTAGACGCCAAGTATATAAGTGAACAATCAGCATGGATATGGGCGGATGCCATTTCGAAATGTCATCAGCAACTAACACAAAGAGTGGGTGCGTCTTAAACTCTCACATATCTTTGCAATATAGCCTGTATCACCTGCTTGATCCCTTTCACCCAGTCATAAAGTACCAGTAAGTGAAACATGCATATGTAGATTGAAAAATTGAAGCTGGCTACTAATGCGAGTATAGCATGTCATGGCTGAGAACCCGAGGTCGCCTTATATGTCGAGTATAGGCAAAAACATATTTCTTGGGACCAGAAAAACGGGATAATTTTATATGCCAGGTTGACTTATTTGATATGGTTTCTGATATGTGATCTTTGTCACTTTAAAAACTTTATTCTATGCTTGTCATGGTACAAGATCTTATTGACAGGAAATAGAATGCTTTTCCTTTGAAGTACCTGGTGACAGTTCAAATACACTCCATTAGTTATAGGACTGTACCACTAGCTGATGGCACAAGTACTAGGCATCACAGATCTAAGGTTTTTTTAAGATTCTTTCATCGGATGTGGGTGTTGCTGGCAAGGCCATCCCTAATTGCCCTTGAATTGCATGGTTTGCTACTGCATCGCTTTGGGTCTGGAGTCACATGTAGGTCAAACTAGGTAAGGATGGTAGATTTTCTTCCCTAATGGACCCTTGATGACCACTTTTACTGAGACTAGTTTTATAGTCTAGATTTATTAAATGAACTCAAATTTCTCTAGTGCCAGGGTGAGATTTGAACCCACAACTCCAGAGCCTAGGTGTCTGGATTACCAGCCAATGACATTACCACAACACCACCATCTCCCAGCTTTGGGCAAGAGATGCAGTGGGGAATGTAAGGAAGAACTATTTTTACACAGTGATTGCTAATGATCTGGAACTCGCTACCTAGAAGAATGGTGGAAGCTGTGTTTGGTGGTGGCATCTCACTAGAGGTGGTGGAAATGGAGGAGGAAGATCCTTTAAATGTAGAGGCTGGTAGGGTGGAAAGTGAGGACAAGGGGATCTATCACGGTTCTGTATTACAACCATTACTACTCCCTTTGCCTTTTGTTCCATGACATCTTTGTTGTTTAATCTCTTGGGCCCTCTACCCTATCCCAGACCTACTCTTTTGTTCTTCCAGCCCCTCCCCCTACTCAGCAGCATAAAACCCATCATATTCCTACCTCCCTTCAGTTCTGAAGAAGACTCACGTTCGAATCGAAACATTAATTCTGTTTCTCTCTCCACAGATGTTGCCAGACCCGCTGTGTATTTCTAGCATTTTCTGTTTTTATTTCAGATTTCCAGTATCTGCAGTAAGAGTTCAAAAGGAAACTGGAAGAGCACTTGAGGGAAATAAACTTGCAGGGCCATGCAGATAGAGCGGGGGAATGGGACTGACTGGATTTCTCAATGGAGAACTGGCATGGACTGGATGGATTAATGGCCTCCTTCCATGCCAGAAAGACTTTATGGGCAGAATTTAATCAGTGGCGTGCTGTTCTTGATGGTGGAACCGGAACAGGGCGCCACTTCTGCTTTCATGTCGGGAGCCAGTGCCCACATCACGATTCATATGAAAATTTAAAGAAACACGTGCAAATATGTGGCGCGGGTGCTTTTCCATTGGAGGATCCCGCCAGGAAGTAACAGTTCAGCAGGTACTTGTGGTCTATCAAACAGCTGCTTGAATAAGCAGGGATGACTGTGCATCAAGGCCATAGATTCTCTGCCCACCTCCGTTCATTTTGCATTTTAGTTAATTCTCTTTTGCAGGTTAAATGCAAATTAATTGGCCTTTTGGAGACAGGCTGGGAGGTGTGAGGGCTAACTGCTAGAGGAAGGTGTCAGGAGGGGACCCAGTTAAGGGTCACTACTCACTCCAACAGGCATTTTGCTCAGGTTGGGAGGGCCCGCTGCCATATGGGAAGACTGCCGAGGAGGGGGTCCTTTATAGGTGCTGCATGGCCCACAGCGGGTCACCCACCACTAGGTGGCAACAGCACTGTCAGCACACCCCAATCCCCCTCAACTGCACCCTGTCCTCCCAAAAAACTTACCTGCTCTTTGAGGGCACCTCACCAATGAGGCACTGTCATCCTAGAGTTGCAACCTCAGGACTGGCCACTGCTGACGGCGGCGCTGCTGAGGCCGCTCAGCTGCTGGCCTTCTGTTTGGCCTAGCAGCTCTTGTGGGGATTGGGGGGTTGGAAGCGAGGGGATCTGCAGGCCTCCATCCCCAGTTGGATGCCCAGCCCCTGCTGCAGCTTCTTAATTGGCTACCACTGGCAAAATGCCACCCCAGGGTCCTGCCATCAGCTGGAGCGGTGTTGTCTCCCGTCTTCATCCCCAGCAGCTGAACTTCAAAGTTTCCCTTGAAAATTCAGTCCCTATGACTCTGTCTCAGCACCAGGTATCGTCCCAAACTAAATGGAACATTCTTTGCTTGTCGCGGCGTGATTATTTTCTGTTTCCCATTCCAGCTGCCTCTGGCCTCTCGGAATGAGATTGTCAATTTACTGCCAATTAAGAAAATTAGAGGCAGTTTGATGTTATGAGCCCAGGCCACAAGTAAATGATTAAGACCAAACAAACTCATAAATTTTACCATTTATGTTCAATTTGAATATATAACTGTCACAGTAGCATTTTAGTCAATATAGACCTACTAGCTTTAGATGTCTCCTGTGATGGCCTACCCATGCAGTCGGACACTGATCCCAATTATCACTTCCCATCAATTCCATGAATGCATTGACTCAAGTTTACCTTTAGAATGCAATTTAATGAATACTTGAAATTCATTGCAAAGATGTGATCGCCTGGAACACATTTCACTTGGTTTCTGTCACTATATATTAGATAAGATAGTTATTAAAGTTAATAAGGAATAATGGAGGGTGTGTATTGCTAGCGGACTGATACTACTTTTTGAATCTTTTCTCCCTGTATCTCTGAATCAAATGAAATGTGCACCCACTTTAAACTAACCTGAAATACAAACAACATTGTAATCCTTTGCTGCTGACCTTCCTGTTTGGAGTTCTTTTTTTCTGATTCTGGTAAAGTAGAATCTCAATTTTTCCCACTCGCCATCATCTGTAAGAATGTTCTTGCTAATCAGGGTTTAGTCTTACATAAAACAGGTAAAATGTAAGAGGTTATTTTGATTTGTCTTTTCAAGTGCTGGGTTCTTGATCCAGCAGACCAGCTGGGTAAGTAATTTTATCGAGGTGTCAAATATCTGCTCAAATTTACTATCCATGCTATAGCATCCTTTGCTATTGGGCTTCAAGCCTGGAGACGAGAAGTCCTCGAGGTTTCAGGCTGGGGGATCACCAGGAGTCAGAGCTGGTTCAGAGTCTGGAGACCAGTGGGATTCAGGGCTTTGGTCGGGAGACCAGTGGGAGTCAAGCATTAGTTAGAAAATCAGTGAGAATCAAGGGTTTGGTCAAGGGACTATTGGGAGCCAGGGGATTAGTCAAGAGATCAGTGGGAGTTAGGGAATTGGTCGGGAGATCAGTGGGAGCCAGGGACTTAGTCGAGAGATCAGTGGGAGCCAGGGAATTGGTCGGGAGATCAGTGAGAGCCAAGGAATTGGCCGGGAGATCAGTGGGAGTCGGGGTTCAGGTTGGGTCCAGCAGGATCAAAGCTTTGATCAATAAACTTGTCGGAGTTGACGTTTCAGGTATGGAAACCACTGAGTGTCAGGGATTTGCCCAGGTAGCCATTGTAAATTAGGCAACCAGTAGTTTTTGAGGGAATAAATCACTTTTTAAAAAAAATAGTAAAACTTGAGTTTTATCTGCGTACACTGAAAAGCTGATTAGGTGAAATAAATAGATCAATGAGAGCTGTCAGAACAAGTATATGGGGACTTTATTATCCAACAATTGCTACAATCCAGTGCTGTCAGACATCAATGCTCCAAGTTATCTTTGATCAGAGGCCTTCTGTGTTGCTGTGCATTCCTTCATTGCCAAGAATAAAAATGTCTATGTAAACTTTGAAGACAAAATAACATGTAAAATTGCCTGCCCCTTCTTCTACCCCAGTATCCACTTCAGCACTGAAATGAGGATGGTGCCAGGGAAGGGGGAGTTGTAGGGAAATTATGTGATAATTGACATCAGTATTTCTATTGACCACACAGTAACTTGATTTTCAAACTGCCCCAATCTCAGCAACATTGTGAGCTGGGTGAGATGGTGCTAATGGCATCATAGAGCCTAGACCCGCATGTCAAAATGTGGTTTCCCTGGGTACCTCTGAAGACTCTAGCCTGGAATCCACAGCAGCAACATGCATGGCTGTCATTTATGCTCTGGACACTGGTAACAGTGTTTGCATGCACTGGTGCAACTCATCATTTTCCATGCAGTAAAATCTAGTCTGTTCACATTGCAGGGTGGAGTCCATAGCTATGCTATCCGAGACTATTCCATAACCAACTGAAGGGGAAGCTGTGTTCAGCTGGAATGGTAACATCCCTGTTCCCTCCACAGATAAGTGACCTGCCGATTGTTTGCTGCAACTTTTACTCAAGGGGAAGTAGACCTGATATTACAAATAATTGCAACACCTGAGATCTCCATAGAGTCTGGCTCTGCTGCAGATGTTCCTGTGGCTAATGATTATCAAAGGGGCTTTGCAGATTTGGAAGGAGAGCTTGTGAAGCTCAGTTCTGTATGTTGGATGAAGAGATAGTTCAGAGAGTGAGAGGCTCATAAGGCCATGCCTAGGAGACAGTAACATAACTATGTGAAACTGGAGTGGTGTGGTAATGGCACATATTGTATGTGTTGTTTTGACTAATTAAGGAATGGCTTGACAGAAGTCTTGCACTTAATTGGGTTTGGTATTCATGGCAGTGAGGTTTGTACTATTTTTAAATTAATGAAGTTTTATTGTTCATTCATCACATGCAAAAATTAAATGCATAGAGATTGCCATTGGCTGTTGCTAAGCAACGTGGATGCCTTCTTTGCATAGTTAACAATAATACTGTTTTGTTTTCTGGATAGCGAGTACGGATGATTTGTTATTTTTAATTTGGTTTTTAGTTGCTGGGCTGAGGGTAGCACACATACAATAAAGCAACACTCACAATGATTCATCAATATGCTGCAGCCTTGACTCTCAATTGCCCCAAATTCTATAATCTGCCTGACTTAAAGTTACATTGTGTGGGAGAGAATTTTAGCTGAAGTCTTTTAACCGTGTGTTATGGAATCTCACAATTGCTATAGTGTGTGAGATAGCCTTGGGAATGTCTCACAGAATATAAAGCTGAGTTCTTAATAAAGATCATTAAATTATCTTTTACATTACGGCGAATTGAGACAAGTATAATACCTCTCTTGGACACAATATGTGGTTGATTTCACTGATCGGCAAAAAAGCAATTTTCTTCCCAAATAAAGAGTTATTCAAACAAGGAAATGCTTTATCACAAATCGTTCTTGAGGTAGAGGGCAGGATTTTCCTTTCAGGGGTGGGAAACTGATGTTGGGACCATTTCAGCATCCCGATCCTGTCACTGGGGGGAGCAGTCACCAACCCCGATTTTGATGGGGCTGCAGCCTTAATAGGCTTGATGATGGTTTAAAAGAAAGGGAGGTGGGACTACATTTAAACCCACAGCAGCAGCCATTACTGTAGTTTCTGTTTTACCCTTTGAATCGCTTGTTGAACTGCTGATAGAGAATGAGAGGCACAAACCTAGAGGCCCTCCACTTGAGGCAGTGAGGAAGAGGAAGGAGATCCTTTTCCAAGAGGGTGACAGGAGGAGGCCGACCTCCCCGACCGAGCAGCAGGTAGCTGACACAGTCAGCAAATGGAGTGTAGTCTAGAAATTGGGTCCAGTGTTGTCGACATTGTCATTCCTCGAAATGATGATGACGTCTGCAAGGTTTCATGATTTGTGTGTTCTCAGGTGAGTCAGAAAGCCAATCCTGAATCCATTCCACAGGTCTTTGAGTAGAGAGGAAAAGAGTTGCTCTGCGGAAGGGTGTGGGGCATCGAGGGGGTGGGGGTGCTTTCTTGAGCCAGGGTTCTTGCTCTCTCTCTCCGCCTGCTTTCATTGCTTCCCCACAGCAGAGTTTGTGTGGTCAGCTTCTCCAGCACCAGAGGTGCCATTGGTAGGTGACCCAAGCCCCACTGCCATGTAGGAGAGCGGTGACAACATTGTAGACTAAAGCCTTTGTCCTCTTATGGAGACCTCTGTTGTTGAAAACCTGGTTGCACAATTTTTGGAAGGCTGCGCTGGCACAGCTCATTCTGGATCTCCTCTTTGATGATAACTTCTTGAGAAAGATAGCTGCCAAGAAATGAGAGGTGTTCAATGACTTCTAAAGCCTCACTATCCATAACAATGGTTAGAGATGTAGGTGTTTGTCCAGTGGCAGCGTGGAGGGGTTGAGGGAGCTGATGGAGGATTTTGCTCTTGTTGATACTGAGTAAGAGACCAACCCTTTTCTGTGTGGAGTTGAAGATGTTGAGGGTGATCTGAATGTCGCTTGCAATGTGGATACAACTGCACAGTCCTTGGGCTGCAGCGTCACCTTAGTCTTGGTTCTCAATCTGTTGAGGTTAAAAAGCTTTCTGTTAAGTTGAAACTTGCATTTCAAGAGGTCAAGAGAAACAGTGTCAAGCGTAAGAAGAGGTTCAATAACTTTATTCACTTTGGTAAGGTTACTGCAACACCTAACCCTCAGGACAAGCCATTGGGTATTCAAACTCCAGCAGACAGACCAGTTGAGGAGCCTGACAGCATATGTTGCTCCTGAACATGGGAGGGCTGTGTGCCCAGCAAAGCCTGGGAGAGGGGTGTGCACAAGGTGCAAAACACTGGGGCCTGTACTCCAGGGGGGCCCAGGCTCACAATACTGAAGATGGTCAAAGAGACAAACGGATAATCCATTGGAAGGGGGAGTCGCATGTTTATTGCTGGCAGATTGCGCTCAGAATGTTTACATTTAATTTTTGGAGAATAAAAACATTTAGAAATTCAAGGTAATAAATACTCCTGAACTGAACTCCTTTCTCATATGAAATGAAGGCAATGGATCAGTGAACGGGCAGTGATGAGCTCACATGCCAGTTAGCTCACAGGCGCCAGTTGACAATTGGTAGTGACAGAGGTCACGTGTTTAGCAGCAGAGGGCGGGGTGATAGGGGATCATGTATTGCGGGACTGTGGTTGGTGATTGGTTGTGATGGGGACCATGTGTTAAACAGCCAGTGGTGGCAACATGGATCACTTTTTTGTGGGACTGTGGTTGGTAATTAATGGCGAAAGGGTCACATATGATATTGTAGAGTACCTCACAGGCTGCAGTTGATAGTTGGAGGGGGTCATATATTGGGCGGGATGAAGTGCCAGGAGCTGCTGGGGTTTGAGGGGAGGGGAGGGGGGCGTGGGCCGGTAAAGATCAATGGAGGGAGTGGCAGAAGAGCAGATCGGAATCAGTCTAGGTGATATCAGTCATCCCACACATTACCAAGCTGTGTGAATGTGTCCCCTGTTCAGCCGGTCCTGGAGCAGGGGTGGGTAGGACTGGCAGGTGTTTCTATCCTGCAATGGCTCCAGCTGGTGTTAAAAGGTGGGAAGATTAGTAAGGCCACCAGTCCACTGCCTGTGGCTTCAAAGCCCCTCACTCCAGGACAGAGCACCTTCAGATTAAAGACATGCCTTCTGTACCACGTGGGCAGAGGTAGTGCTAAACCAAGGTGCCATTTCCCTCCCTTGCTGCTTCAGCTGGAGATTAAAGATTCCATGGCCCCTGTTTGAAGAACATTTCCTCAGTGCAACAACCAACATTACTCTCTTTGGACTCACATCATTCCTCCCACTCCCCTTCACTCAACCTCAATAATTAAAGTAGGGGGCATAAACGGCCCAGAAACAGGAGTAGCAAAAGGGCCCTTGATTTCTCTCCCAGACCCTGGTGCCCAGGGAACTATGGACTCCTCAGCAAGGCTCACAGGCAAATGCTGTTGGGGATCTGCCATAACGGATACAAGCTCTTTCTTCTGTATGTGAATTGTTGGCATTAGTCAGGGAGACCAGCAATGTCTGATCTCTGTTATTGTTGTCCTCCCAGAAGGAAGGGGTACATAATGCTCACGAGAGGACCCAGACAGGAGGAGGGGTTCCCTACATGTACCAGCACATGTCATGAAGAGATATTAATGTTTATAATGTTATTGGAAATTATTTTAAATTGGACTTGTAGCAGGGTCTTTGTCTGTGTGTGGCTTAATTGGATTAAAGCCAGCTAGTCTGGGTGCTTTGATGTACAATAGTTTTGAGATGTGAATAGTAAGGTAGAGGGTGCATTTGCATTTTGTTGAAATAAATTATTTAAAGACTGGGGGTGAAATCGTGCACCTAGCTAGGAGACACCAAGCAATATGTTTACATTACTAATAAAATTGGTACTATGAAAGGGGTTTTATTGTTAGAAGAGGTGGAGTTCAAAGGGCCTGGTGATGCAAAGAGAATTTACATTCAAAGGAACGCCTAGGTATATACAGAAAAAGGGTTTTGTGTGGAAGTCAGACACACGCAAGAGGCATCTAAGCAGCCTGTAAGCCCTACAACTGTCTGCAAAGGAAACAAATTAAAAGGAACCTCGTTTTGAACTCGTAAGATAAAACGTGCTTTGCTTGGTATCTACTTAAAGTCTATGGGTTATTGTTGCCTTGGGGAAGATTACCTGGGAGTGATTAATTTGGGGATTTGTTTAATAGTTATTAAGAAAGTAATTTGTAGACATGTGTACTTGTTTAATACCTTGTAAAATTAATAAATGTTTAAGTTAATTCATATAAAAAACATCTGGAGGCTTGATGGTTTCATTCCTGAATTCAGAGTTGCATACATACATAACCAATTGAAAATATAGGTTACGACAATTATTTAAAATTTCCCTCTGGGAATTTAAACAACTCAGCCTTTACCAACTGCTGTGTCATAACACACAGAGGAAGATGCCATGAAATCGCCAGGGTCACTGACAACCAACAGGGGTGAGATGGCTATCCCTGGTGGAGAGTGTGAATACAAACTTAGGGCCCAACTACTTTGGGAAGCCTTGGGAGAGGCTTCTGCTCTCCAAGGCTAAATGTCATGATCCCTTCTTATGTCTCCCTCAGGTTCTGAATTCCAGGGGCAACAACTGACTCTGCCCCATCACCGAGCCATAGCAGACCATAGAACAAACACCGTACCACCTTACAAACACACACTCCCCTAGCACCAATAAAGGTCATCTTGGTGGGTCCTCCCACGCAATTAGAGAGGGTGGCACTGGGTAATGAACATGGCACTAGTGTGCAGGAGGAGCTGGCAGAGGCAACTGTGTGCAATACCCCATGGAGGATGGAGGACAGAGCTCTGCTCAGCTGGGGGAAAATGCAGGACCTATAGGGTCACAGGAAAGGAGGCTTTACTTAGATCTACAATATGAGATGTGCTCCCCATGTTAGAATTCCAGTCTTGGGCTGAGAACAGAGGAATCCATTCAGCTCATGTGTGCTACCACAGCTCAGGGCTTGGAGCACATGATTGTGCTCCATTGTGAGAATGGTCAACCACATGGAGAACCACATGTGATCACACTCAGAGCCCATGTGCACTGACATACAGAATGCATGGTGTACTATGTAGCCTTGACCAGTTAGTGGGCCTGATGGCACAGGGATGTTTGTGCCCAACTGGTCCTCCCCTCCAACAATCCAGAGTGCCAGCCAAGCGCTGAGGCAGTTACCAAGAAGAATGAGGGTGGCACCCTTGATGGGGTGCCATTATCATCATCGTTATCAAGGGTCCATGTAGCGTGATGGTGAAGCCTCTGGGCAGATGTGCATCCTTCATTGGCAGTAAGACTTTACACCTTCCAGGCTGCATTTTCAATGGGTGTGTTAGCACACATCATTCAGAGTGAGCTCCAGATGATGCCATTCCTCCCAGCTCAGAGGGGCTCAGTCAAAAACAGCCTGAATTAGATTATCCGATATTTACATAATCCTGATGAAATCCTCAAGCCCCATGCCAGGCCTGACCATCTCCTCGTCCAAACAGGGCACCTCATTGTCCTGCATCCCTCACCTTGCTCTTCCTCCCCTTTTTCCATGTCCTGCTCCTCTGCTTTCGATGAGCTGAGTCCTTCCAGAGTCTGACTCTCTAAAACATTCACGCCTCTCTGGAGGACCATGTTATGGAGAATGTAGCAGACGACCAATAATGAGTGAGATCCTCGCAGAAGAGTATTGCAGAGTGTTACCAGATCAGTCCAGACACCGGACTCACATCTTCAGGAGCTTGACAGCCTGCTCAATGCTGATACTAGTGCGCAGATAGCTTTGATTATAACACTCGTGTCCTTTTGTCTCAACCTCTCACAGAGGGATGAGTAGATAAAGATAACGCTTGTCCCCTGGGACCTACCTACACCTGAATCAGGGTTGAAGTGAAGGGCCGTAGCAACCTGGACTGGCAGGGAATGAAGAAGTCAAGACAGCTGCCAGGAAAGCAAGCACACAAGTGGAGGAAGCTCTTGTGGTGCTGACCAGCTCAACACTCAAGAGAGTGGAAGCCCTTCCTGTTGATGGATCTCGTATGGCCTTTATGGCCATATGGGTGCACCTGGGGGAATCCAGCAATGTGGTAAACCCCAATCTCCCTGTCCCTGCGATGCCACTTCTGTTTCGAACTGAATAAACAGTTCTTGCAAATTGTGCATCAGTAACCTGCGAGATGCAGTGGTGTATAGCTGTTTGCGAGATGCCACCAAGGTCAACAACTGATCCTTGGAAGGAGCCAGAAGTGAAGAGGTTCCAGGCCACAATGATACTGGCTGGTCATGGTGAGTAGCACTATCAGGTGTGAAGTCTTTGGCAGAGGCACAAATCTCTGTGACCATGTGGAAACTCCCAGTCTCGTGTAGCACTCGTTCTCAATGATCTCAAGGTAGCTTCTTCACCAGTAGACCCTGTGCTGAGGATCTGGCTCTATGTCCTTCCTGGCCACCTTCCCGCTCCTCTGTTTTCCCGATGCCTGTGGCTGCTTCCTTACTGTGGAGGCGTTGCTCCTCCTCGCCATTGGACCTGAAATCTGAGAGTTGTGCCCCTACTAACAGCTGCTGCCTTCCATGTGGCCAGCTGGCATCCCTATTGTGTTTGGCAGCCTTTCCCCCTCTTATGACTCTGACGATACCAGTAGGGTGACGACACACTGCAACTGCCTGAACACTTACAGGCCACTCTCCCTTCACCCTGCACGAACCTGATGGCACCCGTGTGCTCATGGCCAAGTCCATCTCTGTGTCATTCATCTTTTCATGGAGTGTACCCAATTTCCCTGGCTGGCCATGACTGGTACTGTGTAGCGTGTACACTGTGTATCCACCACACTTCACCTGGTCTTCCCTAGACAGCACATGCGGCCTGCGTGTTGCCATCAAAGTCAGAACATAGCTCTCAGTGAGCTCTTTAACTAGTTTAATTAATCAGGGGGGTTCTCCAAGCCACACTTCCACCTCCCTCCCCAACCACCCACCCCAGTGAAATTCGCCAGGCAGGGAATGGCACTGGGAATCCAGCACACGACCACGCCAATGTTTTCACCCCGCACTCGCCTCCTGGTGGGAACTAAAAATTCAATTCAGAGACTATGACAGAATTTCAAATGCATTTGGGCCAGGATATTTAGGTCTGCAAGTGGGGGACGGGGCCCGTTTTATGATGTTGGATGACGTCAGGTGGAACTCCCGACGTTACCCCATGTCATTAACATTTTCAGGTCAGCGAGGGCGCAGCTGAATCAGCTGTGCCCCCGCCATCCTGTCAACAGCGGCCTATTGAGACCATTTAAAAAGTAATTGAGATACTTAATGGACCTGCCCGTCCAAGCTTAAGGTTGGCAGGCAGGCCGGGAGCCCTAGCGGGCTTCAGAAAAAGCATGAAACCTCATCCACAGGTGGGATGCGGTTTCATGAGGATTTTTAAAATTTTAATAAATGTATGCTTTAAAGTGATGGTCATGTCCCAACTCATGTGACAGTGTCACATGAGGGGACATGTCAGGGAAATTTTATTTTTGCCCACTCACCATTTTTAAATTTGGCGTTGATCTCCCTGAGGCAGCACTTAGCCTCAGGGAGATGAACGCGCCCCTTTCGTGCGCATGTGCGAAAGAGCACACTCTTGGCTGAGGGAACACCACCCCTCTCCCCCACCCCCCAAACCCGCACAGGGAGCGCACAGCGCTTCCTGGCGGACATCATGCTGGGGAGACCTTAATTGGCCCGCCCATGCAAAATGGCACAGTGCCCCCAATCGGGGGCACCGATCGGAGGTGTGTCCACCCACGTCTGCTCCAGCATTTCCCCCCAACGGGACAAAATTCTTCCCTTGAATTTTTTTCAAAGAGCAATGTGAAAAGATATGGGGAAAGGACAGGAAAATGAGACCAGAGTAGATATTTCCAGCTGAAGAGCCATCTAACCTAGTCCCACGCTGGCAGAAAGGCAGATAGGCAGAAAGTCCTTTATGTGCCACATCTCCATGAACTTGGATATGTATTGCTCAGTCACTAAGCAGGTTCCTTAGGTTTGGCTTTCTATCTGGTGAATGTTTATGTAAATCCTGCAAACAGGGGCCAGGATCGATTTGATTAGAATGCTGAGATTGGGGCTGGATATTTAGAATGGCAAGCAGGTAACCCATTTAGGCTAAACAGATTTAAGACTCCTTTACCTCACTGACTGGGGTTTCCAGGCCAATGTGGTGGTATCAGACCAATTTTCATGTAACGGCCCCTCCAACCCATGTCCTCCCCCCGCCCCCTCCACAATACCCCCCACCAAATCCCAGCCCCGTAATGGCCGCTAGGCCACAGCTGTGGCCATTGGCCATCCCCGGAGGGGTTTCTCCTCCAGGAAAATGGCCTTGCAGCTTTGGTATTTGAATAAGGTAAACCCGCTTTCGTTTCTCCCTCTCTCTCTCTCTCCATCTTCAGATCAGCAGCTCCCACCTCAGATGATGCTGGGGTTGCCAATCTCTGAGTGCTGGTGGGCCTCCCATTGGTCCACCAGCATCAGGAGTCCACTGCCATTGGACAACAAGCCCACCCTCTGGCCTTTAATTGGCTGGATCATTGAAAATTGTGGTCAAAATGTCCAATGTACACATACAGGTGGGGACCAAGAACAAGCCCCAGTTCCCCACCGCAATTAAAAATTCAACCCCAGTACTCTACTCTGTTTCATTTCTTTCCAACGTCTGAAAAACTACATAATTTCTTGCTTTCCTCAGTCTTTTCTTCTATCGAAGTACCAATGTAGCCCCATTTCTTTTATGGTTCGGGTCCTCAGTGAAGGACTTAAATGATGATATTTAAATGTACCTCGGTGCCTGCACTGTAAAAATGATGTATTAGTTTGTATTTTTATTATAATTTTCACAGAATCTCAGAACTGTTATAGTGTAGAAGGAGGCCGTTTGGCCAATTGTTTCTGCATTGGCTTTCTGAATGAGTGATTCACCTAGCGCCATTCTTCCACCTTTTCCCATAACCCTACACATTTGAACATTACTCTTCCTTTCATGTCCCATCCACCACTTCCCTGTTACCTGCTGAATTTGTTTGCCCACTTTTGTTAATACGTGATTGTTACATGTTTGCAAATTTATAACCTGATTACCTAGTCCGTATATGAATTTTTCAATGTGAGTCACGCTGTAATTCAGCCTTCAGGCCTGCAAACTCATTCTTGAATTAAGTACCATTATTATTCAAGCTAAATACCTAAAAACCAATCTGGATGGATTTGCTACTTCTAGATTGATTTGGTTTTCTCTTTTACTCTGGTGTCCTGCATTTTGGGCCTTGGACCTTCAACTTGATCTTTGAATGGAAAAGAAATAAGGCACATGTGCAGTTTTTGGAAATTCAATGTACCTCTGCTGAATAATTGGACTAGCATATTTATTGATGAAGGAATAGTTAATGGTGGTACATTTCACCACATCCTTAAGTTGTGCTCCTAAACAAAAATCAGGTAGGCGTTGATTGAGGGCTCTGTTTTTCAGAGAATGGAAGGTATACAAAGAAAGGTAATTGGTTCTAGTTTCTATTAGCTGGAGATTGATTGTAGTTATCAAGACAGAGCTCTAGTCAACCACATCTGCTTTGACCATGGAGAAGATTATTGGGTTTCACTGGTCCTACCCTCAATTGAATAAAAATTTACTTCTATTGCCTGGCGTTAACTGGGTGTTAATGCCATCAAAATGGGAATCAGTAGCTTTACCGCTCGGTAAACACTGAGGACGAGGCCTGCGACATTTTGAAAGGCACCTACCAATGGGATCCCAGTGGAATCCTAGGATCCCAATTGCCATTATAGGTCAGAACTGGTTGGAGTGTGTGCACGCACAGGTGTTTCTACAAGCCTCACAAAAGTAATCTGAACATTTCACTGGCCTCCCTTTCCCCAGGTACAGACAAAAGGCCAAAAATCAAAATCAAACCCCCTCAAAAACACGGCCAACCACTTTCCATAAATGAATGAAATTTTCTGAATATAGGGAACTGTCTTACATAGTTTTTTTTCATGTTATTATTCATTCACGGGATTTGGGCATCGCTGGCTGGGCCATCCCTAATTGCTCTTGAGAAGGTGGTGGTGAGCTGCCTTCTTGAACTGCTGTAGTCCATTTGATTTAAGTACACCCACAATGCTGTTAAGAAGGGAGTTCCAGGATTTTGACCCAGTGACAGTGAAGAAACGGCGATATATTTCCAAGTCAGGATGGTGAGTAACTTGGAGGGGAACTTCCAGGTGGTAGTATTCCTATCTACCTGCTGCCCTTGTCCTTCTAGATGGTAGTGGTCGTAGGTTTGGAAGGTGCTGTTGAAGGAGCCTTGCTAAATTCCTGCAGTGCATCTTGTAGATGTTACAAAATGCTGCTACTGTGTGTCGGTGGAGGAGGGAGTGAATGTTTGTGGATGTGGTGCCAATCAAGCAGGCTTCTTTTTCCTGGACAGTGGCAAGCTTCTTGAGTGTTGTGGGAGCCTACACTCATCCAGGCGAGTGGGGAGCATTCTATCACACTCCTGACTTGTGCCTTGAAGATGGTGTACAGGCTTTGGGGAGTCAGGAGGAGAATTACTCGTCGCACGAGTCCTAGCCTCTGAACTGCTGTTGTAGCCACAGTATTTATATGGCTAGCCCAGTTCAGCTTCTGGTCAATGGTCACCCCTAGGATGTTGATAGTGAGGGAGTCAGTGATGGTAATGCCATTGAACATCAGAGGGCAAAGGTTAGATTCTCTCTTGTTGGAGATGGTAGTTGCCTGATAATTGTGTGGCGTGGAGGTTACTTGCCACTTGTCAGCCCAAGCCTGGATATTGTCCAGGTCTTGCTGCATTTGGAGATGGACTGCTTCGGTATCTGAGGAGTCGCAAATGGTGCCGAACATTGTGCAATCATCAGCGAACATCGCCACTTCTGACCTTATGATGGAAGGAAGTTCATTGATGAAGTAGCTGAAGACGGTTGGGCTGAGGACACTACCCTGGGGAGCTCCTGCAGTGATGTCCTGGAGCTGAGGTGACTGACCTCCAACAACCGCAACCATCTTCCTTTGTGCTAGGTACGACTCCAATCAGTGGAAAGTTTTCACCTGACTCCAGTTTTGCTGGGGTTCCTTGATGCTTCACTCGGTCAAAAGTTGCCTTGATATCAAGGGCAGTCAGTCTCACTTCACTTCAGGAGTTCAGCTCTTTTGTCCACGTTTGAACTAAATCTGTAATGAGGTCAGGAACTGAGTCGCCCCGGTGGAACCTAAACTGGGCATCAGTGAGCAGGTTATTGCTAAGCAAGTGCCGCTTGATGACACTGTTGATGACCACTTCCATTGCTTGACTGATGATCGAGATAGACTGATGGGGCAGTAATTGGCTGGGTTGGATTTGTCCTGCTTTTTGTGTATAGGACATACCTGAGCAATTTTCCACATAGCCGGGTAATTGCCAGTGTTGTAGCTGTACTGAAACAGCTTGGCTAGGAGCGCAGCAAGTTCTAGAGCACAAGTCTTCAGTACTATTGCTGGAATATTGTCAGGGCCCAGTGCCTTCAGCCATTTCTTGATATCCCGTGAATCGAATTGGCTGAAGACTGGCATCTGTGATGTTGGGGACCTCCCAAGGAGACCAAGATGGATCATCCTCTCAGTACTTTTGGGTAAAGATTGTAGCAAATACTTCAGCCTTATCTTTTGCACTGATGTTCTGGGCTCCTCCATCATTGAGGATGGGGATATTTGTGGAGGCTCCTCCTCCAATGAGTTGTTTAATTGTCCACCACCATTCACGACTGGATGTGGCAGGACTGCAGAGCTTAAATCTGATCTGTTGGTTGTGGGATCACTTAGCTCTGTTTATCGCTTGCTGCTTATTCTGTTTGGCATGCAAGTAGTCTTGTGTTATAGCGTCAACAGGTTGAGAACTCATTTTTAGGTATGCCAGGTGCTGCTCCTGGCATGCCCTCCTGCACTCTTCATTGGACCAGGGTTGATCCCCTGGCTTGATGGTAATGGTAGAATGGGGGATATGTTGGGCCATGAGGTTACAGATTGTGGTTGAGTGCAATTCTGCTGCTGCAGCACCTCATGGATGCCCAGTCTTGAGTTGCTAGATTTGTTCAAAATCTATCCCATTTAGCACAGTGGCAGTGCCACACTACACAATGGAAGGTATCCTCAATGTGAAGGCGGGACTTCGTCTCCCCAACGATTGTGCGGTGGTCATTCCTACCGATACTGTCATCTGGTACTACAGATACATCTACGGCAGGCAGGTTGGTGAGGATGAGGTCAAATATGTTTTTCCCTCTTGTTGTTTCCCTCACCACCTGCCGCTGACCCAGTCTAGCAGCTATGTCATTTAAGACTCGGCCAGCTTGTTCTGTACTGGTGCCACTGAGCCACTCTTGTGATGTACATAAAAGTCTCCCATCCAGAGTACATTCTGTGTCCTTGCCACCTAGTGCTTCCTTCAAGTGTGTTTAACATGGAGAAGCACTGATTCATCCACTGAGGGATGATGGTACATGGTAATCAATTACCCATGTTTGACCTGATGCCATGAGACTTCATAATGTCCAGAGTCGATGTTGAGGATTCTCAGTGCAACTCCCTCCTGACTGTATACCACTGTGCCGCCACCTCTGCTTTCTAGACGGTGGGAGAGGACATACCCAGGGATGGTGTCGGTGGTGTCTGGGGCATTATCTGTAAGGTATGATTCTGTGAGGATGACTATGTCAGGCTGTTGCTTGACTAGTCTGTGAGATAGTTCTCCCAATTTGGGCACTAGCCCCCAGATATTAGTAAGGAGGACTTTCCAGGGTTGACAGGGCTGAGGTTTCCATTTTCGGTGCCGGGTGGTCTGTCCGGTTTCATTCCTTTCTTGTGATTTTGGAGCAGTTTGGTACAACTCAGTGGCTTGCTAGGGCATTTAAGAGTCACCCACCTTGATAAGAACAGCAGGTTTCGACATTAGTGAACCAGATGGGTTTTTATAACAACCATCATTAGACTTTTAATCCCAGATTTTTTATTGAATGCACATTCCACCATCTGCTGTGGCCAGATTTAAACCCAGATCCCCAAAGCATTACCCTGGGTCTCGGGATTACTAGTTCATTGACAACACAGCTACACCATCACCTCCCTGCCTGGTGCTGCAGCTTGTGTGACTTTCATGAGAGTAGCTGCTATACTATGGATACTTGCATGGACATAGTTAGTAATTCACCTGCAGTCCTCGGTATTTGAAACTCATAAACTGATCCAGTTTGTCACCCACTTCACCCAATCTCCTCCCCTTCTATTTTGCAAGCAGTAACTTGCACTGGGGTGTCGCTCCACCGGTGTAGGTAGCCCTTCACCATCTCACAGAAATTCTCATACTTCATGGACAATATGAGGCAATGAATGGCAGCAAACTGTTTGGGAGGTTAACTCACAGCTAAGGCCAAAATATTATTTTGTTCTCGCAGCGGTCTCAGTAATTAGGAGTAAGAATCCTTGATGTGTCTGCTCACCCTCAGTCCAAGAACATTGAGGGTACTTAACTGTGGCCCCATCATCTCAGCTCAGCTAATTCAGTGCAAAGTAAAGTTTGATTCAGGGACCTTTTTTGTGTCAAGACTCAGAGCCACACCACATGCATTTATTCAATTAATAACTTGATTATCCTGAATAGCAAAATGTAATTTAAAAGAATTTGTGCATTGGGGGGTGAAAAAGGCCTCATGCCATATACTTCCCTATAAGTGGATTGATGTTTTTATTTTAAAAGCAACATCTCTGCATCTAAGAGGCGCTAAGACATTTTCTGTAAATACAGCATAAAGGTTGTTGAGTAATTTGTCACTAACGGGTGTTGCCAAGGGAATGAGGCCTCAGTAGCCTCGTTGTTCTTTTCATAATGTGTTATTTGATCATCATTTTTTGGTAATTAGCAGTGAATGTATAGCTCAGGAAGATTATCATTAGCCATTAGGCATTAATCTCTAATACCCCGGAGTGCTTTTTGTAACAGAATTACAGAATAGTTACAGCACAGAAGGAGGTCATTTGGCCCATTGTGTCTGTGCTGGCTCTCTGAAGGAGCAATTCACCTTTTGCCACTCCCTGGCCTTCTCCCTGTAACCCTGCACATTCTTCCTTTTCAGATAACAAGCCAATTCCCTCTAAAATGCTGTGATTGAATCTGCCCCCACCACACTCTCAGGCAGGGCATTCCAGATCCTAACCACTCACTGTGTGAAAAAGTTCTTCCTCAAGTTGCCATTGCTTCTTTTGCCAATTACCAATTTATCGAGAGCGTTTTGATGAGAGGGATGGATGTTTTGAAGATTGAGTATCACATCACTATTGATCCAGCAAAGAAACAAGTGATCCATCCCCACCTAAAGTAGTAATAGAACTAAAAATAAAACTTGAAAGAGAGCTCCAAGAGATGGAAGAAAAAAAGTTATCGCCAGAATCACAGGGCCCACAGATTGGGTAGATTCTGTTGTGGTGGGGAAGAAGCCAAATGGGTAGCTAAGAATTTGCCTGGATCCCAGGATGTTTGTCAGCAGAAATTAGACAACATATAGAGGATGGAAAGGAACAGTCGGCATTGCTGTTGCTGCCCAGATCCATGATGTAAATGATAAAGATCATGACTATCATCTACATGAAGCCATAGAGAGAAGCAGCTAGGAAAGCTGGGATCAAGCTAAACGCAGGCAAACACATTGTGACATTGACAGAAAGCCGGTTCTTCAGAATGATGTGCACACCTGACAGAGTCAAGCCAAGTCCTGAAAAAGTCACAGCCACCTCTGAGATCAAAATTCCAAGAGACAAGAGAGAAGTTTCCTTAGAACTTCACAACTGCTCAATCCCCCAGGAGAGCAGGACCATCTGTTTCAGTGAAGTAGAGCGTACATAAACATGTCAGAACACACAGCAAACCTACGCGAGCTGATGAGAGAATATGCTGAGTGCCAGTGGTCTGAATCGCATGACAGGAGTTTCAACAAACTCAAAGTAGAGAATGCAAGGGGACAAGTCTGTCATACTACAACAGAGAGGAACCTGCCACTCTGCAAATAGATGCTTCTACAAAAGTGCTGGGAACAGCCCTGGTTCAAGAGGGGAAACCAATGATATTCTCATCCAAAGCTCTAATATTAGCTGAGACCAGATATGCCAACATAGAAAGAGAACTTTTGGCAGCCATGTAGGGATGTGAGAAATTCCATACTTATCTCTATGGGAAAAAGTTCATGGTGGAGAGTGATCATTGTTCACTGGAGCAGATTTACAACAAAAACTTGAGAATTTTCCTAAATAGAGCACCAGCAAGACTGCTGTTGAGGCTTCAGAGTTACGATTTCAATCTGGAATACAAACCAGGAAGAGAAATAGTGCTAGCAGATGCCCTATCTCAGTTGTTGCCACAGGAGAAACACAAGAAAAAAGAGTGAGGTGTAACCTAGCCTAGTGAACGTAACACCATCAAAACAGAGTCAAATAAGCAACGAAACCAGCAAAGATGAAGAGTTATAGGTGCTTTCTCAACAAGTGATCCAGGGTTGGCCTGATGAGATACAGCAAACACAGCCAGCATTACAGCAGTAATGGCCTATCAGAGATAATACCTTACTAGAAAATAGCGTTCTGCTAGTCAGACCCAAAATAATCATACCTAAAGTGATGCAGAAAGAGCTGAGTAATGCATCATTGTAGAAGATTGAACTGGATTAAAAGTTTAAGGCAAGATTTGATAGATAAAGATCATTTATGTAAACATTGAATTTTTTGCAGTTTGGGTTTGTGTCACACAACTTGCACCGAAAAGCATTTATTTTCTAACACTGTAGGAGGATAATGGTTAAATGCATGACTTAGTTTTAAACCTTGATTTATTGTCCTTATCATGTTCAAAATTTAACAAAAATATAGGGAAGAGTTTTTTTAAACGCTTTATAGATTGAAAAGAAAATTAAAAAGAAAAAGGGATCTAATTTAAGAATCCAGCAGGAAACACTTTGGGACTTTGTAAACTGAAGAATGTTGGGGAAGAGCAAAAATAGACTGAATGAAATGAGTTTGGTTGGAAAGAGAGAGAAGTGAAATAATTCCAACCTTGCTACTTTGATTAATTGGAAAGCACTGCCTCCTTAAAGCTGGTTTACTTGGACAGTGAAGAAACTGAAAGGTAGGATAGGGGAAATGGAGACATATCTGTGCAAGGGATCTCTAGGGTAAATTCACTGATCCATCCTCTCAGCAGAAAGCAGTGTCCAAAAAGGGTGTGGATCAGGAATAGTCCACCCGCCTGGTGTCTGCAGCCGCATTGAGAGAGTGGCAACTCTCACGGAGAGGCAGCTGTAGGAACAGAATCAGGGGTTCCTGGGGTTGTGCTCAGACCTGCAAGCCCTTACACAGGCAATGGCCTCAGGTGGTCAGTGCCAGTGTGAGAGATGGATGAGGCACCCAGTATCCCAGCTTGGTGCCCATCCATCAATGGTGAGCAGGGAGGTCCAGAGTAACTTCACATTGGCGCACGAGCTGCCTGTTGTCTCTGTGGACTCCTCTCAGGGTTCTCTGGATGATGGCAGCAGCTCCTCCATCCCTCTGCCAGTGACTGTGGCATCTGATGAGGCTGCGATGACTGGGGAGATGCCAGCCGTGGCACTGGCCGCTCCCTCCCAGGCGGGACCAGCACAGGCCGACCAGCAAGGTCATCAAGGCCAACAGGACAGCAAAGACAGCAATGCCGTTGCCAGCAAGTGGGGAGCAACAAGACATAGCACTAGCAAATATAAATTTAAGGCACGCTGAGTAAAAGAAGGACTGGTCATAGGTGATCTTCTGTTGTGCAATGTTTTGTTTATGTTTACCACTCTGTGGTTGAAGACCAGAGAAAGTTCCGTTAATTTGTTTCGACTGTCAACATGAGACAAAATTTCTTTTTTCATAATGGCCTGAGTATGCTTCAACTTTTTTATTTAATGTGGTGCAGTGTATGCCAGGATGTAATGATGGACGTGAGTGGCTCAAAACTTTATTGCACAGGCATTGAGTGGACTTTGGGGGTCAAAGGAAAGGGTCATTTCAGACATCCAGGATGGAGGAGTTAGCCCTGTCATGAGGTGGTAGCACTTATTTGACAGCCTAGCTGAAGGAGCGTTGGACCAAGGCATCCACTGGTGTCCCTGCCTCCCTGGAGGTTACCTCGAGTGATTTCCTCACCGTGCTCCTTTTCTGGCTCGTGATTGGATTCATTCCCTGTGGCTTGTGGAGCTGAGTCAAGATCCTGTTCCTCCAGTGGGTCCCCCCTTGCCAGTGCCAGGTTGTGGAGAGCGTAGCATGTGATCACTATCAGTGACACCCACTCTGGGGGGTATTGTAGTGCTCCCACTGAACGGTCCAAGCATCGGAAGTGAATCTTCAGAAAACCTATGGTTCTCTCTATCATCACCCTTGTAGAGGCATGGCTCCTGTTATACCGCTGCTCTGCCTCTGTTCTTGGGTGGAAGAGAGGTGTCTTAAGCCACCTTTTCAAGGGATAGCCCTTGTCACCCAGCAGCCCACCACTCAGTCGGGCTGAAGCACTGAAGAGCCTCGGCACCTGGGAGTGTCATGGGAGCTGCTAGGGTACCTTGCACAGACTTGCAGAATTTGCATCCTGTGGTCACACACTATCTGCACGTTCATGGAGTGGAAGCCCTTCCTGTTGATGAAGGCACGCAGCTGACCCGCTGGCGCCTTGATGGCCACATGTGTGCAGTCGATTGCACCCTGGACACGGGAGAAGCCAGCAATTGCTGCAAAGCCTCTGGCTCGCTCAGCTAGGCTGGCCTCATCCTTTTGGAAATGAATAAATATCAATAACCACCGAAAAGAGCTTCTGTCACCAGCTTAATGCAACTATGGACAGCCGATTTGGAGACTCCAAACAGATCCCCCACTGAGCCCTGGAAAGAGCTGGAGGCATAGAAGTTGAGGGTCACTGTGACCTTCAGAGCCACTGACATGGGGTATCCACCCACACAGTCGGAGCTGATCTCAGGCCCGATCATCTTACAAATGGAGGTCACTGTCTCCCTTGGAGGTGGCGTCTCCTTCGACATTGCATCTCGGACATATTGGAGGTAGCTGCATCTTCAGGATAATGGCGCCTTCTATGGCCCCTTCCGCCTTGGACTACATGCTAGCCCTGCGCCCCTTCTGCCTGTACCTCTCCACTCACAGCTTGCTCCCCTGGAAGCTGCACAGGGACAAATAGCCTCTGCGCCCTTCTGCCCCTCTCTTCCTCCTCAGAGGAGATGCCACCAGCAGAGACTAAAGTCCCCATTACCAGGGTAACAGAAGGCTGTCTGATACCTGGAAGGGTCCACACAGTCTGAATTCTCTGGGGTCCTTGGAGACTCCAAGGAGTCCTGAAATGAAGCCTGGAAATGCTAACAATGAAGCCCTGAACAGAGATGAAGTTGTCATTTACCAATAAGTCACCAGCAGCAAATTATCTACCAAACTCCTCACTCCTCACACTGGCAATGTGGCTGACCCTTCTTCTCCCGCCTTTGGATGAGGTTTTCGAAATTGTTGGCTGGCCGCCTGCCCGTTTTGCCCTTGCGACAAGCACGAAATTGCATGGGCAATGAAAAATCAGCAAATTGGCCTCTTTATTAATGGCAGGTGCAGCTCCGACACCCACGCTCGTCCGCTGACCGAAACATCGCACTGGCATACGATGACATCGGGACACTCATCTGAAATTATCACGTGCTATTTTACACTCAAGCATGTCGGGCATACGCTCGCACACCAATCAAAAAATTCTGCCCATTGACTGTGGAGTGCTTTGGGAGACCCAGCTCATGCAATATTTAAACATTTAAAAATATTAAAATAATTTACAAATGTCTGAAATTGAAAGTGTTTCACTCCCTGGAATTAATCAACCTTCTCTAAATGCGCACCAAATTCAATGTTTATATAAATAACCTTTATCTATCCAAACTTGCCTTAAGCCTTTAATCCTGTTTAATCATATTCACTTTCGACAAACATGTATTACACAGCTCTTTCTGTATCATTTTGGGTATGATTACTCTAGATCTGGCCAGCAGAATACTGTCCTCTAGTGATAGTCCAATACTGTTGTATTGCCGTCTGTGTTTGCTGTATCTTATCAAGCCATCCCTGGATGATTTGCTGAGAGATCATCCGTAACTATCAGGCCAGGATTTTCCCTGAAATGTTCAAAGTCCATTGGCGGACAGGAAATACAGTTTTCCACCCGCCAGCAGCAATGGTGGCTTTTTGCAGCGAATTGTCCACATCGCAGCTGATTAATTATTCATCCACGGGTAACACACTATTGCACTGGTGAGCAGCATCTGATTCATCTGCCCCACTGTGACCTTAGCGCTCCCTAACTTCAGGCACCATATTTAAGAAGTGCCCTTGCACAGCGTTCACACTCATTGCAGCAGCTCCATGCAGATATGGCTCCTAAAGGCAGGAAGCTTGATGTGCCCAAATTCAGTGACGCCTCACTGGAGCGCCTGTTGAACTCAGTCAAGGCCCACCATGATGTCCTCTAGCCCTGCTCTGGCCGCAGGCCTTCCACCAAGGTGACCAATCCAACTTGGGAGGCATTCGCAGCGATGGTCAATGCAAACGCCCTGCAGAAGAGGTCAGCCACCCAATGCAAGAAGAGGATGAATGATCTCTTCAGTTCCACCAAGTAAGTCAGCCGTTTCACCACTCTCAACTCACACAATCTCAAGCTCATCACATGTTCACAAGGATCTCACTCACTGTCACCTTAAGGGACATCACCACTCACTCTCACACACCCGCACATCTCCATCTGGCCTCATCTCCTCTGCAGTTTGCATCCTAATCCAGTCCAGAGCTCCACTCGCCAACCAAATGTCAGGCATCCTTATCATCTGCCCTCGCTTGTGTCTTGCTCACACTCTCTCCACCTGTCTTCATGCAGGACAAGCTAGGTCACAATAAGAAGGAGAGGTCCCAGACCTGGGGTGGAGTTCCCGAGATCAAGGTTCTCACGGATTTCGAGAACAGAGCCAGAGAGCTGGCTACAGAGGATGTGGACCGTGCCAGTGCTGATGGTGAGGTCGGCAGTGCACACTCAAGTTAGGATCCTACACTGCAACATCCATCAGACAACCAAACTGTGAGTGATTTCTCCTGTTTCAGAGTCACTTGCCAGGCACTAATTGTCTCCTTTGTTTCATAGGCACCTCTGGAAAGCTAGCCAGGGCATACATGGACCAGGCCCCCAACTCCAGCCCCAACAACACCTCGGATAAGGAACCTGAAGGCAGCACCTTTGAAGACCTGTCACAGCGCTCACCCACACCCTCCACCAGCTCAGACACAGGCCTCAGTGGGAGCTAGTTCTAAAGTAGCCTTGGGGTCACAATCTGGTGAGCACATTACTCTGTCTGCTCCACAGCAGGCAGAAGCAGGGACATCAGAGGTTGCCAGCACTCGGAGGACTGCTGGAGGCCATGATTCTGCTGAGTCCAAGTCTGATAATGAGCCTATGGACTCAGTCCTAAATCAGTTGCTGGAGCTGCAAAGACAAGTACGAGAGCATCAGGATGGGATGTCAGCTGCACTCCTCACATTGCATCGCATAATGGATGAGTCTGACCACCTTCAGTCTGAGGTGATAGCACCAGCATGCCAATGCAACAAAGTCAACACTGGCAGGCTGGTTGCTGCCGTGAAGACCTCGGTCCAGGATATCAGTCCTGCACTGCTGCTCGGGCTGAGCTCCATCGCTGTAGCCATTGGTGGTATCCATCAGTGTCAATGTGAGAGGGCTGCAGGGCACTTCGATCTCCCAAGGGGTCAGCTAGGGGCCCACAACTGCCCATAGATAGGAGGACCCAGCAGCTCAACACCCCAGGGCCATGCACCAAGGTGACTTCAGGAGTGTCCAGCCGATCCCAATCCCCTCTTCCTGTGATCCCATCAGCTTCAACTCCACAGGCCAATCAGGGTGCATCTGGCACACAGCAGGACATCCAAACTAGGCTGGGGCTCTCCAGGTCTTCCAGAGGATGCCCACCAAGGTTATCACAGACGGCAGGATGTAACAGTCAGCAGGCTAACTCCACCTCTGCTGTGGATGTCAGGGAGTGCCAAGACGTAGTGGCAGGGTGAGGAAAGTGAAGATGTAGGTGCACAACATTGGCACAGGTGTTAACCACATGTATATAATGTTCACAAATGTAAATAGATTCACAATCATTTCATATCTCCTCTTGTCAATGCCTCCTTCTTATGATGAGCTGCGTTACTGTCAATCACATGTGTTACCTTGGTTCCTGCACCCACTTATAGTGATGGTCTCTATTCTGGACCTCTCTTCTGTGCAGTGTGCTACCATCTCACCACAGTGAGTGCCCCGTTTCAACATAATGCTCCATATCAGTAATGCCTGTACTTCCATGTTAAGTGAGCTTGTGGAACGAACCTCGTTCCCATTCCTCGTTGGGTCCCATCATATCCAGTCTTGGCTCTGAATGATTGAGGCAGGGGTGAGCCCTTATCTCATCTGCACTATTGACAGGTGGCAATGTGGTGTTTAAGGACTGATGTGTTAACGCATGGAGAAGGCTCATGTACCGTCCAGCTCTATCTGCCCACTGTCTCTCAGCAGGATTATAATGATATGTGCCTATACTCAGAGTTGATGTGCACTGCCCTCAGCCAAACAGGTTTCTGATGCTTCCAGGGTCAATCTGCGGAGCTCAGAAAAAACTGGGACAACCTTGCCACCTCAATGACGAAGCAATGGCACATTTGCCTGCAGGCGCGGAGATGTCCAACCTTAAGTGTTTCTCACCCTCTAGTGACTGTTGTAGAGAGAAGTGTCTGGTCACAATGTTGGTAGACACCAGTGTATGTCCCATCGCCTTGACATTCCAAGGGGTTACTGATGCACCTTCCAAATGGTGATTTATGGAGGTCAAACGAGCCCTGGACATGCTATGGAATTGCACGTCTTCACTTCAGACAATGTGGAGGGGAGCAAAGAGATAGGAGCGAGTATGTGATGAAACAGGCAATGGTGCGTGTCCTTGAGGGCTTCATGGTCTCTGATCATGTTGGACTTCGCTAGGGCCAGGGCTGGCCATGAGGGCACACTGGCTGTGTGTAAGAGGAGGCATCTCAATATCAGGCAGCCAAATGTCTGTCCTCATCATGCTCAGGTGCTCTGCCTCCATAGTAGGGTGAGGGGAAATGCAGCTTGGGATCCCTAACTTTAACTGCTGGATGTCACTGTCATTTTGGGGAGTGTATCACAGCCAGCTGAGTCATCTCTAAGTGCAATCACAGCAGTGGTATTTCATCAGCTGCCTTGTCCCAAGTGTTATGTTTCTGTTTCACCATCGATGTAACACATCGTGTGTGGCTGGGTTGGTTCTGATGGATCTCCATGAGGAGCTTTGCCAGATTGAAGGCCTGCAGGCACAAGGCCACTGAGGGTCGTGCAAGTGCCCCTGTATCTTGTCCGGTGCTGTTGTGACTGGGATGCTGGATGGATGTGTGAGCACAGTCGATGGCACCCTGCACGTATGGGAAACTGGAAATCTCTGCAAAGCCCAGTGCTCTTGCGTCCTGGCATGTTTGATCTCTGTCAAAGTGGACAAAATTGTGGGTCTTTGCAAAAAGGGTGTCTGTGACCTCCTGGATGCAGTTGTGTGTGGATGCTTGGGAGATGCTGCAGAGGACCCCAGTGGAAGGAGCCGCTGGCATAGAAGTTGAGTGCAGCGGTTACTTTCACTGCCATTGGCATTGGATGCCCTCCAAGTCACCATGGTGCCAAATCCTGCAGAATGTGGTACATGTGAGCCACCAGATCCCTTGACATGTGCAGGTGTCTGTGACACTGGCTGTCACTCACCTGCAGATAACACATGTGACGTCTATACACCCTGGGTCTAGTCAGGCGCCTACAAATGACGGCTCTCTGAGGATCATTGTCTGCATCCGCAGGAGGACCTGCTGCCTCTTGGTCTTGAGGGTTCTGCTCCTCCCTTTGGTGAGCCAGGCACCTCCGTCGCTGCCTTCTCATTCTCCTCTCCTGCTTATAAGCAATAATGCAGCAGCGATAACTCCAAACTTCCTGATAGTCTCCTCACTGCAGTAACATTGAGAAACACTAAGGAGTCGGCATTCATTGACAAAGGTCCACTTTCTGTCTGCGAATGTGGGCTCAAAGCCCTTTCACATATGCCAGGGACCACTAGCCCCTTAAATGATGCCCAGTGTGGGGTGCACATGAAGGTTGACCACAAACCACAAACCCCCCAACCCCCAAGCCCGCATGACCAACTGCCAACAGCTTCAGCCAGGCGACTGGATGTTCTGCTTTCAGCCAAGGTGTTGGGATCATCATTGCTTGCAATTCAAGACTGTGCTGTCTGGACTAAACATGAGGGTGAATGTCCAGTGAGATTAACTTAGGGGGTCTGGAGGCTTCTCCTCGGTCAATGGCCACATTTCCAAGAGGGTTCTCAAGCTTGTCCAGTCGCCCAGTAGTTCTGCAGTTCCATAATACTCTGGTGAATTTGAAGGCTGCAGACAAGGGGTTAAAATGTGGTGAACAATTATTGCCACTTTGAGGGATCAGTGTTGCATGAATGGGCATTATTGCTTCACTTCCCTGACTCCCTGCATGTTAATTGAACAGCTGCTAACCTGTCTCAGCTGTGTCTCTGTCCTCAATTTGAAACCATCAATTCAGTTGGGTGGGCCTTTAGTGCCCCCACCACCCCACCCCCCCCTCCCCCCGCAAGTCATGCATCTCAGTGCAACCTTCCCCACTCATTGTCCCCAATGGAGCTGTTGCCCTGCAGCCCCTTTCCTTCGCTCAGTCCGGTCTGGCCCCTTACCCAATGAAGCCAAAGCCCTGCTGCACAGTAAAAGCCACCCTCACCTTAACCCGGTACCTGTAGAAACTTGCTTTGAGAGCCCCCCTGAAACTGATGCGGTGCAGCCTGTGCTGACCCCCCGTAAGTACTGCGCAGTGCATGCTATGTGAACTCATCTCTGTGGCAGGAACAAAGTGTAGTCACCAGCTGCACATTGTTGAAATCCTGTTGTGACACACGTCGTTCTAATTGCAGGCCCATGTGGGCTCTTAATCCAGTGTGGAGGGATGATTCCGACGCGCATGCATCTTAATGAGATGCTAATTTATGCTAATGATGTTTACGACATTCAGCGGCAGGAAAGGTGAACCGCCATTGGCGTCTGAAGTGCACAATCACTTTCTCATTTTGCATCGTCGTAAAATCAGTTTTGGGCCTTCTCGTGAGATTTAGCTCTTGTGCCCGCCATGATGCCACCATGATCAGGAATGGTAAATCCTGGCCTTTGCTTTTGCTGGTGTCATCTCTAATTTGACTCAGTTTTAGTAGTGTTATGTTCATTAGGTGGTGGATCTTTATTCGTAGATCTTTCATCTTAGGTTTCTCTGTGGCAACAGTCAGGATAAGGCAACTGTCAGCACCATTTTTCTACCTAGCTTGTATTTCAGAGTGAAACCGTGACTGGTAGTCTTTCTAGTGCAGCCTGTACATCTGATGGATGGATTTCAATTAAAGGATCTGATTTGACCCTGATAGAGGGGCACTCATTGAAATCAGGGGGGTGTCTGGGCACCCAGCTCCAGCTAGCAGGCTTGTGCTATATTTTTTGGCAGCAACATAAAGACAGGTACCACACAGAAGTGTCCCTTCTGACACCAAACTCTCCTACAGACCCCGTAAGCAGCAGCAGTGTAGGCACTGGAGCGCACCAGCGGCTGTGACTCTGGCATACTGGCATAACCCCTGGAACATCACCCACAGAGGATGAGGCCAGCCATTTTAAAATGGATTCAAAATCCGGTCCAAACTGATGAAATGACAATCTTTGCTGCCGGAAAGGGTTCTATTGATGTTCAATTGAGATGCTCTCAGTCATTGAAATAGGATGGCTGGGGGAGTATGTGGGGAAATGTCATACCAGGGCAACAGGAGGTTTCGCAAGACTCAGGTTGAGGTAGATGGCTGGGGCAGAGTACAAGAAACTTTACCAGATAGGGACTACACTTCAAAAATGTCTTACATTGGCTGTGGAGTGCTTTGGGAGACCCTGACATCATGAAATATTTAGTAGTTTAAAATATTAAAATAGTTGACACTGTTGCATTATTTGGATTGCTCCCTGCTTTCACTGATGTCTAAAAATGAAAGTGTTTAACTCCCTAGAATGAATAAATCTTAATCCAAATGAGCACAAAATTTCTTTTGAAAGATAAAATGATAAGACATTTAGCATATAGTCTCAGAAGAGAATGAAAGATAACTAACATAATTCCCAACTCATGGCAGGGGTGAGAGTTTTGGAAACCTTCGTTGTGCATAAGCTAACTATTCCTGGAGTTAATGAGGTGTCATCTTGGGTGAGGTCTTTTATGATGGAATACTTGAAATACTTAAGAATTAATAAGTATTTCTTTGAATTATTAATCTCGTTGCTATTCAACAGGTCACACATTTGATCCATCCAAAGGAATTAAGGGATTTTCCAAGGTCAGTTAGGTTTTTGTGTACTAAATATTTATTAAAGTACATTTTAACATATAACTGTCTCTGTAGAGTTCTTGGGCAGTAGTAGGTCTATGCAGAAAGGGTAGAAGTTCTGAAATGTTGGTTAGCACTTCTGCTAAATAAAGAAAACTTTATGAAGCAAAGTTCCTCCCATCCCTTGGCATGAGGATTACACGCCGTGCTGCTACCTCCTCCAGAAGGGCAGCGAGGCACTCGTCTGAGTAGCGAGGGTCATAGTGCCCTGCCAACCTGTTTACAAAAATAGATGTTTCCTTGGGTTTACTGTCCTTGCGCACACATTACCACCCAAAGCAGAAAGAGTTACAAGGTAACCAACTGTAGGGTTCTGCCAATGCCCACCCTGTATAAGTGGTTAAGAATGGCCCAGGATGATTTCGTGGGAATCCAATGCCAATCCAGAAGAGGGGAAGTGTGAGAGCCAAGATGAGCTTTGGTTCTCAGCATCAGGTCAAACATGATGAGATTAGTAATCATTGAGAAGCTAGTGACTTCACTTAAGGCTCTTTAAAATATATAGAACTTTGTTACATTTAAGTGCAGAGATCAGAGTATTTTAAAGAAGGGTCATACTTCAATTTATTTCTTGCCAGCCACTAATCTGTCAGAAACTTTAAGGTTGATGTTGATCTTTTGGTGTTGCCTGGTTTACAATTTGGGCATGGTAAACAGGAAGTGTGATTTGCCAGAATCATGAACTCAGCTCCAAGGTTCCTCTCCAGCCTTCCTTTCATTATCACAGGTATGTAGTCGGTGCACATGTAGGTAGAATACTGAACATAGACAAAGGAGAGGCAGTCCGAACCCATCCTGATCCTTAATTGTGGTAACTATATTAAAGGGCAGATACAGGAACAAGAACGACTTATGTGAGTTTTAACTGTTGAGGGAAGATTTTGTTTTCGTCAACCACTGATGAATAGTTGAAAGCTTTAAATCTATTTGTACCAGCCAAGATTTGAGCTTATGGACAGAATTTTCTCCCTGTCGAGCGGGCCGGTTGGGAGCAGGCACAGAGCTGATCGCCACCTGCGATCGGCTCCGTGCCACCACTTTACATAGGCAGGCCTTAGTTGGCCCTCCTGAGGGCAGCGGAAGAGGGTGGGCAACGGCGGGAGTGCAATGACCACCGGGTCCAATGGTGACCCAGCGGCCTGTTTAAAGAACACGCAGGTAGCCTTGCAAAGACTGTCAGCCATGGCCAGCAGAAGGGTTCCTGAAAGCGCTGCTGGTGAGCAGGCCAGACAAGTTGGCAGGGCACTCTGCCCCTTGCTTCTCAGATGAGTGCCTTGCTGCCCTTCTCGAGGAGGTGGCAGCACAGCATGTGATCCTCATGCCAAGGGATGGGAGGAGGCCCCCCGCCCCAGATGATCAAATGTGCCTGGGAAGAGGTGGCAGAGATAGTCAGTTCGCACAATGTGGTGTGACACGCCTGGGTTCAGTGCCACAAGTGTTTCAATGACCTCTTGTGCTCGGAAGGGTGAGTACTGCGCTGGCATGGGTCACTTACCCCCGCCCCCTCACCAACTCTGAATGTCGTTACTACATTGAATCATTCACGGCATGTTGCCTTCGCTGGGTGGGCCAGCATTTATTGCCCATGCCTAATTCACCCTGAGAGGGTTGTGCTGAGCTGGGTTCTATACCTGCTGCATGTGGCAGACTGACACCCACGGTATTGTTTTGGGGGCAACCTCAAGGATCTGCACCTTGTCGCAGTGCTGGAACTCTGAAACATGTCAAAGTCAGGGTGCTGACTGACTGGGAGGGGAACTTCCAGGTGGTGGGGCACCCATCCATGTGCTGCCCTTGGCATTCTACATGCTTATGTATCTTGCTTTGGAAGGTCATACAGTGTGGGTGGCAAATGTGATGGAGGCAGCTTGTGGGCAAGGGGAGTCAGCTCTGGCTGCTTGGTGTGAGTGTGCGGCAGCTGTGGGGTGACGATTCACATAAGCCCTGCAATGTTTCACTCAGGTGGGGGTGGCAGGGATGCAATGGCAATCCAGGTACAGGCTGGACTAATCAATGCTCCTCTCTCCTTTTCAGGAGAAGACTGCACACAGTAACACAGAGCGGATGCGGACTGGTGGAGGCCAGGCACAGTTGGCGATTATAACCAGATATGAGCAGGAGGCAATGGAGCTGGAGAGATGCCATGCGCCCAGGTCCACCGGTGGTGGTGAGGCTGGGGTGCCGGGGGAGGTAAGAGTGCCATGCACTGAGGTCACCATGTCTGTCATTGCAACCATTCCACTGTTGACTGTTTAATGATTTAACCTACCAACATGGGTTTCCCATTGGTTATGGAAGGATGAGTGCATACTGATCCAGGGCCAGGGATGCACATTGACATTGTCTGGACTTTAACTAATCAAATGTCCTTGTTCTACCTTTCAGCCTCACCAGAGCAAGGACCAGACGAGGAGGCAGAGGGGCCACCACTAACACCTGAGAGCCCAGACGAATTACAAGCACCAGCATCACACCATTTCAGCCAGGCAGGCACCAGCGCAGATACCAGCACCTCGGTGGGGATTAGATCATTGGCTAGTGTCCCGGGGCACAGCAGTAAGGGCACCACTCACTCGTTTGAGGTGCAGGCGGAGACAGAGTGTTCCCATGGCGCCGGCAGTCAGAGAACTGGTGGGAACCAGGAACATGCTCAGTCGGTGGCTGATGATGTGTCTCTGGAGTCGTTCCTGAGGTGGCAGATGCTGGATGTCCAGCAGGGTGTGCAGGGGATCTGGCAGAGATACATGAGGCAATGCGTGCCATGGTCTCCGTGATGGAGGAGTCTACGCAGAACATCACTGATGCATTGACCGTCATGGCCGAGTGCAATGCTTCCTCCATGGAGTGGTAACTCTCATGGAGAGGCTCCTCCAGGAGCACAATCAGGGCCTCCTGGGGTTGTGCTTGTACCTGCAAGCCCTCACAGCGGCATTAACCTCAGCTGGACTGTGTCAGTGTGGGAAATGGATTGGGCACCAAGCTGGGATACTTGGTGCCCATCTATCATTGGTCGGAAGTGACCTTACGTTGGCTCAGGAGCTGCGTTTAGTCTCTGTGGGCTTGTCTCAGGGCGCTCTGGATGAGGGTAGCAGCTCCTCCGCCTCTCTGCCAATGACCGTGAAATCCAATGAGGCTGTGGCGATTGGGGAGATGCCAGCCATGACACTGGCCACTCCCATCCAGGTGGGGCCATCAAAGGCTCCACGGGGCAGAGGACACCCACCAAGGTAATCAAGGCCAATAGGACAGCACAGGGAGCAGGCTGTCTCACATGTCAGTGCCAGCGAAGGGGGAGCACCTAGATGTAGCACCCGAAAACATAACCTTAAGGTGCCTCAGGCACAACATGGCTTTATCAGTGGTGGTTTTATATTGCCCAGCTATGAGTTGATAACAAGTTGGTGTGATGCTGAACACCTTTACATTCAGTTTCTTTTTTGCTTTATTTTGTTAATTCATTAAATGGTTACATGTGAGCATGGCTCAGGGTGATTCCTTACGTCTGCAAGTGGATGAGAACCCATGATGTTATGAGTGACTTGTTTGTCATTGAGCTTTATTGACAAGGCACATAGTTAATGTTCCTAACCAGGCTGATGTTGCTCTTAGGTATCGAGTATGGAGACTGCAGCCCTGGCATGTGTTGGAGGTCCATCTGTGGTAGGCTAGCTGAAGGTTCATTTTATGAAAGCCTCCCGGTTTTCCCGGCCTCCCTGGAGGTTGCCTGGGGTGCCGTCTATCCCCTCAGTGTTCTCCTGTGCGTGCTCATCCTTGAACTCACTGTTGGACTCATTGTGTATAGCCGGAGCTCTGCGTCAACATCTCCTTCCTCCACTGCATCACCCCTTTGCAATGTCAGATTGTGGAGAGCGCAGCATGCAACCGCTATCAGCGACACACGATCTAGGGAGTACTGGAGTGCGCCCCCTGAGCGGTCCAGGCATCAGAAGCGCATCTTGAGAAGCCTGATGTTTCTCTCTCCAACAGCCCTTGTGAAGGCAAGGCTCCAATTGTACCATTGCACAGCTTCTGTTCTTGGATGGTGGAGAGGCATCATGAGCCACCTTTTCAGGGAATAGCCCTAGTTACCCAGCAGCCATCCATCCAGCCGGGCTGGAATACTTAAGAGCCTTGGCACCTGGGAGTGTCATGAGAGCTGTGTACCTTGCACACACCTGCAGAATCTGCACACACTATCTGCACGGTCAAGGAGTGGAATACCTTCCTGTTGACGAAGGCACCTGGCTCACCCGCTGGTGCCTTGATGGTCACATGTGTGCAGTCGATGGCACCCTGGACACGGGGGGACCCAGCAATCGCTGCGAAGCCTCTGGCTCGCTCCGGCTGGCTGGCTCATCCCAGCAGTAGTGGATGAAGGTCAATGCAACGCCTGAACAGAGCATCTGTCACCTTGTGGACACAAGTGTGGACAGCTGACTGGGAGACTCCGCAAAGATTACCCACCAACCCCTGGAAAGAGCCGGTGGCATAGAAGTTGAGGACAGCCATAACCTTCAACATCACTGGCATGGGGTGCCCACCCACACAGTTGGCGCAGATTTCAGGGCCTATTAGAGACGGAGCCTCCTTCAACACCGCACCTCAGTCATATTGAGGTAGTTGCATTGCCACCTGTAAATCCTGGCAGCAGAATAGTAGCGTCTTTCGTGACCCCTTCCGCCTTGGACTTCCTGCTGGCCCTGCGCCCCTTGTGCCTGCGCCTGTCCTCCCAAAGGTGGCTCCCCTGGAGGCTGAATATGAACTCCTGGCCTCCTCCCCCTTCTGACCCTCCCGCCTTCCTCAGAGCAGGTGCCTCCAGTGGAGAGCAAAACTCCCAATCCCAAGGTAAGGGAAGGCTTCCTGAAACCAGCAAGGCCCTAAGGATGATGTTTACTCCAGAATCCTGACCTGAAGCCTGTTATTCACGTCCAAGCAGCTAGGAAGAGAATTGAAGTTGTCCTAAACAAAAACAGAAATACCTGGAAAGATTCAGCAGGTCTGGCAGCATCGGCAGAGAAGAACAAAGTTGACATTTCGAGTCCTCATGACCCTTCAACAGAACTAAGTAAAAATAGGAGAGGGGTGAAATATAAGCTGGTTTAAGGTTGGGGGGGAGGTGGGGGGAGGTTGTTGGGAACAAGGCAAGAGAGAGATTTGAAAATCCTAACAGAGAGTAGAACAGAACTTCTTCAAGGTAGGCATTTCTTGAAGAGAAGTGGCAGTCAATTAAACACAGAGATAAAAACAAAAAACTGCGGATGCTGGAAATCCAAAACAAATACCTGGAAAAACTCAGCAGGTCTGGCAGCATCGGCAGAGAACAAAAGAGTTGATCTTTCGAGTCCTCATGACCCTTCAACTGAACTAAGTAAAAATAGGAGAGGGGTGAAATATAAGCTGATTTAAGGTGGAGGTGGGGGTGGGGGGAGGTTGTAGGGAACAAGGCAAGAGAGAGATTTGAAAATCCTGACGGAGAGTAGAACAGAACTTCTTCAAGGTAGGCGATGCTGCCAGACCTGCTGAGTTTTTCTGGGTATTTCTGTTTTTGGTTTGGATTTCCAGCATCCGCAGTTTTTTGTTTTTATTATTATTGAAATTGTCCTGTTCACACAGGCAAGTAGGAGTAAGTTTGAACATTAAATGTCTACCAAAGATCACTTGCAAGCCCACTCACCCCTCTTATCCCACCCTTGGATGAGGTTTTAAAAATGTGGCCAACCCGCCTGCCCGTTGTGCCCATGCGACCTTCTGAAAAATCACCGTCTATTAATGGTTCAAGGGCCTGGATTGGCCGGTTAATTAATGGCGGGCACGCATTGGAGATCATCGCAATGACACGTGGCGACGTTGGGACACACGCCCGATGTCACCGCGCGTCACTTTACGCATCGTCATGTGGGAGCTATCCCCGCACACCAAAGAGAAAATTCTGCCCTGTGGTCTTCCTACCTACATTAACCTACCTTCCCCTGATGTTGTGATCGTGTTGCCGTACCTCAAATAGAAGGCTGGGTATCCCTGCTGTCAGCTTCAGTAGGAGTGGGAAATACAGATCCAGTGTGATGAGATACAGACACTTTGCAATAAAGCACAGTTAACAAAGTGTTATTGTGACATTTGAAATCAGAACAACTGTGTTTTTATAAATGTTCATTCTAGGGATATGGGCTTCATTCGCAAGGGCAGCACTTATTGCCAATTCCCAGATGCCCTTGAGAGGGAGGGGTTAACCTGCTTCTTGAACTAATGCAGTATATGTGGTGTAGGTGTTCCATTGGGTTAGAATTAGGGTTCCAGGATTTTGACCCAATGACGATGAAGGAATGACAATGTATTTCCAAATCAGGATGGTGAGTTACTTGGTGGCGGGGTATGCAGGAGGTTGGGGGGGGGTGGGGTTGGTGGTTGGGGCTGAAGCTTACAATGTTCAAATGTGCGCCTGCTGCCCTTGCCAGAAGAACATAAGAATGCAAGAGATAGGAGCAGGAGTAGGCCATATGGCCCAATGAGCTTGCTCTGCCATTCAATATGATCATTATTGATCTGGGCCTCAATTCCACTCTCCTGCCCCCTCTCCATATCCCTTGATTCCCTGAGAGATCAAAAATCTGTCTATCCCAAGGATATAAGTATATTCAATGATGGAGCATTCACAACCCTTTGAGGGGAGTAATTTCTCCTTATCTCAGTCCTAAATGACCGTCCCCTTATCTTGAGACTGTGTCCGTGTCTTAGATTCTCCAACCAGCAGAAACAGACTCTTAGCATCTACCCTGTTAAGCCTCTTTAGAATCGTGTTTGCTTCAATGAGAATGCCTCTCATTCTTCCAAACTGCAGAGAATATAGATCCAATTTACTCAGACTTTCATCATAGGACAACCATTCCATCCTAACAACGAATTGAATGAACCTTTGCTGTACCACCTCCAATGCAATTCTTAAATACAGAGACGAAAATTGCACACAGATTTCAGATATGGTTTCTTACAATTGTAACGGGACTTCTTTATTCCTGTACTCCAATCTCCTTGTGATAAATGTCTTTGTCTCCCTAATTGCTGCTGTACATCCATGCTAAATTTCTGTGTTCCACATACAAGCACATCCAAGTCTCTTTGAACATCAACATTGACAAGTTTCACACCTTTTAAAAAATATTCTGCTTTTCTATTCTTATGACCAAAGTGAAAACTTCACACTTCCCCACATAATACTCCATCTGCCATCATGTTGCCCATTCATTTAACCTGTCAATATCACTTTGCAGCTGCTCTTTGTACCCCTCACAGGTTACCTTTCCACCGAGCTTTATATCATTGGCAAACTTAGATACATTACTCTGTGTCTTAATCTAAGTCACTAATACAGATTGTGAATAGCTGAGGCCCCAGCACTGATCCTTGCAGTACTCCACTTGTCACAGCCTGCCAGCTTAAGAAGCCCCATTTTTGCCCACTCTCTGCTTCCTGTCAGTTAAACAAAATAAAGTTTTCAACAGCATTTCCTTTTAATAAAATTAAAATGTTGACTTGTTCTAATCATACTATACTTTACTGAGCGCATTGTTAAGACTTCCTTAATAATAGATTTTCCAGAATTTTTGTAGCGACTGACATTAGGCAAACTGGCCCATTGTTCCCCATTTCCTCTCTCCCTTCCATCTTCAAAAGCGCTGTAACATTTGCCAACTTCCAATCTAATGGAACTATTCCTGAATCTAAGTGATTTTAGAAAATCATAGCTGGTGCATCCACTATTTCTGCAGCTCTCGCTTTTGGAACATCAGTTCCTGGAGATTTGTCAAATTTTAGTTCCTTAAGTTTCTCTAATACCTTTTCTATGCTGCAATTAATTACCTTAATTCCCTCACTCTTTTTAGCCCCTAGGGTACCCTCTATTTCTGGCATGCAACTTGTCTTCTACAGTGAAGACACACAAAATATTTTTTCAATGTCTCTGACATTTCCTCATTTGCCATAATAATTTATCCTGCTTCTGCTTCTAAGTGGCCAAAATTTACTTCAACTTCTCCCTTCCTTGTTACATTCTTATAAAAGTTCTTATAATCTGTTCTTATATTTCTGACTAGTTTACTCACATATCCTTTTTTTCACTTTTTATCAACTTTTTATGACCCTTTGCAGGTTGCTAAAACATTCCCAATCCTTAGGCTTGCTATCGTTCTTTGCAACACTCTAAACCTCTTATCTAATACTATCTTTAACTTCCTGAATGAGACACAGGCCAGAATACTATGCTCAGCGTGTGGGCGCACACCCAACACGCCCGAGCGTAAAATGACACGTGATGACGCTGGGCGTGCATCCCAACATCATTGCGCACTCGCACGATATTTCGTTCGGCGGGTGTGCGCCGGAGTCAGCTGCCGCCCGCCGATAATTAAAAGGCCTATTAAGACCATTAACAGCCTCATTAACGTGAAATTTACACTGCCCATCCAACCTAACGGTTGGCGGGCAGGCAAAAAGGCCAAGCGGCCTTTACACTTTTTAGGAAACCTCATCCATGAGCAGGATGAGGTTTTCTAAAGCTAATACACATTAAATAAAAACTTTATTTTGCAATTAAAAGCATGTCCCATCTCATGTGACCGAGTCACATGAGGGGACATGTTTTATTAAATTGTTACTGTCTTTATTAATTTTTTAAAAAAGCGCTTCAGTCTACCTAAGGCAGCTGTGTGCCTCAGGGAGATTGAAGCGCTCTTTCGCACGCAAGCATGCATGAACTGCACCCCAGGCCCGCTCTCCCTCTTCCCCCTGCCCACACAGGCAGCGCTCACTGCTGCTGCTCACGATCCACACAGGGTGGGCCTTAATTGGCACGCCCGTATGAAATCACGGTGCGGAGCTGATCGCGGACGGTGGTCAGCTTCTTGACCACCCCTCGCCCTCCTACGCCGAGCACTCCCGCCAAGGGAAAAATCCTGCCACAGTTGGGTCTGTGTTGATTTTTCAATGAAATGTATTTTTGTTGAATGTTTTGAAATGTTTCTTTAAATGTTTCCCACTGTTCATTTACCAGTTATCTTTTACTCTATTTACCCAATTAACTGCAGCTAGTTCTCCCCTCATACCTGTGTAATTGGCTTTGTTTAAGTTTGAGATTTTTGTTTGTGGTTGGAGTACGTCATTTTCAAATTTAACATGGAATTCAATGGGATTATGATCACAGTTTCCCAGTGGATCTTTTACAATGACATTATTAATTATCCCTGCATCATTACACAATACTAGATCTGAGATAGCTTTATCTCTAGCCAATTCCACAACATATTGCTCCAGGAAATTGAAACATTCTTAAAAACTCATCTTCCAGACCACTCTTGCCAATTTGATTGTCCTAGTCAATATGAAGATTAAAGCCCCCCACAATTATTACATTGCCTTTGTTACATGCTCCAATAATTTTTTGTTCAATGCTCTGTTCAACAGCATGGCTACTGTTATAGTTGACAGGGCGGGTGGGTGCTATAAACTGCTCCCACCAGCATTTTCTGACTTTTGCTATTCCTAATTCCCACACATACTGATTTTATTTTATGATCTTGAGGCCAGATCCTTTCTCACTTATGTCCTAACGTCATCCTTTACTATCAGGGCTACCCTCACTCAGTTCTGTCTGTCTTTCCAAAATATTGTGAACCCTGGCATATTTATTTCCCAACCTTGAAGCCATGGCCTGAATTGATTTAATCTGATTGGCTGACAGCTCTCTCAGTCCCAGCATCACCAGAGTCAGTAAGTGGGCACTACTGGTGCTGTAAGTAGGTCCACGGAGAAGATCGATTAATCTCCGACTAAGGTGACTCCCGGGCTTTTAGGTCAGGGAGAGATTGGGTAGCCTAGGGAAGGGATGAGGGAGTGGGGCATGGGTTTTCAAGGCCAGACAGGGAGGAACTCAGTGGGGGGGTGGAGTGGGGTGAGGGATAGAGATCACATCTCCAGGATGTTGCTCCAATGTGCTTATTCGTTGAGTAAAGGAGGGATCTGGATCCAGTTTTCCCTTTACATTTTTAAAAATTCAATTCATGGGATGTGGTCTTCGCTGGTTTGGCCAGCATTTATTGCCCATCCCTAATTGCCCTTGAGAAGGTGGTGGTGAGCTGCCCTCTTGGACTGGTGCAGTCCATGTGGTGTAGGTACACCCACAGTGCTGTTAAGGAGGGAGTTCCAGGGTTTTAACCCAGCGACAGTGAAGGAACGGTGATATATTTCCAAATCAGGATGGTGAGTGACTTGGAGGGGGAACTAGTTTACTCACATATCCTTTTTTTCACTTTTTATCAACTTTTTATGGCCCTTTGCTGGTTGCTAAAACATTCCCAATCCTTAGGCTTGCTATCATTCTTTGCAACACTCTAAGCCTCTTATCTAATAGTATCTTTAACTTCCTGAATGAGACACAGGCCAGAATACTATGCTCAGCTGCTCTCACTTACAACTGGAGCATGCACTTCATTGTGACAGGATTGTAACATTGCCAAGGGCACCTCCCGAAAGATGAACCCCTCCTTCCCATCTTTTCAACAAAGTTATATATATAAAAAAACATCCTTCTGAATCTCACCCGCCTGCCTATGCCAATATTTTTTGGTGTGGGCAGCATATTATTCAGGTCAAGTGGCTTGTCAACAAGCTCAATTGCCCATTAATTATTTATTTTAAAATGGTGGGCAGACCGCTGATTTTGGCACCCGCCCGCCTACTGTGTTATGGGGGTCAATTCAGAGGTGAGAGGGAAAGCCACGGGCCAAAAACCAGCCCGGGGATCCTATATAATCCAGTCCCATGTCTCTGTAAGTCTGTAAGCGATTAAGTCTAAACCATTTACCTCTAATGGTGCCACTATTTCATCTATCTTATTGCAACTGCTTCATGCATTCAGAAAAAGAGTCTTTAACTTCATTTTTAAAAAACTTTTATTTCCTACAATTACCTTATTTGCTGATGTACAATTTATGCAAAAATCTCTGTTCCTTCCTGTCCCACTCTCCATATCTTTACCTGAATCGCTACGCTATTCTGTTGTCTCAACATTTCTCTTGCATTTCTAAACCTCCCTTCACCCGAACCCTATCCCCCCACCCCCATTAGTTTAAAGCCCTGTCCACAGCCCTAGATATATGATTAGTCAGGACAATGGCTGTAGCCCGGTTTAAGTGGAGCCCATCCCAACAGAATAGCTCACTCTTCCCTGTGTACTGGTCTTCTAATTGTCAATTCGAATTATCCTTCTAATTGGTGGGAGTTGCAGGTTTAGGAGTTTGTAAGAAATGATGGTGGAACCATAGGACACAGCTATTTGACTGAAGCTTTTCCTCTTAGTCAAGGTGAGATGATTGGGGAAGGAGACAGACATTAGAGCTCAGGAGAGGGTTGGATGAAGTTCTTCAGCTGCTGGCAAAAGGTCTGTGGCTGTTAGCCCCTTGCCCATGCCCAAATAAGCCATCTCACAAAAGTGACACAGTGTCATACACCTCCTCCATCCACAAAGTCCAAGAGATGGGCAGCGATCAACAAGAAGTTCTGAAGCAGAAAAAAACAATTTTTAAAGTGAAAAAACAAATTAAGCCCTATCTCGAAGATATGGGCCCAATCTGCAGCTCAGGAGTCAAGAGCACCAGGCCTTTGCGGGGTGCCCTGTTCCTGATCTGAATCCAAAGTTGTCAAAGGAAATCTGGGTGTAGGCGCAAATGGAAACCATTTGCATGTGCTATTTACATTAGTCTCCAAACACAGTCAACCCAAACACAAAAAAGGCATTTGATGAAATTAAAGTATAGCACTATTCAGGTGCAGAAATGGGAAAAGGGATTTGCATCCATTTTTCTTGCACGTTGCATTCAAAATTCGGAATCTATTTGGTAGCAGAGATGAAAGCCTATCATTGTATCTCTACTGTTGTTAATCCAACTCCTTTGTGCAGTTCGATTTAATAATTCACCCTTGGAGTGTCCTGTGTTAACAAAAGCCTCTTTATCAATGTTACTTAATGTTAATACTGACTCATGGGGCTGGATTTTACCAGGACTTTAGCGATAGGCTAAGAGGCAGTGGAGCTGGCAGGATGGCTCAGGAAGGCAGATGGGTGGCAAGCCTGTCATCTTCCCACTTGCCAGTGACGAGTAGGGTCTCAGAGCCCAAATGAGTCATTCAAATGGCCAATTAAGACAAAGCTCTTTTTGCTGGCATTTAACCAGTGGCCGAGTGGTCCTCTGCTGCATTTGAAGACTGACAGGTAAACGCTTGTGGACCGCCAGGGCTCTATGGCAGAGGGGGGCCCTCCTAATCAAGTAGCTTTGACCCACAGAGGGACACCGATGGCAACAGCAACCCATATAGCAAAGCTGTTACCTGCCCTACCAACTCCACTCCACCAACACCCCCACGTCCCCAACTCACTGGAGCCTGTTTGACTGGCCCTCGTGCTCTCAGGTCCCGCTTACCTGGCTGTGAGAGCACATGGCCATCAACAAATCAGGAGCAGGTTGAGTGGTAATTGCTGTCTGTTCAAAAATGGGTTAAGGCCAAGCCAGAAAAGTGCTCAACATCTCAAGCTTTCAATATGTTTTAAAATCTGTCCCACTACTGGAATCCTAAAAATTGACACAAGTTAATTTTGCATATTCAGTAGTTTAGCCTTCAATTGTTGGCAGCTTCTGTTCATTGTGTGGGAGATGAGCCTCTCGGAGACTCACTGGACAGAACACAGAAGCCGCATCGAGAGAGTTGGTGTGAAGGAATCAGTGGTAAGAGAACCAGCCGTAATGAGGGGTTCTGAGATTAAAAATTATTTTCCTAAAATAAGAACTTATAATATTAAAATGGGTTCACTTTTTAAAGGGTAAATACAGCTCACAATGCCTAATCACAGGACTCTGCATGTAGAGACTATTGCCTTCTTACAGCAATAAGAGAACCCCTGATAAGAGAGAGACACACCAAAAATTGCAGAGTAACACATTCTTATTACAAACCATCAGGAAATCCAGCAGAGTTTAAGATTTGATAAGGTTTATTCTGATAATCTTAGACCACAATCAACAGGAGTTTTTACAGTTACATTATTACCTTAAAACACAGACTCGTGACTTATGAAATAAATTGACCCTCATGAGTTCTGGCAAGCTTGGCTTCCCTAGAATTAATAGGGGACAGGTCTTACCTGGAATTTAACAACTATATAAACTTCCTTAAAATTGAGGAGGGCAGGACCTGCTTAGAAATTAACAGTGATCAAAAGCATATTTGCAACATAAAAAGTCAGAAAGTACTTACACTTAAGATATCACCCCCATACATAAGAAATTAATTATGCGGCCCATGACACAGTTCAAGCGTTGAGTGCATACATCGGATTTTCACTGAATTCACTCCAGTGTCTCTCACAGTAAAGGCTCAGCTATTAGAGCTCAGCGATGATAACTCTCTCCTTAACTGGGACAGACACACCTCACAAACTTGAGGATTAAGATAAATGGTACTTTAAAATTTGATGGATATCCAACTTAAGATATTTTACTGTAGCAATAATTGAAATTTAAAAACTGGATTCTCTACCAGGAATGAGATTATATTTTCCCTCTTTTCCTTGAACTATTTAACATTACGATTGACTGTTTTCACCACACTATTAATTGCATGTTCAATACTTTAATAAAAGTTTATATATTTTAGAATTTACATCATCTCTTATAGCCTTCTGTGTTGGTAATTTGAAAACCCAACTCCATACCCTCTTTGGTGAAGGGAGTACATTACTGAACAGTTATACCCAGACCCTAATAATCCGGGATATTATAATCCAGTTGAAACTTGTAAAAAAACAAAGCCTACCCTGAGGATGGTAATACTCTTGGCATGCTCCTTTCCTTTGGGGGCGATGGATCAGTCCTTCAGACCCATTTAACATCTTTAGGATATGTCTTTCTCAACATCGATTTGAGAAGAATCATCTGAGAGATACTCCTGAACTGGGATTGTCCCAAAAAGGGGTTAGGTTACACCCAGGTGGGCTGCAATTAAAATAGTTTATTTCCCTGAGTACGATGCCCAGTTAATCAAAAAAATTCCCCTTCAATTTAGGGAAAGGAACACCAATGTTATGTTCTAAAAGGTAAGTAATCAGTTAAATAGCTCCAGCCCTCAAGATGAACCATGCCCCTCAGTAGATTACTGACCAGCTGCACCAATATCACTCAATGCGGAGTGGGGCAGGAATCTATGCAACCATTTTTAATATACATATAGTTGATGTGCTATAGTGTTGCCCAAAACGTACTAATTTGCCAACTTGTCTGGTCAATTTTACAGCAAATAAATAATCTTTGTCTGTTTTGTTAGGTCATTACGTTCCTGTTGGAAATAGTCACTGAGATTCTTGTATTCATTCTCAGGGTGTGGGTATCACTAACACTGTGATTTATTACTTGTGCTGTTTGGGTTCATAATCAATTAGTCTAATCTTGCAATATCCTAGACAAAATACATTTATTACAGGATATAAAATAAATATGAATGCCTTTCATATTTGTTCTCAAAATGTGCACAACTTAAATGAATAAAAACAGAAGCACAAGACCTTATCTATGGTCTCAATCCTCTTACATATGAAAAAGTATTGAGGCATTGAAAAGGGTGCAATTGAGTGCCACAAGCTTGATTCCCAATTTAAAACACCATCAGCATGCAGGTGAAGCAAGCAATTAGGAAGGCGAATGGCACGTGGGCCTTCATTGCAAGGGAATTAAACAGGAGTAAAGAAGTCTTAGTTCTACAGGGTTTTAGTGAGGCCACATCTGAAATGCTGGCCTGAATTTTTCATTTGGCAGGCAGGCTTGGCGGGAGCGATCGCGGAGCCAACCGCCACCCGTGATCAGCTCCGTGCCTTCATTCTACATGGGCAGGCCAATTAAGGCCCACCTAGCGTAAGGTGTGAGCCAAAGCGCTCAGCGCTACCTGTGCGTGCGGGGGGAGTCGGGAGAGTTGGGGCCAGTGCTCTTTCACGCATGTGCGCGAAAGAGCGCCTCAATCTCCCTGAGGCACGTAGCTGTCTCAGGGAGATTGAAGCGCCTTTGAAATAAATAAAAAGTTTGAAAATTTAATTAAACCTGCCCCCTCATGATACTGTGTCACATGAGATGAGACATGTTTTTATATTTCAGAAGTTTTTTTTATTTCAGTAGTAAAAGCTTTCGGAAACCTCATCCTGCTCGTGGATGAGGTATCCAAAAAATGTGAAGGCCACTTGGACTTTTCACCTGCCCGCCAACCTTAAGGTTGGACAGGCAGCGTCAACAATGACCTTAATTACTTCCTTAATGGCCTTATTAGGCCATTTAAATATCGGCGGGCGTGCAGCCGATTCCAGCGCGTGCCCGCCGGATGAAACACTGCAAGACAGTGTGATGACATCGGGACACATGCCCGACGTCATCACATGTCATTTTACATGTCGGCGTGTTGGACCCACCCCCGCACACTGACTGAAAAATTCATGCCATTGTGTGCAGTTTTGGTCTCCACATTCAAGGATATACTTGCATTGAAGGTGGTACAGCGAGTGTTCATTAAATTGGTCCCTGGGATGATAAGGGTTGTCCAGTGATGAGAAACTGAGTAAATTGGGCTTATTTTCTCTGGCATTTAGAACAATGAGAGGCAGTCTCATTGAAACCTACAAAACTCTGAAGGGGCTTGAGAGTGCTGGGTGGGGAATCTCAAACATGGGAGCACAGTGTCAGGATAAGGTGCTGATTATTTTGGACTGAGATGAGGAAAAATGACCTCACTCAAAGGGTAGTGAATCTTTGGAATTCTCTACCCCAGAGAGATGTTGATGCTCTATCGTTAAATACATTTCAAGGCTGGGATAAATAGATTTTCGGTCTCTCTGGGAATTAAGGGATATGGGAGCGGTGGGAAAATTGAGTTGGAGCCCAAGATCAGCCATGATCATATTGAATGGCGGAGCAGTCTTGATGGGCATATGGACTACTCCTGCTCCTATTTCTTGTGTTCTTGTATTATTAGCCAGATAGGTTTAAAGAGCTGGGTCTATATAGCTCAGAGAAGCATAGACTGAAGAGTGATTTGTTTGAGGTTGATAAAATAATGTAGGGGCTAGACAGTGTTTCTATGGTCAAGTTATTTGGACTGGAGAGGTTAGGGAGAACCAAGTGTATTTACAAGTTATATAAGTGTAGAACTAGGTTAGAGGTTAAGAATTTCTTCCTTTCCCAGAGATTAGTGGAGGTGTGGTACAAGCTGCTGGCTCGTAGAGTGAATGCGGATTCACTGAATCCTTTCAAGAAAAAACTAGACCTGTTTCTGGTTAGGGTGGAGATCACCTCATATGAAAGTGCCATTTGAAGTCCTGTCATATAAATCAGGGTTAATATGATCTCCTAGACCAAAAGTTTAATTAAAGGGGTTGGAGAGTAATTTTCCAGAATTTCTTTCCCTAACTGACCTGGGTTTTGAATTTGGCTTTGACTTATATTTACATTTCATTTGAAAGTTGCTTTTAGCCACTGGCAAGATTCTGATGGGAGCTTCTGAAATGGTTTGTAAATCTGATTATCATCTTCATCCCCCCACTACAGAGTCCATTACTAGCATCAGTTCTGTTAAAAATACCTTTTATGATTCACAGCTGCTTTAGAGCTAAATGGCACTGAAACAAATTGTGGATTGCAAGCCTGCATTAAAATGCAAGGTCCATTATTTTAAAAAGGATTTCTTCAGCAACAAGACTGAATAGGTCAGAACGGATTATTAAAAAGACATTTTCCCCACTTTCATATAAACGCAAACACACAATTAGAGGGGCAAAGCAGCTTTCAATCATTTTCAGTCTGAACTATTGAGATGGAACATTGACTGATTTTAATTTGAAATGATGTATTTTTATACCAAAATTCAGCTATCGATTTTACCTTTGCTGTACTTTACATTAGAGATTTGAGCTGACATCCTTTTATTTTTACATTTGACTTTCTACGGTTACACCTTCATTTTACCTTTTCTCAGTGACCTTTGTAAGGGGTAAAACTGGAAGAAATTGACTTTGAGAAGAAAATACCAAAGGACACATTCAAAAACCCTTTTCCTTCCCTCATGAATGTTGGCTTGCTTCTTGCTTTCATATTTCCCCCTTTCTCCGAAAAGTATCCTAAGAGCCCAGATGCCTTCTGACACACCAAGTGGCCTTTCTGCAGTGGTGAGCCCTCACACAATGGGATTCTAACTCCCCAAAATCAGTGCTAACAGGGTGATAAAGAGTACTGTAGCGATTATAGAACACGGTATGAGAGTCAGGACTCGCAATCTAGAGAATGGAAGTTCAAATCTTAATATAGCAGATTTGAGAATTTGAATTTAGTTAAAGGAAATCTAAAGTGAAGAGCTGGAATTGTTAAAAGTGAAGCTGCCCTCTATGTTACTTTGTGGATACTGGGACAAAATACACAGAATTAATTCGCTTACAGAGTGCCAATTTCTTATCATTGGTCAGCAAGATTAGCCTATTTAGAGCCCACAGTTTAACTTTTGCTCAGAAATGCTTTCCAAAAATACCATAGAAGCAGAGATGAATCCTGATAGCTAGTCACCAAGTATATACAGAAGTTTCTGAAGTGCATTTAAAAAAAATAAATGCGCAAGGTTGACCTACAGTTTGGTAATTGTCAGTAATAACACTTTGCTGCGGCATTGTATATGGGAAGTTTTTCTTAAGTTTTAATAAAGTGAAAGATTCCTGTTGATGAAAGTGAATGCTGTTGTCCAGCTCTGTCCGTTAGCTCTCTGCAGTTCACTGTGTTGCCAATCCATGGAGGCTCATTTGCAACTGAAGATTATAAAAGAGAGAATAACTAGAATATCGAAGCCAAGCTGGCTAAAACACAAAACAGAGTAGAGGTTAAAGGTAGTTACTTGGACTGGCAAGAAGATTGGTGCTGGGACCACTGCTGTTCACCATTTTCATAAATGATTTTGACTTGGAAGTACAATTTTAGCATTTGCCGACACTGTGGATAACATAAGAAGTGTACTGAGACAAAATACAGGAAAGCAATAATAATCTTGCAGAATGGACATGCAATTGTGAAATGAACATCAATTTAGATAAGTGTGGTACACTTTGGCAAGAAGAATAAGGGGGCCTCATTCTGCTTGGCAAGTGGTGTCTAAAAGGTGTAGAGGAACAGAGGGACCTGAAATGACAGATACACAAATTAATAAAAGTAGCAATGCAAGTTAATTAGGCCAAAAAAAACAAACCAAGTACTATGATTTTATTTATTGATGGATAGAATTGAAAAGCAGAGAAGTTCTGTTAAACTTGCTAGAAGCCTGGGTTCGACCTCACTTAAGGCAGGAGTTTCCCCTTGTCGAGCCGGCGCAGTGGACGGGCCTGGGAGCGACTGTAAAACCGACCGCTGCCTGCAATCGAACCCTGGCATCGATTTCATGCTGGCTGGCCAAATAACGGTCAGCCAGCGTGAATCACACGCTGCAGCACTGCCAGGAGGAGGGCGAGCGTGGAAGCTCGCGCACATACGCAGAGTGTGCTCAGTGAAAGCTCCCTGAAGCACAGAGCCACATCCGGGAGATGAAGATTTTAAAAATAAGAAATAAAAAACGTAGCAATGTTAAAAACATGTCCCCTCATGTGACTCTGTCACATGAGCAGGGGTGTGTTATAAATGAAATTTAAAATTTTTATTTAATTTTTAATTGGATACCTCCCATCCGTTAATTCAATTATAACTTTAATGGCCCTAATAGGCCTGTTAATTGTTGGCTGGCTGGCTGCCGATTCCCGTGCACGCCCGTCGACAGAAATATTGCGCGAGATGCGTGATGACATCGGGACGCTCACCCAAAGTCACCACGTCTCATTTTACACTCAAGTGGGTTGGGCGCGCACCCACCTGCTCAGCGCAAATTTTTGCCCTTGGAGTCGAGTGAACTGTTCTGGTCTCCATATTATAAAAATGATAGAGAGGCACTGGAGAAGGTCAAAATAAGATTTACTAGGATGATACCAAAACTGATGGTTTTGAACAAGTGACCTGACAGAGGTCATTGATAGCATAGTTGTGGAGAGACCAGAGCTAGAGTCATATAAATGAAATAGTCATTAATAAATCTAATAGCAAAATCAGGAGAAACTTCTTTACCCAGTGAGTGCTCAGAATTTGGACTCGCTACCACAAGGAGTAGTTGCAGCAAATAGCATAGACACATCAAAGTTAGATAAACACATGGCAGAGAGGTATAGAAGACTATATTGATGAGGTTAGGTGAAGGGTGGGAGGAGGCTTACCTGCAGCATAAATAACAACATGGACCTGTGGGGCTGAATGGCCTGTTTCTCTGCTGCAAATACTATAACAATACAATATTGTGCTTTCCATGACGTCAGGATATCCAAAAATGCTTTACAATGAATGAATTGCTTCAGAAAGGTATTGTTGTAATGAAAACCAGAGTTTATTGTACAGCATTAAGGAAATTTAAGTTGAGCCCATTTGTTTAAACTGAGCAGCGTATTATAGATTAGGGATGTGAAATACTTTATTGGTTATAAATAGTTACCTTTACATGGAATTTTCAGTTTATATTTGCAACCTGTCATAGAAATTGTTTGCGGCAGAGAAGCCTTTGTACTCCACATCATGGAGAATCTGTACTCCGCTGTTTGTAAATCACTTCTAAGTTATTGGAATTATCCACTTACAAGACATAAATTATGCTTTTGTCTCCCTCTGTGAGTCTCCCTGAGCCTGGCACTGTTATGAGGTACTTTTTTGGGGGAATTGTGTGTCTTTTGTGATGAGAAATGTTAATGGTAAAGTACGGAAGACTATTTCAACGTTCAGTGGCCAGCATCAAACCATTCACAAGAAGCAGTATATACTTCTCCATATTTTTACTTCTGTTTGGTTCTGATGAAGAGTCATATGGACTTGAAACATTAAATCTGTCTTTCTCTCCACAGATGCTGTCAGACCTGCTGAGTTCCAGAAATTTTTGTTTTTGTTTCAGATTTCCAGCATCCGCAGTATTTTGCTTCTATCAAACAATTCCCAGTCAGGGTATAGCACAGTTGAATGAATGGTACAACTCCATCTGATCAATGCACCTCAGTCCCAACCTCCTGGAAACACCTGCCACTGCAATACTATGTTGATTCTCATTTCCCAACCCATCTAGCTCAAGGGCACCCAATAATGTTGCCAGTTTTTCACTTCTGCAATCCCAGTAACATACAAATTAAAAGGCAGAAAATCATGAGAGAAGAGTAGAAGTTTTCCTGTGTTCCAACTGTATGTCCAAATTATCAATGGAAAAGATTCCCTTTAGTGCCACCATAAAGTCAGTGTTATGGTTGCAACCCCACATAACTAGGAACTGGATTGAAACTGGATCATATTTAATTCACATAGGACTAACACCAGGAACAACAGACAGGAACATTTCATGTCATCACACTAGGCCAAGATTTGGACCTACATCCTAAATCCAAAAGGCCAGTATCTAAATGCTTCAGAACAGTTTCCCTATTTGTTGTACATTGTGCAGTCTTGCACAGATTTAGCTGAGTGTAATCTAGTGGTGTTGAAGTCATCTACACAAAGCTGAGATCTGGGTGAAGAAACCTGGGGAAAAAAATTACCCCAGAAGTTGAATTTAAAGATCCAGACAGTCATTCCTGTGAATTTCAGAAAGGATTCGTAGTCACCATCTTCACTTCACAAGAGAGGCTGTTACACAGCTGTGCTATCTCTGCCACTTGGATATCTTCTAACAAAGGGGTAGCATCTCCTGAAACTATGAGGGTCACCAATACATGAAGATTTTATCTTTCCACTTTAGCAAACATCAGTCAACTCAATTCCTAGCCGTCCTTGGACACATGAAGTAACAGATGCGATGTTTTCCACGGGCAACACTTTCCTCACTAATCCTGTGGAAAGGAAAAATGAGTTGGCCCAAGCCCAAACTCTTTTTGATTTGGTGCCAAGGTTCCAAGAGCACAGGGTATAGTAAATGGCAATCATGTGGCCAGCAGGATTCCTCACACAATCCAAATCAACAGAAAATGGCTTGCATTTGATTAACATTCAGTGCTCAAAAGCCTGGAAACACCCATGATGTTTGACAGTGCTAAGCTGAACAGATGGAGGCTAGGAAATAAGGAAGAACCTTTGGAGTTTGGTTGATGCCTGCGCTGAGAAATACTAGAATATAATCAACGCAGAATTACTATGGAGCAAAATATATGCTGGAGCAGACATTCCAGCAACTGGACCATTCAGGCTGCTGTATGACCCTGCAAAAGTCTCAAATATTTGCACTATCCACTACATATTGTATCACTGTACAAAGAGGACCAGATAAGCAACAGGATGAAGAATGAGTCTAGAGACAAGAAAAGATTAATTGAGAGATGAAGGCAGGGGCAGTGTAGCCTGGAAGATTGATGCGGCAGACACCAAAAGCTTACTGTTAGAAATTCCTGTATCCAACTCATGCACAATTAGTCCTGACCAACTGACCAGCTAGAACTGACCACTGAGGAATTGTACCTAAACTGCTATATTTGTATCATCCTACTAGCTATTGATACCTAAATGTGGCCCTTCTGAAAATGCTCCCTAGCTTAGGGTGAATTAAAATACATAGGGGTTCATTTGATTTTTGGGTGCCCAAGCATTAATGTGCATTAGACAGCTATTTATTTAACTGGTGAAGATGCCTTTGTAATCTTGAGATCATCATCTCATTTAAATTTGGCTGGCAAGCTGTGCACACAGCCATTCATTCAATCATAACTTGCTTAAAAAAAGCTTTCTTAAATAAACATCGAGCAATTGAGAAATATATCTAAGAGAAAAAGCTGTCAATCAAGCAATGTTTTCCCTTGGGCAATGTTTATTTACACAAGATAAAGAGGCCTTGAATCAAGTGCTGGCAGTTTCTGTTATTGATACTGTGAAAGTCTGGTTGATTTACACTTAAGGTTGTAGTAAAATAGTTTTCTAGAAAGGCAATGAATGAACTGATTTTTAAAGCTTTTGTTTACAAATGACATTGTGCTATAGGGTTGATTGGTTCCGTACGGAGTATATACAAGATAAATGGGCATGGAAATGCCATAGATTGACATGGAGGGATGAGGTGCCATGGGGGGTGGGTGGAGGGGCATAGGTTAGCACAGAAAATATGAGGGCCATTGGGGATGTGAAGGAATATAGGTTGGCATGGAGGGTAGGAGAGGTCATGGGGGTAGGTAGAGGTGCATAGGCTGGCATGGAGGGGACACAGGGAGTGTATGGGGGTTGTGTGGTGAGGGTTAGAGGGCTGTTTTCTGTTAAAACTGGTTGCTTTTATTAAAACTGGGGCCATGTCCCAGAGCACTGAAACGAGCCTTTCAAGCAGCCTGCTTACGTACCTGGCAGTCTCCATGGCTGCCTCCAAACTCTTTTTGGAGACTGAGGTCCTGACTCCACTTAACACCTACAACCACCACCCCTCCCCCGGAACAAATATCCCACCTTTGCAGGCACTTTCTTCCCACGGAGGGTAGGCTAAACTGGGAAATATCCTAACTGCCACAACCCACCTCTGGCATGAAAATCTAACCCAATGTCTCCTTCCTTGAATCAATGTTAATATTTGTCAGATTATCCTCCTGCATTAAAGATGCTATGTAAATACAAGCTGTTGTTGTAATGACAATTTATTATAACCAGTGAGTTCCCCTAGATCTCACGTTTCCCCCTCCCTCTCCCCCACCCCCACCCCCACCCCCACCCCCACCGCCATTGTCCTTAGATTGAAATCCTTCTTGCGTTCACACATCCAGGGCTTTTCCTCTCTTCTAAAAACCTTAAAAGTCCAGGGACTCCCATTCCAATTATCATAGGCTAACTACACTAACCTCCCCGGCCCTACCCAACCCCACCACATCTATTACCCAATCACTCCTAACAGTGCTCCAAGATTCCAGGGCATCTTTCCATTTTTACAAGAATCCAGGACCCCACTGATCCCTGTATATCTTTATTCCAGAGCTTTCCCCATCCCAGTTCTGCCACAGCCCAATCTCTCCCTAATGCTTCAACCCCCGCAGCCATCACCACAGATACGATGCCCTGGGGCCTCGGCCCCCCCAAATTCACAAACATTAGCATGCCCAGTGATTTCCATGAAGAGCTCTTCATCAGTCTCCCAGGATTCCTCCATTGTTGCTTGACCACAGCACATGAACTGATGGAAAAATCTGGAACTCACACCCTAATACTCCCACAACCAGGGATATTCCTTCCTGTTCTGTTAGTCTGCAGGATCTCCCAGAGATGTAATACCGCTGCCACCACCTCATTGTTATCAGATCACCATAGACCCACATGCCCCCCATGTTAGAGTTCTAATGCATCTGTGATACTCTGCTGCAATTGCTTTCAGGCCACTACTGGAGTCCCACTATTGCCAAGATCCAGGACTGCCAGACCCTAATAGTCAAGGGTTAAACAAACCCCACATTTCCATCTCTCAGTATTACCAAACTGGTGTTTTTCCCCTATAATACTTCCATATCCAAGATGACTGAAGTTCTATAATTGTCTCAAAATCTCATACCCCATCACCACTGCTACTCAACTCAATGCAACTGTATCCAGTCAAATGCAGGGCCATCCTCCTGTGTATTCTGGGCTTTACAAATTGCAAGAGGTAAAAATAAAACAAATAGATAAAGAAACATATAATAATTATTAATTTAATGTTTCCATTGAGAACTGGACATCTGCAGAATTTGATACCCAGATATTCTACATAATAAAAATTCTATTTGACTTACTCAGTTATAGGAATTTGAGAATGTTCTGAATCAATGGATGTGTTATATGTCATAGAGGTCTACATTCCTATTGATCAAAGTGAAGATCTACAGAAAAACGTAGCAACACAGAGGAAAAGCTCTCATTGACTGGCAAAAAAAACTGTCAGCCTATAATTGACACAAATGGTGTACCCATACATGTCCCTTCTTGAATAACACAGTTTGCAGGATACACCTAGCTATGACTATGTGAGGCACACCTTCAGGATCTCATTGTGGAGCCCTTCTGATCTAATGATGCAACAAAAGAACCCATCCAAAATTTCTATGGTTCCCTCTGTGACAACACTAGAGACGTGTCGCAGCTGCTTTTCTTGCCCATTCACTGAGGGAAAGTTTATCCATGATAGCAATAGGTATACTCTATTACGCAGGTGACTATTTTCCTTGGATGTTTCAGGGAAAGCAGAATTATTAAGCAAGACAACATTATGGCAACTTGCAGTAAATCTGTTTGACATGGCATATTATCTGGATCAGCTCAAGCATAACCTAGACAGTGAACGGGAAATCTTAGGAAAGTTTAGGGATTAATGCTGGGAGATTATATTGCTATGCTTGTGTCAACTAGCATACCCTACATTTTAGGGAATCCAGTAATGTGATGAAACTAGATGCCCCTTTCGCACTGTTGTCTTTCTGTCCTGTCAAACTTAATAAATTCCTAAGCTCTTTTAGAAGGTATATCAGTTATCCGATAAACACGTGCTTAGGCAGCACTTTGTGCATCAATGCATAGATCAAATTGCTTGAAAAAAGCTAGTATCATAAAACTTGAATGTGGTCAGCACTTTTCCCAGACACAGACAGAACTATTTGGGTATATCACCTTGGGTGCAGGTCTCCAATAGCACGAGGCGGTCCAGGTCTCATATAGCCACTCTGCTGAAGTACATACTTCACATGCAGAGCTCTTCACTAAGATCTTGATAAGATCTGCATGGTCTGTAAGTTCTTTGCGGTGGGGTTATTGGGTAAGATCTTGGAGGCTACATTCTCCTTAAGGATGTGTAAATTTAGGGTCCAAACACCCCCCTATATAATCCTCCACATAATGCATTGATGGCACTCTGGCTTCACCTAGTTTACTTCTGGCTTCTTGTTACTATATACGTAATAAGCTTGTGGCTCTCTTTGCTAAAGATGATAGTCATGGCACATTGGCGTATTAAATACCAAGTATCCCCCCACAATATAGAGACAACAAATTTTATAGTAATTATCTTATCACGTTAACTGCAATAACGAGTATGGAAACAAAATAACAATGGGCCCGTCAACATCGAGGGCAGAATTTTCCTGTTGGCATGCGGGGGTGGGCCCCACACACCGACGCGTAAAATGACGTGTGATGCCGTGGGCGAGCATCCTGATGTCGCTGCGCACCATTGCAACATTTCGGCGGGCAGTTGCGCGATAATCTCCGATGTGCACCCGCCATTAATTATCAGGCCACTTAAGGCCCTTGAGGCACAAATTGATGGTGATTTTTTGGGGCCCTTGCGATCTTCAGGTCATCATACAGGCGCAATGGGCAGGCGGGTAGGACACATTTGTATAAACCTCATCCATGGGCGGGATAAGAGGGCTCAGTGGGGTCGTGAATGTGCTCAGATATTTATAGAGTCATAAAGGTCTACAGCATAGGAAAAGGCCCTTTGGCCCATCGAGTCTGTGCCAGTCAAACAAGTACCTAACTATTCTAATCCCATTTTCCAGCACTAGGCCCGTAGCCTTGTTTGCCATGGCATCGCAAGTGCACATCCAAATACTTCTTAATTGTTATGAGGGTTTCTGCCTCTAGCACCCTTTCAGACAGTGAGCTCCAGATTCCCACCACCCTCTGGGTGAAAAAATTCTTCCTCACCTCCCCTCTAAACCTCCTGCCCCTTACCTTAAATCTATGCACCCTGGTTATTGATCCCTCCACCCAGGGGAAAAGTTCCTTCCTGTCTACCCTATCCATGCCCCTCATAATTTTATAGTCATGTCCCCCCTCAATCTCCTCTGCTCCAGGGAAAATAACTCCAGTCTATCCAATCTCTCCACATAACTAAAACTCTCCAGCCCAGAAAACATCCTGGCAAATCTCCTCTGCATTCTCTCCAGTGCAATCACATCCTTTCTATAATGTGAATTCTAGAACTGCACACAATACTCTAGCTGTGGCCTAACCAGCATTTTATACAGTTTCAGCATAACCTCCCTGCTCTTATATTCTATGCCTCGGCTAATAAAGGCAAGTTACCCATATGCCTTCTTAACCACCTTATCTACCTGTTCCGCTCCCTTAAGGGACTGATGGACACGCACACCAAGGTCCCTCTGATCCTCGGTACTTCCCAGGGTCCAACCATTCATCGTGTATTCCCGTGCCTTGTTTGTCCTGCCCAAGTGCATCACCTCACACTTATCCAAATTAAATTTCATTCGCCGCTGATCAGCCCATCTGACCAGCCCATCTATATCCTCCTATAATCTAAGGCTATCCTCCTCACTATTTACCACCCTACCAATCTTCGTGTCATCCACAAACTTATTGATCTTAATTCCAACTTAATTTGGAAAGTTGCTGATACTTGCCTTTGTGAGCAGAAATACTTCAAAACTCATACCAGTTGCTTGGACAGGACTCAAAACCTTCAGTCAGCACTCTGCTGTGAAGATCCTATTTGGGGCCTGCAGATTTCAGGAAGCCTTCCCTTAGCCTGAGAATGGGAATTGTGCTCTCCACTGGAAGCACCTACTCTGAGGAGGAAGGGAGGGTTAGAAGGGGGAGGAGGCCAGGAGTGCACATTCAGCCTTCAGGGGAGCTGCCTTTGGGAAGAGAGGCACAGTCACAAGGGGTGCAGGGCCAAGAGGAAGTCCAAGGCAGAAGGGGGTCACAGAAGACGCCACTATCCTGCTGCCAGGGTTTACAGGCAGCGAAGCAGCTATCTCAATATGTCTGAGGTGCAGTGCCGAAGAGGCTCCGACTGCCAAGGGAGACAGTCAACTATATCTCTCAGATGATAGGCCCTGAGACCTCTGCTAATTGTGTGGGTGGACTCCCCATGCCAGTGGCTCTAAAGGCCACAGCTGCCCTCAACTTCTATGCCTCTGGCTCTTTCCAGGGGTCGGTGGGTGATCTTTACGGTGTCTCTCAATCAGCTGTCCACACTTGTGTCAAGCAGGTTACAGGCGTTCTATTCAGGCATGCATTGACCTTCATCTACTACCGTTAGGACTGGGCCAGCCAGACACAGCGAGCCAGAGGCTTCACTGCCATTGCTGGCTTTCCCCACGTCCAGGGTGCAATAGACTGTACACATGTTCGTCAACAGGAAGGGTTGTGGTGGAGAGAGCCATCGGTCTTCTCAAGATGTGTTTCCGATGCCTGGACCATTCAGGGGGCACATTCCAGTACCCCCAGATCATGTGTCAGTGATAGTGGTTGCATGCTGCGCTCTCCACAATCTTGCGCTGGAAAGGGGCGATGCTGTGGTTGAAGAAGATGTAAACACAGTGTCTGCGGCTGCACACAATGAGTAGAGCAGTGAGTCCGAGGATGAGCATGCACAGGGGAATGCTGAGGGGGTAAACGCTGACCTGGGCATACCCCAAAGAGGCAGGGACACCTGGGAGGCTTTAATCCAATAAACCTTCAACTAGAACACCACAAACAGACCTCCACAGGCTCCATACTCAATACCTGAGTGCTAAATCTGCCTGGATAGGAACATTAACTAAGGGCCTTGTCAATAAAGCTCAATGAGACACAACTCACTCAACATCACGGGTAACCATCCACCTGCAGAGGAAAAGAGGCACCATCAGCCATGGTCACATGTCTAAATTTAATGATATAACAAAATGAACTTAAGGAAACAAAATTACGAAGGTGTTAAACACCATACCAACTAATCATGACCTCATTGCGGGGCAACACAGAAGCACTAGTGAGAAACCTGTGGTGTGCCTAAGGTACCTTAAATTTAAAAGCAAAATACTGTGGATGCTGGAAATCTGAAACAAAAACAAAAATTGCTGGAAAAATTCAGCAGGTCTGACAGCATCTGTGCAGAGGAAGACAGAGTTAACATTTCGAGTCCATATGACTCTTCATCAGAACTAAAGAGAATTCTAAAGAGAGAGCTATTTCTCTTTAGTTTTGATGAAGAGACAAACGGACTCGAATCATTGGGCAGAATTGTACGACAGTGGGATTTTACATTCCCACTGTCGTCAATGGGATATATAATGGCCCACCGTGGTTTACGGCCCCATCCCTGCCGAAATGGGGCCAAAATTTCTGCCATTAACTCTGTGTTCCTCTCCAGAAATGCTGTCAGACCTGCTGAGTTTTTTTCCCGTCCTCTGCGCTCCACGTGCTTGTATCTCCTTGCTTTGCAAGGTTGGACTGTGTGGTGCCAAATGTTATGCAGGCTGCATTTGGCCAAGTTGCAGGGAGGGGTGGGAACAGGCCTGGCATCTTTGTGTGATTGTGCAGCAGCAGTGGGGTGAAGAGGCACTGGAGCCCTTCAATGTCCCACTCTGGTGGAATGGCAGCAAAGAGAATCCAGGTACAAGTTGCACTAATCAATGCTCTTCTCTCCAATTTTTGTTTTTTTGCCTTAAATTTACGCTTTCAGGTGCAACATCCAGGTGCTGGCACTGGCATTGGAGACAGCCTGCTGACTCTGCTGTCCTGTTGGCCTCAATGACCCTGGCGGCCGTCCTCTGGCGCATGGAGCTTGTGCTGGCCCCACCTGGTGCGGAGCTGCCAGTTCCACTGCTGACATCTCCCCAGTTGCCGCAGCTTCACTGGATGCAATAGTCATTGGCAGAGGGGCAGAGGACCTGCCGCCCTCATCCGGAGTACCCCGAGAGGAGCCCGCAGAGGCGACAGGCAGCTGCTGCACAGATGTGAGGTCACTTCGGACCTCCCTGCTCACTGTAGATGGATGGGCATCGAGCTGGGAAACTTGGTGCCCAGACCATCTCCCAAACTGGTACTGACCAGCTGAGGTCAATGCCGCTGTGAGGGCTTGCTGGTCCAAGCACCCAGGAAGCCCTGATTGGTCTCCTGGAGGAGCCTCTTCACAACAGTCACCACTCTGTCCATGGAGGAAGCATTGCGCTCAGCCATGAAGCTCATTGCATTGGTGACGGTCCATATGGACTCCTCCACCACAGAGACCAAGACAAGCATAGCCTCATGTATCTTCACCAGATCCTCCCGCACACCCGGCCGCATTTCCTGCATTTGCTGCAGTGTGGTACGACTCCAGAGACACATCATCAGCCACTGACTGAGCATTTGCCTGGTCCCCTGCAGTCCTCTGACTGCTGGCACCATGGGAACGCTCTGTCTCTGCCAGCTCCTCCAGCAACTGTGCAGTGCCCTCACCGCTGCGTCCTGGGACACTAGCCGATGGTCTAATTCCCACCGAGGTACTAGTATCTGTGCTGGTGCCTGTCTGGCAGAGATGGTGTGATGCTGGTGGGTCAGAGACTTCAGGGCCCTCAGGTGTGAGATGGGGTGCCTGTGCCTCCTCCTCCTGGCCCTGATCCATTGATGCTGAAATGAAGAACAAGGACATTTGATTAGTTAACGTGTAGACAATGTCAATGTGTATCCCTGTGCCCCGGATCATTGTGCGCTTAACCTTCCATAAGCAATGGTCAAGCCATGTTGCAAACTTCAATCATGAACATTCAGCACTGACATGGATGCTGGGACACTAATGGTGACCATAGTGCTGGGCAAACATACCCGCCCATGGCACCCCAGCCTCACCAATACCAGTGGACCTGGGCACATGACATCTCTCCAGATCGAGGGCTTCCTGCTCAAACCTGGTAATGGTGGCCAACTGGGCCGGCCCTCCACCAGTCCTCACCCGCTCAGGGGCATTATGAGCATTCTTCTCCGGAAAAGGAGAGAAGAGCATTGATTAGTGCAACTTGTACCTGGATTCTCTTCGCTGCCATTCCACCAGAGTGGGATATTGCAGGGCTCCAGTGCCTCTTTACACCACTGCCGCCGCACAATCACACAAAGATGCCAGGCCTGTTCCCACCCCTCCCTGCAACTTGGCCAAATGCAGCCTGCATAACATTTGGCACCACACAGTCCAACCTTGCAAAGCAAGGAGATACAAGCACGTGGAGCGCAGAGGACAGCAGATTGATCAGTGCCTCGCCACCTTGAAGCTCCCCTCCCAGCATGTCATCACCCTGACTTTGACATGTCCTATTGTTCCAGCACTGCGCCTAGGTGCAGCTCCTCCAGGCTGCCCCCAAAACAGTGATGTGGGTCTCAGTGTACCACATGCTGCAGGTGCAGAACCCATCTCTTTACCACCCTCTCAGGGTGACCTTGGCATGGGTAATATCTGCTGGCCCACCCAGCGAGGTACACATGCCATCAATGATTCAATGCAGTCACTACACTCAGACTTGGGGAGTGTGTGCGGGGCCGCCAGGGGGGAAAAGCCTACCTGCTGGGTTAAGTGACCAATGTCAACATGGTATTCACCCTTCCTGAGCGCAACAGGTCGTTGAAGTGCTTGCGTCACTGGATCCAGGTTGCACCGCACCATGTCATGGGAACTCACCACATCCGCCACCTCCTCCCAGGCATGTTTGGTCATGTGCGGGGATCTCCTCTCCCTGGGGTACGAGGACCTCCCGCTGTGCTACCACCTCCTCGAGGAGGGCAGTAAGGCAATTGTCTGAGAAATGAGGGGCACAGTGCCACCCCCCCCGCCTTACCCTCCTACCTGGTCTTTTTAAAGCTTTTTAAAACAGGCCGCTGGGTCGCCATTGAACCCAGCGATCACTGCAGTCCCACCACCGCCCGCCCACTTCCTCGGGAGCTGCAATTCACACTGGGCAGGCCTTAACTGGCCCGCCTGCGTAAAATGGCGGCAAGGTCCCGATCATGGGCAGCGATCGAGTCCGCACCCGCCCGCTCCCGCACTGCCCGCCTAACAGGCAGAAAATTCTGCCCCTAAAAAAAGTCAGGCCAACATTTTGAGTGAGCATTCTACATGCAATGTCAAACATGCAATGTGTAACTATTACATTTGTTAGTTTATCACTTTGCTATTTAGAGCCATTATAGTAACAGTGCCCTGAACACATAAAGCAATTATATAGCACCTTTCACAACCTGCTCTGACATCCTAAAACTCTTCACAACAACTATGTACTTTTGAAGTTGCAGTTGTGATATAGGGAAAATAGGTTCCACAAAAAGCAAGAAGATAATTGACCATTGATGATGTGATGTTTGGTTGAAGGATAAATGTTGGTCAGGAAACATTGTTTTTCTTTGGATATTCTCATCAGATCTTTTAGGTCCACAGAAATGGCAGATGGCGCGTCAGTTTAACCTCTCATCTGAAAGACAGAATTCTGACAGAGCTATACTGAAGTGTCAGCCTAGATTATGTGCTCAAGTCTCGAATGGGGCTTGAAGTGCAACTATCATAAATTCAGAAGGAGATCGAGAATATAAGAGTGACAAGCTCATGCTTTCAAACTGCACAATCATCAAACTTAATAAATTCTCTAAAATTTGCAGCAGGAAGAGACAAGTTGTGATTTCAGTGGGTTAACAATTATTGCAGGAGATTATTGAGCTTCTGTCCAGCAGAACTCCACGAGCATAGAAATGAGGCAAATGAAAATACAAACTATTCAATTCAGAACTTAAAGAAAAATTCTTTTCACTGTCCTTGAAAAATAATATCAGAGAGCTTCTTTCATAATCAATGAGACCATTCTCATCACCTGCCACCCCCAAGTCTCTATCTGTTACATGTATTTTTGTTAATGTGGAATAGATCTGGATCAAAAAAAATCAGGAAAGTAAAATATTGCAGATGCTGGAGCTTGGAAGTGAAAACAAAAGTGTTGGAAAAACTCAGCAGGTCTGGCAGCATTCCAGGTCCGGAATTTTGCAACCCCTTCTGCTGGCGGGAGCCCTTCATGCTGGTGGGATCTTCTGGTCCCGCTGATGTGAGTGGAGATTTCAATGGCTTGCTGGACCCACCACGGCGGCTGGTGGGGGAGTGGGGGGTGCGAGTGTGGGGTGGGGAGAGGTGGCTGGAAAATTCCAGCCCATCTGTGGAGAGAGAGAAGAACAGTTAAGTTTCAAGTCCAATATGACTTTTCTTCAGATATTTCTCTCTCCACAGATGCTGCCAGACCTGCTGAGATTTTCCAGTACTTCTTGTTTTCATTTCAAATATAAATCATATTGTTTTGTCAGGTGCTGTCCACATGAAGCACAACCTAAAAGCTGAAGAATTTACTCTGACTAAATATTGTTGAAGTCTACGCCTCCAGCTGTTCAGTGGGTAAAACAAACAACTTTGCATTTGTACAACGGCATCTCACAGGTCTCTGAGGATGTCCCATAGCATATATTTCACATCCAAATAATCACTTTTGGAACTGTTGTTCTGTTGGTACAAGTGGCAGCCATTTTGTGTATAGCAAACTCCAAGCAACAGTAGGATAAAGAAACCAGACAGGTTCCAAAGCTAATCCCTGACCAGTTACATTTTTTTTTAGTGGTACTGATTGACAGGGTAGCTGTGGCCAAGACAAACTCCCTGCTCTACTTCAAATAATGTTAAGGAATGTTTAATATTGGACTGAACCAAACGACAGCACCTTGTTTTAACATCACTTCTGTCTATATTCAACATGATAGCACTCCCTCGGTGCTCCTCGGGTGCTTGAATGGAGTTTGAAGCCCAAGCTCCTAACTCAAAGGCAAGTATGTCATTAAGTTGACAGTGGAACTGTTTGCATTCTCCAACCCACCTCTCTCAGTGGCCCAGAAAATCAGTAAGCACATGTCCCAGCGTGTTCCAAAGCTAATCCCTGGCCTGTCCTGAGTTAGCTTATTGTAGGTGAAGTGGCAGCAGCCAGTCACAACTGATTTCAGTGTTGAACAGAAGGAAAAATAAATTAGACAGGCTTCTATTTCCAACAGATACCTAGTTATAAAATGCATGTGTGAGATTTGAAACATCTTAAAGCAGCACTGAAACTATGCTGGACATTAAAGAGTCAGTGCTCATGCAGTCCAATCCTATTTTAACCTGAAGCCCAGATACATTTTACTGCAAATATTATTGTGACTAGAAATTAGAATTGACTTCCAGGGATTGACTACACCAAAAAGGAATCAACCAGTTGAACACAGAGTAATGATAGTCCTTGATCCAGGTAGCATAAATTGCAAATCCTATGTTTCCTCAGCAGACAAGTCTTATGAAAAAGACTGATAAAAACTGATGGCTCACCAACCATATTAAATTGCCAGTAGCTGTTCTAAAGGACTACTAAAAAGCTCAGATCTCTAGTGTGGCGTTACTTCTGTGAGCATTATTTTACCTGTAAACTGTAGCAGTTTCACAAAAAAAACATGATATTCTGAAACATTATACAGACGGTTCTTTCCGATTTGTGCCTTTTTGCACTAAGATAGCATGAGCAGTACTACTTATAATGGTGCAGCAGATCACAGCTAAATATTACACAGAGTCACAGATCCTATATAGAGGATAGAATGATAGAACTTTTATACTGGCCAGGATTTGGGAGCCAGCGGTAAAGCAAAAGCATTCACCACTGACCTTGAGAAAGGTCTCACAGAGATTTAGTGATCTCTGTGGTGAGAGCATTACCCCCTCCCGCTCAGTGGATTGCAATGTTCTTCAATGAAGATTCCTAGCATGGAGCTGTGGCACTCTCATCAAGCTGTCCAAGCCGCCAATCACATTAAAGAATTCTCAAAGACCGCCAATCAGATAAAGAATAGCACTGAAGTCAAACTAAGTTTTAAAAAGTTTACATTGAGCAGGAGTGGTGTGGGGACTGGGGAAGGGGGATGCACAACGAAGCCCCAAGCAGAGCAGTGAAATACAACTTAGTGAAATACATACGCAGCTTAAGAGTTTTTGTTTTAAACTGCCCTGGCACTAAATCCTGAAGGTGCAGTTCATTTCAGACGGGTAATGACAGTGAACGCTGACAGGTTGCCATCAAAAAACCCTTGAAAAACCTAGGCTTTTATAATAAATAGAAAATTCTATATGCAGTAATGAATCCCAGACCTTTTATATAATGCTAGATAGCATATAGGGTTTATAGTATAAAAAAGCAGATATTTTATATTATAATGGAGTACCAGATCATATATGTAATATAGAATGGCAGACTTTTTACACAGTCCAATGCAAACACGGATCCTTAATGTCGTATACATTAACCTATAAACATTTAGCATATAATAGCAGACCCTTTATATTTATAATGAATCAGCAGACACAGTATAAAAATTTAAAGGTGCCATTAAATTTACAAACTCATGAAAATTCTTAACTCCGCTTCAGCCCATAAAATAGACAATGTGATTTTATGTTAGTCAACACTGTGCACAATATATGCTAGCTCAGAATGGAGATTTGTCCACAGTGTCACGTAGTTGCCACATAGACATGGATATGCGATGCATCGCATTGATTATTTTGGTCAATTCAAATCTGGTCTCATCACTGTCAGCAGGACTGTCAATCACTAATCTTCATCAACTGTTTAAAATGAGCTAAGATTGTTTGAGTTTCAGATTGTTCTTAAATGGGAGTTTTTTGCATGCTGACTTTGAATTGCTATCTTGCACAATTTTCAGGGTAGCCATTGATTATTTAAGAAAAGGCTGATTGTTGGCAGCACTCAGCGAGAGAGGAGCATGCAGTTTGGGCGAGGAATATGAATCACAACTCTCACTGCACAAAAGATATTGAGTAGTCTGAAGTTCCATGAAAGCAATAGCACTAATGTGTTTGTCAGTCATATATTCCAGAAATACCAGGGTTGGCCCCTGATCCACGTTACCTTCAATAGTTGTTCCAACAGTTAATTCCACCTCTGCTTTTTGTAATTCTCACCCAAAGCTTTTATGAATTTGTTAAGAATAAGAGATGCTAAGGGAGATGTCAACCAATTAAAGACCAACACAGTTAATGCTACAATAGATAACAAGCTAATAGAACATAATGGGAGATGGTGGCATAGCGGTAATGTCACTGGGCTAGTAATTCAGAGACCCAGGCTCTGGGGACATGGGTTCAAATCCCACCATGGCAGCTATTGGAACTGAAAGCTAGTCTCAGTATAATGGTGACCATGAAACCATTGTCGATTATCGCAAAACCCATCTAATGCCCTTTAGGGAAGGAAATTCACCCTCCTTACCTGGTCTGGCCTACATGTGACTCCAGATCAACAGCAATGTGGTTGACTCTTGACTGACCTTTGAAACGACCTAGCAAACCATTCAGTTCAAGGGCTATTAGTCATGGGCAACAAATGCTGGCCTGGCCAGTAATGCCCACATCCCATTAAAGAATTAAAAAGTACTTTATCTCTATTCTTTTACAGTCAAGAAGACAATAACATAACAAGTGATTGAAAGAAAACTTAGGCCGGAATCATCCCAGATTTGCACTAAGTCGCAATGGTGGGTTTTTGCGCCGTTTCATTCCATTCCCACCCCATTAATTATGTGGTGGGTGGCCTCCAAACTGTCTGCCATGCCGTTACCTTGCCGCTTCCTCACTCCGGGCGCTATAATTAAACAGCAGCCGCACACGCACTTCTCAACGCTTACAATCCAGGACTGCTTCGGTGAAGATATGGCCCCAAAAGCCAAGAAGAATGCAGCCTCCAATACAGTGACGTATCCCTGGGACACCTTCTGGATGTCGTGGAGGCCTGCTGCGCTGTCCTCTACCCCCACTCTGAGCACAGGAGGCCCTTGAGTCTCACCACTCCAGTTTGGGAGATAGTGGCAGAGATGGTCAGTGCCAATGCTGCACACCAAGAGGTCGGCCATCCATTGCAGAAAACAGGTGAATGATCTCATCCTTGTCGCCAGAGTAAGGCAACCATCATATCACTCTAAACTCACACACTCACAAGGCTATCACACATTCACTAGCATCTCACTCACTGCCAGCTCAAGGGACATCACCACTCACTCTCTCACACAAACCCTCATATTTTCATCTGCCCTCATCTCCTCTGGAGGCTGCCTCCTCAGCCTTCACCCTCTTGAGCTACTTACACAGATCAACATGAGCCCCCACCCCACACCCTGGGTTACCTTCCTTCCCCAGAAAAGCCCTTGCCCTGCAACCTCTTTCTTTGCTTGAGGCCACTTCTTCCCCTTTTTCCAAGCAAGTCCAAGCCCTGCAGCCGTCTGGTCTGGTAGGTAGACACCTGCCGGTGAGCCCTACTAAAAGTGATGTGGTGCTGTCTGTGAAGCCTGGCCCTGATGACTGTGAGTGCTGCCCGAAGCAAGGTAGGCAAACAAACCTCGAAGTCCCGAGTGAAGTGTAGGTCGCCAGGTGCATGTCGCATATGTACAGTTGTGAAACACGTCGACATGTGCCTGGATGATCCAGCGTGGGGGGCACAATTCTGACAAGCAGGGTTTATCATTAGATGCTAAAGTATTGGATTTAGGTTCCTGACTTGTGGCGATGGGAAATGCAACCCATCATTGACGGGTGGAGTAGACGATCACAAACTGTTTTCACGACGGTATGAAACCAATTTTTGGCATTCTCACTATATTGCCCCCTCTCCTCCACCCGCCATGACACCCATGGGCCAGAAATTCCGGTCTTATTGTTTGCAATATTCGTTACAAAAACATTATTGGAAAAGGTAATGGTGCTTAGGATTGATAAACCTCCTATATCTGATGGTTTAATAACTCAGGGTATTAAAAGAGGACGTGAGGAAATTGCAGAAACTCTAGATATAATCTTTCAAAGTACTCTTTAATTGGGAATTGTGTCTTTCGACTGCAAAATTGCTGCTGTCACTTCATAATTTAAGAAGGGTAGGAGAGAGGAACCAGGTAACTGCTGGGTTGTATTTTGCAATTCTGATGAAGGGTCACAGACATGACTCATCAACTCACTTTCCCCCTTCATAGCTGTTACCTAATCTGCCAAGTATTTCCAGCATTTCCTGTTTATGTTTGCTGTCAGTTTAATGTCAATTCTGGGGAAAATATTGGAATCTGTCATTAAGCATAGAGTAACTGAGCACTTGAAACAAGTATGAGTTAGTCAGAAAGAGGCTTTGGTAAACGTAAGTCACATCTGTCTAATTGAGTTCAATTCTTGAGGTCCCTAAGAAAATAGGGAAATGTTTATGGATATTATCTAATATGGTCCCCAGGGGCATTTGATAAAGTTTCACACAAAGGCGTATTAGGAAAAATGTAGATTGCCTTCTGACTAGGATGGTGAATTGTTTGGGAGGTAGGAGACATTGTGGGAATAAAGGGCAAGTATTTATATTGGTAGCATGAGACAAGTGATGTTACCTAAGGATCTATTCTGGGGTGTCAACATTTCATCCTACTTATTGATGAATTGAATGAAGAACTAGAAAGTTGTATATCCAAGTTACAGATGGCACTAATTTTGGAGGGATAGTAAAAGTAGTGTAGATGGTAACAGGAAGTTGTAAGAGGACATAGACAGATTGCGTGAAACTATGGCTGATGAAGTTCAATGTGGGCAAGCATGGGATCACCCACTTTCGACCTAAGAAAATAAATTGGAGTATTTTCTGAATGTCTGCTACAGTTTCTAGTTTCTCTTCAAAGGAGATTTGAGAGTCCAAGTACACAAATCACTTGAAGCTAACAAGTAAGTTAAAAAACATTCAAAAAGGATGATGGGATATTGGCTTTAATCTAAAGGAGACTAGAATACAAAGGAAGGAAGTTATGATTCAGCTTCCAGAGCTGTGTTCAGACCACATCTTGAGTACTGAATTCAACTTTGCACACTAAACCTCCGGAAGGATTTATGAACAGGGGAAGGGAACCAGAAGATAACGTTGGAGAGGAAAAACAATGTGCACAAAGAATTGGGAGAGTCAGGTAGCACTAGAGTAAGAAATACTAAGCCATAAAGTGAAGTCAGGGAAAGAAGGAATGTCATGAGGTCTAAATTAGGTTTACTGTGCATGCACAGAGTATGGTAAATAAAGTTGGTGAGTGACAGGCACAGATGGTCACATATGATGTTGCGGTGATAACAGAGACTTGGCTCAAATAAAGGGAAGAACTGGGTACTGAATATTCATAGATAGATAATGCTCAGGAAATTTAGGGAAGGAGCGAAAGGAGGATGGGCAGTATTAATTAAGACAAGTATTAGAGTGCTGGAGAAAGAGATCTAGAGGAGTCACGGACAGAACTTACTTGGTTAGAGCTAAGAAGCAATAGATGTACGATTACATTGCTGGGTGTATTCTATAGACCATCAACTAGTGGGAAAAATGTAGAGAAAAAAATTACGAAGAAATTGTAGAGAGGTGCAATAATTAGAGGGTAGATATAATGGGAGACTTAATATTAGGATAATTAGACAGGGAGAGTAAAAGCGTAAAGGCAGAAAGGTTGAAGGATTTTCTACATCAGTATGTTTCTTCCTCATTGGACTGGTTTCAGTGAGTGAGGTGGGTCAAGCAATTAAGTGTCAGTCGAGGTACATTTAGGAAACAGTGTTCATAGTATCATAAATTTTAGAGTAACTATTGAAAAAGACAAGGAGAAATCCAGAAAAAAAATTAGAACAGGGTGAGAATAGATCTGGTCTCAGGTAAATTGCATTCAAAGATTGGCAGGCAAAACTGTAACAGAACAATGGACTACCTTTAAAGAGAAGAGGATTTGGGTATAGCGAAGGCACATTTCTGTGGGGTAAAGGCAGAACAAAAAAAAACAGAGCTCCCTGGATGATACAAGAGATAGAGAGTATGATGAAGCAGAAAAAAGAGTACAGTTTGAAAATACAAGTGCAACCCAAACTGAGTGTAGCAAGTTCAGAGGTGAAGCGAAAAAAGAAATAAGAGCAGCAAAGAGAGAGTATGAAAAGATACTGGCAGCTAATATAAAAGAGAATCCAAAAGTCTTCTATAGGCACATAAGTACTAAAGGGTGGTAAATGGAGGATTGGGTCGATTATGGACCAAAAAGGAGTTTTATGCATGGAGGCAGAAGGTATGGCTGAGGTAAATGAATATGTTGCACTTGTCTTTACTAAGGAAGAACATGATTTCAAAGTCATGTTGAAGGGGAGATAGTTGAGGCATTGGATGGGCTAAAACTTGATAGAGGAGGTACTTGAAAAGCTGGCTATAATTAAAGTTATTAAGTCACCAGATTAGATACATCCAAGGATGCTGAGGAAAGAAAGGGTGGAAATTGCAGTGGTACTGTCCATATTCTTTGTTAAGGACAAATTTTGATTAACTAACTTGCTTGAGAGTTTTGATGAGGTAACAGAGAGGGTTGGGGAGGATAGTGTGTTTTTTGTTTGATAAAGTTCTACATAACAGGCTGGTCAGCAAAGTTAAAGCCCATGAAATACAATTACAGCAGCAACATGGATAGAAAGTTGGCTGAGTGACTGGACACAGTAGTGCTGAATGATTGTTTTTTGGACTGGCAGAAGGTATGTAGTGGGGTTCCCCAGAGATCAATATTAGGATCAATGCTTTTCTTCATCTATATTAATGACCTAGATATGGGTGTGCAAAACACAATTTCAAAATTTGTGGATGACGCAAACCTTGAAAATGATGCGAACGTGAGGTACAAAGAGATAGACTTCAAGAGGATGTAGATAGGCTGGTGGAATGGACGGACATGCGGCAGATGAAACACAGAGAAGTGTAAAGTGATACATTTGGGTAGAAAGAATGAGGAGGTGTATTTATAAAATAAAAGATACAATTCTAAAGGGAGCAGAGGCATCTGAGGTGTGGGTGCACAATTCATTGAACCTGTCAGGGCAGGTTGAGAAATCCATTAGTAAGGCATATGGGATCTTGGGATTTATAAATAGAAGCATAGAATACAAAAGCAAGGAGGTAGAGCATCATGGCTTGGCTTCAACTGGAGTATTGTGTCCAATCACGGCACTTTAGTAAGGATGTGAAGGCACTCAAGAGGTATAAAAGATTTATGAGAATTGTTGCAGAGATGAGGGACTTCAGTTTCATGGATAGACTGACAAAGCTGGGGCTGTTCTTCTTAGCCAGGTGAAACAACCTCTCAGTTGTCCCTTCAGAATGTTGTGCTTTTCAATGCAATTACCTCGAATGGGCTGACTTTTGCTCGGCCACCCAGTAGCCAATTGAGCCACTTAATTACCCAACTAAGGGTCACATTCCACCCCATTAGCATTTTGCCTGCCTTGGGAGGGTCTGCTGCCATGCGTGGAGACCTCCAGGCAAACTCTGAGGGCCTCCGAGCAGTTCCCAGGATGTGGGGGGGGGCCTCCTCTGTGATCGCCCCCCACCAATGTTGGGGTCTCAAAGCCCATGGGTAGGATTCAGCCCATGAAGGGTAACTGTTAATTTTCTGTTGTATCTAATTGCAATCTGATGGAGAAAGTCACTATAAATTGAGTGTTTTAAATGATTATAATTATCAATGTTTTGAATAATTACTATTGTCAGTGTAGGGCGGAGAAGTGCTATTGATGGTTTTCTATTTCCAGTCTGTGCTATGAGCATAAATACATGGAATATGACATGTCTATTCTACAAAATCCAGCAACATTTTTAATAAATTCCAAAAGTAAGAAACAGTGAGCAATAGTAGACACTACATATATATTTAAAAGGTAAGTCAGTGCAACATATATATTGGACCTGATCTTGCTGGAGCAAATATTACACAGCATGACATGTCAGTTAGACTTTTTCCTTCAGATCAGGATTTTTTTTGTCTTAACTTCCTGCAATAGTGAGCTGATAATAGGGCAGCGAGGGCAACAGGGTATCTGGAATCTTAATGAATGGCAGAACTGTCAATATATCTCCTGTACCAAGAGACTGAGAAACTGAGAAACCAGGGTGGCAGGATTAATTAAAGTCAGATTAGGTACAGAAAGAGAAATAAAGGAAGGAAGACAAAGATTGAATTAAGTGATTGTAAAAAAAAAGACAGAAAAGGAAACTTAAGAAAAATTGCCATTTTGTTTTTAAATCCCCAAGATCATTTTAACACCTGAATGAAATGTAAATACAAATTGTTCAAATTCTGGTTGAGAGGTTGATTGACATTGCATTAACAATTATCACTTTATTAAAAAGATACTTACATTGTTAATCATCAGATTTAATTTTCTATGGTGAGCTATATAGAATTTATTTTTTTAATTGTTACAGCACAAGAGGCCATTCAGTCAAGTGAGTCCATGCCAGCTCTCTGCAAGAGAAATTGAGCTAGAACCAAGCACTGCAAATATTTGCTCCTTGGGTGCTTATCCAATCCCACTTTGAAATCTGTCATTAAATTTGCTTTGGTCACAATCCAGACCCCTCATCATTTTAAACACCTCTAAAAAATCCCCGCTCAGCTTTTCCTTCTCTAAGAACATCTCCAGCTTTGCTAATCTACCCACATTTCGAAGTTTCTCATCCCTGGAACTATTCTTGTAAATCTTTTCTGCACCTTCTCTCATGCCTTCACATCCTTCCTAAATTGCTATGCCCAGAATTGGAAACAATACTCCAATTAAGGCTGAACCAGTATTTTAAAAATGTTCACTGTAAGTTATTTTGTACTCTATACCTCAATGTATAAATCCCAGGATTAATAAAGCTTTATTAACCAGCTTCTCAATCTGCCCTGCCACCTTCACTTTTTTTTGCACATCCAACCCCAGGTCCCCTCTGGTCTGGCACCCCCTTTAGAATGGTATCCTTTACTTTATACTGCCTTTACTTGTTCTTTCTACCAAAATGCATCACTTCACACTCCTCTGCATTAAATTTCATCTAGCACGTGCCCATTCCACTGGCCTGTTTATGTTCTTTTGAAGTCTATCACTACACTCCTGATAGTTCATGATGTTTCCAAGCCCCGTGCCATCTGCAAATGTTGAAATTGTGCTCTGCGCACCCAAGTATAGGTCATTAATATTGAATAAAAGCAGTGGTCCTAACACCATCCTCTCAGCAATCCCACTATGTACTGTCCTCCAGTACAAAAAAAAACGTCCACCACTACTCTGTTTCCTGTTGCTCAGCCAGCTTCATTTCCATGCTGGTACTGTCCCTTTTTATTCCATGGGCTCTAACGTTGCTCACAAGCCTGTTATGTGGCACTTTATCTTGTGGAAATTCATGTACAGTACATCAAATACATTACCCTCATCAACCCTCTCTGTTGCCTCATTAAAAGCTCAATCAAGTAAGTTAAACATGATTTGCCTTTAACAAATCCATGCTGGTTTTCCTTAATTAAACCACATTTGTCCCAGTGACTGTTAATTTGGTCCCAGATTATTGTTTATAAAAGCTTTCCTGCCATCGAGGTTAAACTGACTAGTCTGTAGTTGCTGGGCTTATCCTGACACCTGTTTTTGAACAAGAGTGTAATAGTTGCTATTGTCCAATCTTCCGGCATTACCTTTGTGTCTAAGGAGCACTGGAGATGCCTCTGTAATTTCCATCCTTACTTTGCTCAGTATCTTCAGAAATACCTGATCCAGTTCTGGTGACTTATTAACCTTAAGTACACTCACCCTTTCTAATACCTCTTCTTCATCAATTTTTAGCCCATCCAGTGTCTCAATTGCTCTCTATTTTACTATGACTTGGTAGCATTATTTTTTGCATAGCACATGTTAAACCAAGTAGATGTAAAAAATCGAATGGCACTTGTTACCAGGTTGCTCTCTATCTTCGATGACTGAATTATCTCAGAACAATACAAAGATGATTCTAGTTCTAAATCTTTATTTACACTACTTTTAAGCATTTCAAAACTTACAAGATTTCCAATCCACACATTTTCACAGCTCAGAGCCCAGGTCCTTTTGGGAACATTCGCAGTGTGGTGCCAGTACATGTAAAATTATGGCGCGGACCCGATCGGGGGTGACAATCAAGTTCCTGCCTGCCCCCGCACAACTACCCTAAAGGGGGGGAAATTCTCCCGCCTATTTCTGAACCTGATCAGACAAAAAAAAATACACTTAACTGTCTAGCGCCACCCACAGCCTTAAAGTGTTTAACAAACATACAAGGATCTGTTACCAGACTAACATAATCAAACACAGATGAAACAAACCAAGGCACAAACCTTTTCCCCCCCTTTTAACTATTGACCTTATTTTCAATTAAATCATTCTAAAAAACAAACATACATACGTCAAGTCGTTTTCTAAAGTTCAACTTGCCTGTTTCTTCTAAGCACAGAAATAGACATTGAGATATGAAGGTCTCTTTATTCTGTGGTTAGATCTATGAATCTGATGCTGTGGTTCTGTGAGACCATCTTGATGAGGTCAGCATCACTCATAGGAAGAGAAAATGTATCGTCATAATTACTGTCCTTGAAATATCCAGGTCTGCTCTGTATCAAGCATCACACGTTGCACTTAGTGTTGTTATCCAACAGAGAGGCATTGGTACTGAGTAATCGCTTGATCCGCTTTGGACCTGAAACAGATGATGCAAATTTGTGATCGCAATTTGGCCATTTGATTCATACCCAATCTCCAACCTCAAGCTGAGGTTTCCTTGCGTATGTACATTTGTCTAAGTATGGTTTTGCTTTTTGTCACTTTGTGATTTCATTTGCTTTCACTCTGACATTCTCATCAGCTCATGCTGATGGCTTAAGATTGTTAGTGGCATGCAAAAGTTACAACCTATCAAAAGTTTGACTGGTATCTTCATATGTTTATCTAGGCCTCTCCTTTGGCTAAAGCATTGTTACGTTCTGAGCACTGGTAAGGGTTCTTCCATGTGTGTGTGTGTGTTCTAATATGCATCTTTAATCCATCATCCTTAATGAAAGTTTTGTCACAGCAGGAACTCTGGTCGGGGGTTCACACGTAACATTTCATTGCTCGCAAACTTCAGGCCACAATCTGGAAAAATCTTCTCCTTTTCTCAAACATGTGCCTTTTTAATGACTGTTAAGCACAGGGGGAGTCACATAGATCACATTTGAAAGTTTGTTCACTGTTATATCAGCAGATGTCTCTTCAGGGAGAAGACAGTTTGAAACAAAGCCTTACACATCTTACACTGGAATGGTCTCTCTTCTGACTGTGTCTTTTTGTGGTTCTTGTACACATTCCTGTGGGAACATCCTTTTCCACAAGGTTTACATTCCTTAAAATGACCTGGTGCTTTGTCTTTGGTGATGGTATATACATGTTGTACCTCACTCTCAGGAAAAGACTCTTCCAACATGTCGAACAAATGAAGTTTTCTTCTTTGATGACCTACACACCTTTGCAAAATGATTTAACTTTAAGAATGAGTTCCACTTTTACCCTCAAGCTGGACATGGTGTTGCAAGTTGATGAATATTTCCTCAATTTGAGAATTTTTTGATGATATCTGGCCATGATCGGGCAAGTGTTGGTGAGATTGTTAGATCTCCTTGTCCATTACCCTTGCACTTGAGCTGGTTGGGCAACGTGTCTCTGTAGCTCTGAGTTTAAGGGTGCATTGCTCTGTAAACCTCTCTAAATCTAACAGGGCAGATTCAGTCAGGCTGCTAAGGTCGTTGCTTTTCCCAGGATTAAATCATCATCCTTCATGAGGAGATGTTCCCCAATTCATGGAACTGAAGTCTTTTCAATGAATTGTTTATGAATTAGTATGTTGGTTAGTGTACCAAATTTACATGTAGAAGCCAATTGCTCTGGGATCTCTGACAGAATGTATATTGGCCAATCATCACACTGTTCTTTGGCACAAAGTATTTTTCAAGAGAACTTACTGCTATATCAAATGTAAACATATCTTCTGTGAGCTGCTCAAATATTTGCTGGCATTCTGCTCTGAGACAATATATAAGTGTCGCCTTCTTACGGATCACTGCTGTATCTGGAGTGTAGCAAACAACATCTCTGTAGCAAGCAGGTAGGTCTCAAACCCCAAAATCCATCGCTCTGCCAACAAGTGAGGGTTTCTTGGTGATGAAAGAAATGGTCCTGGAGCTGGTAAAGTTAAACTTTTCTCAACCAGCCTTGTTGCCAATCGTGTTATGTATGCACCAGGTTGCTCTATACCTTAAGTGACTGAATTACCTCAGAAAAATGCAGAGATAACACTAGATCTAAATCTTTATTTGCAATACTTTAAAACATCTCAGAATTTCCAGGATTTCCAATGCACACATGTTCACAACTCATAGACCAGATCCTTTCTGAAACATTCTCTATTTGGTATCAGTACTTTAGTCTCTAACTCCACCCACAGGCTTAAGCAATCAAGCGCATGTACAAGGATCAATTACCAGGCTATCATAATGAAACGCAAATGAAACCAACCATTGAATACTACAAAATAATTTTGAAGACGAGCAGGGAAAATTTCCATGGTATCCTTGCCAATATTTTTCCCTCAATGAACTATTGTAAAGCATATTATCTGGTCACCATCGCATTGCTGATCATTGGACCTTGCTGTGCGCAAATTTGTCTGCCACATTTCCTACATTACAGCAATGGCTATCCTTCAAGGGTGCATAGCACTTTAAAATGCTTTGGAATCTCCTGAAGTTGTGAAAGATTTTATGTAAAGACTTTCTCTTATTGTGTATGTTTTTTGAGGGACATGTTCTGCATGCAAATCTGAATTACAGTGCCTGTATATATTATAATGAAATAACACACCTTGGGCATTTGAGGTGAATGTTTGTATGTTCTACATTCTATGGGGCTGCTTTGTTTTCAATCTATGAAATAATCATATGTCAAAAAGATTTAAATGTGCAAAGTTCTCTGCAGGATTTAATACATTTGTCAGAATTTATCTGTCTTTTAATTTCTAGAGATTCCCTTTGTTCTCGATCAACTTTGACTAATTAAAGAAAATCACATGCTGGGGATTACAATTTCTTGACACGCAAATGTAGTTCTGCACCACTAGTAGAAAACCTTTTAGAAATGCTTTAAAACCAATGCTGTGGTCTTAAAGCCTGGAAATATGTAATGCATTTTTTTCTGAGAATCCAAGGGAGTTAAAATATTTATTCCCTGAAAACAGGTGAGGATGATCATGGTGTGTGCACATAACCAATGCTCCCCATGTTGTTCATTGTTTGTATTCATTAGCAGTGGGCTCAATGTGGTTGCTGCTTAGCATTACTTATCTCTTAAAGGTAAGGTGTATTATGGCTAGAGGGGCATGGTGTGCAATAATCAATAAAGGCTGACCATGGGAGAGCATGTGCACCAAAGATTTTGGATGCTGCACTGGATATCTTTTTGAAAGAGGTAGAGGGAGGAGAAATATTCTGTATCTTAGGGAGATTGGAGGCCTCTTATGCATGCTCAGAAATTAGAGGCAAGAGGAGGTTAATGCTAGGAGTGTAGTTCCAAGAACATAGATTCATTGCAGAAATGTGTGAGATTGCACACTGGTTCTACTGCAGAGCTCTCAAAAGATGACATAAATGGGCCTGGCGACAGAATAAGGCTGATGGGTGCATACTGCAAGTATTGGTTATAATCTTTCAAAATTCCCTAGATTTTGGAAAGGTCCCAGGGGATTGGAAAAGCACAAATGTAACACCCCTATTCAAGAATACAGGGAGACAGAAAACAGGAAACTATAGGCTAGTTAGCCTAACTTCTGTCATTGGGAAAATGCTGGAATCTATTTTTAAGGAAGTAGTAGCAGGACATTGAGAAAATCATAATACAATCAAGCAGAGTCAACATGGTTTTATGGAAAGGAACTTTATTTGACAAATTTAGTTCTTTGAGGATATAACAAGCAGGGCAGATAAAGGGGGACCAGTAGATGTAGTGTATTTGGACCTCCAAAAAGCATCAATAAGGTGGCAAATAAAGGTTCATAGAGTTGAAGGTAACATTAGCAAGGCTAGAGCATTAACTAACTGAAATCAGAGATCAGGATAAATGGGTCATTTTCAGGATGATAAGCTGTAACTAAGGGGTGCCAGAGGGGATGTTGGGGTCTCAAATATTTATGATCTATATTAATAACTTGGATGAAGGAACCAACTGTATTGCAGCCAACTTTGCTAATGATATAAAGATAGGTAGGAAAGCAAGTTGTGCGGAGGACACAAAGAGTCAGTTCTTCATATCTCCGTCGGTGTCAGAATGGAAGTGAAAGGGCTTTAAAAATTGTGGGCGAGATCTGTTTCCAGGACTCCAACCCCCAATCCTCTGTCTGGCAATTTTTACTGACACAGGTTAAGGGTGCAGGTAGCGAACCTGCTCACAGCACCCCTGCTCTTGATGGCTTTGTTGCAGGGTGAGCATTTTGGATGCTGCAATTTTGATGGAGCCAAACCCGCTTTTGCAAAGGACTTGGGTCTTGGCTCCTCCGAGGAGTATGAACCATGAGGGGATCCTACTCTGCAGTTGGGAACCAACAAAACAATTAGGCATTCAACATGCCCTTTGAAAAGCATTGTCTCACTTACCTTTTCATAAAGTTGTCAATCAAACACTGTCAATGAAAATCCCATTGAAGAAACCTTCAATCCAGTTCATACTTAATAATGTTCAAATAAACATATAGGCATTGAAAAACTGCCTCAAAGAAAGATCAGGTTCTTACAAGGTAATAAAAGATGTCAGTCAAATGGAGTTAGCAATCCCCTTTGCAATGGTGGAAACAATCACCTGCACGGTTGAGTCCATCAGTCATACTTGGACCTCATCCAAGCATTCATAATGAGGCTATCTGGCAAGTGGATCAACAGAAGTAGGCTGATAACATGGCAAAATGTTTTTGAGGTGTAAAGGCTAGAGGGCATAAACAACTGTGCTAATGTCTCAGCAAATACAACTGGGCTGATGTCTCAGCAAATTAAGGTGGGCCTTCTAACTTGCCTGCCTTGCCATCCGCCCACCTCCATTGCTGTATCAGGTCTATCCTTGGAGATAGCGGGCCCATCTTTATCCCATACCAACTCTCCAACACGAAAATAGAATGGGCAGGCTCCTCTGGGATGGAGACAAGATTGCAGTGTTGAGAAATTTTCCATTTCGCATCTCCGTGACAAAAACATGGCCCAGGAAGTCTGCAAAGGGATAAAGATAGGTTAATTGAATCGAAAAAAAATGGCAGATAGAGTATAATGTGGGACAAAATTAGGTTATTGATGGAAGAATAGAAAAGCAAGACATTATTTAAATGGAGAATGGTGTTGTACAGAATGATCTAAGTGTTCTTGTACATGAAACACAAGAGATTAGTATGCAGGTACAGCAAATAATCAGGATGGAAAATGGAATGTTGTCAATAGGGGTGGTGGCCGAGGGTGGAGTACAAAAGTAAGGAAGTCTTGTACAGATTGATGGTGAGACCATGCCTACAGCATGAGTAGAGCTTTGGTCTTTTTTAAGGAAGGATGTACTTGCATTGAAGGCAGTTCAGAGAAGGTTTGTTAGATTAATTCCTAGGTTAAAGGCTTGATCTTATGAGAAAAAGTTGAGTAGGTTGGGCCAATACTCATTGGAGCTGAGAAGAATGAGATGTGATCTTTTTGAAACATAAAACTCTGAGGAGGCTTGATGCTGAGAGGATGTTTCCCCTTGTTGGAGAGACTAGAACTAGGGAGCATAGTTTCAGGTTACGGGGTCACCACATTAAGACAAAGATCAGGAGGGGAATTTCTTCTCTTAGAGAATTGTGAATCTTTGGAATTCCCTACCCCAGATGCTAAGATAGTTAGATTCTTGAACGATTCGGTGGTGGGGGGTGGGGGGGTGGGGTGCGGCGACAGGGTTATGAGGAATAGGCTGGAAAGTTGGGTTGTTGCTAATATCAGATCAGCCATGATCTTATTGATTGGTAGGCTTGAGGCACTGAAAGGCCTACACTTGATCCTATTTTTTCTGTTCTTGTGTTGAAACCCAAACTTGATGTACTTGATGTACTGGGAACCTGACCTGAAAGCCTGTGCTCAATGTAAAGTACTACGGAGGAGTTTGGCCCCAACCTGGTAAAGATCTGTGTGTAGAGCCTAGAGCTCACCCATTCCAGCTTGGAGCAGGGGTTACCTCCAGCACCACGTTTGTGCAACCAATCATGATGTCGCATCCTATGACAATTGTCACAATTTCCATAAACAACTGGAACAACTGGTCTGTGCTGAAGTCTTTAAGTCACCAAAAAAGTATGCCAGCACTTTGCTACACCACCTCCTGTAGACTATTAAAACTTTAACCAACTATACAAAGTACCATAATCACATAGAATTGTAGCAACAACCAGAATAAATAAATCAGCAACTAAACCCACAAGTAGTTGGTATCCTGCATGTTGCTTAATGATGGCTTGTAACTTCTGCGCTCCCCAGCGTCGTATTTGGGGGGATGCCCCAAAGATGCGCTGGGGAATCGCTCTAGCAAGTTCCCAGGCAAGGGTTTGTACAGCAATTGCCCAGAACTGCACACTTCCTCTGGAGAATTGCACTGCGCTGGGAACCATCTGAAAATGAAATTTAAACCGCCAACTTCCATGGTTCGGCTGGGGTTATACCAATAGTTACCCAGAGGTTAGAAGAATTAAAACCTCTTCTAACTTCTGGATAACTATTGTAAAGCTCCAGACTGACCTCACGGGACTCCCCCACACCCCTGCTCTCCAGCCCCCCACGGGACTCCCCTCATCGCCTCCCCGCCCAACCTCCGGCAACCCCACCTTCCCTTGCCCCCCCACCAACCTCCACCCCCCACAAACATTCAGACCCCCTCCCCAGCCCCCTGACCGCCAGAGCTTCCCCTCCACCACCCCCCCAGCAAAGCCACCTATCCCCCTGACCGCCAGAGCCCCAACTGCGGGACACCCCCAAACTCCCCAGCCGCCAGACCCCCGCACCCAACCCGGCTGCCAGACCCCCCACCCACCCCTGACCTCCAGACACCTCCACTCCCCTCTGACCTCCAGCACCCCCCCATCCCTGAGCACCCCTAACCATGCCTCATGCACCCCCCCCCCCCCGAACAGCCCCAACCCCTAAATCCTATCTACATATCTTCTCCTGGCCTGTTAGATTTCCTGGCCCTTTAAATTTACCTGCTTTATGGGCAGTAAAAAAGGGGGCATGGCCTCCTTAATTCATCTGGATTTAGACTGTGCTGAGGCCAGCAAGGAGTCTTTTGATGCAGGCCCCAAGCAGCTCCGGCGAATGGAAATGGCCACCAATTTTCAAGGCCGGGTAAGTGTGCATTTATTTCTTCTCATTTCTGCGAGCCAGCATTTTCTGACACTAGTCGGGAGTTACGGCCCATTGCGTTCAGAAGTGTGAGATTAGGAAAGGGTGTAGGCTGGAACATGGAGCTCAAACATGGCAGTGTCAGCATCAAATCAGCGTAGTGTAGATTGTTGTCATGATCTGCCTTTCTGCATATTGCTGGTGGATGTTTGGTCTGTGTATAGTAATCCCTTTATCAACATGCGCCTGATACAGTGTCAGAAGTGTGCATGCGTGTCATGGACACCACTTTGCAACATTAAGGGGCCTCATAGCAGACGATGAGGAGATCTTGTGATGCAGTGGTAGCATGGCTAGCCCTGGGCTAGAAGCCCCTGGTTCAAGACCCACTTCAGGACCTGATGATCATGGAAGATACATTCATAATATGGCCAAACAGGTGGATTATCAGCCTGTAAATCTTCCCAATACACCAGATGGCAGGTGGTAAGAGTGGGAGAGATTCCTGGTCAGGCATACTGCAGAAGGCAACACAATCCACTCCAGGACTTTGTCAAGCATAATCATGGACCAATGTGATGGAAGCCCATAGTCGCCATAAGTCATGAAGGAGGAGGATAGCAGATGATAACGAGCCTAGATTCACCCCCGTTATCTTCTAGTTTAGCAGACTTTAGCATTTCATGATATTTTGACCATTTTTCCACTGTAAGATTTGGAAAATTAGTTATTTTTAATATCATGTTCTAAAAACATTGGGCATTATTGCAAGAATCCATTTTAATTAAGATAAGAAAGGATCCGGGGGAATAAGGAGAATTTCTTTTCATGGCAAATCATTAGGCTCTGGAACACACTGCCTGAGCGGGTGGTGAAAGCAGATTCATTGGCAAAAGACCAATCCAGCCGTCCTCTCCAAGCTCCAGAAAACCTGAACTGCAGATGTTAAATCTGAAACACAGCTAAAACCTCACTGAAGTATTTGTTAGGGACCCACCTCTGAAGAGAAAGTTAGTTCCTCCAACCCTCCTGCCTCCATTAAAATCAGGAGTTGGGTTTGTCATCCTTGAAATTTTAATTCCACTGCCGCCTCAACCCTGCCAATTTGGGGTTGGGGGATTGGTGGCAGGGGTTAATGTTACCTCCAATATTTCACGTGAGCAAGTGATCCATCTATAACACAGGTTTCCAATGTAAAAGGTGAAAACAAATAGTGCTGATTCATTAAAACTCAGATCACGCAGATTTTGTTCAGAGAATAATGTTTCGGGATACAGTGTAAGAGTCATTGGAGACATGGCACGTGGTAAGTGTAGCATGTTTGTGAGGTAAAGTGACTTTGGACCGATGGCTTCCAAAGCTCTTCACCCCTGAGGGGTTCCTCTTGCCTGTTGTAGACTGATCAATAAAAATGGATTCCTAACATCCATCAAAAACGCGCATTATGTTGCATCATGCATCTACCAGGATGAGAGTAGGTGAACCAGATGGGCCTTTGTCTTTTTTTTCATTGTGCAATTCCTACTTTCCTAACTGCAAGTTATTCTTGGGACGGACCAACAGAAAATCCCCATGCTGCGTTACTTCATGACTAAAATGTAGCATTCACAGCATCCGTGAGGTTTGGCCAAGCCTGGCATGTAGCAAGAATGTAGGATTTAAGGAAAGAAAGGGCAAAAAGCAATGTAAACTTATACAAGTTTAAGGAACTAATGTCAGTGGCAGATATGTTTTAATGAAAGGTATCTTATCTTAATTGCATCAAACCCACTACTGGTGGTATAAATTTATGGCCATCGCCACCTGGATTGATGCAGGTATTTTTGTGGAAACAGTCGCTTCCTACATGTACTTAGCATACTGAGAAAATTGCGTCAACTCAATGCAACGTAATCCCAGTAAAAGATTAATTGTGATTTTAATTTTGTTTTTAGATCTCTCTCTCTTTTGCTCCCCCTCCCTTCCAGGTATCAGATTCAGATTCAGGCAGTTAGCTACTGTACATCAGTAAGAATGAAACATTGGAGGCAACACTGGAGTAAGGCAGCAGTACCCTCCAGTGGACACTGCCAAAATTACTGACTGAACTGAATAGCCAGTCACCAGGATTTTTGCTGCATTGTTGTGCTGGCAGAGTAGCTTTGCAGACACAAGCCAGTAATCATGTTTAAGCTGTCTTGGCAGGGAGGTAGAACAAGAGTGGAACTAATGTGTGCCCAACATTTGCTTTAAATTTCACCTAACAGTGTCCTTACTCGCAAATCATAGCTTTCAAGTGGATCTTATTTTTTAAATTCTTACACAGGACATGGACATCGCTGGCTAGGCCAGCATTTTTATTGCCTATCCCTAATTGCCCTTGAGAAGGTGGTGGTGGTGAGCTGCCTTCTTGAACCGCAGTCCATGTGGTGTAGGTACACCCACAGTACAGTTAGGGAGAGAGTTCCAGGATTTTGACCCAGGGACAGTGAAGGAACATTGATATCGTTCCATGTCAGAATGGTGTGTGGCTTGGAGGACTTTTGTGAACCTTTACAGTTGTGACTAGAAGCTCCATAATAAAATTTGTTTTCATAAATTTATACATATAAACTTTCCACCATTTACAAAAGGGTGAAGTTATTTCAGGACATTTTTAATCATTTAGGCCTGAGCTGGTGAGCCTGGGTGCAATGTGTTTTTTCACAAAGTGAGTTCACAGGGCTTAGGTCTGGCAATTCATCCAATAAATTTTGCTTCAAATTTATACCTTTTGTGCTCAGCATAAGGGATGTTAGTGCTGAACCACGCTTCCAATAGCATCCTCCAATGTCAGGCACACCAGTGACTGAAGTACTTCTCAGACATGTTCTGCTTAAAGTCTTCAAGGTGAATTTGTGTTTTCATGAAAGATACTAACCCACTTACTTTAACTAATGAGATGGTAATGAAGCCCCAAGAGTTGCTCAGAAGGGAAAAAAACAGTTCAGACCAGCATTTTAAATTCCCAGTTTTTACTGGTGTTCCATTTTAAGTTTTACAAGGCCTGTTTGAACCAGTATGCTAAATTCCCAGTTTTTATTGGTTTTTCTTTCTGCATCATTGATGGACCAATCAAAACCTCCTAGCCAGCAGCGCTTTGGGGAGGAGAGGCTGGCTGCGAGGCCCAGGAAGGATAGGCTGGCTCTAAGGCTCAGAAGTGAGATGCTGTGGAGGGGTAGCCCCAGGTCTCTGGCAGGGAGTGGGGCGGAGAGGCGAGGTGGCATGGGGTGAAGAGGCTGACTGCCATATGTGTGTGTGTGTGTATGTGTATATGTGTGTGGGAGTGAGAGACTGTCTGTTTGTGTATGTGTTTGTGGGAGTGAGAGAGTGAGTGAGCGTGTGTGAGGGGGACCCAATATCTAGGAAATTCTATTTGCCACTGATAAGCCCATTTGACCAGCCCGTCTATATCCTCCTGTAATCTAAGGCTATCCTCCACGCTATTTACCACCCCACCAATTATCGTGTCATCCACAAACTTACTGATCAACCCTCCTACATTCAAATCTAAATGGTTTATTTATACCATGAACAGCAAGGGACTCAACACTGATCCCTGTGGAACCCCACTGGACACAGACATCCAGTCACAAAAACACCCCTCGACCCTCTGCTTCCTGCCACTCAGCCAATTCTGGATTCAATTTGCCAAATTGCCTTGGATCCCATGGGCTCTTACCTTCATTATCAGTCTCCCATGCGGGACCTTATCAAAAGCCTTACTGAAGTCCAAGTAGACTACGTCAAATGCATTGCCCTCATCTACACACCTGGTCACCTCTTCAAAAAATTCAATCAAATTGGTTAGACATGACCTCCTCTTAACAAAACCATGCTGACTGTCCTTGATTAACCCCTGCCTCTCCGAGTGTAGATTAATCCTGTTCCTCAGTATTGCTTCCAATAGTTTCCCCACCACTGAGGTTAGACTGACTGGCCTGTAGTTCCTTGGTTTATCCCTTCCTCCCTTCTTGAATAACGGTACCACTTTGGCTGTTCTCCAGTCCTCTGGCACCTCTCCTGTGGCCAAAGAGGTATTGAAAATTATTGCAAGCGCCCGTGCTATCTCCTCCCTTGCCTCACTCAACAGCCTGGGATACATTTCATCCAGGCCTGGAGATTTATCTACATTTAAGCCTGCAGACCACTTAGAACCTCCTCCCTTTCTATGCTAATTTCTTCAATTATATCACAGTCCTTCTGCCTGATTTCCATACCCACGTTGTCCCTCTCAATTGTGAACACCGACACAAAGTCTTCGATTAGAACCCTACCTATGTCTTCCGGCTCCACACACAAATTACCACTATGGTCCTTAATGGGCCTAAATCTTTCCCTCCGTATCTTCTTACTCTTAATGTACTTGTAAAATAACTTTGGATTTTCCTTTATTCTACTTGCCAATGTTTTCTCATGCCCCCTTTTTGCTCTCCTAATTTCCTTTTTAAGTTCCCCCCCCTACAAGTTCTATACTCTTCTAGGGCTTCCACTGTTTTGAGCTCTTGGTATCTGCCATAAGCCTCCCTTTTTCTCTTTATCTAATCCTGTATATCCCTCAACATCCTCTCCTTATTTCCTTCTTGAATGAGTCCCACTGCTGTGATGCAGATTTACCTAAAAGTAGCTGCTCCCAGTCCACTCTGGCCAAATCATATCTGATCTTATTAAAATCGGCCCTCCCCCAATTTAGAACTCAATTTCTGGCCCATCCTTGTCCTTTTCCATAACAACCTTGAATCTAATGGAGTTATGATCACTAACTGCAAAATGCTCCCCCACTGATAACTCTACCACTTGCCCAGCTTCATTCCCTAAAATTAAGTCCAGGGCCACCTTGTAGGGCCTTCAACGTACTATCTTAGAAACATATCCTGAATGCATTTTAAGAATTCCACTCCCTCTAAACCTATCACCCTATGACTAACCCAGATAACGTTGGGGAAGTTGAAATCCCCCACTATTACTACCCTATTATATCCCATTCACCCTAAAATATCCCACTAAATTGCTGCTCCTAGTAATACCAGACTAGCTCCCATTACACCCACTGACATTTGTATTCCCCTTAAGTATATCCTGCTGCTTCTTCTCAGGACAAAAAGCCTAATATTAAAATGGATTTTTGAAATTGTATATCGAAAGGGTTAGATGAAGTCAGGAGTGAGGAAGAATTTGTGGAAGCTAAACAATTGTGCAGAGCTGATGGGGTGAATGGCCTGTTTCTGTGCTGTCAAATTCTATATAAATGTTCACTGAATCATGGACAGTTTTGTGCTCTGTCCCTATGCTTTTGTGTACTCATCACTCTTTACAACCTTATTAGCGTCTTGAGGAAATTCAAAATGTAATAAACCATGTCCCCTCATCTGATTCTGTCACATGAGCAGGAATATGTTATTAATAAAATTTTAAATTTTTTATTTTATTTTCATTTGCTTTAGGAAACCTCATCCCGCCCATGGATGAGGTTTCCTAAAAAGTGCAACGGCCGGCCTTTTTGCCTGGCTGCCAACCTAAGGTTGGGCAGGCAGCAAAAAATTTCTGTTTAATTAATCCTTAAATGGCCTTAACAGGCCTTTTAATTGTCAGTGGGCGTGCTGCCAACACCTGTGCGCACCCGCTGAACAAAATATCATGTGACTGCGCGTTGATGTTTGGCACTCGCCCAACATCAACGCACATCATTTTTTGCTTGAGCAGATCAGGCACATGCCCACCTGCTGAGCTAAAACTATTGCCCAAAGAGTGGAAAAACGATTTTTTGTTTACATGCATTAAAGACAATTGTGTCTGTCTAATCTGCAGTGTGAGAGTTGCAGTCAGGAAAAAAAAGAGCAATGTTGAGAGGCATTTTGCAACAGTACACAAGCATTTTGAGAAAGATTTGCCTGCAGGGAGCAGTCTGCACACAAAAAGAGTAAGTGAACTGAAGGTGGCATTGCAGAGAAATCCATCATTTTTTACCAAACCAGTGAAAAAAGCTAATGCGTTTACGGGGGCATATTTTCAAGTTAAAACAGAATTACCTGGAAAAACTCAGCAGGTCTGGCAGCATTGGCGGAGAAGAAAAGAGTTGACATTTCGAGTCCTCATGACTCTTCAACAGAACTAGGTGAATCCAAGGAAGGGGTGAAATATAAGCTGGTTTAAGGTGTGGGGGGACAGGGGGGTTGGGTTGGGGGAGAGAAGTAGAGGGGGGTGGTGTGGTTATAGGGACAAGCAAGCAGTGAAAGAAGCAGATCATCAAAAGATGTCACAGACAACAGAACAAAAGAACACAGGTATTGAAGTTGGTGATATTATCTAAGTGAATCCTCGAACAGAGGCCCGAATAATCCCCATCCACCACTACTGTCCTCCGTCTGGCTGAACTTGTTCTCACACCGAACAATTTCTCCTTCAACTCCTCTCACTTCCTCCAAATAAATGGTGTGGCTATGGGTACCCGCATGGGCCCCAGCTATGCCTATCTCTTTATGGGGTATGTGGAACATTCATTGTTCCAGTCCTACTCCGGCCCCCTTCCACAACTCTTTCTCCAGTATATCGATGATTACTTCGGTGCTGCTTCTTGCTCTCATCGGGAGTTGGAAAAATTTATTAATTTTGCTTCCAATCTCCACCCCTCCATCATTTTCACGTGGTCCATCTCTGACACTTCCCTTCCCTTCCTTGACCTCTCTGTCTCAATCTCTGGTGATAGACTGTCCACCAATATCCATTACAAGCCTACCGACTCCCACAGCTACCTCGACTGCAGCTCCTCACACCCCGCTTCCTGTAAGGACTCCATCCCATTCTCTCAGTTCCTTCCAGCTCCTCACACCCCGCTTCCTGTAAGGACTCCATCCCATTCTCTCAGTTCCTTTGCCTCCGTCGCATTTGTTCCGATGATGCTACCTTCAAAAACAGTTCCTCTGACATGTCCTCCTTCTTCTTTAACCGAAGTTTTCCACCCACGGTCGTTGACAGGGTCCTCAACCGTGTCCAGCCCATCTCCCGCGCATCCGCCCTCACGCCTTCTCCTCCCTCCCAGAAACATGATAGGGTCCCCCTTGTCCTCACTTATCACCCCACCAGCCTCCGCATTCAAAGGATCATCCTCCGCCAACTCCAGCATGATGCCACCACCAAACACATCTTCCCTTCACCCCCCCCGTTGGCATTCCGTAGGGATCGTTCCCTCCGGGACACCCTGGTCCACTCCTCCATCACCCCCTACTCCTCAACCCCCACCTATGGCACCACCCCATGCCCATGCAAAAGACGTAACACCTGCCCCTTCACTTCCTCTCTCCTCACCGTCCAAGGGCCCAAACACTCCTTTCAAGTGAAGCAGCATTTCACTTGCGTTTCCCCCAACTTAGTCTACTGCATTCGTTGCTCCCAATATGGTCTCCTCTACATTGGAGAGACTAAACGAAAACTGGGCGACCACTTTGCAGAACACCTGCGGTCTGTCTGCAAGAATGACCCAAACCTCCCCGTCGCTTGCCATTTTAACACTCCACCCTGCTCTCTTGCCCACGTGTCCTTGGCTTGCTGCATTGTTCCAGTGAAGCCCAACGCAAACTGGAGGAACAACACTTCATCTTCCGACTAGGCACTTTACAGCCTTCTGGACTGAATATTGAATTCAACAACTTTAGGTCTTGAGCTCCCTCCATCCCCACCCCCTTTCTGTTTCTTCCCCCTTCCTTTTGTTTTTTCCAATAAATTATATAGATTTTTCTTTTCCCACCTATTTTCATTATTTAAAAATATTTTTAAATCTTTTATACTCCCCCCACCCCCACTAGAGCTATACCTTGAGTGCCCTATCATCCATTCTTAATTAGCACATTCGCTTAGATAATATCACCAACTTCAACACCTATGTGTTCTTTTATGTTGTCTGTGACATCTTTTGATGATCTGCTTCTATCACTGCTTGCTTGTCCCTACAACCACACCACCCCCCTCCACTTCTCTCCCCAACCCAACACCCCCCCCCCCCCACCTTAAACCAGCTTATATTTCACCCCTTCCTTGGATTCACCTAGTTCTGTTGAAGAGTCATGAGGACTCGAAACGTCAACTCTTTTCTTCTCCGCCGATGCTGCCAGACCTGCTGAGTTTTTCCAGGTAATTCTGTTTTTGTTTTGGATTTCGAGCATCCGTAGTTTTTTTGTTTTTATCTTTTCAAGTTGCTCACTTTAATCAAAAACAAGGCAGCATTTACAGATGGTGCAATAGTGAAGGGCGCAATGACTGTTATGTCCGAAAGCTATTCGAAGATTTCAAAAACAAGCCTGAAAATATATCTGCCAAATCCAACGTGCAATGTGGGGGGTGGGTTGGGGGGGGGGGAGCGGTGTACTTGCATTATTAGCAGAAGTGATGAACATCAATATGTCAAGTACCACACTGAAATTAAGGTAACATCAGTTTTCCTTATATTAAATATATTATAATAGCTTAATAGCTAAATATTTAGTTTGCATTTATCTATCCGTATCTTTTTCAATGTATAAGTAGCTCGTGATATTTTTCATGTTTCAGAACTTTGGTGACCTTTCTTCTATAATATACGAGTTATAATTGTGCATGTCAGACAGGTAATCACATCTTCCATCCAATGTGAATTGGAAACCTGGCAAAATGTGGGATTGTTGCTTTCCAACTAAATGTCTGTGCTGGTGCATAGGCAACAGGCTGACAGACAGACTAACCTTCTCCCAGTGCTCTATGACTGTTGTTCTGAAAGCAACTAGTAGAAAGTATTTCACAAGCTCAGGATGCGGACTCCCTCATGCGTCATGGTCTCGTACATCACTGCTCCTAAGCATGAGGAATGGTTGAGAGTGCATCTGAAACATTAGGCTGTAGTTAAAATGCATCTATTTACATGACAAAAACAGAATTACCTGGAAAAACTCAGCAGGTCTGGCAGCATCGGCGGAGAAGAAAAGAGTTGACGTTTCGAGTCCTCATGACCCTTCAACAGAACTCCAGTTCTGTTGAAGGGTCATGAGGACTCGAAACGTCAACTCTTTTCTTCTCCGCCGATGCTGCCAGACCTGCTGAATTTTTCCAGGTAATTCTGTTTTTGTTTGGATTTCCAGCATCCGCAGTTTTTTTGGTTTTATCTCTATTTACATGACACCTCTTTGTCAAACCACAGCAAGTTCTTCCCATTTGTGCAAGACAGAACACATAACAAGGAGTTGCAATTCAGTGAGCCTGTTTGTAAATCAATCCAGCACTTGGTGCTTTTTCTTTTGGCCTTCCACGGTCTGCAAGTCAATATGAAATGTGCTGTGTAAGCATTGACCACATCGATATTAGCAGAGCAAAGGTCTCGCTCGTGATGCAATCTCATTTCTTTAACTGCTTGACCACCGCAAAAATTATATTTACTCAGTTCTGAATCTGGGTTTGTTCACAAAATCTCAGCTGGCTTTTGAGTGCCGTGTTGAGGAAATGACTAGCTTGTCAGCCTTCAGGTGAGATGTTAAAAAATATCTTTTCTAAAAAAAGATGCCATGGCAGATTTCAAAGAACAAGTTTTTTCCTGCTCCAGAAAAACAATTCTACCCTCAACTAAACTCACCAAGAAGCAGATGGACTGGTTATTGCTGGTTCCAAAGAAGTCATATTGGGCTCAAAACATTAACTCTGTTTCTCTCTCCACAAATGCTACCAGGCCTGCTGAGTATTTCCAGCATTTTATTTCCGATCTCCAGCATCCATAGTATTTTGTTTTTATATAACTAGTTATTGCTGTTTCTGTAGCTCCAAAAGTGGCCTACATCAACACAGTTCATGCCACTTCACTCTCTATAATGCACTTTGGGATACCAATGAGGACCTATATCAATGCAGGTTAGCTCTTTCACATTATTAAAAAAGTTAATCCACTCCAGAAGCAATGTTTAATATCACTGAGCAAGTCCGAGATGCTAGCAGTCATTCTGCCCGGAGCTATTTCCACCTAACATCGAATACCTTTTCAATGGCTGGCCAAGTTGGCTTATGCACTTTTCCCTTCAATACTGTTCAGAGCATGCCCACAAAGAAACAATATCAGACAGCAGCTTTTCCCCACATTGATAAAATGCCCAAGCGATGTAAGCTGAAGAACAGGGATGGAGTTCAAGTATTTCCTCAAGCATCTGGCACGCTGTTCTGAACTTTACTATTTATTTGTAGGATGTGCGCAGCGATGGCTAGGCCAGCATAGCATTTATTGCCCATCCCTAATTGCCTTTGAGGGGGTAGTGGTGAGATGCCTTAAGCCACTGCATCTACGTGGTGTAGGTACACCCACAGTGCTGTTCGGGAGAGCTCCAGGATTTTGACCCAGTGACAGTGAAAGAGCAGTGATATATTTCCAAGTTAGGATGGTGAGTGGCTTGAATGGAAACTTCCGAGTGGTGGTATTCCCAAGTGTCTGCTGCCCTTGTCCTTCTAGATGGTAGCAATTGTGGGTTTGGAAGGTGCTGTTGAAGGAGCTTTGGTGAGTTCCTGCAGTGGAAATTCCTGGAAATAGTGTAACATGATGGACATTGGTTAAAGTAAATCTGGAGACTTAGAATGGTTATTCATTGCACACTCTAAATGTTCACAGGCCATTGTAGCCAAATTGAACAAGGTATTAGCCAGGTATTTCAATACAAACCTTACCCTAAAACTTCAGTAAATCTTCATTTGGAATAATGTGTACAATTTTTGATCCACCCCTTTTGAAATTTGCTATTAAACATTCAGTTCCTAGATGATTTTTCTATTACATTTTTGATTAACTATTCCGGATTAAAGATTCCATTATCTTCCCGACCACAAACGTTCACCTGACGCACACTACTCCCTTTTTAAAGTTAGGAATAACAATTGTTCTCCAGTGTTCTAGCATTATTCTCTTTCTCAATTATTTTTTTAAATAAACATACGGTTTCTTAGCTTCTTTTATATGAATGCAAACCATCTGGAGAAGGGATTTTATCCTATCCAGTTTATTAGCTCCTTCACTTTTCTATCTTAAACGTGCGACATGAGATTGAGAATTACAATTGACACAATCAAACTGCAAATCCAACAGCTTCTATTAGAAAGAAAAAGCTTAAAACTTAAAGAACTTCAAAGCAATTTTAGAAAACAGTTACACCCCCCACCCCAAGTTGTCAACCTTGGTTGACTGCAGGTGGATTAGATTGATCTGACTAGGACTGATTCTTCAATGGGATTTCTTAATGGTCTCATTCGCCGACAGCACGTGTTAGTAAGGGTTCTAAGCCTCCTTTTTATCCTTCGGCTACATAGCAACTGTCCTCGTGTTGTTCCTTCTGCATTCCTTGATTGGTTTTTGGGGTGTGATCAATCTTTAATTGGTCCACATCAAATTGAATTTTAGTTCAAACTATCATTGTCTTTTCTCCTGCTAATCGTTATTCCCCAGCATTTTTAACCACAGGGTGTCTGGTGTACTCCTTTTGTTGCTCTCAAAGTTCAACTATCTCACAGGTGATGAAACCATCCAAGCTATGACTATCAAAGATCATTTGAGAAAATGCATTTGGAAAGTGCTTTTTGCAAGCCACAACATTTAACATGCCCCAAGAATTGTTAACTCATCTCCATCACATCTTAAAAATTTTAAGCATATTCTTACACCTGGGATATTTTTAAAAATCTTTTCTTATATTCCATACATCCTGTTAAGTCTCGCTAGTAAATACTGAGAAAGTAATCAGCCATATTTATAAATATTGAATAAGTGTTTAAAACTTTGAAGAATAGAAGCAGACTGTTTCCAGGTGATTGAGGGGGCTAGGTCTAGGGAACAGATGGAAAATTGTTGATCAGTTAGTGATTTGCAATATCTTGGAATTTAGACATCTCAGCAAGAACCATTTTACATGCATTTATTTACAACTGTGTTTTTATAATCAGTATTGCTTGTGTTCCAAGTGTAACAGAAATATATTTTCCAGTGTTGAAAAATTAAGGCCACAACCAAAAGAATAACTTGATTAGTCAGTTCCTCCCACTTATTAGTTCTTGATTTTTGATTCCTTTTGTCATCTACCAGTTGAATGGATTCCATTTGTTCAAATTTAGTCAAATGACTATTTAGTTACAAGTGATCATTTAAGCCAGAATGCCAACTTCAGTCCCATGGACTTATAACGTATTTTGAAACTGCCCAACAAACATGCACTAAACTTTTCCAGCTTCCTTCCATTTACGAAAGATGACGAACGCGCAGCAAATAATCTGTTTCAGATGGGATGTCTCCATATGGTGCACCTTTGCTGATAGCTGAAGAGCTCAATCCTTGAGACAGGTTCCACCACAAGTTCCCTGCACATGAAGATACTGAGTATCATTGTGGGTTGTTGCTTTCAGCATTGGCGTGTGTTGCCACTACAACCACTGGCATGTTTGTCCACAGGTGGCGTCACCATTTTCCTCTGTCATCAGCTAGTGACTCCCAGGTATGATAATCGATGTCTAGGGCCTTCTTATCACACATACAAGCATCCTTGAGCACAGCTGAGGGAAACGTACTGGTCTATTAAATGCTACTGAAACTAATGACTAATATAAATCAGTAAACCATCTCCATTTCAACCAGGAAATCAAATCACCCAAGTCTAAATCAGAACAACTACAAGAAAGGTCATTTCACCTTTTAAGTTTTATTTAAAAAGAAAATCACAAGGCTGAGATCACCAAAGCTACTTGCTGTGGGAAATTTAGTTTAAATTTCACACAACTTCTTCAACTGGTAGCTGGACAACTAGAGGAGTGCTCCTCTCCCCTCTCCTCCAGACTCAACATCATTTTAATTCTGATTTATATAAATTAAGTAAAATCTGAAAGTGCTGCAGAATGTATCAAGAACTGAAAGGATATATGCAGCTGAGAGGACCCATAAACTCAAACTACTTGAATATGTCTGCACCTTCACTGTTTCAGTACAGCAATTAGGTAGTTATCTATTCCAGCATGCTGAGGCTTCAATTCAAGATTCAAATATCCATTAAATGAGAGTTGTCTCCCAAAGAGCACCCTTTACTTAATCTGATAACCAATAATGAACAGAAAAAGGATGCTGCCCCATTGTGATATTTGCAGTTTCATTGTTTTCATTTTGTATTTCAGACATTTACAGCCATTCTTTTCATGTTTTCTGTACAACAGTCCCTGTCAAAATCTGTGTTAGTCTAGCTTTGTGTTCAACGGCAAAATAAATGCTGCCAGTCATTCTGCAGGTTGAACTGTAAGCAAAATACCTTAAGTCACCAAAACTTCAGCTTTACACAGGAATTCACCCACTCCAGAATAGGCCAGAACTCTGGGTTCTGTTTCTAAAGCTTTCTTTTCATCTGTATGTGAGTTAAGACAAAACCACTGAGATAAATTAAATGAACTAAGTATTTCAATGTGATCTTTAAGACCATATGTTCCTCTCAAAATGAAAAGTAACTTATATTGGAAATTACAATCAAATTTGGCTGCAAACCGAAAGTTTATTTCTTCTACCATGAAGCTAGCCCTCTCATATATCAGCAATTACAGAAGGTGAATTACGTTACATGAATGGCAACAAATCTGACAGATTTGTTAAAACATAGACTCAACACTGATACTTCTACTTTATAAAGAGAAAATATGTATAGGATACTGCAAAAATACAGTATGAGAATGACTCGTGCAAATCCGCTCAGGAGAAAAATTCTCTTCCGGCTCTGCCACCCCCAAGCTTGTTATCTCCCTCCTAGTTCATCAAACAGTTACTTTTGAGGCATTTTATTGCTTCTCCTCCTTCTTGTCTCCACTTTCTCCACTGTCCGTGCTGCCTGAACTCTCCCGCTCAGATGCCATCTGAAAATCAACATAAAGCAATTTGTCAGTGTGCATCCTCCAATGTTCAACTCAGAGCAATGATTAAAAAGGAAACTTATCAGCTACTTATAATATCTTTAAAAAGCAGACTGAATTTACAAGAATTACTAGATGACTGCTGGTTAGTAAGCTTTCTACTGGCTTTTTTGGCTAAAGATTCTCTTCACCCTATATAGTGACTTCAAAATACGAATATTTCACCTTCTTGTAAGCCATCTCAAAGAGCTTCAGTGAGGCCTGCTGTAGGTTGGATGCTGCAGCTTTGATGGTTTCACCTGTCTCAGAATCCTTTCGAGCCAACAGCTCCTTCACTTTTGTGATCTCCTCTCTCAATTTGTCACACTGGTTTAAACAAAACCAAACAAAAAGAAAATGATTTTCACACCAGTTCTGAACATGAATACTGATTGTGGTTCTGGGATTTAGTTCATTCAGCAGTCTGTAATCCCAAACTCATACCTCCTCCTTTGGAAGTTGATCCTTGAATTCTTCCATTTTTGATTCTGTATCATGAATAATTCCTTCAGCGTTGTTTACTGCTTCAACAGTTTCCTGTGGGGAGACAGCCAAATTCTTAAATCTGCTATGCACAACAACTCTAGCCTCCAATAACTAACTGGTTACAACTTTGATGTAAGGTACAGTAGGGCACAGAGATTTTAGTTACCAAAAATATTCACAATTAATATTAAACTCTAACTTTAAATGCAGTTACAGATAACTGCACAATCCCCTTTATAAAATTTAAAACTGTTGCTAAGACTCTGCAGTTTAAATAGTGGTCCTTAGAATATAACTTAATTAGTCACTTGATGCAAAAAAATAGGCTTCCAATTGGTAATGACCCTCTTCAAATCTTTCTTCCCATACACCACTAATAATACTGCTGTCAAACCTTCTTCCTCCTGTCTGCTTCAGCATATTTTTCTGCATTTTTGATCATGTTCTCAATATCGTCCTTGCTCAGCCCACCAGAAGATTGGATGACAACTGGAATTGAAAATAATTTTCAAAACTTTAACTTTCAAGAAACAAATGGATTTTAAGTGTAAACAATCATTTATGCAACCAAGATTCACTTAAGACAATGATGTAATGGACAGTTCAAGTCAGTTTCAAACCCAAGAGTACTCCAAGGACTCTTCACAATAATCCAATGCATTTAGGGTCTCTCTTTTATTATGTTCTATATATGACAAGACCCCATGCTACAAAATTAAATAATAGGTTTCATATCTATATTCCTTTGTTGAAGTGAAATCCTTTCTTTTGTAAACAATATCAAATGACACTTTTCAAATGAATAGGAGCTCAAGTGTTGCTTACTAAATGTGCTGGCATCCACTCACTACAATCTAAGTCAGTACTTACTCTGCTGCTCACGACCTGTGCCTTTGTCCCTTGCAGAAACGTGGACAATACCATTGGCATCAATATCAAATGTAACTTCAATCTGTGGAACTCCACGGGGAGCTGGTGGCATTCCAACCTAGCAAAAAGCACAATAACTTCAGTCTGCTTATTTCTAAATCAAGTGAATACGGGGTTATTAATCCTCCTAACAGCCCCAAAGATTTTTCTCCTTTCACAGCACCTTCCAAATCTGCAACCTCCACCACCTAGGACAAGGGCAGCAAATTCATGGGAACACCACCACTACCTACAAGTTCCCCTCCAAGCCACTCCCCATACTGACTTGGAACTATATCACTATTCCTTCAGTTACTGGATCTCTCTCCCTTACAGCACTGTGGGAGCACCTATGCCACATGGATTGCAGCAGCTCAAGAAGGCAGCTCAACACCACCACCTTCTCAAGGGCAATTAGAGATAAACAATAAATGTCTGCCTAGCCAACGACACCCACATCCTGTGAAAGAATTTAAAAAAGTGCCTTTGCCATACATCTCTTAATACCTTAAAAAATAGTTTGGCTGGCCCAAAGATATTCAAATGACATGCAGGAACATCTCATTTGCTTATTTTGTTTGTATGGAATTGCACAAAAAGTATCAGTGTAGGAAGTTAGAGCATACATGTCTGATTCTAGGTATTCAGACCTCTGGTAATGTTGCAATTTTGATTAAGGTCCCTAGAAGTGTACAGCATTTTTGCAACAGACCCACCCAAATTTTTGCATGAAAATAAATCTAAATTCAGCTGTAAATCTGTCCCATGGTTACTGGGTATGTCAACAAATATTTTCAAAATACTGTGCAAAGTTGAGCGAAACCATGTGTTCCGGTTAAAATAACTGGTATTTTTCTTTTTTTTTTAGGTATTTAACCTCATTTACAGATTCTTCAGGCCAGAGATGTTAAGATATGGATCAGTTTCCCAGTTTCAAAAACTACTGTACAGTCTAAGCAAGTTGATGCACTTCAACAGAACTCACCAATGTGAACTGTCCAAGAAGCTTGTTGTCAGCTGCCATCTCCCGCTCCCCCTGGAACACTTTGATCTCAACCTGGGTCTGTCCATCAGCGGCCGTTGAAAAGACCTGCCATTCATATGAACAGCCAACATATCAGGCACTATGCATTTAAACTGGGTGTTTGACCTTTTAAAGCCAGAGTTTTAAAAACGTATTTGGCATCAAGTTATGATGTTGGTATAATTATCAAGAATGGCTACTTCAAAATATACTTATGAGTGATTAAAGAGCCCTATTAAAATTGCTTAACTCAATACCTGGCCTTTCTTTGTTGGAATTGTAGTATTCCTGCCGATGAGTTTGGTGAAAACTCCGCCCAGAGTCTCAATACCTAGTGACAGGGGTGTAACATCAAGTAGCAGGACATCTGTGACATCACCAGCAAGCACACCACCTTGAATAGCAGCACCAACAGCAACAGCTTCATCTGGGTTCACTGACTTACTTGGGGAACGACCAAATAGCTCTTGAACAATTGTCTGGACCTAGAGAAAGGAACAAGATGTAGAATAGGACTTTAAAAAAAAAGTGAAAATAAAATTCTTCATTTACTTTGCACGAGAATGTGATCTACTCTCAGGCTAAAATGTTCATACAAATTAAGGTAGCTAATCCCAGTCCTGACACTAATGTAATAACTGGAGAGATCAATTTAAACAAAGCACAGCCTAACTTTCCATGCTTGGCTTGTTTTCACCCCAATTTTCATCACCTATAGATCAATGTTCTTGTTGAGCTACTTGGGAATTCTCCTAGACTGGCCTGAATATCTTAAAAGTCACTTACCTTTGGCATTCTGGTCATTCCACCCACTAGAATGACCTCGCCAATATCACTTTTGCTGACCTCTGCATCCTGCATGGCCTTCTGGCAGGGATTAACGGTCCTCTTAATGAGATCGGCAACAATGTTCTCAAACTGAGCACGAGTAATTTTAATATTCAGATGTTTTGGTCCAGAAGCGTCCATTGTCAAGTAAGGAAGGTTAATGTCAGTCTGATAAAACACAAGAGAAATACTCAGCACTAGGGTCAGAACATGTACCATCATGGACTTTCTGCTAATTCATTACAAGATAGACAAGCCACTGGGAAAATACAACATACTGGCTGCAGGACAGAGAGTCGGGCTGCTATTTCCCCTCATGGTGTTCAATGCAGCAGATTAAATGTTAGAGTACAAGGCACTACTGAAACAATCAATTGTATAAGAACCTTACTGGAGGTGTTAAGTGATAAATTAATGGCGACAAATGGGATAAATAACTGAAGGTATTATTGCTGAAACAGCAACCAATACTTTTTTGCTATTCTATCTCTACCCAAATCCTAAACAGCACCCTTTACTCTATTTGGGTGACATTTTACATTTCTCACACCAACCGCACTGTAAATTCTCAAAATGAGATTGGTAACTAATGCTAAATTAACAGTTTTGTGCCATGTATTTATGTGCAGAGTGAACCAGTTTGGAGACTGCCCACAACATATTTTAATACAGGAAACTCACACTGAACAACGAAAAAAAAAAACAATATTCAAGGTTAGATTTGTAATTCTGGCCTTGAGAAGTGGGATGGAAAAAATAAAGCAGTGAAGATCAGCATTAAATTATACTTCATCCAATTTCAGTAAATAACTTTCCAGCTGCATAGCAAAGGCCATTACAAAAGAACCATTTTAGGATCCTGCCCTCTCATAACTCCAAAAGTATGTGAGCAATGTAAACCCCTGCAAACGAGTTCCCAAAATTATCACCTCACATGAACAGCATCATGGTTCAGCAATTTATACATCAGAGAGGCGGAATAATTATCGCCCAAATGTATTAGGAACGAATGTGTGTGTATAAAGCCTACATATTTAGATAATTTAACTTGATATCTATTTATTTGCAGATTCAAGTCAAACTGTTCAGGAGGCAACTTCAAAGCCTTAGACATTTTGTCGTCATGTCCAGCCACTCGTTTACAGATAACCCACCCATTATACAGTTCTTTGCAAAAGTGAGGAAAATGAGACGAGAAAGTGACAGTTCTTAGAATGTACTGAGTTTGAATCAATTAATTAGAACGAATGTGTGAATATAATTTTCCCATGGAAAATACGTGTTCTGACCTGAAGGGATGAAGACAGCTCACACTTGGCTTTCTCTGATGCTTCTCTCACTCGCTGTAGTGCCATGTTGTCCTTGGTGAGGTCTACACCTGACTAAAAATTAAATAAGGCTCTTAAGAATACATCATAGCAGATGACAAACTTAATTGCTTAACAAGTTAGCTGCACCACATACTAAGATAGCATTCAAATACTCACACAGCCTCACGAATAGATGGGCTATTCAGCCCAAAATACAAAAGATATGCAATATAATTAAACTTTCTTTTACAGGGAAGGACAGGAAAAGTTGTGGGCAGGAGTAGATGCCTGGGACACTTGCCAAGCAATTGAAACTGCACATAGGCAAAAAGATGGCCAGCTTTTCCAGCAGGATCATCAGTCCTTGTGCCTCAGACTTGGGCAGGCACTGTTAAAATAATTATTATAATACAAGTGATATCGCTTGGTGAAGAACCATTCCAAATTATACAAAGAAAATCCAACAAAATTTAAAACGTCCCCTCCCCAAGAAGTTCTAAAATACCATGCCATTGTTAATACTAACCTCTCTCTTGAATTCCTTGACGATGTGTTTGAGTAAGACCTGGTCGAAGTCCTCACCCCCCAAGAAGGTATCCCCATTTGTGGACTTTACTTCAAAGACTCCTTTCTGAATCTCCAGCACAGAGATATCAAAAGTACCGCCGCCCAGATCATAGACAGCAATGCTGCAAAAGCAAGAAACCAAACAAGTTCAATGAAACAAAAGGTTCTTACCAACACAGCCAGTTATTTACAATTTTACTATATACAGTTCAACTGGAACTTTGGGACCACCACTTAAACTTGAGTGAAGGATAGTTAACATGGGAAATATAGCCATTATACTTTTTAAACAGGTTCTTAGCTTTGAATTATAACATAACTTCATAGGTTTACTTTTGGAAACATGAAGTAGGCCATTCTATTAGATTGTGGCTGATAGGTACCTCAACTTCATTTAACCAACTTTGCCCGTCCCTTGCTACTCTTAACGAACAAAATTCTATCCATCCCAGTTCTGAAAATTTAATTGACCTGACATCCACAGCTTTTTGGAGGATCTAGTCCTAGATTTTCAATCCGTGTGTGGAAAAAAAAAAGTGTTTCCCAATTTTACTCCTGAAAGTTCAGCTCTAATTGTATTGTGCCTTCATTTACAAATAACTTATAGCACAGAAACAGGCGAGTTGGCCCAACAGGTCAATGTTACTGTTTATGTTATACACGAGCCTCCTCCTACTCTAATCAACATGTCCTGCTGGTGCTTTCCCCTCATCTACGTATCTAGTTTGCCTATAAATTCACCAATGCTATTTGCCTCAACTAATGTTCCGCTAAGCTGTGTGGATGTGCAGTTCACAAGCAGAGGAATGGAACTCTCATGTTTGCGCATGTGTATGGCCGTGCTAACAAATTTACAGGTACCAAGCATTCAGACAAACAGTCTGCACATAAAGAAAATTTAGAGGGTTCGTTAGCCTAAATTCCATATGCTAACAATGGAGTAAAGAAGTTTCCTCAGATTTTTTTTTTAAACTGGGTTTATCAGTAACCAACTGTTATCCAAGGTCCCTAGTTTTGAATTGTCCCAGAAGTGGAATCATCTTTTCTACATCTAACTTATCAAGCTCATCATAATTTATAAAGACCTCCTGCAGCTCACCGGTCACCCTTCTTTTTTCAAGAAATTATCCTGGCCTGATAACTATAATGACGCAGTTCTTGTTAACTCCCTTGTTCTAGATTCCCCCACCACAGGAAACAGTTCACCTGTATTTACCCTAATCATTTTAAATATCTCAAAATGATCTCTCAATGTTCTAAACTCAAGGGAATGTCCCCATAATTTAACACTTTTAAGCTCTGGTATTGTTCCGGTTAATCTGCACCACACCCCCTTCCAAGGAAGTTCCACCATTCCTGAGGCTCGGTGCCTAAAACCGATTAAGGTGTTAACAGGATCCGGTTGATGGTGTCAAAAGCAAGACAGCTTTTCGTTAAGAGTATATTGACTTTGTTCAGTCTCAACACTCCTGACTCCTCCCAGTATCACAGCTGTCCTCTATTCGTAACTCTTTCGAGTACAAACACGTTTCCATCTGTTCCTATTCAGATGAAGTTACATTGTTTCAGTTTGCCATTGTGAGATTTGAACTCTTGATCTTGGGGTTACAAGCCCAGTACCATAGCCACTTGGCTATTTAGGCCAAGCCCCCCTCTATTTGTAACTCTTTCAAGTACAAACACATTTCCATCTGTTTCAGATGAAGTTACATTGTTTGCTATTGTGAGATTTGAACTCTTGATCTTGGGGTTACAAACCCAGTACCATAACCACTTGGCTATTTAGGCCAAGCTCAATGTTTTGCATGTCTAAGATATGGAACGCTTCACGAACTTGCGTGTCATCCTTGCGCAGGGGCCATGCTAATCTTCTCTGTATCGTTCCAATTTCAATATATGTGCAACCGAAGCGAGCACAAACCGTTTCCATCTGTTTCAGATGAAGTTACATGTTTCATAGTTTGCCATTGTGAGATTTGAACTCTTGATCTTGGGGTTACAAGCCCAGTACCATAGCCACTTGGCTATTTAGGCCAAGCCCCCCTCTATTTGTAACTCTTTCGAGTACAAACCTGTTTCCATCTGTTTCAGATGAAGTTACATTGTTTCATAGTTTGCCATTGTGAGATTTGAACTCTCGATCTCAGGGTTACAAACCCAGTACCATAACCACTTGGCTATTTAGGCCAAGCTTAAATTATGGCCAGTGACCCTGCAATTTCCATCTGTTTCAGATGAAGTTACATTGTTTCATAGTCTGTCATTGTGAGATTTGAACTCTTGATCTTGGGGGTTATAAACCCAGTACCATAACCACTTGGCTATTTAGGCCAAGCAAAAGGTAAGGAGCCTCGGTCTGGCTTACAGGTAACTGTTTCAAGTACAAAGCTGTTTCCATCTGTTTCAGATGAAGTTACATTGTTTCATAGTTTGCCATTGTGAGATTTGAACTCTTGATCTTGGGGTTACAAACCCAGTACCATAGCCACTTGGCTATTTAGGCCAAGCCCCCCTCTATTTGTAACTCTTTCGAGTACAAACCCGTTTCCATCTGTTTCAGATGAAGTTACATTGTTTCATAGTTTGCCATTGTGAGATTTGAACTCTTGATCTTGGGGTTACAAACCCAGTACCATAGCCACTTGGCTATTTAGGCCAAGCCCCCCTCTATTTGTAACTCTTTCGAGTACAAACCCATTTCCATCTGTTTCAGATGAAGTTACATTGTTTCATAGTTTGCCATTGTGAGATTTGAACTCTTGATCTTGGGATTACAAACCCAGTACCATAACCACTTGGCTGTTTAGGCCAAGCCCCCCTCTATTTGTACGTGCTCAAAATACTAAATTAAACAATGCCTTTCACCTGGGTATCTTAACAATATAATTAACATAAGATGCTATACAACTTAAACATATGCCCAGATCTTCCAGTCAGTGGAGAAGGAGCACCCAACACTGATTGTGATTTAATCTGCCCACTTATTTTACGCTAGAACCTTTGCACCTTGCAATGCTGGGTCCAGCGGTGATGCAGGGACTAAAGTTGGACGCCCAAGTGGCAAGCAGAATTTCAGTGCAGCCACACCCGCATTTCTCAGAATGAGCTGAAGGCATGCTTCTTAAGGTCTGTCTTCAGTTTATTAACTTGCAGTGCTTTCAAATGAGCTGTCAACTTGCAAAGCTGCACAATCTCCCCTCACTGACAGTGCTGGGTCCCCTCAGCATTGACAATGCTCAAACCCCTTCCTTCACTCCCCCACCCCACCCCAAAAATGCTCAAACCCCCGACAGTGTTCATTCCCTTATCCTCCCCCCACATCCCCGACAATGTTGACTACTGGCTCATCCGACATCAGCCAGGCAGAAGCCAGGGGTTCCACTTAGTCAGTTGTGGGGGCCGGGGGTGTGAGATAGGTGCAATGCTGCAGAAGCTTTGGTTGCCCTTGTGCTCTGACACTCCAGCAGACAACTTAGATTTATGTTACTCAGTAAGCTTTATACTGCTGTAAAAAGCTCTAAGTAATTTCATGTAAAGACCAGGGTAAGTATAGGGCAAAGAACCTCAGTCTCCGTGGTTCTAGCCATCTAATCCCACTGGAGCATCCTGGGTAGGGTAAAACCAGCAATTGGTACTTTCAACTTCCTGTTTATGCGCAGATGTGTGCATTTTGGGACTTCCTCAGGGTCCTGACGGACATCAGCGACATAAGTTGAGGCAGAGGCTTCTCCTCATATTGGAAAATTTGCACCACGATTTCCTCACTTTAGATTTTGAATTCTCTTGAGTTAAAGGTCAGCGCTTTATTACTTTTAATAACAGCAAATTAGCTTTATGATTTGAGTACGTGGACACCTACATCTCCTTGTTCCTCCCAAGCTGCTGGACACTCAGCAAGTATTCAGATTTTCCTTACTCACCTGGATTTGTATGGGACCTCAGCTTTTCAACATATAGATTAATGATTTTGGTGAAGGAATAGAGAGTTGTAAATACAAGAGGCCTGTTTCCGGTGGTGGGGGAATCCAGAACAAGGGACTTAAAAAGGGCCTTTACTCAGATTGAACTCCATTGGTTTCCCACCCAGGCCATGTTCTTTTGCAACTTTTGTCTTGCAACTTAATGTCATCTGCAAGCTTGCAATTTACAACTATCTATTAATTCATATAAATCATTAATCTATATATTGAAAAGCAGAGGCCCCACATGAATCAGGGAACACATTCACAATCCCTACTTTATCTCAACAATTACCAGCCTGTGCCACAAGGTTATCTCCAATTCAATGTGTTTTCAATACCTTAAGTATTTTGTGGAAATCTATATAAACAACATTCATTGACATTCCTCCAGCCATCATGCTTATAATCTCAAGAAATACAATGACCTAACCATCACAAATCCGTAAGACTCTTTCCCACAATTTATATTAAATCCGACAAGTCACCATCTACTTGGCTTCTCTCTTTCACCTTAAATTATAGAGTAACATTTATAATGTTTTAATTCAAAGACACCAGTATCTTGAAAGCAAATGCACTTGTGCAGTAGAGGCACAGCAGCAATTAGTCCAAAAGCCCAAATTCAAGATACACTGGCCATCATTTTGAAAAGGAACAATGCATATACTTATCACATTTGCAAATTGTGAGGATCACAAAGATTGGAGCACCTCATCTGACCACAAATAGTCTAACGTTTTGCCTGCTTTTGAACACTGTGCTGCATCAACTTTGATCAACAGGATGATCCTCCAGATGTGCAGTATTAGTTCACAATGACATTCAGAAATTTGCTCTTTAGTGTTTCAGAAATCAATGATCTGTTCTACCACTTGACATACAATGGACAAACGCTCTGCACTAGAATCAATCTACATTTAAACCAGTTGCAGCCTCTTCTCTATTAACAATCTTATCACAATACCATACTGGAGAGAGTGGCTATATTAATGAAACACTGCAAGTTGATCCACCACTTTGAAAGGGATAAAGAAAAAAAAACCCCACGGTATCAGACTAACCCCATGTGTCCTTCTTTTACTGATAGTGAAGTGCGCAGTAGTAACTGCAGCAGCTTTGATATAACTACTGATACATGCATTTTGAAAGTTAGTGCTGAGAACTGGTGTTGAGCAAGAAACTAATATACTGCACTTAGTATAGGGCTCAAGCTGCCAGATTACAACACAAGTGAGCACAACAGCAAATGGAATCAAGGACCAAAGTGCCAGCCATTTTTTTAAAAATAAAATAAACTTGTTCATGCATTAGAAGTTTTACTCTTTACATACACCTTGTCTTCAGACTTGTCTAATCCATATGCTAAAGCAGCTGCTGTGGGCTCATTGATGACTCGTAGAACGTTTAATCCAGCAATCTGTCCAGCATCTTTCGTGGCCTAGATGAACACAGCATCACAATTAAGTTTTAAGATGTACATGAAGAAATATTTTTGTTTTAGTGCAGTTTCACTGTTAGAAGTAACAAAACACCATAGCGTAAATCTGGAATATGCTGAACATGTGGCTACCAGCACTTTCATACATAATTACAGTGTTGAGGCAACAAAGGACATTGTTGCTACAGTAACATTGTAATTTTAATCTTTCAAATTTGCATAACGAACTGGTAATGCTCAAGGGCCTTCTCAATTTTTAAAAATTCATTAATGGGATATGAGCATCAATGGCTAGGCCAGCATTTATTGCCCATCCCTAATTGTCCTTGAGAAGGTGGTGGGGAGCTGCCTTCTTGAACCGCTGCAGTCCATGAGGTGTAGGTACACCACAGTGCTGTTAGGGAGGGAGTTCCAGGATTTTGACCCAGCGGCAGTGAAGGAACGGTGATATATTTCCAAGGATGGGGAGTGGCTTGGGTGGGGAACTTCCAGGTGATGGTGTTACCATGTATCTGCTGCCCTTGTCCTTCTAGATGGTAGTGGTCGTGGGTTTGGAAGGTGCTGTCTAAGCCTCGCACTGTACCTTGCAGATGATATACACTGCTGCCACTGTCTCAGTGGAGGAAAGAGTGAATATTTGGGGATGAGGTGGCAATCAAGTGGGCTGCTTTGCCCTGGATGTTGTCAGCTTCTTGTGTGCTGTTGGAACTGCACTTACCCAGGCAAGTGGTGTATTCCATCACACTACCGACTAGGCTTTGCAGGGGTCCGGAGTGAGTTACTCACTGCAGGATTCCTAGCCTCTGACCTGCTCTTGCAGCCAGTGTTTATATGGCTAGTCCAGTTCAGCTTCTGATCAGTCGTAACCCTCAGGATGTTGATAGTGGGGGAATTCAATAATGGTAATGCCAGTGAATGTCAAGATGGTTAGATTTTCTCTTGTTGGAGGTGGCCATTGCCTGAAACTTGTGGGCGCAAATGTTACTTGCCACTTCTCAGCCCAAACCTGGATATTGTCCAGGTCTGGCTGCAGTTAGACATGGACTACTTCAGAATCTGAGGAGTTGCGAGTGGTGCTGAACATTGTTCACTGATGATTGCACATTACCACTTCTGACCTTATGATGGAAGGAATGTCATTGATGAAGCAGCTGAAGATGGTTGGGCCTAGGACACTGCTCTGAGGAACTTCTTAGTAGTTGTAACAAGATAACTGAAGATATGTAACAATTGAAAGGCAACATCATAGATGTAGTCACACTAATGAAGGCATTATCCTTCCACTTCCCTCTGAAGTCAGTTCAGGCTTCAACACCCAATACACATTGAGCTTGGTTTCTTAGCCACGATCAATTTGCAGACCGTAAATGCACCAAATCAAAAACAATCAAATTAACTCAACGTGTACAACTTTAGGTTTTACCTGTCTTTGGGAGTCGTTGAAATATGCAGGCACTGTAATAACAGCATTCTTTGCAGCTTGCCCCAAGTAACTTTCTATAAACAGAAAATTAATATCAGAATCCTTCAATGTAAAATAACTGCACCCATATTTAGTTTAATAATATAGTAACGTGTAAATCCTACCTCAGATTTCCACATCTGTAGAAACCAAGAATGTATGACCAAGAATATTGATTCCTGATGTGGTGGTTAGTACGGATCAAAGGTATTGTTAGTCACGTAGTTAACACAGACTAATCATACCCAATGATCATACCAAAAATGAAAAATGTAACCAATTTGAAATAGGTATAAAACTTCAACTTGAAAAGGTTCAAAGCCCTTATTGTTCCTACCTGCTGTTTCCTTCATTTTCATCAGGACAAATGCCCCAACCTGGCTTGGAGAGTACATCTTCCCATGAGCTTCCACCCAAGCATCACCATTAGAAGCACGCACAATTTTATATGGCACATTTTTCCTGCAAACATATTTTTAAAAAATAAAAATGAATTTTCGCTGTAGGAGAATCAAAACACTAAATAACTCTTGTTTAAATGTTAAACTTACAAATCCTTTTGTACTTCAACGTCGTCAAAACGCCGCCCAATTAAGCGTTTTGTGGCATATAAAGTGTTCTTAGGGTTGGTTATGGATTGTCTTTTGGCTGGCATCCCAACCAAACGTTCACCATCTGCTGTAAAAGCAACTACAGAAGGAGTTGTTCTGGCACCTTCTGAATTTTCAAGTACCTGGAACACAACGCAACAGCCATCAAGAATATCTAAGCAACAGGAACACAGAAATTTAGCTTTTTTTTTTAGGACAACTGCATATATAAATACAAATTTTCCTTTTTCAGACTGGACCCGCAAGTATACCATATTAATGTCATAAGACCAGTGCCAATAAACAGTAACCATCCAGAATGTACTGCTGTGTTAGATACAGACACCACTAATTCATTTAGCTTTGGTCAGACCTTAAAAACAGAAAAACGAGCAAGGCAAACTCCAGTCCAACAATGTAGGTAAAAGTTTAACATACTCAGTAGATACTAAAGGTTATACAGAAGATTAATTTATTCCATTTAAAACTAGCTACAATTAATAAATTGACAATCCGCTTACAGGCATAGATGCAATCCAAGATTCATTTGTCTAGCTCTGAAATACTATGGGTTACTGCTTCTCTGAGTAATAGGTCTTTCAATCAATGCTTTAATTTATGGAGTTAAACAGCTTATGCCTGCAAACAATTGTACACTACTTCTATCAATAAAACACCATTTGTATAGAGAACCAAAAATGTGGCTTCATCAAAACATACCAATGACTGAGGTCCTTGTACGAGAAATGTATTAAACCATTAACTGATCTCCTAAGACTTGCAAATAGAGAAAAGAAATGCATGTCCATGCCTTATATAAGTCTTATTCACTGGAATTCTAGCTTCCATCTTTAATGCCCTTCTTGGTCTCTCTTTCTTCATGCCTCACCAGACTAATTTCTCATCACACCTCTCCTAGTCATTCATTTATATATTTCCCACATCAAAACTCCTGCACTGGCACCCTTACAAACTCAAGTGTTTCCATTCTCTGGCCCTCCATCTGCAAAGATACCTATGTATTGGTTGATTTCCTGCTCAAGTGCCTTGCCTCAATGTTCAATTGCTCTACATCTAGCCTCTCATCCCTGTCACTTCCCACCAAACCACCAGCAACTTTTTGGGGCCTGAAGTCTGCACGATGCAAGTTTGAATGTACATAGCATGGCAACTTGTCAGATCTGATGCAAACATTTAAACAGTAAGGTCAATTCTAAACTTCTCTTCTCCATTAGCTACCAACGCTTCTACCATCAACTTCTATTCCATAAATTCAAAATTCAAGACAAAATAAGGTGTTTAGAAATACATGTGCTAATCAATGACAGGCAGTACAGGTTAAAAGCTAATCATATGTGGCCTATCCAATATATTGTTTGATAAGAGGAATGGTTGGATAAACAGCAGGGCGGTACAGTACCTGGGGCCATTCGAGAAATAAAGTTCTCACAGGAGGCTCATTACAAAAATTATGCAGCATCATAGCACGAAGGCTAGATGACTGAGAGGAAAACAAGGATTGGCATTAATAGATATTGTTCAGATTGGAGGAGGGCTGGAAGTAGCACTCCATTAGTCAGAGCTGTGTACACTTTTGATACTGGCACATATAGATTATCTGGACTTTGGCATGGCGAGTAAAAAAACTGAAATTTGGGTGACATTAACGGGGCGCTGTTAGTTTGGGGGTTGACTGTATTCAGATGGTGGAAATTCATTGGAGACTCACCTGTGTTCATATGAGTAGGCTCAAGGTCTGGTTGGAGGTGCATCAGAAAAGTTTAAGTATATAAAGACTAGGCCCCAGAGTTCTTTCCCACAGAAAGTTATGCTAAACCTGTAACAAACCTTGGCTACAGCAGTTCTGGCCACCATATTATAAAATTAATAGAAGCACTTGAGAAGGTGCACAAAGGATTTACAAAAATTATACTAGAAATGTGAGGGTATACATCTCAGGAAAGAACTGATAAACGGCAGGGTCTTAAAGGTAGAAAGCTGCGGTGTGCCCTAATAGCTCTTTAAATTTATGAAAGGATTTGATAGAGTTGATACAGAGTGTTTCCCTTTGTAGGAAGGACTACAACTAGAGACCATTAATACAAAATAGTCACCAAGAAGTCCAGTCAAAAAAAACTTCTTTACACAAAGCAAGGGTTCCCAAACTGTGGGTCGCAAGCTCAGAGGCAGAAATGACTGGTGTGGAGTTTGGACTAAGCTTTGACAGCTGTGAAGTCCCTTTAAGCATTCATTGTTTTTATCAGTGGGCATGCCTTTACCATCTGTTCTGATTGCTGCTGCAACCACAGCCTGTAAAAAGGTGGGCTTTGCTTTTTTCAACGGTTTTTAAGAGACCCCCAAAATTTTCACTCTGGGGTTACACAAAGTCTGAGTCATTAAAATAGGGTCACATCAGGAAAAGGTTTGGGAAACACTGACCCAAAGGGTGATGAGACTGTGGAGCTCACTACCACAGACAGTAGTTTAAGTGAATAGTATAGACCCTTTTAAGCGATAACTAGACAAACATTTGAGGGAAAAGGAATAGTGTGTTACAATGGTACATTTAGATGAGAAAAGATGGGAAACTCAAGCAGAGCATAAACAGTGGCCCGGACTGGTCGGGCACAATGGACCATTTCTATCCTGTACATCCTATGTAACAGCTTGGCTATCTGAGTTGTAATAGGCTAGGGGAGTTGGTTGGGGTGGGGGTGTGTGTGGGCAGTGCAGCTGGGTAAACATCAGGGTGCCCTAAAAGACTTTAGGAAGACAACAATAGCGTAGCAGAACCAGCAGAAAGGTTGCAGATGCAATTTAATGAGGAGAAATACGCAATGGGCAAGTGCATGCAACGGCAAGATACCGATGGCGAGGATAAAGAGATCCAGGAGTTCGATAAATAATTCCCTGAAATTACAAGTAAGTCACAAACCTAAAAGACAATAGCATTTGGGTTTATAAATAAGGGCCCAGACTACAACAGCAAGAAGTAACGACAAATCCGTGGGTGCAGCTTTGGGCACCTTAGAAAATGGTATTCAAATTGTAGTGTAAAAAGAGATTCACCTGGATGATGCCAGAATGGGGAACCAGTCATGAGAAACAAGATACTGGGACTATTTTCACTAAGGAAAGAAGACTGAAAGGAAATCATATAGCTTAAACTTACGGAGAATTGGGAAGAGGATGAATATGGAAAAACGCCTCTGGTAGGGGAATTGGTTACAAGAGATTATTGATCTATCATTGAGGAATGAATATTTATGCAGAGGATTGATGCAGGATGCAATGTTTTGCTACAGCAGGGAAAGGCAGAGACCATTATATGGCTTGAGAAAAAGATGGCTATTGAATATAGAAATTCCAGCATTTCTGCTATATCCTTCAATCCAGGCTCCAACCCTTGCTTCTTCCATCTTTTTTCAATCATTGCTCGAGCCCATGTCTCAAACAAGATTTCCCCACAACTCCCCTCTTCGGCCTCACCAACTCATCGTCTACAAAACCTACAACATGCTCTATTAGAAAAATAAAAAATGCTGGAAATACTCAGCAGATCTGGAAGAATCTGTGGAGAGAGAACCAGAGGTAACATTTCAGATCGATGATCTTTCATCGTAACCAGTGTTACTGCTGAGTATTTCTAGTACTTCACTTCCAAAGGTTTGGATTAGCTATAATAACCTACCCTTGCTTGTTTGCCTTCCATCACCGCAACGCAGGAATTAGTTGTGCCCAGATCAATTCCAATAACAGCACCCTTAATAGCTTCAGACCTGAGAAACACAAAGTACAAATATTGACATGCACTTGCATTTTGAATTCTTCAGTGGTTATAACCCTGCATCAAAATACAAGATTCATCCTAAACCATAACTTGAAGTAGTTAGCACACTGATATCCAATTATGAATGAGAATTGACCACACATAACTCCTTTTCAACACCATCTCCCAGTTATTTAATAATACAGGTGGTGTCAAATTAAGATGCACTACTGCAGGTGACATTGTGGTCATGTTACTGGACTAATAATCCAAAGAATGCAAATTCCAGCATGAGAGTTTTGAGAACCTCAATTCAGTTTTTTAAAAAAGTATGGGGAAAAAAAAGGGTTTATCATCATTGAACGTGACCATGAAGCGGTCAGATTTCTGTAAAAATTCCACTGGTTCACAAATATCCTACAAGGGAGAAAACCTGCGCCCTTACCCACTCTGGCCTATATATGAATCTAGTCACCAAGCTGATCGACTCTTACAAGCCCTTTTGAGTGGTGTAGCAAAAACAAAATGCCTTGAACAGATAGTGGTCCAGTACCCTGTCAGGGCAACTAGGGGTGGGCAATAAGTGCCAGCTTTGCAAGCGATGTCCACATTTTGAAAATTAATTAAAAACAGCAGAAGCATCCATTCATTTGCAGTTTGAGTAAAACCTTATAGAATTTTTTAAAAAGCAAGCTGCAAAAATGACATCCCCACCCCACACCATGCATACAAAGGCAGACCAAAAGGTCACAAACAGGCATGATCAACAAACACACAAAATGAGACACCCTCTACCATCTTTCTTCACCCTTCTCACCCAGTCTAAAAACTTGAAAGCTTCAGCTCTTTAAAGTCTGGATGCTTTACAAACCTCTGGATTTTAAGCAGCTTTTTGGAGTCCTCTAGGCCCCCAAACATTGAAAATTTCAAAATTACTCAGAACGCCAAACTTAAAAAGGACATCACCCTCTTGATATCAACAAACAGGTTAACTATGATTTAAGGCTACAAGCAGTTTACCAAAATTTAGTAGCTGAGGCACAAGGATACTAGAGCACACACACACACACTCACAACAGAGGAGCAAAACTTCACCACCCAGCTAGAATTTTAATGTAACACTGTTTTAAATTCTGGAGATTATTTATAACATTGAACTAGAATTAGAAAATGCCATTAAGCTTCTAAAAACACTACTAGCCACTGGTAGATGCTATTGACTATTTCAATAAAACTCACGCATAATTGCGTCTTGCCAATGATCGAAGTACATCCTGGCTCAGTCCATTCCAATGACCCTGCAAAATAAATATCTTAGCGTTAACAATTTTCCATCATTTGTACCTTTTTATTGCAGAGCCTAATTAAGCCTTTCCAGTAAGGAGGGGTAGTGGATTAAACTACAAACTGCACCATTCATTTTTCACCACGTGATATGGCTGCAACTAGGGTGCCAAGGTGAAAACTAATGAATTATCCAAGATATCTCCCAAAAGTGACACCATAAGACTTACAGCACAGTTATTCTACAGTTTATGATGTAAAGCAGTTTTGACTTCACAAGAACAACTGCAGCATAACTCAGGAGGTGCTGACAGGTTATATACTGCCAATCTGTGCAAGACCACCATAAGAAGGTAGTCCCTTCTGGACCAATCTGGCTTCTTACTAGTTGCAGCGTAATTGCAATTAATGCAAATTAAAATCAAGAATTTAACTACCATTTGGAGTCAAGGGCATGTTATTTTGCCAGACAACAAAATACGAAGCCACCTGTATGGCAGCTCTGATAATTCCATTCCACTTTAGGTAGGTCCCATCACTAAGCACATTGTAAACAGACATGTGATCTATATCCTAATCTCCCCAAGATGAAGAGAGTCCTTTCCCTAATTGGTTTGTAATTCTTCAAAATATAGCTTACAGTACATATAATTAGCTAGTGACATCTTGGAGCATCTCAAGAAAAGCATTCAGAGCGTTTTCATCTTGAAAATTCAGGATCACAAACTCCAGAATTGAGGCAACATATATGAGACACAAATGATACTCAGCCCATAACCAGACTAGCTCTCTGAAAGAATTATTCATGCCTTCCTATTTCCTCACACTTCCAAATTTTTATTTTTATCAAATGTTCATTTATTTCCCTTTTAAAATCTGTTTCCACCACTTTTGGGGCACCTCAATCCTAACAACTGTCTCTGAAATAAAAAAAAACTTGCCTCTTCCATTGCTTAAATCTACGCACTCTAGTTATTGATTAATCACCAGCTGAAATAGCTTTCCTTAGAGATTTTGGCAGACAGGGAGATGGATTAGCAGAAATTAGTGCGGGATGAAAAGTGCAGCCAGGAAGGCACTGGAATATCCAGGTCCGGAGATACCAAAGGCATTGGTGAGGTGGGCCAAAGCAAGGGTAGATAGAGGCAGCATTAGCGGTGAAGGTAGGTGGTCTTGCACAGATGGGGTCAGAAGCTTAGCTTTGGAAGAAAGATGGAATCTTGGGCAAAGTAGTGGACTTTCTAGGGGGCAAAGACAATGGTCCTGGCCTTCTCAATGTTTTAACTGGAGGAAAGCAGGCATTAACCAACACTGGATGATGGACAAGCGACTAATATCGTACCTGTGGAATCTATCTTCAGATGAGCTGCTGAGAGGTAGCACACAGATGAGGACTGGGAGGGGGCAAGGATATATAATCTAGGGGGCTTACAGAGACTACAGAATTAGGGCGAGAAGCATGGAGAAACATGTTATAGCAGAATTTTGGAAGGAATGAGATGCAATAATATAAATAAATAGTACAAATTTAAAGGGAGCACAAGTTGAGATACCTGAGGGTTGACATGAATTTGCAGGTGGCAGGACAAGTTGATTAAAAAAAGGGACCCTTGTCTTTATACAAGACTGCAATTCTGGCCATCGCTTTTTAAGAAGGCTGTCATGGCCTTGAAATGCAGGGCAGGTCAATCAAAATGATACCAACAACGAGGTACTTTAGTTAGATGGATACATCAGGGGAGTTGGAATTGTTTTCCTTACAGTGCAGGTTAAAGGGAGATTTAATAAAGGTGTTTAAAATTATTAGGATTTAGACAGAGAAAATAGGGGAAAGTGTTCCCTCCAGTAACCACAACACACAGATTTACATTAATTGGCAAAAGAACCAGAGGGGAGATGAGAATTTATTTTTTTTTAATTCAGTGAGTAATGGTGGTCAGGGATGTACTGGGTCATGAAAGCAGATTCATTAGCAACCTTCAAAAAGATGATGGATATTTACAAACTGTAAACATCTGAGAGGCTATGGGGAAATAGGAGAATAGGGCTAATTGAACAGCTCATTCAAAGATCTGGCAGGATAGCTCATCTGACCTCACTGTGCTGTAAAATTATATGAGGATATTCTAGCTATGACTGGACAGTAAGAGCAAAAGCAAATGAGGGCAGGCCCACTCAGCTGGGAGAAGAGAGAGGTGACAGGGGAGGGTGGTGTGGCTATCTTTGTCAGAGAGTTTCATGGAAGCAGAGTGCACCAGTCATAGAGGGGTTGAGAATTTAATTAGGGCCCTTTAATGTCAACAGCAAATTTTGAATTTCTGCTCCCAAGGCTCAAGTCTACATCAATATAAATAGCTGCCTTAGCCTGAGTGAAACTGCCAATTTAGTTGCAGTGATTGCCTAAGTGCACCAGAGAGAGTGCAGAGATTTACCAGGATATTGCCCGGGCTGGAGAGTTTTAATTATGAGGAGAGATTGGATAAAGTGGGGTGATTTTCCCTGGCGCAGAGGAGATTGAGGGAACAAGATGGAGGTGTATAAAATTATGAGGGACATAGGGAAGGTAGACAGGAAGGGATCAATAACCAGGTAAGGGTAAAATAAGGGGCAGGAGGTTTAGAGGGGATGTGAGGAAGAATTTTTTTCACCCAGAGGATGGAGGGAATCTAGAACTCACTACTTGAAAGGGTGGAAGAGGCAGAAACCCTCATAAGATTTAAGAAGTATTTGGATGTACACTTGTGATGCCATAGCATACAAGGCTTTGGGCCTAGTGCTGGAAAATAGGATTAGAATAGTTAGGTACTTGTTTGACTGGCACAGACTCAATGGGCCAAAGGGCCTTTTTCTGTGCTCTGGACCTCTATGACTCTATAAGTGTGTATTTTTTAAAAATGTGCCAATAAGGATCAGGGTGGATTTACTCAAACTCATTTCACTTAGGACCTGAACAGTTAACCAGAAGATTACCACTTCAGTCTGGGCTACATTTAAACACAGTTTCCAGAGGTGAAGTGATACTGATACATTGGCAACTTATGAATGAGAACAGATCTTTCAGCCGTCAAGCCTGTTCCATTGGATTACGGCTGATTCCCAGTGTTGTTCATGTTCCTCAGTATCCTTTCCTAACAAACAGCTATTGGCCTGTCTTGTAAATTTCTAGTGGCCTCCAGAATCCACAGCATTTTTGGGGAGGTCGAGTTCTAGGTTTCCATTCCACTGTGCAAAGTATGTCCTGATTTCACATTTAAATGGTCTAGCTCTAAAATTATTGTTCATTGTTGTGAATTCTCCCAACAGAATAAATAAATAGTTTTATTTTGAATTCACCTTCAAATGGTTATTTTCAGCACTTCTATTAAATCGCTACTCCATCTTGTCCTCAAGCCAGGTTTACAGAAACCGTCTTTATAATTTAACCCTTTAAGTCCCATCATTTAGTATTTTTTTTTTGGGGGGGTGCAGTTAAAGTGGTTGCTGGGGGATGTAAAGCGGTTACCAGGAGGAATGAACCCGGACTCTCGCTCCTGCTGCCGCTCCATGTGGGAGTTCACCGGATTGAAACCAGCAGGAGCCATTGAGGGACCTACGGACAAACCCCGCCTCAGTCTGCCCAATCCAAACGGCCCGGCGAATATGCCGAAGGTCAGCCCAACTCTGGGCCGGGGAAAAGCCCGGGATTCACCGTCCCCACCTGGAGGAGGGGATGCCCAAGCCGGAAAGACAGGCCCAGGAGCCCCAGCACTCCCTCTTCAACACCACCCCCAGGCGGTAGGAATCGCCAGCCCTCTCCTCACTTACCCTACCGGCGGCGGCCAGGCGCCGAGAGGCTGAGCGCACCAGGTAGAACATGGCGATGGCGGGTTGCTAGGAGGTCCGTGCAGAAAGAGGGTCCGGGCGGCTTCGGGGCCGGAGTGAGACGGTCCGTTCCGAATTCGGCTCCGGGGAGGGGGCGGACGGGCTGGCTCTGGGCAGGCGCTGCTGTTCGCGGCTCCGGGTAGTTCTGGGCAGGCGCTGCAGCTCCGGGTGAGTTCTGGGCAGGCGCTGCTGCTCGCGTTGCTTCTGGAAAGTTCGGCCGGTCCCACGTGCTTATTGAGGGTGATGCAGTCGGAGGCTGTTAAGGAAGGACCCCGAACGTTTACATCTACACCGTGCCTGAGCAGGTGGGTTTTTTTTTGGGCCCCACTGAATCACAAACGAAGCCGGCTTGGCCTGCAGCCGAAACTAAATCGGTTTGAAATTCAAGGAAGGTGATGGGAAAGCGAATACTGTGAAATATGTGCTTGTTTTTGTTCAAGGATTCTGGCGCCGAATGAGCAACCCTGGCCTTTGGGTCCTGATGCGTGAAGGTTAGGGGAGGTCAATATGTTGCAGAGACTTTCATCAGGCGGGGCGGGAGGCGGTGTCAGAGGTCAGCGCCAGACAGCCGCCTGGGGGTTAGAGGTCAGCGCCAGACAAAGGGGGGGAGGGGGGGGCGGTGTCAGAGGTCAGCGCCTGTTTGCCAATAAACAAACTTGCATTGATGTAAGCTTAAAAGCAAAATACTACGGATGCTGGAAATCTGAAACAAAAAGAAAAATAGCTGGAAAAACTCAGCAGGTCTGACAGCATCTGCGGAGAGGAATACAGTTAACGTTTCGAGTCTGTATGACTCTTCATCAGAACTAAGGAAATAGAGAAATAAGGTGGAATATAAGCTGGTTGAGGGGGGTGAGACAGGTAGAGCTTGATAGAGGGCCAGTGATAGGTGGAGGCAAAGAAGAGATTGCCAAAGATGTCATAGACAAAAGGACAAAGGGGAGTTGGTGATGATATCTAAGGAATGTACTAGTGATGACATTAAGGGTAGAAAGCAGGACGAGCAAGTGACAGATAGCCCTGGGGGTTGGGATTGAAAGATAAAACAATGGATGGCATTCTACAGGGATCATTCCCTCCGGTACACCCTGGTCCCCTCCTCCATCACCTCAACCCTCTCCCATGCAACTGCAGAAGGTGCAACACCTGCCCCTTTACATTCCCCCCCTCCTCACCATCCAAGGGCCCAAACACTCCTTTCAAGTGAAGCAGCACTTCACTTGCACTTCCCTCAATTTAGTCTACTGCATTCGTTGCTCCCAAAGTGATCTCCTCTACATTGGAGAGACCAAACGCAGACTGGTTGACCGCTTTGCGGAACACCTTCGGTCTGTCCGCAAGCACGACCCAGACCTCCCTGTCGCTTGCCATTTCAACACCATCCTGCTTTCATGCCCGTCCTTGGCCTGCTGCAATGTTCCAATGAAGCTCAATGCAAACCGGAGGAACAGCACCTCATCTTCCCACTAGGCACCTTACAGCCTTCCAGACTTAATATTGTGTTCAACAACCAGCTATTGCCATTATTTTTTTAATGTATTTCCATCCATTGTTTTATCTCTACCTTTTAGCCTATTTCAATCCCTTCCCCCCACCCCACCAGGGCTATCTGTACCTTGCTCGTCCTGCTTTCTACCGTTAATGTTATCATTAACACATTCTTTAGATAATATAATCACCATTAATACCCCTTTGTCCTTTTGTCTATGACATCTTTGGCAATCTCTTTGCCTCCACCTATCACTGGCCCTCTATCCAGCTCTACCTGTCCCACCCTCCTCAACCAGCTTATATATTTCACCTCATTTCTATATTTCTTAGTTCTGATGAAGAGTCATACAGACTCAAAACATTCATTTGATGTGAGCTTAATGGCTGGACACACCTAAAGGTGAATCTGTCTTGTCTTTACAGGCAGCAGCTTTCATTTTTATTGCAGTTTTGTCAGCCTTTGCAGTACCTCCCTCCTCTCCACTCTAACGTCAAAGTACATCATTAGGTCACTTAAAATGTCTCTTCCTGCAATGCAAGCTATGGTTCAGATGGTAGCCCCCACCCCATTCTCTCTCAAAACTGTTGTACTGGAAAATAAGCATAGTCACTTTGTGTACCATTTAAAAAATGTCATGCCCCTACCCTAACCAGTTCTTGCACAAGTTTACATGTAGTTACTAGTCCGATTTTGATCCACATCACAATCTAGAGTGTTTTTAGAGACCTAAACTGGACAAGGCAGCCCTGCACTGTGCTTCTGCAAAATTGAGATGGATATAAGCCTGCAGTTGGATTATTACCCTCCAGTTTTGAACCAAATGGATTACTGGGCCAATTTTCAAATAGCATCCAGTTATTTATAAAATATAAACCCAACATAAAAATGTTGCTTTTCAAAAACTCAAATTCCGTGTTCTTCAAGTTGGGAGTGAGGCAAAAGAGGAAAAATGTTTTTTGAAGCCTACCAAAGGATGACACAAAACACGGAACATTAAATGAATCAAACTGACTTGTCTCCTTGCCTGATTTCTTCCTAGACAAGAGAAGTGTTATTGTGGGAGAGAATGAAGTTATTTCTGCACAGGAACAAAAAGCTCCTGAAAGTTTGCCACCCACCCCACCATAATTGCCAGAAAATATTATTTTTCTTAAAAAAAGAACTGATTTTTACCTTTTAGTCAACACTAAGCAGAAGCTCTTCTGTTCAAATCCTAGCTTCAGCAGCAACGATATTAATTGACCACAAGCAGAACAATTGAGCAAACATGTTTACAGTTTATTTTGGATACAGAAAACTTAAGTTGTTGTACCCTAAACATTTCCTGCACTAAGGAAGCTATGGAATTTCAGTATACAGGCATTTTTAAAAATAAATGCTTGTGGAAGCTGAAAATATATGTAAATAAAATTTTTCCATATATCAACAATGCAGAAGTATTAACAAACTCTTCGGTAAAACATTCCCAAATCACTATTTTCCAGGTAACAATTAGATATTTATAGTTATTAGTGTAAATCATGAGCAAGTATTATTTTAAAGTTGTCACTGGTTAGCATTTATTTGCTCCCTCTGAACTCCTCTGTTCCAACTCAGGAGCAACATTTACTGAACAGTGACAGTGAGCGAGATCCACAGCAAGTCCCCTGCAGGGATCTGCTGAGACCCACGACTAGCATTTTGGCACTGATTACATTTGTTGACTCCATAAAAAGTCATCTTAGTGCATTTTGAGGATCTAAAGCAAAACATAGAAAGGGAAGAAAAGCTTCAGAAATCTGCAAGGCCAAGCCAGGTGGTTCAATACTGAATTTACTCTACATTTCAGTAGAAATATGCACCAAGTGCACCAACTTCCCTTAAAGCCAATGGTAAAGAGGGCAACTTGGATAACAAAGGGCTTTACTAACCCAACCATGTCATTTTAAGATTTTACATAAGGCATCACAACACATTCCAAAAAGAAGGGAACATGTAAAGTTCACTTTGGCTTCAATTTACTCTGGAGAGTAAAACCTTTCACAACATTGTATTGTCACAAAATCTTTAAGTTTTTTTTGAAAAAAAGTTCAAGTTGAAACTAGCTCCAGATATTGTGGCGACACCAATCATCCCAGTTTCTTAATGATGTCATTGACAGAGTTCAAGAGTCCCTGGAAGTAACCATCTTGCTCTCCCTCTCTCTGCTCTTCAGCAGCCAGTTCCTCATATTCCGATCGGAGCGTGTTCAGTAAGGAAATCAGGCCCTGCATAGCCCGGTACTCATTCCTGCAGGATGAAATCATAAGGTTCATAGTCCTCAAGACTTTTTCTCTTGTGTCATGTTCAGTAGACGTCAAGAGCTTTGGAACCAGCATGCACCAGTCTTGTTCCAGCATTGGAGGCAGCAAGTTAACCACATCATATTGACGGCATTTCTCCTGGTGTTGAACAGTATTGTCTTGTGCCTCTTGGATAAGTTTCTGCAAAAGAATAATCAAACTATACGAAACATTCACTCAGCCATTGATTTATTTTCCAAACCGGAGTATACTGCCTACCTTATATTACAGTACGAAATTTCAGCTACCCATTTAACAATGTGAGACTAGAGTTGGAATCTGGAAGACAACTATAAACAGCTGCCCTCAACTGGCTGTTTTCCCATCAGGACCACTGCCTTGGATGTTGTCCCACATCTGCACTCAACTTCTGAGCACAACCCAAAACAGTGAACTTGACTAATTTGTTTGGTGCGTATTTAACAGATTTTTGTAATTTAAAAGAAATAATAAAAATGATGAACCCACCTGCAGTGAAATGTTTGTATAAAAAGCATTTCCTTTTGAAAGAAAATTCTATGCAGGTCAAGGTCCTGACACAAAGGGAGGGAAGGGAAATTATGCTGAGATATTTCCATGGCTGCCACAGTAAGGGAGTCAATAGAAAAGTGTTATACATTTCAATTCTACACTCAATACTGTCCCAGGTTGTGTTGCTGGTGCCTAATGTAAGCAAGTCCTCTGCCCGACATAATCAGGAGCTTCAATAGCTGGTCGTATGATATCATGACCTGTGGGTGCAACAAATGGGATATCCATGTGATGTCAACTGGTTATCCTAAACTCACATGTGCCTCCACATGCACAACACTACAAACATAGGACTGGTAAAACACTGGCGAGACCATGCCATTAAAATGTCATGAACTTGTTTCATTTTGCAGACAGCGACCCACCAGAGTAGTAATTCCTGAATTTTAACTAATATCCCGTTAACCCTTCCCACGATATTAAATGTGTGCAATATTAAGTAAATCCACGAATGAAGCTTTTCATTGTCAGCCTTTGCTCCAACTCTGAACAGTTCTACTTGAAACAGAGAATTTATGCTTCCCTTATCAACCTTCCATAATGAACCCAAACTGTGTCTTTAAGATAAAAAGCAAAATACTGCAGATGCTGGAAATTGGAAACAAAAACAAAAATAGCTGGAAAAACTCAGGTCGGACAGCATCTGCAGAGAGGAATACGGTTAACGTTTTGAATCCTTATGACTCTTGATGAAGAGTCATACAGACTCGAAACGTTAACTGTATTCCTCTCCGCAGACGCTGTCAGACCTGCTGAGTTTTTCCAGCTATTTTTGTTCGTGTCTTTCTTTTTCTGTTTGCTACCTGCTCAGATGTTAGTAGTTTAACCTCTGACTCATCACATGTCCAGGTATTGGCTAGACAGGCTGCCGATTTAAACTAGCCCTCACTTGCTGGAAGCTGACCTCTGCTGAGATCAGATGAAGAGCATCTCATCTCAAGTGTGGGAAATCACTGAGATGCTAAATAGGATTTCTTGAGGCAAAGAAAATTTGAGACACATTTTGTGCAGCTAGGCCACAGGACAATACTTGGATCCCAGACTGTTGAAAATCACTGATTCAGTAGAGTCTTTTTGGCAACAAGCTTAATGAACAAGATTAAGAATACTAACAAAAAGTAAATTCACAGCCAGAAATCAGCTATTCAACTTAAAATGGCTAAATAGAAAAATGATTTTTTGAACCATATTATAGAACACGTGAGCTGAAACAATAAAGGTAAAAGGTTGTTTTTCTGATAGTCACAGTAAGGATAGTATGCTGGAAAGGAAGTCAGCATGGTATAAATGCCAGTTGTTTCTTCACCTTCTCCATGACCATGTCATAGAGCAACGTCATGACTCGAATACGCAGGGACTCCATTCCCTTTGCCTGAAAGAGCTGCCCTAGTACTTGCAGGCCTCCAAGTTTCAGGAACTGCTGCTGGGCAAATGGAAAGTGGCGCAACATTGATGAAACTGCAAAGAGAGCCTGAAAGAAAAAGAGCACAAATGAGGGAGGCATTTGGTCTATTAACACACCATTTTATAAACCTCTACAATTTCTCTCCCTCCCCTCATCCTACTTTTCCCATTGCAACCTCCAACTGCTTGGGTTCTAGCTCTATCTTAGCAGGAAGACCACTCAAGATGATGGAAGGTTTCCTAACAGTCACAAACTTGCCTTTCTACAAGTTTGCAACATTGTCCTGCAGAACTGTCTCAATTTGAAATAGTGTTTAGATCAAACATTTGTTTTCCACTGTAAAGGGATCTTACAGTGGATGACAGGATACAATTTAGTGAGTGGGTAAAACTGCTGCCATTGATGGGAGTTCAATGGTCAGGAAGTGTGAGGCCATCCATGTTGATTCAAAGACAAATCTGCAAATTCTCTTATTGACGAGAGACCAACAACTATAGAGCAGAAAAATGATTCAGGAGTCCATTTACACAGATCATTAAAAGCTAGTGGCAGGTGCAGAAAATGTAATCAAAGACTAACGGAATATCAGCTTTAACTTCAAAGAGGATCGGCGTACAAAAGGAGAGAAAGTTATGCTTCAGTTCTGCAGAGAAATGTCCAGAGCGGTCCTGGAGAAATGCCATCAGTTTTGGGCACCGGACTACAGAAAGACTTTTTTGGTCTAGAGTACAGTGCACATTCATGAATTATACTTAGACTTAAAAAGTTACAGCAAGAGAAAGTTGCATAAACTTAGCTTGTATTCCAAGTTTAAAAGACTGAGAGGTTCTCTTATGGAGGTGCTTAAAATTATAAAAAAGATTCAAATCAGGCAAGCAAAGAAAAACTACTTCCTCTGGTTCTGAAATCCAGAAATCCTTAACATTTTAGCCAGGCCAATCAGGAAACATGGTTTCACACAGAGTGTGAATCTAGAATCCTCCTTCCCCCAAAATGTTATGCAGCTCGATCGATTTTTTTTAAAAAAAGGTTTGGGTACCAAGGGATATGGAACAAAGACAGCTAAATGGAGTTAATGTACAGATCAGTCATGAGCTAACTGACAGGCACAAGGGGCTAAATGGCCTTCTTTTACTTCCTATACTATCATTCAGACCCTATCAAGATTCAAGAATACATGTTTTTCCAACCAAGTTGATAACCCAGTTCCCAAAATTGGGCATCAGCCTCATGATCCTTCATGCTGCTTTTTAAAACCTAATTCATTTGTGGGCATCGCTAGCTGGGCCAGCATATATTAGCAATCTCTAATTGCCCTTGAGAAGGTGGCGGTGAGCTGCCTTCTTGAACCGCTGCAGTCCATGTGGTGTATGTACACCCACAATATTGAGAGCGGGAGTTCCAAGATTTTTACTCAGGAACAGTGAAGGAAAGACAGTATATTTCCAAGTCATGATGGCGAGTGGCTTGGAGGGGAACTTCCAGATGGTGGTATAGCCATGTATCTGTTGCCCTCATCCTTCTAGATGGTAGCAGTTGTGGGTTTGGAAGATGCTGCCTAAGGAGCCTTGGTGAGTTTCTATAGTGCATCTTGTAGATGGCATACACTGCTGCCACTGTTAGTCAGTGGTGGAGGGAGTAATGTTTATGGATGGGGTGCTAATCAAGCAGGGCTGCTTTGTCCTAGATAATGTCAAGCTTTTGAGTGCAGTTGGAGCTGCACTCATCCAGGCAAGTGGACAGTATTCCATCATACTCCTGACTTGTGCCTTGTAGATGGTGGACAGGCTTTGGGGAGTCAGGCAAGTTACTTGCCACAGGATTCCTAGTCTCTGACCTGCTCCTGCAGCCACAGTATTTATATGGCTAGTCTAGTTCAGTTTCTGGTCAATGGTAACCCCCAGGATGTTGATTCAGTGATGGTAATGCCTTTGAATGTCAAGGGGTGATAGTTAAATTGTCTTGTGGCGTGAATGTTCCTTGCCACTTGTCAGCCTAAGCCTGGATATTGTCTAGGTCTTGTTGCATTTGGACATGGACTGCTTCAGTATCTGAAGAGTCACAAATGGTGCTAAACATTGTGCAATCATCAGCAAACATCCCTGACCTTATGATGGAAGAAAGGTCATTGATGATGCAGCTGAAGATGGTTGAAGATGACCTGGAACTGAGATGACTGACCTCCAACAACCACAACCATCTTGTTGTACTAGGTATGACTCCAAGCATCAGATGTTTCCACCTGATTCCCATTGACTCCAGTTTTGCTAGGGCTCCTTGATGCCACACTCAGTCAAACACTGCCTTGATGTCAAGGGCAGTCACTCTCACCTCATGAGTTCAGCTCTTTTGTCCATGTTTGAACCAAGACCGTAATGAGGTCAGATGAATGGAACCCAAACTGAGTATCAGTAAGCAGGTTATTGCTAAGCAACTGCAGTTTGCAAACACTGTTGATGACCCCTTCCATCACTTGACTGACAACCAAGAGTAGACTGATATGGTGGTGAATGGCTGGGTCAGATTTGTCCTGCTGATTGTGTACAGGGCATATTTGGGCAATTTTCCACAGTGCTGTGCAGATGCCCGTGTTGTAGCTGTACTGGAACAGCTTGGTTAGGAACACGGCAGGTTCTGAAGCACAAGTCTTCAGTACCAATGCTGGAATGCTGTCAGGGTGCATAGCCTTGTAGTATCCAGAGCCTTTAGCCGTTTCTTGATATCACGTCAAGTGAATTGAATTGGCTGAAGGCTGGCATCTGTGGTACTGGGTACTACCAGAGGAGCTCTGCTGCTTATAAGACCACAAAGTGTAGGGAACATGTCTTTTTATTTCTGTTGGCTGTTGGACAGTTGTAAAGAACATATATTATTTTCTGTTGGACTGTGAATTAAAAGTACAATGGCTACATTTTGAAAGACATGTCCACAGGAACAGGATGAGATATATACACACAATGTTGCAGTCCTGGAAAAGTATGCCATGAAAGACAGACATAGTGCCAGAAAGGAGTCCTAGACTAGGGAGCTGCCTGGCAACAATGTTTTAATTGGCTCTTGACCAGGTTTTGCATGAGAACAGTGCAGAGGAATAGCTCCTAGCCTGAGAGGGAAACGACCTAAAACCTCTCCTTCTCTCATATGTGTGTAAGATTCCAGTAATTCCACAATAATAGCTAGCTGGCTTTTTTTCTTCATATCTCTATTAAAATCCATGGTTTTGTGTGTCTTCTATTTGTGCGTATAGGTATTTAAGAAGGGGTAGAATTTAGGTTATAGATTTTAGAAATTAGCAGTTCATATTTCCCTTTTGCCATTGGTTAACAACAGTAAATAATTTTATTGAACAAACTAAGTTTACAAACCTGGTGCTTGTATTCTGTTAACCTAAATTAAGCTGTTAGGTGGATTGATCAAACTTTCATTTATCGCGGCTTGGGGAACAATGGGGCTTGATATTACAACGCACTATCCCCAGTGAGTCGTGACAAAAGCAATATTCAAGCTGTTGCCTGACCAGAACATGTACAAGATACAGAAACCCTTCTCTACGACATGTCACAAACTTGGCTCTGATTTCCTCCTAGAGATCTGCCCTTGCCTTTACCTTCTGGCCCACATGGGAGAATATTTCTTTGCCCATACCTTTTTCTTTATTGCCACTGGCTGGTCAGTCGCCAACAATATCAATAATTTCTGCAAAGCCCCAGCTTCTATCGCCTCAATCTGAACTTTCGGGTTGCTAATGGGTAGAATAAAAAAAGATAGTTTAACAAGGGGTGGATTTTCAAACTCAGCAATACCCAAGAAGGTTGAGATATTTGCATGGTCTACTTTTCAAGATTGTAATCAGTGATCATAAATTAATTTATATCAATTACATCAAAATTCTTGGCAAACAAGTCACATAGAATTAATAGCCTGAGAAATGCACTGCTGCCAAATGCCTCAAAACAAATCCAGTGAGAAATCTAGGGTCAAACAATCAATAGAGGGAGGACAGAACTTCTATATAATACACAAAACGTACACATACACAGCCTTCATAACCTCAGCATGTCTCAAAAAGATTTGCAGCCAATGAAGTACATTTGAAGTGTAGTTACTGCTGCAACGTAGGGAAACATGACAGCCAATTTTTTATACAGCAATAAGAATAATGACCAAATCATCTGTTTTGGTGATGTTAGTTAAGGGATAAATAAAACCCAGGACACTGGGGAGAATTCTTCTGCTCTTAGTCAAATAATGCCATAGGATATTTTACATCTGCCTGAAAGGGCAGGCAAGGCCTCAGTTTAACATTCCATCCTAAAGACAGCAGTGCAGTCATCCAATACTGAACTAACATCAGGCTGGATTTTGGCATAATTACCAGCCATCAAGCACTTCCAGTCAGCTGGATTGGCCAGCAGCTCCATCGGTCCTGACAGTGCCAGGAAGGCATCAGTGGCAGCTGCGGGACTGCTGGTGAAGAGAGGACCCCAAGGCTTTAGATCCCTAGTGAAGTTAAGTCCAAGGTCTTGGGCCAGGAGCATTTAGGAATGTTAGAGAGAGGGACAGTGCTTGTTGACAGGCCTAATGGACCCTTAATTGTTCATTAAATATGGCAGGCAGGAAGGCATTGAAATGAGTAACACCCCCCCCCCACCCACTATTTATAGGGTGAGCTTGGGGATGGGTGGGAAAATGATAGGATGGACACCCACCTCATTTCCTCCTCCACCGCTCACAGGAAACACACCTTCTGGGGGCACGTAACATTCAGCTCTTTGAGTCTTTTGGTACAGGAAGTAGACTGTTGATCCTATCTTTCAGTATGGTCCCAGAGGCCCCACTGATTTTCAGCTAAAAATATATTGGAGCAGAGGGTAAAATTTCCTCCACCCCCTTCAAATCAGGTCACACTGCAGAACGTGCAGTCCAACAAATTCTTGACCGATATTGTTAAGTTGGAAATACTCAGCAGGTCTGGCAGCATCTGTAGAGAAAATAAACATTGAGTTTATCAACATTTCAGATGATGAAAGGTCACCAACCTGAAATGTTAACTCCATTTTTCTCTCCAAAGATGCTGCCAGACCTGCTGAGTATTTCCAGTATTTTCTGTTTCAGATTTCCAACATTCACAGTATTTTGATTTGTATTGTTAAGCTGTGAAATCTGCCTCTAGTACTTGACAAGTCAAATTTATTTCTTTCTCCCCCCCATACCAAATTTGTTGCAGTTTCATTCCACACACATTGAGTCCTACCAAGAGTTCATCAAGCAGTTGTTACCCAGAGAGTGCAGATCCCAGCACAAAGGCAGCGTGCTCCTGAATGTGGGGCTCGGTGGCATTTAATGCATTGATCACAAGCTGCAGTCCCCCAGTGGACGTCAGATGCTGGGCATTGTCCACCTAAGAGTAACCATAATAGAAAAGTTAAGTCTCGCTCCCAAACCCTAACACTCATGTAGCACACTGAAAGCTCCTCTACCAGTACCTGGTGGACATAGTATTCCAGGTCATGTAGAGCTGCAACCTTGTCCTCCAGTGTCACACTCGTGCTGTTGAATTTGCTGACAAGTTTATCGATTACTTCCATATCCGTCTCCATGACCACATTCATTGCTTTAAAATTTTCCATCAGCTCTTTGATAGGGCGGAATGTCTTCCGCACTTGCTCCTGATGGCCCTAGATGTGAAGTAAACAAAAGAGACAAAGGTTAGTTTTTCTGCATTCTAACCTCTGGAATTGCTCCCTCCACCTCCTTTAAGATGCTCCTTCAAACCCACTTGTTTAAGCTTTTGGTCACCTGTTAAGGGCTCCTTTCGTTTGCTGTAAACTTTTGCCTGATTACATTAAAACACTCCAAGATGTTAAAGATGCTATGAGAGTTCAAATATATTCAATATTTACTATGCATACACACATGACATAGTGCAGTGGTGCAGCTGCCCACCAGGAGGCCAATTCAGCCACTTAAGTGCCCAATTAAAGGTTACTTCCCACACCTGTAGGCATTTTGTCCTCATTGGGGGAGGACCCACCACCGCATGAGAAGATCCACAGGTAAGCCCTGGTGCCCTGCCAGCAGGCTCCTGGGCTGGGGTGGAGGCAGGGAGTTTCCTTTATGGTCGCTCCATCGTCCACAGAGGGCTCCTCTCCCCCAGCACCAAAGGCCACTACCCCAGTTAAGGTGCCCACTGGAACATGCCCTTCTTCCCATAGCTCTGCACCACAATCATTACTCAACTGATCCTACCTCGTTTCCAATGGCGCCTCAGCATTGAGGCACCCTGTCATTCACACTGCAGCTTCAGCAGTGGCCACATCTAATACTCGCATTACGGAGCTACCAGCTCTCCAATTATACTGGCAGCTTGGGTGGCAGGCCACTGTCCCCTGCTATTGGATGGCAGTGCTGGTGGCAGCTTCTACTTTGCTGGCCAATTAAAAATGCTGCCCACCCCACCTGCTGGCACTAGGTTAGATTCCACTTTCAATCCCAGCAGCAGGGGTTTTCAACAACTGAGAAAATTCAGCCCTGTAGTTGGGGATTGGTGAGGGGGCAGGGAGGGAGGGTAAATCAAACATGTTTCTGGTTCAACAGCAGTAGAAAACTGACAAATGCTTGGATAGATTTCTGCCTATTTTTGTATAGGTGGTCCGCACAAAGGTTAAAAAAAAATTGGTATAAAATAATCCTTTGTACTAAATGGAAATAATAAATACTTACAACCAGCCCTTATGCTACAGATTCTGTAAATGATACACCAAGTGCAGCAGGCCATTCAGCCCCTCAAGCCTAACTGATCGGCAGAATAGATCGTGGCTGATCTGTAACTCAGTGCCATTTACCTACATTTGTTCCACTGCTCTTAATAACCTTACCTAGCAAAAATAATGGTCGGTCTTATTCAAAGCAAAGACAAAAAATATTGAACTAAATCAAAGACTTTACAGATGTGGAAAGTAAAACAGAGCGCAGCTGATTAACCGAGTGAAGACATGGGCCAGAATTTTTACCTCGATGGGCGAGCGGGCCCCACTGGCTCGGCGGCGGGCAGGCAGCTGAACTCCGCTGGTGAAACGGGGCCCGCCATTTTGAGTGGGCTGGCCAATTAAGGCCCACCCAGCGGCCTGCCCCACAGGAAGTGCTATGCGCTTCCTGTGCGGGGGTGGAGGGATCCCCCATCTGTCAAAGTGTGCTCTTTTGCGCATGTGCGTGAAAGAGCGCACTGCTCCCTGAGACTAAGTGCTGTCTTAGGGAGATTTTCGGCAGTGTCAAAAACATTTAAAATATAAAAATATAACAATTAACATCTCCCCCTCATGTGATAATGTCACACGAGATGGGGCATGTTAATAAAAAGGACATGTCCATTTTTAAAAAGTTTAATAAAGTTTAATAAAGTTTATGAAACCTCATCCGCCGGCAGACGAGGTTTCATGTATTATCAGGAGTCCGCTGGGGCTCCTGGCCTGCCTGCCAGCCTTAAGCTTGGACGGGCAGGGTCTTTAATGATTTTAATTAGCCTGTCAATGGCCTTAATTGGCTGGTTTCGCTGTCCGCCCGCATTCCTCAATATTTAAACAGACCGGGATGACATAGGGGGTTCCTCTCGACGTCATCCTGTGTCATTTTCCAGTCGGCGAGCGGACCCTGCCTCCAAATCGCCAACAGGAAAATCCTGCCCATGGAGTTTCGTGAGCAGGGAGACTTAAATGTTAATTTTGTTCTTAAATTTTGCTCTTAAAATCTAATCTAGTCTGTAGTTAGCAGTAACTGGAAAGTACTGGGTAGGCGGACTAAGTTCTGTCTTTCTTGCAGTTTAGACAGGGTAAACTCACTCTCAGCTGTAAGAGCTGAGTAGTTAATGAACTAACTGATTGAAACTGGTTACTGTAGCCCCACCTCAGTTTACTATAAATTCAGGGTTCTTTAGTGCAGCCTTGGCAAACAGAGTGCAGCTGACTGAATGAAGACTTGGAGTTTGGTAAGAGGGGTTATTTGGGAGGAGGAGTTTTTAATTTCCCCTTTCTATCTTTCTCACCCCATAGAAATTGGTTCTTGCTGTACTACAGGGAAAGGAGCTAGAGTTTGGTGAGTATTTGGTAAGTGGTCAAGTTCTATTCTATCCCTTAGGTTTAAAATAGTACACAATTTGTTGGTAAAGTTAATAAAATATACAAGAAAGCAACATAAATAAGTGATTAATATAATTATTTAAAACACATTAAGGATGGCAGGACAAGTGATGTATCGAGGCTGCAGCATGTGGGGGCTCCTGGATAACACTGTGATCCAGGACAAACATGTGCAGTAATTGTTTACGGCCTGAGGAACTTCAGCTCAGAGTCATTGAGCTGGAGGCTGAGCTGCAGACTCTGCGACACATCAGGAAATGGGAAAGTTAGCTGGATGTTTTATACCAGGAGGCAGTCACACTACTTGGAATAGGATCTTCCGACTTGGTCAGTGGCCAGGGACAGGAGGGTGTGACTGCGAGTGAGGCAGGCGAGGGGACCCAGAAGACAGGAGTGCAGGACTATGAGCCTCTGCAATTGTACAACAAGTTTGAGGTTCTCTCAGCTTGTTTGGATGAGAGTGGGGACCGCAGGGTGGATGAGCAAAGTGACCATGGCCCCATGGTACAGGAAGCCATCCAAGTAGTGGGAGTAAAAGTAGGAATTTAGTGGCAATAAGGGGCAGTATAGCAAGGGGGATTGACACCGTTCTCTGTGGCCAAGAGCAGAAGTCCCCACAGCTTTGTTGCCTACCCGGTACCAGTGTTCGGGGCTGGAGAGGAAGAGGAAGTTGCAGTGGAAGGGGGAAGATCCAGTGATCATGGTCCACATAGGTACCAAAGACATAGGCAGGATAATGAAGGAGGCTCTAGGCACCAAATTAAGTAGAATCTCAAAATGTAGTAATTTCTGGATTATTACCTGAGCCACGTGCAAATTGGCATAGGACAAATAAGATTAGAGAAATGAAAATGTGGCTCAAAGACTTGTGTGGGAGAAGTGGGTTCAGGTTTGTGGGGCACTGGCACCAGTATTGAGGAAAGTGGGATCTGTTGGGACAGTCTACACCTGAACCGTGCTAGGGCTGGTGTCCTTGCGAGTCGCCTAACTAGGGAAGTGAAAGGGGTTTTAAACTGAAGAGTGGGGAGCAAGGGATCAAATTTGGGAAGATATGGTAAACCAAAAAGAGTAGAGACAAGGCAAGAGAGACAGGTATTAATATGGGAAATGATAGACTGTGACAGGAATGGACAGAGTACACCAATCTAAGAGTAAATCAGCAGATAAAGCTAGATGCTACAAAAATAATAAAAGGATAAAGCTAAAGGCTCTGTATCTAAATGCACGTTACATTCAAAACAAAACAGATGATGAACCGATAGCGCAAATAAATACGTACAAGTACATCTGATAGCCATTACACAGAGACATGGATTGGGACCTGAATATTGAAGGTTATGTGACATTTAGGAAGGACAGGAAGTTAGGAAAAAGGTGGGTGGGTAGCTCTGTTAAAATTAATGATGGCATTGGCACATGAAAGGGATGACCCAAGTTCAGGAAACTAGGATGTCAAAGCAGTTTAGGTTGCGATGAGGAATGATAAAGGCAAGAAGTCACTTGTGGGAATGGTGTATAGGCCCCCTCATTGTAACTACACAGTAGAACAGAGTATAAAAGAAGAGATAATAGGAGCTTGCCAGAAAAGGTACAGCTAAACATGGGGCATTTTAATTTATATATAGACTTAAAGTTAGATGGGCAAAGGTAGCATAGATGAGGAGTTCATAGTGTTTTTGCGTTAGTTTCTTAGAACAGCACATTTTGGAGCCAGAGAGCAGGCCAAACTAGAGCTGACATTGAGTAATGAGATAGGATTTATTGATAACCTCCTAGTGAAGGCACCGCTAGGTAGTAGTGATCAAAGTACGATTGAATTTTACATTCATTTTGAGCGAGAAACGAGTACATCCAAGATTAGAATTTTAAACTTAAATAAGGGCAATTATGAGGGCATGAAAGCAGAACTAGCTAAAGTGAACTGGCAAATAAGGTTAAGGTATGGGTCAATAGAAGTTCAGTGGCTGACATTTAAAGGGCTATTTCAGAATACACAGAATAGATACATTCCAATGAGAAAAAAAGTTTCAAGGGGAGGGCCCACCATCCACGGTTAACTTAAAAAAAAGTTAAAGACAACATCAAACTGAAAGAAAAAGCATTAATTACGCAAAGACGGGTGGCAGGTCAAAAGATTAGAAATATAAAGAACAAAGAATGACAAAGGTTAATAAGGAGGGAAAAATTCAAGTATGAGAGAAAGCTAGCTAGTAATATAAAGATGGATAGTAACAGCTTCTATAGATATTTAAAGAGGAGAGTTAAAGTGAGCTTTGGTTCTATAGAAAGTGCATCTAGGGAATTGATAATGGAAAGTAGGGAGGTGGCAGATGAATTAAACAGGTATTTTGCTTTGGTCTTCACTATAGGAGGACACAAGTAACATTCCAGAAAAAGCTGTAAATCAGGAAATGGAAGGGAGGGAGGAACTTGGGGAAAATTACAAATCACCAGGGAAGTGGTGTTCAGCAAATTGTTGGGGCTGGGGACTGACAAATCCACAGGTCGGATGGACTTCACCATAAAGGTCTTGAAAGAAGTGGCTAGTGAGATAGCTGATGCACTAGTTTTAAATTTTCCAAAATTCCCTAGATTCGGGGGAATGTTCCATTAGATTGGAAAATAGCAAATATAACTCCTTTATTTAAAACAGGAGGTAGACAGAAAGCAGGAAACTATAAACCAGTTAGCCTATGTTAGAAGCTATTGAAGATGTTATAGCAGGGCACTTAGAAAAATTCAAGGCAATCAGGCAGAGTCAACATGGTTTAGTAAAAGGGAAATCATGTTTATCCAATTTATTGGAGTTCTTTGAAGAAGTCACATGTGCTGTGGATAAAGTGGAACCAGTGGATGTGCTGTACTTAGATTTTTAGAAAGCATTTGACAAACTACCACATTAAAGATTATTGCAGAAGATAAAAGCTCATGGTGTAGGGGGTAACATATTGACATGGATAGAAGATTGGCTAGCGAACAGGAAGCAGAGTTGGCATAAATGGGTCCTTTTCTGGTTGGCAGGATGTAACAAGTGGTGTGCCACAGGGATCAGTGCTGGGGCCTCAACTTTTTACAATTTATACAAATATTTGGATGAAGGAACCGAAGGAATGGTTGCTAAATTTGCTGGCGACACAAAGATAGGTAGGAGAGTCAATTGTGAAGACGACGTAAGACGGCTACAAAGTGACATAGATAGGTTAAAAGTGAGTGGGCAAAGATCTGGCAAATGGGGTATAAATGTGGGCAAATGTGAAATTGTTCATTTTGGCAGGAAGAATAAAAAAGATTATCTAAATGGTGAAAGATTGCAGAGCTCTGAGATTCAGAGGGATTTGGGTGTCCTCGTGCATGAATCTCAAAAGGTCGGTATGGAGGTACAGCAGGTAATTAGGAAAGCTAATAGAATGTTATTGTTTATTGTGAGGGAGAATTGATTACAAAAGTAGGGAGGTTATGCTTCAGTTATACAGGGCATCAGTGAGACCACACCTGGGGTATTGTGGACAGTACTGGTCTCCTTAAAGATATAAATATATTAGAAGCGGTTCAGAGAAGGTTTACTAGACTAATACCAGAAATGGGCGACTCACCTTATGAGGAAAGGTTGCATAGGTTAGGCTTGCATCCATTGGGATTTAGAAGAGTAAAAGACAACGTAATTGAAACTTTTATGATCCTGAAGGGTCTTGACAGGGTGGATGTGGAGAGGATGTTTTCTTTTGTGGGAGAATCTAGATCTAACGATCACTGTTCACAAACAGAGATCACTCACTTAAGATAGAGAGGAGGAGAATTTTTTTCTGAAGGTTGAGAATCTTTGGAACACTCTTCCTGTAAAGGTGTTGGAAGCAGAGCCTTTAAATGTTTTTAGGGCAGAGCTAGATAGATTCTTGATTAACAAGGGGGGGGGGGGGGGTGAAAGGTCATCAGGAGTAGGCAGGAATTGGTGGAGGTTACAGTCAGATCAGCTATGATCTTATCATAGCAGGCTCAAGGGGCAGAGTGGCTTACTTCTCTTAATTCATATGCAAGACTGGAAATTCTCAATGGTTTGATATTTAAAATTCAATTCAACTTTATGTGGAAGGAAAATGGGTTCTGTCGTAGTCACTTCAATTCAGCACTGAAATTTAACTCAAGAAGCAAATCATTTTTTATTGCAGATAAACCACCTCCATTTAAACCAGCTGCCAAAACCAAGCCTCAAGTCAGTTTAATTTATATTTGCATGCTAGTAATTTTAAAACTCTACTTTCCCCTATTAAATTTCCACACTTAAAAGGAAACCAGAGATCCAGCTTTGAAAATTCTGCTGAATTACCATGCAATCGAAATTATAAAAAGATTAAGGGGATCACTAGCTTATAACTCCCCACATTATTGGATTATGTCTTTAAACTGCTGATTTATTGGTGGGGGTGTGGGGAAGGAGAAGAGAGGTGCAGAGGGAGGCACGGGATGGCGGTGGTAGCAGCACAGTGGAAGAAATAAGTTTTTGCGCCTTGTCCTCCACCTGAGCCGGACAACACAACAAAATGGAGAGTGGGCCAATTATACTATTAAAGTGAATTCTTTACACTAAGATTTATAAACAGCAAAATCTCTTTGATGGAATGCTCTGGTTGATTCCTTCCTAAATTCTTCCTTACCTCTTCAGTCTCTGTGTTGCCTTCTTGTTTCATTAACTTTAAGGCCCTTTTCAACTCCTCAGCTGTGAAGGATTCAGAGTCCGTATTCACCATTCCATGTCTGAAAAGGACAAAACTAGATGAATGACCAGGAGTCCAAATGTTCCATCATGCTTAAGAAATTTTAAAAATGGCATGCACGATTCCAAGCTCTCTGTTTGAAATCACTGGGGTTGACCAGGAGAGAGTTCTGCCAAACTCAAATGAGGCTCAAAAGTTGAAGTGACCTGAACTTCATGCTCAACTCACTCCTGGGTTAGGGGAAGTGAGGTTTCCCCTTTCTCCATCTGCACCCAGAGTAAAATCGGGGCTTTGGACGTAATATCCTGCGAGACAGATCGCAAAAGTTACAAATGCTTAAATTCTCTGTGGAGCAAGACCTTTTGTATAAGTGCAATATTCCCATAGTACCTGCTCCCTTGCTTCCAGTACTTCAGTCCACTCTTCCCATCCCCATCATCTGGGAGTTTTGCCTCATTTTTTCCAGTCTCCAAGTTTAGCCGAACATGTAGCCCTGCAGGAATTGCTTGGCCTGGACAGAAAGAATGGAAGAAACCTGACTGAATGAATGAGTTGGGTGGAGTGGGGCAAGAAGAGAACGAGTGGGCAGGAATCACAAACGTATACTTATCTCTACACTTACATGGGTTTCTGTACTCCAGAATGATAATGCAGTTGTACAGCTGAGAATTAGAATCATACAGCACAGAAGGCCATTCAGCCAATTGTTACTATGCTAACGCTTCAAAAGAACCATCCAATTAGTCCCACTCCCCTGCTCTTTTTCCAGACATTCAAATTTTTCCTGTTCAAGTGGATATCCACTTCCCTTTTGCAAGTTTAAAAAAAAAATCCACTTTGTTCTTTCAGTTCCTTCCAGTGTAGGATACCTCTGCTAATCAGAAAAGTAGACAACAGAACATGGTAGATCACAAAGTCAGTGGATCATAAGGGGAGAGAAAATCCCTTGGAAATTCCAAGCGATGTAATAATGTAACAAACTGAAATGTAAAGAGACCACTGCTAGTGCATGAGGAAAATTTATGGGCAGCTTGTCTTGTGTTTCCAATATACACAGATCACACAGGAAAATCCCACTGATTAGATAAATTACCATGTATACTTTGAAATTATACCGAAAGATTCCCATTTCTACCTCAGGAGTTTTGTTAGGCAAACCCAACAAGGTATATCTTCTTTCCCAGCAAGGCACCTATAATAGCAGTTTCATTTGATTACATTCGTAGTGTTTCCTCAGTTCGAGGGGCAATATTGCAGTTGCCTGTTAGAGATCTCAGGCAACCCAGCATCAGCCCTATTGATTTCATTAAACTAAGCAACCGAAGTCCCGTTTTCTCTGCAAACTCCATGTTTAAATAAAGTGAATAGAATCATTAAAAAGGCAACCAGCTAATTAGCCAACTGACTTGAACAACAATAACAAGCTGCCCAAAGTAATCAAATGTTACCAAGGAAGTTGGGGTTGGGGGGGTGGGGGGGAGGTGGGAAAGAAGAGAGAGAAAGAGAGAGAGAGAGAGAGAGAGGCAGAGGGAGGTAGAGAATTTACCTTGTTTAATTATTTGCCATTCATTAGTTGGGTAAAAGACCTCAATGTCCTCAGGGTCCAGATCATCTTCCACCGTTACTTCCTCCTTCTTCTTTTCAATGTTTTCTTCAGTCTGTTCCAGCACAGTAAGAGCAGACACTTTCTAGAGAGACAGACAGAATGTGCTCAAAACCTCTCAAGAGGGCTGACAATCTTAGACCCCAATTTGGGGGGGCAGGCATTGAGGCAAGCACAGAAACTTGCACGAATAGCTGGCATTCCAGTTCCCCAGCTCCATCCTGCCCCTGGACCAATTGAGCCAGTTAAAAAACCTTTAATAATAAAATAAACAAAAAAAAACCAACAATAACAAACAACAATAATGCCTATTGTCAAGAGGTGTTGGGGAACAGGGCAGCTGCCTCCAGGCAGCTTTCAGCAGTAGACTGACGGTCAGTGCTCCAAGCAAGCTTAGAGGCCTGAAGTCTTTCAATTTTTGCTCCCTTGCTCTCATTTACCTGAAAAGCCATCCTGCTCCTTCAACACGGGAAAGCCTCTTATTAGCCCTGCAGCTTAGAGAGCCCACCTGTCCTTATTTGGACAATGAGCCCACCCTCTGACCACTAAGTCAACCAATTCGGGGAAATTCTCAGATAAGTGCTCCCCACACAATGTTGGTTTCTGACCCCTATTTAAATCTGATGGCAGAGTCCTAAGCCCATAAGGAAAATCCTGCCCAGAGTCTCAAATTAGAGAGAAAGGGTAGCTTACAAAGTTGGCAGTGTACCTCATAACCAAGAGGTGCTAGTGCAAAGTTACAGCAACAAAATTTAAAAGGATAAATCACCCACTTGACAATGGACACCATTTAACAGAAACTCTCCACCAACTCACCAAAGACACTGGCCATTTTTGCCACAAACAGTGACTACATCTCAAACACTTTTTATGAATGTTAAGCAGTTCAAGATGTGCTGAGAAGTAGATGCTTTCCCCTTTTTTCATATTTGCAATTAATTGATAATTGAGAGAATGAAGGTTATTTAAAGAGATTGATAGGAGTCAGGTTGTTTGGCGGTGGGGGGCGGGGAAAGAGGAGGAGAGCAGTGTTTAAAAACACTTCTATCCTTTTCATGTTAAGTTTGAAGTACAAGTAAATAGGTTAGATCTAACATTTGCATTTTTAGATAAGTTGGGAGTTTGTTTGAATATCAAAGGGGAGTCAGAGTTACTAAGAAACATTTGCATCTTTCAGGTGTTCCATAGGTTAGTAGTAGCAGGGGTATTGTGTTTGCTTTCATCTTAATAAAATAAGATAGAGACATAAAAGATTTATTTGGAAAGATTGGGAGGTAGATGGAGATAGCTGGAGCTCTTGAGCTGAGGGAGGATGCAGTTTGAATCAAATATCCAGTCAAACCAGGAAAGTCTTGGCTGCAACAAGCAGTTTTATTCTGAAGTGGATTCCACTGCAGAGTGGAAGAAGGTAGAGATCATGTGGTATCCCTTTATTGAAGCAGCAGGTCACCTTGTGTAATATTACTGGATTTTATAGTTAAATATCTATAAAGGGAATGTTGCCTGGAGGTATTTACTTGGGGTCTGACCAAGTAGTGTCTTTGAGGGATTTTTTTTTTAAGACTAACTTAATTTTGTAACTAATCTTGTGTGCTTAAGTTCTCTTTTATTCTTGTTAATAAAACTTATAATTTAAAATCTCAAAAGTGTTACTGCTGAGATTGGTATATTGTCATCTGTTTTTCAGAATTTATAAAAGGGCATGGCTGTAAGCCAAGTTTCCCTCTGGGATTTGGTTTGCACAAGAATTAGCACCAGCTCTAGAGATAACAATAACTCTCTCACCCCTAACCAGAAGTTTGCAGGTTCAATCTACACACCAGGATTTGAACCTACAATCTAAACTGACAGGCTGGAAGATATTGGCCTTTTGACAAGTGTTTAGATTTGATTTTACAGATAGGTTTTTCATAAGTGAATTTTATTTACAGGGTGTCAGCAGCAGTTACATGCTTCTATCAAGAACCATAACTAGACAAACTCCACCCCCAAAGTTCAGGCCAAAGCATGGGAATTTATTCAGTCACATGATACTGCACAGTACAATAAGTCTTAGTGCTACAGTCACTACATTCCTCCTACTTTAGTTTTTTTTTACAGTTTGTATTTACAAGAACTACATTCATGACATTACAAATATATAAACAGGTTATGGAATTATAAGCTCAGTCTCAGGTGGTTTCCTGATTCGGGTGGAACATCATTGCTCCACAACTTTAGAATCTCTTAGTGAATCTTTATTTTCTAGAACCGCAGCAACATCAGGTATCTCCTTAGGCACAGGCAGCTCACTGTTATCCAATCTGACAGAAACATCTGGTATGTTTATCCTTGGTTGATCAATCACAATGGGAACCACAGATTCTACAATGGTTACAGGTGGAACATCAGTTTGTTTGGGGGTGGGGGGTTTGGCAGTCTCTCTCTTCTTTTCAAATGATCCACGTGTATTTGGGTGATCCAGCCTTCCACTTCTATGTAGTATGACAACAGTCCGCTCACAGAAACGATCACCAGTTGACCAACAATCCACCAAATACCATTGCACCAATGGTAAATTCTTGCTCTTGACTATGTAAATCATGAGTCACTGATTCCCTTGACTGTTTTCTAACTTCCCCAAATTGGGAAGTACCAGGCTTAATCTCATAAGAAGATGGCACTTCATAAGTAATTCTGAAGGTGTTGAACCTGTAGTGGTGTGGGGGAGGGGAGAAAAGGGTGGGGTGGAGGGGGGGGTCATTCATTGTCTTCTCTGAGCCATTTTCTTCTGTCTATTAGAATTTAGTCTCATCCTTCATTTTGACTTCAGTCAACCAGATTTCCCTCAGACAAAATCTCAACTTGGTTCAGTTCAGGGATTGGGCTACCTATGGCTTCATCACCCACTTGCATTTTGCAAAGTTCCATGACTTTTTTTAATGCCTCTTGTTTCATTCAGCTGATTCTTTAGCTCTTCTGTCTTCCTCTTGGAACTCCAATCATGGTTGTATCTGCTCTACCAACTGGTTCTTCAGTTTGTTCAAAGCAACATTAAATTCATTCCGCTTCTCTTCATTTTCCAGAGGTACAAACTTTGACCCGAGGGATCTTTGTAGTGCGTGAAGGTCTTTCAACAGGTTCCTTTTTCCTTTTGCGAAGCTCACTTGCTTCATCTTGAATTCCGTTATTCAGCAGAGTCTTGAGTTTCTTCCACTATTCTTCAATGCAGCTGTTTAAGACAGTCTTCATTTCCTCAGTTGCAGAATGATTGCATCCTGTTAAGATCCTTTGACTCTCCAGGCTCATTTTGAAGCACCTTGCCTTATTCCTTTTCCAACTCTAACTTTTCCAGCTTTCTTTTGAAATCTCCCTGGCCCATCGAGGTTAAGTTCCCTCAACCAATCACAGCCTACAAGGTTTGGTCCTGCACCTTCCACTACAATCAAAGGTGGCTGTGCCATCTGATGTTTGTAATAAACAGGTACAGTGGTAATACCTTGTATGACTTCATCAGTCTACATTTTCAATCTGGCTGAAATCTACTCCATATTCAATTGTTTCCTTTGTTTAAATATTTGAATGTGTGCTCCCCCACTACAGTGGCTGATGCACCGGTATCCACTTCCACATTCGAAGGTTTTCCATTGACCTGTAGAGTAACAGTGATTAGCTTCGTTTTCCCTGCCTTCATATTAAAGAGAGAAAAAATTAGGAATTAGTGGTTTCTGGTCCTTCCACATTATGTACTTCAATCGGTTTAGTTTGCTGTCTGGGCATCTGTCTAATCTTGCTTTACACTGCTTCAGTATGTGCCCTCTTATGATAATAATGGCACTCCGCCTCTTTAAAACAGCAAGTTTCAGGGATATGGTTGCTTCCACATCGGGAACAATTCATTTTCGGATTTGCTGCTGAGCCGTCTGTATGTTTTTAAAATTTTCAGGTAGCAGGGACTGTATCCTGCTTCGCAGCTGACTCCCTAGTTTTCACGCCACACCTGCAGTCTGTTCCCACCCCAACTGGAAAATGGTACCATTTCGTACATCCTGTAAGGCCTGCGAATCCGGCTCAGTGCTTCCTCTCACAAGTGCTATTTCCAATGCTCTTTTAAAATTGATATTTATTTCAGCTAATAGTCATTGATTAGCATCATCGTGCACACTGCCAAACAATCCTGTAACATATCGTTTAGGGTCTCCCCAAAGTCACAATGTTCAGTTAGCTGTTTCAGCTTCACCATGTATGTTGCTATGGTCTCCCTCGGGGCAGTTGCTTTCAAATTAAATCTGAACCTCTGCATGATTATGGAGGGTTTGGGTTGAAAATGACCTTTAATGAGATCTACCAATTCGCTGAAGGTCTTCAAATCGGGGGTGTTTGGGGCTGTCAAACTACGGATTAAATTATAAGTTTTACTCCCACAGATGCTAAGTAGAATTGCTTTCCTTTTTTCTTCCGTTATCTTGTTTGCTTAGAAAAAGAAACCGAGGCATTCTATATATCAACTCCAATCCTCTATGGATGAGTTGAAGGGGTTGATCCTGCCAAAAAGCAGCATACCTGGTGAGTATATTTTCCCTTTCCTCTGTTTAAATCAAGATTCTCACATTCACTGCACGAGGGACAGCACTGGAACCAATCCCATCCTCGTTGCCAATTGTTATGGACTTGATTTTCCAGGCAGGTTTCTCAAAAACAGTGAACTTTATTTACAGGGCATCAGCAGCAGTTACATGCTTCCAACAGGATCCACAACCAGACAAACTCCATCCCTAAGGCTCCCCATGCTTCAGGTTGATTCGTTCACACTGTCACGTGATAATACACAGTGCAATAAGTCTTAAAGCAGTCACTACATTCCTTAAAGCTACAGTTACTACAAGACTTCAAACCATCTGGCTGTTCCAGTGGACACTAAGAAATTCCATGGCACTATCTGAAGAGGTGGTGATTTTCCCAGGGGTACGAGTCAAACCAACTCCATTCCAACATCACCAGATTAACTATTCATTCCTCTTGTGGTACCTGGTTTTATCCATGCTTGCCTGCATAAGGCACCACACTCCAAAGTAATTTTCTGTAAGTGAGCACGCAGTTTGAGACAAAGGCACTACAAATATAATACATTATATATAACTCAGGACCTGCCTCCTCACCCTGCCCTCAACAGTGGAAGGCATTGGAATCACCATTGACAAAAAAAATAAATGGCTCAGGATTAAGCATCAGCAGGCAATGAACCAAGGACCGTCTTCAGGTAGAGCACTCCTGAATAAATTAGTAATTATATATAATATTTTAGATATAAATAATGTATATTAAACTCTTGTCTTTTAACTTAGCAGGGTTTACACTTTTCTACACAAATGGAGAACTTCACTCAAATAAAGTTCCACTACCATTACTCCAATCTAATTTACACCCTCACAGACCCCACCTAGTCCCCTTGAATTTACTTACCTGCTGCTGGCTGTTCTCACTCCAAGAGTAATTCAAACAGTGCACAGAAATCAGTAGCAAGGTCAGGTTCAGGCAACCAAGCTTCATTGTGAGAATTTCCAGAATCTATGATGTAAATAGTACAATGTTGCAAAAACATGTAAAGACAGAGTGACACCAACCCAGTTCTCAAACCATTATTAACTTACATTGAGACAACTGATTGCAGTGGGGTCATATTTTCAGACTGCAAACTGTCTCCCCAACCCTCATTCTTGCTGGCAAGGCCAGCATTTGTTCCCCGTCCATGGTTGCCCCAGTGATATAAAACTGAGTGACTCATTCGGCCATTTAGAGGGGAATTAAGGTCAATCATGCTGGTATGGGATTGGAGTCAAAAAGATGAGTGAACTTAAAGGATATTAATGAACTAGAGAGAGAGAGAGAGAGAGAGAGTTTCCAATAGTTTCATAGTCACTTTTAAAAACATGAATAGCCAAGAACAGCAAATTATTTCCAAAAACAGGATTTAAATTCCTTTTCAATAGGTCAGTAGTTCAGTAAGGTCTCTGGATTGCTACTGGATCACTACAGTACCCTGTTGAAGCCTAAATGATCTAACCACGGTCTAGGAGACCTGCATGGAAAGCGAGAGTGTAATCATTAGCCAAAATTTCACATGGCTACCTTACTAACATCCCAACTAGACTCCAGATTACTCAAGCGCGGGCAGCTTTGAGTACAATGCCGTTCCGTGCCAAAGACCTAAAGACAAACGTTCTTACTTGTTAACTTTCATTATAAAGCAATGCAAATGGATAGCAATAGGAATCCCCCATAAAAAACAAACCTGCCAAGCCTTACAGCAACTTCCTCCTGCCTCTCCTCTGAGCTGCAGTAACCCTGCTGTGTGCACTCACCCCTTCCTCTCCTTGATATTACAGTCTACTTACTCCTCTCTCTGTATTACCACTACTTCCCGTTGCTGACTTGCTTTCCTCTGGTACAGCCACGTCATTTGGCGTAATTACCAGGCAGCCAATCACAGCCTTTGTATGCTCACTGATGCAATAATTTAAAGGGACAGCTCACAGCTCCTCCCCATATTATAGGGACCCTGCCCCAATTTGCAAATACCACTTGGTGGGAGCAGATTTCCCTTCAAAATAGCATCCAGAGTGTGTATCTCTCTCCCTCTAAAGAGTCCTAACCTTATTATGTTTTATTAAACCAACTTTCTGGATTACTTCAGCAGATTTCAAGGAATAATTTCAAAAAACTGGGAAATGTGGCTCAGAAATATTACTAAAATTCTGGGATCCAATGCAACAAAAACAGAATTTGTCCCAGTCACTGGAAATACTGGAACTGCTTTCAGTGGCTCTGTCCTGGAAGATTTGCTTGAAAAAAAAACCTTGGGCTTTAGTTTCCTCAGGTAGTGTGCTGTTTATTAGGTTATCACAAAATTTCTCTGTACATTTCTCTCTAACACAATTAAAGATATTAAAATAAGTTAATAATTAACTTGAATGATAAAGAAAGAGTAAACCCACTTAGACCAGTCCAATCTTTGGAAAAACAACATACTTATACTGCACCTTTAAGGTAATGAAATGTCCCAATGTGCTTCACAGGAGCGTTATGAAACAAAATGTGACACCAAGTCACATAAGGAGATATGTGACCAAAGATGACCAAAAGCTTGGTCAAAGATGTAGGTTTTAAGAAGCATTGTAGGAGGAAAGCAAGGTAGGGAGACAGAGAGCTGTAGGGAGGGAATTCCAGAATTTAAGGCTGAGGCAACTGAAGGCATGGTCATCAATAATGGATGGTCAATCAGGAATGGTCAAAAGAGGTCAGACTTACAGGAGTGCAGTAGGGCTAAAGGAGATTACAGAGATAGGGCTAAAACCATGGGGTGGAATTGAAAAGTGTCCTAATACAAGCAGTAAGCCCTATTTGAGGCAGCCACTCAGGATGCCTGAAAAATGAATCAACCCAATTTGAGGTTGATGTTTTTTTTTGGTGTCCTTCAGGGTTGTAATGTTGTGACTCAAAATTGGTCATTTTACTCCCATTTTGTGCCTGTAACCTGGCTATAATGAGGACCAATTTCTGCCATTTTGATTACTGCACCCAGTTCTTGTCAATGAGACATAAGGAAGATATTCAAGTTCTGGAGGCAGTCTGGAGAAGAGCTGTAAGGCTGACTGAAGGAAATTGGAGATTTTTCATTTCGAAAAGATAATTCCTGAAAAGAAACAGAATAAATGGTAACAGTAGGATAGGAAGCACTTGCTCAAACTAATAGGCAAATATAGGGATAATTTTTACACAAAGGGTGTTGGAATGAGCTTCTGGGTAGAGTAATGGGTGCAAAAATTCTGGAATCATTTCAAATATGGATATGGTGCAAGAAGTGAATGTTACATCAAAAGAGAATTCAACCAACAATAGCACTCAAGGAGCCCTAAAAACACTGCAGCCAATGGAGGTCAAAGGGAAAACCATCCAGTGGTTGCAGTCCCAGCTAACAAAAAGTAAGATTGTTATCTACATGCTGTCCCTCAGCAACATCATCTGAAAACACAACACAGTTTCCACATGTATGTTTATTTCACCCAACTCTGATTGCTCATATCTGGAAGAGGCAAAATTTCTTCCAATTAAGTAATGGGAAGATCAAAGCCATTTTCTTCTGTCCCCACTGCAAAATCCAGTCCCTGACCACTTATTCAAGCCCTCTTCCTGGCCATTAGAAACTAAACCAAACTGTTCACTGCCTAGGCATCCTATTTGACCTGAAGATTAATCTCTGACCCTATATCCACTCCATCACAAACACTCTCTGCTTTCACCTTCAGAACCTTGAGGATCCTAGACAGAGCAGAGACAGGGAAACTGTTCAATTGTGGAAGGTTCAAGAAACAGAGGATACCAATTTAAGGCAAAAGCAAAATACTGCAGATGCTGGAAATCTGAAACAAAAACAAAAATTGAAATAAAAGGTGCGGCCATGGGTACCTGCATGGGCCCCAGTTATGCCTGTCTCTTTATGGGGTATGTGGAACATTCCTTGTTCCAGGCCTACTCGGGCCCCCTCCCACAACTCTTTCTCTGGTACATCGATGATTACTTCGGTGCCGCTTCATGCTCTCGTCTGGACCTGGAAAAATTTATTAATTTTGCTTCCAATCTCCACCCCTCCATCATTTTCACATGGTCCATCTCTGACACATCCCTTTCCTTTCCTTGACCGCTTTGTCTCAATTTCTGGTGATAAAAATCCAGCAAATTCATTGCAAGCCCACTGACTCCCACAGCTACTTTGACTACAGCTCCTCACACCACGCTTCCTGTAAGAACTCCACTCCATTCTCTCAGTTCCTTCGCCTCCGTTGCATCTGTTCCGATGATGCCACTTTCCAAAACAGTTCTTCTGACATGTCTTGCTTCTTCCTTAACTGAGGTTTTCCACCCACGGTGGTTGACAGGGCCCTCAACCGTGTCCGGCCCATCTCCCGTGCATCCACCCTCACACCTTCCTCTCCCTCCCAGAACCATGATAGGGTCCCCTTGTCCTCACTTATCACCCCACCATCCTCCGTATTCAAAGGATCATCCTCTGCCATTTCTGCCCTCTCCAGCATGATGCCACCACCAAACACATCTTCTCTTCAACCCCCCTGTTGGCATTCCGCAGGGACCATTCCCTCCGGGACTCCTGGTCCATGTCTCCATCACCCCCTACACCTCCACCTCCTCCCACGGCACCTTCCCATGCAACTGCAGAAGGTGCAACACCTGCCCCTTTGCTCCCCCACTCCTCACCCTCCAAGGGTCCAAACACTCCTTTCAAGTGAAGCAGCAATTTAGTCTACTGCATTTGCTGCTCCCAGTGCAGTCTCCTTTACATTGCAGAGACCAAATGCAGACTGGGTGACCGCTTTGCGGAACACCTTCGGTCTGTCCGCAAGCATGACCCAGACCTCCCTGTCGCTTGCCTTTTCAATACTCCACCCTGCTCTCATGCCTACATGTCCGTCCTTGGCCTGCTGCAATGTTCCAGTGAAGCTCAACGCAAACTGGAGGAACAGCATCTCATCTTCCAATTAGGCACTTTACAGTCTTCCGGACTCAACATTGAGTTCAACAACTTCAGATCATGAACTCTCTCCTCCATCCTCACCCCCTTTTTGATCCCCTTTTTTCTAATAATTATTATTTTTTATATATATATTTTCTTTTCTCACCTATTTCTATTATTATTTTTAAAATGTATTTCCATCCATTGTTTTATCTCCACCTTTTAGCCTATTTTGATCCCTTCCCCCCACCCCCACTAGGGCTATCTGTCACTTGCTCATCCTGCTTTATATCATCACTGTCAACACCTCTTTGACCTTTTGTTTATGACATCTTTGGCAATCTCTCCTTTGCCTCCATCTATCACTGGCCCTCTATCCAGCTCCACCTGTCCCACTCCCCTTAAACAGCTTATATTTCACCACATTTCTATTTCTCTTCAGTTCTGATGAAGAGTCATATGGACTCGAAACATTAAGTCTGACTTCCTCTCCACAGATGCTGTCAGACCTGCTGAGTTTTTCCAGCAATTTTTGTTTTTGTTACCAATTTAAGGCGATTGGCAACAGAACCAATGGTGACGTGAGGAAGATCTTTTTTGCACAACGGTTTGTTAGGATCTAGAAAGCACTGCCTGGTGGAGGCAATCCAATGGTGACTTTCAAAAGAGGACTGGATAAGCATCTGAAGAGAAAATAAACGCAGAGCTGCAGGGAAAATCATGGGAGTAGAACTTACAGATGCCTCTGTCCTGAAAAGGTAAGTTGACCATTACATTGGCCAGCATTGTGTGAGCATTGAGATGCATTTGAGTACTTTTCCTATAGGAAAAAAGTACTACAGTGCATACAAAATTGTAGAAAAAAGTGCTTGTAATCTTTTGTGTCATGATCTGAAGTGATCTAAATGTTTACAATGCTTTAACTTTGGGACAAAAACAACCACCTCCTCCTGGAATTCTTTGAATGACAACCCAACTATTGTAGCTTAGTAAAAAACACTAGCAATCTGTTCTTTCAATTTCAGTAGGGTCCATTGTCTGGGGCTAAGAAAAACATAAAAAAATAGAAGCAGGAATATGTCATTCAGCCCTTCGAGCCTGCTCTGCCATTCAATATGATCATGGCTGATTCTTTATCTCAATGCCACACTCCAGCTCTCTTCCCATTCCTCTTGATGCCTTTAGAGTCTAGAAATCTATTTATTTCCTTCTTAAATATATTCAGTGACTTGGCCTTGGAGCTTTATGGTTTGTTTTGACACTGAATCCACTATGAATACTTGACTGAGCTTCAAAATCTAATAAAGTACTTAGTTCAGCAGGTGATTGTGTAGATGGCTTGAGTGACAGTTTTAAGAGGTTGTTAGAGGATTATCGGTCTTAGATGTAGTTTCTGAATAAATATTTTTTTCTTTTTATAACTCTAGACCATTTGAGGGGATTTAACTTTTTTTAATGGGCCTGGAGTTTTTTTTCAGTCCCACGGGATGCTTGCCTTGGCACTTGTATTCCTCTGATGCAGTATGAATGGTCTTGTGTTTGATTGACAGCGCTGTTAGATTGTTGGAGGGTTTTTTTCCACATCCATTTCAAAGACCTACTATTGCTCCATTGCTATTAATTGCTTTTTAAGTATATCTACAATGGCAACTTGGGTGGGTGGGGCTATGGAGGATAAATGGGGGGGCATGGAGGATGCATGGGGAACGGGTGGAGGATGTGAAGAGATGAGGGGGGATAAGAACTCTTGTAATATATCTTTAAGGGATAGCAACATGCCATCACTTTAAGTGTGACATGTGATCCAGCCTTCAGTTTTACTTTGGCCGGGAACAGAATGCAGCAGATCCAGCCTTGCTGCTGATGTCCTCAAGCTTTCCGTCCATGTATATGAGGAGAATTTTCTCCTTGTCAGGCAGGCTGGGCAGGAGCGGCACGGGCAGGCGCATAGCCAATCTCCACCCGCGATTGGCTGCACGCTGACATTTTATGTGGGCGGGCCAATTAAGGCCCCACCACGCGTGACGTGAACCCGGAAGTGCTGATTGCTTCCTGTGCGGTCAGGGGGACGAGGGAGAGTTGGGGCATGCATGTGAAAGAGCGCAGAAATCTCCCTGAGGCATGAAGCTGCCTCAGGGAGATTAAGTTGGTAATGAAAAATTGAAATAAAGAAAAAAAAATATTCAGACATGTCCCCTCATGTGATAGTGTCACATGAGCAGCGACGGCAATAAATTTTAATAAAATTTTTTATTACTTTTATAAACCCTTCATGAAACCTCATCCCGCCTGTGCATGAGGTTCCATGAAAAATGTAAAGGCTGCCTGGGCTCTTCACCTGCCCGCCAACCTTAAGGTTGGACGTGCAGCCCTGTTAATTATTTTAATTGCTATTTAAATATCTTTAATGGGCCTTTGACTGTTCAGCGGGTGCGCAGCCGACTCCAATGCACGTGCACCAAACTGAAGATCTGAATAACGCGCAGTGATGTCGGGACGCAAGCCCAACATCACTGTGCATCATTTCGCCGAACAGAAGATTCTGGCCTATATGATAACATTTTATCATTATAAAAACATGACAAGAACAATGTGGAGAGTTGGGCTGATGTCCCAAAGAGCTAAGGTGGGCCTCCTAACTAGCCTGTTTTGGCACACATATTCCTCTGGCACTGCCTGTGGCCTGCCTAGCAAGGTGGCAGCGGACCCAAACCTTACCCACCCACATCCCCAGGAGATGAAAGTATGGCAGATATGAGAGGAGTGACGGGTTCAGGTTGGCCAAGTTGGGATTCATTTCCCGAACCCAAGACAAAAATACAGCCTAAGGGATGTGGGAAAGGGACAGTAGAATGAAGCTGAGGTAAAGATCAGCCATGATCCTATTGAATTGGCGAGCAGACTTGAGAGGCCATATAGCCTACTCTTGGTCTTATTTCTTATGTTCTATATTTGTCTGTGTGGGTCTGTTTCCTCTCTTCCTTTGTATGTTTGTCTGTGCGTGTCTGTTTCCTCTCCCCCTTTGTCTGTGCGTGTCTGTTTCCTCTCCCCCTTTGGCTGTGCATGTCTGTTTCCTCTCCCCCTTTGGCTGTGTGTGTCTGTTTCCTCTCCCCTTTGGTCACCTCCTGTCTTTCATCTACATGTGCCCCTCGATGACATCATCTGAAAGCAGTGTTAATTTTAAATCTATGCTGATAATACCTCAACACCACCTCACTTGAGCCTTCCTTTGATGCTAAATTATCAGACTGCTTAATGACATACAGTAATTACTGGATAAGTAGAAATTTTCATCAATTACATATTGGGGAGCCATTTAGTTCCAGCTACAAATTTCGTTCCATAGCTACTGACTACCTCTCCCTGCCAACTGTTTGAGACTAAACCAGACAACTTGCAACCTTGGTGTCATATTTAACCCTGAGATAAGCTTCCGACCACATAACTGCACCATCACTAAGACCGCCTATTTCCTTCGGAGGCAACTAATTAAGAAAGTGCCTCTAGGAGCACCATCCATTTAGGGACAGCAGGTTGTCACTAGATGCAGGAGGGCCAATCAGAGCACCCAGCAGTCCCACTAGGAATGGTGCATTGCTCAGGTGAACCGAGAGGGGGCGGACACCATAAGATGGAGGTGAACAACTAATGCTGAAGTGGCCAGAACAATCAGTTGGATCAGTCTGCAGGGGAAATGTTTACGTTGAAAGCATTTACCTGGAGATTTGCTGAATGAAACATATATGTTTATTTAAAGATAACTCTGTATATTCGTTTCATGGCACTTCAACTTCCTAGTATGTTCTCCCCTCCTATAAGGAAACAAACTGCAAACACAGCGGGAATCCAGTACACCTCTGCCAAAGCCATTGCCATAGATAAAATGCTGGTTAACACTGGCATTAATTGGCCTTAATTAGCCTCCCACTAATTAGATTCCCGTTTCTGAATTTTCTCTCTAAAGCCAAAAGCCGCCTCCATGAGGCTTGAAAGTTTCCAGCTCAAGTGTTAAAGTAAAGGGACTCTGTTACTAAATTGGATTTTTGACTGTCAGTCAAACAGCCAATTTTCCCGATCTTTAATATTTTTATAAATAACAAAGGAAAAGGCTCAAAGAAAATTAAAGCAACATATAATTTTCTACCCCATGATTTTTCTCTCAGGTCCTGGAGATCAGTCTTTAATTCCTGGAAACTCCAGGAAACTTACATATAACCTTTTTCTATTATTCAGACAGCTTAAGCATTGAAAGTAATTCTGATTCACAGATAATTTAGTACTGAAGGTGCAGAGTTATGTTCAGTGCCGCCTCATGGCTATGAATGGAGTTGCACTGAATCTCTTTAATGGCTTGAAATTTGATTTCTCTAGGACTCTGCACCCTCCACTGGTGACAAGCAGCTTTACTGCATTTGTTTTGCTTGGGTCAAGTTCAAAGGCTGGAAGCAGCCTATGTGTATGCACAAAGATTGTCCTGGCAGCAACTATATGACCAATCCTCCAAGATTGCCCTGGACTCACCAGGAATTGAAAATTAATTTCTTGTCTTGGGACGGAGGCATCTTGAGGATTTCTTGGGGCTCTCTGTGTCTGGTGCTGTAAGCAAAAACCTGGAAGGAAAAGATCAGAGCAATGTGACAAAAAATTGTGCGTTTTTAAATTTTCTTTGACCACATGACTTAGTAGTTCTAAAAATATTGGAGATGGGGAGAAGAGGCTGTTTGACTTGACAGTGAAGAGTTGACTATCGGTCAGTTAAGAGCCTTTACACGTGCCATGCTGGAAGGTGATGTGCTGTGGGGAGAATGTTGGGCCACTAGAGGCAGGAGTGGGATTGCCAATTCCTCCCCCGAAATGACCATGAGTGTACTGGATTTGTGATCAATCTCCCGGCAGCTATTAAAAGCAGTCTGGGAAATTTTAAAATGATAACCCTGCGATTCCAATCTGTAATTCATGGTCCCTGGCTACAGTCCATTCATAAGCATTGATGATTGCATTCACATAGGGTTGCCAACTGTAACTAAATGTATTCCTGGAGGTTATATCATATGACTTAGCCCCATGCTCCAGCCATTAGTCGGCCAGCACATCCATCCTTGTGACGGACTGCCTTCCTACACCAATTGAAAAGCAAAGACACCCATTACCCAACTCATGATACTTGACAGTCAGCCAAACAGCCTCCCCTTCCCCCCCACCCCCATCCTCCCCAATTTCAATATTTTTATATCTGGTCAAGAGAAATGTTCAAAGAAAATGGAAAAAAAAATGTTTCAATGATTTTTCTCCAGGATTGCACACAGCAGAATCCTGGATATTGACCTTCAATTCCTGGAGACTCCAGGCCAATCCCGGAGGGTTGGCAACGCTACGTTCGCAGCATCTGCACCAGCGCAGCGCGATGACATAGAGGTGGCAAACATGACTGCACAGGTGTACTGTGCTCACAGACTTTTTTTTATTATTCATTCATGGGATGTGGGCATCATTGGCTAGGCCAGCATTTATTGCCCATCCCTAATTGTCCTTGTTTAGAGGACATTTAAGAGTCAACCACATTGCTGTGGGTCTGGAGTCACATGTAGGCCAGACCAGGTAAGGACAGCAGATTTCTTTCCCTAAAGGGCATTGGTGAAGCAGATGGGTTTTTCCTGACAATCAGCAATGGGTTTGTGGTTCCAGATTTTTATTGAACTCAAATTTCACCATCTGATGTGGTGGGATTTGAACCTGGATCCCCAGAGCATTACCCTGGGTCTCTGGAATACTAGTCCAGTGACAATACCACCACGTTTTTTTTTCCCCGCCGGCACTGTTTGAGTCTCAAGTCAACCCTTACATGTGGCTGAAAGCAAGTCCCAGGACTTGAGGTTAGAGATAGCCCTGCTGCTGATTAAAAAGGCCTAAGAGGGTCACTTGTCGTAAGACTGTGTAAGCAGTGAAGTTGCTGATCTAGCAACCTATTGTTTGTGAATTCATTCGGTTGAAAAAATGTTCGACTCGGTAACTTGTGGGGCACTAGGACTGTGGTGAAATGGCAGCAACTGAGCAGGAAATGATAACCCAGGCCCTGCTTAAAGCCTGGCTCTTTCCTGCACCCGTTAAGGTTATTCAACTCCAAAAAGACAGTGGACGGGAGTGTTGCCAATTTTCAGTGTTGTTTTGTTTGTTTTCTTCTAATCTTGGAACGTTGGATTCAACTTGCGTTAGAAGCTAGAATTAAACATTTTAAAGACCCGGAAGAGGTTGTTGCAGGAGAGGAAAAGGAGAAACCAGCCAAGGGGAGTGGGGTGAGATAGCAGGGTGGATGAGAAATTAGGCCAGTGAAGATATTTGCCCGCTCACATCACTCCGCTGGCTTTCTGTGACCTCACTTCCACCGACGTCTCCTGGAATATGTCCAGCCAGATTTGGCAACCGTAGCCGGGACCATGGGGCAAGGGTGGTTAGAGACTGGAGCTCAGGTGATGAAACCACCAAGAATACATTCAAGCAGAATTTTAAACCCTAGTGGTAAATCTGGGTGAAGGACGGTTCCCATTGAACCCACTTCACCTTTAACACCTCAATGATGAGGCCCTGAATTTCCTTCTACTTTACAACACATGCTGGGGTGCATGTTGTACCATTCATTGTTGGAGGAGTATTGCCCTTCCTCAATTTCTCATCTTACTAACAACGTTTTAACTTTGAAGCTCTAATATCTAAACTCTTACCAATGGTGCACAATTTACTCGGATCCAAATTGTCAACCCAGTTAATCATAAACCTGGAAAACGTTAAGTCTCTTTTGCATCAATGCAAACCTAGCTTGCTCATCTCTCCTCATGACCAACACCACAATATTAATGTGAATGAAGAAATAGATCCTGTTTCATTAGATTAGATCCTGTGACTTTATCAGTTTTGAAGATCATATTTCATAATTTCATCATCAAAATTTGGGGGCTGAAGGTTCATAATGACTGAATATAGTAAATTCTGTTTTTACCATGTGGATCACAGAGTTTTTGGGGAATATTTGCTGATCATATTTTGTAAGTGCATCCATCAGTTGCTCATAACTTAAATTTAGAAGACCCTATCACAAGCAGCCTCCATCCCTCTCATGGTAGGAATATGCTAACGACACAAAGGACTAAAAATTGTATAGCACCTTTAATTGAGCGAGCAGGTCGTGGCTAGTGACCAGCCTGTGCCAGTTCAGGTGGAGGTAAACTACATGCAGATTTGGTGTTGATGTCTCATTTACCTGATAATAGCACTGGACTGAGCAGTTCCTGTGCTACTGGTTGCCTCTATACTTAGCAAAGGTTGATCACCATTGCACTGATATCACGTGGTGCAGTTAGCCTTCTGTTCTTAACGGCAGTCTGTCCCTCTTAAAGGGAAGCTGCACTGAACAACAGGAGACTGCTGAATACTGTTGCTGCAATTCTATACATGGAAAATGGAACCCCAGGGCAGATAGGGAGCTCCAGGGTCATGGATGAGGCGCTGGTGTCTCTAGGTGTGAAGGTGGACAGGAGGAGAGAGCCATGGATCCACTGGGGATTAGGAGGCTCTCAGGAAGGTAGTGGGAACAGGTGGCCAGGGAGTGAACTCCCAGAGTTTGGACCCAAAGACCTGGAAGCAGTGCCATAAGCAGGTGCTCAAGGTCATTGAGTGCATCTTCACATATATTCTCTTAATCATTACTCTACTAACGTCTCACATTGGTCAAGACACCACATCTCCATCACTCATTCATCAACACATCCAGGCAATCAGGGCTCATGCCTAACACCCAGATACTCCACTTCACCCACCTACCAATGCTACTAGCCCAGACAGCCACCTCTCCCTTCTTCCACATACCTTTAGCTATTTAGCTTTGACAGGCATATCACCCAAATAGAGTACAACACAATCTCTAATATTCTTTCCTCTCTCTTGTGGGACAAGGTGGCATAGAGTAGAAGGGAGCAGACAGAGATTAAGGACAGCCTAGATCTCCTAGGCCCTATGGAGGTGATGGCTCTCAGCATCATGGGTCAGGTTGTGACAAAGCCTAGGCCATTATTGTTGACAGCATTGTGGATGATGGAATGTTACTGCCTCATGTCCCTTATCAACTCTCAGGACACCCTCATCCTGCTATCTGCACATGAGCAAGCTGCAGATGGTGTGACCATGAACTTCTTGCTTCCCACTGCATCTCCCCTTACATCAACCTTTCCTTCCTGAAGTTCTGCTTTCAGAAAGCCAAGAACTATTGCCAGGTTAATCACAGCAGCCCCAGAAAGAGGAAAGAGCAAAACCACGTAACTGAAGAAGCACCATCACTTTATCTGACACTTACAGCCATCAGTTCATACACTGGCATGGCAAGTAAGTTGGAGGCTAGTTGAGATATACGTGTGGTGAGTCACCAGGCACAAGTGAGCTGCAGGCAGGCCAGGGTAAAGGATGGTTCCTTTGTCAGCTCACAGAGGGTGAGGTCACAGATCAGTCCTGCTACTTGGAGCAGCAGAATTAGAGAGGCCCTTTGGCCCATCACGTCTGCACTGACACATGAGAAACACCTGACCTACCTACCTAATCCCATGTACCAGCACTTGGCCCACAGCCTTGAATGTTATGATGTGCCAAGTGCTCATCCAGGTACTTTTTAAAGGATGTGAGGCAACCCGCCTCCATCATCCTCCCAGGCAGTGCATTCCAGACTGTCACCACCTTCTGGGTAAAAAAGTTTATCCTCAATCCCCCCTAAACCTCCTGCCCTTCACCTTGAACTTTTGCCCTCTCATGACAGACCCTTCAACTAAGGGCAACAGCTGCTCCCTATCCACTCTGTCCATGCCCCTCATAATCTTGTACACCTCGATCAGGTAGCCCCTCAGTCTTCTGTGCTCCAATGAAAACAACCCAAGTCTATCCAACCTCTCTTCATAACTTAAATGTTTCATCCCAGGCAACATCCTGGTGAATCTCCTCTGCAGCCCCTCCAGTACAATCACATCCTTCCTATAAGGTGGTGACCAGAACTGCACACAGTACTCCAGCTGTGGCCTCACCAAGGTTCTATACAACTCCAACATGACCTCCCTACTTTTGTAATCAATGCCTCGATTGATAAAGGCATGTGTCCCATATGCCTTTTTCACCACCCTACTAACATGCCCCTCTGATCTATGGACACACTCGCCAAGGTCCCTTTGTTCCTCAGAACTTCCTCATGTCATGCCGTTCATTGAATACTTCCTTGTCAAATTACTCCTTCCAAAGTGTATCACCTCACACTTTTCAGGGTTAAATTCCATCTGCCACTTATCTGCCCATTTGACCATCCCGTCTATATCTTCCTGTAGCCCAAGACACTCAACCTCACTGTTAATCACCTGCAAATCTTTGTGTCATCTGCAAACTTACTAATCCTACCCCCCACATAGTCATCTATATCATTTATATAAATGACAAGTAATAGGGGACTGAGCACAGATCCCTGTGGTACGCTACTGGACCCTGGATTCCAGTCATTAAACCACCCTTCTGTCATCACCCTCTGTCTCCTACAAGTAAGCCAATTTTGAATCCACCTTATCAAGTTACCCTGTATCCCCTGTGCATTTGCCTTCTTTATAAATCTCCCATGTGGTACCTTGTCAAAGGCTTTGCTGAAATCCATATAAACTACATCAACTGCACTACCCTCATCTACACGCCTGGTCACCTTCTCAAAAAATTCAATCAAATTTGTTAGGCATGACCTCCCTCTGCCAAAGCCATGCTGACTATCCCTGATCAAACCTTGCCTCTCCAAGTGGTGATAGATACTCTCCTTCAGAACTTTCTTCAATAGTTTCCCTACCACTGAAGTGAGACTCACTGCCTGTAGTTCCTTGGCTTATCTCTACAACCCTTGTTAAATGGCGGAACCACATTAGCTGTTCTCCAGTCCTCTGGCACCTCCCTCGTGGCCAGAGAGGAATTAAAAATTTGGGTCAGAGCCCCTGCGATCTCCTCCCTTGCCTCCCTCAGCAGTCTGGGACACAAATCATCTGATCTGGAGATTTGTCCACTTTTAAGCCTGCCAATACCTCCAATACCTTGTCACTCCCTATATCAATTTGCTTAAGAACCTTGCAGTTTCTCTCCCCAAGTTCGATACCTTCATCCTCATTCTCTTGGGTGAAGACGGATGTGAAATATTCATTCAACACTCTAGCGATTCCTCTGACTCCACCCATAGATTGCCCCCTTGGTCCCTTAAGGGCCCTACTCTTTCCCTGGTTATCCTCTTCCCATTGATATACTTATAGAATATCTTGGGATTTTCCCTACTTTTATGAGCCAGAGCTTTCTCATATCCCCTCTTTGCTCTTCTAATTGATTTCTTAAGGTCCACCCAGCACTTTCTGTACTCCACTAATGCCTCTGCTGATTTGCTTCCCTTGTACCTGCTAAAAGCCTCTCTTTTCCTTCTCATCGTAACCTGAATATCTCTGGTCATCCATGGTTCTTTGGGCTTGTTACTCCTTCCTATCACCCTCGAGGGAACATGTTGAGCCTGTACCCTCCCCATTTCCTTTTTGAACATCCTCCACTGCTCCTCTGCAGATTTCCCCACAAGTAGCTGTTCCCAGTCTACCTTGGCCAGATCCAGCTGTATTTTACTAAAATCCACTCTCCCCCAATCCAAAACATTTTTTTGCAACTTGTCGATTTTTTTTTCCATAACAAACTTAAACTGTACCATGTTGTGGTCGCTAACACTAAAAGCATACAAAAGAATGTTGATGGGTATGCACACCCAGATTCTGGGTGCAGTGGCTGGCCTGCCAAGACAGCCTCCTGTCAGGTAGCATCGAGGAATCTGAACACAACTTGACAGAGAACATGGCACTGAGCTTGCAGTCTCCATAGCCTCTCCCACTCTTGCAGCTGAACACCTGATCTTTGGTGACTGCTGTATGATTTGTAAAATGGACATGCATGGTCCAAGTTTGGGGAATGGGCATATCAGCCATTGGCATTCTGACATCAGGATACACCAGTACAGCTGTTTCTGGTGCATGCAGGGAACTTTCTCAAGATGGTGGACCTTGACCAGGCGCAGCTGCTCACACAGTGCGCTGCCTCATCACCCCTGTATCCAAGACGGAGATCAGCTGGAGGTGGTGTTATGCAGATGAAATTCGCAACCAAAATATCTTAATGTTTGGAACCAAATTGCTTATTCCCACAAGTCACACACCTACAGCTCTTCAAGCCACTGTGCCATATTGTGTACCTGTAGAGCAGATGCAGTGTCATCTGATTTCTAGGTCATGCTGTTTTTTTAAGAAGTACATCGATTGAACTCTAGTTGGAATACAATGAAATGTTGGAATCATGGATGCAATTAGGGAATAATCTGTCAGGCTAGGCAGTAGAGACTAAACAATTAGATTGTTAAAAATGCTGTTGGATGAAAAGGTGGAAAAGGTAAGATTACGAGACAGATAAGCTTTGGTGTCAATTGCCTTTTTCTCAGTCTCAATGGTTTTGTCCTTTGATGCTCCAATGCTTTTACAGTAGTATCTGGAACCCTAGTGCATTAACACGTGATGAATTGAGATTGATTGCTCTTCAGCTTGTAATCGTTCATTCAGAATGAGTGACTTCAAGCTTTAGACCTGTCTTTATTGAGTTGAACCAGTTGGAAAAACACAGATTTGAGTTCAGTCAGACTCAGTTGGTTCAAAGCCAAATTCCAAACAGTGGGAGGCAAACAATAAACTCCCAGCTCATGTATCTCAAACATGATACTTCCATTGTCAGACTTCTGTTCCTCTCTTAATAATTTATCTCCTTCCATTTGTTCATCATCTATTTTATCCCTTTCTCTTCTTCTTACCTTTTTTTGCAGGCTATTCACTGACTCTTAAATTGGTGTTTCCGTACTAGTCACCTTCATTTGTTCTCTTTGTTATAGTCAGTTCTATAAAGGGACTCCTCACCTTCTTTTGCCAGGTCTCATGTCTCATTCCCAGCTGAATCAACATAGAGTTAATACTAGACTAAATACCACACAATACTAATTCAATCCGTTTTTAAACAAATTGTGTTTCATTGCAAACTTGGTATATATTTAATGCTTAACATTTGGAAATATTTGCCCTCATACTTTGGTCCAAAGCTTGAATAATTTTGTGGAGAGACAGTACTAATGAAATTAGCACTGAACCTGTTTTGTGGAAGCCTAGCTTATTTCTGCTGTCTTGCTGGGTGGTCCTGTTTAATGTTAGGAGATTGACATAAAAATGAAATGGTTGAGAGGCTTAGGCTAACCAATGTCAGTACAGGATCAATATTAATGATTGCAGGCTAACTAACTTCAGTACAGGGTCAATTTTAATAACTAAAGGCAAACCACCATCAGTACAGGATCAATACTAATGACTACGGGCTAATCACCATCAATACAGAATCAATGATAATAGGCTAATGACTGTCAGTATACAAGCTTTATTAATGACTACAGGCTAACCATCAGTACAGGAACAATAATGACTCTGGGCTAACCAACATCAGTGTGGGATCTTTATTAATAATTACAGACTTACCATCTTCAGTACAGGATTGATACTGAAGACTATAGGCTAATGACGGTCAGTACAGGATCAATATTAATGGCTACAGGCTAACCACTGTCAGTGCTGGGTCAATATTAATGACTAAAGGTTCATCATTGTCAGTACAGGATGAATGCTGAATCAGCACAGGCTCTATATTGAATCAGTACAGGCTCAATTTTTAATCATTACAGGCGGAATATTGAATCAGTACTGAAGAAGGACAGATTGAAAGAAGAATTAATATAGGTTCAAAACAGAATTACAGGCTCAGCCCATTCACCAACATAATGCTGAATCAATAGGGCTGAATTCTGAACTAATGCAGATTCCATACTAAATCAGTTCATGCTCAATTCTGAACCATTAGAAACTTAATGCTGAGTGAGTCAGGGTTCAACACTGAATCACCTGTATGAACTCAATTCTGAACCATTACAGATTCAGAGTTAAATCTGATCAGGGTCAATGCCAAATCATTATAGCTCAAAAGCTGGATCATTACAGCCTCAAAATTGACTCATTACAAACTCAAAGCTGAATCAGTACAAGCTGAAATCTGAATGGATATAAGTTTACCTGTAAGATTGAAGCACTATAAGATCAAAAGTGTACAAAGTTATTCAGTATTAATACAAGCTCAATACTAAAATGTCAATGCAGATATCATAAGGCTTAATACAGAATCACTACTGAACCAGTACAGACTCATTGCAGGTACATTACACGCTTAATACGGAATGAGTACAGCTTATATCGATACCGATTATACGCAAACTTAAAATTTTTCCAGTTTAAAACCGACCTAAACTGAAATAAAATGATTTTCTGTCCATTTTTTTGGTGCAAATACTTCCATTTATTGTTTTGTACAAGACATAGCACTTCACAAAATATATAACATTAAAATGTACATATTTTTGTAAAACAAAGAATAACGGGGCAAGCACCTGTAAGTTGTAAACTGCTCAGAGGCTTATTTCCTTGTATACTTTATCAAAGAGAGGGAGTTGGAGTCAGGACTTCCTGTGAGACTTCCTGCAGCACCACTGCTGTGGCAGGCTTGCTTTGTATGTTACTGCACACGTAGTATGTAATGGGCAAAGTCCAAGGAAACAAATTGTTTTCTATTATAGTTGTATTTTCATGTTTTTGCAGCACATATTAACTAGACTTCCATATAAAGTATAGATTGGAAGCTACTCTTATGAAGCCTGTAAACATTTTGATGCTTGCCTGCCATTAAGAAATGTGCCAAGCTCCACCTCATTTCCCTTTGGTGTGTAAGCCATAGTCAATATTCAGTGCTTACAGAAGTGATGGAAAGGTGTACATTTATCATGTACCATTGAACTTTTAGACCCTAGCACACCGATTTGCCAATTGTGATGAATAGCTGCAAGTACTGGATTGACATGCAAAGGATTCATTGCTGATCCAGTTGGCAATCAGTTTAATGCAATAGGTATTGGGTTCACTGGGAATGGTACACTGCCACCTGTGTCCTTCAGTGCTGCAGAACAAGTGTACAATGACCCAAAGATGCCTCTTAAAGTAATTGGAATGCTTTGTGTGAAGGTACGCAGGTTAATGTTCAAGGTATTCTATTTACTTTACAGCCCTTGGGTTAATGTATAAGGCATTGGGTTGACTGTGGCCCTCAAAGTAATGTATGAGGCATTTGATTAACTGTAAGGCCTTCAGGTTAATGTATGAGGCATTCAATTGACTTTAAGATCCTCAAGTTAACATATAAGGCATTGGGTTGACCATAAAGCCTTCAGGTTTAGATATGAGACATTCAGTAGACTGCAAGACACCCAAGTTAAGGTATGAGGCATTGGATTGACTGAAAGGCTCTTAGGTTAAAGTATAAGGCATTGGTTACCTGTAAGACCTTCAAGGTTAAGGTATAAGGCATTGAATTGAATTGATAGTAAGGCACTTAGGTTCAATGCAGCAAAAATGGACAAAATTGTTAGGCACTTAGGTAAATACTGCCGTTAATGGGCTAAATGTAAGGCACTAGGTTAATTGCTGCAGGTACTGACTGGATTGTTAGGTCAATACAGCAGTCATTTGCCTGTACTCTTAGATTTCTTTATCATCAAGAGGGGAGTGGAGAAATCCACAGTTCACTCACCCAACTTTCTGTGACAGATGAGGCACTATGTGAGCAGCAATCAGCTATAGGAGGATTGTGGTGTTTTTCTGTCAATGGTAATCAACTGACAGAGTGCTTCAGGCCCTGAAAGTGATGATCGCCCTGTTGGCTGATCATGGACAACCACTACATTCAAAGACATGGAGAAGTCTAGTTTGTTCTTCCATTTAACGGAAGGCTATCTATAAACAGGAATCCTGTAAGAAAATAAAAATATGTGGTGAAACAGAAGAGGAATTCCTCCCACTTTAATCCTTCTTTCTTGTACCAATTGGTTATTTATTTTCTGATTTTAAAAAATTCAATATCTGTTGTCATCCATCACTTGCATCAAAACTGAGTTGTTCAATGTGCTTCTCAGTGTGCACCTCTTCCCTCTTAAATATTTATGCTCAATGTTTTCTAAATCATTGACTCAGCAGCTGAATTGTACTGGACAAACAATAAATCTTCATATCCTGAAAGCTTAAATGTCAGATACCCAAATCCTCAAGAGCAGATAATAGGAAGAGAGGTTGGCACATGGGAGACATTTGAGATACCAGACACCTTGGGGGAAGGCAATGTGAGACAGAAAATCAATAAATAGCTCAGACATCACACAATGTAGTCCAGTTCTACATTGCTTCATTGTGTAGTGTTGAAGAATTCAAACTCAACTTCAGTGTGAATATTGTGTAATCTCCTTTTGTAGTGTGCGCATTACAGCTATCAAAATTAAGAGTTTCATAAGCGTTTCCTCAACAGTGTGATCTAATGTCTGGTAACACTGTCTAATGGATAAAAGAGCATTACCATCTGCTTGAGGACCATCTGAGCTGTGACAGGAGTCTTGAGGTCTAGACATTTAATCATGCATGTCAGAAATGAAAAGCTGTTGATTAAATGTTATTGGGAAAAGTAGAAAACATTTCTCAGGTGGTGTTTGAACTTGTACAGAGATAGTCCCCCAATACATGAATGTGCAAACTGTAGCCTACGGTCTAACACAGCCTTATTTTGTGTTTATGTTCCTTATTTTCTGGTGTGTCCTGTTTTAAATCTCTGGAGGTTTTTAGCATAAACTCTGGCGTTGTGAGACCAAGTAAGATACTGAACCCAGCAGTCTGTCTGGGAACTGCAGAAGCCTTCATAGATCTGATATCTGCATTGTACTCTATACCGTACTTAGGTACTGGAAGTGCATTCCACATTGTATCAATATAGTATTGGGTATCTACAATAGACTGTACAGTGTTCATGTTACTGGCATAGAATTGGGTACCTGTATTGTATTTTACACTCTGATGATGCTATTAGTGGTAATGGGAATCTGTGATGAGCTGTAGCCTATTGTCAAAGTTATTGGGTATCTGCAGTGTGGTCTACACTGTGCATGTTATTGGGTATCTGTAGTATGCTCTACACTGTGTGCGTATTATTAGGTGTCTACAATTTGCTCTACACTTTTATTGTTAACATTGGCTTGGATTTTGGGATTAGTAGCGAAGCAATAGTACTTGTCATTGACTTTAAAAAAAGCTGCCAATAAAGATCTCACGACCTCTACAGCATGGATTTCATCTCTACCAGGATTAGCTTAATTCTGGTGCCAATTCAAGAGGATTTCCAGGTGTCCAGCAACAGCGATATAAGCAAGCAGAGCAAATAGCCAATCACATTGAAGAATTCTCACAGACAGCAAATCTGGAAGTTAAAAGCACTAATGATGCTTCACTTTTAATCTTATTTTACAGAGAGTGAAATAAAGGTTGGGACATACACATGGCAGCAAGGTGGAAGCTGAAATATAAACAAACTTCCTAAAATATTTTAAAAATATATAGAAATTTTATCATTATGGAGAAATTTGATATTCACAAATATAAAATCTGTTTTTCAGGGCCAGAGAGGTTGTTTATTAGCTATTGTGAACTTTAAAAGCAGTTAAAGCTCAAACTGAGTTTAAGGGTTTTTACAGCAAGACAAAAGTTTTCAACAGTTCAATGATATCTCACTAATACGGTCTGAGGGAACTTCAACAGTACACCCTATGGAGAGGCATAGAATCACTGACAATAACTTCTGGATTTCTGTATTTAACTGCGTAAGTGTGGATGCCAGAAGCTGCTGTCAGTTTCAGAGGAGTAATGTTGGTGAATTCCAACAGTTTCACCATCTTTACTACTATAAAATCTAGGCCAGCAAGTTATTGGATATATGGAGAGTATTGATTATACTGTATTGATATTATCACAAAAATGGATCAGTTCATTTGGTACTTTAATACAGAGAGCAGAGCAGGTAATGGATACTACAGTAAACCCAAGAGTCAACTGGTTTTTGGTGATGTTCCTCTTGATGGTTCTGATGCTGCCAGGTTTCAACTTCTTCATAAGCTCAGAAACTCTTAAGTTGGAAATTTGCCTTTGACAGTCAATATAACAGGCCCATCAAACACCTTCACAACAATCAATTGAACAAGCATTCCCAGAATTCCTTTGTTAGGTTAATAAAATGGTTAAAAAAATCTTGCAAAGGGAACACAGTATGATATACATACCCAGGCGAGGTGATATATTTAGTAATAACTGAAGAAAATAGTCCTTTTTTAATAATAAAAATAGGTTCTATTTGTTATCTTACAATATATTTCCATTTCTTTTGGTCCACTATGAGAGTTAAAGGGTCCAATAGTTGTCACAGGTGCGTGCTGTTGTTAAGCCTTCACTTCCTGCTTCGGGTCCCTACAAGGAGCAACTCCCACAGCCGCAGTCAACAACCCGCTCCACGTCTTCCACAAATGAGGAGCCATCTGTACACTGGAAGACATATTTCCGTCGCTTGCTACGCAGTGGCACACAGCACTCTCCATTGCTACAGCTCCCCTTGCATTCCAGTCGGGGGACTTTAACTGTGGTCTGGCATGAGGCATAGCCTTGCTGCTTGCGGTAGACATCCCGGACCATTTCCTTTTGACAAAGGAGCTCTGCGGTACAAAAGAGAGAAGTCTGCAACCAGGTTGCATTTGTGTAGATGGTTTGCTTGACACAGGTAGATTAGTGAGGCCCAGGGATCATAATCTCAGGTTAAATAAAAGCAAGAACTAGGTTAGCTGTTAGGAGGTGGTTCTTTTCCCATAGGATACTGGACCTGTGGAAAAGGCTTGGGCATTGATTGCTGATTTTGCTCAAGTGAGAGCTGGGCCTGTTTCTTACTGGGGCTGAGATAACTTCATACAAAAAGGGGCAAGTTACCAGAATGATCAGAGCCAGCAAGGTCTCCTGGACTGGTTGCAATCATCTAAGGAATGGGAGAGGAGTTTTCCAGATTTTTATCCTGGTATTTTGTTTATAGGTGGTTTGTTCCAATTCTAATACCTTTTACAGTCAGCTTTGGTTATGGCAAAATTTCTAATTTATGTGCAGCTCACTACAAGCTCTGTCCCAACAGTGGCAATGGTGGATCCAAGGAATGGTGACAGGATTCCACTGCTCTTGTTAGACATTTTATATGCGCTTCAGAGCAGCAGATCAGGGTTTACCCATCAAAGTGCATCAGTTCTCTGGCCTAACTTAGAAGGACGAATCAGGAAATTCTTAAGGAGCCGCTCTACTGGGTCTCCGCACCCCTGCCATGATTTCCAACAGAATTGTCAACAGGCACCATTTACCAAATATAGGCAGGTGTATGCCGTTTGCACCTTATTGATGCCAGGCACAAGAGTTGCTAAATACGGTGAATCTGTCATTTAAATGTAATCCCCACATTTTTGGGGGCGGGGGGGGGGGGGGGGGGTTGGCGGCGGGTGGGGAATAGGTTTACTGGTGGTGGGAAAGTAACCTTCACTTTTTTTGGCTGCTCTCCACGCTATCACAGGAAAACTGGCCAGGGTGTTGTGCGGGTGGAACTCCTGCCATGTGAACATGCATCATTGATTCTGCTGGAGTAGAAGATCCCAGCTGCAGTCTCCTCCCTTTCAATGTTCAAGGAGGCCACTTTAAACATGGCCTGCAAGATTTCACGGTATAAGCTAAAGTTTAAATTTATGTTTCTATATATCTGTAACCATCTCACGTTGTGAATGCTAACTGAGCTCTATCTGAGTTTGGGATTTACCCACTAATGGATTAACTACAACAACCCTTTCCAAACCTGAGAGGCCATGGGATTCAAACAGAACCAAGGAGTAAGAATCATGAGGCCAGATGGAACTCTGGGCTTCATGAACTGGACTATTAGGTCTTGTTTAAACTGTAAGGGCAGTCATATGGAGACCCCTCATTACGACTGATACCTTTATTACATAGAATTTACAGCACAGAATGAGGCCATTTAGTCCAACATGTCTAAGTTGGGGTTTATATGCAGCATAAATGTCCTTTCATTCTACTTGATCTCATCCTATCAGCATATTCTTCTATTCCTTTCTCCTTTATGTATTTATCCATTTTCCCATTAAAAGCACCTATATTATTAATCTCAACTGTTCAATGTGGTAGGAACATTCTGCATTCTAACTGCTCTTTGAAGTATTTCCTGAATTTCTTATTGGATTTATCATTCACTCTCTTATATGTAGCCCTTTCTTTCTGGTCTTGTCTGCAAGTGGAAACATCTTCTCCACATTACCCTATCAAGCTCATTTGTAATTTTAAAGACCTCTATTACGCCACGTCTCAGCTTTCTCTTTCCTACAGAAAAGAGCACCAGATTGTTCACTCTTTCCTATAGTTATAACCTCTCAGTCCTGGTACCATCCTTGTAAATTTTGCCTTTTGACATATCTAAAGGGATCTGGACAAAATGAGATGAGTGGCAGGTGAATTTTTATAAGGATAAATACAAGGCAAATGTCATAGAATAACGTCTGTCAGCAAAGTCAGAAATGGTGATTAAGAACTGGGCACTGCCTAATGGTACGAATTCACTGACCCTGCACTTCCAATGGACTATCATCCTTAAAGTGCCTGGATTACAGGACTGGTCCTCTCCTTTTTTGAAGCTCTTCACAGGGATTGGGGCCCCACCAAATACCAGACCTTCTTCCCTTAATTACTGAGCCAATTTAAAGTCTAGTCAATCAAGTAATGGTTAATGAAATGAGGTTTTGGGATACATGTTTGCTGTTGCTTTGCAAATGTTAGTAGTAAAAAGCCAGCATTAACATAAGTTGGGGTTCAGATCAATTCACCAGAAAAGGGGAAAAATCGCGTGCCCTTCCCCATGGTGAGTTTGGTGTGCGGGTGGTGGGTGGGGACTCTGCCACCTTCCCGTCTCCGCCCCGATTAAGTCAGTGACGGGAAAGCCCGTGGACTGCTTTTCCACATCAGGGTCCCGGGGCTGGGGGCGGGGAGCTCGTTCTGAGACGCTCATTGCCTGATCGAGGGACCTGGCTTCAGGAAGGGGGAATCCTCGGAGAGACATCCCACTGCCCCAGCTGCCGAACCCCTCCCCAACGACCTCAACCACACCGTGATCCCCCTTCCTGCCATTACTCACCCATGCCTGGTTCCCTACTAAGTCCAAGGCTTTGGGTGGGTGACATACCAGCAGCAGCTACCACCTCGATAAGACCATAATAAGACATAGGAGCAGAAATTAGGTCATACAGCCCATTGAGTCTGCTCCGCCATTCAATCATGGCTGATAAGTTTCTCAACCCCATTCTCCCACCTTCTCCTAGTGACCTTTGATCTCCCTGGTGGTGCTGCTAAGTAAAGAGGCGCTATAGCCTTTGACTGGGGAAAGGCCCATCTCTTGCCTGTCAAGTGCCTGATTGGCACAAGATGAGGTGAGCTTTCTCAAGAAGAGGTGGCACGGGGTCTCGTTCACTCTCCAGCTAGTGATCAAGACCTTCCATTGCCTCCACAAGGTTCCAACCAAGATGAGCAGCTTTAAGATTCAAGACCATTTTTTGTCCTTACCTGTTTGGCAGGTTTCTCCTGTAAAGTTGGTATCACACTCACAGTACGGCTCCCCCTGCCCAGAGATCTTACAGCGGCCGTGGTCACACTTCAGATTCTGGCAGTTGTCCATCTGCTGGCCCTTGTCACACAGCCTGCCAACATAACCTTCCTTGCACGCGCAGCGGTATGTGGAATCAGACACTATACACGTCCCATGAACGCACCTGGAAAGGGACACAAGGAGAGTTACCAATGAAAAGCAAGGATCTCTGCACAAATATCTGGCAACATTCTCACATCTAACTAAAACTGATCTAATCAAGGGGTGATCGAGACCATAATGTTATTGTACTGACATAAAACATATGTACTGGAGATTCTCAATTGTAAGCTGGTCAGTACAGGGTATATGGATTGTGTTGAACCATCCCAGTGAACACTGCATCAGTTAGCTTACTGTCAACAGCAGGAAAAATGCTAGAATTTTTGATAAAAGATTCAGATGACAAACATCTAGAGATGAGAGTATAACTTAAAAAAACATGGATTTCTTCCTCCAAATAAAAGGTGTAGCTATGGGTACTCGTTGGGCCCGTTATGCCTGTCTCTTTATTGGGTATGTGGAACATTCCTTGTTCCAGTCCTACTCAGGCCCCCTCCCACAACTCTTTCTCTGGTACATCGGTGACTGCTTTGGTGCCGCTTCATGCTCTTGCCTGGATCTGGAAAAATTTATTAATTTTGCTTCCAATTTCCACCCCTCCATCATTCCTTGATCTCTCAGTCTCAATTTCTAGTGATAGACTGTCCACCAATATTCATTACAAGCCTACTGACTCCCACAGCTACCTCGACTACAGCTCCTCACACCCCACTTCCTGTAAGGAGTCCATCCCATTCTCTCAGTTCCTTCGCCTCTGTTGCATCTGTTCTGATGGTGCCACTTTCCAAAACAGTTCTTCTGACATGTCTCCCTTCTTCCTTAACTGAGGTTTTCCACCCACTTTGGTTGACAGAGCCCTCAATTGCGTCCGGCCCATCTCCCGCGCATCCACCCTCACACCTTCCTCTCCCTCCCAGAACCATGATAGGGTCCCCCTTGTCTTTACTTATCACACCACCAGCCTCCGCATTCAAAGGATCATCCTCCGCCATTACCGCCAACTCCAGCATGATGCCACCACCAAACACATTTTCCCTTCACCCCCCTGGCGGCATTCCGCAGGGATCGTTCCCTCCGGGACACCCTGGTCCACTCCTCCATCACCCCCTACACCTCAATCCCCTCCCATGGCACCTGCCCATGCAACCGCAGAAGGTGCCACACCTGTCCCTTTACTTCCCCCCCTCACCGTCCAAGGGCCCAAACACTCTTTTCAAGGTACTGCATTCGCTGCTCCCAACGCGGTCTCCTCTACATTGGAGAGACCAAACGCAGACTGGGTGACCGCTTTGCGGAACACCTTTGGTCTGTCCAAGCATGACCCAGACCTCCCTTTCGCTTGCCATTTCAACACAGCACCCTGGTCTCATGCCCACATGTCCATCCTCGGCCTGCTGCAATGTTCCAGTGAAACTCAATGCAAACTGGAGGAACAACACCTCATCTTCCGACTAGGCACTTTACAGTCTTCCAGACTTAATATTGAGTTCAACAATTTCAGATCATGAACTCTCTCTTCCATCCCCATCCCCTTTCCGATCCTGTTTTTCCAATAAATTATAATTTTTTTACAACTATATTTTTTCTTTTCCCTTCTATTTGTAAATTTATTTCAATCTATTATTTCATCTCCACCTTTTAGCCCATTTCGATTCCTTTCCCCCACCTCACCCCACCCACACTAGGGCCATCTGCCACTAGCTTGCTTCCCTTAATGTCCCCATTAGCACATCTTTTAGATAATATCACCACCCCTTTGTCCTTTTGTCTATGACATCTTTGGCAGTCTCTTCTTGGCCTCCACTGGCCCCCTATCAAGCTCTCCTGTCCACCCCCTTCTACCAACTTATATTTCATTTCATTTCTATATATCTTAGTTCTGATGAAGGGTCATATGGACTCGCAATGTCAACTGTATCTCTCTTCGCAGATGCTGTCAGACCTGCTGAGTTTTTCCAGGTATTTTTGTTTTTGTTCTGGATTTCTAAAAGGTAGGTCACGTTTAACCAAACTTGATGAATTCTTTCATTAAATAACAGCAAATAGGGACAAGAGCAGTGCAGGGAATGTGATATATATGAACTTTCAGAAGGCCTTTTATAACATGTCATACAAGAGGCTCATGTCAAAGGTCACAGCATATAGAGCTAGGGGCAGGTAGCAGAATGGATTGAAAAAGTTACAAAACAGAAAACTGAAGAGAATTATGAAGTTTCTCAGAATAGGGAATGGGATGTGGTGTCTCACAAAGATCCATGCTGAGACCACAATTTACATAGCTCAGAAAATGGAGGTATGGTATTAAAATATGCTAATGACAGGGAGCACCGCAATGAAATACAGGAAGACATAAAAAAGTTTTCAAAGTCAGAGTCAGTGGATATACAGCAAATGCAATATATTGAGGCATGAGGTGGTTTACCCTGGTGACAGGAATAAGGAGGCCACTTACTACTTGGAAGATGTAGTAATTATAGTTTTAAGGAATGTAGCGCCTGTAGCTTTAAAACGTATTGTGTTGTGTAGTATTACGTGACAGGGTGAACGAATCAGTTCTAAATGCGGGGAATCTTCCTCCCCCGTTATTTCATTTGCCTGGAAATAGAACCTGAGGCATTCCACATATTGACACCAATCCTCTATGGATGGTTCAAAGGGGTCAATCGTGCCAAAATGTGGCATATCTGGTGAGTATATCTTTCTTTTCTCCTTTTTGAACAAGATACTCACAGTTGTTGGGCAAAGGACAATGATGGATCTGTTGCCAGTTTGTTATGGACTTGATTTTCTGAACAGGTTTCTCATTAGAAAAATTGAACTTTATTTACAAGCTGCAGCAGCAGTTACATGCTTCCAGTAAGCTCCACAACTAGAGGAAGAACTCCACTCTAAGATTCCCTGCGCTCAAAGCTGATTCGTTCACACTATCAAGTGATACTATACAACATAATAAGTCTTAATGCTACAGTCACTACACTTACTACAGAAGGTAAGAAATTAAATGGGATGGAAGAGTTCTGTGAATACAGATATATAAATCTCTAAAAGTGGCAACAAAAGTTGATAAGGTCCTAAAGATTTCAAAGGGCTTTGTATTCTCAAGAAATAGAGTACAAAAGCAGAAGGGTAATGTTAGTCTGTTACTGAGTACTGAGCTGGTCTGGTTGCTTATTTCTGCTTTCTCCTCCAGCCCTGCAACCTGCTGAGCTATCCGCGCTCCTCCAGTTTTGGCCTCTTCAGCATCCTCGGTTTTGACCACTCCACCACTGGCAGTTGTGTCTTCAGCTGCCAAGGCCTTAAGCTCTGGAATTCCTTCCCTAAACCTCTCCGGCTCTCTTTCCTCATTTAAGACATGTCTTACGACCTTTGTCTTTGACCAAGATTTTGGAGGTCGGCTGTGATATCTCCTCGTGTGTTGAATTTTGTTGAATAATGATAATGTTCCAATTAAATGCTTTGGGTTGTTTCGTGATGTTGAAGGCGCAACCTTGTTGGTACAACAAAGGCGTTTAAGCATTGTAGAAAGTGCAGAAAAGATTTATTAGACTGTTACCAGGACTGAGAGGATGTAAATATCAGGAAAGATTGAGCATGCTAAGGCTCTTCTTTCTGGAAAAGAGAAGATGCCTGCATGACTTATGCCAGAAGAATGGATGGCTTGGGGACAGTGTCATTTTCCTCTTGAAAAGGGCAAGAGTCTGCCCACAGCAGATGGCGGTGTTGTCTGTCGATTTGCTTTTTCAAAAAAAAATTGATATATAATCCCCATCTGTTGGCCAAAGGTAGGAACTGCAATATTTTTTTTAAAAGAAATCTTTCTGAAGTGAAAAAAATACTTGAAACTGTCCTTACACTAAGGCCTGGGAAGCTAGCATACCAGCTCATATCTTCCCTATTTCAATGGGGAATTAATCCAAACCATTGTGTTACACTAGTATCCCAACTCCCTTATGAAAAGTTATCTCTTTGCACATCTGCAATGTGTGCATAAAATATATTACTTACTTGTTATTGGTACAGAGGTCACGGGTTTCCTGATCACACAGAGGCCCTGTCCAGCCAGCATGGCAGTCACATGTAATGCTGGACTGATCGACGGAGTGGCACACACCATGTTTGCAGATGTTGCAGGACCTACATCCTGGAGAGACGCCGAGGGGCATTTGTGACAAACTCCTGAAGTCTTGCAGCTCATTGTTGATTCGCACGTTGTGAATGCAGCCATGGAAGCCATTGAGATTCCGTTCAGGTCCCTGGCGGAGCCCTGCTACTCCTGAGACAGGGGGGATTCCTTTAATGACAAACAATTGGCACAATGAAAGAGGCGGAACTGAAGTCACCATTTGACCACTTTTAAACCAGATGTCCTTAGTTTAGGTGTCAGCCCTGGAGCAGTGGATAACATTATCAAGTTTGAGCCTGGAGAGCATGGGTTCAAATCCCTCACCAGAGACTTCAGCACTTAATCCAGGCTGGCACTTCAGTGCCATGTTGAGGGAGTGCCACTCTGTCAGAGGTGTGTGTTTCTGAGGAGACGTTAAGCTCTCTCACGTGGACTTCTCCAAAAAGAGCAGGACTTGTCCCCGGTGCCCTGGTCAATATCCATCAGCATTAAAAACAAATTACCCACTCATTATCTTGTTCCCTACATTAAGACAGTGATTAAACTTCAAAAGTACTTGATTGGTTATAAAGTGCTTTGGGATGTCCTGAGGACATGAATAGAATAAATAAATACAAGCTCTTTTTTTCTTGAGTGAGACTGTCCAGTTTGGAAGTGGGCAGACAATAATTATACGATTGGAAAAGAAGGTGTGGAAAGTGCCATTTTTAAATCTCAACAATAAGACAGGCCAATAGACAAAATCCTGCAAGAACAAAAAGAAACGCCAATTGTACTCGTGAAAAACAGAGCACTCACTCTTGTGTAGGTGAAATGAACTCTTGTCGTACTGGGTCACAAATGAACAGGCCATTGTATGCTGCACAACCGGATGGTTACGTGCAAGATTTTACCTGCATTCCTGGAGCAGAATCGGCACCAGTCAGATCCATTATGGGTAAAGAAGGAAAAGCAAAGTGAGAAGGATAGATGAGCAATACAGAGGAAGAAAGATCAGTACAGACAGGCAGTTATTGTGCTGTAGATTGTGTGCAAAGGATGAAAGAAGTGGCTGCAAGTTAGTTTTGGAACAGCAGGTTTCTGAATAGAAGCTTGAGAACACACTGAGCAATGAATGAGAGAGCAATGGACAATGAATGAGAGGGTATTGGACACAAAATGAAAAGATACTGAGTAGTAAATGAGAACACATTGAGCAAAGAATAACAACACACTGAGCAGCGGGTGAGAACACGCTGAGCAGCGGGTGAGAACACGCTGAGCAGCGGGTGAGAACACGCTGAGCAGCGGGTGAGAACACGCTGAGCAGCGGGTGAGAACACGCTGAGCAGCGGGTGAGAACACGCTGAGCAGCGGGTGAGAACACGCTGAGCAGCGGGTGACAACACGCTGAGCAGCCGCTGACAACACGCTGAGCAGCCGCTGACAACACGCTGAGCAGCGGGTGACAACACGCTGAGCAGCGGGTGACAACACGTTGAGCAGCGGGTGACAACACGCTGAGCAGCGGACGACAACACGCTGAGCAGCGGACGACAACACGCTGAGCAGCGGACGACAACACGCTGAGCAGCGGACGAGAACACGCTGAGCAGCGGACGAGAACACACTGAGAAATGGATGAGAACACACTGAGAATTGGATGAGAACACACTGAGCAGCAAATGAGAACACACTGAGCAGCAGATGAGGACACACTGAGCAGCGGATGAGGACACACTGAGCAGCGGATGAGGACACACTGAGCAGCGGATGAGGACACACTGAGCAGCGGATGAGGACACACTGAGCAGCGGATGAGGACACACTGAGCAGCGGATGAGGACACACTGAGCAGCGGATGAGGACACACTGAGCAGCGGATGAGAACAAACTGATCAGTGGATGAGAACACACTGATCAGTGCATGAGAACACACTGAGAATTGGATGAGAACACACTGAGAATTGGATGAGAACACACTGAGAATTAGATGAGAACACACTGAGAATTGGATGAGAACACACTGAGAATTGGATGAGAACACACTGAGCAGCGGATGAGAACACACTGAGCAGCGGATGAGAACACACTGAGCAGCGGATGAGAACACACTGAGCAGCGGATGAGAACACACTGAGCAGCGGATGAGAACACACTGAGAAGCGGATGAGAACACACTGAGCAGCAGATGAGAAGAAACTGAGCAGTGGATGAGAACACGTTGATCCATGAATGAGAACAAACTGAGCAGAGGACAAGAACAGTGATCAGCCAATGGGAATGCACTGAGCAGCGGATGAGAACACACTGAGCAGCGGATGAGGACACACTGAGCAACAGATGAGAACACACTGAGCAGCAGATGAGAACACACTGAGCAGCAGATGAGAACACACTGAGCAGCAGATGAGAACACACTGAGCAGCAGATCAGAACACACTGAGCAGCAGATGATGACACACTGAGCAGACGACAACAAACTGAGCAGCACATGAGCACACACTGAGCAGCGGATGAGAACACACTGAGCAGCGGATGAGAACACACTGAGCAGCGGATGAGAGCACACTGAGCAGCGGATGAGAGCACACTGAGCAGCGGATGAGAACACAGTGAGCAGCGGATGAGAACACACTGAGCAGCGGATGAGAACACACTGAGCAGCGGATGAGAACACACTGAGCAGCGGATGAGAACACACTGAGCAGCGGATGAGAACACACTGAGCAGCGGATGAGAACACACTGAGCAGCGGATGAGAACACACTGAGTAGCGGATGAGAACACACTGTGCAGCGGATGAGAACACACTGTGCAGCGGATGAGAACACACTGAGCAGCGGATGAGAACACACTGAGCAGCGGATGAGAACAAACTGAGCAGCGGATGAGAACACACTGAGCAGCGGATGAGAACACACTGAGCAGCGGATGAGAACAAACTGAGCAGCGGATGAGAAGAAACTGAGCAGCGGATGAGAACACACTGAGCAGCGGATGAGAACACACTGAGCAGCAGATGAGAACACACTGAGCAGCAGATGAGAACACACTGAGCAGCAGATGATGACACACTGAGCAGCAGATGATGACACACTGAGCAGCAGATGATGACACACTGAGCAGCAGATGATGACACACTGAGCAGCAGATGATGACACACTGAGCAGCAGATGATGACACACTGAGCAGCAGATGATGACACACTGAGCAGCAGATGATGACAAACTGAGCAGCAGATGATGACACACTGAGCAGCAGATGTTGACACACTGAGCATCGGATGAGAACACACTGAGCAGCGGATGAGGACACACTGAGCAGCGGATGAGGACACACTGAGCAGCGGATGAGGACACACTGAGAAGCGGATGAGGACACACTGAGCAGCGGATGAGGACACACTGAGCAGCGGATGAGGAGACACTGAGCAGCGGATGAGGAGACACTGAGCAGCGGATGAGGAGACACTGAGCAGCGGATGAGGAGACACTGAGCAGCGGATGAGGGCACACTGAGCAGCGGATGAGGGCACACTGAGCAGCGGATGAGGGCACACTGAGCAGCGGATGAGGGCACACTGAGCAGAGGATGAGGGCACACTGAGCAGCGGATGAGGACACACTGAGCAGCGGATGAGGACACACTGAGCAGCGGATGAGGACACACTGTGCAGCGGATGAGGACACACTGAGCAGCGGATGAGGACACACTGAGCAACGGATGAGGACACACTGAGCAGCGGATGAGGACACACTGAGCAGCGGATCAGGACACACTGAGCAGCGGATCAGGACACACTGAGCAGCGGATCAGGACACACTGAGCAGCGGATCAGGACACACTGAGCAGCGGATCAGGACACACTGAGCAGCGGATGAGGACACACTGAGCAGCGGATGAGGACACACTGAGCAGCGGATGAGGACACACTGAGCAGCGGATGAGGACACACTGAGCAGCGGATGAGGACACACTGAGCAGCGGATGAGGACACACTGAGCAGCGGATGAGGACACACTGAGCAGCGGATGAGGACACACTGAGCAGCGGATGAGGACACACTGAGCAGCGGATGAGGACACACTGAGCAGCGGATGAGGACACATTGAGCAGCGGATGAGGACACACTGAGCAGCGGATGAGGACACACTGTGCAGCGGATGAGGACACACTGTGCAGCGGATGAGGACACACTGTGCAGCGGATGAGGACACACTGAGCAGCGGATGAGGACACACTGAGCAGCGGATGAGGACACACTGAGCAGCGGATGAGGACACACTGAGCAGCGGATGAGGACACACTGAGCAGCGGATGAGGACACACTGAGCAGCGGATGAGGACACACTGAGCAGCGGATGAGGACACACTGAGCAGCGGATGAGGACACACTGAGCAGCGGATGAGAACACACTGAGCAGCGGATGAGAACACACTGTGCAACGGATGAGAACACACTGTGCAACGGATGAGAACACACTGAGCAGCGGATGAGCACACACTGATCAGTGGATGAGAACACACTGATCAGTGGATGAGAACACACTGAGAATTGGATGAGAACACACTGAGAATTGGATGAGAACACACTGAGCAGCAGATGATGACACACTGAGCAGCAGATGATGACACACTGAGCAGCAGATGATGACACACTGAGCAGCAGATGATGACACACTGAGCAGCAGATGATGACAAACTGAGCAGCAGATGATGACACACTGAGCAGCAGATGATGACAAACTAAGCAGCAGATGATGACACACTGAGCAGCAAATGTGAACACACTGAGCAGCAAATGTGAACACACTGAGCAGCAAATGTGAACACACTGAGCAGCAAATGTGAACACACTGAGCAGCAAATGTGAACACACTGAGCAGCGGATGAGGACACACTGAGCAGCGGATGAGAACACACTGAGCAGCGGATGAGAACACACTGAGCAGCGGATGAGGACACACTGAGCAGCGGATGAGGACACACTGAGCAGCGGATGAGGACACACTGAGCAGCGGATGAGGACACACTGAGCAGCGGATGAGGACACACTGAGCAGCGGATGAGGACACACTGAGCAGCGGATGAGGAGACACTGAGCAGCGGATGAGGAGATACTGAGCAGCGGGTGAGGAGACACTGAGCAGCGGGTGAGGAGACACTGAGCAGCGGGTGAGGAGACACTCAGCAGCGGGTGAGGACACACTCAGCAGCGGGTGAGGACACACAGCAGCGGGTGAGGACACACTCAGCAGCGGGTGAGGACACACTCAGCAGCGGGTGAGGACACACTCAGCAGCGGGTGAGGACACACTCAGCAGCGGGTGAGGACACACTCAGCAGCGGGTGAGGAGACACTGAGCAGCGGGTGAGGAGACACTCAGCAGCGGGTGAGGACACACTCAGCAGCGGGTGAGGACACACTCAGCAGCGGGTGAGGACACACTCAGCAGCGGGTGAGGCCACACTCAGCAGCGGGTGAGGACACACTCAGCAGCGGGTGAGGACACACTCAGCAGCGGGTGAGGACACACTCAGCAGCGGGTGAGGACACACTCAGCAGCGGGTGAGGACACACTGAGCAAAGGATGAGGACACACTGAGCAGCGGATGAGAACACACTGAGCAGGGGATGAGAACAAACCGAGCAGCAGATGAGAACACACTCAGCAGCAGATGAGAACACATTCAGCAGCAGATGAGAACACACTGAGCAGTGGTTGAGAACACGCTGAGCTATGAATGAAAAGAAACTAAACAGCGGATGAGAACACACCGTGCTATGAGAATAAACTGAGCAGCAGATGAGAACAAACCGAGCAGCAGATGAGAACACACTGAGCAGTGGTTGAGAACACGCTGAGCTACGAATCAAAAGAAACTAAACAGTGGAAGAGAACACACCGTGCTATGGATGAGAACACACCGTGCTATGGATGAGAACACAGTGAGCAGCGGATGAGAACACAGTGAGCAGCGGATGAGAACACAGTGAACAGCGGATGAGAACACAGTGAGCAGCGGATGAGAACACAGTGAGCAGCGGATGAGAACACACTGAGCAGCGGATGAGAACACACTGAGCAGCGGATGAGAACACACTGAGCAGCGGATGAGAACACACTGAGCAGCGGATGAGAACACACTGAGCAGAGGATGAGAACACACTGAGCAGCGGATAAGAACACACTGAGCAGCGGATGAGAACACACTGAGCAGAGGATGAGAACACAGTGAGCAGCGGAGGAGAACACAGTGAGCAGCGGATGAGAACACACTGAGCAGCGGATGAGAACACACTGAGCAGCGGATGAGAACACACTGAGCAGCGGATGAGAACACACTGAGCAGCGGATGAGAACACACTGAGCAGCGGATGAGAACACCCTGATCAGTGGATGAGAACACACTGATCAGTGGATGAGTACACACTGAGAAATGGATGAGAACACACTGAGCAGCGGATGAGAACACACTGAGCAGCGGATGAGAACACACTGAGAAATGGATGAGAACACACTGAGCAGCGGATGAGAACACACTGAACAGCGGATGAGAACACACTGAGCAGCGGATGAGAACAAACTGATCAATGGATGAGAACACACTGAGAAATGGATGAGAGCTCACTGAGAAATGGATGAGAACACAGTGAGCAGCGGATGAGAACACACTGAGAAATGGATGAGAACACACTGAGCAGCGGATGAGAACACACTGAGCAGCGGATGAGAACACACTGAGCAGCGGATGAGAACACACTGAGAAATGGATGAGAGCTCACTGAGAAATGGATGAGAACACAGTGAGCAGCGGATGAGAACACACTGAGCAGCGGATGAGAACACACTGAGCAGCAGATGAGAACACACTGAGCAGCAGATGATGACACACTGAGCAGACGACAACAAACTGAGCAGCACATGAGCACACACTGAGCAGCGGATGAGAACACACTGTGCAGCGGATGAGAACACACTGAGCAGCGGATGAGAACACACTGAGCAGCGGATGAGAACAGACTGAGCAGCAGATGAGAACACACTGAGCAGCGGATGAGAACAAACTGAGCAGCGGATGAGAAGAAACTGAGCAGCAGATGAGAACACACTGAGCAGCAGATGAGAACACACTGAGCAGCAGATGAGAACACACTGAGCAGCAGATGAGAACACACTGAGCAGCAGATGATGACACACTGAGCAGCAGATGATGACACACTGAGCAGCAGATGATGACAAACTGAGCAGCAGATGATGACAAACTGAGCAGCAGATGATGACACACTGAGCAGCAGATGTTGACACACTGAGCATCGGATGAGAACACACTGAGCAGCGGATGAGGACACACTGAGCAGCGGATGAGGACACGCTGAGAAGCGGATGAGGACACACTGAGAAGCGGATGAGGACACACTGAGCAGCGGATGAGGACACACTGAGCAGCGGATGAGGAGACACTGAGCAGCGGATGAGGAGACACTGAGCAGCGGATGAGGAGACACTGAGCAGCGGATGAGGAGACACTGAGCAGCGGATGAGGACACACTGAGCAGCGGATGAGGAGATACTGAGCAGCGGGTGAGGAGACACTGAGCAGCGGGTGAGGAGACACTCAGCAGCGGGTGAGGAGACACTCAGCAGCGGGTGAGGACACACTCAGCAGCGGGTGAGGACACACTCAGCAGCGGGTGAGGACACACTCAGCAGCGGGTGAGGACACACTCAGCAGCGGGTGAGGACACACTCAGCAGCGGGTGAGGACACACTCAGCAGCGGGTGAGGACACACTCAGCAGCGGGTGAGGACACACTCAGCAGCGGGTGAGGACACACTCAGCAGCGGGTGAGGACACACTCAGCAGCGGGTGAGGACACACTCAGCAGCGGGTGAGGACACACTCAGCAGCGGGTGAGGACACACTCAGCAGCGGGTGAGGACACACTGAGCAAAGGATGAGGACACACTGAGCAGCGGATGAGAACACACTGAGCAGGGGATGAGAACAAACCGAGCAGCAGATGAGAACACACTCAGCAGCAGATGAGAACACATTCAGCAGCAGATGAGAACACACTGAGCAATGGTTGAGAACACGCTGAGCTATGAATGAAAAGAAACTAAACAGCGGATGAGAACACACCGTGCTATGAGAATAAACTGAGCAGCAGATGAGAACAAACCGAGCAGCAGATGAGAACACACTGAGCAGTGGTTGAGAACACGCTGAGCTACGAATCAAAAGAAACTAAACAGTGGAAGAGAACACACCGTGCTATGGATGAGAACACAGTGAGCAGCGGATGAGAACACAGTGAGCAGCGGATGAGAACACAGTGAGCAGCGGATGAGAACACAGTGAGCAGCGGATGAGAACACAGTGAGCAGCAGATGAGAACACAGTGAGCAGCGGATGAGAACACAGTGAGCAGCGGATGAGAACACACTGAGCAGCGGATGAGAACACACTGAGCAGCAGATGAGAACACACTGAGCAGCGGATGAGAACACACTGAGCAGCGGATGAGAACACACTGAGCAGCGGATGAGAACACACTGAGCAGAGGATGAGAACACAGTGAGCAGCGGAGGAGAACACAGTGAGCAGCGGATGAGAACACACTGAGCAGCAGATGAGAACACACTGAGCAGCAGATGATGACACACTGAGCAGCAGATGATGACACACTGAGCAGCAGATGATGACAAACTGAGCAGCAGATGATGACAAACTGAGCAGCAGATGATGACACACTGAGCAGCAGATGTTGACACACTGAGCATCGGATGAGAACACACTGAGCAGCGGATGAGGACACACTGAGCAGCGGATGAGGACACACTGAGAAGCGGATGAGGACACACTGAGAAGCGGATGAGGACACACTGAGCAGCGGATGAGGACACACTGAGCAGCGGATGAGGAGACACTGAGCAGCGGATGAGGAGACACTGAGCAGCGGATGAGGAGACACTGAGCAGCGGATGAGGAGACACTGAGCAGCGGATGAGGACACACTGAGCAGCGGATGAGGAGATACTGAGCAGCGGGTGAGGAGACACTGAGCAGCGGGTGAGGAGACACTGAGCAGCGGGTGAGGAGACACTCAGCAGCGGGTGAGGAGACACTCAGCAGCGGGTGAGGAGACACTCAGCAGCGGGTGAGGAGACACTCAGCAGCGGGTGAGGAGACACTCAGCAGCGGGTGAGGACACACTCAGCAGCGGGTGAGGACACACTCAGCAGCGGGTGAGGACACACTCAGCAGCGGGTGAGGACACACTCAGCAGCGGGTGAGGACACACTCAGCAGCGGGTGAGGACACACTCAGCAGCGGGTGAGGACACACTCAGCAGCGGGTGAGGACACACTCAGCAGCGGGTGAGGACACACTCAGCAGCGGGTGAGGACACACTCAGCAGCGGGTGAGGACACACTCAGCAGTGGGTGAGGACACACTCAGCAGCGGGTGAGGACACACTGAGCAAAGGATGAGGACACACTGAGCAGCGGATGAGAACACACTGAGCAGGGGATGAGAACAAACCGAGCAGCAGATGAGAACACACTCAGCAGCAGATGAGAACACATTCAGCAGCAGATGAGAACACATTCAGCAGCAGATGAGAACACACTGAGCAGTGGTTGAGAACACGCTGAGCTATGAATGAAAAGAAACTAAACAGCGGATGAGAACACACCGTGCTATGAGAATAAACTGAGCAGCAGATGAGAACAAACCGAGCAGCAGATGAGAACACACTGAGCAGTGGTTGAGAACACGCTGAGCTACGAATCAAAAGAAACTAAACAGTGGAAGAGAACACACCGTGCTATGGATGAGAACACAGTGAGCAGCGGATGAGAACACAGTGAGCAGCGGATGAGAACACAGTGAGCAGCGGATGAGAACACAGTGAGCAGCGGATGAGAACACACTGAGCAGCGGATGAGAACACACTGAGCAGCGGATGAGAACACACTGAGCAGCGGATGAGAACACACTGAGCAGCGGATGAGAACACACTGAGCAGCGGATGAGAACACACTGAGCAGCGGAGGAGAACACAGTGAGCAGCGGAGGAGAACACACTGAGCAGCGGATGAGAACACACTGAGCAGCGGATGAGAACACACTGGGCAGCGGATGAGAACACACTGAGCAGCGGATGAGAACACACTGAGCAGCGGATGAGAACACCCTGATCAGTGGATGAGAACACACTGATCAGTGGATGAGTACACACTGAGAAATGGATGAGAACACACTGAGCAGCGGATGAGAACACACTGAGCAGCGGATGAGAACACACTGAGAAATGGATGAGAACACACTGAGCAGCGGATGAGAACACACTGAGCAGCGGATGAGAACACACTGAGCAGCGGATGAGAACAAACTGATCAATGGATGAGAACACACTGAGAAATGGCTGAGAGCTCACTGAGAAATGGATGAGAACACAGTGAGCAGCGGATGAGAACACACTGAGCAGCGGATGAGAACACACTGAGAAATGGATGAGAACACACTGAGCAGCGGATGAGAACACACTGAGCAGCGGATGAGAACACACTGAGCAGCGGATGAGAACACACTGAGAAATGGATGAGAGCTCACTGAGAAATGGATGAGAACACAGTGAGCAGCGGATGAGAACACACTGAGCAGCAGATGAGAACACACTGAGCAGCAGATGAGAACAAACTGTGCAACGGATGAGAACACACTGAGCAGCAGATGAAAAGGAACTGAGCATTGGATCAGAATTCACTGTGCAGTGGATGAGAACACACTGTGCAGTGGATGAGGACACACTGAGCAGCGGATGAGAACACATTGAGCAGCGCATAAGAACACACTGTGCAGTAGATGAGAACACACTGAGCAGCAGATGAAAATTCACTGCACAGTGGAAGAGAACACACTGAGCAGTGGAAGAGAACACACTGAGCAGCGGATGAGAACACACAGAGCAGCGGCTGAGAACACACTGAGCAGCGGCTGAGAACCCACTGAGCAGCAGATGAGAAGAAACTGAGCAGTGGATGAGAACACGTTGATCCATGAATGAGAACAAACTGAGCAGAGGACAAGAAGAGTGATCAGCGAATGGGAATGCACTGAGCAGCGGATGAGGACACACTGAGCAGCGGATGAGGACACACTGAGCAGCGGATGAGGACACACTGAGCAGCGGATGAGGACACACTGAGCAGCGGATCAGGACACACTGAGCAGCGGATCAGGACACACTCAGCAGCGGATGAGGACACACTCAGCAGCGGATGAGGACACACTGAGCAGCGGATGAGGACACACTGGGCAGCGGACGAGGACACACTGGGCAGCGGATGAGGACACACTGAGCAGCGGATGAGGACACACTGAGCAGCGGATGAGGACACACTGAGCAGCGGATGAGAACACACTGAGCAGTGGATGAGAACACACTGAGCAGTGGATGAGAACACACTGAGCAGTGGATGAAAACTCACTGCACAGTGGATGAAAACTCACTGCACAGTGGATGAGAACACACTGAACAGCGGAAGAGAACACACTGAGCAGTGGAAGAGAACACACTGAGCAGTGGAAGAGAACACTCTGAGCAGTGGAAGAGAACAGTCTGAGCAGTGGAAGAGAACAGTCTGAGCAGTGGAAGAGAACACTCTGAGCAGTGGAAGAGAACACTCTGAGCAGTGGAAGAGAACACTCTGAGCAGTGGAAGAGAACACTCTGAGCAGTGGAAGAGAACACTCTGAGCAGCGGAAGAGAACACTCTGAGCAGTGGAAGAGAACACTCTGAGCAGCGGAAGAGAACACACTGAGCAGTGGATGAGAACATACTGGGTTACGATTCAGAAAAAACTGGGAAGCAAATGAGAACACATTGATCTATGCTGAGCTATGAATGAGAACAAACTGGGCCGTGGATGAGAACACATTGATCTATGAATGAGAACAAACTGAGCATTGGACAAGAACACTCATCAGCCAATAGGAACGCACTGAGCAGCAGATGAGAACACACTGAGCAGCAGATGAGAACACACTGAGCAGCAGATGAGAACACACTGAGCAGCAGATGAGAACACACTGAGCAGCAGATGAGAACACACTGAGCAGGAGAAGAGAACACACTGAGCAGCGGATGAGAACACACTGAGCAGCGGATGAGAACACACTGAGCAGCGGATGAGAACACACTGAGCAGCGGATGAGAACACACTGAGCAGCGGATGAGAACACACTGAGCAGCGGATGAGAACACACTGAGCAGCGGATGAGAACACACTGAGCAGCGGATGAGAACACACTGAGCAGCGGATGAGAACACACTGAGCAGCGGATGAGAACACACTGAGCAGCAGATGAGAACACACTGAGCAGATGAGAACACACTGAGCAGCGGATGAGAACACACTGAGCAGCGGATGAGAACACACCGAGCAGCGGATGAGAACACACTGAGCAGCGGATGAGAACACACTGAGCAGCGGATGAGAACACACTGAGCAGCGGATGAGAACACACTGAGCAGCGGATGAGAACACACTGAGCAGCGGATGAGAACACACTGAGCATCGCATGAGAACACACAGAGCAGCGGATGAGAACACACTGAGCAGCGGATGCAAACACACTGAGCAGAGGATGCGAACACACTGAGCAGCGGATGCGAACACACTGAGCAGCGGATGAGAACACACTGAGCAGCGGATGAGAACACACTGAGCAGCGGCTGAGAACACACTGAGCAGCGGCTGAGAACACACTGAGCAGCGGCTGAGAACACACTGAGCAGCGGCTGAGAACACACTGAGCAGCAGATGAGAAGAAACTGAGCAGTGGATGAGAACACGTTGATCCATGAATGAGAACAAACTGAGCAGAGGACAAGAAGAGTGATCAGCCAATGGGAATGCACTGAGCAGCGGATGAGGACACACTAAGCAGCGGATGAGGACACACTGAGCAGCGGATGAGGACACACTGAGCAGCGGATGAGGACACACTGAGCAGCGGATGAGGACACACTGAGCAGCGGATCAGGACACACTGAGCAACGGATGAGGACACACTGAGCAGCGGATGAGGACACACTGGGCAGCGGATGAGGACACACTGGGCAGCGGATGAGGACACACTGGGCAGCGGATGAGGACACACTGGGCAGCGGATGAGGACACACTGAGCAGCGGATGAGGACACACTGAGCAGCGGATGAGGACACACTGAGCAGCGGATGAGGACACACTGAGCAGCGGATGAGGACACACTGAGCAGCGGATGAGAACACACTGAGCAGCGGATGAGAACAAACCGAGCAACGGATGAGAACAAACCGAGCAGCAGATGAGAACACACTCAGCAGCAGATGAGAACACACTGAGCAGTGGTTGAGAACATGCTGAGCTACGAATGAAAAGAAACTAAACAGCGGATGAGAACACACCGTGCTATGAGAACAAACCGAGCAGCAGATGAGAACAAACCGAGCAGCAGATGAGAACACACTAAGCAGCAGATGAGAACACACTGAGCAGTGGTTGAGGACACGCTGAGCTATGAATGAAAAGAAACTAAACAGTGGATGAGAACACACCGTGCTATGGATGAGAACACAGTGAGCAGCGGATGAGAACACAGTGAGCGGCGGATGAGAAAACAGTGAGCGGCGGATGGGAACACAGTGAGCTGTGGATGGGAACACAGTGAGCGGCGGATGGGAACACAGTGAGCGGCGGATGGGAACACAGTGAGCGGCGGATGAGGTCACACTGAGCAGCGGATGAGGACACACTGAGCAGCGGATGAGGACACACTGAGCAGCGGATGAGGACACACTGAGCAGCGGATGAGGACACACTGAGCAGCGGATGAGGACACACTGAGCAGCGGATGAGAACACACTGAGCAGCGGATGAGAACACATGGAGCAGCAGATGAGGACACACTGAGCAGCGGATGAGAACAAACCGAGCAGCAGATGAGAACACACTCAGCAGCAGATGAGAACACACTGATCAGAGGATGCGAAAACACTGAGCAGTGGATGAGAACAGACTGAGCAGCAGAAGTGAAGACAGTGAGCAGAGGATGAGAACACACTGAGCAGCGGATGTGAAGACACTGAGCTATGAATGAGAACACACTGAGCAGCAGATGAGAACACACTGAGCAGCGGATGAGAACACACTGAGCAGCGGATGAGAACACACTGAGCAGCGGATGAGAACACACTGAGCAGCGGATGAGGACACACTGAGCAGCGGATGAGGACACACTGAGCAGCGGATGAGGACACACTGAGCAGCGGATGAGGACACACTGAGCAGCGGATTAGAACACACTGAGCAGCGGATGCAAACACACTGAGCAGCGGATGCAAACACACTGAGCAGCGGATGCGAACACACTGAGCAGCGGATGAGAACACACTCAGCAGCGGCTGAGAACACACTGAGCAGCGGCTGAGAACACACTGAGCAGCGGCTGAGAACACACTGAGCAGCGGCTGAGAACACACTGAGCAGCGGCTGAGAACACACTGAGCAGTGGCTGAGAACACACTGAGCAGCAGATGAGAAGAAACTGAGCAGTGGATGAGAACACGTTGATCCATGAATGAGAACAAACTGAGCAGAGGACAAGAAGAGTGATCAGCCAATGGGAATGCACTGAGCAGCGGATGAGGACACACTGAGCAGCGGATGAGGACACACTGAGCAGCGGATGAGGACACACTGAGCAGCGGATGAGGACACACTGAGCAGCGGATGAGGACACACTGAGCAGCGGATCAGGACACACTGAGCAGCGGATGAGGACACACTGAGCAGCGGATCAGGACACACTGAGCAGCGGATGAGGAGACACTGAGCAGCGGATGAGGACACACTGAGCAGCGGATGAGGACACACTGGGCAGCGGATGAGGACACACTGGGCAGCGGATGAGGACACACTGAGCAGCGGATGAGGACACACTGAGCAGCGGATGAGGACACACTGAGCAGCGGATGAGGACACACTGAGCAGCGGATGAGAACACACTGAGCAGCGGATGAGAACACACTGAGCAGCGGATGAGAACAAACCAAGCAACGGATGAGAACAAACCGAGCAGCAGATGAGAACAAACCGAGCAGCAGATGAGAACACACTCAGCAGCAGATGAGAACACACTGAGCAGTGGCTGAGAACACGCTGAGCTACGAATGAAAAGAAACTAAACAGCGGATGAGAACACACCGTGCTATGAGAACAAACCGAGCAGCAGATGAGAACAAACCGAGCAGCAGATGAGAACACACTCAGCAGCAGATGAGAACACACTGAGCAGTGGTTGAGGACACGCTGAGCTATGAATGAAAAGAAACTAAACAGTGGATGAGAACACACCGTGCTATGGATGAGAACACAGTGAGCGGCGGATGAGAACACAGTGAGCGGCGGATGGGAACACAGTGAGCGGCGGATGGGAACACAGTGAGCGGCGGATGGGAACACAGTGAGCGGCGGATGGGAACACAGTGAGCGGCGGATGGGAACACAGTGAGCGGCGGATGGGAACACAGTGAGCGGCGGATGGGAACACAGTGAGCAGCGGATGAGGACACAGTGAGCAGCAGATGAGCACACACTGAGCAGCAGATGAGCACACACTGAGCAGCAGATGAGGACACACTGAGCAGCGGATGAGGACACACTGAGCAGCGGATGAGGACACACTGAGCAGCGGATGAGGTCACACTGAGCAGCGGATGAGGTCACACTGAGCAGCGGATGAGGTCACACTGAGCAGCGGATGAGGACACACTGAGCAGCGGATGAGGACACACTGAGCAGCGGATGAGGACACACTGAGCAGCGGATGAGGTCACACTGAGCAGCGGATGAGGACACACTGAGCAGCGGATGAGGACACACTGAGCAGCGGATGAGGACACACTGAGCAGCGGATGAGGACACACTGAGCAGCGGATGAGGACACACTGAGCAGCGGATGAGGACACACAGCAGCGGATGAGGACACACTGAGCAGCGGATGAGAACACATGGAGCAGCAGATGAGGACACACTGAGCAGCGGATGAGAACAAACCGAGCAGCAGATGAGAACACACTCAGCAGCAGATGAGAACACACTGATCAGAGGATGCGAAAACACTGAGCAGTGGATGAGAACAGACTGAGCAGCAGAAGTGAAGACAGTGAGCAGAGGATGACAACACACTGAGCAGCGGATGTGAAGACACTGAGCTATGAATGAGAACACACTGAGCAGCAGATGAGAACACACTGAGCAGCGGATGAGAACACACTGAGCAGCGGATGAGAACACACTGAGCAGCGGATGAGAACACACTGAGCAGCGGATGAGAACACACTGAGCAGCGGATGAGAACACACTGAGCAGCGGATGAGAACACACTGAGCAGCGGATGAGGACACACTGAGCAGCGGATGAGGACACACTGAGCAGCGGATGAGAACACACTGAGCAGCGGATTAGAACACACTGAGCAGCGGATGCAAACACACTGAGCAGCGGATGCGAACACACTGAGCAGCGGATGCGAACACACTGAGCAGCGGAAGAGAACACACTGAGCAGCGGCTGAGAACACACTGAGCAGCGGCTGAGAACACACTGAGCAGCGGCTGAGAACACACTGAGCAGCGGCTGAGAACACACTGAGCAGCGGCTGAGAACACACTGAGCAGCGGATGAGGACACACTGAGCAGCTGATGAGGACACACTGAGCAGCGGATGAGGACACACTGAGCAGCGGATGAGGACACACTGAGCAGCGGATGAGGACACACTGAGCAGCGGATCAGGACACACTGAGCAGCGGAGGAGGACACACTGAGCAGCGGATCAGGACACACTGAGCAGCGGATGAGGACACACTGAGCAGCGGATGAGGACACACTGAGCAGCGGATGAGGACACACTGGGCAGCGGATGAGGACACACTGGGCAGCGGATGAGGACACACTGGGCAGCGGATGAGGACACACTGAGCAGCGGATGAGGACACACTGAGCAGCGGATGAGGACACACTGAGCAGCGGATGAGAACACACTGAGCAGCGGATGAGAACACACTGAGCAGCGGATGAGAACAAACCGAGCAACGGATGAGAACAAACCGAGCAGCAGATGAGAACAAACCGAGCAGCAGATGAGAACACACTCAGCAGCAGATGAGAACACACTGAGCAGTGGTTGAGAACACGCTGAGCTACGAATGAAAAGAAACTAAACAGCGGATGAGAACACACCGTGCTATGAGAACAAACCGAGCAGCAGATGAGAACAAACCGAGCAGCAGATGAGAACACACTCAGCAGCAGATGAGAACACACTGAGCAGTGGTTGAGGACACGCTGAGCTATGAATGAAAAGAAACTAAACAGTGGATGAGAACACACCGTGCTATGGATGAGAACACAGTGAGCAGCGGATGAGAACACAGTGAGCGGCGGATGGGAACACAGTGAGCGGCGGATGGGAACACAGTGAGCGGCGGATGGGAACACATTGAGCGGCGGATGGGAACACAGTGAGCGGCGGATGGGAACACAGTGAGCGGCGGATGGGAACACAGTGAGCGGCGGATGGGAACACAGTGAGCGGCGGATGGGAACACAGTGAGCAGCGGATGAGGACACAGTGAGCAGCGGATGAGCACACACTGAGCAGCAGATGAGCACACACTGAGCAGCGGATGAGGACACACTGAGCAGCGGATGAGGACACACTGAGCAGCGGATGAGGACACACTGAGCAGCGGATGAGGTCACACTGAGCAGCGGATGAGGTCACACTGAGCAGTGGATGAGGAAAAACTGAGCAGCGGATGAGGACACACTGAGCAGCGGATGAGGACACACTGAGCAGCGGATGAGGACACACTGAGCTATGAATGAGAACACACTGAGCTATGAATGAGAACACACTGAGCTATGAATGAGAACACACTGAGCAGTGGATGAGAACACACTGAGCAGCGGATGAGAACACACTGAGCAGCGGATGAGAACACACTGAGCAGCGGATGAGGACACACTGAGCAGCGGATGAGGACACACTGAGCAGCGGATGAGGACACACTGAGCAGCTGATGAGGACACACTGAGCAGCGGATGAGGACACACTGAGCAGCGGATGAGGACACACTGAGCAGCGGATGAGGACACACTGAGCAGCGGATGAGGACACACTGAGCAGCGGATGAGGACACACTGAGCAGCGGATGAGGACACACTGAGCAGCGGATGAGGACACACTGAGCAGCGGATGAGAACAAACCGAGCAGCAGATGAGAACACACTCAGCAGCAGATGAGAACACACTGATCAGAGGATGCGAAAACACTGAGCAGTGGATGAGAACAGACTGAGCAGCAGAAGTGAAGACAGTGAGCAGAGGATGAGAACACACTGAGCAGCGGATGTGAAGACACTGAGCTATGAATGAGAACACACTGAGCAGCGGATGAGGACACACTGAGCAGCGGATGAGAACACACTGAGCAGCGGATGAGAACACACTGAGCAGCGGATGAGAACAAACCGAGCAACGGATGAGAACAAACCGAGCAGCAGATGAGAACAAACCGAGCAGCAGATGAGAACACACTCAGCAGCAGATGAGAACACACTGAGCAGTGGTTGAGAACACGCTGAGCTACGAATGAAAAGAAACTAAACAGCGGATGAGAACACACCGTGCTATGAGAACAAACCGAGCAGCAGATGAGAACAAACCGAGCAGCAGATGAGAACACACTCAGCAGCAGATGAGAACACACTGAGCAGTGGTTGAGGACACGCTGAGCTATGAATGAAAAGAAACTAAACAGTGGATGAGAACGCACCGTGCTATGGATGAGAACACAGTGAGCAGCGGATGAGAAAACAGTGAGCGGCGGATGGGAAAACAGTGAGCGGCGGATGGGAACACAGTGAGCGGCGGATGGGAACACAGTGAGCGGCGGATGGGAACACAGTGAGCGGCGGATGGGAACACAGTGAGCGGCGGATGGGAACACAGTGAGCGGCGGATGGGAACACAGTGAGCGGCGGATGAGGACACAGTGAGCAGCAGATGAGCACACACTGAGCAGCAGATGAGCACACACTGAGCAGCAGATGAGGACACACTGAGCAGCGGATGAGGACACACTGAGCAGCGGATGAGGACACACTGAGCAGCGGATGAGGTCATACTGAGCAGCGGATGAGGTCACACAGCAGCGGATGAGGACACACTGAGCAGTGGATGAGGAAACACTGAGCAGCGGATGAGGACACACTGAGCAGCGGATGAGGACACACTGAGCAGCGGATGAGGACACACTGAGCAGCGGATGAGGACACACAGCAGCGGATGAGGACACACTGAGCAGCGGATGAGGACACACTGAACAGCGGATGAGGACACACTGAACAGCGGATGAGGACACACTGAGCAGCGGATGAGGACACACTGAGCAGCGGATGAGAACACACTGAGCAGCGGATGAGAACACACTGAGCAGCGGATGAGAACACACGGAGCAGCAGATGAGAACACACGGAGCAGCAGATGAGGACACACTGAGCAGCGGATGAGAACACACGGAGCAGATGAGGACACACTGAGCAGCGGATGAGAACAAACCGAGCAGCAGATGAGAACACACTGATCAGAGGATGAGAAAACACTGAGCAGCGGATGAGAACACACTGAGCAGTGGATGAGAACACACTGAGCAGCGGATGAGAACACACTGAGCAGCGGATGAGAACACACGGAGCAGCAGATGAGGACACACTGAGCAGCAGATGAGAACACACTGATCAGAGGATGAGAAAACACTGAGCAGTGGATGAGAACAGATTGAGCAGCGGATGTGAAGACAGTGAGCAGAGGATGAGAACACACTGAGCAGCAGATGAGAACACACTGAGCAGCGGATGAGAACACACTGAGCTATGAATGAGAACACACTGAGCTATGAATGAGAACACACTGAGCAGTGGATGAGAACACACTGAGCAGCGGATGAGAACACACTGAGCAGCGGATGAGAACACACTGAGCAGCGCATGAGAACACACTGAGCAGCGGATGAGAACACACTGAGCAGCGGATGAGGACACACTGAGCAGCGGATGAGGACAGACTGAGCAGCGGATGAGGACACACTGAGCAGCTGATGAGGACACACTGAGCAGCGGATGAGGACACACTGAGCAGCGGATGAGGACACACTGAGCAGTGGTTGAGAACACGCTGAGCTACGAATGAAAAGAAACTAAACAGCGGATGAGAACACACCGTGCTATGAGAACAAACCGAGCAACAGATGAGAACAAACCGAGCAGCAGATGAGAACACACTCAGCAGCAGATGAGAACACACTGAGCAGTGGTTGAGGACACGCTGAGCTATGAATGAAAAGAAACTAAACAGTGGATGAGAACACACCGTGCTATGGATGAGAACACAGTGAGCAGCGGATGAGAAAACAGTGAGCGGCGGATGGGAAAACAGTGAGCGGCAGATGGGAACACAGTGAGCGGCGGATGGGAACACAGTGAGCGGCGGATGGGAACACAGTGAGCGGCGGATGGGAACACAGTGAGCGGCGGATGGGAACACAGTGAGCGGCGGATGGGAACACAGTGAGCGGCGGATGGGAACACAGTGAGCGGCGGATGAGGACACAGTGAGCAGCAGATGAGCACACACTGAGCAGCAGATGAGCACACACTGAGCAGCAGATGAGGACACACTGAGCAGCGGATGAGGACACACTGAGCAGCGGATGAGGACACACTGAGCAGCGGATGAGGTCATACTGAGCAGCGGATGAGGTCACACTGAGCAGCGGATGAGGACACACTGAGCAGTGGATGAGGAAACACTGAGCAGCGGATGAGGACACACTGAGCAGCGGATGAGGACACACTGAGCAGCGGATGAGGACACACTGAGCAGCGGATGAGGACACACTGAGCAGCGGATGAGGACACACAGCAGCGGATGAGGACACACTGAGCAGCGGATGAGGACACACTGAACAGCGGATGAGGACACACTGAGCAGCGGATGAGGACACACTGAGCAGCGGATGAGGACACACTGAGCAGCGGATGAGAACACACTGAGCAGCGGATGAGAACACACGGAGCAGCAGATGAGAACACACGGAGCAGCAGATGAGAACACACGGAGCAGCAGATGAGGACACACTGAGCAGCGGATGAGAACACACGGAGCAGATGAGGACACACTGAGCAGCGGATGAGAACAAACCGAGCAGCAGATGAGAACACACTGATCAGAGGATGAGAAAACACTGAGCAGCGGATGAGAACACACTGAGCAGTGGATGAGAACACACTGAGCAGCGGATGAGAACACACTGAGCAGCGGATGAGAACACACGGAGCAGCAGATGAGGACACACTGAGCAGCAGATGAGAACACACTGATCAGAGGATGAGAAAACACTGAGCAGTGGATGAGAACAGACTGAGCAGCGGATGTGAAGACAGTGAGCAGAGGATGAGAACACACTGAGCAGCAGATGAGAACACACTGAGCAGCGGATGAGAACAAACCGAGCAGCAGATGAGAACACACTGATCAGAGGATGAGAAAACACTGAGCAGCGGATGAGAACACACTGAGCAGTGGATGAGAACACACTGAGCAGCGGATGAGAACACACTGAGCAGCGGATGAGAACACACGGAGCAGCAGATGAGGACACACTGAGCAGCAGATGAGAACACACTGATCAGAGGATGAGAAAACACTGAGCAGTGGATGAGAACAGACTGAGCAGCGGATGTGAAGACAGTGAGCAGAGGATGAGAACACACTGAGCAGCAGATGAGAACACACTGAGCAGCGGATGAGAACACACTGAGCTATGAATGAGAACACACTGAGCTATGAATGAGAACACACTGAGCAGTGGATGAGAACACACTGAGCAGCGGATGAGAACACACTGAGCAGCGGATGAGAACACACTGAGCAGCGGATGAGAACACACTGAGCAGCGGATGAGGACACACTGAGCAGCGGATGAGGACAGACTGAGCAGCGGATGAGGACACACTGAGCAGCTGATGAGGACACACTGAGCAGCGGATGAGGACACACTGAGCAGCGGATGAGGACACACTGAACAGCGGATGAGGACACACTGAGCAGCGGATGAGGACACACTGAGCAGCGGATGAGGACACACTGAGCAGCGGATGAGGACACACTGAGCAGCGGATGAGAACACACTGAGCAGCGGATGAGAACACACTGAGCAGCGGATGAGAACACACGGAGCAGATGAGGACACACTGAGCAGCGGATGAGAACAAACCGAGCAGCAGATGAGAACACACTGATCAGAGGATGAGAAAACACTGAGCAGCGGATGAGAACACACTGAGCAGTGGATGAGAACACACTGAGCAGCGGATGAGAACACACTGAGCAGCGGATGAGAACACACTGAGCAGCGGATGAGAACACACGGAGCAGCAGATGAGGACACACTGAGCAGCAGATGAGAACACACTGATCAGAGGATGAGAAAACACTGAGCAGTGGATGAGAACAGACTGAGCAGCGGATGTGAAGACAGTGAGCAGAGGATGAGAACACACTGAGCAGCAGATGAGAACACACTGAGCAGCGGATGAGAACAAACCGAGCAGCAGATGAGAACACACTGATCAGAGGATGAGAAAACACTGAGCAGCGGATGAGAACACACTGAGCAGTGGATGAGAACACACTGAGCAGCGGATGAGAACACACTGAGCAGCGGATGAGAACACACGGAGCAGCAGATGAGGACACACTGAGCAGCAGATGAGAACACACTGATCAGAGGATGAGAAAACACTGAGCAGTGGATGAGAACAGACTGAGCAGCGGATGTGAAGACAGTGAGCAGAGGATGAGAACACACTGAGCAGCAGATGAGAACACACTGAGCAGCGGATGAGAACACACTGAGCTATGAATGAGAACACACTGAGCTATGAATGAGAACACACTGAGCAGTGGATGAGAACACACTGAGCAGCGGATGAGAACACACTGAGCAGCGGATGAGAACACACTGAGCAGCGGATGAGAACACACTGAGCAGCGGATGAGGACACACTGAGCAGCGGATGAGGACAGACTGAGCAGCGGATGAGGACACACTGAGCAGCTGATGAGGACACACTGAGCAGCGGATGAGGACACACTGAGCAGCGGATGAGGACACACTGAGCAGCGGATGAGGACACACTGAGCAGCGGATGAGGACACACTGAGCAGCGGATGAGGACACACTGAGCAGCGGATGAGGACACACTGAGCAGCGGATGAGGACACACTGAACAGCGGATGAGGACACACTGAACAGCGGATGAGGACACACTGAGTAGCGGATGAGGACACACTGAGCAGCGGATGAGAACACACTGAGCAGCGGATGAGAACACACTGAGCAGCGGATGAGAACACATGGAGCAGCAGATGAGGACACACTGAGCAGCGGATGAGAACAAACCGAGCAGCAGATGAGAACACACTCAGCAGCAGATGAGAACACACTGATCAGAGGATGCGAAAACACTGAGCAGTGGATGAGAACAGACTGAGCAGCAGAAGTGAAGACAGTGAGCAGAGGATGAGAACACACTGAGCAGCGGATGTGAAGACACTGAGCTATGAATGAGAACACACTGAGCAGCGGATGAGAACACACTGAGCAGCGGATGAGAACACACTGAGCAGCGGATGAGAACACACTGAGCAGCGGATGAGAACACACTGAGCAGCGGATGAGGACACACTGAGCAGCGGATGAGGACACACTGAGCAGCGGATGAGGACACACTGAGCAGCGGATGAGGACACACTGAGCAGCGGATGAGGACACACTGAGCAGCGGATGAGGACACACTGAGCAGCGGATGAGAACACACTGAGCAGCGGATGAGAACACACTGAGCAGCGGATGAGGACACACTGAGCAGCGGATGAGAACACACTGAGCAGCGGATGCAAACACACTGAGCAGCGGATGCGAACACACTGAGCAGCGGATGCGAACACACTGAGCAGCGGATGCGAACACACTGAGCAGCGGCTGAGAACACACTGAGCAGCGGCTGAGAACACACTGAGCAGCGGCTGAGAACACACTGAGCAGCGGCTGAGAACACACTGAGCAGCGGCTGAGAACACACTGAGCAGCGGCTGAGAACACACTGAGCAGCAGATGAGAAGAAACTGAGCAGTGGATGAGAACACACTGAGCAGCGGATGAGAACACACTGAGCAGCGGATGAGAACACACTGAGCAGCGGATGAGGACACACTGAGCAGCGGATGAGGAGACACTGAGCAGCGGATGAGGACACACTGAGCAGCGGATGAGGACACACTGAGCAGCGGATGAGGACACACTGAGCAGCGGATGAGGACACACTGAGCAGCGGATGAGGACACACTGAGCAGCGGATGAGAACACACTGAGCAGCGGATGAGAACACACTGAGCAGCGGATGAGAACACACGGAGCAGCAGATGAGGACACACTGAGCAGCGGATGAGAACAAACCGAGCAGCGGATGAGAACACACTGATCAGAGTATGAGAAAACACTGAGCAGTGGATGAGAACAGACTGAGCAGCGGATGTGAAGACAGTGAGCAGAGGATGAGAACACACTGAGCAGCGGATGTGAAGACACTGAGCTATGAATGAGAACACACTGAGCAGTGGATGTGAACACACTGAGCAGCAGATGAGAACACACTGAGCAGCGGATGAGAACACACTGAACAGTGGATGAGAACACACTGAGCAGTGGATGAGAACACACTGAGCAGCGGATGAGAACACACTGAGCAGCAGATGAGATCACTGAGCAGCGGATGAGAACACACTGAGCAGCGGATGAGGACACACTGAGAAGCGGATGAGGACACACTGAGAAGCGGATGAGGACACACTGAGCAGCGGATGAGGACACACTGAGAAGCGGATGAGGACACACTGAGCAGCGGATGAGGACAAACCGAGCAACGGATGAGAACAAACCGAGCAGCAGATGAGAACAAACCGAGCAGCAGATGAGAACACACTCAGCAGCAGATGAGAACACACTGAGCAGTGGTTGAGAACACGCTGAGCTACGAATGAAAAGAAACTAAACAGCGGATGAGAACACACCGTGCTATGAGAACAAACCGAGCAGCAGATGAGGACACACTGAGCAGTGGATGAGAACAGACTGAGCAGCAGAAGTGAAGACAGTGAGCAGAGGATGAGAACACTCTGAGCAGCGGATGTGAAGACACTGAGCTATGAATGAGAACACACTGAGCAGCGGATGAGGACACACTGAGCAGCGGATGAGAACACACTGAGCAGCGGATGAGAACACACTGAGCAGCGGATGAGAACAAACCGAGCAACGGATGAGAACAAACCGAGCAGCAGATGAGAACAAACCGAGCAGCAGATGAGAACACACTCAGCAGCAGATGAGAACACACTGAGCAGTGGTTGAGAACACGCTGAGCTACGAATGAAAAGAAACTAAACAGCGGATGAGAACACACCGTGCTATGAGAACAAACCGAGCAGCAGATGAGAACAAACCGAGCAGCAGATGAGAACACACTCAGCAGCAGATGAGAACACACTGAGCAGTGGTTGAGGACACGCTGAGCTATGAATGAAAAGAAACTAAACAGTGGATGAGAACACACCGTGCTATGGATGAGAACACAGTGAGCAGCGGATGAGAAAACAGTGAGCGGCGGATGGGAACACAGTGAGCGGCGGATGGGAACACAGTGAGCGGCGGATGGGAACACAGTGAGCGGCGGATGGGAACACAGTGAGCGGCGGATGGGAACACAGTGAGCGGCGGATGAGGACACAGTGAGCAGCAGATGAGCACACACTGAGCAGCAGATGAGGACACACTGAGCAGCAGATGAGGACACACTGAGCAGCGGATGAGGACACACTGAGCAGCGGATGAGGTCACACTGAGCAGCGGATGAGGTCACACTGAGCAGCGGATGAGGACAAACTGAGCAGTGGATGAGGAAACACTGAGCAGCGGATGAGGACACACTGAGCAGCGGATGAGGACACACTGAGCAGCGGATGAGGACACACTGAGCAGCGGATGAGGACACACTGAGCAGCGGATGAGGACACACAGCAGCGGATGAGGACACACTGAGCAGCGGATGAGGACACACTGAACAGCGGATGAGGACACACTGAGCAGCGGATGAGGACACACTGAGCAGCGGATGAGAACACACTGAGCAGCGGATGAGAACACACTGAGCAGCGGATGAGAACACACGGGGCAGCAGATGAGAACACACGGAGCAGCAGATGAGGACACACTGAGCAGCGGATGAGAACACACGGAGCAGCAGATGAGGACACACTGAGCAGCGGATGAGAACAAACCGAGCAGCAGATGAGAACACACTGATCAGAGGATGAGAAAACACTGAGCAGCGGATGAGAACACACTGAGCAGTGGATGAGAACACACTGAGCAGCGGATGAGAACACACTGAGCAGCGGATGAGAACACACTGAGCAGCGGATGAGAACACACGGAGCAGCAGATGAGGACACACTGAGCAGCAGATGAGAACACACTGATCAGAGGATGAGAAAACACTGAGCAGTGGATGAGAACAGACTGAGCAGCGGATGTGAAGACAGTGAGCAGAGGATGAGAACACACTGAGCAGCAGATGAGAACACACTGAGCAGCGGATGAGAACACACTGAGCTATGAATGAGAACACACTGAGCTATGAATGAGAACACACTGAGCAGTGGATGAGAACACACTGAGCAGCGGATGAGAACACACTGAGCAGCGGATGAGAACACACTGAGCAGCGGATGAGAACACACTGAGCAGCGGATGAGAACACACTGAGCAGCGGATGAGAACACACTGAGCAGCGGATGAGGACACACTGAGCAGCGGATGAGGACACACTGAGCAGCTGATGAGGACACACTGAGCAGCGGATGAGGACACACTGAGCAGCGGATGAGGACACACTGAGCAGCGGATGAGGACACACTGAGCAGCGGATGAGGACACACTGAGCAGCGGATGAGGACACACTGAGCAGCGGATGAGGACACACTGAGCAGCGGATGAGGACACACTGAGCAGCGGATGAGGACACACTGAGCAGCGGATGAGGACACACTGAGCAGCGGATGAGGACACACTGAGCAGCGGATGAGAACACACTGAGCAGCGGATGAGAACACACTCAGCAGCAGATGAGAACACACTGATCAGAGGATGCGAAAACACTGAGCAGTGGATGAGAACAGACTGAGCAGCAGAAGTGAAGACAGTGAGCAGAGGATGAGAACACACTGAGCAGCGGATGTGAAGACACTGAGCTATGAATGAGAACACACTGAGCAGCGGATGAGAACACACTGAGCAGCGGATGAGAACACACTGAGCAGCGGATGAGAACACACTGAGCAGCGGATGAGAACACACTGAGCAGCGGATGAGAACACACTGAGCAGCGGATGAGGCCACACTGAGCAGCGGATGAGGACACACTGAGCAGCGGATGAGAACACACTGAGCAGCGGATGAGAACACACTGAGCATCGCATGAGAACACACTGAACAGCGGATGAGAACACACTGAGCAGCGGATGCAAACACACTGAGCAGCGGATGCGAACACACTGAGCAGCGGATGCGAACACACTGAGCAGCGGATGCGAACACACTGAGCAGCGGATGAGAACACACTGAGCAGCGGCTGAGAACACACTGAGCAGCGGCTGAGAACACACTGAGCAGCGGCTGAGAACACACTGAGCAGCGGCTGAGAACACACTGAGCAGCAGATGAGAAGAAACTGAGCAGTGGATGAGAACACACTGAGCAGCAGATGAGAACACACTGAGCAGCGGATGAGGACACACTGAGCAGCGGATGAGGAGACACTGAGCAGCGGATGAGGACACACTGAGCAGCGGATGAGGACACACTGAGCAGTGGATGAGGACACACTGAGCAGCGGATGAGGACACACTGAGCAGCGGATGAGGACACACTGAGCAGCGGATGAGGACACACTGAGCAGCGGATGAGAACACACTGAGCAGCGGATGAGAACACACTGAGCAGCGGATGAGAACACACGTTACAGCAGATGAGGACACACTGAGCAACGGATGAGAACAAACCGAGCAGCGGATGAGAACACACTGATCAGAGTATGAGAAAACACTGAGCAGTGGATGAGAACAGACTGAGCAGCGGATGTGAAGACAGTGAGCAGAGGATGAGAACACACTGAGCAGCGGATGTGAAGATACTGAGCTATGAATGAGAACACACTGAGCAGTGGATGTGAACACACTGAGCAGCAGATGAGAACACACTGAGCAGCGGATGAGAACACACTGAACAGTGGATGAGAACACACTGAGCAGTGGATGAGAACACACTGAGCAGCGGATGAGAACACACTGAGCAGCAGATGAGAACACTGAGCAGCGGATGAGAACACACTGAGCAGCGGATGAGGACACACTGAGAAGCGGATGAGGACACACTGAGAAGCGGATGAGGACACACTGAGCAGCGGATGAGGACACACTGAGAAGCGGATGAGGACACACTGAGCAGCGGATGAGGACACACTGAGCAGCGGATGAGGACACACTGAGCAGCGGATGAGGACACACTGAGCAGCGGATGAGGACACACTGAGCAGCGGATGAGGACACACTGAGCAGCGGATGAGGACACACTGAGCAGCGGATGAGGACACACTGAGCAGCGGATGAGGACACACTGAGCAGCGGATGAGGACACACTGAGCAGCGGATGAGAACACACTGAGCAGCGGATGAGAACACACTGAGCTGCGGATGAGAACACACGGAGCAGCGGATGAGGACACACTGAGCAGCGGATGAGAACACACTGAGCAGCGGATGAGAGCACACTGAGCAGCGGATGAGAACACACGGAGCAGCAGATGAGGACACACTGAGCAGCGGATGAGAACAAACCGAGCAGCAGATGAGAACACACTCAGCAGCAGATGAGAAGACACTGATCAGAGGATGAGAAAACACTGAGCAGTGGATGAGAACAGACTGAGCAGCGGATGTGAAGACAGTGAGCAGAGGATGAGAACACACTGAGCAGCGGATGTGAAGACACTGAGCTATGAATGAGAACACACTGAGCAGCGGATGAGAACACACTGAGCAGCGGATGAGAACACACTGAGCAGCGGATGAGAACACACTGAGCAGCGGATGAGAACACACTGAGCAGCGGATGAGAACACACTGAGCAGCGGATGAGAACACACTGAGCAGCGGATGAGAACACATGGAGCAGCAGATGAGAACACACTGATCAGAGGATGCGAAAACACTGAGCAGTGGATGAGAACAGACTGAGCAGCAGAAGTGAAGACAGTGAGCAGAGGATGAGAACACACTGAGCAGCGGATGTGAAGACACTGAGCTATGAATGAGAACACACTGAGCAGCGGATGAGAACACACTGAGCAGCGGATGAGAACACACTGAGCAGCGGATGAGAACACACTGAGCAGCGGATGAGAACACACTGAGCAGCGGATGAGAACACACTGAGCAGCGGATGAGGACACACTGAGCAGCGGATGAGGACACACTGAGCAGCGGATGAGAACACACTGAGCAGCGGATGAGAACACACTGAGCATCGCATGAGAACACACTGAGCAGCGGATGCGAACACACTGAGCAGCGGATGAGAACACACTGAGCAGCGGCTGAGAACACACTGAGCAGCGGCTGAGAACACACTGAGCAGCGGCTGAGAACACACTGAGCAGCGGCTGAGAACACACTGAGCAGCGGCTGAGAACACACTGAGCAGCGGCTGAGAACACACTGAGCAGCAGATGAGAAGAAACTGAGCAGCGGATGAGAACACACTGAGCAGCGGATGAGAACACACTGAGCAGCGGATGAGGACACACTGAGCAGCGGATGAGGACACACTGAGCAGCGGATGAGGACACACTGAGCAGCGGATGAGGACACACTGAGCAGCGGATGAGGACACACTGAGCAGCGGATGAGGACACACTGAACAGCGGATGAGGACACACTGAGCAGCGGATGAGGACACACTGAGCAGCGGATGAGGACACACTGAGCAGCGGATGAGGACACACTGAGCAGCGGATGAGAACACACTGAGCAGCGGATGAGAACACACTGAGCAGCGGATGAGATCACACGGAGCAGCAGATGAGGACACACTGAGCAGCGGATGAGAACAAACCGAGCAGCGGATGAGAACACACTGATCAGAGTATGAGAAAACACTGAGCAGTGGATGAGAACAGACTGAGCAGCGGATGTGAAGACAGTGAGCAGAGGATGAGAACACACTGAGCAGCGGATGTGAAGACACTGAGCTATGAATGAGAACACACTGAGCAGTGGATGTGAACACACTGAGCAGCAGATGAGAACACACTGAGCAGCGGATGAGAACACACTGAGCTATGAATGAGAACACACTGAGCAGTGGATGAGAACACACTGAGCAGCGGACGAGAACACACTGAGCAGCAGATGAGAACACTGAGCAGCGGATGAGAACACACTGAGCAGCGGATGAGGACACACTGAGAAGCGGATGAGGACACACTGAGAAGCGGATGAGGACACACTGAGCAGCGGATGAGGACACACTGAGAAGCGGATGAGGACACACTGAGCAGCGGATGAGGACACACTGAGCAGCGGATGAGGACACACTGAGCAGCGGATGAGGACACACTGAGCAGCGGATGAGGACACACTGAGCAGCGGATGAGGACACACTGAGCAGCGGATGAGGACACACTGAGCAGCGGATGAGGACACACTGAGCAGCGGATGAGGACACACTGAGCAGCGGATGAGGACACACTGAGCAGCGGATGAGGACACACTGAGCAGCGGATGAGAACAAACCGAGCAGCGGATGAGAACACACTGATCAGAGTATGAGAAAACACTGAGCAGTGGATGAGAACAGACTGAGCAGCGGATGTGAAGACAGTGAGCAGAGGATGAGAACACACTGAGCAGCGGATGTGAAGATACTGAGCTATGAATGAGAACACACTGAGCAGTGGATGTGAACACACTGAGCAGCAGATGAGAACACACTGAGCAGCGGATGAGAACACACTGAACAGTGGATGAGAACACACTGAGCAGTGGATGAGAACACACTGAGCAGCGGATGAGAACACACTGAGCAGCAGATGAGAACACTGAGCAGTGGATGAGAACACACTGAGCAGCGGATGAGGACACACTGAGAAGCGGATGAGGACACACTGAGAAGCGGATGAGGACACACTGAGCAGCGGATGAGGACACACTGAGAAGCGGATGAGGACACACTGAGCAGCGGATGAGGACACACTGAGCAGCGGATGAGGACACACTGAGCAGCGGATGAGGACACACTGAGCAGCGGATGAGGACACACTGAGCAGCGGATGAGGACACACTGAGCAGCGGATGAGGACACACTGAGCAGCGGATGAGGACACACTGAGCAGCGGATGAGGACACACTGAGCAGCGGATGAGGACACACTGAGCAGCGGATGAGGACACACTGAGCAGCGGATGAGAACACACTGAGCAGCGGATGAGAACACACTGAGCAGCGGATGAGAACACACGGAGCAGCGGATGAGGACACACTGAGCAGCGGATGAGAACACACTGAGCAGCGGATGAGAGCACACTGAGCAGCGGATGAGAACACACGGAGCAGCAGATGAGGACACACTGAGCAGCGGATGAGAACAAACCGAGCAGCAGATGAGAACACACTCAGCAGCAGATGAGAAGACACTGATCAGAGGATGAGAAAACACTGAGCAGTGGATGAGAACAGACTGAGCAGCGGATGTGAAGACAGTGAGCAGAGGATGAGAACACACTGAGCAGCGGATGTGAAGACACTGAGCTATGAATGAGAACACACTGAGCAGCGGATGAGAACACACTGAGCAGCGGATGAGAACACACTGAGCAGCGGATGAGAACACACTGAGCAGCGGATGAGAACACACTGAGCAGCGGATGAGAACACACTGAGCAGCGGATGAGAACACACTGAGCAGCGGATGAGAACACATGGAGCAGCAGATGAGAACACACTGATCAGAGGATGCGAAAACACTGAGCAGTGGATGAGAACAGACTGAGCAGCAGAAGTGAAGACAGTGAGCAGAGGATGAGAACACACTGAGCAGCGGATGTGAAGACACTGAGCTATGAATGAGAACACACTGAGCAGCGGATGAGAACACACTGAGCAGCGGATGAGAACACACTGAGCAGCGGATGAGAACACACTGAGCAGCGGATGAGAACACACTGAGCAGCGGATGAGAACACACTGAGCAGCGGATGAGGACACACTGAGCAGCGGATGAGGACACACTGAGCAGCGGATGAGAACACACTGAGCAGCGGATGAGAACACACTGAGCATCGCATGAGAACACACTGAGCAGCGGATGAGAACACACTGAGCAGCGGATGCAAACACACTGAGCAGCGGATGCGAACACACTGAGCAGCGGATGCGAACACACTGAGCAGCGGATGCGAACACACTGAGCAGCGGATGAGAACACACTGAGCAGCGGCTGAGAACACACTGAGCAGCGGCTGAGAACACACTGAGCAGCGGCTGAGAACACACTGAGCAGCGGCTGAGAACACACTGAGCAGCGGCTGAGAACACACTGAGCAGCGGCTGAGAACACACTGAGCAGCAGATGAGAAGAAACTGAGCAGCGGATGAGAACACACTGAGCAGCGGATGAGAACACACTGAGCAGCGGATGAGGACACACTGAGCAGCGGATGAGGACACACTGAGCAGCGGATGAGGACACACTGAGCAGCGGATGAGGACACACTGAGCAGCGGATGAGGACACACTGAGCAGCGGATGAGGACACACTGAACAGCGGATGAGGACACACTGAGCAGCGGATGAGGACACACTGAGCAGCGGATGAGGACACACTGAGCAGCGGATGAGGACACACTGAGCAGCGGATGAGAACACACTGAGCAGCGGATGAGAACACACTGAGCAGCGGATGAGATCACACGGAGCAGCAGATGAGGACACACTGAGCAGCGGATGAGAACAAACCGAGCAGCGGATGAGAACACACTGATCAGAGTATGAGAAAACACTGAGCAGTGGATGAGAACAGACTGAGCAGCGGATGTGAAGACAGTGAGCAGAGGATGAGAACACACTGAGCAGCGGATGTGAAGACACTGAGCTATGAATGAGAACACACTGAGCAGTGGATGTGAACACACTGAGCAGCAGATGAGAACACACTGAGCAGCGGATGAGAACACACTGAGCTATGAATGAGAACACACTGAGCAGTGGATGAGAACACACTGAGCAGCGGACGAGAACACACTGAGCAGCAGATGAGAACACTGAGCAGCGGATGAGAACACACTGAGCAGCGGATGAGGACACACTGAGAAGCGGATGAGGACACACTGAGAAGCGGATGAGGACACACTGAGCAGCGGATGAGGACACACTGAGAAGCGGATGAGGACACACTGAGCAGCGGATGAGGACACACTGAGCAGCGGATGAGGACACACTGAGCAGCGGATGAGGACACACTGAGCAGCGGATGAGGACACACTGAGCAGCGGATGAGGACACACTGAGCAGCGGATGAGGACACACTGAGCAGCGGATGAGGACACACTGAGCAGCGGATGAGGACACACTGAGCAGCGGATGAGGACACACTGAGCAGCGGATGAGGACACACTGAGCAGCGGATGAGAACACACTGAGCAGCGGATGAGAACACACTGAGCAGCGGATGAGAACACACGGAGCAGCGGATGAGGACACACTGAGCAGCGGATGAGAACACACTGAGCAGCGGATGAGAGCACACTGAGCAGCGGATGAGAACACACGGAGCAGCAGATGAGGACACACTGAGCAGCGGATGAGAACAAACCGAGCAGCAGATGAGAACACACTCAGCAGCAGATGAGAAAACACTGATCAGAGGATGAGAAAACACTGAGCAGTGGATGAGAACAGACTGAGCAGCGGATGTGAAGACAGTGAGCAGAGGATGAGAACACACTGAGCAGCGGATGTGAAGACACTGAGCTATGAATGAGAACACACTGAGCAGCGGATGAGAACACACTGAGCAGCGGATGAGAACACACTGAGCAGCGGATGAGAACACACTGAGCAGCGGATGAGAACACACTGAGCAGCGGTTGAGGACACACTGAGCAGCGGTTGAGGACACACTGAGCAGCGGATGAGGACACACTGAGCAGCGGATGAGGACACACTGAGCAGCGGATGAGGACACACTGAGCAGCGGATGAGGACACACTGAGCAGCGGATGAGGACACACTGAGCAGCGGATGAGGACACACTGAGCAGCGGATGAGGACACACTGAGCAGCGGATGAGGACACACTGAGCAGCGGATGAGGACGCATTGAGCAGCGGATTAGGACGCACTGAACAGCGGATGAGGACGCACTGAACAGCGGATGAAGACGCACTGAGCAGCGAATGAGAACACACTGAGCAGCGGATGACGACACACTGAGCAGCGGATGAGGACACATGGAGCAGCGAATGAGAACATATGGAGCAGCGGATGAGAACAAACCAAGCAGTGGATGAGAACAAACCGAGCAGCAGATGAGAACACACTCATCGGCAGATGAGAACACATTGAGCAGTGGTTGAGGACATGCTGAGCTACGAATGAAAAGTAACTAAACAGCGGATGAGAACACACCGTGCTATGAGAACAAATCGAGCAGCAGATGAGAACAAACCGAGCAGCAGATGAGAACACACTCAGCAGCAGATGAGAACACACTGAGCAGTGGTTGAGAACACGCTGAGCTACGAATCAAAAGAAACTAAACAGTGGATAAGAACACACCGTGCTATGGATGAGAACACAGTGAGCGGCGGATGAGAACACAGTGAGCGGCGGATGGGAACACAGTGAGCGGCGGATGGGAACACAGTGAGCGGCGGATGGGAACACAGTGAGCGGCGGATGGGAACACAGTGAGCGGCGGATGGGAACACAGTGAGCAGCGGATGGGAACACTGAGCGGCGGACGCGAACACACTGAGCACCGGACGCGAACACACTGAGCACCTGACGCGAACACACTGAGCAGCGGATGAGAACACACTGAGCAGCGGATGAGAACACACTGAGCAGCGGATGAGAACACACTGAGCAGCGGCTGTGAACACACTGAGCAGCGGATGAGAACACACTGAGCAGCAGATGAGAAGAAACTGAGCAGTGGATGAGAACACGTTGATCCATGAATGAGAACAACCTGAGCAGAGGACAAGAACAGTGATCAGCCAATGGGAATGCACTGAGCAGCGGATGAGAACACACCAGCAGCGGATGGGAACACACTGAGCAGCGGAAGCGAACACACTGAGCAGCTGATGAGGAAACTGAGCAGTGGATGAGAACACTGAGCAGCGGATGCGAACATACTGTGCAGTGGAAGCGAACACACTGAGCAGCTAATGAGGAAACTGAGCAGTGGATGAGAACACTCTGAGCAGCGGATGAGAACACAGTGAGCAGCAGATGAGAACAAACCAGCAGTGGATGAGAACATACTGAGCTATGAATGAGAACAAACTGAGCAGAGGACAAGAACACTGATCAGCCAATGGGAACGCACTGAGCAGCGGATGAGAACAAACTGAGCAGCAGATGCGAACAAACCGAGCAGCAGATGAGAACACACTGAGCAGCAGATGAGAACACGTTGAGCTGCGGATGAGAAGACGCTGAGCTGCGGATGAGAACACACTGAGCAGTGGCTGAGAACACACTGAGCTACGAATGAAAAGAAACTGAGCAGTGGATGAGAACACACTGATCAGCAGATTTGAACACAGTGAGCAACGGATGTGAACACATCGAGCAGTGGATCAGAACACGCTGAGCAGTGGATGAGAACACACTGAGCAGTGGATGAGAATACGCTGAGCTATGAATGAAAACAAACTGAGCAGTGTATGAGAACACACTGAGCAGCAGATGAGAACACATTGAACAGCAGCTGAGAACACACTGAGCAGCGGATGTGAACACATTGAGCAGCAGATGAGAACACACTGAGGAGCAGATGAGAACACACTGAGCAGCAGATGAGAACACACTGAGCAGCAGATGAGAACACACTGAGCAGCAGTTGAGAACACACTGAGCAGCAGTTGAGAACACACTGAGTAGCAGATGAGAACACACTGAGCAGCAGTTGAGAACACACTGAGTAGCAGATGAGAACACACTGCAAAGCGGATGAGAACATACTGCAAAGCGGATGAGAACACACTGCACAGTGGATGAGAACACATTGCACTGTGGATGAGAACACACTGAGCTCAGAATAAAAACAAAGTGAGCAGTGGATGAGAACACACTGTGCTATGAATCAGAACAATGAATCAGAACAATCAGAGCAATGGCTGAGAATACACTGAGCAGCAGATGAGAACACACTGTGCAGCAGATGAGAGCACACTGAGCAGCAGATGAGAGCACACTGAGCAGCAGATGAGAACACACTGAGCAGCAGATGAGTACATACTGAGCAGTGGATGAGAAAACGCTGAGCTGTGGATGAAAACACGCTGAGCTGTGGATCAGAACACACTGAGCAGCAGATGAGAACACGTTGATCCATGAATGAGAACAAACTGAGCAGAGGACAAGAACAGTGATCAGCCAATGGGAACACACTGAGTAGCGGATGGGAACACACTGAGCAGCGGATGTGAACACACTGAGCAGCGGATGAGAACACACTGAGCAGCGGATGTGAACACACTGAGCAGCGGATGAGAACACACTGAGCAGCAGATGAGAACACACTGAGCAGCGGATGAGAACACACTGAGCACTGGATGAGAACAATCTGAGCCGTGGGTGAGAACACACTGAGTAACGGATGAGAATACACCGAGCAGTGCATGAGAACACACTGATCAGTGGATGAGAACACGCTGATCAGTGGATGAGACACACTAAGTAGTAGATGAGAACACAATGAGCAGCGGATGAAACAAACCGATCAGCAGATGAGAACACACTGAGCAGCAGATGAGAACACACTGAGCAGCAGATGAGAACACACTCAGCAGCAGATGAGAACACACTGAGCAGCGGATGAGAACACGCTGAGCTATGAATGAGAACACACTGACCAGCAGATGAGAACACACGGACCAGCAGATGAGAACACACGGACCAGCGGATCAGAACACACGGACCAGCGGATCAGAACACACGGACCAGCGGATCAGAACACACGGATCAGCGGATCAGAACACACGGACCAGCGGATCAGAACACACGGACCAGCGGATCAGAACACACGGACCAGCGGATCAGAACACACGGACCAGCGGATGAGAACACACCGAGCAGCGGATGAGAACACACCGAGCAGCGGATGAGAACACACCGAGCAGCGGATGAGAACACACCGAGCAGCGGATGAGAACACACCGAGCAGCGGCTGAGAACACACCGAACAGCGGCTGAGATCACACCGAGCAGCGGCTGAGATCACACCGAGCAGCGGCTGAGAACACACCGAGCAGCGGCTGAGAACACACCGAGCAGGGGATGAGAACACACCGAGCAGGGGATGAGAACACACTGAGAAATGGATGAGAACACACTGAGCAGCAGATGAGAACACACTGAGCAGTGGATGAGGACACACTGAGCAGTGGATGAGGACACACTGAGCAGTGGATGAGGACACACTGAGCAGTGGATGAGACCACACTGAGCAGTGGATGAGACCACACTGAGCAGTGGATGAGAACACACTGAGCAGTGGATGAGAACACACTGAGCAGCGGATGAGAACAAACTGAGCAGCGGATGAGAACACATTGAACAGCGCATAAGAACACACTGAGCAGCAGATGAGAACTCACTGCACAGTGGAAGAGAACACACTGAGCAGTGGAAGAGAACACACTGAGCAGTGGAAGAGAACACACTGAGCAGTGGAAAAGAACACACTGAGCAGCGGATGAGAACACACTGAGCAGCAGATGAGAACACACTGCACAGTGGATGAGAACACACTGAGCAGCGGAAGAGAACACACTGAGCAGTGGAAGAGAACCCACTGAGCAGTGGAAGAGAACACATTGAGCAGCAGATGAGAACACACTGCACAGTGGATGAGAACATACTGGGCTACGAATCAGAACAAACTGGGAAGCAAATGAGAACACATTGATCTATGCTGAGCTATGAATGTGAACAAACTGGGCAGTGGATGAGAACACATTGATCTATGAATGAGAACAAACTGAGCAGAGGACAAGAACACTGATCAGCCAATGGGAACGCACTGAGCAGCAGATGAGAACACATTGAGCAGCAGATGAGAACACACTGAGCAGCAGATGAGAACACACTGAGCAGCAGATGACAACACACTGAGCAGCAGATGACAACACACTGAGCAGCAGATGACAACACACTGAGCAGCAGATGACAAAACACTGAGCAGCAGATGACAACACACTGAGCAGCAGATGACAACACACTGAGCAGCAGATGACAACACACTGAGCAGCAGATGACAAGACACTGAGCAGCAGATGACAACACACTGAGCAGATGACAACACACTGAGCAGATGACAACACACTGAGCAGATGACAACACACTGAGCAGATGACAACACACTGAGCAGCGGATGAGGACACACTGAGCAGTGGATGAGGACATACTGAGCAGTGGATGAGGACACACTGAGCAGTGGATTAGAACACACTGAGCAGCGGATGAGAACACACTGAGCAGCGGATGCGAACACACTGAGCAGCGGATGAGAACACACTGAGCAGCGGATGAGAACACACTGGTCAGTGGATGAGAACACACTGAGAAATGGATGAGAACACACTGAGAAATGGATGAGAACACACTGAGCAGCAGATGAGAACACACTGAGCAGCGGATGAGAACACACTGAGCAGCGGATGAGAACACACTGTGCAACGGATGAGAACACACTGAGCAGCAGATGAGAAGGAACTGAGCATTGGATCAGAATACACTGTGCAGTGGATGAGAACACACTGTGCAGTGGATGAGGACACACTGAGCAGCGGATGAGAACACATTGAGCAGCGCATAAGAACACACTGAGCAGCAGATGAGAACACACTGAGCAGCAGATGAAAACTCACTGCACAGTGGAAGAGAACACACTGAGCAGTGGAAGAGAACACACTGAGCAGCAGATGAGAACACACTGAGCAGCAGATGAAAACTCACTGCACAGTGGATGAGAACACACTGAGCAGTGCAAGAGAACACACTGAGCAGTGGAAGAGAACACACTGAAAAGTGGAAGAGAACACACTGAGCAGCAGATGAAAACTCACTGCACAGTGGATGAGAACATACTGGGCTACGAATCAGAACAAACTGGGAAGCAAATGAGAACACATTGATCTATGCTGAGCTATGAAGGAGAACAAACTGGGCAGTGGATGAGAACACATTTATCTGTGAATGAGAACAAACTGAGCAGAGGACAAGAATATTGATCAGCCAATGGGAAAGCACTGAGCAGCAGATGAGAACACACTGAGCAGCAGATGAGAACACACTGAGCAGCAGATGAGAACACACTGAGCAGCAGATGACAACACACTGAGCAGCAGATGACAACACACTGAGCAGCAGATGACAACACACTGAGCAGCAGATGACAACACACTGAGCAGATGTCAACACACTGAGCAGATGTCAACACACTGAGCAGATGTCAACACACTGAGCAGATGTCAACACACTGAGCAGATGTCAACACACTGAGCAGCGGATGAGCACACACTGAGCAGCGGATGAGCACACACTGAGCAGCGGATGAGCACACACTGAGCAGCGGATGAGCACACACTGAGCAGCGGATGAGCACACACTGAGCAGCGGATGAGAACACACTGAGCAGCAGATGAGAACACACTGAGCAGCGGATGAGAACACACTGAGCAGCGGATGAGAACACACTGAGCAGCGGATGAGAACACACTGAGAAGCGGATGAGAACACACTGAGCAGCGGATGAGAACACACTGAGCAGCGGATGAGAACACATTGAGCAGCGGATGAGAACACACAGCAGCGGATGAGAACACAGTGAGCAGCAGATGAGGACACACAGCAGCGGATGAGAACACACTGAGCAGTGGATGATAATACACTGATCAGTGGATGAGAACAAACTGAGCCGTGGGTGAGGACACACTGAGTAAGAGATGAGAATACACCGAGCAGTGCATGAGAACACACTGATCAGTGGATGACAACACGCTGATCAGTGGATGAGAACACACTGAGCAGCTGATGAAACAAACCAATCAGCAGATGATAACACACTGAGCAGCAGATGAGAACACACTGAGCTATTAATGAGAACACGCTGAGCTATGAATGAGAACACGCTGAGCTATGAATGAGAACACACTGACCAGTGGATGAGAACACACTGACCAGCGGATGAGAACACACTGACCAGCGGATGAGAACACACTGACCAGCGGATGAGAACACACTGACCAGCGGATGAGAACACATTGAACAGCGCATAAGAACACACTGAGCAGCAGATGAGAACTCACTGCACAGTGGAAGAGAACACACTGAGCAGTGGAAGAGAACACACTGAGCAGTGGAAGAGAACACACTGAGCAGTGGAAAAGAACACACTGAGCAGTGGAAAAGAACACACTGAGCAGCGCATAAGAACACACTGAGCAGCAGATGAGAACACACTGCACAGTGGATGAGAACACACTGCACAGTGGATGAGAACACACTGAGCAGTGGAAGAGAACATACTGAGCAGTGGATTAGAACATACTGAGCAGCGGATGAGAACACACTGAGCAGCGGATGCGAACACACTGAGCAGCGGATGAGAACACACTGATCAGTGGATGAGAACACACTGAGAAATGGATGAGAACACACTGAGCAGCGGATGAGAACACACTGAGCAGCGGATGAGAACACACTGAGCAGCGGATGAGAACACACTGAGCAGCGGATGAGAACACACTGAGCAGCGGATGAGAACACACTGTGCAACGAATGAGAACACACTGAGCAGCAGATGAGAAGGAACTGAGCATTGGATCAGAATACACTGAGCAGTGGATGAGAACACACTGAGCAGCGGATGAGAACACGCTGACCTGCGGATGCGAACACGCTGACCTGCGGATGCGAACACGCTGACCAACGGATGAGAACACACCGAGCAGCGGCTGAGAACACACCGAGCAGCGGCTGAGAACACACCGAGCAGCGGCTGAGAACACACCGAGCAGGGGATGAGAACACACAGAGCAGCGGCTGAGAACACACAGAGCAGCGGCTGAGAGCACACCGAGCAGGGGATGAGAACACACCGAGCAGTGGCTGAGAACACACCGAGCAGCGGCTGAGAACACACCGAGCAGCGGCTGAGAACACACCGAGCAGCGGCTGAGAACACACCGAGCAGCGGCTGAGAACACACCGAGCAGCGGCTGAGAACACACCGAGCAGCGGCTGAGAACACACCGAGCAGCGGCTGAGAACACACCGAGCAGCGGCTGAGAACACACCGAGCAGCGGCTGAGAACACAATGAGCAGCGGCTGAGAACACACCGAGCAGCGGCTGAGAACACACCGAGCAGCGGCTGAGAACACACCGAGCAGCGGCTGAGAACACACTGAGAAATGGATGAGAACACACTGAGCAGCGGATGAGAACACACTGAGCAGTGGATGAGGACACACTGAGCAGTGGTTGAGGACACACTGAGCAGTGGATGAGGACACACTGAGCAGTGGATGAGGACACACTGAGCAGTGGATGAGAACACACTGAGCAGCGGATGAGAACAAACTGAGCAGCGGATGAGAACGCATTGAGCAGCGCATAAGAACACACTGAGCAGTGGAAGAGAACACACTGAGCAGTGGAAGAGAACACACTGAGCAGTGGAAGAGAACCCACTGAGCAGTGGAAGAGAACACACTGAGCAGCAGATGAGAACACACTGCACAGTGGATGAGAACATACTGGGCTACGAATCAGAACAAACTGGGAAGCAAATGAGAACACATTGATCTATGCTGAGCTATGAATGTGAACAAACTGGGCAGTGGATGAGAACACATTGATCTATGAATGAGAACAAACTGAGCAGAGGACAAGAACACTGATCAGCCAATGGGAACGCACTGAGCAGCAGATGAGAACACACTGAGCAGCAGATGAGAACACACTGAGCAGCAGATGACAACACACTGAGCAGCAGATGACAACACACTGAGCAGCAGATGACAACACACTGAGCAGCAGATGACAACACACTGAGCAGCAGATGACAACACACTGAGCAGCAGATGACAACACACTGAGCAGCAGATGACAACACACTGAGCAGCAGATGACAACACACTGAGCAGCAGATGACAAAACACTGAGCAGCAGATGACAACACACTGTGCAGCAGATGACAACACACTGAGCAGCAGATGACAACACACTGAGCAGCAGATGACAACACACTGAGCAGCAGATGACAACACACTGAGCAGCAGATGACAACACACTGAGCAGCAGATGACAACACACTGAGCAGCAGATGACAACACACTGAGCAGATGACAACACACTGAGCAGATGACAACACACTGAGCAGATGACAACACACTGAGCAGCGGATGAGGACACACTGAGCAGTGGATGAGGACATACTGAGCAGTGGATGAGGACACACTGAGCAGTGGATTAGAACACACTGAGCAGCGGATGAGAACACACTGACCAGCGGATGAGAACACACTGACCAGCGGATGAGAACACACTGACCAGCGGATGAGAACACATTGAACAGCGCATAAGAACACACTGAGCAGCAGATGAGAACTCACTGCACAGTGGAAGAGAACACACTGAGCAGTGGAAGAGAACACACTGAGCAGTGGAAGAGAACACACTGAGCAGTGGAAAAGAACACACTGAGCAGTGGAAAAGAACACACTGAGCAGCGCATAAGAACACACTGAGCAGCAGATGAGAACACACTGCACAGTGGATGAGAACACACTGAGCAGTGGAAGAGAACCCACTGAGCAGTGGAAGAGAACCCACTGAGCAGTGGAAGAGAACACACTGAGCAGCAGATGAGAACACACTGCACAGTGGATGAGAACATACTGGGCTACGAATCAGAACAAACTGGGAAGCAAATGAGAACACATTGATCTATGCTGAGCTATGAATGTGAACAAACTGGGCAGTGGATGAGAACACATTGATCTATGAATGAGAACAAATTGAGCAGAGGACAAGAACACTGATCAGCCAATGGGAACGCACTGAGCAGCAGATGAGAACACACTGAGCAGCAGATGACAACACACTGAGCAGCAGATGACAACACACTGAGCAGCAGATGACAACACACTGAGCAGCAGATGACAACACACTGAGCAGCAGATGACAACACACTGAGCAGATGACAACACACTGAGCAGATGACAACACACTGAGCAGATGACAACACACTGACCAGAAAACAACACACTGAGCGAGCAGATGTCAACACACTGAGCAGATGTCAACACACTGAGCAGATGTCAACACACTGAGCAGATGTCAACACACTGAGCAGCGGATGAGCACACACTGAGCAGCGGATGAGCACACACTGAGCAGCGGATGAGCACACACTGAGCAGCGGATGAGCACACACTGAGCAGCGGATGAGCACACACTGAGCAGCGGATGAGAACACACTGAGCAGCAGATGAGAACACACTGAGCAGCGGATGAGAACACACTGAGCAGCGGATGAGAACACACTGAGCAGCGGATGAGAACACACTGAGAAGCGGATGAGAACACACTGAGCAGCGGATGAGAACACACTGAGCAGCGGATGAGAACACATTGAGCAGCGGATGAGAACACACAGCAGCGGATGAGAACACAGTGAGCAGCAGATGAGGACACACAGCAGCGGATGAGAACACACTGAGCAGTGGATGATAATACACTGATCAGTGGATGAGAACAAACTGAGCCGTGGGTGAGGACACACTGAGTAAGAGATGAGAATACACCGAGCAGTGCATGAGAACACACTGATCAGTGGATGACAACACGCTGATCAGTGGATGAGAACACACTGAGCAGCTGATGAAACAAACCAATCAGCAGATGATAACACACTGAGCAGCAGATGAGAACACACTGAGCTATTAATGAGAACACGCTGAGCTATGAATGAGAACACGCTGAGCTATGAATGAGAACACACTGACCAGTGGATGAGAACACACTGACCAGCGGATGAGAACACACTGACCAGCGGATGAGAACACACTGACCAGCGGATGAGAACACACTGACCAGCGGATGAGAACACATTGAACAGCGCATAAGAACACACTGAGCAGCAGATGAGAACTCACTGCACAGTGGAAGAGAACACACTGAGCAGTGGAAGAGAACACACTGAGCAGTGGAAGAGAACACACTGAGCAGTGGAAAAGAACACACTGAGCAGTGGAAAAGAACACACTGAGCAGCGCATAAGAACACACTGAGCAGCAGATGAGAACACACTGCACAGTGGATGAGAACACACTGCACAGTGGATGAGAACACACTGAGCAGTGGAAGAGAACATACTGAGCAGTGGATTAGAACATACTGAGCAGCGGATGAGAACACACTGAGCAGCGGATGCGAACACACTGAGCAGCGGATGAGAACACACTGATCAGTGGATGAGAACACACTGAGAAATGGATGAGAACACACTGAGCAGCGGATGAGAACACACTGAGCAGCGGATGAGAACACACTGAGCAGCGGATGAGAACACACTGAGCAGCGGATGAGAACACACTGAGCAGCGGATGAGAACACACTGTGCAACGAATGAGAACACACTGAGCAGCAGATGAGAAGGAACTGAGCATTGGATCAGAATACACTGAGCAGTGGATGAGAACACACTGAGCAGCGGATGAGAACACGCTGACCTGCGGATGCGAACACGCTGACCTGCGGATGCGAACACGCTGACCAGCGGATGAGAACACACCGAGCAGCGGCTGAGAACACACCGAGCAGCGGCTGAGAACACACCGAGCAGCGGCTGAGAACACACCGAGCAGGGGATGAGAACACACAGAGCAGTGGCTGAGAACACACAGAGCAGCGGCTGAGAGCACACCTGAGCAGGGGATGAGAACACACCGAGCAGTGGCTGAGAACACACCGAGCAGCGGCTGAGAACACACCGAGCAGCGGCTGAGAACACACCGAGCAGCGGCTGAGAACACACCGAGCAGCGGCTGAGAACACACCGAGCAGCGGCTGAGAACACACCGAGCAGCGGCTGAGAACACACCGAGCAGCGGCTGAGAACACACCGAGCAGCGGCTGAGAACACACCGAGCAGCGGCTGAGAACACAATGAGCAGCGGCTGAGAACACACCGAGCAGCGGCTGAGAACACACCGAGCAGCGGCTGAGAACACACCGAGCAGCGGCTGAGAACACACTGAGAAATGGATGAGAACACACTGAGCAGCGGATGAGAACACACTGAGCAGTGGATGAGGACACACTGAGCAGTGGTTGAGGACACACTGAGCAGTGGATGAGGACACACTGAGCAGTGGATGAGGACACACTGAGCAGTGGATGAGAACACACTGAGCAGCGGATGAGAACAAACTGAGCAGCGGATGAGAACGCATTGAGCAGCGCATAAGAACACACTGAGCAGTGGAAGAGAACACACTGAGCAGTGGAAGAGAACACACTGAGCAGTGGAAGAGAACCCACTGAGCAGTGGAAGAGAACACACTGAGCAGCAGATGAGAACACACTGCACAGTGGATGAGAACATACTGGGCTACGAATCAGAACAAACTGGGAAGCAAATGAGAACACATTGATCTATGCTGAGCTATGAATGTGAACAAACTGGGCAGTGGATGAGAACACATTGATCTATGAATGAGAACAAACTGAGCAGAGGACAAGAACACTGATCAGCCAATGGGAACGCACTGAGCAGCAGATGAGAACACACTGAGCAGCAGATGAGAACACACTGAGCAGCAGATGACAACACACTGAGCAGCAGATGACAACACACTGAGCAGCAGATGACAACACACTGAGCAGCAGATGACAACACACTGAGCAGCAGATGACAACACACTGAGCAGCAGATGACAACACACTGAGCAGCAGATGACAACACACTGAGCAGCAGATGACAACACACTGAGCAGCAGATGACAAAACACTGAGCAGCAGATGACAACACACTGTGCAGCAGATGACAACACACTGAGCAGCAGATGACAACACACTGAGCAGCAGATGACAACACACTGAGCAGCAGATGACAACACACTGAGCAGCAGATGACAACACACTGAGCAGCAGATGACAACACACTGAGCAGCAGATGACAACACACTGAGCAGATGACAACACACTGAGCAGATGACAACACACTGAGCAGATGACAACACACTGAGCAGCGGATGAGGACACACTGAGCAGTGGATGAGGACATACTGAGCAGTGGATGAGGACACACTGAGCAGTGGATTAGAACACACTGAGCAGCGGATGAGAACACACTGACCAGCGGATGAGAACACACTGACCAGCGGATGAGAACACACTGACCAGCGGATGAGAACACATTGAACAGCGCATAAGAACACACTGAGCAGCAGATGAGAACTCACTGCACAGTGGAAGAGAACACACTGAGCAGTGGAAGAGAACACACTGAGCAGTGGAAGAGAACACACTGAGCAGTGGAAAAGAACACACTGAGCAGTGGAAAAGAACACACTGAGCAGCGCATAAGAACACACTGAGCAGCAGATGAGAACACACTGCACAGTGGATGAGAACACACTGAGCAGTGGAAGAGAACCCACTGAGCAGTGGAAGAGAACCCACTGAGCAGTGGAAGAGAACACACTGAGCAGCAGATGAGAACACACTGCACAGTGGATGAGAACATACTGGGCTACGAATCAGAACAAACTGGGAAGCAAATGAGAACACATTGATCTATGCTGAGCTATGAATGTGAACAAACTGGGCAGTGGATGAGAACACATTGATCTATGAATGAGAACAAATTGAGCAGAGGACAAGAACACTGATCAGCCAATGGGAACGCACTGAGCAGCAGATGAGAACACACTGAGCAGCAGATGACAACACACTGAGCAGCAGATGACAACACACTGAGCAGCAGATGACAACACACTGAGCAGCAGATGACAACACACTGAGCAGCAGATGACAACACACTGAGCAGATGACAACACACTGAGCAGATGACAACACACTGAGCAGATGACAACACACTGACCAGAAAACAACACACTGAGCAGCGGATGAGGACACACTGAGCAGTGGATGAGGACATTCTGAGCAGTGGATGAGGACATACTGAGCAGTAGATTAGAACATACTGAGCAGCGGATGAGAACACACTGAGCAGCGGATGCGAACACACTGAGCAGCGGATGAGAACACACTGATCAGTGGATGAGAACACACTGAGAAATGGATGAGAACACACTGAGCAGCGGATGAGAACACACTGAGCAGCGGATGAGAACACACTGAGCAGCGGATGAGAACACACTGAGCAGCGGATGAGAACACACTGTGCAACGAATGAGAACACACTGAGCAGCAGATGAGAAGGAACTGAGCATTGGATCAGAATACACTGAGCAGCGGATGAGAACACACTGAGCAGCGGATGAGAACACGCTGACCTGCGGATGCGAACACGCTGACCAGCGGATGCGAACACGCTGACCAGCGGATGAGAACACACCGAGCAGCGGCTGAGAACACACCGAGCAGCGGCTGAGAACACACCGAGCAGCGGCTGAGAACACACCGAGCAGGGGATGAGAACACACAGAGCAGTGGCTGAGAACACACAGAGCAGCGGCTGAGAGCACACTGAGCAGGGGATGAGAACACACCGAGCAGTGGCTGAGAACACACCGAGCAGCGGCTGAGAACACACCGAGCAGCGGCTGAGAACACACCGAGCAGCGGCTGAGAACACACCGAGCAGCGGCTGAGAACACACCGAGCAGCGGCTGAGAACACACCGAGCAGCGGCTGAGAACACACCGAGCAGCGGCTGAGAACACACCGAGCAGCGGCTGAGAACACAATGAGCAGCGGCTGAGAACACACCGAGCAGCGGCTGAGAACACACCGAGCAGCGGCTGAGAACACACCGAGCAGCGGCTGAGAACACACTGAGAAATGGATGAGAACACACTGAGCAGCGGATGAGAACACACTGAGCAGTGGATGAGGACACACTGAGCAGTGGTTGAGGACACACTGAGCAGTGGATGAGGACACACTGAGCAGTGGATGAGGACACACTGAGCAGTGGATGAGGACACACTGAGCAGTGGATGAGGACACACTGAGCAGTGGATGAGACCACACTGAGCAGTGGATGAGAACACACTGAGCAGTGGATGAGAACACACTGAGCAGTGGATGAGAACACACTGAGCAGCGGATGAGAACAAACTGAGCAGCGGATGAGAATGCATTGAGCAGCGCATAAGAACACACTGAGCAGTGGAAGAGAACACACTGAGCAGTGGAAGAGAACACACTGAGCAGTGGAAGAGAACACACTGAGCAGTGGAAGAGAACCCACTGAGAAGTGGAAGAGAACACACTGAGCAGCAGATGAGAACACACTGCACAGTGGATGAGAACATACTGGGCTACGAATCAGAACCAACTGGGAAGCAAATGAGAACACATTGATCTATGCTGAGCTATGAATGTGAACAAACTGGGCAGTGGATGAGAACACATTGATCTATGAATGAGAACAAACTGAGCAGAGGACAAGAACACTGATCAGCCAATGGGAACGCACTGAGCAGCAGATGAGAACACACTGAGCAGCAGATGAGAACACACTGAGCAGCAGATGACAACACACTGAGCAGCAGATGACAACACACTGAGCAGCAGATGACAACACACTGAGCAGCAGATGACAACACACTGAGCAGCAGATGACAACACACTGAGCAGCAGATGCCAACACACTGAGCAGCAGATGACAACACACTGAGCAGATGACAACACACTGAGCAGATCACAGCACAGTGAGCAGCGGATGAGGACACACTGAGCAGTGGATGAGGACATACTGAGCAGTGGATGAGGACACACTGAGCAGTGGATTAGAACACACTGAGCAGCGGATGAGAACACACTGAGCAGCGGATGCGAACACACTGAGCAGCGGATGCGAACACACTAAGCAGCGGATGAGAACACACTGATCAGTGGATGAGAACACACTGAGAAATGGATGAGAACACACTGAGAAATGGATGAGAACACACTGAGCAGCAGATGAGAACACACTGAGCAGCGGATGAGAACACACTGAGCAGCGGATAAGAACACACTGAGCAGCTGATGAGAACACACTGTGCAATGGATGAGAACACACTGAGCAGCAGATGAGAAGGAACTGAGCATTGGATCAGAATACACTGTGCAGTGGATGAGAACACACTGTGCAGTGGATGAGGACACACTGAGCAGCGGATGAGAACACATTGAGCAGCGCATAAGAACACACTGAGCAGCAGATGAGAACACACTGAGCAGCAGATGAAAACTCACTGCACAGTGGAAGAGAACACACTGAGCAGTGGAAGAGAACACACTGAGCAGCAGATGAGAACACACTGAGCAGCAGATGAAAACTCACTGCACAGTGGATGAGAACACTGAGCAGTGGAAGAGAACACACTGAGCAGTGGAAGAGAACACACTGAGCAGCAGATGAAAACTCACTGCACAGTGGATGAGAACATACTGGGCTACGAATCAGAACAAACTGGGAAGCAAATGAGAACACATTGATCTATGCTGAGCTATGAATGAGAACAAACTGGGCAGTGGATGAGAACACATTTATCTGTGAATGAGAACAAACTGAGCAGAGGACAAGAATACTGATCAGCCAATGGGAACGCACTGAGCAGCAGATGAGAACACACTGAGCAGCAGATGAGAACACACTGAGCAGATGAGAACACACTGAGCAGATGTCAACACACTGAGCAGATGTCAACACACTGAGCAGATGTCAACACCCTGAGCAGATGTCAACACACTGAGCAGATGTCAACACACTGAGCAGATGTCAACACACTGATCAGCGGATGAGCACACACTGACCAGCGGATGAGAACACACTGACCAGCGGATGAGAACACACTGACCAGCGGATGAGAACACACTGACCAGCGGATGAGAACACACCGACCAGCGGATGAGAACACACCGACCAGCGGATGAGAACACACCGAGCAGCGGATGAGAACACACCGACCAGCGGATGAGAACACACCGACCAGCGGATGAGAGCACACTGACCAGCGGATGAAAACACACCGAGCATCGGATGAGAACACACCGAGCATCGGATGAGAACACACCGAGCATCGGATGAGAACACACCGAGCATCGGATGAGAACACACCGAGAATCGGATGAGAACACACCGAGCATCGGATGAGAACACACCGAGCATCGGATGAGAACACACCGAGCATCGGATGAGAACACACCGAGCATCGGATGAGAACACACCGAGCAGCGGATGAGAACACACCGAGCAGCGGATGAGAACACACTGAGCAGATGAGAACACACTGAGCAGATGTCAACACACTGAGCAGATGTCAACACACTGAGCAGATGTCAGCACACTGAGCAGATGTCAACACACTGAGCAGATGTCAACACACTGAGCAGATGTCAACACACTGATCAGCGGATGAGCACACACTGACCAGCGGATGAGAACACACTGACCAGCGGATGAGAACACACTGACCAGCGGATGAGAACACACTGACCAGCGGATGAGAACACACCGACCAGCGGATGAGAACACACCGAGCAGCGGATGAGAACACACCGACCAGCGGATGAGAACACACCGACCAGCGGATGAGAACACACCGACCAGCGGATGAGAACACACCGACCAGCGGATGAGAGCACACTGACCAGCGGATGAAAACACACCGAGCATCGGATGAGAACACACCGAGCATCGGATGAGAACACACCGAGAATCGGATGAGAACACACCGAGCATCGGATGAGAACACACCGAGCATCGGATGAGAACACACCGAGCATCGGATGAGAACACACCGAGCATCGGATGAGAACACACCGAGCAGCGGATGAGAACACACCGAGCAGCGGATGAGAACACACCAAGCAGCGGATGAGAACACACCGAGCAGCGGATGAGAACACACCGAGCAGCGGATGAGAACACACTGAGCAGCGGATGAGAACACACTGAGCAGCGGATGATAATACACTGATCAGTGGGTGAGAACAAACTGAGCCGTGGGTGAGGACACACTGAGTAAGAGATGAGAACATGCTGACCTATGAATGAGAACACGCTGAGCTATGAATGAGAACACGCTGAGCTATGAATGAGAACACGCTGAGCTATGAATGAGAACACACTGACCAGCGGATGAGAACACACTGACCAGCGGATGAGAACACACTGACCAGCGGATGAGAACACACTGACCAGCGGATGAGAACACACTGAGCAGCGGATGACAACACACTGAGCAGCAGATGACAACACACTGAGCAGATGACAACACAGTGAGCAGATGACAACACAGTGAGCAGCGGATGAGGACACACTGAGCAGTGGATGAGGACATACTGAGCAGTGGATGCGAACACACTGAGCAGCGGATGAGAACACACTGATCAGTGGATTAGAACACACTGAGCAGCGGATGAGAACACACTGAGCAGCGGATGCGAACACACTGAGCAGCGGATGCGAACACACTGAGCAGCGGATGCGAACACACTGAGCAGCGGATGCGAACACACTGAGCAGCGGATGCGAACACACTGAACAGCTGATGAGAACACACTGATCAGTGGATGAGAACACACTGAAAAATGGATGAGAACACACTGAGAAATGGATGAGAACACTGAGCAGCAGATGAGAACACACTGAGCAGCAGATGAGAACACACTGAGCAGCGGATGAGAACACACTGAGCAGTGGATAAGAACACACTAAACAACGGATGAGAACACACTGTGCAACGGATGAGAACACACTGTGCAACGGATGAGAACACACTGAGCAGCAGATGAGAAGGAACTGAGCATTGGATCAGAATACACTGTGCAGTGGATGAGGACACACTGTGCAGTGGATGAGGACACACTGAGCAGCGGATGAGAACACATTGAGCAGCGCATAAGAACACACTGAGCAGCAGATGAGAACACACTGAGCAGCAGATGAAAACTCACTGCACAGTGGAAGAGAACACACTGAGCAGTGGAAGAGAACACACTGAGCAGCAGATGAGAACACACTGAGCAGCAGATGAAAACTCACTGCACAGTGGATGAGAACACACTGAGCAGTGGAAGAGAACACACTGAGCAGTGGAAGAGAACACACTGAGCAGCAGATAAAAACTCACTGCACAGTGGATGAGAACATACTGGGCTACGAATCAGAACAAACTGGGAAGCAAATGAGAACACATTGATCTATGCTGAGCTATGAATGATAACAAACTGGGCAGTGGATGAGAACACATTTATCTGTGAATGAGAACAAACTGAGCAGTGGACAAGAATACTGATCAGCCAATGGGAACGCACTGAGCAGCAGATGAGAACACACTGTGCAGCAGATGAGAACACACTGAGCAGATGAGAACACACTGAGCAGATGTCAACACACTGAGCAGATGTCAACACACTGAGCAGATGTCAACACACTGAGCAGATGTCAACACACTGAGCAGATGTCAACACACTGAGCAGATGTCAACGCACTGAGCAGGTGTCAACGCACTGAGCAGGTGTCAACACACTGAGCAGATGTCAACACACTGAGCAGATGTCAACACACTGAGCAGATGTCAACACACTGAGCAGATGTCAACACACTGAGCAGCGGATGAGCACACACTGAGCAGCGGATGAGCACACACTGAGCAGCGGATGAGAACAAACTGAGCCGTGGGTGAGGACACACTGAGTAAGAGATGAGAACACGCTGAGCTATGAATGAGAACACACTGACCAACGGATGAGAACACACTGACCAGCGGATGAGAACACACTGACCAGCGGATGAGAACACACTGACCAGCGGATGAGAACACACTGACCAGCGGATGAGAACACACCGACCAGCGGATGAGAACACACCGACCAGCGGATGAGAACACACCGACCAGCGGATGAGAACACACCGACCAGCGGATGAGAACACACCGACCAGCGGATGAGAACACACCGACCAGCGGATGAGAACACACCGACCAGCGGATGAGAACACACCGACCAGCGGATGAGAACACACCGACCAGCGGATGAGAACACACCGACCAGAGGATGAGAACACACTGAGCATCGGATGAGAACACACTGAGCAGCGGATGAGAACACACTGAGCAGCGGATGAGAACACACTGAGCAGCGGATGAGAACACACTGCGCAGCGGATGAGAACACACTGAGCAGCGGATGATAATACACTGATCAGTGGGTGAGAACAAACTGAGCCGTGGGTGAGGACACACTGAGTAAGAGATGAGAACATGCTGACCTATGAATGAGAACACGCTGAGCTATGAATGAGAACACGCTGAGCTATGAATGAGAACACGCTGAGCTATGAATGAGAACACACTGACCAGCGGATGAGAACACACTGACCAGCGGATGAGAACACACTGACCAGCGGATGAGAACACACTGACCAGCGGATGAGAACACACTGACCAGCGGATGAGAACACACTGAGCAGCAGATGACAACAAACTGAGCAGATGACAACACAGTGAGCAGATGACAACACAGTGAGCAGCGGATGAGGACACACTGAGCAGTGGATGAGGACATACTGAGCAGTGGATGAGGACACACTGAGCAGTGGATTAGAACACACTGAGCAGTGGATGAGGACACACTGAGCAGCGTTTGCAAACACACTGAGCAGCGGATGCGAACACACTGAAAAATGGATGAGAACACACTGAGAAATGGATGAGAACACACTGAGCAGCAGATGAGAACACACTGAGCAGCAGATGAGAACACACTGAGCAGCGGATGAGAACACAGTGAGCAGTGGATAAGAACACACTGAGCAACGGATGAGAACACACTGTGCAACGGATGAGAACACACTGTGCAACGGATGAGAACACACTGAGCAGCAGATGAGAAGGAACTGAGCATTGGATCAGAATACACTGTGCAGTGGATGAGAACACACTGTGCAGTGGATGAGGACACACTGAGCAGCGGATGAGAACACATTGAGCAGCGCATAAGAACATACTGAGCAGCAGATGAGAACACACTGAGCAGCAGATGAAAACTCACTGCACAGTGGAAGAGAACACACTGAGCAGTGGAAGAGAACACACTGGGCAGTGGAAGAGAACACACTGGGCAGTGGAAGAGAACACACTGGGCAGCAGATGAGAACACACTGAGCAGCAGATGAAAACTCACTGCACAGTGGATGAGAACACACTGAGCAGTGGAAGAGAACACACTGAGCAGTGGAAGACAACACACTGAGCAGTGGAAGACAACACACTGAGCAGCAGATGAAAACTCACTGCACAGTGGATGAGAACATACTGGGCTACGAATCAGAACAAACTGGGAAGCAAATGAGAACACATTGATCTATGCTGAGCTATGAATGAGAACAAACTGGGCAGTGGATGAGAACACATTTATCTGTGAATGAGAACAAACTGAGCAGAGGACAAGAATACTGATCAGTCAATGGGAACGCACTGAGCAGCAGATGAGAACACACTGAGCAGCAGATGAGAACACACTGAGCAGATGAGAACACACTGAGCAGATGTCAACACACTGAGCAGATGTCAACACACTGAGCAGATGTCAACACACTGAGCAGATGTCAACACACTGAGCAGATGTCAACACACTGAGCAGATGTCAACACACTGAGCAGATGTCAACACACTGAGCAGATATCAACACACTGAGCAGATATCAACACACTGAGCAGATGTCAACACACTGATCAGCGGATGAGCACACACTGAGCAGCGGATGATAATACACTGATCAGTGGGTGAGAACAAACTGAGCCATGGGTGAGGACACACTGAGTAAGAGATGAGAAAATGCTGACCTATGAATGAGAACACGCTGAGCTATGAATGAGAACACGCTGAGCTATGAATGAGAACACACTGAGCAGCGGATGAGAACACACTGACCAGCGGATGAGAACACACTGACCAGCGGATGAGAACACACTGACCAGCGGATGAGAACACACTGACCAGCGGATGAGAACACACTGAGCAGCGGAGGAGAACACACTGAGCAGCGGAGGAGAACATACTGAGCAGTGGAAGAGAACACACTGAGCAGTGGAAGAGAACACACTGAGCAGTGGAAGAGAACACACTAAGCAGTGGAAGAGAACACACTGAGCAGCAGATGAAAACTCACTGCACAGTGGAAGAGAACATACTGGGCTACGAATCAGAACAAACTGGGAAGCAGATGAGAACACATTGATCTGTGCAGAGCTATGAATGAGAACAAACTGGGCAGTGGATGAGAACACATTGATCTATGAATGAGAACAAACTGAGCAGAGGACAAGAACACTGATCAGCCAATGGGAACGCACTGAGCAGCAGATGAGAACACACTGAGCAGCAGATGAGAACACACTGAGCAGCAGAGGAGAACACACTGAGCAGGAGAGGAGAACACACTGAGCAGGAGAGGAGAACACACTGAGCAGCAGATGACAACACACTGAGCAGCAGATGACAACACACTGAGCAGCAGATGACAACACACTGAGCAGCAGATGACAACATACTGAGCAGCAGATGACAACACACTCAGTAGCAGATGACAACACACTGAGCAGCAGATGACAACACACTGAGCAGCAGATGACAACACACTGAGCAGCAGATGACAACACACTGAGCAGATGACAACACACTGAGCAGATGTCAACACACTGAGCAGATGTCAACACACTGAGCAGATGTCAACACACTGAGCAGATGTCAACACACTGAGCAGATGTCAACACATTTAGCAGATGTCAACATACTGAGCAGATGTCAACACACTGAGCAGATGTCAACACACTGAGCAGATGTCAACACACTGAGCAGCGGATGAGAACACACTGAGCAGCGGATGAGAACACACTGAGCAGCGGATGAGAACACACTGAGCAGCGGATGAGAACACACTGAGCAGCGGATGAGAACACACTCAGCAGCGGATGAGAACACACTCAGCAGCGGATGAGAACACACTCAGCAGCGGATGAGAACACACAGCAGCGGATGAGAACACACTCAGCAGCGGATGAGAACACACTCAGCAGCGGATGAGAACACACTCAGCAGCGGATGAGAACACACTCAGCAGCGGATGAGAACACACTCAGCAGCGGATGAGAACACACTCAGCAGCGGATGAGAACACACTCAGCAGCGGATGAGAACACACTCAGCAGCGGATGAGAACACACTCAGCAGCGGATGAGAACACACTCAGCAGCGGATGAGAACACACAGCAGCGGATGAGAACACACAGCAGCGGATGAGAACACACTCAGCAGCGGATGAGAACACACTCAGCAGCGGATGAGAACACACTCAGCAGCGGATGAGAACACACTCAGCAGCGGATGAGAACACACTCAGCAGCGGATGAGAACACACTCAGCAGCGGATGAGAACACACTCAGCAGTGGATGAGAACACACTGACCAGCGGATGAGAACACACTGAGCAGCGGATGAGAACACATTGAGCAGCAGCTGAGAACACATCGAGCAGGGGATGAGAACACACTGAGCAGAGGATGAGAACACACTGATCAGTGGATGAGAACACAGTGAGAAATGGATGAGAACAAACTGAGAAATGGATGAGAACACACTGAGCAGCAGATGAGAACACACTGAGCAGTGGATGAGGACACACTGAGCAGTGGATGAGAACACAATGCACAGCGGATGAGAACACACTGATCAGTGGATGAGAACACACTGATCAGTGGATGAGAACACACTGAAGTGGATGAGAACACACTGAGAAGTGGATGAGAACACACTGAGAAATGGATGAGAACACACTGAGAAATGGATGAGAACACAGAGCAGCAGATGAGAACACACTGAGCAGCGGATGAGAACACGCTGTGTAACGGATGAGAACACACTGAGCAGCAGATGAGAAGGAACTGAGCATTGGATCAGAATACACTGTGCAGTGGATGAGAACACACTGTACAGCGGATGAGAACACATTGAGCAGCGCATAAGAACACACTGAGCAGATGAGAACACACTGAGCAGCAGATGAAAACTCACTGCACAGTGGAAGAGAACACACTGAGGAGTGGTAGAGAACACACTGAGCAGCAGATGAGAACACACTGAGCAGCAGATGAGAACACACTGAGCAGCAGATGAGAACACACTGAGCAGCAGATGGGAACACACTGAGCAGCAGATGAGAACACACTGAGCAGCAGATGAGAACACACTGAGCAGCAGATGAGAACACACTGAGCAGCAGATGAGAACACACTGAGCAGCAGATGAAAACTCACTGCACAGTGGATGAGAACACACTGAGCAGTGGATGAGAACACACTGAGCAGTGGATGAGAACACACTGAGCAGCAGATGAGAACCCACTGCACAGTGGATGAGAACATACTGGGTAACGAATCAGAACAAACTGGGAAGCAAATGAGAACACATTGATCTATGCTGAGCTATGAATGAGAACAAACTGGGCAGTGGATAAGAACACATTGATCTATGAAAGAGAACAAACTGAGCAGAGGACAAGAACACTGATCAGCCAATGGGAATGCACTGAGCAGCAGATGAGAACACACTGAGCAGCAGATGAGAACACACTGAGCAGCGGATGAGAACACACTGAGCTGCGGATGACAACAAACTGAGCAGCGGATGACAACACACTGAGCAGCGGATGACAACACACTGAGGAGCGGATGACAACACACTGTGCAGCATATGACAACACACTGAGCAGCAGATGACAACACACTGAGCAGCAGATGACAACACACTGAGCAGCAGATGACAACACACTGAGCAGCGGATGACAACACACTGAGCAGCGGATGACAACACACTGAGCAGCGGATGACAACACACTGAGCAGCGGATGACAACACACTGAGCAGCGGATGAGAACACACTGAGCAACGGATGAGAACACACTGAGCAGCGGATGAGAACACACTGAGCAGAGGATGAGAACACTGAGTAGCGGATGAGAACACACTGAGCAGCGGACGACAACACACAGCAGCAGATGACAACACACTGAGCAGATGAGAAGACACTGAGTAGCGGATGAGAACACACTGAGCAGCGGATGAGAACACACTGAGCAGCGGATGAGAACACAATGCACAGCGGATGAGAACACACTGATCAGTGGATGAGAACACACTGATCAGTGGATGAGAACACACTGAAGTGGATGAGAACACACTGAGAAGTGGATGAGAACACACTGAGAAATGGATGAGAACACACTGAGAAATGGATGAGAACACAGAGCAGCAGATGAGAACACACTGAGCAGCGGATGAGAACACACTGTGTAACGGATGAGAACACACTGAGCAGCAGATGAGAAGGAACTGAGCATTGGATCAGAATACACAGTGCAGTGGATGAGAACACACTGTACAGCGGATGAGAACACATTGAGCAGCGCATAAGAACACACTGAGCAGATGAGAACACACTGAGCAGCAGATGAGAACACACTGAGCAGCAGATGAGAACACACTGAGCAGCAGATGAGAACACACTGAGCAGCAGATGAGAACACACTGAGCAGCAGATGAGAACACACTGAGCAGCAGATGAGAACACACTGAGCAGCAGATGAGAACACACTGAGCAGCAGATGAAAACTCACTGCACAGTGGATGAGAACACACTGAGCAGTGGATGAGAACACACTGAGCAGTGGATGAGAACACACTGAGCAGCAGATGAGAACCCACTGCACAGTGGATGAGAACATACTGGGTAACGAATCAGAACAAACTGGGAAGCAAATGAGAACACATTGATCTATGCTGAGCTATGAATGAGAACAAACTGGGCAGTGGATAAGAACACATTGATCTATGAAAGAGAACAAACTGAGCAGAGGACAAGAACACTGATCAGCCAATGGGAATGCACTGAGCAGCAGATGAGAACACACTGAGCAGCAGATGAGAACACAGTGAGCAGCGGATGAGAACACACTGAGCAGCGGATGAGAACACACTGAGCTGCGGATGACAACAAACTGAGCAGCGGATGACAATACACTGAGCAGCGGATGACAACACACTGAGGAGCAGATGACAACACACTGTGCAGCATATGACAACACACTGAGCAGCAGATGACAACACACTGAGCAGCAGATGACAACACACTGAGCAGCGGATGACAACACACTGAGCAGCGGATGACAACACACTGAGCAGCGGATGAGAACACACTGAGCAGCGGATGAGAACACACTGAGCAGCGGATGAGAACACACTGAGCAGAGGATGAGAACACTGAGTAGCGGATGAGAACACACTGAGCAGCGGACGACAACACACAGCAGCAGATGACAACACACTGAGCAGATGAGAAGACACTGAGTAGCGGATGAGAACACACTGAGCAGCGGATGAGAACACACTGAGCAGCGGATGAGAACACACTGAGCAGCGGATGAGAACACACTGAGCAGCGGATGAGAACACACTGAGCAGCGGATGAGAACACACTGAGCAGCGGATGAGAACACACTGAGCAGCGGATGAGAACACACTGAGCAGCGGATGAGAACACACTGAGCAGCGGATGAGAACACACTGAGCAGCGGATGAGAACACACTGAGCAGCGGATGAGAACACACTGAGCAGCGGATGAGAACACACTGATCAGCGGATGAGAACACACTGAGAAATGGATGAGAACACAGAACAGCAGATGAGAACACACTGTGCAATGGATGAGAACACACTGAGCAGCAGATGAGAAGGAACTGAGCATTGGATCAGAATACACTGCAGTGGATGAGAACACACTGTGCAGTGGATGAGGACACACTGTGCAGTGGATGAGGACACACTGAGCAGCGGACGACAACACACTGAGCAGCAGATGACAACACACTGAGCAGATGAGAAGACACTGAGTAGCGGATGAGAATAAACTGAGCAGCGGATGAGAACACACTGAGCAGCGGATGAGAACACACTGAGCAGCAGATGAGAACACACTGAGCAGCGGATGAGAACACACTGAGCAGCGGATGAGAACACACTGGGCAGCGGATGAGAACACACTGAGCAGCGGATGAGAACACACTGAGCAGCGGACGACAACACACTGAGCAGCAGATGACAACACACTGAGCAGATGAGAACACACTGAGTAGCGGATGAGAACACACTGAGCAGCGGATGAGAACACACTGAGCAGCGGATGAGAACACACTGAACAGCGGATGAGAACACACTGAGCAGCGGATGAGAACACACTGAGCAGCGGATGAGAACACACTGAGCAGCGGACGACAACACACTGAGCAGCAGATGACAACACACTGAGCAGATGAGAACACACTGAGTAGCGGATGAGAACACACTGGGCAGCGGATGAGAACACACTGGGCAGCGGATGAGAACACACTGAGCAGCGGATGAGAACACACTGAGCAGCGGACGACAACACACTGAGCAGCAGATGACAACACACTGAGCAGATGAGAACACACTGAGTAGCGGATGAGAACACACTGAGCAGCGGATGAGAACACACTGAGCAGCGGATGAGAACACACTGAGCAGCGGATGAGAACACACTGAGCAGCGGATGAGAACACACTGAGCAGCGGATGAGAACACACTGAGCAGCGGATGAGAACACACTGAGCAGCGGATGAGAACACACTGAGCAGCGGATGAGAACACACTGATCAGCGGATGAGAACACACTGAGAAATGGATGAGAACACACTGAGAAATGGATGAGAACACAGAACAGCAGATGAGAACACACTGTGCAATGGATGAGAACACACTGAGCAGCAGATGAGAAGGAACTGAGCATTGGATCAGAATACACTGCAGTGGATGAGAACACACTGTGCAGTGGATGAGGACACACTGTGCAGTGGATGAGGACACACTGTGCAGTGGATGAGGACACACTGTGCAGTGGATGAGGACACACTGTGCAGTGGATGAGGACACACTGTGCAGTGGATGAGGACACACTGTGCAGTGGATGCGGACACACTGTGCAGTGGATGAGGACACACTGTACAGTGGATGAGGACACACTGTGCAGTGGATGAGGACACACTGAGCAGCGGATGAGAACACATTGAGCAGCGCATCAGAACACACTGAGCAGCAGATGAAAACTCACTGCACAGTGGAAGAGAACACACTGAGCAGTGGAAGAGAACACACTGAGCAGCAGATCAGAACACACTGAGCAGCGGATGAGAACACACTGAGCAGCAGATGAGAACACACTGAGCAGCGGATGAGAACACACTGAGCAGCGGATGGGAACACACTGAGCAGCGGATGAGAACACACTGAGCAGCGGATGAGTACACACTGAGCAGCGGATGAGTACACACTGAGCAGCAGATGAGAACACACTGAGCCGCAGATGAAAACTCACTGCACAGTGGATGAGAACACACTGAGCAGTGGATGAGAACACACTGAGCAGTGGAAGAGAACACACTGAGCAGCAGATGAGAACCCACTGCACAGTGGATGAGAACATACTGGGCAACGAATCAGAACAAACTGGGAAGCAAATGTGAACACATTGATCTATGCTGAGCTATGAATGAGAACAAACTGGGCAGTGGATAAGAACACATTGATCTATGAAAGAGAACAAACTGAGCAGAGGACAAGAACACTGATCAGCCAATGGGAATGCACTGAGCAGCAGATGAGAACACACTGAGCAGCAGATGAGAACACACTGAGCAGCAGATGAGAACACACTGAGCAGCGGATGAGAACACACTGAGCTGCGGATGAGAACACACTGAGCAGCGGATGACAACACACTGAGCAGCGGATGACAACACACTGAGGAGCGGATGACAACACACTGAGCAGCAGATGACAACACACTGAGCAGCAGATGACAACACACTGAGCAGCAGATGACAACACACTGGGCAGCAGATGACAACACACTGAGCAGCAGATGACAACACACTGAGCAGCGGATGACAACACACTGAGCAGCGGATGACAACACACTGAGCAGCGGATGACAACACACTGAGCAGCGGATGAGAACACACTGAGCAGTGGATGAGAACACACTGAGCAGCGGATGAGAACGCACTGAGCAGCGGATGAGAACACACTGAGCAGCGGATGAGAACACACTGAGCAGCGGATGAGAACACACTGAGCAGCGGACGACAACACACTGAGCAGCAGATGACAACACACTGAGCAGCGGATGAGAACACACTGAGCAGCGGATGAGAACACACTGAGCAGCGGATGAGAACACACTGAGCAGCGGATGAGAACACACTGAGCAGCGGATGAGAACACACTGAGCAGCGGATGAGAACACACTGAGCAGCGGATGAGAACACACTGAGAAATGGATGAGAACACAGAACAGCAGATGAGAACACACTGTGCAATGGATGAGAACACACTGAGCAGCAGATGAGAAGGAACTGAGCATTGGATCAGAATACACTGCAGTGGATGAGAACACACTGTGCAGTGGATGAGGACACACTGTGCAGTGGATGAGGACACACTGTGCAGTGGATGAGGACACACTGTGCAGTGGATGAGGACACACTGTGCAGTGGATGAGGACACACTGTGCAGTGGATGAGGACACACTGTACAGTGGATGAGGACACACTGTGCAGTGGATGAGGACACACTGAGCAGTGGATGAGGACACACTGAGCAGTGGATGAGGACACACTGAGCAGCGGATGAGGACACACTGAGCAGCGGATGAGAACACATTGAGCAGCGCATCAGAACACACTGAGCAGCAGATGAAAACTCACTGCACAGTGGAAGAGAACACACTGAGCAGTGGAAGAGAACACACTGAGCAGCAGATCAGAACACACTGAGCAGCGGATGAGAACACACTGAGCAGCGGATGAGAACACACTGAGCAGCGGATGAGAACAGACTGAGCAGCGGATGAGAACACACTGATCAGCGCATGAGAACACACTGAGAAATGGATGAGAACACACTGAGAAATGGATGAGAACACAGAACAGCAGATGAGAACACACTGTGCAATGGATGAGTACACACTGAGCAGCAGATGAGAAGGAACTGAGCATTGGATCAGAATACACTGCAGTGGATGAGAACACACTGTGCAGTGGATGAGGACACACTGTGCAGTGGATGAGGACACACTGCACAGTGGATGAGGACACACTGTGCAGTGGATGAGGACACACTGAGCAGCAGATGAGAACACACTGATCAGCGGATGAGAACACACTGTGCAACGGATGAGAACACACTGAGCAGCAGATGAGAACACACTGAGCAGCAGATGAGAACACACTGAGCAGCAGATGAAAACTCACTGCACAGTCGAAGAGAACACACTGAGCAGTGGAAGAGAACACACTGAGCAGCAGATGAGAACACACTGAGCAGCAGATGAAAACTCACTGCTCAGTGGATGAGAACACACTGAGTAGTGGATGAGAACACACTGAGCAGTGGAAGAGAATACACTGAGCAGCGGATGAGAACACACTGAGCAGCGGATGAGAACACACTGAGCAGTGGATGAGAACACGCTGAGCTACGAATGAAAAAAACCTAAAAAGTGGATGAGAACACACCGTGCTATGAGAACAAACCGAGCAGCAGATGAGAACACACTGAGCAGCGGATGAGAACACACTGAGCAGCGGATGAGAACACACTGAGCAGTGGATGAGAACACACTGAGCAGCAGATGAGAACACACTCATCAACAGATGAGAACAAACTCAGCAGCGGATGACAACACACTGAGCAGCGGATGACAACACACTGAGCAGCGGATGACAACACACTGAGCAGCGGATGAGAACACACTGAGCAGTGGATGAGAACACACTGAGCAGCGGATGAGAACGCACTGAGCAGCGGATGAGAACACACTGAGCAGCGGATGAGAACACACTGAGCAGCGGATGAGAACACACTGAGCAGCGGACGACAACACACTGAGCAGCAGATGACAACACACTGAGCAGCGGATGAGAACACACTGAGCAGCGGATGAGAACACACTGAGCAGCGGATGAGAACACACTGAGCAGCGGATGAGAACACACTGAGCAGCGGATGAGAACACACTGAGCAGCGGATGAGAACACACTGAGAAATGGATGAGAACACAGAACAGCAGATGAGAACACACTGTGCAATGGATGAGAACACACTGAGCAGCAGATGAGAAGGAACTGAGCATTGGATCAGAATACACTGCAGTGGATGAGAACACACTGTGCAGTGGATGAGGACACACTGTGCAGTGGATGAGGACACACTGTGCAGTGGATGAGGACACACTGTGCAGTGGATGAGGACACACTGTGCAGTGGATGAGGACACACTGTGCAGTGGATGAGGACACACTGTACAGTGGATGAGGACACACTGTGCAGTGGATGAGGACACACTGAGCAGTGGATGAGGACACACTGAGCAGTGGATGAGGACACACTGAGCAGCGGATGAGGACACACTGAGCAGCGGATGAGAACACATTGAGCAGCGCATCAGAACACACTGAGCAGCAGATGAAAACTCACTGCACAGTGGAAGAGAACACACTGAGCAGTGGAAGAGAACACACTGAGCAGCAGATCAGAACACACTGAGCAGCGGATGAGAACACACTGAGCAGCGGATGAGAACACACTGAGCAGCGGATGAGAACACACTGAGCAGCGGATGAGAACACACTGATCAGCGGATGAGAACACACTGAGAAATGGATGAGAACACACTGAGAAATGGATGAGAACACAGAACAGCAGATGAGAACACACTGTGCAATGGATGAGTACACACTGAGCAGCAGATGAGAAGGAACTGAGCATTGGATCAGAATACACTGCAGTGGATGAGAACACACTGTGCAGTGGATGAGGACACACTGTGCAGTGGATGAGGACACACTGCACAGTGGATGAGGACACACTGTGCAGTGGATGAGGACACACTGAGCAGCAGATGAGAACACACTGATCAGCGGATGAGAACACACTGTGCAACGGATGAGAACACACTGAGCAGCAGATGAGAACACACTGAGCAGCAGATGAGAACACACTGAGCAGCAGATGAAAACTCACTGCACAGTCGAAGAGAACACACTGAGCAGTGGAAGAGAACACACTGAGCAGCAGATGAGAACACACTGAGCAGCAGATGAAAACTCACTGCACAGTCGAAGAGAACACACTGAGCAGTGGAAGAGAACACACTGAGCAGCAGATGAGAACACACTGAGCAGCAGATGAAAACTCACTGCTCAGTGGATGAGAACACACTGAGTAGTGGATGAGAACACACTGAGCAGTGGAAGAGAACACACTGAGCAGTGGAAGAGAATACACTGAGCAGCGGATGAGAACACACTGAGCAGTGGATGAGAACACGCTGAGCTACGAATGAAAAAAACCTAAAAAGTGGATGAGAACACACCGTGCTATGAGAACAAACCGAGCAGCAGATGAGAACACACTGAGCAGCGGATGAGAACACACTGAGCAGCGGATGAGAACACACTGAGCAGTGGATGAGAACACACTGAGCAGCAGATGAGAACACACTCATCAACAGATGAGAACAAACTCAGCAGCAGATGAGTACACACTGAGCAGTGGATGAGAACACGCTGAGCTATCAATGAGAACACACTGACCAGCAGATGAGAACACACGGACCAGCAGATGAGAACACACTGAGCAGCAGATCAGAACACACTGACCAGCAGATGAGAACACACTGACCAGCAGATGAGAACACACTGACCAGCGGATGAGAACACACTGACCAGCGGATGAGAACACATTGACCAGCGGATGAGAACACACTGACCAGCGGATGAGAACCCAGTGAGCAGCGGATGAGAACACACCGAGCAGCGGCTGAGAAAACACCGAGCAGGGGATGAGGACACACTGAGCAGTGGATGAGAACACACTGAGCAGCAGATGAGAACACACTGAGCAGCGGATGAGGACACACTGAGCAGCGGATGAGAACACACTGAGCAGCGGATGAGAACACACTGAGCAGCGGATGAGAACACACTGAGCAGCGGATGAGAACACACTGAGCAGCGGATGAGAACACACTGAGAAATGGATGAGAACACAGAACAGCAGATGAGAACACACTGTGCAATGGATGAGAACACACTGAGCAGCAGATGAGAAGGAACTGAGCATTGGATCAGAATACACTGCAGTGGATGAGAACACACTGTGCAGTGGATGAGGACACACTGTGCAGTGGATGAGGACACACTGTGCAGTGGATGAGGACACACTGTGCAGTGGATGAGGACACACTGTGCAGTGGATGAGGACACACTGTGCAGTGGATGAGGACACACTGTACAGTGGATGAGGACACACTGTGCAGTGGATGAGGACACACTGAGCAGTGGATGACAACACACTGAGCAGCGGATGACAACACACTGAGCAGCGGATGAGAACACACTGAGCAGTGGATGAGAACACACTGAGCAGCGGATGAGAACGCACTGAGCAGCGGATGAGAACACACTGAGCAGCGGATGAGAACACACTGAGCAGCGGATGAGAACACACTGAGCAGCGGACGACAACACACTGAGCAGCAGATGACAACACACTGAGCAGCGGATGAGAACACACTGAGCAGCGGATGAGAACACACTGAGCAGCGGATGAGAACACACTGAGCAGCGGATGAGAACACACTGAGCAGCGGATGAGAACACACTGAGCAGCGGATGAGAACACACTGAGCAGCGGATGAGAACACACTGGATGAGAACACAGAACAGCAGATGAGAACACACTGTGCAATGGATGAGAACACACTGAGCAGCAGATGAGAAGGAACTGAGCATTGGATCAGAATACACTGCAGTGGATGAGAACACACTGTGCAGTGGATGAGGACACACTGTGCAGTGGATGAGGACACACTGTGCAGTGGATGAGGACACACTGTGCAGTGGATGAGGACACACTGTGCAGTGGATGAGGACACACTGTGCAGTGGATGAGGACACACTGTGCAGTGGATGAGGACACACTGTACAGTGGATGAGGACACACTGTGCAGTGGATGAGGACACACTGAGCAGTGGATGAGGACACACTGAGCAGTGGATGAGGACACACTGAGCAGCGGATGAGGACACACTGAGCAGCGGATGAGAACACATTGAGCAGCGCATCAGAACACACTGAGCAGCAGATGAAAACTCACTGCACAGTGGAAGAGAACACACTGAGCAGTGGAAGAGAACACACTGAGCAGCAGATCAGAACACACTGAGCAGCGGATGAGAACACACTGAGCAGCGGATGAGAACACACTGAGCAGCGGATGAGAACACACTGAGCAGCGGATGAGAACACACTGATCAGCGGATGAGAACACACTGAGAAATGGATGAGAACACACTGAGAAATGGATGAGAACACAGAACAGCAGATGAGAACACACTGTGCAATGGATGAGTACACACTGAGCAGCAGATGAGAAGGAACTGAGCATTGGATCAGAATACACTGCAGTGGATGAGAACACACTGTGCAGTGGATGAGGACACACTGTGCAGTGGATGAGGACACACTGCACAGTGGATGAGGACACACTGTGCAGTGGATGAGGACACACTGAGCAGCAGATGAGAACACACTGATCAGCGGATGAGAACACACTGTGCAACGGATGAGAACACACTGAGCAGCAGATGAGAACACACTGAGCAGCAGATGAGAACACACTGAGCAGCAGATGAAAACTCACTGCACAGTCGAAGAGAACACACTGAGCAGTGGAAGAGAACACACTGAGCAGCAGATGAGAACACACTGAGCAGCAGATGAAAACTCACTGCTCAGTGGATGAGAACACACTGAGTAGTGGATGAGAACACACTGAGCAGTGGAAGAGAACACACTGAGCAGTGGAAGAGAATACACTGAGCAGCGGATGAGAACACACTGAGCAGCGGATGAGAACACACTGAGCAGTGGATGAGAACACGCTGAGCTACGAATGAAAAAAACCTAAAAAGTGGATGAGAACACACCGTGCTATGAGAACAAACCGAGCAGCAGATGAGAACACACTGAGCAGCGGATGAGAACACACTGAGCAGCGGATGAGAACACACTGAGCAGTGGATGAGAACACACTGAGCAGCAGATGAGAACACACTCATCAACAGATGAGAACAAACTCAGCAGCAGATGAGTACACACTGAGCAGTGGATGAGAACACGCTGAGCTATCAATGAGAACACACTGACCAGCAGATGAGAACACACTGACCAGCAGATGAGAACACACTGAGCAGCAGATCAGAACACACTGACCAGCAGATGAGAACACACTGACCAGCAGATGAGAACACACTGACCAGCAGATGAGAACACACTGACCAGCGGATGAGAACACACTGACCAGCGGATGAGAACACATTGACCAGCGGATGAGAACACACTGACCAGCGGATGAGAACCCAGTGAGCAGCGGATGAGAACACACCGAGCAGCGGCTGAGAAAACACCGAGCAGGGGATGAGGACACACTGAGCAGTGGATGAGAACACACTGAGCAGCAGATGAGAACACACTGAGCAGCGGATGAGGACACACTGAGCAGCGGATGAGAACACACTGAGCAGCGGATGAGAACACACTGAGCAGCGGATGAGAACACACTGAGCAGCGGATGAGAACACACTGAGCAGCGGATGAGAACACACTGAGAAATGGATGAGAACACAGAACAGCAGATGAGAACACACTGTGCAATGGATGAGAACACACTGAGCAGCAGATGAGAAGGAACTGAGCATTGGATCAGAATACACTGCAGTGGATGAGAACACACTGTGCAGTGGATGAGGACACACTGTGCAGTGGATGAGGACACACTGTGCAGTGGATGAGGACACACTGTGCAGTGGATGAGGACACACTGTGCAGTGGATGAGGACACACTGTGCAGTGGATGAGGACACACTGTACAGTGGATGAGGACACACTGTGCAGTGGATGAGGACACACTGAGCAGTGGATGAGGACACACTGAGCAGCGGATGAGGACACACTGAGCAGCGGATGAGAACACATTGAGCAGCGCATCAGAACACACTGAGCAGCAGATGAAAACTCACTGCACAGTGGAAGAGAACACACTGAGCAGTGGAAGAGAACACACTGAGCAGCAGATCAGAACACACTGAGCAGCGGATGAGAACACACTGAGCAGCGGATGAGAACACACTGAGCAGCGGATGAGAACAGACTGAGCAGCGGATGAGAACACACTGATCAGCGGATGAGAACACACTGAGAAATGGATGAGAACACACTGAGAAATGGATGAGAACACAGAACAGCAGATGAGAACACACTGTGCAATGGATGAGTACACACTGAGCAGCAGATGAGAAGGAACTGAGCATTGGATCAGAATACACTGCAGTGGATGAGAACACACTGTGCAGTGGATGAGGACACACTGTGCAGTGGATGAGGACACACTGCACAGTGGATGAGGACACACTGTACAGTGGATGAGGACACACTGTACAGTGGATGAGGACACACTGTGCAGTGGATGAGGACACACTGAGCAGCGGATGAGGACACACTGAGCAGCGGATGAGAACACATTGAGCAGCGCATCAGAACACACTGAGCAGCAGATGAAAACTCACTGCACAGTGGAAGAGAACACACTGAGCAGTGGAAGACAACACACTGAGCAGCAGATCAGAACACACTGAGCAGCGGATGAGAACAGACTGAGCAGCGGATGAGAACAGACTGAGCAGCGGATGAGAACAGACTGAGCAGCGGATGAGAACACACTGAGCAGCGGATGAGAACACACTGAGCAGCGGATGAGAACACACTGAGCAGCGGATGAGAACACACTGAGCAGCAGATGAGAACACACTGAGCAGCGGATGAGAACACACTGAGCAGTGGATGAGAACACACTGAGCAGCGGATGAGAACACACTGAGCAGCGGATGAGGACACACTGAGCAGCGGATGAGAACACACTGAGCAGCGGATGAGAACACACTGTGCAGCGGATGAGAACACACTGAGCAGCAGATGAGAACACACTGAGCAGCAGATGAAAACTCACTGCACAGTGGATGAGAACACACTGAGCAGTGGATGAGAACACACTGAGCAGTGGAAAAGAACACACTGAGCAGCGGAAGAGAACACACTGAGCAGCGGATGAGAACACACTGAGCAGTGGATGAGAACACGCTGAGCTACGAATGAAAAGAACCTAAAAAGTGGATGAGAACACACCGTGCTATGAGAACAAACCGAGCAGCAGATGAGAACACACTGAGCAGCGGATAAGAACACACTGAGCAGCAGATGAGAACACACTGAGCAGCAGATGAGAACACACTGAGCAGCAGATGAGAACACACTGAGCAGCTGATGAAACAAACTCATCAACAGATGAGAACAAACTCAGCAGCGGATGAGAACACACTGAGCAGTGGATGAGAACACGCTGAGCTATCAATGAGAACACACTGACCAGCAGATGAGAACACACTGAGCAGCGGATGAGAACACACTGAGCAGCGGATGAGAACACACTGAGCAGCGGATGAGAACACACTGAGCAGCGGATGAGAACACACTGAGCAGCGGATGACAACACACTGAGCAGCGGATGACAACACACTGAGCAGCGGATGAGAACACACTGAGCAGCGGATGAGAACACACTGAGCAGCGGATGAGAACACACTGAGCAGCGGATGAGAACACACTGAGCAGCGGATGAGAACACACTGAGCAGCGGATGAGAACACACTGAGCAGCGGATGAGAACACACTGAGCAGCGGATGAGAACACACTGTGCAGCGGATGTGAACACACTGATCAGTGGATGAGAACACACTGAGAAATGGATGAGAACACACTGAGAAATGGATGAGAACACAGAGCAGCAGATGAGAACACACTGAGCAGCAGATGAGAACACACTGAGCAGCGGATGAGAACACACTGAGCTGCGGATGAGAACACACTGAGCTGCGGATGAGAACACACTGAGCTGCGGATGAGAACACACTGAGCAGCGGATGACAACACACTGAGCAGCGGATGACAACACACTGAGCAGCGGATGACAACACACTGAGCAGCGGATGAGAACACACTGAGCAGCGGATGAGAACACACTGAGCAGCGGATGAGAACACACTGAACAGCGGATGAGAACACACTGAGCAGCGGATGAGAACACACTGAGCAGCGGATGAGAACACACTGAGCAGCGGATGAGAACACACTGATCAGCGGATGAGAACACACTGAGAAATGGATGAGAACACAGAACAGCAGATGAGAACACACTGTGCAATGGATGAGAACACACTGAGCAGCAGATGAGAAGGAACTGAGCATTGGATCAGAATACACTGCAGTGGATGAGAACACACTGTGCAGTGGATGAGGACACACTGTGCAGTGGATGAGGACACACTGTGCAGTGGATGAGGACACACTGTGCAGTGGATGAGGACACACTGTGCAGTGGATGAGGACACACTGTGCAGTGGATGAGGACACACTGTGCAGTGGATGAGGACACACTGTGCAGTGGATGAGGACACACTGTGCAGTGGATGAGGACACACTGAGCAGTGGATGAGGACACACTGAGCAGTGGATGAGGACACACTGAGCAGCGGATGAGGACACACTGAGCAGCGGATGAGAACACATTGAGCAGCGCATCAGAACACACTGAGAAGCAGATGAAAACTCACTGCACAGTGGAAGAGAACACACTGAGCAGTGGAAGAGAACACACTGAGCAGCAGATCAGAACACACTGAGCAGCGGATGAGAACACACTGAGCAGCGGATGAGAACACACTGAGCAGCGGATGAGAACAGACTGAGCAGCGGATGAGAACACACTGAGCAGCGGATGAGAACACACTGAGCAGCGGATGAGAACACACTGAGCAGCGGATGAGAACACACTGAGCAGCGGATGAGAACACACTGAGCAGCGGATGACAACACACTGAGCAGCGGATGACAACACACTGAGCAGCGGATGAGAACACACTGAGCAGCGGATGAGAACACACTGAGCAGCGGATGAGAACACACTGAGCAGCGGACGAGAACACACTGAGCAGCGGACGACAACACACTGAGCAGCAGATGACAACACACTGAGCAGATGAGAACACACTGAGTAGCGGATGAGAACACACTGAGCAGCGGATGAGAACACACTGAGCAGCGGATGAGAACACACTGAGCAGCGGATGAGAACACACTGAGCAGCGGATGAGAACACACTGAGCAGCGGATGAGAACACACTGAGCAGCGGATGAGAACACACTGAGCAGCGGATGAGAACACACTGAGCAGCGGATGAGAACACACTGAGCAGCGGATGAGAACACACTGAGCAGCGGATGAGAACACACTGAGCAGCGGATGAGAACACACTGAGCAGCGGATGAGAACACACTGATCAGTGGATGAGAACACACTGATCAGTGGATGAGAACACACTGAGAAATGGATGAGAACACAGAGCAGCAGATGAGAACACACTGATCAGCGGATGAGAACACACTGTGCAACGGATGAGAACACACTGAGCAGCAGATGAGAACACACTGAGCAGCAGATGAGAACACACTGAGCAGCAGATGAAAACTCACTGCACAGTCGAAGAGAACACACTGAGCAGTGGAAGAGAACACACTGAGCAGCAGATGAGAACACACTGAGCAGCAGATGAAAACTCACTGCTCAGTGGATGAGAACACACTGAGTAGTGGATGAGAACACACTGAGCAGTGGAAGAGAACACACTGAGCAGTGGAAGAGAATACACTGAGCAGCGGATGAGAACACACTGAGCAGCGGATGAGAACACACTGAGCAGTGGATGAGAACACGCTGAGCTACGAATGAAAAAAACCTAAAAAGTGGATGAGAACACACCGTGCTATGAGAACAAACCGAGCAGCAGATGAGAACACACTGAGCAGCGGATGAGAACACACTGAGCAGCGGATGAGAACACACTGAGCAGTGGATGAGAACACACTGAGCAGCAGATGAGAACACACTCATCAACAGATGAGAACAAACTCAGCAGCAGATGAGTACACACTGAGCAGTGGATGAGAACACGCTGAGCTATCAATGAGAACACACTGACCAGCAGATGAGAACACACTGACCAGCAGATGAGAACACACTGAGCAGCAGATCAGAACACACTGACCAGCAGATGAGAACACACTGACCAGCAGATGAGAACACACTGACCAGCGGATGAGAACACACTGACCAGCGGATGAGAACACATTGACCAGCGGATGAGAACACACTGACCAGCGGATGAGAACCCAGTGAGCAGCGGATGAGAACACACCGAGCAGCGGCTGAGAAAACACCGAGCAGGGGATGAGGACACACTGAGCAGTGGATGAGAACACACTGAGCAGCAGATGAGAACGCACTGAGCAGCTGATGAAACAAACTCATCAACAGATGAGAACAAACTCAGCAGCGGATGAGAACACACTGAGCAGTGGATGAGAACACACTGAGCAGTGGATGAGAACACGCTGAGCTATCAATGAGAACACACTGACCAGCGGATGAGAACACACTGAGCAGCGGATGAGAACACACTGAGCAGCGGATGAGAACACACTGAGCAGCGGATGAGAACACACTGAGCAGCGGATGAGAACACACTGAGCAGCGGATGAGAACACACTCAGCAGCGGATGAGAACACACTCAGCAGCGGATGAGAACACACTCAGCAGCGGATGAGAACACACTGAGCAGCGGATGAGAACACACTGAGCAGCGGATGAGAACACACTGATCAGTGGATGAGAACACACTGAGAAATGGATGAGAACACACTGAGAAATGGATGAGAACACAGAGCAGCAGATGAGAACACACTGATCAGCGAATGAGAACACACTGCAACGGATGAGAACACACTGAGCAGCAGATGAGAACACACTGAGCAGCAGATGAAAACTCACTGCACAGTCGAAGAGAACACACTGAGCAGTGGAAGAGAACACACTGAGCAGCAGATGAGAACACACTGACCAGCGGATGAGAACACAGTGAGCAGCGGATGAGAACACACCGAGCAGCGGCTGAGAAAACACCGAGCAGGGGTTTGAGGGCACACTGAGCAGTGGATGAGGACACACTGAACAGTGGATGAGGACACACTGAGCAGTGGATGAGAACACACTGCGCAGTGGAAGAGAACACACTGAGCAGTGGAAGAGAACACACTGAGCAGCGGATGAGAACACACTGAGCAGCGGATGAGAACACACTGAGCAGTGGATGAGAACACGCTGAGCTACGAATGAAAACAACCTAAAAAGTGGATGAGAACACACCGTGCTATGAGAACAAACCGAGCAGCAGATGAGAACACACTGAGCAGCGGATGAGAACACACTGAGCAGCGGATGAGAACACACTGAGCAGCGGATGAGAACACACTGAGCAGCAGATGAGAACACATTCATCAACAGATGAGAACAAACTCAGCAGCAGATGAGTACACACTGAGCAGTGGATGAGAACACGCTGAGCTATCAATGAGAACACACTGACCAGCAGATGAGAACACACTGACCAGCAGATGAGAACACACTGACCAGCAGATGAGAACACACTGACCAGCAGATGAGAACACACTGACCAGCGGATGAGAACACACTGACCAGCGGATGAGAACACACCGAGCAGCGGCTGAGAAAACACCGAGCAGGGGATGAGGGCACACTGAGCAGTGGATGAGGACACACTGAACTGTGGATGAGGACACACTGAGCAGTGGATGAGAACACACTGCGCAGCGGATGAGAACACACTGATCAGTGGATGAGAACACACTGAGCAGTGGATGAGAACACACTGCGCAGCGGATGAGAACACACTGATCAGTGGATGAGAACACACTGATCAGTGGATGAGAACACACTGAGAAATGGATGAGAACACAGAGCAGCAGATGAGAACACACTGAGCAGCGGATGAGAACACACTGAGCAGCGGATGAGAACACACTGTGCAACGGATGAGAACACACTGAGCAGCAGATGAGAACACACTGAGCAGCAGATGAAAACTCACTGCACAGTGGATGAGAACACACTGAGCAGTGGATGAGAACACACTGAGCAGTGGAAGAGAACACACTGAGCAGCGGAAGAGAACACACTGAGCAGCGGATGAGAACACACTGAGCAGCGGATGAGAACACACTGAGCAGCGGATGAGAACACACTGAGCAGCGGATGAGAACACACTGAGCAGCGGATGAGAACACATTGAGCAGCGGATGCGAACACACTGAGCAGCAGATGAGAACACACTGAGCAGCGGATGAGAACACACTGAGCAGCAGAGGATAACACACTGAGCAGCAGAGGAGAACACACTGTGCAGTGGATGAAAACAGATTTATCTATGAATGAGAACACACTGAGCAGAGCACAAGAACACTCACCAGCCAATGGTAACGCACTGAGCAAAGGATGAGAACACACGGAGCAGCGGGTGGGAACACACGGAGCAGCGGGAGGGAACACACGGAGCAGCGGGTGGGAACACACGGATCAGCGGGTGGGAACACACGGAGCAGCGGGTGGGAACACACGGAGCAGCGGGTGGGAACACACGGAGCAGCAGGTGGGAACACACGGAGCAGCGGGTGGGAACACACGGAGCAGCGGGTGGGAACACACGGAGCAGCGGGTGGGAACACACGGAGCAGCGGGTGGGAACACACGGAGCAGCGGGTGGGAACACACTGAGCAGCGGATGAGAACACACTGAGCAGCGGATGAGAACACACTGAGCAGCGGATGAGAACACACTGAGCAGCGGATGAGAACACACTGTGGAGTGGATGAGAACATGCTGAGCTCTGAATGAGAACAAACTGGGCACTGGATGAGAACACATTGATCTATGAATGAGAACAAACTGAGCAGAGGACAAGAACACTGAACAGCCAATGGGAATGCACTGAGCAGCAGATGAGAACACACTGCGTCATGAATGAGAATAAATGGAAGTAGGAATGAGAGCAAACTGAGCAGTGGTGGAGAACACACTGAGCAGGGGATGAGGACAAACTGAGCAGGGGATGAGAGCACACTGAGCAGTGGATGAGAATACACTGAGCAGCGGATGAGAAGACGCTGAGCAGCAGATGAGAACACACTGAGAAGCGGATGAGAACACACTGAGAAGCGGATGAGAACAAACTGAGGAGTAGATGAGAAAACAAGATGACGCTGAGCAGCAGATGCGAACATACTGAGCAGTGGATGAGAACAAACTGAGGAGCAGATGAGATCAAACTGAGCAGTGGATCAGAACACACTGAGCAGTGGATGAGAACACACTGAGCAGTGGATGAGAACACGCTGAGCGGTGGATGAGAACACACTGAGCGGCGGATGAGAAGATGCTGAGCAGCAGATGAGAACACACTGAGAAGCGGATGAGAACAAACTGAGGAGTAGATGAGAAGACAAGATGACGCTGAGCAGCAGATGCGAACATACTGAGCAGTGGATGAGAACAAACTGAGGAGCAGATGAGATCAAACTGAGCAGTGGATCAGAACACACTGAGCAGTGGATGAGAACACACTGAGCGGTGGATGAGAACACACTGAGCGGTGGATGAGAACACACTGAGCGGTGGATGAGAACACACTGAGCGGTGGATGAGAACACACTGAGCGGTGAATGAGAACACACTGAGCGGTGGATGAGAACACACTGAGCGGTGGACGAGAACACACTGAGCGGTGGACGAGAACACACTGTGCAGTGGACGAGAACACACTGTGCAGTGGACGAGAACACACTGAGCAGCGGAGGAGAACACACTGAACAGCGGATACTAACATACTGAGCAGCAGATGAGAACGCACTGAGCAGCAGATGAGAACGCACTGAGCAGCAGATGAGAACGCACTGAGCAGATGAGAACGCACTGAGCAGCAGATGAGAACGCACTGAGCAGCAGATGAGAACGCACTGAGCAGCAGATGAGAACGCACTGAGCAGCAGATGAGAACACACGGAGCAGCAGATGAGAACACACGGAGCAGCAGATGAGAACACACGGAGCAGCAGATGAGAACACACGGAGCAGCAGATGAGAACACACGGAGCAGCAGATGAGAACACACGGAGCAGCAGATGAGAACACACGGAGCAGCAGATGAGAACACACGGAGCAGCAGATGAGAACATGCTGAGCTATGAATGAGAACAAACTGGGCAGTGGATGAGAACACGTTGATCTATGAATGAGAACAAACTGAGCAGAGTACAAGAACACTGACCAGCCAATGGTCAAAGGATAACTGAGCAAAGGATGTGAACACTCTGAGCAGCGGATGAGAGTACACTGAGCAGCGGATGAGAGTACACTGAGCAGCGGATGAGAGTACACTGAGCAGCGGATGAGAGTACACTGAGCAGCGGATGAGAGTACACTGAGCAGCGGATGAGAGTACACTGAGCAGCGGATGAGAGTACACTGAGCAGCGGATGAGAACACACTGAGCAGCGGATGAGAACACACTGAGCAGCGGATGAGAGCACACTGAGCAGCGGATGGTAACACATTCAGCAGCGGATGAGAACACACTGAGCAGCGGATGAGAACACACTGAGCAGCGGATGAGAACACATTCAGCAGCGGATGAGAACAAATTGAGCAGCAGATGAGAACACACTCAGCAGTGGATGAGAACACACTAAGCAGTGGATGAGAACACACTCAGCAGTGGATGAGAACACACTCAGCAGTGGATGAGAACACACTCAGCAGTGGATGAGAACACATTCAGCAGTGGATGAGAACACATTCAGCAGTGGATGAGAACACACTCAGCAGTGGATGAGAACACACTCAGCAGTGGATGAGAACACACTCAGCAGTGGAGTAGAACACACTCAGCAGTGGAGTAGAACACACTCAGCAGTGGATGAGAACACACTCAGCAGTGGATGAGAACACACTCAGCAGTGGATGAGAACACACTCAGCAGTGGATGAGAACACACTGAGCAAAGGATGAGAACACACTGAGCTGCGGATGGGAACACACTGAGCTGCGGACGAAATCAAATTGAGCAGTGGATGAGAACACACTTTGCAGTGGATGAGAACACATTCAGCAGTGGATGAGAACACATTCAGCAGTGGATGAGAACACATTCAGCAGTGGATGAGAACACATTCAGCAGTGGAAGAGAACACATTCAGCATTGGATGAGAACACACTCAGCAGCGGATGAGAACACACTCAGCAGCGGATGAGAACACATTCAGCAGCGGATGAGAACACACTCAGCAGCGGATGAGAACACACTCAGCAGCGGATGAGAACACACTCAGCAGTGGATGAGAACACACGGAGCAGCAGATGAGAACACACGGAGCAGCAGATGAGAACACACGGAGCAGCAGATGAGAACACATGGAGCAGCAGATGAGAACACACAGAGCAGCAGATGAGAACACATGGAGCAGCAGATGAGAACACACGGAGCAGCAGATGAGAACATGCTGAGCTATGAATGAGAACAAACTGAGCAGTGGATGAGAAGACATTGATCTTTGAATGAGAACAAACTGGGCAGAGTACAAGAACACTGACCAGCCAATGGTAACGCACTGAGCAAAGGATGAGAACACTCTGAGCAGCGGATGAGAGTACACTGAGCAGCGGATGAGAGTACACTGAGCAGCGGATGAGAGTACACTGAGCAGCGGATGAGAGTACACTGAGCAGCGGATGAGAGTACACTGAGGAGCGGATGAGAGTACACTGAGCAGCGGATGAGAACACACTGAGCAGCGGATGAGAACACACTGAGCAACGGATGAGAACACACTGAGCAGCGGATGAGAACATGCTGAGCTATGAATTAGAACAAACTGAGCAGTGGATGAGAACACACTGAGCAGCGGATGAGAACACACTGAGGAGCGGATCAGAACACACTGTGCAATGGATCTGAACACACTGAGCAGTGGATGAGAACACACTGAGCAAAGGATGAGAACACACTGAGCAGTGGATGAGAACACACCGAGCAGCGGATGAGAACACACTGAGCAGCGGATCAGAACACACTGAGCAGCGGATCAGAACACACTGAGCAGCGGATCAGAACACACTGTGCAATGGATCTGAACACACTGCGCAGTGGAAGAGAACAAGCTGAGCTATGAATGAGAATAAACTGAGCAGTGGATGAGAACACACTGAGCAGCGGATGAGAACACACTGAGCAGCGGACGAGAACACATTCAGCAGTGGATGAGAACACATTCAGCAGTGGATGAGAACACTTTCAGCAGTGGATGAGAACACATTCAGCAGTGGATGAGAACACATTCAGCAGTGGATGAGAACACATTCAGCAGTGGATGAGAACACATTCAGCAGTGGATGAGAACACATTCAGCAGTGGATGAGAACACATTCAGCAGTGGATGAGAACACATTCAGCAGTGGATGAGTATACACTGAGCAGTGGATGAGAACAGACTGAGCAGTGGATGAGAACACACTCAGCAGTGGATGAGTATACACTGAGCAGTGGATGAGAACACACTGAGCAGTGGATGAGAACACACTGAGCAGTGGATGAGAACACACTCAGCAGTGGATGAGAACATACTCAGCAGCGGATGAGAACACACTCAGCAGTGGATGAGAACACACTCAGCAGTGGATGAGAACACACTCAGCAGTGGATGAGAACACACTGAGCAGCGGATGAGAACACACTGAGCAGCGGATGAGAACATGCTGAGCTCTGAATGAGAACAAACTGGGCACTGGATGAGAACACATTGATCTATTAATGAGAACAAACTAAGCAGAGTACAAGAACACTGACCAGCCAATGGTAACGCACTGAGAAGCGGATGAGAGTACACTGAGCAGCGGATGAGAGTACACTGAGCAGCGGATGAGAGTACACTGAGCAGCGGATGAGAGTACACTGAGCAGCGGATGAGAGTACACTGAGCAGCGGATGAGAGTACACTGAGCAGCGGATGAGAACACACTGAGCAGCGGATGAGAACACACTGAGCAGCGGATGAGAACACACTGAGCAGCGGATGAGAACACACTGAGCAGCGGATGAGAACACTGAGCAGCGGATGAGAACACACTGAGCAGCGGATGAGAACACACTGAGCAAAGGATGAGAACACACTAAGCAGCGGATAAGAGTACACTGAGTAGCGGATGAGAACACACTGAGCAGCGGATGAGAACACACTGAGCAGCGGATGAGAACACACTGAGCAAAGGATGAGAACACACTGAGCTGCGGATGGGAACACACTGAGCTGCGGATGAGATCAAATTGAGCAGTGGATGAGAACACACTTTGCAGTGGATGAGAACACATTCAGCAGTGGATGAGAACACATTCAGCAGTGGATGAGAACACACTCAGCAGTGGATGAGAACACACTCAGCAGTGGATGAGAACACACTCAGCAGTGGATGAGAACACACTCAGCAGTGGATGAGAACACACTCAGCAGTGGATGAGAACACACTCAGCAGTGGATGAGAACACACTCAGCAGTGGATGAGAACACACTCAGCAGTGGATGAGAACACACTCAGCAGTGGATGAGAACACACTCAGCAGTGGATGAGAACACACTGAGCAAAGGATGAGACACAGTGAGAAGTGGATGAGAACACACTGAGCAGTGGATGAGAACACACTGAGCAGTGGATGAGAGTACACTGAGTAGCGGATGAGAACACACTGAGCAGCGGATGAGAACATACTGAGCAGCGGATGAGAACACACTGAGCAGCGGATGAGAACACACTGAGCAGCGGATGAGAACACACTGAGCAGCGGATGAGAACACACTGAGCAGCGGATGAGAACACACCGAGCAGCGGATGAGAACACACCGAGCAGCGGATGAGAACACACCGAGCAGCGGATGAGAACACACTGAGCAGCGGATGAGAACACACTGAGCAGCGGATGAGAACACACTGAGCAGCGGATGAGAACACACTGAGGAGCGGATGAGAACACACTGAGCAGCGGATGAGAACACACTGAGCAGCGGATGAGAACACACTGTGGAGTGGATGAGAACATGCTGAGCTCTGAATGAGAACAAACTGGGCACTGGATGAGAACACATTGATCTATGAATGAGAACAAACTGAGCAGAGTACAAGAACACTGACCAGCCAATGTTAACGCACTGAGCAAAGGATGAGAGTACACTGAGCAGCGGATGAGAGTACACTGAGCAGCGGATGAGAACACATTCAGCAGCGGATGAGAGTACACTGAGCAGCGGATGAGAGTACACTGAGCAGCGGATGAGAACACATTCAGCAGCGGATGAGAACACATTCAGCAGCGGATGAGAACACACTCAGCAGCGGATGAGAACACACTCAGCAGCGGATGAGAACACACTCAGCAGCGGATGAGAACACACTCAGCAGCGGATGAGAACACACTCAGCAGCGGATGAGAACACCACTCAGCAGCGGATGCGAACACTTTCAGCAGTGGATGAGAACACATTCAGCAGTGGATGAGAACACATTCAGCAGTGGATGAGAACACATTCAGCAGTGGATCAGAACACATTCAGCAGTGGATGAGAACACATTCAGCAGTGGATGAGTATACACTGAGCAGTGGATGAGAACAGACTGAGCAGTGGATGAGAACACACTCAGCAGTGGATGAGTATACACTGAGCAGTGGATGAGAACACACTGAGCAGTGGATGAGAACACACTGAGCAGTGGATGAGAACACACTCAGCAGTGGATGAGAACATACTCAGCAGCGGATGAGAACACACTCAGCAGTGGATGAGAACACACTCAGCAGTGGATGAGAACACACTGAGCAGCGGATGAGAACACACTGAGCAGCGGATGAGAACATGCTGAGCTCTGAATGAGAACAAACTGGGCACTGGATGAGAACACATTGATCTATTAATGAGAACAAACTAAGCAGAGTACAAGAACACTGACCAGCCAATGGTAACGCACTGAGAAGCGGATGAGAGTACACTGAGCAGCGGATGAGAGTACACTGAGCAGCGGATGAGAGTACACTGAGCAGCGGATGAGAACACACTGAGCAGCGGATGAGAACACACTGAGCAGCGGATGAGAACACACTGAGCAGTGGATGAGAACACACTGAGCAAAGGATGAGAACACACTGAGCTGCGGATGGGAACACACTGAGCTGCGGATGAGATCAAATTGAGCAGTGGATGAGAACACACTTTGCAGTGGATGAGAACACATTCAGCAGTGGATGAGAACACATTCAGCAGTGGATGAGAACACACTCAGCAGTGGATGAGAACACACTCAGCAGTGGATGAGAACACACTCAGCAGTGGATGAGAACACACTCAGCAGTGGATGAGAACACACTCAGCAGTGGATGAGAACACACTCAGCAGTGGATGAGAACACACTCAGCAGTGGATGAGAACACACTCAGCAGTGGATGAGAACACACTCAGCAGTGGATGAGAACACACTCAGCAGTGGATGAGAACACACTCAGCAGTGGATGAGAACACACTGAGCAAAGGATGAGACACAGTGAGAAGTGGATGAGAACACATTGAGCAGTGGATGAGAACACACTGAGCAGTGGATGAGAGTACACTGAGTAGCGGATGAGAACACACTGAGCAGCGGATGAGAACACACTGAGCAGCGGATGAGAACACACTGAGCAGCGGATGAGAACACACTGAGCAGCAGATGAGAACACACTGAGCAGCAGATGAGAACACACTGAGCAGCGGATGAGAACACACTGAGCAGCGGATGAGAACACACTGAGCAGCGGATGAGAACACACTGAGGAGCGGATGAGAACACACTGAGCAGCGGATGAGAACACACTGAGCAGCGGATGAGAACACACTGTGGAGTGGATGAGAACATGCTGAGCTCTGAATGAGAACAAACTGGGCACTGGATGAGAACACATTGATCTATGAATGAGAACAAACTGAGCGGAGTACAAGAACACTGACCAGCCAATGGTAACGCACTGAGCAAAGGATGAGAGTACACTGAGCAGCGGATGAGAACACACTGAGCAGCGGATGAGAACACATTCAGCAGCGGATGAGAGTACACTGAGCAGCGGATGAGAGTACACTGAGCAGCGGATGAGAACACATTCAGCAGCGGATGAGAACACACTCAGCAGCGGATGAGAACACACTGAGCAGCGGATGAGAACACACTCAGCAGTGGATGAGAACACATTCAGCAGCGGATGAGAACACACTCAGCAGCGGATGAGAACGCCACTCAGCAGCGGATGCGAACACTTTCAGCAGTGGATGAGAACACATTCAGCAGTGGATGAGAACACATTCAGCAGTGGATGAGAACACATTCAGCAGTGGATGAGAACACATTCAGCAGTGGATGAGAACACATTCAGCAGTGGATGAGTATACACTGAGCAGTGGATCAGAACACACTGTGCAATGGTTCTGAACACACTGCGCAGTGGAAGTGAACAAGCTGAGCTATGAATTAGAATAAACTGAGCAGTGGATGAGTATACACTGAGCAGTGGATGAGAACAGACTGAGCAGTGGATGAGAACAGACTGAGCAGTGGATGAGTATACACTGAGCAGTGGATGAGAACACACTGAGCAGTGGATGAGAACACACTGAGCAGTGGATGAGAACACACTCAGCAGTGGATGAGAACATACTCAGCAGCGGATGAGAACACACTCAGCAGTGGATGAGAACACACTCAGCAGTGGATGAGAACACACTGAGCAGCGGATGAGAACACACTGAGCAGCGGATGAGAACATGCTGAGCTCTGAATGAGAACAAACTGGGCACTGGATGAGAACACATTGATCTATTAATGAGAACAAACTAAGCAGAGTACAAGAACACTGACCAGCCAATGGTAACGCACTGAGAAGCGGATGAGAGTACACTGAGCAGCGGATGAGAGTACACTGAGCAGCGAATGAGAGTACACTGAGCAGCGGATGAGAGTACACTGAGCAGCGGATGAGAACACACTGAGCAGCGGATGAGAACACACTGAGCAGCGGATGAGAACACACTGAGCAGCGGATGAGAACACACTGAGCAGCGGATGAGAACACACTGAGCAGCGGATGAGAACACACTGAGCAGCGGATGAGAACACACTGAGCAGCGGATGAGAACACACTGAGCAGCGGATGAGAACACACTGAGCAGCGGATGAGAACACACTAAGCAGCGGATAAGAGTACACTGAGTAGCGGATGAGAACACACTGAGCAGCGGATGAGAACACACTGAGCAGCGGATGAGAACACACTGAGCAAAGGATGAGAACACACTGAGCTGCGGATGGGAACACACTGAGCTGCAGATGAGATCAAATTGAGCAGTGGATGAGAACACACTTTGCAGTGGATGAGAACACATTCAGCAGTGGATGAGAACACATTCAGCAGTGGATGAGAACACACTCAGCAGTGGATGAGAACACACTCAGCAGTGGATGAGAACACACTCAGCAGTGGATGAGAACACACTCAGCAGTGGATGAGAACACACTCAGCAGTGGATGAGAACACACTCAGCAGTGGATGAGAACACACTCAGCAGTGGATGAGAACACACTCAGCAGTGGATGAGAACACACTCAGCAGTGGATGAGAACACACTCAGCAGTGGATGAGAACACACTCAGCAGTGGATGAGAACACACTGAGCAAAGGATGAGACACAGTGAGAAGTGGATGAGAACACACTGAGCAGTGGATGAGAACACACTGAGCAGTGGATGAGAGTACACTGAGTAGCGGATGAGAACACACTGAGCAGCGGATGAGAACACACTGAGCAGCGGATGAGAACACACTGAGCAGCGGATGAGAACACACTGAGCAGCGGATGAGAACACACTGAGCAGCGGATGAGAACGCAATGAGCAGCGGATGAGAACGCAATGAGCAGCGGATGAGAACGCAATGAGCAGCGGATGAGAACGCACTCAGCAGCAGATGAGAACACACTCAGCAGCGGATGAGAACACACTCAGCAGCGGATGAGAACACACTCAGCAGCGGATGAGAACACACTCAGCAGCGGATGAGAACACACTCAGCAGCGGATGAGAACACACTCAGCAGCGGATGAGAACACACTCAGCAGCGGATGAGAACACACTCAGCAGCGGATGAGAACACACTCAGCAGCGGATGAGAACACACTCAGCAGCGGATGAGAACACACTCAGCAGCGGATGAGAACACATTCAGCAGCGGATGAGAACACACTGAGCAGCGGATGAGAACACACTGAGCAGCAGATGAGAACACACTGAGCAGCGGATGAGAACACACTCAGCAGCGGATGAGAACACACTCAGCAGCGGATGAGAACACATTCAGCAGCGGATGAGAACACACTGAGCAGTGGATGAGAACACACTGAGCAGCAGATGAGAACACACTGAGCAGCGGACGAGAACACACTCAGCAGCCGATGAGAACACACTCAGCAGCCGATGAGAACACACTCAGCAGCCGATGAGAACACACTCAGCAGCGGATGAGAACACACTCAGCTGCGGATGAGAACACACTCAGCAGCGGATGAGAACACACTGAGCAGCGGATGAGAACATATTCAGCAGCGGATGAGAACACACTCAGCAGCGGATGAGAACACACTGAGCAGCGGATGAGAACATATTCAGCAGCGGATGAGAACACATTCAGCAGCGGATGAGAACACATTCAGCAGCGGATGAGAACACACTGAGCAGCGGATGAGAACACACTGAGCAGCGGATGAGAACACACTGAGCAGCGGATGAGAACACACTGAGCAGCGGATGAGAACACACTGAGCAGCGGATGAGAACACACTGTGGAGTGGATGAGAACATGCTGAGCTCTGAATGAGAACAAACTGGGCACTGGATGAGAACACATTGATCTATGAATGAGAACAAACTGAGCAGAGTACAAGAACACTGACCAGCCAATGGTAACGCACTGAGCAAAGGATGAGAGTACACTGAGCAGCGGATGAGAGTACACTGAGCCGCGGATGGGAACACATTCAGCAGCGGATGAGAGTACACTGAGCAGCGGATGAGAGTACACTCAGCAGCGGATGAGAGTACACTCAGCAGCGGATGAGAACACACTCAGCAGCGGATGAGAACACACTCAGCAGCGGATGAGAACACACTCAGCAGCGGATGAGAACACACTCAGCAGCGGATGAGAACACACTCAGCTGCGGATGCGAACACACTCAGCAGCGGATGCGAACACACTCAGCAGCGGATGCGAACACACTCAGCAGCGCATGAGAACACACTCAGCAGCGGATGAGAACACACTCAGCAGCGGATGAGAACACACTCAGCAGCGGATGAGAACACACTCAGCAGCGGATGAGAACACACTCAGCAGCGGATGAGAACACACTCAGCAGCGGATGAGAACACACTCAGCAGCGAATGAGAACACACTCAGCAGCGAATGAGAACACACTCAGCAGCGAATGAGAACACACTCAGCAGCGAATGAGAACACACTCAGCAGCGGATGAGAACACACTCAGCAGCGAATGAGAACACACTCAGCAGCGGATGAGAACACACTCTGCAGTGGATGAGAACACACTGAGCAGTGGATGAGCACACACTGAGCAGTGGATGAGCACACAGTGAGCAGTGGATGAGAACACACTGAGCAGCGGATAAGAGTACACTGAGCAGCGGATGAGAACACACTGAGCAGCGGATGAGAACACACTGAGCAGCGGATGAGCACACACTGAGCAGCGGATGAGAACACACTGAGCAGCAGATGAGAACACACTGAGCAGCAGATGAGAACACACTGAGCAGCAGATGAGAACACACTGAGCAGCAGATGAGAACACACTGAGCAGCAGATGAGAACACACTGAGCAGCAGATGAGAACACACTGTGCAGTGGATGAGAACATGCTGAGCTATGAATGAGAACAAACTGGGCACTGGATGAGAACACATTGATCTATGAATGAGAACAAACTGAGCAGAGGACAAGAACACAGAGCAGCCAATGGGAATGCACTGAGCAGCAGATGAGAACACACTGAGCAGCAGATGAGAACACACTGAGCCATGAATGAGAAGAAATGGAACTAGGAATGAGAGCAAACTGCGCAGTGGTTGAGAACGCACTGAGCAGAGGATGAGGACAAACTGAGCAGGGGATGAGAACACGCTGAGCAGTGGATGAGAAGACGCTGAGCAGCGGATGAGAAGACGCTGAGCAGCGGATGAGAACACACTGAGGAGCGGATGAGAACAAACTGAGGAGTGGATGAGAAGACGAGAAGACGCTGAGCAGCGGATGCGAACATACTGAGCAGCCGATGAGAACACACTGAGCAGCCGATGAGAACACACTGAGCAGCCGATGACAACACACTGAGCAGCCGATGAGAACACGCTGAGCAGCCGATGAGAACACGCTGAGCAGCCGATGAGAACACGCTGAGCAGCCGATGAGAACACGCTGAGCAGCCGATGAGAACACGCTGAGCAGCCGATGAGAACACGCTCAGCATCCGATGAGAACACGCTCAGCAGCCGATGAAAACACGCTGAGCAGTCGATGAAAACACGCTGAGCAGCCGATGAGAACACGCTGAGCAGCCGATGAGAACACGCTGAGCAGCCGATGAGAACACGCTGAGCAGCCGATGAGAACACGCTGAGCAGCCGATGAGAACACACTCAGCAGCCGATGAGAACACACTCAGCAGCCGATGAGAACACACTCAGCATCCGATGAGAACACACTCAGCATCCGATGAGAACACACTGAGCAGCCGATGAGAACACACTGAGCAGCCGATGAGAACACACTGAGCAGCCGATGAGAACACACTGAGCAGCCGATGAGAACACACTGAGCAGCCGATGAGAACACACTGAGCAGCCGATGAGAACACACTGAGCAGCCGATGAGAACACACTCAGCTTCCGATGAGAACACACTCAGCTTCCGATGAGAACACACTCAGCTTCCGATGAGAACACACTCAGCATCCGATGAGAACACACTGAGCAAAGGATGAGGAAACACTGAGCAAAGGATGAGAAAACACTGAGCTGCGGATGGGAACACACTGAGCTGCGGATGGGAACACACTGAGCTGCGGATGGGAACACACTGAGCTGCGGATGGGAACACACTGAGCTGCGGATGGGAACACACTGAGCTGCGGATGGGAACACACTGAGCTGCGGATGGGAACACACTGAGCTGCGGATGGGAACACACTGAGCTGCGGATGAGGACAAACTGAGCTGCGGATGAGAACAACCTGAGCTGCGGATGAGAACACACTGAGCTATGAATTAGAACACACTGAGCTATGAATTAGAACACACTGAGCAGCAGACGAGGGCACAGTGAGCAGCGGACGAGGGCACAGTGAGCAGCGGACGAGGGCACAGTGAGCAGCGGACGAGGGCACAGTGAGCAGCGGACGAGGGCACAGTGAGCAGCGGACGAGGGCACAGTGAGCAGCGGACGAGGGCACAGTGAGCAGCGGACGAGGGCACAGTGAGCAGCGGACGAGGGCACACTCAGCAGCGGACGAGGGCACACTCAGCAGCGGACGAGGGCACACTCAGCAGCGGACGAGGGCACACTCAGCAGCGGACGAGGGCACACTCAGCAGCGGACGAGGGCACACTCAGCAGCGGACGAGGGCACACTCAGCAGCGGACGAGGGCACACTCAGCAGCGGACGAGGGCACACTCAGCAGCGGACGAGGGCACACTCAGCAGCGGACGAGGGCACACTCAGCAGCGGACGAGGGCACACTCAGCAGCGGACGAGGGCACACTCAGCAGCGGACGAGGGCACACTCAGCAGCGGACGAGGGCACACTCAGCAGCGGACGAGAGCACACTCAGCAGCGGACGAGAGCACACTCAGCAGCGGACGAGAGCACACTCAGCAGCGGACGAGAGCACACTCAGCAGCGGACGAGAGCACACTCAGCAGCGGACGAGAGCACACTCAGCAGCGGACAAGAGCACACTCAGCAGCGGACGAGAACACTGTGCAGCGGATGAGATAACACTGATCAGCGGATGAGAATACACAGAGCTGTGGATGAGAACACACTGAGCTTTGAATGATAACTCACTGAGCAGTGGATGAGAACACACTGAGCAGCGGATGAGAACATTATTAGCAGTGGAGGAGAAGCTCACATTCTCAGGGGCTGCGGGCCCTTGAGGCTCTTTCTCAGACAGCAGTGCCAAGAGAGAGCAGAGGAGGTCAATGCCTCCAAGGACAAGGATGCAGTGCAGGAAGCAGCGCAATGTTCTCACATGAGTGTTCATGGTCAGCAAAAGCATCTTCAAATGTCATATCCAACTGCACTAATGGCCTCAGCCACTGTTCAAATCACCACACATTATCATTCAGCAACAATGTCTATCAACCAGGATTCAAAAGTTGCACGTCACACTCAAGCACTACTGCAAGCCTCACATCCACATCTCAAAGTTTACACACACTGGCAGCTATTCAACCATGACAGCCACATCAGTCAAAGAGATTGCACCACATTCACTGATACATTTCTCTTTCAGGACTAGGGGTTGTTAGGCGGGGGGCCGGGGGGCACATTATGAGGCAGCAGGAATTAACATAAGTGGGAGAGATATGCCTGCATGTCCTAATCCCCATGGAGGAGATGGTGCTGCTCATTACAGGAAGCATTTCTGCTGAGGCTGTATCTGGTATCTCTGCTGGATCCACCGAAGATGATAATGTCCTCATAAATCACTTTTTCACATCCCACGTCCCCTATGTCACACAGTCTCTTCTGACTTCCAGCTGCAGTTGGTGTAAGCATGCACTGCTTACTGTTTCCAGCCCTACCTTTGTGGCTTTTTTTCCTTTCAGATAATGAAGAACTACAACAGCCCAGGCAGTGGAGCTAAAGCAGGAAGACAGGGAAGATGAAGACATATGGTCACTTGCTCTCAAACTTGCAGCCACCCAGCTCAGGTACTGACACTGTGTGTGATTCAAAGCATAGCATAGAGGTAGGATCTACATAAGGTGAGATACCGGGCACAAGTGTGCTGCAAGCAGGGCAGGGGGATAAGGATAGTGCAGGTGCCATCTTACCGGAGGCTGAAGTCAGACACAAATTGAGCTGCAGAGGACTTAGATGAGGAATTTGATGGGCCAAGCAAGACCAGAAGTTGGGTGTACATAATTGTAGTAATCTGCTATGTAATATACCTTTAAGATGAGTATAGTAATGTAAGGTCACATGATCTTAATACCCAGAGTATTAAGTAGCAAGGGCTACCTCTCTGTGTCACGAGTCTTGAGTTAGTCAATGATGAGTGAAGACAGAGTTTGAAGTTGTGAGCACACAAGTGTAGCTGCAGAGTTTAGTTTGTAAATAAACAGCATGTGTTTATTCTAACAATGATCTTCTGATGTTCTCTGTCTCTGTACCAACTCGGTCACCCTGATACAAGCATGCAACCCGGATCCCAAGGACACTGGACCCAACAACAATGAAACATTGATTCATGGGAAAGCCTTTCAGAAAGCCTGTGTTCAATGTAAAGAAGCATGAAGGAATCTGGCACTAACTTGGCACTGGGCTTTACACAGAGTTTGGTGGCCATTATCTCCAACATGGAATGGATGGCTTCCTCCAGCAGCAACCTGTGGAACCAACCATGATGAGTGTCTGATGGCTGGTGTCTCAGCTTCCATTGCAGCACAAGCAGCATCTATCTGTCATCTCAATGCTGCAATGAAGCTGTGAAAGGTCCCATGCAAGCTCATACTACTGCCATTATGGGTTTCAAAGACACTATCCAAAGAGCATGGTACTAATTTGTTCTCTAACAGAGCACAACGATTGCTGAGGCAGAAGTCTGGGTGAGTGACAGTGGATCCAAGGAGGACAAATCCAAAACTGGTAGGATTGCAGTAACATAAGAAATAAACCAGGAACTAAAAAGTTAAATGATACTTGTAAGAAGGCTGATAAAGGGTTCATCATGCTACTTAATGTCTTGTGAGGGGTGAAGATAGAGCATAAGCACAAAGCTCCAAAATGACAATGTGCGTCAACTCAGCATTGTACACAGATTGATGTCATGTCCAGCCGGCTCTGCATGTTCTGCATACATTAAAACCCCTTTAAAAATATGGTGTCTGGCGCATTTCACGTTGGAATTATGTGCACACAACTTGGATGCCATTTTTGACAACTAAGGGCTTCAAAACTCTCAAAAACCTGGGGTTACTTTGCCCAATTTAGCGCCAAATGAATGAGAAAATTTTAGGCAGTGAAATTGAACACACTGAGCAATGAAGGAAACAACAACTTATGTTTATATTTAACATGATAAGAAGTCCAAAGGTGCCTCACCGGAGCATTATAAAGCAAAATTTGACACCGAGGAACTATATTCGGCAGATGACCAAGAGCTTGGTCATTTAGGCAGGTTTTAACCAGTGTCTTAAAGGAGGAAAGAGTGATAGAGAGGCAATGCAGTTTAAGGAAGGGAGTTCCAGAGCTTAGGGCTGAGGCAACTGAAAGCACAGCCAGCAATGGTGGAGCAATTAAAATCAGAGACGTTAAGGGGGCCAGAATTGGATGAAGGCAGATACCTCAGACGGTTGTAGGGCTGGGAGAGATTACAGAGAAATGGAGGGGGAAGGCTAAGGAGAGATGAAATGTTCGTATGTTTGTATGTAATGAGGGTTTCAGCAGCAGATGAGCTGAGACAGAGACGGAGCTGGGCAACGTTACAGAGGTGGAAATAGTGATGGCTCAAATATGAGCTCAGAAGGTCATCTTTGGGTCAAATGCCAAACTTGCAAACAGACTGGTTTAGTTTCAGACAATTGCCAGGGCAGAAATGGAGTCGGTTGCTAGAAAATGGAGTTTGTAGTGGGGACCAAAGATAATGGCTTCAGTCTTCCTGATGTTTAACTGGAGGAAATTTCTACTCATCCAGTGCTGGACATTGGGTAAGCAGTCTGATAATACAGCACTAGTGGAGTAGACGAGAGATAGTGGTGAGGTAGAGCTGAGTGTCATCAGCACGCATGTGAAAACTAAAGCGCAGCATTTCAGAAGTTGTCGCCGAAGGGCAGCATGTAGGTGAGAAATAGGAGCAGCCAAGGATGGATTCCTAGGGGACAGCAGAGATAATGGTGCAGCAGGAAAAGGAGTCATTGCAGGTGATTCTCTGGCTATGACTAGAGAGATAATAATGGAACCAGGTGACAGCAGTCCCACTAACTGGACGACAGTGGAGAGGACCCGTGTCAAAGGCTGCAGACAGGTTGAGAAGAACAAGGAGGTAAAGTTTACCTTTGTCACAGTCACATAGAATGTCATTTGTGAACTTGATAAGAACAGTTTCGATCATGTGGCGGGGTGAAAGCCTGATTAGAGGGAATTAAACATGGAGTACTGGGAAAGATGGGCATGGATTTGGTGGCAAAACACATTCAAGGACCTGAGAGGAAGTTGGAGATGAGGCCACAGTTTACAGGGATGATGGGGTCAAGCATTTTTTTTTGAGAGGTGTGATGACTGCAGATTTAAAGCAGAGTAGGACAGCACCTGAAGAGGGAGAGCTGTTAACAATATCAGCTAACATGGGTAAAAGCAAAAGACTGCGGATGCTGTAAATCTGAAATAAAAACAGAAAATGCTGGAAAAACTCAGCAGATTTGACAGCATCCATGGAGAGAGAAACAGAGTTAACATTTCGAGTCCTTCTTTAGCAAGAGTCATATAGACTCGAAACATGAACTCTGTTTCTCTCTCCACAGATCTGCTGAGTTTTTTTTTCCCAGGTTTTATGTTTTTATTTCAGCTAACATGAGGACTGGGAAGGAAAATTGTGTGTTCAGCAGTTTAGGGTTGTGGGAGCAGGAAGTGGGTCTCATGGGCAAGATGCTCAGAGAGGGCATTTGAGGAGACGGAAGGTTAACTAGAGAAAAATGCCAGTTCAGGCCAGTGTAGGGGATAACTCTAGAGGAAGTGTGATCTGGTGTACTAGTGGGAGGGAGGGAGTGGTAGAGGCAGCTGATCGGATGGTCTTTATCTTAGTGGCAAACAGGCCATGAATATGAGCTCCTTACACTTACTGTTGGAGGTGAGGGTGAAGGAGACAGGTTTAAGATAATGATTTTTAGTAGAGGAAAAAAATGGGGAGTATCTTTGCATTCTAGGAGCAGGACCCAATAGTGGTCCAGTCGAATTTGGTGGTGAATGAAGAAACCAATTGTCTGGCAAATCTGTTCAAGTTTGCATTCCTTGGACTTAAGGGAGCAGAGATTAGGTCTGTACCAGGGGTAATAACCAGGGAGAGAGAACATAATGAATGATATTATTGAGAACTAGGGTATCAAAAATGGAGGTGCATGTGTAGTTGAGCAAATCAGTAGCCTCAGAAATTTCATGGTGAATGGAGGGCCAAAGGCTAGATAGTTGGGATTTTGAAAGTGCAGTTTTAAATGAATTTGGCAATAATGTTTTCCAGGGAATAACAAGAGCACATGAGATGGCAAGACCAAGGAGGTGGTCATGAATATGAGTTTACATGGATGGAGAAGTTTAGAGAGCACAAGAGGGTGTGAGCTCAGAGAAGCGAGAGCATGATGAGTTGAGGGTGGTAGTTGATAACGTGAATTTTTAAAAGCTGTTCTGAGCAGAAACTGAGAGAGGAAAGCAGTGAAGGTATCTCTGTGATAAAATTTTTGCTGCAGTTAGGTGGACACTGGGAACAAAGATTTTAAGTGAGAGGCAAGGGGAATGGAATAAAGTGAGATGCTCAAAGGGGGAGAATGTGCCAGAGAAGTAGGGCTGTAAATGGGAACACAGAGTAGTGTGAGAACCCAGTGAGCTTTAGGTGAAAAAGCTCTGAGTGATTAATGAGAACAGACTGAACAGTGAATGAGAGCACAAGGCTGGAAATGTGGCCACACATGTGAATGTGTATACACTGAACAATGTCTGAGGGGATACTGATTGGTAAATTTGAGTGGACACTAAACAATTAATGAGAACACAAAGAACAAGAAATGAGTACATAATTAACAATAAATGTGTACACATTGAACAATGAAAAGAAAACACTGAGAAGTGAATGACAACACACTAATCTGTGAATGAGAACACACACAGTGTACTGTAACAATGAACCATGAGAGAACATTTTGAACAATGGAAGAGAATGCACAATTAATGTAAATACTCTGGACAAAGAAACAGAAACACGGAGAAATGAAAGTGCGCAGAAGGAGCAATGGAAGAACACATGGTGAGCAATGAAGGAAAATGCACTGAGGAATGAGAGAAGAAAAAATGAACAATGAATGACAACTCACTGAGCATTTAATGAGAAGATGGTGAATATTGAATGAGATTACACTAAGCAAAGAAGACACTGAGTTGTGACTCAAACAACTGAGCAATGAATGAGAACACACTGAATAATGAATGTGAACATGCTGAACAATGTATGAGAACACATTCAGCAATGAAAGAAAACACAGTGCTGTAACAGGGAATGAGAACAGACAGAGCAGTGAATGAAAACAACAGTGAATGAAGTGAATGAGAACATGCACTGTGCACTGTAACAACCCAAGCAACAAATGAGAACACACTGAGCAATGAATGAGAACATAAGAGCAAAATAATAGATGCTGGAAATCTAAAATAAAAACAGAAAGTGGTGGAAAAACTCACGAGGTCAGGCAGCATGCGCGGGGAGAGAAATAGAGTTAATGTTTTGAGTCCGTATGACTCTTTCTAAGAGCTAAACACAGCCAGCAATGTGATGGATGTTATACTGTTTGAGAGGGGATGGAGCACATGGAACAAAATAGAAGGCCAGGGATAGGTGGGAGCTCAGCAGAAACGTGACAAGGATGTCATGGACACTCTACAAAGGGAGTGTTAACGGTAGTGGAAAAGACTAAAGGAGGTGCAGATAGTGCCAGAAAGTGGCATGAATGAGAACACACTGAACAATGAATGAGAACACAGTGAGCAATGAATGAGAACATGCCATGCAATGAAAGCGAACACACTGAGCAGTGAATGATAACACAATGAGCAATGAATGAGAATACAGTGAATGTAAGGAACATATCTTTTTATTTTTCTTTATTTCTCTGGGAAGGTGATTTTAAAAATTGAATTGTGACTCTAAAAACTAACATGGCTGCAGTTGAAAGACATGTTCACTGAAATAGGATGAGGAATATACAATGTTCCTATCTCTTGGAGCAAAGTGTGCCAGGTTGGACAAAATGGCGTCCTGAAATAAGTTAAACTGCCTAGCAACAACATTTTAATTGGCTCCTGATCAGGTGACCAAGGTTTTGTGTGACAGCAGTGAGCAGAGAGATCCTAGCCTACAAAGAGAACGCATCAAAAACTTCTCTCTCCTGTGTGTGTAAGATTCCAGTAAATATACAAGGCTGGCTAGCTGTTTTTTCCTTCATATCTCTTGTAACCTGCTCTCTGAAAAAAACCCTGTCAAGAGGAAACGGGGAAAATCACCAGCAGAGACATTGAAAAGCAAGTTTTCAACCAGTGAGTCACAGATTGGAAGTGCTGGGAGACCACCTCGAGCCATCAACAGCAAGCTGCAAGAAATTTGGAAGACTTCAATCAAAATGAGCCTATCTAAACCTATACTCCGGATTCGTGCTACTGAACTGTTTAATCTCACACTTAAAATTCATGTTTTGTGTGTCGAATATTTGTGTGTGTGTGTTTGTTTGCATGTGTGTTTTATGTAGTGGTTAAGAAGGGGGAGAGTTTAAGTTATAGAGTTAAAAATTAGCTGTTCATGTTTCTTATTGTTAACATTGGTTACAGACAATTTGTTTAATAAACAGCTTTTCCTCGATAAGCTTACAAACCTAATATTCATATTCTGTTAACCTAACTTAAACAGTTAGGTAGAATTGGGCAATTTGGTGGTTGAATCATACTTTTCACCCTTGTCTCAGCTTGGAGAGCAGTGGGGTTTGATACTACACACTGTTGCCAGTGAGTCACGACACTGAGCAATGAATGAGTATGCAGTGAGCAGTGATTGAGAACACATTGAACAGTGAATGAGGACGCACTGAGCAGTGGGTGAGAGCACACTGAGCAATGAATGAGAGCACACTGAGCAATGAATGAGAGCACACTGAGCAACGAATGAGAGCACAGTGAGCAACGAATGAGAGTACAGTGAGCAAGAATGAGAGCACAGTGTGCAACAAATGAGAACGCACTGAGCAGTGGGCGAGAACGCACTGAGCAGTGGGCGAGAACGCACTGAGCAGTGGGTGAGAACGCACTGAGCAGTGGGCGAGAACGCACTGAGCAGTGGGCGAGAACACACTGAGCAGTGGGCGAGAACGCACTGAGCAGTGGGCGAGAACTGACTGAGCAACAAATGAGAGCACACTGAGCAATGAATGAGAGCACACTGAGCAATGAATGAGAGCACACAGTAATAATAAATGAAAGCACACTGAGCAATGAATGAGAAAAAAAATGACAAGTGAATGAGAACAGGCTGAGCAATGGAGGAGACTACAATGAGGAATGAATGAGAACACCGTGAACAGTGGATGAGAAAACACTAAGCAGTAGATGAGAACACTGAGCGATGAATGGGAACACACTGAGCAATGAACGAGAACACACTGGGCAATAAATGAGAACACACTGAGTAATGAATGGGAACACACAGCAATGAACGAGAACATGCTGAGCAATGAATGACAGGACAACGAGCAAAGAATGAGAACACTGCGCAAACGAGAACGCCCTGAGCAATGAATGAGAACGCACTGAGCAGTGATTGAGAACACAAACAGCAACGAACAAGAACACACTGAGGAATGAAGGAGCGCACACTGAGCAAGGAATGAGAACACTGAGTAATGAATGACAGCAGATTGGACAAGGGAAAACTGCAATAGATATGAACACACTGAGCAATGAACAGCAACACTGAGCAATGCATGAGAGAACACCGGACAATGAATGAGAATACACTGAGCAATGAATGAGAATACACAGCAATGAATGAGAGCACACTTGAGTAATGAATGAGAACACTGAGCAATGAATGAGAACAAACTGAGCAGTGATTGAAAGCACACAGCAATGAATGGAAGCACACTGAGCAAGGAATGAAAGCACACTGAGCAAGGAATGAAAGCACACTGAGCAAGGAATGGGAGAATACAGAGCAAGGAATGGGAGAATACAAAGCAATGAATGAGAATGCAGAGCAATGGGGGCAGACTGAGCAATTAATGGGAACATACTGAGCAATTAATGAGAACACAGCTGTAAATGAGGACACAGTAAGCAACGAATCAGAACATAAGGACAAGAAAATGAGAACAGAATGAGCAATGGAAACTATAACGAAGAATGAATGAGAACACACTGAGCAGTGAACGAGGACACACTGAGCAGTGAACGAGGACACACCGAGCAGTGAACGAGGACTCACTGAGTAATGAACGAGGACACACGGAGCAATGAACGAGGACACGTTGAGTAGTGAACAAGGACACGCTGAGCGACGAACGAGGACACGCGGAGCGACGGACGAGGACACGCGGAGCGACGGACGAGGACACGCGGAGCGACGAACGAGGACAGGCTGAGAAGTGAACGAGGACAGGCTGAGTAGTGAACGAGGACAAACTGAGCAATGAACAAGGACACGCTGAGCAATGAGCGAGGACACACGGAGCAATGAACGAGGACACGCTGAGTAGTGAACGAGGACACGCTGAGCAATGAACGAGGACACGCTAAACAATGAATGAGGACATGCTGAGAAGTGAACGAGGATGCGCTGAGCAGCGAATGAGGACACGCTGAGCAGTGAACGAGGACACGCTGAGCAGTGAACGAGGACACACCGAGCAATGAACGAGGACACACCGAGCAATGAATGAGGACACACCGAGCAATGAACGAGGACACGCTGAGCAGTGAACGAGGACACACTGAGCAGTGAACAAGAGCACATGAAGCAATGAAGGAGAAAATGTCGAGCAAAGAATGAGAACACAGAGCAATTAATGACAGTGCATTGGACAATGAATGAGAAGAAACAACAATAAATGAGAACAAACTGAGCAATGTATGAGAGAGCATTGGACAATTAATAAGAACACACTGAGAAATGATTGAGAACAAACTGAGATGTGAATGAAAACACAAAAATGAATGAGAACACTGAGCAGTGAATGAGAACACATTCAACAATGAATGAGAACACACTGAGCAATGTATGAGAATGCAGCAGGCAATGCATGAGAACACGATGAGGAATGAATGAAGACACACTGAGCAGTGAACGAGGACACGCTGAGCAATGAACGAGGACACGCTAAATGATGAATGAGGACACGCTAAATGATGAATGAGGACACGCTAAATGATGAATGAGGACACGCTGAACGATGAACAAGGACATGCTGAGCAGTGAACGAGGACGCGCTGAGCAGTGAACGAGGACACGCTGAGCAGTGAACGAGGACACGCTGAGCAGTGAACGAGGACACGCTGAGCAGTGAACGAGGATACTCCGAGCAATGAACGAGGATACACCGAGCAATGAACGAGGACACACTGAGCAATGAACGAGGACACACCGAGCAATGAACGAGGACACACCGAGCAATGAACGAGGACACACCGAGCAATGAACGAGGACACGCTGAGTAGTGAACGAGGACGCATTGAGCAGTGAACGAGGATGCACTGAGCAATGAACAAGAACACACGAAGGAATGAAGGAGAACGTGGCGAGAAAAGAATGAGAATGCAGAACAATGAATGACAGTGCATTGGAAAATGAATGATAAAAAAACTGTGCAATAAATGAGGACAAACTAAGCAATGAAGGAGAGAGCATTGGACAATGAAAAAGAACACACTGAGCAATGATTGAGAACAAACGGAGATGTGAATGTGAACACAGAAATGAATGAGAACAACCTGAGCAATGAAAGAGAGTGCATTGGTCAATGAATAAGAACACACTGAGCAATGATTGAGAACAAACTGAGATGTGAATGAGAACACAGAAATGAATGTGAACACTCAACAATGAATGAGAACACAATGAGAAAGGTATGAGAACACACTGAGCAATGAATGAGAGAGCATTGGTCAATGAATAAGAACACACTGAGCAATGATTGAGAACACACTGAGCAATGATTGAGAACAAACTGAGATGTGAATGAGAACACAGAAATGAATGAGAACAAATGAAAGAGAATGCAGCAAACAATGAATGAGAAAGCAACAAGCAATGAATGAGAGCACACTGAGCAATGTACGGGAGGAAACTGAACAATGAATGAGAATGCAGCAAACAATGAATGAGAACACAATGGGCAATGAATGAGACCATGCTGAGTAGTGAATGAGGACACACTGAGCAGTGAACGAGGACGCACTGAGCAGTGAACGAGGACGCACTGAGCAGTGAACGAGGACGCACTGAGCAGTGAACGAGGACGCACTGAGCAGTGAACGAGGACGCACTGAGCAGTGAACGAGGACGCACTGAGCAGTGAACGAGGACGCACTGAGCAGTGAACGAGGACACACTGAGCAGTGAACGAGGACGCACTGAGCAATGAACGAGGACGCACTGAGCAGTGAACGAGGACATACTGAGCAATGAACGAGGACACACTGAGCAATGAACGAGGTCACGCTGAGCCATGAACGAGGACACGCTGAGCAATGAACGAGGATACGCTGAGCAATGAACGAGGACACGCTAAACGATGAACGAGGACAGGCTAAACGATGAACGAGGACAAGCTAAACAATGAACAAGGACATGCTGAACAGTGGATGAGGACATGCTGAGCAATGTACGAGGACACACTGAGCAATGAACGAGGACACACTGAGCAATGAACAAGGACACGCTGAGGAGTGAACAAGAACACACTGAGGAGTGAACAAGGACACACCGAGCAATGAACGAGGACACGCTGAGCAGTGAACGAGGACACACTGAGCAGTGAACAAGAGCACATGAAGCAATGAAGGAGAAAATGTCGAGCAAAGAATGAGAACACAGAGCAATTAATGACAGTGCATTGGACAATGAATGAGAAGAAACAACAATAAATGAGAACAAACTGAGCAATGTATGAGAGAGCATTGGACAATGAATAAGAACACACTGAGCAATGTTTGAGAACAAACTGAGATGTGAATGAGAACACAGAAATGAATGAGAACACTGAGCAGTGAATGAGAACACATTGAACAATGAATGAGAACACTCCGAGCAATGAATGAGAGAGCATTGGACAATTAATAAGAACACACTGAGAAATGATTGAGAACAAACTGAGATGTGAATGAAAACACAAAAATGAATGAGAACACTGAGCAGTGAATGAGAACACATTCAACAATGAATGAGAACACACTGAGCAATGTATGAGAATGCAGCAGGCAATGCATGAGAACACGATGAGGAATGAATGAAGACACACTGAGCAGTGAACGAGGACACGCTGAGCAATGAATGAGGACACGCTAAATGATGAATGAGGACACGCTAAATGATGAATGAGGACACGCTGAACGATGAACGAGGACATGCTGAGCAGTGAACGAGGATGCGCTGAGCAGTGAACGAGGACGCGCTGAGCAGTGAACGAGGACACGCTGAGCAGTGAACGAGGACACGCTGAGCAGTGAACGAGGATACACCGAGCAATGAACGAGGACACACCGAGCAATGAACGAGGACACACCGAGCAATGAACGAGGACACAACGAGCAATGAACGAGGACACGCTGAGTAGTGAACGAGGACGCATTGAGCAGTGAACGAGGATGCACTGAGCAATGAACAAGAACACACGAAGGAATGAAGGAGAACGTGGCGAGAAAAGAATGAGAATGCAGAACAATGAATGACAGCGCATTGGAAAATGAATGATAAAAAAACTGTGCAATAAATGAGGACAAACTAAGCAATGAAGGAGAGAGCATTGGAGAATGATAAAGAACACACTGAGCAATGATTGAGAACAAACGGAGATGTGAATGTGAACACAGAAATGAATGAGAACAACCTGAGCAATGAAAGAGAGTGCATTGGTCAATGAATAAGAACACACTGAGCAATGATTGAGAACAAACTGAGATGTGAATGAGAACACAGAAATGAATGTGAACACTGAGCAATGAATGAGAACACAATGAGCAAGGTATGAGAACACACTGAGCAATGAATGAGAGAGCATTGGTCAATGAATAAGAACACACTGAGCAATGATTGAGAACACACTGAGCAATGATTGAGAACAAACTGAGATGTGAATGAGAACACAGAAATGAATGAGAACAAATGAAAGAGAATGCAGCAAACAATGAATGAGAAAGCAACAAGCAATGAATGAGAGCACACTGAGCAATGTACGGGAGGAAACTGAACAATGAATGAGAATGCAGCAAACAATGAATGAGAACACAATGGGCAATGAATGAGACCATGCTGAGTAGTGAATGAGGACACACTGAGCAGTGAACGAGGACACACTGAGCAGTGAACGAGGACGCACTGAGCAGTGAACGAGGACGCACTGAGCAGTGAACGAGGACGCACTGAGCAGTGAACGAGGACGCACTGAGCAGTGAACGAGGACGCACTGAGCAGTGAACGAGGACGCACTGAGCAGTGAACGAGGACACACTGAGCAATGAACGAGGTCACGCTGTGCCATGAACGAGGACACGCTGAGCAATGAACGAGGATACGCTGAGCAATGAACGAGGACACGCTAAACGATGAACGAGGACAGGCTAAACGATGAACGAGGACAAGCTAAACAATGAACAAGGACATGCTGAACAGTGAATGAGGACATGCTGAGCAATGAACGAGGACACACTGAGCAATGAACGAGGACACACTGAGCAATGAACAAGGACACGCTGAGGAGTGAACAAGAACACACTGAGGAGTGAACGAGGACACACTGAGCAATGAACGAGGACACACTGAGCAATGAACAAGGACACACCGAGCAATGAACGAGAACACGCTGAGCAGTGAATGAGGACACGCTGAGCAGTGAACAAGAACACATGAAGCAATGAAGGAGAACATGGCGAGCAAAATATGAGAACATAGAGCAATTAATGACAGCGCATTGGACAATGAATGAGAAGAAACTACAATAAATGAGAACAAACTGAGCAATGAATGAGAGAGCAATGGACAATGAATAAGAACACACTGAGCAATGTTTGAGAACAAACTGAGATGTGAATGAGAACACAGAAATGAATGAGAACACTGAGCAGTGAACGAGAACACATTGAACAATGAATGAGAACACTCCGAGCAATGAATAAGAGAGCATTGGACAATTAATAAGATCACACTGAGCAATGATTGAGAACATAATGCGAAATGATTGAGAACAAACTGAGATGTGAATGAGAACACAGAAATGAATGAGAACAAACTGAGTAATGAATGAGAATGCAGCAAACAATGAATGAGAACACAATGGGCAATGAATGAGAACACACTGAGCAGGATACGAGAACACACTGAGCAGAAATGAGAACACACTGAGCAATAAACGAGAACACACTGAGCAATGAACGAGAACACACTGAGCAATGAACGAGAACACACTGAGCAATGAACGAGAACACACTGAGCAATGAACGAGAACACACTGAGCAATGAACGAGAACACACTGAGCAATGAACGAGAACACACTGAGCAATGATCGAGGACACACTGAGCAATGAATGAGGACACACTGAGCAATGAACGAGGACACACTGACCAATGAACCAGGACACACTGTCCAATGAACCAGGACACACTGACCAATGAACCAGGACACACTGACCAATTAACCAGGACACACTGACCAATGAACCAGGACACACTGAGCAATGAACGAGGACACACTGAGCAATGAACGAGGACACACTGAGCAATGAACGAGGACTCACTGAGCAATGAAGGAGAACATGGCGAGCAAAGAATGAGAGCACAGCAATGATTGACAGTGCATGGGACAATGAATGAGAAAAAAACTACAATAAATGAGAACAAATGGAGCAATGTATGAGGGAGCATTGGACAATGAATAAGAAGACATCGAGCAATGATTGAGAACACACTGAGAAATGATTGCGAACAAATTGAGATGTGAAAGAGAGCACAGAAATGATGAGAACAAACTGAGCAATGAATGAGAATGCAGCAAGCAATGCATGAGAACACAATGAGGAATGAATGAATACACACTGAGCAGTGAACGAAGACACGCTGAGCAATGAACGAGGACACGCTGAGCAATGAACGAGGACACACTGAGCAATGATCGAGGACACACTGAGCAATGAACGAGGACACACTGAGCAATGAACGAGGACACACTGAGCAATGAACGAGGACACGCAAAACGATGAATGAGGACACGCTAAACAATGAACAAGGACACGCTAAACAATGAACAAGGACACGCTGAGCAGTGAACGAGGACACGCTGAGCAGTGAACGAGGACACGCTGAGCAGTGAACGAGGACACGCTGAGCAGTGAACGAGGACACGCTGAGCAGTGAACGAGGACACGCTGAGCAGTGAACGAGGACACGCTGAGCAGTGAAAGAGGACACGCTGAGCAGTGAACGAGGACACGCTGAGCAGTGAACGAGGACACGCTGAGCAGTGAACGAGGACACGCTGAGCAATGAACAAGAACACACGAAGCAATGAAGGAGAACAAGGCAAGCAAAGAATGAGAACACAGTGCAATTAATGACAGCGCATTGGACAATGAATGAGAAGAAACTACAATAAATGAGAACAAATTGAGCAATGTATGAGAGAGCAATGGACAATGAATAAGAACACACTGAGCAATGTTTGAGAACAAACTGAGATGTGAATGAGAACACAGAAATGAATGAGAAAACTGAGCAATGAACGAGGATACACTGAGCAATGAACGAGGATACACTGAGCAATGAACGAGGATACACTGAGCAATGAACGAGAATACACTGAGCAATGAACGAGGATACACTGAGCAATGAACGAGGATACACTGAGCAATGAACGAGGACACACCGAGCAATGAACGAGGACACACCGAGCAATGAACGAGGACACACCGAGCAATGAACGAGGACACACCGAGCAATGAACGAGGACACACCGAGCAATGAACGAGGACACACCGAGCAATGAACGAGGACACACCGAGCAATGAACGAGGACACACCGAGCAATGAACGAGGACACACCGAGCAATGAACGAGGACACACCGAGCAATGAACGAGGACACACCGAGCAATGAACGAGGACACACCGAGCAATGAACGAGGACACGCTGAGCAGTGAACGAGGACACACTGAGCAGTGAACAAGAGCACATGAAGCAATGAAGGAGAACTTGTCGAGCAAAGAATGAGAACACAGAGCAATTAATGACAGTGCATTGGACAATGAATGAGAAGAAACAACAATAAATGAGGACAAACTGAGCAATGTATGGGAGAGCATTGGACAATGAATAAGAACACACTGAGCAATGTTTGAGAACAAACTGAGATGTGAATGAGAACACAGAAATGAATGAGAACACTGAGCAGTGAATGAGAACACATTGAACAATGAATGAGAACACTCCGAGCAATGAATGAGAGAGCATTGGACAATTAATAAGAACACACTGAGCAATGATTGAGATCACACTGAGCAATGATTGAAAACATAATGAGAAATGATTGAGAACAAACTGAGATGTGAATGAGAACACAGCAATGAATGAAAACAAACTGAGTAATGAATGAGAATGCAGCAAACAATGAATGTGAACACAATGGGCAATGAATGAGAACACACTGAGCAGGATACGAGAACACACTGAGCAGGATACGAGGACACACTGAGCAATGAACGAGGACACACTGAGCAATGAACGAGGACACACTGAGCAATGAACGAGGACACACTGAGCAATGAACGAGGACACACTGAGCAATGAACGAGGACACACTGAGCAATGAATGAGGACACACTGAGCAATGAACGAGGACACACTGAGCAATGAACGAGGACACACTGAGCAATAAACGAGGACACACTGAGCAATAAACGAGGACACACTGAGCAATAAACGAGGACGCACTGAGCAATAAACGAGGACGCACTGAGCAATGAACGAGGACGCACTGACCAATGAACGAGGACGCGCTGAGCAGTGAACGAGGACACGCTGAGCAGTGAACGAGGACACGCTGAGCAGTGAACGAGGACACGCTGAGCAATGAACGAGAACACACCGAGCAATGAACGAGAACACACTGAGCAATGAACGAGAACACACCGAGCAATGAACAAGAACACACCGAGCAATGAACGAGGACACACCGAGCAATGAACGAGGACACACCGAGCAATGAACGAGGACACACCGAGCAATGAACGAGGACACGCTGAGCAGTGAATGAGGACACACTGAGCAGTGAACGAGGACACACTGAGCAGTGAACAAGAGCACATGAAGCAATGAAGGAGAAAATGTCGAGCAAAGAATGAGAGCTCAGAGCAATTAATGACAGTGCATTGGACAATGAATGAGAAGAAACAACAATAAATGAGAACAAACTGAGCAATGTATGAGAGAGCATTGGACAATGAATAAAAACACACTGAGCAATGTTTGAGAACAAACTGAGATGTGAATGAGAACACAGAAATGAATGAGAACACATTGAACAATGAATGAGAACACTCCGAGCAATGAATGAGAGAGCATTGGACAATTAATAAGAACACACTGAGAAATGATTGAGAACAAACTGAGATGTGAATGAAAACACAAAAATGAATGAGAACACTGAGCAGTGAATGAGAACACATTCAACAATGAATGAGAACACACTGAGCAATGTATGAGAATGCAGCAGGCAATGCATGAGAACACGATGAGGAATGAATGAAGACACACTGAGCAGTGAACGAGGACACGCTGAGCAATGAACGAGGACACGCTAAATGATGAATGAGGACACGCTAAATGATGAATGAGGACATGCTAAATGATGATCGAGGACACGCTAAATGATGAACAAGGACACACTGAACGATGAACAAGGACACGCTGAGCAGTGAACGAGGACGCGCTGAGCAGTGAACGAGGACACGCTGAGCAGTGAACGAGGACATGCTGAGCAGTGAACGAGGATACACTGAGCGATGAACGAGGATTCACTGAGCAATGAACGAGGATACACTGAGCAATGAACGAGGATACACTGAGCAATGAACGAGGATACACTGAGCAATGAACGAGGATACACTGAGCAATGAACGAGGATACACTGAGCAATGAACGAGGATACACTGAGCAATGAACGAGGACACACCGAGCAATGAACGAGGACACACCGAGCAATGAACGAGGACACACCGAGCAATGAACGAGGACACACCGAGCAATGAACGAGGACACACCGAGCAATGAACGAGGACACACCGAGCAATGAACGAGGACACACCGAGCAATGAACGAGGACACACCGAGCAATGAACGAGGACACACCGAGCAATGAACGAGGACACGCTGAGCAGTGAACGAGGACACACTGAGCAGTGAACAAGAGCACATGAAGCAATGAAGGAGAACTTGTCGAGCAAAGAATGAGAACACAGAGCAATTAATGACAGTGCATTGGACAATGAATGAGAAGAAACAACAATAAATGAGAACAAACTGAGCAATGTATGGGAGAGCATTGGACAATGAATAAGAACACACTGAGCAATGTTTGAGAACAAACTGAGATGTGAATGAGAAGACAGAAATGAATGAGAACACTGAGCAGTGAATGAGAACACATTGAACAATGAATGAGAACACTCCGAGCAATGAATGAGAGAGCATTGGACAATTAATAAGAACACACTGAGCAATGATTGAGATCACACTGAGCAATGATTGAAAACATAATGAGAAATGATTGAGAACAAACTGAGATGTGAATGAGAACACAGCAATGAATGAAAACAAACTGAGTAATGAATGAGAATGCAGCAAACAATGAATGTGAACACAATGGGCAATGAATGAGAACACACTGAGCAGGATACAAGAACACACTGAGCAGGATACGAGGACACACTGAGCAATGAACGAGGACACACTGAGCAATGAATGAGGACACACTGAGCAATGAACCAGAACACACTGAGCAATGAACGAGGACACACTGAGCAATGAACGAGGACACACTGAGCAATGAACGAGGACACACTGAGCAATGAATGAGGACACACTGAGCAATGAACGAGGACACACTGAGCAATGAACGAGGACACACTGAGCAATAAACGAGGACACACTGAGCAATAAACGAGGACACACTGAGCAATAAACGAGGACGCACTGAGCAATAAACGAGGACGCACTGAGCAATGAACGAGGACGCACTGACCAATGAACGAGGACGCGCTGAGCAGTGAACGAGGACACGCTGAGCAGTGAACGAGGACACGCTGAGCAGTGAACAAGGACACGCTGAGCAATGAACAAGGACACGCTGAGCAATGAACAAGGACACACTGAGCAATGAACAAGGACACACTAAGCAATGAACAAGAACACACAAAGGAATGAACAAGAACACATGAAGGAATGAAGGACAACATGGCGAGAAACGAATGAGAATGCAGAACAATGAATGACAGCGCATTGGAAAATGAATGATGAAAAAAACTGTGCAATAAATGAGAACAAACTAAGCAATGAAGGGGAGAGCATTGGACAATGAAAAAGAACACTGAGAAATGATTGAGAACACACTGAACAATGATTGAGAACAAACTGTGATGTGAATGAGAACACAGCAATGAATGAAAACAAACTGAGTAATGAATGAGAATGCAGCAAACAATGAATGTGAACACAATGGGCAATGAATGAGAACACACTGAGCAGGATACAAGAACACACTGAGCAGGATACGAGGACACACTGAGCAATGAACGAGGACACACTGAGCAATGAATGAGGACACACTGAGCAATGAACCAGAACACACTGAGCAATGAACGAGGACACACTGAGCAATGAACGAGGACACACTGAGCAATGAACGAGGACACACTGAGCAATGAATGAGGACACACTGAGCAATGAACGAGGACACACTGAGCAATGAACGAGGACACACTGAGCAATAAACGAGGACACACTGAGCAATAAACGAGGACACACTGAGCAATAAACGAGGACGCACTGAGCAATAAACGAGGACGCACTGAGCAATGAACGAGGACGCACTGACCAATGAACGAGGACGCGCTGAGCAGTGAACGAGGACACGCTGAGCAGTGAACGAGGACACGCTGAGCAGTGAACAAGGACACGCTGAGCAATGAACAAGGACACGCTGAGCAATGAACAAGGACACACTGAGCAATGAACAAGGACACACTAAGCAATGAACAAGAACACACAAAGGAATGAACAAGAACACATGAAGGAATGAAGGACAACATGGCGAGAAACGAATGAGAATGCAGAACAATGAATGACAGCGCATTGGAAAATGAATGATGAAAAAAACTGTGCAATAAATGAGAACAAACTAAGCAATGAAGGGGAGAGCATTGGACAATGAAAAAGAACACTGAGAAATGATTGAGAACACACTGAACAATGATTGAGAACAAACTGTGATGTGAATGAGAACACATTGGGAAATGAATGAGAGCACGCTGAGTAGTGAATGAGGAAACACTGAGCAGTGAACGAGGACACACTGAGTAGTGATCGAGGACACACTGAGTAGTGAACGAGGACACACTGAGTAGTGAACGAGGACACACCGAGCAATGAACGAGGACACACCGAGCAATGAACGAGGATACACCGAGCAATGAACGAGGACACACCGAGCAATGAACGAGGACACACCGAGCAATGAACGAGGACACACCGAGCAATGAACGAGGACGCGCTAAACAATGAATGAGGACACGCTGAGCAGTGAATGAGGACACACGAAGCGATGAAGGAGAACATGGCGAGCAAAGAATGAGGACACAGAGCAATGAATGACAGCGCATTGGACAATGAATGAGAAAAAAACTACAATAAATGAGAACAAACTGAGCAATGTATGAGAGAGAATTGGACAATGAATAAGAACACACCGAGCAATGATTGAGAACACACTGAGAAATGATTGAGAACAGATTGAGATGTGAAAGAGAGCACAGAAATGAATGAGAACAAACTGAGCAATGAATGAGAATGCAGCAAGCAATGCATGAGAGCACAGTGAGGAATGAATGAGAACATGCTGAGTAGTGATGAGAACACACTGAGCAACGAACAAGGACACAGTGAGCAATGAACGAGGACACACTGAGCAATGAACGAGGACAAACTGAGCAATGAACGAGGACACACTGAGCAATGAACAAGGACACGCTAAACAATGAACAAGGACACGCTAAACAATGAACGAGGACACACTGAGCAGACAACGAGGACACACTGAGCAGACAACGAGGACACACTGAGCAGTCAACGAGGACACACTGAGCAGTCAACGAGGACACAGTGAGCAATGAAGTAGAGCACACGAAGGAACGAAGGAGAACATGGCGAGCAATGAATGAGAACGCAGCGCAATGAATGATATTGCATTGGACAATGAATGAGAAAAAACTGTGCAATATATGAGAACAAACTGTGCAATATATGAGAGAGCATTGGACAATGAATCAGAATACATTGAGCAATGATTGAGAACAAACTGTGATGTAAATGAGAACACAGAAATGAATGAGAACACTGAGTAATGAATGGGAACACATTGAGCAATGATTGAGAACACACTGAGCAATGATTGAGAACAAACTGAGATGTGAATGAGAACACAGAAATGAATGAGAACACTGAGCAGCGAATGAGAACACATTGAACAATGAATGAGAACACTGAGCAATGATTGAGAGAGCATTGGATAATTAATAAGAACACACTAAGCAATGATTGAGAACAAACTGAGATGTGAATGAGAACACTGAGCAGTGAATAGGAACACATTGAACAATGAATGAGAACACACTGAGCAATGAATGAGAGAGCATTGGACAATGAACGAGGACACACTGTGCAATGAACGAGGACACGCTGAGTAGTGAACGAGGACGCATTGAGCAATGAACGAGGATGCACTGAGCAATGAACAAGAACACACGAAGGAATGAAGGAGAACGTGGTGAGAAAAGAATGAGAATGCAGAACAATGAATGACAGCGCATTGGAAAATGAATGATAAAAAAACTGTGCAATAAATGAGGACAAACTAAGCAATGAAGGGGAGAGCATTGGACAATGAAAAAGAACACACTGAGCAATGATTGAGAACAAACAGAGATGTGAATGTGAACACAGAAATGAATGAGAACAACCTGAGCAATGAAAGAGAGTGCATTGGTCAATGAATAAGAACACACTGAGCAATGATTGAGAACAAACTGAGATGTGAATGAGAACACAGAAATGAATGTGAACACTGAGCAATGAATGAGAACACAATGAGCAAGGTATGAGAACACACTGAGCAATGAATGAGAGAGCATTGGTCAATGAATAAGAACACATTGAGCAATGATTGAGAACACACTGAGATGTGAATGAGAACACAGAAATGAATGAGAACAAATGAAAGAGAATGCAGCAAACAATGAATGAGAAAGCAACAAGCAATGAATGAGAGCACACTGAGCAATGTACGGGAGGAAACTGAACAATGAATGAGAATGCAGCAAACAATGAATGAGAACACAATGGGCAATGAATGAGACCATGCTGAGTAGTGAATGAGGACACACTGAGCAGTGAACGAGGACGCACTGAGCAGTGAACGAGGACGCACTGAGCAGTGAACGAGGACGCACTGAGCAGTGAACGAGGACGCACTGAGCAGTGAACGAGGACACACTGAGCAGTGAACGAGGACGCACTGAGCAATGAACGAGGACGCACTGAGCAGTGAACGAGGACACACTGAGCAGTGAACGAGGACACACTGAGCAATGTTTGAGAACAAACTGAGATGTGAATGAGAACACAGAAATGAATGAGAAAACTGAGCAGTGAACGAGGACACACTGAGCAATGAACGAGGACACACTGAGCAATGAACGAGGACACGCAAAACGATGAATGAGGACACGCTAAACAATGGACAAGGACACGCTAAACAATGAACAAGGACACGCTAAACAATGAACAAGGACACGCTAAACAATGAACGAGGACACGCTGAGCAGTGAACGAGGACACGCTGAGCAGTGAACGAGGACACGCTGAGCAGTGAATGAGGACACGCTGAGCAGTGAACGAGGACACGCTGAGCAGTGAACGAGGACATGCTGAGCAGTGAACGAGGACACGCTGAGCAGTGAAGGAGGACACGCTGAGCAGTGAAAGAGGACACGCTGAGCAGTGAACGAGGACACGCTGAGCAGTGAACGAGGACACGCTGAGCAGTGAACGAGGACACGCTGAGCAATGAACAAGGACACACAGAGCAATGAACAAGAACACACGAAGCAATGAAGGAGAACAAGGCAAGCAAAGAATGAGAACACAGTGCAATTAATGACAGCGCATTGGACAATGAATGAGAAGAAACTACAATAAATGAGAACAAACTGAGCAATGTATGAAAGAGCAGTGGACAATGAATAAGAACACACTGAGCAATGTTTGAGAACAAACTGAGATGTGAATGAGAACACAGAAATGAATGAGAAAACTGAGCAGTGAACGAGGACACACTGAGCAATGAACGAGGACACACTGAGCAATGAACGAGGACACACTGAGCAATGAACGAGGACACACTGAGCAATGAAGGAGAACATGGCGAGCAAAGAATGAGAGCACAGCAATGATTGACAGTGCATGGGACAATGAATGAGAAAAAAACTACAATAAATGAGAACAAATGGAGCAATGTATGAGGGAGCATTGGACAATGAATAAGAAGACATCGAGCAATGATTGAGAACACACTGAGAAATGATTGCGAACAAATTGAGATGTGAAAGAGAGCACAGAAATGATGAGAACAAACTGAGCAATGAATGAGAATGCAGCAAGCAATGCATGAGAACACAATGAGGAATGAATGAATACACACAGCAGTGAACGAAGACACGCTGAGCAATGAACGAGGACACACTGAGCAATGAACGAGGACACACTGAGCAATGAACGAGGACACACTGAGCAATGAACGAGGACACGCAAAACGATGAATGAGGACACGCTAAACAATGAACAAGGACACGCTAAACAATGAACAAGGAGACGCTGAGCAGTGAAGGAAGACACGCTGAGCAGTGAACGAGGACACGCTGAGCAGTGAACGAGGACACGCTGAGCAGTGAACGAGGACACGCTGAGCAGTGAACGAGGACACGCTGAGCAGTGAATGAGGACACGCTGAGCAGTGAACGAGGGCACGCTGAGCAGTGAACAAGGACACGCTGAGCAGTGAACGAGGACATGCTGAGCAGTGAATGAGGACATGCTGAGCAGTGAATGAGGACATGCTGAGCAGTGAACAAGGACACGCTGAGCAGTGAAGGACACGCTGAGCAGTGAAAGAGGACACGCTGAGCAGCGAACGAGGACACGCTGAGCAGTGAACGAGGACACGCTGAGCAGTGAACGAGGACACGCTGAGCAATGAACAAGGACACACAGAGCAATGAACAAGAACACACGAAGCAATGAAGGAGAACAAGGCAAGCAAAGAATGAGAACACAGTGCAATTAATGACAGCGCATTGGACAATGAATGAGAAGAAACTACAATAAATGAGAACAAACTGAGCAATGTATGAGAAAGCAATGGACAATGAATAAGAACACACTGAGCAATGTTTGAGAACAAACTGAGATGTGAATGAGAACACAGAAATGAATGAGAAAACTGAGCAGTGAACGAGGACACACTGAGCAATGAACGAGGACACACTGAGCAATGAACGAGGACACACCGAGCAATGAACGAGGACACGCTGAGCAGTGAATGAGGACACACTGAGCAGTGAACAAGAACACATGAAGCAGTGAAGGAGAACATGGTGAGCAAAGAATGAGAACACAGAGCAATTAATGACAGCGCATTGGACAATGAATGAGAAGAAACTACAATAAATGAGAACAAACTGAGCAATGTATGTGGGAGCAATGGACAATGAATAAGAACACACTGAGCAATGTTTGAGAACAAACTGAGATGTGAATGAGAACACAGAAATGAATGAGAACACTGAGCAGTGAACGAGAACACATTGAACAATGAATGAGAACACTCCGAGCAATGAATAAGAGAGCATTGGACAATTAATAAGATCACACTGAGCAATGATTGACAACATAATGAGAAATGATTGAGAACAAACTGAGATGTGAATGAGAACACAGAAATGAATGAGAACAAACTGAGTAATGAATGAGAATGCAGCAAACAATGAATGAGAACACAATGGGCAATGAATGAGAACACACTGAGCAGGATACGAGAACACACTGAGCAGAAACGAGAACACACTGAGCAATAAACGAGAACACACTGAGCAATGAACGAGAACACACTGAGTAATGAACGAGAACACACTGAGCAATGAACGCGGACACACTGAGCAATGAACGAGAACACACTGAGCAATGAACGAGAACACACTGAGCAATGAACGAGAACACACTGAGCAATGAACGAGAACACACCGAGCAATGAACGAGGACACACCGAGCAATGATCGAGGACACACCGAGCAATGAACGAGGACACACTGAGCAATGAACGAGGATACGCTGAGCAGTGAATGAGGACACACTGAGCACTGAACGAGGACACACTGAGCAGTGAACAAGAGCACATGAAGCAATGAAGGAGAAAATGTCGAGCAAAGAATGAGAACACAGAGCAATTAATGACAGTGCATTGGACAATGAATGAGAAGAAACAACAATAAATGAGAACAAACTGAGCAATGTATGAGAGAGCATTGGACAGTGAATAAAAACACACTGAGCAATGTTTGAGAACAAACTGAGATGTGAATGAGAACACAGAAATTAATGAGAACACTGAGCAGTGAATGAGAACACATTGAACAATGAATGAGAACACTCCGAGCAATGAATGAGGGAGCATTGGACAATTAATAAGAACACACTGAGAAATGATTGAGAACAAACTGAGATGTGAATGAAAACACAAAAATGAATGAGAACACTGAGCAGTGAATGAGAACACATTCAACAATGAATGAGAACACACTGAGCAATGTATGAGAATGCAGCAGGCAATGCATGAGAACACGATGAGGAATGAATGAAGACACACTGAGCAGTGAACGAGGACACGCTGAGCAATGAACGAGGACACGCTAAATGATGAATGAGGACACGCTAAATGATGAATAAGGACACGCTAAATGATGAACGAGGACACGCTAAATGATGAACAAGGACACGCTGAACGATGAACAAGGACACGCTGAACGATGAACAAGGACACGCTGAGCAGTGAATGAGGACGCGCTGAGCAGTGAACGAGGACACGCTGAGCAGTGAACGAGGACAAGCTGAGCAGTGAACGAGGATACACTGAGCGATGAACGAGGATACACTGAGCAATGAACGAGGATACACCGAGCAATGAACGAGGACACACCGAGCAATGAACGAGGACACACCGAGCAATGAACGAGGACACACCGAGCAATGAACGAGGACACACCGAGCAATGAACGAGGACACACCGAGCAATGAACGAGGACACACCGAGCAATGAACGAGGACACACCGAGCAATGAACGAGGACACACCGAGCAATGAACGAGGACACACCGAGCAATGAACGAGGACACGCTGAGCAGTGAACGAGGACACACTGAGCAGTGAACAAGAGCACATGAAGCAATGAAGGAGAACTTGTCGAGCAAAGAATGAGAACACAGAGCAATTATTGACAGTGCATTGGACAATGAATGAGAAGAAACAACAATAAATGAGAACAAACTGAGCAATGTATGGGAGAGCATTGGACAATGAATAAGAACACACTGAGCAATGTTTGAGAACAAACTGAGATGTGAATGAGAACACAGAAATGAATCAGAACACTGAGCAGTGAATGAGAACACATTGAACAATGAATGAGAACACTCCGAGCAATGAATGAGAGAGCACTGGACAATTAATAAGAACACACTGAGCAATGATTGAGATCACACTGAGCAATGATTGAGAACATAATGAGAAATGATTGAGAACAAACTGAGATGTGAATGAGAACACAGCAATGAATGAAAACAAACTGAGTAATGAATGAGAATGCAGCAAACAATGAATGTGAACACAATGGGCAATGAATGAGAACACACTGAGCAGGATACGAGAACACACTGAGCAATGAACGAGGACACACTGAGCAATGAACGAGGACACACTGAGCAATGAACGAGGACACACTGAGCAATGAACGAGGACACACTGAGCAATGAACGAGGACACACTGAGCAATGAACGAGGACACACTGAGCAATGAACGAGGACACACTGAGCAATAAACGAGGACACACTAAGCAATAAACGAGGACGCACTGAGCAATGAACGAGGACGCACTGACCAATGAACGAGGACGCGCTGAGCAGTGAACGAGGACACGCTGAGCAGTGAACGAGGACACGCTGAGCAGTGAACGAGGACACGCTGAGCAATGAACAAGGACACGCTGAGCAATGAACAAGGACACACTGAGCAATGAACAAGGACACACTAAGCAATGAACAAGAACACACAAAGCAATGAACAAGAACACATGAAGGAATGAAGGAGAACGTGGCGAGAAACGAATGAGAATGCAGAACAATGAATGACAGCGCATTGGAAAATGAATGATGAAAAAACTGTGCAATAAATGAGAACAAACTAAGCAATGAAGGGGAGAGCATTGGACAATGAAAAAGAACACTGAGAAATGATTGAGAACACACTGAACAATGATTGAGAACAAACTGTGATGTGAATGAGAACACATTGGGAAATGAATGAGAGCACGCTGAGTAGTGAATGAGGAAACACTGAGCAGTGAACGAGGACACACTGAGTAGTGAACGAGGATACACTGAGCAATGAACGAGGACACACTGAGCAATGAACGAGGACACACCGAGCAATGAACGAGGACACACCGAGCAATGAACGAGGACACACCGAGCAATGAACGAGGACATACCGAGCAATGAACGAGGATACACCGAGCAATGAACGAGGACACACCGAGCAATGAACGAGGACACACCGAGCAATGAACGAGGACACACCGAGCAATGAACGAGGACGCGCTAAACAATGAATGAGGACACGCTGAGCAGTGAATGAGGACACACGAAGCAATGAAGGAGAACATGGCGAGCAAAGAATGAGGACACAGAGCAATGAATGACAGCGCATTGGACAATGAATGAGAAAAAAACTACAATAAATGAGAACAAACAGCAATGTATGAGAGAGAATTGGACAATGAATAAGAACACACCGAGCAATGATTGAGAACACACTGAGAAATGATTGAGAACAGATTGAGATGTGAAAGAGAGCACAGAAAAGAATGAGAACAAACTGAGCAATGAATGAGAATGCAGCAAGCAATGCATGAGAGCACAGTGAGGAATGAATGAGAACATGCTGAGTAGTGATGAGAACACACTGAGCAACGAACAAGGACACAGTGAGCAATGAACGAGGACACACTGAGCAATGAACGAGGACACACTGAGCAATGAACGAGGACACACTGAGCAATGAACGAGGACACACTGAGCAATGAACAAGGACACGCTAAACAATGAACAAGGACACGCTAAACAATGAACGAGGACACACTGAGCAGTCAACGAGGACACACTGAGCAGTCAACGAGGACACACTGAGCAGTCAACGAGGACACAGTGAGCAATGAAGTAGAGCACACGAAGGAACGAAGGAGAACATGGCGAGCAATGAATGAGAACGCAGCGCAATGAATGATATTGCATTGGACAATGAATGAGAAAAAACTGTGCAATATATGAGAACAAACTGTGCAATATATGAGAGAGCATTGGACAATGAATCAGAATACATTGAGCAATGATTGAGAACAAACTGTGATGTAAATGAGAACACAGAAATGAATGAGAACACTGAGTAATGAATGGGAACACATTGAGCAATGATTGAGAACACACTGAGCAATGATTGAGAACAAACTGTGATGTGAATGAGAACACAGAAATGAATGAGAACACTGAGCAGCGAATGAGAGCACATTGAACAATGAATGAGAACACTGAGCAATGATTGAGAGAGCATTGGATAATTAATAAGAACACACTAAGCAATGATTGAGAACAAACTGAGATGTGAATGAGAACACTGAGCAGTGAATAGGAACACATTGAACAATGAATGAGAACACACTGAGCAATGAATGAGAGAGCATTGGACAATGAACGAGGACACACTGTGCAATGAACGAGGACACGCTGAGGGTAGTGAACGAGGACGCATTGAGCAGTGAACAAGGATGCACTGAGCAATGAACAAGAACACACGAAGGAATGAAGGAGAACGTGGCGAGAAAAGAATGAGAATGCAGAACAATGAATGACAGCGCATTGGAAAATGAATGATAAAAAAAACTGTGCAATAAATGAGGACAAACTAAGCAATGAAGGGGAGAGCATTGGACAATGAAAAAGAACACACTGAGCAATGATTGAGAACAAACGGAGGTGTGAATGTGAACACAGAAATTAATGAGAACAACCTCAGCAATGAAAGAGAGTGCATTGGTCAATGAATAAGAACACACTGAGCAATGATTGAGAACAAACTGAGATGTGAATGAGAACACAGAAATGAATGTGAACACTGAGCAATGAATGAGAACACAATGAGCAAGGTATGAGAACACACTGAGCAATGAATGAGAGAGCATTGGTCAATGAATAAGAACACATTGAGCAATGATTGAGAATACACTGAGCAATGATTGAGAACAAACTGAGATGTGAATGAGAACACAGAAATGAATGAGAACAAATGAAAGAGAATGCAGCAAACAATGAATGAGAAAGCAACAAGCAATGAATGAGAGCACACTGAGCAATGTACGGGAGGAAACTGAACAATGAATGAGAATGCAGCAAACAATGAATGAGAACACAATGGGCAATGAATGAGACCATGCTGAGTAGTGAATGAGGACACACTGAGCAGTGAACGAGGAAGCACTGAGCAGTGAACGAGGACGCACTGAGCAGTGAACGAGGACGCACTGAGCAGTGAACGAGGACGCACTGAGCAGTGAACGAGGACGCACTGAGCAGTGAACGAGGACGCACTGAGCAGTGAACGAGGATGCACTGAGCAATGAACGAGGACGCACTGAGCAGTGAACGAGGACACACTGAGCAATGAACGAGGACACACTGAGCAATGCACGAGGACACACTGAGCAATGAACGAGGTCACGCTGAGCCATGAACGAGGACACGCTGAGCAATGAACGAGGATACGCTGAGCAATGAACGAGGACACGCTAAACGATGAACGAGGACAGGCTAAACGATGAACGAGGACAAGCTAAACAGTGAACAAGGACATGCTGAACAGTGAATGAGGACATGCTGAGCAATGAATGAGGACACGCTGAGCAATGAACGAGGACACACTGAGCAATGAACGAGGACACACTGAGCAATGAACGAGGACACACTGAACAATGAACAAGGACACGCTGAGCAGTGAACAAGGACACGCTGAGGAGTGAACAAGAACACACTGAGGAGTGAACGAGGACACACTGAGCAATGAACGAGGACACACTGAGCAATGAACGAGGACACGCTGAGCAGTGAATGAGGACACACTGAGCAGTGAACAAGAACACATGAAGCAATGAAGGAGAACATGGCGAGCAAAGAATGAGAACACAGAGCAATTAATGACAGCGCATTGGACAATGAATGAGAAGAAACTACAATAAATGAGAACAAACTGAGCAATGTATGAGAGAGCAATGGACAATGAATAAGAACACACTGAGCAATGTTTGAGAACAAACTGAGATGTGAATGAGAACACAGAAATGAATGAGAACACTGAGCAGTGAACGAGAACACATTGAACAATGAATGAGAACACTCCGAGCAATGAATAAGAGAGCATTGGACAATTAATAAGATCACACTGAGCAATGATTGAGAACATAATGAGAAATGATTGAAAACAAACTGAGATGTGAATGAGAACACAGAAATGAATGAGAACAAACTGAGTAATGAATGAGAATGCAGCAAACAATGAATGAGAACACAATGGGCAATGAATGAGAACACACTGAGCAGGATACGAGAACACACTGAGCAGAAACGAGAACACACTGAGCAATGAACGAGAACACACTGAGCAATGAACGAGAACACACTGAGCAATGAACGAGAACACACTGAGCAATGAACGAGAACACACTGAGCAATGAACGAGAACACACTGAGCAATGAACGAGAACACACTGAGCAATGAACGAGAACACTCTGAGCAATGAACGAGAACACACTGAGCAATGAATGAGGACACACTGAGCAATGAACGAGAACACACTGAGCAACGATCGAGGACACACTGAGCAATGATCGAGGACACACTGAGCAATGAACGAGGACACACTGAGCAATGAACGAGGACACGCTGAGCAATGAACGAGGACACACTGACCAATGAACCAGGACACACTGAGCAATGAACGAGGACACACTGAGCAATGAACGAGGACACACTGAGCAATGAACGAGGACACACTGAGCAATGAACGAGGACACACTGAGCAATGAAGGAGAACATGGCGAGCAAAGAATGAGAGCACAGCAATGATTGACAGTGCATGGGACAATGAATGAGAAAAAAACTACAATAAATGAGAACAAATGGAGCAATGCATGAGGGAGCATTGGACAATGAATAAGAAGACATCGAGCAATGATTGAGAACATACTGAGAAATGATTGCGAACAAATTGAGATGTGAAAGAGAGCACAGAAATGATGAGAACAAACTGAGCAATGAATGAGAATGCAGCAAGCAATGCATGAGAACACAATGAGGAATGAATGAATACACACTGAGCAGTGAACGAAGACACGCTGAGCAATGAACGAGGACACACTGAGCAATGAACGAGGACACACTGAGCAATGAACGAGGACACAGTGAGCAATGAACGAGAACACACTGAGCAATGAACGAGAACACACCGAGCAATGAACGAGGACACACCGAGCAATGAACGAGGACACACCGAGCAATGAACGAGGACACGCTGAGCAGTGAATGAGGACACACTGAGCAGTGAACGAGGACACACTGAGCAGTTAACAAGAGCACATGAAGCAATGAAGGAGAAAATGTCGAGCAAAGAATGAGAACACAGAGCAATTAATGACAGTGCATTGGACAATGAATGAGAAGAAACAACAATAAATGAGAACAAACTGAGCAATGTATGAGAGAGCATTGGACAATGAATAAGAACACACTGAGCAATGTTTGAGAACAAACTGAGATGTGAATGAGAACACAGAAATGAATGAGAACACTGAGCAGTGAATGAGAACACATTGAACAATGAATGAGAACACTCCGAGCAATGAATGAGAGAGCATTGGACAATTAATAAGAACACACTGAGAAATGATTGAGAACAAACTGAGATGTGAATGAAAACACAAAAATGAATGAGAACACTGAGCAGTGAATGAGAACACATTCAACAATGAATGAGAACACACTGAGCAATGTATGAGAATGCAGCAGGCAATGCATGAGAACACGATGAGGAATGAATGAAGACACACTGAGCAGTGAACGAGGACACGCTGAGCAATGAACAAGGACACGCTAAATGATGAATGAGGACACGCTAAATGATGAATGAGGACACGCTAAATGATGAATGAGGACACGCTAAATGATGAACAAGGACACGCTGAACGATGAACAAGGACACGCTGAGCAGTGAACGAGGACGCGCTGAGCAGTGAACGAGGACACGCTGAGCAGTGAACGAGGACACGCTGAGCAGTGAACGAGGATACGCCGAGCAATGAACGAGGACACACCGAGCAATGAACGAGGACACACCGAGCAATGAACGAGGACACACCGAGCAATGAACGAGGACACACCGAGCAATGAACGAGGACACACCGAGCAATGAACGAGGACACACCGAGCAATGAACGAGGACACACCGAGCAGTGAACGAGGACACGCTGAGCAGTGAACGAGGACACACTGAGCAGTGAACAAGAGCACATGAAGCAATGAAGGAGAACTTGTCGAGCAAAGAATGAGAACACAGAGCAATTAATGACAGTGCATTGGACAATGAATAAGAACACACTGAGCAATGTTTGAGAACAAACTGAGATGTGAATGAGAACACAGAAATGAATGAGAACACTGAGCAGTGAATGAGAACACATTGAACAATGAATGAGAACACTCCGAGCAATGAATGAGAGAGCATTGGACAATTAATAAGATCACACTGAGCAATGATTGAGATCACACTGAGCAATGATTGAGAACATAATGAGAAATGATTGAGAACAAAGTGAGATGTGAATGAGAACACAGCAATGAATGAAAACAAACTGAGTAATGAATGAGAATGCAGCAAACAATGAATGTGAACACAATGGGCAATGAATGAGAACACACTGAGCAGGATACGAGAACACACTGACCAGGATACGAGAACACACTGAGCCGGATACGAGAACACACTGAGCAGGATACGAGAACACACTGAGCAGGATACGAGGACACACTGAGCAATGAACGAGGACACACTGAGCAATGAACGAGGACACACTGAGCAATGAACGAGGACACACTGAGCAATGAACGAGGACACACTGAGCAATGAACGAGGACACACAGAGCAATGAACGAGGACACACAGAGCAATGAACGAGGACACACTGAGCAATGAACGAGGACAAACTGAGCAATGAACGAGGACACACTGAGCAATGAACGAGGACACACTGAGCAATAAACGAGGACACACTGAGCAATAAACGAGGACACACTGAGCAATAAACGAGGACGCACTGACCAATGAACGAGGACGCACTGACCAATGAACGAGGACGCGCTGAGCAGTGAACGAGGATACGCTGAGCAGTGAACGAGGACACGCTGAGCAGTGAACGAGGACACGCTGAGCAATGAACAAGGACACACTGAGCAATGAACAAGGACACACTGAGCAATGAACAAGGACACACTAAGCAATGAACAAGAACACACGAAGCAATGAAGGAGAACATGGTGAGCAAAGAATGAGAACACAGAGCAATTAATGACAGCGCATTGGTAAATGAATGAGAAGAAACTACAGTAAATGAGAACAAACTGAGCAATGTATGAGAGAGCATTGGACAATGAATAAGAACACACTGAGCAATGTTTGAGAACAAACTGAGATGTGAATGAGAACACATTGAACAATGAATGAGAGCACACCGAGCTATGAATGAGAGAGCATTGGACAATTAATAAGAACACACTGAGAAATGATTGAGAACAAACTGAGATGTGAGTGAGAACACAGAAATGAATGAGAACACTGAGCAGTGAATGAGTACACATTCAACAATGAATGAGAACACACTGAGCAATGAATGAGAGAGCATTGGACAATGAATGAGAACACACTGAGCAATGAATGAGAGAGCATTGGACAATGAATAACAACACACTGAGCAATGAACGAAGACACACTGAGCAATGAACGAGGACACACTGAGCAATGAACGAGGACGCATTGGGAAGTGAACGAGGATGCACTAAGCAATGAACAAGAACACATGAAGGAATGAAGGACAACAAGGCGAGAAACGAATGAGAATGCAGAACAATGAATGACAGCGCATTGGAAAATGAATGATGAAAAAAACTGTGCAATAAATGAGAACAAACTAAGCAATGAAGGGGAGAGCATTGGACAATGAAAAAGAACACTGAGAAATGATTGAGAACACACTGAACAATGATTGAGAACAAACTGTGATGTGAATGAGAACACATTGGGAAATGAATGAGAGCACGCTGAGTAGTGAATGAGGAAACACTGAGCAGTGAACGAGGACACACTGAGTAGTGAACGAGGATACACTGAGCAATGAACGAGGACACACTGAGCAATGAACGAGGACACACCGAGCAATGAACGAGGACACACCGAGCAATGAACGAGGACACACCGAGCAATGAACGAGGACACACCGAGCAATGAACGAGGACACACCGAGCAATGAACGAGGACACACCGAGCAATGAACGAGGACACACCGAGCAATGAACGAGGACACACCGAGCAATGAACGAGGACACACCGAGCAATGAAGGAGGACACACCGAGCAATGAACGAGGACACACCGAGCAATGAACGAGGACACACCGAGGAATGAACGAGGACGCGCTAAACAATGAATGAGGACACGCTGAGCAGTGAATGAGGACACACGAAGCAATGAAGGAGAACATGGCGAGCAAAGAATGAGGACACAGAGCAATGAATGACAGCGCATTGGACAATGAATGAGAAAAAAACTACAATAAATGAGAACAAACTGAGCAATGTATGAGAGAGAATTGGACAATGAATAAGAACACACCGAGCAATGATTGAGAACACACTGAGAAATGATTGAGAACAGATTGAGATGTGAAAGAGAGCACAGAAATGAATGAGAACAAACTGAGCAATGAATGAGAATGCAGCAAGCAATGCATGAGAGCACAGTGAGGAATGAATGACAACATGCTGAGTAGTGATGAGAACACACTGAGCAACGAACAAGGACACAGTGAGCAATGAACGAGGACACAGTGAGCAATGAACGAGGACACACTGAGCAATGAACGAGGACACACTGAGCAATGAACGAGGACACACTGAGCAATGAACGAGGACACACTGAGCAATGAACGAGGACACGCTAAACAATGAACAAGGACACGCTAAACAATGAACGAGGACACGCTAAACAATGAACGAGGACACACTGAGCAGTCAACGAGGACACACTGAGCAGTCAACGAGGACACACTGAGCAGTCAACGAGGACACAGTGAGCAATGAAGAAGAGCACACGAAGGAATGAAGGAGAACATGGCGAGCAATGAATGAGAACGCAGCGCAATGAATGATATTGCATTGGACAATGAATGAGAAAAAACTGTGCAATATATGAGAACAAACTGTGCAATATATGAGACAGCATTGGACAATGAATCAGAATACATTGAGCAATGATTGAGAACAAACTGTGATGTAAATGAGAACACAGAAATGAATGAGAACACTGAGTAATGAATGGGAACACATTGAGCAATGATTGAGAACACACTGAGCAATGATTGAGAACAAACTGTGATGTGAATGAGAACACAGAAATGAATGAGAACACTGAGCAGTGAATGAGAACACAATGAGCAAGTTTTGAGAACACAATGAGCAAGTTTTGAGAACACAATGAGCAAGTTTTGAGAACACACTGAGCAATGAATGAGAACACACTGAGCAATGAATGAGAACACACTGAGCAATGATTGAGAACAAACTGAGATGTGAATGAGAACACAGAAATGAATGAGAACACTGAGCAGCGAATGAGAACACATTGAACAATGAATGAGAACACTGAGCAATGATTGAGAGAGCATTGGATAATTAATAAGAACACACTAAGCAATGATTGAGAACAAACTGAGATGTGAATGAGAACACTGAGCAGTGAATAGAAACACATTGAACAATGAATGAGAACACACTGAGCAATGAATGAGAGAGCATTGGACAATGAACGAGGACACGCTGAGTAATGAACGAGGATGCACTGAGCAATGAACAAGAACACACGAAGGAATGAAGAAGAACGTGGCGAGAAAAGAATGAGAATACAGAATAATGAATGACAGCGCATTGGAAAATGAATGATAAAAAAACTGTGCAATAAATGAGGACAAACTAAGCAATGAAGGGGAGAGCATTGGACAATGAAAAAGAACACACTGAGCAATGATTGAGAACACACTGAGCAATGATTGAGAACAAACTGAGATGTGAATGAGAACACAGAAATGAATGAGAACACTGAACAGCGAATGAGAACACATTGAACAATGAATGAGAACACACGGAGCAATGAATGAGAGAACCTTGGACAGTTAATAAGAACACACTGAGCAATGATTGAGAACAAACTGAGATGTGAATGAGAACACAGAAATGAATGAGAACAAATGAAAGAGAATGCAGCAAACAATGAATGAGAAAGCAACAAGCAATGAATGAGAGCACACTGAGCAATGTACGGGAGGAAACTGAACAATGAATGAGAATGCAGCAAACAATGAATGAGACCATGCTGAGTAGTGAATGAGGACACACTGAGCAGTGAACGAGGACACACTGAGCAGTGAACGAGGACGCACTGAGCAGTGAACGAGGACGCACTGAGCAGTGAACGAGGACGCACTGAGCAGTGAACGAGGACGCACTGAGCAGTGAACGAGGACGCACTGAGCAATGAACGAGGACGCACTGAGCAGTGAACGAGGACACACTGAGCAATGAACGAGGTCATGCTGAGCAATGAACGAGGACACGCTGAGCCATGAACGAGGACACGCTGAGCAATGAACGAGGATACGCTGAGCAATGAACGAGGACACGCTAAACGATGAACGAGGACAGGCTAAACGATGAACGAGGACAAGCTAAACAATGAACAAGGACATGCTGAACAGTGAATGAGGACATGCTGAGCAAAAACGAGGACACACTGACCAATGAACCAGGACACACTGACCAATGAACCAGGACACACTGACCAATGAACCAGGACACACTGACCAATGAACCAGGACACACTGACCAATGAACCAGGACACACTGTGCAATGAAGGAGAACATGGCGAGCAAAGAATGAGAGCACAGCAATGATTGACAGTGCATGGGACAATGAATGAGAAAAAAACTACAATAAATGAGAACAAATGGAGCAATGTATGAGGGAGCATTGGACAATGAATAAGAAAACATCGAGCAATGATTGAGAACACACTGAGAAATGATTGCGAACAAATTGAGATGTGAAAGAGAGCACAGAACTGATGAGAACAAACTGAGCAATGAATGAGAATGCAGCAAGCAATGCATGAGAACACAATGAGCAATGAATGAATACACACTGAGCAGTGAACGAAGACACGCTGAGCAATGAACGAGGACACTGAGCAATGAACGAGGACACACTGAGCAATGAACGAGGACACGCTGAGCAATGAACGAGGACACACTGAACAATGAACGAGGACACGCTGAGCAGTGAACAAGGACACACCGAGCAGTGAACGAGGACACACCGAGCAGTGAACGAGGACACACCGAGCAGTGAACGAGGACACACCGAGCAGTGAACGAGGACAAACCGAGCAGTGAACGAGGACACACCGAGCAGTGAACGAGGACACACTGAGCAGAGAAGGGGGAGACACAGAGCAATGAACGAGGAAACACTGAGCAATGAACGAGGACACATTGAGCAATGAACGAGGACACACTGGACAATGAACGAGGTCACTGAGCAATGAACGAGGACACACTGAGCAATGAACGAGGACACACTGAGCAATGAACGAGGACACGCTGAGCAGTGAACGACGGCTCATTGAGCAGTGAACGAAGACGCACTGAGCAATGAACAAGAACACACGAAGGAATGAAGGATAACATGGCGAGAAAGGAATGAGAATGCAGAGCAATGAATGACAGCGCATTGGAAAATGAATGAGAAAAAAACTGCAATAAATGAGAACAAACTAAGCAATGAAGGGGAGACATTGGACAATGAAAAAGAACACACTGAGCAGTGAACGAGAACACACCGAGCAGTGAACGAGGACAGACCGAGCAGTAAACGAGGACAGACCGAGCAGTGAACGAGGACAGACCAAGCAGTGAACGAGGACAGACCGAGCAGTGAACGAGGACAGACCGAGCAGTGAACGAGGACACACCGAGCAGTGAACGAGGACACACCGAGCAGTGAACGAGGACACACCGAGCAGTGAACGAGGACACACCGAGCAGTGAACGAGGACACACCGAGCAGTGAATGAGGACACACCGAGCAGTGAACGAGGACACACCGAGCAATGAACGAGGACACACCGAGCAATGAACGAGGACACACCGAGCAATGAACGAGGACACACCGAACAATGAACGAGGACACACCGAACAATGAAGGAGGACACACTGAACAATGAACGACGGCGCATTTAGCAGTGAACGAAGACGCACTGAGCAATGAACAAGAACACACGAAGGAATGAAGGATAACATGGCGAGAAAGGAATGAGAATGCAGAGCAATGAATGACAGCGCATTGGAAAATGAATGAGAAAAAAACTGCAATAAATGAGAACAAACTAAGCAATGAAGGGGAGACATTGGACAATGAAAAAGAACACACTGAGCAACGATTGAGAACACACTGAGCAATGATTGAGAACAAACTGTGATGTGAATGAGAACACAGAAATGAATGAGAACACATTGGGCAATGAATTAGAACACACTGAGCAATGTATGAGAGAGAATTGGACAATGAATAAGAACACAATGAGCAATGATTGAGAACACACTGATGAATGATTGAGAACAAACTGAGACATGAATGAGAACACAGAAATGAATAAGAACAAACTGCAATGAAAGAGAATGCAGCAAGCAATGAATGAGAAAGCAACAAGCAAGAATGAGAGCACGCTGAGCAATGTATGGGAACACACTGAGGAATGAATGAGAATACACTGATCAACGAGTCAAAACACACTGAGCAATGAATGAGAACACACTGAACAATGAACGACAACACAGGGCTAAGATTGAGAGAACATTGGACAGTCAATGAGAACACACCGCGCAATGAAGGCGAACACTGAGCTGCAAATGGGAACACACTGAGCAATGAATGAGAACAAAATGACAAGTGAATGAGAACAGGCTGAGCAATGGAGACTACAATGAGGAATGAATGAGAACACCATGAACAGTGGATGAGAAGACACTAAGCAGTAGATGTGTACCCTCTGAGCGATGAATGGGAACACCATGCAAACGAGAACGCCCTGAGCAATGAATGAGAACGCACTGAGCAGTGATTGAGAACACACACAGCAATGAACAAGAACACACTGAGGAATGAAGGAGAGCACACTGAGCAAGGAATGAGAACACTGAGTAATGAATGACAGTGCCTTGGACAATGAATAAGGAAAAACTGCAATAAATGTGAACACCCTGAGCAATGAACAGCAACACTGAGCAATGCATGAGAGAACACTGGACAATGAACGAGGACACAATGAGCAATAAACGAGGACACACTGAGCAGTGAACGAGGACACACTGAGCAGTGAACCAGGACACACTGAGCAGTGAACCAGGACACACTGAGCAGTGAACCAGGACACACTGAGCAGTGAACCAGGACACACTGAGCAGTGAACCAGGACACACTGAGCAGTGAACCAGGACACACTGAGCAGTGAACCAGGACACACTGAGCAGTGAACGAGGACACACTGAGCAGTGAACCAGGACACACTGAGCAGTGAACCAGGACACACTGAGCAGTGAACCAGGACACACTGAGCAGTGAACCAGGACACACTGAGCAGTGAACCAGGACACTGAGCAGTGAACCAGGACACACTGAGCAGTGAACCAGGACACACTGAGCAGTGAACGAGGACACACTGTGCAGTGAACGAGGACGTGCTAAACAATGAACAAGGACACGCTAAACAATGAACGAGGACACACTGAGCAGTGTAAAAGAACACACTAAGGAACAAAGGAGAACATGGCGAGCAAAGAATGAGAACGCAGAGTGATGAATGTCAGCTCATTGGAAAATGAATAAGAAAAAAACTGTGCAATAAATGAGAACAAACTGAGCAATGAAGGAGAGAGCATTAGACAATGAACGCACTGAGCAACAAATGAGAACACACTGAGCAATACACGAAAACACAGTGAACGAGAACACATGAACAATGAACGAGAATAGTGAGCAATGAACGAGAACACAGTGAACAATGAACGAGAACACACTGAACAATGGACAAGAACACAGTGAACAATGAACGAGAACACAGTGAACAATGAACGAGAACACAGTGAACAATGAACGAGAACACAATGAACAATGAATGAGAACACAATGAACAATGAACGAGAACACAGTGAACAATGAACGAGAACACACTGAGCAGTGAATGAAACCACACTGAGCAATGAATGTGATCACTGTGCAATGAATGAGTGAGCATTAGACAATGAATGAGAACACACTGAGCAGCGAATGAGAACATACTGAGCAATGAATGAGAACACAAAGATTAAGAACACACTGTGTAATGAACAAGAGCACACTGAGCAATGAGTGAGAACACACTGAACAATGAGTGAGAACACACTGAACAATGAAAGAGAACACACTGAACAATGAAAGAGAACACACTGAACAATGAAAGAGAACACACTGAACAATGAAAGAGAACACACTGAACAATGAAAGAGAACACACTGAACAATGAAAGAGAACACACTGAACAATGAAAGAGGACACACTGAACAATGAAAGAGAACACACTGAGCCATAAAAGAGAACACACTGAGCAATAAAAGAGAACACACTGAGCAATAAAAGAGAAAACACTGAGCAATAAAAGAGAACACACTGAGCAATAAAAGAGAACACACTGAACAATAAAAGGAAACACACTGAACAATAAAAGGGAACACACTGAACAATAAAAGGGAACACACTGAACAGTAAAAGGGAACACACTGAACAATAAAAGGGAACACACTGAACAATAAAAGGGAGCACACTGAACAATAAAAGGGAGCACTAAGCAATGAGAGATCATTGGACAATCAAAGAAAACAGACTGACCAATGATCGAGAACACACTGAGCAATGAATGAGAACTCTCAGAGCAATGAATGAGAAAACACTGAGCAATGCATGAGAGATCATTGGGCAATGAAAGAAAACAGACTGACCAATGATCAAGAACACATGGAGCAATGAATGAGAACTCTCAGAGCAATGAATGAGAAAACGCTGAGCAATCCACGAGAACACAGTGAGCAGTGGACGAGAACACCCTAAGCAGTGAATGAGAACAGGTTGAGCAATGAATGGGAACATACTGAGCAATGAATGGAAACACAGTGAAATATGACAGAGAGCATAGTGAGCAATGAATGAGAGCGCATTGGGCCATGAATGAGAACACACCGAGCAATGGGTGAGAACACACCGAGCAATGGGTGAGAACACACCGAGCAATGGGTGAGAACACACCGAGCAATGGGTGAGAACACACCGAGCAATGGGTGAGAACACACCGAGCAATGGGTGAGAACACACCGAGCAATGGGTGAGAACACACCGAGCAATGGGTGAGAACACACCGAGCAATGGGTGAGAACACACCGAGCAATGGGTGAGAACACACCGAGCAATGGGTGAGAACACACCGAGCAATGGGTGAGAACACACCGAGCAATGGGAGAGAACACACCGAGCAATGGGTGAGAACACACCGAGCAATGGGTGAGAACACACAGAGCAATGGGTGAGAACACACAGAGCAATGGGTGAGAACACACGGAGTAATGAATGAGAACACAGGGAGCAATGGATGAGAATACTGAGCGATGAACGAGAACATGCTGAGCAATGAATAAGAACACACAGCAATGCATGAGAGCGCATTGGAATATGAATGAGAACGCTCTGAGCAATGCATGACAACACACTAAACAATAAATGAGAACACACTGAGCAATGAATGGGAACACAGTGCAATATGACAGAGAGCACAGTGAACAATGAATGAGTTAACAATGGACCATGAATGAGAACACACTGAGAAATGAAAAAGAACACACAATGTAGTTAATAAGAACACACTGAACAATGAATGAGGACACATTGAGCAGCAAATCAGAACACACTGAGCAATGAATAAGAATGCACAGAGCAGTGAATGAGAACACACTGAGCAACGGAGGAGAACACGCTGAGCAATGAATGAGAAAACACTGAGCATTGAATGAGAACACACTGAGCATTGAATGAGAACACACTGAGCATTGAATGAGAACACCGAACAATGGATGACACCACAGTGAGTAATGAACGAGAACATATTGCACAATGAATGAGAACAGATAGTCCCATAAAAGAGAATACACTAAGCAGTGGAGGCGAACACGCTTAGCCATGAATGAGAACACACTGAGCGTCGAGTGAGAAAACACTGAGCGTCGAGTGAGAACACACTGCGCGTCGAGTGAGAACACACTGCGCGTCGAGTGAGAACACACTGCGCGTCGAGTGAGAACACACTGCGCGTCGAGTGAGAACACACTGCGCGTCGAGTGAGAACACACTGCACGTCGAGTGAGAACACACTGCGCGTCGAGTGAGAACACACTGCGCGATGAGTGAGAACACACTGAGCGATGAGTGAGAACACACTGAGCGATGAGTGAGAACACACTGCGCGATGAGAACACACTGCGCGATGAGAACACACTGCGCGAGGAACGAGAACACACTGCGCGAGGAACGAGAACACACTGCGCGAGGAACGAGAACACACTGCGCGAGGAACGAGAACACACTGTGCGAGAAACGAGAACACACTGAGCGAGGAACGAGAACACAATGAGCAATGAATGAGAACTCTCAGAGCAATGAATGAGAAAACACTGAGCAATCCACGAGAACACAGTGAGCAGTGGATGGGAACACACGAAGCAGTGAATGAGAACAGATTGAGCAATGAATGGGAACACACTGAGCAATGAATGGGAACACACTGAGCAATGAATGGGAACACACTGAGCAATGAATGGGAACACACTGAGCGATGAATGAGAACACACTGAGCAATGAATGAGAACACACTGAGCAATGAATGAGAACACACAGCAATGAATGAGAACACACAGCAATGAATGAGAACACACTGAGCAATGAATGAGAACACACTGAGCAATGAATGAGAACACACTGAGCAATGAATGAGAACACACTGAGCAATGAATGAGAACACACAGCAATGAATGAGAACACACAGCAATAAATGAGAACACACAGCAATAAATGAGAACACACAGCAATAAATGAGAACACACTGAACACTGAATGACAACATAGTGCGCAACGTATGAGAACACACAGAAATTAATTAGAACACGCTGAGTAATGAATGAGAACACACAAAGCAATGAATGAGAGATTGTTGGTAAATGAAAGAAAACAGGCCAAGCAAGGAATGAGAACACAATGAGCAAGGAATGAGAATACACTGAGCAGTGGATGAGAACATGCAAAGCAGTGGATGAGAATACACAGACCAATAAAGGAGAACACACTGAGCAATAAATGAGAGCACACTTAGCAATAAATGAAAACACAGCTGGCAATAGATGAGAATGCACTGAGCAATGAACGTTAACACAATGAGCAATAAATGAGAACACGGAGCAATGCATGAGATGACAACGAGCGATGAATGAGAGCACACTGAACAATGAACTGGAACACAATGAGCAATGAATGAGAGATCATTGGACAATGAAAGAAAACAGACTGAGCAATGATTGAGAACAGACCGAGCACTGAATGAGAACACACTGAGCAATGAATGAGAACACACCATGCAATAAATTAAAGCACACTGAACAATGGTTGAGAGCATGCTGAGCAGTGAGTGAAAATCACTGTGCAATGAGTGAGCATTAGACAATGATTGAGAACACACTGAGGAATGAATGAGATGACAGTGAGCAAAGAATGACGACACACTGAGCAACAAATGTGAGCAATGATCAGTGAAACAGAACATATTTGGCAATGAAGGAGCATGGACAGGGCAGTGAATGAGAATGCACTGAGCAACAGATGAGAATACAGTGAGCAATGAATGAGAACACTGACAAATGAGTGAGTACACATTGAACAATAAATACAAATGAATGAGAACACTGAGCAATGAGTGAGAACACACTGAGCAATGAGTGAGAACACAATGAGCAATGAATGAGAACACACTGAGCAATGAATGAGAACACACTGAGCAATGAATGCAAACACGCTGAGCAGTGAGTGAGAACACGCTGAGCAGTGAGTGAGAACACGCTGAGCAGTGAGTGAGAACATGCTGAGCAATGAGTGAGAAACAGCAATGAATGAGAACATGCTGAGCAATGAATGAGAGCACACTGGGCAATGAAAGAGCGCATTGGAATATGAATGAGAATGCACTGAGCAGTGAACAAGAACGCAACGAGCCATGAATGAGAGACCATTGGACAATTGAAAAAAACAAGCAGAGCAATGATCGAGAACACACTGAGCAATGAATGAAAACACCCTGAGCAATGAACGGGAACACACTCAGCAATGAGCAAAAACACAGTCAGCAATGAAAGAGAGCACACTGAGAAATGAATGAGAGCACAATCAGTGATGAGCGAGTACACTATGAGCAAAGAATGAGAGATCATTGGGCACTGAATGAAAACAGACTGAGCAATGAACAAGAGCACACTGAGCAATGAATGAGAAACATAGCAATGAATGACAACATGTGCAATGAATGAGAGCACACTGGGCAATTAATGAGGAACAGCAATGTATGAGAACATGCTGAGCAATGAATGAGAGCACAATGGGCAATGAATGAGAGTGCATTGGATTATGAATGAGAACGCATTGAGCAATGAACAAGAACGCACTGAGCTATGAATGAGAGAACATTGGACGATGAAAGAAAACTCCCTGAGCAATGAATGAGAACACACTGAGCAATGAGCAAAAACACACTGGGCAATGAAAGAGAACACACTGAGCAATGAATGAGAGCACCCTGAGCAATGAATGAGACCCTATTGGACAATGAAAGAAAACAGACTGAGCAATGAATGAGAGCAGACTCAGTGATGAACAAGAACACTATGAGCAATGAATGAGAGATCATTGGACAATGAATGAAAACAGACTGAGCAATGAACAAGAGCACACTGAGCAATGAATGAGAAACATTTAATGAATGAGAAAATGCTGAGCAATGAATGAGCGCACACTGGGCAATGAATGAGTGCACATTGGAATATGAATGAGAACACACTGACTAATGAACGAGAACACACCGAGCAATGAATGAGAAGTAACTGAGCCATGAATGAGATCATCGGACAATGAAAGAAAACATGCTCAGCAATGATCGAGAACACACTGAGCAATGAATGAAAATGTCCTGAGCAATGAACGAGAACAGACAAAGCAATGAACGAGAACACACTGAGCTATGAATAAGAACACACTGAGCAATTAATGAGAATACCCTGAGCCATGGATGAAAATACACTGAGCAATAAATGAAAACACATGGAACAATGCATGAGTACACACTGAGCAATGAATGTCAACACAATGAGCAATGTATACGAACACCTGAGCAATTAATTAGAACACATTGACCAAGGATAATGAACGCACTCAAAAAGGAATGAGCGTATAATGAGCAAGGAATGAGAACACACCGAGCAATGAATGAGAACACAATGACCAATGAATGAGAACACAATGACCAATGATTCAGAACACACTGAGCAATGAATGAGAACACAGTGAGCAATGAATGAGAACACGGTGAGCAATGAATGAGAACACGGTGAGCAATGAATGAGAATGCGGTGAACAATGAATGAGAACACGGTGAACAATGCATGAGAACACGGTGAGCAATGAATGAGAACACAGTGAGCAATGAGCTAGAACTCAATGAGCAATAAATGAGAATGCACTGAGCAATGAATGAGGATGCACTGAGCATGAATGAGAACACACTGAGCAATAAGTGAGAATGCACTGAGTCATGAATGAGAACACACTGAGCAATGAATGAGACCCCATTGGACAATGAAAGAATACAGACTAAGCAATAAATGAGAACACACTGAGCAATGAATGAGAGATCATTGGACAATGAATGAAAACAGACTGAGCAATGAATGAGAGCACACTGAACAATGAATGAGAGTGCATTGGAATATGAATGAGAACACACGAGAAATGAACAAGATCACACTGAGCCATGAATGAGACACAATTGGACAATGAAAGAAAACTCCCTGAGCAATGAATGAGAACACACTGAGCAATGAACGAGAACACACTGAGCAATGAACGAGAACACACTGAGCAATGAACGAGAACACACTGAGCAATGAGCAAAAACACACTGAGCAATGAGCAAAAACACACTGAGCAATGAAACAAAACACACTGAGCAATGAATGAGAACCCATTGGAAAATGAAAGAAAATACACTGAGCAATGAAGGAGAACACACTGAGCAATGAAGGGGAACACACTGAGCAATGAACGGGAACACACTGAGCAATGAACGGGAACACACTCAGCAATGAACGGGAACACACTCAGCAATGAAGGGGAACACACTCAGCAATGAAGGGGAACACACTCAGCAATGAAGGGGAACACACTCAGCAATGAAGGGGAACACACTCAGCAATGAAGGGGAACACACTCAGCAATGAAGGGGAACACACTCAGCAATGAACGAGAACACACTGAGCAATGAACGAGAACACACTGAGCAATGAACGAGAACACACTGAGCAATGAACGAGAACACACTGAGCAATGAAACAAAACACACTGAGCAATGAATGAGAACCCATTGGAAAATCAAAGAAAATATACTGAGCAATGAATGAGATCGCACTGAGCAATGAATGAGAGACCATTGGACAATGAAAGAAAACAGGTTGAGCAATGATCGAGAACACACTGAGCAATGATCAAGAACACACTGAGCAATGAATGAAAACACACTGAGCAATGAAGGGGAACACACTGAGCAATGAAGGGGAACACACTGAGCAATGAAGGGGAACACACTGAGCAATGAAGGGGAACACACTCAGCAATGAAGGGGAACACACTCAGCAATGAAGGGGAACACACTGAGCAATGAAGGGGAACACACTCAGCAATGAAGGGGAACACACTGAGCAATGAAGGGGAACACACTCAGCAATGAAGGGGAACACACTCAGCAATGAAGGGGAACACACTCAGCAATATAGGGGAACACACTCAGCAATATAGGGGAACACACTCAGCAATGAAGGGGAACACACTCAGCAATGAAGGGGAACACACTCAGCAATGAAGGGGAACACACTCAGCAATGAAGGGGAACACACTGAGAAATGAACGGGAACACACTGAGAAATGAAAGAGAGCACACTGAGAAATGAAAGAGAAGCACACTGAGAAATGAAAGAGAGCACACTGAGAAATGAAAGAGAGCACACTCAGTGAGAGCGAGTACACTATGAGCAATGAATGAGAGATCATGGGGCAATGAATAAAAACAGACTGAACAATGAACAAGAGCACACTGAGCAATGAATGAGAAACAGAGCAATGAATGAGAACATGCTGTTCAATGAATGAGAGCACACTGGGCAATGAATGAGGGCACATTGGAATATGAATGAGAATGCACTGAGCAATGAATGAGAACACACTGAGCAATGAATGAGACCCCATTGGACAATGAAAGAATACAGACTGAGCATAAATGAGAACACACTGAGCAATGAATGAGAGATCATTTGACAATGAATGAAACCAGACTGAGCAATGAATGAGAGCACACTGAACAATGAATGAGAAACAGATCACTGAATGAAAACATGCTGAGCAATGAATGAGAGTGCATTGGAATATGAATGAGAACGCATGAGAAATGAACAAGATCACACTGAGCCATGAATGAGACACCATTGGACAATGAAAGAAAACTCCCTGAGCAATGAACGAGAACACACTGAGCAATGAACGAGAACACACTGAGCAATGAACGAGAACACACTGAGCAATGAGTGAAAACACACTGAGCAATGAGCGAAAACACACTGAGCAATGAGCGAAAACACACTGAGCAATGAAAGAAAACACACTGAGCAATGAATGAGATCGCACTGAGCAATGAATGAGATCGCACTGAGCAATGAATGAGATCGCACTGAGCAATGAATGAGAGACCATTGGATAATGAAAGAAAACAGGTTGAGCAATGAAAGAAAACAGGTTGAGCAATGAAAGAAAATAGGTTGAGCAATGAATGAAAACACACTGAGCAATGAACGGGAACACACTGAGCAATGAATGAGACCCCATTGGACAATGAAAGAATACAGACTGAGCAATAAATGAGAACACACTGAGCAATGAATGAGAGATCATTTGACAATGAATGAAACCAGACTGAGCAATGAATGAGAGCACACTGAACAATGAATGAGAAACAGATCACTGAATGAAAACATGCTGAGCAATGAATGAGAGTGCATTGGAATATGAATGAGAACACACGAGAAATGAACAAGATCACACTGAGCCATGAATGAGACACCATTGGACAATGAAAGAAAACTCCCTGAGCAATGAACGAGAACACACTGAGCAATGAACGAGAACACACTGAGCAATGAGCGAAAACACACTGAGCAATGAGCGAAAACACACTGAGCAATGAGCGAAAACACACTGAGCAATGAGCGAAAACACACTGAGCAATGAGCGAAAACACACTGAGCAATGAAAGAAAACACACTGAGCAATGAATGAGATCGCACTGAGCAATGAATGAGATCGCACTGAGCAATGAATGAGAGACCATTGGACAATGAAAGAAAACAGGTTGAGCAATGAAAGAAAACAGGTTGAGCAATGAATGAAAACACACTGAGCAATGAACGGGAACACACTGAGCAATGAACGGGAACACACTGAGCAATGAACGGGAACACACTGAGCAATGAACGGGAACACACTCAGCAATGAAGGGGAACACACTCAGCAATGAAGGGGAACACACTGAGCAATGAAGGGGAACACACTCAGCAGTGAAGGGGAACACACTCAGCAATGAAGGGGAACACACTCAGCAATGAAGGGGAACACACTCAGCAATGAAGGGGAACACACTCAGCAATGAAGGGGAACACACTCAGCAATGAAGGGGAACACACTCAGCAATGAAGGGGAACACACTCAGCAGTGAACAGGAACACACTCAGCAATGAACGGGAACACACTCAGCAATGAACGGGAACACACTCAGCAATGAACGGGAACACACTCAGCAATGAACAGGAACACACTCAGCAATGAACAGGAACACACTCAGCAATGAACAGGAACACACTGAGAAATGAAAGAGAGCACACTCAGTGATGAGCGAGTACACTATGAGCAATGAATGAGAGATCATTGGGCAATGAATAAAAACAGACTGAACAATGAACAAGAGTACACTGAGCAATGAATGAGAAACAGAGCAATGAATGAGAACAAAACAAAAACAGAATTACCTGGAAAAACTCAGCAGGTCTGGCAGCATCGGCGGAGAAGAAAAGAGTTGACGTTTCGAGTCCTCATGACCCTTCGACAGAACTTGATTTCCAGCATCCGCAGTTTTTTTGTTTTTATCTAATGAATGAGAACATGCTGTTCAATGAATGAGAGCACACTAGGCAATGAATGAGAGCGCATTGGAATATGAATGAGAATGCACTGAGCAATGAATGAGAATGCAGTGAGCCATGAATGAGAGAACAGGCTGAGCAATGATCAAGAACATACTGAGCAATGAAAGAAAACACACTGAGCTAAAAATAAGGACACACTGAGCGATGAATAAGGACGCACTGAGCAATTAATGCAAATATCCTGAGCCTTGGATGAAAATACACTGAGCAATAAATGAGAATATATGGAACAATGCATGAGTACACACTGAAGAGTGAACGTCAACACAATGAGCAACGTATGAGATTGCACCGAGCAATTAATTAGAACACATTGACCAAGGAATATGAACACATTGAAAAAGGAATGAGAACACACTGAGCAATGAACGAAAACACCCTGAGCAATGAATGAGAACACGGTGAGCAATGAGCTAGAACACAATGACCAGTAAATGAGAACACACTGAGCAATGAGTGAGAGCCCATTGGACAATGAAAGAAAACAGACCGAGCAATAAATGAGAACACGCTGAGCAATGAATGAGAGCACATTCAGTGATGATCACGTACACTATGAGCAATGAGTGACAGATCATTGGGCAATAAATGAAAACAGACTGAGCAATGAACAAGATCACACTGAGCAATGAATGAGAAACAGAGCAATGAATGAGAACATGTTGAGCAATGAGAGCACACTGAGCAATGAATGAGAGTGCATTGGAATATGAATGAGAACGCAATGATCTTTGAACAAGAATGCACTGAGCAATGAATGAGAACGCACAAAGCCATGAATGAGAGACCACTGGACAATGAAAGAAAACTCCCTGAGCAATGAACAAGAACACACTGAGCAATGAACAAAAACACGCTGAACAATGAAAGAGAACACTTCTAGCAATGAATGAGAACGCACTGAGCAATGAATGAAAACACCCTGAGTAACGAACGAGAACACACTGAGCAATGAACAAGAACGCAATGAACAAAAACACACTAAGCAGTGAAAGAGAACATACTCAGCTATGAATAAGGACACACTGAGCAATTAGTGAGAATACACTGAGCCTTGGATGGAAATACACTGAGCAATAAATGAGAATACACAGAACAATGCATGAGTACACACTGAGCAGTGAACGTCAACACAATGTGCAATTTATGAGAACGCACTGAGCAATTAATTAGAATACATTGACCCAAGGAATATGAACACATGGAAAAAGGAATGAGAACACACTGAGCAATTAATTAGAATGTATGGGCAAGGAATATGAACACACTGATCAAGGAATGAGAACACTGATCAAGGAATGAGAATAAGAAAGCAAGGAATGAGAAAACAATGAGCAATCCACTAGAATACACTGAGAAATGAATGAGAACACATAAAGCAATGAATAAGAACATGGCCTGCAATGAATGCGAACACTCTGACTAATAAATGAGAACAGCCTGAGCAATGAAGGAGGACACAAAGAGCAAGGCATGGGAACACACGGAGCAATGAATGATAACACACTGAGCAATGAACCAAAACCACTTAGCAATGAACGAGTACATACCGAGCAATGAATGACAACATGATGAGCATGGATGAGAATACACTGAGCAATGAATGAGAATACACTAAGCAATGGATGGGAACACACTGAGCAATGAAAGAGAGCACGCTGAGCAATGAATGAGAACACACTGAGCAATGAATGAGAACACACTGAGCAATGAATGAGAACACACTGAGCAATGAATGAGAACACACTGAGCAATGAATGGGAACACATCGATAATGAACAAAAACCGCTGAGAAATGAATGGGAACACACTGAGCAATGAATGAGAACACACTGAGCAATGACTGAAAACAGAATAGGCAATGAAGGAGATCATATGGAGTAATGAATGAGAACGCACTGAGCAATAAATGCAAAAACAGTGAGCAATGAATAAGAACAGCGAGCTAAAAATAAGAACTCACTGAGCAATGAATATGAACACACTGAGCAAGAAATGAGAACACACTGAGCAATGAAAGAGAACACACTGCGCAATGAAAGAGAACACATTGGGAAATGAAGGAAAACAAGCAGGGCAATGAAAGAGAACTCTCAATGGAATGAGAACACACTGAAAAATGAATGAGAACACACTGAAATAAAGGAGCACTCAATGTGTAATTAATGAGAGCAGACTGAGCAATGAATAAGAACACACTGAGCAATGAAAGAGAACACACTTGAAAATGAAGGAGAATAAACGGAGCAATCAAAGAGAACTCAGTGGAATGAGAACACACTGAGATAGGAATATGCACACACTGAGAAATAAAGAAGCACTCGATGTAGTATGAATGAGAGAAGACTGAACAATGAATGAGAACAAACTGAGCAATGAACAAAAACTCATTGAGCAATGAATGAGAACAAACTGAGCACTAAATGAGAACACACTGAGAAGTAATTTAGAAAGCACTGACCTGCAAATGAGAACATACAAAGCATTGATGGAGAACACCCTGAGCAATGAAAGAGAATACACTGAGCAATGATCGAGAACATACTGAGCTGAGGATGAGAAAACGCAAAGCAGTGGATGAGAACACACTGAGCAATGAATGAGAATACACAGTGCAGTAAATGACAACACTGAGCGGTGAATGAGAAAAATTGGGCACCAATGAGAATACACTGAACAATGAAAGAGAGCACAGTAAGCAAGGAATGAGAACAGACTGAGCAAGGAGTGAGAACCCACTGAGCAATGAACTAGAACACAATGATCAATGAACGAAAACATATTGAGCAATGAACGAGGACACGCAGAGCAAGGGAGAGAACACAATGCGCAATGAATGGGAACACTGAGCAATGAATGAGTAAGCACAAATCAATAAATGAGAGTAATGAATAAGAACACATTGCGCAATGAGAACAGACAGGGCAGTGAATGAGAATACACTGAGCAACTGATGAGAACATGCCGAGCAACAAACAAGAACACACTGAACAATGAATGAGAACACACTGAGCAATGAATGAGAACACACTGAGCAATGAATGAGAACACACTGAGCAATGAATGAGAACACACTGAGCAATGAATGAGGACACACTGACAAATGAAGGAGAATATATGGGGAAATGAAAGTGAACACACTGAGCAATGAATGAGAACACACTGAGCAATGAATGAGAACACAGAAATAAAGGAGCACTCAATGTGATATGAATGAGAGCAGACTGAGCAATGAATGAGAACACACTGAAATAAAGGAGCACTCAATGTGGTATGAATGAGAGCAGACTGAGCAATGAATAAGAACACAATGCACAATGAATGAGAATACACTGAGCAATGAATGGGAACACACTGAGCATTGACTAAGAAAACTCTGGGCAAGGAATGAGAACACACTGAGCAATGAATCAGAGCTCACTGAGCAATGAATGAGAACAAACTGAGCAATGAATGAGAACACAGTGAGCAATGAATGAGATCACTGAGAAATGAAGGAGAACATAAGGGGAAATTAAACTGAACTCACTGTGGAATGAATGAGAACGCACTAGGCATCACATAAGGATATACTGAGCAAAGATTCAGAACACACTCAGAAATAAAGGACAGCACAATGTGGTATGAATGAGAGTAGACTGAGCACTAAATTAGAAATCCTGAGCAATGAATGAGAACAGACAGAGCAATGAGTGAAAATATACTGAGCAATGAGTGAAAATATACTGCGCAATGAGTGATAACACTGAGCAATGAGTGAGAACACACTGAGCAATGAATGAGAACACACTGAGCAATGAATGAGAACACACTGAGCAATGAATGAGAACAAACTGAGCAATGAATGAGAACACAGTGAGCAATGAATGAGATCACTGAGAAATGAAGGAGAACATAAGGGGAAATTAAACTGAACTCACTGCGGAATGAATGAGAACGCACTAGGCATCACATAAGGACATACTGAGCAAAGATTCAGAACACACTCAGAAATAAAGGACAGCACAATGTGGTATGAATGAGAGTAGACTGAGCACTAAATTAGAAATCCTGAGCAATGAATGAGAACAGACAGAGCAATGAGTGAAAATATACTGAGCAATGAGTGAAAATATACTGCGCAATGAGTGATAACACTGAGCAATGAGTGAGAACACACTGAGCAATGAATGAGAACACACTGAGCAATGAATGAGAACACACTGAGCAATGAATGAGAATACACGGAACAATGAGTGAAAACATACTGAGCAATGAGTGAGAACACTGAGCAATGAGTGAGAACACTGAGCAATGAGTGAGAACACTGAGCAATGAGTGAGAACACTGAGCAATGAGTGAGAACACTGAGCAATGAGTGAGAACACACTGAGCAATGAATGAGAGCACACCGAACAATGAAAAAGAACACTGAGAAATGAAGGAGAAGACACTGATAAATGAATGAGAACACATTGATAAATGAATGAGAACACACTGAGCAATAACGAGAACACGCAGAGCAATGAGCAAGAACACACTGAGCAATGAATGAGAGCACACTGAACAATGAATAAGAGCACACTGAACAATGAATAAGAGCACACTGAGCAATGAATGAGAACACACTGAGCAATGAAGGAGAGTACACAGAAATGAAGGTGAATGTACGGGGAAATGAAAATGAACTCACTCCGGAACAAATGAGAACACACTGAGCAACAAATAAAAACACACTGAGCATTAAATAAGATGTTCAGAAGTAAATTAAAACATCCTGAACAGCAAATGAGAACATATTGAGCAATGAAGCAGAACACCAGGAGCAATGAGTGGGAACACACTGAGCAATGGTCGAGAACAGGCTGAGCAATGGTCGAGAACAGGCTGAGCAATAGTCGAGAACAGGCTGAGCAATAGTCGAGAACAGGCTGAGCAATGGTCGAGAACAGGCTGAGCAATAGTCGAGAACAGGCTGAGCAATGGTCGAGAACAGGCTGAGCAATGACTGAGAACATGCGGAGTAATGATCGAGAACAGGCTGAGCAATGGTCGAGAACAGGCTGAGCAATAGTCGAGAACAGGCTGAGCAATGGTCGAGAACAGGCTGAGCAATGGTCGAGAACAGGCTGAGCAATGGTCGAGAACAGGCTGAGCAATGGTCGAGAACAGGCTGAGCAATGGTCGAGAACAGGCTGAGCAATGGTCGAGAACAGGCTGAGCAATGGTCGAGAACAGGCTGAGCAATGGTCGAGAACAGGCTGAGCAATGACTGAGAACATGCGGAGTAATGATCGAGAACCCGCTGAGCAATGACCGACAACAGGCTGAGCAATGACCGAGAACATGCAGAGCAATAATCGAGCACCTTCTCAGCAATGACAGACAACATGCGTGCAATAACGGACAACAAGCTGTGCAATGACCAACAACACGCCGAGCAATGACCGACAACACGCCGAGCAATGACCGACAACACGCCGAGCAATGACCGACAACATGCCAAGCAATGACCGACAACACGCCGAGCAATGACCGACAACACGCCGAGCAATGATCGACAACACACCGAGCAATGAACAAGAACACACTGAGAGATAAACTGGGGCATACTGAGCAACAAATGAGAATAAACAGAGTAATGAATGAGAACACACTGAGCAACGAATGAGAACACACTGAGTAACGAATGAGAACACACTGAGCAATGAATGAGAACACACTGAGCAATGAATGAGAACACACTGAGCAATGAATGAGAATACACGGAACAATGAGTGAAAACATACTGAGCAATGAGTGAGAACACTGAGCAATGAGTGAGAACACTGAGCAATGAGTGAGAACACTGAGCAATGAGTGAGAACACTGAGCAATGAGTGAGAACACTGAGCAATGAGTGAGAACACTGAGCAATGAGTGAGAACACTAAGCAATGAGTGAGAACACTGAGCAATGAGTGAGAACACAGCAATGAGTGAGAACACTGAGCAATGAGTAAGAACACTGAGCAATGAGTAAGAACACACTGAGCAATGAGTGAGAACACACTGAGCAATGAGTGAGAACACACTGAGCAATGAGTGAGAACACACTGAGCAATGAGTGAGAGCACATTGAGCAATGAATGAGAATACACGGAACAATGAGTGAAAACATACTGAGCAATGAGTGAGAACACTGAGCAATGAGTGAGAACACTGAGCAATGAGTGAGAGCACTGAGAAATGAGTGAGAACACTGAGCAATGAGTGAGAACACACTGAGCAATGAGTGAGAACACACTGAGCAATGAGTGAGAACACACTGAGCAATGAATGAGAGCACACCGAACAATGAAAGAGAACACTGAGAAATGAAGGAGAACACACTGACAAATGAATGAGAACACACTGAGCAATAACGAGAACACGCTGAGCAACGAAGGAGAGCACACTGAGCAACGAATGAGAGCACACTGAGCAACGACTGAGAGCACACTGAGCAACGACTGAGAGCACACTGAGCAATGAATGAGAATACACGGAACAATGAATGAGAATACACGGAACAATGAGTGAAAACCATACTGAGCAATGAGTGAGAACACTGAGCAATGAGTGAGAATACTGAGCAATGAGTGAGAACACTGAGCAATGAGTGAGAACACACTGAGCAATGAATGAGAGCACACCGAACAATGAAAAAGAACACTGAGAAATGAAGGAGAACACACTGATAAATGAATGAGAACACATTGATAAATGAATGAGAACACACTGAGCAATAACGAGAACACGCTGAGCAATGAGCGAGAGCACACTGAACAATGAATGAGAGCACATGAGCAACGAATGAGAGCACACTGAGCAATGAATGAGAACACACTGAGCAATGAAGGAGAGCACACAGAAATGAAGGTGAATGTACGGGGAAATGAAAATGAACTCACTCCGGAACAAATGAGAACACACTGAGCAACAAATAAGAACACACTGAGCATTAAATAAGATGTTGAGAAGTAAATTAAAACATCCTGAACAGCAAATGAGAACATATTGAGCAATGAAGCAGAACACCAGGAGCAATGAGTGGGAACACACTGAGCAATGGTCGAGAACACGCTGAGCAATGGTCGAGAACAGGCTGAGCAATGGTCGAGAACAGGCTGAGCAATGGTCGAGAACAGGCTGAGCAATGGTCGAGAACAGGCTGAGCAATGGTCGAGAACATGCGGAGTAATGATCGAGAACCCGCTGAGCAATGACCGACAACAGGCTGAGCAATGACCGAGAACACGCAGAGCAATAATCGAGCACCTTCTCAGCAATGACAGACAACATGCTGTGCAATAACCGACAACAAGCTGTGCAATGACCAACAACACGCCGAGCAATGACCGACAACACGCAGAGCAATGACCGACAACACGCCGAGCAATGACCGACAACACACCGAGCAATGACCGACAACACGCCGAGCAATGACCGACAACACGCCGAGCAATGACCGACAACACGCCGAGCAATGACCGACAACACGCCGAGCAATGATCGACAACACACCGAGCAATGAACAAGAACACACTGAGAAATAAACTGGGGCATACTGAGCAACAAATGAGAATAAACAGAGTAATGAATGAGAACACACTGAGCAACGAATGAGAACACACTGAGCAACGAATGAGAACACAATGAGCAACGAATGAGAACACAATGAGCAACGAATGAGAACACACTGAGCAACGAATGAGAACACACTGAGCAACGAATGAGAACACACTGAGCAACGAATGAGAACACACTGAGCAACGAATGAGAACACACTGAGCAATGAATGAGAACACACTGAGCAATGAATGAGAACACACTGAGCAATGAATGAGAATACACGGAACATAGAGTGAAAACATACTGAGCAATGAGTGAGAACACTGAGCAATGAGTGAGAACACTGAGCAATGAGTGAGAACACTGAGCAATGAGTGAGAACACTGAGCAATGAGTGAGAACACACTGAGCAATGAATGAGAACACACTGAGCAATGAATGAGAACACACTGAGCAATGAATGAGAATACACGGAACAATGAGTGAAAACATACTGAGCAATGAGTGAGAACACTGAGCAATGAGTGAGAACACTGAGCAATGAGTGAGAACACTGAGCAATGAGTGAGAACACACTGAGCAATGAATGAGAGCACACCGAACAATGAAAAAGAACACTGAGAAATGAAGGAGAACACACTGATAAATGAATGAGAACACATTGATAAATGAATGAGAACACACTGAGCAATAACGAGAACACGCTGAGCAATGAGCAAGAACACACTGAGCAATGAATGAGAGCACATTGAACAATGAATAAGAGCACACTGAACAATGAATGAGAACACACTGAGCAATGAAGGAGAGCACACAGAAATGAAGTTGAATGTACGTGGAAATGAAAATGAACTCACTCCGGAACAAATGAGAACACACTGAGCAACAAATAAGAACACACTGAGCATTAAATATGATGTTGAGAAGTAAATTAAAACATCCTGAACAGCAAATGAGAACATGTTGAGCAATGAAGCAGAACACCAGGAGCAATGAGTGGGAACACACTGAGCAATGGTCGAGAACAGGCTGAGCAATGGTCGAGAACAGGCTGAGCAATGGTCGAGAACAGGCTGAGCAATGGTCGAGAACAGGCTGAGCAATGGTCGAGAACAGGCTGAGCAATGGTCGAGAACAGGCTGAGCAATGGTCGAGAACAGGCTGAGCAATGACTGAGAACATGCGGAGTAATGATCGAGAACAGGCTGAGCAATGGTCGAGAACAGGCTGAGCAATGGTCGAGAACAGGCTGAGCAATGGTCGAGAACACGCTGAGCAATGGTCGAGAACAGGCTGAGCAATGGTCGAGAACAGGCTGAGCAATGGTCGAGAACAGGCTGAGCAATGGTCGAGTACAGGCTGAGCAACGGTCGAGAACAGGCTGAGCAATGGTAGAGAACAGGCTGAGCAATGGTCGAGAACAGGCTGAGCAATGACTGAGAACATGCAGAGTAATGATCGAGAACCCGCTGAGCAATGACCGACAACAGGCTGAGCAATGACCGAGAACACGCAGAGCAATAATCGAGCACCTTCTCAGCAATGACAGACAACATGCTGTGCAATAACGGACAACAAGCTGTGCAATGACCAACAACACGCCGAGCAATGACCGACAACACACCGAGCAATGACCGACAACACGCCGAGCAATGACCGACAACATGCCAAGCAATGACCGACAACACGCCGAGCAATGACCGACAACACGCCGAGCAATGATCGACAACACACCGAGCAATGAACAAGAACACACTGAGAGATAAACTGGGGCATACTGAGCAACAAATGAGAATAAACAGAGTAATGAATGAGAACACACTGAGCAACGAATGAGAACACATTGAGCAACGAATGAGAACACACTGAGCAATGAATGAGAACACACTGAGCAATGAATGAGAACACACTGAGCAATGAATGAGAATACACGGAACAATGAGTGAAAACATACTGAGCAATGAGTGAGAACACTGAGCAATGAGTGAGAACACTGAGCAATGAGTGAGAACACTGAGCAATGAGTGAGAACACTGAGCAATGAGTGAGAACACTGAGCAATGAGTGAGAACACTGAGCAATGAGTGAGAACACTGAACAATGAGTGAGAACACTGAGCAATGAGTGAGAACACTGAACAATGAGTGAGAACACTGAGCAATGAGTGAGAACACTGAGCAATGAGTGAGAACACAGCAATGAGTGAGAACACAGCAATGAGTAAGAACACTGAGCAATGAGTGAGAACACTGAGCAATGAGTAAGAACACACTGAGCAATGAGTGAGAACACACTGAGCAATGAGTGAGAACACACTGAGCAATGAGTGAGAACACATTGAGCAATGAGTGAGAACACACTGAGCAATGAGTGAGAGCACATTGAGCAATGACTGAGAATACACGGAACAATGAGTGAAAACATACTGAGCAATGAGTGAGAACACTGAGCAATGAGTGAGAACACTGAGCAATGAGTGAGAGCACTGAGAAATGAGTGAGAACACTGAGCAATGAGTGAGAACACACTGAGCAATGAGTGAGAACACACTGATCAATGAGTGAGAACACACTGAGCAATGAATGAGAGCACACCGAACAATGAAAGAGAACACTGAGAAATGAAGGAGAACACACTGACAAATGAATGAGAACACACTGAGCAATAACGAGAACACGCTGAGCAACGAAGGAGAGCACACTGAGCAACGAATGAGAGCACACTGAGCAACGACTGAGAGCACACTGAGCAACGACTGAGAGCACACTGAGCAACGACTGAGAGCACACTGAGCAACGACTGAGAGCACACTGAGCAACGACTGAGAGCACACTGAGCAACGACTGAGAGCACACTGAGCAATGAATGAGAATACACTGAGCAATGAATGAGAATACACGGAACAATGAGTGAGAACACTGAGCAATGAGTGAGAACACTGAGCAATGAGTGAGAACACTGAGCAATGAGTGAGAACACTGAGCAATGAGTGAGAACACACTGAGCAATGAATGAGAGCACACCGAACAATGAAAAAGAACACTGAGAAATGAAGGAGAACACACTGATAAATGAATGAGAACACATTGATAAATGAATGAGAACACACTGAGCAATAACGAGAACACGCTGAGCAATGAGCGAGAGCACACTGAACAATGAATGAGAGCACATGAGCAACGAATGAGAGCACACTGAGCAATGAATGAGAACACACTGAGCAATGAAGGAGAGCACACAGAAATGAAGGTGAATGTACGGGGAAATGAAAATGAACTCACTCCGGAACAAATGAGAACACACTGAGCAACAAATAAGAACACACTGAGCATTAAATAAGATGTTGAGAAGTAAATTAAAACATCCTGAACAGCAAATGAGAACATATTGAGCAATGAAGCAGAACACCAGGAGCAATGAGTGGGAACACACTGAGCAATGGTCGAGAACACGCTGAGCAATGGTCGAGAACAGGCTGAGCAATGGTCGAGAACAGGCTGAGCAATGGTCGAGAACAGGCTGAGCAATGGTCGAGAACAGGCTGAGCAATGGTCGAGAACAGGCTGAGCAATGGTCGAGAACATGCGGAGTAATGATCGAGAACCCGCTGAGCAATGACCGACAACAGGCTGAGCAATGACCGAGAACACGCAGAGCAATAATCGAGCACCTTCTCAGCAATGACAGACAACATGCTGTACAATAACTGACAACAAGCTGTGCAATGACCAACAACACGCCGAGCAATGACCGACAACACGCCGAGCAATGACCGACAACACGCCGAGCAATGACCGACAACACACCGAGCAATGACCGACAACACGCCGAGCAATGACCGACAACACGCCGAGCAATGACCGACAACACGCCGAGCAATGACCGACAACACGCCGAGCAATGACCGACAACACGCCGAGCAATGATCGACAACACGCCGAGCAATGATCGACAACACACCGAGCAATGAACAAGAACACACTGAGAAATAAACTGGGGCATAATGAGCAACAAATGAGAATAAACAGAGTAATGAATGAGAACGCACTGAGCAACGAATGAGAACACACTGAGCAACGAATGAGAACACAATGAGCAACGAATGAGAACACAATGAGCAACGAATGAGAACACACTGAGCAACGAATGAGAACACACTGAGCAACGAATGAGAACACACTGAGCAATGAATGAGAACACACTGAGCAATGAATGAGAATACACGGAACAATGAGTGAAAACATACTGAGCAATGAGTGAGAACACTGAGCAATGAGTGAGAACACACTGAGCAATGAATGAGAGCACACCGAACAATGAAAAAGAACACTGAGAAATGAAGGAGAACACACTGATAAATGAGCGAGAACACACTGAGCAATGAATGAGAGCACACTGAACAATGAATAAGAGCACACTGAGCAATGAATGAGAACACACTGAGCAATGAAGGAGAGCACACAGAAATGAAGGTGAATGTACGGGGAAATGAAAATGAACTCACTCCGGAACAAATGAGAACACACTGAGCAACAAATAAGAACACACTGAGCATTAAACAAGAAGATGTTGAGAAGTAAATTAAAACATCCTGAACAGCAAATGAGAACATATTGAGCAATGAAGCAGAACACCAGGAGCAATGAGTGGGAACACACTGAGCAATGAACGAGAACACACTGAGCAATGGTCGAGAACAGGCTGAGCAATGGTCGAGAACAGGCTGAGAAATGGTCGAGAACAGGCTGAGCAATGGTCGAGAACAGGCTGAGCAATGGTCGAGAACAGGCTGAGCAATGGTCGAGAACAGGCTGAGCAATGACTGAGAACATGCGGAGTAATGATCGAGAACCCGCTGAGCAATGACCGACAACAGGCTGAGCAATGGTCGAGAACACGCAGAGCAATAATCGAGCACCTTCTCAGCAATGACAGACAACATGCTGTGCAATAACCGACAACAAGCTGTGCAATGACCGACAACACGCCGAGCAATGACCGACAACACGCCGAGCAATGACCGACAACACGCCGAGCAATGACCGACAACACGCCGAGCAATGAACAAGAACACACTGAGAAATAAACTGGGGCATACTGAGCAACAAATGAGAATAAACAGAGTAATGAATGAGAACACACTGAGCAACGAATGAGAACACACTGAGCAACGAATGAGAACACACTGAGCAACGAATGTGAACACACTGAGCAACGAATGTGAACACACTGAGCAACGAATGTGAACACACTGAGCAACGAATGAGAACACACTGAGCAACGAATGAGAACACACTGAGCAACGAATGAGAACACACTGAGCAACGAATGAGAACACACTGAGCAACGAATGAGAACACACTGAGCAACGAATGAGAACACACTGAGCAACGAATGAGAACACACTGAGCAACGAATGAGAGCACATGAGCAACGAATGAGAGCACACTGAGCAACGAATGAGAACACACTGAGCAATGGTCGAGAACAGGCTGAGCAATGGTCGAGAACAGGCTGAGCAATGGTCGAGAACAGGCTGAGCAATGGTCGAGAACAGGCTGAGCAATGGTCGAGAACAGGCTGAGCAATGGTCGAGAACAGGCTGAGCAATGACTGAGAACATGCGGAGTAATGATCGAGAACCCGCTGAGCAATGACCGACAACAGGCTGAGCAATGACTGAGAACACGCAGAGCAATAATCGAGCACCTTCTCAGCAATGACAGACAACATGCTGTGCAATAACCGACAACAAGCTGTGCAATGACCGACAACACGCCGAGCAATGACCGACAACACGCCGAGCAATGACCGACAACACGCCGAGCAATGACCGACAACACGCCGAGCAATGACCGACAACACGCCGAGCAATGAACAAGAACACACTGAGAAATAAATTGGGGCATACTGAGCAACAAATGAGAATAAACAGAGCAACGAATGAGAACACACTGAGCAACGAATGAGAACACACTGAGCGACGAATGAGAACACACTGAGCAACGAATGTGAACACACTGAGCAACGAATGTGAACACACTGAGCAACGAATGTGAACACACTGAGCAACGAATGAGAACACACTGAGCAACGAATGAGAACACACTGAGCAACGAATGAGAACACACTGAGCAATGAATGAGAACACACTGAGCAATGAATGAGAGCACATGAGCAACGAATGAGAGCACACTGAGCAATGAATGAGAACACACTGAGCAATGAAGGAGAGCACACAGAAATGAAGGTGAATGTACGGGGAAATGAAAATGAACTCACTCCGGAACAAATGAGAACACACTGAGCAACAAATAAGAACACACTGAGCATTAAATAAGATGTTGAGAAGTAAATTAAAACATCCTGAACAGCAAATGAGAACATATTGAGCAATGAAGCAGAACACCAGGAGCAATGAGTGGGAACACACTGAGCAATGGTCGAGAACACGCTGAGCAATGGTCGAGAACAGGCTGAGCAATGGTCGAGAACAGGCTGAGCAATGGTCGAGAACAGGCTGAGCAATGGTCGAGAACAGGCTGAGCAATGGTCGAGAACAGGCTGAGCAATGACTGAGAACATGCGGAGTAATGATCGAGAACCTGCTGAGCAATGACCGACAACAGACTGAGCAATGACCGAGAACACGCAGAGCAATAATCGAGCACCTTCTCAGCAATGACAGACAACATGCTGTGCAATAACTGACAACAAGCTGTGCAATGACCAACAACACGCCGAGCAATGACCGACAACACGCCGAGCAATGACCGACAACACGCCGAGCAATGACCGACAACACACCGAGCAATGACCGACAACACGCCGAGCAATGACCGACAACACGCCGAGCAATGACCGACAACACGCCGAGCAATGACCGACAACACGCCGAGCAATGATCGACAACACACCGAGCAATGAACAAGAACACACTGAGAAATAAACTGGGGCATACTGAGCAAAAAATGAGAATAAACAGAGTAATGAATGAGAACACACTGAGCAACGAATGAGAACACACTGAGCAACGAATGAGAACACAATGAGCAACGAATGAGAACACACTGAGCAACGAATGAGAACACACTGAGCAACGAATGAGAACACACTGAGCAATGAATGAGAACACACTGAGCAATGAATGAGAACACACGGAACAATGAGTGAAAACATACTGAGCAATGAGTGAGAACACTGAGCAATGAGTGAGAACACTGAGCAATGAGTGAGAACACTGAGCAATGAGTGAGAACACTGAGCAATGAGTGAGAACACACTGAGCAATGAATGAGAGCACACCGAACAATGAAAAAGAACACTGAGAAATGAAGGAGAACACACTGATAAATGAATGAGAACACATTGATAAATGAATGAGAACACACTGAGCAATAACGAGAACACGCTGAGCAATGAGCGAGAACACACTGAGCAATGAATGAGAGCACACTGAACAATGAATAAGAGCACACTGAACAATGAATGAGAACACACTGAGCAATGAAGGAGAGCACACAGAAATGAAGGTGAATGTACGGGGAAATGAAAATGAACTCACTCCGGAACAAATGAGAACACGCTGAGCAACAAATAAGAACACACTGAGCATTAAATAAGAAGATGTTGAGAAGTAAATTAAAACATCCTGAACAGCAAATGAGAACATATTGAGCAATGAAGCAGAACACACTGAGCAATGAATGAGAACACACTGAGCAATGAATGAGAGCACATGAGCAACGAATGAGAACAGGCTGAGCAATGGTCGAGAACAGGCTGAGCAATGGTCGAGAACAGGCTGAGCAATGGTCGAGAACAGGCTGAGCAATGGTCGAGAACAGGCTGAGCAATGGTCGAGAACAGGCTGAGCAATGGTCGAGAACAGGCTGAGCAATGGTCGAGAACAGGCTGAGCAATGGTCGAGAACAGGCTGAGCAATGGTCGAGAACAGGCTGAGCAAAGGTCGAGAACAGGCTGAGCAATGACTGAGAACATGCGGAGTAATGATCGAGAACCCGCTGAGCAATGACCGACAACAGGCTGAGCAATGACTGAGAACACGCAGAGCAATAATCGAGCACCTTCTCAGCAATGACAGACAACATGCTGTGCAATAACCGACAACAAGCTGTGCAATGACCGACAACACGCCGAGCAATGACCGACAACACGCTGAGCAATAACCGACAACACGCCGAGCAATGACCGACAACACGCCGAGCAATGAACAAGAACACACTGAGAAATAAACTGGGGCATACTGAGCAACAAATGAGAATAAACAGAGTAATGAATGAGAACACACTGAGCAACGAATGAGAACACACTGAGCAATGAATGAAAACACACTGAGCAACGAATGAGAACACACTGAGCAACGAATGAGAACACACTGAGCAACGAATGAGAACACACTGAGCAACGAATGAGAACACACTGAGCAACGAATGTGAACACACTGAGCAACGAATGAGAACACACTGAGCAACGAATGAGAACACACTGAGCAACGAATGAGAACACACTGAGCAACGAATGAGAACACACTGAGCAACGAATGAGAACACACTGAGCAACGAATGAGAACACACTGAGCAATGAATGAGAGCACATGAGCAACGAATGAGAGCACACTGAGCAACGAATGAGAACACACTGAGCAATGAATTAGAACAAACTGAGCAATGAATGATAATACACTGAGCAACAAATCAGAGCACAGGGAGCAATGAATGAGAACATTGAGAAATGAAGGAGAACATACGAGGAAATGAAACTGAACTCACTGCGGAATAAATGAGAACACACTGAGCAACACATAAGAACACACTGATCAATGATTCAGAACACACTGAGCAATAAAGGACAGCACAATGTGGTATGAATGAGAGCAGACTGAGCACTAAATTAGAAATCCTGAGCAATGAGTGCGAACAGACTGAACAATGAATGAGAACAGGCTGAGCAATGAGTGAGAACACATGGAGCAATGAATGAGACCCTATGGAGCAATGAGTGAAAACATACTGTGCAATGAATGAAAACACAGACAAAATGAATGAGAGCACATTGAGCAATGAGTGAAAACATACTGAGCAATGAATGAGAACACAATGCGCAATGAATGAGAACACACTGAGCAATGAATGAGAACACACTGAGCAATGAATGAGAACACACAGAAATAAAGGAGCACTCAATGTGGTATGAATGAGAGCAGACTGAGCAATGAATGAGAACACAATGCGCAATGAATGTGAATACACTGAGCAATGGAATGAGAACACATTTTGAAATCCTCAGCGATGAGTGAGAACAGACTGAGCAATGAGTGAGAACACACTGAGCAATGAGCGAGAACATGTGCGCAGTGAATGAGAACACACTGAGCAATGAACGAGAGCACACTGAGCAATGAATGGGAACACACTGAGCATTGACTAAGAAAACACTGGGCAACGAATGAGGACACACTGAGCAACGAATCAGAGCACACTGAGCAATGAATGAGAACACACGGAGCAATGAGTGAAAACATACTGAGCAATGAACGAGAACAAACTCAGCAACGAAGGAAAGCACACTGAGCAACGAATGAGCGCACACTGAGCAACGAATGAGAGCACACTGAGCGATGAACGAGAACAAACTCAGCAACGAAGGAGAGCACACTGAACAACAAATGAGAACACACTGAGTAATGAATGAGAACAAACTCAGCAACGAAGGAGAGCACACTGAGCAACGAATGAGAGCACACTGAGCGATGAATGAGAGCACACTGAGCGATGAATGAGAACACACTGAGCAATGAACGAGAACACAATGAGCGATGAATGAAAACAGACTGAGCAATGATTGAGTACACACTGAACTTTGGATGAGGTCATGCAAAGCAGTGAATGAGAACACACTGAACAATGGATGAGAACACACTGAGCAATGAATGAGAGTACACCGAGCAACAAATGAGAACATACTGAGCAACGAATGAGAACATACTGCGCAACGAATGAGGACACACTGAGCAACGAATGAGGACACAATGAGCAACGAATAAGGACACACTGAGCAACGAATAAGAGCACACTGAGCAATGAAAGAGCACACTGAGCAATGAAAGAGCACACTGAGCAATGAAAGAGCACACTGAGCAATGAAAGAGCACACTGAGCAATGAAAGAGCACACTGAGCAATGAAAGAGCACACTGAGCAATGAAAGAGCACACTGAGCAATGAAAGAGAGCACACTGAGCAATGAAAGAGAGCACACTCAGCAATGAATGAGAACGCACTGAGAAATGAATGAGAACGCACTGAGAAATGAAGGCGAATGTACAGGGAAATGAAAATGAACTCACTGCGGAACAGATGAGAACACACTGAGCAACAAATAAGAATACACTGAGCATTAAATAAGAAGATGCTGAGAAGTAAAATAAAACATCCTAAACAGCAAATGAGAACATATGGTGCAATGAAGCAGAACACCAGGAGCAATGACTGAGAACACACTGAGCAATGACCGAGAACACGCTGAGCAATGACCGACAACAGGCTGAGCAATGACCGACAACAGGCTGAGCAATGACCGACAACACGCTGTGCAATGACCGACAACACGCTGTGCAATGACCGACAACACGCTGTGCAATGACCGACATGCTGTGCCATGACCGACAACACGCCGAGTAATGGCCGACAACACGCCGAGCAATGGCCGACAACACGCCGAGCAATGGCCGACAACACGCCGAGCAATGACCGACAACATGCCGAGCAATGACCGACAGCACACTGTGCAATGACCGACAACACGCTGTGCAATGACCAACAACATGCCGAGCAATGACCGACAACACGCTGAGCAATGACCGACAACACCCCAAGCAATGACCGACAACACACCGAGCAATGACTGACAACACACTGAGCAATGACTGACAACATGCTGAGCAATGACCGACAACAAGCTGAGCAATGAACAAGAACACGCTGAGAAATAAATTGGGGCATAGTGAGCAACAAATGAGAATAAACAGAGCAACGAAGGAAAACAGCCGGAGCAATGAATGGAAACAACCTGACCAAGAATGAGAGCATATTGAGCAATGACTAAGAGCATACTGAGAAATGGATGAAATTACACTGAGCAATGACTGAGAACACATCGAGCTTTGAAGGAGAACACAATGTGCCATCAATAAGATACACTGAGCATTGACTGAGAACTCACTGCAGTATGAGTGAGGGTGCTGAGCAACAAATTAGAACACATGGAGCAAAAATGAGAACAGAGTGAGCAATGAATGAGAACACAGTGAGCAATGAATGAGAACACAATGAGCAATGAATGGGAACACACTAAGCAATAACCGAGAACACACTGAGCAACGAAGGAGAGCACATTGAGCAATGAAAGAGAACACACTGAGAAATGACGGAGAACAAATGGAGCAATGAAAGAAGTGGAATGAATGACAAAACACAGAAATAAAGAAGTGGTATGAATGAGAACACAGTGAGCAATGAATGGGAACACAATGAGCAATGATCAAGGACACACTGAACATTGGAGGAGCACACACAAAGTGGATAAGAACACACTGAGCAAGGACCAAGAATACACTGTGCAATGACCAAGAACACACTGAGCAATGACTGAGAACACACTGAGCAATGACTGAGAACACACTGAGCAACGAAGGAGAGCGCATTGAACAATGAAAGAGAACACACTGAGAAATGACAGGGAACAAACGGAGCAACGAAAGAGAACTCAAAGTGGAATGAATTAGAAAACACAGAAATAAAGAAGTGATATGAATGAGATCACACTGAGCAATGAATGAGAACAGCTGGAGCAATGTTTGAGAAAACACACAGCAACGAACTTTGGTGGAGCACACGCAAAGCAATGGATAAGAACACACTGAGCAATGAATGAGAGTACAATGAGCAGTGAATGACAACACACTGAGCAGTGACTGTTAACTCACTGCAGAATGAATGAGAACACTGAGCAATGAATAACAACACACTGAGCATTAAATGAGAAGGCACTGAGAAGTAAATCCTGAACAACAAATGAGAACATACAGAGCAATGAAGCAGAACACCAGGAGCAATGAGTGAGAACACACTGAGCAACGAACAAAAACACACTGGGCAATGAGTGAGATCACACTAGGTAATGATCGAGAACAAACTGAGCAGTAACTGAGAACTCACTGCAGAATGAATGAGAGCACTGAGCAACAAATGAGAACACATTGAGCATTGAGTGAGAACACACTGAGCCATGAATGAAAACAGATTGAACAATGATGGAGAACACACTGAATTTTGGATGAGCACATGCAAAGCAGTGGATGAGAACACACTGAGCAATGAAAGAGAACACACTGAGAATTGAAGGAGAACAAATGGAGCAATGCAAGAGAACTCTCAGTGGAATGAATGAGAACACCTGGAAGTAAAGAAATGGTATGAATGAGATCACACTGAGCAATGAATGGGAACACACTGAGCAATGAATGAGAACAACTGGAGCAATGCTTGAGAAAACACACAGCAACGAACTTTGGTGGAGCACATGCAAAGCAATGGATAAGAACACACTGAGCAATGAATGAGAGCACAATGAGCAGTGAATGACAACACACTGAGCAGTGACTGATAACTCACTGCAGAATGAATGAGAACACTGAACAATGAATGACAACACACTGAGCATTAAATGAGAAGGCACTGAGAAGTAAATTAGAACATCCTGAACAACAAATGAGAACATACAGAGCAATGAAGCAGAACACCAGGAGCAATGAGTGAGAACACACTGAGCAACGAACAACAACACACTGGGCAATGAGTGAGATCACACTAGGTAATGATCGAGAACAAACTGAGCAGTGACTGAGAACTCACTGCGGAATGAATGAGAGCACTGAGCAACAAATGAGAACACATTGAGCATTGAGTGAGAACACACTGAGCAATGAATGAAAACAGATTGAACAATGATGGAGAACACACAGAATTTTGGATGAGCACATGCGAAGCAGCGGATGAGAACACACTGGGCAAAGATCGAGAACACACTGAGCAATGATTGAGAACACACTGAGCAATGAATGAGTGCACGTTGAGCAATGAAAGAGAACACACTGAGAATTGAAGGAGAACAAAGGGAGCAGTGCAAGAGAATGGAATGAATGAGAACACCTGGAAGTAAAGAAATGGTATGAATGACAGCAGACTGAGCAATGAATGAGAACACACTGGGCAATGAATGAGAACACAATGAGCAATGAATGAGAACTCACGGAGCACTAAATGAGAACACACTGGGCAATGAATGAGAACACACTGGGCAATGAATGAGAACTGACTGGGCAATGAATGAGAACACACTGGGCAATGAATGAGAACACACTGGGCAATGAATGAGAACACACTGGGCAATGAATGAGAACACACTGGGCAATGAATGAGAACACACTGGGCAATGAATGAGAACACACTGGGCAATGAATGAGAACACACTGGGCAATGAATGAGAACACACTGGGCAATGAATGAGAACACACTGAGAAATGAATGAGAACACACAGAAATGAATGAGAACACACGGAGAAATGAATGAGAACACACTGAGCAACAAACGAGAACACACTGAGCAACAAACGAGAACACACTGAGCAACAAACGAGAACACACTGAGCAATGAATGAGAACACAGAAATAAAGGAGCACTCAATGTGGTATGAATGAGAGCAGACTGAGCAATGAATGAGAAAACAATGCGCGATGAATGAGAACACACTGAGCAATGAATCAGAACACACTGAAATAAAGGAGCACTCAATGTGGTATGAATGAGAGCAGACTGAGCAATGAATAAGAACACAATTCACGATGAATGAGAATACACTGAGCAATGAATGAGAGCACATTGAGCAATGAATGAGAGCACATTGAGCAATGAATGAGAATACACTGAACAATGAGTGAAAACATACTGAGCAATGAGTGAGAACACTGAGCAATGAGTGAGAACACTGAGCAATGAGTGAGAACACTGAGCAATGAGTGAGAACACTGAGCAATGAGTGAGAACACTGAGCAATGAGTGAGAACACTGAGCAATGAGTGAGAACACTGAGCAATGAGTGAGAACACAGCAATGAGTGAGAACACAGCAATGAGTGAGAACACTGAGCAATGAGTAAGAACACTGAGCAATGAGTAAGAACACACTGAGCAATGAGTGAGAACACATTGAGCAATGAGTGAGAACACACTGAGCAATGAGTGAGAGCACATTGAGCAATGAATGAGAATACACGGAACAATGAGTGAAAACATACTGAGCAATGAGTGAGAACACTGAGCAATGAGTGAGAACACACTGAGCAATGAATGAGAGCACACCGAACAATGAAAGAGAACACTGAGAAATGAAGGAGAACACACTGACAAATGAATCAGAACACACTGAGCAATAACGAGAACACGCTGAGCAACGAAGGAGAGCACACTGAGCAACGAATGAGAGCACACTGAGCAACGAATGAGAGCACACTGAGCAACGAATGAGAGCACACTGAGCAACGACTGAGAGCACACTGAGCAACGAAGGAGAGCACACTGAGCAACGAAGGAGAGCACACTGAGCAACGAAGGAGAGCACACTGAGCAACGAAGGAGAGCACACTGAGCAACGACTGAGAGCACACTGAGCAACGACTGAGAGCACACTGAGCAACGACTGAGAGCACACTGAGCAACGACTGAGAGCACACTGAGCAATGAAAGAGAGTACACTGAGCAATGAATGAGAACGCACAAAAAAATGAATGAGAACGCACAGAAATGAAGGTGACTGTACGGGGAAATGACAATGAACTCACTGCAGAACAAATGAGAACACACTGAGCATCAAATAAGAACACACTGAGCAACAAATAAGAACACACTGAGCATTAAATAAGAAGATGCTGAGAAGTAAATTAAAACATCCTGAACAGCAAATGAGAACATATTGAGCAATGAAGCAGAACACCAGGAGCAATGACTGAGAACACACTGAGCAATGAATGAGAACACACTGAGCAATGACCGACAACACGCCGAGCAATGACCGACAACACGCCGAGCAATGACCGACAACACGCCGAGCAATGACCGACAACACGCCGAGCAATGACCGACAACACGCCGAGCAATGACCGACAACACGCCGAGCAATGACCGACAACGCACCGAGCAATGAACAAGAACACACCGAGCAATGAACAAGAACACACCGAGCAATGAACAAGAACACACCGAGCAATGAACAAGAACACACCGAGCAATGAACAAGAACACACCGAGCAATGAACAAGAACATACCGAGCAATGAACAAGAACACATCGAGCAATGAACAAGAACACACCGAGCAATGAACAAGAACACACTGAGAAATAAACTGGGGCATACTGAGCAACAAATGAGAATAAACAGAGCAATGAATGAGAACACACTGAGCAGCGAATGAGAACACACTGAGCAACAAATGAGAACACACTGAGCAACGAATGAGAACACACTGAGCAATGAACGTGAACACACTGAGCAATGAACGTGAACACACTGAGCAATGAACGTGAACACACTGAGCAATGAACGTGAACACACTAAGCAATGAACGAGAACACACTGAGCAATGAACGAGAACACACTGAGCAATGAACGAGAACACACTGAGCAATGTACGAGAACACTGAGCAATGAATGAGAACACACTGAGCAATGAACGAGAACACACTGGGCAATGAACGAGAACACACTGGGCAATGAACGAGAACACACTGGGCAATGAACGAGAACACACTGGGCAATGAACGAGAACACACTGGGCAATGAACGAGAACACACTGGGCAATGAACGAGAACACACTGGGCAATGAACGAGAACACACTGGGCAATGAATGAGAACACACTGAGCAATGAATGAGAACACACTGAGCAATGAATGAGAACACACTGAGCAACAAACGAGAACACACTGAGCAATGAATGAGAGAACACTGGGCAATGAATGAGAACTGACTGGGCAATGAATGAGAACTGACTGGGCAATGAATGAGAACACACTGGGCAATGAATGAGAACACACGGGGCAATGAATGAGAAGACACTGGGCAATGAATGAGAACACACTGGGCAATGAATGAGAACACACTGAGCAATGAATGAGAACACACTGAGCAACAAACGAGAACACACTGAGCAACAAACGAGAACACACTGAGCAATGAATGAGAACACACTGAAATAAACGAGCACTCAATGTGGTATGAATGAGAGCAGACTGAGCAATGAATAAGAACATAATGCACAATGAATGAGAATACACTGAGCAATGAATGGGAACACACTGAGCAATGAATGAGAGCACATTGAGCAATGAATGAGAGCACATTGAGCAATGAATGAGAGCACATTGAGCAATGAATGAGAATACACGGAGCAATGAGTGAAAACACTGAGCAATGAGTGAAAACACTGAGCAACGAGTGCGAACACTGAGCAACGAGTGCGAACACTGAGCAACGAGTGCGAACACTGAGCAACGAGTGCAAACACTGAGCAACGAGTGCAAACACTGAGCAACGAGTGCAAACACTGAGCAACGAGTGCGAACACTGAGCAAAGAGTGCGAACACTGAGCAAAGAGTGCGAACACTAGCAAAGAGTGCGAACACTGAGCAAAGAGTGCGAACACTGAGCAACGAGTGTGAACACTGAGCAACGAGTGCGAACACTGAGCAACGAGTGAGAACACTGAGCAACGAGTGAGAACACTGAGCAATGAGTGAGAACACTGAGCAATGAGTGAGAACACTGAGCAATGAGTGAGAACACTGAGCAATGAGTGAGAACACACTGAGCAATGAGTGAGAGCACATTGAGCAATGAATGAGAATACACGGAACAATGAGTGAAAACATACTGAGCAATGAGTGAGAACACTGAGCAATGAGTGAGAACACTGAGCAATGAGTGAGAACACTGAGCAATGAGTGAGAGCACTGAGAAATGAGTGAGAACACTGAGCAATGAGTGAGAACACACTGAGCAATGAGTGAGAACACACTGAGCAATGAGTGAGAACACACTGAGCAATGAGTGAGAACACACTGAGCAATGAATGAGAGCACACCGAACAATGAAAGAGAACACAGAGAAATGAAGGAGAACACACTGACAAATGAATGAGAACACACTGAGCAATAACGAGAACACGCTGAGCAACGAAGGAGAGCACACTGAGCAACGAATGAGAGCACACTGAGCAACGACTGAGAGCACACTGAGCAACGACTGAGAGCACACTGAGCAACGACTGAGAGCACACTGAGCAACGACTGAGAGCACACTGAGCAACGACTGAGAGCACACTGAGCAACGAAGGAGAGCACACTGAGCAACGAAGGAGAGCACACTGAGCAACGAAGGAGAGCACACTGAGCAACGAAGGAGAGCACACTGAGCAACGAAGGAGAGCACACTGAGCAACGAAGGAGAGCACACTGAGCAACGAAGGAGAGCACACTGAGCAACGACTGAGAGCACACTGAGCAACGACTGAGAGCACACTGAGCAACGACTGAGAGCACACTGAGCAACGAAAGAGAGTACACTGAGCAATGAATGAGAACGCACAAAAAAATGAATGAGAACGCACAGAAATGAAGGTGACTGTACGGGGAAATGACAATGAACTCACTGCGGAACAAATGAGAACACACTGAGCATCAAATAAGAACACACTGAGCAACAAATAAGAACACACTGAGCATTAAATAAGAAGATGCTGAGAAGTAAATTAAAACATCCTGAACAGCAAATGAGAACATATTGAGCAATGAAGCAGAACACCAGGAGCAATGAGTGGGAACACACTGAGTAATGACTGAGAACACACTGAGCAATGACCGACAACACGCCGAGCAATGACCGACAACACGCCGAGCAATGACCGACAACACGCCGAGCAATGACCGACAACACACCGAGCAATGACCGACAACACGCCGAGCAATGACCGACAACACGCCGAGCAATGAACAAGAACACACCGAGCAATGAACAAGAACACACCGAGCAATGAACAAGAACACACCGAGCAATGAACAAGAACATACCGAGCAATGAACAAGAACACATCGAGCAATGAACAAGAACACACCGAGCAATGAACAAGAACACACTGAGAAATAAACTGGGGCATACTGAGCAACAAATGAGAATAAACAGAGCAATGAATGAGAACACACTGAGCAGCGAATGAGAACACACTGAGCAACAAATGAGAACACACTGAGCAACGAATGAGAACACACTGAGCACTGAACGTGAACACACTGAGCAATGAACGTGAACACACTGAGCAATGAACGTGACACACTGAGCAATGAACGTGAACACACTGAGCAATGAACGTGAACACACTAAGCAATGAACGAGAACACACTGAGCAATGAACGAGAACACACTGAGCAATGAACGAGAACACACTGAGCAATGTACGAGAACACTGAGCAATGAACGAGAACACACTGAGCAATGAACGAGAACACACTGAGCAATGAACGAGAACACACTGGGCAATGAACGAGAACACACTGAGCAATGAACGAGAACACACTGGGCAATGAACGAGAACACACTGGGCAATGAACGAGAACACACTGGGCAATGAACGAGAACACACTGGGCAATGAACGAGAACACACTGGGCAATGAACGAGAACACACTGGGCAATGAATGAGAACACACTGAGCAATGAATGAGAACACACTGAGCAATGAATGACAACACACTGAGCAATGAATGAGAACACACTGAGCAACAAACGAGAACACACTGAGCAATGAATGAGAGAACACTGGGCAATGAATGAGAACTGACTGGGCAATGAATGAGAACTGACTGGGCAATGAATGAGAACTGACTGGGCAATGAATGAGAACACACTGGGCAATGAATGAGAACACACTGGGCAATGAATGAGAACACACTGAGCAATGAATGAGAACACACTGAGCAACAAACGAGAACACACTGAGCAACAAACGAGAACACACTGAGCAATGAATGAGAACACACTGAAATAAACGAGCACTCAATGTGGTATGAATGAGAGCAGACTGAGCAATGAATAAGAACACAATGCACAATGAATGAGAATACACTGAGCAATGAATGGGAACACACTGAGCAATGAATGAGAGCACATTGAGCAGTGAATGAGAGCACATTGAGCAGTGAATGAGAGCACATTGAGCAATGAATGAGAATACACGGAGCAATGAGTGAAAACACTGAGCAATGAGTGAAAACACTGAGCAACGAGTGCGAACACTGAGCAACGAGTGCGAACACTGAGCAACGAGTGCGAACACTGAGCAACGAGTGCGAACACTGAGCAACGAGTGCGAACACTGAGCAACGAGTGCGAACACTGAGCAACGAGTGCGAACACTGAGCAAAGAGTGCGAACACTGAGCAACGAGTGCGAACACTGAGCAACGAGTGAGAACACTGAGCAACGAGTGAGAACACTGAGCAACGAGTGCGAACACTGAGCAACGAGTGCGAACACTGAGCAACGAGTGCGAACACTGAGCAACGAGTGCGAACACTGAGCAACGAGTGCGAACACTGAGCAACGAGTGCGAACACTGAGCAACGAGTGCGAACACTGAGCAACGAGTGAGAACACTGAGCAACGAGTGAGAACACTGAGCAACGAGTGAGAACACTGAGCAATGAGTGAGAACACACTGAGCAATGAATGAGAGCACTGAGCAATGAATGAGAATACACGGAACAAAGAGTGAAAATATACTGAGCAATGAGTGAGAACACTGAGCAATGAGTGAGAACATTGAGCAATGAGCGAGAACACTGAACAATGAGCGAGAACACTGAACAATGAGCGAGAACACTGAACAATGAGCGAGAACACTGAACAATGAGCGAGAACACTGAGCAATGAGCGAGAACACTGAGCAATGAGCGAGAACACTGAGCAATGAGCGAGAACACTGAGCAATGAGCGAGAACACTGAGCAATGAGCGAGAACACTGAACAATGAGCGAGAACACTGAGCAATGAGCGAGAACACTGAGCAATGAGCGAGAACACTGAGCAATGAGCGAGAACACACTGAGCAATGAGTGAGAACACACTGAGCAATGAGTGAGAACACACTGAGCAATGAGTGAGAACACACTGAGCAATGAATGAGAGCACACTGAGCAATGAATGAGAGCACACCGAACAATGAAAGAGAACACTGAGAAATGAAGGAGAACACACTGATAAATGAATGAGAACACACTGAGCAATAACGAGAACACACTGAGCAATGAATGAGAAACACTGAGCAATGAGCGAGAACACACTGAGCAATGAATGAGAGCACACTGAACAATGAATAAGAGCACACTGAACAATGAATAAGAGCACACTGAACAATGAATGAGAATACACTGAACAATGAATGAGAACACACTGAACAATGAAGGAGAGCACACTGAGCAATGAAGGAGAGCACACTGAGCAACGAATGAGAGCACACTGAGCAATGAGTGAGAACACACTGAGCAATGAATGAGAGCACACTGAGCAATGAATGAGAGCACACCGAACAATGAAAGAGAACACTGAGAAATGAAGGAGAACACACTGATAAATGAATGAGAACACACTGAGCAATAACGAGAACACACTGAGCAATGAATGAGAAACACTGAGCAATGAGCGAGAACACACTGAGCAATGAATGAGAGCACACTGAACAATGAATAAGAGCACACTGAACAATGAATAAGAGCACACTGAACAATGAATGAGAATACACTGAACAATGAATGAGAACACACTGAACAATGAAGGAGAGCACACTGAGCAATGAAGGAGAGCACACTGAGCAACGAATGAGAGCACACTGAGCAACGAATGAGAGCACACTGAGCAACGGATGAGAGCACACTGAGCAATGAATGAGAGCACATTGAGCAACGAATGAGAGCACATTGAGCAACGGATGAGAGCACACTGAGCAACGAATGAGAGCACACCGAGCAACGGATGAGAGCACACTGAGCAACGGATGAGAGCACACTGAGCAACGGATGAGAGCACACTGAGCAACGGATGAGAGCACACTGAGCAACGGATGAGAGCACACTGAGCAACGAATGAGAGCACATTGAGCAATGAATGAGAATACACTGAGCAATGAGTGAAAACACTGAGCAATGAGTGAAAACACTGAGCAATGAGTGCGAACACTGAGCAACGAGTGCGAACACTGAGCAACGAGTGCGAACACAGCAACGAGTGCGAACACAGCAACGAGTGCGAACACTGAGCAACGAGTGCGAACACTGAGCAACGAGTGCGAACACTGAGCAACGAGTGCGAACACTGAGCAACGAGTGCGAACACTGAGCAACGAGTGAGAACACTGAGCAACGAGTGAGAACACTGAGCAACGAGTGAGAACACTGAGCAACGAGTGAGAACACTGAGCAACGAGTGCGAACACTGAGCAACGAGTGAGAACACACTGAGCAATGAATGAGAGCACTGAGCAATGAATGAGAATACACGGAACAAAGAGTGAAAATATACTGAGCAATGAGTGAGAACACTGAGCAATGAGTGAGAACACTGAGCAATGAGTGAGAACACTGAACAATGAGTGAGAACACTGAACAATGAGCGAGAACACTGAACAATGAGTGAGAACACTGAGCAATGAGCGAGAACACTGAGCAATGAGCGAGAACACTGAACAATGAGCGAGAACACTGAACAATGAGCGAGAACACTGAACAATGAGCGAGAACACTGAGCAATGAGCGAGAACACTGAGCAATGAGCGAGAACACTGAGCAATGAGCGAGAACACTGAGCAATGAGTGAGAACACTGAACAATGAGTGAGAGCACACTGAACAATGAATAAGAGCACACTGAACAATGAATGAGAACACACAACAATGAAGGAGAGCACACTGAGCAACGACTGAGAGCACACTGAGCAACGACTGAGAGCACACTGAGCAACGACTGAGAGCACACTGAGCAACGACTGAGAGCACACTGAGCAACGACTGAGAGCACACTGAGCAACGACTGAGAGCACACTGAGCAACGACTGAGAGCACACTGAGCAACGAATGAGAGCACACTGAGCAACGAATGAGAGCACACTGAGCAATGAATGAGAACGCACGAAAAAATGAATGAGAACGCACAGAAATGAAGGTGAATGTACGGGGAAATGACAATGAACTCACTGCGGAACAAATGAGAACACACTGAGCAACAAATAAGAACACACTGAGCATTAAATAAGAAGATGCTGAGAAGTAAATTAAAACATCCTGAACAGCAAATGAGAACATATTGAGCAATGAAGCAGAACACCAGGAGCAATGAGTGGGAACACACTGAGCAATGAACAATAACACACTGAGCAATGAACAATAACACACTGAGCAATGAATGAGAACACACTGAGCAATGGTCGAGAACAGGCTGAGCAATGACCGACAACGCGCCGAGCAATGACCGACAACACGCCGAGCAATGACCGACAACACGCCAAGCAATGACCGACAACACGCCGAGCAATGACCGACAACACACCGAGCAATGACCGACAACACACCGAGCAATAAACAAGAACACACCGAGCAATGAACAAGAACACACCGAGCAATGAACAAGAACACACCGAGCAATGAACAAGAACACACCGAGCAATGAACAAGAACACACCGAGCAATGAACAAGAACACATCGAGCAATGAACAAGAACACACCGAGCAATGAACAAGAACACACTGAGAAATAAACTGGGGCATACTGAGCAACAAATGAGAATAAACAGAGCAATGAATGAGAACACACTGAGCAACGAATGAGAACACACCGAGCAACGGATGAGAACACACCGAGCAACGAATGAGAACACACCGAGCAACGAATGAGAACACACCGAGCAACAAATGAGAACACACCGAGCAACGAATGAGAACACACTGAGCAATGAATGAGAACAGTGAGCTAAAAATAAGAACTCACTGAGCAATGAATATGAACACACTGAGCAATGAATAAGAACACAGAGAAATGAAGGAGAACAAACTGAGAAATGAAGAAGCACTCATTGTGGTATGAATAAGAGCAGACTGGGCAATGAATGAGAACACACTGAGCACTAAATGAGAACACAATCAGCAATGAACGAAAACAAACTGAGGAAAGTTAGAGGACACATTGAGCCGTGGATGAGCAGACGCAAAACAGTGGATGAGAGTACACTGAGCAGCTAATGAAAACATATTGAGAAGTACTTGAGGACAAACAGAGCAAAGAAGGAGAACACTATGAGCAGCGAGTGCGAGCTTACGGAGCAACAAATGAGGACACACTGAGAAGTACTTGAGGACAAACAGCAAAGAAGGAGAACACTATGATCAGCGAACGTGAGAACACGGAGCAGCGAGTGCGAGCACACTGAGCACACGAGTATGAGCACACTAAGCAATGAATGAAAACAGAATAGGTAATGAATGAGAACAAACTGAGCAATGAATGAGAACACAGTGAGCAATGAGCCAGAACACAATGACCAATGAATGAGAACACACTGAACAATGAATGAGAACACACTGAACAATGATTGAGAACACACTGAACAATGATTGAGAACACACTGAACAATGATTGAGAACACACTGAACAATGATTGAGAACACACTGAACAATGATTGAGAACACACTGAACAATGATTGAGAGCAAACTGAGCAATGAATGAGAATACACAGAACAAGGAATGAGAACAAACTGAGCAATGATTGAGAGCAAACTGAGCAGTGAATGGGAATACAAGGAACAATAAATGAGAACACAGTGAGCAATGAATCAGAACCCACTGAGCAATGAATGAGCACATAGTGAGAAATGAGCTAGAACACAATGACCAATGAATGAGAACACAGAGCAAAGAATGGGAACACATTGATAATGAACAAAAACCACTGACCAATGAATGGGAACACCCAGAGCAATGAATGACAGCACACTGAGCAATGAATGAGAGTACACTGAGCAATGAATGGGAACATATAGGACGAATGAGACCACAAAGATTGAGAACACATTGAGCAATGTATGAGAACACACTGAATAACAAACTGAAAACAGCCAGACAATGAAAGAGGGCACACAAAGCAAGGCATGAGGCCACACCGAGCAATGAATGGGGCCACACTGAGCAATGAATGGGGCCACACTGAGCAATGAATGGGGCCACACCGAGCAATGAATGGGAACCCTGGGCTATGAATGAGAAACACACTGAGCAATGAATAAAGAGAGTGCAAGGATTTGGCCAGAAGATTATAGAGTGGTCAGTCTGACTTAGGTGGTGGGCAAATTATTGCAAACAATTCTGAGAGACAGGTAAACTGTCACTTAAAAAGGCACGGATTGATTAGGAATATTCAGCATGGTTTTGTTAGGGGAAGTTCATGTCTTATTAACTCAACAGAATTTTTTGAGGAAGTAACAAGTGGGATTGATAAGGGTAATGCAATGGATGTTGTCTACATGGATTTCAGTAAGCCATTTGACAAGGTCCCATATGGCAGACTGGTCAGGGAAGTGAGGTCTCATGGGGTACAGGGGAAGGTGTCAGGTTGGATCCAAAATTGGCTTATTGACAGGGTACAAAGAGTAATGGTCGATGGATGTTTTTGTGAAAGGAAAACGGTTTCCAGTTGTATTCCACAGGGCTCAGTGTTGGGGCCCTTGCTGTTTGTTATATATATTAATGATTTAGATTTAAATGTGGGAGGCATGATTGGGAAATTTGCGAATGACACAAAAATTGGCTATGTAGTTGATGGTGAACAGGATAGCTGTCAACTCCAGAATTATATCAATAGTTTCGTTGAGTGGGTGAAGTGGCAAATTATTTAACCCAGAAAAGTGTGAGGTAATGCATTTGGGGAGGGCAAACAAAGCAAGGGAATACTCAATAAATAGGAAGGGGTTGAGGAAGTGAGAGGCCTTGGAGTGCATGTCCACAGGTCCTTGAAGTTGGCAGGACAGGTGGACAAGGTTGTAATGAAAGCATATGGAATGCTTTCCTTTAGTGGGCGAGGTATTGGATACAAAAGCAGGGATGTAATGCTGGAACTGTATAAAACACTGGTTAGGCCGCAGCTAGAATTTTGTGTACAGTTCTGGTCACCACATTACAGGAAGGACATAATTGCTCTGGGAGAATGCAGAGGAGATTTACAAGAATGTTGCCAGGGCTCGAAAATTGCAGCTATGAGGAGAAGTTGGATAGGTTAGGGTAGTTTTCCTTAGAACAGAGGAGGCTAAGATGTGACCTAATTGAGGTGTATAAAATTATGAGGGGCCTAGAAGGGTAGACAGGGAAGACGTGTTTCCCCTAGCTGAGGGGTCAATTACCAGAGGGCATAGAATTAAGGTGATTGGTAGAAGGATTAAAGCGGACATGAGAAAAAACTTTTTCACCCAGAGGATAGTGGGCGTCTGAAATTCACTGCCTAAGTTGGTGGTTGAGGTGAAATGCTCAGCCCATTTAAAATATACCTGGATCTATATGTGAAGTGCTGTAACCTGCAAGACTACGGACCAGGTGCTAGAAAGTGGGATTAAAATGAGCAGCTAGTTTCTTTTTTCTCTTTTTGCTTGGCATAGTCAGGATGGGCTGAATGGCCTCTTTCTGCACCATAACTTTTATATGGCGCTAACACACTGAGCAAGGAATAAGGATGCACTGAGCAATGAATGGGAATGCACTGAGCAATGAACAAGAACAAACTGAGCAATGAATTAGATTGCACTGAAGGATTAAAGAATACATTGGCCATTTGATTAGCAAGACCATAAGACGTAGGAGTGGATGCAGGCCCATCGAGCAAACATTTAGCAAGGTATAAGAAGAGTCTAGGATAAATGAGAACACATTGATCATTGAACTGAGACGCTCAGTGCTGAATGAAAATATACTGAACAATGAAACAGCACACCAGGCAAGGAATGTGAACCCTGGGCAATGATGACACTTACTGACCAATGAATTATATCACAGATGAACTGAAGAACACAAAAAGTAATGAAAGAAAATGGACAGAGCATAGAAGGAGAACACTGAACAATAAATTGGATTATACTAATGAACTAAGGAACACCCTGAGCAATGAATGAGAACACACTGATCAATGACCGAAAACACTGAACTGAATATGTACAAACAAACACTGAATGGTCATGCTAAGGAACAAATAAGAAGACACTGAGCAATTAAAGGACTCTCTGTACAATGAATGAGAAGTCTACCTCCTACATATACAGTAAAGAAGTGGAGTGAGAAGGTTTTGTATATAAAGTAAGTTAAGAGAGAAGAACTCGGCTTGTCTCTGATCCATTGCTTGTGCATTAGAAAACCCCCTTAGCTAAGTTCAGTCAAGTGTGAAACCTGTGCTTGTGTTGCCCAAGTTGGAAAGTCCGCTGCTCACGGCGCTGTTCGTGCCAGAGGATTAACTGAGCCCTGCATGTGTTTGATGATACTGCAGCATAAACACCTTGCATAAGCACTGGCATAAATGACCATTGCCCATCGAATCACAGAATTTTTACAGTGCAGAAGGAAGCCATTTGGCTCATTGAGTCTACACTGGCTCTCTGAAAGAGTATGCTAATGAGCCCCTCTCCCCTGCCTTATCCTCGCAACTTTGCACATTATTTCTTTTTAGATTGCCATCCAATTCCTTCTTGAATACCTCGATCAAACCTGCCTCCACCACCCTCTCAGGAAGTTCATTCCAGACTCCAACCACCCTCTGGGTGAAAGAATTTCTCCTCACTTCAGTTTGACTCCTTTTGCCAATTATTTTTAATCTATGTTCTCTCATTCTTGATGCTCCCTTTTATGCTCTCGTTCTTGATGCTCCCTTGTGTAGGAACAGTTTCTCACTATTTATCCTGTGCATATCTCTCAGAATCTTGAATACCTCTATCAAGTTTCCTCTCAGCCTTCTTTTCTCCAAGGAAAAATTACCCAACCTCTCCAGTCTATCCTTATAGCTACAGTTCTTCATCTCTGGAATCATTCTTGTGAATCTCCTCTGTACTCTCTCCAATGCCTTCACATCCTTCCTCAAAATGGCACTCAGAACTGGATGCAGCACTCCAGATGATGCTTAACACGCCTTATACAAGTTCAACATGATCTCCTTACACTTGTACTCAATGTCCCTATTAATAAAGCCTAAGAGACGATATGCGTTATTAACTGCTCTCTCAACAAGCCATGCCATCTTCAGTGTACATATACACTGAGGACCCTGTGTTCCTGCACCTCCTTTAGAGTTTCTCTCTTTATTTTATACCGCCTCTCCATATTCTTCTTGCTAAAGTGAATCACCTCATTGAACTTTATCTGCCACTTGTCTGCCCAATCTAATGTCTATGTCCCTTTGAAGCTCAAGACTATCCTCATCATAGTTGACAATGTTTTCAATCTTCATATCATCTGCAAATTTTGAAATCACACCCTGACCATCACAGTCTAAGCCATTAATATGTAAGAGGAACAGCAAGGGTCCTAACACTGAGCACTGGGGAACTCCACTACAAACGTTCATCAAATCTGAAAACCATCTATTAGCCACCACTCTTTGCTTCCTGTCACTCAGTCAATTTTTTTATCCAAGTGCCTACTCTCCCTTTTATTCCATGAGCTAGAATTTTGCTCAGAAGTCTGCATCAAATGCCTTCTGAAAATCTCTATATACCACATCAACACCATTGTCCTTATCAACCTTCTCTGGATTTATTTGTCCTATCTTTCCCCTTCAAGGGAATATATCTTGAGACTGCCTGCAATACTTTTTCTTTGAAGGTGGCCCACTGTTCAGCCACCATCTTTTCTGCCAGGATTTGATTCCAACTCACATGACTCAGCTGCATTCTCATCCCACCAAAGTTGGCTTTCCCCCAATTAATTATCCCTGTTCTGGATTGTTCCTTGTCCTTTTCCATGGCTTACCTAAACTTTATGATACAATGGCCACCGTCCCCCAAACACTCTCCCATTAATAGTTGATCCACTCATTCCCCAGAACCAGGTCCAACTGTACCTTCCCTCTCATTGGACTGGAAACACACTGCTGCAGAAAATTATCTTGAACACACTTCAAGAAATCTCATCCCTCTTGTCCTATATTTGGCTAATTGAGGTTCCCCATTATAATTACTCTATACTTCTTGCACCTCTCTGTAATTTCTTTGCAGAATTGTTTCTCTACATCCCTTCCATTAATTGGTGATCTATAAACTACACTAATCAACGTTACTGCGCCTTTATCATTCCTTACCTCTAGCCAGAGAGATTCCGTCCCTGACCCCTCTGGGACATCCTCTCTCTCCGGTGCTGCAATGCCATCTTAAATCAGTGGTGCCATTCCACACACTTACCCCACTTTTCTTCCGTTCCTGTTTCTCCTAAATACCTTGTACCCAGGAATATTTAATGCCCAGTCCTGCCCTTCTTTGAGCCAAGTCTCTGTTATCGCAATAATATCATCATTCCATTTGTCAACCTGTGCCCGTAAGTTCACCAATCTTATTAACTACACTGTGTGCATTCACACACATGCACATTAATCCTGATTTAGGCTTTTTTTTTTTAAAAACTTTCCCCTTTGCTCTGACCCCATCTAATGACTTACTATAGCCTACTCTAGTTCCATCAGATTTTCCAAGTATTCTATCTACCTTGATACTACTCTCAGATATATCTTCATCATCAGTTAATACTTCTTTATTTCCCACTGCCAGTTTTGCTCCTCTGCACTCTGCATTTCCCCTTAGGTTCCCATCCCCCTGCCAATCTAGTTTAAACCCTCCCTGACAGCACTAGCAAACCTCCCCACAAGGACATCAGTCCCAGTCCTGGTAAGGTATAACCTGTCATTCTTGTACAGGTCCCACCTGACCCATAACCAGTCCCAATGCTTCAGAAATCTAAAGCCCTCCCTCCTACCATTTCTTCAGCCACATGTTGAATTGCTCAATCTTCCTATTCTTACACTCATTACCATGTGGCTCTGGGAGAAATTCTGAGATTACTGCTCTTCAGGTCCTGATTTTTAATTCCCTTCCTAACTCCCAAAAATGTGTTTTCAGGACCTCATCGTTTTTCCTACCTATGTCATTGGTCCCAATGTGGACCATGACCTCTGGCTGTTCACCCTCCTCCAAAAAGAATGTCCTGCAGCCGCTCTATGACATCCTTGATGCTGGCACCAGGGAAGCAACATATCATCCTGGAGCCACATCTACAGCCGCAGAAATGCCTGTCTGCTCTTCCAACTATGGAATCCTCTACCACTATAGCACTTCCACTCATCTTCCTCCCATCTTGTGCAGCTGAGCCACCCATGGTGCCACGAAATTGGCTCTTGCTACAGTCCTCTGAGGAACCATCTTGCTCACCAGTATCCAAAAATGGAAAAACAGCTACAGTGAGATAGCCTCAGTGATTCCTGCACTACCTGTTTCTCCCAGATACTCTGGTGGTCACCCAGTTCCTATCTGCCTGTGTACATTTTGGTTGTGGTGTGACCACCTCTCTATACGTGCTATCCATGTAACCTTCAGCCTCATGGACTGCAGCCACCACTCAAGTTCCGTAACCTGGAGCTCAAGTTTCTGCAGCTGGTGACACTTCTGCGGATATAGTTGTGAAGGGTACGACGTGCCTGCATGACCTCCCATATCCTGCAGGATACATATTCTACATGGCCGGGTTGCATATAGAGTGTTTACTACAGTAACATGCCCATGTGGGTGTCTAGATAGCGAGGGATTTCATTTCGATAGATCCTCGAAAATGAGTTATTCACACATTATGTTCAATGCAATGCAGGTGGCATGCCAACTTGGTGGAATGTCCTCTATCCATAGGAATCAGGGTCCTCCAGACCAGTGGTGAGAAGGCTGTGCAAGCAGTTAACCACAGAGGTCAATGACAGCAGCGCAACCCCAAGGACCTGGATGAAGTGTCAAGAAGTTCAATGACCTCACACAAATGGTCAAGGTCAATGAGTACATTCTTTAAAAGCCACATCCTACTAACTTTCCTCAGCCACTGCTTATTTCACTACACCTCATCACTCACCTGCAAAGAATTTCTGTAATTTAGGATTCATACTTCACATTCATATCCTTCACCTCACCCTGGCACATCTGGCAACCACAACCTCAACCCCACAGCTTGCACACACCACTAGCTATTCCTGCACCATGGGTAAGCCTGCAAAAACTTGTGCTCACTCTGCCTGCTTGTCTCTGGCAGGAGGGAATGAAATAGGGTTATCTTTCTTTGAATAGATAACCTAGGTGAACTCCCTTATAACAGTGGACTTCAAACAGCGAGCCATGCTGTTTCATTAAAGTGTGAACGGACAATAAAATGGATTGCAGTTTGAAACCAAACTGAGTGACTAACAGCAGCACTTTGCTCATCTGCTGTCCCTTGTGGCTGCAGGAGATAAGGAGATAGGGGAAATGACAAACAAACCTACCTCCAATATACAGCGGGGAGTTCAGGCTTAGAGTTGGTTGTTTTTGCAGCTTCCCCAGACTCCTGGGGATTCCTTTATCCACTACCAGACTCAGCGATTGGTTCATCATCATCAGCTCAACAGTATGGAACTGTCCATCATTGATTGTCTCCACACTGAACAGAGGAAGGGAAAAAAATAACCCAGAATGAAACATCCAATAGAAACAGCTGTAGGGGATTGACTGATGAGGAGGAAGAGGTAGATTGACCGAGCAACATCGCTACACAAAGATTATCTGGCCATTATCACATTACTGATTGTGGCAACTTGCTGTGTGCAAATTGGCTGCTGAGTTTCCCACATTATCACAGTGACTACACTTAAAAAATACTTCACTAGCTCTAAAGCGCTTTGGGATATCCTGAGGTTGGAAAAGGTGTCATATAAATATAAGCTCTTTCTTTCTTCCACTGTACATATTGGTCAGGATAGAGTGGGGGAACGGGAGATGCATGATAGCAGTGTGCTGTGTGTTTCTGCTCCTCCCTCATTTGCGATACTGCTTCATTTTACAAAGAGACATTGCTCGCTGTCAATAACGGCCTTTCAGTGGCTGCATGGCGAGACCTCAGAAAGGAATAATCCTGCCTGCTGGGTAGAGTCAGAATGAAAGGATTAAACCCCAGAGCTGGGAGCAGGACTACATTGTGAGCAGGTGACCGGTTCATGCTATCCCATTACTGCGAATGGCAGGACTTTCTCTCTTTGAAGTTAGATTGAGTTAAATATCAGATACGAGCACGAAATTTGCCAAAGGTCGGAAAACTTATATTAGTCCTTCAATAACAATTTTACAAGAAAGACTTCAAAGTACATTTCATCAGTTCAAGTTTCAACATCAAATGACAACAACTGAGGAATGAGAGACTGAAGCAACACATCCTCTCTGGGGTAGCTGAAAGCTTCTACATTATTGTACTATAGCGCCGTTATTTCCTTGTTGTCTCACTGCAATGCTATTCATGTAAAGTGATCTGATGCAGATGTCATACAATCAGTTGCAAGGAGCTCACCAAACTGAACAGCTCATGTCGAGATCTTTCATTCTGTTGGATGGTTTCATTTTATGAGTGGGTATTGACAGATGATTTGCCTACAGGTGAGTTGGCAATACAAGAATGCAAATGGCAGTGAAATGTTTAATGAGGTCTTACATGTGGCATTGGTCAAAGATTGTCCACCAGCAATCAATGCAGAAGGGCCGAGATTTACTGAGCTGGGGATTGAGCTCAGTTTTGCCTCTTCTGTGGTCCGACTCACTATGGCACTCATCATCTTTTGTTTGCACGAGGCAGTGTCATGGCTATCATTTTGGTTTTACTTTATTTCTTTGTTCAAACTGGGCAACTAGTCACTGTAGGCAGCCAGAATCCCACAAAATGCAAATGGATGGGCCCTGTTCTATGCCAAATGCAGCTCCTTTACAGCGAAATCGCAGACTCACAATTTCATTAGACTATCGAATGCAGGCAATGGAGAAAGTTAAGATAGATTTCATAAATCAGCACTCCCAGAGCAGAGTTTCACCTAAGCTTAGCACATATAAGGCTGTGCTGACCACCAACACAAAACTCCTGATGTATTTTCTATTGCACAAAGCAAGTGTAAATTCATAAAATCTACTTCTGAGTTAGACCACCACCAGAGAAGGGTAAACTGATAAAGGTACAGTACCCAGATGTTGTTACTGGGTTCCAGCCTTATGTTTCACCATCATAGATAAACTTTTTTCTCTACAGGATAGAATTCAGGGATTAAGGCTGTGTATTAAAATTAAATTAATTCATACAGGTTTAAAAAGGCCATTGGCGTTAAATACATGCATTAAAACCAGACAAGCCAATATGTTTAATTCACAACTGATAAAATGAGGAGCAATTATCTGAATGCTTCCAGCTCACGCCCATTAAACCCTGGTCCAATAACCAAAAAGGCTCCTTGAAAACAGCAGCTGAGATTCTTAACTCACGCCCCAAAGCAAGGGATAGTAGTGTGGGGTGGGTTGGGGGTGGCAAGGGAGGGAAAAGAGAGGTAGCCATCTTGTGAATACGGAGGAAGGCAGCATCATACTGCATGGAATGGATACACGGGCAGTTGAGTTTTAAGCAAAAAAGTGTAGATGTGGGACCTGCAACTAAAAGCAGAATTTGCAATTGTTCGCTTGCAATTTTTAGATGACACCAACAAAACAAGCAAAGTCAGGCCACAAAAGAGACAGGACACTTGACTTGATTATTTTCTTTCCCCATGCGAGTAGTGAGATTGAGTTACGTAAGTGGAATTTATTTTGAATGTTACGTTGCATGTTAATCACAAAAAAAATTTCTTTGGATGTGTTAATTGCTGGAAAAGCCCACAGTTTATTACGCATCTTTAGTTGCCTTTAAGTTTTCTTCTTCAACAGCTGTAGGCCTTGTGGTGAAAGGGCTCCCACAATACTATTAGGTAGAGTGTTCCAGGATTTTGTCCCATCAACAAGGAAGGAATGGTAATATACGTTCAAGTTAGGAAGGTGCGTGGGCAGGAGGGAAGTTTGAAGCTGATGGCGCATCCATGCATCTGCCGCCTTTGTTCTTACAGATGGTGGCAGTTGCAGGTTTAGGAGGTGCTGTCGAAGATGATTTACAAGGATGTTGCAGCTACGAGGAACAGAGGAGACTGAGGGGAGATTTGATTGAGATATACAAAATTGCGAGGGGCCTGGAAAGAGTGGATGGCAAGGGCCACTTTACTTTTGCAGAGAGGACAGTAACTAGGCAACATAGATTTAAAGTGATTGGTCGAAGGATTAGAGGGGAGATGAGGAAAATTATTTTCACCTAGGGGTCTGGAACTCACTGCCTGAAAGGGTGGCAGAAGCAGAAAACCACATCTCACTTAAAAAGTGACTGGATGTGCACTTGAAGTGGTGTAACCTGCAGGGATATGGACCAAATGTTGGAAAGTGGGATTAGGTTGGGTAACTCATTTTTTCGACTGGCGCAGACACGATGGGCCAAGTGGCCTCCTTCTGTGCAATAAACTTTCAAGATGCACAGACCCTTTACAGCTGTGACCAGTGCTGCTGGACATGAGAGACTAACAAAAGCAGACCCAAAACCTGCAACACCCAGAAAGGAGCAACACTCCTGGGCAGCTGGAGTTTTCTAACTTAAGACTTTGCTGTTTGACTACAGTGCTATTTATGTGCAGTGATCTTACACAGATGTGGGATGTAGAACAACAGGATAGGCAGCCAACTTAGCCAATATCAAAAAACAAGAAGCCTCAGATAAGTCAACATCTCTCTGTCAAAACCATCCATAAAAAATGGGTGTGCAATGGATTGTTTTAAATAGCCTCCTCCTTTTAACATGAGAATTCTTTCAGAAGATCCCCCTTCCTTGTTAATGCACATAATTCCAATTCCCACGGATAGCTTAAAGGTTCCACTGTCTTGTTTAGACGGAGTCCGTTTTAGGAACTAGTGATAAATCTCCCCCATTCTCAGACAGACGGAGACAGTGGCTTGGCACTGGATGAAGAGGAGTCAACCAATATTTTCTGTCTTTATTTCATGCCATTCACCCTGATATAATGACAGCCACAGACGCCAAACAGTGTATCCCACTCAGCTAAGCAGTTAAACCTGCTGCTTAAGCCTTTCATGTGACTGATTTTTCACAGAACATACAGCTAAATTAGATCAAACACCCAACCAAACTAATCATTGGCTTTGGATTAAATTAAAATAATTGTTTGCTTTCAAGCTGTGGTTTATGTTTGTGTCTTTCTGCTCTTCAGATACTGCCAGTAAGGTGAGTTTTTCAAATATTAAAGGGCACTATCTGTGGCTCCCAGTTACTTGCTGGCATAATGCACATGATAATTTACAGATAAGCTTCTGACTTCATATTTGCACCCTTGCTGAGCCACTATTTTCACCTCTGTAACATTGCCCGACTTCGCGCCTCTCTGTTTGTGTGCTGCTGAAACCCTCATTCGTGCCTCTGTTGCTTTTAGACTTGAGTTTTCCAATTACCTTCTGGCTTGAGTCCCACATTCTGCCCTCTGTTCACCCATGCTTGCTGACCTACATTGGCTCCTAGCCATGCAACGTCTTGATTGAAAAGTTCTTGTTCTTGTTTCCACATCCTTCCTTGGCCTCATCCCGCCCTATCTTTGTCATCTCCTCCAGGCCCAAAGCCCTCTGAGATAACTACACTCCTTTAATTTTGACCTCTTGGAACAAATCGCTCCACTGTTGGTAGCTGTGCCTTCAGTTGCCTATGTCCTAAGCTCTGAAATCCCCCCTAACACTTCTCTGCCTTTCTACTTGCTTTTCACCTATAAGACAATCTGCTTTGGACTGGGATGAGAAAAAACTTAAATCCCTTACTGTCCATAATCAGCGTGTTTTTGAAGAGGAGGATGTGTTTATTTCCTAACCCCTGAATGTATGGTCAATTTGAATAACCAGCAGCAGGTTTTTGTGGGTTTAAATAAAGAGGATTATTTATTCACTCATTTACGCCTAAAGTCTAACACTACGTCAGTCACTTGGCACTCAAACGCACAGTCGAGAAAAATACAGTTAATTACAATAGTGCACTCTTACAAGTCGAAAACAAAAGAATAGTTTGTAATTCACACATTTAGCTCATGTTAGGAGAAAGCATACATGGCAAGCCCAGTGAAGAAGGCATTTTCACTCCTGAAGGGCACTGCCAGTGGATGGAATAGCCAGACTTATATCTTAGGATTATTACAGAATTCCTTCAGAGATTTATTTTCAGCAGGTCACAGAGTCAGTTTTAATTGAAGACTTGTAGTCTTCTTACAAAGAGGTCAAGTTTCCATACTAATGGGCTTGAAAAAGAACAGGCTGGGAGATCCTATGACATTGCAGTCTCCAGTTTTAAGACATAGATGTTGCTGCCTTTGTTGCTGCTATTTCTTGCCATGTGGTTTGCAGATTGGTTTCTCCCTGGCTGTTGGGGCAGTTTTTATGAGGTGATCACATGATCAATGCTTCTATTATCAGGGCCAGAATTTTGCATCCAGCGGGCAGGCATGTGCCTGACCCAAACAGATGTAAAATTGTGCAAGGTGGTGTAGGGTGAGCGTCCCAACGTCATGGTGTACTTGTGCGATATTTCGCTCGGCGGGCATGCGTAAAAGTCGGAAGAGCGCCCGCTGACAAATAAGCTGGCAATTAAACTCATTAATGGCCCAATTGTAAATGATATTTCATGGCCCATCCAACCTTACAGTAGGCGGATGAGCTAGCCAGACGGGCTTTACACTTTTGACAAAACCTCATCCAAGGATGGAATGAAATCTCCGTTAGGATTTAAAATGAAAAGAAATATCTGGGGACTTTTTTTAAAATAAGGTACGCTTTCAGGTGCTTGATTGTGCTGCATGGGCATTTTTTGCAGCATTTTTGTGCTTTCTTTTATAATTTGGTTGTCTGCAGCTCCCTGAGACATCTATCTGCCTTCAGGGAGCTCAGTGGAAGCAATCACCAGTACCTGCAGTGGCATTGACGCCTGCCCTCTTCCCACACCCACCAGCAAGCTGAGCCTTTCTCAGGGCGCGTTTCATGCTGGCTGGCCGTTAATTGGTTAGCCAGCGTGAAATCACGGTCAAGGGATGGGTTCTTGCCTGCTCCCAGGCCAGTCGATCGCATGGGCCCGATGAGTGAAAAATTCCGACCCTGAAGTTTGAAGCCAATACCTAACAGAGGGAGAGTGATGGTGTCCATTCACACCTACTTTGAATTAACTGGTTTCTGCAGCTCTCTTTTGTCGAATATCAACCTTGAAGACAGTGGGTCTAGGACTCCATAGAGTTTGAGTTTTGGTTATGTCCACAGACAATAGGGGGTGTGAAACCATTCCACAAATGATTTCATCTTGGTATGTTCATTCAAGGGAGGGACTGCACCTATGATCATCCAATTAGGAACTTTCCAGAGACTTGAGGTAGTTTTGAGTTTATGCAGAAACTTCAAAAGTCACCGGCCCCTCACCAGCCATCTTAGCAGCCTTTTAACGCTCATTTTTAAAAGAAAAGACAATTGCAGAAAATTCCACAATGAAGACAGTGCATTACAAATATGTATGCCTTTACTGAGCATGACACATGCCTTAAAATCTACCGCTTTATTCAAGCTTATGGTCATGTAACCTAATAGTTCCTTATGTGGCTCAGTGCCATATTTTGTTTTATAATGCACCTGCGAAGTGCCTTGGGACATTTTACTGTTATAGGCACTATGGGTGGAATTTTACGACAGCAGGATTTTACAGTCCTGCCGAAGTCAATGGAGTTTAGAATGGCTCCCCGCATTTTACAGCCCTGTCCTGCCACGGCAAGGCCATAACATTCCAGCATATATAGATAAGGTGTTGCTGTATTGCAATAAGTAATAAAGCATTCATTCACAAAATCTCCATTTTGTGCTGTTAATTAATCTCAGCAGACAATATTTAGGGTGCAACAAAGTCATCCTTGGCTGTGCAGCCTTCCACAATTGACAAATATGTTGACCTTCACTGCTTCGACACCCACATGAAGGCTGAGGGAATGGAGAGCTGACAGGTCCTGTGGGACCATTCTCGGAGTCAGTGCCTTTGTGAGGGCTGCAATGGGGCAACACGTCCATGCTTGGTAAACTTCTTTCTCTTTCCCTCTATTGGTTTATCGGTGCACAATGTGATGATAAAAGTTGAGTCACTCTTGGGGGCCATCGCTTTTCATGCAGCATCACTGAGTCATTTTCAAGGAGCTCCATGGTGTCATTGTCATATGACATTGATGGGTCATTTTGAAGTGAAATCACTGAGTCACTATTGCGTGACAACACCATTGTGAAAATAATATATGACTCTTTTCCCTCATCAGAAAAAATTAGATTTGCCACTTTCCCACAAAGACACTGCCCCTTTAACAAATTTATGTTCTTCCATCAGTTAGACGTGCGTGCTCTTTTCATGTTGAAGTCAATATATCTCTTGACCTACTTTACACCTCAATGGCACTTTTCAATGCTGCAGCATTATTATGTGGCTCCACAATACTGTCACTTACCATTAATGTAGCATGTCCAGGTTATGTCAGCAGAGGATTAACTGTTCCCGCCACTGCCACAACATCAGGTTTCAGTCAAACATTGCGACCACACTAACTTAACTTATAGTCAGTTTACTGTGGAATTGTTTGCTAGAATTCTGCTTTTGATTAAGTTTTGTCAGAAACCTCCACTTTAAAATGAATAAACTGAATAAACTGATGGTGATTTAGACCGACACTAAGTGTGAATTTTAACCACTGAAAATAGCATGGTTTGGGCCAGGTGGAATGTTAAAATGTTAAAAATCTGAATCCCTGCCTAATCCACCTCGAACCTGCCCCCTTCTAGTTTTAACAGAGACAGGACAGGGTGGGGGCAACCAACCTGCTTCCAGTGGGTGTGTTGGCAATCTAAATATTATAATGACCTTGCACGCCTCAGCTGCACCACCATTTTAAAGTTTACCTAGGCTTGCCAAGTTTTCCAGGCCTCGTGAAACTTGGAGTGCAAAAGGGAGCAAGGACTGCTGGGTCAAAGAGATAAGGGTATTTCCATACACCTGCTAGGTCCAATATACATGCTTTACCAACCACCTGAGATTCAATATACACCCCCACCCCTTCTGATTTCCTCCTAACCTCGGCCTCCGATCTGCCCTGGTCCTCCAATCTCTCGGCCTCAGATGTGCCTCTGATAGTGCACTCCCCCAGCAATCTGGCTGACAGCTGCCAGAATAGAAAGATGAAAACATGGTAATCAGGCCCTGGGAGAAACCCTGGCCTCAAACCAGCCCCGCCCTACACACACCCACCCCCTCATCCCCCCACCCCACACATGCCATGTCTTAGAGTTTGTATCCAGCCCCAAGACTTACATTAATATAGCAACTTATTACAGCCCTCAAAAATACCTCAACATGCTTTACATACAATGAATTCCTTGTAGGTGATGAGGCTTTAGTTATGTAGGAAATTTGGTGCACAGCAAGATTCCACAAAGAGTGATTATACAAAAGACCTACTAATTTGCTTTTGGTGGTGTTGCTTGAGGGAACAATGTTGTCAGGATAATAACTCTTGTTTGAGTAGTGCCACGGAATCTTTAACTCTACCTGAACTTTCAGATCAGGTAAATCCCTTCCTATCTAAAGGATTACACCTCTGACAATGCAGCACTCCCTCACCATTATGGGGTGTGCACTTAAGTCAGCAGAGCGGGATTGAATCTCCAATATACTGACTCAGAGATGAGGGACTACTCACTGGTCACATTCAAATATTGGGGAGGGAGTGCTGCCTTTTTGTTAGTTCTGACTTTCAGATGAGACATTTCACCGGGGTCCCATTTTCCCTCTCAGGTGGTCATAAAAGATCCCATGACACTCTTTGAAGAAGAGCAATAAGTTGTCATTGATGTCCTGGCCTTTATTTGTCCCTCAACCAACACTTCTTAAAAAGAAAGGCAGATTATCTGGTCATTATCATATTGTGCAAAAATTGACAGGCACATTTCCTACATTGCAACAGTGACTACAATGAAAAAAAACACTTAATTGGCTGTAAAGCTCTCTCAGAGACATTCTAAAGCCATAAAAGGCACTATATAAATGCAAGTCTATCTTCAGTCTTTTTAAAAGGCCATGTCAAACCATATTTCAAGGGTCCACGCAATTTGTGATTTAAAATTTCAACAGGTAAACTTGCTGGGGTAAGTGCACTATGCAGGAAGACTAGCAGAGATTGGGTACATAACTCCCACTTCCTCAGCTCGCTGGCCAGGAAAGGGGAGTTATGTACCAAATGTACTATGTACAGAAAGTATTATGGATAAGAAGCATAACACCCCACCCATCCATTCAGCTGTCAGCGACTAGATAGATATCCACCAGAAGACCACCAAGCATCAAACACATTAAGTCACACCAAAGACCAAAAGAGCATCAATTACTGGTAAAACAGGCATTGGTACATACTAGACCCACAATTGCATAAGGAATTCCCTTCTTGTCCCTCCCTCCTGTTACAAACTGTGCCAAGCACTGACTCACATATGCTCAGGGGGAAATGGTCACACATCACCAGAACTGCAAGTAAAATAAACACATAGCAACTAACCCACCACAATGGGCAAATGTACCAGCCACCACTGACAGTCACTTCCAGCCACTGCTATCAAAACAATATGGCTTTCTTCTCTGTTGAGAAACAACCACATCTAAACAGAACCCACTGGAATTCTGGCAAATTAGTATTTCTTATAGTTAATCAGATATGCACCAATTTAAAACAGTTAACATTCCTGCTTAGATGCATCACCTCTCCATCCTAAATATAGAGGTTGCATTACAGGGTAATGGTATATCAGTCTAACATAGGAACATCTCAGCTCATTCCAGAGTAAGGGTATACCAGTTAACCTGGAACATCTCAGACCATGACACAGTAATGGTACACCAGCCTAACATAGAGCATCTCGGATCATTACCAAATAAGAGCACACCAGCCTAAACTGGAACATCTTGGATCATTACAGAGCAAGGGTAGAGCAGTATAACATAGAACACAGTAGTCAGTTACTTCGATCATCAAATTCTTCAAAGAATTGCTGTTGCCTTCGGCACTCTTTTAAAACTGGGGAGGCTCACCAAGAAGGCTCATTTCAAAGAGAGTCTTTCAATCCAGGCCCCTTCGTTAAAGACAGAGGGCCATATTTTCATGGAGTCTTCCTGACTCTACAGACCTTTAAAAATGGTGGGTAAGATGCAGATGTGAACTCCCACCCCTATTTCTGACAGATCCAATTCTTACTAGCACCTGGAAGGGATGAGGCTTGATTCATAGAGAAAGGAATCTCGAACTCAGAAGGGCCGATTGAACTTAGTACTGAGTTCAAACAGACCCCATTTTGGCTGTTGCTTGGGCCTTAACCCATAGTATAGGGGTCATGAATTGATGCAGTGGATGTAAATGCTCTTGAAGGGGGATAAGGTCTGTTTAAGTGTCATGATCCAAAGCTTTTTAAAATCTTCAGCTCTTTAAACATAAAAAAGAATCATACTTAAGCTGCAGATGAGCGTTTAAAACAATCCTGTACTGGACTGCTTTGATTGACAGGCCTTTTGGTAAAGGTGAGAAAATAAATTAGTATCTGGTCGTGGAGTTTCAATAGAGCTCCTTGTTGACATTGCCCCAAGGGCTATTATGAATGCTTTACTTGAGTTTCAAAAGCTACAACAATCTCAGCACGGGGTTCTCAATTCAGAGTTTGAATGATAGTTTAAGGAGGATTTTAAAGGATTAGCTGTCTGATGTGCAGTCTGAATAGAAATTTGTTTTTATAAAAGATTAACCACTTGAGGATACTTAACAACTTTGAATGGGTTTCGTGAATGGAAGTTTTTTTCACTCGAGTATGTATGAGTGAGAGCTGTATTTTGTTAGAAGTTTATTTTTTTCTTCGCCATGTGGCTCCTGAGGTCTGCTTATGGTGGATACTGGGTGAGTAGCTATTGAGGTGGGGTTTGAGGGGAAATAGAGGTGAGAGGGGCAGAAGTTGACATGAAGTAGGCATGCTGATTGGAGGTGGAGGGGGTGTGAGGGGTGAAGGCCACAGGGCCTAACAGCTTATAAAACAGCTAGGATGAAGTATCAGAGCATCAAGATGGGCCTTCTCACAAGCACACCTCAGCACTCACTTTATCTGCTCCCACACCCACCTAGGATTTGCTTCCAGGGTCAATGGGCTGACTCTATCCCAACAGGCCTCCCTGGAGCAAAAAATGGGTGTGACCAGTTAAGACTGAAGTTGGACTGCTGAGTTGAGAAATCCCCTGGCCTCGAGCTACCTGCCTCGGTGACAAAAATCCAGCCCAGAATCTAGATCAGCTCTTAATCTTGGACTCTAACAATTATTATTGACTTCAAGAACCTTTGGTCCCCATTAATGTTTCCATGGAATTGTTGAGTATTTTACTTTAAGCAAAAAGCTTGCTGCTTAAAGTAACAGCAGGACAGTTGGAGAACTCCTTGAACTGACAGCGCATAAGGTTTAACAACCATTAGATCCTGAAGTGATAAGAATTTATTTGAAGTTGACAGTATGCTGACAGATGGAGGGCACTGTCCCCGAACATACCACCTGAGAGAGGAGAACAATGCTTTGAGAATGCAACAGGGAGCAACATTTAGAGAGAATGGAAGATTGAATGGTATCAGAGGCTATGGAAAAGCTGAGGCAGTGCTAAGGGAATGAACAGAACACTGTAGGAGCCTGTTTGCTCCTGCAAGTAATTATTCAATGTAGCCTGTCATGTGCCATTCTCCAAGAATGTATGCAAACCTTTACTGAATTCAAAAACAACCTTTCATCAGGAAACTGGGTGCCCTAATTTAATGAAAAGCTTCTTGGATCAGCCTATTGGGAGCTATGTTTTAAGACCTATTCCCTAGCTTGAGGGAACCTGATGTCTGATTGCTTTTCTTACCAGTTCTAATTTAATTTGACTCAGGTATTTAAATCTTGCTCCATCTCTCTCACTGAGCTAACAAGATAACAGTGCGACATTTAATAAAAGGGTAACGCATTAACCAATGGAATTAATTTCAGCGGTGAGGGCTCTATGCACGTATGAAGGCATTAATCTTATGTTAATGAGATGTCACCGTGAGTGACGACCTCCTCCTTTATCAATATAACGTAATTAGAGCTCATGCTGCTTTTGTCCTGCTCTGAGCCCTTCTGGATGTGGACAATCTATAAAAGGCATCTGATCGGGGAGCAGATGGCTGTCATCGTGACATTTACAAATTGACAGATGAGGGCAGGTGTCCACCCAAACTGTCACCTTTGAGGCAGCTCCTGTATAATGAGCTCAAGTGTATGGTAATCAGTATTAATGGCATGCTTGTACAGTGTTATATAAAGTGGAGCTTTTACACATAAAATACTTCTATATATATATATAAAACAATTCTTTCAGTTTAACAGCTACAACTTGAAGACATTTTAAAGGCAAAATTTCTATGAAATTGGTGCTTAACCTCAAAACATGACATCCACACACTTAACCTGTTTAACTTCTCCAGGCTTTTTCTTCTGCCTGTGAGAATCCAATGGTACATTCTACACCATGGCTTGTTCTCAGACCCACTGCCTAGCATGGAGACTCCAGGTACAAATGTGTTGGGGCCAGCACCCCGCATTTACTGTCATGGAGCAGGCAGCTTTCAATCAAGACACATTCATAGATCGATGATCCACAGGCCCTACTATGCCTTCAGCTCATGGCATGTCCTGCCATTTGTACTTGGGGCTCAGGCAATGGAAAGAAGGCAATGGCAATGAAGCATAGCTTCACCCTGTCGAGTAAAAGGCACTTCAACTCTGAACAATTTTATGACTTAATCCTGCCAGCTAGAAGCTTCTTGAGAGTAATTCTGCCCTCGCCAGCCAAACTGCAACCTGAAGTCAACTTACATGAATTGGGCAGACAGTAACTCACCTGTACACAGTGGTAGGGGGATAGCTTGATGCATCATATATCAGCCGAACATGTCCCTGATAGAGTTCTAGAGCCAGCGGGTCATTGTCACCTTTGTACAGCAATAAACCGTTGTCTTTGTCAGTCGCAACCTAGCCACACAGGGACAATATTTAATTAGGTCTCCTGAAAAGTACACTTTGTTTTGCATCTCTGTCCCATTTTTTAGCCTGTTTATTGCTTTCCATTTTATGTGCTCTGCTTATCGCCTTCCCAATATCACATATCATTCCTGGAGAAAAGGACAGACAACAACCCTAGTTGTTGGTGGTGGTATCCAGCATTTAACCCATAGCCTACTGAACGGGGAATCTCCATAGAGGGAACTTAATTCAATACCTAATTCATACTGTAACTGACCTCAGAGTGGAGAGGTTACAGAGAATGTCTTACTCCACATTTATCCCATGGTGGGTCAAGGCAGAGGAAGTTTTGGTTTACATTTGGACCATGCCATATCAAGCAGGCGGTTCCTATTGCCAACAATGAATGTCCAGAGTGCTTAGTGAAAAATGTTTTATTCCCATTCTTTGGTGAGTAAAACACATACAAAAAAATGCCATAATGAATTCTAAACTGTCTATAGTTGGATACAATTTCTTGTTGCATCAACATCCCTCCCACCTTATCATCAGCCTGATTATCATCCAAATGGTCTGCAAGCTATTATTCCTATTACTGATGTCATTACAGCCATTCAGATGAACATGATGTCTAAAGGCTATGAAGCCAATAAATCAGTGTTGAGCATCTCTTACAATGAATCACAAAAGGGATGGGATCGCTACTTTACTGGGCACAGGCCTGAGGTATATACCACGCTATGTGCCCCTAATACATATAAGAAATTGGGGTCTTGAATAAACAGGTATTATCTTAGGCCTATACCAATTGGGGTTTAGAGGAATGAGAGGTGATCTTATTGAAACATATAAGCTCCTGAGGGGACTTGATAGGGTGGATACCGGGAGAACGTTTCCACTTGTTGGGGAGACTAAAACTAGGGGGTGTTGTTTAAAAATAAGAGGTCTCCCTTTTAAGATAGGGGTGAAGAGAAACTTTTTTCAACCCAAGGATTGTTGGTGTGTGGAATTCTCTTCCCCAGGAAGTAATGGAGGCTGGGTCTTTGAATTTATTCGAGGCAAAGTTAGACAGATTTTTGTTAGGCAATGGAGTCAAGGGTTATGGGGAGGCAGAAAGGAAAGTGGTGCTGAGACCACAACCAGATCAGCCGTGATCTCATTGAATGGTAGAGCAGGCTCGAGGAGCCAATGGCCTACTCCTGCTCCTGTGTTCCTATGTTCCTAAATTATTTAAATTAGAGGGCTAACACATAATGCAAAATTACGCACCCATTTGGAATGAATGTTTCAGGAGAAGCGTGTTGAGAGGGAACAGGATGGAATAATCCTGGCCAATGCTCTCCCGAATAAAGAAAAACACCATTACTTTGTGCTGTGCATTCCTGTAAGCCTCTAATATGATCAAGGTCTGGGGACTGTGAGCCTCATCAACTCACAAAACAAGACAGGACTTTATGGATAGTCAGCCCTCTATCATAGGCTGCTGGTGCCCAATATTCTTGCCCACCGATGTGATGCACGATTTACCAGAAAAACTGAATCTGTACAATGGAACATGGTTTGCTCATAAGAACATAAGCACGGCCAGCAACTCAGAATCCAGGAGCAACGTCTGGCAATCTACATCTAATCAGTACCTACATAGCTCTGGGACTTGAAGGTCAAACCATTGAAACCCCTACCTGAAGTGAGATATTTGCTTGTGGCCGGACCTGGGACGCAGACAGCACCACGTAAGAGTCCTTCCCAATGAAGTTGACAGTGACGAGTTTCTCACACCTCTGTCCCGCGAAGCCAGCCAAGCACTGGCAGACAGGTTCGCTGTGTACCTCGATGCACTGAGCACCATTTTGGCAGTCATAATTGTCGCAGGGACTGGTGCGGGGCAGGACCATAGGAGGGTGGATCTCACAGAACAGTCCGCTGCAGAAACAAAAAGGGTACACGCACCCCAGCATGAGTTGAAGTATAAATATGATGTTAATCAAAAGGAGCTAACTGGAGACAACAGCATTATTTTGAGATCAGTAATGAAGTTTTCTCAAAAATGTTCTATACAATGGAACCATTTAGACACAGATGCCAAGCAATAAGATGCTTGTTGTTCTGCACCTCGAGTGGTATGAATGTGGAAGGAGATAACTAGAGGTGTTCCACAGGCATCAATGCCGGGATGGTTACTGTTTACAATGTACAGGAGGTATGTCTAATTGTTTAAAGTCTGGTCCTTACAAATGGTGTCCTTGTATGTACAGAATTGAATAATGCTTTTGCATATAATGAGAGTATTGCTGTGACTAATCATAGGCTTGACTTCAGGCAAAAAAAAATTGTAAAGTGCTGCTTTTTTTTTGGAGGTGCTTAACACACATGTGGCTGAGTAATCGATCTGTTCTTCACAGTTATAGATCTTCATGAAAGACACTGACCTATGATGGAAAATGTGATATAAATTTAGACATATATGAAAAAATCTGGCAATGTTATCTATTGGCTCAGGCTGTGACCATGTAAACTCTACTTAGCACTTTGATTCCTCACTTCACACAAGAAAAGTCAGACATTATGCCAGCAAAATCAACAATTTGAAAGTAAATGAGAACAAACAATGCTGGTGAACGTTGAGCGTGGCCAACCATGATGCTTTTCACATGTACTGGTTGAAGTTTCTTTTTTTTCTCCCTTTATTCTTTCATAGGATGTAGTTGTCACGGGCAAGGCCAGCACTTATTGCCCATCCCTAATTGCTATAACCGAGGTGCTAGTTGGGCCATTTCAGACAACGGTTAAGAGTCAACCATGCTGTGGGTTTGGAGTCACATGTGGGACGGACCAGGTAAGGACAGCAGATTTCCTTCCCTAAAGGACAATCAAAAATGGTTTCGTGGTCTCCAATACTGAGACTAGCTTTATATTCCAGATTTTATTAAGTGAACTTAAAATCCACCAGCTGTTGTGGTGGGATTTGAAACTATGTCCCCAGAGCATTATTCTGGGCCTCTGGATTACTAGCCCAGTAACATTACCATTATGCCACCATAATACCATTTCAATCAATAGATGCTTGCAGTTTGGTATTATTTCCGGTATTCTTGATCGGAGGCTGGAATAACTGCTGCTGATTCTAAGATTTTATCAGAGGTACGAGTCTCCTTACTCTCTGGGTCAAGAATGAGCTACATTAAAGATCAGTGAATATATAAGGTGCTTTTAATGGCATGGAGCACTGGTGGAAAGTGATTCAACTCATGCTCCATCTACTCATATTGAACTGCTAAGCAGGGTCTACAAAATTTGCCAGCATGAGACAAAGACAGAAGAAGCACATCTGGACTGGTTCCTGATGGCTCTTGGTAACTGAAAATGGGGTTTGGTGGGGTGTGTGTTGGTGGTGGGGCGCAGGGTTTAGGATTTGTTCCTTTTCCTCTGCAAGTCAGACGAGAGCATTGCATAAAATAAATTTACAGAAAACAACAAAAGGAGCAAATTTTTGCCTAGAAAATAACTCAGTTGAGAAAAAGCATTAGAAAGAGGGAGATCTGGGAGGTCCCACATGCAATCCCAAATCTGTATTAATCTAGTGAGATGGACCATTCAAGATGTCCTTGTCATTCCTCAGGCCTGCTTTTGATGCTCTTCCCATTCACATTCTTGTCAATGGTCAATGTCAAGGCCCCTGTCCCCATGGAGCACAACCTTCTGAGGGAAATGCTTCTGTTTATGTCCTGGAAACAGTACCTTTTGGGAAACAAGGCAAACACACACATATACATACGCACACATGCAGGCACACATACATATATATTTACACAACACACAAACACACACCTACACATATTACAGACTCCAGAAATAGACTAATAAAGGATTGACGGTTGTAGTTACGATTGCCAAGGACAGAAACCTGAACATTATAATTTCTCTGACAAGAATTCAGTTGGATCGAGGACTTCAGAAAAAAAAATTAAATATAACAGAAAGCTAATATAGCTTGAAGCCCAATTTTGCTCTCTCCCAACAGAAAAACTCTTTGCTTACCCGAAGCCAGTGGGGCAGACACATGTGTAACCATTAACAGCATCAACACACTGTGCGCCATGCCGACACTTATTTTCCATGCAGTCATCATAGTTAGTTTGGCAGTTTTCACCAGTATAGCCAGTCAAGCACTCACATCTGTTGGAAATGGGAAAGATTGGAGAAATTCACTGCCAACAAAGTGAAATGACACCACATGCTGCAACGAGTGCACTCTGAACTAATTTATTCTTTCATGGGATAATGGACATCTGGCAAGGCCAGCATTTGTTGCCCATACCTAATTGCACTTGAAATGAGTGGCTGGCCAGGCCATTTCAGAGGGCAGTTAAGAGTCAACCAGATTACTGTGGGTCTGAATTCACATGTAGGCCGGACCAGGTAAGGATGACAGATTTCCTTCCCTAAAGGGCATTCATGAACCATATTTTTTTTATGACAATGATAGTTTTATGGTCTCCATTACTGAGGCTAGCTTTCAATTTCAGATTTATTAATTAAATTTAAATTCCACTAGCTGCTGTGGTGGGATTTGAACCCATGTCTCCAGAGAATTAACCTGGGCCTCTAGATCACTAGTCTAGTGACATTACCACTGTGCCACCATCTCCCCAACTTCTAATCAAATTGTCCTCAAATTGAAGGCCTCTGTGGGGACACTGAGAAGAAACAGGATCAGAGTCAGCTCCAAAGCAAATAACTTCCCAACGTTCACTGTCTAGGCCCATACAAGAAGAATGGCCATTTGGGTGAGGTGCTGGAGGGCTGGCAGCACCTGCTGAACCAAAGCCCAGCAAGGTGGTTCCCATGGGGCGAGATGGGCAACTGGGAGGGAAATCATCTTAGGCTGCTCTCCCATGCTTTTGTGTGACTCAGAAAAAAGCAGAATTGACTGATACCTGTAAACAAGGAAGGGAAGAGAGGAAACTGGAGAAAAGTCACACACTGGAGGGCCAGAATATAGCACCAGAGAACTAGAACATTAGTTTGATCCCTCACTAACCTGACTTCCAATTCTTAGCCAATTCCCAAGCAGGAGGATTGTGTTCTCTGGGGTAGAGGAGGGAGGAGATTTGATGGGAAGGCTTCATTGAACTCCTTTTATGTACCTCTTGACAGATGGCAATGTCCTGGCTACAGAGCTCATGGCTTGACACCTGAGTTGGAAAAACACACAGTGCAGGGGTTGGGGCAAGCTGGAGGGAGGACCATCACAGGACAATAAATTGGGTGGTGGGGAAGGGAATGTGTCCTCTTAATTTGAAAAACATTGGGGATGGAATTAGAAAAAATGGCTGGGATGCAGAGAATTGCCTTAGCTGTCCATTTTACCACACAGTCGAAATTCAATTCTGTTCAAGTCCATGGTGCGTATAACAGGCCACAGATCAGATACCACCAAACTTTCACCCCATTCAGGTGCAATTTCACATCCATTGATGTTACAACATTCCGTAATCACATTGGCAATCATAAAAATGATGGTGCAGTGGCACACAGTACCAAAGCAAGTTCCTAATCTCAGTCATGGCAACATGCAGAGTAGAGAAAGGATACTTTCTTAAGCAGAGAGAAGGAAAATCAAAGAGAAGGACGTCTTTGGCTGCTCTGCAAGAGTGAGTGTGTGAGTGTGTGTGTAAAGTTTGTAAGCAAGTCTCTCTCTGAATCCATGGAAGCATGTGCATGTAATCCAGTCTGACACTCCAGTGCAGAACTGACTGAGGTATCAGAAGTGCTCTATTTTTGGTGGAGATATTGAACTGAGGTCATGCCTGCCAGCTCAAGATCCCATGGCAATCTAAAGAACAGGGAAGTTTTCTCATGCCCTGGCCAACTTCTATCCCTCAAACACCACCACTGTAACACAGATTCCCTAGGCCTTCATCTATTTTCTTACTCATGGGATCTTGCATTTGACAAATTGGCTGCTATGTTTGCCTACACTTCAAAAGTACTTCGTTGGCAGTGAAACACTTTGGCATGTCTTGTTGACGGACGTTACATAAATACAAGTTCTTTAGTCAGGCTGGAAAAGAAAGTAGGAGATGGGAAAAAATAAAGAAGATATTTAATTTATTTAAGCTTTATTAAATTGATGAAATGATTCATATGACCCAAACACTTCTAAAGAATGATAAAAACCCTGTACTCACTTGTATTTCCTATCCTTTGAGATACATTTGGAGCCATGCTGGCAGGGGTTAAGGTTTGGGATACAGTAATCCACAACCTCTTCACATAGTTCACCTATGGAGAAAGAAGTAGCAGGTCACCAGAGATATTTTGGCTTCATGGGCCAGAATTTGCTGCGAAACAACAGCACGTTTAATGTGCAGGCTATTATTAGTATATAAATTATACAGCAATTTCTAGTGAGGGAGTATATGCTGTAAATTGTGAATCACCATCAGTTGCTCGACGATTTGCATTGCTCCACCATTAGCTGCGTGAACACAACATTTCGCCCTCAGCGTCCCTCTGCATTTCAAGAAATTGCTGCATTTCCACAATAATTGGTAATTAAATATCATAGAAAGTTAGCACTGGTACTTCACAGCCTTGGGATGATTTTAATGATGAAGCTTATGTACTTGCAGCGCCACTTAAGTAATCTCTGTCAATAACTCAAGCTTGCCAATTTTGAAAAGTCAGCAGCTAAGAAGCCCTTTGGCCTCTTTCCCACTGACATACCACTTATCATTTCTTTGTTTGATTTATTTTTCAAAATTAATCAGGGAGCAGGACAAGGATTACATCAGGGCAAGATCATGACTTAATATTTCCTTTTTTACTGATAAGATCTCACTGCAAAGTCAAGTAACTTCATTAGATACTAAGTCTCCACAGTGTAAAACAAGCAAAGTGGGGAAGTTTTTAAAAAGTGTTTGAGTATTTGATTAACATTTTAGAAATTGCCAGACAGTCATTGAAAAAGAAAACAACTGGATTGCCTGACACAAAAAAAAAAACACAGAAGGTAGTCACCTATCCCTTACTAATCAACTCTATCTTCCCGCTTCTTTACCGCAAGTGTATTCTAGACAGCACTGGTGTGCAGCAGGCACTGAACACAAACTAGCTCAATGGAGTATCAGCTTGGCTCAGTTGGTAGTGCTCAAAATCAGACAGGCATGGATTCAAGTAAAATTCTAGGACTTAAACCCATTTTCTGTTGTACTCCTGTGTACTAACTATTAGAGCATTACACTGGAAATTCTTCTTGGGTTTTAGCACAAAATGGGTAGTGTTGTATTGGCTGCCTGTTCAATTCCCCACCCGACTGAAATTTTCTGGCCCCGTTAGCGTCATGGTGAGCTGGGGGGTACAATGTGGCGAGAGGGAAAAAATTGGTTTTATGCCGTCTTGAGGCCAGTTTGTGATCGTCTGCTCCACCTGTCAATAGCGGGCTGCGTTTCCTGCCACCACATGTTGGGAATTCCATTTTAATACATTTGCATCTCATTATAAGCCCTGCCCACTGGAATCACCCCCCACCACCCACGGCAAATTTACTGCCCACAATGGCGTGACTTCAGAACGGCATGCCTCACGACTGCCTTTAAAAGGCATGCACTTGGCGACCTGAGCTTCGATGGAAACTCAGAGGTGAGTGCACACAACATTGAACAGTGCTCGCAAGCATCACCCACAGGACATCAATGAAGATGCGCCGCAAATTTGCGGGGAGCACAGGCAAGTCACTTGTTCCCAGCTGGCTTTCAATGTGGTGCCGAGACAAGGGCTCCAGTGCAGGTCAGGCTGGAGGTGGGGTGGGGGCAGTGGTTGGGGGCATGGCAGTACAGACTGAAGGAAATACTCAAGCACATGCTGGTGGGGGTGGGGGGTGGAGATGGGGGTGAGGGAAGTGGCCACACACTTGAAAAAGCTTGCCAAAAGTGAGCATTCTTCCGCAGCTGAGACTATTCAGCTGCAGCTTCATTAACATGCTTGGAGTCGGGCATCTGAAGCTTTCCTACCCACTGAAGCAACTCAAAAGCACGGAGATGCCACCAAATGCTCCAGAGCTTTTTACCTCTCGGGCGCAAACTGTAAACGAATGTGCTTTTAGGGGGCTGCAGAGCAATTGGCTGACTGGATGTCATGAAGAGATTATAATGTTGTTGGAAATTACTTTCAAAAATAGAGTTCTAGTGTGATCTGTGTCTGTGTGTGTCTTATTGGATTAAAGGCAGCTAGTCTAGCTGCTTTGATGTATAGTAGTTTTGAGATGCTAATTAGGTAAAAGTAAAGAGGGTAGAAGGTAAAGTGTAAATTTGCATTTGTTAAAAGACTGCGGGTGAAATCTTATACTTAGCTAGAAGATGCCAAGCAATGTTTTTTTTTCCCCAGCTTACAAATAAAATTGGTAGGATGAAAGGATATTATTGTTAGAAGTGGTAAAGTTAAAAGCCTAGTGATACAATGGGAAATTTACATTCAAAGAGAAAGATATATATAATGGAGAAAGGAGATTGTGTGTAAGGTAGAGGCGTTTTAAGATCCAACAAGTGTGAGAAGCCCCCAGCCTGTAAGCCTCAAGCTGCTGTCTGCAAAGACCCAGGGCTGAAAGAAACTCACTTTGAATGTGACTGTCCAGGGTATACTTTGCCAGGTGTCTGTTTAAATCTATGAGATTCACTGTTGCCTTAACTGGGGTGTAACTGAGAGCATTTGTGTAGTTATTATAGTAGAAATTTTGTAGACACATATGTATGTGTTTACAATCTTTCTTGTATTAATAAATGTTCAATTTAGTTTTATAACTATGATAGTTGTTTAAAGTTTCCCTCTGGGATTTGAACAACTTAGCCTTTACCATTGGTTGCATCATAATACTGGGCAAGTTGTAGATTCCCCTTGTGAAAGGTGGCCATGGTGCAGTCACGGGTAGAGGTGCTCACAGCCTCTTGCAATGTCTTTATTAACGTTTGGACTAGTATCCACTTTGGTTCAAACTAATAGTGTAGCCTTGCAGTGTGGGTTAGGAGAATGCCTGCACCTGAGCTGAGAGCACAGCATGCAGTCCAATGGCTGAAACTGCCACCAATTGGTCGTGGAGTGGGGTGGAGGTGGGTGGGGTTTCAGACAGCCAATGAGCACACGACACACCGGCCATCCAAGTGGTGGCCAGCACTCTCGGGTATGCGTGAAGGGCCTTCAGACTTAACCAAGACAAGTTCTTAGCGCACCTATGCTAATCCACACATCTCTCTCTCTTTAATCCTGCAGGAGGAGAGCCTCAGCATCATGCAGCCTGGTGACTTAGCGGTATACCTCACGGCGTACAGAGGTTAGAGAAGACGACAACGACAGTGGTGGAGGTTCCTGGCTCAGGATGAAGGGGCGGCAGGGCCTGCTGCGCACACAGCTGAAGATCCACAGTGAGCCGTTGCTCGTATGTGCCTCACTAGAACCAGGGTCTATAGACAGCACTTGTCATTCCTACAGATTTCCGAGAACCAGTGGCGCCGAAGACCGTGCATGTCAAGGGAACTGGTCAGTCACGTATACCACCTGCTGCAGGATTTGGCACCATGGAGATATGGAGAGCATCCACTGCCAGTGGCCATGAAAGTGACCACTGCGCTCAATTTTTACGCCAGTGGCTCCTTCCAGGGCTCCACATGTGACCTGTGCGGGATCTCGCAAGCCTCCATGCACAAGTGAATCCAGGAGAGATCATGGATGCCATCTTCACGAAGGCACAGAACTTTGCGCATTTCGACCTGGATCAGGCAAGCCAGGAAGCAAGAGTGCTGGAATTTACGCAGGTCTCTGGTTTTCCACAGGTGCAGGGTGCCTTTGGCTGCACTCACATAATGCTGAGATCTCCATGGCACCAAGCAGTCAACTACATCAACCACAAGGGGTTCCACTTGCTGAATGTTCAGCTGGTGTGCGGCCACCACAAATGCATCTTGCAGTTATGCGCACAATTCCCAGAGAGCACCATGACTCCTGCAACCTTAGCAGCTCTCAGACCCCTGACATCTTCCAGGGTCCAGTGAGGCTGCAAGGTTGGCTCCTCAGGGACATGTCCTACCCACAGAGGACATAGCTGATGATGCCCTTGCAGCAGCTTCAGACTGTGGGAGAGCGATGGTATAATGAGGCTCATGCTGCGACCTGGACTTTGGTGGAGCAAACAATAGGCATTTTGAAAATGAGATCCTGGTGCCTCAACAGATCTGGTGGAGCACTGTAATACAGTCCCCAGAGGGTGTTGTGCATCATTGTCACTTGCTGCATGCTCCACAAACTGGTGCTGCAATGGGGGGAGGACATGGCTGGGGAGGAGATGGAGGACAGCACGTCTCTTCCGATGAAGTGGACATCAAAGGCGAGGACGCCAGTGATGAAGCCATCTCACTAGCCAGATGAGGCAGGCGTGCTCGGGAAGCCCTCATAGCCGCAAGATCCATGGAGGATGATGACGAGATGCAGTGAGGACAGTCCTGACATCCTCATCTTGCATCTGTGAATGTTTGATTCCTGTGTGGCTGATGGCAGTGCACATAACCTTAGTGCTCAAGCTCATGTCATGGAAACACAGAGGAGGCCCTAATAGTCGCTTGGTTCCAGGAGGATGATGATGACATGCAGTGAGGACACTCCATAGATCTTCACATAGCCTCTGTGAATGCCTGACTCCTGTCTGGCTGAGGGCACCTTGCTTGCACTCTGTGATCAAGATCATATCATGGAGACCCAGCCATGTATCTTTAAATGCACCGAATCCTTTGTCAGCCTTCGGCACCTGACCCCTTCAGGAGCACATCGTCACCGATCACAGATGTTGACAAGATCGGGGGGCCAGTCCCACCTCAAAGGTGCTGAGAGCACACAGGGAGAATGACGAAGCTCTATGACGTCTGCCCGCGACATTCTGACAGCAATGACGAGCACCATTGAGGTGCAGGCATCAGTAACGTGTCCAAATGAGTGCGAAGCTGGACCATCACTTGCCAAGGGCATCAAGATTACACAAAGCATGGGGAAGGGGCCCTGGGCTGAGACACCTGCCTATATCTTGTGCAGCAACCAAGGTTTCACATCTGAGGAACACGAATACTACTCATTATAACAAGCAGCTATAAGCAAGGAGACATTCTTGGGATTTTATACAATAGTGAACATTATGTACAAGTGATTAACAACTGTCTCCAGGCTGTGTAACTACAACTTCTTAACCTTCCTAACCCTGCCACTATGTCTTGGTGATTTCCCCCGACATCAACAGCGAAGGTGGAGGCAGCCTGCTGACTGCTACGCCTTGTCTGTGATGACCTTGGCAGGTGTCCTCTGGAGGGTCGAGACTTGGAGGGACCCGGCTTGTTTTCAGGGTCCTGCTGTGCTGCAGTGGCACCGGCACCCTGCTCAGCCTGTGAAACTGGTGCTGCTGGGGTCACAGGAAGAGGGGATTTGGATGGGCCGGACAGTCCCGGAGTCACCTGGATGGATGGCCCTGGGGTGTGCGCCTGCTGATCCTCCTTCCTATGGGTGCCTGTGGGCCCCTGGCTGATTCCTTGAGGAGAAGGAGAAGTGAGAGTGAGATTGAGCTGCCCCACTCCCCTCTCACGTTTATGCCATCGGAGCCAACTATAACATCAGTGATGGAGTTCAGCCCCTGCAATAGTGCAGCAGTGAAGTGCTGGAGCAAGGTCTCCATGGCAACCATCATTCTGCCAGAGTTGACCTCAGTGCAATGGCATGCTGGTGCTATCACCTCCATTGTGCCTTGCAATCTGTGGGGAGTGCAGCGGAAATCCCTTCCTCATGTTCCCGAGCCTGCCTTTGCAGCTCCAGAAACTGAGGTGTGACCGAGACCAGAGGCTCCTAATCTGACTGGGTCTCAGCAGATTTCTAGGCTCCAGCAGTCCTCCGAGTGCCAGAAACCTGACAAGTTCCTGCTGCCACCTGCTGTGTATCAGACAGTGCGACGTGCTCACCAGACTGTGACCCTGAGGCTACTCTAGAACCAGGTCCCACCAAGGTGTGTGTGTCTCTGCGCTGGTGAGCGCTGTGACGGGACTTCAATTGGCGGGTCATCAGATTCTTCTTCTAAGGTGCCTACGAGGTTTCAGTCGAGACTTGGGCTCATGGACCCCCTCAGCTGCTTCCCAGATGTGCCTGCGAAAGCAAGGAGAGATAATTAGTGCATGGCAGGTGACTGTGGAACAGGGGAACTGACTCACAGTATGATTGTCTGATGGATGTTGCACTGCTGGATCCTCACTTGGTTAAGCCCCGCCAACCTCACCATCAGCACAGGAATGGTCCAGATTGTCACTGGCCAGCTGGATGACTCTATTTTCAAAATCTGTGAGGACCTTGATATCAGGCATTCCTCCACCAGTCTGCGAACTCTCCCTTTTTTGTGTGCTAGTTACTCCTGCATGAACAGAGATGGAAAGAGAGTAAGCAGGATGCCTGCCAGGCCAGATGAGAAGGATGCCTGGCATGTATGGGTGGTGAGTGGTGCCATGGATATGATGAGGACATGATTCGCATGGCAAATGGTTTGTATGAGAGAGTGAATAGTGATGTCCCTTGAACTGACAGTGAATAAGATCCCTGTGGATGTGTGATGGGTTTGTGAATGTGTGAGTTGAGACTGATGAGAAGAGTGACTTAACCTGGTGGAATGGAGGTCATCATTTATCCTCTTTTGGCACTGGGTGGCCGCCCTGTTTTGCAGGGTGTTGGCGCAGACCATCACTGCTTCTGCCTCCCATGCTGGATTGGTGATTTTGCTGGTCTTCGCCCAGAGTGAGGGTAGAGGACTTTGTGACGTGCCTCCACTGCATCCAGTGGTGCCCGAGGGAGGTGTTGCTAAATTTGGGGACAGCATGTTTCCTCCTTTTGGCAGCCATGAATTTTCAGCAGCTTCCGTTGCCTTAGAGATTTCTAGATCTGTGCAGGGGAACCCTTTATGTATGGTGCCCAGATTACTGAAGGCCTGAAGTGACAGCAGGCGAGTGAATCAGAGGCTGCCCCACCAGCGATCTGTTGTGTTTCCCGGGAATGCATTATTACTGAGGCTGGGAATGGGATGATATGGTATGAAAACCCACCCTTGTGGCTGGCGGGCATGTCCTTTTTCCTGCCCGTTACCACACTGCCCAAATTTGGGAAAATTCTGCCCTCAGTTTTGTTGGCTTCAAATATCGGGTGGGGCATGTAATAGGCCCATTCTTGCATGATGGCCCAAGGCAATTTGCTACTTGCCTGTCTTTCTGGTGAGACATTATGAGGCTCTGTTTGCCTGTAAAAGTGAATAAAAATGATCTGATGACACTATATGGAGAAAAATAGCTTTCCCCCTTCAATCAACATCTATTAAACACTGAGTAACTGGTTATTTATCTCACCTGCTGTATGTGATACTTTGCTATTAGCAAATTGGCTGCTGTGATTGATGCCATAACAACAATGACTACACTTCAAAACCAATCATGTGAAGTGCTTTAAGAAATCCTAAAAGATATGATATTGGCACTATGCAAATACAAGCCCTTACTTTCAATATCAATAGTCTGTACCAGAAATAAGCAAAACTTCTAGCAAATGTTCAAGGACAGGTGACTTAGCTTTCATTAATGTTCCAAGGATACACCACAGGATCTGCGGCTCACTCACTGCATTATGTAATGGTGATCTGCCGAAGGGCAGATCTTCTGCTCATTTTTACAGGCCTCGCTGCCTTGCGTTTTCCTCTCCAGTTGCTCATCAGAGCCTCTTATTTTCAATTTCAATGAACAATGTGCGATTTGACAATGGAAAAATACATAAGGAGGTTTCCCGTTACCTTCCTCATGTGTTCTCTTCCCAAAGAATCCTCTGTCTGTAAACAGCCGTTGTCCCTCGAGGTTCTAGCTCTTCCACCAACACCACCAAAAAGTCACTGGTTCCACTACTGGCCATGGTCCGTAAGTCTTATTTGGGTCTGGGTCAGCTTGCAAAAGGGCAGGGACAACCACCTGCTGAGGTCCCAAAAGATCCTGCTACACCAACTCCCAGTATTATAATTATTTAAGAATGACCTCATTCATTTTGAGGTTAAAGGTATCTATGTGCACACATTGGGAAGGGTGGTCTGAACTAGGGGCAATACTCATCAAGACAAATTAATGGCAATTTTGTGTTTTAACTAGAATAGAACTGTGCCAGTTCAGAATTGAAAGCATCCCTAGAAAATCAAGCACAGGCACAAATGCAGGGTTGCAGAGTAATTATTTTAATATCCATGTCTCCATGAAAAGAGCCAATATTTGGAGGCTTTGGACTCCTTATCATGGAATGTACATCAGTTTACCCAAGGGAGGGCTTTTTGTGCCTGTGCGTTCACAGTGATAAGACTCCCTGTGGAGTTTGGGTTGTGTCTGATCTGGTTAGAATTAGGTAAACCCCAATCATTTGATCTCTGATTTTAATCCATTTTATAGACTCCATCCCTTGTGGTTTAGATTGGAGATAATCCTTGCCTGAGAACCACATGCCATCTCTCAAGGATGAAAAGGATATGCACATGTGGGGTGCATTGTGAAAGCTTAGAAATCACAGAACACTCTGGAGACAATTTTAAAGAGTGCCTTGAAACACCCCGTGTTTTCTTTGTGAACGTGCATTTTATTACAGCCTTTTCTTAATTATCTTTTGATGCCTTTTCTACAAGGTACAGATATCAGCTTAGGGCTTAGTAGAAAGTTTGCACAATTGGCCAACAGGGGAGTGCAATTTCTGCCCTAATGGGGGCTTAGTTGGATGGGAGGCCTGGCATTGCCCAGGTAAGTGCCTGACTGAAGTGTAATAGCATTGGGCTTCCTAGAGAAAAGTGAAATGGGGCTCCCGCCAGTTCTCCAACCGGTTGCCCATAGTCAATCCCAATCTCAGAATCTTGCTAAGTTCATGTTCTATGGCATCATCCTTATCCTAGTATCTTTCCTATATGGCTACTCTTCATGTGTTGGCCTAGATGGAGAGTTTCTGCAGCCTATTTAAATACAAGGGACATCAAAACTAAGGCTGCTCCCACTTCTGTTCTCATCTGAAGCCCACGTATGCAACATTTAAACAAGCGACACTCAATAGGAACCCAGAGCTAGGAACGTGGCTGAGACTCCCCATTCCCAAGCTCAGGGCTATTGAGATCAACCTATCCTGGGAGCTTCTGGTTTGTGTGGCTTCGTATTGCACGGATGGATGCTGGAGGACAATAGACCTTTAAACGGGTAACAGTCCCATTTGCTGTAGACCCTTTCCTGAGTTTCAGTACAATCAATACCTGTGTAGTTGGGTGGACAGAGGCAGGCGTAGTTATTGATTCCATCGACACACGTGGAGTTATTTTCACAGTCATTATCCTCGCAGTCATCAGGGTTTACCTCACAGACCTGTCCCTCAAAGCCTGCAGGACATAGGCACCTGGAACAAAAAGAATTTTAAAATATGTAAAAAATTAAGGTTTTATTAAATAAGTTCCGAGTAGCAATAAGAAATGGAATGGGGAACCTGTGAGGATGTGATTATAAATATCCTTATCACCTTGTCCTTCACCTTTTCTCACTCTATAAACTTCACATTCTTTCTCCAATTGGCCAAATGAACCAAATACTGTTACAGGTAAGATACTCATCTCTTCATCTTGGATTTGGATTTGAGTTTAGACCAGAGGCAGGAGACAAAGGTCTCCAAGTGAGGATTTCAGGTTTAGCCTTGAAATGTTTTGAGGTTCAGCACCAATGGTCAAGCTACACTGGGCCTCCACAAACAGGAGTTAAATTTTACTGCTCAATATCTAATCATACAATAGCATAACTTGGGGCATAATAATTGAACTTCCTTGTATTATAAGCTGGTTACTGTAAACATACATGGTCAGATATTTTCTTAAGGCACTCAGCCCTCAGCTGCCCCTCTCAGTAGAAACACCCAATCAAATCAGCAACTGTGTTCTCCTCTTTCTCTCTGGATAATTGGAGGACTTCATCTCCAATCCCACCCTCTCTGGAAAATAGCTCATAGGGTTGCAATTCAAGTATTCACCACCACCCCCCCCCCCACCCCACCCCAACCCCAGTTGAGACACCTGACAACTTACTCCTGCTGTTTCCAAAATGAATAGGGCTTTCCCAACTGAATAAGCATAGCTTGTTCCCAGGCAAGGCATAACAAGGCCTCACTGCTTTATCAGAAGGAAGACAGATTATTCTGCCTAGCTTTAATAGATACCTCTTCAGTTAGGCGCAAAGCAGAGCTCCTTCTTCACTGCCCCATGTTCAAGATATAACATGAGTTAGGTGCAGAGTAAAGATTTATATGTTCTGGCTACTCAGGGTGTGTCGCTTCTACTTTGCACAAAAGTCAACCCACAGAATCTGAGTGAGAGCCTACCATTGCCAATCTAGTGTCGGTATGTGCTGAACTATGGGTAGCTTACACTCATTAAGATTTGGGTTGAGGTTTTATAAATGCAATTTATATGGAGTCCTTACAGCTCTCCAGGAGAGGAATTAAATTCCCAGGGAAGAAATAGAGTGTGTGCTAAATCATTCTATCTTCTAGTCACTCTACACTTTAAAGCTAAGACCTACTCTCCTAATAAAAAAAGAATGACTGAAAAATCCAAAACTTCAAGAGCAGAATAAGTTTACATTTATAGGAAACAAAAACAGAATTACCTGGAAAAACTCAGCAGGTCTGGCAGCATCGGTGGAGAAGAAAAGAGTTGACGTTTCGCGTCCTCATAACCCTTCAACAGAACTGAGTGAATATTAGGAGAGGGGTGAAATAAGAGCTGGTTTTAGGTGGGGGAGATGGAGGGGGGGGGGGGGTGGTGGGTGCGGTGGGAGACAAATGGGGTTTGGGGGGTGTGGTTGTAGGGACAAGCAAGCAGTGATAGGAGCAGATAATCAAAAGATGTCACAGACAGAAGAACAAAGAGGTGTTGAAGGTGGTGATATTATCTAAACAAATGTGCTAATTAAGAATGGATGGCAGGGCACTCAAGGTACAGCTCTAGTGGGGGTGGGGGGGAAAGACTAACAGGACATAAACGATATAGATTTAAAAATATTGGAAATAGGTGGGAACAGAAAAATCTATATAAATTATTGGAAAAAACAAAAGGAAGGGGAAGAAACGGAAAGGGGGTGGGAATGGAGGAGGGAGTTCAAGATCTAAAGTTGTTGAATTTAACATTCGGTCTGGAAGGCTGTAAAGTGCTGGAAGATGAGGTGCTGTTCCTCCAGTTTGTGTTGGGCTTCACTGGAACAATGCAGCAAGCCAAGGACAGACATGTGGGCAAGAGAGCAGGGTGGAGTGTTAAAATGGCAAGCGACAGGGAGGTTTGGGTCTTTCTTGAGGACAGACCACAGGTGTTCTGCAAAGCGGTTGCCCAGTTTATGTTTGGTCTCTCCAATGTAGAGGAGACCACATTAGGAGCAATGAATGCAGTAGACTAAGGGGAAATGCAAGTGAAATGTTGCTTCACTTCAAAGGAGTGTTTGGGCCCTTGGACGGTGAGGAGAGAGGAAGTGAAGGGGCAGGTGTTACATCTTTTGCATGGGCATGGAGTGGTGCCATAGGAGGGGGTTGAGGAGTAGGGGGTGATAGAGGAGTGGACCAGGGTGTCCCAGAGGGAACAATCCCTACGGAATGTCGCTGGGGGGGGTGAAGGGAAGATGTGTTTGGTGGTGGCATCATGCTGGAGTTGGCGGAAATGGTGGAGGATGATCCTTTGAATGCGGAGGCTGGTGGGGTGATAAGTGAGGACAAGGGGGACCCTATCATGTTTCTGGGAGGGAGGAGAAGGCGTGAGGGTGGATGCGCGGGAGATGGGCCAGACATGGTTGAGGGCTCTGTCAACGACCGTGGGTGGAAAACCTCGGATAAGGAAGAAGGAGGACATGTCAGAGGAACTGTTTTTGAAGATAGCATCATCAGAACAGATGCAACGGAGGCGAAGGAACTGAGAGAATGGGATGGAGTCCGTACAGGAAGCAGGGTGTGAGGAGCTGTAGTCGAGGTAGCTGTGGGAGTTGGTAGGCTTGTCATGGATATTGGTGGACAGTCTATCACCAGAAATTGAGACAGAGAGGTCAAGGAAGGGAAGGGAAGTGTCAGAGATGGACCATGTGAAAATGATGGAGGGGTGGAGATTGGCAGCAAAACTAATAAATTTTTCCAGGTCCCGACGAGAACATGAAGCAGCACCAAAGTAATCATTAATGTACTGGAGAAAGAGTTGTTGGAGGGGGCCAGAGTAGGACTGGAACAAGGAATGTTCCACATACCCCATAAAGAGACAGGCATAGCTGGGGCCCATGCGGGTACCCATAGCCACACCTTTTATTTGGAGGAAGTGAGAGGATTTAAAGGAGAAATTGTTCAGTGTGAGAACAAGTTCAGCCAGACAGAGGAGAGTAGTGGTGGATGGGGATTGTTCGGGCCTCTGTTCGAGGAAGAAGCTAAGGGCCCTCAGACCATCCTGGTGGGGGATGGAGGTGTAGAGGGATTGGACGTCCATGGTGAAGAGGAAGCGGTTGGGGCCAGGGAACTGGATATTGCTGATGTGACGTAAGGTGTCAGAGGAATCACGGATGTAGGTAGGAAGGGACTGGACAAGGGGAGAGAGAAGTGAGTCAAGATAACGAGAAATGAGTTCTGTGGGGTAGGAACAGGCTGACACGATCGGTCTACCGGGACAGTTCTGTTTGTGGATTTTGGGTAGGAGGTAGAAGCCTCCAAATAAAAGGTGTGGCTATGGGTACACGCGTGGGCCCCAGCTATGACTGTCTCTTTATGGGGTATGTGGAACATTCCTTGTTCCAGTCCTACTCCAGCCCCCTCCCACAACCCTTTCTCCGGTACATCGATGATTACTTCGGTGCTGCTTCATGCTCTCGTCGGACCTGGAAAAATTTATTAATTTTGCTTCCAATCTCCACCCCTCTATCATTTTCACATCATCCATCTCTGACACTTCCCTTCCCTTCCTTGACCTCTCTGTCTCAATTTCTGGTGATAGACTGTCCACCAATATCCATGACAAGCCTACCAACTCCCACAGCCAGCTCGACTACAGCTCCTCACACCCCACTTTCTGTAAGGACTCCATTCCATTCTCTCAGTTCCTTCGCCTCCGTCGCATCTGTTCTGATGATGCTACCTTCAAAAACAGTTGCTCTGACATGTCCTCCTCCTTCTTTAACCGAGGTTTTCCACCCACAGTCGTTGACAGAGCCCTCAACCGTGTCCGGCCCATCTCCTGCGCATCCGCCCTCATGCCTTCGCCTCCCTCCCAGAAACCTGATAGGGTCCCCCTTGTCCTCACTTATCACCCCACCAGCCTCCGCATTCAAAGGATCATCCTCCGCCATTTCCGCCAACTCCAGCATGATGCCACCACCAAACATATTTTCCCTTCACCCCCCCCCGGCAGCATTCCGTAGGGATCGTTCCCTCCAGGATACCCTGGTCCACTCTTCCATCAGCCCCAACTTCTCAACCCCTACCTATGGCACCTCCCCATGCCCACGCAAAAAATGCAACACCTGCCCCTTCACTTCCTCTCTCCTCACCGTCCAAGGGCCTAAACATTCCTTTCAAGTGAAGCAGCATTTCACTTGCATTTCCCCTAACTTAGTCTACTGCATTCGTTGCTTCCAATGCGGTCTCCTCTACATTGGAGAGACTAAACGTAAACTGGGCGACTGCTTTGCAGAACACCTGTGGTCTGTCCGCAATAAAGACCCAAACCTCCCTGTCGCTTGCCATTTTAACACTCCACCCTGCTCTCTTGCCCACATGTCTGTCCTTGGCTTGCTTCATTGTTCCAGTGAAGCCCAACGCAAACTGGAGGAACAGCACCTCATCTTCCAGCACTTTACAGCCTTCTGGACTGAATATTGAACTCAACAACTTTAGATCTTGAACTCCCGCCTCCATTCCCACCCCCTTTCCGTTTCTTCCCCCTTCCTTTTGTTTTTTCCAATAATTTATATAGATTTTTCTTTTCACACCTATTTCCATTATTTTTAAATCTATATATTTTATGCCCTGTTAGTCTTTCCACCCCACCCCCACTAGAGCTGTATCTTGAGTGTCCTGCCATCTATTTTTAATTAGCACATTCGTTTAGATAATATCACCACCTTCAACACCTCTTTGTTCTTCTGTCTGTGACATCTTTTGATTATCTGCTTCTATCACTGCTTGCTTGTCCCTACAACCACACTACCCCCACTTCTCTTCCCCCCACCCCCCTCCACCTTAAACCAGCTTATATTTCACCCCTCTCCTAATATTCATCAGTTCTGTTGAAGGGTTATGAGGACTCGTAACGTCAACTCTTTTCTTCTCCACCAATGCTGCCAGACCTGCCGAGTTTTTCCAGGTAATTGTTTTTGTTTTGGATTTCCAGCATCCGCAGTTTATTGTTTCTACATTTATAGGTCCCAATACCATCCACTCACTCACTATCTTTCATGAAAATTAAGATCTAAAACAGTTTTGGAACAAAAGTCTGAGAGCTTTGTTTCTGCGATCCTGTGCAAACTCCAGGCAGTGTACTAGAGCTGGCATGGTGTAACTCAAACACATGGCTACCTACTTAGGTGACTCTCATTGGTGCTTAGGCATCCAAATTTGAATTTGATCTAGTTTTTTTCTTCTAGTAGTTTTGCACTGAATTTATTGTGGTATACTGCAAGTGAAAATGTAAGTTCAATGACATTATCACTCAAATTCACAGGGAAAAACACAGATGGGGAGGGAGAAGTTTTCCAAATCTTTACCCCAATATAGAAGATCCAATCCATTGTAATGACGATATGGTTTTGTTGTGCCAGCAACATTAGCATTACTCTGTAGTTCACTTTATTTAAAATAATTTAAAATCAAATCTCAAGAACGAATTACTTTTGATGATTCCACTTGCTATGAAATAATCTGATCCTACCCTACAACAGTCATTCCAGCAATTCCCGGACAATGACTACAGCTTTTAAGCTGTAAACTGAAATGCAAAGGAACATTTTTCTTTTGACAAAATTTTTCCAGTTTCCATAAAAGGAAAATAAATTTCTGACACTATCATCTGTAGAGCTGGATTTTGCTTTAAACATGGCGGGTGGGACCCGGATGCTGAATTCCCACCCCCATTTCCAACATATCCAATTTTTGCCAGTCAGGTAAAGGGGGTGGGGCGTGATTCAAAAGGTAGGAGACCCGGACTCAGCAAGGCCATTTGAACTCAGTGCTGAGACCCCATTTTAGCTGTGCACAGGCCTTAACCCACAGTGTGGGAGCAATGAATTCATGGAGTAAACGTAAATGCTCATGAATGGTGGATAAAGTCTGTTTAGGTGTCATGATCTGAATTTAAAAAGAAATCTATTGCTGTTTCAACAGTGGGAAAAAAATGACAGATGTTGGATGGGATTTTCCAGCCCCGCCCACTGCTGGGATCGTCCTGCCCCACCGGGAGTCAATGGACTTTTAACTGGGCCACCAAATCTCCCATGGTGGACCCACCATGACAGGGCTGGAAAATCCCAGCCATTGTCAGAAGTTGGTTAAAAAACATCTGCGGGATTGCTTTGATTGACAGGCCAACTGTTATAGCATCTGTTTATGCAGTGCTTGTTGACATTTCCCTAAAGATTATTATTACGTTGTTATGAAAGCTTGGCTGAGTTTCTAAATCTACAATTATCTCAGCAGGGGGTTCTGAGTTCACAGTCTGAGCAACAGCTTAAAGAGTATTAGAGGATTAGCTTTTTTTGATGTGGAATATAAATAGAAGTTTATTTGTTTTTATAAGAGATTAACCACTTGACACTTAAAAAGGTTTAAATGGGCTTCATAAATAGGAGGTTTGTTCACCATCAAGTGTTTAGCATGAGACCTTTCTTAGATTTTTATAAGTTTATTTTATTTTATCTCCTGAGATCTGCCATGGTGGATACTTGGTGGGTTGCCATTGAATTGACATGGAGGGTGTATGAGAAATTGGTGGGGAGTGAGGGGGTGTGAAGGGTGGATGCTACAGGATCTAACTGCTTTAATTACAATTGGGGTGAAGACCCAGAGAACCATGGTGGATCTTCTAGCCAGTCCTCCTTGACACTCTCCTGGCCCTTGGCCTCCTAGGATCTGCTTTCGAGGAGGGTGGGCCAAATTTTATGCCATATCCATACCCTGGGAGTGAAAATTGGGCATGATGGGGTGCTTTGAACCAAGGCCGGTCGGCTGATTTGGGAAATTTCCCGACTCAAGCTACCTAACTCGAATTGTGAAAATCCGGCCCAGAGTGTTGGTTTGATCAAATACTCTGGGAATTCATTCCGAACTTCTGTACTTGCGCCACATCTCTCTCTGCAGAGAGGAGCACCCAACAATACTACATCTCAAATGCAAGAGCAAATGTCATCAATTTTATTGACTTTGATCAAGACAATGGTCAGGAACTACTGACATCAAATTGTGGCTTCACAACGCACTCTCCTTTACTGGACATTAATGAAATCAAAGCTTTCTGGTAAAGAAAACCTAAACTGTTGTAGACATATGAAGGTCAAAAATGAATTTTATTGGGCATTTAAAGATTATATTTATTATTACACTGGGTCATTGGACCTTATCCAGAGTAAATAAAGCAGTCTCAGGCTTGGGTTATTGATGCAGCAGGCTAGACTTGAGTGACATTTTTATTTCTGAACTTGTGTACGAGACTGTAGAAAGTTCATGGGAGCTTAGTCATATTCTCTACCTAGAAATAACACTTCAAAAGGCACAATCACTCAACCATAAACCCCCAGTAAAATCAAATTAATTTCCAGGGAGATTTTTAGATACTATCAATTTTCAAAGTATGAGGTTTTCATTTTTGCCCCAGGCCCTGAGGAAAACATTTTAAAAAGATAACAGATCTGTAAAATTTAACACGACAGCAAAAGGCATGAATCTGCCACCATCTTTCTGTCTATGACTCAACTTTGGAGCACTTTTGAAAATGAAATTTTGATTGCTGCATAACCTTTTTAGGTTAACATAATTTTAACCATCCTCCCAAATGTATTATTATGAATGATCGTGAAGGTCTCGTTTCCTCATCGCATCAAAGCTAACAACCAACTGCTTGCTTTGCAAATAAGAATCTCCCTTTTGCTGAAAGTTCACTTTTATTTTTTGAAACACCAGAGGTTTATTCAAGAGCAATTTCCAATTAACATTTTCCTCCTTACAAATAATATATCTGGTGCTTAATTATTCTCTTTAGAATTGCAAAGTAGGACTGATTGATCAGTGGATAAACATCTTGTGTAGTGTGCTATTTGCATTATACAATCTAGGAGGGTCCTGGGTACATTTTGGTTACTTTCTCTCCTCAATACCAGTTACCTCTTTCTTTTGTCACCACCTTCACCGCCTAACTGGGCATTTGGTTCCATATATTCATCACTCTCGAAGTAAATTTAAACTCCACATTTTCTCACGCAGCTTGTGCCCACTTGTTGTGGAGTTTGTAATCACCTCAAAGGTATTATTAGAGTTAAATTTAATCAATTAATTTAGCCTTCTTTTCCACACTGTATAAATATTCTCAGTTTCTAAATTATCCGCTACCACCGCATACTTCAAGTGCCCAATCCAAGATATCAATTTATCACTGTGCCCCTTGACCTTATTATATTCACTCTATAGTGTCCCATTGTAAATTTTTCAACCAAAGCCTCCTGATCCTCATCTCTGCAGCAAATCTGTGACAGGTGAATTATCCCAGCAATACCATCGCTTGAAAACTCAGGTTGAATTATATGGGGTGTCATGGTCCCCGCCTCCTCTACTAAAAAGTCAGGGGAAAGCCTGCCCAGGGGAAGAATGGCTGTCTTGCATCAATTTAACAATTGGCCGTTAATAGGCTGGAGGCAGTCTTTCCGCCCGTCAGGGACAGAAGGTGCTGCCTCAAAGAGCTGTTGACCAAGCAGAGGCCAGCAGTGCTTGATGCATCAACGTGAGCGGTGGCCACTGCCAATACTGCACTTGTGTGATGAGGAGGCAAGCTGAATCACAGATTCACATAATTTTTACAGTGCAGAAGGAGGCCATTCAGCCCATCGAGGCTGCACTGGCTCTCTGAAAGAGCATTCTACCTGGTCCCAATCCCCTGCCTTATCCCTGTAACTTTGCACATTCTCTCTTTTCAGGTAGCAATCCAATTTCCTTTTGAATTCATTGATTGTACCTGCTTCCACCACCCTCCCAGGAAGTTCGTTCCAGACTCTAACCACCCGCTGGATGAAAAAATTCTTCCACACATCACTTTTAATCCTTTTGCCAATTATTTTAAATCTGTGCCCTCTAATTCTTGATGTTCTCTTAGGTGGGAACAGTTTCTCATTTACCCTGTTGATACCCCTCAGGATCTTTAATACCTCTATCAAGTCTCCTATCAGTCTGCTTTTCTCCAAGGAAAGCAGTCCCAAAACGAACGGGAACTTTATAAAAGTGTTAGGGGGTTTGGCGAGGGAGGGGTAGGCATTGGGGTTTTTGAGGCCACTGGGGGGTGGGAGGGTGGTGGTGTAGGCCAATCGGTGCAGGGTTACATCTAGGGTAGGGCCCAGTTAAGGAGGAACCACTCCCCTGCCACCACCAGCTGGCTACCTGGCATGGGCCTCTATCTTTGCCAGCTAAATGCCAGCGTCATTGGAATGTGGCTCTTAAGTGGACATTAATTGCTCACTTAAGAGCCTCAATTAGCCCACTAGGCAGACCGCCCAACACCATCCTTGCCACTGGCATAATTGCAGCGGAGGAAGGGACGGGCGGCTGGGCAGAGGGCAAGCTCCCTGTTGGATTTAATGTGGGCCCCCGACTTCAAACCCATTGGCTGCAGAACATTAAATCCAGCCCCTCTTTTTTGCCAGTGAATTGTGTGTCAGGTTATGGTCAACTTTTAAGAACAACAGTTTTACTCTTTCAATTAAATTCTCAGCTACGAAACCTGATTTGACTGAGCTTATGTTCAGAAGAAGTAAATCCATCTCTCTTATTTAATTATTTAAATGAGCACCTGAATCCACGTTTCTCTCCCTCACTGAGGCGGCAGGTCCCTCCGTTTTGGCACAAGCTGTTAATGCAGGCATTGATGGGAACAGCACAATCCTGGCCCTGTGACAGTGAAAGGACAAGAGGATTATTGATATCCCCTCAAAAGGAGTGCAACACGCCATCAGTAGAATAATGCACGTGCACCCCTCCAGAGCTGTGCACAGACCCTCACGCCCACTCCGATTTTCTCCCTTCCTGTTCTGAAGATGGTGACTTACATTGGGATTTGATTCCACAAGTAGTTTACTATACTTTGGTACCATGCCCAAATGATTAGTCTTCATTTCTGAGTCTGGACAGTATTAGCAAGCAGCCCATGCATGGGGGCCATCTAAACTAAGGTCTAAGCTATAAGCACTTAAGCCCTGCATTTGTCATCAGGGGTTGCTGAAAGCAATCAGGAACAGGGGCTCTGATGATTGTTCCTTTCTCCAGTCCATGGAAATTGACACTAACTTCAACATAGATTAAGGCATAAAATCTGGGAATACTTGCTTATGTGGTTTAAAATCACACCTGATAGTTGGGGTAATTTAAATGGCTGCTGAGCTTGTCCAAGAGATTAATTCATCTCCTCCTCCATGAACACGGATGAGCCTGCTGTCGAATATCAACTCTTTTACTGGAATGCACATACAACCCATCCATTACAGTGGACGGGTACAAGAATTGAGACTTGAATGGTCCTTTTTACCCTGTGTGAACAGTACAGGAGCTGCCATACGCTACTTGACAGCAGTAAGTATCATGTATATAAGCAGTTGAAATTGAGGCACTCATCAGCCAGATTGTAGTCAATGGGAGTGAATTGTTCTCTTTTAATTGACATACACATAAACTGACGGGAGTTGCAAAGCACCAGATGGGAGTGAATTCCTTCCTTAAAGTCAGTGAGAGCCCTAGAAACTGAAGGTCAAGGGGTTATTCTATCAGAGGGAAATCCAATCATGTTATCAACCAAAGTGCACGCATGTGCGAATTTATTGTAGGAAGCACAGCATAGCAATCACGAGCAATTGGGGAATCATCATGGGATGTATGGCTGAACTGCATACATTAGAAAGGTCCCATGCTTTGTTTTGTGCTAAATTAGCTGACTTCAATCTGGAAGGCTGTGGAGGTATTCCTAGACTGGTTTGGAGAGTTGGGGACATTAACCTTAGTTCCCACTCTTGATTGTTAAGCTGCAGCAAAGTGTCCATGTCTGGATGTTGGATGAGAACAGGATCGGCTTCATCTCTGATGCCTCCTGTGGGTCACTATCCTACCAAATCTAAAGAAGCTCATACAAGAACAACAGCCCTCTGGGCGGAGTACAGGGGCTGACTAGTGCCCTCAGAAGTGAAGCCTTCACCAGCACAAGCTAGCATCTTCAGGGAAGGAAGACAGCCCACGGAAATTAGATTGGAGAGTAGCTGAGAAGAGTATCCTTTTTCCTCATGGGTGAATTCACCCCAGGTGGGGCATAAAGATCTTCTATGTCTGATGTCTGTTCAGAATTCTTTTAGCTAGATGGGAGTCACCCCCACTCAATTCCCAGCAGATGGGAGATGAAGTTTTGCACTATTTAGCAAATCACTTGAAGACTTCACAATGGCAGTTGTGAATGGAATTCATGCTTATACCGGCAGTACTGTTATCAGCTTTGGGTTCAGGCAAATTTTTCCATTTGAAATGTGACTAATGCTAAGTGGGATAAAGATTGAACCATCTTGGCCCTAAATTCTGGAACTTTAACCCTGCTTTGCTATTTCTCTCTCTAGCTCTTTCACCAAGTCTTTGGTCACTTCCCCAAACACTAACTTTGCTCCATTGGTAGTGTTCTCATCTTGAAGGCAACAGCTTGTGGTTCAGGCCCCATTCCAGGACGTGAACTTGTAATGTGGGGTGATACTCCAGCACACTACTAAGGGGTAAAATCAAGGCCTCATCTTCAGATGGCTTTGAAGGTCTCGTGGTATTTTTTTCAAAAGAGAACATGGAGATGAGCTGAGGCAAGGGCAGGTCAGGCAACATTATGGATGTAGCAATAGACACATTAGTGATGGCCTGGAAAGCTTATTTTGAGGTCAAATATGACACCAAGGTTGTGAACTTCCTCCCCTGTTATTAAACAATCTGCTGATAGTCACGATCAAGAATCCCAAGTAAATAATGGCTTCTCAGGTAAGTTAACAGTCATTGACTGATGCTCGTGGAATCATCTTCATGAAGGAAACAAAGCCTCTTCAAATAATACCCTCAGGAGGAATGTACAAACTGACAGGAACATAAAAAAAACTCATGCTACTCATGCAAAGAAAGTTTCTTGCTGAGGTTACAAACACACTAACAAAATTTCATTTGCAAATCCAAATGACAAAGCACATTATAATTCAATTGCATGTTACATGCCCACTCAAAACACAATTTCTTTCAATTATACTGTACTGCAAACAAGAAAGTACATCAAACCAGAAAAAACAAAAGCTTTAAGGGCCGAATTGAACCAAATCATTAAAGGTTAGGAAATGTATAGCAGATGTCGAAAGATGCCCTTTTCCGATTACTGCAGGAACATTCCGGTACGGTTGTTGATTTTGGTCCCAGAAGTAGAAATGTGTTAGAAGACATTACTTTCCATGTGGCAAATATTCGAGCCTATTAAATTGATTTTCAGGGTGAAATTCCTCCCATCCAGAAATTAAACTCCATTTTGTACTCATGGCAACTTTTTTTCAGTAAGACAAGCAACGGGAACAATCTTACTGCCTTTGTCAAGGATTTGATATCCTTCACATTACTTCTTACCTTGAAGCCATAGGGACAGGTACACCTGTAGAACTCAATTGGGTCATTGTTGCAGGTTCCATTGTTTTTGCAGGGGCTGGATAGACATGGGTTGCACTTGGCTTTGATAGCAACATTCGGTGGATCTGAAAGAGTAAAAGGAAAAGGTGTTACTGTCGCCTAAGCATGCTCAGTTACTCCTGCTGTGCATGAGTCTCAGAGCACAGCAAGTTTGTATTGCTCATGCAATGCAAATCCTGCATTTACAAAACTGCCATCAAAAAGACTTATACAGGAGAGTGCACAGGAGCCTTGGGAAGCAGAGAAAATTGGCACAGAACAGCAAAAAAGACATTTTTCAGCACAAAACAATTAGCTTTTCCAATATGGCAGCAGATGAGCCCATCTCTTTGTGAATATGAGTTTTGAAATGCTCAAGTTACATCATCTTTCATCTTAGAGGAGCCTGTTGACTCCATATAGATAGGATTTACCAGCTTTCATGCTTCCTGATTGGCAGAGACAGCTATATTTTTATACAAGTTGGCAAGATTATAGGGTACACTGCTCCCAATGAGGAACCTTGTTGGATAGGACCACAGATTGGAGAATGAGACACAGAAGTTAGTATGTTTGATTCTCTGCACTTCTGACTTTCTGATCATTCATTTTAATAAGTTAGAAATGTGCAGGTTGCATTGACTGACCTCTGACTGATCTCCAATCTGTGCTAGGCCTGGAGCCTGAAAAAAATTGGCCTTTGCACGTGGGTGTAGTCCTTTCTCTTCACTATTGTCCCTCTTTAATAACTGATTCCAGCACAACAATGAATGGGGCTGTTTTGTGCCATTTATCCTGTGGTTCAACTCAACATACCTTTGCAGTGGAACTTGTTTGTGGGGGTTGTTAGGAGAAGTTTCTCATTCATATCTTCTGGTCCTGTGCAGCGAGCAATACCTGGCTCCTTGTAGCCTGACTTCACCCATTCAGACAGCCAGCGCAGGTTACAGTCGCAGTACAGAGGATTGGCCCCAAGGGCACTGGTGGCAAAGAGAAAGAGGGAGTGTAAAGACTGGTAGGTGTTTAATAAGTCATTTTGACCTATCTCGCCAGGCCAGGCAGGAAACTCATAGGAGGGGCTGGAACAGCACCTTAACACCCAATCTAATTTTACAGTCCCTTGACCTTAATGGACAGCAAAATTGGATGAGATGGAAGACTTACATTGCACCCAATCCTAACAGTTTCCTCACAGTCATGAGAGTTTAAAATTGCCCCCACTGAATGAAGGTACTGCCACTCTGGTGAAAATGGACAGAAAACATTTCAGGTAAATAGCATGGGCAGCACTTACACTTTGTGAGAAGTGCAATTTATGCAGGGAATTTAAACGTAAAATCCGATGTGTTTAAATTGCCCACTGAACTGCCAGCATTTAAAAGTAATCTCATGGGGATCCTAAGTGCTGGCAGAATGAGGTAAATTCACTCATTTCCAACAATTATACACCATGCACAATTTCATTTCATTTTTAAACTGACTACTTTCATGGGATGTTAGTATACAATTGCCAGTAACCATTCATACCTCCACAAAAATAAGTCACACCATCAATCTGAATAGTGCTTAGTGTTCTGGAAAAGTGCAGGGTCAAAAGGGTTATGGTTACATATTGGTTATGTTACTAGACTGGTACAGGATAATGACCTGGAGGCGTGAATTCAAATCCCACCACAGCAGTGGGTGGGGGGAATTTAAATTAACTCGAATAAAGAACTAGACTCAGTAACAGTGACCATGAAACAACTGGATTGTCGTAAATCCAGTTCCGGTTCACAAAAGACCTTCCAGGGAGGAAATCTGCCATCCTTACCTGGTCTGGTCTATTTTTTTATTTATTCATGGGGAGTGGGCTTCGCAGGCTGGGCCAGTATTTATTGCTCATCCCTACTTGCCCTTGAGAAAGTGTTGGCGAGCTGCCTTCTTAAACCACAACAGGCCATGTGGTGTAGGTCCACCCACAGTGCTGTTAAGAAAGGAAATCCAGAATTTTGACCCAGCAACAGTGAAGGAATGGCGATATATTCCCAAGTCAGGATGGTGAGTGGCTTGGAGGGGAACTTCCAGGCGGTGGTGTTCCTATCTATCTGCTATCCTTGTCCTTCTAGATGGTAGTGGTCATGGGTTTGGAAGGTGCTGTCTAAGGAGCCTTGGTGAATTCCTGCAGTGCATCTTGTAGATGGTACACACTGCTGCTACTGTGCGTCAGTGATGGAGGGAGTGAATGTTTGTAGCTGGGGTGCCAATCAAGTGGGCTGCTTTGTCCTGGACAGTGTCAAGCTTCTTGAGTGTTATGAGAGCTGCACTCATCCAGGCTAGTGGGGAGTATTCGATCACACTCCTGACTTGTGCCTTATAGATAGTGGACAAGCTTTGGGGAGTCAGGGGACGAGTTACTCATTGCACAATTCCTAGCCTCTGACCTGGTCTTGTAGCCCCAGTATTAATGTGGCTAGTCCAGTTCATTTTCTGGTCAACGGTAACCCCCAAGATGTTGATAGTGGGGGATTCAGTGATGGTAATGCCATTGAATGTCAAGGGGTGATGGTTAGATTCCCTCTTGTTGGAAATGGTCCATGCTTGGCACTTGTGTGGCACGAATGTCACTTGTCACTTGTCAGATCAAGCCTGGATATTGTCCAGGTCTTGCTGTATTTGGACATGGACTGCTTCAGTATCTAAGGGGTCGCAAATGGTGCTGAAAATTGTGCAATCATCAGCAAACATCCCCACTTCTGACCTTCCGATGGAAGGAAGGTCACTGTTAAAGCAGCTGAAGATGGTTGGGCCGAAGGCACTATCCTGAGGAACTCCTGCAGTGATTTCTGGGATCTGAGATGACTGACCTCCAACAATCATGTCCATCTTCCTTTGTGTTAGGTATGACTCCAATTAGTGGAGAGATTTCCTCCTGATTCCCATTGACTCCAGTTTTGCTAGGGCTCCTTGATGCCACACTCAGTCAAATGTGGCTTGATGTCAAGGACAGTCACTCTCACCACACCTTGGGGGTTAAGCTCTTTTGTCCATGTTTGAACCAAGGCTTTAATGAGGTCAGGAACTGAGTGACCCTGGCAGAACCCAAACTGGGCATCAGTGAGCAGGTTATTACTAAGCAAGTGCCGCTTGATAGCACAGTTGATGACCCTTTCCATTATTTTACTGATGATTAACAGTAGACTGATGGGCCGATAATTGGCTGGGTTGGATTTGTCCTGCTCTTTATGTACAGCATATAGCTGAGCAATTTTCCACATTGCCGGTAGATGCCAGTGTTGTAGCTAAACTGAAACAGCTTGGCTTGGAGTGTGGCAAGTTCTGGAGCACAAGTCTTCAGTACTATTGCCAGAATATTGTCAGGGCCCATAGACTTTGCAGTATCCAGTTCCTTAGCTGTTTCTTGATATCACATGGAATGAATTGAATTGGCTGAAGACTGGCATCTGTGATGCTGTGGATCTCCGGAGGAGGCTGAGATGGATCATCCACTCGGCACTTCTGGCTAAAGATTGTCACAAATGCTTCAGCTTTATCTTTTGCGTTGATGTGCTGGGCTCCCCCGTCATTGAGGATAGGGATATTTGTGGAGGCGCCTCCTCTGGTGAGTTGTTTAACTGTCCACCACCATTCACAGCTGGATGTGGCAGGACTGCAGAGGTTAGATCTGATCTGGTTGTGGTGTCGCTTATTTTTAGGTATGCCTGGTGCTGCTCCTGGCATGTCCTCCTGCACTCTTCATTGAACCAGGGTTGATCCCCTGGCTTGATGGTAATGGTAGAGTGGGAGATATTATCAAGCCATGAGGTTACAGATTGTGTTTGTGTACAATTCTGCTGCTGCTGATGGCCCACAGCACCTCATGGATGCCCGGGTATTGAGTTACTAGGTCTGTTTGAAATCTATCCCATTTAGCACGGTAGTAGTGCTACACAACACGATGGAGGATCTCCTCAATGTGAAGGCGGGACTTCGTCTCCACAAGGGCTCTGCGGTGGTCACTCCTACCGACACTGTCACGAACAGATGCATCTGTGGCAGGCAGATTGATGAGGATGAGGTCAAGTATGTTTTTCCCTCTTTTTAGTTCCCTCACCACCTGCCACAGGCCCTGTCTAGCAGCTATGTCCTTTAGTACTCAGCCAGCTTGGTCAGTAGGGGTGTTACTGAGCCACTCTTGGTGATGGACATTGAAGTCTCCCACCCAGAGTACATTCTGCGGCCTTGCCATCCTCAGTGCTTCCTCAAGTGGTGTTCAGCATGGAGGAGCATTGATTCATTAACTGAGGGAGGATGATGTGTGGTAATCAGCAGGAGGTTTCCTTGCCCATGTTTGACCTGATGCCATAAGACTTTTTGGAGTCTGGAGTCGATGCTGAGGACTCCCAGGGCAGTTCCCTCCCAACTGTATACCACTGTTCCACCAAATGTGTCTGGTAGGACAGGGCATACCTAGAGAGGGTGATGGTGGTGTCTGGGACATTATCTGTAAGGTATGATTCTGTGAGGATGACTATGTCTGTGAGAAAGCTCTCCCAGTTTTGACACTAGCCAGATGTTAGTATGAAAGATTTTGCAGGGTCGACTGATTTGTCATTTCCTGTTGATGCCGGGTGGTCTGTCCAGTTTCATTCCTTTATTGAGACTTTGTAGCGGTTTGATACAACTAAATGGCTTATTTCAGAGTCAACCTGAGTCACACATAGGTAAAGTTCCGTAAAGGACATTAGTGAACCAGACAACAATCGGCAATGGTTTCATGGTTATTATTAGACTTTTAATTCCTGATTTTTTTAAACGAATTCAAATTCCACCATCTGCTGTGATGGGATTCAAACCCATGTCCCCAGGGGCATTACCCTGGATCTCTGGATTACTCGCCCAGCAACAATACCACTACACCATCAGCTCCTCTGTCTGAGATTCCAGATCCAGAGCAATATGGTTACTTCTGAAATGGCCTAGCAAGCCATTCAGTTGTATTGAAGAAGGTGACTCACCACCACCTTCAGGGGCAATTAGGAATGGGCAATAAATTATGACCTTACGAGTGACACCCACATCCTGTGAATGGATTTTTTAAAAAATGTTGCAATCCACCCATCAGATCTCAAAAATTCAAGATGCATAGAATGACACTTTGTGGCAGAGTTAGAAACAAGTGTTCCTGGAAGGCGATCTCAGGACTTTGGACGTGGTAGTCAGAGTATTCATAGAATGACAACACAGAAGGAGGTCCTTCAGGCTATTGTGCCTGCTCTTTAGTTGAGCAGCCCAACTAATCCCACTCCCCTAGCCTTTCCTCATAGCCTTGTATTTTTTTACCCATCGAGTATATATATTCCTCCTCATTTTCTATCCATTAAAACTCAGGGAAACAAAAGACTTTCATCTCGAGTCTAAGCTCAAATGGATTGGCCCTCGGGTTCCAGAAATGAATGCACAATATTCTAACCCATCATTCCACCAAGTCCCAGGCTACAATCCTCATTTATTCTTCTTCTTCAGATAGCATCCTTGATTATTTGGGGGTTGCTGAACCACAACTTATGCCATGATCTCACTACAGGACAGGGCAAGCAGCCAGGCCCCAAGTCTACCTCTGCTGGAACAGGGATCAAACCCCGCACACCTGTCATTTTTCTGAATTGCACACTAGCCCTCTTGCCCACTGAGCTACCCAGTCCCCTACCAATGCACATTTAACCATTCTTAAAATTAAAACAATTCTCCAGCCACGTTAGTATGCAATACAATTGAAAGTGGCGATAGAAATAAAAGTCTTATTGTGCTGACAATTATGCTCACTGGGGATTTCATACCGGAACCTGGAAAATGAAGGAGACTCATTATCTCATTTTGAATTTGATTTGAAACAAAGGTGTCTGAGGTGAAACAGCGGTATCCCAATGCAACAGTGTTTCTGTTTTCTTTTCATAAAATGGTCTCTCAGAAGAATACAGAAAGCAGATTATGGAAAAGGCAAGTTTAAAAAATATGTAATGTCGGTTCTTCATTACTTATGGTGGTAAAAGCTACACACAATGCATCAGAAATAACTCAGCAGAGACTCTTGTTTAATAAGCAAATTATAATGCAAAGCGTGCGTTTGCAATTCTTTTAACTAAGACCATTAAACCAGCAAATAGAGCACATTAGTGCAATAATTCCTTATGAATACATTAACTTCAACCAGTCCCCTCATCCCTTAATCCTTTTTATAACCTATGCACCTAAACCAGCTGTTCATCAAAGTTTAGCTTTCCTTGAAAGAAACTGTTACTTGATTCTGATTTTGTTCCAGTTACATTAAGGGTCAGCTTCGCTGTTTATCACAGCCCGATTGCTCTATTTCATGTTGGCTAAATTGTGTAAATTGTATTTTCCCTTAATTAAATCCAGAAACTTCTGGCTATTTTGTTATTCTGCTCAAGATATACTGAGAAGTGCTTAATCACCACAATGGGTGACAGTTCAAACACCAATATTTTTTGCTGCTGTCACGCTTCCTTATTCTTAAGGAGGCAGCAACTTCAGCGAAATCTATTAAGAGAATAGGCAGCCAAAAAAGTTCAGCTCATTAATAACAACCCTTTTCCATCTAAGTCACACAGTCATCCAGAGGAAACTAATGGGGCAATCACTTAGCAGATTGAGGTATATTTTGTATTATGTAAAGTTAAAGAAAAATTATTTTAATTATCTATCATTATACACTAATGAGAGTTTAGTAAAATAATATTTGTTTAGCTTTTAAACTCTGGAGAAAACTATATCCAATTCACTCTCCAACTCTGGGGCCAGGAGCTCAGGCTGATAGAATGAAAGTCCCCCCTCTCTGCTGGTAGTAAGATGCCTTTGGCAAGATAGATTAAGAACATCATCCAGTTATGAAAGAGATATAGAGTCTTTCATAACCTCAGGGCATCAGCATTACAGCTGATGAAATACTTATTGAGTGTAATCACTGTTTTCATCTAGGAAACTTCTTCTCCTATTTGTTATGCGCTTGTCAGAAAGATGGGCACCTTTGATAGTGCAGCACTCCCTCAGTGCTGCAACTGGGAGGGTCAGCACAAATGCTGTGCTAGAGTCTCTGTAGGGGTCATTGAGTCCACACCCTTCTGACTCAGGAGTAAGTGCTACCACAGAGCCACACTAAATATGGGCCACAGATGAAGCAGTGTCTTGGTTATCAAAGCATAAAATCTTCAGCATGCTTGATGCAAATTGTGGCTATTAGTGAATACAAAATGATGAAGCCTTGCCAAAGTTCTTCACATTTAATAGTCATTTCTCTTTTCTTTATTCATTTAAGGCCAGCATTTATTGCCCATCCCTAATGCCCTTGAGGTGGCGATTATTTGCCTTGGATAATTTTGGCCCAGTTTTTTTTCTAAATTGAATTTTAATCGCACCAGCTGCTGAGGTGGAATTTGAACACACGTGCCTGAATTATTAGTCCAGTGACATAACTACTGTGCTACCATACCCCTTAACGGATACAGTATTCCCACAAAATCACATGGGTGAAAGTGTGAACAGCGAACATATTTTATAATGGGAGTGAATTAGATAGGTTCCGTCATCCCAGAATTTAACATTTTTAAAGGAAAAGAAGCAATTAAAACTATGTTTTTGAGTAAATCCAAGACAATCTTACTGCAGAAACTGACAATGTAAGAAAACAAAAACAATGTAAAACTCGTCAATTACAGTATCGTACACATTACAAGTTACAGTACTTTACTGTAGAGTATTGTGCTGAACTCGAGAGTGTAGGTAGAGAGAGTGGGTGACGGGCTGATGCAGACTTTGGTGTGGATGATAAAAACGTTATTTTTGACTGCTTTGTCTTTTGCTTTTCAATTTTGTAAAGTTTTCAGTAAGGAGAAATGTCTGTGTCAATCGCTCTACAAAAGGCAATACTTATTTTCAAAGCTGCGCGTGCCCCCAGTTTCATTTTATCCTTCGGCTCATCCGACGCCTCAACAAGAAACTTTTTCTCTTTCTCTCAAGTGCTAAGGAACGCAAGCTCCAACAACTCATCGACACCAACACCCATCTAGGACCCTCCACCCCTGCCTGTCCCTCCGTCCCCACCCCATCTTCCAATCCCAACCCCAGCCGTGTATTCACTATACCCCCTGACCTTCCCCTCTCCGATGCTGAACGTTCAGTGCTCAGCAAAGGACTTAGTTTCATACCCTTACGCCCTCACCTCAATGAATTTCGGGCTCGGCATGATACTGAACTCTTCTTCCGCCGTCTTCGTCTCCGGGCTCACTTCTTTGGGCAGGAGTCCTCTCCCAGTTCAACGGATCCTTTTACCCATCTTCAATATTCTCCCTCCACCTGGACCCCTCCCTCTGGATTCTTACCTTCTCTCGATCTTTTCATTGAGAACTGTCGGCGCGACATTAGTCGTCTCAATTTCTCTGCTCCTCTCACCCATTCTAACCTGTCTCTCTCTGAACTTACTGCACTCCATTCTCTCAGGTCCAACCCTGACATTGTCATCAAACCCGCTGACAAGGGTGGTGCTGTTGTTGTCTGGCGCACTGACCTCTACCACGCGGAGGCTGAGCTTCAACTCGCAGACACTTCCTCCTACCTCTCCCTGGACCATGACCCCACCACTGAACATCAAGCCATTGTTTCCAGGACTGTCACTGACCTCATCTCCTCTGGGGATCTCCCTCCCACAGCTTCCAACCTGATAGTTGCCCAACCTCGGACGGCCCGCTTCTATCTCCTACCCAAAATCCACAAACAGAACTGCCCCGGTAGACCGATCGTCTCAGCTTGCTCCTGCCCCACAGAACTCATTTCTCGTTATCTTGACTCCCTTCTCTCTCCCCTTGTCCAGTCCCTTCCCACCTACATCCGTGATTCCTCTGACACCTTACGTCACATCAACAATTTCCAGTTCCCTGGCCCCTACCGCTTCCTCTTCACCATGGACGTCCAATCCCTCTACACCTCCATCCCCCACCAGGATGGTCTGAGGGCCCTTAGCTTCTTCCTCGAACAGAGGCCCGAACAATCCCCATCCACCACTACTCTCCTCCGTCTGGCTGAACTTGTTCTCACGCTGAACAATTTCTCCTTCAACTCCTCTCACTTCCTCCAAATAAAAGGTGTGGCTATGGGTACCCGCATGGGCCCCAGCTATGCCTGTCTCTTTATGGGGTATGTGGAACATTCCTTGTTGCAGTCCTACTCCGGCCCCCTTCCACAACTCTTTCTCCGGTACATCGATGATTATTTCGGTGCTGCTTCATGCTCTCGTCAGGACTTGGAAAAATTTATTAATTTTGCTTCCAATCTCCACCCCTCCATCATTTTCACGTGGTCCATCTCTGACACTTCCCTTCCCTTCCTTGACCTCTCTGTCTCAATCTCTGGTGATAGACTATCCACCAATATCCATTACAAACCCACCGACACCCACAGCTATCTCGACTACAGCTCCTCACACCCCACTTCCTGTAAGGACTCCATCCCATTCTCTCAGTTCCTTCGCCTCCGTCGCATCTGTTCCGATGATGCTACATTCAAAAACAGTTCCTCTGACATGTCCTCCTTCTTCCTTAACCGAGGTTTTCCACCCACGGTCGTTGACAGGGCCCTCAACCGTGTCCGGCCCATCTCCCGCGCATCCACCCTCACTCCTTCTCCTCCCTCCCAGAAACATGATAGGGTCCCCCTTGTCCTCACTTATCACCCCACCAGCCTCCGCATTCAAAGGATCATCCTCCGCCATTTCCGCCAACTCCAGCATGATGCCACTACCAAACACATCTTCCCTTCACCCCCCTTATCGGCATTCCGTAGGGATCGCTCCCTCCGGGACACCCTGGTCCACTCCTCCATCACCCCCTACTCCTCAACCCCCTCCTATGGCACAACCCCTTGCCCACGCAAAAGATGCAACACCTGCCCCTTCACTTCCTCTCTCCTCACCGTCCAAGGACCCAAACACTCCTTTCAAGTGAAGCAGCATTTCACTTGCATTTCCCCCAACTTAGTCTACTGCATTCGTTGCTCCCAATGTGGTCTCCTCTACATTGGAGAGACCAAACGTAAACTGGGCGACCGCTTTGCAGAACACCTGCGGTCTGTCCGCAAGAATGACCCAAACCTCCCTGTCGCTTGCCATTTTAACACTCCACCCTGCTCTCTTGCCCACATGTCTGTCCTTGGCTTGCTGCATTGTTCCAGTGAAGCCCAACGCAAACTGGAGGAACAACACCTCATCTTCCGACTAGGGACTTTACAGCCTTCCGGACTGAATATTGAATTCAACAACTTTAGGTCGTGAGTCCCCTCCCCCATCCTCACCCCCTTTCTGTTTCCCCCTTCTCTTTTTTTTTTCCCAATAAATTATAAAGATTTTCCTTTTCCCACCTATTTCCATTATATAAAATAAAAAAAAAATAAATAAAAAAATAAAAAAAAAACCCACTAGAGCTATACCTTGAGTGCCCTACCATCCATTCTTAATTAGCACATTCGTTTAGATAATATCACCAACTTTATCTTTAACACCTATGTGTTCTATTGTACTATTGTTGTTGACATCTTTTGATATTCTGCTTCTATCACTGCTTGTTTGTCGCTACAACCACACCAACCCCCTCCACCTCTCTGTCTCTCTATCTCTCCGCCCCCCACACACACACCTTAAACCAGCTTATATTTCAGCTCTTTCCTGGACTCGAACTCAAGTTCTGTCGAAGGGTCATGAGGACTCGAAACGTCAACTCTTTTCTTCTCCGCCGATGCTGCCAGACCTGCTGAGTTTTTCCAGGTAATTCTGTTTTTGTTTTGGATTTCCAGCATCCGCAGTTTTTTTGTTTTTAATACTTATTTCCATGCTTGCGTCATGGCATGTGACCTGTTTTTTAATCTCTTCAGTTGATCTTATGAGATCTGCCATCATCTTGGTTGTGAATTAAGCCTTCTTAGGCTCACTTCCTGATCCTGCACCATTTAATTTAATTTCATCAGTTTAGCCAATTCTTCTGTAGAGAGTTCCTCTTGATGAGATTGAAGCAATTCACTCACTTCATCTGCAGCCAGGTCTTCAAATCCTTCTTCTCCAACTTGTTTTGCCAAGTCAACAATCCTGGCTTCTTCAGCATCCACATTGGGGAGCTCTGTGAAATCATTCACAACCTCAGGCCAAACTTTTTTCTAGCAGGCATTTATGGTTGAAGCTCTAACTTCATCCCATGAGTCCTTAATTATGCCTACTGTTCTGAGGATGTTGAGTTTCTTCCAGGAATCATGGACTACAGTTGAAGGGTCTGCTTCCAGAAGGTGAAGGATGTGGCTGAAATTTTGTCGGCCTCAAATGACCCCTGGTCCATTTGTTGGATAAGTGAGGTCGTATTTGGGGGTAAAAACAAAATGTCAACATCTGGATTGTTCTCAGCTAGAGAGAGCTGCATTATTGAGGACTAGTAGGACCTTGAAAGACAGATTCTTTTCCCTCAGATAAGTCCTGACCTCTGGCAGAAAGCAACTGGTGAACCAGTCTTCAAATACAACTGCTATAACCCAGGCATTGCTGTTAGCCTTCCAAAAGACTGCCAGATGAGATTTATTTTCCCTTTAAAAGCTCAATGGTTTTCTGACCTATAAACCAGCATTGGTTTACATGTAAAGCCAGCCACATTGGAACTTAGCAGAAGTGTCAACCTGTCCTTTGCTGCTTTAAAACCTGGAACTGTTTTCCCTTCTTTCAAAACGTATGTTCTATTTGGCATCTTCTTCTAGAACAGGGCAGTTTCATCTGCATTGAAGGGCTGCTTTGTCTGGTAGCCTCTCTCCTCAGTTTATTCCTGTAGCACCTTGGGCAACTCTCCTGCAGTTGCCTGGTCAGCAGAAGCAGCCTCCCCCACTAACTTCACATTGTGCAGCCTGAAATGCTTTCTAAAGCGATCGAACCATCCTGTGCTGGCTGAGAACCCTTTGGAAGTCGAAGGAGAGACACTTTCATCGTCATCTGTGACACCAGCACTACCCTCTTCACTACTCTTTATGTGCTGGAACAATTCAAGTGCTTTATTTCAAATGTTTGGACCTTTATTTGGGATGCTCTTTTGATGTTGGTGCTCTATTCATGCGTTGAGTAACTTGTCCATTTCCTCTAAGTATGGATCTCTCCCGCTCGCAAAAGTTAACTTGGCAGTGTGACTACCAGAAACGTTAATACTGGCCTTTATTTTTTCTTCTAACTGCCAAATGTACCTGATTGTGGATTCATTGACAGAGTATTCTCTGGCCAGCATGATAACATTTGAACCATTTTTCAGTCCGTGATTGTGATTTTTTTTTGTACAAGTGTTATCACTTTCCTGGGATATTTTCTGCTTGGCTTTGACTCACTCATTTTTGGTAAAGTGCTGCACTGTACCTGTACTGCAAAATACTGGTCAGAAATTTCTGTATCCTGTAAATCACAACAAACCACCTGCAGTTGGAGGCAGCACAGACACAGTGCACACTGTCTACGGGGAAATACAACACGGAAACCTTGTTTTTAAGGCTTCTAAATTCAGTCTTTTATTTATTTCAGGACCAGCATATGTTTAGGTGAGAAGTTTTCAATGTTAAATTGCGGATGGGCGACGATTTGGAGCTGCGAACTGCGATCGACTGTACAAACACTCGCATGGGTAAACAAATTTGCGACATAGGGGGTCGTGAACAATGGGAGTTGACTGTATGTCTACACCAGAATACCATTTTGGAAACAACCCAGCTCCAAATGCATTCTAACATGTTATGCCACAAACAAAGATAACATTGAAAATGTAGGAGATATCATAGGTAAGTTGAGCACAAGGCAGCTATAAACATGACCAAAGGTTGGGGAAAAACCCCACAGTGAAGAAAGAGAGGAATTGGGCAGCTGAATGGGAACAAAAGCAGATTGCTTTTGATCATCCTTCGAGGTGAAGGTGACCACGTTCATCATCTAGGGTGTTTGGTAGGATTCCGGTGGGTATGTAGGTGATTGTTAAGGCCGATCTGTGTCAGAGGGTTCTGCTGCAAATAGCACAGGGTGCCACAGAACAAGGACAAGCTAAAGTATAGTTTGACAGAAAAAAACTAGAAACTTACAAAATTTTATGTCGTTGATACATTGATCCTAAACTTTCTAATTGAAACAGGTGACAAAACTGATCAAATAACTGTGTGCATCACATTCTGCACTCCTACTTTAACATAAACTGAGAAAGGTTGCCAAAGGCAAAACTTAAATCCCTGACTTTCTAAGGAGTTTCTGACACTTCATTAGTCTTGACACCACACTCCAGTATGGAAAGACTGAGAAAGATGTTCAGGTGGAATAAAATCTAATCAAGAAAGGAAGATGCTTAAGAAATATATTCAGTTCTGCCGGATGGAAAAGCTCCACCTGCTTTGGGTCCTCAACAGAAACATTTTGTGTTCCAGAACGACTGCTCAAGCCAAAAGCTGTTCACAAAAATTAAATTATGGCCATTGGATCCAAGAAATGCAAATGGCATCTACCACGACAAAGAGATACATTGAGAAGGTGTGTGCCTCAGCAAACTGAATGAAAAAAACACCAATGCATGGTGCCTGTGCAACCAAATTGCAAGAAGAAACCATTAAATGCATGAGGGAAGAGGTAAGTTTGCCATTCTCCAAACATCAACAATGCTCAACAAACAGTTCAGCAGAGAAAACTAATTTTAAAAGAATTACAATTCTCTATGCAACCTCCTTATTATAGCTTGCGCTATGGAGGAAACCACACCTACTGCAAGATGGAAAGTCTCAGCAGCCGCAAGAATGGAGTTTAGAAGAGTTTGCTGCTTAAATCTACCTTGAAAGGGGAAAATTGCCATTGAGACTCAATTTCACAAATCTTCAGTTGAGGCTTTGGCATTATTCATACAAAATTCCAATGGAATCCCCAGGAAGCTTCCTCTCAGAAACTAAAGCGAGTTAAAATCTACCAGGAACACAAATGGCATACAGGTTTTGAATAATTCTCTTCGGAAAGGTTTCTCTTGGGAGAGTGTCATGCTCCCAGTATATTATGAACTTTCAGTCAATACCTTTAAAAACTAGACACAAACAAGCTATTAAAATGGTTGCTGGAAATAATGTAACCTTTGGCATTTGAGCTGCAGACAGTACCGACTCTCAAGCGAATAACTAATTTAATATGGACATTCACAACCATCCAGGGAATTCACACGTCTCTTGGTTTAAGAATGGACCAACAGAAAAGGACTATAGAATCTCCAGTTTGCCTATCTCCAGGGTTCATCCTGAACAAAAGGGAAGATCAAAAACTGGTAAACAGGAATGAATGAACCCTATCAGCCTTCCTTTGTATTATGAGGGTTTTCCCCATCCAAACTAGACTAGATTAATCTCAAAGGTGTTAATCCACAATGCAGGATGTTATAATCAACATAAATGCCACCCCTTATTTGGAAAGGACTTTGAATTTATGGAAGTCACATCGTGAGGCAGCCATGTTTTTTGTCTGCTTTTAAAAATCAGCAAAAGCTGTTTGCAGGCATTTCACCAGAAAACCATCGAACAAACAGTTCAGTGGTCAGAAAGCTAGACCACAAACTAACTGCAAGTCACCAAGCAGCCAAGGTAATTAACAGCAATACCTTGAAAGCAGGAGATCCCAAGAGGGAGAAGACTCCCTCAGCCTGCTCTAACTTCAAGTTCACCTGAGAACCAACCTCCTAGAAATTTGACTACATGAAACCTCACAACCTACTGTGATATCTGCTGTATAAGACCCTTACTTCAACTTTAACTCATCAAAACAATGCAAAAGACTAAAGGCCTGTGGGAGATCGGAAGTTGTAAATCAGAGATTGAGATAACTATAGTCTGTAAAAGTGCATTATGTTATCTGCCTCTAATCTTTGTGTTTGTGACAGAGTGTGTATTAGACACTGTGTTTAAATTCAGGTAAATGTGTGCGAACAAATAATCTTTAGTTTAAAATTCACAAAAGCTTGCTGTTGAAGATATTTAATTGACTTTGCACACTCAAAGGGGTAAGAAAACACATATCACCACCATACAAAACATGGGCAGTAATAGAACACATACATTCTGTCTGTGACAAGACGAAAAGCCTCCTTGTTTACTTACAGGTGAGAAAGTGATGTTAGACCATTGAATGCTCCATTAGGGATGGTGGAGATGTCATTACCATGTAAAGTCCTATTTTTAAAAAGAATGAAGATGTTAAAATTATATCAATGGTAAAAGTAACAGTATGTAAAATGCAATATAGAAGTGTTACATATTGGGAACGTTAATACATTTCTGAAGGATAATTTTCTCTGGGAAGTGTCAACTTGTCACAATTAACAGAGTATCTATTACATCCTTTGAAAAGGTTATGGATTAAATTTTTATATCATCTTTTACTGTGTTAATAGTGCAGAAAACTAACAAAAGTAGAGTGAATAAATCTGGGTTTAATCTACTTGATCTATATGTTTTACACACAGGGTCAGATGTAGCTCAGGCTGTGTCATACACAGGATAATGCATAGGCCACAGTATGCCACATATTGAATAACACGTAAGTGTGTAATGCAAAGGAAAGCCAAAAACACCAGTGTGGGGGTAAAGCATTGGGTCTAGGATAGTACACAAAAAACACAGTCCACTGCATCCAGCAGATGGGGTAACATACCGGCTGCACCCTGCTACAACACACTAACACATCATGGGAGTTAAAATGCCCTTGTACCAAAAAAGTAATAGTGCAGGAACAGAAGCAGGCCATTCAGCCCCTTGAGGCTTTTCTGCCATTCAATTAGGTCATGGCTGACCTGTATATCAGTTCCATTTACCCCCTTGGCCTCCATATTGCTTAATATCCTTACCAAAAATCTATCAGTCTTGGTTTTGAAATTTTCAATTGTCCTAACCTCAACAGCTTTTTGTGGGAGGGAGTTCCAGATTTCCATTACCTTTGTGTTAAGAAGTGCTTCCTGACAATATTCTGAATGGCCTAGCTCTAATTTGAAGGATATGCCCCTTGTCCTGGGCTCCGTCACAATTGATATAATTTCTCTCCATCTATCCTGTCAATCCTTTAATGATCTTAAACACCTCAAGTAGTTCATCCCTTAATCTTCTATACGCAAAGGAATACAAACCTGATCAACGTAACCTCTCCTTAGTCCCAGTATCATTCTGGTGAATCTGCACTGCACTCCCTGCAAACCCCATGGCCAGGATTTCCCGGTTGGGGTGGGGCCCACTCACCAATGGGTAAAATGACACGGGATGACGTTGGGCGGGCACTCCTGATGTCCTATTTAGGCCATTGACAAAGTAATTAAAGTAATTAGTGGACCTGCTCGTCCAAACTTAAGGTTGGCGGGCAGGCTGGGAGCCCTGGCAGGCATTGGAAAAAGCATGAAACCTCACCCACGGGTGGGATGAGGCTTCATATAGGTTTTTAAAATTTTAATAAAAGTATATTTAAAAGTGATGGACATGTCTCAACTCATGTAACAGTGTCACATGAGGGGCATGCCAGGGAAATTTTTTTTCTGTTTTTAAGATTTTTTATTGTGGAGCCGATCTCCCTAAGGCAGCACTTAGCCTCAGGGAGATGAGTGCGCTTTTTCGTGCGCATGCACAAAAGAGCGCACTCTCGGCTCAGGGAATCCTCTCCTGCCCACACAGGGAGCGCATAGCGCTTCCGTGTGGACGTCACGCTGGGTAGGCCATAATTGGCCTGCCCACGTAAAATGGCGGCACACCCCCAATCGGAGGCGCTGATTGGAGGTGCACCTGCTCCTGAACTTCGGAAAATTCTGCCCCCATATATCTGACATGAAAGGCGTACTGAATGCAGTACTCCAGATGGTACCTAACCAGAGCTTTATATAACTGAAACATAACTTTTGTATTCCAGTTCTCTCAAGTTGAAAGCCAACATTCCATTAGCCTTTTAAATTATTTTTTGTAGCTACCAAGCCCAGCCTACATTGACCTGCCCAGTATTTCCTCCATTCAGATCAATTGGGCTAAGAACATAAGAAATAGGAACAGCAGCAGCAGACCAGAGCCTGCTCTGCCATTCAATACAATCATCGCTGATCTTTGACTAGATGTGATCAAACCATTTTAACCTACCAGAGAAACTGGAAAGGTGAATCAAATCTCAGAGACTTCAACCTCACAATGAAAAAGGGGGTCAGTGGAGAGGGGCAGCACACAGTTTGTTTTTAATCACAAACAATTATTTTATCTACATATTTTTAACTGACAGATTTCTAGTGACAGGATCGAATACCAGCAACTCCACTCACAACACTGATTAAATCTCAGATGAAGTGGGAAAGGTATATTTCCCAACATGTTGTGCTTAAAAGGTAGAAAATACTTAGCAATATGTATCCTTGTTTATTAGGGGCATGTCTGAAAGTGGCAACAAGTTAGTTATTGACTAAAGTACTGTACCTCCAGCAGGAGGGGCGGCATTAAAAATCCTGCCTGTGTTTTGCTCTTGCCACCCTTTGAGGTACCAAAGCAATATATAAGCAGCACAAATTGATTTTATACAGTCGTTGCACGTTGACGCTATCTAGCGAGGGTTCGCACAGTAAATGGTAAGTTGCCGGGGCACTAGAAACTGACACTGCTGTCATGTCGGTTCCCAGTGACCCCGCTCTGCTAGTTTGGAATGGATTCCTTTGGGAAGCAAAGCTGATGGAAGGCTTAAATGAGGAAAGTTAATGTTTGTTCTTACTCCACTCATCCCAACACCTCCCCAAAACCTACCTTCCACCATTCATACCGATTTTCTCCTGAAAAACTGATTCATGTTGAGGTGTATCATCCAAGAGACAATTCTCCATGGAGCCCAGACTGTAATCATTGATAAGATATTCAACTACAGGGGACTTTACTGCTGAGCATGATCCTGCCCTTACCTGACATTCAAACACATGCACCATTGGATAGCAATCCCTTTCTTAACACAGGTGCATGGGGCCTATTGAGGTACTCTTACACAACAGACGTCAGATACTCCTCTATTGGAAATCAGTAAGTAATGTGCCCTTTCTGATAGTATCCCTTTGCATTTCCTTTTCAGAGCAAAATGGACTTCATGCATTCTACATAACTGATCCTAGACTGAGTGCTCACTTCTGTCTTTGAGACATACCATGAAGGTTTATGGACATGACACATGAGCAAGAGTCAGATAACTGATACATGCCTTAGTCAGAGAGTGCGTAAGACGATCATGTCACAAGTGGATTCTGCTTCATCTTACTTTACCTAGGTTTTTACATTGTTTATCCTGATTGGAAAATTTCCTTTTATTACTTTATAGCGTATGCTTTTATTTTCACCAACCTTGAGGGTGATGATAGAGCAGTGAAGTTTGCCACAGGGTAAACGGGTTTCTTTACTTTTGCCAGCTGGACTACAACAGTCTAGTGGTTATGCTACTGGACTAGCAACACAGAACTTTTGAGTTCAAATCCCATCATGTTATGGGCTGAATTCAATAATATCAGAATCTAAGCTGGTTTCACTAATGCTCTTTGGGGCAAAATAATCTACCATTCAAACCTAGCTTGGAGTGCATGGCTGACATAAAGCCCGCATAATAAGCAGGCAAATGAAATATTTGCCAGTGACATCCAATGGAAAAAAAAAAAGAAAAAAAAATGGTAACTGAGGTTCTGAGAGATGAAAATGGCATGGGGAAAGCGAGGAAAGGATTGGGAGAGGTGGGCAGAAAGAAAGAGTGGGACTGACAGGAGGCAAGGTCTGAGATGGGGGAGGAATGGACGTCGATAGTTAGGGTCATTCAACAGTGGCATTCAAGATTCATATGCCAGGGCAAAATCCACATTTGCAATTCCTCGTCAGTTCCAATGACACAAAGTTTGCTCCAAATAATGCTGTGTAAATACTTACAACAATCTCAGAGACTTCAGACCATCGAATGCATGAACTGGAATGCATCTCAACCGGTTGTAGCTCAGAATTCTGACAAAATACACATTAAGAAGGAGTTAAATGATGATTATGGACCAGGGATGGGAGGTTTCTCAAAATTTTAAAAAGAACCAGACACAATTTTATTCTGAGGTATTATTTGTCGCCCTTCACTAATTATTAATGGGGTTCTTATTTGGTGTCTGAAATCCCTCTGTTTCCCTTTCACCTACCAAATAACCACCTGCAGTCAAGAGGCTGGGCAACTGAATTGCTGCAATGCTAATCCTTAGTGGGCCAATTGGAGCTGTGTAACAGCAGCTTGTGACTGCTTTTCGCTTACTCCCAATGGAGGTTCAAGCAGACTTTAAAGACAGCCAGAGACCGACAACAGCGTCATCCTGGGCCAGACTCTGAGCCTGAGTCCAGAAACAGAACATTAGATCACTAACAAAAACAAAAAATGCTGTAAAAACGCAGAAGGTCTGACAGCATCTGTGGAGAGAAAGACAAAGTTAACATTTTGAGTCCATATGACTCTTCTTTACTGGGTCACTAATCCCGTGTACCCAGTGAGCTCTTGGAAAATAAGTGAAAAGGCAAATTATTTATCTTGCACACCACAGCAGTCAAACTAATTCAGTATATTCGTCCACTATTATTAGTAGTATCACATCCTGATAGATATAAACTTATGGCAACAACATTGACATGCATACTATTAATATCAAGTAACACCCCTTACACATTACTGCCGTCAGTAACAACTAGCGTTATCAGTAAGCTGGCACATTAATGATAATAGTAACATGCACATTAGTAAACACATACAACTAACATCAATTGGATCACATGCAAACACTAGAAACACAAGTAGGAAAATACATACACTAGTGATAAGATGTAATAGAGAGTATTAAGAGTCTGGACCCTGTACTCACAGTGTTGAGAGCTGGGACATGTTGCTGAAGCTGGAATTGCTGAGCATACTAATACTGTTGTTGCTCAAATCTCTGCAAAATGGAAACACAACAAATACAATCAGCTGTGTAAATTGCCCAGCTAAAACCGGCCTGTGGCTGTAAAGTAATGAATTACTCAGCACTCTATGACCTCTCAGAGGCAAATCTGTCAATTTATCTGTGAAGTTATCATAAAACCAGGAGTGAGAAGCTGTCTTTAACACACCTTTTGTTCTAGACATTGGCCCAAACCTTGCTGGAAAAATAATGGTGAGTGTCCAAATAACAATATATTGATGAACAGATCGTCCAGTAGGTTCAGGCAAGGAAGTGATGTGCCATAGGATACGAATGCTATAATTTTCTGGTCAATTTATGCTGCTTCCCTTTTTATATTGCACAAATGGTAGGGCAACCTCAATAGCCCCACTATTTTTAAGAATTTATGGGGTTTGCACAAACACACTGCAGAAAGTTAGTGTTACATTGTTATATTATTTGTAAAGAGCTAGAAACTAATTGTATGTGAATATATATCCTGGCTGCCATATTTAACTATTGCACTGCAGTCATGTGCCAATCAGCAATGCATCAGTCTACCATTCACTCGGAGAGCAGAAAGAAATACATTCGATGAAACTCCAGCACTTTGAGTCTAAAGCATGATTATTTCTGACTTTTGGGAACCAGAAGACATAACATGGTGGCAATGGAGTATCTGTGAGTAAAAATTGAAACATTTAAAACATATTTAATGCTGAATTAGGTTGAAGAATCAAGCCAAATTAGTGCCAGAAAAAGAAAGATTGAGTGAATTTTGCAAAAATGAAATGTCTGCTGCAGCAATAAACATACAGCTCCAGCCCATGATGAATTGGGAGACAGATGATGTCGCAGAGGCATTTGAGAAGTTTAAATAACAATACAGACTGATATTCAGTATCTTTCTAAAAGGCACTAGTGAAGAGGAAAGGGTCAGCTACATCATTTAGTGGGAGGGGAGAAAGGGTTACATTTGTTTAGTAACTGGGAGCTGAGTGAACACGACAGAAAAAAACCCAGACACAATTTTTGAAGAATTTGGCACATATCACCAGCCTACATCAAACCATTAGCTCCACTGATAGGAATTTCAAGGTCTAAGGCAAGAATCAGGTGAGCCTGTTGACAATTTCATAACAAGATTAAACCATGCCACCAGAAAATGTAAACTTAAGGACATTAAGACTGCTAGATCAGCTCATGCGGGACTGTAAACACTCAGAGGTACAAGAAGAATTTATTGCAGAGGACAAGCTCATATCACAGGTTGTAGACACCATCAACGAGCATGAAGCCACAAGTAGACAGATGAAGATGCCAACCACCCAAACAGTTAACTTTAAGTTATGGCAAGAGAAAGGCAGCAGGGTTGATGTGTGGAAACAGTGACGAAAAATCCACAACAGACAGAAAAATATGCAGGAATTGTGGACAACCACAATCATAAAATTATGAGGGGCATAGATAGGAAGAAACTTTTCCCCTTAGTGGAGGTGTCAATAACCAGGGGGCATAGATTTAAGGTAAGGGACAGACAGGAGGTTTAGAAGGGATTTGAGGAAAATTTTTTCACCCAGAGGATGGTTGGAATTTGGAACACATTGCCTGAGGGGGTGGTAAAGGCAGGGACACTCAACATTTAAGAGGTATTTAGATGAGCACTTGAAACACCTAGCATACAGCACTATGGGCCAAGTGCTGCAAAATGGGATTAGAATAGATAGGTGCTTGATGGCCGGCACAGACATAATGGGCCGAAGGGCCTATTTCTGTGCTGTACATCTATGACCCACATGAGTTCACAGACTGATGTATATGTCCTGCAGATGGATCAAACCGCAGAGCTTGTGGAGAGCCAAATTACTGGGAAGAGATGTGCAGAACAAGGAAAGAAGATGGTAAATGAGTTATCAGAGTCAAAGCAACAGGGCAAATGAAAAGTAAATGAAACCAAAACATCCATACCCTGCAAGATGACAATGAGTTTAAGAACACAGTAGACATGGGAACCATACAACTGCCTGAGATGGCTGGATTCGACAGTTCCCAGAGAAAAGAAATCCACACAATCATTCAGATCAGGAAGATGGTGAGGAATAAGCCCACAATCATAAATCTGGAGCTTGGTACTGGAGCACAGATTAAATTCAGCCTGTTCAGGCTATGCCAGAAAATCTTTTCCGAAAATTTGAAACAAAATGGTTACCCAAGGAAAACTGCTCTGAAACCAAGCAATATCATGCTAATGGCATACAGTGGAATTCAACAGCTTGGAACAGAGGGATGCATCAAAGAAAAAGTGTTAATTATATGTTCTATGTCACTGAAACAGATGGTCCTACTATCTTTGGTTGAGCAGTTGCCGAGAGCTGCAGCTTATCTCAGTAAACCTTGAGATAAAATGTCTAGGTACAACCTGAGTCAAAGCAGAGATGAGATCAGCAAAGACAGAGTTACAGATGCTCTCTCAGCAAGTGATCCTGGGATGGCCTGGAAAGATACAGCAAACAGCCAGCAATATGGCAGCATTGGTCTATCAGAGATGATGTCTCACTAGAAGGTGGTGTTCTGCTAGTCAGATCCAGAATAATCATACCCAAAATGATGTGGGAAGAGCTTCTCCTCAAGTTACATGAAGGCCACATGGGAATGGAGAAGTGTAAGCTCAGAGCCAGATCAGCTGTGTACTAGATAGGCATATACAAAGACATCAAAAGAATGGTGTTTACATGCAATTTATGCCAGAAGTACAGAAACACACAGCAGAAAGAGGAGCTGATAGCCACTGAAATACCACCCAGACCATGGCATACTATGGGAATTGATTTATTCACACACAATAAGAATGGTATCTCACAGTTGCAGACTACTGCTCAAAGCTCCCTTTTATCCAAAAGGTGAATGATTTGAGAGCTACAACAATCATCTCAGCACTATGAGTTCTGTTCGCTGATACCTGAAAAAATATGAGACAATGGATCCAACTCACCACCAGGAAATTTGAGAAATTCGCTGAACAGTATGAGTTTAACATCATCATCTCATCACCACATTACCCAAAGGGACACAGTTTTAAAGAAATATGCAACCAAAAGGTCAAGAGAATGCTCACAAAATGCTGAGAGACCAGGGAAGACCCAAACCTAGCCCTTCTGTCACTCCGATCTGCACCTCTCATGGCTGACATGAAATCACCTGCAGAGCTGTTGAATGGAAGAAAGTACAAGACAACTCTGCTGAGCAAGATACTCCTTCCAGGTGACCAGGAGGGAGTGAGGCAACAACTCACTGGTGCACAACACTTCAGCAAGCACACTAAATCATGACCTGAGTTGCTGAAATGACAAACTGTATATGTACAGGATCCAATCATGAAAAGCTTGAACCCAGCAAAAGTTTTTGGTGAAGCTGAGGTCATATATCATTGAGTCTGAAACCAGTAAGCAAACAAGAAGGAACAGAGTCAATATTTGACTTGCGCCTATAGTATTAAGTTGTTCAGGGCTGAAAGGGTTAATGTGTGGGACTAGAAAAACAATACCGCCCACATGATGATGTAAGAGAGAGTCACATGGCTAGGAGTCTAGAAGGAGAAAGCTCATGGCTTAGATGAAGTAATACCTATAGTCTTATACATCTGTAAATAGTTAAGTTCATATACTAATCTAGTTATTGTTCAAACATCTCTATGTCACCGCAACTATGCCTTCGCCAAACCAAACAAAAATCAACATTCAACACGGTGGCAGCAGTGAAGGACCCCAAAATCTCCAAAAATCATCCAAAAAAGATTCATTCATGGGATGTGGGCGTCACTGTCACCTAATTGCCCTTGTTCAGAGGCCATTTGCGAGTCAACCACATTGCTGTAAATCTGCAGTCAAATGTAGGCCAGGCCAGGTAAGGATGGCAGATTTCCCTCCCTCAAGGACATTAGTGAACCAGATAGGTTTTTATGTCAATCAGCATTGGTTTCATGGTCATCACCACACTTCTAATTCTAGATTTTATTTTACTGAATTCAAAATTCACCATCGGCCAAGGCAGGATTCAAACCCGGATTCCCACAGCATTACCCTGGGTCTCTGGATTACCAATCCAGTGACAATACCACTCCACCACTGTGTCACCTGAAAAAAGGTGCCAAAAAAACTGAAGATTTTGGTAAGGCAGTTGAAAATTGTCAAAAAGAGATCCACAGAAGACATGGAGGCTGAGAGACAGAGGAAAAAAAAACTGTTCAGCTTGTTAGGTGCAACACCATTGCACGTGGTGGTCCTTGAAAAATCCTGATCCAGCAGCAGAGTCAAAGAGCCTGGCGACAATCCAGGAAGGGTGAGAAAACCTTGAAAAAAGCTTTAAATCCTCAGATTAATGGCACAGTAAGCTGGCAACACTGGGAAAAATCCCATTTCAGTGAGCACGGATTTCAATACACCCCACAGTCTGGGTCCGAGGTCAGCGCCATTACACGTGATTGTATAGCAGCAATTGAAAAAATAATTGGATGCTCAAACATGATTCTCCAAATGGAGGAAAGTAGTGAGCTGAACTTAATAAAAACTTGCAGCAAAATTCAACGAGGTTCAGGGACAACTGCCAAGGAGGGTCAGCGACCGCAACGGGCAACAGTGAAAACCTGATCAGCATAGGAAAACTTCATTACTGCAACAGAAGTTCAAAAAATCCAGGCAAACCTCCTAAGAGCTTAAAACAGCCACGGATACCAATTCACCTTGCCAAACCAGATTGGGCAGATATGGAAGGAGCAGATCAGACACAGGATTGGGCACTATGGATGAGGAGGTTTTTAAGATTCAGAATTGCATCCAGCTTAAACAAGAAGTCATAGTCTGAACAAGTTAATACATTATTGTATGCCATTGGAACAATTGCTGATGATGTGATAGCCAGACAAGGCATTAATGAAGCATCAGACAAATTCCAAGAGGGTCTTAAAAACTTTTGATAACTATTTTAGTTTACAGAGGAACAAGGTACTAGAGAGGGCCAAGTATAACAAAAAAGGTCCAGAAACCTGGTTGATACCTTTGTCAATGACCTGTATCAATTGGCTGGAGATTGCAAATATGGTGATCTTTAAACGGAGCTGATACAAGACCACATCATAGTCAGGATAACCAATGACACTCTAGGTCACTACTGCAAACCAAAGAAGATTTAACTTTGGAGGTCCATCAGCAAAGTTGAGCCATATTAAGAGGGGAAGAAAACTTGTGGTTCAGGAAACCCCAAAGATGGTACAGCTTATTAAAGAAAAGAATGGCAAAAGACACTCCAGGGAACAAGACACCTCATGAAACAAAAGTTCAAGACACCATTAAGCCACACCAGTGCTGTGGCATTTAAAAGCCCCAGAGGCACGAACAGTGTCCTGCAAACACTGGAGAATGCTTTCATTATAAAAGGTTTGGACACTTTGGAAAGATGTGCAGAACTAAAACCTCTACATACACAGAGGATAACGATAGAGTCTTTGCATACAAGGCCATTAATGAAATAGAGGGGTCCCAGCAGGAAGAGGAACAACAATATTTCCAAGGCAAAACTGAGGATCCAAGATATAAATAAGACATTTGTCAATGGACACATCACTAATTTCAAACTGGATACAGGGACAAGTATAACAGTCTTGTCCAATAAAGAACCGTGGCTAGCAAAACAATAGATTAGGACAACTGGAACCCAGTTATATGGTCCAGGAGGGATCAAACTACAAATCATAGGTATGTTACAAGCAACGCTCCAGAACAGACAGATACTGGAACATTATATGTTATTCGCAATCAGGAATTTTTCCTTCTGAGCCGAGTGCCTATGTCACTGTCAACCTCATCAAGACAGCAGGAGATGTCAATGAACAGACAGTCATCAATGAAACCAAACTGGAGCCCCTCAAACCATCCAAATGCTCTGATGACCTCAATTGGCACTTCAGTGCTGATTTTTTGACACTCTTCACTGAAGCCAAAATTCCAAGATGATGTCCAAGGGATGGAGAATAAACTTGTTCTTCCTGAACTGGTGATGAGTCAATTGGACCAAAGAGTACCTGAGTGTGACCATGATCCTTCATCACTCTGTGTGTCAGCTGAGGATGAGGAAGCTGAAACTCAGGCGATAGAATACATGGGTGCAATACCACATTCATCTGACAGTGTTAACCCTTTGGTAGGTGCATCCACACCTATCCATTCATCAAAAGCGGTAGTCCAGGATACAAGCAGTAAAACATGTCCAGAACCAGAGACAGAACCAAATCAGGCCATGCCCACCCTTTCCACATTGGAGGACATTGACCTTACTTCCACACCAGGGTTACTGGAGTTTGAGGGGGTGCAAGATTTTGATCAAGTGCCTTCCTCACAGATTCCTGTCCTATCTAAACAATTAGTTCCAGAGGATGCAGCCCAGGATTCCCTGAGGCTTTATGGACAAGGAGCTACAAGGAGTCATCACTTCAGAAGTAAAGATAGACAAAACTGTCAAAAGGAACCAGTGCCAACTCAACAAACAAGGATAGGGAACATAGTAAACATAAAGAAAGAGAAACCCACAAATCCAATCATGAGAGAGAAGCAATGCATCAAGAGAGGTATAACAGCAAGGAGAGGAAAAAGAGGATCAAGTCAAGAACCAGATAAGAGAACCATCTATTATATATTTGGGAAAAAACAGATGTTGAGAGTCAAACTGACAATGCACCAGATCCTGCAACTCCTGCCGATGACCAACCAAGTCAAAGCAAAGTCGTCCAAAGGGGGGACAACCGATCGTCCAAGCTTCACAAGGACATGATCAGGGAGAGTTGTGGAACCTCCAGACTGATTAAATCTATGAAGTAAGAGACTTGGGGGGAAATGTAGTATTAGGGTATTCAGGGCTGAAAGAGTTATTGTGTGGGACTGGAGAACCCATATGATGATGTAAGAGAGAATCACATGACTAACAGTCTAGAAGGAGAAAGCTCATGGTTAGACTGAGTAATGCTTGTCATCTTGTACATCTGTAAATAGTTATGTTCTTATAATAAACCAGTTATTGTTCAGACATATTTATGTCTTTGCGGCCCTTCCTTAGCCAATCACAACCAACATATAACAGCTCCTGAGCTGGAACAGCAGAAAAGATCATCAGTAATACCAGTAACATCACTAACAAGCGAGACAACATCAACACCAGCAAGTGACATAACATTAGCAACAACAAGCAGGACTCCTACAACACCAGGAGCAACACACAATTATCACCTTTGCAGCATGCCAACTCACCTCTGAGAGCGATGAATGTCATAAGAACATAAGAAATAGGAGCAGCAGTAGGCTCTGCCAGTCAATAAAATCATGGCTGATTTGATTGTGGCCTTAGCTCCACTTTCCTGCCTGCCCCCATAGCCCTCAACTCCCTTCTCAATCAAAAATCTATCTAACTCAACCTTGAATATATTCAATGAAATCTACAAGAAGGAGGCACAAAATCCTAAGCCACACCATGAATAATATGTTGAGAAAAGAAAGCAAGCTATAACAGATTCTAAAGATTTAGTTTATTTATAAAAGTCAATTGTTAATCTGCTTTAGTTTAGGAAAAACGTTAATGATCAGAAGTCACATTGATATAATAGCATTATAGTTCTTTAAAGAAAGAGGCATATTATATTGTTATATTATTCATAAAGAGCTAGAAACTAATTGTTATGTGAATATATATCTCAGGGTACCACATCCAAAGCTGCACTGGAGTCACGTGCTGAGTAACAACGAATCAATCTACCAGTCTACCAGCCGCATGGAAAGCTGCAAGAAATGCACTCTGATGTTCCAGCATTTTGAGCCTGAAGTGTGATTATTTAAAAATTGTGGGCACCAGAAGATATAACATCACACAAATGGCAATGTGACCTCAACATCCCCATTATTTTTAAGAACTTATGGGATTTGCACAAACACACAGCAAGTTGGAGCTTAAATAGAACAGACCAAATTCTTTAAAACAATTTGATCATTAGTAGTGCAATGCCAATCAACTTCTCCAGCCCAGCAAACGGACATTCTAAACTGCTGTGTCTCATTCCTGCAACCAGTAAATTCTTGACATTTAAAACATTTCCAATGCTTCCATTCTTCCTTAGCTTCCCTTTTTTTTTCTCTCTCTTAATCCAATTTTTCTTTCCCTTGCTTGATTTCCCTTCATGTACCTATGTGACTTTAATTCATTTATTTACTTTTCTGTCATTCCTATGTTGCTTTCCCAATCCTTAACTCTTATTGTTTAAAGACTGTTGGTCCTGTCATTCGATAAGATTCCGGGGTACTGTTTTCAGCTCACACTTAGGGCATTTTACAAGACAAAACATTTTCAAGTTGGAAAGTGCAGGAAAATGTCTAGCTAATGGTGCACGCTTTGAGATGAGCTGGTCCAGCAAGATTTGGGTCAATTATTTTCCAACTATACTGAACCTCCAAACAAGGCTTGATTCATGTTCTGAGATGGTTATTAAGTACTAAAACCCTGAATGCCAATACGCATTCCAACGCCCCAGACTCTGGGTGACCAGTGAAATGCATTCCCCTTCACTACTGCTCAAGAAGAAAAGATCAGATCTTCTTGTTCATTTGTTCCTGTGTAAGAATCGAAGGCGCTGGTAGTAGTGATCAAGAAATTGATGCTAGAAGAGAAAAAACAACCACAAGGACAGGAGCTAGAGAGCTTCACAAAGGCCAATATTCCCCTGTTCCCCACTAATTATGGGAATGGGGAATAAACTGTAATGGGTGATACCAAACAACCTTATCCCTCCAAGACACAGCTAAGCATTGGAACAATACTTAACATTAGGTCAATAGAAATGATCTCCTCTCACTACATATTCACCACAGGGAAGCAGAGTTCCTCTGTGTGCCGTGTAAAAAAATCATAAAAGTGCCTTGTTATAAGAGTTTTTATGATTCTGTTCCTTGTAGTTAACAAATGAAAATCTTCTCCTGATCTATGAGCTGGAGAATTTCTTTGATCTTAACATGAATAATTTACAACAACAATTGGAAAAAGAAAGAGCCCTAATCCCTGTAATCCTGGATTAAAGTTTTAATTAAAATAACTAACAGGGTTATAATCAAGGCATTATGTAGATGACTGATTTTATAATCCACAGTGGATACATTGCTCTCCAACTCTGCCTGCAGCTAATGTGTTATTTTGTTATGAGGTGATTTTTTTAAAATGCTACAATGTGAGGGATGTTAGTGCTGTGGAATGGGACACTTTTTCATTTCTTAGACCACTAGAAATAGGAGATTAATCCAGATGAATGCATGGCTGGAGAGATGGTGCAGGAGGGAGGGCTTTAGATTTCTGGGACATTGGGATCATTTCCGGGGGTGGTGGGACCTGTACAAGGCGAACAGGTTGCACCTGAACCAGAATGGGACCAAAATCCTTGTGGGGAGGTTTGCTAGTACTGTTGGGGGGGTTTAAAATAATTTGGCAGGGGGATGGGATCCTGAGTGGAGGTTCAGCAGGAAGAGATGCACAGCCAAAATGAGAAGAGAGAGCAAGTGCGTCTGGAAGGCATAGAAATTATCGGCCAGTTAAGGCACAAGGGAGTTTGGCAAGGTTGGATGGGATTTATTTTAATGCAAGGAGTCTGACGAATAAGGCAGATGAGTTGAGGGCACAAATTAGCACATGGAAGTATGATGTCATTGCTGTCACAGAGAGATGGTTGACAGAGGGGCAGGATTGGCAGCTCAATATTCCAGGATATAGGGTTTTCAGGTGAGACAGCGAAGGAGGTAAAAGAGGAGGGGGTATCGCAATATTGATCAAGGAATCAATTACAGCATTAAGAAGGGATGACACCTTAGAAGGCTCCTCAAATGAAGCCATATGGGTAAAAATGAAAAACAAAAAAGGAGCAATCACATTGCTGGGAGTGTACTATAGGCCCCCAAACAGTCAGAGAGAAATAGAAGAGCAGATATGTAGGCAAATTTCAGAGAAGTATAAAAATATAGGATAGTAATAATGGGGGATTACAACTTCCCCAACATTAACTGGGTTGGTCATAGAATGGTAGGTTTAGATGGAGCGGAATTCTTAAAATGCATCCAGGAGAGCTTTTTAAGCCAGTACGTAGAAGGCCCTACAAGAGAAGGGGTGGTCCTGGACTTAATTTTAGGGAATGAAGCCGGGCAAGTGGTAGAGGTAACAGTGGGGGAGCATTTTGCAGATAGTGATCATCACTCCATTAGATTCAAGTTGTTATGGAAAAGGACAATGATGGGCCAGAAATCAGAGTTCTAAATTGGGGGAAGGCCAATTTTAATAAGATCAAATATGATTTGGCAGAGTGGACTGGGAGCAGCTACTTTTAGGTGAGCTTGCGTCAGAGCAATAGGACTTAATCAAGAAGGAAATAGGGAAATTACAGGGCCAACATATTCCAGTAAAGATAAAGGGTGGGACCAACAAATCCAGGGATATACAGGATTGGATAAAGAGAAGAAGGGAGGCTTATGGCAGATACCAAGGGCTCAAAACAGCGGAAGCCTGAGAGGAATATAGAATGTGTAGGGGGGGGGACTTAAAAAGGAAAATAAGAGAGCAAAAAGGGGACATAAAAAAAACATTGGCAGGGAAAATAAATGAAAATCCAAAGTTAATTTACAAGTACATTAAGAGTAAGAGGATAACTAGGGAAAGAGTAAGGCCCATTAAGGACCATTGGGTAATTTGTGTATGGAGACGGAAGACGTAGGTAGGGTTCTAAATGAATACTTTGTGTCGGTGTTCACAACTGAGAGGGACAACGAGGGTATGGAAGTCAGGCAGAAGGACTGTGATATAAGTGAAGAAATTAGCATAGAAAAGGGGTAGGTTCTCAGTGGTCTGACTGGCTTAAAAGTAGATAAATCTCCAGGCCCAGATCAAATGTATTCCAGACTGTTGACTGAGGCAAGGGAGGAGATAGCAGGGGCACTGGCAATAACTTTCAATACCTCTCTGGCCACAGAAGAGGTGCCAGAGGACTGGAGGACAGCCAATGTGGTACCATTATTCAAGAAGGGAGGAAGGGATAAACCAGGGAATTACAGGCCAGTCAGTCTAACCTCAGTGGTGGGGAAACTATTGGAAGCAATTCTGGGGGACAGATTTAATCTACACTTGGAGAGGCAGGGATTAATCATGGAGAGTCAGCATGGTTTTGTTAAGGGGGGGTCATGTCTGGTCATGTCTCAGTTTTGTGGAAGGGTCATGAGGACTCGAAATGTCAACTCTTTTCTTCTCCGCCGATGCTGCCAGACCTGCTGAGTTTTTCCAGGTAATTCTGTTTTTATCAATTTGGTTGAATTTTTCAAAGAGGTGACCAGATGTGTAGATGAGGGCAATGCATTTGACGTAGTCTACTTGGGCTTCAGCAAGGCTTTTGATAAGGTTCTGCATGGGAGACTGATAATGAAGGTAAGAGCCAATGGGATCTAAGGCAATTTGGCAAATTAGATCCAGAATTGACGGAATGGCAGGAAGCAGAGGGTGATGGTTGAGGGGTGTTTTTGTGACTGGATGCCTGTGTCCAGTGGGGTTCCACAGGGATCGGTGTTGGGTCCGTTGCTGTTTGTGGTATATATAAACGATTTAGACTTGAATGTAGGAGGGTTGATCAGTAAGTTCGCGGATGACATGAAAATTGGTGGGGTGGTAAATAGTGAGGAGGAGAGCCTCAGATTACAGGAGGATATAGATGGGCTGGTCAGATGGGCTGATCAGTGGTAAATGGAATTTAATCTGGATAAGTGTGAGGTGATGCATTTGGGCAGGACAAACAAGGCATGGGAATACACAATGAACAGTTATGCCCTGGGAAGTACCGAAGATCAGAGGGACTTGGTGTGCATGTCCACTGGTCCTTAAGGTAGCGGGACAAGTAGATAAGGCGGTTAAGAAGGGATATGGGATACTTACCTTCATTAACAGAGGCAGTAGAATATAAGAGCAGGGAGGTTATGCTGAAACTGTGTAAAATGCTGCTTAGGCCACTGCTAAAGTATTGCGTGCAGTTCTGGAATCCACATTATAGGAAGGGTGTGATTGCACTTGAGAGAGTGCAGAGGAGATTTACCAGGATGTTGTCTGGGCTGCAGCGTTTTAGTTATGAGGAAAGATTGGATAGACTGGGGTTATTTTCCACGGAGCAGAGGAGATTAAGGGGGGACATGATTGAATTGTACAAACTTATGAGGGGCATAGATAGGGTAGACAGGAAGGAACATTTTCCCTTGGTGGAGGGATCAATAACCAGGGGGCATAGATCTAAGATAAGGGCAGGAGGTTTAAAGGGGATGTGAGGAAGAATTTTTCACCCAGGGGTGGTGGGAATCTGGAACTCACTGCCTGAATGGGTGGTAGAGGCAGAAACCCTCGTAACATTTAAGAAGTATTTGGATGTGCACTTGCAATGCCATGGCATACAAGGCTTTGGGCCTAGTGCTGGAAAATGAGATTAGAATAGTTAGGTGCTTGTTTGACTGGCGCAGACTCGATGGACCAAAGGGCCTTTTTCTGTGCTGTAGACCTCTATGACTCTGTGACACATGGGGTGGATTTTCCCAGGCGGAAACTAAGCCCATGTTGTGTTCCCACCACCCTTGACAGCCTGTGCTGAAACATGATTTTCACAGGGATGGGGGTCTTAATGACCCTCCAAAGGGGTCTGTCACCTAATTAGGGCCTGGGCAGCAGAAATGGAAGTGGGATGCCAGGGAAGTGGGTCGCGTTCTGGCCTGAATTGGCAGCCACTGCTGTGGCTGAGATATGTGTGGTTTTAAAAAAATGAGAGGACCTTCATTTTTAAAGTGGCTGGGGTAAATGCAGAGCTCCATATGAGATAGGACAAAGTGGATAGACTGCTTATTAAAATTTCCTTGCTGCTCAGTAGGTTTTTTTTTTGTTCAAACTTTCACTTTTTTGCATCAAACAAAACTATTTCAGCACTGCCATCCCAGTTCCCACCAGGCTTGAAATGGTCAGCTTAAAAAAGTTTCTAACAGCCGCCTGTTCCCATGAAAATCCCAGGAAGTCAGGAGACAAGTTGTTAATGAGCTCCCTAATGACCTCAACAGACCCAATTAACAAGGCAGGCCACTTCATTTTCCAACCTTCAGTATAGAAAAAACTTTTTCCAAGCTCCAGAGAGGTATTATCAAAAGAAAATGGATACCAAGCCAAAGGGGCAACCAAAAGCTTGGTCAGAGAGGTGGGTTGCATTGAGGATCTGAAAGAACAAAAGTGAAGGGGAGAGAAGGAGGGGTTGGGATAGGAATATCAGAATTTGGGAATACGTGACTGAAGGCATTGATACGTGACTGTAATGAATGACCGAAGGGAGGGGGATGGTGGAGTAGTGAGGAGAAGATATCCAAGCGGACCAGGGAATTCTGGCGGCGGACGGGGGCAGCGGGTGGCTGGTGGAAAGAGGTGCGTGGGTGAGATTCGTAATGCTGAGTAATTTCACATAGGATACAAATAACAGGGTAGAAGCACATAGTATGGATGCTAGAAATTTGAAATAAAAACAGAAAATGCTGAAAAATTCAGCAGGACTGACAGCATCTGTGGAGAGAGAAACAGTGTCAACGTTTTGAGTCCGTATGACTCTTCCTCAGAGCTAAAGAGCCTACTTCTCTTTAGCTCTGAAGAGGCGGCATACAGACTCGAAACATTAACTCTGTTTCTATCTCCACTAATAACAGAGTGATGTTGTGGTGCAGTGGTAGCACATCTGCAACTGAACCAGAAGCTTCAAGTTCAACTCCCAGTCCAGGAATTGATGGCCAACAAAAGTTCATAACACAGCCAAACAGGTTGAGTATCAACTTGTAAATCCTAACATACGCCAATGGCAGATGGTAAGAGCAAGAGAGATTCCTGGTCAGCTGTGCAATGGAAAGAAAATGGAGCCTCAACCATCACTATCCATGGCTCCAGATTATAACATGCATGTGAAAGTTCATGTTGCCACAGCAATCTGGACTCCTCTTGCGGGGGTGGGGTGGGGGGAGGGGTGGTCAGTTGGCTGGATGGCCAGTGTGGATCAGATTGGCATGGGTTCAACCCCTGTTCTGGCTGGGGTGGATTTGGTATCTGCCTCCTACCCATGGTAGAGATCACGGCACTGTGGGTTGGACCTGCTTTCGGCCAGAGAAGCGAAGAAGAAAGAACACTAATAATAACCATGAGAAAAGTTAACCTAAGGTGTTGTCTAATTCAGATACAGATTTGGTCTGCCTGGAAATGATACTGATACTGCTTTCCATCACCAGGCAGCCAGGCTGAAAAGGATGATGCATTTGCTACAATCTTCAACCAGAAGTGCCGATTGGATGATCCATCTCAGCCTCCTCCAGAGGTCCCAACGACTGCGGATGCCAGTCTTCAGCCAATTCGATTCACACCACGTGACATCAAGAAATGGCTGAAGGCACTGGATAGTGCAAAGGCTAAGGGCCCTGACAATATTCCAGCAATAGTACTGAAGATTTGTGCTCCAGAATTTGCCATGCCCCTAGCCAAACTGTTCCAGTGCAGCAACAACACTCCATCTACCTGGCTATGTGGAAAATTGCCCAGGTATGTCCTGAAAACAAAAAGCAGAACAAATCCGCCTGGCCAATTTCTGCCCCATCAGTCTACTCTCCATCATCAGTAAAGTAATGGAAGGGATCATCAACAGTGCTAGTAAGCAGTACTTGCTTACCATTACCCTGCTCACTGATGCCCAGGTTGGGTTCCGCCAGGGTCACTCAGCTCCTGACCTCATTACGGCCTTGGTTCAAACATGGACAAAAGAGCTGAACTCCCAAGGTGAGGTGAGAATGACTGCCCTTGACATCAAGGCTGTATTTGACCAAGTGTGGCATCAAGGAGTCCTATCAAAACTGGAGTCAATGGGAATTGGGGAAAACTCTCCGTTGATTGAAGTCATACCTAGCACAAAGGAAAATGGTTGTGGTTGTTGGAGGTCAGTTATCTCAGCTCCAGGGCATCACTGCAGGAGCTTGTCAGGATAGTGTCCTTGGCCCAACCATCTTCAGTTGCTTCATCAATGACCTTCCTTCCATCATATGGTAAGAAGTGGGGATGTTCGATGATGATTGCATAATGTTCAGCACCAGTCACGACTCCTCAGATACTGAAGCAGTCCATGTCCAAATGCATTAAGACCTGGACAATATCCAGGCTTGGGCTGACAAGTGGCAAGTAACATTCACATACACAAGTGCCAGGGAATGACCATCTACAGCAAGAGAAAATCTGACCATCACCCCTTGACATTCAATGGCATTTCCATCACTGAATCCCCTACGATCAAAATCCTGGGGTTACCATTGACCAGAAACTGAACTGGACTTGCCATATAAATATTGTGGTTACAAGGCCAGGTCAGAGGTTAGGAATCGTACGATGAGTAACTCACCTCCTGACTCCCCATAGCTTGTCCACCATCTACAAGGCATAAGTCAGGAGTGTGATGGAATATTCCCCACTTGCCTGGATGAGTGCAGCTCCCACAACACTCAAGAAGCTTGACACCATCAAGGACAAAGTAGCCTGCTTGATTGGCACCACATCCATAAACATTCACACTCTCCACTACCGATGCACAGTAGCAGCAGTGTGCACCATCTACAAGATGCACTGCAGGAATTCACCAAGTCTCCTTAGACAGCACCTTCCAAATACACAACCACTACCATCTAGAAGGCCAAGGGCAGCAGATAGATGGAAACACCACCATCTGGAAGTTTCCCTCCGAGCCACTCACCATCCTAACTTGGAAATATATTGCCGTTCCTTCACAGTCACTGGATCAAAATCCTGGAACTCCCTTCCTAACTGCACTGTGGGTGGACCTACACCACAGGGACTGCAGCGGTTCAAGAAGGCAGCTCACCACCACCTTCTCAAGGGCAACTAGGGATAGGCAATAAATGCTGGTTTAGCCAGCGAAGCCCACATCCCATGAATGAATAAAAAAAAGTGAAGATAAATACAGCCTCAGCCTTGGCCGGATTTGAAACCAGGTCGCAGAGATGGAAGCATAGAGTTCTAACCCACTGTGGCACTGCTGTCTTTCCAAAGTTAACAATCACTGTTATACCAAGTTCTTTTGGTGTAGCATCACATTACTGCAGCACTGAAGCACTGAGCTCACTGAGACATCCACAGCAGCACTGTATTTTCCTACCTTACTGAACAACGCAGACCGTATTGATTATGAATCAAGTTGTGCATTGTGTGTTAATGAGAGGAGTAATCCTCTGTCAGAATCGGAAACTAATCCAACATTCAAAACATCAGAGACATAATAAAATGGAATTACTGTACTTCAACTCACTTACTATCATACATGTCTCTACCTATTATTAGATAAAGAATAACTATTTATTATTGTGTTATGCATCATTTGGCAGAACATTACAGGAATAATAATGGCGATTCTACGTGTCACCTACATGAGTGATAAATGCTTGTAGTTGGACAGTTCTTTGGGGATTGTTGTCAGCTGGTTCCCTTCCAAGTATCTGCAAAATAGAACAAAAGCCATCAGTTGTGATGGGAGCATACCCAAGTGAGAAAAGCTCTCCCAAATAGAACTGAGTCATTACCTTCAGCAGGAGAGGTGTTTAATGCTTTTGTAACAAAAACTATTGAACAGAGAGAGAGTAAGATCATTGACTGTGTGGGCACACTCCAAAAAACACTCAGGATGTTTGTTACCTTCCTTGCCAATTTACAGTTGCTTTAAGTAAGAAATTTGAATTGACTATTACATGAGTTGCTTTTAAGAGGTGATTGGGGCCCTAGCGATCTGAAGGATAATGGACCATTTCAGGATAAGGAGGCAATCATTTTGAACTGCAATGAGAATAAATTATTTCACTCAAAGTGCTGTAAATCATTGGAATTCTCTACCCCAGGCTGTTGTTGATGGTGCACCGTTGAATATATTTAAGGCTGAGCTAGACAGATTTTTGGCCTTCCAAGAAATCAAGAGATATTGGAAGCGGACTGGAATGTAGAGTCGAGACAGCAGATCAGTCATGATCGTATTAAATGGTGGAGCAGGCTCGAGGGGCTAGTCCTACTCCTATTTCTTTTTTTTAAAAACTCATCATGGGATGTGGGCATCGCCTGCCTAGGCCAGCATCCCTAGTTGTCCTTGAGAAGGTGGTGGTGAGCTGCCTTCATGCATCACTGCAGTCGATGTGGTGTAGGTACACCCACAGTGCTATTAGGAAGGGAATTCCAGGATTTTGACCCAATGACAGTGAAGGAACGACAATATATTTCCAAGTCATGATAGTGAGTGGCTTGGAGGGGAACTTCCAGGTGGTGGTGTTCCCATCTATCTGCTGCCCTTGTCTTTCTAGATGGTATTGGTTGTGGGTTTGGAAGGTGCTGTCGAAGGAGTCTTGGTGAGTTCCTGCAGTGCATCTTGTAGATGGTACACACTGCTACTACTGTGTGTTGGTGGCAGAGGGAGTGAATGTTTGTGAATGGGTGCCAATCAAGTGGGCTGCTTTGCCCTAGATGGTGTCAAGCTTCTTGAGGGTTGTTGGAACTGCACTCATCCAGGCAAGTGAGGAGTACCCTAACACACTCCTGACCCGTGCCTTGTAGATAGTGGACAGGATTTGGGGAGTCAGGTGGTGAGTTACTCGCCACAGGATTCCTAGCCTCTGACCTGCTCTTGTAGCTACAGTATTTATATAGCTAGCTCAGTTCAGGTTCCGGTCAATGGGAACCCCAGGATGCTGATCGTGGGGGATTCAGTGATGGTAAGGCCATTGAATGTCAAGGGGTGATTGTTAGATTCTCTCTTGTTGGACATTGTCATTGCTTGGCACTTGTGTTCTTATTCACTCGCCAGCCCCAAACCCCTCAATCTAGAGGGGGTCCTTACTAATGAATTAAACTGCTGCCTTTCAAGAAATTGCGGCCACCCAGATATTTGAGGAAAGGACAACCATTGATTATTTTTGAGGGGCAGGGGTGTGTGTGGGGAAATCACAAAGGAACTGGCAGGCATTGACGCAGTAATGAAAATATACTTTTTTAAGATCCTTCCTTGCAGTACTTTTCAATGGGAATGTATGAGAAGAACATTTACTCTATCTGTGAGCTATTGCAGTTTCGAAAAGGCTCTATGTTTCTGTCGCCACTTAGCAGAGTATCACAGAGTGGTTTTCCGTCTGAGGAATTTTGTTTGTTGGAAACTACACAAAGTCAAATGTAAACTTCTTTCAATGTTTCTCACTCATTTCACGAGAATCCAAATGTGGAAATCTCTGCTATTACACAGCTAGCCCTTCATTGTGTCAACTGCTCACATTTCTGAAATTTCGGTCTTCAGAATAATTCCATCACTCCTGTAAAGTTACATGGTTGAATAATACTGCCGCCATGGTCTTTAGAAATAGAAAGGGGACTTTTCTTTCATCTCTCCACAATGGGTTCAAACCCAGCTCCCAGAGGTGGAAAGGCATTGATGTAATTAGATTGTGACACTAAGACCCTTATCAGAAACCCGAACATGATCTTCATCAGTCTGTTAAGCACACAAAATAACTCCGCATACAACTTACATACCCAAAAAACTGATGACTATCTGTCAGGGAGATTATGGAATAGTGGTAATGCCACTAGATTAGTAATCCAGAAGCCTAGGCTAATGCTCTGGGGACAGGGGTTCAAATCCCACCACGGCAGCTTGTTGGATTTAAATCCAATTAACCTCAGTGACTATGAAACTATCGATTCTCGTAAAAAATATTTGGTTCACTAATGTCATTTTGGGAAGGAAATCTTACCTGGTCTGGCCTACATGCAACTCCAGACCCACAGCAATTGGTTGACTCTCATATGCCCTGTGAAATGCCTGAGCAAGCCATGCAATTCAGGATAATGGGCAACAGATGCTGGCTTTGCTGGTCATATACACATCCCATGAAAGGATTAAAAAAAAAGACAAGGTGACAAGTTCACAGTGAATGTCCTAAACTACTATTCACATCTGCTTTAAGTTAACAATTTGAAGGAAATTGTGTAAGATAAGGGGGCATTTGGGTTTAGTTGGTGCGGGGAGTGACAATGGAAGTGGTGCATAGTTAAGAATAGTTGAGAAAAGTAAATATCTCACAAAACTTGGCAAGAGTGTGAGATGGTTATTCATCATTTGTTATATTTGATGGACTGTGGTGGTAGATTATCTAGTCATGGGGACATCATAGGTAATCCTGTTCTCTCTTGATGTCCACAATTTGAGCTTTCCAGAATGGCTTGTTGGATAGTTACCAGGGTCAGGAACTCCTGACTGTTGATTCTTTCTCTGACCCAGGCCAACAAACTGATAATTCACCATGGACCAGAAATTGAACTTGATTCTGCATGACTCAGTATTGTCTTGTTTGCCCACTAAACTGAAGGAGGTCAAGGGAGCTTTAACCTGTATTGAACTTGAGGGTATCCAATCTTTGCATGGTTGTGTACTACGAGGCCCCGTAACCACAAATAAAGCTTAAAACCCTGTTCCCGATAACTTGAAGAACTCAAGCTGCAGGCATGAGCAGATCAAAGTATTCTGATTTTCGATTCATTCCGCAATGAGGCAGCAGTGCTAAGAACAGCCCGTTTCAAACCTCAGCCTCACAAAATTCAAAAAGGACAAATCTGCCTTTGTAAGTGTTAATGGACTGAACAGTTTGCACTTTAAGGACAGGCTATCAGGACTTGGGGCTGCACATAATGTGAACATCTCTGATTAGCCATTTCTGAGCCCTAACCTGATAGCATGTTTGGGGCATTTAACACAGGCTTTAGCCGACATGGAAGAAAGAAAAGAAAGACTTAAATTTACATATTGCCTTCCATGACACCAGGTCATTCCAAAGCATTTACAAGCAAATTAAGTACTTTGGAATTATGGTTACTGTTGTAGCATAGAAAACATGGAAGCCAATTTGTGCACAGTAATTTGCCCCATAAACAGCATGGTGATAATTATCAGATAACCTGTTTTAATGATGTTGATTGGGAGAAATATTGACCAAAACACTGGGGAGAGCTCCCTTCCTCTTCTTTCAATAGTGCCATTTGATCTTTTACGATTATTGAGAGGACAGATGGGGTCCTATTATCGACTCATCCCAAAGATTTCACCTCTGACAGTGGTACTGCATTGGAGTTTTGTGTTGAAGTCCTTGGAGTGGGACTTAGGGTTGCCAACTCATCAGGATTCGCCTGGAGTCTTTAGGAACTGAAGATCAATCTCCAGGGCACTGCTGTGTGGAATTCCGGAGAAAAATCATTGGGACATAAAAAAAGGGTTTTTTTTTGTCATTTTCTTTGAGCCTTTTCTTCACCATATATTAAACAAATTGGAAATTGGAGAAAAAGGCTGACAATCAAGCACTATCCAATTGGGTAATGAGTCTTTTTGCCTTCCAATTGGTGTAGGAAGGCAATATGTCACAAGGGTGGATGTGTTAGCTGACTAATGGCTGGAGTGTGGGGACAAGTCATGTGATGAAACCTCCTGGAATTTATTTAATCACAGTTAGCAGCCTTAGTGGGTCTTGAATGCACAACCTTCTGACTCAGGGGTGAGTGCACCCACTGTACCACGGTTGATGGAAGGGGTAAAGAGACAACAAATCAAAAATGTGCTCTGTTCTCCACCAAGGCTTAAGGTTATGAAAAATATGAGGTCAACAAAAAAATACAGAGACATTGCAAAGAGAAAAGTACCACATTAAGCTCATACTTACAGCTCAGTTGCATCTTTGGGAATGCCTTTAGGTAAGGTACGGAAGCCTCTGTTGCTGCACCGTACCACAGTGTCAACACAGTTGCAGAGTTCAGGACAGTGAGGGCCTGGCAGGCAGCTACTCTCATTGTTATCCACTGAAAGGCAGAAAGAAAGGATGAATTATAATAACCAGTGGACTGGGCCCCTGTTCATCATCAAGGACAGGTATGTGGTCCCACCCTTCCTTCCTCCTTCAGCTTTTCCCATGTGACATGGGGTCACCATAATGCTGGTTGAACACCTTCACATCAACTGTCAATGTTTGGGATTTGGCAATGGTTTTACACTTTCTCAAACAGCTGTTGCCTGGAATCTTCAGTCACTATTCAGTGACCTCCTAATTAATTTGGATCCTTGCTCCAATTTGTTACTGCTGGGCTTTTCTCCCCTAAATGTTCATCAAGTAGTGGCAAGAATTACATTTCATTTACCTTATAAACAAGAGAAGCATAGCTCCCCTGCTGGGTGGGTTGCTAAAGGCATGTAGCCAAGCATTACAGAGCAGAGTCTCCCCAGCTTCAATGCCTAGTGTGTGCCTGAAAAAGCTGCTGTCACCTGGTCTGCCTGTAGCAGAGGCCTCTCAATGCCCCTGAATTATGGAGGGGAAAAATCAGACAAGGTTCCCTCTCCTATTAGCCATCCAGTGTCCTCTTCTTGAAGGTGTGTGGACATCAATAAACTGGCCTCTATTACAATGCCCTCCACAGATAAGCACACACTGCTACTCATTCTCAAAGTCAATGCATGAATGATGGCACTGGGCACGCGTGCCATTGAGTCCCCAGACTCCTTATAAAGATAAGGAGGCCCCGAAATGGTCACAGAAAGGCCAAAAAGGCAGTGGAATATTCAGCAAATTTTCTTTTCCACAAATAAGAAACAGGATTTCTGAGGAAAGGGTTCAGAATCGAGGTGTGTTTTTTCTGTTGCTGAGGTTTTCTCCCCTCCCCCGCTAGACTCCCGCTGGGTTTGGGCCCATATGTGTCAGCCACCCTTCAATGGCCATACTTCATGTGTTTGTTTGTACAGGGAGTGTTGGAACACCATTTCCCCATGAATGGTACAACTACTGAGCAAAATCCCAGCTTCACCCTACACCTGCATAGTTTTCAAAAGGGGTCACTCAACAGCAATCCGAAATGGGAGCCCAGGCTGATTTTATTTTTTTCATCTCCTCAGTTGAGGAGCACTCTGGCCAATCGCTGCCCTAGGTGAAATCAGCTAGCTCAACAAAACCACAGACTGAATCTGGATTCTTGATCTCCACGATACAATGCCACAACTGGTAATGCATTTACCAATTGTGCCATATCAGGCCATTTGAAAAAAGAGAGCAGAACTAAAATACATTTTGTGGTGAAGGATCACTAATGTTATGAAAAAGTGTGGGAAAAACCATAATATGTTGTACTAGAAACACACCATAAGGATTTGAATTGTGCTTGAATCCATCATCGTTTGCAGCTGATATCCTCAAAATAAAGATAGGACTTGGAGAGAAATTTGTTCTGTATTGCAGACTTACATCAAATCCCTTGCAGCAGACAGAGCCAAGGGAATGATATTAATGAACAAAAGCCATGCAGATAGCACCCCATGCAACTGCCTGACTTTAGGGAAATCGATGTAAGTCTGCGTCACTACACAAACTAATTTCTCTCCCAGCTTCTCCATAATAAAAAAAATTGCTGGAAACAACAGCCAGCTTGCTTTTATATAGCATTTTCATGTAAAGAACAATATGTCCCAAAGAACTTACACTGGCACCAGAGCTGGGATTTTACACTTGCAAATCGGAACTGCTGCCGTGTCCTGCGCATGTGCAAAATCTGGCTTGATGACATCAGATCGTGAACCCGATGTCAACAAGCCGGGAGACGGGCAGGCACCGAAAATGACATGCTATTTAAACAAAATCATTAATAGGCAATTGAGCTTGTTAACAAGCTAAATGACCTGAATATTATGCTGTTCACGCATAATGCAGTTGGCATAGATAGGCAGGCAAGAGTGGGGAGTCTGCTTGTTCACCATCTCGGGTGAAAAAGTGGGAAGGAAAGGGGGAGTACATCATTTTGGGGGTGCCCTGTGTTCAGCGGGAGAAGCCCCCCACTCACTAATGATTAACCCCTTTCTGCATTCCCACCAGGCCTCCAAACCTGACCTCCATGCCCCTTGACGCCCCCCCCCCACTGCCCTCCCAAGGTGCCCGATCCCTCCCTGTCCAAAAATCTCAGTTTTACCATTGTCTGGAATCTCTAATGCTTACAGTCCCAGAAGCACCCACTACTCAGTTGTGGCACTACTGGAGCTGCTAGCCAATCAGATTAGCCGGCTGCTCTCGGGGGTGCGGGACCTCCTGTCCCTGAGGAGCTGTAGTCGCGCTCTTTCATTGTTTAGGCTACTTGCAGCGTACTATTGATGCATGGTGGCCTTTTTTAATTTGTAAGGGGCGGGGGTCGAGCAATATGCCCTCTCCTCTCCACCTCCCGGTAAAATTCAGCCCCAAGTCGGTCAGCATCACACAAGACGAAACCCAGGCAAAGTCTCCAAATGAAATTTTAAACTCTCTTATTTCAGAATTGCAACTTCATTTCCCTCCTAATGCACAACAGAGAACAAATAAATAAAAAAAAGCTTGTCAAACACATTTTCCATAACAGTGCCCCTTATAGGTCTCCATCATAAGGAGATTGTAAGGTTTTTAAACCCCTCAATAAAACAAAATCTGATAACAAACACCAGTAGAGTTGCATAGAAATGGGGGGAGAAAGTGATCAAACACATTTTAATATCTAATAACTGCTCCACAAGTAAAGAAAACAAGAAATCAAAGAACGGCAACCTTTAACCTCAATAATATCCGGAAAAATGTGTCAAAGAATATAATTCAAACAAATAAGTGAACACTTAGGAGGTGAAAGTGCGGCTAAGATGCTTTTATAACATGCCTTAATCTCTACAAACAATTGGGAGATACAAATCTGGTCACTCATACAGTGCCGAGAACTGAGATGAAAGAGTGCATCACAGACATGAGTATTTTAACTGAATTTTTAAAGAAAAACATAATTTGCAATCTGTTAAGATATAGCATAACACAATTATGCAAAATATTTTTTCTGATGATAAAATCTGTCTATTTATCTTTTAGAAGTAATGAATTATAACTGGGCACACATGCTGATTTGATTAGAGAACCGCACTGTTTCTGGGAGTCTAAAGAAAATAACAGATTATTTGCCAGAGGAGTGACCTTGATAAACTGGTATTTTACAAGTTTGAAATGATGCAAAGGCATGGAATGTTACTGTTCCCACCAACTGTGGCAAAGAGATGGAAAACTGCCATCATCATTTTATCCTTGCTTTTATGTTGTTATTTAAGTGTGTCAATGTCTACCCTTCCCATCTTTTTTCTTTGGCCATCTTAATGAGCATTTAACTCTATATGTATTAGAAGCCCATTTACTAACTTTCCCAGGTGGTTTTTCTTCTGGTATGAACCTAGGCAGGCTATTTAACTGTGAAGGCATCACAACAAAACTAAATCCTTTCCTAATCAGACATCCACGCATGCATTCTTTTCAAAAGGAGGGGTGCAAGTAGATAGCTTGTACCCTGACTGATTTCTTTCACTCCCTCCCTAACCCACGGACAATTGCGCTGTACCAACCACTGATCTAACTGAGATCAGTTAACTCCGCATAAACAAACAGTGGAACTGGAAACCTTTTGGTCTAACTGGTTTAGTATTGCAGCAGGTACCTTTATCCACTTTGGAGAAACTCCTTGTCTGTAATATTGAATGCAGAAAATTCATTGTGCATTAATCAACCTTTAGACTGGAGTGTGTTCGAATCCTGCCACAGCAGTTGGTGGAATTTAAATTCAATTAATAAATCTGAAATTGAAAGCCAGTCTCATTCTAAGTGATGGTGACCATCTAGTGAGCCTATCAACAGCAAATAGAATGGAGGAGCAACAAACATCAGTGATGGTGAGCCTGCTGGGGAGAAAGAGGTTCCCTTTCAGAGACGGTGGAGGGAGGGACGAGAGAGAGTGCTGTGGGCGGGTGGTGACGAGAGTGCCGAGGTCCTGGAAAGGAGAGGCTAGCTGTGAGGCCCAGGAAAGAGATGCTGTGGAGCCCGGGGTCAGAGGAGAGGGGGTGGGAGAGAGGCTGGCTAGCATGTGGAAGTGAGAATAAATGTGTGTCTGCCTTACTCCCAGTCTCAGTTTCTCACTCACTCTCGCCACATACCAACATGTACTCACACAGTGGGTGAGGGTGAGTGAGCACCCTGAGCTTGGACAAATACTCTGCCCCTCTCATACTCTGATCATTTTTATTAATTACTTTTTTGAATTTAACAATTAATTGCTTTAACATTGCTTTATTTTTATTCAACAAGTTGTCTCTTTTCTTAATACCACAACTTTTGTTTGAAATTCAGTTTAATGTTGTGCCAACCCATATGGTCAGAATTGTCCCAGCACCCCACACCCCCCCCAACCCCCAATGTATTTCGCCATGGTGGGGCCGGCGAGCTATTGAAATCTCCATTCACAATGGCAGGACTGGAAGATCCCATCGACATGAGGGGCTGGAAAATTCCAGCCTATCTTTCTAAAATTTGCGCATTAGTCCCGAGTGAGGAAAAAATTAAAATGTGCCAACCCCGCACCCCCCAAACAAGCATAAAGACTGGACAAGCCTGCCCTATACTCGGCCTGTGTGGCCAATGCAGTATTTCAGTGCTGTCATTAAACATGCCCACTGATAGCTATCAGCGCATGTGCAATTAAGAATTTAAAAAGACGCCGCTTAAAAATCACAGGCCATTAGTTTATCAAGTTTTCAGCAAAAAATCCTTGTACAAGACACATTGGGGAGGCTGTTAGGCATAGAGTACAAACTAAGGATTTTTTGCTAAAAACTTGATAAACTAATGGCCTACTCCTACTCCTATTTCTTATGTTCTTAAAATATGTTAAGATTCAACTGGAGTATGAAACATGTTGGATAATATTTGGACCTCCAAATCAGCCCCAACACTGACCCTCTGAGACTCCAAAAGCAACCAGTTTCTGCTTTGACACCCCCCAATAACTTATTGCTGTCTATCCCCCAGTCATGCACCAGGCCAAATTAATATTTTATCAATTATCTTATAGCTGCTCTCCTTATGAACCAATCTTCTGGTGTTCACTTTGGAAAGATATCAGAGAGGCTCCTAAATCAGAGGGGCTCCTAGTACCTTTATGGATCCACAGCCCAGACTAAGCTACAAACTTCAGGGCAGAATTGAAATAAAGCAAACCGTGCAGGGACTGAAACTTGCCTTTAGGGAAGGTCTGAAACTTAGAGAAGCAGAATAACTGGGCTTTGAAACTAATAAGTGCTAGATTATACACCTATTCGTTATGGTTTGATTGAAAATCCAACCTCATATTTAGATGACTTCCACCATTTTTTCTCCCCAGTTACAGCATTAAATCCATCATTTCTTACCGTCACAGGTGAAATCCTGAACAGCCACATCCTGAATTGGGATCTCCTTCAGGAAGAATGGCTTCTGACAGCGGGGGTTTCCACTGACAACCCTTCTCTTCCTCAGCCATCTTCCCAACCAGGCCAGGTGACAGTTACAGTTGAAAGGATTGGCCAGAAGGTTTCTATGGAAGTTGCAGGAAGTAGTCATTTAAATCTGTCAATTATAAATGCTATTCACTGTCAAGCAAATTTTCATTTAAAACTGGGCACTGATTCTACAAAAACACTTTAAAGTAACTGAACATTTCAGCACTTTTCTCATATGCTGTTCTGATATTTGATCCAGTAGCCTTCGATATCTCTTTGCACTTCTATACTAGTTACTCTAATGAAGAAAGCTTTCTGGGGCCAAGCTTTCTGGGGCCATCCCACCCCTCCACACAGAAAGAAATTTCCTACATGCGCATGGGAAGAATTTTCTCTGCGGATTCAGAGAAGCAAAATCATAAATGTTTTATTGACTATATTTCTATGCCTGTTGTACCGTGACAATCTTTGCAATCTGAGTGCAACAATCTAAGTACCAGGACATTAATCCAGCAATGCACACACTTGCAACTTTCTGGTCTCAGGTCGCAACAGAAGTTGAAGCATTTCCCTTAAAAGAGTACTTAGTCTTCTGTTTCTAACCGTACAATTTAAAACTCCATTCTTAGGTATTTATCCTGCTTTCTGAGAAAGGGGTTAATCAGCATAGCATATAGTTGCTTGTGCATAGACTCAACTCTACACATCCACTACTGTACATGTTACCCAGAATTATATCAAATTTACAGCACAGAAACAGGCCAAAAGGCCCAACTAGTCTAAATAAAAGCATCCTCCCACCCTCATCTAACCCCATTGGTAGATCCTTACATTCCTTTCTTTCTCATGTATGTATCTAGCTTCCCCTTCAATGCACCCAAGTTCTTTGCTTTCACTAATCCATGTGGGAGTGAGCTTCTTATCTCTCTTCAGGTAAAGAAGTTTCTCCTGAATTTCCTATTGGATTCATTGATGGCTATCTTATATTTACTACTCCTAGTTCTGGACTCTCCCACAAGTGAAAAAATCTTCTCTATATCTACCCTATCAAACTTTGAACGTAGAGAACTTAATTCTAAGATTAATATTTAAGGACTGCTAATTCTGTATTCATGGCCTGCAGTTCATAGTCTAAGTTAAACAATCTGTATATGCTGATGGAAATGACAAATTGCACAGGAATTGGGTTTGGAATGCAAGCAAAGGAACTGGAAGTGATATATAATTGAAGTGTTGAGAATGATCAAACTGGCCCAGATTTGAGCCAATGGATGCAAATTGAATAAAATGCTGAGATGAAAGCAGGCCTTACATAGTAGAGAGAGAATGGAGGGTATTGAATGCTCCAGGGGTGATAGTGGTGACCTGGTTATCATAGAGCGACAGTAGCCGAACTGAACTAAGTCCAGTAAAAGTGTCATTGTTGACACAGCTGATCAGGTTGTTCCGCAGCATCCTATAACAGAGTGAGCAGAAAGAGAAGGAAAATTTCAGCTACCAATAATCACATCAACATCTTTTCAGATTTCAAAGATCTAGAACAAAACATAGAGATAAAAACAAAAAAACTGCGGATGCTGAAAATCCAAAACAAAAACAGAATTACCTGGAAAAACTCAGCAGGTCTGGCAGCATCGGCGGAGATCCGCCGATGCTGCCAGACCTGCTGAGTTTTTCCAGGTAATTCTGTTTTTGTTTTAGAACAAAACATAACTGAACAAATAGACCTCATGGGTGTTGCTCAGGATATTGCATCATTTATGTGGTCAAACCTTTTAACATAAAGATGCCCAAGATCATAATGCAATTTTTCAATGATATTTTTCTAATTAGTACACAATTGCAAGCTGTTAAATGTGCTCGACACATTGGAATTCTCCAATGCTGCTCTTCCAGTTTCAGTCTTGTTCCCACAATAAGGTTTGAACAAAAGCTAAGGCTCTATCACATGGAGAAACAGTCAAGGGAACAGTCCTCCCCGGATACTGCCAAACTTCTCCAAGGTGATGGCTTTGAAAAGACGCAGGAGCAGATCAAGCTCCACATTTTGCAGGAGACAGGCAGTGCATAGCATGAGATGATCAAGGAAAGAGGCAGGTTTATAAAAAAAAAAACTTTCTTCCAGTCTGCTCTCTAACTTTTTTTTAATTCTTTTGTGGGACGCTGGCTAGACCAGCAGTAATTGCCCTTGAGATGGTGGTGGTGAGCTGCCTTCTTGAACCACTGCAATCCACGTGGTGCAGGTCCACCCACAGCGCTGTTAGGAAGGGAAAGAGTTCCAGGATTTTGACCCAGCGGAAGGAACAGTGATATATTTCCAAGTCAGAATGGTGAGTGGCTTGGAGGGGAACTCCCAGGTGGTGGTGCTTCCACGTATCTGCTACCCTTGTCCTTCTAGGTGGTAGAGGTTGCAGGCTTGGAAGATGCTGTCGAAGCCTTAGTGAGTTGCTGAGGGGCATCTTGCAGATGGCACACACTGCTGCCACTGTGTATCAGTGGTGCAGGGAGTGGATATTGAAAGTGGTGGATGGGGTGCCAATCAAACAGGCGCTTTGCCCTCTGGATGGTGTCAAGTTTCATGAGTGTTGCTGGAGCTGCGCTCATCCAGGCAAGTGGAGAGTATTCCATATCAATTCTCACTTGTGCCCTGTAGATGGTGGACAGGCTTTTGGGAGTCAGGAGGCAAGTTATTCGCTGCAGAATTCCCAGCCTCTGACCTGCTTTTGTAGCAACAATATTTATATGGCTGGTCCAGTTCAGGTTTTGGTCAGTGGTAACCCCCAGGACATGGATAGTGAATTCATCTACCTCCCCCCACCATATGAAGTGTTAAAAACATACAGTCAATGCAAGTTTTAATTTCAAATAAATACAATGAAGTTATAATACAAGAAACAGGCCAAAAAAGTATCATATTGGACTTGAAACATTAACACTGTTTCTTTCTCTGCAGTTGCTGTCAGACCTGCTGAATTTTTCCAGCACTTTGTGTTTTTATTTCAGATATCCAGCATCCGCACTATTTTGTTTTTATGTTACCACCTATTACGCTATCCAATTGTGCTGGTTCACAAAACATTTTACGTTTGTGATTCTGCAAATAATTTTTATTGGAATCCTGGACAGTGATTTAACTCGCACAATAGTGAGCCCACTTTAGGCACAATACTCTGCCCAAAATGGAAACTATGAGCGGGATTTTTACCTTGTTGGGTGGGCCTGGGGGTGGCCGCGAAACCAACCGCCGTCTGCGATCGGGTCCCGACATCGATTTCCCGCTGGCCGGCCGTTAATTGGAAATGTGTTCTGCAACGCTCAGTGATGCCGGGGTTTGGGGGGGAGGGGAGGGCGGGGAAGTTCGCACATGTGCACAAGTGTACTCAGTGAGTGCCTCAGGGTTGCTGAAGATTTTAAAAATCTGACAAAAAAAAACTTACCAATGTTAAAAACATGTCCCCTCTTGTGATTCTGTCACATGGGCAGGGACATGTTTTAAATAAAATTTCAAATTTTTAGTTTCATTTTTAATTGCTGTTGGAAATCTCACCCTGCCTGTGGATGAGGCTTCTTAAAAAATCCAAAGGTTGTTTAGCCTTTTCATCTGCCCGCCAACCATAAGGCTGGACAGTCAACAAAAAATTTCATTCAATTATAATTTTAATGGCCTTGATAGGCCTAATAATTGTTGGCAGGCGCGCTGCTGACTCACGCAAGTGCCTGCCTATCAAAATATCGCGCAAGTGCGCAATGACATCGGGGCACTCGCTTGATGTCATCATGTGTCATTCTACACTCGAGCAGGTTGGGCGTGTGCCAGCCCACTCAGCACAAATTTCCTCCTTATGTCCTCACATGTGGCCAGTTTCCATGAGTAACACCATGTGTGATCCATTGACACATTTTAATTTAACGTATACCAAAAATCAAAAGTAAAGAGTTTGAGGAACAGCTTAAAATCTGTCTAACTTGATGTTTTTGGTAAATGAAACAGGTTTGCTTTGACAGATGTCCTCATACCAAGCCCCCTCCAGATACTGCAGATTATCAGTGCTCTGTACTTACAGTGTCTTGAGCCCAGAGAGACCAGCAAACATTCGGCTATGGACCATTTCCAACTCATTTCCAGTCAGCAATAATTCCAAGACTCCTGAAGCCCCATTGAATACTCCCTCCCGGATATCTCGGATCTTGTTGTTGCTCAAGTTTCTAATGAGTGATGGTGAAAAATATTAATTCCAATAAAAAAGATGAGAAATAATATGTAATTTATATTCCATTCCTCTTTCCAAAAGCATTTCCGATGTAGTCGTCCAACATAAACAATTTTTATGATTAGCCTTGCACAAATTTGGAAAATTAAAATGTTCCATGGAAACAGCAGCAAACTGTTGATGAAAAATGGACAAATCCAAAACCCATTTTCTAATTCTCCATATTGTTAAAATACATTTTTAATCAAGTCCCCTTTTTAATTATAATTTAATCTATTTTATTAATGTTATGGGTGGCACTGTATTTTAACAGTGCCTGTTTATACTGTTCTATTAGGTACGCAGTCTGGTTTCCAATCCAATTCATGCAGATGGAAAGAAGCTTTCTTTGTCAGATGGCAATTAAAGGTCCATGGTAAAATGAGTTTGGGCAGTCTCTTAATGCAGTTCCCAGAGGAAGCAAGTCCAGAGCACAAATCTGCCCATAATTCAGCACTAATTGGGCAGTACACCTCGGAATATGTACAAAGATAGATGGTGTAGGAAACAGAAATGTCACATTGATGCAAATAGGGAATGCTCTTCAAGCATGTTACTGGGGCAATATAAAGGGAGGCCTTGAACTCTCTCTAACCCCTGCTATGTTAGAACTGAAAATGCTTAATATAGACTAAGGTGCTCCATTTCTTAGCCTGTGACTCCTCACACATGTATACACACGTGCACATGGATACTTACACACATGGATATGCACACTCACATAGACACACATGCATACATGGATATGTGGGCAAACACATACTGACAACAGAGATACGTGGAACTACACATAGATACACACACACAAATTCTTCACTTGGTAGGTAAATGCAAAAGTACGAATGCCAGAACTGAGTAATAAGGACATTGCTAAGAGACGCAGGTACACAGCTCAGCTGGTGCAATCATAATGTTTAGCTATTATCGCATTAGGGAATTTATCAACAGATCAGATGAGTTAAAATTTGATTAGAGAGTCAGTTTTGAAATGAGACAACTGTTATTATACAGCCAGGAGCCCATAGGCTTCCCAAATTGAATCTCAGTAATAGGAAAATCCATTTATAATCAACAAAACAAGGTTGCAAAGCTCAGCGACTTCTCTTTGTACCCCTCCATTGAGGAACCTTGTTGTTGATATGAGGAGTAGTACACAGTGTTACTAAGAATATTTTAACGACGAGTGAGACATAATGCAGAACACCGTGGAGTCAGTTCTTCCCAGATATCTCCCAAACTTTTCCTGACTCATACTGGGGCATTTCTAGTGGACAGAGAAATCTGATCTCCGTGTCCAATCTTCAAGCTATTTGACAAAGAGAAATGGATGAGAGACGAAAACCTACAGTGATTGAAACAGGGAAAAATCTGTTAAAAGGATTCTATGACAAAGTCTATGCCAAACTATCTTATGCTTAGCATGTTAGGAAAGGAGCCTTTGTATTTGATTCCTATGATACAGGCAAATAGAGCGTATGCTTGCCCAATATAGGTGGTTGACCCTCTTAAATGTGGACTATGAAAGTGGTGAGGCTCTGATATTGAGCTCAACACCGAAAACTTGCTCACCAAAAATTGAAAATTATAGTGCTGCAAATCAACAGTCAAATTGTAATCTTGGCTCCGATTTGGGTTGGACTTTAAAAATCCTTTCCTCCCTCCCTCTAAAACAATCTTACTGGCTCCCTTGGTGGCTGCTTTTTGATTGCCTGTTTAATTTTTCCAGGTGCAGGTTCTGAAGTTGGTCAGAGAGCAGAATTTCCTCCTCTCTCCTGCAACCAAAGTTTACAAATTGCATCTGGAAAAAATTAACAGGCAACTGAGTGATTAAGTACTGGAATGCCACTGTGAACTGCTCTTCATGTTCCACGGACATCAACCCAAGGGCTAATTCTGTTGAGATTTCATCGACAATCACTGAATGTCCAATTGGACCGAAGTGACCTCTCGGGGGTGATGCAGAAAAGGCAAAGCTGAACAGGAAATCCAGCAGTGACAGTGGGGAGGAGGTGGGATATACTGTGCAAGGACAACATGGAGAAGGTGAGGTAAAATCTAGGCTGAGCCAGGATAGCAAGGACAAAGAACCAAATTATGCCAGGGTAGTTGAGGCAAGGCACGATAATAAACCGATTGCACTGTTAAAACTAAAAATAACAAAGTGGGAGCTGCAGAATTGCTACAGCAGTCTTGGGGCAGAATTTTATGGCCCCTCCTGTCGGCGGGATCTTCCGGTCCCACCAAAGTCAATGGACTCTTGAACAGCTCGCCGCATTTTCCAGCCCATCCCCATCGTAACAAAATTCCGTCCATGATATTACAAAATATGAAAAAGTTTTGAGAAGAAGATAGATCATAGTAGATCTTCCATCTGTTGTTCCAATGGCTCATTTAGATATGCACAAAACAATGAAAGTGGGCCACCTCATTGATTCCCAGAACTTCATATCTCCAGGGGTAGATGAGAAGGAAATCCGTGGAGTTGCTCTTAGTGTCTCCTAGCATTCAGATCAAGGTTGGTATTGGCAGAAGGAAGGCATCTCTGCTTGGTCAGGTGTGAAGAAAGAAATATATAAATTACAAAGTATTAGTGAAGCAACTCATTACTTGATAAACCATGTTCTGCCCTCAGAAGATCCCAAAGATGAATATCCTGAGCTGTTTAATTTCTGACTCTCTCCTGTGCAGCAAACATCAATCTATGCCATTCTGCTGCCACTCACTGAGAGCATGGTCATTGAAGATGAATTATCTCTGATTCATTTTCTTGTTGTTATTAGGAGATTCTCTAAAAAAAAGTAAATCAATTTGTTTTTTCCCTCAGAATCCTGGGAACTATTTTAAAGTAAAAAGGTGTTGAGGTATGAAATCTTGATGATTAGTAGATGGTAACAATGCAGGGTATCAATGCTGTTTACCCAGTCATATCGATTTTGAGGTTAAGTACTCATTGATTCACGCATGCTGCATGAGTGACTCTTTGTCTGTTTATTTTGGAGAGGCCAAAGCCTCTGAGGGAACATCAATCCAAAGCTATTATGTTATCCTGTTGTGCATTGTTGATTAGTTTCTTATCGTCCCCCTCCAATAGTGAAAGAAAAAGATTGAAACATACTGAGGCTTATTTATCATGTCCATGGGGCCAACATCCTGGCGGGTATAATGCCTGCAAGTTTCTGACTTACACTGCCGGTATGTGAGGTTCCTAATGCCAATACAGGTATGGAAGATTATTTCCTACCTTTTGGGCCCTTTGAGTCCCAATATCTTAATGATGAGGCAGAGCGACAGCTGAGAAGGAAAGAAAAGAAACAAATTCTGCACTCCAGATCCCACTACCTTGTGGAATGTCCTGCCCCATTTGCCCAAGGATCTCTGGGTTGAGAGTTAGCCTGTTCAGTCACATGAAAACCAATGGCAGAAAATCGTGACCTTGACTAAATGGTCCTCCTTGAATTAAGGGACAGTCGACGATGAAACGACTAATTACGTCATTCTGCAGATGCTCAGCATATGAGATTCTCAGTCATAAATAGCACAGAATTAATTACTTGTGCTATTTTCATAAGGATCATTGTGTCTTTAACTTAGAGGAAATTGGTACATTGATTTAATCACCGTTCTTCCTTTGAGCTAATCTAATTGGTTCTTTTAGTGTGAAGATTTGCATATTGGACATGATTTGCAAAATGTTCAAATCCAGATGGCCTGAATATCCATTGCATTTATAACATCTGTTTAATGTAGTTAAATATATGCAAAAGTATATTGAGTTTGATTGGGAGTCTCTATATCAAACAAGATTTTGACACTTGAGGGAACAAAAACAGGAGTTTGAAACAATGTGGGATTTTTAAAATATGTCTTGATCTAAGAATCAAGGCTAGCTTGAATAGTGAAAGACTTTGACCTTCAAAGGAAATGTTCCCTTATATTTATTTAATGGATAGTTGAATTCAATTGGAAGCCAGTCTTATGAAGGGTAATTGAACCATTACTGATATTCCCACATTTTATTTATATGCTTATAGCATTTGACAGTTGCTATGCTTTTGTCACTATTTATATGTAAATAAATGATGTGGGATTGTGGGGTTTGAGAGGTTCATTTCAATGGGATCATTTTACGTGAGGGATCCCTTGGGTTTCCATGGCTCTGCCACCAAAATTAAGGTGGATGAGCAGGGAAAAACCCCATGGAAATTATCCCTATGATTGCCTTAATCTGAAAGCTACTGCTCTGAATGCTAATATCAAAGACTTTAGAGAGAGGAGTAGTTGGACATGAATTTATGTTAATTCGAGTGAGCAGATTACTACAATCAGATAATTGTGAGTCTCTCAGGTACACATCACTGCACAGATGGAGTATCAGAGCTTTCAGATCGTAGAGGAACATGGTCCCCACAGGAACTATTAATAGACAGTTCAGAAAAAGCTAAGACCACAACAGTGTCATTGAATAGAAGAAGTCTTTTAGGGGGTTTTCCATCCATCTACTCATTATGGAGCACCTATAATCACCTCTTTCTTCAGAAAGCTTTCATGTACTCAGAACTTTACAATGCTTGAAGTGAATGCTGATTTGTAAAATCGAGACGGCACAATGGTGAATCACATTCAAAGACCAAAACATACCACCACAGAGCGCCAGGTGATCAGCTCCCCCACCTAACTACAAGCAGGAGATTGGGAGATGGAAATAAACAAAGAGGTAAAACAAAAATTCCTGGCATAAACCATAACATGCATTGTGTCACAGACAGAATGTATTTTCTCTCTTACTGCCCATAAGCAATATGGAAGGAGGTATTTTCTTACCCATGGAGTGTGTATTCCAATTAAATAATTCAGAAGCAAGCTTTCATGGGTTTAAAATAAAAATAGTTATTTATTATCACACACAAGGCAACTTCACACACTCAGGCTCATGCACACACAAACACATGTACACACACACACAAAGATTGGATACAGATAAATGTAGTACACTTTTACCGATTACAGTAAATTCAGTCTCCGATTTACGGTTTCCAGTCTCCCATGAGGCAGACCTGAGGCTTTTTGAATGAATTAGATATTTAATGTTGAAGTGAGGGTCTTGTAAAGTGAGTGGTTCACAGCAAGTGAGCTTTCTTGTACTCGAATATCTACAAGGTTGGTGCTCAGGTGAGCTTGAAATTAGAAAAGGTTAAGTGCTTTGCCTGCTTGATGACTTATTGCCATTTTCAGAGTCTGGTTCTAGATTGGCTGATGACTCACAGTTCTCAAAAGGCTTTTTCTGAAGCTGATGAGTTATCAGTGTTCTTCTGTAGTCAGCCCTGGTCTCTTTTGGGTCTTTGTATAATAAAGGATCTCAGTATCAGAAGCCAGTTTTGGTCACATGGTCAATGGTCATTGTCCAACCAGAATGGCTTAAAGCTAAGAGGCCATTGATATACAATAGGAGATAGGTGATGGCCTTTTACACTTAATGGTGGACAACTGGTCTCACCAGCTTACTTTAGTTCAACTGCAAAACTGGAGACATACGGTGGGATTTTCCACACCTGCCCGCCACCGCAATCTTTCGGTCCCACAGCAAGTCAATGGACTTCTGGCTGGGGCGCCGCCTTGCCCACAACGGGTTCCACCCATGACGGGGGCAGAAAATCCCAGTCATAGAGTCTAGGAGTCCATTGATCCTATGTTTTGAGTAAGCTTTGAAGAATGGCAGGTGTGAATTCCACAGATAAAATTCTTCTTGGTGTGTCCTTTCCAGGGAGAGGCCCCCCAACCATGATTATTCAATTCGTAACTTTCAGGAAGCTTGATAGCTTGTGTTGAATAAGCAAAGGTCACTTACCCTTTGGCATCCACAAGTAAAATACAGTTCTAGGACCTTCCATATAAGCTCGGTTCATGTTCATGTGTAAAGTTATGAATATGACATGCCTTCACTGGGCATGACAATTGTTACTTTTGATATTGGTTTAGACACCAGTGATAGATCGAGAAACCATTTTTTATTCTTCCAATGTTGCTTACACCAGATTAAGAAGTCCTCTATCAAATGACTACCATACATTATTCAGAGGAAGATCCTCATCTACCCTTCAACGACATTTACAACATTACCTCAGCACTATCCCATAATTGTTTTCTGTGGAGAACTTAAGACAGATACTGAGGGTGGTTTGTTATGGGGGGGGCAGGGGGTGGGGGGGGGGGGGGGGGGGGGGGCGCGGTGGGGGGGGTGGATGCGGTGGCACAGGGAGTGTGGTATATGTTTGATAAACTCACATTTTACGTAGGTTCGGTAGCTTCTTGAAGATGCCTGTTGCCTCCAGGATGGTCAGTTCATTGTCATTTAACCTCCTGAACCACAAAAAAGAGACAATTAGCGGGGTTAACGCTTCATGTATCAGAATTGTGAAGAAACCTTCAACGGGGAGAAACAATTTATAAACTGAGCTACAGTTCAAGCATTAGTGTACAATGGGTAAAAGAGACACTTGCTAAGGTGGATTTTACATGTGTGTGTGTTTGGGGGGTGGCGGGGTTGGAAAAAAGCCACCCCACAACACTAAAACATTGCCCACAGACTAAACAAGCTGAGAATGGGGTTTCCAACCCTCAAAGAAAGTCCCGCTTCTGAGATCGGTCAGCCTAACACATTGGCCAGCAGTCCCATGAAGATGACAGCAATGGATCGTGGACTTGGCTAAGTCTGGGATTTTAGGGTAGCAAGGAATCGAGCACCCTAGGGAGGGCTGTGAGCAGAGTGGGGAGTCAGGTTTTGGAGGCCAAGCGGGGAGGCACAAAGGCAGGATATCATCTCTGAGGGGGGAAGGTGGGGGTCCCTGATGCTGCACACAGGGTGCTCCCCTCAAAGGATGTAACCCACTCCCTGTCATTCCCACTTTTTCATTATGGTGTGGGCAGCATAATATTCTGGTCAGTTGGCTTGTTAACAAGCTCAATTGCAAATAATTATTTTGTTTAAATGGTGGGTGGGCTGCCAATTTCAGCCCCCACCTGCCTAACACATAATGGGAACCTGGCATGTTGACGTCAGGTTCACAACTTGGCGTCATCATGCAAGATTTTACACATGTGTGGCTGGCAACATTCCCAACTTCCATGCGTAAATTCCCTGTCCTAGGTTTCTGCCATTGCATAATCAACCTTGGGAAAGATACAAAATAACCATCTGGGCCCATCAGCAGTGTTTCGGTCCATGTTTTGATCCTGCTATTTCAGACTGCTTTCATCCTTTTCCAATTTGCACTCATACTGGAATTCCTTTGATCCCTGTTGAATCTGGAGCCTGTCCCACTCCCTTTTCAGTTATGCCTGCATTCACTGCACTTCATATCAGTTTCTCCCATATCTCTAACAAATCTGCATGTTATGTAGTTGCATCACAATTCACCTTCAGCTTGAACAAGTGCGAACAGGGCACAGAGGGGTTTATCCTATCTACTGAACAGAGACTCCCTCACCCTACTCTCCAAACTCAATCTCTGCTCTCTCACATTATTTGTTCCAGTTTTTGACCCTCCCTTTCCTGAAGGTTGGGGTACGGTTTTCAGAGCACAGCAGTCCAAGTGGTCATTCTCTCTATACGTCAAACCTGGACAACATACATTGGCAGGATATTTCAACACGAAGGGTATCACAGCAGAATCTGAACCCTGTGCTCCTGAACATGAATCATCTAGGATGGTGTAGAGAATGATTGAGAAATAAGATCATGGCTACTATTTCCTGCTGACCAGGCCAAGCACACCATATTGTCATCCTGGTTGAGATAGGCTAACTGAGATCTTCAGCTTGGTCTACATGGCTAAGTATCACAGAGAAAGCAATACATTTATCTAATAAGCTTCAGGGGAAGCTCACTTGCCCATAATATATCTGGTGTGCAGTGATATTGCAGTCAATTCAATTCTGTCTCTTAACCTCAGCGTGTTCCAACAATTTTAGTTGCGTCTCCACTTTCAAAAAGCCAAGGTATCACTTAGCAGAGTGATGTTATGTAGTTATTGTTTGGTTAGGAGGGTGAAACTTCTCCCTCTGTATTAGCAGCGAGGCAGTTAGCCTCACAGTCAGACTTACAGTTCAGTGGTGTATTCCGGAACATGGCTGGGTATTCTGGTGAGCTTCTGGTTGGAGCAGTCCACGACTGTGCCCTCACAGCGACATTTCTCGGGGCAAACCAGATCCATGAAGCAGTCACCACTTAGCTTGGTCCGGTAGTCCTCTGATCCTGTACACAATACCGATCATAACCAATTAGGTGCATTAAAGACAATGTCCCTCTTCATTCTTCAAATTTGATTTGATGTGACCTTCAACTATGCTTACACACAAGACAAATATTTAAAGACCATCAGTGTGGGCTGGCATGGTGGCACAGTGTGTAATAGTGCCAATATGGCATGGATCTTGATTGACTGGCCAGATACTGAGTTCTAATTTGCATACAAAAACTGACGGACAGGTAAAAATCAACTGGTCCATCCAGTCTGTTCCACAAGTGATCTCATCTCACCTGTGCTGTCACTCCATTCCAACTGGTGCTTCTTGAAGAAGAGAAAAATTGGGTCAACATTCCCCACAGACTACTGGAAAACGTTTACAGGATTGGAGAATGATTGGGAACCTATCGCTCAATCTGCAGACTGTAAGGAGGCAGTGATCAAATCCTGGTTCTACCTTGACAAGTGTGATCATGATTTAGTTAATGTTACAGTAGATAAGATTCTGTTATAAAAGGATGATTAAGTCATGAGGAGGCACAGTCTTCTTCTCTACTCACTGCTTGTGAGTAGATCCTCTTCCTAGGGTTGCTCAGTTGAACTGCACTTGGATTAAGGGGTAGCACTGGACTTAGGAGCAAGTGTAGGCCATTTTGCCCTTCAACCCTGCTTTGCCATTCGATAAGATCATGGCTGATCTGATTGTGGCCTCAACAGTAGTAATGCAGTGACTATGATCCTGCATTAGAAATCCAGAAACTGGGAGTTCAAATCCCACAATGGTAAATTTAAATGGAATGTCACACAACACTCAAGAAACTCGACACCAGCAAGCACACAGTAGTTTATTTTATCAGCCCACCACCTGCTCAAATCCACATGTTTGCCACAATGCACAATCTGTAATATGCACTGCAGCAAGTTACCAATCTTACTTCAACAAATATGATCTTTCACTAAAAATTAGTCAAGTCTACTTAAGTTCATTTACTGCAAAAGCAGTCATAATCATAGGAACATCATTAATTACCTCCAAGTTCCATTTCATGTCACACGTGATCTTGACTTGAATGTATATCACTGTTCCTTCATTGTCGCTGGGGGCAATATCCTGGAATCCCGACCTAACCTGATTGCGGCAGCACCCATAAGCACTATAGCAGTTCAAGGAGAAGACACATCACCTCCTTCTCAGGGCAAGTAGGGATGGGTAATAAAAGCAGCCTTGCCAGTGAGTCCCATATCATGAAAACAAATTTGAATCAAATTAAATTAAAATTGAATTCAATAAATCTGATAAGTTATGGGCTGGCAGCAGGGCAAAAATTACCCTCAGGGCTGTTGTTATAGAAACTGAACTGATGCCCTTCAGGGAAGTGAACCTGCTATCCCTGTCTATCTTGCTGACATGTGGCACCAATCCCATATTATGTGGTTGACTTGTAATACCCTTTGAAGCAACCTTGCTACTGCTTGTTGTCAAAACTATCAGGGAGAGGACAATTGAAGCCAGTGGGACTCAGGGGGAAATCTCTTCAATGGAGGGAGTCATACGTAGCACAAAGGAGCTCCTTACAGCAGTGTCCTGGTCCCAACCATCTTCAGCTGCTTCATCATCAACATGCTTTACCTCCCCTCCATCATAAAGTCAGAAGTGGGGATGTTCGCTGTGTTCAGTCCCAGTCACCGCTCCTCAGAAAATGAAGCAGTCCGTGCTCGAATGCAGCAAAACCTGGACAACATTCAGGCTGATAAGTGGTGAGGAGCATTTGCACCATACAAGTGCCAAGCAATGACTATTTCCAAAAGGAGAGAGTCTAACTATGTCTCTTTGATGTTCAACAGCATTACCATCGCTGATTCTCCCAACATCAACATCTTAGGAGTTAATATTAACCAGAAACTGAACTGGACCAACCATATAAATACTGTGGCTACAAGAGCAGGTCAGAGGCAGGATATTCTGCTATGAGCGACTCACCTTCTTTTAACCATCTACAATTCAGGAGTGCGATGGAATACTCCCTACTTGCCTGGATGAGTACAGCTCCAACAACACTCAAGAGGTTTGACACCATCCAAGACAAAGTAGCCCACTAGGTCAGCACCCCATCCACTACCTTAAATATTCAGTCCCTCCACCACCAGTGCAAGGTGGCAGAAGTGTGTATCATATACTATGCACTGTAGCAACTTGACAAGGTTTGTTCACGGCACCTTTCAAACTCACAATCTCTACCAGCTGGGAGGACAAGGGTAGCAGCACCTGGAAACAAGCACCACACTATCCTGACTTGGAAATATATCGCCGTTCCTTCATTGTCGCTGGGTCAAAATCCCAGAACTCCCTATCAGCACAGTTCAAGGAGGAGGCTCACCACCACCTTCTCAAGGGCAATTAGGGATGGGCAACAAATGTTGCCCTTGTCAGCGACAGCAACATTCCATGAAAGAGTAAAACAAGTAAATAAATGTGGCCTTTCCAGCATTCAAGCCCATCTCCCAAAACAAATATTACAAAACAGAGCCAGATCTCCTTATGTTAATTAACTGGAAATATATTTTTAATCATTAAATAAAACAGCCCCACAATACCTATTATTCTGTTTTCCAAGCTCTCCGATCACTTTGCAATATAATTGTTTTCAGGCTTTGCCAATTCAGTCTATGTTTTCATTCTAAATACTTACATACATGTTGGTAACATACATAATGGCAGAGCATTATTTAAAAATCTTTAAAATTCAAGTTCACAGCACAGAGAAATCAGCAATGATATGGTTCAGTAGTCTAGCTCCTGTGGTGGTCTGATTTTTGTGGTGTCTGTATTAATGAAGGGTTTCTTTTGTTTCTTTTTATATTGGCCATCATTTGTGCAAATTAGTGCAGTGAAAATATTTACTGAAGTACTGTTCAGAAATGGGCAAGCTGTGGATCCTCTACGTGTGACAGTAATGTCACTACATCTGTTTATAGCCTTCATATCTCACTGTGTAAGGTTTGATTTGGCACAAAGTTACAGGGTGGGATTCAAAAGTATAGGGAAAAAGTCAATGGTTATGCAGGACCAAGAATAAGGAACCATTTTGGCAAATTTCAGTTTGCTCATTACTGACAAGCTGATCCCACAACATTGACTGGTGAAGTGCTTCTACACAGAGAGATAAACATACTCGTGGCCACTGCCAGGAATATCCAGGTAGTTGACTGCATAGCATTTTTGCAATAACAGCCTTAACTTCACCCCTGCCTCAGCTCATCTGCTGATGAAATCCTCATCCATGTTTTTCTTATATTTAGACTTAATTATTCCAATACTCTCCTGGCCAGACTCCCATCTTGCAAACTACAGAAATTTGAGCTCCTCCACAACTCTGCTGCTGTATCATAAGTCACTTCAAGTCCCCATGCTGGCTGAACTACATTAGCTTCAGTTCCAGTGACACCTCAAAATTTAAAAGTTCTCATCCTTGCTTTCAAATCTCTCCATGGCCTTGCCTCTCCTATCTATATAAACTCGTTCAACTCCACCACACTTCTTGATCTCTGCATTGCTTTAAATCTACACTCTTGCACATGCCCTTGATTTTCAACACCTCACCATTGGAGGCCAATTCAGTGCCTAGGGTCTAAGATCCAAAATTCCCTCCAAAAACCTCTCCACCTCTCTTTCGTGCTTTCCTTCTTTAAGACACTCCTTAACACATACCTCTTTGAGCAAGCTTTTAGCCACCTGACTTAACAGCCCCTCATGCGGCTGGGTGTCAAATTTTATTTGGTAATGCTCCTGTGGAGCACCTTGGAACTTAATTAGAACAGAAATAAACATAAAATAATATTTAAACACAGTAAGCTTATTGCTTCACCAGCTCTGTTTTTCCAAAAAGAAAGAGAACGACTGGTTTCTCCACAGCAGAGTAATCACCCAAAATTCATGTTGTTTCAACGAGGGCAGGTTCCTGAATATTTTCATCATCTTGTTGTCACTACTTTCATCAATATTTATTTACCCTGGTGATACTTGTCTGTCCAGCTACTAAAGTCAGTACAAATAATACACCCTAAAAAGGAGCCTTACAAACTTGGAAAACCCATAAACCACCTCTCTTGGGGAAATGCTGCAGCCAACTAGCCCATCTGGAGACAAGCACTGAAGCTTGTTTCAGCTTATATTTCAAGGACCATCCATGCCAAATTCACAACACCCAACGTTCCAGGAAGATGACCAGACATGGCGCAGCTATAGAAGATACCCCAAGCACCAACAACGACAACATGAACTGCCAGATCTGTTGATGTCCATGCCGATCCCACATTGCATTGAACTCTTCAGCCATGATTGGATCCACAGATGATGATGAAGTCACTTGCGGCTTTGAAATACTCAAACAAGAGGCATCTACCACTAATATGGCCCTTTCATTCAGACATTCAATATTATTTATCATTTTAATTACTTTTTCACTAATCATCCAGGTCTTGCATGGGTTATGTATAAGATAAGGGTCCTTCTGTATTGGTTCAAACAAATGCCTTAATCTCAATATATGAAGAATGCCTCCTCAACTGCACCAATACAACATACCTATTTCCAACACCAACTTTTCCTCAAGTGAGATTGGCAATTCATTTGCAATTATTGCTCCATTCTGTTTATTTTTTTTAAATGTGCCAAAGGGATCTGGATGAGTAATAAAATAAAAGCTGGAAATTTGAAATAAAACAGAAAATGCTGGAAAATCTCAGCAGGTCTGGCAGCATCTGTGAAGAGAGAAAAACAGAGTTAATGTTTTGAAGAAGAGTTATATTGGACTCGAAAATTTAACTCTTGTTTCTCTCTCCATACATGCTGTCAGACCTGCTGAGCTTTTCCAGGATCTGGATGAGACTGCTCAAACTCATTTAGCTTAGGGCATAAACCTTTAACAGAGAAAACCCAACTCCCAGAGGTGAAGAGGCATAGTAAAAAAATGTTTTCACTTCGCAGTAGGCCGTTGACTCCCACCACCACCACATCCCACTCTCCAAACCCCACAACATGTGTTCAAAAGATCATGGTTGATGTGTACCATGTCCCAGTTTTATACCCTTATCTAACAACAAATTATCAATCTTAGCCTTGAAAATTTCAATTGACCCCCAACATCCACTGCCTTTTGGTGGAACAAACTCTATATTTCCAGTACCCTTTGTGGTAAAAAGTGCTTCCTGATTTCACTCTGAAATGGCCCAGCTCTAATTTTCAGGTTGAGCCTACTTGTTCATAGTGGTTAAATAGGTTGCACTCTCACCTCTGAGTCAGAAGGTTATAAGTTCAAGTTCAAGTGCACTCCAGGATTTGAGCTTAAAAATCTAGGCCGACACTCAGTACAGTACTGAGGAAGTGCTGCGCTGTCAGAGGTGCGGTCTTCCAAATTAGATGTTAAACCAAGGCGTCATCTGTTTTCTCAGGTGGACTAAAGATCGCATACCACTATTTTGAAGAAGAGCAGGGGAATTATTCCAGGTACCCTGGCCAATATTTATCCCTCAATCAACATGACAAAAAGAAACAGATTATCTGCTCATTATCACTTTGCTATGTGGGTGGGAGCTCGCTGTGCACAAATTAGCTGCTACATTTTCCACATGACAACAGTGGCTATACTTCAAAAGTATTTCATTAGCTGAAAAGTGTTTTCCTGCAGCTGCGACAGGTGCTATATAAATGTAAATCTTTCTTTTCTCTGGATTCCACCACCAGAGAAATTGAATTATCTACTCTATCAAATCCTTTCATTATTTTATATACCTGAATTAGATATGCCCTCAACTTTCTAATCTCAAGGGAATACCTGTCCTTATAATTTAACCCTTTAAGCACTAATATCAACTCCAAGGCCAATATGTCCTTCCTATGGTTCTGCTCCCGAAACAGATAACATTACTCCAGATGAAGTCTGATCAAGACTCTGCACAATTCCCTCATTCTTGTACTCCAACCTCCTTGTGATAATGGCCAACATTATATTAGTCTTTTTAACTTAAGTTTTGTACCTGTGTACTAATATTTAGTGATCTGTGTACATGGGCACCCTTTTGTCCCTCAATAGCTCACCATTAAGAAGATATTCGAATTGTCCTTCTCAGGTCCAAAGTGGATGACCTCACACTTGCCCACTTTGAACTTCACCTGCCATAGTTTTGCTCACTCACTTAGTCCAAATTGACCTACTTGAACCAGAGAGAAAACAAAGGCTGACAAATACGGTTAACATGGAAAGAATCAGCAGGCTACTGGAGGACAGATCAGATGCCTGGAGTTGGGCACCCAGTGGCAGGCTGGAGTGCCACTCCAGCGCTCCTGGCAGCTTACAGGCCCTTCCTGTCTGAGTAAGGCTACAGCCAAAAGCCTCCATGGAGATGGGCTCTCCAGCATCAAGAGCCTTCCTACCATCCTCATTTGGGCAGAAAACCCATATCTATGCTATTTAAGGTCAAAATCTTAACTTTAACCAGCTCCACCTCCCCACTCCCGGCCAACCCCGAAGCGACTCAAAAACAAACCCAGCTACTGTTTCCTGCCTCCCATGGCAAATATTCAGCACATTATTTGTTACGCTCTTAAGATGAGGAATGTTAGTGCTGGCAGATTTCAGCTGCTCCGAGTCAGCATCAAACAAGACCAGGCTGACAGCTAAATGTAGAACAAAGCTCCCTCAGTCCCAACCTCAGAAGAACAGCAAGGTGATATTTCTACCAGTCCCCACACCAGCCATCTGTGGCCTGTTATTTGACATTTAATTGACAATTAGTGTCAAACTAGGCCCTAGCCTATTACTAGCTGGATTGAGACTGCCCAAACAGATAAGAGCCAGTAATTAGAGGAGGGTTTCATCTCATCAGTCTGGGCAGGAAGCCCACAAAATACTCATGGTTTAGAGCAGTTTAAGAAATCGTGCACAAAGAACCAACTGTGATCCAGCAAAGGTACAAGCACCTCTGGTCTAGTGCAGGAACAACCAACTGTCAATGTCATCGTTAGCACATTCCTCAGCTAATATCACCACCGTCAACTCCCCTTTGTCCTTTTGTTTATGACATCTTTGGCAATCTCTTCTTTGCATCCAACTATCACTGGCCCTCTATCTAGCTCTACCTGTCCCACCCTCCTTCAACCAGCTTATATTCCATCTCATTTCTATATTTCTTAGTTCTGATGAAGAGTCGCACAGACTCGAAACGTTAACTGTGTTCCTCTCCGCAGATGCTGTCAGACTTGCTGAGTTTTTCCAGGTATTTTTGTTTTTGTTTCAGCTCTCACCTGAACAGCTATAAGCAATTCTGATCAAGGGCACAAAGAACATATTGACATTTGGTACAGGTAAAATCAATTCAATACAAGGGCATTCAATCCAGCACACACAATCACCTCTAATCTAGAACACATATGACCAGATCTAATTTAGGAACTAGCAAGAAACCTTTTTAGAGTTAAAGTGCATCCACACACCAAGCCCTCCACCCCACCCCCAATATTTTGCATGCAGTGGTTGATGACGTTTGAATGTCTTGTATAAAGAAAGACAGATTTTCAGGTAGTAGCAGCAACTGAGAGAGTGTTCCTCGGGCAGGGAAAGCAGTGTGTGAAACCATTGCAGGTATTCCTGTGAATGATTAATGCTTAAGAGGAAAGAAGAAAATAATTATGTCCAGTTTTGGTTGCCACACATGATGAGGCCCTGGAAAAGGTACACAGGAGGGCAGCCAAAAATCATACCCAGTCTTCAGGCTCTTAGCAGCCAAAATAGACTTCAGTAGTTAGGGTTATTTTCATGAGAGAAAAGAGCTGTTTGAGAATGTAACTCTGAGGTTTTTAAAGTGATGATTTCATAAAATCATACTGTACAGAGGGAGACCATTCCACCCACAGTGCCCATGCCAGGTCTTTGAACGAGCTGTCTAATTTGTCCTACTCTCCTGCTCTTTTTCCACAGCCCTACAATTTTCTCCCCTTGAAGTATTTATCCAATTCCCTTTTGAAATTTACAGTTGAGTCTGCTTTCCACCTCCCTTTCAGGCAGCACATTCCAGATCATAACAATGAGTAAGAGAAATTCTCCTCACATCCCTCACATTGCCAATTACTTTAAATCTATGCCCTTTGGTTACCAACCCTTTTGCCATTAGAAGTCATTTCTGCACATTATTCCATCAAAACCCATCATAATTTCGAACACTTCCAATAAATTGCCCCTTAACCTATTCTGCTCTAAGGAGAACAACCTCAGTTTCTCCAGTGTCTCAACTCCTTTCTCCCTGGTAGCACTCAAAACTCCTCTGCACTCTCTCCAATACCTTGACATCCTTCCTAAAGTACGGTGACCAGAATTGGATACGGTACTGGCAAGATTAAAATTAAACAAATTAAAATTCAATGATTATCAAATACCCAAGCAAAGAGTCAAAAGGCTTCTATCTGGAGAGTTATTTCTACCCGGGAAGTATTTCTGTTCATGGGGATTCATCGCCACCTGGAGTTATACAGTTGTTATGGATTTCCTGCAGCTCGTCAATAGAAAACTGGGCAAGTAGCTGAGAGATGGGAGAACATTTTGAGTTATAAAAAGCTAGGTTGAATAGCTGAAAATGGGGAAAATCTTATGAGTTACCAAGGCTACCTTGTTTGATTACTTTAGGGGCTTGGAAAGGAAATTAGCAGAACATTCTTCCCCCTGCAAATCGACCTCTCCCAGGCGATTACATGACTGGGCAAAGGAGGGGCCCATTGATGGTACATGAGGTTGCACCATCTGGAAGGTTCAGGCTTGATTGTTCAGCTGCTCTTTCTCCTCATTCTTTTCATACGTTCTTCTGCTTGCATGAAACACTAATGTCTCCCAACTTGCCTATCCAAAATTCTGCTTCCTTCAGTCCAACCTTGAGTAGCAGTGGTGACTATCATAGAAATGGGTCCACAGACCTCACTGCTGTATTGGAATTGCATCAGAACAAATGGATGCAGTTAACCTGCACGAGGGGAAAATGAAGAAAAAACTGTCTTTTCATATTTTTATAAGATTTTTATACAGAACGTATATAGCATTATTTGGGTTGTGAGCTCTTTAACCCTTCCCGCCTTCCCTATTAATACCAAGTTGTGCTTACAATTAAACCATAGCAACTGTTCTAATGTTGCAGAGTGGTTGGAGATATTGAGCATTCTTTGATCTACTTGAGTGGCACCAGTATCCAGTAGCTTTGAGTCACATTTCAGACCATTTCATTTTTACCCTTGCCTCAGAAAACATCATTAGCATCCCCAGCTTGTTGTAGTGAGGTAGGAGGGGCTTGACATGCTGCAGAAAGACACAAGGCGTACCATGGTGCTTGACAAAACCATGTTTTACTCATAGCTTGGAACCACATGGTTAGATCAAGCACAACAGAACACCTCGCTTAGAATCAGAGCCAGTGTTAGGCAACGCCAAGGAGAGCAGAAAGGCAAGAGAGAACGAAGGAGGCTGGTGAGCACAATCTGGAAGCTCGGCTGGCAGTCAATGATTTATCCATGCAAAAACAAAAACATTAGAGTGCCAAATCATCCAATTAGAACAAGCTGTTAACTAGCATCACCAGGCAGGAGGACTCCACTGTCATTATAAACCCAGGTTGCAATTACAGATTACCTGGTTCAGTGATGAAATTCATAACCAGTTAGTAGATAGAAAAGGCTGTGAAAACTATCATTATTAATTTCAAAGCGCAGAGGAGCCTGGGCTGCAGACACAGTTCAGTGTCTGGATATTTCATGTCTGCTTAAATAAATCAATCCTGCTCTGTTGATTTGCAAAGTAATTAGTTAAGTCTTGCATCGCCGAGTACTATAAAGCACCCTCACACGGCACAACCTCAACCCACCAACCCCCACTAGCCCAGCCCTTACAAATGAAGAGAAACATTTTATAGATCGCCATAAGTTTGCAAATGCAAGATGTGGCCACTTTACACAAAGCTGGTTGAAGAAATGAGATACAGGAAAAAACATCAACTTGCATTTATATTGCATCTTTAATGTGCTAAAATATTCTAAGGCATTTCACAGGACGATAATCAGGCAAAATAATCAATAGAGCCAAAGGAAGAAATGTTAGAACAAGCGAGCCAAAGCTTGGTCAGCTGTATTTCACCTAAGTGACCAAGAACAACATTCACTCTTAGCAATTTGTCCATTTCCTTTCTCTCTTCATTGCATAGGCTCTGAAGATCCTAAATTAGGACTCACTAGATTTCCCAACAGCCTACAATGGAATTTAACTGACAGTACAACTTATAGAGCCCAAAGTTGTCTTGCTGTAATTACAACAAACAATATTTTACATCTGATCACCACCCCCATTTCCACGAACCCCCACTTCACCTGTGCCAGTCGTTGATCTTGTACACTTTCTCCTGATCAGTGCTTGTTTCGGATGTTACCTTGCGCTACAACAGCATTGAGAAGCAACACCTACCCTTAACAAGACACTGACAAACTACAAGCTGCTACCTATCTCACGAAAGCTCAACAATGACAAAACATTAAGGATGTAGTTTAACAACAGTGTCATGTCCTCCTGTAATCTTGAAATTAGGAAGACCACCTGCTCTTGCCCAGAGTCAAGCGCCAACTAATTTGTGCAAGACATTTGAGATTTATTGGATTTGATAGAGAGAAGTCATAAGCTCAGGCTTTATTTATTGAAGCTTTCATGTCACAGGTGATGTGTTAAGAATACTAAGCAGTAGGTAGCAAACCTCTGATGTTCACCTCTGATGGTGGTGATGCAGGCATGTAGCATTTACACTGATGGCACTCTGTTATTGGGTTTATTTCATGAATCCGAAAGCATCACAGCTTAGAAGTCCTTCTCCAGGCCTGCCAACTGTCCTCCCTTCAGGGTTGGGTTGCCAACCCTCCAGGATTGTCCTAGAATCTTGAGAAATTATAAATTAATCTCTTGGACACTGTTGAGAGCAACCCTGTAGAGAAACACAGGGCATTCAAGCATAATATAGACCCTTTTTTATCATCTTTGAACTCTTCTGTTTATTAGTTATAAAAATATGGAAGAGGGAAATAAAGCCAGATGACTGATGGTCATAAGAATGCAAGTAATAGGAGAAAGAGTAGACCACAGAGCCCATCAAGCTTGCTCCACCATTCAATACAATCATGGTTGATCTTGCGTTGATCTTGCAATGACTACATTGTCCCACCTGCTCCCCATATCCTTTAATTCCTTGAGACACCAAAATTTGTCAATCGCAGCCTTAAATATAGTCAACGATGGAGCATCCACAACCCTCCGGGGTAGAGAATTCCAAAGATTCACTACCATTTTATTGAAGTAATTTCTCCTTATCTCAGTCCTAAATGATCGGACCCTTATCCTGACACTGTGCCCCCATGTTTTAGGTTCCCCAACCAGCGGAAACAATCTCTCAGTTTCCACCCTATCAAACCCCTTCAGAATTTTTTAGGTTTCAGTGAGGTCGTCTCATTCTTCTAAACTCCAGAGAATATAAGCCCAGTTTACTCAGCTCAGCCTCTCATTGTAAGACAACCCACTCATCCCATGGACCAATTTAGTGAATCTTTGATGTAGTGCCTCCAATGCAAGTATATTCTTTCTTAAATGTGGAGGCCAAAACTAAGCACAGTACTCCAGATGTGGTCTCCAATACCTTGTACAATTCTAGACAGACTTCTTTATTCTTGTACACCAATTCTCTTGCAGTAAAGGCCAACATGCCATTTGCTTTCCGAATTGCTTGCTGCATCTGTATGCTAACTTTCTGCATTCCTTGTATGAGCACACCTAGGTCTCTTTGAATGTCAACACTTACAAGCTTCACAACTTTAGAAGAATATTATTCTGCTTTTATATTCTTATGACCAAAGTGAATATCTTCACACTTCCCTACATTATATTCCATCTGCTATCCTGTCTATTCATTTAACCTATCTATATTTCTTTGCAGTCTCCCTGCGTCCTCCCCACAGTTTACCTTTCCACCTAGCTTGGTATCATCAGCAAAGTTAGATACATTACTCTCTGACTTTTCATCTAAGTCATTAATGTAGATTGTAAATAGCTGAGGCCACAGCACTGATCTTTGCTGCACTCCACTATTCATTGCCCATCAACTTAAAAAGCCATGTTTATGCCCACTCTCTGCTTCCTGTTAACCAATCCTATTTCCATGCTGATACATTACTCTCAACTCCATGAACCCTTATTTTATCTATTAACTTTTTGTGCGGCACCTTATCAAGTGCTTTTTGGAAATCCATGTATACTACATCTACTGGTTCCCCTTTATCTACCCTACTAGTTACATCCTCAAAAAATTCTAATAAATTTGCCAAACAGGACTGTTCCATTTAGTACAACCATGTTGACTTGGTTTAATCATACAATGCTTTCGTAAGTGCAGAATTCCGAGGTGCAGAGGGATTTAGGTGTTCTAGTGCATGAGTCACAAAAAGTTAGCTTGCAGGTTCAGCAAGTAATTAACTTCCTTAATAACAGAAGTCTTAACAACGCATTTAGAAAAGCACAGTCGAGGATCATCCAATCAGGTGGAAAGGTAAGCTATGGGGAGGACACAGGGAGACTGCAAAGAAATATGGACAGGTTAAATGAATAGGCAACAGGATAGCAGATGGAGTATAATGTAGGGAAGTGTGAAGATATTCACTTTAGTCATAAGAATATAAAAGCAAAATTAAAAAAAGCACAGTCGAGGATCATCCAATCAGGTGACTAAGGGCCTGACTTTAACTCAATCAAACCCTGTAGCGTAGAGCCCATTCTGTTGCTCTTCTGTTGGGAGGCATAAATACAATGTTCAATAATGGCTGCTTGTAGTTGAGCTTTGTGTTCATGTTACTCAGTATAATAAACAACAGGAAGATGGCAATCAGCCTGGGATGGAGTTTCCTTTTCCATTTAATTTGAGAAATTAGTGAAGAACATTGTGAAACATTTTTGGAACCCCTGCAATTGATTTTAAGGAAGTTTGAGCCATTTGAAAGATTGCTGCATGTGTACATCATATTCAGGTGAGTCAGTACAGTGTGCAATTGGAAAATGGCACTGAAGCATATTAGGGGACAATGGGGGAATTCAACCCTAACAAAACAGACTGGTATAATTACAAACAAAGGTTATACACTTGATTGAAAGCAAATAAAATAGGCGATGAAGATAAAGTAAATGGTTTCCTCAACCTGATGGGGCCAGATGAGATGGTGTCTAATCTGTCAGCTCCCAGTACAATGGACTATTCTGAAATTAATGAGGTTCTAGGCTCATACTATGGCACGACTAAGAATGAGATTGCATTCTAAGAAAGGAAGCAGTTGCCAAGTGAGACTGTTGCAGATTACATTCTCGAATTAAGAAAACTCTCTCGTCACTGTGGGTATGGCACAAACTTAGAAATTGACCATAGAGACATTTGTAGGAAGCCTAAAGAACAATGAAATTCAGGCCAAGCTTTTGAACAAAGCCAATAAGCTGACATGGAAGGAGGCCACAGTCATGGAAGTGGCAGAAAGAGATAATTGCAAATTGCAAGGGAGTTCTTTACCTGAGACGGCAAGGGAGGTCCACCGGATGCAGGCCACAACAGCCAAATTCACAAGCTCAGGTTTGAATTTTTTTTAAAAGTCAGATGGGCCCTGCACCTCAACCAAAATAATGCCAGAGCTCAGAATCTGGAAGTCTGCCCCCGAACCGGGCACCCACAATTTTCGGCGGGGTGGGGGGGGGGGGGGTGCGGTGGTGGAAATTGGGAAGGCAGATATTTCACACATCCACAGTCTAAAAGTGCAGCTGCCTTCAAATTGAAGCAATTTTGGTCACCCAGGTTTCCAAAACATGACCTGTGCACTTTAGACATTTGAGGGAAAGATTTAAATTTGTCAGAGTTATTTGGAGAAGTAAGGTACCCCTTTTGGAAAGGTCAGGTACTCTTCTGAGATTGTTAAAGTTATACACGAATGTATGTAAATAGTAGATAAGGTCTTTGAAACTGTCAAGCTGTCAAGTCATTTAACTATCCTGCACTTTAATTTTTTTTAAAAAAGCAAGCCTGCAGTTGAAAAAAAAAAATCAGTGCTTGCAATTCCAATAGATGTTGTTGTCACAAGCCTGTGCTATCATTGTGGTATTATTTCCGCTTGACTATTTCCATGACGTATCATTATCACAGTGGTAGAGGGCAGGGCTGTGAATTCATATTTTATTGAAAGCTCCAAATGATCATAAAGAAATTACCTGCTGTGAGGCTATGAATACAAACGTTTGTCTTTATAAGGAATGAAGTACTTGAAGGGAATGTTCATTTTCATAGGGGATCAACTTCTCCAAAGAAATGTTTGTTTTATAAGGGATTAAGTACTCATAGAGATTTAACTGCCTTGAATGAGCTTTTATCAATGAGGGTGTTTTTTTAAATTTAGTCAAATCTGTAATAGATACTTAGATCTTTATTTTATTTCATCTCAGCATGGCTCCTGAGGTCTGCCCATGGTGGATACTGGATGAGTTGGCTTAGAGGATATAAGCAAAAGTTGGTGGGTGGGAAAGGTTGGCATGAGTTGGCACTAAGCTAGCATAGGGGTTGTAAAGGACCATGGGGTGGGTAGAGGGGTGTAAGTTGGCATAGAGGATTTGAAGGACCATAGGGAGTGGCTAGATGGGCATAGGTTGGTATGAGTTGGCACTAAGTTGGCCTGAAGCTATAAAAGGCCATGAACATGGGTAGAGGAGCACAGGTTGGCATAGAGGGTATGGGGGCCATGGGGGTTGACTAGAAGGGAATAGGTTGCTAGGGAGGGTATGGGGGGTCACAGGTGGTGTGTAGAGGGGAAAAGGTGGCATGAAGGGTATGAGGGGGGGTTGGTTAGGAGGAAAATGTTGGCATGTAGGATATGAGGGGCCATGGGGGGTGGGTGAGGCATGAGGTGGCATAAGTTGATGCGGAAGGGGCATGGGGATTGTGTGGGGAGTGATGAGGTGTGAGCAGTGAGGGGTGAGTTTTGTTTTACTCTTTTTGTTATAACTAGGATGAATTTCAGAACACCAAAGCAGGCCTTTTAACTAGCCCATCCTGGCATTCGGCAGCCTCTGTGGCTGCCTCCACACTGTTTCTACAGGCGGTGGGGCTGAGTTCAGGACTCCAGTTAATACCCCGTCCCCCGCCACAAAAAAAATCCAACCACCCGGGCAAGTTTCTCCCGAGTCACATTTCCCAACTCTGCATATCCGACTTGGGAGTGAAAATCTGGCCCTCAGATTCAGAAATTTAGTTGCTACCATTGCCATGGTAGCCATCAACCATTTAAATGCCCTCCATTTCCAGTCAAAGTGCTACTACACCTATAAGAAAGTCATATCCAGATGACATGCAAGAGTAGAGGAAACAGTAAGCCCCAGATCGTGGTGAAGCTCTAGGTCACACGATGCACTAGATCGGGATCATCGCACATCTAAAGCTAGTTCAGGGGTTCGGAAATCCTTGAATGCGCATTTGATAGATGTGGAAACAGAAGTTAATGTTATTGAGCAGGGAGATCAAGAGCTGCATTCAGTAAGAGAGCAATAAATTTAGCATGGAAGTTGAGAATAAAAGCACTGAAAGTAAAATTCCAGTGCCCATAGTAGAAATAATAGAGATTCACATTTACTTTTATTGTTGATACAGCTGCAGCTGTGTCCATTATATCAGAAGGAGAGTACAAGTCCCCAAGTCACACATTCCCTTACATAAAACTGGTGTGGATCTGACTAACTATTCCAATAGCAATATTCCAGTGTGAAGTCAAGTTCATGTTAGGGTGAATAAGTTGACATATCCTGTTAATTGCCAATGGTATTGGAAGGAGGGAACAAAGTTTCCTTGATGGGAAGAAATTAGATTAAGGAGATAATGATAAACTGGACTGAGTTGTTTACAGTAGCGATCAGGAAGAATACACCTGACATTGAGGAAGTGCTAAGAGAGCATAAAGTGGTTTTTGAGCAAGGAGGGTCCAATGATAAAATTAGGCATCACAAGGCCAAAGTCAAGATAAAGGACAATGTAAAGGACACTGTATAACTGTCATTTACAAGGCTAAGCCAGTGCCTTATACACAGTTAGAAGCAGTAAGTAAAGAGCTGAATAGTTTAGAAAGAACAGGGACAATTAAGAAGGTGAAGAGCAGTGATTGATTCACACCCATTGTGGTAGCAGATGAGACCATTCAGATTTGTGGAGATTTTAAGCAATGTTGGAGGGTAAGGCAAGGGTGAACATCTTTGTGGGGTAAGATGGGGATGAACACTGTCAGAGAGTGAGGGTGGGGTGAACACTCGGAAAGTGAATAGGGGTGAACACTGTTAGGGAATGGGCGAACACTATCTGGGAGTGAGGTTGGGGTGAACACAATTGGGGGATGAGGGAGAGGAACATTGTCGGGGGTGAGGTGGTAAAGTAACATTGGCAGGGGTGAGGGAGGTGAAGGGAGCGAACATTGTTGGGATGTGAAAGGGGTGAACGTTCTTCAATGGTGAGGGGGAGTGAACATTCTCGGACTGAGAGGGTGAGGTGTTGAGGGGGTGAACATTGTTGGGGATTGAACAGTGTCTGGGGTGATGGAGGTGAAGGGGGTGAACATTGTCGGGAAGTGTGGGGGTGAACATTGTCGGGGTAGGGGTGAGCAGTTCCAGGAGGCGAGGTGGGTGAGGGGGAATGAACATTGTCATGGGGTGAAGGGGGGTGAGGGGGGTAAACGTTATTGGATTGGTCGGGGGGAGGGAATGTTCTCAGTTGGTGAAGGAGGTGAACATTGTCGGGATGAGAGGGATGTGAGGGGGGGTGAACACTATTGGGAGTGAGGGGATGAAGTGTCAGGAGGTGAGGGGGTGAACACTGTCGGGGGTTGAGGGCAGGTGGGCATTATCGGGGGTGAGGGGGGTGAATGTTCTCAATTGGTGAGGGGGGTGAACAATGTCAGGGGGTGAAGTGGGGTACGTTCTTAGGTGGTGGAGGGGGTGAATGTTCTCAGTTGACGAGGGAGGTGAACGTTGTTGGGGATGAGGGAAGTGGGTGGAGTGAACACTGTCAGGGTGAGTGGGGGTGAACATCGTCAGGAGGAGAGGGGCGTGAAAATTGTCGGGGGTGGGGGGCGAGGATGGTGAATGTTCTTGGGGGTGAGGGGATGAACATTGTCAGGGTGAAGCTATGCATTGTCAAAATTGACAGCTCCATTTAAAACAGTATCGGCCAATAAACTGGAGACAGACCTTAAGAGGTGGGTTTTCAGTTCTTGATGGAAAAGGGGGCATTGCTTCATTGGAATTACACTCACCACTTGGCCTCCTGACCGCTCGTCGTCGGATTAAAATTGGAGCCAGGACTTGAAGGTGCAAAGGCTCCAGTGTAAAATGGTAAGTGGGTAGAGTAAATTGCAGTCAGTGGCAGGTACACCCACTCTGCCACTGGCTGCAAGATCTGGGCCACAGTCTTCAATCCCTGCCTCAAACCTAGTCACTTCCTCTCCCTGGCAACTGCCTGAGGCTGAACCAGACTCTTCACAGTCTTGAAATATTCTGGTCCTGCGATTTGTTTCTGACCATGTATCCTTGCCGTCACAATGATCATCTATTTCTACCTCAGGAACACGGCCTACCTCCACTCCTGTTTCACCTCATCTGCTTTTGAAACCCTTGATTATGAGTTGTTAATGCCAGGCTTGACTGTCGAATACACTCCAGGCTGGTCTCCCATGTTCTATCCTCTTAAACTTGAGGTCATCCAATACTTCACTGCCCCTGTCCTAACTTGCGCCAAGTCCTGTTTACCCATTGCCTCTTTAGTTGCTGACCTATATTGGCTTCCAGTTAAGCAACACCTCAAGTTTAAAGTTGTCACCTTTGCTTTCAAATGCCTCCATGTCACCCCTCCCTATCTCTATAACCACCTCCAACCTGTTCATAGGTTCGTAACCTCACAATCCTTTGAGATATCCTCACTCTTCTATTTTTAGCCTCTTGAGCATTCCTGATTTGAATTGCTCCAGCATTGGTGGCTGTGCTTTCAGGTGCCAAGGCCATGTAGCCATGGAGTTTTCTCTATAAACCTGTATCTCTTTGCTTCTCTTTTATCTTTTAAGATGCTCCTTAAAACCTACCACTTTGACCAAGCTTTTAGCCATCTGCCCTAATTTATTTTTTATGGTGGCTGTCATATTTTGTTCTATAATGCTCCTATGAAGCGTCTTGGAAAGTTTTATTATATAGAAGGTGCTATATAAATCCCAATTTTTCTTGTCATAACATATTCCTTGCTGTAACATCAACGGTTTTATATTAGATCGAAATAAAGTGCTAATTGTTCATGCATATCTCATTAATAATGTAACCACATAAAAGGCTTCTTGTAAGGTTTTGGTGAAAGATAGTATTAAAGAGAGTTAACTCAATAAGCTGATTCCAAAAATCCAAACTCAGACAGACTACAATAACTCAATTAGTTATGCATTCATTAACAATAAACAGCATCTTAACACTCCAGCATGATCATGCATTCATTGTTGCTATGCTGCAAGTGATATTGTGTTTGATATAACTCAAACTTGCCATATTACTGCAAGAGGAACAACAGTGCAATTGGATTGTGCCAAGATACCCTTGGAGATTTATAAATGGATTGTTGTTTTTAAAACACAAAACGTGGGAGTACAATCTGTTCAGGAGCAATGCTTTGGGGACTGTTTAATTAGGCAAATGTTGAAAATTAATGCTACAAAACAGCTGGGATGATCATGTGATCAGTGGCTGGACAGTCGCCATTGGAAACAATTTCATCACAAATTCCAAACAAAACCACCATGCCCTGCCCATCTGTTTGCATTTCTATCATTGTCTGTAGTTAAGACTACTACCTAGAAGTTCTTGCACACACGGAAGACATTTGGCAAACTGTTAATATCAACAAAAGATAAAAAGGCCAATATCTCAGAGGAATTTGGATTCGGACACAGATGCGGTTAAAATTTAATTCCCCACTTAAGGTGGCACAGTAGTGAGGAAACGCAGGGTTGTCTCCAGAGGGATTCAATGTCCTTCCTAGTCTTCAGTTCTTGTCATTGTGGAGTTTATGCTGGAGCTTACTTCTAAGTCTTGGGCTCTCGTAATGGTGGAGTCCTACCTGGGCTCTTGAGCTTTGGCCAGCTTAAATTGTAGAGTGCTAAACTTTCATTTGGAGGGGCCACTCCAGTCCCAGGTTTGACAGCATGAGCTGTAAAATTCTGGACTCATTCAAAGAGGCCCACTTGAATTACAATTAGAGTTATGGACTTCCCTTCAGATGGGCCTGAATTCAAATTTTAGCCTTGACTTACATTTCAGTTCAACTGCTCTCAGTGGACAGGTTTCACCAATATTCATTCCGGCTGCTATAACCAAAACATATTGTACAAATGAAAATCCTGTAAAACCTGTTGCCATGGGCCACCTAACATCAGCTATTTACTATGATTTTCGGAAGTGACAGGGAAAATGGTGCCTGTCTGAAAACATATTACCATATACTTGCATTTTTTAATGTATAAAAGGACAGCTGTGGAGTACCCAAATTAGGCCAAAGTTAAGTTTTTAATAATAAACTCCACATGGTTCAGTTTTAGTCACTATGGCGTTGCAATTCATTGCACTGAGGAGAACAATCCCAGCTTCACTGGTGTCTCCAGATAACTGAAATCCCTCATCCATGCTATCAGTCTAATAAATCACCTCTGCAATCTATCTAAGGTCTTGATGTCCTTCCAAAAGTGTGGTGCTCAGAATTGGACACGATATTCCAGCTGAGGCCCAACAAATGATTTATAATAATTTCAAAACATCCTCGCTTTGTACTCTATGCCTCATGACATCAGTTAAAGGTATAATGTGTCAATCCAGGAATTGCTTCTCAGTTTTTTTATACTTCTGCTTTGTGCATGACCTCTGGAACAAGGCACTGTGCAAAGGAGTTGTATCATCCAGGATATGTTTTAGTAGGATAGAAGAGCTCGATGAAGGAGCATAATATTTAGTCAGCTCTCATCTGATACAAGGTTGTGGTGGTTAATTTTCCATTATAAGAAGATTAACAAACTAAATTTATATAGTGCCTTTAATATAAAAATAAATTGCTTAAAGGTTTTCAGAGACATGGAGAAGTGGACACCATCCAAAGGTAGAGAGGTCAAGATGGATGAAAAACAGCTCAGTCAATCAGGTGAGTTTTAAAAACAGTGTTAAAGGAGAAGAGGGAGATGGCGAGACAAAAGAGTTAAAACTGGGAGATTCTAGAAAGGCTCTATTTGGCTGAACATAGTACCAAAGGTGAAGCAAAGAAAGCAGTGAATGCACTGGAGCTAAAACCAAAGGAACAGTATGCTCAGGGAAGCACTGTAAAACTGGAGGATGTTTCAGAGGTTGGAAGGATGGGCCTTGGAGAGATTTAAAGACACTGGAATCCTACAAAATAGACAAAGAACATGCCTCTGCACAAACCAGCTTCACAACAGTTCAGTAAGTAAATTCACTGTGCATGCTACTGAACCTGAGAGATCAGAGGGGGCTCGTACTCTCTATTCACGTCAACAATGACATTCGGTGATATCAAACGTTTTTGGGCTAGAGGATGGGAAATATTCTGCATGATTCCTGCTCTAGATTGTTCTCCAGTATGCCATCACACTCCTGACTTGTGCTTTGTTGATGGTGTATAGGCTTTGGGGAGTCAGGAGGTGGGTTACTCTGTGCAGAATTCCCAGTCTCTGACCTGTTCTTGTAACCACAGTATTTATATGGTTGGCCCAGTTCAGTGTTTGGCCAATTGTAACCCCCAGGGTGCTGATGATGGGGGACTTAGAGATGGTTATGCCATTGAATGTCATGCGGGCGCAACTGTCAAATCAACAATATCCACCTCTGTTAAAAAATACTGGCCCGGTTCTTCTATTGGGGGCATTCATCATCGGATTGCTGCTCCGCTTGAACTTTAAGTCTCGGCGCTGCTCCGCATTTCTTGCTGGGCATTCTGAGCCCAGGTTCTCCAGAAATGCGGAGTGCAGCGTCCATCGAAGAACTCCATTGCAGCACTCTAGCACTGGAGGGAAGATAGAACATGCCCCCTCTTTGGGGTGCTAGCTACCATTTGTTAAGTTTAAATGTCCAATGTGAATGTTAGTGAATGGGTAGGGTGGGTTGGTGAGGGAGGTAAGTGAGTGGTGTGGGTAAGGTAAGTGGGTCAGGTGGTAGTTGGGCAGGGTGGTAGTTGGGTAAGGTGGCAGGTGGGTAGAGCAGCAAATGGGTCGGGGTAGTTAGGTCAGGACAGGTTGGAGGGATAGTCAGGCTGGGGACTAGTCAGGCCTGATCAGAAGGGTAGTCGGGACGGATCGGGGGATTAGTTAGAGGGGTCGGGGGTGGGGGGTAGTTAGGGTGGGGGCAGTCAGTGTGAGGGACTGGGGGTGGGGGAATCAAATTGTGTAGTTACTCCAAGTGTTGGACTAGGACTTTTCTGTCTAACATTTCCTGGGTAACTATTCAGGTAAGAACGTTGGAACTGTCAGAAGTCTCCGACTCTGGCTCAGAATCGGAGACATTCGTGGAAGGCCCAGGGAACAGGGGAATTGCCCATCAGAAATTCAAACTTCCTGGGCAATTCCCACAGAGGGCAGCATATTGGGACTTCCACAGGGTCCCAATGTGCATCTTGGGTCAAACATCCAGTCTCTGATGATCCGAACACCAGAAGATCAGGGCCAATGTATAACCTGTTCAATGGGGAACAACTCCCGTGCTTTATAGGCAAGTACAGTGGAAACTAATTTTAGTTATTGCCATTACCACAATTGAGGATAATTACCAATGTTTTTACTCATGCTGACCACAAAAAGCAGCTTAACATTCTGGCTGCACACCTTCTGAGCTAAAACTGATTTCATGCACAAAACATTCGAGATGAACAGTGAACTCTTTCACTTTTAAGAGAATGCTTTTGGAAATAATACAGTCTACACAGTGTGTGAATGCTCTGAATGTACAGAAACCATTTGGCTCAGGCTAAAATCCAATTTGTCATTATTAAAAAGCAAAATTATACAGAAGCAAGAATAAATTGTCTGATCAAGAAAAAACTCTAACGCATTTCTTAAATTTCAGCATTACTTTAGATCTCTTTCTCTAAAACCAACATAACAAAACTCCTTTGGGTTTCTTTTTTTTAAAACATAAATTCAGGCAGCAGCTGATACCCATAACGAAACCAAATGAACTGAATTAAATTAGAGAAATCTTGCCATGTTTATCCCAATACTCTGGCAACTTCTGACTATAGAGCAGTTAATCAATGTGTATTTGAAAGATGACTTCCAGGATATCACACTCAAATAATTTTCCCACCTTCACGACAAAATGAAACTGAGAGAGTCATAGAAGCAGAATCTCATTACAGATAATGGCTTGGTCATTTCCAACCAGGCAGCAAGCATTATAAATGGTTTGAAGCATATTTGTACCTAATCTTTCAGAGACATGGAATAACTGCAAATGCAGTAGACTGTAAGTGCAGGCAGTTGAAAGTCCAGTGATCCATTGTATCTATTACTTTTAGCTGGGTGGAGCTGGCCTCGTCCAACAATTGCTAGACAATACCAAGTTTGGTTCTAAGTGATCATATGCTTCTAATAGAAAACTATAAATCAAACCATCAACATTTTTATAAAGGACCTATAATTTGATGAGCTATAGGTTAAAGGGCTACTGGAACAATCCAGAAAGTTCACAGCCAGAATTGAATTCCTGATGAAATTTGACTCTGTTATGGTTTTAGACTAAGTGACGTTCAAACCATTCAAACTAGTCAGCCAAACAAAAACTGCTGCATATAATGACACCACTATTTCTAGACATAATGGAGATGACTGGGTAGTAAGTGGTTGGGATTGTTGCTATGCATATAATTTATATCACATAACTACTGTATTCTGTACTCAATTGAAGAACCTGGGATGCATCTTGTCAGAAGTTAGTTACTACAATAAAGAAATCAGTTAGAACAACAATGGCAAATAATTCATTCTCCAAACACAAATAATTCCCTCAGTAGAAGAATAAGGAGATCTTAAGAAAAGAATTATCAAGGCTGTGATATGGAGCGTCTTGATGTAATAGGCTAGAATGTGGACCTTGAGAAAAATGAAGATCCAAAGACTAGAAAGTTGTGAAATATGGTTCTGGAAAAGGATGGAGTGGGTCATTTGGAGAGAACACAAGAGCAATGAAGGAGTTCTCAGTATGGTGGAGGAGGAGAGGTTGTTAGTGAACATCATCAGGAAAAGGCAACAAGGTTAGATTGGCATTCTAAGGCATGGGAACCTGAAGGAGGTGACTGAAGGAAGATTAGAGGGATGCAGACCAAGAGGGAGAAAGAGAATGATGATGTCAGACAACTTGAAATTGAAAATGGGACAATCCTATGAGCAACGAAAGAGGAAAGCTCAAGATTTTGAGGCATGGAGAAATGAAGAGTATCCACCCTCAGACAGATCACCATCATCACTACCTGCACTCAATGCATTTTGCTAGAAAAATGAATGGTGATTTTATAGGGTTACATTTGATCACGCACGAGTTCTGTTTGCTGCTGCTCAGAGACTCTTTTTAAATAGACTTTGTAAAAATAATTATTTTATACTGCTGCATACATTGTTTACTACAAAATAAACCTGCTTGCTATAAATGCTGCTCCCAATTGATTTGCAGACAAACTGGAAACATTGGATACTGACTGGTTTAAATCCCTTTCAGTTAGTGGTTTACAGGAAAAAAATTGGTTATTTTATGCAAAAAAAGAAATAAAATATGCAAAGTCCTAGTTACCCCAAATTTGCAAATCGTTGTAGGAGCTGTAGCAGTCTTAAATTATGATTTCCAAATCTAGTCTGCATTACCTGCATAGATTTTCCCAGGCCATTTATAAGCTACTTCTGGAACTAAACACTGTTGCAAATATCATAGTGACACTATAAAATGCTGCCAAGCAACCATGTAGGCATATTAATTCACCTGGTCTGTTTAGTGATTCATGTCAAGAAGGCACTTCAAAAAATATCTTTTATTAAACTTGTAAATGGGCCACCTTTTCTGTGGAAATCTTGCCCAGGGTTTCAGTCAACTAAATGTGTAAATTTTTACACAAATTCAATGAATGAACGATTTTATGAATGAACCAACAACTTAGTGGAGATTGCGGGAAACCAACTTTGTCGCACAACAACCTTCTACTTTGTATTGCGTTGGTTATAGGATTGGCAATCTGTCTTGTTCTCAATCATTAAAAAATTCTCACCTAGCAGTGCTGTGAAAAATTTGAAATATCTATTTTTACTTTGCAGAAGGATGGCCTATTCCTGCATTGCAGGAAACGTGTCTCCTGACTGGAGTGTTAATGTCAGTTCAAAGGGAGTTGTTTAGCCTTGAAGAAATAGATTGCTTATTAAGTATCTGCGCTGGCCAGCCCACCAAGGGAGAAGACTATATCATTCTGTGTATCACAGCTGATTTCTTTCACAGATATAAATATCACACCAGGAAAACCTGTCAGGCAGTTTCTATGCTTCTGAACCCCTCTTTAATTGGCAGCTTTGTGCAACTGGATAAGCTGCCATTGAGTTAACTGCTGCCTTTGACTTAGCTTGGACTTCAAGAAAACTCGGGGTACAATTGTTGCCTGACATCAAGGTTTTCTCAATGAATCTCACTTGCTGCATTTTCTACATTGCAACAGTGACTATGCTTCAAAAGTATTTCATTGGCTCTAAAGCACTTTTGCTTTTCATGGGGTTGTGAAAGGAGCTATATAAAAGTCAGTCTTTTTGTTGACAATGAGCAAGGGGAGACTGGTGTAACACTCCCAAGAATTGTTTCTTTAATGGGTGAACTTATCAGGTACATTCATCCTAACTAACAGTATTACTTCGAGAGTTTCAAGACATTTAATTGTTATGTAGCAGATTCTCTTACATTTATGTAAGGAACAATGATATTTATTTGTCTGCTGCTGTTTGACTTTTGCTTCACCAAATTTCATTTGCCAGTAAGTATACTCAGAGATACCATTACTGTTCACTACTTGATCAACAAAATTGCTAAAAGTGATCAACAGTGAATCAACAAATGGTTTTATTTTAATCATCATTCTTTGATAAGCATTTATTTAGCAAAAGGGTCCTGGTCGTAAAAGTGACAAAGCAGCGATGCCATTTTAAGATTTGTCTGTTACAATAAAACAGTTAACCTCATTCATCAGTGTCTGCCCATCTGCCTTCCTTTCTCTAATGTAATAACATTCTCTGGATTTAATTTGCGAAGATGGTCCTGTTTCCTAATTACTGCTGTCCCAGACAGTAAAATTTAATCTTACAGCTTCAGTAATTCTCTTTTGCTTTTTTTTCAATAAATATGTATATCAAACATACAAGTAGGCACTCTCAGTGAAAACAAAAAATACACCATGGGAAAGGTGAGTTTGCCGAGGATCATTACAGAAAGGTAAGTTCCACTTAGCCCTGTTTCTGACCGGCCTGTGCAATGGGGCAGACCCACGTTTCACACTGACATCTGACCCACCAAGCAGATTTGATCTCTAAAGAACTGGGCCCCATTCAATCAAGCTAATTTGGTTATGCAGCTAATTTCACGAATTGGGGTTTACCTGAGCAACGAAACTTCTTTGCCTTGATCTGATTGATGCGTTTGTTGGCCAAGCGGCGTGGGTTCGTGCAGCGGGCACCACTGGTTTCAATCGGGTTGTTGTGGAGATAGTCGGCCAGCCATCTCAGATGGCAATCACACACAAAAGGATTCTGGGCCAAGTGGCTGAGTTTAAACAGATGACATGTTTGGAGAGAGAGAGATTGAGAGATGGAGAGATAGAGAGAGAGACAAATAATTTTTAAACCAAAAAAGTAAAATGTCTCAAAGCTTTACATATTAGTTTTCAATCATTACCAGGTCACAAGTCAAGACTGTCATTTTACAGGGGTACTTACTATTGCAAATCAAAAGTAGAGGCAGAATTTTGTGTCCCCCATTGGCAGGTTTGTAGGCAAAGGGGAGGGGAGTGGCTGGTGGTAGTGGGCGTAAAACTTTTCAGATGGGCTCTCAACTATCCCGACCTCTCTGCAACTAGGTTGGCCCACCCGCCCTTGGCCCAATTAAGACCATTAAATGGCCAATTAAAGACAACTTAAGGGCTGTTTTACATCCAGTTTTAATTTTCAGGCTGGTGGGAGGAGTTCGGGGCAGGGGGAGCCCATAAAGTGACCGTGCTTACGCCTCGAGCAGGATTGGGGGGGTATGTGCCTCCATCAACAACCTCCTTTTAACATTGGGCACCTCCCCATCCCACCTATATCGTTATTTCTTCCATTTTTTACTTCAAGTTTTTTGTAGTATGAGGAAGTTGGCTGAAGATCAATAGAATACAGTCAGTACCTGCCAGTCAGGATGCTGCCCGGGAAGGCTTTTTGAGTTTGACAGTGTGTTCGGGAACTGGGCTAACATCAGCAGAAGCACAGTGAATAATATAGGATCCTGTCAAGGAGCTGTTATCAGTTGGAAAAAAAATTGAATGTTGTATTTGTCAAAGGGCTAGGTGTTGTTTGTGTATGTAGCATTCAGATGAGGTACAAAAGAGGTTAAAAGGAAATATAAAGGTAGTATATAAAAAATAAAACTGTTGAATGAACAGGTTTAATGATTAATGAATAATTATTTTGAATAAGAATCATGAGCAGATTCTGATTCTTAGGTTATGATGCTGTGTATTAAAAGTTAGTCTATTGTTTGGCTTCAGATTTGTCAGTAGAAAGAAGCAAATTGAGAATTTGAAAGGACTAACTCCAGGTCCACTGTACATTAAAGTTTACCAATGGCGTAGTGAAGCCAGTGTAGCTACATAAGGAGGAGGTAGGCTGCACATCTGTGATGCCATCACAGCGTCGGTGAACTTAAATCACACCTGTCATTCAGCCAGATTGACTGTGTTGACTAGCTGAGCAGACACAGAGTCAAAGACAATGAGGAACGAGTCTGATCACTCCTGCAAAAAGCTGTTGCGGTTTGGTCAATTGAAAATGTCAAAACTGAGTTGATAAATTTTTGTTAAGGATATTCAGAGTTACAGAAACAAGATAGCTAAATGGAGTGAAGATACAGATCAACTATTATTTAATAGCATGAACAGGTTCGAGGGGCTGAATGGCCTACTGTTGTTTCTATAGGAATTTTGGGAGGTAGGTGATTTCATTAAATGTTAAGTGAGGCCATTGTGGTAGAGTCAGGACTGCACACAGTGACATGCTTCACTGAGATTGTTACCAGAAAGTTAGTTTGCAGTTGGCAGGCAAAATAATAAGCAAATTGAGGGTTCTCTAATGCATAAAATATAGAATTTTGCTGGACTGATGTTCACACTATATTGAAGTTGTGTCATACAAATTCATTATGTCTTAATGTCCACAGCTTAAGAATGACATTTTGTCAGAACCTTTAACATCTCCACATCCCAAACTTGCAACTGAAAAGTAATACTGGACTGGTAAGAAGATTTAGCTGCTAAGAAAGTTGATAAGTATGTGCATTTCAAACAATAGTCAGTACTGTACTACATGGTGACTTCCAGTGAACAACTCACAGAGCTCAGGTTACCAACAAAAATGATTCCAGCTTTACTTCCTTGGTCCCTCTGAAACCTTCAATTGGATTGCTGTCTGGTAATTTATCCAGGGATATGCATTACCCTTTGACTGCTGAATTATATTGCAACACCGTTTTCTCGAGCAGGCCGAAGAATCATAATATCGGCAACTAAATGCTAGTTTCACATATATTTTCTCCCTTTCCACCCATTTAGGTGTCTTGCCCCTCAAATGCACCTTCTGTACCTGACCTTCCTTCAGACCCTACCAATACCTACCTCAAACCAGCTGCTAAGAGATATGTGAGATCATGTCAGGGTAAATTTCCTCCCCTTTCCTCTATTGGCATCTAATCAGCACCTCTCTTGCCACATAGTCATGGCTAAGGCTGGGAATTGAGTAGAGGAGAAAGATTAAAAACAAAAAACTGCAGATGCTGGAAATCCAAAACAAAAACAGAATTACCTGGAAAAACTCAGCAGGTCTGGTAGCATCGGCGAAGAAGAAAAAAGAGTTATGTTTCGAGTCCTCATGACCCTTCAACAGAACTAGGTGAATCCAAGGAAAGGGGTGAAATATAAGCTGGTTTAAGGTGTTGGGGGGTGGGGGGGGGGGGGGAGGGGGGGGGGGGGGGGGTTGGGTGGGGGGAGAGAAGTGGAGGGGGGTGGTGTGGTTGTAGGGACAAGCAAGCAGTGATAGGAGCAGATCATCAAAAGATGTCACAGACAAAAGAACACAGAGGTGTTGAAGTTGGTGATATTATCTAAATGAATGTGCTAATTAAGAATGGATGGTAGGGCACTCAAGGTATAGCTCTAGTGGGGCTGGGGGGAGCATAAAAGATTTAAAAATATTTTAAAGTAATGGAAATAGGTGGGAAAAGAAAAATCTATATAATTTATTGGAAAAAACAAAAGGAAGGGGTAAGAAACAGAAAAGGGGGTGGAGATGGAAGAGGGAGTTCAAGATCTAAAGTTGTTGAATTCAATATTCAGTCCGGAAGGCTGTAAAGTGCCTAGTTGGAAGATGAGGTGCTGTTCCTCCAGTTTGCGTTGGGCTTCACTGGAACAATGCAGCAAGCCAAGGACAGACATGTGGGCAAGAGAGCAGGGTGGAGTGTTAAAATGGCAAGCGACAGGGAGGTTTGGGTCATTCTTGAGGACAGAACACAGGTGTTCTGCAAAGCAGTCGCCCAGTTTACATTTGGTCTCTCCAATGTAGAGGAGACCGCATTGGGAGCAACGAATACAGTAGACTAAGTTGGGGAAAATGCAAGTGAGCCTACATGTCTGTCCTTGGCTTGCTGCATTGTTCCAGTGAAGCCCAACGTAAACTGGAGGAACAGCACCTCATCTTCCGACTAGGCACTTTACAGCCTTTCGGACTGAATATTGAATTCAACAACTTTAGGTCTTGAACTCCCTCTTCCATCCCCACCCCCTTCCTTTTGTTTTTTCCAATAAATTATATAGATTTTTCTTTTCCCACCTATTTCCATTATTTTAAAATATTTTTAAATCTTTTATGCTCCCCCCAGCCCCACTAGAGCTATACCTTGAGTGCCCTACCATCCATTCTTAATTAGTACATTCGTTTAGATAATATCACCAACTTCAACACCTATGTGTTCTTTTATCTGTGACATCTTTTGATGATCTGCTCCTATCACTGCTTGCTTGTCCCTACAACCACACCACCCCCCTCTACTTCTCTCCCCACCACCCAACAACCCCCATCCCCAACCCCACCCCACCCCCCCCCACACACACACACACACACACACACACACACACACACACACACACACACACACACACACACACACACACACCTTAAACCAGCTTATATTTCACCCCTTTCCTTGGATTCACCCTGTTCTGTTGAAGGGTCATGAGGACTCGAAACGTCAACTCTTTTCTTCTCCGCCAATGCTGCCAGAGGAGAAAGATTTGCAGCTGCAAAGCTACATGCCAGGGCTCTGTGGTGCTACACCTTGGTGCTGATGTATGCCCTGACTTCCTGCCATAAAACAATGGAGATCTACAGCCTGCTAAAACAGTGAATCATCAGTTCCAACAGGAAAAATTTAATTTGACTTTGCACACAAAGCATACCATGCCACCGATTATCCTTAGCTGTCCGATGACCAAGTTGAATGCAAAATTAGAATATTCTGTTGTTGGGTACCCCAATACTTAACAATTGGGCATCCTATAGATCGATTTGTCTCCCATCTCACCATTCTCAGGTTGGTTCTCCTTTATAACCCCATCAGTCTCTCCCTTGTGTAATCTTAATTGTTCCATATTGGTTCTCAAAATTAATACTTTTGGCCTCCACTGAGTCCCTTCTACAACCACATTCTTCCTCATCACATAAATGCACCCAATTGATCTCCTTCTTTAACATAGTCTAAAAAGTAGCAGTGGAGTTACCAATAGAAGAGAATACATACAGTGTTTGAATGGAGCGTAGCGGTGTAAACAGTCCTTTAGCAATGGTCTGGAGCTTGTTGTCATACAGTGAAAGTAGATTGAGGTTATGCAAGTCTTGGAAGGTGTTCACACGCAAACAGTTAATCTTGTTGGCATTTAGGAGTCTGTAAAGTGAGGAGAGAAATAACCCAATCAAGTTCTGTTCACTTCAGTATGGTGTTAATCACACCTGCATGGACACTAATCTGCACCAATACCAGATCAGTGCTGTACTATATGACAGTCAGATCTGTGATTTCAAAGACATATACGAAGATTACCATGCACCGGTGTTGGGCCTGTACTCGCCAGTCACCGGTACAGATGCTATACCTGTACCATTATTGAACCTATGGTTTCAAATCATCTGTACTGCTACTTGCAGTATCAGTGTTGAACCTGTGCTGTGCAAATTCCGGATCAGTACAGATATAACAAATTATATTTATATAGATCCTTTAACATAATAATCACCTCAAGATGCTTCACAGTAAACAAAGTTAGAGAATTATAAACAAAGTATGACACCTAGCCACATAAGGAGATATTAGGTCAGATGACCAAAGGTTTGTACAAAGGGGTAGGTTTTAGGGAATGTCTTCAAGGTGGAAAGTGAGGAAGAGAGGTGGAGAGTTATAAGAAAGGTATTCCTGAGCTAAAGCAACTGAAAGTTCAGCCAAAAATGGTGGAGCGATTAAAATTGGGGGTGCATAAGAGGCCAGAATTGGAGGAACAAGGGACTCATTGGAGGCCTGATACCTTGAAGAGTTGCGGTGCTGGACGAGATTACAGAAGTAGGGAGGGGCTAGGCCACAGAGGGATTTGAAAACAAGGATGAGGATTTTAAGATCAAAAAGTAGCTTGACCATGAGGCAATGCAGGTCAGCGAGCACAATAGTGATAGGCAGATAGGACTTGGCGCAAGTCAAGCTATTATACCTGAACCAATGTCGGACCTGTGTTAAAAGTGAAAATTAATATTTTTAAAGCACAAAATGGGAGGTGCATTTTAAGAGGGCCCAGGGGCTGCCTCAAAAAAATTACAATTTTTAAATTCAAGTAAATTTTGGTGAATTGCCTCTCAGCAGATTAGTATAAACTTTATGAATGAAGTTCAAGTCATTTCCTCAGTCAGTACTCTCATCCTAGTAGTAGGTGTAAAATTAGGCTTTGTTGGACAACATTAGAATTGATCCAATTAACTCTTCCTCTCAAATATAGAGCAGTCTTGGATTATTTTGAATCTCGCATCTTCCAAACTATTTAAATGGATTCACAGTACATCCAGACACCACAAATTAAAATTTAATGAAGTCTTTAGACAATCAGAGCCACAAGGTCTTCCTGATTGAGGTGCTTTAAGAACATCCTTGCTGCATTGCATTCCATCCCGCAAAGATTAAAAAGCTGATGGCAATCACTTTGGCAAAACTGCAAATTCTACCAACAGTTTAAGTGACTTAAATGACATTGCTCCTTCAGTTAATGACATGAATGAAGAATTTTCTATTTGATACAGAAGTCGAAGTTTCTGTACACATTGGCATCATTGGTGGATCTAAGATACTGGATCTCAGTTTTCAATGGAGACCACATGCCCTGACCTTCATTCTCCAGCTGCTTCTCTTGAATGCATCAGGTTACATTTTTTGAAAAATTTGCTTTTACAGGTTAAATAAAATTGGTCAGTGATTAGTGAGTTATTGATGCTCAATTTGAAACACTGATTGCATAAACACTGATTTGGCTCTGCTTCAATTGTTTCTTTTGTTGAGGGAAAGCTTAGGCAAGGTAGATACATTGATAAGAAAGGAATAGAAGAATACCCTAACAGGGTTTGGGAGGAGGCTCACATGGAGAATAAGCACCACCATTGACCAGGTGGGCTGAATGGCTTTTTGAAGAACATAGAATTTACAGCACAGCAATGCAAAGTATTTACTATCCCAATAAAGCTTTACATGGGAAAGTTTTATGTCTCCTTGGTATCCTGCACTACTCATTGGTTTCCAGCTGAGAGCACGGGTGACCAGCGCTCAGAATTTTATGTTGACATTGCCTTGTATTAGTGAGTCAAAATATTTGTGACAGAGCCTCCAGTTAAGTCTCACTTTTTTACCTCCATTATAAGCAAGTGTCTCACCTGCTCTTCTGTCTCTGTCACCAGCTGCATCTGTATACCTTTCCCACTTTTCATAAGTAGATTTGGTAAAGTATTTTGAGAAATACTTCATCGCCTGTGATGCCCCCGTCAAAAGTCAAACTTTCTTCCACTTCTAACTATCTCAAACCCTAAATTCTTTTTCAATTACAATTTATTTGCATTTGTGAGAAAAAACCTAAGTTAAAAGGACATGCGCGATGAAAGAAATCCAGAATTATGTTCTTCTGCTTTTTTTTCAATCAAACTAATTAACAACAATAAATTTCTATTTTATGCTATTTAAGAAGTTTCAGTATAGTACGCATTTAATTTCCTTCTTTTTACATCTTCAGATGGATTCAAATAATAGCAGTTGTTCCAAACTCATGGCCGATGTGGAGCCACAAGTTGGCCATTTGTGCTTTAGAGGGAGCATACCATACCTGATTTATTTAATCATTTTGAACAAGCAGCTATTTGCAGCAATCCTGACATTACAGTGACTGCTGTAGGTCATTTTAATTTTATGAATGAAACCAATATGGATTGCCACTCACAGCAGCTGAATCGATATCAGCCCATCGAAGAGACCCTTGGGGAGTTCAGTGATCTTGTTTCCATAGAGGACACTAAAAAGCACAGGAAAGAAAACATCTCTGTTAGACATCAAGACTTCACTTCAGAACTGAACTGATTCATTCCTGACTAGCCACCAAAATTATGGATAACACATTTGCAATAACAACTTATATTTTAATAAAACCACTTGCATTTATATAGTGCCTTAACAAAAAGAGTTCCCAAGGTAGAAAATTACTCAAGAAACCTAAAGGAAAAACGGAAGCCAAGCTAAGTTAGTAAGACTAGGAGGAGTGACCAAAAATTAGACCAAAAGGTGGATTTTAAGGAGGGTATTAAAAGAGAAGAGGAAGATGGAGAAGCAGAGGCAGTGAGAATTCCAAAGTGGAGGCGGAGGGGGGGGGGGGGGGTGCATGGGATGAGCAGCCTTAGTTGTCTGGTTTAAGGAATTTGGGAGTCCAGCATCAAGGAAATCAATGGAGGAGTAATTGGACCTGGAGATGACATTAAGTGTTTCACTGTCTGATGGGTTGAAGTAGAGGGGTGGAGGCAGGCAACGTTACTACTTTGTAAATTTGCAATCTTTGTAGCAGACAGGTTATAGGATTGTTGACTCAACTCAGTGTCCTACCCAGGTAACACACCTCTCTGGGACATCGAGGGCAGGAACTATAGCTGACTTCCCCCGAGAAGTGTTCTCATTGCTCAGTACTCACTTTTCACCTGAACAACTTCTACTGTGTCATGGGTAAAAGAACAAGTCCCTGTTCCCTGAAAGGCAACAGTTACTATAATCCCAATGTCATGCCTTGGTGTGATCAAGCCACAGATGCTAGGCAAAAAATGTAGCTTGCAGCAGTCCTCCCTAGCTTGCATTGTAAGAGCTCATTGAACATTGACTTATGAAGTCAATGTTACAACTATGTCAATCTTCAGAGTTCATTATATTCAACTGGACTTAAATTTAGCCAATCAGAAGCCAATTTTTCCACTTCCAGAGGGTTAATGTAGCTCAGGAAGCAGAAAACCTATTGTAAGAAAATTGCTTTTTAAACTTAAAAAGCTACAGTGTAGTCAGAGAAGGATAAATCAGTTATAAATGCTGGCCCAGCCAGCGAAGTCCACATCCTGTGAATGGATAAAAAATAGTTGATAAAAAAAGTTAATAAAAGTAAAGCTAACATAATAAAATTAGAAGAAATAATTGATAAATTGGGAGAACAATGTTCTGAATTTAATGATTGTTTAAGTTTTGGGGTTACCATGTGACAGGCAAAGTTTTTTATTACGTTTCTATTGCTGTAATGGTGTTTGTTTCAGCATTACTGAAAGCTGGAAAAAGAGCAGTGAAGATCACAAAGGATAAAGCAATCAACCTGATGCCTTGTCTGGGGTGTCTGAACTGTGAACAGAGCCTGGGGTTGATTATCCTGGGGAAAAGAAGGTGCAGAGGGGAAATTATTCAAGATCTTGAGGGAATAGCTTGCCACAAGCTCCTGAACCAGGGGACACAAGCTGACGCTTGGAAAAGGAGAGATGCATAGGCAGATAAGATTTAGCTATTTCATGTAAAAGGTGCGAGTGGAGGCAAATAGTGTGGAAAAATGTAAGGGACATTTGAGGGAACATGTGATTGTGAGACGTTTTTTGAGACAGGCCAATTGTCCATATTTTTGTTATGTTTTGTGAGGTGTCTGCACAATATCAATAAGTGCACAAATATCTTCCACTATTAGATTAATGATTAGTGGGTAAATCTAACAGGTTATTTTTCCTGTTTAACCAAACAGCAGTGATAGTAGCAGCTCTGATAACTCCATGTCAGTTCAGATTTTTCTTCTTGAGTTAAGACATTACTTCTGTATGCTGCTTGAAGATTGTGTCTGCAATAGGTGTGGTGGCGGTCTGTTACAGTTCACTCAGCAAGTTTGAGTTGCTGTTGCAACATGCACTTTTACTGGCTTACCAAGAATCTCTCTTGCTCTTACCATCTACCATTCATGTGTGTTGGGAAGGGTTGATACTCAACCTGTTTGGCCACGTTATGAGTGAATCTTTTGGATGGGACTTGAACACGGAGCTTCTAGCTCAGAGACAGGGTCAAGGCCTCCTCCCCGTGGTAGGTGCCAACATTAAATACAATTTACACCAAACGTCATACCCAAGATAGCCAAAGGATCACAGTTCATCAGTTAGAAGCCTGAAAAGACTGCACTATGCTAGTTTGAGATAAGCATGTCGTCAGTTTAAACTGTAGGTTTGATTGGAGTACAGCTTCCAGTACAAGGCATATTATCAGCTCTGCAGCTTACGCTGAACGTTCTAACTAATGCTGCCTCTCCCAGTACAATGTTCTACATTCCCAGCACATCCCAGTACAACATTATACAGTCTCAGCATATTCAAATACAACATTCTACAGTCTCAGCATATCCAAGTACAATTTTCTACAGTCTCAGCATATCCAAGTACAATTTTCTACAGTCTCAGCATATCCAAGTACAATTTTCTACCTTTTCAGCATCGCTTAATGTAAGACTCTGGCGAGTTACTGCACCTCCCAGTACACAACACTTTGCAAAGTTTAGAATTCTTCTTTGTAATTACTATTCATTCAATATAACTCCCCAGTAAAATGTGCTGTTCATTCTACAGAGCTAGATACACTTTAACCTATAGAGACTTTCTGTATGGTGTACTGTTTATTCTATAGAATTCTTCTGTAGGATATGCTGTTCATTCGCTGGAGCTCTCTGATCTACTTGCACTCTTCATTCTACAGATCTTCACTGCACAGAGCACTTTACTGGGCAAAACACTTGGTGCTAATCAATACTTCATTCGGTAGGCTGAGAATGTGAATATTGAGGGGCTGAAAGAATATTGAAAGCTGCCTCTTTGGAAATCCTGTCAGTTATCTGTGGATCTGGAAGGCTTGCACAGGTTATGAAGTTCAACAGCTTTTTTTGCTTAAGCAGCTGTTTTCACGAACCAGGCGGCTCAGAGTATAAATTGTGAAGTAGATTGCCACAGATATCTGCAATATAAGAGCAGAATCTATTATTTTTGGAAAGAGAGACTAACTTATAACAATGCAGTTGGCTGATTTGAGCAATGTGATGCCCATTTCAACCCAACCGCAGAGACGCTTGCAGCCGTCTGGTTTCAATCATGGAGGGTCCAACTGGTTCAAACTGCTGCTGTTTTGATTGGAAAAGAGAAAGGAAGATTTAGCACAGAGGGTGGGCGCTGGGGGAGGTAGGTGGGGTGGGGGGGGTTGGGGTGGGGTGGGGGGGGTGGTGGTGCGGGTGCAGGATTGATACCACACAGAAATTGAGAGATGAGGAATGAAAGGGGATTGGAAAACAGTAACATGAAAAGAGTCTTCAAAAGGGGACAGCAGCATGTAATAGGCAGATATAAGGAAACATGATCACTTGCGCCACAAGCACTGATGCAGCAGAGTTAAAATTGACCATGTATTTCAAAGCCTGTGTTTGGTTTAATGCATAAAATTAAATTTATTGGGTTAACTGGATTCTCCATCTGTGTGGATCTTTAATGCCACAAATACTGGAGGCATATCAAGAAGAGTTTTATTAGTCTGTGTAATGCACCTAAAAAGCTTTGAAGGTACTGGCAAGCATTAGGTTTTTTCCAAGACGCTGACTCTAATTTCACACTATTTTAGTTGATCCACTAATTTAGAGAGCAGAATCTCCTCATGTAAATGTAAACTCAGCAATCTTACTATTTAACCATTTGACGAATCAGTAAATTGTAAGTCTCAAAGGAGATGCTATAACTCTTCTGTAGCAGAATCAATGCTTTCAAACAATTGAAATGAAACTGGCTGGGAGGAGTTACTGAACTTGACAGTGCGATGGAGCTACATCAACTTTGCCTGTCCCACAAGTCCAACAATAACTATATTTCAAAAATACATAATTGACTGTAACATCTAGTGGCCATAAAAGATGCTATATAAATGCAAGACTTTGGGTGGAATTTAATGTCTCCGCTGATCCCGAGGCGAGGTCAGAGGTGGGAGGGCTGTTTAATGGGGGTAGGGATGATACACATTCCCACCTGTCCCTGACCAAGCTTAGGGCCGGAAGGGTGGAGGGCAGTCTCCCGACTGCAGGCCAAACGGCTTCATTTCATTACTGCTTGTATTCCACCAGCTGTAGTCGTGGGGGGGCCAAGTATCCAGGCAGGCCGCAGAGTCTGTCAACCCTGTCAAGTTTGCCAGTGGCTACTTGGGAGAAGGCGGTCAGGCAGGGTCCCTCATTGAGATGCATTCTGTGCCCAGTCGAGGGATCCAGCTTTGGGAATGGGGGTGGTCCTGCAGATTGCCACACCCCTGTCCTTGCTTCTGATACCCCTCTCCCCCACCACTGACAACCCACAACCCCAATCCTGCACGTGCTCAACTCTATCAAGGGATCTATTGCCGATCCCTCCAGGAGGTCCAAGTGTAGTGCCGGCAGCAACCACTGCACCCCGTGGCGCTGCCAGTGCCAGACAGCTGATGGCCTCTGATTGGCCCACAGCTCCCTGGGGTGGGATTTCCACCCTACTCGTGTCTTCATTGAGTGGGGGACCTGACACTGTCCAGCTAAGTGTCTGATTGCCTGGCAATTGCATCAAAGCTCCCGAATAGAAGTAACCTGAGGGTCCTACCAGATCTGCAACTGGTGGGCAAAACCCCTGTCGCACTCATTAAATTCTGCCCTTTGTTAAAAAAAAATACAGCCAGTAACCCACAGTGATGTCTGTGAGGAATTACTGGTCCTGACAATGTGACAGAGCTAGATTAACATTAGTAGGCGTTCACTCTATAATTTTTTAGATCAGTTGTATATGTTATTTGAAATTCTTTGCATCATGATGCTCAATAACCCACCCAAACCAATACACTCAATCGTAAAAAAATTGTATTTAACAAAAAATGCTTTTAAAATTTGACTGAGGAACAACTTCTATTCTTATTGTGCATTTATTATAATAAAATATCCCAAGGAACTTCACAGGAGCATTATAAATCAAAATTTGACACCAAGCCACAGAAGGCAATATTAGGGCAGTTGACCAAAAACTTAATCGAAGGAGTAGGTCTTAAGCAGCATTTGAGAGGCGGAAAGAGAGGCAGACTGCCAAAGAGGTTGAGAGAGGGAATTTCAGAGCTTAGCTAATTGAAAGCATGGTGGCTGTTTGTGAAGCAATTAAACACTAAAGCAAAGATGCTGGAAATCTGAAAAAAAAACAGAGAATGATGGAGATATACAGCTGACTGGGCAGTATCTGTGGAGAGGGAGACAGGGTTAATGTTTCAGGTCTGTGACCTTTCATCAGAACTGGACAAAGTTACAAATGTGATTGGTTTTGATGAAATGAAAGGTGTGGGTCAGGGGGTTGTGTTGGTTAAGGAGAAGAAGAAAATGGGAGGTCTGTGATAGGGTGTAGGGAAGGTGCAATTAAATAACAAAAAACTTCATTTCAAGGGAATGGTAATGGGACATGTAAAGAAACAAAAGATATGTCTGGAGGGGTGAATGGCAGGATCCTGCATTGTGGTGGGAAAGCAGCAAGAGGAAACAAGAGGGAAAAAAAGCAAACCAATCGAGAAAAATGAAACAAAACAACAGCTGAAGTTACAATCTAAAATTATTGAACTCAGTGGCGAGTCCAAAAAGTTTTTAAGTACCCAGTCTAAAGATGAGGCGCTGTCCCTCAAGCTTGTGTTGAGTTTCATTGGAATACTGTAGCAGGCCAAAAACAGAAAGGTTAGAGTGGGGCCAAAGTGGAGAATTAAACTGGCAGGCGACAGAAAAGTCAGAGTCATGTTTGCCGACTGAATGGAGGTGTTCCTCAAAGCAGTCATCTAGTCTGCATTTGGTCTCCCCAGACTTTGAGCAATGAATACCAACATTTATAACATACCTGTGACGCACCCTGGCCTTTTATTATGTTAAAAGTGCTATATAAATAAAAGTAGTCGTTGCTGTTGTTAGTATACTAAGTTGAAATAAGTAAATCGTGGAACAAGTGTTGGGGGGCTTAGGGTGGGGAGGGAGGAAGCAAAAGGATGTGTGTCGCATTTCGTGCACTTACATGAAAAGATACCTTAGGATAAGGGAGTGGTTCTTGGACATGAATGAGAAATGAACCAAGGTGTTGCAGAGAGAATAGTCCCTTCTGAATACTGAAAGGGGAGAGGTTTGTTTGATGGTGGCATCACACTGGAGGTAGTGGAAATGGCAGGGAATGATTTGTTGAATATGGAGGATGGTGGGGTGAAAGGTGAGGACAAGGGAAGCCCTATCATGGACCTGGGAGGGAGGAGAAGGGATGAGAGCAGAATTACATGAAATATAATGGACAAAGGCCCTGTCAACCACAGTGCAGCAATTAAAATCAGGGCTGCTCAAGAGGCCAGAATTAAAGGAGCACAGATAACTTGGAGATCTGTCGTGCTGGAGGAGATTACAGAGATAGGGAGGGACAAGATTATGGAGGCATTTTTTATAGCAAGGATGAGAATTTCAAAATTGAGGCGTTAACCTGGAGTCAATTTAGGCCAACGAACACAGAGGTGATGGGTGAACAGGGCTTTATCTGAGTAGGAACACAAGCTTTGGATGAAATCAAATTACAGTAAAATGTGGGAGGCCAGCCAGGAACGCGTGAGAATAGTTAAGTCTAGAGGTTACAGAGGAACAAAAAAAAGAAAGCACGAGAGAGAAAAAGAAATACGAAACAAAAGGGAGATTGGGTACAAGAGTCATCACCTCTTTCTTTTGACTTCTAATGACAAGAAAAAGATTCACATTACATACAAAAATGAATGACAATTCTCCTAATTAAGCTCATACTTACAGGGAGGTGAGTGATCGCAGCCCTTGAAACGCATCAGCTGCAATCTCTGAGATCTGGTTCTTACTCAGGTCTCTGTCGGGGAAAGAAAAAAAGAGGCATCAGAAGTAAATTTCAATACTAAACAAAAACTCAGGGCGTGTGCCATCAACTCCCATTTTTTTCCTCACCATTCAAGTTATATTGTTTTTGTGCCATGAGAAATGCAAATGAATAATGCAAGGTCAAGGGGGCCTCATGAATGTCAAGTCCAATGTTCTATCTCCTTAATTAATTACATTTATGAATAGATTTGGGGGGAGGAAAGAAAACAAATGAATAGAGATTGCACACATGAATGTCCTATCAGGGCAGGATCAAGCTTGGCTTTCGTACCATCCACAGCCAAAAGCTCACTAAGAAGGGTGCAGTACTATGGTGGTTACGTCAATGGATTAATAATCCAGATGAATGTAACCTCAAATCCCACCATGGCATTTGGAGAATTTAAATTCAGTTTATTTGTAAAAGTGACCATATAGCTGTCAGGTGCTTTTGTAAAAAACTACTCATTTACTAATATCTGTTAGGAAGGCACTTTGCTGTCTTTAACTGATCTGACTATTTGTGACACCAGTCTATCAGTCCAGCTCCTCGATTGACCTAGCAAATCACTCAGTTATGGCTGGTCCCATTCAGTTTCTGGTCAATGCCAGCAATTCAAGAACACAGCCACCCCCCTACCTCAGGCTAACTGGGATGGGCAAGCAATAGTCAGGCAACTACCCAGGTATGTCTTGCCCAGAAAGTCAAATCCAGTACAAACATCCAATCCACCCGTTAATTCTACTCCATCATCAGCAAAGTGATGGAAAGTGCCGTGGACAGTGCTATCAAGCAACACTTACTCACCAGTAAGCTGCTCACCGATGCTCAGTTTGGATTCCTTCAGGAGCACTTGGCTCCAGACCTCATTGTAGCCTTGGTCCATAAAGGAAAGAAGAACTGAATTCCATAGATGAACTGAGAATGACTGCCCTTGACATCAAGACAGCATTTGAACAAGTGTGGCATTGAGGCGGTCTAGTGGGGTTATAGGAATCAGAGGGAGTGCTTTCTGCTGCCTGGCATCCTACCTAGCACAAAAGAAGATGGTTTTGGTTGTTGGATGCCAATCACCTCAGCCCCAGGACATCGTTAAAGAAATTCTTTGAGGCATGGCCTGGGATCAATCATCTTCAACTGTCTCACTAATGACTTTCCCTCCATAATAAGATCAGAAATGGGATGTTGGCTGATGATTGCAGTGTTCAGTTCCATTTGCAACTCCTCAGAAGTAGTCCATGTTCACATGCAGCACGGCCTATGCTACATTCAGGTTTAGGATGATAAGTAACAAGTAACATTTGTGCTACATAAGTGTTAGTCAATGAACCACCTTCAACAAGAGACAGTCTAATCATCTGCCCTTCACATTCGATGGCATTAATATCACCAAAACCCCCACCATTAACATCCTGGGGGTCACCATTGACCAAAAACATAACTGGACCAGCCAACTAAATGCTATGGCTACAACAGCAGGTCAGAGGCTGGGAATCCTGGGGTGAGTAACTCACCTCATGACTCTCAAAACTCTTTCCACCATCTACAAGACACAAGTCAGGAGTGCGATGGAATGCTCTTCAATTGTCTGAATGAGTGCAGTTCCAACAGCACTCAAGAAATTCTACACCATTCAGGGCAAAGCAGTTCAGCTGATCAGCACCCCATTCACCATCTTCGACATTCACCCCCTCCACCACTGGCACACAGTGACAGCAGTGTGTGCCAGCTATATGGTGCACTGCAGCAACTTGCCAAAGCTTCTTCAACAGTGCCTTTCAAACTCCCCAACCTCTACCATCTAGAAGGACAAGGGCAGCAAATGCATAGGATCATCACCCATGTGCTTGCTCTCCTTCCAAGTCACACATCATCTGGATGGGAATATATCACCATTCCTTCATGGTAGCTAGGTCAAAATCCTGGAACTACATCCCTAACTGCACTGTGGGTGTACTGCAGGAGGTCAAGGCATGGCTCACCACCACCTTCTTGAGGGCAATTAGGGATGGGTAACAAATGCTGGCCTTATCAACGACACCCACATCCCATGAATGAATTAAAACAAACACATCTTATGAATGAACAAGCATAAAAATCTATGTTTATGAGTAACAGATACCTGAGTGAATTATCAGATGAACATGCCATGGCACTGTATCTTAACAGTGAATCAACACCTAAAGGGAGCAAACTGGCAAGAAAAGGATTAAACATTAGTGAAAGCTTCACTTTAATGCACTGACATCTGAGTTTACGAAAACCTAGGAAACCACAGCTTGAGAAAAGGCCCTTCATCCCACCAAACTGGTTGTGGTATTGTATAGCTTCAGATTTTTAATTCCATTGGCTGCACCTGTTTTACACTGTTGCACAAAGTCAAAATCTACCCCAAGGCCTTCAGGCGAGAAGGAAAGAAAAGCTGACCAAAAAAAGACCCACTGTATGATGGTTAACTGGTGGAGTATCTCACACCCATTATAAAATCCTTCTGATTTTCATCGCCAGGTATAGATTAAGTATGTTCAAGAATGGGCAGGCCTCCCACGCTGGCAGATCATTGTTGAAGAGGAAAAGGCATAAATTGCCACCCAAAGTAATGCCCACATTGCAAATTTGCACATCAGGCACGCTGCAGGCCAGATGTATTGGAGAATTTCTTCTTACCATTACCTTGCCATCCTTGACATGATCTGAGTCACAACCAGAGAAAAATGCCAGGCATCCTCTGGGTGAGAATATTATTGAGCACTAAACTTGAAAGCAGTCAGTTGCTGTGGCTGTGCGCCCACAGGGAGCAAGTTGCCAGTTGCTTAGATTAATTATACTTAAGACCCTAATTATTATTATTGCTATCTTATCAAATATGTTAAGTAGACACTTAATTAAGAAATTACTCCAGGAGTGTGAAAGATCTGATCATTACTGGCTACTGATGCCATGGGAGAGTTATTATAAAGAAAGCACCAGCAGAATAAATTCAAAGCTCCACAGCTCCAGAATTATACTCTCTTCCTTGTGCCCCCACAATCCTTTTTCTCAATTTGTTCATTGACGTTTGAAATGAAATGCTTAAAAAAATTATGCCAATTACTGACTGCGTGATCAATGTTTGTTGTCAGACTTGTGTGTTGTACCTAACATCAAGTTTTGTATTCTCACACTTCAGGTATAAATTGCCATGTCAAGTACGTCAAAATGGACAGAAATATCCATTGATTTAGCACCTGGACATTTCTGAAGACTGCAGTGCTTTGAATTTTTGCTGTGGGGGTATCACCATGTGAATGCCTCATATGAGATTTGTCAGGCTGATGTTTTACAAAAGTCACAAGCTTTTTTAAAAATAACCAATACCTAAAAATATTCATACCTCGCTGCAGGTGATAAACAGTAACAATGAGGAGGGGGTGGGGGGTGGGGGGGGGGATTATTCCCAGGCAAGTGGAGGCAGGTCTGGGTGCAAGTGTAGAGTCAAATCCCCTAAAAGTGAGATTGGATTGGGGTCCCGACATTATCCTGATCTCTTCTAGTTTTTACCTGAGTGAACGTGAAGACAAGAGGGATATCCCCATGTAGCTAAGGGCAGATGGTAGCATAGTGGTAATGCCACTGAGCTAGTAATCCAGAGGTCCAGGCTACTGTTCTGGGCTCATGAGTTCAAATCCCGTCACGGCAGCTGGTGAAATTTAAACTTAGCTATAAACCTGGAATATAAAGCTAGTCTCGGTAATGGTGACCATGGAACTATCAATTGTAATAAAAATCCATTTGGTTCACACGTGTTTTAGGGAAGGAAATCTGCCATCCTTACCTGGTCTGTCCTGCACGCAACTCCAGACCCACACCAATGTGTGACTCTTAAATGCCCTCTGAAATGGCCTAGTCAGCCACTCAATTCATGGGTAACTCAGGATGGGCAACAAATGCTGGCCTTTCCAGTAACACCCATATCCAATGAAATAATAAAGAAAAGTTGTTGGGCAAGGTATTTAAATATTCTAATAAGCAATTAAGTTTTGTTTTAACCAAGGTTTCTAAATTTAACAGCCAGTGGACTTATTTCCTGAGCTGAATGAAACTCGCTAGGGTCACTGAGGCAAGTGCACAGTGCGGAAAGCTTCTTTAGTGAAACTGACAGGCCGGGAAACCTTCAGTCAGTGAAACTGAAGAACTGCAGCCATGGCCGGGTTAGAGGCCTCTGCCTACAGTGCTCTTTTCTCAAAGTGCTTTCAGAGCTTGACAGATAATTGCCAACTTCTTGGAAGCCTGGTCTTGTAGTTCGCTCACTTCCAGCTGCACTTCTCTGCTGCCAGCCTTCACTGTGGTGTGGGGTCAGTTTATGCAGCTCCATCATGCACCCCTGAAAAAAAAACAAAAGGAGCAAACAGCACCAACAGCAGCAGTACCAGCTGCCTTCTCCTTAGTTGAATATCACTCCATGGGCAGAGGGAATGGACACAGAGATCCAGCTCCAAGAAGCTCAGGTCCCCAACTCAGGACTGACAGGTAGAGGATCAGTTTTCTAGACACCTTCAGTGTGAACCAGGTGGGCCCTAAGTGATATTGGCCATCAAAGTGCCCGGCACCAGAGAGCCATCCCAGGATTGAGATTGTGCGCGCTCTTCTGCAAGGAGAGAAAGCAAAGAATTATCAGTGTTAGTAATGGCTTGTTTGGAGAAATGGACAACATTAACAGAGGATGACTGTGAGGTGTGGATGTGAGAGGGCAGTAAGATGAGAGTGAGTGTTGGCTGTGCAAATGGAGATATGAGGTGGTGCCTGGAAAGAGAGAGAGAGTGGGAGAGAAATGAGTGGAGCTGCAAGGTGTGTTGATCTGAGGAGAGCTGTGCAGCAGAATGCTGGGAACATTAATGTGTGGGGCTTAAGTAACTCCCCTTTCCTGCCCTCCTGAGATCCTGGATCCTCGTGGGGAACTGTCTCCATGTTGGAGGGGCCAAACTTCTGCTGTTGGCTTCCTTCCATTTCACACCTGCTTAGTTGGGGACGTTCCCCCTCTCCAGCAGGATCTCCAGGTAAGAGTGAGATACGTGGGAAGCAGCCTTCCCACGTCTCCACACCATGCCTGTGATTGCTGCAGCCTCAAGAATCCATGTCCCGTTCAGTTAGTGTGACCCATGCCAAGGTCCCTTTAACTCAAACTTCCTCTTTTAGCAGAATTGACGTGCCACCCTGTCCTCTCACCCCACTTAGCTAGTGAACCTGGAGATGGGATGCTAATGCCATGTCTGAGTTAAAGAGCCTCAGCACAACCAGCTGAAGCTGGTAACGAGCTCCTGATTGGCCCTATTAGTCCCACGGTTTGGCCAGGGGCTAAATTGGGAAAATTCCACCCAATGCCTCTGGCAGTTGGAGGCAAATATCTTAGCTTAGAATTTCTGTGGCAATCAACAAGAGATTTGCAAATTTTCTGAATTTCCACAGTGCATCTGCCGTAGTTACAGGGGTGGTGGAGAGAATCCCCCACAGACATTTAACCCCCATCTGCCACAATGAAGAATAGCGAGCTGTTTATTAGTGCCATTATCATTCCAACTTTCCGATCTCCTGCTTGTAGTATTTTACGTTCCTCTAGTCAAACTTGCAGCTAATGCTTGGTTATGGGTCCACAGTTACTTGTTGCTGTACCCAAGTGGTAAATCGTTTCTGGTTGATTTTCCTCCCCTCGCTCATGTCTGCGTCATTTGGAGAGTAATAGGTGTTGGCTTCTTTAACATTGGGTCTCAAATTTGCACTGACACACATTTCCTGTGGTGTATCTGGCCTGAGCAACAAACTTGTAATTTTATCAGAATTCTAGTTGCATGATGTTCCAGAGTTTCCAATGGGTGGAAAGACCACCAGTGGTGGAAACTGGGATTCCCCTTCAATGCAGAGATTGCAGAAAGTTGAGAGTATAGTGGAGTGGATGTCCACAGACCCCTGAAGGCATTTGGCTAGGTGGCCAGGGTATAGAATGTAAGTGCAGGAAGGTTATACTGGAACTGTATAAAACAGCAGTTAAGCCACAGCTAGAGTAAAATGTACAGTGCCCGTCACCACATTATAGGAAGGATATGACCATATGAGAGAGAGTACAGAGGAGACCAGAGGGGTCTGGAACTCTCAGTCTGAAAGGGTGGAAGATGCACAAACCCTCATTACATTTAAAAATGCTTGAATATGCACTTGAAGTGTTGTGAGCTGGAGACAAATGGTTGGAAAATAGGATAAGGCTGGATAGTTGTTTTATGGCCAGCACAGACACCATTGACCGAATGGGCTCCCTCTGTGTCATAAGTTTCTATGCTTCTACGATAGTAGAGAAATTGAGGGGCAGATATAGTGGGCAGCTGGAGTTTAGCCAGCATGGAATACTAGTAAGCTTCTATAATGAACTTCATGCACAGGACAGGTTTCTTACTTGAAACAGATAACTTTATTACAGAGCTCTTTTAGAAGCTGCATTCTCAAACCAGGTCCACGACTAGAAAGCTCTGCCCCTAAGATTACCCGTGCATAGGGCCCATTTGTCAGTACAATTACGCGACACCTAAAGGCAGTAGGAAAGTTTAAACCTATAGTCACTACATTTCCTCCCCTTTTAGTTTGTTTTATATTTCCTGTTCGCAAAGAATAATTTAATCCACAACATATACATATATATATATATATATATATATATATACACACACACACACAGGTCATGTGATTAAAGATTTAATCTCTAAGGTGGTTGACTCTTAAAATTCCCTCTGAACGAGGGCAATTAGGGATAGGTAATAAATGCTGGCCTTTCAATACCCACATTCCATGGATGAATAAAAAAACAAATGACTTTCAATTGGGTTGAAGCGGTGTAGCTCTACCACTTGAGACTCTCCCACTGGATCGACATGATCAGGAACTGCAGCATCAGGGACATCCTAAGTCAGTGGCAGTTCAGGGTTATGTAATTCAACGGGACATCAGGTGTGCATATTCTAGGTCAATCTGTCGCCTCAGGAATTAAATGTTCAACATCAATTACAGGCAGAATAACTGGTTGTTGGAAAGTCTCTCTACTCCTTAGATGATCACATGTTTGCAAGCAATCTGGTCTTCAACTTCCATTTGGAATGACAAGGGTCCAATTTCAAAGACAATTATATCAGGAACCCAACTAGGTCCATTTCCAAAATTCCACATGAAAACTGTATCTCCCACAGTAAATTTTCGAGTTTTGCTATGAATATTGTGATTCAATTTCTGGCTATTCTAATTCTTCCCTACCTTCCCTTCTAAGTTTGGAAACACCAGACCTAGTCTTGTACAAAGGCGGTTTCATCAGTAATTCAGATGGTGTTGAAACCATAGTTGCATCAGGAGTTGTACAATAATTGAATAGAAAACATGAAATTCGAGTTTCTAGAGTACCTTCGGATAACTTCTTCATTCCTGATTTGAAGATTTGCACTGCTATTTCAGCTAACCCGTTTGATGAGGGATGATATGGTCCTGTTTTAATATGCTTAATGCTATTTAAACTCATGAATCTCTGAAATTCTGTACTAGTGAAGACAGTACCATTATCCGAAACAATGACTTCTGGTAGGCCATGTACACTAAAACATTGGCGCAGCTTTTCAATAGTTGCGCACAATGTTGCTGATCTCACTTCATACACATCCATCCACTTAGAATGCGCATCAATGATCAATAAAACCATGGTAACTAAAAATGGGCCTACATAGTCTTTTTGTCATCTAACCCAGGGTCAACCAGGCCACTCCCATGGATGCAGGGGAGCTGAAACAGGCAACTTCTGTTATTGCTGACACTGGAGACATTGCGTGACCATGCTTTCAATGTTATTGTATATACCTGGCCACCACACATAGCTTTGCGCAAGCATCTTCATCTTCAAAATGCCTGGATGCACACTGTGAAGCTCTGTTAAGAGTGGTTCTCTTCCTTGCAAAGGGATGATGACTCTTGATCACCACAACAAGATTTTATCTTGACAACGTAACTGTTTTACAGGCATGGAATGGTCTTATCTCTTCAGACACTGGTGAATTCGACCATCCTTGTAATACCTGGTCTCGGACTTTTGACAAAATTGGATCCTGTTTGTCCAATTCTTGAGTTGCTTCACACTGACAGATGAAAAGTCCAAGAAATTCAATACAAGCACAGCTTCTTGTGGCACTGAAGCATGTACAATGCTATCTGGTAACAGAAGACGACTGCATTTGCAATATGCACATCAGGACGGTGTATAAAGGTATACTTATATGCTGGTAAAATCAAAGCCCAATGTTGAATTCTTGCTGAGGCTATTGGTGGAATGGCTTTACCCTCACTAAATAAACCCAATAGGGGTTTATGGTTCAAAATGCAGATACTGATAGAATTTCTTCACTCCAAATATTACTGATGAACCTTCCTTTTCAAGTTGTGAATAACCCTTCTCAGCTGTACAGAGGGTTCTGGAGACATAGCCTATTGGCCTTTCAGAACCATCTTCTATCCTGTGTGACAACACAGCTCCCACACTGTAAGGAGAGGCATCACACGGGCTATGGGTGCTGCCCCTTCTGAAAATTGGGCTGGCTGAATGATGCCTAGTTTCTCTAAGTGGCACAATTCTGCATCCACCTTCTCCTTTAGGGCATAAGGCACAGGTCTGGCCTTAAAGAACCTAGGTGTCACCTCAAAATCTACATATCTTTTTGCTTGTAAGCTTTTTATCTTTCCCAACTTGTCATGAATTACACTGTCGTATTTCCTTAACAGCTCAGGAACTCCTGCTCTCACTTGAAATATTTCTGACCAGTTGAGCTGAATTTTTTGTAACCAATCACAGCCCAGAAGACCCAGTCCTTCACCTGTTACAATGATCACTTGAGGCTGGGCTGTCTGTTGCCTATGGGGCACAGGTACTGTGGCGATGCCCTTTACCTGTTTTCACTCTCCAGTGTGTGTCTTCAGTTGAACCGTGGTTTGCTCCAGATTCAGTGGTTGGGTGCCTTCATTTAGGTATTTAAATGTGTGTTGTCCCACCACTGTGGCCGAGGCTCCCGTGTCTACCTCCAGTGACTAGAGGCTTCCCAATCACTTGATGGGTGATGGTTGTTGGTTCAGTTTTTAACTGCTTTGACATTGCATAGGAATAGATATCTGTATCATCAGCTTCTGGTTCTGTTATATTGTGCACTTCAAACACCATGGTCTACTGCCTGATTGGCTGTCTCGACTTCGCCCTGCATTGCTTCATCACATGCCCTTTTTTGTGATAGTAATGGCATTCTGCCTCTATAAATCTGCAGGTTTCCAGTATACGGTTACCCCAACATTGATAACAGATTAATTTCGGATTCACTGCTGAGATGCTTCCACTATTTCTTTTTGTTTTTCAAGCATCAGAGGCTGTATCCCCCTTTGTGGCTGTCTCTCTGGTTTTTGCACCATGCCCAGAGGTAGGTTCCCACCCCACATGAAGAACGGCACCATGTTGCACACTCTGTAAAGCCTGCAAGTTCCTCTCAGCATTCTCCATTGCTAGCACTATTTCCTGGTGCGCTTCAAATCAACGTTAACTTCTGCAAGTGAACAGCGCTGAATGGTGTTGTTGTTAATACCACAAACCGACCAGTCCTGCAACATGGCATTGAGTGTATCACCAAAGTCGCAGTGCTCAGTTAACTGTTTCAACTTCGCCACATAAGTCGGGATGGACTCTCCTGGGGCCCTTACTCTGGAGATAAACTTAAATCTCTGCACAATTACCGATGCATCGGTTGAAAATGCATTTTCACAAGCTCTACCAGCTCGTTAAAAGATTTAAAATTGAGTGTATTTGGGGCTGTCAGGCTGCGGATGTGGTTATATGTCTTGCTACCACAGGCACTCAAAAAAATTGCTTTCTGCTTCTCCTCCACATTTATGTCATTCACCACAAAATAAAAACTTGGGTGCTCTATGGACTGGCTCCAATCTTCCATGGACAAGTCATAAGGATCGATTCTGCCGAAGAGCAGCATGACTGTTAAGTATACTTTTCTTTCTCTTCTAAAGAACTGATGTACTCACATTCACAAGTGAGGTGCAGCGTTGGAGCTATTTATCCTCGTCACCAAATGTAATGACCTTGATGTACCGGACACGTTTCTTACTTGAAACAGATTAATTTATTACGGAGCTCGTTTAGAAGCTTCATTCTTGAACCAGGTCCATGACTACAAATCTGGGTCCTTAAGATCACCCACACTTAGGGCTCATTCGTCAGTACAATCACGTGACCCCTAAAGACAGTGAGAAAGGTTATACCTATAATCACTACAGCTTCCCACCACTTGTCCCAGCTTTACCCATCCTACCTGTTTGGCATTGTCTTATGCTGTTTCCCGGAGACACGTGGAAAGAATGCCAGCTCCTAGTGTATTTCTCCAGGTTCCCTTTGCAAGCCAGACTGGTTAGTCAGTCATTAACACTGCCCTGGGGTGCTGCAGATTTGTTTGACTTGGGTAGCAATTTTCAAGTGTGTCCTGAATGGTTGACATGGCTTCCAACTTCTATCACCATTGTGTATCATCCTCAAAGAGATCTATTCACCTCCCTCAGGGGAGCACAGTCACTAATTGGCCACATTTAGACAATTAACAAGCATGGATTTGACCCATTGTGAATCAGACAACAGGTACAAGTATCTCCTCATCAGGGGAGCAGCACAACCCAAGGATCCCTGCGCTAAAGACCAGAGCATTGCATGACTAACATTACATATCAAAAGCATGAACTAATAGCTCTCTCTCATTGATGGGTCCATCTGTTCTCCCCCACTACAGTTACCTGCACAGAGCTTGTAGTTGGAGTTAAGGCTAAAGGAAGGAGAGCAGGGTGAAGTCGCTAAAACAATGCCAGCAGATGCACGGTTCTGATATCACTGCCATGATTATACAATTGATCAATGCTTTGGAAAGCCTGATTTTAACAAAACTCTGGTTTACTTACAAGCGTTTGAGTTTTTTGTATTGGCTGAAGGCTCCAGCTCCCACAGTCTTGATCAAATTTTGTTCCAAGCGTCTGCAAAGCAAAAAAAGAGAATTTAATAATGTTTCAGCTGCAGACTGCAAATCATGCTGATGCTTACCTGGCAACACCTAGAGCAAAAATAGAATCAATAACTCTGGGAGTTAGTGCAAGTTTGGCAACAGGATCATGGTGGCAATGAGGGCAAGTCGACAGTGGCTCTGGGAGAGAAACAAACAGGGAAGATACAAAAGGTCAGACAGCTCTGCCTCCTCTTCAGGATTTTGTACATGCCGACCCCCGTCACCCAGCACACAATGGCCACAAATTACTATATATGCATCAAGTAGTGCAACGTGCTACAAGCATCTGGTGAAGATGAGGAAGGTGTTTTCAAAAATCTGTTGGTCAGCTATTAAGCGCAGAAATCCATTTGGGGTCATTAGTAGACCCTTTGTCTTTCTTTCTTTCTATCTCATAAATCTCATTCACACCCACACACCTTCCTATGTGATGCACCAAGATGGACTTTAAGCATTACACACAGCATGCCCTCACCTCAGTCAACGAAAGCTGTTCTCACCAAAATGACAGCACAATTTGGCTTTAAAAAATTGTGCTCTGGTACTCCAGTGAATAATACACACTTAATCTGTGCCATGAGCCAACCCTTTACTGGGGAAATGAAATGATTTCACATTTGTCTAATGGAACATTTCATTATTACTTTTCCCAACCTCCTTCCTCTACCTCTCAAAGTCCCACGCATTCCTTGTCACATTTCTTGCTCAAACTCAGGACTAATACTGTCCTCAGCTTCTGTTCACTTTCTGTGAGATTGTTATACTCTTCTCATGTTCTGCTTGGGATATTTTCCAACTATTTCCCCCATAAAAATACAATCTTAAAGTTAGAAGGTTAAGTACACATATTAGCACCCCCCTGGGTTTCTGTCACACCAACTAACTGATTAGCCAGAGAGAGTCAGGTGGGAATCCTGAAATTAATGTTTGCTGCTTGGGTTGTTGAAGTAATACTGAATCCTGTTTTCAAGGTCAATTAGATATCACAGGCAGTTATTGGCCTCTTTGTGTTGCTTTAGTCAGTCTGTAAATATGTGTCAAGAAGGACACGTTTATATTGCACTTTTCATGACCACTGAATGTCTCAAAGTGCTTTATAGCCAATGAGGTACTTCTGAAGTGCAGTCACTGTTGTAAAAAAGGAAACGCAACAATTAATGTTGCACCGCGCAAACTTCCACAAACAGCAACGTGTTAATGGCAAGATAATCTGTCTTTGTAATGAGGGGTAAGTATTTACCAGTACACCGTCAATAACTCCCCTGCTCTTCTTTGAAATTGTGTCATGGGATCCTTTACATTCACAGCTGGAGACAGACAGGACCTTGGTTTAATACTTCATTCGCAAAATGTCACCTCTGACAGTACAGCATATACTTGATACTGCATTGGAGCATCTGCATTGATTTTTGTTTATCGCCCTGTATTGGGATTTGAACCCAAAACCTAAGACTCAGAGACAAGAGTGCTACCAACTAAGATATGGCTGACACACCTAAAGCTATCATGCAGGTAGATTGGTTAAAGCTATTGCACTGGGGAGTTTGTGCTGTGAGTACAAGGTACAGGATGTTTGTCTAATGTACCATTCACAGCAAGTACATAATATCCTACATGGTCCCCATCAATATATGAGGAGACAAAGTCCATGTGATATCCCGGACCTGGCTTGTAAGCTACAGTTGTGGCAGCTCAAAGACTGTACACTTATACGATGCTGCACACATAAAGAACAACGACCTTGATAGTAATCTCCCCACACTGAGGACAAGTGGGTCTGGGTGAGGGGGTTCAAAATGAAAAAATGGGGAATGCGTCCCAAGCCATCAACTACATAACTTTTGCAGTTTTTAAGCAAGTAGGTTTTGAGGTGCAGTGTGACCTCATGGAGAGACAGGACACTTAGTTCACATACTTAAATCAGTCTTCCACACTGCAGTTGGATCACATTTACACAAAGCTAATTGTCAGACTGTATAAACCGTGCTGATACATTTTCTCATTGCTACATCCTTATCCAGACTGTAAGTATTTATCAGTGGAGGGTTTTGCATCTTAGGGAAGAAATTCGTCAATTGTTATTATTTGTGCTATTGAATTTTCAAGTAGTCATTTTTTTTTTAAGCTAATATTTGACAGTGAAGAGAATCTTCCATTCAAAAAGTCTGTCAACCATATATGAAGCAACATGTGCTCCAGAGATACCACAGGCTCACCAGGTTTGGTGCTCTATGGACTGTTATCAGCAAAACCAACAACAAAACCAGCCGGTAGCAGTATGTGTGAGGTCTCTTGTTTGGAAATCTCAGTCATGAGGTTTTGGAGCTTTACAGTCAGTAGGATTTGAGTTCAATTTATGTGAAAGGATCTGTGTGAAATTGTGTGAAAAATTCACTATCAGAAACACCTCTGTCTTTAAGTCCCATTACTAGTACGGGTCCAGAATGTCATAGGGTAGGAGGGGGTGGGGGTGCAGTTGAATGTAAGCACCAAAAAAACAAGGTTCAATTTCAAATAAATTAACCTGAATAGAGTTCAGCCTCTCATGAAATTTAGTCAGAGTTGCACACAGTTTATAAAAATCCTACACATTTTGTCTGCAGCCTCTCATTGAAATAAATAATATTGTGGAGTTGCAAATCTAGATATGATCTAGATATTAGTCTGAGTTTATTTGGAAAATAGGTTTGGCCTTATTGAATTTTTGACTTTTCTGTGAACAGGGTAACTAAATGATGATGGCTTGTGGACACAGGCAGTGGTAGAGCATGGCGGCATGAGGAAAATCTTTTTCACGCAGTGAGTGGTTAGAGTCTGGAACACACAGCCTACGAACGTGGTGGAGGCAGGCTCGATCGAGGCATTCAAGAGAGAATTGGATTGTTATCTGAAAAGGAAGAATGTGCAAGGCTATGGGGAGAAGGCAGGGAGTGGCACGAGGTAAATTCCTTCTGCGGGGGCTGGCACAGACACAACAGGCCAAATGGCCTCCTTCTATGCTGTGACAATTCTGTGATTCTATGTTCTCTGTAACTTACCAAATGGTTCTAACTTTCATGACATTTCGAAATATTCACTAGTCATCCACAGGCCTGCACTGCCCACATACTCCCATGATGTATGTGCAGGATGCATATGCACTAGAAGTCCAGTCAGAGGGGGTTGGCCAGTTGGAGTATACAACATGTGTCTTTAGCTTATTTCTACTTCTTCCTTGTCTCTGTGGTAATGCCCTTAACCTTAAAAGTGGAACATAAGAAGACATCGATGACTGACTCTGCTATTGTTGGCAACGCTGCTTTGTGATTGCCCACAGCAGGCAGCCTACCAAGGGAAGACTGGGCAGTGTCACTCCCTTCCCCCAATCTGGAAAAACCTCGGGGGCTACAGTGTTACCAGTTGAACCAGGCCCTTGAAAGATGGTCACAGGATGTGACTTCAAAAGGGCCAAATGAACTGGACTTCTTTTTAAACTTTGGAAAAGAAAATCAATTTTAGTCTCATGTGAAGGTGTTAACAAATTCTACAAAATGTGCAATGGGATAAAATGCTTTAATGAGAGTGAAACAGAACTTTAGCCAATAAGGTTTGCAGCCTTGTAGCAATCACACACCTGAGACAGAATGTTGTGGCTTCAAGCCCCACTCTGGAAACTTGACCACAATCTTTTTTAAACTTCCTTCACAGGATGTGAAAGGCAAGGTCAACATTTATTACCCATCCCCCAAACTGCCCATGAGAAGGTGGTGGTGAGCTGCCTTCTTGAACCATTGCAGTCCATGAGGTGCAGGCACACTCACAGTGCTTTTTCTGCAGCGGTTTCATACAACTGAAGGACTTGTTAGTTCCATTTTGGAGGACAGCGAAGACTCAACCACATTGCTGTGGATCCGGAGTCACATGTAAGCCAGACTCAGGTTAGGATAACAGATTTCCTTCTCTAAAGGACATTAATGAACCAGACGGGTCTTTACAACAATCCGATAGTTTCATATCATTATTAATGAGACAAGCATTTTATTCCAGGTTTATTAATTCATTTAATTTAAATTCTCCCAGCTTGTGGGATTGAACACATATCCAGTTCTCTAGATTATTAGTCTAGTATCATTACCTCTACACTACAATTTCCCCAGCACAACAATACAGTACTTAGGCACTACTGTACTTTTGGGAGGAAATGTTAAACCTAATCCATGTCTGCCCTTTCAGGTAGATGTACTTTAAAGAGGAGTTCTTCCCATTGCCCTGGCCAACCTTTAACCTTGAACCAAAATAATTTAAACAAGTCATTTATCTCATTGTCATCCATGGCTTCTTGCTAGTTGCAAAATGGCTGCTGCATTTCCCTACATGAACCAGTCACTCCAATTTAAACATGACTGATTATCTGTGAAGCACTTTGGTATATCCTGAGGGTATGAAAGATGTTACATAAATACAAACTCAGTCTTTCTATGTTGCAGGCGTACAGGAATACAGCAGTACCTGAGTATGTTTCACAGGTAGGAAACACAGATGTTTTCTCTCTCTTTCCTCAATTTTCTCCAATTACTTCTTTTTCCCTGAATGTAACGTCGCCACGTTGGAGTATTTTTCGACAAGTGCTATCATTTGCCAGGTTTGAGTCTAGACTGCATATTTCCAAGAAATTCAACCGATGAGTCTCATCCTGTTCTCACCTGATATCCAGGAACCTAGAGGTATGCCGCACAGGCCAAAGATTTTACCTAGTACCTTCCTGATATTCATTGCTTGGCACCACATTAAATGGTGCATTTACTCATTGGTCTGATCTCATTACATTTCCTGACTGCAATCGCCTGCAACTCACAGGCCGTTCTGAACCAACATTGTTTGAAGGTTTACCAGCCCAAATTCCCTTTGTAAGTAGCTTTAAGTGATATTTGTGTGCTCCTTGTACTTGTCCTACATTATTATCTCCCTCTTCTAACCCCACCCAATCCCTCAACCAAATCCATTGATAGGATTTGTAGTTTATAAAGCTGGTAACCTGTTAACTGTGAGTCACAGCCTCTGTTAATCCAACAAAACAAATAAAGGCTGATTGTTATTTATGATGCTAAATTGCTGTGGGAATTAGGCCCACGACCACCAAATCCTATATGGGAAGTCTAAAGGAAGCTGCCATTATTCCTCCTCAGTTGCCGGCCAAAGGAGGAACCGACTAAGGTCTGGGAGAGACATTTTAACTCCCAGGCTTCACCTATTTAGCACCTGGGTAGTTAACTGCCCAAAACTGGTAGGAAGTGCCACCTGGCCAGGGGCCGAGAGGATGGGCAGGAAGCCACTGCAGATGGCTGAAGGAACAGTCTCAAGCACTCATATAAATGTCATGGGGAGGAGATATCAGGATAGCCTTGTAGATGGGGTGAGGTGAGGAGAGAGAGCGGGGGAAGGTGAGAAGCTGGGGGCAGGGGAGGCTTAAAATCTCCTTGTTTGTTCGGGTGCAGGCTCCCACAAAATTAAAATACTTTCCACTTTAATTGGGCCCATTATGACCCCCAACTCCATTTTAGGCTAGTTTGGCCTGGCAGGAAAGCCACAACATAAATGATGCATTGAAGTGGCAGCCTCAGCTTAATGGTAGCATTCTCACCTGAGTGAGGAGGTTGTGCATGCAAGTTTCACTTCAGATATTGAGCACTTGCTCTGTGAAGTACTGAGGGTGTGCTGCACTGTTGAATGTGCTGTCTTTCATGGGAGATGTAAAACCAATTAGCAATTTCATTCTCTCTTTCTTAGTCCCAAAGTTAAAATGTAAGTTGGACCATGATTATATCAGTGTAATTTGACTTGCATAATAAAGGAAGAACGCTGACAATTTCTGGCAGGCAGTGTCCTCACTTGTCCAGAGTAGGTTAAAATTATACCCTGTGGGGTTGGTGCAGGATGTTGACACGGGAGTCTCATCGGTGGTTTTAATGGCTTGCCCAATTTACACCAGACAGGCAGGAGTAAAACCACTCCTTTCCTCTCAAAACATGATATTTGTAAACTCTCAATTATTTCTGAAACATGCTCACTCCCTTTACACTTCCATTTCTGCCATCTAGGTGAAGGACAGTTTGCTCCCAGACATCAGTAGATTCCTCCTTGGTAACCAGAAACAAAGGCATGGCAGCTTCCCTCACCTAGCTTTTCTTAGAAGGCACCATTCAATGTCTTCTTTTTTTGCATTTGGAAATTAATGGAGAGGGAAGATCAGATCTGTATCTTCTTGCTGTTTTGGTACCATGTGTTGGTGCTGCACAGTTCCCCCTATATTGTCCAGGTTTAATCTACTGAAATGTTACTGTTGGTAACAAGTGTTTACAATAACCACTATCTTCAATGCTTGAAGGAATGTTCATGCTGCAAAGATATACTTTTCCAGAAATGAATACAAGATCAATGCTTTAAAGATCATTTCTTACATAAAACTGCCAAGGTCGGCTTAACAAAATGAACAAAGTAATTTAAATTTTGATTATTTAAAAATCCTTGGTAATGCAAGACCAACACTGAACCAATCATTGGAAATTAAAATACAACCTATTGGGCTCCTTTTTTTTGAACTGTTTACTTAACATCAGTTTGAAATTAAACAGCACAGACTTCTTTGCAACTTCTCTAATAAAAGTGCTTCCTTTATCCTGCCAGTGTGTTTTTACTGTCTTGTTCAATCAATGCTGACTTGAACCATTCCTGACAGATAGTGTAATTTGATTACTAAAGCAGGAGTTAGGAGGAGGAGGAAGATAAGCAAATGGAGAGGAGGCCAATGCTGCACCCAACTTCAGATGGAAATAAAGCTTCACAAGTTCCTTACCCAGTGGTAATCCACTCATAATTAATTCCTTTGCTTTGCTACTAAGAAAACACATACTGCTGACAGCAGAGAGACATTGGAGATTGAAACAAAAACAAAAATACCTGGAAAAACTCAGCAGGTCTGACAGCATCTGCGGAGAGGAAGACAGTTTTGAGTCTGTATGGGGGTCAAACGACTCAAGGCGTTGACTGTGTTCCTCTCCACAGATGCTGTCGGACCTGCTGAGTTTTTCCAGGTATTTTTGTTTCGAATTTCCAGCATCCGCAGTTTTTTGCTTTTATCTTTGACATTGGAGCTTAACTTGTTTTATAAACATGGCATTAGACAGCAGAAGCACAAAGAAACTAGCATAAATTATATGTATTTTACTTCCTATTAATTAATCTAAAGAGAGGAAAAGGGGCAACTTCAACTCCAAAGAATTTTTCTGGAAACTCTTGTTTTCTTCTCCTCCACAAGATATTATTTTACTCTGGCTTACAGTATTATTGGAGGTCATGTGGCACAGTCGGAGCATCTCTGTCTCTGAGTAGAAGTGTTAAGCTCGAATCACACTCCAGGACTTGATGGCCAAGAAAGGTACGTTAATAATGTAGTCTTGAGTATCCTTCCAATATACACCAATGGCAGGCAGTAAGAGCGGGAAAGGTTCCTGGTCAGCCATGTGATGGAGAGAAAGTTGGAGCCTGTACCATCACTATCCACAGCTCCAGACAACAACATGCATGCAAAAAGTGCATGTTGCCACAGCAACTCCGATTCCCTATGTGCACTGCAACACCACCGCAATTTTATGGGTTCCAGCAACCATCTGGTACTTTGTTCAACTGGCATCTCCTCATGTGTTAGCGAAACAGTGAATGTAAGTTGTTTACTCCATTGAGTACTCAAGCCAACCCCAATTTCATTTCCTGCACATATGTGTTTTCCATAGGAGTCATAGTGACTTGGGATAGGAACCCTGTCTGGTCATTCACTATGTGGTAACCTGTTAACTGTGAATCACAACCTCTGTAAATCCAACAAAACAACTAACAAAGGTTGATTGTTATTTATGATGCTAAATTGCAGTGGGAATTAGGCAGATGGCCACCAAACCTATATGGGAAGTCTAAAGGAAGCTGCCATTATTCCTCCTCAGTTGCCAACAGGAAATGTAATGAGATCAGAACAATGAGTAAATGCACTGTTTAATGTGGTGCTTAGCAATAAATATCAGGAAGCTGCTAGATAAGATTACTAGATCACTAGAACACTTGACCAACTTTAGACCACTTCAGAACAACAGACCTTGAATAGGAGTTAGATTTTCATGATCAACAGTTTTGGATCAGTGGACCAGTTGGATTGGGTGGGCATTAGACTTGGACACCTCTCCCGACTCTTCCTCTGCTGCTAATCTATCAAACTGTTTATTTGACATCCATGACTGGATGAGTAGAAATTTCCTCCAATTAAATATTGGGAAGACATTGTTTTCAATTCCAGCTCCAAACACATTCTAGCTACAGAATACATCCCTATCCTTGGCAAGAATCTGAGTTTTGGCCAATCTGTTCATAAACTTGGTGTCACATTTGATCCCAAGATGGGCTTTCGATCTCATATTCATGCCATCATTAAGGCCACCTCTGTAATGCAGAAAGTGTTGTTGTATGTAGGAGCAAGTTGTGTGGGGCCTATGCTGTTGTATTCTGGAATCAGGACCTGCATGCAGACAATTTTAGGTTGGAGCTATCATTCACAGGAGACATGTAGTGACTAGGCCACAGCTCAGACCCTGTTTAGCCCCAATTTTAACTTGGAATGAGAAATGGCTGGACAGCAAGTCACAATGATGTTTGTCAGCACAAGTTCCAGTTCATTGTAACTTCTGGGTGTCAAGTTAGAGTTGAAGCCCTCCTGAATGCTTGCAGAGCTGGGCAGTCTGCCCTCATGACCAGTTCAATTTCTGGCACAATTCTCGACTACGGTTAACAAGGATGCAGTTCTGCACACATCTTTGCTTTTATTCCTTACTGAACAACTGTGCAAGGCTTGCTCGTTGCAGAAATGAGCAGAACTGCCTCTCACTTTCCTGATCCTTTTCCGAATCTCGTGGAGAAAGTGAAAACCAGGAGGGAGGTACATTCCCCAGCAATGGTGGAAGCATCCCCAAAGCTGTCCTGAGCAGAGGTAGCTGAGAGGGTCAGTACCATGAGCACCCACTGGACTAGGACTCAATGTAGAGAATGGTTTAATGACTTCACAAAGACAGCAAGGATGATTACACCTTTCTCAACAGTGACTCACAACACTTCTCACAATTCCTCCTCCTTAACTATTACCTCACATCAAACCTTTCAACATAAAAATAACTTGCATTTACATGGCACTTTTTACATCATAAAATATTCCAAGGTACTTCACAGGAGTTTTATCAAACAAAATTTAACACTGAGCGACTAAGGGAATATTAGGACAGATGAGCAGCAGCTTGTTCAAGGAAGTAGCAGAGAGAGAGAGGGGTAGGGAGGTTGAGAGGTTTAGGGAGGGAATTCAAGACTCAGGGGCTAGGCAGGTTAAGGCAAGGCCACCAACTATGGATCAATTAAAATTGGGGATGAACATAAGATTGGAGGAGCACACGAGTGAAAACAAGAATGGGAATCTGGGTTCAAAATGCATAGGGGAAGCAGGCAAATTCAAATGGAGGGAAAGTCATTGAAGAAGCAGCAGAAGATGATGAAGCACATCAGATAAAGGGTTGACAATGATAAAGGGGATGGGAAATACAGGACTGAAGGTGTTGTATCTGAATGCACGCAGTATACGAAATAAGGTAAATGAGCTTGTGGCGCAGATTGAAATTGGCAGGTATGATGTGGTGGGCATCACGGAGACATGGCTGCAAGGGGATCAGGACTGGGAGCTAAATATCCAAGGATATACATCCTATCGAAAAGACAGGCAGGTTGGCAGAGGGGGTGGGGTTGCTTTGTTAGTAAGAAATGAAATTAAATCGATAGCAAGGAATGATGTAGGGTCAGATGATGTAGAATCTGTGTAGGTAGAGTTGAGGAACCACAAAGGTAAAAAAAAACCATAATGGGAGTTATGTACAGGCCTCCGAACAGTAGTCAGGATGTGGGGCACAAGATACACCAGGAGATAGAAAAGGTGTGTAAGAAAGGCAAGGTTACAGTGATCATGGGGGATTTCAATATGCAGGTAGACTGGGAAAATCAGGTTGGTAGTGGATCCCAAGAGAAGGAATTTGTGGAATGTCTACGAGATGGCTTTTTGGAGCAGCTTGTGGTGGAGCCCACTAGGGAACAGGCAATTCTAGATTTAGTGATATGTAATGAGGCAGATTTGATAAGGGAGCTTAAGGTGAAGGAACCCTTAGGAGGAAGTGACTATAATATGATAGAATTTACCCTGCAATTTGAGAGGTAAAAGTTGGAATCAGATGCAACGGTATTACAGTTGAATAAAGGCAACTACAGAGGCATGAGGGAGGAGCTGGCCAGAATTGACTGGGAGATGACCCTAGCAGGAAAGACAGTGGAACAGCAGTGGCAGGAGTTTCTGGGAGTAATTTGGGAGACATAGCAAAAATTCATCCTTAGGAAGAAGAAGCATACTAAAGGGAGGACGAGGCAACCATGGCTGACAAGGGAAGTCAGGGACAGCATAAAAGCTAAAGAGAAAGCATACAATGCGGCGAAGAGCAGTGGGAAACCAGGAGATTGGGAAGCCTACAAAGACCAACAGAGGACAACTAAAAAAGAAATAAGGAGGGAGAAGATTAAATTTGAGGGTAAACTAGCCAGTAATATAAAAGAAGATTGCAAGAGTTTTTTTTTAGATATATAAAGGGTAAGAGAGAGGCAAAAGTGGACACTGGGCCGCTGAAAAATGACGCTGGCTGGAAAAGTAGTAATGGGGAACAAAGAAATGGCGGAGCAACTGAATAGGTACTTTGTGTCAGGCTTCACAGTGGAAGACACAAGTGACATCCCCAAAGTTCAAGAGAGTCGGGGGGCAAAGCTGAGTATAGTGGCTATTACCAAGGAGAAGGTGCTAGGAAAACTGAAAGGTCTGAAGGTGGATAAATCATCTGGACCAGATGGATTACACCCCAGAGTTCTGAAGGAGATAGCTGAAGAAATAGTGGAGGCGTTAGTGGTGATCTTTCAGGAATCTCTGGAGTCAGGGAGGTCCCAGAGAACTGGAAATTGCTAATGTAACACCCTGTTTAAGAAGGGATTGAGGCAAAAGACGGGAAATTACAGGCCGATTAGCCTGACCTTGGTCATTGGTAAGTTTGTAGAGTCCATTATTAAGGATGAGATTTCAGAATGCTTGGAAGTGCATGGTAAAATAGGGCAAAGTCAGCATGGTTTCATCAAGGGGAGGTCATGCCTGACAAATCTGTTAGAATTCTTTGAGGAGGTAACGAGTAGGTTAGACAAAGGAGAGCCAATGGATGTTATCTGCTTGGACTTCCAGAAGGCCTTTGACAAGGTGCCGCACAGGAGGCTGCTCAGTAAGATAAGAGCCCATCGTGTTAGAGGCAAGGTACTAGCATGGGTAGAAGATTGGCTGTCTGGCAGGAGGCAGAGAGTAGGGATAAAGGGGTCCTTCTCAGGATGGCGGCCGGTGACTAGTGGAGTTCCGCAGGGGTCAATGTTGGGACCAAAACTTTTCATTTTATACATTAATGATCTAGATGAAGGAACTGTGGACATCCTGGCTAAGTTTGCAGATGATACAAAGATAGGTGGAGGGACAGGTAATATTGAGGAGGCGGGGAGGCTGCAGAAGGATTTGGACAGATTAGGAGAATGGGTAAAGAAGTGGCAGATGGAATACAACGTGGGGAAGTGTGAGGTCATGCACTTTGGTAGGAAGAATAGAGGCATAGACTATTTTCTAAGTGGGGAGGGAATTCAGAAATCTGGAGTGCAAAGGGACTTGGGAGTCCTAGTCCAGGATTCTCTTAAAGTTAACTTGCAGGTTGAGTCGGTAGTTAGGAAGGCAAATGCAATGTTGGCATTTATTTCGAGAGGACTATAATATGAAAGCAGGGATGTGCTGCTGAGCCTTTATAAGGCTCTGGTCAGACTACATTTAGAAAATTGTGTGCAATTTTGGGCCCCGTATCTCAGTTAAGTTGTGCTGGCCCTGGAGAGGGTCCAGAGGAGGTTCTCAAAAACGATCCCAGGAATGAAAGGCTTAACATGTGAGGAACACTTGAGGACTCCGGGTCTATACTCGATGGAGTTTACAAGGATGAGGGGGGATCTGATTGAAACTTACAGAATACTGAAAGGCCTGGATAGAGTGGATGTGGGGAAGATGTTTCCATTAGTAGGAGAGACTAGGACCCGAGAACACTGCCTCAGAATAAAGGGAAGGCCTTTTAGAACAGAGATGAGGAGAAACATCTTTAGCCAAAGAGCGGTGAATCTATGGAATTCATTGCCACAGAAGGCTGTGGAGCCAGGTCATTGAGTGTATTTAAGACCAAGATAGATAGGTTCTTGATTGGTAAGGGGATCAAAGGTTTTGGGGAGAATGGGGTTGAGAAAATTATCAGCCATGATTGAATGGCGGAGCAGACTCGATGGGCCGAATGGCCTAATTTCTGCTCCTATGTCTTATGGTCTTATGATTGGGCCTAGAACACCACTGGAGGAGCTCCTGCAGCGGTGAACTGGGACTGAGATGATTGACCTCCAACAAGCATAACCATCTTCCTTTGTGCTAAGTATGACTCCAGGCTGTTGAGAGTTTTCCCTCTGAATCCCATTGACTTCAGTTTTGCTATGGCTCTTTGATGCCATACTCCCTTAACATGCTGTAATTCTCAGGTTGGATTTGTCCTGTTTTGTGTGTACAGGACATACCTAGACAATTTTCCACATTGCTGGGTAGATGCCAGTGTTGTAGCTGGTACTTAAACAGGATGGCTGGGGGTGTGGCAAATTCTCGAGCACAAGTCTTCAGTACTATTCCCAGAATAGGCCCATAGCCTTTGTAGTACCCAATGCCTTCATTTGTTTCTTGATATCATGTGGAGTGAATCGAATTGGCTGAAGACTGGCATCTGTGTAGCTGGGGACTTCTGGAGGAGGCCAAGATGGATCATCCACTCGGCACTTCTTGCTGAAGATTGTTGCGAATGCTTCAGCCTTATCTTTTGCACTGATGTACTGGGCTCGCCCATCATTGAGGATGGGGATATTTGTGCAGCCTCCTCCTCCGGCGAATTGTTTAATTATTCACCACCATTCATGACTGGATGTGGCAGGACTGCAGAGCTTAGATCTTATCCATTGGTTGTGGAATTGATTAGCTTGGTCTATCACTTGCTGCTAATGCAGTTTGGCATGCAAGTAGTCCTGTGTTGTAGCTTCACCAGGGTTGACGCCTGATTTTTAGGTCTGCCTGGTGCTGCTCCTGGCATGCCCCCCTGCATTCTTCATTGAACCAGCATGGTGGTAATGTAGAGTGGGGAATATGCTGGGCTATGAGGTTACAGATTGTGGTTGGGTACAATTCTGTTGCTGGTGATGGCCCACAGTGCCTCATAGTTGACCAGTCTTTAGTTGCCAGATCGGTTTGAAATCTTTCCTAGTTAGCACAGTGGCAGTGCCAAACAACATGATGGAGGGTATCCTCAACGTGAAGACGGGACCTTGTCTCCACAAGGACTCTGCAGTGGTCACTCCTACCGATACTGTTATGAGCAGATGCATCTGCAGGAGGCAGGTTAGTGAGGATGAGATTAAGTGTAAGCCATCCTTAGTGATGGGCATTGAAGTCCTCCACCCTGAGTACATTCTAAGCTCTGGACAGATGCATTTGCAGCAGGCAGATTGGTAGTACTGAATAATACTGAAGATTTGTGTTCCAGAACTAGCTGTGCCCCTAGGCAAGCTGTTCCAGCACAACTTCAACACTGGCATCTCCCTGGCAATGTGAAAAATTGCCCAGGAATATCCTGTCCACGAAAAGCAAGACAAATCCAACCTGGCCAATTAACACCTCATCATCTGCTTTCGATTAGCAGCAAAGTGACGGAAAGTGTCGTCAACAATGCTATCAAGCGGCACCTACGCAGTAATAACCTATCTACTGACACTCAGTTTGGGTTCTGCCACGGCCACTCAGCCCCTAACCTCATTACAGCCTTGGCCCAAACATGGACAAGAGAACTGAACTCCTGAGGTGAGGTGAGCTAAGAGTGACTGCCCTTGACATTAAGGTAGCATTTGACCGAGTATGGCATCAAGGATCCCTAGCAAAACTGGATTCATTAGGAATCATGGAGAAAACTGTCCAATGTTTGGAGTCGTACTTGGCACAACGGAAGATGGTTGTGGTTGTTGGAGGTCAATCATCTCAGTTCCAGGACATCACTGCAGGAGTTCCTTAGGGTAGTGTCCTCAGTCCAACCACCTTCAGCTGCTTCAGCAATGACCTTCCTTCCATCATAAGATCAGTAATTGGGATGTTCACCAATGATTGCACAATGTTCAACATCATTCATGACTCATCAGATGCTGAAGCAATCCATGTTCAACAGCAGCAAAACCTGGACAAACCCAACCAAGCTTGGCCTGACAAGTGGCAAGTAATGTTCATGCCACACAAGTACCAGACAAAGTCCATCTCCAACAAGAGAGGATCTAACCATCACCCCTTGACATTCAATGGCATTACCATCACGGAATCTCCCACTATCAACATCCTGCGAGGGGTTACCATTAACCATAAACTGAACTGGACTAGCCATATAAATACTGTGGCTACAAGAGCAGGTCAGAGGCTAGGAGAAATAGACTAATATCATTTGATGGATAAAGGTAACCTGTCAAGCTCTGCTGAGAGCCTAGATTTCAGAGAACCTAACTGACTGAAGGGATTCAAAGCTCAGATCAAAATCTGATTTCAGAATATCTGAATTGCACTAAAGACAATATGTGTGACAATTGTTCTTCACAAAGGGTTGCAACTAAGGACATGTCAGATCATTTATACACAAGTCTCTCAAGCTTCCTCACACCAATTACAAGCTATGTTATTTTCCAATGGCTTCACTATAATTAAGGTTAATTCTTACATTTGCGAAAGAAAATAACTCTCTGCAATTCAGATGCAGTTTAATCCAGGGGTCCTGCTGGAACTTTACTCAAATTTCACCAGTCTGGAATGAGGCTTCTTTTGGACCATGGGTGTGGCTGAATAAATTTCAAGTCTAATCACAAAGCCTGGCAATGATAAGGCTTTCACTGGGAACGCTTCTGAAAATGGACATTGCACAGCAGGGCACAAATTCACAGACAACCAGATCAGACAGGCTTTGACTATGGCTTGGGACTGCACTACAACAAAATCCAGTTTTTTTCTTTATTTTACAACACGTGATGCTGCGTCCGGCACAATTGAGGAAGGTTTGATTTATTCAAGAGAAAACATAACTGGCCACATTTCCATTTAGTAAAGATGGACCCTTTAGTTAGTGAAGCAGAAAAATCACCTGCCAGAGAAGCTCAGATTTAGCACTTTCTGAAAATGTATCAATTACCCTGAAATACATGTTGGTGGATGAATGGCGGGGGTGGGGGCAGAGTGTGACATATGCTGTGGCATTAAGACATAGAGGCTAAGAGGATTCTAAAGTTGGGAACATGATTGATAAAGTTATTGTTTCTGGCTTAGGTTTCCTGCTTTTGAAAACTGTCCAATGACCCCTGATGTGGCTGACTGGTCAGGCCATGTATGGGCTTAGTTGTGAGGCTCTCATTGACTGCATCTCTAACCCCCTCTCTCTCCCCTCCTTTAACTTGCTCCTTAAAGGCTACTTCTTTGACAAAGCTTTTAGTCAACTGCCCCAATATCTTCTTTATGTGGCTCACTGTCACTTTATTTGAAAAGATTTCTTTGAAGCACCTTGAAATGTTTCACTATGTTAAAGGCGCCATATAAATGCAAGTGGCTGCTGCTGTTGTAATGTTTCTTTTTATTTTGCAGCTCAGTGGGTGGTGGGTAGGGATGCCATCTGGAACTGTTGAGGCTCCTCCTGCAGCCTCGCCGCATGGCCGGATGCAACTATGCGTGAACAGGAGGACTTGGCAAATCTGGCTGTAAGTTTTAAAGGAGACTGGCTGTATTTGCAATTTAAGAGCTTCTTGATGTGGTTCCCTGAAATGTTTAAACTGTGACAGCTTGGGCTGTGGTTGGAGGCCCTGCTGCTTTGAACACACCCAGTTCCTTTAATATTGTGAAGCTTTACTGGCTGGTTGGTCCTTTTAAGGCAATGTCAAAAGTGTCTTCCTTCCCATTAAGGGGTGAACAGCCCAGTGGTGATGTTAATGGACTAGTAATGCAGAGGCCTACTCGCTCCAGAAACATGAGTACAAATCACAGCAGCTGGAGAGATATAAATTCAATCAATTAAGAAATCTGGGATAAAATAATGATCATGAAGCTACCAGACTGGTATAAAAACCCCTCTACTTCACTGATGTCCTTCAGGGAGGAAATCTGCCTTCCCTATCAGGCCTGGCCTACATGTGACTCTAGATCTGCAGGTTAACTGCCACTCAGAAATGGTGTTGCTGCTCAAACTGTTCCCGGGAAAAAAAAACATACATAGATTGTAGCAGTTGAAGAAGGTGGCTCACTAGCACTTTCTCAAGGGTGATTACTGGTGAGCAATAAATTCTGGCCTTGTCTGAGACACTTTAGACCCTAAGAATGAATATATACATGAAAAAAAAAATCACACTCGGCCACAAACATCCTTATTTAGCCACCAAAATGATGTTCAATGAGGAAGAGCAAATCTAGGCCTTGGATTAAATAGTGGGTTAATTTTGTTTCAGAACAAGCCAAACCCATCAAACTTACAGCCATGATGAAATAATATCGCAATTATACTCCAAAGCTTAAATCATGATAAAATGACTTAGCTCAATTTGGCTCAACCCAGATCCCCATTTCCCTTTAGAAAAAGCTTGTTTCCAATATCTAAGCCTCAAAGGAACAGTGTCTGCTTCTGACCTGATGGATTTGACCCAATTCAGAGATATTTGAAGTTTTTTTTCTGGCCAAGATTCATGCAGATCTATTGTGCTCATGCAATATGCTTCTCCAGAGAATCTGGTGGCTGCTCATCCTATATTTGGAGAATGTAGTCACCTTCAGAATGTAACAATGCAGCCATCAGTAGACTCAGAGCCACTCACCACTTCAGGCATTTTTTACCGGGATGCTGCACTAGGTCGTAGTAAATGTCTTTTTTGGCCAAAACGATTTGGCGTCCTGAACAGGATAGTTTAAACAATGACGTCAGCAGCTCTAAAATCATCTTAGAAGCTGATACTTTTGATGTCACCCTCCCCATTACCACTGCCTTTAAAATCAGGGTTGGGAATGTCTATTACTCACATTTCCACGATGTTTTCTGGAAGGTTGACTGGGATTTCGGTCAGCCCTTTCCCTCGACAATCCACAATATTGTTGCTGCACACACACGCTGGCGGGCATGATGTAGCATGGGCACTACAGGACTGAGACTCGGAGGACTGAGGACCTGGGAGGGCACAAGAGTACACTTACTCAGAACAGCAAAACAGGCACATACAACAGGCAACGCTGATGGAGCAACCAAGAAGTGTTCCAACCTGCAAATGAGAACCTTTTCTAAAGGAAATAATTCCTATGGGAGTTGCTTACAAGCAACACAAAGCTTCTGTTACAGTGCCAATATAAGGATTCTTGTTTCATATTTTAGCCAGGAATGACCAACAAAATTTGAACCTAACTAACTTTAATTGAGCCAATTTGCATTATTTGTGTATCAACAAATTCTCAATTTGCATCATTTTTTGTTTATATAAATGTGTCCTTTTTCATTTAATAAAGATTTGCATGTGAAGGTTGCCATTTTCAGAAGGTACCTTCTGAATCGAAAGATTTCTATTCTGTGAATCTGCTGTTTGTGGCTGGAAGGAGCCAGAGCCATTAAAGCAGTGGCACCTTGATACTGGTGGTGACAGAGTGGTATACAGTGAGGACAGAGTTGCCCTGGGAGTACTCAACATCAGCTCCAGACTCTATGAAGTCTCTTATCAGGTCAAACATGGGCCGGAAACCTCCTGCTGATTACCACCTACCATCCCCACCCCCTCATTTGATGAATCGGAGCCTGTCCATGTTGAAAGGCACTGGGAAGAAGCACCGAGGTTGGCAAGGGCACAGAATGTACTCTGGGTGGGGAACTTCAATGACCATAACTGAGAGTGGCTCAGCAGCACCACTACTGACAGAGCTGGCTAAGTCCTAAAGGACATGGCTGCTAAACTGGAGCTGCAGCAGATGGTAAGGGAACCAACAAGGAAAAACCTACTGACTTTGTCCTCACAAATTTACCTGCCGCTAATGCATCAGTCCATGACATTATTGGTAGGAGTGATCACTGCACAGTTCTTGTGAAGACCAAGTATTGTGTGGCACTATCACTACTCTAAATGGACTAGAGTCAGAACAGATCTAGCAGCTCAAAATTGGGTATCCATTAAGTGTTGTGGGCAGTTCATAGCAGCTGAATTGTCCTCAACCACAAGCTGTAACCTTATGGCCTCACAGATCTCTCACTCTGCCATTACTATCAAGCCAGGGGATCAACCCAGGTTCAATGAAAAGTGCAGGAGGGCATGCCAGAAGCAGCAGCAGGCTAAAAATGAGGTGTCAATCTGGTGAAGCTACAACACAGAATTATTTGCATGCCAAAAGACAGAAGCAGCACGTGATCGACAGAGCTAAGTGTTCCCACAAACAATGGATCAGATCAAAGCTCTGCAGCCCTGCCATATCCAGTCATGAATGGTGATGGTAGTTAAACAATTTACCAGGAGGAGGAGGCAGCTCCACAAATATTCCCATCTTCAATGATTGAGGAGTCCAGCACATCAGTGCAAGAAAACAAGGCTGAAGTATTTGTAACCATCTTCAGTGCTAAGTGGATATTCATCTCGGCCTCCTCCGGAGATGCCAGTCTTCAGCCAATTTGATTCACTCCAAGTGATATCAAGAAACAGCTGAAGGCACTAGATACTGAAAAGATTATGGGCCCTGACAATATTCCAGCAATAGTACTGAAGACTTGTGCTCCAGAATAGCCTCACCCCCCTAGCCAAGCTGTTCCAGTACAGCCACAATACTGGCAGCTACCAACAATGTGGAAATTGATGATTAATGTCCTGTCCAGAAAAAGCAGGGCAAATCCAACACGGCCAATTACCGGCCCATCAGCCTACACTCAATCATCAGCAAAGTAACGGAAGGTGTCATTGACAGTGCCATCAAGTGTCACTTATACAGCTAAAAACCTGCTGCTCAATCTGGGTTCTGCCAGAGCCACTCAACTCCTGACTGTTAAATTTCTGACTGCCAGTTGGTGAAGGAGGACACCAGAAGTCAATCTTTACTCAGTTTTATATATATTCACAAAGTGAAACATTACATATGTATAGCTCCTAATTCTACAATCCAAAAACCAGCGGCAATAAGTGTCTCTTCATATGTGCACACATAATATTCAATGAGTGGCCCCCACCTGTATACACTTAACCTTTATTTATACAATTAACACTGACCTCATTACAACCTTGGGCCAAACATGGACAAAAGAGCTGAACTTATGAGTTGAAGTGAGAGTGGCTCCCTCTTGACATGGCAGCATTTGATCGAGTGTGGCATCAATGATTCCTGGCAAAATTGAAGTCAATGGGAAATGGGGGAAAACTCTCCACGGCTTGGAGTCATACCTAGCACAAAGGATGATGGCTGTGGTTAATGATGCCAATCATCTCAGTCCTAGGCACCACTGCAGGAATATCTCAAGGTAGTGTCCTAGGCTCAGCCATCTTCAGTTGTTTCATTAATGGGCATTTTCACTGATGATTGCACAATGTTCATTACCATTCGCAACTCCTCAGATACTGAAACAGTCTGTGACCTGAGCTAATCCTGCTCCTAATTCATATTTTCGTATGTATGTATATTTGCAAAAGGTCCTGGGCAACTTTCAGGCTTGGGCTTATAAGTGGCAAGTGACATTCATGTCACACTAAGTGCCACAGAATGACCAACTCCAACAAGAGAGAATCGAACCATCTTTCCTTGACATTCAATGGTATTACCATCGCTGTATTATCCTGCTATCAACATCCTGGCGGTTAGCATTGACCAGGACTAACCATGTAAATATTATGGCTGCAAAAGCAGGTCAGAGGCTGGGAATACAGCAGTGAGTAACACACCTCTTGCCTCCCCAGAGCCTGTCTACCATCTACAATGCACAAGTCAGGAGTTTGATGGAATACTCTCAATTTGCTTGGATGAGTATGGCTCCAAGAACACTCCAGAAGCTTAACACCATCCAGGACAAAGCAGCCCGCTTGATTGGCACCATCCACCAATGTAGAAATTCACCCCCTCCACCACCGGAGCAGTGTGTACATTTGCAAGATGCACTGCAGAAACTCACCAAGGCTCCTTTGACAGCACCCTCCATACCCACAACTGCTACCATCTAGAAGGACAAAGGCAACAGATACATGGGAACACCACCACCTGCAGGTTCCCCTCCAAGCCACTCAGCATCCTGATTTAAAAATATATCACTGTTCCTTCACTGTCGCTGGGCCAAAATCTTGGAACTCCCTCCCTAACAGCACTGTGGGTGTTCCTGCACCAGATGGACTGCAGTGGTTTAAGAAGGCAGGTCCCCACCACCTTCTCAAGGGCAATGAGGGCTGGCTCACAAATGCTGGCCTTGCCAGCGCCACCCACATCCTGTGAAACAATAACTTAAAAAACGGGCCTGCAGCATCCTGAGGAACTATACAAGTTAATTGCAGCATACATAAGGAAAGGCGATGGGTGGCATTGTGTTATTGTTGCTGGACTAGTAATCCAGAGACTCAGGATAATGCTCTGGGGACCTGGGTTCAAATCCTGCTGCAGGGCAGATGGTAGAATTTGATTTCAATAAAAAATCTAATGATGACCATGAAACCATTGTTGATTGTTGTAAAAACCCATCTAGTTCACTTTAGGGAAGGAAATCTGCTGTCCTTACTTGGTCTGGCCTACATGTGATTCCAGACACACACCAATGTGGTTGATCCTTAAATGTTGATTCTAGGGAGCAACTAGGGATGGGTAATTAATGCTGGCCTGGCCAGCAACACCCACATCCCATGAATGAATAAAAAATCATGTGTGCATTCGATTAAAGACTAATTTTTTCTTTGAAAGGAAATTAAACATCAAGCCGATTACATCGCCCTTTAAACTTGTTCTTGGCTTTGTTTGTAACATGTCAGACAGAGATTTTCCCAGCCCTGTACAACAATTAACATGGTGGGCTGTAAGATTTCAGAGCTGTTGCTATGAAGTCAGTTTAAGGTGATAGGTGAAGACTTGCAATTATTACTTCATCCTTCAGTGGCACACAATGTTTTCACAGGGAGCGCCATGTTCCAATACACAATGGACGGCAACTGGTTCAGACAGCAAATCAGAAACAACTGCCACCACTGTCAGCTTGGGCCTCGTGTGACTCTCACCAGGTATCTGGTTCTCTCAGCTGTTGATCTCCAAGCACAAACTCCTACAGAAGTCTTGTTTCTGACTCTTTTTGCGCTGGTGTTTTGGCACCGAACCATTATTCAAACTGCAATGTGTGTTGGATAGTGCTTGACTTGTCTGCTTCCATCTAACACAAAACTAATCTCTATAGACTAGATTCTTTTATTGACAATAAAGCTTCCCTATAAAATCCTGACAACTGCATCTTTTATTGGCGTCTGTGAGGCTAGTTGCTGACTCAGTTGAAACATCTACATTCCTCCCCCCTCAGCTCCCCCACAATCTTAGTAACTCATTTTGAGGACTACACTTGCCAGCATTCTTGCACAAACTGGCTTCATCATCGTTTTCTAACTTTCCACTCGGATAACAACCCTTGCTTTCCCAATTTCACTTAAGCAGAAGCTTTAAGCATGTAAGGAAGGAATACACTGTAATGCTAATAGGATGAGATGATGTAAGGTGGGAGGAGGCTCATGTGGAAAATAAACCAGTTAGACATGTGGTCTGTTTCTGTATTGTAAAATTCTGTGTAATTCTATCTATAAAAGCTTTCATTGGAAATGTGGGTGCCTGTTGCCCATGATTAACTAATCGTTTAAAATTAATCAGCTGAAAATCATGCACAGCAGCAGCAGAATTTCTGTTCTGCATTTTCAGTGGGTGAAAAAACCAGCCAAAAAGTAGATGTCGAGTAAAGTTCATCCTGCTCTGTTCCATCAAGCACTCCCAGGTCAGAGGGTGAACTGAATGTTGAACAAGTTTCCCAGAAAAAGCATTCCTGGATCAATGATGGTACATTAATGCAGAATGAAGTTTCCTTCATCTTCACCCTGCCTTCGCCCCAAAAGCGACCTCTTATTCTACCAGTGTGACACTTCTGTTAAGAGCCATTCCTCTTATCTGATTAAATACCAGCTTTCTGCACAGCCAAACTTACATACACTGAGGAGACTACCAAACTAAATTTTTGTTAACAGCAGTTTGTTTATAAGCAATCAATACGACTTAAATTTCCAAATACATTCCAGGGTATGTAGTGTACACTCAGATTCTTCAGACAAGAGAATTCTCGAAAGGCAAATCAGCAACTTTGGCTCCATTTTAAGAATTCTGAGTATACAGTCTTATAAAAATATCCCATATAAAAATATTATAACTTGAAAATGGAAAGATTAATTTGGAAATGTATAACTATCAATACCTGTGGCCTCTTTCTACCTTTCCTGTGCAATTTCCATCCCATGTCTTTCAATCTTCAAACTCTGGTATCCCGTGCATTCCTAACAGTCCCCTCTGTTTTGTCTGGAATTCTCTCCCTAAACTTTTGTGCCCTTCTCTCATCCTTTGCAAATCCTCTAAAGACCCATCCGAGTTTACAGTTCGGTCTCCTATGCTCTCTCCTTTGGTTTAACGTTTCCATCCCTTGTTCGTAAAGTTGCTCTGGGACATTTGTATGTTACACACTCTATAGGATTGCAAGTTGTTAAAAAAAACCAATCAAAACAAAATTATCAGAAAGGCAAATAAAATAAGAGAGTCAAGTTTAATTATGTTTCTTCACAGCTGTTTTTGAAAATAAAAAGTAAGGGTGTTGTTTCTTTTTTGAGGCTGGGGAAAGTATCTTAAAATGAATGTTTCTCTTTGGCTTTCCTCCAGCTCCAACAAGACCCTATCAGCCCCAGGACTGGAGACACCAATGTATATTTTACAGAAGGTCATCGCAAACAAAAATGGACAAAATCAATTATAGTCTATGTAAGACCATCCTTTAACAATTTAACTAAGAACTAGGGCCAATCATAATAGGAGTACTTAGAAAAGTTGAAACTGCAGTTTTAAAAGAATGAAGCACATAAACTGCTCATTGCATTAGTACAACATTTCTTAAGTGCATTGTGAGCTCTCCATCTCTACAAGCACATTCCTTCTGAGTGACTTTTTTCTATGTCACTGAATGGAGAGGGATTGAAGGAAATAAGCACCAGCTTTCCTTCTCCATCTGTCACAGTGGCTACAAGTTTACAAATGCATGCCGTATAATTCTCTGGTGTTTTGTTGACATTTCATTAACTGAAGACATGACTCCCTACTGAAATGTTTGACTATGACTTGTCCTTTTCAGCATGTATCAATCTATCACCAACAGCTGTTCCATTGGGCTTTTGGGATTATTCTTTTGGGATTAACAAAGCCCCATAAAGTCACTGATGGATTATTCTTTTGTGCCCTTGACTTTTCCCTCTTTTTTTCATCCTGTATACTTCTTCCCTCTATACTGTTTTCTTTAGCTTGGGAAAGATATGACGACCTTGTGTTTGCATCCAGTTCAGATGTGGTTTCCACTCAACTCTCAGCAAATGTGAAACGGTACTAGATGATGGGCCTGATTTTTTAAAATATATATACATCAAAGTCTTATTGTCCATTAACACTAGATATGATACCCAACAGCACTATCAGAAACCAATGAAACTCATCACCATAGTTATCGAATAAACAATTTAAAAAATTTGTTTAAATACTATGACAATTGTGAAGAGGATCTAAGCCAATTGTTGAAGCCAAAACCAAGCCACAGACCTTTTCTTCACCAAGAGAGTTTATTGACTTGTTCAGTCTCATAGCTCTCCTCCTACATAACCCAGTGTCCCACATAAATGTTTCCTATTTATACGTGCCCAAAGACAATTAGTACCCATCACCTGTTTCTCTTAACCTTAATAATGTAATTGACATTAAAATAATCTTAATGTAATTAACAAGACACTAACAACAAGGAACAAGATAAAATTATGATCTAAGGTTATTAGTTCGATTATTAGCATAAATTTAGGTGGGGCCTACAAATTACTTCAGAGCTCACTCAACTAACCCTGGTAGTTTACTCATGAGCTTTGGCAAATTCAAAAGCAATGAGCAATTTCTGTGCATCATTAACACATTGAACTTTTGAATCCTTATTCTTCATGCATTCCTGCCCTCAAACCTCTCCACAACTGTTTCCTCATGTACAATAAACATGTATGATATAATCTGTGTTGGGATTCTTCTGATGTCCTGCCGTAACTTCTGATCAGTGAAAACTCTGGAGAAAAGACTTAACTGGCCACTTATGCCATTCCTGTGGACGCTTTACCGTCTTCCACTGAAATTACCGTCACTGTTATAATGTAAGCAACCATGGCAACCAATTTGCACAAGGCCCAACAAACTACAATAGATAAATTTTGGGGATGATGGTTGAGGGATAAATATTGGCCAGAACACCAGCATTCTCTTAATAGTGACAAAGGATTTTTTAAAAATGTCTACCTGAGAGAACTTATGGTTTAATGTCTCCTCTAATAGGCTATACTCCCTCAGTACTGCACTGAATTATCAGGGTAGATTGTGCACTCAAACCCCTGGAAGGGGGAGGGGCAGGTGAATCCACAGCCTCTGACTTCAAACCAGGTGTGCTACAAATGAACTAAAGCCAATGTCTAATAGACATGCTAAACTGACCTCAGTGCCTTGTGCTGGGGGTGGGGAAAAATCAGCTTCTGCCTCTTGATGAAAGTTGAAAAATGCAAGAGTGTGCATTTCATTTGGACATAGAATGAGTCTCAGCTGTGGTGCCTCCTTCACTCACAGTCATATGAAAAATGGATGCTTGAGCAAGATACCAATAGTTCCCCCAGGTATTGGAATAGATGAACTAAGGATGAACTCAGAATAGGAGGGAATCTCTTTCAGAATGTTATTTTCATCTATTAATCATTACATTTTGTTTCAGTAAATTGCACATTGATTTGTTGCCACTTTCTTCATAAAATGTTATATTTGGAAAACAAAGCTAGAATTGGATAGTTGGTATCACAGAGTGCTAATAGGGGCGGATTTGCTGGATCTGAATTAATGTGGCAAGTCACAATTTATTACAATTAAGCCAGTGTATCACTTAGACCAGTACTCAGCCTATCCACTTCTGGCTTTTTACATGTAAGGTTGAACAAAATTCTAATCAGGTTGAGCTACAAAGATTTTGAACTTGGTGGTGAGGTCAGGAAGATAAGGTAGAAAAAATAGTCTTGCAACTCACTGACCATAGTCAGATTCCAAGGTTTTCCTGTTTGTACTTTTGTCATGTTTCATGTAGAATATCCTAACGGAGGCATCTGAGGACTGGTTATAATCAGGCCCTCAGATTACAGAGTCATTCAAAGTCCCATTGTAGTATCTCTTGCATTTTCACTGGGGTGTGTTAATGTAAGGCATGAGGACTGATTAGAATAAGGTCCCTTGGCAATGTATCATCCATAGTCCCATTACCCTTGATGCTTCATGAATTTTATTTAATGCAAGCCAGTCATAGCCTATTTATGTTGTATTGTCCAGGGTAGATCTTAGTGTCTGAGATATTAGGTAGCTGGAGATAAACGAACTATAAAAAGAAAGTCATTGGATATGAGTCACCAACAAGCAGCAGTCCACTAGATCAGATCAAGACATTTCCAAATTGTTGGCATATGCTATCTCAAGATCCTGCAATTCATTGTGAAGGACCTACATCATTTCCATTTTGGACTCCGAGCTTCTTGCCTCTTTCTCTTCCCAAACACTGCTCCAAGCTGTCATTTTCCTTCTCTCCTTCCTTATCATCCGAATAACCATTTCCCTCCGGGACTTGTCCATACTGCTGCTCATGGAGGAACAGGCCTCTCTCTCCTCGAGCACTGTCCCTCAGTGTTACCACTAATGGAAGGGATTCTGCAACTCTGCATACTGTAAGCAAGAGTTCTGACAAAAGTTACCATTTGCAGTGTACAGAGATGCCAATTTCTTCACAAGGCTGGGAGGAGAAGTCAGGGCCACTATTTTCAATGGTAGTTGGTGTATACTTGCACGTATCTTCCTCTATGCACCTAACTCAAATTCCACTACCCTGACCTTTTCCTGTGCCCTTTTATAAACATCTATTCTTCAGTTAAACATTTTCAGTACAATATGGACCAGCTAAAAGATAACACTGATAGTTAGATAAAGATTAGAACCTCCCACCATTTATGTAGAACCTGTTCTGCTGGAAGTGCCATTTACATGGTAGCTGACCCTCATCCACCTCAACTTGCTGAGCAACAATTCACCCAAAGAAAATATAAATCGAAAAAGAATTCCACCATTGATTTCCATCCCTCCGTATATATCCCATATTAGTTACTACACCTGGGCTAAGTAGCAGCCAGCCATCCTGCTCCCAGACATCTGCAAACCTGGCTTTTGGTAGCCAAAGGATTCCCCTTCTTTATGAAGAAAAGGCATTTACACTACTGTACTGTAAGCAGCTCACACCTATCTCACACCTATATGGCACAAAAACAGGCCATTCAGCTCAACAAGTCCATGTGAGTATTTATGCTCCATTCGAGCCTCCTCCCATCTTTCTTCATCTAAATATCTCATCATAATCCTCTACCCCATGCTCCCTTAAATGCATCTATACTATTCATTTCAACCATTCCCCATGGTAGGAAGCTGTATATTTTCACCACTCTGAGTGAAGAAATTTCTTCTGAACTCTCTATTGGGTTTTTTGGTGAATATCTTAGATTGATGGCCTCTAGTTATGCTCTAGCCCACATGAGGAAACATTCTCACTTTCTCCTCCTCCTCCTTCACATACCATGCCCTAAGAGGGTGTTGGTGGCCATGAACTTACATTGGATCGGTCCATGGTTATGCTTGGCAAGTGGTTTACCATTGCCTTTTGCAGCATGGCTGACCAGGATACTCTCCCGCTCTTACCGCCTGCCATCATATGTATTGGAAGGACTTATGGGCTGAGAATCAACCTGAAATGGGACTTGAACCTGGAGCTCCTGGTCCAGAGGTAGGGATGCTACCCACTGCACCCCAAGATCTCATCCTCACTTTAACCACTCTATCAAAACCCCTTTAATCACCCCTCAGCCTCCTTTTTTTCTCACCTCACGACCTACCTTATTGATGCCAAACAATATACAGAGGAAATGATTTTAAAATGTTATCCTCACAAGGACTAAAAAGAACTGACTAAAATGAGGAACTCAAGTTCTGCAGTTCTGGTGTAACGCAGTGATGTGTTAATTATAATGGAACCAGGTTGCCCACCAGAAGATGCCCTGACTGATTGCATAAGTCAGAATCTTCGTGGCCAGCTGGTGCGCAGCACAAACTGTGCGAAATGTGATCCTCAGTCCGCAGGTTACCACAGAAACGAGTAAATAATGTAATGCCTCAGCTACACTTTATCTTGTTTACAGCAGGGAGACCAAAACCAGATGGAAAGAATACAAATGAATGGTCTCGCCAGGTTTACAGCTTAAATACCAGTTTTTAAAAAAAAAACGTAGGGCAGAAAACAGACTGTAATTTTTAAAAAATCCAATTACTTCCTCAATAATTGAAACAGGACAAATCCAACTTCATCCCAGGAATCTGTAATTATTTATCCTAATTAAAAGCACATTGCGGATATCCGAATCAGACATGGCTCCAGTGAATTAATTGCTTTTATAATACAAGTTTCACCAATTTCTATTTGTGACTGTTTATATATTTATATATATATATATTTATATATATATATATACACACACACAAACACACACATACATATAAACAGTGCTTCTATTTAATTACATTCTTTCTGTCATAAGATGATTAATATCATTGAAATTTTTGTGTATATCCCCTGTGATACATGAAAAAAATGTTTTTTTAAATAGTTGTTTTTCATAATTGCCATAAATTTGATCCTGGTGCTATTTTAGATTATGACATTCAATCATTTGGGTGGGAGTGCCACGAGGTCACATGCCTTCCTCTCTTGCTTTTAATGGCTATGAAACCTTGTGATCCATCTTTGTTGGTGGTTGGATTTGGGAGAGATCAGCACAACCTATTTTCCTAATAGCTGGATATTCCATTCACTAATTGGTTTCATCTTCAAAATCTAACAATTTTACTTTGCTGCTTTGAAACCAAAAGTATCACATCGGACCCAACAGTGTCACAGTAAATTCTATAGCTTCCAGTCCCAAACCACAGCAAAGCCCAACAACATCAAGTCCAAACCAACAGTATCACAGTGAAACTGTACAGTGTCTATTCAAACCCAGCGATTTCACAGTGAAACCATAAAGCGTCTATTCAAAACCAACAGCGTCACAGTGAAACTGTACAGTGTCTATTCAAAACCAACAGTAACACAAGGAAACTGTACAGTGTCTAGTTCAAACCAACAATATCACAGGAAAACTCCACAGCTAGCACCAGAGATTAACTATGAGAGCTGGTAGATTGTTATCCCCAAAATCCAGTTTAGGTGCTATGTATCACTTATCCCACTCTACACAAATGATTCTTATTCCCCTCAGCTCAACCAGGGATGGACAATTGATATTGCCTTTTCAGTGTTGTCTACACCTTAAAAGCAAAGAAAGTAGTTGACCTGTTCCCACTTTAAGCGCACAGGTTTGAGCATGGCTTAACCCTAAACTCTGCCCAGTATCTCCAGCCTCACCATTCTAAATCTTTTCATTTGCCCTTTCAGCCATCCTTATGACCACTTTATGTCACATTATCAATTTACTGGCCAACTGTGGTGCTTTTTTTTTAAACAAATCATTCTTAGGATCTGGGCATTGCCAGATGGCCAGCATTTATTACCCATCCCTGGTTACTCTTGAGAAGGTGGTAATAGTGCAGTCCACTCCTTTGTGGATAATTCCACAGGAAATGCAATACCAGAATTTTGACCAATGATGAAATGGCTGAACTTGTCCAAGTTGGGATAGTGTGTATCTTGGAGAGGAACTTTATGGCTGGCTTTGTGCTGCAGACCCATACAAATTAAGATTTGGATTGAGACTGTTCAAGCTCATTTCGCATAAGTCTGCGACAGCTAGCAGAGAACAGAGACTAACATGGAGCTGGATTCAAACCCAGATTCTAAAGGTGTCAAGATATATTTATCTTCTAAGAGAACAGCTGCAACAATGTTAGAGATTTCCTTTGGGTATATGATGGTGCAAGTAGGTCTGCACACTGACATTTAACCTCTGATCTGGGTTTGAATGAAGCCAAAACTGAAAATGTTACCCTCTGCTGGCCATAAGGGACCTCCAAGTTAAGTTTGGGTGATTACAGCCCAGATTCCATTGGAGACGACTGAAAAGCAACAAAACTACTCCTTATTTGGCACTAGAGAAGTTGATGCTGAGTCAACTTTTCAAGGGCAATTAGAGATGGGCAACAAATGCTGGCCTTGCCAGTGATGCTTACATGCCAAGAACAAATAAAAAGGTAAGGGCAACGCTTATGCAGTTAGGGACTATGGTGCATTGCTGGGGCAGAGCAGAGCAAACTTTACCTTGTATCTTTATAGTGTTGGCATTAGGTGTCTGAGAAAAGAAAGTCTGTGGAAAGCCTGAGCCTGTGGAATTCGCTACCACAGAAAGTAGTTGAGGCCAAAATATTGTATGTTTTCAAGAAGGAGTTAGATATAGCTCTTGGGGCGACAAGGATCAAAGGATATAGGGTGAAAGCTGGAGCAGGCTATTGAGTTGGATGATCAGCCATGGTCATATGGAATGGCAGAGCAGGCTCGAAGGGCCGGGCCTACTCCTGCTCCTATTTTCTATGTTTCTATGAAAATGATTAATTTTCCTGAGCAAAAGCCCCTGAACTTGAAAAGCACAACTGAAACTAAGAAAAATTTCCACAGAAATAAATTTTCTAAAATTAATCCGACTATCTGCGGGACAGCAGCTAATGTTGCTTTTGGGTAAAACATATTTTGTTAAAGTAAACGTCCAAAGCATGTTGTTCTATGGAATCCACAATGGAGTGAATGACGTTCACGTGTAAACATGTTAAATTAGTATTTAAAAAAAAGGAAAGGTTCTTAATGCTCGGAATAAGGTAAGATTTCTTACCGCTACAGACAAATTCCTTCTTTGGAACATCAGCAATGTAGAGGCCTCTCAGGTGAATGGGGCCTGTGCACTGGGCGTACTGTCCGATGGGACGTCGCTGGCGTAACCAGTCAGAGAGCCAGGCCAAGTGACAGTTGCAGATCAGGTTGTTGGAGTGAAGCCGCCTACAGAAAAGTGAGGAGACCAGGTAAGGAAAAGTTAACAAACCAAGTGCAGCCCTGTCCTTACACACATATACAAGACATTCTAGCTGGATAAATGGTGCAGGCGAACTCTAACCTTTTTATCTTTGAAGAATATTTTATATTAATGAGTTACATATTTGTTTTTAGTTGCACCTCCCACAAATCCAATCAAGTTAAGTAGACATTACTAGACCATGGTGCTGAATATTAAAGAATGTACAGAGCAACAAATTAGACCTTTCCCTTCATCCTGAACTGCGTGGAACAGGAAAATCCCCTCACTCATTACTCGAGGTGCAGCTGAATTTCACTGCTTTTGCATCGACATAAAATATCTAACAGAAAAATCCTCTGACAACCACAAAATCTTTTTCTTTTTCATTTTCTCTTGTCTTCTGAGTGTTAAACGTTCTACTCAAAATGTTCAACCTTTCAGACGTCTTTTACTGGATGGTGGGGGGCTGTGTTGGGGGAGGGATGGGGGAGGGGTGATGGTGGTGGTGGTGATGATAACGACTGAAGTCAAGTGGCTGTTGCCATGCCAACATATAAACAGACGCATTTCCTTTGTAAAAACTGCCATTTGTCACTTACCTCTGCAGTCGCTCTCATTCACGTAAATGGTATTCTCCTTTCCCCTCACTTATTTATGTTGCAGACATAACCGACACGCATTCAGGTCAAATATAATTCACATTTTTTGCAGATAGCTTACTGTAAATGCTAAGAAATTCAATAAGTTTACTACCCAGGGCTGCGCCTCAAAGAAAATAATTTTCTTTCTAAATAACCTGTTCAGAAAGCCAGCTGATTCAGATAGGTGCAAGACAATCCAAACTTCTGTGCATTCCCCTGTGACTGTGCTCCATTGTATTCCTTGCACATTTTTCTAAATGCTGGCTTATGGTTTACCCTGCCTGATCAGTCAGCCTGCCACTATGCTTCATGCTGGATCGCAGCCTATAAAGGATAAGGATTTTTCACAACTCTTCCACATGTTAACAAAAATCAAACAATTTCAATTTCCTTTGGCATATTTATTTTGATTAATGTGATTTGATTTTTTTTTGCCTATTTTGACCACATCAACCTCTATCCCAACATCTTCTCCTGAAGGTGTATTCTCTATGATGGATATACCTCACCCAAGGGAGGTGTTGTTTGACCAGTGGCAGGGAGGTGGGGAGCATCACTGGTAAGCCTGGTTCTGTCGCCCTACATCCGCACAAAAGCAATTTCCAGTAGTGCTAACTATACACCAATTAGGAACAAGAGTCCCCTGGGCTTATATCCTTCATCTCCCTAACAGAGGGCACTGAGGTCAATTGCAGTGATCTCACTATCAATCCAGCTGAAAGCAGCTGTTCAATGCTGATTTCCTTTTTGATAAAATGTTTGCAACAACACGACGTGCCCACCATCCATATTTTAAGTGGGCATTAATTGACCACCCAATTTGGTTTTGGTTGCCTATCTTAATATCCCCTTATGTGGTTGTGTCTCAAATGTTGTTTGCTAATCGCTACTGTGAAGCACCTTGGGGCAATTTACGAAGCACTATATAAATGTTTGTTGCTGTTGTCTCTATGGTTTGAAGTTGGAAGTCAGCTGCAGTTGCCCATTCTCTCTCTGCACATGTCCTAATGTGTCATCAGGCAGCCATGCCTCAGTGGGACAAGACTGGAGGAGAGGAAGAGGCATAGGCATGATGGTTTTCATCATGACAGCTATATTTTTATTCATTGTTGGTATTAGCTGAATCTGCTGATCACATCAATGTGCTTTTAAGCAGCTTTAACTCCAAGCTAAAATTGCAGCAAATAATTTGGCTATATTTATTAGAAGAATTTGCTGCAAATAGTAGCAAATGTAACAACTAGAAGAGATTCAAAGCTACATAGATGGAACTAAAAGGTGTATAAAGTCCAGAGTCAAATTATTGTGGACTTATAGGGCAGGATTTTCCTGTCAGCGAGCCGGGGGGGGTGGGGGGGCCTGCTCGCCGCTGTGTAAAATAATGCGCGGTGACGTCAGGCGGAACTCCCGATATCACCGCTCCCCATTTAAATTTTCCGGTAGGAGGGGGCGCAGCAAAATCAGCTGCCTGCCTACCGACCTGTCAATGGCCAATTGAGGCCATTGACAAGAGTCATTTAGCTAATTAATGGACCTGCCCGTCCAACCTTAAGGTTGGCTTTCAGGCCAGGAGCCACGGGCAGGATGAGGTTTCATGTAGGTTTTAAAAAGTTTTATTAAAGTTTTTGTAAAAATTATGGACATGTCCCAACTCATGTGACAGTGTCACATGAGGGGACATGTCAGGATTTTTTTTTCTCTATTTTTAATCTTTGTCACAGAACAGCTAATCTCCCTGAGGCTGCACTTGGCCTCAGGGAGATGAGTGCGCTCTTTCGTGCGCATGCGTGAAAGAACACACTTTCGATTTAGGGATTGCCTCTCCCGCCCGCACAGGGAGCGCATAGCACTTCCGTGTGGACTCGTGCTGGAAGGCCCGCCCACGTAAAATGGCTCCCCGCTCCCGATTCAGTGCGCTTGTGCGTGCCCGCCGTTCAACTTCGCCCCCGACGAGGGGGGGGGAAGCCCTGCCCATAGACGTTTACTAAACAGAAGGAGGCCATTCGGTCCATCGTGTCCACGCCAGTCAACAAAGATCTGAATACACCAATCGCATTTTCCAGTGCTTCTGTTCTTCCTGAACTTAAGGTAAAATCAGGAATCATCAATCCACTTTGCAAATGGTGCATTACAATGGTAGCACCATGTACACATAGTGGGAGGCTTCAGGCTGGGTGCTAAATGGGCGCAATATCAGCAGTGCACTCTAGAGCCTGGCCAACAAGTCACTTGGGAAACCCTCACCATTTTCAGACGCATACTTCATTTTCCCAATGAGTGGCTGGTGCCCCCAGCTGCTGTCTGGTGAGGAAAAGAATATTAGCCAGCAGGCGAGACCGGTTGCCAGAGGAGCTGATGCCAAGGTGACGTAAGAACGGGTGGGCAGCAAGCTGGAAGGGGCCTGGAGAAGCAGCCCTGCTCCTCTTGGCCATTCATAAATCTTAAAAAAAACAAATGCTTACCTTTTAGGAAAGGCATTCGTTATCCTTTAAAGGCCTTTCATTAGGCCTCTAAATGCCTGGAAAAATGGGTGACTGCCATTCGTGTACAAACTTCGCCCACATCCTGAAACTCACCACTGGGACCCCACAACAGAGGCAGGACCCAGATTTTCATATTTAAACAGAGGTGGGAATGGTGGATGACCTTCTAAAGGTCTGCCTGAACATTGATTCAGGAAAATGGATGCACAAGGTTCCCACCAGGTTTTCAACACCTAATTCCCATTCTTCAGGCAAGAAAAGGGCGACTAACAGTTGAAAGTTTCCATTATGTATGTATTAAATGGCTGTTTAGGAATGTTGGAATATCTTACAATAGTCCCAACATCTAACTTCCAAAAAACAGGGCATGCAATTGAACTTTTAAATACATCTCATTTCTCCTGAATGGGTTTCTTTAATGGATGCTTAAGTGCCAATCGGTCATCGTTTGGATGGCCAAAGGTTGGAGGCCTCATGGTGGCAGAATCAGAGGTCTGGGGTGTGGGAGGGATCGGAGGTTTCGGGGGCAGGGGTGGAGGTAGACTGGGGCCTAGTGATGGTGGAGGAGTTGGAGGGGGATCTGGTCTGGTGGTGACAAAGGAGAGCAGGGCCTGGTGTGTGTGAGGGAGGGATTGGAATTTGGTGGTGGAGGCAGGGAAGCCACTGGGGCCTGGTGGTGACAGATGGGAAGGGACTGAATCTGGTGACGGTTGGGGTCCCCCTGAGTGGTCATGGGGACTTGATGGCGGGTGGGTAATAATGGAAAGGAGGATTTAGGCTGGGTGATGGTGGGGGTACCAGTACGTGGTGGGTGGGGGGATTGTGGTTTAGAACAGGGTGAGGAGGGGGCGGTGGTGTGAAACAGGGTGTAAATCAAAAACCCAGCAGAATAAAGATAAACTTGACAAGGTGCATCACAGTGAAGTTTGTAGCCTATTTATCATATTTCAATTCCAAGCCACCTCCTTGGATTAGCTGATTGGTCACTCAGCCACTTTCTGGCCTCAGGTAAAACCGAGGAGGCAGATGTGGGTCAGGAAATAGATTTCTGAAATGTTAGCTTCCCCTCACCTGTCTCAAACCCACCCTTTTTTGGGTGAAAATTCAGTCCAATGTGTCTATAGGGTGCAGAGGGAGGATTACACTGATCAGCTGATCAGGAAAGAACCTCTCTGTAGATGTTATTACTGTAAACTCATTAAGTGTCTGAGCACACATTCACAGAAATCCTAAGGAAATATTAGATAACACCAAAACCAACACCACAGGCAGATGAATTACACACCAACAATGTCAATCAATCTACATAAATAAGAAATTACATTCATTTTGATTTTACAATCCTTAGTTAGCAAGCGGTATGATATTCCATTTTTACTGAGGGTAGCAATCGACAGTTTCTTTGTATGGGTGTTCTAGATTGCCACAAACTATTCTGAGGTTTGTCTTGCAGCATTGCTAACTTCTCCAATTCTCAAGGGAGTCCAACGCCTGAATTTTCGCTCCGGGTCAGGAGTGCAAAGTCCAGACAATTGCTGGCTCCGCAAACCCAACCTGGGAAAAAGCGTCCCGAAAGTTCAGATTTTCAGTCTGAGGGAGTGGGCGAAAATGGGCAACCCTGGAAAGAGGTTGGAGGCTGCCAGGTGTGGAGGTGGGCTGGGCAAAAGGCTAGCTTTAGTGCAACTGCATTTGGTCAAAGCTATGAAAATAAACAAAAAAACAAACAGCCCTCCAGCCCTCGCCTGTCATACTCCCTCACCCCTCCACACACTCCCCATACCCTATCCAGGCTAACCCATGCCACCTCATGCCCCCACCCAACCCCCATGGACCTTCCTACCTACAATGCCAATCTATACCTCTCTGCCCAAATCCATTGCTCCTCATACTCTCCATGCCAACCTATGCCCCACCACCCACCCCAATGACCCATCATACCCTCTATGCCAACCTATAGCCCACCACCCACCCCAATGGCCCATCATACCCTCTATGCTGACATATGTCCCTCCAGCCTCCCCATAATCCTTTATAACCCCTATGCCAATTAGTGCCAACTCATGCCCCCCCCCCAACCATCAGTCTTTTCCCTTACACCTACCATGCTAACTCATCCAGTATCCACCAAGAGAAGACCTCAGGACCCATGCTGCGATTAAATAAATTCTAAGTGTTAATTGATGAATTCTGTATTCCAAAAGAAAACTCTCATTGATAAAAACTTATTCACTTTATTTAAATTACTTTAATCCCTTATAAAAGCTAGCATTGGAATTTATAGTCCTAATTCAAAGAATTTATAACCACTTGGAGCTGTCAACTGACAGGAATCCCACCGTGATAATGAAAGGTCTGAAATCAGTCGTGCAGCATTAGTCCTGTAATGATGACCCTCAGGTTGGCTTATGTCAATAGAGTGAAATAGAAAGCACTGATTTTTTTTGACACTGAAAACTGCTTTTGTTAAATTTAATGGACAGGTTTAAATCCCTTGACAGCTAATTTGACAGTTCTCTTGACAGTTTCAGCGAGTTCGTACACTTTTTACACACATGCTAAGTTTAACAATCCCAAAGGGCACCTTACCGCTCCCACAGGACACATTAACTCTCCCAAAGGGCACCATACCTCTCCCAAGGGTGATCCAGGAGCAAATCCAAAAGGGTACCCTACCTCTCCAAATAACTCAGGCAGCTTTAGATCTTCTCCTGCCTGGTCTAAAGTGTACACCTCGTGTTTTGGACATCCCGCTAGCCAAAATCAGATCTGACTGAAGCAGCTGCACTCTAACATGTGCAGTAGCCTCTGTTTAAATTAAAACATGCCCCCATTGCTCCCCTGTGGGACCTCCAGATACAGGCCTTCGCTGCCATTTTTGCAAAAGCAGAGAGCCTCTCCTTCTGAAAATCCAGGCAAAAGTGTTAGTCTTCAGGCAGCGCAGAAGCACAGGCAAAGGAGTCATTCCTGACCTCAGTGCTTTCTCCACAGACCTATTCAGGTGTCATGTCTGGACTTCCTTGGAAAATTTGTATATCTTAGTAAAGCTAGTTTTGCCTCTGTGATAAAGGAATAGGACAGGACCTGGTGACTATAAGGTGTTTGCATAAATACAGTTTTGCCAGTTTTAGGACATAGGTTTTAAGAATTGGAATCAGGTTGGAGGAAAAAGAGATTGATATTTCAAGCCTGCAGTGCGAACTTTGACTAATATGAGTATTTTCTTGTGGAACACACTTTTTGTACACGTATTAATTGGATTAGTTTAAAACCACTAGCTGCGATTGGAGCAAATTATCGTTAGCAAAGGGAGAGAACAGGTCACAGAGCTAGACAGACAGCAAAGGAAATATAGTTTTATTGCCTCAACTCTCTAGATGGATAGAAACAGGGGGAGGGCAATTAACCCCTTGAACCTGTTCCGCCATTCAATGAGACCATGACCTCATTCTACATACCCACTTTTACCCCTTAGTATACCTTAGTTCCTTTGATCAACAAAACTCTATCAATCTCAGATTTAAAACAAACAATTGATCCAGCTTCAATTATCATTTGAGAAAGAGAGTACCATATCTCTACCATCCTTTGTATGTTGAAGTGTTTGCCAACGTCACTTCTGAAAGGTGTGGCACTAATGCTTAGGCTATATCCCCCATTCCTAGATTCCTAAACAGCAGAAATAACTTCTCTATTGGTTCTCCTTAATATATTGAAAGCTTCAGTTAAACCACCCCTTAATCTTTTAAACTCCAGGGAATACAAATCTATTTTGTGCAATCTTTCCCCATAATTTAATCTTAGAATCTAGGTCTCATCCATGTAAATCTACGCAGAGCTTCCTCCAAGGCCAATGCATGCTTCTGAAGATGTGGTACCCAAAACTGAAGACAACACTCCAGGGGTGGTCTAACCAGCATGACTCCTATCCTTTCATTTTCTGGTTCTCTCTGAAGGCCATTAGTTTTTTTGATTTTCTGCACCTGTTCATGACATTTTAATGATCTGTGTACTTGGACCTCCAAGTCTCGTTGGATCTCTGTTTCTGGGTTATCACCATTTGGATAGGACTCTGATATATCCTTCTGAAGTTCAGAGTAGATGACCCCGCACTTACCTAGACTGAAATCCATTTGCCACAGTTCTACCCATTCATTTAATTTATCTATAGTTTTTGTATTGTTATGTTTCCATCTATACTCTTTACAATGACGCCAATCTTTGTGCCATCAAGAAGCATTGATATGTGGCTTTCTGCAATGTCATGAAACACTTTCGTGAAAATCATGCGATAGAAACCATTTGGTCCTGGGAATTTGACACTCTTTGGTGCCATTACTTTCTCCATACTTTATAATTTGCTTATGTTGATTTTGATGACACCCCATCCCAGATTCACTATTAGTTTCATTGGGATGTCCTCCTGCTATCCTGTGCCTCTACACTTAATATCTTACAATAACATGCAGGTCTATTAGTGCCAACAGTCTGGCTTTGGGTGGTTGGATCCTGAGCTGTATTGGGAATCTTACCCACTGGGGTTTATTGTAGTATGTGTTTTGCCAAAGATTTCAGTTCAGGAATCAACATCATTTAATCAGGGATAAGATTCCAATTGAGGGAACTACTGTATCAGGTTGCATCTTTTTGTTTCACTCCCAGAGTGCTGTGAGGTATCAATTTCCAGGATTTTGACCCCGCAACTATGAAGGAACAGTAATATTTGCATAAGTCAGGATGATGTGTCACTTGAGGGTGATGATCTTCACATGCACCTGCTGCTTTTGCCCTTCGTGATAGAGGTCAAGATTTTTCAAGGTGCTGTCATAGAAGCTTTGGCGCGATGCTGTAGTGAATCCTGTAGACAGTATGCACTGCAGCCATGATACAATGGTGAGAGAGAGTGGATGTTTAAGGTGGAGGATGGTCTGCCAATCAAGCGGACTGCTTTGTCCTGGATTATATATTGAATGGGCATTCGTACAACTAATTAATTTTTACGTTTAAAATATTTACACCTCCTCCTGACTAAACTATTTTTGGTTTTTATAGGCAGAATTATATCCGAGCTCAAAATGCAAGAATATACATCAAATAAGATGTTACAAATCAACATTTTTCTAGAGAACCATATTCCCAGATTGAAAAATTATTCTTATTCCTTCTGCACTTGCAGCCTAAACGGTTTTAGAAGTTTATTAATCCGCCCACAGTGGTAAACCATGCTTTCATGTATATTAGATACATTGCCTGCAATACAGCTGATGAAAGGTTAAAAGAAGCCTTTGTCTCACAGCACTTTCAGTATACTATTTGCTTTCCTATGTCACAGGCTTGCATTCTAAGGCTGGATAGAGAAGGAATCTTCTTACATTGTGTTCAAATAAATGTTGTCAGCAACTATTTGCATTTTGGAATGATCTAAGTGTTATTTGGAATTTATGGAGAGAGTGGGAGGGAATGAGGAAAAGAAAGATGGTGGAGGCTAAGAGTAGATTTAAAGTTGGCATTAGATCACAGTGTGTTGAAGATCAGATTGCATGGGGGCTGAAGTTCAATTTGTGATGAAGGATCACTGAGTAGAAGCACTCCTGCTACTCCTGGTCCACAAGCAGTGCTGTAAAGACACTTACCTGTTGGTTCCGGCAGCTCCCACCCTCATCTAGCTGCCATGTTTCCTGAACAGACAAATTCTGTTGCCACCAATGTGTTCACTACAAGCAGTGGGAACTGCACTAACAAAGATACAGTCAATGACAAAGACTACTGACTGGATCAACTAAACTGCATTGTAGTGTAAAGGAATAAAATCAAAATACTGCAGATGCTGTATTTGAAATCTGAAATAAGAGCAGAAAATGCTGGAAAAACTCAGCAGGTCTGGCAGCATCTGTGGAGAGAGAAAAACAGAGTTAACGTTTCGAGTCTGTATGACTCAAAACTTTGACTCTGCTTCTTTCTCCACAAATGCTGTCAGGCCTGCTGAGTTTTTCCAGCATTTTCTGTTTCAATTTATAGTGTAAAGGAGTTGGATTAACATTATCAGAGAGAGTCATTAAAATAGAACGTTGGATGAGAGCAATTAATAAATCTGAGTTCCATTACACCTCCGCTTATGTTAACTCAATCATCTTATACACAAATAGAATTATAGATTCTGCTACCTAGTTCCTCTGACTAATTTGCCATTTAAGCAATAGCTTTCACAATAAAATGGACAAAATTGAAGGGATTTTAAAATGAACTTGAATCTATGGCTTTAAGTGTCGTCAAAGGATTCTGACGGTGACACTGTAAAATGTACATCACCACATCTAACAGCACAGAGTTCCAGTTTTATTTGTACATGACTCACTCTGAAGCTGAAAGACAATTGTTCCTTAAGCTACTGTACTAAAGAAAGGAGGCCTTACAGAGGATAGCTATTACTCCCCAATGCCACCAAAGAAGCAACACAGACAAATAAAGTCATGGGTAAATAGAATCTAAAATGTCCAGGGAGAGCTTGTATTTATAGGTACAAACTTGCTCCCTGGGCAGTCATTATGTCTTTTCTTTCCATCACAAATGCTGATTTGTGCAACTGAGTATTCAATCTCATTGAATCACTGAGATTAGTGAAGGAGGGAAAGCAGAAGCATAAAGCACTTGTACAAAGTCAAGCCATTCAATGGAGGACAGACAGTGGAGCTTTTACCAAGAGAGCCATTACTGGCCAGCATTGAATTAAATCTCCAGCAAACTCCTTTTTAGGCAGAGGTCACCACTTTGTACTGAACATGGTAGGAGAATTCAATCTGAAATGGCCCACTCTAATCCCCTTATATGATTTCCTTCCTTTCCACATTTAATTACAGAAAGGAGATTAGTCAGCTTGGCTCCCTTGAGAATCAGACGTTAAACAACCTCTGAAATTTCAAAAGAAAAATACACAGGGAAGAAAGGGATTCTGCTGACCTGCCCGGAGGTGATCGATAGCAAGCAGGGACAGATCGATTGCAAACAGCCAGCAGACTGTAGACTAGCAATAAAACTTCTACCTAATCAGGTAAATTAGGCTGCACTAACATTAATGTTTTCAATCCAAGGATAAACCTGAGCTGCTGTCAATCCTGGGAATTGTCCCCATCCCTTCATCTTACTTGTCATTCCTCCCCTATTTATTGCCAGTGCACATTTCCTTTTTGCCAGCCCACTATATTTAAATTCCACTCATTTCAGTCAAGAAGCTTTAAGTTTCTTGTGCCCTAAATCTCTGTTCACCTGCCAATCATCGCACAAACTGAAAAAAGGGCAGCAGACCATTCAGCCCCTCAACCCCACTCTCCCATTAAATTCAATCATGGCTTATCTGCACCTCAACTCCATTTGTTCTTCTTTGCTCCATATCCCTTGATATCTTTACCTAGCAAAATATTGTGATACTTGCAAGAGTCACACTTTGAGGCCAGCTGGGGATGTCACCCACCTAGTTTTAGACAGGGCAACACTAGTTTTTGACAGATGCATTACTAGTCAGAAGAAAATTTGACTATAAAAACTCAATTTTAAAATCTGAGTCCAATTTTTCTCACTTTTATGTCTAAATATGCGGGAGCATTCAAATTTAGTTAAGGTTTTTAATGGAGGTCCATCAACTACAAAGCAAATATCAGAGCCTGAGCCATTCACACCATCTGCCACCCTATCTAACTTCACTCTGTCTGCTTAAAGACTTGGCAGGAAATAGTCAAATATTACAGTTGACTACTGCTGTCATTAAAGATTCATTGAAAAATAGCAAGAGAAAGTTTAGAATTGGCAGAAATGCAGAAGGAAAGGTAAAATTAAGTTTCCCCAACTCTTAATTCTATTATTAAATGTATTTCATTCTTTCCCAAGGTCCCAAAACTGAGTAAGCCTTTAGCTTGTTAAGATATCCTTATTTCTATAATACACAGGCTTTTAAATGTCACAATTCCAGCTTTCTAATCACTGCTTCTTGATTTACCTCATCTCATACTTTATCTCACTCTCTCTACAACCTGACTGGTGCTCTGGGTTCCTCATCTAGGTTCCATTCATCTTGAAAGAGTGATACCATGAATCTGGAATCCTAACAGTCAACATCTGACACTCAGCATACAGATGCGTTCCCATGCATGCACAAAATTGACGACAGAACTAGAATCAAAGAATTTCACAGCACAAAGAGGGCCATTCAGCCCAAAGCATCTGTGCTATCTCTTTGAAAGGGTTATTCATTCACTCCAATTTGTTTAGCTATTCTCCACACTTTAACAAAATATGTATTTATCTGCTTCTCTTTTGAAAGATGGTGTGGATTCTATTGTCACCAATTTTCCTGGCCAGGCTTTCCACATTCCAATAATTCTCTGCAAAAAAGATTCCTCTAAAGTCTACTTTCAACCAAAATATTTTTTGTTAACAAACAAGTGTTGGGGCTCATTAACCCATAATATTGAGTCCACATATACACACACATAGATAAATTCTTTAGCTTTTAAAAAGTTGCAGTGCACAATGCAAATACTTACAAAGTCCTCAGCTTTGGCATGTGGTTGAAACTGGTTAATGGGATGAGACTGATGTTGTTATTGTTGAGTGTGCTGAAAGACAAAGGAACATATGCAAATTTTTGTCCGATCAATATTACTAAACAGAGGGAAAAAAAACACGGCTAATGTTGGTTATCTGGGAGAGAGGGGTGACCTCCCTTTTTTACCCTTCACCAATGTCCTTTAGACATGTATCATTCTTTGACCAAGAAACCCAAGAACTGGCATGTTGCTGAGCTTCAGCCACAATGGATGGCTTCATTGTATGACAAAGAGTGAGGTAGCCCTCCCTCCCTCCCTCATCGATGTAGGGAAGTGAGCAGCCCCTGTCCTGTACCTTCCACAGACTCTCAATTGAGATCATGAACTTTGCAAGGAGGGCTAAGGATTGAGCACAATGTTATCCAGTAAGAATCACTGACTAGCCACAGGTGTTGTGACTGTGACATTGTTTTAGACACATGCACTAATTTTAATGAGAAAAGCCTTACGAACACTCACACAATACAGGAAAAAGCACTTCATGTGTAACAAATACCTGCCACCATTCAGTAACCAATGAATTAAAGCACTCAAAAAGGTTTTAAACAGTGCAAACACTCTGCATTTCGTCTTACCATTTTACCAACAAGCACACAAAAAAGGTTAAAGTTTACATGCACACCATGTTAATATGCATATTGAGAACACAGGCCCAATGACAGTGTCTATCACTCATTTTTATTTACTAATTAGATATCCAATTATCTATAGTTGGATTCCTAATTAGCCAGATGTATTGGACATCATTATTCCAGCTATAATCTGAGCAATGCATACTTCACTCTGCTCATATCACCAACAAGGTGAATTCATACACCAAACAAAGTGAGTTTTGAAATAGGGGCTGCTTCTCAAACCGACAAAGTTAGTGCAGCCCTGTCTACATATGCTTGTCAAGACCTAATGACTTCATCAGAACTCCACTGTAATTTTAACTGGTGGTCTAAGGAGGCAGCTGCTGTGGCTTCTCACTCAGTCAAGACAATGGGAATTGGAGTAGAGGTCAGAAGAGGCCCAAACAGGTAAGTTTTTTTACTCCAGAAGAGCACAGGTGCAGTAGTGGGAAGGTTAGGCCTCTCCTGACGTGAATGATTGACCATTCTGAAGTCGATCCTGCTGCCTACCTTGTGTCAGAAAGTGAGATGCGGGATGCAAAATTTTTGGTTGCTTCCTGTCAATATAACCCCAAGAAGGACGGGTAGTTGGCAAGCAGGATATAAATGAGTCAAAATAACCCAGGGCTCATTTCTGTAGCAGTGGGTGAGTTTTCAGCCTCACCACTCACCTATCCAAAATAAGAGCAGAGTCCATTCAGAGCTAATGACAACTCATTCCCTCTTGCCAGAGAGGAACAGACTAGAACAAGCATGTGGCTTCATTAGGACTGCAAGCTTCCCTGTGGTGCAGTGGGTCATTGACAGCATGCCTATTTGTGGGCCCTATGTGTCAATTCTGCCCTTATGTCAATCAAAAGGGATTCCACTCCCTTCACGCCCAGCTGGTGTGAGGCCATACTCCGGGAATCACACAGGTCAATGCCTGGTATCCTGGCAGCACTCACGACTTCATACTGTGGCAGTCTGGTGTGCCATCCGTATTGGAACTGCCACACCAAACCAGAGAGTGGCTACTGAGCAACCATTCTTTGATGACATGTTTCATGACTCTGTGCTCAATACATACATGGGCAGTATATGTTAAATGAAAGCCATGCTGCCACACAAAATATGATAGAGCAGATCATTGGGGTGATTTTCCAGCTACTTAAACCACTCTGGAGGAGCACAGCAGTGACCACCTGCCAACAATGCTAAAATAGCAGCCACCACAAAATAAACCAAACTATTTAGCAAACATTTCCATATTGCATACAAACATCAACTGATTACCCTTGTGAATTCCCTTAGCGCCTGCTTTCCCTGTGCCTTTGCCTATTATTGTGCTCCTACACAGTGGCTACAGCATAGCTGACTTAAGTGGGGGAGACTGCAGATGACAGGCAACAGAAAGAATGGTAGAGTAGCAGCAATGGTGGGAGGATGGATGTTGTCATCTTGAGACAGGGCCAGCAGGTTTTTTCTCCATGGAACCATTGTCACTCCCCTGGTGTGCTGCCTCAGCAATCCTAGTAAACTGGACAGCTGTGAGATGCTGTGAGCCACTTTGAACACTGGTGTCCACAAACATGGTGGCATCAGTCGGAGCTTGCATGGCAGCAAGCTGAGTTTGTATCGCTTCAATTTGAGCCTCCAAACAGGTTTCTGCGCTGCCCATGGAAGCTGAACCAACAACCATCAGATGCTGCATTGTGGTTGTGTTTGCAAGTCTGCTAATGGATTTGGGGGTCGCCGTTTCATTGTTGGAAAGAACAGGCTCCAAGCAGTGCGCAAAGCTCTGGGTCAGGTCAGTACCGGACTCATCTGTGCTCTTTGACATTGACTGCAAGCTTTCTGGCAGCCCACTAATGTACCAAGCATTTCATTGTGCCTGCCCATCAGCCTTCTTCTGTAGGCTGTATCATCAAAGCTCTCATCCGAGTCATCTGTAGCAGAACTCATGTGTGATCCTGCCCCATCGTACCTAGGGTCTAGCTTTTTTTTTGGCTTTGCTCAGTTGTGCAACCACTCAACAGTACAATGACCACTGGCTGCTTGCTACAATCCTTTAAATGTAGCAGGCAAAAGAAAGTTACTGCGTTGCCTGTATCAGAAGCAACAGATATGGGGTAATCCAACATCGCGATCCACCAGGCCAGTTTTGAGTCCTTGTGAAATTTCAAATACAGCACCTCCAGCTGCACAATACAATACTTCCTGCTGCACCAGAAGCAGCACCTCTCCCTACACCAGATACAGCGCCTCCTATTGCACCAAATGCAGCACCTCCCACTGCACCAAATACTGCACCTCCCACTGCACAAAATAGCACCTCCTACTTCACCAAATACAGCACATCAAAGTGAACCACATGCAGCATATCCAACTGCACCAGTTACAGCACCTCTTGCTGCACCAAATACAGCACTTCCTGCTGCACCCGATACAGCACCTCCTGCTGCACCAGATACAGCACCTCCTGCTGCACCAGATACAGCACCTCCTGCTGCACCAGATTCAGCACCTCGCGCTGCACCAGATACAGCACCTCGCGCTGCACCAGATACAGCACCTCGCGCTGCACCAGATACAGCACCTCGCGCTGCACCAGATACAGCACCTCGCGCTGCACCAGATACAGCACCTCGCGCTGCACCAGATACAGCACCTCGCGCTGCACCAGATACAGCACCTCGCGCTGCACCAGATACAGCACCTCGCACTGCACCAGATACAGCACCTCGCACTGCACCAGATACAGCACCTCGTACTGCACCAGATACAGCACCTCGCGCTGCACCAGATACAGCACCTCGCACTGCACCAGATACAGCACCTCGCACTGCACCAGATACAGCACCTCGTACTGCACCAGATACAGCACCTCGCACTGCACCAGAAACAGCAATTCGCACTGCACCAGATACAGCAGCTCCTACTGCACCATACACAGCATCTCCTACTGCACCAAATACAGCGCCTCCTACTGCAACGATTACAGCACCTCCTAATGCAATGATTACAGCATCTCCTACTGCACCAATTACGGGACCACCTACCACACCAAATACTGCACCTCCTACTGCACCAGATACAGGACCTCCTACTGCACCAAACACAGCACCTCCTATTGTACCAATTATGGGACCACCTGCCGCACCAAATACAGCGCCTCCTACTGCACCAAATACAGTGCTTCCTACTGCACCAATTACAGGACCACCTGCCGCACCAGATACAGCACCTCCTACTGCACCAAATACAGTGCCTCCTACTGCACCAATTATGGGACCACCTACCGCACCAGATACAGCACCTCCTACTGCACCAAATACAGCGCCTCCTACTGCACCAATTACGGGACCACCTACCACACCAATACAGCACCTCCTACTGCACCAAACACAGCGCCTCCTACTGCACCAATTACGGGACCACCTACCACACCAATACAGCACTTCCTACTGCACCAAACACAGCGCCTCCTACTGCACCAATTACGGTACCACCTACCACACCAGATACAGCACCTCCTACCGCACCAAATACAGCGCCTCCTACTGCTACAATAATGGGACCACCTACCACACCAAATACAGCACCTCCTACCACACCAAATACAGCACCTCCTACCGCACCAGATACAGCACCTCCTATTGCACCAGATACAGCACCTCCTACTGCACCAAATACAGGACCACCTACAGCACCAAATGCAGCACTTTCTACTGCACCAAATACAGCGCCTCCTACTGCACCAATTACGGGACCACCTACCACACCAATATAGCACTTCCTACTGCACCAAACACAGCGCCTCCTACTGCATCAATTACAGTACCACCTACCACACCAGATACAGCACCTCCTACCGCACCAAATACAGCGCCTCCTACTGCTACAATAATGGGACCACCTCCCACACCAAATACAGCACCTCCTACCATACAAAATACAGCACCTCCTACCGCACAAAATACAGCACCTCCTACCACACCAGATACAGCACCTCCTACTGCACCAGTTACAACACCTCCTAGTGCACCAGATACACCACCTCCTACTGCACCAGATACAACACCTCATACTGAACCAGATACATCACCTCCTACTGCACCAGATACAACACCTCCTACTGCACCAGATACAACACCTCCTACTGCACCAGATACAGCGTCTGCTACAGCACCGATGGTATCAATTTTGCATCGTTACAGAGACAAGGAGGGTTAGACAAAATGTACCGACTGGCTTCCTTCTGTTCCATAAACTTGAATGGCCTTGCAAGTGAATAACTTGCCAGCATTAAATGATTCTACTCACATCTAAATTAAAGATATTTGAACAAGGCACCAAAGTTTACCTGGTGTTGGTGCAACTCTTAAGTGTGAACACATTCAGAGGAAATTGAAAAAGAAAGTTGGTGTTCACAGTCACCCAATTTCATCTGAAAGGCTGTAGAAGTAGCTCAGCCTGACATTTCCCCTTGTCTCCTGCAGTCAGGTGACCGATTCATCAAACCTCAGTGCATCTTAGTGCATGTAATCTCCATTGTGTGTCCACGGCAGCATGTAATTGCTTTGACACAATGATATTACACTTAGCATGCAAAAGCCAATTACAGACATCAGGCATCTCCTGACTACACATCTGCTTCAAATAATCCGAGGGAAGATTACCACACTCAAGGTTTAACAAACTGTTTAATGTAATCCTGTCTTCTGGTATCTTCTAAGGCAATTCTGCAATTATGATCATTCTTCTGTTTTTAATTGATGCTGCATTTAAAAAGCAAAATATTTTTCTATGCCTCTGTTACAAGTAAAACTGCTATATTTTTTCCAAGAGGAACCTTCTCAATGACTTCACTAGGTCAATATTGAGAGGTGAGGCATTTCGTGAGTGTGCAGGCTTAGAATGGAGTATTGTGTGCCCAACTTGTTATACTCTGAATTTGAAAGGTTTTGGAATTGTGTTCACTGTAAGCATTATTACCTCCTCAAATATAATGCAACTGTCTGCTGATGAGTCCTACACTGAATCATATGTTTGAGAGAAGTCTTCCTTTCCATAGCATTATACCCAGTATCACAGTATTTTTACAGCGCAGAAAGAGGCCATTCGGCCCATCGTGTCAGCACTGGCTCTCCAAATGAGCATCATGACTTAGTGCTATTCTCCTTCTTGTTCCCCATACCCTTGCATTTTGTTTCTATTCAAATAATCATCTATTGCCGTCTTGAATGTCTCGATTGAACCTGCCTCCACCACATTTCCAGGCAGTGAGTTCCAGACTAGAACCACTTGCTGTGTGAAAATGATTTTTCTCACATCACATTTGCTTCTTTTGTAAATCACTTCAAATCTGTGCTCTCTTGTTCTCGATCCCTTGACAATAGGGAACAGTTTTTCCCTATCTACTCTATCCAGCCCCCTCATGATTTTGAACACCTCTATCAAATCTCCTCTCAGCCTTCTCCTCTCCAAGGAGGACAGTCCAACCTATCTTCATAACTCAAGTTTCTCATCCCTGGAACCACTCTTGTAAACCTCTTCTACACTCTCTCCAATGTGATCACATTCTTCCTATAGTGTGATTCACAGACCTGTACACAATATCCCTGTTGAAGTTTAACTAATGTCTTATATAAGCTCAGCATAACCTCCCTGCTCTTGCACTCTATGCCCCAATTAATAAAACCCAGGATACTGTTTGCTTTATTAATTGCTTTCTCCACCTGTCCTGCCACCTTCAACAATCGATGCACATATACGCCCAGGTCTCTCTGTTCCTGCACACCCTTAAGAATTGAACTGCTTATTTTATATTTTCTTTCCATGTTCTTCCTGCCAAAATGAATCACCTCACACTTCTCCGCATTGAACTTCATCTGCCACCTATCTGCCCACTCCTCAACTTTTCTATGCCCTTTTGAAGCCCTATAATGCCCTCCTCACAGTTTACAGCGCTTCCGAATTTTGTATCATCCGCAAACTTAGAAATTGTCCCCTACACATCAAGATCTGGATCATTAATATATATCAGGAAAAGCAAGGATTCCTATACCAACCCCTGGAGAACTCCACTACAAACCTTCCTCCAACCCGAAAAATAGCCATCGGTCAATTCCTAAGGGGAATTGACAGTGATCGCCGCCCAACTTTTCCTCATAAGACAACCCCTTCATCCCACGAATCAATTGAATATACCCTCTCTGAATTGCTTCTTAAGGAAGACCACCAAAATTGTACACAGTACTCCAGGTGTGGCCTCACCAACTTTTAAGCTTTTGAATCCTTCCATGCTATCACTAGTGACTAATGCCTAATCAAATGGTTGTATGCAGATGCATTAGGCAAATGACAGCTGCCTTGTTTGCAAGGAGTACTGTCTTCAATAGTGGAAAGCAGGGATCAGTGCCACAGGCTACAAACCTGGTGGCATGGATCTCAAGGACGCTTCTCACATTAGCCCCCTGGTCTATGTGACCTATAAAGGTTTCTGTTTCCTGTTCTATTAACATCCAAGTGATGTTGGAATGAACCCAATCATGCAAATTGATATTGAATAACTTGAAATGCATCCACAATGTCCACATTTTGAGACAATCAAGCTTGCCATGTTTATATGAAGCAGTATGAAAATTAGTTGGTTGGTTACCCTCTCATGCTCTGACTGGTGATCAACCTAAGAAACCCCAGGGCACCAGGCAAGTATACATGCATCTATAGATCTGAATTAATAGACCTTAGAAATACTAATGCAAAGTCCATTGCTTAGATTTGGTGGGCGTGGGAAAAAAGGGTTGGGGACTGTATCCCACTGTATATGCCACAATTCCAATCTACTGCATTTTACACAAGCTAACAATGCAAAGAGGAGTCACCATTCAGCAGTAGGATGAGGATCTCCAATACCAGTGGACATTCTGAAGGAGGAGTGGATGAAGGACACCTGCAGGAGGAAGATTACTGTTACATTCCCAGCTAACTGTCTAATGTACAATTAGTCCTCCGCTATTTGTTATCAGACATTAACCAAATACAACTGCCCCTTAAGCGTTATGAATGGCCAAATTTCCACCTGCTGTCACGTGAATATGGAAGTTCTGAAAGATTAAATAAAAGACAAATATTGCCTAAAATGAGTAGCAACATCAATATTTTCCAAAACAAAAACAGAACTACCTGGAAAAACCCAGCAGGTCTGGCAGCATCGGCAGAGAAGAAAAGAGTTGACGTTTCGAGTCCTCATGACCCTTCGACAGAACTTGAGTGAGTCCAAGAAAGGGGTGAAATATAAGCTGGTTTAAGGTGTGTGTGTGTGTGTGTGTGTGTGTGTGTGTGTGTGTGTGTGTGTGTGTGTGTGTGTGGTGGGGGGGGGGGTTGGGTGGGGGGAGAGAGAGAGGAAATATTTTCCTCCCTGCTGCTCCACCTTGGTGAGCATGTATGATGTGGGTTGTCAACTCCTGCTCCTTCTAACGTTATGCATCAGGTATAGAACAGTGGAGTAAGCGGGCAGCACCTTATTAATTGCCTATGCAGTGAGGCCCCGTAGAAGCGCCCCATGTCTCTTTTTATGCAGTGTCCTAAGATGGCCCTGTAATGGCTTGCACCATATCTGATAACCCAGGGACTGTCTGATCCTCTCTGCTACCTTTTCAGCCATAGAAAGAGACCAGCAGGGTTTACCAGGTATTATGTCACCCTGAGAGGCTTCCTCCTGCCAGAGTACACTATTTGTCCTCTCACGAAGGTGCCCTTCAAGAACCAGAGGGAAAATACACATTAAACCAGTGTTGGAATGGTCTAGAGTATGAGCAGAGATGTAGGGCTGTGGGAGGCCACAAAGGTAGGTGGTTTACTGGTGTCCCTCAGTTGGCCACACTGTCTTACCCTATATAGCTACTGAATAGAAGCAATGCAAAAGCAGGTGTTTTACACAGAACTTCACCATGTATGACACTGCAAATGGGCAGTATTCCTTCTTCATGTGCTCTATGTGATCTTATGAGAGAAGTTCTGTCCAGAAGGCTTGTTTCGAACCAACAGTTCCAAAAGGTGTGACAAGGAGAAACCCCAGAGCCACGTCAGTCTGAAGATGGCTGTGTTGGTAAGGGGCAAATTATCACAGCCCCAGGAGATCACCACTGGACTTCTTTTGGGAAGCTTCATTTTAGCTACGAACATCTTTAGCTACATTGATTGTATGGCCTTCCTTTTATCATAAGGTCAGAACTGGGCTTGTTGACAGAAGATTCTACAGCACCCAACTCCATTCACAACTTCCTCAAGAGTGAAGCAGTCCATGTCAACCTGCAATACAGCCTGGACAACATCCCCAGGCTAGGGCCGGGATTTTTCAGTCCCACCATAATGGAACCCGTCACAGGAGATTCAGTGGCCCAGCCAAAAGTCCACTGACTTTTGACGGGACCGGGCAATGCAGGCGGCAGGTGGGGCTGGAAAATCCCACCAAATGGCTGACGAGTGGCTGCAAACATTTATGCCATATTAGTACCTAGCAATGATCCTCACCAGCAACCAAAGGCCCTACCACCTCCCCCCAATCTTCAATTCAATTAGTCACTGAGAACCCCAACACCACCATCCTCAGGGCCACCACTGCCCAGGAGCTTAACTGGACAGGCCATGCCTTCATTTTCTTATATTTATTCTTTCATGGGATCTGGGTGTTGCTGGTAACTCTTTTGAGTTTAGGTAACTCTTTCGAGTACAAACCCGTTTCCATCTGCTTCAGATGAAGTTACGTTGTTTCATAGTTTGCCAGTGTGAGATTTGAACTCTTGATCTTGGGGCTACAAACCCAGTACCATAACCACTTGGCTATTTAGGCCAAGCTGGGTGTTGCTGGTAAGGCAAGCATTTATTACCCATCCCTAATTACCCTTGAATGGAGTGGCTTGCTAGGCCATTTTAGAGGGCCATTTAAGAGTCAACCACATTGCTGTGGGTCACATGTAGGCCAGAGAAGGATGGCAGATTTCTATTCCAAAGGATATTAGTGAACCAGATTGGTTTTTAAGACCATTACTGAGACTAGCTTTATATTCTAGATCTTTTTAAATATTAATTGAATTTAAACCAGCTGCCATGGTGGGATTTGAACTCATGTCCCAAGAGGGTTAGCCTGGGTCTCTGAATTACTCATCCAGCGAAATTACCACTATGCTACCATCTTCCCATAAATCGTGGCAGCAAGAGCAGAGCAGATGCGAGCAGCTTTGTGAGGAGCAGATCATCTCCTAACCGTTCAAAGTCTCTTCACTACATACAAACTCAAGGTCAGAGGTTTGATGGAACAGTCATCATTTGCCTGAACGGATGCTGCTGCATCAACACTCAAGCAGTTCAACATCATCCAGGTCAAAGCAATCCACTTGACCAGTGCCCCCATCACTGCATGGACTCAGTATCAGAGCCCCACTGTGCTCTGTGATTATTTTTAAATTGATTTTAAGACATTTGAATACAGAACATATTTTTGTATAGCCATTGTGGATATTGATTGCATGATCCATGCTGGAGGATTATGATGATACATTACGCTGTGCTTATGCTAGGGACAGTTCCTGTTCAAGGTTCATGTAATTTTCTTAGTGCAAAATAATGAGGAATGAAAGAACAGTGTGTTTTGTCTCACTATTGATCCTGATGAATGGGATCGTTGGTTTTGCCTACTTCAAGATGGCTCTTTGATCTTGGTCTAAACCCACACAAGTTGGGGAGAGGTTGAGTGATGACAGGGGACTTGCATAAAAAAAAATCTTGGCAAAGAGGTTTGTTTGTGTAGCGCTCCTGCAGACTTACATCGATACCTCCAGGGCAGGCAGTGCCATGGATAGATATATGTGCAGCCCTCTTCACTGACATGATTGAAGAATGGTGCATGTGTAGTGCAATTAGAGGCCACAGACTTGTTTTCCCTGGGGTAATTGAAGTACTCTGGGTAGCACCACTAAAAGAGGGGCTATGCAAACAAATGCCCCACTTCCGCCTTGTTTTATGTGGTGTTTTTTATAACCAAGGATGTTCCAAAGTGTCTTTCAGCCAATGAAGTTTATTTTGAACTCTAGTTGCTGCTATAATGTAGGAAACACAGTAGCCAATTTGCTACGGCAAACTCCTACAAACAGCAACGTCATAATGATGAGATTATCTGCTTTTTTTGTGATGTTGCTTTAAGGATAAATATTGGCCAGGATACCAGAAATAATTCCCCTCCTTGTCTTCAAAATAGAATCGTGGGATCTATTATGCCACCTTACGAGGACAAATGGGACCCCGGCTTAATGTATCATCTAAAAGACAGCACATCTGACAGTGCAACACTCCCTCAGCAATGCACTGGGCCATCAGCAGGAACTTGGTCTCTGGAGCTGGGCTTCAACCCATAACCTTCTGTTTCAGAGCTGAGAATGCCACCACTTACTGTGCCTCCAGGAATTTCAATAGTCACTGTTTCCTTATATGAAATATCAAATCATTGCAAAAGTGTAGTTCACAGCAAAACAATAGTAATAAGACGGGCTTGGTCTAACTCCACAACATCTGCTTTATTTAACACAAAGGCTTTTAGATTATCCACTGAAATCAATCCCGAAATGTAGCTCACTTTTTTTGTTGTATTCTCCCTTATAGCCCAATAGCCCTTTTCTGCAGTCCTGCTGCCTGAACCAGTATCAGTACAAGTCAAGCAAACAGGCCACCCAAGCATCTTCTCAATTCTTCAAATTCACCCATCTGCAGAAAAAGAGCTGAGGCAATTGATCTGAAATACGTAGAAACGGGCGAGTGTGAAAGAAAATGAAAATGAACAAAGGCATATAGTGAGAAAATGAAGAAAGAGTAGGATTGTAAGGTGAGAAACTATGATTAATGTGAACGTGAGAGTTTAATTGCACAAAATGGGAGAGGCACCTGAAATAGTATTAGTGTGAGAACGCGCTAGGAAGTGAGACTATGCACGTGTTCATATGCAGGACTTTGGAATAATGAGAATCAGGGAATGTAAATCTGTACCAAAGGGAAGGTTTTTTTTGATTAAGGAACAGAGTATGGTGGTGTTGTATGGAAGTCTATGACAATGAGCTCTAAGTGTATGAGTGTCAGAAGTTAACACAGTAAATAGAATGCTTTAAAATTAAACAGAAAAAAATCAATTTTAAAAAATCAAACTAGTAAGATCAAAAGGAATTTCAGTTTGAAAAGATAAAGGAACATCTTTGAACAGATACTGAACCACAAAGGGGAAACTTTCCATTCCTAGCTATCATCACCCTTCATATCAGCAGCCAATATTCACATTCACTAGGAAAAAAAAAGTTTGCTCTCAAGGCGCTTCAGAATATTAAAATCAAACTGAAGTAGCATGCTGTTTTATTCCTTTCAACTTGTTTATAAATTTCCAATTAACCGCTTCAAATATTGCCCAACTTCTACCCAGCAATTGATGGCCGTCACCTTCCTGGTTAGGATTGCAGCACTGATAATAAATTTACATTGTCCATCCAGTCTTCTGTTCTCAATTTGACTGATTTTAAATTCTGTGACCAGCAGGGTGAAACAGTGAGAGAATACAAACTGGTCTACAGCGGTGCCATTCTGGCCTCAGCTCTAACGTTAGGGCACCAGACAGAAGATGCAGCATGCAAGGAAGCCACCGGGATCAGTCACTCTGCAGTAACAAAGGTGGCACTCCTACTGTTTTATTCACTTGATTTTCAAATGTGTCTATATTCACCAAACTAGGTTAATGGATAAAGATAAATGGGTCTTTAAAAGAGGAAGGATGTTCTGCAGATTCACTGAAGTTGACCATATTCTCAATTTTAACGTTTCTCAGTCAGCTGCAGAGTTGAGCCACACTTTGGAGCAGGTGGCTTCATATTGAAAAGATAATCCATTTGTAACCGAGCACCATTGTTGCTACAAGAGAACCAGCCCCTCCTACAAAAAGGTAAATCCGGCTTTTTAATTGTCCAACACTCAGTCACTGGTAAATAACAGTGGTATGAGTGCATGAGTTTAATTTAGGAATGTAATGTACTTTGGCATTGGTAAAAATACAGTCAGCAGCACAGGATGTTGGCTGAGAAGAGTTACTGAGCCTGGCAGTGTGAGGGAGGTGGATTAACATCACAGCAGATATCAATTTAGGATTGTGTCATGCACACTACTTCAGCTCCTTTGCAGTCATGGGCTCAAAAACTACTCCCAGTTAATTCCACCAACTAGGATCATGAGCACTCACTTTTTAAACTGAATGTCACGTCATCCCCAATGTGCTACAAAGATGATGGCAGAGGTGAATCATGAACTCTGGAAGTATTTAATCAATGTGATCTTAACCCATATTTGAACCTATTACAAGTTAGGTAATGGTTATGATATAGGAAGAGGTTTACATATTTCAGGGCAATTTGATAGGAATCCTTGAATAGGCAACAGGTGCATGCAAGTGAATCAAGAGATTCAAAAAACACAAATTGCAGAACATATTTTCCAATGTTCTCTCCCTCCCCAACTATCTCCCCATTGTTTACTCATACTGGGGTACAGCTGAATAGATGCTGGAAGCCCATGCAGCACCTCACTGCCTACCCACCGCGCCCCCCCCACAAGGCCATTTGTTGTGAATGAGCCTGGACTACGAACATGATCATCTAACCCTGGAAGACATTGAAGTTGGGACTTGTTCCCCTCACAGCTGATGTTTACACACATGCACTTCCAGTGGGGATCACTGGATAACACATGGGCACAGGGAATGCTGGTTAACTATTCCCCACCTTACTCTAGGCACATTGAGGATGACTACAGCACCCTTTCCATCAGTCTAGGTGAGATCAGCTCCCTCAGCACAGTGAGAATCTGGACTATGTGGTTTAATGGTATGGACAGGCATTCCTGCAGGCACCAGGATATTAAGAGATATTAAGGAATGCCAAAACTTGAAAAAATTACATAACATTCAATAGAGAAAAAAAGGAAAGGTCATTTAAAATCACTCAAACCCCCTTTTTCCCCAGTTTTTAAGATAATTTAAGAATAATGAAATTATCACAGAATCACTGAGGTACCAGGCAGTGCAATGATTGTTCACACTCATAGTAAAAGAGAAAGAAGAGCACGCAGGAAATCCCTCAGTATCAGTACCAGTAAGATTTTAAAAACCATTGAATAAAATGTTCTCAATACAAAGGAGAAAAAAAATTATTGTTCTTTTACCTATTATATCATGCATTATGTATGATGAATATCAGCAGATTAGTATTATATATTAGTGTACGCCTATTTTAGCTGTATGCTCAAATAGCTAAGCCAATTACCAATTTGCTTCTTGAGACATAGCATGCAAAGAAACAAAATTTAAGGCAGGGAGGATATATAACTAAACTGGACTGACATAAATAACGTGAACTCTGAAGATAGGAAAGTATATCTCTTGCCTTTGATCCCTAAGTCTAATAAGGACTGTACATGAAACAAAAAAAAAATTACGTCTTGGTTAATTCCTCACTTTAGCTCAGCCACACAAAAAGCATAAAAGAAACATGCACGCACTAGGCTATTCCAAGACCTCGGAGAGATGAACCGGCCTAAAATTCCTGGAGCAACATACCTCTCCTGACAAAATGGTTCCTGGTTGAAAGCGCCTCGCTGAGATGTGAATAGATAAGGATGATGTGGTAGACCTGAATATCATGATTTTTTTTCTGGTTGCATCAGCGCATTGCACTCCATGTTGCCACTTTCCCTTTGGTCGCTTTGCGTTTTCCCCTCCCATCTCCTGACTGCGGAGTGCGGAGATTTATGCTAGCCCAAGCGTGCTGACATCAGGGGGATTGTTACTGATTTATCACTGCGGTCAAAAAAATACCAAGCCTCTTTTTAAATGCAGCAATTTTTTGGTTTTGGGAAGTTGGGGGGGGGTGGTTGGGCTTGGGAGTTGCACAAACGTCACCTGGCTCTTGGTGAATTATCAATATCAGGACTCAATGAATTCAACAGAACATGGACAGGAGGGCAGAGCAATGGTGCAATTATATGGATAATTCAATGTCTGCAACCCAATTCCAAAGCTCCAGCCACACACTTTTGAGATATGTGAGTGGCAGCTCAAGACAGCACCCTGACATCTGCGAAGCCTGGTGTTGAGTTATGCAGTGCATTGCAGATCAGGATGGGGTGGGGGAGAGTGACCTGTGTTGGACTAACGTGCTTGGAAATGGCTAGCTGTGCTGCATCTGGTATTAGGGATGCCTCACTTCAAAGGTTGCTTCTGTAGTTTTGATGTTGCCAAGGAAACAACTTTCCTTTTTTCTATCAAGCAATAAAAGGGGCTAGCAGTAAAACTTCATAAAAGCATTAGGAAGAATGATAAAGGAGTTTATTGATCCATTGCAAAAAAAAACAAAAATGACTATTTCTGCTGTCTGCTTCTGGCAGGGATACAGAAAAGCTAAAAGGGAGCACTTTGTAGCATCAAAAATTTGGTCAATCTATCACATTAATAAATCAGTTTCTAAAAGCATTGCACACAGTTAATGGGATTACTGTTATTTAGCTGATTCACTGAGACAAACAGCATGAGGTTTAAGGAACAGTCATCGGTGGATCAGCAGCAGTCTCCTTTAAGTGAGCATTCATCTCGACTGAAGCCACAGCAGTCCCCTATTGGCTGCATTTATTGCCAAAATTTAGCTGGTGAGGCCAATCCTGCAACCTTGGTACTTCCTCCGAAGTCCATTTCTTTCCTCTTTACTAACTTAGTAAAGGTGGGCAGGAAGGTTAACATTCTGGGATTTGCACACTTATTGTGTTTGTTTTGCCAGCCTCCCCAGCTCCCCCCACCCCAATCCCGCGTACGACAGGATTAGCGGGCACAGTGATTAGAGGCAGTCAGAAGCACTAACGCGCACACATGAAATTGCCATCACTGTGAACAAACTTCCAAAAGCTGCAAAAAAAACAACTCCGGGATGATTTTTTAAAAAAAACTAATGCACAATTTCAACATTCAACATGACCCAAGGAACTAAGCAAACTGTAGCATGTGTGTTGAGCGGGGTGTGCCTGCATTGCATGCCCATCTTGCATCTGAACTTGTATTTATACATCTATGGAAAGCCACCATCCAAGCAAAATGTCTGCAAAACAGTTCCTTGTTTGCAGTCTCAAGATGTGATAGGCTAAGCCACATAAAAATATATCAATACCTCATCTATTAATATCTATCAATTCAGTCAAGATTGAAATGATGCACTGCTTTCTGACCTCCCCTTTCTTACCTGGAATTTGTAGCACATAAATAGCTCATCTGACCCAACTGATCCATATTGGTGTTTATGCTCCAAACAAGCCTCCTACCACCCTACTTCATCAAACCCTATCAGGATATCCTTCTATTCCTTTCTCCCTCATGTACTTACCTATCTTCCCGTTTAATGTGTCTCTGCTATTCTCCTCAACTACTCCATGTGAAAGCAAGTTCCATATCTAACCACAAAAGGTCTTTCTGCTGCATTCTTTATTGGATTTATTAGTTACTATCCAATATTTATGACCTTGAGTTTTGGTTTCAGTGCAAAACACCTTCTCTATGTCTATCCAATTGAACTCCTTCATAACTTAAAAGACTACTATTAGGTCACCTTGCAGCCTTCTCTTTTCTATAGGAAAAGAGCCTCAGAATGTGCAGTCTTTCGTGAAAGTTATAACTTTTCAAGTCACAAAATAGAAAGCAGTTTACCAAGTGCTACCCATTGAGGTCAGTACCCACTTAAGAAAGTCAAAGCATGGAATTGTTGTTTTTAGATTCATTTCAGTGGTAATGTGGTCACCAAAACCGATGGCTCATTAATGGAAAACCATCATGTAAGAAAGGTTATTGTATACATTCCCTTGATTCTGTGCAAAATGGATAACATAGAAGAGTGTACAGTGTTCTGGACCAATTCCCATTAACAAAGGGAAGAGGGATGATGTGAACCGTAGCTTTAAAGCTGATCATAACATGATTATTATTAAAAATGAAATTACTCCTGTCCATTCCTGCTTCCTTTGTTCACCAGGAGTTGCAGGCTTACAGAGAACACACAGCATCGAATGATTGCTTTGGCCAGGGATGGTTTGAAGGAGGTTAAGAAGCCAGCATGACATTCACAAAGAAATATTTTATTTCTGAAATGCACATTTAGGAATATGGAATACAGGACACCATTTTCAAGCCATCTGCTGGGCTCATTTGTCTTGCTCAAAAGGGTTTCCCTCATAGCACTGAATGCTGGGTGTCTCAGTGCCCCAGTTTAAGCTTTGCATTATAAGTATCTATATTGTTGTGAAATCCAGAAATGACTTGCCACCTGAGTGAGAAAATATCAGCTGCTCATGACATCATTGCACTTCCTCCCCAGTAATTACAGAAGAGAAAACAAATCCTAATCAATTTTTCCATGTAGGTATTCCATTATCCAGATATGTGGCCCAGTATCTGCCACATGTGCCCAATATGTAAAATCCCAGAGAATCAGTGAGCACCCAGATCCCCAATAGATCTTGTGAACAGGATGGGGGAGGGGGGTTTCCTGAAATCCCTAGAATTTCAAATATTAGCAATTAGCACTGACATGCAGTGACCAGCAAAGCCTTCAATGCCCCCTCACTGTAAAGCTTTAATAATTTCTAACACAACGAATTTGCTTGCTCTGAAAGGTCAAAAGGCAAAACTTTGCCCTCCCCCCTCCCTCATAACAAAAAAACACTTGCACACACAACAGATACATGATTCAAAGTGTAATTCAGATTCATAACAGGATTTGGTGATAATTGATTCATGCAGAGAATCAGGATTTAATTATGAATAAAAATGACATTGGACGTCATTGCCTGAACTCTCCCTAGCTCCATCCTCACCCTTCGTTTCTGGGCAGATTTATTTTCTTGTTGTTCATTTTTCTGCTTGCATGCAACTTTTCTTCCTGTAAATTTAACACTCTTTTTACTTCATCCACTTTAAGACACATTTTTGAATATTTTTCTCGATCAGGCAACATTACCTCACACGTGCCTCTGTGCTGCCTTGCTACGCGCCGTGAGGTGGAGAAGGAGGAGAGTATTGCGTCCCTGTCTGGTAGACTGGGTTCAGCTCCAGCACACGCGGAAAGCTTCTCTAGTAGGAATGGGTTAAAGCGTGGCAAGATAACAGACAAACTGCAGGCACAGGGAAAGGAGGAGGAAAGAGAAAAAAAGAGAAAGACCAGGTCCACACTTACAGGATCTCCAGGTCACGCAGGGCTCTGAAGGTTCCATCTTCGATACAACTTATGTGGTTGTTGTCCAGCTGCCTGTTAGACAAATAAAAAAAAACAAAGAACACATCAGAGGGGGCAGCGAGAAGACAAAGCCCCGTTTCTCAGCAGGCAAGGGGTCCCGAACATCCTCACCACTGTTACATTCCCTTCACTAGTAAAACTCAGCCTGCCACCCAGTAATACCGGGCTTCCTCTGGCCTTGCACACCACACTGACTTTCCCTTCACCGAATGAGAAGCCTCGCACTGAGCACAGAAGCCTATCAGCTCTCCGTAAATATTAATTGCGCAGTTTTTTAAAGGGAGAGGGAGTAATTTCATTACATTAGGTGGCCTAATCCATTACAGGCTTTTACTGTCCTGTCATTGAAACCATTTCATTAAAAGTAAAGGCTTCTAAATCACTTGAGGTCGCACAGTTGCCCTCGACGACCTACCAGAATTTTTTTTTTTATTCCCTTCTTTTCTCCTGGTTTCGGAGGCCGTCTCGAAGTCTGCCTGACAAGTCCCTGACACAATGCTGAGTGCTCAATCACTGTGCTGATCTGTCAGTGTGCACACAGAGCACACCGCACTCCAAATTAAGCACAGCAAATCTCATTTGATATTCACTAATTATGCTGTGTGCCAAAACCTTGCCACATTGCCCTGACAGTGAACAATCAACTCCTTCTCCCTCTGTAAGGGGTTTGCTGCCCAAAAGAGAAAAAAAAAATTGCATCACTTTGGGGCAAGCAGCTCCTGTTTTAAAAGGGCACCATCGACATGAAAAAGTCCTTTGCAAACCAATGAAAAGAAAATGATTGGGCAGCACACAGCACAATGATGAAAATCATGCCAAAATGTACCATCACACCACTTGCATAGGACGGCAATGGAATTTTTGGGTGGTAAGATGACACAGCGGCAGTGAAATTGTAAGAATTTTCTTTTTAATGGACTAGTAGTTCTCTACTGAATAAAGCGATTCACTTCTTGACTCCCTTCTCTCTCCCCTTGTCCAGTCCCTTCCCACCTACATCCATGATTCCTCTGACACCTTACGTCACATCAACAGTTTCCAGTTCCCTGGCCCCAACCGCTTCCTCTTCACCATGGACGTCCAATCCCTCTACACATCCATCCCCCACCAGGATGGTCTAAGGGTCCTTAGCTGCTTCCTTGAACAGAGGCCCGAACAATCCCCATCCATCACTGCTCTCCTCCGTCTGGCTGAACTTGTTCTCACACTGAACAATTTCTCCTTTAACTCCTCTCACTTCCTCCAAATAAAAGGTGTGGCTATGGGTACCCGCATGGGCCCCAGTTATGCCTGTCTCTTTATGGGGTATGTGGAACATTCCTTGTTCCAGTCCTACTCCGGCCCCCTCCCACAACTCTTTCTTCAGTACATCAATGATTACTTCAGTGCTGCTTCATGCTCTCGTCGGGACTTGGAAAAATTTATTAATTTTGCTTCTAATCTCCACCCCTCCATCATTTTCACACGGTCCATCTCTGACACTTCCCTTCCCTTCCTTGACCTCTCTGTGTCAATCTCTGGTGATAGACTGTCCACCAATATCCATTACAAGCCTACCAACTCCCACAGCAACCTCGACTACAGCTCCTCACACCCCGCTTCCTGTAAGGACTCCATCCCATTCTCTCAGTTCCTCTGCCTCCGTCACATCTGTTCTGATGATGCTACCTTCAAAAACAGTTCCTCTGACATGTCCTCCTTTTTCCTTAACCGAGGTTTTCCGCCCACGGTCGTTGACAGGGCTCTCAACCGTGTCCCGCCCATCTCCCGCGCATCCGCCCTCACATCTTCTCCTCCCTCCCAGAAAAATGATAGGGTCCCCCTTGTCCTTACTTATCACCCCACCAGCCTCCGCATTCAAAGGATCATCCTCCGCCATTTCCGCCAACTCCAGCATGATGCCACCACCAAACACATCTTCCCTTCACCCCCCCGGTGACATTCCATAGGGATCATTCCCTCCGGGACACCCTGGTCCACTCCTCCATCACCCCCTACTCCTCAACCCCCAACCATGGCACCTCCCCATGCCCATGCAAAAGATGCAACACCTGCCCCTTCAATCCTCTCTCCTCATCGTCCAAGGGCGCAAATATTCCTTTTAAGTGAAGCAACATTTCACTTGCATTTCCCCCAACTTAGTCTACTGCATTCGTTGCTCCCAATGCGGTCTCCTCTATATTGGAGAGACCAAACGTAAACTGGGCGACTGCTTTTCAGAACACCTGCGGTCTGTCCGCAAGAAAGACCCAAAACTCCCTGTCGCTTGCCATTTTAACATTCCACCCTGCTCTCTTGCCCACATGTCTGTCCTTGGCTTGCTGCATTGTTCCAGTGAAGCCCAACCCAAACTGGAGGAACAGCACCTCATCTTCCAACTCGGCACTTTACAGCGTTCCGGACTGAATATTGAATTCAACAACTTTAGATCTTGAACTCCCTCCTCCATCCCCACCCCCTTTCTGTTTCTTCCCCCTTCCTTTTGTTTTTTCCAATAATTCATATAGATTTTTCTTTTCCCACCTATTTCCATTATTTTTAAATCTGTATGCCCTGCTAGTCTTTCCACCCCACCCCCACTAGAGCTGTACCTTGCGTGTCCTGCCATCCATTCTTAATTAGCACATTTGTTTAGATAATATCACCACCTTCAACACTTCTTTGTTCCTTTGTCTGTAACATCTTTTGATTATTTGCTCCTATCACTGCTTGGTTGTCCCTACAACCACACCACTCCCCTAACTTCTCTCCCCCACCCCACCCCCCACCTTAAACCAGCTGATATTTCACTCCTCTTCTAATATTCACTCAGTTCTGTTGAAGGGTCATGAGGACTCGAAATGTCAGCTCTTTTCTTCTCCGCCGATGCTGCCAGACCTGCTGAGTTTTTCCAGGTAATTCTGTTTTTGTTTTGAAAGCGATTCACTTATTTTCTAAGGGGGTTGGGGGGGGGGTTCCCTTCTTTATGGACACTCCAAGGCCCCACAGGGGGGCTCCCTGGCAGCGATGGTTGCTGCAATGTCAGTGCACCCTTTGATTTGGCCAGTAGCTCCTGGGGATGGGTCACCCTGTCCTGTTGGACAACGGCTCCAGCAGCAGCCACTTACTTGGCCAGCACTAGCAAAATGTTGTCCCCAGGTCCTGCCTCTTGCTTTTGGCCTGGAGGCGGGAATCCAATTTCCAACAAAGAGTCCCGCGGAAATGTGCCATTACTGGGAGAGTTTCTGGAATCATAGGAGGGAACAAGGATCTAACAGCTTTGTGGGTAGAGGAGGACCCTGCAAAAGGAAATACAAAGTTGCTCTTAAACCCTTGAAATTCACCCTTCTGCATGGGTTTGTACACAATTTGCATACTTAGAAATTATCTAAACAACACATGATCTTTCCAACTGTTGTGGTGTAAGAAAATCCAACTGTATTCCAGGCTTTGGGACAGGCTGAGGCCTGGAAATAAAAATAGTTAAGCTACTGACAGTCAAAAAATACAACTTAAGATATAAATATAAAGATAGATAATATAATCATGTTACTATAAAATATCTAACTTTTTACTTTTTAGTTATATTTAGGGCCTTATTATGGATGTTAGAAATGAGAAATACTGAGAAAAAAATCCTGCCAGTTTCAAGAAGTTTTTTTGGGTGATGTGTTTGGTTCAACAAAGTTGGATATGATTATTAGTAAAAATTACACGACAAAAAGGGCTCCACTCCCGGCCTTTCCTGCTCCATTTACTAACCAGGAGGTGCTAGCTGACTTTGGGTGTGATGTACTGGGGTGGTGAGGGGCTGTGAGAAGCGAGCAGGAAATTAAACAAGCAAATACTTTAGATCTTAAAGGCATTTTGAGTGAAAATGCAATCCTGCAGACTATTACTTTCAAGCCATTTACTGGACTCATTTCTCATGATCAATAGGGTTCCCCTCCCAGCACTGAACATTGAGTGTCTTTGAAGGGTCATTAGTCTTTAGAATTCTCTTCCACAGGGAGCAGTGGAGACTAGTTTGTTGTTCTTTGAATATATTCAAGGCTGAGTTACACAGATTTTTGATCTACAAAGTTGTCAAGGGCTAGGGGGCCGGGCAGGGGTGGAGGGGGAAGGGGTGTGGGAGTTGGTGTGGGGGCAGGTAGGAAAGTGGAGTTAAGGTCACAATCAGATCTGCCACGATCTCATTGAATGGTGGAGCTGCCTTGATGGGCTGAGTGGACCACTCCTGCTCCTATTTCTTTTTATCTTTTTTCTCAGTGCCTCAGTTTAAGCTTTGCATGCTCCACAGCTCGTACTTGATGGAGCAGTATGATGTGAGTTTTGCTCTCTCTTAGCCTGTGGAAAATTGATCTGAAACTATCAGCACTAGGCTCAAAAGTGCAAAGGTATTGCATTTATCAATTAGCCAGCCTCTCACCTTGTTGGGGGACAAAGTATCACAGGGAGGAACTGAACTTCAGATGGACAGGACAGTATATTACCATCACTATGATGAGGATTATTGCAATAAAAGCTATTAGGATGGGCATAGCGTATAAATTAGGCCAGCTGACTTGGAAAAGAGGTCAGAGACAGCAACGGGGCTGCTGGGTGCCGAGGCGGGCTGTTTAAAAGGCCTGCCTTGGTGCTGTGGGACTTTATCCCAGTTATGGTAAAAATAGAAATGCACTCAAGCTCACCCCCACACCACGCATACATGCCTCATCCATACCACCTCTTTACCCCATGCCAAGCTATGCCCCTCCACCTACTCGCCCATGGCCCCTCATGCCAAGATATTTTCTCCATCTAACCCCCCATGGCTCCTCATGCTCCTTATGCCACGTTATGGCACGTCCATGCCCATTGGTTCTATACAGTGTATAACAGGTCAATGAACCCTATAGTGACAAGTGGCTCCGTGAACCAAGACTCTTTAAAAACCAGGCCTGACTCCATGAAAATAGCAGAGGAGTAGGACATGCCTATCTCCACAATGGCTGTGGCCAGGTTGGGAGTGCCAGGTGTGGTGTGGCCTCGCAACCCGAATGAGCCCTCGCCTTTAAAAGGCAACCCGGATAATTTTACAGCCAGGTGGGGAATCCTAGAATCAGGAGTCACCCGCAATTTTTAAAGTGCTCCGGAGTCATCCTGAAGCTGCAAAAGTCTATCCATCCTAAGTGTCAATGTCCTTGTTGGTCATCCTCTCCATGGCCCCTGGTGATATGAAGTAAATAGAAGCTACACCTCCATGGAGTGACCTTAGTGAGCAAAGGTTCACAAGATGTTCCGTGGTTTATAATCTCTCCACAGTCACACATTGGGCTATTCTTCATTTTCCATTGAAGTAGCAGATGGTTGCAACACCAGTATGAATGCTTGATGCCGCTCATGACGACCCAGACTTTATACGACACAGTGGAGTCATAGTCAATACGCAGGGTCTGCTTGGTTCCCATGTCCTCTGTCATTTTGTGAGTTCCCTTAATGCCTGCCTTCTGTGTGCCTTTGTGTGCCCAACTTCAGTTATATGTACACTTCCTGTCCATGCTGCTGCACAGTCTGTATTGCCTGCTTGACCCCTCATGCCCAGTTGTAAGGTACCAGTAAACAATACATGCATTTGTGAGGTGAAAAATTGAGGCTGACTACTTATGTGAATATAGCATGTCCTGGATGAAAAGATGTTCAACTTATACCCCAAGTATATGCAAAAATATAATTTTTAGGGCTGGAAAAATGGGGCTATTGAATACATCTTATATGCCATGATTTATGGTAGTTGACATTTGTATGCAATATGGCATGGTTTGATTTATAAACTTGGTTTGTATTGTCTCTTTTGTAGTGGCTATCATTTCAGCACTGTGGCCAAGAGGACACTGTGATGGTCAGTGATAGAGGGTTTGTATGCTGTGGAATTGTTGATGAATCAGGAGTTGGGGCTGCATTCACCGGTACTGCAGCTGGATGAGCTGATGATGGAAGGCCGGTTAGTAAGAAGTTGGATTGGCTGCCTTCACCCTGCTCCTCATCTGCTGGTCAGAATATAGCTGGTAGCAACAGCTGTGCCCTCATGATGGTGATGTTGTGGAGCATGGAGCAGACCATGGTGAACCTTGACAGGGCTCCACCAGAGCAGTCCAGACATTGGAAGTGTTGTTTAAGCACATCAATGGTAGGCTCAATCACATTTCCTTTTGGTTATATCCATGCTTCCCAAACATGATCAGGTTGCATTCCCAAGTCCTGAGCCATGTCGTCAGCGGACAGCCCTTGTTGCCCAATAGCCACCCTCTGGTTTGATGTGGTGGCTCAAGTGCACATGGCACATTGGACTTCCACAGAATGAAGGCTTCATGACTGCCACCAGGACACCAAGCATGGTTTTCTGAATAGGTTAACTCACCAGCTGGATATTGAGGCAGTGGAATCTCTTTCAGTAATGGCATGTCTCTGGGTTGAGATGCAGGGCTCGCAAAGTGATGTGTATGCAGTCAATGGCACCCTGCACCATGGAGAAGCCTGTAATCCTTGAAAAACCACATGTTCACTCTGCCTGCTTCTCCATGGCCAGAGAGAGTATATTTTCAGCTCTCTTGGAAAGTAAGGCCCCAGTGAGCTCCCTTACACAACAGTGGAGAGCAAACTGGGAGATAATGTAAATATCTCCTGCTCTAACCTGAAAAGAGCCAAACACAGAAAAATTGATGACCATGTTCTTCTTTGCAATCACTGGCAATGTGGTCCTCACCCTGCTCTGAGGCTGCAGTAAGTGCTAAATTTCAGTAAGGATGCCCTTAGTGAAACAGATGGTTGACACACTGTTCCTCATTGCTCCTGAGAGAAGAATTGCTGTCTGAACACCCTGGGCACGAATGGCCTTCCACCGAGAATCTTTCTCCCCCTCATTCTCCTCCTCCTTCCAGCAGCTTCTCCTAGTTTGTATCACCTCAGTTTATTCTCCCTTTCATGCTGCAGTCCAAGGCAGATTCAAACTACAGCACCCATGACTAGGAGCAAGCGCTCTGAGCAGAACCCTACAAGTCAGAGCTGAAGCGTTCACCATATGCAAGACTACTTCCTGTAACTCACCAACTTTACCTAGTCGTGCAAGCCACCAAAGATTTCTACTAACTCAGCAAGCATCAGGAAGCAACTAAAATTGAAGCACCAGCATCAAATCAGCATTACACACTGCTTGATGTCATGATTACTGCCTACTGCATGTAATTCCAGCTCACGCCTTCTGCACGTGAGGGTGGTGACGGTCTGGAATGCACTGCCTGGGAGAGTGGTGGAGGCGGGTTGCCTCACATCCTTTAAAAAGTACCTGGATGAGCACTTGGCACGTCATAACATTCAAGGCTGTGGGCCAAGTGCTGGTACATGGGATTAGGTAGGTAGGTCAGATGTTTCTTACGTGTTGGTGCAGACTCAACGGGCCAAAGGGCCTCTTCTGCACGGTGATTCTGTGATTCTAACACCTGACACAAGATGGACATGGCATGGCTGTACCAGGAACGTGCATGCACACTGCAGATGCTATATTGGAATCAAAACGGTTCCCATAGTTCCCAAAGAATTGATGCTTTATCTTTTGTGGCCTTTATCTTAACCGCAGTTGTCGTCAGACATTGCCACTGTGCGAGACCACAATCCAGGTCAACCCCAAGGTAATTTGTGAAGTTCTCGTGCTTGAGTTCAGTACAACTGATACTTCTCTGCATGCCAGCTGTTCAAATGAACTGCAAATATGAGAATTTCCTCAGGATTCAGATAGAACCACTGCAGTTTATAAAGGCCCTAAAGTGTTTTCAAGTCGTGTACAAGCATGTGTTCTACTTGGGCAAGCAGTTTCGCTTAGATAGCCATCGCAAAGTCACCTGCATATCCAAATTTCTTTGACTTACTAGGCAGGATATAACAGGAAAATATTAATAAGTGTTGGGGTCAAGATTAAGCTCTGTGGGAGCCTGATGGTCACTAGTCAAGGTCGGTAATCTGTGGCATAAGGTGTACATAGAACTTGCGATAGATGGGAATGGCTGTTAATAGCACAATGTTGGTTTGCGGCATAGTATGCCAAAAGTTTTCAGCAGCAGCTTGGCCTTCCATACTGTATTAAATGCTGCAGCAAAGTTCATACAAGCCACTGCTGTTCTAAACCCATGCATTTAACCAGTATTGATGTGCATAGTGGATGGAATTACCTCTTCATGGGTGACCCCTCCAGGTCTAAGCCAACATCAGCCCTTCAGGGTGTAATCCCTGAAGGATGGCACAGTTCTGTGGAGTAACACCCTGTCCAGGAGCTTGTAAATAACCCAGAGCCATGATATCAGCTGGTAGAATTTTTGAATCATTAGTTGCTTTCTCTGCCTTTTCAGGATGATGATGAACTTTGCATGTTGCCATAACTTGTACATCTGGTCAGAGGCATACATGTTGGGTAAAGAAGCACGCCAGCCAGTTCAGGAAATGTCAACTGAGTTCCTTCACAAATACTTGGATTACACCCGAGCCCTCGATTTTTGCCAGATATGGTAAATGCAAAAACCATGTCCACTTCTGCGCTGGTGCCTTTATAAATACAATGTTAGTGGGGCAGTCAGGAAAGGGGCCAAGCCGCTCATTTTTTAACTTGCCTTTTTTGATGGCTGAGTGGATCCTGGAGTTCAGGAGCGTCTGGGTGGCAATGGTGTCAGCTGTAACATGCATGGCTGTACTTCAGGATGGGTTAGTATCAACAAGTTCATGAAGAAATCTCTAGGATTGCCTGCTCAAGTGGACAAAACCGATAGTCTGCATGGCTATTATGGCTCCTATTCCACAGGACTCAGTGCTTCTAAGAGTGTGGTAACAGCAGCAGGGTTACCTGATGTCCACCAGTATTACCTCACTGTCACTTGAGCAGCAGGCAGCATGGGTTTTCAGTACTCACGAGAGATGTTCTTTCTCTAGGCTGCCTAGGAGGTTAACAAACTTTTCATACTTTGCTGCACTCACAGGAGTTCACTGAAACACTTTTTCTACTCTTTTCACACCATCATTACAGCTAGCCCAGGTAAAGTTCAAACGTGGCTTTGGTAGTGACATGATGACAGGGACTAGCACACCAATGTTCATGGCAACAGAGAGAAGAGGGCAGTATTCATGTGATCCACAAAGAGCTCCACAGCTGACATCTTACAGAATTGAGAAGGACCGGGGAAATATCAGAAGTGGCCGAAGAGCCTTGATATCATTGGGAAGGAAACCAATAAATCCGAATGGAGACAGGGAATCAGAAACAAGTAGAAACTCTATAACAGTCCAGGTGGAAGACACTCCTATCGAAGAGGGAGTAAAGTTCAACCTCAACCTCGAAATGAACTCAGGACCAGATCAGGGAGGTCGGTCCACAGAGTATCCCACAGAGACTAACCCCATTAGGTCTGAGACTTTCGGGGGGGATGTAGGATGTATATAATTGGGATAAAGATTTTGGGGGGGAGATGTAGAATAAAGGGTTAACTTCAAAAACACCTGATACTGATGTAACTGCTGATGTTAACTATAACGTAATGTCACATTATCGAATAACTGAGATCTGGTGGGAAGTAGATGTACAACCACATGCAGAGTACTGAGATGTACACAGATCTGTAAATAAACAAGAATGGTTTTTATGAATAACAGTCGATGGTAGCAACAGGGATAAAAACAAAAAACTGCGGATGCTGGAAATCCAAAACAAAAACAGAAATACCTGGAAAAACTCAGCAGGTCTGGCAGTATCGGCAGAGAAGGATAAAGTTGACGTTTTGAGTCCTCATGACTCTTCAACAGAACTAAGCAAAAATAGGAGAGGGGTGAAATATAAGCTCGTTTAAGGTGGGGGGGGAGAGAAGTGTGGGGGGGGTGGGGGGCGGGTGGGCTGGTGGTTGTAGGGACAAGCCCAATCCCCCCCAACTTCTCCCCCCATCCCCACCCCCCAGCTTAAACCAGCTTATATTTCACCCCTCTCCTATTTTTACTTAGTTCTGTTGAAGGGTCATGAGGACTCGAAACGTCAGCTTTGTTCTTCTCCGCCGATGCTGCCAGACCTGCTGAGTTTTTCCACGTATTTCTGTTTTTGTTTTAGTCGATGGTAGCATTCTTAAGGTAGCAGACAAACCCTAAAGAAATTCCATCTAGACTCCAAACTCAAGACGAAACATTGCTAAATGCTTCGGCACAGTCAACAACACAATAACCAACTGCCAAATGATGGGCTCCAGGTCCAAGGGAACAACACGTTCACAGTTTCCTGATCTGAAGTCTTTACTCTCCGCCAGCTCAGCGTATTTCTAGATTGTGAAAATCTGAAAGGCTGACAATTGAAATCTGATATTGTCATGCATATGACACTTAAATGGCATCATATCAGAACCTCTGTCTCTCTGGCTACAGCCTGTGATTGACAGATTTCTCTGAGGTTTGCACATTTGTTACCTTAACACTGGTGGTTAAACACAACCCATTGTTCAAGCTAGCATAAAATGTTCATTTTCTGACAGCAATGATGGATGAGGTTTCAGGGACTGTAGCAACTAGAATTGCATTGCCGTTTACAACAAAATAACAGTCCTTCATCCAACATCCCAGCAAATTATGTCACTCAAATAAATGTTGGTGTCTCCACATCATGTACATTAGAATTGTTCTGAACATTTTCACATCTGCTACATATTTTCAATTGGCCCAAACTATGAAAATTACAGTTTGGGGATCATTCTAACCTTGGGTTTGTACTGGATATGAATCCCTTTACATTCTAGTTACTGAAACAGCCTGAAGCCAATAAATGGGCATGTGATCATGACAGTAAACAGATGTGCAAATAATCGCTACGAGTCCACTGTACCACATTCTGTATTCCAACACTGTATCCCCAATCTGCCAGCATATCCTGTGTGAATGCTCAGATAAGGCAGTGACTGGTTGGTTGAGGAAGTTAAAGGAAGGCAGGACACCAGGCCCAAATGAAATTCAAAGCACTTAAAGAAACGACTGGCCAAATTGTCAAGCCCTTATTACTATCATTAGAGAGTCATTGGAAATGTGAATAGTGTCTGAGGATTGAAAAGGATCTAACACAAGAATAAACATTAAAATGATCCATTGGGATAACCTAGGAAACTACAGGTCTGGGAATCTAATATTGCTGTTTGTTGGTAATGTATTAAAAGTGATTTTTTTTGCCAATTCATGGGATGTGTATGTCGCTGGCAAGGTTAGCATTTGTTGCCTAATCCTAATTGCTACAACTGAGGGACTTAGTAAGCCATTTCAGAGACCAGTTAAGAGTCAACCACACTGTTGTGGGTCTGGAGTCACATGTAGCCAGACTAGGTAAGGATGGCAGATTTCCTTCCCTAAATGGCATTAGTGAACCAAATGGGTTTTAATGACAATTGATGATAGTTTCATGGTCACTGTTGCTGAGACTGGCTTCAATTCCAGACTTTTCATTAATTCATTGATTTTACATTCCACCAGCTGCCACAGTGGGATTTGAAGCTGTGTCCTCAGTGCATTAGCCTATTCATCCAGTGATATTACCACTTCGCCCACTGTCTCCCCTTAAAGTAGGGAGAATGGAGTAACCAGGTATATATAAGACAGAATCCACAATGATTTTTGGTAAACCACTCCGTAATTTGAGCATGTAATATAAGATGACACTTTAGTGCAGTGCTGAGAGTGCATTTTATTGCTTTCTTTTGGTCCAGACTGTAGAATATCCCTTGGCACTATCAGAAGGTATCTTAAAAGAAACGATAATGAAATGGTCAGTTGGGTGAGAGAAAGTCAGCTTGTATTTATGACAAGGAGCCATATTGGACTCCTGGGTCCTGGGAATCCAGCTCTTGAAGTGAAGGCAACTTGGCCAATTGTATTTGATTTTCAAATTTGTCCAGTGTGAACATCTTGGGTTTGGAAAGGATTGTTTTCAGCACTGCTGCTGTTTCCAAGTACCCAAGAGGAAAGTCACAGAGTCACCGAATCACAGTGCAGAAGAGGCCCTTCAGCCCATTGAGTCTGCACCAACACGTGAGAAACACCTGACCTAGCTATCTAATCCCATTTACCAGCACTTGGCCCATAGCCTTGAATGTTATAACGTGCCAAGTGCTCATCCAGGTACTTTTTAAAGGATGTGAGGCAACTTGCCTCCACCACCCTCCCAGGCAGTGCATTCCAGACCATCACCACCCTCTGGGTAAGAAAGGTTTTCCTCACATCCACCCTAAATCTCCTGCCCCTCACCTTGAACCTATGTCCCCTTGTGACTGACCCTTCAACTAAGGGCAACAGCTGTTCCCTATCCACCCTGTTCATGCCCCTCATGATCTTGTACACCTCAATCAGGTCTCCCCTCAGTCTTCTCTGCTCCAGTGAAAACAACCCAAATCTAACCAACCTCTCTTCATAACTTAAATGTTTCATCCCAGGCAACATCCTGGTGAATCTCCTCTGCACCCCTTCCAGTGCAATCACATCCTTCCTATAATGTGGCAACCAGAACTGCACACAGTACTCCAGCTGTGGCCTCACCAAGGTTCATACAACTCCAACATGACCTCCCTACTTTTGTAATCTATGCCTCGATTGATAAAGGCAAGTGTCCCATATGCTTTTTCACCACCCCACTAACATGCCCCTCTGCCTTCAGAGATCTATGGACACACACGCCAAGGTCCCTTTGTTCCCCAGAACTTCCTAGTGCCATGCCATTCATTGAATACCTCCTTGTCAAATAATTCCTTCCAAAGTGTATCACCTCACACTTTTCAGGGTTAAATTCCATCTGCCACTTATCTGCCCATTTGACCATCCTGTTTATATTTTCCTGTAACTTTTTCGAGTACAAACCCGTTTCCATCTGTTTCAGATGAAGTTACATTGGTTTCATAGTTTGCCATTGTGAGATTTGAACTCTTGATCTTGGGGTTACAAACCCAGTACCATAACCACTTGGCTATTTAGGCCAAGCGTTATATTTTCCTGTAGCCCAAGACACTCAACCTCACTGTTAACCACCCAGCCAATCTTTGTGCCATCCGCAAACTTACTAATCCTACTCCCCACATAGTCATCTATGTAGTTTATATAAATGACAAATAATAGGGTACCAAGCACAGATTCCTGTGGTACGCCACTGGACATTGGCTTCCAGTCACTAAAGCATCCTTCTGTCATCACACTCTGCCTCCTACAACTAAGCCAATTTTGAATCTACCTTATCAAATTACCCTGTATCCCATGTGCATTTTCCTTCTTTAAAAGTCTCCTATATGAGACCTTGTCAAAGGCTTTGTTGAAATCCATATAAGCTACATCAACTGCACCACCCACATCTACACACCCAGTCACCTCCTCAAAAAATTCAATCAAATTTGTTAGGCATGACCTCCCTCTGACAAAGCCATGCTGACTATCCCTGATCAAACCTTGCCTCTCCAAGTGGAGATAGATACTCTCCTTCAGAAATTTCTCCAATAGTTTCCCTACCACTGACGTGAGACTCACTGGTCTGTAGTTCCCTGGCTTATCTCTACAACCCTTCTTAAATAGCGGAACCACATTAGCTGTTCTTCAGTCCTCTGGCACCTCTCCCGTGGCCAAGAGGAAATAAAAGTTTGGGTCAGAGCCCCTGCGATCTCCTCCCTTGCCTCCCTCAGTAGTCTGGGACACAAAGCATCCGGACCTGGAGATTTGTCCACTTTTAAGCCTGCCAACACCTCCAATGCCTATTTTTTTTACCTGCAATAGACTGATTAATTGCTACTACTGATGTCGCTTGGTGGGAAACAGTGGCAAAAAAGTTCAAGGCTACAGTGCTCTTCAACTCAGTGCAGGAATGGCCAGTCCAGTTGGAGGGAAGATTAATGTTTAGTGTGAGCAGTCTTCTTTCCATGCCCTGCCCCTCAAGCACATACCTGTTTCATTTCTTCCTGCTCTTCTTCCTCCAAGATGGGTATTAGCTGAAGAAATGCTCTTGCTAGCACATTCTCACAGAAAAATTCTAGTCCATTAAAGTCACACCACCAGCAACCCCTGTTGCACAGTTACTAAACAGACCATTTAACTCACCTCAGAATTTAATCCACAGGATGACTCTTTAGACACAGCACCAGTAAATTGGCAATCCATTTTCTTCCCTGATATGGCCGCTTAGCTATTAATTCTGAGCCCAGTATTTTGTTCTTAGTGCCCAGCGTGTTTTAGGACTTAGTTCATTTCTATGGGGCTTCTCTTGCTATTCCACCAAAGTTACAGTACAATATTGGGAGAATCCAATTGGGAACATGGATATGGGAATTCTACCCGTATCCACGTCTATCCAAGAGAGACAGGGCTCACCTGAAGGAAACATCCTGTCATGCGCTTGATCCCACCAAAATTTCTATCTCCTTATGTAAAAAACGAGGTATACAGCTGCTCCCTTGACAGGCACATTCCATTAAGACACTTCCATTCCAGTCAGCATGACAACAGGCAGATGAGCTGCTTCCTTACATCCATCAAATTTTGCTATTTATGTGTCCATTAATAATAAAATTTACCTTACTATAGGGTCTTTCACATCCTGAAACTACTTTAAAGAGATGCCTTGCCCAGTCCTATCTCTTTGACCTCATCTGGTCCTACAACCCTCCAAGATCTCTGGATTCATTCAAATCTTGACCTTGTGTATCCCTCACTCCACCATTGGTGGCTGTGCCTTTAGTTATCCATGACCGAAACTCTGGATTACACCACCTTATCCTCACTACTTCTATCTCTTCCTCCCCCTCTCAGTCTCTCCTTAAAACCTAGCCCTTTAACCAAGCTTTTGGTCACTTGTCCTAATATATCTTAATGTATTTTGGTGTCAAATTTTGATTGATAATGCTCCTGTGAAGCACCCCAAGACATTTTGCTTTGTTGAAGACATACATAAATGCAAATTTGTTGTTTGGGCAAAGAGTAGTCACTTTAAATGAAGTAAAAGGGATGCAAAGAGGCAAAAGCTCATTCACAAAAGTAAGTATTAAAGAGGGCTCTGAAGTAGTGAGAGAAGTGACTAGATGGAAGTTCTGAGGGATAAAGTTCCAAAGGGTGGGATTTGAGGGGTTGCAGGAGCAGATGCCAAAGAGTAGGTGAATGTTGGAGGACTGTAGGGCAATGTCAGGGACAAGTGGCTGGAAGTGACTGCAAAGTTATATTGCACCTTTCATAAGTTTTGGAGGTGCTTCTTAGTCAATGAATTACTTTTTGAATTTTGATCAGTCTAGTTCTGGTAGTAAATGTGCAGCCAGTTTACGCACAGCAATGTCCCACAATGAGATGAATGACCAGTTAGTCTCTGTTTGGTGATGTTGGTTGAGTGAAGAGTGCTGGACATCAGACTGAGATTTCTAACCTTCTTCAGAAAAATGACTTTGTTGAAAGGAGCATCAATTAGTGCTGAGTTATGGGTAGTTTATAGCAGTGAACTCTTCCCACTGGCAATGTGTGTTCCCAAAAGGTGAAAGGTCACTTCAGGCCATTCTCATGCACCTAGCGGCATGACATGTACAGTAGGTCAGCCTTACCTGAAATATTTTTGCAGTGGAAAATAATACATTTGAAAAGCTGGATAAAAATGGATGCAACGGGCAAAAGGATTGGAAATAATTGAATAATAAAATGGATGTGAAAGGGGGATGTTATCAGAATGACGTATTCTGGGATCATGGCTCCAATAAAGCTATATGAAAGAGCAATTAAGAAGTACAATACAATTTATGATAAATTAGCTCTCTCGTGTGCCTAACAGGGTGGGTATCTTGAAACATTTGCTCAATAAGTATAAATCACTGCAACCATTTCACTTAGATTGCGTCGAAATACAGTAATTGATCTTTCTACCATCTTAGGCTTCTAGCTTTATTCAGCCTTCACGAGCAAGTTTGATTCATTGCAGGAATTTCTAAGTCACAACAGGTTTTGGTTTCCGAAATAAAAAATGCCCAGTAACACAGGATAGACTCCACAGCACAAATTCCAAGGCATCTCGGGACTTTGGTTATAAGGATTGTTACGGACAGGCCCAAGCTTAATTACTACAAATGAAACACGCTTGGATGAATGGATTTTGCTCAGCCCATTGCTCCCCAAGTCTCAAAAGTCCTCTGATTGCATTAAAGAATGATAAAGGAATTATAATTCTGGCATAAAACAGTAGCTTACCTGGAGGCATCATCACCTGCCTCTTTAAATGGCTGTGGGGCAATTCAACCAAAAGCCACAAGATAGGAACAGGATATAATAACTGACTTTCCAAATTCTATTCTCTTCATTTCACTTTGTTTTACACTATTCTCTTTATTCCTGTATCTTTTATTCATTATCAGCCACTACGGGTGACAAGGGGAAGCAGCAGCACCTGCGGACTGATAGGGAAAGGCAGAGAATCGGGATTCCAGGGAGCACACATGAACAGAGCAGCAGAACTGAAATGGACAGGTAGGGGAATGCAGAACACTAGGACTCATACGGGGTGATAGGAAGGGGCAGAGCACCAGTTAGAGAGCCTGGAAGGGGTAGAGGCATTAGCACTGGGATGGGGGAGATCTGTAGTCCCAGGAATGTGGTGAGGTGGTGGGGTGGTTGGTGGGTGGGCAGTGGTTGCACAGTGGCCCCAGCAATGGGGTTGGGGAGCAGTAGCCCTCACAGTAAGTACAGTCACAGTGATAGAACTCAGGTGCCTGTAAGTACCGTCACAGTGCAGTGGAACACAGGTACTTGAAAGTACAGTTAAAGGGCTGGGACTCAGGTGCCTGTAAACACAGTTATGGGGCTAGGACTCAGGTGCCTGAAAGAACAGTTATAGGGCTCACACTCAGGTGCCTGTAAGTACAATTATAGAGCTGAGACTCAGGATCCTGTAAGTACAGTTATAGAGCTGAGACTCAGGATCCTGTAGGTACAGTTATAGAGCTGAGACTCAGGATCCTGTAGGTACAGTTATAGGGCTGCGACTCATGTAAGTGCAACCACAACTATTTTTTTTCTTTCAGTGAATTTTCACATCTGACAAAACATCTGAAGTTCAATTCAAGAAATGTCCTTGGTACAGTATCATTCATCTGATCAATACAACTGATTATTGCAAGTACAATAGCACATGAGTTATAGGTTTGGATCAACCATTACAAGTAAGCATGGTTAAGTTGGTAACACTCTCATCTCTGAGCCAGAATTGTGGGTTCAAGTCCCACTACAGACACTTGAGCACAAAAATCAAAGCTGGCACTCCAGTGTAGCACTGAGGGAGTGCAACACTGTCAGAGGTGCCTCTGTCAAGTAAGGCATTAAATCAAGGCCCCCCTCTCAGGTCAGCATGAAATATCTTGTGGCACTATTTTTAAGAAGATCAGGGGTGTCCTGATCATTAATGTACATCATGAAAACAGATTATTTGGTTCTTATCACATAGCTGTGGGAATTTTCTACATTACAACAGTGAGTACACTTCAAACATACTTCATTGACTGTAAAGTGCTTTGGGACATCTTATGATATTGTAAGGTGCTACATAAATGCAAGTCTTTCTGTTTTAACCACTACAGGCAGTAATGACTAAATCTGAATCCAATATAGCTTGAAAAAATAATCCAAATTATTCAAATGCGTTTGCGCCAAGTTAAGTTTACATTTCTGATTTCTTTTCCAGTTTGTGAAGGTGATGGATTCTGGTGAAAGATTCTGGATTGGTCTTTAACTTCACACCTGAAGTCAACATCAAAACATCCTGGTTAGTCACAGGTTAGATGTCTCATCAACTTCTTTGTGCTCTCCCAGGATGGGCAGAGAATGGGTTAGTAGAAGGGATAAGGACCGCTTCACAGAACTCCCCACAGAATAAATTCAGAGGACCATCTCAATTTACAACTGTGAGATTTTCATGTCATGGCCTCTTGGAGCGAGATTGTTAAGTTGATTCTTTATAAAGCGAGTTAAGGGTTTTATTGCACATGCCACATATATCATTTTTGCAGGTCACCTGGTTAGGGGTTTTCAGGGCTGTATCAAAGAAAACACTGAGGACTATGTATGTACAAAAAAAAGAATTACTCACAGGTTTTTGATGTCGACAATCCCACGAAAAGCTTTTCTGGGAAGAGCTTGAATCCGGTTCTCGCTGAAGTCACTGCAAATAAGAAGCACTGGATTTATGATTGTGTAATTTAAATCAGGAAAAGTAGCTGGTGGCAAGAGAGCCAGTGTCTGTTAAATCAAAGAACCCTCTTCACTACTGACAACTGTCTGGCCAAACTGTTTCAAACAATTACAATTATTTGATGCACAGACAGAATTTTTCCATTTTCATAAACATTTAGTCATTTGAAATGTTTAACCGCACTGATTTACTAAACCAGTAACTAATCCAGTTAAATGCATTAGCAGAAGAACTCTAATATGACACAATGTTAGCAATTGTTTATCTATGTATTTTGCTCAAAGATTTAAGCAAATTAAAAAAAATGATTTCCATCCTTCCAATCCTTTTAAATTATGTTTTGGCAAAATTCTTCCAAGCAAAAATAAAAGCCAACCAATGTTAATTGTGATGGCAGGTCTGTCTACCAAACAGTACAGAGACAGTCCAAACTTTAAGATGAAAGCCATGGAGGGAGAAAATGTGCTTACAGACTGAGGCAGATACACACTCAGAAAAGGTTTGCATTTATATAGAGCCTTCACAAGGCAAAGGGAGGGAGACAAAGGTAGGGGTGAGCAGAAAAGGGGAGAGAAACACAGGAGAGATTGGTAGAGACATACATATAAGCAAACTGAAGAGAGTAAGGGAGAGATAAACAAGGACATTGAGATTCATTTTAACTTCACATATAGCTCCATGAGACAGAGATGGAGATGGAGACAGAGAGAGGGAGAGGTAATAAGAAAGGAAACTAATCAGAGGGAACCAGGAAAAAGTGAGAGAAGCAAAGCAACTGAAGAAGGGAGAGAGGGATAGAGGAGGGGAAGGAGCAGAGCAGAAAGTGACCAAGATAGAGGAAAGAATGAAGGATTAGGGCAGATAGGACAGGACAGAGAAGAGGGGAAGAAAGTAAGAGGAGAACAGAGAGGGGATGAAAGAGGAGAAAAAAAGGGAGGGAAAGGGAGAGAAGGACAAGAAAGAGATTTTTACAAGAAAATTTAACTGCATTCTTTCAGCCACATTGAATAGCTCTCTACTGATCCTTCACCTGTTTGTGCTAATGATATGACTGAGTGACAGATCTCATCTTTTCTTTCAATGACTGAGGTGCAGGGTGACATTGGTGGTTGGTGGGGAAGCCAAGATTTTTTTTATAGAACTTTGCCTGGGATCCTCGGCTAGATTTTTGAGCAAGCCTGAAAACATTGCTGGAGGCAGGATAAACAGTACAACCGGCAGCCCTTAAGAGATTGATGCAGGCCACTCTGAAAATTGGTTGAAAACCTAGGCTCGCCTGCTTAAAAGCACACAGTATCCACCACAGTCTCCTAGATTACCTTTCCCTCTTCAAGGCTTAACTTCCAGCTCAACCCCACAGTATTTCCTGCACTCCTGATCACCACCCATGTATCCACCACCACGCCCCCCCACCCCCCCACCCCCCCCCCATTGGCTAGCTGCCCTTCAGCACCTGTTGATTGCTTGCAGCTCACTGAACAATTTCAAATGAGGGTCAACCTTGAAAATAGATTCAGCTTCTTAGCTTGCTAGTGCCATCTTGTGCACAGTGAGGTCACTCCATCCAGCACCCATGCCCATCCACAAAAACCAATATACACAAATAGAGAGATAAATATGGTTTGGCGCATTACCAAACTAATCCAATTTAATGAATGTACCCCAGAAGGAAATAAAAGAAAACCCATGTTCAATAAGAACATAAACTTTGGCCTGGATATTGAGGTGGTAATGATCGTGAAACTGTCGGCGTATGCTCCTCATTACTCCTTGGCAACTACAGCAATTTTGATAGCCGACACATGAATCTAAACTTGAAACTCTAGAAGCGGCTGTCCGTGATTCCACACTTCTCCAGGGAGTGTGTTGTTGAGGTCCCCACCAACACCCCGAACCCAATTAATTACAAGTCATTGAATTGATGAGAATTTGTTCTTCTCTGCTATTGGCCTCACTATAAAAACCCTTGAAAAGCTATGCCTGGCTGAATGAGGTGTAACTAGGTTTTTTTATAGCGTACAAAGTTTATAATTACTTCTCAGCACTCTCTCTGGCCTGGAAAGTTAATTTTATAATTGTGGAATGTCAAATTTCTCCATTATGATAAGAAATTATACATATTTTAAAAATAATAATTGTCTAAACAAGTTTGGTGTGATATTTTACTTCCTACTGTAATCTCATGTGTGTAGCCTAAATATTTATTTTGCTTTCTGTAAAATTTAAACATTTAAAGTGAAGGGATGCCACAGTTTTAGTTTCTGGTTTGCAGTCACATTAAAACTGATGGTAGAAAAGGAGAAGTCCACGCAGCCAAGATTCTTAGATCTTTGGCAGGAGCTTTCTTCGAGATCAGCAGCATACCCACAGATGACTTTTCATAGTGGTCAGATACAACTGAGTCTCTTGCTAAGCCATTTCAGGGGGCAGGTATGAGTCAGCCACATTGCTCCGGGTCTGGAGTCAGGAGTCACATGCAGGTCAGACCAGCTGGTAAAGACAGCAGATATCCCTTCCTAAAGGGCATCAGTGAACAAGATGGGTTTTTAAACACTAACCCAGTAGTTTCATGATCACCATTGCCGAGACTAGCTTTTCACGCCAGATTTATTTCAATCAATTGAATCCATCTTCCTTAGCTGCCATGGTGGTATTTGAATTCATGTTTCTGGAGCATTAGTCCAAGCCTCTAGAATACTTGTCCAGCAATATAACCACTATGTTACCTTTCCCATAACAAACTTCTAACTCAGCGGATAGAGTGATACCGAGCCAAGGCTTACACCGAAGAAGTCCATTTACCAGTCTCCTGTCCTATCCAGAATGCTCCCGAATCACCAAATTCATTCTGCTCTCATTTCCTGCCTATAGCAGCACAGGTAGGAGGTCTCCCACAACATCAGGAATGAAGAGGCAGCACAACGGGGTTAGAAATGTTCTGGGTGACTTATCCAACGGCATCCAACAGACCATGTACATTTTAACTTAATAATCAAATATTTAATTCATTTAATCCCCTCAGGAATGTGAATAACTTCAGGTTAAACTACCATGAAGATAAATTCTGTCAAATTTCTTTTTGATTGCTATGCAAACTCTAGGATGTCAGTACAACTATAATCTATATTACTCAACACTATCCTGCTGCATTCTATACACAACATCCCATTGTCCCAAGGAGACTGGACCTACCATATTCAAAGTATGATTTCATCATGCGTTGAAATCAATTCTTACAACTGTCAATCTTGAAGAACTGGATAGCAAAGGGACTACAATATTTACAGATGATTCTGGACTCTGTGGTGATGCAAGACCCTTGGTCAAAGGTACAAAAGGAGGTGTAATGATAATGAGGAACACATGGGAACAGGGGACTGCAGGAATCTCTGTTCAAAGTTTATTCAAATTCCTTACAGCCTAGTAGATGAAGGCACCAACTGGTGCAATACTAAAGTCATATAGGATAGAAGGTCCCAAGGTTTGATTTGCGATCTGTGCTGAATTTGCCAAATTCAGACCTGGGCTGTGGCAGCTGCGACTCTAAAACTGACCTCCAAGAAAAGGAAAATAAAGTCACTCGCCTCCTTCACTTGGGGCTATCCAATGGACATTTACATGAAACAAAATCAGGACTAACTGTGGTGTCCCCTTTGTTTGGTTAATAACAAATTGCCTTTATATAATCGACTTTAACATAGAAAACCCTCCCTAGATGCTGCACAGTCAAAATTTGACACTGAGCCAAAGGAGGAGCTATTAGGAAGGGTAGCCAAAAGCTGGGTTATAGAGGTGGGTTTTAAGCAGGGTCTTAAAAGATGAAAAAAAATGCAGAGGAGTTTAAGGAGGGAATTCAAGTGTGAGGCCTAGGCAACTGAAGGCACGACTACCAATGACACAAAAGGCCAGAGGTGGAGAAATTAAAATTTCTTTGATGGCAAAGCTTTAGGGCTGAAGGTGGTGACAGAAATAGTATGGGGCAAGGTCATGAAGCAATTTAAACACGATGATGAGAATTTTAGCTTGAGGATTTTGGGGGATGAGTACTGTTGATCAGTGATGACAGAAGTGATATGTCTGCAGGGCTTGATGTGGGATAGAAAACACCAGAAAACGTTTGGATAAGCTGCAGCTTTCAGACTGTGAAGTATGGAAGGCTAACCAGGAAACCATTGGAATAGTCGATTCTGGAGGTAACAAAGATATGGGTGATAACTTTAACAACAGATGGGCTGAGATAGGGTAGAGGTGGGGGTTGTTATGGCCAAGAAAGAAAGCGATACGTGTGAAGGAAACAATGGCCCAGAACTTGCATGGAGTGGCAATCATCGTTGAATTGCCACTCCACTCCTTTTTACTTACACAAGCGTGGAGCTGCACATCTCACATGGACTTCCAACCTGGGCCTGGTAGGAAATGTGCAGCATACCGCCTCCTAGGTTCCTTTCTGTGCAGGGCAGGATTCTCGGGGAAAGTAAAGGCACTGGCTGCTGTAAACCAGGTAAGTTTAAAGGTCCCAGCCGCTTTGACAGTAGAGAAGGCGAGTTTGTAAGTTAAGTTGGTGAAGGATTAGCGTGGTCAGCAAGTGGAGTGGAGGTGGGGGGTGGAGGTCAGGGGATCAGTGGGGTAGTCAGTGGGGGGGGCGGTGAGGGGTGTTGGGTAGAGGGGGTTAGTTAGGGAGGGTGGGAGTAGTCGGTGGGTGGGGGGATGGGATAGTTAGGAGGTGGGAGATGGTGTTGTAGCTGGGGTTGGGGGTTAGTCATGGGATGGGGTTAGTCATGGGGTGTGGAGGGCTAGTCATGGGTGGGAGTGGGAGGGGGTCTAGCCTTGGGGTTGGGGGGGGTGTTAGTCGTGGGGTGGGGAGGGCTAATCGGGTGATTGAGAGTGTGGTCGGGGGTCGGGGGGGGTGAGTTGGGGGGTCCAGTGGGGTGTTGGGGGGGGGTTGTCAGTACCTAGTTACCCAAGAGATAGAAGCGGTTTTAATTCTTCTAATGTTTCCTGGGTAACTATTCTGCTAAGAGAATCGGAACTATCCAAAGTCTGTGGTTTAAACCGGAGTATTGGGTGGTTCCCAGTGCAGGGTAATTGCCCATCAAAAGCTGAAATTTCCTGGGCAATTCCAGTGCAGTTCTTGCATGGGGGCTTCCAGAGTCTCCCAGAGCATCCTCTGGGTTACCTCAAGAGTACAAACCCTCCAGAGAATGAAAGATTTGAGCCTATATGTGGTCAGAAGCTCAGCTTGAAGCCAAATAGACTGTGCAGTCTGTTATAAACTGGGTCAGTAGCCTGGGATGGGGATAGGAAATTATAGCTCATCTAAGGCTGAACGCCAGCCAACAATATCAAGTTGCATTTGTATAGCATTCTTAATGCAGTAAAACATCACAAGGTGCTACTTAAAAGTATTAACAGGCAAGAATTGACAGCGAGTCAAATTGATTAGGTCAGGTGACCAAACACTTGGTCAATGAGATAGGTTTTAAACAGTCTTAAAAGAGAGGTGGGATGGCAACAAGGTCTGGGAAGAAAATTCCAGAACTTCAGTCGAAGGATGCTGAAGGGACAGCCACCGATGGTCAGAGTTGGAGAAACATAAAGAGCAGTATCTTCCCGGCCCCCTGGAGTGGCGGGCGGACGGGGGCGTGCGCAGTTCTAGGAATGTATTCGAACCTCCAGCCAGGGCGGCTCCCAGATGCGGATGCAGATGCACTTTGAACGAGTTTCCCCAGGGGCGGGGAGACATGGGAATCAGCAACGACTCCACAGAGGTGGGCTGCCGATCTTTCCAATTAAGGGCCTCATAAAAGGCCATTATCTCATGGCGACCGCACTTTCCTGACACTGGACAGGCCCCTTCCATCACTGCACCCAGAGGTCAGAAGCTACATGGAGGTGGTTTCCCAGAGCCTTCTCTCAAGCCCCCAGTTAGGGAGCCCCAAAGTCATACTCACAATCACTCCTTTTCCACACTGATGGCCATAATAGCTGAGCTGCCTTTTTAAAAAAAATAAATGTTTTGCAGCTAACCTAGAGCACCCCAACTTGAGGGGCCCTCACCAGTACCCACCTTTCCCAGTGGAGCTGCCAGCCTCCAGCATCGCTGCCACCTAATTGGACAGTAAACATGGAGGTGGCCTGCTAATCAATCACCTCCTGTAGGATCATGACACTGTGCCGGCATCAGACACCAGCAGGTTGAGCCCAGAAATGGCCCTGACCCTCACTTATTTTCTATGTTGAAGATTTTGGTACAAGTTTGCAAAGGATTTTAGGAGGTTGCTGATTTTGGACAGGCAAGGTCATAGAAGGATTGGAATATGAGGATGAGAATTTTAAAACCCACAAATTGTCAGACCAAGAGCCAATGCAGGTCAACCAGCACAGAGCTGATGGGCGAATAATGTGTCAGGGTGTGGGTAGCAGCACTAATCGCACAGAGGCAATGGAGGAATCGAGCAAGGTAGTGGAGAGGTAGAACTGGGAATTGAATCAATTACTAATACTCATGCTTATAGAAGAAGAATGCCACTTGTTGAGGCACTAGAAGGCTCACATATCCATGAAGAGAAAAAGAAACATACAAAAGAAAAACAAAACTCTTGGAGGTCGCTATTCCTTTTAATGTGATTTCACTGGAATCTACCATGAACGTTCCACATCCTAGCTTCCAAGCAAATCACACAATAATATCCATTTGTGTAGTAGGTTGTGGATATAAGGCAGCTTTTTTCCAAGTACTTCATTGATAATTATTTGATCTGCAGCTGAATAAAATTAGAAACAAAGTAAATTCATATGCCTTGGATTCCTATTTAATGCACCTTCCTGACCCACAGATGTGGAGAAGGCCAGAAATAGGTGTCAGGAGAGTTCTTATTATCTCAGTCTGCACCAGAAACAAAGTGCAGGCAGGGTTTGGTACAATTAAATATTCATTTAGATATTTACACAGCTCTTAAAACTTATGACATCACAGATATTTTGGCAGGCTGTGTAAAAATTTGGAATGGGGCAGAGCCAAAACGGTTGCAGAACTGTGAAATAACTTACAAAGAATTAGGTTTTTGAATGCTTGATAAACACTTTTCAAATATAGTTCCCCTTTTGAAATGCTTTAGAAGAAAGGGTGGTGGACTAGCATTTCCACCACTCTCTTTAGTTGTCCTCCTCATCGCTATGGTAACCCTGATGTTTAACCTGAACTGTTCCCATAATCATGCTGCCTTTCTGACTTTCTCCGAAGGGTGACAAGTGTTTTTCTAAATGGGAAATTAATTAAGTGGTGCAACACAGTTTCCAAAATTCAACATCTGGATAATTCCCCAATGGGCTCCAGAGATGCAAGATTACACAGGCTGATTTGATTATTAAGCCTAGTATCATTTTGCTTCAGTGGATTGGTGACTACTGATGATGCATTTCTCAGTCATTAGTTGTTCGTTATAACTTGATATACTTATTAATATCATTCTACAACCCTTAATCCTTCAGCGTGGATGCTAGCACACTGTATGTATCACACTGATGGCCATCAGTAACACTGACAGCAATTGTCAGGACATAAACTGAGGTTGAAACTACTCCATGAGCTTGACATATGACATATACTGAAAGTGATTGTAAGGCAATCTGATCAACATAAGGTTGAAATGACAGGCTTGAATTTTGCTCTCATGTTTTATACCATTATCTCAATCTTTGATGAGATACATGGTCTGATCCATCCACCATATAATCACTCCTGAATATCTGTTGTTCTTCATGCATCACATTGGAAACTGCAGGAAAGTTCAGACATCAGCAGCTTTATTGGAAACAGGTCAACTTGACAATGGATGGGTTTCTTCTCCCCCAACCTAACTTCCTAATCTCAGCTTCATCCAGTTCTCCGTAAAAGATGAAAGCACTTTTCCAGCAATGTTGTTCCTTTTCCTCCTCCACACCCCCCACCCCCCTCCACCCCCCAGTGGATCTGACAGTCTGATAATGATTGGAAGACACAATGACAGATCGAATTCTGGTCAGATTGACTTCCTTGTTCAAAATTGCTTTGGCCTCTGTGTAAAATGCATTCCACAGAAACATAGACTGATATCTAGGGTCAGTCCATGTCATGGAATAACCTTTGTCTGTTCTCTATTAGAATTAATGGCAGCAGCTGAGACTTGGCCTATGGCCTGTTTAATCCTGTCTTGTCTAATTTTGGCTGTTCCTTCATTCTTGCTGGTATGTGACTATTGGCAATTCCACCACCACCCCCTCCCCCTCCTCCTCCCCACAGATAAAAATACAATGGTGGGAGCAAACAGAAGAGAATTGTATATATTTTTTTCAAAATATCAAAATGCAAAAGCGATCCATTTCCAGTCCTATGTCAATTCCTAAACTGGTTAGCCGCTTATGCATTTCTCCACACATTTTAAGTTCTTGTGACTCCTAATTTTCCATCCATTTATGGAAGGTCCCATTCTCCACTTGGCACTTCCACAGTGGTATTGAGAACTTAGTATGTGGGTGAAGTGTGGGCACAAAACCCACATCCTATCATTCTGTGGCATAAGGTGTTCCCGCAACAATGTGCTGTGGTATCAAAACAACTTGTTATAATTAAAATTTGATCTTCCACATCAAATCTTTATAACTCCTTAGTTTACTCACCAACTATTCGAATTTGATGCACCTTTCTTGAATGAAGTGCTGAGTAAATTTCTTTTAGACTCCGACCATTGAATAGTACTGAATTCCCAGCCAGAGTGGAATGAATTGATAATGCTACCTTCAATTTCTAGAGATCAGTTCAAACTGATAAGGAACTTAATCTCCTGTTTGAACACTGACAGAATTTTTAGTTACACTTTCCAAAAGCATCCATTCTAGTTCACCTGCCGGAAACAGATTGCAAACTTTTTAATGCAGTTAATCTCAAATCAAGCGTACAAACTGAAGGAGCGAAGATTGCAGCACTTTTTTTGCATTAGAAAGTCTTTGAATCGATCTTTGAATCAATGTTGAGACGACAGGAATCTCAGTCAAGCAGGCCGGTTTTTATAACTAAACTACATTTGCATCCCCTTCAGCAAGCTCTCACTTAAGAGCAAATGAATCAGCTTGCTGTCAATCATTTTTTCTCTCTCTTTCTCTCTAGGCATCTAACATGAACTAGGTTTGGCTGAGTCCTAAGTCATATCTCCAAGGATACAGATCCACAACTTAATTAATATGCCATCAAAACTGATAACAATTTAGATTCATTAAGCATCTTTACATGTAGAGCTATATTAAGAATACGCCTAAAGGGAACTGCTCCCCCGGGGATCAATACATGAGACCTTTTGTGGGGATGCATTCAAACACACTGCGGAGGTGACAGACAATGTAATGATCCACTGGCCTGACACTAAGAATTGTTGTTGTGTTCAAGGCAAGAGATCCTGTATTAATGTGAACATTCCTGAGGCTATAAGAAGCAGATAAAACAAAGTCTATGAGGGATGCTCTGTAAGGGCTGTGTAGATTTATGTCACAGCACTTAAAATAGGAATGCAAAATACTCTCTCTATTTAAACAGATCACAAAGCCATAATTAGCCTCACTAAAATGGAAACGATTTCATTCCCAGATTCTGCCTGAACAATGTCCACTATTTTCTTAGAAAAACAATGTTATTGACTTGCTTTCTTTTCAACATTACTATTTTGAACTCTTCACCAGCTCAGCTGCCCTAAACCGTATAGTTCCTACCCTACTCTAATATTCTCTTCTCACTCCTTCCTTCCTTCCCTGAAGGCAGCAGCTCTTTTAGATATGGTTCCCTGGGCACTGGCAGGTGTCCTAAGCCTTGGCTATGACGTAGGCATGAATATTGACAAGCCATCACAGTCATGGCTGATAGTGTCCATACCAATGTGTTTCCAGTCAGTAACTGTTTAATAGATGTATGAGTACTGCACATGGACTTGCACAAGAATAGAAATCGTGACACAGTTCATAAGATTAGCTTTGTATGTCAGCTTTGGTTCAGAGGTAGCACTATCGTCTCTGAGTCAGAAGGATGTGAGTTCAAGTCCCACCCCAGAGACTTGAGCACTAAATCGTGGAGCAGTGCTGAGGGAGTGCTGCACAGTTGGCGGTTCGTCACTCAGATGAGACAATAAGCCAAGGCCCTGTCTGCCCTCTTGGGTGGATGTGAAAGGTAGCAAGGCACTATTTCAAAGAGGAGGAGGGAAGCCCTTCAGTATCCTGGCTAATATTTAAACCTCAATCAACACCACTAAAACAGATTATTTGGTTACTATCACATTGTTTGTGGGATCTTGCTGTGCACAAATTAGTGGTCATGTTTCCTAAATTATACCTCCAAAAGTGCTTCATTAGCTGTGAAGGACTTTGAAATGTCCTGAGATGCTATATAAATGCAAGCCAACATATTTAGTAACTGTTTTCTCCAGCTATGCCTGCAAAATGTTTTGTACAAGGGTAGTGCCATAGAACCATAGAACACTACAGCACAGAAAAGCAGGCCATTCAGCCCTTCTAGTCTGTGCCGAACTATTATTCTCTAGTCCCATTGACCTGCACCCAGTCCATAACCCTCCAGACCTCTCCCATCCATGTATCTATCCAATTTATTCTTAAAACTTAAGAGTGAGCCCGCATTTACCACATCAGATGGCAGCTCGTTCCACACTCTCACCACTCTCTGAGTGAAGAAGTTCCCCCTAATGTTCCCACTAAACCTTTCCCCTTTCACCCTAAAGCCACGTCCTCTCGTGTTTATCTCTCCTAATCTAAGTGGAAAGAGCCTACTCGCATTTACTCTGTCTATACCCCTCATAATTTTGTAAACTTCTCTCAAATCTCCCCTCATTTTTCTACGCTCCAAGGAATAAAGTCCTAATCTGTTTAATCTAATTTAATGCCACACAGAGATATTTAAATTTGTGGTTTGAAGCCCAGATTCCCAATGTGCATTAACTTTCTACTCAGCAGCATCCAACATAAAACCTGAGAGCAAAGTCTTCTGCAGAGTTTTCTTGGAAGAATTTAGTTCAGGATTTTATTATAGGATCTCACAGTTTGAAAGTCGGAGTCACATTGGTGTACTCTGGTCCTTGGCTGCGCTACATAAACCACGAAGGTCAATGGCTTTAAAATAGCAAATCATAAAACTTTTAAGGTTAGCACCTCGACCACTCATTTAGGCCAACTTCCAAATATATCAGAATTGTGCTTTTAAAAAGGAAAACTAACCGTGGAAAAGAAAATTCAATAGGAAACAAGAAAGCAAAATAATAAACAATTACTCATGTTTCATTTTCACATGGGTTCCTAATCACAAAACCTCTCTAACCCTTAAAAACAGGATTATTAAAAAGGGAGCAAAACATAGCCAGCATGGGCACTAACGTTGTCTTAGAATGAAGGAGGGCAAAAACTAGGCTGTTTTCCCACTCCTAATTTGCTATATTTCCAGGCTAAAACTATACATGTAGGCAATGGATGCGGACTGCTTTCAGCCACTGCTGCCTTTCATAGTTACATAGCTTGTCAGCAGTACTTGAGTTTATATGTGTAGAAGAATGATCTCTTGGGCGAGCTTCTCATAGAATGGCAGGTGCCTGAGAAAACCATGATGTGCTGTGATTCTGGCTGAAAATTGGAAGGAGGAGGGAAGAACAGATGTCAAAAATGGACTTGGAGCACAGTTCATGTTCCTGGTTCGTTCTTTTCCTTTTTCTGAACAATTCTGCGACAAGGTGAGGGGTAACAGCAATGCAACATAGGGAAAGCTTCATCCGTGTATGCAAGGTCTGACTTTCGCACAGTTTTATCTAGTCGACATTTTAGAGTAAAACTGCTGGAAAGCCTCATTCAACCCTCAATTACTAAGAACAATGGCTGCCCCTTCAGGGTTTTTAAATGCCCCATCATTTCCCAGTGGCGAACAGGACATCGCCTGCACATTTCTGCCCATCCTACTTCTGCACCCACCTTACTGAGGAAAACATTTGTGGAGAAGAATGACAGCGGATATGGGAGATCATGGGCACAAGATCGCCATCAGGCTGCTCTATAGTGACATGACTTGGTGGTCTAACACACTATGCCACTGACAGCCTCTGGGTTTTCCAGGATGATGCGATAATCAAACCTTATGAGGAATGCATCTGTATCATTAGCAACTTTGTTTTTTTTTCAAAATAATGAAAGCTTGGGAAAATGTATTTATTCTGTACTCAGAAAAAAAAAGGAATGTTTTGATTTACAAAACATCATCTGTAATACTTGCCTACAACATCTCTGTGACACACAACTCCCCTCCTCCCTGTCACATCAGCAATTTCCTTCAAACCTGTCCTGACGTTAATGCAACATGAAGCCCCTGTTTCATGGAAAATATAATCCAGGCAATTTAATCAAGATCATTGAAATATTTCAGACATGAGAACTATTATGTTGTTTTTGCTCTTGAGGAGGGGGTTGTAGTTAGTGGAATCAGGGAGTTATTTGATTACAACCATACTTTATTTGGCAGACAATAAATGTAACTTAACAATTTGAGCTCGTCCTTGCTTCACTAAGCATTTCAGTCCTCTCTTTTGGGAAGAGAGAAAAGTACGCAAGAGTATGTGAGACAAACACATGAGATCTGGTTCAGATCACAAAGTTTATTATGACACCCCTATGTTACACAAATGTACAATTTGATGTTGAGAAATACAGGCACACCCCTGAACATAAGATACTCAGACTGCTTGCAGGAGTGATGAAACAATAACTAAAACAGACCCAAACTCGCAACAGGCTCAAGGAAAAGTTGAACGATAGCAGGAAAAAACGCTGAAGATAAACAGTTAAGAAATGGTTGGAAAGCTATTAACTTATGGTGTCCTTGCCTTGACATGCCGCTTATTTATTGTTGCTAAATGGGTGTTATTTAAGCCTGACATTGTGCATATCAGAATAGATGGAATTTGTGGGCAAATGGACACATCATCAAATTAATATTTAGGTGTAGTGACCACTAGTTTGAGGGTCACTGAAACTGGTCAAATCCTTAGGATGGACACTAGGCAGAGTTGTAGTATGACAAAGATACCAGTTGTCCATTTACAGCACAAGGTTGGATCCCAGTTGTTGAACATGCAGATCAGGGCTTCATGGATTAGAAAGTGCAACAGAAACTAAAGGACAATTAAGTAGAAAATGTCCCAAAAGGACGTTAATCATCAGGCCCCCCCTTCTCCCACCAGTGCCCCCACCCCACCTCCACCTCCACCTCCACCCCTGCCGAGAAGCCGGTCTCCCAGTATATGTTAAGTGAGTTTTGCTTCCAATGATAAACTGCTTGGATTGATTAACTTCATTTTCCTTTGGGGAGCGTTGATCTGAATCAGATGTACATCACTACAAAATCTCCACCAAAAATTATTCATCCCTTTAATGGATGGAGAAAGGGTGGGGTTGATGTCTCAGGTGCGCAGTCTGATGATCCGTTTGCTGATGATGCATTAAATGCCCTTTTCTAAAAGTCAGGTATCATAAAATAAAAATGAAAGGCCTGTAGAAAATGCACCATTTGATCTGCAACTAAGCCACCCAGAGGGGAACATAAACAGTGCTCATCTCAGCACTGCAATTGCCCTGGGCTGGGTCAGAAAATGGAGGAATCTAAATCCTTACACTGTATTGTTGCCGATCCCCCTGAAGCAAAGTGTGTGCTCGTGCATTTCAAGTGACAACAATATCAAGCTCAAATTTGATCTTCCCCATGTTGGAACAGCTTCCTAACACTCAGAACTATATAACGCCACTCTGACACACTGGGCTCTGTCTAGATTCATAAATGAAGTGAAAGAAAATTCTGAAGGATAGGGGAAACAAATTGCCATGACTTGAACTGATAGTAAGCAACCAACATTTCTCTCGATAGTCATAACCATTCTGCTGTGTAGAGAGAGGTTTGTCCAGCACTTAACAGCAAGTGTTGGTAGCTCAGTTTGAGTGACAGAGTGTGCGAGCACACTTTCAGTGGTTTGCTAGTTTCAGTGAATAGGTAGGCCTGAGTATTTATACTTTTATTGACATTTTCTCAAAATATTGCCATACAGCAGAAAAGATAGCCCCTGAGGGGGCGTTACTCCATGTCAGACATGCCCAGGGAATGCCTGATCGTGACACTGCGCAGCTAAATTGTAATGCATTTTATGTTCCTGTAGTGATAACCTTCACCCAGAGACACCTCCTCTGATCACCATCTCTACTGAGCTAGTAAAGCCATGTCTGTAAGAAATAAATAGAAATGATGAGGTTTGGAAATCTCAGCACTGCTTAGAAATTACTGTTGTCAAGGGAATGGATCAACAGTACATTCTTATCACATTCCTTTGCGTGATTGCCTTTGAAAATATTTATGGACTCTTCTTCAGCGATGGTTTGCAGTAGAGAATTCCATATTCCAAAGGTGTACAGATAGCTTTTCTAACCCAATTGAAATGCATAAGTTAAATAGTTAATGAGCTAAATGCTGCATTAAATAGTGGATGGGGTAATGTCAATGGCTGGGTGCAAACTTAAGGGTTGAAAAATATTGTTGCATTGAGTGTGGTTAAAATGTGGAATTCTCTGCCTCAAAGCACTACTCGAGGTCACAAGATATTTATGGTTGAGGAAAGCTTTTGGCCCCTCTTGGTTCAACCATCCAGAAAGATCTTAAATATCCCCCACTTCAGCATCGAATTGTTTCTTATGATTTTCATCCACAGCACTCTCCCTGATGTCTATTTTGTATGGCACTCTTTGTGTAAATGAGAATTTCTTGAATTGTCAGCTTGGTTCAGTTGCTAGCACTTGAGCCTCTTCGTCAGGAGGTTCTAGGTTCAAGGCCCACTCGAGAGACTTGAGCACAAAAATCAAGGCTGAAAATCCAGTGCAGTACTGAGGCAGTGCTTCGCTGCCAGAGGTGCCTCCTTTAAGATGAGACATTAGACTGAGGCCCCATCTGCCCTCTCAGGTAGATATAAAAGATCTCATTGCATGATTTGAAATTGTTATACTCGGTGTCCTGGCCGATGTTTATCCCTCAGTTGATATCATCAAAAAAAAAGGCCATCAGGTCATTATCAAATTGCTGTTTGTAGGAGATGCTGTATGTAAATTAGCTGTCACTTTTCTTGCATTACAACGGTGACTACACTTTAAAAGTACTTAATTACTTAATTGGCTGTAAAGCACTTTAAGATGTCGAGTGGTCTTGAAAGGTGCTATATAAATGCAAATCTTTCTTTCCTTTTGATATTCTTCAATTTACCTTTTACGAATTTGAATCCTCCCTTCTTATGCTGTCATGTTCTTACCTTAAATTAAAATCACTATCTTACATACCTCAACAAGATCACTTTTCAGTCACTATTTTAGATTGTAACATCCGCATCTCACTGGACCTTCCACATAATTTAGACCTCTGTTACTAGGGATCCATCTTATGAATCTTCTCAGCATTGCCTCGAACACTTGAGTGTCACCTTTGTTTCTTGGTGGCTAGGAAAGGATAAATATTTAAGGTGTGCTCAAGCCAGAGCACAGGACGGTTTGGTCACAACTTTTTCTGACTTTTAATTTTTTGGTGACATAGGTTTGTTGATTGTTGCTCTTCATTCATTAAGCTTTGAGTTTAGTTAGACACTAAATTTTCCTTTGGCTTTACCCTTAGCCATTTCAACACTACCCAAGGAGAATATGTCATATGTATTTTTGAGCCTGTGTGCAATATTTAATATTTGTCTGAAGGAGAACTCAAAAGTTCTCTTAAAAAGTGACTTGGAAAATTAGTTTAAAAGCTGGAAGATAACAGAGAATGGGGAACAAGTGGGAAAGTAGAATTATATGAGTTTGTTCAACTGCAGATAAACCCTAGTGTGGGTTTGACAGACTGAGTGCTTTCTTTCTGCGCTTTAACATTCTGTGATTCTATGAACATGTTAAGCAATCTTTTGCTAATATTGCCAACAGCAACTTCTAGGCTTACACCTATAATGTCATTAGTACATTGAGAACAGAGGAAATATTAACCTTGCCATTCCCCAATAATCAGGTGGGATGAGGGAGCAAAAAAACACAAAAGAGCTTTAAACTCCAGAATTAAACCCCAAGTTAGAAAGAAATTACAAATGCCATACAGGACTAGGAGCCTGAGGGAGTTTAAACTACAATCCCAAAACTGTTTTAATCAAATAAAGATGTTAAGTTCTCTAATCAAGACAATACTGGCTGAGATAGAAACTCTCAGAATCGAAGCCACACATACTTCTAAATTTCATGAAAGTGCTTATTCAAAGGACTATGTTCCGTTCTGTTTACTTGACTACAACGTTGGCACAGCCTGTAGAGTGGGTTTTAATAGTTGCACCATTCTCTTCATGACAATGTGATTCATCCCTTGAATGTGAAGACCACACAGCATCAGGAAACAGGCAACTTTGCAGATGGTTTGAGAATGGAGCCTGTGCTGTTTGCATAGCAGTGAAATTGAATCAGTAAGAACTATAAAGATATTGGAAAACCTGTGAACATATTATTCCCAAACTGTAATCTTTGCAGACTGACATACCTTAAGGTGAAAAACTGTGCTTTCCAAACCAGTTTGCCAAAGCCAACATTTGTATCATAAATTGTGGCTAGGTTGAGTTTGCAACATTGTTCATAATCACCCAAATTGGCTGCTCTTTCAGTAAGAATTAATGGCAGGCAAGCTTGAAATTCTTGATAATATCTGACATTATTAATGGAGTTCTTAAAAAACAAAGGTGACGATTTCAGGAGTGAGAAGATGGGAAAAGAAAAAAAAATGTTGCTGAGCTTCAGATCAGCCATAATTTAATTGAATCGCCGAGCAGGCTTGAGGGGTTGTCTGTCCTTCACCTGTTCCTATGTACCTCACATTGTCTCTCCCGAGCGGTGGGGTAGCAGGGAAAATGTAGACTCTTGCGAATGAAGGGAGCATGATTAAGTGTGGGCGAGGACCACCGGAAGCAGCTGTTGTGTTCTTTCGATGGTGGGAGAGAATACAGTCTTTATGAAGACTTAGGGTTTATCAATGAGCAGCAGCAGCAGGCCGCAAAACTGACCTTCGGTTATAAAGCAGTAGAATGAGAAGTTACAGCAAGGACTACCGTATTGGATTTCCTTCATTACTGTTTCCTGCCGAAGGCCGGCTCTGATCTCAAAGTTCTGCCAACTCTGCTCTGGAGCCAACTGTTTGGTGCTTCTCAACCTATCCAGGGTATCTTTCCCTTTCCTTTTTCCTCCAGCTCTTTAGAGCTGCTGCCTCTCACCTCCCAGAGCAAGTATTCACCCGGCCTTCCAGCAGAACCAAGAGAGGTGTCCGCAGTTTATCGGGCAAACAGACTGTTGACCTGGATGCCTCCACACCAGCTCTCAGGTAAATTCTAAGTTACGCTGTTTTTAAACTTGTTTTTCCAAACTGTCTCATTCTTGTCTTCTGACAAAATGCTCCAATCAAGAAGTATTGTAACTGGGCATTCCTTCCCCTTAATTTTTAATACTTCCTTGACAAAGAATCATAATAGAACAAAAAAGTTAATCTTTCAAAAAGAATGTGTGCAGCCCTCCGAATTAGATTTGATGGTGATGTCTCATGTGGTGGGGTAGCACATCTCCACTCACTGTGAAGGATTAGGCATGAAAAATGGCCACTTTAGGTACTGGTTGGCAACTATTCTCCATGGATCCACACCTCAGGCAGTTTTGGCACCTCAGCTGTGACTCGGTGATAGAACCCTTACCTCTATAGCAGAAGGTTATGAGTTCAAATCCCACTGTGGAAAAAATGTAGACTGACACACCAGAGCCATACTGTGGGGGGGGTTACTGAACTGTCGATGGCACTGTCCTTCGAATGTAGCATCAAACTGAGACCCTACTTGCCCTCTCAGTTGGACAGGAAAATCCTGTGGCACCATTTCGAAGTGGAGGAGATAAGTTCTCCTGGTGTCCAGGCCAACATTTATTCCTCAATCACATAACTAAAATATATTATCTGGTCTTATTTCATTGTTATTTGTGGGACTTTGCTGTGCACAGATCTGCTGCCCCGCTTCCTACATTAGAACAGTGCCTCCACTTCAAAAATACTTAACTGACTATAAAGCACTTTGGGACATTCTGAGATTGCGTACTGCACTATTTAAATGCAATGTATTTCTTTCTTTAGGAGAGAAGGGAGGAGAAAGAACTAGCAGAGAATATTGAAAAGGCAGGACAAGATGAAATATTATTTTAGTGGACCTGTTTTGGAAACTTCTATGGGGATGATGTCATTTTACTTTCTGACAGATATTTCCAGAGTGCTGTTATAAAATCTCTTAAAAGAATTGACAGTAAAAGGCAACCGATTTAACTAGCCTTGTAACAAACGGTTTTGGGAATCCTGCGCCTATTCCATCCTGCCTGATTTACCCACAAGTCAATATGATTTAATTAACCCAGAGTTTTATTAATATAAATATTCCCATATTGATTGCTGGAGATGACGTATTCATGACTCAGTCATAAATCAGAGCCACTTAACGGTGCTGCATTTGCTCTTCTCTATTAAATCAATTTTAATGATAAAAAATTACCCACTGGGATGACAGGCATGAATGTCCAACCATTTGCTGGCCTGCCGGAAGGTTACAATTTCAGACATCAGACATGCAAACCCATTCTTCAGCCCAAAAGCGGTGAATTTAACATATAAAAGGACCTGTGGGGACGTAAGGGGCACGTAAGAGAATTTGGATTGCCAGGTTTCCAGGTTGGGTTGGATTAAAGGTTAATCTCTCAGACGCAAGAACCCAGGGAGAAAAACCATAGAGGCATGTAAAAAATGGTGTGTTTTCTTTACATTTCCTTTGAACTCTTCTGTTTATTAGTTCTAAAAATATTGGAGTTGAGAAAGAAAAGTCAGTTTGATTGGATGGGTTTTTTGGAGGTTTTGATGATATCTCCATGAATACCTGAAGCCAGAATTCTTGACCTTATGTGGAAAGAAGACTCTATCATTTAAAAATATTTATAGGCAGATAAGTCCACATTCATCCACAGCCCAGGCCACACTACTTTCATGCTACTGCTTATTTAACATGTCTCATTGTTCAATAGGGCAAGATTGAATCTGACCCTGATTAATTAGAATTAAAAGTTGGCAGGCAAAACTGTTAATGAACAATGGAGTTGCCTTTAAAGAAGAGGCAGTTCAGGCACAGTCAAGGTATATTCCCACAAGGGGGAAAAGGTATTTGTAATAAACTTGAGGTACTAGACAAGTTTCTTAATTGAAACAGATAACTTTATTACAGAGCTTGTTTAGAAGTTATATGCTTGTACCAGGTCCACGACAAAAAAGCTCCACCCCTAATGTTAACGGTGCTCAGGGCTCATTCATCAGTACAATCACGTAACCCCTAAAGACAGCAGGAAAGGTTATACCTTCAATCACTACTGTATGGCAAACAAATCCAGAGCTCCCTGGATGACAAAAGTGATAGAGATTGAGATGAGGAGGAGCAAGTGTGCTTATAACAGATGTCAGATGGATAATTCAATCGAGGCTCAGAGGGGAATTGAAAAAACAAATAGGAGAAGCAAAGAGAAAGTATTTGAAGAGATTGACAACTTCCATAAAAAGGAATCCAAAAGTTTTCTACAGATATTTAAATAGTGAAATGGTGGCAAAAGGAGGACTGGGGCAGACTAGAGGCCAAAAAGGGGATTTTCGCATGGAGGGAGTTGGGGGCATGTCTGAGGTATTAAATGAATACTTTGTTTCTGGCTTCACCAAGGAAGAAGATGCTGCGAAAATCATAGAGAAATAGGAGGAAATTCAGACACTTGAAGGGTTTAAAATTGATAAAGAGGCAACATTGGATAGGCTGTCTATAAGTAAACATAGATAAGCCACCTGGACGGGATGAGATTCATCCAAGGATGCCGAGGGAAGTAAGGATGGAAATTGCGGAGGCAATGGCCATAATTTACTGGCATTTCTTAGACTCCGGTGGGGGGGCAGAGAATTGCAAATGTTACACCCTTGTTCAAAAAAGGGTGTAAAATTAAGCCAGCAACTACAGGCCATCAGTTTAACCTCGGTGGTGGGGAAGATTCTGGAAACGATAATTTGGGACAAAGTTAATAGTCACTTGGGCAAATGCAGGTTAATTAAGGAATGCAACATAAATTTGTTAAAGTCAAATCATGTTGAACTAACAAGCTTGAGTTTTTTGATGAGGTAACAGAAAGGGTTGATGATGGTAATACTGTTGATGTGGTGTACATGGGCTTCCAAAAGACATTACAACAGACTTGTAAGCAACGTTAGAGCCCATGGAATAAAAGGGACAATAGCAACATGGATGCAAAATTGGTTGAGTGACAGGAAACAGAGAGTAGTGGTTAATAGTTGTTTTCGGACTACAAGGTTTATGGTTGAAGTTCCTCAGGGATTGGTGTTAGGACCCCTGCTCTTCCTGATATAATGTAAATGACCCAGACCTTGGTGTACAGGGCACAATTTTACAATTTACGGGCTATAGGAAACTTGCTAGTATTGTGAACTGTGAAGAAGATAGTGTGGAACTTCAACTGGGCAAATTGGTTTCCATTGGTGGAAGGATCGAGAACCAGATTGGCAAAAGAAGCAACAGCGACATGAGGAACAACTTGTTCACACAGTGAGTGATTAAGATCTGGGATGCATTGCCTGAGATTGTGTGGAGGCAGGTTCAATTGAGACATTCTAGAGGTAATTGGATTATGCCGGGCTACGGGGAGAAGGCTGGAGAGTAGTACTGGGTGAATTGCTCCTTCAGAGTCCCAGCACAGACACAATAGGCTGAATGACCTGCTTCTGTGCTGTAACCATTCTATGATTGTCAGATCCTGGTCATTGGCAATCAAATATTTTGCATCACAAGGCAACTAGCTGCTTAATGACCCACGAAAAACAGGTCAGAGAGAGGGTATGCAGCTGAGCTGCTCCATTGTTTATGGGCTGTCCTGCAAGTTCTGACCCATCCATTGCTCCCTATACTGTGTTTACTTCCTGCTTGTGCATTACACTTAACTATTAAGAGAGATGCACCTATTACTGAAACCCTGCACTAGGGGTAAATGAGATAACCTGCTTTATTTAATGCCTTTCATCGCATCGGCAGATTTAAAATCTGCTTCCTCACAATGCCTTGCTCCATTGGCCCCCTATCTCAATATTCAGTGAAGTAAATAACACACACTGGCTGCGATTTGATTCAGAACTGGGGGGATAAGGGAGAGTTCAGAGTTCATATTATCCAATGCCCTCCATGCTCACCCTTTTAGATTCACCTTTGATTGTCACTTAGTTGATGCAGAGGACCAGGCAAGTGCCTGGAATATGTATGAAGGTTGATGTCGGAGCTGGCACAGCCATTTACATTTGTAGCACACACAAAAGCATGTTGGTCTTCCTATTCCTTAAGCAAGAGTTGTGTGAAATGATGGTGACAAATCAATGATGTTGGAAAACTCACCTACGGTATATAGATGATTTGTGTATCACTTAGGCTTTCAAACAGGGATCCTTGGACCATACAGGGTCTGGGAGATGGTCTTGGGGATTTCTGGGGCATATACCAAACATGTGTATTTGCTCACTTGCTGGGACAATGGATTTTAACTGAAGTGGTTGTCCAACGAGTTGATATCTAGTTCAGCAGAGGCAGCGGGAGGCTGCGATAGTTTTAATCTTCAGGTCCCATTAAGTGGCAGCAGTCCTCTTGCCAGCCCTAAATGACATGTAGCAGAGGATGTAAAGCAGTTGCTGGTGACACTAGATAGGTTGGTCTTTTGGCTTCTGGGTAAGCAGTGGGGCATGGCAGGGTGAGGCAGGGGAAGTCGGTGCCCTTTATTATCGTGGCCGGAGGAGCTCTTCAGCCCCTGCTGGGCCCACAAGGGAAAAGTTTACATTTCCCTGACAGGTCTATTCCACTTTCAGACCAGTTGCAAAACAGCTCTTCTGCCTAGTAGGAAAGTTACACTGACTCCTCATTCAAGCCCTGGTTTAAAACTGCATTGGGGTCCTATAGGGCCTTGATTTGCCTGCAAAACTCTGGAAGTTAATATCAAAAATGGTCAGGCTCCGAGCAGGGAAGGAACCAACTCGATTTTAATCTGGCCATCCATCCCAGTTTCCTCTGGACAGATGGGGTTAAAACTGACTCCCTTATTTCAGATGCTGGGCAAATCATGAGAAGAAAAACAAGTTTCCTGGGAATGTTTTCCTTTGGGTAAATAACAACTTGCAGGGGATCTCCAGGAAAGTGTCAATATTTACAAGGCATCTCACATATTGAACTGTTTAAAAACCACATTAATAAAATGAACCCCATACTTTACAGCTTAGGAAAAAGCCTACAGCCATTCTTTAGGATAATCACCACAGCTGGCAGAGGATGACACCAAGATGAGGAGGCCAAGGATTGATCTGTGGGGGCCCCCAGAGGTGAACGTGTGGGAGAGAGAAGAGAAGCCAATGCTGGAGGCACATTACTAATAGGAATGAACCAATGCGAGGGCAGTTCCTGGAGTTAAATGATGGAGGAGGATGTCATATCCAATACTGTAGAAAGGTCTAGGAGAACAAGGCAGGATAATGCATCGCACTCACATTAACAGAAGATGTTGTTCATTACTTTGGTTAGCTCTCAATATGTAAAATGAACATTCCCAGGTTGGGTACAGAATAGGCTCAGAACAGAGCTTCTGATACCTTTCTTCAGAAAGCCTTCCAGTGTTGTATGTAACCACAGTGCATCCAAAGCTAAGATCCTTGTAGTTCAATCAAGGTGCCCGAACAGCAGTCTCCTTGGAGCACCATTACTGGTACAAGTTTGACATCTCCAATCCCTGTGCTGCCCATTCCTATTTACTTCACTGTGAAATTGTTAATGAAGACACATTTACATTGATTTACAAGAAGTTTTGTGTCATGGAAACTAGAACGAGAGTTCTCACAATCCATTTCACTCAGAATCCTTGCAGTTTTCAGTTAACCATCCAGGCTGGTTTCAAATTCAAGCCTTGACGGTCAGAGGGCAGTGAGCTGCTAACCTACCTGTTTATTCGTGAATTCATGGAACTGGTCAAAAGTAAAAAAAATAGAATTTGATGGGTCTTTTTGGTCTTGTAGTTACACCATGCAGTGTAGCAGATGTACACTTGATGTGCTTGTCATAATTTTTTTTTGTTTCATCTAAAATAAGCAAACTGCCATCTCCCTTATAAAATTAAAGAAGAATTTTACAGCAAATGCATTGGCACATATGCTAATGAGTGATTCATGAAGTTGGATTTCCCCTTTGGGAATGGGGAACAGGGAAACAGTCACCCTGTGGGATTTTCACGGAGGCACCCCTTAACTGGCTTGGAGCCATCTTCTCTGTCCAGCTGAAGGCGGCAGATTTTCTCTTGAAGCTAGAGGGACAATTAGAGGCTATCCATCTTGTGAGGAGCAGCAAGCTTTAGTAGAGGGTAAGTAGCAGAGGGCACTTCAAAATGGAGGCACCCTCTCACCAACATTTTTAAAAGTTTAAAAAAAAAAGCAGATTCAGCAGGCCGGCTACCGCTGTAGGGCAGGGGTGGGTGGTACAATATTCTTGGTTTTGTTAAACTAACACAAACAGAGTAATGAAGCTTGTGAGCAACTCGGACTCTTCAACGAAGGGTAATTGCCAAAAAAACACTTTTTGCATCGAGCTTCATGAAGATTGAACTCTTTCCTAATTTAGCTAAGCTCTCATCCATGGACAACATAGAACAAACTTCGCATTCAACCACTTTGTTCAGCTGGATAAGATCTACAGAAATTCTGATAGATCCATTGGGTTTTGACACTGGGACCATCCCTGAGCACCAGCTTGTTGGTTCTGTCACAGCTGAAATAACCCCTTGCTTCAACTAGAGTCAATTTCCTTCTTTATTTTCGGCAAGCATGGATGAGGAACTTTACTGGGTGTTAACAGGAATACTGGCTTCTTTTCTGAATGTAGAGTTCCATAGTATGATATCTTCAACTTTCCTAGTCCTTGAACAGCTGTGGGAATGCAGCTTTTAGGCTGATCTTCTTAACTTTTCAGTTCTTCTACTTTGCTAATCAGATACAAGTTGGTAAAGCTCCACTTGCTTAAAGTGAGCAAGACTGGGTTTGAATCACATACAATATTTCTGTGATTTATCTCTCTTGTTATTGGAGGGTTGTCTTCTATTGTCCTATGACCTTGAGTTCTATCTCTCCTGACCTGTATAGTCTTTTGCATAATAGATGAAGAGAACTTCTTTCCAACCATGGTTCTGAAAGAACCAAAACTGCTGCACCTGTGTCCAACCTGTGAGAGATTGAGCTGTTTAAGCCTATACACACTAGTGTTTAGAAGGATGAGAGGAAATCTAATTGAGGTATATAAGATGCTAAAGGGGATAGACAAAATAGGTGTGGAGCAGATGTTCCCCCTTCTGGGGCATTCTAGAATGAGAGGCCATAGTTTTAGGCTAAGGGATGGTAGATTCAAATCAGAGATGAGGAGGAATTACTTTTCTCAAAGGGTTGTGAATCTGTGGAATTCACTACCTCAGAGTGCAGTGGATGCCGGGACGCTGAATAAATTTGAAGAGGAGATAGACAGATTTTTAACTAGTAATGGGCTGAAAGGTTATGGGGAGAGGGCGGGAAATTGGAGTTGAGGCCGAAATTAGACCAACCATTATCGTAATGAATGGTGGGAAAGGCTCGAGGGGCTGAATTGCCTACTCCTGCTCCTAATTCTTATGTTCTTAAAGGTCTTGTTTCTCTCTATTAGGATATCAGCACTCCAGTAGCTTTCATTGGTTCCTGGATCTCTTCAACAAAAGCATTTCAATATCATGGATGTCATCTACTTCATGGATTTTGCATCTTTCAAAGGCTTCCCTTTGGGTGTATTCTGTTCAGGCTTCTTCCTACAGCACAAAGCCTGGAAGCAGCCCATCTTTTTGCATAATTAGCATTTGGTCTCTATGGCAGGGCAATTTTCACACCTGTTTTTTTCCCTGGCTCACCAATTACAGTTAGCTGGGCCTTGGGCCTGTTGATGGATGCTCTTCCTGACTCCCCTGCTTTTTTTTTTAAACAACTTTTCCTTTTTTATACTTGACAGGCTCCATTGAGTCAGCTTTTGAGATAGGGCTCTCCCTGTCGCCTCGAACCACAGCTCCATCCTGTTTCCTGACCTCAGCTTGTCTGATCAGTTGGATTGCCTTTGCTAAAGTTAGATTATCTCTTGACTGCAACTGGTCAAAGCATCATTCAACACTCCCACAATGATTCTGTCTCTGATCAGTTCAAATTTCAAGCTTCCATTCTCACAGTTCTCTGCAAGTCTATACAGATCACTTATGAATGCATAAACATTTTTCCCCTTGATGTTGGGTATGTTTGTTACATTTAACATGCTCAACAATAGTATTCTTTCTCAGATTGAAGTATGTATCAATTACTTTGACTCTTTCATCATAAGTGGCTTTCTCCTCATGATGCCCTGCATGACAAAGATACCGTCCATACAGTTGCCCATTGCATATAACAGCATACTGACCTATTCACTGTTCACCTTCACAGTGGGGCCTGACACAATGTAATATCTGGCAAATCTCTGACACCATTTCAGCCATGCTTCTGTTTGGTTGAAGCCTGGAACCTTTTCAAAGCTTTCAGGCAATGGTAGAGACTTCTCCATCACTATTTTTCATGCGCTGCCACCATACAATATTCTATTTTTTTTGTTAGACTAATACAAAATGCTTAATGATTCTGTAGAGGTATATGGCACAGGAGCTTTATTGGAACACATCTTACAGCTCTTACATCTTCAATGATGCTGCATGAGACACCAAATCATGTGATGTTGCATCAGTTCCTGTGACAATGTACACAGTATATAATTAGCATGTTTAATGGTTTGAATTAACCCATTAACAACTGCTCAGGGCTGGAGAGGAACTTGCAGTGGTAGAGGGAGGATCCAGTTGTTGTGCTCCACATAGGTACCAATGACATCGGAAGGAGGTTTGATTAGAAGGTATAAGCAGCTAGGAGCTAAATTAAAAAGCAGAACTGCAAGATAATAATTTCTCTATTACCTGAGCCACGAGCAAATTGGAGTAGGATAAATAAGATTAGAGAGTTAAATATGTGGCTCAAAGGTTAGTGTGGGAGAAATGGGTTTTGATTCATGGGGCACTGACACCAGTACTGGGGAAAGTGGGAGCTGTAGAACCAGGGAACACAGTCTCAGAACACAGTCTCAGAATAAGAGGTAGGCCATTTAGGACTGAGATGAGGAGGAATTTCTTCTCTCAGAGGGTGGTGAATCTTTGGAATTCTCTACCGCAGAGGGCTGTGGAAGCTCAATCATTGAATATGTTCAGGACTGAGATTGAAAGATTTCTAGATATTAAATATATAAAGGGATGTGGACCATGTGGGAAAATGGCATTGAGGTGGAAGATCAGCCATGTTCTAGTTGAATGGCAGAGCAGGCTCAAGGGACTGACTGGCCTACTCCTGTTCCTATGTTCCTAATCTAATAGCCAATGCAAAGCATTACGCTACAGGTGGGTGCTGGGGGGGGGGGGTTCTCCTTCAACAGGGTGGCCTTTGGAGGCACCTGCACCCCTGCACCCAGGCAGGTAGGGAGGGCCAACAGTCCTGTCAGGAATGCAGCCCCCTCGGCAAATAGGTGAACACCTCCAGGCAGTTAAGCTGATGCCCATCTCATAAGGAAACTGGTGGCTGAAACTGGGTAGCCCTGCCAGCCTCAAGCCCAGCTCAGCAAAAAATACCCAATGTCAGGGACGAGGTTGGGAAACCAGCACATCGCTGACGCTGGTATTCTCGGACCCTGTCCGCCTCTCTTCCTGGTGAACCCGGAAAATATTGTCCCATTTCTCTGCTGTTTGTTTGGTTACATTTATTATTTTGCTCCTTGCTAAGTTCTCACTGTTTTATTATTCACTGTGCTTTAGTCACTGAGGCAGGTGGTCAATAAACCCTCAGGCGTTTGGTAATCCTATATTCTGTAATCAGCTTTTAGAAAGTGAACAAGAGCAATGCAGCAGGGAGTGATGGGGAAGGGAGTGGGGGGAGCCAGGGAGGAACTTGTCTTCCGATCTTTACTCCCTTTGTGTGAGGCAACATCTCATCAACCTCTCAGTGAGCAGGAATTCTTCATTCAGTGGCTCTTCATATTAAATCTGTGGAGAGCAACATGCCAGCAAATTACTTTACCAGCTGGGCAACTCTTTTCTCCTTCCCTAACTTTTTTCAGCCAGGCTGGCCAACATTATTGTCTATCCCCAGCTGCCATTGAAAAGACAGTGATGGACCTTCTTGGAATACTGCAGTCCATGGGTTGAAGATGCTCACAGAATGCTGTTACGTAAGCAGCCCCATGATTTTGACTAATGGCAATCAAGGGACAGTGTTATAATTATATGTTGGAATGGTATGTAGCTTGGAGAGAAATTTTGAATTGATACTGTTTCCATGCACCTACTGCCCCTGGCCTTCTAGGTGTGGAAAGTCTTGGGTTTACTAAGTGTTGTTTAAGAAGCCAAGGCTAGTTGCTGCAATGCACCCTGTAGATAGTACCCACTGTAGCTATGGTACACCATCACATGGCAGCTAATGGTAGGGTGAAGGGGTTTGCACAAGAGATCAGAGCCAGACAGGCAAAGCTTATGGAGGGATGTATAGGCCTGGATTTCTTTTTTTATTCATTACTGGTGTGTGGGCATTGCTGGCTAGGCCAGCATTTATTGCCCATTCCTGAATGCCTTTGAGAAGGTGGTGCTGAGCTGCCACCTTGACCCGCTGCAGTCCATGTGGTGTAGGTACACCCACAGTGCTGTTCAGGAAGGAGTTCCAGGATTTTGACCCAGCGACAGTGAAGGAACGACGATATATTTCCAAGTCAGGATGGTGAGTGGCTTGGAAGGGAACTTCCAGATGGTGACGTTCCCTTGTGTCTGCTGCCCTCCTCCTTCTAGATAGTAGCAGCTGTGCATTTGGAAGGTGCTGAATAAGGAGATTTGGTAAGTTCCTGAAGTGCATCTTGCCTTTGGCACACACTGCTGCCATTGTGCATCAGTGGTGGGAGGGAGTGAATATTTGTGGATGGGGTGCCAATCAAGTGGGCTGCTTTGTCCTAGATGGTGTCAAGCTTCTTGAGTGTTGTTGGAGCTACACTCATTCAGGCAAGTACAGATTATTCCATCACGCTCCTGACTTGGGGAGTCAGGAGGTGAGTTACTCGCCGCAGGATTCTGGGCCTCTGACCTGCTCTTGTAGCCACAATATTTATATGGCTAGTCCAGTTCAGTTTCTGGTCAGTGGTAACCCCCAGGATGTTGATTCAGTGGTGGATTCAGCAATGGTAATGCCATTGAATGTCAAGGGGTAATGGTTAGGTTCTCTCTTGTTGGAGATGGTCATTGCCTGGCACTTGTGTGGCGCGAAGGTTACTTGCCACTTGCCAGCCCAAGCCTGGATATTGTTCAGGTCTTGCTGCAATTGGACACGGACTGCTTCAGTATCTGAGGAGTCACAAATGGTGCTGAACATTGTGCAATCATCAGCGAACATCCCCACTTCTGACTTTATGATGGAAGGAAGGTCATTGATGAAGCAGCTGAAGATGAATGGGCCTAGGACACTACCCTGAGGAACTCCCAAGGTTATGAATATGGAAATAGGGACAAGACTATAAAGGAATTTCAAGTTTAGAAATGATGAGGAACCATAAGGGCAGGGGTGATGTTTGAGCAGGATGTAATGCAGGATAGGATATGGACAATAGAATGCTGTTTCAATTGATCTTTATGGAAGTTAGAGGATGGGAGGCTGCTGGGAAAGGAATTGGAACAGTCAAAATATTGCTGGACTAAATTGTGGCACCCTCCCCCAGCTGGAACACTATAAAACGCCCACCTGCCTCCAATTATTTTGCAACCAGAAACCTACATACAACACAAGTTTGGCAGAGGTTGGGGGGAATGGATTTCCACCAATGTTGCCACTCCATTACACCCCATAAATTGGCGCACATGGGACACAACAGAAATAAGCAGCAGTCTCTGGTGTTTTTATGGTTGCTGATAAAATTTCAACATTCTCTTAATGACTAAAGCCTCCATGTGCAGAAACAAGAAAGATCAAAGCTTTATCTTAAAAACTGGACCTTGGATATCCAGTTTACATTTTAATAACATCTGCACAGCCCACTCAAAAATCTATACTGTTATAATACAAAACTAGGCAGATGGCAATCAGATCTTCCTTTTTACACAGTAACTTCTACATCAGAGATTCTAAATAGGTCCCCTTTATCCTTGCAAATTATCACCCTTTCTCCCTTTTCTCTTCACTGTCCTTGAGCATGACATTGCCTTCCAAATCTTTGCCACACTTTCCTGCAAATGTTTGAATCTCTCCTATCAGGTAGCTACTCCTGACACTGCACTGCAACAGCTCCAATCAAAGTCACAAACTGACTATGCTCCATGATCCTAACTGTTCGTACTTCCAGGCCTCTCTGTGGCCTTTGAAACAGTCAATCACAGTTCTCCTCCAATGCCTCTCCTCCGTTGTCCTGCTCAAGGGGAGTTTCCTAGCTTGGCTCTGCTCTTAAGAAATCCAATTCCAGCCAGAACATCTCAAGTAATTGATAACTGTATAAATTAAGTTTAAGTGTATACAGGTAGAGGGCATTCATTGGATGATTACTTGAATATATAAGAGTATAAAGAGACACTTGTTGACACTGGGGTTGGGTTGTAAAATTAGGAGCTATACCCTTGTAATGTTTCACTTTGTGAATAAATCTAAAACTGAGTTAAGATCAAAATAAACATTGAGTGCCTCCTTAAACATCCCCCCCTTAGGATGCAGCAAGCCATTTAAATCTCCATTCAGTTTGGCAGGACCACCGAGAGAGGGAGGGAGAGAGGGACGGAGGGGCCATAAAATCCTGGCCAATGTCTCAGGTTGAATCAGCCCACTTGCAACCTTGGCGTCCAATTGGACCCTGAACTGAGGTTGCAAATCTGCATTCTTTCCAACGCAAATACCGTTTACTTCCACCTCTAAAATCACCCAAACTGACTCCTGCTTTAGCCAATTTTCTTGCCCAACGTCTATGCCCTTTTCAGTTGTAGACTTTATCAGTTTAATTAATTCTTGGCCAGCCTCCCAACCTTCATAATCATTCAGCTGACCTAAAAACTCTTTGGGATGTTATTCTATACTACTGGAGCAATATGATTGCAATTAGTTGTTGTTACTTTAACTAGTCCTCGATTTCTGAGTCACTTGCTCATTTTCCTCAGATTATTTTACATTAGATTTGCTCCTTCTGATTCATTTTACTTTTCACCGAGATCCAGGTTTTATTTTAAGATTTCTTCCCCCCAGTGGTCCTATTTTTTGATCATCATGCATCCATAGTCAAGAAGAAAGAGGGACGTTCACCTCCAACACTCCACTCCCCACACCCAAGCCTCCTTACAATGGCATTGTGAACCTACTTGAGTAGAACAGTGAGAGAATTTTCAGAAAACTTTCTCTTCCTCCTTTGAAGAAACACATGAGGGTAAAATGTATGCTCATTTAAGTGGGTAGTATCAGCATAATCCATGTGATAGTGGCTGAACCAATGCAAAAGATTGGGGAATCTTAAACATAACTGACACGCAAAACCAATAGCGGGGATGGTAGTAGTAGCAATATTACTGGACTAGTGATCCAGAGGCCCTGACAAATGCTCGAGAGACATACCAAATTCCACCCCAGCAGCTGAGGGAATTTAAATTCAATTAATTAATAAATCTGGAATAAAACAGATTAATAAAATGGATTAATAATCATGAAACTATGGATTGTCGTTAAAAACCTATTTGACTCACTAATGCCCTTCAGGGGACAAAATTTGCCATCCTTACCTGGTCCGGCCTACATGTGACTCTGGATTCACAGCAATGCGGTTGTCTCTTAACTGGCCCCCCTGTAATAGCCTAGTAAACTGCAATGGCAAAAAGCAACTACACCACAAGGACTCCAGTGGCTCAAGGCTCACTGCAACCTTCTCAAGGGGAATTAGGGATGAGCAATCCACCCTAACCTTGCCAGCAACGTTCACATCCCAAGAAAAAAAAACACTTACTTTTTTGTTTTCCACCCTTTTTTAGACTGATTTTTAGAATAAAATTGGCCTTGATCACACCCCACACACAAGGCCTTGTCCCCTTATAGCTAAAATTGCAAGATTCTGCTAGATGCATGATTCATAGGCACACAGGCACTCATTGGTACATTTTACATGCTTTTTCAGAACAAAAGATATTTAATTCATTAAGAAAGGGACTTTAATACATAAATGAAACTATTAAAATGGTTCAGTATAATTTTTTAAAGTCATTTTCAGTGATTCACTGATGGAGTGCTCTGCACAGTTATTAAATGGTCTTTCTTTGATGGCAAACCCATTTTCAGCTGTGTTAATAAAACTGCACAAGGTTACCAGTCTTAAATATATCAAGGAATACATTTTGAAAGAAAAAAATAGTTACTTTCTGTGATGGTGTTCTGGTTACGTTGGTTCGTTGAAGATTTTACTTTTGTGATTATGCAAATGAATTTCAACAGAAACTTAAACCATAAACTAACCAACACGATTTTGATCACACTTTAGGTGTAATTCCTGAATTGTGTCCTTGATCTCCTTTTGACATCTTGCCATATTGGAATGACTCTTGCCATGGCAGAATGACTGAGATTGGGAACTCAGGGTATGGGGGTATCAATGGAACACATTTATATTCCAATGCTCCATCGCACAGCAGGCTGATGCTTTAATGTACTGTCCGCCAGTAAGCTTCAAACAGAACTAATATGCACTTCCCAATGAGATAGTGCTGCCATCCTGCAAACAACCTCCAATCAACAGAATAAATTGGATGTAGAACTTCTGCTGTCACTTTACTGAAAGGCTACAGGATTCAGACAAGTTCCTCTTAAAGTTACAAGGGCTCTAAGGCCACAATAGATAATGATGTAATTGTGGTGGCATTTCTTAATTAAACATGTCGTTACCACTAACACCATAAGCAAGGGCATTTTCCTCTGTATCAGGAAAACAAGAAGCTCATTTTCTGTAGCTAATCCATCTCTTTCACGCCCATTCATTGTCATGGTTACCTTAGGCCTCATGGAACACTGGACCTAATTAGCACAGTGGGCCTAATTGGTTACATGATAATAGTTGCCAAGCATGAAGTATTTATTCAGTACATGCCAGTTTACAAGGCAGGATTAGTCAGTGATCCTGTCTTCCTTCTCTCAATGTGTATCTGAAATTATCCCGTGAGGAAAGTGAGCAGCAGCACAATTGCGAAACCTTCCAACATCCTAAACAGTTACCATGGTGGAACAGATTTGATAAAGGAAATTATCCATGTCACTGAGAATGCTAACTCTTAAAGTATTGACTCTCATAAATTCACTCAGCATCAGAGATGTTTCTGTTGATTCAAGTGAATCAGACATCAAAAGGAAAACAAACTCAGATTTATAGAAAAGTAGTAGTAGGATAGTGCAGCCATGGAGTGGCAGGGCACAGTTTCTTGCTAATGATTTCCCATGTAGCAAGGTTCCACTTTGAGCCATTGTCTAGGGGGAAAGTGAGGAAAGATGCACAGTCAGAGCCACTGGCCACTTCCTGGGGGACAGGAAGTGCCAGTCTCCCCTCCTACCCTCACATGCCAACTTTATTGGGGCATAAAGCTGGGGAGTAAGTTCCCAATGTACATGTCTTCAGCATGTAATATTTTCTATGCAGACAACATGAACCTTCCAGCTATTTCATACACACCATCTTTGTATGCAGCGTAATGGACTCACCTTGAGCCTAAACCTATTATTTCTTAATTATCAGTCTAATCAAGTGCTGGCCTTGCCAGTGACCCTCACATCCCATGAGCGAATAAAAATAAATACACTGGCCTATGCAAGAGCCTAAATGAAGGGCCATATCCACTTGTGAAACTTCTGTTTAAACCAAATCAGACAGAAAATGCATTAATTAGGAACCACTTGAATTCAGGATTCTTGTATCTTGCAGCGTAATGAATGGGCTCACCTCGAGCTTAAACCTATGAATGGCACATTGGCACTTCTTTGAAGCACAATCATTCATTTAACAACAAAAACTTCCAGAAATGCACAACAAAAAGTTATAATTTATACAAAATTGATTAAACCTCAAAAATATACTGCTCTCTCCAGTTAGGCATTGCTCTGGGTCTCTACAATCCACTCAGGAATAAAAGCTAAACAATGGGGAATATTTACTGCTTTCCCTGGCATTCTGTATTAAGTTATAAAAACAAAAAACTGTGGATATCAGGTATTCTGTACAATGGGACAGAATGGGAATTGAAACAGTATGCTAAGATTCTGGGCATCATGCAATGTTCTGCACTCCCACGAGTCTCATAACCAGCCTAGCTGCTCATTGTGAAGATGCAAGCAGCCTCTAGAGTCCTCCATGTTGATTCACCACCTTCACTCAACTGTCCCCCACCCCCCCCCCACCCCCAACCCACCCAGTTTATCCCAAAGTCTAGGTGAGATTGAAAAAAAGGCCTTCAAGCTAATGCCATGGCCCTCTGGCCTCCTGCAACAGAGCAGTGAGACGTTATGCTTTCCTGCTGCTACTTACACCAGAGTCTTACAATTTAAAAAAAATTCAAGGTTCTATAAATTCAACCCTCACCAAAAAGAATTATACACGCATTCCCCTTCCACTGGCCAAAAACCTCTTCTTGCCTCTTTGCACCAACTAACCGAATAACACCACACATAAGAATGGTTTCCTCCTTCATAAAGGTTACAAGTCACAATCTGTAAAACAATGACTGACGTTGTGTGCCAAGGCTTCAATGAGAGTTCCTGTCAGCCAAGGATGCTTGATAAATAAACACAATTCCACAGCTAACAAGGTACAGTACTCACACAGGGCGCAAGAGCCTGGGAAACAGAATGCTTCTTGTGTCATGGCTAATAAGCTGATATTACTGCAGGAGAAACAATCAGAATGAATGTGCAGTGTTTAAGTTTGACATTATACAGCGCATGAAGCTAATAGCATAATCAATGAGTCACCTACAGAGGCAGAATGGATATTGGTCTAAAATGATTTATTCTCATGCCGTTTGAGGCACTGGGCCGGCACTAAAGCACTTTCTGTCTCCGCATTAACGCTAATAGAATGTGATTGCAGATGGCTCGCTCATAAATAAATAAATAAATAAAGCTAAACACATGCCTTTTGGAAAAGATACAGGTCTCTTTACATCTCATCAATAAACTATTCTCAAATATTTATAGGCTAACAGGGGTGCAGGAGCAGAGGGGCCTGGAGTATATGTGCACAAATCATTGTAGGTGGCAGCAGGTTGATAAAGCTGTTGATAAAACATATAAACATATGGAATATTGGGCTTTATAAATAGGGGCATAGAGTACAAAAACAAGCAAGTTATGATAAGTCTGTATAAACACTGTTGTGTCCAATTCTGGGCACCAGATGTGAGAAAAATATGTGAAGGCATTAGAGGGGTACAGAAAAGATTCTGGAGATTGATTCCAGGCATGAGTCACTTCAGTTGTGAGGATATATTGGAAAAGCTGTGGCTGATTACCTTGGAGAAGAGATTAGCAGCAGGTGTTCAAAATTATGAAGGGCCTGGACAGAATAGATAGGGAGAAACTGTTCTCACTGGTGAAATAGTTGCAAATCAGAGGACACTGATTTAAGGGATCCCTTAATGAGATCCAATAGCAGCAAGGAATTACAGCCCTAGATCTCTCTAGAACCCTATGAATAAGGCACGTCAACAATTCACAATCTACAGGATTAAACTGGTGACAGATTGCATTAGAAAGACAGACTTGCATTTACATAGCACCTTTCACAACTTTAGGATTCTCCTTTGACTACCTTTAAAGTGTAGTCATTGTAGTAATGTGTGAAATGCAGCAACCAATTTATGTCCAGTGAGCTTCCATAAACAGTGTTAGGATAATGACCAGACCATCTGTTTTAGTGACGCTACTTTTTTTTTTAAGTTGAAAAATTTCAGGAGTTTGGTGATCTTGCCCTGGATCATATACTTTATCTTCTGTTTGACCATTTATGTGCCTGGTGAAGCTGAAGACCATTGGAGAAGCTGCCTCCTCTCTTCTCTGAGGCAGCAGCAGGACCCATCATAGCTGCCATCTGCCTTTACCACTCGCACTCTGCAGGCAGCATCTGCCTCCTGGTTACAGCATTGCTGCCGCCAGCTCAGTTGGGACATTTACATTGCAAGATTGCATTGTGTGAGTGATGCAGTTGTGGCGAAAGGTTGGTACCTGGAAATTATCCGGGTTCTGGGTTTCTGACCCCGAATTCAAAATCAAACCCATTGAGTCAGACTGTGGGGTTGGAACCATATCTCTGTCAAACCTCCCTTTCTCTACCCTCCCAGTGGTATAGATCCCAGCTGAAATGGTACTCCAATCATGTATACCCATGATAACCTGAAAATGCCAAGACTGACCTGAGAGAAGACACAACTTGATGCCCTTCACAGTCAACAAAATACCTCTAAAGCATAGTCGCTATTTTAACATTGGGAAACACAGCACAAAAGAAGGTTCCCTTCATGTGGGGTGATTCATGGGAGGGTACGGGGGGCAGCAAGAGAGAAATATTCTGTTTTAATGGTGTTGCTATAGGATTACATGTCAACCAGAACCACCAGAAAACTCCCCTGTTCCTCACCAAATCATGCTACAGGAACTTTTACTTTCACCTAGCAGGTAGGAGGTGGCCTTGCGTTAACATTTTGTTTCTTAACATTAAAAATGTTGCAGATTTTTTTTTTGGGGGGGGGGGGGTTTGGCGGTGGGGTGCGAAGAGTGTTTGTTTGAGTGTTTTGTGTTTCTGGTTATCAGGTTCGCTTTGTCAGGCGAACGCTAGCTGCGCCCTTGATATTAACACATTAGTTGCTGCTTGAAACAATACAGGCAGAGAAACCGATTAACTGAACAAACACTGGTGGTTTATTGGAACTAAGAACAGAGCATTAACACCATATGTGCTTGTTTAATCACATCCAGCTCTAGACTTACAGTTACCAAAGCAGCCCATGCTGTATAGTGACCGGTCAATACAGTCACATGGTCAACCAACCACATTCTCTTAAAAGGTACATCGCACTCCACTTTACAACATCCCTCCCCCTTTACTTAAAAGTGCAATTGACAAGCATCACAACATCCCGATTATTTACGTGAATAACTATTTACAGGTCAAGTCTCTCAGGAGGCTTCCTCGGACGTATCGAGCGTCGTAGCTCAAGGACCTCAGCTGATTTTTCTGACACCGCCCCCCCCTTCTCAGGGGTCAACTGTCCAATAAGCTCTTCAGTGGAAGAGGGCAAGTTTTTGTCTTTGACCCTCTTGGGTCCAACAGACCCCACCGGTACTTCCAAATCGTCTGACGTTTCTTCCACATGCAGTGCAGGCGCAAACTCAAATTATGACATCATTCCTTCTTGTGGGGCTCTCTCTCTTCTCTGGAGATGATCCACGTGTCATATAATTATTCGGCTGTTTACCGACACATTATAGGAGAGAGGTCCTGTCACAGCACTCATTTCGCCTATTAACCAATTGGGCCCATCTCCAAAGTTCTTCGAAAGACTGTGTCTCTCACCATGAAATTTCTTTTTTGATTTTGGCAATGATGTTTAGTCTTCTGGGCCTCTTGGCTTCTCTCCAGCCTCCCCACTAAACTTGGCCTGAAAAGAGTTAGACGGGTGCGGAAACATCTCTTCATTCATAATTCAGCGGGAGCAATACCAGCGGTCATGTGTGCTGTCGTCCGGTATGCAAACAGGAACCATGACAATCTGGTGCTGATGGAATCCCCATCCAACTTTTTCATCCCATACTTAAAAGTTTGGACCGCCCGCTCAGCCAAATCATTAGAGGCAGGGTGGTAAAGCAAGGTTTTGATACGAGTTATTCTGTTGAGGGTTACAATCCTGTGGAACTCCCCATTGGTAAATACAGTCCCGTTGTTTGACATGAGCACCTCTGGTAACCTGTGCACTGCAAAACTCTGTCGCAAACTGTCTATGTGGCAGCAGACTTGCGTAACCGGACTTTGTAGACATCAGTCCACTTGGAATGGGCATCTATTAGTAAAAGGAACATTGTGCTCAATAAGGCCTCCATGTAGTCGATGTGGAGGCGCACCCATGGCTGCCCTAGTCATTCCCAGGGGTGCAATGGACCTAAGGGGGGGTAGCTTTTGTACCTGCTAGCATTGAGGGCAGCTTTTGACTAGGATTCCAATGCCCACATCCATCCCTGGCCACCACAAGTAGCTGCAAATGAGCATTTCATCCAACTAATGCCTGGGTGAGCGCTATGTAATTCGGCCAATAATGGCCTTCGCCCTCTCTGGGACACAATAACCCTTATTCCTCAGAGCAATATGACGTTCTGGCAAGTGAGCTCATACCTGCGATTGGATTGGGGCTTCACATCCTCAGACTTTGGCTTGCCTGACCATCCATTCAAGACCTGCTCCTGGTCGTGAGATAAAAGTGGATCTCAGCTTGTCCACTCATGGATTTGTTTGACCTGGACAGCAGAGGAATCCAAAAAATTTAGTACTAAGACAAGTTCCTGGGGAATTGGAACCTTCACGTTGTTATCTGGCAGGGGGAGGCAGCTCAGCATGTCAGCATGTGCGATCTGGCTTCCCAATCAGTGAATAAAAGTGTGTTCGTAAACAGCCAATATCAGTGCCCACCTCTGGATGCAAGCAGATGCGACGGGGGGTATTGCCTTATCCTCTCCAAATAATCCCAGCAGATGCTTGTGGTCGGATATGTGTAAATGGCGACTGTGAAGGTATTGGTGGAATATCCGAACACCAAACAGACAAGCACTCCTTCTCAATTTGAGAATATCATTGCTCTGTAGCACTGAGCGTGTGAGATGTATAATCACTGGATCGTTCGAAGCCATCCAATGTGAAAGTACAGCCCCTACCCCATAAGTGGATGCATCGCATGTTAAAATGAATTCTTCAAGTCAAAGTGGACCAGTAGGACCGATGGTCTTAACAATTGCTTTACCTTCAGAAACGCAAGCGGAGCTTGCCAAATCCATTTAAGGTTTTTCTTAAGAAATGTGTAAAACGGAGCCAGTACGGTTGATATGTTTGGGAGAAATTGCCCATAGTAGTTTATCATGCCTGAGAAGGCCTTTAGTTCTGTAGTGTTTCTTGGTGCAGGTTCCTCATCAATAGCCTTGACCTTTTCTTCAATGGGATGCAGGCCCTACGCATTGACCTTATGGTCCTCCTTGGCTTGGAAAAGACGTTTTTCTCGTTTTAAGTGTACCCCAGCTTGTGAGAAGCATTTCAGCACCTCCTCCAAATTAACTAAGTGTTTTCCATCAGTTCGTCCAGTGACTGAGACATCATCCAGATAAACAATAACATGGAGCAGTCCCTGAAGCTGATTTTCCATCGTACGCTGGAAAATAGCACACGCCTATGAGACCCCAAAGGGTAGTCGAATATATTAATATAGTCCTCCATGTGTATTGATGGTCATGAATTTCCTGCAGCCTTCTTCCAACATTACCTGCTGGTAGGTGTGGCTCACGTTGAGTTTTGAATATGTGATGCCCCCTGCTAATTTCAAATATAATTCGTCAATCCTCGGTATCGAGTGTCTATCAAGTTTGGACACTCTGTTTACAGTTAACTTATAGCCACTGCATAAGCGAACACTTTGGTCTGGCTTCAGTACAGGTACTATAGGTGCCGCCCACTCAGAAAATTGCACCAGTTGTAAGATACCCAACATTTCCATCCTGTTTATCTTGGTCTCGACCTTGTCCCGTAGAGCATAAGGGACCGAGGGTTGTGTTAGTGTCTATGTGGATTTGGGCTTGTAGCCCACGATTCCTTCCTAACTCATCACTGAAAATGGAAGCGTACTTTTGTAACAATTCCTGTAAGTTTCTCGTTCTGATTGGAAAAATCTCAGTCCATTGTAATTTAATCTTTTTGAGCCAATTGTGACCAATTAAACTGGGGTCTGCCCCAGCTATTACAAGGGGTAAATTTACAGACTGATTCCCATACTGCACCAGGGCTTGACATATTCCTTTTACTCTTATTTCTTCGCCAATATGTTTTCAATTTAGTGTCCGATTCTTACAAACTTAAAGGATGGACTCCTTTATTCAAGTGTCTGAATGTATGTTGTCCTATGACAGACATTGATGCCATAGCATCAACCTCCATCTTGATGGGGTGTCCATCAGCTCTAATGACTATCTGGATTGGCTCAGTTCTACCCACTTTCAGGTTGTATAATAAATAGATGTCAGATTCTGCTTCCTCTGGTTCTTCAACAAGTCAGATGTTGCGATATTTACCTTTGTTTTTAAAATGCTGTCTCAGCCTATCTTGACAGTGTCACATGATGTTGTGGTGGCAGAAAATACGTTCGATATTTCTGAACTGTTGATTGCCTGCAGGCTGCCTGGATGCATTTCTCTCATTAATGTTGTGGGTTTTCATTGTAGTACTGCTGTTCTTCAATGGTCTGTACATAGTGGGTGTTCCCCGCATTTCTGCGGATTCCGACGTTTTTGCGTCTTTTGTTACCGGCCCTTCCCACCCTACAAGATGGACGGCGACATTTTGTGCATCTTTTATTGCCTCTGAGTTTCTAACAGCGCTCTCCATGGCTGTTGCTAATTCTAATGCCTTATTGAAATCTAGATTATTTTGAGATGCAATCGCTTTTGAGTAGCGTCGTCCCCGATTCCACATATCAATCAGTCTCTCAACATGTCATTAATTGAAGTTCCAAACTCTCAATATTCCATTAATTCCTTTAAAGCAGCTACAGAGCCAGCAATTGTCTCCCCTGGAAGCCTATTCCTCGAATTGAATTTAAAATGTTGCATAGTGACTGAGGGCTTTGGCTTCAGGTGGTCTTTTTTACAATGTTTATTAACTCGTCAAAAGTCTTGGTATCGGTGGTGTTAGGTGACTTAAGGCTGCGAATCAGCCTATACGTTTTGCTCCCGCATGTGGACAAAAGAATCGCCCTCTTCTTGTTCTTTCCTGTGATGTTGTTAGCAGTAACGAAGAACGTTAGGCGTTCGACGTAATGACAAAAGTCATCGGAAACGGGATCGAATGGTTCAAGATGCCCAAACTGCAGCATACTCGATGTCTAAGGATTCTGCACTTTCAAACAGCTTTCAAGGTAGTGGCAAAGTAACGTAGCTGGCTTACCGCAGCTTTCTTGATTGCCCTCGATTGATCCGGTTTATCCTCGTCGCCAGTTTTATGTTTTTGGTTATCAGGTTCACTTTGTCCAGCAAACACTAGCTGCGCCCTTGATATTAACACATTACTTGGTGCTTGAAACAATACAAGCAGAGAGACTGATTACCTGAACAAACACTGGTAGTTTATTGGAATTAAGAACAGAGCACTAACATCATGCAAAGAACAGCAAGGGGTGATGGTTGGATTCTCTCCAACAAGAGAGAATCCAACCATCGCCCTTGATGTTCAATGGCATTACCATCACTCAATCTCCCACTATCAACATCCTGGGGGTTACCATTGACCAGGAACTGAAGTGGACTAGCCAAATAAATACTGTAGCTACAAGAGCAGGTCAGAGGTTAGGAATTGTGTGACAAGTAACCCACCTCCTGACTCCTGAAAGCCTGTCCACCATCTACAAGGCACAAGTCAGGAGTGTGATGGAATACTCTGCACTTGCCTGGGTGAGTGCAGCTCCCACAACATTCAAGAAGCTTGACAGGTCCAAGACAAAGCAGCCTGCTTGATTGGCACCACATCCACAAACATTCACTCCATTCACCACCGACGCACAGTAGCAGCAGTGTGTACCATCTACAAGATGCACTGCAGGAATTTACCAAGGCTCCTTCGATAGCAGCTACCAAACCCATGACCAATGCCATCTAGAAGGGCAAGGGCAGCAGATAGGTGGGAACAGCACCACCTGGAAATTCCCCTCCAAGTCACTCGCCATCCTGACTTGGAAATATATTGCCATTCCTTCACTGTTGCTGCGTCAAAATCCTAGAACTCCCTTCCTAACAGCTCTGTGGGTGTACCTACACCACATGGACTGTAGTGGTTCAAGTAGGCAGCTCACCACCACCTTCTCAAGGGCAATTAGGGATGGGCAATAAATGTTGGCCCAGCCAGCGAAGCCCACATCCCGTGAATGAATAATGTAATGTAATGAATAGTGTAATTCTTTAATGAGCCAGCTCTAGACTTAAAGTTACCAAAGTAGCCCGCACTGTGTTGCAATTAGTCAATACAGTCGCATGGTCAATTAACTACATTCTCTTAAAGGTACATAGCACTCCACTTTACCACAGACTGACAATGAAGAATCACCCAAAAGGTATTAAGGACTCTGAGCAGGAAGGGAGGGAGGGGAAGGTTTGCAGGCCATGTGATGAAATCTCCCAGAATATATATCTGACCAGCAATGCTTCCAATAGAGCTTGAATTTACAATCTTCTTACTCAAGAGGTGAGAGTGCTACCCACTGAGTTTAGGCTGTTACAGAAGTCAACTAAAATGATAACTGCACAACACCTTTTTGGTCAAGGCTTTTGCAACATGTGTTGGATGCAATAATAAATTTAATCTCTTTTGCCCCGACAGCATGAATGAGTGCAATGTCATACAGCACCTACCTACACATGTCGATTCGCCACTCCAATCTCGGAGTGAAATTGATTTGGTGGAATACAGGCACTCATTATAGTGTTGGCCCATGCTCATTGGGAACAGGATTGAGGCAATCGCAAACGCAGACCCTCAACAGCAGCAGTGAGTGAGGACTTTGATCCCAGCTGGTTAGACTGCACTGGAAACCAGGGGCAGGATTCTTAGCCTCCAATGGGGCGGGCATGTAAGTTCACATTGCCAGCCGGAGTGTTGGCTCCATCCCACCCCCAGGCTACTCAATGGTGGCTCGGCTGCTGAGGGGACATTTTTTAATTTCACTTTTTAGGTTGGAGAAAGGGTTCCTCAAAATGGAGGGACCCTCTCCCTAACTTATCTGAAAAAACAGCCTGCTGCTTCTTCGGTGTTGGGAGGCACCGGGCTGGTCCTCCAGCTTAGTAAGCCCATCCGCCATCCTTAACTGTACTGCAAGCCTGCCATCTAGCCACTAATCGGCCAGTTCATTGTTCCCACAGTGCAGGCTTGATGCCAGGGCCTGGAGCCTGTGGGGAAAATCCTGCCCCTGGTCCCAGAGAGTGAAAGGCAACGGATGGGATTTCAACTTATGGTCTGGATGTAAAATAGCATTGTCGATTGGCCAACAGGTGTGCCATTGATTTTGAATGCATTATCTTTTTTTAAAAAAACTTTTCTTCCAATCCACTACCACCGCCTCAGTGAGCTTAATCACTAATATTTGGCTTCTATTGGTTGTCACATTGTCATAACATTGCAAAGCATCAGCCTGCCACGTCCTTTAGCTGCTGAAAATATACTTCAGTAGAGAAAGGAAATCACAACTGCACTTCAGACTGTCATTCTGCTCAGGATCCTCTTTTGAAACAGTTAAGAGATTGAAAGTCATTTCAATGGGATTTCCTTTTAACAAGAAGCAAGATCCAAGAAGAGGGGGTGGGGCAAGTCCAATTTAGTGCAAGCAGTAAAATAGATTATTGTATCTTTTTACAAGGGCTCCTGGGAGATTTTAAACTGCATGTCACTGCAATAAAAGTAAAAGTCACTGTTCGATTTAATTAAAGAAGACCATACTGTGCATTACAAATATAATGAGATGCAGGCTGTGAATGAAAATGCAGATCCAAGTTGTAATATATCAGATTAAAATATCAATGCTGGCCCAGCCTTTGAACAACCTTTAACCCTTTCAGGACTGCAGTTGGACACTCTATTCCAAATATAGCAAACTTGCCAAATCCCATTTGACAAATATATATATTTGGAGCTGTGCTTGCTCTCAGCTTTGTGTCCCAAGTTTCATGGCAGTTCTCTGATTGTTTGATGTTCTGACAGACTCACATTCTGAGAGATGAGAGCCCAACTCAATGACACTACATGTATCCAGATCATGTAAATTATGTCCCACTGCGCTCTGAACCTGCTTGTCATGACCTGATCCTGTCTCTACTCTCTTTCTCTTGTCTATCTTCTCCCACCACACTCCCCATAACCTATCTTTTGCCTCTTTCTTTCTCCTCCAGCACGCAGCTCTGGGCACACAATCACAGGAAGTATTGTATTGCTTTTGGGGAGAGCGTACATAAGGCAAGCAGCACAGATAATTCTATGATTCAGGAAATTAAGCTGTGAGGAAAATTAAGAAACGTTAGTTTATTACCTTTGGGAAGGATTAAACTTTGAAACGAACAAGTAGAAGTCTATAGTGTAAAAAGGGGATTTAGGCAATTTTTTGTTTGCACAATGTGTAATGCGTTTTGTGGAGCAGGCATCAGAGGATCATTAAACTGGAAGCTATAAATTGGTTTAAGGGGCAACTATTTTATGCATTTAAGAGAAAAGGTTCCAGGGTTATGACCAAACAGATACTGGTAGATGAGGTTGAAATTCAGGCAGAGATTGCTCCCAATCTGACTTCCTGGTCCCAATAATTCTGAATTCCAGAAGACTGTGTAGTTTATAAGAGGGAAGAAGGACTGAGGGTAAAATTCCCCCCACCCCTGAGCATCAGAACCCCATCCTCAGGGTCAAATGGTTGGGGGAGGAGCAGGTCAGGAGCCTGCAATGTAGGGGAAACATCCAGCTGTGACTTTCCCTGAATTGGGCAATTAATGCATAAGGATGGCAGGCTGGCTCTCAAAGCTAGGAGGCCTTCCAGTGCTGAAGCAGTAACGGGCTGCCTTTTCAGCTAATTGAGGAAACAGCCACCCCAAGATGGAGGCACCCCCTCCACAACTTTTTTAAATTAAAAAATAACCTCAGGTGCCAGGCTTCCCCTTCAGGGTGGCCTGTGGCTGTAGCTGAACCCAGACAGGCCAGGAGGGCACCTAAGCCTGCCTGGAGCACTGACCCTTTGCTGCCAGGCAGCTACATTAATGCCCCAGAGTCCTGGAGGCCAAGTGTAAAATTCCAGCCAACCTTGACAATAACCCTCAAAAGGCCTTTAAAGAGGTCAATCAGCTGTACTCGCCCCTTCCAGGCGGTACAGCCCTGCCATCTCTCTTCTTGGAACGTGGCCTGGGGATGGGCTGGAGCCGGGATACCAGCACGCTAGCTGGCAACACAAATTTAAGTGCCTGTCCATCTCCATGCTCTCCCCCATTGGGCCCTAAAGATTTTCAGTTTTGAGGCACTGGCAAAGAATGAGTTTGAGTAGGAAACTGCGATGAGTCTCTATTTCAATACCGAGGAAGACTCTGTCGGGTGAAATTTGGGAGGAACAAGGGAAGAAAGTTCTGAGCATCAGTGGGAACAATATTGCCAGGTAGCGGAAGGTTACTGGAATGAGGAGTTGGAGGTTAGAGCTATCATAACAATCTGTCCTCTCACATCAAGGCCAGGGGAATGGGGTTAGAGAGCTTCCCAGCTATGAGAGCATTATTCAAGTATTGAAAGAATTTCAGCTTTAAAGACAGACCTGTCAAGTGTCACTTATTTTGGCTTAAAAGCTGTAACTTATTTTGATACATCTCAGGTTTGAGAAATAAACTCAGCTCCAGATGGTAGTTTCATATGTTTAAACAAGCAATTTTTCAGTTTAGCCTTTCTTAATGACAACAGTCTCTCCTCTATCAATTCCTTGATGATCACATTGATAGAAGATTAAGAATTGTTGAGCATAAAAGTGTTTGAAGGCAATTTTAAAAACCCAATTGAGATCCTGTACCAGTGCTTTATTTGACAAACAAATTGACTGTTATCTCCCTTTGCCTTAATTTTTAAAAGGCCAGTTCACTAGATTAAGTGTTGCAAGCAATATTGAACACTTGCTGTTCAAACATCAAAGCTAGCAGACAAGATGGCTTCCTAAACTCAAATGGTGTCAACACATGGTTATCAGGGTTTTCTGATGTCAGAAAATTTCAGAACTCGTTCCCAAATCAAAATTCCAACACCACAGGGTTAGGCATCAGATCCGTGTAAAAGGTCTTAGAATTATAGAATGGAGGCCATTCAGCCCATCATGCCTGAACTGGTAAGAGCAACTCACCTGGCCCCACGCCCTACCTCTTCCCTGTAGCCCTTAATTATTTTTCTATTCAAATAATTATCCTTTTGAAATTCTCTTTCGAAGACCTCAATTGAATCATCCTCCACCACACTCTCAGACAGTGCATATTCCAGATCCTAACCAATCACTGCGTAATCCTCATGATCAATTTTAATAACTTGACTGAGAAATAGTGCTTCCTGCTAAAATATTTAACATCAAGATTTTCTTTGGTCTGCTCCAAATGTCCCCACATTCTTTATACCTTGCTCCAAGAATCACCTGCAGTCGAGCTGCTACTGTGAAGGCCTCTCTGTAACAGTTGCTAGGAGAAGAGTAAGAAATTTTTTGTCCACCATCACCCTCCCTCTGCTGCCCTTCCACCCCCACCCACCCACTTCCACTCACCCACCATATTGGAAAACACCTGGGTTCTGCTCACAGCACAGCTGACTTTGTGCTGGACTAGGCAGCTTGTCTTATTATTAAATATTAGGCAGATCCAGTAGAATACATTTTTATGAGTTGCACCAGTTCTAAATGGCCTCAGCTGCACAGAAACTGCTGCTACATTATGACAATCCTCTGGTGAAGATAGTTCAACACATCTATTTATTCCAAAATCCCTACCGCACCCCCCACCCCCCGCCCCGCCTTGTCAGGGTAATATGCAGATGTTGCCAAATGTCACTAAATAGTTCCATGCAGCCTGCGGAAGGCCTCTTGCTCTGAGCGACCCCTCATCCTTACAGATGCTGTCGGCCTGAAACCCAGGATATTGTACCTTTCCGACAACATTATTCCCATCCAGCACAGTAGCTAGCACTGTGTCATCACAAGCTAAGGGAGGAATGGGTTTTCCAAATCTCCCACTTCCACCGACCACTAACACTGCTCTCATTAATACAGTGATAGAATATGACTCTCTCCAACCATCAAATCCAGAATAAAGAGCATCTGGCTTGTGTCACCAACTCTGCAGAATACATTTCTATGATATCTGGGGGTCTGGTGAGACTGTCAGCCCTGCAGTCTGACAGCTGCAGCACCCTCCTCCCTCCCACCACCCCTGCCTCGGGAAACACTTTTGACTCTGTCACAGTTAATGGTTGAGCTGTTAAATCCTGTGCATACTAACTATCTCCTGAACAGACAGATAACGTCAACTGCTTCCAGTCAAAGGTGAAAGATGGGGGTGGGGGGAGTGGAGCGACTTGACAACGAATTGATCTCTGAGGTGAAACTCTGATTGGGTCCTTCACTTGGAATTTTACTGGATCTAAAACATTTGGCAGGAACCAGGCCCCATGCAGCGTTTCCTCTGTGTGCGTGCTTTCAATCTATTTATGTTATTGCATAAATACTTGGCACATGATGTAACGATAAATAGCTACCCTATTCCATTGTCAATTAAACTATGGCTTGAACCCTGCTTCTGTCTAATCTTTCCCATCAATTCCCTCCTCTCCAAAGGACAACTGTTCCTAGAATGTGTTTCTACTGGCAGCATTTGTGCTCTAAGGCTTCGCCCAGGTGGCTATTTGAACCCAGACCTGTGAGCCTACAGGCTATTCAACCGAGTATCAGCCCAATCTGTCCTCACCCAAGGTCCACACACACACACACACAGTTCCCAACAGGAGTCCCGGAGCACTCATCATCACGAACCCAGCCTGAAATTTTTCCTTCCCTTGATGAACTCCTGCCAATTGAGATCAGTTAATTGAGCATAGAACACAAATCAGGCATCAAGTCCCATACCCTCTGGTTAGCAATCACCTTATCTACCAGGTGTTTGGGTAGCATGGCCCTAAATTTCCCCATCTTGTCATCTGATTGAAAAGCGTTGTGGTTATCTTTTGTTCTTGAATTTGTATTTGCTCATGTTTTTAACTTTAAAAACGCTGGGGATTAAATTACACCAATTCACGGCTACTTTTTGGGGTTTTTTTTAGGTGTTAGCAGCCTCTTAAGACATCAGAATGGTGGGCAGGAAGCACATGCACAATTCTGGCTCGAAGTGCATTGCCTGCCATTTTGAAAAAGGACAACGAGAGACTTGCTTTATCCAGACTTGAAGAAGCCAATAGGCCCTTTGCCTTGATTGTGGCCTTGGCAGCCCACCTGATCACCTCCAACCCCTGAGATCCGACCTGACCACCCAATAGCTACATGGACTCCTACCACAGTGTCATCTACATTATGGTGACCTCCAAGGCCCAAATTCCAGGACTCCCTGGACTTCACCATTTGTGTGCAGAGCCATGCCCAAATTTGGCCACCCCATCACCCCCAGTGAGGAATTTATAGTAGTCCAGGATTTATCCAAGGATATTTCTTCCTGCCTACTTTCCAAACATCCTGGGAGGATGGAACTACATACTCCGATTGGTGAATGTCTCCTGCTGTTCCATCACTGGCAGTCTTGCCTTGGCCAGTTTTTCCTGCACATCACCTCACTCCCATTTACCTTCTCAAAATGGATTCTTTTCCTGCCAGTCTGCAGTTGCACAGTGACTTGTCAGTGGAACCTGGTTAATAAATTCAGGTGATAATCAACTTCTGCCATTTTGCCCACTGGCATTGGCCTTTCATGGAACCCAGAAGCTCCAGACACAATCTATCATGCTGCTCCTACCTCACCGTCGTGAGAAATGGGATGGTGAATAAGCAAAGCCAGACCATACGATAAAAAGAACAGATATCCCAGGAATCCCTGTAATGGGGCTGTTACACACCTCACTCACTCAACTCACCCGTGTTGCCCCTCTTCTTTAGCAATAGCTCTGATTTTCTAAGCTCAGCCCAGTGGAAATACATTACCGGCTCCAGGAAATAAAACCTATCAGCAGGCATTTTCTTTGGTTAATAAATTATCAATTCTAATTCACGAGCACGACACGAAAGACAGCAAATCTTCGGTGCTAAAGAAATGAATGCAATTTCAGGTGTCAGAGATCCCAAGAATCTGGCCTTAATTTTGAAAGACTGGAGTCTTGTTACATAATAGCCTCCCGTTTACATTTGTTTTTAATGTTTGTTAAATAAGATCGGAACAAACAAAATTATCATCTTGTTAAGTTGCACGGTGAGGATTCTGAGTGCTGAGCCTACAGCTTAATTCTCATTATTTTAAAGAGCTCCCATTCTGGGCTGGCATCCGAGCGTCCTGAGGAGGCACATTAAACAATTCTTCCAACTGCTAACCTGTCCTTTGGCCTTTTATCAGAGCCCCGTCTGGGTCCAACTGGCTCATTAGGAGGGCTAATCTATTCTGTAATGACTTTAATCCAGTTAGTGAGGGAAAATGGGTAAATGGCATCTGAGCTGTGTAAGGCAGTTGATCTGGTGTCATTAGTGTCCCACGGGAGCTACTTTCTGAGCCAGGCCTTCATTAGCAGGCAAGCTCCTGTAGTCTTGCCCTTGTTCCCAGTAAACCAGGACTCCTGAAGATGACGAATGATTGAAACGTGTCTCTGCACTTGTAAATGCTCTGGTTTCTGAAATCCATGTCTTCTCACTTGTTAAATATCTAGGCATTAAATATTGAAGCAAGCATTGCACACAGCCATAGTGCCTTCAAAGCAAACGGCTGCTCTGTAAGATAAAAACAAAAAAACTGCGGATGCTGGAAATCCAAAACAAAAACAGAATTACCTGGAAAAACTCAGCAGGTCTGGCAGCATCGGCGGAGAAGAAAAGAGTTGATGTTTCAAGTCCTCATGACCCTTCGACAGAACTTGAGTTCGAGTCCAAGAAAGAGTTGAAATATAAGCTGGTTTAAGGTGTGTGCGTGGAGGGCGGAGAGATAGAGAGAGAGAGAGAGGTGGAAGGGGGTGGGGGGGGTGTGGTTGTAGGGACAAACAAGCAGTGATAGAAGCAAATCATCAAAAGATGTCAACGACAATAGTACAATAGAACACATAGGTGTTAAAGTTAAAGTTGGTGATATTATCTAAACGAATGTGCTAATTAAGAATGGATGGTAGGGCACTCAAGGTATAGCTCTAGTGGGGGGGTTTTTTTATATAATGGAAATAGGTGGGAAAAGGAAAATCTTTATAATTTATTGGAAAAAAAAGGAAGGGGGAAACAGAAAGGGGGTGGGGATGGGGGAGGGAGCTCACGACCTAAAGTTGTTGAATTCAATATTCAGTCCAGAAGGCTGTAAAGTCCCTAGTCGGAAGATGAGGTGTTGTTCCTCCAGTTTGCGTTGGGCTTCACTGGAACAATGCAGCAAGCCAAGGACAGACATGTGGGCAAGAGAGCAGGGTGGAGTGTTAAAATGGCAAGCGACAGGGAGGTTTGGGTCATTCTTGCGGACAGACCGCAGGTGTTCTGCAAAGCAGTCGCCCAGTTTACTTTTGGTCTCTCCAATGTAGAGGAGACCACATTGGGAGCAACGAATGCAGTAGACTAAGTTGGGGGAAATGCAAGTGAAATGCTGCTTCACTTGAAAGGAGTGTTTGGGTCCTTGGACGGTGAGGAGAGAGGAAGTGAAGGGGCAGGTGTTGCATCTTTTGCGTGGGCATGCTCCAACAACTCATCGACACCAACACCCATCTAGGACCCTCCACCCCTGCCTGTCCTTCCGTCCCCACCCTTTCTTCCAATCCCAACCCCAGCCATGTATTCACTATACCCCCTGACCTTCCCCTCTCCGATGCTGAACGTTCAGTGCTCAGCAAAGGACTTAGTTTCATACCCTTACGCCCTCACCTCAATGAATTTCGGGCTCGGCATGATACTGAACTCTTCTTCCGCCGTCTTCGTCTCCGGGCTCACTTCTTTGGGCAGGAGTCCTCTCCCAGTTCAACGGATCCTTTTATGCATCTCCAATATTCTCCCTCCACCTGGATCCCTCCCTCGGGATTCTTACCTTCTCTCGATCTTTTCATTGAGAACTGTCGGCGCGACATTAGTCGTCTCAATTTCTCTGCTCCTCTCACCCATTCTAACCTGTCTCTCTCTGAACTTACTGCACTCCATTCTCTCAGGTCCAACCCTGACATTGTCATCAAACCCGCTGACAAGGGTGGTGCTGTTGTTGTCTGGCGCACTGACCTCTACCTCGCGGAGGCTGAGCGTCAACTCGCAGACACTTCCTCCTACCTCTCCCTGGACCATGACCCCACCACTGAACATCAAGCCATTGTTTCCAGGACTGTCACTGACCTCATCTCCTCTGGGGATCTCCCTCCCACAGCTTCCAACCTGATAGTCGCCCAACCTCGGATGGCCCGCTTCTATCTCCTACCCAAAATCCACAAACAGAACTGCCCCGGTAGACCGATCGTCTCAGCTTGCTCCTGCCCCACAGAACTCATTTCTCGTTATCTTGACTCCCTTCTCTCTCCCCTTGTCCAGTCCCTTCCCACCTACATCCATGATTCCTCTGACACCTTACGTCACATCAACAATTTCCAGTTCCCTGGCCCCAACCGCTTCCTCTTCACCATGGACGTCCAATCCCTCTACACCTCCATCCCCCACCAGGATGGTCTGAGGGCCCTTAGCTTCTTCCTCGAACAGAGGCCCGATCAATCCCCATCCACCACTACTCTCCTCCGTCTGGCTGAACTTGTTCTCATGCTGAACAATTTCTCCTTCAACTCCTCTCACTTCCTCCAAATAAAAGGTGTGGCTATGGGTACCCGCATGGGCCCCAGCTATGCCTGTCTCTTTATCGGGTATGTGGAACATTCCTTGTTGCAGTCCTACTCCGGCCCCCTTCCACAACTCTTTCTCCGGTACATCAATGATTACTTCGGTGCCGCTTCATGCTCTCGTCGGGACTTGGAAAAATTTATTAATTTTGCTTCCAATCTCCACCCCTCCATCATTTTCACGTGGTCCATCTCTGACACTTCCCTTCCCTTCCTTGACCTCTCTGTCTCAATCTCTGGTGATAGACTGTCCACCAATATCCATTACAAACCCACCAACTCCCACAGCTATCTCGACTACAGCTCCTCACACCCCGCTTCCTGTAAGGACTCCATCCCATTCTCTCAGTTCCTTCGCCTCCGTCGCATCTGTTCCGATGATGCTACCTACAAAAACAGTTCATCTGACACGTCCTCCTTCTTCCTTAACCGAGGTTTTCCACCCATGGTCGTTGACAGGGCCCTCAACCGTGTCCGGCCCATCTCCCGCGCATCCGCCCTCACGCCTTCTCCTCCCTCCCAGAAACATGATAGGGTCCCCCTTGTCCTCACTTATCACCCCACCAGCCTCCGCATTCAAAGGATCATCCTCCGCCATTTCCGCCAACTCCAGCATGATGCCACCACCAAACACATCTTCCCTTCACCCCCCTTATCGGCATTCCGTAGGGATCGCTCCCTCCCGGACACCCTGGTCCACTCCTCCATCACCCCCTACTCCTCAACCCCCTCCTATGGCACCACCCCATGCCCACGCAAAAGATGCAACACCTGCCCCTTCACTTCCTCTCTCCTCACCGTCCAAGGACCCAAACACTCTTTTCAAGTGAAGCAGCATTTCACTTGCATTTCCCCCAACTTAGTCTACTGCATTCGTTGCTCCCAATGTGGTCTCCTCTACATTGGAGAGACCAAACGTAAACTGGGCGACTGCTTTGCAGAACACCTGCGGTCTGTCTGCAAGAATGACCCAAACCTCCCTGTCGCTTGCCATTTTAACACTCCACCCTGCTCTCTTGCCCACATGTCTGTCCTTGGCTTGCTGCATTGTTCCAGTGAAGCCCAACGCAAACTGGAGGAACAACACCTCATCTTCCGACTAGGGACTTTACAGCCTTCTGGACTGAATATTGAATTCAACATCTTTAGGTCGTGAGCTCCCTCCCCCATCCCCACCCCATTTCTGTTTCCCCCTTCCTTTTTTTTCCAATAAATTATAAAGATTTTCCTTTTCCCACCTATTTCCATTATATAAAAAAAAAACCCCACTAGAGCTATACCTTGAGTGCTCTACCATCCATTCTTAATTAGCACATTCGTTTAGATAATATCACCAACTTTAACTTTAACACCTATGTGTTCTATTGCACTATTGTCGTTGACATCTTTTGATGATTTGCTTCTATCACTGCTTGTTTGTCCCTACAACCACACCCCACCCCCCCCTCCACCTCTCTCTCTCTCTCTATCTCTCCGCCCCCCACACACACACCTTAAACCAGCTTATATTTCAACTCTTTCTTGGACTCGAACTCAAGTTCTGTCGAAGGGTCATGAGGACTCGAAACGTCAACTCTTTTCTTCTCCGCCGATGCTGCCAGACCTGCTGAGTTTTTCCAGGTAATTCTGTTTTTGTTTTGGCTGCTCTGTAAGAGCTGCTGCACACCCCCCACCCCAACCCCACCGCCCCGTCTCCTTCCTCAGACTGTATATAACATGATGATTGGTATACGGAGTAAATATCTGGTTGGCTACAACACATTATATCAAACCTATCTGTTTCGATTCATTACTTAGGAGCAGTTGCCTTAAGGAGAGTGCAGTTTAACAGCATATTACAGTGAATTTATGCCCCTAACCCATGTGGAGCAACACTACAGGACATTCCCTACTGCTGTACAGTATGAAACATGTACTGTATGTGCAATTTGCATAAACCAAAATTGAAAGGTAGGTTAACCGTGCACAGGCAAAGTGGAGGAAAGTAGACCAATATGAATTAAATCACCATGAGACATCAAGTTTGATTATGCAAACAAGCACACTCGAAGTGAATTCAGGTAGGGAGGTCAGCACACCGTCCCAAATTTATATCCATTAGCTTTGGGTGGAAATATGTGCTGGATTGTTCCCAATATGCTTCTCTGTTGCACAAAACCCTCCATTAACTCAGGACAGACAGCATGTAGCGTACAATTACTAATAAATCAAGTCACTTGTTATATATGTAAACCTGGAGTAGAATATGGAATATGATATATATAGCATTGTTTATTATATTGCCATGAAAACAGAAAGTGCCGGAAAAACTCAGCAAGTCTGACAGCATCTGTGGAGAGAGGAACAGAGTTGACATTTCGATTACATATGACTCAGACCCGCTGAGTTTTTCCAGCATTATCTGTTTTTGTTTCAAATTTCCAGCATTTGCAGTATTTTGCTTTATTATATTGCCCATTGATTGGTATAATTTCTAAAACAGTAAGTAAACAGTATAAATTATTCTACTAATTTCAAAAGACACAAATGGGTTATTCAAGTGTGTTATTTGCATAATATGTTCAGGTATGGTAAAACAGGCATGGTAATATGGAGCTAAATCCTTGGAAATTGGCTAGAGCTTTGGCCTTTCTCAAACATTCCCAATTTCTGTGGCCTGTCTTCATAGCTGGAAGCCTTATCTCAGATATTCTTGAATGTGAGATCAAGAGAATCCCAAATCATGCTGAATTAACTGACCTCAATTATGTAAATACCAAGCATTCAGTGTTTCTTGCAGATCACCAGATTTTTTTTTTAAGCCCAGTCAATATAATCAGTATTTGATCATAAGATCCTACACCTTAATTCCATTCCAGCTCAGGTCTGATACTAATGGACTTGCGGTCTCTCAAGGTAGTAATGGAAGCAGTTCCAGCTGCTGATATACACCTCGGGACCTTTAGTCAGAATACAAATCGCTTACATGAGGGGGCTCTGAAGACAGTGAGGCTCAGCCTGTAAGCAGCACCACAGGGGTAGGAGCCGGTCTAAGAGGAGTGAGAAGCTGGGGAATGGAAATAGATAGCAATGGAGACAGGAGGAATGGGGTGAAAATGGTGACGAGAAGGAAAGGGGAAGAAGTATGGACCGGCAGAAGAGATGATGAAAACAACACTTTGGAATAGGGGAAGAGAAAGATGCCAGCGTAAACTGGGTACGAGGAAGGAGAGTGGCTTGGTGAATACTGAGTGAGGGAAAGAGGATGGCAGCTTATAGTGGATGAGCGGAAGGGGGAAAAATGCCAGCATGAACCAGGGAAAGGGGGAAGTGTGTCAGTTTGAACTGAGGGCCGTGCAGAGAAAGAAAATTTGTTTTAACTGGGAGGTGGTTGTGGGGTGGGGCGGGGAGAGGAATCTCAGGAGGAGGGGTATTATCTTAAATTGGATAGAGTAAAGCAAAGTGTTAAATTTTGAGAGGGGAGATGGAGATGTGAGCTGGCCTGAACTGAAACAGTTGGAGGAAGAGAGAATCTCTGAGAAAGCGGAAGAGTTAAATGGGGAAAGGTGTCCCTGTAAACTGACTCTGGAGCAGGTAGAGTGCATTTGTGATGTGAGCCAGGGGATTGAATGTGAGCATGCAAATATTGCAGTAACGTGTTGATGGCTCAATCTATTGAAAATGCCAATATCAGCTTGTTTTCCCTTTTTTAAGGTTAAAAATCTATCAGTCATGAAGTGTAAAAATAATTATAATGACCAAGAATGCATTCCTTGTAATGTAACAATGAAAGATTTCTGAAGAAGGTATCTTCTCAAGGCCTCTAGAAATGCACAAATTTAGTTAAACCCTGTTTGGACATGACATGGTCTTTTAATCAAAGCTTTTCTGGAGTTGTGTGATTTTTGGCGGCCACATCAGCTTTTGCTGACAGCATACTCAGGCTTGGCTGTTGCACACCCCGCACCGAGGGTGAATGGCCTAAATAAATACACTCCTTCTCAAGACTTGCTCACAGAAGGTGGCCACTTGGGACATACAGTTACATACAGGCCACCACAGTATGAGCCTGTGCCTTTGAATGAGGAATGGAGAAAATCAAAGAAAACTAGCGGGAAATAAAGAGAATAACAGTGACTGGAATGTAATCGATTTTCTGTTGGGAGAGAGGGAGAAGAGAGGGGCACAGATGGTCATCCAAACTTTTCCTTCTTGTAATCACTATTTTCTGCAGAAATTTATAATACTGAATTTAATTACATCATTGCACTTTCTTCAAAGGACACGTTACCATGATGATTCTGTCCAAGTATGCATCCTAGCAAGGTAAAAATCGTTTTAAATTAAAGATTAGTACGATTTTGTTTAAGCTAAAAAAAGAATTGCTCCTCTTTTCTTTCCCCTCCATCTCTGAGAATCATACACTAGAAAAGCAAATACTAGCTGCCTCTCCTCAGGATGTCAGTCATGCTGGCAGAAAGGCACTCGTAATACAATGAATGAGGCTGAGTGACAATCTGTCATATTGCAAACTTAATCTCTTAAGAAAATAAATCTACTGTCTAGTGTCATACTCAACACATTGCAAAACAGGCACGAGGCTAAACCCCTCTAGTACCAAGCAGGCGTAACCCCTCCAGTACCAAGCGGGAGTAACCCCTCCAGTACCAAGGCGGGAGTAAGCCCTCCAGTACCAAAGCAGGAGTAACCCCTCCAGTACCAAGGCGGGAGTAACTCCTCCAGTACCAAGTGGGACTAAGCCCCTTCAGCACTATGTGAGGTTAACCCCTTCAATATCGCATGGGACTAAATCTCTTCTGTACCAAGAGTTAACACCTTCATTGTCAAGGGGATCAACCCTCTTCAATACCAATTTCTTCAAATCTTCTTTTGTGGAAAAATTGCCAAAATAATTCTGAAGTATGGTAGAATCACCTTCCCAAAGTCACTGATCATCTAGGAAGCAGAAACTGGGTTGACATAAGCTCTGACAGGATCTCTGCACTCCCCAAATTCTAGACTCTTATACATCCACCAATTCCTGTGCCCCAATCTTGGTGGCTGCTGTGCCTTCAGCTGACTAGGCCCTAAGCTCTGGAATTCTCTCCCGAAATCTCTCCATCTCTCTCTCCTCTTAAAAATGCTCTTGAAAACCCACCTTTTTGGCCAAGGTTCCCCCCCGATATCTCTTTTTAAATGTTGTTTGATAGTGCTCCGGTAAAGTATGTTGGGACATTTTACTATGCTCGGGGGCTATATAAATGCAACTTGTTCTTGCCCTCACTGCAATTACTGACAGTGATTGACACGTAAGACTGACAGCACCAGCTCATTGGGTTGAACCATCGTATCTTCCTCCCCCCATTCAATATAAACATTCAGCAGGCCTCCATTTTCAATGATCTTGTGTCATCCACGAGAAATAACAGCACCGATGGTAGTAGTTGCCAGTGGTAACCATGCTGCTTCAATGTGGCAGAAAAAACAGAGTCAAGTGAGAGAGATAATGAGATCTGATCTCTGGGGAAAGTGCAGTACAATCTCCTGTTAGTGTTCATTTGTCTCCTCTCACAGGGGCAGCTGCTTGCTGGCTACGAGCAGAATGAGGAAGGCAATTGAACTGTGTACAACTTGGGAGATCAGCGGGATTTGGACCACCGCTGATTTAACCTATTTCATTGCACGCTCTGTGATGAATTACACTGCAACAGCCCTCCATGCATCCTTAGGGCACTAATGTTGGAAAATATTAGTTACAGATTAACGCTCAGAGGGGTGGCTTTGTGCCATAGCACTTTGAGTCAGCAATAGTGTAATCCTTTTGGTATAACAACCTCACGCTTGTTTATCAGGCTAACAATAGACTATCATTTTTAGTATTTCTGCTTGGGACTGGATTCTGTTGAGGGAATATAATGTGGTACAGTGTTTACTTGCCCTCTCCACCTCCCAGCTTTCATCAGAAAATTAATTTCCACAAAGAAACTTCCCACAAAATCCATCTCTGCACTGAGATTCCAGTGCACTGCCTCGCCAGTGTATCCATTCCAGTCCACTGCCTCGCCAGTGTATCCATTCCAGTCCACTGCCTCACCAGTGAATCCATTCCAGTCCACTGCCTCGCCAGTGAATCCATTCCAGTCCACTGCCTCGCCACTGAATCCATTCCAGTCCACTGCCTCGCCAGTGAATCCATTCCAGGACATCATCTCCTCCTCCCTAAACTTTTCCCTCAGTGCCATAAACTTACCCCTTCCCACTGGAAATAAAGTAAATCTAACCATAGGTCAAGAGAGTTTGCCAAAGGTGGTAGAGTAAGGGTCAGGATTACTTTGTGACACTAATTTCAGTTAGGTCAGTTTCTCTGCTTGCCCTGTATAATTTAACGCATGGCACTTTCCAGACACACAACCTCTACCATCTAGAAAGATAAGGGCAAGAAGTGCTAGGAACATCATTCAGGTTCACACACAATCACTGCTCCTTTGTTGCATCTGGGTCAAAATCCAATAATTCCTTACCTAACAGCACTGTGGGAAGACCTTCGCCACATGGATTGTAAAGGTTAGAGAAGAAGCCCACAATCTCAATTAAGGGCAACTAAGGATGGAGTGTTAATGTTGGAATCCTGCTGCAATGGAGTGCATGCTTTAAGTTTGTAACTAAGAACAACTGCCACCAACTGGGGAAAGATTGGGGAATTATTACAAGTGTATAAAAACCAGTTCAGACTGGGTGTTGGGGGTAACAAGAGGAATCTGTGCCATTACTCTGCAGTGTCAGAAATTAACCTGGATTAAGGAAAAGACTGGCTTCAATGTATGAACAGTGAAATTGACATGGGGCAACAAATGCCAGCCTTGCTGGTGACAGCCAAATGCAGTGTTTGAAATTTGGAAAATGGATCTCTAGCTTTTATACCATACAACTTTTTAAAAGGAAAAACTTTTCTTTTTAAATTATCATACTTATTGAGCGAATGCCTCTAGTTCTATAGAACTTTGAATCTTACTCCAAGTATTGTGTGTATTGCTTGATCTTTGACAATGCAACCAGAAAGCTCATTCCTCTGAGTACTGACATAAGCCTAACACTACATCTTACTAGCAAACCTAGAGCCTACAATCTATCCCTTGTTAATAAACCTAGGAGACTCCCCAGGAGCAGTGGAAGATTTCTTCCACCAGTATCCGTTTGAGTCTTTGGCCTATACCTTATTCGAAGATCTGGGCACTTTCTTTGTTAGTCTGCAGCCACTGAACATTGCCTGAAGATCATCAGTGAAGCTCCCACTTAACCAGGGGTTCATGATTCACCAACATGTTTGGATGGTTGTCAATGCCAAATAAACAATAACTTAGTTAAAAGCTGGGAGAAAAGTTTCTTGGACTATTAACCAAAGAAACAAATACATCTCAATGTTTGACCAATGCACCCACATAGGCCAGTGCTTCATCAGGCCATCCATATGAGGGGAATAGATAGAATGGACAGGATAAAATTTTTTCCCTTGGTGGAGAATTCTAGAACCAGGGGACATAGATTCAAGATAAGTGGCAGAGGGTGTGGGGGGGACATGAGGAAGAACTTTTTTACACAGAGGGTAGTGGGTATCTGGAATTCGCTGCCCAAGTTGGTGGTAGAGGCAGAAACTCTAAACTCTTTTAGAAAGTAGCTGGATCTGCACCTTAAGTGCTGTAAGCTACAGGGCTATGGGCTGGGTGCAGGAAGGTGGGATTAGAAAGGGCACCTGGGTGTCCTCGGGCCGGCATGGACAAGATGGGCTGAATGGCTTCCTTCTGTGCTGTAAGTTTTCTATGGTTCTATGATAGTCTGTGAAGAATGAAGAACAACAACCTACATTTATGTAGCACCTTCAACATCAAAGAATCTCTCACTCTAACACTGCTCCCCAACTGAAATCAATTGCCTCAGCAGACTGGTGATTGAATCTGGAATTTCCCTGCTCTGCCAGCCTTAAAACATGAGCCGTTGTGGGAATCAATATATGTCTAATTTACAAATATTTGTTATGAAAATGCTATTAAAAAGAAACACCAGAATCTTATAAAATCTTAGTTGGCATTCTATGTAATACTCTAGTATCTGTTTAAGCTACTAAAGTTGCACAATACAAACTCTGCATTTGGAAGCCAAGGTAAACAATGAATGTGGAAAACTAATTTCAATTCTGAACAGCTGTGGATGATAATCCTGTAACAAGCAAGAGCTGTGCAAAGGACTCCCTGGTTATCAAGAATGCTTCCATCAGAGTGTTAGTCCGTGACCACAACTTCATCATAGATTCTTCCACAGCTGAAGCCAAACATCTAAATAAAATGGCAAACTAATGGAGCAAAGAGGGGAAACACAGTGAGGTTCATACTGTAAGCACTGAACAGGAGAAAGCCATTCAGCACATCAGGCCCATTGTTTCCATGATCTGAGCTACCTTAAGTCTCTGATCAGTCCATCCAGGGGTAGTGGGGGACATTCTGCATCTTTGTCCCAGCCACACCCTCTTGAAATAGGCCTTTAAGAGATAACAGCATGCCATCACTAGAGAGGAAGTGTGCCATGTGGTCCAGCCTCAGTTTCACCTTGGCCTGTGGCAGAACACAGCATACACAGACTCACTGCTGAGGTCTTCAAGCTTTCTATTCATATGTATCTGTTGTCACGTGCCAAGTTTTAATCAATGAACCCACACGAGTTTACACATACCCTTATGAGCGATTGGTGCCTTTATATCATTCTAAAATCACGACACACTATTGAATTCCTAAAAATAATTTTGGTCTCTACTCTAAATCTGGAATTTAAGTCTTTGGAAAAAAATTAGCTCAGATTTGAATCCTTTCTCTCCTCTTAATTAGTTCTGAATGTAGCCTTATAAAAACATAATTTGTGCTTTCCAAATTTTTGTTCTCATCTTGGTAGGATATTGTTTTGTCGAAAATTCATGTTTTTAAAAAAATCAGTGTTATTTTACTTCTTACATGGCTCCAAGAAATGTTGAGAAATAAGAAATTGGGACTTGAATGACAATTGAGACTTCATTTGTGCAAATCAATTTTCAAAATTCGTTCGATCCAGATGTGAGCCATTGATCACTGTCATCTTAGCCTTAGAAATAATTTTTGTTACTATTCAGTTTACTTCCCAACTTTTTTTTGTTCTCACTGCAGAAAGCTGAGACCAATCCCTATAGAGCTATGAGGTAGTACGTAAATATTATGCAAGATTCCAACAATAACAGGTACTTTTTAATTAATGAGCTCAAACAGCTTGCATTTATGTAACGCCTTTAACATAGCATAATGCCCCAGGCATCTCACAGAAGTGTAATCAGACAAAAATTGACAACAGTCCAAAGAAGGGGATAGCAGGACAAGTGACCAAATGTTTGCTCAAAAGCAAATGAGTGCTTCCATGGAAGAGAGAGACAGATAGGGAGGCAGTGAGGCTTAAGGAGGAAGATTCAGCATTTAGGGCTTGTTTGGCTGAAGACACAGCTATCCATGGTGGGGCAAAGGAAGTTGGGAAATGCGCAAGAGACCAAAATTGAAAAGACTTGGAGGGACACAGAGTTTATTCATGATTGGGCTTATTTGCAGTAACACATGTTGAATGGCATAAATTGAGCAATTTGTAATGGTTCACAAGGTTAATTCAAACAAATCAGCCCAATAAAATCCTTCAAAAATTTCATCCAGAATTTGCTGATGGAATGCCTCTCTGAAACAAGCAGCAAACCTGTTTCTCACCAAAAATCAAATCCAATCTTTGTAAGAATTATTTACAGAGTCACACCCTACATGGTACATTCCAGGCTTTAGCTGGGTCCTTTACAAATGCCAATGTCACGACATCAGGGTGCAATGTACAGCTTTAACATATGCATATCTTGATTGTAATGTTCTTGTCCTGTCCACCGGACAGTGGTCGTGTTCCAGCAGAAAGTACATTTATGCAGCTTGAACCTTTCCAGTTTTATCTTGGTTATTTGAACTCTTCAATGGTTCATTGGTAGATCACTAGGTGTGCTACAATGATATTGCCCTTTGAAGGCAGGGACTTTGACTCACTCGCTTTTGGTTCCCTAGGAAAGGAGACCCATTGTGCACTTCTCTTGGACATGTGGCCATACACAAAACTGGAGTCTTGGCTTTAGCATGAAGTTATGCTGAGAAGTGAAGGGAAGCAAGAGAAAACAGCAGACTTCAAAATTTCTCCAAAGAGGCACTCCATGTATTTCATTCAGGCTGTCGTTCAAGGGAATCCACCATAAAAAAAAACAGCCTAAAACTCAGCTTTTGTTCTTGAATTTTAGATTAGATTATCATCAGCTGCTATTAGTTTCTATAAAGAGGGAGAGATAAAATGCAGAAACCACAAAGCAGATGGGAAAGCCCCATCTTATCTATTGGAAAAACTAAAATTGCTGCCAGGAGCAAAGAGAGAATGTGAAGCACTTGTTAGAGCCACCCCCAGGTGAGGGGGGGGGGCTGCTATAGTATCTGTAGCATTAATTTATTAGTGTCCCTCACATGCCGCTCGCAAGTCACATCTGCTTCTGTTGGAGTCAAAAAAGGCCTCGTAAAGCAAGGGGCAGATCAGATGTTACTGGTTAAGTGAATTCAAAAACTTGATGTTCTTCCCTGTGGACATTCAGTTTCATTCTGGCCACACCTTGAAATAAATCCTAAAATTCAAACTCAGCTGATTAAAAGCAATTCCAGGATAAGTCTTCATACAAAACAGTGCACTGTACCATTACAGAAAGTATCTTATCACATTTCAAAGCACTTAGAGTTACTTCTTCCAAAAGCAGTCACTGTTCTAATGTAGGCAACTGAAGCAATCAGTTTGCACACAGTACGATCCCACAAGCAGCAAATGACAACAATGCTCAGCTGTTGATCTGTTGTGGGAGGAATATTGATAGAACTCCTAATATGTCTTTTAGTGGTACCATGGGATCTTTTATATCCACCTGTACAGGCACTGGCTTAATGTCCCTTGCAAAGAACAGCATGGTACTTCACTGGAGTATCAGCCTAGATTGCATGCTGTAGTCTTACTGAGGTTTGAATCCACAACCATCTGACACAGAGGAGAGAATGCTAACATGTCACGGTGCTTTAACTGAGGGAGGTGGATACTTATTTGATAGTGAGGATATTATAGCATATGGAGAAAGGGGCAGGCATTTAACACTAAAAAGGAGGTAAAGGAGGAGAAAGTCCACTACAGCATACTCAACACATTGTATATCCAAAGACAGTGATTTGGGACCCATTCATTTTAATGGAAAGAAAATCATGAGCTGGAAGTGTGCTAGATCTCCAATCAAATGCTGCTTTAGCTAACATGATGGGCTGAATGGCCTATGTTTTTAAGATTTTCAGGGATAAGAATTAGGAGCAGGAAGCTTCTTCCAAAATTCAGAGCATTGCATTATAGAACATTGGATAGTCACTTTTGTGTATCTTTCATTTAAATCCAGCTCATATCATGTCTCCTTTATTTTGCCTGTTGAAAGCTTGTAGTTAAATTATCTCAGTCCTGTTCCAAGTAGAGATGTGTTCAATAGCCAAAAAGTTGCAGTGATTCTTCACTGAGCAAATGCACTCAGGAACTTTAGCAGAGTATTTGAGAAATAGAAAACTAAGGTGTGGCTATGAGAGTGGTTTCTTTTATTGAGATTGCCATTGGCATAACACAAGGAAATGTAATGAGGAGAACTTGTTTCCACTGAATGTTCAAATTTCAATATTATAACATTAACCAAGGCTGATCAGCACCAATCTTAACTCAGGCTTTAGATAATAGTTGTAAACCATTCAAGCTTCACATCTCTTCTTTGAACCCCTTCGATTAGATTCCAGTCTGTAAGTCACTCCCAGATATTCATTATTCTATATATAAACCATCTGAACACTGCAATTAGATTTCAGCCTGTAATTCACTCCCGGATATCCATTATTCTATATCTAAACCAGCTGAACCCCATGATTAGTTTCCAGCTTGTAACTGACTCCCAGATATCTATTATTCTTTATTGGCTGTGAAGTGCTTTGGGGCATCCTGAAGTCATGAACGGTGCTATCGATATATATATATAAAAATACATATATATAGATGTCCACACACAATATACAGATGGATAGATATAATGGCTATATATCATGCACATACTTACTCTGAATAAAGAGGGCCCACCATAAACAGATACGAAGCTTAGTTCGTGGAAACCACAAACTTATGAGCAAGAGGGTATTTTCACCCTGAAGATGATACCTGTGGCTTGTGGTCCCTTAACAGCATGATGAGGAATGAAGGATTTAGACACGAGTACATGATCTAATGAATGTTTTGACAGGGCTGAAGGCCTTTTCTCATTTCATACCTTGCAAATATTATTACCACTGAGGATCTATTGCACTGACTATATGCTGCAAAATATTGTGGTAAATACGGGGTTAAACCAAAGCAAATTTCAGAATTAGCATAGTCATTTATTCTTGTCCATTACTGCTGACATGTCATTCATTACACACTATAAATCCTGTGACAGCATGGAATGAACAATCCTTAAAAAGCCTTCACTTGATTTCAAAATGGTCCTTTCCTTTACCTCCCCTTTGACAGTCAATTTAATGCCTGACAGATTAATAAATGAAATGGGAACATGTCATAATTGAGCACAGTATTGCTCTTTCCAAAAGGAAGCTCTCAGGGAAAGTGGGGATACTTTCAATTTATAACACTTATTTGAATGGAGGTGCTGATGGATTTTTATCCTTAAAGGAAAGCTGTACATCTAAACTTTATACTGTGTCAATAAAAATTAATACTGATCGTTCCAGTTCTGGGCAGATTATCAATTAAACTGCAGCCCTTGAAGTCAGAGGTTATAATTGTTCCAGGATCAGGCTAGCTAAGCCTATCACAGCTGGAAATCCTCACCGACTTGCCGAGGAATTAAGGCTCCAGCACAATGTTGTTGAAGTACAGAACCACAACAGGTCAGAAATCGTTATTATGGGGGAATCTTCTTCATCTTTAAAACAGAAGTTCGTCTTTTTGCTATTGTCTCTCTTGACAGTTTAAGATTAGGTGTCAGTTGTGACTCAGTGGTAACTCTCTCAGTGAGATGATCTTGGGTTCAAGGCTCACTCTGGAGACTTAAGCGTAATATCTAGGCTGAAACTTCCAGTGCAATACTAAGGAATGAGATGGTAAACTGAGGCTCTGTTTGCTCTTTCATGTTCTTCAAAGATCTCATTATTTTTATGATGGTACATGAACATGAATTGAGCTGAAAACCATTCACTCTCAATGTTCTGTATGTTTTATTTACCACAGAATAAAATAATTTATGAATATCATGAAACGACTCCTGGTCTGGCGTTATCTCACTCTGCATTTGGAAGACTTTTAAAAAAAAGCACACGCACTTGGTTCACAGAGAACCGTCCAGATCACAACAGCATTTTGCTGTACCAGTCCCAATTCCTGTTATCACACCAGCAGATAAAGGCTTGTGGAAGTCAACTCCCATAAAAAGGTAGGCAATCAGGCAGCTTAGCGGAGCGTCTGACACCACTGAATTAAGTAGATACCTGGGTCAACTCCGAAATCAGATCAGGTACACTGTCATGGAACAGTGGAGGAGGGTTGCAGCTGGCAGTGCAGTACTTAGTGTGGCAGTGTTAGCAGAGAATGCAACACCCTACAAAGGGAAAAGTTAACATTGCTCAGCTTGTTGAGCGGAAATAAAATCACATTTCGACAAGTTGATGCCACCAAGCAGCTTCAGCTAATCTTTTGATCCACCTCTTCCCAACACACTAGATGATGAACTGGATCTATCATGTTCAGCAGAAATAAATATACATGGTGAACATTTCCAGCACTGTCAGTCAATATGTGGGTATATTTCATATTCAAAAAGCTACTGCTGGTTTCTATATAAAGATAGTCAGGCTCAGTTACTATTCCCAGCCAGCAATCTGTGTTTCTGACTGTATCCTGATGTTAATCCAACTCTGTCATAAGGCTGAATTTTATCATCATGGTGGGATCCCGATGGAGAGCCAGAGAGCTGGGGGCAATGCTGCCTCAGACATTTGCAGGACTGGTGGGGTTGCATTTTTCGGGGATCAGGCAACTGATCACCATTAATAGGAATGTGCCTGAACAATGCCATGGAAGCACATTGCCTTCCCAACTAGGTAGGTGCAGTCTGGGGGTGCGGGACCAGTCAAGCAGGCCTTGGCAAGGGGTGTTGGTGGGGTGGGGTGGGGTGATGGAGGTGGATTTGGTGAGGGTGGGGTTGGGTGGTTACAGCAGGAGCAGCCATCAGCCATCACTGCTCGGGGGCCTCTCCAGCTGTGGGAAGAGGCCCTTAATTGGCCACATAAGTGCCTCAATTGACTTCTGGGTGGGAGGGTCATCCTCCACCTGCGCTGCTAGTTAAATGGCATGGCAGCGGGAAGATGACGGGCACTCCCCCCTGCCTTCCCTCACCATTTTACACCCCAACTCCATGCATTCCAGCCTGTTCCTAAAGGCTATGGTAAAATCCAACCCATAGTATCAGGCTTAGTGACTGCTTCCAGGCAGCATCCTGTACTATTGACTGTGTTTCTGTTGCTATTAATCAGCTCTCTCATACTATTAGGCTCAATAACTGCTCCAAGTGAGTGTCTTGTGTTAAAGACTGTATTTCTACTGATACCAGTGAAGGTCCATCAGGCTTAGTAACTCCTCCCAAGCTGCTTCTATTATCATCACCAGTAATTACCATTAAAAAAAATAATAACAGGATCTTAAGTACAGTGTGATCATTCGGAAAAAGGCTCTGAATAGCAAAGCTCTTCATTGTGTATGACAAACAAAAGGTACTAACATGGTTGTTTAAGCTACATGTTTAAGCTACAAAGCAATAAAGTGTTGGTTTTATATTTCAAGAAATAAAAGACTAAAAATATCATGGCATTCACTGCACAACTCTTATCTATTGAAGCACCACACTGAAATGATTTGTTGCATTTCTTAAAGAGTCATTATATTCACAAAGAAGTGTTTGAGCTATTGTTTCCCCTTGATTATAAATGGCGTCACCATCAGTCCCTCAATCCAAGGATGACGTTTGTCAGGTTGCGTAATTTGTGGGCCCTCCGGTGACTCAGCAGGCTGATCCCCGGAGCTACAGGTCTTTGGGCAGAGAGGACAAGAGTTGCTCTGAGGAAGGGGGTGGGGGGGCAGGTTCTCGAGCCAGGGTTCTGCTCTCTCTCCTCCCACTTTTCCCACTTTTCCACAGCAGAGTTTATGCGGCCATTTTCCGAATGTGTTGGGTGAGGCGCTGCCACATGGTATGGTTAGCAAATTGTTAAACAGATAATGAAACAAATCATCAGCACTCACACCTGACATTGTTGCCACAAACGTGGTGCTGGTACTTTCAGTTTTTCCTCTCCAAAATTAGGAAAACTTTGCCAAACATTTTTCTTTCATTCCAGAGACAAGTCCTCCTTTAAGCTGATTGCTTTGGCTTCCCACAATATTTCCAGATCACAGACCACAAGGAGGGGCTATTCAGCAGTGGATAACCGTCCATCTGTCTGAAAGGGATCCCTCTCCAACCCTTCCTAATCTGTCGCATATTAGAGACTGTGTTTCTCTGGCCCTCATTCCTGAGGTGGTCACTCCACCCTTCTTCCTGTCAAATTTATTTTAACTTTTTCTCAATATTTTTTATGACTTGTCTTTTTGCAAACCTGTTATTGCTTGAAAACAAACTTTGTTCCACATAACAAACGTATACAAAAATGTAACTCATATGCCAGTCATTGCTTGAATGTTCATTTTTTTAAAATACAGAAGCTATAAATTAAAGAAAGCCAACATCATTGGAGGAACGGAAAAGGAAAAAGAAACCAGAATTTTAAAAAGTTTGATTAAAATTACATTTCTATGACATAACATTTTTTATTCATTCACGGAGTGTGGGCTTCGCTGGCTGGGTCTGCGTTTATTACCCATCCCTAGTTGCCCTTGAGAAGGTGGTGAGCTGCCTTCTTGAACTGCTGCAGTCCCTATGGTGTAGTTACGCCCACAGTGCTGTTAGGGAAATAGCTCTAGGATTTTGACCCAGCGACAGTGAAGGAACGGCAATATATTTCCAAGTCAGGATGGTGAGTGACTGGGAGGGAAACTTGCAGGTGTTGGTGTTCCCATTTATCTGCTGCCCTTGTCCTTTTAGATGGTAGCGGTCGTGGGTTTGAAAGCTGCTGTCAAAGGAGCCTTGGTGAATTCCTGCAGTGCACCTTGTAGTTTAATTTATTTACTACCTAGCTTGTAGCAGAAAAATCTGGCAAGTGTGCAGTTGTAACAGATGTAACAGTTTCCAAAGATAATTTGGTGGCACTTAACCCAGAGTGAGAAAACAGTTAAAACTGGGAAATAAGAATACTGGTCTGTATATCTTGAAATAGAACACCAATAACTGGGAAATAAGAGTGCTGGTTTGAATTGTTTTTTCTTAACTTTTAATGTTGAATCGGTCATTTGTGTTCTGTCCATTAGTAGACTGTACTCTCAGCCCTCCTTTACAGGCCAAAATTGCACTTTGGCCATTGATAGCCATTGCAGTCTTTTTCCAGATACTGGGATCCCTGACATCCAAATGAAAAAAGGCACAAGTATCATGTTGTGAGTAAATGTTTACAACCAGGTTTCATACAAATAATTGTTCTGTGTGGTCAATCTCCTGTACCAAAGTGTAAATGGTCAAATTCAGCCCCATTAGTGCCATCAGAAATTACAGAGCCATGTCTAAAATCTTTAATAGGCAGAATTAAAGACATCACCTGGTCGATGAACCATGAGGGAGCAGTGAACGGCTCACACTGTGATCCCATCAGTCACACCATCTCTATTTAAAAGTACTAACCTCACAAGAAATGTTTCACAATGCAGTGGCACGTGGCTTGTGTATATGTCAGACAGTTGTGTCACCCTAACAGCTATAGTTTTTCTAAGCAACTCTGAACTAAAGAGAAAATGTCCCTTTAAAGCCCTTCTTTGTTTTTCCGGACATGGGGAAGGTCAGTAGAGGCAAACCTTTTACTTAGGGGATGATACAGCAGAACAGTAAATGCTTCTTTCCTGTTTGTAATGATTTTACCCCTCACCATCTGTACCCTGCTAAGGAGGATGAAGAATACAAACCATTTTAAGTAGCTGATCAGATAAGGCTTAGCAAGAGAGCAGTTGAGCGCACGTTCTCCAGTAAAGTAATAGACAAGCATTCTCTCAAATTCCAACCATTCAAGGCTACCTCAAAGACTTTGGCAACAGTTAAATACATTTGCAAACACTTGACATGTTTTCAGTGTCTGTCTTCAAACGCTGCACCTTTTCATTTACTCAATGTTCTCAGGCATCAACCAAGCCTCCTTGTCTTCGCCTCCTTCACTTCAACCCCCAAGCACAAATCTCCTCTACATCAACAGCAGGGGTTCTCCTAGACAAGCACTTACTGCTGATCATTTGATATAATCAAGGACTTGCTCAGTATGTATGAAGTTGCAGTTGCCGTAGCCAGTGGTATTATGCCATGACTCTCGAACCAGTCAGAAGTTGTGACCGCCCCCCTCAACCCTACCCCCGCCCCATTACAATTACACTCAGTGTAGGCGTTGTAGGATATCACAGAGCTGTTGACTGTGAGGAGATCTAGCCTCACACAGTCATTTGAATTGGAAAAAAAAGTATTTTTTTAAGTCAAATATTTTGTGTATACACTCTTCCCAAAACTTTCCTTCCCTCTAAATTCAGTATTTATTACACGTTTAATAAATTACACAGATAGTCTCCAACATTGGGTGGAAAGCAGGTAATGAACAGAAGAATTGGAAATAAACATAGGAACTTAGGAATTTCTGCATGAGAAAAGACCAATAGCGTATTTAGTTCACCACCGACCATTCCGATTGTCACATGATACAATGATAATGCTGACTAATCATAGCAATAAGTGCTTGGGCGGCTTTAAATGTATTGAATGGGGTTTTATGAATGTGTGTGTTTTATTTTGTGAAGTTTGTAATAGATATTCATTAGGTGAGTTGGCATGGAAGGTATAAGGCAGAGGGTGGTGGGTGGGGGGGCATGGGTTGGCAATGGGGCTATAAGTGGCTATGGGGATGGATGGGGGATAATGGGTTTCCATAGGAACTATTATGGGGCCAAGAGTATGAGTGTAAGGGGCATGGTTGGCATTGAGGGAATGAGGTGTCATTGGGGGTAGGGGGGTCTTGGATTGGCATGAGTTGTCATGGATAGGGCATGAAACTTGGTCGGGGATGAGGGAGTGCAAATGGTGGGAGCTACAGGGCCTAATATATAACTACACAGCTGGGACAACGTCCCAGAGAACTGTGGTGGACCTTTTAACCAGCCCGCCTCGTCACTCAGCAGCCCCTGTGGCTGCCTCCAATCAGCATCTGGGCGGGGTGACATGTCCAATCCCAGCTCACACCCCCTTCCCCCTTGCCCACCGTAGAACAAAGATCCTGCCATTCGGGACACTTTTCCCCCCAAGGCTGGTGCAGTGAAGCAGAAAATTTCTCAACTTTGCACACGTGCCTTGGCAGGGAGAATCCCGGCCAGCTTCTCACCTCATTCCTTCACCGTCGGCTTTGCAATGCCCAAATGTCGATCCTTGGCCTCATCCTGATCTTCATTTACACTCTGCCCCTTACTGAAGTCAGCTTCCACATCTCTGTAGATGATATCTACAATGGCCTCTCCACTTCTTCTGTGATGTCAATCTACTTTTTTAACATCTAACCTCAGCTGAGATGCAACTTCCTTCACATAGACATTGGAAAAACTGGGATCGTTGTCTTCAGCCCCTCCATAAACTTCTAAACTAGGTCACTCACTCTATGACCATCCGTGAGGCTGAACTGAACTGCTCTAGACCTCGGCCTGTATTTAACACCAAGCCAAACCTCTGGCCCCATATCCTCTCCATCACAAAGATCACCTACTTCTAACTCCATAATTTGAACCTTGCAAGCATGGCTTTGACACGTCCAGACTTGATTACTCCAATGGTCTGCTGGCTGACCTCTTTTTCTCTCTTCTCCATAAACTTCAATTCATCCAAAACCCTACACTGTCATCCATTCCCCAACCCCCAAACTCTCCATTCCTCTGACTCTAGCTCATTCTACATCTCCCCTTTTATTTCTTACCTAACACTGGCAGCTATACGAACATATGCACATACAAACATACATACATATGAACATGAAAATTAGGAGCAGTAGGCCATTCGGTCCCTTGGGTCTGCTCTGCCATTTGATAAGATTACGGCTGATCTGATTGTGGCCTCTCCTCTACTTTCCTGAACACCCACTATAGCCTTTGATACCCTTGTCAATCAAGAATCTGTCTAACTCAACCATAAAAATATTCAATGATGTAGCCTCCACTGCTCCCTGGGGAAGAAAATTCCACAGGCTAATGGCCCTCAGAGAAAAAAATTGTCCTTATCTCTGTCTTAAATAGGAGACCCCTTATTTTTAAACTGTATCCCATAGTTCTAGCCTCTCCCATAAGGGGAAACATCCACTCAGTATCCACTCGGTCAACTCCTCTCAGGATGTTATATGTTTCAATAATATCACATCTCATTCTTATAAGCTCTCATAGATACAGGCCCAACCTGTCCAACCTTTCCTTTTAAGATAACTCCTTCATCCAAGGAATCAGTCATGTGAACCTTCTCTGCACTGCTTCGAATGCAATCTCTTCTTAAATAAGGAGATCAGAACTGTAAACAGTACTCCAAATGCAGTCTTGCCAGAACCTGCTACAACTGTGGCAAAACTTTCCCACTTTTATCCTCAACTCCCCTTCTAATAAATGGCAACATTCCATTTGCCTTCCTAATCACTTGCTGCACCTGCATACCGATATTTTGTGATTCATATACCAGGAGACCCAGATCCCTCTGTACCGCAGAGTTCTGCAATCTCTCTCCCTTTAAATAATTGCTGCTTTTCCAGTCTTCCTGCCAAGTTCACATGTTCCCACATCTGCCAAATGTTTGCTCAGTCACTTAAACTATTTATATCCCTCTGCAGACTCCTTTACAATTTACTCTCCTGCCTATCTTTGTGTCACTAGCAGATTTAGCTACCATACATTTGCTCCCTTCATATAAGTCTTCGATATAGATTGTAAATAGTCGATGCCCTAGTTGCCTGAAACTACCTCTCTGAACTCCTCTACAAAGCCCTCCCCTTCTTTACAACCCATCTCTAGCCAAGCTGCAAGCCATCCCTTCTACTGCCTTTGACAGTGGCTCAGTGTCCATTTTTCTGACTTCACCTCTACGCACAGATTTGGGATGACTTTCTACATAGTTGGTGGATGTGAATGATCCAACCAATGCCTTTATTCAAAGAGGAACAGGGAGTTCCCCAGGTGCCCTGGCCAACAGTTGCCCTTCAACCAAGGTCCTGAAGAATAGATTGCCTGTTCATTCATTCATTCACTTTATGCAAATTGGTTGGTCGGTTTCCCTACTTAAAAATAATGACTGTTCTTCAAAAGTAATTGTAAAGGGCTTTGAGTGTTCTAAGGAAATGAAAGGTACTGATATAAATGAAACTTATTTCTGAAGAATCTATGTATGTATCAACAAACCTATTTAAAAGCTTTGTGTTTACCTTTTGACTTTAGATGTCACACTTTAAATGATTAATAGCCCCTTCTGATGGGCAGTCCTGACCTACAGCTATAAATTTAGAAGTCTTCCTATCTGTAAACATTTGTTATTAAACATCAGTTAAAATCTAACTGGGCATCAACCTGCATTTACCTATAGGAATCAGACTTTGGGGCCCTGCAGTTAGTGGTTAGAATATAGATATAGAGTTTGAAGTGAAAGCACACGTGTAGTTGCTGCTGAGCATCTTTGCAAATAAACTAGAAGTTTTCCACCTAAGAAGTGTCTGCTGATCAACTCTAACAATAGTACCAACTCAGCCACCACTCACAACAAACTGGCAATGATGATCCACAGGATCCAACAGGCCCTCAAGAGACTGGTGACTTTAAATACAGCTCTACACAAGAACGCAGGCAATAGGAGCAGAAGTAGACTATATGGCCTACTGAGCCTGCTCTGCCATTCAGTAAAATCATGGCTGATCTTGGGCTTCAACTCCACTTTCCACCCACCCACTCCCCATTTCCCCTGATTCCCCAAGGGACCAGAAATCTGTCTATCCCAGCCTTAAATGTATTCAATGATCGAGCATCCAAAACCCTCTGAGGTAGAGAATTCCAGAGATTCACAACCATTTGATTTCTCCTCATCTCAGTCCTGAATGATCAACCCCTTATCCTGAGATTGTGCCCCCGTGTTATAGATTCCCCGACCAGCGGAAACAATCTCAGTATCTACCCTGTCAAGCCCCTTCAGAATCTTGTATGTTTCATTGAGATCCCCTCTAATTCTACTGAACTCCAGACAACATAGGCCCAATTTACTCAAACCCTCATCGTAGGACAACCCTCTCATTCCTGGGACCAATCTTGTGAATTTTTGTTGTACAGCCTCCAATGCAAGTATATTCTTCCTATATGGAGACCAAAACTGCAGTATTCCAGGTGTGGTCGCATCAAAACCCTGTACAATTATAGCAAGACTTCTTTATTCCTGTACTCCAATCCCCTAACAATAAAGACCAACATGCCATTTGCCTTCTGAATTGCTTGCTATACCTGCATGCTAACTTTGAGTTCCTTATACAAGCACACCCAAGTCTCTCTGAATATGAACACTTACAAGTTTCACACCTTTTAAAAAATATTCTGCTTTTCTATTCTTATGACCAAAGTGAATTCTGCTCCACCTTGTTGCCAACCCACTTAACCTGTCTATATCTCTTATTTGCAACCTCTCTGTGTCCTCCTTACTTAACATATCCATCTAGCTTTCTATTGTCACAAACTTAAAGATACTTTACTCTCTGTCTCTTTATCTAAGTCAGTAATATAGATTGTAAATAGCTGAGGCCCTAGCACTGATCCTTGTGCCCCTCCACTAGTCACTGTCTGAACTTGAAAATGCCCCATTTATGCCAATTCTTTGCTTCTTATCTGTTCACTGATCCTCTATCCATGCTACAATATTACTCCCAACTCCTTAAGCCCTATCCTACCTATAGCACCTTATTGTGTGTCTTTTGGAAATCCTGGTATACCACATCTACTGGCTCCCCTTCATCTACCCGACCAATTACGTCCTCAAAAAACTATGACAAATTTGTCAAACACCCTTTCTCTTTTATAAAACCATGTTAACTTTGATCATACTATGGATTTCTAAGAATTCCTTAATGCCTAAGCAGCATAATAATACACTACAGGTACATGATGTAACCCTCCTGTAATTATAAATTAACATTAATATTTGACTCGCTGTGCATACTGCCAAAGGAGATCTGCCAATATAATTTGAGAAGCGTTAGTTATTCGTATGTGGAAATTGGTCACTTATTGTAGTGAATATAGAGTTGTTTGCAGCACTGAACAAAAGAAATCTTTAATGAATACAGATCAAGGGATGCAGTATTGGTGCCAAGGCAGGAAGGAGAGTCCTGCATGCATCTAAGTGAGTTGGATGAACTGAATAGTTTCTGGAGTAGTATGCTGGAATAAATCTCCAAACCCATGTTGGTAACTTAAAATCGTCCACCCTGCTGCAATTCAGTGTCTCTCTCAGTCATGGAATTTTTGGATGACAAAAAATAAACAAAGGGATCAAGATAGCAGTGAGAGGTGAGTGACAAGCAAGGGCAGAGCGACAAACCCCCAAAAAAGAGCAAGAACATATATTTCTGTTAATGTATTTAATTTCAGTAATTTATTGATCCATTAATATTCTGCACTGATTCTAAGCTGGAGAAATGTGTTCCATCTTATGCCATGTGTCCTGTTCTCCCAAGTCCATACTTAATCCAAGTAAGGAATCAAATAAATCAAATGAGTCCTATTCATTCTTGTTATACAGAATGCCAGCAGATGAAAATGAAATCCTTCCCAATCACTCTCACTGTAAAGAGTGTAGTGGATTTAACTCCTTCAAATCACTTCTAGTGTACAGAGTCACAATGGATCTAACGCCTTCAGAATCACTCCCACTGTACAGAGCCCAGTGGATCTAATTCCTTCCCAACTACTCCCACTGTACAGAGCCCCAGTGGATTGAACACCTTTGAATCACTCCTACTGTACACAGATCCAATGGATCTAACTCCTTCCCAATCACTTCCAGTTCACAGAGCCCCAGTGGACTTAACCCCTTCCCAATCTCACACTGTACCGAATCCAAATGGACTTAATATCTTCCCACTCGCTCCCAGTGCATAGGGCCCCAGTGGATCCAACTCCTTCCCAATTACTTTCAGTACACAGGGCCCCAATGGGTCCAACTCCTTTCCAATCATTCCCAATACACAGGACCCCAGTGGATCTAAGTCCTTCCCAATCTCACACTGTACATAATCCCAATGGCTCTAACTCTGCCTAAAGACAGGCAATGTATATTTTAGATGTTCAGTCCTATTTGTCAGATAGATTTGTCAAATGAGATTGTTTCGGCCTGGATTGAGAGATTTCAGCAATCAGAAAATAAGCTGCAGGTAAAGGATGCAAACTGACTGTGGTCACCGATAATGATCTAAGCACGGAGCAAATCCAAATGCAGCATTCCCTCACAGAATAAACAGATCATTAAAAGTAATCTTGAATGTTAATAACGCTATAGCACTGGGGTTCAATTCTGGCAGAACAGAACTGTAGAGCAGAGATGTTATACTAAACTTGCATAGAACCTTGGTTTAACCGCACTTGGAATACTGTGAACGGTTCTGATTTCCAAACTGTAAATAGGATATAGAGACACTTGGGAAGATGCAAAAAAGATTTATTAGAAAACCAGAACTGAGGTGTTATACCTATCAAGAAAGACTAAAAAGATTGTTTTTTTTTTTCCTCTAGAAAAGACAGAGAAGTGACCTGATTGAGGTCTTTAAGATAATGAAGAGGTTTGAGAGGGTAGATGAAGAAATGTTTCCACTTGAGATCACAAAAGGGGCCTTAAGTATATCATAGTCACTAATAAATTCAATAAGGAGTTCAGGTAAAACTTCTTTACCCAGCAAGTAACTAGAATGTGTAACTGTCACTACCACAAGGAGTAGTTATGGCAAATAGCATAGATGGCATTTAAGCAGAAGCTGAACAAGCGGAAGAAAGGACTAGAAGGAATAAGGCTAGATAAGAGTGGAAGGAGTCTCGTGTGGAGCATACACAATGACAAGGACCCTTTAGGCCAAATGGCCTATCTCTGTGCTGTAAATATTTTGTAGGTATTTAAGAATATTAATACACATTTATCAGAATATTAGTCTTTTAATTCCAGTAGCTCTGCATACAGACATTGCGCAGAATTATTTACCACACCACAGGCAAAATTCTGTTTCCTCACAGAGTAAGTGTGCAGCAATTAAACTGTGCCACAAGTTACACAGTCAGCAATATAATTTTTGCTTCTCCTGCAGTAACAGCTCTTGTAATTACTGAACTGTCTGGAGGTCTCCGAATTAATTTTTCATGGCCCCACTGTTTAACCCAACATTAACAGAGTTCTCTTGTTACTTCGTTGGTCATTCAGATGAAAGCCGTGGTAAATGATACTGCTGCCCGATCAACAATTTAAGGACAATCGCTCTGTGCCTATGATAGGGCGGGAGGATCAGTGTCAGGGGGTGGGGAGCAGGGGGAGAGAGACAGTCATATTATAATTTGTGTTTTCTGGCAGTAGCACATGGAAGCAGCGCTCAGTGCGAGCTTACAGCAATTAACTTACGGTCACTTAATGCAACACTGGGACATTTATAATAGCTAACAACGCCATGTGGTTACCTAATGCATTCAAACACCTCCCTCCATCCCCATTCTCTCAATGTCACCTTCATGCTCCATTCCTCCCTGCCTCCTCTGCCCTTCTACCACCAGCAAACAATTTAGAGCGCATTTCCAAACAGGTCAGAGTTGTTTCATAAAAGAAGTCTGCTTCTAATTTGCGTCCACAGTTTTGATACTTGATTCGGTTAAGAGGAAATTTGAAACATATGACTGCTTTGCCACTGAGCTATTTTTCATCTTTTTTAATTCTCTGTTGTTGAATACTTCTGAGAGCACAAGAATGCATTTTATTATTAAAATAAAAAGAGCTTGCATTTGTCAGATCTGCTGATCGTCTGTTAAACTCAGAAAATTTTTGCCTAATGTGGGATGATTAACAATCAAGCTTTAAAAAATACATGCACTGTTCCAGATTTAAAACTTTGCTGAATTTGCTGGACACATTCTGATCCAATGTCTGGTGGTGGGAAGAATATTTCCTATTGCAATAACTCGACAAAGAAAGCAACACCTACTGAGGATAGCTCAAACATGAATGCCTTCTTACCCATCCTAGCACAGACAGATAGTCTCACCACACATGTATCACACTGCATTTGGCCACTCCATCAACCACCATCATTGGAAATGTAGCGGCTCTGGTACAGGACAACCTATGCAGGGGTTGGGAAATACCACTGTGTTGAAATGTGGAGCTGAATTCAACAAATCTGGTAATTTGTGAAATAAAATGACCATGAAAACTGCTCAATTGTTGTGAAATTCCAACTGGTTCACTAACATCTTTCTGGCAGTGTATCCTTTCTATCCATTTGGCTTAGGCGCAACTCCACTCCTACGTTAAATGGTTGATTCTTAATGTTCCTTAAGTTGGTCTAATAAGTCAATTAATCGTAAAGAAAGTAATTCAAACACAGTGATGACTAATGTGACCTTTCCATCATTATCCATATCCCAAAAATAAAAAATAAAAAAGCGCTTTTAGTGTAGAAAATGTCAACCCCAACACAAGCAGACCCAAATGCCCAAATGCTTCCAACCTACACTTAACAATCCAATTGCAACTCATGTTTTTTTTTCTTCCATGAGATGTGGGCGTCACTGACAAGGGCAGCATTTGTTGCCCATCCTTGAGTTCCCTTGAATTGAGTGGCTCTATATCCTATTTACAGTTTGGAAATCAGAACCGTTCACAGTATTCCAAGTGCGGTTAAACCAAGGTTCTATGCAAGTTTAGTATAACATCTCTGCTCTACAGTTCTGTTCTGCCAGAATTGAACCCCAGTGCTATAGCGTTATTAACATTCAAGATTACTTTTAATGATCTGTTTATTCTGTGAGGGAATGCTGCATTTGGATTTGCTCCGTGCTTAGATCATTATCGGTGACCACAGTCAGTTTGCATCCTTTACCTGCAGCTTATTTTCTGATTGCTGAAATCTCTCAATCCAGGCCGAAACAATCTCATTTGACAAATCTATCTGACAAATAGGACTGAACATCTAAAATATACATTGCCTGTCTTTAGGCAGAGTTAGAGCCATTGGGATTATGTACAGTGTGAGATTGGGAAGGACTTAGATCCACTGGGGTCCTGTGTATTGGGAATGATTGGAAAGGAGTTGGACCCATTGGGGCCCTGTGTACTGAAAGTAATTGGGAAGGAGTTGGATCCACTGGGGCCCTATGCACTGGGAGCGAGTGGGAAGATATTAAGTCCATTTGGATTCGGTACAATGTGAGATTGGGAAGGGGTTAAGTCAACTGGGGCTCTGTGAACTGGAAGTGATTGGGAAGGAGTTAGATCCATTGGATCTCTGTACAGTAGGAGTGATTCAAAGGAGTTCAATCCACTGGGGCTCTGTACAGTGGGAGTAGTTGGGAAGGAATTAGATCCACTGGGCTCTGTACAGTGGGAGTGATTCTGAAGGCGTTAGATCCATTGTGACTCTGTACACTAGAAGTGATCTGAAGGAGTTAAATCCACTACACTCTTTACAGTGAGAGTGATTGGGAAGGATTTCATTTTCATCTGCTGGCATTCTGTATAACAAGAATGAATAGGACTCATTTGATTTATTTGATTCCTTACTTGGATTAAGTATGGACTTGGGAGAACAGGACACATGGCATAAGATGGAACACATTTCTCCAGCTTAGAACCATTTTCCAGGTTGGAAATCAGGAGCAGGAGTCCTGGCTGATTTGTTCTCTTCCTCATCCCAGGAGATCATGGTAGTAGATGTACTCCTGTCCAAAACCCATATCAGTTAGCTCAACTTGAGGTTCAAACCTGCACATTTCTTGTCCCTGTACTTGTTGGCTCAGTACCACACTGGATAGTATTTATCCATTGAGTAATTTGGGTGGGGGGGGGGGCGGTGGTGGAGTCACTGGTCTTGGTAAATTGACCTTTGACCTGAGTTTATGTTTGCCTAGATAGTTGTAAAAATAATGAATACCTGGAATGAGTTTCAAGTTATAACCTATTATTAAACTGGCAACCTCAATCACAAAGGCAAAAATAGAGTTGAGTGTAGAACATTTTGTCGAGACAGTGAAGAGGAAGCAATGCTCCGTATAGGGCTTGTGTAATCTGGCAGCTCATTGATGTGCTGAATTTGACCAGATTTTCTGCTGTCCCATGCCACTACCAGAGTTTGGGACTCCTACACATATGCAACACCTACAGTTCCAAATATATTTTGCAATTCAAACTGAAGTGGGTTAATTTAGACAAACAGGGAAATGCAAAATACTTCACTGGCTAGGCTGGCTGAATTCCCTTGTTGACTGCCCTTATCTATGGGGATGGTAGTATCTATAGATAGTAGGCTTCTGTGCATGCTTCATAACCCAGAGTGAAGCAGTGTTCCAGACATTATGTATTTTTGTCCTCTATTTATTTAACCCACTGGTGTTTGGAGCTGTGGCAGCTACATACTGGGAAAGAAATTCAACACTGTGAATCCCTTTTGCATTCAAAGAATGGGCGGAAACTTTAGCAGTGTTGGCCTGGCATTTCATCACACCATTAAAATGTCATAATTTCTTCCAGAGAAACGTGTGAGGGTACGACTGAGGCCGCCTCACTTAACAGAATTATACAGAACACAATTTTTGTTATAAAAATCAGAAGGAAGGTGCTCTGAAATAAAGGTAGAAATTTTCCTTAAATGAAAGCTGTGTCTCTGACTCAGCTCAATGTCTACAGTGATCAACATACTCACTGCACTGACAAGTGACAGTCAGCCAGACAGAACTTGAATGTACACTGTCAGTAAATGTATGAGGACCATCTTAACTCCTACCCACAGCACTGAAGGCAGCAGAATCTGCAGGGTGTTAAAAATCAGCATGGTTTGCTAAACTGGATGCACTCTCTTCAGCTCTCGCGTTTTATCAGCAGTTGTCCAACAGGTTCCCATTGTGGGGCATGGGATAATTGAGGCAGGAATTATTCATATTACCCACAGCTCTGCCAAATACACATTTCACAAATTACCACACACTGGTTGCTTTCCAGCCAGATTCACAATGGAGCGAATATGGGGATATCTTCAGGTCTCCTGACATGAGAATATGAACATTCAGAAGGGCAGGGTGAAAGGAAAGGACAGATTGGAAGCAGTTCAGCAGACAAGGCTGTCAAGCAGAACGCAGTACTACCTAATTATTTCTCCTGCACGCCATGCTTATTGCATTACAAACACACAGGGCATCCATTCATTTCCTCTTAGCTCTGCTGTACTGAGCAAGTACTGAGCAAAAAAAAGTATCAAATTACAGGTTTATCAGAGTTACAAAGAATTGTGTTAGGAGTTGGTGAAGGGAAACACTACAAAAACCCTGGTGTTATCACTCCTGATTTATTGATAACAATATACCAACATTGATCAGTCAGGAAAGGTCTCAAGTTTGAAAATGAGGAATGAATGAGTAAACGAAAAAAGTGGGTGCATGGAAGGAAGGATGCACAAGGCTGAAGCAATGGCAGAAAGGATTGAAGAATGAGGGAGAAAGTGGAAGGGGCATACACATCTTACAATAAGCAACATGGAACAAACTAGGCAATTTAATGCACTGGCAGACCTACATTGTGGCAATGATGTAGGCTTTGGCTTGAAGTCAGAGGTTGCTAATCCCTGTTTGACAGCACAAACAAGATTGCACAGAAAAAAAACAAATATCATAATGTAGACAACAGTTAGAGGGATCTTGAGAGTATGAAAGGGCATGAAAAACAGTGCTTCTGTAATACTCTAACATTCATCCATAGCACAAATCCACACACAAGTCAATTTAACAGAATAGCAGAAACGCTGTCTCACAATTTTATATTTTAATTTTTTTTAAAAACGAGATTTAGGAAAAGGAGCTTTGTGATGGGGAGGGGAGTTCCTGATAGAATAATCATAGACAAATCCTGAATAGAAAGGGCGTGATGGTACAAACAGCCCTGCCTCATTCTAGTTCTGTACAATTTCTTGATTAAATACACCTTCAAGGAATGACCATGGCTCAAGCCTTGCTGGAAAAATAATGCCAAATTCACGACACAAACTTATATAAATGTTAAGTCCAGAAGAAGAAGAAGCTCCTCATGATTTGCGAATTGCCATAACTTGTTGTCAATTTCTCTCTGCCATTTTCCCTGCACAAATGACATCTCATCCTCAACCTTCCCCTTATTTTTGAGAATTTGTTGGGTTTACACTAATTGCCCAGTAAACTTCCCGCAGGAAGTTATGGTTTGTACCCTTTTAATGATGTGATAATTTTTAATGTAACGTCAATCAACCTCTCCAGCACAGAAGGAGAGCAATTTAAACTTTTGAGTCAGTTTCTTTCAAGTACTCTCCTTCTGAGAGATTTAAAAAATTAAAATGCTAAATGTTTCAGTTACTTTTCCATTCAGTCTCTTTTCTCTCACTCTCTCTTAATCCAAGAAAGGAGGCACTGCTGGACCTGGTTCTTGGGAATGAGGTGGGCCAAGTGGATGAAATATCAATAGGGGAACATTTAGGGGAACGTGATCATTATGTCATAAGGTTTAGGTTGGCTATGGAAATGGACAAATAACAAACCAGATAATTACCTGGGGAAAGCCAGCTTTTCAATGGGATAAGAATCTGGCCGAATAAATTGGAATCAAAGTTTTGCAGGGAAAACAATACCTGAAGAATGAGAAGAGATAGTTTGAGTACAGTCAATGAATATTGCTTCAAAGGGGAAATATAGGGCAAACAAATCCAGATCTCTCTGGATGAAAGAAGAAATAGAGATTAAGATGAAGGAGTAAAATGGTGCTTATGACAGGTGTCAAGTGGATAGTACAAGTGGCGAACCAGGCTAAATACAGAAGGTTCAGGGTGGAAGTGAAAAAGGAAATAAGAAAAGCAAATAGAGAGTATGAAAAGAGGCTGCCAGCTAACACAAAAGGGAATTCCAAAGTCTTCTATAGGCATGTAAATAGTAAAATGCTGGTAAAAGGAGAAATAGGGCTGATAATTGAACAAAAAACACATGTGGAGGCAGTGGGCATAGCTGAGGTAAAGTGAATGCTTCACATCTGTCTTTACCAAGGAAGAAGCTGCTACTCTGGCCACAGTGAAAGAGGAGGTAACTAATAACTAAAAAGATTTAAAATTGACAAAGAGGTATTAGATAGGCTATCTATACTTAAAAGTTGATAAGACACCAGGGCTGGATGCAATACATCCAAGGAGACAGAGGGAAGTGAGAGTGGGAATTGCTTAATGACAGGAGACAGGGAGTAGTCATTAAAGGATGCTTTTCAGACTGCAAGAGGGTTTGTAGTGGAGTTCCCTAGGGGTCAGTGTTGGGACCCTTGCTCTCTCTGATATACATTCATGATCTAGATCTTGGTGTACAGGGCACAACTTCATAGTTTGCAGATGATATGAAACTTGGTAGCATTGTGAACTGTGAGGAGGATAATGTAGAACTTCAAAGGGACATAGAGAAATTGGTGGAATGGACAAGTAGCAGATGAATTTCAATGCAGAGAAATGTGAGATGATTCATTTTGGTAGAAAGAACATGGAGAGGCAATATAAAATAAAGGGCACAACACTAAAAGGGGTGCAAGGAACAAAGAGACTTGGGTGTATATGTGCATAAGTCATTGAAGATGGTGGGACAGGTTGAGGCAGCGATATGGTATCCTAGGCTTTATTAATGGGGGTGTAGAGCAAGGAGGTTATGTTGAACTTATACAAGACACTAGTTTGACATCAGCTAGAGTACAGTGCCCAGTTCTGGGCACCACAATTTAGGAAAGATGTGAAGGTTTTGGAGAGAGTGCAGAAAAGACTCACATGAATGGTTCCAGGGCATGAGGAACTTCCATTACAAAGGTAGACTGGAGAAGTTGGAGTTTTCCTTGGAGAAGAGAAGGCTGCGAGGAGAGTTGATAGAAATGTTCAAAACCATGAGTGATATGTTTGGCGAGTTGTGTATGAGTTAGTTTGGACAGAGAAAAACTGTTCCCACTCATACAACAATCGAGAATGAGAGTGCACAGATATAAAGTGCTTGGCAAAAGAAGGAAAAGCAATATGAGGAAAAAACTTTTTCACACAGTGAGTGGTTAAGGTCTAGAATGCACTGCCTGAAAATGTGGTGAAAGCAGATTCAATTTTGAAGAATTCAAAAGGGAATTAGATTGTTATCTGAAAAAGAAGAATATGCAGGGTTACGAGAGAAGGTGGAGGAATGACATGATGTAAACTGCTCACTCGGAGAGCTGATGCAGACACAATGGACCAAATGGCCTCCTTCTGCACTGCAACAATTCTGTGATTCAACCTTTCTTTCTCTCTCTTTATTTTTTTTCTGATTTTATTCCAATTCACTCTCCCTCGCTATTGTTCCTATGCTTCTTTCTCAATCCATGAATCTCTTTGGTTAAGGAGATATAATGTTGTTCTTATCATTCCAAGATTGCCAGATGGCCGTTTGTCCTCGCCACGCTGGTGTTACTTTGTACTTCCAATATCTTGCCACAAAATGCCCCACTCCAGCAAAAATCTGTACCATTATCTTTGTTTAAACATCCTCCAAACTAGTGCCACATATCTCAAGCTGTTAGTTTGGCATGTGGCATGATGCTGAACCAGAAGGTCACAATTTCAATAACCAGATATAACTGAGTTAACTGATCTAAGTCAATGGCTGAGTTGTTCTCAGCCCCCTAAATCTAGAAGGTGAGGGTGGAGGTGAAATCTCCTAGTTTGCACTGGAGGCAACAAGAAGAAACATAGAAAATAGGAGCAGGAGTAGGTCAATTGGCCCTTCAAGCCTGCTCTGCCATTCACTATGATCATGGCTGATCCTCAATCTCAACGCCATACTCCTGCACTCTCCCCATACCCCTTGACACCTTTAGAGTCTAGAAACCTATTTCCTTCCTAAATATATTCAGTGGCTTGGCCTCCACAGCCCTCTGTGTAGAAAATTCCATAGGTTCACCATCCCCTGAGTGAAGAGGTTTTTCCTTATCTCAGTCCTAAATGGTCTACCTCGTATCCTGAGGCTGTGACCCCTTGTTCTAGACCCTCCAGCTAGAGGAAATATCATCCTTGCATCCAGTCTGTCCATCCCTATCAGGATTTTATGTTTCAATGAGATCTCCTCTCATTCTTCTAAACTCCAGTGAATACAGGCCTAGTTGGCTCAATCTCTTCTCATACAGCAATCCTTCCATCCCAGGAATCAGTCTGTTGAGCCTTTGTTGCACTCCCTCTGTGGCAAGTATATCCTTTCTTAGGTAAGGAGGCAAAAACTGCACATAATACTCCAGGTATGGTCTCACCAAGGCCATGTACAGCTGCAGTAAGATATCCTTCTCCTGTACTCAAGTCCTCTCGCAATGAAGTCCAACATACCATTTGCCTGCTTAACTGCTTGCTGTACCTGCATGCTTGCTTTCAGTGATTAATGTACAAGGACACCCAGGTCCCTTTGTACACCATCACTTCCCATTCTATCATCATTTAAATAATACTTTGCCATTCTGTTTTTCCTACCAAAGTGGATAACTTCACACTTATCCATGTTATACTGTATCTGCCATTTATTTGCCCACTCGCTCAAATTGCCTTGAAGCCTCTTAACACGCTCCATTCACATTCCCACCTAGTTTTGTGTTGTCAGCTAACTTGGAAAAATTACATTTGGTTCCCTTACCCAAATCATTGATACAGACACATTTTGAAATAAGAACACTGGCTATTTTGATCTTTCCCTAGTACAGAAAGACACTGAGAAAAATTAAAATGCTCCCTCCCCCTGCTGAAATCAAGTAATCAGCATAGACCAGGACTAAAGTTGTAACATTTGCTTTTCTTATCCCTGTTCCCTAGTGCCTCCCCAAGCAGTGAATTTAATCACTGAATGGCCCTTTTGAATTTTTGACTTGCATTTGAAATAAAAATAGCTGCACATGGTGAGGAAAGAAAATCTTGGCCTTCCAATGGTGCTGTGTATGATGGTTCAGTGCATGTATGTGAAATTCGTAAGGACACAAAATATAACAGGAGTAGACCATTCATCCCTTGAGCCTGCAATTCTATTCAATATGATCGTGGTTGATCTATCTCAGCTCGGCTTTTCCACCCATTCCCCTCGATTGCCTGAGAGATCAAAATCTGCCTATCTCAGCATTAAATATATTCAACAATGGAGCATCCACAACCCTCTGAGAAAAGCAATTCTAAAGATTCATAATCCTCTGAGTGAAGAAATTTCTCTTCACCTCAGTTCTAAATGATCAGCCCCTTAACTTGTACTTAACCAAGCGTTAACCCTTAACCAGGCTTCTAGATTCTTGAGTTTCTCAGGACCGAACTTTTGCTCCCAAGTTGGGATCACAGAATCAGGAAAATTCCCGACTTGGAAGAAAGTGCCCTGGATATTCAAATTTTTGTTACGGGGTGGGGCCATGAGTGATGATGGGACTCGGGGCCCTCCACCCTGGAAAGAGTTTGGGGCCTCAAGGGTTACTGGGTGCCAAAGCGGGCTGTTAAAAGGCCTGTCTCAGTGCTCTGTGACTTAGTCTCAGTTGCAATAAAAGCAAGAAAACAAGAAACAGCTCTCTAGCCCTCACCCCTTCCCATGCCAAGACATGCCACCACATACCTCCACTCACCACCCCCCCATGGCCCCTCATACCCACCATGCTAACCCATACCCCACACCCACCACCCTTTGCTCTTACACGCTCCATTCCAACTCACCCAATATCCATCATAGGAAGACCTCAAGAGCCATGGTGAGATGAAATAAAATAAGTTCCAAGTGTCCATTGGAGACTTCACTACATTAAAAAAAATCTCATTCATAAAACTCATTCAATAAATTTAAAATTCCTTCAAGCACTTAATCCCTCATAAGAACAAATATTTCCTTCAAATACTTATGCCTTATGAAAACAAACGTTTGTATTCATAGCCTCACATCAAATACTTTATAGCCACTTGCAGCTGTCAAACTGTGAACTTACAACTTCCCACTGTGATAATATGTTGTGGAATCAGTCATGTAGTACTAATCCTATAACTATAAGCCTCAGGTTTATGTCAATAGACAGGGAGTGAAATTGCAGACAGGGAGTGAAATTGCAAACAACCACAGTAGGCTTTTTTTCCCAAAAATATAAAGGACTTGGGGATTTAAATGACATAACAATTTGACAGTTCCACTGGGCTTATCCACTTTTTATGTGCTTTCATGTCTACACTTAACAATCCCTTGCCTCTCCCAAAGGGCATCTTACTCCCCCAAAGGGTTACCTGGACATCTCCAAAAGAGTACCTTACCTCTTCAATTAACCCTGATAGCTTTACATTGTTTCCTCAAATGTCCCAAGACCACAAGTTGTATTTTGGACATCCCATTAATAAAAAATGCATCAGTTTGAAGGTAGCTGCACTTTTACATGTGCAGCTGCCTCCGTGAAGCATGGATGTGCAAACTGCAACTTGTCCCCTCTTGCTCCCCCTGTCCCAGATAAAAATGGGGAGTGCTAGGCTCGGGGGAGGAGGGGGGTGGTGGTAGGGGGGGCTCTGGCCCCATTTTGGCCAAGATACGGAGCCCTTCTGGCTTTGCGAAAATTCAGGCTTCAGTGTCTACTCTGTCGAGCTCCCTCAGAGTTTTGAATGTTCCAATGAGATCACCTCTCATTCTTCTAAACTCCGAGGAATTAGGCCCAATTTATTCGGATCTCGTCAAATTCTTTATCCAAAAAGCATTGAGATGCTCATTAAAATACGGGCAAAGGAATTCCATACAAAAACAATCGACATTCATTCAGGGCAAGTTCATAGTTGAGAGTCTATACTGTTAAGAAAATAGAGATGCGCAGAGGAGCAATTCAGAACTCATTGTACCAGCAGAGTAACCACATTCCCAGTACTCTCAGGGTGGGATCTTCTCAGCGCTGCTCCAATTTATTCCAGAGCGACTGACATTCTTTCTTAGCCTGTTCCCACCTAGAAGGAGAAGGCGGTAAAAACTGGGAAATAAGAATGCTGGTCCAAATTGGTCTTTTATAGCTCAAAATGAAACACCAATAAAATTATGAAATAAGAGAAAAAAAACTGAAACAGAATTACCTGGAAAAACTCAGCAGGTCCGGCAGCATTGGCGGAGAAGAAAAGACTTGACATTTCGAGTCCTCATGACCCTTCAACAGAACTAGGTGAATCTAAGGAAGGGGTGAAATATAAGCTGGTTTAAGGTGTGTGTGTTGGGGGTGGGGGGGTGGGGGAGAGAAGTGGAGGGGAGTGGTGTGGTTGTAGGGACAAGTAAGCAGTGATAGAAGCAGATTATCAAAAGATGTCACAGACAAAAGAACTAAAGAACACATAGGTGTTGAAGTTGGTGATATTATCTAAATGAATGTGCTAATTAAGAATGGATGGTAGGGCACTCAAGGTATAGCTCTAGTGGGTGTGGGGGGAGCATAAAAGATTTAAAAATATTTAAAAATAATGGAAATAAGTGGGAAAAGAAAAATCTATATAATTTATTGGAAAAAACAAAAGGAAGGGGGAAGAAACAGAAAGGGGGTGGGGATGGAGGATGGAGCTCAAGACCTAAAGTTGTTGAATTCAATATTCAGTCCGGAAGGCTGTAAAGTGCCTAGTCGGAAGATGAGGTGCTGTTCCTCCAGTTTGCGTTTGGCTTCACTGGAACAATGCAGCAAGCCAAGAATAGACATGTGGACAAGAGAGCAGGGTGGAGTGTTAAAATGGCAAGCGACAGGGAGGTTTGGGTCATTCTTGCGGACAGACCGCAGGTGTTCTGCAAAGCGGTCGCCCAGTTTACGTTTGGTCTCTCCAATGTAGAGGAGACCGCATTGGGAGCAACAAATACAGTAGACTAAGTTGGGGGAAATGCAAGTGAAATGCTGCTTCACTTGAAAGGAGTATTTGGGCCCTTGGACGGTGAGGAGGGAGGAAGTGAAGGGGCAGGTGTTACATCTCTTGCATGGGCATGAGGAGGTGACATAGGTGGGGGTTAAGGAGTAGGGGGTGATGGAGGAGTGGACCAGGGTGTCCCGGAGGGAACAATCCCTATGGAATGCCAACAGGGGGGGTGAAGGGAAGATGTGTTTGATGGTGGCATCATGCTGGAGTTGGCGGAAATGGCGGAGGATGATCCTTTGAATGCGGAGGGACGCTGGTGGGGTGATAAGTGAGGACAAGGGGGATCCTATCATGTTTCTGGGAGGGAGGAGAAGGCGTGAGAGTGGATGCGCGGGAGATGGGCCAGACACGGTTGAGAGCCCTGTCAACGACCGTGGGTGGCAAACCTCGGTTAAGGAAGAAGGAGGACATGTCAGAGGAACTGTTTTTGATGGTAGCATCATCAGAACAGATGCGACGGAGGTGAAGGAACTGAGAGAATGAGATGGAGTCCTTACAGGAAGCGGGTGTGAGGAGCTGTAGTCAAGGTAGCTGTGGGAGTCGGTAGGCTTGTAATGGATATTGGTGGACCGTCTATCACCAGAAATTGAGACAGAGAGTTCAAGGAAGGGAAGGGAAGTGTCAGAGATGGACCACATGAAAATGATGGAGGGGTGGAGATTGGAAGCAAAATTAATACATTTTTCCAAGTCCCGACGAGAGCAAGAAGCAGCACCGAAGTAATCATTGCTGTATCGGAGAAAAGTTGTGGAAGGGGGCCGGAGTAGGACTGGAACAAGGAATGTTCCACATACCCCATAAAGAGACAGGCATAGCTGGGGCCCATGCGGGTACCCATAGCCACACCTTTTATTTGGAGGAAGTGAGAGGAGTTAAAGGAGAAATTGTTCAGTGTGAGAACAAGTTCAGCCAGACGGAGGAGAGTAGTGGTGGATGGGGATTGTTCGGGCCTCTGTTCGAGGAAGAAGCTAAGGGCCCTCAGACCATCCTGGTGGGGGATGGAGGTGTAGAGGGATTGGACATCCATGGTGAGAGGAAGAGGTTGGGGCCAGGGAACTGGAAATTGTTGATGTGACGTAAGGTGTCAGAGGAATCACGGATGTAGGTGGGAAGGGACTGAACAAGGGGAGAGAGAAGGGAGTCAAGATAACAAGAAATGAGTTCTGTGGGGCAGGAGCAAGCTGACACGATCGATGTACCGGGACAGTTCTGTTTGTGGATTTTGGGTAGGAGGTAGAAGTGGGCTGTCCGAGGTTGGGTAACTATCAGGTTGGAAGCTGTGGGAGAAGATCCCCAGAGGAGATGAGGTCAGTGACAGTCCTGGAAACAATGGCTTGATGTTCAGTAGTGGGGTCATGGTCCAGAGTACTGGTCCAAACTTTTTTTCCTACTGGGAAGCATTGATTTCATCCTGTTATCTCTTGATTACTTCTTCCTTCTGCTGCACTCCAAAACCTATGTTCTTGAATTTTAACAAAAATACCTCACCTATGGACTGATACAATGGGTCTGGATCCTACACCAATTACTCAGATTTCTTTCAACCCTCCAAACCCATACACATCACACTGCTTGACATTGATGCTGTCCAGTTTATTTCTTTTCCCCCATCTCAATATGACCAAGTGGTATTACATGAACATCAGCCTCTTGGAGACCAGGTCCCAAAACGGCCACATTACTGACAGCAGGTCAGTAAGATAGATTTTGAAATAATTGCGGTGAATAAAAAGCAATGCTTTAAATGTAGGTTGCACAGGCAGGTCTGGTCAGCAAACAACATGTTTTAATTAATATAATTATAGTGCGGCTCTGGTTTATAATTACTCATATTACGGATTTGTTCAGAAGTTTGAAGTGTTGACAAACTTCTAATTAAAAGGAACTCTAAATGATCTGGAGGCTGGACCACCACTATGGAAATCAATTTATGTCAAGTTTTGCCATGGGCTGTTTGGTTCCCTTTGCACTTGCATCTCTCCTTTCCCAGATTATTAGGCTAAATAAGCAGCCTATGAAATGTGCACAATCTGAAATTAGGAACTTAGTGTGTCAGGGTTGATATAATTGCTCTTATCTATAGATCACCCAGACAATGCAGAATACATAAATGGCACATTTGTAAGCATGGACCTTAGAAGTCCTATGAATTCACTGTTGCACTCCATGGATCTCATGCAAACAAACTCAATCTTCTTTCAGGCTTTGCTATATTAATCGTGTTTCCAGTCTCAATTACACTTGTGTAGATTGAAACATCTAGCTCCTAACCTATTGTGATTCAGTTTTCAATTAAATGTCACTCACTTGACTGCCCTGGGAATCTCTCTGGTCGTGTTGATATAAGCAAACTTTAAATTTATAATTTAAGTCCATCAGTAGCACACTCTCTTTTGCCGTGCACCATCATTCTTGCTGCCAGTTAATCACTCCTGCCCTCCAACCAAACAGTGGCCTTCCCCTTGGTCTTTCCTTCCCCTGGTTCTATCCTTGTGTTAAATCTCAAAATTCTTCTCGTTCTGATGAAATGCTAAGAACATGAAATGATACTCAATTCTCTCCCGACAAATGCTGCTTAACCTGCTGAGTGTTTTCCAGTACTTTTTGATTTGATTTTATTCAGCATAAAACTGCTCTTGAAAATGATGACCAAATCAAGGTATAAGTCTCTGAGGTGGATCAGCCCTTTGGTCTGGCTGTACTTGCAGTAGTTGCAATGATGGTCTTTGGACTGAAACAAGTTTCCTGTCTCATCAACCACTCCCGTGCTCTCTCCCCGCCTTGCACTCTTCATAAACTTGAGCCATCCAAATCTCTGCTGTCAGAATCCAAACTCATGTGAAGTCCCATTCACCATCACTTCTATGCTCACTGATCAATATTGTCTGTGGTCCAGCAATTCTCTGATCTTAAAATTTTCATCCTTGTGTTCAAATCCCTCCATGGCCTCGCCCCAGCTTCCTATCAGCGCTACAATCCTTTGAGGTCTCCGTATCCTTCAATTCTGGCATCTTTGTGCAACACTAATTTTCTTCATTCTATCATGGGCACCGTATATTTCGTTGCCTAGGTCCTAAAGCTCTCCCTAAATCTCACCGCTTCTCAATTCTTTTTCTTCCTTTAAGCACTCCTTAAAATCTGCCTCTTTGATCAAGCATTTAGTCGCAGGTCCTAATATTTCCTTATGTGTTTTAGTGTCAAATTGTATTTGGTAAGTGCACCTGCGAAGCACCTTAGGATATTTGATTATGTTAATGGTGTGACAAAAAACAAGCTGTTGTTGTTGCTGTTGTTCCTGAACACAGGTGACAGAGACATTAGTGGGATCTCTTCAAAGACAGGAGTGTGGGAGAATTGTTAGAGGGATCTCTCTAGCCACAAGAGTGAAAGAGGGATTGGGAGATCACCGCATCTCTCAACCTCCTGCCTCTGGAGAGATCTCCTTAATACCTCTCCCTCAGTCCTGTGCCTGTACCCTTCTCCCACCTTCCTGTTTCTGGTTGAGATTCCTCTAAATGCTTTTCTCACGCTCATGTGCCTGGAGGCACTCCTCAAACAGCTCTCCCACACTCCTATTTCTTGGGAGGTCCATCAAAGGAGGTCAGGACTAGGGGTTAGGGTGGTCTCCCAAGGTACAGAAGTGTGTGGGAGGGGTTAGAGTGATCTCCCCAGATAGAGGAGTGTTGGTCAGGATTTAGGGATTACATTCCAGATCGAGGAGTGTGAGAGAGGGGTTTGACGGACCTGCCCAGACACAGGAGTGTGGCAAAGCTTTTCAAGGGATTGCTGCAGGCACAGGAGTATGAGAAAGGCATTTAGAGGAATCTCAACCAGAGATTCCTGGTTGAGGAAGGGCGGGGGTAGGGTTAGTGACATCTCTCCAAGCACAGGACTGAGTGAGGGGTGTTAAAGAGATATCTCCAGAAGCATATACGAGAGTGGGATTAGACAGTTCATGAGCGGTCCAGATCAGATAGAGAGCAACAGTTCTCATTAGCAGAAGGGTTGAGAATCAGAGAACACATGTAAAGTGATGGGCCAAAAGGACAAAAGGTGACATAAGGAAATCCTTTTTTATGCAGTAAATGGTTAGATTCTGGAATACATTGCCTGAAAGTGTGACAAAGGCAAATTTGATCGTGGCTTTCAAAAGGGAATTGATGGGGAAAAATATTGCAGGGCTATAGGGAAAGGGCTGGGCTGTAGACTAACTAAATTGCTCTTGCAGACAGTTGATATGGGCTTGGTAGGCCAAATGCCCTCCTGCACCATTCTATCCTGTGAGCTGAACAGTTGGCAAGTGCTAGGTATCAGATGAGTGACTCTTCACATTACCTTTTCCAATGACATTATGTCCAAAAATTAATAATGGATTTCTATAGCACCTTTCATGATGCCAGGATGTCCCAAAGCACTTTGTGGCTAATAAATTAAATTGTAGTGACTGTTGCAATCTAGGGTAATGCAGCAGCCGATTTGTGCACTGTAACAAACAGCAATGACATTAATCACCAGATAATATGAACATACGAATTAGGTGCAAGAGTACGCCAGTTGACCCCTCAAGCCTGCTCCGCCATTCAATAAAATCATGGCCGATCTGAATGTGGCCTCAAAGCCACTATCCTGCCTACCCCCAATGATTCCCTTGTTAGTTAAGAATTTGTCTACCCCTGCCTTAAAAATATTTAATGACCCCACCTCTACTGCCTTGGGGAAGAGATTTACACACAAACATACAGATTAGGAGCAAGAATAGGCCATTCTGCCCGTCAAACCTTTCACCCCATTGCTCATCAAGAATCTGAGTTCCACAGACTTACAATCCTCAGAGAGAAAAAAATTTCTCCTCATCTCTGTCTTAAATGGGAGACCCCTTATTTTTAATCTGCATTCCCCAGTTCTGGTCTGTTTTAGTGATGTTGATTGCAGGATAAATATTCGCCAGTACACAAGGATGAATTACTGCTGCTCTTAGAATAGTGCCAATCATTGGTGTCCCCCAGGCTGGGGTTTTGGTTTAGTACTTTGTCTAAAAGATGGCACCTCTGACAGCGCAGCAGAGCCCCGGGTGGCTCCTTTTGGTGCCACTTGCCTGTCCAGGTGGGCGGGGACCCAAGCTGCCTGGAACAAGATAGCCAAATTACCTCCAATTGCACCTGGGAGGAGCTGAAAAAGTGTCTAGGTGAATGCATCCTCTTCTGAACACATCCTTGCCCTTTGTCCATAACAAGTACTTTCCATGGGATTTCTTTCCCAACTGCTCCTTTATATGCAACCTATACAGGGGAATAATAACCTCTTTTCCAGCACTCTTAAATACAGGTGGAGGACAAAGATTAGCATCTTTCTGAATACTGCTCACACTGAATGCCACCACATGTGAGTGCACTTGCTTAGTCCTAACCCTAGGAAGGAAGTTACTTTAGTCAGATAGGTACACTGTTTCAGGTGCTCAGGGGGTTCTTACAATTTACTTTACTGTATTCTTGCAGGCCAAGGCAGAGCACCAACACAGGGAAATGGGCAAGAGCAGAAGAATGGGCTGGGTCAGGCAACTCAATACAGCTGGCACCTTGAAGATAATATCTCCTCCAATTGCTAGGGAGGCTATAGAAGGAACCAGTGCCATTCATAAAGTAATCTCTATTTATTTCAATTCTTCTCTTTCTCTGTTTTCCTCTTTCTCTAGACTTATGACTGTATAGGATGTCCTATGATCTAACTTCTCTTTGAAGGCATCAATTTCAGGATTCACTGTAATTCACTTCTTTTTCCTCCAGCTGCAATCCTTCTCAAGATGGTTCAGCCAGACCAAGCGAGAGCACGGTGACGCCAAACATAACCGTTCATTGCTTCAAGCATTGCCCCTGCCCTCAGCAGCAGCAACTAAGCCAGCACAATGTTAGTGCGTCAGAGGAAGGGGAACCGAGTGAAGCACAACTCACAACTGAGAGGGGCATTTGGAGCTGGCAGAAGAGGAAGAAACAAAGATCTGGGAAGCCATTGCATCTTATTTAGTGTACAGACAAGGAATTTGTGTTAACACATTCTGCTGTCTTATCCTTATGCCACTATTAGCACCTTCCTTAGTCTTTAACACCACTATTAACACTCCCTTTGTCTTGTGTCTTGAGCTCCCACCTATTCCTGACCTTCTATCTTGCTCCACCTGTTCCACCCCTCTTAAACAGTATAATATCCATCACATTTCTACTTCCTTTTAGATCTGAAGAGTCATATGGACTCGAAAAGTTAACTCTGTTTCTCTCTCCACAGATGCTACCAGGCTTGCTGAGTTTTTCCAGAATTTTCTGCTTTTAATTCAGATTTCCAGCATCCACAGTATTTTGCTTTTATTTAATTAGTATCACAGGCCTGCTTCTAAACAACAGTTAATCCATGACTGCAGGTATTTGTTTTATCCATTATGTACATCATGATTAATCTGCAGTAGTTGCCCCAAATAATGCCACCTTGGGCATTTACTTATATGATCCTATGGAAAGACTGGGAGATTATTTTACAAGAGCGGTGGTGCTGGCCATACCCAAATTAGAAAATTCCCGACAGATTGCACTCATCCAGCCCACTGAGTATGGAAGAGTGCAATGGGGTGGTACCTTGCCCTCTCAAGGTGATCTCATATCCCTCCATGCCACATATCGCACAAGTTGTTGTCTCCAAACAAAGAGAATCAAGACCAGAAGCAGCCCAAAAGGGATGCAGCATTCCTCCTCTCCCTACGCTACAGTGGTGCTTTCTATCAGGAAGCGCTAGGATACAACGTGAGAGTAAGAACAACAAACAACCACATACAGTCACCAAGGAGAAGCAAAGATTAAACACTATATATTTTTAAAACTCCCATTCGGATGATCATTTCTCAGTGGGTGCAGTGGTGGAATGGCTGGGCTGGGACAGGACTGGAGAATGCTTAGTTCTATCCAAGTAGAGGGGAGGAGCTTTTTCTAGGAGGTTCAACAAATCGGCCAAGCCATCTTACTCCAAAATTTCAAGCTGTGCATCTGCCTTGCAGAGCCTGCCACTTGGCGTCTGCTTGTTTTGATCCAGCCTTCCCGTTTTAAAACAGGTGATCAAACAATTAATGAAAATAAAGGTGCCTCCCTTTAACTTATTTTGCTCTTTAAGATTGGTGTTCTTGACAATAGCCATATCATTTTTAAAAATAAAAACATCCAATCAGTTAAGCAGAGCAGGGACTTTGCTGAGAATTTAACATTTTTAATAATTTAAGAGTACTGGTGCTTCACAAGCTTTGAAGCCAATATTGGTATTCCAGTGACCGAGCTGCTACCATGGTAATGGCAAGCTGTTCAAAACAGAAGCATAATTCTCCTTCCTGAGGGTCACCTACAGTTTTCTCAGCACTGGGAGCCGCAACATAGCTGCATTGTAACATAAACTGGACAAATGTGGCACAGCAAAATTCCATAAACAGCAATGTGGTAAATCAGCAGTTAATACAGGGGCCACCTTATCAAAATTTGTAGATGAATATAAGTGACCTCTGGGGATGTAACCATGTTAGTAGACAGATGTCAGATGAAAGTTAATGCGGAAAAATGTAAGATGGTACACTTTGGGAGAAAGAATAAATGGCAAAACTTGAAATGGAGTAAATCTGAAAAAGTAATAATCTTCATTAAAAATTATACTTTGAGCATTGGAGATGTGGAAGAGCAGAGGAATTTGGGGTTTTGGGTTCACAATTAAAAGGGGATATAGATAATGGGTTTAAGGGTTAAAGGGACAGAGAACCATTTTTAAATTCAAAGGGAGAAAACTTGTTCATGCGACCTACGCGGGTTTCTTCAATGATATGAATGGAGAAACCTGGTTGGTCATGCAACCCTGTCAGCCCCTGGAGAATAGGCATAGTCTGCGAAGTACTGCTTTGAAGCGGTGCTATGTGGATGAATATTCTGCCCCAGAGGGTTGTGAGGCTGTGGAATTTACTATTAAAGTTAGTGACAGAAGCAAAGGCCATGTCAATATTTTAAAAATAAGTTGGATTGACGGCAGAAGTAAAAGAAGGGGATCTGGAAACAGAAAAAAGCTGGGATAAAGAATGTTGGGAGAATGTTAATTACAGAACAGTGTCTCTTAAAGAAGTCTTCAGTAGGTTAACTGTAAGTCTTTACTAACAAACAGAACTATTTATTCATGTACAGCAAAGGGTACAGATAGGGAACAATCTCCATGCTTAGGTCTTAACCCGTCCCTGCTCAGCACCACAATGACCCCAGGTCTGGTCCATGTGTGGGCGGTACTGTACTCAGTCCCACGTTAACCCTGTATGTGCCAGACCCTTAAACTACAAGGAATACTACTCAATCAGGAGATAAACACAAACAAGACCTGCTTTAGAGCAAACAACTCACAGAGTAATAATAAGTAATTTTAATTAGATGTAAGAATTGGAAGAAGTGTTCAAGATTATGTAGGAACTATTAAAGTTGTTCAAAATCATGTGGGGTAGTGATAATTATGGCAACTGGGGAAGAATCAGTTCCACTATGACAGTAACTAGACAGCACAAGGTTAAAACTAACCAGTAGAATGGAGGGAGGGTAACAGTGGTAGTGCATTACTAAAAATGTAACAAAAACAAAAGTAGAAGAGTCTCTGAAGAAGAGTCCTACAGACTCGAAATGTTAACTCTGTTTTTCTCTCCACAGATGCTGATAGATCTGCTGAATTTTTCCAGTATTTTCTGTTTTTGTTTCAGATTTCCAGCATCCATAGTATTTTGCTTTTAACTAAAAACGTAACATTCCTCCCATCATTTTTATAGCAGCCTTTAAGGAGTGCAGGTGAGACAGCTTTTGCCTGGTACAAATGAGCAGAGGGTACCTGAAAATTGAAGATCAGAGTCCTGTAATCAATGCGGAACTGCGATTTGCATTCTGAAGCCGGAAATGAGGGGGTAGGGGAGGGGTCTGTTCTCTCATTTAGAATATCACTAGAGTGGCTGAGGTGCATGCCACCCCTCCTCCTCCTCCTCCTCCTCCTCCTCCTCCCCCCCCCAAATTTTGAGGCAAAAAGTGGGTGGCTGGCAGTCGAAAATCGAAAATCGCTTCTGGAACATCCCATCAGAAATAGTGATGGAAACAGAATCCATTGTGGCCTTTAAACGGAAAAAGAAAAATTCAAAGGTGTTTGAAAAATGGCCAGGGGAGTGGAACCAAAAGCTTGCTATGATAAAAGGGCTGAATTCTGGATGACATTTCAATTCTATGTGCAATGAACCACTGCGACAGGCAGATGGGGTCTTGGTTTAAAGTCTCTTCTGAATACCGACACCTTCAGTACTATACTGTGGAGTGTCAGCCTGGATTATGTGTGCAAGTCCTGCAGTGAGACTTGAATCCACAACCTTCTGGCTCGAGAGGTGAACGTGCAGTGCTGACAAACAGAGGCTGCATCATTTAGAGCAGCAAAGGAAGAATTGGTCTCCTCAAGAACCTGGGCTCCTTCTGCCAAGACAAATAAGGTAATTCCAAAAGCCTGCAGTAAGTTACAGGGTGCTAACTCAGTCAAGCCATTCTGATCTTGCCATAAACTGCAAAAGTAAATTTCCCTATCTGTCACTCCTCCATGAATCCCCACTGTTATGACTGCTGGACTTTATCGATGGTTATTTTTTTAATTGTCTACTTTAATTCAAGGTAAAATGGGGTAGTTGGAGAGGGGGGGGAAAGTGAAATCTTATGAAATCTGCCCAGTGCCAAGACCATGTGACCTCATACTAAATCGGCCGGGAGACAAACCCACGTGACCTGCTTGTTATGGAGACAGACACTGAAATCGAAACTTATTGAAAGTGGGGTGCAAATCTCAACACCGGGACACAAAGGAGGAGGTAGCTGGTCTGACTGTATACAGAGTAACAGACTCTCAGTGGAATTTCAGCAAGACAACCCATAAGAGGTGCTGCTATGCCAGACAGAAGAAAATAACTGCTTTTGGGTTAATCATGAAGCAGAATGCTTATGAGGACAGATTCCCAGGTTTGAAGAGATGAGGCTCATGGAGGGTTAAAGACTGAGGAGTTGCCTGAAGGTGCTTTGCTACCGAAAGTCCATTCTATCATGTTGAGAAGATTAAGTGAAGGGACTTTCTCTTCAAAAGGACACTGGAACACTCACCAATCAGGTACTGAGTGCCTCCTACCCTGGGAGCATACAAGCAAATTCAACAAGGTTTGCTTTTAGGGCTCCCACATGGTGACTGCCCCACCCACCAACAGGTTGAGGCCCTTAAGTGGACATTAGTTGCCCATTTAAGGGCCTCACATGGTGTCAAGCAGGGAGGCCGTCCATGAGCCTTCCCACCCAGACTTCACTGGGGCAAAATGGAAGATAATGGGGTCCCCACCCGACATTCCCCTGCCTGATTAAATCTCCCAGCCTCCAAACTAACCTCAGGGGAGGGGCATTAAATTTGGCCTCATATTTATTTTTAGAAGTTATTGGTCTCTATGGGGATCGTAATATTTTTTGAAATAATATTGGATTTGACAAATAAGTTAAGCTTTGGTCACTCAGTGTTTCATGAAGCTTTTAGGATGAATTTATACAACTTTACTGTTGCTCTGAAGTAATTTCCACTTTGCATAGATATTAAATTTGTGGTATAACTCCAGAGTCAGGTCTTAGAAGTCTGAGAAACCGCCTTGAGAAGTCTATCTAACTCACACCATCCAGTCCACTCAATGCCCAAACTAACCTACACTGAGTCCAGATCCAGCAATGTCTCAATTTTAAAATTCTCAACATCATGTTCTAAATTCTCCGTGGCCTTTTTGCTCCCTATCTCTGGTAAACTCCTCCAACCCTACAACCACACCCCCTGCTCTGCCCAGTGAGATCTCTGCACTCCTCCAATTCTGGTTTCTCATCCATCTTCCATTCCCTTTACCCCACAATTGGCAGCCATGCCTCTAGCCCCTAAGCTCTGGAGTCCCCACTCTAAACCTTGCTGCTTCTCCACCTCACTGACCTCCATTAAAACATACCTCTTTGACTAAGCCTTTGGTTCACATGTCCAATGTCCTTTTCTTTATGCTGTTTTCCATTTTTTTGTCTGATTCCACTCCTGAGAAACACCTTGGGACATCTTAGGTGCCATATTAAAGGTGTCATATTTAAAATCGATGGTGTGAAGGCACTAAAACAATCTTAGTTTAGCTGCTTATGAACAAGTATAAAATTACCCTTTTACATTCCAAATAACTCAACTATTAAGTGAGGTTCAAGATTGTAAAGATTATTTTTCACTTTCCTGTCCAAGGTACGTCCACATTTACCTTTGTTCCTCCTCACTTAAACAGCATGCTCTCTTCTACTGTGACTTAAACTTTCTCTTTCTGACTCCAGCTTCCACTCCTGTTTTTCAATCTCCTGTCCCTGTATCCATCCCAATGGGCTGTATCCGATCTAAATCCTACATCAGGAGCCTGCATTGATATCAGAAGGGAACAGTTGACACTTAGCCCTAGGGGTAATGGAGAAAGAGCTGGTTGGAATGGTAGCGCTGGATTGCAAGCTGCGGAGAAACCACTAAATGAGGGAAATCTGAGGAAGATGTAGTCTGTGTACAAGATGACTTCCTCTCTATCACCACCTCTCTAGTACCCTCTTACCGACCAACAGGCTTGAAGAATCAGTCACTTGTATCTAACTGGAAACTCCAGTTTCAATTTAATTTTTCCAAAACGTTTTTGGAGAGCATCAAACCATCTGAGTCTTTAAGTAAAATTAAACATTTCCCACCACCTTCCCAATCTTCAATCCAGTTCTGCACATCCTCCAGCTCTTCAATGTCAAGCCACACAAAACTGACTTGAATCAACAATGATCAAATCTTGAGCCGTAACAAATTGCTCGGCTGTGTCTAAAAGTCAAACATGCACAGAATTTTAACTTAAAGTTACAGGTTCTGAGGATGATCTTTTATATTTATTTTATCAATATGTAATTACTCCCAAACGGCGGGTAAACCGACCTCCACAGCACAGCAGTCTGAAGTGTGTGGTGCAGTTATGGGAGCCTGTGACCCATTTCAATTTCTGCAATGGATTTTTCTGGAGGAGTGACTTCAATTTCTATATTAAAAACACAACTACACATAGGACTGGAGAGGGAGGCAAACATGTATTACTATTCATAGCGCATAATGTGGCGTTTCTGTTTCAATGCAGCCCTTCACCTCCACATGTTAGCGCTTTGTGATATACACCGTGTGCAGCCATCCAGAGCCCAGGCTTTAGCCTTGTGTAGCCCTTCCCAGACTGTGCTTCACCCTGTGTCACCCTTGCCAGTCTGCGTTGCCCTATATATAGTCCTCTCCTGCCTGTTTATAGCAGTCTGCCACCTGCTTTAAAATGACAATGTTATACCAAAATGTGTTGGGTAAAAAGCAAGATTTGCATTTAAGTAACATCTTTCAAGGCCTTGGGTCATCCCAAAACACTTTACAGCCACTGTTTTAATATAACAAACACAGCCAATTTTCACAGAGCAAGGACCCAAAACAGTGATGTGATATTGACCAAATAATCTGCTTCAGTGATGTTGGTTAAGGGGAAAATATTGGGCAGAACACCAGGAAATAGTGCCATGAGATCTTTTACGTTCACCTAAGATGGTTACCAGAGCCTCTGTTTAACATGTTATCTGAGAGACAGCACTTCCAGCAGTACAGAAATTCCTCAGTACTGCATGCACTGAAATGTTAGTACTACATGTGCGCAAAAGTCCCTGGAGTGGGACTTGAACTCATAACTTTCTGACTCAGAGGGTATACAATGGCTGGGATTCTCTGTGCCCACAGGTGTTGGGTGTATTCAGTGGCATGAGCGGGCAATATTGTGCAATCGGCTTCACAACAGAGTGAAACCAGTGTGTGATCGTTGGCTCAGCCGCATTTCCCGCCACCGGATGTCGGGAACTTCGTTGTAATACATCTGCATATCATTACTACGCCTGCCCACCAGAATCATTCTCCCAACCCCCCGGCTGGATAGTCCACCCACGTCGGAGGGAAAGTTTCACAACAGCATATAAAAGGCTCTGAAGAAATGTCATTCAGACTTGAAACGTTAACTGTTTCTTTCTCCACAGATGTTGTCAGACCTGATGAGTTTTTCCAACATTTTCTGTTTTTATTTATTATATAAAAGGTGTGCACTTGGCGGGCTGCACTTGGAGGGGAACTCAGAGGTGAGTACACAGTAACATTGCGCAGCGCTCACCAGGGCCACCTGTTGGGCTTCAAGCTTGAGGCACATTGCGGAGTGGGGAGGGGTGTGGGAGCAAGGGCAGCCTTGCGGTTGAATGTAGCGCACACCATTTGGGGTGAGGGATAAGGTGGGGTGGCCAAGGGAAGTGGCCACGCATTAGGGATACCTTATATAGAGTGACCATTCCACTGGAACTGAGATAGTTCATGTGTAGCCATTGATATGATTGGAGTAGCTTATCTCCCACTCAAGCAAGGCACAGGCATCAGTGTCACCAAGTGCTCCAGAGCTTTTCACAGGCTGCAAACTAATGAGCGTTTTAGTGGACTGCAGAACAGTTGGAGGACTGGGCACATTGTACAATCTCCTTGCTAAAGCTGGCCATGGAGCAGTCACTGATATCATCACCATCCCGGTTTGGACCAGTTTCCCCATTGTTCAAGCTAACAGTGTAGCCTTGCAGTGTGGGTTAGGAAAATGCCTGCGCCTGAGCTGAGAGCACAGCATGCAGTCCAGTGGACAAAGCTGCTGCCAATCTGTCAGGTGGAGTGGAGCTGAGGTGGGTGGGGTTTTGGGCAGCCATGCAGCGCGCTAAACTCTGGCCATTCAAGTGGCGGCCAGCACTCTCTGGAATGTGTTAAGGGGCCTTCAGACTTAACCAGGACAGGTTCTTAGTGTACCCATGTTAACCCAACTCTCTTTCATCCTGCAAGAGGAGTACATCAGGATCATGGAGCCTGGTGACATTGCTGTATGCCTCGTGGCTTACAGAGAGTGAAAATAATGGAGAAGAGAACGACTGAGGCTCCTGGCTGTGCAGAGGGAGGAGCAGCATGCTCAGGAAGAAGGGGTGGCTGGGGCTCCCGCGCACACTGCTGAAGAGCCACAGTGAGCCATCGTTGGTCTGCGCCTAGCAACATCCAGGGTCTATAGACGCCGCCTTTCATTCCTGCAGATGACCGAGAAACAGTGTCACTGAAGGCTGCACATGTCTAGGGAACTGGTCGGTCACATCTGCCACCTGCTGCAGGAGTTGGCGCCACGGGGACATGGAGGGTATCCAGTGCCAGTTACCATTAAAGGGTCACTTGCGCTCAATTTCTATGTCAGTGGCTCCTTTCAGGGCTCCACAGGTGACCTCTGCAGGATATCACAAGCCTCCACCCAGAAATGCATCCATGAGGTCACAGATGCCATCTTCACGAGGGCACAAAACTTTGTGCATTTAGCCTGGGACCAGGACAGCCAGGGTGCAATAGTGATTGGATTTACCCAGATCTCGGGTTTCCCACAGGTGCAGGGTGCCATCGACTGCACTCATGTGGCAGTCAAGTTTCCATCACAACATAGGGTCAACTACATTGACCGCAAGGGATTCAATTCACTGAATGTGCAGCTAGCGTGCAACCATCGCAAACGCATCTTGCAGGGGCATGCACGGTTTCCAAAGAGTGTCTATGACTCCTACATTCTGTCGGTCACAGATCCTTGACATCTTGCAGGATCCACAGAGGCTGCAGGGATGGCTGCTCAGGGACAAGGGCTACCCACAGAGGACATGACTGATGACAACCATGTGGTGGCCTCAGACTGTAGAAGAGTGAAGGTATGAGGGTCTTGGTGCAAATTGCATTTTGGTGGAGCAAACGACCGGACTGCTGAAAATGAGGTTCCAGTGCCTGGACTGGTGGAGCCCTGCAATACAGACAATGTCACACATCGTCACCACCTGCTACGCCCTTTATAACCTGGTGCTGCAACAGGGAGAGGAGCTGGCGGAGGAGGAGATGGAGGAGCTGGATGAGGAGGACGTCGATGGGGATGAGGGTGAGGAGGTCTCGAAGGCGGTGATGACAGGGATGAGTGCTCACACTGGCCAGACAAGGCAGGTGCACTTGGGAGGCCCTCTCTATGCCAGATTTGTAAAGGATGATAACGACATGCAATGAGGAGCCATAAATCCTCACATTGCATCTGTGAATGTTTGACTCCAGTCTGGCTTATGGCCTGTGGAGCTGGAGCTGCTGAGGTCACAGGAAGAGGGGATTCGGATGGGCCGGACACTCCCGGAGTCACCTGGATGGATGGGCCCGGGGGTGGGGAATGATACCTGCTGATCCTCCTCCCTATGGGTGCCCAAAGGTCTCAGGCTGAGTCTGTGAGGAGAAGGGGTCATTGGAGTGAGATCGAACTGCTCAGCACCCCTTTCACATACGCACTGTTGGACGCCAACTATGGCGTCAGCGATGGAGTTGAGCCCACACAGCAGTGCAGGAGCAATGTCCTGGACCAAGGTCTCCATGGTGGCCGGCATCCTACCAGTGTTGACCTCGGTGTATTGGCATGCCAGCACTATCACTTCAGACTGAAAGAGGACGGACCCCTTCATCATGCCTTGCAATATGAGCAGCGGATATCCCTTCCTGATGTTCCCGAGCTTGTCTTTGCAGCTCCAGCAACTGTGACATTACCAAATCCGGAGGATCGTCATCTGACTTGGACTCAGCAAGTTTCTGGCCTCCAGCAGCCCTCCGAGTGCCGGATGCCAGGGAAGTCCCTGCCACCAACTGCAGTGGATTAGACAGTGCGATGTGCTCGCCACATTGTGATCTCTAAAGCTAGGCCCCACTGAGGTGTGTCTATCTGCACTGCTGGAGGGTGTGGGTGAGCACTATGATGGGACTTCAAGGAGGGTGCCTTCAGATTCCTCCAGAAGTTTCTTTGGAGCTTGACTGGAGGCCCTGGGTCATAGACTCCGTCGGCTGTTTCTCAGATGTGCCTGAAAGCAATGGGAGATAATTAGTGCATGGCAATGGCCTGTGAAACAGGACACATCATTCACAGAATGGTTGTCTGATGGATGTTGCACTGCTGGACCCTCAATTGATACAGCACCGCCGACCTCATTATCAGCATAGGGCCGATCCAGATTGTGGCTGGCCAGCTGGATGGCTCTGTTTTCAAAGTCCATGAGGACCTTGATTTCAGGCATTCCTCCACCAGTCTGTGACCTCTCCCTCTTGTTGTGTGCCAGCTTGTCCTGCATGAATAGAGATGGAGAGAGTGTAAGCAGGACGCCTGCCAAGCCAGATGATAAGTCTGCCTGGCATGTGTAGGTGGTGAGTGGTCCCATGGACAGGATGAAGACAATGAATGTGAGTAGAGAGAGTGAATGGTGATGTCCCTTGCACTGGCAGTGAGTGAGGGCTCTGTGGGTGTGTGATGAGTTTGTGAGTGCGTGAGTTGAGAGTGAGAGAAGAGTGACTTACCCAGGCGGAACAGAGGTCATTCATCCACTTGCGGCACTGGATGGCTGTCCTCTTTTGAAGGGTGTAGGCACTGACCACCGCTGCCACCACCTCCCTAGCCTGGTTCGACACGCTGCTGCTCATCCTCCAGCCAGACCGGGGGTAGAGGACATCATGGCAGGCCTCCACGGCATCCAAAAGGTGTTCCAGTGACACGTCGCTAAACCTGGGGGCTGCAGTCTTTTTGTGATTTGAGGACACCTTCCCTGCAGCAGTCATGGGCTTGAAGCACTGAGATATGTGCACTCTGCTGGACTTTAAATATGGTGCCCGGCATGATGAAGTGACGAGGTGATGGCGTGGCGGGCGAATGAGCGCTTGCCTTGGAAATGGTGTGTTTCCTGGGAATGCATAAGTAATATGGTGGGTTTGGGATGAAATGGCATGAAAACCAGCCATCGTAGCCAGTGGGTGAAATGTCGTTTTACCCGCCCACTACTGCACTTAGTGCAAATCTGGGATGATTCTGCCCAATGTTACGAGACTTTTACACTAAAGGGGAGGGGAAAGTTGGGTTGATACAGAGCTTGTGTCACAGGACAGGTTGTGGTCTATCAGGCAGTTTCAGGAAGGTGTGCCTATAGAAATGAGGTTTTGTAGGTGAAAGAGCCACACACACTCACACACACACACACACACACACACACACACACACACACACACACACACACACGCACCACACGCACATGGATGTTGGATCATTTCACTGAGGGTTGGATTTATTATTCTATCAAATGCTCCCGGTATTCTGCTCAGAATTGATTGATCATGTGATTGTCAGTTGAAGCAATGGGCCAAGGTCCTCTGAGCGATGGTTAGGGTAATGTTGAATCACCGCAGACAGCTAATAACAGAAAAGACAAACAAAGGCAAGCTGATGGATTGAATTAGTTTGAGAAGAAATTGTCTGTGTTTCTTCACCCGCTGACATGCTTTGAGAGAAAATCATGAAGAAAAATAAAAGAAATCAAAGCAGCTGTACAAACAGGGCTTAAACCTGAGGTTTCTTTAAAAAAAAAGAAAAGCACAGGAAACAGTTCAGTGTCTGGCCAATATGTGTCCCAGCTGGCCCTCTTGAGTCCTGCTCATGACTTAAATGCAGATCACAATGCTCCAGTCACAGAGAATGCCTTCTGGTCACACATGATAGGCTTGTGTCAGGCAGCTGGAAGCTCATTCAGAGTCTCAGACCACTGAAGTCTGTAACTTGGTTGCCAGGATTGCCAGGACCCTATTTCTGATCAAAGCTGCACCCATTGAGTTACCCAGTTTCAGTGGTGGGGAAAAGAACTTGGGTCATCAGTGTTGCCATTTAATGTTCCTGAGACAGTTACCGCACAGATTAGGTGCTGTTCCACCAAGACTTCCCATGTCAAGTAAGGAACAAGCCAGATGGAAAGAAGGGCATGCAGGGTGGAGCTTCCTCTATATTTCTATACCTGATTGGGAAGTGAATGATGGAGCAGTGCACAAGATGCTTTAACCTGCATTGAAGTATTTGATGGAGCAGTAGTATGCAAGTCAGTGCTTGGGATTTAACACTGCCTCTAATCAGTGCAAGACCTGACCTGGAAGCGCTCGTTGGGCAGTGCTGAGAGAACATTATTCTGCCTTTGATGTCTGCCGTACCTGACCCAGGAGTGATTGACATTGAGAATGGAAACCGCAAAGCTGGTTCTAGACAGCTTCATGCTGAAATGGAGAAATTGGATATCAGAAATGAGAGAAATCAATGAAAGAAGTTTTCATCTGAAAACAGGAACGCTAAGCGAGGACATGCCACACAGACTTCAGCTATTGCAGTGCATCTTGTACCATCTACAAGATGCACTGCAGGAACTCACCAAGCCTCCTTAGACAGAACCTTCCAAACCCACGACCACTACCGTCTAGAAAGACAAGGGCAGCAGTCACATGGGAACACCAGCATCTGGAAGTTTCCCTCCAAGTCACTGTCACTGGATTAAAATCTTGGAACTCCCTCCCTAACAGCACTGTGGGTCTACCTACACCACATGGTCTGCAGCGGTTCAAGAAGGCAGCTCACCACCACCTTCTCAAGGGCAATTAGGGGATGGGTAATAAATGCTGGCCTAGCCAGCGACGCCTATATCCCATGAACGAATAAAAAGCTATTGTCACCTTCAAAAATAGGGGTCAGTCCCTTTAAGGGAAGTGTAAGATGTTGAAAAATAAGGGGCATGGTTCCTTTTGAGAAGCAGGATGCTGATTCAACACAGGGCCACATAATTATTGTTAATTAGCACTTTAGAAAATGAAATACATTGGAGACAGACTAGTGTGGAAAACACAATGCGGGAACTTTGTTTAGTTAAACGTATGACACACAGTTGGGAAATTATGGGGATGTCAACACTAATTTAGGAATTTTAAATTGAATGAGCTGTTTCTCACCCCAACCCCTCCTCCCAATCCCTGCCACTCCATCAGTATGGAATAGAAACGTAGTGTATAATTTTAAACACAGAGATAAAAACAAAAAAACTGCGGATGCTGGAAATCCAAAACAAAAACAGAATTACCTGGAAAAACTCAGCAGGTCTGGCAGCATCGGCGGAGAAGAAAAGAGTTGACGTTTCGAGTCCTCATGACCCTTCGACAGAACTTGAGTTCGAGTCCAGGAAAGAGCTGAAATATAAGCTGGTTTAAGGTGTGTGTGTGGGGGGCGGAGAGATAGAGAGACAGAGAGGTGGAGGGGGGGGGGGTGTGGTTGTGGGGACAAACAAGCAGTGATAGAAGCAGATCATCAAAAGATGTCAACGACAATAGTACAATAGAACACATAGGTGTTAAAGTTAAAGTTGGTGATATTATCTAAACGAATGTGCTAATTAAGAATGGATGGTAGGGCACTCAAGGTATAGCTCTAGTGGGGTTTTTTTTATAATGGAAATAGGTGGGAAAAGGAAAATCTTTATAATTTATTGGAAAAAAAAGGGAAGGGGGAAACAGAAAGGGGGTGGGGATGGGGGAGGGAGCTCACAACCTAAAGTTGTTGAATTCAATATTCAGCCCGGAAGGCTGTAAAGTCCCTAGTCGGAAGATGAGGTGTTGTTCCTCCAGTTTGCGTTGGGCTTCACTGGAACAATGCAGCAAGCCAAGGACAGACATGTGGGCAAGTGAGCAGGGTGGAGTGTTAAAATGGCAAGCGACAGGGAGGTTTGGGTCATTCTTGCGGACAGACCGCAGGTGTTCTGCAAAGCGGTCGCCCAGTTTACGTTTGGTCTCTCCAATGTAGAGGAGACCACATTGGGAGCAACGAATGCAGTAGACTAAGTTGATGGAAATGCAAGTGAAATGCTGCTTCACTTGAAAGGAGTGTTTGGGTCCTTGGACGGTGAGGAGAGAGGAAGTGAAGGGGCAGGTGTTGCATCTTTTGCGTGGGCATGGGGTTGTGCCATAGGAGGGGGTTGAGGAGTAGGGGGTGATGGAGGAGTGGACCAGGGTGTCCTGGAGGGAGCGATCCCTATGGAATGCCGATAAGGGGGGTGAAGGGAAGATGTGTTTGGTGGTGGCATCATGCTGGAGTTGGCGGAAATGGCGGAGGATGATCCTTTGAGTCGGTGGGTTTGTAATGGATATTGGTGGACAGTCTATCACCAGAGATTGAGACAGAGAGGTCAAGGAAGGGAAGGGAAGTGTCAGAGATGGACCACATGAAAATGATGGAGGGGTGGAGATTGGAAGCAAAATTAATAAATTTTTCCAAGTCCTGACGAGAGCATGAAGCGGCCCCTCCACCTCTCTGTCTCTCTATCTCTCCGCCCCCCCACACACACACCTTAAACCAGCTTATATTTCAGCTCTTTCCTGGACTCGAACTCAAGTTCTGTCGAAGGGTCATGAGGACTCGAAACGTCAACTCTTTTCTTCTCCGCCGATGCTGCCAGACCTGCTGAGTTTTTCCAGGTAATTCTGTTTTTGTTTTGTATAATTTTAAGTTTGGCACCGATGGAGGAGCAGAGAGAGACAGTGTGCTGGCCCAGAGCTGCTTGTTGTGTTTCAGGTCTTTGAGCAAATATTCTGCTATCAGTAAATTTTCTGAGGTACATGCTGGTTGCATGCAAGGCCCCCAAAAGGTACCCTGTGACTTGAACATGACCCCGTTTGAGAGACTGCTGCATGTAGGGCCAAGGGGAGTTGCAACCCTGCCAGGTCTTTCCACAGCCGCATCCTCACATTCTTTCTTCCCAGTGGCACCCACGGGACAGTGATCAGCATCAGGAGCTCAGGGTCCTTGTCTCCTCTCCTAGGTTGACAGTATTGAGGCCAATCCAGCCATTCCACCTGTAATCCAACCCTTCCTCCCCCTCCACCTGAAAACATCTAACAGCATGCACGGAAATCGAACTTGGGATCCTCTGGTCTGCAGCATAAGATATTTGCAGACAAGGAAGATTATTCAGCACAGCTTGGCTCTTATCTCATGAAATCAAAATCAATATGTCTGTTTGTTGCATGTGAAAACTGAATTCATTTAGTTACAATTAAACTGAAGCAATCAAGAAACCTCCTTCCAACTGGGTTATCCATTCAATCTGTTTCTGCTTGTCAAATTCACGTCAGTTTCATCAAATTCAACCAGCTAATTATAAACTTCACTTAAATTGTATCTATTTACATAGAAATTACACTCAAGAAACAGGCTGTTCTCTCCTATAGTCAAGTGTAAACATTTATGCTCCAGAAGTGTCCCTAATCCCAAATGACTGCTGTTCCCATCTTCCTTTTCCTTCAATATAAAAGCAAAAAACTGCAGATGCTGGAAATCCAAAACAAAAACAAAACAAAAAATGTTTGTTTTTGTTCCTTTTCCTTCAACCACCTATCCAAACTATTCTTAAATGTTGACATAGCCTCTGCTTCAATCACTAAGCAGTGAATGTGTTTATCTGGTGGATGTTAATTTCTGTTCACCCAGGAGTCCAACATTAATTCCTGCTGGGTTGCAGGAGCAGGCCTCTAACTGGGAGCAGTGTGAATGACTGACAGGCAGGAGTCTGAGGTAAATCAGATTATGCATTCCATGTCTCACAATCTTGTGTGTCTCACAAGTTTCTCCTGCTCCCTGTCCCAAATCTCTTGTGGTTAATCTTACTGCTGTCCTATCAGGAGTGAGTGTAGAGCGTCGGAAGGGTTACTTCAGACGTAACTCCAAGGCAGTATCTATGAGTGGAAAATACAGTGCCCAGCTCAGAAGGCTGGATTAGTATCCAGCGCCTGGTGCTGTGGACGTGCCTACTTCCTCTATCTTCAACAGTAGCCAGGGTTTTTCAGTCTTGATTGCTGCCCACCTGGGAGAAGGTACTTTGAAAATAAAAATCCTGAGGACAGCAACAGGAAACCACCCCAGTTACTCTTCCCAAATGTAAATGGCTCAAGAATGAGTATATCCCTTCAATCTGGACCTGGAAATGGTTAATTTCTATCCACTTTATCCTATGCCTTCATATTTTCAACCACCTCCACCAAATCGCCACACTCAAACTCTGCTCATTGCTCTACATGCTTTGTGTTGTAACCCATACACATTGCTCTCTATTTGATCCATTGTAAGCCTTGCAAGTGTGACTCTAATCATCAGGGGAGACGGTGGCATATTGGTTTTGTCACTGAACTAGTAATGCAGAGGCCCAGGTTAATGCCCTGGGGACATGGGTTCAAAGCTGGTGGAATTTAAATTCAATCAATAAAAAATGTGGAATATAAAGCTCGTCTCGGTAATAGTGACCATGGCACAATCAGCGATTCTTGTAAAAACCCATCTGGTTCATTGATGTCCTTCAGGGAAGGAAATCTGCTGTCCTTACCCTGTCTGACCTATGAGATTCCAGATCTACAGCGATATGGGCTTGACTCTTAACTGCCCACTGAATGGCCTAGCAAGACCACTTAGTTCAAGGGCAATTAGGGAAGGGCAACAAATGCTGGCCTTGCCAGTGATGCCCGCATTCCATAAAAATAATAAAGAAAAAATCTGCTCAGTCAGCATACATTATCCAGCATATCACATATTTCAATCTGTTTGTGATATCCTGAGATGTTCCAGCTCTGAGATATTGCTTGTACATTAAACCCCACACCCTCTGGTATATGGCACATGTCCAATTCTTGTGCATTGCTCCATATCTCACTGGTTCCAAGCCTCCATGCAAGGCCATAAATGTTACATGCTCCAGTCTGAATGCTGCCTTTCATATTCTCTTTTATGCATTCTTAGGACCTGGGCATCACTGCCTTCTTGAGCTGCTGCAGTCCATGTGGTGAAGCTATGCTCAGAGTGCTGTATTATAGTTTGCATAGAGGTTTTGATACAACTGAGTGGCTTGCCAGGCAATTTCAGAGGGCACTTAAGAGTCAACCACATTGCTGTGGGTCTGGAGTCACATGTAGGCCAGACCAGGTAAGGATGGCAGATATCCTTCCCTAAAAGACATGAGTGGATGAGATGGGTTTGTACAACAATCTGTAAGTTTCATGGGGCTGGATTTTACACTCCCCTGCTGGTGGGTTTGAAGCCGGAGAGACTCATCAAATTCAGCGGGTGGCCTTCCCGCCACCTAACCTGAATGAAATTTTACAGGGGGCAGAAGTGGCATCAGACAGCTTGCCTGCCTGCCCTTGGACCTATTGAGGCCCTTGAGTGGGCAATTAAATGTACTCTTAGGGGCCTCATCCTGCCTTGCCTGTATTTTGCCTGTGGCAGGGTCTCATGCCATGGTGAAAGCCTGGCAGCTTTAGCTGTGTGGTTTGGTGTTGGGCAAGTGGAGAGGAATCTTCTTTGCAGTCCCCTGGGTGAATTGCAGGCATCCACACCCCCCCCCTCCCCACCACAAAGTCATACTTCCCCCTTTATCCTCCCCACCAGCGTCTGAAACCTGGCCACCCCCCCACCCACCCACCCACCCACCCACCCACCCCCTCTCACCAGGGCCTGCCAGGATTTACTTCTGAGGCAAGGCTCCACTTCATTGGAACTGACTGTATTCCTTGCAGTTGCCAGCGCTCTCGTCTGGTGCAGCTTGGACTACAGAGCTGCCAGCGGTCTAATTGGCTGTCAGTGCTCTAAGACAATACTTCCTCCCAAGATATGTGTGGAAGTCTCACCTTAAAGCAATTAGTGCTGCTCCCAGAGTTAAATTGCTGCAGGTCAGCCGTTGAGATTGTGGGTTGGCTCACCATTGACTGTTAAGTTGGGGTGGTGGGGGGTTGGTGTTGATGGGGGGACCATGGTGCCCCATAAAATCCAACCCATGGTCACCATCCAGATTTATATACCTGTGTTTTTACCTGAGGATTCATATACCCTAGCCTGCATGTGCAAACTTCTGTATCACTGACTCCAAGCCTTAACAGAATGTTACTTGTTCCAACCAGTGCACAGTGCACATTGCCCTTTATGTTACAGTATGTAGGCATTGCTGGCAAAGCCAACATTTATTACCCATCCCTAATTGCCCTTGAGAAGGTGGTGAGCTGCCTTCATGAACCACTGCAGTCCATGTGGTGTAGGTAGATCCTCAGTGCCATTAGGAAGGGAGTTCCAGGATTTTGACTCAGCGAAAACAAAATTGTATAAAAGTGACCATCTCACAAATAGAGGTTTCATTTGCAACAATTACAACAAATTCATTTTAAGTTTATTGCAGAGCCTACTCAAATGTATCAGCGCCACACGGTCTGGCTCCCATTTCAACAGCCTTGTTTGGTTCCTATTTAGAATAATCATCACCTTGTCACACAAACACAGTGCTCATTGTTTGTCAAAATCCTTACCAGCTAACTACTAGGAAATTGCAAATTAAACCTTAACACTGGACATGGAAGAATGACAGCCAGTAGACAGGACAAAGGAACTTTATTTAGATAGCACCTTCACATGTTTCTCAGAATCATTCCAAAGTACTTCACATCCAATGAAATGCCTGTGGTTAGGCAGGAGCATTCTTGTGTATTTTTTGGATACACTAATATCAATTCCTCTGAAAGGTCACATTGATAGGGGGCACTCCACCGAAGGTGTATTTATTGAATATGTTTAACATAGTGTCTTTAGCATAATTAAATTCCAAAGGCACTTCACAGGATTGTTATCAAATAGATGGGAAGAAGTTGGCAGAGAAGCAATGTCACTGGATTACTAATTCCGAGGCCCAGGCTAATGTCCTGGGTACAAGGGTTCAAATCACACATGGCAACTGGCAGAATTTAAATTCAATTAATTAAACTGGAATGTAAAGTTAATCTCAGTAATGATGTCCATGAAATTACCATCGGTTGTCGTAAAAACTCATCTGGTTCACTAACATCTTTCAGAGTAGGAAATCTGCCATCCTTACCTGGACTGGCCTATATGTGACTCTATGCAGTGTGGCTGACTCTTACCATCCTCTGAAATGGCTGGGCAAGCCACGCTGTTCAAAGGCAATTAGAGATGGGCAATAAATGCTGACCTTGTCAGCGATGCCCACATCTCATGAGAAAAGAGTTTGATACTGAGACACATAAGGAGACACTGGAATAGGTGACCAAAAGCTTGGTCAAAGAGGCAAGTTTTGAGAAATGCCTGAAAGGAGGAGAGAGAAGGAGAGGCAATAGTGTTTAGGGAATGAATTCCAGAGCTAAGACAACCAATGGTTGTTGTTTTGATGAAAATCAAGGATACAGAAGAGACCAGAATTTTGTGAATGTTGTGGGACTAGAGTAGATTGCAGAGATAGGGAGGGCCAAGGCCATGGAGGGATTTAATAACAAGGTTGAGAATTTTAAAACCGAGACCTTGCTTGACTGCTAGCCGATACAAGTCAGCGAACACAGAAAGTTCGGTAAAGAAGACTTGGTCCGAGTTAGGACACAGGTAGCATGGTTTTAGATCATGCCAAGTAGTATACTGGCTAGGAATTCCCTGAGAACTGCTCCCTCTCTGCCGTCATGGGTTTATCAGAAGTTTGAGGGAGAGCTGAGGAATTTCAGGGGGAATTAGGGCAGAAAAGGAGGAGCTTTGCTCTGGATCTAACTGGTGCTGTACCTAAACCTGGAATAGTGCTTGATCGGACAGTGCAGAGGAAGCTTTGCGCCAATTCTAACCTGTGCTGTACCTGACTTGGCAGAAATTGAAGTGCCCACTTTGTGTCAAAAGTGGAAATCGACCTTGCTAAACATGGAAACCTACCCAAAAAGAGAGATTATTCTAAGTAGGAGTTTGTTAGGATTGGCTGAAAATAGACACTTGACACAAGCATGAACCCTACAGCTACAAATGGGAATAACCTGCTGTTTTTATAAACTTGGCTTGCACTCATGGCTATGGACACAGAGACAAACACAAGCTGCACCATACCAGGCAACAGACTGACACTTTTCACTGTAACCCCAGTGCTTTTTAGGTTTACTATAGTGCAATAAATCTTGCACGGCAGTGAACAGCACACATAGGCTAATATAAACAATCTACATCGACAAATTCTATCTAAGAATTGAATGTCGCAAAAGACTTGAGGATGCTGTCCCAGTGCAGAATTTTTTGTGTTACTTATGATTATCATTTAACCTTTTTTATTAATCCAATTGTTCTCTGGTTACAATGCACTGTCCTATATTGTGCTCCCACACTTATAATGTACAGTAAATAAAGCTCAGCATATGTGCCACAATGTGAGAATAAGCAAGCTCTGCACTGTGGTTTAGTTTGCAGATTTCCCTAAGTAGTGTTTGCAGGATGAGGGGGGCAATGTTGTTGGCATTAGGGTATGCAGCTTCACTGGTCCACAGAGCCATTGCCTGATGGCTTTACCGAAGTGCTGTTGCCTTACTGGTGTGTCGCAGCTAACAGGCAGCAATTAGGTTTTTTTAAAAACTCTCCTGATTCAGCCCCAGGATAGACATTGGACTTTTTTTTTTAAACACATCCCTCAAGACTGAGAACCCTATTCATTGGTATGGGCTGCAATAATTATTTTACACCATGGTCTGTGACAAAAGGTTTGAATAGAGACCTTATAATGCTGATGTTTTGAAAGAATCTTAATTTGCATCCAAGGTTGGGCTTCATAATAAAACTTTCTATACTCAGTGAAAGGCTTCGGGGAGAGTGCAGAGAATTTGAGAGGATTGTTAACAAAGAGGCATAAATTCAGGATTAGTTTTGAATGCAGAAAGGAGAAGGCAAGACAAATTTTTTCCATACAAAGGATTATTAAGATACACAATGCATTATTGCAAGTGGCTATTGAAGCAAGGTTAACCACAACATTCAAAAGGGAACCAGATAAACACTTGAAAAAGAAAGATATTAAAAGGTTACAGGGAAAGAGCAAAAAAATAGGACTAGATGAGACAGCTCAAGTGGGGGAGCAAGTGCCAACACCAGTACGATAGGTTGCATGAAAGAAAGAAAGACTTGCATTTACATATGATTGAGCAGTAAATTTTGGCCTTGACACCCTTAGTCTTCTTCAAAATAGAGTGCCAAGGAATCTTCAATGGCCTTGGTTCAACGTTTCATCAGAAAGACAGCAGCTCCAACAGTGCAGCGCTATCTCAGCAAAGAGTGTTAGCCTGATTTTGTGCTCAAGTTCTGGACAGGGCCTTGAACTCAGGATCTTCCAACTCAGAGGTGACAGTGTTATGAACTGAACCACAACTGACAACTGTGTGTTGCCTCCCTTAGGGAATTCTTGCTTTCCATGGGGTGAGGAGCCCTCATAGAACATGTTTTGTTTAGTTGTGATAGGGTCAGATTAAAGGGGGTCAATTTTGGCTCTGCTACAGTAATTGGGAGTTGGGATTGTGCTGCCCATCTGAGCCATCTTGGTGATTGGACATCATTAGCACATGGCTGCACAGCAGTGAGCATTGAATGGATGCTCTGAAACAGCTCGCCAGTTATGGAGGGCAGGAAGTCAGCCAGCTCCTCCAGACCTGAAGGATTGGGGGGATAGGCCCAGACATGGACAGTTGCTCAGAAGAATATGTTAGGGAGTGACAGAGGTACTTAAGATGCTGTAGTCAGTAACTTTGAGATTGACGCTAATGCAAATTGCTAATGCTTATTGCTAACTGGCCAATATAAGCAACTGTCCATTTTAAATGCAGATGTTTTAAGTCTGCTATCGTAAGAAAACATTTTCTATGAGCAAAGCTGGTCTTAAGCTGTGGAAAGAAATAAGTCTCATAAAGATGCAATCTATCACGCCGGTGTTGGCACTTCCTTCCCCACTAGAACTATTTGAACTTGAGCTGAGTTTTCAAACCTATATTCTTTTCATCACTAAAATCGCCTACTTCCACCTCCATAACATCCACCTATTCCTGCCCAGTCGTTTGCTGTTGCAACTTCATTCATGCCTTTGTTACCTAGACTTGTCTCTGACTAGCCTCCCACCTTGCACCGTCTGTAAAGTGGAGCACTTTGAAATATTTGCTGCCCAAATCCTAACTCATATCAAGATACATTCATCCGTCACCCCTGTGCTCACTGACTTAGATTAGCTCCTTGTCTAGCAACACCTCAATTTAACAATTCTCATCTTTGTTTTAAAATCTTTCTATGATCTCGCCCCTCCCTATCTCTTCTGAGATCTCTGTGCACTTCTGGCCTTTTCTGCATTGCTGATTTTCATTGCTGTGCCATTGTCAGCCATGTCTTCAGCTACCTAGGTCCTAAGCTCTAGAATTCCCTCCCTACAGCTTTCTGTGTCTCCACTTTACTGTTCTCAAAGACGTTCCTTCAAACCTACCTCTTTATGTCCCCTGCCCTAAAATCTCCTCATGTGGCTTGATGTCAAATTTAGTTTTATAATGAAGTGCCTTTGAAGGGCCTTGGTATGTTTCACTATGTGATATAAATATAAGTTGTCGTTGCTGGGGATGGTACTGGTTTTCCCCTTTTTGACAGGTTTGATCAGTGGCCATTAGTCGAGAATGAACCAGTTGAGTGGGGGATAGTGGGGGGGATGTGGTGATGGGGCTGGGTGGTGGTCAGCAAGTGCATGCGTGTGTATGTGAGAGAAACAGAGATCACATCATCTGTTCCATGGAAATCAATTAGTAAATATAAAATCAATTTAGTGCCTTATCCAGGTCAATTCCAATATTAGACACTGGAGATTCTTCCAAGGGAAGCTCAGAGTGGATTTTTATGTGCCTTTAAGTTTATCAAAAATGAAATGTAAGGAGTTGCAGTGGTATGCTGCAGTCTCATGAGTGGGTTACGACACAATAGATGGTTATTTTATTGTGATATTTAGTTGCTTTTCACTCCAGCTCAATGTCACAGGATTAAATAGTGCGTGTGACAGGTCTGTTAGCCCAATTTCTGTGATTGATGGGATTCCTGAGCTGAGCAGCATTTTAAGAAGTAATAATCATTGCACAGGAGAGTCTGTTGCAGGATCTGGGAAGGTGGACTGCTGGTTTCTCAGCAGTTTGAATCATTCGTCCTCTGCTTCTGGATCTGTAATGAATTTGTACAAATTAAACTCTCACCCCTTAAGGCATTCGCCAGTCTTTTTCTTGAAAGAGTTTACAACACAGGAGGCCATTTAGACTATAGCGGCCATACCGGGACCTTTACTGGAACAATCAGGAATGATTCTCCCAACTCTGTTCTCTCCCCATGGCTCTAATTATGCATGTTTTTCCTAAAAAGGTGTAATGTAATGATATCTGTCACAACTATCCCCTACCGCAAAACATCGCTGGTATAAATGCAAAAGGACATTGCTACTCACCCTTTTTTCACCTTCTTAATGGCAATTTTTAATTGATGGCACCTTATTAATGCCCCAGTCAGGAGAAATATCCTTTCCTTATTCATTCAATCCAAATCATTCCTAAAAATCTCTAAAAAGTATGCTCTTATAGCCTTTTCTATTCGGTTGGAAATAGGCCCAATACCTCAACTCTTTCTTATAGTTTCCTATCCTTAGATTCTACACCTGGCAGTGTTACAAGCCAGATTCTTGTACTGCCCCAATTTATGCCAGCCAAAGGCATCCATCCCATTCTGTTCCACCTCCTTCCCATGTGATCAACTACATTTCACGGGGTCTTGCAGAAACAGGTTTCAATTTAGTTGCTCGCTGTTAATTTGTTTTAAATTTCTGAATGTTGTGTGTGGGGGAGTGAGGAATGTGGAAAGTGTAAATCTTGGTCAGTTTTAAAACTAGTAAACGTACCAAAGCGAAATCCAAAATCTAAAACACCATGCTATCTATGGGTTCATGTGCCATTGCAAGGCACTGGATCCTGTAAGAATATATCAACTTCTGTGCAATGATTTACTTTTTTAAATATTTAAAATATTTTGTACCTGTCCAGAGTTAAATCAATTTTATTTTGAAATGTGGAAACTCCAAAATATACCAAAATACAAAGTCTTTTGAGGATTTAACTGGCTCTTGACTCTTACCCCCAGTTCTCCTTAAAAATAAATGCTACCCTTCGGTATTGGCACTGCCCCTCTCCACAGGGGTTTCTAAACCCACCACTGCAAAATTCCATATATTTATTACATGCTTTAACTTGATGGAATTATGTGAAGAGAGGTGGAAGCAAGCATGTGTGGAGCGCAAACACCAGTAATGGACCTACTGGGCAGAATGCCTGTTTCTGGTGTAAAGGCTTTGTATTCCTGATGGACTTTTTTTGCATTAAAAAGTGGAATTATCCAATTATCTGAGTTGAGCATTGCTGAAAAAAGAGACATGCTGAAGGCTCGCGTCTTGCAATCATCAGGACACTCGCAAGAATATCAACATAATGGGAAAACAACAACTTATACTGTATGTGAACAGAGTGCTGATTGGCTGGCACATGGCATTGCCATGGGGAACGCACCAGTGATGGTGACCGACAGTTAATTGCCAAGATAAAAGCAAAATACTGCGGATGCTGGAAATATGAAACAAAAACAGAAAATGCTGGAAAAACTCAGCAGGTGTAACAGCATCCGCGGAGAAAAAAAAGAGTCACCGTTTCGAGTCCTTATGGCTCTTCTTCAGAGCTAAAGAGCAGTAAAACGCAATTAAATTTATACTGTTTAAGGAGGGGGTGAAGCTGGATAGAAGGCCAGTGATAGGTGGAGGCAAAGGAGAAATTGCCAGAGATATCATGGACAAAAGAACAAAGGGACTCTCTCCTTTGCCTCCACCTATCATTGGCCTTCTATCCAGCTTCACCCGCTCCACCCTCCCTTAAACAGTACAAATTTAATTACATGTTACTTGTCTTTAGCTCTGAAGAAGAGTCATAAGGATTCAAAATGTTAACTCTGTTTTTTTTTTCTCCACAGATGTTGATAGACCTGCTGAGTTTTTCTAGCATTTTCTGTTTTTGTTGCAGTGAATTGCCAAACACTGTTTGAAATTTAAACCAGGCAGTTTGACCCTGATTGACTCATTCCTCAGGGCAATGTCTTGGCCAATCAGGGTCAAGCTGCCTAGTTTAAATTTCAAACAATGCTTTGCAGTTAACTGTCAGTCACCATCACTGGTGCATTCTCCACAGCAACGCCACTTGCCAACCAATCAGCACTCTCTTCACATACAGTATAAATTGTTGTTTGTTATCCCGTTATGTTCGTATTCTTACCAGTGTCCTGATGAGTGCAAGACGAAAAGTTTAGACATGTTTCTTTTTTCAGCAATACTCGAGTTCTGTATTACCAAATGACAATTTGAGTTGAGAGGCTTTGAAGTAAAAGGGTTAGACTCTAAGATAAGTGACTGAACAAAGGGGATATTTGTTGTTTAATTTACAAAGGTCCTTTCATGTTCATGGAAAAACATAGGGAATCTCGGTAAACAATCCCAAAAAATAAACAGTATGAATCCTGAAATCTCAATAATAATAAAAAATAATATTTATTGTAGGCCTTGTTTCCCTGAGTATAGGAAAACCATCAGAACTGCCAGCTATTTGGAAGCTTCTGGGCTTTTGCTAATTTCCTGGGTCGGCACATCTGCTTACAGAAAGACTTTCCCATGTTCACTGGTTGATTCCAGGTTTCTTCTGGGGCAGAGGGGGAAAAGTTGCCAGCTGTAAAATGCCTAGTTCTACCAAGAAAGACAGAAAGAAAGAATTTGCATTTATGTAGCAGCGTTCAAGACCTCAGGATGTCTCAAAGTGCTTCACAGCCAATGACGTGTTTTTCTGAAGAATAATCACTGGTTTAGTCAGGAAATATGCCAGCCAATTTACGCACAGCAAGGTCTCACAAACAGTAATGTTGTAACAGCCAGTGGGTGCCTCTGGGAGCATCAGTTGCCTTTTTTAGCTGAATTTTATGGTGAGACTTTGAAGGCTTTCAAAGTGGTCGCCTGCAACCTTGTTGTTTCCTCCTACTCTCCCGTGGGAGACCAGACAGTCTTTAATTTAATTACCACAGGCTGAACATGTGTAGGGGCCAACTCCCGAGTAGAACGAAGTAAAAGAGCATGACCTGACCTCCCCTGGCCAGGACCTGCAGATTCAGTTTTCAAAGGCTTTTCCATTTAGCTGCTGAGTAATCTACAGCCAGCTTTGAGGATTGAGTTACACAGACATCAGCCTCTTGATGTTTCATGGACAGGCTTTATGGTGTGTGAGCAGTGAGCTGTGAACAGGCAGAGGACAAGGGACCCACATAACTAACAGCCTGACAAGCGACAGAGAGACATGGAGGCAATCCTCTCAAAATGCACCAAAGCATGCTGTGAGAAGATTGTCCTCTAAGCACTCACTACTTGAACTGCCAAGCTAACACCTTCTCCCCTAATACTGAAAGTCACAAACTACTTCCGATGAACTTCACAGATTTTTGATTTTGATCTTAATCAGGATTAAATACTTCTGTAACAAAAGCAAATATCGCGAATGCTGGAAATCTGAAATGGAAACAGTTCTGAAGAAAGTACTTTGACCTGAAACGTTAACTCTATTTCTCGCTCCACAAATGCTGCCAGACCTGCCAAGTATTTCAGTATTTTTGTTTTTTCACTTTTAAATATTTCTGTTACACACTTACTTTAGTCATTCTAAGCTTATTAGTGATGATGTTTACATTCATGAGTGTATTAAAAGGTAACCTATAAAACAAGTTACTTACATAAATAACATTCTATCTACTTGCAAGAAAAGATCTCTCTGCAACTTCTTGCCAGTGAATTTAATGATATAAAAATGCCCCGGCCATACATATCCTGAAGTGACACATAGTAGAATGTTATAGTTTAATTGCTAGGTATAGGTGGTTGATGAAGAACAACAACATGACCTAAAACTGGTTAATAAAGATATAGGGCGGAACCTTCCCGGATTTGCACTATGTGCGGTAGCAGGCATGAACTGCCTGCAATGGTGGGAACTTGCGCCATATTGTCCCCTTCCCAGTGTCTCCCACCTCATTAATAACGCATTCATGGGAAACACTCCGGAATGCTGGCAGGTGGGCTCAGATTTGCCCGTCATGTCGTGACCTTGGCGCTCCCTTCCTCTGGGCACCATATTTAAAGTGCACGAGAAAGCAGCCTACTTCATGTCTACAGACCAGGACTGCTACAGGCGACAGATGGCTGCGAAAGCAAAGTAGACAACAGCCCACAAATTTAGTGACTCCTCTCTCGGGTGCCTGCTGGATGCAATGGAAGGCCACCATGATGTCTTCTACCCTTGCTCTGGCCGCAGGAGGTCCACCAGAGTCACCAAACTGGCCTGGGAGGCAGTGGCAGAGGTGGTCAGCGCCACCAGAGCACAGGGGAGGTCGGCCATCCAATGCAGGAAGAGGATGAGTGATCTCATCCATTCCACCAAGGTAAGACGACCACCTCATCACTCTCAACTCACAAACACATCAGGGATCTCACACCACAAGGGACAACACCACTGACTCTCTCACACATTCTCACATCTCCGTCAGGCTCATATCCTCTGGAACTCACATCCTCATCCTGACAATGATGCCACAAACACCACACAAACATTCCACGCAGTGCCGTGCATCCTGTTCACACTCTCTCCATCTGTTTTCATGCAGGAGAAGCTGGCTCACAACAGGAGGAAGAGGTCCCAGACCGATTGTGGAGTGGCCGATTTTAGGCTCCTCACTCACTTTGAGGAGCATGCCATCATGCTGACTGGTCAGGCATGGACCGTGCCTGTGGTGATAGTGAGGCCAGTGGCGATCACCTACGTGAGGATCCTGCATCACATCATCCCTCCCTCAACGCAACTGTGAGTGCTTTCTCTCTCTCTCCTGCTTTTGACTGTGCTGCCATGCACTGATTATCTCTACTTTGGTTCACAAGGAGCACTGCCAAGTGACTGATGCCTTCAGCCAGTCAGTCCCTCAGCTCCATCCATGTCCTCATCTCAAGCCAAGAGGATACCTCTTCCATTGAAGAGCTGGAAATAAGCAGCCTGGAAGACCTATCATAGCACTTACCCACAGCCTCCACCAGTGCAGAGACACACACCTCAGTGGGACCTAGATCTAGAGCAGGCTTGGATTCATAATCTGGTGGTCACCACACGGACACATGTCCACAGCAGGAGGAAGCAGGTCCAGCCAAGCTCCCCCGCTCTCAGAGGACTGATGGGGAAGAGGCAACTGTGAGGTCTAAGTCAGGTGACAAGACACTGGATTTGGCCTTCCAACTCATCCTGGAGAGTCAGCAGAAGGTAGGGGAACATCACACAGAGCTGTTGGAAGCCCTCAATCAAGTGGCATGTGAATAGGAGGACTGCATGCGCCTGCTCTCTGATGAAACAGTGCCCACATGTGTTTGGAGGTCCTCATGGGAAGGGTGGTGACGCCATGGAGACCTTGGTCCAACAGAACATGGAGATGTGCGCAGACCTTCACTCCATCAGGGTAGCTATGGGTGAGTTCCTACAGTGGCAATGCGAGAGGGAAATGGGGCACCTGAATGTCCCTCCAAGTGCTGCTTCCCTTCAAGGAGTCAGGCCGAGGCCCTTGGGCAACCAAAGGGAGGGGAAGTAGCAGCTGGACACCCTGGATCATCCACTCAGGAATCTCAGTGGCTGTCCTCTTCCTCCAATTCCCCTTTGTCTGTGACCCCCCTAAACCTCATCCTCGGTCACCGCAGAGGGACCAGCTGGCCCACAGGAGGACAAAGAAAGTTGGGGCCATGAAGGCCTGGGCTCTCCAGAGGACGCACGCTAAACTCACCAGAGGCAACAGGGCCAACCATTGCACAGGCTGTCTCCACCCCTGCTGTGGATGTTAGGACAGCACCTAGAAGAAGTGGTAGGCCAAGAAAAGTTAATAAATTCTGATCACAAGTGGCTGCACAGGTGAACACATTTTGTCACCTTATAATCTGAAAATATATTCACTTTTACAGAGTAATGTGTAACGTTGTCTTTCAGCTTCATTGACAGGCTTTGTGAATCCTGCCCCTATAGCCCCACCACCACTAGGGGTTGAGTTGCAGCCGGAGTGGCAAGCACTCTCCCACACACGTGGAGCCTTCATCCATCATCCTCATCTCAATGTCCTGAGCATTTTCAATGCTGCCTGCTGGGGTTCTCTTTCAGTTGCCCATCTGAGCTGACCTGCATCTCTGCCCACCCACTGAATGCAATCCCATGCAGCACCTGTTCCCATCCAACATGAAGCTCTGCTCACTTTCAAATTTGAAAAACATGGTTGTGGTAAAGTGTCTCATCAGCTTCCCCCATCTTTTCACCTCCCGCAACCACCCATGTCCTTTCCCCCATCACTATTGCCCCCTGGGCATCACCTTCCACCTCCCCACCATCACCTACCAACTCAAACCCTTGTCTTTCCAGGATACCCAGGTGAACATGCACGTTCCGTACCTTACTGAGAATCCCACCCCCAATCCACATTGACCTCCTCCTTCCACCCCTACCAGGGTTCGTGTCTGGCTCCGAGTCCCCATCAACCACCTTCCCCATCCATTCTACCATTAACAACGCAACCTCATCCTACCTGCTCCCTCTGCCCCCTTTCACACTCACCATTCCCTCCTACCACGCCACCCTCGGTTTGCTCCCCAGGAGGCAGTCTTTGACTCAACAGACCCCTCCCTTGTGTGTTCATCTGACATTCCACAACCCTCCTGCTCCCTCCTCCCCCCAGACACCTTCCTTCCCTCTCAAGCTCCCTCCTCCCACTGGACACCATCCCCCCTCTGATCTGCCTCCTCCTCCTGGACACCTTCCCCCCTCCAAACTTCCTCCTCCCCCTGGACACCTTCCCCCCTCCGAACCCCCTCCCTTACACCTACCTCTCCACTTGCAGAATTCTTCCCCTACTGCACCCTCCTTCCCCAAATTCCCTTCTCCACCCCCCAACCTCACCACCCCCCTCCCCCCAGTATACCTTCCTCTCCCACTCACAGCTAGACCTTCCTCTCCCTCACATCGCCCATCATTTGTCGCATCCCATGGCCAGGACCATGATGTTCCAAAGCAGACCCGAATCATCAGCAGAGGCCTTCTACCTTCCCTGAGCTGCTTCACAATGGAGCCACATCCACATGAATCCACCCAGCATGTGATGCATGTGTTCCTCCAGAGTCCAGTAGCTGTGGGGCTCCAGCATCATCTCCTTGGATGGCCGCAATCTGAGCAAGGCCCTAATGGTAAGTCCCGACTTCTGCACGTCACAATTTTCTAGACGTGTTCCGGGCCGGATTGTTTTCCTGCCAGCATAACAGTAAATCGGGCGTGGGGGATGATTCCAGTCAAGCTTTACTTTGTGTCCCATCAACGCGATGCAAATCGGGTTCACACCAGCCTCCAGCGTCTCTGCCATGGCGGACACCACGGATGATCCCGCTGTGATTTCACACTGGTGTGAAACCGAATTCTGCTCCTCATGCAACTGTCACCCCCTCCCAACCCGCCATGACTATCATTGCCAACAGGACTGGGCGATTCCACCCATAGATTTATCACTGAAAAATCTTGGATCACTGGAAATTGTCAACAAATCTGATCAACTGGCCAATCTCAGATTTTGTGCTATCTTCTCCACAAGTCTTCCTTCTCCTCTGTCAAAAGCTGCATAGTTTTACTGCGAAATGGGTTCACAGACACAGTCCAACCTCAAGTGCCTTCTGTAACTGCCCATTCCTTACGTGTAAGTCTAAAAAGGGATGGTCAGTCAGCTGACTGTTTGAATAGTGAAAGGGACAACATGGGACTCTGTCCAAGCACAATGGGCTGAATAATAGGGAGGAGAAGGGTGCAGATGGCACCACCGCCCCCCAGGAACCACGTCAGCATGGAGCTGGCGCGCCACATGCCAACCCACCCCACAGCCATAAAGCACTATAGGGTTGATTAACAAGGAACAAGTGGAACCCCTGCCCCTCATTGGGCCGATTATCTGGCAGCTCCAACCATCCTGGCAGTTCCAGCAAGGCATCAGCGGCCACTGCTGCAGCTGCTGCTGAAGAGAGGACCCCTGGACCCCTGGAGCAGGTAAGTCTGGGATTTTGGACTGGGAGAGTTTGGTAAGTTTGGGAGTGGGTTTAAGGGACAGAGCGGTTATGAAGGAAGGGTTGGAGTTCAACCTAAGTGCCAAAAATAGGACTTCCCACGTCCACCGGGGTTGCCCACGCCAAACATTTTATGGTATGGGCAGTGAATTATCAGTGTCAAATGGCTTAGAGCAAGCCTAATTGACCCTCAATTGTTCACTTAAATATGGCAGGTGTGCTGCCGATTTCACCACCTGCCCACCTGCCCCCCCCGCCCCATATTATGGGGGTGAGCACCAGGTTGGGTGGGAAGGTAGTGGGATCGACACCCGCCCCATTTTATGTGGGACACCCCCCCCTCCCCACCCCATGAGAAACATGCTTGCCGGGGGCACATAAAATTCAGCCAAATGTTCACACGTGCAAATTTTTGTAGTAGTGTTTAGAGAATAGAGGATAAAGAAAGAAAACTGGCTGGTTGTTGTTGTGCTCCCTGGTCCAAGGGCAATGGCATTAGATATCATGCCCTACTGGTGCCCAACTAGGATCAGTTAATTCAGCACAGTCTGGGTCTGAACTTGGGTCATTTGGTATACGCATGATCCACCCACTATGCCCCTGAAGGAGTTGATTCAGTCATGTTTAAGTCTGTAAAGAAAACCCAGCAGTATGGAAATGGAGGTCAACAAGGTGGATAATGGTGTTGACAGAAAGGAGGGATCTGAGCATATAACAGAACAGCAACTTGTCAGAACACTCATGAAGGTATTTTAACAATACCACTTATGTAACTGACATGGTTTCAAAACTCATTTTCTTATACTTGGAATAAGGCACTGTAGAGTCACATGCGACTACTCTCAGAGGTCCTTTCATCTTTGAGGCAATGCATCATTTTACAAGAATGGTTCTAGGGATGAGAAATTTCAGTTACAAAGATAGATTGGAGAGGTTGGGACTGTTCTCCTTGGAGAAAAGAAGGCCAAGAGGAGATTTAATAGAGGTGTTCAAAATCATGAGGGGACTGGACAGAGTGATTAGGGAGAAGCTGTTCCCGCTCGCAAAAGGATCAAGGACGAGAGGGCACAGGTTTAAAAAGTGATTTGCAACAGAAACAAATGTGACGTGAGAAAAAACTTTTTCATACGACGAGTGGTTTGGGTCTGGAATGCACTGCCTGGAAGTGTGGTGGAGGCAGATTCAGTTGAGGCATTCAAGAGGGCAATAGATGATTATTTGAATGGAAACAATGGGTAGGGTTATGGGGAAAAGGCAGGGCAATGGCACTGGTGCAGACATGATGGGCCGAATGGCCTCCTTCTGAGCCATTAAAATTCTGCGAATCTGTGATCATGTTTTAACTGCAGCACGTCAATCAGTCTCCCTGATTGAGGCCCACGTTGCCTTAAAGTGCCATGTCCCATCAAATCTTTTATACTTTCAACAACAAAAATCTTCCAAAATTTAGATTATGTTAATCTTTTAAATATGAGGGAGGATATTCAACAAGAGGATGGGATCATCATCAATCTTATAAATGCTTGAAGACTGTTACATTAATTATTAACAAAAACAGAACTACCTGGAAAAACTCAGCAGGTCTGGCAGCATCGGCGGAGAAGAAAAGAGTTGACGTTTCGAGTCCTCATGACCCTTGGACAGAACTTGAGTGAATCCAAGAAAGGGGTGAAATATAAGCTGGTTTAAGGTGTGTGGTGGGGGGGGTGGTTTGGGTGGGGGGAGAGAAGTGGAGGGGGTTGGTGTGGTTGTAGGGACAAACAAGCAGTGATAGAAGAAGATCATCAAAAGATGTCACAGACAACAGAACAAAAGAACACATAGGTGTCGAAGTTGGTGATATTATCTAAATGAATGTGCTAATTAAGAATGGATGGTAGGGCACTCAAGGTATAGCTCTAGTTGGGGGTGGAGGGAGCATAAAAGATTTAAAAGTATTTAAAAATAATGGAAATAGGTGGGAAAAGAAAAATCTATATAATTTATTGGAAAAAACAAAAGGAAGGGGGAAACAGAAAGGGGATGGGGATAGAGGAGGGAGTTCAAGACCTAAAGTTGTTGAATTCAATATTCAGTCCAGAAGGCTGTAAAGTGCCTAGTCGGAAGATGAGGTGCTGTTCCTCCAGGTTGCGTTGGGCTTCACTGGAACAATGCAGCAAGCCAAGGACAGACATGTGGGCAAGAGAGCAGGATGGAGTGTTAAAATGGCAAGCGACAGGGAGGTTTGGGTCATTCTTGCGGACAGACCGCAGGTATTCTGCAAAGCGGTCGCCCAGTTTACGTTTGGTCTCTCCAATGTAGAGGAGACCACATTGGGAGCAACGAATGCAGTAGACTAAGTTGGGGGAAATGCAAGTGAAATGCTGCTTCACTTGAAAGGAGTGTTTGGACCCTTGGACGGTGAGGAGAGAGGAAGTGAAGGGGCAGGTGTTGCATCTTTTGCGTGGGCATGGGGTGGTGCCATAGGAGGGGGTTGAGGAGTAGGGGGTGATGGAGGAGTGGACCAGGGTGTCCCGAAGGGAACGATCACTATGGAATGCCGATAGGGGGGGTGAAGGGAAGATGTGTTTGATGGTGGCATCATGCTGGAGTTGGCGGAAATGGTGGAGGATGATCCTTTGAATGCGGAGGCTGGTGGGGTGATAAGTGAGGACAAGGGGGACCCTATCATGTTTCTGGGAGGGAGGAGAAGGCGTGAGGGCGGACGCGTGAGAGATGGGCCGGACACGGTTGAGGGCCCTGTCAACTACCGTGGGTGGAAAACCTCGGTTAAGGAAGAAGGAGGACAGGTCAGAGGAACTGTTTTTGAAGGTAGCATCATTGGAACAGATGCGACGGAGGCGAAGGAACTGAGAGAATGGGATGGAGTCCTTACACGAAGCGGGGTGTGAGGAGCTGTAGTCGAGGTAGCTGTGGGAGTCGGTAGGTTTGTAATGAATATTGGTGGACAGTCTATCACCAGAGATTGACACAGAGAGGTCAAGGAAGGGAAGGGAAGTGTCAGAGATGGACCATGTGAAAATGATGGAGGGGTGGAGATTGGAAGCAAAATTAATACATTTTTCCAAGTCCCGACGAGAGCATGAAGCAGCACTGAAGTAATCATCGATGTACCAGAGAAAGAGTTGTGGAAGGGGCCCAGAGCAGGACTGGAACAAGGAATGTTCTACATACCCCATAAAGAGACAGGCATAGCTGGGGCCCATGTAGGTACCCATAGCCACACCTTTTATTTGGAGGAAGTGAGAGGAGTTGAAGGAGAAATTGTCCAGTGTGAGAACAAGTTCAGCCAGACGGAGGAGAGTAGTGGTGGATGGGGATTGATCGGGCCTCTGTTTGAGAAAGAAGCTAAGGGCCCTCAGACCATCCTGGTGGGGGATGGAGGTGTAGAGGGATTGGACGTCCATGGTGAAGAGGAAGCGGTTGGGGCCAGGGAACTGGAAATTGTTGATGTGACGTAAGGTGTAAGAGGAATCACGGATGTAGGTGGGAAGGGACTGGACAAGGGGACAGAGAAGGGAGTCAAGATAACGAGAAATGAGTTCTGTGGGGCAGGAGCAAGCTGACACAATCGGTCTACCGGGACAGTTCTGTTTGTGGATTTTGGGTAGGAGATAGAAGCGGGCCATCCGAGGTTGGGTGACTATCAGGTTGGAAGCTGTGGGAGGAAGATCCCCAGAGGAGATGAGGTCAGTGACAGTCCTGGATGCAGAACTGGAAGCAATTCTTCAGCAATTCTGCTGAAGGGTCATGAGGACTCGAAACGTCAACTCTTTTCTTCTCCGTCGATGCTGCCAGACCTGCTGAGTTTTTCCAGGTAATTCTGTTTTTGTTTTAAATTATACACGTTATTGATTAAGTTCATTAGCTGGAGTACTAAGCAAGATAATTGATAGAACTGCAGATACTTACAATATTAGTTTGAGGCAATGTGCAGGGCAGTTAGCACATTCCAAACAGGTTTGCACCTACAACAGGTTTATTTTATTCACTTAGCCCAGCAGGAGGCCTAGCTACAACAACACAAAAGCAAAATACTGCACTTGCTGGAAATCTCAAGTAAAAGCAGAAAATGCTGGAAATACTAGGCAGGTCTGTGTTGGCCCTCCTATGTGCAAGATGTGTATGTTGGCAAAATTTACCTTGAAACAATGGAACTGATTATCGGTCACTTGTAAACAGTTATATGAACATCAACAACAATTGGTTTTACATTCAGCTTATTGAGATGCTTGTGACATGACTAAAGGAACCAATTGGCAGGAGGTATGCTAGTGAAATTTGTTTAGGGCAGAAACGCAAAACTTAAATGTGAAAGTGGGGCAGAAAGTAAAGCAGAAAGCTGACTTGCTATTGTCTATTAAGCACTTGCTGCCTAAATCAATTTTCACACGTACTGTACCCCTGATGCGAGGGCGTATCAGTAGCCTCCACAGCTGGAGCTGAAGCACTGGAAATGCCAGAATCTCTACCTACATTAAGTCAGCTTCCTGTGTTATCAGAAATTACTAAAGTTACAGAAGGCTGAGGAGAGAAAGGGAAAGACACTGTCACCAACATTACAAAGGGGGATTTATAACTTCAAGCATGTTCACGGGTAATACTTTTGTGCAAGTTGAATGAGCCCTAGGTTGGGACCCAGGCTGCTTTAAACCTGAGTTAGGAAATGTGTTGCAATCAGTGCAAACCCTTCAAGAATTGCTGTGAAATTCCTCAGAAATTAGTCCTAGCCATGAATCTTTCATATTTGCATGTCAGAGGGCAAGTATGTCCGGCCCCTTGTGATCCTTAACCTTGAATATTCTACAGCCTTGTTTGTAGGTGCACATGAGACTCTGACTGACAGATTCATTTCCGTGCACATTCATTCTCTCTCAACGCAGGGCGGGCAGACTGGTGCGAGTAAAACAAGAGTCCAATTCTGCCACTACTTTACAGGCCAGCTACATCTGGCTTCCAGCTGCCTCTCAATCAATTTCCCTTCGATTCCCCAACGGGACAGGTTTTATTGATGTACACAGGGAAACATGACAATGTCCTATTAAAAACCTCAGAGGACAAGGCACTGCCTGACCTGAATCGCACTTATATAGTCAATGAGAAAAAACAGAAGTTCCAGAGCAATGTGGAAGCCATCACACAAGTTTCTGAACACCCTTGAAATGTGCCGCTGCTAACAGTTTGTTCATGAGTATTCAAAACGCCCTTAGAGTATTGCACTTTATATTTTAAATTGTGCTTCCCAGTTTCATCAATGAAGTGCAAGACTGACCCACAATATCTTTTTCTTGCACTCGGTTTTCAGGAAGAAAGCTGATTGGGCAAACTTCACACATGCGTCCTCTGTGCCTGAATTTTCACTATGTACATCCATCAATCGAGGTTCTGCGATGGAGCACTGACTCATAAAAATCTAGCACGATATTCACAGGCCTCATCCCCAGCTCGAACACCTCCCTTTCCCCTCCTGCTTGCCATCCACCCTTTTGCTCTCGTTCCTTTGTAATATTTTTGAGATACCTTCCAGCACATGACAGTTTTAGAAATAACAACAGTATTAGTCAATCTCCTGTGCCATTCTGCCTGAGTCTAAACCAACTGTCACATTTCAGATCAAACAGGGTTGACAGAGGGGAGAGAATGATTTAACAGTGTCTCCATTGACAGAAAGGGATACTAATAGCATTACAAGTTTACATAGGTGATTTTTATTGAAATTATCCAAAATTACTGGACATAATAATTTATGAATGAAAATATAAAAATAAGGATAAAATATACAAGGCCAATTTTCCCTTGTTACTAAAGGTGCTTCCAACTGGTCAAGCTGAGGTCTTAAGCTAAAACGATGGTTTAGCCCTCATTTAATGCAAGTCCAAAACCTGGTAAAGGAACGGATACTAGGACCAGTGTCTGACAAGTTTTTAAGCAGGTGTTTGGCATTTAACTTGCTTGGCAGCATTCGCCAAGGAGGCAGCAGGGCATTTTGGTGGCTAGTGCTTGAATTACAACCTGTCCTAACAACAGCCAGCTGATTGGGAAATAAACTATTCATTGCAGATGATTTTGAGTGCTACTTAAAGCACTCATAACAATATAAGGAATGGGAGCAGGAGTAACTCTATACTACCTGCTATTTGCTCTCGTTGTCTTCTGGTTCCCAGATGTTGTTAATAATCACACTTTAAACTTGGAAAGATCAGAATTCTTTATCTTTAACTTGCCATGATGCCTTGTACAATAGAAGGACCAGTTTAAACTGATTCTGTTACACATCACATGAGCCTCTAGTGCAGCTATGAAATATGGCCCCCTGGAACACTTACATGTAACAATTAGTTCCTAGCTCATTACAGATATTTACAGAAAATACAACAATACATAACACTGTCCCTTGAGCCTTCTCTTCAATAAGACCACAGCTAATCTTCGACTCCGTTTTTTCCGGTCCAATCCCCCTATTCCTTGATTCCCTCACAATATAACACGATCATCTTAACAGCAATGTGGAGAACCTTAATTGCTCACCCATAAACCAGGTATATCCTTTCTTAGGTACAAAAATGAAAACTGCTCTAGGTGTGCTGACACCAAAGTCCTTTGCAAATGAAAAAAATGTTCCTTATTCCTGTTCTCCAACTCACATGCAATAGAGGCCAACATGTCATTTGCCTTCATAATTGCTTGCTTTACCTGCATGTTAATTTTCTGAACGTATATCATGTTTCATTTTTCATTTACTGCTGGAGGTTTGAAGAGGACTTTGGAAACAAATTGGAAAACATTCTTGGGCACTTTGTCAAGACTTCACCAATGCTCTTATCAACATTTAATCCAGAAATTCCCTGAAGATTTCACCTATAAAGAGTGAGTGCTGTGCTACTCCACCTTACCAGACACCTTATAGGAACCACCAGGAGAAAGCGAGTGTTTAGTTATCTAACTTAGATTCTCTCTTGGTTTGGAGGAGGAGTGGGAGGAGGAGAGGAGGCCAAGCATGGGTTGGGGGGGTGGGGGTGGGGGGGGTGTTGGGGTGGGGGGCGGAACGTGTGGGGGGTGTGGGCAAGAGAGACAGGAGGCTGAGAAGGACTCCAGATTCATGGTAACTTGTTGCATGCTCCATAATCTGCTGGTCATGAGAGATCAGCCATGACCATCAGCAACTGTGCCAGAGGGTCAAGCTCAGGAGCCACAAGAAGAGAATGGACTCCTTCCACCTGCAGGTGCAGGGTATCTTTCCTCCTCTGGTCCTCCTCCACCAGGAGATCCTGTGAGCTTTCTCACTCAGTCCCTGAGCCATCTGAGATTTGCTGCTATATGCCAGCCAGCACATTGCATACCTTCAGTGACAGTGAGTGAGTGGAGCCCACATATACCACTAAACAGTATTTGAGTACTAAACCAGCCGCTGCCTGTTTTAGCACTTCCAGGCAAGCTCATTTTATGGTAACCAGCAATTAGGTCCAAGATTGTATGCAAAAACCAGGCTTTCAAAAGTTGTTTCTCATTAGCAGAGCACCCATTTAGTGCCTATTTTCATCCTTTCACAAAAGTAATTCCTGAATGATTTCAAAATGAGGACTTAATTCTGACTACGTGCCCTGTTCAGACATCCAGAATCAATTACTCAGTTTCAACTGAAGACTATACTTGGTCTCAACTCCCCACATGAAATATAATGGGAGATCAACAAGTCTAATATCTACATCAATCGCAGGGGAAGAAATGTGCTTACCCTGGTCAAGAGCATCATAATACAACGAACTTTCTTCCAAAACTGTACCTCTCACTTAGCTATCTTTGGTCCATTCCCAATTTCTTCCCAGGTACTCAGTAGAAGAGTATTTTCATTCATGAAAGGACCAGTTCTCAACTGGTTCCCTGTACCTAATTACAGAGCTGCATTGGAAAACCCTGTTGTTCAAAGAGGGAGAAGGGTAAAACATTAAAAGAGGAAAAAATGATCATAGAAAGGCAATGAGATTGGATGGAGTTCAGCACATGAACATGTTCGAGTCAAGATTTAGTTAACTGATTACATAGGTACAACTGTATGAGCATATAAATCTCATAGCTGTACTTCTGTTTAATAACTCCCTCCATTATACCGTATGGAAATTACTGGATTAGACTGACCCAGGGTTAAAGCAGTAGTTTACTAATAGTTATATGTGGGGAACAACACAGGAAACCCTCTGTGACAGCAAGGGAATGTCCGCTTTGCAGTAAACATTGGGAAAATTAATCCACATAACTCAGTTAAAGCCTCCCCTCCTCCCATGCAATATCCCTGAATATTGTATCTGATACCTAATGAGGAGAGAAAGGTAGAAAAATCTTGATATAACAGAAATGCCTTTTTGTTAAAAAGTAATTTCAAAAACTTTCATCCTCATTCTGCTGGAATTGTGTGTGTAGTTGATTTTCTTTCTAAACAGCAAGCTTGTGGTTTGACTTAGTCATGAACTTTTGTAGAAATTATATTGGCATATCTTGAGTCATTTTGGCTGCTGTATATGCGGTAACTAGGAACAGACCAATGAGCCCAGGCCTGTATGAAACTGCTCCAGAAAAACTAATGAGAACTCATTCCTCAGCAACCCAAGATATCTGCATTGGGTTTTTTTTACTGAAGGCTATAGACAGCCCTGTATGTTCCTCAAGTCATTTGCTCCCAGCTCAAAAGGTCTCCCAAGCATATGCCAACTATTACTGAGAGGGCAGACAGGAGTCTGTGGGCAGTTCCAAAGCCTTTGCCAAAACTACCATTGAACAGTCAACTTGAGGTGAACAAGTGTGTGTTTACTTCCCTTCTTCCCATTTCTATAAAGAAGTGAAGGGCTTCTGCTGGCTTCCACCTAGGAGGGCACAATTAAGATTAGGAATTCAGCAACATGTAGCAGCACTATCTTGCGGTGCAACATCCTGGATCCTGAGACACCACTCCATTGGAACACCCCACTAATCCCTACCACATCCCTCCCAGCATCACCCACATTTCCATACTCCAAAATAGTTTTCTAACCATTCAAGAAATTTATCAAATGAAAGTGACTGTTTGGATAAATCATTTCTCCATTTTGCCTTTGGTAGTTCACTCAACAGGCATGAAATCATTGCAAGTCAGCAGAACAAATAATCCAGGGATACTAGTTCCTACAATCCTCTATTCAGGGATCGCTCATGTCATGAAGAGATTTTAATATATATAACATTATTGGAAATTATTTTAAATTGGACTTGGTCTGTGTCTGTGAGTATGTGTGTTAATTGGATTAAAGCCAGCTAGTCTGAGTGCTTTGATCTATAGTAGTTTTGAGATGTAAACAGTGAGGTAAAGGGTGCATTTGCATTTTGTTGAATAAACCATTTAAAGACTGCGAGTGAAATCTTGCACCTAGCTAGGAGACACCAAGCAATATGTTTATATTACTAATAAAATTGGTACTATGAAAGGGGTTTTATTGTTAGAAGAGGTGGAGTTCAAAGGGCCTGGTGATACAAGGAGAATTTACATTCGAAGGGAAGGCTACATATATATAGAAGAGTTTTGTGTGTGGAATTTAGAGGCAAGTGATATCTAAGCAGCTTGTAAGCCTACAACTGTATGCAAAGGAAACAAATTGAAATGAACATCATTTTAAATTCATAAGATAGAATGTGCTTTGTCTGGTGTCTGTTTAAAGTTTATGGGTTATAGTTACCTTGATGAAGGTTTTAGGAGTGATTAACTTGGGGAATTGTTTAGTAGTTATTACGGTAGTAATTTGTAGATGTGTATGTCTTTAATGTCTTGTAAAATTAATAAATGTTTATTTCAATTCATATAAAAAACCTCTGGAGGCTTGGCGGTTTCAATTCTGAATTCAGAACTGCATCTCAAACATACCAGTTGAAAATATAGGTTATGATGGTTGTTTAAAGTTTCCCTCTGGGATTTCAAATAACTAAATCTTTTACCAACTGCTGTGTCATAACAATCATGAATGCTAGGGTTTCAGGTCAGTACAGTAGCTATAAGTATATAGTAGTACAACGGCACAGTTAAACCTCTCCCCCTCGTTGAAGCATTAGGTGCCAGAAATGGTGTGGGTTCTAGCCTAAAATATGCCAATATTCCTGACATCAAGTTTGGGATGAGGGCATGGATCTGTCTATGGGATGTGCATAAGTACCACTTCTTCCTAAAGTCATCTTCTAAAGATCATTCACCACCCACCCCCGCAAACTCCACAATCCTCTCCCCACCAGAGAAATTTCTGGCCTTGCTATAACTAGAGATCTTCAGATCAAATGTTAAACTGAGGCATAATTGGCCTATTCCAGTGGATGTACAAAATTCCATGGCACAATTTGAACAACAGGAGATAATTCTGTGTCCTGGACAACAGTCCTCTCAACCATTGCAAAAGAAAAATCAGATTATCTGGGTGTTCATGTTATTTTCTATTTGTGGAATCTTACTGTGCACAATTGCCTACCGTGTAGCCCACATAACAACAGCAAATGTACTTCGAGAATAGATTAATTGGATGAAACATGTTTCAGGACATCCCGAGAGACCTTCCACTGAAGAAAATAGATCCATCACCGAGAGAGCCAGAATATATGTTATACTGAATGCTCTACATGTCAGGCAATATTATAGTGCAGGGTTGCGTTGTAGAGCCGGGTATACAGGAGAGCATTGCTGTTAGAATGCATATTATAAATTGGTTAAGACTTGGCATATCAAAGAGCATTTTCGTAATCTGAAAAGTACTATCGAAATGACTGATTCATGATGAGGGAAATTGTTCTGATAGAGAATAGTGACACTTCTGAAGAATTCAGTGAATGAGCAAAAGGATGACAGATGGATTTTAATGGTGGCATTGTCAGGCAATGCGTATTGAAACAGGAAACATGAAACACGTGCATGTGGTGAAGAACAGCCCCTCAGCAAAGGTAGGAAAGAAATTGATTCCGGTTGAAAAATGATCATTCACTAAAAGTTTACTTTCAAAGCTTGACAGTATGTAAAGCTGCAATGAACCAGTGATGGGATGCATCCTGAGGGCACTTGGCCACAAGTCAAAAAATTACTCTGAATGTATAACTCATCAGTGAGGCATTGTTTGGAATATGTTTGTGGTTCTGGCCTTCACAAAAAGGACATTGATCCATTAGAGATGGTTCATGGAGTTACAAGCAGGAATTTTGGCTCTAGCTGATGGAGACTCACACAACTCAGCTTTTCCAAGAAGAAAAGGGAATGAAGAGGGCCAAGAACCAGCTCTTTGCGATAGTTAAAAGCCGACACAAAATTGATAAAAGCAGGTTGCAATTAGCACTGAGTGAAGAGCTAATTAACACATACAAAATTAATACAAAACTAACAAGACTTCAGGTTTGAGCAGAATTCCCCTTACTCTTCCATATGAGTACATCTGAAGCCGCCTCCCAGAAACCAGTCAATGATGAACTAATTAACTCCACTTTAAACACTTGGATATGTATCTGGTTACGAATAGGATTAAAGGCTGTAGGGATAAATATGGACAGAAATTAATCTTGTTTCATCCATACACCATCTGAAACCTTTGTATAACTAAGTCCCAAATGTCTATATGTATTTTATATAATATATGTATATACACACATATACTGTTAACATATGTGCAGTATTTTTAAAGCTGTACTAATAAATCCCTTTGCCAAATGCATATTTATATGGAATTTCATAATCTAAATTTCAGCAGAGCTGTACTGTTTATGTTACTCTAAGCCCAAGGACGAACTCTATAATTCATGATAAATACTCATTAATGAGTTAAAACAGTGCTATTTTCAAAGCATAGAGGCTCTGCTTATGCAATTCTTATAAAAACTATTAGATACTTGTTTGCATGGGACGTGTGGAAGTGGTGCTGGGTGCAAAGAGTTAATTCCTACATTTGCAAATAGCTCCACAAAGCCCAAAGATCACTCACTGCATTTGTAGAGTCTAACACAACTGGCATAAATATATTGCTGACACATCACAGAAGTAAATTTATTCATCCTTTGCCCTAAAGGAGGGAAGAGAAGGAAGGGAAAGGCCAAGGGTCAAACAATGAGTTAAAGTAAAATCTTTAATCTTCCTGTTTGATCATCAATATGTTTAACACACCCCAGGCCCATCCAGTTGTGTTGAACTGCAATTGCCTGTTCTGTTGCCTCAGGGTTCACAGAATGTGCCTGTCAAGGCTGGTTAGGCACAGTAGGATTCTTCAAATTTCAGTGGTGTCCTTCGAGAGAGGAAATTTCTGTCAAGAGTCCTGCTGCGAATGGTTAACCCCATCCATGAAGAGAAACGTGAGAAACCATTATGCAGCCTTTCTGCATACACTGCTCTCCCCACACCCTCACCAACACTTAACAGATAAAAGAGAACCAGCCTAGAAGGCACCCATCATCCCAATGCTACCAAAGCAAAAATGCATCCCAAATAGAACAACATTTGTCATACAGTTCCAGTACTAAACTTTAGTTTTCTGCAAGCAAGGTTTTCATCCTTGAATTTTCATAGGTGATGATCTCCAATGTGTCCACTTGTAGAAAGTTCCCTCCAACCACACACAAAATAAGACTTGCAATGCACAAGATCCAAGTTCTTGAGTGTGTAAGTGACTTTGTAAATGTGTTTGTGAATGTTTCCTCTGTTAAGCAAAATCTTTCATGAAATCTTTACAAGTTTACCAGAAATATTGAGAAAAATAATTCTTCTCCTTTAAGATGTTATTGTTCAAAACTTAGTTAAATACATTGCAGCTGCTATTTAGCAGAATTTTAGTCTGGAAGTGACAACTTCAGCAGTGGGATGCAAAAATGAAACATCTGGCTCACTAGTTCAGCACGGGCCAAGTGTAATTATATTTTAGTTGCTTTTTAATTATTGTCACTTCACTCCACTATAGACCCGCACTATTTCATGTTAGGGGAGGCAGTGGTTTAGTGGCATTGTCACTGGTCAAGTAATCCAGAGACCCAGGATAACGCTCTGGGCTTCCCACCATGGCAGATGGAAGAATTTGAATTCAATAAAAAAAATCTGGAATTAAAAAGTCTAATGATGTTGATTGTTATAAAGGGAAAGCCATAGCAAAATGGGTCACTCTTAAGTGCCCTATCAGGCCACTCAGTTGTATCAATGAAACCCGGCATTGACCTAGGCACTGGAAATGACAATAACAAAGTCCTCCACAGTCCTCCTTACTAACATCTGGGGATTTCTACCAAAAGCAAGAGAGCTGTCTCACATGTTGAACACCACTTGGAGGAAGCACTGAGGGTGGCAAAGACGCAGAATGTGCTCTGGGTGGGGGACTTCAGTGTCCATCACCAAGAGTGGTTTAGTAGCACCACTACTGACCGAGCTGGCTGAGTCCTAAAGGACATAACTGCTTGACTGGGTCTGCAGTAGGTGGTGAAGGAACCAACAAGAGGGACAAACATACTTGACCTCATCCTCACCAAGGTGCCTGCCACAGATGCATCTACCCATGACAGATGGAGTTTGGATGATTGGAATAAGAATGAACACTGCAGAGTCCTTGTGGAGACAAAGCCCTGTCTTCACATCGAGGATACCCTCCATTGTGTTGTGTGGAATTGCCACTGTGCTAAATGGGATAGATTTTGAACAGATCTAGCAACTCAAGACTGGGCATCCATGAGGCACTGTGGGCCATCAGCAGCAGCAAAATTGTACTCAACCACAATCCCCCATTCTGCCATTACCATTAAGCCAGGGGATCAACCCTGGTTCAATGAAGAGTGCAGGAGGACATGCCAGGAGCAGCACCAGGTAGACCTAAAAATGAGGTATCAACCTGGTGAAGCTACAACATAGGGTGACTTCATGCCAAACAGCATAAGCAGCAAGCGATATACAGAGTTAAGTGATCCCACAGCCAATGGATCAGATCTAAGCTTTGCAGTTCTGTCACATCCAATCATGAATGGTTAAATAACTCATTGGAGGAGGAGGCAGCACAAATATCCCCATCCTCAATGATGGAGGAGCCCAGCACATGAGTGCAAAAGATCAGGCTAAAGCATTTGCAACAGTCTTCAGCCAGAAGTGCTGAGTGAATGATCCATCTTGGCCTCCTCTGGAGGCCCCCAGCATCACAGATGCCACTCCACATGATATCAAGGAACAGCTGAAGGTACCAAATACGCCAAAGGTCATGGGCCCTGACAATATTCCAGCAATAGTACTGAAGACTTGTGCTCCAGAGCTTGCTGCGTCCCCAGCCAAGCTGTTCCAGTACAGCTACAACACTGGCATCTACCCGGCTATGAGGAAATTTCTCTGGTATGTGCTGTACACAAAAAGCAGGACAAATCCAACGCAGCCAATTACCTACCCATCAGTCTACTCTCCATCATCAGTAAAGTAATGGAAGGGGTCAGCAATAGTTTGGGTTTTGCCAGAACCACTCGGCTCCTGGCCTCCTTACAGCTTTGCTTCAAACATGGACAAAAGACTTAAACTCCAGAGGTGAGGATAGAGAGACTGCCCTTGACATCAAGGCAGCATTTGACCGAGTGCGGCATCAAGGGTCCCGAACAAAGTTGGAGTCAATGGGAATCGGGAGGAAACTCTCCACTGGCTGGAGTCATACCTAGCACAACAGAAGATGTTTGTTGTTGTTGGACGTCAATTATCTCAGCTCCAGGACATCACTGCAGGAGTTCCTCGGGGTAGTGCCTAGGCCCAGCCATCTTCAGCTGCTTCATCAATGACCTTCCTTCCATCATAAGGTCGGAAGTAAGGATGTTCGCTGCTAATTGTACAACGTTCATCACCATTTGCAACTCCTCAGATAATGAAACAGTATATGTCCAAATGCAGCAAGACCTGGACAATATCCAGACTTGGGCTGACAAGTGACAAGGAACATTCGTACCACACAGGTGCCTGGCAATAACCATCTACAATAAGAGAAAATCTAACCATCACTCCTTGACACTCAATGGCATTACCATTGCTGAATCTCCAACTATCAACATCCTGGCAATTACCATTGACAAGAAACAGAACTGGACTAGCCCATATAAATACTGTGGCTACAAGAGCAGGTCAGGGGCTAACTCACTTCCTGACTGTCCAAAGCCTGTCCACCATCTCCAACTCCAATAACACTCAAGAAACTTGACAAAATCCAGAACAAAGCAGCCCGCTTGATTGGCACCCCATCCACAAATATTGACTCAGTCCACTACCGACACACAATAGCAGCAGTGTGTACCAGCTACAAGATGCACTGCAGGAACTCCCCAAGCCTACTTAGACAGCACCTTCCAAACTCACGACCACTACCATCGAGAAGGAAAAGGACATCACCACCTGGAAGTTCCCCTCCAAGTCACTCACCATCCTGACTTAGAAATATATCGCCGTTACTTCACTGTCACTGAGTCAAAATCCTGGAACTCCCTCCATGGCAGTGCTCTGGCTGTACCTACGCCACATGGACTGCTGCGGTTCAAGAAGGCAGCTCACCACCACCTACTCAAGGGCAATTAGGGATGGGCAATAAATGCTGACCTAGCCAGTGACACCCATATCCCATGAATGAATTAAAAAAAAACACGTGTTCATCTGTCAGAGGACATTGTTTAAACAGTATATATTGTGCTCGGTGGTGAATTTATTCTTACTCTTTACCAGTTGTCAGTTCTTATACCAATGGATTTGGATTGATCAATGGGCTTCTACCCCTTCCCCAAGAGCTCAGCAAAATATTTCCACACCAGCAATAAATTATTTCCATTCACAATTTTTCTTGTTAAGCAATTCTTCAAGGCTCCTGTGACAGCACGTTTAAAATCTGCCATCTCTGCCACCTGGAAGGACAAGGGCAGCAGATGCATGGGAATGCCACCACCTGCACATTCACCTCCAAGCCAGACACCATCCAGACACTGAACTATATCATCGTCCCTTCAATGACACTGGGTGAAAATCCTGGAACTCCCTCCCTAACAGCACTGTGGGTGTACCTACACCACATGGACTGCAGTGGATCAAGAAGGCAGCTCACCACCATCTACTCAAGGGCAATTAAAATGGGCAGCAACTGCTGGCCCTGTCTACAATGTTCACATCCCAGGAATTTTTTAAAAATCAATAGCATATAACACCAAGCAAGGGCAATAAGAAATTAACTGCAAGTTTTTATATATTTAACTGGAACTAAAGGCCATGGCTCATTGGGCTGAATTTCCATGGAGTTGGGGAGACTCTGTGGAGGTGTGAAAATGCTGGCTAGGGGCTGATTCCAGGAATCCTGACCTAATTCCCGGGGTTTATGATTTTTACCAGGATGGTTAAGGGTGTGGGCTGCTGCGGGTTACGAGGCCATACCCTGCATTCCCAACCTGCTGGCTCTATAACGGGATATGCATGTTCTAGTCCTCCCCAGTTTTCATGGAGTTGGGCTAGCCTTTAAAGGACTCGTGGTTCATGCACCTCAGAGTTATTGTGAACCATAATCTGAATGAGGAAATCTTTTGAAAAGTAAGTTCAAAAGTTCTTACCCAAGACCCACCCATGCCAACCTATGCCCCCATACCCGCCATACTAATCTCTGGCACTTCTATCACCCACGGTATACTCTCTGTTGAACCAATGAACCCTATGTGACACTAAGATGTGTTTCAAAAAAATCATTAAAAAATTAATTCATTCATAACTTTCCGCTTTCTTACAAAAAACCCTTTTACTGCAGCCCAATAAAAATGGCAATTATCCATACATTTTCAAGTATCAATAGCAGAAACTACAGGCACCTGAAATCTCTTTATCATGCGTTAATAAACATTGTGCAATTGACAGAATAGGTCAGGAGGCTGCAGCTGTCAATCTAGCAATCCTTTTCAAGGGGCTCAACTGTTCCTCTATGCATTCTTGGCTGAGAGCCCAGACATCCATCAGAGTGTTGAAACAGCCATGCCCCAGGGAAACATTGCTTGATTGACAGTTCTGGGTCTCTGATCTATTCTGTCATTACACAATTGTTATTTATACAAGACAAAGATATTTCAGGTGTTTGCAGTTTCTGCTATAGATACTAACAAGGCTCTGGATGATTGACATTTTTATTGGGCTGCAGTGAAAAGGTTGAAAGGCAGTAATTTCAATATTTTTGAGAATTAACTTCCTTCAAGTAATGATGTGGTATCGGAACTGCTTTTCTTCAGGTAGTCCTGTGCTAATTTAGGTTATGCACAGATGTGTTAGGCGCCAATTCAGAAAATAATGCATTAGACAATCCCAAGAGATGAGTGAGAGGAAAGTAATATGATTTTTTTTTTAATTTCAGCCTCTGTTCAACCCAGTTAGGTGGAGAAATTATGACTTTTTCCCTAATTTTCAATAAATTTCTTCACCCTTTAGACCACTCATTTCCCACATTCCTTTGTCACCAGACTATTCCACTGACCTTGATTTTCCAGTGTCAGAAGGTGAAGGTGAAAAAGCAGACACCTAGATTCTGCCAATATTGCTCTGCAGTTTAGTCAAGCTTACTTCTTACATAGATCCATCCTGTGGATGATTTAGTAGTAATTAATTTACTGGTAAGTACAGTTTATTCATTCTAAAATTGGATTCTGGACATGGCCCTCTGTGCAGAACATAGTGGAGACAAAATAAAGATTCAAATGGAGGGATCGGGGCCAAGAAAATATGGACATCAAAACTGGAAAACAAATACCAGGTAAACAAATGGAAAAAATGTGAATTAAATGGAAGGAAACAAAATGACACAAAAATAAGGGAATGGAATTAGACAAACTGCTTGCAAATAAAAATTATGAAAGAGTATATAAAGAATATAAGACAGCATTCAAGGCACCCCAGCTCCTTCAAACCCAGCAGAATTTGAATTACCATATACTCTGCTCAAGTTACTTAGTGCCCTGAGGAAGATAAGTAAGCATAGGTGAAACGATGAAGCTTTATTAAGAGCTTTCCCTGGCCCTTATAAAAGTAATTAGTAAAATTCTAGAATCCCAATTTAACATTACGTTATTGAAGTCTGGCCAGTTGCAATCTGCAGATGACATTCCCATAGGCCCAGCTGCACATTCCACAGTATTTGATCATCTGTGACCCAACATTCCTAGAACCTTCAATTCCATTCCTATCCAGATATTTAGAAAGAGCTGCAAAGTCATTACAGCACTACATTTGATAGGAGTCTGTTCCATATTTCCACTTCCCTGTGGGAGATTAAGAAAAGAATTCTAATCCCTCAACTCATTTGAGTCTCATTAATGCCCTCTAATTCTGTTATTACAGTCCAAGTCAAATAGCTTGTTTATATCTGCATTAACGGTGCCTCTCAACACTTGAAAGATCTGGATCATGTCCCCTCTCATTCATCTAGCCTCCAACAAAAACAAATTCAGCTCTGTGAGACTCAGTTCATAATTTGAAAATTTAAGGTCTGAATCATCCCAGAATTATTCCCTGAATTCTACAATACATCAATTTGCTTTTGAAACTACAAAGTATAAATTCACCAGGTCCACATGCCCAACGTGCTACAGAACAAGCAAGAAAATATTGTAACCCTATCTCTGACCCCTGCTCCCACTTGTTGTGGTTTCCTGTTGCGAGTCCGTGGTCAATGAATTTCCTCTGATATTCCAAATGTGACCTTATCAATATTGCCAGCATGGTTAAAATAAAAGCAAAAAACTGTGGATGCTGGAAATCCAAAACAAAAACAAAAATACCAGGACAAACTCAGCAGGTCTGACAGCATCTGCGGAGAGGAACACAGTTAACGTTTCGAGTCTGTATGACTCTTCAACAGAATTAAGGAGAAATAGAAAAGAGGTGAAATATAAGTTGGTTTAATGGGGGGTGGGGGGTGGGGGGGGTGGTGCTTTGGTGGTGGGACAGGTAGAGCTGGGTAGAGTGCCAGTGATAGGTGGAGATAACCAAAAGATGTCATAGACAAAAGGACAAAGAGATGTTGAAGCTGGTGATATTATCTAAGGAATGTGATAATAAAGGTACAGATAGCCTTAGTTGGGTTGGGCTGGGAGGAAGGGATCGAAATAGGCTAAAAGGTAGAGATAAAACAATGGACAGAAATACATTTAAAAATGAAAGGAGGACAAGGAATGTGAATATTTGGGGATGGGGTAGCCCATTACTGTCACAACTACCAATCTTGTTTTCACTATCACAGTCATGAGTGACTGATTGAATGTCAAGGGATTCAAGGGGATATTGGGATTGAGCAGGTGAATAGAACCAACTGAATTGCTCTGCAGAGAGCCAGCATGGAGTCAGTAGACTGAAAGGCCACCTTCTGTGCCTTAATAACTCTATGGGCCAGATTTTCACTACCGAGGCAGATAGTTCGAATCAGGAAATTTCTCAACTAGACAGACTCACCAAGGTTTAAGGGGTCCCTGTATTTCCACCCCTTACATCCCCATCCCACCTCCATGCTCCCTCAGACAACTGCATGCCATCTCCATAGCCATTGACCCGATATGAACTATGGGCAGACCTCAGGAGCCATGCAGAAATGAAAAATATAAACACCTAACAATCTAATACAGCTCTGATTCATACACACTTGATGGTGAAAAAAACTCCCATTCATGAAACCCATTCATAGCTTTTCAATCTCAAGTGGCTCGCCTGTTATAAAAACAAACACACTCCTATTCAGTAGCCATATAAAAGGTAGGTAATCCTTTAAGAGCCTTTTTAAGCTGTAAATCAAACTGTAAACTTGTGGAAACATAGAATGATTGCAGCACAAACTATTTGACCCATCGTGTCATGCCACCACTCTGCATGAACAATTCAGCTAGTCCCACTCTCTCGCCTTTTCCCCTTACATACAAACATAAGACCTAGGAGCAGGAATAGGCCGTTTGACCATCAAGCCTGCTTTGCCATTCAATAAGATCATGGCTGATCCAATTGTAACCTCAACTCCACATTCCTGCCTACCGCCAATAACCTTTCACCCCCTTGCTTATCAAGAATCTGTCTACTTCTGCCTTGAAAATATTCAAAGGCTCTGCTTCCACCACCTTTTGAGGAAGAGCGTTCCAAAGACGTACAACACTTTGAGAGAAAAAAACTTCATCCCTCTCCAAGTACTAGTCACCCCTAGTACTGGATTCTCCCACAAAATGAAATATCCTCTCCACATCGACTCCATCAAGAATGCTCAGAATATTATATATTTCAATTCAATCACCTCTTACTCTTCTAGCTTCCAGCGGATACAAACCTAGTCTGTCCAACCTTTTCTCATAAAGCAACCTATCTAATCTAGGTATTAGTTTAATAAACCTTCCCTGCATTGCTTCCAACGCATTTACATCCTTCCTTAAATAAGGAGACCAATACTATACATAGTACTCCAGGTATGATCTCATCAATGCCCGTATATAACTAAAGCATAAACCTCCCTACTTTTGCATTCGATTCCCCTCGCAATAAATGATAACATTCTATTAGCTTTCCTAAATACTTGCTGTACCAGCATACTAGCCTCTTGGAATTCATGCACTCAGGCTTCTATACACCTCAGCATCTCAGAGCTCTGCAATCTCTTTTTGCTTCTTTTGCATTCTTCCTGCCAAAATGGGCAATTTCCCACTTTCCCACATTATACTCCATTTGCCAGGTCTTTGCCCACTCACTTAACCTATAACCCTGTGTAGACTCTTTGTCCTCTTCACATCTTACTATTCTACCTATCTTTCTGTCACCAGCAAACTTAGCAAACGTGCCTTTGGTACCTTCATCCAAGTCATATATATAAATTGTAAAATATTGAGGCCCCAGCACTAATCTCTGTGGCACGCCACTTGGTACATCTTGCCAACCAGAAAAAGACCCATTTATGTCTATGTTTGTTAACTTCTTTCTTCCTCAAATATCTATAGAAAATCTTACTTTATGGGCAGAATTTTCCATGCCCTCTGGCATTGGGTGCATTCAGTGGCGTGAGCAGACGATATGGCAAGAAGGCCAAAAATCAATTTCATGATGTTGTGAAACAAGCTTGCGATCATCTGCTCAGCCTGTCGATGGTGGGCTGCATTTCCTGCCATCAGACATCAGGAGCTTCATTGTAGTACATCAGCATATCATTATCAGGCCAGTCCGCTTCCCCCGTCACCTGCTGGATCGTACACCGACATGTTTCACAACTTGCTGTGCTGCACTTTGAGAGGAACTCGGAGGTGAGTGCACAGTAACCTTGTGCAGCACTCGTGAGGGTTGCCTGTTGGACTTCAGGTTGAGGTGACTTGGTGGGGGGGGAGGTGGATGCAATGGCTGTCCTGGGGTCGAGGCGCATTGGAGATGGGGTGGTTGGGGGCCAAGAGCTGCCCTGGGGTTAAAGGTAGTGCACAAGCATATGCGGGGTGGGAGGAAGGGAAGCTGCCAGGCGTTAGGGAAGCCTTGTATAAAGTGACCATTTCTCTGCAGCTAAGACAGTTCATAAGCGGCCACATTGACATGTTTGGAGTCGGGCCTCTAGCTTATCTGCCCACTCAAGCAATGCAGAGCATAAAAGTGCCACTAAGTGCTCCAGAGCTTTTCACCACTTGGGCACAGACAGCAACCTAATGAGCACTTTAGTGGGCTATAGAACAGTTGGATGACTGGGCACATTGTACAACCTGCTTGCTAAAGCTGGACATGGAGCACTAACTGGAGGACGTGCTAAAAGCCCCTTACGATGTCAGCATCCTGCTTTGGACCAGTCTCCCCAGTGGTTCAAGCTAACAGTGCAGCCTTTCAGTACGGGTTAGGAGAATGCCTGCGCCTGAGCTGAGAGCACAGCATGCAGTCCACTGGGAAAAGCTGCCACCAATCGTTCAGGTGGAGTGAGGCGGAGATGGGTGGGGTTTCAGGCAGCCATACAGCGCATTAAACTCTGGCCATCCAAGTGGTGGCCAGCACTCACCGGGATGTGTTAAAGGGCCATGAGACTTAACCAAGGGAAGTTTTTAGTACACCGATGCTAACCCACGCATCTCTCTCTTTCATCCTGCAGGAGATCAGTCTGATGGAGCCCTGCAATATAGTCCACAGAGGACGTCATACTTCGTCATCACCTGCTGCGCTCTTTACAACCTGGCGTTGCAACGGGGAGAGAAGCTGGCTGAGGAAGAGCTCAAGGTCTCCTCCAATGAGGAGAACGTCGATGTGGATGAGGGTGAGGAGGTCCGCGAAGGCGACAATTATGTTAACGAGGCCCTCGCACTGACCAGATGAGGCAGGGGTGCTCGAGAAGCCCTCATAGCTGCTAGATTTGTAGAGGATGATGACGACATGCAGTGAGGAGACACCATAGATCCACACATTGCATCAATGAACTTTTGACCTCAGTCTGGCTTATGGAAGCGCACATACCCTCTGTGATAATGCTTCTGTCATGGAGATGCAGTAGAGGCCCTAATGGTCACTTGAATGCAGGAGGATGTTGATGATATGCAGTGAGGACACTCCATAAAGCTTCACATAGCCTCTGAGAATGTCTGACTCCTGTCTGGCTGAGGGCAGCTCACTTGCACTCTGTGATCAGAGTCATATTATAGAGATGCAGCCATGAAACTTTAGAAACACTGATCCTTTTTCGGCCTTCAGCACCTGACACCTTCACTAGTTATAGATGCTGAAGAAAGAGGGTCAGCTCCACCTTAAAGGTGCTGAGAGCACACAGAGAGAATGACGGCACTAAGTGATGCCTGCCCACTACATTTTGGCAGCAATGACAAGCACCATCAAGGTGCAGGCATCAGTAATGTGTCCAGGGAGTGTGAAATCGAACCATCACTTTGGTCTGAAGGCCGCACAGAGCACAGGGAAGAGGCCCTGGACTGAGAGACCTGCCTTTATTTTGTGCAGAAAGATTTCACATCTGAGTGACGTGAACACTGATCATCAGAATAAGGAGCCATAGGCAGGGAGACGTTGTTGAGAGTTTATTTACAACAGTGAACATCATGCATAAGTGATTAACACCCGTGCCCAGGCTGTGCAACTACATCTTCTTAACCCTCTATGGAGGTGTCCTCCCCCTTTCTATCGGGGACCTGGGTTGGAGGGTGTTGCATGCAGCAGTCCCCTATAACCGTAGGATGCATAGGTTCATGGACTCCCAAGACACCTGCCCTTTTTGCGGTCTTGTGGAGTCCGTGGACCATACATGTATAGGGTGTGGTAGGTTACACTCCCTTTTTAGTTATTTGAAAAACCTTTTATTGATGTTTTGTTTGCACTTCAGCCCCACGCTCCTGATCTATGGGCACCCGGTGCGGAAGGGGGTCGGGAAGGAGGAGGAATTCCTCGTGAACCTACTCCTGGGCCTGGCCAAGTTGGCTATTAACAGGTCCAGGCAGTGGGTGATCGACGGGGGAGTCCCGCCCGATTGTTTGCCCCTCTTCCGTGGCTATGTCCGCGGCCGGATGTCCCTGGAGAGGGAGCACGCGGTGCCTGCCGGCACTCTCAAGGCCTTCCGTGCTCGGTGGGCACCATGGGGACTGGGGTGCTTTATCGACCCCTTTAATCACATTTTGGTTTAAAGTTTGTAAGTTTCCTTTAAACTTTGCTCTTGGTTTTACAGCTGACCTGAATTAGGGGCTGTGCCTGATTTATCCCAATTTTTGTTAATTTAGTTTAATTGTTTTGACTCGAAAGAGTTACATCTTCTTAACGTTTAATTATTTTAACTCCAAAAGAGTTACATCTTCTTAACTTTCCTAACCATGCAGCTACATCTTGGTGCTACCCCGACATCTACAGTGGAGGTGGAGGCAGCCTGCTGACTGCTACACCCTGTCTGTGATGACCTTGATGGGCGTCCTCTGGTGCGCTGAGATTTGGAGGGCCCTGGCCTGATTTCAGGGTCTGCTGTGTGGCAGTGGCATCTTCCTTGACCTGTGGAGCTGGAGCTGTGAGGGTCACAGGAAGAGGGGATTTGGATGGCCCCAGGGTGTGCACCTGCTGATTCTCCTCCCTATGGGTGCCCAAAGGCTCATACGGCTGACTCCTTCAGTAGAAGGGGAATGTAGAGCAAAATTGAGCTGCCCCGCACCCCTCTCACATACACACTGTTGGAGGCCAACGATGGCATCCCCGACGGAGTTGAGCCTGTGCAGCAATGCAGGAGCCACGTCCTGAACCAAGGTCTCCATGGCAGCCGCCATGCTACCAGTGTTGACCCCAGTGCATTGGCATGTCGGCGGTATCACCTCAGCCTGAAGGCAGATGGACTCCTCCATCTTGCCTTGCAATCTGAGGAATGCAGCGGACATCCCTTCTTGATGTTCCCGAGCTTGCCTTTCCAGTTCCAGCAGCTGCAACATAACTGAGAGCAGAGGCTCGTCATCTGACTCGGACTCAGCAAATTTCTGGCCCCCAGCAGTCCTCCGAGTGCTGGACACCTGGGAAGTTCCTGCTGCCGCCTGCTGTGGATCAGAAAGTGCAATGTGCTCACCAGATTCTGATCCTGAGGCCACTGTAAAGCTAGGTCCCACTGAGGTGTGTGTCTCTGCGCAGGTGGAGGGTGTGGGTGAGCGCTGTGATGGGCCTTCAATGAGGGTGCCTTGAGATTCCTCCTCAGGGCTTGACTGGAGAGGGTGCACAGGAGATTTACCAGGATGCTGCCTGGGCTGGAGGGTCTGAGCTTTGAGGAAAGATTGGATAGGCTGCGGATGTTTTCCATGGAGCAACAAAGGTTGAGAGAGGACCTTATAGAGGTGTATAAGATTATGACGGACATAGATAGGGTGGATAGGAAGGCACTTTTCCCATTAGTAGAGGGGTCAATAACCAGGGCCCATAGATTTAAGGCCAGAGGTAGAAGGCTAAGAGAGGAGTTGAAGAGACATTTTTTTACCCAGAGGTTGGCGGGAGTCTGGAACTCACTGCCTGAAAGGGTGGTTGAGTCAGAAACTCTCGTAACATTCAAGAAGTATTTAGATAGTCACTTGCATTGCCATAACCTCCAGTGCTATGGGCCAAGCACTGGAAAATGGGATTAGTGTAATCAGATCCTTTTTGACTGGCATGGACACGATGGGCCAAATAGCCTCCTTCTGTGCTGACGATGTTTATGAGTCTATGAGACTGGAGGCGCTGGGTCGTGGTCTCCATTGGCTGTTTCTCAATTGTGCCTGCGAAAGCAAGAGGAGATAATCAGTGCATGGTAGCGGCCTGTGAAACAGAACATATCACTCACAGCATCGTTGCCTGGTGGATGTTGCCCTGCTGGATCCTCACTTGGTACAGCACCGCCAACCTCACCGCGAGCTTAGGACCAATCCAGATCCTCACCAGCCAGTTGGATGGCTGATTTCAAAGTCCGTGAAGACCTTGATTTCAGGCATTCCTCCACCAGTCTGCAACCTCTCCCTCTTGTTGTGGAACAGTTTGTCCTCTATCAATAGAGATGGAGAGAGCGTACGTGGGATGCCTGCCAGGCTAGATGATAAGAATGCCTGGCATATGTGGGTGGTGAGTGGTCCCATGGGCAGGATGACAACAATAAAGGTGGGTGTTTGAGAGTGAACAGTGATATCCCTTGATCTGGCAGTGAGTGAGGGCCCTGCAGATGAGTGATGGGTTTGTTGAGTGTGAGAGTTGAGAGTGATGAGAAGAGTGACTTACCCTGGCAGAACAAAGGAGTTCACTCATCCTCTTGCAGCACTGGGTGGCTGACCTCTTTTGCAGGGCATTGGCGCTGAGCCCCGCTGCCACCGCCTCTCAAGCCAGACTGGAGATGTTGTTGCCCATCCTGCGGCCAGAGTGGGAGCATAGGACATCATGGCTGGCCTCCACTACATCCAAAAGATGCTGGGAGAACACGTCATTGAACCTGGGGCTGTAGTCTTTTTGCCTTTTGGAGCCGTGCCTTCTGCGCAGCTGTCCTGGGCTGGAAGCACTGAGAGATGTGAGCAGTGCTGCACATTAAATATGACCCCCGGCGTGATAAAGCAGTGAGGTGGTGGCGTGGTAGGCGAATGAGAGCCCAAACGTCATCAAAACAGCTTATTTCCTGGGAATGCACAATTAACGCAGTGGGTTTGGGATGATACAACACAAGAAGCCCCCATTGTGGTCAGCAGGTAAAATGTTATTTTTCCCGCCCTCTACTGCGCTTAGTGCAAATCTGGGGCGATTCCGCCTTATATTTCTAGCTAGCTTTCTCTTGCCCTCTAATTTTTCCTTCGTTATCAATCTTTTGGTCATTCTTTGCTGTAATTGCCCTGCAAATTATTTCTGTTCAGATAATTATCCGATATATTTCAGTGGTTGATGCCTCAAAGTCTGCCATTATGAATACACACAAGACATAAACTGAATCTTACTTAAGTGTGTTACATTGTTCCTGAGTTGTCTAATTATATTTGCTATTTTGACAAATTTCTTCTTAAACTTTGGTTTTCTAATGTTTGGTATTCCTCCCTTAAAGATGCTGACTCATTTTCTGGTTATCTTTGCCCAGGTGTTGGAATCCCTCCAGTTTTTCATAAAAGGGCCATACCTCTAACCTGAGTACAGGTTACTATAGAAATTAGTCTCATAGAACCCCCCACTAAGATGTTTGTAGCTTTTTAAACTCAGCCAAACATTCATAAAGGCATAATAACAGCTCTTGGGAAATGTCAGCAAAGATCTCTATTGAAACTTTGGAACAGGTGTTCATGTTTTCTTCTAACCTACACCAGATGACCTGTCAATCAAAGCAGTCCAGCAGATTTTTTTTAAACTTTTACTGACAGATTAAGGCTGTTTTATTTTCAAGTTTAAAGCTCAGGAGATTTAAAAGACTTCAAATCTTGACACTTAAACCGACCTTATCCGATCTTCAAGAGTGTTTACATCTATTGCATAGTTCATGGCTCCCACTCTGTGGGTTAAGGCCCTTGGAACAACCAAATTGAATCTGTTTGAACTTAAGTCAAAATGGCTCTCATGAGATCAGGCCTTGCTGAGCATGTGCGCACAAGCAAAAACTGGATCTGTCAGAAATGGATACCGGAATTCTGTATCAAGGTCCTGCCCACCATTTTTTAAAGGTCTGTTGAGTCAGGAAGACTCTGCGAAAATCTGGCCCTATACTCTAAGGGTTGACTCCAAATCTAAGAGCAGGGTAATAAGAGCATCTAACAGCAGTCTGATCTTATGTGCTTTTCTTTGGAAATGCACGAAACATGTTAGGACAGGAAGGCCTGATGTTCTCTAGAATCACAATCGTGATAGTTAAAAGTTAACTGGCATTCCAGATACTGTGACAGGTTTTGAACTCTCAGCACAATATGAGAATCTCTAAATCTTTCGCCAGCTTCTCATAATCTTGATCAATGATGTGTGGCGGATAGAAATCGATTATCTTGGAGTGAGAGGAAGAAAAAAAGTTGTCCAAGAGTGACTACTTTTGTCACTATCTCAGAACAATGTCCCTCTATCATCCAAACATAAATGGCGTCATCACAGATCAATCATTCCTTTCAATCACTTGCTTATCAATCAGGCCATTTTCCAAGAAAGTCATATGCACAATATTTTTATACCACCGACTACAGCAATTACAGCACATGGGGAGACTATTTGGCCCAATGCTTCTGTGCTGCTGGTAGATCATGAACTGGAGTTCCTATGTTAGTTTAATTTCCTCTGTTCCAATAAGGAAAGTCCCATTTTTTTAGTCTCCTTCTTCTTTTAGACTTCTAGTGTCATTCCAGTGAATATTTGCTGTACCCTTTCCACAACCAATATCCTTTGCATTATGGGTGCCATAAATGCAAGCAATGTCCTAGCCGTAGCCCGAATAACATCAGGTACAAATGCAGTATGACTTCCTTCCTTTTAGATTCAATGTGCCAATAGATAAACACAGAATCACATCACATTTTTTTTCTAATTTAAAGACCTGTACATCTACATCATCGCCACTTTATTCATCCACTATGCTAGAAACCATACTAGATATGCAATGCTTCACCTTATAATTCTTTTTCCAAAAAAATGCATGGCTTTATATTTCACTACATTAAACTGTATGAGTAGAAGCCAAGCCATTCTGGGTTCCCTGAATTAAACTGTTTGGATAGAAGCCAGGCTGCATTCTGGTTTCTGGCATGAGCAGCACAATCTATAGGTGGTTTATTTTAAAAGGAGTTTTGTCATGGAACAGGTACCCACCTGTTGCTCCGGGTGGAATTTTCAGGAACATCCATAGTCCTGTCCTTCAACATTACGTGGCGGGCCTGTACACTGCTCACACTCAATTGCAACTCTTCATTTCTTCAGTGTGGCTGAATCTGGGTTTAACTCCACATTATATCCCACCACACCCCCCCACCCCCCACAACCCCCAACCATCAATCATGAAATTTTAGCATCTTCCCTTGAACCTAAGTTCTTGAGAGAAACAAATAACCACTGCTTAAAAACATTAAAATCAATTAAATGTCATGCAATTTGTCTCGATCACAGACATCAATGTTCTTTTCCATCTAAATTATGCAAGTTATGGTGTAGATGACCAATATATAGACCACACTGCTCACCTGAGGGTGATGACTGGTTGTGTGTGTACAGGGGAAATCAAATAGAGCTTAATCAACAAGGAAGCAAAAGAGACAAATAGTTAGAATGATATTTCTGGTTAATAGCTCAAAAGGTTCTGTTAAACAGAGTTTTTGGTAAACAGAGGGTGAATGAGGGCAGTGCAGCTGATGTTACGCCTATGGACTTTGATAAAGTACCACACATATTAGGCTTGTTACCAAAACTGAAGCCCATATAAAAGGGAAATAGCAGCATTGAAACAAAATTGGCTCAGGATAGAAAACAGAGTTGTGGTGAATGGCTACTTTTCAGAGTGGAGGGAGGAACATACTGAAGTTCCCCAGCGTTCAGTACTAGGAACACTACTGTTTTTGATACACATTAATAACTTGGGTTTGAGACTACAGGGCACAATTTTGAAATTTGCAGATGACACAAAACTTGGAAGTATATCAGCACTGAGGCAGATAGACATAGACATCAAGAGGATATAGACAGGCTAGCAGAAAGGGTGGATACGTGGCAGTGTGTAAGGTGATACATTTTGGTAGGAAGAATGAGGAGAGACCATAGATGCTAAATGATGCAATTTTAAAGGGAGTGCAAGAACAGAGATCTGGAGGCATTGTACACAATTTTTGGAGGTGGCAGGATAGGTTAACAAAACAGTCAATTAAGCTTATAGGATCCTGAGCTTTATGAATACAGGCACAGGGCCCAATTTCAACTTTGTGTAAATGAACGCATTTTTGAATGTGTTAAATTCTAACCAGTATATGATTAAAACATACAAGAAGTTTTGCTCAGCTTATATAAAACACTCATTCAATCCCAACTAGAGTGTTATATCCAAATTTGGGCACCACATGTTAGGAAGGCCATGGGACAGGGTATAGAAGAGATTTATTGGAATGATTCCAAGGATGAAGAATTACTATTATGTGGCTAGACTGCAGATGCTGGGGTCATTATCTTTAGAGCAGAGGTTGTTAAGAGGAGATTAAATAGCAATGTGTGGAGAAATCATGGTGTGTTTAGATAGAGTAAATATAGATAAATTGTTTCCAATGGCTGGAGGGTCGAATAGCAGAGGGCAAAGATTTAAGGTGATTGGTAAAAGAACCAGATGCAACATGAGGAAAGATATTTATATGCAAGGGTTAGGATTTGGAATGATCAGTCTGATAGGTGGTGGGAACTATTGCATAGTAGCCTTCAAAAGGCTGAATGGCCTCCTGTGATTTACTGTTCCATGCTTCTATAAATTAGCTCCATAGAACTCATACACATCCATGTTGGACATCTGCTTCTCAGATATTTGATTTCTTGTCGCAACAAGCACAGACTGGTAAGAAAGTCTCAGAGGACTCCATTGCATAAACATTCAGTTGGTTTATCGAACTGGAAAGGTGTGGGAGGTTACAACAACCATTTTCCCCCTGGGGCCAAATGCGTGGTTAGCAGAATGCCACTAAAAGATGCTATTAGGCACTACCACCTCCTTAAAGGAACACCTGACAAAGTTTTGTTTCCATTCCACAAACTGGGTCAATGAGTTATCAAGCAATAAGCTTGCCTCAGGTATACGAACAATAAACAAATAATTATGTACTTTCATGGATATTTACAGGTTTTGTGAGGTTTACTTTCACCCACATTTTTTCTCAGGTTTTAGTTCCAAATACAGAACCTAAAAGGCTTGGGTCTTTAAATCACCGATTTAAAACAACATTGATGATCCTTATTGAGATAATGCTGTGAGGTACAAGGAAATGCAGGAATTTGATAATGGATTACAAGCTGAATGAGGGAAAACTTAAAACACAATGATGCCAGTCAGTCAGTTCATTTCACAAACCCTTTTAACTCCTCTTCTTGCTCTGAGACCCTTTTTTGAATTCCATCCACATTTGTTGAGGTTTTTGCTCACCTGCATCGCCAGAGTAAAAATCTGTTGCTCATTCACTATCGAACAAACTCAAGGTTTATTAAGGTGGACCAATGTCCCTGAATTGCAATCTCAGACCACTGATCATACACACACCAGCCACCTTCATGAAGTCTCTGAATGCAGTTGTAAACTTATGGATATTTTGGTGCTTTTGGCCACTGCCCCTTAGTCTTGGGTGGAGTTTGGCCAAATTAGTTTCAAGTCAGAGCACCAGCAGCCAGTTGGGATAGGAGACTTCCATCCCATCAGTTAGATTTGAGTCCACACCTCAAAGGTTAACCTACTGAACAGCCAATTCCACTGCAAAAGTTTAAGCAATCTTAGAATGTGAGATGACAATTCAGCTCATCAAACCCCGTGCTTCCTCAGCTGATATATGTTGATTGGGTTGTAGGAGTCAGGGTAAGGGGTGGTCATTTAGGACTGTGATGTGGAGAAGCATCTTCATTTAGACGTTTGTGGGTCTTCGGAATTCTCTACCCCAGTTAGGGTTCTGGGTGTGCCATCATTGATGATATTCAAGACTGAGATCAATAGATTTTTGGGCACTAAGGGAATCAAGGGATATGGGGATGGGGTAGGGAAGTGGAATTGATATAGAAGATCTGCTATGATTTTGTTTAATAATGGAGAGGGTTCAAGAGGCCATTAGGCCTATTCCTGCCCTTATTTCTTACGTTCGTGATCTCTATTGCAGACACATGAATGAAAGGAAAATTGGACAGATGCATAATGGATGGCTGATCTGTTCTCTCCTATTTTGTGCCCTTGTCAAAGATGAATTTTACTCTGACCAGGTCATAGAGTAATTACAGCACAGAGGAGGCCATTCAGTCCACCAAGTCCATGCTGGCTCTCTGTATAGCAATCCAATGTGAGACAATGAGAATTTGAATTCTATCAGTGGAGGTAGATATAACTTCAGTAGTTTTCTGGTGTGCAAGGCAGAGGCAATGTAAGATCAAATAGCAGCTGTAAGCCTCCAACTGACTCCACAGTGAAAAGAACCTCATTTTGAATTTGTAAGGTGAAAATGCTTTGCCTGGTGTTGCTATTCCCCTGTTCTATCCTCATAGTCAAGTTTATTTCCCTCAAGTGCCCTTCCAATTGCCTCTTGAAATCATTCATTGTCTCCGCTTCCACTGCCATAGGTAGCAAGTTTTAAGGCATTACCACTTGCTGCATGTCTACATTTTCTCCTTAACCCCTATTTAATTCCACTCCCCATTGCCAATATTAAAAAGACAGCAAATAGTTTGTGCAGAATTTACTTCAGAGGACAAAGAGATTGAGAGTTGTAAAACGAATAAAGTTTCCCAGGACACATACGGTTAACAGGCATATCGTACAGCTGTATCAGCTCAAGTCCAATTACTTACAGAAGCGAAAGCCCATGCACTACTTACAAGGGATTTGCGTGGTTAAAAAGAACATACTTTCCCCACAGCCCAGGAGAAGGGAGCTTAATGAGACTTGATGTGTTTCATTTAATTCAATTCCTAATCCACGCCCTATCTAGCATGGAGCTGACTACAGCGCTGACAAGTACCAGCGCCTTCAGCAAGGAACACCAGTCAAAACACAGAAATGAAGAGACAGCAAGAGTCACTGAGCTAATCTGTGGTTGGACCCATCATTACTCTGATAAATCAAGGAACAACTTCAAACAGCACACGTTTGTGTGTGTCCATCACTCACACAAAAATTAATATCAAAGTTCACATTTTTATGACTTTCAGATGCTGAAGGCGCATTGCTGATGGTTTTCAGATTCTACATTTGAAGATATAACTGCAGGCAAAATAAATTTGAGCTAAGAAAAATCACAAAAATCTGTGCAATTAATGGGTGTCAAGAAAACTTTTTTAAAGTATCATTTACTTATAGCACAATGAGATTAATACTTGCATGCAGCATCATTGATCTGAAAATGATATAAACTCTTCTGCTCTTTTTCCTTTCCTAAACCTTTTTTCCCCTTTGTCTGTTGTAAATGTTATTTTATTTGCCTGATAAAATGTTCAACCTAAAAAGTGCTTTGTGGGAAAAAAATGCTCAGCAAACTCTGAGTGAGAATCATCAGCAATGCTCAACATAATTTCATTCATCGTGGAATTATACCCAGCAATACAAGTGATGTGTTTTGACAATAGTGGTATGTATTTCCATTGTGCCTTTTCAAAACCAATAAAAAAAGGTCTGCCAAATGCTTCTGCATAAAGAAGGTGCCCTTTTAAAAGGAATTCTTGTAACTGCATGCTTATCCCCTGTAGACACCCATGCCAAATCATATATTCATGCAGACACAGTCCTTCTTACCACTGTAATCTTGGTCACACATACCACGAACGTACAACTTCCCTGTCTGTCATCTGTACAAATTGGAATAGCTCCAAATTTGAGCAGATCTAATTTTGATTCACGTGTTTGTCTAGCCCCATTCCCACTTCTTTTATTGACATGCTTGCCATTCCTCTTGTCTTCAATTGCACCTTTTCACCTGTTATCAGAAAGCAGCCTTGATCGTAATCAAACGTCCACAGAATAAGACCCAGACCTTCCTGTCACTTGCCATTTCAACACTCCACCCTGCTCTCATGCCCACATGTCCGTCCTTGGCCTGCTGCATTGTTCCAGTGAAGCTCAACGCAAACTGGAGGAACAGCACCTCATCTTCCAACTAGGCACCTTACAGCCTTCCGGACTCAATATTGAGTTCAACAATTTTAGATTATGAACTCTCTCTTCCATCCCCACCCCCTTTCCGATCCCCCCTTTTTTCCAATAATTTATATAGATTTTTCTTTTACCACCTATTTCCATTATTTTATCCATTGTTTTATCTCTACCTTTTAGCCTATTTTGATCCCTTCCCCCCACCCCACCCCCACTAGGGCTATCTGTACCTTTCTCATCCTGCTTTCTACCTTTAATGTCATCTATTAGCACATTCCTTAGATAATATCACCACCTTCAACATCTCTTTGTTCTTTTGTCTATGACATCTTTTGCTATCTCCACCTATCACTGGCCCTCTATCCAGCTCTAACTGTCCCACCCAACCCCCTTAAACCAGCGTATATTTCACCTCTTTTCTATTTTTCCTTAGTTCTGTTGAAGAGTCATACGGACTCGAAACGTTAACTGTGTTCCTCTCTGCAGATGCTGTCAGACCTGTTGAGTTTTTCCAGGTATTTTTATTTTTGCTTTGGATGTTCAGCATCCGCAGTTTTTTGCTTTTGTCCACAGAATAAGCTTTGCTCCAATATTACTGAGTGTTTCTGTTGGTGAAGAGTCCAGAAAAAGGAGAAAAATCAGAGGGCAAATGGTCCAAAATAGTGAAAAACCAGAAATCTACAAGGTGCATCAATTAAGATATTTGCTCAATTGTGTTGAGGAAAAAACAGCCAAAAAGAGAAGAAGTATGCTGCTAATCCATGCTCCAAATCATTTATCAGTGCTTGAGCAATGCTGGAAAATTCTTGTGTATGTGGATGTTGAGAGGTGGCAGAATTGGGCTCAGCTGTCATGCCCTCTATGGTTAAATAGCTGATTGGTGTTTACTACCTGAACTTGCACATGGCAGTCCCTGGATGAGAGATTGGATGGGGGTTGGCATTTACTGAATTAGGGAAAAACTGACATAAAATGGGCTAAGACTGGAGGAAATACAAAAGAGGCAGATACAAAAAGGCATGTGCATCACCACATGGCACTCAAATATACCGTGAAACAAGATTCCACTGTTAAAAATCAACAGGTCATGTAGACTAATCACAACAGAACGTTAACATTTGCTCTATACCGTTGAGGGAAAAGTAAAGCTTTCAAGTCGGTTAATAACTTTCTCCATGGGAACTGAGCTCTCCTGGTGAGGGTAAACATTTGTTTTTCATCCTTATTGATGCCCCTCAGTGGGGTTCCTGCTTCAGTCTATTCATCAGCAGAATTGTAATTCATAGATTAAACAATCTCTATTTTTAAACCATATTAAAAAATAACAACACAGTCCACAAAATGACAGAATTTGGATTGTGAGAAAGAAGAAACACACACATACAAATTGACATAAAAGATGAAAGTCACAGGAACAAAGGATTGATCAATATGACACCCAACAGTGAGATAAAACAGCAAACAGCATAAAGTGTTACAGGAAAAGAGATAGCTTTCCCTTCGGAAACCCGCCAGACACCAAAGTGATGCAACTGTTAAGGGGGAATTGAAGAAGAATGTGAAAACCATATCTTGTGCATCTTGACAACTAGCAGGTCTCCCAGGCGGAATCTATCTTAGGCAGTAGTGTATAGCAGATTTAGAGATTTGGCAGCCCATTAGACATCCTGGGCTGTTTGTAAAACGGGGGGCTGTTGATTTGCTATCCCTCGATTCTGCTATACCCAAGATAATTTTCAACACCCCCGCGTTAAAGTAAACATTTAACTATAAGGTTAAAAACACTAAATCTGATCTTGAATGTTGTGATATTTACATCTTAACCAGTAAACTGTTCCACTGGATGACAGAGGATGACTAGGCGCTGCAGGATGCATATCCAAGACTCACATGATATTATTAATGCAATAATCAAATAAAATAAATAGCAACAAAGGACAAAGAAGCAAGAAAGAGCTCTCTACTTCACCTTCTCTTAAATAAATAATCCTCTATACATTTTCATTTTTATATTTTACTCTCTCCTCGGTATGCAATATTTTAGATCTTCCGAGTTAGTCTGTAGACTCCTAACAAGTCCTGTGTAGAATCTCCCTGATTTCAAGAGGAACCAATGTGTTTTTGATTGGCTTAGGAACTTATCTGAAAGACCATCGAAAATCATTGGCTGATCACCAATTAATAAGCAACATGATATTATTTTTAAAGTGAGGGATGAGAGAACATTTTAACGGTACTTTACCCTCTGAAAGAATTAATTATTTTTTTAGAATGTCACGTTAATGTCATCAAAATTGGTAAACTAGTCATTTATCTTAGTGCTATTTACCTACTGGCTGCCACATGTGTCCACATGACAACAGTGATTACATTTCAAAAGTAGTTTCTAGACTGTGAAGCATTTTGGGATGTCCCAAGGATATAAAAGGTATGATTGAATACAAATTCTTTTTAACTCCACCTTCTTATTCATAGTCCTCTAAAAAAAGCCATTGAACAAGCACTAAGATTTATTTCTTGAGAGGTAGACATAAAAGGCTTTGATAGAGCAGGCACAGAGAGAATGTTTCCATTCGTGGGGAAAAACAAACCTAGAGTTCATCGAGAAGGTGCCTCACCACCACCCTCTCAAAGGCAATTAGGGATGGGCAATAAATGCTGGCCTAGCCACTGATGCCCATATCCCAGAAAAGAATTAAAAAGTAAGACAGTCAACAACAAATCAAATAGGGAATTTGGAGAAAGTATTCTTGGATCAATAGAGGAGCATTTGTACAAGGTTATTGATTTTGTCTTCACCAAGTGTTTGTCTGGTATCAACATTTTCTTTATGCAGTCACAGGGCTCACATTTATGTTCACATTGTTGGGGCACTCTTCCCCTTGGCATGTAAATTGTACTCTAAGTGGCTGATATTTTGTTGGCTGAATATAGAGAGAATTCACACAGAAGGAGCTTTCAAACCCCTTCCACTGGGGATTTGTGGTGCAAGAATGTAGTTAACAATGCTTTTGTTCAAAGATTTTTAAGAGGTCAGGTTATGGCAGAGGCATCTGAATGTGGAACTCACTACCATAGGAAATAGTCGAGGTGACTAGCATAGATGCATTTAAAGGGAAGTTGGATAAGCATATGAGAGAGATAGGAACAGCAGATTTATACTGATAAAGTTAGCTCAGGAAGAAGGGAAGGAGACTCAAGTAGAGCCTAAAGGCCAGTATAGACTGGTTGGGCTGAATATCCTGTTTCTGTGCTGCATATTCTAATTCTAATGTAATTCTGCATAACAGTTTGGAGCAAGTTATTATTTTCTGTCGCTCCAAACACAAAAATATTTCATTAAAAAAAATTCTGATTCCCTTCTCTGAATTAGAACAAGTCAATTATTTCATGGGCTATATTAAATAACACATTACAAACCGTTGAAGCACACAGTTAAAAAGTATCCGGTTGTGGTTGAACTGGGAGAATTAATTCCCTCTGCAGCTGTAAAACTTCTATAAATTCACATATTTTTTCTTTTACACTGAATTCAGAATTGCAATCATTGAGATTGGGCTGTACAGCCACTAAGTCCCATTCAAGTGAGAAAACTCATTTTGTGGAAGATAAAAATCATAGCTTTAAAATTTACTTCTTGATCTAAAGTATTTTTTTTCAGGCTCATTTGCCCTCCAGACTATTATTTTTGACTGAACAGATTTTATTGCAGCAACAATGAACTGGAAGCTGATTAAAGTACCAGCATGACAATAAGAGAGTCCAGAAGATCTATTTTAGGCTAATGTGGATTATCAACCATTAGGAGTGCTGCTGGAGTGATGATCCTCAAATATTAGTTGTGAAATATTGCTTAGCCATGCACGTCTCAATGGTTATAGCCCTTTAAGGAGGATTGTACCTGTGCCTAAGTCTCCTTGGATCACGGGAGATGGATGGAGCAGAGAATGAACGAAAAAAGTGGAGAATTCATTAGTGCTCTGAATATCTATGATTTTCAATTTGATGCAGTTTTTGCCTCTGTGCCATGATCTAACCTCTTAAAAATCTTTGATCAAAAGTAAAGGATAAGTACAACACCATAAATCCCTAGTGGAAGGGGCGTGAAGAAAGATCATACGGACTGAAGGGGCCTGAAGAAGGGTCATACGGACTTAAAACGTTAACTCTGTTTCTCTCTCCACAGATGCTGCTAGACCTGCTGAGTTTTTCCAGCATTTTTAGCTTCTTCAACTATCCTGCAGGACCAAGTGTTTTCAAATCCATTGTGAAACTGCCAAAGTCAGCTCTATCAGAATTACCCAACTTAACAGCCGTGATGTTTCATCATCTACGCCTCGTGGACAAGCCAAGCACTGATCCATATATCTTTTTAAACTTTTATTTGGACTCTTAACTTCTCATTTCTGATCTGTGTGTATCTGTGTTGCATTTTTATTGTTTTTCCTCAGGGTTTTTAGTAACTAATAAACTTAATCTTTTTTTGACTCAAGAAAGCCTGATTAAATTGGCTTTTTCCAAAAATAAATACATTTGGATTGGGAAAAGGTATTCACGGGGGAAGGGTTGCAACCTTGTTGCAACCAACCGAGGGGGTGAATAAAAAAGGGGAGTCAGCTCATTCCTCCTCACCCAGGAGCACAGCAAAATTGGGGTCCCATTCTAGAAGTTAACAAATTGGAGGTCTAGCCCAGAGACTGATCGTCGCAATATCCAGGGCTGGATTTTTGCGGGTAGCTGGAGTCGGGAAATTTCCTGACTTGGCAAACCTGCCTCGGTAGAAAGTGCCCCATCAGAGTCTATTTTTGCTCTGGGTTGACTGGAGCAGGATCGATCAGGCCCACCAACCCTAGGAGCAGATCTTAAAAGGCCATGGAGGTGGGTGAGTGCTGAACAGGGCTGGTTAGAAGGTCTATCTTGATTCTCTGAGACTTTATTCCAGTTGTTTTAGAAGCCGTTAGGCCCTCTAGCCCTCACCCACCACCACCACCCCCCCCGCCCCCACAATGCTCCACCAACTCCTCATGCTCCTTCACTCCTCCTATCTCATTTCCATTGTCACTCACTGATTATCCACCATAGGCAGACCTCAGGAGCCACGTGAAGATGAAAAGAATTCTAACAATCTAATGCAGCTCTCACTCACATATAATTGGTAGGGGGAAAAAATCTCCTATTTATGAAACTCATTCAAAACTTTTAAATCTTAAGTGATTAATCTATTCAGTAGCCGTATGAAAGACAGCCAGTGCTTTAATAGCCTTTTTAAACTTTCAATCAAACTGTGAACTCAAAATCCCATGCTGAGATAATTGTAGTTTTTGAAACTCAACCAAGCATTCATTGTCCTTTGGACAATGTCAACAAAGAACTCTATTGAAACTGTGGATTAGGTTTTTTTTTCTAATCGACACCAGATGGCCTGTCAATCAAACCAGCCCAGTAGATGGTGTTTTTTTTTAACTCTCACTGACAGCCTAAGGCTGTTTTTCTTTTCAAGTTTAAAGCACAGGAGCTTTAAAAAGTTTCAGGTCATGACACTTACACTGTGGGTTAAGGCCCTTGGGGCAGTCAAAATGGGGTCTATTTGAACTCAGCACTAAGTTCAAATGGCCCTGCTGATTCCTGCCTATGTGAATCATGTCCCACCTCTTTCCCATGCCATAAAAAAGGGATCTGACAGAAATGGGGGCAGGATTTCTGAATCTGGGTCCCTCCAGCCATTTTTAAAGATTCACAGATTTGGGAGGTCTCCGTGAAAGTCTGGCCCCTAGCCTCTGCTGAATTAGCTGGTCCCAGGTGAGCCAGTGATTGTACTGCAATAATCTGTCTTAATTGCCCCGATTCAGTGACAGAAAATTAGCCAGTTGGCCAATGCAACCTATTGCCTAATATATCAAGTATTGGGTGAACATGTGTTTCCTGTGAGTGTTAGGCTTACTCTTGTAACAAGTTCCTCATCATGCTTTTTGATTTGTCAGAACTGCATCAAACACCTTTGCACTGCCTAATATTGGTCCTTTCAATGGTTAGAACATCCAATTTTCCACTAAGCACTTAAACACACAGCTAGATGTATTACTGCCTCTATTAATATCATTGACTGATAATTATGGAACCCGGTAGGCTAGTAGCAATGATTTACCAGTGTTGGCAGGTGAAATGGGAAATGCAGAACTGATAGCACACTTTCAGTGAAAATATTGTGAGATTATGTAGCTGCGTTCAAAAGTGGGAAACGGGAAGAAATGCCTTCCGTTAACAAGAATAGAAGAGTGGCCCAAAAGGGAAATGTTAGGATTAGATTTATGGCAGAAGAATGAGTTGGCCCAGATAAACAAACACATTGTGCTTAATTCTAAAAATGAAACACATCAACATGGGTGACAGCTTCAAGGCAAAGTGACTGAAAGATGATATGCTTGCTTGTACAGGCTTTAACTGTAATAAGGGTTTCTAAATATAGAATAGGACAACTGCTCTTTGTAACTGCTGATCGTAATTAAAGATTGGCACATTCTTTCCCTACAGGTGAGTTAGTGGTTACCCAACACTTCAACCATGAAACACTGAATAATAATTTAACACAGGAATGGCTAGTATGCTGTCATGTGTGAATAAAACTGGGAAGTAGCATTTACTCTAAAGAGTTTCACTAGCTAGGAAATTGGGGAACATCATATGCCTGGATCACTCAAGTGTTGTGTTTGGATTAAGCACTTGGCAGCAGTGCAAGTCAATGGAAAGGGCTTTGGTTCTTTGGAATAGTGTGCTTGAATCAAATACACATTTATCTGGGGCCAACTACATGTAGGACTTAAAGTTCTGAACAGTGAAAGGGAACTAGACATATTGGTTCCAATGTCTTGAGCTTCTACGATGCAAACAACTGGATGATATTAATAATGTGACAAGGGATAGGAATTATAAGGTTATAGGCTACCAGTGGGAGACTTGGGTATTTACTCTGTTATACATGTTTTATTGAAAATATCCAAAATAAATAGTGACAGGTGTCTCCAAGGGAGAAATCACTAACTGAAAGGATAGGCTGTTCATCCAAAATTAAGATGCAGCCATTACATTCAATGCACTCTCCAAATAAGTCTGTGTCAAGCTGTTGCAATATTACAACCTCTCTGTCAATACAGCCTTTGAATTCATTCATCACCACAGGCAAATTGAATTAATATTGCTTACATATCCAGCCAGGACAGGGTGCAAATGATGGATGCTCGCACTTTAGTAGCAAGGAAGCCACATAGGGATACAAATTCTGCTTAATTTTAATAAGAGTGAGAAGGGGATAGAGTGTGTGCAAATGTAAGTGCAAGAGTGCAGTGTATCTCTGTGCACATGCATTGGCTCTCTCCTGCCAGGGGAGAGGGATAAGGAAAAATCACAATGGTTCAATCAGTTCATATCCTGATCCAAAGCCCGTACAAATGAACATTCTAGTAGGGGTTGTAGTCACTAGCCGACACAAACACTGCATCCAAACATCCCTCACTGCTACCCTGACTTGAGATCTTCTAACTCTCAGGCCCAAAGGTCGGAGCTGGGATCAGATATTCCTATGCCATGTAACACAGTGCACTTATACAATGAGGCTTCCTGCCAAGGCTGACAGAAAAGTCTGTATCAGTGAGGCAAGAGCGAGAACTCTGTCCACATCAGTGATTGGAAAGATTATTTTCTCGTGGCTAGGTAGGAGAATGGAACTGGTGGAAAGAATGGCTCTGTTCAGTGAGGAGGAGAAAAGGTTTTATTGACCAACATATTCAGTGAGTAACCAAACTTTCCTGAACTAAATGCTCTTTCTGCGTTAAGATAAAAGCAAAATACTGCGGATGCTGGAAATCTGAAACAAAAACAAAAATAGCTGGAAAAACTCAGCAGGTCTGACAGCATCTGTGGAGAGGAAGAGAGAGTTAATGTTTTGAGTCCAGATGACTCTTCATCAGAACTGATGTCATACAGACTCGAAGCGTTAACTCTGTATTCCTCTCCACAGATGCTGTCAGAGCTGCTGAGTTTTTCCAGCTATTTTTGTTTTTGTTGCCCCTTCCACATTGCCCAGCTGAGACTCAGACTATGACATGAAGATCTATTGTGTGACCCACTACCATTGTGGATTTTTCCAAATAATTCCTTAATGAAGCCAATAGGAGATTTCCCATGTCCAAGTCTGGCTCAGAGCCACAGCTGCCGATTTATTTTCGACTTTCAAATGAGAACTCAGCAATCTGCAAGACCTTTTTTCGTTTGTGTTGGCCAACACAAAGGTAATGGAAGTCATCACAGATTGCTAAAACTGAGAGAAAATTAAAAGAGAGAAAGAAGGGGAAAAAAAGGGGCAGAGAAGAGAAAAATAAATATAAAAAGGGAAAGACGGAAAGCCAGGAAACAATAAGAAATTATTATTATAATATGTCATACATCAGCTTGGATTTTTATGACTGAAATTCTGAGATTTAAAGGAACAGTGTTTCAGATACTGAAATTTAAAGGCACACTGTCATTACGAAGGAGTGCTTTGGAAATTTTTGTTGGCGAACACATAATACAATGATATAAACAGCTTGAAAAGAAACAAAATTGCATCTGTTTTAAATTATATTTCTCTTTACGGTTTTCTTCATCAAATGCTAATTCATTTGAGTTTTCAGTTATAGCACTGAATTTTCAGCCCCCATTGGGCCAGGAAGATGGGTAGCCAATTAAACTAGTTAACACCCACTTAAGGCCAATGAAGGAGGCAAACTGGATTTTCCAGTTGGCCTTCGGGTTCTCGAAGATGGCAGGGGACAGTCTCTGAAGATGGCCTCCCAAAGGCAGACTAGGGGACAGTACTTCAGGCAGTCTTAGACACCCTCCCTCCCTGCCTGGATTTTACAGGCCATCCTGTAGAGGGATTCCCAACACCTTAACCACCTCCTCCTCCCTAGTGGCAACCTGGCTGCAAAGGCCATTTTATTTCAAATTTTAAAAAGTTGGAGAGATGGTACCTATATTTTGGGGCGCCCTCCTGCTCACCTACCTTCTATGGCATCCTGCTGTTCCTTTCAAGTTGGAGGGCCTCTGATTTGCAATTCTGGGCAAACCATTTCATACTCTATTAATCTTCTGGGTTAAAACAATCGAAGTTCTACAACATCCTTCCATTGATAATCTTGAATCTATGCTGCCATGTTACCTCTTTGCCACCTCATGGAAATAATCATTCAAAGTTTACTCTTGCAAAACCTTTTATAAATTTGAAAACCTCTATCAGATCCCCCCTTAAGTTTCATTGTTCCAGTGAGAAAAGTCACGATTTTTCAAATCTCTCTTTGTAACTATAGCTTTTCAAAGATGAACCATTCAAAGATGGACAGAGCTAGGATTCTGCCCTGAGAAACTCCAGTAATGATGCACTGGATCTGACCAGTGGCCTCCCACTGCCACATTATATGTATATTTGGCCTAATGTTGCCTTGATGTTGGGAGTAGCCATCCTCACCCATCCTCTGGAATTCAATCTCTTGCTTCCACTTCTGTATTAAGACTGTGGGGTGGAATTTTCCAGTCCTGCCAGTGGCAGATTTCGTGGCAAGCAGAAGCAGAAAATTCAGAGACAGGCCAAAAATCAGGTTCCTGCCAGCGGAAAATCAGTTGCAAATTTTCCACTCGCCGCTTTCATGGCGAGCGGATGGCGGGTCAGGTTTCCCATTGATCCATGCTGGGAATGCAATTTGCATGCATTACCATGTCATGAATACTCATTAAAAATGCTACTTGCTGGAAACTCGTTCTCCCTCCCAAGCATTGCGACCTGGGGGAAGGAGGATGGAGACATGGGAGACAATGGGCTACGGTGGGGTTGGCTGGGGTGGGGTGGGGTTGGCTGGGGGAGAAGGATGGAGACACGAAGGACAACAGGCTGTGGTGGGATTGGAGAGCGCAGGGATGATGGCGGGCAGAGGGGAGACTGAGGGGGAGGAGCTGGAGCCCGACATAGAAGACTAGAACATAGGCACAGAAGGGGTCGGAGGGGAATCAAACTGTATGATTGGGAGGGGGATGCACACGACACCGGAATATGAGGGAGGGGGAGTTGTATTAGTGTGGCACAAGAGTTGGGTTGTACAGAGGGACAGTTTGCACAGAGATTCATGGAGGTGGGTGCGGGAGGGAGACTGTGTTGTCATCAGTAAAGAAAGAGTACATTGAAAGACAGTCATAATCCCTGATCTAGGGCCAAGAAGTTGGATTAAAGGCAGTCCTGGGGCTTTGTTTTTTTTTATTCATTGGATGTGGGCATCTCTGGCTAGGCCATCCCTAACTGCCCTTGCTCAGAAGGCATTTAGCCACATGGCTGTGGGTCTGGAGTCATATGTAGGTCAGACCAGGTCAGCACAGCAGATTTCCTTCCCTAAAGGACATTATTGAAACCAAATGGGTTTTTACAACAATTGACAATGATTCCATGGTCATCATTAGACATTAGTTCCAGATTTTTATTGAATTCAAATTCCACCATCTGCCATGGCAAGATTCGAACGCAGGTCCCTAGATTACTAGTTCAGCGACAATGCCACTACGCCACTGCCTCCCCTTGTGGACCTCATAGTCAGGGTGAGAGAGTAAAGGCAGTCCTGGGGTTTCATGGACCTCATAGTCAGGATGAGAGATTAAGGACAGTCCTGGGGTTTTGTAAGCAATGCTACAGGACCATGCATGGCACGCACGTAGTAGTCTTGCTCCAGGGAGGGGCAAGGTCTGCATGCTCAATCGGGATAAGGCACAGTTTGGTGTGCAGGGTGTGGTTGTGGTCTTACAGTTGGTAGCCATGGTGTTGTCTTGCTCGGTAGCGGGCTAAAGATGGGACACTCATGGTTAGGGGCAGCATCTGCAGCCTGTAAATGGGGAAAACGTAATAAGAGGAGGGTATTCAAAGCTCTCCTTGGACAAGGTGGCTCTTTTCTGTATGTGACAATGCACACAGCCTCTAGGTGAGGTGCACATGGGACATAGGGACGTCAACAATGTTGGGTTCAGGGGGGAGGGTTGGAATGTCCATCACGATGCCAATGGGATCCAGGGTTATTGCAGGAGGCTAGAGAATAACTGGAGGTAGCTCTACCTGCACTTCGTGAGGTCCCAGGAAGATTGGAGAGACCCAAACACTGACAGGGGGAGGGTCGAAGCTGGTCTCAAAATAAAAATGCAGCAACGGTATCTTGAAAGCCTCAAGTTTTGCACAGTTTGAAAGTGAAACTGGAAAATAATCTGCACGAGAGGGGTCTGAGGCAGTGTAGGAAGAACCCAAGGCTGGACTAAGGGGCTCTCTCAGGGGGCACCCTCAAACTGCTTAGAGTCACAACAGTGAGATAGGGTCAGAGCTGAGAGAGAAGAGGAGCTCCCTTGAGAAGGTGCAATTGGAGCCACTGCCTTTTGGTGCGCTTTAGCGAGAGACTGCAGGAGTCATTGGCTTCACAATACACTTGCTCCATTTGAGCATTAACAGAGACCAATGAGAGAATGGAAAATGCAGGCAAACTTTAAGGAAGCACAGCTGCTGCATACCTGCCAGATTATCAATAAAAACCTCTAATGTGCTTTCTCCAATTGGCATGGATGACGGGCCAAAGGACTTCAAGTCATTGCTGTAGTGCAAATTGAGCTTAATCAACATACCAGATCAGAGATTGCAGGCATGCCTTTGGTAAGGTGGCACATTTCATAAATGTGTCCAAACCTATTCCAACCTCCGTGGGATTGAGATGTCATTTATCAGGGTTGGCATCTTGGTCACCTAGATCTGTGAGTGTGTGTCTCAGCTGCAAGGCTGCATCAGCGAACAAGCCAGTAGCGCAAATGCAACTCTAGGGCATGACATTGACTTTCTGTTCGCGAGTGGGACATCTACTCTATTTCCCCACTATTCATTAATCTGTTGCATCTATCAGTCCACAGGGAGAAGGAGGAACGAAAAATGGAACCTACGCTCAATGCTGCCTTCTTGACGGCAGTGATCCGATTGAGGAGGAGGAGAAGGTCCTGGCACCACCTAGCGCAGCTTCCAGAAAAGGCCCAGCCTGAGGACCATCTGTGCTTCTCAAGAGATGTGGTGGATCATATCTGCCACATTCTCTAGGAGGATCTAACACCCCATGGACTGGGTGGACATCCCCTGCCAGTGTCGCTGAAGTCACCGCCACACAATTTTTTTGCCTGTGGATTGATGCAGGGATCCACAGGGGTCCTATGCGGCATCTCACATTCCTCAGCACATAATGTATCAAGAAGGTGATAGATGTTCTCTACAGTAAGGCTCATCATTATGTAAAGTTCACACTCGACGAAGCTAGCAAGGCTGCTAGATTCCTGAGGTTTGCAGCTGTTTCAGGCTTCCCTAGAGTACAGGGTGCCATTGACTGCTCACGTGTGGCTTTGAGGGTTCCATGGCACCAGCCCCTGATGTTCATTAACAGGAAAGGGTTCCACTCCCTGAACGTTCAACTAGTGTACGACCATCAGAAGCACATCATGCATGTTTGTGCCAAGTACCCTGGGAATTCTTATGACTCATACATCCTGAGTCACTCCCAGGTGCCTCACATATTCAAACGGCCTCAGCGATTACAGAGCTGGCTGCTTAGGGATAGGAGGTAGCCGCTCAAACAGTGGCTCATGACAGCCATGCGTCATCCTCAGAGGAGATATACATTGTGGCACATAGCTTCACACAATCCATCATCGAGCCGACCATTGGCTTCCTGAAGATACGCTTTGGATATTTGGCCTGCTCAGGTGGGGCTCTGCAATGCCCTCCACACAAGATGTCCCGCATTATCATGGCCTGTTGCACCCTTCACAACCTGGCACTTCAAAGGGGAGGGGGATCCCTTGCTAGAGGGAGGCACGGAGGAGGCTGAGAGATCCTCAGGCGTTGAAGCGCAGGAAGGGATGGAACCTGAATTGAGAGATGAGGGTCAGCTTCCACGTGAGGATGTCATCAAAGAAGAACGACATGGAAGATATGCCCATGCCACACTGGTGGCCATAAACTTCCAGGAGAAGCAGGTAACAAGACATAGCCACATTCTGCTCCAGCCTGCTTTGGGTCTCCTGCTGTGGGGTGATGCACCCCTCTCAGCATGTACAGCTAGAGATGATGGGGTCACAGGCAGAGGGGATTGGCATTGCTCTTCTCCCTGTGGTTGCCCAATGGCCCCTGCCTAACTTCCTGAGGAGAAGAAGCTCCTGGAGGGAGGTCTAATTGCCCCACTCTCCTCTTGCCTAGCCATTTATGGATCCCACCTATGTCTTGAGTGACGTAGTGCTGGTTAGAGCGCAAATCCAGCAGCATCTGCAAGGTCTCCAAGGCGGCCACCACCCTTCCCATGGAGCCTTGAGGCGCTTGCATGTCGAAGAACAAAATCAGGCAAAACGCAGGTGGCCTCCTCCATCCTTCGCCCTACTCTGTTGACTGCCTCTCGCAACTCGACCTGATTTTCCACCGCCTGTCGATGCAGCCCCAGCACGTTAGAGACAGCCACTTCCAGAGGCTCATCATCTGACTCAGACTCAGCAGGTGCCTGTTCTCCAGCAGTCCTCTGAGTGTCAGAAAACTGGGCTGTCACTGCCACTGACTGCTGCGGAGATGTGTCACTGAGGCATTCCCCACAATGTGACCCCGAGTCTGATCTAGAGCTACAACCACTGTGGTGTGTGTCTCTGTGCTGTTGGAGGGTACAGGTGAATGAGTGTTCTTCATCATCCTCCTGAGCTGGCCTGGAGGCAGGGTCTTATGTTGGCTCTGCAGGTGTGTCTGGGCCTGCTGCTGCCTGTAAGAGAGAGAAGATAGATTTAGTTCCTGAACAAGCTGAATACAACATTGCATGTCACTCACTGAGAATGTCAGGATGTGATCAATTTATGGAGGGTTCATCGTAATGGCTTGCCTTCCCCACAGGGATGATCTCCATCCTCCCCTGCCAACTCGGCAACATCCTCCTTGAATTTGGATAGCTCCTGTATGTCGGCTGTCTCCCCTCCAGTGTGGGATCTCTCCCTCTTGTTGTGGGCAAGCTTGGCCTACATGCAGATAAATGGATAGAGCAGAGGTTTGGAAGCATGCATGCATGCTGTGTCTGCTGAGTCCTGTGTGAGGGCTGAGGATGGAGTTTGTGCAGCATGATAGATGAGATGCTGGTGATGTTAAAGTGCCTGTGAGACAATCAGTGCTGACTGTCCCCTGCTAATATTGTGTGTGATCTCCGAGCAGTGTAACCCTTTGACTGCATGATGCCATTATGAGAGTGTGAGATTGGAGAGAGCTGAAGGTTGACTTACCCTGGCAGAGCGGATGAGATCATTCATCCTCTTCCTATCTGGATAACGATTCTCAGGCGGGTCCCTGACTAGCAGACCTCCCTTGCAATCGCCTCCCAGGCTGGCGGGTCTCCTGGAGCCATCCCTCGGGTAGAGGATGTCCCCGTGCTGGTGGACTCTACAGATGAGGGCCTCAAGGGAGTTATTGCTGAACCTTGGTGCAGCTTTGTTCTTGGGCACAGCTATCTCTAAACATTTCCTCCACACAGCTGGGCTGGAGAGAGTGATGATGTGAGAGTGATAGGCGTTTAAATATGGCGCCCAAACCGTCGACCCCATTAAGCAATGGCGGCACGGATGAATCAGTTCCCGCCCTGTCAAATGATTCATAGAATTACACTCCAAAGCATAATTAATTAGCTTCCAAGCATGAAGTCGGGTGCGAGTTCCTGACACGTTGCCTAGCGGGAACCATGCCACAAAATCTGCCTGTCACCACAATTAGTCTCCAAAATGGAAAATTCCACCTGTCTTCTGAAGCCATGTGGCTCTGACCGCTCGAGTGTCGGCAATTGTGTTGGCAAGTGACACCACTCACCAATAACTTGCTTGCTAACACTGAGTTTGAGTTTGACCTGACTGTATCAGATTAGCACAAGTGGGGCTGGACAATATTGAATTGATCTATTTGAAAGCACTCAGGCTTGGACCAGCTCCATTTAACTATTCTTGGTGACTCATCCCATGTCACAGTTATTGAAAGATAGCTAATGATGCATCATCACAATTTCAGGCCCTGATAATTCATAAAATTCTGTATTAATGTTATATACATGAAATATTAACATAGTTCACATCAGGACGTCTAGGTGGGAACAAGGTTATAGACATCAAAGTGATTTATCTAGTGCTTAAAATGATGGTGTATCTTGTATATTAAAGTTTTACGAGTAGGACAATTATACACCCTTTTTTATGGGTACATCAATTATACCACCCATGCAAAGTATTTTATTCAAAAGAATACTACTTCTCCTAAACCCAATAGCAACAAGCAATCCTATAAATTGAGGGAAAGACAAACTCAGGGAGAGTGAAATCTGCAGATTGTGATCAATGCATGAATGGATGCCCAGGCCTGAACTTCAGACACTGCTAGAAGGGCCTGGGGTGAGGCCATATGCTGTAGGGTCAGAATGTGCCCTAACTGTACTGTAATACAATGTAATACAAATCCAATTTCTGTCTCAATCAAACAGGTCTCCTCTAATCTGGCCATTCTGGGTGCCACAAAAGGTGCAAACTAAAGCCCTCCTAATGATAGAAGCAGATAGCCAACTTGTGCACAGCAAGTTCCCACAAAGAACAGTGTGATAATGACCAGATAATTTGATTTTTGTGATGTTGACCAAGGGATAAATACTGGCCAGGACAACTGGGGACATCTCCCTAGTTCTTCTTCAAAATATTGCCATGGGATCTTTTACGTGCACTTGAGAAGGCAGATGGAGCCTCCGTTTAATGGCTCATTCAGACAGCACCTCTGACAGTGCAATAGACCTTCAGTAGTGCACTGGAGTGTTAGCCTTGGTTATTTTGCTCAGGTGTCTGGAGTTGGACTTGGACCCATAACAGACTAACTCAAAAGGGAAGAATGTTACCTGAAAATGTGATGAACGTTGATTTCCTAAATAATTTTGAAGGGGTGTTGGACAAGTACTTGAGATGAGGAACTTACAGGGTTATGGGCAAAAAGGATGAATGTGGGACTAAACATGTTTGCGCTTTCACAAACCAAGCACAGTCATAATAGGCTGAATGGCCTCCTTTTGTACTGTAATCTTCCACGATTTTATGATCAATATTGAATAAGGAATTGATCTGAACTGGGTATGATATGACAACCAGACAAATAACCAACTTACTTATCTAGGTTCATAGATGCGTTGTGCCTATAAAGCCATAAAGTGTCTTATTGATATCTCCACACAAATGGATGTAGGGCCGTTACCAGTAGGGGTCAAACCGTGTTACTTACTAACCTCTTGATGAAAGCCACAATCAGATCCATCTTGCTTGAAGGCCACACACAGGAATTCTGCAATATATTGCACCATAAAATGGCAGGATGCAGGTCTGTACCTGCAATTTTTGATGCAGTGATTTCAATTGTACCCCATTGATTTCAGATGGTGGCTAGCCCTTTCACTTATTATGTGGAAACAAAAATTAAGCTGCCTCCTTAAAAGTATTCCCCACTGACCCATCTGCTGGAGAGCAAGAAAAGGGATGAAAGAAGCACGGAATGCCAGTTTAGGCATTATTTTTTAACTATGAAAGAAAGCCCAAAGACATGTAGAGCAGCATGTCTCCCAGTTAAAGCACAGTGAGCAGGAAAGTGGCCCACTGACAACATTATACTTTATCTACTGACTTAGAGTTGGGTTTCTCTAAAACAGTCAACAGCAAGGAGAGGTCTATTCCCAGCAAAAGCACAACTATCCTTTGGAACAACACTGGATAAGTCTGAGTTCACAAAGTCACAGATTGGAAACATTCTCGACAAAAACTTTGGGTTCTATGTGAAATGACGCTCTGAATTTTCCCCATTGCTCACCTAGATTTTACATCACTTTGGACTGCAGTTGACTATGTACAATTGTGTCTTGTTTTAGCAAAGAGATAACCAGGATGATTCATTCTGCATGAACTTCATGTGATGCCAGTTTTTTACAGGGAAGATTGTTTCATACATCCAGCTGTGACTTTTATGGAACACATTGGTAAATATTTTGAATCCTAGGGGAACCCTAGGTTGCAGGCAGGTTTCCACAGTGAACACTTTATTTAACACTTCTGTTCTGCTCTAAAGAACAGTGATGTTCGCTGCACTGCAGTTCAAGAGCAGCCCGCTGGTAATTTGGCCAAGCGGCAATTCTTTTGCTTTACCTCCCTATACTGGGATACTGAGGTTCATTTTAATGCCTCACTGTAGTACTGAATGTGATTGTATCACTGACCATAAGTCAAGCATTGAACTGGAATGCTCTCTGGTCAATGTTTCACAGTACTGTAGCACCCCATTCACAATAGAAGTTCCGTTAAAGTTGACAGATGAATTGAAACTACAGTAAGAATGCCTACTGGACTGTAACAATAAGGTCTGGCAGCTACATATTTCCCTACTGTAAGCATAATTAACCATCCAGGGCTGAACTTTTAGGCCCCAAAGAAGGTAGGAGGGGGAGAAATTTCTCACATCGGGCTGGTGTGCCAGTTTCCTTGCTCCACAAACCCTGAGCAACAGGTAACCAATTAAGGGGAATTAAAAGTTACTTAAGGCCAATTGTTGGAAGGCTGACTGAAAATTTTCCAGTTGGCTCCCAGATATCCTGGGGGCATTGAGAAGCAGGGCAGCTGCCTTGAGGTAGCCTTCCAGCAGTAGATCAGGCAGGCTTAGATACCCTTCCTGTCTGCCTGGCTTCCAGCAGCAGTCACAGGCCTCTCTATGGAGAAATCCCCAGCCCTCCAACATAGTGGCCGAGCTGCTTAAATTTATTTTAAAATTTAAAAAATAGTTGGAGAGATCTCAATTTCCTTAAAAGACCAGTTTCTGCACTTTCCAAGTCATAGGCCCTCCAGTTTCGAGAGCCTGCCCACTGTCCTTAATTGGATGGTGAACCTATCCTCTGGCCATTAATTGATCAATTAAAGGAAAAGCACAGCTGAGTGACAGTTCCCCAAACAGTGCAGCCTGCTGACCTCCATTTGAACCTGATGGCAGAGTCTCACTCTTACCCCAAAGGTTTAAAAAATGTGACGGCTCACTCCTTTGACTCATACACACTATCACTCTCACACACACATACAAAAATTAGATACAGATGAAGAAAAAAACAATATAATTACAATGTGGGATTATTTCAGTCTCTCTCATAGCAAGCCTATAGTTTCTTCGATGAGATCTTAAGAACATAAGAAATAGGAACAGGAGTAGAGGACACAGCTCATCAAGCCTGCAATCAATATGATCATGGATGATCTTGAGCTTCAACCTCATTTTTCCACCTCTTCCCTATATCCCTTAATTCCCTGAGAGACCAAAAATCTGTCTATCTCAGCCTTAAACGTATTCAATAATGGAACATCTGCAATTCTCTGTGGCAAATAATTCCAAAAATTCACAAACTTTTGAGTGAAGTAATTTCTCCACATCTCTGTCCCAAATAATTAGCCCCTTATCCTGAGGCTGTGTCCCCATGTTTTAGATTCCCCAACCAATGGAAACAATCTCCCAATGTCCACCCTATCAAGGCCCTTCAGAATTTTGTTGGTTTCAATGAGATCACCCTGTCATTCTACTAAACTCCAGACAATATAAACCCAATTTACTGAGCCTTTCGTCATAAGGCAACCCCTTCATCCCAGGTACTAATATAGTGTACGTTCGCTGTACTACCTCCAATGAGAGTATATCCTTTCTTAAAAGTGGGGACCAAAACTGCACACTGCACTTAGATCTGTGGCTGGGGTGAAGGGCTTGTAAAGCAGTGGATTCTCAGTAAGCTCCCAAGCTTCTTGTAATTGAATTGCCAGGCAGTTGGTTCTCAGGTGAACTTGAAGTTGGAACAGGGTTGGAGAGAGTCCTTTTCCCACTTTCAAGGTATGGCTGTTTATCACCTCGGCTGCTTAGTTGACTGCAGCTGGTTCAATGGCTTTCTGCTGGTCTTGTTCTGTCTCTGCAGAGCTGATTCTTTCTGTTTTCAAAGCAGGCAACAACCATGATTGTCTCACCCACGTGACCAGTTACAAGTCCAACGCCCTTTTCCAAATAAGGTGGTGTGTTAGGACAATAAACATCCTGTGTTGTGGCTTTTCACACTTTGAGAGTTTGAGACAGCCAAGGTCTTTGTGTTTAGATGAGGGGCCATCACCAATACAATGAAAGGTTGATGAGATCCATGGAGATAAGTTATCTGCACATCCTATAGTCTGTAGGAACAAAGACAAAAATACCTGGAAAAACTCAGCAGGTCTGGCAGTTCTGTTGAAGGGTCATTCAGACTTGAAACATTAACTGTGTTCCTCTCTGCAGATGCTGCCAGACCTGCTGAGTTTTTCCAGGTAATTCTGTTTTTGTTTTGGATTTCCAGCATCCGCAGTTTTTTGCTTTTATCTATAGTCTGTAAGCTTTGGTTCATCCTTAAACAATGAGACTTGTGAATTTCAAAAGCGCCTGTGATGTTCAGGTCCATATTTAATCAGGTGTTGAACGCAGACTCTACTGTCTATAGTTCAAATGCCAAAAGTCACATGGTATGCTGCAGCCATCTTAGAAAGTGAATATTAAAGCTGCTAAAATATAGCGTTAACATTTGCAATATGTTCATGCCTGTATTGGGCATGACAGCAAAACTGAAACCTGTCAACGGTGTCATACCTATCATTCACCCCAATATGACTGTAATATACATAATCAAACTGCATTATTGTAGTAGTCAGGAGCAAATAAAGCACTGAAAAGTTCATGGAAGATATGAGGCCTGCTGCTCAGCTAAATTAAAGTATTCTGAGGTTGGCAAAGTTTACATCATACAACATTTATGGTAGTCCAACAGAGTTTGTTACAAACTTATTGTGACTAAAATGGAAATTGTCTTATTTTATATTGCTTCAGGAGTTGAAATGGAAACTGCTTTCACTTTGGTTATACAAAGTGGCAGACTGAGACACTTAATGTGTGAGAGAGACAAGTGACTGGGAATAGGGTTCTCCTGATGGCCTAAATACACGTGTGCAGTTTACCAAGTGGAGATGTGGGAAATTTTTACCAGGTCCACTTGCTTTGGAGGGTGGGGGAGACAACTGAGGAAAATTAGAAAAAAATTACTTCGGACAGGAATGTCGACATGTTCCCGCCTCCTCCTCCTATTCCTGGAGGTGGCTTCTGTGTGCTGAAGGCAGCCCACTCGGTGGAGCAGCAGAAAGCCAACTGAGCTTTGGAATGAAGCAATCCGGGGGCAATGGAATTTTAGCGGCAACACACGGAACTCCCACAGTATCTGCAACTCATCCATTCACAGGAGGTTAGTGCACAGCAGGAGGTCAGAGCATCAGGAAAAGAATATGTAATCTGCACGTTAAAGGTGCAAATTAGGAAGTTTGTGGCCACCCTCAGACAGAGGCTTGTGACTTTGCGATTATTTCCTGGAGACTGATGTTATGAATAGTGCCGATGCTGAAGAGGTAGCTGCCGTTTGGCATCTACATTTCATCCAACACCGCTCCCAGCACCCCCCGCCCCCCATCCATCCCCATCCCCCCATCATCCCTATCACTCCCATCATCCCGATCGCCCCCCCATCATCCCCATCTCCCCCATCATCCCCATTCCCCCCCATCATAATCCCCATCCCAATCCCATCCCATTCCATTCCATTCACCTCAGAAGCGCTTCCACTGCAGGCACAGTGAAGGCTCCTGAGCTGAATTGCCCTCCCGCCTCTGCGACCTGCCTGCTGTTCCCAATTGGTCCGCAATCCCGGAGATGCTCTCGGCATTGGATGCCTCCCACAAAATTGCACCAGCAGTGCCGGCACTGGGGTGATCGGAATCACAAGCCTAGAGAGGTCCCGTTGCCCAGAGAGAACTTAAATTGGGAAAATTCAGCCAGTTATTCCTGTTAAACTCAATGCATGTATATGATCTACATGAATTACAACTAATGGACATAACTTTCCATTGTTGACTAAGATATAAAAATTGGTAATATTATGATTGACTAACTGCTGCAAAGGGATGTTTTGCACTTTTAAAAGAAAAAAAAATATTTGAGACCAGGTTCATTTTCCACTCACTATATCGCCGGACATGAAAGAGGTTCAATAGAGCTCTGTAAGAACATACTAAAGTGCACTGCACCTTTGTAAAGAGTTTCTTTGACTACAGAGGCGGTTATTTTAAACAATCTTTCAAGCTTCTATGGGTTGTAAATTTACATGATCATGTTCCTGCTTCTGCTTATTATGCTATCTTTAAATAACTTCAGGTGGTTGTTTTACGAGTTATCTAATGACTTGTTATTTACTGTTTTCTGAAGCGATAGGACATAATGGAGGGAATGTCACATAGTTTCCCATGGGTGATTTACTGGAATTAGGAACAATATTAGATAGGAACTGTGCTAACACACACACAGCAGAAAATAGAGATGGAGGTTTTGGCTTATATAAAACACAGGCTCATAAATCTGTAAATATGAGAAAAAGGTATGGAAATAAAGTTCAAGCATCCACCACCAACTACATTATATCACACAATGAGTAGGGCTGGAGACAATCATTACGTTTGGAAACAATTGGGCTAACACTGCTTTTCTTTATTTGTTTTTGCAGAAGGGAACTTCACCCTACAGTGGTGGACATTGAGAATTCATGAGCACTGTGCTAATTATTTCCCAGTAGATGAGGATCCACACTGGTAGGAAACTTAGTTCGCAACTGTTCAAACTTGAACATGTCCAATTAATGCCTTCCCCCCCATTCATCCCTTAAGGTTGGCAAGGCTCAGTGTGAAGAATAGGCACTTGAGCAAGGTAGCATAGGACACCTGGTATCCATCAAAGATAAGGGAGAAAATTGGGGAGCTTATTGTTCAAAATAAATTCCAAAGTCTAGGACTATGTAATGAAAGATGTTCATAAGTTTGGCTCTTTGTAAAAGAATAAATAAAGAAAAAAATGTTTGACATGAAATGAATATTGTAAATATAACCTGTAACTGCAAGTATAGTGAGGCACCTCAAAGCTAAACTGACCTGGTTTTCACTTTATGTTAAATTTAAATAATTACGTAATGTACCTTTACAATTTTTTTGAACAAAGTATTTTTCAAAAAATAAAGTTAATAATGGATACTTGACTTGGATTGTACCAGAAGACATAATAATTGAGAGGCTTTACTTCCACAGTTACCTGTCAAATTATCCTCAAATACTTTGCTCAGCACACTGTTCAATTCCTCTATGTTAACCAGTATTCTGAGCAATTACTATCTTTGCAGGTCAGTTAAATTATATTGGGGCAACTTGACTTATCATACTGTAGTAATCTGAGATGTAATATACCTTTAAGACAAGTATTGTAATGTAAGGTCACATGATCTTAATATCCAATAGCAGAGTAGCGCGGGCTACCTCTGCGTGACAGAGTCTTGAGTTAGTCACTGATAACTGAAGACAGAGTTTTATGCTGTGAGCACACAAGTATAGCTGCTGAGTTTAGTTTGTAATAAACAGCATGTGTTTATTCTAACAATGATCTTGGGATGTTCTCTGTTTCTGTACCCACTCAGTCACCCAGAAACAAGCATGCAACCCGGATCCTTTCGACACAACAAACCAAAGACATTGGATCCAACATACTGGCGACGAGAGTAAAAGCACGAAAAAGCATGGAAAATATGAGGTAAAAAGCAAAAAAAATGAAGGAATTCAGAATCAGGAAGAACTGACCAGAAGAAATACCTCACACGGTAGTCGTAAGTAAAAGAAAATTTCCTTCTGAGCTTCAAAGTAATCCCCTCAGAGCATGCTACAATTTGGAAGCGTGGAGCCTTTCAATCCAACCTCAGGAGACTCACTATGTTGATCCCAGAGGGAAACTTTAAACAAGTGTCATAACCTGTATTTTTAAGTGGTACGTTTGAGATGCAACTCTAAATTCAGGAATCAGACAACCAGTCTTCGAGAGGTTTTTTATTAAACTAAATGAAACATTTTATTAAGTTACAACGCATTAAACACATATTCAAATTACTTTCATCACTTTTAACAAATTCCTAAACTAATCTCCATTAAGACAACAGCAACCCATACATTTTTAAGCAGACACCAGCCAAAGCATTTTCACCTTACAAATTCAAAATGAGGTTCCTTTCACTTTGATTCCTTGCAGACAGTGGTAGGCTTAGAGGCTTTGATTGCCTTCTTTCAGGCGAACAATATTGTGGCGGAGGAGAAGAAGAACATGATCCTCTGTCCACATGTGGAAGTAAGACATACAGACTAATTCGGAATCTGTTGGCACCCAGTGCCCCAGACTCAACAAGTTTTGATGATTCAGTGAACCTCGTAAAGAATCATTACCAGCCCCAGTCATCAGTGACAATGCAATGGTTTAAATTTAATTCAAGAAATAGCGCTGCGGGGAGACAGTCGCTTGTTATGCGACAAGTCTGAATCAATTAACTGAATATTGCAAATTTGGTACATTTACCAATGATATGCTTAGAGATCATTTGGTGTGCGGTATAAACAAAAATGAGATTCAGAAGGGATTACTGGCTGAAACAAATCTAAATTTTCAGAAGGCATTGGAAGTCGCTCTTGCAATGGAGGGTGCAATGAGACTCAGAAGCCATTCAAGAAGCGCAAAATGGCGCCGTTCTCCATGTTGGATAGGGAGCCTCAATCAAAAAGAGCCTGAAATTGCAGAGCTTTTTTCTGAAGCAGCCACCGCTAGCAAATGAATTAAAAGGGAAAACTTTGCACCAAAAACAGGGCATAACAGTAACAAAGTTGAAGCAGACAACCTTGTAATGAAACACGGTTTAAAAAGATCGAATGTTTCTTCTGCTATTGAAATGGACACCTCATGAGACATTGTAAAGATAGAATCAGGCAGACTTTCAGACAAAAGCAAAAACTCAATGAGTTAAATAGTGTTGAAAAGCCTGAAGTAATAGATGCTGATAGCTATTCACTGTATAATTTAAAGGTAGGGAGAATGGAGCCTATGTAACCATGACAGTGAATGAGAAGCCTCCCAGAATGGAGGTGTATACTGGTACAGCCACTAACGTGATTGGTGAGCATACTTGCAAATACCTGAATTACAGAGAAGGTAAGCTGAATTTAGAAGAAACTCATGAAAAGTTAAAAACTTACACAGGAGAAGACATACAAGTCAAAGGCAAATGTAAAGTCACAGTAAACTATGAAGGTCAAACAATGAAATGGTAGTAGCAGGCAAGGAGTCTAGTCTCCTTGGACGAAACTAGCTGAAAGAAAATAAATTGGAATGGACTGAAATCTTCCAAGTGAGAACTAAAGGGAGATAAAAGCAAAAAAGTGCGGATGCTGGAAATCCAAAACAAAACTAAAAATATCTGGAAAGACTCAGCAGGTCTGACAGCATCTGCGGAGAGGAACACAGTTAACATTTCGAGTCTGTATGACTCTTCAACAGAATTAAGGAGAAATAGAAAAGAGGTGAAATATAAGCTGTTTAAGGGGGGGGGGGGAGGTAGAGCTGGATAGAGGGCCAGATAGGTGGAGATTGCCAAAAGATGTCATAGACAAAAGGACAAAGAGGTATTGAAGATGGTGATATTATCTAAGGAATGTGCTAATAGGTGACAATAAGGGTAGAAAGCAGGACAAGCAAGGTACAGATAGCCCTAGTGGGGGTGGGGTGGGGGAAGGGATCAAAATAGGCTAAAAGGTAGAGATAAAACAATGGATGGAAATACATTTAAAAATAATGGAAATAGGTGGTAAAAAAAAATCTAGATAAATTATTGGAAAAAAAGGGGGTGAGGATGGAGGAGAGAGTTCATGATCTGAAGTTGTTGAACTCAATATTAAGCCCAGAAGGCTGTAAAGTGCCTAGTCGGAAGATGAGATGCTGTTCCTCCAGTTTGCGTTGAGCTTCACTGAAACAATGCAGCAGGCCAAGGACGGAGATGTGGGCATGAGAGCAGAGTGGAGTGTTGAAAAGGCAAGCGACAGGGAGGTCTGGGTCATGCTTGCGGACAAACCGAAGGTGTTCCACAAAGCGGTCACCCAGTCTGCATTTGGTCTCTCCAATGTAGAGGAAACCGCATTGGGAGCAGTGAATGCAGTAGACTAAATTGAGGGAAGTGCAAGTGAAATGCTGCTTCACTTGAAAGGAGTGTTTGGGCCCTTGGACAGTGAGGGGAGGGGATGTAAAGGGGCAGGTGTTGCACCTTCTGCAGTTGCATGGGAAGGTGCCATAGGAGAGGGTTGAGGTGTAGGGGGTGATGGAGGAGTGGACCAGGGTGTCCCAGAGGGAACGATCCCTGCGGAATGTTGCCAGGGGGGTGAAGGGAAGATGTGTTTGGTGGTGGCATGATGCTACCACCAAAGGAAGAACTTGGAAATATTGAAAGGCTACAAGCACAGCTGCAGAGTTTAGTTTGTAAATAAACATGTTGTGTTTATTCTAACAATGATCTCCGGATGTTCTCTGTCTCTGTACCAACCCAGTCACCCCAAGACAAGCATGCAACCCAGATCCTTTAGTCCCTACAAACCATGGACACTGGATCCGACACACACTCATGCCAAATCTAACAAATTTCATTGTGATAGCTTTGAAAGGCATAGAGTTTAGGCATGTGCAAATGAAGATGAGCTTTATTCCTTAATCCTTATATTATTTTGGCAGAAATTAACGGAAAAGAAAGATTATAAAGCACTTTATTACATAGTTCAAAAAATCTTAAAGCATGTCATGTGGATTGAATAACTTTGAAGTGCAATGACAGCTTTTATGCGAGCAAACGCAACACGCAATTCTGCGCACAACGAAGTTCCAGAACCAAAAATGAAGTAGCAGTGGCAGAAAGCAACCACTTCTGGCTGCAGTCGAAGAGAATGTCATTCTTCTGCCTCCTGAGTGACAGCATGGCTTTAACAATTACAACAGTAAGTGAGATCCCCACACAGATAAAGACTAGCATTAAAAAGCAGTAACATTCAGTAGTAGATGTCCTAAGTGTTTATAATGGGAGTGTTGAAGCAGCCTTGTGTCAGACACAAACACGTTGGTCGAAGGATATCATGCAGAGCAGAGGCAATCAGCAATCTGAGTGTTAACTACCAAAGTCAAAGACATAGCACTCCATAAATCTCCTTAGCTAGTCTTTATTGGTTTTAACATAATGCTTCCACAGCACATTTCAACAGCACTCAGCTAACTGTAAAGTCATCCATTTTTTTAAAACGGAGGTGTTGTAAGAACTGAACTGAACTATACATTCCCCTTAGGTCTCAAAATTCTTTGCCCCATTGCACTATGTATTCGTGTTATACCTTAAACTCAAAGCACACAAAACAGAAAGATTTGTCACTGCTTCTTTACACTAGTTGACTATTTTATTAAAGGGGCACAATTTTCATTGGTAAATTTTTCAGAAATCTACAATGATGTAAACGCTATTAAATTACAGTCTTTCAGTTGAGCGTTATATCATGGCAAAAAAAAATCTCATGGCTTTTCTCCCTGAAAGAGAAAGGTCTATCCATTTTTTCCCCTTTTGAAGATAGTGTAGGAAATTGGGGCCACAGGCAAATAGCATCACTGCACCACAATGATGTCATCACATTTACAGACATGTAGGAGAAGATCTGACTCCCTTTAATGGACCAATAATGCTTCTCCAAAGACCACTGCAATGAAAACATCACCGTGACAACCGAACAGTATCGTGGCCAAACCTGCCAGCTGAGCTGATCACATATCTAAACCTTTTGCTTGAATTGGAAAGCTTACCCCTTTCCTGATTCCGAGCCATTAACGGTCACTTATACATTGCGCCTTGAGAGACTAAACAAACTGAGCCACTCTCTTGCTTGTTAGTTTTATGATGTGAAGTGATTTCCCTATAAAATGGCAGCATTATGGGAGCACTGTTCTGAGCTGGACTAGCCATGGTGTGCTACATGTGCCACTGCGGAGATAATGTCAAAGTTCATCAGGGTGATATTATGACACACACCAGGACTTCGCCTCTAAAATATGTTGCCACGCAGATGGCAGAACATTTTTTCGCTCCAGAAAGACTGGCAGCATCTAGGATAACTCAATGAGAAACAGGCCTTTACCCTCCTTCCCCCAACCCCTTGTTGCTCATCTATGCAAATCTGGTGGGATTCCATTGTTGCAGTCACAAACTGCTGAGGACCCACTATAGGGGAACCCAGCAGCAAACATGCAAAATATAAGTGGTTGTTATCTTATACCTCCTGGCTTTCTTTTACTGTTCTTATCTCTGGAGATTGTCAATTCCAAACACACTCTGGGTAGCCCAAATCTTTACTACAAGCAGGCTGGAGACTACTACAGCAGCCAAAAAAATAGCTGTTGTTTACATCTCAGCGCTCATGCAAAAAGCTCCATTTGAAGTGCCTGGTCTCTGTAGCTGCCTGTTCTAATGTACCGCCATCAGGATTAATGGGGGAAGAGAAGTTAATGTGCAGAGTTTTATGGAGGCCACTCTCTGGTCCATTTCAAGTCATTTTCATTCTGTAAGTGAGGTCAGTCAGATTTGACACAGAGCTGTCCTTTTGAATTGTTATGCTTGTTTATTAATGAAGACTAGTTTCAAAAGTGAAACAAGATGACACTCAGTAGAGTGCATTTCTCCACCACGCTGTGTTAACTCAACATTATTACAATGACACAGCTCTTCCATGAGGCTTCTCCCTGCCTGATTGATGCCCTGTTACTACAACCCTGAAAAAAGAAAAAAATAAACACTAAGATAAAGGCAAAATACTGCAGATGCTGGAAATCTGAAATGAAAACAGAAAATGATGTGAAAACTCAACAGGTCTAGCAGCATCTGTGGAGAGAGAAACGGGGTTACCGTTTCGTGTCTGCATGGCACTTCTTCAGAGCTAAAGAGAGGTAGAAAGGTGATGAAATTTATACTGTTTAATCTTCCAATTAGGCACTTTACAACCTTCCAGATTTAACATTGAGTTCAACAACTTTAAATCATGAACTCTTCTATCTTCACCCCCTTTTAAGTCCCCCTTTTAAAAAAAATCGCTTTTATTTTTTATTCATTTATTTTCATTTTTATTCATCTATTCATTGTATATCCCCTTTTTACTCCCCTTTTATCCCTTTATCCATCCTTTTTCCCCAACCACTGCCCCATCTCCCCACCCACCCCCAAAAAGGGCCATCTGTTACTAAGTTGTTCTTTCACAGAGTGCTTACCCTTGTTCAGCTATTAACACATTATGCTTTCTTACCTTTATGCCACTATCAGCACCTCCTTTAGCCCTTACCAATACCATTAACACTCCCTTTGTCTTTTCATCCGTGACATCTTTGTTTATCTCTTTTGCCCCCCCCTATTGCTGACCTTCTTTCCAGCTTCATCTGATCCATCCCTTTAAACAGTATAAATTTCATCACCTCTCTTTAGCTCTGAAGTTTCTACCTCTTTTTAGCTCTGAAGAAGGTCATACAGACTCAAAGCATTAACTCTGTTTCTCTCTCCACAGATGCTGTCAGACCTGCTGAGCTTTTCCAGCATTTTCTATTTTTATTGCTGAAAAAGGAAATCTCTTTATTAGGAACTTATTTCTCACTGAGGAGGCTTCAGGTCAATACATATCCAACAATCTGCTCTGAAAACTCTGCCCACATTTTGGCAGCTGCGACAATCCACAACTTTCTAAAACAATCAATATCGTTCTAAATAAAACAACCCATAACATTTAAAAAATGTCAATTTGCCCTTTCTTTCAATGTTAATGGATCCTTTAAAAAATTCCAGGATCCAGATCCAGATCTTCATCAGAAACTAATTAGTTCTTGCTTGAGCCATACCCTATATACCGAGTTTTGTTGAATTATGTCCATTAGTTCTCAAGATTTTTTCTTAAAAACAAACAGACTAACAGGGTTGAAAACATTACCTCCAATACCTCAGTGGCAGAGGTAATTAAGCACTGCACAGCAATACGATTCTTTTAAGCGAAGTTAGGTGGGGGATTTTCACATTTGAAATTTAATCACCATTACCTAGAAATTGCTCTGTGACATTAGTGAACAGCTGCTTAATGCATTCATGTGACATTCCTCCTGGCATTATTATATGAGGTATCATTGACCTGCTTGTTTTACATGATGTTAAACCAGTGGACAGAACAATCTCATAGAAAGGCATTAAACACTCGTATACCAACATTAGCAACAGCCATATTCCTATTGCCTATGTACACAATCTCATTAGTTTTGAACACCTGTGCCTTGCACTCCAGTGGTCTCCATGCTAATACAAGTCTCCAAAGTGTATATATAATTAAATTTTTGTCAGGCCCTGGTTTGAGGTTTCAAAAGTGAGTTTCCTCCTGTTGAGGGCAGCAGGCTTTCAACCACTCCCTCAACTGGCACCACCTTATTGTTCATTTTAGTTGCTGAGTGACTGTTATTGGAAAAGTATGATAATCTATATTTGTTGGCTGGTATGATGCAGGGGAGAGAAGCACAGAAAGAAACAAAAGCTAGGGCAGTGATATCATGGTGATAAGCCATCTCCTTAGCTTTATGTGACTCTTTCTTAATTTTCCCACTAACATTCCGCCTCGATCCCTCATCCTTTTGTTTCGCTCCTCATTAGCTCTCTTTGTCCTTTTCGACCCTACTTTATGTTCTGTAGGTTTCTTGACCCCCAGCTGTTAGCACCGTCATTAACAAGGCATACTGGACAGTAATCAATACTCTTAGTGAATGCAGAGGATTGCAGCCTCAAACAGACAAAGCCTTTGTGCAGAGACGGAAGGAATTTGTTCGATCAGGATCTCTTCATGATGACAGCATTTCAGTCATGCAAGGATGGAGAAAAGCAGCACACCTGCAATACTATGCAGGTGGACCCTCTCCGCTCCCTCTCTTGAGGTCAAGGGTCAAGTACAGGAACGCCAGTGCCTAGCAACCAGGAATGTTAGTTCAGGAATGTGTGATTGCTTCAATTCTTACCTGAAAGCGCAGATCAGTGATAAAGATGGGATTTTTTTCTTAAAAATGGAAATTTAACAGTCTGTGTCTGAGGTCATGTGTGCATGCATGGGCACATTGCACACCTGCATCTGTTTGTTAGCATGTGTGTGTGTTAATGCGTATTTGCATATGTAAGGTAGCATGTATATGGAGAAGGCAAGATTGTTCAACATGCTCGAATGAATTGACTTCGATAAATGCGTTATATTTAAGTTACTACAAATATATCTATATTTTAAAAATATTTACTTCAAAATTAAATGCATGCTTTGAAAGATGGCCTTTGCAGAGAATAAAATATCTCTTTCCTCCACTTTGCACCCAAAAGAGCGGCACTGAAGAATCCCAGCTCAGGCACAGTAAGATTAGATTGTGGAGTAGATTTAATGGATTAGATCTCCTAAGAGCAGAGCTGTGTGAGATGGGAGCACAGAATGGGAGTTTAAGTCTGGAGGTCAACATGCCCCCTACAACATCTTCCAGAGATGTGTTCCTGTTGCATTAAGTCAAATCATTAAATTTACCCCACAATGTGTCTTTTGTTCACTGGCAATACTGAGTCCAGTCAATACTTTTCAATTTACGTTGATCAAAATTGAATCTGTTGAAATAAATCAAGATATACTTTTGAGTCCCCACGCTAAGAGGGAGTGAATTAATCATCCAATTGAATGACAAAACTAAGTTGATATATGGAATATACTGACAACCTTTCCTCATGGCATTAGATTACCACAGTTTAAGAAATATACAGATTATGACAGATAACTGTCTTAATTGTAAAATTTGGAGGCTGGGCCTCTTGCGACGTATTTCAATCATAAAAGATGAAAACGCACCCATAAAGCCCATATCCCCTGCGCCACAACTGATCCTACCCACCATGTTGAATCCTGATTTTTAAAAAAAGTGTCTGCAAAGTTTTTTCCTAGTCCCTCAAATATAAATTAGGCACAAATCCAGAGTTTTTTTAAATCTGACATATTATGTTACACAAGTTAGCTTCATTCTTCTGGCATTTACAAGACTCCTGCAGCTCAGCAATCACAAAGCATCTAAATATTTCTGTCTGTTCAAGGCCCTCAATCCTGTTTCCAAATATTCATCCAACGTTTTATTTTAAAATGGTGTTAATTGACAAAATTAATTGCTTAGTTGGGAGTCAACTCCACGCATGAATTATTCTCTGGGCAAAATAATTCCATTTAATCTGAAATATTGCTTAGGGCTCATTAATTTTAGATTCATGTGTTCTAGTGCTGTGGTCACAGTTGAAATTAGATTATTTTGATTTACACTATCCATCCCTCTCAGTATGCTGAAGATCTGCATCATCCAGCCTGAATCACATGCACACCATGTTGTTGCAGCTCACATGGGCTCTGATCGCACAGATAATTGGCAAGCAGCATACGCATCCTTCATGCTATAGCTGAACCCACTGAGTAGGTTCACCCCTTTGAATTTTCTGACAAGCCTGGGCGCCTACCACGTCAGGTTCACCTTACAAACTGCTCTCTTGTTGTGTCGATAGTCAAGTAAGCATTTTCAGAAAAAAATTCTCCTCTGCCCAGTGGACAAAAATGTTCCATTTTTTTTCCTGAGGAGCGCCAACTGTGCCGCATTGTATGGTACATTCACCAGGCGGCCAATTCTTTCTCATCAACAGTAGCTGAAATGGCAAAGCAATCATTCAAGATTCAAATTAGTAACTAACGCAGCTTCAAAATGCTTTTATGTGAGATGCAGTTAGAGGGTTCTTAAAAAAAATCAATAGGACTAACTCAGTTTGACTCAAACATGAAAAGATTTCAGATACAACATAATTGAATGTCCGTTATTACAATGCAATAGTTTGAAGTTTATGTCCTATGTGACTGCATTAGACTGAAATGTCACCGCACTTAACTTACCGGCAGGCATTTCCTGGCTGGGCTCCTGTATTTAACACATTGCTCTCTGCATCTTATGTCAGGAAGCAGGAACACCTCACATAGAACTCAAAGTAATTTACAGTGTGACTCAATGATACCAGTGCGTTGGACACTGGGTGGGGGGAAGTGCGTTGGACACTGGGTAAGTGCCATGGCTCATCAAATGTTGACTGTCCTGCTCAACTGTACCAGGTGACAGAATAGGACAGGATGATCAAGTCTCCCTTACCTGGGTGAGACTCATTCATTTGTGTCTCATTCATGACCCTCCAGCACCAGTATTAAGCATCATAAGATATTTCCTTAAAGAGGAGCAACAGAAATAAAACGAATAAGTCGATCAGAGTTTCAGCACCATATACACATCTGGGAACCAGAAAAGTGCTATGTATGAGCCTGTGGCCCAATGATAAAGGACAAAATAACATAAATGGGAAGAGTTTTGAAATGGGTGTTTTACAAGATAAATGGGTAACACAAATACACACAATTTGATAATGCCATGCCAATGTCGTTTTCCCTACTGGATTGTCAGGGCACAGCAGTAACAGACTCAAGTCCAACTGAGCTAAAGGAAAGAGGCTTTGGTGTTGTAATTTGAATGTGGAAACCTAATGAAAAAGAAGAGATGACACATTGGTAACTTTGTCACTACCTGGATAATCAACCTAGTTGCCAGGAGAGGCAGAAGAGAAACACAGCTTTGCACAAAATAATCACAGTTCTCTGCCTAAACAATACTGCTGTCACAGTCTGGAAAATGGACCAAAGTCAGCAATAATTCCATGAACCTCAGTGTTGGTTAAGATAGAAGAGCTGATTCACACCAGACCAGCAACCAGAAACAAGTCGCCATCACCCAGCTTCACATACCACCAACATAGCAGCTGACTCTTGAAGTTCTCCCGAAAGAGGGCCAGATGACAATGGTTCAGCATCATCTTCAAGCTTCTTTCAATTAAATGTTTAAATACACGTTTTGCACCCTGGTTTGCTTTGAATGAAATTAAAGGTTCTGTTGGATTAAGTGGCTCATTAGTGGCTTTGTTTTGTAGCTTTGCAGCACCAGAACATGTCATTAGCAGAGCTTCACAATAGCTTCCAGCTATTTCTCTGCAACACTCAGTAATAGAGGCCTGTTTAGCTCATGGAAGGAATGCAGCACTTGGCACCAGTGACTCGCTGACCAAGCAATTCCACATCTCTTGGACAGTAAACACTTAACCATTTACTGCACATATTGCCTGAAGGCAATTGATTCATCAATTTGGCAGTAAGGTTGTTTTAATGTCACTTAACGAGTTCAGTATAGAAAGACAACCCAGAGGCTATAATCATTTTATAAATTCCTTCATTGGTAAAAATTCCTGAAGAACACTCTATCAATCCCTGTCCTTGTTGTGAGCCATTCCAAGCAAAGAATTTTTACAAACTTTATTTGGGATTTTGGTGGCCTAAAAAATGTTGCAGGGGTTATTTACTTCCAAGGAATGTCCCTTTTTTCTGAAGCAAGAGTCCACTTGTCTCACCACAGTTTGACATGACAGGGTCTGCAGACAATAGCTGGATATGGCTTTTTTACCTTCAGTTATATGAGCAGTTTGCTATTTTTGTCTGCCAACACTATGAAATTGGGAAAGATGGGAGTCCCACACAACTGTGCGCAAAGACATGGATGGAGTATACTGACTCACATCCAAAGCTCAATGAAAGTGGATCTCATGTGGAATTGCTCGTGAAAAGTCAAAGCATTTTCTCTCTCTGGCCTTTCCATGTGTAATATCTTCTCACTTTCCCTACTCTTCTGTTATGTGAGGGGTAATTTTAACCTAACCTGCCGGGTAAGAAGCTTACTGGCTTGGGGTCAGCCCTATTTACAGCCTGTCCAATATTACTCTCCACTGATTTAATGAAGATTTAAATCAGGCATGGTTTAAAATGGGCAGTAAACCTAATTCCATCACATTCTTGCCAGATGGGTTAACTTAAAATTACTCCCTCTGTCATTTGTTTTCTTGTTCTCTCCCTTTTTTGGTTCTCACTCCCTTTCTCTTCCGGTCCTCTAAAAACATAGGAATTAGGGGCAGGAGATGACCATATTGGCTGTTGAGTCTGCTTCATCATTCAATATGATCATGGTGGATCTTTGTCTTCAACTCCACTTTCTTGCCCTCTTCTGGTTCTCTCTCCTTGTTCCTTTCTTTGTTGTTTTTCTGTGCTTTACGTCTTTCTCAGTTTTTCTGTCTCTCTCTGCCTACTTGGAGGGTAGACCGTACCTGGATTATTGTGTACAGTTTTGGTCTCCTTGCCTATGGAAGAATCTTGCCATAGAGGGAGTGCAATGGAGCTTCACCAGACTAATCCCTGGGATCATGGGATTGTCTGATGAGGAGAGATTGAGGGGACTGGGCCTGTATTCTCTGGTTCTCAAAGAACCAGAGATGATCTCATTGAAACTTAAAATTCCTACCAGGTGTGACCGGGTAGATGTAGATAGATGTTTCCCCTGGTTGGTGGGTCTAGAACCAGAGGGAATAGTCTCAGAAATAAGGGACAGGCCATTTAAGACTGAGATAAGAAGGAATTTCTTCACTCAGAGAATCACAGAATTGTTATAGTGCAGAAGGCTGTGGAAGCTCAATCACTGAGCATGTCCAAAACAGAAATTGATAGATTTCTGGATACTAATGACATCAAGGGATATGGGGATAGTGGGGGAAAATGGCGTTGAATCAGCCATGATCTTTGAATGACAGAGCAGGCTCGATGGGCTGAATGGCCTACTTCTGCTCCTATGTTCCTAGGTGGGGTGCTGTACTTCTGACGTTGGGGTATAGGCTGACTGCTTGTCCAACATAGAGACTTGTATCTACATCGATCCTCTTCAATATCTGATCTGAAAGTGGAGGAAATAATGTACAGATAGCTGTACTCAGCAATTCAGCCTATGATAATGTGCTGAGATGGTTGATGAAATAATGTACATCTGGTATGTTTATTTACCAGCATATAGACTGTAACATCATGATGTCACTGCTTGCCACATCATCTGTATCTACATCCTACTTTAGGTTAACCTGTTACTTAAGTAAATAAAGACATATTTTCAAAGTGGCAGGCTCCATTGACGATTATCTGGTGAGCAGTCCTGTCCTACATAAGACAGCTACAATATGCATCCTCTGGTGAAATGCAGTTTGCAAAACACATAAATTATTTTCCACTGTCAGGGATTTCACATTAATTCTGGGCCATAATGAGGGAACTTTTCTCCAGGGGGAGACAAGGTGTACAGCTGAAGGAATGAATGAGTATTTTGGGAATATAAAAAGAAATATTTCCTCATGGTCTGTCGAGAATGACAAATATTAATTAAATGCTACACAATATTCCCCACGGAGTTGGCTGCATAAAAGCCACTGTGTGGACATCTGGGCTTTTAGTTGATGAAAAAGATTCAGCAAGTAGACAAATTTCCCCATTTTGTTAGTGTTATTGAGCCTGATGTAAAAGATTATGATGTACATTGTACATTGAGCAAGCTGCTCTTGACTCTATACTGACTTGCTCCAAAGGAGGCCAGGCAAATATGAGAAGGAACTCTCATTTTTGTACTGTTGCAAATGTTCCAGCTGTCACAGTAAGATGGAAGCTGTTGGGTTCTGCAAGAGTGGCTGCAATACTGCTTTTGTTGCATGCTCCCTCCCATGCTTAAAACCATTTTCAGCCCCAGGAACTGTAAGCCTTCTCCTCAAAGACCTCCATCACTGGTATCTGAAACCAGACGCTACATGGTCAGGAGAGCAGCCAAATGCTCCACCTGATTTTACCTCTGTCCCTTTGGGGAACAACATCCATAGTGGCGCTCCATAGCAACATAGATGAAATGAGTGGCTTAGAAGTGTTGGGTAAAGTGTGGGGGCTGGTGAGTCTGTGGGAGTAAGACAACTTTTCTCTGTGACTCAGAACTTGCCTTTAAAAGTTATTAATTCTGATCTATAATAGCATTCAAGTTCTACTCCAGGCTGACATTCCAGCACTGAGGGAGTGCTGCATTATCAGAGGTGTCATGTTTCAGATGAGATGTTAAACCGGAGCTCCATCTGCCTGCTTGGGTGGATATAATAGTGCCAATCGCCCTTTTTTGCAACAGAGCAGGGGAGTTATCCTCGGTGTTCTGCCAATAATTTATCCCTTAATCAACATAATAAAGAACAATTTATCTGGTCATTATCACATTGCTGTTTGTGGGATGCTGCTGTGTGCAGATCGGCTGCCTTGTTTCCTACATTACAACAATTTCTACACTTCAAAAAGTATTTCGTTGACTTCACTGAGACATCCAGTTGTCATGAAAAGCATGATATAAACACAAGTCTTTCCTTTTCATATATAAAACTGCAAGTTCTTCCTTTCTTTATCTCCATCCGTTTACAAAGGAATGCTGCTTCAACATTATCTAAAAGAGAATTCCCAACAAGTTTTCAGGCCATTAGCCTTTTCAAAGGGAGATCTCCCTATTTTAGCCAAATGGACAGGAACAATCAACATGAAATCTTGTGAGAGCTTGCTGATAAGAGGGAGCACATCTGACATTGACATCTCTGTCCTGCAAGAGAGAAAGGACTTGTACTTCCAGAACTCCACCACTTCTACAACAGTTTGCAAATCAGAGCAGGAGGAAAGGTGGAATCTCTTTGATCAAGGTATTGACAGCACACCTCTTAATGGCTTCCTTGTGGTACTTCCTCAAAGTCCAGCCCCAAAGGCAAATGGCTCTATTTGCTGGGAGGCCACTCTTACTGCAGGTCTATGTCTGTTCCAGTCAATTGGTGATTCAATACAGCTTCGCTTGTAATTGGCAGGATCATGATGAACATCGAACAAGCTTTGTTCATTGATTGGCATTGTTCATATAAATTGGCTTCTCACTACAACCATGACAAGTGGAATGAGGAAGCCTAATGCAGGTGCCAATGGTGGATTAGTGGTTAAAATACAACAGCGCTACTAACAATCAGTGGGAAACATAACTTTGTCTTTCAATCAAAATGCTTGACCTTTGATTGTCTGCCTTTCATAGATAACCAATCTTGTTTCGAAGGGCCAGTTTGTTTTTATTTAAACCAGTAACTGCATTTGAAAGTCCATGCTACTGAATGGACATGTTCACTATCATGCACAGCCTCAAACCTTATCCAGAAGGGGCTGTGTGGCAGTCCACTGGGTTACTTGGCAGCCAACTTTTGTTAAGATCTTTAAACAATAAAGGATCTGAGCTTCACCATGAGGACTCAAATTGTCAACCCGAGGTCATCCGGATTGGGAGAGTGTAGAAGAAGTTGTGCCAGTGCCGTAACAAAGAGAATTGCCACACAGTAAATAGAGGCTATGGCTGGGATTTTCCGGCCCCGCCTTGGCGGGTTCTCCCACAGCAGATGTGACGAGTCATTCAAATCTCTGTTGATATTAGCGGGACTGAAGATCCTGCCGGCAGGAAGGGCCGGAAAATCCCGCCCTTTATGTTCGTTTGACTTTCAACCATAGGATTTACAGTGAAGCAGTTGCCTAACGGTTACCAAATTTTGAAACCTTTACAATAAAAGCATTTACAATGAAGCAGACTTAAATCCTACTAGGTGTATTTATCATGTTCAGACTTGACTATTCTAATGTTTTTCTAATTGGCCTCTTACCCTCCACATTCTGTGAACTTGAGCTCCCCAAAATTCCTGGATCTTACCTGACCTACATTAACTCCTGCTCCCCCAGCACATCAAAATGAAAATTCCCATCATTGGGAGTTTTGATCCAGGGACAGGCCATGTGCTACTTCTCTCAGCCCCAGCTCCAACAATATGTGAATGAAGAGAATGACTTGAAAATATAAAATAGACAAATGCCCCTTTAAAATAATAAAACAAAGGGTGTAGATTGTTATCAGGCAATAACCCTGTAGAGAGTAATGGTTACCATCAATATCCGACTGTGACTATATTAATCAGTTTTGTCCCGTAGCGAAGACTTTGAAGTCCTCCAACTGTGCAAAGCAGTTCCATATCTCTCTATCTATCCCCCATGTATTAAATGGACCGAGTCTAGTGTGAGGTATTCTGTTCCTAAGCAACATCCAGCTGCAGCCTTACAAAACTCCAGGATAGTTTTTGTTCTAGCACCATTAACTAATGGATTCGAGGATTAACAGCTCAGTCTTTTGAAGCATCAGTGCTCTTGGGAGTCGCTGAAGGGCCAGGATGCTTTGCCTGATTGACAGAGCAAAAGAGCTGATTGGGAGGCATCTAAAAGGCTTCCAATGCAGAGACAGCTGATGAAACAATTAAATTCAAAGTATAATCCCCAGGCCTCATCCTGTCAATCAATAAACTTTATTCACATCCTTTCAACTTCTTACAGAGTTATGAATGTGAGAGACTCTACTTAGCTAAATATAGGAAGGAGGTTGAAATGAAATATGTGAGGGGTGAGGAGGGACAGGGTTAAACACAGCCATAATATTTTCATAGAGATAAAAACAAAAAAACTGCGGATGCTGGAAATCCAAAACAAAAACAGAATTACCTGGAAAAACTCAGCAGGTCTGGCAGCATCGGCGGAGAAGAAAAGAGTTGACGTTTCGAGTCCTCATGACCCTTCGACAGTCGAAGGGTCATGAGGACTCGAAACGTCAACTCTTTTCTTCTCCGCCGATGCTGCCAGACCTGCTGAGTTTTTCCAGGTAATTCTGTTTTTGTTTTGCATAATATTTTCATGGTCAGTTTTGCTCCTATTTTCTACTGGCATAACCTGTTTTGCAATGCCCTGCTCATTTTTATTGTATGAGTTAATACAGTGAGGGCCATAAGAATACTTGAGCATGGGGAGCATTCTGGCTAACACCAATCATTGTTTACACCCAAAGTTTCACAGTTTACAATTTAAAGCCACTCTGGGCAACAAAGGTACCAGGTCAGCAATCGAGGAAGTCCCCCATGTGTATACTTCCACACTCAATGGGCTTGAGAGAAGTTGCCAGCTTCTTTGAGGACTGGAACAGCTCTAATGACTTTGCAGAGTGAAAAATATCTCACATTCTGAGAATGAACCTTTCCTTTTTCAAATTTCACCCTCAGTCATAAAAATGTCCAACCAACGCTTCAGACAGATAACATTTATAAAAAGTAAACTCCAGGGGGAAGTCCAAGAAAATTAAAAGCACAAACATCAAAGCCTGCAGCAAATTACTCTTACTCAGCAATGCCTCGAATGACAAACAAGAACCATAGCAGGAAACAGATATTAAATAAACACACACACGTTACAAAATGGGATTCCTTTCTTTGAAGGGTGCTCACTTTTCCAAAATGAAATTTTTTTGAATGCTTCAGACATGCAGCACTTCATTCTTTATTTTTTTCTTCTTTATTCTCTCATGTAAACTGTATCTGTAGTCATCTCTTATGATGACAGCTCAACATATGAATGTCATGGTAAAATTTGAAGGTTACGCTGCAGAAGACAGATGACAGAGTTACGTTGTTGTACGTTTCCCTAAACTAGCTATAAGATCCTGGCTGAATGTGGTACTCTGAATCTCAAGGGTGCACAGCAGCCCCAGGATAACACATACAGATTCTCACAAAAAAAATTGCCTGTCGTGGTTCAGGTTACTCGGCAATGTCCTCCAACAGAAGAATGTGTCAGCTAGGAGTTGTTGTGTTTGTGCTCATGTTCCTGTCTAAACACTGGATATTTGTATTTTGTGTGTGCCTATCGGTATTCATGTCCATAAATGTTGGTGTTGCTTTTCAACCACAATCTGTAACCTCATAGCCCAGCATATTCCTCACTCCATGATTACCATCAAGCCTGGGGATCAACCCTGGATCAATTAAGAGTGCAGGAAGGCATGCCAGCAGCTGCACGCAGGCATACCTAAAAATGAGGTGTCAACCTGGTGAAGTTATAACACAGGGCTTCTTGCATGCCATAGTGGAACCAGCATGCGATAGACAGAGCTAAGCAATCCCATAACCGCCAGATCAGGTCAAAGCTCTGCAGTTCTGCCACATTCATCCGTGAATGGTAGTAGATGATTACCAGCAGAAGGAAAAGGCTCCACAAATATCTCCATTCTCCCAGCAGATCAGTGCAATAGAAAAGGCTGAAGCATTTGCAACCATCTTCAGCCAGAAGTGCAGAGGGCTGAGTGATCCATCTTGGCCTCCTCTAGAGGTCCCCAGCATCACAGCTAATTTGCTTCACTCCACGTGATGTCAAGAAATGGCTGAAGGCACTGGGTACTATAAAAGCTATGGGCACTGACAACATTCTGGCAATAGTACTATACGCTTGTGCTCCAGAACTAGCTGTGCCCCTAGCCAAGCTGTTCCAGTACAGCTACAACACTGGCATCTATCCAGCAATGTGGAAAATTGTCCAGGTATGTCCTGCCCACAAAAAGCAAGACAAATCCAATCCAGCCAATTACTAGCCCATCAGCCTCCTCTCGATTAATAGCAAAGTGATGGAAGTTGTTGTCAACAGTGCTATCAAGTGGCACTTACACAGCAATAAGCTTTCACTGTTGCTTAGTTTGGGTTCAAACCAGTGCCACTCAGCTCCTGACCTCATTACAACCTTGGTCCAAACATGGACAAAAGAGCCGAACTTAAGAGGTAAGGTGAAAGTGACTGCCCTTGACATCAAGGCAACATTTGACCAAGCGTGATATCAAGAAGCCCTGGCAAAGTTGATGTCAATGGGATTTGGGGGAAAACTTTCCACTAGTTGGAGTCATGCCTAGCACAAAGGGAGATGGTTGGGGCTGCTGGAGGCCAATCATCTCAGGACATTGCTTCAGGAGTTCCCCAGGCTATTGTCCTCGACCCTATCATTTTCAGCTGCTCCATCAATGACCTTCCCTCCATTATAAGGTCAGAATTGGGGATGTTCGGTGATGATTGCACAATGTTCAGCACCATTTGCAACTCCTCGGATACTGAAACAGCAAGACCTAGACAACATTCAGGCTTGGGCTGTTAAGTGGATGATACTTGTACCGCACAAGTGCCAGGCAATGACCTTTTCCAACAATAGAGAATCTAACCATCTCCCCTTGACATTCAATGGCATTACCATCACTGAATCCCCCACAATCAACATCCTGGAGGTTACCAATGACCAGAAACTGAACTGGACCAGCCATATAAATACTATGGTTACAAAAACAGGTTAGAAACTGGGAATTCTACAGTGAGCAATTCACGTCCTGACTGCCCAAAGCCTGTCCACATGTACAAGGCGCATGTTGCGAGTGTGATAGAATACCCTCCACTTGCCTGAATAGGTGCAGCTCCAACAATACTCAAGAATTTGATATCATCCAGGACAAAGCAGTCCACTTGATCGGCATCACATTCACCAACTTAAACATTCACCGCCTCTACAGTGGCAGCATTGTACACAATATACAAGATGCACTGCAGCAACTCATCAATGCTCCTTCGACAGATTCTTTCAAACCATGACTTCTACCACCGAGAAGGACAAAGGCAGCAGATACATGGGAACACCACCACCTACCAGGTGCCTTCCAAACTAAACACCACCCTGACTTGGAAGTACATTGTTGTTTCTTCACTGTAACTGGGTCAAAATCCTGGAACTCCTTCTCTAGAGTGTGCCTACAGCACATAAACTGCAGCGGTTCAAGAAGGTGGCTCTCCACCACCTTCTCAGGGGCAATTAAGGATGGGCAACAAATGTTGGCCTTGCGAGCGTCACTCACATCTCATAAAAGAATAAAAAGAAAATGTGTGCACATGTATGGATGATGGAATTTTTGTGTGCATTTGTGGTATATTGACACAGAAACATATGGACTTGGATTTATTTTGTCAGTTTAGCTCAACTTATTTGCCTCTGGATCAGAAGTTGTCCTGGTAAATATTCTCCCTCAGCCAACACCACCAAATAAAAGCAGCTTGTCACTCATTATTGTGTGTGAGCCATTGCTGGTGCAAAATAACTGCCAGGTTTGCCTGCTTAATGTTACTAAACAATGATAGGTGTTCATTGTGTGAGGTGCTTTGAATCATTTTGTTGATGTGATAAGGTGCTATATAAATTCAAGCATATCCATTTGTTTTTTGGTTTTTACTTTATTCTCACATGCACAAGTACATGCACTGGGGTATTTATGTATACTGATTGCATGTGTGTATAAATTTAAATAATGGGATGAGATGGTCAGGTCATATATGCATATTAATTTATGAACAAGCTAAACATAACCTGTTGTAATACTAGGGAGCAAATACTTATGAGAATCATGTGACATTCTTCCAACTCTATTTTAATGGAGACATTAACACACTTAAAATGAACAGATAGTGCCCAGAGAAATGTTATCCAAAGCGTTGAGCGTCCATCCACCACAGCAGTCAACAGTAATTTCTAGGTGTTAATATCAACATCAAGGCCCAAAGATTGCATACTCATTCTCCCAGGAGATCTCTGTGAAAGCAGCTTCAAAAAGCAATCCCTTGCTTTGAGCAATTAATACATGAACAGTACTATATAAATATGTGCAGTAATAGCAAATGCTTGGTGGAGTCAAGAGTCTGTAATGGGGGAAACCATCTAGTGGCACATTACAGAGCAACAGGATGAGCTGGGCAAAAGCACAAAGAAGGTTAAAAGGGTATCCATCAGATAGAGGCCTGAACAAATCCACACAGACACACAAAGGCACACAGACACACATACAAAAAATCCAGTATAAATTACCATGTCTTTGTAACAAGGGAGCATGTTCAAGGATTAGAGGCCATTTAAGAAGGTACAGCAATTCCATTCCATCCCACTGTACTCATGCAAAACAGTGCAAAAGATCAGATAAACAGAGAGGGATCAATTCTTACAAATTCAAGGGGCAATTGACTACATCTATGTGCACCTGCAGTTTTAATATTAACTAGAAAATAGACCAGTCAATCAAGATAGCCATCCAACACAAAAATTGAATGTTTTGCTGTGAAATCCATGTCACCAGGAAAATAATCCTGTCAATTGAGGAATATATGTGTAGATATATAAGCTAGATACATAAAATTAACTGGACTATAAAACTGGACCAGCTGGCTGCCAATCACTTACTAGATAAGCTAAAAGTTGTTTATAGCCAAAGACCTTGGGGCAGGGGAGGGAGTTGCAAAAATAAATGAAGCACGGGCCAGAGAAAGTCTATAAACAAACTATTGGGGCTGTCAAGATTCCCAGAGAGCAGCTCGAGTGTTTTTCTTCCAGGACAAATTATCTGCCATCTGGAGGAGCCCTGTAAGTTTGAACTTACCATCCAGTGGGCAATACAAAAGAGGTTTGAATTATAAGGGTAGTTTTGGGAGATCTGTACATAACGCAAAATTATCCTTTCCGAGTGAACTGAAAGATTGTATTCTGCTTCTGGCACTCAGTTCTAATGAGCAACATTATTTATGTAAGATGCCGCTGTATTTGCAACCCCGGCTGGGCGGTTGGGTCAAGGCACACATGCAATTTTTCTTGAGGAGATGATGACTTAATAATGAACAGGAAGCTCTTATGGGCACTTCCTGTGGAAGATTCGACTAACTAATTACTGTGGAATGTTTCATTTGATTGCATTGTGTACATAAAATCCATTATTCAATGGATTTAGACAATTGAGAGACCGCTTGCCAGATCATGTGATAGGAATTTTAAGAACCTGACTCTCATCAAGTGGCAGTCGAGAACCTTTAAGGTTGTGGATGGCAATCCTGGTACTCTCAATACCTATAATTAGAGGTTGAGTCTCCAGCAGACTAGTTACTCACTTGGGAAAATTGGGTTCTCTCTTCTCAAGTGGGAGAATTAATCAACAAAGTACTGAGTAGCATTGTACAAATTACAATACTGCGGATTCAATGAAAATGTCAACCCAGTACATTGAATTCCTTAAAAAATAGGGGGAACTTAATTAGCAGGAATATTCCTTAAATATAGGGGGAACTGATCTGGAGGAGTTGCTGTACAGTGAAACAGCTAAGTGAGCAAAATTAACATCAATGCCCACCGGTGCATAGGTTAACAACAGTACCTCTCCTGATATAAACTCAACTGCCTCTCTCGGTTGAAGTTAAGCCACTATCATTGTTACTCTTGAACACGGGGCATACAAAAATGATGCACGTGATTTTCGCTTACTCAGCTCCACTGCAGTATAGCTGAGATCAACATCCAGAGAGGCATATAAAGACCCAGACATATTACTCCCAGTTTCCACTCCCTCCCTTCTGCTCAGGGCTCTCCACTCTGGCAGAGTTACAATTCTATTTATCGGGTATTATATATCATATACAGTATTTATTTTTTAGGGTGTCTCCAGAAACTTTTGACACTATTCAGTGCAGATTCCACTTACTTACTTCTGGTGGAATTGGAAGGCATCAGGTATTGGTCCCAATGCCAACCCGCCAAATTTTCAGGCCCACCCACTTCCTGCGGGGGCAGAAGATTCTTGTCATTATCCCATCTATTTAAGACGGGTGGAACACCTCAGTTAAAATAATGAGCAAAGAAACATATGAATGTGCCATGTTTGGGGATTATTGACTATGCTGCTGCAGAAAGCCTTGGGGTAATCTAAGTTGTCAGCCTTGGCTCAATTATAGCACTCTTGCTTCTGAGTCAGAAGATTGTGGATTCAAGTTCCACTCCAAAGGTTTAAGCATTTAATCTAGGATGACACTCCAGAACAGTACTGAGGGAGTACAGTACTGTTGAAGGTGCCATCTTTCAGTTGTTAAGCAGATTGATATAAATATATCCCATGTCACTATAGAGAAAAGAGTCTGGACTCGAATAGATCACCTCAATGCTGTTTGTGGGACCTTGATATGCTGCGTTTGCCCACATTGTATTTTCCTTGTTGCAAGGTTGCACCCACCTCCAGCAAATTATCCACAGCCATTGAGAGAATCTACAGAATAGATGGGAAACTGTTCAATCTACATCCCCTTCAATCCAAAACCAAACTGACTCCAAGCATGTGTCATGCCTGTGGCAGAGTCTGCAGATCACACACTGGACTTCTCAGAACGCATCAAACCATAATGGAAGCAAGTCATCCTCAATCTTCAGTCATAGAGCTTCAGAAAGCAGTTCATGCTTATGTATGCACGCTCACTCAGAAACTGAGCTCCAAGTCATTGTCGACTTCTTCTCTGAAGCATGTGAGAAAATGGGCCTTTCACTAAACACCTGGGAAAACTAAGGTCCTCTTCAACCAGTTCCCACAGCAAAACAACTCTCCCCTCACCCCCAACCCACCATTGGTTAAAATCAATGGCAAGACCCTGAAAACTGTGGATCATTTACTGTATTTTGGGAGTATCTTCTCAACAGAGGCAGGCGTAGATGGCGAACCTCATCATCACTTCAATATGCCAGCTTAGCCTTCAGCCAATTTAGGAAAAATGTATTTGAGGACCAGGAGCTCAAACCTGAGACTAAGGCCATGGCTTATTGGGCACCTGTGTCCCCCATGTTCCTATATGCTTCGGAGGTTTGAACAATCTACAGGAAGCATCTCAAAACACTGCAGAAATACCACTAGTGGTGCCTTCACAACATCCTCCAAATCCAGTGACAAGAAAGGGAGTCAAACAGCAGCATCCTCTCCCAAGACAGCCTGCCCAACATCGAGGCACTAATCATTCAAAACCAGCTCTGCTGGGCTGGACATGTTGCTCGTATGCCTGGCACCAGACTCCTGAAGCAACTGCTCTACTCAGAACTGGGTCACAGCAAGAGACTCCCAGGAGGGCAGCAGAAACATTTTAAAAATGTCTTCAAAGCAGCCCAAAAGAGGTCAAACATCCCCCTGACTCATGGAAGACCCTGACTTATGACCAGTCAAAATGGAGAAGACTTCTTTGGCAAGGCACCAAACACATGAGAGACTTTGGGAATGTGCAGAGGCGGAGTCGAGGCATCAAAGGAAGTGCACAGCCTCCAAACAACCCATCTACCCAACCCTTCTAGCATGTGGACACTGACAGGAGTTGGTCAGGAGTCTAAAACTTAGGGGCCCAGTTGCAGTGTAAGAGGCTGATTATTTAGAACTGAGATGAGGAGAAATCAAATGGTTGTGAATCTTTGGAACTCTTTACCTCAGAGGATTGTGGATGCTCCATTGTTTTAATACAGTTAAGGCTGGGATAGTCAAATATTTGCGCTCTCAGGGAATTAGGGGGTATGAGGAAGTAAGGGATATGGGAAGTGGGCGGGAAAGTGGATTTGAAGCCCAGGATCAGCCATAATCATATTGAATGGGAGAGCAGGTGTGATGGGCTACGTGGTCTAATCCTGCTCCTATTTCTTATGTTCTTATGTTCCCCACATGAGCCTTCAGATCACACACTGGACTTATCAGCCATCTCATGAACCATAAAAAGGGGTTTGCTTTTATTGAGTTAAAAAGCCATCCAGGTAAAAATATAAAAATATTTAAAAAGGTAAATCCATACTGACCTTCGGAACACAATATCACACATAAACCTGCAGAATTACAAGCTATACAGTAGGAGTTACTGTTTCGTCAAATTAAAACTCAATGCCAAAAGGTAAAAAAAAAATGAGAGTTCACTGTGTCTGAGTACTTGGCTATGGCAGATTTTTCTCCAAGGTGGTCTTGAGATTTTGGGTGTTCAAGCCCATGTAAAAGTGCAATTGCCAGAAACAATTTATTTTTAAAGCACAATCCATCTTTTACAGAAGAAGTCAATAATCTTTGCACCGGAAGTTCCTTTCAATGTAAATTCACTACCTCTGTTTTAGATTTTTAAACAGTAAACAGAGCTAGGGTCTTAACTTGGGAGAGAAGGGGAGAGGGAGAGTATTACTGTCTCCCTTCAAGACTAATGTTTTAGCAGCTTGTGTGCTGTATTAAAAGAGATTTCAAAAATGGTTATTCTAGTCACATGACCTCTCTCCCCATAATGATTTCAGAAGGTATTCACTTAGCTGATGTCTCAACAAGCTGTGGCTATTGTCTCATGGCCTATAATGTCAGCCATTAGCTTCTGAATGATTCATTATCCATCTTGATGAGATACGAAAAATACCTTTCCATATAGCTATTGTCCTCTTAGACTTACTGTCTCCACTTGAGAGGTGGCCTTATAGAAATGCAAATGTGAGGTCCAGTACTATTTCAGTAAATCCTTTAGAAATAGTTCTTGACATCAGCAGGTGTGAAAATCCATGAGGCTGTCTGGGCATGTCTTAATTGTAGTCCACCTTGGAACCTCCAGAAAAACTGGTTACCTGTATCATCAGGGGAGGCGTTGGTTTAGTGGTATTGTCGCTGGACTAGTAATCCAGAGACCCAGGGTAATGCTCTGGGGTTCGAATGGTAATGTTCGGGTTCAAATCCTGCCTTGGCAAATTTTGGAATTTGAAATCAATAAAAATCTGGAATTAAAAGACTAATGGTGACCATGGAACCATTGTCGATTGTTGCAAAAAACCCATCTGGTTCACTAATGCCCTTGAGGGAAGGAAATCTGCCATCCTTACCTGGTCTGGTGCCTGGTTACCTACACGTGTATCCAGACCCACAGCAATGTGGTTGACTCTTAAAATGTCCCTCTGAAATGGTGAGTTGTAACAAACCGTGACAAAGTCACAAAAAACGAATGAAACCGGACCGACCACCCGGCAATGACCTAGGCACCAGAAACAAAAATGGCAATCACAGCCCTGTCAACCCTGCAAAGTCCTCCTTGCTGAATGCCAAAATTGGGAGAGTTGTTTCACAGACTGGTCAAGCAACAGCCTGACACAGTCATGCTCACGGAATCATATCTTACAGATCACAGACACCACCATCACCATCCCTGGATATATCCTGTCCCACCAGCAGGGACACCCAGCAGAGGTGGTGGTATAGTGGTATACAGTCGGGAGGGAGTTGCCCTGATGTTGGTCTCATGGCATCAGGTCAAGCATGGGCAAGGAAACCCCCTGATTACCCTCCCTCAGCTGATGAATCAGTGCCCCTCAATGGGATTGATTTTGAACAGATCTAGCAACTCAGACTGGAAATCCATGAGGCACTGTGGGGCATTAGCAACAGCAGAATTGTACTCAAACATAATCCGTAACCTCATGGCCTGGAATAATCCCCCACTCCACCATTACCATCAAGCCAGGGGATCAACCCTGGTTCATTGAAGAGTGCAGGAGGGCATGCCAGGAGTAGCCAGGAGGAGGTATCAGCTTGGTGAAGCTATATCACAGGTCTACTGCATGCTAAACAGCATAAGCAACAAGTGATAGACAAAGCTAAGCAATCCCACAATCAACAAATCAGATCTAAGCTCTGCAGTCATGCCACATCAAGTTGTGAATGGTGGTGGACAATTAAACTGGAGGAGGAGACTCCACAAATATCTCCATCCTCAATGATGGAGGAGTGCAGCACAACAGTGCAAAAGATAAGGCCTATGCATTTGCAACAATCTTCAGCCAGAAGTGCCAAGCGGAGGATCCATCTTGGCCTCCTCCGGAGGTCCCCAGCATCACAAATCTTCAGCCAATTCGATTCACTCCACGTGAAATCAAGAAACGGCTGAAGACACTGGATACTGCAACATCTATGGGTCCTGACAATATTCCAGCAATAGTACCGAGGACTTGTGCTCCAGAACTTGCTGCTCCTCTGGCCCAGCTGTTCCAGTACAGCTACAACACTGGCATCTACCCGGTATGTCCCATACACAAAAAGCAGGACAAATCCAACCCGGCCAATTACCGCCCCATCAGTCTACTCTCGATCATCAGTAAATTAATGGAAGGGGTCATGAACAATGCTATCATGCGGCACTTGCTTACAATAACTGGCTCACTGATGCCCAGTTTGGGTTCCGCCAGGGCCACTCAGCTCCGACTTCATTACGGCCTTGGTTCAAACATGGACAAAAGAGCTGAACTCCCAAGGTGAGGTGACTGCCCTTGACATCAAGGCAGCACTTGACTGTGTGTGGCATCAAGGAGTCCTAACAAAACTAGAGTCAATGGGAATTGGGGGAAAACTCTCGCTGGTTGGAGTCATACCTAGCACAAAGGAAAATGGTTGTAGTTGTTGGAGGTCAGTCATCTCAGTTCCAGGACATCACTGCAGGAATTCCTCGGGGTAGTGTCTTTGGTCCAACCATCTTCAGCTGTTCTATCAATGACCTTCCTTCCATCATAAGGTCAGAGGTGGGGATGTTCACTGATGATTGCACGATGTTCAGCACCATTCATGACCCCTCAGACACTGAAGTAATCTTTGTCCAAATGCAGCAAGACCTGGTCAATATCCAGGTCTTGGGCTGACAAGTGGCAAGTAACATTCACACCACATAAGTGATAGGCAATGATCATCTCCAACAAGAGAGAATCCAATCATCACCCCTTGATGTTCAATGGCATTACCATCACTGAATCCCCCACTATCAACATCCTGAAGGTTACCACTGACCAGAAACTGAACTGGACTAGCCATATAAATACTGTGGCTACAAGACCAGGTCAGAGGCTAGGAATCGTGCGATGAGTAATTCACCTCCTGACTCCCCTAAGCATGTCCACATCTACAAGGCACAAGTCAGGAGTGTGATGGAATGCTCCCCACTTGCCTGGATGAGTACAGCTCCCACAGCACTCAAGAAGCCCTTGCTGTGATGTGAATCTAACTTCTTGGGTGCTCTGTGCAACTTGTCACGATGATATGACTTATGCATGAATAGCACAGTGGAATATCCTTTATCCGTACATCTGAAAACTGAACATATCCGAAAACTGAACACATCCAAAACTGAATGTTTTGTTGAACGGATCCTAATGTAAGCCAACATGAGCCTCAATGACCTTTTGCAACCCACTTTATTGACACACATCCACAACCATTCACTCCCTCCACCACCAATGCACAGTAGCAGCAGTGTGTACCATCTACAGCACTGCAGGAATTCACCAAGCCTCCTTAGGCAGCATCTTCTAAACCCATGACCAATACCATCCAGAAGGACAAGGGCAGCAGATAAATGGGAACACCACCAGCTGGAAGATCCCTTCCAAGTCACTCGCCATCTTGACTTGGAAATATATCGCCATTCCTTCACTGTCGCTGGGTCAAAATCCTGGAACTCCCTTCCTAACAGCACTGTGGGTGTACCTACATTGCATGGACTGCAGCGGTTCAAGAAAGCAGCTCGGCACATTCTTCTTAAGGGTAACTAGGATGGGCAATAAATGTTGGCCCAGCCAGTGAAGCCATATACCGTGAATGAAAAAAACAATCAGGTGACTTGTGGCAGCCATCTAAAGTCTGTGCCTTTGCTTGCTTTTTAAAAGTCCTTTTTAAACAGTTCAACATATGTTTGATCAGCTGAAGAAATTAAAGATTATTACAGGTTGAGTATCCTCTATCCGAATCTGTTTGCATTTCAGTATTCAGATATTCTCAGTTTTGGGATATGATATAGCTATCATATATATGGTAGGTGTAGGCCCACTTACATTACAATAGCCTAAGATAGCTATATCCTACAAATACTAGGTTGATTCTCCATTTGCCAGCTCTCACACATCATCCTTCTTACCTATTAACACATATTACACCTGTAATATAATATTGCATTGAGCATTGCTGTCTGGTTCAAATTTCAAACAATGCTTGACAGTTAACTGTCAGTCACCATCAACTAATGCATTCTCTATGACAAAGCCTGTACAAATCAGAGTCCACTTGCCAACCAATCAGCACTTTCTTCTCATACAGTATAAATTGTTGTTCCCTTTACATTTGGTATTCTTGCGAATTATCATGATGTGTGCAAGATGAAAAGCTTCAACAAAAATGTCTCTATTTTTCAGCAATACTCAAATTCTTTACTACCAGATGACTATTAGAATGACATTTCCTTATTAACATACAAATTAACAGCAAAGTCATTCAGCGGAAATTTACTCTGCATGCCATTTTCAACAGCTGATGTTCTTAGGCAGACCAATCAGCACACCACCAACACCATGGCCAGCCAGACTGTAAACAGTGCAGACAACTAGACTTCCTATGGTAAAGTTTGGGTCTGATCAGCGAAGTTTGTGTTGGCTCGGGTCACAGGTTTCCCATGCAAAAGGTCATTGAGGCTCGTGTTGGCTTACATTAGGATCCGTTCAACAAAACATTCAGTTTTGGATGTGTTCAGTTTTCAGATGTACGGATAAAGGATATTCGACTATGCTATTCATGCACGAGTCATATCATCGTGACAAGTTGAACAGAGCACCCAAGCAGTTAGATTCACATCACAACAAGGGCTAAATGATTTAGATTAAACCATGGTCCAAACCACCATGTTTCAGTCTATGTAAGTTAATTTGAACATTCCAGTCCTTGTATACGCCTCTCCGGTTGAGACAACTCAATCAGTTGAGTTCAGCAGGGGAAGTTGCCAAGAGCCATCTGTTAAGATTCCACTTCCCGGGACAAGAATTAACAAGAAGAGGAGAAAACTCACTTTAAGGGTCAGTCAGGTGTAAGACTGGAAGAAGGCAGGATTGGTCTGAGTTGGTAATTAAGATACAGCAGGCTGAACTCGCCAGCTAGAAGCTGGGCTGAAAGTAAAATTTTAAAAAGTGAATATTCCATCTACTATTTGGGATAATGTCATGTACTTTTGCAGTTTTGTGTTATTATGGGCAAATTATAACAGAAGATGGTAGCTGCAATGCTGAAATTAGGAGGAGGGTAAAGATAGTCAAAAGTAATTTTGTGAAGATGAAGGATGTGTTAACAAGAAAACTGAAGCTTGTAACAAGGAAAACCCTCATAGATGCTATACTCTGTCCTCTTTCCTGGATGTGTCAGAAACTTGGACAATAAATAAAGATCTGTGGAAAAAATAGAGGCCTTTGAAATGTGGAAGACGTATGCTAGAAATACCATATACAGACCATAAGAGAAATGAAGAGGTGCTTGAAATTGCAAGAAAGAAAATAATTCTAAAAAGTGACATCCAAAAAAGAAAATGTCAGTATTTCAGCCATTTGAACAGAGCTGAAAAGCTACAGAGATCTCTAGAGGGCAAAGTGAATGGTAGCAGAAAGAGGAATCTACCTGGGCATAGTTAAATATCGGATGTCACAGAGTGATTGCAGACAAGCTACAGTGAATGTGTGAGGATGGCTCAAGATAGACGAATGGATGACAGCGGATCTCTTGGCAGGAGTAGCTACAAGCAGCAGCAGTTTTGGAAAAATCGATTGGAGAACTTTTAAAAAGTCTAGAATTGCTACTTTTATTCGTTCATAAATATCCTGCAAAATAAACCAGCATTTTGATTTATCATCTACCTCATCTCACTCATGTGCTTATCAGTTCCACCTATCAAAGTGTTGGAGGAATATTTGTGGAGGAACATAGAAGTTTACTGTTCAAGGGGAGGCAGTGCTATGACCCCTGCATGGACAATGCTACCATTCACATTTATACTGGGCAAATATTGATGCTGGAAATCTGAAATCAAACAGAAAACATTGGAAATACTCAACAGGCCTGGCAGCATCTGTGGAGAGAAAGAAAAAAAGAGCTAATGTTTCAGGTCAATAACCTTTTGTTAGAGCTCCTGACTAAAAGGCCACTGGTCTGAAATGTTAACACTGTTTTTCTCTTCACAGATGCTGCCAGACATGCTGAGTATTCGGAGTGTTTTCTGTTGATATTGGGCAAGGCTTGTCAAGTCAGAACTAAGAGGTATGACAAGGTCACAAGAATTTCTAGGGTTTGTACTTAAAATTAATTGTTGGAGTTGTGTGGGACAGGCCGGATGGACATTCCCATCTATAATTGTTCATGATATGTCAATAGTATCATATAAGATATGGTTTGATACAGCAACTGCTACAGAGCCCTCTGAGCTTCAATGGAAGAGGACTGTCAATCCTACCTTGTCCTTTACTATCTAGTACTGTTGGGAAGCAGGGCCTTAGCCTGAATGGATATACTGTAGTTTTTAAAACCAGCCTAAAACCACTTTAGCCATTGAGAGACATTACAATTACTGCTATACAAACACAATTCAGAGATTTTTTTAGATATATAAAGGGCAAGAGAGAGGCAAAAGTGGACATTGGGCTGCTGGAAAATGACGCTGGCTGGAGAAGTAGTAATGGGGAACAAAGAAATGGCGGAGGAACTGAATAGGTACTTTGCATCAGTCTTCACAGTGAAAGACACGAGTGACATCCTCAAAGTTCAAGAGAGTCGGGGAGCAGATTGGTGGCCATTACCAAGGAGAAGGTGCTAGGAAAACTGAAAGGTCTGAAGGTGGATAAATCATCTGGACCAGATGGATTACACCCCAGAGTTCTGAAGGAGATAGCTGAAGAGATAGTTGAGGTGTTAGTGGTGATCTTTCAGGAATCACTTGAGTCAGGGAGGGTCCCAGAGGACTGGAAAATCGCTAATGTAACCCCCCCTGTTTAATAAGGGAGTGAGGCAAAAGACGGGAAATTACAGGCCTTTTAGCCTGACCTCGGTCGTTGGTAAGATTTCAGAGTCCATTATTAAGGATGAGATTTCAGAATACTTGAAAGTGCATGGTAAAATCAGGCAAAGTCAGCATGGTTTCATCAAGGGGAGATCATACCTGACAAATCTGTTAGAATTCTTTGAGGAGGTAACGAATAGGTTAGACAAAGGAGAGCCAATGGATGTTATCTACTTGGACTTCCAGAAGGCCTTTGACAAGGTGGCACACAGGAGGCTGCTCAGTAAGATAAGAGCCCATGGTGTTAGAGGCAAGGTACTAGCATGGATAGAAGATTGGCTGTCTGGCAGGAGGCAGAGAGTGGGAATAAAGGGGTCCTTCTCAGGATGGCGGCCGGTGACTAGTGGAGTTCCGCAGGGGTCAGTGTTTGGACCACAACTTTTCACTTTATACATTAATGATCTAGACGAAGGTACTGAGGGCATCCTGGCTAAGTTTGCAGATGATACAAAGATAGGTGGAGGGACAGGTAGTATTGAGGAGGCGGGGAGGCTGCAGAAGGATTTGGACAGGTTAGGAGAATGGGCAAAGAAGTGGCAGATGGAATACAATGTGGGGAAGTGTGAGGTCATGCACTTTGGTAGGAAGAATAGAGGCATAGACTGTTTTCTAAACGGGGAGAGAATTCAGAAATCTGGAGTGCAAAGGGACTTGGGAGACCTAGTCCAGGATTCCCTTAAGATTAACTTGCAGGTTGAGTTGGTAGTTAGGAAGGTATATGCAATGTTGGCATTTAGTTCGAGAGGACTAGAATATAAAAGCAGGGATGTGCTGTAGAGGCTTTATAAGGCTTTGGTCAGACCACATTTAGAATATGGTGAGCAATTTTGGGCCCCGTATCTCAGTAAGGATGTGTTGGCCCTGGAGAGGGTCCAGAGGAGATTCACGAGAATGATCCCAGGAATGAAAGGCTTAACATATGAGGAACGTTTGAGGACTCTGGGTCTATACTCGATGGAGTTTAGAAGGATGAGGGGGATCTGATTGAAACTTACAGAATACTGAAAGGCCTGGATAGAGTGGACGTGGGGAAGATGTTTCCATTAGTAGGAGAGACTAGGACCCGAGAGCACAGCCTCAGAGTAAAGGGAAGACATTTTAGAACAGAGATAAAGAGAAACTTCTTTAGCCAGAGAGTGGTGAATCTATGGAATTCATTGCCACAGAAGGCTGTGGAGGCCAGGTCTTTGAGTGTATTTAAGACCAAAATAGATAGGTTCTTGATTGGTAAGGGGATCAAAGGTTATGGGGAGAAGGCGGGAGAATGGGGTTGAGAAACCTATCAGCCATGATTGAATGGCGGAGCAGACTCGATGGACCGATTGGCCTAATTTCTGCTCCTATGTCTTATGGTCTTATGTGCACCATACTAAGTCTACTAGAAAAGTCAAAGACAGTCTTTCGACTGGTGGGCTTGGTGTGTTTAAACAAAATCTCAGCTTTCTGTTTGGAGGCTGTAATTAGCACATTACCAAGCAAGAATTGCAAAATGAATTGCTACTTTGTGAAACAGTGCAATAATTAGAACAGCTACAATTATAGACAGTGGAAAGAGCCCTGTGATTTACAGCCCATCTGAAATGCAAATCAATGGAAGCCTACATAGTATTCAGTGATTCGAAATGCTCCATTAACTTATTGTTATTAAAGCTTGCCTGAAGTTATTCATTTCACATTCAAAGCTCCCTTTTGATATTGTCTCTTTACATCTGGAATCCAGAGCTAAAGAGCAATCAGTTGTCCTACCATCAAGGAAGACCTATAAAACGAATTGCTGAGAATATTCAAAGCTCTTTTATGGTGTGTTCTGGCTGTGGGAGAGTGGCACCACATGGCCATCTGTGTGCAGCTTTACAATGTTTATTTCGCTCTTTGTCTCCACTTTTCAGTGAAGCATGTGGGAGGCTATTTCGGGAAACCTAGACTTAGTCTCAAGCAAATGCCAGCAATCCTCCAGGAGGATGGGCTGGACTTACATATACATCATAAATTCCACTGTGACACACAGCTAAGAAAGGATTTATATAGCACCTTTCACAACTTTAGGATGTCTTAAATTGCTTCATAGCCTATCAAATACTTTGGAGTGTAGTCATACCTGCTGTGTAGAGAAACATTGCAGTTAATTTTTGCACAGCAAAGTCTCAAGAGCAGCAATGAGATAAAGCACCAGATAATTTGGTTTAGTGACATTAAAGGAGAGATAAATGTTGGCCAGGACATGAGGAGAAGTCCCCTGCTCACATGGCAGCCTAGATTATATGTAGTGTTTACATCCTGCAATGAGGAGTGAGTGCACAATTGTCTGACTCAGAGGCAAGAGTCCGACAACTCAACGAGGACTGACAGCTGAGCAAAGAGGTTCTTCAAATTCAACAGAAAACTGATTGGAGTGTTAATTGTATATCAGTTGTGGTTTATTATATACCAAATGGAACACATATAAAGTACTTACTAGGCATTGCTATTAGTTTATTTGGTTTTAGTTATTCAAGAGAATATAAAGCACTTACTGACACTGGGTAAAGGGTTGAGTTAGGAGGTATATACATGTTTCACCCTTTGACTAAATCTAAATTGAGCAAAGATTGGCTCTTGTTTCATCCTTCACTGACTGTCAGGCTTTTAACATGGACAATCAGCAAAAGAAATGCACCCACCCTCCTCAAGATCTCCATCATTCATTCCTCATTTCACCATTCTCTGGATCGGATGCACAGTTCACCGCTAGCAATCTGGCAGAGGTTGGATAGTTAAGGTACCAGCAATGGGATAGTCACTGCCACAGCTCCACAACAGATTAGGTTTCAGTTACTCCAAGTTACAGACTAAACTCAATGCTTTCAATTTGCTATATCCAAAAATAGTTCCTAGTGTGTAATAACAGTACCAATGATAACTCACTGGAAAAAATTAAAAAACACAACATTGCCAAAAAGACATCACAGAAGATTACGAGACTAAGTAACTGGACCTCGAACTGCTAGCCCAACTGTTCGATTGGAGCTGGGCCATCTCCATTTTGATCCCATATGTTCCTTCAGTAATGAGGATTGAGCTATAAAATGATCACTTAAAGGGAGGATTATTAAAATGGCTGCCCAAACAACCACATCTTTGGCTGTGGTTGGCCACAGATTAATGGAAACAGTATTCAGAATCTAAGTGAAATGTTCCAGAATAAAAAACTGCCTATGTTGTTTGCTGAATTGCAGACTAGAGACCACAGTGAGTTCCGCTCCATCTTATCTGAGGTCCCTCCTGGCACCCGACACAAAGTAGGATGACATAGGCAACAGGGCAACGCAACCATGGGGCGGTATTTAATGGAGTCAATGAGGGTCTCACCCACTGGCATGAGATCCACACTGCCTCCATGCAGGAAGGCCCACTAATTAAGTCAATCAGGCACTTCAATGTGTAGTGGCTGGCCTTCCCCAGGAATCCTCACAACCCTCCCACTCTCACACCGACAGCTGCCAGCCAATCAGAGGCTGGTAGCAATGCATTGTTCAGTAACACCAGCAGGCACGGCGGCAGCTACTAGTAATGCACCCACCCAAGACCCAGAATTACCAAGAGACCCATGCCACAGGTGAGTGATAGCAGGGTGGTGGTAATAGGGTGGGAGTCACCAAAGAAAGGGGGCTGGCCATCAGCAGGCACCCCCTTCCTGATGCCAGGTCCCTTGACTAGCCCTCTAACAGGCACTGACTGCCTTTGCATGGGGGACCAGCCCCCCCTACCCAGCCCCACTCCCCAGAAGCCCACAAGCAACCCCAGCAGGATTTGCTTTTCAAATTTCCCACATGGTGATTCCCCCAGCAGGGTGGGATGAAGTCCTTAAGTGGGCATTAAAGGCCTCAGTTGGCAGTGGGGTGGGTAGGCCATCCATGAGCCTTCCTGCCCCAGGCTTAATTGGGACAGATGCGAGAAGACAACGCAGTGCCCACCTGTCACCCTCTCACCCAACTAAATTCCTCCCCACCCCCGCCACAAAACTCACCTCAGGGGAGGACATTGAATTCCTCCTATGGTGGCACTAGAATGTGCCAATGTTCCAAACATTCCCTTAAACTCAAAAGTATTCTTAGGCTTGTACTAGTGCATTTATGATGCTATGGAGTGCTCTTAAACCGTACAATGTCCCAGGATAAGAAGCAAGCTGTCTGTGACCAAAACAGGAAACAACAGAAATTGACTTCACAACTACACTCAAACAACCTCCTTTCAGGTCCTTCGAAGAGAGAGAGAGAAGTATGTAAAAAATGGAATGTGTGTTATATTCTGCAACGCAACCCTACATGTGGAGCCTATAAGAATGGAATTATAACAAGCAAAGGTCTCCCAGGAAAGTGTGAAGGGCTCAGAGAGATTTAGCAAACTTGATGGTTTTTCATTGAAACAAAAGCAGATTATTTTATTTCTCACATACATATTGTCCACTTTGTCAGTTAGTCTGCACTTTCTGTTCAATAAGGAACATAAAATTGCTCTCTCTCTCGTGACCCAATTTCCTGTCTCTCTCCCCAGTTTGTTGTCCCTCTTTCTCAGTAAGGAAAATAATGATCTCATTGCGTTTTTCATTTTCACTCCACAAGACAGCATTTCTTTACCGCTCACTCCACATGGTTACCATAGAGGTTCAACCTTGCTGCAAATCTTTCTCATGTTCTAAAAGAAACCATGGTCGGACTCTTGTTGCAGCGGCAAGTGTCCCAACAGCAGGGCCGGAATTGAGTGGGGATTCCACTCAGAGGCGGTACGGCTCGCCAGGTGCAGTCACACAGCAGCCAGCCAATTAGTTCTGCACAGTCTAGGGGCCCAGCCAATCATCCAATGAGGCCGGGCAGCAAATCGCCGACCACACCGTTACCTCATGGCGGTCGAAGGGTTGCGTGCCATTTTTAAATGTCATGTGGATAGGCATTCACCTCTGCAAGCCAGCAACATTATTCTGCCTACCTAAGAGGAGAATTTTTAACTTGAACTGATGACACCCACTCTCCACCTGCTGCACTTGGATCTCAGGAGCTGCACCCTCCCCCAGTCACCCTCGACCCTCCCTCCAACACTCTAGCCCAGCCTTCTGTGACACTCGAGCCACCCATCATTACCATTGATCAACTGTCCATCAACCTAGAGCTGCCCCTGTTACCATCGAGCTGCACCCTCCACACCCCCCCCCACGCCCCCCCTCCACCCATCACCCTTGACCTAACTGTCACCCATGACCTTCCTTTCATCAACATTGACCTGTTCTTGGTTACCACCAACTCTTTCAGCCTGCCCAGATTGATTTGCCCTCAATCACCTTTGATCTCCCCTCTAACATGCTTGTACTGCCTTCTGTAGAGATTGATCTTCCCTCTGTCATCCAGCTTCGTCCTTGTGTCCCCCACGGTCCTTCTTAGGGCCACCACGACCCCATTTCCCTTCAACAAATAGCCATACCCCAACCTCCCTGGACAGGTGCCATTCAACTCTTCTATGGACAGCCATGCCTGCCCTTCTTCGGGTCACCATGGCCCGGCCTCACTCCCTCAAACAGCTATGCCCCAACCTCCCTGGAAAGCTGACACCCGAGTTCAATGTGACAGCTCAGCCTCCTCTCCTATGGTCCAACAAAGTTCCCCATACAGTAGCTTCTACTCACTATAAATCCGCCAGGTAGTCAGCCTTGCCTGCTGCACGCTACTTTTAACCAGTGAATCTGAAGACTTGTGTTTCTTGTTTGTTGCCGACTTAATTGCAAAGGTACAATTTAATCTGGTGACCGTAGGTTTTAATGAGTATGCGTGACATGCTAATGCATTAAAAACAGGTTCCCACACTTGCCATCAGGAACCACAAACCCTGCCACCAACTTCTTTCCCAACTTCCATCCTACCATCAGGAGGCTGACACTTGCCTCCACCATAATTAAGTGCCCCTGGCTGCTTTGTTTCCCACTCCTGCGAGCTTCACGATTCCATCTCATGTGTCAAACTGGAGAAAGTCCTTGTAAAAGGACAATAGAAACTTATTTTCTCTCGTTTCTCTGCTCGTGTCTTGATTGCTAAGGGAGTTACATGTATGCGCAAGACACCAGTTCTTTGGAATCTTCACTTATCATCATTCATCTAATGCAATGGCTATCTTCTGGAACTCACCATGCCCAACGTAAATGGAGGACAGCTGGTTAGTTTCCTCAGATTTAAACATCCCAGTTTTATAATTCCTTCTTCAGCTGAGGTTATGAGGGAATAAAAAGAATCAGTCACCATTCACTGGGGCCCCTACTGGAATCTAAAGGACTGGAACAGTCCATCATTCTGTCAGTTACTCTCTTCAAATCTATGTTGCTATATCATCTCGTCTAATTCCTGTAACATGGGGTCAACCAGATTTTAAAGGGATAAAATCCTGACTTGGAAATATATCACTGTTCCTTCACTGTCGCTGGGGCAAAATCATGGAACTTCCTCCCTAACAGCACTGTGGGTGTTCCTGCACCAGATGGACTGCAGTGGTTTAAGAAGGCAGCTCACCACCACCTTCTCAAGGGCAGTTAGGGCTGAGCAATAAATGCAGGCCTTGGCAGCAATGCGCACATCCCATGAAAGAATTAAAAGAACTACGATACAGTGTTCTATAAACCCAGTCTTCAGCAGGTGGCTGTGAAGAAGCTAAACTCTTCCCTGACTGCAGGTGCACAAGCAAAACATGTTTACTCAGTCCCAAACCAGTGCCTGTAGCACAAAACCCACCGCCTTTTAAATTTGCTCTCTGGGGACGAGGATGATGCTGACAAAGCCATAATGTCCATCTTTAATTGCTTTGTCTTCTCCTTGAAATGCTGTAGTCCTTGTGGTGACGGTACTCCCATCATGATGGTAGTTAGGAATTCCATGTTATTGACCCAGTGACAATGGAGGAATGGCAATATATGTCCATGCCAGGATGGGGTGTAACTTGGTGGGGAGCTTGCAGGAGTTGTTGTTCCCACTCACCCGCTGCTTTCAGGGTCCTTCTCCGTGGTTAAGGTAGCAGGGGAAGACAGCTGCTGTTGAATTTTGCACTAAATTGGCAATCTCACTGTGAGAGGTCACTGGATGGCTTGTGTAGGAAATGAAAGAAGGGAGAGAGAAATTGGAGAGAAAAATGTCAAAATGGAAGACGTGTGACAGAATTGAACTTGACTGTGATGCCCCCATGGTTGAGTAGTTCACTGAAATCCAACCTCCCGGGGTCTACTTCTGATAAATGAGCAACATATCAGATGGATTGCTGGAGCACGACAAGTATTGGACAGCACATTCAGGAGAGGGAGGGGTGAAAATGTAGGGGGGGAGAACTTAATAGAAAATCTTCAAAAATAAAAAGGGAAGATTGCATTCCCTCGTCTGGGCAGTGTAACTTCCTGTAGTGTACATAGCATGATCTAGTGTTAACATGTTTTGCATTGCATTTAATCATAAAGCTTTATGCTCTTCTGTGAAATTATCTGAATAAATATGACTGAAAATAAATTGGCACAAAATTTCTTTGAAAGATTCAGCTGGGGCCACAGCCAGGACCAGGAGTGGGGCCAGGGTCAGAGCAGGCTGGTACAGGAGGAAATGAGTCTTCATGGTGAAAGATTGCCAAGCCCAATGTGTGTGCTGATAATCTTATGTTCTCTTGAACTCTGGCACTGACCCAGTCTCCCTCTAATCAGCCTCCTTGGTTTGACCAGTTCCCATGACGCTGCTGAAATCCACCCCCAATCCTTTAAACTCCAGTTACCAGGCCATACTGAAACCATTTTCTGTCTCCTGGGCCTGATCAGTCCCTACACCACACTCACTTGCGATGAATGCAGCTGTGGAGAATGTCATGGGATCAGACAGGATCCCAACACTCAGAGTAGAGTGAGAAACAAAGGAATGATCACAAATTGGGTGGGTGGAGGGGGGGAAAGGAAGAAATTATTGCATGACATTCCATACACATCACAAAGTTGTATTTAAGTGGAGACATTGACTGACGGTGACTGGATGAATCAGATTCTGTTTTCGTTGTTAAGGATGCCAATATTTTTACCAGTGTTTTCTGGATCACATTCTGAAATATCATTTGCACATACCACGGTGAAATCCAGTGAACAATATAGAATGCTACTACTATTATCTATAAATAGGCCCAATATTTAAACTTTCACAAGATTCTGCGATTTCCTTAAGCCAACTTTTTCCAATTCTAATGTTGCGATCTGTCCATTTTGTCAGAATAGCGGGAAACCCTTTTCCTTAACATAAATCATACCGAGTAGTCAGTTTGACAGGGGCACTGCCTTTGCCACAGGACTGATTAAGAAATCTTGTTCTTATTTGGGGAATGAGAAGAATCACCTTTTTGCCATGGTGATACCACTCGTAAACATGTCAAACATATTTTGAATCACAATGTTAAAAGAATGTTCAGGAACAAGAAAAAACTTTGCCTGACAAATATGCCCCCTTCTGACTCAGCTTAAGATCCACAGACCTACCTTCACGCCATGTCCCCCCAATCTATTCTCTCTCCAAAAACACATATAATTGTCTTCTCATAAAAGCAAAAAACTGCAGATGCTGGAAATCCAAAACAAAAATAAAAATACCTGGAAAAACTCAGCAAGTCTGACAACATCTGCAGAGAGGAGCACAGCTAACGTTTCAAGTCCGTATGACTCTTCAACAGAACTAAGGAAAAATAGAAAAGAGGTGAAATATAAGCTGGTTTGGGTGGGACAGGTAGAGCTGGATAGAGGACCAGCGATAGGTGGAGATAGCCAAAAGATGTCATAGACAAATGGTGGTGATAATATCTAAGGAATGTGCTAATCGGTGACATTAGGGGTAGAAGGCAGGACGAGCAAGGTACAGATAGCCCTAGTGGGGGTGGGGTGGGAGAAAGGGATTGAAATAGGCTAAAAGGTGGAGATAAAACAATGGATGGAAATACATTGAAAAATAATGGAAATAGGTGGGAAAAGAAAAATCTATATAAATTATTGGATAAAAGGGGGATCGGAAAGGGAGTGGGTATGGAGGAGAGAGTTCATAATCTAATATCGTTGAACTCAATATTCAGTCCGGAAGGCTGTAAAGTGTAAAGTGCCTAGTTGGAAGATGAGCTGCTGTTCCTCCAGTTTGTGTTGAGCTTCACTGGAACAATGCAACAGGCCAAGGACGGAGATGTGGGCATGAGAGCAGGGTGGAGTGTTGAAATGGCAAGCGACAGGGAGGTCTGGGCCATGTTTGCGGACAGACCGAAGGTGTACTGCAAAGTGGTCACCCAGTCTGCGTTTGGTCTCTCCAATGTAGAGGAAACCGCATTGGGAGCAGCAAATGCAGTAGACTAAATTGAGGGAAGTGCAAGTGAAATGCTGCTTCACTTGAAAGGAGTGTTTGGGCCCTTGGACGGTGAGGAGAGGTGAAGTAAAGGGGCAGGTGTTGCACCTTCTGCGGTTGCATGGGAAGGTGCCATGAGAGGGGGTTGAGGTGATGGAGGAGTGGACCAGGGTATCCCGGAGGGAACGATCCCTGTGGAATGCCACTGGAGGGGTGAAGGGAAGATGTGTTTGGTGGTGGCTTCATGCTGGAGTTGGCAGAAATGGCGGAGGATGATCCTTTGAATGGGGAGGCTGGTGGGGTGATAAGTGAGTACAAGGGGGACCCTATCATGGTTCTGGGAGGGAGAGGAAGGTATGAGGGCGGATGTGCGGGTGATGGGCCGGACACGGTTGAGGGCCCTATCAACTACCGTGGGTGGAAAACTTCGGTTAAAGAAGAAGGAAGACATGTCAGAGTAACTGTTTTTGAAAGTGGCATCATCAGAACAGATGCGACGGAGGCAAAGGAACTGAGAGAATGGGATGGAGTCCTTACAGGAAGCCGGGTGTGTGGAGCTGTAGTCGAGGTAGCTGTGGGAGTCGGTAGGCTTGTAATGAATATTGGTGGAGAGTCTATCACTAGAAATTGAGACAGAGAGGTCAAGGAAGGGAAGGGAAGTGTCAGAGATGGGCCATGTGAAAATGATAGAGGGGTGGAAATTGGAAGCAAAATTAATAAATTTTTCTGGGTCCAGACAAGAGCATGAAGCAGCACCGAAGTAATCGTCGATATACCAGAGAAAGAGTTGTGGGAGGGGGCCGGAGACAGGCATAACTGGGGCCCATGCGGGTACCCATAGCCACACCATTTATTTGGAGGAAGTGAGAGGAGTTTAAGGAGAAATTGTTCAGTGATTGTCTTTTCAACCTACTTCAATAATAGCTTATTCCACATATTTATTCCACGTGTCTGTTACAAAATGGGTTAAGGAATGAAGTTCACCTATGATTTATACCTAATCCACTCAGTATTCAATAAGTCCTTGTGGCATTAGCTTAGTCAACACAAATTAACAGCATTTCACAACCAAGTGCCATTCTGTGGATAAAACAGGTGAGATTCAAGATAGCTTTTACCTGTAAGAAACAGTTTATTTATAGCTTCCACTTAACAAAACCTCGGCCATAAGATAGAAAGACTTGTATTTATATAGTGCCTTTCACAACCTGAGGAGATGCCAAAGCGCTTTACAGCCTATGAAGTACTTCTGAAGTTTGCCCTGCGAGCTCCCACAAAAGAGTGAAAGGATTAATAGCCAGATCATGTTTTTTTTGATGGTATTGGTTGAGAGATAATAAACTAACAGGATATTAGGAAGAATTCTACTTCCTCTTTTTCAAAGTACTACTGTGGGATCTTTTAAATCCACCTGAGTGGGTAGGTCGGGTCACTGTTTAATGTTTCATCCAAAAGTCTCCTTCAAGACTGTGCTTAAGTATCAGGCTGGATAAGACGCTCAAGTCTCTGGAGTGGGTACCCAGACAATTGCTACACTATGCAATTCAGAAAATACATCTGAATGGCTAGTCAGTGAAAGGTTATGAAATCTTTCTGGTGCATTTCTTGTGTCTATAATAGAATCTCAATCAGCCTATTTTAATCAAATTCACATGAGTATTTTTTTTTCAATAAATTGTCCAATTTCCTCCTCTCTGAAGTCTTGGCGGCTCTTGCTGGGTTATTAGTTCCATGGGCGTCAGCCAAGACCGTGAACATTAGCAGGATATTCAAGCACAACAACAACTTGGATTTATGTAGCGCCTTTAATGTTGTAAAACATCCTAAGATGCTTCATGAAAATGTTGTCAAACAGAATTGGACACATGGAGATATTAGCTTAATTAATAGACATGGGTTTTTAGGTGCGCTTTAAAGGGGGAGAGAGAGGTAGAGAGGCAGAGAGCTTAAGGGAGCAAATACCACAGCCTCCAGGCAGTTGAAGCTGTCAATGGTCGAGTGATTAAAATCAGAAAAGTGCAAAAGGCCAGAATTGGAGGAGTGAAGAGACCCCGGAGGGTTTTATAGTTGAAGGAGGTTCAAAGATAAGGAGAGGAAGTCATGAAGTGATTTGTAAACAAGGTTGACAATTTTAAAATTGAGTAATTGTCAGACCAGGAACCAATGTAGGTCAGTGGGTACAGGGTGATGGGTGAATGGGACTTGGTACAAGTTAGGATATGGGCAGAAGGGTTTTGAATGAATTCAAGCTGATGGAGGGTGGAAGATGGGAGGCTGGCAAGGAGTGGATTAGAATAGTCAAGTCTGAAGTTAACAAAGGAATGGATGAGGATTACATGAGCAGATGAGATAAAGCACATCTCACAGGGTTCCATTTCATCCCTGTCCAGTCAGATAGGCTTAACTCACACTTCTGCGGGGAGCTCTGCAGTTTGGACTAGGGAAACATCTAAATCTCATGTTTACTGAACAAACTGGAGGTAGGAGGGCATAAGATTGAAAAAAGCATGTGTTTTAAATTGTGATGTTGAATTAAAGAGCAATTTTCTCCCTCTGGAAAATTTTTAGAGCACGTTGTGTTCTACCTATGAACTCAATTTTTGGGAATTCATTGGTGGCTTCCAGGAAGTCCCATACTGAGGCAAATCATTTAATTATTTTTTTCCCCTGAAGTCACCAATTCATATTGTGTTTTGCAGTAAATGCATAGTCAACCTGGTATCATCTCAAACAAGTGGCCATTTTTAGGGTTGTTAGAACGCAAAATACTTTAGTTAAAACAGCTACCGAAGTAGGCTATAACATCATTTATAAAGGGAATTGGATAAGTACATGAAAAGATTTGAATAAAACAATATGTGGAAAATGGATTAGGTCCAATTCAAGAGCTAGTGCCAACACTGGTATGATGGGCCTAATGGCCTACTTTAGGCTCCCATTTCTATTATTCTACAGTCAATTCCTAATTCACTCAACTGTAATTATGTGGCAGTTAGAATAGAAGGATTTACAGTCTTTCCTTCAATGGCAGTAAGCATTGTACCAATGTTTCAATTTCAACAAGCTGTTAAATCTAGACTGGAGAAGGTTGTTTGCAGAATAGAATTTGTAAACTCACATATCTTGGAAATTTCTCAAAGTTACTTGATATGATGAGTTATTTCTGATGTACAGTGACTATTATTAATGCAGCAACTATGTTGTACATAAACAACGAATTGAATGCCCTGCAGCTAATCTGTTTGTGGGTGAGCCCCACAGCACTTGAATCAAAATGTTGTGTAGAACTGTTATTGTCCAGAATCAATAAGTAATTCCGATTGTTCAAAACTAGGAAAGGGGAAAAAGAATTTTCTGATCTGGAATCTCACATGTTGATTTTTTATTCTGGTCCTCAGGAAAATGAAAGAGAAAACAAATCTGATTGCAAATGATTAAATAAATAATTGGATATGTGCCAACCTTAAGTGATTATTTATTTAGACAAAAGCAAAATACTGAATTGCATAATTGATACATTGGAGCTCACTCAACACAGCAAGGGAATGGTTCCAGATACTTAACCAGCATATTGAACCATTCGTGGAATACCCAGACATTATACCCCCACCCACCATGGAAGCCCCAAACTATGTGACTCACCCTCCTCACCTGCCTTATCCTGTAATTGTACTGTTCCTATAGACTCTGCCTGTTCCAATTCATCTCTCACCATGTTCTGTGCTGCCCCAATACCCACACACATATCCCGCACTTTTTTATGACACCCACATATGTATCCCTTTCCCCCATCCTGCATGTTTCTCCTTTATTTTCCATATTTCTCCTAATATCCTCTGCCGTGCACACCACCCCCTTCCCCATGGCAGACACACTCACAGCTGATATTATTTGCTTAGTTACAAGGAGTGAACACTTGTGTACCTAAAAACTTCATAATCTAAAGCTATGATGCGCTATTGAACATACCAATAATTCTTCAACTGTTCAGGTTGAGAAGGGGATAGTCAACGCAAGCCCACCAGCCAACTGAGAAATTTTACAGAAAAGTCAACACAGTGAGGGGGAAAGGGATAGTGTAAGAAAGAATGGATCGTAGCCCCTCTTGAAGCAGTCCATTTTCTGGCCAGTTCCTAACAGGCTGGTTGCCATGGTAACAGGTTGGATATGGAATCCAACGAGATCTTGCATTCATATAGTGCCTTTAACATTGAATTCTTCACAGAGATGCAATGGAGAAAACAAATAGATGCTGAATGAATGAAGGAGGAATGAGAAAATCTGGGTCACTATGTTGGGTTTTAAGGAAGAGTGGAGGGTTTAGAGAGGGAAGCCCAGAGCATGAGACACAGCTTCTATTCATCGTATATGTATCACCCAAAGGCCTGATGTTTCTCCAATTGATTCATCCTGGTTTCTTTCTGTCAGCATTCCAGTTAGGATCTGGGGATTCATATTAATTTGAGGTACGTGTCACACTCCTCAACAACACTCACTTGCACTAATAAACAAACTCATCAGATGTGACAGAGTAGCAAGCATGCTGACAGAAGCCTCATCAATTCAACTTCTAAAAAAAGATCTGAGGGCTCCCCGAGTAGATTAGTAGGTAAAGACACCATGTGCTGAGTAACTGAGACATGCAGAAAAGAAGGTCCCAGATTTGATTCTTTGGCCCGTGCCAAGATAGTCACTTTTAGCTCAGGCAACAGTTATAATTATAATTGACTTCAATGCCCAAGGGCTAGACATGGGTGGGAGGAGGGAATCAAAACTCAGCTAGGCTTTCCTTCCTGATTGAAGAATTCAAGGATATGAAGGGCTTTGATAGAATACATAGTGAGGGGGTCAGTACCCAAAGAACATGGATTTAAAATAACTGCTGAAGTAACCAGGAAAGAGATGAGGAGATTTTTTTTATGCAGCGAGCTGTTATGATCTGGAATATGCTGCCTGAAAGGGTGATGGGAGGAGATTAAATACTAACTTTCAAAAGGGAATTGGATAGTTACTTGAACAGGAATCACTGGCAAGGCTATCAGGAAAGAACAGGGGAGGGGAACTAATTGGATAGCTCGTTCAAAGAGTCGGTACAGGCAGGATAGGCTGTATGGCCTCCTGTGCTGTGAAATTCTATTTTTCTATGATTACTATTCAGTAATATCTGGTGAGAAAAGAATGTGTGGACAATGACTGAGGACAAGATTAGATTTAATTGTGATGCATCCTCTGATTTAATAGGTTGCCAACACTCACTGTGTAGTTCTGCAGGCAAAGAACAAACACCTGGCTGAGATACTATTGGGCAGCCAGTGGTCACAGTACTGCGCCCCAAGAAAAATCAGCACTTTTAGCAGATCAGGATACAGAACTACAAAAACGAAGATTCTCTTGCTGCTAACTGCAAGGTGTCAAAACTGTCACACCTGCACCTAGATTCAAACTCACTAGTTTTCCCTGGAATTTGGCCACAGAAACATTTCACCAAAGTGATGCAGAGAAAAGAAGAAAATCATTCCAAATTAAATCAAAATCAAAAAGCCAAATTCTGGCAGAGTAAATGATAGGTGCATTCCCTTCACAGAACAGGATTTCAGCAAATCTATTGTCTCTTATGAACTAACAGACAACTTGGTGATACAAAAATAGCTGCACCAAGATACACATCGTAACGAAGGTCATTCTTCATTGCTCTTTCTTAGTTTTATTCTTGGACTTTCACTACTGCAGTGGATGCTGGGATAGCCCCACCTCCATCACACTTGTTGGCTTTTCTTCACTGTCCAGAGAAAGGAAGCAGGAGGATGACCCGGAACTACTGACACGCGCAAGTATGAGATGAAGATCCACTTAAAGGCGGAACATCTCCATGAGAGTGTTGGTGGGCCAGAGCGATCAATTCGATTAGAGATCTGTCTTCCATTTATGCTTCAGATGCAGGTGGAGCCTGGCTTTAATCATTGGCAATTATTAATCAACTTCCTTCCTGTCAAATAAATAAGCAGCTTGCTTCAAAATCATTTCATTATTGGGATATTAGTTTTGCTGAATTTACATTGAAAGAACAAGCTGTTTCGAGCTCCAGGACATGGAATGACTATTTGAAGATATGAGGCCCTTCCTCAACCTCAATGGATAAATGTCTGGCTGAATATGGGAACAAATATCTATTCTATTGACTCCTTGGTGCAACTCCAGGTGTTCACTTTACATTTTTCCAGTGCTCATCACATAAAGAGAAATCTGTCTTTACAGAGGGGATGCTAAGCAGGAAGGAGAGGGAAGAAACAGGAACCCAAGAGGGACATCAAAGAGGAGTCACATTTGGCCTTTCGTTCCTGTGCCAGAAAGATTGTCCACCCTGGGACTCTATCTCTGGAACAGCGCAGGGTCTTAATTAATACTGGACTTTAAGACTTAAGACAAATTAAAAGATCTTTTGGGCACAGGATTCAAAGTTAAAGAAAGATGATCTTTGGCTTAGAAGGTGATATATCCGTGAAATGGATAACCAATGAGGTTGGCTGTAAAGGAAAGAAAACCATAGCAGCTCTTAAGAGCAGACAGAAAGATTTCCAGTTAGTAAAGAGGATTCAGGACCATTAGTTCTACCGTCACAGTAAGGAACATGATGGGAGTTTTGGATAGGTTGGCAAGAGGACGAATGGTTTTCTCTTGTTCAAATAAAACTCTGTTAAGCTAAAAAACCTTACTGCCTGATCTGGAATTAATAAGTGAGGTTGTGTCCCAACAATCTGCAGTTGGAGCCCATTTAAGGTGATGCATGATTTATAATATATTTTCTGAGCGGCCCATTTGCACATTGTAGTATGGGGGTTAGTTCTAACTAGGCTGTGTTTGCTGCCAAAGCCACGCATGTGCAGTTCCAGTGTTTCACCACCATGTTTACTGTTTTACAGGGTCGCACCCTGAATCTATGTAAATAGAAACTAACATAAACTTTGACTGCACCTGGATGCATCCCCAGTTCTGAAGGGATAGGGACATCCCTCTGGATTTGTGGGAGAAAAATCATCAGGTGACACAGTGTACAGAAATCACTGGGAATTCTTACCATTTCAATCCCATCACAGATAGACAAAAGTTTCTAAACCTACAGTGGGCGAGGGGGCGGGGGCAAGTTGGGTGGTGGTGGGCATGGGGCTGCGGGGGGGACCTACAGTGTTTAACTCGGTGGGACTGATACATTTAGATGTTCTATTCATGGTTATTCCCTCCAGGTTGTTTGTGATTACACTGTAACTCCTTTTGAAAACATTTTTCCTTTTCAAACTTCAAATTGAATTTGATCATACTATGAACGCTCATATTTAAATGTTAGATTATGAACCAAGAGTGTGCCAATTACTCAATATTATGGCCCAGTTTGTACCAGAATTACATCCTGTGTGTAATCAAGACATTAACAGCTTTCTGACTAAGCAGAGTGACAAATGCGCGAACCAATGCACATGCGCAGATGGCTATTTTGCGTTGGCAGGAGACACAGTGTTCTAACTATGTAATTTGCTAATGAGACAGTGTACATCATCACAGGAAGTGATGCAATGGCACATGATCTTGCTCTCTCTTGTTGAATCTCATGGCAAGATGAAGCTACAGTAAGTTGTTTCTTCATAAAGTTAATGTTTTCCTTCCCTCAGCAGACACAAAATATTCTGTGTTAGCACAACGAGACCAGGGATACACAGCATTCTGTGTCATACCCTGTTGGCAGGTAGAGCATCTCACAATTAAAAAGAGGAGAGAAGGAAAATAAAATGACAGCAAGACAATATCAACAATTCATCTGCAATTAGAAAAAAAACTTTCCATCAACAAAGTAGAAAGCTATTCATTTGGGATTCTCAATGCTGTAACCCAGCAGTGAAATCTTTCAATCACCAGGCAAGCGTGTAACAAGGATTGTTTGGTAAGTTGTTCTGCAGTGCGCGCATCCACACACACGCACACACAAACAGAAATTACACTCCCAGGCTTTGAACTAAGATTGATTCTGCAAATTAGACTTCATGAGGATACAGCAAAGCCAAACAAATAAATGGGGCTTTTTCCTTCCACCCCCCTCGCTCGTTTATGTCCGCACCACAAGTTGCAAGGCAGCACAAATCTGATACAAAAACAGAATTACCTGGAAAAACTCAGCAGGTCTGGCAGCATCGGCGGAGAAGAAAAGAGTTGACGTTTCGAGTCCTCATGACCCTTCGACAGAACTAGGGTCATGAGGACTCGAAACGTCAACTCTTTTCTTCTCCGCCGATGCTGCCAGACCTGCTGAGTTTTTCCAGGTAATTCTGTTTTTGTTTTGGATTTCCAGCATCCGCAGTTTTTTTGTTCTTAGCACAAATCTGATAATGTGCTTCCTCGGGCAAACCACTGAGAAACTACCCGAAATAATTTACTTGTCAGTTTGCGGCCTCATTCCAGAATTTCGTCAGCAATGGCATAAGCGGAAAATGTGCAGACTGGGAAACGGATTAAAAACAGCCTACAAGTCGGTTTGCATTTCAAAGCCATAGAAACCCCTTATACACTTAGAAATGTAATTACCCTCCGCTTCCTACTGCTGTTAGCACAATTTCAACAATGACTTGGGAGCACGCAGACTACATCAGGGTGTCGAAACAATCTTGGCTGATAAGGGACAAGATTGCAGACTGGGTCAGACAAGCGAACGGCCAACCCTCAATTCCACTTCATCCTGCTTGCGTCCTTATTGAGGTTCCCTTATTTTTAGAAAAACAGGGTGGGAACATGGATACACGACAGGGAATCCCCAGGCCGACCAACTGACAAGGTCAATCAATGGTCACATCACTCCAAGAAAGGTTGCTGAGATACTCAGGGAATCTTGGCAGTCATTTTTCTTCACTGGGCCTGAGGCAGCAGAAATGTAGCTAATTAAAACAGTGATAGATTGAACCCTGGAGTTTTACAGTTGGACTACAACAGGAACAGAGGGATGGAAAATGCTCTCCAGACAGCTGTATCCATAGGAAAGTTTATTTGCTGGTTAAAGCAAAAGTGGATTGAAAGCATTTGGAAAGTTATGAGATAAAACCAAGCCACCATGACCATAATGAATCCCCTGGAACTATTTCCATGGTACCTCTGCATAATTTTGCATGTATTGAGTCCATTTGTAAAGTTAGGTAATGGGCTCCCCATCAATGGGATGAAATTCAGTGGTAGCACGAGTGCAAAATAGGCAGTAGCAGAGCAGCCACCCATTGTACACCTCAACTGATTCAATGACAAGGAAAATCGTGCAGGATGTACAATGGATGACTGACGTACTACCAACCATTGTGTGGTCCCTTTCTAGTTGAGTTTCATTCCCACCCCAGTGAGATCAACCAGTGAGTGGCTGAGTCATACGGGAGGTCTCAGGCTTCCTACAGTCAGCCTTATCTCAGGTGGTAGAATTCTCACCTCAAAGTCGGAGCTTCTGTGTTCAAGCCCCACTCTAGAGACTTCAACCCATAATCTAGACTGTAACTCAGAAGGATGCTCCATCTGTCTTCTCAAGTGGATGCAAAAGCTCCATGGAATTACTCTAAGAAGAACTGGAGAGTTGTCCCCGACATCCTGACATTTAAACTCTCAAGCAAACTTACTGGAACAAATTATTTGGTCAATATCACATTGCCCTTTGTGAGAGCTTGCTGTATGCAAGTTGCAATGTTTCCAACATTACAACAGTGGCTACACATCAACAAGTATTTCACTGGCTGTAAAGCACTTTGGGATGACCCAAGGTCTTGATAGTCTTTCTTTCTTTTCCCTTCCTAGTATGTGCTGAATTACTGATTGTAGCTGGGGTGGGATTAAGTGTCAAATGGTCTAAGATGTTTTGAATTAGGGAGTGGAAAATTAGCAAGGACTCCCAACCCTGAACCATCCACCCTCGGCCCTGGAAAGTTATGTGGATGTCAGGTGAGGGCAGGACCTGGCCACTCCCCACAACTGGACAGGAAAACAGAGGAATTCGTGACCATCAAAATATGTCCCAGCTAGAAGCAGGTATTTCCACTAAAGGAGAAGGGAGAATAGACAAAGCTATTGCCAGTACTACAGAGCAGGATAGGTGCTTCCCTGGGCCATGTGAGGCCTTGGAGGCATTCCTTCCCCTCTCCCCTCACCCCCACAACATGATCAAGGGTCTCTCCAGATGGGAATCCAATACTCCTTTGGAACAAGCAACCTTGTGCAAAGGTTCACTTATTTCTGGAGAGGAGGAAGTAATGTAATTCAAACATCTTGAAGAAAAGTGGAAGCAGACTCAAAGCTTTGACACAGGCCGCACAGTGATCCAGCAGTGTGTGCCCCGCTGTTAATAGAAGCTTGTTATGCTGCATCAAGTGGCATGCATTACCAAGGGTCAGGACTGTATTTCTAAAATTCAGCCTCACAACTTCCAAAAGCATGAGTTGATTGCTGCGGTTTTCACCAGGGCTGATTTCTTAACTCTTAACAGCCCCAGTGAATTGCCCCTCTCTTCATCTCACCCCATCTGCACTCCAAACTGCTGGGCACCATGTAGCAGTCCCCAGATTAGCAAAGTTCCAGCACTCATGACGGCTTGTTAGCTCATTCTTGGTGGTGAAGCCACAATAAAGTGGGTATGGACACTACAGGCTACATGCTGATGCAACTGCTGCTATTTCTTACAAATGCACTTGAAGCTAAACACATACTTCTCCTCAAACAGTGTCAGATGAAAAGTCACTGAGCACAAATGGCCGGGCTTATAGCACAAGGGCCTCACATCAGTCATGGAACCATGACGACACACATGCCTGCCAGCTCCCTTAGGGAGACTACTTTTCTCCTCTTGTGTCCCAGTTCCCTTAGGTCATGCCAGGTGTGTTGGAGGCAAATTTAAAATTTCTAGCATTCCTCTAAAATGTTACTTCCAACCCTCTTCCACTCATTGGTACAGACAAGGTCCGACGTGCTTCTCTGCAATAATTTTAATTTCCATATTCAAATGGTATATTCTGGTTATTTTAAGACACTTTTCTGACTTCACAGTTAATGAGATGTTGAATCTCAAAGAGTTACAGCAAAGATAAATTACATTTGGGATCTCCAAATTCAACAAGCAAGCCAGACAATCATTTTTTAAAAAGCTGTTTCGATAGTAAGTTCGCACCCACTGCACCCGAACCATGCCATTTCACAAAGATGCTCTTACCCTCTCTTGCAGAGACCATCTTCATTACAAGCTCTCCTCCAGGTTCACCAAGGCAATCTTCTATTCCAGTGCTTCTACATACTCTGTCCATATGCACCCCAGTTCACACAGACACATCTCCCTCCCATATCTATACGTGGTTCACAAGGGTTCTCTCACCCTCCTCGAGTTCTCATTGGTAACTCTTTCCCTGCCCGACATTCCCTTGGGAATAACAGAAACTGTCCTTCCTCGTATCCTGCCCATCCCAGTTCACAGAGGCATTCCCCCACCTTCTCATAGATTGCTCCCTGTCCATGATGTTTTCAGCATTGTCAATCACTGCTTCAGTTTTCAACTGCTGGTGCTGCTTTGCTCCAGGAGCTGACTCTGTGCATGTTATTCTATAGGTGGGATTCCCAATCTAGGGGGAAAAAATTCTGCTGCGCCATCTGGAACTCCTACTCATAGCAGTGACACATTAGGAGCTGAAACCAGGACCATCAGGGAAAGAAATACCGGGGGCAGAAAAACAGTCAGCCAGACCTTTAGGGACAACACAAGCTTGCGCGGCAGCTGATTTTCCACCCCAAGGCTGGGACCAGACCCCAGCAGCCAGGAGTGATTTTGGGTTTGGGTGGGCAGGGTTGGCCCAGCCGATCTCAACAGAAAATTTACTTGAGGGGTCGGGGGGAAGTATTCCTGCTCCTCCTGGCCCACAGGCAGTGCTCCAAAAACCACTTCCTTGTAGGATCTAGCTGCTCCCCCTCACCCACCATTTTTGTTGGCGGGTTTCTTGAGCCCATGCAAACCATGCCAGCCTATTAAATTCAAAAGACGGCCAAATCCTGAGGAATGGAGCCTCATTTACATATTATAATGGTGGACCTGTATCTTGAGAGCCGAGTGCTGGGGCGGCTGAAACCCACTGTGGCTGAACTGGAAGTTCAGAGTGCTTTGGAATCGTGTTTGGCATATTTGCCGTGGCAGTGACATAGTACCATTATCACTGGACTAGTATTCCAGAGACCCAGGGTAATTCTCTGGGGATCCAGGTTTGAATCCCACCACAGCAGATGGTGAAATTTGAATCCAATAAAAATCTGGAATTAAAAGTCTGATGATGACCACAAAACTATTGCCAACTGTCGTAAAAATCCATCTCGTTCACTGGTGTCCTTTAGGGAAGGAAATCTATTGTCCTTACCTGGTCTGGCCTACATGTGACTTCAGAACCACAGCAATGTGGTTGACTCTAAAAATGCCCTCTGAACAAGGGCAATTAGGGATGGGCAATAAATGCAGGCCTAGCCAGTGATGCCCACATCCCATGGGCAAATAAAAAAAACTCTCCCCTTGACCAATGTTGCCTCTAATTTTTCTTTGTTTTGCACAGCCTGTTTATTGCAGTCACTTTAGGATTGCTCCATGACCATGTACACGTGCATTTGAAGTAAATGTTACATGTTGTTCGGCCTGTTTGTTCCACTGGGGGGGTACTTTCCGGATTGCTGTGCAGCTGTACAGCTTAGCGGGAACATTGTCTCTGGCCTACGTTGGTCTGTTGTTGGGAGGGATGTTATAATTCCACCCAAACAGCGCACATTTTAGAGAATAGGCTATACACTTGCTGATGGTCTTGTCACACTGCTGTCTCGCAGGCAGAGCACTTAAAAGAAAACAGCCAGTGGTCTAGAAATGAAGGTTCCTTAATTTGGCTGTATGTCTTCTCCGCTAGCATTCCTTCAAATGTCTCGCTGCCTAATCTCCTCTTTTTCAGCTCTCTTATTGTAGGCTTCTTCGATCCTTCTCTTCCCCACAATAGCTAGGTGGATACTTTGAGTATGACTTACTCCCTCCATCTATACAGCACCAAAAGATTTATCCCCCACCTTGTGTAGTATAGTCTCACTTTTGATGTTGAGCGGAGACCTGTCAGTCTGGGCATCATCTGGTGCCAGGGAACCCCTTTGAGATTACAAATGCATCAAGGAGCAAATCCACAGAAACACCCTCAATTCAACACCCCGGATCAGCCTGAATAGTGAACATGAGCCTTCCAATTCCAGAAATGGCAGTCGTTGCTCAGCGATCTACCTGGACTAATGATTTGTGCCCTGGAGTTGCTTTAGTTTGATAAGCTCAAATGTTTTCGTGCAGAAGATCAAGGATTTTTACATCATTTTTGTACTGGGAGAGGGGTCAATATTTATGTTGAAAATAATCCCGCACTCCCCACTCTTCACCATTAATAAGAATTCTTTGGCAGAACCTTATAAAATTGGCAAAGCCTTATAAAATAAGCCCATATTACATGTTCACATAAAACTAACATCAAGACAAATTGGTAATTTGACACTGGATTTCTCATTGCAACAAATTTCAACGCACTATCTACTTTAGACAGCATGTGACACAGGCCTTGGCTTTAGCTCAGGATGTGACTTGGGTGTGCTGAGCACAGGAAGAGTGTATGTCAATCACTGCATGAGGCCTAAGCCATTTTAAGCCCTGGGTCTTATGCTGAAAGTCTGACTCATGCCCGAGCCTGGCAGGAACATAAAGGAGGCAGTGTGTAAGAGAATCGGGACCAGGGGTGGGGGTCCTGAGGGGATTGCAGGCAGGGAGAGGGGAAGACAGGATCATGAAAAGCCCAAGGTTTCCTTGTGGAGGCCGCAGGAGTACACCTGCTGGTTGCACTGCCAGTTGCTGCTGCAATTTGGAGATAAGATTGCAGCGATGATTAAATATTAACGAGACCTTGCCTGTCTGCTGTGGGAGGCCTGTATGCTGATGAAAACTCGTGAAGTAAAAGGGGGCAATGGCGAATGCATTAGGAAAACAGTGTTAAGAGACAGCTGCATTCCCCCCGCTGACCCCGCCCCCACCACCACCTCCGTGCCCCTGCCACCACCCTCACCAGTAGGCAGGGATAAAGCTGAGCCTGCATGTTGACAAATAGGAAACCTGCCCCTACCACCCTTGTTCAATTCAGAAACTGATTTTCTTAAGCATCAACACATTCAAAACACTTGGAGACTATTTAAAAGAAAAAATTACAACAACTTGGCTACAAGATTAGAAAGCTTCTCAACAAACCACTCTGTCTTGATCATTAAAGAGTGAATAAATCCTGTTGGCTAAGCTTTCTTTTCAAAATCATTGTCTTGAATTTGTGTCAATCTCTGCTGAGTCAATAATTGTGAAACACCTCAGCAAATGACCCCCTGGAGGTACCAACCTTAATGCAGCCTCCCGAGAAAAGAAATAGTAATAGGAGCTCTGACTTGGACCATGGCTGCACAATCGAATGGTTTGTGGGCAACCTTTTAATAAATAAACAAGCCAAGTCCCGAATTTTTGCAAGTAAAATAACTGCTCCCATCTCCTGCACCATGAAAACACTGAGAAAGGAAGTAGATGTCAGAATGCAAACCAAATGCTGCCCTGTCAACAAACCCTTAACTATTCCAGGATTCCAAGCAATCACTGAACTCACATTTTAGGTGATTAATCAAATGAAGGCCTAGAGGTCTGGTTAGAGTAAATTATCCAGTAAAAGGGTAATGATATCCAGGGATTCAATACCCAAGAGATGAGATTTCTAGGGCGGCCTATCAATTGAATTTATTCTGACACAATGATATAGATGGGGTTCAGCAATCTTTAATTTTTAACAGATCCAGATGGTAAAAGATGATTGGACTATCCAATCCTTTGGAGGTTTAGTTTTTTTTTGCTTAAAAACAGAAAGGTGGAATAAGGCTCGGAAAATGAGCAAAGTGATGCCTGAATTCAGATTAGAAGCAGATTGTTCCCGACAGCCGCACAGCTTTGCCTTCAAACACTGTGCTGACAAGCAAGCCTCAGAATGAAAGATGGAGTCTCAACTTGAGGCTTTTGTGGCCTCCTTTTGGGAGATGTTTTCTCAATCTATCAACTTAGTAAAATTCTTTTGAAGTTCCTTACTAAAGAATTTTCAAAAAACATACGCATGGTCGTAACAAATGACAAAGGGGCGGTGGGGGAAGAGGCTGTGGCAGATCAATAACCATCATAATTCATGAAATGAAGCTAATCACAATTTCATAAGGGTGTCATGCAAAGGCACATGACAAGAGGTGCTAGATTGTCTTGCTCCTTTGAGAACACCAGCCCTTCAAACTATGCCACTGACATGCTATAGAAATATTACCTGCATTTGATGCCATCGGATCTCCTGTCGGGTAATTATAACCACTAATTCTTTGGATTGTTATTATACTTTTCAAGATGAGGGATAAAATTTCTCCCCCCTCCCCACCCCATTTGTACATCCAGTCATACATATTCCGCTTGGGAAAGTACCCCATAAAATTGCTTAAATTATTCTTGATCTAATAGCACACAGAAGGGAAATGTGGTATGAGTATGTTAAATGCTTCTATGTGAAGTTCACTAATTGGAAGATATACCCCATATATCAACATCAAGCACTGCCAGGTTAGTTCCCTTTACCCAGCTTTCACTTTAAAACTGAGGGTAGCAATCCCAGCTGCACTAGCTCCATTTCCTAAACCACCAAGCCTCATGGGTTTTCTGAAAGTGACTGTCAATTCTTAGCAAGTTATGGGTGTATTTTTTTGTTGTGGGCTCACACTGAACGGGGGCTCAGGATCAGCAGCTTATTTCACTTCAAACTCTGGCTGGCAAATTTCATTACATCGTTCCATTGTACATTAGGTAGCTGAACAAGAGATGACTGTAACAGGGCAGCTGTTTCAAAAATAAACAAGGAAAGAGACAGAGGTAGTCACTGGGAATATTGGCAGAAATGACGGCCGAGGGCCGAATTTTCGCTCCTGAGATGGGAGCAAAGAGTTGGAAAAATTCTTGACTCCGCAAACCCAACTCAGGAGGAAGTGCCCTGGATGATCTGACTTTTGTTCTGGGGGTGGTGGGGAGGTGCTAACTGGAGTCGGGCCCACCACCCTTGCAAAGAGTTAAGAGCTAGCTACAGGGGCTGCTGGTTGCCAAGGTGAGGGCCAGTTAAAAGGCCTGTCTCAGTGTTCCAGACTTCATTCCAGTTACAATAAAGCTCAATAAAACCAAAAACAGCTGTTACCCCTCACACCCCTTCACCTCCCCCATACATTCCCCATGCCCCATCCACGTTAAATTATGCCACTTCATACTCCCCATTCAACACCACTCCCCCATGGTCCCTCATGCCCTCCATGCCAACCTATGCCCCTCTACACAACTTCCATGGCCAGTCATGCTCTCCATGCTACCTCATGCTCCCCAAACCCCATGATCCTTTATAGCCCCTATGCCAACTTTGTGCCAACTCATGCCAACCCATACCCACACCATACTTTTCCCTTACATCTTCAATGCCGATTCACCCAGTATTTACCATGGACAGATCTCAGGAGCCATGGTGAGATGCAATAAATTAAGGTACTAAGTGTATATTGTAGAGATCACTTTTTAAAAAAAAACTCATACATAGAAATCCATTCAATACATTTAAATTCCCTCAAGTACTTAATCCTTTATCAAAACAAATATTTGTATTCATAGCCCCACACCAAAGACAGCTAATGTCTTGAGAAGCACTTGGAGCTGTCAATCAAACTGTGATCTTACAGCACAGCAACCAACCCCCCCAACCCCCACTGTGCTGATGATAGGCTATGGGAGTAGTCAAGCAGCACTAACCCTATGATGATAACCCTCAGGCTTATGCCAAAAGGCAGCTTGTGAAATTGCAAGTCTAGTCACATCAAGCCTTTTTTTTTCCAAAAAATTAAAAGGCTGGGGGATTTAAATGACTTTACAGGTTGACCGTCCCACTGAGCTTATCCACTTTTTATGCCCATTCATGTCTTCTCTTAACAATCCTAAAGGGCACTTTACCTCTTAAAAAGGGCATCTGACCTCTCCTACAGGGATGTGTGGGCCTCTTTAAAATGGCACCATACCTCTCCAAATAACTCTGGCATCCTGAGGGTTACATTGACCAGAAACTTAACTGGACCATCCATATATAAACTGTCGCTACAAGAACTAGTCAGAGGCTGGGAATTATGTGGTGAGTAACTCTCCTTCTGCACCACCCCCTCTCACTCCTCCCCCATAGCCTATCCACCATCTACAAAACACAAGTCAGGAGTGTGATGGAATACTCTCCACTTGCCTGGATGGATGCTGCTCCTACAATGTTCAAGAAGCTCAACATCCTCCAGGACAATTCACCCTGCTTGATTGGCACCCATCCAACAATATTGAGCACCCTACCACCTCACCCCAATACCACCCCCACCCCCTCCACACCCCGCTATACTAATGCACAGTGGCAGCAAGGTGTACCACCTGCAAGATGCACTACAGCAAGAGTCCTTTGACAGCATGCTCTAAACTTGTGACCTCTACCTCCTAGAGCAACAAGGGCAGTAGGCACATGGAAATACCACTACCTAAATCATTTCCTCCAACTCAGAAACCATGTTTCCTCCAACTCACGCACCACCCTGACTTGGAACCATATTGCCATTCCTTCACTCTTTCTAATTCAAATTCCTCCCTAACAGCACTCTGGCTGTACCTACGCCACATGGACTGCAGCGGTTCAAGAAGGCAGCTCACCACCATCTTCTCAAGTGCAATTAAGGATGGGCAATAAATGCAGGCCTAGCCAATGATGCTCACATCTCATGAATTAATTTTAAAATATCCATTGTTCTGGTAAAAAAGGACAACGTGATCAGATAGACCAGTGTGCATTGTCACGGACCAGGAAAAACAAACTATTGAAAACTACTAACTAGCTTTTAAGATTGTTAGTTTCTTTCACACTTACACCCATTAATAGGATAAGTCAATTTTATGAAGCCGTGGTCCTAATGCTGAGTTTCAAGTGATGGGAATGTGTCAGGAATTTGCCAAGAGAGGTCTACGGGCCCTACATAAATTTCCATTCCTTAAAATTAGTTGAGGGGGAAATCGCATTGGGTATGCTGACTTCTGTTTCAGAATCTCCAATATGTACCCCAATTTTGAGAAGCCTTGAACCCAATGATAAAACTTATCCCTACAGTTTCAACCTGGATAATATAAACAGCATAGGAACTGAGAGATGACCAGATATTTGCAACTCGGTATCCTGTAACCAGGAGTAATGTTGAGATCACAAGGTGACCCTCTCCACCATGTTATATTAACACATGGCATAGTAAACAATGAGAGGATGGAAGAAAGTAAACTAACTCCTGATGTTAGGAAGTATGTGATGCACATATCTTTCTGGTTCAGTGAAGCACTCTCTATATCCTATGCCAGCAGTGAAATTGCCTGCAGTTCCCTCAGTTACACACCAAGGTGAAAGGGCTCCTACATCACTGCAAATATCCATCAGTACTACCTCTCTAAAACATTTTGCCACTAGTATCAGACATCAAAACAGTTATCTAGTGGTTTACAAATTTTGATGACGCGGACAGCCTTCTTGATTGACGAGCATTTATCAAAACCGATGGCAAGGTTGGGTGCAGCAGAATGCTTGAGTTTTGCTATTTGTTTCTAATTTTAAAAAATTAATTAGATAGATAGAAATTGATGTTCAATACTCCACATTAGAAGGCACAGAAACAATGGGAACAAACTGACTTTTGTTTATTTTGATGGGCTGTTTACGTTTTCAAAAATGCATGAGCAGTAGTCTTAAAAATGTAGAAGTAGTGGCCTGTAAAACCATTTCTGGCCCAAGAAGTCAGTCAAGCAATGTGTTGCTAGATCGCTACCAATGTCAGAATATATCCAATCACAGGGAATTGGGAGAGAACAGGTCAGGATGAGTGAACTTTCCCCTCTCCCTGTCAAAGAGCTTCCCAGTACTTCCCTCTCACTAGTCTCTGAGATCAATCAGAACAGATTGGATGTCAACTGAGAGGATAGCGAATGTTTCTGAAAGCATTTTTTCAATTTGTTTAAAGCCTAGAACATCAACAATGGGAGAAAATATTCACACCCACATTATGTCTTACTTTAAAAAAATTCAGAACAAAATAATTAAAAACAAAATTTATTGGGCAAACTTTGGGTTTACAGGGTAATAAAATGCCAGAATCTTTACAGATTGTTCAATCAGAAAATGGACTCGTTGGAAGTGTGTGAATTTTCCCCTTGAGTTATTATCTGCCCGCCCTTTTATTTTTTCACTCCAATCCCTGGATCAAACAGCAACTGCAGCCAAGTAGATGCATGGCTGGCCTGACAGGCTTCTTCCACCAGCTACCAGGAGGGTTGCAAGAGGGGCCAGGTAGTAACTCATGCTCTAGGTTTTATTTTTTGCTATGGAGTAACTTGGGCCTCTGCTTGGCATCTTGCGACCATACTAGAAGTGCAACCAAGTTAACAGTGGGGAAAAATTGCAAGCACAGAGTTATATGCTATTGTCCCAGCTTTCTGCTCTAAAAAGCAATTGAGCCATCAATGATAACAACATTTGTAAAGATTTTCTCTGTTCAGTGTTTCTTTTCAATTGCAACTTCCGTTTACAGAGCACCTTTAATGCCGAAAAACATCTCAAAGCACTTCACAGGAGCGTCATCAAAGAAATGGGCACCAATAAGCCAAAAGAGGATATATTAGGAGGAGTGATGATAAACTTGTTCTAGGAATACTGGACTTGCACACTAAATTTACCATGTTCCCACACATTTAACAGCGTTGGAAATAATCTTTCCCTTTCTGTCAGCATCAGTGATGAAATGGCCTTACCCCAACTTCTGCACCATCAAGAATCATAAACATTTGTGACTAATCACCTGACCTGACTGCAAAATCAGGAAAAACAAGGACACAGAGGGATGAGTAACAAATGCACATTTTTTAAATAAAAAAAAGCTTGGCCATTCTACAATATTAGCACATGAAAGAATTTGTAACAATGGAATTTGCATGAAACTGCTGATTAGGTAAATCATTTGACACTTCTGTGATAATTAAAGGTCCATTTTAAAGATAGTCATGGAAAACAGGAACCAAACAGCTGTTCTGGTGAAACCCACTACCCTGTCTAACCAGGTTTGACTCTGCCAAGAAGTAAAGCCATTGACAACATACCAGCCAATAAAAGTCCACTCCAATATAACAGTTGAAATCTACATTAGTATATAAATCAGTAAAACAAAATCGCAGCCCTTCTGAGGGCTTAAACACATACAATTTTCTTGCAGGGAAGCTGCAGTTACTCAACCCAAAAATATCTGAGCCAAATGATTGTCACTTGCCAAATAATAATCCTAAAATAGGCACTCATAATTATTCCAGTCTTGAGTTAAAAATACTTAAACTGGTAAAGAATAAAGGGAGAAAATAATAAATCTGTGAAACATAAGAAAAGTTTGTTTAGCCTAGCTCAGTAAATGCCATCATTTATTGAAACACATCTTAATTGTTCCCAAAATGCTCGCTCCCAAGCATGCAGCAGGGCATTGTTTGAGAGGACGGTAGATTTTGTATTTAACGCATCAATGCACCTTTACACACAGCGTAGCAAAATCTTGACAAAGTTCTGTTAAAAAAAATCCAAGTTACTATCCTGAACTTTTTGGAAACATTCTGATTGACACAATAGCTCAACGATTTCTTGATTGGCCAATGAGTCAAACCATTTGAATAAGCACAATTGGGGTGGGAACTGAGATGGCAGATCAATCAACTCTCACAAACAAGGCATTGATTGATCTGTTGAGCAAAAAACATTGTAGACATTTTATCTTTCACTGCACAGCCAATTGTACAAGTTAAGTATTGCTGAAAAAAGAGATGTCTAAACAGTTAACTGTCAGTCACCAACACTGGTATATTCTCTATGGCAACACCACTTGCCAACCAATCAACACTCTCTTCTCATACAGTATAAATTGATGTTTTCCTCTAATATTGGTATTCTTGTGAAGTGTCCTGATGAGTGCAAGGAAAAAAAAGCTTAAACATATATCTTTTCTTTAGCAATACTCAGGTTCTGTACTACTAAATGGCTATTTGTAAGTTAAATTAACTCAAAAGGACAATTTGCTTTAAAAGTTGGGTGTAGAACACAAATAAAATAATCTTTTGGTTACTCACAGTCGGGAGAGTTTTGGGGTACCCTGGAAGAGCAGCTCAGGAAGGACCTGAAGTTTATTCCTGTTGAGTCGCCTGATAAGAAAATGTAGAACAAAAGTGATCAAACACACAGGTGATATATGCAGACCTAGTGTAGGACCAGTACAATTCCTGGTCACTTCATATTCAAAACGCTGAACTTCCCAAACTGCTCCAATAATATGTTTATCTGACTGATTTGTAGCAACCCAGTGCTGCAGTGCATTCCATATTGTGATAAAGTCACAGCTCAACTGGTGGTGCATACAGTATATTACAGCAAAACCATATAAGCTTACAAGCTAATGCATTACCATCAATCCAAACAGGCTTACCTTACATTGTGTAACACCCTGAACTGCACAAGATGTAGTGTACTGTACACTGCAGTTTGTCCTTTATTTATGTGCAGTACAAACTTCACACACCATTAAGTGTACATACCCTGTCCTTAGTGATCAGTTATTTGGAATGGGGTGGCGAGTGTTCGGTATTGTTGGTTCAAGGAAAATCTTTGGCATCCATTTAACTAGTGAATGGGAAGCTCGAATTTTAACTCAGGGAATTTTTGGGGAGGGTAGGAATGTCCTGTGGAGAGTTCACGAGACCCAGCCATTTTATCCGGGTTTCATATAAATAGCGCTGAACAGTTTCATGCTTGCTAGGAATTACATCAATGTTGGTGAGAAATTAGGTTGAGAGCCGTACATTATCTGAGAGCCAAGGTACCAGTTCCCTGTTTGTTAACGTCGGGGAAAGTGGGAAAATTGTTACCCACAGATGTTGGTGCTAAGAGGGAAGAAGGGAGGTTGGGGAGGCCGAAGGATTCCTTGCGGTGCTCAAGGGAGATCTGCTTCCCTTTCTAGCCCACAAGGAATCCTCACTTTGTTTTGACACACTTGCTGTTTTGACACACTCAGTGCCTTCCACCAGATACTATAGCACATTGAGCGGGCAGCCCTCCAGCACTTGAATTTGCCTGTTTCAAAAAATACAGTGTGGAGACACTTCAAAAACTCAGTGCAACCCACTCACCACCATTTTAGGAAACAATCGTTGGGTTAAGATTGAAATTCACACTTTGGTTACACACCTCATCAAAAGGAAAGTGGCTAGACCAAAACACCATTCCCTCAGCACTACCTTGGAGTGCAGGGTTTTGGGTTTTGGGCCAGGATTCTGATGTCAGGGTCAAAGATGTGCCACCAGTGTACGTTGTGGGAGACAGTCACCCAATAGTGATTCTGCCTGAATTAGTGCCCAGATGGCAGGCTCATCATCCAATTAAGGATGGCAGGTGGGCTCTCAAAATTGGAGGGCCAATAGCAGGCCCTCTAGCAAGAAGGAGCTGTAGCTTACCATTGCAGGTAAAGGTGCAGGAGGGGACCTCCATCATTAGGTGCCATCTCAACAACTTCTAGTGGCCACAGCTGTTGGGAAATCCTTCCTCAGGGTGGCCTGAAGTAACAGCTGTGACCAGTGAGCATTTGGAACCGGGGTGGGTGTGGCCTTAATGTTTTGCTCGACTGTTTCCTCCCATCACATCACTCCTCTCCTTCCTACCCCAACACCTCTAGGAGGCTGTCTCCAGGCATCTGCCATGCACCAACGTGGTGGATGGACTTGCAGGCCAAGTGGAAAATTCCAGTCAGCCTCTGATAATTGGCCCATAACTTACCTCAATACACTCATCCCGATTTGGCCTCCAGGAAAGTGGCTCAGAGGTGGAATGGGGCCGGCAAACTGGCACACCGACTGGTGGTGCGCAATTGTGTGCCCGCGCACATCTGTTTCCACCCCCATTGGCCTGGGAAAATCCTGCTCAGATTGTCAGCCTAGAAGGCTTCACTGTGCAAGGCTTGAAACCACAACCTTCTATTGTGATGAGACTAATACCTGCCGAGCCTTGCTAACAGATGTTGAACTCCCACAAGGTCACAGTTTAGTATATTCTGCATCATAAAATACACTAACCATACATGTTCACACTATAGCTGGATTAACATCAGTAGGGATACAATCAGCAGCATAGGGTGCTGACAGGAAGGTGTTACCGAGCCTGATGGTGTGAGGCAGCTGGATTATCAGGGGCAGAAACTGACCCACACAGCACTTTTGATTCTATCTCTACTGATGTTAATCTATTAGCTCCTGCACATTGTCAAGCCAAGTAAAGGCCCAAAACCCTACTCAATGATGTCAATGTTATTTAACTGGCAAAAAGTATTCAACAAGTTGACAGAAAAGCTCACAGTTGCAATAATCATTCTTTTCAACTGTGAAAAGGTGTACTGACAGTGAGAATCCTATAAATGAATCACTGCAGACTGTGCTTCTGCAGTTGCAGACTGCATTGGGTCACATATTTTAAATTGATCAGATTAGAAAATGTATTTTGAGTTCAATCCCCAGTGCTTGCCCTTGCTAACTTTTTAAAAAGTTGAATACGGTTGGGTTCCTTTTCTGTATCTTCTGATCATAATTCCATCCAAATCAGTTCCAGTTAACTGGTGCTTATGTTAGACGTTTTGGGGATTAAACTGGTTATCCCCCATGAACCAGTTCAGGTGCAATTCCGCACCCATTTTTTGGAATGGGGATAGATGGATTTTGCCTGATGGTGGTGCTGAGATCATTGGGTGCTGTGCAACAATCTGAAAATAGCTGGCTGTGAAACAATGTGGAGGCCAAAGTTTTCAGATGCTGTGCTGGAGGCCTTGTTCAAAGAGGTTGAGTGGAGGAGAGACGCCCTGTAACATTGGAAGGCTGCTGGGGGCCTCCCAGGCACATACTCAGAAGGCAGTGGCAAGAGATAGTGGAACAGGTCAATGCCAGAAGTCTAGCTCCAAGAAATCTTATATTCATGCCACACAAGAACTAGGTATGACCATTTCGAATAAGATAGATTCCAGTGACCAGCACAACATTTTGAGAGGATCTACATTGGTCAGAAGCTTACCTGGAGCAGTCACATAAATACTGAGGCTACAAGAGCTGGTCAGAAGCTGAGAATTTTGCAGTCATCCCCCAAATCCCCAAAGCACCACAAGAGTCAGAAGTGCGATGGAATGCTCCATAGAAAACTCAACACATTCCAGGACAGAGCAGCTCACTTGACTGGCACCTTATCCACCAGCTCAAACATTCATTCCTTCCATCACCGGTGCATCATAGGAGGGGGTGGGGGAGCTGCAGGGGGTGATGATTTCAAGCTGCTGAACATGTGATCAGCTGTACAGAGTTCAGCGAGGGTGTTAGCTGGAGCAGAGCTCCAAAATGGCAACGCTGGCATCAAATCTTTTTTTTCCCCTAAAAACATGCTTCATTCATTGAATTTGTAAAGGTACAATACATAACTGTTCAAATTTGACATTCCGTAAAGCGCAATACAGATCAGTTTCTTTCAATATAGCACTTGAAATGCCTCACTACATTTCGCATTACAGGCTATATTTACAATATACATTCACATTTCATGTCAAACATTCTCTGGCACATACAGCCTGAGGGGTTTTACATGGTTTCCAGTTCCTCGATATGCTATGGCAGGAGGGCCTTAAGCAGTGGCCTTTCGCCATTGAGTTGCATCAAATCAGCATTGTGCTCTGAATGGCATCATGAGCTGACCAATCTGTATACTTCTGGTCGATGTTAGGTGCGTGCACTTTTATCAACATGGCATCCGACAGACTTTGCATCAGGCTTACGCATGCATGTCGGCAACATCATTTTGCTAGCTTAAGGGACCTGTAGTGCCCACTTTCACTCCCATTATCTGTTATGGAAGTTGAGCTGCAGAAAGAAGTTGTCTTCTAACTCTGCTCTCTATAAAGCTGGTGCAAAATATTGGCCTTAACCACATCAAAAGGTTCATCACAGTTTCTGGGAAATCTTTTTCTACGTCTTACAATGCTGCAAACCACTTTGAGCTCAGAGGGCAATGCTGTGCATGCCTCCTGTCACCGTAACAGATCACGGAGTATATTTACACAGAGACAGAGCCCCTTTGAGACCTGGACAGGGAATGGATTTGTTTTTGCTTCAGGCTTCTGTGCACTAATGAGGTGACACGTAATTACACAGAATTGAATCCCGTCTGCTTGCTTGCGTCTGCAGAAGACCAAACTATCAACCTCAACGTCAGCCGAGGAAGGAACGGTTACTGTTAATTAAAGGAATGGTTACATTAAAGTTCATTCATATGTTACAGTGATCTGCAGCTTTACTTTCTCTTTGTAGGTTCTGAAATGCTTATTTCCTCTCACTTTAGGTCTCGCTAGGACACACATCAAAAATGGACAAGAAAATGTGCTGTCTGTTCCTCCAGTGCGCTGCCAGGCCATCACCAATGCTTCACTTTCATCAGCTGCAAGGTGGATAAAAGCAGCATCACATGATTGGCTCCCCAATTTTCATTTTCCTGGAGATTCCAGCTTTCAACTTGTCTCCTCCTCAGGACCTACACCATGACTAGAGCTGTTAGACATCAACTCTGAGGCATTTGTTGATGCTTCAACATACAACAACCCCAGCCCCCGCACAACACCCATGCAAAACCAGAAGGTTCCTTCAAAATTAGAGCACAATATTTAAAAGTTACATTGTTCCAAGTTAAACTTATTCATATTTGCCTTTGTCTTGCAGCACATTTAATAGAATGAATAGGAAATATTTGTATATTCTGTTGAATATGCGCTCCAGTAACTGTTTGCCAAAAATATTAATCGCTTACTTACAAAATACTGATGCCCAAATATTAATTACTTTTGAGAGATATTTTCCATTCGAGAAAGCAAATGTGACAATACAATCATTTTTAAATTTTAACAACATTGAATAGAAATGGTAATTACTTCAGTCAGGTGGACACGAAGCAGTGAACCTAATGGCTGTGGCCCCGGTCCCTTTGCTCTTTGTGATGGAGCACTGCTATGGGCAACAATTACTGCAATTATATTGTGAGATTGGAGCAAAGGGGGAAAGAAAAGGCAAAGGGAAGTCGGGTGCCATGAGGGGAGTTGGGGGTGGGAGGAACTAGATGGGGGGTGGGGGCAGAGGAGGGAAGGAAAAGGAGTACACCAGGTGGAACTGAGATCTTGAAGGGTGCCAGCATCAAAAGTGAGAATACTATTGTTAAGTGGATACTAGTATTGATTTTCTCCCTCCACCTCTAATTTTAGATTTCCAGTGGGTGAGTTTGTGTCTTGAACTTTGTTCAGCAAACCAGGAGAGAAGCCTGGGCAATCAGAACACACATGAAATAATGTTCATTCTGTGCTTCTTTAAACTGGCTAAATAACAGCCAAGGATGTTAATCCAGTTTCAGAGAGTGGGAAGCTGCAGGAAATTAGATGAAGCAGGAAAACTCAACAGGCCAGCTGACTGAGACAGTCAAAAGTCTGATTTGTAGATTGATGGCATCCAATTACTAAATGATTTACCCTCATACTTTTAATTATCAAAGCAAGTTTTAAACTCTGTCTGTATGTGTAACTTATATTGAAAATTATAGTTCAATCAGTCAACAACACTGAACCAGTGAGTTGAACAAATTGCTTGTTGAACAGACAATCTGCAAAAAGAATTCAACAGCTCCACTGAATTAGCTCAAGGTCAATGTGTGAGCTAACTTCTATCTGGTCCTTTTAATTTCCCCCAGTGGACACTGGCCTCTTTATCTTTTCTCTGAAAGCTGGTTAACAAGCCTCGAACAAGGCCTCAACAGGCAACAGGCAGTCCTGCAATTTTGTTCCTCAATGAAAAAAAGGTCAGAATTTAAAGTTGTACCTTTGGGTATGATGTTCAGAACAAATTCCTTAGATGAGGTGATCCAGTACCAACTTACAGTTTGATGGGATTCCACACAGTTGAGCTGAGAGTAAGTGCCAGTCCAGAGAAGGGGAGAATGAACAAGCCTCTTTTGTTGGTAAAAAGTGTGTCAGGTTGTTTAGAGCATTGTCCGATGTGGTTTTGAAAGATGGAGAAAGGTCACAGGTGTAATCCACAGTTGATTTATCCAACCCAGCCAGCAAGGAGAGCAGTACATTTGGCCTATGTCCGTATGTTAGAGAGTTTGACGGGTAATATCAAGCAAGGTTCTTGCTCCTGATTGCAATCCAGAAATCACTGCTAGAAAAAGCAGCATTATGAAAGGTCAGGGTTGGATCAGGCTTAACTGTGACCTATCCCCACCCCAAAACAACTCATCCAATATCCCCAGATCAGCAGCCAGCTGATAGTCACAGAATGTTTATAGTGCAGAAGGAGGCCATTCAGCTCATCAAATCTGCACTGGCTCTCTAGAAGACCCTTCTACCTAGTCTCAAGCGCCTGCCTTATCCTCGTAACCTTGCACATTCTCTCTTTTCAGACGGCAATCCAATTCTCTTTTGAATATCTCGATCGAACTTGCCTCCACCGCTCTCTCAGGAAGTTTGTTCCAGACTCAAACCACCCTCTTGATGAAAAAAAATTTCCTCACATGCTATTATTTCTTTTGCCAATTATTTTGAAACTGTGCTCTCTAGTTTTTGATGCTCTCTTAAGTGGGAACAGTTTCTCACTATTTACCCTGTCCGTACAACTCAGGATCTTGAATACCTCTATCAAGTCTCCTCTCAGCCTTCTTTTTTCCAAGGAAAACAGTCCTAACCTCTCCAATCTATCCTCATAGCTACAGTCCTTTACCTCTGGAATCATTCTTGTGAATCTCCTCTGTACTCTCTCCAAGGCCTTCACATCCTTCCCCAAGCATAGCACCCAGAGTTAGACACAGCTCACAAGTGAAGAAATAGTGAAGTATCGAGGGGTTGCCCATGAAATCCACCGCATTCCTTTCAGTTGCATTTGACTAAAATCATTGCTGTAGTATGTCGCTCTGGTATATCTTTCATACGTGAGTGTTGTCAGTTATTTCAATTTGGGTACCATCACAGCCAAGTCTCACCCTGTTCACAAAGTACACTACGCAGCAATTTGAAATGAAAATGGCCTATTTATTTTTCCCTTCCACAACCCAAGGGCACTAAAATCAGCTGTCGGCCCTCGGGTTGGCCCCTGTCTGACTGAGATCACCTAACTGGGACTTCCCAGTTTTATAGGACTTAACTTTTTGCTGCCTTAAACCTCTTAGTCACTGCGGAGGGGCAAAGTAGGACAGGAAAATGTGATTTATAATTTTTTAAAAAGAACCATTCCATGCCATTCTAATGCAACTCTTGAGGTGCTGGTTGAGGAGTACTCTAGTGGGCAAGCAGCTGCTCGTAAACATGCCCCCCCAACCCCCGCCCCCACAACAACATCCCCAGCCGTCACCCACCCTTAGCCAAATACTGCACATTGGCCAAAAAAGGCCCCGAAACAAGCAAGAAGATATTTCCATGAGGAAAACGCAAGCAAGTGTTTGGCATACCACGCAAAATCAGAACTTAGATGGTCCAGTCCTGAGGACTACTTGCATAAACGTGCTTGTATTCCCAACTATATGAGATTGAGATGTTGGTCCAATCGAGGTGCTTAAAATGTCAAATGGATTCAATAGGGCAGAAACAGTTTCTCCTGATGAAGCTATCAAAAACAAGGGAACATAATCATAAGGTTGGAGGCAAGCAATTTAGAAGCAAAAGTCATTAGCCAGGGGGCATAGATTTAAGGTAAGGGGCAGGAAGTTTAGAGGGATTTGAGGAAAAGTTTTCCCACCCAGAGGGTGGTTGGAATTTGGAACAGACTGCCTGAGGGGATGCTAGAGGCAGGAACCCTCACAACATTTAAGTAGTATTTAGATGAGCACTTGAAATGCCATAGCATACCGGTCTGTGGGCCAAATGCTGGAAAATGGGATTAGAATAGATAGGTGCTTGATGGCCGGCATGGACACGAGGGGCTGAAGGGCCTGTTTCTGTGCTGTATAACTCCATGGCTCAAAAATCAGAAAGCTATTTTTCACACAAAGGGGAGGTGGAATCTGGAAATGTTTTCCCTAAAAGGTTGTGGATGCTGAGAGTCAATTGGAGCTTTCAAGACTGAGCTCCATAGATTTTCATTAGGTAAGGCTAAAGAGGGAAACGGAGCAAAGGTGAAAAATAGAACTGAGGAACAGACGAGCCATGGGCCAAGATTTCCAATTGCCTAAGGGGGTGAGAACAGGAACAGGTGCACTTTGAAAATAACACTCCCAGATAGCACCTTTGGGACACGCTGGAATTTTCAAAGTGAGGGTGGCAGGGCTGTGGAGTGCAGGTGGTTGAGAACTCGCTTGCCCCCAAATAACTTCCTTTTAACTTCTTTGAGGAGCTTGTTAACTGGCTGGAGGTAGCCAGAAGGCAGTTTTCGATTTGTAAATCGCTAAACCAGAATAGTCCAGTTCACATTAGAGAATAGCTGTTTGGTTAAACGTGGGCAAAAGTTAAAGGTTTTTTATGCTGAAAATTTTGGGACCCAGGGGATCTAGCGTCGGATTGATTGCTTTACCTGTCAGTTGGTCGTTTGTCCACTTTTATGCGCATTGAAACTGCTGGCCCTATGATATGCTGCCTCCTCTCTTCTGCAAGGCAGCAGCAGACCCCATCATGGCTGCCATCTGCTTTTGCTGCTCATGCTCTGCTGGCTGCTCCCACCTCCTAGTAACACTGGGCACCACTAATTGGGTGCTGAGCCTGACTCCAGCTCAATTAGGGCATTTACATTTGGAGAGAGTGTCACGTGAGCGATGTAGTTGTGGTGTGGGGTTCGGGACCTGGAAATTATTGGGGCATCAGATTCCTGAGCCCAAATTGAAAATCAAGACTGTGATCTGAGTGAATGTTGGAGTAGCCTTGAGGGACCTCAACAGATTACTCTCGTTCCTATGTTCCTAACATCGAATGATGAGCATCCATAACACACAAAAAGGGCAGAAGGTTAAGGATAAAGATTTGAATAAGTTCAAACGCAGACAATACTAAGTTCACAGGCTCTGCTCTAATGGACTGACTATTAACTCCAGTATCAGAGAGTGAACTGAAATTTCATTTCCATTGAAGTTGCTATTTAAATAGCAAATGGAGTCAGGGCATCTGCTTCTCTCGTGTCACATGTAACACACAATGCTGCTTAAAGTAGCTCCAGCACTTGAGTTTATCCACTGCCCCACCTTACCATGAATCTTCAACATCATGTTAGCCAATTTTTTAAATACTAAAATGCTGGTTTCTGGATTGAATCTCCATTATTAGCTAATTTATAAACTTGCTTTTTAAAAAGTAAGGAAGCAGTGAACTCAGTTGACAATAAGGCTCACCGAGAGACACAGCAACTTTATTTCAGTTACGTTAATGTTATAAAGTTGAACATCACATACATCATGAAAATTGTTGCAAGGAATTTTGTCACATGCTATGCAGTGCAGTCCCCGTTAGGTCTTTAAGAGGTTGACAGGTTCTGGTGCTGGGATGCACAAGGTGATGGAAAAGTTGTTTATCCTATGATTAAAAACACAAGATCAAAAAGAATTCACACATAGCATCCAAACCCAGCCATGTATCAACACAGCTGCACAGCAGCGGACCTTCCAAACCCATCAAAGATTCCACCCAATTGCCTGACGCGTATCTCATTTTGCTGACGTTAATATAATTTCAGTGATTGGGGGGTAGAAATCCACTGTCCACACATATTGCCCCCTCCCCCGATCCCCCCCAACCACCAATGCAAGCTCTGAAGTGTTAGCATTTGTTTGAAGAATTACACATTAGAATGTTGCTTTCCCTGCTGCAGTTTGCCCCAAGATCTCAGTTATTACAGGCAATGCATTTCAAAGCCCTTTCATTCTCAGAGCAGTGTGCACCATGACAGCTGACATACATACACAGTTGTTGTGAATTTGCAGCTGTTTGTTTGGGGTTAAGGATCCATGGATCACATGGATGACAGGCAGCTGACGCAATGATTTTAGCAGGATTACATCAGACCAAAACTGCCTCAATATGTAGGCTCACAAAGGTATGTTGAAGACAAAGGACCATCACTATCCTGCAACAGCTTTGAAAAGGGTTTCTAATCACTGCTCACCATAGAAATTAAGGATATTGCAGCACCAGTATGTATGACTGGGTTTATCACACAATTATGAATCACCCACTGTTTCCTCCTCTCTTTTTGGCAGACGTGTGGGTGCCAAGCTCCATCTGTCACTTCAATCACCCTTCTTTAAGTGTGAACCTTGAGGAGGGTATTATCACCAACCCCAATCTTATCCCACCTACCATTTGGCCACATACAGCCTCAAGCAGTGATTGCTGCAAAGTGATCAGTATCAGGAACACTGGTCAATTCCTATCAAACCCAAGGTCAAATGTAGCAACCTAATTTTAGTCACGGCTGAAATCAGTAGGCCAGGAATTAAATCTAGGAAGCCTGACTATTGTCCCACAAGCAAGTGAAAGGTGGTACCAAGGTCAGTCTGACATGACTTCCAGTATTCAGTTCCAATCTACCATAATTGGAGCTATGGCAGCATGTTCAAAGCCTGTCCACACTTTCTTGGTTGCATGATTTTCAACCAGCTTCCAAGATTGAACAATAAGACACGACAGGCAAGGTTCTCAATCAGGATCAATCCTAACTAAAAGTTGGGCAGAGCTCAAATCACCCCAGCCTGACATCCTAAATTCTAATACAGTTGAATTCCATAATGACTTTGAAAATGACATACTCCAAATCACAAATAAGAATCTGAAACTTAAACAAAAGCCAATTACATAGGTACAAGGGGGGAGCTGGATAAGGTTTATTGGGTAAATAAAACTAAAAGACATGCTGGTATATAAACAATGGGAAATATTGAAAGAAACAATGCAAAATGTATTCCATAGAAAAGCAAAGGCGCAAAGGGAATATTCATCCGTGGTTTACTAAGCAGGTTAAGGATTGTATTTGATTAAAAGCACAGGCTAAGACTAGAAGTAAGTCTAAGGATTGGGGTTTTAGAAACCAGCAAAGGGCCACCAAAAAATTGATAAAAGGGAAAAAAATGGAAGAGTAGACTTGGCAGGCACATGAACAGGCTTTTACAAAAGGGAAGGGAGTAGCTAAAGTGAATGTATGCCTCACATCCTTTAAAAAGTACCTGGATGAGCACTTGGCACATCATAACATTCAAGGCTATGGGCCAAGTGCTGGTACATGGGATTAGGTAGGTAGGTCAGGTGTTTCTCACGTGTCAGTGTAGACTCGGTGGGCCAAAGGGCCTCTTCTGCTCTGTGATTCTGAAAGTAGGTCAATTAGGACCAAGGAAAAGGAGAAATTATCATGGGGAAGTGAGGAAATGGCAGAGACACTGAAAAAATATTTGCATTGGATTCTTGCATTTTTTTTTTGCCATCTACCTATTGGCAAGCAACCTTGGATACCTGCTTTACACAACCGCTAAAAGGTCAATAAAAATGTATGAAACCGGATGGATCACCCAGCATCGACCTAAGCACCAGAAACGACAATAGAAAAACCAGCGTGTCAACTCTGTAAAGTCCCCCTTACTAATAGCTGGGGGCTTGTGCCAAAACTGGGAGAGTGGTCTCACAAACTAGTCAAGCAACAGCCTAACATAGTCATAATCATGGAATCATACCTTACAGGTCATGTCCCAAACACCATCATTACCATCCCTGGGTATGCCCTGTTCCACCGGCAGGACAGACCCAGCACTGTGGCGGCACAGTGGTATACAGTCAGGAGGGAGTTGCCCTGGACGTCCTCAACATTGACTCTGGCCCCCATGAAGCCTCATGACATCAGGTCAAACATGACAAGGATGCTGGCTCAGCATGTAAGGTGTGAAGAAAATTCACATTTTTAGATAAATAAGATTTTGATTTCAAAGGGATCTTAGTCTGTTTACAATTAGCCAGATAAGCAGGGCTAAACAGTGTGTTTATTTTCCCAAAGGTTACTGACAATACTAGCAACAGGAAAGTTTTTACATTATGAGGAAGGTACGGTTTCAAAGACATATGGAACAACAGAATTTACATATTAAAAAGAGAGAAACATATATAAAGGAGAATGAAAGGCTGTATGAAAAGAAGGTCGTGTAAAATCTAGCATGTCTGTGTGAAGTAGCCTTAATGAATCCTTTAGCCATGTGTGCATGAGTCTACTATGTAATGAAACTGAAGTTGGGGAAAAGTCATTTGGAATTCCACCGTCACTTGGGTATTGTGTTAAGCTGCTGATTCTGTTTAAAATCTTAATCTATTTTGAACCGTTGCCTTAAAGGGGTTGTAATTGGGGGTCAGGTTAATTAAGAATTTTAGGAGTTATTATAGAAGTAATTATAGTCTTATGTATGTGCTTGAAATCTTTTACTTTGTTAATAAATATTTTAATTTAATTTTAAAAATCTCTAAAGGTCTTGTTGACTTACTACTTCTGAATTCAGTGCACACATCATCTCATAATAAATACAAATTGCAAAACCACTGTGATAGTGCAACCAAGTCCTTGTGGATTTGGTCCACCTGGCACAGATCATCTGCCATTTCATAACAGGAACAATAGGAGGGAAAAACATATTTGACCTCAACTTGCCGCAGATGCATCTGTCCATGACAGAATCCGTAGGAGTGACCACCGCACAGCCGTTGTGAAGATGAAGTCCCATCTTCACATTGAGGATACCCTCCATCATGTTGTGTGGCACTACCATTGTGCTAAATGGGATTTATGTCAAACAGATCCAGCAACTCAAGACTAGGCAGCCATGAGGCGCCGTGCACCATCAGCAGCAGAATTATACTCAACCACAATCTATAACCTCATGCCCGGCATATCCCCCACTCTACCATTACTATCAAGCCAGGGGATCAAACGTGGTTCAATGAAGAGTGCAGGAGGGCATGCCAGGAGCAGCACCAGCCAGGCCTAAAAAAGAGGTGTCAACCTGGTGAAGCTACAACACAGGACACACTACTTGCGTGCCAAACAATATAGGTAGCAAGTGGTAGACAAAGCTAAACAATCCTACAACCAATGGATCAGGTCTAAGCTCTATAGTCCTGCCGCATCCAGCTGTGAATGGTGGTGGACAATTAAACAACTCATTGGAGGAGGAAGCTCAGCAAATATCCCCATCCTCAATGATGGGGAAGCCCAGTATATCAGTGCAAAAGAGAAGGCTGAAGTATTTGTTACAATCTTCAGTTAGAAGTGCCGAGTGGATGATCTACTTCAGCCTCCTCTGGAGGTCCCCAGCATTACAGATGCCAGTCTTCAGCCAATGTGATTCACTTCAAGTGATATCAAGAAAAGGCTGAAGGCACTGGATAGTGCAAAGGCTATGGACCTGACAATATCCCAGCAATAGTACTGAAGACTTGGGCTCCAGAACTTGCCACGGCCCTAGCCAAGCTGTTCCAGTACAGCTACAACACTGGCATCTACCTGGCTATGTGGAAAATTGCCCAGGTGTGTCTTGTACACAAAAAGCAGGACAAATCCAATCTGGCTAATTACCGCCCATCAGTCTACTCTTGATCACCAGTAAAGTGATGGGAGAGGTCATCAACAGTGCGGCACTTGGTTTAGAATAACCTAATTGATGTTCAGTTTGGATTCCGTCAGGATCACTCAGCTCCTGACCTCATTACAGCTTTGGTTCAAACATGAACAAAAGAGCTGATCTCCAGAGGTGGGGTGAGAGTGACTGCCCTTGACATCAAGACATCACTTGACCGAGTGTGGCATCAAGGAGCCCTGGCAAAGCTGGTGTCAATAGAAATTGGGGGAGAAATCTCCGCTGGTTGGAATCATACCTAGCACAAAGAAAGGTGGTTGTGGTTGTTGGAGGTCAATCATCTCAGTTCCAGGACATCACTGCAGGAGTTCCTCAGGATAGTGTCCTAGGCCCAAACATCTTCAGCTGCTTCATCAATGACCTTCATTCCATCATAGAGTCAGAAGGAGGATGTTCGCTGATAATTGCACAATGTTCAGCACCATTCACGACTCCTCAGATACTGAAGCAGTCTACGTCCAAATGCAGTAAGGCCTGGACAAGTGGCAAGTAACATTCATGCCACATAAGTGCCAGGCAATGACCGTCTCCAACAAGAGAGAATCTAATCATCGCCCCTTGACATTCAGTGGCATTACAATCGCTGAATCCCCCATTATCAATATTTTGGGGGTTACCATTGACCAAAAACTGAACTGGACTCACCATATAAATACTGTGGCTACAAGAGCAGGTCAGAGGCTAGGAATCCTGCAGCGAGTAACTCACCACCTGACTACCCAAAGCCTGACGACCATCTACAAGGCACAAGTCAGGAGTGTGATGGAATATTCTCCACTCGGCTGGATGAGTGCAGCTCCCACAACACTCAAGAAGCTTGACACCATCCAGGACAAAAAAGCCCACTTAATAGGCACCGCATCCACAAACATTCATTCCCTCCACCACTGATGAACAGTGGTGGCAATCTACAAGATGCACTGCAGAAACTCACCAAGGCTCCTTAGGCAGCAACTTACAAACCCATGACCACTACTATTTAGAAGGACAAGGGCAGCAGATACATAGGAAAACTACCACTTGCAAGTTCCCCTCCAAGCCACTTACCCATCGTGAATTGGAAATATATCGCTGTTCCTGGGTCAAAATCCTGGAACTCCCTTCCTAACAGCACTGTGGGTGTACCTACACCATAGGGACTGCAGCAGTTCAAGAGGCAGCTCACCACCACCTTCTCAAGGACAATTAGGAGTTGGCAATAAATGCTAGCCTAGCCAGCAATGCCCACATCCCTTCAATAAAACGAAACTCAAGAAGCAGAAGGCAAATGAGTTGGAAATGGCAAAAAGTGGGACATTATTTTGCCTGCACTTGCAAAAGATGCCTGTTTACTGTGATGATCAGAAATAATGGCAGTCCCCCCAATTTATGTCTGCAAAGTAGTAGGGCCCAAATGGAAAATTGAGGCTGATATTTCAACAGTCAGTGCTAATCTCCAAATGCACCCTTCATAAAATACAGAGATTCCATAGCAAATAAGGAATGAAAACACAAGCTATTAACATAAGAGAGGAGGAAATCTGGATCAAATTTGTTTCTTCAGTGAGTGGCAGCTACAGGAAGGAAGTGACAGGTCTGGTCACGCATTTCTCTCTTCCCAAGCAGCCATGTTTTTTTCTAGGAGGGTGAAAAAAAAGAGATACAACAGCAAAGTTAAAAGGAAAGGCGCTAGACAGAAAGTACTTACACAACAAGATGGCACTGGATGCGTGGAGAATTGTAAATAAAGCTTAATTCATCCAATTGAATGAATACTCGCCTTTATTCTAAGTGAGATAATGAAAACCATCCACCCATCCTGAACACCTTTTAAAACTAATTAAAATCAACTTCACAGATGAATTCCAATCTGGCCCTGCCTGCTCCGTTTAGCATTGAATTATCGTGCAGGAGATCCTGGCTCCAATGGTTCTGTGCACAGTAAGTACACTGGAATCTCTGTGTAAAGCTCCAGTCAGAACAAGGTTTAAAAGGTCAGAGCTGATATGTCTAAAGTCTGCAGTAAGCAGATATTCTGTGCCAGCTTTGTATAGATTTGGAAGAGGTGATGACAGGTCTATTGTTTCTGGATTATGCAGGTATATAAACTTCCTTATAGTTAAAGGGGTTGAAAGCTTATCAGGAAAGTTATGAAATGCCACGTCTGGGTGAAACTTCAGGGGAAGTGGGAGGAAATTATCAGTGCTTTAAAACAATTTAAGCTTTCATTCAACCGGTTCTTAAGGAAGGTTTGGCTCCAGTGCTCAATGTGAATAACCAATTCTGCACTGCTCAGGTCTGTCTGTTCAGTTAAAGTCCATGAATAAGACCTTCAGAATGAACAGACTTTGTAATCGTCATTTTGCCCATACTGCCCAATCCTTCAAAGGTTCACAGAGATACTCCATCATGGACTGTTTCCAACTCAGTTCACCTCATGAGGAATAAAGAGTATTCCCATCAACTGACAGTAGCAACTTGGTTCAGCTGGTTAAGGTTCTGCCTCAGAGCCTCACAGCAAGGCTTTGAACTCTATAAAACTTAAACTGGCACTCAAGGACAATTTTGAAGAGGCGCTGCATTGTCAGTGGTGCCATTCTTTTGTTCATACACTAAGTGCAGGTGCACTTCTAGTGTATCAAATTCACTTTAATGATTTTCTGGCACTATTTTTTTAACAAGTAATACTCCCAGTTTCCTAATCAACACTCCTCCTTGCCTATATAACTCAAGATTTTGCCCTTTCAATCTAATTTACTGTACATGAAGTGCTTTGCGATGTTTCTGAGATGTGTGATTAGGTAACGTTTTATTCACTCTTGTGAAAGTCTGAAGGTATTATATAACTAAGTTGAATATACTCCTCAGTTATGTGGCTGCCAGGTCAGAGGAAAGAGTTATGATTTTGGGCACATGGAAATTCATCCCATCTCCCATGAAAAAGACATAAATTGGCAATGGCATTAATTACAATAATATAGGCCAGAACTCACTTGACGAGGAATAACATGGGAGGAGAATAATTAAGAAAGAAACAAGAGAAAGTAATAAAAAGGAAAATATGTATGGCTGTCCAAGGCATCTGTCTTTGTATTTTGCATTACATAGACTCCTGAAAGTCTAAAGAGCAAGAATCAGATGCCACAATTAAACAGCCACAAATATGTTTGACAGGGAGTTTTTACTTCTCTGAGTGAAAGTGTTTTGCTTTCTAGATTGGACCCTGTGCAGACTCCAGGATATCTATACAACACAAACCCAAATGAAATCACTGGCAGGCTAATGAGATTGCAATATAAACTAGATGGACGGGGACAAACATTCTAGATCAATGCCACTACAACACACAAACAATACCACACATCTGTTGAAGCAGCTTTATATCTCTTCAGCTAAAAGCAGAAGATAAAATCTACACTAAACATCACATTGTCTGTGATCCTGTGTCTTGTTTGGAGTATTGAGCTTCTCTGCATAATACACAAGGCATGGGAAATGCATTCAAGATCTGACAAGTCACAGAGGCAAAGACTTTTTTTCAGAAGCTAAAGGCAGCAAACCAATATCAATTAGGACTAGCCTTTGATGCTCTTTAATTAGGGGAAGGGGGGAGGGGAAGAGGAGGGAGGTTACTCTGAAACAGAGATAAATCAAACATCGCTAGCAGTAATCTATACAACATCTTTATACAAAGAAAACACAGGATCATCAGACAAGGACAGAGAAAGAGTCAATTAATACTCATGTTGTTTTCAAAGGGAGTAAGAACTGACCTTTCAACCTCTGCTGAGATACCAGAAATTTTGTGAATAAAACAATGTCTCAGCATTTCCCTAGTCTTTTCAGGAGGTCATGTTTTAAACTCATCTTGTGTTCTATCTGATATACATCAAGAATGCAGGCTTGACCTGAAAAATAGAGACTCCTCATCATCTTTGCTCTTAAAAACAATAAAGGATTGCAATGAACGTGATTTCTTTAAACTGATGTTGAGGCTTTTCGATTTAAACAACCAGTGTTGATGACATCATTGGAGGAAACAAACTGAGTGGAATTACTGCCCCTGACGAAAATGGATTAACATCAGTAGAGCTAAAGTCAATAACACCTAATGCTGGACTGGGGAGGAGTTATTGAATTAACAGTGTGAGGGAATTGGATTAACATCAGTAAAGATACAGTTAGTAACATACAATCTGAGGCTAGGTGGAGCTAGTCAATCTGACGTTGAGAGAGAGCTGGATTAGCATCAGTAGAGATGGTAATACAGCATGCTGGTTGGGAGTGCTCACTGACATACAAAGGTCAATTTTAACCCAAGCGTCCGGTGGGAACAATGGAGGCCAAAAGCTGGTTAATATGTTGAGGGGGATTTTCCCACACGATCCGGTCATCTCCAACCCTTAACCCTGAACTTGCCCAAATTCAGGCAGGGAAGGCAACTCACCCCAGAGGACCCCAGGTTTAATTTTAATGGGAAAATTGTGTCCCAATTGTTAGGATGCACATGGCAATTTACCTGCTAACTGATCATACTCCACATTGTCCCAAACCTGCCAGCACATTTAGGAGGCAGTGAGGGTCCTGATCACAGGAGGCCTGGATAAGTAAGTGAGTCTTTCATTTTTTTTTCAAGCTTTCTTGTCCCACAGGGCCTCAGGCCTCCCATACCAGAGGTGCCTCCATGTCCTTGAACACAAGTTTCCAAACCCCACACCAAATCATTACTTGCTTTGCCAAGGAGAGTTTCTGTGATGTCAGCAGCATGACACCCACCCTCACCCTGCTGCCACAGATTCTGACCACTGCTCACTGGCAAAATTACCATCCCCACCAACTTCAGGTGGGAGTCAGGTGGGGTGCAAGGGAGCCAAGAGTCAGAAAAGGGGAGCATGTACACTGCGACATAAGGCTGGAGGATGTTGCAGAGCTGGAGCTGGGATGGTCCACTGGTGGGCAGAATGGAGATCTTTAACAAGGTTATTCGATTTCCCTCATTCCATGAGCTGAAAGATTTGGCTGTTGATTTGCATTTCTTCAACTGCGCTCCATGACCAAGAAAAAAGGGAGGGACTCACAGGCACAGCTCCAATGTACAGTTCAGAGAACATTTTGAGGTAATTCATATTCTTACTGCATAACTTACTAGAAACAGCCAGATAGATGGGAATATATTGATTGTCCCAGAGGAAGGGAGATGCCCTTCATAAGGTTACTGCTGCTCTGTCTGCATTTACAATTTTTAATGTAATTGATGGAAATTGCACAATGGAGAATAGCACCAACTGACTTAATTCCATTTATAAGAAGTGGCAGAACTCTGCCCTGTCCTTGGCACGTGGGAGATACAAGGTGTTTCTCATTAGTGAAGAGTGTATCCCCACTGCTTCCCACTATCAGCTCCTAGTTTAGTTCCACTGCACTACATCAGACCGCAAAGGAATTTCCATCCAGGCGGCTGATTAAAGGAGAGGTAGAGACAGGCACGATTGGACACAGACACAGTACAGTAATGTGATCAGACACGCTTTCATTACTGCACATTCCCAAGGCGCTGGCACTAAATGCATTAATCTACACACAGCACAGGGAATTTACAATGACAGCAGCCATGGACTGGAATGGAACAGGTACCACAAAGTGGGGAATAAGCAGGGGAAAGATAAAAATTCACATTTACCTTGTACTAGTTATCTGAAATGGAGATCATAAAGCTGGGATTTGGGGGTATCTGTCAGATTTAGTTTACAGCTAATTGAGCAACTTTGAGTGGATTGAATTTTTTTTAAGTCCAGAGATTTCTCAATTTTTTCCCTCCTAAAGTACTGTTAATTCTCCCTTTACCCTGGACAATATTTCTGCTTCAAACAGCGCCACCAAAGACCAATTAAACAGTCAGTTATCTTATGGCTGTTTGTGACATTCCACTTGACCGGAAATGGCTGCCACTTTTGCCATCAATTATATCTGAAAATTGGAACTTATTGGAGCCTATATGTTATATAATGTAATGTATCCCAACTGGGATTTTCCAGTCACCTCCAGTTTGCTGATGCAATGGGTGACTGTTTAACTGCCTGGTGGTAGGCACCCACAGTAGCCCAGGCTCGAATTGGGTGTTTGTGGAGGGGGGCAGCACTTCAGGCAGGCCTGGTGGCCCTCCCTCCCTACCTATGTGAGCACAGCCAAAGGCCGCCCTGTGGAGGAATTTTCCCCGCTGTCCACCCAACCCCCAACTCTTGCATTCCCCTGCAGTGGTAGGTGGCTTGGCTGCTGTATCTGTTTTTATTTACATTTCTAAAAATGTTGCTGATAGGGCATTTCCATGTTGAAGTGCCCTCTCAGTTACTTGCCATCCATTGCAGGCTGCTGATTCTTTCAACCTGGAAGGCCCCGATTGGCCTTCCAGCTTCGAGAAACCACCCACAACCCTCGTCTGGGCAGCAAAACTGTCTCCATGTCAACTAAGGGGACGCCTCCATCAAAATCCGAAAGAGAGACTCTTTCCCTCTGGAGACATTGGAAAAAGTCACAATTTTTGTCTCCCGCTGCCAGAGGGAATCCAGCCCTACGTGTGGGATCTTGACTGCACCTCACCAAAGGACACCAATGCAGGTTTCTCTACCCTCTACAGAGCTTCGGCTGAAATCAGCTTCAGATTTAAAATTGAAGCTGGGACCTTCTGCCCTATTTAAATTACTTGGTCTTATATCTATTACAATTGCACACTAAACCAATTGGCAAAGCTTCAGAGATGGTTTAAATAGTATTCCCTCTGCTTATCTGAAAGTTTTAAAATGTAGCTCGGCCAAGTTTCTGATCATTGCAGCACCTCAGTCCACTGATGTGATTGATGTGTCTTGGAGTGGCAGGATGCCAGCTTGTGCCCAAGATCACCTGTACATAAGGTTACAAATCACAATCTTGTATTCACGGCAGGAGGAACCCAGGTGCCTCTGATGAGTGTGTGGGGGGTTGGGGGTTAAAGAAAAAGGAATGGCATTTTATCGATAGGGCCATGCTTAAAGAAGAAATAACTTGCTTTTATATAGCACCTTTCACAGTCTCACAATGCCGCACAGCCATTGAAGTAATTTTGAAGTGTAATCACTGTTGTAAAACACAGCAGCCAGTTTGTGCACAGCAAGGTTCCCCAAACAGCAATGAAATAAAAGACCTAGATTTTCTCTTGCACACCTCTTTGAAGCACCAACAGCCTTAGTAGTCTGACCTGGCAGAAATAATGTTCTACTAAGTTAAATTTTATATAATGCAGTATTGCCAAAGGCCAGGATTCAGACCTGATGCTTCTATCTCAGTGCCTGGTAGAGGAAGGCAAAGAAAGAATGAGAGGTGAAAAATAGTTTTGTCAAACATCCGATTTGATGAATGTTTTTGAAAACATCTCTGACAATGTAAAATGGGAGTGATGTGAAACCTGGAATGTGTTGTCCATCCATAATGCAATCTCAAGATTTGTATGACTTTAAGAAAAGTCACAAGTGTGACTCTCATGGTTTGCAATGCCATCAAAATAATTTGACTTTCTTATAGCTTTGTAAGCTTTCTTATAAACCTGCTCCCTTTCCTTTCAAATCTGTCTCAGAGTGCTCCGAGAGGTGAAATGTGACATTTCAGATGATATCGTGCAGAGGCCCTTTCGATGCTCTCTACAACAACAAGAACACGAACATGGCCGATTGTGCACACCATCCACGCCTTTGGTTAGATCACCATAAAACTGTGTGGCTTGCTCATTTTATTATGGACTGTATCCAGTGGTGTCAGTGCTATCTCTTCAACCCTCCTCCCTCTATTTTCTCCATATACCCCACCTCTGTCATAGGCAGAAGCAGCCATCTAGTATGTCATTCCAGCCCAAAGAGCAAAAATCACCAGTCTGCTTGGACATGCTCCCATCTAACACTCAGCAGTACTCCGATCAGACCTCACTGAATAGTGAACAGGAGCAAAAACCCTGGAAAATTTGAGATCCCCCTTTGCCTATCCAGATTGTCGGTGCGATTCAGATCAACTAACCCTACACAGGCCAAAGATGAAACCTAGATGTTTCCTAACCTGCAGGGCTCGGAATCCCACCATTTGATGCATTTATTCATTGAGGTCAATTTAAATTGCCACGGAAGAGAACAAATAGGGAATGTTTGTCAGATACAATAGGTAAAAGGAATATAAATTTCTTAAAGGGTTTTAATTGTCATGGTACAATATCTTGCACGACACAATACCATGCTTGAAAATAGAAAAAGGCAATGAGATCATCAAGTCATTAACTATGTCCAAAACTGCATTTTAGTTTCATGCCAAGGTTTTCACCTTTCCCAAGAGATGATTCTGTCAACATAAGTAAAAGTATTTGCAAAAACCATGGGCTGGGTTTTCAATAACCTGTGGGAGGAAAGTCGGATGTGGGCACTTTTTGAAAATAGTGTTCCCGGATGGCGTACCAGTCTTCTGATGCCTCCGGAATGCACTGCAATTTTCAAATGGAAAGCGGGGTGGGGGGTCCAGCAACCCTCCCGCCTCCAATTAACTGCCTGGTTAGCTCCTTGAAGAGCTTGTTAACGGGCCAGAAGGTGGTTTTCAAAGCTGTGGAATGGGATTCTGAGCCAACAGTCTGGGGCACATTAGTGCATAGCTGTTGAGGATGCAGTGTCTGCTGGTTTAAAGTTTTGAAAAGAGAAGTAAATTTGAACTGAGGTTCTCAAACAGTGGCCATCTCTTGAGCAGAGCAGCTCAAGAATGTGACTGATCATTTGGACACTTGTTTGGACCATAAGGCTCTGCTCTCCTGCCTGCTACATTCTGCAAGGTAACAGCAAGCCCAGTCAGTCATGGTTGCAGTCTGCCTTTGAGAATCACCCTCCAGAGCCAGTTCCTACCCCCCAATTTGCCTCTGTCCTAATTAGGGGCTTTGCATTTCAAAACTATATTGTGATCCTGGATTGAAAAGTGAACCCCATATGTTTCCGCTTTTTACTTATATCTTTTTCGCTAAAAGTAGAGAACAAAGAAAAACATAACTTATCCTTAAAACCTTGGAAAGAAATAATTAATCTTGCAAGGTTCAGTAACTTCCCCTCTCCCACCAGTTTATGTTGAACTGCAATGAGCAGGACTCCACTGTCCCAATGCACAAGTAAATAATGATTTTGTTAAAAGCCAGAATAGTACCATTTGCATTGTCTCTAAAGCCATTCAGTTATACACTGCACAATGTGCTACTTTTACAGTAACTAGAGTCCTTCACATATTCTCCTTTCTCTATGGTATAACTAATAAAACTGCATCTCAAAATTGTTCTCAATACACTAGTGTAAAAAGAACATTATTCTTCTGTTGGTCAATACAATCAAACCTGCAATTAAGTGTGCAGCTAACTTTCTAAAGGCTTTCGAGAACATAAACTGGATAGGTTATATTTTTCTTTGTTCTCTAGTTTTAGCAAAAAGGATGTAAATAAAAAGTAAGAAACACATGGTTTAGCACCTCCATGGTTATCAATGCACCTTAAATCATAGTCACCCTTGTCTCTAAGGATGAACAAGGCCATGTTCATCCATCTGGGTCTTGATAGGGTTCCAGTGGGTATGTAGGTGACTGCTAAAGCTGATTTATACCCAGAAGGTTCTGCTGCAAATAGGACAGGATAACGTAGAAGATTAAGTTTTGGGTGAGTTTCTGGCTCGGGATCTCCTTTCTTGGCGTTTTCTCTCTGTCTCTGACTGCTTTCGAAGAAGGCTGCACACTTTTTTAAAATTTGGTTTCACCAGGTGCAAAGCTCCTGGATGAGCTTCTCCCAGGACCCAAAGTCGATATCAAAACTCCTAAGTGAAGCTTCATAATGTCCTAGTGGCGGTTCCTTTAGCCGTCATGAGAGTGCACCCCAGATTTAAGCTCTTCTTGGAAGATTTGCTTTGATAAGCAGGTGTCAGGCATTGTGACTATATGATCAGCCCAACTCAGTTGTGACTGTCTAAATATGTGAATGCTCAACATGTCAGCTCAAGTGAGCACACCTTGTCCGATATTTAGTCCTGCCATCTGATCTTCTGAAACTTCCGAAGGCAGCCAAAGTGAAAGTGGTTGAGCTTCATGACACGATGCTGGTACACTCTTAAAGTCTCACATGCATCAAGTACACTGGGTGGGACTATTGCTCAATAGGCTTTCAGTTTGAATCATGGTAAATCGTGACTAGAAGTTAAGTGAGATGTATGCCACTCTCCTATCACACTAAGGTGGATAATAATATAATGCATCAGGCTGAAGGAGCTGTGCCAAATTTATTTGCAACTGAAGTAATATAATAGCCAAGCTTACACAAGAAATGAACATCTCTGACTGCTTAAAGTAATAAAAGGACAGAATTTGACGAAAGGTCATTAAACAGAATCCTTAAATTTGTTTCTCTCTCCACAGATGCTATCACACCTGTAGAGCATTTCCAAGATTTTCTGTTCTTGTTTCAGATTTCTATCATCCACAGTATTTGGCTTTTACAAAATCTTTACCATTCTTCTTCATAAATTCTTTGAAACTCCTGCATCTAATGGCAAATTATGTGGTATGATTCTTCACCGAGCTCCTTTTGGTTAATATTAGCAGTGTGATGACAAATAGAGGACTGAAGAACCTGACAGGTATCTGGATTATAAAAGGCTGACCCTTAAACCTTGACAAAATGCTCAGATTGAGAATGTTGCTTTCCTTCGCACATTCCCTGAAACTGGTTCTTTCATCTAATCATAACTAGAAATTATAACTTCATTTGCATGGTTGATCAGAGAATTAACATATAAATTACCTTTTGTAATTGGATTGATTCTGGATCAAATTTTACTGGTGTCTCTAGAAAATTGTCTCCCATCAGCCTTGACGATTTTCCAAGTAAGTCTTTGGACTCTATTTTGAGATTCCCACAATTTATACATAAAATAAACATCAATCTCATGGTGTAAAGTTTATTTTTCTCATAGCTTGGATCAGTTTATCGTCTCTTTTCAAAGTCTTAGAACACATCTAAGTCTTCTTTCCAGAAAAAAAACAAGTCTAGCTTTCTTAACCTTCCCTCAGAACTTATTTTTCTCACTTCCAAATGCATCTTGCTTCTGTATTGTCTCAAAATGAATAACACATGGTGTTGTCTCTTTGCTAAAATTTCTTTGCCCTGTGTTCATATATACGAACATTAGAATTAGAGAAATATGTCCCTGGCCCCTCAAGCCTGCTCCGTCATTCAATAAGATCATGGCTGATCTGATTGTGACATCCTGCCTCCCCCCAATACCTTTTCACCCCCTTGCTTATCAAGAATCTATCCACCTCTGCTTCAAAAATATTCGAAGTGTCTGCTTCCACCACTTTTTGAGGAGAGAGTTTTAAAGACTCACAACCCTCTGATGGAAAATAATTCTCATCTCTGTCTTAAATGGGCGACCCCTAATTTTTAAACAGGGACCATTAGTACTAGATTCTCCCACAAGAGGAAGCATCCTTTCCACATCTGCCCTGTCAAGACCCCTCAGGATCTTTTATGTTTCAATCAAGTTGCCTCTTACACTTATAAACTCCAGCGGGTACAAGTCTAGCCTGTCCAACTTTCCTCATAAGAAAATCTGCCCGTTCCAGGTATTAGTCTAATAAACCTTCTCTGAACTTCTTCCAATGCATTTACATCCTTCCTCAAATAAGGAGACATATACTGTATACAGTACTCCAGATGTGGTCTAACCAATGCCCTGTATAACACCATGAAACTGTGTGTGTCCTCGTTAAATCCCTCAAGGGATTGGAGTTCTAGTTTGACCACTGCTGCTATCACTCTATTGTCCACATGAAGCAACAATAAAGTTGGCGAGGTGGAAAAGACGCATTGTGTCAAGCAGCCCATACTTTTCTGTCTTCCTGTCTGATGGAAGCAAGAATTAGGCTGCAATGCAAGTATAACATTATCCTACCTTCTTAACTGACAATAAACTCCTTGCCATCCTCCCACTTACACAGTCTTGCAGTTACCCTCCCTCCTTGAATGCACTGGCTCATAATAAGGTAGAGGTGCACAGGTGGTAGCAGCTAAGTGTGCAAATCTAGACAATCAACATGTTATTTAAAAATAGGAGCTTTATGCCTGAGTCCGAATCTGTCTTCATCTCACATCCATCCTCATTACGCAGAGTGACGATCAGGAGAGGGAACTTCTCAATTGATTTCCCTCTTCTACCATTAGATGATTCTGAAACTGCTACAGGACTATCTCAGCTGAGATCAGCTAACTTAGCATCATCCAAGGGCAGAGGTTAAAACTTTCCTTATATATATGGATCAGTTTATTACCACACAATGCACTTTTTCAGAAAGCTTTCAGGGAAGCTGGCATTAATCTCATTTTAAATGTGCATAATATTACTTTCTACATTTGTTATGATCCTGTTAAGGACCATTAATGTTTAAAGAGAAATCTGAACATCCAGTGATTAAGTGACAGAGCTATGCTACTAGATTTTATGTTCTTAAACAAAATCAAACTTTATTGTATGAAAAAGAATTAAACATAGCAAGCATTATTAACTTAACACTATAGTTTATAAGTACAGATGATATGCACACAGTGTTTTGTTTCCCCCAAAGAATTCTCTTATATGTTACAAAATCTTGAAGTTAAATCTTCCTTCAGTAGGGACCAACCAAAAATATGCCACAGCCCTCTGAAATTCACTTTAATTCTCCTCAGTGTCCCAGCTATTCTCTGAGGTAATAATGTTGGTTTCAGACCTCATGACTGTGTATGTCTCAGTCCTTAGGGGAACATTTCTCAGAGGGCTTGACAGGGTAGATGTGGGAGAGTTTAGGACCAAAGGGCATAACATCAGAGCAAGGGCAGCACCCATTTAAAACAGAGATGAGGAGGAATTTCTTCTCCAAGAGGGAGTCAATCTGTGGAATTTTTTATCGCAGGGGGCTGTAGAGGCTCGGTCATTAGATATATTCAAGGCTGAGATAGACAGATTTTTAATCAGCAAGGGAATCAAAGTTTATGGGGAAAAGGCAGGAAAGTGGAGTTGAGGATTATCAGATCAGCCATGATCTCATTGAATGGCGGGGCAGACTCGATGAGCTGAATAGCCTACTTCTGCTCATACATCGTATGGTGATAGTTCCGGTGACCGTCTCAATGTTTCCGAGCTAACTCAGCTGATTGCTTCCTTTTCCACAAAGCTCTGGAGGGCCCCTGCAGATGTTAACTGTGGCTTCAAGCTAGGCAAATCTTCTAAATCATTTTTCCTCACGAAATCCAAACTGAGATTAAACCGCACCCGTATTACACACGGTAAGCGATAAAGTTAGTATTTTCTCTGATTAACTGCAGGCCTGATGAACTTTCATCTCCTTTCAGTGAGCTGCACACTGCATCAGGTCTAAGCTGCAACTATCAACTTTCAGAGCAAACATCCAGATAAATTAAACAAAAGAACTCCCATCTCCCCTTGCTTATCTCCATGACAAAGTGGCATGCTTTAGGATGTCCTCAAAACAGAAATACAAATGCTTTGTATGGAATTTTAACTGTGGCATGCCATTCCTGATAGAGGAACAGAAAGTGGGCACCACTTCCACTCTCTGCTTTTTCCCCACGTGATTACAATTAAAATTTAAAGTGCCGGCAGCATGCACTGGAAACATGTGATCATGCATCAGGGGAATCTTTTCAGTGATTAAATCTGCCATCAGCTGACATTGCAGCAGGTTTGGGCAGACTACAAAAGAGCTTCCTGGTCTAACAGGGAGGCTTTATCATGGCCGCAACTTTCATTTCCAACTCCATTGCCATGAACATAAGACTAATTGAGAGCACAATGATGACACGGGTGTTTTTTAAATTTAAATTGCACTTGTAAATGTTTCACATTATATTGGTTTCACTTGATTCATATGTGCTTAGTCAGGGAGCTAAATGTACTGGCACATCTCATGGTTGGCACGCATCGATGGCTACAGGGGAGTTAGGGACATTTCTTTATTGTGGACAAAACAATAATATGGTTTTGCATTAATTCAGTATTGAATGTTCATATTAGCATCCAGTGTTGTACTCACACTTTGTGGGGTATGGGTGAACTTGCAGGCTCAGCTGGCCCTCCCTTCTATGCATTGTAGAGGAGATTGTCAGAGATCACTCTCAGCAGAGATAATTGAAATGTTGTAGGTGAACTCAAAAGCTCTGTAAGGGGTCTGCCAGCCAAAACCCTGAGATAGACCCACATATGGACAGTACTGACACTGCATTTTTGGGCCCTCATTTTCTTATCTTGACTGACTGTTTCTATTATCCACTATCACATTCAAGACCCCAAGCCCTTCCTTCTTCCACTCCTCCATGTCCCTGACCCCACTCCAGTCCCCTCCCATACACCACCAAAAGTTATGTTTTAAAACATATATACTACACCCACACCAAGGTACGTGTGGATTCAATTCATAAGTCATTCATCTGTTTTAGGAAGTTATAAATAGACACCAGAAGCTGTATCACACAGTCCAGTAAAATAAAACAGAAAGGTAGGGCAGGAAATGATGAAAGTTCAGAATTGGAGGCACAAAAACACTGTGTGATCCAAAATGGAGAGGAAGAGTAGCAAACAGTCATGGGAGAGGGTGTTATGAATTATCCTGACTCAATGTCAATAGACATTGAGCCCTCCAGCAAAGCCACTGGATGGCAATCAGGTACTGGAATCTGGCTGATTTATTTGCTCCCTAATCCAGAGGCACCGATTATAATTCCCCAAGCTACCATTTGAGATGAGGATTGAACAAGGGGCCTTTGCGTTTTAACCTTGAATGGTCAGGCAGGGTCTGGCCAACAATCAGTACACTTAATTAAAATAAATCTGTCTTTTCCAAAAGGAACTTGGATTTTGAACATTTTCAATGTGAGGCCACAGCCGACACACAGCCACAAAGGTATTTCTTTTCACTTTTACCAGCTATCATGCCTATGCAGAACGTTCCAGCCCTAGCTCTATGTTACTGCCTGACTAATTCAGAATTTAACACAGCCAGGCAGGTCTGCTGCTCCAGCTGGCTCCTTGCAGCATACCAGAGGTTCAGCGTTGACAGTTTACACTTCCAGGCCAATCTGCTGAATGCTTCTTGTAAACAATGAGGATGAATGAATGAGTGCATGGGGTGGAGTCAGGAACTGTGAAATTCAGCCCCGCAGAGACGGAGAGAGAGTTACCATCATTAACTAAACAGAACCTCAGGGCCGCTCAGTAGGAAATGCATGCATGAGTATGCACTTTGCAAGTTTCCAACTAGCTTTGAACTGGGCTGTCCAGTTTTGGAGTGTGCAGCCAATTTTAATAAGTGAAAAAAATAACAAGGGTTAGTTTACTTTGCAACTGCTGCACTTTAAAGACAATATATGCATATGATTGGATCGATTGGGCATGTGCATTAGGCATTCTGTTTAATTCCCATCCCCACTAAAATGGACAAAAGATGGTACAAACATACCATCTTGAGCGACACACGTGTGTTCCAGCTCACAGCCTGACATCTGAAGTGCAAGGATGTTCATGGTTATGCCCACAAGGCCTGGTTAGCATGGATGGTCGTCATTTATGATGCTCAGTGATATTGACCACTTAAGCGGTGCTAACAAGGTGCATATCAAAATGCTGTATGCCCTATTGGACACACTGAACAAATCTGTGATTTAGTGATTACTGGGCACAGTTTGGTCAGCTATTGATTATGTACATTGTTCCTCAATTTCTGCTTTTTTTTGAAGTGGACTAAATTTCAAATCTTTCATTTTAAAAACATTAGCAAATGCCCTGTCACACTGTGATGTGTTATAACAACATGAGCTATGGACATATCATGAAGTGCACCCACTGCCGAGAATTTCTGCAGGGTGGGGGAAGCAGGAGGTGGGAGTTCCTGATTGGTCACAGAAACTTTTTTGGAAAACTCAGCCAAGTGCAGAAAGAAGATTTACACTGATCTTTTGTTGAAATCATAGCAGAAGATCATTGAAGACATTCCTGCTATAAAACTTACTTTGCCACTGTGGTATGGTCTATCCCTTGAATTTCCATGAATAATCACATACTGACTTTAGTTAGATCTCGCTTCACCTTTTTGTTAGATGGTGCTTATTCATCGATAACATTCTAATCTTCACAATTGTTTCTGTTTTACAAATGAGATATTTGAGTTAATATAATGGGTGTGTGACACATTTAAATGTGTTGCATACACAAGGTGCAAGTCATGTATATATAAAGATGTATCAGCTTTGAATCAAATGATTGAATACGCTTGACAGCCTATATGGCCTCTTCCTATTCTTGCATTACTTCTGCTGATATGTTATTACTCATGAGTTGTCCGCAGCATAGTCATAATTGTCTGGTACATTTACCTGGTACATGCCATTAATGCCACTGTTGAAGTACGTGTATGGACATGTGCTCTAAATAAGCAATTTCAGACAATTAAGCATCTTTTGAATTCCTGGAGTTATGAAGAGGTTAATTGCACTCGCAATAAATGTTTGTCTCCAAGTCAGGAAAATCCAACATTGGCTCTTTTTAAGGATTATTTTTGCAACTCTAGCAAACTGTGGTATTTTGGAGTGTGACATCTGAGTTGTAATATTTGAAGTGTGATGGAAATGTGATGAAAGGAACATTTTTATATCGAGAAGAAGAATTGGCTCTCCCATCATGTGGCTCATACTAATTTGAAAGGCATGGGCAATAATCTACTGGATCACTCACCCATTATAGACCCCATCCGATAGAATGAAAATCAGATGGGTTCTATAAACTATAATGAACGTTGATCTGAACAATCACTTCAAGGTGCCTTAAAGGACTAGAGGATTATACTTCATAACACTGAAGGAACTATTCTGCTGCTAAGTAATCTGCATATAACTTGGCTTGTCCTTTTAAGGAGACAAGATCTAATTATAATAAATAATCACAACTTGAGGAGAATCATAGGGTAATTGACTGCATTATAGAATTGTTTGAAATAATTTGAATGTTAAGTAAAGTCAATAAATGCAAAATAATTTAAATTATCGAGAGGAACTTTACAGCAATTTAGTAATTTCATAGCATTTGATTTATATACCATACCACATACCATAATTCAGTACATTTAAATCTAGGACTCACAGACAGGGGTATGTTAAAACATTTACTTAGTAAGTAGCATGTTTTGTTCTTATGCTGGATAGCATAGATTAGACTGTGCACAGTATGTTAACATGTACCAATAATACATCGTACACAATGGGCAGTACTTTACAATATAATTTAGATGATAATCTTGACTATTATCTACAGTATATTGTAATATTGCACATTTATATTCTCCAATATAAGCTAGAGCTGGTGAATTTTGCTATACATCTTCAGCTCCTCTGCTAATTTTAATATTTATTATCCTATTACCAATATCGCACCATGTCTGCCATTCATGCGATGTAGAAGGAAAGAAGCAGAATAATGAAATTGTGCATATTAAAGAATTAAGGGCAATAGATCCTCAATTATCCACTGCTATAATCCACACTTTCAATTATCTGTCAGAGTTTCAGTGGGAGGTGTGAGGCCAGTCAGAGTCCAAGCTTAGTTTTGCAACTGAGCGTTTTGAATTGATTTTTACAGGCTCTGCATTCTTGATCCCACGGGATAAGGAGTTGTTATCTGGATGTCCAGTACCTGATAGAATTTATTAACCTTGCACCTCTGATATCTGGTGTTAAGTCAAGAGACCAGTGGAAATTTGAACCTCAGATCTGGAAGACTGTGCAGACACAGATTGACAATACTTCTCTCCTCAAGAATTTTTAGAAAGGAAAACAATACCAAGAACTTGATTAAGTAATCTAAACAGAACAATCAGAAACTAAAAAAAGCTCAGTGTGTGTCAGTCTAAATATAGGGGACTCAATTATCTGCCAATTTGCATGGATCTATCAAGTGGAGGTCTGTTCCATTATGGCAGATAATTGAGGTTCCCCTGTTAAATTGACATTATGTATTAGAATTGATAACAAATGGCTGGGAGTGTTTCAATCGGTTACATTGGGTTATTGCCACATAATCTCCCACCAGTTCTCTATTGTCCTATATTTAATTTTGTGCAGCAGGATTGGGAGATACAGGCAACACTATTTATTCAGTCTGTAAAATTATTTATTCAGTCTATCACAAATATAATGACCTATTCTTGAAATAATCATAATCTTCACAATGCTGTCAGGGTCTCCACCAAACTTTTGAAAATGTGACTTTTCTAAAAAAAAGAATGCTTTCAAAAACTAAAACCATATAATCATACCTCACAGGAGGAGGCCATGTACTGAGGGGGAAATAGTCTAGAATCAGCGAGCAAACAAGGAGACTACTCAGTCCATCACACCTGTGCTGACCATTTGCAAGATTTACCAATTAGCCGCACTCCCCTGCCCTTTCACCATAGTCCTGCAATTTTTCCCTTTCAAATATTTATCCAATTCCCGCCGCAAGCTACAGACTTATAGCACTTTCTGATGGCACTTTCCATTTACAAGTAAAGAATGCTCTCAATGTAAGAAGCTGAAAAGTTTGATGTAACCCAGAGAACAGAGAGAGGAGAGAGGGATGTAAGCTGTGAAATATGTCATAAAAGTGATTCATCAGTGGGGTGCAAAAAGTAACTCACAGTCTTTCTAATTGCTTCAGATCCTGAAAGGCTCCTCTTTCAATAACATTGATCTGGTTCTCCTCAAGATGTCTGCAACAAAATAGATAAAATGGTCAGTTTTGGACCGTCTTTTTCTTTCTATTTTTGGCTCCAAAGTAGAGATAAAATGATTTTCTAATCAATGACACTGTGTAGTGACAATGCCTCTAATATAAAAGTCCAACCATGGACATTGCCATCAGAATCAGCATGCTCTAATCAAAAATGGCAGCAATATTTAGTCATGCTACAACTCTTCAAATTTAAAATTTTTTTTTTGATTTTCAACCTTTTCAATGAGTCTCAAAAGATTGTTCTGGCCGAACCTGTATTTCCATCCTCCAACAACCCAATTAACATCTTTGGTAATCAAAGAGCCATTTGCTTACAAGAGGATAAATTCCAGTGACACCAGATTTTTGCACGTGCAACTCTTGACAATATTTTGTTGAAAATAGTGAACTTGTGCTCTGAGAAAGTATTTTGTATTCTGGTGCAAATGGTACTGGACAGAGAAAGATTGTCCATTTTTTGCTCCTGGTATCAGCATCAAATATTGCCACGTCAGGGGCGACACAGACAAGGTGCTCCAAAAACTGCGCCTTAACTACATCTTGTAATACCACTGGTAAGCTAATGCAAATAGTGGGTCCAATGGCTACCAGGAGCTAGACCGAGACTAGAGTGTTGTTAACGTTCAGGATTTTATCAGATTTCAGTGTTATATTAATGCTTGTGATTCAAGGGCCAAGAGGAGAGAGAGATAAAGAAATTATGTCCTTCCCTTTCTTCTGTCTCTGCAACTATGTGTAATAAAACAATAGTGCAAAAGCAATAAACTGATACAGGCATTTGCTTCGCTGCCAGATTCATTCCAGGTGGGGTTAGTAAGGACAGGAGATATCCTATTAGTATGGACTGTATTCAACAACCAGAACTAAATGGACAGTATCGTAAACTATTGTACCATCCCATCCTCCCAGAGTAATGCCAAATGTCATGCAATAATTTTACTGCTCGTGTCAATGCCAGAAGGACAGTGTTGCCAGATCTCAGTTAAAGTGGTTAGAATTCTATTTACAATGGTGACCATCATTAACACACATATTTTTTAATTAAACTTTAAAACATTTTTTTAAACTCTGCACAATGTTCTCTTGACAGTTCTGTGCTCAAAGGCACTGCACAGAGGAGTGCTGAGCCATACAGACCACAAGATTACAGGTTTATATTCTGTCGTGTGCTGAGTTAGCTGATCTCAATAGATTTTAAGGGATATTGCTGCACTGAAGCAGGTAAAAGCTAATTTAGGAATATATTCTAGGAACAGTGCCATCTGATGTACAGGCAGAGCTGTTACCTGCACCTATTATGTCTATGTTGCAGTAACCATTATTGAGCTTCTGGGCAGAGCTACTGCCATAAGTGAAATTGTATATAAAATATTCTTGTTTAACTGATCTTTTTATGAGATATGGGGCACACCATTTGGCTCGTGTGTCCAGGATTAACAGAGCTTCTGTTCTAAATTTTTATTCACTGACCTCTGCTAAAAATTGTGGGTACGTGATTGTTGGGTAAGACTGAAACAACAACTCTTAACATATGAGGTCTCCACAGAATCCAGTCAAAAGAATTATGTTTAAAATTGGGGACAGGAAAATTGAAGGAAAAATTTGTGTTTAGCAATGTTTATTTGTTGTTTTGGATGTAAATCTAGGGCTACCAGTTCCATGACATCTTATACTGCATGGTTTCCTCTATTTCTGCTGTACACTTTAAACAGATTTTATGTTTGTAATGGCGGCATCTGTCAGCACACTGCTCTGTAAAATTGACAGCAACTTCTGTCATCCACATATGCACAGTTAAATGTGGAAATCAGAAATTGCTGTCAGTGATATGCTGCACCCCCGCAGTGTACTGTCGCATCCTTCATAGCCAAAATCAGCAAAGAAATCAATGATTTGACATGAATGACACTGTGCGCTATTCTTAGTATAAAGAGCATTGAAAATGTTAAGCCTTGTTGAATGAGGTGTTTTTAATGGGTTACTAACGAGGAGTTTTTAATTGGTTACTAAGTCATAATTACTTCTGAACAACCATGCTGGCCCTGAAAAAATAATTTTAGAAATCTGGGGTGTAATTCCCTCTATTCGTGATAAAAAAAACTCCATGCTTATTTTAAAATTATACAAAATATTTCTTTAAAGTTTGATTATATTTCATCTTCTGCTTTAATCCCATGTGTATGTCCCAAACTTTATTTCGCTTTCTGTAAAATAATTAAAAAATGAATGATAATTAGTGTTTTTTTCACTTCCTGGTTTGCTATCCATGAGAATCCTTCAGTATTACTGGCTGCTCAAATTGCTCAATGATTTACTTCTCCTGAACACCAGAAATTCCCTATAGCTGATGCCAGAATGAAATAAGGGAGATTATCACCACGGAGCTTGCTATATATTTGTGGGCAATTGCTTCAAGGTCAGTGGCAAGGGCTGTTCCTTGCTTGTCTTTGATCTCAAAATCTGAGCCAAACTAAATGCAAAGTGAAAAGCAGTGCAAAAATGTTGCAACTGTATTGCTACTTTGTAAGGTATTGTTCACAGTTTGTGTATACTCTGGAATGGATGCCTTTAATCCAAATGATTTCAGAAATACAGGCTGTGATTAATGAAAATTTTAGATAGCTTATTGAATGTGATTCCCAAAGATTGTAGTGTATTAAATAATATTAATTCAGCAAGTAAACTGATAGTTGGCTTGATGAAATAATGATATTCGTGTGGCATGCTTGGAGGATCAGCTGGTTTGGACAGCCAATCAATTAGAATGTCCTGAAAAACTGTACTGGATAAAATACACTATTCTCCCAGGAGTCACAGCACATTGCTTGCAAGTTGCTATGTTTCCTTTGCATGAAAGGCAGAAGCACTGTTAGTGCATTTCTGGTGAGAGTAGATGGTACAGTAGGTTACCATGCCATTCATGCATGGGACCTTGGCTCCTATCCAGACCAAACAGAAGATGAAAAGGCCTCTGCTTGATGACTGACGAAGACACTGGGTGATATAAGTTTCAGCTGTTCTTAGCACAGCTCTTGGAAGCACCATTGGTTTACGACATAAATCTCTGGCCTCATAATTCATAATAGCGCAAAGAATGCAGGAGGAAAAAAAAGACAGAATTAAAAGCAGCCTTTAGTTTTATGGCCATTTCCAAATTAACGGGAGGGGCTCAATCATGAGCTGGATTTTACTTACAAAACTCGAAGATTCTTCAGCGCAACAAAGTCGGTCTTGGAAATCCGTGTGATGTTGTTCTTGTCCAGATCACTGAAAAAAATAAGACAGGTTGATAAGAAACAGGGGATGTTTTCATAAAGGGCCACATGCATTGACGTGAATAAGTGTTCCCAAACAAAGGAAGGTTCACCACATACAGATAAATTGCATCAAAATGAAACATTGAGCCATGATAAATATGCCATGTACCTCTCCTCCCTTTGCCAAACAGCAGAAGTTTGCCAGACATGGACATAGAGTTTTTCCCCTTAAGTAGTCTACCTCCTAGGAACAACACAAACTACTACTGCCTCTGGACCTGTATAATTTACCTCAACCAAATTCAATGTCATCGTAAAAAAAAAGGGATGAAATTGGTCTATGCCAGCAGCAGAAAACGGGCATGCAATGAATCAGCAGTCAGTTTTTTCACCACACCCAATCTTTCCAAAGAACTGCACAGAACAATTGTTCTGTCCCTTTTTGGAAACTCATTTCTTTGTCTCACTGCTGCATGTTTTTGGTTGAAATGACAAAATTTGGCAATATTTTCTACATCAATGGAAAATAAAAAAAACTGGCACGATGAAAAATTGGCTGCCAGTTCACCATGAATCCATTTCACGTGCTGGCGTTAACCAATTTCATCCTCCAGTGTTTAACTGGCTACATGTTACAAAGAACAAACATCTGCCGAACGTGCTTACAACAGTATGATCAATCCTGATGCTTGGTTGATGTCCATACAGCCCTCAAACTTTGCTCTCAGGTTATGAATTGCACAACTGAATTTCTGCCTGGCAACTCACTGCCAGCCATCTATTATCCTGTAACAAACGGTACTAATGTGGGGAGTGTGGATTCAGCCTGGAATGAAGAGGGTCAAAACAGATATAAAAACAAAAAACTGCGGATGCTGGAAATCCAAAACAAAAACAGAATTACCTGGAAAAACTCAGCAGGTCTGGCAGCATCGGCGGAGAAGAAAAGAGTTGACGTTTCGAGTCTCGAAATGTCAACTCTTTTCTTCTCCGCCGATGCTGCCAGACCTGCTGAGTTTTTCCAGGTAATTCTGTTTTTGTGATGAAGAGGGTCAAGTTGATTAAACTGTGTAGCTGTTGCTCTGTGATTTTATAGATCCCCTATTGTGTAGCTTCTTTGTGTTTGCATTCATGATTCCCAAAGGGACAAACGGTCTTTCTCTTTTTCATTTCTCCGCCCTACTCCCCACCCCATTGCAGAAAGGATGCTGATGCCTCACCACCTTGTCAAGGTTAGGATTGGGAACACAACATTTAAGAAAGCATCCATCACCCTCAAAGGAGGAGGATTTTTTTGGTGACAGACTTGGTTGATTGGTAGCAGTCAGTCTCGCCTCTGAATCAGAAGGCTATGGATCCAAGTCCAACCTGGAGAAATTATTTAAGATGACACTTCAGCACGTTATACCATTCAACGTACTGTCTTTCAGATGAAATGTTAAACCATGGTCCCATCTGTCCTTTCGGATGGATGTAAAAAATCCCATGCCACTATTCGAGGAAGAGCTGGGAGTTTTCCCTGCCCACCTGGGCAATATTTTTCCCTCAGAAAATATCACTGAAATAATCTGGTCATTATCACATTGCTGTTTATGGGATCTTGCTGTGCACAGCTCGGCTGCTGGGCTTCCTATACTACAACAGTAACTTCAAAATAAATTAATTGACCACAAAATGTTTTGGTGCGAAAGACATGATTGACATTTTAGAAATGCAAGTTCATTTTGCCTTGCTGTTTTCTTCTAAATAGACAAAATTTTCTGTTATAACATGCATTCTGTGCACCTTGCAGTGCTGTTTAGGGAATCGGTTGAATGGATTCCAAGGTACTGCTTCATACGGCCAAACCCCCAACCCCACCACTGTCCAAGCAACTCCTAAGCTCAAGAATGTTTAAACAGATGGGCAGGCAGCACTTTGAAACTTTAGCCAAGCAGAAAGCGTTTGAAATCTGGCATTCCTGATTAACCGCGGTGATCAGTTTAATTACATGAATTGCTCCTTCTACTGAGCACAGGTCAGTTCTTTCTTGGGTAAACCCACTCAATGCACTACAAAGGATCCTTAAATGTTCTCAGAAAAATGCATTTCTAATTCGCCATCGATTTGATTCCTCAGGATGGTGAGCCAAGTTGCCTCTGCACTTCAATCCGATGGTTCGCACCTCAAGTATTTATTATGTCTCATTAGACCACATGCACGATCTCCTAGTAACATGTTCTTGCTATTAACATATCTTCCAGGCTGTTCTTTCTGATATCTACAGGCCAAGAAAGGTAAATGGACATGATCAGGCTAGATAAAAGCGAAATACTGTGGATGCTGAAAATCTGAAAGAAAAACAAAAACAAAAATAGCTGGAAAAACTCAGCAGGTCTGACAGCATCTGTGGAGAGGAAGACAGAGTTAACATTTCGAGTCCATATGACTCTTCATCAGAACTAAAGATAAATAGAAATGAGGTGAAATATAAGCTGTTTAAGGGGGGAAGGACAAGTAGAGCTCGATAGAGGGCCAGTGGTAGGTGGAGGCAAAGAAGAGATTGCCAAAGATGTCATAGACAAAAGAACAAAGGGGTGTTGATGGTGGTGATATTAGCTAAAGGATGTACTAATGGCCACGGTAAGGGTAGAAAGTAGGACGAGCAAGTGACAGATAGCCCTAGTGGGGGTGGGGTAGGGGGAAGGGATCAAAATAGGCTAAAAGGTGGAGATAAAACAATGGATAGAAATCAATTAAAAATAATAATAGAAATAGGTGGGAAAAGAAAAATATATTAAAAAAATATATAACTTATTAGAACAAAGGGGGATTGGAAAGGGAGTGGGGATGGAGGAGAGAGTTCATGATCTGAAGTTGTTGAACTCAGTATTAAGCCCAGAAGGCTGTAAAGTGCCTAGTCGGAAGATGAGGTGCTGCTCCTCCAGTTTGCGTTGAGCTTCACTGGAACAATGCAGCAGGCCAAGGACGGACATGTGGGCATGAGAGCAGGGTGGAGTGTTGAAATGGCAAATGACAGGGAGGTCTGGGTCATGCTTGAGGACAGACCGAAGGTGTTCTGCAAAGTGGTCACCCAGTCTGCGTTTGGTATCTCCAATGTAGAGAAGACCGCATTTGGGGCAGCGAATGCAGTAGACTAAATTGAGGGAAGTGCAAGTGAAAAGCTGCTTCACTTGAAAGGAGTGTTTGGGCCTTTGGACAGTGAGGAGAGGGGAAGTAAAGGGGCAGGTGTTGCACCTTCTGCGGTTGTATGGGAAGGTGCCGTGGGAGGGGGTTGAGGTGTAGGGGGTGATGGAGGAGTGGACCAGGGTGTCCCGGAGGGAACGGTCCCTGCGGAATTCCACCGAGTGGCGGGGGGGGGTGGTGGGGGTGGTGAAGGGAAGATGTGTTTGGTGGTGGCATAATGCTGGAGTTGGCAGAAATGGCAGAGGATGATCCTTTGAATACGGAGGCTGGAGGGGTGATAAGTGAGGACAAGGGAGACCTTATCATGGTCCTGGGAGGGAGAGGAACGTGTGAGGGTGGATGCACGGGAGATGGGCTGGACACGGTTGAGGGCCCTGTCAACGACCGTGGGTGGAAAACCTTGGTTAAGGAAGAAGGAAGATATATCAGAAGAACTGTTTTGGAAAATGGCATCATCAGAACAGATGTGACAGAGGTGAAGGAACTGAGAGAATGGGATGGAGTCCTTACAGGAAGCGGGGTGTGAGGAGCTGTAGTCGAGGTAGTTGTGGGAGTCGGTAGGCTTGTAATGGATATTGGTGGACAGTCTGTCACCAGAAATTGAGACAGAGAGGTCAAGGAAGGGAAGGGAAGTGTCAATGATGGACCATGTGAAAATGATGGAGGGGTGGAAATTGGAAGCAAAATTAATACGTTTTTCCAGGTCCAGGTGAGAGCATAAAGCGGAGCAGTTATCGGAGAAAAAGTTGTGGGAGGGGGCCTGAGTAGGACTGGAACAAGGAATGTTCCACATACTGGGACATAACTGGGGCCCTTGCGGGTACCCATAGCCACACCTTTCATTTGGAGGAAATGAGATGAGTTTAAGGAGAAAATGTTCAGTGAGAGAACAAGTTCAGCCAGACGGAGGAGAATGGTGGTGGATGGGATTGTGCGGGACTCTGTTCAAGGAAGAAGCAGAGAGCCCTCAGACCATCCTGGTGGGGATGGAGGTGTAGAGGGATTGGACGTCCATGGTGAAGAGGAGGTGGTTGGGGCCAGGGAACTGGAAATCGTTGATATGATGCAGGGTGTCAGAGGAATCACAGATATAGGTGGGAAGAGACTGGATAAGGGGAAAGAGAAAGGAGTCAAGATAGCAAGAAATGAGTTCTGTGGGGCAGGAACAGGCTGACATGGTTGGTCTGCCAGGACAGTTCTGTTTGTGGATTTTGAGTAGGAGGTAGAAGGGGGCCATCCAAGGTTGGGAGACTATGAAGTTGGAAGCTGTGGAGGGAAGATCTCCAGAGGAGATGACGTCAGTGACAGTCCTGGAAACAATGGCTTGATATTCAGTGATGATCAGGCTAGAGTTATCCTGAATTAATGTCAGCTACAGCAGTAAAGCACTATGGTTAAAGAACTCAAAGCAGCCAAGATCTGAGAAGATTGAGGTTTTATTTGTATTTTGTAGCTCAAATTGTGGCCTACAGATCTTTTTCCAAAATGAACCATTGAGGTAGCTTCCCTTTGCAGAATCCATTCTACACTTGACCCGGGGACACATAATACTGTTACTAACAGTGAAAGTAGAATATCATTCCCTTCCCTTGCACAACTCAGTAATGAACGCATAAAAAAAAACTCAGCTTAAAAGAATTATGTTATCATGATTTTCCCCTCCTTTTGAAAACTCTTTAAATCACTGCTATCTTTTGTTGTTGCCATGAAAAGTTTCCCATTCCAATCCAGTGCTATGAACTAGGTTAAACATACATGGAGACACTGGTTGTGAAACCATCATTGTCAAGACTTGTCCTAAAGTTCTACGACAAATGAAAATGCCTTTAGCAAATGAACAACAGATGACCTGACAAAACCTCAGAAACAATGAAAGCTCAGAAAAAAAAGGAAAATTATAGGTTAGCAGTCAACAAAGAGCCAATCCTTTTGCTTCAAGGCTACACTTGGGTAAAGATCCACAAAATCTGTTTACTCCTAGTTTCTCACATAGAGAATCCAATATTAATAAGTTCACTGCAAGGCATGATGCTTAGGCATAGACGAAACGGTTCAATTTCTACTCAATACTGAGCTAGCAGCTCTCTGCCAGAGCAATATGGCAGAGACATTAGAATTATCAGCGTTCCCTAGTTGGGAGGGGAAGCAAAATGAATTGGCTTAAGTTTTCTTTTTCTGCTCACTGCCCAGCAACCTCTGCTTTAAACATCTAAAGGGAGAGAAACACGAATGTGACTGAAGTGTCCCTGCATTGAAAGGGTTGACCAATGCTCAAAGCCCTGGCTCACACACAAAATAGAAACTTGGGAAAGATATCTTAATTTGCTGAGGGGAGAAACTGCTGTCCCCACCCTGGCTAGAATTGCAAGCTTAAAAAGAGATGGGGTAAGGGACTCAATATGTGTGGCAAGCCAAGAGACAGGGAAAAAAGAGTAAGCCTATTAGCTGAATTATGTTCAATCATTTGCAATTTTTAAAAAAAAATAATGGAAATTGAAAATGTTAATCCAGTCTTGTGTCTGTCACCCTATAATTTCATTTAAAGAGGCTCTCCACCCTGTTTCAACAGACCATAATAATCATCATCATCATTTCAGTGGTTAGACCATAAGCATAATCCTTTGCCAATTTCTCTGAACTGTGCAGTGCTATGTTATGGAGTTAATCATTATTTTAAGGACTCAAGCTTTGTCTCTCTTATCCTAATTGTTTTCTTCCCTGTCAAGAACACTTTGTGTCCCCAAAGTCTGATTTTTCTGGCTCAGAGATTTAGACTAAGAACCACCCTAGATTCCACCTCTTTTAACTCTTTTTAAAGCTTCTTGGTATTCCTCCAACTACAATGAAAAGTCTCAGATGCATTCCAAAGCGTGGCTTCACTGGTAACATTAAAAACACAATTTGCATTTAAGAAATGCCTTTAATATTGAAATATGTCCTAAAGTGCTTCGTTGAGGCTGAATCAGATTTTAAACATGGATATTGAGTCCAAAAAAAAAGGATAATGTTAAGAGGAGTGATAAAAAGTTAGGTCAAAGAGATGGAAATTTAGAGGAAATGGAGAGGTAGAGAGGATTAGGCAGAGGATTCCAGAGCATGAGGCTTAGACAGCCGAAGGCAGTGCCAAAAATGGTTATTGAGGAGGGTTAGTTTTGGGGGAACAGTGAATTATTGGAGGATTATAGGGCTCAAGAAGGTTAGAGTGATAGGACAAGACCATTACAGGTTTTAAACACAGGATGATAATTTTAAATTGTTAGAGTTAGGGAGCCAGGAATCTTGTGGATCAGCAAGAACAGGGCTGCATATGAACATACGAAATAGGAGAAGTAGGCCATTTGGCCCCTTGAGCCTGCTCTGCCATTCAGTAAGATATTGGCTAATCTGTTGTGTTTCAAGTTCTACATTCCCACCTACCCCCAATAACCTTCAATTTCCTTACCTAGCAAAAATCTATCTACCTCTGCCTTAAAAACATTCAGTAACCACACTTCCAGTGCTTTCTGAGGCAGAGTTCCAATTGCACAACCCTCAGAGAGAAAAAAAATTCTCCTCATCTCTGTCTCTAATTTTAAAACAATGCTCCTTAGTTCTGGACTCACCCACAAGAGGAAACATCCTTTCCACATCCACCTTGTCAAGACTATTCAGGATCTTATATACTTCAGTTAAGTATGAGTGAACAGGCTTTGTTATGGGACAGGTTATGGGCAGCAGAGTTTTGGATAAGTTGAAGCTTACAAAGCATTGAGGATGGGAGACCTACTGGCAGAGCATTGGAATAGTTGGGCTTGGAAATAGCAATGACATTGATTAAAGTTTCAGCAGTTGACGGGCAGATGCAATGGTGGACAATCTTACGGAGCAGCTAGCTCAGTATTAATGGCGTATTTATTCATCTAAATCCGAACTTCCAGCTAGAAATCTTGTTTCTAACTAAATACTTGACAGATCTCTGTGCCTTGTCCAAAGAGCTATTGTTCACATGTGAGCCTTCGAGGGCTGTTCAATGATTGGAGGTATTCACAAGCTTGAAAGCATAAATTGCGGGACAGAAACACTCAATGTGCTTCACGAGGTCAAATCCCAATCATTTTAAAACATTAGGAAGACAAAAACCATCATCTCTATGCCCCAGCCCAGCCACTTCCCACCCATGTCTCTGATCTCTCGCCCTCCCCAGCCACTGCCACAGGCTGAGCCAGGCTTTTTTATTAGCAGACTATTTAACCCCAAATTTATCTTCCATCCCAAATTCTCTATAAGACAAAGACAGCCTGCTTGTCACCTCCAGATTAATTCAATTACTCCAGTGCTTTCCTGGCCAGCCTCCCCAGCCTCTTTATTCAGTAACTACAACTCATTCAAAACTCTGCTGCTCACAATCCATACCTTATCCATACCAAGTCCCATTCACCCATCACTCCCAATTTACACTGGCTTCTGAGATGCTAACCTTTGATATTTAGAATTGTTATATTTGTGTTTAAATGACTCCATGCCTTGTTACAGAAACGTCTTAAAGTACTGTTGCAAGGCATTTTGCTCAGTTTGTAAACAGGCCTATTGCAACCGTCATGAAAAATGTGAACAAATAACCATTACCGCCGTCCCAGATGCTTCCACAGCCCCCAAAGTAACATGTGAAGAAACCATACAATTTGGCAGTGGTTTTGATATGTTTTCAGACATGATGCCTGGCTGTATTAACACTCTTGACTCACTTTAAAAACCAGCCCTTTCAGTAAGATTAGGGCCAGCTTAAAAGGGCCTTTTTATTATTTTTTCTGGCTTTCCTTCCAATTTAGTTACTACAAAGTATTTCAATGTAGTTATAGCACAGAAACAGATAATTCGATCCAACAGATCCACACCAGTATTTATGCTGCATGTCAGCCTCCTCCTGTTGTGTTTTTCTTCTCCTTGAGCTTACTTAGTGGATAAACACGAAGGTACAAAGCATGTCTACAGGACTGCTTGATACAGAAATACATAGATTAATTTATTAAGGATTTGAGAAGATGGAAGCAATATTACATAGATGGAGAACTTGTACACATCTCAGTTGGTAACTTCCTCAGAACAAGCTGAGTCTAAATCACATGATACATTACATCAATTTCTCTTTAGCGATGTAAACAGAAATCATAACCACACCTACTTAAAGGTGTACTGCAACATACCCTTTTTGCCCCGCCCAAAAATACCTCCCCCTTATAAATAACCATAACTATTTACAATGCATGGATAATGCTTATTTACACATTACAGAGCTACGAGTTAAGAAACTCATAGACCTATAAGTTCCTGAAGCATAGTGATGGTCTGCTTTTGGTCCTGGCTTAGCAACTGTAATGTTACCTTGAGGCTGTTGAAATTGCTCACAGTGGTCTGTGGGAGTGTCAGACTTTAATGGTGCACTGGATTTTGCTACGGATCTTGTCCTGGATGCAATGAAGTTACAAAGTGGTTAATGATTGGGTAATTCCCTGATTTGTCCTCTGTTCCATCTCACAGTCGCCCTTTGCGTGTGATGACCTCAATTCATTCATTTATTAAGGATTTGAAAAGTTGGTAACCGTTGCAGAACTTGTACACATGTCTGAATCAGTAACTTCCTCAGAACAAACTGAGTCTAAATTACGTGGTACATTGCATCACTTCCTCTCTAGTGATGTATACAGAAAACATAACCACATCCACTTAAAGGTGTACCAAACACCTCTTCATTCAACCACATCAACATATCCTTCTATTCTTTTATCCCTCATGTGCTTATCTAATTTCCTCTTAAATGCTCTTTACCTCAACTACTGTTGTGAAAGCAAGTTCCATATTGTCATCATTCTTTGAATAAAGGTGTTTCCCCTGAAATCCCTCTGGGCTTATTTGTGAATATTTTATACTTATGGCCCCTAGTTCTGGTCTCCGTCATGTGTGGAAACATCACTATGTTTTTCCTATCAAACTCTTTCATAATCTGGAAACTTCCATTAGATTACCCTTCAGTCTTCTCCTTTCTGGATAAAAGAGCCCCAGCCTGTTCAATCTTTCCTGAAAAGTATAAACTCCCAGATCTGGTATCATTCTAGTAATTATTTTGGACCTTTTCCATTGCCTCTATAGTCTTTATATAGAATCACAGAATTGTTACGATGCAGAAGGAGGCCATTCAGCCCATCGTGTCTGCACTGGCTCTCCAAATGAGCACCATGCTTTAGTGCCATTCATCTGCTTTTTACCCGTACCCTTGCACATTATTTGAGTCAAAACAAATAATCCTCTATTGGCCTCTTGAATGCCTTGATTGAACCTGCCTCCACCACACGCCCAGGCTGTGCATTTTAGACTCAAACCACTCGCTATATGAAAAAGTTTATCTCACATTACATTTGCTTCTTGTACAAATCATTTTAAGTCTGTGCCCTCTCGTTCTCGAACCCTTGACGAGCGGGAACAGTCTTTCCCTATCTACTCTATCCAGCCCACTCATGATTTTGAACACCTGTTTCAAGTTTCCTCTTAGCCTTTTCCTGTCCAAGGAGAACAGTTCCAATTATATATACATAATATATATTATTCATATATAATATGGAGTACAGAACTCTTCACAATACTCCAGCTGTAGTCTAACTAATGTTCCATACAAGGTTAATGTAACTTCCCTGTTTTTCACTCCAATTCCTCTAGAATCGAACCCCAGTGATTTGTTAGTGGTTTTACAGCCTTATTAACTTACGCTGCTATTTTAATGACCCCCATATTCCTCTGCTCCTGTACCTCATTTGGACACTTATTTTCCAAAGACTATTCTTGATCTTCCTACCAAAATGTATTACCTCACAGATACACATGTTAATGTTCATTTGACAATTACACACCCATTCTGAAGTTTGACATCTTACTGTATTTTGACACTGTCTCCCTGTATTAATTACACCCCCCAATTTGATGTCATCAAATTTTTATATTGAATTTCTATGCATCCAAATTGTAAATGTGAACAACAGTGGTCCAGCACCGATTCCTGTGGAACACCCCTTACTATCCTTTGCCAATCTGAACAACTACCTTTAACGCATTGGACTGGATTTTACAGGGTACCATGGTCCTTGCTCCCTGGATAATAGGTCAAGGGGAAATCCACCCACTATCCCAACAGTTGCTGCACAGTAGTTTAACACTAGGAACAGCATTAATTGCTTTAAGGTAAGAATTCTGGCCCTTCCTCAGGAGGAAGTGTTGCGTTAGAGTGCTGCTGACCCACCAGATTGGCTGACAGCTCTGTAGTCTCAGCAGCACCACTGCAGACATTACAATCAGTCCCCAAAGCGGAAGAGGACGAGAAGGGGAAGGGGGTAAGTGGGGGGTGGAAAGGAGTTGAGTGGGGTGGGAGGGGAATGGGTTGAGTGGGGTGTGAGGGGAAGAGGATGAGTGGGGTGGGAGGGGTGGGGAGGAGGGGGAGGGGATGATTGGTGGGAGATGATGAGTGGGGGAGGGGATGAGTGGGGGGAGGGGGAGGACATGAGTGGGGGTGGGGAGGTAGTGGGAGAGCAGGAATGGGACTGGGGTTGGTGTGTAGGGGGTGGGGAGGACATGAGTGTTAGGAGGGGATGAGTGGGGGTAGGGTATGAGTGGGAGGTGGGGAGGGCATGTGTGGGGTTGGGAAGTTATGTGTGGGGGCGAGGGAGAGAAGAAGAGTGGAAGAGGGAGGGGATGAGTGGGGTGAGAATGAGGGGAGGGGAGGGGATGAGTGGGGGGAGAGGATGAGTGGGGGGAGAGGATGAGTGGGGGAGAGGATGAGTGGGGAAGACGGAGGGTATGAGTGGTGGGGAGGGGGAGGAAATGAGTGGGTGGGGAGGGGGAGGGGATGAGTGAGACAGAGGGGATGAGTGGGGGGAGGAGAGGGGATGAGCGGGCAGGGAATGTGTGAGGGGAGAGGAGGGGGATGAGTGGGGTGGGAATGAGTGGGTGGGAGCAGGGAATGAGTGGGTGCGGGTGGGGGAAGGGATCGGTGGGGTGGGGGTGGGGATAAGTGGTAGGAGGGGATGAGTGAGGAGGAGGGGGAGAGGTTGAGTGGGGGAAGGGGAAGGACATGAGTGGGGGTGGACGGAGAGGGAGGGCAGGAGTAGGGGTGGGGGAGGACATGCGTGGGGGGAGGGGGAGGGGATAGGGATGGGGAGGGGTTGAGGGAGGTGATGGGGAGGATGATGGGATGAATGGGGGTGAAGGGATGAGTGGGGGCAACGGGGACCGGATGTGGGGGAGGGGGACGGGTTGTAGGTGGAGGTGGTTGGGAGGAGGAGTGAGTGTGGAGGGAGTGAGAGGGGGAATGTTTGTGGGTGGAGGGAGACAGGGTGTGGGGAGAGGGTTGCGGGAGGGAGTGGTGTTGGGGTATGGCGGGCAGACGGGGGGGTTTGGAAGGTGTGGGGGGCTTGGAGTGGGGCCGGCACGGGGGGGGTTGGAGCACTGCAGGCAGGGGATTGGAGTGGGGCGCGAGTGGGTGGGTGTGAGTGGGGGGGGTGGGGGTTGCAAGTTGGGGGTGGATGGGGGGGTGCATGAGGCATGTATAGGTGGGGTAGAGGGAGCGAGTTGGGTGGGGAGGTGGGGGATGTGAATGGGGTGAGGCGGGGAGCGCAAGTGATTGAGCTTGAGTAGGGAGAGCTGGGGGGGTGCGAGTGGTGGAGGCAGGTGTGTGAGTGGGGTGGGGCGTGGTTATGAGTGGGCAGGGCAGGGGGTGGGAGTATGTGAGTTGTTGGGGGTGAGTGGGTCTGGGACTCTTTTCACAAGGTGGGGGAATGGGGTGGCTTTGGGGGGTGGTACCTCTGATGGATCGAGGGAGCCCCCAAAAGAGGTCCTCCACCTTGCCCAGCATGTCTGCCCCCCACCCCTCCACTCACCCAACCCCCATAAAATTTCAGACAGGTCGAGGGCTGAAATACGCCCACTGGATTTTCGGTGCCCCGTGCCCCATGCCCCTCTCTTCAATCCCACTGGCGGGGTGAGTGTAAATTCCAACCTATTCTCTTCGTTTTATGGCCAGTTTGCCATCCATTCTGCTACTTACCCCAAATCCACATGTTCAACAATGCATTATGTGGTACCTGTTATATTAATTGCTACTTTAATGTGAGACTGATGTAGCAGTCTCAGGATTGTAAACAATAAACAATGAACACTAGCTTAACTTTAACTGGAATGCATATACACACCACAAGTACAGGAACACATTTGGACAGGTCTTGCTCTGTCATGCCATCACTCCCTTTGGTGGCTCTTCACTTGCAGTCTCTTAAAGTGCATTACATTACCCTTATCTCCATTTTCTGTTACTTCATCAAACAATTCAACGTGTCAAGCATGGCTTTAACTTTTGGAATCCATACTGATTAATCTTTACTATATTTCCAGCTTCTAAATGTTTTCGTGTTGCATCTTTGATTATGCATTGTTGGTTTATGTCTTATTTCACATATCTGCTTGACATAAAATATGAAAATTAACTCTTTCATGCCCTTCCAGGTTCCACAAAAATGCTTCTGAAAACTCAGCTGGGCAGTATGCTGCAGCAGTTCCTTTAAAGATCATTGATTAGTCCACCCCATGACTCATACCAATGGGTGGAAAATGGGTATTGCATTCTTTACGCTTTGGTAACTGCAAGCTGTGCCAGGGTCTTACTTATGCAATAAGACCTTCTGATTTGCATACGACAATGAGGTGCCTGCCTGATACAGTGCAGTTGTTTTGACCACACATTTCCAGGGCTGGCCATCACCAACAGCTCCATTGTCACATTTTAACAAAGGGTTTGACTCGCTCATATCACAGCCACAGGGCCACAACATGCTTCAAATTTTAAGGAGGTGGATTTCCACAGTTCCTCACTTGAATACCGTAACCCTAGCAAAAGAACTGGAGAATCCTGGGGAAACACCACAAATGCTGTTGCTTTCCAGCGTTTCTACAATGCATCCACCAAGATTATGGTGGAGGAGCAGGAGAAAATTCAGGTAAATCACCCTTTCATATTTTCCCCTCAGTTGCCTCCTCTAGACATTAAATCTTTTATTGGGGTAAAATCCCACAGCTGCTGGTCAGCCTCCAATACTTTGCTCAGTTGGCCAACATTCATGTGACAGCCAATGCTGACAAGCTTTTGAACCAGAGAGGGCATCACAGTTCCAGCTGATCCTGACCTTAACAGTTAATACATATTGGCCAGAATATTACGCCTGTTGGATGGGCACGCGTCCGATCTGAACGAGCATAAAATGACGTGCGATGACGTCGGGTGAGCATCCCGATATTTCGGTCGGCTGGTGTGCACAGGAGTTGGAGGTGCGCCCGCCAACAACTAAAAGGCCTATTAAGGCCACTAAAGTCATAATTGAGAGAAACTTTTCACTGCCTGTCCAACCTTATCTCGCGAGTGGTTGGGCATGAGTGGGGAAGCGGAGGGTGTGAGTGGTGGGGGCAGGTGTAGGAGGTGTGTCGGGGCGGGATAAGGTTTCCAACAGCTATTAAAAATTAAATAAAAATTTAAACATTTCACTAATAACATGTCCCTGCTTATGTGAACAGAGTCACATGAGGGGACATGTTTTATAACAATTTAAATTCTTCATTTTTATTTCTTAAAATCTTCATCTTCATGAGGCAGCTCTGTCTCAGGAAGCTTTTCCTGTGCACATGTGTGGAAGTTCGCACTCGCCCTCCTCTCCACCGCCCCCTGCACACAAGCTGAGCGCTGTCACACTGGGCGGGCCTTAATTGGCCCACCAGCGTGAAATCACCAACCCCTCCCGCCTGCCCCCACCTGACGACAGCAAAATCCTGCCCATAATCTTGCAGGAGAGAAATCGCCATTTAGTGATCAGCAGCAATAACCCTTGATTAGATGGGAATTTTAAAGTTGAGGCATAGCTAAACCGGGAGCCAATGTAAGTCAGCAAGCACAAACATGATAGGCGAACGTTACTTAGTGCAAGTTAGGACAGGGCGTCAGAGTCTTAGGTGACCTCAAGTTTACAGAGGGTAGAACAGCAGAGGCCGACCAGAAGTACAATAGTATAGTCCAATTTAGAAGCAACAAAAGCATGGATGAGGGCTGCAGCAGCAGATGAGCTAGGCAAGGGGCAGAGCTGGGTAAGGTTTCGGAGGTGGAATAGATGGTCATAGTGGTGACCAGGTAATTTGTTTTTACTGCGCTGGCTGAGGGGCATTGCTCACCAGGACACTGACAAGCTTCTGACTCTTCTTTCAATACTGCCATAGAGTCTTTAACATGCACCTGATCAGTAAAGCAGGACTCCAGTCTCAATCAAGGACAATAGATAATTTTAATCCCCAACAAAGCAAAGCAGAAGCTAAAAGTTAAACATTTTCAAATCCAAACCAAACCTACCTCAAAATTCCATTTTCGATTTTAAGAGAGGTGGAACTGGTGGCACGGTTTTGGGGTTGGGGTGGGGTGTGTCAGGTGACTAACCTGCTCTCAAGACACGGATCCATCATTTAAATATATTAATAAGACTATGTGCCTAAGATTGTATTTGTGTTCCAGCTTTAACACTGACTAGTTTGAGTTTCCTAGCTCTTTGGAACCCATTAGCTGAAGGGTGAGGTGAGGGGAAGAGGGGCTGAGCACTGCTGTATCGGACAGATAATGCCTTTCAGCACTGCTTGTGCAGGATTGCTTCCCTGGCCCACAAAACTATCTTGTAAACCTCCCCATTACAAGACCCTAAAGGCTTTTGCTAGCTCTCTATGATTGGTCATTTGCCTCATTGCTGTTTGTGGGATCTCACTGTGCACAAATTGGCTCCCATGTTTCTCTATATTTGCAACAATAAGTGTATTTTGAAAAGCGGTAGCGAAAGTATTATGAGATACAATTTCTTCCTCTCTCCGGATTTTAGGAATTTTTGTCCCCATGCAGCCTGTGACATCAGATGCCAAGTGAACAAACCAGGACTTAAGGTGGGAAAATTAGTGGCTACTACTACAACATTCCAACAATTAAAGGGAATGGATGTAAAACCCTGTGGGACCTGCTGACCTTCCTGTTCAGTTTACTAATCTGTCATCCAGATATGTGAAGCTCTCTGTCCACAAGACTAATTTGTAAAAGATACTCTTATAAGAATGCATAGGATGGGAAAAGTCACCAAGTGTATCAAGCCTGTTGTGCAATCTACCCTAACAGGCTCACTGCCCTTCTGTGGGAAAGTTCTGCACTGAGGCCTCTTCATCTCCAAGAACTACAATGTGAAATACTGGAATATCTATCTAAACCTACTATAGAATCCTCGCTTCTATACCCGACAGATGTCAACTCTCTCCCCAGCGCCATTAAGTTCCAAATAAAATTTGAGCATATTAGTCTATGCCGATCCAAAACAATCTTCAATCCTGCTCCCTAATATGGTGTTCATCCAGTTATTTTTGTGAGAATTGTTGACATAGCATCCGTCACTTTTTATTCCACATAGCGACTACTTTGTCAGAAACAATTCTTCTGATTGTTATTTGTTAACTTTGAGTCTGCCTTGGGAGATGCAAAGATACTAGGTTTCTACTTACTGATGTGTGCATGGATCCCACAAAGGGAAGGCACCATGTGCCTCACACAATGTTTGTCAATAAATATGGGGGTGGGGGGTGGCATTTTCCCATGTGCATCCTTCCACTGGCCCAGCTTAACTTTGACAGTAGAACCACAGAAATCATGGAAAAATGGAAAAATTCCACAATAAATGAGTGGAATAAACCATACAGAAATCTACCTCTATATTTGCGTGTCAACCATGGCTCAATTGGTAGCACTCTGAGTCACAAAGATCCAGGTTGAAGTCCCATTCCAAAGTTTGAACACAAAAATCAAGGCTGAGTTTCCAGCGCAGTACTGAGGAGGTGCTACACTGTTGGAGGTACCATCTTTCGGTTGAATATTAAACCAAGGCCCCATCTGCCTGCTCAGGTGGATATAAAAGATCACATGACAATATTTGAGGAAGAGCAGGGTAGTTATGCCTGGTGCCCTGGCTAATATTTATCACTCAATCAATATCACAAAAACAGGTTATCTGGTCATTATCACACTGCTGTGAGAGTTTGCTGAGTGCACATTGGCTGCCACAGTTGCTGGATTAAGTATATCCAGTATATTGAAGTATTTGCTTCAAAAGTATATCATTGGCTGTAAAGGACTTTGTGATGATTGGTGGTCATGAAAAGTGCTACATAAATGCAAGTCTTTCTTCTTTTAAATTCTCCACTAGTCATGTCATTGAAGCACACAGATTAAGAAGGTCTTGAGTTTGATTCTTGGCTTATGGTAGTGGGGTAGGCAGGATTCATTTTCATGCTATTTGTGGAATTGAGCTTGCCAGTCAAAACAAAACTACTTCAAAAGGTCTATTTTTCAACGAGAAATTTCACAATTGGGCACAAGTAGAAATATTATTACTTCCATTAAATTAAGAACTCAAATTAAAGGAAAAACACAGCCTTGGCAGACAAAAACTCTCAAGCACAAAGTCAAAGTGCCAGTTGTGTGTTTCCAGTCTATTTGGAACTGCTACAATTAACTACAATATCCCATTTAACATTTAGGAAAGCAAACCCAACTGATCATTTTTCATTTGTTGGATTGTAGAACTGACCAGCTCTGAAAGACTATGCATTGTTTCTGATGATCTAAGGCATGTTCATTGGAAGGAAGCAGTGGTTTGATAAAATAGTGTAGATATCTCCAGGGGTTTCTGAACACCATCCCACCATCACTCATGACCCCTGCCCCTTGCCAATGGCTATGCCGAACTAGACGGCCTCTGAAAGAGACCACCATGCAAGTGCTATAATTAGCCTCAGCACCCCTCGAATAGAGATGAGGTTTAAAAAAAACCCGCCAGGTCCTTACATCTGATGTCTACCCATTTAGCCATATTGGAAAGTTACATAAGTGTGGAGATCATGCAAAAACTGGACCAGTGGACTCAGTAGTGCTAATGCCTCACTCCGATAATAGCTAAATAGCCTGTCAGCTATTTGATGTGTCATATCTGAGCATACATGTGTAAATGGCGTTAAAGGTTGGGTGTCAAAAGCCTACTAGCAACCATGCACTAAACTCCAACAAGAATTAACCCCTCCAGGAGCATGGAGGAGATCATTGTATAAGAAAAACTTCTGCACTGCCATAACTGTTGCTGCATTATTACCATCACATTGTCTATACTTGTAGAAAGTATGGGAGTAGACTTCACCCTCACCAGTCAAAGCGACTGCCCATTTGTGAGGCATGCCCTATTTCCATTCCATTAATGTGATTAGAATAAAACGCAGGTGGGCTTTTCAATGGGCGGGTGACCCAATCCGGCAGACCACTGCCCAAGCAATGGAGCTGAAATGTTACCTGTGTATTAGTAAAACTGAAAGTACATCAGGTTCAGGTTTGGTGTACTGGTAGGACAATGGATGAATCACTCTGAAACATAACTGGTCAGAATTGTAATGCTGGATCAATTTCAGTGACTTTTGCATGATGAAACATACACATCCTACAAGATAAAATGTGTTAAATGGCGTTTATAATAGGAACATTTTATAAAGCTTTTGGAGCTAACTGTTGGCTTACTAGCCTTTTCTGGCTCCATGTAATATATTCTAAAGTACACAAAGTAAAAACTCAGACAGTTTATTCCAAACTCATACTTGGAGCAAATGTGTTTTTGAAGATTATGTTAGAACAGGGTTTCTTCAGGAATGGTTCTCATTAAGCTGGGCAACTGACACCGTGACTTGACTATGCAGTTTTGGCATCTTGATAAAAGAATTATTTCAATTAGCTTTGTCCTCATTTCCTGGACTGGTGCAAGGGCAACACCTGCATGAGAAGCTGATTTTAGCTCAGCATCATCCTGCATTTTATTCTTCAGGATGAACTGAAGACTGGCAGAATCATGCAAGAGACAGCATAATCACAATGTTTAGCAAACCTTTATAGGACATTCAACACACCCTCTTCTCATTACTCCAGATTGAAGGACACATCAAAACTCTTTCAGTCACTGCTCTCATGCTTCATTGTAGCTGTGAACTGCAGGAATTTATGAACTGGGTAATAGAGTCATCAGCTCTGGCTTAATGTCACATCCATCATCTCCCACAAACCAAATGGAAAATTTATTACCTCCTTCAAATGTACTCAGCAAAACAACAGTGTTGATCATGGCTGGTTACCATCTACGTGTATCACAACAACCTTAACTTTACAAATCACTTGCATATTCACTGAACTTTCTCTTCACCTGGCAACCGTCTAAGTAGATGTCTTAATTGTATGCAGTAAATTTCAAAACTCAACTTCATAAATCCGTTAATAAGATGCATCCTGTTGCTTCTCAATATTGGGAACTGTATGAATTTCGATCACTTATTTAGCATGACTCTGACATCAGCTTATTTTTATTTCTATATACGTCTCAACATGTATAGACAAAGTGACGGCAAAAATACAATAACAATTAAAGCAATGTGGTAATCTTTTCTAGATTTTCTCAGACCTCTTGGATTCAGTTAGATACAATTGACTGTGATGTTCATTATTGTCCTAGACCTGGGAAGAAGGTTGTGAAACAAAAGTTCAGCACCAGAAGGACTTTCAGAGCTGTTGGTAACAGCAACCGTTATGTAACTAATTGCACATGGAACAGTGCAGGACTCTTTTGAAGTAAAAGCAGTGCAAACACTGGCAAATAGTTGGTTCCTTGCCCATAAATTCTTCTGACAGGAAGATAACTCAGCCTCCAAATTCTCTTACTTCTTCCTCTGTTCTTGTCACTGCTTTAGGGCAAAAGGAACACTGTACAAAAAGAATATGCTACTGCTATACACTAAATAATACAATTGATGGAATCTCTCTACGTTTGATAATAATTCTATGTCAATGTTGACTCCTTATTTCATGACATCGTAAAAAAGGTATCTATACTGCCCCAATCTCTGGGCTTAATTTAGGGGATGTGCCTGAATATGCAGAATAAACCCTTAACCACACTACTGCAGGCACACTAAATACTGCTCACACAACTTGGTCTGTGATATATTTAAGTGAAGATCATAAAGTCCGAGAGAAGTTGACTGCTAAATGGCTGCTGCTCTGCATAAAAGGGGAAGCTCTGGTCAGCACAGTACAAAAAGGATATTATAGCTATTGAAAAGAGAACAAGCAGTTTCACCAGTTACAATGGAGCATCATTGGAGGTTATCACAGGATAAAGCAGGGCTGTGTCCTGGCGCCAACTATCTTTGGCATATTTTTCTCCATGATGCTATTGTACAGTTTTGGCGACTCAAGTGAAAGTGTCTACCTGCATGCCAGAGCTGACGGCAACCTTTTTAATTTGGCAAGACCAATGTCCTAGTTTGTGAGTCGCTGTTTTTGATGATGCCGTGCTGGCATCCCGTACTGTAGTTCACTTGCAACAGCTTGTAGATTGGTTCTCCTGGGCCTGCAAGGAGTTTGGACTGATAATCAGCATCAGGAAGACCAAAGTTATGGGTCAGGATGTAGAGACTCCATTTTCCATCAACATTGACAACCTCATTCTGGCGGTGATCAACAGCTTCACATACCATAGATCAACAATTACCTAGCAACCTGTCCCTCAATGTCGAAATCAGCACCAAGATTGCCAAGGCCACAGCTGTCACGTCAAAGCTGAGAAGGTCAATGTGGACCAACAGCAAACTAACCAAAAGTACAAAATTCCATTTGTTCTCAGCATCCTTCTTTACAGTAGTGATGAATGGACAACTTATGCAAGCCAAGAAAAGTGGCTGAATAGCTTCCACCTTGACTGCCTCAGATGAATATTGGCACCTCATGGAAAGACGTAATACCAAATACATAAGTATACTAGTATGCACGGATCCCCAGCATGTTTGCCCTATTGAGCCACTGGCGACTTCATTGGCTGCGTTGTGTGAGTAAAAAGACATGCTTTATGGCCAGCTTGCTATTGGCAAGAGAGCAACAGGTCACCCATGTCTGCGATATAAACCGGGACTGGAGTTGATACATGGGAAGTCCTTGCAGCTGAGCAGAGTGCCTGGAAACAAGTAGTCAGTAAGGGTAAAACAGCGGACAAAAAAAAAGACCAAGCGGTGGAAAAGAGAGCCCACAAGAATTTTTTAAAAATCTGTCGACATTGGGCCAACACTATTTATTTGTGCCAGCTGCAGAAGGGACTGCCACTCACAAATTGGCCTCTACAACCACAACAGACGATATTCAATACAGAAGTGATGTACAGCCTGGGCACAGGATGGACGGATGCCAATAATAAATATTCCGAATATAAATGGATCTACGTTCAAAGTTGTAGAATGAGGCTTGTCCTGAATTGGGGACTTGCTGATTTTATGGACCTGCACCCACAGGGGGCAAGGATTTGCCAGCAGTGTTGGGTCATCAGTACACAGGCCTGGAAGACTACAGGATTACGTATGTGATGCAAAAAACATACTGCTTGGTTTGCTTTAGAAAGGACCATCCTTAAGGAATTGGATTAATTTGTGTTTCAGCCATTCTACACAGGCATGTTGCAGTAACGTTTGATGTACAAAATGTAGGTTGAACAACAGGATACCTGTTCTGCCATTCATATTTAAAAGGGAGTTACGTAAAAGCAGGCATGACACTCCATTGCATGGTTATTGACTCTCTGGTATGGCATGACAGTTTGCAATGATGGAGGGGTTAAGGGTTGGTTTTGAGGAGAGGGATGATGACTGCAGACTTGAAGGCGAGGTGGACAGTACCTGAAGCGAGAGAACCATTAACAATGTCAACTAACCTGGGAGCCAGGAATGGAAGTTGGGTGGTCAGGAGTTTAATGGGAATAGCTTTGAAGAGCATCAGGTGGGTCTCATGGATAGGGTGAGCTGGGGGAGAAACTAGAGAAAGTTGCAAGTTCAAGTCTAGGGCAAGGGGGAAAGGCACCAAGTTTGGTCTGGTGGACTAGGGAAAAGGAGAGGAATGGTTGAAGCAACTGATTGGATGGCCTCAATCTTAGTGACATAGGCCAGAAACTTACCTAGTTTGGTGAGTTGGGCGGGAGCGGGCGGGGGTGGATGCAGAGCCGATCGCCGTCCATGATCGGTTGTGCATCGTCATTTTATTTGGGCAGGCCAGTTAATGCCCGCCCAGCGTGACACACGGCCAGTAACGCGCAATGCTACCTGTGCAGGAAGGGTGAGGAGGGAGAGTCAGGGCTTGCGCACTTGCACGGAAAGAGCGCAGAGCCTCAGGGAGATTAAGTACATAATAAAAGTTTATAAGTAATAAAGTTAAAAGTTAGTTAGACATGTCCCTTCATGTGACAGTGTCAGATGAGCTGGGACATGTTTATGGATTGTGCAAAAATTAATTAATAATTTTATAAAACCTTTAGGAAACCCCATCCCGCTTGTGGATGAGATTTCCTGAAAAACACGATGGCCGCTTAGGCTCTTCTCCTGCCCGCCAACCTTAAGGTTGGACGGGCAGCGTTGCTAATAACTTTAATTGTTTTTTTAATGGCCTTAATAGGCTGTTGACAGATCGGCCGGCATGTGCCCGCCAAACGAAATATCTAAATGATGTGCGATGACGTCGGGATGCACACCTGATGTCATCGCGAGTCATTTTGCCCGTCGGCGTGTTGGGTCTGCCCCTGTATGCCAACGGCAATATTCTGGCCATAAGCTCCTCGCACTTTTTGTTGCAGATTCAAATACATGCCAGTACCAAGGTATGTTGTCTGTCAACATTTCAGAAAATTTCAGGCGCCTTGTCCATGACATGCCATGTTATTAGGCAACATTTCTAACATTTAGGACACTGATACCTTTGTTTTATTCGTTGGATGTGGGCATCACTGGCTAGGCCAGCATTTAATGCCCATGCCTAACTGCTCTTGTTCAGAGGGCATTTATGACTATTAATCTAGATCCCATTTGGGGTCAGTTGTCACCTGATATTGAATTAAATTCCCAGGATCAGAACCTGATTAGAAACAGACTCACTGCTCTGGGTGGCAGTAGAGCACGAACATTGCAATCCAATGTGCTAGGGATGAGAAATTCAGACAGGCTCCACCACTAATCACCACTAAACAACCCTCCCTGGAGCTGGATGTCCAGTGAGAACTGGACCATGTTCTGTAGTGATCACATTATATCGACACTCAAAGATAATTTTCGCTCAACTTGCCAGGTGGGAAACCCAGGGGATCAGATAGTTTCCAAACCTCCCCCAAACCCCCACAACCCACCACCCCCACCCCCACCAGAATGTTACCGTCGATTGACTTGATAGCAGGGTGTAAAATCATTGTTTCAACTGATCTCATCAGATTCCCGACTGGTGGATTAGGTGAAAATTGCCCCTCACTGTATAGGTTCACAAAATAAGGAGTGAGCACCTGGATGACGAAGTCAGCACCTGTGAATCCATACCCTGGGGAGAGGTTGACATCTGCAAACAAAGGAGGGGTACAAATTGGGCAAAAGAAGGTGAAATATGTCTCCACTAGGGACACAATGCAGGCAGTAGCAGATCAGGTTCCCATTACAGAAGCTGTCTGACTTTCCCTTGCATTAGTGTACATGATAGGGGGCTGGACGATTTGATATTGCATGAATGGTGCCAACACTCTCCAAATTTGAATTTCAACCTCTTTGCCTTCAGTGGGATATTCCTGATGGTGAAACTCTGTCATTAACAAATCAGAAACCAAACACTAGACCTGAAAAACCTGAACTGTGATATTTTGACAATGGATCAGAACACAAATCGAGATTTCAATTTGATATTCACCAAATCCACATACTGTAGACTACAATCCAATCAGAAAGAATGCTGGCCTGATGCTGTGATTTTTCTAGCCCAGACTGGATAATTTGGGATTGACCTATGCATATTCAATTGATCCATGACATTTACGAACTTTATTTTTTTATAGAAGCTTTAAGATAAAGTATTTACCCCTCATTTTCCATTATTATCCATTTTTTGAGGGGGAGGGGTCACCCTGAATCCAGGAGGGAGCCTATGATATGCTCTTAGTACCTTGTTGAGGTCTGCAAGGAGGCACCCAACACGATCGCTCAATTTTCCCTTCAATGTTACGGGACCCCCACAGCCTTCCCTGAGATGTGATTGTTATGGGTACAGTAGTGGTAATGATACTGGACTAGCAACCCAAAGGTCACTACTTCAAATCATGGTAGCTTGTGCAACTGAGTTCACTAAATTTGGTAAACTGTGGGTTATACCTAGCAGGAACAAAAATACTAATATGAAAGCTACCGAATTGCTGTTTTTTAAAAAAAACAACTATCTTTGAGGAAAGGAAACTTGCCACCTCTACCTGATAATTCTAGGTAGTTGACCCTACGCGTCCATCAGGGCGAGTATGTTTGGACAATAAATGCTGCCCCTCCAGAAGAACCTACAACCCGAAAACGAATATAAAACAGTCACAGTGCACGAAACTTTCAGTCAGTGCTCTGCTCTCTCACTGATCACCTGCCACCCAATCCACAACCTCGATGAATAAAAAAAAAAGACTTTATGTTTTGACCTGATCTTAATTGACATGAAGCAAATTTCACTGTCATTAATTTGGAAATCCTAAAATTAAAAGCCCCTGCTTTCACTCAGTTATGTTACAACATGTTCTGCATTGATTAGTGTGGGGTTCCAGCTTGTACTTCACATGTTGAAAGACACACAAAGTGGTTTATGAAAATCTTTTGAAGAACACCCAATCATCCCAGAGCACGCCAACAAGCAATAAGCATGAAAAAAAACTCCTCGTCCTGTTCTCCTCAAGGATGTATAACACAATAAACAAGAATGAAGGAATATACAAAAAAGAAAATATGGAGTCATCTGGTTCAGTTTTTACCACATTTCGCATAATCCATTCTTTTCTGGTCATTAACCTTTCACTGATGGGACAGGCATTGTATTCAGCATCTAATACACATGTTCTGGGGCATTTGTGTGGGTTTTACTTTTAAACATCATAGTAATGTCAGCAAAGATGCAAAACCACTGCAAGGGTATTATTTTCAACGGTGAAACACAGCTATCAACAGTAATTTTATCCTCGAGAAAACTCCTCAGCCTTCAAAGCCCTCAGCATTTATGATAATTTTATGCAAAAGAAATAAACTTCAATATATTTTCCAATTGCTTCGGGCCTTTTATTTATATGCAAATACTCATGCCAACCCTCTCATAAAGTGGAGAAATGCTGCCAGACTAGTAATGTAATTGTATGAGGTTTTCTCGAGGAGTTCACCAACCCTCCTCCACGCAGGAAATTTAAGATTTTGAGCAACAATTTGCACTTTAATCTAGCAAGCTGTCCTGAGGCATCTTACTAAAGAGGAGTTTGGGAAGAAGGATGGGGAATAAATAAACACACAATGAAAATGGTAGCTTTTGAGGAGACTTTAGGTGGGGTGAGATCCAGAAAGAGTAAGGGGTTTTGAAAGGAAAATCTCAGAGTGCATTCTCTCTGCCAATGAAGCCAGTTAAGGTGTAATGCTGTAGTGCAGTGTTTCTTCTTCAACCCCATTTTGTATGTATCATGCCAGGGTAGTGCCAGCCAGTCTCCTTGCATCTTTGGGCATTTCTGCTTCAAGGAAGCACACGGAATACCAGAGATGCAAGGTGAATGGCCAAGGCCCATTGTGTAAGACACCAAGGAGTTTAAAAACAGCTGAGGAGAAGACAAAATAAGTCCAGAAGTAGTGATTATGTGGGGTCACAGATTGTAGCAGGAAGAAAGGAGTTCCTTAGGTTTGAGATCCCGTGACAGAACAAATCACAACACCACATCGAATGTTGTTGTGAAATAATCATTAATAGTTACTTCATTCCTACTCCTACAGGAGTGTTCATAGTATATATTTATATTTTGCTAGCTTGTTCCAACACTTTTCTATCCTTGTCCTGTGTTTACTCATCTGGATGTCTTCTTGCTCAGGCTGACTGCAAAATATTCTTGGAAGGATGTGGTAAGATGATATATCCATTTCAGGAACGAAACCTGGAACTGTATTGTCTGCATGACCCAATTAGGCTTTTGCTTTATCAATTGAGCTGCCTGGGGATCTTCTGTGCTTCTCTTGATATTATTTATACTCAGCAATGTAAAGAATACTAGTGATGTGTCATATGAACATATGAAATAGGAGCAGAAGTAGGCCAATCGGTCCCTCAAGCCTGCTCCACCATTCAATAAGATCATGGCTAATTTCTTTGTGTTTCACATTCCACATTCCCATCCACCTCCGATAATCTTTGATTCCCTTGCCCAACAAAAATCTATCTACCTCTGCCTTAAAAATATTCAATGACACTGCCTCCACCGCCTTTGGAAGCAAATATTCCGATGTTGCACAACCTTCAAAGAATCTCCTCATCTCTGTCCTAAAAGGGCAGCCCCTAATTTTAAAACAGTGTCCCCTAGTTCTGGATTCACCCACAATAGGAAACATTCTTTCCACGTCCACCTTGTCAATACCGTTCAGGATCTTAAATACTTCAATCAAGTCACTTTTCTAAACTCCAGTGGAAACAAACCAGTCTGTCTAACCTTTATTTATAAGACAATCTGCTCATTCCAGATATTAATCTAGTCAACCTCCTCTGAACTGCCTCCAACACATTTACATCCTTCCTTAAATAAGGAGACCAAAGCTGCACACAATATTTGAGATGTTGTCTCACGAATGTCCTGTATAAATGAAGACCCTTACTTTTATGTTCAATCCCTCTCGTAATAAAGGTTGGAATTTCAACAGCCTTCTTAATTACTTGCTGTACCTGCATACTAACGTTTTATGACTCATGCACTAGAACACCTAGATCCCTCTGCACCTTGGAATTCTGCAGCCGTTCTTCATTTAATTAATACTCTGCTTTTGTATTCTTCCTGCTAAAGTTAACAACTTCACATATTCCTACATTATACTCGATCTGCTAGATTTCTGCCCACTCACTCAACCTACACAAATCCATCTGCATCCTCCTTATGCCCTCTCCACAATATACTTTCCTACCTATCTTTGTGTCACCTGCAAATTTAGCTACCATGCCTTCACGCCCCTCATCTAATCATTGACATAAATCGTAAAAAGTTGAGGCATTAGCACAGACCCCTGCAGGACTCCACTCACCACATGCTACCAATCAGAAATGTACCCATTTATGCATATTCTCTGTTTTCTGCCAGCCAGCCAATCTTCTATCCATGCTAATATGTTACCCCCTACACCATGAGCTTTTATTTCCCAGTATATGATGTTCCAGTATTTTCTGAACTCCAAACTAATTTCTGTAGGTTAAAACTAACCACAAAAAGGCTGCAAAAAGAGGGCTGCCTGAGAATCACCTGACTTCTTTTGTGGATTGAATCATGCCCATGTCTCCAGAGGGAACAAAAGGAACTGTCCAGACTGATGTTTATGCAATGCCCTTTCCTGAAACTAATTCAAAAGGACAATTTCAAATTGAATGGGTCATTCAGATGCAAAGACTAGCTGTCTCAAACTCTAAAGATGTGAAAGCCACCACACAGGATGTATAATTGACCTAACCACCCACCCAATTTGGAAAAGACTTTGGACTTGAAAAATCTCACATGATGAGACAGCCATACTTTCTGTTTGCTTTTAAAAGAACAGCAAGAAGCTGTTCTATAGGGATGGAGTTCCATCAGAAAGTCACCGAACCAGCTGCGAATCATCTAAGCAGCCAAGATAATAAACAGCAATACTTTAAAAGTTGGAGTAGGACTCCTCCCAACCTGTTGCAAATTTGAGTTCACCTGGGGACCAACCTCCTGGTCATTTGACATCAAGATGCCTCACAGCTTACTGAGAGTCCTCTGCTTCACAAAACCTTCACTTCAACTGAAGCCTCAACTCATCTAAGAAACTACAGACCTGCCGTGAAAGAGAGACTGACACAATCATAAATTATAACTGCATTGTTTACCTTCATCTGTATCTAACCTTTGTGTGTATGATAGAGTGTGCGAATCAAGTGAGTGAGAAGTTACATTTTAAACATCTTGGGCAACTGTGTGATAATAAATAACCTTCTTTATTTAAAAAAACACTCACAAATGCTTGCTGCTGGTATTATTTAAATTGGGACAATTGCTCTGAGGGTAAGAAAACACATACCTTTTACATATAAACATATTGATCACGGGTAACAAAAAGGAACACATGAATTCTGTCCATGACAGATGAAAATGGAACACTTAGGCCACCTATCATCAAACATTTCCAGGTTCACAATAATCTGGTTAGATGCCTCAACCTTACAACTGCACCAATATCACATTTTTTTTTCCAATTTCCCTCTCTGAGTGAGGGAATTAATCAGTCCAAATTAGTCCAGTTAGGTGTTGTTTTGTGTTGTGCTTACCGTGAACTAATTTGAAACATCCAGGACTCGACCTGTAATGAACATGTGTCCTCTAGTTAAAAACAAAGCTTCGACTGACAGTAAATAGCACATGGAAAAGTTGTGTTGTTACTCTCACAATCCAGTTTGGGAATCTCTTTCTGTTAAGCCCTTTCCACAACACCTTAATATTCTTGAATGACAAATCCCAAATCCAGGCCGCTTCAGCTCTTGTAGGAGGTTCACAGAACCCACTGGCTAACTACTTCACTCCAGCAGCACAATCCATTTAGTGGCTCCTATCCAGCAAAGCTTTAATAGACACGTTGATAAACTTGATGCCAATCTGTCTCTTTGAGACAAAGAAAATGAGATCCCCATTCTATTTTGAAATCGGACCAATAGATTGCATTGGTTGATATCACCCACGGCAACGCCAGTCACAAATTATTTTATGAAATCGTTGCTTAATGGGCTTTTGTGCTTTCTCCTGAAACTGAACCAGCCTGAAAGCCATGGCATGTGGGAACACATGTCCCTTTAAGTCTCAAAATAATCACCACTGGCTCTTTCCCACGCTACAGCTATAGACATTAGACTGTTTAGTGACAGCCTTAAGCAGCTATCTAATTGGCTATAAATCAAAAATGAAATTAGGTGCCTCACTGCTTACTAATACTTCAGTTAGCTGGCAATGAATTGTATGAATGGAATCAGAAACTCCCCATATGAGAAAGTTATGTTTTGTTTAACCTTTTTTGACATTGGTGTGCAGTGTATCAGAAGTCGATCCCTGATGAATTCCATTAGGAAAGTAAAAGGATTTGGGGAAGAACTAGTTTGAATATCAATAAGTTGACAGCTCATGGTTCCTCATTTTCCTGTGTTGGTCTTATGGCCAGCTCACCTGGTATCACTATTCCCTTTGTGCCTTCTACTCAATATCCCCATTAGCTTTCATTATATGACACCCTAGATGATGTAGGTTAGCCAGTGGTCATGGCCACCCTGATTGTGAAGCATGTAGCACTGTATGAACATAAAAAATAGGAACAGGAGTAGCCCATTCAGTACCTTGAGCCTGCATTGGCATTTAATAAGATCATCAGAGATCCTTGATCTCAACTTCACTTTCCTGCCTGATCCCCATATCCTTCGATCCCTACAGGGTCCAAAAATCTATCAATTCCAGCCTTGAATATACTCTATGACTGCATAACCCTCTGGGGTAGGGAATTTCAAAGATGCACAACTCTTTGAGTGAAAAAGGTTCTCATCATCTCAGTGCTAAATGATTGACCCCCTTATCCTGAGATTATGCCCCTTGTTCTAGACTCTCTACTCAGGGGAAACAACCTCTTCGCATCTACCCTGTCAATCACTCTCAGAAATTTCTAAGTTTCAATGAGATCACCTCCACCCTCTTCACTTCCTTCCTTTAGGACAACCCTCTGATCCCAGGAATCAATCTAGTGAAACTTTGTTGTACCCCATCTAAGGCAGATATATCTTTCCTTTGGTACAAAGGCCAAAACTGGACACAGAACTCCAGGTGTGGTCTCACTAAAGCCCTGTAAAATTGCACAGCTATATCAGAAGTACAATTATATCAACAGACTCATTGCATCAATGCACATTCCTTTTAATTCCCATGTCAGGAAAATGTACAATAGCAAACAAAGCATAAAAATAAGCATGCCCTTGCGAGCATTCCTTCTTTCACTAGCATGAACAAAAATAGGCTAGCTGATCACTCAACTCATTATTTATGGAATCTTACTATGCAGAAGATGGCTCCTCATTTGCTTATCTTAATATGGTTTGATACTTTCTCAATGGCACAGCCCTTGGCGATACTGACAACTCGCTGGGGCATTGCATGCCCCCTAACTTCCCATACTTACCCCAAGCGAAAGGTGTTATCACTGCAGACAATATTTTTTTTTAAATTAGTGAACAGTGACAGAAATAATATGCTAAGTGAACAAATGTAGAAAAATATAAATATAATGATTTTTTGGACCCTATGGATCCCCTTTTATGATCTTTTATGAATATCAATTTGACCTGCAGGGTGACAACAATTTAAATTAGTTCATTATAGGTGAACTGTTTTGAGGTGTTCCTGAGAGAAGTGTTGAGGCACTAGCTCTTTCTTTGAGTTGAACTTAGGAGTCCCAAATTTCAATTGTGCCATCCAGGCACCTATGAACAAAGGCCAGGCATTAACTCAAAGTAAGGGTGAGAAGTCAGAGAACAGGTTAAAGTAGATTGCTCTTGAATGCTTCAATGTGGGTGACACAGGAGATGCATTGATTATAAATTAGAAATGAAGAAAAACTGTTTACAAATGGGAGGTAATAGGATGGACACAGCACAAGATGTATTAAACGACATGAGTATGTGAGTGATATAGCAAAGTATTAAAATCCAGAGAGTGCGTGATATAGTCTTTTTAGGCTATCCCTTGGGATCGAGGGTAAGTTGCTTCCACTCCGATTCAATTCGTTCTGAGATGGCTGAGAAGTCCAATGTGTAATCTGTAGACTCGGCCACATGTGGGACAGGTGTGCCTGAAGGGTTGGGTAGTTGGGTTGTTTGGAGGTTTGTGCGCTCCCTCTGATGCCTCAGTTTCGCCTCTGCACATTCCCGATAGATTCTCTCGATGTGTTTGGTGCCTTCCAGAACAAGCCTTCTTTGGTCAGTTAAAAGTCAGATTCTCCCATGAGTTGGCAGGTTTATATGATCTCTTCCGGACATCCCTAAAGTGTTTCCGCTGTCCTGCTAGGAGTCTCCTGCCACAACTGAGTTAAGGGTAGAGCAATTGCTTCAGGCGTGTTGGGTCTGGCATACAAAGGACACGTCCCATCCAGCAGAGCTAGTTTTGAGCCATTAGTGCCTCAATACTGGGCAAGTTGGCTTGGGAGAGGATGCAAGGATCTTGCAAAGACACCACTGGTGGTTCTTCTCCATTGCTTGGAGATGTCTGTTGTAGGTTGTTCAAGTCTCCAATGCATATCGAATTATGGACATCACTGTTGTCCAGTAAACCATGACCCTAGTCTCTAGTTTGAAATCCTGGTCCTCAAGTATTCTTTTCCTCAGTTAGCCAAAGGCTGAACTGGGACATTGGATGTGATGATGAATTTCATCATCTACTGTTGCTTTTGTCAAGAAGGAGCTCCCAAGACACAAAAGATGGTCCACATTTTTCAGGATCTTGCCATTGATCTTAATCGATGGAGGGGAGGTGTTTGCTATGGGAGTTGGTTGGAAGAGGATCTTAGTTTTCTGAGTATTTAGTGAAAGGCCCATTATCTCATATGCTTCAGAGAATGAGTCAACAATGACCTGGAGCTCAGTTTCTGTGTGAGCGTACACACAAGCGTCATCTGCATACTGGAGCTCTATGGCTGAGGTTGCAGTGGCTTTGGTTTTGGGTTTGGTGTAGGTTGAACAATTTCCTGTCTGTTCTGTAGATTCTCCAAATTTGTGGAGGCGAGGTGTTGTATTGCAGCAAGGAAAATGGAGAAAAGAGTTGGTGCAATGATCAGCTTTGTTTGACCTGTTTTCACTGAGACAGGGTCTGTGGTGGTTCCACTGGTGAGGGTCATGGCTTGCATCTCATTATGGAGTAGCCGGGGGTTGGTGACAAATTTATAAGGATAGCTAAATTTGAGGAGGGTACTCCATAAGCCTTCGTGGTTGACAGTATCAAGGGCTTTTGTGAGGTTCAAAAGGGGCATGTAGCAGTTGATATGGTTCCTTGCAGTGAAGATCATGTCTGTGTTGCCCCCCTATGGGTGAGAACCACACCATGGCATTGGAAGGAGTTTCTCAGCCACTAGGAGATGGTTGAGGAGGATCTTCCCTGTGGCAGATAGCAGGGAGGCTCCTCTGTATTTACCACAGTTGGAATCGTCTCCCTTCTTGAATAAAGTCACAATCATAGCATCCCCGAGATTCCCCGGCATGTGCTCTTCCCAGATGAGGGATACGGGTTATGCAGCCGTGCTGTGGTGTGTGACTTAGTGAAGTGCATGTTACATGCCAGAAAGTGAATGTTATATCAAGACACATGCTAAATATCAGAGAGGAGGAATATTATATTAACGCATGTGTTAAATACATGAGTAGTGGGGCAGCTGGGAGGGAATGTTAAACTGAGAAGTGTATTATATATCAGAGGGGGGTATTAGGGCATGTGTTATATATCTGAGAAGTAGAATAGTATTTTGAGTTATATTTTAAGCGCGTGTTGTAATGAAGTATGTTAACTGGGAAATTTTAAAATGAACTACAATGTCAAAATCAACAAGCTAATAAATTTTGGGACAAAATCTGCTAATTTGTAAAGATCGGAATACAAATTAAGTTTGAAATATTAGGATTGTGATGGGAGTTTGACAATATCTGTTGAGGACCCTGGAAGTGTGGTAGTCATCATTCACATAATTCATTGCCAATCAGTTGGAGGGTATGGTGAGCAGAGAAGAACTGAAGAACTGGTTATCCTAACTGGTGATCTAATAAGGGTACAATCACCATTGAAGACAGTTATCCACACGATTCACTACCAATCTTATTGGTGCCAGAGTGATGGCTCTCTCAGGTTATTTATTTATTTGGACGTCAGATTTGAACCATTCAAACATTGGCTCTGAAGCTGAACCAAGACCAAGGTCTGAACAAACTTGAAGGCTTGTCTCTGGGGTATTTTATTTTATAACGTCCATTAACGGGAAAACCATAAGCAATGTTTGTTTTGTCAGATGTTGTGGTCGATCAAGTTAGCTTATAAAAGCAGGATCGAGTGCATTAACAAACTCAAGTTGTGATGTGCCTAACATATATAGTTACACATTTTGAAATATGTACTTCCCTGACTTGGGTCTTGGCCAATCCCACAGATTGGAACTGCTTAAACCTCACAGATACAGGCTCCAAAAAGAGCAAGTAAGCTTCTTGGAGGAAAGAAGGGACTTTGGAGTCTGGCTCACTGAAAAGCTGGGTTGACAAAGTTTGGTTATTTGGCTCAAATGAACCGAAGCTGCTCCTTGGGCCACTGCCTTTCAACAGGTATGAATAAAACCTGGCTTGGACCCAGGAGTTTTTAGTCAGATTAAGCCTAGATGAAAAATCTTATTTCTTTGGCACTATATGAACCCTGAAACTGGGGCCAGTTTCAAACAATAACATCTGAATTTATTTGAATTTTGTTTTTAACCGAGTGTTTTCCATTAATCACAGCAGACACTCAGCTAGCTCCCCTTCCTCCTGTGATGCTACTCTATCCTTGCCAGAGAACCTTCAGTATCTCACCCAAGTGGCCGGTCATTCTTTGTGAATAAGCTTTAACTGGGTATTGGGAGGCCATTCAAGAATGGGAGAAATTATATGTGAGTCCAAGCCTATCTTCACCTGATGTCCATATTTGCCAAATTTTGAACAACGATCACAATGAGGAACAGAAACTGGCCTGGTTTTTCCCTTCCCTAATCTTACAGGCAGAATCCAGTTGTTAACTCAACAAAGACTGGAGATCAAACCTCAGTCAGGCTGAGAACAGTCACAAAGAGATTCAACATCTGATTTGTACTCTCCATGGGGAAATGTTTGGCGTTTACTTAGCAACTCCTCCTAATAGCACTGCTGAGATTGGAAATTTCCCGATAGGAATCGACAGAATGTGAATTCATCTCTGACCGTCCTGTTGCATTAGTCATCAAAGCACTGCAATTCCTTTGTTATTTCCTCCATTTTTCTGTCTTTCTTTTCCCAGTTTTGTCTCTGATTTGAATTTGAAGATTTGAACCTTTGATCAAGGGCTAGATCACCCGAAGAATTTATTCTCCTTGAAATGCTGCGAAGTTACTTATTTTTTGCAAATGTCTCATTTCATTATTGTTTTTTGCACATGCATTGTTCTAGTAACTTTTCTTGAGCAATATTAAGCATATCCCTTATGACTCAATAATGCCCCATGTAGAGCAGGAAGGACCCAAGCTTGATCTCTGGCCCATGCAGAATTAACATTGGATTGGACCTGTCAGATCATGTTCCATTACAGCCTGAGGACTGACTTCTGGCTTCTGGCCAGTCCAAACCTCAGCCCCTGCCAATGGACTCAGTACACCTGCATTTCTCTGTTGCTACTCACCGTCTCACCCCTGGAATGATTTCAACCTTGCAGCTTAGACTTTTTTGTTTGGTTAATTCTGTGCTTGATGGATGATACTGCTGAGGAATGGAGCATGTTTTTTTCCCCCGATTTTGGCAATGATCACTTTCAGGTTAGGAGATGCACGCTCTAAACTGGCTGGCTGCCTGTGTCCTAATGGGAATCCATTTGAAAATTCCCGTCCACGTTTTCAATCTCGGAAAAAGGTCATGGGGCTGTTTTCATTCAAGTAGAAATGGGATTAAGGGGTGATTTGATAGAGGTGTTTAAAATTACGAAGAGATGGGACAGAGTAGGTGGAACCAGACAGTTTCCAGCAGCTTTATGGAAAATATACCATCACAGTCTCATAATGTGAAATTCAGAATGTAGAACAAGAGAAAGCTATACCTGCTGCTGCTTGTATTTGAAATAAGCTGAATATTTACTCATATATACTTGCAAAAATTGCTTACATTTGGTGTACATCTATCAAGTTAATAAATGTCTTACAGTAGATGTCACACTCTATTGCAGCAATAGAAAGGAAGTTTAGTCATATCTTTCTTGCCCTTCTGACTTGGAGCCTGAAATTTAACAAACAATTTTCTAACCTCCAATTGACCTCAGGAATTTTTTTTTGGCAGCTACAATTCCATAGATTTCCAAAGGGAGTGCCTACCATAAAGGGACAGGTCAGACTGGTAGATAGAATATTGCTAACATGTTGCAGAGCCCACGCTAACCATAAGTAACAATATGGGAGAGCATTCAAAGACTCCAGACATCACACTTTAAGTGCCCAAAGTATTAAATGAAAGGCATGCTGGTCTTCAGCCAGAAACGTACAAGCACTTAGTGAATGGCAAATGTCCCTCATCAAACAGCAAATAAACTTTGATTAATCTCAGATCTGTTTGGACCACACGGACTATTAGAGGAGGGGCTTTAAATGGGTGTCTGCTAGCTAACTGTGGCCCAGATCTCAGACTATCCAAGAGCTACTCTACAGACAATCAGTTAATTATTATATGAAATTGTTCACTGCCTTTACAAAAAGTTATTAAATTTAGAGCAGCAGGAACCTCAGAAAGTGAAAACAATGTAAGTTTCTAAAAGTACATGAGTTTGTTTTAAAAAGGACAACTGGTGTCTGTGAAAATCAATATTCAATAAATGATAAGTGTTTGGCAATTATATTAAATATTTCAATCGGCTCAGTGTCACCAAGCCACTTTGTAAGCGAATCTCATGTCTCTTATGACTGGGAGTGTGCCTCCACTCACCTAATAATTAGGTAAATATAGGAAGTTCCAGTGGTCAAACAGAGAATACATGGGCCTTCTTACTATGATGTAGCACAGACTGTGACATAATCTCCTCAAATTTTAGAAGATTGAAGAATATCAATTCTATCAGTTGCCAACTCTGATTCCCAACTTGCCCCACCCGACCTTCTGATTTCACCTCCTGTCTCTGCCCACTGATGTCCAACTGTTTGTGGTGTGCTAGGCAGCTCCAGTTCCCTGCAGCAGCAGACACTTACATCATTCTCCGAGGCTCTCTGAGTGGCAACCAGTGACATCACAGATTGGGAGGCAGGGTAGGGAGCATTGTTGTAACAGGAAAACAAGCCCAATTGCAGAACCTGGGAATCCTAATCAAAACCTGGTTCACAGGCATTAAACCAAATAATAGCATGGACAGCTGCACCCTTCTCAATTGCAAAAGCTTTTCAAAAGATTGACTGAAAGCAATTTTGGATACCAGGAATTTACTAACGTTCCAAGGGCAAAAATGATGGGAAATGAATTGTGTGGCTTATTGAACAGCAACGCATCTTGATCTTTGAAGTGGAAAAATGTCCCAAGATGCTTCACAAAATCATAAGGAGATAAAACTAATGCAATGCCACACAACAACAACTTGTATTATATAGCACCTTTAACATAATAAAATGTTCCTAGGCACTTTCTCAAGAGTGTTATAAAGCAAAATTTGACACTAACCACATATGGAGAAATTAGGGCAACAAAAGTTTGGTTAAACAGGTAAGTTTTAAGGAGTGTCTTAAAGGAGGAAAGAGAGGTATGAAGATAGAGAGGTTTAGGAAGGGAATTTAAAGCTTGGGGACAAGGAAGCTGAAGTCACAGCCAGCAATGGTGGAGCGATCAAAATCAGGCTGTGCAAGAGACCAGAATTAGATTTGGGCAGATATTTTGGAGGACTGTAGGACTGGAGGAGATTGCAGAGGTCATGGAGGAATTTGAAAACAGGAATCTGTTGAAGAGTCATACGGACTCGAAACGTTAACTGTGTTCCTCTCCGCAGATGCTGTCAGACCTGCTGAGTTTTTCCAGGTATTTTTGTTTTTGTGTTGAGAATTTTAAAATGTTGCTTGACCAGGAACCAAATGTAAGTCAGCGAGCACAGGAGTGATGGGTGAATGGGACTTTGTGCAGGTAAGGGCACGGGCAGTAGAGTTTTGGATGACCTCAAGTTTACAGGAAGTATGCCATGGAAGGCTGGTCAGGAGTATGTTTGAACAGTCAAGTTTAGAGGTAACTTAGGTATGAATGGAAATTTCAGCAGCAGGTGAGCTGTGGCAGGATCAAGTGTTGTTACGGAGGTGGAAATGGGTGGTCCTTATGACAGTGAGGAGGTGGTTGAATTTCATCTTGGGGTCCCTAAAACACCAAGAACAGGCTATTAGAGTGTATGATCAAAAGCATGGTCAAAGAAATGCGACTCCAGCTGAAAACCATCTTTTCCCCCATTGTGGGGGGAAGTGTGGGAGCAGGCGTGCCTCCGATCAGCGCCCCCGATTGGGGGTGCGCTGCCATTTTACATGGGCAGGCCAATTAAGACCGGCCCAGCGTGACATCTACTCAGAAGTGCTATGCGCTCCCTGTGCGGGCTGGGGGGGGGGGGGGGGGGGGACCTCCCTCAGCTGGGAGTGCGCTCTTTTGCACATGCGTGTGAAAGAGCACAAGGATCTCCCTGAGGCTAAGTGCTGCCTCAGGGAGATCGGCTCAGAATTAAAATTTTTAATACAAATGATAAAAGAATTTCCCTGACATGTCCCCTCATGTGACAGTGTCACATGAGTTGGGACATGTCCATAACTTTTACTGAAAGATTGGATAAAAATTTAAATACCCTCATGAAAGCTCATCCTGTCCATGGGTGAGGTTTCATGCTTTTTCTGAAGCCCGCCAGGGCTCCCGGCCTACCCAGCAACCTTAACGTTGGATCGGCAGGTCCATTAATGACCTTAATTAGTTTTTGAATGGCCTCAATAGGCCATTGACAGGTTGGTGGGCGCACAGCCAACTCAGCTGCGCCCCTGCCAACCTGAAAATAGAAATGACACAGGGTGACATCGGGAGTTCCCCCTGACATCATCCCGCATCATTTTACGCGTCGGCAAGCGGCCCCGCCCCCGCTCGTCGACTGGAAGATCCTGCCCATAGAATGGGTAAAGCACAGGAGGAAGGCATTCAGCCCATCATGTCCATGCCAGGTCTCTGTAAAAGCAACTTTAAATTAATCCCACTTCACTGCTCTTTGGGCTGGATTTTATGGGGCACCGAGGTCCTCGTCCTGTTTCCTCCCCCAGCTAGAAGGTTGGAGGGGGAGACCACACAGCAGAACGATGGCTGCCCTGCTGTCATTATACTCCCATTTGTCAATTAAGAGAGGTGAGGCAACACACCTGCCTCCTTAAGAACAGGAAGTCCCGCCTCAGGGGGCAGCTGGCCAATCAGAGACCAGCAGCTCTCCAGTCCCAGCAGCATCACCTGGTATGGTGGCCACCTCCAGTACTGCAGAGAGGCCAATGTGAGACAAGTTGCATTGGATTTAGTCCAGCAGGTGAGGTAGGGTTCTCCCTGGGAGCCAAGTTGGCAAGCCCTGGTGAGGAGGGAAAGTGGGAGGGGGACTGGTTGGGGGAAAGCCAGTGGAGGAGGGGGCGGTTGTAAGGAGCCATTTGATGGGTCCTGGGAGCCTGTAAAGAGTGACCCTCCACAACCTGAGCTACCAACACATGCAGGGAGGCCCGGTTGGCATGGACATTTCCTGCCAGTGCTTAAATCCTAATAGTTAATCCCAGGAGTTAATTGCCCACTTAAGGACCTCAGTTGACTCAGTCGTGGTCGGGCCGCCCAATACAAACCCCGTCCGCTGGTAAAATCGCTGTGGGGAAAGGGATGGGCTGGTAGATGGCAGGAAGGCCACCCACTGAATTTTGCATACCCCGCCACTTTCAACCTTGCTGGCAGGGAGTGTGACATCAAGCCTGATGCTTTCAATACTTATAAACTTTAAATAACCTCCACAAAATGACAAAACAACTAAAGCGTTTTTGTCAATATATAATCATTCCTTGAAAATACAGCATGTTGCTCTGATGTATCAAAAATCTTTTTGAAGATACATCCGAACAAAGACAATTAAATTCTGCATATCATATGGATACATTAGGTGGTCAATGATTCACAATTATCAATTATGCAAACGTTTGAGTTAAAGTGAATGGCCTCGTTCACTTATCTGTGGATTGTCAATCAAAGCTTGCAGAATAAAGCCTTCCCAAGCTATACTTGCCTACACCTCATCCTGAGGTAAAGTATCAGCCGGGCTGTAATGTGAAATTTACAAAGCTTGCAGGAACTGTTAGCAGAAACTTGATTTCTATTAAGGCTGTGTTAAGAGGCCAATGAATAATCAATCGCAGACAAAAGTGATTCATTTTTGTCGTACAAGGTATAACCCAGAAGCTCAGAAATAAGATTTCCATCTGAGAATTGATTCACCTGTTTGTGCTCTGTTCTGTGATACGCCGCTGTCATTCAGTGTTACTCAGTTAAATTCCGTAGGGTAGAAATTCCAATTGGCAAACCTCATGAACAGATGTTTAACGCACTTGTACTACTTTCCTGTGTGTATTATTTCTATGCAGGCATTAACCTGTTGAGAATAGATGGTTCAATGTTCACGTAAAAATAGCACACGCAGGAATGTAGGACAAGTGTATCCAGCATTTCTATGTGAAATGTACCAATTGGAATTCCTAGACTTCTGTTCTAATACCAGACAATCCCACACATAGGAGGCTAGAGTTTCTGTTCTTATTTGTGCTGTCATTAGCAACAAATCATCCTCAAATGCAAAATGAGATTTAATTGGTATAACACTGCACTAATCAGTCACAATGTTTTAATGTTGAAATCAAAATTAGCACAGAGTTCTGCTGTGCTTCTGCCCTGAAGTATTATGTTTGTAGGTTGAGTGAGGGAAATCCGCCTCTGTCCTGCCCAAGCAGAGAGACTCATGGGGTTACGCCGAAACTAGCAAAGCAGAGATGAAGGTATATCTGAAGGCTCACATCCTAACCTTTTCTTCCTGACATATCATCTGGAGCCCAATGGTAGCACCCCTGCCTTTGAGTCAAAAGAGCTTTGAGCATGTAGTCTAGGCTGGCACTCAAGTATGGTGCTGAGGGAGTGATGTACATTCCGGGGTCTTAGATGAGACCTTAAACTGAGCCTCTGACTGCCCTCTCAGGTGGATGTAAAAGATTCCACATCGCTATTTCAAAAATGAGTAGGGTAGTTCTCCCCAGTTTCCTGGCCAACATGTATCCCTGAACTAGCGTCAGATTATCTGGTCACTATCCATTCTTGTTTGTGGGGCCTTGATGAGCACAAATTGGCTGCCATGTTTCATACATTGCAACAATGCACTTCAAAGCACTTTATTTATCTTGTAAAGTTACCTAAGCACAAGCTAATAGGTCACGGCAATGTAAAATAATCAGCTATCACAAATAATTCACAACATGAAAGATAAGGAGCAAACTGATTTATGTGGCTTGATGTGTAAGTATTGGGAAGATTCTAGAACTATTAGAGCATGCTAGCATTGTAGTGATCTTTAATAATATGACATTTCCAATGTGTAAATGCATTGTATGTTTTGCAGCTGGAACATACAGACCGGGATGTCTGAAGTTCAGTCCCTGGTTTGGGTTAAGTTAGCTGGGTTATGAATGGGCTGCTGCTGCTGATCACTATTCACTGACCCCTGCTGGAAGGTCAATGCATGTAGATGTTGGTTAAGACAGAACTGGGTTTGGCTGTTAACATACTAAAGATCAAATAGCCTCACAATACTGACTGTCCAGGTTTATTCATAAACAATAGCTGCTTGACTAAGGTATTGGAGGACTATTGGCATTTGCAGGATTGCCCAGTACCTTCAGCACAAGGGTATAGAAAGTTGGACAAATAATCTCCTGCACAGCAGTAAGTGTAAAAGACTTTTTTTCTTCACTCCGGAAGGCTATGGATACCTCATTGTCCCTGCTCAACACATGTACTCAGTGAATCCTTGGTACACAAAGCCAGAAATCCCTGACTATAAAATACCCAGTGCAAAGTTGATGCCAGACTCTGATTAGACCATGACATTAGCAGTCACGGCAAGTCCAAAAAAGATGTGATAGTTCCCCCTGCCAACTCTCCCCCTGTCATTAGTTATGGATATCACTCAATGAACTTGCTCTGGTTACACCATCAATTCTTCTTTACGGATGTCAAGGGGCATTTACTGTACAGAGTACACTTGCTCAATGCTGCATGGCAGTGGGATTCAATGCATCACCAGAATTAACCACAGTGTGTGTATAGTACTAAAATGTAATGTTATATGGCTGTGATTTCAAGCAGCCTGGGTATCCAGTGCCAGTAATAAACGTTTCAGGCTTCATTCTTGAACTTTAGGATGCCGCTCAAACTCTCTTTGATCCCCAGATATTGTTACCAAAAGTGACGACAAAACTGAGAACAAAATACTCTGTGGAAAGGGCCATTGCGCAACAGCGTGCTCTACTTGTCAAATGGATGGCATTGTCTGTCACGGCACCACTTGCATGTGATGTCACTTTGCCATCTGCTTTTCTGCTGGGTTCTGACCCTTCCCCAGCCCTGTCCTCTATGATACTGAAATGGCTACAGGAGGTTTACTGTCCCATCACTCTGTCCAACACCACTAAGTGGATACATTGCTGATGGCAACCAGTTAGATGGTGGGAGTTGTAATTACATTAATTCACCTTGTTATCCACCCAGGAAAGCAAATGATACCAGAAGTTTTTAATGCTCCGTTTTTATAAGCTGATGCTTTCCATTTAAAACAGAGATGGTAATAAAAATCACTTTTTAAACAGATTTGTTGAAGTACAAGTTTCATGTTGGAGTTTAACTGCAATAATTTAAATGAAATGTATTTCGGCTTTACTTACAGTCTCTCGGTATTCCTGGGTATTCCCCTCGGAACAGCCTTTAATCCCAAATGATGGCAATCCACATTTGATCCAGAACAGATACAGCGACTGGGGCATGCATGGATGCAAACTCCACAAAACACCAGTGTGAGCAGGACAAATCCTGGGAAATTGTCTTTAAATCTCGCCATTCAGGAGGATGCAGAAAGAAAAAATAATTGAGAGAGAGAGAGAGCGAGAGAGAGAGAGGGAGAGAAAGCACGAGAGTTCAAAGGCTGGGGGGCAGGAACAGCTCCGACAGAGTTCAGCTTCCTCTTCACTAATCAGCTTAAAAAGTTTTCCACAAGCACAGGCAGTCGGCACAGCTCACAGCCCTCAGCAATGCTGACCGCCGGTGAGATAGATCTTACTCCTCAAACATCTAATTTGCAGCAGACTCTAATACTGAATCACCAGTCCCTTGCTAGCCTATGTTCTGAATCTCCAGCTTATCCTGCAAACTAATGTCACGACAAATTCCAGCCTTCGATTTTCAAGAATTCCCTCCAACTTTCCTTCACTTTGAAACTCCTGACTTTCAGAGAGAGGAGTCTCAGAACAGCTTGCACTTATAGATTCTTCAGAAAAGCAGGAGTGGAGGGGCTGGGGTCGGAGTGGCGGGGGGGAGGTGGGTGGGGGAGGAATTCCAGCCAGCAGACTTTTTTTAACTAAACAGTATTCCTGATCTCTCTCTCCTCGGCCTTTTTAAAAAAACAACTCTTGATTAGAAGAGGGGGAGAGGAAAAAAACAACCAAAAGCTCCAGGCAAAGCCTCTCTTGATGGGTTAAACATCCATCAAATCTCTCAGCACAAACCCACACTCCTGTCACCAAATCCTGGGTGATCAATACCACTAACTCACACAGATTTGTGCACAAACTCTTCATCCACACACTTTAGAGGGTAGCCTGCCTCTGATTGGGTCTTTGTTTTGTTTTCTCTTGCCTACGCTAAAGCCACTTGCAAATTTTTCTCATTCCTTGTGTTGCTGTGGATGTGATTGTTGTAAAATCCTGGAGTTGCTCCTTTCATTTCCCAGCTCTGCACTCCAGTGTGTGTGTGTGTGTGTGTGTGTTTAGTTGCGATAAAAGTTCTCTTATCCTCGCCCTAAATTCCCAGCTGAAGTTTCTACTGGTTCCCTCCTTGCTGATGTCACCGAACATGTTAGAATGAAAGAGTTCTCTCTCTCACACACAGAAACATGCAGACTTATAGGCACTCTCTCTAGCTCACACTCTCTATTACACCCCTCTCTTTTCTTGTGCACACTTGCATGCACTCTCTCACACTTGTCCAACATTCTCTCCTCTCAGGTACACACAATAAGACCATGGGCAGAATTTTGCCCTTGGCGTTGGGCTTGGCGAGGGTGGGCGGGGGTGGTTGAGAAGCTGACCACCGCCAGCAATCGGGACTGGGTTGCAATTTCAAGCCAATTTTAAGACCCGCCGAGTGTGAAATGAGAGTGGTAGTGCTGAGCACTGCCTGTGCAGGCCGGGGGGAGGAGGGAGAACTGGACAAGTACAAACTTTGCGCATGCGCATGAGCACGGGCTTCAGAATCTCCCTGAGGCACGGAACTGCCTCCGGGAGATGAATCTTTGTTAAAAATAAATAAAGAAAATAAAAATTTAATAAAACATGGCCCCTCATGTGACTCAGTCATGTTAATTCTAATTTAAAGCTTTTATTTTATTTTTATTTGCTTTTGGAAAACTCATGCCACCCGTGGATGAGGTTTCCAAAAAAATGCAAAGGCCGCTTGGCCTTTTCGCCTGCCCACCAACCATTAGGTTGGACGGGCAGCGGAAAATTTAAGTTAATTGATTAGTTAATGGACTTAACAGGCCTTTTAATTGTTGGCGGGCATGCTGTCAGCTCACCTGCTGACCAAACTATCGCGTGTCTGCATGCTGATGCTGGCATGCTCAGCCGACATCAACGTGTATCATTTCACGCTTGAGAGGGCTAGGTGCGCACCCGCCCACTGAGTGAAAATTTCTGCCCCATAAGATGTAGGAGCAAAAATAGACCATTCGGCCCATCGAGCCTGCTCCACCGTTCAATGAGATCATGGCTGATCTGATAATCCTCTACTCCACTTTCTTACCTTTTCCCTATAACCCTTGATCCCCTTACTGATTATAAGACCAATCTATTACTCTCTTTCATACACACATGCATATTATCACACACATAGAACTGAATTTTAGGTTCCTTTGCTGGCGAGTTTGTAGGCTGGGCTGGCCCTAAAGTTTTTTTGGATGGCCTTCTTACTGAGCTCTCGCCCGCCCCGATCTCTCTGCAATTTTACAGTGGGACGGGTGAGGCCTCTGGGCTGTCCCGCTGGCCCCGCCCCAGCCACTGCCCTTTCTCCATCGAGGCCCTTAAGTGGCCACTTAAGGGCCATTTCCCACCCAGCCTCAAATTTCAGGCTGGTGGGAGGAGTTCAGTGGCAGCAGGGGAGCCCGCAAAGTGACCCTACTCAGGCATTGGGTGGGAAGCGGGGATGGGGAGGGGGGAAGAGGGGAAGGGGGAGGAAGTGGGGGGAGAGAGGTGTTTCCATCAACAGCCTCCTTTTAACATTGGGCGCCCCCTACCCCCATAAGGTCTGGCCACTGCAGGTGCTTCCTTACCCCCTGGCCTCCTCCATCAGCACCCCTACCCCACTCTGCCCACCCCCCCAGGCTTCACCTCACCTACCCTCCCCGCCCTGAGACTCCCAAAATTGACCTCGTCCTGGACTCTCGGGACTTAGACTCTGGGGACTGATTGCAGTCCCAGTCCTGTCCACTGCAGCTTCTGGTACTGCTGAGTCAAGAGAGCTGCCAGCCAATCAGATTGACCGGTAGCTCTCTGATGTGGGACTTACTCTCGAGTGAGGAATGGAAGAGCCACCTCCAGCCAATTAGCGACCTTTGGGAGTGTTAAATGGCTGTGGAACAAGCAGTATCGGTGGCAATGTCATCACTGCTGACTCCTCAGATGGTGGGGATAGAAGCTCTGCTATCCTAAAAATCCTGGCCACATGCACACTCAGGGCAGAGAAGACTCTGCAAAGACTCGGCGGACCTTTAAAAATGGCGGGTGCTATTTGGATGCAGAAGTCTCACCCTCATTTCCGAGAGATCCAATTTTTGCAGGCAGGGGAAAGGTGGCAGGGTGTGATTCACACAGGACTGAGACCCAGGGCCGGGTTTTGGGTACCGAGATGGGTACCCAAATAGGAAAATTCCCAACTCAACGGACCTGCCTCAGTGAAATGTGCCGTGTATCATGAAATTCTCACTCTTGGGCAGGGGTAGGGGGAGGCTTGGGAGGTTTGCAGGATTAAGTCAGGCCTACCAATCCTGGACACAGTTGCATGGAGGACATGGGAGTGGGCGACTGCTGATGCAGGCTAGTTAGAAGGCCCACCTCAGTGCTCTGAGACTTAATCCCAGTTGTTTTAGAGGGTTTAAGGCCCTCTTGCATTCACCCCTCGCACCCCTCATTCCCCACCCACCTACTTTGATCCTCATACCATCCATGCCAATGCGAAGCCAACTGATCCAGCGTTCATCATGGGTAGACCACAAGACCCATATGGAAATGATAAAAAATCTTCCAAAAATCTAATACAGCTCTCACAATGCAGACATGGTGAAAGAAACTCGCCTTCATGATTTTAATCTCATCAAGTGGTTAATCTCTTATAAATTATTATTGAATTTTTTGAGGAGGTGACCAGGTGTGTAGATGAGGGTAGTGCAGTTGATGTAGTTTATATGGATTTCAGCAAAGCCTTTGACAAGGTCCCACATGGGAGACTTATAAAGAAGCAAAGGCACTTGGGATACAGGGTAAAAACAAAAAACTGAGGATGCTGGAAATCCAAAACAAAAACAGAATTACCTGGAAAAACTCAGCAGGTCTGGCAGCATCGGCAGAGAAGCAGAGAGTTGATGTTTCGAGTCCTCATGACCCTTCAACAGAACTGTTGAAGGGTCATGAGGACTCGAAACATCAACTCTTTTCTTCTCCGCCGATGCTGCCAGACCTGCTGAGTTTTTCCAGGTAATTCTGTTTTTGTGTTACAAATTTAATCTGGCCAATTGCCATCCCATTAGTTTACTAGGAAGTTCTGAGGAACAAAGGCACCTTGGCGAGTGTGTCCATAGGTCTCTGAAGGTGGGCATGTTAGTGGGGTGGTGAAAAAGGCATATAGGACACTTGCCTTTATCAATCAAGGCATAGATTACAAAAATAGGAAGGTCATGTTGGAGTTGTATAGAACCTTAGTGAGGCCACAGCTGGAGTACTGTAGCAGTTCTGGTTACCACATAATAGGAAGGATGTGATTGCACTGGAGGGGATGCAGAGGAGATTCACCAGGATGTTGCCTGGGATGAAACATTTAAGTTATGAAGAGAGGTTGGATAGACTTGAGTTGTTTTCATTGGAGCAGAGAAGACTGGGGGGCGACCTGACTGAGGTGTACAAGATTATGAGGGGTATGGACAGGTTGGATAGGGAGCAGCTGTTCCCCTTAGTTGAAGGGCCAATCACAAGGGGGCATAAGTTCAAGGTGAGTGGCAGGAGGTTTAGGGGGGATGTGAGGAAAAACCTTTTTACCCAGAGGGTGGTGACGGTCTGGAATGCACTGCCTGGGAGGGTGGTGGAGGCGGGTTGCCTCACATCCTTTAAAAAGTACCTAGATGAGCACTTGTCTTGTCAGAACATTCAAGGCTCTGGGCCAAGTGCTGGTAAATGGGATTAGGTAGGTAGGTCAGGTGTTTCTCATGTGTCAGTGCAGATTCTATGGGCTGAAGGGCCTCTTCTGTGCTGTGATTCTGCATAAAAACAAACTTCTGTTCATACCCCTAATCCTTTAATAGCCTTTTAAGCTATCAAACAGTGAACTCAGAGTCCCCTGCTGAGATAATTGTAGCTTTTGAAACTCAGCCAAGCATCCATAATGATAATCCTTCAGGGAATGTCGACAAAAAATGCCATTCAAATTGCTTGAAGAGATGCTACACCCTGTCAGTTAAAGCAGTTCAAAAGAGGTTTTTTTTGGCAATAACTGACAGTTGCAGCCAATTTCCCCTTTTACAATTAAAAGAGAGGGGATTTAAGATACTTCAAATCATGACAGTTAAACATTCCCATATTCTCCTTCATTGTCCATTATTCCGTCTCTCCCATACACACCATTTCAAGTATACACACAGTTCTCTCCTGCAAATATCAGGTTGAGAAACTGGTTAATAAGGTGCATGGGATTCTGGGTTCTAAACATGGAGGCATAGAATATAAAAGCAAGGAAGTTATGGGGAAACTTTATAAAAATTGGTTTGGCCCCAATTGGAGTAATGTGTCCTGTTCTGGGCCCCACACTTAAGGGAGGATATAGATAAGATTTACAACAATATTTCCAACAATATTTCCAGGGATGAGAGACTTCAGTTACCTGGATTGATTGGGGCTGTTCTCCTTGGAGAAGAGAAGGTTGAGAGAAGATTTGTTAGGGGTGTTTGAAATCATGACGGGGTCTGGACAGAGTAGGTAGAGAGGAACTGTTCCCAGAAAGGACAAGAACAAGAGGGCACCAATTTAAAGCGATTGGCAAAACAACAAATGGCAAAATGAGGAAAAACTCTTTTTGGTGCAGTCAGTGCTTAGGATCTGGAAAGCGCTGCCTGAGAACCTGGTGGAGGCAGATTCAAGAGTGACTTTTAAAACAGAAATGGATAATTAGCTGAAGAGTAAAAACTTGCACGGCTGCAGGGAAAACCATTCGATGATACTCATCATTGCTCAGAGTCCCTCTCAGTCAGTACATACAGAGGGCACATTGCTCATATAAGCACTCCTGCTCTCCCACATCTTGGGATTGAATTTCTGTGTTTACAAACATTGCTCCAGGGTTTCTGTGAATCTCTTGTCAAAGTTACGGTGGACGGTGGCAGAAGTCCTGAGGATATTCAACTCCATAATCACCATCATTCCCTGTCAGTCTCTTTCATTTATACAGACATGTGCAATCTTACACACTCTGTCCACCTCTCACACATTTTCTCTAATCCCTGTCTAATTTCCGTTCTCAGTGTCTCTAATTTATCTATTATATACAGAAAGAAACAGGAGCATTTTTCTTACATTAAAATTATAAGTTTCATTTGAGAAGAAAAACTTGCATTTAATTAGTGCCTTTTACAACCTTTGGATGTCCCAAAGTGCTTCACAACTAATGAGATACTTTTTGAAGTGTAGTCACAGTTGTAATGTAGGCAAATGCAGCAGCCAACTTATACTCAGCAAGATCCAATATTAAGTGATAGAGATCAGTTAATATGTTTTTGGCAATGTTGTTCAGGGGATAAACATTGGCCTGGTAATGGGAGAATTCCTCCTCGGGTAGTAACATGCAGTTGTTTACATCACCTTAACAGGAAAGCGAGAACCTCAGTTTAAGTTTTCGTCTGAGAGATGCCATTTCTAGCAGTACAACACTCCCTTGGTGCTGCAGTGGAATATAGACAGAATTGCCCCAGTGGAATGCTGTAAACAGATGCAGTAAAGGGGGACATTTCTGGTGATTAAAAAAAATTCCTGTTCTCTCTCATGGCTTCTCGTGCCAATCACAACTCATGACTGGTTGAACAGACGACCTGAGCTACTTTCCCATTCCTCTGCCTAATTCATTCTGTTAAGGCATAGGCCTCGATTTGTTCCTTGGTGCTGGAGGGGGGCATTTGGCCCTCACCTCAGTGGGAAGATATGAATTGAGAATTAGAGATATTCAGAGTTGGGCAGGAACCCACCTCCACTAACTCCATGAATTGGATTTAACGGCATTTATTTACAGCATGTAGAGGGCTCAAAGTGTAGAGGGCTGTCCTGCCTTTCATCCGCCCTCATTCTGAGGGTTGGCCGCACTATGAACAATCTTTCTCCACTGATTTTCATTGGTGCAAGGTAACCAATTTAATAATAAGAATCTTCATTAAATGTTGAAGTAGGGCTTTATCCTGTATTTCCAACCCTAGTTGTCTGAATTTATAGGAAAATCACCTTAACTGATCAGCTTATTTTTATCAAATAGGTGACTCATGCCACAGTTTTGCAAAAAGCACCACTTGTGCAGTACGTAATCCCATCACAGGTGAAATGCCGTTCAAATAATGCTGTTGTTCTCCCTTTCCAATAATGATGAGATCATGGTTTTTATTATTATATCTGCGAGAAAGAATTTGACAATGCAATACTGAAATTAAGGAAGGGGTTCTGGAGTTGCCATTAGGGACATCATGTACAAGGTTTCACCAGGTCCCTGTCCCCTGCTAAACTGTAAACCCATTCTTTGAGACTCATTCTTTTTTTATTCATTGTTGTGGCTGTTGCTGACAAGGCCAGTATTTATTGTCCATTCTGAGTTTTTCCCTAGGAGTTGGCAGTGATGAACCTCCATCTTCAACTACTGTAAGTGGTTTTGGTAGAACTGAGTGGCTTGCTAGGCCACAGGGTAGTTATGAAACAATCGCGTTGTTGTGGGGCTGGATCACATGTAGGCCACACAGGGTGAAAAGGGCAGGATTCCTTCCCAAAAAGACAAAAATCCCATTTCCATTGACACTAGCTTTTTATTTTCAGACATTTCCTTAAAACAGGTTTGAAATTCTCAAGAGTACCGCAACGGGATTTTGAAATCATTTTCTGTAATATTACTCCAAGTCTTTTGATTATTAGAATCACTACACTACCATTCCTGAGTTTGCTAAGGATACCAAACATAAGAAATCTTATGAAATGTTTATGATCATGTTAAAGTATAGAAACTGGGGGAATCTTCCAAGTTAGGTGGGCTGGCTTTACTTCTATTGTAGCTTACATTTTTTATAACTAACAGGACATTGGTTTACACAATTATAATACATGTAATAGAAAAAGAATCCAAGATAACTTTCCCCTATTTGAGCAATGCACAGGTTTTCCACTGAACCTTTTCTTCTAACATGTTTCCAAACCACATGACAGACCATGTAGACCAAAGTATGAGGAACTATTGATAGGAGTTCCCACATGGTGAGAACAATACAGGAAATCCTCATTAATGGAAAAGCTCACCCACTTTAAGACTAAAAGGATACTTGACTGGTGTGGAGCTAAATTTTACTGACTAGAAGGCCCCAGGCAGGGTGCAACATGTTGGTTCAAGTGTCCCTGGGATTGAGGGAAAGGGAAAATCAGCCCTGATTCTCGCTCTTGATATCAATGCAGAGATCCCTGCTAGAAATTAATAGGTAACAATGCATCAAGGTATCAGAGGAGGGAAGGGGAGGATGTCGATATTATTCTCAGAAAAATGGGAACGGTAGATAGAAAATCTGTTGTGGGGGAAATAAAAAGAGATTTGCGGATTTACCATTGAATTTAAAAATCTGTCTGTTGTTAGTTTATTGATTTAATAACACTCTAGATTGTGCTAATCTGTTTCTTAGTTCAATTCTGTGCAGTGTGAAGCTTTCCTATTATTTTAAGTATTAAACGGTGAACTGTGGATTCTCACCATGACTTCTGCATAAATCCTATTTAATTTTGCATGGATTATAGAAAGAAATACCTCTGTGACTAACAGACAAGATATGGGACAGGATTTCAATAAAAGAAAAGACTGCAAGGTGGAAGAGAGAGAAATCAGGGAATGCTTTGTTTCCTTCTGTTTGGAATCTTTCTGCTTCTAATGTTATTTTAAGCTCCTCCACAGCTGCATTGCCCCCTGCTGGAACTATCGCTTCATTCAAGCTGCAGCATCTTACAGCTTTATTTCATTCAAATTGAGACTTTTTTCTGCAGGATTAATTTCTTACATTGTTGAGTTTTGTGCCTGGCTGAGGGTATTGCGTCTGCGCTGTCTGAGGCTGCGACATATAAATCTAGGTGAGTTATCTAAGAGTTGACGTTTCGAGTCCTCATGACCCTTCGACAGAACAATTCTGTCGAAGGGTCATGAGGACTCGAAACGTCAACTCTTTTCTTCTCCGCCGATGCTGCCAGACCTGCTGAGTTTTTCCAGGTAATTTTGTTTTTGTTTTGGATTTCCAGCATCCGCAGTTTTTTGTTTTTATCTCTGCGTTATCTAATTTCACCTTGATAAGTGATAGGTCCACTACCATTAATCTCAGTGCTTTCTGGGCTAAATAGCAGAAAAACAGGCCAACCTTCCCCTGATACTGGTTTTATTTGTTCATGGGATGTGGGCATTACTTGCAGAACCAGTACTTATTGTCGATTCCTTGCCCTTGAGGAAGTGATGGTGAGTCACCTTCTTGAACCATAACAGGTATACCCACAGTGGTGTTAGGAAGAGAGTTCCAAAATTTTGGCAGCAGTAAAAAAGAATGACAATAAAGTTCCAAGTCAGAATGGTGTGCGACTTGGAGGGGAACTTACAGGTGATGGTGTTCCCACGTGCCTGCTGTCCTTGTCCTTCTGGGTGATAGAATTTGCGGGTTTGGAAGGTGCTGTCGAAGGAACATGGCTGAGTTGCTGCAGTGCATCACATAAATAGTACACGCTGTTGACATTATGTGATGGTGGTGGAGGAAGCGAATGTTTAGAGTGGTGCCAACTAAGTGGGCTGCTTTGTCTTTAATTGTGCCAAGCTTCTTGAATGTCTTTGGAGCTGCACTCATTCAGGCAAGCGGGGAGTATATGACCACATGGGAGTCAGAGGAGAATAGGATTAAGCTTGGCTATGATTCTCCTTTCTGTCTTTCATTCATTCACTAACTCATTGTATATGTTCAGAAAAAGAATTGCCACTTGGACGAGATCCTAAAAAAAATGTTGACATTTATGGAAGTATATCCCAGCATGAAACAATGCCCTCAAGAGGAGAGGGAAGGTGAAAAATAACGGGAAAGGAAACATGAATTATTGGGATTCTTTTATCTAAATGTAGATACAAATTTAGAAAACACAATGAATCTGGTGCAATTGTTCAGGTGATTGGTTCCTTTATTATATCTGCCATTTGTCTTTCTTGTCATCTTTACTTCTCCCCTTGAGGGACAGGTTTTCCAGATCCCGAAAGGTAGGCGGACAAACTTTGTTGCTTTGCAAACTGTTCCACTAGGCTGCTCTACCCCATTCAATAATCCAAAATAATCATTAAGAATTATTTGGAGTAATCATTAAGAACAGCCAGGAATGTTGGCTAAAGCTAGGTCATTGTCTTTGCTCAATATGGAAGGGAAGCTATCATCTGTTACAAAGACGTTATTTATAAGAAACAACTTTATGAATTTACTGGCTGGAAACCACTGATTAAGTTTTAAAAAGGACTAAAGCTGCTGAGGGTCAGGTGACTTTTATAATTTCTGAAGACTCAGAATTGCCTCAAGTCTCCAAAGTTAATAAAATGACCCAGGATGGGGTGGCCTTCCTTGAATGGACATGCTGAGACATCTGTGGAATTCACACTTTCTATTATCTATGACTTACCAAAACTTAAAATCCATGGACTTCCAAACTCACTGTCTCTGAACTCAAAACTTAACAAAGAGAGAGCTATAGAGAAACGAGTTCATCAGGAGTAGGTGTGAATAGCCACCATCCTTTCCCCATTGTGTAGCAATGGCTTTTAACTTCGAATAATTTATGTGGACAATGGAGGTGTTGATCAGGTGGTTACCTGACTGAAACTCACTTCAGATAACCAATCTTACTTACCCGAAGAACCATGGAGAAACAAGCCAGTTTGGAAACAAAAAAACACTGGGATCCTTGTTTGGGTTTCTGTCTCTCTTTCCAGCAATTTTTACAAGATCAAACCATGTCTGCAGTTTTTGACTATCCATGTGCCACAGGCAGAGATATTTTTAAAGAACTCATGTCAGCGGCTGCTGCATCTAGAAAAACAGATAAAATGTCTGTCTATATCTTTAAACTGCCTCATGCTGAAACCAGAAGCTCCACTGAGCTCAACCTAGATCCACTCAAGCCATCAATTTATAAGGACTATATCATTTTAATCCCTACTGGACTTTAAAATTATCCATTAATCTATCCTTCCACTTTGTAATCTATTTTTATATGCTTGAATGCGCGTGTGTGTGTGTGTGTGTGTGTGTGTGTGAGAGAGAGAGAGAGAGAGAGAGAGAAAGACATTTGGAGTATTTTTATTATTTTTCTTAGATCGTGTTAAGTACAATAAAACTATCCATTTTGTTACAACTGGGTGAGGGATGAGCTGGCTCCTTTTATTCAGCCCCCTCAATTGGTCACAACAAAGGTTTCTTAAAATTATTTTCCCCATAAATGCCTTTTCCAAACTAAATGTATTTACCTGTTAACAAGGAGCCAGTCAAACCAAGTTTTCTTGAGTCATAGTAAGAGTAAGTTTATTACTTGCTAAACCAGAGAAAAAATAAAATACATAATGCAACACACACAGAGACCTCAGAAGTAAGAAAAGTTAGAGTCCAAATAAAAGCTAAAAGAATATACAATTAAGTCATTTGCTTGTCCTTGAGGTGTAGATTGTTGAACATTGCAGCCATTTGAAGTTAACTGGTTTCCTTTAAAATCCTGGAGTTAAATGGAATTTCAGGTAACTGCACTTTGCTGGAGTCAATCTTAGCTTCAGAGAGAGAAAGAAAAAAAGACAAATAGAGAGAGAGAGAGAGTGAGATTCCTTACTGCTTCATGCAGCAGTGTTTCCAAATTACTTTGATTTTTCTCTCTTCTTCTGGCTTGGCAAAACCAGTTCTTAAAACTCCTGCCTGTACATTCCCGGAAAGGAATTCAATTAACATGGTTTTCAATTACTGTTGTAGAAAGTAATCACATTTTTGATCTTTCATCTCAGAAATTTTTGACACATTTCAAGATAGTAGAAACCAACAGTAAATGGGGTTATTTAATCCTCCACAGGGGGTTTTGGTGTGTCTGGTTGATTAGCAGTTCCCATTGCCTTGACAGTGATTCAAGTCCAGCAATTTGAATTTTTTATGCCTTACTTTCAAGGGTCCCTTTTTGAAGTGGACCTTGACATCCCCAGGCATGGAATTCCACGAGCAACATGTCAGCAGTACAATCCATATAGTAACTTCTCTGAGAAGGTCAACTTACAATTCCAGACATCAGGTGATTCATGGTAGCTATTTTTGGTCAGTGTCTTTTTGTATATTTTTTTAATGGTTCTCTTTAAACAGATCAACACATTTTTGGTTAGCTGATAAAGTTATGGATAGATCTCACACATCACAGTTTTGACATCTAATCTTCACAAACTCAAGAAAACCTGTCTGTTTGTGTCTTTTACAGCCATAGCATGTAAATAGTTTGGTAAGCATATACTTTTTTTTATAAAAGCCTGTTGCAGTCCACCTTTCCTCACCTGATCATAACATCTGCAGCTGACCCATAACAGTTCAAATTTTAATATCCCTAATTGGAGGAGGAGTTGAAAAATGTTTGAAAAAGAAAGGGTATGGGGAAAGAACTGTAAAATTCAACAAGTCTCTGACAGAAAAAAGTAGTTGACTGAATGTGGGACTATGATTAATGAGTAGGCTGCAAACTCCTGTGCAATAGAGGTCAATGATTAAGTGGAATCTTGTATAACAGGCAGAGATTATTGAGTAGGTTAGTTAGTTGGTTAGTGTCTCCTGTGTTTAGTGATACATGGGGCAACCTATTTCTTCCACTGTTGTCTGTCCAAGATGTTTGATTCCAATCAGAGTATCAGCTTGATTTTCATCAAACAAATCATGGACACCTATAATTAATATTTATATTTGCAGGTCAGTGTCTGACTTGTCTCATTGCATTTGTTTCTTTAAAGAAAGCCATTTTAAGTTAGCCTGTCTCGCAATCTTACCAGAAGGATCAGTGGACTTACCTTTAGTCTGGCTCCTGCCTTTCGTTGTGTCTGGGTGGCTCCACCAGGAGTTACAGTCTCACCTCTATACTGACATGAGGAGCAAGAAGACCTTCCCACGATGTCAAGATGCAGTACCTATGTGATGCAATGAGTAACTGGGAGCATCTATATAACAACCAGAGATCAACTAGTAGAAAATGCATCCAGCTCTAAGGTTTTAGTTATTATGTGTTATGGGTATGGCAGTATCACATAGTTCTGTTGAAAATAAACCAATAGAAAGGATAACATTTCAAGAGCATCCACTTCATGAGGTTCAAAGAATGAACATAAGAACATAAGAAATAGGAAAAGGAGTAGACTATTCAGCCCCTCATTAAGAGGCTTCGCCATTCAATAAGATTATGGCTGATCTGCTTGTGTTTCGAATTCCACATTCCCATCCTAAGCGACAACCTTTGATTCCCTTGCCTAACATTGAGGGTTTTCTTTGACAGCTTGGTCATCTTCAGGCAGCATTCCTCTTGGTTACTGTTGAAGCTCTTTGTATTATAGGTGAGTATGAACATTTCTGAAAGGTTTCTCAAAAAATATTTTCACAGAATCACAGAATCACACAGTGCAGAAGAAGCCCTTCGGCCCATCGAGTCTGCACTGACACATGAGAAACATGTGTTCCTATTTGAGCTGAACTAATTTTCTGCAAAGTTGTTTCTCAGAACTGTTCGGCAAGACAATAACATGCTTGTCTTTTTTACTTTCTGGTGTACATAGTGGAATTCTGGCAGAAATATTAGTGAAATTGCTTTGATTTGTACCAGACTGTTAAGAATAGCCTTGAGTTCAGCCTGTTCAGAATAAAAGACAAGAAGATTTGGAATCATTTACTATCTAGAACAGGGATGAACCCTTGGATTTTATACCGCGCTGGATTCAGACTTCCTTTAAACATTAGAGGTCCAGCTTCGAATCAGAAGCCAGAAAAACTGTAATTCTGGTCAGTAATGGGAAGCCGAAGAGGAGTGATTCCTTACGCTGCAATGGATGGAGGCAATCAGCAAAATTAATACGTCAGAGAACAAATGGCCCCACAATAGTCATTGTGTAGTGTCACTGTAAGTATGCTTGGGAACACTTGACTTGACTTGTTCAGTATTGTAACAAAATCAGAAATCTTTTCTAATGGGTTGGAGAAGATTTTCATGAATTAACTTATGACGCTGAGGGAGATCTGAATTTTAAACCTCTCTTAATATTTCAGGTATTACTGTTTGCAAATCATAATTTGCTTAATTATTGAAAGCATGAATCCTTTTATTGGAAAATACAAAGTGAAAATACTTCTGCGCTATTTTACTGGTTGAGGCCATGAAAAATAGTCAGTATATATAAAAACAATAGATTGTCCTTCAAGTTGACTAGAACTATTTGAAAAATGGATGAGGGATATCCAATAATTTACTTGGATTTTAGAAGAAGTAGAAGTTTCATAGAATTGATGGCAAATTAACTTGCTGGTGGAAAACAGAAGGTGATGAAATATGGACCAGATTGTGTTTGGGGAGTTGTAAGTTGTGCAACCTCAGAGGTCTCTGTAGCAAGCCCTCTGCTGCCTATGCTATTCACAAACAATTGATAAAATTCAAAGAAATCTGGACAGATTAAGTGCATGGGTTAAGGAGTGGCAGATGGAACTTAATGTAGATATAAATGTAATGTAATACACATTGGTACAGGAAACATGAAACATGTGTACATCAGAAGGGCCTTATTTTAGTTATGCCGATGGGACTATGGAATCAGGCGAAGCCCAATCCCACTGCGATTCATCAGATGCCATCCCTAGGGGGCAAAAGCAGTAGAATCCCAGGGAGTGGCGGCCTAGTTGTGAGGCTCCTACTTTGTGATAGTCCAGTTTAAATGCAGGACCAGATAAGAGTTTAATCCCACTGGGACACTATCAAATTGCTTCCTTTAAATGACTTAACACCACTAAAAGTACAGGGAGAGATGGCATTTATTGAATTCGGGTAGCTCAAGTGGAGAGACAACCAGCTCCAGCTCAAAAGGGCACAATCAATTTTCCACCCCAACCCCCTTAACCTTTGTCACTATTAAATTAACTGGTAGGATGGCTTCTATTGGAAGATGGGAAAGAAATAGAATTTAGGCATGGTTATTTAGCACTCATGAAAAATATTCAGTCAGTTGCATAAAATTCCTCCCTTTGATAATTATGACCCCAAGACATAGTGAAGGTTAAGGTAGAGGAAATTCTTCTGTGAAAAATGTACAGAAAATAGTGTGGGACACAAGTTAGGATCACCATGCATTCGACTTCCCAACATGTCCTAGCACACAAAGCTCTGTGTTGGCAGATGCTAAATCAGAAGGTTTCATTTGGGGTGCCGCAACATTCAATGAAACCAATCAAACCAAAAAACTGTAATGCATAGCACCATTAGCAAGGTTTTTCAGATTTCAACTCATTAAAGGCACCATTGACAGCTTAAAAAGTGGTTAAGGAATATTCCTGCAGGGTCAGTGTAATTGGCTGTTCATTGTGCATCTTTTATAGTACTTTCAAACCCCCACAAACCCTTCAGTATAATACAGTGCATTACAGCATGTCGTTTACAGATATCAAAAGTAACCCACTGCTTATCCAAATTGGCAGATCTTCCAAGGTCCTGCTCACAGTAAGACATACATTCTTAGTGATAGGTAAGTTGTATCATGAAGCAATTACGATATTATTGGGCTGGTGAGGTGGAATTATATTTCATCTTGACTGTCCCTTTAAGGTCATGAAACCTAACTGTTATGAACATCTTTGGCACACTTCAGATTCACTGGTTTTGATAAGGAACTTTTGTCTTGCAAATTATAATGCATAAAGCTTGCAAATTTCTGGCCCCAGGTCAGAACAAACAAGTACAAAATGATTGGCTTTTAAAAAAAGATTATTTTTAGTACTTGTGATGTATTGAAGTATGAAACTTAAGGTGTAATGGACAGTCCAAAAACTTTTACCTATACAGACTTAGGAGAGGTAAATCTAGCAAACTATGAGACCCTTACCTCCAGCATTAATGATTATGGTGAATTCTGCTGAAAGTGAACTCCTCTGTCAACACGAACAAATGCAATTACTGGGTGGAATTCTCCCATGCCCCCGCTGGCAGAAGAATGGTAGGCAGGGGGGAGAGAATTCGGTGGAAGGTCCAAAAATCAGTTTCACGCCCGTGTTAATTTTTACTGGGATCTTCTGATGCTGTCCACCATGGCAGATTGGGTATCCCGCTGGAGGCTGGTGTGAAGCTGATTTGCATCCTGCTAATGGGATGCAAATGGAAACCTGACTGGAATCGCCCCTCCACGCCCGATTCTCTGTTATGCCAACAGGAAAGCACACCTGTCCAGAACATGTCTGGACAAACGTGATGTGCAGAAGTTGGGACTTACCTTTTATGGCCTTGCTCAGATCATGGACATCCGAAGAGAAGATGATGCTGGAGGCCTACAGCTACCAGACCCTGGAAGAACAAGTGCATCGCATAGTGGGTAGACCCTCATGCACATGGCTCCGTTGTGAAGCAGCTCTTGGAAGGTGGGAGATCTCCATGCAGCAGCTTTGACTTAATTAAGTCTTTGGATCTTCATGGACTTCGCTGACCCTTCGGACTTGCTTTGGAATGCCATGAGCTTTGTCATGGGCTCGCACCATCTTCCATGGTCTCGGTTGGTGCCTCAGCCCTGCTTTGGAACTTTATGGACTGCACCATGGGCTGGTAAAGTTGTGGCAAAGTGGGGGTGTGGGTAGGGAAGAGGTAGGTTTAGGTGTGAGTAAGAAAGGAAGATCTTGGGTGTGGGGTGAAGATGTCAGGGAGTGAAAATGGGAGGGGGTAGGAGTTAGAAGTGGGGGAGGTGTATATGGGGGATGAGGGAGTACAGGAGGATGAGGAGTAAGGAGGAGAAGAGGGGATTTGGAGTGGGAAAGGTGCAATGGGGGAGAATGGTGCAACGGGGGAGAATGGTGCAAGTGGGGAGGTAGATGTAAGAGGGAAGGAAATTGTACGGTGGGAGGAAGGAGTTCAGGGGAAAGAAGGATTGAAGGTGAAGGAAGGAGTAAAGGTGGAGGAAGGAGTGAAGGTGGAGGAAGGAGTGAGGGTGGGGGAAGGAGTGAGGGGGGAGAAAAGTTTAAGGGTGGAGGAAAGTCTAAGGAGGGGAGGAGAGTGTAAGAAGGGGAGGAAAATGTAAGGTGGGGGAAGGAGTGAGGGGGGAGAAAAGTTTAAGGGTGGAGGAAAGTGTAAGGAGGGGAGGAAAGCGTAAGAGGGGGAGGAAAATGTAAGGTGGGGGAGGAAAGTGTAAGGGGGGTGGAATGTCCAGGTGAACATGCAAGGGAGAGGTTTGTGGATCAATGACTGCCTTCTGGGGAGTGAACTGAGTGTGGACATGGCAGGAGGGGATGGTTAAAATGAAAGGGAGCAGAGGGAGCCGGAAGGGTGGGAAGGTGAGGATGCACCTGTAGTGGTAAAAGGGACAGCAAGGCTGGTTGGTGGGGTCATGGAGGCAAACTCAGACCCTGAGGATGGGAAGGAGGTTGACACGGAATTCAATGTAGATTAGGGGGAGTGGTTGGGTTTGCTGGAAGGTAGAGAATGTGCACATTCACCTGGACATCCTGGAATGAGAAGTATTCAGGCTGGAAGGTGAGGGTGGGGAGGCTGAAGATTATGCTGGGGTCTATTGTGATGGGGGAAAGGACAAGGATGACTGGTGGGGTAAATGGTGGGGGAGCTCATCAGAAACATGACTACTGCCATCTTTGCGATATTGAAAGTGAGTGGAGCCTCGTATTGGACGGGCACAGATGCTGCATGGGAGTGTGATCAGTGGGTGGCCGGAGTTGCAGATCAGCTCCGATTGATAACTGAAAGAGAACCCCAGCAGGCAGCATTGGAAATACTTGGGACGCTGAGATCAGTGTGATGGATGAACGTTCTGCATGCGTTGTAGAGTGCTTGCACGAGGCTCTGAAAGGACCTGCCACACACACACTTCTTCATGCAGAATCACTCTGGTCCAGCTGCGTGCAGTTGAACTCCTAGTGGGAGAGTGGCAAGGTTGGGGGGTAGGGGGGAAGAAGTCTCATGAAGCCTATATAATGATGCTAAAAGACAACAGTAGACATTATTTGAGAGTGAATATTTTTGCAGCTAATACAGTGACAGTGTTTGCAGTATTCACCCGTTGAACCACTTGAGATCAAATTTTCTTGATTTTACATTGCCAACAACATCTTCTAGATAAAAACAACCCTGACATTCGCAGCAAGGATGGAGGCAGCCTGTGGAGTTGTTTGCCCTGTTGCCTGTGATGACTTTGGCAGCCATCCTCTGAAGACCCTGGAGGGCCCTGGCTTACTTTGTCCCCCTGTGAGCCAGCTGCTTCCTCTGAAGTGACAGAGGACAAGATTGAAGGGGTTACAGGCAAAGGGGGTTCAGAGGGAGCAGACAACCTCCAAGAGTCCTGAGTGGACATCCCAGAGCTGTCCAGCTGCCGCTCCTCCTCCCTTTGGGTGTCCGAGGGCACCGGCCTGAGGGGAAGGAGTACCTGGAGAGAAGTTGAGATGCCCCATTCCCCATTCTCGTTGCTATTGCATGAGCTCACATAAGACAATGGTGATGGAGTGCAGAACTGCTGGACGAGGGTCTCCAATGGCATCTGCCATCCTTACAATGGAGAGCTCCATGTGCGCAGGTGTGACCACTACTTCATCTCAGAGCAGGCGGACAAACTCCTCTGACTTGCATGCCATTTTGTTGAGGGCTTTCAACAGCTTTGCATGATGTTTGCCCATCTCTTGCTGACTCTCCACCATGGGTTGGAAGGCCAAATCCAGAGGCTCATCATCTGACTTGGACCTCACAGATGCCTCTTCCTCAGCAGTCCTTCGAGTGCCGGGGTGCTCTGCTGAAGCTGCCTCCTCCTGCTGTGGACATGTGTCCATGCGGTGACCATCAGATTGTGAGACCCTTCTTAAGCTATCATTAATACTGACTGAGGTTGTGTTCTGAGCTGTGACTGCTGTGACTCCCCAACAGGTGTGGAGTTCTCTTCTTCTGCTCCCTCCTGGCTCATTTCTGGCTGGGGCTGGGGCTGACACCTGACAGGGAGTTCTTCTCCTCCTCCTCGGCTCTTGGTCTCTTCCTGGAGGCATGTCTAAATGAGATAGAAGAGTATAAGTGACAGCATCAGCCACCTCCAACATGGAGGCACATTTGACCCTCAGGTTTGCATTCAATGGATGAATCCTTACTAGGTGGATGCCCAAGGCCAAGCTCTCCAACGGCAATGGCTCTGTCCTGCTTCACTCCCACAAGCTTATGGTTTATGTGATCATCTGATGAGACTTACCTTAACGGAGCGAATAAGCGCGTTCACCCTCTTCTGTCACTGTGTTGCTGATCTCTTGTGCACCCCCTGGGCACGGATGACTTTGGCCACCTGTGCTCATGCAGCGTTGGTATCCCTGCTTGGCCTCCTCCTCCCATCAAAACGGTGCAGCACATTCCTGCTCACATCAACATGGTCTAGGAGGACGCGCAGGGAGACATCACTAAATTTCGGAGCTGGGCCGGTGGATGACCTTGCCGACATCTCTCTGTTTTTGGTCTGACATTGTGGATGTCTGGGTGCCTTTTAAATATGGTGCCCGGATATGATGGCAGGATGTGCGCTATCAAGCCCACGTTGCAACAGAAGGCGGCGCGAAACCCCCGGAAGCATAATTAATTACATCAGGACTGGTTTCCCGTGAGCCCCTTCAATGGGAGGAACTCCCCACTCCTGCCACGGAACTTAGCCCCGGATGGGAGAATTCTGCCCATTACTTCAGACTTTCAGAGTGTTGTGCACTGGGCATAAACCTCCATGGTGAAGTAGCAAATAGGGAGAGAGAAAGGGAGAGAGATTTATTCTCTAGAACCTTCTGTTCTAAACTGGTTATTCATCCAGCTATTTTAAGGAGTTATCACCACAATACTGATGGAACTGATTCACATATCTATTACTATTGGCATTTACTTTGACTAAAATTATGTTATTTGAAGGTTGTTTAATTTATTTTTATGGCCACATTTGACTCTGTGCATCTTAGCCACCCCACTTTCAAAGGATGTTAATACATTGCACACAGTTCAGAGAAAGAGATCAGGAATGAAGTCTAATCAAGAGACCCTTGCAGCATTGAACTTGCTATCATGATTATAAACAACTTCCAGGATATACAATTCAGCTCCCTAAATGCTGATGTCGACGGAGGCAAGTTATTTAACTTAAACTGTAATCACAGAGCTGGAAAACATCAATACAAAATTGGCAAGCCTCAAGCTTGGCTACAAAGAAGGCTGAGGGGTGACCTAATAGAGTTCTTTAAAACTATGAAAGATTTTGATAAAGCGGATACAGAGAGAATGTTTCCTCTTGTGGGAAAGAGCATTACTAGAGGCCATTAATACAAGATAGTCACCAAGAAATCCAATAGTGAATTCAGAAGAAACTTCTTTACCCAAAGAGAGGTGAAAATGTGGAACTGACTACCATGCAGAGTGATTGAAGATAATAATATAAATGCATTTAAGGAAATCTAGACAAGCATATGAGGGAGAAGGGGATAGCTGGTTACAATGATAGATTTAGATGAGGAAAGATGGGAGGAGGCTTGAGTGGAGTATAAACGCTAGCATGGACTGGTTGGGCTGAATCTGTGCCATGTTTCCTATGTAATCCCATGAAATACCCCACTCCCATGGAGTAATAGATATGTGAATCAGTACCCATCAGCATTGTGTTGATTAACTACATAAAGTAAGCTGAATGAAAAACCAGTTTAGAACAGAAGGTTATAGGTATAAATCCCTCTCCCTTTCCCTCTCTGTTTGCTGCTCCACTATGGAGGTTAGAGCCCTGTGCATTCTAAATGCTTTGGTTTTACAGGGGGAAGACAAATACAAGATTCCCTTACAATGCTCCTGCTTTATTAGTCAGCTGCAAGTTACTATGTGCAACTTCGCTGTCTCCAACCTTACTATGGCTGACTCATAGGAAAGTTGTTCTGAAACACTTTGTCCTCATGCACCGAAAGGTGGGTATCCATGCTCATCGGCTTCACTGCTGAATGCCCTCTTTGGTTCCGTCTGCCATTTGAGACAGAATTCAATATACAGTCTTTGTTGTGTGCTAACCATTTTGAAGAGATACAAATAATAGCTGGTTGTACTATGGGGTCAAGTATCCGCTGCCACCCAAGTCTCTTTCAAGGGTTCAATCACCTTATATTAGAGCTGATTCTCCTCCTCAAACATACCAAGATTTAAGTACAGTGACAAATGATAAGATTTACTGAGACATAATGTAATTCCTTGATAGTTAGGATGTAAGGATGGATCGATAGATACCCTGGCGTTTAATTCATTTTACCTTTATGAGTCTGACACAGGTTTGTCAAAGCTTTGTCTTCTTCTATGTTTTACTGGTGAGTTATCCAACTCGCTCAAGAAATTAAATTCTGGAGACTGCTGCTAGACCCAGCAGTAATTGACTGTGAAGACCAATCATTGTGATGATGTCAATGAGCAGAGATTTCTGCGCCTTTCTTGTACCACTGGAAAGCCGTGATGATTGTAAATCTCTTCTGAGCATGGCACTCTGAAAGTCTGAAATAGTAATTGTGTTTGCTCTTGTTGGCAGAAGAGTTCACTTTCGACAGAATACACCGTTTTCACCTGTAGAGTCAGCACTGCTGCAGCAGTGTAGTCTGTGACCTGGTATCTTCAACTAATGCTCAGCTGCTACATCTGTCAGCAGAAATTTCAAGAGTCTGACTCACAGAAGGTATTGTTCTCCGCCGATGCTGCCAGACCTGCTGAGTTTTTCCAGGTAATTCTGTTTTTGTTTTGGATTTCCAGCATCCGCAGTTTTTTTGTTTTTATCTCTGTGTTTAATTGACTGCCACTGCTCTTCAAGAAATGCCTACCTCCTTGAAGAAGTTCTGTACCTCTCTGCGACAAGATTTCCGGATTTCAAGTTCTGTCGAAGGGTCATGAGGACTCGAAACGTCAACTCTTTTCTTCTCCGCCGATGCTGCCAGACCTGCTGAGTTTTTCCAGGTAATTCTGTTTTTGTATTGTATTTAGTACTCTGCTATACTGGACTTTGCGAAGAAAGACCAAGAGGCAAAGGTAGCCTATGAAATCAGATGCATTTCATTCTGTATTTATTATTAGGCAATTGTCTGCATTACCTTTATTTGGAGGGGAATGAAAACTGAAAGGATGACTCCTGAAAGTCTTATGTTCTGCATCTTTGAGCAGGCCATAGACAGAAGGGTACAAGTACAACAAGTTCCAAAGTTCCATGCTACAGCTAGAACGGTTATTGAACATAGCATTAGAATCTTGAAGTAGGACTTCCGATGTCTTGCCAGATCAGGGACGTCTTACAGTGCAGCCATTCGCCCTCCTCCCCACCCCAGGGTGAGCAAAATAATTGCTGTCTTTGGTGTCCTCAATAATTTCAACTTGGAAAAGAGACACACGCTTACACAATCATACACAAAGAAAAGCCTAAACACTACATATTCACCCTTGAATGAAACCTGAACAGCCTATTTTCCACACCAGCCCTCTGCACTCTGCACATGTGCACATGTGCATATATATATCAATATTCACTGAGAGTTGGCATACAATAATTGAAGTGTAAACAAAGTTGACCACTGAGATTCTCTGAGAGATTACAAGAGATTGGGGCACTTTCTTAAAGAACTACTGTCTGTCCTCCTTTGGTAATCTCAGTACTGCAGCAGTAAGTAATGATGCAGATTAGAGAGTGAAAGAAGCAATGGGAAACAGCAAAGGGAGGGAAATGGAGAGGATAGAAAACAAAGAAAGCAACAAAGTTGCATAAAACTAAACAGTAAATTGTACAATGATCAAAGATTTCCAAAAGTCATGAATATTAATTGAGAATAAAAGTACAGACAAAAATTTGATGCCATTGACTTGTGTGTGCATATACATGAAAAAAAACACCAGATAAACTTTGTGGAAATATTGAGTGAAGCATGGTGAACAGAGAAGGATTATAGGACGATTTGGGTGATCAGACAACTGAGTTATAAGGAAAGCCTGGAAGGAGGCAACAGAAGGGTGACTTCATAGAAGTTTATAAGATGGTTAAGAGTATAGAACAGATAAATCCAGGACATTAATTAAACAGTGTCAGTAGGTCACAGGCACACAAACCAACAAAAGGAAAATGTAGGCTTCAGTTCAGAAAGTTCTTTTTCACTCCGACGGACAAATACTTAGAATCATAGACACACGGATGAATGTCTCCATAGAATATCATTTTATAAAGAGATGACATGGTGGGAGGAACATAGGGCTGGTCTTCTGGATATAGGCTGAATTTTTATCGAGTGTACTACACTCGATGTGCTGTTCAGATAATCACTGTATTTATCTAGTCACCGCCTGATCAGCACCAAGCAGTCCCTCATCAGATTGAGCATCATAAAACCAGACTGCCAACTGTGAGTAAATCCTAATTGTGAGATTTTCATATGTGAGTCAGCATTACGCCTGAGGCATTGCAGCATGGCCAAAGCAAACATAGCTAAAAGCAGCAAGCTGGATCCATTAAACAGCTTGTGACAGTCGATCATCCTTTCATCTGAGGCCACTTTCATTATGGTGCAGACGTTCTTCCATAGGCTTTAGCATTTGAGTCATCATCAAAACAGAAATACCAGAGAGCGGAGATTTCACACAGGGACTGCTGGGCACTGGTGATGTATAAAGATCACCTGTGTGCATTGTCCAGCGAAGGCAAGGTAAACTTTTAAATCAAAAACAAACTCGAGGAGCTTGTCCAATATTATCATTCACAATTTAATAGCCAAAAAGAATGTATTGACTAGTCAGTCTCATCATCAATCACATTGAAAATGGAAGGTTGGTGAGGTGATGAAGAAACTTCTGCCTGCGTTTGAGCACCATGCAAAGCATCATTATGCTCCACAACCTCACGATACAAGCAGGCAGTTAAAAGTAGCTCTTCTTGTATCACTATGAATTAAAAACAAAATACTATGATAGAGTTATGCCACACAAGAGACCAACTGGCCCATTGCTCCTTTGGCAGCTGTCTGGAAGAGCTATTCATTAATCCCATTCACCATGCTTTTTTCTATCTTTCCTTTTCAAATATTTATACACCTTTTTAAAAGCCACTAAAGATTCTGCCTCCACCAGTGTCAAGCATTCCATACCTGAACAACCTTCTCCTTAAAAATATTCTTCTAACCTTTCCTTTTGTTTTGGTAATGGTCTTAAATTTACATCTACTAGTTTTCAACTCATCAACTGGTGGAAATAGTTAATAATTACCTTATCAAAGCCCTTATGATTTTGAACAGCTCAGTGATATTTCCTTTTAACCTGTTGTGCTCTAATGAAAAGAGTCAGTTTCTCATACTAGAGCCTATTTTCCCTAAAATTAACTTTATCAACCTCTTCATGGCCTTACCAGCCTTGATAAAGCAGGGTGTCCAAAACTTTACACATTCGGAGTAATATTAACATGGCATTGAGATATTTTTTTCTCTTCTCTCTTATCCTCTTTTCCTATATATCTTTTGTTCTTTCCTGAAAGGAAAATGGATGAGGCTGTGGAGAGCTGCCAGTACCCAAGAAACCAATATAACAGCAAGAGTCAGCACCTTGAGAGAGATGAGAGAAAAATGAGGCCGGGAACTACAAAAAAAGCACTAATTTTTCTTTTTAGAAATTTTCAAGGGGGAAAGATGATCTGCAGTGATTTAGTGTAATGTCACAGTGAATTTCAGCCTCATTAGCTTTGAGTTGCATGCACACGGACAGCAATCCTGATGTAAGCAGCTCCTCAAGTGTTTGCTAAAGAAACACATGGAATCTTTTAAAGTGCTCAGGCTAGCGAACGAGCTTTAGTCCCTTGGAAAAGTAGACATGTTAAATTAAATGTATTTAACAGAGTATTTATCCTTCTTGTCTAAGATTATGATTGTGCATTTCCCCATTTACTTGCATGTTAAATGCATTGTAGGTTCAGCCTGAAGGGCTTGCTGTCGATTGCTGCCATTTTATGTCTGGTACACATTAAAAGCTTCCCTTTAAATTAGGAGCAGATTTCCCCACACGGCAACATCTGTGGTGCAAAAAAAGTTGGTTGGCCAGTTATTTTTCATTGGGGCTTCTGCTAATTATTATTGTTGTCCTAGAAACTGAAACCGCAGGGAGGGAACAACACATCATTGTTAAGACATATAAGGCATTTTCTCTCTGACTGATGTAATATTTCCTTTTTTTAAAAATAGCTGGCCTTATAGTGTTCCAGTAAATAAATATTCATCCTCTTTCCCTATAATGTGCCCAAGCATCCCAATGCATTCCTTGAATTTCTTTTTCTGAATGAAATGGCCCCTCTAATTATTTCCTGTTAAATTGTTAACTTGCTGTAGAGAAATGCATGGAAGGGAGCCAGCTGTCTTAGTACAGCCCCTCCATTATACACCATTTGCCTTTCGTTCCTTCCCCATCTTGGAAGCACACCTTTTTCTTGTGTTACTTATTGAAGTGGTGACAACTGCTACTTATCTTCCAGAGTAAGGAGGGCACAATAACGCTCTAGATGCCAATGATGCTGTGACAGCAGAAAATACAAATAGCGAGCAGACCTTATATGCTGAACTTTGGCTGGCTGTGTACTTGAGGTGGGAGGAAAGACAGTGCGATTCCCCTGGACAGCGGGATTAAGCACCTGGCAGGCAGTGCTGTTTGCACTTATTCCCTTATTAAACTTATTAAGATTGGTTTACCGTTCATTAAACCACAAATAAAATTCAGAAAATTAGATTTCAGTTTTTGAAGACATTATTTTCTATAGTTTAAGTAGAATGGAGACTACAATGGAGACCTACTTGTGGTAAAAATGAAGAATTATGGGCCTCAATGTAGCAAGAGATTAAGTTGATTCTTTTTCCTTTAAATTCTTTTTTCCTGTATTCTGCAACCCTCTGATAGATATACTTTGTTGAGAGGGGTTGACTTTCTAATCAGTCAGTTTTATTTTGTACTAGTTGGTCTCCTGAAGACTTTGCTTGATTTTTTCTGCATGACTTCCAAACTTACTGTGACAAAGGATGGAGAAATTAAGCTAGAAAATTGTGGAACAAAAACAAAAATACCTGGAAAAACTCAGCGCCTGTAACGTTAACTGTGTTCCTCTCCACAGATGCTGTCAGACCTGCTGAGTTTTTCCAGGTATTTTTGTTTTGTTTCAGATTTCCAGCATCTGCAGTATTTTGCTTTTATCTTAGAACATTGCGGTTTTGCATGGATGGGAGGGATAGAGTGAAACCCTCAATGTGAGGGTGGGAGGGAGTGGAGACTGGACAGTGTGAGTCAAATTGCTGGGGAGTGTGTTAATAATTGGGGAAATAGGTCATTATTTAGATGATCAAAACCTGTGGAAATTTATTTTCCAGCAATCTTTTTTGTCCTTATTATCATTTGAGAGCGAATTCACCAATTGCATAATCTAAGGGCACCAGAATTGAAAGGCGCATGGTTTGAAGATAGGGCTCCAATGTTAGACGGCTGATTTTTTGTCCAATGTTGCTTTCACACACTGCTCTTAACTGGCGTGCAGGAAAGACAAATTTCCTTTTTGCTTAGCATTACCCAATCAACAACATTAGAGGTTCACTGCAATGTTAGAATACAATATTGCAACCACAGATTGAATGCAAGCCATCAAGGTTCACAAGAAGCATCTGAGAATGAATAATCTTTATTAAAATTGTTACCTAAATGAATACCTGCATCTCATTTGCACAGCTCCAGTCTCCGAAGAGCAGATTTTACACACAGCTGTCATCAGTCTGAATCTTTACCACTAGGTGGTGTGATTTTGATAAAAAGAGTCCTGCAAATATTTTTATTAATATATGTGTTTATAATGTGCCCTATTCATGATTATATTTACATTCTCAATTGAGATACAGAATTACAACACAAATTTTTAAATTATATTTTATAACATTCTGGAATTGCAACAGGATTGCACATTTAAGATTTTTGTGTATTTTTTCTCCTTTTATTCTCATTAAAGGACAGGGGGCAAAGTGTTATTATCATTGAATTAATAATTCTTGTCTTCTTTATTCAATTCTTTCCATGGCCCCCTGTCTCTCCATCCAACCTAACTTTCTCCAGTTCCTTATCCAAGCTCATACTCACCACTCCTCAGGCTCTGGGTTATTGCTGTAACTACCCCACCTCAACCGTGCCCCCCACACTGCCCCAGCTTTAACTCACCACAACCCTGCTCTTTGCATCTCACCTCACTTTCTTTCTCCCTTCCATCAAATGCTTCTTAAAAACCTACCTCTTTAACCGCACCCTTAGCCCTTTCCTTAAAATCTTTACCGCCCCCAGCTCTATGTCATCCTCCCTCCCTTCTAGAGTGCCTGGAGATGTTCCCCTGTGTGATGGGTGTTATAAAGCACAAGCTGCTGAAAATCAAGCACTTTATTTTTGGTTGTGGTAGAGGTTGAACTAACAGAACTCTTTATTGCTTCCATTTCTAACCAGAACACTTGTGAAATTCAGGACAAGAGCTGGGAGATCACGGTAAGACAGGAAAAGATCACTTATGTAATTCTGAATATTTCACTGGTTTGATTTGACTGTTCCTTAAATATTAACACAGACCTTGTGCTGAGGCACTGAGAACATGCATATTCCATAATCACCATTCAATTCTGATGGTAATTGTTGCCGGACACAGTGTAATGCCCAGCACAAGCATGTCATATTTTGAACTTTCAATCAATACTTTTAAAAATTGGACACAAACAAGCTATTAAGATGGCTGCCACAAATCATGTGACTTTTGGCATTTGGACTACAGACAGTATCTAGTCTCCAATGAATGCCTAATCAAATGTGGACATAGATGAGGGTGCCTCACAGGCTTTTGTGGAATTCACACAGCCCATTGTTTGAGGATGGTCCAACACCTAAAGGCTATGGAGTTCCCAGACTGCTTGCCTCCAAGTTTCATACTCAACAAAAGGGAAGATTAAAACTCAATGGCCACTGTCAATTTCCCATTGAATCACAATGGCCTCCCTGATTCAAACAGACTGGGTGGGCCTCAGAAGTGTTAGTCCAGCAGTCATGTGACTGAAAGTGGTTTCAGGGACTGCACTCTTATTACCCCAGGACTCAACAGATCCATCAGAACAATCAGTCATCAGCCACTCTGGTAACCAGTATCTGAAACTAGCTGCAAGTCATTAAGCAGCCAAAGTACTTAACCTGTTCCAGTTTTAAAGTTCATCTGAGAACCAACTTCCTAGATATTTGACTACAAGAAACCTCACAACCTACTGTGAATCCTTCACTTTACAAGATCTTCACTTCAACTTTAAATCATCAGATAATTCGAGAAACCACAGGCCTGCCACATAGGAGGCTGGAAATCATAAATCAGAATTAACTGTAATCTGGAAGTGTACACTATCTTTTTGTGTGTGTGTTTGTGTGGATGTGTCTGTGTATGTGTGAGACCGAGCATGTGACAGTGTATTAACTCTGGGTATGTGTGTGTGAGAATAAATAACCTTCATTATTTTAAATTCATGAAAACTTGCTGCTCAATTATTGAATTAAAATACACACTCCAAGGATAAGAAACAACACACAAAACATACTGATTACAGGCAGTAAAAGAACACATACATTCTGTCCCTGACATTGACACTTAAAAGAGGAGACTTCATTACATTGGGTTACAAAATGCATTAGCCCCTCTTTAACCAATGTTTGAACAGCCAAGCATTACCATGGCAATACACATTTATGACACCACATACACTAAGATCAGAATAACGTGCATTAACTCTTTTGTGAGACAATTATGCTGAATAATGAATCAAAAAGGGATGTTGTAACAGAAACTATCAGTACCCATACCTACACTGTTCTGGTGCAGTTACAACACTGCATTTACCTGGCATCAACATAAAAAATTGCCCAGAAATGCCCCACCCCCCAAAAGTAGCAGAAATCCAGCCTGGCCAATTACCATATCAGCCTAATCTCCATCATCAGCAAAGTGATGGAAGGAGTTGGCAACAGCGCTATTGAATGGCACTCACCAAAATCATGCTCACCCAATGTTCAGTTCAGATTCTGCTATGACCATTCAGTTCGAGACCACATCATAACCTTGCTCCAAACATTGAGACAAGACCTGAATTCCAGAGGCGAGGTGAGAGAGACAGTCTTGATATCATGGCAGCATTCGACTGAGTGTGATGCCAAGGACTGAAATAAATGAAGTGAATAAGGGTCAGGTGAAAACTCCCTAATAGCTAGTCATACCTGAAACAAAGGAAAATGCTTGTGGTTGTTGGAGGCCAATTATCTCAGCCCCAGGATGTTGCTGCTAAAGATCCTCACGCCAGTGCCCAAGCCCAATTCTTCAGATGCTTCATCGATGACCTTTGCTCCATAATAAAGTCAAAACTGAGGCAGTTAACCACAGATAATGAGAAAATCCATGCCCACATAGTGCAAGGTCTGAACAACATACAGGCTTAGGCTGATAAGTGACAAGGACCAACCACGCTACAAAAGGACCCAATGATAGCCACCTCAAACAAGGGAGAGGCTAACACATTCCCTTAACATTCAATGGCAATACAACACACATTTACGCCACTATTCTGAGAGTCTCTACTGACCAGAAACACAACTGGACCTGCTACATGGCTGGAAGAGTAGGTCAGAGAGTAGGTATTCTGTGGTAAAAGGCTCACATCTTGACTCCGCAAAGCCTCTCCCCGCCTCTAACACTCACGTTAGGAGTCTAACAGTACAGCTGCAACAATACTCAGAACTCAACATCTATCTTAAATTGCCCTTGGAGAAATGTTAGTACTTTTTAGTCATTCGTCAACCTCCAGCACAATTTTTCTGCTGCAAGAACTTCTTTCCCCAGACAGTGATGAGAACATGGAACTTGCTACCACATGTAGTATTTGAGGTGAATAAAACAAATGCATTTAAAGGGAAATTAGGTAGGCATACGAGGGAGAAAGGAGTAGGAGGATATATTGATAGGCTGAAATAAAGCAGGATGGGAGGAGGCGAGTATGGAGCATAAACACTGGCATGAAACCATTATGCCGAATGTCCTATTGCTGTGCTCTACATTTCACATGATCCACAAAGAAACAAACAATTAAATGTGGTAGAAACACAGCAGCTGCAAGGTAATCTGGGTACACTCTCTTTATAAAACTTAAATGGCTCCTCTCGCAGAACTGAAAAAGCACAAAGCCCATTTTTATGAGCCTTGCAGGTTATAGCGATTATTACAGAATTAGATTAACTAAGCATGTTGCTCTTGATAGAGTGTGATCCCCAGGCTATGACTGGCATCAGCTGGATAAAGGGAATCACAAATCATCGCCTCCCCCCGCCTCCCCCCCAACCCCTACACTCCTCCAGCCCCACATCTCACATCATTGATAAGGGTCTATAGTTAAAATTGTTAAAATGGATGAATGTCTCTCTGCTTTTAACACACTTCTAAGGACTATGGGAGGGATACTCAACAAAGTTCTGTTGGCAACCAGCATTGTGTGGAAGCTGCTGAAGGGCATCTTGGCTTTTCTGCTGAACTTATTGACTAAAATTAAAAGGAATTCAGTGTAATTTAATTTAATTTTTGATTTATAATGCAAGAACAGTGATTGGGACAGCTTCCAACAAGCTTCAATAAATGATGAGCTATTTTGTATAAAATTACTGGAGCGGGCATTAGCAATTAATAATGATTTTAAAAGCATTTGTGCAATCTGAAAGCTATTGATTTTTTAAAATGCTGTGTTTGGAAATGCCAACACTTTCACAATATTCCATGAATCTTCATGATGCCAATATTTTAATTGCTTTTACCAATTATGCTTTCCAAAGATAGTCTTGTTCTGTTCCTATACATCCTACATTCATTTGCCACTTAACATTAACACAGGCAAGCTTCAAGAGACTGAATCATTCTAGAAAAATAATTCAGTTTTAATGTTCCTAAAACTGGCCAACATCCTCTTTCATTCTGAATGGGGGAAAGTAATTGCCAAGGCTTTTAAACAAATTTGATCATTGCTCGATCTCACTGCTGTTTGAGGTGACCTTTTGTGTACTATTCTCCAGTGATTTTAGTGACGTTAAACTGATGTTTCTCTGAATTTGTATCTCTGTCCCTCTCATTCCATCAGAACACATACACGCCCCATCTTTTACATTATCCTTTTGTTCTCTCCCCTGTTTATCACTCTCTTCACTCTCTCGTTTGTTCACGAAAGTCTATCTTAATTCAAATTATCTGATAATCTGATCATTTTTGCAGTGCTAAATTCCAATTTAGTGCTATTATTTAGAGTTTTATTCAAATTATTAGATAAACCAAAATATGCAAAAAAAAGCACTTTGAATGACCAAGAGAAGATTTGTGCGTGTGTCCCTCTCTCTCACCCTGACCTGCACCTTCTCATGGTATCTGCTTTTTATCTCACTGTCTAACTAGTTTTGTCTGTAAGCTCTCTCTGTGTATTGTCTATCTCTGTTTGTCTATCCTCCCATGCACTGTGTACTTTCTCTCTCTCTGGCTATTAAGTCACTGACTGCCATGTGCAACACTGAAGAGCTGCTGCATTGATGTAGATTACATTCTTCAAACAAGATTTTAAGCTGAAGTCTCATTTTCCCCTTCCAGATTTTAACCCTGGTCCTAGAAGAGTGGAGTGTTGCCAACTCTGGTTGGATATATTCCTGGAGGTTTTGTCAATGATCTGCTGCCCCCAAACACACTAACCAGTCAGCCTTTTTTCCCTCTTCTCCAATATCATTCTAACTAATAACCAGAAATGTACAAAGATAATGAAACAAAAAACTGTGCACCTATAATTTTTCTCCTCATTTTCTTGTGTGTGCAGGAGATGAATCATTAATCACTGGAGATTCCAGGCTAATCCTCAGGGTTCATATCCCTATGAGTAAAACCAATTATCCATCAACCCTACTGAACATTTTAGGCAACACTGCAATACTTCTAAATGTAGGATCCATTTCAAAAATGGTGCAAATTTTGACTTTACTCTGGATTTAGTCCCACTTTCCTTGCCCATTAGAGGAATCTTTTGCGTTTGTTAGTCAGAAGTTCAACTTTACTACCCAATATCTTGTCATGTGATGATGTGACCCAGGGGTCATAACAATGAAGTCACTCATTGGGCAGAATTATCCCCCCGTCGGGGGAGAAGTTGATGGGCTGGCGCGTGTGGGCGTGCTTCCGATTGGCCCCCCTGATCGGAGGCGCAGTGTCATTTTATGTGGGTGGGCTAATTAAGGCCCACCCAACATGACATCCGCAGGGAAGCACTATGCGCTTCCTGTGTGGGCGGGAGAATCCCAAAATCGAAAGTGTGCTCTTTCACGCACGCACACGTAAAAGCGCATTCATCTCCCTCAGGCTAAGTGCAGCGTCGGGGAGATTGACTCTACTTTTAAAAATATTAAAAATAGAAAAAAATAATTACCCTCAATGTCACATGAGTTGGGATATGTTCATAATTTCCAAGAAAATGTTATTAAAATTTTTAAAAACCTACATGAAACCTCATCCCGCTCATGGATGAGGTTTCATGTTTTTTCTAATTCCCGCCTGGGCTCCTGGCCTGCCCACCAACCTTAAGGTTGGACGGGCAGGTGTACTAATTACTTTAATTGATCTTAATTGGCCATTGACAGGTCGGTGGGCACGCAGCTGAATTTGCTGCACCCCCGCCTTCCTGAAAATTTAAATGGGCAGGATGACGTCAGGAGTTCCGCCCGACGTCACCGCGCATCAATTTACGTGTCGGTGAGCAGGCCCCGCACCCGCTCGCCGACGGTAAAACCCTGTCATTGTGGATAGCATAATTCTGTAAGTGCCCCTAGGTACATCCCTCCCAACTTCCAAAAGACAAGCTGATATATATTGTCATCAAACAAGGCAAAATATAAACCAACAAGCTCATTTATTTTATTTTTTATATGGGAACTATTTAAAGTGAATTTTAATCTATCTTGTAATGCTCCTTGTGGGTTATAAAATAACAATGCTCATCATATTATCACTTTTAACAAGCTAAATGTTACTTTACTGGCTAGTAAATCTCTGAAACCATAGTCAGTGCTACACTTAGAAAGAATTTTCACTCCTTATGCCTGGATTCAAATCCAGAGGAAAGTGGGACTAAATCCAGAGTAAAGCCAAAACTTGCATCATTTTTGAAATGGATCCTACATTTAGAAGTATTGCAGTATTGCCTAAAATGTTCAGTCGGTTTGATGGATAATTGCTTTACTCATAGGAATACCAACCCTGAGGATTGGCCTGGAATCTCCAGGAATTAATGATTCATCTCCTACACATACAAGCAAATGAGGAGAAAAATTATAGGTGCGTAGTTTTTTGTTACTGCAGGTGACTAGTTTCCAACTAGGTTTGAAGCCAAAGACTTGACCTCTGACCCTTCTCCCTGAGGACAATTTTAACCTGACCCACCCATTGGGAAAAATGCCCCATCTGGGGCAACATTAGTTTTATAACCCTGGGTAAAATTGGGCAGGATGCAAATCCAGTGTTGCACCAGATCCTATCAATTTGCCAATGGGTGGTTTAAGTTAAAATTATCTCCTTTGTGTCTAAGGGTTTGCCAAGCTGATTTCTAGGTGTGGGCTTCTCTGCCAGTTACCCCTGCTAGGTTCAAATGAATGAAGCCATTCAAACATTGCACTCAATTCCCTGTGAGGAATGAATGTTTAAATTAATCTTATTGTCTCAATCCGATTTGATTGGTGGGAAACACTCTCCTGGACAGATGCTTTGATCGAGTCTGATTCACATTCCGAGAACATATTGTGTCTATGGATATAATCTCAGGTTAATTTAACTTAAAATTAACAATTTCATATAAACTACTGAAAGATTTTCCCAAGTCAAAAATCTCAAAATGAGCCACTTTTTTTGTATTCTTTTTATGAAGCTGTTAAATCGAGGACTCACTATGCAGCATACATCGATAAATTTCGATTTCACATGTTATTTATTTCCTGTCTGGTTCTGGACAGGGTGTTCATTTTTGGAGCACATTGATATTTTTTCTTGAGAAATTGCAGTGCTTTGATACAACTGAGCAGCTTGCGAGGGCAGTTAAGAGTCAATCCCATTACTGAAGCCACATAAAGTCAAGACCAGGTAATGACAGCAGGTTTCCTTATCTAAAGGGCATCAATGGGTTTTTATGTCAGTATAACAGCTCTATTTCACTTTCACTGATGCCAATTTTTTAAACTGAATTCAAATTCTCAAATTGCCCTGGTGAGGTTTGAACTCATGCTCTCTGGATTATGAATCCAGGTGTCTAGATTACTAGTCCAGTAATGGAACCACAACACCACTGTACCCATCTCTAACTGATTAGAAATTTCTAAGATACCAGGAAACTGTTTCTTCATATATACATTCATTGTTCTATTGACTTCCGTGCCTTACAAGGTGGAGGCATTAATAGTTGAGGTTACTAAAGTTCAGCCAAAGTAAAACAAACCACCGAGTTCACATTCCCCCAAAGGCCCTACCCCCCAATCCGCTACTTCTGCAAGTTTGACAAAATCTTTACTTAGTGGTCTTCTAGATGCACGCTGGGATAGTCCAGCTCCTTGGAGCCTCAATTCTCAAATAGCAACTCTGGCAAGAATAGAGAGACCAAAGATCAGTGGGAGCAATTTTCTTCCGAAAATGACTGCATATAAAACCTTTGCTTCAGTATAAACTATTCAAGGAAGATTTATAGTGAGTTTAATTGTGCTGCTTTGTTAAATGGTACTGTAAGCTCTTGACTGCACACAGTGCAGGACAATAGTCTCTGACATTGATCTGAAGTAAACACGCTTGCTGTTAGTGTACACAATTAAGACTGGCCTCAGAATTGCTTAAAGGGATCAACAAAAATCTGCACAAAGAACTTGGAGCAGAAACCAATGGGGTTATATCAATCAGTTTATCCACAACTCAGCTTCATGCTTCAACTTGTTGCAAAATAGCTTAATTCTATATTGAAGAACATAAAAGCAAAACCCAGGATTAACTGAAGTGGAAAGAAAACAGTTTTTCTGTGAGTGTTTGACCTGTCCTATCAATCTGGACCATGATTCTACTATTATTAAGTCTGTTTCTGTGGAATCAGCACTCCAATTTAGCCTGGAAACCCAACATTGAGCTGGAGTCAAGCCCAGAAGGAAAAAACAATAAAAAGTTAGAAATAAGAATACTGGTTCAAACTGGTCTTGTGTACCTTAATATGGAACACCAGTAAAACTGGGAAATAAGAGTACTGGTCTGAGCTGTTTTTTTTCCTTCTGGGGAGTTCCTACTCTCATTATGGGATTAATTTATTCTGAAACGAACATTCATGACTTTAGGACGTCTATTTTTCAGCCAATGAAGTGCTTTCACTGTTGTAACATAGGAAACGCAGCAGTTCAACTGGTTCCCGACCATGTTGGACCTCCACTCAGCAACAAGCAGCTTTTGTTACTGGCTCCCACTAAAATATAAATCTACTCTTTCCAGAGAGTGCATTAATGAAAAGGGGGAGAAAATGAACTCCTCTTTAATATATAATCCACGTGGTGTAATTCCTGCAAAGCAGTGTTCGACAAGGCTGGGAGCAACACAATGTCTGACTGCTGTGTGCAGCAATACTGGAAATCCGTGCATGGTGATCTCTCTGGTCATAGTTCTACTGAAATGGTGAACACCTTCTGAAGAAAACACATTTGCAATTCTACTAGAAACAGCGAATTAAATATTCATGAATCGATCTACAATATTGTTGCGCACTGACCAGAGCATTTCCTGTTCTGCAGTTCCCTGGTGCCTAGAGGTCAGTGAAGATAAAAACATTTTGCGGTGTCTGTGGCCACTAGTAAACCTGTTTTCAAGCAATAACTTGTGTGTCAGTTCTTTGAGTCAACTATACTGGCCACTTAGCAAAGTCATTTCATAATTAAAATGGTTTGTTGAGGAGCAGTTAGCATTGAAAACTCGGCAAGAAGCAGTGTGCACAAAATATGTTTATGTACAGAGGCAGATACGATCACAGTGAATGGAAACAAAAAAGAAACAGAAAATGGCAGAGGAAACTTAGATTGGAAGCAAAGAGAGAGGATGAGTGAGTTGCGACGGGAATGAATATAGTGAATGCAGCCACTGAGAAACAGAGGGAGTGAAGGCAGGGAGAGGTAGCTGAGGTATGGATAAACATAAAGAAAGATGCTAGAGAAAAACAGAGAATGAATGGATAAAAACAAAAAACTGCGGATGCTGGAAATCCAAAACAAAAACAGAATTACCTGGAAAAACTCAGCAGGTCTAGCAGCATCGGCAGAGAAGAAAAGAGTTGACGTTTCGAGTCCTCATGACCCTTCAACAGAATTGATTGAATATTAGGAAAGGGGTGAAATATAAGCTGGTTTAAGGTGGGAAGGGGTGGGGGGGGGGGGTACGGTGGGGGGGGAGAGAAGTGGGGGGGTGTGGTGGTTGTAGGGACAAGCAAGCAATGATAGGAGCAGATAATCAAAAGATGTCACAGACAAGGAACAAAGAAGTGTTGAAGGTGGTGATATTATCTAATCGAATGTGCTAATTAAGAATGGATGGCAGGGCACTCAAGGTAGAGCTCTAGTGGCGGTGGAGAGTAGCAGGGCATACGAGATTTAAAAATAACGGAAATAGGTGGGAAAAGAAAAATCTATATAAGTTATTGAAAAAAACAAAAGGAAGGGGGAAGAAACGGAAAGGGGGTGGGGTTGGAGGAGGGAGTTCAAGATCTAAAGTTGTTGAATTCAATACTCAGTCCAGAAGGCTGTAAAGTGCCTAATCGGAAGATGAGGTGTTGTTCCTCCAGTTTGCGTTGGGCTTCACTGGAACAATGCAGCTGGCCAAGGACAGACATGTGGGCAAGAGAGCAGGGTGGAGTGTTAAGATGGCAAGCGACAGGGAGGTTTGGGTCTTTCTTGTGGACAGACCGCAGGTGTTCTGCAAAGCGGTCGCCCAGTTTACATTTGGTCTCTCCAATGTAGGGGAGACCGCATTGAGAGCAATGAATGCAGTAGACTAAGTTGGGGGAAATGCAAGTGAAATGCTGCTTCACTTGAAAGGAGTGTTTGGGCCCTTGGACGGTGAGGAGAGAGGAAGAGAAGGGGCAGGTGTTGCATCTTTTGCGTGGGCATGGGGAGGTGCCATAGGTAGGGGTTGAGGAGTAGGGGGTGATGGAGGAGTGGACCAGGGTGTCCCGGAGGGAACGTTCCCTACGGAATGCCGCCGGGGGGGTGAAGGGAAGATGTGTTTGGTGGTGGCATCATACTGGAGTTGGCGGAAATGGCGGAGGATGATCCTTTGAATGCGGAGGCTGGTGGGATGATAAGTGAGGACAAGGGGGACCCTATCATGTTTCTGGGAGGGAGGAGAAGGCGTGAGGGCAGATGCGTGGGAGATGGGCTGGATACGGTTGAGGGCCCTGTCAATGACCGTGGGTGGAAAACTTCGGTAAAGGAAGAAGGGGGACATGTCAGAGGAACTGTTTTTGAAGGTAGCATCATCAGAACAGACGCGACGAAGGCGAAGGAACTGAGAGAATGGGATGGAGTCCTTACAGGAAGCAGGGTGTGAGGAGCTGTAGTCGAGGTAGCTGTGGGAGTCGGTAGGCTTGTAATGGATATTGGTGGACAGTCTATCACCAGAAATTGAGACAGTGAGGTCAAGGAAGGGAAGGGGAGTGTCAGAGATGGACCATGTGAAAATGATAGAGGGGTGCCCTGCCATCCATTCTTAATTAGCACATTCATTTAGATAATATCACCACCTTCAACACTTCTTTGTTCCTTTGTCTGTTACATCTTTTGATTATCTGCTCCTATCACTGCTTGCTTGTCCCTACAACCACACCCCCCCCTCCACTTCTCTCCCTCCACCACCACCCCCACCCCCCCAACCTTAAACCAGCTTATATTTCACCCCTTTCCTAATATTCAATCAGTTCTGTTGAAGGGTCATGAGGACTCGAAACGTCAACTCTTTTCTTCTCCGCCGATGCTGCCAGACCTGCTGAGCTTTTCCAGGTAATTCAGAGAATGAATGGAGTTGGGGAAAGACAGAATGGAGATAGGGAGAGGGGGAAGGAAATCTTCTGAAATGATGCAGATAAAGAAAGAACAACAATCAGGGATAGAAAATGAGAGATGACAATGATGGAGAAGGAAATCTGTTTCCACCTCATACTCCATGAAGCAGTCTTTTTCAGACTATACACTGCAGCATAGCTTAAATGCAGATTGCAACTTCATCATATAGTTTGGTTCCAATTTCTAGGACAAAAGGAAGTCTGACAGTGCACTGATGGAATGCACGTTTGATTATATAATTCCTCACACCATGAAACTCTAATATCAACCATACATTTCGCTGCTTCCCCACAGATAGACATGGATTAAAGAAAACAGAATATCATGCCAAACTGTTGTAATGTTATTCTTAACGTTAAAAGTCAGGAGGTAAGGTGTTCAACCAGCAAAGTAAATAGAAGAGGAGAGAAAAATAAATTGCCATCAGTGTAGTATTATGGTAATTTTGATCATCATATTGACAGGTCTGAATGACACATGGCAATAACTAACCCTAAATCATAGGCCATTTTACACTGTTGAATTGATCTGCTGGGAATTGGATTGAGATTTTGACCCTACTTATCTGTTAACTGTATGCTGCCTGTTTTGACTGAATTCAAGTTGCGGAGAAAGTGATGAAAGAATAGGATTCTAATCCATTCTGTCACTTATCAGGGCAGAGAGATCATGAGGTGATTGGAAAAGATGTCCTTTATCCTCCATAGCAACATAGGTACATGGGACAAGGAAAGGTCATTTGGCCTACATCAAACTCATTCTTAATAAGGAAATAACTCTACCGCTCTCTCCCTCAATTCCTGCACAAATTCTTCCTAAAACCTGAAGCACTGTGCAAAACTCTACAATATTCATATCTCCACTTGTTATGCCTTAACCCTGCTATACCACTCAGACAACACATCTTCATAGTGGAGCAAAGGCCTTTTGCCTTCCCCCCCAGTTACAGGTATCCAAGGCTGACTGATTGCTGCACAACTGTTGTGTTACACCTTAGTTACTAACGAATAGTACCGCACAATAGGAAGATTTTTTTAAAAATTAAACCGCAAATGTCATCATTTTTTCTTCTCAGTGCAATCTCTGCATACATCTATTGTTTTCTTTTGTATGTACTGTGGAGACGAGAGATTTTCTGTTAGATACCAATGTTTCTTCGTGCAGGGTTGAGATTCATGTGATGGCCTTGATCCAAAGACTCAAGCCTTTGAAGATTCTGTGGGTGTTAGCACATTTTGCTCCAGAAGGACTGATCTGCAGCATGTTTGCACACATCACCTTTGTTTCTAAGGGAGTCAGAGTGTGTAGCAAACAATCATCCAGGTATGCTATGTAAACAAAGAGACCACAACACAGGCACCACAACCGAGAGCTACATTATATTGACATAACTCACATAGCCCCTGCTAGCCAAGTAGCTCACTTCCAAAGTTTTCCACTCACTGCAGCCTGAAGGTACCTGATGAACAAGCCTCTCACAATTCTCTGGGCCCCGGTCTCGCACCGGATAATGCCAGCACCAGCTCATGTCATGATTCTGCAGGCCCTTCTGTTCACAGCAAGAGTGAATAAAAATCAATAGAAAAAATACTTTGTCAAAAAGGAGCAAGTCAGAAAATAGGAATGTTGCCGAGTATAGTACCATGGCATCAAGGTCAAAAGGGTGATGCTGAGTTCCTGATCTCAGTCCAGCACCAGTTGGGAAATTGGACCCATTCTTCATGGTTAGGGTAAGAGAGGAATTAGCTAGGGTTCCTGCTGCAGTTGCTCACCAGTGATTTCTGATAGGAAGGATACATGTGGTTGGCTTGTAACAACCATCCATCATGGGCATAAAATCAACTCATAGCAACTAGGGATGGGCACTAATTGCCAGCCTTTTCTCGCATGACCACATCCTGAGAATAAGTGAATGAAAATTATAAAAACCTGGTGTCATTGCTTTATGAGCATTTAGGTATTTTGGGCTCACAATGATATCAACAAAAGGCTTTAGAAACTTGTTGCCAAATGCTTATAGCTGCCATAAGTGTATGAGGCTGTGTTCAATCCTGTGCCCTTCCATCTCTTTGCTACTTTTCTTTGGACGTAGAAGACAGGAAACAATCACCAGCCCACTCAACAGCTACTGAAAAAATTCACTAGTTTTATCCTGAGCTACTAACTGTTTCCCTTTGAATTAAAGGACAAGAATCTTCCTGCCTCCCAACTACTTTGTCCCAGTTTAAATAAAGAGAGGAACCTTAGCTGTCAACCAGAACCCTCCTTACTATTCCCATATCATCACCTCTGTACCTAGGCTTGTTTCTTTGTTCCTCCAACTGATGTTTGGCACCATCTCTTATGTGAGTGGTGATGTCCTTTTACCAATTCCTCCAATCCTGACTGCAGGACCAATCAGGGTCCTGCTTTTAGTATTGCTACTAAGCTGGGTGGTGTAGCCGCACAAAGGGATGTAGGTGCATTAACATAATCAAGACCAGCATAAATCTTAAATTCTTTTGCTTCTGGCTGGCACAATTGATTACAAGACTGTCAATTATTCATGAGCAACTCATGTCATTATATTATTTCACAAATAGTGAAAGACATATTAATCAATTTATGTCTTGCATGGGGCTATTACTGTACCTGCCATCATTAATAGTGCTTTTTGCCTTTAAGCACCTGTGCCCTTATGTACACCAGCGCTATATAAATTAAGTCTTCAGCATTCTTCCCAGCTTTCTGCCAGATAGCATGCCAGGAGGTAAATCTCCCCTTAAATTTCCTTTAGGAAGAGGACAAAAAGAACAAGTGTAAAAGGGATTGAAGAATAACGAGGAAAAATTCAAAAGGCTTAAGCTTTATTGCTCTAGAAAGTAAGGGATTAAGGTAGATTTTCATCCAGTTTAATCTATTCCTGATACTTTAAGTTTTGCAAATAAATAAAAATTGAGCTTAAAATATGAATTATCAGATAATTTGAAAAAAGCAATTTTTAACTAAGTGTAGGCTGTATATTAAATACTAAAGAACAAACCACTGACTATTATGTTAAAATAAAACAAGAGGCTAGAACTAAAGGACATAAATAAAAATGAGAGAAATGTAAACCTAGACCATTCAGAAAAAGAATTCTTTCATCAGTGTATGAATTATTTGTATTAATCTAGCGAGCAAATTAACTGAGACAGATACATTTAAATTGTTCAAAGTACAATTAAAAGCCATCACGGGAGAGTTAATGTGCCAGATGGATGAGCTTCAGTGGGCTGCATGGCCTTTATCACTGTTAACTTTTCCCATGTTCTTACAAATAGAAGACTTTTAACAAAGAGCCACAGAATATAATTTATATCCAAGGAATGAGCTGACCTTTAAACTCATTTCCAACATAATTTAACACAAGCTTAGATTTGTTTTGCAATTTAAAATTGCTTGCAAAAGACCATACAACCTGATTGTGAGTCTACATCACTTGTCATTAAACCATCATCGCTCCATTTAGAATTGCTTGGGTTATAGCATTAAAAAAAGGGACTGTGTTTAGCTGTCGACTACTGTATGTGTTTGTGTATGTTTAATGGTCCATGCTGCCCTGTTTATATGTTTAATGGTCTGTGATCTTCTGTTTGTACACATAATGCTCAATGTTCTCCTGTTTATATATTTAATGATCCATGATCTGCTATTGTGCTACAAATCTTAACCAAATACAAATTGTCTCAAGGGGAATTGTGGCACCAGAGTAAGTAGTTAAAGTTTCTGAACTGGTTAAGCCCCAACCATACCTTCTGTCCTTTGGACATGAGGGTTTTGGCATTCTGCCCCAAACACCTCAGCCTAAGCTTCAGGTGGAAGATGGTTGGACAACCATGTTTTCTCCATTTAGTTAGCCATCTGTTTCTTCTTCAAGATAATGGCTGTTATGTCTTTGTGGTTCACAGAAATTTGAAATAATGGTATCTCTGTTCCACCGTTGCCTTTAGCATGACATTGCTTAGTTTCAGATCATCTTCTTTTGGGTAACTTTTTTTTCAAATATTCAGGAAAGATCTTCTGGTATAGTCTGAGTGGGATGTTGTTATCTTCTGGCATCAACCTTCAGCTTCAGATTTATGGTTGTGGGCTTATTTCTCAACCTCTTCTTGATCTGCATGATTGTGTGTCAGATCCAGCCACTTCATGCTGTTGAATGGTTATATCCACTTTGTTCTCAAACTCATTTTCATCTTCCACGATATAGATTTTTTTTGTTTCTTTTCTTTCTTATTCCCTGTTGCTCTGATTTTGGTAACTCATTTACCAACTCCTTTCTTTGTTCTGCATATCTTTCCCCAGTTATTGAGCTTATTCACAACCTCTGAAGTTTGATTCACATGTGGCATATTTCCTTTTGTCTGTGAACTCAGGTGGCCATCCACAGCTCTTGTATATTCAATTTGTTGCTATTTTACTGCATCAACACTGCTGCCTTTCCCTTGACTTAATTGAAGACTAGCTTTTTGGGTAGCCAGTGCCTTCATCTTTCTACTCACGATTTCATGTGTTCTGGCAGTGTCTACAGACTGTGACATTGTGAGCTTGTACCCTCCAAATAGAGCTTTTTGTACATCAGAATTAGCAGAACCCCAAATGAGCTGATCTACCAGCCTTTCATCCATTTCCTTGAATTTCTACTCGCTGGTTGCGTTTCTCAATCCCATTGGGCAGAATCTTCTGTTCAGCATGCAGTGGGGGGGGCCACACACTGATGTGTAAAATGACACGTGGTGACGTTGGGCATGCATCCTGATGTAACCGCCCGTCATTCTGACCTTTAGTTTGGCAGGCATGCACTGGAGTTAGCTGCGCGCCCACCAAATTGTCAAAGGCCTGTTAAGGCCATTAATAAACTAATTAAATTAATTGTCAGGGCTGCCCATCCAACCTCAATGTTGGAGGGCAGGCAAAGAACCCAGACAACCTTTGCATTTTTCATGAAACCTCATCCATGGGCAGGATGAGGTTTCATGATGGATTTATTACATTAATAAGATTTTTTTAAACATTTGATAAACATGTCCCAGCTCATGTGACACTGTCGCATGAGGGGACATGTGTAAACGATTTTTAACTTTTTTTATTTTGAACTGTCAATTTCAACTTAATCTCCCTGAGGCAGCTCTATGCCTCGGGGAGATTTCTGCACTCTTGCGCGCATGCGCAGAAGAGTGCAGGCCCGACTCTCCCTCCTCCCTCTGCCTGCACAGATAGTGCTGAGCGCTACCAGGCGTACATCACACTGGGAGCACCTTAATTGGCCCGCCCACATAAAATGACGGCAGGCAGCCGATCGTGGGTGGCGATCGGCTCTGCGCCCGCTCCTGATTGGGCCACCCAACGGGGAGAAAATTCTCCCCATTAAGAAGTTATCAACAGGCTTAACTGGTTCCTGACTCAGGCTTGAAATTTACATCTTCGTTCCAATGGCTTGAATTTGACTGGATGTGCGCTAAGCTTCTCAAAAATTTTGCCTGGGTTTTTATTGTCATCCTCAATCATCACTCAGCTATTAAGCAGATCCAATCCTTCCTTTCCTGCCCTCAAAAGGATGTAGCTGATGCTTTCCTCTTCACTAGTGCATTTTAGAAGACTACTGAATGTCAATTTGTACTTTTGTTTGAACTTCTCAAATGCCTCTACGACATCACCAGCCTTCCAACCTGAGCTGGACAGTGGCCATTTCATTTTTGCATGATTCACTGTTTTTTCTCTCTGTCACTAAATCAGGTTGACTTCTCTCAATCCAATTCCACATTTATTTCATTTACAATACTTGGATTTTACTCACAGACACCCGCTGCCACCATGTTATGTCTTGTGTTTCCCAAAAGTTCAAATTAATGATTCTTTTAAACTCAAATGCTGGAGCTTCTTCAACTTTGTTTCTCAGGTCACACCATGCACTGCAGACTGATGCATTGTTAATTCAATTCACTGACTGTAGTGCAGTGGTAAGTAATTTGGCCCTCTGGGTACTTACATATACATGTGCATGAACATGCAGTTAGTTGCTAAATTATAGTGGAATAATATAACAATATACAATGGACCAAACTGTTTAATCTTGACCTTTCTCCAAAGTGACTATATAACAATTAACAGTTTATCACTAGCACAATGTCTCATCTTAAGATGTCTGCTTGCACTGCTCTCAGGTTTGCTCTGCAAGTATGATGCTTAACACATTTATCATTTTTTGTAATGAATGATCACGCTTTTAACTTCAAAGGAATGAAGATAAAGCTTTATAAACTCTGCTGCTAGAAATGTCACTTCATATTTACATTATAAACCTCTAATTTTCTCCCTTTATTATCCTGAAGACATGGATTCATACTGGGTTTCAGTTTCTCAGGCATCTATAGTCTACTGTGCTTCATTAACTGCCCGTTTCTTATGTGCTAAAAGTGTTTCCTTATTTCCCTCCTGAATGGCCCAGTTCTAACTCTAAGATCATGTCTGCTTTTTATGAATTTCCCACCAGGGGAAACAATTTCTCAGTATTGACTCAATCAGATCCTTTTAATGTTTTAGACACCTCGATGAGTTCATTCCTCTATCTTCTACATTCTAAGGAATCTGAGCCAATTTTATGGATTCTGTCCTTATGATTTAATCCACCAATCTTTGTTCTCATTCTAGAAAACTTGCACTGCTCCCCTGCTGAAGCTGATATACCACTCCTGAGCTGTGGTGCCTAAAGTTGAACACTGTACTCCAGATGGGGGATGTCCAAGCCTTAACTACTTCTCCTTTGTAATTCAGCCCCTTTGAGACAAAGGCAAACATTCCATTAGCCTTTTTGATCACTCTTTGCACCTGCTTTTAGTGATCTGTGTAAATGGATACAGATGACCATCTCTTTGCAAATCTCTTCCTACAGTTCTTAGTTTTCACCAGGCATAAAATACTCAGATTTATCTTTTTAGGTCTAAAGTGGATGAACTCACATTTGCACACATTAAAAACCACATGGCATAGTTTTGTCCATTCTCCTAATCTGTCTGTGCCCCTTTGTAACTTTTTTTTGCCATCTCCATTATTCACTGCATCTTCTAACTTAGCAAAGGAACAGGAGACCAGTGGAATCCTGGGAGTAATGGTGGGAGAACAGTGGAACCCACAGAAGAACAGCTGGAGATGACATGCAACCCACAGAGAAATGCCAGGAGAACATTTCTGTGTTCAAGGGAACACTGGGAGACCAGTCAAATTCTCTAGAGGAATGATGGAAGAATAGTCACACATCTAGAAAAACAGGGGACACCAATGGATCGCCTACAGAGTTTCACCCACTGTTTCTTTATTACCAGATACACACACATGCATAGAAAACAGCACAAAGGATAATACCTGAAGGGAAAAATTTGCAGGGCTATGGGGAAGCAGAAGTGATGTGCGACTAATTGAATAGTTCTTTCAAAGAGTCAGCACAGGCACAATGGCCCAAATGGCCTAGTCTTGTTCTGTATCATTCTATGATTAGCTTTTCCATGCATAAAAAGTCATGCATTATGTAGAACATATACTGCATACACTCGGTGTACTGTATGGTCCATATGACTCTAATGGGATCCCCCCAGTTTACAGTTCTGAAAGTAACTTCAACAAGTCGGTCAACTTGTAAGCTGGCAACATGAGAACAGTTGGATTTCCCCAAAACTCAACTGGTTTATTAACATCCTCAAGTATATATCAAATATATATCCTCAACCTGCCATCCTTACCAGTAAAACCTACACATGATTCCAGGCTCGCCCTACACAGCTGATATTTTAGAGCCACTGAAGTGGTTTAGCAAACCAATCAGTTTTAAAAGCAATCACTCCAAAAGCAGAAAACCCATATTAACTTTCTCAGGGTAGCAAGGGATGGGCAATATATCTGGCTTTGTTGCCCACATCTTGAGAAGGACTAATTTAAAAAGAAACAATCACCAGCTCTTAAACACATCACCAGATGAGAGCCCTGATAAGGCAGGAGTGTGCAGAAAACTACAATTTTGAACTGAGAATTAACGGTTCAACATCAACAATGTTTTGCTCAGTTGGTACTTGAATAATAAGTTGCTTTGTCTGAACTCTTTACCAACGGGCAGGTAAGAGGGGGGCTTACGATGAAGTATAAGCATTCAACTGCATCAAAAGAAAATGGGGGCTAGATGTTGAGCTAGGCTCTTGTATGCAGAGGTTCAAATGTAACCTGTACTGGTAGAACATACTTTCTTCTCTGTTGGCTGTAAGAGCCCTATATGAAATCTGTCTGGCACAGTCTTAATCTAGTTTCTAAATTGGAAATAAGCTGGCAGGTAGTTTTTGGGACAGCTACCATTTGATTGGTCTTAGCAGATGCTCTGGTCAATTAGGTCTGAGTTTCTTTCTCTGTTATCGTTATAGATGCTACCGATACTGTCTCATTTTCAGAAGCATCAGGGTTCTTGTAACCGGTCTGGGTGCTTTACATTTCTGGAAGTTTACATGTACACACTGCTCTATATGATAGCAGGACTTGGGCATGCTACAGTGGAACTCTCTGTGACTTCAATCATATGTATGTGCTTTTTGTGTAAATATTTCTTCAATCTCTCGGAATGCGGATTGACCTAATAACAGATGAGACGAAGCTTGTTTCAAATCTTTAAGCCAGTAAGGCAAACTCACGTAACATTAGTTATGATCAGATTCACTTACAATTAACTTCACATAATAACACGAAGATGATGTAAACGCTGAATTATCCCACTTCCACCTTTTCGAGCTTGCTTTCTCTGAAGTCTTATTTCCTCAACAGCTATTTCTGCTGCACCTTCTAGAGTGACATTTAGCTGTTTGGCATTCCACTTTCCTTCTTGATTGTTCAGTAAGAAAAATGTCGTCAAGCTTCTGGTACATGGGTGTGTGGTGTTTTATCATTTAAAGAGACAAGTCACTGAATTGCTTATTTACAGTCTATGAAAAAGCCACATCCAGTTTGAGTTTATTAGGATCTTAAACATCTACCATCGCAGAATCTGTATTTTTTTTAAAGTGGTGATTCATTATGCTTTTAAAATACAACATTGAAAGTAACTCCTTTTTCAAATTAATTTTCTAGAAAAATAGTTAAGCAAATAAAGAGAAAGACTTGTATTTATATAGCGTCTCTCCCGATCTCAGGGCATCACAAAGCACTTTGCAGTCACTGAGATTCTTTGTACACACTGTTATAATGTAGGAAGTGTAACAGCCAAAGTGTGCACAGCAAGCTCCCACAAACAACAATGTGATAATGACCAGATAATTTGTCTCAGTGATGTTGATTTAGAAATAAATGTTGGTCAGGGTACTGGGAAGAATGCCCCTGTTCTTCTTCAAAATAATGTCATTGATCTTTTCATCCACCTGAGAGCAGACGGGGCCTCGGTTTAACATCTCTGAAAGACAGCACCTCTGATATACAACACTGTACCATGCCAGAGCATCTGCCTTGCTCAAGTCTCTGGAGTGGGGCTTAAATCTTAACATCGATATTTATTTTATTCTCGTTTAAGCTATGACACGGAAATATGTATATACGTGAGACAGTGAAGTGTGAAGGGTGAATTTTGTTTCTAGAAAGACTGTTTGAGTGTTTGGTCTGTGTGCATGTGAGAAACCGTAAGGAAGACAATGTGAGGTTTTGATTTGATTTGTAGCATCGTTAAATTACAGCCCAACATAATTCAAGGACCCTATCTCTTTACAATGCCTCGAGGACTTTTACACATTTTTGCCATTTAAAATTAACAGGACACATGAGGATATAGAAACTGATTGTTATGCTGCTGTTGGCAGTCATTATTGAATTAGAGTATTGTTCAATCATCTAATTTCTGCTGAATAAGTGCATCTATTGTATTGGCTGGATGATACATGGCATGCCTAAGTGCCAGTTACTTTTGGAAAGAATTCTGTACAGTGTTTTGTTTAATCCATCCTCGACATCTTTCCCAGAACCAGACATTACCAGACATGCAATAAATCCTTTGTATGTCTTATCTAAGAGCACTGGGATTGAAGATCAGCCATGCCCTTCCCTTGTTACCACAATTCCAGCTCGACTGAACCATTATTGCAATTAAACATAAAGCCTCATAATATTACTCATTATTTTATCTTGCAACTGAGCAACATTTCAACAATTTTGAACAGTTTCTGTGTCGACAGGTGCCAAGTCTTGATGCAGTGCTACACTGTTGGGGGTGCTATCTCCTGGAAGACACTTAAAACTGTTGGTTCAAACAGATGTGAAAAATGTTAGGGTATTATTCAAAAGATGAGCTGAGTGCTCTCCTCAACCAACTCCCCCAAAACATATAAAATGGGCATTTATCTCATTGTTGATTGCGGGGCCTTCTTATGTGAAGTAACTATTGCCTTTCTTTAAAAAGCAACATCATTAGGCATTTACCAAGTAATTTAATGGCTGCAAAGCACTTTCCAGAAGGCAGGGCAAGGCAGTATATAAAAGCAAGTTTGTTTCCTTATAAATGTCAGGTGACTCGAATCATATATTATGGATAGATTAATAATACACCAAGTGGAGTCTCCCCTGATAGTTATTAAAGGCATAGAGCCATATAGAGCCATAGAGAGGTTCAATACTCAGGGGAGAATTTTACAGTTCCCCAGCCCCTCCTCCTTTCATGGTGGTTTTAATGGGGGGTTGGGGGTGGGGGGGTGGAAAATGCAGTGGGAGTTGAAAAGTCAGTTTCTTGCTGGCGTAAAATGACAGTAGGGACATACGCTCCCGCTCGCCGTGGCAGGCGGCCATTTTCACCAGAGGCCGGTGTGAAACCGTTTTGCATCCCACTAATGGGGTGCAGATGAAGGTCCGACCGGAGTTATCTCCCCCGCCCGACTGTCTATGCCACCAATGGAATATCATGTCTGTCATATCTAGACCAACGTGACATGGAGATGTTGGGACTTAACTGAAGGAGGCTTGGGGCAGCCAGCACTGGTCATGATGGAAGATGGAAGCCTCCAGCAACCAGACCCTGGAACACAGCTTGCAGCAGTGGGTGGGTGGAGAATCAACCATGTGGATCTTCTCGCTTCAGCAGCTTCCCCCAGTCCATCCTCTTGCAGCAGTGTCTTCCAGATTTTGGATCTTCAAGCAGCTTCTTCCAGGAGGCGAATCTTCCAGCTGCAGGTGGACGGCTGCAGGAGGTAGTGCTGGGTGGCGATGTTCTATGCTGGGAGGAGGTTTAGGTGGGGAGGAGAGGAATGAAGAGGTAGGGCAAGTGTGGAGGTCTAAGAGGGAGGTAGAGGAGATTGTGGATGGCAGGGGAAAGAGAGAGATGTTGTGGGGGTCGTTGAATGGGATGGGTGATGTGGTATGGAGTGGGAGGGTGAGAAGGGCCATGCTGGAGTGCTGCTGGGGTTGGGAGAGGGGAGAGCAGGTGTACAGGTTTCATTGGATATGGGGGGTGGGGGAAGAGGGGACAGGAATTCAGAGAGAGGGGGCTGTAGTATCAATTGATGTGTACTGGGGGGGGGGGAAACTCACTGAACCAGTGATAGGAAAGGATGGTAAACATTAAAAGGGGCAATGGGAGCCAATAGGGTATGAGGGTGAGGGTTCTGCAATGTCGGGTGAGGGGGTGCTGAGGGTTGTTGGAGGGTAGACGGAATGAGAAGCGGATCCTGGGGTTTGGCAGAATGAGGTGGGTAGATCAACTGTGACAGGGGTGGGCTCCTCTGCAAGGTGAGGGAATTCCACATTCACTGCATAGTAAATATTACCTAAAAGGGTGATGGGGGGTGTTGAAGAATAATTGTGGGGGTGTCAAAAGTGTTTCCTGCAAGGAGGTCAATTGTTATGGGTGAGGGGTGTGGGTAACAGAGGGAGGGGAAAAAGTATTAGACTTGACCTCGATGATGACGATAATCAAGGCTGGAAGCCACTTTGCAGAGCCTCGTGGTGGAGACCTCAAGATGCTGCATGGGAGTTGGGTCTTCGGGGGTGGGTAGGGAAGCATGGTCATCTCAACTAGACAACCGAAGAGGAATGCCAGCTTGTAGTACTTACAATGCTAGGGCCTTGGGACAAATGAGTGCATGAAGGGCAAAGGCTCAGTGTGTGTCGGAGACTTCTTGCACATGGCTCACATGAGCCCTGGCAAATACCATTGCCTCCCTGCACATGTATGATCCTGGGGAACATAGACCGAGCCTGGTGTATCCCTTGGAAGAGGGTGGGGGTGGAAGCGGCAGGGGGAGGGGGGTGCACACAATCTTAAGGACTACATCACAAATAAACCATATCAGAACTCATTAAAGGGCAAGTGGACTATATTTACAAAAGTGTCATAAGATTAACAATCACTCATGCAACCACATGTGAAATCAAAATTTCTTAATCTTTCATTCCCTATCACTTCTTCTAGGTGCTCTCCTGACATCCGCAGTAAGGGAGGAGGCAGCCTGCTGACCACTTTGTCCTGTTGTCTTGGATGACCTTGGTGGCTGCCCTCAAGGCCTGGATGACCCCAGCTTACTTTGGCTGTCCTGCTGTAGGGCAGCTGCTCCCTCTGCGGTCAAAAGAAGATGCAGCTGTAGGTGTTACAGGCAAGGGGGGTTCCAAAGGGCCAAACACCCTCAGAGAGTTCTGAGTGGAGGTTCTGGAGTGTCCAACTGCTGCTCCTCCTCCCTTTGGGTGCCCGAGGGGAAGGGGCACCTTGAGGGAGGTCCAGGTGCCCCATCCACCTCTTGTGTAGCCACTGTGAAAGCTCACCCATGGCTGCAGTGATGGAGTGCAGGTCTGCGTGCATCTCCAGCAGAATCTGCTGGACCAGGTTCTCCCTGCCACTGTCCCCATGGAGACCTCCATACATGCACAGGTTGGAGCCACTTCATCAGAGAGTAGGGGGATGGACTGCTCTGCCTCACATGTCACTCTGTTGAGGGCCTCCACTATCACTACCTGAAGTCCCCCTGACTCTCGCTACATCACCAGCATCTTTTGAGCAGCTGACCATAGATGCTCGTCATACGACCTGGACATTGCAATTGCCTTTTCTCCAACAGTCCCCTGAGTGCCAGTGAGCTTGGCTAAACCTGTCTTCTCCTGCTGTGGTCACGTATCCCTGCAGTTCTCATCAGAATGTGAGACCCTTCCTGAACTATATCGAGTACCCATTGAGGTGTGTTTCTCTGAGCTGGTGGAGTGTGCAGGTGACTGCTGTGATGCGTCTACAGACGCACGATCTTCCTCCTTCCCAATGTCCTTGGTCCTCTGTGGGCTTGTGCGACTGCTGGACAGGGCTTCCTTTTCTGGCCTTGTCCTCTTCCTGCGGGCACCTTTAAGTGAGAGAGGAGAGAAAGAGTGATTACATGAGTTGCCTCCAGCATGGAGGAATGCACAACCCTTAGGTTTCAACGTGAGGTGCATATACTGTTACTGAATGGAGTCCGCTCGCCAACTTTGCCATCTCCGCAGGCTCAGTCATGTTCTTCCCCTGGCAGCTGGACTGCCCGCCCCTCGAAATCATCAGGCTAGCCCCCTCCAATCTTTTCCCTCTCTCTCCTATTATGTCTGAACTTTTCCTGCACAAAGAGAGAAGATAGGGTTTAGAGCAATTGGGTTTCATGTATCTTTCTCATACTTCCACTCTTACAAATAATCCTTTGGATTGTGCGCTATGTGATTGCATGTTGTCTGTTCTGGGGCAGCAACCTCCAGAGTGGTGAAAACATACAGCTATAAGGATAAGGTTCACAGAGGCATGTCATTAGCGGTGCTTGCTGGTGCCCTCACATCTGAGCCTTTTCCCCCTTGCCATGCACACCACACCCCATTTCCCCCAGACAGCATGTCAGCTCTCTGTGTGGAAGGGTCACGGACTCACAGTGGCCTCTCCACCGGCAGACTAGATGGACTACATTGGGGCTATGAGGCATCACCTTATCACATTGCCACTGAGGCCCATGTCCCCTCTACCATTCAGTGACATGAATGTGAGCAGTTGAGATTACACTTCAGAGTGAACGAGGTCATTCATCCATTTCCTGCACTGAAGGCCAGTCCTGTCATGGACGCCCTGGGCACTGACCATCCTGGAGACTTTCTCCCATGCCAGGTTGGTCTGTCAGTTTGGCCTCCTCCTCCCATCCTCTGGGTAGAGGATGCCCATCCTGGCCTCCACTTCATTGAGCAGGGCTCCCAGAGAAGCATCACTGAATTGTGGGCCGGAACTCCCTGTGATCTGCTGGCCATCTCCTCCTTGAACGGTGGGTAGGTTGCTGTCCGGGCGCCTTTTAAATATGGCACCCAAATATGACTGTGGGGCACATGCCATCCAGCCCTCCCCACAAAACTTTGGGAACCGCCCCCCCCACCCTCTGCATAATTAATGAGGCCAGCATTGCACGATATGGCGCAAATTGCCACCGGCCTCCATGGCAGGAAACAGACCCTGTTCCCACCCCAGCCATGGGACTTAATCCCAGAATGGAAAATTCTGCCTTCAGTCTATTGCTGATCTCAGCTAACATAATACAATGGATCTCAGCACCCCTGGACTCAGGCAGAGAAAAAGTTCCTGTTCCTGGTAGAAACATGTGGGTGTTGAGCGTGGATAGTATTGGATTCAGCTTCATTTCTCCTCAGTGGTCAAATATCTGCCAACACTGAACGTCTGGGTTCACACACAAAGAATAGTCATTTGGATGGTGAACTGAAGGGCAGCTGGTGCCTCTGAAAATGTCTGCAAGTATAAATCAGCACCTTCAGCAAAGAAGGTAAGAGCATTCGGGGAAAATGCTCTTCAAGGACAATGCTGCTTCAACAGTTTCAAGGCGCTCTTATCAGATCAGAGCAAATCCATTGTTGGACTGAGCCATTCAATTAGATGTTGAATCCAGCTGGACACCACTCTTATTGCCCAATAAAGCAATGGAGGTTGGTTCTGACAAAAAGTCAATTTCAGAGAGAGAGCCTCCTTTTTTGTGTATTTTCTGATTTACAGTAGATCCTAATCATGTCCAATTCATCGTCTAAAAATATTAGAGTCAGGATTTAATTTCCCCCGGTAATGCACTGTATAATATGTTCATGTTCAAATTCTTTCTTGGCCTATCTCAGTGCAGTCTTTAAAACTGTGTTAAGTGAGTGCACAAAGAAATGTTAAACAAACGCTTTAATCAATGCACTGCCAGAGGAAAATAGTCCTCTTTGTATAACATTTCCAAAGGTAGCCAGATATAACGATCCTGTTTGTCCAGGTTTTTATTTTCAGCTTTGCATCATGGCAAAATATAGAGCAGCCTTGTGAAGTCTACAATAAACATGATTAGCTAATTCACTGTTCCATACCTAGAATATGCACAGAAAACTTTGGCAATAATGCTCATTGAGAATTTGTGGCAGAGCTTACTGCATGTATACATGTTGTCATGACCACAGATCATAGCCCCGAATTACTTACGGACATATTGAACTTTTAAGACAGACATGTTTTTTTAAATAAGGGCAACAAGCAAAAGCTGGCTGAGATTGTAAAGTAACCACTTGCTGGAAAATTCCTATGTGGATTACACTTGGCCAACTATCCAGAGAGAACGGAATGTCGCACCTAAAATGGTGTCAAGGCCACTTCATGCAGAGACACTTCAAAGGAAGAGATGCAATGCAAAAACTGAATTGTAATCTCCTGTGGTTGCAGAGATAATGGAGGCTGATTACTATTTTAGGAGAAACCATCTCCTATTGAGTTATATTTCAGACTGTGGACGTGAACTGAGTTGAAAGAGAGCATTTTTTGGGTGAAGGACATGTTTGTTTCTCCCTTCCAGGAGTACACAAGAAAAGGGGGGAAAAAGCCAACTGCAACCCTAGTCTAGTGTTCTGTTCTGGTGCTAGTCTGTTGTTCTGGTGTGTGCTGTATTAGTGTGTGCTGTGAAGATCACAGCTGAAGAACAACAACTAGACATCCCTGTGCTTGCAGGTAAAAAAGTCTCTCTCTCTGCTTGATGGAAGCAAGTCACAAGTCAACAAAGCCACAGTCAAAAGGAAACAGGACAACTCCTTTCAGCTAACCTGCAGAACCAAGAATCTCCAAACCTACTGCTCAACTGCCAAAGTCAGCTTTACTGGAATCATCCAACTTAACAGCCGCAGCGTTTTGCCATCTACTCCTCATGGATAAGCTAAAAGACTGATCCATATATCTTTTTTAACTTTTGTTCCTGGACTCACATCTCACTTTTAATGTGTGTATGTGTGTTATGTTTTTATGATATTTTCTCACTAATAAACTTACTCTTTCTTTGACTCAAGAAAACCTGGTTAAATTGGCTCCTTCCAAAACATAAATAAATTTGGACTCGGGAAAAGGTATCCACAAGGGAATGGATCCTTTTTAAATTAACCTTGTTGCGACCAACCGAGGGGTTTGAATAAAAAAGGGGAGGCAGTTCATCCTTCCTCATCCCGGAGCATAACAAGTTGGGGGAACCTTGCACGGGGACTGGTCGCAACAATTTGCATGGCTGCAAAAAGAAAAACAAACTAGTGCTGGTGTTTTGGGTTGTCATCGTGCAATGCAGAAGAAGATTACAGAGAGAATTTCAGTTTGCTGTCTTCGTTTTGAAGAAGTAGCGATCGTTCGTTACCTGAAGGTTTCTCTCTTGAATTTATTTTTCCTTGATTGGTTTTCACTGCCTTTACATTCAGGCCATTGTAAGAGTCACAGCCCAGGAGCCAATTAATATAGGAAGCTGCTATCTCATTCCACCAACTTGTTTGCCTTGAAGGAGGAGATAATTGAACATCTACATCCCAAACCTCCTGCAAGAGAGCCAAGAACACTGTTGGAGATTCGTGCCTTTGGTAGAAGTGGCTTGGTGTAGCCCTTTCCCTATTTGATCTTCTGGCTTGGTGAGTGACTTGGAGATAGGCAGTATTTAATTTTTCTTGAAGCTACATAGAATTTTTTATATCCAAGAGCTCATGGTAAGTACATTGTTCTCTGGACACAGGCTGTTCTGTGTCTTGCTCCCTTGGGCCATCTTGGTCATCTGACCCTGAGTCATGTTTACCTCATCATTAACATCATTGTCTAATTAACATAATCATTAATCCTTCACTCTACATTTACCCCCAGGTATAATCTCAATAACTGTTACGTTATTTTGTTAAACTATTTACATTACATTCCCTCTGCATGTTAATCTCATGTACTGTTTACAGTTTTTATCCAACTCCTACCTCCACACTCTCTCCTCCCCACCTCCCCACTTAGTCATTTCCTCCAAAGGTGTCAATCCCCAACAGTGTTCTCAGCTCTCTTGCAGAGCATGTAGGATGTCCCATTATCTTCGCCTTGGAAGGCAAACACACTGGTGGAGTGGGATAGCAGCTTCCTATGACTGCTGGCTCCTGGGCTGTAACTCTTACAATGACCTGAATACAAAGGCAGTGAAAATGAATCAAGGAGAAACAAATTCAAGAGAGAAACCTTCAGGTCATGAATGATCACAACCCCTTGAAAAGGAAGACAACAAACTGAACTTCTCTGTAATCTTCTGCATTGCACACCGGGAAAAGGTGAAAGCACTGGCTTGAGAAAATGTAGCACTTTCAGCTCCTATGAAGAATTTTGCAGCTGTATCATTCATTTCTGCTGTGATGACAAAAGGAGTATTCAATACCTTAGACATGAATGAATCTGGTGGATGAAAAGAAGAATGAAGAATATCCTGAAGACACTGTAGAATGCGAGGAAAGATAGCTTTCCCTACTACTCTTAGGGTAGGATTATCACTTTCTATAGGTAGTGCTATCATTTCCATGGTTGCTTCAGCATGAGGCTGCTTCCCTGCAGACAATGGGATCCCAGGGTCAGCATGAGAAAGTAGGTTTGTACCATCATCAACAATGGAATAAACCTCCAGACCGGGGTCAATAAGAAGTTCCTGCATGGTACTCTTCAGCTGTAGAAGCTCTGTAGTTTGGGCATCTGCATCTTTACTGAAAGAAGGTTTGAGTGCATCCATGACTTGCTGGTGAGATCTAAGTATGAGCTGCAGCTTACTTTTGTACAAATTAATAAGCTCTGAACTTTCACTATTGGTTTGATCCAACTTGGAGTTAAGTGTCTCATTCTCCCTGGGTAGCTTTCTGCTGCTGCATGCAATTGTTGATGCATGTCATCAGTGGGCTCAGTGGAATAATAAACAAATCCACCTCTTTATTACCTTCTTCAACAAAAGAATGATTCTTCTCAAAAGAGACAACGAAGATTCCCAAGCATTGACAGTGCAGTCAAAGAGTGTAGATGACCTCTTCTTCCAACAGATCATCTGCTTCTGTGGTGACTTCATTTTGAAATCTGCCCCAAAAGAGCTAGCCAAGGTCTAGAAACTCCTCTAGTGGATGGTCTTGTTTAGTGCATCCTACTTCCACCTCTTCTAGCCTGTCTCCAAAGAGAAATGAGAAATCTACAATCTCCTCCAATGGTCCAATGAATGGTGTTTCTTCATTAAAGACAGGCTTAATGCATTATGAGTCAACTTCAATTTCTGCTGCAGTTTTTACCTTTCCCAGTCCTCGGAATTACTTTGGAAATTGATCCCTGCATATTGGTCTGCTCTCACCTATTGTTACCTCATTAACATTCTGTAGAATACCAAGTCCTAAACAGGCCTGAGCAAAGAAAGTTGGTGGTTCTGTAAGATTTAAAGGGTTTTGTTAATTTCTTTATCTTCATTCCTAAGGGTTGCAGTGAGACCTTCACTTTGAGGTCAATGTCCCCCAGCCCCTGTAGCTTTATTTTAGATGTCTGCATTTCAACTTCCTTAAGCCAGTTCTGAAGCCAGTCCTGAAGAAGAGTCATATGGGCTCGAAACATTAACTCTGTTTTATCTCCACAGATGCTGTTAGACCAGCTGAGTTTTTCCAGCATTTTCTGTTTTTGTTTCAGATTTCCAGCATCCACAGTATTTTGCTTTTATCTGAGGCCTGTCCAATTTGTATGATAAGATGATGACTCCCAGTCCCTGTGTCTATTTTAAATTCTGTTCTGTATCCTTGGATTTCAAGTTCTAGACCAGAACTGCTTATCGGGATCTTTAATTTCTGTGGAAGCAGTAGTGGTTGTTCAATGGCTGCTGACATTGTGAGTGGTTCACTATCCCCTGCCAAGTTATGCCTTATTTTTGTCTTTTTTAAAGAAATCAAGCTGTTCCAAAGTCTTCACCCATGGGCTACCAATCTGTGGTCTCAGTTTCTTAAGCTGAGGCTTCCACTGCTGCCACCATGTTTTGCCCATCACCATGGTTTGTGCTTGAAGCTATTTGTTTGGTCTTCTGGCTTGGTAAGGATTCTCTTGCACTATGAGTGACTTGGAAATAGTCAATATTTAGTTTTTTTTTTGGAAATTATTTATTTAGCACTATTTTCATCCAAGATCTCATGGCAAGCACATCGCTCTCTGGACACAGACTGTCTTGTGTCTTGTTCCTTTGGAACCTCTTGGTCATCTGACCCTGATATCATGCTTACATCATCATTAACATCATTGTCTAATTAGCAAAGCATTAACACTTTACTTGCTTTCGGTTCTGGGATTTTGAGATCCTTGTTGACATGAGAGCTAAGTGGCGGAAGAAGCGTATGCGCAGGCTGAAGCATAAAAGATGAAAGATGAGGCAGAGGTCCAGGTGAACTGATGAAGATGCAGTACTGATCAGTCTTTGTTGAATCTTACATGGCAAATGGACTCTGTGCTTCTGTTTATACATCTTTTTCTAAGACCAACAATTTAGAGGCACTTTAGATGCTGGTCATGAGAAGATCTTGTACATTGGTCTGTTGTCGTACTGTGCCTTCATGTACAGTAGTTGCAAAATAAAATGTGAAAACTCAAAAAAAAAATTAACACTTTACTCTACAGTTGGCACATTCGGGGAAACCAGACAACTGGATCTAGGACAGGGCAATTGTTATAGCACAGCCAATGGTAAATGCTGAGTTGTTCAAATCACAAAGAGAAACTTGAAACAACTGCCACAACTTGTTTTGCAGTTTGTATAAATTTTGAGATATGTGCCTTGAATTCAGTAGTAATAAGACCACCAAAACTAGGTTAAACATTTATTAATAAGAGAAATGGTTTTAAATACATACATAGAACTACAAATTATTACTATGATAACTTTTAAATTCCACTAATCAATCTAATTCCCAGTTACACTTTTGTTAAGGCAACAGTAAGGCACGTAGATTTTAAAAGAGCCAGGCAAAGAAACATGATACCCTGAACAAGTCGAATTCAAAGTGAGTTCTCTTAACTTCAGTCCCTGGAAGCAGCAGCTCGAGGTATAGATGCTGAAGGCTTGTCACACTTGTAGATCTCAAAAATGCCTACCCTTACACACAGCCTTCACTCCTTTATACATATTTCCCTCTTTGAATACAAATACCCATTGTTTCACTAGGTCTTTGGGCTTTATCTTCCTGATAATAAAACCTTCTCATATCACTAAGTTGTACCAGTAATCTTTGGGAAAAATAAATGTACTGTTTCTAAACTTCACCTGGCTAGGTGACACCTTTCACTCCCTAGAAATCAATCTAATCTGGTTTATTTAAAAATACAAATGTTCCCTTGACACCTATGATTCTAAATTTCCCCATGTTTACCTAATTAACATTTCAAACCTAACTTCTCTTCTTACATCAAAGCACCCAGACTAGATGCCTCTAATTCAATTAAGTCTTACATACACACAGACAGACACATATGGACACATAAGACACATCGCACTATTACTCCATTTATTTACAATAAATTTCAATATTATGAGAATTATTATATCTCCCTGACACAGTAAAGTACTGTTTGCAGTTTTATGAGTGCATAACATAATTTTAGAAATGTACTTGCAAGAGCTTTTCCATACAAAAACATTTTTAATATTCGCAAATGATAGTGTCAAAAATTCAATTTTTTTAGACTGGAAAAGGTTTTTTAAACTGGAAAAGGTTTTTTAAACTGGAAAAGGTTTTTTAAACCAGATAAATCCAAGGAAGGAGAGAAATAGCTGCTTAGTCATTCATTGTTTGTTCCTGTCACTATTTCCCAGAAAACCACACACATTGATGCATAAGGTGACCTTCAGAGGAGAGAGCTGCATTTGCAGATAATTTACATGTAGAATCTGGCAATAAAGAAGTGATTTGGTGCTATGCACATGTCAACTGCAATAATATTTGTTATTGTGTTATGTGCTTGACTCAGGCCACATGGAACTGAAGGTCTGAACTGAGGTTCATTCACATCTTTTATGACTGACCAGGAAAATCAAGTCAGCCCATTTAGGAATGAATCACAGGTTTTAAATGCCAACAGATGCAGATTTTCCTCTCGGGCTTGCAAAATGCGAGCTGGGCCTTTTCATGGCTTCCAAAACATAGACACAACTTCACAACTGGCTTTGTCCGGCATTTTCTGTCTTCAGGCCAGCGGCAGGTTCTGTGCAGCTTGTGGCCTTGCGTTCAGGCGCGGAGGATGCTAGGGTGGAGGTGGGTGCTTCCCGTCCTGTGCCCTACAAAAGGACAGTTAAAGGCACCAAAATCAAATACCTGCCCAGAGACAGGCCTGCCATGCCACTGACCTGTGACCCTTGCACAATAAGGGCTTTGGCAGGGCTTCCCAAACGGTGGGTCATGACCCCACTAATGGTTGCGAGATGAGATTTTGTGATCGCGAATTCCGACGCAACAATGGCTGCTGTGGAGCTCAGACTGAGTGCTAACAGTTGTAAGGCCCATTTAAGTCCCCGTGTTTATTCTATTGTGGGAGTGGCCTGATGACAGATCCTTGAGGCCTGGTTGCAGCTGCAAAAAAGAGAAAATTGCGAAAAGGTAGGTGTTTGTTTTTCTTTTGAAAGCATGCTGAACTTCTCCCTACCCACACCACCCCTGACCCACACCCGCTCAGGAGCTAAACCCCACTCCCCACTCATAAGCTGAAGCTAACCCCCTACACCTCTCCTTTGAGAGCCCTGCTGCACCAGTCTTATGCTGCTCACCCATGAAAATCTCTGGTTTTGAGAGAAACATCATGCAGCAGCTCACACAGCTCTGCAATTCATCACAGCAGCACATGTGAGTTTCCGCACCCCTCATCCAACTTAACCCCCTCACACCCACAACACCCGCCTGAATACATCCCCCTCAGAGCGTACAAAACAGGCCTCCAATACTCCTGCAACCACTTGGGCTCTCACTGCAATTACAACCTGGGACATGGCTGTCACTTGCAATGCATTACTTAGGCCTCGAAGCCTGTGCCAGCCAAACCCTTCTCTCCCATCCCGCACATAGATCAGCACCTTCCCCTCACAACCATTAAGTCCCATGAAGTTCAGGTCAAGGAAAATTATGGCGACCTCCCTTATTCAAGGATGGCCGATGTCCATTGTAGCCAGGAGTCCCGGGAGGGAGCTGTGCCCAGATTCTCTGAACGTGAACTACTTTTTAAAAACTTATTTCATGGGATATGGGCATCACTGGCAGCGCCAACATTTGTTGCCCATCCCTAATTGCCCTTGAACTGAGTGGCTTGCTAGGCCATTTCAGAGGGCAGTTAAGAGTCAACCATGCAGCTGTGGGTCTGGAGTCACATGTAGGCTAGACCAGCTAAGGATGACAGATTTTCTTCCTTAAAGGGCATTAGTGAATCAAGTGGGTGTTTATGACAATCAGTGATAGCTGTCATGTTCATCATTGCTGAGACCAGCTTTTTATTCCAAGTTTTTTGTTAATTGAATTCAAGTTTCACCAGTTGCTGTGGTGGGATTTGAACTCATGACCCCAGAGCATTAGCCTGGGCCTCTGAATCACTAGTCTAGTGACATTACCAAAATGCTACCAACTCCCCATAAACTACAGAAGGAGGTGAAGGCCCGCTGGGACATCTTCTTTCTGCTTGGGCCCAAGCTGCCTCCCAGAACAGCCAAGGCAGCCTGGCTAAGATAGCTGAGTTGGTCAGTGCCCCAGGCTACCAACAGCAAAGCTGCATCCAGTTTCATAAGTGTTTCAGTGACCTTCTTCAGTATGATAAGGTGAGTGAGGTGCTCTAATTACACTGGCAGCCTGGCCTTACTGTATGCAGCACGGCTGCCTTAGGTGAAGCAGGGCGCATTGATGGTCAGCAGTGCTGCGGCAGAATGTGTCCATGGCCAAAGCAAAGTAAATAATGCACATGTGAACACAGACCATTAAGGAAGAGACATTTGAGAAACTTCGGAGGCATCTCCAAATTCCATGCTTCCATGAGCCTAAACATCACCCTTTTCTTCTTTCCCTTTTCAGGGAAGAGGGCTCGCAATGCCAGGGAAATGGCCAAGACCAAGCCAAATCTGAAAGAGGTCAGACCTGTGGAGGAGAGGGCAATTGTCATAGCACAGATTACCACCATCAGAACATATGGCTGATGGTGAGTCTACCTTCCCAGGTGCACATGGCCACGGGGCTGATAGAACATCATTGGTGGTGGTGAGGGATGATGGGGGAAGGGACTGGCCATGGGGATGGCATTCTGGGCACAAATAGTGATGTGTGACTCCCAAGTTATGAAGGTATTCAGCCTGGGAGACATCAGCTAGCAGCAAACCCAGTCCTGCATGGGTTCCTCATTGCCTCCATGGCATTGTCAACTCCCTTGTGTCTGGCCTTTCTCTTGGCCTTCATCCTCATTCTCCTCCTCTGCATGGAATCTTTCCTCCTCCACCTGCTCCTGGTCATTATTGGAGGAGAGGCTCCCTTCCTTAGCCTTCTCCGGGTCCAGTACCAAACCCCTTCTCGAAGCCAAGTTGTGGAGCATTCAGCAGACTACAATGTTTCTGGATACTCTGCGAGGTGCATACTGTAGTGGCCCACCTCCGAGGGGTCGAGGTACTTGAACCTCATCTTACGTAGGCCAATGGCCTGATCAATTAGTGTCCTCATGTGAAGATGGCTCTTGCTGTACCTTCTCTGGTGTTGTGTTGGGGTGCCAGAGGGGTATTTGAAGGATAAACCTTATCCATCCTTGCACTTTGTAGGGGGATCAGAGGGAGGGGGGAGGATCAGTCAAAAACTTAGTGCCAGCCCAGATTCCCTTAGGATGATTGAATTCGATCGAATTCTGACAACTGACAGGGCAGCAGGCACACACATGCAGACACCTCTTGCAGTGGTCACAAAGAGTTGGAAATTTAAAGAGTGGTACTCCTTTCAAGTCAAGTGTCTCTCCAAATTCTGAATGGTTGCCATTATCACCAAGTGCTTGCAGTCCACCAGACCTTGCAGCCGGGAGAAGTCTGCAACTGATGTAAATCCTATCACTCTCTGTCTGTGATGCAGCATCTGTCTCAAGTAAGATAAGCTGCCTCACCCTGGCAAAAGGGGCATTGGTGACTTGATGGATGCACCTATGAAAAGCCAACTGTGAGGTTCCACAGATCAGCTGCAGAGCCTAGGAACAACTGCTTGTGGGAAAATTGACAGTCACAGTCACCTTCAAGGCCACTGGGATCTTATGCCTCTTGGCTGTAGGCCTTGTTGTAGAAGGATGCAAAGCTCAGCCACCACCTCGTGAGACAGATGCAGCTTCCTCCGGCATCGCCTCTCGGTTATATTCCAGTGAGTTACTCTGCTCCTGTATACTCCTTTAAGTGGGTACTGCCTCATCATTCAAAGCTTCTTCTTGGGGGCACTCAGCATCTTGGTAACTCCTGCCCTTGGACCTGTGCAGGTGGAGGATTAAGTATTTCAGGCTGTTGTTGCTGCACCCATGCCTCTACGTACTGAAGGCAGCCTGCTGCTGTACCCATCACAAAATGAAGGCTTGTAAAGGGGGTACCTGACTACTAAACACTCTGAGGCTGCAATGGAGATCTGTTTTGATGGCAGGTCTGCTGGATGTGGCCTGCAGAAACTCCTCCTTGCACTTCCCCCTCCCTGGCAGAGATTCTCTAGTTGACAAATTGAAGAGTTGAGTAAAATATTGGAAGAGAGTTACCTCACTTCAAACCTGCACTCTTTCCGTCCTAGCAGAAGTGATTATGCCTCAACTGAGGAGATGTATTTTTTAAAGATTCATAAAGCCTGCAGCAGGGGAATAAAATGGCATATGTTAAGATAAACGATTTTCCTCTAGGTTTATTATGGTAACCCCGACATTAGCAGGGGCGTGCACAACTTTTTGCACAAGGTCTTCCCAACCCGCGAAAAAGCCACATGCAAATGGCATGGGATTGGAAAGGCTCAGGAAAATTGCTTTTCCTGCAAAAACAAAAAGTTCTGCATTTTGTGAACTGCTTCCCACCTCCATATTAGAATCTTCTTAGCTGTGCTGTCCAGGTTCATTAGCTCCAGGCTGCTGAGGATATTGGACAATGGATCTCTTCTGATGTTTAGGAAAATTGTATGAACACAAATGTACAGGACCAGTAACCACCACTGCAACCCCTTAGGCTGGTCCCAAAGATTGAAAAATACTATAAATTACTTTGCCTCCCATACTCCTCTAATATTTTCTCTACCAAATAAATACTTATCTACTATCTTAATGTCAAATAAGCCCAAAGCCCAAATTGGTTAATTGTTTGTGAAAGTGAAAGAGCCTGCAGCTATTTATTTTTATGGTCTTGGCATCTGTTTTCACCTTCCCTGTAAGAAATGAAATTAGTTTCTCATGGTCATCAAAGAATGAACCCAGATTGGACATGGTCTACTGTTTGGTGGCAGGAGTCCTTCATTTCTGTTGTCAAAGCATGCTAGCTGCAAACTGATAATAATGTATCGAGAGCATTTCAAATTCTTGGGGTGGCTGAGTGGGTAATTGATGACTTCATCTCGGAGTTCTTCTGGTGAGCCATAAAGACCAATTTGTTTATGAAAGACAAATGGAGGGAGAAGCTGCTTTAAAGATTCATAAAATGTGCAGCATAGAAGCTGCCAAGAGCTTCCTTCCAAACTGCTCAAGCCAAAGCCCTCCATCCCCTCTGCATTGTTTCAATACCCTATCCACCTCAAAAACCACTAAGAGAAAATCGAAGTCTACTCTATATATTTTCTGTACAATGTTGGAGTTCAATTCTTCAAAAATTACCAGCCCCAGGATCCCATTCCAAAAGTTATAGGATAAGGATTAAAAACAGATTGTTTTGGAAAATAAAATATTCAATTCAACCGCACAGGATGTATTCAGCTTGATTAGGGTTAGATACTTTTAACAGTCATGAATGTCAACAATGTGGTGTTTATATAGCAGTGTGTGTGTATTTGTGTGCTGCGTTTGGTGACGTGCCGAGTTGGCATTACAAACCTTAAGGCTGAGCTAAAACAAATAGAAAACAAATAATTGAATATAAATCAAACGAAGTTATTTCTCTGGAAATTCGTAACCCCTTTCAGGATATGGTTGCTATTTTTGGGAGAGAATAAACCTCAAATAGCATGTGACAATTGTGCCAAATGGCCATTAAAGCAACTTCAATGGTCATTATTCATATATGGGTCTAGTTAGTGAGTGAAAGCCAGGCTTTCAGACTATGAAGGGCGTCACAACTGAACCCAATACCAAACTGAACCTTACCACAATATCCACAAATGTTCAACTCCAGCAAGCGTCAGTGGATAATGATCAGGAGCCATTTTCCCTCCCTCAGCCAGGGATGTTGAGATCAATTGTAATGTCCCAAGCTTTAATCCGTTAAGATCATGTATCTCAAGATAAACTGGGGTCTGAGGCCAACTGAGACTTTTTGGCCTATGCAATAGCAATTTCTAACATAAATTATGTCATAGCAAATGGTTACAGGCTGAGGAAGAGTGTTTTCTTGGTAGGTTTACAGGCATGATAAAACGTTTTAAATTGATGTGATCTGAGCATGCAGATGCTAAACTGGGGTTTCACATGCCCCAAGTATGTTTTTGCCCCTCAGTGCAATACTGAAGGAGATTTGTTAACAGTAAGCCTACATCTATTCAGCTAGAAATGTGTGCATGAGTTAATAAAGGAGAATAAGTCACCATGGACTTATTCAGAATTTGGGATGAGGTAACTAGGTGTGTTGGAATGCTTGAACAGAACGCACCCTGTTCTGATTTTCCCAAACTAATGCAGCTGTGAATGACACAAAGGGGAATGATTTCATCTGAGCCTCACGTCACCAAATCATCAACAGATTGGTCTAAAGTACTCCTTCTTTGTGAAATAGATTTTGGTGGATTAAATTGCATGGAGGAAATCTTTTCCTCCTCCCACCCTCCCCCACCAAAAATAAATTTAAAAGGAAAACATTTGCATTCATATAGAACCTTATCACATCTCTCAAAAAGGTTTCAAAGAACTTCACTTCACAATGTTCTATTGCTATTGTTATGTGAGCAAATGTCTCAGCAATTTTGCTTCCGAGGTCTTACAAACAGCAGTGGTAAGAATGCCCAATTCATCTGTTGGTTGCAAGAGGAATGTTGCACAACAGTTCCCTGCTTGTCTTCAAACCATGGCATGGGATCTTTAAAATCCACCTAACCCACTGGAGCAGGCAGACAGAGCCTTGGTTTAGTATCATGAAAAGGGTGGCATTCTGCCAATGGAGCACTCCCTCAGCACTGCACTAGAGTGTCGGCCTAGATTACGTGCTCATGTCCTGGAGTGAGGTCTGATCCCATAACCTTGTGAAAGTGCTACCAACTGCGCCAGACTGACGAGAGCTGTACACAGCTGTGATCCTGAGGGAAAAGAATTGCGCTTTCCAAAGTCCCAAACAGGATGCTCATAAAAATTCATACTTGAGTAATAATTGTTTGTATTTCGGGAAATAAAATCTGAGCCAGCATCAAGTGAGTATTTTGCAGTTGCTTTACTTTCTGCTCTGAGAGGAATGTTTCAAATCACTCGATTGGTGATTGAGCTTCTTATTCAAAGCCTGACAACAGACTTGCAATGACTTATGAGTTTGCAATTAACTGTATGCATGCAATTCCCTGTACCCGGCAAATACCAGAAAAAAAGTGAAAAATAAACAAGGAGACAGCAGAAAGTATGAAGAGAGAAGCAATTGCATTTTCACTTTTCTCCAAAACGAAAGATAAAGTCAACGACCCTGTATATAATATGATAATACACTGTCCATTACATGACAATCCAGTCCTTATAAAACAGCACATCCTCTTACCTATCAGAAGCAATGCCACAGTGAATCAGCTTCTTGTGGTAAAGTGATACACTACTCCTTGTTGTTAAACCAAGGCTCCCTCCTTGAATTTGATTTCTCTGTTGTACCGTCAAAACACAAGTAATCAGCAATGTTTTCAAAACTTTTTTTTGGCTAGTGTGGTCATTTTGTTTGTACCTGCCTAATACTTTAACCAGTTTAATTTGTGTTCAGAAAAAAATGTTATAACTCATGCTAGGGTCAGCAGACAGCTGATGTGACAATGTCAACCATCGATGCTTTTTGCCATGGTGAAACGTTGAATTTTCTAAGGAATAGTGGATCATTGAACAGTCTAATCTGACTTAAGTGTGCACCTCAAGAAAAAAAAATCGTCCTAGTTAAATTTTGCACTTTGTTTGTTAAGGGGCCTGAACGTTAACAGCAAGTTATTTCAACCCTCAACATCAACACACAATCCTTTACACACATAATGGATGGCCAGAGCCAGGTTTTGAATCCATCACACATATTAAGCCCTTCTGATTTTTATACAAGCATATAAATTAGGAGCAAACGTAAGCCATTTGGTCACTTGCACCTGTTTTGTAGATCATGGCTGATCTAATTGTAGCTTCAAATTTCCCTTTGGCTCTCTTACCAGTCAAGAATCTATCTAATTCAGTCTTAAAAATATTCAATGACCAATCCTCCACTGCTCTCTGGGGAAGAGTGTTCCAAAGATTCACGACACTCTGAGAGAAATAATTTCTCCTCCTCTCCATTATATATAAGAGAGCCCTTATTTTTAAACTGTGTCGCTTAATTCTAGTCTCTCACACAAGGGGAATCCACCCTGTTAAGTCCCCTCAGGATCTTATATGTTTCAATAAGATCACCTCGTGCTCTTTTAAACTCTAATGGACACAGGCCCAGCCTGTCCAACCCCTTCATCCCAGGAATCCTTTCTTAAATAAAACTGTGAGGGGAGGCAAGCTATTTGCCCACCTAGGTTCAATTTTGTGTCTACCCAATATCCATGCAAGTTCACTTTCAGTAAGGCTAATAGGATAGGAGAAGAGGACTAGAGGAGTACTGCGCCCAAATGCCACCTGGGCTGGAATCAGACCACTCAGTGCAAAACGAGGGCTAGATTTTCATGGAGTCGGGAATGTTCCATGGATCTTTAAAAATGGTGGATGGCACCCAGATGCAGAAGTCCCATTCTCATTCCCTTCAGATCCAATTTTTGCTGGCATGGGAATGTGGGTGGGGCAGGATTCACACAGGCAGGAAACCCAAACTCAGCAGGGCCATTTAAACTTGATGCCGAGTTCAGACAGAATACATCTTGGCTGTTGCAAACATCTTAGCCTGCAGTGTGAAAGTCATAAATTGATTAAGTAAATGTAAACACTCTTGAAAGGTGGTTAAGGCCTGGTTAAGTGTCATGATCTGAAGTTTGTTTTAAATCCCCAGCTCTTTAAACATGAAAGAAAACATGCTTAAACTGCCACTGAGAGGTAAAAAAACAGTCTCTGGACTACTTTGATTGACAGGCCATCTGGTGTAGATTAGAAAAATATATTACCATCTGGTCGTACAGTTCAAGTAGAGGTCTTTGTTGATATTTCCCCAAGGGCTATTATTATTATGTCATTATGAATACCTGGCTGAGTTTCAAAAGCCAAATTGATCTCAGCAGGGGTTTCTGAATTCACAGTTTGATGGACAGTTTAAAGAGGCTGCTGAAGGATTAGATGACTTTGATGTAGGGTCTGAATAGAAGCGTGTTTGTGTTTATAACACATTGAGCCCTAGAGGAGATTTAAAAACTTTGAATGAGTTTCATGAATGTTTTTTTCCCACAATCAAGTGTGTATGAGTGGGAACTGTTAGATCATTAGAAGTTTATTATTTTTCATCTCCACATGAGGTCTGCCCATGGTGGATACTAGGTGAATGGCTATGGAAGTGGTATGGGAGAATGAGGGGCATAATGGGGGTAAAAGGGGGAATGAAGGTGGGGGACATAACTTGGAATGGAGGTGGATTGGGGATATGATGTGGGCAAAAAGGGGCATGGGGGTTGTGGAAGGCATGATGTGGCATGGGAGTATGAGCTGGCATGGGGGTAAGAGTTCCATCTGGCAGTTGGAATGTATGTGGGAAAATGTGGAGTTGTTCACTTTGGCAGGAAGAATGTAAAAGCAGAGTATTACTTAAATGGAGAACTGCCACAGAATTCTGAGTTGTAGAGGGATCTAGGTATTCTAGTGCATGAGTCATGAAAAGTTAGTATGCACGTACAGCATGTAATCAAGAAGGCTAATGGAATGCTATCCTTCATTATGAGAGGAATTGATCATAAAAGTAAGTTGTTATGTTTCAGTCAAATAGGGCATTGGTGAGACTGCATCTCAAATACTGTGAACTGCCTCCAACACATTTACATCCTTCCTTAAATAAGGAAACCAAAGCTGCACAGAGGAATGATTGGGTTGTCTTATGAGGATAGATTGGACAGGCTGGGCTTGTTTCCAGTGGAGTTTAGAAAAGTGAGGAGTGACTTGATTGAAGTATATAAGATCCTGAATGGCATTGACAAGGTAGAAGTGGAAAGGATGTTTCCTCTTGTGGGTGACTCCAGAACTAGAGGGCACTGTTTTAAAATTAAGGGTCACCCTCACAGGACAGAGGTGAGAATTTTTTTCTCTCAGAGGGTTATATGACTTTGGAATTCCCTGCCTCAGAAGGCAGTGGTGTTGGGGTCATTGAATATTTTTAAGGCAGAGGAAGATAGATTCTTGTTAGGCAATGGAATCAAGGGTTATCAAGGGTAGATGGGAATGTAGAACTCGAAACATCCATGATCTTATTGAATGGTGGAGCAGGCTCGAGGGACCGAATAGCCTACTTCTGCTCCTATTTCGTAAGTTCATACGTGTGTTATTAAGAGGGGGCATAGGGTGAGTGGGAGGCATGAGGGACTATGAGGGATAGTTGTGGAGATGAGGGGGCCTGAGATGTGAAAGCTAGAGGGCCTAACAGAATCTAAAACAAACAACTGGGACAAAATCCCGGAGTACTGAGGTGGACCTTCTTACCAGTCCACTTTAGCATTCATCTGCCCTGGTGGTGTCTGGGATCTGCTTCCAACGTTGGTGGGCCTGACCTAATCCTGCCCCCACCTACCCAAGTCAAAAATTAGGTCTAACAGAGCCCTTTAAACTGAGGTATGTCTGCCGAGTCAGGAAGTTTCCCGACTTAAGCCAGCTGCCTTAGTAGCAAAAGTCTGACCCCAAGTGTCAAGCCTGGTTCATTTTTGGCTGGTTTGGCTCAATTAATACTTATTGGATAAGATCACTGAGCAATTTGGTTTATTGGAAATCCTTCATTGTTTTAACAATATCCACAGGTAAATGAGGTGGGGAGTGTGGTGGGGTGGGGGTGGGGGTGGGGGGGGTGTGGGGGGTTGGGGGTGGGGTGGGGGGGGTGGTGGGGTTGGTGGGGGGTCCCAAAAAAAGATGGTTCATTATGAAATATAAATGTATTAAGCAAATCGCTATCTAATAGCCCAAGTTGGAAAGGGATCTCTTCAGGAATGAGTCCTTACAGATCTTTCAAGTATGTCAGTGTATTTGTTATCATTTTTTTTAATGGTTACTGTACAACCTTCCCTGCATCAATCATGGTGATTTTTCAATTTAAATGAAGGTACGATAACACAAGCATATGTTGGCAATTAGTTTAGATTACAGTTCTTGATAGCTTTAATATATGATTTGAGCACAACCACAATAGGGCGGGGGTGGGGGAGCGCTGTGTGAGGAGGCAAAGAGAGCAAAATATTCCAGCCTTGATATTTCCATCTTTCCTTTAATCTGGAAATGATTTGTCTGGGTAAACGGGTTAATTTGTAGCTGTTCTCTGATTGCCAGTAAGCCATCGAGCGGACCACAAGAACTGGAATGCAGCACAAAATGAATTGGCAAGTGTCAGATATGAAAGCTATACAGAGGAAGATGCAGGATATGGGGGTGGGGCAGGGAGAAAATGCTGGAAGCAATTACAAAGAGAAGCTCTTAGTGAGTAATATTCCATTTCATGCTTGTTTTTTATTTAATGGATCTGATTTTTCTTTTGTTAATCCTTTATTAAGCAAGAGGCCCATCAGATTGAAGGGAATCAGTCCCCTTCACCAACAGTTCTCTAATCTGCATGTTCAGTAGGAAAATGATTTGGAATTATTGGTTTTGGAGCCATTTAAATACTGCAATAGAATTGAAGGGCTCAGGTGATTTCTATACAGCTTGGTAGATACATGGCAGGGTAGCAATCTAATCAAGAGATTTAGAGTTAGGGGAAAATAACAGCATACTATACACTTGGGTGAATTCTAAGCTGATGCATGATAAATCAAGCAAATTCAGAGAACTGTATCAAGATGACATTTTAATTTCCCACAACAGATGGTCCTGCAGCCTCCTTAAGTGAGATTATCAATTTATGTTAAATGAGCTGTGGGTCTACATACACTCGGACCTATGTTTGGAACATAAAAATGCATTCCTCCAAAGCTACTGAAGCTGGAAGTGAGAGCAACTTCTATGATTTCTGGGCTGGATAGGGTTCTATTAATTGTCTCCAAGGGTGACCCACTGCACCACCCAGGCTCATTCTTCAACCACCTCATTCTTAAAGGCAATGTTGGAATGCTTTCCATCTCCTTTGCTTATTCATTGAGGACTTGGTACCTTCTGTGATCATGGAGTGGAAGAAGTGGAAACAGAATTGGAGAAAGGGGGGTGGTGGGGTACAGGGAATCACAAGTCTTTATGTTTATGATATCATGTAGCACAACATATTGTATTCATCAGTCAAATATGAAATGTTGTGAAATATTTATATAATGTGCCAGAATGCAAGTGATTTATCTCATATGGGTATAAATTTTGTAAATATCTTTTTAATGATTGCTGGTCTTAAAATATAACCTATGCTACGTGGTATCACAAACCACAAGGGAAGTCTGGCAAGGAAACAATATTTTGAAACGTAGATTGAGCTTTATAAAATATCAGAGACATAAGGAGACAAGCAGTTAATGTTGTTTATTTAAATAAGTTATTGCAATTATCTGAATGAAATGTGGGGACAAAAGTGCACAAAGTTTACTAAAATTACAGATACCCTCATCAAATGTTATCCTGGAGGAAAGTCAAAGATCAGAAAAAGTCATGCAGTCTATAGGCAGTTTATTCCTAAATTTATTATAACATTTAACTCTTTGTAGAATTTCTTCCAATGATTTGCCTCTATTACTCCAATTTGTATTTATCACTCATGCACATCTACCTATATAATACTATGAATAAATACAGCAGGACATATTTTTGACACACTTCCTGTGCCCGAACTTACTTCCTTCTATTCAAATTTCTTGTGAGTGATTGGCTTAAAGTTCTTACTGATTTAGGAGTGGCAGATCAGGACTCTCCAACTATGGCAAACACTGTAAATAAATCTATAGAAAAAGACAAAAACTGATTCAATCAAATGTTCAAAATCTTTTCAGCCACAGTGCATCTGTACAAAACCATTATCAGAAGTGACAGATTTCTATGCTATGTTCCCCGTTTTTTTGCAAAACCAACCATTTGCCATTTTGTTTCTCACACAAAATGAGGTACTCAAAATCGGCCTTCTGATTGAAAACATTCAACAATTTGAGAGCAACAACAGGATTGAATTTACTTATAATAGTTTCTTTTGTGTGTTTGAATGCCTCCATTAACTCAAGACCTGAGCTGCTATCAATGGCTCCCCTTTGTAGTTAATATTTTCCCCAAATCTATCACTCAGCTGAAGGAAGATACCAACTAAACTTATGCCTGAGACTCTAGGGTGCTACAGGCTAGGTCTGCAGAGTGCAGATTTTCCTAGTGTGCATCTGTATTCAACATAAAATGTTTCCTTCCTATGATGTTACAGCATTTTTCTGTTTCTTTGTTTTGTCTAAATCACTTGAAAACAAACTAGTGAATGAATTTATCATATTCTCTCAGATAACAATCCACATTTAAGCTATTATCATGTTCTGAACTTCTACTTTAGAGGGGTAGAGAGAGTGAAATGCTTTTTAATTTAAACTGATAATTTGAAGATTGTAACTGTAGACAGAAACAGTGGACCAGAAACATGCCATCTCCGGACACCTTTAAAATTGGCAAGTAGGACCTTGTTGTGGAAGTCCTGCCCCCATTTTGGACAAATCCCATTTTTTGTTGGCAATGGGAATTTTGCGGAGAGTATCACACAAGAGGGAAATCCAAACTCAGAAGGGCCATTTGGAATTAGTGCTGAGTTCAAACAGACCCCATTTTCACTGTTCCAAGGGTCTTAACCTGCAGTGTGGGAGTCATGAACTGATAGAGACATAAACACTTAGGAAGGGCAGATAAGGTCTCTTTAAGTATCAAGTTTTTTTTTTAAATCCGCTGCTCTTTAAGCATGAGAAAACAGGCTTAAGCTGTCAGTGAGAGCTAAAAAAACCCCATTTGCTGGACTGTTTTGATTCACAGGCCATTTGATATAGCTTAGGAAAAACTATGACCAACTGTTTCACAGTTTCAACAGAGGTCTTTGTTAACATTTCTCAAGGACCACCGATGCAAAAAGTACACACTGTTGCCAATCTACAAGATGCACTGCAGCAATTCATCAAGGCTCCTTCAACAGAACCTTCTGAACCCCCAGCCTCTACCACCTAGAAGGACAAGGGCAACAGACACATGGGAACACAACCATCTGCAAGTTACCCTCCAAGTCACACATCATCCCGACTTGGAACTGTATCGCCGTTCCTCCACTGTCACTGGGTAAAAATCCTGGAATTTTCTTCCTAACAGCACTGTGGGTGTACCTACACCACACGGACTCCAGCGGTTCGAGAAGACAGCTCATCACCACCTTCTCAGGGGCATTTAGGGATGGGCAATAAATTGTAGACTAGCCACCGATAGCTACATCCTGTGAACAAATAAGTTTTTAAAAACTGTTATTACCGCTGAGTTCATTGTAAATTCTTGGCTGAGTTTCAAAAGCTACAAAAGCATTCAACTGGATTTTCATCCTAGAGGCAGATAGCAGGGGTCAGGAACTTTCACAGGTTGGCACACCCACTTCAGAAGGAAGTGCGAGCAAAGGTAGGATTTTTGTTCCAGAGAGGGGGTTGGTGCGTTTTGTGGGTGATAACAGGAATTGGGCCTGCCACCACCAGAAAGAGATTGGAGGCAGCCAGCTGCTCAGGCAGGCTGTTTAAAAGGCCCACCTCAGTGCTCTGGGACTTTATCCCAGTTGTAATAATGACAGCAAAACAAAGAACAACCAACATCCCTCAACCCCACACATTCCCATGTCATATCCCTGTCAACCCATGCCAAGATATGGCCTTCCACCCACCACCCATGGCCCCACATACCCTCCATGTAAATATATGCCTCTCCACCCACTGCCCATGGGACTCCACACCCTCCATGACAAGGTATGCTCCTCTATCTATTCCCCATGGCCCCTGATACCCTCCATGACAAGTCATGGCACTTCCATGCCCAGTTACCCACTATTCACTCTGTAAAGAAGCAATGAACATTATGGTAATAGTAGGATTTGTGAAAAAGCTTTAAGAAAAAAAATAATTCATTCATAACTTTCCACATTCTTAAAAAAAACTCCCTTTAATACAACCCTATAAAAGTGTCAATCATCCAGATCCTTTAAAGTATCAATGGCAGAAACTGAAAGCAACTGACACCTCTTTACCTTGTAAATAAACATTGTCAAATTGACAGAATAAATCAGAGAGCAAGAGCTATCAATCGAGCAATATTTTCCCTTAGGTTCAGCTGTTTTAACATTCTAATGGATGTTTGAGCTATCAGCCAAGAATGCATAATGTTAACAATGCTTGCAATAGTAAAATCTCTGTGAGCAATGGTAGTAGGGAGCTCAGGACATAAAAATACAACTTGGTAAAACCAAGTTCAAGACTGATATCAAGAATCGCTTCTTCAAGTTAAAAGCCATCAGTATCCAGAATAGTAGAAGTAAAAATTCAGGAGTCTTTTGAAAAGCAACTAGATGCTGAGAGCACGGAGAGTTGATGGAGGGGTCATAGGTTTCAAAGGAAGGATTGGCTAGAAGGGTTTCAGTTATTCTCGTCTTTTCAAAATGCTTGCTAAATTATTTCAGAAGTTGTTGAAAATGGTAATTATGGATGTTATCATTTTTATATTTAATAATATGCTCCATAATATTTTCCAAATAATTTTACTCTTTATATTGTCAGCCTATTGGAAATACATTTATTAGACTCGACTCGAAAAGCTTTGCCTGTCCACAAAGAGCTGGCACCGTAACAAGGAACTTTATACAAATGGGCAAGCCAATCACTGCAAGAAAAGTAGTTAATCCGCAGGGTCACATGACACTTAAAGTAAAGCTTATTGGAAAAGATACTTTGGAAGAAGCTCTGAAGAAGTCGTGTTGGACTTGAAACATTAACCCTGTTTCTCGCTCCACAGATGCTGCCAGAGCTGCTGAGTTTTTCCAGTACTTTGTTTTTAATTCAGATCCCCTGTATCTGCAATATTTTGCTTTCATCAAATTCTAAAGCTGTAACATATTTTATACTTACACATCATTTCTGCCATGAACTATTCTTAAGCCATATTTACCACAATTTTTCTTGACTTGCTTATGACTCCCTAAACTTAATATCATTTCTCAGTGCAGGCAGGATGAGCACCCCATCACCATCAATGACTTGAAACTGATTTCATACCACAACTCTGGACTGACAATTAGGTGATGGAAGTGACAGGCTCCCCTGCCATCTTTCTCTTTCCTTAAAAATCCTCTACCTTGATGCCATGGGATGAAATATAGGTGTGAGTGTGCAGCCCACCATTCTGTGATGTGCCACTGGGTAAACACCATTCCAGTGCATTTTCTTTTGAAGCGAGTTGACAACAGGGTCAACTGCAACTAGATTTTCAGCTTTCATGTTGTAGGGCAGAACAAGAGTCCAATGCTGTCAAAAGAGTATTTGCAATGTTAACTTTCAAAAGTCTTGTGCTTTGTTTAGTTTTATGTTTGATCTTGCTGCTGCATCCAAATTTTGAACCTACTCCCTGCAAAACCCTGCCTCATGTAATTCCAAGAACAAATATTTACACAAATGCATGCCATGAACCATGAAAAACTTTGTCTGCTCTTTTCTTATTATTGTTTATTTAGTGAATGGCTGATTTTTTTCCATTGCAAAGGCTGGACTGAACTCAGATTATGGTGAGAACTACTTTTCTCCATATGTGCTGTGAGTAAAACACAAAATCAATTCTATTCCGGGTTTCAAGTCTATTTTGTTAAATTGTTAAACTTAATTTTAAGCATATAAAAGTGAAAAATGTCAGCATCATTGAATGAAACACTGTTAAACTCTTTTCATTCAATGCCAGTATCAAGCACTCCTTTGAACAGCATGGGTAAAGATCCCACTACACTGCTCTATGTAGCACTTCCACGGTCAGGTTAGATACAGAGTTAGTGTCATGCCCAGTGCAGACATGAAGATATTATAAACTTTGAGGCTATAATTTTAAAGTGGACACCAAAAGCTGTTCAAGATGGCTGTAGCATACCATGTAACTTGGCAGTATTCAGCTCCAGCCAGTCAAGCAAGTTCTTAACTCCATATGGACAATCACAGCCATTTGTGAAATTCATGCATACCTTTTGTTAAGATAGAGAAATCAAAACTCAATGGGTGTTAGACAAATATGAAATGGATCTCACCAACCTTTCACCAATCTAGCTCCTCATCCCAAACACAAAGACCTTGGCTGTGAGAAACTCTCAGGGTGTGAAAAGCCAGAACACAGGATATTTACAGGTTTGACACACTGCCTTATTTGGAAAAGGACTTTGGACTTGTAACAGGTCACATAGGTAAGGCAGCCATATTTGTTACCTGCTTTTAAAATATAACAGCAAAAGTTGTTCTGAAACAGGTACCATCAAAAACAACATCTAAGCCAATGAACCGGCTGCAAGCCAACTATGCAGCCAAGGTAATATACAGCTAAACCTTGAAAGCAGGAGAAGGACTCTTGCCCCCAACCAATTCTGACTTCAAGTTCACCTGAGAACCGATTTCCTGGCAATTCAACTAGAAGAAGCCTCTCAGAATCCTGTGCTTTTACAAGACCTCCACAGGTCCATCCTGATTTCTGGGCACCAGGACTCATAAAAAAATCTAAGTGAAACTGGAAGCACTCTACCTTCCTTAACACAAAGGTACACATATATGAAAATTCAAATTAAAAATGATATATTATTCATCGCACATCCCACAGGAAAAAATAAAAATAAATCTTTTATGAGTTTTCATTTTCTCTTAAACAACCCCCCTTACTAACCTCTACCTTAATTATACAAAAGTTACTTGAAGAGTAACAGGGTATTTATATCAAATATACAATATATTTGACTTTTTAATAATAATTATATTTCACACAAGTCCACTCTGATCAAAACATTCATGTTCCTCACATTTAAACTCTCGATAAGGCATCGGCTATGATATTGTCTCTTCCTAATACATGAATAATTTTCAACTTATATGGTTGCAGCACTAAACTCCAGTGAAACAATCTCAGATTCTTAATAGGAGATTTTGGTAGAAAGGTTAGTGGATTATGGTCCATGTAATGATAGTCTCTGCAGAGTTGTTAGAAATGTAGATTTCAAAACATTGTAGGGCCAACACCAAACCTAAAGTCTCTTTTTCCACTGTTGAGTACTTTTGCTGGCAAGGTAACTAACTGGCCATTCGATCCACATCTCATCCTCCTGTAATAAAATTATACCGACACCTAAATCGCTGGTGTGAACAAACAGTTTAACAGCTTGGTATAGTTTGGCGCTACTAAAACTGGTGCAGGGGTCAGTACAGCTTTCGAGCGCACTTTGATACTCCATTCTCCACTCAAATTTCTTTCCTTTCTTTAACAAGCTTGTCAGGGGAGCCACTACTGTGCTGAAATTCGAATGAACTTCTGATAGAATCCACTTATGCCTATTTACCACTAAATCTCATTTTGTCTTTGGCACTGGAAAGTCCAAGGTTACCCTTATTTCTGCTTCTCTAGGTGCTATGTGGCCTTGCCCCACAGTGTGGTCTAAATAAGACACTTTTGTTATGGAAAATTCACTTTTTGCCAAGTTTATGACCAAATTGGCTCTTTGTAACTGATCAAACAATTTGTTCAAATGTGTAAACAGTTCCCCCCAGGTTTGGCTGAACACAATCATATCACCAATATATACCACACAGCAGCACAATCCTTCAATGATCTTGTTGGTTAATCATTGGAAAGTTGTTGGCGTATTCTTCATTCTGAAAGGCATGGCTTTAAATTGATAAAATCCTTCCGGGTTCCAAAAGCTGAAATTTCTTTGACTGTAGCAGTTAATGGAACTTGCCAACATCCCTTCAATAAATCAATTTTTTAATGAGCATTGTATCGAGAAGATTGGACAGTCTTCTAACTATGGAATTGGATTTGAATCTGCCTTTGTTACTGCATTAACTTTGCAATAATCTATACATAATCAATGTTACCCATCCGGTTTTGGTACCATTACAATAAGTGAGCTCCAGCTGCTGTGATTCAGTTCAATAATGTCATTTTCCATTATGAACTTGATCTCTTCCCTCACTTGGGCTAACTCCTCTGGATTCAGTCTGTATGGTCTATATGGGTGATGCATCCGCTACATTAACATCATGTTGATTTGATAACACCATCTTAACTTGGAACTATTATGGTTTCTTCACTGTCACTGGGCCAAAATCCTGGGACTCCCTCTCTAGCAGCACTGTGGGTATTCCTACACCACTTGGGCTGTAGCAGTTCAAGAAGGCAGTTCACCAACACATTCTCAAGGGCAATTAGGGATAGGCAATAAATCTGGCCTAGCCGTCGACACACACATCCGATGAACAAATGAAAAAAAACGTACGGTCAAAGGTGGCCTATTCACACAAATTAATTCATGAATTTGTAACAGCTTTCATAAGGCTCCTTGACAGTTTGCTGGAAGATTTTTTCCATTCATTCACAGGATGTGGGCTTCACAGACTAGGCCAACATTTATTGCCCATCCCTGTGGGCAATGTGGCCTTGATGTCAAGGGCAGTCACTCTCACCACACCTCAGGAGGTCAGCTCCTTTGTCCATGTTTGAACAAAGGCTGTAATGAGGTCAGGAGCTGAGTGGCCCTGGCGGAACCCAAACTGGGCATCAGTGAGCAGGTTATTGCTAAGCAAGTGCCGCTTGATAACACTGTTGATGACCCCTTCCATTACTTTACTGATGATTGAGAGTAGACTGATGGGGCAGTAATTGGCCGGGTTGGATTTGTCCTGCTTTTTATGTACAGGACATACCTGGGCAATTTTCCACATAGCCAGCTAGATGCCAATGTTGTAGCTGTACTGGAACATTTTGGCTCAGGCGCTGCAAGATCTGGAGCTCAAATCTTCAGTATATTGCTGGAATATTATCAGGGCCCATAACCTTTGCACTATCCAATGTCTTCAGCCATTTCTTGATATCTTGTGGAGTGAACTGAATTGGCTGAAAACTGGCATTTGTGATGCTGGGGACCTCTGGAGGAGGCTGAGATAGATCATCCACTCGGCACTTCTGGCTGAAGATTTTAGCAAATGCTTCAGCCTTATCTGTTGCACTGATGTGCTGGGCTCCTCCATTTTTGAGGATGGGGATATTTGTGGAGTCTCCTCCTCCAGTGAGTTGTTTAATTGTCCACCACTATTCACGATTTGATGTGGCAGGACTGCAGATCCATTGGTTATGGGATCGCTTAGCTCTTAATGCTGTTGGCACACAAGTAGTCCTGTGTTATAGCTTCACCAGGTTGACACCTCATTTTTAGGTATGCCTGGTGCTGCTCCTGGCATGCCCTCCTGCACTCTTCATTGAACCAGGGTTGATCCATCATCTCCTTGATGGTAATGATAGAGTGGGGGGATATGCCGGCCATGAGGTTACAGATTATGTTCAAGTACAATTCAGCTGCAATGCCTCATGGATGCCCAGTCTTGAGTTGCTAGATCTGTTTGCATTCTATCCCATTTAGCATGGTGACAGTGCCACACAACACGATGGAGGGTATCCTCAATGTGAAGATGGGACTTTGTCTCCATAATTATTGTGCGGTGGTCACTCCTACCGATACTGTCATGGACAAATGCATCTACGGCAGACAGGTTAGTGAGGATGAGGTCAAGTATATTTTTCCCTCTTGTTGGTTCCTTCACCCCCTGCCGCAGACCCAGTCTAGCAGCTATGTCCTTGAGGACTTGGCCAGCTCACTCTTGGTGATGGACATTGAAGCCTCCCACCCAGAGTACATTCTGCACCCTTGCCATCCTCAGTGCTTCCTCCAAGTGGTGTTCAACGTGGAGGAGCACTGATTCATCAGCTGAGGGAGGATGGTATGCGGTAATCAACAGGAGGTTTCCTTGCCCGTGTTTGACCTGAGACATCATGGGGTTTGGAGTCTACACTGAGGAGTATCAGGGCAACTCCCTCCTGACTATACACCACAGTGCTGCCACCTCTGCTGTTCTGCTGGTGGGACAGGACATATCCAGGGATGGTGATGGTGGTGTCTGGGACATTACCTGTAAGGTATGATTCCGTGAGTATGAATACGTCAGGCTGTTGCTTGACTAGTTCATGAGACAGTTCTCCCAATTTTGGCACTAGCCCACAGATATTAGTAAGGAGGACTTTGTAGGGTTGCCATTGACGTTTCTGGTGCCTAGGTCGATGCCGGGTGGTCTGTCTGGTTTCTTTCCTTTTTTGAAAGAGTTTGAGCGGTGTGATACAGTGGCTTGCTAGGCCAATTCAGAGGGCATTTAAGAATCAACCACATTGCTCTGGATTCACATGTAGGCCAGATCAGGTAAGGATGGCAGATTTCCTTCCCTAAAGGGCATTAGTGAACCAGATGTGTTTTTATAACAATTGACAATGGTTTCATGCTCATATTAGGCTTTTAATTCCAGATTTTTATTGAATTCAAATTCCACCATCTGCCGTAGTGGGATTGAACCCGAGTCCCCAGAGCATTACCCTGGGTCTCTGGATTACTAGTCCAGCGACAATACCACAATCCCTTCACACCAACCCACCCCCCGCCACCCAGCTTAATATTACATGCAAATTTTCAAGCACTTCCGTATTATCCAATCAGATTACTGGAGGGTCAACTTCAGAATTTCTGATTTCTGATTCATTCTCAGAGTGTTCTGATATTTGTATTTCACTCCCTGCTTATTTTACTACTATAAATACACTCCTATCCTGACTATCTTCCCTGTCATAATATTATTTTAACATATTAATGTGACACACTTGCTGACTTTACCCCCTGTCTGGAGTACCATCACATAATATACATCATTGAGTTTCTTTGTGATTTGATAAGGTTCAGTGAACCTCGTTTTTAACAGTTCACCTGAGACAGATAACAATACTAACACCAGCGACAAAATTTCAAGCTTTGAGATATTTATTTGCTTTAATTTTTGTTGCTTGTTGAACAATTTTCAAATGTTCTTTGGCCAGCTCACATGCTTTGGCTACTCTCTCCTGGAAACTTGATACATAGGTCAAAAGTGTAGTCTCTGAGCTTTGGTTATAATTTCTTCCTTAATTAAGAAGTTCCCTCACCTCATGCCCATACATCAGTTCAAAAGGATTGAGTCCTGTTGATTCATTAGGGGCATCTCTGATGGCAAACAGTAAAAATGGCATTCTTTTATCCTAATCATTAGGGCATTCCTGATAATATGCTTTAATCATGGTCTTTAAAGTTTGAAGCTATCTTTCTAATGCTTCTTGTGACTGCGGATGATAAGCTGAAGACTTAAATCGTTTTATTCCCAAACTATTCGTTATTTCTTTGAACATTTGTTTCATAAAATTTGAGCCTTGATCTAATTGTATTTCTTTAGGTAATTTGTATCTTGTAAAAAATTGAACAAATTTTTCCACTATCACTTTTGTCATAATTTTCCCCAAAGGCACCGCCTCAGGAAATCATGTCGAAACATCCATAATTGTTAAAAGATATTGGTTCCAACTTTGGGTTTTAGGTATTGGTCCAACACAGCCTATTAAAACCTTGCTAAACGGTTCTTCAAAGGCTGATATCGGAATTAAAGTGCAGGTTTAATGGTTTCCCCATTGCCTGACATGTATGACATGTCTGTCAGAATTTAACTATAGGTGGAATCGTCCCAGATTTGCACAAAGTGCGATAGTGGGTGTGATAAAAGTCATTTTTACCTGCTGGCCACAATGGCAATTATTGTGCTGTGCTGTCCCATTCTTGCCTCATTAATTATGTGGCCACTGGAAACATGCCGTCTCGCTGGCAGGCGGCTTCCGATTTGCCCGCCATGCCATTATCTTTTCACTTCCTCACACAAAGTGCCATATTTAAACTGCAGCTATGCACTTACTTCTCAATGCTTACAGCCCAGTACTGCTCCAGTGAAGGCATGACAACAAAAGCCAAGAAGAGTGCAGCCCCCGAATCAGTGACACATCTCTGGAATGCCTTCTGGAGACCCTGGAGGCCTGCCATGATGTCGTCTACCCCCGCTCTGGCCACAGGAGGCCCATCAGTCCCACCATTCTGGTTTGGGAGGTGGTGGCAGACGTGGTCAGTGCCAATGCTGCACACAAGAGGTCAGCCATCTAGAGAACGGATGAATGATTTCATCCGTGTTGCCAGGGTAAGGCAACCATCTTATCACTTTGAACTCTGACACTCACAAGGCCATCACACATTCATTGGCATCTCACTCACTGCCAGCTCATAGACATTACCACTCACTCTCTCACACACCCTCACATCTCCATCTGGCCTCGTCTCCTCTGGAGGCTGCCTCCGCAGCCCTCACCATCTTGCAAAGATTAACATGTGCCCCCCCACACACACTGGAATACCACCCTACTCCCCCTCCCTTCTCCAGTACAGCTCTCGTCCTGAAGCCTCTTCCCTTGCCTGAGGCCACTTCTCCCCCTTCTCCAAGCAACCCTGAGCCCTTGCAGCCATTGAAAAGCCACTCCCATCTTATGGCTGGTCTGGTAAGTAGAGACCTGCCTCTGAACCCCCAGTAAAAGTGATGTGGTGCTGCCTGCGAAGCCTGGTGCTGATGACCATGAGTGCTGCCTGAAACAAGGTAAGCAAACAAACCTCAAAGTCCTGAGTGAAGTGCAGCTCACCAGGTGTGTGTCACTAACGCACAGTTGTGAATCATGTTGGCATGCAATCACACCAACCTGCCCGGGTCATCCAGCATGTGGGGATGATTCCGGCGAGCAGGGCTTATAATGAGATGCAGATATATTAACATGACATTCCTGACATGCGGCGGTGGGAAACGTGGCCCACCATTGATAGGCAGAGCAGACAATCGCAAACTGGTTTCACGATGGCATGAAACCAATTTTTGGTCTTACCACCATATTGTCCACTCAGGCCTACCATGACACCCGATGCCAACAGGGGCAGAAAATTCCACCCTGTGTTTCTATGCAATCCTGGCCAAAAGAAAAGTGTTTCATTATTTTAGCCTGTATTTTCCTAACACCCAGGTGACCTGCCATTGGAATTTTGTTATGTCACTTGTTATGATACTCAGATGGAACAACCACCTTATGAACTATTGCCCACTCCTCATCTGCTGGTATGTGAGATGGTTTCCATTTCTTCATTAACACTTGGTCTTTTAAATAATAACACTTTATACATTGGCTCTGATACAGTATCTGAGTAAGCTGCTTGATACAGCTCTCTCAACTCAGGAGCAGCTTGTTGCATTTCTACTAAAGAAGGTGGACTAAACATGTCAGCCCTATTTTCTTTGCCTTCCTCCTTTTTGTTCAGACTTTTGAAAATAGTGTCAGATAACTGAATTTCTACTTCATCTCCCTTTCTCATAGATTCTTCCGCTCTTTGTCTAATGTTATGAGCCTGAGATCCTCCTGTAACATCTGAGTTTCTTTCACCTCCGCTGGTTGTTCCAATGCCCTCAATGATGCTAATATTTGAGCCAGCCAAATCATTCCCCAAGATAAAATCAATTCCTACTACAGGCATTTTATGCACCATGCCAACTATAACATCTCCATTTATTAATTTGCTCTTTAATCTATCTCTATATAATGGAACTGGTTTATATCATCCATGGACACCTCCAATTAATCCTTTCTCCTTTATTAACCCCTTTGGAATACCAAGTGTAGCATCAGCCAGCATCAGCTCCAGTGTCTCAATATCTTTATTGGTTTACTTCCTTGATCAGAAGAATAAGGGAATACCTCTCCTCCATGAAGAAAATCTTTAAACCCTTCCGTAATTAGTTTTTCCAAATTCACTGGACTAGTCTGAGAAATTATCTCTATCTCTCTGGTAGATTCTGAGCCTTCACTGTGCACCTGCACTATAGCTATTGTTTTGTCACTTATCTCCTTCCATAATTTAGTTTTTTTCTGAAGATTTTCTAGGCATCCCTATTACTGCAATAGGTCTCCCAATTAATTTCCAGCAATTAGCTTTAGTATGTCCAATTATGTTGCAATGGAAGCATACTGCTTACTTTGCATCATGTTTAGATTCTAGCCCATCTCTTTTTATTATTTTGGCACCTTTCCGTCTGACCCCTAGAACTAGTATCCTTTCCATCACCAGGTTTTCTATTTCTCCAATTTCCCCATTGATTCCCATATGACCATTTTCCCACGTATAACTTTGTATGAGACATCATAGGTAGCAACCAAATCTGCCATTTCTCGGATCTTTGATACTTGACGCTCATCTAAATAAGTCCTGATGGTTGCTGGAATGCTACTTCGCCATTCTTCGATAATCATAATTTCCCTCACATTCTCACATTTTTTCTCTAACTTTAGTGATCGAAACCACCGGTCCCATAGCATTTCTTTTTCCCAAGCAAATTTTACAAACATTTCATCTGGTCTTTTCTTTAAAATCTGAAATTTCAACTGATATGCTTCAGGGACAAGCCCATAAGCACTGAGTATTGCCTTTTTAACCACTTCTTAGTCTGCAGATTACTTTCCTGACAGATTAGTGTACACATTCATAGCTGTCCCTGTCAAGACACTTTGTAACATTAAGGTCTAAGCATCCTTTGGCCCCTTCAGCTTCACAGGTATATTTTCAAATGAGGTGAAATATCTTTTAACTCCATCCTCTGTAAACTTGGGCACTAAACGAAGATTTTTCGTTAAATCAAAATTTTCAGTGGAATCAAACTCATCCTCTGAACCATTATTTCCCCTTTCTTTCTTTAATGTAAGATTTTTATTAGCCAGTTCATGCTGTCTGAGTTCTTTCTCTCTTTGAAGCTCTCCATCTCTTTCCTTAGCTCTCTCTTCCTTTGCTAACTTCTCTCACTTTGGAGGTCAAGTTCAAACTTTTTCATTTCCATTCCTTTTGCTCTTTTTCTTTTTTCCTTTTCCTGTTTTCCAATTGGAGTTTATTCATTTCCATTTCTTTGGCTAATTTGAGTTTTTTCATCTCTTTGTCCAACTCAAGCTGCTTTATTTGCAACGGAATTTTTGCTAACTCTAGCTGTGATTCTCCAATTTCAGGTTTCTCTCCTTCTAATTCTAAATGCTGGGTAATTACTTGAAGCATATCATCCTTACGAGATCCTGCTTTTATTTCTACCTTCAATTTATCTGCTAACTCTTTCAGTGTAGCCTCAGTCAAGGATCTCAAATAATCCATTGTTAAATTTTCTATTCCTAGAAAAGTCTTAGCAACAGTCAGCCATTTTTGTGTTCCAACCTGCGTGATATACTTCACAGCAAATCCTGTTCCTTTGCCCAGCACCTTCATGTACTAATTTATTTAAGGATTCACAGACCCCACTTAAATTCAAGGATTTTTGATCCCGCAAGAGCCCCCACTTTGTTATGATCCTAGCTGATGTTAATACCAGACAAGTCAGATCCCAGAGTGAAACCTGGCTTGATAGGTCCTAGCTTTTGATTTAGAAACTGTGGAGGAAAGTTAATGAACAAATTCACAGGAGTCTGCTGATGAACCTATAACACAAAGATTAAAATATTTCTTAAAACAAGAAAAATGAAATATATTACACCAGATAAAAAGGTTGGAAAGAGTTACCATGAGCTTGACACAAAGGCTCTATGCAAATGGTTTTCTTCCAGTGAATTCTTGAGCATTCACTTGATGCTTCTCACCCAACTTATATCTCTCCCCAAGACATGCAAAAATAACTGCAGTTTTAAAGTCACTGGGCGGGACTTTCTGGCCCTGCCTCCTGCCAGGATTGTCCGGTCCTGCTGAAAGTCAATGGACTTTGGCTGCACCGCCAAATCTCCCACAGTGGGTCCTGCCCTGACAGAACCAGAAAATCCCAGCCACTGTTTCAGTAGCTAAACTGATCATGTCACTGAGTCCTATAACTGACTATTCAGATAATGACTGTCCCACTAGCCTTGTACTTTTCTCTTCTCAGAGAGCTGGAAAACCCCTGTCTTCACTCTGATACATACTGAACTCTCCTTGTCTTTCTCTGTGCCTCTGTGTCACTTGACCACTGTCCAGACTTCTAGGTACCATGGATCATAAAAAGAAACTTAAGTGAAACTGGAACTACTCCTTAACACAAAAATACAGATATGTAAAAATTCAACTTAAAAATTAAACATTTTTCACCACTTAGATATTATAGAAAGAATGGAGGAAACAAATGAAACAACAGGCAAAGAGGATGCACCCTCTTTGATATTAACCCTCACAGAATGTACAAGCCATAAAGACACCTACACCACATGGTATGCAGCAGTTCAAGAGGCAGCTCATCATTATCTTCTCAAGGGGAAGTAGGAGTAAGAAATAAATGTCTGCATCACCAGTGATGCTCACATGCCATGAATGAATAAAACAAATCCTCGATACCAACATGAAATTTGCAGAAAGCTTACATGATTTTCTTTGTTATCAGGAATTCTACTCTCATTGAGCTTTACAAGGAAGAGAATAAAATGGGATGGTTACAAGATATACCCATGCTCTCACGACTCCACTAGGAGCTGCAAGCACAGTAGCAGAGAAGTATAATGAAGCCTCTATCAGAGCAGTGAGTGATGCTTTCTCTGTCTCTGATAGAGTAATATGCTGCAGATTGTGTTCGCCACATAGTTTAGCCTGCTGTGCCTTGGACAACTTCTTAATCTAAAAAAGGGCTAGTTTCTCAAGGAACAGAGTGCAAAGCAGTAAGTTAATGTTAAATTTATATTGAGCCTTGGTTTATCTACATTTGGATTACTGTGCAGAACTTTGGTCTCTGTATTAGGATCTAGAGCCCAAAAAGAAGAAAGTGCAGAAAAGAATTTAAGGAGGTTCCTAAAACTAAAATGATGCAACAATCAGAGAAACTGCGCAACTTGAAGTTGATAGGATTAGAGGATATAGGAGCAGGAGTAGGCCATTTGGCCCCTTGAGCCTGCTGTACCATTCAACTAGATTGTTGCTGATCTTCTACCTCAATGCCATTTTCATGCACTATCCCCATATCCCTTGATATATTGAATATCTAGAAATCTATTGATCTCTGTCCTGAATATACTCAATGATTGAACATCCAAAACCCCCTGGGATAGAGAATTTCAAGACTCACCTTCCCCTGTGAAGAAATTCTTCCTCATCTCAGACCTAAATGCCTTACCCCTTATTCTGAGACTGTGTGCCCTGGTCCTAGACTGTGGCCCCACCCCACCCAAACATGTCAGGGGAAACATCTTTCTTGCATCTACCCTATCGAGCCCTGTAAGAATTTTGTCTGCTTCAATGAGCTCACCTCTCATTCATCTAAAGTCTAGTGAATGTAGACCCAATCTCCTCAATCACTCCTCAAAAGTCGATCCCACTATCCCAAGAAACACCTTAAGCTTGCTGCGTTGGAAAAGAGAAAACTAAGAGACGAATTGATGGAAATCTTTAAATTTATGAAGTGTTTCAACAGGGTGAATGTGGAGGTGGAGAAAATGTTTCCACTCGTGGGTGAGCCCAGAAGGATATAAATACAAAATACCCACAAGGGATCAGATAAATAATTTAGGAGGGATTTGGAACTCTCTGTCACAGAGTGCTTGAAGTAGATATCACAGATACAATTAAGCGGATATATACAAGAGAGCCAATAGTATACATGAATATGGAGGGTGATGGTGTGGACAGGGGGTGCAGGCTGGGAAGAGGCACTGAGAGGAGAATTTTCCCAGGCATGGGGAGGCAGGTTTGGGTGCGGCAGGAAGTTAAATCCTGTAAAAGTGACGTTGGATCGGGAGCGGGATATCATCCTACCCTCTTCCAGATTTCACTGGGCCATTTTGAAGGAGAGTGGGGAGCTGTTGGATAAAGTTCTTAAATATGCCAACAACTCATTAAGTTCGTTTTAACCAAGGTTCTGGCTTTAACAGCCAGTGAACCTATTTCTGGAACTGTGTGGAACTTGTCAGGGTCACCAGAGTGAGTGCACAACAGGGAGCATGCCTTCAGTGAAATGGATAGGCTAGGAAATCATTGAGTAGTGTAACTGAAGAGCTGCAGCCATGGCCAGGTGAGAGGCTGCTTACAGCACGCCTGTGAGAGTTCTTTCAATGATTGACAGGCAATTGCCAACTTCTTGGAAGTCACATCACCTGTCTTGCACTTCATTCACTTATAGCTGCATTTCCCTGCTATCAGCTTCACCAAGGCATGGGAGCAGCTATGCACCTCTTGCACCCCTGATGAGGGATGAGAGAAACAACAACATCAATGCTGGCAGCAGCAGCAGCAACACCAGCAGCAGCCACCTTCTCATCATCGGTATGGCATCCCACAGGACACACAGGACAGGCGACAAGATCCAGCTGGAAGGAGGTGAAACCCTCAACACAGCCTATAGACACAGGATTAGCTCTCTCGACATGTGTGCGCACCAGTACCTCAGGAGGCGCAAGTTTCAACAGCAAGTCATTGTTGGCCTGGAACATGATCTCCTTCGCAGTGGACCAGGTGGGCACCCATTACCAGTGACTGTTAAGGTGTCTGTCACTGGAGGGTCAACATAGAACCAACACCATCTCCCTGGGTCTCTGTCTCTCCTCCATAGTGTGTTCTCTCCTCTCCAGCAAGGAGAGAAAGCAGAGAGTTTGGAGTGTTAGTAATGTCCTATGCATGGAGATTTGGCCTATCTACTTTGCAGACACAGCTACATAGAGGAGAGCATCAGGATAGCTGTCACTCGATGAACTTGTCAGGCAATGCTGGGGGCATAAGAATACAACATACCAATAAAATGTTCTTAGCTGCTTAACTCACAAATTCCATCACTGCTTTGTTCTGATTTTCAAATAAATGCCAAATCCTTTTCAATTCAGTAATCATTCAAGACAATCACTTCAATCAAACTTCTTTGGCCCTACATAAGAATGCAAATCTTAATCACCAGATTGAAAAAATCAGCTCGGAAGAAGTGTACCAATTCCTGTGTAACCATCATCTTTACTAGCAACTGAGCACGAAATCAGTGCATTCTCTTCAATTACGAGCAACTCCAGAATGAATAGAAACCATTGTACTCTCTTCTCAATCTGTATTTTCCCCGAGTATCTAATTATGCCTTTCTAATGCTTCTTCTAGGTGGAACCTGAGGTTTAATATTGTGAGAGGTGGTTGGCTGCTCCTGTGCTAAAAAAGGCTCCATATTGTTCTATCAAGCAGTCCCACATCAATTCCAGCACAGGTCTGATGTGTTAAATGCCATTGAACCCTAACCCTAAATGCCCTAAATGCACTGACCTTCCTCCCCATCCCCTCTCCACCTGAGCTCTTGAAAGGCAGAATGCACCCGATGCACACCTGAACTGAACTGCCAGTGTCTGCGAGTTCTCATCATTTAATTGAACCCCAGGTATCGCAGACAGGCCTTTTAGTGCCAGAAATTAAGCTGCTGCTTCAGCCCCCAGAAGCAGCGATAATGCTCGACAGCTTTCTGCCCATCTTTCAATAATGGTATTCGAAAGGCTCCAGCCCCAATCATCATCCCACTGGCACCATGAGTTATTCAGATACATGGGTGAGCAGACAGCCTACCTCCTGCCATTTGTGGCTGTCCCTCCAAATGGAATCCTCCTTGGTAACTGGAGTGGAAAATAAGGTAATTGACATAAGACTCCAATTACCTCATTAAAACCAACTTGAATGCTTGTGTTTGCTCCAGGTCCAAGGACTCCATTACTCAGGAGGAATGCCTAGAAATCTCTGGGTAATGCCATATTGCCCCATCCTTGATTTGCCTCTGTTTTGCAGCTGATAATGGAGGAGTCACCAGACACAAAATGTTAAATGTACATTAATTGTGTTCAATTGTGTTCACCTAATTGTGTTCAATTGGGTGCAAGTGTTGGGCATTAACTGGGGATTCAATTACACTCCTATAAATAAGTACAGGGATAAGAGAATGGTAGCATAGCAATTATATTACAGGACTAATATTCCAGACGGCTGGACAACGATCTGCAGAAATGAGTTCAAATCCCACCTTGGCAGGGGGTAAAATTAAATAAACCTGGAATTAAAAAGCCAGCATCAGTAATGGTCATCATGAAACTATCAGATTGTCGGAGGAACAGGCTAAATCTGAGGTGGTTGGGTTAGGAGTTACATGTCTCTCATGTGTATCTCTGTAAATAAATATTTGCTCCAGTTCTATCCTTCAACACCTGGTTTTCTGGAGTCAGACAGGAAAACTGGCTGATAATTCCATCAATTACACAGGGTGTGGAAGTGTTGAAAGTAAGACACAGCTCTTGTAAGTCATACTAAAAGCAAAGGCTTGCAAGTACTTTTTAATGAAACCCACAGGGACCACACTCGAAAACTGTGGAAAACGTGGCATGGTGCAAGAGATCATTAATGGAGCAACATGTCGCCGTCCACTGGAATGAAAAATATTTAATTTCAATCCTCCTTCTACCTCCCGCCCCCACCCGCTCCCCCCCCACCCCCCACACCCCCCCGTCAACCCACCCACCCACCCCACAACATCCATCAGAGCCACTACATGGAAACATTCAATGTTAGGAAAAAGACAACCACAAAAATAGATTCATGTGGAAAAAGAAAACCAAACTTTGGTCCAACTTGGACTCTCTGCACTTGGATGAATCCAACCCCTTTATTTATAAAGCAGAGCAGCCATATAAATCAAGTAATTCCTTTTGGCCAAATTTTCTGTCATGCAGCTTTTAGGTCAGGCTCAGATATTGGTCTGAGAAACGTTCCCCTTCATCATTCCGCCACATGTGTGCATATGGATTGAGGAACATGACCAAAACAAGGGCATAATCTATATAAAGGTCACATTTTGTTTTAACCAGCTACCATGTTAGCTCCAGTTGATGGCACAAGGTGCAAGGGGAGGGATACAATTTTGTATCTGGGTAGTGTTGAATGTATTTGATGGCGAAGAATGATAGACCAGCTTTATGTATCTGGCAGCTTGGTTTTCAGTGCCCAACACTTTGCAAACTTGGAGAAGGAGTGAGGAGGTGGTACACTTCAGAGCCCAGCCAGGATGCGCAACTAGGAATTGAAAATTGTACAAGTAACAAACACCAGGCAGCACCACTGAAAGTATAAGGCAGAAGCATTTGGGTGTAAAATGCCAGAATGCAGACACCAGGGAGTCAGAACCAAAGCAAACCCATTCCCACCCAACATGCCTTGTTGGGGAAATGTGCTAAGTGGTGAGGTGACAAGCAGAGATACTCCATTTTGTTTAGTGAGGGGGCAGGGGCTTTGGGGAAGGAGAAATCAGCTTGCGTGCTTTCAAGTGACGACATCTGCTAGAACAATGCATGCCTTGGACATTGGGTCAGGAAAATTGGTCTCAGTCATGGTGCCTTCCATAGTTGAATAACCTTAAATCACCATCCAGATGGACTTATAAGGAATGGCCACTGGAGTGAGAAATCAAGGAATGTCTGGCACCCATTGAACCATGAGTCAGCACCTTCAGAAGAGAGGGAAAAATTAGCAAAGAAAAATATACAGGGCAACAGGGTCTTGTGGTTGGGGTTTAGATGGGCAAGAAACCAAATTATTGGAAATCCTCTGTTGATCTTAAAACCATGAGCAAATCGGCATCAGAATTCTGTGAACATGAGGTCCAGTTTGTGATGACTGGTTTATATTGAAACAAACCCAAGTTGGCAACTTTCGGTCTCCCTTTGAAAGTGTTTGACATGAGGCTATGAATTGCCAAGAAGTTCTCTGCGTGGGAAACCCAGAAGTGCTTTCAGGCTGTTCCAGTTGGCAGGATGCGCACAAGATCTTCTAGTAGTGTATCCAGGCAATTTCACATTGAAGAGACAAGGGAGCCAGTGGAGAAACCAAGCCAAGAAATTCATAATTTTCATGTGTTTAACATTGACAGAAACCTGACCAACTGCAACCAAATGTATATCAAAATGGTTCCTTTGCATGCTTAAAGAAACCCAGTTTTTATCCCAAGAGACAGCTGAGCACAGATCAAGACATTGTTTTGTTAATTATTTAATTTAGATACAAAGACATATGAAGATATCCCATGTGCTGCTGATGTTGAGCCAGAGGGCTCTCCATTTTGTAACCACAGCAGTGCCTGTACCACATAGAGGACAACTTGAGGGCCTCAGAGTTATTGGGGGAATTTTAATTGAGGCAGGTTGGCGATTTTAAATATTACAATGAGGCCGTGTGCCTCACATTTATGCACCATTTCAAATTGAACCCTGACTGCTCGAGCTTCCTGGCATCAGGATACCCACCACCTAAAGGAAGCCAAGGACTGCTGGATCCAGGAGGTAAATGCTTTTCCACTTCCATTGAGCCTGTGGGAGAACCCCTGCCCACTCCCATGCATTTCTGTACACCCTCTGCCTTCCTCTTCAGGCAGGTGAAGAAGCTAAACCACTCACCCCCGCGTCCCTCACCAGATCAGACACCTCAATTTGGCCCCCCTTCCACCACTGTCTCCCTCCCACTCAAACCCCAAGCCAGGACCTAAACCCCCATGCCCAGCCTCCAGCTGCAGACCCCTAAAACACCAACCTACTGCCACCTCTGACCTCTGATCAATGCCCTCCTACAGCTCACCACCACCACCCCCTGCCACCACTTCAGGATCAAATGCCACCCGCTCACCTGCCAAGGTCAGCCTGCCCCTCCTCACCTAGCTCCCCAGCAAGTAAAACCACAGCCTTTTGGAGAAGCCCCCACTCCCATGCATTACCGTACATCGTCTACCTCCCTCTTTTGGCAGGTCAAGAAGGTAAACCACTCACCGCCCCCCGCGTCTCGCCCAACAATTGAATGTCAAATTTTGTTTTTAATCATGTAGTATTTTGGGATATTTACTGGAGTTTTAAGGATTAAACTTCCAATTCTGTTTACATGTGAAAAATGCAAATGAAAGGTCTATTTTATATATATTCCTCTAATCTATGGGAAGAATTTTCCCTTTGGCGAGCGGGGGGGGGGGGCGGGCTCGCCAACATGAAAAATAACGCGCGGTGACTTCAGGCGGGTGTCCCGACGTCACCGCATGTCATTTAGATTATCAGTTCGGCGAGCACTCAGCCGCATCAGCTACATACCCGCCGAACTGTCAAAGGCCTATTAAGGCCATTAAAAAGGTCATTAAAGCTATTAAGGATGCTGCCCGTCCAACTTTATGGTTGGGGGGCAGGCGAAGAGCCCAGGTGGCCTTCATATTGTTCATGAAATCTCATCCATGGGTGGGGTTTCATGAAGGGTTCATTAAGTAAATAAAATTTTTTCAAAAAATTAATGGACATGTCCCAGCTCACGTGACAGTTTCACATGAGGGGACATATCCTTAAAATTTTTTTTCACCTTTATTACATTTCTCAAGACTTAAATTAATCTCCCTGAGGCCCCAACTCTGGGAATCCCCCCAGCCCGCACAGGGAGCACACAGCACTTCTGGGTGTGCGTCACATTGGGCCGGCCTTAATTGGCCCACCCACATAAAATGGTGGTCCGCACCTGAACGGGCGTGCCGATCGGGTTCGTGCTCGCTCCTGCCCGCCCCTGCATAACCCCCTGACAGGGGGAAATTCAGCCCTATGTATTTAATTTTTAGACCTTATCATTTTTGAAGCATGTGATAAACAGCAATATCATTCGGAGATAGATGCCTAAGGCCTAAAATTTTAGTATTTAGTGCCTTCAGAAGAGCAGTGGAGAAATTTTTCTGAGGTGGTGGGATCTTACTGATGATTGAGAATTGGCTCATCTTTGCATCTGGTTTTGGGACAAACTTTAATAGTGAGACAGATTCTCAGTTTTTAGGGCCTCCATTAATCATAAGGAGGGGATTCTCAGTTTTCCTTATTCCTGAAATGAGCAAGAATTTCTTCAGCAAACTGAACTGGTTCTCAACAGCAATAAATTTAGCATTCACATTTACATCAGTTTGTTGAACTGCAATAAACACTCAAAATCGAGCCAGAGGAAATTCAAAGAAAATTATTTTTGCAGATTTAGCAGCAAAAACAGTGTGGATTTTAAATTACTACCAACTGTATCCCCCACCCTTTCTCCTTCAGAATTGCAAATTAATAAAACCTGCATATGCTGAGTGAATTCAATTTAATATAAATCCACAGGCCTACAGGATACACAAGCTTCTGTTTTCTCAGACTTTCATGAGCTGTTTAGGTGCAAAGGCCACTGTAATGCCCTACAGGATATTAGAAATTGTTCTGCACTCTCCGGTTAAGCTTTAACATCGACTTTCTTTTCCAAGACACACTCATTTTTCTAAAGAACCTTTTTTTTTATGAGTGGTCCCCGTCAAAGGGAGCATGACTGGTTTATTTTCCTCAAGAGCTTTCCCTCCTGGCTTTCTCCAATTTCGCTGAAAACCGTGATGATTCAAAAATGGATTATGATCTTTGTTTTTTCTCTGGTTTTTTGCTGTACAATTAGGGTATGAAGACACGGGGTGGGGGGCCCCGGCTGTACAGTGAATTCCTCTCAGCAGTTGGAGCGAAACTCTGATTTTCAACAGCAGGGCCTTCAATGTGACTGCACAGCAACATTGCAATTTGCATGGATGGCTGTTGGGGCTGCTCTTTGTACTGTTGTGCCAGGTCCACATGCCCAGACACAAGGTTGTCATTATCCAATAATATCTCACATTTTATTGGAACCAGATTTTAAATATCCAGTTTGTCTTAAGTGGCATTCATATTTTACTGATCATTTTAACATAACAAAAATAAATAGATCCTCACATTTAGATCTGGCTGAAGCATAACATTTATTCAACGAACAGACTGTAAAACAACTCACCATTTTCAAAGAAAAAAAGAGTATATGCTGATAACTGGGACACATTTTTATGAATTTTCCATCCCACAGTCTCTTACTTGTGTTCATTTCACAGTATCTGATGCAAATTATTTTTTGCTGTGTGTGTGGGTAGATATTATGAATTAGCACCTCAGCCCCCAGAACAGAGCTTCACGTGATGGGAGGACTTAATGGGAAATCATATTAGGGATGTAAAGTCATTTATGCCCAAACTTCTAATGTGCATCATTGTATTTAAGTCTGTGCTGGGACCACAAATTCATAACATTTATTTCATGGTGTTCTAACGGACATTTTGAGCTTTAGGTTCTTCTTGAAGTCAAAGACTACAGAGTAAATGCATTGATAATGTGCTCCTCCCTGGGAAGTTGTTACTGACAGGAGTATAGGCTGGAGAATCAATGCTACAGTGTGGAGGCCTCAACTCTGACCAACAGTCCCTTTGAATGTGACTTTTCACAGGAACATCTACCATTATATGGCAGAATGGTACTGTACTGGAGATTATTGGTGGGGCTGTACAGTCTAACATGGCAGTTACTTCATACTGCTCTTGCCAGCACCAAACCAAGCCTGAGCTGTAAAGGTAAATGAAATGTTGCTGCTGCCTCCAGCAGTGCAAAAAAGCCACCTCAAGGAAATTCTCCCTAGTTTACAACAGAAATAGGATCTGTAGGAAGGCCATTCACCCATCCATAGAATTGCACAGACACAAGTTATTCGGCTTAACAGGACTATTTGTCCTCCACAAGAGGCTCCTCCCACTTCACTTCATCTCACCTCATCAACATACCCTCAATTCCTTTCTCCCTCATACCTTATTTAACTTTCCCTTAAATCACAGAATTGTTATGGTGCAGAAGGAGGCCATTCGGCCCATCGTGAATGCTCTCCAAATGAGCACCAAGGGAAGAATTTTTCGGTTGGCAAACGGGGGTGGTGCCCGATTGCTGCCGTGTAAAATGCACGGTGATGTCGGGCGGTCGTCCCAACATCACCGCGTGTCATTTAGATTATCAGTTTGGCGGCGCCTGCCAAACTGTCAAAGGCCTGTTAAAAACTAATTAAAATAGTTAAATGAGCTGCCCGTCCAATCTTAAGGTTGACGGGCAGGCAAAAAGCCCAAGCGGCCTTCGCGCTTTTCAGGAAATCTCATCCATGAGGTTTCCTGAAGCTTTTATTAAATAAATAAATAATTTTCATAAACATAAAATCTTGTCCCAACTCATGTGACACTGTCACATGAGAGGACATGTCTGAATAAATTTTTAATTATTTTAATATTCATTGAATCTCCGAGGCAGCTCCGTGCCTCAGGGAGATTGCTGTCGTGTGAAAGAGTGCTGGCCTCAACTCTTCCTCCTACCCCCGCCCACACAGTTGCATATTATGCTGGGTGGGCCTTAATTGGCCCGCCCAGCGTAAAATGGCGGCATGGAGCCGATCGCGGGTGGCGATCGGCTCCACACCCGCCCCCACCCGCTCCCACCCAGCCCGCCTGCCATATGAAAAATCCTGCCCTATGACTTAGTGCCATCCTCCTGCTTTTTTTCATACCCTTGCGCATTGTTTATATTCAAATAATCATCTAATTCCCTCTTCAATGCCTCCACCACACTTCCAGGCAGTGCATTCCAGACCAGAACCACTTGCTGTGTGAAAATGTTTTTTCTCACATCACATTTGCTTCTTTTGCAAATCATTTTAAATCTGTGCCCTCTCATTCTCGATCCCTTGATGAGCGGTAACAGTTTCTCCTTATCTACTCTATCCAGCCCCCTCATGATTTTGAACACCTCTACCAAATCTCCTCTTAGCTTTCTCCTCTCCAAGGAGAACAGTCCCAAACTGTCCAATCTATCTTCATAACTCAAGTTTTTTTATCCATGGAACCATTCTTATAAACTTCTTCTGCACTCTCTCCAATGCCATCACATCCTTCCAATAGTCTGGCATCCAGAGCTGTACACAATACTCCAGCTGAGGTCCAGTTTATATAAGCTCAGCATAACCTCCCTGCTCTAGTACTCCATGCCCCTATTAATAAAGCCCAGGATACTGTATGCTTTATTAACTGCTCTCTCCACCTGTCCTGCCTCCTTCAATCATCTATGCACATATACATCCTGGTCTCTCTGCTCCTGCACACCCTTAAGAATTGTACCCCTTATTTTATATTGTCTCTCCGTGTTCTTCATACCAAACTAAATCACCTCACACTTCTCTGCATTGTACTTCATCTGCCACATATCTGCCCACTCCGCTAACTTGTCTATGTCATTTTGAAGTTTTATAATGTCCTCCTCACAGTTTACAATGCTTCCAAATTTCGTATCATCCGGAAACCTAGAAATTGCCCCCTGAACACCAAGATCTGGATCATTAATATATATCAGGAAAAGCAAGAGTCCCAATACTGATGCCTGGGGAACTCCATTACAAACCTTCCTCCAACCCGAAAAATATCCATTGACCATTATTCTCTGTTTTCTATTACTCAGCCAATTTTCTATCCATGTTGCTATTATCCCTTTTATTCCATGAGTTATAATGTGTCTCACAAGTCTTTTGTGTAGCACTGGTATCAAATGCCTTTTGAAAGTCCATGTACACCAATCAACAGCATTACTTTTATCAACCCTCTCTGTTAACTCTTCAAAAAACTTCAGCAAGTTACTAAACATGATTTCCCCTTTAGAAATCCATGCTGGCTCTTCCTTATCAACCCATATTTTTCCATGTGACTATTAATTCTATCCCGAAGCATCCCACCACTGAAGTTAAACTGACTGGTCTGTAATTGCTGGGCTTAGCCTTACAACCTTTTTTGAACAAGGACGTAATTCTCCAGCCCTCTGGCACCTCCCCTGAGTCTAGGGAAGATTCCAAGATTATGGCCAAAACCCCTGCAATTTCCACTCTTACTTCCTTCAATATCCTTGGATGCATCTCTTCCGGTCCTAGTGCCTTGTCAATTTTAAGTATCGACAGTCTATTCAACACTTCCTCCTTATCAATTTTGAACCCTTTAATTTCAGAGTTTCCTCCTCTATCACCTCGTGGCTTCAGTAGCACCTGCTTCCAAGGTAAAGATAGATGTACAGAATTCACTTAACACCCCAATCATGCCCCCTGCCTCCATGTGTAAATCCCCTTTTTGGTACCTAATCAGCCCTACTCCTCCTTTTACCATCATCTTACTATTTAAGTGCCAATAGAAGACTTTGGGATTCCCCTTTATGTTGGCTGCCAATCTTTTCTCATTATCCCTCTTTGCTTCTCTTAGTTGCTTTTTCACCTCCCCTCTGAACTTTCTGTATTCCACCTGGTTCTCAGTTGTATTTTCAACCTTATACGTGTCATAGGCACACTTTTTCTTCTTTATCTTAATTTGTATCTCCTTTTTCATCCAGGGAGCTCTGGATTTGTTTGCCTTACTTTTCCCTTTTGAGGGAAAATACCTTGATTCTGCCCAAACCATTTCTTCTTTGAAGGTAGCCCATTGTTCAGCTACTGTTTTTCCCACCAGCCTTTGGTTCCAGTCTATCCGGCCCAGCTCCGTTCTTGCCCCATTGAAGTTGGCTCTCCCCCAGTTAATTATTCTTACTCTGGATTGCACATTGCCCTTTTCTACCATCACCCTAAACCTTATGATACAATGATCATCGTCTCCTAAATGTTCCCCCACTGCCATTTGATCTACCTGATCCACCTCATTTCCAAGAACAAGGTCCAACAGTTTCTTGTTGGACTGGACACATACTGCTGTAGAAAATTCTCCTGAACACACTCTAGGAACTCTTGCCCCTCTCTGCCCTTTACACTACCACTGTCCCAATCTACATTCCGGTAATTAAAGTCCGCCATTATAACTACTCTATAATATTTGCATCTCTCTGTATTTTCCCTGCAGATTTGTTCCTCGACATCCTTCCCACTAGTTGGCAGTCTATAGATTACAGTGAGCAATGTAATTGCACCCTTTTTGTTCCTTAGCTCCAGCCAAATTGATTGTCCTTGAACCCTGTGGGGACATCCTCTTTCTCCAGCACTGCAATACTCTCCTTAATCAAAACCTCTACCTCTCTTCCTTTTCTTCCTTTCCTATCTTTTCTGAACACCTTGTACACAGGAACATTTAACACCCAGTCCTGCTTGTCCTTGAGTCAGGGCTCTGATATCACCACAACATCGATTTCCACATGGCAATCTGCATCTGTAACTCCCCAATCTTATTTACTAAACTACGTGTTTGCATACATACACAGTAACCCTGATTTAGACTTCATGACTTTCTCCCTTACTCCGATTCCACTTATTAACTTACTATTCTCTGTACTAGTGCTATCTGTCTCTTCCAGTACTTTGTGCACCCTGGTATTCCTTTCTAATACTCTCTCCTGGTTCCCAAATCCTTGCTGAGTTAGTTTAAAGCCCTCGCAACAGCATTAGCAAAATGACCCAGAATTCAGTCCCTGCTCTGCTCAGGTGTAACCGTCTGGCTTGTACAGGTGCCATCTTCCCCAGAACCAGTCCCAGTATCTCAGGAATCTAAAGCCCTCCCTCCTGCACCATCTTTCCAGCCCCGCATTCATCTGCCTTATTTTCCTATTTCTGTACTCATTTGTACTTGGCGCTGGGAATAATCCGGAGATTACTACATTTGAGGTTCTGCTTGCTAATTTTTCACTTAAATTCTGATTGCAAGACCACATCCCCCATCCTACATAAGTCATTGGTACAAATGCATACCAAGACCTCTGGCTGATCACCCACCCCCAGAAGAATGTCCCGCAGCTGCTTGGTGACACCCTTGACCTTAGCACCAGGGAGGCAACACACCATCCTACAGTCATGTCTACAGTTGCAGAAACGCCTATCTGTTCTCCTAACTAATGAATCCCTATCATTATTACTCTCCCACTCTTCTTCCTCCCCTCCTGTACAGCCAATCCACTCGTGGTGCCACAAACTTGGCTCTGACTGCAGTCTTCTGAGGGACCAACGCCCTCACCAGTATCCAAAACGGAAACCCAATTTTTTGAGTGGGATCCCAGAGGACTCCTGCACTACCTGTCTGGTTCTCTCGGATTGTCTGGCGGTCACCAATTCCCTTTCTGCCTGCATGCTCCTAGCCTGCGGTGTGACCACCTCTCTGCGCACTCTATCCACATAGCTCTCAGCCTCTCGGGTGTACCACAGTGACTCCAGCTGCCGCTTGAGCTCTGGAACCCGGAGTTCAAGTTTCTATAGCTGGCAGCACTTCCTGCACATGTAGACATCTAGGACACCAGCAGTGTCCATGACTACCCACATGTTACAGGGCACACATTCCATGCATCTATGCTATTCCCTCAATCGTTCATTTTGGTACTAAGTTCAAGATTTTGCAACTTTCTGGGTAAAGAAGTTTATCCTGAATTAAGTTATTGGATTTTATGGCCACTATCTTATAGTTATGGCTCCACAGTTTGGAATCCCCCACAAATGGAAACATCTCTTCCAAATCCACCCTACCAGACCCATTCATAATCTTAAAGCCCGATCAGATCACCTCAGATTGTTCAGTCTTTCCTGATAACCGTGCCTCCTTGGTTCTGGTAAGTTTTTAATTCCGATCATTTTGCAATACTTGATGTTCCACCATTACAGCTTCCAATTGTTTTGTTAAATTATTCCATGGCTCTAGCTTGTTACCCTACCTGGAGGACATTTTCATGTGTTGAACATTTGTGTGAATAATAACTTCATAACCCTTACAACTACAACTGATTTTTTGCCAGTTTCAACCTATAATTTCTTGTCATGGTGTGGTTCAAGTGATATTTCAGATGTAACTGTTCCACATCATTATATACCCTTGTGAAGTACCTGTCAGTTGTTTTCTTTCAAGCTTAAGGGCTCAAGACTCTCATAACTCAATCCACTGCTCAGTGGCTAACTAAATTGTAGCTCGAGCTCATTAAAACAACGATGGCAATGCATGTGCCAACAAAGCCTTGAGGTGGGCATCAAAGGCTAGAGATGAGCAGCCCATTATGACCACCAGCTTGCTTTCCTTTCTGTGAGCACCAGCCTCCTGTGCAGTCCATGCCCAACCAGGCAGTCACAGCATGGATATCAGGGTTGTAGTACTATATTCTTTGGTAATATGCATTTGAGTAGAAAATGTGCTGTGAACACCAGTTAGTCATCAAACTTCAATTCATGTATCAATTTGTGTTGATCAAAATGAAGAATTTCAGTATGGCATATTATGAATGGGAAGTAAACATGGATTCTGGCTTCCTTCAGATGAAACCGACTGGTTTGAGAGGCTGCTTTTTCGATTGAGACAGATATGAGAGCGGCAAGCTGTTGAACCCTTAATTAGAGTTTGAAAGAAAAGAACAAAAATTACATGAAGATCTTGCCCACAATGTTTGCTACTATTACAATTACAAAACTGGTAGCAACTTCTGGCATCCACACATGCGCAGTCCAGATGTTGCTGTCAGTGATTGCCAGTTCTTCAGCAGGATACGGAATTGAAGCCCCAGCAGCTGGAGATTTTAAGAAATCACTTCAAAGGAAGTGAACTTCTAAATTTAATGTCTCTATTCTCTCTGTAGCTGGAATCTTCCGTTCTGCAGTCTGGGAGTGATTTCTGCTGGGAGGGGTGGGGCAGCATGGTGGACCACACATGATCTTGCATTGTTCAGCTCATTACGTAGGCAACCATAAGGACCTGGTCAGTTCTCAACAGGCAAGAACTCACCTCATGAGGTTGTTGGTTCAGGCGCCATATTTAAAGGACACCTGGACAGCCTGCACTATCCCTTCCATCTTTGCCTGACCACTGCTCCACCCTTCCCCACTAACTCATCCTTCCTTCCTTGATCATTCTCCACACAACTTACACTGCTACCACTGGGTCTCAAGCATAGGCTGGCACTTACAGACACTCCCCAAAGAGGACAATGCAGTGGCAACTCATCGTTAATCATGGAAGAAATCAACATTGTCAAATGCAAGCCACTCATGCAGTTGGGAATGTGACCGATCTAATTTCTCACTGGCAGGGAGCTTAAGTTTGGAGGGGGATATTAATTCTGGTGAGGTGGCCTTTTAATGAGCATGTATGACATGTTAATGAATGCAAACGGTGTTCCCAACATTGCTCAGTGGGAAACTCGACCCAACTTTTACCTGCCTTAAAAGTCATGATAACAAAATTCCAAACTATTTTCCCGCCGGCGGGAAACTTGACTTTTTCATTTATGCCAAATAAAGTGCCCTTGACTGCCACGATTCCTGCCAGTGGAAGATTTTGCCTACTAGTTTTACATCATCCATTAGGATTTTCAAAGGTGTGCAAAAACAGACTACACTATTCTGCTGCATTGAAATCAGAGGAAATTTGGACACCAAGTTCAGCAAAAAGGACAAATATCCAGATATTGCCCAAATGTTTTTTTTCAAATTAACATCAGTAAAACTTTACCTAGACTCTTATCACACTGTAATATATTGTCCAGTAGAGCTCTCAATCATTTTATGAAAATTATGTATTACTCCATTCCCGAGGCAGTACAGAAAAAATTTCCTTGTAAGCTCATAACTAAAGTAGTTGCAATGTGCAGAGCCAACCCATGTAGAGCAGGAAGATTCCAAATTCAAGTGCTGACTGGATGGCCTTAGCTTGGCTGGAATCATGTGTGCTGTAATTGGCTTCACATCACTTCTGACTTATTGAAATTAAAATTCATGTTGAATTTGAATAAGACACTAGTTAGGCCTCAACTGGAGTACTGTGTCCAGTTCTGGGTGTCATACTTGAGGAAGGATGTGAAGGCATTGGAAAGAGAACACAGGAGATTCACAAGAATAATTCCAGGGATAAACAACTGTATCTATGAGGATAGATCGGAGAGTTTGGGACTGTTTTCTTTGGAGAAAAGAAGGCTGAGAGGAGACTGATAGAGCTATTCAAGATCCTGAGGGGTATGGACAGGGTGAATAGTGAGAAACTGTTCCCATTCAAGAGATCATCAAGAACTAGCTGGCACAGATTCAAAATAATTGGCCAAAGGAGTAGAAGTGATGTGAGGAAATGTTTTTTCACCCAGAGGGTGGTTGGAGCCTGGAACAAACTTCCTGAAAGGGTGATGGAGGCAGGTTCAATCAAGGAATTCAAAAGGGAATTGGATTGCTACCTGAAAAGAAAGAATGTGCAAGGTTACAGGGATAAGGCAGGGGAGTGGGACTAGATGGAATGCTCTTTCAGAGAGCTAATGCAGAATCGATAGGCTGAATGGTCTCCTTCTGCAATGTAAAGGTTCTGTGATTCTGTGAAAGAAGGAACTTTGCATTTTGTCAGTGTTCAGTGACTTGCTGGAAAGTGCATGGTATAGGATAGGAGTGGGTTTAGTTGCAAGATTCTTGATGACTGAATACTATGGCACCCATTCACTACCTATACACAAAATCAGGGAGGACACTATCAACTTCCTGACTGCTCCACAAGCAGCTCTCCCTCGCAGCATCTCGTACCCCCATGCAGACTTACAGCCACTTATGCCAGTGTTCAAGCCTCATGCGTATAGGCCTATCAGCAGCAAGCATAGGAGAGAAACAGCCTGTGATTAGAGGAGCAGCTCCATGCAGAACCTGGGACTTGCACATCCCTGAATTTTGAATACTGGCCTGCAGGCCGAATAGAAACCCTTGGTGGGCTGGACTCTGTTCTGTGGGCCATATGTTGGATGACCCTGGGTTAGAACAAGTTCAGGAAACTATAGACCAATTACCTTAACATTGGTGGCAGAAAGGATAATGGAATCCTTACTCAAAGAAAAGCTTTTAGAATCTAAGAAGATAATGAAGAATAGTCAGTGCAACATTCAGATGGGAAGGTTGTGCTTGACCAGTTTTATTTAATTATTTGAAGATCTGACAGCAAGTGTAGATAAAGATCATGTAGCAGACACAAAAGACCTTCAATCAGGTACCACATGGTAGACTCATGGCTAAGGTCAGAACATGTGAATTCAAGAGACAAATAACAGAATAGATAATCAGATGGCTGAAACATGGAAAACAGAGAGTAGGGGTTAAATAAAAGCAGAAACTGCCAGAAATACTCAGCAGGTCTGGCAGCATCTGTGTAGAGAGAAACAGAGTGAACGTTTCAGGTCGATGCCCTTTCACCAGAATAGGAAACAGTTATAGGTGTAACAGGTTTTAAGCAAGTGCAGAGATGGATAAAGGGGAAAGGTGGAGGAAAGAACAGAAGGGAAGGTCTGTGATATGGAGGAAAGTAGGAGAGAGTAAATAACAAAAAAGAGGTAATGGAAAAAAGAGAAAATGCAACACCTGCCCTTTTACCTCATCCATTATCATCATCCAGAGCCCAATGCATTCCATTCAAATGAAATAGCGATTTACTTGTACTTATTTCAATCTAGAAAAATCTTTTTGCTGCTCAGAGTGTCATCACTTCTATGTCAGAGAGCCAGCCACAGACTTGGTGACTGCTTTGTGGAGCACCTCCATTCAGTTCACAAGCATGACCCTAGCTTCCTGTCACCTGTCATTTTAATTCTCTGCCCCACTCTGACTTCTGAGTGCTTCCAGCATTTTCTGTTTTCATTTCAGATCTGCAGTATTTTGCATTTAAAGTAGGGGTTAAAATAGTTTCTCAGATTGGCAAAAGTGGTGATCCACAAGGATTGGTGTTGGGGCTGCAATAGATCATAATTTACATAAACAATCTCGACTCAGGAATCAGGAGTATAATCTCAAAATAAAAAAAAGATATAAAAGGCTCTGAAGGAGGTGCAGATATTTAAAATTAAAATACTTTAAATAATTTAAATCTAAATACTTAAAGGTGACAATACCAAAACTGAGATGTTATGCCGATCAGGAAAGATTGAACAGACATGGGGCTCTTTTCTCTAGAGGCAGGATTTTACATCCAGTGTGCGGGCGTGGACCTGACATGCCAGAATGTAAAATGATGTGCAATGAAATTGGGCGTGTGTCCCGACGTCACCGCGCACCATTGTGATATTTTGGTATGTGGGCATGCTATGAGGATGGAGGCGTGTCCACCATTAACTAACGGGCCAGTTAAGGCCCTTGAGGTGTCAATTGTCTTTGATTTTATGCAGCCTGCGCGATTTTCAGGGCTTTGCACGGGCACAATAGGCAGGCAGGTAGGCCACATTTTCAAAAATTCATCCATGGGTGGGATAAGAGGGGTGAGTGGGCTCGCTAATGCGAGTTGTTAGTGCTTTAGATTATAACCTACTGCTGCTTGCTTGTGTGAACAGGACAACTTCATTTCACTTCACAGCTGCTTTGACAGAAAGAATAGGCTTCAGTTCAGGACTCCAGAGGAGTCATTGCACTTGGGGCTTTCCAGGTATCAGACAACCTTCCCTTACCCTGGCATGGGGATTTTGCTGACGCTGGGGGCACCTCCTCTGAGGAGGAAGAGAGAGCCAGAAGGGGGAGGAGGCCAGGTGAGCCTCTCAAAATGATTGGGCCCGAGATCTGCTCTGACTGTGTGGGTGGACACCCCATGCCGTGGCGCTGAAGGTCACAGTGGCCCTAAACTTCTATGGCTCCGACTCTTTCCAGGGGTCGGTGGGTGATCTTTGTGGAGCCTCCCAAGCAGCTGTCCATAGTTGTGTCAAGCTGTGACAGACAGTCTGTTCAGGTGTGCATTGACTTTCATTCACTACCGCATGGACGAGGCCAGCCAGGCAGAGTGAGCCAGAGGCTTTGCCACAATTGCTGGCTTCCCCCGCATCCAGGGTGCTATAGGCTGCAAAAATGTGGCCATTATGGCACCAGCAGGTGAGGCCAGTGCCTTTGTCAACAGGAAGGGCTTCCATTCCATGAACATGCAGATAGTGTGCGATCACAGGATGCTGATTCTACAAGTCTGTGCAAGGTACCCAGGCAGCTCCCATGATGCTTACATCCTGAGACACTCCCAGGTGCCGAGGCTCTTCAGTGCTACAGCCTAGCTGGATGGCTGGCTGCTGGGTGACAAGGGCTATCCCCTCAGAAGGTGGCTCATGATGCCTCTCCACCATCCAAGAACAGAGGCTGAGCAGCGGTACAATAGGAGCCATGCTTCCACAAGGGCTGTGGTAAAGAGAACCATCGGTCTTCTCAAGATGCACTTCCGATGTCTGGACCATTCAGGGGGCGTCTGCAATACCCCCAGATCTTGTATCACTGATAGTGGTTGCATGCTCCGCTCTCCACAATCTGGTGCTGGAAAGGGGGGATGCAGTAGAGGAAGAAGATGTTGATGCAGCTGCTCTGGCAGCAGACGATGAGTCCAGCAGTGAGTCCGAGGATGAGCACTCTCAGGAGAACGCTGAGGGGATAGGCACTGACCTGGGCAAACCCGGGAGGCTTTGATCCAACGCTACTTCAGCTAGCCTACCAAAGATGAACCACCACCACTTGCCAGGGCTGCAGGCTCCATACATGATACCTGACAGGAACATTTGTTTGGTGAACTACATGCACTATGCGCATTTCAATAAAGTTCAATGACAAACAACTGGCTCATAACATCATGGGTTACCCTGCACCTGCAGAACTAATGAAGCACCTAGAGGCTTGTTGAACACAAACACATTTAAAGGTGTGGTAAAAACAAAAAAACTGCGGATGCTGGAAATCCAAAACAAAAACAGAATTACCTGGAAAAACTCAGCAGGTCTGGCAGCATCGGCGGAGGAGAAAAGAGTTGACTCGAAACGTCAACTCTTTTCTTCTCCACCGATGCTGCCAGACCTGCTGAGTTTTTCCAGGTAATTTTGTTTTTGTTTTAAAGGTGTGGTGCCTGGCATACATAATACAAACAAAATGGAAAGGTGTTCTCCATCACATCTACTAATAACTAGCTTAAATGTGGGGGGAAAAATATCACTGGTGATAAGCCCGTATTGTGCTTAAGGTGCTTTAAGTTTGCATTTGTGGGTGCTACGTCTGGGTGCTCCCCCCTCGCTGGCACCAGCATTGGAGACAGCCTGCCCACTCTGCAGTCCTGTTGGCCTTGATGACCTAGGCAGACGTCCTCTGGTCTGTGGAGCCTGTGCTGGCCCCACCTGGGAGGGAGCGGCCAGTAGCACAGCTGGCATCTCCCCAGTCGCTGCAGCCTCATCATCTGCTGCCAGATCAGTTGCATCAACATCTTTTTCTTCCACTGGGTCCCCCTTTTCCAGCGCCAGATTGTGGAGAGCGCAGCATGCAAACACTATCAGTGACACATGATCTGAGGCGTATTGCAGTGTGCTCCCTGAACGGTCCAGACATCGGAAGCACATCTTGTGGAGGCGTGGCTCCTATTGTACCGCTGCACAGCCTCTGTTCTTGGATGGCTGAGAGGCGTCATAAGCCACCTTTTGAGGGGACAGCCACTGGCAGAGGGGCAGAGGAGCTACTGCCCTCATCCAGAGTGCCCTGAGAGGAGTCCGCAGATGACAAGCAGCTTGTACACCAATGTGAGGTCGCTTTAGACCTCCCTGCTCACCACTGATGGATGGGCACTGAGCTGAGATACTGGGTGCCCAATCCATCTCCCACACTGACACTGACCACCTGAGGTCATTGCCGGTGTGAGGGCTTGCAGGTCCGAGCGCATCCCCAGGAAGCCCTGATTGATCTCCTGGAGGAGCCTCTCCATGAGAGTCGCCACTCTCACCATGGGGGAGGCAGTGTGCTCGGCCATGAGGGTCACTGCATTGCCATGCTCTGCATGGACTCCTCCGCAACAGTGATCATGGCATGCATTGCCTCATGTATCTCTGTCAGATCCTCCCGCATACCCTGCTGGACTTCCAGCATCTGCTGCCTCAGGGACAACTCCAGAGGCACATCATCAGCCACCAACTGAGCATTGTCCTGGTCCTCAGCAGTCCTCCGACTGCTGGTGCCCTGGGCACTTTCTGCCTCCGCCCGCACCTCAAGCGAGTGTGAAGTGCCCTCACCACTGTGCACTGAGATACTAGCTGCCGATCTAATGCCCACTGAGGTGCTGGTATCTGCTCTGGTGCCTGCCTGGCTGAGAGGGTGTGACGTTGGTGCGTTTCTATGGTCGTTGTGCTCTGCGGTGAGTGGCAGGCCTTCAGGCTCCTGACCCTGACGGGCTTCTGGTGAGCTTGAAAGGAAGAACAAAGACATGTCATTAGTTGAAGTCATTACACTGTTACTGTGCATGCCTGCATGGACCAGGGTGTCCTTGTCTTTCCATTATCAATGGGGATTCCATGCTTGAGGCTCACATCAATATAGAGATAACAGTGGAATGGTTGCAATGACACACATTCTGACCTCAGTGCACTGCACTCTTACCTCCCTGTGGCACCTCAACCTCACTGCGGCCGGTTGACCTAGGTGCATGGCACCTCTCCAGCTCCAGGGCCTCCTGCTCATATCTGGACAAGATCAGAAGGTGGGGCGGTCCTCCATCAGTCCGCAGCCTCATAGCATTTTTGTGAGAAGCCTTCTCCTGAAAGGAGAGAGGAGCATTGATTAGTCCACCCTATACCTGCATTGGCATTGCAGCCTGCCCAACCCCACCTGAGGAACACCTCGCAGGGCTCAGCCGATTCGTGACCCTGGAGCCGCAAGATACTCATTCCAAGCAGGCAGGGCTCAACCCCTTGCCCAAATGCTGCCTCATTGACATTTTCCACTCACTCACTCGCTAAGAACTCTGAGGTCTGCATGGGGATGGGGGGGGTGGTGCTCCTAACTGCTGTGCTAAGTGACCCATGCCAACACAGTACTCACCCTTCCCGATCACAGGAGATCATTGAAGCGCTTACGGCATTGCACCCATGTGCGCCTCACCACGTCATGGTTGCTGACCCTGGATGCCACCTCCTCCCAGGCATTTTTGGTGAGTTGGGGCGGGGCCTCCTCCTCCTGTCCCTGGGGACAAGTATATCCTGGCGTGCTGCCACCTCCTCCAGGAGGGCAGCGAGACACTTGTTGGAAAACTTCGGGGCCGACAACCCCGCCGACCCGCCCTCCCGCCTCCCGTGTTCAGCACTGATGATCTCCATGACTATGGTCCTCTGACTCACTGGCAGCCTTCGCATGTTTGCTGCGGCCGCATTTGAATTAGCCGCTGAGTTGCCGTTGGACCCGGTGGGCATTGAGCTCCTGCCCCCACCCCCGCTCGCCCCTTCTTGCTGATGCCAGAGTCACGTATTATGCTGGGCAGGTTTTAATTGGCCCGCCCATGTAAAAAGGCAGTGCAGAGCCAATCACGGGCGACGGTTGGGTTCCTGACCGCCCCCGCCCACTCCCACCAAGCCCGCCCGACCACTGTAAAATCCTGGCCTAGAAAAGAGGAGACCGAGGGGTGACTGGATAGAGAGAGATCTTCATGATTGTGAAAGGATTTGATATGGTAGACAAAGAGATGTTTCAGTTGTGAGGGAGGCCTAAACTAGTTGGCCATAAATATAAGTTAGTCACTAATAAAATCTGTAGGAAATTAGGAGAAATTTCTTTACCCATGGAGCAGCTAGAATGGGCAATCTACTATCACAAGGATTAGTTTGAAGTGACTATTATATCTTGGATATACTTAAAGAGAAGCTAGCTCGCACATGAAACAGAAGTCAGAAGATATGTTGAAGGGGTTAGGTGGAGAAGGATGGGAGGAGGTATGCGTGGAGCTTGAACACAGACCTGTTGAGCAGATGTCCTGTTTCTGTACTATATGATAACACTAGGTAATTAACAGTTCCTAACATATTCATGAAAGATTTTCTCTGAGCTGTATAACAAATCATAACCCTGTTCTTGATAAAAGCACTCACATTTTTGTTTCACAGATTGCCCAGAGGAAATCTTGCCCTGTTCTATCCTCTGAAGGGATATACAAATTGTCCTTACTCACCAGGGTGAACCAAATAACCCACCTCCATTGTAACATGCTTTGTTGGTGGTTTCCAATGCAGACTTTCTGGAAAAAGGCATCCTCTCTAAAAGGGCTTAACTAGCCAGATTACATTTCCTGCTCCCATTATTTTCCTTCTTTCTTTCATCCGCTCTGTTTCCCAAAGGTTAAAATCCTCCATCAGCACAAAATGGAATTGCAATATTTAGGAAAATACCTGAAGTTGCTGGTCTATCAGCTGAAGTTTGGAGCAGCATTTCTGCAGCGGAGTAAAAATAATTTAACCTTGCCAATTTCCTACCTGTTTGGTGGCAGCTTTCAGTCTTCCCCTTTAAGTTACTGGTTTGTCTGCCTTTTGCCTGAAAATAACTGATTGCAGCCTGTGGAACAGCCCAATAGAGGAAAGGGGGCTGAAGTTAGCATTGGACCATAGACAAAAGGACCAAGTGCCTGTTTCAAGCAGGCATCCTGGATGACTAGAGAACATCTTAACCAATGTGGTGTGTGGCACGCAGCTCGTGTGGAATGAATACGCATGCCATCGTAAACTTTGCACAAAAACCGTGCGCTGTTTGATCCAACTTCCAGGCTGATGTGTTACAATCTCTCCTTTATTAATAGTCCGGGAAATGCAAAGGATGGAAAAGTTAGAAATTTTCCCTTTTCTAGCTCATTGTCAGTGAAAATAATGCTGTTTGACAATTCATTTGTAGCTTTTTGCAGTGATAGAACCCAGCCATTCTGTACTAATGCTAATCTACACATGTTGGGCAGCAGGTATTTGTTTTCTATGTTAATCAACCGTTATTTCCTGAAAAACTATAAGACTTCACAGGCATGGAAACATTTATGTGTATTTATGACACATATTTATGATATATGAATAAAATGGCATAACCTCTATCCATGTGCTCATTCCATTATGTTACTTAGACAGAATCTTCCATTCTGAAGTTCGATGGCAGGCATGGAAGTCAGGGTAATTCCCAATTGGGGGGGAGTGGGGGCGGCGGGAGGAGGGGGTTGGGGGGGTGCAGCTGACCGTGTGCGATCTTGCACTGGTCAGCTCATTACCTATGCTTCCATGTGGAGCATGACCAATCTTGCAGCGGACAGGAAGGTGCCATCCCTGCTGTTACCTCATGGGGATTAAAGGCCTGGGCTATACTTAAAGGGCACCTGGACAGCCATTCACTCATTGCAGGCCAGAAACTCCAGATTCTGCCGAGACCAGGAAAGCAAGAAAGCAAAGTGTGGCCCCCACAGTTCAGCGAAGCCTCCCTGGAGACTCTCCTCCAGGCTGGCCAGGAAAGGCAGGAGGTGCTGTTTCCCCGAGATGGCAGCAGGAAGCCCTACCATCTGACCACGGCACCCTAGGCAGATGTTAGTGTGCGTGGGGCCCAGGCTCCACTCTACCCTACCTCCTTTTCCACCCTTAGCCTGCCTCTGGTTTCCGGTCTCCACATCACCCTACTCCGCAGCCCCACCCCCCACCTTGCACCCTTGACCTGCCTCCCATTTCTGGTCTTCGTGCAGCTTGTGCTGCCAACACCTGATGTGAGCGTTCCCCAAGAAGATGAATGCAGCCTCCACTGACCTTAAAGTCTTGGAATAAGTGACGCTTGCCAGGTACACGCCATTTATATACAGCCGTAAAAGCGAACATTCTAATTTCCTGGTAGCAGAGAACTTAAATTGGCGGGGAAGCTAGATTCTGATGAGGTGGCCTTTTAAAGAGCATGTATGACATGCTAATGCATGCAAAAAGGCTTCCCAATGTCGTTCATTGGGAAGCTCAACCTGCCTTTAAAGTCCTGAATAACATTCCTAAAGTTCATCCCAACATTGTGAAACTGATTTTTGGCCTTATGCCAAATTAAGTTTCCCCGCCTGACAAGCTTCACGCTGCTAGTGGGACTGGAAGATTCCGCCCTTTAATTCCCTATTTGAGATTCTGCAGTTCGTACCAGTTCCCATGTTTAAAAGGCCAATCTCACAATGGCACCTTCTGCTTGATGTTGCCACATTTAAGTTTGCGATTTAATATTCCATTGACATCAATCTCTGATAGATGTACAGTATGTCAGTGAGGGATGTGTTATATTAGAAGGTGTTGAGGATGTATCAAGTTGAGTTACAGCAAACTAGAGCCTAATACAGTGAGCTCTGCGATATATTTGAGTATTACAGTGACTGATGTGGGCATAGTACATATATTTTTTTGAGGGCTGGATAACTAAGTATTCGCAAGGAACAGTGCAGGATATCCTATTTTCTGTGCTTTTTGATCATTTTTCTACAAAAATTATTTGGAAGAAGTTTTACAGTGAAGTCAGTGTCTCACAGAGTTACAATGTCACAGAGTGTCTCAGAGAATTACATTGGGGCTAACATTTTAGAGAATTACAAAGGGATTAGCAAATCAGAGTGTGTTCCAGATAGATATTTGCGAATTGAGACTGTAAGGTCAGTGGGTATGCAGATTTGCGAATAGTGACTGTAAGGTCAGTGGGTGTGCAGGTTTGCGAAGAGTGGCAAGAAGGTGACCTGATGCTCCATGTGTATGAACTGCGGCTTTGAGGCAGTCACTGTGCAGCTTTGTCTGTTTTGATAATCTGTTTAACTCTTGGTAGACTTTGCATTGAAAGTGGTACTGTAATTGTATCAATTTCTTTTGTTGTCTATACACCAAATTTATACTATTGAGCAGAAAGAGCAGAAATGGATAACTACACTTAGTCGAGAATTATGAATTGCGCAACTGATGCATTCCCATCAGTGCCTTCCCTTATGATGAGGATAAGCCCATGGAGTCCAACAATGCCAGAGCTCATTGTCTTTGGAGGCAACACCATAAATGTGATATAAGCCAAGGGAAGTTGTCCAAAATCAGAGTTTCATTATCTGACAAAGAGTGCAAGCTCTGTCTACTAGCGAGGCCACATTTTAATTCAATTTTGAAAGGTAGAAGAGTTTTCTTCTGGCTAAGTCAGTCCTGGTGTGTTTATGTTTTTGAAACCAATAAAAACCTTTTCAAAGGATACTTACTTTTGTAGCCTGTTAAGATGATGCCGTCACAATCCCAAGGTCTCGCCCCTCAAGCTCCGAGTCTACCTGTCACTCAGACGTGATCATTACATTTCTAATATGAGCTGTCAGTTCTTAATTGGACCAATGGGTGAAAATGCCTGCCAGTAATGAAGCTCCACTTGGGGAATAGGAAGGGGCCTATCCTTGAAGTCAATTATCTTAAGCAGACAAAGTAAACCATTGCACCACACCTTAGAGAAACACAGCCATAGTTAAGTTGAGAAGATTAGACTAGTTCCCCTTCTCGTATTTATACATAAGATGCATACTATATATTCTCTGGATTTTTCCATTCAGTAATGCTACCTCAGTTTGTTCTTGTTCCTACTTCTTTCAGCATGCATCTTGGTAATTTTATCGATAAATTTGATTTATTGTGCACAGATATACCGATGAGTATTTCTGATGAATGTATTATTTTCATACCTGTCATTGTTATACAACCCATGATTAATGGCTTAGTTACAGAGAGTGAATAGCCATTTTTCATAATCCTGCTCAAAGATCACTAACACATGATTACAATACCCTGGGCTTCCTTCTGTGCTGAGCGCACACCCTTGATAAAGTCAATGCTTCCTTCCCTCATTGACTACACGTGCTTTTCATAATCTGAGCTTCCTCTCTCTTTTGATGTCAGAAGGATAAATTGTCAACTCGAGACCTGGGGATTACTCTCTGCACGTGAGAATGGCCTTGTACCTTTTTTGCCAATATTAACCAATGTGTTGGATTTAGAAAAACTGTTCCAGAACGGGTCAAGGATGCTTGGGTTTGAATTGTTTTATCCCTCTCTCCTGGCGTCAGTACTGCTTTTGTCTGGCCTTTTCTAATGAAGAGGTGTCTGAAAGCCATAGGCCACATTCTTCAGGCAAATGTTTCGACACCCGATCCATCGTACTATGATGACCAAGAGTGTGTTTGGAATGTAAACAGGGCAATGCAATAAAAATAGCGATTCACTTAGACAAAACATAGGAATCAAAACGAGAAAAATAGAAGGCAAGAGGTGGGTGAAAATGGCCAGATAGAATCCTGCATTTGGATATGAATTATTCAGGGAGCTTAATAGGCTAAATGCCATGTCTTTAGGCCTACTGTCCACAAAAGAGAAGCAATTGATCTGATCATTTGCTTATTGCAAGTTACTGACTAGAAAGATATCCCTGTGGACCAACTTCACAGATTTCACATGCACAACTCAGAAGGCAAATAATTAAATCCTTTGTCCTATTGTGAGCTTACCAACTAGGCCCAAAATGTATGCTCAATATTAACACTGATAAATTGATGTAAACCAAAATGAATTGAAAAGGTGGAATCCATACAGCATTTCCTTCAAACAGAGTACATTAAGAAAAGTATTCTACTAACTGGTCTGTTTGGTTTGAAAAAAAGCTGAAAGGCAAGCTCTAAAATAAAAATTTTTGGTCAGATACAACCACAGCCCTGATGCCCTTTTTGCTGTGATATCTACACAAACAAACATGCAAATATGATGATCAGGCAAAGAACAACTGGTTAAGGAAGGCTGCCCTTTTGCCTGGAGCAGTATGATGAGATACTTAATACCCCTCTCCCATCATTCACTCACAGCCAGGTAATTTCCTGAGGAAGACACAAAAAGAGAAAAATAAAAAACAAAACAGGGCCAATAAGGGAATTAAAGAATCTGGAAAATTTCTTTCTGTATCACGTGTTCTCAGCCCCAGCCAAGAACCAGTCCAAGTCCCTTTCAAAGAGGTGGGGAGAGTCAGCACACACCTGAATATTTTGAGGCAATATCCTTTTTTACAATTTTAACTTCAGCTGGTGGGAAGAAAAACTTCAGTAACTTTTTGAGATGTATCTTTATAGTGACCCTTGCTGAGGGTTTAGTGCCTGTGGTTTACAGGCCACATGTGGCACAACTAGAACTATTTTACAATCTACATATCTGACCCCCAGCTTCTGTGTGTGTGTTGACAGCTACTCATTTCTTTCTGGCTGCAGGTTCTATATATTTCAAGCTGTGTCCTTTTGTGGGTACATATATCTTTATTTTGATTTCTCCTTTTTATTTCTCTTATCATCATTTATTGACTTCCATTTTAGTTTGATTTTACGGATATCCTCAAGCCGCCATCACAGGTTATGTCATTTTCTAACATATCACAACTTCAACAGTATCATCCTGATCAAACATCCCACTTCCCCTCAAAATGAAGCATCATAAAAATATGGATCATCAAAATCAAACCACATACGACAGAGATGAAGGGAGGTTATAAATGGACTCGTAATAACGCATCAGGAGATCACTAGCAAGGTGCCTCAAAGTTGTTGTTTTCAATATACAAACAGCATTTTGGAATGAAGGGAGGAAGGGAGGAAAACAAAAGACATAGCCCACCTCACAACCTCAGAATGTCCCACTGTGCTTAAAGCTAAAAAAGCATATAGCAAGTATAGTCACTGGTGTAACGTAGGAAACATCACCACAATTTGCAGGCAGCAAGGCCCCATAAACTGCAATGTTCCCATAGCCAGATAATTTACATTTTTGTGATGTTTGTTGAGCTACAAATATTTACCAACTCTTCTTCTACATCCACTCGAGAGGACAGACGAGGTCTTGGTTTAAGGCGTCAGGCAGTGCAGCCCACTCTGTGTATTCTACTGGACTGTCAGCCAAGATTTTGTACTTAAGTCTCTGGGGTAGGACTTGATCCCTCCCCAAAAAAGAGAGCAAATAGGTTAAATGCCTGACACCTATCCTCTGTATACATCAACTGATTCAACCCCATATACTATGCTATATGCACCAAGTCTTGTTTGCTTATTATCCCATCATCTCTGACCTACATAATGTGAGTTTCTGTAAGATTAAATTTCTCTGTATCATACAGAATTACAGCTTTAGGTTCTCAGATGCCTCATGATTCTTGCTAACTCAAGAATGCTCTGTAACCTTGGGTAATGATTAGATACCCCATACATTTGGGTAATTGTTAGTAACCTTGTAACTCTAGGTAGTGTCAGCTGCTGTACCTTATGACCTAGGTTTATTCTGATGTGTTCTGCACACCCCCGTAAGTATTACATAAACCACCTGCAGGCTGGAGTTTACCTGAATGTTACATCAAAAGAGTCAGTACCCTTACAAAAATTGCTTTTACCTGATTTCCATAAATTGAAGAAGTGTATCTTTACCTGTATATTAAAAAGTTGTTGATCGCGTGCATTTTCTGTCGGTAACTCCTCTGGTATCATTCATCAGTGTCATACTTGGCCATCATACTTTGGTGCACACATATAAATTGACTGATTTAAATTTCATATTATTAAAATAGTGGCAAATAAAAATTCTATCTCTATGGTCAGTGGGAGGGAAAAATAGCAACAATAAAAGATTCAGAAACTGAAGCCAATCAAATAAAAGCAAATCAAGCCAGTTGGCCACAAAGCCCAATTAATTATGAGGAACACTGAAAATCTGCCAGTTAAATGAGGCAAAAACAGAACCATTGAAATTGTTGCTTCCACAAATAGGGTTGCCAAGTGTGATTAAATGTGTTCTTGGAAGTTTCATCACATGACTTGCGCCCAAGCTCCACCTACTAGTTGGCCAACACATCCATCCTTCTGACATACTACCTTCCCATGCCAATTGGAAAGCAAAAAGACCCAATACCCAATTGGATGACACTTGACTGTCAGCCAAACAGCCTTCTTTTGACCCCAGTTTTCAAATTTTTATATCTGGTAAAGAGAAACGTTCAAAGAAAATTACAAAAAAAAAGTATTTTTTAATGTCCCTACGTTTGTCTCCAGGGTTGCACACAACAGTGTCCTGGAGATTGGTCTTCAATTCCTGGAAACTCCAGGTCAATCCTGGAGGGCTGGCAACTCTATCCACAAACCTTTTATCCACCATTTTTCTTTCTCACAAAATCTCACAGTTGGGTTTAGAATAAGGTTTCCAATACAATAAAAACATACAAATTAAAAATTTCACAAGAATATGATTAAACTTATCAATAAAAGCTGTATTACATGTTTATTACCTTCAGAAATGTTATTGCTCAAAGACTTCAATCCTCTCCAATCAACCAGGATGTCACAATCTGAGCATGTGCAGTATGAATAATATCCCAGCATGCATCATTATAATTCCCTGTCGGGAGCAAGTCTTTCCTCAGACGATAGCAGTGTTTGTTTTTGATTTCTAAATAAGATGGACTGTGAATCTTTGAACAATATTTAAGGTCAGGTGTCACAGGAAAACCACCAGAACTGATATTTCTATTAGAGAGAAATTGCTGCTCACTGACAGGCAGAGACAGAGAGTGATGATGAGAGTATTTGTGCTCTACTGTGTTTCTACTAACAATTCAAAAGCAATCACTCTCCACATAAAGCATTATTTTTCTCAGTGCAAAACTAGAATGTGACCATTTTTACAGGCGAGCTTCTTGCAGTGTATTATCTCGGGCTTCAAAAGGGGTAAGAGATAAAAACAAACAGCTACATGAATATGTTTTTGTCAAAGCCGCTGATTTATGGTCCTCATGGTAAATTGGACAGAATCCTGGAATCAATATCCTAATTCCTGTTATTAATGTCAAAATACCATGTAATAAAAATGCAATGAAACCTTTTTGCTCACCAGATGATCTAACTGTATGTTTCAATTGGGTCACTGAACTGAAATGTTGGGCTGAATTTTTAGCCCCCGCCAGAGGCAGGAACATAGAATTTCACACGGCCTTTATGCTGGTTCACCAATGGTTTGGGCCATATAGAAGGCAGAGTAGGGGTCCAGCAGGGCTTTTAATGCAGCACAAAAACAACTTATGCAGTTAGAGCATGGGTCTCTGATGAGGAACAAAAAGAAGAGAACAGCAGCAGTAGCACCACCAACTGCCTTCCCCTTAGCCACATCTTGCTCCACAGGACAGAAGGGTTGGACACAGAAATCCAATTCCAAGGTGGGTTAACCCCAGTACAAGGTCCACAAGCAGAGGTTCAACTTCGTTAATATGTCTGAGCGACAGTGCTTCATGAGATTCAGGCTTTCATGGCTGGACATTGCTGATGTCTACAGCCTCCTGAAGCAAGACATCCATCTCTGTGGGCCAGGTGGTCATGCATTGACAGTGGCTGTAAAGGTGGCTACCACTGGACGGCCAGCCGCAGTTCTCTGTCTCTCCCTGGAGTTCTGCACTTTCTTCTGCAGAGAGCATTGTGAGTGTTAGAAATGAGTTATATGGAGAGGAGGGAACCACAAAGATGATGGTGAGTGACTGTGAGGGATGAGTGTATGAGGGCACAAAGGTGAGTGTTGGCTGTTCAGATCAGGATGTGAGGAGATACCTGAAGAGAGAAGAGCTGCAAGCATGTTAGTCAGAGGAGTGTGAGGGTTGGCACCTTAAAATGTTATACCACTCACCCTTTTGAGGTCATTGAACCTCTTGGAGAACTGTCCAGGTTTGAGGGATCATACTCCGCTGCTCAATTCTTTGTTAACTTCCATCTACACCTGTGTGGTTTGAGAGGCTGGCTTCTTCCTCCCAATCTTGAGCAACAGTGGACTGGATATACATTGAGGGTGGCCTCCCCACACGCCAAAGCAAATTTTGTGGGCAAGCCTGCTTCCCCTTGGCCAGTTCATCCTGTTTTAATTCTTTGGGTGAGGATCCTTTAATTGGTATGAGGCAGGATTTCTGTCCATCTCCAGGAGAAGTCCTGCCTCATTGGGCTTCCAACCAATCAGAGGCCACCAGTGCTGCATCACATCAGGATCGGTGGCCACTGCTGGAATTGCAGGAGGCCTGGGTGGAAGAGGAAACATGGATGCCCCCAAACCGAGGTAAATCCAGGATCTTGCCAGGGTTGGGTTGACAGGCCCCCACAAGGAGGGTGGGGAGGCATGTTGGACAAGGCAGGACATAGGTAGGCAAAACTGTGGGGGGAGCCTCCGATTGGCAAAGGGGGCTGGAAAAGAAGGCACCACCTCTTTCACTCACTTGCAGCCAGGAGGATTAAACCTGCGGACTACACGTTGGGTGTAGGCCTCTACCACCGCCTATTAAATTGGATCTGCCCTGGAATGAGGTCTTTAGTTGGGCATTAATGTCCACATAAGTGCCTCATTTGGGCCATGGGCTGGCAGCCCACACAAAACCTCCCCACCACCCATAAAATTGTGGTGGGGGCAGGTGGGCCCATAAAATTCAACCCAGAATTTCACTTCAGACACTTACATCCCACAGCAGGACCTCCAGTGAAGTTCTCCACATTTCCTATCCATTCCTGTGATTTTTGGAGCCTGAAGACACAATGTAGAATTTGATCAATATGACACTTGCAGGGATCCCTTTAAACAGAAGGCCTTTCTTATGACAGATATCTGCCCTCTGTGATTGGTTGGGAAACCTGGAAGGGAAATGCTGAATGTCTTGGCTCAATTAAAGAGTGAGCAGGTCTGTTACATTAAAATTCTGCTGCTGTCTGTGCCTGCTCTTTGATAGAGCATTACAATACTAATCCCACTGCCCTGCTAACTCTCTAGTCCTTTATCTTTCTCTGCTTCAGCTATTTATATAATGAAGCAGTCTATGTCCATATGCAGCAAAACCTGGGGGCATCTTTCAGGCTTGAGCTGATAAGTGGCAGGTAACATTCATGCCAGACAAATGCCATTCAGTGACCATCTCCAACAAGCGAGAATCTAACCATCTCCTCTTACCATTCAATGGCATTACCATCACTGAATCCCCCACTATCAACATCCTTGGAGTTACCATTGACCACACACCAAATTGGACCAGCCATATAAATACTGTGGTTACAAGAGCAGGTCAGAGGCTGGGAATTCTGTGGCGAGTAACTCACCTCCTGACTCCCCAAAGTCTGTCCACCATCTACAAGGCACAAGTCAGAAGTATGGAATAATCTCCACTTACCTGGATGAGTGCAGTTCCAACAACACTCAATAAGCTCAACAGCATCCAGGACAAAGCAGCCAGCTTGAATGGCATGCCCCATCCACCACCTTCAACATTCACGCCATCCATCACCGATGCACAATGGCAGTAGTGCAGTGTACGATCTACAAGATGCAATGCAGCAACAAGGATCCTTTGGCAGCACCTTCCAAACCCACGGACTACCAACTAGAAGGACAAGGGCAGCAGATGTGTGGGGTACGGCCACCTACAAGTTCCTCTCCAAACCACTCACCATCCTGAATTGGAAATATATCGCCGTTCCATTACTGTCGCTGGGTCAGAATCCTGGAACTCCCTCCATAACAGCACTGTGGGTGTACCTATGCAATGTGGCTGTAACTGTTTAAGATAGCAGCTCACCATCACCTTCTCAAGAACAATTTGGCAGGGGTAATAATTGCTGGCCTGGACAGCGACGACCACATCCCGTGGAATGAAAAAGAATAAAAAAACCCAAATGTTCCTTGGAATTTGTAAAAACCTCCTCCTTAACCATGCCCTGTGATAAATCGATCCATAACCCACTGTGAAGAAACTTCTTACCTCTCTTTTTAAAAAATTTGAGATTGATGGCCCTCTCATCATTCACTATCAACCAGATAAATCATCTTTCCTTATTATCCGTATCAAAAACACTTCATAAACCTCTCCTTCGCCTTCTCTGTTCCCATCGAAATAGCCCCAGAATCTCACGTCTCTTCTCGTGTAGTTCATACACTTCGGTGCAAGTGGAAATGTAAATCTCCTTGTGCTGCCAATTAATTTGAGTTTTTGAGCTTTTCAAATGATTTTGATAAAAATGCCCATTTTTGTTTCTGTTGATTTAAAAGGAAGCTATATTTAGGTAAAATTTCACATTCATTATCCAAAGTATAGAATGACTAAAACCAGTTCTAACTCTTGGGTAGCTATACTTTTGATCTCCTGATTCCCCACTGGAACTCCTGACCAGACCCCTCACACCCCTACTAGCCCCCTGACCACCTGACTACTTTGACTACTTCCTACTGCCCAACTACCTTCCTGACCCCGACCAATAAGTCTCAACCTTCCCCCTCACCCACTCACCTGCCATCCTACCTCTCACCTGCCTGCCACTCTACCCCCATCACCCATCTACACCCTGCCCACCTCACCCACCCACCTGCCACCTTACTCCCTCACTCACTTGCCTTACACACCTAAACTTCTCTCCATAGCTTCTCAAAGTGGCTTTGGGACCTGTAAACTTACCGGAATATGGCAGCTAGTGTCATGAAAAGGGAGGCCTGGCTGAGTTTCCCCCAACAATCCTGCACTATGAGGAAAGACTCCCAGAAAAGGTATGCTCTGGATTTCTGAAGAGGCCCGATTCTGAAGTCTAGGTGAGAAATACAGAGCTCCGGTGCAAGGTAGAAAATAGGTGTGGTGTAGCAAACCAACGGTGGTTACCTCTCCTTGGAAGATTTGGCCCTATTTAATAAAGAGCAGGAAAGCTCTTCTAGTGTCATGGTGTCATTTATCCCCCAAGCATTATCACTAGAACAAAATATCTGGTTACTCGTCTCCTTGCTGCTTGCCGGGCTTTGCTGTATGATAATTGGCTGCTGTGTTTCTTGACATTATCATGATCTTTTCATAGTATTTCATTGGTTGTGGAGCATTTTGGGAATGGCCCAAGGTCATGAAAGGTGCCAAATAAATATAAGCTCTTTTCCTAAATGTTTCATTTTAATTCAGAAAGAACTTAAATCAGATACTTAGCCAGAGAGCGAGGAAAAAGTGCCTTCCCACACCATTTGCTTTTTTATCTTGCCGGAAATTTTATAGACCGATATTTTGAATTTGGAAACAGTGATAGTGGAATATTTTACTTAATAGAATATTTCAGTTTACTTTCCTCAATTCAGTTAATTAATCTATTCAGTTAATTAATAAAAAATCTGGAATTGAAAACTAGTTTTAGTAATGGTGTCATGAAACTACCATCGATGAGTGTCATTTAGGAAAGGAAATCTGCCGTCCTTACCCGGTCTGGCCTACATGTGACTCCAGACTCACAGCAATGTGGTTGATTCTTAACTGCCCTCTGAAATGGCTTAGCGATCCACTCCTTTCAAGGGCAATGAGGGAAGGGCAATGAATGCTGGCCCTGCCAGTGACACCCACGTTGCATGAAAGAATTTTTAAAAATCCTTGTCTTCTAAAACGATTTCTGAGATTTATTTTCAAATAAAAGCAAACTTGAATTGAATTTTTGAAAGATTTTCCAGCTGAATAGTTCTGACCGATTACAGGCAGCTGTGTTTTTAGAACTTTTAGATTGAAACTGTTTTAATTCATGAAGCTTGTGCATGAGGAAGAAGAAGATTATGGAATTTTATAACCTGTTTGGGGCAAAAATGTTTATAGTGCTTCTACTATGGCTCTGTCAAACAAAAGGACCTCCATCTTTGTTTAGCCAAACTTCTTTATCCATCCATCACCATACCAAAACTCAGCACCCTTCCCCCCTGACCCCACTGCCCCCCTTCCACCCCACCCCAAAGTGCTGCTAAACCCACAACCAACAACCCTCCCTCTTTGACCCTTCAACAGAACTCAGTTCTGTTGACAGGTCATGAGGACTCGAAACGTCAACTCTTTTCTTTTCCGCCAATGCTGCCAGATGTGCTGAGTTTTTCCAGGTAATTCTGTTTTTATTTGGATTTCCAGCATCCGCAGTTTTTTGTTTTTGTTTTTAACCCTCCCTCTTTGCTGCTTCTGTAAGTTTGCTGTTAAATGAGCATGCAAAAATAATACGGGCCACTGATTTATGGTCTCATAGATAAATCAGCAAGTGTACAGATTTCATCTATAATATCATGTTTTACAAATTCAATCAGTATAAACTATTAAACCCGATGAGACATGATGTATTGCAAGGCATAATATCATAGTTTCTGAGTCATAATTATCACCTTTGGGATATTTAAATTTGCAAGTGATGAAGTATTGTAATGGTATTGCACCCGCAAGCATAACTGAACATGACAAAATGAGTGAACAAATTACTGTCCTCAATTTTTAAGCCACTTCTCCCACCTCTATGTCAAAGTTTAGCCTTTATCTCCATTCCTTCCCCATTAAGAATTGCAATAACAGCCCACCCTGAGCTCAATCTTAAATGCCGGCTCCCACCTGTAAGAAAAGCTTCAACCACTAGTGTCCTGATCAATCACCCAACAAACTCCAATGATCAAGTTCTTCGACCTACTGCCCCTACCCCACAAAACAAATTAATGCCCCGTCTTAAACTTCCACTGCAAAGTTAATGGACCTCCACTTCCATTTACACTACCTCACTGATTTTGGCCTTCCCGTCCACTCCCAATCGATGGGACATAAATCAAAAGGATTGCATAAAAGGTGTGTGACTACACCACCAGACTACAAACAACGAAGGGAAAACTTTTCACCCAAAAAGGTTCTAGGCCCTCAACACTTCCCAAAGAATGAGGGCATTGACTTCCTTTACAATCAAGTTTTCAGATACTCTATCCTCTTCCCCACTTTCTTGACATTGAGCAGTTTCTTCTGCCTACCCTCAGTTAAGATCTCAGCATATAGATCCTTTCCCCCATTGAGCTAGATATTGACTTTACGCCACACCCACTCAATTAAATATTGCCTTTCCCCACCTGCTGCATCCACTGTGCAAACCTTTGGCCCTCCCCGACTCACCTGCCCACTAACCATTTTCCTCTAAATGTATTTCCCATCCTAACCTCCCAATACCCCTCCGCCACCTGGTGCAATATTTAACTGTGCCTCTAACTGGGCTAGCAGCCTGCTTATCTGAAATGAGTATAAAGGTGCTTAAATCTATAAATCAGGCTCCTACACCAGTAGTAAAATTCAGAGGCATTGGGCAACTTAATGAATGCTCCTCCTGGAGGCCACTCAAAAAATGGACCAGAACATTTACTTTTGTTTTGAGCTGAGGAAAATTTTCCTTAAGGGCCCCCCAAAACTCCAGCATGATGCCTGCCCTTTCATACCCCATTCTGCAACCAGCCCCCAACAAACCCCACTGATCTTCAAACTGCCTTGTGGCTCAACAAAGGAGTCAAGCCAATTTCCACTCTCCCACAGTGGGTGAGTTGTGGGCTGCTGGTAGCTGCAGCTCGTCAGCAGCATTCAAACGAGACCCCTCTTACCCCCTCACCAAATACTAATTTGGTTTGGACCTCTTGTTGTCATGGACAGACAAGCAAATCAGCTACTCTGCCAACTTTACGAAACTTGTGGGCACAGGTCAAATTTCTCAGCCAAGAACCAGAGCGCCGGGTCGACTGTGCTCCCAGTGTGGAGGGAGTGTCACACTGTCAAAGGTATTGACTTTTGGGTGAGATGGTATAAACTGCGTCTCCTCCATCTGTTCAAATCGTTACTAAAGAACTCAAGTCCCCATTTAAGGAACTGTCGGGAATTGTTCTGGAGTCCTGTGCAATATTCCTCTCTTGACAAATATTACCAAATATAGATTAGCATCCAGTTTGCTGCTTGTAGATCTTGCTGTGTCCAGTTGGCTACCATATTTGACTGCATAACTGTGGGTCATTGAATATCAAGTACTTCGCAACCTCTTGAAGAGGTAATAAGGTGCCATATAAATGCACAATCTTTCTCATTCTCCACTGCTTGTGGTAGGATGATCCACATACCCCTGATTCTGAGGGCAAAAGTAAATCATAGGGGACCTATAATAGAACAGGGCAAAGAAAAGAATGATCTAATCAAAAAAATTGCAATCATAGTACAAGACGTGAATCTGACTGCCATTGCCTCGTGATTTCTACACCTAAGTAAGTGAAAAACTTGACTTGTTTACTTCAAAAAAGATTAGAAGTCAAGCTGAACAAATCCAAGTTTTCAAGGTTATGAACAAAATTGATAAAGTTGATCCAACCAAATTGTTCCTCACAGTGAAGGGATCAAATATTAACAGACACAGATGAAAAGGTGGGAGTTGAGAATGAGAGAAGTCAAGTAGCACTGTTCATTGGAGTGGGTAACAAGTTACCAGTTACCAAGGAAGGGAAGGGATATTGACAATATAAATGGGTTCATGGACAATTAAATTGTGGAGCAAAAGGGATATGGTGAAAAAGACAAAACACTCATTATGGGAAATGTGGGGTTGAGATCTATCAGAAAGGGCTTTTCCTGTTTCTAAAGACAATCTTACATACTGATGAATAAAATGTGGAAGCCTGGCATTGGCCTGAGGCTTCAGAGAGTTTTACCGAATTTGTTCAGTCTCTAATACAAATGCTGAAAGTCAGATTTTTCCCTACTTAATTATAAAAATAGAAGCCAGCGGTATGCAAAGCTTATTCTGAAATGTGAAGATTGTGTTTTGAATGCATTGTAATGGTGTTAGAAACATACAGAGGCATTATTTTGGAAAGACAGAGAGAATAATCCCAGTATTTCACTGAAAATTACTACTATGCATGAAAGGAGCTCCAACAGAACTAGAAATGTTTGCCAAGTTCATTTACCATTCACAGTTTACTACATATTATTTTCCTACAAGAAACCTCTTTCCTTAAGGTTGACCTTCTCAAATGAGGTCAGTTATCCAGTCCAAGTAAGCAAGCATCATCCATTTCCACAGTGCAAATATTCCTTGGATTCCTTGTAATTTTGTCTTTCGTTGGCAAATTGAAATAAGGAGCATGCCCTTCTCCCACCAAGACCTGGAAGAACCATTACTGATACACCAGTGGGTTGCACAGAAAACAATTAATTGATCTGGAGAATATTTTACTTCAGTATATAGTACAAAGAAGATTACAATTACCCACTAAAGTACATTGGATTGGAGTTTGGCATTGGCAATAACAGTGATTGGTGCTTATGATAATGTATGTATCACAATAAGGATTAACATCCACATTTGAAGTGGTTTCTAATCAATTCAGTCGGATTTTTGGAATAGTTTGTTTGAAAAAGTCAATAAATTAATCGCTAAGAACCATTCTTCAATGAATTTAAAGAGGCTGTGTGGGGAAGAACTTCTCAGCTAAAATCTAGTTAAATACAGTGATGGATACTTTTTGGGTTTGCGTAGTTGAGCTGAACTGACTGGTTTATCTATGTTTGTATTGTTAGAAGCTAGCACAGTATTTAGGACAGTGCCACATAGTGCTGGGATTTGGATTTGCACTATTGATTTCCCCACACTATTGTTCCTGATCTCAGCTGCATCAGAATGTGGACCTGGACAACATTCAGGTGTGGACCTGGACAACATTCAGGCTTGGACTGTTAAGCAGCAAGTGACACCTGTGCTACATTAGTGCCAGGCAATGACCGTTTTCTCTCCCCAAGAATTTCAGTAACATTACATGCTGAATCCCCCACCATCAACATCCTGGGGGGCAGTTACCATTGACCAGAAACTTAACTGGATCAGCCACATAAATACTGCGGCTACAAGAGCAGGTACTCTGTGGCAAGTAACTCCCCTCCTGGGCCTCCAAAGCCTTTCCACCATCTACAAAGCACAAGTCAAGGGTGTGACTACTCTCCTATTCTCCACTTGCCAGGATGAATGTCTGAAATGATCCTTTCATTTGAACCCAAAGTCCACTCAGTGCCTGTGCAATAAAGTTTAGAGCCACTCACATCCAGCATTACATACTGGCGCACCCTGCCCCAGTACTCAGGCCTTTGTGACAAAAACAAAATTTTGTCAATCCAAAAAAAATTACATAACTTTCTCTGACCAGTAAAGATAAACTAAGCATACATTAACAGAAAATCAACTGTGAACTGTCCCTCTTGTGCTCACGGTGCCTTTAACTTACATTTCCAACTGCTACCCCTCATTGGCAGTGTCATTGGAGACAGCCTGCTGATTCTGCTGTCTTGTTGGCCTTGATGACTTGGTGGTCGTCTTCTGGCCAGTGGAGCCTGAGCTGGCCCCGCCTGGGGTGGAATGGCCACTGTCACGGCTAGTATTGCCCCAATCATCGCAGGCTCATTGGATGCAACAGTTACTGGCGGAGGGGCAAAGGAGCTGCTGCCATGTTCCAGAGTGCCTGAGAGGAGCCCGCAGAGATGACAAGCAGCTTATGCGCCAATATGAGGTCACTCTGGACCTCTCTGCTCACCATTGATGGACAGGCACCCAGCTGGAATACTGGGTGCCTCATCCATTTCGCACTTTGACATTGGTCACCTGAGGTCAGTGCCTGTGTGAGAGCTTGCAGATCTGAGCACAACCCCAGAAACCCCTAATTCTATCCCTGGAGCTGCTTCTTCATGAGAATCGCCACGCTCTTAATGGAAGAGGCAGTACATTAGTCCATGAGGGTTTTTGCAGTGCTCATGCTCCGCATGGACTCCTCCACAATGGAGACCTTGGCACACAAACCCTCATGGATCTCCACCAGAACCTCCCACACATCTTGCTGGATGAGCACGAAATCGCACAGGCAATGAGAAATCGCGTCAATTGGCTTTTTAATGGCCTTAATGTGGCCTCTTAATTAACGGCAGTTGTAGCTCCGTCACCTAATGGACAACTCCAGAGGCTCATGAGCCTTCGAGTGAGCATCGTTCTTGTCCCCAGCAGTCCAGCGCCCTGGGCACTCTCTGCTACCGCCTGCACCTCAAGCAAGTGTGGAGTGCCCTCACCAATGTGCAGCGAGGTACTAACCGCTGATCTAATGCCCACCGAGATGGTGGTATCTGCACTGGTGCCTGCTTCAGGGAGTGGGTGTGACACAGGCATCAGGCGTGGCCCTTCAGCATCCAGAGAGTGAGTGCGTGCTGGTGAATCTAAAAGGGAGAACAAGGACATGTCATTAGTTAAAGTCATCACACTGTCACTGTACCTGCCAGGCACCCCGGTGAGACATTGGAGATTTGCATCACAGGCCATCACCTTTCAATGATCAATGGGGACTCCAGGTTCGAGGCTCCAATCAACGAAGGGACCACATTATAATGGTTGCACATTACTTCTGTGCACTGCACTCTTACCTTTGTCTGGCAGTACAGCCCCTCCATGCCCGGTTGCACAGGGAGCGTGCTGGCTCTTGAGTTCGAGGGCATCCTGCTTGAACCGGGAGAGCAGCAGCAGGTTGGGCGGGCCTCCGCCTATAGGTGCCCTCTCTGATTGATTATGGCTTGCCTTCTCCTGAAAAGACGAAGGAGTATTTATTAGCCCACTCTCTACCTGCAGCGGCATTGAAGCCTGGCCAACCCCAGCTGAAAAATATCTCAGGGCACATCCGAGTCATGGCCCTCGAGCCGCAAGGCACTCAGTCCAAGCAGCCAGGGCTCACCCCCTTGGCTAGCTCCAGTGCCATTGACAGTTGGCACTCAGACTCTAACACCCCTGAGGTCCACAGGGACACAGCCACATTTAACACTTTAACACAATGACCCATACCAACACGGTACTCACCCTTCCTGAGCACAGCTGGTCATTGAACTGCTTCTGGCACTGAACCCATGTGTGCCACACCACGTCATGGCTGCTCACCAGCCCTGCTTCCTCCTCCCATGCCCTCATAGTGAGGTGCGGTGGCCTCCTCCTCCCATCCCTGGGGACAAGGGTGCCCCTCCTGGCAGCCACCTCCTCCAGCAGGATGAGGAGGCACTCATCCGAAAAGCTGGGGGGCTGAGTGCCCACCCGACCTGCCCTCCCACCTGATGTCTTCAGCTGCACCCAACTCCATCACTTGAGTTTGCTAGCGTACAACAGACATCCTTCTGTGGCAGCCTTTCTGGGGCTACCTGGGCCTTTTTTAAACTGGCTACTTGGTCGCCATTGGACTTGGCGGCCGACACGCCCCCGCCCCTGCTCGACCCTTCCTGATCAGTCACGAGCCGTGTTTCATGCTGGGGGCGGGGGCCTTATTGGCCTGCCCGACAACCTCAAAATCCTGCCCCATGTTACAGTACACTGCTGATATTCACTGTCTCAACTCATTCATGTAGAAAGACCATTTGAATAACGTAATGAAGTGCAGTTGGCACCATTCAGCATGGCCAGCACCTTCAAAGAAGAAAAGGAATAAATAGTGCATTAAAATAAAACAGATCGGTGTGAATATTGGTCACATTCACTCAAGGCTGAGGAATCGCAAGCTCTCTCTCTCTCTGTATTGACTGGCTCTTGAGCTCCTTCAAAGCACATGCTAATTAGCATGTGCTTAAGAAAATACTGCTGCTCAGATAGCACAAGCCCAGCTGGTTTAGCTGACTCCAGCCCCGGGAAACAGCATGTGGTATAGAGCATCTGAGGGAAGATGGGCTGGCAAGGTCACCTCAACAGAGCAAGGTCAGAGCTAATGTTTTCTCTTTTCGTTTTCTGTCTTTTGGGCTTCAAAGAATTTGGAATTGCCTTGGTTGTTTCCCCAAACTTGAGCACGGGTTTAAAGAAAAACAGAATATTTTAAGACAGTTGTTTCCAGAATCTTAACAGAACACAGATGAGTGCATTGACCATGCTGAGAGGTTGACACCACAGAGTTGTCAAACACAGGTAAGCGACTCCATAACACAGATTCTGCTAGCAATTTTCTCCACTCTGAATAATAAAGCCCAGGTTTTTTTCTCTTTCCTGAATTATTTTAATTTATTTATATAAGGACCATATTTTGGAATGTTTATAGGAATTAAACATCCCCTGCTGTTCCACAGAAACCTTAAGGGATCTTTGCACGTTCACTGTAGCCTAGAAAAATGTATTGATCTCTCATATTATAACAGAGAATTCCTCCAAAGCTTAGTTTGATCCAATGGGCACATGGGGCGTTTGCATTCAAGATTTATTTCTATGCTCATCTCTGTAATGTAGTGGTCCATTTTACTCATTTTCCCCAATCCCAAGGCCACAGCTTTCATGACATAAATTAAGCTTCCTACATATCATGGTCTAGAGATTCCACTATCATATTCCTTTGCTCAAGATCCTCAGGATTCAAGTTCTGACCTCTCCTTTGCAAAGTTTCAGACATTAAGCTCCTCTTCCCCTTGTATTCCATATTCATCTATACAACAACAGTTATTGCCCTTCAAAAATCCATTTTATTTGAATTGTTTTTGAGAGATTTTTCAGAGACGTTTTAAGTTACTAGATAAATGCAAGATGTTCTTTTATAGATGGCTTTGTTTCTCCTGTACATGCCTGAAAGCAAGCTTGGGTAGTAGGATCTATGGGTACCAGTACCTCATGCAAGTCTCCACTGTTCATTTGTGCATTCTAACTGTGAACTGCAAGGTATTTGACCATAGATAGCTTGCAGCCCCAAGCTAAAACCTTATCCAACAGCAACACAAGCAAACTTCCAGCTGTACTTTTTGGATAGTGGTCAGGAGCAAGAATCCTGCTTGAATTTTGTTTTGCCAATCTATGTCACTAAAGCCGAATGTAGTGCTCCTGTGGCTGCTTGGCTGAAATCAGCCAACTCAGACAGAGAATCAAACTTTTCTGGTCTGTTTCAATCTGTGGCAAGTCTTTATCTCTAAGCCATAAGGGAGTTCTGAGCTTATTTCTATTGATCTCTGAAAAATGAAAATCAAGGATACTTGGAAAGAGTTATTTGCAGACTCAAAATAATTATCTAGCTCTTCATTAAAAAAAGTTAATTCAGATGGTATTAACAACTCTTGATAAAAGCAATGGCTGGAATGACTGTGGTAAAAAATATTTTGTCTATTCTGCAGTCTCGTTTGAAGCTTGTTAAATGTAATCAATTCCAAGTGTGAGGGGATGGAATTAAGTCTATCTGCACAGCTGTCTACACTACTTCCTCCCTTGGCCCTAGCCTCACACTGGTTATTTTGCTGTTACTCCCCAACTGCCCCTTTGCACTGTCCAAGCTCATCTCACCCATGAGACCCATCTCTTGCTGTTTTGATTTTCTGTCACCACAACTCTTCATCATGGGATGTGAGCATCACTGGCAAGGCTAGCGTTTGTTACCCATTCCTAATTGCCCTTGAGAAAGTGGTGATGAGCCGACTTGTTGAACCGCTGCATTCCTTATGTTGTAGGTATGCCCACAATGCTATTAGGAAGAGAGTTCCAGGATTTTGACCTGAGCGACAGTGAAGAAATAGAAATAGTTCCAAGCTAGGATGGTGTGTGACCTGGAGGGCAACTTGCAGGTGGCTGTGTTCTGATGTGTGCGCTGCTCTTTTACTTCTGGGTAGTAAAGACCATGAGTTGCTTAGGTACTGTTGAGGGAAGCTTAGTGAGTTGCTGCATTGCATCATATAGATTGTACATATCACTGCAGCTGTGCGCTGGTGCTAGAGAGTGGGTGAATATTAAAGGTGGTGGATGGGTTGCTGATCAAGTGGTCTGCTTTGTTCTGAATGGTGTCAAGCTTCAGTTATAATGGAGAGTATTCCATCACAATCCTGATTTGTGCCTTATAAATGGTGGACAGGCTTTGGAAATTCAGGAGTGAATTATCTGCCTCAGAATTCCCAGCCTCTGACCTGGTCTTGTAGCTACTGTGGCTCGTCCAGTTCAGATTCTGGTCAATGGTAACCCACAGGTTGTTGATGGTGGAGGATTCAGCGATGGTAATGCTGTTGAACATCAATGGGAGATGGTTGGGTCTAGAACACTACCCTGAAGAACTCACGAGGGGATGTCCTGGGGCTGAAATTATTGGCCTCCAACTGCCACAACCATCTTCCTCTGTGCTAGGTATGACTTTGACCAATGGAGTGTTTTCCCCAATTCCCATTGACTTCACTTTTGCTAGAGCTCCTTGATATCACAGTCAATCAAAAGCTGCAAGGGCAGTCACTCTCATCTCACCTCTTTAATTCAGCTGTTGTGTTCATATTTGGACTAAGGCTGTAATGAGGTCTGGAGCTGAGTGAAATACTGCAGATGCCCCTGGCTGAACCTAAAGTGAGCAGGTAACTAAGCAATTGCCACTTGATAGCACCATCAATGATACTTTCCATTAAAGTTCTGAAGAAGAGTCATATTCAACTTGAACCATTACTTCCAGGTCTCTCTTTACAGCTGTCGCCAGATCTGCTAAGTATTTCTAACACTTTCTGTTTTTATTACGTTTTTCCATTACTTTGCTGATGATTGAGAGCAGACTGATGGAGCTGTTAAAGACTTGTTGATTATGTTATTAAAGATACACCAGTGAAGGGCATTGTTTGATTAAGCGCCAAGAGCATATATAAAGAGAGTCTGATGTGACACATTGTTAGTAGTAAGGAGGCAGAGATCTGTAATGCTCATTCCTTGAATACACATGCTATCAAGGAACAAAAATCTCTGCTTTGCTTTGTACTTCATCACCTGGCTTAGATCCAGTTAATAGGGACAGTCATTAGACAGGTTGCATTTGTCCTATGTTTTGTGGACAGGACATCATTGGGCAATTTTCCACTTTGTCAGGTAGATTCCAACATTGTAGCTGTACTGCAGCTTGGCTAGGACTGCAGCTAATTCTGGAGTACAAGTGTTCAGCACTACAACAGAGTGTTACCAGGGCCCTTATCCTTTGCTGTATCCAGTGTGTTCAGCTGTTTCTTGATTTCACGTGGAGTGAATTGAATTGGCTGAATACTGGAAACTGGATGCTGGGGTGCTCAGGAGGAGGCCAAGATGGATCATTGACTCAGCATTTCTGGCTGAGGGAATGTCAGGGAGTATGCCAGAAACAGTACCATGCATACCTAAAAGTGAGATGCCAACCTAATGAAGCTACAGCAAAGGACTACATGCATGCTAAACAGCAGAAGGAGATAGACAGAGCTAATCCATCCCATAATCAATGGATCAGACCAAACTGGCAGGCAGGGTTCCCCCAATCAAGGAGGATGGAAATATTTGTGAAGCCTTCTCCTCCCCCAGTTAGTCCTCAATTCATGATAAGTGTGGCAGGATTGTATAGGTTTGATTCTGATTTTGATTGGCTGAAAGCATCATTTTAATTTGTACCCTATCTTTGTGATGTGACTTCATAACAATTGCCACTATGCTTGAAAATTACTCTTCTTAACTGAAGCTTCTTGAGATGTTTCTGAGGGATGCAATAGGATGCTGCATTAAGTGCAAGGACGGGATTTTCCACTTGGAGTGTTGGTGTGGTCGACGGGCCTGGGAGCATCCGGGAAACAGGCTGCCGCACGCGAACAGCCCCCCAACTGTGATTTCACACTGGAGGGTCAATTAAGGCCCGCAGGTGCGTGAATGCCGGGCCCTCAATGGTTGGGAAGCGGCGGGGTGGGTGGGGGGGAGGTGGCTGCCAGGAGGGACATCTTTGTCCCCAGGGATGGGAGGAGGAGAACACCACACCTCACCAAAAGAGCGTTGGGAGGAGGCGGTGGTGCTGGTCAGCAGCCATGATGTTGTGCAGCGCACCTGGGTCCGGTTCTGCAAAAGGTTTAATGACCCTGCTGTATTCAGGAAGGGTAACATGTTGGCATAGATCAGTGTGGTGAAGTGTTAAGGATTGGTTGTCCCCACATGGAGCTCAGCGTGCCAACTGTCAATGATGCTGGATCATTGAGCCCCAGCTGCTTGGACTGAGTGTCCTCTGGCTCGAGGGCCATGACTCGGATGTGCCCTGAGGTGTTCGTCAGGTAGGGTTGGCCAGGCTGCAATGATGCTACAGGTAGAGAGTGGACTAATCAATGCTCCTCTACCCTTTCAGGAGAAGATGGCCCATAACAAAATTGAATGGCCATGGACCGGGGTGGAGCCCCCGTTAACCTCCTAATCCTAACCAGATACGAGCAGGATGCCTTGGAGCTGGAGAGGCACCATGCACCTCGTGCAACCGGGCGCAGAGAGGCTGGGGTGTCAGACAAAGGTAAGAGTGCAGTGCACAGAGGTGAGAATTTCGGATGGTGCAAACATTCTTGTGTAGTCTCTTCATTGATGGGAGCCTCAAAACTGGATTCCCCATTGATCATTGAAAGACGATGGCACCTTGATGCACATCTCCATTGTCTCATCAGGGTGCCTGGCGTGCACAGTGACAGTGTGATGACTGAAACTAATGACATGTCGTTGTTCTCCCTTAGGTTTGCCACCACGCACCCAACTGCAGGATCCTGAAGACTCACCCCTGATGCCAGAGGACCATCAGGCTTCAGATGCATCTGCGTTACAACCGCATTCTGCACCAGGCACCAATGCAGATACCAGCCGTTAGATCTTCCGCTAGAATATCAATGCATAGCGGTGAGGGCACTTCACACTCGCTTGAGGTGCAGGCGGAGGCAGAGTGCCCAGGGTGCCAACAGTCGGAGGACTGCTGGAGACCAGGACGATGCTAAGTCGAAGGCTGATGATGGGCCTCTGGACTCGTCCGTTAGGCGGCAGATGCTGGATGTCCAGCGGGACGTGTGGGAGGATCTGGCTGAGATCCATGAGGGTATATGTGCCATAATCTCTGTTGTCGAGGAGTCCATGCAGAACATCAACACTGCGTTGACTCTCATGGCCGAGCACACTGCCTCCTCCATGGAGGGAGTGGCGACTCTCATGGAGAGGCAGCTGCAGGAACAGAATCAGGAGTTCCTGGGGTTGTGTTCAAACTTGCAAGCCCTCACAGAGGCACTGATTTCGGGTGGTCAGTGTCCATGTGGGAGATGAATGAGGCACCCAGTATCCCAGCTAAGTGCCCATCTGTCATTGGTGAGCAGGGAGGTCCAGAGTGACCTCACGTTGGCACACGAGTTGCCTGTCTTCTCTGTGGGCTCCTCTCAATGTGCTCTGGATGACAGCAGCAGCTTCTCCGCCCCTCTGCCAGTTACTATGGCATCTGATGAGTCTGTGGCGACTGAGGATTTGCCAGCTGTGGAACTGGCTGCTCTCTCCCAGGTGGGGCCAGCACAGGCTCCACTGGCCAGAGGACAACCACCAAGGTCATCAAGGCCAACAGAACAGCAGAGTCAGCAGGCTGTCTCCAATGCTGTTGCCAGCAAGTGGGGAGCGCCTAGACATGGCACTTGCAAATGTAAGTTTAAGGCACATGAAACACAAGACGGACTGGGCATAGTTGATCTTCTGTTGTGCAATGTTTTGTTTATTTTAACTGGCCTGGGGTTGAAGACCAGAGAAAGTTCCGTTAATTTGTTTTGGCTGTCAACGTGAGATAAATCTTCTTTTGTCCTGGCCTGAGTATGCTTCAACTTTTTTATTTAATGTGGTGCAGGGTACGCCAGGATGTAATGCTACACATGGGTGGCTTGAAACTTTATTGCACAGGCATTGAATAGACTTTGGGGGTCAAAGGAAAGGGTCATTTTAGACATCCGGGGTTGAAGGCAGCAGTACTGGCATGAGGTGGTCTTGCTTATTTGGCAGCCTAGCTGAAGGAGTATTAGACCAAGGGGCCCCCCTGGAGGTTACATCAAGTGTTCTCCTCACCGTGCTCCTCTTCTGACTCACTATGCATTCATCATTTGTGGCCTCTGCAGCTGCATCAAGATCCTCTTCCTCTAGTGGGTCCCCTTTGCCAGTGTCAGATTGTGGTGAGAGCAGCACATGACCACTATCAGTGACAACTGCTCTGGGGGGTATTGTAGTACTCCAGGCATCGGAAGGTTCTCTCTATCACCGCCTTTGTGGAAGCATGGTTCCTGTTATACCGCTGCTCTGCCTCTGTTCTTGGGTGGTGGAGAGGTGTCATAAGCCACCTTTTCAAGGGATAGCCCTTGTCGCCCAGCAGCCCTTCATTCAGTCGGACTGAAGCACAGCAGAGCCTCGGCACCTGAGAGTGTCTCAGGATGTAAGTGTCATGGGGGCTGCCTGGGTATCTTGCACAGACTTGCAGAATCTGCATCCTGTGGTCACACACTATCTGCACATTCATGGATTGGAATCCCTTCCTGCTGACCCGCTGGTGTCTTGATGGCCACATGTGTGTAGTCGATGGCATCCTGGATGCGGGGAAATCAGAAATTGCTGCAAAGCCTCTGGCTCACTCAGCCTGGCTGGCCTCATTCATATGGAAAAGAAGGAAAGTCAATATGCGCCTGAACAGAGCTTCTGTCACCATCTTGACACAACCTGTAGATAGCTGATTGGGACACTCCACACAGATTCCCCCACTGAGCCCTGGAAAGAGCCACATGCATTGAGGTTGAGGGCCACTGTGACCTTCAGAGCCATTGGCATGGAGTGTCTACCCACACAGTCGGAGCTGATCTCAGGCCCAATCACCTGACAAATGGAGGTCACTGTCTCCCTTGAGAGGCGGAGCCTCTTTCGATTTTGCACCTCAGACATATTGAGGTAGCTGCATCGTCGCCTGTAAACCCTGACAGCAGGGTAGTGGCATCTTCTGTAGTTCCTAACTCCTTGAACTGCCACCTGGCCCTGCGCTCCTTGTGCCTGCGCCTCTCCTCTCACAGGTCGCTCCCTTGGAAGCTGCATTGGGACACCTGGCCTCCTCTCCCTTCTCCCCCTCACTTCCTCCACAGAGAAGGTGTCTCCAGCGGAGAGCACAATCCACGTTACCAGGGTAACAGAAGGCTGTCTGATACCTGGAAGGGGCCACACGGTCTGAAACCTCTGGGGTCCTTGGAGACATCAAGGAGTCCTGAAATGAAGCCTGGAAATGCTAACAATGAAGCCCTGAACAGAGATGAAGTTGTCATTTACCAATAAGTCACCAGTAGCAAACTATCTACCAAACTCCTCACTGCTCACTGCTGACCCTTTTTATCCCGCCTGTGGATGAGATTTTTGAAGTTGTCGGCTGGCTGCCTGCCTGTTTTTCCCGATCGACAAACATGACATCACACGGGCAACGACAAATTGGTGTCAGTTGACTTTTTAATGGTCTTAACTGACCTCTTAATTAATGGTGGGCGTGGCTCCGGCACCCGCGCGCGCCCACCGGCCCAATATCGCGTGAGTGAGCAATGATATCGGGATGCTGACCCGACGTCATCATGAGCTATTTTACCGTCGAGCGTGTTGGGCGCGTGCCCGCCCGTCAAGCGAAAAATTCTGTTCCAAGTCTCTTTTTTTTCAGACAAATCTGTATGTGGGAAGCTCTTGGCAACAAGATGAAGGAAGCCAACAATGATCGATGTTTATAAATAAATAAATGTGTTGTAGGCACATGAAGCAAGAATTTAGTTTAGTTGAGATTGCCAAAATGGGCGACCTGATCACCAACCCCCTCCACTTCTCTCTCTCTCTCTCTCTCTCTCCGCCCCCCCCACACACCTTAAACCAGCTTATATTTCAACTCTTTCTTGTACTCGAACTCAAGTTCTGTCGAAGGGTCATGAGGACTCGAAATGTCAACTCTTTTCTTCTCCGCCAATGCTGCCAGACCTGCTGAGTTTTTCCAGGTAATTCTGTTTTTGTTTTGGATTTCCAGCATCCGCAGTTTTTTTGTTTTTATCTCTGTGTTTAATTGACTGCCACTGCTCTTCAAGAAATGCCTACCTCCTTGAAGAAGTTCTGTTCTTTTCTGCGACAAGATTTCCGTACCTCTCTTTTGCCTTGCTCACCTTCATTGCTTTCCATTTCCCTCCTGGAAAAAAAAACCCCAACCCCCTCCACTTCTCTCTCTCTCTCTCCGCCCCTCCCACACACCTTAAACCAGCTTATATTTCAACTCTTTCTTGTACTCGAACTCAAGTTCTGTCGAAGAGTCATGAGGTATCGAAACGTCAACTCTTTTCTTCTCCGCCGATGCTGCCAGACCTGCTGAGTTTTTCCAGGTAATTCTGTTTTTGACCTGCTCACATGTTAGCTACACTATATACAGTATATCCTATTTATAATTTGTTCTAAAGTCCATAATTAGTGTAAGATGTGTTAGTGGTGAAAGCAGTCAACCCAGTGAAATATAGGGGTGAAGCAGACAGTAAACACTAAAAGATCTCCAAATGGTGGCACTCCCGCTTTAAAGTTAGTACAGCTTAAACAGTTCTGTGGTGCATTAACAATACTGGTTGTAACTCCTGCATAGTCCTTGCAATAAAAATCAGGGCTTTTTGTTTGTTTTAGTGCAATGGAACATTACAGCACAGAGTAGGCCATTTTAGCCCATAGTGTATGTGACAGGTCTTTGCCAGAGCAATCCGAAACTAATAGGCTACTTTAATCTCTCCCTATATCTTTGCATCTTCCTCTGCTTATCTCCCTGAATTTGCTCTTGAAGATGTGATGGTTTCTGCTTCAGCCTTTGCCAGTGGCAAAGCTTTGCCTGCTCCAAAGACTCACCCTAGCGATTTCCCCTAACCTCTATCCTCACCCAGTGATAACTTACAATTAATGACCTCTCACCATTGACTCCAAAACCAGACTTTGGTTTGATGACTGTTTCTTTAAATCCAGCCATTATAATCAAGCAGATTTTAAAAAATGAATCATTTTCAACTTCTTGTGACAAGCTTATTGCAACTCAATGTTGTAAGTTTTGAAAGAGGAACCATTCAAACATAAACAATGCTGTTATTATTTCGGTTTGCACATGATGTGCTTTTGGGATTTTAAAACTATTTTCCACAACGGCATGATTGATTTAGAAGTTTTCCTTTGAAGTTTAAGCAAGATCAAAAAGGTCTAAAATCCAGCTTTCCGCTAGGGTTGGAGAGAGAAAAAATTGAGCCAAGCATTGAAGCCTTGTCATTAATGTTCTGGAAGTGTGAAAGGCAGTGAGGAGGGGAGGGAAGGGGTTGGAGTGGTGGGGGGAGGGGGGGGGGGTGGTGTGTGGGGAGGGTAACATGAAACTGTTCCTGCCATCCAGGCTCATTGTATTCTAATAACAAAATTAATTCTGAAAACAGGAGGAATTACTTGTCAAGGAGCCAATAACTGAGTTGGGAGGGTGACAGTGGTGTTAATTTGTGTCTCTGCAAGCCAGCCCTTGGCCAAGGAAGGCGTCAACAATAAAAGGGAAAGCTTCCTGCCCCAAGAGGTCGCAAAGAATAAACAGGCACATGTTGAAGGTCAGTTAGAACAAAAGCTTAATGAGTAGACAGATCCAGAAATTGAGAGAAAGCCAATATAATGGATTTTCTATAACTGGGGATACTCTATAGTGGTTTTATGTTTTGTGTTGTTACAGGAAGCATGATGAACGAAGTTTATAATGCTTGAATTACTACCCTGTTCTATTAAGTGCATTGGCAAACTAAAGCATCTTTTCAATTTTGTGTTGGCCTTGTTTCACCAGAGTACACACCAGTGACACCTGCCAGAAGATTGGGGAAGTGCAATATACAAAGAACACAGGGCCAGATTGTCCCATTGGAAGCAGGGATCGGGAGACATGTTCAATTCTGGGTCAACCCTGTGTGCTGTGAAGTGTGAGTTTCACGGAGCCGGGGTCTGAATGACCCTAGAAACGGATCTGCCTCCCAACTAGTGCCCATGGCAGGGAGGGAATGGAAGCAGGACACCAGGGGAGTGGGCCACATCCTTGGCCAAATCAGTAGCCATTGTGGTGGCTGCTGTCTGTGTATGTGGCATTATAAAAACTGAGACAAATTTAATATTCAAGGTGGCCAGGGAAAATGAAGAGCTGGGATCTGAATAGGGTAGGAAAAGGTTTTTGCCTAAACTTTCACATTCTTGAACAAAAACAGAATTACCTGGAAAAACTCAGCAGGTCTGGCAGCATCGGTGGAGAAGAAAAGAGTTGACGTTTTGAGTCCTCATGACCCTTCAACAGAACTGGGTGAATCCAAGGCAAGGGGTGAAATGTAAGCTGGTTTAACCTGGGGGGGGGGGGGGGGGGGGGGGGGGGGGGGGGGGGGGGGGGGGGGGTGGGGAAAGAAGTGGAGGGGGGTGGTGTGGTTGTAGGGACAAGCAAGCAGTGATCGGAGCAGATAATCAAAAGATGTCACAGACAAAAGAACAACAGAACACAGAGGTGTTGAAGTTGGTGATATTATCTAAACAAATGTGCTAATTAAGAATGGATGGTAGGGCACTCAAGGTATAGCTCTAGTGGGGGTGGGGGGACATAAAAGATTTAAAAATAATGGAAATAGGTGGGAAAAGAAAAATCTATATAAATTATTGGAAAAAACAAAAGGAAGGGGGAAGAAACAGAAAGGCGGTGGGAATGAAGGAGGGCGGTCAAGATCTAAAGTTGTTGAATTCAATATTCAGTCCGGAAGGCGGTAAAGTGCCTACTCGGAAGATGAGGTGCTGTTCCTCCAGTTTGCATTGGGCTTCACTGGAATAATGCAGCAAGCCAAGGACCCACCCCATCCCCCACCTTAAACCAGCTTACATTTTACCCCTTTCCTTGGATTCACCCAGTTCTGCTGAGGGGTCATGAGGACTTGAAACGTCAACTCTTTTCTTCTCCGCCGATGCTGCCAGACCTGCTGAGTTTTTCCAGGTAATTCTGTTTTTGTTTTGGATTTCCAGCATCCGCAGTTTTTATTTCACATTCTTGATCCTGTTTTCAGTGTTGGTCCCCAGGTACCCATAAGTCTACAACTGGTCAGTTTCAGAGAGTTCCTAATGACCACCTGTCCCCATGACAATCTTGGGAGGTCAGGAGAGCTCTTAACAAGCTCCATAATGACCTCAATCTGCCCTATTAACTAGGCAGGTGACTTCACTTTTCCGCCCAGCCCCTACTCTTCCCCCTGCTACCACCCCCACCTTCCCTCCGACCTCCACCCCCTGCCCCCCATCTTCTAGAAAATCATCAGAATTGGGAATGGAAGTGGCAAATCCGTACAAAAACTGCCAGCACCATTTTTCTTGGTATCCTTTCTCTGTTCCATCTCGATTCAGGACAGGAAAATCTAGCCCATGGTTGCAGTTTGCATGAAAAGGAGGAAACATGTGCCTGATAATACTCGGAAGCATGTTCTGACCGGTGAGGAATGGGTGATCCACAGTATGCAACCTGGAAGTTTTGTCACGTCAGAATACCTGATTTCAACATGGTTGCCCACTTACCATTTTATTCCCAAGTTTCATACCACCCATATAAGTCAGTGGGTGAGCACCCACAAGATGTGATCTCAATTTGACAGTTTAATTTACCAATTCAGAGATGTATCTTGGAGGAGTTGGGAGGTTTAGCAAAGGGACGGCAAATGTATAAGATGCACTCAGGACTTTCAAAGCTGCCGCCTTAAGGATGCCTAGTTTGATGTACTCCTGACATTAAGGAGCAGGAAGTAAAGCGAGGTCAGCAGGGAGCATGGAAGAACAGCGTTAGTAACGGGAGCTAGAACAGATCAAGACCAGCAGCGAACATAACGGAAGTCGCAGAGCAATGCGAGTGAGAACAGGCTGAGGCCAGCGGGCAGAGGCGGAGCTCGGAGCCCACCCATCACGTTTGAAAAAAATCTGAATGTGACATTTTAGAGAAGTAGGTAAGTGATTATTTGGTGAGTATTTTTCCTCTTCTCTCCCCAAGTTCTAAGCTGCAAAATTAAACATTTCAATCAGGTGACAATAACAGGAAGTGTATGAGTAAGGGTATAAGAACAAAGTCTAGAGGCATTAATTTACTGGGGCAGTAGGTTTATCTGATGCGGGGAGGAATAAGTATTGTATTAAATTTCTAGCAGTTAATATAACCATAAATAATAGTTGAGTGATTTTTCTAAACTTGAGACCTAATTAGTTGAATAGAACACAATAAAAATGGCAGGTCAGGTGATGTATTAAACTGTAGCATGTGGGTGTTGGCGGCACCTGTGTGATCCATGGCAACCACAGCTGCACAAAGTGTCTGCAGCTTGAGGAACAATGGCTCTGAGTTGATGAGCTGGAGTTTGAGATTTAGATACTGCAGGGAGGGTAAGTCACTTGGTCACTTTGTCAGGAAGCAGTCACACCCCTTAGCTTAGGTACTTTAGATTTGGTCCATGGCTAGGGACAGGAGGGGTGTGCCTGCGTGTGAGGCAGGCGTGAGGATCCAGAGGAAGCAATGAAGGAGCTGCAACCCTGGCATTTGTCCAACAGGTTCAATGTTCTTGCCTGTGTGGACGAGAGCAGGGACTGCTGGGAGAATGAGCAAAATGACCACAGGACCATGTTGGAGAGGGTAATTCAAAGGGGCAGATAAAGCAAGCATAGTGTGAGTAGGGGCCAGTATTGTTAATGGCAAAGATATTGTACTTTGCAGCTGACAGCGTGAGTCCTGAAGGCTGTGTTGCCTGCCTAGTGCCAGGGTTAAGGGCATCTCCTGAGGATGCAGAGAAACTTGCAGTGGGAGAGCAATGGTCCAGTTGTTGTGGACCATATGGGTACCAGCAACATAAGTATGACAAAGAAAGAGGTTCTGCTAAGTGAGTGTGAGCAGCCAGGAGCTGAAGTAAACGGCTGGACCATAAAGGTAATAAACCTCTGGGTTATTATCTGAGCCACGAGCAAATTGGCATAGCATAAATAAGATCAGTGAGTTCAATGTGTGGCTCAAATTTTGGCATGGGAGAAATGGGTTTTGATTCATCAGGCACTGGAACCAGTATTGGGGAAAGAGGGAGCTGTACCATTGGAACAGCTTTCACCAGAGTTATGCTGGGACTAGTGTACTGGCAAACCATATAACTAGGGCTGCAGAGAGAGCTTTAGACTAAATAGTGGTGTTGGGGGCGGGTTCATGTGAGGGGAGGTTTGGAAGGTTAAAAAGAAAGGACAAGCCAATACTGCAGGGTAGCAATGTGGGTAATGATAACCAGAGAGAGACACGAAGGCACACAAACATAAGAGTGCACCTTCTTATTTTTATTCATTCATGGAGTGTGGGCTTCACTGGCTGGGCCAGAATTTATTGCTCTTCCCTAATTGCCCTTGAGGAGGTGGTGGTGAGCTGCCTTCTTGAACTGCTGCAATCCATGTGGTGTAGGTACACCCACAGTCCTGTTAGGAAGGGAGTTCCAGGATTTTAACCCAGCGATAGTGAAGAAATGGCGATATATTTCCAAGTGGTGAGTGACTTGGAGGGGAGCTTCCAGTTGGTGGCATTCCCACGTATCTGCTGCCGTTGTCCATCTAGATGGTAGTGGTCGTGGGTTTGGAAGGTGCTGTCTAAGGAGCCTTGGTGAATTCCTGCAGTGCATCTTGTAGATAATACACACTGCTGCTACTGTGCGTTGGTGGTGGAAGGAGTGAATGTTTGTGGATGTGGTGCCAATCAAGTGGGCTGCTTTGCCCTGGACAATGTCAAGCTTCTTGAGTGTTGTGGGAGCAGCACTCATCCAGGCAAGTGGGGAGTATTCCAACACACTCCTGACTTGTGCCTTGTAGATGGTGAACAGGCTTTGGGGAGTCCGGAGGTGATTTACCCGTCATACAATTTCTAGCCTCTGACTTGCTCTTGTAGCCACGGTATTTATATGGCTAATCCAGTTCGGCTTCTGGTCAATGGTAACCCCCAGGATGTTGATAGTGGGGGATTCAGTGATGGTAATGCCATTGAACATCAAGGGGTGATGGTTAGATTCCCTCTTGTTGGAGATGGCAATTGCCTGACACTTGTGTGGCACGGATGTTACTTTCCATTTCTCATCCCAAACCTGGATATTGTCCCAGTCTTGCTGCATTTGGACATGGACTGCTTCAATATGAGGAGTTGCAAATGGTGCTGAATGTTGCGCAATTATCAGCGAACATTCCCACTTCTGACCTTATGATGGAAGGAAGGTCATTGATGAAGCAGCTGAAGACGGCTGGACCAAGGACACTACCCTGAGCAACTCCTGCAGTGATGTCCTGAAGCTGAGATGACTGACCTCCAACAACCACAACCATCTTCCCTTGTGCTGGGTATGACTCCAACCAACGGAGAGATTTCCCCCTGATTCCCATTGACTCCAGCTTTGCTTGGGGTCCTTGATGCTACACTCGGTCAAATGCGGCCTTGAAATGGCTCTTTTGTCCATGTTTGAACCAAGGCTGTAATGAGGTCAGGAGCTGAGTGGCTCTGTCGGAACCCAAACTGAGCATCAGCGAACAGGTTATTGCCAAGCAAGTGCCGCATGATAGCACAGTTGAAAACTCCTTCCATTACTTTACTGATGATCAAGAGTAGACAGATGGGGCGGTAATTGGCCAGATTGGATTTGTGTTGCTCTTTGTGTACAGAACATACCTGGACAATTTTTCACTTAACCAGGTAGTTGCCAGTGTTGTAGCTGTACTGGAATAGCTTGGCTAGGGGTGCAGCAAGTTCTGGAGCACAAGTCTTCAGTACTGTTGCCGGAATACTATCAGGGCCCATAGTCTATGCACGATCCAGTGTTTCAGCTTGATTTCATGTGGAGTGAATTGAACTGGCTGAAGACTGACATCAGTCTTGCTGGAGACCTCCAGAGGAGGCTGAGATTAATCATCCTCTCAGCACTTCTGGCTGAAGATTGTAGCAAGTGCTTCAGCCTGATCTTTTGCACTGATGTTCTGGGCTCCTCCATCGTTGAGCATGGGGATATTTGTGGAGCCCCCTCATTCAGTGAGTTGCTTAATTGTCCACCACCATTCACGACTTGACGTGGCAGGACTGCAGAGCTTAGATCCGATCTGTTGGTTGTGGGATCACTTAGCTCTTGTCTATCATTCGCTGTTTATGCTGTTATGCTTATGCAAGTAGTCCTGTGTTATAGTTTCACCAGGTTGACACCTCATATTTAGGTATGTCAGATGCTACTCCTGGCATGCCCTCCTGCACTCTTCATTGAACCAGGGTTGATCCCCTAGCTTGATGGTAATGGTAGAGTGGAGGATATGCTCTATGTGTTTGTAAATTGTGTTCGAATACAACTCTGCTGCTGATGGCCCACAGCACCTCATGGATGCCCAGTCTTGAGTTGCTAGATCTGTTTGAAACCTATCTCATTTAACACAATGGAGCGTATCCTCAATGTGATGACAGGACTTCATCTCCACAATGACTGTGCGGTGCTCACTCCAGCCGATACTGTCATGGATGCATCTGTGGCAGGTAGGTTGGTGTCAAGTATGTTTCTCCCTCACCACCCACCTGCTGCAGTCCCTGTCTAGCAGCTTTGTCATTTAGGGTTTGGCCAGCTCAGCAAGTAGTGGTGCCACTCTTGGTGATGGACACTGTCATCCCCCCACCCATATTCTGCACCGTTACCACCCTCATGATGAGCACCACTTGGAGGAAGCACTGATTCATCAGCTGAGGGAGGGCAGTACATGGTGTCCGTGCCCATGGTTGGGCTGATGCCATGAGACTTCACTGATTTTGAGGCAAACCCTTCCGACTGTATACCACTGTGCCACCAGCTCTGTTGGGATATGCCCATGGATGGTGACAGTGGAGTCTGGGACATTATCTGTCAGGTATGATTTCATGAGGATGACTATGTCAGGCTATTACTTGAGAGACAGCTCTCCCAATTTTAGCACTAGTAAGGAGGGTCAATAAAGGTGAGATTGCCATTTCTGGGTCAATGCCAGATGGTCCATCCAGTTTCATTCTGGCTCTATAGGCCATTTAGGCAAGGTTTTTTACAAATAGGTTTTTACACCGATCAACTTAGAATTGCTAACTGCCATGGCAGATTCGAACCCAGGTCCCCAGAGCATTCACTCTGGGTCTCTGGCTTATTAATCCAGTGATAACACCACTACACCATTGCCTCACCTCAGATAGTCTGACATCACTAGAGGAAGATGCTATGGGACCACTAACATATCTGCATCCCTGACCGTCAGACTTGCAGAGATTAGGGGCTAAAAATCTAGCCCCTACTGGGGGCAGGAACATTATTGGGAAGATGGGGAATTTCTCACTGCCAGCCTGTGTGCTGGTTCCCTGGCTCCATCCTATTCCTGAACCATTTTACCAAAGGAAGGATAAGGGGTTGCCAAACAAGTGGCAGGTAAACAACCAAGCTATTTAAAGGCTAGCACTCCAGGCAGACTTAGAGATCCTCCCTGCCTGCCTGGCTTCAGTAGCAGCCACAAGTTGGAGGGCCATTAAGGCTTTTTTTATTTTAGATTTTAAAAAGTTGGAGAGAGGGTGCTGAATTTGGGACTGAACTCCCCCTCACTAACCTTGAATAACAATACTCTACTTCTTTCTAGCTTTCTACTTCTTTCCTGCAGCAACTCTTGCATTGAGGGCCCAGTCATCATCCTTAATTAGATGCCTGCTCTCTGGCTATTAATTGGCTGCCCCAGGGATGAGCACAAGTGACTGTTGCCCCCACAGGGCGGGCATCTGGCCCCCATTTCAGGCTGACAGCAAGGTTCAGAAGCACATGGGGAAAATCCTGCCCTGGGACTTTGCAATTGTCTGATGAAAGAACTAAAGATCTCCAACCCACATCTCATACAAGACTTAATCATATTCATTTGAATCCAACAATGAGTGTAATACGATCGCCTTAATTTTAATCAGTAAGAACATTTTGGCATTGTCAGTACAAATTCATATCTATTTTTTCTCTCCCCTGGCACTTTCACATGTTTCAGAGCAGTCTGGGGACACTTTGGAATCTGATTCCTCAGATGAACTGACTCTTCTGAGATTGTATCATGAGGAAATTTCTGCACTGTTGCCTAGTAAGCATATGTGCATTACAGTGTGTCCTTATTAGAGAGTTAGGTGAGAACAAACAGAGCGAGGTGGTAGGGACAGCAGTGGAAAGTTTGTGTTGGAGGGCATTTGTTCAAGCTCTGACTGGGGAAGGTAATATTTACTTTGGTGCAGTGTGAGTGACCAAATGAACCTATTAGAGAACCCCTGACATCCTGAGCAGCAATGTAAGCGCTGGTATGGTGTTGGGTGTCCCATTTTCATCTACCTCCTCTTCCTCTTTCTCCCTCCTCCTCCACAGAAATCATTATCAGATGATGAGCGAGGAGCTACTTGTTTAACCTTCACATCCAGTCCTCACTCCTTTGCTACATTGTGCAGAAAGCAAGGTCCTTGCTAGCAAACACTGAAAGGTGCCAGCAGACGACATGCTCAATGCCCTGTCTAGTTGTCATTGCAGTGATTTTGGAGATCACTGGTGTGGTTCCTTAGAGATATCACCAGCCAAGTTTGAAGGACGTGTCCTTTGTTACCTAGCAGGCACCCCTTAAGGGTATGTCTAAGTACAAACAGGCTAAAATGTTGGACTGATTCTGTATGGAAGCTTCATGGCAGCTCCCAGGGTATCTAGCACAGAGCTGCAGGAACCTCTTTTTGTGGTTGCAGTCCAGCTAAACATTGCTGGAATGAGATCTATTGTGGTTGACAGATTCTCTGTAGATCTTTGGATTGCTGTGTGTGTGCAATTAATAGCACCCTGTACTTGTGGAAGTCAGCCAGAGACACAAATTCGAGTGACTGCTCGTTCTTGTTGTTGCCATTATCGAGGATATTTAAAAATTACATTGAATATAGGAGCCAATTTGGCAATTTGAGATGTTCAAAAATTCTTCTAAAACTTCTAAGATGTAGCTTAGATTAGTGCATGCTCCCACAGTGAAGAGAAATGCTGCATAATATTAAGTTATTTACAAAGAATTAACTTAGTATTTGCAAAAGAGTTAAGTTTGGTCCTTTAGTTGCATTTTCATTTGAAGAGTTAGGGGGAAGGATTTCTGTTGTAAAACATATAAGTACCATCTGATATATTTGGTTATGCATCTTTCATGCAGGAGCTCTGTCCTTTATCTAAATTACATGACGTATTGATGCTTTGAGAGTACTTGAGGGTTTGAGGTGGCTCAAAAAGGTATTGCATAAGGATGCATCAGAAGTCACCTCAACTGCAAGAAATTCAGTAAAATGTTCTAAAATTGAAGTGCTGACTGATAACGCACAATTAACAGGCTAACATGATAATTGTTAGAATATATCTCTTAAGGCTGAAGTTTTCTTTTACAAAATGAAAGGATTTGGCAATGATCTGGACATGGGGATGCTAACCTGGGATATTTTTTAAAAAGGTCATAAGTTTACCTTGGAACTGTACACAAGCAGGCCTCTTCCAAGAAATCACCTGACCTATATGGCACTTGAGTAAGAGTTGTTTTGTTTGTGTTCAGCTGAAAAGCGTTTTAATTAATAAAGCTGGGAGACAAAAAAGGCAGTCACGGGGAGAAAGAAAAAAAGCTTCAATTGTGAACCTGCTTTTTGGAGGGCAGTCTTGTTGGAGAACAAGTTGAGGAAGGAAGGCTCCCTCTCCCTTGCCTAAAATTGTGTGTGGCTATCAACCTGTAGCCAGAGAACTATCATCTGAGTGTAATCAGTCTGCACTTGGACCTGCAAAGCTTAGAGTTGGTGAGAATTTCCAGGCATCCACCAGGACCAATGGCCCATCTTCACACAAGCAAACTCCAGGTCGACAGCATCGAGGCCCTGCAGACTTTATCCTTTATTTTATAACGCCAATCCTCCAAAGCCCATCTCTGCAGAGAAACTCCATCTGTTTGTCCTTTGTTTGTGTGTGTGTGCGCTGGGGGAGTTCTTTAGGAAGAGATAGGTATACTTCCGATTACAATTGTGTGTTAACCAGTACTTGCAACTTGTTAAAAGTTTGTTTTAAAATAAAAACATTCTAAGTTTTTGAAATAAGCCTGGTCAGACTCTTTTATTCTGGGTACACAATTGGCCATTTCGGTGAGAGAATTAAATATTTAAATTAATGGTCCGGCCTGTGGAGTCATGGGGCTTGATAATCTGTGCACTCCTCCCATCCCAGTCGTAACACAATGTAACAGATGTCTGGTGTGCTCTCCATGAATACACAGAAATACTTTGTGTGAAAGATCTGTTCCAGATCAGTCTGAAGGGTATGCTTTCCCATTTGGGCAAATCAATTCATTTTGAATACCCTTACTGAAGTATTGATCAATAATTTCTGTTTTTCTAGTTCACCTCAGGTGTGCACTCATTATGGGGACCAAGGATGATCATGAAGTTTTTGTTATATAGTTTCATGAACTGCCAAAGTCTGTTCTCCCAAATGGAAAGAAAACACAGGCAAGTTTCTTCTAACGAGAGATCGCCAGTATCTTTTTGGAATGAAAGTAGCTCCAAGGTGGCATTGGTGATGGTTTTATTGTCACTGATCACTGCTTTCTAGTTCTGCCATGCCTCTGCCATGTGTGCCAGTGAATGTTCATGACCATACACGTTTTCAAAATGAATACTGCAAAAACTTTTTATCGCAAGTCTGAGAAGACACAAATTGTGACTCAAGAACTTTGGAGTCATTACAGCACAGAAGTGGGCCACTCAGCTCATCGGGTCCATGCTGGCTCTCTGTAGAGCAGTCCAGACAGCCCCATTTCCCCCACCCCTCCCCCCATAACCCTACAAGTTTATTTCCTTCAAATATCCGTCCAATTTTCCTTTAGAATTATAGATCATCTCTGCTTCCTCCACCTTCATAGGCAGTGAGTCCCAGATCAGTAACATTTTGCTGTGTATAAAAGTTCTTCCTCATCTCGCCACTGTGTGAAATGTCAAAGAACTTTGGCATCATTTAGTCGAAATTCAATGCCTATTATTGGTTTTCCGATCATTGTCAACAATTTGCATCTTTGTGTGTCATTTAATCTTTCTTGCCATTGCACTGCATGACCAGAAAACACCTGAATGACCCATGTGGGCTCTCCATGTAAGTCAGAGTCTTCTTAATCTATTGGTACATTTTTCACCTTTTCTCCAAAGTCTAGTGCCTCAAGTCGAAGAAGCACTTCGTTCAAAAATCTTTGCCAATTTCTGTCTTTGGGAATGTGGTTTATTTAGGATGTGTTGCCAAGCAGTTGGTTTTTCCTGTGAATCCTTTTTTCTCGAGTGCCATTAAGATTTGACATTGTTTCCTGACCATGGCAACATGATTCAGCAGCATTGTGTCCACAGAGACACTGACATGAGATGCGTAGATAGCAACTATTTGGCGAAGCGTTTTAGAATTTTCAGTTTCTGATTGAACAAAAGCAATAGCTGGAGCCTCACAAATCAATATTCTGAAGAAGAGTCAGATTGGACTTGAAACGTTAACTCTGTTCCTCTCTCCACAGATGCTGCCGGATGGGTTGAGCTTTTTCAGCAGGTTCTGTTTTTATTTCAGATTTCCAGCATCTGCATTATTTTGCTTTTATATTAATCAATAATGCATGCTGGTTGAACTCTTCAGGGAATATATGAGACAGAATATCCTGCTGCTGTTGAAACTTGGATATTAAAAGAAACTTAATTACAAACTAAATGATCACTAGGCTCAAATGTTATATTCCTGCTAATATAAAATAGTATCATTAACTTTTAATAATTGTGGAGATACCAGAGAAGCTGGTATTGTTTTCCTTCGAGCAGAGAAACCTAAGGGGAGATTTAATGGAGATGTTAAAACATATTATGGAAGGTTTTAACAAAGTAAGTAAAATGAAACTGTTTCAGCTGGCAATAGTCAGTAACCAGAAGATACTAATATAAAATTATCAAAAGAACCTGAGGGGAGAGGAAACATTGTTTTATGTAGGAAATTGTTATGATCCGGAACGCGCTACCTGAATGGGTGTTGGAAGCAAATCCAATTGCAATGTGCGATTTAAACACAAGGACAGCACAAAGGTTATAAAACAAGGTTTGTTTACTCTACTGGCATCAAAGTGGTATCAACCCTCGTGGGAAAGCGCAACTCCAAGAAACTAACTGCTTACAGAGAATATTCACTACCAATGCTCCAGATCTCTGACTTGTTCAGGACCTCGGCTCCTCAACAAAGTCACTCAATAAGCTTATCCAGCTGCCCAGCTCCTGGCTGTAGTCCTGTTCTTTTTCTCATGAGACTTCTCAGACTCAAGGGTGCTGCCAGTCAGTTTTACTAGATTTCCTGCTTCCTTCCTGGTTCCTTAGCCACCCTCAAGGACTGCAAGCTACCCTAAGTACCTACCATACTGCCACTCACAAGCCCTGCGTTAGTTCTTGCTGCTTTTTCCTCGTCACATTGCATCTGGCTCTGCCCCCCACTCAACAGTTCAAAGACACCGCTCCCTGCAAGAGGGGCTGCCAAGTGACAAAGTGTTCCCCTGTTCGGTGCTCTCACCCAACATCACCACCTGCTGCTTGGGGAGGCCCCACTACACAATAGTAACTTTCAAAAGGGAATTGATTATATACATGAAGGAGGAAACTGCAGGGCAATGAAGAAAGAGCAGGGGTTTGGGACTAATTTGATAGCTTTTTCGAAGAGTTGGTCAAGACGAGTTGAGCTGAAGAGCCTCCTTCTGTGCTGCATGATTTAATTTGCACACTGCATAGACCACACCACTTTTCGCAGAATTTCACACAATGTTTACAGTGCAGAAAGAGGCCATTCAGCCCATTGTGTCTGCACCGGCTCTCTGAATGAGCAATTTACTTAGTGTGATTTTCCCACCTTCACCCCATAACCTTGCACAATCTAATTCCCTTTTGAATGCTTAAATTGAATCTGCTTCCACCACACTCTCAGGCAGTGCATTCCAGACCTTAACTGCGTGAAAATTTTTTCTCACATCACTTTTGTTTCTTTTGCAAATTACTCTAAATCTGTCCCCTCTCGTTCTTGATCCTTTCACGAGTGTGAACAGTTTCTCACTATGTACTCTGCCCAGACCTCTCATGATTTTGACTATCTCTATCAAATCTCTTCTCAATTTACTTTTCTCTATAGAAAACAGTCTTAACTTCTCCAATCTATCTTTATAACTGATGTTCCTCATCTGTGGAACCAGTGTCATGAATCAAGGTGATGTATGAAGTTAAGTTTATGTTTTTCACTACTCTAGTGGGGGCTCACCAGGAGCCTGGAGCAACTTTTGATTTGCTTGCTTGCCCCCTAAAAACTGGGACCATGTGCACTGGGTGCAGTCTCGCTAGAATAAAGGGCACATCAGGGTTAGATTAATGTATGTTTGGCATTGGTGTAGTACAAAAGGAGGAGCCTTGCCTACACTTTGGGCATAAACCTTGTCATTGAAGGCAACCTGATGGGTAAGATTCACTGTCTCCTATCCCCAATTCACCTCACACAAAAGATAAGGACCCCTTGAATTTTACAGCTCCGAATCTTGCAGGCTGTGACTTGTTGACATACTTTGTCTCTCCCATCATTTCTCCACTCTTTCCTCTCTCCTTTGTTCTTGTTTTCCTTTGATACCAGTGTTCCTTTCTTGTATTTGATAAATTCCATGCTTTACTGCTATTTGCTGTAAAATTGATCTTCAAAATGTGTTAGCTCAACTTGAAAAGCGTAGGGTGGACTGGCATTCTATCTGTCTTTGTACTCAGCCACAACCGAATTGGCAATAATGCTTTTTTAAGGTTGCCATTGAGCTGTATAAAAACAGGATCACTATCTCGAAATGTGATTGAGAGCAGTGAAAATGAAGACTGAAATGTACAACCCTGTCAGCTAGTACCATCAACAAATTAACACCAATCCCTTTGTGCCTGTCTCTGCAAGTTTAAGTAGAAACACTGGCACAATTCTTATTTCTAATTCCTTGGATCAGAGGGATTGTAAAAATTACAAGAGAGATAAATATCAACATACGTGTGAGCATTTTGACTTATTTTGGGTTGTACATTTGAACAGAATAAGAAGCTAACTCAGGGTGTGGTATTAAAATGAGACGCCATTGAAAAGTTCAGATGACCTGCTAACCTGATGGAAATTAGTTTACAACCCTTAGATACAGTTTAGTGAACCCAATAGCTGTATTAGTCATATGTGATGCTAGTCCCCGCTATTATTTTTATTCATTCAGAGGATTTGGCCGTCACTGGCTAGACCAGCATTCATTGCCCATCCATAATTGCCCTTGAGAAGGTGGTGGTGAGCTGCCTTTTTGAACCGCTGCAATCCATGTGATGTAAGTACACCCACAGTGCTGTTAGTTCCAGGATTTTGACTCAGCGATAGTGAAGGAACGGCGATGTATTTCCAAGTCAGGGTGGTGAGTGACTTGGAGAGGAACTTCCAGGTGGTGGTGTTCCCATGTGTCTGATGCCCTTGTCCTTCTAGATAGTAGTGGTTGTGGGTTTGCAAGGTTCTGTCTAAGGAGCTTTCTACTTTCTATTGTGTATGTGAAATAAGTTGGTGCAGTCCCTTGTAAATCCAAAGCAGAAAAATCAGCCATTGTTCTGCATTCATTGGTACTCAGTTGGAATTTTCACACAAAAAGATCAAAGGAACAGAAGTAGCATGTACAGCCTCCTGAGCCTATTCCACCATTCAATTAGATTATAGCTGATCTGTACCTGAACTCCATTTACTTGCCTTAGGTCCACATCCCGAGATACCCTTGCCTAACAAAAATCTATATTGAGCTCAATCTTAAAAGCTTCAGCCGTTTTAGCATTTAAACCCTTTGGGACAGTGAATTATAAATTTCTATGACCCTTTGTATGAAAAAGTGCTTCTTAATTTCCTAAATGGCTTGGCTGTAGTTTTAAGATTATGTCACCTTGTCCTCCTGATCCCCCCATCAGAGAAATAGTTTCTCTGTATCTACTTTATCAAACCCTTTTAATATTGTAAGCACTTCAATCAGATTACCCCTTCTATACTCAATGGAATACAAGCAAAGTTTATCATATTTGTGCTCATAATTTAACCCTCAATGCTCTTATCATTCTAGTGAATCTACAATGCACCACCTCCAAATTTCTAACCTTGATGAGATACAGTGCTCAAAATGGAATGCAGTATTCCAGATGGGGTCTGACCAATGCATCATACAACTTCCACCCCTTTTGTGTTCAAGGTCCTATGAGATAAAGGCCAACATTCCATTAGCCTTTTTGATCACTTTTTGTACTTGTTCATAATGTTTTAGTGATCTGTGGACTTGGACTCCAAAATCTCTTTGCTCCCCTACAATTCCTAGGGGCTGAATGTTTCGTCCCGCAGGCGGGTACGCGCTCAACCCGAACAGAAGTAAAACAGTGCGCAATAGCACGCAATGACGCGATATTTCGCTCGGCAGACGCATGCTGGTGCTGGACTGGCACCCGCCATTAATTGAGATGCCACTTAAGGCCCTTAACAATCCAATTGTCTGTGACTCATTGCTGTCTGTCAGGCCCCCGGAGGATTCAGACCATGTGGACTCTTCTTTCACCAGCTTGACACAACCATGGACAGCTGATTGGGTGACTTCGTATGCCTGAGGTGCAATGCCAAAGGAGGCTCCAGCTCTCGTGGGAGACCGTGGTCTCCATTTGCCAGAAGACTGGGCCTGAGATCAGCTCTGACTGTATGGGTAGACACCCCATACCAGTGGCTCTGAAGGTCACAGTGGCCCTCAAATTGTATGCCTCTGGCTCTTTCCAGGGGTCACTGGGGGATCTGTGTGGAGTCTCCCAATCAGCTGTCCAAAGTTATGTCAAGCTGGTGGCAGAAGCTCTGTCCAGTTGGTTACTGACCTTTATTCTTCACTGTACAGACAAGGCCGGCCAGACAGAGCGAGTCAGAGGTTTTGCAGTGATTGCTGGGTTCCCCGTGTCCACGGTGCCATTGACTGCACACATGTGGCCATCAAAGCGCCAGTGGGTCAGCCGAGTGCCTTCGTCAACAGGAAGGGATTCCACTCCATGAATTTGCAGATAGTGTGTGACCACAGGATGCAGATTCTGCAAGTGTGTGCAAGGTACCCAGGCAGCTTCTATGACGCTTACATCCTGGGACACTCCCAGGTACCGAAGCTCTTCAGTGCTCCAGCCCGGCTGGGTGGATGGCTGCTGGGTGTCAAGGGCTATCTGTTGAAGCGGTGGCTCATGACACCTCTCCGCCACCCAAGAACAGAGGCAGAGAAGCGTTACAATATGAGTCATGACTCCACAAGGGTGGTGGTAGGGAGGACCATAGGTCTTCTCAAGATGTGATTCCGATGCCTGGACCATTCAGCGGGTGCACTCAGTAACCCCCCAGAGTGGGTGTCATTGATCATGGTTGCATGCTGCGCTCTCCACAATCTGGTACTAGCAAGGGGGGACCCAATGGAGGAAGAGGATCTTGATGCAGCTCCACAGGCCACAGGTGATGAGCCCAGTAGTGAGTCAGAAGTGGAGGATGGTGAGGAGAATGCTGAGGGCGTGGAGGCAGAGCTCAGTAACCTCCAGGGAGACAGGGACACCAGGGACGCCTTGATCCAATGCTCCTTCAGATAGGCTGCCAAAGATCAGTTTCAAATGCATGCCAGGGCTGCTGTGTCCATTCCAGATGTCTGAAAGGACCCTTTCATTTCAACACACAGAATGCTCAGCACCAGTGCAATTAAGTTCAGAGCCACGTACGTCCAGCATTACATACTAACGTATCCTGCACCAATAAAATAAAAACATGAAGCACACTCAGGCCATGATGACAAAACCAAAATGTATATCACTTTCACAATTACAGATTATTTCCATCAACTTCTCTGGTCTTAAGTGCCAGACCAGCATACATTAATTAAACAATAATGAACATAAAATCACCTATGACCTGTCCCTCTTGTGTTCATGGTGCCTTTAATTTACGCTTGCGAGTGCTACGTCTAGGTGCTCACTGGCACCAGCATTGGAGACAGCCTGCTGACTGTGCTGTCTTGTTGGCCTTGATGACCTTGGCAGTTGTCCTCTGGCTAGTGGAGCCTGTGCTGGCCCCGCCTGGAAGGGAGCGGCCAGTTCCACGGCTGGCATCACCCCAGTCGCCACCGCCGGTACAGATGCCATGGTCACTGGTGGAGGGGTGGAGGAGATGCTGCCGTCACCCGGAGAGCCCAGATAGGAGCCCACAGAGACGACAGGCAGCTTGTGCGCCAATGTAAGGTTGCTGGGGACCACCCTGCTCACCAGTGATGGATGGGCACCTAGCTGGGATATTGGGTGCCTCATCCATCTCCCACACTGGAAATGACCACCTGAGGTTCGAGTGCAGCCCCAGGAACTCACCATTCTGTCCCTCAAGCTGCCTCTCCATGAGAATTGCCACTCTCTCAATGGAGGAGGCAATGCACTCGCCCAGGAGCGCCGCACCACGTCATGGCTGCTCACCTCGGCTGGCACCTCCTCCCATGCCCTCCCATCTCTGAAGGCAAGGGTGTCCCTCCTGGTGACCATTTCCTTCAGCAGGACCGTGATGCACTTATCCGAAAAGCAGTGGGCTGAATGCCCACCCGACCTGCCCTCCCGCCTGGCGTTTGCTGCCAGACTCGAGTGCATCTTCAGAACAGCAGCCAGACCTCATTCCTTGGCAAGCTTTCTGGGGCTGCCTGGGCCTTCTTTATACTGACAGCCAGGTTGCCATTGGACCCGGCGCCAAACAGGCCCCTGCTCCCACTCAGCCCTTCTCAGCCAGTGATGAGCTGTGTTTCACGGTGGGTGGGCCTTAATTGGCCCGCCAGCATGAAATCGCGGTTGGGGCCTGATCGGAGGCGGTGGTCGGTTTTGTGGCTGCTCCCGGGCCCACCCACTGTGCCCACCGGATGAGGACAAAATCCAGCCCCTAGTTTCTCATCATTTAGAAAATACTTCGATTTAGCTTTCTTACACCCAAAGTAGATTACACCACAGTTATCCACATTAAACTCCATGGGAAATGAAAAAATTTGTACAAATACATTAGGAGTCAACAGATGGGGTAAAGAGGCCTTAATTCTGCTTATGATATATGCTATACTGTACTTAACTTGGGAGTGCTAGTGGAAGAATGTAAAGACAGATTTACCTTGTATTTAACCTGTTTTACCAAATCTGGCAGTGATTGATGGAACAGTGTACAAGGAAATTTAGTTTTCATCTAACCTGACCAAATAGTGTTTAATGTTGAGATCCAAAATAGAAGAAATGTTTATATATCAATGTTTCACTCTGACGGTCAGCATTTTGCAGGTCTAGACTCATGTCGACATTTGTTGAAAACATTTCCAAGAAGCAAACCCATTTTCCCTAGTCCAAAAGAGTCTTGTTCCAAGTAGACATGGCTGCTGCACATTGTAGGTGGGAAAGCTTGTGACAGCAGTGTTCCCTCCTATGGTGCGCTATGTTGCTGGAATCCCCTTCATTAGTGGCAAAATTCCAATTGGAGCAGTACAGAGGCCAGTTGGAAATGGAAAACAGATAGAAGAAAGATGGAAGGGATAGGAAATAGATGGCAATAACAGGGAGAGTGTAGGTGTCAAAAGTTGGCTGTGGTGCAAGAGGAAGTGTGGAGAGGCTGAGAGCTTGAGAGGGGAGGGAAGAGGCCTACCAGTGGTAACAGAGTGAAAGTTGAGAGAGAGAATGCTTGCATTAACTCAGTGATGGAGGACAATAATGGCATGGAGGACAATAATGGCATGAAGTGGGAGGTGGAAGAAATGAAGATAGCCAACCTCAGCTGAACGGATTGGAGGGGCTCAGATTGGGGAGCTGTGTGTTCTATTTGCTTGGTTCTTGAACGATTGGTTTGAACAGTACATGAGAAAATGTTGTGTTACCACAGTCATTCCCCTTGATTGCTGTCACTCTGTCTTAACACCATCAACTTCAACTCTAACAAAACTAGTCAAAGTAACCAAAACACCAATTAGAACAATTCCAATGGACTAGCTTTGAAGTTAACAGATCAGATCTGTATGAACTTGCTCTGTTTTCCTCCTAACTTTACTATTAAAATGTTACAAGTTAGGTTTAACACCTTCAGCTGTCTGACCTTTAAGGAGGTTTCTGCCTAATTTCTGCCATTGTAAGGCTCTAATGTCACATGCTGCGATGCAATGCCCGGTGCATTATTCTTACCTTAATTAGCTGGGGGAGGGGAAGTGTAATCAGATCGCAGGAAGTGAAACAGGTTTTCTTGATGGGAGCCAGAGTGAAAACACTCCTGTGCCTCCTGGCCCATCACGCAGTGCTGTAAAGGCACTTACCCGCTGCTCTCTCTTCCCTGCAGCTGCCAAATTTCACCAGCCTTGGGGAAACCAGCCTGCAGCCACTAAATTTCAAATGGTCCTGAAATTTGAGGCATGCAAACTCATTATAATATTTAAATGACACCGATTCACCTCTGGAGATCAGGTTAGTCTCCTGCCCCCCAACCTGTCTCCGTTAGCAGCTAAAGTTGGAAGCAAGTCGGATTTAAATTTTTAGAATTTTCAAACTGGCCGCTCCGCTATGCTCCTGCCTGTCTTGGGGGGTTAAAGTTCCTCCCCATGAATTTCAACCTCGCCAAGGCAAGTTGTAAAATTGAATTCAATAAATCTGGTAATTTGTGAATTAGCACCATAAAAATAATCATGCTGGCTGCTTGAATAAACCCAACTGGTTTACTTATATCCCTCAGGGAAGGGAGGCTACATTACTGAATCCCGCCACAGCAGATGGCAGAATTTGAGTTCAATAAAAATCTGGAATTAAAAGTCTAATGATGACCATGTTAAATGTTGTAAAAACCCATCTGGCTCTTTAGGGATGGAAATCTGCTGTCCTTACCTGGTCTGGCCCACATGTGACTCCAGACCCACAGCAATGTGGTTGACTTTTAAATGCCCTCTGAACAAGGGCAATTTGGGATGGGCAATAAATGCTGGCCTAGTCAGTGATGCCCACATCCCATGAATGTATTAAAAAAAATTCTCCACTTTCTTTGGCCTGAATGTAGCTACAGAAAAATCAGGATTGGGAATTAGATATTGTGGGTGTAACATATTTAGAAAAGATAAAGAGGAACAAAGAGGAGTTGGAGTAGCTGCATTCAATGTTATAACAGTTGGAAAAGAAGAACAGAAATAGAATCCATGTGGATAGAGATAAAAGCTTATAAAGGATCAGCCATACTAATCAGGCTACAAACATCAAATAGTAAACAGGAAGTGCAGGAAGAAATATTCAAAAAAATTAGGGAAATGTTTTATTCTGTCTTGGGATGTGGGCATCGTTGGCAAGGCCAGCATTTATTGCCCATCTCTAAATGCCCTTGAACTGAATGGCTTGCCAGGCCATTTCAGATGGCAGTTAAGAGTCAACCATGTTACTGGGAGTCCGGAGTCACATGTAGGCCAGGTTGGATAAGAAAGGCAGGTTTCCTTCCCTAAAGGACATTAGTGAACCAGATGGGTTTTTACAACAATCGGCAACGGTTTCATGGTCCTTGTTACTGAGACTAGCTTTTAATTCCAGAGTGAAAACCATAGAATAATAATCATGGGGAATTTCAACTACCCCAAAAATTAATTAGCCAGAAAAGGTGGGTAAATAGGATAAAGAAATGAAGTTCATACAATAGGTCCTTTCTATCATGGTATGTATAAAACCCAAGAGAGGACAAAGGACTGGATCTGGTGATGGGGAATGAGCAAGAGCAGATAAGAGGAGTAAAAATAAGGGAACATCCAGGCTATAATCACCATAATATAATACACTTAAAGACTGACGTAACAGATTAGGGCAAAGCTGATTTGAGCAGCTGGGAATAGAACTTTGGAAAATACTTGCAAACAATGATGAGGAACAGCAATTTAACATTTAAAACAGTGTTCAACCAAGTCCAGGAAAAATATATCCTACTAAAAATAAACTAAATACTACTAAGACATAGTGGATGAGTAAAGGCATAAGGGAAAAATTGAGGGTAAGGAAAGGACCCTGGATGTCTTGTGGTGTGGTGGTAGCGTCCCTACCTCTGGGCCAGAAACTCAGGACTTGATGGCCATGGAGGGTGTGTTCATACTGTGGCCAAATAAGTTGATTATCAGTCTGTAAATCCTTCCAATGTGGCAGGCAGGAAGAGCAGGAGAATTTCCTGGTCAGCCTTTTGGGGAGGTGGTGGGGGAGGGGCACAGAAATGCTGTATGCAGAAGCAACAGCAAACCACTGCAGTATTCTGCCAAGCATAATCATGGACCGATCCAATGAAAGTCCATGGTCACCACCCTCTTAGGGTGTGGTACCTGAGGGAGAAGGAGGAAGGAAAGGAACATATAGTAAGTATATGGACAGCAGAGAAGAGCTTGACAAGAGAGAATACAAAAACACTCGGAGAGAAGTAAAAAAATTAGAAAGGCGGAGGAACTATGAAATTAAATTATCAAGGAACATAAAACAAAATAATAAAACATTCTACAGACACATAAATAACAATAAGAAGGTCAGGATGGCAATAGAGCCACTATAGGATAGTCAGGATAAAATCACAGACAGCAATAGCGAGCTGGAAAAAATATTAAGTAATGACTTTACTTCAGTATTCACCAGAGAGGCAGATTAGGCAGGAATGGCATTTCTAGGTGAAGTTAGAAATGACATAACCACATTTAAAATCAAAAGAGGAGAAATATTAACTAAACTAAATAGCTTCAAAGAGGATCAAACCTCTGGTCTGGACGTATTACAAATAGATATTTTAAAAGATCTCGGGAAGAGATAGCATTACTTACACATGTTTAATAATTCATTAGAAAAAGCTGTAGTGCCAAAGGATTGGAGGGTAACCAATGTAATTTCTAGATTTAAGAAGAGAGATACAGCATGCCCAGGGAATTATAGACCAGTCAGTTTAACATTGGTGGTATGAAAATAATGGAATCCCTACCAAAGAAGAAAAAAGAAAGACATTTAGAAACCAAAACTATAATGGACAGGATTTTCCCCTCGTTGGGTGGGCGGGCCCGAGAATGGCTGCAAAGCCGACCACCGCCCACAATTAGGCCCCGAATGCGATTTCACGCTGGCGGGCCAATTAAATTCCACCTTCTGCTGTGCCGGGATTCAATAGTGTAGCCTCCCTTCCCTGAGAGATATAAGTAAACCAGTTGGGTTTATGCAAGCAGCCATCATGATTATCTTTATGGTGCTAACCCACAAATTACCAGATTTATTGAATTCAATTTACAATCACTGGCCAGGAAGGGTCGAGATGGGGCGGGGGTCTGTCGGCCGCCAGTTCCAATGGCGACCCAGCGGCCAGTTTAATAATGATCCAGGCAGCCCCAGAAAGGCTGCCAGGGAAGGACGTCTGTCTGTCGTTGTAGCAATGGAGTCGATTGCAGCTACAAACATCTTGCGGGAGGGCAGGTTGGGTGAGCACTTGGCCCCCAGCTTTTCTGACGAGCGCCTTGCTGTCCTCCTGGAGGAGGTGGCTGCCAGGAGGGACAACCTTGTCCCCAGAGATGGGAGGAGAAGGTCATTGCACCTCACCAAGAAGGCATGGGAGGTGGCGGAAGCGCTGGTGAGCAGCCATGACGTGGCGCAGCGCACATGCACGCAGTACTAGAAGTGCTTCAATAACCTGCTGTGCTCAGGAAGGATGAGTGCCTTGTTGGCATGGATCAGGGTGCAGAAGTCTTCCAGTGTGGCCGTCCCCCTGTGGACCTCAGGGATGTTAGAGTCTGAGTGCCAACTGTCAATGATATCGGAGCTGGCAGAGGGGTTGAGCCCTGGCTGCTTGGACTGAGCACCTTGCGGCTCAAGAACCATGACTCGGATGTGCTCTGTGGGGTGTTCCTCAGCTGCGGTTGACCAGGCTGCAACGGCACTGCAGGTAGAGAGTGGACTAATCAATGCTCCTCTGTTCTTTCAGGAGAAGTTGAGCCATAACCAAGCCAAGAGGTCACATACAGGCGGAGACCCACCCAACGTGCTGCTGCTCTCATGGTTCAAGCAAGACACCCCGGAGCTGGAGAGCCGGCATGCTCCCAGTGCAACCGGGCGTGGAGAGGCAGGGGTACCAGATGAAGGTAAGAGTGCAATGCACAGAAGTGAGACTTTCGAATTGTGCAACCATTCTAGCGTAGTCTACTAATTGATGGGAGCCTTAAACCTGGAGTCCCCATTGATCATTGGAAGACGAGGGTGCCATGATGCAGATCTGTTGTCTCACGAGGGTGCTTGGCATGTACAGTGACGGTTTGAAGACTTAAACTAATGACATGTCCATCTTCTCCCTTTTAGGTTCATCAGCAGGCATCTGATCTGCAGGCCCCGAAGGGCCACCCCTGACAGCGGAGGACCACCGGACTTCATTTTCACCTGTGTCACACCCGCTCTCTGAAACGGGCATCAGAGCAGATACCAACACCTCAGTGGGCATTAGTGGTGGCTAGTATCTTGGTGCACATTGGTGAGGGCACTTCACAGTCACTTGAGGTGCAGGCGGAAGCAGAGACTGCCCAGGGCGATTGCAGTCAGGGCTGCTCGAGACCAGGATGATGCTCAGTTGATGGCTGATGATGAGCCTCTGGAGTCATCCATTATGTTGCAGATGCTGGATGTCCAGCGAGATTTGGCGGAGATCCATGAGGATCTGCGTGCCCCCGTCTCCATGATGGAGGAGTCCATGTGGAGCATGAGCACTGCATTGAACATCATGGGTGAGTGCACTGCCTCCTTCATTGAGAGAGTGGCGACTTTCATGGAGGAGCAGCTCCAAGGACAGAATCAGGGATTCCTGGGGTTGCGCTTGGATCTGCAAGCCCTTACACAGGCAATGATCTCAGGTGGTCAGTGTCATTGTGTGAGATGGATGGGACACCCAGTATTCTAGCTAGGTTTTCATCCATCAATGGTGAGCAGGGAGGTCCAGAGTGACCTCATGTTAAAGCACGAGCTGCCTGTTGTCTCTGTGGGAGCTCTGGATGCCGGCAGCAGCTCCTCTCCCCTCCGGCAATGGTGGTGGCATCTGATGAGGCTGCGATGACTGGCCACTACCTCCCAGGTGGAACCAGCACAGGAACCACTGGCCAGAGTACGACCGCCAAGGTCATCAAGGCCAACAAGGCAACAGAGTCAGCAGGCTGTCTCCAATGCTGCTGCCAGCGAGGGGTAGCACTTAGAAGCATAAGTTAAGGGCACCATGAGCACAAGAATGACAGTTCACGGGGGATTTTATGTTCATTTATGTTTACTTTATCTATACTGGTCTGGGAATGAAGACCAGAGAGGTTTATGTAAATAGTTTGGAATTGTTAAAATTAGATAAATTTCATTTTTGTTGTCATGGCCTGAGGATGCTTCACGTTTTTATTTTCTTGGGGCAGGGTCCGCCAGTATGTAATGCTGGACATGACTGGCTCTAAACTTTATTGCACAGGCATTGAGTGTTCTTTGTGTTCAAATGAAAGTGTCCTTTCAGACATTCAGAATGGAGGCGGCAGCCCTGGCATGTGGTTGAAGCTGATCTTTGGCAGCCTCGCTGAAGGAGTGTTGGATCAAGGCGTCCCTGGTGTCCTTGCCTCCCTGGAGGTTACTAAGCTCTGCCTCCACACCCTTAATGTTCTTCTCACAGTGCTCCTCTTCTGACTCACTACTGGATTCATCCTCTGTGGCCTGTGCAGCTGTCTCAAGATCCTCTTCCTCCAGTGGGTCCCCCCTTGCAAATGCCAGATTGTGGAGAGCGCAGCATGCAACCACTATCAGTGCCACCTGCTCTGGAGAGTATTGTAGTGCTCCCACTGAATGGTCCAGTCATTAGAAGCGCATCTTGAAAAGGCCGATGGTCCTCTTTACCACCACCCTTGTGGAGCCATAATTCATATTGTAGTGCTTCTCTGCCTCTGTTCTTGAGGGTCATGAGCCACCTCTTCAACTGATAGCCTTTGTTACCCAGCAGCCAGCCATCCATCCAGTTGGGCTAGAGCACTGAAGAGCCTCGGCACTTGGATGTAAGCATCATGGGAGCTGCCAGGGTACCTTGCACAGGCTAGTTTTGTGTTCATTCATTGGATGTGGGCATCGCTGGCTAGGCCAGCATTTATTGCCCATCCCCTTGTTCAGAGAGCATTTAAGAGTCAACCACATTGCTGTGAGTCTGGAATCACGTGTCAACCAGACCAGGTAAGGACAGCAGATTTCCTTCCTTAAAGGACTTCAGTGAACCAAATGACTTTTTATGACAATCGGCAGAACTAAGGTTTATTGAATTCAAATTTCACAATCTGACATGGTGGGATTCAAGCTCAGGCCCGCAGAGAATTACCCTGGGTTACCTGGAATACTAGTCAGTGACAATGCCACTATGCCACTGCCTCTCCTTGAGGTGAATTTGCATCCTGTGATCACACATTATCTGCACGTTCATGGAATGGAACCTCTCTGTGTTGACGAAGGCACCCAGCTGACCCACTGGCGCCTTGACGGCCACATGTGTGCAGTCGATGGCACCCTGGAAGCGGGGAAGCCCAGAAATCACTGCAAATGTTCTGGCATGCTCAGCCTATCTGGCCTCGTCCATAGGGCAGTGAATAAAAGTCAGTACCCACCTGTACAGAGCTTCTGTCCCCAGCTTGACACAATTGTGGGCAGCTGACTGGGAGACTCCACAAAGATCACCCACTGAGCCCTGGAATGAGCTGGAGGCATAGAAGTTGAGGACCCCCGTGGCCTTCAGAGCCACTGGGATGAGGTGTCCACCCATACAGTCAGAGCTGATCTCAGGCGCAATCATCCTGAGAGGCAGAGCCTCCTTCGGCATTGCACCTCAGACATATTGAGGTAGCTGCATCACCACCTGTAAACCCTGGCAGCAGGATAGTGGCGTCTTCAGTGGCCCCTTCCACCTTGGACTACCTCTTGGCCCTGCGCCTTGTGTGCCTGCGCCTGTACTCCCAAAGGTGGCTCCCCTGGAGGCTGCAGAGGGACACGTGGCCTCCTCTCCCTTCTGCCCCACTCTTCCTGTTCAGATGAGGTGCCACCAGCGGAGACCACAAACCCCATTACCATGGTAAGGGAAGGCTGTCTGATACCTGGAAGGGTCCACACTGTCTGAATCCTCCGGGGGCTTGGCAGACAGCAATAAGTCCTGAAATGAAGCCTGGAAATGCTAAGAATGAAGCCCCGAACAGAGAAGAAGCTGCCAAGTACCAATAAGCAACTAGCTGCAAGCTAGCTCCAAAACTCCTCACTCCTCACACTGGCAATGCTGCTGACCCTTTTTATCCTGCCCTTGGATGAGGTTTGTGAAAATGTTGGTTGGCTGCCTGCCCGTTTTGCCCATACGATGAGCAGAAAATTGCACAAGCCAGGAAAAATCACTGTCAATTGGACAGTTAAAGGACCTCAAGTGACCACTTAATTAATAGCGGGAGCCGCTCCGGCACCCACGCGTGCCTGCAAGTGCACAATGATGTTGGGACGCTCACCTGATGTCATCACCATTATTTTATCCTCATTTGGGTTGGGCGGCGCCTTCCCGCAGGACAAAAAATTCTACCCAATGAATAGTCAGCATAAATTTCTAAAGGGAAAGTCTTATGTAAACAATTTCGGAAATAGTAGACAAGGGTACTCTCGTGGATGTAACTTATCTGGATTTCCAAAAGACTTTTGATGAGGTACCACATAATATACTGATGTATAAGGTCAGAGCAGAAGGTGTCAGTCAATTAAGTAGTACAATGGATAGCTAGCTGGCACCAAGATGGTAAGCAGAGTGTAAGGATAAAGGGTAACTATGCAGAGTGGCAGGAGAATAGAAGGTGGGATCCCAAAAGGATCAGTACTAGAACCACTGCTGTTCACAATTTACATTAATGATTTAGTCTTTAGACTCTGGAATCAAAACACAATTTATAACTTTGCAAATGATACCAAACCGAGGAGGATAGTCAGTACTGAGGACTGCAATAACCTGCAAGAAATCATTAATAAACTTACTGAATGGTCCTATGATTGGCAACTGGAATTCAAAGTAACATTTTGATAAGAAAATAAGGAGGTTAGATAATACTTTGACAGTTAAAATCTAAATAGTTAAGAGGAGCTACGGGATCTGAGAGTACAAATACACATTACCCAGAGAGTGGTGAGAATATGAAACTCTCGTATAAAGGGAGTAGTTGAGAGAAATCATATAGGCGTCTTTAAGGGAGAGCTAGATAATCATATGATGAAGGAAATAGGGGATTTTGCTGACGCAGTTAGATGGGGAAGGATAGCTAAAGACTGGAGTGGAGAACAAATGCCAGCATGGACTGGCTGGGGAGAGTGGGCTGTTTCTGTGCTGTACATTGTTACGACCAGGCAAAGTCACCCAATTGTTAACTTCCCAAACAGGAACCCAATTTTGTTATGCTCCCGGGTGAGGAGGAATGAGCTGACTCCCCTTCTTTATTCAACCCCTTGGATGGTCACATTTAATTGGTTAATTTAAAAGGGATCCCTTTCCCCAGTCCAAATGTATTTACTTTTTTAGAAGGAGCCAATTTAACCAGGCTTTCTTGAGTTAAAGGAACATTGGGAAGAATTTTCCAGTTGGCGTTCCTGGCTCAGGGAATCCCCGCACCCACCCCCCCCCCCACTCCACCCCCGCATCCTTAGAGGGAGCGCACAGCGCTTCCGGGTGTGCATCATGCAGGGCAGGCCTTAATTGGCCCGCCCACGTAAAATGCTGGTGCGCACCCAATCGGGGGCACTGATTGGGTTGGCACTCACTCCCGCCCACTCCCGCAAAACCCCCCCGATGGGGCAGTAGGGGTGGGGTGGGGGGGATAATTCAGTCCCGTAAGTTTATTAGTTACTAAAACCTGAGAAAAATTATAAAAACGCAACACACGTTCACACAGATCAGAAATGAGAAGTTGAGTCCAAATAAAAGTTTAAAAAATATATGAATATTAAATGAATCAGTCTTTGTCTTGTCCACAAGGCATAGATGGCAGTACATTGCAGACATTAAGTTGGGTGATTCCGGTTAAGCTGACTTTGGCAGTTTTGCAGTTGGTTGGAGACACTTGGTTCTGCAGGGTAGCTGAAGAGGCTATCCTATTTCCTTTTTAATTGTGGCTTCTGCTGAGCCTTGCCTCCAGAAATAGAGAGAGAAATCTTTTGCCTGCAACTGCAGGGGTGACTAATTGATCTTCCTGTGCTGTCACTCTCAAAACACATCAGCGGACACTGCACGGCTCAGCATTTTTAACCCATTTTCCCTGTATATTCCATGCATCCTTGCATCCATCTCAGAACTAATTACACATCCTGGGATATAAATCAACAGGAGGTGGATTTTTGGGTGACTGCTGAGATATGCAAATCAGTATTTTTTTCTCTGTAACCACAGGAGATTAAAGTTCAGTCTTTTGCATCTTTCCTATCTCCCTTTCAAGTCTCTCTGCTTGAAGAAGGCCATGACACCCTTTCAGGAGTGACATTCCATGTTGTCTCAGGGCAGGTCTGTCAGTTTAACCCACATAGAAACTTTCCAGAAAGTGGACACTTTACATTATCAGCCATCTTTTGCTCAGCATCCCTGCTTGTATTTCTTTAAAAACATGCATCTTCCTTAAAAAGTTCAATATGCCTGTGAGTAATTTGTGGCTTTAATTGGCTTATTATGACAATATTCTATCTAATTCTATGTAAGGCTTGTTAAACAATCGTCTAACATAATAGTGCTCACAGAATCATTTATCTCAACTAACATCTGGACTCCACCATCATCGTGCCTGTACTAGCAGCAGCAAAGAGATGGAGACACAATAACATATAGTGGGTTGGTGTAGCTCTGAGCATCCTTAGCGTGGAGCTTTTGTGTCCGCTGGCATTGGGCGTCTTGGTGGGCATGAGTGGACAACATTGCAGGAAGGCCAAAAATCAGTTTCATGTCATCATGAAACAGGTTTGCAACCGTCTGCTTCATGTGTCAATGGCAGACCGCGTTTCCTGCCACTACATGTCAAGAGCTTCATTATAATATGTCTGCATATCATTATAAGCCCAGCTCACCAGGATCATTCCCCCATGTTGGAACATCCGAGCACGTTGGCATGATTGCATGCCGATGTGTGTCAAGACACCATTTATAAGGTGTGCAGCTAGTGAGCTGTAATTCAAGAGGTATTTAGAGGTGAGTGCACAGTAGCATTGTGCAGCGCTTGCAAAGGTCACTTGTTGGACCCGAAGGTTGACCTAAAGCGGGACATTCAGGCAAGTCGCTTTCTCCCGGCTGGCTGACAGTGTGGTGTTGGGGCAAGGGCTGCCTGTGGCTGGGGCAAGTTGGTGGGGGGGTGGGGGGGAGTGGGGGGGGGTGCGCGAGTGGTGACCCGCAGTTGAGGTGAGTTGGTGGGGTTACAAGGACTGTCCTTCAGTTGAGGCAAGTTGGTGTTGGGGGGCAAGGGATGCCCTGCGTTTGAGGCAAGTTGGCGGGAGGGGGCAAGGGCTGCCTTTTGGTTGAAGGTAGTGCACAAGCACATGCTTTTGAAGGGGGGAGGGAAGCAGCCAGTCATGAGGGAAGCCTTGTATAAAGTGGCAATTCCTCCACAGCTGAGACAGTTTAGGCGCAGCCACATTGACAATCTTGGAGTCAGGTCTCTAGCTCATCTGCCAACTCAATCAACACAGAGGCCTGAAAGTGCCACCAAGTGCTCCAGGGCTCTTCACCTCTCAGGCACAGACTGCAAACTAATGAGTATTTTAGTGGACTGCAGAACAGTTAGATGACTGGGCAACTTATACAATCTCCTTGCTAAAGCTGGCCATGGAATAACTGTGCTAAACTTAAATAAGGGTAATTACAAAGGAATGAGGGCAGAGTTGGCTGGAGTGGACTGGGAAAGGTGTTTAGCAGAAAAGACAGTTGATGAACATTGGCAGACATTTAAGAAAATAGTTCATGACTCACAACAAAGATATATCTCAGTGAGGAAGAAGGATTCTAGGAAGGGGATAAACCAACCATGGTTAACCAAGGAAGTTAAGGATAGTATCAAATTGGAAGAAAAACATACAATGTGGTAAAGGTTAGTTGTAAACCAGAAGATTGGGAAAGTTTTAAAAACCAACAAAATATGACCAAAAAATAATAATGAAGAGGGAGAAAATAAACTTTCAAGGTAAATTAGCAAGTAATATATAAACAGAAAGTAAGAGCTTCTTTAAATATATAAAAAGGAAGAGGGTGGCCAAAGTGAACATTGGCCTCTTAGAGAATAAGGCTGGGGAAATAATAATGGGGAACCAGGAAATGGCAAAAGATTTGAGTAAATACTTGCTTCAGTCTTCATGGTAGAAGACACGATAGCATTCCAAAAATACTAAATAATCAATGGGCAAAAGTGTGGGGGTGGGGGTTTGCTGGTTGGTGGGTTGGTGGCGGGATGAAATAAATACAATAACTATCACTAAAGAAAAAGTGTTAGGGAAACTAATGGGGCTAATGGCCAATAAGTCCCCTGGACCTGATGGGTTGCATCCTAGGATATTAAAGGAAGTAGCTACAGAGATAGTGGATGCACTGGCAGTAATCTTCCAAGAATCCTTGGAAAAGTCCCAGAGGATTGGAAAACTGCCAATGTAACACCCTTATTCAAAAAGGGGGGAGACAAAAAATAGGTAAGTATAGGCCAGTTAGCTTAATATCCGTCATTGGGAAAACGTTAGAGTATTATAAAGGATGTAACAGCAGAGAATTTAGAAATGCATAATATAATCAGAGTCAGCATGGCTTCATGAAGGGGAAATCATGCCTAACAAATTTATTAAAATTCATTGAGGGGTTAACAAGCAGGATAGATAAAGGAGAACCAGTAGATGTAATATATTTGGATTTCTAAAGACGCTTGATAAGATACCGCACATAAGGCTACTTAATGAGATAAGAGCCCATGGTGTTGGCGGCATATATTAGCATGGATAGAGGATTGGCTAACTAATAGAAAACAGAGAGTTAGGACAAGAGGGGCATTTTCAGGATGGCAATCTGTAACTAGCTGAGTGCCACAATTATTTACAATATATATTAATGACTTGGAATGGGAAGTGAAAGTCTAATCGCCAAGTTTGCGGATGACACAAAAATAGATGGGAAGGCAAATGGTGAGGATGACACAGAGAGTCTGCAGAGTGATATAGACAGGTTAATTGGGCAAAAACTTGGCAGTTGGAATACAGGGTTGAATTTTCCCATAATTGCACTAAGTACCATAGTGGGTGATAAAATTGAGTCCTACCTGCCGATGAAAATTACGAGTTTTCACGTCATATCTTCCCAAGCCCGCCTCATTATGTATTCACTCCTGTGAAACACGCTGTTTCAATTGTGGGTGGGGTCTCATTCACTCCGCTGCTGCATCACACCGGCTGCCATCTTTAAAAGGCAGCCACCAGCAATGCGCTCATTGCCACCAGCTCACCAACGCTGCCTGGGAGACATGGCCAGCAAAGGCATAAAGACTGCAGCCCCCCCAGTCCCTCAAGTGACTGGTGGATGCTGTGGAGGCTCAATGGGATGTGCGTTACCCCTGCTCTGGCTGCAGGATGAGTAGCAATGTCTGCAACCTGGCTTGGAAGGTGGTGGCAGCGGTGGTCAGCGCAAATACCCTGCAGAGGAGGAAAGCCACCCAGTGCTGCAAAAGGATAAATGATCTGCTCCGTTCCGCCAAGATAAGTCACTCTTTTCATCACTCCCAACTCACACACTCACAAACCCATCACGCATCCACAGGGCCCTCACTCACTGCCAGTGCAAGGGACATCACAATTTACTCTTTCACACACACTGTCATTGTCCTCATCCCGTCCATGGGATCACTCATGACCCACACAGACCAGGCATATTTATCATCTGGTCCGGCAGGCATCCTGATACACTCCCCTTTTCTCTATCCATGCAGAGCAAACTGGCTCACAACAGTAGGGAAAGGTTGCAGACAGGTGGAGGGACGCCGGAATTCAAAGTTCTGACAGAATTTGAAAAAAGAGCCATCCAGCTGGCTGGCAATGACTGGAACTGATCCTGTGCTGACGGTGAGGTCAGCGCTGCTCTACCAAGTGAGGATCCAGTAGTGCAACATCCATCAGACAACCATGCTTTGAGTGATGTGACCTCTTTCACAGGCCACTGCCATGCACCAATTATCTCTCCTTGCTTTTGCAGGCACATCTGGGAAGCAGCAGACGGAGTCCAGGAGCCAGGGCCTCCAATCAAGCTCCGCAGAAACCTCTGAAGAGGAATTTGAAGGCACCCTCCCTGAAGTGCAGTCACAACACTCACCCACACTCTCCACCAGCGCAGAGACACACACCTCGGTGGCGCCTCGCTTTAGAGTAGCTTCAGGACCACAATCTGGTGAGAACATCGCACAGTCTGATCCAGAGCAGGTGGAGGCAGGGACTTCCCAGATCCCCGACTCTCGAAGGACTGCTAGAGGCCAGAACATTGTCGAGTCCGAGTCGGATGGCGAGCCTCTGGACTCGGTCATACCTCAGTTGCTGGAGCTGCAAAGGCAAGCTTGGGAACATCAGGAAGGGATGGCCACTGCACTCCTCAGATTGCAAAGCATGATGGAGGAGTCTGTCCGTCCTCAGGCTGAGATGATAGCATTGGCATTGCAACGCACCGAGGTCAACACTGGCAAGGATGGTGGCCACCAAGGAGACGTTGGTCCAGGACGTCACTCCTGCACTGCTGCGTGGGCTTAACTCCATCGCTGATGCCATAGTTGGCCATCAACTGTGTGTATTTGAGAGGGGTGCTGGGCAGCTCGATCTCAATCCAGCTACCCCTTCCGCTCACGGGGTCAGCCAGAGGCCCTCAAACACCCATAGGGGGGAGGATCAGCAGGTGTATGCTCTGGGGCCATCCGCCCAGGTGACTCTGAAAGTGACAGCCCATCTAACTCTGCTCTTCCTGTGACCTCAGCAGACCTAGCTTCACAGGCCGAGGAGGGTGCCCCTGCCACACAGCAGGACCCCAAAAGCAGGCCGGGGCCCTACAAGTCTCAGCCCTCCAGAGGATGCCCGCCAAAGTCATCACAGACAGGACGTCACAGTCAGCAGACTGCCTCAACCTCTGCTATAGATGTCCGGGGAGCACCAAGACGTACGGCAGGGTTAGGACAGTTAAGGAGAATTAATTGCACAGCCTGGGCACGGATGTTAAAAGCTTGTACATAATGTTCACTATTATCAATAAACTAAGAATGTTTCCCTGCCTATGGCTACTTGTTCTGATGATCAGTGTTCTTGTGACTCAGATATGAAACCTTTCTGCACAAGTTAAAAGGCAGCTGTCTTAGTCCAGGACCTGTTTCCTGTGCTTTGTGCGGCTTTCAGACCACAGTGATTGTTCAGCCTCACACTCCCTGGAGACATTACTGATACCTGCACCTCAGCAGTGCTGGTCATTGCTGCCAGAATGTAGTGGGCAGGCGCCACAACTCTCTCTGTGTGCTCTCAGAACATTTAAGGTGGGGCTGACCCCCATCACACCAGCATCTGCGACCAGTGATGCTGTGCACCAGCTCCTGAATGACTGAGTTGCTGAAGGAGGACACAGCATCAGATGCATCTAAAGTTTCATGGCTACGCCTCTGAGATGGCCCTGATCACAGAGCGCAAGCAAGCTGCCCTCAGCCAGTATCCTGGAATTTCTGATCCAACACTAAAGTGGGGGCATCATCATGAGGACCTGCAGCAGTTCAAGGAGAAGGCCCAACTGCTACCTTCTCAGCACAGCTAGGAACAGATAATAAATGCAAATTTGCCAGCATTATCCATGTCCTGAGAGCAAAAACAAAATAAGTAACAGATGCCTCAGAATGAGTTATCAGCTGGAATATAATCAAGGGGTTGAGATGACTTCTGAAGTCACAAGTATAAGCATGTTGTAAGCACAATCTGACCCAATTACAATCTCCAAACCACTTGCTAGCATCTGGTATTAATTTTAATGCAAACTGTTTCAATTTCTTGTGGAAGTATTAATTCTCCATTCAGTCAGTATTTATCACAGAGGCAGTTGTTTGCCAGCACAAGAGTTAACTGTTGGGTGTGCTCTCTGTCATTGATAGGCATTGAGATGCAGATTGAATGAATACGCCATCATGATACCATTACTTCGAGTCTATTGAGGAATAAGCTGCAATTGATCACCGGAAAATCCTAGAAGGATTTTTACGTTAGAATTATTTATCTGAGACATATTGCTGGGTCATTCAGCTGGGATCATTTTGCTTTACTCTTTCAATTCTCAGCCTGACCAACTGAGCTGGAAGCAATGTGCTCATCTGAGAATCATTTTCACGCCATGTGAGATTAAAGCTGTGAAGCCTCTCCTTTTTTCTTGTTGTAAATTTTGTCACATTTGACTGGAGTTTTTGAAAAGCAAAGCCATGATGTGTCAGAGAACTGGCAGAGAAGGGTGTCAGAAGTAAGAACTCAAGAGGCAGGAAACAATCTTATACATCAATTTCCCAGTGGAGTCTGGAAGGCAACCTGAAACACTCACTATTACAACTCAACCCAAACAGAAGCAGGCTTCAGATTAGACAGAGGAAGTGCTGTAGTTTCATGTAACTGTACAGTATAAAGGAGAGATGCAAGCGAAAGGGAGAACTGTCCTTCTGGGACCTGAGGTGTCATGTAACTAGAGAATGTAACCAAAGTGGATTCGTTTATGATGTGTGCTCAAAACATAACTTCCCACTGTTTTACCATCTTAAACAAATGATGTTAACACACAGGTAGAAGGTAACAGGAACATAATGGCTTCAGTGAATGCGTAATAATTCCACTTGTCAGATCTTTAGCTCTCCTATATCCTCCCTGTTCCCTCCACCCCATTGCACGATCAAAACATCGAGCAGCTTGACTTCCAGTGGGTCAAACAGTAGATCCACAAATTACTCCTCATTGCTCTGGGTGAGGAGAGATATATTCCTTTTAATGATTTTTGTTCACTGGAGGCCACCTTGGAGAAAGCTTGTCCTGTAATTTCCACTTCCCACCACCACAAAATGGAAAGCAAGTGTGCCTATCTGATAAGTCCTGTGCCACTTTCAGTGGTTAGGAATGAGGCCGTGCCTTGTGTTTTTCTCAGAATGCTGTAGGATGACGTTTTGGGGTAGATTTTGACTTCACACGACAGTGTTAAACAGTTGACAGCAAGCCCCAAATGGACCCCTCTCCCTTCCCCTTACGTAGCCCAGGTTCCTCAAAACACAGCACTTTGTCTAATCAGAAGCTTGCTCTATTTGGGTTAAATTCCAATGTTGGGTGTTTCAAGTCCCCTTTCTGACTGAGCTGGGAAATTGGCAAATAAGATTGATGACTTCAATGGAAGTAACAATCAGGAGATATATAAAATGGACAGTTATCACCTGTTCCACACTATTATAAGAAGGCAAAATCTACCCCTTTGTGTGGAATTCAGCAACATAATGTTTGGAGAGTTTTGCTCATGGTGCCATCCCACGCCCTACTTTGAAGTCCTAAATAAAATGGCTGCCTGAAAAAACCATGAAGCAGCAGTTTTAAACCACAAAATAGACAAAGCTTACAAAATTAAAAATCACAGTAATTACCCACATAACATCCTTTATGTGCTCCACACAGACTACCCAATACATTCAGCACCATCTTCTGTTGGTGAGAGTTGCTTTCAATATTTGTGCATTATTATAATGTCATACAGGTAATGTTGATTGGAATTGTAACAGTCCCAAAATCAGAGGATAAATTTGAATTTGCAAGATTTTCCTGACTCCTGGAAATGCAGTTTTGGCCCTGATAGAACCAACCAGAATAAAACGCACCACTCTCAAGAAGAGAAAACAAAAGATTGGGAAAAAGGAAAAGCTTACATTTATATAACACAGTAACAAAGTTCTCAGAGACATCACAGTAGTGCCTCATATACAATTAATTGCTTTAAAGTGCAGTGATAGCTGTTCTGTAGTCAAATGCAGCAGCCATTTGCACACCACTAGATCCTAGGAAATGTGATGAATGACCAGCTAATCTGTTTTGGTGGTATCAATTGAGGGGTGCCTTTATAATAAGGAACAAGAATCCTTGAATGGTGTAATAGGATCCTAGACTGCCAGCTGGGTCCTTGATGTAGCATTTCATCCAGAGAATAAAATCTTGAATACTGGAACACTCGCTGAGGAGTGTGGCAGACCTAGAGCAAGAGTATCTGCTGAAGTTCATAGTGAGGCTTGAACTCACAAGCTTGTGACTCTGAATAGTGCAACCAACTAAGCTAAGATGAAATTGATTGATTTGAGTTTAATCCAACCATAATGCAAAATGCTCCCACATACTCACATAAATATTCCTCAGTTGTGTACTTGAACAAGACAACTTGTACTGCGGGAATGAAAGATAACTGTCTGGGTCAATGTGTCCCAAAAATGGAAGTTGTTGTAACCTCAGTGGAGATATGAAACAATGAACTTCTCATCAACCTTGGGTCACAGTCTGTTAAAAAATTGATGTCTTGCCCTGTCTGAATTCTGAGTCTTACAAGCATGAGGTTTGGTAGCAGTACATATCCCTATATCAGAGCTGGAACTAATTAGCAGCAGTAGGAAAGGTGAATTCCTGACATAATCAAACCTTTTTCCTTTTCTTAGCAAATTGGCCTTGCTTTAACAAAAGATGACTGTACTCCTTCCACTAGTCCAGTGAAAGGCACAGCATTGACCCAGTTTCAGCAGATGTCATACCTGGAATGCTGGCATCTTGTAGATTTGGAAAAACTCTCACCTTATTCTGTCTGCACCTGTTGCCCTCTTTCGTTGGTCTGTGTTACTTCCCACAAGGTGGTTGTGCATTTCACTAAATGAGTTGAGAAGGATCCTTCAACATCCTGCTCATCAGTTTCAGCAATTTGTTCATGAAAAAAAGACCAGGGAGAGGAGGGAGTGAACTTTGTTGGTTGGGAAAAAAAAATATCTATATATACATACGTATAAATAGTCAATGTAATTATGGAAAGGGTTTAAATGTGAAGGAGGGAAGTTTGCTTTATGACCCCTTTCAGGAATTTTTCTGGAGATGTCTTCATTGTTAATGGTGAACTTAGCAAAAATCCAAAAGACAGTCATATCCCTTAGGACAAATACTTCAGACTTGGTCTGTGGTCAAGGACAGGGAGTGTGACTGTAGGAGAGGCAGGTGTGGGGATCCAGAAGCAGTTGAGGAGCCTCAGCTCTTGCAATTGTCCAATAGGTTTGATGTTCTTGCAGCTTGTGTGAATGAGAACATGGACTGCAGGGAGGATGAGCAAACTGACCATGGCACAGTGGTTCTGAGAGCCATTCAAGTGAGGAGAGTAAAAAGGAATGCAGTTGTAATATGGGACAGTATAGTTAGGAGGAAAATTACTGTTCTCTGCAACTGAGAGCATGAATCCTGAAAGTGTAGTTGCCTGCCTGAAGCCAAGGTTAAGGTCGCTTTGGGGCTGGAGAGAAACTTGGAGCGGGAGAGGAAGGATCCAATGGCTCCAGTGACATAGGTGGAAGTAAGAGATTCTGCTGAGAAAGTATGAGCAGATAGGCACTAAATTAAAAGGCAGAACCACAAAGGTAATAACCTCTGGATTATTAACTGAGCCTCCAGCAAATTGGCATAGCTAATAAGATCAAGGAGTTGAATGCATGGCTCAAAGATTGGTGTGAGAGAAATAGGTTTGATTCATTGGTTACTGGCAACAGTACTGGCGAAAGGGGGAGCAGTACCACTGGAACAGCCTTCACCTGAGCTGCTTTGGGACCAATGTATTGGCAATTCATATAACTAGGGCTGTAGATAGGGCTTTAAACTACATAGTGGGTGGGAGGGTTCATGTGAGGGGAAATTTCGAAAGTTAAAAAGAAAGAACAATTGGAATCGTGCAGGGTGACAGTGGGGGTAATGATAACCAGGGAGTGACAGGGAAGGACAGCGCGTACAAACATAAGAGTGCACTGGAAAATAAGGTCAGAGAAGGAAAAAATGGTAAGACAGAATCAAAGGCTCTTTATCTGAATGCACACAACATTTTTGACAAGATAGTTGACTTGATCTATTCAATGGAGGAACTTAAAACAATTGCAATCAACAAGGAAAGTTTACTGAGAAAATTAGTAGAACTAAAGGCTGACAAGTCCCCAGGTCCTGATGGACTTCCTCCTAGTGTCTTAAAAGAAGTGGCTGCTGAGATAGTTGATGCTTTGGTTTTAATTTTCCAAAATTCCCTAGATTCTGGAAAAGTCCCGTCAGATTGGAAAATAGTGAATGTAATTCCCCTAGTCAAAGAAGGAGGGGAATAGAATGCAGGAAACTACAGGCCAGTTAGCGCAACATTTGTCACAGGGAAAATGCTAGAATTGATTATTAAGAAGGTCATAGTGGGGCATTTAATGAATCTCAATGCAATCAGGCAGAGTCAACATGGTTTTGTGAAAGGGAAATTGTGTTTGACTAATGTATTAGAACCCTTTGAGGAAATAACAGCCAGTGTGGATAAAGGGGAACCTGTAGATGTGGTGTTCTTAGATTTCCAGAAGGCATTTGACAGTTTGCCACCAAATAAGAGCTCATGGTGTAGGGTGGAGGATTGGTTAGCTAACAGGAAACAGAGAGTAGGCATAAATAGGTAATTTTCAGGCCAGCAAGATGTCACAAGTGGAATGCCACAGGGATCAGTGCTGGGGCCTCAACTTTTTACAATCTATATTAATGACTTGGATGAAAGGACCGAATGTATGGTTGCTAAGTTTGCTTATGACACCAGATAGGTAGGAGAATAAGTTGCAAAGAGGTCATAAAGCATCCACAAGAGGATATAAATAGATTAAGTGTGTGGACAAAAAATTGGCAGATAGAATATAATGTAGGAAAATGAAAACTTGTCTATTTTTGCAGGAAGAAGACAAAAGCAACATTTTTCAAATGGAGAGAGATTGCAGAACTCTGTGGTACAGATGGATTGGTGTGTCCTGATACATGAATCACAAAAAGTTAGCATGCAGATACAGCAAGTGATTAGGAATGTAAATAGAATGTTGTCATTTATTGCAGGGGAATGGAATATAAAGGTAGGAATGTTTTGCTATAGTTGTACAGGGTATTGGTGAAAAAACATCAGGAGTACTTCTGTGTACAGTTTTGGTCTTCTTATTTAAGAAAGCACATAATTGCCTTAGAAGCAATTCAGAGGAGGTTCACTTAACTGATTCCTAGAATATGATAGTTGTCTTAGGAGGAAAGATTGGACATGTTGGGTCTGTATCCATTGGAGTTTAGAAAAATGAGAGGTGATCTTATTGAAACATTTAAGACCCTGAGGGGACTTGACAGGGTGGATGCTGAAAGGATGTTTTCCTTGTGGGAGAGACTGAAACTTGGGAACGCTGTTTAAAAATAAGGGGTCTCCCATTTAAGATGGAGATGAGAACTTTTTTCTTTCAGAGGGTTGTTAGTCCATGGAATTCTCCTCCCCAAAGAGCAGTGGAGGCTGGGTCATTGAATATTTTTAAGGCTGAGTTAAATAGGTTCTTGACTGACAAGGGAGTCAATGGACATTGAGGGGTAGACAGGAAAGCGGAGAGCAGAATCAGATCAGCCTCAAAGGACAGAAGGCCTACTCCAGCTACTAATTAGTATGTATGTATGTTTATATTGATTGCACAAACAGAAATAAATGAGTATGATATGATAGCCATTACAAAGACATGATTGCAAAGTGACCATGGCTGGGACCTGCATATTCAAGGGTATTTGACTCTTTAGAAGGAATGTAGAAAGGAAAGGAGGTGAGGCAATTCTGTTAATAAAAGATGAGATCAGTACAGTAATAGGAAATGATCTTGGTTCAGCGCAGCAAAACATAGAACCAACTAGGGTGGAGATAAAAGCAAAGGAAATAAGTCACTGGTGGGAGTAGTTTATAGTCCCAGTGAAAGCAGCTACACTGTAGAATGGGGTAAAAATCAAGAAATATTGGGGACTTATAAGAAAGGTATTGCACTAATCATAGGTGATTTTAACTTTTATTTAGATTGGATGAATCAAATTGGCAAGGGTAACCTGAAGAATAAGTTCATAGAATGTGTTCAGAACGGTTTCTTAGAACAATTAGAACCAACCATGGAAAAGGCTATTTTAGACCTGATAACGTATGATGAGAGAGGATTAATTAATGACCTTATAGTGAAGGATCCTGTGGGTAAGAGTGATCATAACATGATGGAATTTTACATTCAGTTTGAAAGTGAGAAATCTGGGTCTGAATCTAGTATCTTAATTAAGAATAATTACTAATGGGAAAGACGGAAATGGCAGAGACTTTGAACAAGTATTTTGTATACCTTCACAGTAGAAGATACAAAAATCATCCTTAAGAATAATAGAAGAGCGGAGGGGGAAAGGGAGGAAGGAATTTAAAACAATCATGATCGCTAGAGAAAAGGTACTAGGAAAACTAATGGGACTAAAGATAAGTTTCCTGGACCTGATAGTCTGCACTCTGGGATTTTAAAGAAAGTGAATGCAGAGATGTATGGTTGTAATCTTCTAACATTCTCTAGGGTCTGGAAAGTTCCCAGCAGGGTGAAAAACCACAAATATATCACCACAATTCAAGAGAGGAGGGAGACGAGAAAGCAGGAAACTATAGACCAGTTAGCCTAACATGTGTCATTGGGAAAATGCTAGAATCCATTATTAAGGAAGTAACAACAAGACTTTTAGAAAATTATAATACAATCACACAGAATCAATATGGCTTTGTGAAAGGGAAATAGTGTTTGACAAATTTATTAGAGTTCTTTGCGGATGTAACAGGCAAGGTGGATAAAGGGGAACCAGTTATGTAGTATATTTGGATTTCCAAAAGGCATTCTCTGGTTCATTCCCCAGGGCAATGCCTTGACCAATCAGAATCAACCTGCCTGTTTTGAATTTAAACAAAGCTTGGCAGTTAACTGTCAATCATCAGTTAACTGATGCATTTTCCATGGAAATGCCTCTACCATATGAACATACTGGAGCCTGCTCTGCCATTCAATAAGATCATGGCTGATCTGAATGCAACCTCAACCCCTGATAACTTTTCACCCCTTTGTTACTCAAGAATCTATTTAGCTCTGCTGTGAAAATATTCAAAGACTCTGCTTCCACCGCCCTTTGATGGACAGAGTTCCAAAGACCCGCAACCCTCTGAGAGAACAAAATCCTCCAATCTCTGTCTTAAATGAGCGACCCCTTATTTTTAAACAGTGATCCCTAGTTCTAGATTCTCCCACAAGAGAAACATCCTCTCCACATCCATGCTGTTAAGGCCCCTCAGGGTCTTAAATGTTTCAATTAAGTTGCCTCTTATTCTTCTAAATTCCTGGGGATACAAGCCTAACTTGTCCAGCCTTTCCTCATAAGACAATCTGCCCATTCCTGGTATTAGTCCAGTAAATCTTTGCCCACTCACTTAACCTATCTATGTTGCTTTGTAGCCTCCTTACATCCTCTTCACAATTTACTTTCCTAACTATCTTTATGTTGTCAGCAAATTTAGCAACCATTCCTTCGGTCAAATGCCTTCTGAAAATCTAAGTGCAGTATATCTACCGGTTCCCCTTTATCCGCAGCACATGTTACTTTCTCAAAGAACTCCAAAAGGTTGGTTAAACATGATTTCTCTTTCATAAAACCATGTTGCCTCTGCCTGAATACCTTGAACTTATCCAAGTGCCCTGCTATACATCTTTAATAATACCTTCTAACATTTTCCTTATGACAGATATTCAGCTGACTGGCCTGTGGTTTCCTACTTTATGTTCCCCTCCCTTTTGGAATAATAAGTTATATTTGCTATCTTCCAATCTAATGGGACCTTCCCTGAATCTAGGGGTTTTGAAAAGTTAAAATTAATGTATCAACTATCTTACTAGTCACTTCTTTTAAACCCTAGGATGAAGTCCATCAGGACATAGGTACTAGTCAGCCCGCAGCTCCAGCAATTTAGTCAGTACCACTTTTCTGGTGATTATAATTTTCCTGAGTTCTTCCCTTCCTTCCCTTTCCTGATATATAGCTGCTTCTAGGATGTTACTTGTATCCTCTATAGTGAAGATTGATGCAAAATACCTGTTCAATTCATCTGCCATCTCCTTTTTTTCCATTATCATTTCTCCAGACTCACTTTCTATGGACCAATGGTTACTTTTTTAACTTGTTTCTTTTTATATTCATATTCCTGGCTTGTTTTCTTTCATGATCTAATTTTTCCCTCCTTATCAATATTTTAGTTATCCTTTGTGGTTCCTTATATTCTGTCCAATCTTCTGACCTTCCGCCTGTCTTTGCACAATTATATGCTTTTTCTTTAAGGTTGATATTATCTTTAACCATTCTAGTTAACCACAGATGGTGTGTCCGTCCCTTGGATCTTTTCTTACTCATTGGAATGTATCTATTCTCTGTATTATGAAATATTCCCTTAAATGTTTGCCACTGTATCTCTATTGACGTAGTGCTAAATCTAATTTGCCAATTCACTTTAGCCAGCTCTGCTTTCATGCCCTCATAATTGCCCTTATTTAAGTTTAAAAACATGATCTTGGACCCACTCCTTTCTCCCTCAAACTGAATGTAAAATTCAATTGTATTATGGTCACTGCTACCTAAGGCGCCTTCACTGTGAGATCATTAATTAATCCCATCTCATTGCACAATACCAGGTCTAGTAAAGCCTGCCCTCTTGTTGGCTCCAGAACACACTGTTCTAAGAAACTATCCAGGAAACATTCCATGAACTTGTCATTTAGGCTACCTTTGCCCATCTGACTTTTCCAGTCTATATTTAGATTAAACACTCCCATGATTGTCGCCATGCCTTTCTGACAAGCTCCCATTATTTCTTCCTTTATGCTCCACCCTACTATGTGATTACTATTAGGGGGCCTGTACACGACTCGCACAAGTGACTTCTTGCCTTAACCATTTCTCATCTTTACCCAAACGCTTCCACATCCTGGTTTCCTGAACTTAGGTCATCCTTCTCTATTGTGCTAATACAATCATTACTTAACAGCCATGCCTCCACCTTTTCCTCACTTCCTGTCCTTCCTAAATGTCCTGTACCCTTCAATACTTAGGTCCCAATCCATATCCTCCTGCAGCCATGTCTCTGTAATAGCTACTAAATTGTACTTATTTATTTCTATGTGCTCTCTCAGTTCATCTGTTTTGTTTCCAATGCTTCATGCATTCAGAGCCATTAGTTTTATCCTTTTATAACCTCTCATCTCATCTGCTGATTTACTGTTAGATTTGTATTCTCTATCCCTTCCTGTCATGGTCTGTTTTTCATTTCCCATAATAATACCTTACTCTTTTGCCTTGTCTCTGCTCTTTGATTTACCACATCTTCCCAAATTTGGTCCCTTGTCCCAACTATTTAGCTTAAAACCTTCTCTACTTCCCTTGCGGCTGGCAAGAACACCAGTCTCAGCACAGCTCAGGTGTAGACTGTCCCAATGGTACAGTCTACTAGATTCCACTATCCCCAGTATCAGTGCCAGCGCCCCATGAACCAGAACCCACTTCTCCCAGCTTTTTGTCTTATACTCTTCAGGACAAATGTAAAGAGAAAAACAACTTATAATTCATAAGAGATTGTTGATTTGTTGGCATGTGGACTCTGATTGGTATTTTGTTTCAGTCTTCATTATAGAGGATACAAGTAACATCCCAGGAATAGCCGTAAATCAGGAAATGGAAGGGAGGGAGGAACTCGGGAAAATCACAATCACCATGGAAGTGGTATTAAGCAAATTGTTGGGGCTGTGGGCTGACAAATCCCCAAGTCTGGATGGACTTCACTCTAAGCTCTTGAAAGAAGTGGCTAGTGAGATAGTTGATACAATGGTTTTAATTTTCCAAAAATCTCTAGATTCGGGCAGGTTCCATTAGATTGGAAAATAGCAAATGTAACTCTTTTATTCAGAGGGATCTAAGTGTCCTCGTACATAAATCACAAGAAGTTAGCATGCAGGAACAGCAAGTAATTATGAAGAAAAATGAATATTGACCTTTATTGCAAGGGCTATGGGGTATAAAAGTAGAGGGGTCTTTTTACAAGTGTACAACATCTTGTAAAGACTGTACCTGGAGTACTGTGTACAGTTTTGCTTCCCTTTATGGGGGAAATACTTCCTTTGGAAGCAGTTCAGAGAAGATTCACTAGGCTGATTCCTGGGATGAAGGAGTTGCCTTATGAGAAGAGGTTGAGAAGATTGGGCCTATATTCATTGGAGTTCAGAAGAATGGGATGTGATTTTATTGAAACATGTGAGATTCTGAGGGGGTTTGACGGGGTAGATGATGAGAAGATGTTTCCTCTTGTGGAAGAATCTAGAACTAGGGGGATCTGTTTAAAAATAAGGGGTCTCCCACTTAAGATGGGGATGTGAAGGAATTACTTCTCTCAGAGGATTGTTAGCCTTTGGAATTCTTTTCTGCAGAGAGCAGTGGAGGCTGGGTCATAGAATATCTTCAATGCTCAGTTAGACAGATTTTTGATCCGCAAGAGAGCCAAAGGTTATGGGGGACAGGAAGGAAAGTGGAGTTAAGGTGACAATTAGATCAGCCATGATTGTGTTGAGCGGTGGAGCAGTTTTGATGGACTGAATGGCCTTCTCCTCCTCCTTTTTCTTAGGACCTACATGATCATTTATGATCTTATAATCAACATTTAATTAGTAAAGCCTTGTCCAAACTCTAGATTTTTCTCCAAGACTGCCTCATTAATGTTTTTTTAAAACTTTTTCTTCCCTTGGAAATTATATATGAGAAAGGTTGGAAACATATTCTGTCTCCATGATTTTGAGATGTTTAAGAATTGCACACTTTTGTACTTTAAACATCTGAGAGCTTTTTTGGTGCTTTGGTTATTACAGGTAGTGTGTGACTGGGCCTTGTAGATCAGGATAGTCCTACATTAGAGCTCTGTTCTGTACTACATTAGATGGTCTCACCACAAGCAGCTGCCGGGATGCTACAGCTAGAGGCATTGGAAAAAGAGAGAAACACATTAGTTAGAATTCCCATTGCTGATTATTATCCAGTGGCCTCTGCTGATAGGGACTCGAAAGAAAGACAGTATCAGGCAGGATTTTGCTGTGACTCTTTTCTTTCTTTGACTTCCATTGTTGAATAGCCATTGTCGAATACATTCTCTGCCGACAGTCAAACATGAACAATGGCCTCGTCTGGACCTGGAAAAATGTATTAATTTTGCTTCCAATTTCCACCCCTCCATCATTTTCACATGATCCATTTCTGACACTTCCCTGACCTCTCTGTCTCAATTTCTGGTAATAGACTGTCCATCAATATTCATTACAAACCTACCCACTCCCACAGCTACCTCGACTACAGCTCCTCACACCCCACATCCTGTAAGGACTCCATCCCATTCTCTCAGTTTCTTCGCCTCCGTTGCATCTGTTCTGATTATGCCACTTTCAAAAACAGTGTTTCTGACATGTCTTCCTTTTTCCTTAACCGAGGTTTTCCACCCATGGTGGTTGACAAGGCCCTCAACCGTGTCCAGCCCATCTCCTGTGCATCTGCCCTCACACCTTCCTCTCCCTCCCAGAACCATGATAGGTTCCCCTTGTCCTCACTTATCACCCCACCAGCCTCCACATTCAAAGGATCATCCTCTGCCATTTCCGCCAACTCCAGCTTGATGCCACCACCAAACACATCTTCCCTTCACCCCCCCAGCGGCATACCACAGGGATTGTTCCTTCCGGGGCATCTTGGTCCACTGGTCCATCACCCCCTACACCTCAACCCCCACCTATGGCACCTTTCCATGCAACCGCAGAAGGTGCAACACCTGCCCCTTTACTTCCCCTCTCCTCACTGTCCAAGGGCCCAAACATTTCTTTCAAGTGAAGTAGCATTTCACTTGCACTTCCCTCAATTTAGTCTACTGCATTCACTGCTCCCAATGCGATTTCCTCTACATTGGAGAGACTAAACGCAGACTGGGTGACTGCTTTGCGGACACCTTCAGTCTGTCCGCAAGCATGACCCAGACCTCCCTGTTTCATTTCATTTCAACACTCCACCCTGCTCTCATGCCCACATGTCCGTCCTTGGCCTATTGCATTGTTCCAGTGAAGCTGAACGCAAACTGGAGGAACAGCACCTCATCTTCTGACTAGGCACTTTACAGCCTTCCGGACCGAATTTTGAGTTCAACAATTTTAGATCATGAACTCTCTCCTCCATCCCCACCCACTTTTTTCCAATAATTTATATAGATTTTTTCTTCTCCCACCTATTTCCATTATTTTTAAATGTATTTCCATCCATTGTTTTATCTCTGCCTTTTAGCCTATTTCGATCCCTTCCCCCCACCCCACCCCCACTGGGGCTATCTGTACCTTTATTATCACATTCCTTAGATAATATCATCACCTTCAACACCTCTTTGTCCTTTTGTCTATGACATATTTTGGTTATCTCCACCTATCACTGGCCCTCTACCCAGCTCTACTTGTCCCCCCCCTCCTTAAATCAGCTTAGATTTCACCTCTTTTCTATTTTTCCTCAGTTCTGTTGAAGAGTCATACAGACTCGAAACATTAACTGTGTTCCTCTCCGCAAATGCTGTCAGACCCGCTGAGTTTTTCCAGGTATTTTTGTTTTTGTTATGAAAAATGGCCATTTGTGAGAGGAGACACATTCATTTAATTATAACCAGGAACATGGAAATTTTTTTCCCCTATGCAACGTTATACAATCACACAAATTAGGAGCAGGAGCAGGCCATTTGGCCCCTCGAGCCTGCTCCGCCATTCAATAAGATCCTGGCTGATCTGGTTGTGGCCTCAACTCTACGTTCTGCCTACCGCCGATAACCTTTCACTCCCTTGATAGTCAAGAACCTATCTGCCCCTGCCTTAAAAATATTCAATGACCCTGCCTCCACTGCTCTCCGTGAAACAGAGTACCAAAGATTCATGACCCTCTGAGAGAAAAAAATCTTTTCATCTCCATCTTAAATGGGAGTCACCTTATTTTTAAACTTTATCTGAAATATAGATCAGTTATGATCTAACTGTGGAACAGGCTTGAAAGACCGAATGGCCTATTTCTATCCTGATGAAGTACAACCATTTGCCTGAATAGGTACAGCCAGAACAAGTGAAGAGACTCGACACTATCAAAGCGTAGACAGGTATTGTTATTCCTTTATTTTTGCCAAGTCAAGATCCTGGAATTCCTTTCCGAGAATCATAGTGGGAACACAATCAACACAAGGACTACAGTGGTCAAGAAAGTGGCTGACCCTCTTGCCTGGATAGCTGGAGTTGGGCAATATATGTGGCCTTGACAGTGTTAGCCATATCGTGAGAACAAATTAAAAATTAATCCAAGGAAAAATGTTGTCTTCTTGGCTCACAACTGAGATGAGAGACACAGGGTGGAATTTTCTGTGCCCGTGGGCATCGGGCGCATTTGGTGGCATGGGTGGACTATATGGGTAGAAGGCCAAAAATCGGTTTCACGACGTTGTGAAACCAGTTTTTAATCTTCCACAATGGTGGGCCGAGTTTTCCACCATCAGGTATCAGGAATCTTATTGCAATACATGCATACCATTATTATCCCAGCATGCCGGAATCACCCCCATGCTGGATCGTCCGCCCACATCAGTATGATTTCACGCCGACATGTTTCACGACAACATATTTAAGGTGTGCTCTTGGCAGTCTGCGTTTCAAGGGGAACCCAGAGGTGCACAAGTGATTAACACCCATGCCCAGGCTGTGCAACTATATCTTCTCCACCTTCCTAAACCTGCTGCCATGTCCTGGTGCTCCCCGGACATCCACAGGAGAGGTGTATGCAGCCTGCTGACTGCTACATCCTGTTTGTAATGACCTTGGCGGGTGTCCTCTGGAGGGCTGGAACCTGGAGGGCCATGGCCTGCTTTCAGGATCCTGCTGTGTGGGCACCTAACTGACTGCTTGAGGAGAAGGGGTAGCTGGAATGAGATCGAGCTGCCCGCACCCCTCTCATGTACACACTATTGGAGGCCAACTATGGCGTCAGTGATGAAATTCAGCCCACACAACAGTGCAGGGACGATGTCCTGGCACAAGGTCTCCATGGCGGCTGCCATCCTACCATATTGTCACCTCGGTGCATTGGCATGCCAGAGATATTGCCTCAGCTTGAAGGCAGGTGGACTCTTCCATCACGCCTCGCAATGCGGGGAGTGCAGCAGACATCCCTTCCTGATGGTCCCGAGCTTGCTTTTGCAGCTGCAACAAATGAGGAATGACCAGGCCCAGAGGTTTACTGTCTGACTTGGACTCAGCAGATGTCTGGCCTTAAGCAGTCCTCCGAGTGCTGGAGGCCTGGGAAATCCCTGCCGCTGTCTGCTGTGGATCAAACAGTCCAATGTTCTCACCAAATTGTGATCTCAAGGCTACCTTAGAACTATTTCCCTCTGAGATGTATGTCTCTGCACTGGTGGAGGGTGTGGGTAAGTGCTGTGATGGATCTTCAATAAAAGTGCCTTCAGATTCTTCTTCAGAGGTTTCTTTGGGCTTGATTGGAGGTTCTGGGACTTCATCAGCTGTTTGGCAGATGTGCCTGCAGAAACAAGGAGTGTTAATTAGTGCATGGCAGTGGTCGGTGAAACAGGACACATCACTCCCGGCTTGGTTGTCTGATGGATGTTGCACTGCTGGATTCTCACTTGGTAGAGCACTGCTGACCTCACTGAGAGCACAGGAATGGTCTAGATCCTTGCCAGCCAGCTGGATGGCCCTATTTTCAAATTCTGTGAGGACCTTGATTTCAGGCATTTCTCCACCAGCCTGCAACCTCTCCCTCTTGTTGTGTGCCACATTGTACTGCATGAATAGAGATGGAGAAAGTGTAAGCAGGATGCCTGCCAGGGCAGATGATAAGTATGCCTGGCATTTATGGGTGGTGAGTGGTCCCATTGGATGGGATGAGGATGATGATGGTGAGTGTGAGAGAGTGAATGGTGATGGCCCTTGAATTGGCAATGAGTGAGATCCCTGTGGATGTAAGATAGGTTTGTGAGTGTATGAGTTGGGTGGTGAGATGAGTGACTTACCTGGAGGAACGGAAGAGATCATTCATCCTCTGTGCACTGGGTGACTGTCCTCTTTTGTGGGGTGTTGGCGCTGACCACCACTGCCACAGGCTCCCAAGCCGGGTTAGTGTTGTTGCTGCCCATCTGTGGCCAGAGCAGGGGCAGAGGACATCCCAACAGACCTTCACAGAATCCAAAAGTCACTCGAGAAACGTGTTGCTGAACTTGGGGCTGCAGTTTTCTTCAGTTTCAGGCCATGTCTTCCATGCAGCAGTGGTGAGATAGAAGCAGTGAGATGTGTGCTTGTGCCTGGACTTTAAATATGGCGCCCCACATAAAGCAGCGGTGGGGTGATGATGGGCAGACGGGCGAATGAGAGCTTGTCTGCCATGGAAATGGCGTGTTTCTTAGGAGTGCATAAGTAATGAGGTGGGCTCAGGACGATACAGTGTGAAAAACCGCCATCACGGCTGATGGGTAAAACATCGTTTTACCCGCTTGCTACCACACTTAGTGCAAATTTGGGAAAATTCCACCCAGTGCTTTTGATATGTTAATGAGCCAAGAGGAACTTCAATCAGAGTTTTACATAAACCAATAACAGGAATAGTTTTGAACTGAGTTGTTTTAGTTCAAAGGGAGTATATGCAGGTTATAAAAAGGTGAAAGGAAATGAGGTAAAGATAGGGTAAGTTTGTTTTTATAAGTCTAAGAGCTAAATTAAAGAACAATTCTGGGAAGAAAGCATTTCTGAAGACATTGGTTGAGATAATAGAGAGACCAAAGGGAAGGAATGCATTTCAGGAAATACTGAAGTCTATGTGATGGGGTAGCTGCTTAGATCTCCCAGAAGACAGCAGGGTAGCTGGTCAGAACTCCCAGAAGACAGTGTGAACAAGGCAAGACTGAAAGAAGCAATTGCTGTCAGCCTCTGAGGACAACCCAAGGAAAAGCACTGTGTGGTAAAAATTACTGGACTTCTATAGATTCTACAATCTATAAGGATAGTTGCTGAACAGAAAAGGGGAAGGTGATCTCTGAGGGTAGTTAAGATTTGTGGAACTGTTTTAAAGTTCTGTTTACTGTGTGAAGCCAATTGTGCGTTTAAGTGTTATTTGTTTTTCTTTATTCTTTTAATAAATGTTTACTTTACTATAAAATCATCACACGTAGTCGGGGCTTCATTTCCTGATTTCAAAACCACTCCTCATACGATACAAATTGCAAAAACTGCTTTGGCAGCTGTTTCAAGTTTCCCTCTGGGATTTGAGCAGCACAGTATTCACCATCCGCCATGCCATAACTGTGCCTCAGTTGTGTAACCATTTTTGAACATGTGTTAGAAAAGATTGTCACCTTGCCCAGATAAAGCCAGGCTCCCTTCTCCTAAAGCCCAAATGGCATCAAGAATAGTAAATGCACCTTTATAGTTATCATACTGCTAGACCAAGCTGGACCAGGAGCAACAACAGCTTATATTTATTTAGCATCACCATTCAATGAAGCATCACCAAACAAAATTTAACACTGAGCTGCATAAGTAGATGGTAGTACAGGTGGCGAAAAGCTTAGTGTAATAAACTTGATGTACCGGACAGGTTTCTTACTTGAAACAGATAACTTTATTTACAGAGCTCCTTTAGAAGCTACATGCTTGAATCAGCTCCATGACTAGAAAGCTCCACTCCTAAGATTACAGGCACTTAGGGTTCATTCGTCAGTACAATCACGTGATGCCCTAAAGGCAGTAGGAATGGTTATACCTACAATCACTACATTTTCTCCCTCTTTAGTACTTTTTTACATTTCGTTTTTACACAGAATCTACAACATATACATAGGTACACATGTCATGTGATTAAAGATCAAGTCTCTGAGGTGGTTTAGTAATTTAGTTAGAGCGGTGTAGTTCTACCACTTGAGATTCTTCCACATGGATTGACATGATCAGGAACTGCAGCATCAGGGACATCCTTAGACGATGACAGTTCAAGATTAGTTAATTCAACACAGACATCAGGAATGTCTATTCTCGGGCAATCTGGCACCTCAGGGATTAAATGTTCGACATCAATTACTGGTGGAGTAACTGGTTGTTGAAATGTCTCTCGACTCCTTAGATGATCCACATGTTTCCGAACAATCCAGTTTTCCACTTCCACTTGGAATGACAAGGGTCCAGTTTCGGACACAATTATGCCAGAAACCCAACTAGGACCATTTCCAAAATTCCTCACGAAAACTGTATCGCCTACAGTAAATTTTCGAGCTTTGCTAAGAATATCAAGATTCAATTTCTGACTATTCTGATTCTTCTCTACCTTCCTCTCTAAGTTGTAAACACCAGGCTTAACTTTGTACGAAGGCGGCGTTTCATCAGTAATTCAGACGGTGTTGAAACCATAGTTGCATGAGGAGTTGTACGATAATTGAGAAAAAAGCATGAAATTCGAGTTTCTAAAGTATCTTCAAATAACTTCATTCCTGATTTGAAAGTTTGCACCACTCTTTCAGCAAATCCATTTGATGAGGGATGATATGGTGCTGTTTTAATGTGTTTAATTCCATTTAAGCTCATGAATCTCTGAAATTCTGTACTAGTGAAGACAGTACCTTTATCCAAAACAATGACTTCCGGTAGGCCATGTATACTAAAACATTGGTGCAGCTTTTCAATAGTTGCACACAATGTCAGTGATCTCACTTCATATACATCCATCCACTTAGAATGCACATCGATGGTCAATAAAAACATGGTACCTAAAAGTGGGCCTACATAGTCTATATGTAGTCTAACCCAGGGTCGACTAGGCCACTCCCATGGATGCAGTGGAGTTGAAATGAGCAACTTCTGTTGTTGCTGACTCTGGAGACAGTGTTTTACTGTGCTTTCATTGTCACTGTCTATGCCTGGTCACCAGACATAGTTTTGCGCAAGCATCTTCATCTACGAAATGGTTGGATGTATACTGTGAAAGAGTGGTTCTCTTACTTGCAAAAGGACAACGACAACTTAACTCTGTTTGATAGGCATGGAATGGTCTTATCTCTTCAGACACTGGTGAATTCGACCATCCTTGCAATACCTGGTCTTGAACTTTTGACAAAATTGGATCCCTGTTTGTACAATCCCTGATTTGCTTCGCATGTAACGATGAAGAGCTCAAGAAATTCAACACAACTACAACTTCTTGTGGCACTGGAGCAGGTAGAATACAATTGGGTAATGGAAGATGACTGAGTGCGTCTGTATTTGTAAAATGCACACTAGAATGTGTATAAAGGTGAACTCATACGCTGATAAAATCAAAGCCCAATATTGAATTTTTGCTGAGGCTATTGGTGGAATGGCTTTATCTTCACTAAATAAACCCATTAGCAGTTTATGGTCCGACACTATGGTGAAATGTCATCCATACAGAAAATGATGGAATTTCTTCACTCCAAATATTACTGATAAACTTTCCTTTTCTAGTTGTGAATAACCCTTGTCTGCTGCAGATAGGGTTCTGGAGACATAGCCGATTGGCCTATTGGAACTATCTTCCTTCCTGTGTGATAACACAGCTCCCACCCCATAAGGAGCTGTGTCACAGATTAATATTAATTCTTTTTATGGGTCATAATATACTAGTAGACGTGATGAGCATAATAGCTTCTTGACCTTCACGAATGCTTCTTCTTGCTGCGCCTTCCATGACCAACGATGGTCCTTTTTCATTAAGTGTAAAGATGCTAACACTGTTGACAAGTTTGGCAAGAAGCAACTATAATAATTTATCATACCCAGAAAAGACTTGAGTTCACTGACATTGGTAGGAGAGGGCGCTGCTTTGATTGCCCTAACTTTCTCCTCTACAGGATGCAACCCCAGGGCATCCACTCGATGACCCAAGTAAGTGACTTCTGTTGCTTGGAATGTGCATTTCTCTTCCTTCAATCATACATCAGCTTCCAAAAATCTTCTTAAAGCCTCTTCTAGGTTGGCCAAATGTTTGGCTTCCATTGACCCTGTGATCAGGGCATCATCCAGGTACACTACTACTCGGGGAAGTCTTTGCAATAGGCTTTTTTGGAAGATTGCACAAGAAGATGATACACCAAAGGGTAGGCGTGTATATTGGTACAGGCCCTTGTGAGTGTTGATGGTTACACACCCTCTAGACGTGCTGTCCAGTTCTAGCTGCATGTTTACAAGGCTCATGTCCAGTTTGATGTAGGATTTTCCTCCATCACACTTAGTGTACAGATCTTCAGTCCTTGGGATTGGATATTTATCTAGTTTAGCAGACAGTTAATTTGTAGCCTCCACAGGTGTGAATACTTTGATCTGTTTTCATCACAGGGACTATGAGTGCTGCCCATTCTGAAAATCGGACTGGCTGGATGATGCCTAGTTTCTCTAAGCAGCACAATTCTACATCCACCTTCTCCTTTAGGGCATAAGGCACAGGTCTGGCCTTAAAGAACCGGGGTGTCCCCTCTGAATCTACATATATTTTTGCTTGTATGTCTTTTACCTTCCCCAATTCATCACAAAATACGCTGTTGTATTTCCTTAACAGCTCAGGAATTCCTCCTGTTCTCACTTGAAATATTTCTGACCAGTTGAGCTGAATTTTTTGTAACCAATCACAGCCCAGAAGACCTAGTCCTTCACCTGTCACTATGATCACTGGAAACTGGGCTGTTTGGTGCCTATAGGACACAGGTACTGTGGCGACGCCCTTTTCCTGTGTTGACTCTCCAGTATATGTCTTCAGTTGAGCCGTGGTTTGCTCCAGATTCAGTGGCTGGGCACCTTCATTTAGGTATTTAAATGTATGTTATCCCACCACTGTGGTCGAGGCTCCCATGTCTACCTCCATAGCTAGAGGCTTCCCAATCACTTGATGGGTGATGGTTATTAGTTCAGTTTTTACTGCTTTGACGTTGTATAGGGATTTCAATATCAGCAGTTTCTGGTTCTGTTATATTGTACACTTCAATTATCTTCGTCTTCTGTCTCATTGGCTGTCTCAATTTTACCCTGCATTGCTCTATTACATGCCCTTTCCTGTGGCAGTAGTGGCATTCTGCCTCCTTAAATCTCCAGGTTTCCAGTACATGTTACCCCAACATTGGTAACAGATTAATTTCTGTATTGCTGGTGTGATGCTTCTACTATGCCTTTTCGATTATCAAGCAGCAGAAACTGTCTCTTACTTTGCGGCTGTCTCTCTGGTTTTCACACCATGCCCAGTGGTAGGTTCCCACCCCAACTGAAGAACGGCACCATGCTGCACACTCTCTAAAGCCTGCAAGTTCCTCTCAGCACTCTCCATTGCTACTACTATTTCCTGACATGCTTCAGATCAATATTAACTTCTGCGAGTAAACAGCGCTGAATGGCGTCATTGTGAACTGGTCCCGCAACATGGCATTGAGTGTGTCTCTGAAGCCACATTGCTCAGTTAACAGTTTCAACTTCGTGATATAAATTGAGATGGACTCTCCTGGGGCCCTTACTCTGGAGTTGAAATTAAACCTCTGCATAATTACTGATGGCTTCAGCAGAAAATGCATCCTCATGAGGTCTATCAATTCGTTAAAAGATTTAGAATTGGGTGCTTACCACAGACACTTAAAAGAATTGCTTTCTGCTGATCCTCCACTGTTATTTCATTTGCTACGAAATAAAAGCCTAGGTGCTCTATGTATTGGCTCCAATCATCCATGGACGAGTCATAAGGGTCGATTCTGCCGAAGAGCAACATGACTGGTAAGTATACTTTTCTTTTTTTCCTTAGGAACTGATGTACACACATTCACAAGGTGAGGTGCAGTGTTGGAGCTATTTATCCTCCTCACCAAATGTAATGAACTTGATGTACCGGACACGTTTCTTTCTTGAAACAGATAACTTTATTACAGAGCTTGTTAGAAGCTACGTGCTTGAACTACATCCATGAATAGAAAGATCTGCCTCTCAGATTACCCACGCTTGAGGCCCATTCATCAGTACAATCATGTGACCCCTAAAGCCAGTAGGAAAGGTTATACCTATAATCAGTACACTTAGTCAAAGAGGTAAGTTTTAAGGAACATCTTAAAGGAATACAGAGAGATTTAGAGTTGGGATTCCAGAACCTAGGGCCTAGATGACCGAAGGCACGGCCACAAGGAGAGGCAGATTAAATTATGAAAGCACACAATGGGCTGAATAATATGGGGAAAACATGCTGACCCACCCCGCAGCCATAAATTACTGCAAATGACTAATGAGGTTGGAGTGGGACTTTCAGCCACTTACTGGGGTGGAAGTTCCGCCCTCTGGAGCTGTTGGCCAATCGGATTGGCCAGCAGCTCCATAAGTCCCGGCAATGCCAGGAAGGCATCAGTGGCAGCTGCCGGGACTGCTGCTGAAGAGAGAAACCCAAGGCCAAGGATCCCTGGAGCAAGTAAGTTGGGGCCTTGGACCGGGAGAGTGTTGGTGTATTAGGGAGGGGGGCAGTGGAGGGGTGGGTTTAGGGGAGGGAGCGGGTAGGAAGGAAGGGTGTTTTCAGTCTAAGGGTGGCCACCCCATGATTGGCAAAGGGCAGCCCCTGAAGAGCAAACCTCCCCTTACTTCCTGCCCTTTAAACATTTCATGTAAAATATCGGCTCCAGCCTGGCTGCCAATGCCAATTGAATGGACAGTGTCACACGACACTGATCACAAGCCTAATTGACCCTTAATTATTCCCTTAAATATGGCGGGCGCGCTGTAGATTTCATATTATGGGGGTGAGCTCAGGGGTCGGCGGGAAGATGGTAGGATGGGCACCCACCCCATTTTATGAGCCTCCGCCCTGCAGGAAATACACCTGCTGGAGGCACATAAAATTCAGCCCAATGCCACAATATAAGGAATTAGGGCTGAAGAAGGTTTCAGAGTTAATCAGGAGCAAGGTTATGGAGGGATTTGAACACTAGGATACGAATTTTAATGTTAAGACATAGCTGGAGTGCGATCACAGGGATGTTGAATGAATGGGATTTGGTGGAAGTAAGGACATGGGCTTCAGAATTCTGGATAATCTGGAGCCTGGGCTAGAGAGAATTGGAATCATCGAATCTTGAGGTACCAAAAGCATGGTTGAGGGTGTCAGCGGCAGATTTGGTAAAGCAGGAGTAGTGATAGGTGATATTACGGAGCTGCAAGGTGGCGGTCTTGGTGATGGAAAGGATTTGGATTTGTTCAGGGACAAGTTGAAAGCTGAGATGTCCGATTTAGAGAGTGGTCCGGGAACAGGATGGACAGGCTGTGCAACAGGGACTGAAGTCAATACCTATAGTTTTGCCAATACTTAACTGGTGGAAGTTTCTGCTTATCCAATACTGCATGTTGGACAAGCAGCTGACAAATCTTACCCAGTGGAATAGTCGAGAGAGGTGGTGGTGAGGTATATATGTGTGTCATTATTGTACATGTCGCCGCTGACATTGTGGTTTCAGATAATTACACTGAAGGACAGCATGTAGATGAACAAGATGGAATCAGCTGGTTTAATCACATACAGTAAAACCACTTTTTGAAAAATCTGATTTAAAATAAGATTTACTGCTACTTTCTTTCAATCTGTGATACAGTAACATGCAAATATCTAATGAAATCAATGGAAGGTAACCAAAATTGAGCATGAGGAAGTGGAGGAGCAAAAGAAGGCACAGGGTAATGAAAAGCAGAGATTTGGTGAGTGGTGCTTTATATAAAATGTGTCTGTGAGAATTTTAATCATGAATGATTTCTGCCAGTTTCTAACTGTTGATTTGTAATAACGTTGCTACCAGTTAGCAACCATCGAACCCATTCATCATGTAACAAGAGAGCATTATTGTGAAATTAATAGGTTATCCTTCAGATCAAGAAGTCTGCTCACAAACTATCTGCAGGTGGAGTTAGAAGGATGGATGCTGCACATGCGCTGATGATAAGAATTACCATTGAAAGCACAATGAATTATTAGCCATCCTTCTGCTTCTCAATTATATGCTTGTGATTCCTTCACCAGTATTTAATTTCCTGAACACTATTGCTCATTGTATTCTGTTATTGGACAGGGCTTTATAGGTTAAAGGACCACAAATAAACCCTCATTCAGGAGTTTCATAAGGTTAGAAAAACATCAGTGTGATGTATGTTTCCAAGTCCTAAGTTAATGCCTGTTTACTGACTATAGGAAGCCATTATAATACATCAGTAGTTCAAGTTGCATCCTAACCACATGCATTTGGAGAGAGAGGAATATAGTGAGCATAGAGTGAGCAAATGACCAGAGAATAGAAGTGGAAAAGCAGTGGGAGAAGGGAGAGAACAAGGGGCAATGAGAGAGAACAAAGGGGGATGAGAGGAGAAGGAGAAAGAAAGACAGAGAAAGATCGGCAGTTCAAGGAATAGTGAGAGGATAGACAGAATGAGAGGCGATAAGAAGAGAAATAGAAGCAAAAAGCTAAAAGCAAAAAACTGCGGATGCTGGAAATCCAAAACAGAAATAAAAATACCTGGAAAAACTCAGCAGGTCTGACAGCATCTGCGGAGAGGAACACAGTTAACGTATCGAGTCTGTATGACTCTTCAACAGAACTAAGGAAAAGTAGAAAATAGGTGAATTATAAGCTAGTTTAAGGGGGGGGCGGTGGGACAGGTAGAGATGGATATAGGGAAGTGCAAGTGAAATTAAGCAATCATCGATGTACTGGAGAAAGACTTGTGAGAGGGGGCTGGAGTAGGACTGGATCAAGGAATGTACATACCCCATAAGGTGGACAGGCATAACTGGGGCCCATGCGGGTACCCATAGCCTTACCTCTTATTTGGAGGAAGTGAGAGGAGTTTAAGGAGAAATTGTGCAGTAAGAGAACAAGTTCAGCCGGATGGAGGAGAGTGGTGGTGGATGGGGATTGTTTGGGCCTCTGTTCGAGGAAGAAGCGGAGAGCCATCAGACCATCCCTTTCGCCAGTACATCGATGATTGCTTTGGTGCTGCTTCATGCTCTCGTCTGGACCTGGAAAAATTTATTAATTTTGCTTCCAATTTCCACCCCTCCATCATTTTCACATGGTCCATCTCTGACACTTCCCTTCCCTTCCTTGACCTCTCTATCTCAATTTCTGGTGATAGACTGTCCACCAATATTCATTACAAGCCTACTGACTCCCACAGCTACCTCGACTACAGCTCCTCACACCCCGCTTCCTGTAAGGACTCCATCCCACTCTCTCAGTTTCTTCGCCTCCGTCGCATCTGTTCTGATGATGCCACTTTCAAAAACAATTCCTCTGACATGTCTTCCTCCTTCCTTAACCGAGGTTTTCCACTCACGGTGGTTGACAGGGCCTCAACTGTGTCTGGCCCATCTCCCACCCATCCACCCTCACACCTTCCTCTCCCTCCCAGAACTTTGATAGGGTCCCCCTTGTCTTCACTTATCACCCCACCAACTTCCGCATTCAAGGATCATCGACTGCCATTTCCGCCAACTCCAGCATGATGCCACCACCAAACACATCTTCCCTCCACCAACCCACCCCTGGCAGCATTCCGCAGGGATCGTTCCATCCGGGACACCCTGGTCCACTCCTCCATCACCCCCTACACCTTAACCCCCTCCTACAGCACCTTCCTATGCAACTGCAGAAGGTGCAACACCTGCCCCTTAACTTCCCCTCTCCTCACCGTCCAAGGGCCCAAACACTCCTTTCAAGTGAAGCAGCATTTCACTTGCACTTCCCTCAATTTAATCTTCTGCATTCGCTGCTCCCAATGTGGGTTCCTCTACATTGGAGAGACCAAACGCAGACTGGGTGACCGCTTTGCGGAACACCTGCGGTCTGTCCGCAAGCATGACCCAGACCTTCCTGTCGTTTGCCATTTCAACACACCACCCTGCTCTCATGCCCACATGTCCATTCTTGGCCTGCTGTATTGTTCCAATGCTGAATGCAAACTGGAGGAACAGCACCTCATCTTCCGACTAGGTACTTTACAGCCTTCTGGGCTTAATATTGAGTTCGACAATCTTAGATCATGAACTCTCTCCTCCATCCCCACCCCCTTTCTGATCCCCCTTTTTTCCAATAATTTATATATATTTTTCTTTTCCCACCTATTTCCATTATTTTTAAATGTATTTCCATCCATTGTTTTATCTCTACCTTTTAGCCTATTTTGATCCCTTCCCCCCACCCCACCCCCACTTGGACTATCTGTACCTTGCTCGTCCTGCTTTCTACACTTATTGTTATCTATTATCACACTCCTTAGATAATGTCACCATCTTCAACACCTCTTTGTCCTTTTGTCTATGACATCTTTTAGCTATCTCCACCTATCACTGGCCCTTTATCCAGCTCTACCTGTCACACCCCCCCTTAAAGTAGTTTGTATGGTAGCGCATACTGGTGAGGACGTGGACAATGCATGTGGCGACAGTGAGGTTGGCAGTGAGCACCCACGTGAGGATCCTGCACCACATCATCCCTCTCTCAAAGCAACTGTGAGTGCTCTCTCTTGTGCTTTTGAGTCTGCTGCCATGCACTAATCATCTTTACTTTGGTTCACAGGAGCTCTGCCAAGCGACCGACACCGTCAGCCAGCCAGTCCCTCAGCTCCATCCATGTCCTCACCTCCAATCAAGAGGACACCTCCTCCGTTGAAGAGCTGGAAATAAGCAGCCTGGAAGACCTGTCACAGTGCTTACCCACACCCTCCACCGGCGCAGAGACACACACCTCTGTGGGATCTAGATCTAGAGCAGGCTCAGGTTCACAATCTGGTAGTCAGCACATGGACACATGTCGGCAGCAGGAGGAGGCAGGTTCAGCCAAACTCCCTGGCACTTGGAGGACTGCTGGGGAAGAGACATCTGTGAGGTCCGAGTCAAATGATGAACCTCTGGATTTGGCCTTCTAACTCATCGTGGAAAGTCAGCAGAAGGCGGGGGAACATCATGCAGAGCCCATTGAAGCCCTCAACAGAGTGGCATGTGAGTCAGGGGAGTGTGTCTCCCTGCTCTCTGATAAAGTGGTGCTCACATGTGCACATATGAAGGTCTTATGGGGAGGATGGAGGATGCCAAGGAGACCCTGGTTAAGCAGAATACGGAGATGCGTGCCGACCTGCACCCAATTGTGGGAGCCATGGTTGGGTTCCTGCAGTGGCAACATGAGAGGAAACGGGGCACCTTGACATCCCTCCAGGTGCTCCTTCCCCTCAAAGAGTCAGGCCGGGGCCCCTGAGCACCTGAAGGGAGAGGAAGCAGCAGCTGAATAACCCTGGGTCATCCACTCAGGAATCTCAGATGCTGTCCTCTATCTCCGAGTCCCTTTTGCCTATGAGCCCCTCAACCTAATCCTCACAGAGGGAGCAGCCATCCCACAGATGATGCTGGAGGGAGAAATGTGTGTGTAGCAGGGCCTTTTGGAGCCTCATGCATGCACTCCCCCATGCATGGGGATTCTTCCCGTGTCATAGTCATCTTAATGTCCTGGGCATTTTCAATGCTACCTGCTGGAGTTCACTTTCATTTGTTCATCTGAGCTGACCAGCATCTCCACCCACCCAATGATCACATTCCCATGCAGCACCTGATCTTGCCCACCACAACTCTTGTTTCACTTTCGATTTGGACAGCATGGGGCTAATTCAGTTTTACTCTTGCCTTCCCATCCTTTACCCTACCCCTGTCACCCATTTCCTTTCCCCCAACACAGATGTTCCCCTCAGCATCGCCTTCCACTGCCCCTCGTGACCAACCACAACCCTTTTCCTTTGGGGATATCCAGGTGAATATGCATGTCCCCTTCCTTCTTGAAAATCCCATTCCCCCATCCAGATTAACCTCCTCAATCCCCTCCTTCCCTTTCCCAGGGTCTGTGTCTGCCTCCGAGTCACCACCAACAACCCTCACCATCCCTTCTACTAGTACTGTCGAATCCTCACCCTCCTACCCTGCCACCTCACTCTGCCCTTGGCCATTCTTACCATTCCCTCATACTATGCTCACCCCCAGTTCAGTCCCCAGGAGGCAGTCATGGACCCATCAGAGCCCTGCCTTGCATCTTCACCTGCATATCTCCCCCCCCACCCCGCCTCTCTGGACCTCTTGCCTCTCCGGACTCCTTCCCCCCACTGGACCTCTTCCCACACCACCACACCTGCCCCCCAACCCGGAACCCCTTTCCCCTCTGAAACCCTTCCCCACCCTTTGTCCTCCCGGTCCCCCGGACTCCACCTCCCTCCCATCCTCCCGCTTAGCCCCTCCCCCTTCCTGACTCCTTCAGGAGTCCTTCCCCACCATCCTTAGTCCTTCCCCACTCCCAACTCCTTCCTCCAGCCTTAACTCTTCCTCCACCCTTACTCGCTCCCCTTTCCACACTCCTTCCTCCCCCAGACTCCTTCCCCTCTCTGCACTCCTTCCTCCATACTTACTCTCTCTCCTATCTGCACTCCTTTCCTTATGCCTTCCACTGCCCCCCATACACCGGCCTCCCCAGTTGCCATCTTCTCCCCCATTACTCCCTCCTCCCCCTGTACTCCCTCCTTCCTCGCAACCTTTTCCCCAACTTCATTGCCCCCCTCAACCCTGCCCGACACCTTCATTCCCCCCTTCCAATCTCACCCGCCCAACACCTTCATTCCCCCATCCCAACCTCATATCCCTGACATTTCTTCCTCTCCCAGTCGATCCTAGACCTTCCTCTCTCACCCCCTCGACCATCATCCATTGTGAGCATCAATGGTGACTTTCCAACTTCCGTGAGCTGCGTTGCAGCTGAGCCATGTCCGTGCGTGCCATGGACGTTCCTCCAGAATTCTGTTGCTGCCGGATTCCAGCATCTTCTGCTCCTCAGATGTCCACAATGTGAGCAAGGCGCTGATGTAAGACCCAGCTTCTGCATGTCACATTTGTAAAGACGTGTCATAGAATGGCTACAGCACAGGAGGAGGCCATTTGGCCCATCGAGTCCATCATAGTTTTCTGAAAAAGTGATTTAGCGAGACCGCTCCCCGACTCTTTCCTCATAGCCCTGCAATTTTGCCTTCAGGTGCTAACGCAATTCCCTTTTGAAAGCCGTGATTTGAATCTGCCTCTGCCGCACCCTTCCAGGCAGTGCATTACTGATCATTACTGCTAAGTATGTTTAGGTCATATGGAATATTTCAAAAAACTGGTCCTAGACTCTGGTCCAAGGTTTTTCCATTACAGCAATTTTAAATTAACAAATTACAGCATAGGAGTGGGAGGGAGAGTTAGGGGGTTGGGAGGGACATTGATATTGGAGTGGAGAGGTGGCAGAGAGATTAGGGGTCAAGGAAGACAACAACGTGGAGCCAGGAGGGATCAACAGAGGAGTGGAAAATATCATGGAGTGCATATGGAGGAGATTATATGGGGGTGGGTGGGTGGGGGGGGGGGGATGGTAGGGGGGAAGCAGAGGACATGGGGCAGTGGGAAGGAAATAATGGGCTGAAGAAGGGTTTGGGAGATCATTGGATGTAGGAGTTGGCTTATCACTGGGGAGGTTAACAAAGTAGTTTGGAGGGTCAGAGGGAAGCACTCCCACTCACCCTAGCCCACAAACCGTGATGAAAAAGCACTTACCCTGTTCATGCAACAGTCCTTGCCACCCTTCAGCTCCCGGGCACCTTGGAAACCGGGTAGCCCTGTGATAAAGCTGGAACAGAGATGTAAAATATTAAATTATTTAAATGAGAGAGACCCATCGCCAAGGAGCAAGTTGGCCAACAGAACACTCCCTCCACCTCAATTAGCCTCTGTTAAAACTGGAAGTGGATGGTTTTGAGTTCGGGGTTGGGTTTAAAATTATTTTAAGTTTTAACTTTTCACCCAACCCAAACCCATCTGATTTTGAGGATTGACATTACACCCCACTGTGTCAATGCAACAATAATTAGTCAAGAATGGAATCAGCATGTTGACTAATAGATTGCATTTTATCCACTTGCCTGCTCCCAAATCTCTGAGGAAAAGTGATCAAACCTCCTCTTTTTCAATCTCCCAATCCCTTTTAAGAAAGTGAATGTTGGTCAAGGATGGGATTCACACTTCAGTTCTGGCCCTGGAGGCTCCAGTACATTGGGTGGTGAAGCAGATAAGTGACTTAGAAGGAGTTGTTGTTAAGAGTTTTGTTATTGAACATTGTTTCCTGTGCACAAAGAGATAAAGGAGTGTATTACAATCCATACACAAAAATGTCAACCTTGATAACAACTCTTCTGCTGATACGGGCTCTCACTTCAAACCCTCTATCTACTCATCTCTGCCATGTCAAGAGCGATAATTCCTTTTCGAACTGAGGAGATCAAATCTGAATGGTATGATTATCTGAAAATATCACAGGATGTTTTCATTCCTCTCCCTTGGTAGCCCAGTGCAAATGACAAATGTTTAGTGTAAAGTAAATACACGTTATGAAGAGCTAAGTGTACATGATCTGAGAGATAGTAATTGTTTCAAAGATGTCTCTATGCTTCCCTTCTATGAGATTCATAGAAAAATCTTTGACCCATAACACTGTGCGCTGGATCAATGACATTGTTCAGATTTGCTAGGTGGGGTGGGCAGAACTAAAGTACTTAACATTTATAAAACTTCTTATAACCTCAGGGCACTCCAAAGCTCATCATATTAAATTAGCTGAACTGGAAGTGCAGTTACTGAACCAAGTTGCACACAGCAACATCCCACAAACGCCAAATGAGCTGAATGGCCAGTTAGTATATTTTTGGTAGTGGTGGTTGAGGGAGGCATTTGGCCAGGTCACCAGAAAAACTCCCTGCTCTTTGGATAGTGGCATTTACATCTGCCTGAACAGGCACGCCAAACCACGGTATAGCATCTCATCAATAGTTTGTTAGCTTCAGCAGTGCAGCACTCCCTCTGTACTTCACTGTAGTCTCACCATAGGTAAGTGCTCAATTCTCAGAATGGGGCTTGCACCCAGAACCTTCTGATTCAGAAGCAGAAGTACAAGTAAACTGAGCCAGGCTGACATTTTTAGCTGTTAATATTGGAGAAATTTGAGGTGTGAGGTTGTAGGTGCTGAGCTATATGCCTAAGGCTTAAGGAAAATGATAAGCTCTGCCTGCCATGGAATTTTTTATATTCCATACTTGCTTTTGTTTCTGCCTTCTTTTATTCCTGCTCTTCCATTTCCTTATTTGTCTTTTTCTCTGCATAGCCAGCTTTTCTCTAGGGTTTGATTCCCTAATGCTGTATTTTTGCACAATTGCCATTTCATTGCACTGCATTAGCAATTAAAAATGGCAAATAGCCACAGCAATACAATTGTCAATTAAGGCTGGAAGAATGAAACTGCCATTGTTAACTCCCAGATTCTCACATGATCCCTCTAGGCCACCGCAGGTCTCATCTATCTTCTGCAGTGTGTTCCAAAATGAAAAAAAGTGAATTATGCCATGTTTTTTCAGGGGGAAACCCTTTCACTATCATTTTCCCAGAGGAAAAAGTAAAACTGCTGTGGGCACAGAACATTTGCCAATGAGTGTAGGATGTTATATATTGGAAATCATATGTAACATCCTATACACCTTGGAGCAGGTTGAAAGGAAATTTGATAGAGGTATTCAAAATCATGAGGGATCTGGACAGAGTAGGTAAGGAGAAACTGTTCTCATTGGCAGAACGGTCGAGAATCAGACCACACAGATTTAAAATGAATGGCAAAAGAACCAAAGGTGGCATGAGGAAAACATTTATGCAGCAAGTGGTTAGGATCAGACTGCGCTACCTGAGCGTGTTATGGAGGCAGATTCAATCTTGATTTCCGAAAGAGGATTGATACTTAGCTGAAGAGAGAAAGATTATAGAACTATAAGAGAAAGGTAGGAGAGCAGGACTAGCTGAGTTGCTCTTGCAGAGAGCCAGCACAGTCGTGATGGACTGAATGGCCTCCTTCTGTATTATAACCATTCTATAATTCGATGTGACCAGCACTAGTTTCCCACAACAACCCAATGCCACATGAACAGGAAGAGGCACCACTGCATTAAAGTCCAGATAGTGTCCAATCACGACAATGCCAATCTGCTTGGTAATGGCCCTTAGGAGGGAGTACCTAGGATACTTTCATTCTGCAGTAGATCATGGTATTTGCATTGTTTGAAAACACTAAGGGAATGGATGGCCCCTGAGAGACTGGGCTTTTGAACCCCTGGTTACTACCCACCAATTTGGTGCCTTCGTGGATCAATAGAGTATAAAAATAATACACACACTTCCCATGTGCAAGAAATCTAGGCAATTAGGTGCAGGTTGTAGATCACTAAATTCAGTGCAGTGCCCTCTGGAATATCCCCTGGGTGCACTCACCACATGGGCAAGCGCATCAATCTCCAATGTTTACAGAACATAATAGAAGGGCTTTAATGATCAGAATAATATTCCCTTCAACTTTTTCTTCTTCTTCCTAAACAACCAAAGACTCCTTGAACCACTACAGTCTGTATGGTGTAAGTACACCCACAGTGCTTTTAGGAAGAGAGTTCCAGGATTTTGACCCAGAAACAGTGAAGAAATGGCAATATATTTCCAAGTCAGGATGGTGAGTGACTTGGAGGGGAACTTCCAGGTGGTGGTGTTCCCATGTATCTGCTGCCTTTGTCCTTCTAGGTGGTAGTGGTCCTGGGTTTGGAAGGTGCTGCCTAAGGAGCCTTGGTGAATTCCTGAGTGCATCTTGTAGATGGTAAACACTGCTGCTACTGTGTGTTGGTGGTGGAGGGAGTGATGGGGTAAAAAATCAAGTGGGCTCCTTTGTACTGGATGGTGTCAAACTTCTTGAGTGTTGTTGTAGCTGCACTTGTCCAGGCAAGTGGAGAGTATTCCATCACACTCCTGACTTGAAGATGGTGGACAGGCTTTGGGGAGTCAGGAGGTGAGTTACTTGCTGCAGGATTCCGAGCTTCTGATCTTCTCTTGTAGCCACAATATTTATGTGGCTAGTCCAGTTCAGTTTCTGGTCAACGGTAACCCCCAGGATGCTGATAGTGGGGGATTCAGCGATGGTAATGCCTTTAAATGTCAAGGGGCAATGGTTAGGTTCTCTCTTCTTGGAGATGGTCATTGCCTGACATGTGTATGGCACGACTGTTACTTGAATGGCATCCCATTCACCACAATAAACTCTCATTCTCTCCACCACTAATGCACAGTGGCAGCAGTATGTACCACCTACAAGATGCACAGCAGCAACTCACTAAGGCTCCTTTGACAGAGCGTTCCAAACCCACAACCCCTACCACCTAAGAGGACAAGGGCAATAGATGCATAGGAACACCACCTCCTGGAAGTGGCCTGCCAAGTCACACACCTTCCTGGAAATATATCGTTGTTAATTCATTGCTGCTGAATCAAAATCCTGGAACTCCCTTCCTAACAGCACTGTGGGTGTACATGCACCACATGGACTGCAGTGGTTCAAGAGAGCAGCTCACCACCACCTTCTCAAGGGCAATTAGGGATGGGCAACAAATGCTGCCTGGCCAGCGATGCCCACATCCCATGAATAAATAAATAAATGTCAATCATCATGAGTGCTTACCGGCAACTTTAGGCAGTTGTGGTTAATGATAGAATCCAAATCATTCTGAAATAAAAATAGAAAATGCTGGATACACACAAAATGTTCATCAAGCTCTTAATGGAAAAACACTGGTTAATATTTGGAGTAGATATACAAACATATGAATTAGGAGCAGGAGTAGGCCACTCAGCCCCTCGAGCCTGCTTTGCCATTCAATAAGATCATGGTTGATCTGACTGTAACCTCAACTCCACATTCCACTTACCCCCGATAACCTTTCACCCCTTGTTAATCAAGAATCTATCTAGCTCTCCCTTAAATATATTCAAAGACCCTGCTTCCACTGCCTTTTGAGGAAGAGTGTTCCAAAGACTCACAACTCTCTGCGAGAAAAAAATTCTCCTCATCTCTGTCTTAAATTGGCAACCCCTTATTTTTAAACACCGTTCCTTTGTTCTAGATTCTCCTACACGAGGAAACATCTTCTCTACATCAACCCTGTCAAGACCCCTCAGGATCTTATATATTTCAATTAAGTTGTCTCTTACTCTCCAAAATTCCAGTGAATACAAACCTAAAATGTCCAACCTTTCCTCAGAAGACAACCCACCCATTCCTGGTATTAGTTTAGTAAACCTTCTCTGAACTGCTTCAACGCATTTACATCCTGCATTAACTAAAGGGACCAATACTGTACACAGTACTCCAGATGTGGTCACACCAATGCCCTGTACAACTGAAGCATAACCTCCCTACTTTTGTATTTAATTTCCCTTACAATAAATGATAATAATATTCTATTAGCTTTCCTAATTACTTTCTGTACCTGCATAATAACCTTTTCTGCCTTCTAATTTGCCCCATACTTTGTTAATTTAGTCTATTTGGTTTATACAAAAGAGTCATATTGGCATATTATTAATTTTGCTTCCAATCTCCATCATTTTTACATGGTCCATCTCTGACACTTCCCTTCCCTTCCTTGACCTCTCTGTCTCAATCCCTGGTGATAGACTGTCCACCAATATCCATTACAAACCTACTGACTCCCACAGCTACCTCGACTACAGCTCCTCACACCCCGCTTCCTGTAAGGACTCCATCCCATTCTCTCAGTTCCTTCGCCTCCGTCGCATCTGTTCCGATGATGCTACCTTCAAAAACAGTTCCTCTGACGTGTCCTCCTTCTTCCTTAACTGAGGTTTTCCACCCACGGTGGTTGACAGGGCCCTCAACCGTGTCCGGCCCATCTCCCGCACATCCACCCTCACGCCTCCTCCTCCCTCCCAGAAACATGATAGGGTCCCCCTTGTCCTCACTTATCACCCCACCAGCCTCCGCATTCAAAGGATCATCCTTCGCCATTTCCGCCAACTCCAGCATGATGCCACCACCAAACACATCTTCCCTCCACCCCCCCATCGGCATTCCATAGGGATCGTTCCCTCCGGGACACCCTGGTCCACTCCTCCATCACCCCCTACTCCTCAACCCCCTCCTAAGGCACCACCACATGCCCACGCAAAAGATGTAACACCTGCCCCTTCACTTCCTCTCTCCTCACCGTTCAAGGGCCCAAACACTCCTTTCAAGTGAAGCAGCATTTCACTTGCATTTCCCCCAACTTATCTACTGCATTCGTTGCTCCCAATGTGGTCTCCTCTATTAGGTACTATTGTACCTATCTTTGTGTCATTGGCAAATTTAGCAAATGTATCCTCCAGTTGCTTCATCCAAGTCATTTATATGAATTGTAAAAAGTTGATGTTTTGGCAGGGCAACTGGAAAATCTCAGTGTAATAAAGCAGATTCATCATGGTTTTGTGGAAGGGAAATCATGTTTCACCAATTTATTGGAGTTCTTTGAAGAAGTGACATATGTTGTAGATGAAGGGGAACTGGTGGATGTACTGTATTTAGATTTCCATAAGGGATTTGATAAGGTGCCACACCAAAGGTTATTGCATATTTAATAACCACTAGGAGGTCATTGCACAATTCCAGGTCTGGTATAGCCTGCTCTATGGTTGGTGCCAGAATGTGCTGTTCTGAGAAATTTTCCCAAATATATTCTATGAATTTCTCATTTAGGCTACCTTTGCCCATCTGATTTTCCCAGTCTATATTCAGATTAAAATCCCCCATGATTATCGCCATATCTTTCTGACAAGCTCCTATTATTTCTTACTTTATACCTCATCCTACTGTATGGTTACTGTTAGGGGGGCCTTTACACCATTCTCACAAGTGACTTCTTGACCTTATCATTTCTCATCTCTACCTGCACCATTTCTACATCCTGTCTTTCTGAACTTAGGTCATCCTCTCTTTTGTGCTAATAGCATAACTAATTAATAAAACCACACCTCCACCTTTTCCCAGCTTCCTGTCCTTCCTAAATGTCACATATGCTTCAATGTTCAGGTCCCAACCCATGTCATCCTGCAGCCATGTCTCTACAATAGCTATCAGATTATACTTATTTATTGCTATTTACCTGTTTTGTTTTATCTTTTTATTATTTTTGTAACCTTTAGCCTTATCTGCTGATTTACTCTTAGGCTAGGATTTTGCCCTTGTTGGGGGGGTTTGGAGTGGGCGAGTGAGAGCAGTTGAGAAGCAGACTGCTGCCTGGGATCGGGCCATGACCATGATCTCACACTGGCAGGCCAATTAAGGCCCACCCAGCATGAAACTCACAATGCAGTGCTTCCTGTGTGGGGTGGGGAGGAGGGCGAGTGGGGAACTTCACGCCTGCATGCAGATGCACGCAGGAAAAGCTCCCTGAGGCACAGAGCTGCCTCAGGGAACTGAAGATATAAAAACATCAAAAATAAAGAATTTAAAAGAATTTTAAAATGTTAAAAAAATCATGTCCCCACTCATGTGACTCTGTCACATGAGCAGGGACATGTTATTAATGAATGGTTAAATTTAAATTTCATTTTTAATTGCTGTTGGAAACCTCATCCCGTCCGTGGATGAGGCTTCCTAAAAAATGCAAAGGCCGCTTGGCGTTTTTGCCTGCCTAGCAACCATAAGGTTGGACGGGCAGCAAAATGTTACATTTAATTGGTACTTTAATGGTCTTAATAGGCCTATTAATTGTCAGCAGGCGTGCTGCTGACTCCTTCACGCACCTGCCGACAGAAATATCATGCGAGTATGCAATGACTTTGGGATGCTCGTCTGACATCATCGTGCAGCATTTCACGCTGGTTTGGGTTGGGCATACACCTGCCCGATGAGGTAAAAATTCTGGCCTTAGATTTGTACTCCCTGTACTCTATGTCCCTTCCTGTCATGGTCTATTTATCATTTTCCACATTAATACCTTTTCTCTACTCTTTCATCAATCACATCTTTCCAAATTTGACCCTCTCTATTTCCCTAGTTATGCGGCTCACTAGAACACCAGTCCCAGTATGATTCAGGTGTAGACTGTCCCAATGGTGCCAGTGCCCCATGAACTGGAACTCACTTCTCCCACACCAGTCTTTGAACCATGTATTCATCATTCTAATTTTATGTACACTATGCCAATTTTCACATGGCAACTTTGAGGTTCTGCTTCTTAATTTGGTGCCTAGCTCCGCATACTGCCTATGCAGAACCACTTTCCTAGTTCTACCTATGTCATTGGTACCTACATGGACCACAACTGGATCATTCCACTGCGGCCCCTCACGGCAAGTTCCTCTCCAGCCCTGAGCAGATGTTCCTGAACCATGGCATCGGGCAGGCAACACAACCATCTGGACTTTGGCTCTTTGTTGCAAAGAACAGTGTTGATTCCCCCTTACTATACTGTCCCCTACTACCACTACATTCCTCTTTGCCCTCCCCACTTGAATGGCTTCCTATACCAGAGTGCCATGTCAGTTTGCTCATTCACCCTGCAGCTCCCACTCTCATCCAAACAAGCTGAGAGAATCTCAAACCTGTTGGACAATTGCAGAGGCTGAGGCTCTTTCACTCCTGCCCTCTGGGTCCCCTTACCTGCTTCACTCACAGTCACACACCCCTGTCCCTGACCACTGACCAAATCAGAAGATCCTATCCTAGGTGGTGTGACTGCCTCCTGGTACAAAGCATCCAGGTAACTGTCTCCCTCCCTGATGTGTCGTAATGTCTGCAGCTCAGCCTCCAGCTCAATAACTATGAGACAAAGTTCCTCAAGCTACAAACATTTACTGCAGACTCATTTTCCCTGTATCACACTGGCATCCAGGAGCTCCCACATGCTGCAGCTTGACACATCGCCTGCCCTGCCATCCTTATTGTGTTTTAATTAATTATATTATTCACTTACTTGTTTTCCTTTTTTATATATCTTATTAAACTTACCACCAGCCCCTGTACTCTTTGAAACCTTAGGACTGGAACAGACCTTAACCATTAATCAGATACCCACCTTTCCCTGTAGTAGAGTAGGAACCAATTCCTGCAAGGCAAAAAAGGTAGAAAAATCAAAAGGGGAGGAACACTTCCTTCCCTCCCTAACCTAACTGCCCCACTCACCAAACTCTTAAGTATGCACCTAGTACCAAAGCTGTACTCATTTGCCTCAGCTGCAATAAAGAACCCTGAATTTATTGTAAACTGAACTGTAGCTAGAGGAACCAGATTCAAGCAGTTAGCTAATTAACTACTCAGCTCTCTCAGCAGAGTGTGTTTACCCTGCTTAAGGCTGGAAGAATGAAAGAAACTTCGTCTACTTACACAGTACTTTTCAGTTACTGCTTATTACAGACTAGGCTAGATTTTTCAAGAACAAGATTAACACTGAACATAATCTTGGCTAAAATGACCTTCCAACAGAACTTTTAAAAATGTATTCTTTCACAGGATGTGGGTGTCTCTGGCAAGGCTAGCATTTGTTGCCCGTTAACACCTTAAACTCCCCCAATCATCAATCTCGTAAGCAGGCACTCAGTTCCAAAGCTACACTCATTTCAGTAGAATTGGTTGCCCTATATTTTCTCTAATGTCCCTGTTTGCATTTTCTGCTTGGATTTCAGAATGAATCGGCTTCTATAATTTCCACACTGATCTCAAACTGCAGTCAACAGTTTCCCTTATTGCACAAAACCTTATGTACAACGGTTAAAAATGATATGAAAATCAAAATGCTGCAGGTGCTTTAAATCTGAAATAAAAACAGAAAATGCTGGAAATACTTGGCAGGTCTGGCAGTATCTACATAAGAACATAAGGACTCGGAGCAGGAGCAGACAATTCAGCCCCTCGAGCCTGCCCCGCCATTCAATACAATTATGGCTGATCTCATTTCGGCCTCAACTCCAATTTCTTGCCCTCTCCCCATAACCTTTCAACCCGTTACTAATTAAAAACCTGTCTATCTCCTCCTTGAATTTCTTCAGCGTCCCAGCATCCACTGCACTCTGAGGTACTGAATTCCACAGATTCATGACCCTTTGAGAAAAGTAATTCCTCCTCATTTCTGAATTAAATCTACCACCCCTCAGCCTAAAACTATGGCCTCTTGTTCTAGAATACCCCCACAAGAGGAAACATCCACTCCATATCTACTTTGTCTATCCCTTTTAGCATCTTATATACCTCAATTAGATCTCCTCTCATCCTCCTAAACTCTAGCGAGTATAGGCCTAAACTGCTCAATCTCTCCTCATAAAACAAGCCCCGCATCTCTGGAATCAATCTAGTGAACCTCCTCTGAACCGCCTCCAATGTAACTACATCCTTCCTCAAGTAAGGGAACAAAAACTGTCCACAGTACTCCAGGTGCGGTCTCACCAATGCCTTGTACAGTTGTAACAACACTTCCCTATTTTAATACTCTATTTCTTGAGCAATGACTGCCAAAATTCCATTTGCCTTCCTTATTACCTGCTGTACCTGCATACTAGCTTTCAGCGATTCATGTATGAGGACACCCAGATCCCTACATCCCAGGGTCTTAAAGGAAGTGGCAGTGGAGATAGTGGCTTCATTGGTAATAATATTCCAAATTTTGGCCCATTCACCTAACCTGTCCATATCCATTTATAAATTTCTTATTTCTTCATCGCAACTTACTTTCCCACCTATTTTTGTGTCATCTGAAAATTTAGCTATAGTACCTTCTATCCCCGAATCCAAGTCATTAATACAGAGTGTAAATAGTTGGGGCCCAAGGACTGAACCCTGTGGCACCCCACTAGTTACAGCTTGCCATCCAGAAAAAGACCCATTTATCCCGACTCTCTGCTTTCTGTTGGTTAGCCAATCCTCTATCCAAGCTAACATATTACCCCTAACTCTGTGTGATCTTATCTTGTGTATTAATCTTTTGTGCAGCACCTTATCAAAGGCCATCTGGAAGTCCAGATATACTACAGCTACAGGATTCCTATTATCCACTTTGCTTGCCATATCTTCAAAGAACTCTAGCAAATTAGTCAAACACGATTTACTCTTCATAAAACCATGCTGACTCTGGTGGATTGCATTTTGACTTTCCAAATGCCCCATTACTACTTCCTTAATAATGGATTCCAACAATTTCCCAACGACAGATGTTAAACTAACTGGTCTATAGTTTCCTACTTTCTGCCTTCCCCCCCTTTTTGAATAAGGCCATTATATTAGCATTTTGCCAATCCACTGGAACCTTTCCAGAATCCAGGGAATTTTGGAACATTATTACCAATGAAGCCACTATCTCCACTGCCACTTCCTTTAAGACACTGGGATGTAGGCCATCAGGTTCTGGGAACTTGTCACCCTTTAATCCCAATAGTTTGCTCAGTACTTTTTTTCTAGTGATGGTGGTTGTCCTAAGTTTCTCCTTCTCTATACTCTCTGCTCTACCTGTTACTATTGTGGTGGCACTAGTGTCCTCCATCGTGAAAACTGAAGCAAAATATTGATTAATCATCTCTGCCATTTCTGCGTTCCCCATTATTAACTTTCCAGTCTCATCCTCCAACGGACCAACATTCATTTTAGCTGCTCTCTTTCTTTTTTTTTTACTTGTAAGGAGCTTTTGCTATCAGTTTTTACAATTTGCGCTAGTTTTCTTGCATAATTTAACTTTGCTCTTTTTATTTTTTTTTTGGTAACCCTTTGTTGATCTTTAAAAGTTTCCCAAACTTCTAGCCTGCCACTGACCTTTGCATTTTGGTATGCCTTAGCTTTTGCCTTTATGTTATCTTTAACTTCCTTGCTTAGCCATGGATGCTTTTTCCCCCTCTTACCATCTTTCTTCCTCTTTGGAGTATATTTTACTTGGGAGGAATTGAATATCTCCTTAAATATCTGCCACTGTTCATCAACTGTCCTACCTTGTAGTCTTCCTGCTCAGTCCACTAGAGCCAAATCTGCCCTCATGCCTATGTACTTAGCTTTGTTTAACTCCAGAACACTAGTGTGGGGCTCAGGTTTCTCGCTCTCAAACTGAACTTGAAATTCCATCATGCTATGGTCACTCTTCCCAGAGTATCCTTTACTCTGAGATCATTAATTAATCCCATCTCATTACAGAAAACCAAATCCAGAAAAGCCTGCTCCCTGGTTGGTTCCATAACATATTGCTCCAAGAAACAATCCCTAGTACACTCAATGAACTCTCCCTCGAGGCTACCCTTGTCAATTTGATTAGTCCAGTCTATATGCATATTAAATTCACCCATGATTATTGCCGTGCCTTTCTTACATGCTCCTAGTATTTCCTGGTTTATACTGTGATCCACTGCTGTTTGGGGACCTATAGAATACTCCCACCAGGGACTTCCTTCCCTTGCTATTTGTTATTTCTACCTAGACTGACTCTACGTCTTGCTCTCCAGTGCCTATATCATTCCTCACTATAGCACTGATCTCTTCCTTTACTAACAAAGCTACACCACCTCCTTTTCCTTCCTGCCTATCCTTCCGAAGCACTGAGTACCCTTGGATATTCAACTCCTAAACCTGTTCTCTCTGTAACCACGTCTCAGTAATCGCCACCAAATCATACCTATTTATCTCTATTTGCGCTGTTAACTCATTAGTTTTATTCCAAATGCTACGTGCATTCGGATACAAAGCCTTTAAGTTTGCCCTATCGTCAATATTTGCTACTATTATATGATTCTTTGGTGCAATATGGCATTCACACACTGTGCCTTCCTTTCACTTTTTGTTAACAATCAACCTTGTTACTAACCTACACTCTTACCCTCTCCTTAAACTTTGATTTTTTTTATATTTCCATGCAACTGAACCCTCTCCCCGCTATTTAGTTTGAAGCCCTATTTACAACCCTAGTTATATGATTCACCAGGACACTGGTCCCAGCCTGATTCAAGTGCAGCCCATCCGAACGGAATAGCTCCCTCTTTCCCCAGTACTGGTGCCAATGTCCCATGAATTTCTCCCACACCAATCTTTGAGCCACACATTTACCTCTTTAATCTTATTGACCCTGTGCCAATTAACTCATGGCTCAGGTAGTAATCTGGAGATAATTACCTTTTTGGTTCTGCTTTTTAATTTAGCCCCTAGCTGTTCGTATTCCCTCAGTAGATCCTCTTTCCTTGTTCTACTTGTATCGTTGGTACCTACATGGACCACGACAACTGGATCTCTCCCCTCCCACTCCAAGTTCCTCTGCAGCCCAGATGAGATATCCATAACCCAGGCACCTGGTAGGCAACGCAGCCTTCGGGACTCTCAAACCTGGGTACAGAGAACATTATCTATTCCCCTAACTATACTATCCCCAATTACAACTACATTTCTCTTTTCTCCCACCACTTGAATGGCTCCATGTACCATGGTGCTATGGTCAGTTAGCTCATCCTCCCTACAGTCCCCGCTCTGGTCCACACAGGGAGCAAGAATCTCGAACCTATTGGATAAGGGCAGGGGCTGAGACTCCTGCAGTGCTACTTCCTGGATCCGTCTACCTGCCTCACTCATAGTCACACCTTCCTATCCCTGACCACCGGCCGAATTTAAGGTAGTTAATTTAAGGGGTGTGACTAAGTGTCCAGGTAACTGTGCCCCTCCCTGATGTGTCACAGTGTCCGGAACTTAGACACTCTTCCCGGGACACTCTTCCCGGACTGCTTCACGGCGATGGTGACTGCAGAGGACACTATTCCCAGACTGCTTCACTGCAATGTTGACTGCAGAGGGCACTTTTGTCAGACTGCTTCATGGCAACGGTGACTGTAGAGGACACTCTTCCCAGACTGCTTCACGGCGATGTTGACTGCAGAGGACACTCTTCCCAGAATGCTTCATGGCAATGTTGACTGCAAAGTACACTCTTCCCAGACTGCTTCACAGCAATGTTGACTGCAGAGGGCACTATTGTCAGACTGCTTCATAGCAACAGTGACTGCAGAGGACTCTCTTCCCAGACTGCTTCCCAGCGACGGTGACTGTGGGGGACACTCTTCGTAGACTGCTTCACGGTCACGTTGACTGCAGAGGACTCTCTTCCCAGACCGCTTCACGGCGACGGTGACTGCAGAGGACACTCTTCTCAGACTGCTTCATGGCGATGGTAACTGTAGAGGACACCCTTCCTAGACTGTTTCATGGCAATGGTGAGTGCAGAGGACACCCTTCCCAGATTGCTTCACGGTGATGGTGACTGCAGACGGGCACTCTTACTAGACTGCGTCACGGTGACATTGACTGCAGAGGACACTCTTGCCCGACTGCTTCACAGCGATGTTCACTGTAGAGGTCAATCTTCCACAACCGCTTCCCAGCGACGATGACTCCGGGAGACACTCTTCCCAGATTGCTTCCCAGCGACGTTGACCGCGGGGGACTCTCTTTCCAGACTGCTTCACGGCGACGGTGACTGCAGAGGACACTCTTCTCAGACTGCTTCATGGCGATGGTAACTGCAGAGGACACCCTTCCTAGACTGTTTCATGGCAACGGTGAGTGCAGAGGACACCCTTCCCAGATTGCTTCACGGTGACGGTGACTGCAGAGGACACCCTTCCCAGGCTGCTTCACGGCAACATTGATTGCAGAGGGCACTCTTCCTAGACTGTTTCATGGTGACGGTGACTGCAGAGGTTACTCTTCCCAGACTGCTTCACGGCGATGGTGACTGCAGATAACACCCTTCCCAGACTGCTTCACAGTGATGTTGGCTACAGAGGCCACTCTTCCCAGATTGCTTCACGGCGACGGTAACTGCAGAGGACATTCTTCCCAGGCTGCTTCATGGTGACGGTGACTGTAGAGGACACGTTTACCAGGCTGCTTCACGGCGATGGTGACTGCAGAGGAAACTCTTCCCAGGCTGCTTCATGGTGACTTTGACTGCAGAGGATATTCTTCCCAGGCTGCTTCACGGTGACGGTAACTGCGGAGGACACTCTTCCCAGACTGCTTCACAGAGATGGTGAATGTAGCGGACACTTTCCCCAGATTGCTACACGGTAATGTTGACTGCAGAGCGCACTCTTTGCAGACTGCTTCACAGTGATGGTGACTGAAGAGGATACGCTTCTCAGACTGCTTCATGGCAACAGTGAGTGCAGAGAACCCCCTTCCCAGACTGCTTCACGGTGACATTGATTGCAGAGGGCACTCTTCCTAGACTGTTTCAGGGTAACGGTGACAGCGGGGTACACTCTTCGTAGACTGCTTCCCGGCAATGGTGACTGCGTGGGACAATCTTTCCAGACTCCTTCACGCCGATGCTGTCTGCAGAGGACACTCTTCCCAGACTGCTTCACGGCGACATTGATTGCAGAGGGCAATCTTCCCATACTGTTTCAGGGTGACGGTGACAGCGGGGTACACACTTCCCAGACTGCTTCACGGCGACATTGATTGCAGAGGGCAATCTTCCCATACTGTTTCACGGCAACGGTGACCGCGTGGGACAACCTTCCCAGACTCCTTCACGCCGATGCTGTCTGCAGATGACACTCTTCCCAGACTGCTTCACAGCGACAATGGCTGCAGAGGACACTCTTTCCAGACTGCTTTATGGTGATTTTGACTGCAGAGGACATTCTTCCCAGGCTGCTTCATGGCGATGGTGACTGCAATTGACACTCTTCCCAGGCTGCTTCATGGCGCCGGTGACTGCAGAGGACACTCTTACCAGGTTGCTTAATGGCAACGGTGACTGCAGAGGATACTTTTACCAGACTGCTTCACGGAGATGGTGAATGCAGAGGACCCTTTTCCCAGATTGCTTCACAGCGACGGTGACTGCAGAGCGCACTCTTCTCAGACTGCTTTATGGCAATGGTGAATGCAGAGGATACCTTTCCCAGACTGCTTCATGGCGACATTGATTGCAGAGGGCAATCTTCCTAGACTGTTTCACGGTGACGAAGACAGCGGGGTACACTCTTCCCAGATTGCTTCAGGGCGACAGTGACTGCAGAGGACACTCTTTCCAGACTGCTTCATGGTGACTTTGACTGCAGAGGACATTCTTCCCAGGCTGCTTCACGGCGATGGTGACTGCCGTTGACACTCTTCCCAGGCTGCTTCATGGCGCCGGTGACTGCAGAGGACACTCTTTCCAGACTGCTTCATGGTGACTTTGACTGCAGAGGACATTCTTCCCAGGCTGCTTCACGGCGATGGTGACTGCAGTTGACACTCTTCCCAGACTGCTTCACAGCGACAATGGCTGCAGAGGACACTCTTTCCAGACTGCTTTATGGTGATTTTGACTGCAGAGGACATTCTTCCCAGGCTGCTTCATGGCGATGGTGACTGCAATTGACACTCTTCCCAGGCTGCTTCATGGCGCCGGTGACTGCAGAGGACACTCTTACCAGGTTGCTTAATGGCAACGGTGACTGCAGAGGATACTTTTACCAGACTGCTTCACGGAGACGGTGAATGCAGAGGACCCTTTTCCCAGATTGCTTCACAGCGACGGTGACTGCAGAGCGCACTCTTCTCAGACTGCTTTATGGCAATGGTGAATGCAGAGGATACCTTTCCCAGACTGCTTCATGGCGACATTGATTGCAGAGGGCAATCTTCCTAGACTGTTTCACGGTGACGAAGACAGCGGGGTACACTCTTCCCAGATTGCTTCAGGGCGACAGTGACTGCAGAGGACACTCTTTCCAGACTGCTTCATGGTGACTTTGACTGCAGAGGACATTCTTCCCAGGCTGCTTCACGGCGATGGTGACTGCCGTTGACACTCTTCCCAGGCTGCTTCATGGCGCCGGTGACTGCAGAGGACACTCTTTCCAGACTGCTTCATGGTGACTTTGACTGCAGAGGACATTCTTCCCAGGCTGCTTCACGGCGATGGTGACTGCAGTTGACACTCTTCCCAGGCTGCTTCATGGCGCCGGTGACTGCAGAGGACACTCTTACCCGGTTGCTTAATGGCGACGGTGACTGTAGAGGATACTTTTACCAGACTGCTTCACGGAGATGGTGAATGCAGAGAACACTTTTCCCAGATTGCTTCACGGCAATGTTGATTGCAGAGGGCACTCTTCCTAGACTGTTTCATGGTGACGGTGACAGCGGGGTACACTCTTCTCAGGCTGCTTCCCGCCGATGGTGACTGAGCGGGACACTCTTCCTAGACTCTGTCACGGCAATGCTGTCTGCAGAGAACACTCTTCCCAAACTGCTTCACCGCGATGATGACTGCAGAGGACACCCTTCGCATACTGCTTCACGGCGACAGTGACTGCAGAGGACACTCTTCCTAGACTGTTTCACAGTGACGGTGACTGCAGAGGTTACTCTTCCCAGACTGCTTTATGGCGACAGTGACTTCAGAGAACACCCTTCCCAGACTGCTTCACAGCGACTGTGAATGCGGGGAACACACTTCCAGACTCCTTTGTGGTGACAGTGACTGCAGAGGACACTCTTCCCAGACTGCTTCATGGCGACATTGACTGTAGAGGGCAATCTTCCCATACTGCTTCCCAGCGACAGTAAATGCGGGGGACACACTCCCAGACTGCTTTATGGCGACAGTGACAGCACAGGACACTCTTCCCAGACTTTTTCATGGCGGCGATGACTGCAGAGGACACTATTCCCAAACTGCTTCCCAGCGAAGGTGACCAGGGGCTACACTCTTCCCAGACTGCTTCAGAGTGATGTTGAATGCAGAGGCCACTCTTCCCAGATTGCTTCACAGCGACAGTGACTGCAGAGGACACTCTTCCCAGACTGCTTGATGGCGACGTTGACTGTTGAGGCCAATCTTCCCAGACTGCTTCCCAGCGATTGTGACTGCGGGGTACATACATCCCAGACTGCTTCAGGGCGACGGTGACTGCAGAGGACACTCTTCTCAGACTGCTTTACGGCGACATTGACTGCAGAGGACACTCTTCCCAGACTGTTTCACGGTGACGGTGACTGCAGAGGACACCCTTCCTAGACTGTTTCACTGTGACAGTGATTGCTGAGGTTACTCTTCCCAGACTGCTTCATGGCGACGGTGACTGCAGAGAACACCCTTCCAGACTGCTTCACGGTGATGTTGATTGCAGAGGGCAAAGTTCCTAGACTGTTTCACGGTGACGGTGACTGCAGTGGACACTCTTCCCAGACTGCTTCACAGAGATGGTGACTGCAGAGGACACTATTCCCAGACTGCTACATGGAAATGTTGACTGCAGAGGGCACTATAGTCAGACTGCTTCATGGCAACGGTGACTGGAGAGGACACTCTTCCCAGACTGCTTCACGGCGATGTTGACTGCAGAGTACACTCTTCCCAGACTGCTTCACGGCAACGTTGACTGCAGAGGGCACTATTGTCAGACTGCTTCATGGCAACAGTGACTGCAGAGGACACTCTTCCCAGACTGCCTCCCAGCGACAGTGACTGCGGGGGACACTGTTCGCAGACTGCTTCATGGTGACATTGACTGCAGAGGACTCTCTTCCCAGACCGCTTCACGGAGACAGCGACTGCAGAGGACACTCTTCCCAGACTGCTTCCCAGCGACGGTGACTGCGGGGGACACTCTTCGCAGACTGCTTCACGGTGACGTTGACTGCAGAGGACTCTCTTCCCAGACCGCTTCACGGAGACAGTGACTGCAGAGGGGCACTCTTGCTAGACTGCTTCACGGTGACATTGACTGCAGAGGACACTCTTGCCCGACTGCTTCACAGCGACATTTACTGTAGAGGTCAATCTTCCACGACTGCTTCCCAGAGACGATGACTCCGGGAGACACTCTTCCCAGACAGCTTCCCAGCGACGTTGACCGCGAGGAATTCTCTTCCCAGACTGCTTTACGGCGATAATGAATGCAGAGGACACTTTTCCCAGACTTCTTCATGGAGATGGTAACTGCAGAGGACACCCTTCCTAGACTGTTTCACGGTAATGGTGAGCGCAGAGGACACCCTTCCCAGATTGCTTCACAGTGACGGTGACTGCAGAGGACACCCTTCCCAGATTGCATCACGGTGACAGTGACTGCAGAGGACACCCTTCCCAAACTGCTTCACGCCGACATTGATTACAGAGGGCACTCTTCCTAGACTGTTTCATGCTGACAGTGATAGCGGGGTACACTCTTCTCAGAGTGCTTCCCGGCATTAGTGACTGCCGGAGACATGCTTCCCAGACTGCCTCCCAGCGACGGTGACTGCGGGGGACACTCTTCGCAGACTGCTTCACGGTGACGATGACTGCAGAGGACTCTCTTCCCAGAATGCTTCATGGAGACAGTGACTGCAGAGCGGCACTCTTCCTAGACTGCTTCATGGTGACATTGACTGCAGAGGACACACTTGCCCGACTGCTTCACAGCGACGTTCACTGTAGAGGTCAATCTTCCACGACTGCTTCCCAGCGACGATGACTCTGGCAGACATACTTCCCAGGGTGCTTCGCGGCAACGTTGACTGCGGGGGATTCTCTTCCCAGACTGCTTCACGGCAATGGTGACTGCAGAGGAAACTCTTCCCAGACTGCTTCATGGCGATGGTAACTGCAGAGGAAACCCTTCCTAGACAGGTTTCACGGCAACGGTGACTGCAGAGGACACCCTTCCCAGATTGCTTCACGGCGACGGTGACTGCAGAGGACACCCTTCCCAGACTGCTTCACGGCGACATTGATTGCTGAGGGCACTCTCCCTAGACTGTTTCATGGTGACAGTGACTGCTGAGGTTACTCTTCCCAGACTGCTTCACGGTGACGGTGACTGCAGAGAAAACCCTTCCCAGACTGCTTCACAGTGATGTTGACTACAGAGGCCACTCTTCCCAGATTGCTTCACGCCGAAAGTGACTGCAGAGGACACTCTTTCCAGAGTGCTTCACAGTGATGTTGTCTACCGAGGATACTCTACCCAGACAGCTTCATGGTGACTTTGACTGCAGAAGACGTTCTTCCCAGGCTGCTACACGGCGACGGTGACTGCAGAGCACACTCTTCCCAGGCTGCTTCATGGTGACTTTGACTGCAGAGGACATTCTTCACAGGCTGCTTCACAGCGACGGTAACTGCAGAGGTCACTTTTACCAGACTGCTTCACGGAGATGGTGAATGCAGAGGACATTTTCCCAGATTGCTACACGGCAGTGTTGACTGCAGAGCGCACTCTTCTCAGACTGCTTCCCGGCGATGGTGACGGTGCAGGACGCTCTTCCCAGACTCCTTCACGGCAATGCAGTCTGCAGAGGACACTCTTCTCAGACGGCTTCACCACGATGATGACTGCAGAGGGCACCGTTCCCATACTGCTTCACGGCAACAGTGACTGCAGAGGACACTCTTTCCAGAGTGCTTCACAGTGATGTTGTCTACCGAGGATACTCTACCCAGACAGCTTCATGGTGACTTTGACTGCAGAAGACGTTCTTCCCAGGCTGCTTCACGGCGACGGTGACTGCAGAGCACACTCTTCCCAGGCTGCTTCATGGTGACTTTGACTGCAGAGGACATTCTTCACAGGCTGCTTCACGGCGACGGTAACTGCAGAGGTCACTTTTACCAGACTGCTTCACGGAGATGGTGAATGCAGAGGACATTTTCCCAGATTGCTACACGGCAGTGTTGACTGCAGAGCGCACTCTTCTCAGACTGCTTCCCGGCGATGGTGACGGTGCAGGACGCTCTTCCCAGACTCCTTCACGGCAATGCAGTCTGCAGAGGACACTCTTCTCAGACGGCTTCACCACGATGATGACTGCAGAGGGCACCGTTCCCATACTGCTTCACGGCAACAGTGATTGCAGAGGACACTCTTCCTAGACTGTTTCACAGTGACGGTGACTGCAGAGGTTACTCCTCCCAGACTGCTTCACAGTGATGTTGAATGCAGAGGACACTCTTCCCAGACTACTTCACAGCGATGTTGACTGCAGAGGACACCCTTCCCAGGCTGCTTCACGGCAATGTTGAGTGCAGAGGGCACTATTGCCAGACTGATTCATGGCAATGGTGACTGCAGAGGACACCCTTCCCAGACTGCTTCATGGCGACATTGATTACAGAGGGCACTCTTCCTAGACTGTTTCATGGTGACAGTGACAGCGGGGTACACTCTTCTCAGACTGCTTCCCGGCAATAGTGACTGCCGGAGACACGCTTCCCAGACTGCTTCCCAGCGACGGTGACTGCGGGGAACAATCTTCGCAGACTGCTTCACGGTGACGTTGACTGCAGAGGACTCTCTTCCCAGACCGCTTCATGGAGACAGTGACTGCAGAGGGGCACTCTTCTTAGACTGCTTCACGGTGACATTGACTGCAGAGGACACTCTTGCCTGACTGCTTCACAGCAACATTCACTGTAGAGGTCAATCTTCCACGACTGCTTCCCAGCGACGATGACTCTGGCAGACATACTTCCCAGACTGCTTCGCAGCGACGTTGACCGTGGGGGATTCTCTTCCCAGCCTGCTTCACGGCGATGGTGACTGCAGAGGACACTCTTCCCAGACTGCTTCACGGCGATGGTAACTGCAGAGGACACTCTTCACAGACTGCTTCATGGCGATGTTAACTGCAGAGGACACCCTTCCTAGACAGGTTTCACGGCAACGGTGACTGTAGAGGACACCCTTCCCAGATTGCTTCACGGCGACGGTGACTGCAGAGGACACCCTTCCCAGACTTCTTCACGGCGACATTGATTGCTGAGGGCACTCTTCCCAGACTGTTTCATGGTGACAGTGACTGGTGAGGTTACTCTTCCCAGACTGCTTCACGGTGACGGTGACTGCAGAGAACACATTTCCCAGACTGCTTCACAGTGATGTTGACTACAGAGGCCACTCTTCCCAGATTGCTTCACGCCGCAAGTGACTGCAGAGGACACTCTTTCCAGAGTTCTTCATAGCGATGTTGTCTACCAAGGACATTCTACCCTGACAGCTTCATGGTGACTTTGACTGCAGAGGACATTCTTCGCAGGATGCTTCACGGCAACGGTGACAGCAGAGCATACTCTTCCCTGGCTGCTTCATGGTGAATTTGACTGCAGAGGACATTCTTCCCAGGCTGCTTCACGGCGACGGTAACTGCAGAGGTCACTTTTACCAGACTGCTTCACGGAGATGGTGAATGCAGAGGACATTTTCCCAGATTGCTACACGGCAGTGTTGACTGCAGAGCGCACTATTCTCAGACTGCTTCACGGCAATGGTGAATGCAGAGGACACCTTCCCAGACTGCTTCACGGCGCCATTGATTGCAGAGGGCACTCTTCCTAGACTGTCTCACAGTGACGATGACAACGGGGTACTCTTTTCTCAGACTGCTTACCAGCGATGGTGACTGTGCGGGACACTCTTCCCAGGCTCCGTCGCGGCAATGCTGTCTGCAGAGGACACTCTTCCCATACTTCTTCACCGCGATGATGACTGCAGAGGGGACCCTTCCCTTACTGCTTCACGGCAACAGTGACTGCAGAGGACACTCTTCCTAGATTGTTTCACAGTGACGGTGACTGCAGAGGTTACTCTTCCCAGACTGCTTCACAGTGATGTTGAATGCAGAGGACACTCTTCCCAGACTACTTCACGGCGATGTTGACTGCAGAGGACACCCTTCCCAGGCTGCTTCACGGCAATGTTGAGTGCAGAGGGCACTATTGCCAGACTGCTTCATGGAAACGGTGACTGCAGAGGACAGCCTTCCCAGACTGCTTCATGGCGACATTGATTACAGAGGGCACTCTTCCTAGACTGTTTCATGGTGACAGTGACAGCGGGATACAGTCTTTTCAGATTGCTTCCCGGCAATAGTGACTGCCGAAGACATGCTTCCCAGACTGCTTCCCAGCAACGGTGACTGCAGGGAACAATCTTCGCAGACTGCTTCACGGTGACGTTGACTGCAGAGGACTCTCTTCCCAGACCGCTTCGTGGAGACAGTGACTGCAGAGGGGCACTCTTCCTAGAATGCTTCATGGTGACATTGACTGCAGAGGACACTCTTGCCCGACTGCTTCACAGCAACGTTCACTGTAGAGGTCAATCTTCCACAACTGCTTCCCAGCGACGATGACTCTGGCAGACCTACTTCCCAGAATGCTTCGCAGCGACATTGACCGCGGGGGATTCTCTTCCCAGCCTGCTTCACGGCGATGGTGACTCCAGAGGACACTCTTCCCAGACTGCTTCATGGTGATGGTAACTGCAGAGGACACTCTTCCCAGACTGCTTCATGGCGATGTTAACTGCAGAGGGCACCCTTCCTAGACAGGTTTCACGGCAACGGTGACTGCAGAGGACACCCTTCCCAGATTGCTTCACGGAGACGGTGACTGCAGAGGACACCCTTCCCAGACTGCTTCACGGCGACATTGATTGCTGAGGGCACTCTTCCTAGACTGTTTCATGGTGACAGTGACTGCTGAGGTTACTCTTCCCAGACTGCTTCACGGTGACAGTGACTGCAGAGAACACCCTTCCCAGACTGTTTCACAGTGATGTTGACAACAGAGGCCACTCTTCCCAGATTGCTTCACGCTGAAAGTGACTGCAGAGGACACTCTTTCCAGAATGCTTCACAGCGATGTTGTCTACTGAGGACACTCTACCCAGACAGCTTCATGGTGACTTTGACTGCAGAGGACATTCTTCCCAGGCTGCTTCATGGCGACGGTGACTGCAAAGCACACTCTTCCCTGGCTGCTTCATGGTGACTTTGACTGCAGAGGACATTCTTCCCAGGCTGCTTCACGGCGATGGTAACTGCAGAGGTCACTTTTACCAGACATTCTTCACGGAGATGGTGAATGCAGAGGACATTTTCCCAGATTGCTACACGGCAGTGTTGACTGCAGAGCGCACTATTCTCAGACTGCTTCACGGCAATGGTGAATGCAGAGAACACCCTTCCCAGACTGCTTCACGGCGACATTGATTGCAGAGGGCACTCTTCCTAGACTGTCTCACGGTGACGATGACAACGGGGTACACTCTTCTGAGACTGCTTCCCAGCGATGGTGACTGTGCGGGACACTCTTCCCAGGCTCCGTCGTGGCAATGCTGTCTGCAGAGGACACTCTTCCCATACTTCTTCACCGCGATGATGACTGCAGAGGGCACCCTTCCCATACTGCTTCACGGCAACAGTGACTGCAGAGGACACTCTTCCTAGACTGTTTCACAGTGACGGTGACTGCAGAGGTTACTCTTCCCAGACTGCTTCAGAGTGATGTTGAATGCAGAGGACACTCTTCCCAGACTGCTGCACGGCGATGTTGACTGCAGAGAACACCCTTCCCAGACTGCTTCACAGTGATGTTGACTACAGAGGCCACTCTTCCCAGATTGCTTCACGGCGAAAGTGACTGCAGAGGACACTCTTTCCAGACTGCTTCACGGCGAAAGTGACTGCAGAGGACACTCTTTCCAGACTGCTTCACGGCGATGTTTTCTACTGAGGACACTCTACCCAGACAGCTTCATGGTGACTTTGACTGCAGAGGACATTCTTCCCAGGCTGCTTCACGGCGACGGTGACTGCAGAGGACATTCTTCCAAGGCTGCTACACGGCGACGGTGACTGCAGAGGAAACTCTTCCCAGGCTGCTTCATCGTGACTTTGACTGCAGAGGACATTCTTCCCAGGTTGCTTCACAGCGACGGTTACTGCGGAGGACACTCTTCCCAGGCTGCTTCATGGCGACGGTGACTGCAGAGGACACTTTTACCAGACTGCTTCACAGAGATGGTGAATGTAGCGGACACTTTTCCCAGATTGCTACACGGTAATGTTGACTGCAGAGCACACTCTTCGCAGACTGCTTCACAGCGACGGTGACTGAAGAGGACACGCTTCTCAGACTGCTTCATGGCAACGGACAGTGCAGAGGACACCCTACCCAGACTGCTTCACGGCAACATTGATTGCAGAGGGCATGCTTCCTAGACTGTTTCAGGGTAATGGTGACAGTGGGGCACACTCTTCTTAGACTGCTTCCCGGCAATGGTGACTGCGTGGGACAATCTTCCCAGACTCCTTCACGCCGATGCTGTCTGCAGAGGACACTCTTCCCAGACTGCTTCACGGCGACATTGATTGCAGAGGGCAATCTTCCCATACCGTTTCAGGGTGACGGTGACAGCGGGGTACACACATCTCAGAATGCTTCCCAGCGATGGTGACATTGGGGGACACGCTTCCCAGAATGCTTCATGGCGACATTGATTGCAGAGGGCACTCTTCCTAGACTGTTTCATGGTGACGGTGACTGCTGAGGTTACTCTTCCCAGACTGCTGCACGGCGACGGTGACTGCAGAGAACACCCTTCCCAGACTGCTTCACAGTGATGTTGACTACAGAGGCCACTCTTCCCAGACTGCTTCATGGCGACATTGATTGCAGAGGGCATTCTTCCTAGACTGTTTCATGGTGACGGTGACTGCTGAGGTTACTCTTCCCAGACTGCTGCACGGCAATGTTGACTGCAGAGTACACTCTTCCCAGACTGCTTCACGGCAATGTTGACTGCAGAGGGCACTATTGTCAGACTGCTTCATGGCAACAGTGACTGCAGAGGACACTCTTCCCAGACTGCCTCCCAGCGACGGTGACTGAGGGGGACACTCTTCGCAGACTGCTTCACGGTGACGTTGACTGCAGAGGACTCTCTTCCCAGACCGCTTCACGGAGACAGTGACTGCAGAGGGGCACTCTTGCTAGACTGCTTCACGGTGACATTGACTGCAGAGGACACTCTTGCCCGACTGCTTCACAGCGAAATTTACTGTAGAGGTCAATCTTCCACGACTGCTTCCCAGCGACGATGACTCCGGGAGACACTCTTCCCAGACAGCTTCCCAGCGACGTTGACCGCGAGGGATTCTCTTCCCAGACTGCTTTACGGCGATAATGAATGCAGAGGACACTCTTCCCAGACTACTTCACGGCGATGTTGACTGCAGAGGACACTCTTCCCAGGCTGCTTCACGGCAATGTTGACTGCAGAGGGCACTATTGCCAGACTGCTTCATGGAAACTGTGACTGCAGAGGACACCCTTCCCAGACTGCTTCACGGCGACATTGATTACAGAGGGCACTCTTGATAGACTGTTTCATGGTGACAGTGACAGCGGGTTACAGTCTTCTCAGATTGCTTCCCGGCAATAGTGACTGCCGGAGACACGCTTCCCAGACTGCTTCCCAGCGACGGTGACTGCGGGGAACAATCTTCGCAGACTGCTTCACGGTGACGTTGACTGCAGAGGACTCTCTTCCCAGACCGCTTCATGGAGACAGTGACTGCAGAGGGGCACTCTTCCTAGACTGCTTCACGGTGACATTGACTGCAGAGGACAGTCTTGCCCGACTGCTTCACAGCAACGTTCACTGTAGAGGTCAATCTTCCACAACTGCTTCCCAGCGACGATGATTCTGGCAGGCATACTTCCCAGACTGTTTCTCAGCGACGTTGACCACAGGGGATTCTCTTCCCAGCCTGCTTCACGGCGATGGTGACTCCAGAGGACACTCTTCCCAGATTGCTTCATGGCAATGGTAACTGCAGAGGACACTCTTCCCAGACTGCTTCATGGCGATGTTAACTGCAGAGGACACCCTTCCTATACAGGTTTCACGGCAACGGTGACTGCAGAGGACACCCTTCCCAGATTGCTTCACGGCGACGGTGACTGCAGAGGACACCCTTCCCAGACTGCTTCACAGCGACATTGATTGCTGAGGGCACTCTTCCTAGACTGTTTCATGGTGACAGTGACTGGTGAGGTTACTCTTCCCAGACTGCTTCACGGTGACGGTGACTGCAGAGGCCACTCTTCCCAGATTGCTTCACGCTGAAAGTGACTGCAGAGGACACTCTTTCCAGAATGCTTCACAGCGATATTGCCTACCGAGGACACTCTACCCAGACAGCTTCATGGTGACTTTGACTGCAGAGGACATTCTTCCCAGGCTGCTTCATGGCGACGGTGACTGCAAAGCACTCTCTTCCCTGGCTGCTTCATGGTGACATTGACTGCAGAGGACATTCTTCCCAGGCTGCTTCACGGCGACGGTAACTGCAGAGGTCACTTTTACCAGACTGCTTCACGGAGATGGTGAATGCAGAGGACATTTTCCCAGATTGCTACACGGCAGTGTTGACTGCAGAGCGCACTCTTCTCAGACTGCTTCACGGCAATGGTGAATGCAGAGAACACCCTTCCCAGACTGCTTCACGGCGACATTGATTGCAGAGGGCACTCTTCCTAGACTGTCCCACGGTGATGATGACAACGGGGTACACTCTTCTCAGACTGTTTCCTAGCGATGGTGACTGTGCGGGACACTCTTCCCAAGGTCCGTCGCGGCAATGCTGTCTGCAGAGGACACTCTTCCCAGACTTCTTCACCGCGATGATGACTGCAGAGGGCACCCTTCCCATACTGCTTCACGGCAACAGTGACTGCAGAGGACACTCTTCCTAGACTGTTTCACAGTGACGGTGACTGCAGAGGTTACTCTTCCCAGACTGCTTCAGAGTGATGTTGAATGCAGAGGACACTCTTCCCAGACTGCTTCACGGCGATGTTGACTGCAGAGGACACTCTTCCCAGGCTGCTTCACGGCAATGTTGACTGCAGAGGGCACTATTGCCAGACTGCTTCACGGCAATGGTGACTGCATAGGACACTCTTCCCAGACTGCTTCATGGCGACATTGATTGCAGAGGGCACTCTTCCTAGACTGTTTCATGGTGACGGTGACTGCTGAGGTTACTCTTCCCAGACTGCTGCACGGCGACGGTGACTGCAGAGAACACCCTTCCCAGACTGCTTCACAGTGATGTTGACTACAGAGGCCACTCTTCCCAGACTGCTTCATGGCGACATTGATTGCAGAGGGCACTCTTCCTAGACTGTTTCATGGTGACGGTGACTGCTGAGGTTACTCTTCCCAGACTGCTGCACGGCGATGTTGACTGCAGAGTACACTCTTCCCAGACTGCTTCACGGCAATGTTGACTGCAGAGGGCACTATTGTCAGACTGCTTCATGGCAACAGTGACTGCAGAGGACACTCTTCCCAGACTGCTTCCCAGCGACGGTGACTGCGGGGAACAATCTTCGCAGACTGCTTCACGGTGACGTTGACTGCAGAGGACTCTCTTCCCAGACCGCTTCATGGAGACAGTGACTGCAGAGGGGCACTCTTCCTAGACTGCTTCACGGTGACATTGACTGCAGAGGACAGTCTTGCCCGACTGCTTCACAGCAACGTTCACTGTAGAGGTCAATCTTCCACGACTGCTTCCCAGCGACGATGATTCTGGCAGGCATACTTCCCAGACTGTTTCTCAGCGACGTTGACCACAGGGGATTCTCTTCCCAGCCTGCTTCACGGCGATGGTGACTCCAGAGGACACTCTTCCCAGATTGCTTCATGGCAATGGTAACTGCAGAGGACACTCTTCCCAGACTGCTTCATGGCGATGTTAACTGCAGAGGACACCCTTCCTATACAGGTTTCACGGCAACGGTGACTGCAGAGGACACCCTTCCCAGATTGCTTCACGGCGACGGTGACTGCAGAGGACACCCTTCCCAGACTGCTTCACGGCGACATTGATTGCTGAGGGCACTCTTCCTAGACTGTTTCATGGTGACAGTGACTGGTGAGGTTACTCTTCCCAGACTGCTTCACGGTGACGGTGACTGCAGAGGCCACTCTTCCCAGATTGCTTCACGCTGAAAGTGACTGCAGAGGACACTCTTTCCAGAATGCTTCACAGCGATATTGCCTACCGAGGACACTCTACCCAGACAGCTTCATGGTGACTTTGACTGCAGAGGACATTCTTTCCAGGCTGCTTCATGGCGACGGTGACTGCAAAGCACACTCTTCCCTGGCTGCTTCATGGTGACTTTGACTGCAGAGGACATTCTTCCCAGGCTGCTTCACGGCGACGGTAACTGCAGAGGTCACTTTTACCAGACTGCTTCACGGAGATGGTGAATGCAGAGGACATTTTCCCAGATTGCTACACGGCAGTGTTGACTGCAGAGCGCACTCTTCTCAGACTGCTTCACGGCAATGGTGAATGCAGAGAACACCCTTCCCAGACTGCTTCACGGCGACATTGATTGCAGAGGGCACTCTTCCTAGACTGTCCCACGGTGATGATGACAACGGGGTACACTCTTCTCAGACTGTTTCCCAGCGATGGTGACTGTGCGGGACACTCTTCCCAGGGTCCGTCGCGGCAATGCTGTCTGCAGAGGACACTCTTCCCAGACTTCTTCACCGCGATGATGACTGCAGAGGGCACCCTTCCCATACTGCTTCACGGCAACAGTGACTGCAGAGGACACTCTTCCTAGACTGTTTCACAGTGACGGTGACTGCAGAGGTTACTCTTCCCAGACTGCTTCAGAGTGATGTTGAATGCAGAGGACACTCTTTCCAGACTGCTTCACGGCGATGTTGACTGCAGAGGACACTCTTCCCAGGCTGCTTCACGGCAATGTTGACTGCAGAGGGCACTATTGCCAGACTGCTTCACGGCAATGGTGACTGCATAGGACACTCTTCCCAGACTGCTTCATGGCGACATTGATTACAGAGGGCACTCTTCCTAGACTGTTTCATGGTGACGGTGACTGCTGAGGTTACTCTTCCCAGACTGCTGCACGGCGACGGTGACTGCGGAGAACACCCTTCCCAGACTGCTTCACAGTGATGTTGACTACAGAGGCCACTCTTCCCAGACTGCTTCATGGCGACATTGATTGCAGAGGGCACTCTTCCTAGACTGTTTCATGGTGACGGTGACTGCTGAGGTTACTCTTCCCAGACTGCTGCACGGCGATGTTGACTGCAGAGTACACTCTTCCCAGACTGCTTCACGGCAATGTTGACTGCAGAGGGCACTATTGTCAGACTGCTTCATGGCAATAGTGACTGCAGAGGACACTCTTCCCAGACTGCCTCCCAGCGACGGTGACTGAGGGGGACACTCTTCGCAGACTGATTCATGGTGACGTTGACTGCAAAGGACTCTCTTCCCAGACCTCTTCACGGAGACAGCGACTGCAGAGGACACTCTTCCCAGACTGCTTCCCAGCGACGGTGACTGCGGGAGTCACTCTTCGCAGACTGCTTCACGGTGACGTTGACTGCAGAGGACTCTCTTCCCAGACCGCTTCACGGAGACAGTGACTGCAGAGGGGCACTCTTGCTAGACTGCTTCACAGTGACATTGACTGCAGAGGACACTCTTGCCCGACTGCTTCACAGCGAAATTCACTGTAGAGGTCAATCTTCCACGACTGCTTCCCAGCGACGATGACTCCGGGAGACACTCTTCCCAGACAGCTTCCCAGCGACGTTGACCGCGAGGGATTCTCTTCCCAGACTGCTTTACGGCGATAATGAATGCAGAGGACACTCTTCCCAGACTGCTTCATGGAGATGGTAACTGCAGAGGACACCATTCCTGGACTGTTTCACGGTAATGGTGAGTGCAGAGGACACCCTTCCCAGATTGGTTCACGGTGACGGTGACTGCAGAGGACACCCTTCCCAAACTGCTTCACGGCGACATTGATTACAGAGGGCACTCTTCCTAGACTGTTTCATGCTGAAAGTGATAGCGGGGTACACTCTTCTCAGACTGCTTCCCGGCAATAGTGACTGCCGGAGACATGCTTCCCAGACTGCCTCCCAGCGACGGTGACTGCGGGGGACACTCTTCGCAGACTGCTTCACGTCAACTTTGATTGCAGAGGGCATTCTTCCTAGACTGTTTCAGGGTAACGGTGACAGTGGGGCACACTCTTCTTAGACTGCTTCCCGGCAACGGTGACTGCGTGGGACAATCTTCCCAGACTCCTTCACACTGATGCTGTCTGCAGAGGACACTCTTCCCAGACTGCTTCACAGCGACATTGATTGCAGAGGGCAATCTTCCCATACTGTTTCAGGGTGACGGTGACTGCAGAGGTTACTCTTCCCAGACAGCTTCACGGCAACAGTGACTGCAGAGAACACCCTTCCCAGACTGCTTCATAGTGACGTTGAATGCAGAGGCCACTCTTCCCAGATTGCTTCACGATGACAGTGACTGCAGAGGACACTATTTCCAGACTGCTTCATGGTGACTTTGACTGCAGTGGTCATTCTTCAAAGGCTGCTTCACGGCGATGGTGACTGCAGTTGACACTCTTCCCAGGCTGCTTCATGGTGCCGGAGACTGCAGAGCGCACTCTTCTCAGACTTCTTCACGGCAAAAGAGAAAGCAGAGGACACCCTTCCCAAACTGCTTCACGGCGACATTGATTGCAGAGGACACTCTTCCTAGACTGCTTCATGGTGACGGTGACAGCGGGGTACCCTCTTCTCAGGCTGCTTCCCAGCAACGGTGAATGTGCTGGACACCATTCCCAGAACCATTCATGGCGATGCTGTCTGCAGAGGACACTCTTCCCAGACTGTTTCGCCGCGATGATGACTGCAGATGACAACCTTCCCAGACTGCTTCACGCGACATGACTGCAGAGGACACCCTTCCCAGACTGCTTCATGGTGACGTTGACTGTAGAGGGCAATCTTCCCAGACTGGTACCTTACGGCGGTGACTGCGGGGGACACTCTTCCCAGACTGCATCACCATGACCATGACTGCAGAGGACAGCCATCCCAGACTGCTTCACGGCGACAGTGACTGCAGTGGACACTCTTCCCAGACTTCTTCATGGTGCTAGTAACTGCAGAGGACACCCTTCTCAGACTGCTTCACAGTGATGTTGACTACAAAGGACACTCTTCCCAGACTGCTTCACGTTGACGGTGACTGCAGAGGCCACTCTTCCCAGATTGCTTTAGGGCAAATGTGACTGCAGAGATCACTCTTCCCAGACTGCTTCACAGCGATGTTGTCTGCCGAGGACACTCTACCCAGTCTGCTTCACGGCGACGTTAAATGTGCGGCACACTCTTCCCAGACTCCGTCACGGCAATGCTGTCTGCAGAGGACACTCTTCCCAGACTGCATCACCATGACCATGACTGCAGAGGACAGCCATCCCAGACTGCTTCATGGCGACAGTGACTGCAGTGGACACTCTTCCCAGACTGCTTCACGGCAACATTGACTGTAGAGGGCAATCTTCCCAGACAGCTTCACTGAGACGGTGACTGCAGGGGACACTCTTCCCAGACTGCTTTACCATGAAACTGACTGCAGAGGAAACTCTTCCCAGTCTGTTTCACGGCGACAGTGACTGCAGTGGGCACTCTTCTCCAAATGCTTCATGGCAATGGTGACTGCAGAGGATACTCTTCCCAGACTTCTTCACGGTGACGGTAACTGCAGAGGACACCCTTCCCAGACTGCTTCACAGTGATGTTGACTACAGACGCCACTTTTCCCAGATTGCTTCATGCCGAAAGTGACTGCAGAGACCACGCTTCCCAGACTGATTCACGGCAATGTTGTCTGCTGAGGACAATCTACCCAGACAGCTTCATGGTGACCTTGACTGCAGAGGACACTCTTCCCAGACTGATTCACGGCAATGTTGTCTGCTGAGGACACTCCACCCAGACAGCTTCATGGTGACCTTGACTGTAGAGGACACTCTTCCCAGAACGTTTCACGACGACGGTAACTACAGAGGACACTCTTCCTAGACTTTTTCACAGTGACGGTGAATGCTGCGGTTACTCTTCCCAGACTGCTTCATGGCGACGGTGACTGCAGAGAACACCCTTCCCAGACTGCTTCACCGCGACAGTGACTGCACAGGACACCCAGCCCAGACTGCTTCACGGCGACAGTGACAGCAGAGGACAGCCTTCCCAGACTGCTTCACGGCGATGCTGTCTGCAGAGGACACTCTTCCCAGACTTCTTCACCGCGATGATGTCTGCAGATGACACCCTTCCCAGACTTCTTCATGGTGACGTTGACTGTAGAGGTCAATCTTCCCAGACTGCTAGCTTGCAGCGGTGACTGCGGGGGACACGCTTCCCTGACTGCTTTACCATGACACTGACTGCAGAGGACACTCTACCCAGTCTGTTTGACGGCGACAGTGACTGCAGTGGGCACTCTTCTCCGAATGCTTCATGGCAGCGGTGACTGCAGAGGACACTCTTCCCAGACTTCTTCATGGTGATATTAACTGCAGAGGACACCCTCCCCAGACTGCTTCACAGTGATGTTGACTACAAAGGACACTCTTCCCAGACTGCTTCACAGTGACGATGACAGCAGAGGCCACTCTTCCAAGATTGCTTTAGGGCGATTGTGACTGCAGAGATCACTCTTCCCAGACTGCTTCACGGCGATGTTGTCTGCCGAGGACACTCTACCCAGACTGCTTCACGGCGACGTTGACTGTGCGGGACACTCTTCCCAGACTCTGTCACGGCAATGCTGTCTGCAGAAGACACTCTTCCTAGACTGCTTCACCGTGACCATGACTGCAGAGGACACCCTTCCCAGACTGCTTCACGGTGACAGTGACTGCAGTGGAAACTCTTCCCAGACTGCTTCACGGCGACATTGACTGTAGAGGGCAATCTTCCCAGACAGCTTCACTGTGACAGTGACTGCAGGGGACACTCTTCCCAGACTGCTTTACCATGAAACTGACTGCAGAAGAAACTCTTCCCAGTCTGTTTCACAGTGACGCTGACTGCTGCGGTCACTCTTCCCAGACGGCTTCACGGCAACGGTGACTGCAGAGAACACCCTTCCCAGACAGCTTCACAGTGATGCTGTCTGCAGAGGACACTCTTCCCAGACTGCTTCACCGTGACAGTGACTGCGGTGGACACCCATCCCAGACTGCTTCACGGTGACAGTGACTGCAGAGGACACTCTTCCCAGACTGCTTCATGGCGATGCTGTCTGCAGAGGACACTCTTCCCAGACTGCTTCACCGCGATGATGTCTGCAGATGACACCCTTCCCAGACTGCTTCACGCAACAGTGACTGCAGAGGACACCCTTCACAGACCGCTTCATGGTGACATTGACTGTAGAGGGCAATCTTCCCAGACTGCTACCTTGAGGCGGTGACTGCTGGGGACACTCTTCCCAGACTGCTTTACCATGAAATTGACTGCAGAAGAAACTCTTGCAAGTCTGTTTCACAGCGACAGTGACTGTAGTGGGCACTCTTCTCCGAATGCTTCATGGCAACGGTGACTGCAGAGGACACTCTTCCCAGACTGCTTCACGGTGACAGTGACTGCAGAGGCCACTCTTCCCAGAGTGCTTCACGGCAAAGTTGTCTGCTGAAGACACTCTACCCAGACAGCTTCATGATGACCTTGACTGCAGAGGACACTCTTCCCAAAACGTTTCACGGCGACGGTGACTGCAGAGGACACTCTTCCCAGACTGTTTCACGGCGATGGTGACTACAGAGGACACTCTTCCTAGACTTTTTCACAGCGACGCTGACTGCTGCGGTTACTCTTCCCAGACTGCTTCACGGCAACGGTGACTGCAGAGAACACCCTTCCCAGACTGCTTCACAGTGATGCTGTCTACAGAGGACACTCTTCCCAGACTGCTTCACCGTGACAGTGACTGCGGCGGACACCCATCCCAGACTGCTTCACGGTGACAGTGACTGCAGAGGACACTCTTCCCAGACTGCTTCACAGCGATGCTGTCTGCAGAGGACGCTCTTCCCAGACTGCTTCACTGCGACGGTGACTGCAGGGGACACTCTTCCCAGACTGCTTTACCATGAAACTGACTGCAGAGGAAACTCTTCCCAGTCTGTTTCACGGCGACAGTGACTGCAGTGGGCACTCTTCTCCAAATGCTTCATGGCAACGGTGACTGCAGAGGATACTCTTCCCAGACTTCTTCACGGTGACGGTAACTGCAGAGGACACCCTTCCCAGACTGCTTCACAGTGATGTTGACTACAGACGCCACTTTTCCCAGATTGCTTCATGCCGACAGTGACTGCAGAGACCACGCTTCCCAGACTGATTCACGGCAATGTTGTCTGCTGAGGACACTCTACCCAGACAGCTTCATGGTGACCTTGACTGCAGAGGACACTCTTCCCAGACTGATTCACGGCAATGTTGTCTGCTGAGGACACTCCACCCAGACAGCTTCATGGTGACCTTGACTGCAGAGGACACTCTTCCCAGAACGTTTCACGACGACGGTAACTACAGAGGACACTCTTCCCAGACTGCTTCACTGCGATGATGTCTGCAGATGACACACTTCCCAGACTGCATCACGCAACAGTGACTGCAGAGGACACCCTTCACAGACCGCTTCATGGTGACATTGACTGTAGAGGGCAATCTTCCCAGACTGCTACCTTGAGGCGGTGACTGCTGGGGAAAGTCTTCCCATACTGCCTAACCATGTCACTGACTCCAGAGGACACTCTACCCCATCTGTTTGATGGCGACAGTGACTGCAGAGGACACTCTTCCAAGACTTCTTCACGGTGATAGTAACTGCAGAGGACACCCTTCTCAGACTGCTTTACAGTGATGTTGACTACAAAGGACACTCTTCCCAGACTGCTTCACGGTGACGGTGACGGTGACTGCAGAGGCCTCTCTTCCCAGTCTGTTTGACGGTGACAGTGACTGCAGTGGGCACTCTTCTCCGAATGCTTCATGGCAACGGTGACTGCAGAGGACACTCTTCCCAGACTGCTTCACGGCGACGTTGAATGTGCGGGACACTCTTCATGGACTCCATCACGGCAATGCTGTCTGCAGAGGACACTCTTCCCAGACTGCTTCACCGTGACCATGACTGCAGAGGACACCCATCCCAGACTGCTTCACGGCGACAGTGACTGCAGTGGACACTCTTCCCAGACTGCTTCACGGTGACATTGACTGTACAGGGCAATCTTCCCAGACAGCTTCACTGCGACGGTGACTGCAGGGGACAATCTTCCCAGACTGCTTTACTATGAAACTGACTGCAGAGGAAACTCTTCCCAGTCTGCTTCACGGCGACAGTGACTGCAGTGGGCACTCTTCTCTGAATGCTTCATGGCAACGGTGACTGCAGAGGACACTCTTCCCAGACTCCTTCACGCTGATAGTAACTGCAGAGGACACCCTTCCCAGACTGCTTCACAGTGATGTTGACTACAAAGGACACTCTTCCCAGAATGCTTCACGGTGACGGTGACTGCCGAGGCCACTCTTCCCAGATTGCTTTAGGGCAATTGTGTCTGCAGAGATCACTCTTCCCAGACTGCTTCACAGCGATGTTGTCTGCCGAGGACACTCTACCCAGACTGCTTCATGGCGACGTTGACTGTGCGGGACACTCTTCCCAGACTCCGTCACGGCAATGCTGTCTGCAGAGGACACTCTTCCCAGACTGCTTCACCGCGACCATGACTGCAGAGGACACCCTTCCCAGACTGCTTCACGGCAACAGTGACTGCAGTGGACACTCTTCCCAGACTGCTTCACGATGACATTGACTGTAGAGGGCAATCTTCCCAGACAGCTTCACTGTGCCGGTGACTGCAGGGGACAATCTTCCCTGATTGCTTTACCATGAAACTGACTGCAGAGGAAACTCTTCCCAGTCTTTTTCACGGCGACAGTGACTGCAGTGGGCACTCTTCTCCGAATGCTTCATGGCAACGGTGACTGCAGAGGACACTCTTCCCAGACTTCTTCACAGTGATGTTGACTACAGAGGCCACTCTTCCCAGACTGCTTCACGCCGACAGTGACTGCAGAGGCCACTCTTCTCAGACGGCTTCACGGCAATGCTGCCTGCTGAGGACACTCTACCCAGACAGCTTCATGCTGACTTTGACTGCAGAGGACACCCTTCCCAGAACGTTTCACGGCGACGGTGACTGCAGAGGACACTCTTCCCAGTCTGTTTCTCTGCGATGGTGACTGCAGAGGACACTCTTCCTAGACTTTTTCACAGTGACGGTGACTGCTGTGGTTACTCTTCCCAGACTGCTTCACGGCAATGCTGCCTGCTGAGGACACTCTACCCAGACAGCTTCATGCTGACTTTGACTGCAGAGGACACCCTTCCCAGAACGTTTCACGGCGACGGTGACTGCAGAGGACACTCTTCCCAGACTGCTTCACCACGATGATGTCTGCAGATGACACCCTTCCCTGACTGCTTCACGCAACAGTGACTGCAGAGGACACCCTTCCCAGACTGCTTCATGGTGACGTTGACTGTAGGGGACACTCTTCCCAGACTACTTTACCATGACACTGACTGCAGAGGACACTCTACCCAGTCTGTTTGATGGCGACAGTGACTGCAGGGGGCAGTCTTCTCCGAATGCTTCATGACAACGGTGACTGCAGAGGACACTCTTCCCAGACCTCTTCACGCTGATAGTAACTGCAGAGGTCACCCTTCCCAGACTGTTTCACAGTGATGTTGACTACAATGGACAGTCTTCCCAGACTGCTTCACGGTCACGGTGACTGCAGAGGCCACTCTTCCCAGATTGCTTTAGGGCGATTGTGACTGCAGAGATCACTCTTCCCAGACTGCTTCACGGTGATGTTGTCTGCCGAGGACACTCTACCCAGACTGCTTCACGGCGACGTTGACTGTGCGGGACACTCTTCCCAGACTCCGTCACGGCAATGCTGTCTGCAGAGGACACTCTTCCCAGACTGCTTCACCGCGACCATGACTGCAGAGGACACCCTTCCCAGACTGCTTCACGGCCACAGTGACTGCAGTGGACACTCTTCCCAGACTGCTTCACGGCGACATTGACTGTAGAGGACAACCTTCCCAGACAGCTTCACTGCGACAGTGACTGCAGGGGACACTCTTCCCAGACTGCTTTACCATGACACTGACTGCAGAGGAAACTCTTCCCAGTCTGTTTCACGGCGACAGTGACTGCAGTGGGCACTATTCTCCAAATGCTTCATGGCGACGGTGACTGCAGAGGACACTCTTCCCAGACTTTTTCACGGTGACGGTAACTGCAGAGGATACCCTCCCAGACTGCTTCACAGTGATGTTGACTACTGAGGCCACTCTTCCCAGATTGATTCACGCCGACAGTGACTGCAGAAGCCACTCTTCTCAGACTGCTTCACGGCAATGTTGTCTGCAGAGGACCCTCTACCCAGACAGCTTCATGGTGACGGTGACTGCAGAGGGCACAATTCCCAGACTGTTTCACAGTGACGGTGACTGCAGAGGACACTCTTCCTAGACTTTTTCACAGTGACGGTGACTGCTGCAGTTACTCTTCCCAGACTGCTTCACGACGACGGTGACTTCAGAGAACACCCTTCCCAGACAGCTTCACAGTGATGCTGTCTGCAGAGGACACCCATCCCAGACTGCTTCAAGGCAACAGTGACTGCAGAGGACACTCTTCCCAGACTGCTTCATGGCGACAGTGACTGCAGTGGACACTCTTCCCAGACTGCTTCACGGCAACATTGACTGTAGAGGGCAATCTTCCCAGACAGCTTCACTGAGACGGTGACTGCAGGGGACACTCTTCCCAGACTGCTTTACCATGAAACTGACTGCAGAGGAAACTCTTCCCAGTCTGTTTCACGGCGACAGTGACTGCAGTGGGCACTCTTCTCCAAATGCTTCATGGCAATGGTGACTGCAGAGGATACTCTTCCCAGACTTCTTCACGGTGACAGTAACTGCAGAGGACACCCTTCCCAGACTGCTTCACAGTGATGTTGACTACAGACGCCACTTTTCCCAGATTGCTTCATGCCGAAAGTGACTGCAGAGACCACGCTTCCCAGACTGATTCACGGCAATGTTGTCTGCTGAGGACAATCTACCCAGACAGCTTCATGGTGACCTTGACTGCAGAGGACACTCTTCCCAGACTGATTCACGGCAATGTTGTCTGCTGAGGACACTCCACCCAGACAGCTTCATGGTGACCTTGACTGCAGAGGACACTCTTCCCAAAACGTTTCACGACGACGGTAACTACAGAGGACACTCTTCCTAGACTTTTTCACAGTGACGGTGAATGCTGCGGTTACTCTTCCCAGACTGCTTCATGGCGACGGTGACTGCAGAGAACACCCTTCCCAGACTGCTTCACCGCGACAGTGACTGCACAGGACACCCAGCCCAGACTGCTTCACGGCGACAGTGACAGCAGAGGACAGCCTTCCCAGACTGCTTCACGGCGATGCTGTCTGCAGAGGACACTCTTCCCAGACTTCTTCACCGCGATGATGTCTGCAGATGACACCCTTCCCAGACTTCTTCATGGTGACGTTGACTGTAGAGGTCAATCTTCCCAGACTGCTAGCTTGCAGCGGTGACTGCGGGGGACACGCTTCCCTGACTGCTTTACCATGACACTGACTGCAGAGGACACTCTACCCAGTCTGTTTGACGGCGACAGTGACTGCAGTGGGCACTCTTCTCCGAATGCTTCATGGCAGCGGTGACTGCAGAGGACACTCTTCCCAGACTTCTTCATGGTGATATTAACTGCAGAGGACACCCTCCCCAGACTGCTTCACAGTGATGTTGACTACAAAGGACACTCTTCCCAGACTGCTTCACAGTGACGATGACAGCAGAGGCCACTCTTCCAAGATTGCTTTAGGGCGATTGTGACTGCAGAGATCACTCTTCCCAGACTGCTTCACGGCGATGTTGTCTGCCGAGGACACTCTACCCAGACTGCTTCACGGCGACGTTGACTGTGCGGGACACTCTTCCCAGACTCTGTCACGGCAATGCTGTCTGCAGAAGACACTCTTCCTAGACTGCTTCACCGTGACCATGACTGCAGAGGACACCCTTCCCAGACTGCTTCACGGTGACAGTGACTGCAGTGGAAACTCTTCCCAGACTGCTTCACGGCGACATTGACTGTAGAGGGCAATCTTCCCAGACAGCTTCACTGTGACAGTGACTGCAGGGGACACTCTTCCCAGACTGCTTTACCATGAAACTGACTGCAGAAGAAACTCTTCCCAGTCTGTTTCACAGTGACGCTGACTGCTGCGGTCACTCTTCCCAGACGGCTTCACGGCAACGGTGACTGCAGAGAACACCCTTCCCAGACAGCTTCACAGTGATGCTGTCTGCAGAGGACACTCTTCCCAGACTGCTTCACCGTGACAGTGACTGCGGTGGACACCCATCCCAGACTGCTTCACGGTGACAGTGACTGCAGAGGACACTCTTCCCAGACTGCTTCATGGCGATGCTGTCTGCAGAGGACACTCTTCCCAGACTGCTTCACCGCGATGATGTCTGCAGATGACACCCTTCCCAGACTGCTTCACGCAACAGTGACTGCAGAGGACACCCTTCACAGACCGCTTCATGGTGACATTGACTGTAGAGGGCAATCTTCCCAGACTGCTACCTTGAGGCGGTGACTGCTGGGGACACTCTTCCCAGACTGCTTTACCATGAAATTGACTGCAGAAGAAACTCTTGCAAGTCTGTTTCACAGCGACAGTGACTGTAGTGGGCACTCTTCTCCGAATGCTTCATGGCAACGGTGACTGCAGAGGACACTCTTCCCAGACTGCTTCACGGTGACAGTGACTGCAGAGGCCACTCTTCCCAGAGTGCTTCACGGCAAAGTTGTCTGCTGAAGACACTCTACCCAGACAGCTTCATGGTGACCTTGACTGCAGAGGACACTCTTCCCAAAACGTTTCACGGCGACGGTGACTGCAGAGGACACTCTTCCCAGACTGTTTCACGGCGATGGTGACTACAGAGGACACTCTTCCTAGACTTTTTCACAGCGACGCTGACTGCTGCGGTTACTCTTCCCAGACTGCTTCACGGCAACGGTGACTGCAGAGAACACCCTTCCCAGACTGCTTCACAGTGATGCTGTCTACAGAGGACACTCTTCCCAGACTGCTTCACCGTGACAGTGACTGCGGCGGACACCCATCCCAGACTGCTTCACGGTGACAGTGACTGCAGAGGACACTCTTCCCAGACTGCTTCACAGCGATGCTGTCTGCAGAGGACACTCTTCCCAGACTGCTTCACTGCGACGGTGACTGCAGGGGACACTCTTCCCAGACTGCTTTACCATGAAACTGACTGCAGAGGAAACTCTTCCCAGTCTGTTTCACGGCGACAGTGACTGCAGTGGGCACTCTTCTCCAAATGCTTCATGGCAACGGTGACTGCAGAGGATACTCTTCCCAGACTTCTTCACGGTGACGGTAACTGCAGAGGACACCCTTCCCAGACTGCTTCACAGTGATGTTGACTACAGACGCCACTTTTCCCAGATTGCTTCATGCCGACAGTGACTGCAGAGACCACGCTTCCCAGACTGATTCACGGCAATGTTGTCTGCTGAGGACACTCTACCCAGACAGCTTCATGGTGACCTTGACTGCAGAGGACACTCTTCCCAGACTGATTCACGGCAATGTTGTCTGCTGAGGACACTCCACCCAGACAGCTTCATGGTGACCTTGACTGCAGAGGACACTCTTCCCAGAACGTTTCACGACGACGGTAACTACAGAGGACACTCTTCCCAGACTGCTTCACTGCGATGATGTCTGCAGATGACACACTTCCCAGACTGCATCACGCAACAGTGACTGCAGAGGACACCCTTCACAGACCGCTTCATGGTGACATTGACTGTAGAGGGCAATCTTCCCAGACTGCTACCTTGAGGCGGTGACTGCTGGGGAAAGTCTTCCCATACTGCCTAACCATGTCACTGACTCCAGAGGACACTCTACCCCGTCTGTTTGATGGCGACAGTGACTGCAGAGGACACTCTTCCAAGACTTCTTCACGGTGATAGTAACTGCAGAGGACACCCTTCTCAGACTGCTTTACAGTGATGTTGACTACAAAGGACACTCTTCCCAGACTGCTTCACGGTGACGGTGACGGTGACTGCAGAGGCCTCTCTTCCCAGTCTGTTTGACGGTGACAGTGACTGCAGTGGGCACTCTTCTCCGAATGCTTCATGGCAACGGTGACTGCAGAGGACACTCTTCCCAGACTGCTTCACGGCGACGTTGAATGTGCGGGACACTCTTCATGGACTCCATCACGGCAATGCTGTCTGCAGAGGACACTCTTCCCAGACTGCTTCACCGTGACCATGACTGCAGAGGACACCCATCCCAGACTGCTTCACGGCGACAGTGACTGCAGTGGACACTCTTCCCAGACTGCTTCACGGCGACATTGACTGTACAGGGCAATCTTCCCAGACAGCTTCACTGCGACGGTGACTGCAGGGGACAATCTTCCCAGACTGCTTTACTATGAAACTGACTGCAGAGGAAACTCTTCCCAGTCTGCTTCACGGCGACAGTGACTGCAGTGGGCACTCTTCTCTGAATGCTTCATGGCAACGGTGACTGCAGAGGACACTCTTCCCAGACTCCTTCACGCTGATAGTAACTGCAGAGGACACCCTTCCCAGACTGCTTCACAGTGATGTTGACTACAAAGGACACTCTTCCCAGAATGCTTCACGGTGACGGTGACTGCCGAGGCCACTCTTCCCAGATTGCTTTAGGGCAATTGTGTCTGCAGAGATCACTCTTCCCAGACTGCTTCACAGCGATGTTGTCTGCCGAGGACACTCTACCCAGACTGCTTCATGGCGACGTTGACTGTGCGGGACACTCTTCCCAGACTCCGTCACGGCAATGCTGTCTGCAGAGGACACTCTTCCCAGACTGCTTCACCGCGACCATGACTGCAGAGGACACCCTTCCCAGACTGCTTCACGGCAACAGTGACTGCAGTGGACACTCTTCCCAGACTGCTTCACGATGACATTGACTGTAGAGGGCAATCTTCCCAGACAGCTTCACTGTGCCGGTGACTGCAGGGGACAATCTTCCCTGATTGCTTTACCATGAAACTGACTGCAGAGGAAACTCTTCCCAGTCTTTTTCACGGCGACAGTGACTGCAGTGGGCACTCTTCTCCGAATGCTTCATGGCAACGGTGACTGCAGAGGACACTCTTCCCAGACTTCTTCACAGTGATGTTGACTACAGAGGCCACTCTTCCCAGACTGCTTCACGCCGACAGTGACTGCAGAGGCCACTCTTCTCAGACGGCTTCACGGCAATGCTGCCTGCTGAGGACACTCTACCCAGACAGCTTCATGCTGACTTTGACTGCAGAGGACACCCTTCCCAGAACGTTTCACGGCGACGGTGACTGCAGAGGACACTCTTCCCAGTCTGTTTCTCTGCGATGGTGACTGCAGAGGACACTCTTCCTAGACTTTTTCACAGTGACGGTGACTGCTGTGGTTACTCTTCCCAGACTGCTTCGCGGCGACGGTGACTGTAGAGAACACACTTGCCAGACTGCTTCACAGTGTTGCTCTCTGCAGAGGACACTCTTCCCAGACTGCTTCACGGCAATGCTCTCTGCAGAGGACACTCTTCCCAGACTGCTTCACCACGATGATGTCTGCAGATGACACCCTTCCCTGACTGCTTCACGCAACAGTGACTGCAGAGGACACCCTTCCCAGACTGCTTCATGGTGACGTTGACTGTAGGGGACACTCTTCCCAGACTACTTTACCATGACACTGACTGCAGAGGACACTCTACCCAGTCTGTTTGATGGCGACAGTGACTGCAGGGGGCAGTCTTCTCCGAATGCTTCATGACAACGGTGACTGCAGAGGACACTCTTCCCAGACCTCTTCACGCTGATAGTAACTGCAGAGGTCACCCTTCCCAGACTGTTTCACAGTGATGTTGACTACAATGGACAGTCTTCCCAGACTGCTTCACGGTCACGGTGACTGCAGAGGCCACTCTTCCCAGATTGCTTTAGGGCGATTGTGACTGCAGAGATCACTCTTCCCAGACTGCTTCACGGTGATGTTGTCTGCCGAGGACACTCTACCCAGACTGCTTCACGGCGACGTTGACTGTGCGGGACACTCTTCCCAGACTCCGTCACGGCAATGCTGTCTGCAGAGGACACTCTTCCCAGACTGCTTCACCGCGACCATGACTGCAGAGGACACCCTTCCCAGACTGCTTCACGGCCACAGTGACTGCAGTGGACACTCTTCCCAGACTGCTTCACGGCGACATTGACTGTAGAGGACAACCTTCCCAGACAGCTTCACTGCGACGGTGACTGCAGGGGACACTCTTCCCAGACTGCTTTACCATGACACTGACTGCAGAGGAAACTCTTCCCAGTCTGTTTCACGGCGACAGTGACTGCAGTGGGCACTATTCTCCGAATGCTTCATGGCGACGGTGACTGCAGAGGACACTCTTCCCAGACTTTTTCACGGTGACGGTAACTGCAGAGGATACCCTCCCAGACTGCTTCACAGTGATGTTGACTACTGAGGCCACTCTTCCCAGATTGATTCACGCCGACAGTGACTGCAGAAGCCACTCTTCTCAGACTGCTTCACGGCAATGTTGTCTGCAGAGGACCCTCTACCCAGACAGCTTCATGGTGACGGTGACTGCAGAGGGCACAATTCCCAGACTGTTTCACAGTGACGGTGACTGCAGAGGACACTCTTCCTAGACTTTTTCACAGTGACGGTGACTGCTGCAGTTACTCTTCCCAGACTGCTTCACGGCGACGGTGACTTCAGAGAACACCCTTCCCAGACTGCTTCACAGTGATGCTGTCTGCAGAGGACACCCATCCCAGACTGCTTCAAGGCAACAGTGACTGCAGAGGACACTCTTCCCAGACTGCTTCATGGTGATGTTGAATGCAGAGGCCACACTTCCCAGATTGCTTCACGATGACTGTGACTGCAGAGTACGCTCTTTCCAGACTGCTTCATGGTGACTTTGATAGCAGAGGACATTCTTCCCAGGCTGCTTCACGGCTATGGTGACTGCAGTTGACACTCTTCCCAGGTTCTTTCATGCTGCCGGAGACTGCAGAGGACACTCTTACCAGGTTGCTTAATGGCAACGGTGACTGCAGAGGATAATTTTACCAGACGGCTTCACGGAGATGGTGAATGCAGAGGACACTTTTCCCAGATTGCTTCACGGCAATGTTGTCTGCTGAGAACACTCTACCCAGACAGCATCATGGTGACCTTGACTGCAGAGGACACTCTTCCCAGAACGTTTCACGGCGACGGTAACTGCAGAGGACACTCTTCCCAGACTGTTTCAGGGTGATGGTGACTGCAGAGGACACTCTTCCTAGACTGTTACACAGCGACGGTGACTGCTGCGGTTACTCTTCCCAGACTGCTTCACGGCGACGGTGACTGCAGGGAACACCCTTCCCAGACTGCTTCAAATTGATGCTGTCTGCAGAGGACACTCTTCCCAGACTGCTTCACCGTGACAGTGACTGCAGAGGACACCCATCCCAGACTGCTTCACGGCGACAGTGAATGCAGAGGACACTCTTCCCAGACTGCTTCACGGCGATGCTGTCTGCAGAGGACACGCTTCCCAGATTGCTTCACCGCGATGATGTCTGCAGATAACACCTTTCCCAGACTGTTTCACACGACAGCTACTGCAGAGGACACCCTTCACAGACTGCAGCATGGTGACGTTGACTGTAGAGGGCAATCTTCCCAGACTGCTACCTTGCCGCGGTGACTGCGGGGGACAGTCTTCCCAGACTGCTTTACCATGTCACTGACTGCAGAGGACACCCATCCCAGACTGCTTCACGGCGACAGTGAATGCAGAGGACACTCTTCCCAGACTGCTTCACGGCGATGCTGTCTGCAGAGGACACTCTTCCCAGATTGCTTCACCGCGATGCTGTCTGCAGATAACACCTGTCCCAGACTGCTTCAGGCGACAGTGACTGCAGAGGACACCCTTCACAGACTGTTTCATGGTGACGTTGACTGTAGAGGGCAATCTTCCCAGACTGCTACCTTGCCGCGGTGACTGCGGGGGACAGTCTTCCCAGACTGCTTTACCATGTCACTGACTGCAGAGGACACCCATCCCAGACTGCTTCACGGCGACAGTGAATGCAGAGGACACTCTTCCCAGACTGCTTCATGGCGATGCTGTCTGCAGAGGACACTCTTCCCAGACTGCTTCACCGCGATGATGTCTGCAGATGACACCCTTCCCAGACTGCTTCACGCAACAGTGACTGCAGAGGACACCCTTCACAGACCGCTTCATGGTGACATTGACTGTAGAGGGCAATCTTCCCAGACTGCTACCTTGAGGCGGTGACTGCTGGGGACACTCTTCCCAGACTGCTTTACCATGAAATTGACTGCAGAAGAAACTCTTGCAAGTCTGTTTCACAGCGACAGTGACTGTAGTGGGCACTCTTCTCCGAATGCTTCATGGCAACGGTGACTGCAGAGGACACTCTTCCCAGACTGCTTCACGGTGACAGTGACTGCAGAGGCCACTCTTCCCAGAGTGCTTCACGGCAAAGTTGTCTGCTGAAGACACTCTACCCAGACAGCTTCATGGTGACCTTGACTGCAGAGGACACTCTTCCCAAAACGTTTCACGGCGACGGTGACTGCAGAGGACACTCTTCCCAGACTGTTTCACGGCGATGGTGACTACAGAGGACACTCTTCCTAGACTTTTTCACAGCGACGCTGACTGCTGCGGTTACTCTTCCCAGACTGCTTCACGGCAACGGTGACTGCAGAGAACACCCTTCCCAGACTGCTTCACAGTGATGCTGTCTACAGAGGACACTCTTCCCAGACTGCTTCACCGTGACAGTGACTGCGGCGGACACCCATCCCAGACTGCTTCACGGTGACAGTGACTGCAGAGGACACTCTTCCCAGACTGCTTCACAGCGATGCTGTCTGCAGAGGACGCTCTTCCCAGACTGCTTCACTGCGACGGTGACTGCAGGGGACACTCTTCCCAGACTGCTTTACCATGAAACTGACTGCAGAGGAAACTCTTCCCAGTCTGTTTCACGGCGACAGTGACTGCAGTGGGCACTCTTCTCCAAATGCTTCATGGCAACGGTGACTGCAGAGGATACTCTTCCCAGACTTCTTCACGGTGACGGTAACTGCAGAGGACACCCTTCCCAGACTGCTTCACAGTGATGTTGACTACAGACGCCACTTTTCCCAGATTGCTTCATGCCGACAGTGACTGCAGAGACCACGCTTCCCAGACTGATTCACGGCAATGTTGTCTGCTGAGGACACTCTACCCAGACAGCTTCATGGTGACCTTGACTGCAGAGGACACTCTTCCCAGACTGATTCACGGCAATGTTGTCTGCTGAGGACACTCCACCCAGACAGCTTCATGGTGACCTTGACTGCAGAGGACACTCTTCCCAGAACGTTTCACGACGACGGTAACTACAGAGGACACTCTTCCCAGACTGCTTCACTGCGATGATGTCTGCAGATGACACACTTCCCAGACTGCATCACGCAACAGTGACTGCAGAGGACACCCTTCACAGACCGCTTCATGGTGACATTGACTGTAGAGGGCAATCTTCCCAGACTGCTACCTTGAGGCGGTGACTGCTGGGGAAAGTCTTCCCATACTGCCTAACCATGTCACTGACTCCAGAGGACACTCTACCCCGTCTGTTTGATGGCGACAGTGACTGCAGAGGACACTCTTCCAAGACTTCTTCACGGTGATAGTAACTGCAGAGGACACCCTTCTCAGACTGCTTTACAGTGATGTTGACTACAAAGGACACTCTTCCCAGACTGCTTCACGGTGACGGTGACGGTGACTGCAGAGGCCTCTCTTCCCAGTCTGTTTGACGGTGACAGTGACTGCAGTGGGCACTCTTCTCCGAATGCTTCATGGCAACGGTGACTGCAGAGGACACTCTTCCCAGACTGCTTCACGGCGACGTTGAATGTGCGGGACACTCTTCATGGACTCCATCACGGCAATGCTGTCTGCAGAGGACACTCTTCCCAGACTGCTTCACCGTGACCATGACTGCAGAGGACACCCATCCCAGACTGCTTCACGGCGACAGTGACTGCAGTGGACACTCTTCCCAGACTGCTTCACGGCGACATTGACTGTACAGGGCAATCTTCCCAGACAGCTTCACTGCGACGGTGACTGCAGGGGACAATCTTCCCAGACTGCTTTACTATGAAACTGACTGCAGAGGAAACTCTTCCCAGTCTGCTTCACGGCGACAGTGACTGCAGTGGGCACTCTTCTCTGAATGCTTCATGGCAACGGTGACTGCAGAGGACACTCTTCCCAGACTCCTTCACGCTGATAGTAACTGCAGAGGACACCCTTCCCAGACTGCTTCACAGTGATGTTGACTACAAAGGACACTCTTCCCAGAATGCTTCACGGTGACGGTGACTGCCGAGGCCACTCTTCCCAGATTGCTTTAGGGCAATTGTGTCTGCAGAGATCACTCTTCCCAGACTGCTTCACAGCGATGTTGTCTGCCGAGGACACTCTACCCAGACTGCTTCATGGCGACGTTGACTGTGCGGGACACTCTTCCCAGACTCCGTCACGGCAATGCTGTCTGCAGAGGACACTCTTCCCAGACTGCTTCACCGCGACCATGACTGCAGAGGACACCCTTCCCAGACTGCTTCACGGCAACAGTGACTGCAGTGGACACTCTTCCCAGACTGCTTCACGATGACATTGACTGTAGAGGGCAATCTTCCCAGACAGCTTCACTGTGCCGGTGACTGCAGGGGACAATCTTCCCTGATTGCTTTACCATGAAACTGACTGCAGAGGAAACTCTTCCCAGTCTTTTTCACGGCGACAGTGACTGCAGTGGGCACTCTTCTCCGAATGCTTCATGGCAACGGTGACTGCAGAGGACACTCTTCCCAGACTTCTTCACAGTGATGTTGACTACAGAGGCCACTCTTCCCAGACTGCTTCACGCCGACAGTGACTGCAGAGGCCACTCTTCTCAGACGGCTTCACGGCAATGCTGCCTGCTGAGGACACTCTACCCAGACAGCTTCATGCTGACTTTGACTGCAGAGGACACCCTTCCCAGAACGTTTCACGGCGACGGTGACTGCAGAGGACACTCTTCCCAGTCTGTTTCTCTGCGATGGTGACTGCAGAGGACACTCTTCCTAGACTTTTTCACAGTGACGGTGACTGCTGTGGTTACTCTTCCCAGACTGCTTCGCGGCGACGGTGACTGTAGAGAACACACTTGCCAGACTGCTTCACAGTGTTGCTCTCTGCAGAGGACACTCTTCCCAGACTGCTTCACGGCAATGCTCTCTGCAGAGGACACTCTTCCCAGACTGCTTCACCACGATGATGTCTGCAGATGACACCCTTCCCTGACTGCTTCACGCAACAGTGACTGCAGAGGACACCCTTCCCAGACTGCTTCATGGTGACGTTGACTGTAGGGGACACTCTTCCCAGACTACTTTACCATGACACTGACTGCAGAGGACACTCTACCCAGTCTGTTTGATGGCGACAGTGACTGCAGGGGGCAGTCTTCTCCGAATGCTTCATGACAACGGTGACTGCAGAGGACACTCTTCCCAGACCTCTTCACGCTGATAGTAACTGCAGAGGTCACCCTTCCCAGACTGTTTCACAGTGATGTTGACTACAATGGACAGTCTTCCCAGACTGCTTCACGGTCACGGTGACTGCAGAGGCCACTCTTCCCAGATTGCTTTAGGGCGATTGTGACTGCAGAGATCACTCTTCCCAGACTGCTTCACGGTGATGTTGTCTGCCGAGGACACTCTACCCAGACTGCTTCACGGCGACGTTGACTGTGCGGGACACTCTTCCCAGACTCCGTCACGGCAATGCTGTCTGCAGAGGACACTCTTCCCAGACTGCTTCACCGCGACCATGACTGCAGAGGACACCCTTCCCAGACTGCTTCACGGCCACAGTGACTGCAGTGGACACTCTTCCCAGACTGCTTCACGGCGACATTGACTGTAGAGGACAACCTTCCCAGACAGCTTCACTGCGACGGTGACTGCAGGGGACACTCTTCCCAGACTGCTTTACCATGACACTGACTGCAGAGGAAACTCTTCCCAGTCTGTTTCACGGCGACAGTGACTGCAGTGGGCACTATTCTCCGAATGCTTCATGGCGACGGTGACTGCAGAGGACACTCTTCCCAGACTTTTTCACGGTGACGGTAACTGCAGAGGATACCCTCCCAGACTGCTTCACAGTGATGTTGACTACTGAGGCCACTCTTCCCAGATTGATTCAAGCCGACAGTGACTGCAGAAGCCACTCTTCTCAGACTGCTTCACGGCAATGTTGTCTGCAGAGGACCCTCTACCCAGACAGCTTCATGGTGACGGTGACTGCAGAGGGCACAATTCCCAGACTGTTTCACAGTGACGGTGACTGCAGAGGACACTCTTCCTAGACTTTTTCACAGTGACGGTGACTGCTGCAGTTACTCTTCCCAGACTGCTTCACGGCGACGGTGACTTCAGAGAACACCCTTCCCAGACAGCTTCACAGTGATGCTGTCTGCAGAGGACACCCATCCCAGACTGCTTCAAGGCAACAGTGACTGCAGAGGACACTCTTCCCAGACTGCTTCATGGCGACAGTGACTGCAGTGGACACTCTTCCCAGACTGCTTCACGGCAACATTGACTGTAGAGGGCAATCTTCCCAGACAGCTTCACTGAGACGGTGACTGCAGGGGACACTCTTCCCAGACTGCTTTACCATGAAACTGACTGCAGAGGAAACTCTTCCCAGTCTGTTTCACGGCGACAGTGACTGCAGTGGGCACTCTTCTCCAAATGCTTCATGGCAATGGTGACTGCAGAGGATACTCTTCCCAGACTTCTTCACGGTGACGGTAACTGCAGAGGACACCCTTCCCAGACTGCTTCACAGTGATGTTGACTACAGACGCCACTTTTCCCAGATTGCTTCATGCCGAAAGTGACTACAGAGACCACGCTTCCCAGACTGATTCACGGCAATGTTGTCTGCTGAGGACAATCTACCCAGACAGCTTCATGGTGACCTTGACTGCAGAGGACACTCTTCCCAGACTGATTCACGGCAATGTTGTCTGCTGAGGACACTCCACCCAGACAGCTTCATGGTGACCTTGACTGCAGAGGACACTCTTCCCAGAACGTTTCACGACGACGGTAACTACAGAGGATACTCTTCCTAGACTTTTTCACAGTGACGGTGAATGCTGCGGTTACTCTTCCCAGACTGCTTCACCGTGACAGTGACTGCGGCGGACACCCATCCCAGACTGCTTCACGGTGACAGTGACTGCAGAGGACACTCTTCCCAGACTGCTTCACAGCGATGCTGTCTGCAGAGGACGCTCTTCCCAGACTGCTTCACTGCGACGGTGACTGCAGGGGACACTCTTCCCAGACTGCTTTACCATGAAACTGACTGCAGAGGAAACTCTTCCCAGTCTGTTTCACGGCGACAGTGACTGCAGTGGGCACTCTTCTCCAAATGCTTCATGGCAACGGTGACTGCAGAGGATACTCTTCCCAGACTTCTTCACGGTGACGGTAACTGCAGAGGACACCCTTCCCAGACTGCTTCACAGTGATGTTGACTACAGACGCCACTTTTCCCAGATTGCTTCATGCCGACAGTGACTGCAGAGACCACGCTTCCCAGACTGATTCACGGCAATGTTGTCTGCTGAGGACACTCTACCCAGACAGCTTCATGGTGACCTTGACTGCAGAGGACACTCTTCCCAGACTGATTCACGGCAATGTTGTCTGCTGAGGACACTCCACCCAGACAGCTTCATGGTGACCTTGACTGCAGAGGACACTCTTCCCAGAACGTTTCACGACGACGGTAACTACAGAGGACACTCTTCCCAGACTGCTTCACTGCGATGATGTCTGCAGATGACACACTTCCCAGACTGCATCACGCAACAGTGACTGCAGAGGACACCCTTCACAGACCGCTTCATGGTGACATTGACTGTAGAGGGCAATCTTCCCAGACTGCTACCTTGAGGCGGTGACTGCTGGGGAAAGTCTTCCCATACTGCCTAACCATGTCACTGACTCCAGAGGACACTCTACCCCGTCTGTTTGATGGCGACAGTGACTGCAGAGGACACTCTTCCAAGACTTCTTCACGGTGATAGTAACTGCAGAGGACACCCTTCTCAGACTGCTTTACAGTGATGTTGACTACAAAGGACACTCTTCCCAGACTGCTTCACGGTGACGGTGACGGTGACTGCAGAGGCCTCTCTTCCCAGTCTGTTTGACGGTGACAGTGACTGCAGTGGGCACTCTTCTCCGAATGCTTCATGGCAACGGTGACTGCAGAGGACACTCTTCCCAGACTGCTTCACGGCGACGTTGAATGTGCGGGACACTCTTCATGGACTCCATCACGGCAATGCTGTCTGCAGAGGACACTCTTCCCAGACTGCTTCACCGTGACCATGACTGCAGAGGACACCCATCCCAGACTGCTTCACGGCGACAGTGACTGCAGTGGACACTCTTCCCAGACTGCTTCACGGCGACATTGACTGTACAGGGCAATCTTCCCAGACAGCTTCACTGCGACGGTGACTGCAGGGGACAATCTTCCCAGACTGCTTTACTATGAAACTGACTGCAGAGGAAACTCTTCCCAGTCTGCTTCACGGCGACAGTGACTGCAGTGGGCACTCTTCTCTGAATGCTTCATGGCAACGGTGACTGCAGAGGACACTCTTCCCAGACTCCTTCACGCTGATAGTAACTGCAGAGGACACCCTTCCCAGACTGCTTCACAGTGATGTTGACTACAAAGGACACTCTTCCCAGAATGCTTCACGGTGACGGTGACTGCCGAGGCCACTCTTCCCAGATTGCTTTAGGGCAATTGTGTCTGCAGAGATCACTCTTCCCAGACTGCTTCACAGCGATGTTGTCTGCCGAGGACACTCTACCCAGACTGCTTCATGGCGACGTTGACTGTGCGGGACACTCTTCCCAGACTCCGTCACGGCAATGCTGTCTGCAGAGGACACTCTTCCCAGACTGCTTCACCGCGACCATGACTGCAGAGGACACCCTTCCCAGACTGCTTCACGGCAACAGTGACTGCAGTGGACACTCTTCCCAGACTGCTTCACGATGACATTGACTGTAGAGGGCAATCTTCCCAGACAGCTTCACTGTGCCGGTGACTGCAGGGGACAATCTTCCCTGATTGCTTTACCATGAAACTGACTGCAGAGGAAACTCTTCCCAGTCTTTTTCACGGCGACAGTGACTGCAGTGGGCACTCTTCTCCGAATGCTTCATGGCAACGGTGACTGCAGAGGACACTCTTCCCAGACTTCTTCACAGTGATGTTGACTACAGAGGCCACTCTTCCCAGACTGCTTCACGCCGACAGTGACTGCAGAGGCCACTCTTCTCAGACGGCTTCACGGCAATGCTGCCTGCTGAGGACACTCTACCCAGACAGCTTCATGCTGACTTTGACTGCAGAGGACACCCTTCCCAGAACGTTTCACGGCGACGGTGACTGCAGAGGACACTCTTCCCAGTCTGTTTCTCTGCGATGGTGACTGCAGAGGACACTCTTCCTAGACTTTTTCACAGTGACGGTGACTGCTGTGGTTACTCTTCCCAGACTGCTTCGCGGCGACGGTGACTGTAGAGAACACACTTGCCAGACTGCTTCACAGTGTTGCTCTCTGCAGAGGACACTCTTCCCAGACTGCTTCACGGCAATGCTCTCTGCAGAGGACACTCTTCCCAGACTGCTTCACCACGATGATGTCTGCAGATGACACCCTTCCCTGACTGCTTCACGCAACAGTGACTGCAGAGGACACCCTTCCCAGACTGCTTCATGGTGACGTTGACTGTAGGGGACACTCTTCCCAGACTACTTTACCATGACACTGACTGCAGAGGACACTCTACCCAGTCTGTTTGATGGCGACAGTGACTGCAGGGGGCAGTCTTCTCCGAATGCTTCATGACAACGGTGACTGCAGAGGACACTCTTCCCAGACCTCTTCACGCTGATAGTAACTGCAGAGGTCACCCTTCCCAGACTGTTTCACAGTGATGTTGACTACAATGGACAGTCTTCCCAGACTGCTTCACGGTCACGGTGACTGCAGAGGCCACTCTTCCCAGATTGCTTTAGGGCGATTGTGACTGCAGAGATCACTCTTCCCAGACTGCTTCACGGTGATGTTGTCTGCCGAGGACACTCTACCCAGACTGCTTCACGGCGACGTTGACTGTGCGGGACACTCTTCCCAGACTCCGTCACGGCAATGCTGTCTGCAGAGGACACTCTTCCCAGACTGCTTCACCGCGACCATGACTGCAGAGGACACCCTTCCCAGACTGCTTCACGGCCACAGTGACTGCAGTGGACACTCTTCCCAGACTGCTTCACGGCGACATTGACTGTAGAGGACAACCTTCCCAGACAGCTTCACTGCGACGGTGACTGCAGGGGACACTCTTCCCAGACTGCTTTACCATGACACTGACTGCAGAGGAAACTCTTCCCAGTCTGTTTCACGGCGACAGTGACTGCAGTGGGCACTATTCTCCGAATGCTTCATGGCGACGGTGACTGCAGAGGACACTCTTCCCAGACTTTTTCACGGTGACGGTAACTGCAGAGGATACCCTCCCAGACTGCTTCACAGTGATGTTGACTACTGAGGCCACTCTTCCCAGATTGATTCAAGCCGACAGTGACTGCAGAAGCCACTCTTCTCAGACTGCTTCACGGCAATGTTGTCTGCAGAGGACCCTCTACCCAGACAGCTTCATGGTGACGGTGACTGCAGAGGGCACAATTCCCAGACTGTTTCACAGTGACGGTGACTGCAGAGGACACTCTTCCTAGACTTTTTCACAGTGACGGTGACTGCTGCAGTTACTCTTCCCAGACTGCTTCACGGCGACGGTGACTTCAGAGAACACCCTTCCCAGACAGCTTCACAGTGATGCTGTCTGCAGAGGACACCCATCCCAGACTGCTTCAAGGCAACAGTGACTGCAGAGGACACTCTTCCCAGACTGCTTCATGGCGACAGTGACTGCAGTGGACACTCTTCCCAGACTGCTTCACGGCAACATTGACTGTAGAGGGCAATCTTCCCAGACAGCTTCACTGAGACGGTGACTGCAGGGGACACTCTTCCCAGACTGCTTTACCATGAAACTGACTGCAGAGGAAACTCTTCCCAGTCTGTTTCACGGCGACAGTGACTGCAGTGGGCACTCTTCTCCAAATGCTTCATGGCAATGGTGACTGCAGAGGATACTCTTCCCAGACTTCTTCACGGTGACGGTAACTGCAGAGGACACCCTTCCCAGACTGCTTCACAGTGATGTTGACTACAGACGCCACTTTTCCCAGATTGCTTCATGCCGAAAGTGACTGCAGAGACCACGCTTCCCAGACTGATTCACGGCAATGTTGTCTGCTGAGGACAATCTACCCAGACAGCTTCATGGTGACCTTGACTGCAGAGGACACTCTTCCCAGACTGATTCACGGCAATGTTGTCTGCTGAGGACACTCCACCCAGACAGCTTCATGGTGACCTTGACTGCAGAGGACACTCTTCCCAGAACGTTTCACGACGACGGTAACTACAGAGGATACTCTTCCTAGACTTTTTCACAGTGACGGTGAATGCTGCGGTTACTCTTCCCAGACTGCTTCACCGTGACAGTGACTGCGGCGGACACCCATCCCAGACTGCTTCACGGTGACAGTGACTGCAGAGGACACTCTTCCCAGACTGCTTCACAGCGATGCTGTCTGCAGAGGACGCTCTTCCCAGACTGCTTCACTGCGACGGTGACTGCAGGGGACACTCTTCCCAGACTGCTTTACCATGAAACTGACTGCAGAGGAAACTCTTCCCAGTCTGTTTCACGGCGACAGTGACTGCAGTGGGCACTCTTCTCCAAATGCTTCATGGCAACGGTGACTGCAGAGGATACTCTTCCCAGACTTCTTCACGGTGACGGTAACTGCAGAGGACACCCTTCCCAGACTGCTTCACAGTGATGTTGACTACAGACGCCACTTTTCCCAGATTGCTTCATGCCGACAGTGACTGCAGAGACCACGCTTCCCAGACTGATTCACGGCAATGTTGTCTGCTGAGGACACTCTACCCAGACAGCTTCATGGTGACCTTGACTGCAGAGGACACTCTTCCCAGACTGATTCACGGCAATGTTGTCTGCTGAGGACACTCCACCCAGACAGCTTCATGGTGACCTTGACTGCAGAGGACACTCTTCCCAGAACGTTTCACGACGACGGTAACTACAGAGGACACTCTTCCCAGACTGCTTCACTGCGATGATGTCTGCAGATGACACACTTCCCAGACTGCATCACGCAACAGTGACTGCAGAGGACACCCTTCACAGACCGCTTCATGGTGACATTGACTGTAGAGGGCAATCTTCCCAGACTGCTACCTTGAGGCGGTGACTGCTGGGGAAAGTCTTCCCATACTGCCTAACCATGTCACTGACTCCAGAGGACACTCTACCCCGTCTGTTTGATGGCGACAGTGACTGCAGAGGACACTCTTCCAAGACTTCTTCACGGTGATAGTAACTGCAGAGGACACCCTTCTCAGACTGCTTTACAGTGATGTTGACTACAAAGGACACTCTTCCCAGACTGCTTCACGGTGACGGTGACGGTGACTGCAGAGGCCTCTCTTCCCAGTCTGTTTGACGGTGACAGTGACTGCAGTGGGCACTCTTCTCCGAATGCTTCATGGCAACGGTGACTGCAGAGGACACTCTTCCCAGACTGCTTCACGGCGACGTTGAATGTGCGGGACACTCTTCATGGACTCCATCACGGCAATGCTGTCTGCAGAGGACACTCTTCCCAGACTGCTTCACCGTGACCATGACTGCAGAGGACACCCATCCCAGACTGCTTCACGGCGACAGTGACTGCAGTGGACACTCTTCCCAGACTGCTTCACGGCGACATTGACTGTACAGGGCAATCTTCCCAGACAGCTTCACTGCGACGGTGACTGCAGGGGACAATCTTCCCAGACTGCTTTACTATGAAACTGACTGCAGAGGAAACTCTTCCCAGTCTGCTTCACGGCGACAGTGACTGCAGTGGGCACTCTTCTCTGAATGCTTCATGGCAACGGTGACTGCAGAGGACACTCTTCCCAGACTCCTTCACGCTGATAGTAACTGCAGAGGACACCCTTCCCAGACTGCTTCACAGTGATGTTGACTACAAAGGACACTCTTCCCAGAATGCTTCACGGTGACGGTGACTGCCGAGGCCACTCTTCCCAGATTGCTTTAGGGCAATTGTGTCTGCAGAGATCACTCTTCCCAGACTGCTTCACAGCGATGTTGTCTGCCGAGGACACTCTACCCAGACTGCTTCATGGCGACGTTGACTGTGCGGGACACTCTTCCCAGACTCCGTCACGGCAATGCTGTCTGCAGAGGACACTCTTCCCAGACTGCTTCACCGCGACCATGACTGCAGAGGACACCCTTCCCAGACTGCTTCACGGCAACAGTGACTGCAGTGGACACTCTTCCCAGACTGCTTCACGATGACATTGACTGTAGAGGGCAATCTTCCCAGACAGCTTCACTGTGCCGGTGACTGCAGGGGACAATCTTCCCTGATTGCTTTACCATGAAACTGACTGCAGAGGAAACTCTTCCCAGTCTTTTTCACGGCGACAGTGACTGCAGTGGGCACTCTTCTCCGAATGCTTCATGGCAACGGTGACTGCAGAGGACACTCTTCCCAGACTTCTTCACAGTGATGTTGACTACAGAGGCCACTCTTCCCAGACTGCTTCACGCCGACAGTGACTGCAGAGGCCACTCTTCTCAGACGGCTTCACGGCAATGCTGCCTGCTGAGGACACTCTACCCAGACAGCTTCATGCTGACTTTGACTGCAGAGGACACCCTTCCCAGAACGTTTCACGGCGACGGTGACTGCAGAGGACACTCTTCCCAGTCTGTTTCTCTGCGATGGTGACTGCAGAGGACACTCTTCCTAGACTTTTTCACAGTGACGGTGACTGCTGTGGTTACTCTTCCCAGACTGCTTCGCGGCGACGGTGACTGTAGAGAACACACTTGCCAGACTGCTTCACAGTGTTGCTCTCTGCAGAGGACACTCTTCCCAGACTGCTTCATGGCAATGCTCTCTGCAGAGGACACTCTTCCCAGACTGCTTCACCACGATGATGTCTGCAGATGACACCCTTCCCTGACTGCTTCACGCAACAGTGACTGCAGAGGACACCCTTCCCAGACTGCTTCATGGTGACGTTGACTGTAGGGGACACTCTTCCCAGACTACTTTACCATGACACTGACTGCAGAGGACACTCTACCCAGTCTGTTTGATGGCGACAGTGACTGCAGGGGGCAGTCTTCTCCGAATGCTTCATGACAACGGTGACTGCAGAGGACACTCTTCCCAGACCTCTTCACGCTGATAGTAACTGCAGAGGTCACCCTTCCCAGACTGTTTCACAGTGATGTTGACTACAATGGACAGTCTTCCCAGACTGCTTCACGGTCACGGTGACTGCAGAGGCCACTCTTCCCAGATTGCTTTAGGGCGATTGTGACTGCAGAGATCACTCTTCCCAGACTGCTTCACGGTGATGTTGTCTGCCGAGGACACTCTACCCAGACTGCTTCACGGCGACGTTGACTGTGCGGGACACTCTTCCCAGACTCCGTCACGGCAATGCTGTCTGCAGAGGACACTCTTCCCAGACTGCTTCACCGCGACCATGACTGCAGAGGACACCCTTCCCAGACTGCTTCACGGCCACAGTGACTGCAGTGGACACTCTTCCCAGACTGCTTCACGGCGACATTGACTGTAGAGGACAACCTTCCCAGACAGCTTCACTGCGACGGTGACTGCAGGGGACACTCTTCCCAGACTGCTTTACCATGACACTGACTGCAGAGGAAACTCTTCCCAGTCTGTTTCACGGCGACAGTGACTGCAGTGGGCACTATTCTCCGAATGCTTCATGGCGACGGTGACTGCAGAGGACACTCTTCCCAGACTTTTTCACGGTGACGGTAACTGCAGAGGATACCCTCCCAGACTGCTTCACAGTGATGTTGACTACTGAGGCCACTCTTCCCAGATTGATTCACGCCGACAGTGACTGCAGAAGCCACTCTTCTCAGACTGCTTCACGGCAATGTTGTCTGCAGAGGACCCTCTACCCAGACAGCTTCATGGTGACGGTGACTGCAGAGGGCACAATTCCCAGACTGTTTCACAGTGACGGTGACTGCAGAGGACACTCTTCCTAGACTTTTTCACAGTGACGGTGACTGCTGCAGTTACTCTTCCCAGACTGCTTCACGGCGACGGTGACTTCAGAGAACACCCTTCCCAGACTGCTTCACAGTGATGCTGTCTGCAGAGGACACCCATCCCAGACTGCTTCAAGGCAACAGTGACTGCAGAGGACACTCTTCCCAGACTGCTTCATGGTGATGTTGAATGCAGAGGCCACACTTCCCAGATTGCTTCACGATGACTGTGACTGCAGAGTACGCTCTTTCCAGACTGCTTCATGGTGACTTTGATAGCAGAGGACATTCTTCCCAGGCTGCTTCACGGCTATGGTGACTGCAGTTGACACTCTTCCCAGGTTCTTTCATGCTGCCGGAGACTGCAGAGGACACTCTTACCAGGTTGCTTAATGGCAACGGTGACTGCAGAGGATAATTTTACCAGACGGCTTCACGGAGATGGTGAATGCAGAGGACACTTTTCCCAGATTGCTTCACGGCAATGTTGTCTGCTGAGAACACTCTACCCAGACAGCATCATGGTGACCTTGACTGCAGAGGACACTCTTCCCAGAACGTTTCACGGCGACGGTAACTGCAGAGGACACTCTTCCCAGACTGTTTCAGGGTGATGGTGACTGCAGAGGACACTCTTCCTAGACTGTTACACAGCGACGGTGACTGCTGCGGTTACTCTTCCCAGACTGCTTCACGGCGACGGTGACTGCAGGGAACACCCTTCCCAGACTGCTTCAAATTGATGCTGTCTGCAGAGGACACTCTTCCCAGACTGCTTCACCGTGACAGTGACTGCAGAGGACACCCATCCCAGACTGCTTCACGGCGACAGTGAATGCAGAGGACACTCTTCCCAGACTGCTTCACGGCGATGCTGTCTGCAGAGGACACGCTTCCCAGATTGCTTCACCGCGATGATGTCTGCAGATAACACCTTTCCCAGACTGTTTCACACGACAGCTACTGCAGAGGACACCCTTCACAGACTGCAGCATGGTGACGTTGACTGTAGAGGGCAATCTTCCCAGACTGCTACCTTGCCGCGGTGACTGCGGGGGACAGTCTTCCCAGACTGCTTTACCATGTCACTGACTGCAGAGGACACCCATCCCAGACTGCTTCACGGCGACAGTGAATGCAGAGGACACTCTTCCCAGACTGCTTCACGGCGATGCTGTCTGCAGAGGACACTCTTCCCAGATTGCTTCACCGCGATGCTGTCTGCAGATAACACCTGTCCCAGACTGCTTCAGGCGACAGTGACTGCAGAGGACACCCTTCACAGACTGTTTCATGGTGACGTTGACTGTAGAGGGCAATCTTCCCAGACTGCTACCTTGCCGCGGTGACTGCGGGGGACAGTCTTCCCAGACTGCTTTACCATGTCACTGACTGCAGAGGACAACCTACCAAGTCTGTTTGACGGCGACAGTGACTGCAGTGGAGATTCTTCTCCGAATGCTTCATGGCAACGGTGACTGCAGAGATCACTCTTCCCAGACTGCTTCACGGCGATGTTGTCTGCCGAGGACACTCTACCCAGACTGCTTCACGGCGACGTTGACTGTGCGGGACACTCTTCCCAGACTCCGTCACGGCAATGCTGTCTGCAGTGGACACTCTTCCCAGACTGCTTCACCGTGACCATGACGGCAGAGGACACCCTTCCCAGACTGCTTCACAGGGACAGTGACTGCAGTGGACACTCTTCCCAGACTGCTTCATGGCGACATTGACTGTAGAGGGCAATCTTCCCAGAAAGCTTCACTGCGATGGTGACTGCAGGGGACACTCTTCCCAGACTGCTTTATCATGACACTGACTGCAGAGGAAACTCTTCCCAATCTGTTTCACGGCGACAGTGACAGTAGTGGGCACACTTCTCCGAATGCTTCATGGCGATGGTGACTGCAGAGGACACTCTTCCTAGACTTTTTCACAGCGACGGTGACTGCTGCGGTTACTCTTCCCAGACTGCTTCACGGCGACGGTGACTGCAGAGAACACCCTTCCCAGACTGCTTCACAGTGATGCTGTCTGCAGAGGACACTCTTCCCAGACTGCTTCTCCGTGATGATGTCTGCAGAGGACACCCTTCCCAGACTGCTTCACGCAACAGTGACTGCAGAGGACACCCTTCCCAGACTGCTTCATGGTGACGTTGACTGTAGAGGGCAATCTTCCCAGACTGCTACCTTGTGGCGGTGACTGCGGGGGAAACTCTTCCCAGACTGCTTTACCATGACACTGACTGCAGATGACGCTCTACCCAGACTGCTTCACAGTGATGCTGTCTGCAGAGGTCACTCTTCCCAGACTGCTTCACGGCGACAGTGACTGCAGAGGACACCCATCCCAGACTGCTTCACGGCGACAGTGACTGCAGAGGACACTCTTCCCGGCCTGCTTCATGGCAATGCTGTCAGCAGAGGACACTCTTCCCAGACTGCTTCACCGCGATGATGTCTGCAGATGACACCCTTCCCAGACTGCTCCACGCGACAGTGACTGTGGAGGGCAATCTTCCCAGACTGCTACCTTGCGGCGGTGACTGCGGGGGACACTCTTCCCAGACTGCTTTACCATGGCACTGACTGCAGAGGAAAAACTTCCCAGTCTGTTTCATGGCGACAGTGACTGCAATGGGCACTCTTCTCTGCATGCTTCATGGCAACGGTGACTGCAGAGGACACTCTTCCCAGACTTCTTCACGGCAACGGTAACTGCAGAGGACACCCTTCCCAGACTGCTTCACAGTGATGCTGTCTGCAGAGGACACTCTTCCCAGACTGCTTCACCGTGACAGTGACTGCACAGTACACCCATCCCAGACTGCTTCACGGCGACAGTGACTGCAGAGGACACTCTTCCCAGAATGCTTCATGGCGATGCTGTCTGCAGAGGACATTCTTCCCAGACTGCTTCACCGCGATGATGTCTCCAGATGACACTCTTCCCAGACATCTTCACGGCAACGGTAACTGCAGAGGACTCCCTTCCCAGACTGCTTCACAGTGATGCTGTCTGCAGAGGACAATCTTCCCAGACTGCTTCACCGTGACAGTGACTGCACAGTACACCCATCCCAGACTGCTTCATGGCAACAGTGACTGCAGAGGACACTCTTCCCAGAACGCATCATGGCAATGCTGTCTGCTGAGGACATTCTTCCCAGACTGCTTCACCGCGATGATGTCTCCAGATGACACCCTTCACAGACTGCTTCACGGTGACAGTGACTGCAGTGGACACTCTTCCCATACTGCTTCACGGCAACGTTGACTGCAGAGGCCGCTCCTCCCAAATTGCTTTAGGATGATTGTGAATGCAGAGATAACTCTTCCCAGACTGCTTCACGGCGACGTAGTCTGCCGAGGACACTCTACCCAGACTGCTTCACGGTGACGTTGACTGTGCGGGACACTCTTCCCAGATTCCGTAACGGCAATTTTGTCTGCAGAGGACACTCTTCCCAGACTGCTTCACCGTGACCATGACTGCAGAGGACACCCTTCCCAGACTGCGTCACGGCAACAGTGACTGCAGAGGCCACTCTCCCAGACTGCTTCAGGGCAATGTTGTCTGCAGAGGACACTCTACCCAGACATCTTCATGGTGACCTTGACTGCTGAGGAAAATCTTCCCAGAACTTTTCACGGTGACTACAGAGGACAGTCTTCCTAGACTTTTTCACAGTGTCGGGGACTGCTGCAGTTACTCTTCTCAGACTGCTTCACAGCGACGGTGACTGTAGAGAACACCCTTCCCAGACTGCTTCACAGTGATGCTGTCTGCAGAGGACACTCTTCCCAGACTGCTTCACCGTGACAGTGACTGCAGAGACCACCCATCCCAGACTGCTTCATGGCGAAAGTGACTGCAGAGGACACCCTTCCCAGACTGCTTCACGGCGATATTGTCTGCAGAGAACACTCTTCCCAGACTGCATCACCGCGATGATGTCTGCAGATGACACCCTTCCCAGACTGCTTCACGTGACAGTGACTGCAGAGGACACCCTTCCCAGACAGCTTCACGGCGATGCTGTCTGCAGAGGACACTCTTCCCAGACAGCTTCACCGCGATGATGTCTGCAGATGACACCCTTCCCAGACTGCTTCACGCGACAGTGACTGCAGAGGACACCCCTCCCAGACTGCTTCATGGTGACGTTGACTGTAGAGGGCAATCTTCCCAGGCTGCTACCTTGCAGCGGTGACTGCGGGGGAAACTCTTCCCAGTCTGCTTTACCATGACACTGACTGCAGATGACACTCTACCCAGACTGCTTCAAAATGACGCTGTCTGCAGAGGTCACTCTTCCCAGACTGCTTCACCGCGACAGTGACTGTAGAGGACACCCATCCCAGACCGCTTTACGGCGACAGTGACTGCAGAGGACACTCTTCCCAGACTGCTTCATGGCAATGCTGTCTGCAGAGGACGCTCTTCCCAGACTGCTTCACCGCGATGATGTCTGCAGATGACACCCTTCCCAGAGTGCTTTACCATGACACTGACTGCAGAGGAAAAACTTCCAAGTCTGGTTCACGGCGACAGTGACTGCAGTTGGCACTCTTCTCTGAATGCTTCATGGCAACGGTTACTGCAGAGGGCACTCTTCCCAGACTTCTTCACGGTGATGGTAACTGCAGAGGACACCCTTCCCAGACTGCTTAATAGTGATGTTGACTACAGAGGCCACTCTTCCCAGATTGCTTCACGCCGACAGTGACTGCAGAGGCCACTCTTCCCAGACTGCTGCACGGCAATGTTGTCTGCAGAGGACACTCTATCCAGAAAGCTTCATGGTGACCTTGACTGCAGAGGACACTCTTCCCAGAACGTTTCACGGCAACGGTGACTGCAGAGGACACTCTTCCCAGACTGCTTCACGCCGACGGTGACTGCAGAGAACACGCTTCCCAGACGGCTTCACAGTGTTGCTGTCTGCAGAGGACACTCTTCCCAGACTGCATCACCGCGATGATGTCTGCAGATGACACCCTTCCCAGACTGCTTCACGCGACAGTGACTGCAGAGGACACCCTTCCCAGACTGCTTCATGGTGACGTTGACTGTAGAGGACAATCTTCCCAGACTGCCACCTTGCAGCGGTGACTGCAGGGGAAACTCTTCCCAGTCTGCTTTACCATGACACTGACTGCAGATGACACTCTACCCAGACTGCTTCAAAATGACGCTGTCTGCAGAGGTCACTCTTCCCAGACTGCTTCACCGCGAGAGTGACTGCAGAGGACACCCATCCCAGACAGCTTCACGGCGACAGTGACTGCAGAGGACACTCTTCCCAGACTGCTTCAAGGCAATGCTGTCTGCAGAGGACGCTCTTCCCAGACTGCTTCACCGCAATGATGTCTGCAGATGACACCCTTCCCAGAGTGCTTTACCATGACACTGACTGCAGAGGAAAATCTTCCCAGTCTGGTTCACGGCGACAGTGACTGCAGTTGGCACTCTTCTCCGAATGCTTCATGGCAACGGTTACTGCAGAGGGCACTCTTCCCAGAGTTCTTCACGGTGACGGTAACTGCAAAGGACACCCTTCCCAGAATGCTTAACAGTGATGTTGACTACAGAGGCCACTGTTCCCAGATTGCTTCACGCCGACAGTGACTGCAGAGGCCTCTCTTCCCAGACTGCTGCACGGCAATGTTGTCTGCAAAGGACACTCTATCCAGACAGCTTCATGGTGACCTTGACTGCAGAGGACACTCTTCCCAGAAAGTTTCACGGCAACGGTGGCTGCAGAGGACACTCTTCCCAGAATGTTTCACGGCGACGGTGACTACAGAGGACACTCTTCCTAGACTTTTTCACAGTGACGGTGACTGCTGCGGTTACTCTTCCCAGACTGCTTCACGGCGACGGTGACTGCAGAGAACACTCTTCCCAGACTGCTTCACAGTGATGCTGTCTGCAAAGGACACTCGTTCCAGACTGCTTCACCGTGACAGTGACTGCAGAGGACACCCATCCCAGACTGCTTCACGGCAACAGTGACTGCAGAGGACACTCTTCCCACACTGCTTGACGGTGATGCTGTCTGCAGAGGACACTCTTCCCAGACTGCTTCACCGCGATGATGTCTGCAGATGACACCCTTCCCAGACTGCTTCATGCGACAGTGACTGCAGAGGACACCCTTCACAGACTGCTTCATGGTGACGTTGACTGTAGAGGGCAATCTTCCCAGACTGCTACCTTGCCGCGGTGACTGCGGGGGACACTCTTCCCACACTGCTTTACCATGTCACTGACTGCAGAGGACACTCTACCCAGTCTGTTTAACGGCGACAGTGACTGCAGTGGGCACTCTTCTCCGAATGCTTCATGGCAATGGTGAATGCAGAGGACACTCTTCCCAGACTTCTTCACGCTGATAGTAACTGCAGAGGACACCCTTCCCAGACTGCTTCACAGTGATGTTGACTACAAAGGACACTCTTCCCAGACTGCTTCACAGTGACGGTAACTACAGAGGACAATCTTCCTAGACTTTTTCACAGTGACGGTGACTGCTGCGGTTACTCTTCCCCGACTGCTTCACGGTGACGTTGACTGTGTGGGACACTATTCCCAGACTCCGTCACGGCAATGCTGTCTGCAGTGGACACTCTTCCCAGACTGCTTCACCATGACCATGACTGCAGAGGACACCCTTCCCACACTGCTGCACGGCCACAGTGACTGCAGTGGACACTCTTCCCAGACTGCTTCACGGTGACAGTGACTGCAGAGGCCACTCTTCCCAGACTGCTTCACGGCAATGTTGTCTGCAGAGGACACTCTACCCAGACAGCTTCATGGTGACCTTGACTGCAGAGGAAACTCTTCCCAGAAGGTTTCACGGCGATGGTGACTACAGAGGACACTCTTCCTAGTCTTTTTCACTGTGACGGTGACTGCTGCGTTTACTCTTCGCAGACTGCTTCACAGCGACGGTGACTGCAGAGAACACCCTTCCCAGACTGCTTCACAGTGATGCTGTCTGCAGAGGACACTCTTCCCAGACTGTTTCACCGCGACAGTGACTGCAGAGGACACCCATCCCAGACTGCTTCACGGCGACAGTGACTGCAGAGGACACCCTTCCCAGACTGCTTCATGGCGATGCTGTCTGCAGAGAACACTCTTCCCAGACTGCTTCACCGCGATGATGGCTGCAGATGACACCCTTCCCAGACTGCTTCACGTGACAGTGACTGCAGAGGACACCCTTCCCAGACTGCTTCAGGCGACAGTGACTGCAGCGGACACCCTTCCCAGACTGCTTCATGGTGATGTTGACTGTAGAGGGCAATCTTCCCAGACTGCTACCTTGCGGCGGTGACTGCTGGGGACACTCTTCACAGACTGCTTTACCATGACACTGACTGCATAGGACACTCTACACAGAGTGCTTCACAGTGATGCTTTCTGCCAAGGACACTCTTCCCAGATGGCTTCACAGCGAGAGTGACTGCAGAGGACACCCATCCCAGACTGCTTCATGGCGACAGTGACTGCAGAGGACACTCTTCCCAGACTGCTTCATGGCAATGCTGTCTGCATAGGACGCTCTTCCCAGACTGCTTCACCGCGATGATGACTGCAGATGACAGCCTTCCCAGACTGCTTCACGCGACAGTGACTGCAGAGGGCAACCTTCCCAGACTGCTACCTTGCGACAGTCACTGCGGGGGACAATCTTCCCAAACTGCTTTACCATGACACTGACTGCAGAGGACACTCTACCCAGTCTGTTTGACGGCGACAGTGACTGCAGTGGGCACTCTTCTCCGAATGCTTCATGGCAACGGTGACTGCAGATGACACTCTTCCCAGACTTCTTCACGGTGATAGTAACTGCAGAGGACACCCTTCCCAGACTGCTTCACAGTGATGTTGACTACAAAGGACACTCTTCCCAGACTACTTTACGGTGACGGTGACTGCAGAGGCCACTCTTCCCAAATTGCTTTAGGGTGATGAAGACTGCAGAGATCACTCTTCCCAGACTGCTTCACAGCGATGTTGTCTGCCGAGAACACTCTACCCAGACTGCTTCACGGTGATGTTGACTGTGCGGGACACTCTTTCCAGACTCCGTCACGGCTATGCTGTCTGCAGAAGACACTCTTCCCAGACTGCTTCACGGCAACAGTGACTGCAGTGGACACTCTTCCCAGACTGCTTCCCGGCGACAGTGACTGCAGAGGCCATTCTTTCCAGACTGCTTTATGGCAATGTTGTCTGCAGAGGACACTCTACCCAGACATTTTCATGGTGACCTTGACTGCAGAGGAAACTCTTCCCAGAACTTTTCAAGGCGATGGTGACTACAGAGGACACTCTTCGTAGACTTTTTTGAGAGTGTCGGTGAATGCTGCGCTTACTCTTCCCAGACTGCTTCACAGCGACGGTGACTGCAGATAACACCCTTCCCAGACTGCTTCACAGTGATGTTGTCTGCCGAGGACACCCTTCCCAGACAGCTTCACCGCGATGATGTCTGCAGATGACACCCTTCCCAGACTGCTTCACGCGACAGTGACTGCAGAGGACACCCTTCCCAGACTGCTTCATGGTGACGTTGACTGTAGCGGGCAATCTTCCCAGACTGCTACCTTGCGGCGGTGACTGCGGGGGAAACTCTTCCCAGTCTGCTTTACCATGACTTTGACTGCAGATGACACTCTGCCCAGAATGCTTCAAAGTGATGCTGTCTGCAGAGGTCACTCTTCCCAGACTGCTTCACCGCGACAGTGACTGCAGAGGACACCCATCCCAGACTGCTTCACGGCGACGGTGACTGCAGAGGACACTCTTCCCATTTTGCTTCATGGCAATGCTGTCTGCAGAGGCCACTCTTCCCACACTGCTTCACGGCAATGTTGTCTGCAGAGGACATTCTATCCAGACAGCTTCATGGTGACCTTGACTGCAGAGGACACTCTTCCCAGAACGTTTCACGGCAACAGTGACTGCAGAGGACACTCTTTCCAGACTGTTTCACGGCGACGGTGACTACAGAGGACACTCTTCCTAGACTTTTTCACAGTGACGGTGACTGCTGCGGTTACTCTTCCCAGACTGCTTCACGGCGACGGTGACTGCAGAGGACACTCTTCCCAGACTGCTTAACAGTGATGCTGTCTGCAGAGGACACTCTTCCCAGACTGCTTCACCGTGACAGTGACTGCAGAGGACACCCATTCCAGACTGCTTCACGGCAACAGTGACTGCAGAGGACACTCTTCCCACACTGCTTCACGGCGATGCTGTCTGCAGAGGACACTCTTCCCAGACTGCTTCACCGCGATGATGTCTGCAGATGACACCCTTCCCAGACTGCTTCATGCGACAGTGACTGCAGAGGACACCCTTCACAGACTGCTTCATGGTGATGTTGACTGTAGAGGGCACTCTTCCCAGACTGCTACCTTGCCGCGGTGACTGCGGGGGACACTCTTCCCACACTGCTTTACCATGTCACTGACTGCAGAGGACACTCTACCCTGTCTCTTTGACGGCGACAGTGTCTGCAGTGGGCACTCTTCTCCGAATGCTTCATGGCAATGGTGACTGCAGAGGACACTCTTCCCAGACTTCTTCACGCTGATAGTAACTGCTGAGGACACCCTTCCCAGACTGCTTCACAGTGATGTTGACTACAAAGGACACTCTTCCCAGACTGCTTCACGTTACGGTGACTGCAGAGGCCACTCTTCCCAGATTGCTTTAGGGCAATTGTGACTGCAGAGGCCACTCTTCCCAGACTGCTTCAAGGCAATGTTGTCTGCAGAGGACACTCTTCCCAGACTGTTTCACGGTGACGGTGACTACAGAGGACAATCTTCCTAGACTTTTTCACAGTGACGGTGACTGCTGTGGTTACCCTTCCCCGACTGCTTCACGGTGACGTTGACTGTGCGGGACACTCTTCCCAGACTTCGTCACGGCAGTGCTGTCTGCAGTGGACACTCTTCCCAGACTGCTTCACCGTGACCATGACTGCAGAGGACACCCTTCCCAGACTGCTGCACGGCCACAGTGACTGCAGTGGACACACTTCCCAGACTGCTTCATGGCGACAGTGACTGCAGAGGACACTCTTCCCAGACTGCTTCACGGCAATGTTGTCTGCAGAGGCCACTCTACCCAGACAGCTTCATGGTGACCTTGACTGCAGAGGAAACTCTTCCCAGAAGGTTTCACGGCGATGGTGACTGCAGAGGACACTCTTCCCAGACTTTTTCACTGTGACGGTGACTGCTGCGTTTACTCTTCGCAGACTGCTTCACAGCGACGGTGACTGCAGAGAACACCCTTCCCAGACTGCTTCACAGTGATGCTGTCTGCAGAGGAGACTCTTCCCAGACTGCTTCACCACGACAGTGACTGCAGAGGACACCCATCCCAGACTGCTTTGCGGCGACAGTGATTGCAGAGGACACCCTTCCCAGACTGCTTCACGGCGATGCTGTCTGCAGAGAACACTCTTCCCAGACTGCTTCACCGCGATGATGGCTGCAGATGACACCCTTCCCAGACTGCTTCAGGTGACAGTGACTGCAGAGGACACCCTTCCCAGACTGCTTCAGGCGACAGTGACTGCAGAGGATACCCTTCCCAGACTGCTTCATGGTGATGTTGACTGTAGAGGGCAATCTTCCCAGACTGCTACCTTGCGGCGGTGACTGCTGGGGACACTCTTCAGATTGCTTTACCATGACACTGACTGCATAGGACACTCAACACAGAGTGCTTCACAGTGATGCTTTCTGCCGAGGACACTCTTCCCAGACGGCTTCACCGCGAGAGTGACTGCAGAGGACACCCATCCCAGACTGCTTCACGGCGACAGTGACTGCAGAGGACACTCTTCCCAGACTGCTTCATGGCGATGCTGTCTGCAGAGGACGCTCTTCCCAGACTGCTTCACCGCGATGATGACTGCAGATGACAGACTTCCCAGACTGCTTCACGCGACAGTGACTGTAGAGGGCAATCTTCCCAGACTGCTACCTTGCGGCAGTCACTGCGGGGGACACTCTTCCCAGACTACTTTACCATGACACTGACTGCAGAGGACACTCTACCCAGTCTGTTTGACGGCGACAGTGACTGCAGTGGGCATTCTTCTCCGAAAGCTTCATGGCAACGGTGACTGCAGAGGACACTCTTCTCAGACTTCTTCACGGTGATAGTAACTGCAGAGGACACCCTTCTCAGACTGCTTCACGGTGACGGTGACTGCAGAGGCCTGTCTTCCCAGATTGCTTTATGGCGATTGTGACTGCAGAGATCACTCTTCCCAGACTGCTTCACGGCGATGTTGTCTGCCGAGGCCACTCTAACCTGAAAGATTCACGGCGACGTTGTATGTGCAGGACAATCTTCCCAGACTCCATCACGGCAATGCTGTCTGCAGTGGACACTCAAACAGACTGCTTCACCGTGACCATGACTGCAGAGGACACCCTTCCCAGACTGCTTCACGGCGAGTGACTGCAGGGGACACTCTTCCCAGATTGCTTCACGGCGAAATTGACTGTAGAGGGCAATCTTCCCAGACAGCTTCACTGTGACGGTGACTGCAGGGGACACTCTTCCCAGACTGCTTTATCATGACACGGACTGCAGAGGAAACTCTTCCCAGTCTGTTTCACGGCGACAGTGACTGCAGTGGGCACTCTTCTCCGAATGCTTCATGTCAACGGTGATTGCAGAGGACACTCTTCCCAGACATCTTCACGGTGACGATAACTGCAGAGGACACCATTCACAGACTGCTTCACAGTGATGTTGACTACAGAGGCCACTCTTCCCAGATTGCATCACGCCGACATTGACTGCAGAGGCCACTCTTCCCAGACTGCTTCACGGCAATGTTGTCTGCAGAGGACACTCTACCCAGACTGCTTCATGGTGACCTTGACTGCAGAGGAAACTCTTCCCAGAAGGTTTCATGGCGATGGTGACTACAGAGGACACTCTTCCTAGACTTTTTCACATTGACGGTGACTGCTGCGTTTACTCTTCCCAGACTGCTTCACAGTGATGCTGTCTGCAGAGGACACTCTTCCCAGACAGCGTCACCGCAATGATGTCTGCAGATGACACCCTTCCTGGACTGCTTCATGCGACAGTGACTGCAGAGGACACCCTTCTCAGACTGCTTCATGGTGACGTTGACTGTAGAGGGCAATCTTCCCAGACTGCTACCTTGCGGCGGTGACTGCGGGGGAAACTCTTCTCAATCTGCTTTACCATGACACTGACTGCAGATGACACTCTACCCAGAATGCTTCAAAGTGATGCTTTCTGCAGAGGTCACTCTTCCCAGACTGCTTCACCGCGACAGTGACTGCAGAGGACACCCATCCCAGACTGCTTCACGGCGACAGTGACTGCAGAGGCCACTCTTCCCAGACTGCTGCACGGCAATGTTGTCTGCAGAGGACATTCTATCCAGACAGATTCATGGTGAACTTGACTGCAGAGGACACTCTTCCCAGAACGTTTCACGGCAACGGTGACTGCAGAGGTCACTCTTTCCAGACTGTTTCACGGCGACGGTGACTACAGAGGACACTCTTTCTAGAATTTTTCACAGTGACGGTGACTGCTGTGGTTACTCTTCCCAGACTGCTTCACGGCGATGGTGACTGCAGAGAACACCCTTCCCAGACTGCTTCACAGAGATGCTGTCTGCAGAGGACACTCTTCCCAGACTGCTTCACCGTGACAGTGACTGCAGAGGACACCCATCCCAGACTGCTTCACAGCGACAGTGACAGCAGAGGACATCCTTCCCAGACTGCTTCACGGCATTGCTGTCTGCATAGGAAACTCTTCCCAGAAGGTTTCACGGCGATGGTGACTACAGAGGACACTCTTCCTAGACTTTTTCACATTGACGGTGACTGCTGAGCTTACTCTTCCCAGACTGCTTCATAGTGATGCTGTTTGCAGAGGACAATCTTCCCAGACTGCTTCACCGCGACAGTGACTGCAGAGAACACCCATCCCAGACTGCTTCATGGCGACAGTGACAGCAGAGGAGATCCTTCCCAGACTGCTTCACGGCGATGCTGTCTGCAGAGCACACTCTTCGCAGACTGCTTCACCGCGATGATGTCTGCAGATGACACCCTTCCCAGACTGCTTCACATGACAGTGACTGCAGATGACACCCTTCCCAGACTGCTTCACGCGACAGTGACTGCAGAGGACACCCTTCCCAGACTGCTTCATGGTGACGTTGACTGTAGAGCGCAATCTTCCCAGACTGCTACCTTGCGGCGGTGACTGCGGGGAACACTCTTCACAGACTGCTTTACCATGACACTGATCGCAGAGGACACACTACCCAGAGTGCTTCACAGTGATGCTGTCTGCAGAGGACACTCTTCCCAGACTGCTTCACCGTGACAGTGACTGCAGAGGACACCCATCCCAGACTGCTTCACGGCGACAGTGACTGCAGAGGACACTCTTCCCAGACTGCTTCATGCCAATGCTGTCTGCAGAGGACGCTCTTCCCAGACTGCTTCACCGCGATGATGTCTGCAGATGACACCCTTCCCAGAGTGCTTTGCCATGACACTGACTGCAGAGGAATAACTTCCCAGTCTGTTTCACGGCGACAGTGACTGCAGTTGGCACTCTTCTCCGAATGCTTCATGGCAACGGTTACTGCAGAGGGCACTCTTCCCAGACTTCTTCACGGTGACGGTAACTGCAGAGGACACCCTTCCCAGACTGCTTCACAGTAATGATGTCTGCAGAGGACACTCTTCCCAGAGTGCTTCACCGTGACAGTGACTGCACAGTACACCCATCCCAGACTGCTTCATGGCGACAGTGACTGCAGAGGACACTCTTCCCAGAATGCTTCATGGCGATGCTGTCTGCAGAGGACATTCTTCCCAGACTGCTTCACCGCGATGATGTCTCCAGATGACACTCTTCCCAGACTTCTTCACGGCAACGGTAACTGCAGAGGACTCCCTTCCCAGACTGCTTCACAGTGATGCTGTCTGCAGAGGACAATCTTCCCAGACTGCTTCACCGTGACAGTGACTGCACAGTACACCCATCCCAGACTGCTTCACGGCGCCAGTGACTGCAGAGGACACTCTTCCCAGAACGCTTCATGGCGATGCTGTCTGCAGAGGACATTCTTCCCAGACTGCTTCACCGCGATGATGTCTCCAGATGACACCCTTCACAGACTGCTTCACGGCGACAGTGACTGCAGTGGACACTCTTCCCATACTGCTTCACGGCAACGTTGACTGCAGAGGCCGCTCCTCCCAAATTGCTTTAGGATGATTGTGAATGCAGAGATAACTCTTCCCAGACTGCTTCACGGCGACGTAGTCTGCCGAGGACACTCTACCCAGACTGCTTCACGGTGACGTTGACTGTGCGGGACACTCTTCCCAGATTCCGTAACGGCAATTTTGTCTGCAGAGGACACTCTTCCCAGACTGCTTCACCGTGACCATGACTGCAGAGGACACCCTTCCCAGACTGCTTCACGGCAACAGTGACTGCAGAGGGCACTCTCCCAGACTGCTTCAGGGCAATGTTGTCTGCAGAGGACACTCTACCCAGACATCTTCATGGTGACCTTGACTGCTGAGGAAAATCTTCCCAGAACTTTTCACGGCGATGGTGACTACAGAGGACAGTCTTCCTAGACTTTTTCACAGTGTCGGGGACTGCTGCAGTTACTCTTCTCAGACTGCTTCACAGCGACGGTGACTGTAGAGAACACCCTTCCCAGACTGCTTCACAGTGATGCTGTCTGCAGAGGACACTCTTCCCAGACTGCTTCACCGTGACAGTGACTGCAGAGACCACCCATCCCAGACTGCTTCATGGCGAAAGTGACTGCAGAGGACACCCTTTCCAGACTGCTTCACGGCGATATTGTCTGCAGAGAACACTCTTCCCAGACTGCATCACCGCGATGATGTCTGCAGATGACACCCTTCCCAGACTGCTTCACGTGACAGTGACTGCAGAGGACACCCTTCCCAGACAGCTTCACGGCGATGCTGTCTGCAGAGGACACTCTTCCCAGACAGCTTCACCGCGATGATGTCTGCAGATGACACCCTTCCCAGACTGCTTCACGCGACAGTGACTGCAGAGGACACCCCTCCCAGACTGCTTCATGGTGACGTTGACTGTAGAGGGCAATCTTCCCAGACTGCTACCTTGCAGCGGTGACTGCGGGGGAAACTCTTCCCAGTCTGCTTTACCATGACACTGACTGCAGATGACACTCTACCCAGACTGCTTCAAAATGACGCTGTCTGCAGAGGTCACTCTTCCCAGACTGCTTCACCGCGACAGTGACTGCAGAGGACACCCATCCCAGACCGCTTTACGGCGACAGTGACTGCAGAGGACACTCTTCCCAGACTGCTTCATGGCAATGCTGTCTGCAGAGGACGCTCTTCCCAGACTGCTTCACCGCGATGATGTCTGCAGATGACACCCTTCCCAGAGTGCTTTACCATGACACTGACTGCAGAGGAAAAACTTCCAAGTCTGGTTCACGGCGACAGTGACTGCAGTTGGCACTCTTCTCTGAATGCTTCATGGCAACGGTTACTGCAGAGGGCACTCTTCCCAGACTTCTTCACGGTGACGGTAACTGCAGAGGACACCCTTCCCAGACTGCTTAATAGTGATGTTGACTACAGAGGCCACTGTTCCCAGATTGCTTCACGCCGACAGTGACTGCAGAGGCCACTCTTCCCAGACTGCTGCACGGCAATGTTGTCTGCAGAGGACACTCTATCCAGAAAGCTTCATGGTGACCTTGACTGCAGAGGACACTCTTCCCAGAACGTTTCACGGCAATGGTGACTGCAGAGGACACTCTTCCCAGAATGTTTCACGGCGACGGTGACTACAGAGGACACTCTTCCTAGACTTTTTCATAGTGACGGTGACTGCTGCGGTTACTCTTCCCAGACTGCTTCACGCCGACGGTGACTGCAGAGAACACGCTTCCCAGATGGCTTCACAGTGTTGCTGTCTGCAGAGGACACTCTTCCCAGACTGCATCACTGCGATGATGTCTGCAGATGACACCCTTCCCAGACTGCCTCACGTGGCAGTGACTGCAGAGGACACCCTTCCCAGACAGCTTTACGGCGATGCTGTCTGCAGAGGACACTCTTCCCAGACAGCTTCACCGCGATGATGTCTGCAGATGACACCCTTCCCAGACTGCTTCACGCGACAGTGACTGCAGAGGACACCCTTCCCAGACTGCTTCATGGTGACGTTGACTGTAGAGGGCAATCTTCCCAGACTGCCACCTTGCAGCGGTGACTGCAGGGGAAACTCTTCCCAGTCTGGTTTACCATGACACTGACTGCAGATGACACTCTACCCAGACTGCTTCAAAATGACGCTGTCTGCAGAGGACACTCTTCCCAGACTTCTTCACGCTGATAGTAACTGCAGTGGACACCCTTCCCAGACTGCTTCACAGTGATGTTGACTACAAAGGACACTCTTCCCAGACTGCTTCACGGTGACGGTAACTACAGAGGACAATCTTCCTAGACTTTTTCACAGTGACGGTGACTGCTGCGGTTACTCTTCCCCGACTGCTTCACGGTGACGTTGACTGTGTGGGACACTATTCCCAGACTCTGTCACGGCAATGCTGTCTGCAGTGGACACTCTTCCCAGACTGCTTCACCATGACCATGACTGCAGAGGACACCCTTCCCACACTGCTGCACGGCCACAGTGACTGCAGTGGACACTCTTCCCAGACTGCTTCACGGTGACAGTGACTGCAGAGGCCACTCTTCCCAGACTGCTTCACGGCAATGTTGTCTGCAGAGGACACTCTACCCAGACAGCTTCATGGTGACCTTGACTGCAGAGGAAACTCTTCCCAGAAGGTTTCACGGCGATGGTGACTACAGAGGACACTCTTCCTAGTCTTTTTCACTGTGACGGTGACTGCTGCGTTTACTCTTCGCAGACTGCTTCACAGCGACGGTGACTGCAGAGAACACCCTTCCCAGACTGCTTCATGGTGACGTTGACTGTAGAGGGCAATCTTCCCAGACTGCCACCTTGCAGCGGTGACTGCGGGGGAAACTCTTCCCAGTCTGCTTTACCATGACACTGACTGCAGATGACACTCTACCCAGACTGCTTCAAAATGACGCTGTCTGCAGAGGTCACTCTTCCCAGACTGCTTCACCGCGACAGTGACTGCAGAGGACACCCAACCCAGACAGCTTCACGGCGACAGTGACTGCAGAGGACACTCTTCCCAGACTGCTTCAAGGCAATGCTGTCTGCAGAGGACGCTCTTCCCAGACTGCTTCACCGCAATGATGTCTGCAGATGACACCCTTCCCAGAGTGCTTTACCATGACACTGACTGCAGAGGAAAATCTTCCCAGTCTGGTTCACGGCGACAGTGACTGCAGTTGGCACTCTTCTCCGAATGCTTCATGGCAACGGTTACTGCAGAGGGCACTCTTCCCAGAGTTCTTCACGGTGACGGTAAATGCAAAGGACACCCTTCCCAGAATGCTTAACAGTGATGTTGACTACAGAGGCCACTGTTCCCAGATTGCTTCACGCCGACAGTGACTGCAGAGGCCTCTCTTCCCAGACTGCTGCACGGCAATGTTGTCTGCAAAGGACACTCTATCCAGACAGCTTCATGGTGACCTTGACTGCAGAGGACACTCTTCCCAGAAAGTTTCACAGCGACGGTGGCTGCAGAGGACACTCTTCCCAGAATGTTTCACGGCGACGGTGACTACAGAGGACACTCTTCCTAGACTTTTTCACAGTGACGGTGACTGCTGCGGTTACTCTTCCCAGACTGCTTCACGGCGACGGTGACTGCAGAGAACACTCTTCCCAGACTGCTTCACAGTGATGCTGTCTGCAAAGGACACTCGTTCCAGACTGCTTCACCGTGACAGTGACTGCAGAGGACACCCATCCCAGACTGCTTCACGGCAACAGTGACTGCAGAGGACACTCTTCCCACACTGCTTGACGGTGATGCTGTCTGCAGAGGACACTCTTCCCAGACTGCTTCACCGCGATGATGTCTGCAGATGACACCCTTCCCAGACTGCTTCATGCGACAGTGACTGCAGAGGACACCCTTCACAGACTGCTTCATGGTGACGTTGACTGTAGAGGGCAATCTTCCCAGACTGCTACCTTGCCGCGGTGACTGCGGGGGACACTCTTCCCACACTGCTTTACCATGTCACTGACTGCAGAGGACACTCTACCCAGTCTGTTTAACGGCGACAGTGACTGCAGTGGGCACTCTTCTCCGAATGCTTCATGGCAATGGTGAATGCAGAGGACACTCTTCCCAGACTTCTTCACGCTGATAGTAACTGCAGTGGACACCCTTCCCAGACTGCTTCACAGTGATGTTGACTACAAAGGACACTCTTCCCAGACTGCTTCACGGTGACGGTAACTACAGAGGACAATCTTCCTAGACTTTTTCACAGTGACGGTGACTGCTGCGGTTACTCTTCCCCGACTGCTTCACGGTGACGTTGACTGTGTGGGACACTATTCCCAGACTCCGTCACGGCAATGCTGTCTGCAGTGGACACTCTTCCCAGACTGCTTCACCATGACCATGACTGCAGAGGACACCCTTCCCACACTGCTGCACGGCCACAGTGACTGCAGTGGACACTCTTCCCAGACTGCTTCACGGTGACAGTGACTGCAGAGGCCACTCTTCCCAGACTGCTTCACGGCAATGTTGTCTGCAGAGGACACTCTACCCAGACAGCTTCATGGTGACCTTGACTGCAGAGGAAACTCTTCCCAGAAGGTTTCACGGCGATGGTGACTACAGAGGACACTCTTCCTAGTCTTTTTCACTGTGACGGTGACTGCTGCGTTTACTCTTCGCAGACTGCTTCACAGCGACAGTGACTGCAGAGGACACCCATCCCAGACAGCTTCACGGCGACAGTGACTGCAGAGGACACTCTTCCCAGACTGCTTCAAGGCAATGCTATCTGCAGAGGACGCTCTTCCCAGACTGCTTCACCGCAATGATGTCTGCAGATGACACCCTTCCCAGAGTGCTTTACCATGACACTGACTGCAGAGGAAAATCTTCCCAGTCTGGTTCACGGCGACAGTGACTGCAGTTGGCACTCTTCTCCGAATGCTTCATGGCAACGGTTACTGCAGAGGGCACTCTTCCCAGAGTTCTTCACGGTGACGGTAACTGCAAAGGACACCCTTCCCAGAATGCTTAACAGTGATGTTGACTACAGAGGCCACTGTTCCCAGATTGCTTCACGCCGACAGTGACTGCAGAGGCCTCTCTTCCCAGACTGCTGCACGGCAATGTTGTCTGCAAAGGACACTCTATCCAGACAGCTTCATGGTGACCTTGACTGCAGAGGACACTCTTCCCAGAAAGTTTCACAGCGACGGTGGCTGCAGAGGACACTCTTCCCAGAATGTTTCACGGCGACGGTGACTACAGAGGACACTCTTCCTAGACTTTTTCACAGTGACGGTGACTGCTGCGGTTACTCTTCCCAGACTGCTTCACGGCGACGGTGACTGCAGAGAACACTCTTCCCAGACTGCTTCACAGTGATGCTGTCTGCAAAGGACACTCGTTCCAGACTGCTTCACCGTGACAGTGACTGCAGAGGACACCCATCCCAGACTGCTTCACGGCAACAGTGACTGCAGAGGACACTCTTCCCACACTGCTTGACGGTGATGCTGTCTGCAGAGGACACTCTTCCCAGACTGCTTCACCGCGATGATGTCTGCAGATGACACCCTTCCCAGACTGCTTCATGCGACAGTGACTGCAGAGGACACCCTTCACAGACTGCTTCATGGTGACGTTGACTGTAGAGGGCAATCTTCCCAGACTGCTACCTTGCCGCGGTGACTGCGGGGGACACTCTTCCCACACTGCTTTACCATGTCACTGACTGCAGAGGACACTCTACCCAGTCTGTTTAACGGCGACAGTGACTGCAGTGGGCACTCTTCTCCGAATGCTTCATGGCAATGGTGAATGCAGAGGACACTCTTCCCAGACTTCTTCACGCTGATAGTAACTGCAGTGGACACCCTTCCCAGACTGCTTCACAGTGATGGTGACTGCTGCGGTTACTCTTCCCCGACTGCTTCACGGTGACGTTGACTGTGTGGGACACTATTCCCAGACTCCGTCACGGCAATGCTGTCTGCAGTGGACACTCTTCCCAGACTGCTTCACCATGACCATGACTGCAGAGGACACCCTTCCCACACTGCTGCACGGCCACAGTGACTGCAGTGGACACTCTTCCCAGACTGCTTCACGGTGACAGTGACTGCAGAGGCCACTCTTCCCAGACTGCTTCACGGCAATGTTGTCTGCAGAGGACACTCTACCCAGACAGCTTCATGGTGACCTTGACTGCAGAGGAAACTCTTCCCAGAAGGTTTCACGGCGATGGTGACTACAGAGGACACTCTTCCTAGTCTTTTTCACTGTGACGGTGACTGCTGCGTTTACTCTTCGCAGACTGCTTCACAGCGACGGTGACTGCAGAGAACACCCTTCCCAGACTGCTTCACAGTGATGCTGTCTGCAGAGGACACTCTTCCCAGACTGTTTCACCGCGACAGTGACTGCAGAGGACACCCATCCCAGACTGCTTCACGGCGACAGTGACTGCAGAGGACACCCTTCCCAGACTGCTTCATGGCGATGCTGTCTGCAGAGAACACTCTTCCCAGACTGCTTCACCGCGATGATGGCTGCAGATTACACCCTTCCCAGACTGCTTCACGTGACAGTGACTGCAGAGGACACCCTTCCCAGACTGCTTCAGGCGACAGTGACTGCAGAGGACACCCTTCCCAGACTGCTTCATGGTGACGTTGACTGTAGCGGGCAATCTTCCCAGACTGCTACCTTGCGGCGGTGACTGCGGGGTAAACTCTTCCCAGTCTGCTTTACCATGACTTTGACTGCAGATGACACTCTACCCAGAATGCTTCAAAGTGATGCTGTCTGCAGAGGTCACTCTTCCCAGACTGCTTCACCGCGACAGTGACTGCAGAGGACACCCATCCCAGACTGCTTCACGGCGACGGTGACTGCAGAGGACACTCTTCCCATTTTGCTTCATGGCAATGCTGTCTGCAGAGGCCACTCTTCCCACACTGCTTCACGGCAATGTTGTCTGCAGAGGACATTCTATCCAGACAGCTTCATGGTGACCTTGACTGCAGAGGACACTCTTCCCAGAACGTTTCACGGCAACAGTGACTGCAGAGGACACTCTTTCCAGACTGTTTCACGGCGACGGTGACTACAGAGGACACTCTTCCTAGACTTTTTCACAGTGACGGTGACTGCTGCGGTTACTCTTCCCAGACTGCTTCACGGCGACGGTGACTGCAGAGGACACTCTTCCCAGACTGCTTAACAGTGATGCTGTCTGCAGAGGACACTCTTCCCAGACTGCTTCACCGTGACAGTGACTGCAGAGGACACCCATCCCAGACTGCTTCACGGCAACAGTGACTGCAGAGGACACTCTTCCCACACTGCTTCACGGCGATGCTGTCTGCAGAGGACACTCTTCCCAGACTGCTTCACCGCGATGATGTCTGCAGATGACACCCTTCCCAGACTGCTTCATGCGACAGTGACTGCAGAGGACACCCTTCACAGACTGCTTCATGGTGATGTTGACTGTAGAGGGCACTCTTCCCAGACTGCTACCTTGCCGCGGTGACTGCGGGGGACACTCTTCCCACACTGCTTTACCATGTCACTGACTGCAGAGGACACTCTACCCTGTCTCTTTGACGGCGACAGTGTCTGCAGTGGGCACTCTTCTCCGAATGCTTCATGGCAATGGTGACTGCAGAGGACACTCTTCCCAGACTTCTTCACGCTGATAGTAACTGCAGAGGACACCCTTCCCAGACTGCTTCACAGTGATGTTGACTACAAAGGACACTCTTCCCAGACTGCTTCACGTTATGGTGACTGCAGAGGCCACTCTTCCCAGATTGCTTTAGGGCAATTGTGACTGCAGAGGCCACTCTTCCCAGACTGCTTCAAGGCAATGTTGTCTGCAGAGGACACTCTTCCCAGACTGTTTCACGGTGACGGTGACTACAGAGGACAATCTTCCTAGACTTTTTCACAGTGACGGTGACTGCTGTGGTTACCCTTCCCCGACTGCTTCACGGTGACGTTGACTGTGCGGGACACTCTTCCCAGACTTCGTCACGGCAGTGCTGTCTGCAGTGGACACTCTTCCCAGACTGCTTCACCATGACCATGACTGCAGAGGACACCCTTCCCAGACTGCTGCACGGCCACAGTGACTGCAGTGGACACACTTCCCAGACTGCTTCATGGCGACAGTGACTGCAGAGGACACTCTTCCCAGACTGCTTCACGGCAATGTTGTCTGCAGAGGCCACTCTACCCAGACAGCTTCATGGTGACCTTGACTGCAGAGGAAACTCTTCCCAGAAGGTTTCACGGCGATGGTGACTGCAGAGGACACTCTTCCCAGACTTTTTCACTGTGACGGTGACTGCTGCGTTTACTCTTCGCAGACTGCTTCACAGCGACGGTGACTGCAGAGAACACCCTTCCCAGACTGCTTCACAGTGATGCTGTCTGCAGAGGAGACTCTTCCCAGACTGCTTCACCACGACAGTGACTGCAGAGGACACCCATCCCAGACTGCTTTGCGGCGACAGTGATTGCAGAGGACACCCTTCCCAGACTGCTTCACGGCGATGCTGTCTGCAGAGAACACTCTTCCCAGACTGCTTCACCGCGATGATGGCTGCAGATGACACCCTTCCCAGACTGCTTCAGGTGACAGTGACTGCAGAGGACACCCTTCCCAGACTGCTTCAGGCGACAGTGACTGCAGAGGATACCCTTCCCAGACTGCTTCATGGTGATGTTGACTGTAGAGGGCAATCTTCCCAGACTGCTACCTTGCGGCGGTGACTGCTGGGGACACTCTTCAGATTGCTTTACCATGACACTGACTGCATAGGACACTCAACACAGAGTGCTTCACAGTGATGCTTTCTGCCGAGGACACTCTTCCCAGACGGCTTCACCGCGAGAGTGACTGCAGAGGACACCCATCCCAGACTGCTTCACGGCGACAGTGACTGCAGAGGACACTCTTCCCAGACTGCTTCATGGCGATGCTGTCTGCAGAGGACGCTCTTCCCAGACTGCTTCACCGCGATGATGACTGCAGATGACAGACTTCCCAGACTGCTTCACGCGACAGTGACTGTAGAGGGCAATCTTCCCAGACTGCTACCTTGCGGCAGTCACTGCGGGGGACACTCTTCCCAGACTACTTTACCATGACACTGACTGCAGAGGACACTCTACCCAGTCTGTTTGACGGCGACAGTGACTGCAGTGGGCATTCTTCTCCGAAAGCTTCATGGCAACGGTGACTGCAGAGGACACTCTTCTCAGACTTCTTCACGGTGATAGTAACTGCAGAGGACACCCTTCTCAGACTGCTTCACGGTGACGGTGACTGCAGAGGCCTGTCTTCCCAGATTGCTTTATGGCGATTGTGACTGCAGAGATCACTCTTCCCAGACTGCTTCACGGCGATGTTGTCTGCCGAGGCCACTCTAACCTGAAAGATTCACGGCGACGTTGTATGTGCAGGACAATCTTCCCAGACTCCATCACGGCAATGCTGTCTGCAGTGGACACTCAAACAGACTGCTTCACCGTGACCATGACTGCAGAGGACACCCTTCCCAGACTGCTTCACGGCGACAGTGACTGCAGGGGACACTCTTCCCAGATTGCTTCACGGCGAAATTGACTGTAGAGGGCAATCTTCCCAGACAGCTTCACTGTGACGGTGACTGCAGGGGACACTCTTCCCAGACTGCTTTATCATGACACGGACTGCAGAGGAAACTCTTCCCAGTCTGTTTCACGGCGACAGTGACTGCAGTGGGCACTCTTCTCCGAATGCTTCATGTCAACGGTGATTGCAGAGGACACTCTTCCCAGACATCTTCACGGTGACGATAACTGCAGAGGACACCATTCACAGACTGCTTCACAGTGATGTTGACTACAGAGGCCACTCTTCCCAGATTGCATCACGCCGACATTGACTGCAGAGGCCACTCTTCCCAGACTGCTTCACGGCAATGTTGTCTGCAGAGGACACTCTACCCAGACTGCTTCATGGTGACCTTGACTGCAGAGGAAACTCTTCCCAGAAGGTTTCATGGCGATGGTGACTACAGAGGACACTCTTCCTAGACTTTTTCACATTGACGGTGACTGCTGCGTTTACTCTTCCCAGACTGCTTCACAGTGATGCTGTCTGCAGAGGACACTCTTCCCAGACAGCGTCACCGCAATGATGTCTGCAGATGACACCCTTCCTGGACTGCTTCATGCGACAGTGACTGCAGAGGACACCCTTCTCAGACTGCTTCATGGTGACGTTGACTGTAGAGGGCAATCTTCCCAGACTGCTACCTTGCGGCGGTGACTGCGGGGGAAACTCTTCTCAATCTGCTTTACCATGACACTGACTGCAGATGACACTCTACCCAGAATGCTTCAAAGTGATGCTGTCTGCAGAGGTCACTCTTCCCAGACTGCTTCACCGCGACAGTGACTGCAGAGGACACCCATCCCAGACTGCTTCACGGCGACAGTGACTGCAGAGGCCACTCTTCCCAGACTGCTGCACGGCAATGTTGTCTGCAGAGGACATTCTATCCAGACAGATTCATGGTGAACTTGACTGCAGAGGACACTCTTCCCAGAACGTTTCACGGCAACGGTGACTGCAGAGGTCACTCTTTCCAGACTGTTTCACGGCGACGGTGACTACAGAGGACACTCTTTCTAGAATTTTTCACAGTGACGGTGACTGCTGTGGTTACTCTTCCCAGACTGCTTCACGGCGATGGTGACTGCAGAGAACACCCTTCCCAGACTGCTTCACAGAGATGCTGTCTGCAGAGGACACTCTTCCCAGACTGCTTCACCGTGACAGTGACTGCAGAGGACACCCATCCCAGACTGCTTCACGGCGACAGTGACAGCAGAGGACATCCTTCCCAGACTGCTTCACGGCATTGCTGTCTGCATAGGAAACTCTTCCCAGAAGGTTTCACGGCGATGGTGACTACAGAGGACACTCTTCCTAGACTTTTTCACATTGACGGTGACTGCTGAGCTTACTCTTCCCAGACTGCTTCATAGTGATGCTGTTTGCAGAGGACAATCTTCCCAGACTGCTTCACCGCGACAGTGACTGCAGAGAACACCCATCCCAGACTGCTTCATGGCGACAGTGACAGCAGAGGAGATCCTTCCCAGACTGCTTCACGGCGATGCTGTCTGCAGAGGACACTCTTCGCAGACTGCTTCACCGCGATGATGTCTGCAGATGACACCCTTCCCAGACTGCTTCACATGACAGTGACTGCAGATGACACCCTTCCCAGACTGCTTCACGCGACAGTGACTGCAGAGGACACCCTTCCCAGACTGCTTCATGGTGACGTTGACTGTAGAGCGCAATCTTCCCAGACTGCTACCTTGCGGCGGTGACTGCGGGGAACACTCTTCACAGACTGCTTTACCATGACACTGATCGCAGAGGACACACTACCCAGAGTGCTTCACAGTGATGCTGTCTGCAGAGGACACTCTTCCCAGACTGCTTCACCGTGACAGTGACTGCAGAGGACACCCATCCCAGACTGCTTCACGGCGACAGTGACTGCAGAGGACACTCATCCCAGACTGCTTCATGGCGATGCTGTCTGCAGAGGACGCTCTTCCCTGACTGCTTCACCGCGATGATGACTGCAGATGACACCCTTCCCAGACTGCTTCAAGCGACAGTGACTGTAGAGGGCAACCTTCCCAGAATGCTACCTTGCAGCGTTCACTGCGGGGGACACTCTTCCCAGACTGCTTTACCATGACACTGACTGCAGAGGAAAAACTCCCAGTCTGTTTCATGGTGACAGTGACTGCAGTGGGCACTCTTCTCTGAATGCTTCATGGCAACGGGGACTGCAGAGGACACTCTTCCCAGACTTCTTCACGGTGATAGTAACTGTAGAGGACACCCTTCCCAGACTGCTTCACAGTGATGTTCTACAAAGGACACTCTTCCCAGACTGCATCACGGTGACGGTGACTGCAGAGGCCAATCTTCCCAGATTGCTTTAAGGTGATCGTGACTGCAGAGATCAATCTTCCAAGACTGATTCACGGCGATGTTGTCTGCCGAGGACACTCTACCCAGACTGCTTCACGGTGACGTTGACTGTGCAGGACACTCTTCCCAGACTCCGTCACGGCAATGCTGTGTGCAGAAGACACTCTTCCCAGACTGCTTCACCGTGAACATGACTGCAGAGGACACCCTTCCCAGACTGCTTCACAGCAACAGTGACCGCAGTGGACACTCTTCCTAGACTGCTTCAAGGCGACAGTGACTGCAGAGGCCACTCTTCCCAGACTGCTTCAGGGAAATGTTATCTGCAGAAGACACTCTACCCAGACAGCTTCATGGTGACCTTGAATGCAGAGGAAACTCTTCCCAGAATGGTTCATGGCGATGTTAACTACAGAGGACACTCTTCCTAGACTTTTTCACAGTGACGGTGACTGCTGCGGTTACTCTTCCCAGACTGCTTCACAGCGCAGGGGTCTGCAGAGAACACCCTTCCGAGACTGCTTCACAGTGATGCTGTCTGCAGAGGACACTCTTCCCAGACTGCTTCACCGCGACAGTGACTGCAGAGGACACCCATCCCAGACTGCTTCACTGCGATGATGTCTGCAGATGACACCCTTCCCAGACTGCTTCACGCAACAGTGACAGCAGAGGACACCCTTCCTTGACTGCTTCACGCGACATTGACTGTAGAGGGCAATCTTCCCAGACTGCTACCTTGCGGCGGTGAGAGCGGGGGACACTCTTCCCAGACTGCTTTACCATGACTCTGACTGTAGAGGACACTCTACCCAGTCAGATTGATGGCGACAGTGACTGCAGTGGGCACTCTTCTCCGAATGCTTCGTGGCAACGCTGACTGCAGAGGACACTCTTCCCAGACTTCTTCACGGTGATAGTAACTGCAGAGGACACCCTTCCCAGACTGCTTCACAGTGATGTTGACTACAAAGGACACTCTTCCCAGACTGCTTCACGGTGACGGTGACTGCAGAGGCCACTCTTCCCACATTGCTTTAGGGTGCTTGTGACTGGTGAGATCACTCTTCCCAGCCTGCTTCACAGTGATGTTGTCTGCCGAGGACACTTTCCCCAGAATGCTTCACGGCGATGTTGTCTGTGCGGGACAATCTTCCCAGACTCCGTCACGGCAATGCTGTCTGCAGAAGACACTCTTCCCAGACTGCTTTACCATGACACTGACTGCAGAGGAAAAATTCCCAGTCTGTTTCACGGTGACAGTGACTGCAGTGGGCACTCTTCTCCAAATGCTTCATGGCAACGGTTACTGCAGAGGACACCCATCCCAGACTGCTTCACGGCGACAGTGACTGCAGAGGACACCCTTCCCAGACTGCTTCACGGCGATGCTGTCTGCAGAGGACACTCTTCCCAGTCTGCTTCACCGCGATGATGCCTGCAGATGACACCCTTCCCAGACTGCTTCACGTGACAGTGACTGCAGAGGACACCCTTCCCAGACTGCTTCACGCGCCAGTGACTGCAGAGGACACCCTTCCCAGATTGCTTCATCGTGATGTTGACTGTAGAGGCCACTCTTCCCCGATTGCTTTAGGGCGATTGTGACTGCAGAGATCACTCTTCCCAGACCACTTCACGGCGATGTTGTCTGCCGAGGATACTCTACCCATAAAGCTTCATGGCGACTTTGTGTGTGCGGGACTATCTTCCCAGACTCCGTCACGGCAATGCTGTCTGCAGAGGACACTCTTCCCAGACTGCTTCATAGCGACGGGTACTGCAGAGAACAAAATTCCGAGACTGCTTCACAATGATGCTGTCTGCAGAGGACACTCTTCCCAGACTGCTTCACGGCGACAGTGACTGCAGAGAACACCCTTCCCAGACTGCTTCATGGTGATGCTGTCTGCAGAGGACACTCTTCCCAGACTGCTTCACTGCGATAATGTCTGCAGATGACACCCTTCCCAGACTGCTTCACGTGACAGTGACTGCAGAGGACACCCTTCCTTGACTGCTTCACGCGACATTGACTGTAGAGGGCAATCTTCCCAGACTGCTACCTTGCGGCGGTGAGAGCGGGGGACACTCTTCCCAGACTGCTTTACCATGACTTTGACTGTAGAGGACACTCTACCCAGTCAGATTGATGGCGACAGTGACTGCAGTGGGCACTCTTCTCCGAATGCTTCGTGGCAACGCTGACTGCAGAGGACACTCTTCCCAGACTTCTTCACGGTGATAGTAACTGCAGAGGACACCCTTCCCAGACTGCTTCACAGTGATGTTGACTACAAAGGACACTCTTCCCAGACTGCTTCACGGTGACGGTGACTGCAGAGGCCACTCTTCCCACATTGCTTTACGGTGCTTGTGACTGGTGAGATCACTCTTCCCAGCCTGCTTCACAGTGATGTTGTCTGCCGAGGACACTTTCCCCAGAATGCTTCACGGCGATGTTGTCTGTGCGGGACAATCTTCCCAGACTCCGTCACGGCTATGCTGTCTGCAGAAGACACTCTTCCCAGACTGCTTTACCATGACACTGACTGCAGAGGAAAAATTCCCAGTCTGTTTCACGGTGACAGTGACTGCAGTGGGCACTCTTCTCCAAATGCTTCATGGCAACGGTTACTGCAGAGGACACCCATCCCAGACTGCTTCACGGCGACAGTGACTGCAGAGGACACCCTTCCCAGACTGCTTCACGGCGATGCTGTCTGCAGAGGACACTCTTCCCAGTCTGCTTCACCGCGATGATGCCTGCAGATGACACCCTTCCCAGACTGCTTCACGTGACAGTGACTGCAGAGGACACCCTTCCCAGACTGCTTCACGCGCCAGTGACTGCAGAGGACACCCTTCCCAGATTGCTTCATCGTGATGTTGACTGTAGAGGCCACTCTTCCCAGATTGCTTTAGGGCGATTGTGACTGCAGAGATCACTCTTCCCAGACCACTTCACGGCGATGTTGTCTGCCGAGGATACTCTACCCATAAAGCTTCATGGCGACTTTGTGTGTGCGGGACTATCTTCCCAGACTCCGTCACGGCAATGCTGTCTGCAGAGGACACTCTTCCCAGACTGCTTCATAGCGACGGGTACTGCAGAGAACACACTTCCGAGACTGCTTCACAATGATGCTGTCTGCAGAGGACACTCTTCCCAGACTGCTTCACGGCGACAGTGACTGCAGAGAACACCCTTCCCAGACTGCTTCATGGTGATGCTGTCTGCAGAGGACACTCTTCCCAGACTGCTTCACTGCGATAATGTCTGCAGATGACACCCTTCCCAGACTGCTTCACGTGACAGTGACTGCAGAGGACACCCTTCCCAGACTGCTTCACCGCGATGATATCTGCAGATGACACCCTTCCCAGACTGCTTCACGCAACAGTGACTGAAGAGGACACCCTTCCTTGACTGCTTCACGCGACATTGACTGTAGAGGGCAATCTTCCCAGACTGCTACCTTGCGGCGGTGAGAGCGGGGGACACTCTTCCCAGACTGCTTTACCATGACTCTGACTGCAGAGGACACTCTACCCAGTCAGATTGATGGCGACAATGACTGCAGTGGGCACTCTTCTCCGAATGCTTCGTGGCAACGCTGATTGCAGAGGACAGTCTTCCCAGACTTCTTCACGGTGATAGTAACTGCAGAGGACACCCTTCCCAGACTGCTTCACAGTGATGTTGACTACAAAGGACACTCTTCCCAGACTGCTTCACTGTGACGGTGACTGCAGAGGCCACTCTTCCCACATTGCTTTAGGCAGCTTGTGACTGGTGAGATCACACTTCCCAGCCTGCTTCACAGTGATGTTGTCTGCCGAGGACACTCTACCCAGACTGCTTCACGGCGACGTTGACTTTGCGGGACACTCTTCCCAGACTCCGTCACGGCAATGCTGTCTGCAGAGGACACTCTAACAGACTGCTTCACCGTGACCATGACTGCAGAGGACAACCTTCCCAGACTTCATCACGGCAACAGTGACTGCAGTGGACACTCTTCCCAGACTGCTTCACGGCAACATTGACTGTAGAGGGCAATCTTCCCAGACAGCGTCACTGCGACGTTAACTGCAGGGGCCACTCTTCCCATCCTGCTTTATCATGACACTGACTGCAGAGGAATCTCTTCCCAGTCTGTTTCACGGCGACAGTGACTGCAGTGGGCACTCTTCTCCGAATGCTTCATGGCAACGGTGACTGCAGAGGACACTCTTCCCAGACATCTTCACAGTGACGGTAACTGCAGAGGACACCCTTCCCAAACTGCTTCACAGTGATGTTGACTACAGAGGCTACTCTTCCCAGATTGCTTCACGCCGACATTGACTGCAGAGGCCACTCTTCCCAGACTGCTTCTCAGCAATGCTGTCTGCAGAGGACACCCTTCCCAGACTGCTTCACGCGACAGTGACTGCAGAGGACACCCTTCCTAGACTGCTTCATGGTGACGTTGACTGTAGAGGGCAATCTTCCCAGACTGCTACCTTGCGGCGGTGACTGCGTGGGACACTCTTCCCAGACTGCTTTATCATGACACTGACTGCAGAGGACACTCTGACCAGTCTGTTTGACGGTGACAGTGACTGCAGTGGGCACTCTTCTCTGAATGCTTCATGGCAACGGTGACTGCAGAGGACACTCTTCCCAAACTTCTTCACGCTGATAGTAACTGCAGAGGACACCCTTCCCAGACTGCTTCACAGTGATGTTGACAACAAAGGACACTCTTCCCAGACTGCGTTATGGTGATGGTGACTGCAGAGGCCATTCTTCCCAAATTGCTTTAGGGTGATTGTGTCTGCAGAGATCACTCTTCCCAGACTGCTTCACGGCGATGTTGTCTGCCAAGGACACTCTACCCAGACGGCTTCACGGTGACGTTGACTGTGCGGGACACTCTTCCCAGACTCCGTCATGGCAATGCTGTCTGCAGAAGACACTCTTCCCAGACTGCTTCACCGTGGCCATGACTGCAGAGGACACCCTTTCAAGTTTGCTTCACTCAACAGTGACTGCAGTGGACACTCTTCCCAGACTGCTTCACGGCGACAGTGACTGCAGAGGCCTCTCTTCCCAGACTGCTTCACGGCTATATTGTCTGCAGAGGAAACTCTACCCAGACATCTTCATGGTGACCTTGACTGCTGCGGTTACTCTTCCCAGACTGCTTCACAGCGACGGTGACTGCAGAGAACACCCTTCCCAGACTGCTTCACAGTGATGCTGTCTGCAGAGGACACTCTTCCCAGACTGCTTCACCGTGACAGTGACTGCAGATAACTCCCATCCCAGACTGCTTCATGGCGACAGTGACTGCAGAGGACACCCTTCCCAGACTGCTTCAGGCCGATGATTTCTGCAGAGGACACTCTTCCCAGACAGCTTCACCGCGATGATGTCTACAGATGACTCCCTTCCCAGACTGCTTCACGCGACAGTGACTGCAGAGGACACCCTTCCCAGACTGCTTCATGGTGACGTTGACTGTAGAGGGCAATCTTCCCAGACTGCTACCTTGCAGCTGTGGAAACTCTTCCCAGACTGCTTTACCATGGCACTGACTGCAGATGACACTCTACCCAGACTGCTTCACAGTGATGCTGTCTGCAGAGGTCACTCTTCGCAGACTGCTTCACCGCGACAGTGACTGCAGAGGACACCCATTCCAGACTGCTTCACGGTGACAGTGACTGCAGAGGACACTCTTCCCAGATTGCTTCATGGCAATGCTGTCTGCAGAGGACAAACTTCCCAGACTGCTTCACTGCGATGATGTCTGCAGATGACACCCTTCCCAGACTGCTCCACGCGACAGTGACTTTGGAGGGCAATCTTCCCAGACTGCTACCTTGCGGCGGTGACTGTGGGGGACACTCTTCCCAGACTGCTTTACCATGACACTGACTGCAGAGGACAATCTACCCAGTCTGTTTGACGGCAACAGTGACTGCAGTGGGCATTCTTCTCCGAATGCTTCATGGCAACGGTGACTGCAGAGGACACTCTTCCCAGACTTCTTCACGGTGATAGTAAGTGCAGAGGACACCCTTCTCAGACTGCTTCACAGTGATGTTGACTACAAAGGACACTCTTCCCAGACTGCTTCACGGTGATGTTGACTGCAGAGGCCTCTCTTCCCAGATTGCTTTAGGGCAATTGTGACTGCAGAGATCACTCTTCCCAGACTGCTTCACGGCGATGTTGTCTGCTGAGGACACTCTACCCAGAATGCTTCACGGCGACGTTGTCTGTGCGGGACAATCTTCCCAGACTCCGTCACGGCAATGCTGTCTGCAGAAGACACTCTTCCCAGACTGCTTTACCATGACACTGACTGCAGAGGAAAAATTCGCAGTCTGTTTCACGGTGACAGTGACTGCAGTGGCACTCTTCTCCGAATGCTTCATGGCAACGGTTACTGCAGAGGACACCCATCCCAGACTGCTTCACGGCGACAGTGACTGCAGAGGACACCCTTCCCAGACTGCTTCACGGCGATGCTGTCTGCAGAGGACACTCTTCCCAGTCTGCTTCACCGCGATGATGCCTGCAGATGACACCCTTCCCAGACTGCTTCACGTGACAGTGACTGCAGAGGACACCCTTCCCAGACTGCTTCACGCGACAGTGACTGCAGAGGACACCCTTCCCAGATTGCTTCATGGTGACGTTGCCTGTAGAGGCCACTCTTCCCAGATTGCTTTAGGGCGATTGTGACTGCAGAGATCACCCTTCCCAGACCGCTTCACGGCGATGTTGTCTGCCGAGGATACGCTACCCATACAGCTTCACGGCGACTTTGTGTGTGCGGGACAATCTTCCCAGACTCCGTCACGGCAATGCTGTCTGCAGAGGACATTCTTCCCAGACTGCTTCACCGTGACCATGACTGCAGAGGACACCCTTCCCAGACTGCTGCACGGCCACAGTGACTGCAGTGGACACACTTCCCAGACTGCTTCATGGCGACAGTGACTGCAGAGGACACTCTTCCCAGACTGCTTCACGGCAATATTGTCTGCAGAGGCCACTCTACCCAGACAGCTTCATGGTGACCTTGACTGCAGAGGAAACTCTTCCCAGAAGGTTTCACGGCGATGGTGACTGCAGAGGACACTCTTCCCAGACTGCTTTACCATGGCACTGACTGCAGATGACACTCTACCCAGACTGCTTCACAGTGATGCTGTCTGCAGAGGTCACTCTTCGCAGACTGCTTCACCGCGACAGTGACTGCAGAGGACACCCATTCCAGACTGCTTCACGGCGACAGTGACTGCAGAGGACACTCTTCCCAGATTGCTTCATGGCAATGCTGTCTGCAGAGGACAAACTTCCCAGACTGCTTCACCGCGATGATGTCTGCAGTTGACACCCTTCCCAGACTGCTCCACGCGACAGTGACTTTGGAGGGCAATCTTCCCAGACTGCTACCTTGCGGCGGTGACTGTGGGGGACACTCTTCCCAGACTGCTTTACCATGACACTGACTGCAGAGGACAATCTACCCAGTCTGTTTGACGGCGACAGTGACTGCAGTGGGCATTCTTCTCCGAATGCTTCATGGCAACGGTGACTGCAGAGGACACTCTTCCCAGACTTCTTCACGGTGATAGTAAGTGCAGAGGACACCCTTCTCAGACTGCTTCACAGTGATGTTGACTACAAAGGACACTCTTCCCAGACTGCTTCACGGTGATGTTGACTGCAGAGGCCTCTCTTCCCAGATTGCTTTAGGGCAATTGTGACTGCAGAGATCACTCTTCCCAGACTGCTTCACGGCGATGTTGTCTGCTGAGGACACTCTACCCAGAATGCTTCACGGCGACGTTGTCTGTGCGGGACAATCTTCCCAGACTCCGTCACGGCAATGCTGTCTGCAGAAGACACTCTTCCCAGACTGCTTTACCATGACACTGACTGCAGAGGAAAAATTCGCAGTCTGTTTCACGGTGACAGTGACTGCAGTGGCACTCTTCTCCGAATGCTTCATGGCAACGGTTACTGCAGAGGACACCCATCCCAGACTGCTTCACGGCGACAGTGACTGCAGAGGACACCCTTCCCAGACTGCTTCACGGCGATGCTGTCTGCAGAGGACACTCTTCCCAGTCTGCTTCACCGCGATGATGCCTGCAGATGACACCCTTCCCAGACTGCTTCACGTGACAGTGACTGCAGAGGACACCCTTCCCAGAATGCTTCACGCGACAGTGACTGCAGAGGACACCCTTCCCAGATTGCTTCATGGTGACGTTGCCTGTAGAGGCCACTCTTCCCAGATTGCTTTAGGGCGATTGTGACTGCAGAGATCACCCTTCCCAGACCGCTTCACGGCGATGTTGTCTGCCGAGGATACGCTACCCATACAGCTTCACGGCGACTTTGTGTGTGCGGGACAATCTTCCCAGACTCCGTCACGGCAATGCTGTCTGCAGAGGACACTCTTCCCAGACTGCTTCACTGTGACCATGACTGCAGAGGACACCCTTCCCAGACTGTTTCACGGCGACATTGACTGTAGAGGGCAATCTTCCCAGATAGCTTCACTGCAACGGTGACTGCAGGGGACACTCTTCCCTGACTGCTTTACCATGACACTGACTGCAGAGGAAAAACTTCCCAGACTGTTTCACTGTGACAGTGACTGCAGTGGTCACTCTTCTCTGAATGCTTCATGGCAACGGTGATGGCAGAGGACACTCTTCCCAGACTTCTTCACGGTGACGGTAACTGCAGAGGACACCCTTCACAGACTGCTTCACAGTGATGTTGAATACAGTGGCCACTCTTCCCAGATTGCTTCACGCTGACAGTGACTGCAGAGGCCACTCTTCCCAGACTGCTTCACAGCAATGTTGTCTGCAGAGGACACTCTACCCAGACAGCTTCATGGTGACCTTGACTGCAGAGGACACTCTTCCCAGAATGTTTCACGGCAACGGTGACTGCAGAGGACACTCTTCCCAGACTGTTTCACGGTGACGGTGACTACAGAGGACACTCTTCCTAGACTTTTTCACAGTGACGGTGACTGCTGCGGTTATTCTTCACAGACTGCTTCACGGCGATGGTGACTGCAGAGAACACCCTTCCCAGACTGCTTCACAGTGATGCTGTCTGCAGAGGATTCTCTTCCCACCCTGCTTCACCGCGACAGTGACTGCAGAGGACTCCCATCCCAGACTGCTTCATGGTGACGTTGCCTGTAGAGGCCACTCTTCCCAGATTGCTTTAGGGCGATTGTGACTGCAGAGATCACCCTTCCCAGACCGCTTCACGGCGATGTTGTCTGCCGAGGATACGCTACCCATACAGCTTCACGGCGACTTTGTGTGTGCGGGACAATCTTCCCAGACTCCGTCACGGCAATGCTGTCTGCAGAGGACACTCTTCCCAGACTGCTTCACCGTGACCATGACTGCAGAGGACACCCTTCCCAGACTGTTTCACGGCGACATTGACTGTAGAGGGCAATCTTCCCAGATAGCTTCACTGCAACGGTGACTGCAGGGGACACTCTTCCCTGACTGCTTTACCATGACACTGACTGCAGAGGAAAAACTTCCCAGACTGTTTCACTGTGACAGTGACTGCAGTGGTCACTCTTCTCTGAATGCTTCATGGCAACGGTGATGGCAGAGGACACTCTTCCCAGACTTCTTCACGGTGACGGTAACTGCAGAGGACACCCTTCACCGACTGCTTCACAGTGATGTTGAATACAGTGGCCACTCTTCCCAGATTGCTTCACGCTGACAGTGACTGCAGAGGCCACTCTTCCCAGACTGCTTCACAGCAATGTTGTCTGCAGAGGACACTCTACCCAGACAGCTTCATGGTGACCTTGACTGCAGAGGACACTCTTCCCAGAATGTTTCACGGCAACGGTGACTGCAGAGGACACTCTTCCCAGACTGTTTCACGGCGACGGTGACTACAGAGGACACTCTTCCTAGACTTTTTCACAGTGACGGTGACTGCTGCGGTTATTCTTCACAGACTGCTTCACGGCGATGGTGACTGCAGAGAACACCCTTCCCAGACTGCTTCACAGTGATGCTGTCTGCAGAGGATTCTCTTCCCACCCTGCTTCACCGCGACAGTGACTGCAGAGGACTCCCATCCCAGACTGCTTCACGGCAACAGTGACTGCAGAGGACACTCTTCCCAGACTGCTTCATGGCAATGCTGCCTGCAGAGGACACCCTTCCCAGACTGCTTAACAGTGATGTTGACTACAGAGGCCACTCTTCCCAGATTGCTTCACGCCGACAGTGACTGCAGAGGCCACTCTTCCCAGACTGCTACACAGAAATGTTGTCTGCAGAGAACACTCTACCCAGAGAGCTTCATGGTGACCTTGACTGCAGTGGACACTCCTCCCAGAATGTTTCACGGCAACAGTGACTGCAGAGGACACTCTTCCTAGACTTTTTCACAGTGACGGTGACAGCTGCGGTTATTCTTCACAGACTGCTTCACGGCGACGGTGACTGCAGAGAACATCCTTCCCAGACTGCTTCACAGTGATGCTGTCTGCAGAGGATACTCTTCCCACACTGCTTCAACGCGACAGTGACTGCAGAGGACTCCCATCCCAGACTGCTTCACGGCAACAGTGACTGCAGAGGACATTCTTCCCAGACTGCTTCATGGCAATGATGCCTGCAGAGGACACTCTTCCCAGAATGCTTCACCGCGATGATGTCTGCAGATGACACCTTTCCCAGACTGCTTCACGCAACAGTGACTGCAGAGGACACCCTTCCCAGACTGCTTCATGGTGACGTTGACTGTAGAGGGCAATCTTCCCAGACAGCTACCTTGCAGTGGTGACTGCGGGGGACACTCTTCCCGACTGCTTTACCATGACACTGACTGCAGAGGACACTCTACCCAGTCTGTTTGACGGCGACAGTGACAGCAGTGGGCACTCTTCTCCGAATGCTTCATGGCAACGGTGACTGCAGAGGACACTCTTCCCAGACTTCTTCACGGTGATAGTAACTGCAGAGGACACCCTTCTCAGACTGCTTCACAGTGATGTTGACTACAAAGGACACTCTTCCCAGACTGCTTTACGGTGACAGTGACTGCAGAGGCCATTCTTCCCACATTGCTTTAGGGTGATTGTGTCTGCAGAGATCACTCTTCCCAGACTGCTTCACAGCGATGTTGTCTGCCGATGACACTCTGCCCAGACTGCTTCACGGTGACGTTGACTGTGCGGGACACTCTTCCCAGACTCCGTCACGGCAATGCTGTCTGCAGAGGACCCTCTTCCCAGACTGCTTCACCGTGACCATGACTGCAGAGGACACCATTCCCAGACTGCTTCACGGCAACAGTGACTGCAGGGGACACTCTTCCCTGACTGCTTTACCATGACACTGACTGCAGAGGAAAAACTTCCAAGTCTGTTTCACGGCGACAGTGACTGCAGTGGGCACTCTTCTCTGAATGCTTCATGGCAACGGTGACTGCAGAGGACACTCTTCCCAGACTTCTTCACGGTGGCGGTAACTGCAGAGGACACCCTTCACAGACTGCTTCACAGTGATGTTGACTACAGAGGCCATCCTTCCCAGATTGCTTCACGCCGACAGTGACTGCAGAGGCCACTCTTCCCAGACTGCTTCACAGCAATGTTGTCTGCAGAGGACACTCTACCCAGACAGCTTCATGGTGACCTTGACTGCAGAGGACACTCTTCCCAGAATGTTTCACGGCAACGGTGACTGCAGATGACACTCTTCCCAGACTGTTTCACAGTGGCGGTGACTGCTGCGGTTACTCTTCACAGACTGCTTCACGCTGACAGTGATTGCAGAGGACTCCCATCCCAGACTGCTTCACGGCGACAGTGACTGCAGAGGAAACTCTTCCCAGACTGCTTCATGGCAATGCTGTCTGCAAAGGACACTCTTCCCAGAATGCTTCTCCACGATGATGTCTGCAGATGACACCTTTCCCAGACTGCTTCACGGCGATGTTGTCTGCCGATGACACTCTGCCCAGGCTGCTTCACGGTGACGTTGACTGTGCGGGACACTCTTCCCAGACTCCGTCACGGCAATGCTGTCTGCAGAGGACCCTCTTCCCAGACTGCTTCACCGCGACCATGACTGCAGAGGACACCATTCCCAGACTGCTTCACGGCAACAGTGACTGCAGTGGACACTCTTCCCAGACTGCTTCACGGTGACAGTGACTGCAGAGGCCAGTCTTCCCAGGCTGCTTCAGGGCAATGTTGTCTGCAGAGGACACTCTAACCTGGCATCTTCATGGTGTCCTTGGCTGCAGAGGAAACTCTTCCCAGAACTTTTCACGGCAATGGTGACTACATAGGACACTCTTCCTAGACTTTTTCACAGTGACGGTGACTGCTGCGGTTACTCTTCCCAGACTGCTTCACAGCGACGGTGACTGCAGAGAACACCCTTCCCAGACTGCTTTACCGCGATGATGTCTGCAGATGACACCCTTCCTAGACTGCTTCACGTGACAGTGACTGCAGTGGACACCCTTCCCAGACTGCTTCATGGTGACGTTGACTGTAGTGGGCAATCTTCCCAGACTGCTATTTTGCGGCGGTGACTGCGGGGGACACTCTTCCCCGACTGGTTTACCATGACACTGACTGCAGAGGGCACTCTACCCAGTCTGTTTGACGGCGACAGTGACTGCAGTGGGCATTCTTCTCCGAATGCTTCATGGCAACGGTGACTGCAGAGGACACTCTTCCCTGACTTTTTCACGCTGATAGTAACTGCAGAGGACACCCTTCTCAGACTGCTTCACAGTGATGTTGACTACAAAGGACACTCTTCCCAGACTGCTTCACAGTGACGGTGACTGCAGAGGCCACTCTTCCCAGATTGCTTTAGGGCGATTGTGACTGCAGAGATCATTCTACCCAGACTGCTTCACGGCGACGTTGTCTGTGCGGGACAATCTTCCCAGACTCCGTCACAGCAATGCTGTCTGCAGAGGACGCTCTTCCCAGTCTGCTTCACCGTGACCATGACTGCAGAGGACACCCTTCCCAGACTGCTTCACGGTGACAGTGACTGCAGTGGACATCTTCCCACACTGCTTCACGGCGACATTGACTGTAGAGGGCAATCTTCCCAGATAGCTTCACTGCAACGGTGACTGCAGGGGACACTCTTCCCTGACTGCTTTACCTTGACACTGACTGCAGAGGAAAAACTACCAAGTCTGTTTCACGGCGACAGTGACTGCAGTGGGCACTCTTCTCTGAATACTTCATGGCAACGGTGACTGCAGAGGACACTCTTCCCAGACTTCTTCACGGTGATGTTTACTGGAGAGGACACTCTTCACAGACTGCTTCACAGTGATGTTGACTACAGAGGCCACCCTTCCCAGATTGCTTCACGCCGACAGTGACTGCAGAGGCCACTCTTCCCAGACTGCTTCACAGCAATGTTGTCTGCAGAGGACACTCTACCCAGACAGCTTCATGGTGACCTTGACTGCAGAGGACACTCTTCCCAGAATGTTTCACGGCAACGGTGACTGCAGAGGACACTCTTCCCAGACTCTTTCACAGCGACGGTGACTACAGAGGACACTCTTCCTAGACTTTTTCACAGTGGCGGTGACTGCTGCGGTTACTCTTCACAGACTGCTTCACGGCGACAGTGATTGCAGAGGACTCCCATCACAGACTGCTTCACGGCGACAGTGACTGCCGAGGAAACTCTTCCCAGACTGCTTCATGGCAATGCTGTCTGCAAAGTACACTCTTCCCAGAATGCTTCTCCACGATGATGTCTGCAGATGACACCTTTCCCAGACTGCTTCACGTGACAGTGACTGCAGTGGACACCCTTCCCACACTGCTTCATGGTGACGTTGATTGTAGAGGGCAATCTTCCCAGACTGCTATCTTGCGGCGGTGACTGCGGGGGACACTCTTCCCCGACTGGTTTACCATGACACTGACTGCAGAGGACACTCTACCCAGTCTGTTTGACGGCGACAGTGACTGCAGTGGGCATTCTTCTCCGAATGCTTCATGGCAACGGTGACTGCAGAGGACACTCTTCCCTGACTTTTTCACGCTGATAGTAACTGCAGAGGACACCCTTCTCAGACTGCTTCACAGTGATGTTGACTACAAAGGACACTCTTCCCAGACTGCTTTACGGTGACAGTGACTGCAGAGGCCACTCTTCCCACATTGCTTTAGGGTGATTGTGTCTGCAGAGATCACTCTTCCCAGACTGCTTCACAGCGATGTTGTCTGCCGATGACACTCTGCCCAGACTGCTTCACGGTGACGTTGACTGTGCGGGACACTCTTCCCAGACTCCGTCACGGCAATGCTGTCTGCAGAGGACCCTCTTCCCAGACTGCTTCACCGTGACCATGACTGCAGAGGACACCATTCCCAGACTGCTTCACGGCAACAGTGACTGCAGTGGACACTCTTCCCAGACTGCTTCACGGCGACAGTGACTGCAGAGGCCACTCTTCTCAGGCTGCTTCAGGGCAATGTTGTCTGCAGAGGACACTCTACCCTGACATCTTCATGGTGTCCTTAACTGCAGAGGAAACTCTTCCCAGAACTTTTCACGGCGATGGTGACTACAGCGGACACTCTTCCTAGACTTTTTCACTGTGACGGTGACTGCTGCGGTTACTCTTCCCAGACTGCTTCACAGCGACGGTGACTGCAGAGAACACCCTTCCCAGACTGCTTCACAGTGATGCTGTCTGCAGAGGATACGCTTCCCAGACTGCTTCACCACGAAAGTGACTGCAGAGGACACCCATCCCAGACTGCTTCACCTGACAGTGACTGCAGAGGACACCCTTCCCAGACTGATTCACGGCGATGCTGTCTGCAGAGGACACTCTTCCCAGACTGCTTCACCGCGATGATGTCTGCAGATGACACCCTTCCCAGACTACTTCACGTGACAGTGATTGCAGTGGACACCCTTCCCAGACTGCTTCATGGTGACGTTGACTGTAGAGGTCAATCTTCCCAGACTGCTACCTTGCGGCGGTCACTGCGGGGGACACTCTTCCCAGACTGCTTTACCATGACACTGAGTGCAGAGGACCCTCTACCCAGTCTGTTTGACGGCGACAGTGACTGCAGTGGACATTCTTCTCCGAATGCTTCATGGCAACGGTGACTGCAGAGGACACTCTTCCCAGACTGCTTCACGCTGATAGTAACCGCAGAGGACACCCTTCTCAGACTGCTTCACAGTGATGTTGACTACAAAGGACATTCTTCCCAGACTGCTTCATGGTGACGGTGACTGCAGAGGCCACTCTTCCCAGATTGCTTTAGGGCGATTGTGACTGCAGAGATCATTCTACCCAGACTGCTTCTCGGCGACATTGTCTGTGCGGGACAATCTTCCCAGACTCCGTCACGGCAACGCTGTCTGCAGAGGACACTCTTCCCAGACTGCTTCACCGTGACCATGACTGCAGAGGACACCCTTCCCAGACTGCTTCACGGCGACAGTGACTGCAGTGGACATCTTCCCGCACTGCTTCACGGCGACATTGACTGTAGAGGGCAATCTTCCCAGATAGCTTCACTGCAACGGTGACTGCAGGGGACACTCTTCCCTGACTGCTTTACCATGACACTGACTGCAGAGGAAAAACTTCCCAGACTGTTTCACTGCGACAGTGACTGCAGTGGTCACTCTTCTCTGAATGCTTCATGGCAACGGTGACTGCAGAGGACACTCTTCCCAGACTTCTTCACGGTGACGGTAACTGCAGAGGACACCATTCACAGACTGCTTCACAGTGATGTTGACTGCAGAGGCCACTCTTCCCAGACTGCATCACGGCAATGTTGTCTGCAGAGGACACTCTACCCAGACTGCATCATGGTGACCTTGACTGCAGAGGACACTCTTCCCAGACTGTTTCACGGCAACGGTGACTGCAGAGGACACTCTTCCCAGACTGTTTCACGGTGACGGTGACTACAGAGGACACTCTTGCTAGACTTTTTCACAGTGACGGTGACTGCTGCGGTTACACTTCCCAGACTGCTTCACGGCGACAGTGACTGCAGAGGACACTCTTCCCAGACTGCTTCATGGCGATGCTGTCTGCAGAGGACACTCTGCCCAGACTGCTTCACGGTGACGTTGACTGTGCGGGACACTCTTCCCAGACTCCGTCACGGCAATGCTGTCTGCAGAGGACCCTCTTCCCAGACTGCTTCACCGTGACCATGACTGCAGAGGACACCATTCCCAGACTGCTTCACGGCAACAGTGACTGCAGTGGACACTCTTCCCAGTCTGCTTCACGGTGACAGTGACTGCAGAGGCCACTCTTCTCAGGCTGCTTCAGGGCAATGTTGTCTGCAGAGGACACTCTACCCTGACATCTTCATGGTGTCCTTAACTGCAGAGGAAACTCTTCCCAGAACTTTTCACGGCGATGGTGACTACAGCGGACACTCTTCCTAGACTTTTTCACTGTGACGGTGACTGCTGCGGTTACTCTTCCCAGACTGCTTCACAGCGACGGTGACTGCAGAGAACACCCTTCCCAGACTGCTTCACAGTGATGCTGTCTGCAGAGGATACGCTTCCCAGACTGCTTCACCACGAAAGTGACTGCAGAGGACACCCATCCCAGACTGCTTCACCTGACAGTGACTGCAGAGGACACCCTTCCCAGACTGATTCACGGCGATGCTGTCTGCAGAGGACTCTCTTCCCAGACTGCTTCACCGCGATGATGTCTGCAGATGACACCCTTCCCAGACTACTTCACGTGACAGTGATTGCAGTGGACACCCTTCCCAGACTGCTTCATGGTGACGTTGACTTTAGAGGTCAATCTTCCCAGACTGCTACCTTGCGGCGGTGACTGCGGGGGACACTCTTCCCCGACTGCTTTACCATGACACTGACTGCAGAGGACCCTCTACCCAGTCTGTTTGACGGCGACAGTGACTGCAGTGGACATCTTCCCGCATTGCTTCACGGCGACATTGACTGTAGAGGGCAATCTTCCCAGATAGCTTCACTGCAACGGTGACTGCAGGGGACACTCTTCCCTGACTGCTTTACCATGACACTGACTGCAGAGGAAAAACTTCCCAGACTGTTTCACTGCGACAGTGACTGCAGTGGTCACTCTTCTCTGAATGCTTCATGGCAACGGTGACTGCAGAGGACACTCTTCCCAGACTTCTTCACGGTGACGGTAACTGCAGAGGACACCATTCACAGACTGCTTCACAGTGATGTTGACTGCAGAGGCCACTCTTCCCAGACTGCATCACGGCAATGTTGTCTGCAGAGGACACTCTACCCAGACTGCATCATGGTGACCTTGACTGCAGAGGACACTCTTCCCAGACTGTTTCACGGCAACGGTGACTGCAGAGGACACTCTTCCCAGACTGTTTCACGGCGACGGTGACTGCAGAGAACACCCTTCCCAGACTGCTTCACAGTGATGCTGTCTGCAGAGGACACTCTTCCCAGACTGCTTCACCACGACAGTGACTGCAGAGGACACCCATCCCAGACTGCTTCACGGCAACAGTGACTGCAGAGGACACTCTTCCCAGACTGCTTCATGGCGATGCTGTCTGCAGAGGACACTCTGCCCAGACTGCTTCACGGTGACGTTGACTGTGCGGGACACTCTTCCCAGACTCCGTCACGGCAATGCTGTCTGCAGAGGACCCTCTTCCCAGACTGCTTCACCGTGACCATGACTGCAGAGGACACCATTCCCAGACTGCTTCACGGCAACAGTGACTGCAGTGGACACTCTTCCCAGTCTGCTTCACGGTGACAGTGACTGCAGAGGCCACTCTTCTCAGGCTGCTTCAGGCCAATGTTGTCTGCAGAGGACACTCTACCCTGACATCTTCATGGTGTCCTTAACTGCAGAGGAAACTCTTCCCAGAACTTTTCACGGCGATGGTGACTACAGCGGACACTCTTCCTAGACTTTTTCACTGTGACGGTGACTGCTGCGGTTACTCTTCCCAGACTGCTTCACAGCGACGGTGACTGCAGAGAACACCCTTCCCAGACTGCTTCACAGTGATGCTGTCTGCAGAGGATACGCTTCCCAGACTGCTTCACCACGAAAGTGACTGCAGAGGACACCCATCCCAGACTGCTTCACCTGACAGTGACTGCAGAGGACACCCTTCCCAGACTGATTCACGGCGATGCTGTCTGCAGAGGACACTCTTCCCAGACTGCTTCACCGCGATGATGTCTGCAGATGACACCCTTCCCAGACTACTTCACGTGACAGTGATTGCAGTGGACACCCTTCCCAGACTGCTTCATGGTGACGTTGACTTTAGAGGTCAATCTTCCCAGACTGCTACCTTGCGGCGGTGACTGCGGGGGACACTCTTCCCCGACTGCTTTACCATGACACTGACTGCAGAGGACACTCTACCCAGTCTGTTTGACGGCGACAGTGACTGCAGTGGACATCTTCCCGCACTGCTTCACGGCGACATTGACTGTAGAGGGCAATCTTCCCAGATAGCTTCACTGCAACGGTGACTGCAGGGGACACTCTTCCCTGACTGCTTTACCATGACACTGACTGCAGAGGAAAAACTTCCCAAACTGTTTCACTGCGACAGTGACTGCAGTGGTCACTCTTCTCTGAATGCTTCATGGCAACGGTGACTGCAGAGGACACTCTTCCCAGACTTCTTCACGGTGACGGTAACTGCAGAGGACACCATTCACAGACTGCTTCACAGTGATGTTGACTGCAGAGGCCACTCTTCCCAGACTGCATCACGGCAATGTTGTCTGCAGAGGACACTCTACCCAGACTGCATCATGGTGACCTTGACTGCAGAGGACACTCTTCCCAGACTGTTTCACGGCAACGGTGACTGCAGAGGACACTCTTCCCAGACTGTTTCACGGCGACGGTGACTACAGAGGACACTCTTCCTAGACTTTTTCACAGTGACGGTAACTGCTGCGGTTACACTTCCCAGACTGCTTCACGGCGACAGTGACTGCAGAGAACACCTTTCCCAGACTGCTTCACACTGATGCTGTCTGCAGAGGACACTCTTCCCAGACTGCTTCACCGCAACAATGACTGCACAGGATACCCATCCCAGACTGCTTTACGGTGATGGTGATTGCAGAGAACACCCTTCCCCGACGGCTTCACAGTGATGCTGTCAGCAGAGGACACTCTTCCCAAACTGCTCCACCGCGACAGTGACTGCACAGGACACCCATCCAAGACTGCTTCACGGTGACGGTGACTGCAGAGGCCACCCTTCCCAGATTACTTTAGGGCGATAGTGACTGCAGAGATCACTCTTCCCAGACTGCTTCACGGCGATGTTGTCTGCCGAGGACACTCTACCCAGACTGCATCATGGCGACGTTGTCTGTGCGGGACAATCTTCCCGGTCTCCGTCACTTCAATGCTGTCTGCAGAAGACACTCTTCCCAGACTGCTTCACCGTGACCATGACTGCAGAGGACACCCTTCCCAGACTGCTTCACGGCGACATTGACTGCAGTGGACACTCTTCCCAGACTGCTTCACGGCGACATTGACTGTAGAGGGCAATCTTCCAGGATAGCTTCACTGCAAGAGTGACTGCAGGGGACACTCTTCCCAGATTGCTTTACCATGACACTGACTGCAGAGCAAAAAACTTCCCAGTCTGTTTCATGGCGACAGTGACTGCAGTGTGCACTCTTCTCCGAATGCTTCATGGCAACGGTGATTGCAGAGGACACTCTTCCCAGACTTCTTCACGGTGACGGTAACTGCAGAGGATTCCCTTCACAGACTGCTTCACAGTGATGTTGACTACAGAGGCCACTCTTCCCAGATTGCTTCACGCCGACAGTGACTGCAGAGACCACTCTTCCCAGACTGCTTCACGGTGATGTTGTCTGCCGAGGACACTCTACCCAGACTGCTTCACGGCTACATTGACTGTGCGGGACACTCTTCCCAGACTCCGTCACGGCAATGCTGTCTGCAGAGGACACACTAACAGACTGCTTCACCGTGACCATGACTGCAGAGGATACCCTTCCCAGACAGCTTCACGGCGAAATTGACTGTAGAGGGCAATCTTCCCAGACAACTTCACTGCGACGGTGACTGCAGGGGACACTCTTCCCAGACTGCTTTATCATGACACTGACTGCAGAGGAAACTCTTCCCAGTCTGTTTCACGGCGACACTGACTGCAGTGGGCACTCTTCTCTGAATGCTTCATGGCAACGGTGACTGCAGAGGACACTCTTCCCAGACTTCTTCACGGTGACGGTAACTGCAGAGGACACCATTCACAGACTGCTTAACAGTGATGTTGAATACAGAGGCCACTCTTCCCAGATTGCTTCACGCCGACAGTGACTGCAGAGGCCTCTCTTCCCAGACTGATTCACGGCAATGTTGTCTGCAGAGGACACTCTACCCAGACAGCTTCATGGTGACATTGACTGCAGAGGATACTCCTCCCAGAATGTTTCACGGCGACGGTGACTGCAGAGGACACTTTTCCCAGACTGTTTCACGGTGACGGTGACTTCAGGGGACACTCTTCCTAGACTTTTTCACAGTGACGGTGACTGCTGTGGTTACTCTTCCCAGACTGCTTCATGGAGACGGTCACTGCAGAGAACACATTTCCCAGACTGCTTCACAGTGATGCTGTCTGCAGAGGACTCTCTTCCCAGAATGCTTCACCGCGACAGTGACTGCAGAGGACACCCATCCCAGACTGCTTCACAGCGACAGTGACTGCAGAGGACACTCTTCCCAGACTGCTTCACTGCGAAGATGTCTGCAGATAACACCCTTCCCAGACTGCTTCATGCAACAGTGACTGCAGAGGACACTCTTCCCAGACTGCTTCATGGCGATGCTGTCTGCAGAGGACTCTCTTCCCAGACTGCTTCACTGCGAAGATGTCTGCAGATAACACCCTTCCCAGACTGTTTCATGCAACAGTGACTGCAGAGGACACCCTTCCCAGACTGCTTCATGGTGACGTTGACTGTAGATGGCAATCTTCCCAGACTGCTACCCTGCGGCGGTGACTGCGGGGGACACTCTACCCAGACTGCTTTACCATGACACTGACTGCAGAGGACACTCTACCCAGTCTGTTTGCCGGCGACAGTGACTGCAGTGGGCATTCTTCTCCGAATGCTTCATGGCAACGGCGACTGCAGAGGACACTCTTCCCAGACTTCCTCACGGTGATAGTAACTGCAGAGGACACCCTTCTCAGACTGCTTCACAGTGATGTTGACTACAAAGGACACTCTTCCCAGACTGCTTCATGGTGATGGTCACGGCAGAGGCCACACTTCCCAGATTGCTTTAGGGCGATTGTGACTGCAGAGAGAACTCTTCCCAGACTGCTTCAAGGCGATCTTGTCTGCCGAGGACACTCTACCCAGACTGCTTCACGGCGATGTTGACTGTGCAGGACACTCTTCCCAGACTTGTTTCGGCAATACTGTCTGCAGAGGACCCTCTTCCCAGACTGATTCACTGTGACCATGACTGCCGAGGACAACCTTCCCAGACTGCTTTACGGCGACAGTGACTGCAGTGGACACTCTTCCCAGACTGCTTCACGGCGACATTGACTGTAGAGTGCAATCTTCCCAGACAGCTTCACTGCGACGGTGACTGCAGGGGACACTCTTCCCAGACTGCTTTACCATGACACTGACTGCAGAGGAGACTCTTCCCAGTTTGTTTCACGGCGACAGTGACTGCAGTGGGCATTCTTCTCCGAATGCTTCATGGCAACGGTAACTGCAGAGGACACTCTTCCCAGACTGCTTCACGCTGATAGTAACCGCAGAGGACACCCTTCTCAGACTGCTTCACAGTGATGTTGACTACAAAGGACATTCTTCCCAGACTGCTTCATGGTGACGGTGACTGCAGAGGCCACTCTTCCCAGATTGCTTTAGGGCGATTGTGACTGCAGAGATCATTCTACCCAGACTGCTTCTCGGCGACATTGTCTGTGCGGGACAATCTTCCCAGACTCCGTCACGGCAACGCTGTCTGCAGAGGACACTCTTCCCAGACTGCTTCACCGTGACCATGACTGCAGAGGACACCCTTCCCAGACTGCTTCACGGCGACAGTGACTGCAGTGGACATCTTCCCGCATTGCTTCACGGCGACATTGACTGTAGAGGGCAATCTTCCCAGATAGCTTCACTACAACGGTGACTGCAGGGGACACTCTTCCCTGACTGCTTTAGCATGACACTGACTGCAGAGGAAAAACTTCCCAGACTGTTTCACTGCGACAGTGACTGCAGTGGTCACTCTTCTCTGAATGCTTCATGGCAACGGTGACTGCAGAGGACACTCTTCCCAGACTTCTTCACGGTGACGGTAACTGCAGAGGACACCATTCACAGACTGCTTCACAGTGATGTTGACTGCTGAGGCCACTCTTCCCAGACTGCATCACGGCAATGTTGTCTGCAGAGGACACTCTACCCAGACTGCATCATGGTGACCTTGACTGCAGAGGACACTCTTCCCAGACTGTTTCACGGCAACGGTGACTGCAGAGGACACTCTTCCCAGACTGTTTCACGGCGACGGTGACTACAGAGGACACTCTTCCTAGACTTTTTCACAGTGACGGTGACTGCTGCGGTTACACTTCCCAGACTGCTTCACGGCGACAGTGACTGCAGAGAACACCTTTCCCAGACTGCTTCACACTGATGCTGTCTGCAGAGGACACTCTTCCCAGACTGCTTCACTGCAACAATGACTGCACGGGATACCCATCCCAGACTGCTTTACGGTGATGGTGATTGCAGAGAACACCCTTCCCCGACTGCTTCACAGTGATGCTGTCAGCAGAGGACACTCTTCCCAAACTGCTCCACCGCGACAGTGACTGCACAGGACACCCATCCAAGACTGCTTCACGGTGACGGTGACTGCAGAGGCCACCCTTCCCAGATTAATTTAGGGCGATAGTGACTGCAGAGATCACTCTTCCCAGACTGCTTCACGGCGATGTTGTCTGCCGAGGACACTCTACCCAGACTGCATCATGGCGACGTTGTCTGTGCGGGACAATCTTCCCGGTCTCCGTCACTTCAATGCTGTCTGCAGAAGACACTCTTCCCAGACTGCTTCACCGTGACCATGACTGCAGAGGACACCCTTCCCAGACTGCTTCACGGCGACATTGACTGCAGTGGACACTCTTCCCAGACTGCTTCACGGCGACATTGACTGTAGAGGGCAATCTTCCAGGATAGCTTCACTGCAAGAGTGACTGCAGGGGACACTCTTCCCAGATTGCTTTACCATGACACTGACTGCAGAGCAAAAAACTTCCCAGTCTGTTTCATGGCGACAGTGACTGCAGTGGCCACTCTTCTCCGAATGCTTCATGGCAACGGTGATTGCAGAGGACACTCTTCCCAGACTTCTTCACGGTGACGGTAACTGCAGAGGATTCCCTTCACAGACTGCTTCACAGTGATGTTGACTACAGAGGCCACTCTTCCCCGATTGCTTCACGCCGACAGTGACTGCAGAGAGCACTCTTCCCAGACTGCTTCACGGAGATGTTGTCTGCCGAGGACACTCTACCCAGACTGCTTCACGGCTACGTTGACTGTGCGGGACACTCTTCCCAGACTCTGTCACGGCAATGCTGTCTGCAGAGGACACACTAACAGACTGCTTCACCGTGACCATGACTGCAGAGGATACCCTTCCCAGACAGCTTCACGGCGAAATTGACTGTAGAGGGCAATCTTCCCAGACAACTTCACTGCGACGGTGACTGCAGGGGACACTCTTCCCAGACTGCTTTATCATGACACTGACTGCAGAGGAAACTCTTCCCAGTCTGTTTCACGGCGACACTGACTGCAGTGGGCACTCTTCTCTGAATGCTTCATGGCAACGGTGACTGCAGAGGACACTCTTCCCAGACTTCTTCACGGTGACGGTAACTGCAGAGGACACCATTCACAGACTGCTTCACAGCGATGCTGTCTGCAGAGGACACTCTTCCCAGAATGCTTCACCGCGACAGTGACTGCAGAGGACACCCATCCCAGACTGCTTCATGGCGATGCTGTCTGCAGAGGAAACTCTTCCCAGACTGCTTCACTGCGAAGATGTCTGCAGATAACACCCTTCCCAGACTGCTTCATGCAACAGTGACTGCAGAGGACACTCTTCCCAGACTGCTTCATGGCGATGCTGTCTGCAGAGGACACTCTTCCCAGACTGCTTCACTGCGAAGATGTCTGCAGATAACACCCTTCCCAGACTGCTTCATGCAACAGTGACTGCAGCGGACACCCTTCCCAGACTGCTTCATGGTGACGTTGACTGTAGATGGCAATCTTCCCAGACTGCTACCCTGCGGCGGTGACTGCGGGGGACACTCTACCCAGACTGCTTTACCATGACACTGACTGCAGAGGACACTCTACCCAGTCTGTTTGCCGGCGACAGTGACTGCAGTGGGCATTCTTCTCCGAATGCTTCATGGCAACGGCGACTGCAGAGGACACTCTTCCCAGACTTCCTCATGGTGATAGTAACTGCAGAGGACACCCTTCTCAGACTGCTTCACAGTGATATTGACTACAAAGGACACTCTTCCCAGACTGCTTCATGGTGATGGTCACGGCAGAGGCCACACTTCCCAGATTGCTTTAGGGCGATTGTGACTGCAGAGAGAACTCTTCCCAGACTGCTTCAAGGCGATCTTGTCTGCCGAGGTCACTCTACCCAGACTGCTTCACGGCGATGTTGACTGTGCAGGACACTCTTCCCAGACTTGTTTCGGCAATACTGTCTGCAGAGGACCCTCTTCCCAGACTGATTCACTGTGACCATGACTGCCGAGGACAACCTTCCCAGACTGCTTTACGGCGACAGTGACTGCAGTGGACACTCTTCCCAGACTGCTTCACGGCGACATTGACTGTAGAGTGCAATCTTCCCAGACAGCTTCACTGCGACGGTGACTGCAGGGGACACTCTTCCCAGACTGCTTTACCATGACACTGACTGCAGAGGAGACTCTTCCCAGTCTGTTTCACGGCGACAGTGACTGCAGTGGGCATTCTTCTCCGAATGCTTCATGGCAACGGTAACTGCAGAGGACACTCTTCCCAGACTTCTTCACGGTGACGGTAACTGCAGAGGACACCCTTCCCAGACTGCTTCACAGTGATGTTGACTACAGAGGCCACTCTTCACAGATTGCTTCACTTCGACAGTGACTGCAGAGGCCACTCTTCCCAGACTGCTTCACGGCAATGTTGTCTGCAGAGGACACACTACCCAGACAGCTTCATGGTGACCTTGAATACAGAGGACACTCTTCCCAGACTGTTTCACGGCGATGGTGACTACAGAGTACACTCTTCCTAGAGTTTTTCACTGTGTCGGTGACAGCTGCGGTTACGCTTCCCAGACTGCTTCACGGTGACGGTGACTGCAGAGAACACCCTTCCCAGACTGCTTCACAGTGATGCTGTCTGCAGAGGACACTCTTCCCAGACTGCTTCACCACGACAGTGACTGCAGAGGACACCCATCCCAGACTGCTTCACGGCAACAGTGACTGCAGAGGACACTCTTCCCAGACTGCTTCATGGCGATGCTGTCTGCAGAGGACACTCTGCCCAGACTGCTTCACGGTGACGTTGACTGTGCGGGACACTCTTCCCAGACTCCGTCACGGCAATGCTGTCTGCAGAGGACCCTCTTCCCAGACTGCTTCACCGTGACCATGACTGCAGAGGACACCATTCCCAGACTGCTTCACGGCAACAGTGACTGCAGTGGACACTCTTCCCAGTCTGCTTCACGGTGACAGTGACTGCAGAGGCCACTCTTCTCAGGCTGCTTCAGGGCAATGTTGTCTGCAGAGGACACTCTACCCTGACATCTTCATGGTGTCCTTAACTGCAGAGGAAACTCTTCCCAGAACTTTTCACGGCGATGGTGACTACAGCGGACACTCTTCCTAGACTTTTTCACTGTGACGGTGACTGCTGCGGTTACTCTTCCCAGACTGCTTCACAGCGACGGTGACTGCAGAGAACACCCTTCCCAGACTGCTTCACAGTGATGCTGTCTGCAGAGGATACGCTTCCCAGACTGCTTCACCACGAAAGTGACTGCAGAGGACACCCATCCCAGACTGCTTCACCTGACAGTGACTGCAGAGGACACCCTTCCCAGACTGATTCACGGCGATGCTGTCTGCAGAGGACACTCTTCCCAGACTGCTTCACCGCGATGATGTCTGCAGATGACACCCTTCCCAGACTACTTCACGTGACAGTGATTGCAGTGGACACCCTTCCCAGACTGCTTCATGGTGACGTTGACTGTAGAGGTCAATCTTCCCAGACTGCTACATTGCGGCGGTGACTGCGGGGGACACTCTTCCCAGACTGCTTTACCATGACACTGACTGCAGAGGACACTCTACCCAGTCTGTTTGACGGTGACAGTGACTGCAGTGGACATCTTCCCGCACTGCTTCACGGCGACATTGACTGTAGAGGGCAATCTTCCCAGATAGCTTCACTGCAACGGTGACTGCAGGGGACACTCTTCCCTGACTGCTTTACCATGACACTGACTGCAGAGGAAAAACTTCCCAAACTGTTTCACTGCGACAGTGACTGCAGTGGTCACTCTTCTCTGAATGCTTCATGGCAACGGTGACTGCAGAGGACACTCTTCCCAGACTTCTTCACGGTGACGGTAACTGCAGAGGACACCATTCACAGACTGCTTCACAGTGATGTTGACTGCAGAGGCCACTCTTCCCAGACTGCATCACGGCAATGTTGTCTGCAGAGGACACTCTACCCAGACTGCATCATGGTGACCTTGACTGCAGAGGACACTCTTCCCAGACTGTTTCACGGCAACGGTGACTGCAGAGGACACTCTTCCCAGACTGTTTCACGGCGACGGTGACTACAGAGGACACTCTTCCTAGACTTTTTCACAGTGACGGTAACTGCTGCGGTTACACTTCCCAGACTGCTTCACGGCGACAGTGACTGCAGAGAACACCTTTCCCAGACTGCTTCACACTGATGCTGTCTGCAGAGGACACTCTTCCCAGACTGCTTCACCGCAACAATGACTGCACAGGATACCCATCCCAGACTGCTTTACGGTGATGGTGATTGCAGAGAACACCCTTCCCCGACGGCTTCACAGTGATGCTGTCAGCAGAGGACACTCTTCCCAAACTGCTCCACCGCGACAGTGACTGCACAGGACACCCATCCAAGACTGCTTCACGGTGACGGTGACTGCAGAGGCCACCCTTCCCAGATTACTTTAGGGCGATAGTGACTGCAGAGATCACTCTTCCCAGACTGCTTCACGGCGATGTTGTCTGCCGAGGACACTCTACCCAGACTGCATCATGGCGACGTTGTCTGTGCGGGACAATCTTCCCGGTCTCCGTCACTTCAATGCTGTCTGCAGAAGACACTCTTCCCAGACTGCTTCACCGTGACCATGACTGCAGAGGACACCCTTCCCAGACTGCTTCACGGCGACATTGACTGCAGTGGACACTCTTCCCAGACTGCTTCACGGCGACATTGACTGTAGAGGGCAATCTTCCAGGATAGCTTCACTGCAAGAGTGACTGCAGGGGACACTCTTCCCAGATTGCTTTACCATGACACTGACTGCAGAGCAAAAAACTTCCCAGTCTGTTTCATGGCGACAGTGACTGCAGTGGCCACTCTTCTCCGAATGCTTCATGGCAACGGTGATTGCAGAGGACACTCTTCCCAGACTTCTTCACGGTGACGGTAACTGCAGAGGATTCCCTTCACAGACTGCTTCACAGTGATGTTGACTACAGAGGCCACTCTTCCCAGATTGCTTCACACCGACAGTGACTGCAGAGAGCACTCTTCCCAGACTGCTTCACGGAGATGTTGTCTGCCGAGGACACTCTACCCAGACTGCTTCACGGCTACGTTGACTGTGCGGGACACTCTTCCCAGACTCTGTCACGGCAATGCTGTCTGCAGAGGACACACTAACAGACTGCTTCACCGTGACCATGACTGCAGAGGATACCCTTCCCAGACAGCTTCACGGCGAAATTGACTGTAGAGGGCAATCTTCCCAGACAACTTCACTGCGACGGTGACTGCAGGGGACACTCTTCCCAGACTGCTTTATCATGACACTGACTGCAGAGGAAACTCTTCCCAGTCTGTTTCACGGCGACACTGACTGCAGTGGGCACTCTTCTCTGAATGCTTCATGGCAACGGTGACTGCAGAGGACACTCTTCCCAGACTTCTTCACGGTGACGGTAACTGCAGAGGACACCATTCACAGACTGCTTCACAGTGATGCTGTCTGCAGAGGACACTCTTCCCAGAATGCTTCACCGCGACAGTGACTGCAGAGGACACCCATCCCAGACTGCTTCATGGCGATGCTGTCTGCAGAGGAAACTCTTCCCAGACTGCTTCACTGCGAAGATGTCTGCAGATAACACCCTTCCCAGACTGCTTCATGCAACAGTGACTGCAGAGGACACTCTTCCCAGACTGCTTCATGGCGATGCTGTCTGCAGAGGACACTCTTCCCAGACTGCTTCACTGCGAAGATGTCTGCAGATAACACCCTTCCCAGACTGCTTCATGCAACAGTGACTGCAGCGGACACCCTTCCCAGACTGCTTCATGGTGACGTTGACTGTAGATGGCAATCTTCCCAGACTGCTACCCTGCGGCGGTGACTGCGGGGGACACTCTACCCAGACTGCTTTACCATGACACTGACTGCAGAGGACACTCTACCCAGTCTGTTTGCCGGCGACAGTGACTGCAGTGGGCATTCTTCTCCGAATGCTTCATGGCAACGGCGACTGCAGAGGACACTCTTCCCAGACTTCCTCATGGTGATAGTAACTGCAGAGGACACCCTTCTCAGACTGCTTCACAGTGATATTGACTACAAAGGACACTCTTCCCAGACTGCTTCATGGTGATGGTCACGGCAGAGGCCACACTTCCCAGATTGCTTTAGGGCGATTGTGACTGCAGAGAGAACTCTTCCCAGACTGCTTCAAGGCGATCTTGTCTGCCGAGGTCACTCTACCCAGACTGCTTCACGGCGATGTTGACTGTGCAGGACACTCTTCCCAGACTTGTTTCGGCAATACTGTCTGCAGAGGACCCTCTTCCCAGACTGATTCACTGTGACCATGACTGCCGAGGACAACCTTCCCAGACTGCTTTACGGCGACAGTGACTGCAGTGGACACTCTTCCCAGACTGCTTCACGGCGACATTGACTGTAGAGTGCAATCTTCCCAGACAGCTTCACTGCGACGGTGACTGCAGGGGACACTCTTCCCAGACTGCTTTACCATGACACTGACTGCAGAGGAGACTCTTCCCAGTCTGTTTCACGGCGACAGTGACTGCAGTGGGCATTCTTCTCCGAATGCTTCATGGCAACGGTAACTGCAGAGGACACTCTTCCCAGACTTCTTCACGGTGACGGTAACTGCAGAGGACACCCTTCCCAGACTGCTTCACAGTGATGTTGACTACAGAGGCCACTCTTCACAGATTGCTTCACTTCGACAGTGACTGCAGAGGCCACTCTTCCCAGACTGCTTCACGGCAATGTTGTCTGCAGAGGACACACTACCCAGACAGCTTCATGGTGACCTTGAATACAGAGGACACTCTTCCCAGACTGTTTCACGGCGATGGTGACTACAGAGTACACTCTTCCTAGAGTTTTTCACTGTGTCGGTGACAGCTGCGGTTACGCTTCCCAGACTGCTTCACGGTGACGGTGACTGCAGAGAACACCCTTCCCAGACTGCTTCACAGTGATGCTGTCTGCAGAGGACACTCTTCCCAGACTGCTTCACCACGACAGTGACTGCAGAGGACACCCATCCCAGACTGCTTCACGGCAACAGTGACTGCAGAGGACACTCTTCCCAGACTGCTTCATGGCGATGCTGTCTGCAGAGGACACTCTGCCCAGACTGCTTCACGGTGACGTTGACTGTGCGGGACACTCTTCCCAGACTCCGTCACGGCAATGCTGTCTGCAGAGGACCCTCTTCCCAGACTGCTTCACCGTGACCATGACTGCAGAGGACACCATTCCCAGACTGCTTCACGGCAACAGTGACTGCAGTGGACACTCTTCCCAGTCTGCTTCACGGTGACAGTGACTGCAGAGGCCACTCTTCTCAGGCTGCTTCAGGGCAATGTTGTCTGCAGAGGACACTCTACCCTGACATCTTCATGGTGTCCTTAACTGCAGAGGAAACTCTTCCCAGAACTTTTCACGGCGATGGTGACTACAGCGGACACTCTTCCTAGACTTTTTCACTGTGACGGTGACTGCTGCGGTTACTCTTCCCAGACTGCTTCACAGCGACGGTGACTGCAGAGAACACCCTTCCCAGACTGCTTCACAGTGATGCTGTCTGCAGAGGATATGCTTCCCAGACTGCTTCACCACGAAAGTGACTGCAGAGGACACCCATCCCAGACTGCTTCACCTGACAGTGACTGCAGAGGACACCCTTCCCAGACTGATTCACGGCGATGCTGTCTGCAGAGGACACTCTTCCCAGACTGCTTCACCGCGATGATGTCTGCAGATGACACCCTTCCCAGACTACTTCACGTGACAGTGATTGCAGTGGACACCCTTCCCAGACTGCTTCATGGTGACGTTGACTGTAGAGGTCAATCTTCCCAGACTGCTACCTTGCGGCGGTGACTGCGGGGGACACTCTTCCCCGACTGCTTTACCATGACACTGACTGCAGAGGACACTCTACCCAGTCTGTTTGACGGTGACAGTGACTGCAGTGGACATCTTCCCGCACTGCTTCACGGCGACATTGACTGTAGAGGGCAATCTTCCCAGATAGCTTCACTGCAACGGTGACTGCAGGGGACACTCTTCCCTGACTGCTTTACCATGACACTGACTGCAGAGGAAAAACTTCCCAAACTGTTTCACTGCGACAGTGACTGCAGTGGTCACTCTTCTCTGAATGCTTCATGGCAACGGTGACTGCAGAGGACACTCTTCCCAGACTTCTTCACGGTGACGGTAACTGCAGAGGACACCATTCACAGACTGCTTCACAGTGATGTTGACTGCAGAGGCCACTCTTCCCAGACTGCATCACGGCAATGTTGTCTGCAGAGGACACTCTACCCAGACTGCATCATGGTGACCTTGACTGCAGAGGACACTCTTCCCAGACTGTTTCACGGCAACGGTGACTGCAGAGGACACTCTTCCCAGACTGTTTCACGGCGACGGTGACTACAGAGGACACTCTTCCTAGACTTTTTCACAGTGACGGTAACTGCTGCGGTTACACTTCCCAGACTGCTTCACGGCGACAGTGACTGCAGAGAACACCTTTCCCAGACTGCTTCACACTGATGCTGTCTGCAGAGGACACTCTTCCCAGACTGCTTCACCGCAACAATGACTGCACAGGATACCCATCCCAGACTGCTTTACGGTGATGGTGATTGCAGAGAACACCCTTCCCCGACGGCTTCACAGTGATGCTGTCAGCAGAGGACACTCTTCCCAAACTGCTCCACCGCGACAGTGACTGCACAGGACACCCATCCAAGACTGCTTCACGGTGACGGTGACTGCAGAGGCCACCCTTCCCAGATTACTTTAGGGCGATAGTGACTGCAGAGATCACTCTTCCCAGACTGCTTCACGGCGATGTTGTCTGCCGAGGACACTCTACCCAGACTGCATCATGGCGACGTTGTCTGTGCGGGACAATCTTCCCGGTCTCCGTCACTTCAATGCTGTCTGCAGAAGACACTCTTCCCAGACTGCTTCACCGTGACCATGACTGCAGAGGACACCCTTCCCAGACTGCTTCACGGCGACATTGACTGCAGTGGACACTCTTCCCAGACTGCTTCACGGCGACATTGACTGTAGAGGGCAATCTTCCAGGATAGCTTCACTGCAAGAGTGACTGCAGGGGACACTCTTCCCAGATTGCTTTACCATGACACTGACTGCAGAGCAAAAAACTTCCCAGTCTGTTTCATGGCGACAGTGACTGCAGTGGCCACTCTTCTCCGAATGCTTCATGGCAACGGTGATTGCAGAGGACACTCTTCCCAGACTTCTTCACGGTGACGGTAACTGCAGAGGATTCCCTTCACAGACTGCTTCACAGTGATGTTGACTACAGAGGCCACTCTTCCCAGATTGCTTCACGCCGACAGTGACTGCAGAGACCACTCTTCCCAGACTGCTTCACGGTGATGTTGTCTGCCGAGGACACTCTACCCAGACTGCTTCACGGCTACATTGACTGTGCGGGACACTCTTCCCAGTCTCCGTCACGGCAATGCTGTCTGCAGAGGACACACTAACAGACTGCTTCACCGTGACCATGACTGCAGAGGATACCCTTCCCAGACAGCTTCACGGCGAAATTGACTGTAGAGGGCAATCTTCCCAGACAACTTCACTGCGACGGTGACTGCAGGGGACACTCTTCCCAGACTGCTTTATCATGACACTGACTGCAGAGGAAACTCTTCCCAGTCTGTTTCACGGCGACACTGACTGCAGTGGGCACTCTTCTCTGAATGCTTCATGGCAACGGTGACTGCAGAGGACACTCTTCCCAGACTTCTTCACGGTGACGGTAACTGCAGAGGACACCATTCACAGACTGCTTAACAGTGATGTTGAATACAGAGGCCACTCTTCCCAGATTGCTTCACGCCGACAGTGACTGCAGAGGCCTCTCTTCCCAGACTGATTCACGGCAATGTTGTCTGCAGAGGACACTCTACCCAGACAGCTTCATGGTGACATTGACTGCAGAGGATACTCCTCCCAGAATGTTTCACGGCGACGGTGACTGCAGAGGACACTTTTCCCAGACTGTTTCACGGTGACGGTGACTTCAGGGGACACTCTTCCTAGACTTTTTCACAGTGACGGTGACTGCTGTGGTTACTCTTCCCAGACTGCTTCATGGAGACGGTCACTGCAGAGAACACATTTCCCAGACTGCTTCACAGTGATGCTGTCTGCAGAGGACTCTCTTCCCAGAATGCTTCACCGCGACAGTGACTGCAGAGGACACCCATCCCAGACTGCTTCACAGCGACAGTGACTGCAGAGGACACTCTTCCCAGACTGCTTCACTGCGAAGATGTCTGCAGATAACACCCTTCCCAGACTGCTTCATGCAACAGTGACTGCAGAGGACACTCTTCCCAGACTGCTTCATGGCGATGCTGTCTGCAGAGGACTCTCTTCCCAGACTGCTTCACTGCGAAGATGTCTGCAGATAACACCCTTCCCAGACTGTTTCATGCAACAGTGACTGCAGAGGACACCCTTCCCAGACTGCTTCATGGTGACGTTGACTGTAGATGTCAATCTTCCCAGACTGCTACCCTGCGGCGGTGACTGCGGGGGACACTCTACCCAGACTGCTTTACCATGACACTGACTGCAGAGGACACTCTACCCAGTCTGTTTGCCGGCGACAGTGACTGCAGTGGGCATTCTTCTCCGAATGCTTCATGGCAACGGCGACTGCAGAGGACACTCTTCCCAGACTTCCTCACGGTGATAGTAACTGCAGAGGACACCCTTCTCAGACTGCTTCACAGTGATGTTGACTACAAAGGACACTCTTCCCAGACTGCTTCATGGTGATGGTCACGGCAGAGGCCACACTTCCCAGATTGCTTTAGGGCGATTGTGACTGCAGAGAGAACTCTTCCCAGACTGCTTCAAGGCGATCTTGTCTGCCGAGGACACTCTACCCAGACTGCTTCACGGCGATGTTGACTGTGCAGGACACTCTTCCCAGACTTGTTTCGGCAATACTGTCTGCAGAGGACCCTCTTCCCAGACTGATTCACTGTGACCATGACTGCCGAGGACAACCTTCCCAGACTGCTTTACGGCGACAGTGACTGCAGTGGACACTCTTCCCAGACTGCTTCACGGCGACATTGACTGTAGAGTGCAATCTTCCCAGACAGCTTCACTGCGACGGTGACTGCAGGGGACACTCTTCCCAGACTGCTTTACCATGACACTGACTGCAGAGGAGACTCTTCCCAGTTTGTTTCACGGCGACAGTGACTGCAGTGGGCATTCTTCTCCGAATGCTTCATGGCAACGGTAACTGCAGAGGACACTCTTCCCAGACTGCTTCACGCTGATAGTAACCGCAGAGGACACCCTTCTCAGACTGCTTCACAGTGATGTTGACTACAAAGGACATTCTTCCCAGACTGCTTCATGGTGACGGTGACTGCAGAGGCCACTCTTCCCAGATTGCTTTAGGGCGATTGTGACTGCAGAGATCATTCTACCCAGACTGCTTCTCTTCGACATTGTCTGTGCGGGACAATCTTCCCAGACTCCGTCACGGCAACGCTGTCTGCAGAGGACACTCTTCCCAGACTGCTTCACCGTGACCATGACTGCAGAGGACACCCTTCCCAGACTGCTTCACGGCGACAGTGACTGCAGTGGACATCTTCCCGCACTGCTTCACGGCGACATTGACTGTAGAGGGCAATCTTCCCAGATAGCTTCACTGCAACGGTGACTGCAGGGGACACTCTTCCCTGACTGCTTTACCATGACACTGACTGCAGAGGAAAAACTTCCCAAACTGTTTCACTGCGACAGTGACTGCAGTGGTCACTCTTCTCTGAATGCTTCATGGCAACGGTGACTGCAGAGGACACTCTTCCCAGACTTCTTCACGGTGACGGTAACTGCAGAGGACACCATTCACAGACTGCTTCACAGTGATGTTGACTGCAGAGGCCACTCTTCCCAGACTGCATCACGGCAATGTTGTCTGCAGAGGACACTCTACCCAGACTGCATCATGGTGACCTTGACTGCAGAGGACACTCTTCCCAGACTGTTTCACGGCAACGGTGACTGCAGAGGACACTCTTCCCAGACTGTTTCACGGCGACGGTGACTACAGAGGACACTCTTCCTAGACTTTTTCACAGTGACGGTGACTGCTGCGGTTACACTTCCCAGACTGCTTCACGGCGACAGTGACTGCAGAGGACACCTTTCCCAGACTGCTTCACACTGATGCTGTCTGCAGAGGACACTCTTCCCAGACTGCTTCACTGCAACAATGACTGCACGGGATACCCATCCCAGACTGCTTTACGGTGATGGTGATTGCAGAGAACACCCTTCCCCGACTGCTTCACAGTGATGCTGTCAGCAGAGGACACTCTTCCCAAACTGCTCCACCGCGACAGTGACTGCACAGGACACCCATCCAAGACTGCTTCACGGTGACGGTGACTGCAGAGGCCACCCTTCCCAGATTAATTTAGGGCGATAGTGACTGCAGAGATCACTCTTCCCAGACTGCTTCACGGCGATGTTGTCTGCCGAGGACACTCTACCCAGACTGCATCATGGCGACGTTGTCTGTGCGGGACAATCTTCCCGGTCTCCGTCACTTCAATGCTGTCTGCAGAAGACACTCTTCCCAGACTGCTTCACCGTGACCATGACTGCAGAGGACACCCTTCCCAGACTGCTTCACGGCGACATTGACTGCAGTGGACACTCTTCCCAGACTGCTTCACGGCGACATTGACTGTAGAGGGCAATCTTCCAGGATAGCTTCACTGCAAGAGTGACTGCAGGGGACACTCTTCCCAGATTGCTTTACCATGACACTGACTGCAGAGCAAAAAACTTCCCAGTCTGTTTCATGGCGACAGTGACTGCAGTGGCCACTCTTCTCCGAATGCTTCATGGCAACGGTGATTGCAGAGGACACTCTTCCCAGACTTCTTCACGGTGACGGTAACTGCAGAGGATTCCCTTCACAGACTGCTTCACAGTGATGTTGACTACAGAGGCCACTCTTCCCCGATTGCTTCACGCCGACAGTGACTGCAGAGAGCACTCTTCCCAGACTGCTTCACGGTGATGTTGTCTGCCGAGGACACTCTACCCAGACTGCTTCACGGCTACGTTGACTGTGCGGGACACTCTTCCCAGACTCCGTCACGGCAATGCTGTCTGCAGAGGACACACTAACAGACTGCTTCACCGTGACCATGACTGCAGAGGATACCCTTCCCAGACAGCTTCACGGCGAAATTGACTGTAGAGGGCAATCTTCCCAGACAACTTCACTGCGACGGTGACTGCAGGGGACACTCTTCCCAGACTGCTTTATCATGACACTGACTGCAGAGGAAACTCTTCCCAGTCTGTTTCACGGCGACACTGACTGCAGTGGGCACTCTTCTCTGAATGCTTCATGGCAACGGTGACTGCAGAGGACACTCTTCCCAGACTTCTTCACGGTGACGGTAACTGCAGAGGACACCATTCACAGACTGCTTCACAGTGATGCTGTCTGCAGAGGACACTCTTCCCAGAATGCTTCACCGCGACAGTGACTGCAGAGGACACCCATCCCAGACTGCTTCATGGCGATGCTGTCTGCAGAGGAAACTCTTCCCAGACTGCTTCACTGCGAAGATGTCTGCAGATAACACCCTTCCCAGACTGCTTCATGCAACAGTGACTGCAGAGGACACTCTTCCCAGACTGCTTCATGGCGATGCTGTCTGCAGAGGACTCTCTTCCCAGACTGCTTCACTGCGAAGATGTCTGCAGATAACACCCTTCCCAGACTGCTTCATGCAACAGTGACTGCAGCGGACACCCTTCCCAGACTGCTTCATGGTGACGTTGACTGTAGATGGCAATCTTCCCAGACTGCTACCCTGCGGCGGTGACTGCGGGGGACACTCTACCCAGACTGCTTTACCATGACACTGACTGCAGAGGACACTCTACCCAGTCTGTTTGCCGGCGACAGTGACTGCAGTGGGCATTCTTCTCCGAATGCTTCATGGCAACGGCGACTGCAGAGGACACTCTTCCCAGACTTCCTCATGGTGATAGTAACTGCAGAGGACACCCTTCTCAGACTGCTTCACAGTGATATTGACTACAAAGGACACTCTTCCCAGACTGCTTCATGGTGATGGTCACGGCAGAGGCCACACTTCCCAGATTGCTTTAGGGCGATTGTGACTGCAGAGAGAACTCTTCCCAGACTGCTTCAAGGCGATCTTGTCTGCCGAGGTCACTCTACCCAGACTGCTTCACGGCGATGTTGACTGTGCAGGACACTCTTCCCAGACTTGTTTCGGCAATACTGTCTGCAGAGGACCCTCTTCCCAGACTGATTCACTGTGACCATGACTGCCGAGGACAACCTTCCCAGACTGCTTTACGGCGACAGTGACTGCAGTGGACACTCTTCCCAGACTGCTTCACGGCGACATTGACTGTAGAGTGCAATCTTCCCAGACAGCTTCACTGCGACGGTGACTGCAGGGGACACTCTTCCCAGACTGCTTTACCATGACACTGACTGCAGAGGAGACTCTTCCCAGTCTGTTTCACGGCGACAGTGACTGCAGTGGGCATTCTTCTCCGAATGCTTCATGGCAACGGTAACTGCAGAGGACACTCTTCCCAGACTTCTTCACGGTGACGGTAACTGCAGAGGACACCCTTCCCAGACTGCTTCACAGTGATGTTGACTACAGAGGCCACTCTTCACAGATTGCTTCACTTCGACAGTGACTGCAGAGGCCACTCTTCCCAGACTGCTTCACGGCAATGTTGTCTGCAGAGGACACACTACCCAGACAGCTTCATGGTGACCTTGAATACAGAGGACACTCTTCCCAGACTGTTTCACGGCGATGGTGACTACAGAGTACACTCTTCCTAGAGTTTTTCACTGTGTCGGTGACAGCTGCGGTTACGCTTCCCAGACTGCTTCACGGTGACGGTGACTGCAGAGAACACCCTTCCCAGACTGCTTCACAGTGATGCTGTCTGCAGAGGACACTCTTCCCAGACTGCTTCACCACGACAGTGACTGCAGAGGACACCCATCCCAGACTGCTTCACGGCAACAGTGACTGCAGAGGACACTCTTCCCAGACTGCTTCATGGCGATGCTGTCTGCAGAGGACACTCTGCCCAGACTGCTTCACGGTGACGTTGACTGTGCGGGACACTCTTCCCAGACTCCGTCACGGCAATGCTGTCTGCAGAGGACCCTCTTCCCAGACTGCTTCACCGTGACCATGACTGCAGAGGACACCATTCCCAGACTGCTTCACGGCAACAGTGACTGCAGTGGACACTCTTCCCAGTCTGCTTCACGGTGACAGTGACTGCAGAGGCCACTCTTCTCAGGCTGCTTCAGGGCAATGTTGTCTGCAGAGGACACTCTACCCTGACATCTTCATGGTGTCCTTAACTGCAGAGGAAACTCTTCCCAGAACTTTTCACGGCGATGGTGACTACAGCGGACACTCTTCCTAGACTTTTTCACTGTGACGGTGACTGCTGCGGTTACTCTTCCCAGACTGCTTCACAGCGACGGTGACTGCAGAGAACACCCTTCCCAGACTGCTTCACAGTGATGCTGTCTGCAGAGGATACGCTTCCCAGACTGCTTCACCACGAAAGTGACTGCAGAGGACACCCATCCCAGACTGCTTCACCTGACAGTGACTGCAGAGGACACCCTTCCCAGACTGATTCACGGCGATGCTGTCTGCAGAGGACACTCTTCCCAGACTGCTTCACCGCGATGATGTCTGCAGATGACACCCTTCCCAGACTACTTCACGTGACAGTGATTGCAGTGGACACCCTTCCCAGACTGCTTCATGGTGACGTTGACTGTAGAGGTCAATCTTCCCAGACTGCTACCTTGCGGCGGTGACTGCGGGGGACACTCTTCCCCGACTGCTTTACCATGACACTGACTGCAGAGGACACTCTACCCAGTCTGTTTGACGGCGACAGTGACTGCAGTGGACATCTTCCCGCACTGCTTCACGGCGACATTGACTGTAGAGGGCAATCTTCCCAGATAGCTTCACTGCAACGGTGACTGCAGGGGACACTCTTCCCTGACTGCTTTACCATGACACTGACTGCAGAGGAAAAACTTCCCAAACTGTTTCACTGCGACAGTGACTGCAGTGGTCACTCTTCTCTGAATGCTTCATGGCAACGGTGACTGCAGAGGACACTCTTCCCAGACTTCTTCACGGTGACGGTAACTGCAGAGGACACCATTCACAGACTGCTTCACAGTGATGTTGACTGCAGAGGCCACTCTTCCCAGACTGCATCACGGCAATGTTGTCTGCAGAGGACACTCTACCCAGACTGCATCATGGTGACCTTGACTGCAGAGGACACTCTTCCCAGACTGTTTCACGGCAACGGTGACTGCAGAGGACACTCTTCCCAGACTGTTTCACGGCGACGGTGACTACAGAGGACACTCTTCCTAGACTTTTTCACAGTGACGGTAACTGCTGCGGTTACACTTCCCAGACTGCTTCACGGCGACAGTGACTGCAGAGAACACCTTTCCCAGACTGCTTCACACTGATGCTGTCTGCAGAGGACACTCTTCCCAGACTGCTTCACTGCAACAATGACTGCACAGGATACCCATCCCAGACTGCTTTACGGTGATGGTGATTGCAGAGAACACCCTTCCCCGACGGCTTCACAGTGATGCTGTCAGCAGAGGACACTCTTCCCAAACTGCTCCACCGCGACAGTGAATGCACAGGACACCCATCCAAGACTGCTTCACGGTGACGGTGACTGCAGAGGCCACCCTTCCCAGATTACTTTAGTGCGATAGTGACTGCAGAGATCACTCTTCCCAGACTGCTTCACGGCGATGTTGTCTGCCGAGGACACTCTACCCAGACTGCATCATGGCGACGTTGTCTGTGCGGGACAATCTTCCCGGTCTCCGTCACTTCAATGCTGTCTGCAGAAGACACTCTTCCCAGACTGCTTCACCGTGACCATGACTGCAGAGGACACCCTTCCCAGACTGCTTCACGGCGACATTGACTGCAGTGGACACTCTTCCCAGACTGCTTCACGGCGACATTGACTGTAGAGGGCAATCTTCCAGGATAGCTTCACTGCAAGAGTGACTGCAGGGGACACTCTTCCCAGATTGCTTTACCATGACACTGACTGCAGAGCAAAAAACTTCCCAGTCTGTTTCATGGCGACAGTGACTGCAGTGGCCACTCTTCTCCGAATGCTTCATGGCAACGGTGATTGCAGAGGACACTCTTCCCAGACTTCTTCACGGTGACGGTAACTGCAGAGGATTCCCTTCACAGACTGCTTCACAGTGATGTTGACTACAGAGGCCACTCTTCCCCGATTGCTTCACGCCGACAGTGACTGCAGAGACCACTCTTCCCAGACTGCTTCACGGTGATGTTGTCTGCCGAGGACACTCTACCCAGACTGCTTCACGGCTACATTGACTGTGCGGGACACTCTTCCCAGACTCCGTCACGGCAATGCTGTCTGCAGAGGACACACTAACAGACTGCTTCACCGTGACCATGACTGCAGAGGATACCCTTCCCAGACAGCTTCACGGCGAAATTGACTGTAGAGGGCAATCTTCCCAGACAACTTCACTGCGACGGTGACTGCAGGGGACACTCTTCCCAGACTGCTTTATCATGACACTGACTGCAGAGGAAACTCTTCCCAGTCTGTTTCACGGCGACACTGACTGCAGTGGGCACTCTTCTCTGAATGCTTCATGGCAACGGTGACTGCAGAGGACACTCTTCCCAGACTTCTTCACGGTGACGGTAACTGCAGAGGACACCATTCACAGACTGCTTAACAGTGATGTTGAATACAGAGGCCACTCTTCCCAGATTGCTTCACGCCGACAGTGACTGCAGAGGCCTCTCTTCCCAGACTGATTCACGGCAATGTTGTCTGCAGAGGACACTCTACCCAGACAGCTTCATGGTGACATTGACTGCAGAGGATACTCCTCCCAGAATGTTTCACGGCGACGGTGACTGCAGAGGACACTTTTCCCAGACTGTTTCACGGTGACGGTGACTTCAGGGGACACTCTTCCTAGACTTTTTCACAGTGACGGTGACTGCTGTGGTTACTCTTCCCAGACTGCTTCATGGAGACGGTCACTGCAGAGAACACATTTCCCAGACTGCTTCACAGTGATGCTGTCTGCAGAGGACTCTCTTCCCAGAATGCTTCACCGCGACAGTGACTGCAGAGGACACCCATCCCAGACTGCTTCACAGCGACAGTGACTGCAGAGGACACTCTTCCCAGACTGCTTCACTGCGAAGATGTCTGCAGATAACACCCTTCCCAGACTGCTTCATGCAACAGTGACTGCAGAGGACACTCTTCCCAGACTGCTTCATGGCGATGCTGTCTGCAGAGGACTCTCTTCCCAGACTGCTTCACTGCGAAGATGTCTGCAGATAACACCCTTCCCAGACTGCTTCATGCAACAGTGACTGCAGAGGACACCCTTCCCAGACTGCTTCATGGTGACGTTGACTGTAGATGGCAATCTTCCCAGACTGCTACCCTGCAGCGGTGACTGCGGGGGACACTCTACCCAGACTGCTTTACCATGACACTGACTGCAGAGGACACTCTACCCAGTCTGTTTGCCGGCGACAGTGACTGCAGTGGGCATTCTTCTCCGAATGCTTCATGGCAACGGCGACTGCAGAGGACACTCTTCCCAGACTTCCTCACGGTGATAGTAACTGCAGAGGACACCCTTCTCAGACTGCTTCACAGTGATGTTGACTACAAAGGACACTCTTCCCAGACTGCTTCATGGTGATGGTCACGGCAGAGGCCACACTTCCCAGATTGCTTTAGGGCGATTGTGACTGCAGAGAGAACTCTTCCCAGACTGCTTCAAGGCAATCTTGTCTGCCGAGGACACTCTACCCAGACTGCTTCACCGCGATGAAGGCTGCAGAGGAGACTCTTCCCAGGCTGCTTCCCAGCGTCGGTGACTGTGCTGGACACTCTTCCGAGGCTGCTTCATGGAGACAGTGAATACAGAGGACACTTTTACCAGAATGTTTCATAGTGATGGTGACTGCAGAGCACACTCTTCCCAGACTGCTTCATGGTGACGTTTTCTGCGGGTGCCACTATTCCAAGACTGCTTCACGGCGACATTGATTACAGAGAGCAATCTTACTGGACTGTTTCACGGCGATGTTGACTGCAGATTACACTCTTCCCAGAACGCTTCACGGCAATGTTGACTGCAGTGGGCAATATTGTTAGACCGCTTCATGGCAACCGTGACCGCAGAGGAAACTCTTCCCAGACTGCTTCACAGCGATGTTGATGGCAGAGGGCAATCTTCCCAGACTGCTTCCCAGCGGTGACTGAAGATGACACTCTTGCCACACTGCTTCACGGCGATATTCACTGTAGAGGGCAATCTTCTCAGGCTGCTTCACGGTGATGGTGACTGCAGAGGACACTCTTACCAGACTGCTTCAAGGCATTGGTGAGTGCAGAGGACACTTTTCCCAGACTGCTTCATGGCACCGGTGACCGCAGAGGACACTCTTCCCAGAATGCTTCACGGCGACGTTGACTATAGAGGGCACTCTTCTCAGACAGCTTTCCAGCGACTGTGACTGCCCGGGACACTTTTCCCAGACACCTTCACGGCAATGCTGTCTGCAGAGGACACTCTCCCCAGACTGCTTCAACGCGACAATGACTGCAGAGTACTTCCTTCCCTGACTACTTCACGGTGACGTTTTATGCAGAGGCCACTCTTCCCAGACTGCTTCACGGAGACAGTGAATGCACAGGACCCTTTTTCCCAGACTGCTTAACGGTGACGGTGAACGCAGAGAACAGCCTTCCAGACTGCTTCACGGTGATGTTGATTTTGAGGGCAAAGTTCCTAGACAGGTTTCACGATGACGGTGACTGCACTGGACACTCTTCGCAGACTGTTTCACAGAGACGGTGACTGCAGAGGACACTATTCCCAGACTGCTTCACGGCAATGTTGACTGCAGTGGGCCCTATTGTCAGACTGCTTCATGGCAACGGTGACTGTAGAGGACACTCTTCCCAGACTGCTTCACGGCGATGTTGACTGTAGAGTACACTCTTCCCAGACTGCTTCGTGGCAATGTTGACTGCAGAGTACACTCTTCCCAGACTGCTTCACGGCAATGTTGACTGCAGAGGGCACTATTGTCAGACTGCTTCATGGCAACAGTGGCTGCAGAGGACACTCTTCCCTGACTGCTTCCCAGCGACGGTGACTGCGGGGGACACTCTTCGCAGACTGCTTCACGGTGACGTTGACTGCAGAGGACTCTCTTCCCAGACCGCTTCACGGAGACAGTGACTGCAAAGGGGCACTCTTCGCAGACTGCTTCACGGTAACATTGACTGCAGAGGACAATCTTGCCCGACTGCTTCACAGTGACGTTCACTGTAGAGGTCAATCTTCCACGACTGCTTGCCAGTGATAATGACACCGGGAGACACTCTTCCCAGACCGCTTCGCAGCAATGTTGACCGTGGGGGAATCTCTTCAAAGACTGCTTCACGGCGATGATGAATGCAGAGGACACTCTTCCCAGACTGCCTCATGGCAATGGTAACTGCAGAGATCACCCTTCCTAGACTGCTTCACAGCCATGGTAAGTGCAGAGGACACCCTTCCCAGATTGCTTCACAGTGACGGTGACTGCAGAGGACACCCTTCCCAGACTGCTTCACGGCGACATTGATTACAAAGGGCACTCTTCCTAGACTGTTTCATGGCGACAGTGACAGCGGGGTACACTCTTCTCAGACTGGTTCCCGGAAATAGTGACTGCCAGAGACATGCTTCACAGACAGCTTCGCAGCAACGTTGACCGCGGGGGATTCTCTTCCCAGACTGCTTCATGGCGATAGTGACTGCAGAGGACACTCTTCCCAGACTGCTTCATGGCGATGGTAACTGCAGAGGACACCCTTCCTAGACAGGTTTCACGGAGACAGTGACTGCAGAGGGGCACTCTTGCTAGACTGCTTCACGGTGACATTGACTGCAGAGGACACTCTTGCCCGACTGCTTCACAGCGACATTCACTGTAGAGGTCAATCTTTCACGACTGCTTCCCAGCAATGATGACTCCGGGCTACACTCTTCCCAGACTGCTTCCCAGCGACGTTGACCGCGGGGGATTCTCTTCCCAGACTGCTTCACGGCGATGATGAATGCAGAGGAACCCTTCCCAGACTGCTTCATGGCGATGGTAACTGCAGAGGACACCCTTCCTAGACTGTTTCACAGCAATTGTGAGTGCAGATGACACCCTTCCCAGATTACTTGATGGTGACGGTGATGCAGAGGACACCCGTCCCAGACTGCTTCACGGTGACATTGATTACAGAGGGCACTCTTCCTAGATTGTTTCATGGTGACAGTGACAGCGGGTTACACTCTTCCCAGACTGCTTCACGGCGATGTTGACCGCAGTGTACACTCTTCCCAGACTGCTTCATGGAAATTTTGACTGCAGAGTACACTCTTCCCATACTGCTTCACGGCATTGTTGACTGCAGAGGGCACTATTGTCAGACTGCTTCATGGCAACAGTGACTGTAGAGGACACTCTTCCCAGACTGCTTCCCAGCGACGGTGACTGCGGGGGACACTCTTCGCAGACTGCTTCACGGTGACGTTGACTGCAGAGGACTCTCTTCCCAGACCGCTTCACGGAGACAGTGACTGCAGAGGAAACTCTTCCCAGACTGCTTCCCAGCGATGGTGACTGCGGGGGACACTCTTCACAGACTGCTTCACAGTGACAGTGACTGCAGAGGGGCACTCTTGCTAGACTGCTTCACGGTGACATTGACTGCAGAGGACACTCTTGCCCGACTGCTTCACAACGACGTTCACTGTAGAGTTCAATCTTCCACGACTGCTTGCCAGCGATGATGACTCCGGCAGACACTCCTCCCAGACTGCTTCACAGCAACGTTGACCGCGGGGGATTCTCTTCCCAGACTGCTTCACGGCGATGATGAATGCAGAGGACACTCTTCCCAGACTGCTTCATGGCGATGGTAACTGCAGAGGACACCCTTCCTAGACTATTTCACAGCCGTGGTGAGTGCAGAGGACACCCTTCCCAGATTGCTTCACGGTGACGATGACTGCAGAGGACATCCGTCCCAGGCTGCTTCACGGTGACATTGATTACAGAGGGCACTCTTCCTAGACTGTTTCATGGTGACAGTGACAGCGGGGTACACTCTTCCCAGACTGCTTCACGGCGATGTTGACTGCAGAGAACACTCTCCCCATTCTGCTTCACAGCAATGTTGACTGCAGAGGGCACTATTGTCAGACTGCTTCATGGCAACAGTGGCTGCAGAGGACACTCTTCCCAGACTGCTTCCCAGCGACGGTGACTGCAGGGGACACTCTTCGCAGACTGCTTCACGGTGACGTTGACTGCAGAGGACACCCTTCCCAGACTGCTTCACGGCGACATTGATAACAGAGGGCATTCTTCCTAGACTGTTTCATGGTGACAGTGACAGCGGGGTACACTCTTCTCAAACTGGTACCCAGCAATAGTGACTGCCAGAGACACGCTTTCCAGACTGCTTCGCAGCAACGTTGACCGCGGGGGATTCTCTACCCAGACTGCTTTATGGTGATGGTGACTGCAGAGGAGACTCTTCCCAGACTGCTTCAAGGCGATGGTAACTGCAGAGGACACCCTTCCTAGACAGGTTTCACGGCAACGGCGACAGCAGAGGACACCATTCCCAGATAGCTTCACCGTGATTTTGACTGCAGAGGACACCTTTCCCCGACTGCTTCACGGCGACATTAATTGCAGAGGCCACTCTTCCCAGACTGCTTCACAGTGACAGTGACTGCACAGGACATTTTTTCCCAGACTGCTTCACGGCAATGTTGACTGCAGAGGACACTCTTCCCAGACTGCTTCATGGCAACGGTGACTGCAGAGAACACCCTTCCAGACTGCTTCACGGTGATGTTGGTTGCAGAGGGCAAAGTTCCTACACTGTTTCACGGTGACGGTAACTGCAGTGAACACTCTTCCCAGACTGCTTCACAGAGACGGTGACTGCAGAGGACACTCTTCACAGACTGCTTCACGGCAATGTTGACTGCAGAGGGCACTATTGTCAGACTGCTTCATGGCAACAGTGACTGCAGAGCACACTCTTCACAGACTGCTTCCCAGTGACGGTGACTACTGGGGACACTCTTCCCAGACTGCTTCCCAGCAACGTTGACCGCGGGGGATTCTCTTCCGAGACTGCTTCACGGTGATGATGAATGCAGAGGACACTCTTCCCAGACTGCTTAACAGCGATGATGAATGCAGAGGACACTCTTCCTAGACTGCTTCATGGCGATGGTAACTGCAGAGGACACCCTTCCTAGACTGTTTCACAGCAATGGTGAGTGCAGAGGACACCCTTCCCAGATTGCTTCACGGTGACAATGACTGCAGAGGACATCCGTCCCAGGCTGCTTCACGGTGACATTGATTACAGAGGGCACTCTTCCTAGACTGTTTCATGGTGACAGTGACAGCGGGGTACACTCTTCCCAGACTGCTTCACGGCGATGTTGACTGCAGAGTACATTCTTCCCAGACTGCTTCATGGCAATGTTGACTGCAGAGAACACTCTCCCCATTCTGCTTCACAGCAATGTTGACTGCAGAGGGCACTATTGTCAAACTGCTTCATGGCAACAGTGGCTGCAGAGGACACTCTTCCCTGACTGCTTCCCAGCGACGGTGACTGCGGGGGACACTCTTCGCAGACTGCTTCACGGTGACGTTGACTGCAGAGGACTCTCTTCCCAGACCGCTTCACGGAGACAGTGACTGCAAAGGGGCACTCTTCGCAGACTGCTTCACGGTAACATTGACTGCAGAGGACAATCTTGCCCGACTGCTTCACAGTGACGTTCACTGTAGAGGTCAATCTTCCACGACTGCTTGCCAGTGATAATGACACCGGGAGACACTCTTCCCAGACCGCTTCGCAGCAACGTTGACCGTGGGAGAATCTCTTCAAAGACTGCTTCACGGCGATGATGAATGCAGAGGACACTCTTCCCAGACTGCCTCATGGCAATGGTAACTGCAGAGATCACCCTTCCTAGACTGCTTCACAGCCATGGTAAGTGCAGAGGACACCCTTCCCAGATTGCTTCACAGTGACGGTGACTGCAGAGGACACCCTTCCCAGACTGCTTCACGGCGACATTGATTACAAAGGGCACTCTTCCTAGACTGTTTCATGGCGACAGTGACAGCGGGGTACACTCTTCTCAGACTGGTTCCCGGAAATAGTGACTGCCAGAGACATGCTTCACAGACAGCTTCGCAGCAACGTTGACCGCGGGGGATTCTCTTCCCAGACTGCTTCATGGCGATAGTGACTGCAGAGGACACTCTTCCTAGACAGGTTTCACGGAGACAGTGACTGCAGAGGGGCACTCTTGCTAGACTGCTTCACGGTGACATTGACTGCAGAGGACACTCTTGCCCGACTGCTTCACAGCGACATTCACTGTAGAGGTCAATCTTTCACGACTGCTTCCCAGCAATGATGACTCCGGGCTACACTCTTCCCAGACTGCTTCCCAGCGACGTTGACCGCGGGGGATTCTCTTCCCAGACTGCTTCACGGCGATGATGAATGCAGAGGAACCCTTCCCAGTCTGCTTCATGGCGATGGTAACTGCAGAGGACACCCTTCCTAGACTGTTTCACAGCAATTGTGAGTGCAGATGACACCCTTCCCAGATTACTTGATGGTGACGGTGATGCAGAGGACACCCGTCCCAGACTGCTTCACGGTGACATTGATTACAGAGGGCACTCTTCCTAGATTGTTTCATGGTGACAGTGACAGCGGGTTACACTCTTCCCAGACTGCTTCACGGCGATGTTGACCGCAGCGTACACTCTTCCCAGACTGCTTCATGGAAATTTTGACTGCAGAGTACACTCTTCCCATACTGCTTCACGGCATTGTTGACTGCAGAGGGCACTATTGTCAGACTGCTTCATGGCAACAGTGACTGCAGAGGACACTCTTCCCAGACTGCTTCCCAGCGACGGTGACTGCGGGGGACACTCTTCGCAGACTGCTTCACGGTGACGTTGACTGCAGAGGACTCTCTTCCCAGACCGCTTCACGGAGACAGTGACTGCAGAGGAAACTCTTCCCAGACTGCTTCCCAGCGATGGTGACTGCGGGGGACACTCTTCACAGACTGCTTCACAGTGACAGTGACTGCAGAGGGGCACTCTTGCTAGACTGCTTCACGGTGACATTGACTGCAGAGGACACTCTTGCCCGACTGCTTCACAGCGACGTTCACTGTAGAGTTCAATCTTCCACGACTGCTTGCCAGCGATGATGACTCCGGCAGACACTCCTCCCAGACTGCTTCACAGCAACGTTGACCGTGGGGGATTCTCTTCCCAGACTGCTTCACGGCGATGATGAATGCAGAGGACACTCTTCCCAGACTGCTTCATGGCGATGGTAACTGCAGAGGACACCCTTCCTAGACTGTTTCACAGCCGTGGTGAGTGCAGAGGACACCCTTCCCAGATTGCTTCACGGTGACGATGACTGCAGAGGACATCCGTCCCAGGCTGCTTCACGGTGACATTGATTACAGAGGGCACTCTTCCTAGACTGTTTCATGGTGACAGTGACAGCGGGGTACACTCTTCCCAGACTGCTTCACGGCGATGTTGACTGCAGAGAACACTCTCCCCATTCTGCTTCACAGCAATGTTGACTGCAGAGGGCACTATTGTCAGACTGCTTCATGGCAACAGTGGCTGCAGAGGACACTCTTCCCAGACTGCTTCCCAGCGACGGTGACTGCAGGGGACACTCTTCGCAGACTGCTTCACGGTGACGTTGACTGCAGAGGACACACTTCCCAGACTGCTTCCCAGCGATGAGGACTCCAGGAGACACTCTTTCCAGACTGCTTCGCAGTGACGTTGACCGCGGGGTTTCTCTTCAAAGACTGCTTCACGGCAATGTTGCATGCAGAGGACACTCTTCCCAGACTGCTTCATGGCGATTGTAACTGCAGAGGAGACCCTTCCTAGACTGTTTCACTGCAATGGTAAGTGCAGATGACACCCTTCCCAGATTGCTTCATGGCGACGGTGACTGCAGAGGACACCCTTCCCATACTGCTTCACGGCATCATTGATTACAGAGGGCACTCTTCCTTGCCTGTTTCATGGTGCCAGTGACAGCGGGGTACACTCTTCTCAGACTGGTTCCCGGCAATAGTGACTGCCAGAGACACGCTTCACAGCCTGCTTCACGGCAACGTTGACTGCGGGAGATTCCCTTCCCAGACTGCTTCATGGCGATGGTGACTGCAGACGACACTCTTCCCTGACTGCTTCATGGCGATGGTAACTGCAGAGGACACCCTTCCTAGACAGGTTTCACGGCAACGGTGACTGCAGAGGACACCCTTCCCAGATTGCTTCACGGTGATGTTGACTGCAGAGGACACCCTTCCCAGACTGCTTCACGGTGACATTAATTACAGAAGGCACTCTTCCTAGACTGTTTCATGGTGACGATGACTGCTGAGGCCTCTCTTCCCAGACTGCTTCACGGTGACAGTGACTGCACAGGACATTTTTCGCAGACTGCTTCACGGCAATGTTAACTGCAGAGGACACTCTTCCCAGACTGCTTCACGGCGACGGTGACTGCAGAGAACACTCTTCCAGACTGCTGCACGGTGATGTTGATTGCAGAGGGCAAAGTTCCTAGACTGTTTCACGGTGACGGTGACTGCAGTGGACACTCTTCCCAGACTGCTTCACAGAGACGGTGACTGCAGAGGACACTATTCCCTGACTGCTTCACGGCAAAGTTAACTGCAGAGGGCCCTATTGTCAGACTGCTTCAAGGCAACGGTGACTGTAGAGGACACTCCTCCCAGACTGCTTCATGGCAATGTTGACTGCAGAGGGCACTATTGTCAGACTGCTTCATGGCAACAGTGGCTGCAGAGGACACTCTTCCCAGACTGCTTCCCAGCGACGGTGACTGCAGGGGACACTCTTCGCAGACTGCTTCACGGTGACGTTGACTGCAGAGGACACCCTTCCCAGACTGCTTCACGGCGACATTGATAACAGAGGGCATTCTTCCTAGACTGTTTCATGGTGACAGTGACAGCGGGGTACACTCTTCTCAAACTGGTACCCAGCAATAGTGACTGCCAGAGACACGCTTTCCAGACTGCTTCGCAGCAACGTTGACCGCGGGGGATTCTCTACCCAGACTGCTTTATGGTGATGGTGACTGCAGAGGAGACTCTTCCCAGACTGCTTCAAGGCGATGGTAACTGCAGAGGACACCCTTCCTAGACAGGTTTCACGGCAACGGCGACAGCAGAGGACACCATTCCCAGATAGCTTCACCGTGATTTTGACTGCAGAGGACACCTTTCCCCGACTGCTTCACGGCGACATTAATTGCAGAGGCCACTCTTCCCAGACTGCTTCACAGTGACAGTGACTGCACAGGACATTTTTTCCCAGACTGCTTCACGGCAATGTTGACTGCAGAGGACACTCTTCCCAGACTGCTTCATGGCAACGGTGACTGCAGAGAACACCCTTCCAGACTGCTTCACGGTGATGTTGGTTGCAGAGGGCAAAGTTCCTACACTGTTTCACGGTGACGGTAACTGCAGTGAACACTCTTCCCAGACTGCTTCACAGAGACGGTGACTGCAGAGGACACTCTTCACAGACTGCTTCACGGCAATGTTGACTGCAGAGGGCACTATTGTCAGACTGCTTCATGGCAACAGTGACTGCAGAGCACACTCTTCACAGACTGCTTCCCAGTGACGGTGACTACTGGGGACACTCTTCCCAGACTGCTTCCCAGCAACGTTGACCGCGGGGGATTCTCTTCCGAGACTGCTTCACGGTGATGATGAATGCAGAGGACACTCTTCCCAGACTGCTTAACAGCGATGATGAATGCAGAGGACACTCTTCCTAGACTGCTTCATGGCGATGGTAACTGCAGAGGACACCCTTCCTAGACTGTTTCACAGCAATGGTGAGTGCAGAGGACACCCTTCCCAGATTGCTTCACGGTGACAATGACTGCAGAGGACATCCGTCCCAGGCTGCTTCACGGTGACATTGATTACAGAGGGCACTCTTCCTAGACTGTTTCATGGTGACAGTGACAGCGGGGTACACTCTTCCCAGACTGCTTCACGGCGATGTTGACTGCAGAGTACATTCTTCCCAGACTGCTTCATGGCAATGTTGACTGCAGAGAACACTCTCCCCATTCTGCTTCACAGCAATGTTGACTGCAGAGGGCACTATTGTCAAACTGCTTCATGGCAACAGTGGCTGCAGAGGACACTCTTCCCTGACTGCTTCCCAGCGACGGTGACTGCGGGGGACACTCTTCGCAGACTGCTTCACGGTGACGTTGACTGCAGAGGACTCTCTTCCCAGACCGCTTCACGGAGACAGTGACTGCAAAGGGGCACTCTTCGCAGACTGCTTCACGGTAACATTGACTGCAGAGGACAATCTTGCCCGACTGCTTCACAGTGACGTTCACTGTAGAGGTCAATCTTCCACGACTGCTTGCCAGTGATAATGACACCGGGAGACACTCTTCCCAGACCGCTTCGCAGCAACGTTGACCGTGGGAGAATCTCTTCAAAGACTGCTTCACGGCGATGATGAATGCAGAGGACACTCTTCCCAGACTGCCTCATGGCAATGGTAACTGCAGAGATCACCCTTCCTAGACTGCTTCACAGCCATGGTAAGTGCAGAGGACACCCTTCCCAGATTGCTTCACAGTGACGGTGACTGCAGAGGACACCCTTCCCAGACTGCTTCACGGCGACATTGATTACAAAGGGCACTCTTCCTAGACTGTTTCATGGCGACAGTGACAGCGGGGTACACTCTTCTCAGACTGGTTCCCGGAAATAGTGACTGCCAGAGACATGCTTCACAGACAGCTTCGCAGCAACGTTGACCGCGGGGGATTCTCTTCCCAGACTGCTTCATGGCGATAGTGACTGCAGAGGACACTCTTCCCAGACTGCTTCATGGCGATGGTAACTGCAGAGGACACCCTTCCTAGACAGGTTTCACGGAGACAGTGACTGCAGAGGGGCACTCTTGCTAGACTGCTTCACGGTGACATTGACTGCAGAGGACACTCTTGCCCGACTGCTTCACAGCGACATTCACTGTAGAGGTCAATCTTTCACGACTGCTTCCCAGCAATGATGACTCCGGGCTACACTCTTCCCAGACTGCTTCCCAGCGACGTTGACCGCGGGGGATTCTCTTCCCAGACTGCTTCACGGCGATGATGAATGCAGAGGAACCCTTCCCAGTCTGCTTCATGGCGATGGTAACTGCAGAGGACACCCTTCCTAGACTGTTTCACAGCAATTGTGAGTGCAGATGACACCCTTCCCAGATTACTTGATGGTGACGGTGATGCAGAGGACACCCGTCCCAGACTGCTTCACGGTGACATTGATTACAGAGGGCACTCTTCCTAGATTGTTTCATGGTGACAGTGACAGCGGGTTACACTCTTCCCAGACTGCTTCACGGCGATGTTGACCGCAGCGTACACTCTTCCCAGACTGCTTCATGGAAATTTTGACTGCAGAGTACACTCTTCCCATACTGCTTCACGGCATTGTTGACTGCAGAGGGCACTATTGTCAGACTGCTTCATGGCAACAGTGACTGCAGAGGACACTCTTCCCAGACTGCTTCCCAGCGACGGTGACTGCGGGGGACACTCTTCGCAGACTGCTTCACGGTGACGTTGACTGCAGAGGACTCTCTTCCCAGACCGCTTCACGGAGACAGTGACTGCAGAGGAAACTCTTCCCAGACTGCTTCCCAGCGATGGTGACTGCGGGGGACACTCTTCACAGACTGCTTCACAGTGACAGTGACTGCAGAGGGGCACTCTTGCTAGACTGCTTCACGGTGACATTGACTGCAGAGGACACTCTTGCCCGACTGCTTCACAGCGACGTTCACTGTAGAGTTCAATCTTCCACGACTGCTTGCCAGCGATGATGACTCCGGCAGACACTCCTCCCAGACTGCTTCACAGCAACGTTGACCGTGGGGGATTCTCTTCCCAGACTGCTTCACAGCGATGATGAATGCAGAGGACACTCTTCCCAGACTGCTTCATGGCGATGGTAACTGCAGAGGACACCCTTCCTAGACTGTTTCACAGCCATGGTGAGTGCAGAGGACACCCTTCCCAGATTGCTTCACGGTGACGATGACTGCAGAGGACATCCGTCCCAGGCTGCTTCACGGTGACATTGATTACAGAGGGCACTCTTCCTAGACTGTTTCATGGTGACAGTGACAGCGGGGTACACTCTTCCCAGACTGCTTCACGGCGATGTTGACTGCAGAGAACACTCTCCCCATTCTGCTTCACAGCAATGTTGACTGCAGAGGGCACTATTGTCAGACTGCTTCATGGCAACAGTGGCTGCAGAGGACACTCTTCCCAGACTGCTTCCCAGCGACGGTGACTGCAGGGGACACTCTTCGCAGACTGCTTCACGGTGACGTTGACTGCAGAGGACACCCTTCCCAGACTGCTTCCCAGCGATGAGGACTCCAGGAGACACTCTTTCCAGACTGCTTCGCAGTGACGTTGACCGCGGGGTTTCTCTTCAAAGACTGCTTCACGGCAATGTTGCATGCAGAGGACACTCTTCCCAGACTGCTTCATGGCAATTGTAACTGCAGAGGAGACCCTTCCTAGACTGTTTCACTGCAATGGTAAGTGCAGATGACACCCTTCCCAGATTGCTTCATGGCGACGGTGACTGCAGAGGACACCCTTCCCATACTGCTTCACGGCATCATTGATTACAGAGGGCACTCTTCCTTGCCTGTTTCATGGTGCCAGTGACAGCGGGGTACACTCTTCTCAGACTGGTTCCCGGCAATAGTGACTGCCGGAGACACGCTTCACAGCCTGCTTCACGGCAACGTTGACTGCGGGAGATTCCCTTCCCAGACTGCTTCATGGCGATGGTGACTGCAGACGACACTCTTCCCTGACTGCTTCATGGCGATGGTAACTGCAGAGGACACCCTTCCTAGACAGGTTTCACGGCAACGGTGACTGCAGAGGACACCCTTCCCAGATTGCTTCACGGTGATGTTGACTGCAGAGGACACCCTTCCCAGACTGCTTCACGGTGACATTAATTACAGAAGGCACTCTTCCTAGACTGTTTCATGGTGACGATGACTGCTGAGGCCTCTCTTCCCAGACTGCTTCACGGTGACAGTGACTGCACAGGACATTTTTCGCAGACTGCTTCACGGCAATGTTAACTGCAGAGGACACTCTTCCCAGACTGCTTCACGGCGACGGTGACTGCAGAGAACACTCTTCCAGACTGCTGCACGGTGATGTTGATTGCAGAGGGCAAAGTTCCTAGACTGTTTCACGGTGACGGTGACTGCAGTGGACACTCTTCCCAGACTGCTTCACAGAGACGGTGACTGCAGGGGACACTATTCCCTGACTGCTTCACGGCAAAGTTAACTGCAGAGGGCCCTATTGTCAGACTGCTTCAAGGCAACGGTGACTGTAGAGGACACTCCTCCCAGACTGCTTCATGGCAATGTTGACTGCAGAGTAGACTCTTCCCAGACTGCTTCACGGCAATGTTGACTGCAGAGGGCACCATTGTCAGACAGCTTCATGGCAACAGTGACTGTAGAGGACACTCTTCCCAGACTGCTTCACGGCAATGTTGACTGCAGAGGGCCCTATTGTCAGACTGCTTCAAGGCAACGGTGACTGTAGAGGACACTCTTCCCAGACTGCTTCACGGCAATGTTGACTGCAGAGTACACTCTTCCCAGACTGCTTCATGGCAATGTTGACTGCAGAGGGCACCATTGTCAGACTGCTTCATGGCAACAGTGACTGCAGAGGACACTCTTCCCAGACTGCTTCCCAGCGACGGTGACTACGGGGGACAGTCTTCGCAGACTGCTTCACGGTGACATTGACTGCAGAGGACTCTCTTCCCAGAAGGCTTCACAGAGACAATGACTGCAGAGGACACTCTTCCCAGACTGCTTCCCAGCGACAGTGACTGTGGGGGACACTCTTCGCAGACTGCTTCACGGTGACGTTGACTGCAGAGGACCCTCTTCCCAGAACGCATCACAGAGACAGTGACTGCATAGGGGCACTCTTGCTAGACTGCTTCACGGTGACATTGACTGCAGAGGACACTCTTGTCCGACTGCTTCACAGCGACGTTCACTGTAGAGGTCAATCTTCCACGACTGCTTCCCAGCGATGATGACTCTGGGAGACACTCTTCCCAGACTGCTTCTCAGCAACGTTGACCGCGGGGGATTCTCTTCCCAGACTGCTTCACGGCGATGATGAATGCAGAGGACACCCTTCCCAGACTGCTTCACTGTGACGGTGACTGCAGAGGACACCCTTCCCAGACTGCTTCACGGTGACATTGATTACAGAGGGCACTCTTCCTAGACTGTTTCATGGTGACAGTGACAGCGGGGTACACTCTTCCCAGACTGCTTCACGGCGATGTTGACGGCAGAGTACATTCTTCCCATAGTGCTTCATGGCAATGTTGACTGCAGAGTAGACTCTTCCCATATTGCTTCGCGGCACTGTTGACTGCAGAGGGCACTATTGTCAGACTGCTTCATCGCAACAGTTACTGCAGAGGGGCACTCTTGCTGGACTGCTTCACGGTGACATTGACTGCAGAGGACAGTCTTGCCCAACTGCTTCACAGCGACGTTCACTGTAGAGGTCAATCTTCCACGACTGCTTCCCAGCGATGATGACTCCAGGAGACACTCTTTCCAGACTGCTTCGCAGTGACGTTGACCGCAGGGTTTCTCTTCCCAGACTGCTTCATGGCAATGTTGCATGCAGAGGACACTCTTCCCAGACTGCTTCATGGCAATTGTAACTGCAGAGGAGACCCTTCCTAGACTCTTTCACAGCAATGGTAAGTGCAGACGACACCCTTCCCAGATTGCTTCACGGCGACGGTGACTGCAGAGGACACCCTTCCCAGACTGCTTCACGGCATCATTGATTACAGAGGGCACTCTTCCTTGACTGTTTCATGGTGCCAGTGACAGCGGGGTACACTCTTCTCAGACTGGTTCCCGGCAATAGTGACTGCCGGAGACACGCTTCACAGCCTGCTTCACGGCAACGTTGACTGCGGGAGATTCTCTTCCCAGACTGCTTCATGGCGATGGTAACTGCAGAGGACACCCTTCCTAGACAGGTTTCACGGCAACGGTGACTGCAGAGGACACCCTTCCCAGATTGCTTAACGGTGATGTTGACTGCAGAGGACACCCTTCCCAGACTGCTTCACGGCGACATTAATTGCAGAGGGCACTCTTCCTAGACTGTTTCATGGTGACGATGACTGCTGAGGCCTCTCTTCCCAGACTGCTTCACGGCGACAGTGACTGCACAGGACATTTTTCGCAGACTGCTTCACGGCGACGGTGACTGCAGAGAACACTCTTCCAGACTGCTGCACGGTGATGTTGATTGCAGAGGGCAAAGTTCCTAGACTGTTTCACGGTGACGGTGACTGCAGTGGACACTCTTCCCAGACTGCTTCACAGAGACGGTGACTGCAGAGGACACTATTCCCTGACTGCTTCACGGCAAAGTTAACTGCAGAGGGCCCTATTGTCAGACTGCTTCAAGGCAACGGTGACTGTAGAGGACACTCTTCCCAGACTGCTTCACGGCAATGTTGACTGCAGAGGGCACCATTGTCAGACAGCTTCATGGCAACAGTGACTGTAGAGGACACTCTTCCCAGACTGCTTCACGGCAATGTTGACTGCAGAGGGCCCTATTGTCAGACTGCTTCAAGGCAACGGTGACTGTAGAGGACACTCTTCCCAGACTGCTTCACGGCAATGTTGACTGCAGAGTACACTCTTCCCAGACTGCTTCATGGCAATGTTGACTGCAGAGGGCATCATTGTCAGACTGCTTCATGGCAACAGTGACTGCAGAGGACACTCTTCCCAGACTGCTTCCCAGCGACGGTGACTACGGGGGACAGTCTTCGCAGACTGCTTCACGGTGACATTGACTGCAGAGGACTCTCTTCCCAGAAGGCTTCACAGAGACAATGACTGCAGAGGACACTCTTCCCAGACTGCTTCCCAGCGACGGTGACTGTGGGGGACACTCTTCGCAGACTGCTTCACGGTGACGTTGACTGCAGAGGACCCTCTTCCCAGAACGCGTCACAGAGACAGTGACTGCATAGGGGCACTCTTGCTAGACTGCTTCACGGTGACATTGACTGCAGAGGACACTCTTGTCCGACTGCTTCACAGCGACGTTCACTGTAGAGGTCAATCTTCCACGACTGCTTCCCAGCGATGATGACTCTGGGAGACACTCTTCCCAGACTGCTTCTCAGCAACGTTGACCGCGGGGGATTCTCTTCCCAGACTGCTTCACGGCGATGATGAATGCAGAGGACACCCTTCCCAGACTGCTTCACTGTGACGGTGACTGCAGAGGACACCCTTCCCAGACTGCTTCACGGTGACATTGATTACAGAGGGCACTCTTCCTAGACTGTTTCATGGTGACAGTGACAGCGGGGTACACTCTTCCCAGACTGCTTCACGGCGATGTTGACGGCAGAGTACATTCTTCCCATAGTGCTTCATGGCAATGTTGACTGCAGAGTAGACTCTTCCCATATTGCTTCGCGGCACTGTTGACTGCAGAGGGCACTATTGTCAGACTGCTTCATCGCAACAGTTACTGCAGAGGACACTCTTCCCTGACTGCTTCCCAGCGACGGTGACTGTGGGGGACACTCTTAGCAGACTGCTTCACGGTGACGTTGACTGCAGAGGACTCTCTTCCCAGACCGCTTCACAGAGACAGAGACTGCAGAGGGGCACTCTTGCTGGACTGCTTCACGGTGACATTGACTGCAGAGGACAGTCTTGCCCAACTGCTTCACAGCGACGTTCACTGTAGAGGTCAATCTTCCACGACTGCTTCCCAGCGATGATGACTCCAGGAGACACTCTTTCCAGACTGCTTCGCAGTGACGTTGACCGCAGGGTTTCTCTTCCCAGACTGCTTCACGGCAATGTTGCATGCAGAGGACACTCTTCCCAGACTGCTTCATGGCAATTGTAACTGCAGAGGAGACCCTTCCTAGACTCTTTCACAGCAATGGTAAGTGCAGACGACACCCTTCCCAGATTGCTTCACGGCGACGGTGACTGCAGAGGACACCCTTCCCAGACTGCTTCACGGCATCATTGATTACAGAGGGCACTCTTCCTTGACTGTTTCATGGTGCCAGTGACAGCGGGGTACACTCTTCTCAGACTGGTTCCCGGCAATAGTGACTGCCAGAGACACGCTTCACAGCCTGCTTCACGGCAACGTTGACTGCGGGAGATTCTCTTCCCAGACTGCTTCATGGCGATGGTAACTGCAGAGGACACCCTTCCTAGACAGGTTTCACGGCAACGGTGACTGCAGAGGACACCCTTCCCAGATTGCTTCACGGTGATGTTGACTGCAGAGGACACCCTTCCCAGACTGCTTCACGGCGACATTAATTGCAGAGGGCACTCTTCCTAGACTGTTTCATGGTGACGATGACTGCTGAGGCCTCTCTTCCCAGACTGCTTCACGGCGACAGTGACTGCACAGGACATTTTTCGCAGACTGCTTCACGGCAATGTTAACTGCAGAGGACACTCTTCCCAGACTGCTTCACGGCGACGGTGACTGCAGAGAACACTCTTCCAGACTGCTGCACGGTGATGTTGATTGCAGAGGACACTATTCCCTGACTGCTTCACGGCAAAGTTAACTGCAGAGGGCCCTATTGTCAGACTGCTTCAAGGCAACGGTGACTGTAGAGGACACTCTTCCCAGACTGCTTCACGGCAATGTTGACTGCAGAGGGCACCATTGTCAGACAGCTTCATGGCAACAGTGACTGTAGAGGACACTCTTCCCAGACTGCTTCACGGCAATGTTGACTGCAGAGGGCCCTATTGTCAGACTGCTTCAAGGCAACGGTGACTGTAGAGGACACTCTTCCCAGACTGCTTCACGGCAATGTTGACTGCAGAGTACACTCTTCCCAGACTGCTTCATGGCAATGTTGACTGCAGAGGGCATCATTGTCAGACTGCTTCATGGCAACAGTGACTGCAGAGGACACTCTTCCCAGACTGCTTCCCAGCGACGGTGACTACGGGGGACAGTCTTCGCAGACTGCTTCACGGTGACATTGACTGCAGAGGACTCTCTTCCCAGAAGGCTTCACAGAGACAATGACTGCAGAGGACACTCTTCCCAGACTGCTTCCCAGCGACAGTGACTGTGGGGGACACTCTTCGCAGACTGCTTCACGGTGACGTTGACTGCAGAGGACCCTCTTCCCAGAACGCGTCACAGAGACAGTGACTGCATAGGGGCACTCTTGCTAGACTGCTTCACGGTGACATTGACTGCAGAGGACACTCTTGTCCGACTGCTTCACAGCGACGTTCACTGTAGAGGTCAATCTTCCACGACTGCTTCCCAGCGATGATGACTCTGGGAGACACTCTTCCCAGACTGCTTCTCAGCAACGTTGACCGCGGGGGATTCTCTTCCCAGACTGCTTCACGGCGATGATGAATGCAGAGGACACCCTTCCCAGACTGCTTCACTGTGATGGTGACTGCAGAGGACACCCTTCCCAGACTGCTTCACGGTGACATTGATTACAGAGGGCACTCTTCCTAGACTGTTTCATGGTGACAGTGACAGCGGGGTACACCCTTCCCAGACTGCTTCACGGCGATGTTGACGGCAGAGTACATTCTTCCCATAGTGCTTCATGGCAATGTTGACTGCAGAGTAGACTCTTCCCATATTGCTTCGCGGCACTGTTGACTGCAGAGGGCACTATTGTCAGACTGCTTCATCGCAACAGTTACTGCAGAGGACACTCTTCCCAGACTGCTTCCCAGCGACGGTGACTGCGGGGGACAGTCTTAGCAGACTGCTTCACGGTGACGATGACTGCAGAGGACTCTCTTCCCAGACCGCTTCACAGAGACAGTGACTGCAGAGGAAACTCTTCCCAGACCGCTTCCCAGTGACAGTGACTGCGGGGGACACTCTTCGCAGACTGCTTCACGGTGACGTTGACTGCAGAGGACTCTCTTCCCAGACCGCTTCACGGAGACAGTGACTGCAGAGGGGCACTCTTGCTAGACTGCTTCACGGTGATATTGACTGCAGAGGACACTCTTGCCCGACTGCTTCACAGCGACATTCACTGTAGAGGTCAATCTTCCATGACTGCTTCCCAGCGATGATGACTCCGGGAGTCACTCTTCCCAGACTGCTTCGCAGCAATGTTGCCTGCGGGGTTTCTCTTCCCAGACTGATTCACGGCGATGATGAATGCAGAGGACACTCTTCCCAGACTGCTTCACGGTGACGGTGACTGCAGAGGACACCCTTCCCAAACTGCTTCACGGCGTCATTGATTACAGAGGGCACTCTTCCTAGACTGTTTCATGGTGACAGTGACAGCGGGGTACACTCTTCTCAGACTGGTTCCCAGCAATAGTGACTGCCGGAGACTCACTTCCCAGACTGCTTAGCAGCAACGTTGACCGCGGGGGATTCTCTTCCCAGACTGCTTCATGGTGATGGTGACTGCAGAGGACACTCTTCCCAGACTGCTTCATGGCGATGGTAACAGCAGAGGACACCCTTCCTAGACAGGTTTCACGCCAACGGTGACTGTAGAGGACACCATTCCCAGATTGCTTCACGGTGATGCTGACTGCAGAGGAGACCCTTCCCAGAATGCTTCACGGCAATGGTGAGTGCAGAGGACACCCTTCCCAGACTGCTTCACGGCGATATTGATTGCAGAGGGCACTCTTCCTAGACTGTTTCACAGTGATGGTGACAGCAGTATACACACTTCTCAGACTGCTTCTTGGCAACGGTGACTGCGCGGGTCACTCTTTCCAGACTCCTTCACTGCGATGCTGTCTGCAGAGACACTCTTCCCAGACTGCTTCACGGAGATGGTGAATACAGCGGACACTTTTTCCCAGATTGCTTCACGGCAACATTGACTGCAGAGTGCACTCTTTGCAGACTGCTTCACAGCGACTGTGACTGAAGAGAACACTCTTCTCAGACTGCTTCATGGCAACGGTGGGTGTAAAGGACACCCTTCCCAGACTGCTTCACGGCGACAGTGATTGCAGTGGGCACTCTTCTCTGAATGCTTCATGGCGAAGGCGACTGCAGAGGACACTCTTCCCAGACTGCTTCATGGCAACGGTAACTGCAGAGGACACTCTTCCCAGACTGCTTCACGGCGATGGTGACTGCAGAGGACACTCTTCCTAGGCTGCTTCATGGCGACAGTGATTGCAAAGCACACATTTACCAGATTGCTTCACGGAGATGGTGACTGCAGAGGACACTTTTCAGTGATTGCTTCACGGTGACGTTTTCTGCAGGTGCCACTCTTCCCAGACTGCTTCACGGCGACAGTGACTACAGAGGACACTCTTCCCAGACTGCTTCACGGTGACAGTGACTACAGAGGACACTCTTCCCAGACTGTTTCACGGTGATGGTGACTGCACAGGACACTCTTCACAGACAGCATCATGGCGATGGTGACTGCAGAGGGTACTTTTCCCAGAGTGCTTCATGGCAACGGTGACTGAAGAGGCCGCTCTTGCCAGACTGCTTCACGACGACCTTCACTGTATAGAGATATCTTCTCAGACTGTTTCATGGCGATGTTGACTGCAGAGGACACTCTTCCCAGACTGTTTCACAGCAACAGTGACTGCAGTGGGCACTCTTCTCCGAATGCTTCATGGCTACAGTGACTGCAGAGGACACTCTTCCCAGACTGCTTCATGGCAACGGTGACTGCAGAGGACACTCTTCTCAGACTGTTTCACGTCGACGTTGACTGTAGAGGGCACTCTTCTCAGACTGCTTCCCAGTGACGGTGACTGTGGGGGACACTCTTCCCAGATTGCTTCCCAGTGACTGTGACCGCGGGGTACGCTCTTCCCAGTCTCCTTCACGGCGATGATATCTGCAGAGGACACTCTTCACGGACTGCTTCCCAACGACGTTGAATGTGGGGTACACTCTTCCCAGACTCTTTCACGGCGACGCTGTCTGCAGAGGACACTCTTCCCAACCTGCTTCATGGCAACATTGACTGCAGAGGGCACTCTTCTCAGACTGCTTCACAGCAACGTTGACTGCAGAGGACACATTTCTTAGACTGCTTCACCGTGACGGTGACTGCATAGGTCACTCTTCCCAGACTGCTTCATGGCAACATTGACTGCCGCGGGCACTCTTCCTAGACTGCTTATTGGTGATGGCAACTACAGAGGACACTCTTTCCTGTGGAGAGAGAAATGCTAACCTTTCAGGTCAATGGTGTTTCATTAAGGGGAGGTTGTGGTGCAGTGATAACTTCACTTGACTGGCAATCCAGAGGTCAGACGAATGTACCATAGTAGTTGCTGGAATTTAAATTAAATTAATAAATCTGGAATTGAAAGCTAGTCTCAATATTAATGACCCTAGAGCCAATATTGATTGATGTAAAATCCATCTGGTTCACGAATGTACTTTAGGAAAGGATATCTGCCATCTTTAGCTGGTCTGACTTTATGTGATTCTGGACCCACATCAATTTGGTTGACTCTTAACCGCCCTCTACCATTCAGTTTTAAGGGCAATTAGGGATGGGCAACAAATGCTAACCTTGCCAGAGGTGCCCACATCCTGTGAAAGAATACATTTTTAAAAATTCTTTCCAAAGGTCATTTTAGCCAAGATTATGTTCAGTGGTGAGAAAACTCTTGCTGAATGCCTTAATGTTTTTGTGCGTCACAAGTTCTCACTCCTTTTTGACCTACTGATGTGCTTTGACTGTGCTTATCTCCTTCCTTAGAATCACTCCCCCAGGCGTGCATGTTGATGCACAGAAGGCATGAAATCATGTCACATGTGGATTTATTCCAGTGATAGTGGTGATGATCAACAACGCAAAAGCATATGTCCAAGATGACATCTGATAGAGATCAACAATAAGCATTGTCTGCCAACCTTGTGAGTGGAGGTACTGGGGCTAACACCAAGTAAATACACTGCCTGATCACCAAGATCTTTATCACAACATGTAATATTGGGAGCTCTATCTTACCAACAGATCTCTACTTAATTTTATTATATGGGCAATTTTTACTCTGAGTGAGAGTTCAGTGTGGGCTGAGAAATCAGATCCAGCTGGGTACTGACTGAAAGGAATCAGCTTCAGAGCAGTCAGCTCCCTCTGGTGGCAGATTCCATATAAGCAGAACCCCAAACAAGTGAGAGCAACAAAGCAGCGCAGCTCAATTTAGCATTGGAGAATGTAGCACTGCACACAAATTATAGCAGAGTGCAGCTTCTGATGTGTGAAACAAAGGACCATACAGCATAGAACAGGAGATAACATTTTTCTGCATTACAACAGTGGCTACACACATTTGGACATCTGATGGGAATGTGAAAGGCACTACATAAATGTAAGTCTTTCTTTTTTAACATGAGAGTACAGCATTGATCACGTCGCACAGCTGAGTGTAGCTAAGTACATCACAGTATATCATTACAACACAGCGAAGCCTACCACAATGCAATGCAATGCAATGGGAACATACAGCACCTCTGCAACATAGCACAGACAGTGACACAGTACATGGTGAAAGCCAGGTAGCCTGAAACCTGGTTGTGTGATTGGACTGAGGTTTTCATGTTAAACCAATAATAAAACTCTGATGTCCTTCACTTTTGTGGAATTCAGGCACTTGACACCAGCAAAACGTATCTCTCATGTTTGAACTGTGATCAGCTTACCTTGAATAATTGGACAAAATACACTATGCCATACAAAGGGTCTGAGAAACCGGGGTTATTTACAGTTATGTCACACATAGGGGACGGAATTTTATGGCAGTGGGATTTTACGGTCTCGCCGAAGTCAATGGAGTTTCGGATGGCTCGCTGCATTTTACAGCCCACCCCATCTGCGAGGGGGCCATAAAATTTCGCCCAGGGTCTGAGAGGCTCAGACCCTATAGAGCTGGCATACTCTATTCACAGTGATTCCCATTTCCGGTTATGTGAAATTACTCTCCGCTGTTGTCACGATGGCAGAAATATTTTTGTGCTAAATTTTCATAAACTGTGAGCGCACAAAATTAAAAAGACTCACGATGCAGCTACTTTAAAGGAGACTAGTGGCACCATTGACAAGTCAATATAGTGGAGACGACTCTCTTAGCTCCAGTATGGAAGTTTCTGTTTACAACAGTAAATACCCCTGCCTCTCAGAGCCTGTGTGTGATATAACTGTAAATACCCCGTCTCTCAGACCTTGTGTGTGATATAACTGTAGATAGCCACTGCGTCCCAGACCCTGTGTGTGATATATCTGTAAATAGCTCCCCTCCCCGTCTCAGACCCTGTGTGTGATATAACTGTAAATAACCCGTTTCTATTCATATGTGTGATATAACTGTAAATAACACCCCATTTCAGACCTTCGTGTGATATAACTGTAAATAACACCCCCATCTCAGACCCTGTGTGTGATATAGCTGTAAATAACCCTTGTCTCTCATTGTGTGTGTGATATAACGGTAAATAACCCCGCATCTCAAGCCCTGTGTGTGATATAACTGTAAATAAACACCCCATCTCAGATCCTGTGTGTGATATAACTGTGAATACACCCCCGTCTCAGACCCTGTGTGTGATATAATTGTAAATACCCGCCCACCTCAGACCCTGTGTATGATATAACTGTAAATACCCTCCTGCCTCAGGCCCTGTGTGTGATATAGCTGTAAATTGCCCCGTCTCTCACCATGTGTGTGATATAACTGTAAATAACCACTGCGTCTCAGGCCCTGTGTTGATATAACTAAATAACCCCTGTTTCTCAGATTCTGTGGCTAGTATAATGTAAATAGCCCTGCCTCTCAAGCAACATATGTCATATAACTGTAAATGTCTACATACAGATAAATTTTATAATCTAGCATTCTTAAAACAGAGTTTGTATGACATGAGTAGGTATTCAGAATATGTGCACAGTGATCAGAATAATTTACTGTCTATATTAAAATTAGAAGCAATATTTCAGGTAAGAAAGTTAGCCTGTGGCCCCACAGCTCTCCATGAGGAGCTGGCAGAGGATACTTCATATATACAGCTCAGCCCTGTTTCTCAACATGCACTTTGTACCTTTAGTTCCAGGTCTGAGAACCCACAAACTAACCTACACGCATGACTGTCCTGTGCATTATACCTCCATGCTGTTTCATTCTGTGTCTCAGGCCCATTGGAGACAGAGTTTGAAGAAACCAGAGAGTCAGTGGTTCCACACGTGCAGCACATCACCAAACAGCAGCAGTCTCGCTGCCTCGCTGTTGGCAATCTAAAAATTGCTGTGCTGGCTTCTTTCATTTGGCATTGGTCTTTCTCATGCTGCACCTGCTTTCTGCCAGCAGGGAAATCTCCCCCAGTGTCTCAAGGTGGAACCAATTTTAGCTCTTTGTTGACAGATCTTTTTATTTAATGAAGGACTGCTGTTCCCAGGCCCCAGTATTTCAAGCACTGAACCAGCTCGCTGCAGCTTGTAGACCATTGGAATAGGTAGGCCCTCCCAGCAGAAGATCATGGGACCCAAGGAGAAGTTGGAGGATCTGCTGCCAACGGCTATACAGAAGTTGGCCTGTTTACATTTGGTGCAAGACCAATGCGTTGGTAGCCAGTGACATCTGAATGACTTTTTGCCACATGTATCAGAGTTTCTGCCTCTGTTTCTCATTAAACGCTGCATTGGGGCAGCAAGCCTTTCCTCAGGAATACAGTCTAAATATGTTGACACATACAATACTGCACATCCTGAGAAATGCTGTCATGTTGTTCCCTGACGATACTTTTTACATACTCAATGCAGTCGCCAGCATCCTTTCTCAATCCCCACCCCACCCGCCCTCACTTTCCACACACACACACACACACACACACACTCACACAGACACAGACACACACACAGACAAACACAGACACACTCACACAAACACATACACACACACAGACAAACACACAGACACACACACACACACTCACACACACATGTGGGCTATTACATCAAAAGCATGTGGTGCCAAGGTGTCTGCCCTAGGTACACCAGAACAAAGACACAGCCGCAGTGTTTTATTACCCCCTACTGCAGCAGACCACGAAGGTTAACACACAGCAGAGTGAAGTGCTTCCTCACTCTTTGCTTTAACTGCAAACACATTGAGCTAGACAGCAGCCTTTATTCTTGACAAGACAGCTGTCTTGCTCCTCTTGCGCAAGTTGCTGCTGAATCGATTTCAAGCTGACCGCCTGTTCAATTACATCTAGAACAACAAAGATGGTGTTTTTATTACTTTCAGAATATAACAGACGGCTCTTTAAAAATACAGTTCACCATCTTTTCAAACTTGCCAAACATTTTCAGATATTAATCTGGACCATCCAAGTTTTATCAGAAGTCCAGATTTGTTACAGTTTTGTCCCAATTTCAAGAATGTGCCTCATTTTTCCTTTGTTGTTTTCTTAAGACTCTATTTTCATGAAAATAGTGGTCTGAAATATTGTTGGAAAGCTGTCAGCACAGATGACAGCTTGTAGAGTCGAATAAATCATTATTACTCATAAAAGCAAATAATTCTAGCGGGAGTTGGTGGGGGGGTGGTGTGGTGGGGTGGTCGTTGAGTTGCATAGGGAGCTGAGGGGGAGGGGTTGGTGAGAGAGCAGTGATTAACTGCTCACCCCAAGCAATGTCTCTTCCATCAAAGGAATTGATCCCTGAAACTGGACTGCAAGTGGATTTCTCCCATCCAACCATTCCCCCCAGAAAGTCCAACCTCAAGACACATTTGTGTTCAATAAATGTTGTCAGGTCAATCTTTGTTTCTTGCAATACTTTTCAAAAGTTTGGTAATTTGTAGAAGCACTGCACCATTTTTCCTATTCATTCAAGGGATGTGGGTGTCGCTGGCTAGGCCGAATGTCAGCCCAAGCCTGGATATTGTCCAGGTCTTGCTGCATTTGGACATGGACTGATTCAGTATCTGAGGAGTTGTGAATGGCGCTGAAAATCCCCACTTCTGACTTTATGTTAGAAGGAAGGTCAGTGATGAAGCAGCTTAAGGTCGTTGGGCCAAGGACACTATCCTGAGGAACTCCTGCAATGATGTTCTGGAGGATTCACGTCCAACAACCACAGCCATCTTCCTTTTTGCTAGGTATGACTCCAATCAGCAAAGAGTTTTCCCCCGATTCCCATTGACTTCAGTTTTGATAGGGCTCCTTGTTGCCGCACTCGGTCAAATGCTGCCTTAATGTCAAGGGCAGTCATTCTCATCTGACCTTTGGCGTTCAGCTCTTTTGTCCATGTTTGAACCAAGGCTGTAATGAAGTCAGGAGCTGAGTAGCCCTGGCAGAACCCAAACTGAGCATCAGTGAGCAGGTTTTTGGTGGTACTGTTGATGACCCTCTTCCATTATTGAAGATTGAAAGTAGACTGATGGGACGGTAATTGGCCGGGTTGGATTTGTCCTGTTTTTTTGTGTACAGGACATACCTGGGCAATTTTCCACATTGTCGGGTAGATGCCAGTGTTGTAGCTGTACTGGAGCAGCTTGGCTAGGGGTGTGGCAAGCCCTGCAGCACAAGTCTTCAGTACTATGACTGCAATATTGTCAGGGCCCATAGCCTTTGAACTATCCCATGCCTTGATATCATGTGGGGTGAATCAAATTGGCTGAAGACTGGCATCTGTGATCCTGGAAGGTGGAGGCTAACATGGATCCTCCACTCATCACTTCTAGCTGAAGATTGTTGCAAATGCTTCAGCCTTACCCATGTTGCATGGATATTAACACTGTATCCCAGGTACCATGCTCCTGGGTACAGAGTAATGAATAACATGAAAAGAGAACACGATGTCATGGACTACTGGACCAAAGGTAAAGTTTACACCCATATTTAAAAAAAGAAACAAAGGTTCATAGGGCCAGGTGTAGGCCATTTGGTCTCTCAAGACTGTTCCACAATTACCCACCTTTGCCCCAGATCCCTTAATATCTCTGGTTAACAAAAATCTATCAATTTGAGGTTTAAAATTTACAATTGGTCTCGCATCAATTGTCATTTGCAGATTAAAGTTTCAAATTTATACCATCCTTTGTGTGAAGAAATGTTTACTAATTTTGCTTCTGAAAGGTTTGGCTCTATTTTTTAGATTTTGCTCTGTGGTTATATTGCAACATCTGAGCATTTTGTTATATTGATCTCTCTGCTGCCCTCTCTATTGGGAGGTGTAAATAAAGTTAGTTCAATAATGGCTGCTTGCAGCTGACCATGTGTTCGTCTTAGTGCAATACACAGCATGCTTCTAGTTCTAAACTCCTCAATCAGTGGAAATACTTTCTCTCTATCTGCCATATCTGTTCCCGATAATTTGGCGGGACCAGAAATTCCCATCCGAAGTCAATGGACTTTGGACTGCTTTCCAAATTTTCCAGCCCTGCCCATGCCAATTCCTGCCATGGGTGGGACTCGAAAATCCTGACCCATATCTTGAAACCTTCAGTCAAATCACCCCTTAACCTTTTAAATTCCACGGAGAAAAAGTAGAAAGCCATTCTCTTGAGTGTATGTGGCAGTAAAACATACAACCTCATTCGCAACCTGACAGTCCCGAACGCGCCCAATTCTAAGTACTTTAATGAATTAATTGACATCATGAAAATGCACTTCCAGCCAAAGCCATCTGTAATAATGCAGCGGTTTGAATTTAATTCCAGAGTTAGGGCTCTGGGACAGTCCATTGCAACCTATGTAGTGAACCTGAAGCAGGTGACAGAACAGTGCGACTTTGGGGACACACTAAATGAGATTCTGTGGGACCGATTAGCTTGAGGAGTTCAGGTTGATGCCATTCAGTATCGTTTACTCGCAGAGGTCGACATCAACTTAAGCGTGCCCTAGAAACCTCTCTTGCCATGGAAAGTGCTGCAAGAGGCACACAACATGGCGCTGTTCTTCATGTGGGGCAGGAACTTACCACTGACCATGGCGTGAAAACCAGACCCACAGCATCAAAACAAGATGCAATGTCCACTGTTAGAAACATGAAAAAGCTTAGTAGAAATACTTAGCAGCGACTCCAAGATTAAGTTGTTATATAGATGTGGAGGTGACCACGGAGCGGACACCTGTAAATTCAAGGAGTCAGAATGTCATTACTGCCATGAGAAAGGTCATGTAGTAAGGCAATGCCAGGAAAAGCTGAAGCAGCCGCGAAACAGCAAACCAACATGATTGAATTAAAGAATACAGCAGAGATTGATACCAATATTTATTCCCTGTATAACATAACTGCTGTGAAAACCAAACTTTTTACTATCACAATCCAAGTTAATGAGTAGCCACTAATAACAGAGGTTGATACAGGTACCTCAACTATAGTGGTAGGAGAGCACACAGTCAGGTACCTTATTGAAGGTAGACAGCCAATAAACCTGGAGCGGACAACGCTAAATTAAATTCAGGTAAAGGGCATCATCAAAGTACCAGTCTCTTACAAGCAACAGACAGCCCAGCTGCCTGTAATAGTCTAGTAGGCCAAGACTGGCTACAAAAGATCAAGCTCGACTGGTCTGAGATAATCCACCTCAAATCTGATGGAGTTCCAGAACTTCTAAGAAAATACAATATGGCTTCTCGGGATGAACTAGGGAAGTTAAAAGGCATGCAAGCCATCTCACTTCTTTAAGGCAAGACTTATGCCGTATACATTGAAATAAAATGTTGATGAGGAGCTGTGCTGGTTAGAAAAGCTGGGCATTATCCATCTTGTTCAATCCTCATAACTGACTGCACCCAGAGTTCCAGTGGTTAAGTCCGACCGCATCACATGTATCTGTGGAGACCATAACTTGACCATAAATAAGGCAGCCAAATTAGACAAATATCCTCTCCCAAGGATGGATGACTTATATGCCAAACTGGCTGGAGGCAAGTCCTAGTCGAAATTGGATATGAGCCACGCTTACCAGCAACTAGAGCTGGATAGCACATCGAGGGAGTACGTAATCATTAACACACACAAGGGTTTCTATCAGTGCACCTGACGACCCTTCAAGGTTTCGTCGGTGTGTGATATCTTCCAGAGAACAATGGGGAGCCTTTTGCAGGGACTCCCACAAGTAATTGTACACCTAGATAATGTCCTCATCAAGGGGTTAACCGAGACAGAACACTTGACCAACCTGGAGGAGGTGCTAAAGAGGTTCATGGAAGCCAGCATATGGTAAAAGAAGAAAAAGTGCACATTTCAGGCACCAGATGTGCCTTGTCTAGGTCACAGGGATGCCATGGGGCTGCACCTGATAGAAGACAAAGTTCAGGCAATAAAAGATGCGCCACCACCATCCAATGTAACAGAACTCAAGTCCTTCCTGGACATGATCAACTACTATAGCCACTTCTCACCAAATCTATCAACTGTATTGGCACTGTTACACTTGTTATTAAAAAAAAAACCACCGTTAGCTTTCAGGGTCACAACAGGAAGAGGCCTTCTTGAAAGCAAAGAAATTGTTGCATTTGTCGTGCCTATTGGTACACTATGAATGTCGAAAGAGCTGGTATTAACATGTGGTGCCTCTCCTACAGGGTGGGAGCTGTGTTATTCCATAAAATGGAAAATGGGTCTGAAAGGCCCACTGGTTATCTCAAGAACCCTATCCATAGCCGAGAAGGGCCATACCCAATAGAAAAGGAAGGTTTATTGGTGGTATTCAGGGTGAAGAAATTCCACCAGTACCTGCATGGCCACCATTTCACCATTGGGTCGGACCATAAACCATTAATGGGTTTATTCAGTGAGGACAAGGCCATCCCACCAATAGCAGCAGCAAGGATACAATGTTGGGCTCTGACATTATCTGCGTGCGAGTATACTTTTATGTGCCGTCCTGGTCTACACAATGCAAATGCAGATGCATTCCGTTGTCTCCCATTGTCAGACAGTGTTGTGCACACTCCCGTTCCACAGGAATTAATGATATTACAGTACTTTTTAGATTCTTCACCTGTGTGTGTGAAATAAATTAGTAACTGGACAAACAGAGATCCAATGTTATCAAAAGTCAGAGGCTTTGTCTTTACAAGTATGGCCAAACTAGTCTGTATGTGAAGAACTGAGACCGTTCCATGAAAGATAGACGGAATTGAGCAGTCAGGGCGGAACTTTGTTGTGGGGGTCAAGAGTGTTGCTCCCTCCACAAGGCAGAGAGCCGCTCTTGACAGAACTTCATTGTGCCCATCCAGGCATATCAAAAATGAATATGCTTGTGCGGAGCTATTTATGGTGGCCAGGCATTGATGGAGATATTGAAAACTTTGTCAAGCACTATCTCCACTGTCGGCAACAACAGAAGTTGCCTGTTCCAGCTCCCCTGCATCTGTTGGGGTGGCCTAATCAACCGTGGGTTCAATCACATATCGATTACATAGGACCATTCTTGGGTACCATGTTCCTGATAATTGTAGATGCACATTCCAAATGGATGGATGTATATGAAGTCAAGTTGCCACCGTCAAACACAACTATAGAGAAGCTATGTCATAGTTTCAGTGTACATGGCCTACCTGGAATTGTTGTTTCAGACAATGGTGCTGTTTTTACCAGCACAGAGTTTCAGAAGTTTACAGATCTGAATGCAGTCAGACACATTAAAACAGCCCCATGGCATTGCTCATTGAATAGCCTAGCTGAGAGGGCAGTACAAACTTTTAAGTCTGGCATGAGAAAATTATCGGAAGGTACATTCAGCTGTAGGTTTAACGCCATCTGAATTATTGATAAAATGCTTCTTATCTTTACAATTACGCCTGGTGTTTCCAAATTTAGAGGGGAAGATAGAGCATAATCGAAGTAATCAAAAATTGAACCACGCTATAGACAGCAAAGCTCGCACATTCACTGTAGGTGACATGGCATTTGTGCGAAATTTCTGGCAACAGACCCTGTTGGGCTCCTGAAACCATTGTCTTAGATACTGGTCCATTATCTTTCCAAGTGCAAGTGGAGATAGAATTGACCGTAAGCACGGAGATCATATTCATACCAGAGAGACATTTCAACAACCAACTATTCTGCCTCTGATTAATGTATAGCCGTCAATTCCTGAGGTGACTGATCGACCTAGAATAGACATGCTCAATGTCTCTATAGAGTTACCAAACCCTGAACTTCCACATTCCAATGATGTGTCTCATGCTGCAGCTCCAGGTCCTGTTGATCCTGTTGAGAAACCTCAAGTGGTAGAGCTACACCGCTCTAGCTGTATAAGGAGAGCCCCTCAGAGTCTTGATCTGTAATCGCTTGAAATTGTATATATGTATATGTTGTTGGATGTTCAAATATTACTCTGCCAGTAGAAGTTGTAAAAATCTAAAGGGGGAGGAAATGTGGTAACTAAGGGTATAGCCCCCCACTGTTGTCTATCAGGGGCCATGTGATATTCAGTTAAGGCTCCGACCAGTGAGCCCTAAGCACGAGAAATCCAGGCTGACATGAGTCTTGATCGAGTGTGTAGCACCTAAAAAGCTCTCTCCAATAAAGTTTAGCTGTTTCTTGTTGAAGTATGTCTGCTCCATTGAGCGACTACATCCATGAAGCCATGTGGTGAAGGATGCAAATGGAGTCAATCTTTATGCACTTTTATAAGCTTTTATTTGCAGAGATATACATTGCAAGCATCCACCTCCTCACCTAAACACCATAATTTCAGTCTGATCCTATTTATAGAAGCACAAGTGAATCCTCAGTAAATGCCCACCAACTGCATACAATTAAACACGTGATTAATATATAGTTGACCTGGGCCCCCTAACCACTTTGGACCTCTACTGTTTATAGCTTTTCACCATTAAGAAAGTAATCTGCCCTATACTTTTGAGGTCCAAAGTGGACAATTGCACATTTGTCTACATTGAAATCTATTTGCTCCAGTTTTGCCCATTCACTTAATATATTACTATCCCTTCGTAATTTTAAGCTGCCATCTACACTGATTACAATGACATCTATCTTTGCGCCGCTGGCAAACATGGATATGCGGCTTACTACCCCATCATTTATATATACATAGAGTGATGTACATTTACATAAGGCCTTCTATGTCCTCATGTCATCTCAAGGGGCTCTACAGCCACTTTTGAGGCATATAGTCACAATTGTAATGTAGTGAAACACAGCAGTCAATTTGCACAAAATAAGGTCACATAAAACAGCAATGTGATAATGACTGGGTAATATATTTACATGATGTGGTTAAGGAATAAAACTTGGCCAGGATACTGGAGAGAACTCCCCTGTTTTCATCAAAATAATGCTATGGAATCTTTTCCATCTACCTGACAGGGCAGACATTGCATTTTTTTAAGAAATTGTGTACTTGCGTGCTGGATGTCTCTGCACCACAATACCTTTCAGTGTAATTCCATTGAGTTTATACTGCCAAACCTTGTGTTACCTCTCAAGTGCATGTTCTCACAGTTCTTCACATGAAATTAAATCTGTCCATTTTGCTTACCTATTCACATGCTCACTGTTCTCCAATCCTTCTAATTTTGCGTAACAATCAAAGCTTGAAAATGTTCTTCAATTTTTTAATTAATTCTTGGGATGAAGCCATCGCAGACAAGGCTGTCATTTATTGCCCATTTCTAGTTGCCCTTGAGAATGTGATGAGCCTTCATCTTGAACTGCTGCAGTACAGGTAGTGAAGGTACTCTCACAATGCTCTTTGCTAGGGAACTCTAGGATTTTGACCCACTCTATTCTGAGCTTGAGCTCTGCCAACATAGAATGCCTCTTTGAGGTATAGAATTCAACTTTGACAGGGCTTCAAAAGAAGTTCATAGTAGATGGGCCATCCAATTTACACCCTGCTTGAAAATTGGGTGGGTATATCTTGGGTGGCTAATTCACTACCACTGCTGGAGTTGAATATTGCCTTCGCTGTGTGGAATGTCTCTGGTTCAATTCCACATGTGTATTGAGATAGTGATGGCAACAATCAGGATATTACTGTTGATCTCAGTGGCCCTGGGCTAGGTGGGGGGAAAATTAACCAAGGGTTCCACTCCTGATTGCTATCTAGTAGCTATTCTAGAAAGTGTCCATGTGCAGGCATCAGGACAGGAGCAGGTTTGGCCATTATGTAAAACTCAACCCCTCAATCAAATAGCTTACTGACATTTGCTGACCACACTGACAGATGAAGAATGGGCACGTGAGCACTGGACTGGAGGGTATCAATGACATCACATCTCAGCAGAAATAAGTGCAGTGGCAAAAAGGCGGTATTTTTGTGGAGATTTGGTTTGGTAGCTGTGCCTTTAAATCTTACCATAAGGATACTAACATTTTTGTAAAATAACGTCACAGCACTTCAGACTCCTGTACCAAGCCCATCAATATAATGATGCAAAACTGGGAACTAGAAAAGGTGCCCTAAAAATAAGCTGTCCCGCTTTCTCCTGGCTGGAGAACCACACCCTGCTGGATCACCATCTTCGTAGTCAAAGAAAGAAAGCTTTAAATTTTGCAACTTGGAACATTAGCAGACTCATGGACAATCTCAGGAGTGACCTTCCAGAAGGAAGAAATGCAATTGAATCAGATGAGCTATCAAGACTCCAAATTGACATCACCATTATCAACGCTTCTGCCCCGATGTTTGACTCCAATTTTCCAGATTGGTTGTGAGCTACACTTGGAATTCCTCTTTTTGGCTGGTCGGGCTGCTTTAGGTCTGAGACATTGATCATCTTCCTCTTCATTCCACACAGCGAGGGCAATATGCAACTCCAGTAGTGGTAGTGATCTAGCCACCAGAGGTATACCCACCTGACTTTCAAGCAAGGCGTAAAATGGATGCCCCAACTACTAGTAACCTCTTTTGGGTCTTGCTATGTCTAGGTGCTAGGTGGATGTTCATCACTGATCAAACAAGTCTGATTTGATCAGTCCAGTTGGCATCAGTCCGCTGCATAGATCAAGTGATACAGACATCATTTAGATCTATGATGCAAACAGTGGCATAATCCAGGAGGTGTCAGATGTTAAGGAAAAATTCTAATCTGACCATTCCAAAAGAAGCTACGATCATGCTTCTGCGGGACTTTAATGCCAGCGTTGGCCATGACTGATGTCTAGAGCAAAGAGAAAACAACTAAAATCTTTTTTCTCCATATCTCTATAACCTGATTTCTCTCTGAGGAAACCCCTGTAAAAGGAAAAGGGGAAAACACTGTTAGAGACATTGAAAAACAAGTTCTCAACCAGTGAACTAAACACTGAAAATGCTGGAAGACCACCTCCTGTCATCAACAAGAACTGAAAGGAATTTGGAAAACATCAATCTAAATCAACCCATCAAGTCCTGTACCCCGGATTGGTGTTATTGAATTGTTTTATCCCACCCTTAAAATCTGTGTTTGTGTGCTTGTGTGCTTGTGTGTGTGTGTATGGGGTTTCTCTTCCTAAAGATGACAATGCTGGAAAGAAATTTTTCAGCAACTCCTTAACCGTGAATCCACAATGGCAGCTGAAACTCTCCAGGCTGCCTCCCAGTCCTACCCTGTGGTAGAATCCATGGGTGAACCACCATCGATGGGACATACAAACATACAAATTAGGAGAACCAGAAGGCCACTCTGCCCCTTGAGCCTGCTCTGCCATTCAATAAGATCATGAATGTAACCTCACCCCACATTCCTCCCTACCACTGATAATCTTTCAACCCCTTGTTAATCAACAATCTATCTAGCTCTTCCTAAAAAATGTTCAAAGACTCTGTTTCCACCGCCTTTTGAGGAAGAGAGTTCCAAAGACTCACAACCCTCTGAGAGAAAAAAATTCTCCTCATCTCTGTCTTAAATGAGGGACTCCTTATTTTTAAACAGTGATCCCTAGTTCTAGATTCTCCAACAAGAGAAACATGCTCTCTACATCCACCTCAGCATCTTAAAAGTTTCAACTAAGTCTTACTCTTCTAAATTCCAGTGGATACAAGCCTAGCCTGTCCAGCCTTTCCTCATAAGACAACCTTCCCATTCCTGGCATTAGAGCTGCAACAAGCAAGCAAATGGATGGAAAACAACAAAGCCTGCTAGGGATGGTATTCCAACTGAGGCCTTCAAAGCTGGTGGACTTTTGCTCACATCAAGACTCCATGCACTCATCATGTGGATTTGGGATGGAAAAGAACTCCTCGCAACTTCAAGAATGTGACAATTGTAACCATCTTCAAGAAGGGAGATAAATCATGTTGTGCAAACTATCAAGGTATTTCCCTCTTGTCCACAGCAGGGGAAATTCTGACATGTTTGTGGCTCCTATGGCTGAGGACATCCTTCCAGGGACACAGTGTGGTTTTAGACCTTCCCGGGGTACACCTGACATGGTCTTTGTTGCAGACAAATCCAAGAAAATATTGCGAACAACACCAGGAACTCTTTGTTGCATTCATCAGCCTGACCAAAGCATTTCATTCAGTAAATCACGAAGCTTTGTGGATTGTGTTCCAAAGATTTGGATGTCCAAGGAACTTCATCACAATCCTGCAATTGCTTTATGATGATATGACTGCAACTTTCTTGAGTGGGAGAGCTGAAACAGATAGCTTCAAAATCCAGACCGGCACTAAGCAAGACTGTGTGAAAACCCCTACACTATTTACAATCTAACTGACAGTGGCTATTCACTTTATCAAAGATCAACTGCCTCTGGTGTGAGTATTAAATACTGCCTAAGTGGAAAATGCTTTAACCTCAGTTGCCTTCATGCCAAAAAAACCATTAACGAACATGATGTACAGTTTGCAGATGAATTCAGTGTTGTTGCCCACTCTGCAAAAGATTTGCAAGGCATTCTTGATTTCTTCAATTCTGCCTACGAGAAACTTGGTCCGTCCTTGAATGATGCCAAAACAAAATTCATATATCAAGCCATACCTGGTCAACCAAATATTCCACCTTTTATATATGTTGAAGAAGAGATGCTGGAATATGTTGAGAACCACCTTGACAGCCTCATCTCTCAAAAGGCCACCATTGACAAGGAGATCTAACACCGGATCAGTTGCACCAGCTCAGCCTTCTACAAACTATAATATAGAGTGTTTGACAACAAAGACCTCCTCAAGTCAATACAAGTCTTAGAGCAGAGAGCAGTTTTTGTCACCACACACCTGTCTGAAGTGAGACCTGGACTGTGTATCAGTGACACATAAGAGCACTAGAGAAATTCAATCAGCAATGCTTCTGCTGCATGCTCCAGATTCAATGGGAGGATTGTTGAACAAAAGCTACTGTCCTTCTTGAAGCTGAGTCCACAAGCAATCAGGCCAAGCTCCTGCAAAATCAACTCTATTGGACTGGATATTATGTCCGGATGGCTGGAAAGATCTCCTCCGCCAAGTCTTATTCTCTTAACTCCAAAATAGCCAATGTTCCAGGAAAGCAAAAAGAAAATGCTTCAAAGATACTCTGAAGCTCTCCTTGAAGAGGAGCATTGACATTAATGACTGGGAGGAGCTTGCTACCAATTGTGCAAAATAGTGACAACTTGTCTTATCATGCTGCATCATGCTTTGAGTCCCAATGTCTTAATGATGAGCCAGAGTGGCAGCAGAGAAAGAAAGAAAAGGAAGCAAACTCCTGATCACTACCTTAGGCCCAAAGGTCTTAAGGCCCAAAGGTCCGCGGGTCAAGTGTTGACTCGTTCAGTCACATGGAGACCCATGGCAGAAACTCATGACCCTGAGCAGAACTCATCCTCGAATCGAGGCACAGTCAATGATGACGCCAAGCTGGTCTCTCCGGCAATAATCCAAACTTGATCAATGCTGTGTGATTGGTTCATTTGTAAATGACTGGACTTAATGACTCAAAATTGACTCGGTGGGATACCAAAGGCCCTCTAGGAACTAGAAAGAGCAATCCTCTTCAGATAAGGGTTTCGGCATCAAAGCCTTAGTTAAGTGGGAAAAGTAATCAGTTTGAAACTTCTGAACATGAGAAAAATCCATCTGAACTACCAACAAATAGTTTACATTAGACAGGCTGGGCCCGCACCAGCAGAATTCTCTCCACTCAATGATGTTAATGTGTTCTTTAATGTAGCTGATGAATTATAGGCACAGCTGTTGCTTACAGGGGTAAAAACATCCAGCAAATTAAGTATTGTGCATTATTTAAATGGTAGTTACCATGAGTTAGTTTAGCTTGTGATCTATTTATTACTTATGTTTACTCTAAGAATATAATTACATGATATAACGTTTGCTTATGTGTCTGTTTAACTTTTAATTAATAAGTTCACTAGATATTTTGAACTTGAGATGTTGCCTGGCATGAAGATCCGCTGCTCTTAAAAACTCGATCGAGATCTTAGAATTGTAGCATCTTATAACACTGAAGGACCCTTGTTAACTCTCTGAAAGAGTTAACTAATTAGTTCCATTCCCCTGCCCTTTCACCATACCCTTTTAATTTTTGTATTCAACTATGTATCCTTTTCCTTTTTAACAGCTGGGACTCTGCTTCCATCATGCTCTGAAAACTTGATGCTTAAAAAAGTATCTCCTGTGAGCCCAGGAATTAAAATCAGTTAGCAGGCATGGTTTTGTGGTACTGAACTGCACTACTAGATCTCTAAGTAAGGACGGACAATTAAAAATCCAGAGAGTTGGGACTCACTCAAGGGAATGATCTAAGATACAAAAGGCTTCGGATAAAATGACTAGAAAAGATCCAAAAATGCTCAGGAGAAGCTTAGAGATACCAGCAGTTGCAGATGACACTGAAGGATGACTTGTGGTAAAATTTCCTCCTCTTTGTGCTTGGAGAACAATCAGTTCCCAGATTGGGCAGGGCCTGTTGTGTCAGGAATCTGACCTGACTATCCTGCCCAGAAGTTCAGGAATTACTTATTGTGAGATCTGGGACTCAACCTGCACAGGCTCAAGCAAAATTACTCTAATGAGGTGAGGGGAGCGTTATTCTGAACTCTGACTCACTTTCCTTTCAGTTCAACCATACGACATGCAAACGCAGGGGTTGGGGGCTGGGGGTGGTCCAAAAAGCTGGAGGCTGGGTTTGCACCAGAAGCCTCCACAAACTGGAAACCCATAAGGAAACCCAAAGATCCATAGAAATTTTATGAGGACTTGAAATATATTCTTCCCCTAACCCCGGTATGATCTTTGCATTGAAGACCCATTAGTCTGATGCTATCCAGGAACAGCCAGAAAACCCCAATGCTGATGACCAAGAGTACAAGTCTTTCAGGCCTGCAGCCATGCTCCTGCTTCTACCTACTAATCCGGCACAGCCAGAGGGAAGGCTTCAGCAGGCAGGCAGCACAGTACCTATCGGATGTCAAGTGGAGGTGAAACCTTATATTTTGTTCGATAAATTAATATTTTACCAGATTTTAATAAGTACATAAATATTCTCTCTGGTTCGTTTCTGAAAGGCATAGTGCATTTCTTATTCACTTATCCTTTCTGGATATTCTCCACAGCTATAAATCTTTCTCAACTGAGATGAGGCCTTCAACAATATTACTGTGGAGCTGGCTGTCAAAGAGTTGCAATGGGTGAACAGCTTTCTGAATTTCCTTCTGTTCCATATGGTCATGTAAGTATCACTTCCGAACTTCAACCTGCAATGTCCTTTTAATTGTTAACGTATGAGTCAGTGTAAAATATTAAAGAAGTTGGCACTTTTTCAGGTGAATTTGTAAAATCTGCAGTAACCAAAGAGGCTAAACATCAGTCTCCCACAGAGATTTATCAACAGGGGCTCAGGGAGTTAATGAACGAAGCATGTTCTCAGGTTCCACTTGATGATTGGAATTTCATTACAGAGTTCAAGCCAGAAGCAACAAGGCAAAGTTACACATTCCGCCAATCAGTGGTAAACTTGAATAGAATGATATCTCATTTAGTTCAAGCAAAAGTAACATTGGAGATGACCCTACAAAGGAAGCAAGCCAGTGTTTGGAAGTGATTTTCAAGGTATCCGAAATGGCTCGGTTGCCAACAGAAAAGATAAATATCTATCACCAGCAACAGTTCCATTGGATTTGCCATCCTGGGCCTGTGGCTAGAAGCAGGAGTGAATCCCTCACCTGTCCACTAACGACGAGGAATACATCAGGGAAAGACCATCGCCAGGTTGTCAAAGTCACAATTACTTTGTCTCTTCTGTGCCTCTTGCCAGTATCACCCTTCCACATTCCAGGGTTATTCTGTTGGTGCTGTTTGATATCTTCTATAAAAACAGAGGCAAAAACTAATGTATATCTCGCTGTTATTAAAATAAGGCATCCTATCCAGCTAACTTGACTGTAACCAGGGTCATGTCTTATACACTAAAATAAAATCAAAATACTGTAGATGCTGGAAACCCGAAATAAAAACAGAAAATGCTGGAGAAACACAGCAGGTGTGCCAGCATCTGTGGGGAGAGAAACAGGGTGAATGTTTTGAGTCTGTATGACTCTTCTTCAGAGCTTCCTCAGGCTATACAGCATGGTTCTGAACAAGGGCAATTAGGGATGGGCAATAAATGCTGGCCTTGCTAGTGATACCCAGATCCCACAAACAAATTTTTAAAAAACGTGCAAACAGGATCCAACGAACTGGTGACAGGGATTAAACAAGTTAAATAGAAACAAGCAAGAGTAACAAAATTGGCACAATACCTCGCATAGCAATTGTAAGAAGAAGTGTAAGTTACATCAAAGTAATTCCCTCACAGCATGCCACAATTCAGAAGAATTTTTCTTTTAGTCGCTCAGGAGATGTGGGCTTTGCTGGCTGGGCCAACATTTATTGCCCTTCTTTAGTTGCCCTTGAGAAGGTGGTGGTGAGCTACCTTCTTGAACTGCTGCAATCCATCTGATGTAGGTACACCATACTGCTGTTAGGAAGAGAGTTCCAGGATTTTGACCCAGTGACAGTGAAGGAACAGCGATATATTTCGAAGTCAGGATGGTGAGTGATTTAAAGGGAACCTCCAGGTGGTGGTGTTCCCAACTATCTGCTGCCATTGTCCTTCTAGATGGTAGTGGTCGAGGGTTTGGAAGGTGCAGTCTAAGGAGCCTTGATACATTCCTTGTAGATGATAGACACTGCTACTACTGTGGGTTGGTAGTGGAGGGATTGAAGATTTGTGGATGTGGTGCCAATCAAACGGATTGTTTTGTCCTGGATGGTGTCCAGCTTCTTCAGTGTTGTGAGAGCTGCACTCATCCAGGCAAGTGGGGAGCGTTCCATCAAATCCCTGACTTGTGCCTTGTAGATGGTGGACAGGCTTTGGGGAATCAGGAGGTGAATTAATCGTTGTACGATTCCTAGCCTCTGACCTGCTTTTGAAGACACAGTATTTATATGGCTAGTCCAGTTCAGTTTCTGGTCAATGGTCACCTTCAGGATGATGGTAATGCCATTGAACATCAAGGGGCGGAGTTGAATTCTCTCTTGTTGGAGATGACCATAGCCTGACACTTGTATGACGCGAATGTTACTTTTCCCTTGTCAGCCCAAGCCTGGATATTGTCCAGGTCTTGCTGCATTTGGACATGGACTGCTTCAGCATCTGAGGAGTCGCGAATGGTGCTGAACATTATACAATCATCAGTGAACATCCCCACTTCTGACCTTATGATGGAAGGAAGGTCATTGATGAAGCAGCTGAAGAGGGTTGGGTCTAGGACGCTACCCTGAGGAACTCCGACAGTGATGTCTTGGAGCTGAGATGAATGACCTCCAACAACCACAACCATCTTCCTTTGTGCTAAGTATGACTCCAACCAGTGAAGAGTTTTCCCCCCAATTCTCATTGACTCCAGTATTGCTAGGGCTCCTTGATGCCACACTTTGTCAAATACTGCCTTGATGTGAAGGACAGTCAATCTCACCTCACCTTGGGAGTTCAGCTTTGTCTATGTTTGAACCAAGGATGTAATGAGGTCAGGAGCTGAGTGGCTCTGGTGGGATCCAAACTGGGCATCAGTGAGCAGATTATCGCTAAGCAAGTCCTGCTTGATAGCACTGTTGCTAACCCCTTCCATTACTTTACTGATGATCGAGAACAGACTGATGGGGCGGTAATTGGCCGGGTTGGCTTTGTCCTGCTTTTTGTGTACAGGACATACCTGGGCAATTTTCCATATAGTGGGTAGATGCCAGTGTTGTAGCTGTACTGGAACAGCTTGGTTTGGGGCCCGACAAGTTCTGGAGCACAAGTCTTCAGTACTATTGCTGGAATATTTTCAGGGCCCATTGCCTTTGCAGTATCCAGTGCCTTCAGCCGATTCTTGATATCACGTGGAGTGAATTGAATTGGCTGAAGACTGGGGACCTCCAGAGGAGGCCGAGATCGATCATCCACTCAGCAATTCTGGCTGAAGATTGTAGTGAATTCCTCTGCCTTATCTTTTGCACTGCTGTGCTGGGCTCCCCCATCATTGCGGTTGGGGTTTTTTGTGGAGCCTCCTCCTCCAGTGAGTTGTTAAATTGTCCACCACTATTCATGACTCTATGCGGCAGGACTGCAGAGCTTAGATCTGATCCGTTGGTTGTGGGATCGCTTAGCTCTGTCTATTACTTGCTGCTTATGCTGTTTGACACACAAACAGCCATAGAACCATAGAACACTACCGCAGAGAAAACAGGCCATTCGGCCCTTCTAGTCTGTGCCGAAATATTATTCCGCTAGTCCCATTGACCTGCACCTAGTCCATAACCCTCTAGACCTCTCCCATCGATGTATCTATCTAATTTATTCTTAAAACGTAAGAGTGATCCCGCATTTACCACGTCAGATGGTAGCTCGTTCCACACTCTCACCACTCTGAGTGAAGAAGTTCCCCCTAATGTTCCCCCTAAACCTTTCCCCTTTCACCCTAAAGCCATGTCCTCTCGTGTTTATTTCTCCTAATCTAAGTGGAAAGAGCCTACTCGCATTTACTCTGTCTATACCCCTCATAATTTTATAAACTTCTATCATATCTCTCCTCATATCATATCGCCCTGTGTTATAGCTTCACCAGGTTGATACCTCATTTTTAGGTATGCCAGGTGCTGCTCCTGGCATGTCCCCCTGCACTCTTTATTGAACCAGAGTTGATCCCTTGGCTTGATGGTTATGGTAGAGTGGGGGATAAGCTGGGACATGAAGTTACAGATTGTGTTCAAGTATAATTCTGCTGCTGGTGATGATGGCCCACAGCGCCTCATGGATTCCCAGTCTGGAGTTGCTAGATCTGTTTGAAATCTATCCCATTTAGCACGGTAGTAGTGCCACACAACACAATGGAGGGTATCCTCAATGTGAAGGCAAGACCTTGTCTCCACAATGACTGTGAGGTGGTCACTCCTACCCATATTATCATGGACAGATGCACTTGCAGCAGGCAGGTTGGAGAGGATGAGGTCAATTATGTGTTTCCCTTTTGTTGGTTCTCTCACCACCTGCCGCAGACTCAGTATAGCAGCTATGTACTTTAGGACTTGGCGAATTTGGTCAGTAATGTTGCTACCGAGCTACTCTTGGTAATGACATTGAAGTCCCCCACCCAGAGTACATTCTGCCCCCTTGCCACTCTCAGTGCTTCCTCCAAGTGATGTTCAACATGGAGGAGCACTGATTCATCAGCTGAAGGAGGGCAGTATGTGATAATCAGCAGGAGGTTTCCTTGCCCATGTTTGAGCTGATGCCGTGAAACTTCATGGTGTCTGGAGCCGATGTTGAGGACTCCCAAGCCAACTCCCTCCTGACTGTATACCACTGTGCCGCCACCTCTGCTGGGTCTGTCCTGCTGGTGGGACAGGGATGGGGGTGGTGATGTTGGAATCTGAGACATTATCTGTATGATATCTTTCCGTGAGGCTGACTATGTCAAACGGTTGCTTGACTAGCCTGTGAGACAGCTCCCCCAATTTTGGCACTAGCCCCCCGATGTTTGTAAGGAGGACTTTGCAGGGTCGACAGGGCTGCGATTGCCATTGTCGTTTCTAGTGCCTAGGTTGATGCCGGGTGGTCCATCCAGTTACATTCCTTTTTTGTGACCTGGTAGCAGTTTGTTACAACTGAGTGGCTTGTGAGGGCATTTAAGAGAGCATTTGTGGATCTGGAGTCACCAGGTAAGGATGACAGATTTCCTTCTCTAAAGTGAACTAGATGGGACTTTACAACAATCAACAATGGTTTAGTTGTCATCATTAGACTTTTAATTCCACATTTTTAGTGAATTCAAATTCCACCATCTGCCAGAGCATTACCCTGGGTCTCTGGATTACTAATCCAGTGACAATACAACTATACCATCACCTCCCTAATTGATCCTTTTGATCCAGCATTGGAAAATTGGTGCCACTACATTGGGTGTCTCTCGTTTTTTTTCCAAGCAAGTGAGTTTATGGGGAAAGAGAAGAGGTGGGCGATCCTCTTAAGTACATGTGGGAATAAGACTTATGGCTTGATTTGAGGTTTGACAGCACCCAGTGCCCCAGTCTTGAGAAATTTTGATGAATTAATGGACCTGGTGAAGGGCCATTACCAACAAAAGCCTTCAGTAATGATGCAAAGGTTTAATTTGATTCAAGAATTAGAGCCCCAGGGGAGACAGTTGCAAGCTATTAACAGAGCAGTATGTGTTTGGTACATCCTTAAATGATATGCTTAGAGATCGTTTAGCGCACGCTGTGAATGAGGACATGATTCAGAAACAATTGTTATCTGAAACAAGTTTGGATTTCAAGAAGGCGCTGAAGATTGCACTGGCAATGGAAAGTGCAGTTGGAGATTCAGAAGCCATGCAGGGCACACAAAATGGCACCGTCCTCCACATCGGGTGGGAAACCCCAGCCAAAAAGGGTGTGAAAAAGCAGGACTATACTGAGAGGTGGGAAACAGCCACCGCTAGCAGGGAAATGAGAGAAAAACAACTTAGCAGTGAAAACAAGGAGTAAAATCAATAGAGGTGGAAATAAACAATCTTTTGATGATTGGCACTTTAAAAAATAGAATGTTTTTATTGTCATAAAAACAGTCGCATAATGAGACAGTGTAAGGAAACAGTCAAACAGACTTTTAAACAAAAAAAAACAGTGAGATCTACAATGTAGAAGAGACTGAAGCAACAGATTCAGATATTTATTCGCTGTACAACTTGAAGGTTGGAAGAACAGAACCAATCTATGTAATAGCAAAAGTGAATGGTAGACCTGTTCGAAAGGAAGTAGACACAAGAGCTTCCACTACAGCACTTGGGGAACATACCTTCAGATATCTAAGTAATGGGGAACAACAATTAAATTTGGAAGAGACAACAGCCCAATTAAAAACATACACATGAAGACATCCAAGTCAAAGGCATAAGTAGTGTGATTGTTAATTATAGGAGCCAATTGGTAAAGCTACCCTTAATGGTAGTAGCAGGCGAGGGGCCAAGTCTCCTAGGGTGAAACTGGCTAAAGAAGATCAAGCTAGAATGGGCTGAGATTTTCCAGTTGAGAGCCAGTGGATTACCAGAACTACTACATAAGTACACCATTGTCTTCAGAGATGAATTTGGGAAGATCCAGGGGCTGCAGGCAAATAGTCATGGGGATTCAGAGGCTGCCCCCCCAATTAATGAAGGTCAGACCAGTACCTTCTGCAGTGAGAGAAAAGGTCAACACCGAATTGGACAGAATAGAAAAAGTGGGCGTTATACAACCTGTGCAGTTCTCAGAATGGGCAGCATCCATAGTCCCTACCCTTAAACCTGACCGTATTTGTGTAGACTACAAATTGATGGTTAATAAAGTAGCAAAGCTAGACAGACCCCCGATACCAAAATTTAAAGACCTGAATGCCAAGCTGGCAGGTGGAACCGCCTACACGAAGCTCGATATGGGTCATCAACAATTAGATATAGTTAATGTCTTTCAGGAATTTGTCACAATGAATACCCACAAAGGATTGTACCAGTACACTCGATTGCCTTTCAGCATCTCCTCAGCTTGCGCCACCTTTCAGAGAGCAATAGAAAGTTTACTGCAGGGACTACCCCAGGTTGTAATCTATTTAGATGATGTTTTAGTGACAGGGTTCACTGAAAAATAGCACAAGGCAAACTTAGAAGAAATCTTAAAACGTTTCTTGCAGGCTGGAGTGCATTTAATAAAAAAGTGCATGTTCCAAGCAAGGGAGGTACTCTAATTGGGTCACCAGGTAGATTCACAGGGCCACTACCCAGTTGAGGAGAAATTGAGAGCCATAAGAGAGGCACCTGCATCAAAGAAGGCCTCAGAAGTCAAATCATTCCTAGGAATGGTTCTTACCAAATTTGTCTACAGAACTAGCACCCGTACATTAGCTACTTGAAAAGAACCAACGTTGGTCCTGCGACGCCCCCCACCAGAAAAAAGCTTTCAAGAAGGTCAAACAATTGCTGCACTCATCCAACCTATTAGTACATTATGACCGGAGGAAAGCATTAGTGCTGACTTGTGATGCATCCCCCTACAGAGTGGGAGCATTGCACTTCCATCGGATGGACGATGGCACGGATTGGCCTTTTGATTAGGTATCAAGAACACTCACCAAAGCAAAAAAGAGTTACTCACAGATAGAAAAAGAAGGCCTGTCCATCATCTTTGGTGTCAAGAAGTTTCACCAGTACGTACACGGTGACCATTTCACTATTGTTTCAGACCACAAGCCATTGCTAGGATTGTTCAACAAAGACAGGGCTATAGCATCCATAGCCTCAGCAAGAATACAACGATGGGCTTTAATCCAGGCAGTATACTTTTGTACATAGGCCTGGTAGTCAAATTGCAAATGCCGATGCACTTAGTCACTTACCTTTACAAGAAAAGGATGTGCAAGTTCCACAAGAGCTTATTTTGTTGTTACATTTCTTAGATTCATCATCAGTATGTGCTCAACAGATCAGAGACTGAAAAAGTAGGGACCCAATCCTATCACAAGTACAAGAACAAATACTTCATGGTTGGTTACAAGAGCCTGTATCTGATGAAATAAAATAACCAGCCAGGATGGTATCTTATTGTGGGGAGCATGAGTGATAGTACCTCCAAAGGGTAGAGAGCCATTGCTAATTGAACTACACAGCGCACATGCAGGAATATCCCGAATGAAGACCATAGCATGCAGCTGCCTATGGTGACCTGAGTTGGATGGTGAAATAGGAAGTCTAGTGAAGAATTGTGTGCAATGTCAGCAACTGCAAAAGTTACCTTCAACAGCTCCATTACACATTTGGGAGTGCCCAGGAAGACCATGGGTGCGATTACACATTGACTATGAGGGACCTTTCATGGGAATAATGTTTCTGCTCATTGTTGATGACCACTCAAAATGGATGGACATATATAATGTGAAATCACAATGTCTTCTGCTACAATTGAGAAGTTACATCAAAGTTTTGCCATTAACTGACTACCAGAAATATTAGTTTCTGATAACGGCACGGCATTTACAAGTGCTGAGTTTCAGCTGTTTATCAGCTTCAATGGTCTCACTCATGTACAAATGTCACCATACCGCCCTCCCTCAAATGGACTGGCCAACAGGGCAGTTCAAACATTCAAGGCTGGTATGAAGAACTTAACTGATGATTCCTTAACAACCAAGCTAGTATGCTTTTTTTTTCATTATAGGCCCACCCCTCGCACAACAACGGGTGTCACACCTGTGGAATTATTGATGAAATGCTGTCTCAGGATGAGATTGAATTTAATAATGCCGAATTTAGGTGGGAAGGTGGAAAGGAGTCAGGGAAGTCAGAAAACTAGACATGACTGGCATAGTCTTGAGAGAAAATTTACCGTGGGAGAAACAGCATACATGAAGTACTTTGGAGAAGAGCCAAAATAGTTACTGGGTGAAATAAGTACAGTGACTGGACCTTTAATTTATTACCTGGAGGTGGAAGACTGAATCATACGGAGACATGTGGATCATCTAAGGAAGAGAGAAACAAATCACCAAGAAATTATTCCACCAGTTTTTGTGACTGGGTCTGTGGTTCATATTGAGAGACCTCAACCCAATTCAGACACACCTGTTGTTCCTTCAAGGGTGGAGGATACAGAGCTGCAAGAGCCCACCGAAGCACCTGATGTTCAGGCATCTCCGGAAAAGAACGTTCCTGACAAAGAATCTGAAGTTGTAGAGCTGAGATGCTCTAAACACACAAGGAAACCCTCAGAAAGACTCAATTTGTAAACTCCTTATCAGTGTTTATATTTTGCTATTTTGAGAAAATTGTAATTGTAAATATAAAATGTATCTCTGAGTACTGGAGGAGGGATGTGGTAATCTGTTTTGTAATATATCTTTAAGAAGAATGTTATAATGGCAGATCACAAGATCTTCGTATCCAATAGCAGAGTAGTACAGGCTACCTTTGTAGTTAGTAGTCAGTAGTCAGTAGTTAGAGAGTGTAGAGATAGAGTTGAAGTGTAAGCATAAGTTTAGTTGTTGCTGAATATTTTTGTAAATAAATAGAGTTTCTACCTATGAAGTGTCTGCTACTCAAGTCTATCTTTAGTACCAAACTGGCCATCCCTTACAACAAGCGTGTTGATGGGGTCATCCAACCTGACTGTCTGCCCCTCTTCCATGGCTATGTTCATGGGAGCAGACAGTATCTGCCAGCACCGTCGAGGTCTTCTGTGCTCGGTGGGCACTGGTAGGACTGGGGTGCTTTATAGACCCCTTTAATCACCTTTTACTTTTGTGTTGGTAAGTTTCCTTTGCATACTGTCTTTTGTTTTTGCAGTTTCCCTTTAAGGGGCTGCTTTTACTTTGTCCCTGATTTAGTTTAATTGTTTTGACTCAAAAGAGTTACATCCTCTTAACTTTCCTAACTCTGCCATTACATCTTGGTGCTTCCCGGACATCCACAGCCGATGTGAAGGCAGGCTTCTGACTGCTACGCCCTGTCCCTGATGAGCTTGACAAGCGTCTTCTGAAAGGCCAAGATCTGGAGGGCCTGGCCTGCTTTCAGTGTCCTGCTGTGTGGCAGTGACATCTTCCTTGGTCTGTGGCGCTAGAGCTGCTGGAGTCACAGAAAGAGGGGATTCAGATGGGCTGGACACTCCCAGAGTCACCTGGGTAGATGGATCCAGGGTGTGCACCTGCTGATCCTCCTCCCTATGCATGCCCAAGGGTCCCTGGCTGATCCTTGGGGAGAAGAGGAAGCTGGAGTAAGATTGAGCTGCCCCGCAACCCTCTTGTATTGACACTGTTGGAAGTCAACTATGGCATCAGCGATGGAGTTCAACCTGCGCAGCAGTGCAGGAGCGCTGACCCGGACCAGAGTCTCCATGGTGGCCAAAATCCTGCCAGTGTTGACCTCGGTGCAGTGGGATGCCAGGGCTATCACCTCAGCCTGAAGGCAGAAGACCTCTTCACTGTTCCTTACAATCCGAGGGGTACAGCGGACATCCCCTTCTGTTGTTCCTGAGCTTGCCTTTGCAGCTCCAGCAACTGAGACATAACCAAGTCTGGGTGCTCGTCATCTGACTTGGAATCAACAACATTCTGGCCTCCAGCAGTCCTCCAAGTGCCGGGGACTTGGAAAATCCCTGCCGCTGCCTGCTGTGGATCAGACAGTGCGATGTGTTCACCAGATTGTGATCATGAAGCTATTCTAAAGTTAGTTCCCACTGAGGCATGTGTCTCTGCTCTGGTGGAGGGTGTGGATGAGTGCTGTAATGGGACTTCAAGGAGGCTGCCTTCAGATTCCTCTTCAAAGGTTTCCTTGGGGCTTGATTGGAGGCCCTGGGTCATAGACTCTGTTGGCTGGTTCCCAGATGTGCCTGCAAAAGCAAGGAGAGAAAATCAGTGCATGCCAGTGGCCTGTGAAACAGGACACATCACTCACAGCATGGTTGTCAATGGATGTTGCACTGCTGGATCCTCACTTGGTAGAGCAGCGCCAAACTCACCATCAGCACAGGAACAGTCCAGATCTTCACTGGCCAGCTGGATGACTCTATTTTCAAAGACTGTGAGGACCTTGATTTCGGGCATTCCTCCACCGGTCTGTGACCTCTCCCTCTTGTTGTGTGCCAGCTTGTCCTGCATAAATTGAGATGGAGAGAGTTTAAGCAGGACACCTGCCAAGCCAGATGATAAGTATGCCTGGCATCTGTGGGTGGTGAGTGGAGACATGGACGGGATGAGGACAACGAAGGTGAGCGTGAGAGAATGAATGGTGATGTCCCTTGAATTAGCAGTATGTGAGGTCCCTGTGGATGTGTGATGGGTTTGTAAGTGTGTGAGTTGAGAGTGAGAGAAGAGTGACTTATCCTGGCGGAATGAAAGAGATCATTCATCCTCTTGTGGTGTGGGGTGGCTGACCTCTTTTGTAGGGCATTGGCGCTGACCACCACTGCCACCTCCCGCCAAGACAAATTGGTGATGTCACTGTTCCTCCTGCGGTCAGAGCGGGGACGGGGTAGAGGATATCAGGGCGGGCTTTCCTGGCATCCAAAAGGTGCTTGAGGGACATGTCACTAAATCGGTGGCTGTAGTCTTTTTGTCTTTCAGGGCCATGTCTTCTCGTGGGCTGGAAGCACTGAGAGGTGTGCGCGCAGCTGCACTTTAAATACAGTGCCTGGTATGAGGAAGCGATGATGTGATGGCGTGGCGGGCGAATGAGTGCCGGCCGGCCATCGAAACAGCATGTTTCCTGCAAATGCATAGTTAATGCAGCAGGTTTGGGATAATACAGCATGAGAAACCACCGGTGTGGCTGATAGGTGAATTGTCATTTTCCCCCCACCGACTATCATACTTGGTACAAACCTGGGATGATTCCACCCAATGTTTCAGGTCAATGAGCTTTCACCTGAACTGGGAAAAGGGAGAACTGTAACAGCTTTTAAGCAAGAAGGGAGCAGGAGGAGAAGAAATAACAAAAGGGAAAGCAGGAGAGATTAAATGACAAACGTGAGTGTAATGGGACAATTAAAGACATGGCTCTACAGAAGGAGTATTCGAAAACCAGAACCATCACTAACAGCTGCCACCCAAAACAAAAACACATTTAAAGCTAGTCTGCACCTCTCAAAACAGAGATGAATTGTGATTGGAAAAGGTGCTTGGTTTGATCCAGGAATTGAATCCCACGAGATGGGAGAGGGCAGGTTCCAAGATTTTCAGAAGCTGCCCTGGAGATCTTGGGTAAGATGGAAAGGAGGAGAGAGGTCTAGTATTGCTTGAGGGCCAGGATTCTTCCAGTCAAAAGACTGTGGGAGCACCGAGCCATGAAGGTCAGTGCCAGGAGCTCAGGCTTGGGGGAGGTGGTGGTGCAGTTGTACTATCACTGGACTGGTTATCCAGTGACCCAGTTTTAATGCACTGGGTTCAAATCCCACCACAGCGGATGGTGGAATTTTAATCCAATAAAAATCTGGAACTGAGAGTCTAACGATGACCATGGGCCAGGATTTTATGGCCCCTCCCCACCAGTGGGATATTACGGTCCCACTGAACTCAACAGAGTTTTAAATGGCTTGCTCCATCTGCAGGGGGGAGACATGTTGTGGCGGGGCCTTAAAATCACTAATGTCCTTTCAGGAAGCAAATCTGCTGTTCTCATCTAGTCTGGCCTACATGTGACTCCAGATCCACAGTAATGTGGTTGACTCTGAAATGGCCTAGCCAGCAACTCATACCAACATACAAATTAGGAGCAGGTGTAGGCCACTCAGCCCCTCGAGCCTACTCTCCAATTGAATAAGATCATGGCTGATCTGAGTGTAACCTCAACCCCACATTCCTGCCTACGCCCAATAACCTTTCATCCCCTTATTAATTAAGAACCTATCTAGCTCTGCCTTAAAAATATTCAAAGACTCTGTTTCCACCACCTATTGAGGAAGAAAGTTCCAAAGACTTACAACCCTCTGAGAGAAAAATTTTCTCCTCATCTCTGTCTTAAATGAGTGACTCCTTATTTTTAAACAGTGATCCTTGGTTCTAGATTCTACCAAAAAAGGAAACATCCTCTCCTCATCCAACCTGTCAAGTCCCCCAGCATCTTAAAGGATTCAATTGAGTTGTCTCTTACTTTTCTAAATTCCAGTGGATACAAGCCTAACCTGTCCAGCCTTTCCTCATAATACAAGTTGCCCATTTCTGGTATTAGTCTAGTAAACCTTCCCTGAACTGCTTCTAATGCATCTTTCCTTAAATAAGGAAACTGGTATGGCACACAATACTCCAGATGTGGTCTCACCAATGCCCTGTACAACTGAAGCATAACCTCCCTACTCCTGAAGCATAACCTCCTTACGTCCTTTCCACAATGTACTTTCCTACCTATCTTTGTGTCATCAGTAAATTTAGCAACCATTCCTTCAGTCCCCTCATCCAAGTCATTTATGTAAATTATAAAAAGTTGAGGCCCCAGCACTGATCCATGTGGCACACCACTCATTATATCCTGCCAATCAGAAAAAGACCCATTTATGCCAACTCTCTGCTTCCTGTTAGCTAGTCAATCTTCTATCCATGCCAATATGTTATCCCCTATACCTTGAGTTTTTATTTTCTGAAATAACCTTTGATATAGCACTTGATCAAATGCCTTCTGGAAATCTAAGTACAGTACATCCACCAGTTCCCCTTTATCCACAGCACATATGACTCTTTCAAAGTGCTCCAATAAATTGACTAAACATGGTTTCCTTTTTACCAAACCATGTTGACTCTGCCTGATTATCTTGAATTTTTCTAAGTGCCTTGCTATAACATCTTTTATAATAGCTTCTAACATTTTCCCCACAACAGATGTTAGGCTAACTGACCTATAGTTTCCTGCTTTCTGTCTTCCTCCCTTTTTGAATAAAGGATTTATATTTACTATTTTCCAATCTAGTGGAACCTTCCCCGAATCTAGGGAATTTTGGAAAATTAAAACCAGTGCATCAACTATCTCACTAGTCAGTTCCATCAAGACCTTAGGGTGAAGTGCATCTGGACCCAGGGATTTGTCAGCCCGCAGCCCCGACAATTTATTCAATACTACTTCCCTGGTGATTGTATTTTTCCCAAGTTCCTCCCTTCCTTCCATTTCCTGATTTACAACTATTTCCAAGATGTTACTTATGTCCTTTATAGTGAATCCAAAGCAAAATACCTGTTTAATTTATCCGCCATCTCCCTACTTTCCATTTTCCAATTTCCCAGACACACTTTCTATAGGACCAATGCTCACTTTATTAACTCTATTCTTATTCAAATATCTCTAGAAGCTCTTACTACCCATCTTTATATTACTAGTTAAATTTCTCTCATACTTGAATTTTTCTCTCCTGATTAATCTTTTAGTCACTACTTGCTGTCCTTCATATTCTTCCCAATCTTCTGACCTGCCACCCGTCTTTGCATAATTATATGCTTTTTCTTTAAATTTGATATTGTCTTTAACTTCTTTAGTTCACCATAGATGGTGGGCTCTCCCCTTGAAATTCTTCTTTCTCATCAGAATGTATATATTCTGTGTATTCTTAAATTTCTCTTTAAATGTCTGCCACTGAGCTTCTATTGATAGATCCCTTAAGCTCATTTGTCAGTTCACTTTAGCTAGTTCTGCTTTCATGCCCTCACAATTGCCCTTATTTAAGTTTAACATTCTACTCTTGGAGGCACTCAGTTTTTTCAAGACATTACATAGTCAATAAAAAGGAATTAAACTGAACGGACCACCCAACATCGACCTAGGCACTGGAAACGACAATGGCAAACCCAGCCCTGTCGACCCTGCGAAGTCCCTCTTACTAACATCACAGAATCACAGAATCACAGAATTTTAACAGCACAGAAGGACACATCTGGGGTCTTGTGCCAAAATTGGGAGAGCTGTCTAACAGACTAGTCAAGCAACAGCCTGACATAGTTATATTCATGGAATCATACCTTACAGATAATGTCCCAAACACCACCATCACCATCCCTCGGTATGTCCTGTCCCACCAGCAGGACAGACCCAGCAGAGATGGCAGTACAGTGATATGCAGTTGGGAGGGAGTTGCCCTGGGAGTCCTCAACATCGAGTCCGGCCCCCATGAAGTCTCATGGTATCAGGTCAAACTTGGACAGGGAAACCTCCTGCTGATCACCACCCACCATCCCCCCTCAGCTGATGAATCAATGCTCCTCCATGTTGAACACAACTTGGAAGAAGCACTGATGGTAGCAAGGGTGCAGAATGAACCCTGGATGGGGGGCTTCACTGTCAATCACCAAGAGTGGCTCAGTAGCACCACCAAAGACTGAACTGGCCAAGTGCTAAAGGATATAGCTGCTAGACTGGGTCTGTGGCAGGTGGTGAGGGAGCCAAAAAGAGGGAAAAACATATTTGACCTCAACCTCATCAACCTGCCTGCCGCAGATACATTTGTCCATGACAGTATCGGTAGGAGTGACCACTGCACAGTCATTATGGAGACAAAGTCCCATCTTCATGATGAAGATATCCTCCATTGTGTTGTGTGCACTACCACCATGCCAAATGGGGTAGATTTCAAACAGATCTAGCAACTCAAGACGGGCAACAATGAGGCACTGTGGGCCATCAGCAGCAGCAGTATTGCACTCAACCACAATCTGTAACCTCATGGCCCAGCATATCCCCCACTCTGCTATTACCATCAAACCAGGGGATCAACCCTGTTTTAATGAAAAGTGCAGGAGGGTATGCCAGGAGCAGCGCCAGGCATACCTGAAAATGAGGTGTCAACCTGGTGTAGTTACAACACAGGACTACTTGCATGCTAAACAGCATAAGCAACAAGTGATAGACAGAGCTAAGTGATTCCACAACAAATGGATCAGATCTAAGCTCTGCAGTCCTGCCACATCCAGTTGTGAATGGTGGTGGACTGTTAAACAACTCAATGGGGGAGCAGGCTCCACAGTGCAAATATAAGGCTGAAGCATTTGCAATAATCTTCAGCCAGAAGTGCGAAGTGGATGATCTCGGCCTCCTCCGGAGGTCCACAGCATCACAGATGCCAGTTTTCAGCCAATTTGATTTTCTCCACGTTGTATCAAGAAACGGCTGAAGGTACTGGATGCTGAAAAGGCTATGGGTCCTGACAATATTCAGCAATAGTACTGAAGACTTGTGCTCCAGAACTTGCTGCACCCCTAGCCAAGCTGTCCCAGTACAGACACAACACAGGCATCTGCCTAGAAATGTGGAAAATTGCTCAGGTATGTCCTGTACACAAAAAGCAGGATGAATCCAACCCAGCCAACTACCACCCCTTCCGTCTACTCTCCATCATCAGTAAAGAGATGGAAGGGGTCATCAACAGTGAAATCAAGCAGCACTTGGTTAGCAACAACCTGCTCACTGACGCCCAGTTTGGGTCCCGCCAGGGTCACTCAGCTCCTGACCTCATTACATCTTTGGTTCAAACATGGACAAAAGAGCTGAACTCCCGAGGTGAGGTGAGAGTAACTGCCCTTGATATCAAGGTCGCATTTGACCGAGTGTGGCATTAAGAAGTCCTATCAAAACTGGAGTCAGTGGGAGTCAGGGGGAAAACTCTCCACTGTTTGGAATCATACCAAGCAAAAGGAAGATGGTTATGGTTGTTGGAGGTCAGTCACCTCAGCTCCAGGACATCACTGCAGGAGGTCTTCAGCTTAGTGTCCTCAGCTAACCATCTTCAGCTGCTTGATCAATGACCTTCCTTCCGTCATATGATCAGAAATGGGGATGTTCGCTGATGATTGCACAATGTTCAGCACCATTCACGACTCCTCAGATACTGAAGCAGTCCATGTCCAAATTCAGCAAGTCCTGGACAATATCCAGGGTTGGCCTGACAAGCAGCAAGTAACATTCACGTCACACAAGCACCAGGCAATGACCATCTCCAACAAGAGAGAATCTAACCATCACCCTTTGACATTCAATGGCATTACCACGCTGAATCCCCCACTATCAATATCCTGGGAATTACCATTGACCAAAGACTGAACTGGACTAACCATATAAATACTATGGCTGCAAGAGCAGATCAGAGGCTAAGAATCCTGCAAAGAATAACTCACCCTCGACTCCCCAAAGCCTGTCCACCATCTACAAGGCACAAGTCAGGAGTGTGATAGAATACTCTCCACTTGCCTGGATGAGTGCAGCTCCAACAGCACTCAAGAAGATTGACACCATCCAGCACAAAGCAGCCTGCTTGATTGCCACCCCTTCCACAAACATTCACTCCCTCCATCACTGACGAACAGTGGCAGCAGTATGTGCCATCTATAAGATGCTTTGCAGAAACTCACCAAGGACCCTTAGGCAGCACCTTCCAAACCCATCGCTACTACCGTCTAGAGGGCAAGGGCAGCAGATATATAGGAAAACCACCACCTGGAAGTTGCCTTCCAGGCCACTCACCATCCTGACTAGGAACTATATCGCCGTTCCATCGCTGTCGCTGGGTCAAAACCTTGGAACTCCCTCCCTAACAGCATTCTGGATGTACCTACAGCAGACGAACTGCAGCTGTTCGAGAAGGCAGCTCACTACCACCTTCTTAAGGGCAAGTAGGGATGGGCAATAAATGCTGGCTTAGCCAGCAATGCCAACAACTCGTTAATGGATTTTTAAAAATCTTTAAGAACTTCACTGACCTCACATGAATGATCAAGGTTGCTGTATGTACCTTCAAATGCCATATGAAACCAACTGCCCCATTAGCCTCAGACAGTGCTCAATTCAGCAAACCCCTCCCCCCACCCAAACCACACTGTCACTCACCTGCAATAGTCTTTATCAGGACATATACATTACTTCCATATACAGCACTTTATGCTCTAGAACCAGCATTGCCCTTAGCCAAGCTGCTCCTGTAAACCTGCAGCACAGGCATCTACCCAACAATGCGCAAAATTGCCCAGGTGTAACCTGTCCATGATAAACAGGACAAATTTAATCTGGGGTAAAAACAAAAAACTGCGGATGCTGGAAATCCAAAACAAAACTTCTAGTTCTGTTGAAGGGTCATGAGGACTCGAAACATCAACTCTTTTCTTCTCCGCCGATGCTGCCAGACCTGCTGAGTTTTTCCAGGTAATTCTGTTTTTGTGTTACAAATTTAATCTGGCCAATTGCCATCCCATTAGTTTACTCTTAATCATCAGTAAACTGATGGAAGCTGTCATCAACAGTGCTATCAAGTGTTATTATATGGCAGTTTGTAATTGCTGGACTTACCAAATCCTGAAGGGAAATTTGGCCAAGCTATCACAACCATTTGCAATTTATATTTTATTATGAGAAAGTATTTACACTGAAGTCAAGAGTAAATCTCCACTTTTGGAGATTTAAAATATTAAATTAAGATCTTTATTAACAAAAGAAACGAAAACTTAAACATGCAAGATTACAGTTACACAGTTAAATTTAGTCTTATGACATTTCCCAGAAGATTTCTACCTAGCTAGACTCCCAAATTTTCTAGGCAACAGTCCAAATAGATTCTTAACCTATAAAACATCCAGTAATATTACCACAAGGCACCCACTGTTGCTATAAGGGAGGTATTTCACAGCTTCTGTCTCCCTCTCACTCAACAATGGAATTACAAGACTTTTAACAAAACTTTGCTTTCTGGAACAAGCAAGCACTTTGCTGGAGTTGTTAGAGGCTGCTTTTCACAAGTCTGTCTTCGCACAACCTACCTTTCAAGATCTCAAGGTCTCACATAGCCACTACATACAGTTTCTAATCTTTCCTCTTTCTCCCCTTTGATTCTTTAAATCCATTGTTCTAAACTTTCTTTGGAAATGATCTTTCCCAGAATATAAAAACCTTTCTTGTTGTCATGAAAGCACTTTTGGGAAAAATAAACTTAATAACTTTGCCTTATTTATTCATGATTTTGTCAGTTGTAAAACTTCCTGTTATTCCCCTTTTGAAATTGAAACAACTAACAATTCACCCTTCACTTATCTCCTAACGCAAATTCCCATTCATACTGTATCTACTGGGATGTCATCTTAGCTCGCTCATCTCCATTTCAAAATGCCTGCTTTTATACATAACCACTTTGATAATTTAAAGCTTACAGCCTGACTATCTTCAGTTTAATTAATTTACTCACACACACACAAAGATACACACAATGCCCCCATAAGTCTGCTTCAGTATCCCACATTAATATTAGAAAAAAATGATATCCTCTTTACACCTCTATCCTTATGGAAAAACGAAGCGTCATTATTTTAAAAGACTGTTTCATTTTCTCAACCCATTTTGCATTATTTACTATATATATCTATATACACAAAATTATCACACTACCAGCTACATTAACATGACAATATATGCAAGGCCTTCATATCAACATAGGTCATTTCAGTCCACTGTCCATGTTCAAATGTCCAATTTTCGTTGAACTTTAAACTCTGACAATGCATCGGCAATTAAGTTTTCTTGACCAGCCACACATGTAATCTGTAAATTAAATGGTTACAGTAATAAACTCCATCTGAACAGCCTGCACTCCGGCCTCGAAATTTTTCCAGAAATTTTAAAGGACTGTAGTCTTTATAAACAATTGTTTCTAAAGAATTGCTTGCAACATAAATCTTGAAATGCTGCAATGCTAACACCAGACCTAGAGTTTCTTTTTCGATGGTTGAGTATCTGTTCTGATGTATATTCAGCTTCCATGAAAAACATCCTACCGGCTTTTCAATTTCTGTTTAATCTTCTTTTAACAACATAGCATCAATACCCAGTTACTTGCATCAATTGCTAACTTAAACTGCTTGGCATAATTAGGTACTGCCAAAACTGGGGTAGTATTCAACACAGTTTTTAAACTGTCAAATACATTCTGACATTCCTCTGTCCATTAAAATTTCTGGTCCTTTTTTAATAGTTCAGCCAATGGAGAAACTACACTGCTAACATTTGGCACAAACTTCAGATAAAATCCACTCATGCCTAGAAATCTCAAAACTTCCCTTTTTGTTGTAGGCATTGGGGAATTCATGATGGCTTTTACTTGCACATCTCTTGGGGCCACCTAACTATGTCCAATGGTATGGCTTAGATATGTAACATACACTTTTGCAAATTCACTCTTAGCCAAGTCCACCACCAAATTAGTTTCTTGCAGTCAATCAAACAGCTCTTTTAGATGTTGTAAATACTCCTCCCAGGTTTGACTGAAAACTACCAAGCCGCCAATATAAACAGCACAATTGCTCAGTCCTGCGATTACTTTGTTTGTCAGTCTTTGAAATGTTCCTGGTGCACTCTTTATACCAACGGCATGACTTTAAACTGATATAGTCTATCTGATGTTACAAAGCTGATATCTTTTTCACTCTTTCCAATAAGGATACTTGCCAATATCCTCGCAGCAATTCAATCTTTGTAATAAACTCTGATTGTCCCACTTTCTCAACACAATATTCTAACCATGGAATATGATATGAATCCACTTATATTGCTGCATTTACTTTTTGATAACTCAGTCTTTGTGTTCCATCCAGTTTTGGTACCATCACGCTGGGTGAACTCCAATTACTGCAACAAGACTCTATGATGTCATTCTGAAGCATGAATGCAATATCTTTTTGCACTTGAGCTAATTTTACTGGATTTAATCTACTTTAATCTAATTATTGCCTTACTGAAACTGAATCGCCCACATCTACACCATATATAGCCAAATTTGTTTTCCCAACTTATTCCTACAAATAGCTTTGTGTGATAGTTTTTCCAAATCACTTTGACATTTGTCTGGAAGGTAACTCAATATTACATTTAAATTTTTAACTGCTCCCTCTTATTGTCCAATTTAATTTGAGGAAAATCAAATTCAGGATCCTTCATTTCTACCTCCTTTTCCTTATCTACCACTACTAATACCTCTTTTGGTTGTCTACCCTGTCAAAGTACTTTTTACATATATTTACATGACACACCCTCTGGTTCTTCTTTCTGGGGTATTTATTAAATAATTTACTTCACTCAGTCCCTTTTCAATCCTGTAAGGCCCACTAAATCCTACCTTTAAAGGTTTGCCTGACATTGGCAGCAAGACTAACACCTTCTCTCCAGCAACAAAACTACGAGCTTTTGCCCTTTTATCTGCACGTCATCATCACCTGCTGTGATATCTTTAAATATTCCTTAGCTAACTCACATGGTCTGTTCAATCTTTCTCTGAATTTTGTCACATAATCAGAGAGAGTAGTTTCCGAATGTTGACCCACTAGTTTCTCCTAAATCAACTTGAGTTACTTCATGACCATAGACTAATTCAAAAGGACTAAACCCTGCTTATTCGTTAGCAGCATCCCTAATAGCAGATAACAAGAATGGGACCCCTCGACTTGACTATATGCCTTCATCATAGTTTTTTAAAGTTTGATGCCATCTCTCTAAAGCCACCTTGTGATTCTGGGTGATAAAATGAGGACTGAAACTACTTTATTTCTAGGCTATTCATTACTTTCTCAATCAGCTGTGACATGAAATTCAAACCCAGATCCCACTGCATTTCTTTGCGTAACCCATATCTTGTAAAGCATTTGATCAACTCCTCTACATTCCTCTTTGTTGTAATATTTCATAAAGGTATCGCTTCCGGAAATATGGTGGACACATCCATGATTTCCACTTTTCGTCTTAGGGAGCAGCCCTACACAATCAATCAGGACCCTGGTAAAAGGTTCCTCAAATGCTAGAATCAAAATTAAAGGTGCCAGTTTAATTGCTGCTTGAGGTTTTTCTGTTACCTGACATGTGTGGCATATTCAACAGAATATGACTACATCTTTATACAGTCAATGGAAATGTTTTTGTATTTTAGCCTGAGTTTTCCTAATTCCTAAATGTCTAGCTATTGGGATTTCATGAACCACTCTTAATATCTCATTTCTGCATCCAGGTGGTATTATTATTTGATGCACTACCGTCCACTTTTCATCTGCTGGAATATGAAACGGTTTCCATTTCATAGAGTCCTAGAGTAATAGAGGCCTACAGCACAGAAAACGACCCTTCGGTCCATCGAGTCTGTGCCAGTCAAACAAGAACCTAACTATTCTAATCCCATTTCCCAGCACTAGGCCCATGGCCTTGTATGCTATGGCATCGCAAGTGCACATCCAAATTCTTCTTAAATGTTATGAGGGTTTCTGTCTCTACCACCTTTTCAGGCAGTGAGCTCCAGATTCCTACCATCCTCTGGGTGAAAAAATTCTTCCTCACATCCCCTCTAAACCTCCTGCCCCTTACCTTAAATCTATGCCCCCTGGTTATTGATCCCACCACCAAGGGAAAAGTTCCTTCCTGTCTACCCTATCTATGGCCCTCATAATTTTATACACCTCAATCATGTCTCCCCTCAATCTCCTCTGCTCCAGGGAAAATAATGCCAGTCTAGTCAATATCTCTTCATAACTAAAACTCTCCAGCCCAGGCAACATCCTGGTAAATCTCCTCTGCACTCTTTCCAGTGCAATCACATCGTTCCTATAATGTGGATTTCAGAACTGCATGCAATACTCTAGCTGTGGCCTAACCAATGTTTTATACAGTTCCAGCATAACCTCCCTGCTCTTATATTCTATGTCTCGGCTAATAAAGGCAAGTATCTCATATGCCACCTTATCTACCTGAGCTGCTACCTTAAGGGACCAGTGGATGTGCACGCCAAAGTCCCTCTGTTCCTCAGTATTTCCCAGGGTCCTACCATTCATCGTGTATTCCCGTGCCTTGTTTGTCCTGCCCAAGTGCATCACCTCACACTTATCCGGATTAAATTCCATTTGCCACTGATCAGCCCATCTGACCAGCCCTTCCATATCCTCCTCACAATTTACCACCCCACCAATTTTCGTGTCATCCGCACACTTACTGATCAACCCTCCTACATTCAAGTCTAAATCATTCATATATACCACAAAGAACAAGGGATGCAACACTGACCCCTGTGGAACCCCACTGGACACAGACATCCAGTCACAAAAACACCCCTCAACCAAAACCCTCTGCTTCCTGCCACTCAGCAAATTCTGGATCCAATTTGCCAAATTGCCTTGGATCCCATGGGCTCTTACCTTCGTTATCAGTCTCCCATGCGGGACCTTATCAAAAGCCTTACTGAAGTCCAAGTAGACTATGTCAAATGCATTGCCCTCATCTACATACCTGGTCATCTCTTTGAAAAATTCAATCAGATTGGTCAGACATGACCTCCCCTTAACAAAACCATGCTGACTGTCCTTGATTAATCCTAGTCTCTCCAAGTATAGATTCATTCTGACCCTCAGAATTGCTTCCAATAATTTCCCAACCACTGAGGTTAGAAAAAATTTCCTCATTAACACATTACACATTAATACTCTGGAGTACATTCTGCTTCTGTTTCAGAATAAGATATATGATATAACTGCTTTATTCATGGATCTTTCTGCTGTAACTCTACTAATTTCAGTGAGCTAAGCACTTCAACCTCACTCTCTCCAACCTTCTCTTCCTGGACAATCTTTTAAAAGACTGATCCAGCTAACTGGATGTCAGTATCCTTCCCCCATCTTTTAGATTGTTCCCTCTTCCTGTTTCAACTTATGAGTTCGTGATCTCATTACTGCACCATCTGGAAACAATCCAGGGTGCTCTTTCTGCAACATCTCTGTTGATTGCGTCTCCACAGGCTGCTCAAGTACTGTAGGCATCACCAATATCTGTGACCCAGCTATATCATTACATAGAATGAATTGACCCCTTGCAATGGGCAATGTTTCCACTACCCCAACGATCACCTTACCTGTTTGCAACCTTTTACCTTACATAATGGAATATGTTTAGAATCTTCATGAATTCTACTTATTAATACTCTTTCCCCTCTACAACAAATAACACCATTCCATAACATTAAGGACTGACTAGCCCCCGTGTTCCTTAAAATGTTGATATATTTGCCTGCTCCATCCTGTACACATGGATGAATTTTCCCTTCACATATAAAATCTTTAAACATTTCTGTAATCTGGCCCTCAGAATACCCTTGGGTAAATTGTGAACACATTCCCACTTCTTTAGCTACCACTGATTCTTCCTGCTCCATCTGTACACAAGCCACTGGTTTTTCTTGCCCCTGGATCTCCAAACCCAAGGTACTCTTAATTCCAGAACTTTCCTGTGTTCCAATTACTGCAATAGGTTTTCCCTCTGACCTCCAACATGTTGACTTCGTGTCCAGCCTTATTACAATAGAAAAATTTAAGTCTTCGAGTGTCATTTCCACCCTCCGCCGCTTCTTTTCTGACCTGAAAAGAAACTTCCTGAGAATTTCCAACTATCCTTTCTCTTCCCTGATTACCTGCTTTCCTTTCACCTTCCCATTTCCTATCCTTCTCAGATTTAAAAGGGTGACAAGAAAACTTTTTGACTTACGGACTAGCTCATAGTCATCAGCTATCTCTGCTGCTTGTCTAGCCATTTTAAACCTCTGTGCTTTCAAATGGGTTCTAACTACCAAGAGAACTGAATCTTTAAATTCTTAAAGAAGAATTACTTCTCTAAGAACTGCAACTGTTGTCTCTACCTTTAATGCCCATAGCTAATGGTCAAAATTACTTTGTTTTACTCTCTCAAAATCAATATGTCTGTCTAGGCTGTTTCCTTACATTCCAAAATTTCTGCCTGTATGTCTCATATGCACTCAGAATAACCAGTTTTACCATATCATATTCCCCAGATACTTCTTCTGACAGCGGTGCATATACCTCATGAGCTCTACCTACCAACCTAGACTGTAAAGCAATGTCCATATTTCTGGTGGCAATTTCATTTGCTTAGCTATCTTCTCAAACAAAATAAAGAATGTAAAAGCAATGTCCAGATTTCTTGTGGCTATTTCATTTGCTAAGCTATCTTCTCAATCAAAATAAAGAATTCCTTTCCTCAAACTTTGGAAGAGCCTGTACAAAGTTAAACATCTCTCCACTGAGTTCTGGTCTGGAAATAAGATCTTCCCCACTTTCTGGTGCCTCTATTTTAACTGCCAGCCCTTTAAGCTCGTGTTTTCTTTCTCTCTCCTTTCCTCTTTCCTCCTTTGCTATCTTCTCCATTCCCAATTCCCTTCCTGTCTTCTTTCTCTCTCCTGCCTTTTTGCTTGCTGCTTTTGAAATGTTCATTCTATTTCCTTTTCCTCCAATTCAATTCTTTTCAGTTCCATTGCTTGTTCAAGTTCAAGCTTCTTCAGTTGTAACTGAAGTCTCACTACCTCCAGCTGTGACTCACTAGTTTCAGGTATCCCTTCCAATTTCAAATGATGTGCTAATGTTTCAATTATGTCTGCTTTCTTCACCCCTGCAGTCAAACCTAACTGCAACTTACTTGCCAATCCTGTTAACTAAACCTTAGTTTCTTTTGTAAACCAATTAGGGCTACATCTTTTACTCCCAGAAAAGTCTTAACAATTGCTAAAGCCATGTTTGCAGTCTAATCACTTTAAAATCCCTCAATACTATCTCCTGAGTTCAATGTTCTTCTCGCACTTGTAGCCTTGAGATTCACCACTCAATGCCAAACAAGGAATTTAAAAAAAAACCCAGATGAGCCCCAAATTTTGTTATGGTATGGCAGGCGGTAATTGCTGGACAGACCAAATAGCGAAGGGAAACTTGGCCAAGCTTTAACAACGGTTTGCAATTTGTGGGTGGCTAGAGGCTGCTTTTCACAAGTCTGTCTTCGCGCAGCCCAAGATCTCAAGATCTCACATGGCCATTCATCTCATACAACTTTCAATCTTTCTTTAAATATATTTTCTCCCCTTTGATTTTTTAAATCCATTATTCTAAATTTTCTTTGGCAATTACCTTTCCCAGTATATAAAAATCTTTCATGTTGTCATTATGGCCAGTGCTTTTGGGAAAAATAAACTTAATAACTTTGCCTTAATTATTTATGATTTTGCCAATTGTAAAACTTCCTGTTATGCCCCTTTTGAAATTCAAACAGCTAACAATTCACTCCTCACTTATCTCCTAATGCAAATTTCCATTCATACTATATCCACTAGGATCTCACTTTAGCTCGCCCATCTCCATTTCAAAATGCTTGCTTTTATACCTAACCCCTTTGATAATTTAAACCTACAGTCTGACTGTCTTCAGTTTCATTAAATTAGTCACACACACACATACACACTAACATACACACAGCCCACACAAGCCTGTTTCAGTATCCCACAGTAATATTAGAAAAATAGTGATATTCTCTTTACACAAGCAGTACTTCCGCAGCAATAACCTGCTCACAGATGCTCAGTTTGAGTTTTGTCAGAACCACTGGCTCCAGCCCTTATTACAGCCTTGGTGTAAACGTGGACAAAAGAGATGAATTGCAGAGGTGAGGTGAGGGTGACTTAAGATAACATTTGATCAAATGGGGCAACAAGGTTTCCCAGTAAAACTGAAGTCAATGAAAATTAGAGGGAAAATTCTCCATTGGTTGGTGTCATATTTAAAACAAAGGAAGATGGCTGTGGTTGTTGGAGGCCAATTATTTCAGTCCCAGGTCCTTAATGCAGTTGTCCCTGAGAGTAGTGTGCCAGCACAACCACGTTCAGCTGCATCATCAATGACCTTCCTTCCATCATAAGGTCAGGAGTGGGGATGTTCACTGATGATCGCACAAACACCATTTGTAACTCTTCAGATACTGAAGCAGCCCCACATGCAGCAAGACGGGGACAACATTCAGGTTGAATTAGCATGTAACATCATGCCACACAAGTGTCAGGCAATGATCATTCCAACAAGAGATGATTTAACCATCTCTCACTGATATTCAATGGCATTACCATTGCCAATCCTGCTAACTACCGGCCAATTAATTGGACAATAGCGATTAAAGAATTGTAGAATCATAGAATGGTTGTAGCACAGAATGAGGCCATTTGGCCCACTGTGTCCATTCTGGCCCTTATTACAAAAGCCCATACTACAGCCAGAATTTTACAGCACCCCCGTGGCAGGGCTGGTAAGCCATTGAAATCTCCATTCACATCGGTGGGACCGGATGATCCCGCCAGCATGAAGGGCTGGAAAATCCTGGTACTTGTCTTTACGCCTTTTGTCTTTCTAACCGAGTAGGTAGTTGCACTTAGTGTAAATTATTCTTAGGAAATGAGCAAGATCCTGGATTAATTCATGAATTATTGAGAACTTTAGAATAATATTACCATCAGGAACCTGGGAAATATCCAATAAAAGTGGCAGAAATTATGAGTTACCTCTTGATTGCAGGAATGTGTGCCCTGAATAGGATTGAAATGTGAAGATGCAGATGATGGGAGCTTGTGGCTGAGTTAATAGTCTTGTGAAAATCATTTTTACAGGCAATAATTGGACAACTTTAATCTCAGGAGCTTCTTTTAACAGGAACACCTCATCATCTCTTTCACAAAACAAACAATTAAGAAGAGTTATGATCAACATTATTAAGCCTTTTAATTTTGTTCTGTCAAATTCTGTCAGATTTTGAGTCCATTTATTTCAGTAGTACAGATGATATCACCTATTGCAGGTGATCATTGGGAAAACCTGACAGAGCCTCAAATTAGACAGTCTGAAATGAGCACACTGTTAATGCTGAATCATCCCTTGTTTCATGACAAGTATCTCTACTGATGTTAATCCAGCTCTCTCACACTCAAGCTCAGTCACCCTTCCCAACCAGTTCCCTCTATTGCTGACTACATCTCTACTGATGTTAATCCTGTCCCCTCATACTATTTGACTCAATGGGTGGTATTTAATTGCAGTCCGTCATGGTTATACACATGGCGGCCGGGCCCACTTAAGCGTGGGACAGATCCTGCAGCAGTCTCCTGGCAGCAGAAGAACTCCCCATGATTAATTTGGAAGCCAGGAGGGGATGACATGGGACTCCTGGTCACCGGCAGCGGGATATTAATTAGGCTCATTAATGAGCCAATTGATACCCATTATTCCTGAGCCCACTAGTTCAGTGGCTATGCAGGGGTTAAATAGGGGCTGCATGGCTTTTCCATGCCCCCTGAAGGCTGCCCAGAAGCCCTGTTGGGTTTGCCAGCGGCCTTTGAGGGGTTTCTCTCATATGCCCAATCGAAGTATGGGAAGGGGAGGTGGGATGCTGAAAGCCACTGACTTGCCCTTGCTTCCAACCACCCTGCCAGCCCTTCCCCTGACCCCCAGCCCTCGATGCCCATCCCGCCCTCACTCACCTTTTGCTTGCTGTCCCCTGATGACCCTGAGCCTCCAGTGGATACATTGTTAGCAGCTGCCACAAGATGACAATTAGATATTGCCAGTCTCTCATTGGCTGGCAGCTCTCAGTGGGCGGCACTTCCATCACCGGGGTCCTGAATCCCAGAGTAGGTCTGCTGGTGACCACTTAAGTATCTGAAAGGCACGTTGGGTCTCCCAGATGTTACTGACGGGGTCCCCCACCAGTTCTCTGACCGGTGGATGAGACCAGTCAGGGTAAATCCCACTCAGTTACTCCGCACTGCCTGTCAACACCATGTTTTATTGACCACCATCTACAACTTTCTCTAGCTCCAATGGTGGCAGATTCTCTGTGGGGTGAAAATTCTGCTTGCCCTATTATCTATACCCCTGACCGGAGCCCACTTTCCAGAGTTAGGGGCATTCATATATTTTTGTCAGGTACCTGTAATATTGACAGCACAACTGGTGTTGCAGCTCTATAAAGTGAGCAGCCTAATGATCAGTCCAGATTGATGGGGCATTAGGAAGGGAGCTTTACCTTGTAGCTATCCTGTCCCTGGTCATTCCTCTGAAGCCTCTCATATTCAAGTATCCTTGGGATGAAGAGAATTCCCAGAAGAACACTCATGCAACAAATGGTTTGAATTTAGAGTGAAACTGGCTTCTGAACCCCAACCCCTCCCCCCTCACCCTGAAGCTCTATGTTACACACCTATTAGACCCATGAGAAAAAGTTTGGATGCTTTGACCTAAAGTAGCCATGATCCAATCATTGTCAAATTAATAATAATGATTTTTTTTTTAAAATTACACTCTTTGGGAAAGAATGTCAGCACTGGAGAATGCAAGGATTTTCCAGTTTTAGCACATCATTTCAGTATCATGCAATTCTGGGGCAGGATACACTGTAGGGTCGATGCAGGATAAAGCTCCCTTTGCATCATTTCATTAAATACTCCTCCGTCAGACACACCACAGGTTAGCTGCAAAGTAAAGCTCCCTTCACACTACCTCATTAAATGCATCTAGAACAGGTGCACCATAGGCTAACTGTAGGATAAAGCTTCTTTCACCCACCTCATTAAATGCTCCTGAGTAAAGTACAGCACATGTTAGATGCAAAGTAAAACACCCTTCTCATTGCCTTGCTAAATAGGATAAGGTCAGGTACAGCACCTGGCTAGCCACTAACTACATAGATCTACTGTTACCCAATTATGTTTGTTTGCATTAGCCTGCCAAAGCTGGTTGTACCTTTGCACCTTTAACATCTACATTTCACCAAGAGGGCTTTTCTACTGATTGGGCCTTCAGTGTGCCATGTTGTATGAATAGCACAATGACCTTAAGATGTTGGGTGTTGAAGGAGCCCACTTACAGTTACAGACAATCTGAATGTCAGTAAAACCCTATGCTTCATGCAGCTCGGTTTTGAGGTGCACTGCCTTTGGAAGATGTAAATGTGGAAAGGCATTCGGCTGCATGTTGAATCTTGGACTTATACTCTATGAAGATACAGTTGAAAGAAAAAGAAAGAGCTGTTAGTTTGAATACAATCTTTGAATGAGTTAGGCGTACCCTTGAACAGAATGACAGGCAACATTTTGTAGCTTGCAATTTTGTTCCATCTACCGAATGATATTGTCACCTTATCTTGCTAGATTGTTTAAACCATGGAATCATAAAACCATAGAAAAGTTACGGCACAGAAGGAGGCCATTTGGCCCATCTTATCCATGCCAGCCCGAGGACACCTAGGTGCCCTTTCTAATCCCACCTTCCTGCACCCGACCCATAGCCCTGCAGCTTACAGCACTTTAGGTGCAGATCCAGGTACTTTTTAAAAGAGTTTAAAGTTTCTGCCTCTACCACCAACTTGGACAACGTGCTATCTTCTTATGAATCTGCTCCCTTGGTCTTCTAGTATATGTGGCATTGAGCCTAATTGTCAAATTTTGGCACGACTGGTGCACAACTGTCCTCTCAGAAAGATGCCTTAAATAGTCACATAATATGTCCTGCCTCCATGTCTTCCTCTGACAACTCCACATTCAGTTTGTTAGCCATAGAACAGCAGGTGTGATACTGCTCTGTCAATCTCCCACAGATTCTGTTTTGAATGTTTTCTCACTTTACCTTTGCCTGACACTTTCTCTAATTCAAGCTTATAAAAGACTGGCGGACACTTTAAATCCATTTTGAAACTTTAAAAAGGCCGAAGAAACATTTGTCACCATATGCAGCCATTTGCTTTTCATACATACATCCCTTTGTATTTGAGTTATTGGTCAGATTTTTCACTTCTATCTACACAAGTCCAAAACAAGAAAGGCAGCTTTGAATGTTGAGGAAAGTTGGGGACAGCCACTGCTGACTAGCTTTGCACCAACAGCTTGTCAGAAAAATCTAAATTAGTGCAGAGAATCACCTTTAGGTTTGGCCAATTTGTATAGAGCTTCTGCATCCAAGTTATTGATGTAACTTCAAAAACAATTTTCTTACTGTCCTACAAAGGTCAGGTTGGCAGGGCTCTGGGGACCGTAGGTGATCGAATAGCCACTTGTTTCAGTGAGTGAAGATGCACTGAAATATCATTGCCATTTCTGTTCCACTCAAATCATATTCTGCAACATCCGTTTCTATGCCAACAAGCAAAATATCAAATGGATATAATCACATTTTTGGCACCTCTGAGGAAATTTCGACAAAGTTGTTTTACAGTTGGAAGCAGTTTGCTGAGATAATCATTGGATAATTTCAATCTGGGTGTTTACATTCTTACACATAAGCAATAATCTCCAAAATCTGGGTGGCACTTTGTGGAAACAGTTTAGTGAATTCCAAAGAGATGGAAGGATGATCCTATCAACATAGATAGGAAACAAGTCATTGCCATTTCAGGTATGGTCTTGTCACGCTCTTTGACTAACGTTGCATTATGCTATCAAGGTTGGCGTTTGCTGAATGTTTATGAAGCAGTAAATTTCCTTGCTCAGAGTTCATACCTCTGAGCTGAAGAGTCTTAGCAATTGGCACAGTTGTCTCAGTTCCTGTGCTGCAGGTCAGTCTGTTCTGAAAACCCCAGCACAACAGCAGAAAAACTGTGACAAATGTTTGTAAGGCAGATGCTACAATCTCCTCTGATTCAGATTTTAGTAAAGGGTCTTCCATTCTGATCTTATTCTATTATCAAAACAGTAATAAATCGAAAGTGCTAGATATTCTTGATGATGTAGTGACATTATTACACCTTCAAAGGTGTCAGGACATCTGTACAAATGAAAGACTAAGCAGAAGGCTTGGTGCTACTTTGTGGCACTCAGGATAGGGGTACGATAGTGTAATATTTATTTTACTGGACGAACGATTAGAAGGTTTGGATTAATGCTACAGAGATGTAGGCCAACATTTTCCATTTGGCAGGCGGGTGGGTGGAACAGGAGCGGATGTGGGCAGGTGTGGATCTGATCAGTGCCCGTGATCGGGGTCATGCTGCCATTTTGTGTGGGCAGGCCAATGAAGGCCCGCCCAGTGCATTTCCGACTCCCGTGGATAGCGGGAGTGTGCAGGCTGTGACGTGCGTGCACAGACCTCTGGGTCCAATGGCGACCCGGCAGTCTGTTTAAACAAAGGCCTGGCAGCCTCCTGTAGGCTGCTCACAATGGCCACCTTGAGATCAAACAGCGGGTCTGCTGAGCAGGGCATGCTGGAGGGAAGGGCAGAAGAGCAGGGCAGACTGCGGGGTCTGCCACAGGAACAGGGCAGGCTACAGGGTAGGCCAGTGGGGGGACGAGGAGGTGGCAGCACGATGGGAGGTGTTGGTCTCCCAGGACGGAAGGAGGAGGCCCCCCCACATGACCAAACATGCCTGGCAGGAGGTGGCGGAGGTGGTGAGCTCCCGCGACGTGGTGCGGTACACCTGGATCCACGGCCATAAGCGCGTCAACGATTTGTTGCACTCTGGAATGGTGAGTACCATGTTGGCATTGAGCATTTAACCCAGCAGGCAGCCTTAGCCTTTGAGGGCACCCCCCCAAGTCTTACTGTCGTGACTGCATTGAATCATGTTGGCCATTTCATGTACGCTGGGTGGGCAAGCAGATAGTGCCCATGCTTACATCAGCCTGAGTGATTCATGAGGAGATGGGTTCTTCCCCACACCATGTGTTGTTCTTAGTCACACATGACTAGCCTGGGGGCAACCTGCAGGAGATGCAGCTAGGCACATACTCAGAACTCCAACACATGTCCTATTCATTGTGATGAGATTGTGGAAGGGGAGCCTCAAAGTCTTGTGGCCAAGAGCCATCTGCTGCACTCAACGCCGCACCTAGTTGCACCTTCTTGCTATAGGAAATAAGACCGTGTGCTTCCTAAAGTGATGGACGCAGAATATGTCCAAGGTGGCTTTTGGGGGGGCTTGGGAGCAGGTGTACTATCTTTGTGTGAATGATCCACAGTAGGGTGGAGAGGAGGCACTGGAGGCCTGATATGGGCCACTGTGGTTGGGGTGCGGTGTGCGCATGCCGAGTCCATGTGCGATTAGCCGCAATGAATGGTTCTCTGTTTTTCAGGAGAAGAATGTTCACAATGCATGTGAGTGTTCATGGACTGGAGGAGGCCAGACCCAGCTGATGATTTTAAGCCATTTCGAGCAGGAGGCCCTGGAGCTTGAGAGGCGCCACACACCCAGGTCAACTGCTGTCGGTGAGGCTGGGGTGCAGCGGCCAGGTATTTGAGGTCAACAGTGACATCTGCTCTGTCTTCCCACCATCCATAACGCTGATGATTGTTTGAATCGTTATTGTAATAACATTGCTCATTCACAGACTGATAAAGTCAAAGGTGTGGGTCATAGACAAAGATCCCTCAGCCCTTCGAAGATGCGCATATCAACCATCTTCCAAAGTCGCCTTATCCCATTTCCGACCACTATCCCCAAGGCTGTGTATGCCATGGCATCGCAACTGCACGTCCAAATACTTACTACATGTTAGGAGGGTTTCTGTGTCCACCGCCCTTTCAGGCAGTGCGGGACGCACTATTGTAGGACACATTACTGTGTACAAAAGTTCCGCATCACCTTACCTGTCAACCTCATGCCCCTTACCTTAAATCAATACCACCAGGTTACTCATCCTTCCGCCAAGGGGAATAGTTCCTTTCTGTCAACCCTATCTATGCCTCTCATCATGTTATAAAGCTCAATCATGTCACCCCTCAATCTCCTCTGCTCCGGGGGAAATAACCCCAGTCTATGCTATGTCTCCTCATAACTCCAATCCTCCAGCCCAGCCAGCATTCTGGTCAACGATCTCTGCACTCTCTCCACTCCAATCACATCCCTCCCATGAAGCACATTTCACAACTGCACGCAGGACTATAGCTGTGGCCTAAGCAGCGTTCGCTGCACTTGCAACATAACCTCCCTGTTCCTATATTCTATTCCTCGGCTAATAAAGGCAAGTATGGCATTTACCTTCTTAAACACCTTATATATCTGTCCTGCTACCTTAACGGTCCTACTATTCATCGTGTATTACCGTACGTTGTTTCTGCCCAAGTGCATCACTTCACACTTATCCACATAACATTCCATGCGGCATTCCTTAGGCCATTTGACCAGCCAGTCTATATCTGCCTGTAATGTTAGGGTCTCCTCCTGACTATTGGCCACCCCACCAATATTCATCTCCAAAGGTTCTGGAAAGTTGAGCGCATAATGAGCCAGGGGAAAAGGGATTAAGTGTGTCACTGTGTGCATGCTAACTGATCCACTGTCCTTGTTGTTCATTTCAGCATCAGCAGAGCCTGTCGACCAGGAGCAATTCCAGATGCCCCCTCTCACAACTGAGCGCCCTCAACTGTCACCTATGTCACACCATTTCTGTGAGGCAGGCAGCAGCACAGATACTAGCACATCAGTGGGCATTGCAACATTGGCTACTGCCCCAGGGCACAGTGGAGAGGGCACTTCACAATCGCTGGAGGAGCTGGCAGAGACAGAGTGATGATGGTGCCAGCAGTCGGAGGACTGCAGGGGACCAGGCCATGCTCAGTCGGTGCCTGATGATGTGCCTCTGGAGTCGTCCAGGATGCAGCAGGGGCAGGAAATGCAGCCGGGTGTGCGGGAGCATCTGGGAGTGATACATGAGACTGTGCTTCGTTTGGTGTCCGTGGTAGAGAGTCCACACGGAGCATCAGTGATGCAATGAGCCCCATGGCAGAGCATCATGCTTCCTCCATGGAGAGAGCGGCGACTCTCGTAGAGAGGGGCTTCCAGGAGAACAAACAGCTTTTCTTGGGATTAATTTTGGACCTGTAAGCCCTCAGTGCAGCAGTGGCCACAGCTGGTCAGTGCCAATGTGGGAGATGGTGTGAGCTTCAAGCTTCCCAGCTCGTTGCCCATCCATCGACGGTAAGCAGGGAGGTCCGGGGCGACCTTACGTCAGTGGAGCAGCTGCCTGTCGTATCTGTGGACTCCTCTCATGGTGCTTCGGATGAGGGTAACCGCTGCTCCGCCCCTCTCCCAGTGACTGCTTCTTCGGGTGAGGCTGCAACGACTGGGGAGATGCCAGCTGTGGAACTGGCAGATCCCTCCCAGGCAGGGCCGGCACAGGCTCCACAGGTCAGAGGACGATCGCCAAGGTCATCGAGGCCAACAGGACAGCAGAGTCAGCAGGCTGGCTCAGAAGCCACTCCAAGCGATGGAGCAGCACCAAGACGTAGCACCCGGAAACAAAGCATAAGGCACCTTAGGCACACCACGGATTTCTCACTGGTGTTTTTGTGTTGGCCCTAGATTAGGGAATTATTATTTGTTTATGCTTGACTTCATTTTTGTTTCACTTTGTGTGACCTGATGATGGTGAAAATTAAAACCAGATGTGTTACCATGGCTGAGGGTGGCTCCTTTGTTCTGTATTTGCATGTTTTACATACATGTCATGAGTGTTTGAATGGACATTGAGGTTTATGTCCAAAGCCCTTAGTTGCAGCTGATGAAGTGGAAGATGTAGCACTTAAGTGCTGAGAATGGAAGCACCAGGTCCTCCTGATTCATTTGTGTGGAGATAGCTGAAGGTTCATTGCATTAAAGTCTCCCGGGTGTCCCTGTCTCCTTGGTGTAGTCCTGGGTCAGTGTTTAGCCCCTCATCATTCCCCTGTGCTTCCTCATCCTCAGAATCATTGCTGGACTCATCATGTGCAGCCACAGCCACTGTGTCAACATCTTCATCATCCACTGCGTCCCCCCTTTCCAGCACAAGATTGTGGAGAGTGCAGCATGCAACCACTATCACCGAGACATGATCTGGGAGGTACTGGAGTGCGATCGCTGAGCAGTCCAGGCATTGGAAGTGCATCTTGAGAAAATCGATGGTTCTCTCCACCACAATGCTTGTGGAGGCATGGCTCCTATTGTACCGTTGCTCAGTTTCTGTTCTTGGATGGTGGAGAGCTGTCATGAGCCACCTTCTCAGAGGATAGCCCTTGTCACCAAACAGCCAACCATCCAGCCGAGCCAGAGCACTGAAGAGCCCTGGCACCTGGGAGTGTCTGAGGATGTAGGCGTTGTGGGAGCTGCCTGGGTACAAACTTGCAGAATCTGCATCCTGTGATCACACACTATCTGCACATTCATGGAGTGGAAGCCCTTCCTGTTGACAAAGGCACTGGACTCACCTGCTGGCGCCTTGATGGCCACATGTGTACAGTCTATTGCATCCTAGACACGGGGGATCCCAACAATGGCCACAAAGCCTCTGGCTCACTGTGCCTGACTTGCCTGGTCCCAGCGGAAGTGGATGAAGGTCAATGCACACCTGAGCAGAGCGTCTGTAACCTGCTTGACACAAGTGTGGACAGCTGACTGGGAGACGCTGCAAAGATCACCCACCGAGCCCTGGAAGGAGCCAGAGGCATAGAAGTGGGGGGCAACTGTGATGCTCAGAGCTGCTGGCATGGGGTGTCCACCCACACAGTTAGGGGAGACCTCAGGGCCAATCATCTGACAGATGTAGTGTACTGTATCCCTTGACAGTTGGAGCCTCCTTCGGCACTGCACCTCAGTCATATTGAGGTAGCTGCTTCGCCGCCTGTATACCCTGGCAGCAGGATAGTGGCATCTTCTACGGCCCCTTCTACCTCGGACTACCTCTTGGCACAACGCCCCTTATGCCTGCGCCTGTACTCCCAAAGGTAGCTCCCCTGAAGACTGATTGTGCACTCCTGGCCCCCTCCGTATTCTACCCCTCCCTTCCTCCTCAGAGGAGCTGCCTCCAGTGGACATGTCAGAACCCATACCCAGGCTAATGGAAGGCCTCTGAAAAACTGCAGGCCCGATGAAGATTACTGACTGCAGAGTCAGTAAAACCCACTTGGTTCACTGCTGACCTGAAGGCTAAAAGTACACAGAAAGCTGCTGGAATTCGTTCTGAGCTGCTATAGATCACACAGGCAGGTTTAAAAAGCTTTCTGCAATAAATACTTACAGACCAGATTGACAACCCCACTGAGCCCTCTTATCCTGCCCGTGGATGAGTTTTATTAAAAAGTCTCTTACCCGCCTGCCCGTTGCACCAGTGTGCCGAGCCGAAGATCGCACGAGTGCCTGAAAATCGGCATCGATTGCCGATTTAAGGGCCTTAACTAGCAGGTTAATTAATGGCAGGCGTGCGTCGAACTTCATTGCGCACCCACCCAGTGAAATATCTCGATGGCGCGCAGTGATGTCAGGATGCTTGCCCGTCATTTTACGTGCTGACATGGGGGGCTCACAACCCCACATGTCAAGCAGAAAATCCTGCCCATGAGTTCAAAGCCAACTGCAGCAGCTGGGGAATTTACATTCAGTTAATAAATCTGGAGTGAAAAGTATCAGCAATTGTGACCATGAAATTATGAATTTTCATAAAAACCCACTTGGTTTACTTATGGCTTTAGGGAAGGAAACCTGCCATGCTTACCTCGTCTGGACTATATGTGACAATTGACCCATGGCAATGTGGTTGACTCTGAACTGCCCAAAACAGTTGATCCTCATTAATGTCTGGGGACTTGTACCAAAGTTGGGGGAGCTGTCCTGCAGACCAGTAAAGCAACAGCTAACACTTTTTATAAGTTTTATTTACATTGAAATGCTAAATAATTTACCAACATAATCACTGAAGCCTAAGTGTAAATTTTCAACATTATGTAAGATATTGTAACTCACTAAATCCTGTCCACCATCTACAAGGCATAAGTCAGGTATGTGACAGAAGACTCTCCACTTCCCTGAACGACTGCAGCTCCACCAACACTCAAGCATTTCGACACCATCCAGGACAAAGTAGCCTGCTTGATTGGCACCTTATCTACCACACTAAACATCCACTGCCTCCACCACCTGTGCACAGTAGCAGCAGTGTGTACCATAAATAAGGTGCACTGCAGGAACTCACCAGGGCTCCTTTGACAGCACCTTCCAAACCTGGGACCTCAACCACCTAGAAGGACAAGGGTAGCAAACACATGGGAACATCACCACCTGCAAGTTCCCCACAAGCCCACTCACCATCCTGACTTCGAACTATATCGCCACTCCTTCTCTGTTGCTTGGTCAAGATCATGGAACTCCCACTCTAACAGCACTGTGGGTCTACCTATGCCACATGGACTGCAGCAGTTCAAGGCAGCAGCTCACCACCAAATTCTAGTAGGTGTAGACAATAAATGCTGGACTTGCAAGTGATGCCCACATCCCATGAATGACTAACAAAAAACAGTCCTATCTTCCAGGGTAATGGCTGAAAACATTATGGAATATTTTATTGGATGATAAAATTGAAATCTTAATCTGGAAAAAGAGTAGAAATTCAATCAATTTCCAAATGAACAAGGTATGCCCAACTTATATACTTGAGTGTATGTGTGAGTCCAATAACGTTCACATTCTCTGGGCATCAAAAGACACACAATTACCTTTAAGAAGAGGGCCACATTGCCAGGTAAAATATACATATGGCCTAAAACTCATTGCACTATTCCCTGGAAAAATGGCAAGTTAATGGTACAAAAAGTGAATTGGTTCTCCCGCTGAGCATCAATCACCTGGGTTTAGGGTTTTAAAATATTACAGATCTGGTGAAAATGTCAACTAGTCTGAATGAGAGTTTGAACTGCACATGTCAAACACATGGATTGCTGTAAGATGGTCTCTTACATTTTTTGAGGAGAGAATTCAACCTGTGGTTGATTCCAAATGTATTTGAAACAGATACTGCTTTCCCCCTGGGATTACTTTGCAGCTAGTTGGACTTAAATACTTAGATGTCGTAGCAGACTCCAGCAGGGAACCAGAGTCAGCTCATCAATGCCAATGAAGTGATACATATTTTTTCATTATGTGCTTGACTTTTAAAAAGAAATCTGAGCATTTAATATGAAAATATACATAGAATTCTTATTGAGGATGTTCGGCAGTGAACTGTGAAGTTTTAACTGCTTGGTTTCCTGGTAATCAATAGTTAAATTGTGTCTCAGCTGTTATTCCTTGAGCGTAGCACATTCAGTGTCAGGGACAGAGCCAAAGCATGTCCAAAACAACAAAAGTTCTGCATTATATCATTTTTTATATGACTTTAAATAAATAACAAATTTTTAATTAGATTTGAGATGTAGCAAATGAAACTAAATTTCTAATGTTGAACCTTCCAGTTGTCTGTTGTGACAAATATACAGGAACTGTGCAAAATGTAATCTCCAATGAAGTGTCGTAAGAGAACAACGCAGCAAAGAACTGAGAAACCATTTTAACGTCATCCACTGAGATATGGTAAATGTTTTATGAGTTAGTCTTCAAATAAACCTCTTTTTGAGATCCTAGAAAATTGTATATAAGAGCTGCGTATTTTTCCAGTAATCTATAGTTTCACGCTTTGCTCTGTCTGTTTCATATGCGATGGCTACAAGATGGAGTTATCAGTCTTATAATGTTTCTTCAGAGACAAGGCTGACAAGTTGCATTCATAGAATCACAGAATCACAGGATTTTAACAGCACAGAAGGAGGCCATTCAGCACTGGCTCTCCAAATGAGCATGATGACCTAGTGCCATTGTCCTGCCTTTTCCCTGTACCCCTGCACGTTGTTTCTATTCAAGTAATCATCTAATGCCCTCTTGAATGCCTCAACTGAACCTGCCTCCACCACACTTCCAGGCAGTGCATTCCAGACCTGAACCACTCGTTGTGCGAAAATGTTTTTTCTCACATCACATTTGCTTCTTTTTCAAATAACTTTAAATCCATGCTGTCTTGTTCTTGATCCTTTTATGAGCCAGGAATAGCTTCTCCCTATCTACCCTGTCCAACCCCCTCGTGATTTAGAGCATCTCTATCAAATCTCCTCTTAGCCTTCTTCTCTCCAAGGAGAACAGTTCCAATCTCTCCAATCTATCTTTGTAACTGAAGTTTCTCATCCCTGGAACCATTCTTGTAAACCTCTTCTGCACTCTCTCCAGTGTGTTCTCATCCTTCCTATAATGTGGCACCCAGAACTGTACACAATACTCCAGCTGACGTCTAATGAGTTTTAAAATAAATTCAGCATGACCTCCTCGTTCTTATACTCTATGCCCCTATTAATAAACCCCAGGATCCTGTATGCTTTATTAACTGTCTCTTCACCTGTCCTGCCACCTTCAATGATCTATGCATATATACACCCAGGTCCCTCTGCTCCTGCACACCCTTAAGAATTGTACCCCTTATTTTATATTGTCTCTCCATGTTCTTCCTATCAAAATGCATCACCTCACACTTCTCTGTATGGAACTTCATCTGCAGCTATCTGCGCTCTCCATCAACTTGGCTATGTCCTTTTGAAGTTCTACACTGTCCTCCTTGCAGTTTACAACACTCCCAAGCTTCATTTCTGCAAACTTTGAAATTGCCCCTTGCACATCAAGATTTAGATCATTAGTATATATCAGGAAAAGCAGGGGTCCCGATACTGACCCCTGGGGAACTCCGCTACAAATTTTCCTTCAGTCAAAAAATATCCATTGACCATTGCTCTCTGCTTCCTATTTTTCAGCCAGTTTTGCATCCATGTTGCTACTGTCCCTTTATTCCATGAGCAATAACTTTTCTTACAAGCCTATTGTGCGACACTGCATCAAATGCCTTTTGAAAGTCCACATACACCACATCAACAGCATTACCCTCATTGACATTTTCTGTTACCTTTTCAAAAAACTCCAGCAAGTTAGCTAAACACAATTTCCCCTTTAGTAATCCATGCTGACTTTTCCTTATCAACCCACATTTTTCCATGTGACTACTAATTCTATCCCAAATAATTGTTTCTAGAATCCTGCTCATCGCTGAATTAAACTGACTGGTCTGTAATTATGGGCATATCCTTACAACCTTTTTTGAACAAGGGTGTAACGTTTGTAATTCTCCAGTCCTCTGGCACCTCTCCTGAGTCCAGGGAAGACTGAAAAATTATGGTTAGTGCCCCTGCAATTTCTACCCTCACTTCCTTCAATATACTTGGATGCATCTCATCTGGTCCTGGCATTTTGTCAACTTTAAGTACTGACAGCCTATTCAACACTTCCTCCTTATCAATTTTGAAACTTTCTAGTAACAAAGTTTCCTTGTCTGTCACCTTGGCCTGGGTAGCATCTAGCTCCTTAGTAAAGACAGATGCAAAATATTAATTTAACACCTCAACCATGGCCCCTTCGCCCATGTGTAAATTTCCTTTTAGGTCCTTAATCGGCCCTACTCCTCCTTTTACCACCCTTTTACTATTTATATGCCTGTGGAAGACTTTGGGATTCACCTTTATGTTGGTTGCCAGTCTTTGCTCATAATTCCCCTTCGTTTCTCTAATATGTTTTTTCACCTCCCCTTTGAACCTTCTGTATTCTTCGTGGTTCTCAAGTGTATTTTCTCCCTGACATAAGCACACTTTTTCTTCTTTATCTTAATTTCTATCTCTTTTTTCATCCAGGGAGCTCTGGATTTGTTTGCCCTACCTTTCCCTTTCGATGAAATATACCTTGACTGTGCCTGAACCAATTCTTTTTTGAAGGTAGCCCATTGTTCAGCTACAGTTTTTCCTGCCAATCTTTCGTTCCAGTCTATTTGGCCAAGCTCCGTTCTTAACCCATCAAAGTCAGCTCTCGACCAGCTAATTATTCTTACTCTGGATTGCCTATTGTCCTTTTCTATCATCATCCTAAAATGGGCAATGCAATGATCACTGTCTCCAAAATGTTCCCCCACTGACACTTGGTCTACTTGGCCCACCATATTTCAAAGAACCAAGTCCAACAGTGCAGTAACTTTAATATGAAAAACACCTCCAGAGAAATGGATGATGAGCAATAATGGACAAGTTACGAGGGAGAATCAATGATTAAGTGGGTATATTTGAGGTCGTTTTTAAAAGATGACAGAAACAAGGGAGAGGATGTGGCAAAATGGGTTTTGTCTGTGTTCAATTTTTCGTCCTACAGCAGCTGTGATATTCATTGGGGCATGGGTTTCGAGCACAGCACTTGGAGTTATGTTCAGGGAAACTGGAACTGTGGGTTCCCCAAAAGTTGGAGAGTTTTAACCCCACAACATGCATTTTCTTTAAACAGACTCTCTGCCCAGAAGTCAGCCTGATTGAAAGGCTTATTGACAGGCTGCCTGTCAAATGAGGAAGATTATAAAAAATGCCACATCCCAGAATCAGGTAAGCATAGTGTATTGAAAATTGTATTGCGCATTTTGTCCACTTAAGGCTACCGTACACACATATCCCAGTTCTGATTCTGGATTCTTCTCGCTGAATATCTTGGTGTTTCTTCACAAGAGCTTAACAGTAAGTTTCATAGTTATTGAGGGCAGTGATCATTGTGGTGGGGTGTGGGTGATGAAGGTGGGTAGATCATGGGACCATGGCCAAGGGAATTCAAGCTTTCTCACTCCCTTTAACAACCATGTTTCTTGTGCCTTGAGGTTGAAATTAGAAAACTTGTAAAAATGGTAAAAGCAGCCTCCATGAAAGGATGAATTGACCGACCAGCTTCTGAGAATTAACATGGAAGCAGGAGATTTCATGGAGCATTCTATTCTTGATTCGGATTTTTACCATTTTAAACTCCCACACAAAACAAACCCACTTGGGTGGGTTAAAATTAACCCTAATATGTCCATGCAGCATGTAAGGGATTGACTCTACACCATGGGCAGCAGTTTATGTTCCCCTGCCGGTAGGTTTGGAGGTGGGGGAGGGGCCTGTAAAATTTCTCTGATGACCTTTCCCCTGGCCTTCTTGACCCAACATCTTCGCAATTTTAAGGAGGGGTGGATGAGACCTAGTCTGGCCCACCTACCCTTGCTCCAATTGAGGCCTTTAAGTAACCAATTAATGACAACGTAAGGGTTGTTTCCCACCCAGAGTCAATTTTCAGGTCGATGGTAGGAATGTAGCAGCAGTGGGGAAGGCCAGAAAGTAACCCTGCTCAGGCCTCGCGTAGGGGGCAGGGGGAACCCTCATCAATAACCTCCTTTCAACATTGGAAGCCCTGCTCCCAACAAGATCAGCCTCCCGCAGGCACTCCCTTCCCCACTCCAGCCTCTACCCTCTCCACTAGCACTCCTACAAACCCTCGGTCCCCACCTCCTCTCTCTACCCTGAGACCCCCACACTTACCTAGCCCTGGACTCCCTGGACTTTGAGTGAAATCATCCAGTTGTGTTTGCGTCAGGCGTCATGATGGGCCTGAGCGGACAATATGGCGGGAAGGTCAAAAATCAGTTTCACAACGTCATGAAACCAGTTTGCAATCGTCCATTCCACCTGTCAATGGTGGGCCATGTTTCCCGCACATCGGCAACTTCACTTCAACACATCAGCACCCCATTGCCACCCAATCCACAACATTCATGCCTTCCACCACCAATGCACAGTAGTAGCAGTGTGTACCATCTACAAAATGCACTGCAGGAACTCACCAAGGCTCCTTAGACAGCACCTTCCCAAACCCACAATCACAATCACCTGGAAGGACAACGGCAACAGATAGATGGGAACACCACCACCTGGAAGTTCCCCTCCAAGCCACTCACCATCCTGACTTGTAAATATATTGTTGTTCCTTCACTGTTGCTGGGTCACATGTGGTGGTGAGCTGCCTTCTTGAACTGCTGCAGTACATGTGGTGTGGGTACACCCACAGTGCTGTTACGGAGAGAGTTCCAGGATTTTGACCCAGCAATCTATGAAGGAACAACAATATATTTCAAAGTCAGGATGGAGAGTGACTTGGAGGGGAATTTCCAGGTGGTGGTGTTCCATCCAACTGCTGCCCTTGTCCTTCTAGATAGTAGTGGTCTTGGGTTTGGAGGGTACTGTCTAAGGAGTCTTGGTGGATTCCTGCAGTGTATCTTGTAGATGGTACATGCTGCTGCTGCTGTGCGTCGGTGGTGGATGAAGTGAATGTTTGTGGATGGTGCCAATCAAACAGGCTGCTTTGTTCTGGACAGTGTCACGCTTCTTGAGTGTTATGGGAGCTGCATTCATCCAGGCAAGTGAGGAGTATTCCATCACACTCCTGAATTGTGCCTTGTAGATGGTGGACAGGTTTTGGGGAGTCAGGAGGTGAGTTACTCGTTGACGATTCCTAGCCTCTGACCTGCTTTTGAAGACACAGTATTTATATGGTTAGTCCAGTTCAGTTTCTGGTCAATGGTCACCTTCAGGATGATGGTAATGCCATTGACCATCAAGGGGCGATGGTTGGATTCTTTCTTGTTGGCGATGGTCGTTGCCTGACACTTGTGTGACGTGATGTTACTTGGCATTTGTCAGCCCAAGCCTGGATATTGTCCAGGTCTTGCTGCATTAGGACATGGACTGCTTCAGTATCTGAGGAGTTGTGAATGGTGCTGAGCATAGTGCAATCATCAGCGAACATCCCTACTCCTGACCTTATAATGGTAGGAAGGTCATTGATGAAGCAGCTGAAGATGGTTGGGCCAAGGATACTACCCTTAGGAACTCCTACAATGATGGCCTGGAGCTCAGATGACTGATCTCCAGTCTCCAGCAACCACAACCATCTTCCTTTGTGCTAGGTATGACTCCAACCAACCAAGAGTTTTCCCCCTGATTCCCATTGACTCCAGTTTCACTAGGGCTCCTTGATGCCACACTTGGTCAAATGTAGCCTTGATGTCAAGGGCAGCCACTCTCACCTCATCTCAGGAGTTCAGCTCTTCTGTCCATATTTGAACCAAGGCCATAATGAGGTCAAGAGCAGAGTGGCCCTGGCGGAACCCAAACTGGGCATCATTGAGCAGGTTATCGCTAAACAAGTGCCACTTGATGTTGATGACCCTGTCTATTACTTTACTGATGATGGAGAGTAGACTGATGGGGCAGTACTTGGCTGGTTGGATTTCTCCTGCTTTTTGTGTACAGGACATACCTGGGCAATTTTCCACATAGCCAGGTAGATACCAGTGTTGTAACTGTACTGGAACAGCTTGGCTAGGGTGCGGCAAGTTCTGGAGCAAAAGTCTTCAGTACTTTTGCTGGAATATTGTCAGGGCCCATGGCCTTTGCAGTATCCAGTGCCTTTGGCCATTTCTTGATATCACTTGGAGTGAATCGAATTGGCTGAAGACTGGCATCTGTGATGCTGGGGACCTCCGGAGGAGGCCGAGATGGATCATCCACTTGGCACTTCTGGCTGAAGATTGTAGCAAATGCTTCAGCCTTATCTTTTGCACTGCTGTGCTGGGCTTCTCCATCATTGAGGATGGGGATATTTATGGAACCTCCTCATCCAGTGAGTTTTTTAATTGTCCACCACCATTCATGACTGGATGTGGCAGGGCTGCCAAGCTTAGACCATTGGTTGTGGGATCGCTTAGCTCTGTCTATCACTTGCTGCTTACGCTGTTTGGCACACAAGTTGTCCTGTGTTATACTTTCACCAGGTTAACACCTCATTTTAAGGTATGCCTGGCACTGCTCCTGGCATGCCCTCCTGCACCATTCATTGAACCAGGGTTGATCCCCTGGCTTGCTGGTAATGGTAGAGTGGGGGATATGCCAAGCCATGAGGTTACAAATTGTGATTGAGTACAATTCTGCTGCTGCTGATGGCCCACAGTGCCTCATGGATGCCCTTATCTTGAGTTGCTAGATCTGTTTGAAATCTATCCCATTTAGCACAGTGGTAGTGCCACACAACATGATGGAGGGTATCCTCAATGTGAAGGCGGGACTTCGTCTCCACAAGAACTGTGCGGTGGTCACTCTTACTGATACTGTCATGGAGAGATGCATGTGCGTGGCAGGCACGTTGGTGAGGATGAGGTCAAATTTGTTTTTCCCTCTTGTTGGCTCCCATACAATTCAGTCTTAGTTTCACTTTTGCTTTGAGCAGAGCGTACACACAGCTCTTAAAACTTTATACCTACGTATAATTGTTCTCATGTGCCGAGCCTAAATAAATGAGCCTACAAAGTTTTTAGCTAATCCCTTATGAACAATTGATTTCCTGTGCCCTGTACAGTTAATAAGCTCAAGGTATTATATCATTATAATAACACAGCAGTATCTTTCTCTCTTTCTGTAATTCGATGTGGGCCAGTCTCAATACAGTCCTTAGTGAGCATTGTTTCCAAGACAAAACTTACCATAATTAATTACAAATCAGCTGCTGAACAATCCTGCAGAGAGAAGCGAGGAAGAGGGCACTGTGAAAAATTATCACATCACAAGAGTCTAGTACATGTGCCCCTTTGATGCTGTGACCAAACCATATTTTTTAGAACAAATTGGAGGAGCTAACTACCCAGTGCTATCGCTGACTTGGGAATGCTTGATGTTGATGACTGGGTAACTGTGTTCCATCCCCTGGTGCTTGATGCCCTCCACATTGATCTTAAATAGTCAGCTGTAGCTCAGCCTATACCACCTTTGCCTCAATCAGAAGATTGTAGGTTCAAGGCACACACCAATGACTTGAGCACATAATCTAGACTGTACTGGGGAAATGTTGCACTGTTAAAGGTTCTATTTTTGAAATGAGACATTAAACCAAGACACTGTCTGCTCTCTCAGGCAGATGTAAAATATCCATAGCACTATTTCCAAAAAGGGCAGGCAACTTGCAGCATGGCAGCCCCCCAAAGCTGAAGGGATGTGGGGGGGTGGTGGGGGAGGGGGGAGGGGGGAGAGGGGAGGCATTGGTCGGATATCACATCCAGGGAGTCCATGGCCCATGGAAGGGGACTGCAGTTATTGAGACCTCCCCTGTGGCCCCAAAACCACTGGAGGGGTTTCTCCTCTAATCACCAAGGCCAGGCTAGAAATAAATCTTTCAGCTCTCCTTCATGGGCACTCACAATGGAGCCACACTCTCATTCTCCTTGTAGCCCCAGCAGAGGCAATCTCTATCAGTGGCACTGCCAAGGCTGCAGAGCAACTGGTACTCCAAGTGGGCCAGCGGTTTGGAGAGTGAGCCCACTCATCTTCATTGGATGGTGGGTGTGGTGGTGGCCTCTTAATTGGCTGCCACTGGAAAGGTTGCCACCCCAGTCCCCTTGCCCTCCTGCATGGATTCGGGACAGGTCCCGGTGTTGGGCTTCACCCCATGCTGGTAAAATCCCAGCCTGCCTCCGAGTGCCAAAGCTTCCTCTTTAAGGCAAATCAGATTTGTTATTACAGTTCACTGATTTGGAATTTGACTTCACTCTGGATAATATTCCATACAGTTACTTACAATTATTTCATGAAATATTTATAGCTGATTTATTCCTTAGCTTCAGGCCATTGTTCCTGGCTTGTTTCCTGTCCCCCTCACTTCCAAATGCTGTAATTATTCCAGTTCTCAGGCAGAAGTGCACTAAAGGTTAAAGTTATGATTATACATAATGTTATGTTTTTCTGGCAAGGGCACATAAATAATCGTTGCAGCCAGTTATCCTTAGACAATAATAATTATCTGCAGATCTGAAGGAAATGCGCTAAACTATGGGGGCAAATGTTGCATGCAAGCAATTTCCTCATAATTGCTGTCAACTGTACTTATTATTATGGATACATGCAAGCAACCTATACGTTGATGTCATCTAATGAGCTCCAAAAGTTCCAGCCTACAGCTCACTCCTGGGTCTCAATTATTCTAAACATAAATCAACTAAAATCTTTGATTAGATTTCAGCCTGTAACCCATCTTAGAAAAGTAGTATTCACTAGCAACCAGTCCCCCATAGTGCTTTTATCACTGGACTGGTGTTCCAGAGACCCAGGGTAATGCTCTGGGGACCTGGGTTCGAATCCCACCACGGCAGATGGTTAAATTTGAATTCAATAGAAATATGGAATTAAAAGTCTGATGATGACCATGAAACCATTGCTAATTGTTGTAAAAATCCATCTGGTTCACCAATGTCCTTTAGGGAAGGAAATCTGTTGTTCTCACCTGGCCTGGCCCACATGTGACTCAAAACACACCAACAATGTGGTTGACTTTTAAATGCCCTCTGAACAAGGGCAATTAGGGATGGGCAAATAAATGCTGACCGAGCTGGCGACGCCCACAACCCATGAACGAATTAAGTAAACCCCCCCATGGCCTCAACTTAATATATATAATCTAAGATGACACTACTAAGTTGCAGTACCCTGGCAAAGCTGCTTCATTGATAGGACTATCTTCCAAATGAGATGTTAAACTCAGATAGAGTACATCTTCAGGTAAACATAAAAGATCTCATGACCAGACCTTATTGAACTATTTGAAATAGAACAGAGAGTTTTCCTGGTGTCTTAGACAGCATTTCTCCCTCAACTATCCCTACCAAAACAGGTCATTAATCTTACCGCTGTTCATGGGTAAACATGCACTAATCTTCAGTGATTGAACTTTGCAAAATGAGCACTTTTGGGGCATAGGGTATTTTGGGGTGCTATGCAAATCCAAACCTTTCCTTGCCTCCTACCAGCATGTGCCATCTGATTTTCTGACTCTGCAAATTCCCCTCACCGGGTGGCAGAACTTTCACTTGCTTTGCTCTCTCTTAAACCATCCACCTTGTTACTTCTATCCACACCTTCAAAAACCTACCTGACCATTCACTCCCTTTGTATTTGGCTTGTGTTAAGGGCCTTAGGATGTTTATTATGTTATGAATGTGTTGTGTAGATACAAGTTACTATAAACCTTGATCAGATTCCAACTTTTAACTCACTTTTTTGTCCATTATTCTATAAATAAACCATATACATCTGGATTAAATTCTGGCCTCAGATTTGTTTCTGAGCAACCATTTTGTTTAAGTTCAAGCAAGGCACTATCCCTGTTTCCCTGACAGGGCCACCATTTGGAACTCAATTAATAGGTTGCTTATGGGGCAGTAATGATAGACTTGGCCCCATAGTTGTCCCTCCAGCTGATGTGGTCGGAGATGAAATCAACTGAATTATGGGTGTGGTGGAGCAACCTAAAAGTACATTTAAATAAAAAAAACAATTGCATATACACAATCATGGGATTAAGGCGCTAATGATCTTTTCATGTCTTTGGATTTGTACCTAAGATATATTCCTTAGTGCAGCTCCTGTAATTGGGCCTTTGTTTCCTATGAACTGCAGTGCCTTTACCTGACCAATATCTAGGTAATTATAAAGAAGCCTAGAGTTGAGCAGAAATGGTTGTTACTCTTCTTGACTTACCAGGTCGCCTTGGCATTGTAACACAGCAGAATAAACATTCAATCAGACCATGACTTAGGCTGAAAGCTTCTGAGTGAACTGATAAGTAAACAGTAGCATGGACTGCCAGAAGATTTACAGAAATGCTCAATATCCAGATATTCTTCTTCAGCACACAGAAAATAGTAGCACTAATATTCATTGTGAAACTTAATATGAAAGAAGGTTCTTGCCACAACTTTAGATGGATGTTCATTGCTAATTTTCAGCGGAGTTTTCCTGTCTCTTTGTCTTGTGCTCTGATGGCTTCAGCTGGACTATTGAGTTGGAGTGAGTTAGCCCGAGCAGTATCTTAAAATTCCTTTGAAATGAAACTAGTGAACAAAGGTAATGAGATATGCATCTCTCCTGATTGCATCGGGCTGCCTAACATTGATGTCAGGGAATCATATTTCTAGATTTTACCAAGCTAGCCTGCAAAGAATTATTGGTGTAAGTTGTAATATGTTTTTGATATGCAGTGAGATTGTGATTCTAAGGGTTAATTCCCAAGGCTTCAGCAACATTTACTGACTAAACAGTAAAAGAATAAAGCCTGGAGCTGCTGAAAGGAAAAGGGTTTTTGCAAGCTCACCCCAAGAGAAATGGTTTGGCTGTTAAAAATATTGGCCATGAATTTCCAACAGTTTCCAGCAATGTCGTGGTGTTAAAATGGTGCAAATTGTGGCAAAACTCATTTAACCTGAAGCCCTGAAGAAAAGTCATATGAACTTGAAACCTTAACTCTGATACTCTTTCCACAGATGCTGCCAGGCCTGCTGAGTTTTTCCAGCATTTTCCGTTTTTATTTCAGATTTCCACCATCTGCAGTTTTTTGCTTTTATTGCAATTAACCATTATTCTGCTCTATTTGTTCAGCACCAGAGTTTCTGTGGTAATTGTGAGTTAAATAAATTCTTACTGTTATGGGGATCATGTGACTGTACAGGCGAATCAGCCCTAAGCATGGGGAATCTTAGGGGCAGAGCTTTCTAGCCTTGGTCTTGGAATAAGCATGTAGCCTCACCAGGAGACTGTAAATAAAATTTACTGTTTCTTATAAGAAACCAGCCCTCCAATCCAAGTTTATTACAGTTTCTGATTAAACACCTCCTTGTGAAATCTTATTTAAATATATTTAAATCATAGGAGGAGCATTAGTAGATGGAAACTTTGTGATTTATGCAACTAAGTTGTGCGGTATATGAGACACACCTGTTGCTAACACCAGCTGATATTGGTAGAAGTTTATCCCGTTTGCAGCTTACAGTCTGGTTTAGTTATTAATGCTGATTTCTAGACTGAGGCACTGAGTGCATGTCAGGTCCGTCACCCAGATTAAAGAATTCTTATTCATCTCCTTTTACTTGCTCAAGACTTGGAAAACCAAGTCGGCAAGAATTAGAAATATTTTTAAAATGTACGCAGCCTCCTTAAAAGATTTAACCAACTGATCCGCTACCTGAGACTCATTGGCCACCCCCATCCCCCCCCACCCCTCCCGATTCGCACCTCTGTTAAAACCAGAAGTATATATATTTAAGGTAGGTTGAGTTCAAATCCATCTGATCCAAACCCACCCATTTTGGGGCATGAACGTTAACTTCAGAGTGACTGTAAGCTACACAGAACTTGTCAAGGAACTTTGTTTGAGAAGAGCGACAAGATGAGAGAGACTATGGAGGAACTCAGCTGGCTTCTGCAAGAAGGTAATCCACCTGAACAGCTCTACTAGTGGTTGTTATAGTATCCAGCTCACTGGCAGTGACTTCAACTGCATCATTGATGCTGCTGGACTATCCGGCAGGGCATGCAGAAAACTTGAACATCCACATCCAGACTCCTGATGGAAAAGGTAAAAGGCCCCAAGCTGTGCGTTATGTTGAGCAACACTACAGACAGAGTGCTGGGTAGATACGCCTGGTCAAGGCCAGACAGGCACATCTGTTGCAGGATAGGCTTCCTGCTCGTGTCTCAAGCATTCACAATCAGATCCACAGATGCCAAACCAGTGTTCTTCACTGACCACTGCCTCCTACTGGTCCACTATTATCTACAAGAAACCAGAGGCTTGGTAAGGGAACATGGAACCTGAATATGAAACTGTTGACCCCAGAAAACATTGAGGAACTCAAAGGAGATTACAAGGATTGGAAAATCCCAAAGCTCCTCTAAGTACCTGAAACACTGGTGGGAAGCAATCAAGGTGAACATGAAGAGATCCTTCATCCTTAAAAAAAGTATTTAGAAGGCAAGAGAGATACAGAGGAAAATGTCCCAACTCCAGAAAAGCACGCCAAATCTACTCCTGCTGCAGCTGATGAAGGAGGATCTCCAAGAGGTAAAGAACCTACAGGCCTTGCCATTTGCCTCAGATCTTGCAAATTCATCTTCCAGTCCAGAGTCCATCTTGTGAAGCAGGATGAGACATGCTCGTGTTTCTTATTCCAAAATGTACACAGAGAGAGCAGCCTGAAAGAAGAACAGAACTTGGTATTGTGATTGCAGTCTGACAACCATATCCTTTTATACTGAACTGGATGACATGAAGCTCACAGACAGCATGGCCTCCCAGACCTTCTTGTCCTTTATTATGGGGCTCTTAGATAACAGTGGAAGAGTCTGAATAAACCGCTAATTTTAGACAAGCTGACAAAGGCCATCAGGTCCTTCATGATGAATGAAACTCCAAGAAGCAATGGGTTACCTGACAAGTTGTATTTGACTCTGGGAATGGATTGGCCTTGACCTGCAAGAAGTGTACGAGAGTATGCTGTCGGCTGGCAGCAAGTCAGAATCCACGAAGAATGGCATCAGCATCCTTTTCTACACACAGGAAGGGAAGAGGGATAAAATTAGAAATTGATGGCCCATTTCACTGCTTAATGCAGATTACAAAATTCTGTCCAAGTTCATTGCCAATCAGATCAAGTCTGATCTGGAGTTGGTAATCCACTCTGATTGGACCAGCACTGTACTCAGCAGGAAGATCTCGGATAGCCTTGTGCTACTCAGGGATACACTCACCTAAGTGTCGGTCAGGGTTAATACCTACCTGGACCAGGAGAAGGACTTGTTGAGAGAATATTGCATTCCTACATTATCGATGTTCTCTCCAAAATGGGATTTGGGGAGGGAATCTACAACTGCTCTGCACAAGTGTCAGTAATGCAGTTTCAATCAATGTGTGGGAATCAGAAAGCTTTCCAATTAAATGTGGAGTCAGGCAAGATTGTCTTCTCTCCTCTGTCTTGTTGGGTGTTGTATTGAACCCTTTTTCGAGTCTACCAGGAAGAATGCGGGCATAAGAGGGGCAACAATCCCAGGGAGTAGAGGCACTGAGTTCAAAGCCTCACTGTATATGGACGACGTCAACATCTTCTACTTGGACCTGCTATCCATGCACAGACTAATGAGCATGTAAAAACAGTTCAAGCTGACTTTAGGAGCCAAAGTAAATTATGGCAAGAGCAAAACCATGTTCTTTGGGAACTGGGATGACCAACTCTCTGTCCTCTTCACCATTAGGTCACACTGAGGATGCTGGGCAAACGATATGGATGGCAGGGGCATGCACCAAAAACTGGAAAGAGTGTATAGCCAAAGTGAGGCAGAAACTGGGCATGTGGGTGCGACTCTCCCTCTCCGTTACAGGTAAGAACCTGATCATCAGATGTGAGGTGCTCTCGGTGTTGCAGTATACGGCACAGGTCTGATCCATACCTCAATGCTGTGCCTCAGCAGTCACCTGAGACATCTTCCACTGCATCTGGAGATCAGAAATGGACCATATCCGCAGGGACACCAGATGCAAACCTAGTTGGGGGGGGTGGGGGGGGGGTGCGCAAATTGTACCTTACATCACCCTCATCCTGACTGCCACTTTGTGTGTGGCTGCATCAAGCTGTGCGTAAACTCCTGGTACGCAAACACTAAATGTCACCACATGCTGAGGTTCTAACTGTCCCTGAAGGATGGGCCTGGCCACATTCCCATGGAATGCTCCATTCGGTTTGACTTGTTCCTTATGGAAAAGTTTGTGCAGAAAAACACCTTTGACCTCAAATCCATCAGACAGTGGTCTGCATGTAACGTCCTTGAGGCCCTGCGGGAAAAGGAGATGGTAGATCCTGTCAGATGCTTCCCCGAGCAGGCTGCCAAAGTCATTTGACAGAATGTGTCATTACCAGAACTTTGAAACAAGCATCAAGACATAGCTTGGATGGTGGGAGAGGCCCTCCCTGTCAGATTATTCATGTACCCATGGAGTCTCACTCCCTCTGAACATTGCCCTCAAAGTATCTGCGGTGGAAAAGAGACCATCGCCCACCTCCTTTTGGAATGTGCCTGTGCAAAGAAAGTCTGGAGATAAGGGAGTGTGTTTTTTTTAGGTCCAACATAAGCAGCTTGGTGATGCAAGACTCTATGCACTATGGGCTGTTCCCAGGGACACACACCAAGACAAACATCAGCTGCTTCTGAAGATCCATCAACTAGGTAAAAGATGCTCTTTGGCCAATCCGAAACTTGTTGGTCTTCTAGTGCAAAGAGTTGTCCATGACCAAGTGTTGCAGACTGGCACATTGTATGGTCCAGGACTATGTGCTGAGGGATGCACTAAAGCTTGGGGCAGCCACCACAGAGGTGCACTGGGGAAAGGCCACAATCCAAGGCCTGACTACCACTGAATACCAAGGAGGTGAAAACTATATCAAACTCCTCAGGCTGTATGTCTGACATGAAGTATTTATCATTACTCACTCACTCACTTTTCCAGAACTGCTTCATCCAATTCAGGTTCACAGGGAGTTGAAGCCTGTGGGCACTAGGCAGGGCACGCACTCATACAAATTAAGAGACAAATTATCATAGGCAATCCACATAACCAGCACATCTTTGGATGGTAAGAGGAAACTGGAACATCTGGTGGAAACCCACACAGACATGGAATAACATGCACACTCCATACAGATACCTGAGTTCAGGATCAAACCCAGGTCCCTAAAGCTGTAAGGCAGCAGCTCTAATCACTGCACCACTGTGCAGACCAGTTATTATAACTATCAAGTGTAATTGTAATTGTATGGAGGCAGCTCAAAGTGCAACATACTGTATGGAAAGTACTTGGACTGAATTGCACTTTGCATTGCAATGTCCTATTTGAAATGTCATGGAATGTACTTTTACGAATTTTATGTACAAAGTATGTTTTTGAAAAAAAAAAGCTCACTGACTCCTTTCAAGCAGTCAAAGGAGATATTTACAATACCACCCAGGGTGCTGCCCAGGCATTCATTCATTAGATATAATCTTGAGGAAAGTTGAGTAATTTGGGATGACAGCAAGGCAGCAGCATGAAAGAGCCATATAGTTTTGTGATGTTGCTGTTTTCCCCAAAGTTCAGCGGAGAATAGATGATCTTCATGCTGCACTGAAAACCCCTACAATCAATATTTTCTAAACAGAAAGAGAGACCAGTTACTTAATGTGAATGTATCTGTAACTAGCTCCAAAACATTCTGTGGACAAATATGCAAATTTTCAAGCAGTTGCCATCCTGACTGTGTAATCAGGAATACCAGTTCCCTACCCCACCTGCACTCTACCCCTCCCATACCCCCCACATCTATTCAAGGAATTGAGTTTTGAACAATAAAACCCACTCCTTACTTCCATGGAAAACTCACCTATGATTGGGAAGAAGAGAAACTGAAGGGCATTCCTCGACTTGAGTGATCATTGTGAGAATAATAGGGATGTTGAAGGGTAGGTTTTGTAGAACATCCTTCTTGTAAGGCAGGACCCAAGAGATCTCAGTCTCATGACTCTGTAGTCAATAGTGTCCATCATTGCAGTCTCCACTACGAAACTGGGACACGCTCACCCACTCCTCCATCCATCAATTCCTCTAGAAATCTGTGAATTATCCAATCCTTATTACACTATCTACATCCCCTGGGGTCTGAATTAGTGCCTGGCAGTAAGAATGACATTGGGAGATACATCAAGGTGGTTGAACAATAGGGGCAATATGTTGATTCAAAGATTCCTAGGTTTCTTGGATGTCATCGTTTTCCTCCTCCTCATCATTTTCACTGGCATCCAGATCATCTTTCTTAGTTGAAGGGTCAGTCACGAGGGGACATAAGTTCAAGTTGAGGGGCAGGAGGTTTGGGGGGGATATGAGGAAAAACGTTTTTACCTAGAGAGTGGTGATGGTCTGGAATGCATTGCCTGGTAGGGTGGTGGAAGTGGGTTGCCTCACATCTTTTAAAAAGTACCTGGATGAGCACTTGGCACGTCATAACATTCAAGGCCAAGGGCCAAGTGCTGGTAAATGGGATTAGGTAGGTCAGGTGTTTCTCATGTGTCGGTGCAGGCTCAATGGGCTGAAGGGCCTCTTCCGCACTACGTGATTCTGTGATTCTTTGCCCCAGTCATGATGGATTTGTAGGAAAACAGGGCATTGGAGTAACAAGCCCAAAGAATTTGAGGAGATAGTGAAAGAGAAATATTTTCCTACAGGTAATGTTGCTTTATAGGGCTGCAATTGGTGGACATCTAGGTCTGCATCCATAAACTTGAAGCCTGCACAGTCCCATCAATTTTCTTCAACGGCTAGAGATGAGTGTTTTCCCAAAAACATCTTGATGTTCTGCTCCAAGCTGGCAATTGGTTCTTTTAAATCTGAAATGTCTCCTTTGGTCACCTGTCTTTCATAGACATAATGAGCCAGCACTTACTGATCCAAGACTGGATGCACTTGGTGAAAATTAACATGCAAATTATGTCTGCCAGACAATATCAGATAGCTGATATTACAGATCTGGGTGGCACCCTGTTAAAATAGATGAGGTATTTTTCAGCCACTCTCTGAAAGTAAGATTGTAAGGGGAGACATGGCATTTATTCCATTCTGAAGAGTTGGGAGCTCTTGAACACAACTTGAAGACGACGTGTGGCTCATATAATAAAATAAGATGATCATCTGTGTTGGTTCCTATGGTTCCCAAGAGAGAAAAGGAGCAGAGGTTGTTCTCTTACCTTATCTACCCTGCTTGGGCCATTGAATTTCTTTTAGTGCTGGGGTGCAGCTCTGGGGCTGAGAGGGGTGGCAATCAGCATCATTATCACCTCCATTCACTTAGCTTACAAGACATATTTTGGGGCGTCTCCGTCAATGAGTACTCAAAGTCTTTCTCTCAATTGTTGCATTTCATCTAAAAAGGACTGCAGGTCAGGCTTATTTAAGATGTGCTCATTTTTTCAATCCTCTTTGTAGTGGAATTTTGCCATCTTTTGGCTGCCCCAGCTGCACCTGAAGATGAAACCATTCTGTATGAAGTCACTGAAATCTACTGGACATGACAGCACAGAGGCTGGCATTCAATTCAAGCTGTTGGAGCCATCAGTCCTTAACTGCTGCTCCCCACAATCGGCTGCTGCTCTTAGTTTCTGCAACTGGTACCAATTGCCATCATCACTGGTGCAGCACCCCAATCATGCACTGAAGTGCTGCCTCCAGAATGCAGTAACATTGCAAATATTCCCATGGGTTTTTGGATCCATTATCTGCATTGGTTTGAGACAGCGGGACTTGTTGGTATGTTGCAAAGACACATATCTGTAATGTTCCCATTTATTGAGTGAGAAGGCCCAACAGGAATTCTCAATGACGATCAGGTCTGGTTCCTGGCCATTTTTCCCAAGCTGTTCTGTTGGACTTTAGCCAACAGATTGGCCAAGGGAATTTATCCTAGAGAGTCTATCAATTGGATTATGAACATGTCTTTCTCCTGCAAGTAAGGCTTTGTAGACTTGTTTCAAAGATTGCTAGCTTGTAAAGTGGCCCTTCTTGTTACTTTCCATGTTACTAGCAGCAATATGAAACAGATTGAAATTCTCTGAAATCTGTGTTCTGTTCAGTCATCTATATTTTTGCCGTATCTCACTAAAGTGTTCAGCTGTCCACTGAAGAGAGCAAAAATGCATGTGGACCAAGTGAAAAATCACAATATTCAATACACACAATGGAGGGGACTCACGATTATACTCTCAGATGATGCTATTGTATGATGAGGTATTGGGCAATAATGGCATACTCCTGATTCTGGGAGTAGTGACCAGTGACACTGGACCCAAGAAAATGTCTAGTTTTTTTGTTTATTCATTCACGGGATGTGGGCTTCGCTGGCTGGGCCATCATCTATCCCTAGTTGCACTTGAGAAGGCGTTAGTGAGCAGCCTTCTTGAACCGCTGTCGTTGCTGTGGTGTAGGTACACCACAGTCCTGTTAGGAAGGGAGGTCCGGGTTTTGACCCAGTGACAGTGAAGGAACGGCAATATATTTCCAAGTCAGGATGGTGAGTGGCTTGGAAGGGAACTTCCAACAGGTGGTGTTGCCATCTAGCTGCTGCCCTTGTCCTTCTAGATGGCAGTGGTTGTGTGTTTGGAAGGTGCTGTTGAAGGAGTCTTGGTGAATTCCTGCAGTGCATCTTGTAGATGGTACACACTGTTACTATTATGTGTTGGTGGCGGAGGGAGTGAATGTTTGTGGATGTGGTGCCAATGAAGCAGGCTGCTTTGTCCTGATGGTGTCAAGCTTCTTGACTGTTGTAGGAGCTGCACTCATCCAGTCAAGTTGGGAGTATTCTATCATGCTCCTGACTTGTGCCTTGTAGATGGTGGACAGGCTTTGGGGAGTCAGGAGGTGAGTTACTCGTCGCAGGATTCCTAGCCTCTGACCTGCCCTTGTAGCCACAGTATTTATATAGCTACAGTATGGTTATTGGCAAGTCCAGTTCAGTCTCTGGTCAATGGTGACACCCAGGATGTTGATAGTGGGGTCTTGTTGGAGATGGTCATTGCCTGAGGCTTGTGTGGTGTGGATGTTACTTGCCACTTGTCAGCCCAAGCCTGGAGATTGTCCAAGTCTTGCTGCATTTGGATATAGACTGCTTCAGTATCTGAGGAGTCATGAATGGTGCTGAACATTGTGCAATCATTAGCAAACATCCCCACTTCTGGCCTTATGATGGAAGGAAGGTCATGGATGAAGCAGATGAAGATGGTTGGGCCGAGAACACTACACTGAGGAACTCCTGCAGTGATGACCTGGAGCTGAGATGACTGACCCCCAACAACCACAACCATCTTTCTTTGTGCTAGGTATGACTCCAACCAGTGGGGAGTTTTCCCCCTGATTTCCATTGACTCCAGTTTTGTTAGGGCTTCTTGATGCCACACTCAGTCAAAAGCTGCCTTGATGTCAAGGGCAGTCACTCTCACCTCACCTCGGGAGTTCAGCTCTTTTGTCCAGGTTTGAACCAAGGCTGTAATGAGGTCAGGAGCAGAGTGGCCCTGGCAAAACCCAAACTGGACACTAATGAGCAGGTTACTGCTAAGCAAGTGCCTTGATAGCACTGTTGATGACCCCTTCCATTAATTTACTGATGATGGAAAGTAGGCTGATGGGGTGGTAATTGGCTGGGTTGGATTTGTCCTGCTTTTTGTGTACGGACATACCTGGGCAATTTTCCACATAGCCGGGTAGATGCCAGCATTGTAGCTGTGCTGGGGTGCGGCAAGTTCTGAAGCACATGTCTTCAGTACTATTGCTGGAATATTGTCAGGGCCCATAGACTTTGCAGTATTATGTCTTCAGCTGTTTCTTGATATCACGTGGAGTGAATCAAATTGGCTGAAGACTGGCATCTGTGATGCTGGGGACCTCTGGAGAAGGCCGAGATGGAGCATCTACTTGGCACTTCTGGCTGAAGATTGTAGCAAATGCTTCAGCCTTATCTTTAGCACTGATATGCTGGGCTCCTCTATCACTGAGGATGGGGATATTTGTGGAGCCTCCCCCTCAGTGATTTGTTTAATTGTTCACTACCATTCACAGTTGGCAGGACTGCAGAGTTTAGATCTGATCTGTTGGTAATGGAACTGCTTAGCTCTGTCTATCACTTGCTGCTTATGCTGTTTGGCATGCAAGTAGCCCTATGTTGTAGCTTCACCAGGTTGACACCTCATTGTTAGGTCTGCTTGGTGCTGCTCCTGGCATACTCTCCTGCACTCTTCATTGAACGAGGGTTGATCCCCTAGCTTGATGGTAATGATAGCGTGGGGGACATGTCAGGCCATGTGGTTACAGATTGTGTTCAAATACAATTCTGCTGCTGCTGATGTCCACAGCGCTTCATGAATGCCCAGTCTTAAGTTGCTGGATCTGTTCGAAATCTATCCCATTTAGGATGGTGGTAGTGCCACACAACACGATGGAGGGTATCCTCAATGTGAAGGCGGGTCTTCCTCTCCACACTGACTGCACGGTGATCACTCCTACCGATACTGTCATGGTCAGATGCATTTGCGGCAGGCATGTTGGTGAGAATGAAGTCAAATCTGTCTTCCCTCTTTTTGGTTCCCTCACCACCTGCCGCAGACCCAGTCTAGCAGCTATGTCATTTAGGACTCGGCCTGCTCGGTCAGTAATGGCGCTACCAAGTTACTCTTGGTGATGGACATTGAAGTCCCCCACCCAGAGTACATTCTACATCCTTTCCACCCTCAGCGCTTCCTCCAAGTGGTGTTCAACATTAAGGAGCACTGATTCATCAGTTGAGGGAGGGCGGTACGTGGTAATCAGCAGGAGGTTTCCTTGTCCATGTTTGACTTGATGCCATGAGACTTCATGGGGTCTGGAATCAATGTTGAGGACTCCCAGGGCAACGCCCTCCCGACTGTATACCACTGTGCCGCCACCTCTGATGGGCTTGTCCTGCTGGTGGGACAGGACATACCCGAGGATGGTGATGGTGGTGTCTGGGACATTACCTGAAAAGTATGATTCAGTGAGGATGACTATGTCAGGCTGTTGCTTGACTATTCTGTGAGACAGCACTCCCAATTTTACCCCCCAGATGTAAGGAGGACTTTGTAAGGTCGACAGGGCTGTGATTGCTGTTATCATTTCCGGTGCCTAGGTCAATGCTGGATGGTCCATCCAGCTTCATTTCTTTTTTGTGGTTTTGTAGCAGTTTGATACAACTGAGTGGCATGCTAGGTTATTTCAGAGGGCATTTAAGAGTCAACCACATTGCTGTGGGTCTAGAATCACATGTAAGCTAAGCCAGGTAAGGACAGTAGATTTCCTTCCCTAAAGGAATTAGTGAACCAGAAGGGCTTTTACAACAATCGACAATGGTTTCAAGGTCATCATTAGACTTTTAATTCCAGATTTTTATTGAATTCAAATTCCACCATCTGCCATGGCGGGATGTGCAAACACCTTTGTGACACATGGATAGTGGCTGGAATCCTGTGCAATTGTCTACAAGGTAATACATCAGGAAGCTGCCCAAATTTAATCCAGGCAAGTGGATGTCATCTAATTTATGCTTTTGCCAATTACCAATTTCACCCCAACAATCTCCAGTCTAGAACTCAATGGGCAATGATTGTTACAATTCCAGTAGATAGACAGCAATGGAAGTTGTGTAAGGATATCTGGCATTGCAAGTGTTAACGTGGGACTGAGAAACAATACAACCCACAGTGTGATGTAAAGAGACACATGACCTGAGACTAAAGAGAGTTGTGGATCAACAGCGACCTGGGTAGAAACAAGCATGGAGTTAGCTCAAAGCTTGGACTATACTCTGTATATATGTACATGGTTATGTGTTATCACTAAACAAATTATTATGTTTAACCATATAAGACTCTGAACCTCTTCTTGAGAGACCTACTGAACAGACATACAACATGGTGCTAGCTAAGGGAAATACCCAGAACCTCAGAGAAGCTGGAACAGAAATTCAAAAACTGGAAGATTAAAGGAGTCATATCCTGACCTCCCTGAAAGCAGCTGAAGTGAAGAAACGGAAGGAGATCACCCAAAAGAAGCTCCATTGCAGAATTGGAAGCAGAAAGGCAGAAGAAAAAATTCCACTCTCCAGCTGAGCACTCGCCAAGATCTCGTGGAAGTCCATTATAAATGCCCACAGAGTGCAAAGTCAAAAGACCTAGCAGGGGCAAGCACAAAATTCAGTCTAAGCCAGGATAGTTTAGAAAACTTCAGGCACCATTAAAAAAAAAGTCAGAGCAGCCCATTTCTGAAAGCACCATGGCCAGGCTTGTTTCAGAATCGACATTATAACCACATGGCCCGTTGTAAGAAAAAGAACAAAACTGAACCAGAAGGTTTAAAAACATCAGCCAAAGCCAGGACTTGATTGTAAAACACCCGAAAATCCTCTGATATTTCAGGGAAGGCTTAGAAATCTGATGGAGTAAATCTCTGCACAAAACTAAAGGCAAAGTTGTTGAAACCACCACTGCCACAGGAGGCTGCAAAAATGCAACAAACATGAACAGACACTTTGAAAAAAATGGTTACTGTGGCACCATCTTTAAAGCCTGCACAGAATTTAAAGCTGCACTCACCAGAACTTTAAAGCAACCATGGACAACAAATCAACATTAACAGACCAATTTGGACTGATCCAAAGGCCAGGCCAAATTCAAAAATGGGGACGTTGGCAGAAAAGATTCATATAATAGCTTCAAGATTAGATTAAAAAACAGAAGCTGAACAAGTGAATACACTACATTATTCAGTAGGTCCAATAGCTGATGATATTATTTTGAGGCAAGGAACAAAGAAATCCTGAGATAAACCTGATGAAGTTGTAAAATAATTAAATACATATTTTAATTTAAGAAGCAGCAAAATTTTAGGGAGTGCAAAATTCAACAAATATGTTCAACAGCTTGGAAAACCGACAGACTCTTTATAAGCTATGTGTCTTAGCTATACAGATTGGCTGAAGGCTGTGACTATGGTAACCTTAAGTCAGAACTCAAAAGGGACAAAATTGTTGTCGGAGTGGCTGACGATGCCCTTTCAGACATACTACAGGCCAAGGAAGATCTGTGTCTATAAAGCAACATCCAAAAAGTCAGGCAGTCTGAAATCCGCCAACAGCAAGGATCTATTTTACATGGCAAAAACAAGCCATGTTACAGAGCAACCTCAACTGTCCAGCTCATAAAGTAGCAAAGGGGCAGAAAGACTCCAGGCCAAGGAAGGCAATACCCAAACCGACCACAACAGTGTGGGCAACCATGTCAGCGTTGTGGAGCCAAACAACCTCACAGGCCGGAGCAACATTCAGCAGTCTCATTGCAGTGTTTCAACTGCAATTGCCTGGAATACTTTGGAAAGCTATGCAAAGCTAAGACACCCAGACAGACGGAGGATCCCAGGACAACCCTGGAGATTGTGATACCACAGCAGAAAGAGACCCAACCGTGCATCTGGGGTGAGGTCAAGGATTCTGGATGTTCTTTTTGGAATGCGGATTTCTCAGTAAATGGTCACCTCAGCAACTTCAAATTGGACATGAGTGCCAGTGTTATGGTCCTCTCAGATAAGGAACCAAGGCTGATAGAACTCTGGCTATGAATGACAGACATGCCATTCTGGAGGAATCCAACTTCCAATCATAGGCATGAATTTAGAACTGCTAAGCTATGGTGAAAAGCAGATATTCGAAGTCATGTACATCATCTGAAACCAATCTTTTTTTCTCTTGAGCAGAGATGCCTGTGTTGCCTTTAACCTTCTTAAAACAGCAGAAGATGTCAAGACAATCTCTGTCATCAGCTACGCGGTGCTACAAGTTCCCAAGAGGCCCACCAGTAAAGAGACTCCCAGCTGGGACTTCAGCTCGGAATTGTCTTCACTCTTTGCAGAGCTGGTTTGTCCAATTTCTTTGCAGGTGGCAGAAGCTCCCCTTTGGTCAGACTAGCCAAACCTTCAGATAGTCACCACTGTACCTCGAGTGGAAGACACACAGGAAAAGGAACAGCAACAGAAGAATGAGCCCAACACCTGGCTCGAACAATTGCTGTCACACTGCCGGTAAACACAGCACAGACACTGCAACCTCCAGCCAATGTGCAAAGATGCAAGACAATGCTGGAGACCATCAACTCGCCAGAGCACACATAACAGACTAAAATTCAAACTCCAAATCAACAAAGGTTGCCAAAATCAACAGAGCCTACCATTCCGCAGAATATGACCATAACGAGATCTGTCAGAATAACCAGTCCTCCAGATTGTCTGGTTACAAAATCAGAGACTTGGGGGGGGTGGGGGTGGTGGAGGGAGTGGGGGTGGCATGTGGGGGAAGGGGTAGCATGATTGTAATGTAAATATGTTGAATAATGATTTGGGGGACGACGTAATATAAGTGTATCTGGCATAGCAATGTTAATGTGGGACTGGAAAACAGTACCGTCCACAGTGTGATGAAAAAAGGCACATGACCTGAGACTAGAAACAGTTATGGACTGGAGAGAGACATGAGTAGAAGCAAGCATGGAGTTAGCTCATAGATTGGGCTATACACTGTATATATGTAAATAACTATGTGTTATCAATAAACACTTAATGTTCAACCATACAAGACTCAGAACCCCTTTGTGAGACCGATTGAACAGACATACAATATTCAACACAAGTCAACTCCCAAAGTTAGATGCTGAGACTAATTTAGAAACACTTGATGGCTTTGATCCTGAGGAGATATCCACAGAACCTGAATCCATTACGGTAACCTGAGAAAAAAAAACAAATAACATAATGCATCATAGACAATACTGCTCACTTGTTATACTTTTATTGAGAAGTATCTCAGTGCAATAATGTGCTTGTTTTTCATCACACAATAGAACACTGAGTTATGTAAACCATGAAGGATTTGCAAAATTGCAAGATGTTAGGGGCAATTTCTTCAAATATTTCAGGTCCTCAAGAATCTGTGAGGTGGGGGCTCAAGCTGTAGTGGTGGTTTAATCCATGTTTAGTGCAAACTGCCACTTTAGGGTAAAGGAATTGAAGTCAGTGCTAGGAATGACCACCCAGAAGTTTGTTAAACACCTGACTGCCACTTAAAGTACCTATTAGCACTCATTACAGAGGTTGTGTGGCATTTTGCCAGCTAGAGCTTTAACTGTTGCCCTCTCCTAATATCACCAGCCGTTTTCGGAGTAGACACAGCACTGATGTTGATTTCAAGCATTACTTAAAGGATACTCAATTCATGTTCATTGTCGTTAGACCATGGGTGACCAACTTTGAGGAAATAAAATCAGGGACATTTTGGCCATGAGGAAGGGGTGGGGGAGATGGGGTGAGAGGGGGAAGATGCTTTTGAGATAGTTGGTGGGGTTGCTGGTGAGAGCAGTGGGGCTGGGGAGAGGGGGCTGATAGTCCTTGATAGTAATGCACTGAATAAAATAATTGAATTCTGTGCACAAGGCACCATTTAACGACTGGTGATTGCACTCCCAGAAAAATTTGTGGCCTTTTTACTGTGGCTGTGCAGTAGTAGAGGTTGTGTTATAAGTAACAATATACATAATTTCCATGTACTAAGGATAAGGTAACAAAGATGTCACATTTCAAGGACAGAGTTCCTGGCTGGAGAAATTGGAAATCGCCTGACTTATAAAACTAAACCCTTCGCAACATTCCAAATATAATATATTTGACTTAGTCTGCCTCCTCGACTTCCTCGTTGCTCCTTAAGGTCTACCTTGCCCTGAGGACCTCGCTGCTCCACAACCTCCAACAAATCCCTCCCTTCAAATTTCCAGGACGGTAATGTTGGAAATATACCAAATAGTGGAGATTTCTCAACCTGATGATACCTTCATTGTGAACCTTTGGATTTGGGTAAACTCCTCATATACTTGATTGTAACAGGTTTGAAAGATCTGGTCTATGGTCCAACAGAGAAATCACTTCTTCACTTTGTTGCCACAGCTTTCAGCAGACCACGATTACGTTGTGTACAGGCTGTAATGACAATGCATGACATTCAATAATTACACTTTATTTACAGTTCAGCCTTTATGAGATAAACACTGCACTTATTCTCACAACCACCTGCTCAATGAGAATACTCTTTAATCTTGTGGATTTGAAGGGGATATGAATAAGGCAAATGACATAACATGAATGGGTTTCTCAAATTTGTGCATGATCTAAGTATCTGATCCTATTTCTCTGGAACTAATATCTCCTGATCATCATCCTTTAACAGTGATGTAAAAATACAATATTCCTCATCTAGACCATCAACTGACAGTGGGTGGAATCGTCCCAGATTTGCACTAAGTGCAGTAGCAGGTGGTTATACCTGGTGGTCGCAATGGCAGGGTTTTGCAGCGTATTGTCTCAATCCCAGCTCATTAATCATGCTTTCCAGGGAAGATGCCGTTTCACTGGCTGGAGGCCTCCAATTCACCCACTATGCTGTCACTGTGCAACTTCCTTACACCAGGCGCTATATTTAATGTGCAGCCGTGCATGCACCTCTCAGCACTCCCAGCCTAGGACTGCTGCACAGAAGACATGGCCTTGAAAAGCAAGAAGACTGCAGCCCCCCGATTAGTGGTGCATCCCTGGAACGTCTTCTGGACACCGTTGGAGCCCACCGCGATGTCCTGTACCCTTGTGCTGGCTGCAGGTGGCCCATCAGTGTCACCACTCTGGCTTGGGAGGTGGTGGCAGTGGTGGTCAGTGCCAATGCTGCACACAAGAGGTTCACCATCCAGTGCAGAAAGAGGATGCATGACCTCATCCATGCCACCTGGGTAAGGCAACCATCTCATCACTCGCAAGGCCATCACACATTTACTGGCATCTCACTCACTGCCAGCTCAAGGGACAGAACTACTCACTCTCTCACACATACCCTCACATCTCCATCTGCCCTCAGCCCTCACGCTCTTGAGGCCACTTGCACAGATCAACATGTTTCCCCACACACTTTGCGATACTCCTCTTCCTGAGGCCACTATTCCCCCTTCCCCAAGCAAGCCTTAGCCCTGCAGCCATTGAAAAGCCACTCCTTATAGCTGATCTGGTAGGCAGAGACCTGCCCGTGAGCCCCCTAAAAGTGATGTGGTGCTGCCTATGAAGCCTGGCACTGATGACCATGAGTGCTACCCAAAGCAAGGCAGGCAAACAAGCTTCAAAGTCCCAGTGAAGTGCAGCCCACCAGGTGCACATTGCTTATGTACAGTGGTGAAATACATCAGTGTGCAATCACGTGCCTGGGATGATACGCAGATGTATTACAATGAAGTCACCGACATGTGGCAGTGGGAAACATGGCCCTCTATTGTCAGGCAAAGCAGATGATTGCAAACTGGCATCACAACGTAGTGAAATCGATTTTTGACCTTCCTGCCATATTGTTCGTAGATGCACGCCATGATGCCCAACGCCAGTGGGCACGGAGAATTCCATTCAATGTGCTTGAAGCTGGAAACTTTTTGTGCACTCAGCTGGGGTGTCAAACTTGAGATCTTCACCATTCAAGTTCAGACATCTCAGGAAAAGCAATGGATTATCAGTTGTCTGGTCCAACCACTTCTCAAGATACAAGCCTGTTGCATGGATGCAAGTAATGAAGTTGCTTATTAATCCTTTTCTTTTGTGCTCAGGAAGCTAAGTCAGTGTACATTGTGCTGGTAACCAAAGAAACGATGCATCGATCTTTTGCCCAGCTTTCTTTGTAAGCACTGAATGACATCAAACTGCTCAGGTGCAGATGTTTGCATGAACTGTAACTTTAGGCTGGCTTCTTCAAACACGGGGAACAAGTTGGCACAGAACACTAAGTAGTTGGCAACAGCGTTTCAACTGGCATATTCATTATACCTTCATGCTGCTCTTCAGCTAGCATAGGGAGTTTCAACAATTGCTTTGAATAATCTGTGCTGCTAAAGTCAGAGAACAAAGCAGGCCACACTTTCAAAATATGATCCAGTGTTGCCCAATGATAAGCAGCATGTAACTACATTCTTTATGAGATCAGGCCACTCCAGATCAACTGTTCCACATGCAATGTTCTTTTTTTAACCCAGAATAAAGTTGGAATTGTTAACATTAAGAAATGTCCAATAAAGCAAAAAATGTGAATTTGCAAATGAGAATAATTGAAAGTCCATCAGAACCAGCAACATCAAGAAGTAATAACTTGTCTTAAAGAGCACAGAGGTGAAGGCATTGGATACAGCAGGGAAAGACAATGGCCTTAATATGAAATTCCCCATGATGATGGTTGAAAATTTCAAAACTGGACTGTGCTCAAGCTTGCTGCATGTACACTTTCCACCATTTTTTAACGTTTGTGGGAAATGAATCATGTTGTTTTCCCACCTTGGAGACTAAAAGGGAGGCAGGATCTAAGCTCATGAAAGTGCCTTTTACAACACTCCATGTGGGCCCCACTGACCCTCAAGGAAGCCTTCAGTCTCCTATCTGCCAGTTCTCTCCATTGCTGCAGTTGGCAACTGCCCCATTCCTCTCTTCCATCCAACAACACCCGCTCGCCCCCACCTTGGCCCTAATCCCTAATCTCTCACTTCTTCTCTTCTGTCATTTGCAGTTTTCCCCAAGCCCCCAATCCCAATTTCTTACTCCTTTCCTGATTGCAGTTTTCTTCACCACACCCCTTTCCCACAACAAGTCCCGATCTTATGCTGCCTTGCCCCAGATTGCAAGGTACTTTCCCCAAAGGTCATTCATTGTTTTACAAACCAGCATGTTAATTTGCCCATCTGCCAGGCATAAGAGGGAAGAAAAGAATCATAATGTGGTCCATCTGATAAATTCGACAGTCTCCACTTCCCTGGCCCTTCCTGCATTTCCATACATCTCACATTACCCCACCTTCCTTCCTGCCCACCTCATGAATATAATGGCCAACTGTTTAGCTGATGAAACCTCAAGAAGTCTTCCTCAGTTTGTTTTCAAAATCTAAATTCCTCACAGAAACAAAAGATAGAAACCAACAGAGGCAGATCTGAAGATTATGCTATCAGACACTCAGCAATGTTACACAAAGAAAGAAAACAAATGCACAAAAGTTTCAGATCTGCAGAAAATGTAGCATGCTGTTCCCAAACAAACATATGACAAAATGGAAAATATTTATTATATAGAAGACAACGAGGGCTGATAGAAGGAAGAAAGCCAGGAACAGATGCTAGATTAAATAATGATAGGTTATACAGGAAGGAAAGTCAGGCTACACTATCCCAACACTATCGTAAAAAAAAACTACCCCCTGCAGAATATTCCTGTTAAATTTGCAAACATGAAACCATCATGCACTAACTGGTAATTTTGATATTGAGCGAGGTTTAAAGAAAAATGAAAACTCCAATGACCCCAATAAGTATGATTGAAAGAAACCTAAATCATTCAGTGGTTGTATTATGATCATTTAATGTGCAACAAACCTTGAAGGTGTGGGTGCACCAAGGCTTTCAATTGTAAGTTGCAGCTTCATTGTGTTCCCTGTTGGTGTATGGAAATTGTTTAGAACTAGAGAACAGCACATGATTGTATGAGGGACTTGCCTTGAATCCAGCTGTAATTGTGCAAGCCATTGATAGGCATGCAAACACAACAAGGACAAATTTTGTGGTCGTCTGCAGTTAAAGGGTTGTACCCAATATTTAAAGGAACACAGCCTCTTAAAAGTAAATAGTCATGCTAGAACACAAAAATTGTTTAAATTGTCTCTGAAGACTGAAAGCATATTAACTATATTCTTCAATCTTTCTAAAGGTTAAATGGACGATAAGAAATATCTGGTAAAAACCAAGGCGAAATAAATATGAAAGTGGGAAAGAGGGTCTTTGGGCAAATGATATTATGGAACAGCACCTGAATTCCCCCACATCCAACCCCAGCTTGATGGCTTTTGTAGTGGAAGTGCTACTGCATGAGGTTCATGTGAGCAGAGCAGCTCCGTTCAGCTATGGCTCAGTCGGTTACGCCTTCATTTCTGAGTCAGAAGGTTGTGGATTCAAGTCTCACTCCAGAGGCTTCCGCACATATCCTGTTCAGGGCAAGTAAACGTGGGTTATCATCCTGATTAATGCTGGGCAGTCTTACCTTCATAGCCTCGTTAAAGCATGTCATGATCATCGGGATCATCTGCCAAGTTGTGCAGTGCTATAGACAACATTGAGCAAGAGCATCACTTCCTGCCAAGTGTGCTGTATTGTCATCCTTGGGGAATGTTTATGAAGGGGAAGAGAAAGGAAAAATTGCTCACAGTTATGCAACACTTTCACGGTATGTCCTACCATACTTCACAGTCAATTAAGCATTTTTGCAGTGTAGTCGCCATTCTAATGTGCAACCATCCTGATACCACAAAGTCCCACAAAGAACAGTGTAATAATGACCTGACAATCATCAGTAATACTGGTTGATGGATAAATATTGGCCAAGGCACCAGGGAGAATTCCCCTGTTCTCCTTTCAAATAGTGAAATGGCTTCTTTTATAGAATATCTTCATGTCTCATCTGGAAGAATGCAGCTCTGACAGTGCAAAACTCCCTCAGTACTGCAGTGGAGTATTGACCTGGATTATGTGCTCACGTCTCTGGAGTGAGACTTGAATCCACAACCTTCTGACTCAGAAATGAAAGTCCAACCAACTAAACCACAGCTGACACCATCAGAGGGCAAAACAGAGCTGCTCTGCTCACACACACCTCATGCAGCATCACTTCCACTACACAAGTCATCTAACTGGGAGGATGCCAGAGGGGGTTCGAGTGATGCATTTGCCCAAAGACCCTCTTTCCCACTTTCATATTTATTTTGCCTTTGTTTTTACCAGATATTTCTTATCATCCACGTGACCTTTAGAAAGCTTGAAGAATGTATTCAAAATATTTTCAATCATTGGAAAGACTTTAAATAATTTTTGTGTTCAGGCTTGACGACTTGCCTTTAAGAGATTGTGTCCCTTTGAATACTGGGTGCAGCCTTTTAACTGCAGATGACCACAAAATTTGTCTTTGTTAAGTTCTCAGGATCAGGCCTATTGTGGGATGGAGCTTCTGTGATTAGGAAGTGAGGATCTATTATGGAGATCCTGCTTGATAAGGGAGCAGGTTCACTTCACTGTAGGAGCAGGGCTGGGCAATGTCACCTAGCACATTGCTGAGCTGACATTTTCTTACAAAGGTGAAGAGGTACAAGATACAAAGCTGCAACTATATTGCAGAATCGCTGTTTACAATGTTCAGCCCATTTACGACTCCTCAGATACTGAAGCAGTCCATGTTTATATTCATCAAGACTTGGACAACATTCAGCTTGGGCTGATAAGTGGTGAGTTACATTCGCACCACACAAGTGTCAGACAATGACCATCTCCAATAAGAGAGAATCCAACCATCTTCCCTTAACATTTAATGGCATTACCATCAGTGAATTCTGCCCTTCCTCCCCCAACCCCATCAACATTCTGTGGCTTATCATTCCATCAACTGGACCAGCCACATAAATACTGTGGCTACAAGAGCGGGTCAGAGGCTGGAAATTCTGCATTGAGTAAGTCCCCTCACAATGTTCTCAAGCCTGTCCACCATTTGCAAGCCTCAAGTCAGGAGCATAATGGAATACTCTCCACTTGCCTGGATGAGTGCAGCTCCAACGACACTCAAAGAGCTCGACACCATTCAGGACAAAGCAGACCACTTGATTGGCTCTCCATCCACCACTTTAAACATTCATTCCCTCCACTGCAACAGCTCACCAAGGCTCCTTCAACAGCACATTCTAAACCTGCAAACTCTATCACCTGGAAGGACAAGGGCAGCAGATGCATGGGAACACCACCACCTGGAAGTTCCTCTCCAAGCCACACATCATTCTGACTTGGAAATATATCGCTGTTCCTTCACTGTTGCTGGATCAAAATCCTGGAACTCCCTCCCTAACAGCACCATGGGCGTACCCTGATAGGTTCAAGAAGGCAGCTCACCACCACCTTCTCAAGGGTAATTAGGGGTGGGCAATAAATGCTGGCAAAGCCAGCGATGCCATGTCCTGTGAATAAATAAAACAAAAGTAAGCAGTGAAGCGGTAAGAAGTAACATATCTGAGAAGAGAATGAAAATTTATCAGAGGTAATTCCGGAATGTCCCATGACCAGCATGAAGCCTCAATGGTGGAGAATGCAGTTTGGAGTATTGGATGCATATAGCCCTATAGTTGAGTCATGCCAGTAAGGGAATCCAGCAGAACTAACCCTGACAGGGAGGAGAGAAGCACAACCAGTCTGTTCCCTTTTGTTCAGTAGTGAATTTCAGCTGATACACTGGACAAAACCCAATTTACTTTTCATAGAACATTTTGAAAAATTAAAGGAATGAAATTATTCTTTTAATGATAAATAAAAAAGGTGTTATTCTTGGCAATTAATAACCCCAGTGAAATCACAGGAACACATGGCTTTAAATTGTAATTTAATTAAAGGGTCATTACAGAAAAAAAAACACTCCTATTTTTCATTAAAAGTGGAATTTCACACTTCAGGATCTATCACGATTCCTTGAAAGGAAACGTTAAACTGAGACCCTGCCTGCTATTTCCAATGACTCCTTTTAGTGCCAAAGATCCCACGGCACTCGAAACAAGGAATTTTCCCAGTGTCCTAACCAGCAGTACTTCCTCAACAAACACCATCAAAAATGGACGAACTGGTTATTTACTGTATTATTGTTTGTGAAGTCTTGCTGTGCAAAATGATGACTGCAGGTACTGGCATAATAATAGTAACTGAACCATGTTTATGTGCGGAATACTTTGAATCATTTCTAAGAGAAGCAATAAGGTGCTACATAAATCCAAGTTAGCGTGTTTGTACTTTCATGGAGTTTGTTATTAAGGGCAGGATTTTCTGGCTGGCGGGTGGGCGGAGCAGGAGCAGGCGCAGGTGGGTGTAGACCCGATCGCAGCCCGCGATCGAGTCCGCACTGCCATTTTATGCAAGCGGGCCAATTAAGGCCCGCCCAGCATGAATTGCAGTTCCCGAGTGGGCAGGCGGCGGCGGGACTGCAGTGACCGCTGGGCCCAAAAGCTGCTGCAGCCTTTCCAAGGTCGTCAAACATAGCCAGTGGAAGGGTTCCCCAGAGCGCTGCTGGTGAGCAGGCCAGGCAGGAGGGTGGGGCAGGGGCCACTGTGCCCCTTGTTTTTCAGACGATTGCCTTGCTGCCCTCCTCGAGGAGGTGGCAGCACAGTGGGAGGTCCTCGTACCCCAGGACGAGAGAAGGAGGGCCCCCCCCCCACACATGACCAAACATGCCTGGGAAGAGGGGGTGGAGGTTAGGGTTAGTGTTAGTTAGTGGTGGAGATCGTGAGCTCCCGCGACGTGGTGCAGTGCACGTGGATCCAGTGTCACAAGCGTTTCAATGACCTCTTGCTCTCAGGAAGGGTAAATACCATGCTGGCATTGGTCACTTAACCCAGCAGGTAGGCTTTTCCCCACTTGGTCCCCCCCCATCCCCCCACCAAGTCTGAGTGTAGTGACTGCATTGAATCATTGACGGCATGTGTCCTTCGCTGGGTGGGCCAGCAGATATTGCCCATGCCAAGGTCACCCTGAGAGGATGGTAAAGAGATGGGTTCTGCATCTGCAGCATATGGTACACTGAGACCCACATCACTGTTTTGGAGGCAACCTGGAGGAGCTGCACCTAGGCGCAGTGCTGGATCAATAGGACATGTCAAAGTCAGGGTGATGACATGCTGGGAGGGGAGCTTCAAGTTGGCATGGCATAGATCGATCTGCTGCCCTCTGTGCTTCACGTGCTTGTACCTCTTTGCTATGGAAGGTTAGTCCATGTGGTGCCAAATGTGATGTAGGCAGCAGTTGGCGAAGGGTGGGTGGGGGGGTGGGTGGGAACAGGCCTGGCATCTTGGTGTGAGTGTTCAGCAGCAGCGGGGTGAGGAGGCACTGGAGCCCTGCAATGTCCCACTCTGGTTGGGGTGGGCTGTGCACGAAGAGACTTCAGGCACAAGTAGCACTAATCAATGCTCTTCTCTCCTTTTCAGGAGAAGAATGCACATAATGCCCCTGAGCGGGTGAGGACTGGTGGGGAGCTGGCCCAGGTGACGATGCTTAGCTGGTTCGAGCAGGAGGCCCTAGATCTGGAGAGGCGCCATGCACCCAGGCCCACTGGTGTAGGTGAGGTTGGGGTGCCACGGGCAGGTGTGTTTGCCTAGCAGTGAGGTCACCATTGTTCTCCCAACAGCCATGTCAGTGCTGAATGTTCACTGATTGAAGTTTGCAACATGGCTTGACCATTGCTTATAGAAGAATGAGCGCATAATGATCCGGGGCACAGGGACGCACATTGACATTGTCTCCATGTTAACTGATCCATTGTCCTTTTTCTACCTTTCAGCTTCACCGGAGCAGAGCCGGGATATGGAGCAGCAGGGGCCCCCTCTCACACCTGAGGGCCCTGAAGTCTCGGATTCACCAGAGTCACACCATCTCTGCCAGGCAGGCACCAGAGCAGCTACTAGCACCCCGGTGAGAATTAGAATATCGGCTATTGTCCCGGGGCACAGCGGTGAGGGCAATTCACAATTGCTGAAAGAACTGGTGGAGACAGAGAGCGCCCATGGTGCAAGCAGTCGGAGGACTACTGGGGACCAGGTACATGCTCAGTCAGTGACTGATAATGTGCCTCTGGAGTCGTCCGCGATGCAGCAAATGCAGGAAATGTGGCCGGGTGTGCGGGAGCATCTGGCAGAGATACATGAGGCTTTGCTTGGCATGGTGCAGCTTGTCATCTATGCGGGCACCTCTCAGGTTGCTCTGGATGAGGGCGGCAGCTCCTCTGCCTCTCTGCCAGTGACCGTTGCATCCGATGAGGTCGCAACACCTGAGGAGATGCCAGCTGTGGAACTGGCAGATCCCTCCCAGGCGGGGCCGGCACAGGCTCCACGGGCCAGAGGACAACCGTCAAGGTCATCGAGGCCAACAGGACATCAGAGTGAGCAGCTGTCTCAGATGCCATTCCCAGCAAGGGGGCAGCACCAAGACGTAGCACCTGAAAACGTAAACATAATGCACCTTAGGCACACCATGGGTTTATCACTGGTGCTTTTGTGTTGGCCTGCAATGAGGTCTTTATGAGTTGGTGTGATGTTGAACACCTTTGTCATTTTGTTTTCTCAAGTTCTTTCTGTTATAATATTAAATTCAGACATGTCACATTGGCTGAGGATGCCTCTTTTCTTCTGCAGGTGGATGCTTACCATTAATGTTCTGAATGATTTGTGTGACATTCAGCTTTATTGACAATGCCCTTAGTTAATGTTCCTATCCAGGCAGATCTAGCACTCAGGAATCGAGTTTCGAGCCTGCAGCCCAGGCTTGTCCTAGTTGTCCATATGTGGTGTGCTGGCTTAAGTTTCGTTGGATTAAAGGCTCCTGGGTGTCCCTGCATCCCTGGAGTATGCCCGGGTCAGTGTCTGCCCCCTCAGCATTTCCCTGTGCGTGCTCATCCTCGGACTCACTGTTGGACTCATCATGTGCAGCCGCAGCCATTGTGTCAACATCTTCTTCGTCCACGGCGTCCCCCCTTTCCAGCACACAAATGTGGAGACCGCAGCATGCAACCACTATCGGCGACACGTGATCTGGGGGTACTGGAGTGCGCCCCCGAATGGTCCAGGCATTGGAAGCACATTTTGAGAAGACTGAAGGCTCTCTCCACCACAGCCCTTGTGGTGTCCTGGCTCCTATTGTACCGCTACTCATCTTCTGTTCTTGGATGGCGGAGAGGCGTCATAAGCCACCTTCACAGGAGATAGCCCTTGTCACCCAGCAGCCATCCATCCAGCCAAGCTGCAGCACTGAAGAGCCCCAGTGCCTGAGAGTGTCTGAGGATGAAGGCATCATGGGAGCTGCCTGGGTACCTTGCACAGACTTGTCGAATCTGCATCTTGTGATCACACACTATCTGCACGTTCATGGAGTGGAATCCCTTCCTGTTGACGAAGGCACCGGGCTCACCTGCTGGCGCCTTGATTCTTCTTATCATGACCATGGACAGTTTATACATGGCCCAGCTAGAACTGGACACATTTTTGCACCTTGTTGTTGAATTCGGCAAGATCTGCAACATTGCAGGGTTCGTCTAGCGATAGGCATTGCAGGAGATGTTGTATAGTCTGTGGCTCAGTTCCACATTCACAAGTTGTCGGGCTGGTTGTATATCCCCATTTGCTTAGTGACACCTTTGAACGACCTACACCAGTCTTAAGTCTGTTAAGGCACTTCCAGGTTGCCCAGTTGCAATTAGCTCCTGGGGGAAGGCTTTCATCTGGTAGAATTTCCATCGCTGGGGGTTGTTCGAGACTGGAGAGCTAGTCTTTCCACAAGGCGATGCAGGCTTCAGATGGGGTTGATTGTAATGGAACAACACTGTTCATGGCGCCTTGATGGCCACATATGTGCAGTCTATTGCACCCTGGACACAGGGGAAGCCAGTAATGGCCGCGAAGCCACTGGCTCACTGTATCTTGCTTGCCTGGTCCCATCGGTAGAGGATGAAGGTCAATGCACGCCTGAACATAGCGTCTGTAACTTGCTTGACACAAGTGTGGACAGCTGATTGGGAGACACCGCAAAGATCACCCACTGACCCCTGGAAGGAGCCAGAGGCATAGAAGTTGAGGGCACCTGTGACCTTCAGAGCCACTGGCATGGGGTGTCTACCCACACAGTTAGCGGAGATCTCAGGCTCAATCATCTGACAGATATAGTTAACTGTCTCCCTTAAGAGACGGAGCTTCCTTTGGCACTGCACCTCAGGCATATTGAGGTAGCTGCTTCGCTGCCTGTATATCCTGGCCCCTTACACCTTGGACAACCTCTTGGCTCTGCACCCCTTGTGCCTGCGCCTATCCTCCCAAAGGTAGCTCCTCTGGAGGCTGAATGTGCACTTCTGGCCTCCTCCCCCTTCTAGCCCTCCCTTCCTCCTCAGCGGAGGTGCCTCCAGTTGAGAGTTCAACACCCATTACCAGGCTAAGTGAAGGCTTCCTGAAACCTGCAGGCCCAAAAAAGATTCCATACTGCAGAGTACTGACCTGAAGGTTGTGAGTCCAAGCCAAGCAGCTGGTATGTGTTTTGAAGTATTGCAGATCACACAGAGTATCAGTAACTTTGAAAAAACAATATTTGGCAGAGCACTCTCGTGATCCTAGTGAGCCCTCTTATTCCGCCCACGGATGAGGTTTGTACAAATATGTCCTGCGCACCTGCCTGCTGTGCCTGTGTGATGACCCAAAGATTGTATGGGTGCTGAAAAATTGGTGTCAATTGACGCCTCAAGGGCCTTAAGTGGCCAGTTAATTAATGGGGGGCACGCATTGGAGATCATCGCATGCCCACCCAATGAAATATTGCGATGGTGCGCGGTGACATCAGGACACACACCCAACATCACCACGCGCCATTTTACGCATCGGCATGCGGGTCCCACCCCCGCACGCCAACAGGAAAATTCTGCTCTTAGTTCTAGTGATTGACCATTTTTAATGTGCAACTGAAAATCATACAACTCCTACTCCTCAATACAAAACTTTACCAATATTGATTCATCCTTCCTTTGGTGCTCCTTTCTTCCATCCCTCCCCTCTTTTCTTTCCTTCGTTCTCTCTTTTCCTGTGTTAGCATGTGTTTCTCATGATCAAAACCCCTGAACATGCCTGTTATTGTTTCCCCAGTGTCGGATATAAAAAAACTTTGAAACAAAAAGGGTTAAAAGTTATTTCCTCCACAAGACTCGTTCTTTCCACATACTGTGTCCAATCTTGTCCAACATGGAATGCATCCCACTTATTCCTCTGGGAAAGTTAAGTAAAATTCATCACTGACCCACAAGGTCATTGAGGAAAACCCCCAAATCCTGATCTTTACACCTCCATTTTTCAACCCTGACTGTTTCCTTTCCACAGATGGTTTTCCCATGGCCTCAACAGGATAATGTCCCCAAAAATTATTTGATCATCTGTCTGTACTTATGGATTTAAGCTTCAATCCCACCCATAACCTAAACCTTATCTGGTTCCTTTTTGTAGAGGTGTTAATTGACACAACATTAACTACTTTGCTTGGGAATATTTTCTATATTTCCACAATTCATTGGAGCAGGGGTACTCGTATTAATCACCAGTCCCAGTGCAGGCTTATAAATCATGGACTTATGTCTTCTTGCTCTTTGCTCACAGTTTCAAGTAAAATAGCTAGCTTATGTCTACGTGTTATCTACGGTATATCATTTCTGATAACCAAATTTCAAAAAATCTTCACAAAGCCGTGAATGACATAACAGCAAGTTACCCTCACTCACATCTCAACAGAGCCCGTGCCCCTGACCAGATAGACACCAAAGTCAATACCATGGCAATCAGTATGTTAGAGGTTAGTAATGTTGAACTAATCAATTTCACTCTTCTCTTGCTTCAGTGTATAGGGTAGGTGTATGATTAAACCAGAGCCTGATTAAGGTGCAGATGTGATTTTTCCGTCTAAATTAAAGCGTCTAGATTTAGTTATAATAGGTCACTCAGGGCTGAGACCATGCCAAACACGTATGCCCTCATTGTTTGCTGATATCATTTCCACGTTTTATTGCTGAGCTTTGCTTGATTATGTTTAAGAATTCAGAAGGATTAAGTATCGATATAGGAAATACTTGCTGTAGGTTTGATTTCCCAGATGCTTCGCACACATGTTCTTCGTCTGTTAACCATCTGGACCCAATTGTATAAGCCGTTACACAAACTATGAAGTTATTTATTAACCAGTGTAGAATACATGGCGCATCGGGGAGCTCTGAGAAAGCATGAGCCCATCATCTCTCACCATTGCAATAAGGGCAGCAAAAAAGTAACTTCAGGATGAAATAAGAATTACTTACTGTCCATTTCTTATTGTGTAAATGCATGAGTTGCACATCACAACTTCCATGTGGTCCATTTGACTTATAGAGAGTCTGAAGTCCACATCACTCCAATGGTGCTGCAATGGTTGGTTGAAAGAGAATGCACTTTTCAGTCAAGCAACACAAGAAATACATTTAAGAATAATTTTTCATATTTCCTGGCATTTGAAGTTAGTTAAAAAAAATGAACAAGGTAAATAAAGCCTACCCTAGGTTTACGTGTATGATAAACAATTTTCCTTTGTAGGCCAGAGGAGAAACATGGCGAGAATGATTCAGGTCAACTAGATATACAAACCTGCTTGAGGGAACACCAGTGATCACAACCAGGCTGGCCAAAGGTGCCACAAGGTTTTGCTGTTGTAGTCTCTCCACTTCCAATGCCTGCAGCTTTTGCCTCCTAACTCTTCTATTCCAGTACATGGTGTTATCATCTCAGTTTGTCTCTGCTTATGGTGTTTTCTGAGCTGGGACCCATGCTGTCATTTTCCCAGAGGTCTGGGCTTCAGCTACAATAGCACACACACCACACACAAATAAACTTGATGATTTTAATTTGAGTTGAGGAGATGATTTGAGTGAGGATCTGGATTCCCTTTTAAATCCATTAACTTGAAAAAACCACATGGAGGAATTTAGAATGATTCAAATGTGGAATTTCAATTAAAATGCTCATGTTCAGAATTCATGGCCTAATTCTCTGTAATCTGATGTGGATGCACCTGTCACTTTAAAGTAGTAAAGTTCAAGTAATAAGTTAAACTGTTAAGCCTTTCTACCAAAATATTTGAAGGTGAAATTTTTCAAATAATGCAGTTTTTTGCCATTCTGGAGAAATCTTTTATTTATGATGTGCTTTTTCCTATAATTTGAGATTAAATTTGCCTTGGTCATATGGTCAAGTTATTTTTGCTGATTGGAGTTTCTATGCTGTCATGAGGGATCCACACTTCAAAACTATCCATTATACTACAGTAATTGGCACTAAATCAATAATCTCACTCACATATTCCACAATGATGGCTGGTATAGGTAATGGGCATGTAATACTGGTGCATTGGAGAGTGCTGTTCTGAGATCAGAACAAAGGCAATTGTTGTATTAGAATAGAAAGAATTTTACTCTGAACCTGACCAGGGACCAGGGAACACTTCATGGGGAAGTGTAGAGATTGGTCTTTTTGGATTCTACACTGATCCACATTTCCATTTTTGAACACCCAGTGGTGTGTGACAAGAATAGCACGTGGTCTCCAATATTAAAGTGAGCTTTACCCCATCTAATAGAAGTGATATATTGTATTGTGCTGTCTCTGCATTAGTAGTGTACCTAACTTGCTGACACAAGAAACAAGAAGTGGAAGTACTGCATGCTTTTTTATTCTAAAAAAGAGTGACCTATGGACAGATAAAGTGTTTGCCCAAGGACACATTTGCTTGCCTTTCAGGAGAATAATGGTTTCAGTCAACAGGTCTGTGCTTGATCGTCATTAACCTGGACACACGTGCATACACTTTTTAAACTAAGAAACCAGTAGTACTGGCCACTATCAAGAATCAAGTACTATAGTAATGGTTTGGTGATGCCAAGTATTTAAAGAATGAGCTTGTATTCATATAGAAACTTATCATGTCTCTTGGCATAAAAGAGAAAATCAAACTTGCTGGAGACAGCTTGAGCAATGGGGGGAATGTGTAATTCCTATTTCAGAATGCAGGAGATGGCGTGTGTCACTCAAAGTTATTTTCATGAGTATTAATGAGCTACAACTCATCAGCACTCACAGTACGAAGCGGTGGTCTTCTTTCCACAAGTGAAACAGCCACTATTTCTCCAGCTGGTGAGGTGTATTTTTCTTGGCAAAACACATCTGGATTGGAATATTAAGAACCAGTTCGGCAGAGTGATGCAACATAGTGCAGTGCTGCAAATTGTTAAGTATTGTTTCACACATTGGAATCAGCACTTTGGACATTAATTTGCTTGAAATATAACACTCCTTTGGGCAATAAATTACCATTGACACTCAGAACAGATACAGAATAATACTTTGCACAGACTGAAGAACAAAGCTGCAATCTGATCGAGGGATTTAGATGATGTCATTAACTGTCCAATCTGTGAATTTCTAATGTCAGTTCTGAGATTGGATTACAGTTTTGAAGTCATTCCCCATTGGCTCTAATGTTTCAACATAAACTGAACACATTAAAAAAAATCCTTCTTCCAGACACAGCCTCAGAGTAAGGGGTAGGCCATTTAGGATTGAGATGTGGAGGAATTCCTTCACTCAGAGGGTGGTAAATCTATGGAATTCTCCACCTGAGAGGGCTATGTGGAGGCTCAGTAATTGAATATGTTCAATACAGAGATTGCTAGATTTCTAGATATTAAAGACATTCAAGGGAAATGGGGATGATGCAGGAAAATGGCATTGAGGTAGAAGATCACCTATGATCTAGTTGAATGGCAGAGCAGGCTTGAGGAACCGAATGGCCCACTCCTGCTCCTATGTTCCTATGCCCTTTTCCTCCCCTGTTCTCTCTTGAAGACTTACGTTGCCACTGGTTACTCCCTGGTACTTCATCAAGTTTGGTATTATTGAACGATAGGGAAGTCAAAGCACAGAAAGAGGCCATTCATCCCATCTTGTCCATGTCAGCCCGAGGACACCCAGGTGCCCTTTCTAATCCCACCTTCCTGCACCCGGCCCATAGCCCTGCGGCTTACAGCACTTAAGGTGCCAATCTGGATACTTTTTAAAAGATTTTAGAATTTCTGCCTCTACCACTAACTTGGGCAGCGAATTCCAGCCACCCACTACCCTCTGCGTAAAAATGTTCTTCCTCATGTCCCCCCTACACCTTCTGCCACTTATCTTGAATCTATGTTCCCTGGTTCTAGAATTGTCCATCAAGGGAAACAATTTTATCCTGTCCACTCTATCTATTCCCCTCATAATTTTGTACACCTCAATCAAGTCACCTCTCAGCCTTCTTTGTTCTAAGGAAAATAAACTCAACCTATCCAATCTCTCCTCGTAGCTACACTTTTCTAACCCTGGTAACATTCCTGTAAACCTCCTCTGCACTCTCTCCAGAGCTATTATGTCCTTCCTGACCAGAACTGCACACAATACTCCAGTGGTGGCCTCAGCAGTGTTTTATACAATTCCAAAATTATATCCTTACTTTTATATTCTATACCTCTGCCAATGAAGGAGAGCATTCCATATGCCTTCTTTACAACCTTGTCTACTTGAACTGCTGCCTTCAGGGACCTGTGTACTTGTACGCTAAGATCTCTCACTTCATCTACCCCTCTTAGTATATTCCCATTTATTGTGTAATCCCTGTAATTGTTTGACCTCCCTAAATGTATGACCTCACACTTCTCTGAAACTAAAGAATGGTCAATGTCACTGTGGTTCTTTATGATCCACTGGTCTTCACATTATTATTCATAGGTCAGTCTTATTCTTATGTGTTGGTGGACTATACAGCTACAGGAGGCATCAGACTTTACCAGATCACCTCTTCACTTGATATGATGCATAACTTTCTAGAGGTACTGAGGCCCATCATGGAACTGTGCCAGCTGCATTGACTTAATTCAGCACAGAATAACAATTAAACAACTGAACCTGGATCTTTCTGTTTTGTCAGTCACAATGCTTACTGAATAAACTCATTAACCTATTGGAGCAGTGTAGTGATCACTAAACATAGTTAAGCATATGTATCTTGTGTTTTTTAGCTGCTTTATTTCATTATGAGCTCATGGATACCTAATGCTTGAAGTAGAGGAAAATGGTAGTCCTACTTATCAATATGGCACATTTATTCAGATTGATTAGAGAAAATCATTGTATACACTGTATTTTAGCTTTATTCAATATTTGGATAAAAACTAAAGAATGGTCAATGTCATTTTATATTTCACCTCTTAATGTTATATTTCACCTCTTTTCTATTTTTACTTAGTTCTGTTGAAGGGTCATTCAGACTCGAAACTGTGCTCCTCTCCGCAGATGCTGTCAGACCTGCTGAGTTTTTCCAGGTACTTTTGTTTTTGTTTTGGATTTCCAGCATCCGCAGTTTTTTGCTTTTATGTCAATGTCACTGTGGTTCTTTATGATCCACTGGTCTTCACTTATTGAAGAAAGGTTCTGTTGTGTTGTCTCTCATTTTTCTTAGTTCTATCTCATCGTTGTTGAATAGGATTAAATAGAATTAATGGTGCACAAGTGGGCTACTTGGCCCAACAGTTCCACAGCAGCACCTTCTCATCTTGCCTCAACTCACCATATTACCATATCCTTCTATTTCTTCAACTCTGCTGTACTTATCTAACATTTCCATAATTGGATCTATGCTATTCACTTCAATTACTCAATGCTACAGCGAGTTCTGCATTCTAACTATTCTCTGAGCAAAGAAGTTTCTTCTGAACACCTTATTGTATTTATTAGCGTTGTGATGGTCACGTCATGCCATAAAAATAATTGGGCAGTGGACTCTGTATTTTTTTTTAAAAAAGAATAAAGCATCATGGAATAATGGACACTGTGCCCTCTCAAAATGGATGCTGGAAAGTCAGGGTGACTTCTGTTTGTAGTTTCTGGACAGACAGAGACAATATGTCTAGGAAGTGGTTTATAAATGCAAATGGGTTTTCCAAGTATAAATTGACTGACCTCACCATTTCCATAGAAGAGATTTAAAAGACAGATGAGACCTGTTGGCCGCATGAAGATGGAAAGGAAAATAAAGTCTTTCAGTGAGCTTATCATAACTCATATGTTGATGGGATGCCAATCATGCCCCCATTATGCATCAATCATCCCATCTGTGGTCAATGGGAGGCACCAAATCACATGATCGAAACTAGCTGGAGGGGAGTCGACATCTTATGACACCATGAGGCAACCCAACAAGGCAGCCTGAGACCAGTACCACAAAGAGATCATCACTCAGCAAGAAGAAAAGAACCCTGCCTTAAACAGACAATCATCTCAGGCAGTGAGGGAATAATTTGTTTTCACCAACAAGATTATATTTCTTCTCTAAGAAGTTCAGCCACAATTCTATATGAAAAACCCAGAAACTTGCAATTCCATTATCTTCGAAGAACCAAGGAAAAAACCTTCAAGCCTGTAACACTTTTCATCTTAAAGAACTGGTTAAGAACACAAGACCTATTTCTTGTAACTTTGTTAGGAATCTAAGTGCATGTTTCATCTCTAGAACTCATCTCTTCTGTGTATGTGTGTCTGTGTATTTGAGAGAGTGGGTGTTTCATTGCATTTACATTTCAGGTGTTGTGTAAATAAACTTACCAAGAAAGCCTGTTTTTGTCTATTCTTTAAATTCTCCACACTCAAAAGGTTTAAAACACTTCTTCTAAAGGATATATTTTGTTGTTGTCAACTGAAAGGTGAGGAAAAAGGGAAAAGCTATCCCACCGCCTGCAACAATGACTAACTTATATTTATGGCCCCTAGTTTTGAACTCCCCCACAAGGGAAACACCTTCACTATGTCTAACTTGTCAAAGCTGTTGGCTCTCATTCCTCCAGTCTGTCCCCATTTGCCCAGATCTCTCAATATCAACAAGTGTTGGGGGTGGCATTTATGATATTCAGGCATGGCATTGATTGTAAACTTAGTTAAGTATATATAGCTGGATCTATAAATGATTGCAATGGGAATCAAAAACATTTTAAATCAAGAGGAGTAGTTGTCACTTCCAATGAGCGATTCCCAGCAGGCCTGCTTGCTGGTAAACTCCTCAGTCAGATTGATTGAAGCTGCAATAGCACCACAGTACAAAACAGGAATGTTCACTGGTAAGTCATGTATATATTATATGGAAGGATCTGGAGCTTGATGTAAGTACAAGGGCTGAAAGCTAATGGCAGGATTCAGATAACATCATAGATCATGACAGTGAAACATGAGCAGTATATGGCCATCACCTTAACCCCAAAGAAGTTAAATTCACCGAAGGGTGTCCATTCATCACATAACTGGCCGTCACCCTTTTGTAACTTGCCCCTAGCTCCAGGCCATTCATCATCAGGTCAGAAGCAATTTGTTTTGTATTGAAGCGATACTTAAGATTTCTTGTACCATGCCTAGTATTGATGTTGTTACAGTACAAAAAGACACTTATAAAATGCGTTTCTACCACTCATGACCAATACAAACAGCTAAAAGGGTATATTTTATGAGAATCTACTGGTCATAGAGTTGGGCTCAGAGCTCTGCACATCTGACTTGCAGCTCACTAGATTTTTCAATTCAGCGATATTTTTACAATGTTTTGAGCCATGCTATATCCAATGCTTTTAGGTCGCACACTGGATTTCATGGCCAGAATTTTATGTTGTTCAGACGGGCATGTGCCTGACCAACCACATGTGAAGTAGCATGAAATGATGTCAGGTGTGCATCCTGACGTTGTCACATTCGAGCAATATTGAGGTCAGCAGGCGTGCTCATGAGTTGGAGTCATGCCCGGTGACAATTAAAGGGCCATTTAAGGCCATTAAAAACCCCATTGCCCATGATTTCAAGTTGCCCTTGTGACGAGCGCGAAATCGCACAGGCAAAATGGGTAGATGGCAGTTCATTTTTAACGAAATCACATCCTAGGGTGGGATGAAATGTCCGGGGTGAAATAGAATAAAAAAGGTACCTAGGGACTGATGCTTTTTGAGTTCTGCTGTCAGTTGCTGGAATGTGTCGCATAGACACAGTTTAGTGCATTCCTTTCTTGTCATTTTGTCTGTCCAGGTCTGCAGCTCCCTGAGGCAGCTCTGCAGCAGCTGTCTGCCTTCGGGGAGCTCACTAGACACACCCACCCGCACCCTCACTTCTGTTGGTGCCCGACCTCTTCCCACCCCCCTCGGCAGTACTGAGGCTTTCTCAGCGCCCGTTTCACACTGGCTGCCTGTTAATTGGCCAGCCAGTGTGAAATTGCATTCAGGGTGGAACTGTGTTCCGATCGCGGGCAGAAGCACATTTCACGCTCGCTTCCAGGCCCACTGACTTGGCGCGCACGCCAAACGTGAAAGTCAGGCTCATGTTTCTACGAGGCCTCTCGTCCTACAGTGTAGTTTGTACAAATAAAACAGGCACATTATACAAAATTAATTGAATGACAGGGAGTATTTGTCGACACCTGTTTTTTGGTCTGGGGAGTGGTTTGTGGTGGAGTTCCCCAGGGATCAGTGCTAGCACCCCTGTTTTTCCTGATATATATTAATGACCTAGACCTTGGTGTACAGAGTACAATTTCAAGATTTGTGAATAATATGAAACTTGAGTTCTGTTGAAGGGTCATGAGGACTCGAAACATCAACTCTTTTCTTCTCCACCGATGCTGCCAGACCTGCTGAGTTTTTCCAGGTAATTCTGTTTTTGTTTTGAAACTTGGAAGCATTGTGAATCATAAGGATGATAGTGAAGAACTCCAAAAGGACATAAGATGGGTTAGTGGAACGGGCAGATAAAATTTAATGTAGAGGAGTGTGATGTGATTATTTTTGGTAGGAAGAACACAGAAGAAATATAAAATAAAGGGTAAAATTCTAAAGAAGGTGCAGGAGCAGAGGGACTGAGCGTATATGTGCATAAATGATTGAAGGTGACGGACAGGTTGAGAGAGTAGTTAATAACGTATACAGCATCCAAGGCTTTATTAATTGGGGCATAGCATAAAAAAAGCAAGGAAGTTATGTTAAACTTGTAAGAAATTCTCACTTGGCCTCAACTGGAGCATTGTATGCAGTTCTGGGTCCACACTTTCGGAAAGATGTGAAGGCATTAGAAAAGGTGCAGAAAAGATTGATGAGAGTGGTTCTAGGAATGAAGATCTTCAATTACATTGAAAGATTGGAGAAGTTGGGACTGTTTTTCTTGGAGAAGAGAGGAGATTTGATAGAGGTATACAAAATTGTGAAGGGTTTGGACATATAGTGGATAGGGCGAAACTGTTTCCATTGGTGGAAGGATCAAGAGCCAGAGGACACAGATTTAAGGTGATTGGCAAAAGCAGCAATGTCGACATGAGGAAAAACTTCTTGACACAGCAAGTGGTTAGGATGTGGAATGCATTGCTTAAGATTGTGGAGGAGGCACGTTCAATTGAGACTTTCGAAGGGAATTGATTGTTACTTGAAAAGAAAAAAAATTGCAGGGCTACAGGGAAAAGGCAGGGGAGTAATCTGCTCCTTAAGAGGGCAGTGCAGACACAATGTGTCGAATGGCCTTCTTTTGTGTGAAATCTTTTGTGTGAAATAATTCTATGATTCTAGAACTGTAATCGCTAACTTTGATTCATAAAGTGTACCTTGTTAATGATAGCAAACTTGCATCTGAACCAGAAGGGTGGGGGTGTTAAAATTCAAACTCAATAAGGACACAAAATGGGCAGTAGCAGCTGGGCAAAGGAAAGCTGGATCTGTAGAGCAGGAATATTGTCCCGTGTTGTAGCTTCACCAGGTTGGCACCTCATTTAAAGGCATGTCTGGCGCTGCTCCCGGCATGCTTTCCTGCATACCTCATTGAACAATGTTGGTCCCCTAGTTTAATGGTCATGGTAGAGTGTGGAATTACAAGGAGGGGCTAGGGGGTTACTGATTGTTGTGAAAAATCATCCAGGATTTATAATAGATGTCCAACCTGCCTATTTAACACCACCACCAAAGGTGAATTTCAATACAAGAGCAAGCAAATAATCTTGGCTGCTGCTTCAGTTCTGTGTTGAGGTGTCATTTTTCAGGTGATGGTGGCATAATGGTGATGTTACTGTATGAGTAATCTGGATTTACAGATTCAATTCCTACCAAATCAGCTGGTGGAATTTAAATTCAACCCATCTGGTTCACTTATGTCTTTTAGGGAAGGAAATCTGCTGTCCTTAGCTGGTCTGGTCTACATGTGACTCCAGACCCACAGCAATGTGGATGACTCTTATTCGTCCTCTGAAATGGCCTGGCAAGCCACTCAGTTGTGCCAAACCACCACAGAAAAGTCAATAAAACCTGGTGGATCACCCAGCATTGACCTAGGCACTGGAAAAGACAATTATATACTGTGCCCAGTCAACACTGAAAAATCCTCCTCACTAACATCTGGGAGCTTGTGCCAAAATTGGGAGAGCTATCCCACAGACTAGTCAGGCAATAGCCTGATATATTCACACCCACAGAATCATATCTTAATTGGGACACTGTTTTTGAATTCCTCTCATAGAATTGCTTCTCTTAAATGGTTCAATGACCCATACCCCTCCATCAGCATCCCTGGGTATGTCCTGTTCCACCAACAGGACAGACCCACCGGAGCTGGTGGCACAGTGGTATACTTTTGGGAGGGGGCTGCCATGGGAGTCCTTATCCTTGACTCCAGACCCCATGAAAGACAACGTTGAAGCATTTTCAACCATCTTCAGTCAGAAGTGCTGAGTGGATGAAAAGTCCCGGCCCTCTCCTGGGGTCCCCAGAATCACAGATGCCAGTCTACAGCCAATTTGATTCACTACATGTGATATCAAGAAATGGTTGAAGGCACTGCAAAGGCTATGGACCCTTATAACATTCTGGCCATAGTAGTGAAGACTTGTGCCCCAGAACTAGTCATACCCCTAGCCAAGCTATTCCAGCACAGCTACAACACTGTCAATGTGGACAACAACTGACAACTTGGACAATTGCCCAGGTATGGCCAGTCTGAAAAACCAGGACAAATCTAATCTGGCCAATTACTGCCCCATCAGTCCACTCTCAATCATCAGCAATATGATGGAACGTTCGCTGACAGTGTTAACAAGCAGCACTTACACAGCAACAACCTGTTCACTGATGCTCAGTTTGCATTCTGCTAGGGCCACATGGTTCCTCACTTCATTATAGCCTTGGTCCAAACATGGACACAACAGCTGAACTCAAGAAGTGAGGTAAGAGTAACTGCCCTTGACATCAATACTGAATTTGATTGAGTGTGGCTTCAAGGAGCCATGGAACTCACTTCCACAGAAACTTAATGATATAGATACATTTAAGAGGAACCTAGTTAAGCATATGAGGAAGAAAGGAATAGACAGTTATGCTGACAGGGTTAAATAAGAAAGGATGGAGAAGGCTCAAGTAGACTATAGGTGTCAGTACGGACTAGCTAAGTCAAATGGTGCTATATATACTCTGTAATATTATGTAATGTGTTGGCTGTAAATGCATTGGGAAGTCACAAGGACATGCAAGATCTTTTTACCTTGTGTCTTTATCCAAACTTTTCCATAAAAATGGATGCAATGGCAATATTTTTAGGTTATGAGCAAACTAAAACTGCTATTTTAAACACAAATGAATTATGCATACCTGAGGCATCCATCAAAAATTTAGGAGTGCTTGAAAAAGGCCTGGCTGAACTTACATTGAACTTGAGCAAGTTAAACACATGGCTTTTGATTGCTGAGATAGATCTTTAAAGTTAGAACCGTTTAGGAGAAGTAATTCTACTAGAGGAATTCAAAAACAGTGTCCCAATTAATATCAAGTGCTATATTGAGGAGCAAAGGGTCTCAAAGGGAAAGGGTGCTGATGTAATGGTGGACAACTATGAACTCACACACAAACTCATTAATCAGGGACACCCTTTCCTAACAGCCTCCAGGAAGGACAAAAATTTGGAGAGCGATAGAAGATGGGGTGGTAGTGATATGGAGAATAAAAGTGAGACGGTGGTGAGTCTTCCACAAGAAAAGAAGAAAGTGCAGGAATGATTCCCAAAGACCCGTGTATTTTCACTGTAGTAAAGCAAAGCGTGTGAAAGCCAACTGCTGGAAGTTGCTCACGAAGCCAGTGGGTTTTGTTGGGGTTCACAGGCAAGTCCAGAAAAGGATGCTCTAACAGGTGACCCAGCGGATAACTCCATGGCCCAGAATTGACCCCTCTCGGAATTTCGCTATGGTTGCAGTGGAAATGGACAAAATCCCTGAGAACTACCAAAGTTTTGTCTTTAAGGCAAAGGTGTCCCATATCTTTCTAATGAGTGAGCAAGTCAATTGTCCTGCTTAGGGATACAGGGGCCACTCAATCATTAATGATGGGTGTTATGACTGATGCAGTTGGTAAAGTTGAGTTATTTAAAAATCCCAGAAGGAAACTTTGAACAACGTCATAACCGATAATTTTAAGTGTTATGTTTGAGATGCGACTCAAAATTCAGGAATCAGACCACCAGCTCTCAATGTTTTACATTTTAAACTAAATGACTTATTTTATTAATTTACACAGGTTAAAATATATATACACATGGCTACAAATCACTACAATCAGAACTTTTAACAAATTCCCAAACTAATCTCCATTAAGGCAACAGCAACCCATAGACTTAAAGCAAACACCAGGGAAAGCATTTTCACCTTACAAATTCAAAATGAGGTTCTTTTCAATATGGTTCCTCTGCAGACAGTTGGAGGCTTACAGCTGCTGTTGATCTCATATTGCCTTTGCTCTGCACACACAACACTGTTGAAATTATACTTTGCACTGCTCATTGAATGTAATTTCTCATTGTATCACCAATCTCTGAACTAAACCTCTCTAACAATAAAACCCTATTTATATGACCAATTTTATTAGTAATATAAACATTTGGCTTGGTATCTGCTAGATAGGTGTCAGTTTTCACCCCGCTTCTTGAATGCTATATTCAAAAAATGCAAATACACTCTATCTCTCTTACATATCAAAACTAGTGCACGTCAAAGCACCCAGACTAGCTGGCTTTGGTCCAATTAAGACATACCCACAGGCTAAACCTCTGTTTTAAAAGAAAAATATTTTCCAGTAGTATATATTATTAGCTTCATGACACCCCCTCCTTATTAGAAAATGAACTGGCATAATTCCAAAAGACAGTTTCATTTTAATAACCCATCTCACACCATCTCCTATATTTATTACACTATTACATTACCAGATGCATGCATTAACATATCAATATAAATACACAAGTCCTTGGTATCAACAGAAATCACTCCAGCTCAATGTCCAGGATTTTTAAAAATATCCCATTTTCCTTTAAGCTTCAAACTCTTGATAACACATCTGCGAACAGATTTTCTCTTCCAGCAATATGTAAAATACATAGATTCAATGGTTGTAATAATAGACACCATCTGAAAGACCTTGCACCTTTGTCACAAAATTTGTCCAAAAACTTCAAAGGATTATGGTCTGTATAAGCAATTGTTTCTGATGAATTGTTTGCAACATAAATTCCAAAATGCTGCAATGTTAACACCAAACTCAGTCCCTTTTTCGATCGTTGAATATGTTTTCCACTGCATATTCAGCTTCCGTGAAAAATACCCTATTGGTTTTTCAATTCCAGTGTTATCTTCTTCTAACAGTACATCTCCAATGCCTATGTTGCTTGTGTCAATGCCAACTTGAATTGCTTGGAATAATTGGGTACTGCCAACACTGGCTTCATAGTTAATACAGTTTTCAAACTATTAAATGACTTCTGACACTCCAGTGTCCATTGAAGCTTCTTGTTCTTTTTTAATAGTTCAGTCAGTGCAGCAACCACTTGACTAAAATTTGGTATAAATTTCCAGTAAAACCCCCTTATGCTCAGAAATCTCAAAACTTCTCATTTTGATATAGGCACTGGGAAACCCACGATTGCCTTGACTTTCGCATCTCTCTGAGCCACCTTACCATGTCCAATGATATGGCCTAGATACCTAACTTGCGCTTTTGCAAATTCATTTTTAGCCAAGTTCATCACCAAATTAGCTTCTTGGAGTCGAGTAAATAATTCTTCCAGATGCTGTAAATGCTCCTCCAACATCTGACTGAAAATGATTAGATCATCAAAAAACCCACACAATTGCTTTGACCTGCAATTACTTCGTTTGTCAGTCTTTGAAATGTCGCAGGTGCATTCTTCATACCAGATGGCATGACTTTAAACTGATATAGTCCACTTGGCATTACAAAAGCTGATATCTCCTTTGCCCTCTCCAACAATGGTACCTGCCAATATCCTTTTAACAAGTCAATCTTTGTGAGAAATTTCAATTGTCCCACTTTCTCAATGCAATCTTCCAACTGTGATATGTGATATGAATCCACTTTTGTCACGGCATTCATCTTTTGATAGTCCACACACAGTCTTTGTGTTCCATCTGGTTTCAGTGCCAATACAATAGACAAACTCCGGTTACTGCAACTAGACTCAATGATATCATTTTGAAGCATGAAATCAATTTATTTTTGTATTTGTGATAACTTTGCTGGATTTAATCTATAAGGTTGTTGCTTTATTGAAAATGATATTCCTATACATACATCATGTAAAACTCAATGTGTCTTTCCCAACTTATTTCCACAAATAGGTTTGTGTGATTGCAAAAGCTTTTCCAAATCACTTTGACACTTGCTTGGAAGGTAACTCAATATTTAATTTAAATTTTCAAGCACCCCTCATTATCCAGTTTGATTAGAGGAAAATCAATTCCAGAGTCCTGCAGTATTACCTCCTCCTCTTCGTCCCTCACTCATATCTCTTTTTGTTCCTCTTCCATGTCAAAGTACTTTTTAAGCATATTCACATGACACACCCTCTGCTTCTTTCTTCCACCTGGAGTATTTATTAAATAATTTACTTCACTCACTTTCTTTTGAATCCTGTAAGGCCAACTAAATCTTGCATTTTTGCATTTAATGGATCATCTAGTACTGGTAACAAAACTAATACTTTGCCTTCAGAAACAAAACTGTGAATTTTAGTCTTCTTATCTGCTTTCACTTTCATCATTTGCTGTGATGTCTTTAAATGTTCCCTAGCCAACTCACATGAACTTTTCAATCTTTCCTTGGAATTTGATACATAATCCAAGAGAGTTGTTTCTGAATTTTGACTTACCAATTTCTCATGAATCAATTTCAGTGGTCCCCTTACCTCATGACCATAAACTAGTTCAAAAGGCTAAAGCCAGTCAATGAGTTAGGAGCATCTCTAATAGCAAATAACAAAAATGGAATTCCTGTATCCCTGTGCATAATTCTGGCAGTATGCTCTTATCATAGTTTTTAAAGTTTGTTGCCATTTTTCCAAAGCTCCTTGTGACTCCGGATGATAAATTGCTGACTTAAACTGTTTTATCCCCAAACTGTTCATTACTTCCTTAAACAGCTGTGACATGAAATTTGACTGCTGATCTGCTTGTGTTTTTGTATTTCTTTAGGTAAACCATATTGTGTGAAAAATTTTATTGACTCCTCCACAATCTTCTTAGTTGTAATACTTCTTAAAGGTAAAACTTCAGGAAACCTGGTAGACACATCCACTATTGTCAATAAATACTGATTTCCACTTTTAGTTTCAGGGAGAGATCCTACATGATCAATCATGACCCTGTTAAAAGGTTCTTTAAATGCTAGTATTGGGATTAAAGGCACCGGCTTAATCACTGCTTGTGGTTTTCCTGTTATTTGGCATGAATAGCAGGTTCTACAGAATTTGACCACATCCCTATGCAATTCTGGCCAAACAAAAACCTCTGTATCTTTTCCTGTATTTTCCTAATTCCTAAATGTCCCCCCATTGGAATTTCATGAGCAATCCTCAGAATCTCATTTCTATACCCTAATGAGATAACAATCTGATGTACCTCCCTCCAGCTTTCATTTGCTGAAACATGATCCAACCACCATTTTCTCATCAGAATACTTTCCCAAAGATAATAACATACTGGAATACATTTTGCTTCAGTTTCTGAATAAGCTTTCTGATATAACTGTTTTAATTACAAAGCATTTTTCTGTAACTCCACTAACCTCTGAGTTAAATATTTCAAATGAACTGTCCTGTATCCCTTCCTCCTGAATAATGTTATCAAATACAGTGCTGGGAAATTGGATTTCGACACCTTCTTCTTGCCTTTGAACTGCCTACTTATCTTGTTTGTCTTGTTCTTCCCTATGAGCCCTATAACACAATCAGGAAATAATCCAAGATGCTCCTTCTGTAATACCTCTGTTGAAAACACTCTACAGGCTGCTCAACTACCAAAGGCATCACCCACATTTGCAATCCAGCTATGTCATTACCCAGAATAAATTGAACCCATGCAATGAGCAATTTTTCCACTACTCCAACTATAACTTCACCAGTCTTCCATTTGCTCTTTAAATTTACCTTCCACTACAGAAAAGATTTAACATTTCCATGAACTCCAATTATTATTACCTTCTTCTGCAATTCTTCCTTTGAGCAACAAATATCACTATTCCACAACATAAAGGATTGACTAGCCCCTGTGTCTCTTAAAATTTTGGCACCTTTACCTACTCCACCCTGTACATATGGAAAGACTTACCCTTCACATATGAAATCTTTAAACATTTCTGCAACCTGGTCCTCAGAATTCTTTTGTGTAAACTATGAACATAATCCCACTTCTTCACTTTTCACTGATTCTCCCTGTTTTACATGTACACAAACCATTGGTATGTCCTGTGCCTGAACCTCATAAACCACAATACTTTTACTTCCAGAGCTTTTCTGTACCCCTACAATTCCAATAGATTTTTCCTGCAATCTTCAACATAGCGATTTCGTGTGCCCCATTTTATTACAATGAAAACACCTCAATTTTCAAATGTCACTTCTACCTTCAGCGCCTCCCTTTTTATTCTGAGAAAAAAATTCCTGGGAACTTCCAGACACTCCTTCTCTTCCTTGAATACCTGCCTTCCTTTCAACATCCCACTTTTTATCCTTTTCCAATTTGAAAAGGTGATGGAAAAAATGGTTCAGCTCTATGAACTAACTCATAATCATCATCTATTTCTGCTGCTTGTCTTATAGAATCAACCTTCTGTTCCTCTACATGAGTTCTCACTACTGAAGGGAGTGAATCTTTAAATTCTTCCAAAAGAATGATTTCCCTAAGAACTGCATAGATTGTCTCTATTTTTAATGCCTATATCCACTGGTCAAAATTATTTTGTTTTACTCTTTTGAATTCAGTATAAGTTTGCCCAGGCTATTCTCTCATATTCTTAAACTTCTGCCCACATGCTTCAGGAGCCAACTCATAAGCACTCAAAATAATTTTTTTCACCACATCATAATACCAGACATTTCTTCTGAAAGTGAAGCATATACCTCAAGCGCCCTACCTAACCACTTAGACTGTAATAATAAAGTCCAGTTTTCCTGTAGCCATCTCGTCTGTTTAGCTAGCTTCTCAAATGAAATAAAGAATGTTTCAATATCTTTTTCCTCAAACTTTGGAAGAGCTTGTACAAATTTAAACATATCTCCACTGGGTTCTACTCTAGAGATAAATCCTTCCTCACCCTACTAGCATCTCTTTTCTAAATGCCAACATTTTCAGTTGAAATTCTCTATCTCTCTTTCTTTCTCTTTTCTCCTTCTCCACCTTCGTAATTTTTAATTCCCTTTTAAAAGCCATTTCTTTGTCCTTTGCTTCTAATTCGAGCTTTTTCATTTGCAACTTAAGATTCACTACATCCAGCTGTGACTCACTAGTGTCAGCTTTTACTTCCAACTGTAGATGCTGTGCTACAATTTTATCTATATCTGATTTCCTAGCACCCCCAAGGTAGCCCCAGTTTTAACTTCTCTGCCAACTCTGTTTACTTACATTTGGTTATTTCCTCCAACCCAATCAGAGTTATCTCTTCTACTCCCAAACAAGTCTTAGCAATTGCCAAAGCCATCTTGCAGTCTCACCACTTCTAAAATACCTCACCAACTCCTGAATGCAAAGTGCCTCTTGTACTTGTAACCTTTAAGATTCACCAATTCCAAACCAATCAAGGGATTAGAAATATAATTTATCCCAGACTGTGCCCCCAATTGTTATGACTGATGCAGTTGGTAAAGCTGAGTTATTTTAAAATCCCAGAGAGAAACTTTAAACAACTGTCATAACCTATAATTTTAAGTGAAATGCGACTCTAAATTCAGGAATCAGACCACCAGTTCTTGAGGTTTTATGTTAAACTAAATTAATCATTTTACTAAATTATACAGGTTAAAATATATTTACACATGGCTACAGATCATAACCTTTAACAAATTTCCAAACTAATCTCCATTAAGGCAACAGCAACCCATAGACTTAAGCAAACACCAGGGAAAGCATTTTCACCTTATGAATTCAAAATGAGGTTCTTTTCACTTTGGTTCCTGTGGAGACAGTTAAAGGCTTACAGCTGTTGTTGATCTCATATTGCCTCTGGTCTGCACACACAACTGCTGAAGTTATACCTAGCACTGCTCATTCAATGTAAATTCTCATTGTATCACCAACCTCTGAAACTAAACCTCTCTAACAATAAAACCCCTTTCATAATACAAATTTTATTAGTAATATTAGCATATTGCTTGGTATCTGTTAGATGGGTGTCAGTTTTCACCTCACTTCTTGAATGCTCTATTCCAAAAATGCAAATACACTCTGGCCAGAATCTTTGGATCGGCGAGTGCGGTCGGGGCCTGCTCGCCAACAGGTAAAATGATGCGCGGTGACATTGGGCGTGTGTCCCGATGTCACTGCACACCATTCAGGTCTTGACTTCGGTGCACGCGCAACAGAGTCAGCTATGCACCCACCAAACTGTCAAAGGCCTATTAAGGCCATTTAAATATCAATTAAATTAATAAACTGAGCTGCCCGTCCAACCTTAAGGTTAGCTGGCAGGCGAAGAGCCCAGGTGGCCTTTGCATTTATCATGAAATCTTATCCATGGGCGGGTTGAGATTTCATGAAGGATTTTAAAGTGTAATAAAATTTTTAAATAAAATTCATTGATACTTCCCAACTCATGTGACACTGTCACATGAGGGGACATGTCTTAAATTTTTTTTCTTTCCATTATTAAAATTTTCAAAAGTCAAACTAATCTCCCTGAGGCAGCTCTGTGCCTCAGGGATATTTCTGCGCTCTTTTGCGTGCATGTGGGTGCACGTCATGCTGGGCGGGCCTTAATTGGCAGCGCGCAGCTGATCACGGGTGGTGATAGGCTATGCGCCCACCCACGCCCGCTCCCATCCAATTCCCCCCCCCGACAAGGAGAAAATTCTCCCCTCTATCTCTCTTACATATCAAAACTAGTGCACATCAAAGCACCCGGACTAGCTGGCTTTAATCCAATTAAGACACACCCACAGACTACACCTCAATTTTCAAAGAAAAATATTTTCCAATAATATTATATTCATTAGTAGCTTCATGACAATGGGTAAAGGAATGACCTTGGCACAGCGAACTCAGTGAAGGCATTGAAGGCAGGCATATGCCCATAGCCCTATATTGGGTCCACTTAGAGTGCGATCAGGTCTCTGGACCAGTTAGAGTAGCTTTTGTCCCTAGTCTGCCTGTAATGGGAGTAGATTTGCTTTCGGGTAATGATTTGGCTGGGGGTAGAGTGGTAGCCATACCAGAGTGGTAGCCTCCCTGGTAGTCTTAGACAAGCCAACTGAGGTCAGGGAGATGGAACCTTTACAGGAAGAAGTCCCTGGAATATTCCCTGACTATGTTGTGAGAAGGTCCATGATGAAGCAAGCTGCGCTAGAGAGAGCTGAGCCAATACTTCAGATGGGTGACTCAGAGGTTGGCTGGCTGAAACATTTTGGGGGAATTTAAGCGAGGAGAACGAGGTGTTCAGCAGATCTTCCTTGAATGTGGCTCAACAGGCAGACCCTGACTTAAAAAGAATAGCGCAGACCACTTGTTCTGAGGCAGAAGCAGAAGGGAATCCTGAATGCTATTGGTTAAGAAATGGGGCAGTGATGAAGTAATGGAGATCTCCTTGGCAACTAGCAGAGGACAAGTGGACAGTGGTCCACCAAATTGTAGGGAAATCTTGAGATCATTTCTGTAACACCTGATTTTCCTATTGGAAATGGGAAACAGGAACTGGATCTGTTTTGGTGTCAGAAATCCACCTCAGGTGGGAAACTTACTGAAGTTTGGATTCTCCCAGGGGTGAGCCCTTAATCGATATGGGGATGGTTTCTGATCAAATTAAAAGTTAATGGGGGACTGGAATGGAGGTGGCATTCACTTGCTCAAGGCAGTCATTGGTGAAACTGCTGGTTGTCCTGAGGGAAGGAGCTTATGCCAAAGCCTGCCACTGCAGCACAGGGACACAGGATGGCACAGGGGAGCCGGAGACCTGGCACTGATGAGCATGCAGCAGTGGCACCTCTCTATCAGTATCATCTCCCTCCATTTCCAATTCTTCCTCCTCTCTTACATCCTATTCATGCCAGATGAACTGTCCCCTTCCAGGGCTTCACCTTCCTCGAGGTCCATTCCCCCCTCAGGTGGCCGATGTTAAGGGGAGCACAGCAGACTACTAAATTACTGATACCCTTGCAAGAAGGTACTGCAGGCATCGCTTGATTGCATCAGGCACTGGAGCCAGTGCCCTCTAAGCCCATGATGCCCCATCAGTTGTGATCCTGATTTATTGCCTCGCATCAATAAGAATGCATCTGTCACCTGGTGATTCAATGTGCAGCCGCCTGTGAAATGGCACTGATGATCGGGCACAGGTGTTTTTAACTATGCGCCTAGAGAGTCACAGTCTCCTCTGGCACATATTCTTGGTCATAGACCAGTCCTTTTGGCTCTGCCTGTAGCTCCTGTGCTCAGGATAACGTCCTCTTTGCCTTTGTGCCCCTTATCCCTCTCCTCTGGCCTCCTGATGTCCGGTGCTCCCCCAATTCCTTCGCAGGCTGCTGATGCTCATCTCCAATAGCCTTGGTTTCTGAGGGTGCAGCTCTCAATTCCAACTGCAGCTTCCTGGTGCTCACTTGGAGTCCAACCAACCTTGCCCATTGTTTTGATGCCCATGTGATGCCAGGTGGGTGACCCTCTGAACTGGCAAAATTCTTAATGCTGATTCATCCAATGACCTGTGATGGGCTGATGCAACTTTAGTTTCAAAGTGTTAAGCCCTTTAACTTTTGAAAAACATTTTTACTTACCTTTTTAAACTCTTCCCACCTTCATGACTTGCCACAGGCATGGTCCTTGGCTCCATGCAGCTGGTCTGATTCGGACGGCTGCTAAACTCTGAACCTGTCCGGAAAATTGCAAAAGTCGTGAGTGACGAGTTTTAATAAGCCATGACAAGTTTAACTGGCCTGATATTAGATGTGGCCAGTCTGGAGGCCCAGGCTGTCCCCAGCCCATGGGAAAATCAGAGGGGGCAGAAACAGAGGCGGGCCCTGCAACAATGGAGCTAATTTTTCTTACTTGCCCGACTTTGTCCCGACCTGATGGGGCCAAGAAAATCCAGGCCCCAGATAACTTACACAGGGAAAAAAATAATAGGTACTCTGAAACCATGGACACCTGCAAAGTGCAAGCCATGTACAGCCTTCAATGCACAATGCCCTCTCACAGTTTAAAACACAGGACAGAGCTAGTTTTATATGGAGCTTTCACTGAATTGTGATCACGGATGCTTCCCCTTGCAACCTGCTTCCTTTTTGTACTCGAATTCCTATAAGGTCACAGAGTGGAGGCCAACATATTGCGAAAGAAATATCTTTTATGGAATGGGGAGCTCTTTACCAAGCATCCATAGTAGCAGATCAACCACGCCATCTCTGAAATTGAATGCTTGCACAGCTTTATCCCAGACCTATTTCAATGAGCAGACATTTTACATGAATGAAATAATCTAGTTAAGTTAAATGCAAGTTACCAGCAAATAATGGATGTAACAGACAGAAATATCTAAAATCAGACAAGGTAGAGCAAGTGCCAGTGAGAGAAATGATGACTTCTTTCACTGAGAAAGGCAAAGTCCATAGTGTAAATCACCAGGCAATTTGCAAAGAGTGGGAGCTGAGATAAATGAAGAAATAATGGTGGCATCAAAGTTAAGTTACAAAAAGCTGAAGATTATAAGAGTAAGGAAAGACTGAAAGAAGTATATTCTCAATGGGAATAAAAGTTGCCCTTTGACTTCTCAGTGAAGGATAATTGGGAGACTTTGAAATGTAATTTTTAAAAAAATTTTACTTTTGAATGGACAGTAATTCTAGTGGTGACTTTAATATCTTAGCAGGACAGAAACTCAATAGCACACACATGGACTTCTAATACTCAACTGAAACTGGTTTATCCCAGTTTGCTTATATACTGCCACAAACAAATAGCCAGAAGGGGGTGCTATTAAATTCCTCCTTAATGAGAAAGTGACACAAAAGTTCAAATTCTATACAACTTACATACATTTCTTGTTTTTCATTTATTTACAAATTCAACTTAAATACTGTTCCTAAGAGGATACCTCCTTTCTTGACCCAAAACTTCTAGAACTTGTGGAAAGAACTATTTTGGCCTAAATCTGAGGAGAAATTTTCTCCAGCAAAAACTGATTTTCAATTGACATTCAATTGAATTTTCCACTTCATCAGACATGTCTATCTGACTCTGACTAGTTTCAGGTACAACTTGTGTTAGAGTAACTATTGGTACTCTACTTGTATCCCAAATATCCAATTCCTCAAAGTTGTTTGATTCTTCCCAACTCCATTCTTCTTTGTGAATGTCTGATGGTAAAATATGATCTATATGTACAAACCTAACCTTTCCACTGCCAAACATCTTGACCAATTATGCACAAGACTCTTCCTGATAGCCACTTCAACCACTTATAATGATAATCTTTTACCTTAACCTTCTGGTCCAATTTCAGGCTTCTTTCTCTCATTCTACCCCTGTCATGACTGTCTTTCTGCCTGGATTGTTTGTTTCTACTGACTGTTCTAAATGTAGCTTCAGCAATGAAAACTTAGGTTATCTTCTAAGAAACAATTTAGCTGTTGTTCTGCTGGTAGCAGTATGAGTTGTGTTATGATAAATAAACAAAAAAATCACTAACTTGTGATTCAATAACAACAGACATTTCTTCCAATTTGTATCTAGCATTTGTTTAACAAGAGCACGCTTAACAATTTGTACTATGCACTCTGCTGCTCCATTTGAAGCAAGGTGATATGGTAGAACTCTGGTGTGTTTTAGCCCAATCATTCTTATGAAATTTGAAAACTCTTCTGAACAAAACCGAGGTCCGTTGGCAGATACAATTTCCTCTGGGAGCCTGTAAACAGCAAACAAACAATGCAAAATATCCAGAGTTTTGATAATTGTTGTTCAATTCATCGAAAACCTCTCAGCCCATTCCAAATGACTATCTATCATAATGAATAGCCGTTGCCTTTCAAATTCTGCAAAATCTCTGTGTAGCCTCTGCTACACTCTAATTGGCTATTTCCATGGTTCCAAAGGTACTAATGGTAGCTTCATTTCCACTGTTTGACATACTCTGCACTGTTTCACTGTGTCTTCTATGGCCTTATCTAACCCTGACCACCAAAGATAGCTTCTTGTGAGCCTCTTTGTCAAGCTTATCCCTAAGTGTTGATTATGAAGATCACATAGCAACTGTGATCTGTACCTTTCAGGAATTACAACTCTGCCTTCTGACATAACATGTTTATCAACTGACAACTTATCCTTGCGCATATAAAAGAGGCCTGATTTTTGAATCAAGCATCTGTGTTTGCCACCCATTTGCAATATAGTTGTCCACCCTTGCAAATCCAGGGTCCCTACGAGTTGCTCTACCAATGTCAGCTGCTGTGACTGGCAATCCAGTTACATGCAAAAAGAAAGAGACATCTTTCCTGTTGTGCTCTACCTCTGGCAGGAAAAGTAATCTAGACATTGCCATTATCTCCTGATCATCTACTTAATGTCGTATTGATAAGCGGTCAAAAATCAAAGGCCATCTCTGCATTCATGCTGAGGCAGATGTGGGTACTGGAGACTTTGGTTCAATATAGCCGTCAGTGGCTTATGATCAGTTTTGATCATGGAACTATGACCATACAAGTATTTATGAAATCTTCTTACTCCAAAAATCAAAGACAATGCTTCACAATCTTTTTGAGCATAATTTCGCTCACTGGCACTGAGGATGCATGAGGCAAATGCAATCGGTCTCTCCTCACCATTATCCAACATGTGAGGGAACACCTACTCCATAAAGAGAGGCACCAAACTGTAGCTTACCATTTTTGTACATCATAATGTGCAAGAATTGTACTATCTAACAATTTACTCTGACACAACTGGATTGCCTTGTCAAACTCCTTTGCCCAATTCCATGGAAAGCCCTTCCTCAAGATTTCATTCAATAGGTGCTCTAAGTTTGCCAAGTTTGATACTAATTTACTGTAATAATTCACCAAACCCCAAAAAAGATCTGAGCGCAGAGGGTGTGGAATATTTCTTACTGCTTTAACCAGACTCTTGATATGATGTAACTCATCTTTATCTACCCTGTGATCCAAATATTCTACAGAGTTTTGAACCGTTTCACATTTGTGTACCTCTGCCTGAACTCCATGGCCAGAATTTTCTCACCGGCATGTGGGAGGCGGGCCCCGCACGCCACTGTGTAAAGTGACGCGCAGTGACATCAGGTGAGCGTTCCAACCGTGCGCTGTTGCGATATTTCATTGGGCGGGCATTGGATGATCTCCGATGCGCGCCCACTATTAATTAGTGGGCCATTTAAGGCCCTTGAGGCAGCAATTGACGCCGATTTTTTGGGGCCCATGCAATCTTCAAGTTGTCGCACGGGCGCAACGGGCAGTAGGGTAGGCCACATTTTTATAAACCTCATCCAGGGCGGGGTAAGAGGGGTGAGTGGGGCCGCAAGTGTTATTTGTCAGATATTTAATGCTTAAAGTTACTGATGCCTGTCTATGTGAGCAGCAATACTTCAAAACTCTTCATAGCTGCCTGGACAGGAGTAATAACCATCAGGTCAGGACTCTCAGTAAACATAATTTCTGGGGCCTTGCTGGTTTCAGGAAGCCTTCCCTTACCCTGGGAAGGGGAGTTGTGCTCTCCACTGGAGGCACCTCCTCTGAGGAGAAAGGGAGGGCCAGAAGGGGGAGGAGGCCAGGAGTCCGCATTCAGCCTCCAGGGGAGACACCTTTGGGAGGAGAGGCGTAGGCGCAAGGGGCGCAGGGCCAAGAGGAAGTCCAAGGCAGAAGGGGCCTCAGAGGATGCCACTATCCTGCTGCCAGGGTATACAGGCGGCGAACTAGCTACGTCAATATGCCTGAGGTGCAGTGCCGAAGGAGGCTCCATTTCTCAAGGGAGACAGTCACCTTCGTCTGTCAAATGATAGGCCCTGAGATCTGCGCCAAGTGTGTGGGTGGACACCCCATGTCAGCGGCGTTGAAGGTCACAGCTGTCCTCAACTTCTATGCCTCCAGTGGAGGAAGAAGACGTAAACACAATTGCTCTGGCTGCACACGATGAGTGCAGCAATGAGTCCGAGGATGAGCACACACAGGAGAACGCTGAGGGGCTAGATGCTGTCCCAGGCATCCTCCAGGGAGGCAGGGACACCCGGGAGGCTTTAATCCAAAGAACCTTTAGCCAGCCCACCACAGATGGACCTCCAACACATGCCAGGGCTGCAGTCTCCATACTCGATACCTGGGGGCAAAATCTGCCTGTATAGGAACATTAACTAAGGCCTTTATCAATAAAGCTCAATGTCAAATAACTCACTCATAACATCATAGGTTCCCTTCCATCTGCAGGAGTATGGAGTCACCCTAAACCATGGTTACACATCAAAATTTAATGATTTAACAAAATAAAGCAGAAAATAAAATGAATGCAAAGATGTTGCGCATCACACCAACTTGTCATCAACTAATAGCGGGGCAACATAAAACCATCAGTGAGAAGCCTGTGGCGAGTCTAAGGTGCCTTAAGTTTACACTTCCAGATGCTACATCCTTGTTGGCACTGGCATTGGAGACAGCCTGCTCACTCTGCTGTCCTGTTGGCCTTGATGACATTGGCGGGCGTCCTCTGGCCCATGGAGCTTTTGATGGCCCCGCCAGGGAGGGAGCAGCCAGTTCCAAGGCTGACATCTCCCCAGTCTCTGCAGCCTCATTGCATCCCACGATCACTGGTAGAGGGGCGGAGGAGTTGCTGCCTTCATCCGGAGTGTCCTGAGAGAAGCTGCAGAGGCAGCTTGTGCGCCGACATGAGTTCGCTTCAGACCTCCCTGCTCACCATTGATGGATGGGCAACGAGCTAGGATACTTCGTATACAAGTCATCTCCCACATGGGTAATGACCAGTTGAGGTCAATGCCGCTGTGAGGGCTTGCAGGTCTGAGCGCAAGCCCAGCAGGCCCTGATTGTGCTCGTGGAGGATCTTCTCCACGAGACTCGCACTCTGTCCATGGAGGGAGCATGGTGCTCGGCCATGAGGCTCATTGCATCAGCGATGCTCCACATGGACTCTTCCAGCACGGACACCGTGCCATACATTGCCTCATGTATCTCTGCCAGATCCTCCCACATACCCTGCTGCACTTCCTGCGTTTGCTGCCTCAGGGACAACTCCAGAGGCACAACATCAGCCATCGACTGAGTACGTGCCTGGTCGGTTCCCTGCAGTCCTGCGACTGTTGGCTCCGTGGGCACTCTCTGTCTCCGCCCACACCTCCAGCAAGTGTGAACTGCCCTCACTGCCATGCCCCAGGACACTAGCTGACAATCTAATTCCCACCGAGGTGCTATTATCTGCGCTGGTGCCTGACTGGCAGAGATGGTGTGACGTTGGTGATTCGATAAGTTCTGGGCCCTCAGGTGTGAGAGGTGGCCCCTCTGACTCCTCCTCCCGGCCCTGCTCCATTGATGCTGAAAGGAAGAACAAAGCGATTTGATTAGTTAAAGTGGAGTCAATGTCAATGTGCATGCCTGGACCCTGGATCAATGTGCGCTCATACTTCCACAATCAATGGTCAACCCATGTTGCAAGCTTCAATCACTGAATATTCATGGCTGCTGGGACACACATGGTGACCTCAATGCTCAGCAATCTTACCTCCCCCAGGCACCCCAGCCTCACTGCCACCGGTGGACCTGGGCGCATGGCGCCTCTCCAGATCCATCGCCTCCTGCTTGTATCTTGTGAATATGTCGAACTGGGCCTGGCCTCCGCCAGTCCGCATCTGCTCGGTGAAGTTGTGTGCGATCTTCTCCTGAAAAGGAGAGAGGAGCATTGATTAGTCCAGTCTGTACCTGGATTCCCATCGCATCCCTGCCACACCAACCAGAGTGGGACATTGCAGGGCTCCAGTGAATCGTCACCCCGCAGCTACAGCACACACACCAAGAAGCCAGGGCTGACCCACCTTGCCCAAATGCTGCCTCCATCACATTTGCCGTCACATGGTTTCACCTTGCAAAGCAAGGACGCACAAGGACGTGGAACGCCAAGGGAAGCAGATGGATTGGTGCCCCGCCACCTGGAGGCTCCCCTCCAAGCCTATTAGCACCCTGACTTTGACATGTTTCACAGTTCCAGTCTGTGCCTAGGTGCAGATCCTTGAGGTTGCTCCCAAAACAGTACTCTGGGTGTCAGTCAACGAAATGCTGCAGGTGCAGAACCCATCTCAGCGCTACCTTCTCAGGGTGAACTAGGCATGGACAATATCTGCTGGCCAACCCAGCGAGGGACACATGCCGTGAATGATTCGATGCAGTAACTGTACTCAGAGTTGTGGTGGGGTGTTGGGGGGGAAAGCCTACCTGATGGGTTAAGTGACCTCTGCCAACATGGTACTCACGCTTCCCAAATGCAAGAGGTCGTTGAATTGCTTGCGGCACGTCATGAGAGCTGACTATCTCTACCACCTCCTCCCAGACATGGTTGGTCAGGTGGGGGTGGCCTCCTCCTCCCGTTCTTCGGAATGAGGACCTCCCACCTTTCTGTCACATCCTCCAGGAGGGCAGCTAGGATTGCGTCAGAAAACCAAGGGACACACTGCCCCACTGCCCTATCCTCCTGCCTGGCCTGCTCTCCAGCAGCGCTCTGGGGAGCCCTTCCACTGGCCATGATGCACAGCCTTTGCAAGGCTGCCAGCGCTCTATTTAAACGGGCCGCCGGGCTGCCATTGGACCCGGCGGTCATTGTACTCCCGCTGCCACCTATCCACTCCCGCTGTCTTCGCGTGCTGCGCTTCACGCTGGGTGGGCCTTAATTGGCCTGCCTACGTAAAATGGCAGCGGGAGCCGATCGTGGGTGGTGATCAGCTCCGTGCCCATCTGCGTCTGCTCCCGAACAGCCCACCCAGTGGAGAGAAAATTCTCCCCCATGCTTTTCCAAATACTGGAACATCTTATTAAGCCTGTCATCATGGGTCTGCCTGTTTGTAATGAAATAAATATGTCACCCAAATAGCACACCACTTCCCTGAACCTTGAGAAATTCTGGAGGCTGAAGAAACACCAAATGGCAGCTTATGAAAATGAAATAGACTCATGTGTGTATTAATAATCTAATATAATTTAGACATCATCTAACTCAAGTTTTTTAAAAAATATATTCATTAATGGGATGTGGGCATTGCTGCTCTGACCTGCTCTTATAGCTACAGTATTTATATGGCTAGTCCAGTGCAGTCTCTGGTCAATGGCAATCCCCCAGAATGTTGATAGTGGGGGATTCAGTGATGGTAAAGCCATTGAATGTCATGGGGTGATGGTTAGATTCTCTCTTGTTGGAGATGGTCATTGCCTGGTACTTGTGTGGCATGAATGTCACTTGCCACTTGTCAGCCCAAGGCTAGATATTGCCCAGGTCTTGCTGCATTTGGACATGGACTGCTTCGGTGTCTGAGGAGTCGCAAATGGTGCTGAACATTGTGCAATCATCAGTGAACGTCCCCACTTCTGACCTTATGACGAAAGGAAGGTCATTGATGAAGCAGTGAAAATGGTTGGGCCTAGGACACTACCCTGAGGAACTCAGACACCTGAGGGCACTTGACAGTCAGACTCAATTGTGAATTTCACTTCTACCTGAAAAAGTTCATTCCATTTAACATAAGTGCTATTAACCAGTTTCTTCCTAACAAGGCTGGCTTTTCACCATTCGCTACAATGATGGACAATTTTTTTCAAGTTGCTTCTTGTACGTGACTGAAGCTGGCACACTTCCCATTATGGGGATTTTCTCTCCTCCATAACTTCACAATTCCATGATTTCTCCAGTTGATGTTGACTCAACTTTCGATGCTATAGCAATTCAGGAATCATGCTAACTGATGCACCCGTGTTGGCCTCCATGTTTACCAGAGCTTCGTCCAATGCTACTTGGGCTATGATGCCTGTGAATTTCCTGTGGGCATTCTTGTGCTTCACTCTCAACCAACCCTCATCAACCTGGTGCTGTTTGATAATCCATGTATTGATTGCCATTTCCTCCCATCAGCGTTTTCTCCATTTACATCCTTTCGACATGCCTTGGCAAGATGACCCTTCTTCTTGTGCTGAAGCAATCTGCCTTCACAAATGGACAATTCTGTGCCCAATGTTGGCCTAAGCACTGTTAACAGGACTTTGTTGTGCCTCTGCTACTGCTTGTTGTATGTTGGCTGGGCTGGCTGAGGAACGATTGCTGAGACATTAGCATGTCTAAACAGTAACTGGTTTATTAGATATGAATGAACTATATGCAGACATACATGAGATGCTACCCTGCTGAAACTAGGAACATTCTCCCTTTTGACTCTAGATCATGTGTCTCATCATTATGGATGGTGCTATTTACACAGTCCCAAACATTAACCCTTACAATCCTAATACTACATCTCCCCCAAGTCTTTGTCCATTTCTTTTACATTCATATTTACATGCTACCACATCTCCCCCCAAGTCTCTGACTTCACAGATTCAATCTGTCAGGGGGCTTCACAAAATCTCCCTGAACATGTTCTTGTCAGAATTGGAAGACCTGTAGTCTCTCTTTGAACTTCTTTTTCTTGACTTGGCTGGTCTTCATTGAGAGTTATAGTATCTGGTTCTTTGCTAATTTCTGACTCAACATCTTGTTCTTCTAAATGTATGGCTGATGGTCTCCTTTGAGGAATAGAAATAAAATCCCTCCTGTTTCTATGCCAAATACCTTCTGAAGTATATACTAAATCTCTGCTGATTGTCAGCTCTCCGGACTATTACTCCTTTATCTTGGTCTCTTACCCATAACTTTTCTCCTTCCGTCAACCTGGATAGGTTCCTGGTACAGTATATATCTGGTAATAGTTGGAAGACTGTTGTTTTCGATAACTCTTGTTCTTGAACTCCTTGATAATTCTGGACTTTGAACCCTAGAAATAATGTTTTGAGTAGCATGGGAATCTGCGTTCAGAGCTTTCTGCCCATCAGCAGTTCAAACAGTACCACATTGCAGTGGAGTAGACCTGTATGTTAGGAGTGCCATTGGAAAATCCTCATCTTCCTTTAAAAGAGCTTTGCTGCTGCAGACATCCCTTTGAGCTCACCATGGGATTGGAGAATTATCAGGCAACAGGTGACATGCAGAGACCCATAGTTATCCATGCAATGGGTGAAGCGGTCGTTGGCAAATTGCGCGCCATTATCAGAAACAACCTGGTCCAGAATGCCGTGTGTGGCAAAGACTTCCTTCAAAGCTCAAATTACTGGCTCAGTGGTCGTAATGTATAGACATTTAATCTCGATCCACCTGGAGAAGTGACCAACAAGTCCATTCCATAAGACCATAAGACACAGGGGCAGAAATTAGGTCATTTGGCCCATCGAGTCTGCTCTGCCATTCAATCATGGCTGATAAGTTTCTCAACCCCATTCTCCCACCTTCTCCCCGTAACCTTTGATCCCCTTACCAATCAAGAGCCTATCTATCTCAGTCTTAAATACACTCAGCCTTCTGTGGCAATGAATTCCATAGATTCACCACTCTCTGGCTAAAGAAGTTTCTCCTCATCTCTGTTCTAAAAGGTCTTCCCTTTACTCTGAGGCTGTGCCCTTGGATCCTAGTCTCTCCTACTAATGGAAACACCTTCCCCACATCCACTCTATCCAGGCCTTTTATTATTCTGTAAGTTTCAGTCAGATTCCCCTCATTCTTCTAAACTCCATCGAGTATAGACCCAGAATCCTCAAACGTTCCTCATATGTTAAGCCTTTCATTCCTGGGATCGTTCTCGCAAACCTCCTCTGGAACCTCTCCAGGGCTAGCACATCCTTCCTGAGATACGGGGCCCAAAATTGCTCACAATATTCTAAATGTGGTCTGACCAGAGCCTTATAAAGCCTCAGCAGCACATCCCTGCTTTTATATTCTAGTCTTCTCAAAATAAATGCCAACATTGCATTTGCCTTCCTAACCTTAAGAGAATCCTGGACTAGGACTCCCAAGTCCCTTTGCACTCCAGATTTCTGAATTCTCTCCCTATTTAGAAAATAGTCTATGCCTCTATTCTTCCTACCAAAGTGCATGACCTCACACTTCCCCACATTGTATTCCATTTGCCACTTCTTTGCCCATTCTCCTAACCTATCCAAATCCTTCTGCAGCCTCCCTGCCTCCTCAATATTACCTGTCCCTCCACCTATCTTTGTATCATCTGCAAACTTAGCCAGGATGCCCTCAGTCCCCTCATCTAGATCATTAATGTATAAAGTGAAAAGTTGTGGTCCCAACACTGACCCCTGCGGAACTCCACTAGTCACCGGCTGCCATCCTGAGAAGGACCCCCTTATCCCCACTCTCTGCCTCCTGCCAGACAGCCAATCTTCCATCCATGCTAGTACCTTGCCTCTAACACCATGAGCTCTTGTCTTACTGAGCAGCCTCCTGTGCGGCACCTTGTCAAAGGCCTTCTGGAAGACCAAGTAGATAACATCCATTGACTCTCCTTTGTCTAACCTATTCATTACCTCCTCAATGAATTCTAAAAGATTTGTCATGCATGACCTCCCCTTGATGAAACCATGCTGACTTTATCCTATTTTACCATGCACATCCAAGTATTCTGAAATCTCATCTTTAATAATGGACTCTAAAATCTTACCAACGACCGAGGTCAGGCTAATCGGCCTATAATTTCCCATCTTTTGCCTCATTCCCTTCTTAAACAGGGGGGGTTACATTAGCGATTTTCCAGTCCTCTGGGACCCTCCCTGACTCCAGTGATTCCTGAAAGATTACCACTAACGCCTCCACTATCTCTTCAGCTATCTCCTTCAGAACTCTGGGGTGTAATCCATCTGGTCCAGGTGATTTATCCACCTTCAGACCTTTCAGTTTTCCTAGCACCTTCTCCTTGGTAATGGCCACCATAATCACTTCTGCCTCCCAACTCCCTTGAACTTTGGGGATGTCACTCGTGTCTTCCACTGTGAAGACTGACGCAAAGTACCTATTCAGTTCCTCCACCATTTCTTTGTTCCCCGCTACTACTTCTCCAGTGTCATTTTCCAGTGGCCCAATGTCCACTTTTGCCTCTCTCTTACCGTTTGTATATCTGAAAAAAACTCTTGCAATCTTCTTTTATATTACTGGCTAGTTTACCCTCATATTTAATCTTCTCCCTCCTTATTTCTTTTATAGTTGTTCTCTGTTGGTCTCTGTAGGTTTCCCAATCCCCTGGTTTCCCATTGCTCTTCGCCGCATTGTATGCTTTCTCTTTAGCTTTTATGATGTCCCTGACTTCCCTTGTCAGCCATGGTTGCCTCGTCCTCCCTTTAGTATGCTTCTTCTTCCTAGGGATGAATTTTTGCTGTGTCTCCCAATTTACTCTCAGAAACTCCTGCCATTGCTATTCCACTGTCTTTCCTACTAGGCTCATCTCTCAGTCAATTCTGGCCAGCTCCTCCCTCATGCCTCTGTAGTTGCCTTTATTCAACTGTAATACCATTACATCTGATTTCAGCTTTTTCCTCTCAAATTGCAGGGTAAATTCTATCATATTATGGTCATTTCCTCCTAAGAGTTCCTTCACCTTAAGCTACCTTATCAAATCTGCCTCATTACACATCACTAAATCTAGAATTGCCTGTTCCCTAGTGGGCTCCACCACAAGCTGCTCCAAAAAGCCATCTCATAAACATTCTACAAATTCCTTCTCTTGGGATCCACTACCAACCTGATTTTCCCAGTCTACCTGCATATCGAAATCCCCCATGATCACTGTAACCTTTCCTTTCTTACACATCTTTTCTGTCTCCTGGTGTATCTTGTGCCCCACATCCTGACTGCTGTTCAGAGGCCTGCACATAACTCCCATTATGGTTTTTTTTAACTTTGCGGTTCCTCAACTCTACCCATACAGATTCTACATCATTTCTTGCTATCGATTTAATTTCATCTCTTTCTAACAAAGGAACCCCACCCCCTCTGCCAACCTGCCTATATTTTCAATAGGATGTATACCCTTGGATATTTAGCTCCCAGTCCTGATCCCCTTGCAGCCATGTCTCCGTAATGCCCACCACATCATACCTACCAATTTCAATCTGTGCCACAAACTCATTTACCTTATTTCGTATACTGCATTCAGATACAACACCTTCAGTCCTGTATTTCCCATCCCCTTTCTTATTGTCGTCCCTTTATCTGATGTGCTTGAAGTTAGATTCCTAGTCCTTTCCAAACTCTGTCCTATTTTGTGTTCTGGAGACTTTAATAGCCTCTCCTGGGCTCTCCTTTCTTTTCAGTTTTTTAATAATTTTCCATGAAGTTGAATCCACCCCCCACACGCTAACCTGCTTTGTTTCCCATTAGTCATACTTCTTGGAGTTTTACCCTTCCCTCCCCCTCCCCCCTCCCACCCACTTTCTAGTTTAAAGTCCTGTTGAACACCCTATTTACCCTTTCCGCTAGAACATTGGTCCCAGATCGGTTCAGGTGGAGACTGTCCCAACGGTACAGATCCCTCCTGTTCCAATGCTGATGCCAGTGCCCCACGAAATGAAACCTCTCTTTCCCGCACCATTCCTTTAGCCACGTGTTTACTTCCCTTATTCTCGTGTCCCTATGCTAATTTGCATGTGGCTCAGGTAGTAATCCGGAGATTATAACCCTTGAGGACCTGTTCTTTAAATTAGATCCTAGTTCCTGATAATCCCTAAACAAGTCCTCTTTCCTAGTCTTACCTATGTTATTTGTCCCGACGTGGACCACAACAACTGGATCCTCCCCCTCCTTCTCCAATATCCTTTCAAGCCGGTCAGAGACGTCCCTCACCCTGGTACTGGGCAGGCAACATACCATGCGGGACTCTTGATCCTGCTTACAAAGGAAGCTATCAATTCCCCTAATTATAGAATCCCCTACAACTACCACTTAGCATTTTGCTCCCCCTTCTTGAATGGCCTCCTATGCGACGGTGCCTTGGTCAGCTGGCTCATCCTCCCTACAGCCCTGTTCCTTATCCACATAGGGAGCAAGTACCTCGTACCTGTTGGACAAGGTCAAGAGCCGAGGCTCCTCTGTTCCTGAACACAGGATCCCTTTGCCTGCCTCACTTGCAGTCACACCCTGCTGACCCTGACCACTGACCGGACTTGAGGTACTTAATCTACCGTGTGTGACCACCTCCTGATACAAAGCATCCAGGTAACTCTCCCCCTCCCGGATGTGCCACAGCATCCGGAGCTCGGACTCGAGCTCATCAATTCTGAGCCCGAGTTCCTCCAGCAACCAACACTTGCTGCAGATGTGGTCACTGCGGCTTGCAATGGGATCTGCCAGCTCCCGCATCATACAGCTACAGACATCACCTGCCCAGCCATCTCTACCTAGATAATTAATTTATTAATTAGCTTTGCAGTGTTTTTTTTCAAATTTGGTGCAGATTTCCTACCAACCAATCAGGTCACAGCTTTCCTGTGACGTTACTTTTTCAGTTTTGGCTTCAGTTACTCTGTGCCCTGAGGTCACCGCTCTGGTGCTCCTCCCTCCGAGTCAGCACCCTAGAGACAAGACCGCAAATCCCCGAGGTAAGCTAGATTTATACTCACTGCTCCGGTGTTCCTCCCTCTGAGTCTGCTCCCAGGATTTACTCACCAATCAGCTACTTTTTCTTTAAAATCACTTTCAGAAGAGTGTCCCTCGCAGGTCTGGTGCACTCCTGAAGGCACTGCCTCTTCCTCTCTCTTTTTTTTGGGTTTGAGGAGGGAGGGAGGGATGGAAACACTCAGGAATGTAATGTCTGGGGCTATTCTGTTCTTTGACAGTGGGTCCTCCTCAATTCCCTTCTGAGTCGTGGTGGCTGCGATGACTTCTCCCAAAATGCTTTGGTCACTTCTCACCAGCGTTGGATTCAGCATAAACTGATCCATTCCCAGGTGTTCCCATGATCTGGATGGGAACTGACTGGAGGTAAGGGGTTCCCTTCGGTCTAGTCTGTACTCTGCATGCACCTGACACTGAGAAATCATTTCTTCCTTAGATCTCAAAATTCCTGGCCAACACATAGAAGACTGGGCTCATGCTGTGCATTTCGTAATGCCCATGTGGCCCTGATATACTTGTTCTAAGATTTCTGGTCGGAGTGAGACCGGAATCACAGCCTATCATCTTACACCAGCAAATCATCCACTATGGTGAAGTGCTTCCTTTGCTCAAAGTAGGTTTTCATCACCACACCACTGGGATGCTGCTGTGGTCAACCCTGCGTGCAGTATTGGGGCAAATGCAGATGCATTCCTCAATCTGTATCAGCACTTTATGAATTAGTTGCAGCTATTTTGAATTTGCTGGCAACTGTGCTGCAATGGGCTGAGAATATGGCTCGATCTGATTAATGAGGTTGATATCCTGTTGTCTGTGGTACCTATTTGGTTGTTCTTGAAAAAGGACTGCCCCAGCCCTGTACCTGAGACATCGGCTGCAATTGTGGACGGTAGGGTCGGGTCATAAAGAGTTAAGATGTCTGTTAAAAGCAGCATCTCCTTTGTTTGGTGAAATGCCTGCTCCTGCTGTGCATCCCAACACCATGCTTGGGCTTTCTTCAACAGCTGTCTTGAGCTCAGTAACTTGCACCAGGTTCAGCAGGAATTTTGCCAGTTGATTAACAAAGCAAGGAATCATTGAAGAATCGGGATGGAAGTAGTATGGGAATTCACTAATGGCTCTTCTCTTTTTGTGAGTCTGCCGTTATGCTCTTTCTATTAATAATGTGCCCTAGAAAACAAATAGATGTTTTTGAGAATTCACACTTTTCATTACGTGTCAGGCCTTCTTCCTGTAGATGGCTCAACACCATTTTAACCCACAGGTCATGTTCTTCGACAGATACACCATGGTCTAGGATGTTGTCCATGTGACATGTTACACCTTCGAGGCCCTGTAGAATGGTAGGCATTGTTCATTGGAAAGTTTCAGATGCTGAGATTATACCAAAGAGTAAATGATTAAAATAACTTCTCCCGAACGCAGTAATGAAAGTCGTTTTGTGAACATGGTACTCTTGGACAACTTCACCAAGCTTTTGTCTACCAAGGACATTGCATGAATTTCCGTCACTATGGCCTCATTAAGTTAAGTCCACAGAAATGCGAAGGGTCCCATTAGATTTAGGAACTGGAACCATTCCGGAACACCATTCTGTAGGCTTAGTTATTGGAGAGATGACTCCCATCCTGTTCATCTCTTCTAGCTATAGTTGGGCCTCTTCCGTTAGTTGGTGTGGTATCTTCCTAGGTGTAAAAAGAAACAGACAATTTTAACATTGCTTCCTAGAGCAGTGAATAATTTCAGAAAGTCCTTTTTGAAGTCACACATAGACCCTTGGTAGTTGACTTCATCCACTTTCTTGATAAGATTGAGGTCTATAAGGCTTTTCTACTTTGAAGAGAGAATTCTGATTCTGTAAAACATACAATGCTTCCAATATCTGCTTTCCCTTGTACTAGAGTGTTGGCTTTAACTTTCCCTAAACTTGTAGTTTGATCCCACCTGGACGATATAGCTGTGTTTCTGTTAGCTGCAGGCATTGTGCTGGTAACCACGGTTCGTTGTCTGATAAACCTGTCACACTCCAATATCCAGTTTAAAGTTGGTGATATATTCGTTTACCTACACATCTGTATTCCAGAATGCATAATTGAGGTAACTGATCTCACCCAGGAAACATTTTTGTTCCGCTTCTGTTTGAAATTCTTTGATTAGTAGCCTTTTGCATGAAAACCGTTTCCTTAACGCCTGTAAGGTTGGCAGTTCTACCTCGGCACATCTTCCCAAAATGGTCAATCCTTTTGCAGAGAAAGCATTCTGCAGTGTTTGCAGGACACTGTTCATGCCTGTGGGTCTTATTGGTGCCACAGTGCTAACATGGCTTTATGGCACCATGAACTGTCCCTCCAAATTGTACTTTCTCTTCTGATGCTTCTTTTATATTCCTGGGCTTAAAGAACTGAATGGTCACTGAATGTTTCCTGAGGCAAAGTTTTTCTTCACCTCTTAATGTTGTCCTGTTCTGCTTATGGAGCTCTATTTGTCTCACCAGCTGTATTGCTTTCTCTGAGGTTTGGCCTTCCATAGATTGCAATAAATCTGAGAGGAAGTCATCGGTAACACCGGCTATAATGTGGTCTCATATTAGCTCTATTTTTAGGTCTCCATACTCGCTTCCTTCAGCCAGTGTGCAAAAGGTCATTAATAAAAGCATCTAATTGTTCACCTGATTTCAGGACCCTTTTGTTGAATTTGGCCTATTCTAGAATCTTATTGCTCTTCAGGTTGTTATAGTTAATCAAAGGCTTTTAAGATTTCTTCAAATTTATCAGAGGTCTCATTGATCCCCTGTCATGCAATAACATCATCTGCTATTGTTTCAATGGAGCATATTAATGTGTTGACCTGTTCAACCTCAGACCAACCCTGAAACAATTTGGAACCTCAAGAATCTTTTTCTCCAAAGTGCCCAGTTTTGAGTTTGATTTGGCCCTTCCATATTTCTAAACCTCTCAGGTAGCATAAATTTAGAATCCATGCCTTATCTAAGCTTTTAAGTGGTTTGCCCGAAGACTTAAACTTTCTTTCCTATAATATCAGTTCTCCTGTGCTGCTCAGTCCCTCTCCGTGACCCATCATGGTCACTGTTCTCTTTTAGACATTTATTTCTCAAATTCTGCAAAGCCTTTAAATACCATTTGCTTGAAGTTAGTGCAGTAATCTCTTCACTCCCTTCCCCTGGAGCACTGGGTATTTGCAGTCTTTTTCCTTCTCGTTTGTGCTGCCTTGTGGTCACCACATTAAATAGTGATGACCTCGGACCTGGACTGCAGGATTTATTGAAATCCACACTTGCTAGTGATGTGGTTTGCCCAGTGCTGCCTGCCTAGAGCACCATTAAAATCAAGTTCTTACCCTTTTTAAGCGTTGCACACCAGTTCCACAAACTTTGCTTGGTTCTCCGACTCAAAGCGTACAATTGCTGGATTGGGATTTTCTTCATCTGGATTTTCTGCACTACATGCTGTGGTGCAGCCCTGAATGACTTGAACAATTGATTTTCTGACTCTTCCTGCTTCCACTCCATCAATGGAACAGCTTTGGAGTTCTCCAACTGTGCCTTACCTGGTTATGCAATTTTGGCACCACTTTTCCAAGTCAGACTTGCAATCTTATTTAAAACTGACTTTTAAACTAATGTTTTGAGATCCATCACAGTTGCCACCATGTTGTATGTTGGTTGGACTGGCTGAGGAATGATTAGACATTGGCATGTCTAAACAATAACTGGCTTATTAGATATAAGTGAACTTTATACAGATATACATGACTAAGAGTTACTCTGCTGAAGCCAGGAACATTCTCCCTTTCAACTCTAGATCATGAATTTCTGACATCATCAAAATGGGCTGTGCTATTTACAGAGTAAGGTGATGGTTTAGTGGTATTGCTGCTGGACTAGTAATCCAGAGACCTCGGGTAATGCTTTGGGGAACTGGGTTTAAATCCTGCCGTGGCAGATGATGAAATTTGAATTCAGTTGAAAATCTGGAATGATGACCATGAAACCATCGTTGATTGTTGTAAAAACCTGTCTGGTTCACTAATGCCCTAAATGGTCTGGCCTACATGTGACTCCAGACCCATAGCAATGCGGCTCTTAAATGGCCCAGCAAGCTACTCAGTTGTAACAAAGTCACAAAAAAGGAATGAAGCTGGATGGACCACCTGGCATCGATAAATGGCAACAGCAATCTCAGCCCTGTTGATTCTGCAAAGTCCTCCTCAGTAACATCTGGGGTCTAGTGCCAAAGTTGGGAGAGCTGCCTCACAGACTAGTCAATCGCAGAATCATACGTTACAGACAATGTCCCAGACGCCACCATCACAATCCCTGAGTATGTCCTGTCCCAACAGTCCAGCAGAGGTGGTGGCACAGTGGTGTACAGTCAGGAAGGAATTGTCCTGGGAGTCTTCAACACTGACTCTGGACTCATGGCATCAGGTCAAACAAGGGCAAGGAAACCTCCTGCTGATTACCATGTACTGCTCTCCCTCAGCTAATGAATCAGTGCTCCTCCTTGTTGAAAACCACTTTGAGGAAGCACTGAAGGTGCACAGAATGTACTCTGGGTGGAGGACTTCAATGTCCATCACCAAGGATGGCTTGGTAGCACCACTACCGACCGAGCTGGCTGAGTCCTAAATGACATAGCTGTGAGACTGGGTCTGCGGCAGGTGGTGAGGGAAAAACAAACTTGACCTTGTCATCACCAACCCGCCTGCCATAGATGTGTCTGTCCATGACAGTATTGGGAGGAGTGATGAGTGCACAGTCATTGTGGAGACAAAATGTCCGATAGCATGAGCAGTATATCTTTTGGCTTAGCAGGGACAAGCAACTTCTTGAGTGTTTCGTACACTTCCGTGCCATTTCAGTCAAAAATATTATCCTTTTCCATTACTCCCTCTGCCCGATAAAGAGGGAGCATTGAGGATATTATTAGCAGTGAAGAACATTTCGAGCCGCTCCAAATACTCTTGGTCTGAGCTGCGCTCTCCCAGATACCCGATAATACCTGTTGATGCAGCTGTCTTTGAAAGTCAGTCCAGTCATGAATACAAACAGCCTTTTCTCTAAAACTATGTTTTTAAGTCTATTTCTCAGTAAAAAAAAATCTCACAGCTCCTATGCTGGTTTGCTGGAAGCGTCTCCAACTCTAATTTGTTCAGCTAGGGAATCCACAATCTCCCTCCTTGTCAGACTGTGATATCTTTGCAGGACGGGAACAGTGGAGCGCACACATTGAGTTCTAATATCCAACTGAAACTGGTTTATTCTGGTTTGCTTGCGCAAATGGCTGCAAGAGGGTGCTATCACAGTGAGTTCTGTAAAAGTTAAATTCTTGTCCTTTGGTGTGTCTCGTTACTTTGATTGCAATCGTCACATCTTCACAGGCCTTTGTAATAATCTGCCATTTGTTTAGTGAGCAGGATAAACCTCAGCAACATTATTCATGTCTTGGAATATTTTGCCTTGTTCCCACCAGTTGCAGTATGTTCATTCTGTCCTCCGACTGATCTGAGCTGTGCTATTTTTTAACCTCAAATATGTCAGCTGAGCTTTGAGGATTTTTCACTATGTTTATGAAGTCAGCAGGCAAACATAGTAAAATAGAAGTGTCAGGCGACGATTATCACCAGTTTAGTGCTGCAACCCCATCAGAAGTGCCTGGACATTTGATTTTCTGAGAATTTACTTTTGGTTCTTTAAGGACAGCCCTGATAAGGCTGTGTTGGTTTTATAGATCACAGCATTCCTTTAACCATATATCCATTTGTATAACGGAGACAGCCAGACACAAGCTATGAATTACGGTGTTTAAAAAGCATCAGTGCAAGATGCTTTGAAAATAAACAGATCCTTAACATGCTGAGAGATATAGACAATCCAAATAGGCATGTTAAATAATTGAAGCTGAGAAAAGCTCGGAAGAAACTAATAAGCATCAACTTCCTAAAATTCAGGCAAAAATTTTCTTCGCTTCCATCTATCCCACAGATTAGAGCATATAGACAACTGGTCCCAAGCAAGAATAGTTAACGCTACTTTAATTAAGTCCTAAGTAAAACCAAAGTGGATTGATATCGAGACATAAGTTTAACAGGGATAAATGCAGATAGAGTAAAGAAGCTGCCACATGAGTTACAACCATTCCTCAGCAGGCAAGGCTGTGGATGCTTTACATTCTGGAAAAGAACTGTCCAAAGATATCAAAGCAACATCCTGAGGGCTAGCATTGTCCAGAAACTGAACTGGACCAGCCAGATAAATACTGTGGCTACAAGAGCAGGTCAGAGTCTGGGAATTCTGCAGCAAGTAACTCACCTCCTGATCCCCATAGCCTGTCCATCATCTACAAGCACAAGACAGGAGTATGATAGAATACTCTCCACTTGCCTGGGTTAATGGAGCTCAAACAACACTCAAGAAACTTGACATCATCTTGTTCAAAGTAGGCCACTTGACTGGCACCCCATTCACCACTTTAACTATTCGTTCCCTCCACCACTGATGCACAGTAGCAGCAGTATGTATCACCAAAAGGTGCACTGCAGGAGTTCACCAAAGCTGCTTAAATAGCACCTTCCAAATTCATGGCCACTACCATCTAAAAAGACAAGGGCAGCAGACACATGGGAACACTACCGCCTGGAGGTTCCCCTCCAAGCTACTCACCATCCTAACTTGGAAATATATCACCGTTCCTTCACTGTTGCTGTGTCAAAATCCTGGAACTCCCTTTCTAACAGCATTCTGGGTGTACTAACACATGGACTGCAGCAGTTCAAGAAGACAGCTCACCACCACCTTCTCAGGGCCAATTAGGGATGGACAACGAATGCTGGCCCAGCCAACAATGCCCACACCCTTTGAAAGAATCAAAAAAAACATTCCAAGACAAGGCCATCCCACAGACAGGGAGAGTTCAGGACAATAGATGGGTGGCCATCCAGAGCAGTAGGTAGAAGCAGGAGGTAGAAGAGTCCTTGGGTGTATGCCACTTTCAAACCTGTGCTCAGAATTGGAGCTGCTAGGAATGCAGTCCAGACTTGGCAGATAGGCAAGAAACTGCATAAAAGGGATCAGCAAAGAGAGAAAATGCAGCTGTTATAGGAGATTCCACAGCCAGAAGGACAGGCAGGCATTTCTTGGATCTGTCATCATGACTCCTGCATGGTGTGTTGCTTTCTTGGGTGCCAGGGCAAAGGACATCATGGAGAGGGTGCATAATATTCTGCAAGGGGAGTGAGCCAGAAGTTGTGGCACACAATAACATAGATAAGGCAAGAAATGAGGTCCTCAGGTAAGATTTTCAGGAGCTGGGAATGAAGTTAAAAAGCAGGTCCTCAAAGGTAGCAATCTTTGGATTATGCCCAGTACCACGCGCTTGTAAAGCGGGAAGATAGGGAGGATCAGTGTGTGGCTTGAGGCATGGTACTGGAGGGAGGGCTTCAGATTCAGATTCCTGGGACATTGGAATGAGTTCTAGGGCAGGAGGTACCTAATCAAAAGAAACAGGTTGTATCTCAACAGGACTGGGACCAATGTGCTTACAGGAAGGTGAACTAGTGTAGTTGGGAAGGGTTTAAACTAAATTGGCAGGAGCTGGGCACCAGCATATAGGGACTGGATTTTACGATCCCCTGCTGGGTGCATTTTTGGCAGGGGTGTATATAAAATATGTCAGGTGGTTAGCCAACATCTTCCCCCCTAGCACCAATCCAAGTCCTCCTAATCCCAGTGGGGAGGTGGATAAGGTGATCACTAGCCTGCCCCTCCTTAGGCCAATTATTGTCCACTTAAGATCCTCAGTCAGCATCCATTGCCATAACATGGGCTCCTTGGATGACAAGAGATAATTTAATTCAGCCTTTGATGTCTTGTTTGATATAATACACCAGCCTTGGGATTATCATTGCAAATGATTAGGCAATTCGTATCAGTGTTTGCTGAGAAAAGAGATGCTGACAAAATATTAGTAGAATTGGAGATGGTAGAGGTAATGGAAGGGGTGAAATTTGAGGAGGTTTATGGGAAAGGCTGGTCTGGTTTAACATGGCTAAGCTGCCTGGTCTGGATGGCTTGCATCCCAAATTGTAAAAGGAAGTGTGAGTGGAGACAGCAATAGGGCTTGCCATAATCTTCTAATCATAGATATAGGGGGAATGTCAGAGAATTTGAGACAGGCAATTGTGACACCCTATTCAAAAACAGGTATAAGGGCATTCCAAATAACTACAGGCTAGCCAGTTTCACTTCAGCAGTGGGTAAGGTTTTTGAAACAATAATCAAGGAAAAGATCAACAGGCACTTGGAGAGGTTTGAGTTAATTAAGGAGAGCCAGCATGGATTTTTATAAGGCAGATTGTGCTTAACTAACCTAATTGGATTTTTTGTTGAAGTAACCAAAGGTTGATGAAGAGAAAGACATGGCAGTTTCCTATTGGGATCCTAGTGATGCATTTGTCAAAGTAACACATAAAAGTCTGGTTAACAAAATTGAGACCAAGGAAATGGAAAGGCAGTGTCATCTTGGATAAAAAAATTGGCTTTGGGACAGAAAACAGCGAGTGATGGTAAATGGTTGTTTTATAGACTGGAGGGTGGTAAACAGTGATATCCCCCAAAGATCAGTTTTGGGACCACTGCTTTTACCACATGTATTTGGATATTGGGATACAGTGTAAAATTTCAAAATTTGTTGATGATACCTAGCTTGGAGTTAGGTGAGTGAGGATGATACCAATCCACTGCAACATAGATAGGCTGGTAGAATGGGCAATCAAGTGGTTGATGGAATGAAATACAGAGAAGTGTGAGGTGGTACATTTTGGCAGAAGGGATAGGGGCTAAAATAAAATAGATTAAGATAAAATAGACTAAGTGGCACAATTCTGAAAAGAGTACAGGGACAGTCGGACCTGAAGGCTCAAGTGCATAGATTTTTCAAGGTGGCAGGACATATTGAGAGAATAGTTAGCAATGCATCTAGGATCTCAGGCTTTCCTTTTCATTCCTGTGGTTGATGAAACCATGGAAATCGATCTTCACTGGAGACATTCCAACCCCTACTGGGGTCACGTTAACTAGAAACCCTCTCTTTGAAAGATTTGGTGCATCACCACTGTCCATTTTCAGTCTCAGAATATAAGGTGGACCATTTAGGACTGAGATGAGGAGGAATTGCTTCACTCAGAGGATGGTGAGCCTTTGGAATTCTCTATCCTAGAGGGCTGTGGAGGCTCACTCATTGAGTATATTCAAGGCAGAGATTAATAGATTTCTAGGTATTAAAGGATTATGGGGTTAGTGCAGGAAAATGAAGTTGAGGTAGAAGATCAGGCGTGATCTAGCTGAATGGCAGAGCAGGCTGGAGGGACTGAATGGCCCACTCCTGCTTCTATTTCCTATGTTCCTTTCTGATTAAGTGTGAAACCTGGAATTGAAATGCTAATGTCACGGATGAGTTAAAGAGCCACGGTAATGCCCCTTCAATTACAATGGGTTCCCGGCCTGCTGCAGCAACCTCCCACCCTCTTCCCTGTTGTGCATGGTGCTGTTATACAGCTATTCCTTGTTTAGCACTATTATTAAATGGGGGATACCTCCATTAAAATTCCACCCATTCGATCAGTCTTGGCTGCAGAGTAGTCATTGCAACTCTTTGTTTCTACCTGTCATTTATTTTACATCCCTGCTCTTTCCATATGGTTCAGTGACAGCATTCACACCTCAGGATCAGAAAGCTGTGGGTTCAAGGGCCAGAGCCTTGAGCACAAAGTCCAGGCTGACATTCTGGTGCATTGCTGAAGGAGTGATGCCACGTCAAAGGTGCCATCTTTCAGATGAGATTTTAAACTGAGACCCTGCCTGTCCTCTTAACTGATGTAGACGATCCCATAACACTGTTTGAAGAGGATAAGGGGAGTTCTCCCTGGCACCTTGGCAACATTTATCCCTCAAGCAAGATCAGTTAAATAGAAGATCTGGTTTATTTCATAGTAGTATATGGGTTCTTGCAAAGCGGCTGCTGCATTTCCTGCGGTGAAAGGAATAGATAGGATAGATATAATGCGGAGAGATTGCATAAACTAGGCTTTTCTTCCCTAGAAAGAAAAGCTTAAGTGGTGATATAATTGAAGTTTTTATGATGTCGAAAAGGATTGATAAAATTAGATAGAAGCCTTTTTCTGTGGTGAGAAGAATAGGACAAGAGCAAATAATCTCAAAACCAGAGGCAGGTCATTCAGGGGAGAAGTTAGAAAATGCTTTTCAGGCAAAGAGTAATACAAGTGTGGATATCTCGCACACAAAAAGCTGTAGATGCTAATTCAATTAATAATTTTAAATCTGAGATTGATAGATTTTTTTCCAACCAGGGAGCCAAGGCAGTTGGAAGGAGTTAAAATACATTAAATAATGTCCCTGTGTGACCACAAAACTACTTACTTGGCTGTAAAGCACATGAGAACCTCCTGAAGTTGTGAAAGACATTATATAAATGAATACGAACTTACGAATTTAGAAGCAGGAGTAGGTCACTTGGCCTCTTGAGCCAGCTGCGCCATTCAATAAGATCATGGCCGATCTGAAACCTCAACCCCACATTCCTGCCGACCCCCAATAATCTTTCACCCCCTTGTCAATCAAGAATCTATCTAGCTGTGCCTTAAAAATATTCAAACACTCTGCTTCCACCGCCTTTTGAGGAAGAGAGTTCTAAAGATTCACGAGTCTCTGAGAGAAAATAATTTTCCTCAGATCTGTCTTAAATGAGTGACCCCCTTTTTTAAAATGGTGATCTCTAAATGCAAACCTTTCTTTGTTTAATCCAAGCTGACCAGTCCTATTCATACCAAACGTCTGCATCCTGCAAACTCTTCCAGCAGGGTCACTGGAGAGCAGTCAGGAGTGCACTATCCTGTCCATAATTAGCCATAGTCCAGAAGGGATGGTTGACATTTTTCTGCTTCAGAGAGATAAGGGATTATAGTTTGAGGGGTACAACTCCATATAAAGCAAGGCTGACCTGGAATCTCTCCCTCTCTAGCTGGCAGTCACGGCCATGTTGGAAGGGTTTGCAGCTTGATTCTCATCCCTTTTGGCCACATCATAAATACTTTTTCCATAGCCAACAAGTCCTGGAATGAGAGCTTCTGGTTTGGAGGCAGGGATAAGTGGCGCTATCCACAAGACCTCTTCTGCTTGAGTGGACAGATACAAGCTTTCTTGACACAGGTCAATGAACCATTTAATCCCCAGTAGGTTGAATTTTCCCATGGGGAAGCGGGTAGTGAGGGGCTGGGAGTGGTCCTCCTGATTGGCCACCATTAGCTTCTGGAGAAACACATTTTACACAGCATAAATGCAATTTCCACCAAAATTGCGTGACAACAGGCTGATTGGAAGAAGTCTCCCATTGCCCCAAGGAAATTTCCAATGGGCATTTATACTGCACTGATTTATTGAACAGCCTTGTCAATGTCTCCACTGCTCAGCCAGACTCCTTTACATTGCCATGAGCAAAGTGACCGTGAATGCCCACTCCACCATTCCCAAAAATCAGTGGAAGTAGCAACCAAAGAAACCCAGAGTAGGGAGAACAGAAAACAAACTGGCTTTCCTCATGCCAGCCAGTTTTACTAATACCAGTGGTAATTTTGGTAGCACTGGAGGTCAAGATGATTCAATCAGTTAAGAGTCCCAATTGCTCATCTAAAAAATGGACAATGTATCTGAAAAGAAATCTTTGCAAGAGATTTTGCAACCCATATCATTCCATCAAAACTTCAACCAATTGAGCATACAGTATGGCACATTCCGGAGGAGCTTTTCCTGGTTGTTGACAAATACTGAGACAGCAATTTAAGCAGTTTATAACATCAAAAAGCGTGGAGGGGATTGTGTTCTTTGAACAATTTTGTTTGCAAGTTATAAAAATATTGTACATGTGGGAAAAATAACTGTTTGACTGGCAGTCAAGAACCTGTCTAGCAATGAAGAGTCCAATTGCATTCTAATTGGCGTGGAAAGCTAGTGCATACAAATATGGACATTCTGGATGAATAAATGACAGGTTTATGACAGGGACATTTGGAGGTCATGTGATAAATCTTCCAAGAATGTGTCCACCCAGGGTTGGCAACCCTAAAGGAGGATGTGATTTCATAGCGTAATCAAGCTTTTCTTGATTAACTGCATTTGCCTCCAACAGGAGTTAACTGTAGCATTCTGATCATTGCATACAACTATCGTCATACAGCACTGCCATTAGAAACCCCGCAGATTTGTGGCAGGGGAACATAATTTGGAAGGCAAATTTAATTCAGGCAGGGTGACCTTTTAATTATCATGCATGAGATGTTAATGAACGCAAATGGGTTCCCAACATAGTTCATCGGGAAACTTGGCCCACCTTGAAAGTTGGGAAAACAAAATCCACACAGTTTATCCTGCCATCAGGTAGCAGCTTTTTTTGCCTCCTGTAAAATTAAGTGCCCCTGCCCGCCATCGATCCCTGCCACTGGCAGGAGTGGAAAATTCTGCTCAAAATAATCAGCTGTCTTTCTCTCTGCTGCCAACAAAAACACGAGGCACGACTTCCTAAATCTCTAAACACTTAAACATATTAAATATTGAAACAGTGTGTTGTGTATTTTAAGTAAAAAAAAAGTCCACAGTCATAATTCCAAGCTCATTTGAGAGCAATAATCTCCAGCCTAATTTTCTCCGCGCATGTTGGAAGAATCTAGGGAAGAAATTGCAGAGACATTTTTACACATATTTACCTATTTATTAGAAAAATGTGTGATGCCAGAAGACTGGTGGATAGGTAACGTTAAAGCTATATCTAAAAAGGGAGATAGAACATGTCCAGGTAATGATAGATCAGTCAGTTTAGTGTCAGTCTCAGGAAAATTAATGGAATTCCTATTGGAGGAGAAAATAAGAAACATACAGGTCTGTACCAGGGGGGTCATGGGACTCTACAAGTGGCTCGGATAATGGAAGGGAGCAGGGTCAGGGTGGGCATGGGGACAGTAAGGGCTGCCAGCTCTGAGGGGAGAGAAGGCATGTGGAGGTGGATCGTGATAGGATCCAGGGTGATGGGGGGATGATCAAGGGTGACAGAGAGGAGAGGAGTGGTCATAATGGGTTGGTTAAGGGTGATAGGGGAAAGTTGGTGGGTGACAGTCAGAAGGTGGTGAAGTGAGTTTGAAAGGTGACTTGCACCACTTTTCAAACCTGACCTTGACCACAGTCAATGAGATCCTTCAAAATGGGAGGAGGGTCTTTTTGAGTGGGTGGAGTTCAAGGTCAGCACAAATGACAGATTAGAGGGACACCCTAATAATTATAAGGTAACTAGCTGTCAACCATGCTCAGTTGTGTTCTCCTCTCTATGGTGAAGCCCATATTGCACCAAACCCATGATCACTATCAATTAGGACAAGACAGAAGATACATAGGAATGCTACCATCTGGAAGTTCCCCTCTAAGCCACTTGCCATCCTGACTTGGAAATATATCGCCATTCCTTCACTGTCACTGGATCAAAATCCTGGAACTCCCTCTCTAACAGCACAGTGGATGTACCTACACCACATGGACTGCAACAGTTCAAGAAGGCAGCTCACCACCACCTTCTCAAAGGCAACTAGGGATGGGCAATAAATGCTGGCACAGCCAGCAAAGCCCATATCCCATAAATGAATTTTTTAAAAGTTTGTCTCCGACTTATGGGCCTCATAACGTCGAGATCCCAGCAAGGTGTGGAAATGCTATTCATTCTGTGCCATTTGCCATTGGCTGCAGTCAGAGGCAGGAATGGAGCAAGGGAGAGAGGTTGAGGCCCCCAAGGTAGCCAACCCACAATTCCAAACGTCCACTCTCATGGGTGAATGGTCATGGCTGACAAGGGATCATATGATTAATTTTTCATGCTGCCAATGCAATGATATCTCTATAGAGTCTCAAGGTTAGTGCAGACAAGTGGAATTATGCCAGAGGGAAGCTTCTTTAACATGGCTGTCATCACCCTGGTCAAAAAGCATGTCTGCATATACAGTGATGTATGAATGGGAGAAACGCCCACCTTTGGTCCTTCAGGATGTCCTTCACCTGGAAGGGGTGGAATAGGAATGCCATGTCTAGATGGAGGCCAGATGAAGGGCTTAACACTTGCCTGCTAGCTTTGAGATGGAGGGAAACCTGTAAAGGGCATTCTCACTTAATGTGTCACTTCAATTCATTCACACATCCATTGAAGCGTCGATGATGCAGGCTGCAGGCAAGCCTGCCTTGGTCATGACTCAACCAGATGAGGAAAAGGAGGCCTATCACATGTTGGCACAGGGCCTGGAGGAGCAAGGGCCTGAGCAGCAAGACGGAGCGGGGCCTCTGTAAGGTCAAGATGCCGGCGAACACGGAACACTTCAACAGTGAGCAGTGGCCCGACATGGTTGTATTGCTGGCGGTGCTCTTATCAAGAGATGAGTGAAAGGCAATACTGGAAGTGCCCTCGTCTGTGCCAGGATGTGGCTGCTCACATCTGCCAGCTTCTCCAGTACAAACGGTGGCCACAAGGGCTCTGGAGGAGTAATGCAGTGTTCCTGGCCAGCATTGAGTGAATGGCTGTCTGGGTGCCCTTTAAATATGGTCCCAGGGCCTTTGACCCCAAGAAATAATGTCAGGTGTGCAACTTACTGCTCGCTCCACTAGAATATTCACCGAGCTCTTCGAGGATGCATAACTAATGAGCTGAAAAGCAGGCGATCACACATGTTCACCCGTCCCACCACCCAGTGAACTTTCCCGCCCACCACCAGACTTAGTCACCAGAAGGCAAAATATTGCGTCTAGAAACCAAAAATATAGTACTAAATAATCAACATGGATTTCAAAGAGGAAAGTCTTACTTGATCAACCTCATTGAAGTCTTTGAGGAAGTAAAAGAGGGAGCAATGCAATAGATGTAATAGACCTAGACTTCTAAATGACCTTCGATAAGGTACCACAAGATAGACTAATAAATAAGATCAGAGCATAGAGAGTCAAGGGATAATAAACAGAATGGCTAGCTGGCCAGTTAAAAGACAAAGCAGAGAGTAGGGCCAAAGACTAGCTATTCAGAATGGTGGAAGCTGGAAAGTGGGGCCCCACAAGGATCAGCGCTGGAATCACTGTTGTTCAAAACTCATACTAATGATTTAAACATTGGAATCAAAAATAAAATTTCAAAATTTGTGCAAGGCACTAAATTAGTAGGGATAGTAAATACTAAGGAGGACTAGACTTGAAAACTTGAAAAATGGTCAGCTAATTGGTAAAATAATTTAGAAAATATTGAAAAATTGTGAGATATTGAACTTTGATAAGAAAAGAAAGAAGGTTGCACATTACTTGGAATAAATGAGGTAGAAGAACAGAGGGATCTTTGAGTACGATACACACAATTCACTAAATGTTGTGATGCTGGTCAGTAAGGCCATGTTAAAAGGAAACCAATGCTAGGGTTTACTTGTAGAGGGATAGAATTGAAAAGTAGGGAAGTCATGCTAAACTTGCATTGAACCTTGGTTGTACCACACTTGGAGTATTGTGTGCAGTCCTATTCACCCTACTGTAGAAAGGGTATAGAGACATTGGAGAGGGGACAAAGAAGATTTATAAGAATGATACCAGAACCGCAAGGATATACATATCAAGAAAGGGTGAACAGGCTGCACTCTCTTTACTCTTGAATAGAAAAGGCGGCCTAGTACAGACCTTTAAAACCATGAAAGGTTTACACTGGGTAAATACAGAGAGAGTTTATACTTGTGGAGAAGAGCAAAAATTGAGGCCATCAGCATAAGATAGTCACCAAGGAATTAAACAGGAAATCCAGAAGAAAATTCTTTACCCAGAGAATGGTGCGAATGTAGAACTGATCGCCACAGAGAGTAGTTGAGATGAATAGTATTGATGCATTTAAGGGGAGGGTGGATAAAATATGAGGGAGAATGGGCTATGCCAATAGAGTTAGATGAGGAAGAGGCTGAAGTGGAACATTAATGCCAGCATGGACTGGCTGGCTTAATGTTGTCTCTCTGTATGAGATATTCTATGTAGGTTTTTCCTTTATTCATTCATGAGAGTTGTTAGACATGCCAACCTTTATTGTTCATTCTTAATTGCTCTTGAGAAGGTGGTGGTGAGCCATCTTATTGAAACTGAGTGGCTTGCTAGGCCATTTCAGAGGGCATGTAAGAGTTAACCACATTTCTGTGGCTCTGGTGTCACATATAGGCCAGACCAGGCAAGAATGGCAGATGCCTTTCTCTAAAGAGCTTAATGAACCAGGTGGGTTTTTTATGATAATCTAGTAATTATATGGTTATCATTACTATTGCTTCTTAATTCCAGATTTATTTAATTAACTGAATTTAAGTTCACCAGCTGCTGTGGTGGGAATTGAATTCACATCTCCGAGTCATTAGTCCAAACATTTGGATTACTAGTCCAGTAACATAATCTTATGTTACTGTTCTCTCTGGAACTGTACACTGGGAAGCTGGCCAGAAAACCTGTGCACAATCTCATGATTATGGCGAATCTTTAGCTGGGGAGCAGAATTTCCAAAACAGTAGCAAAATGGCTCCAAATCAGCAGTGCACAATCATGCCATCATCTCATGATGTTTACTCGCAAGCGCCTTTACCAACATAACGTTTTTTATTGACACAGGTGAGGAAAGGGGGGTGGGGTAACAGAAATGCACCCTGCAGCCAAACATATTCAATGTCTTGGTACTTATACAAAAAAAGAGCTTGTACTTATACGGCACCTTTCACAAGTGAAGGTCCATCCACTTGAGTAATGTACTTGAGAATTGGTGCATGTCGAGCCATTTTCCAATATTCAGCAGAGCAGGGGAGAAAATTTCATTAAGAAATCCTTTTCCTCTCTTGTGACTCTTCAACCAAGTCTATTGTCAATCTCAGCAATGTTCATTCATTAACAAGCGGTGGAGACTGTAGGCTCCCTTTCTTCTTGTGATTTAGTTTTAGAGGCACAGGGGGAAATTTGAAACAAAAATAGAAAATGCTGGAAACACTCAGCAGGTCTAGCAGCATCTTTGGAGAGAGAAACAGAGTTAGTGCTTTGAGTCCGTAAGGCTCTTCTTCAGAGAAAATATGTTGTAATAAGGTACTCAGACCAATTAGCATGTTTTTTTGCCTGTGGTGGTGACCCTGTGCCTATTACACAATGACAGGCAGTCCAATGGAGAAATAAAAACAGATATTGCTGGAAATACTCAGCAGGTCTGGCAGTATTTGCGGAGAGAGAAAAACAGAGTTCACCTTTCAGGCCTGTGACCTTTCATCAACAAGGAACCTCAGCTCAGAGGAAGTTAACAGAGAACAATTTTAATTCACATGACTTTCTTTATTTATTTTCCAAAGTTAAATAATTTTTAAAAGTCAAATAGCCAACAACCTGTTGACCAATAAGCACCCACTTTCGAAGATCTGTCAGTGTTGGTCTATATTGGTTGTGCACTCCATTGCCATCCAGTGGATTGGAGGTAAATTACAAGTATTACCCTTTTCTATTCTTCCTCAGCTGTCCTGAAGATGCTGTGGTGCCATTTTAAAATTGACCCAATGATCTTCATGGCTATTGCTAGCTAACTATTCTTCAAGTGTGACTATTGGTTTTCCCTCTCTAATGCTGAGTGTTGAGGCTAATTGAAAGCGTCAAATTTAAAATCCTCATCCTCATATCTCTCCATGGACTTGTCCCACCTACCACTGCAAATGCCTTTAGCCCAAATACTTCTCCCTCAAAGTTCTGTTTTGCTGCTTTGCTAATGAGTTCTGCTAGTTCAGCACAGACTAGAAATTCAATCTGAGAAACTTCCTGGGCTGCACATCTCAACTGCTTGATGCATTTACCAGTTCAGTCATTAAATGCTTCCGGTTTTGTTTTCTCACATAGGCAATTAATGCTTTACACCATGATGGAATTCTAAGGCCAGGATTTTCCAGCCCCATCAAGGGCGGGACGTGCTGTGAGCGAGGCGGCACCTCAGTCAGAAGTCCATTGACTTGCAGCGGGACCGGAAGATCGTGGCGGCAAGCGGGTGCGGAAAATCCCACCATAAGTCTTCAACAGTTGATATTTGGTAAGGGTCTCATGTAGATGCAGGTCATACAGCAGTGAGCATCAACACGTTGCCTCCTGAAACTTGCACTGCGGTCTTTCACATATCAAGTACCAACCAGAGCCACATTGACACAAAGAGCTGTCGCATGGAGGTTCTTCCCAGCCACTCGTGCAATCTAGATATCCAGTCCTGGAACAGGCTTAGAAGGAATCTCTGAAAAGCTCAGCCATACACTTTCAGTGATATAGAGTGTATGTAAACTGGGAGGAACAAGGAGTAATCACAGTCCCTTATAATAAGCACAGGTGAGTTCCCCGTCATATTTCAAATCATAAGCAGCAATTACATTTATATAGCACCTTTAACAAAACAATGGAGGTCTTGTAGCTCAGCAGGGAGCGCCCCTGTCTCTGAGCGAGAATAGTCTGCATTCAAATCCTGTTGGCCACAAAAGGATTGTTCATGATGCAGTTCAACAGGCTGATAATCAGTCTGAAAATCCTTCCCCAATATTTCCCCAAAGGGGAAAAGAATGTGAAGGAAGATACAAAACAAAAGAAAAAAGTCCTATCGTGTTTCACAGAGAAGGATAAGTATAGAACCACTAAGATAGGTAGGGATAGATTAGGAGAGATGATTTTTTAAAAACTTGTTGAAAACAAGTTGAAGTAGAGGGCTTATTATGGGAAGCTGGCAAGTGTCGGAGTATTCAATGAAGACATGTATGAGGGTTTCAGCAGTGAAGTGATTGTGGTAGGATGTAAGTGGCCTTAGCGATGGAGATGATATGGGATCTGAAACTCAGTACAAGGTGAGGCAAGGCACTGAGTTTGCAAACAATCTGGTTCAGTTTGAGAGGTTGGCCAGGGAGGGGATGGAATCAGTGGCAATCAGGGGCACAGTTTGTCAAGGGTGGGAGGGAAGAGGCCAACTACCCTTGTTTTGATATTCCTAATGCTGTACTGTAGGAAGGTTATGACTCATTCTGAAATGAATGTTGTACATGTGGTTTGACAGCACAGCAGCATTGAAGAGAGAAGAGAAGTCATGAAGATGTAAAACTGACTGTCATATGTGGAAGCAAATTCATATCTGCTTAAGTCATTATATTTTTAATACCTGTTTCTGGGATCATCTTATTTTTCAGCAAGTCAGAGCTGACTCATAATTCATCTAAGTGATGGCAACTGTTAAACCTGGTCACAGGCAGCAGACAAACTTCATTATTTAGGGTTGCTGACATGATGAGTCAATTGCAACAGGCAATCCTTATGTTGAATTCTAAGGGTTATTGTTCACTTTATCTAATTATGAAAGACGGCTTTTGATGTCCTTTATCCCAGGGGAAGCTCCTTGCCAAGCAGAAAAATATATTGAGTAGTTTTTGTTTCATCAGTGCAGAATTGAAAGCTCCATAGGCTGGTATCAATCTGACATGTAGGTTTAATCTTATTAATTCTGGTCTAGGTTGAGGCTTGTTAGGAGAGTTAATGAATTTTGTATCTTCTTATTTTATGAACTGAATCAAAAGTTGTAAAGTTTTAGAATCTGCTGTATTGATTGATTGCTACTGTCTAATTTTTATTCTTAATAAACTTGATTCATAAATTGTAGGCTAAGCTATCCAAACAGCTAAAGCAATTACTCTTCCATTACTATGATCCAAAAATGAGGAGAACATGAAAGAGTTTGTGTAAATTTCAGTAAGCAAATTGTGCTAACAAATTCTGCCACCTCCAGTGTGGTACCTCCACCAAACACTTCTTCCCCTCCCCTCCACTTTCAGCATTCCTAAGGGACTGTTCCCTCAGCAACACCCTGATCAACTCCTCTGTCACCTTTCCATGAAAGCACTGGAGATCCATCACCTGCCCCTTTACTTCCACCCTCGTCACCATCCAGGGTCTCAAAGACTCCTTCCAGGTGATTTACATGTATTTCTTTCAATTTAGAACACTGTATTCACTGCTCGCAATGCAGTCTGTTCTACGTTGGGGATGCCAAATGCAGACTGGTTGATTGCTTTGAGGGACACCCCCATTCAGTCTGCAAGCATGACCCTGAGCTTCCAGTGGCCTGCTATTTTAATTCTTCATCTTGGTCTCACTCTGACCTCTCTGTCCTTAGTCTGCCAGTATTCCAAGCCCAAAGTAAGCTTGAGGAACAGCACCTCATCTTTCCACTGGGCACTTATAGCCTTCCAAACTCAACATTGAGTTCAACACTCTGAAGCTCTGAAGAAGAATCAAACAGACTTGAAACCTTAACTCTGTTTTTCTCTCCACAGATGCTTCTGGACCAGCTGGGTTTTTCCAGTATTTTCTGTTTTTGCACTGAATTCAACAATTTTAGATCTTGTCCCAGTTTCATTTATGTTTCTTTGCAACATTAGGTTATGTTCTCCTTTTTACCTTGTTTTTGCTTTTGGGTGGCAGCTGCCCATCATTCTGTAGTTCACATATCTTCTAGATACATCTTTTGTTCCTTTACTTGTCCCATTACCACTTCCTTTGCCCCTGCACCACCAATTCATTTGTTATTTAATCTTTCACCCAATTACAGTCCTTGCCTTTTGTAATTTTTCCATCTCCCCAACACCCACCTTTCATTTGCTTAAATCCTGTTATATCTCTTGCTCTTCCCAGTTCTTTTTCTCTCCACAGATGCTGCCAGACCTGTTGAGTATTTCCAGCATTTCTTGTTTTATTTTCAGGTTTCCTGTGTCCGCAGTATTTTTTTTAACACTACAAGAGTGTTCTGTTAAACCCCTTGTTGATTTTTTTTTTCACCTTGGAGGATCCAGATGCCAGCATTGGGGAATTAAATACACTTTGTGCCCAATCTCCTCCTCAACCATTCCCAAGTCGTGAATAGCACAGATTAAATGCAGATCAAAATTCCCCCTGTTTGGTGTATCAGTGAAGGAGGGTTTCCTCTAATCACTATACATGGTTAGGCATGAGTACAATGAATACAAGTTTTTTTAAATTCTTTCATGGGGTATTTCTTTCAACTCTGGGTGTTGCTGGCTAAGCCAGCATTTTCATTGCTCATCCCTAAGTGCCTTTGAGAAGATGGTGGTGAGCTGCCTTCTTGAACTGCTGCAGTGGTAACAAGCTGTGGAAATCTTCTGCCAACACGCCCTAAACCAACTTCAGAGGAGATTCACCTAGAGCAAGCTAACCAAACTGTTGGCCATTAGCCACAAGGGCAGGCAATTGGGTCTACTGCACTCAGACAAGCCAACCCCTTTGGTTTTTATATTTCCCATTCACTGCTGGGATGCTGTGGGCTTGGAAGTTTGAAAAGGACAGGTCTGCCTCATTGGCGAAATAGATCCTAAATCACTTTGGGTGTAATTGTCCTAGATTTGCACTAAGTGCTGTAGTGGGTGGGAAAAAGAACATTTTACCCGTTGGCTGCATTGATGGCTTTTCACATCGTATCATCCCAATCCCACCTCAGTGATCATGCATTCCCGGGAAGCATGCTGTTTCGATGGCGGGCAGGCTCTCATTCATCCCCCCCAACACTGTCACCTCGCCACTTCCTCATGCTGGGTGCCATATTTAAAGTGCAGCTGCGCGCACACCTCCAAGTGCTTCCAGCCCAGGGCTACTGCACAGAAGACATGGCCCCAAAAGTCAAGAAGACTGCAGTCCCCTGATTCAGTGACATGTCCCTGGAACGCCTTTTGGATGCCATGCAGGCCTGCTGTGATGTCCTCTACCCCCAATCTGACTGCAGGAGGGGCAGCAACATCACCAATTGTGAGGCAGTGGCAGCAGTGGTCAATGCCAACATTGCCAGAAGAGAGTCGCCATCCAGTGTAGAAAAAGGATGAATGATCCCATTCGTGCCATCAGATTAAGGCAACCATCTTATTACTCTAAACTCACACACACACAAGGCCATCACATATTCGTCTCACTCACTGCCAGCTCAAGGGACATCACCACTCACTCTCTCACACACACCCCCTCACATCTCCATCTGGCCTCATCTCCTCTTAGGACTGCCTCCTCAGCCTTCACCCATGTAAGGCCACTTGCAAAGGTCAACATATGCCCCACACACACCATGGGATACCCTCCTTCCCCAGCACTAGCCCTGCAGCCTCTTCTCTTGCCTAAGGCTACTCCTCCACCTTCCCCAAACAGGCCCTACCCCTGCAGCTGTTGAAAAGGCACCCCCACTTTATGGTTGGTCTGGCAGGTGACCAACCTTGAACCCCCTTTAAAAGTGATGTTGTGTAGCCTGCAAAGCCTGGCACTGATGACCATGAGTGCTGTCCGAAACAAGGTAGGCAAACAAACTTCAAAGTCCTGAGTGTAGTGTAATTCGCCAAGTGCACGTCGCTTCTGTTCAGTTGTGAAACACATGAGCTTGCAATCACACCAACGTGCTTGGATAATCCAGCGTGGGGGGATGATTCCGGCGAGCTGGGCTTATAAAGCTACGCAGATGTATTGCAATGAAGTTCCCAATGTTCGGCAACGGGAAACGCAGCCCACCATTGACAGGTGGAGCGGACGACTGCAATCTGGTTTCATGACGTCGTGAAACCAATTTTTGGCCTTCCCGCCATATTGTCCACTCACGCCCGCCATGATGCCTGACGCCAGCGGGCACGGAAAATTCCGCCCTTTAAGGAACATTTTTAACTGCAGAAATTTGAAACATGCAAAATAATGAGATGGTGGAAGTCAAAAGAACGTCTTTCACAGTCTCAGTATTTACAGCCAATGAAGTGATTCTGAAGTGTATTCACTGTTGTACTGCAGAAAACATGGCAGCTAATTTACACACAGCCAGCTCCCAAAGATCCTACCAAGTCATGTTTCAGGTGCTCATGGGGAATAAGCACTGGCCAAGGCGAATTACATTGGTCTTCTTCAAAAAAGTCCTATATGGGACCTCCACCTGAGAGAGCAAGCTCGGCCTCAATTTAACATCCCACCTGAAAGATTGCACCTCCAACAGTGCAGCACTCCCTTAGCATTGCAGTGGAGTGTAAGTTCAGATTGTGTGCTCAAGTCTCTGGAATGAGACTTGAGCCCTTCTCTCAACTTTGAATGTGCCACCTGATGCTGTGAGCTGTACACATTTATGGCCAATGAAGAAAAAAACCTTGGACACCAGTGTGTTTTATAGCATTTTTTTATATTCCTGTTTTGCACGCCAGGCTTTCCTGTCCTCTGGATAGTTGTGATGCCAATATGAGTTGGATTGAAGGCAGATTTGTGCGATAGTCCACATTCCCCAGATCTTCCAAGCATATCAGACATTAAAACTATTACAGATTGCAAAACTGAGAGACTTCCGCTTCACACACAAGGTTGAGATGAATGAGGGCCAGGTTGAAATGAATTAAGTAGGACTAAGTTGTTTAGTCTCTTCAGGCTTCTTTTGCAGAAAGAAACTAGAAAGAGCAAAACATAGAAAAGAGAAATTATTTTAACTTTGATTCATAATCAGAGAAGGAAGGAAGACATCAGCTTCCCAAACAGGATCAGGAACCTGGCACTCTTATCATCCAAATTCCATTAAGCTTTACTTTCAGAAAGTGTAATTCATTAGGAGCACCAAGCTAATATTTCAAATGCAATAAACAGCAACACTGATTTTACCTTTATAATTTTAACATTATTCACATATCCATTATATTAAATCACTTGAATGAGAGAAGCTGGAGGCTTTTAGGATTAATTTGTGAAAAATGTTCAGAGCAGTCAGCAAAATGCTGACAGGATGGAGGTTTTATTGAGTGTGACAGCACAAATCATTCTTGTCTTTTTTTTCTCTTGCATTTTGCAAGCCCTCAAGGTCAGCATCTGTAAATTAACTGAATGTTGCAATGATTTTAATTTTTCATTCGATTCTGAATGAGAACACAGTGTGCTTCCTTCAGCTCCCACACTCATCTGTCTCCAATTTGCACTGCAGCAGGTTGTGTAACTGGGACAGACAGCATGGGATCGCTAATTTAATCAGAGCAGACAGTGGTATTTCTCTTTACTTAATGTACATTTTTCAAGAGTTTAGCCTCTTTCCCTCCCACTGTGAAGAAGGCGCCATCTATCAGTAGAAGTGAAAGAGATAGTGGCCCAGGTCTTCCGATCTCCAGTTTGTTGGAGCCTGGACGTACCACGGGTCCCCGCAGAAGTCCCGGTGCACTGATCCCTGTGGGAATCGCCTGGGAACTTTGAACTGCCAATGGGCAATTCCCCTGCTCCCCCTGGGCCCTCCATTAATGTCTCTGATTCTGAGTTAGGAAGTGAGAATATATATGTGCGTGCGTATATGCGTGAGTGTGTGCGTGAGTGCATGAGTATGTGCGTGTGTGTGTGAATGCATGCGTGTGTGTGTGTGCATGCGTGTGTGCGTGTGAGCGCATGCATACGTGTGAGCGCATGCGTGAGGGCGAGAGTGTGTGTGCGTGAGTGCGTATGTTTGTGTGAGTGTGTGCGTGAATGCGTACATGAGTGCATGCTTGTGCGTGTGTGCGTGTGCGTGAGTGTGTGCATGAGTGCGTGCGTGTGTGCATGAGTGCGTGCGTGAGTGCGTGTGTGCGTGAATGCGTGTGCGTGTGTGTGTGCATGAGTGAGTGTGTGAGTGCATGTGTGCGTGAGTGTGTGCGAGTGTGTGCCTGTGCGAGTACATGCTTGTGTGCGTGTGTGCATGTGTGTGCGTGAGTGTCCGTGTGTGTGTGTGTGCGAGTGCGTGTGTGCGTGAGTGCATGTGTGCGCGTGTGTGCGTGAGTGAGTGTGTGAGTGCGTGCGTGTGAGTGCGTGCGTGTGAGTGCGTGCGTGAGTGCGTGTATGGAGCTGAACCCACAAGATTCTGAATGGACCAAGTAAAATCTCACATAGGAACATATCATTAAAATGAGACTCAACAAGAACATCTTTGACGGCCCAGCCAGAAGTCCATTGAATTTCAGTGGGACCAGATGATCCCAGTAGCAGGCAGGGGAGAAAATTCCACTCATATAGTCTTACGAACAGAACACACACAAAGAATAGGTGATAGGACCTGTTATGCTGTCGTCACGCATATAGGGAACGACCTGACTTGACCAGCCCAGCTGGGTAAGACAGCAAGTTGAATCAATACGCTCCTCTGTTAAGGTAGCAATAAAGATCAGGAAATGCATCCGTTGGAACATGGACAAAGCTGTCCAGGCTGCCTGGCCAGTGGCTGATTCAAGGGTTACATTGCAAGAGGGCTGGCAGCACCGAATCAAAGCCATTGCTTCAGTCCCGTCATAAACTCAGTTCCCTCACCACTGACTCCATCCATCCCTGTGGCAACTGCCTGAGGCTGAATTAGATAGTTTGTAACCACCATCATATTTGACCCCAAAATGATTCTCCGATCATATATCCACGCCATCATGAAGACTGCCGATTTCCACCTCTAATATATCCTGACTCTGCCCCTGCCTCAGCTCATCATCTGCTGAAGCTTTTAGTCATGCCTTTGCAAATATTGCAACACGCTTCCAGGTAGTTTCTACCCTCTGTAAGCTTGACATAATCCAAAACTCTGCTGCTCATGTCCTTACTTGCACCAGGCCTCATTCACCCATCATACCTTTGCTCACCTGCCTATGCTGTTCCAGGTTAAGAAAAGTTTCAATTTTAAAATTGTCATCCTTGTTTTCAAATCTTTACAAAGCCTTGCCTTCCCTATCTCACTAACCTCCTCCAGCTCTGTAACCACCCAACAAACTTGCACTCCTCCAATTCAGCCTCTTAAGCATCCCCAATTTTTATCCACCCTTGATGGCTTACCCTTCAGCTGCCTGGACCTTAAAGTCTGGAATTCCATCTGTAAATCACTCTGCAACTCTACCTCTCCCTCTCATTTCTACACACACTTTAAATCCTACTTCTTTGACTAAGCTTTTGGACATCTGCTCCAATATCTCCTTACATGGCTCGGTGTCATATTTGGTTTGCTTTAGAACATTTTACTGTGTCAAAGATACTATATAAATGCAGGTTGTTGTTGTTGTTGTTAGGATTTAGATGTAGTGAGGTGTCCTTCCTAGTGTTTAAAGCATTTTTTTCTCTCCTTTTATTTCTTTCATGCCTTGTTTCTCTTTTTCCTCTGTCTCCTGCCCCCTCTAGTGGTTAGGAGGAGATTTGTTTCAAACGAAGAATTGCATCACTGTGCCCACATTCCTCAATGAGAGCAGAACCCAGCAAGGAGTTGGTGTCTTAAGAACAAGAGATTTTTTTTTAATTGGGAAAGCTTAGGTCAAAGCCCAAGATGCAGGACAACACCTTAATTGAAAGTGTCAGGTGCAGGGTGGGGGAGTAGGGGAGGTGCATCCTATTATATATACACATTGACTTTTGTTGAAAACTTGAGCATTTATATAATTTATATAAATGAATTGAGCAAAGGGACCAAAGGTATGGTTGCTAAATTTGCTGGCTGTACTCTATAAATGTCTCTACTCTAAGTCAAAACCTCATTTTGCCCATTTGGACACGATTCCCGTGTCTCACTCTCCCTCTTTCCCAATCCCCTGTCTCACTCTCCACTTTCTCCATTCACTGCCTCATTCTTCCTCATTACCCATTCACTGTTTCATTCGCCTCCTTTCCCCATTCCACTGCCTGAGTATTCCTCTTTCCCCATTCCTCTCTTTCATTCTCCCTCTTTCCCCATTCACTGTCTCATTCCCCACTTTTCCCATTCACTGTCTCACTCTCCCTCTTTATCCTCTCACTGTCTCATTCTGTCTATTTACCCATTCACTGTCTCATTCACCCTCTTCCCCCATTCCACTGCCTGAGTATTCCTCTTTCCTCATTCCACTGTCTCACTGTAGTAATCTGGTATCTAATATACCTTTAAAACAAGTATTGTGGTGTAAGGTTACATGATCTTAACATCCAATAGCAGAGTAGCATGGGCTACCTCTGTGGGAGAGTCTTGAGGTAGATACTGATGATTGAAGACAGAGTTTTAAGTTATGACCGCACAAGTGTAGCTGCTGAGTTTAGTTTGTAAATAAACATGATGTGTTTATTCTAACAATGATCTCCGGATGTTCTCTGTCTCTGTACCAACCCGGTCACGCCGAGACAAGTGTGCAACTCGGATCCTTTAGCCCCAACAAACCAAGGGCACCGGATTCAACAAACTGGTGACAAGAGAAAAAGCACAAAAAACCTCAAAAAAAAGCGAGGAAAAAAATGAAGAATCCAAAGAACTAAAATTGGGCCATACCTCACACGGTAGTCGTGAGTAAAATAGAATCTCCTTCTGAGCATCAAAGTAATCCCCTCAGAGAATGCTGCAATTTGGAAGAGTGGAACCTTTCGATCCACCCTCGGGCAACTGGTCTCACAATGTTGAACGCCTCACGCTCTTCTTTCAGGCAAACGATTGCGGGGGAGGAGAAGAGGCACGTGTCCTTCTGTCCACGTGTGGGAGTAAGACATACGGACTAATTCAAAATCTGTTGACGCCCAATACCCCAGACTCGAAAAGCTTTGATGATTTAGTGAACCTCGTAAAGAATCATTACCAACCCAAGCTGTCGATGATGATCGGTTAACTCAAGGAGTAGAGCTGCAGGGGAGACAATTGCTTGTTATGTGGCAATTATGAAGCAATTAACTGAATATTACTATTTAGTACATCTATCAAAGATATGCTTAGAGATCGTTTGGTGTGCGGTATAAACAAAAATGTGATTCAGAAGAGATTACTGGCTGAATCAAAACTAGATTTTCAGAAGGCATTGGAAATCACGCTGGCAATGGGAGGTGCAGTGTGAGACTCAGAAGCCATAAGAGGAGTGCAAAATGGCGCTGTCCTCCATGTTGGGCAGGGAGCTTCAACTAAAAAGAACCTAAAATTGCAGAGCTTTGTTCCAAAGCAGGAAGCAGCCACTGCTAGCGGACAAGTTAAAAGGTAAAACTTAGCACCAAAAACAGGGCATAATAGTAACAAAGTGGAAGCAGACAACCTTGGAATGAATCACGGTTTAAAAAGATCGAATGTTTCTTCTATTGAAATGGATGCCTCATGAGAAGATAGAATCAGACAGACTTTCAGACAAAAGCAAAAACCCACTGAGATTAAGAGTGTTGAAAAGCCTGAGTAATAGATGCTGCTATCTATTCGCTATATAATTTAAAGGTAGGAAGAACAGAGCATATCTATGTAACCACGAGAGTGAATGAGAAGCCTATCAGAATGGAGGTGGATACTGGTGCCACTACAGTGATTGGTGAGCATACTTTCTAAGACATGAATCATGGAGAATGTCAGCTGAATTTAGAAGGAACTGATGAATAATTAAAAACTTACAGAGGAGAAGATGTACAAGTCAAGGACATATGTAAAGTCACAGTTCACTACAGAGGTCAAAAGGTGAGATTACCCTTGATGGCCGTAGCAGGTGAGGGACCTAATCTCCTCAGACAAAACTGGCTGAAAGAAATTAAATTGGAATGGGATTAAATCTTCCAACTGAGAACTAATGGGCTTTCACAGCTACTACAAAAATATGCCCCAGTTTCCAAGGAAAAATTTGGAAAAAACTGAAGGGCTACAAGCCAAAATTTATGTAGATCCAGAGGCAACACTAAGATTCATGAAGGCAAGGCCAGTACCTTATGCAATGCGGGATAAGGCAGACACTGAACTGGACAGATTAGAAAAACTGGGAGTGATACAAGCAGTGCAATTTTCAGAGTGGGCAGCTCCAATTGTACCTGTTCTCAAACTTGACCGAAGCATTCAAATATGTGGGGACTATAAATTAACAGTTAATAAAGTGACAAAATTGGATAGACACCCCATACCTAAGTTTGAAGATTTATTCAATAAATTGACAGGCGGAAAGGCCTACACGACATTAGATTTGCATCATGCCCACTAACAATTGGAATTAGAGAAGGCATCCCAGAAGCTTGTCACTATAAATACACATAATGCATTGTACTAATACACCCATTTACCATTTTGTGTGTCTTCTGCTTGCGCTGTATTCCAAAGAACCATGGAAAGTTTACTACAGGGACTACCCCATGTTGCAGTTTATTTGGATGATGCTCTTGTGACTGGACTCATGGAAAAGGAACTTTTGATGAACTTGGAATAAATTCCAAAATGTTTTTGCTGGTTTGAGTGAGATTGAAAAAGGAAAAGTGCACATCCCAGGCGAAAGAGGTAACTTACCTGGGTCACAAGGTAGATTCACAAGGCCCACATCCAGTTGAAGAAAAAGTGAAAACCATTAAAGGAGCCCCAACACCAAGGAATACATCCGAGCTGAAATCATTCTTGGGGATGATCAATTACTATAGACGCTTCTTGCCTAATTTGGTGACAGAACAGGCACCCCTGTATTACTTGCTGAAGAAAAACCAGAGATGGTCACGGCAACACCACAAGAAGAAGCTTTCACAAAAGTGAAAAAGTTGCTATAATCTTCTATACTTCTTGTACATGTTGATCCAAAGAAAGAGTTGATTTTAATGTGTGATACATCACCTTATTGAGTGGGAGCAGTGCTTTCCCATCAAATGGATCATAGATCAGAATGACCTATAGGATATATGTTGAAAACACTCATACTGCAGAGAAAAAGTACTCACAAAATGAAAAAGGAGGGCTGGCAATCGTTTTCGTTGTGAAAACGTTTCATCAATATATACATGGTCATCATTTTACTGTCATGACTGACCACAAACCATTATTAGGACTATTTGGTGAAGACAAGGCTATACCTCCTATAGCCTCAGCAAGAGTGCAAAGAAGGGCATTGATCTTTGCAGCGTATGAGTATACTTTTATTCATAGACCCAGAAGTCAAATAGCAAATGCAGATGCACTCAGTCATTTACCCTTGCAGGTAAAAGATAAGAATGTTCCAATTCCTCAGGCATTTGGTTTGTTGTTGAACTTCCTGGATTCATCACCAATATGTGCTAAACAAATTAAAAATTGGACGAGCTGAGGCCCAGTCTTATCCAAAGTGAGAAATTAACTTCTTTATGGTTGGTCACAAACATAAGAGCCTGATAAAATGAAAACATATTTCCAGAGAAGATACGAGATAACCAGCCAAGAAGGTATTTATTGTGGGGAATTCTTAGTGAGAAGTTGTTTGCAGTGTCAACAAGTGCAAAATTACCTGCAACAGCCATGTTACACCCCTGGGGTGGCCAGGAAGGCCATGGGTACAAGTCCACATCGACTATGTGGGCCCTTTTATGGGAACAATGTTTCTACTTATCATCGACGTTCATTCAAAATGGATGGACATCTACAAAGTGAGGTCACCCACATCTTCAGTGACAATAGACAAACTACGACAAAGCTTCACTATAAATGGATTACCTGAAGTGCTAGCATCAGATAATGGAATAATATTTGCAAGTGCTGAATTTAACCGATTTACAAACCTCAATGGTATTGTTCATGTGAAAACATTTCCATACCACCCTCCTTCAAATGGACTTCGCCGAGAGAGCAGTTCAAATGTTCAAATCTGATACGAAGAAATTATCTGGACATTCCATAGCAACTAAATTAGCATGTTTTCTTTTCCATTATAGAACCACAACAGGTATCACATCTGCGGAATTGTTGATGAAGCGCCGTCTCCGATCGAGACTGACTCTAAAGATGGCAAACTTGCGGGGCGAAGGTAGAAAGAAGGCAGGAAAATCAGAAAATGGGACATGATTGTCATAGTTAGGACCGAACATTTAATGTAAGAGAGAAGGTATTTGTGAAAAGTTTTAGAGAAGGACCAGCCTGATTGTTCAGTGAAATAAGTGCTGTAACGGGACCACTTTCCTACCACGTGAAAGTCAAAGATTGAACAATAAGGAGAATGTGGATCACATACGAAGAAGAGAAACCAAATATCCAGAAGTGATTCCTCCAGTGTTCGAGATTGAATCAACATCTCCTGTTGAAAGAACTCAACCGAGTAGGAGTGTACTTGAGGGGCCAACTGTACCTGAAAGAGTCGAAGAAACAAATTTACGGGTACCTGCTATTTAACCAGATTCTCAGATGACTTCAGTAAGGGAGACTCCAAAGCAAACTTCAGAAGCTGTAGAGCTGAGACGTTCTACACACATAAGGAAACCCCCAGAGAGACTGACTTTGTAAGTAATTAATCTGTGTAAAGAACTTGACATATTGAAAAATTGTAAAATGTACTTTTCAGTAAAGGGGCAGGGATGTACTAATCTGACATATAATATACCTTATGACAAGTATTGTAATGTAAGGTCACATGATCTTAATAACCAATCGCAGAGTAGCAAGGTCTACCTCTGTGGTGGAGTCTTGAGTTAGACACTGATGAGTGAGGACAGAGTTTTTAAGTTGTGAGCGCACAAGTGTAGCTGCAGAGTTTAGTTTGTAATAAACAGCATGTGTTTATTCTAACAATGACCTCCTGATGTTCCCTGTCTCTGTAGCAACTCGGTCACCCCAAAACAAGCGCCCAATCCCCAACAAACTACAGGCACTGGATCCAACAATCAATCTCTCTCTTTCCCCATTAACTGACTCATTCTTCCTCTTTCCCCATTCCACTCTCTCACTCTCCCTCTTTCCCCATTCCACTTTCTCACTCTCCCTCTTTCCCCATTCCACTCTCACTCTCCCTCTTTCCCCATTCCACTTTCTCACTCTCCCTCTTTCCCCATTCACTTTCTCACTCTCCCTCTTTCCCCATTCCACTCTCATTGCCCCTCTTTCCCCATTCACACTCTCATTGCCCCTCTTTCCCCATTCACTCTCTCACTCTCCCTCTTTCCCCATTCATTCTCTCATTGCCCCTCTTTCCCCATTCACACTCTCACTCTCCCTCTTTCCCCATTCACTATCTCATTCCCCCTCTTTCCCCATTCCACTCTCTCATTGCCCTTCTTTCCCCATTCACTCTTTCATTGCCCCTCTTTCCCCATTCACTATCTCATTGACCCTCTTTTCCCATTCCAATCTCTCATTGCCCCTCTTTCCCCATTCCACTCTCTCATTGCCCCTCTTTTCCTATTCACCCTCTCACTCTCCCTCTTTCCCCATTCACTCTCTCATTGTCCCTCTTTCCCCATTCACTCTCTCATTCCCCCTCTTTCCCCATTCACTCTCTCATTGCCCCCTTTCCCCATTCACTCTCTCATTGCTCCCCTTTCCCTATTTACTCTCTCATTGCCCCTCTTTCCCCATTCACTCTCTCTTTGCCCTTCTTTCCCCATTCACTCTCTCATTGCCCTTCTTTCTCCATTCAATCTCTCACTCTTCCTCTTTCCCCTTTCCTGTCTCACTCTCCATCTTTTGCCATTCACCATCTTACTCCCTCTCTTTCTCCATTCACTGTCTCACTCTCCCTCTTCCCCCATTCTCTGTCTCACTCTACCTCTTCTCCTATTCTCTGTCTCGCTCTCTGTTGGATCCTAGCCCCTAGTTTGGTTGGACTTCCGGACCCAGGTTGCATGATTGTTTCGGGATGGCCGAGTCGGTACCATAGGCAGAGTAGATCAGCAGACAGTTCTTAGGTAGAACACATTCTATTAATTTCAAAGCAACTCAGCAGCTACATTTGTGTGCTTTCAACTCAACCCTGCCCCTACATTGCAAAGTCCAACTATAGACTACTGACTACTGAGGTAGCCCACACTACTCTGCTATTGGATACTAAGATCATGTGGTCTTCCATTGTAATATATTTCTTAAAGGTATATTACACATCAGGTTACCACATTCCTCCCCCTTTACTCAGAAATATATTTTACAGTTACGATTACAATTTTTCTCAAAATATCAAATTATTTACACAGATAAGTAATTTATAAATTCAGTCTTTCTGGGGGTTTCCTTACACAGGTAGATTGTCTCAGCTCTACCGCTTCAGATGCTTTGTCAGGAACCTTTTTCTCTGAAGTTGTCTGAATATCAGGTTCTTCGGTAGGTACCTGCAAACCTGTTTCCTCATATTTTGCAGGTACAGCCGATCCTTCAGACACATCTGCACTCAGTTGACTTCTTTCAACAGGAGACATTGGGTCGAATTTTCCGTGCCCGTTGGCAGCGGGCGTGATAGGTGGCGCATGTAGACAATATGGCGTGATCGGTTTTATGATGGTGGGAAGGCAGGTCACGATCGTTTCTGTGCTGTTGTGAAACACGTCGTCATGCTTTCCCGCCGATGGGAATGGATGATCCAGCAGGGGTGCAAGAGCCTGGCGAGATGGCCTGATAATGATATGCTGATGTATTACCTTCAGGTTCCCAATGACTGATGGCGGGAAAAATGGCTCAGCGTCAGCGGGCTAAGTGAACAATGTGCACTTGGTGGCCTGCACTTCGGGTGAACTGGAGGTGAGTGCACAGCAAAGTTCTGCAGAGCTCATCAGGGTTGCTTGTTGCTTTGCAGGCTTCAGGGTTAAGTGCCACCCTGCCTGACTGGTGGCGGGGTGGGGGTGATTAGGGGGCAAATGAAACCCTGCCTCTGAAGTGACTTTTGAGGGTGAGGGGCAGCAAGGGGAAAATGCAGCCTTACTGATGAGGTGACTTGTGGCGGGTGGGTGGGTAGTTGTTAAGGACAGCCCTGCCTCTGAGGTGACTGGTGGCGCGGTGGGGGGTGGTGAGGGATGGGCAAGGGCAGCCCTGCCATTGAATATAGCACACAAACATTCAGGTGAGGGTTGGGGGGTGGGGGGGGGGGGGGGGGGGGGGGGGGGGGGGGGAGAGGTAGGCTGGGCGTGGGAAATGGCCAGGCATTTGGGAAACCTGTAGAAAGTGACCAATCCTCTGCAACTGAGACAGTTCAGGCACAGCCACATTGATATGATTAGGGTTGGGCTCCAAGCTTATCTGCCCACTCAAGCAAAGCAGAGACATCAAAGTGCCACCAAGTTCTGCAGAGCCCCCCAACTACCCCCCCAACTACCATCACCACCCACCCCCACCACACCCACCCCCACCCCACCCCCCCTCCCCCACCCCACCCCCACCTTAGCACAAACTGCAAACTTATGAGCACTTTACTGGACTGCACATGTTGTACAATCTCCTCAATAAAGCTGGCCATGGAGCAGTCACTGATGGAGGGTCTCACAGCCACTTGCAAAGTCAGCATTCTGGTTTGGACCAGTCTCCCTCGTGGTTCGACCTAACAGGGCATCCATGTAGTGCACTAATCTCTGGTCGTCCAAGTGGTGGCCAGCACTCTCCAGGAAACATTAAGGGGCCATCACACTTAACCAGGACAGGTTCTTCGTACACCCATGCTAACCACGTGTCTCTCTCTTTCATCCTGCAGGAGGAGTACATCAGGACCATAGAGCCTGGTGAACTAGCTCTATGCCTGATGGCTTACAGAGCATGAAGAAGCCGGAGGAGAGAGTGACTGAGGCTCCTGGCTGCACAGAGACCTCAGGAAGAAAGGGTAGCTGGGGCTCCCGCACACCCTGTCCAAGGGCAACAGCGAGCCATCGCTGATTGGCACCTAGCGACACCCAGGGTCTATAGTCGCTGTCTTTCATTCCTGCAGATGACCGAGAACTAGTGTTGCCGAAGACTGCGCATGTCTAGGGAACTGGTCGGTCACATCTGCCTGCTGCCGCAGCATTTGACACCCCGGGGACATGGAGGGCATCCACTGTCAGTGGCTGTGAAAGTGTCCCTGGTGCTCAATTTCTATGCCAGTAGCTCCTTTCAGGTCTCCACAGGTGACCTCTGCAGGATATCACAAGCCTCCACCCAGAAGTACATCCATGAGGTCACAGATGCCATCTTTGCGAGGGCACAAAACTTTGTGCATTTCACCCAGGACCAGGACAGCCAGGATGCAAGAGCGATTAGGTTTGCCCAGATTTCGGGTTTTCCACAGGTGCAGGGTGCCATTGACTGCACTCACAACATACGGTGGACTACGTCAACCACAAGGGTTTCCATTCACTGAATGTGCAGCTGGTATGCAACCACCAGAAATGCATCCTGCAGGTCTTGTGCATGGTTTCCAGGGCGTATGCATGATGCCTACATCCTCAGTCGGTCACAGATCCCTGGAGTCTTCCAGGGTCCACAGAAGCTGCAGGGATGGCTTCTCAGGGAAAAGGGCTACTCACAGAGGCCGTGGCTGATGAAACGCGTATGGCGGCCTCAGACTGCAGCAGAACGACGGTATAATGAGGCACATGCTGCAGCTCACAACTTGGTGGAGCAGAGAATCGGGATGTTGAAGATGTGGTTCCAGTGCCTGGAGCGGTCTGGTGGTGCCCTGCAATACAGTCCACAGAGGGTGTCAGGCATCGTCCTTGTCTGCTGCACCCTTTACAACCCGGCCCTGCAATGGAGAGAGGAGCTGGCTGAGGAGGAGATGGAGGAGATGAGGCTGAGGAGGTCCTTGGACACAACAATGACAAGGATGAGGCCCTCACACTGGCTAGATGAGGCAGGCACAGTCGAGAGGCCCTCAAAGCTGCTAGATTTGTGGAAGATGATGATGACATGCAGTGAGGTGACCCCATAGATCCTCACATCACAGTTGTGAATGTTTGACTCCAATCTGGCTTATGGGGCAGTACAAATATCCTCTATGGGTATGCTCCTCTCATGGAGATGCTGGGAGGCCCTGATAGTCGTTCAATTGCAGGAGGACGATGAAAACATGCAGTGAGGACACTCCATAGATCTTCACACAGCCTCTGAGAATGTTTGAGTCCTGTCTAGCTGAGAGCAGCTCGCTTGTGCTCCGTGATCAGGGTCATATCATAGAGATGCAGCCATGGAAATTTAGAACCATCTGATACTTTGTCCGCCTTCAGCATTTGAGTCCTTCAGTGGTCACAGATGCTGAAGAGATGGGGACCAGCCCCTCCATAAAGATGCTGAGAGCACACAGAGAGAATGATGGAACTCTGTGATGCCTGCCCACTACATTCTGGCAGCAATGACAAGCACCATCGAGGTGCAGGCATCAGTAATGTGTCCAGTGAGTGTGAGGCCTGACAAACGCTTTAGTTTGAAGGCTGCACAAAGCACAGGGAAGAGGCCCTGGACTGAGACACCTGCCTTTATCTTGTGCAGAAAGATTTCACATCTGAGTGACAAGAAAACTGCTCATCAGAACAAGGAGCCATAGACAGGGAGACATTCTTGGGAGTTTATTAACAGTAGCAAACATTGTGTACAAGTGATTAACACCTGTGCTCAGGCTGTGCAACTAATTCTCCTTAACTATCCTAACCCTGCTGCTACATCTTGGTGCTCCCCAGACATCTACAGCGGAGGTAGAGGCTGCCTGCTGACTGCTATATCCTGTCTGTGATGACCTTAGCAGACATCCTCTGGAGGGTCGAGACTTGGAGGGACCTGGCGTGCTTTCAGGGTCCTGCTGTGTGGCAGTGGAACCCTCCTTGGCCTGTTCGGCTGGAGCCGCAGAGGTCACAGGAAGAAGGGAGTCGGATGGGCTGGGCACTCTCGGAGTCACCTGGATGGATGGGCCCAGAGTGTGCACCTGAGAATCCTCCTCCCTATGGGTGTCTGGGGGCCCCAGGCTGACTCCTTGAGGAGCAGGGGAGCTGGAGTGAGATCGAGCTGCCCAGCACCCCTCTCGCGTTCACACTGTTGAAGGCCAGCTATGGCATCAGCGATGGAGTTGAGCCCGCGCAGCAGTGCAGGAGTGAAGTCCTGAACCAAGATCTCCATGGCAGCTGCCATCCTACCAATCTTGACATCGGTCCATTGGCATGCTGGCGCTATCATCTCAGCCTGAAGGCGGACAGAATCCTCCATCATGCCTTGCAATCTGAGGAGTGAAGCAGACATCCCTTCCTGATGTTCCCTAACTTGCTTTTGCAGCTCCAACAATTGAGGTATGACCAAGCCCAGAGGCACGTCATCTGACTCGGACTCAGCAATGTTCTGGCCTCCAGCAGTCCTCCGAGTGCCGGGGACTGGGAATTCCCTGCCTCCGCCTGCAGTGGATCAGATAGTGCAATTTGCTCACCAGATTGTGATCCTGGGGCTACTCTAAAGCAAGGCCCCACCGAGGTGTGTGTCTCTGCATTGGTGGAGAGTGTGGGTGAGCGCTGTGATGGGGCTTCAGGGAGGGTGCCTTCAGATTCCTGTCCAGAGGTTTCTTCGGGGCTTGATTGGAGGCCCTGGGTCATGGACTCATGGTTGGCTGTTTGGCAGATGTGCCTGTGAAAGCAAGGGGAGATAATTAGTGCATGGCAGTGGCCTGTGAAACAGGACACATCACTCACAGCATGGTTGTCTGATAGATGTTGCATTGCTAGATCCTCACTTGGTAGAGCAGTGCCGACCTCACCGTCAGTACAGGACTGGTCCTGGTCATTGCCGGCCAGCTGGATGGCTCTGTATTCAAAGCCCATGAAGGACCTTGTTTTCAGGCATTCCACTTCTGGTTTCCAGCTCTCTCACTGGTTGTGTGCCAGCTTGTCCTGCATGGTTAGAGATGGAGAAAGTATAAGCTGGATGCCTGCCAGGCCAGATGACAGGTATGCCTGGCCTGTGTGGGTGTTGAGTGTTCCAATGGATGGGATAAGGACAATGACAGTGAGTGTGAGAGAGTGAATGGTGACGTCCCTTGAACCGGCAGTGAGCGCGGGCTCTGTGGATGAGTGATGAGTTTGTGAGTGTGTGAGTTGAGTGATAAGATGGGTGACTTACCTTGGCAGAACAGAGGAGATCATTCATCCTCTTGCAACACTGGGTGGCTGTCCTCTTTTGCGGGGCATTGGCACTGACCACCACTGCCGCCATCTCCCAAGCCAGTTCTGTTGCTTCCCATCCTGCAGCCACAGCGGAAGTACAGGACATTCCGGTGGGCCTCCATGGCATCCACAAGTCACTCGAGAGACACGTCACTGAACATGGGGAGTTGCAGGCTTCCTCAGTTTCAGGGCCATGTCTTCCGTGCAACAGTGGTGAACTGGAAGCACTGAGATGTGTGCTTGTGCTTGGACTTTAAACATGGCGCCTGGTGTGATGCAGCGGCGGGGTGTTGGTGGGTGGGTGAATTAGAACTCGCCTGCCATGGAAATGGCAGGTTTCTCTGGAATGCATAAATCATGAGGTGAGTTTGGGACAATACAGCGTGAAAACACGCCATCGCAGCCAGCGGGTAAAACATTGTTTTAACCGTTCACTACCGCACATTGTGCAAATTTGGGGAAATTCTGCCCGTTGATTCAGTCGTGAACAGTGGTGGTATCATTTCTTGGTACTTTGTTTCTCTCCTCCTGATGTGATCCACCTGTCTCTGTATAACTCGGTCTTCCACTGCCAGTCCAGTCACTGCACTTACTTCACCCGATAACCACTTGGATCCTTCTCCAAAATTCTTCACACATATCGTCTCTCCTACGGTAAACTTCCTTTCATGACTATGCCAGTCATGTCCAGTTTGCTGACTTCCCTGACTCCTTTCCACCTTCCCCCCTAAATTTGGCGTTATTAAGCTCAATCTCGCCCTGAGACGGCGTTTCATTAACAATTCCACAGGTGTTGTGAGGGGTGGTCCTATAATGGAAAAGAAAATGTACTAGCTTGGTTTTTTTAATTCATTCATGGGATATGGGCTTCACTAGCTAGGCCATCATTTATTGTCCATGCCTAATTGCCCCTGAGAAGGTGGTGGTGAGCTGTTTTCTTGAACCACTATAGGTACACCCACAGTGCTGCTAGGAAGGGAGTTCCAGGATTTTGACCCAGCGACAGTGAAGGAACTGTGATGTATTTCCAAGTCAGGATGGTGAGTAACTTGGAGAGGAACTTCCAGGTGGTGGTGTTCCCATCTATCTGCTGCCCTTATCCTTCTAGATGGTAGTAGCCATGGGCTCGGAAGGTGCTGTCGAAGAAGCCTTGGTGAATTCCTGCAGTGCATCTTGTAGATGGTACACACTGTTGCTACTGCGCATCAGTGGTGAAGGGAGTGAGTGTTTGTGGATGTGGTGCCACTCAAGTGGGCTGCTCTGTCCTGGATGGATTCAAGCTCCTTAAGTGTTGTGGGAGCTGAACACATCCAGGCAAATGGGGAGTATTCCATCACACTCCTGACTTTTGCCTTGTAGACAGGCTTTGGGGAGTCAGGACGTGGGTTACTTGTCACACGAATCATAGCCTCTGACCTGCTCTTGTAGCCTCAGCATTTATATGCCATTCCAGTTCAGTTTCTGATCGATAGTAACCCCCACGATGTTGATAGTGGGGGATTCAGTGATGGTTATGCCTTTGAATATCAAGGGGTGATGGTTGGATTCTCTCTTGTTGGAGGTGGTCATTGCCTGACACTCGTGTGGCATGAATGTTTCTTGCCATTTATCAGCTTAAACCTGGATATTGTCCAGGTCTTGCTGCATTTGGACATGGACTGCTTCAGTATCTGAGGAGTCACAAATGGTGCTGAACATCGTGCAATCATCAGCAAACATCCCCATTTCTGTCCTTATGATGGAAGGAAGATCATTGATGAAGCAGCTGAAGATAGTTGGGCCTAGGACACTACCCTAAGGAACCCCTGCATTGATGCCCTGGAGCTGAGATGACTGACCCCAACAACCACAACCATCTTCCTTTGCGCTAGGTATGACTCCAACCAGCGGAGAGCCTTCTCCCGATTCCCATTGACTCCAGTTTTGCTAGGGGTCCTTGATGCCACACTCGGACAAATGCTGCCTTATTTCTTCATGCCATCCTTGAATGTTTGAACCATTCTCTTGGCCCGTCCAGTTGAGGAAGGTGGTACGGTGGTGCGTTGAGGCTGATAAACCGCTGAAACTCAGCATTCATAAATGCATTCCATTATCTGATGTAGCCACTCCTGGTAGTCTGTTGATGGTAAAACTTTGATGTAGCTTGTCAATTGTAGAGGAAGGTATTGGTGACTTCACTTCATATATGTCCATCCATTTTCAGTGCGCATTAACAATAAGCAAAAACATTGTTTCCGTAAAAGATCCCACGTAGTCAATGTGTAATCGCACCCATGGCCTTCCAGGCCACTCACCTAGGTGTAATGGAGCTGTTGGAGGTAACTTTTGCACTTGGTGACATTGCACAGAACTTCTCACTAAACTCTCTATTTCTCCATCCATCCCAGGCCACCATAGATGGCTGTGTGCTTTATGAAAGCTTCTTTCTGTGGTGTTTGCCAAGACCAACATTGGTTTTTCTTGAGTAGGTAATACAGGGGTGCCAGTTCTGTCGACAAATTAGGTAAGAAGTGCCCATAGTAATTGATCATCCCCAAGAATGATTTGAGTTCTGGGGTGTTCTTTGGTGCAAGTGCCTCTCTAATGGATCTCACTTTTTCCTCAATCGGGTGGAGGCCCTGTGAATCTACCCAGTGACCCAAATAGATTACCTCCCTCACTTGGAATGTGCACTTTACTTTTTTAAATGCACTCCCACCTGCGAGAAATGTTTTAAAACTTCTTCTAACTTTGCCAAATGCTCCTTTTCAGTGAGTCCTGTCACCAGAACGTCATCTAAATAAATTACAATATGGGACAGTCACTGCAGTAAACTTTCCATTGTTCTCTGGAATATGGCGCAAGCCAAGGAGATACCAAAAGGCAAAAGGGTATATTGGTAAAACCCTTTGTATGTATTAATTGTGACAAATTTCTGGGAAGCCTTCTCTAACTCTAATTGTTAATAAGCATGACTCATATCAAGCTTCATGTAGGCAGTTCCACCTGCCAGCTTGGCATACACGTCTTTGATTTTTGGTACAGGGTGTCTGTCCAACTTAGCCACTTTATTAACTGTCAATTTGTAGTCTCCACAAATTCGAAAGCTTTGGTCGGATTTAAGGATGGGGACTATTGGTGCTGCCCATTCTGAGAACTGCTTCAGTTGTATAACTCCCAGTTTCTCTAATCTGTCCAGTTTGGCATCAATCTTATTCCTCATTGCATAAGGTACTGGTCTTGCCCTTATAAATCGGGGGTTGCCTCTGGTTCCACATGAATTTTTGCTTGCAGCCCCTGGATCTTCCCAAGTTCATCCTTGAAGACTGAGGCGTATTTTTGTAGTAGCTCAGGTGCCCACTGGCTCCCAGCTGGAAGATTTCAGCACATTTCAATTTAATGTCCTTCAGCCAGTTTCATCCCAGGAGGCTTAGCTGCTCACCTGCTACCACCTACAAGGGTAGTTTTACTGATTGGCTTCCATACTGTAGAGTAACCTTGCTTATGCCTTTGACTTTGATGTCTTCTCCCATGTTAGTTTTCAATTTGGCATCTGTTCCTTCTAAATTTAATTTACGTTCCCATAATTCAAATATTTGAAAATATGTTCACCAATTACTGTAGTGGAAGCTTCTGTGTCCACCTCCATTCTAATAGGTCTATCGTTCACTCTCACAGTTACATGGATTGGTTCAGTTCTTCCCACCTTCAAATTATACAATGAATAAATATCTGAATCTTCAGGCTCTTCTACATTGTGGATCTCATGGGGTATTTTCTTTTGTTTGAAAGTCTGCCTGATTGTATCCTTGCAATGTCTCATGAGGTGTCTGTTTCGATAACAGTTAAAGTATTCGATTTTTTAAACTTCCATTCATTACAAGGTTGTCTACTTCCACCTCTGCTACCATTAGTCCATGTTTTTGCTGCTCAGTCATTTCTTTTTATTTGTCTACTAGTGGTGGCTACTTCCCGCTTCTCAGCAGAGCCTGGCATTTTCGCATCCAGTCTGGCTGGGGATTGCTGCCTAATGTGCAGGACGGTGCCATTTTGTGCTCCCTGTATGGTTTCCGAATCCGTTACTGCACTTTCCATGGCCAGTGCTAACTTTAGCGTCTTCTTAAAATCCATATTGTTTCAGACAGCAATCTCTTCTGAATTGTACCTTCATTTACACCGTACACCAAACAATCTCTAAGCATATCATTTATAAATATACCAAACTTGCAATGTTCTGTTAACTGTTTCAGACTTGCCAAATATCAAGCAACTGTCTCCCCTGGAGCTCTGTTTCCTAAATTAAATTTGAACCGTTGATTCGTTACCAAGGGCTTTGGCTGGTAATGATTCTTTACAAGGTTCACTAAGTCATCAAAACTTTTTGAATCTGGAGCACTGGGTGCCATCAAACTTCGAATCAATCCATAGGTCTTACTCCCACACGTGGATGAGGATCACTCTCCTCTTCTCTTCCCCAGCAATAAGAACATAAGAAATAGCAGCAGGGTAAGCCATTGGGCCCCTCAAGCCTGCCCTGCCATTCAATAAGATCATGGCTGATGTGCCCCAGGACTTAATTCCTCTTTCATGCCAGCTCCTCATAGCCCTCAATTCCTCGATATTTCAAAAATCTACTTCCTCTTTAAATACCTCCAGAGATCTAGCATCCATAACTCTTTGGGGTAGAGAATTCCAGACATTCACTACCCTCTGAGAGAAGAAATTCCTTTTCATCTCAGTTTTAAATGTGTGTCCCCTTATTCTGTAACTAGTTCAAGATTCCCCCACTAGTGGAAACAACTTCTCAACATCTACCCAGTCAAGCCCCCTCAGAATCTTATACGTTTAAATAAGATCACCTCTCATTCTTCTAAACTCGAAAGAATAAAGGCCGTTCTTGGTAAGTCAACCCCTTCATCCCAGGAATCAGCCTAGTGAATGTCATTTGAACTGCCTCCAATGCCAGTTTACCGTTCCTTGAATACGGGGACCAAAACTGTACACAGTACTCCAGGTGCGGCCTCATCAGCACCCTGTACAGTTGCAGCAAGACTTCCCTATTTTTAAACTCCAACCCCTAGCAATACAGGCCAAAATTCCATTTGCCTTCTTAATTACTTGCTGCACCTGCATGCTAACCTTTTGCATTTCATGCACAAAAACACTCAGATCCCTCTGTCCTGCACTTTTTTGGAGTGTCTCTCAATTGAAATAATAGTCTGCCTTTTGAATTTTCCTCCCAAAGTGCATGACCTCACACTTTCCTACGTTAAACTCCATCTTTCAACTTTTTGCCCACTCACTCAAGCTGTCTATATCCCCTTTCAGATTCTTTATGTTTGCATCACGACATGCCCTCTCACCTATTTTTGTATCATCAGCAAATTTGGATACATTAAACTCTGCCCCCTCCTCCAAGTCATAAATATAAATAGTAAATAATTGAGGCCCTAGGGCTGATCCTTGTGGCATTCCGGTAGTTACTTCTTTCCAACCTGAAAAAGACCCATTAATCCCGACTCTCTATCTTCTGTGTGTTAACCAATCCTCAATCCATGCTAATACATTACCCCCAGTACCTTGAGCTCTTATCTTGTGCAATAACCTTTTATATGGCACCTTATCGAATAACTTCTGGAAATCCAAATACACTACATCTACCGGTTCCCCTTTATTAACTCTGCTTGTTATATCCTCAAAGAACTCTAGCAAATTTGTCAAACATGATTTCCCTTTCACAAAACCATGTTGACTCTGTTTGATTGTGTTAAGCTTTTCTAAATGTCCTGCTATTTCTTCCTTAATAATGGGCTCCAGCATTTTCCCAATGAAGGATGTTAGGCTGACTGGCCTATAGTTTCCTGCCTTTTGTCTCCCTCCCTTCTTGAACAGGGGCATCACATCAGCGGTTTTCCAATCCACTGGGACCCTCCTGGACTCCAGTGAGTTCTGGAATATTTCAACCAATGCCTCCACTATTTGCACCCATTTCCTTTAAAATCCTTGGATGCAGGCCATCAGGTCCTGGTGACTTTTCTGCCTTTAGTCCCATTAGTTTGTTGAATACTTTGTCCCTCATGATAGAGGCTGTTACAAGATCTTTCCTCCCATTAGCTCCTTGCTTGTCTGATATCTTTGGGATGTTTATAGTGTCCTCCACCATGAAGACTGATGCAAAGTTTTGGTTTAAATTATCTGCCATTTTCCTGTACTCTATTATCAATTCTCCAGTTGCACCCTCCAAGGGTCCCACACTCATGTCAGCCAATCTCTTTCTTTATATGTACCCATAGAAGCTCTTGCTGTTTGTTTTTATATTTCTTGCCAATTTACTTTCATAATCAGTTATCTCCCTCTTTATTAGCTTTTTAGTCATCCACTGTTGGTTCCTAAAAAAATTCCCAATCCCCTGGCCGACCACTAGTTTTTGCCACTTTGTACGTCTTAGTTTTTGATTGGATACTCTCCTAAACAACCTTTATGAACCACAGATGATTCATCCTTTTCATTGAGTCCTTTTTGGCTGAGATAAATTTTTGCTGAGTGTTATGATATATCTGCTTAAATGTCTGCCACTGCTCATCCACTGATCTTCCCCTTAGTCTATTTTCCCAGCCTGCTTTAGACAACTGTTTCTTCATACCTCTGTAATTGCCCTTATTTAAGTTGAGAACACTGGTTTGAGACCCAAGTTGCTCGCTCTCAAACTGAATTTGAAATTCTACCATGTTGTGATCGCTATCCCCTTGAGGATCCTTAACTATGATATCTCTTATTAATCCCACCTCATTACACATTACTAGATCTAAAATAGCCTGTTCCTGGGTAGGTTCTGCAATGTATTGCTCTAAGAAACAATCCCTGACGCACTCAACAAATTCATCTTCCATGTTACCCCTGCCAATCTGATTAGTCCAGTCAATATGCAGCTTAAAATCACCCATGCCTCCATTATTTCCTGATTTATAACTTGTCCTGCAGTGAGGCAACTCTTTGGGGGCCTATAGATGACTCCTATCTGTGACTTCTTCCCCTTGCTATTCCTTATTTCCACCCAAACTGATTCCACATCATGATCTATTGCACCTATATCACTACTCACACTGCACTGAAACCTTCCTTTATTAACAAAGTTACCCCACCTCATTTTCCTTTATGTCTATTATTCCGGAATGTCGAATATCCTTGAATATTGAGTTCGCAGCCTTTGTCACCTTGCAACCATATCTCTGTAATAGCTATCAAGTCTTATTCATTTATTTCCATTTGTGCCATCAACTCATCTATCTTGTTACAAATGCTGCGTGTATTCAGACAAAGAGCCTTAAGCTTTGACTCTTTACCATTATTACTCCTTATGGTACTAATTTCTGCTGCACTCTTCTGCTTATATTTTCTGCTCCTTCCTCTCACTTTATCGTCCGCCTCTTCACTACCCTATATCTCTGCTCTCTCAATTCTTTTTGATTTTTTAAACTTCCCTTCAATTGAACCCTCCCTCCCACTAATCAGTTTAAAGTCCTATCTACAATGTTGTTCACTTGGAAAAATAATTCAATATAGTGAGACCAATCGTCCACGGCTGGATCGAAAGAATCAATTCTTCCAAGTTGCGGCATGCTTTGAGGGATTGCTTCGACGATTAGGACAGTAATTCTACTGACAATTACAGCGTGAGGTATGGCCTGATTTTGTTTTTCTTAATTTTGTTTGTTAACTTGTTTTCTACTTGAAGCCAGCTTATTATATCTTCACTTTTTCTCATCCTTCCTTGCTTTTTCTTGCTTTTTCTTCTTGGCCAGATTGTTGGATCTTAGTCACTAGTTTGGTTGGATTTATGGACCCTGGTTCCACGCTTGTTGTGGGATGGCTGAGTTGGTACCATAGGCAGAGTAGATCAGCAGACAATTCTAAGGTTGAACACATTCTATTTATTTACAAATCAACTCAGCAGCTACACTTGTGTGCTTTCAACTCAAACCCTGTCTCTACATCACATACTCCAGCTATAGACTACTGACTATTGAGGTAGCCCATGCTACTCTGCTATTGGATACTACGATCATGTGATCTTCCATTATAACATTCTTCCTAAAGGCATGTTACACATCAGATTACCACACCATTCACTGTTTTATTCTCCCTCTTTGCCCATTCACTGTCTCACTATCCCTCTTTCCAATTTCTCTGCCTCACTCTCCCTCTTTCCCCATTCACTGCTTCACTCTGCCTCTTTCTCCATTTACAGTATCATTCTTCATGTTTCCCCATTCACTGTCTCACTCCCCCCTTCCCCATTTCTCTGCCTCACTCTCCCTTTCTCCATTCACTGTCTCACCCTCCCTCTTTCCCCATTCTATTGTCTCACTCTCCCTCTTTCTCCGTTCACTGCCTCACTCTCCCTCTTCCTCCATTCACTGTCTTATTCTCCCTCTTTCCCCATTCACTGTCTCCCTCTCCCTCTCTCCCCATTCACTGTCAAACTGCCTCTCTTTCCCCATTCACTTTCTCACTCATTCTCACTCACCCCATTCTTTATTGATCCCTCTCTACTTCAGGCTGTGCGTATTTATTTCTTTTTTCCTATTTGTTCCCATTAGTGTTTTCTCTTCCATGCTATATATATATATTTTTTAAATTTATTTATGGGATGTGGGCATCACTGGCTAGGCCAGCATTTATTGCCAATCCCTAGTTGCTCTTGAGAATGTAGTGGTGAGCTGCCTTTTTGAACCGCTGCAGTCCATGTGGCGTAGGTATACCCACAGTGCAGTTAGGAAGGGAGTTCCAGGATTTTGACGCAGAACAGTGAAGGAACGGCGATATATTTCCAAGTCAGGATGGTGTGTGGCTTGGAGGGGAACTTCCAGGTGGTGCTGTTCCCAAGTATCTAATTCCCTTGTCCTTCTAGCTGGTAGTGTTCCTGGGTTTGGAGGGTGCTGTATAAGGAGGTTTAGTGAGGTCCTGTGGTGCATCTTGTAGATGGTACACACTGCTGCCTCTGTACGTCAGTGGTGGAGGGAATGAATGTTTCTGGATGGGATGCTAATCAAGCAAGTTGCTTTGTCCTGGATGGTGTCAAGTTTCTTGAGTCTTGTTGAAGCTATGTTCATCCAGACAAATGGAGAGCATTCCATCGCACTCCTGCCTTGGGCCATGTGAATGGTGGACAGGTTTTGGGGAGTCAGGAGGTGAGTTACTCACTGCAGGATTCCTAGCCTCTGACCTGCTCTTGTAGCCACAGACTATATGGCTAGTCCAGTTCAGTTTCTGATCAATGGTAACACCCAGGGTGTTAATAGTGGGGGATTCAGTGATGGTAATGCCATTGAACATCAAGGGGCGATTCTCTCTTGTTGGAGATGGTTATTGCCTGACACTTGTGTGGAGTGATTGTTACTTGCCAATTGTCAGCCCAAGCCTGGATATTGTCCAGGTCTTGTTGCATTTGGACATGGACTGCTTCAGTGTCTGAGGAGTTGCGAATGGCACTGAACATTGTGCAATCATCAGCGAACATCCCCACTTGTGACCATTGATGAAGTATCTGAAGATGGTCGGGCCTAGGACGCTACCCTGAGGAACTCCTGCAGTGATGCCCTGGAACTGAGGTGATTGATCTCGAACAACCACAACCATCTTCCTTTGCACTAGGTATGACTCCAATCAATTTAAGAGTTTTCCCCTGGTTCCCATTGACTCCAGTTTTGCTAGGGCTCCCTGATGCCACACTCGGTCAACTGCTGCCTTGATGTCGAGGGCAGTCACTCTCACCTCACCTTTGGAGTTCAGCTTTTCTGTCCATGTTTGAACCAAGTCTGCAATGAGGTCAGGAGCTGAGTGTCCCTGGTAGAACCCAATCTGAGCTTCAGTGAGTAGGTTATTGCTAAGCAAGTGCCGCTTGATAGCACTGTTGATGACCCCTTCCCACACTTTACTGACGATCGAGAGTAGACTGATGGGGCGGTAATTGGCCGGGTTTGATTTGTGCTGCTTTTTGACATATCTGAGCAATTTTCCACATAGCCGGGTAAATGCCAGTATTATAGCTGTACTGGAACAGCTCAGTTTGGAGCACGGTAGTGGTATTCCAATATAGGACTAAATGTCACATATTGGGATGTATGAAATTAGCTAGAAATGTCAGACAGCCGTAAAAAGCAAATGGGAGACACCCAATATATACAAGGAGTAAAACTAGAGTTGCCAACTTTGTTTTGACCTGGGAGATGTGATCATGTCATATTTAACCTTACATTATTTGGCCCGTGACATCCCTCTCGATACAATTCAGTGCTGCCATTCTGCTCTCCTTTCCCTCTGTGTCTGAATACTTTTGCAGGGCTCTCTCCCTCCATGTCTCTGCTGTGCCTGCTCTCTCACAAATACTCTCTAACATAGGGTTCCCAACACTCCTGGTTTCTCCTGGCATCTGCAGAAATTGAAAACTCATTTCCTGGCTACTGCTGCCAGTAAGCAGGGAGATAAATTACTGGGGCATTAAAAAAAGTGGTATTTTCCCCATTTCGTTGCTGTTTTGTTCTTACTTATGAAACTATCGGAGGTGGGGAAAAGACTGTGTAACTCACAAATGATTATCACCCAAAAAGGACCTGATTGGTTTCCAGTTGTTGTCGGAAGGTGAAGCACTGTGGCGATGGACATGTTGGGTAGTCAATAGCAGGAGTGAGAGGATGGGTGAATTTGGAGATAGGCGGCTCTGTAGTGAAACTTCATGGAATAAGTGCAGCCAGTATTAGCAACCTTGCTCTATGTCATATAAGGGTATCTGGCATGGCAAGGGTCAATGTGGGACTGGGAAACAGTACTACCCACAGTGTTATGTCAAGGGACACATGACCAGAGACTAGGGTCAGTTGTGGACTGTACAGAGACTTGTATAGAAGCAAGCATGGAGTTACCTTAACTTGGGCTATACCCTGTATATATGTACATATTTATGTGTTACCAATAAATACTTAATGTTCAACCATACAAGACTGTAGCTCTTTATGAGACCTACTGAACCTACAACACTCCACAGTGGATAGTAGAGATTTCATTCAAGAACACAAATGCACACCAGGAAACCAAAAAGAACAACATTAACCACCATTCTGCTTGAAACTGAAAAGTTTATTCAATTAAGATAATCTATTATTTGTGCTCCAATGTGTTAGTTAATGTCATGTGTGCACACACATTCTCATAGATAAATGTAAATGTACAGAGTATGTGGTAACTATCCTGAAAGAAGACTATCATTGACTCCTTAGAAAGAAAGACTTGTATTTATAAAGCACCTTTTACGATCTCAGGACATTCCAAAAGCACATTACAACCAATTAAGTGCTTTTGCATTTTTTTTTATTTGTTCATGGGATGTGGGTATTGCTGGCTAGGCCAGCATTCATTTCCCAGCTGTAATTGCCCATGTTCAGAGTGCATTTAAGAGTCAACCACATTGCCGTGGGTCTGGAGTCACATGTAGGCCAGACCAGGTAAGGATGGCGGATTTCCTTCCCTAAAGAACATTAGTGAACCATGACAATCAGCAATGGTTTCATGATCATCATCAGACTTTGAATTCCAGATTTTTTAATTAAATTCAAATTTCATCATTTGCCGTGGTGGGATTCGAACCCAGGTCCCCAGAGCATTACCCTGGGTCTCTGAAGTACTGGTCAGTGACTATACCACCGCCTCCCCAAAGTGTAGTCACTGTTATAATCTAGGAAATGCTATAGTCAATTTGTACACAGCAAACTTCCACAAAATACAATGTGCTGATGACCAGACAATCTGTTTTAGTGAAGTGGGCTGAGGGATAAAAATCGGCCTGGATACCAGGAAAATCTCCGTGCTCTTCTTTGAAATATACCATATGATCTTGCACATTCAGTTGACAAGGCAGAAAAGGTTATGGTTTTAATACTTCAACTGGAGGACACGTCAATGCAGCTTTTGTGCTTATACCTCTGAGGTGGAAGTTGAACCCACAACCTTTGGACTAAGAGGCAATTGTGTAACCCACTGAGCCACAACTGATAATTTATTATTGATTTTGTCATTAAGGGTAAACAGCTACACTTAAACAATGAACCAATGTACATTTTGTGGTAAAGAAAATGCAAACTAATCACAGGGAGAGTAATGGATGTGCACAGATAGGGTAGGAACTGGAGCGCAGGCAATAGCTTAATATGGTACCTGGGAATACGGCTGTGTGCTGATTTAGTTGCGTAACCTTCAACATTAACCTTTTCATAGAAACCTTCAGTACATGCTATTCAAGTGAAGTGCCCAGAAAGGATAGTGTATCATCTTTTAGATAGTTATTACTCATTTACCTGGCATGGTATAATGTTTCTTAAACTAAGGGGACTCTATGAAGGGAATCCCTAATCCTAGCAACAAATTAAAACTACCCAGCATATTTTGAGTTTGAAAACTAGATTTCCCTGTATTTTGGCTATCACTTTTCAAACACATTTTATTATTTAAACTAAATTCAACCAACCTATAATTATCATGATGAACTAAGCTAAGGGCTTCATTTAGACTCATTTTATTATTTTGATGGATGGGAGTTTGTAAATTAAGTTTACGGCTGTATCGGTTTCCTGGCAACAGCCTGATGAGACCACCACCTGCTTTGGGTTAATATTTCATACAAGTTATGGCTGTCTCCTTTGTAACAAATGCCCTCTTATCCATCCACAGATGTTAAGACTTGAAATATTGCCCCACAGAGAATGAACAAATATATGTAATGTCTTTCAATTCCATAAGATATTCCAAAGCATTTGCAGTCAATGAATAGCTTTTGAAGTCTAGTTCATTGTTGCAATGAAGGCTAATGAGACAGGTTATACAATCGCAAATTACATAAATTACCAGATAATATGCTTTGGTGGGTTTTCCATCTTCCACCTTCCTTGAACTTGAGCTCATCCAAAACTCTGCTGCCCATATCCTGACTCACGTCAAGTCCCGTTCACCCATCTTTGACTCCTTCTACTTTGAAGGTCTGGCAACGCCTCAATTTTAAAATTCTCATCCTTGTTTTAAAGTCGCTCCATTAGGGCATATTAAATCTTATTGGAACAGTCAAGTTAGCCTTTGGTCATTGTTGCGTTTCTAAATCTCTCCTTTTCACTCTAATATTTTTTCGGCTTCCAAACTTAAGATCAGTCTCAAAAGTGAGTGCCAACTCCTTGGGCTGTTACTCCCAACTGCCATCGGAAAGAGATGGATCGGAAATACAACAAAAAAATAGTTACTTTTCTGCCCTACAATTAAACACCGACCATTCCGATTCCGGGGAGGTGCTTGAGACCTGCGTTGAAGGACTCCTTGCAGGCCTAGTGAAGTGCAACTCAGGTGAAGCCACACCCCACCCCCCCTAATGATGCAACCAGACCAAGGAATACCCCGTGAGGCAACTTTTGGCAGAAGAGTTAAAGAAACAAAATGAAGACCCGAGGAATCGCGCCAGCTGAAGGTTTGTTGGATTAAAGCCTCCTGGGTATCCCTGCCTCCTTGGAGTATGCCCGGGTCAGCGTCTACCCTCTCAGCATTTCCCTGTGCATGCTCATTCTCAGACTCACTGTAGGCTCATCGTCTGCAGCTGCAGCCACTGCGTTGACATCTTCATCTTCCACAGTGTCCCCCCTTTCCAGCACAAGATTGTGGAAAGTGCAGCATGCTATCACTATCACCAAGACATGATCTGGAGGGTACTGGAGTGCATCCCCTGAACAGTCCAGGCATTGGAAGCGCATCTTGAGAAGACCAATAGCTCTCTCCACCACAGCCCTTGTGGAGGCGTGGCACCTATTGTACCGCTACTCAGCTTCTGTTCTTGGATGTTGGAGAGGCGTCATGAGCCACGTTCTGAGGGGATAGCTCTTGTCACCCAGCAGCCATCCATCCAGCTGGGCTGGAGCACTGAAGAGCCCCGGCAGCTGGGAGTGTCTGAGGATGTAGGCGTTGTGGGAGCTGCCTGGGTACCTTGCACAGACTTGTAGAATCAGCATCCTGTGATCACACACTATGTGCACGTTCATGGAGTGGAAGCCCTTCCTGTTGACAAAGACACCGGGCTCATCTGCTGGTGCCTTGATGGCCACATGTGTGCAGTCTATTGCACCCTGGACACAGGGGAAGCCAGCAATCGCCATGAAACCTCTGGCTCACAGTATCTGGCTGGCCTCATCCCAGCGGTAGTGGGTGAAGGTTAATGCACGCCTCAACGGAGCGTCTGTAACCTGCTTGACACAAGTATGGATAGCTGATTGGGAGACACCGCAAATATCACCCACTGACCCCTGGAAGGAACCAGAGGCATAGAAGTTGAGGGCAGCTGTGACCTTTAGAGCCACTGGCATGGAGTGTCCACCCACACAGTTCGTGGAGATCTCAGGCCCAATCATCTGACAGATATAGTTGACTGTCTCCCTTGAGAATCGGAGCCTCCTTCAGCACTGCACCTCAGTCATATTGAGGTAGCTGCTTCACCACCTGTATACCCTGGTAGCAGGATAATGACATCTTCTGTGGCCCCTTCCGCCTTGGACAACATTTTGGCCCTGCACCCCTTCTGCCTGCGCCTGTCCTCCCAAAGGTGGCTCCCCTGGAGGCTGAATATGCACTTCTGGCCTCCTCCCCCATCTAGCCTTCCCCTCCTCCTCAAAGGAGGTGCCTCCAGTAGAGAGCTCGGCTCCCATTCCTAGGCCAAGGGAAGGCTTCCTGAAACCTGCAGGCCCAAAAAAGACTCCTCACTGCAGAGTGCTGACCTGAAGGTTGTGAGTCCTGGCCAAGCAGCTGGTATGTGTTTTGAAGTATTGCAGATCACACAGTCTAGTATCAGTAACTTTGAAAAAACAATATTTGACAGAGCACACTGGCGACCCCAGTGAGACCTCTTATCCCGCCCGTGGATGAGGTTTATACAAATGTGTCCTATCTGCCTGCCCGTTGCGCCCATGTGCCGACCCAAAGATTGCACGGATGCCGAAAAATCACCATCAATTTGCGCCTCAAGGGCCTTAAGTAGCACATTAATCAATAGCGGGCAGGCATCAGAGATCATCATGCACCCACCCAACAAAATATCGCCTTGTTAGGGTTCCGTCAGGGCCACTCTCCTGCTGACCTCGTTACAGCCTTGGTTCAAACATGGACAAAAGGGCTGAATGCCTGAGGTAAGGTGAGAGTGACTGCCCTTGACATCAAGACAGCATTTGACCATGTGGCATCAAGGAGCCCTAGCAAAACTGTGCTCTTGTGTCTTTATGTTTTTAGGTGCCCAAGATCTGCTGCCTGCATGGCCAGCCAGTGGAGCAGAAAACTGAAGGCCCAAAGGGTGAATAGACTGTTAATGAAGAAACACCGTCACACAATCTCACACTCATAGCACCAGCTCAGGTACTGACAATGCATGTACTTTAGAAGGGGATTTAGAGGTGGGATCTGAGCATGATGAGTTACTGAGTATGAGTGGGTTGCAGTCAGGCCAGGCCACGGGGAAAGAATAATGCATGAGCAGCTCCCTGTAGGGGACTCTGATCAGGACTTGAATGGAGTGACATATAAAGACAGGGCGATGCACACAGAAAGATTTTGTGCATTGGCAGGCCTGGCAGAAAGCTTGTGGTTACTATCATGAAGCATGGAGAAGTTTGGATCCAACTTGGCACAGATTTGCACAGAGTTTGGAGCCCATCATTTCCAGTGTGCAAGTAGTGAACCAGGCAGTGGTGCTTCCATTACAGCACAAGCAGAAGCCATGCAAAGTCTGAGTACCGCAATGAGGAACTCAGGCTTGCTATGTAAGCCCAACAGGATCAGACTGTTTCGGCCATAGCTGTGGATACCAATACTTAAAGGGGCTTGCAGGCTCTCAAAGCAGTCCAGCAATCTGTCCTCCAATGGGTCACTAGGATTGCCTCTGTCTCTTTACCAGTGCCCTTGCTATTGCCTGTCAGCCAGCCAGTACAGATTGCAACCCATATATGCTGAGGTAGTATAGTCTGAAGCAGGGCATTCAAGATCCAGAACTGATCAAGGACACCCTGCAAGACCGGCTGCAGTCTCCCCCACTGAAAATCTGTGGCTTCCACCAGTCATGCAGCAGCCACCGGGGTAGAACTGGGGTAGAAGCACTAGGATATGCAAAGGCACACAGAAGACAATCACTAAGGGAATGTTTAAGGTTGATTAGGTGATTATTGTATGGTGTATTGGGTGGATTGATGAATAAAGTTACAGTATAGTATGGAACAGCGATGGCCACAGAATTCTGACTGCTACAAGGATAGGAAGCATTCACCAGAATTCTGTGCTGAGTGTGGTTGCACACCAACTGCATATTGAGCGAGTGATAAACTTTGTGGTTTTCATGCATCTACTTATTCAATTGTGGTGCCCAGGCAGCACATGTGCGCAGTCAAAGGCTTGTTGCATTGTGTAAATGCCCTCTATCCAGGCCTGCTCCTTCTGCTTTTCTGTTTAGGGACACACAAGGAAGTTTCCTCTCCTGGCATATAGAGCCGCTGTCACCTCTCGGATTTAGTGATGGTTGGCAAACTACGAAATATTACCTGCTCCAGTCTCGGAGAAATTGAGGACCATGGTACGTTGATGGGCACTGGCAGTGCCGTCTTCACCCTGCTCTGAGACTGCAGGTCTTGTTTGAAGAGGTGGCACAGTTCTGTGACCACCTCTTTGGTGCAGCACAGCCGCCGAGCACAGTACTGACTTAGGATAGGAGAAATGCTCCCAGACAATCCTAGGTGGGTAAGACTGGGAGTAAGTGATATGCTCCAAGCTCTCACTGCAGCAACCATCACCTTCCCCATGTGCAGCACCACTCCCTGCAGACCTTAAAAACTTTAAGCAACTCATCCAAACACCCAGCATTTCCACAACCCTAGCCATAGACAGTAGAAAGTAATAAACAGCTAACCTAAAAATTGCTGATGATCCTTTTTAAATAGCATTGGAAGAGGGTACAGCATTCTTCATGCAGCTGAACACACATTCACTTGAGCGAGCATAAGAGAGGGTGTTAATAAGAACAGCAAAATCCAAAATGACAGCTATGGTGTTAAATCAGCATTAGATGCTGACTGCTGTCATAATCTGCCTACTCTGTATTCCTCCAGTACCCCCATTTAGCACCCACATTAATGCCCCTGCCAAGGTGGTGTTCAGCACAGGCCATGTCATAAGTAGGCAGAAGTGTCATGGATGTCATTTTTATATGAAACTGGCATCCCTAGCACCGAAACTACCAATGCTGCAGGGCCAAATTTTGCAGTCTGCTTCTTTCTTCAATCTAATTGGTTGAGATGCATAATTGCTTGCCTGTTCACACAGTTATGTTCATTGTCCATGACAACATGTTACACGACCAAGTTGTCATTGGAAGTGGGTCTTAAAAAAATATTATTTTGCTCTGGAGCTTCTGGATGTTGTTCCAATGGACAGAGTAGATGGGGAAAAACTATTCCCATTGGCGGAAGGATAGAGGACCAGAGGACACTGATTTAAGGTGATTGGCAGAGGAATCAAAGATGACATGAGGAAAATCTGTTTTAAAAAGCGAGTGGTTGGGATCTGAAATGCTCTGCCTGAGAGTGTGGTAGAGGCAGATGCAATCGTGGCTTTCAAAAGAGAATTGGACAATTATGCAAAGAGAAAAAAATTGCTAGGCTACAGGGAAAAGGCAGGGGAGTGGGACTACTGAAGTTGCTCTTGCAGAGAGCTGGCATGGATATGGGAAGCTGAATGGCCTCCATCTATGCTGTACCCATTCTATGATTCTAAGTTTCTAGTGAAAGTTCCCAACCCTGCCAAGTGTAAAGAAGGATGAGGTAAATCAGGTAGTGGTTACTAGGTGATTCAGCCAGCTCCACCTAGAGAGAAAACACCATCATTTTACAGCCATGTGGCCTTGTACTCTGATATTCTATTGCAGAATTTTTTGCTCTCTTTTGGGCTTACTGGATATTCAGTTACAGACTACAATGTGTTAGCCAGTCATATGCATGACTGCTCTCCCATCGGTGCCATCAACTCCAACAGGGTGTTATCCATTTGTCCAGTTGCTTTCTATCTTATTTATCTCAGAGCAATCAAAGATGACTTTAGTTCTAAATCCAAACAGTTTATTTACAGAACTTCAAAATATCTTAGAACTTACAGGGTTTTAATGCACAAGGATCAGTTATGACCAACTGTTAAAATCAAACACAGATTAAACAAACCATTGAACACTACACAGGACCCAGGAGTGGGATGCCATACCAGAGAGGAGTCCCAGGACAGAGAACAGGAAGAGGTCCCAAAGAGGGAACCCAGAGAGGGTACCCAGGGAGGAAGAACAGTGAGAGGTCCCAGTGACAGAGAGAGAACTGGGGAAGAAGCCACCAGGAGGAGGAGACCACTGGTTGGAGACACCAGGGAGAGGAGCAAAGAAAGAGGCTCCAAGCAGTATAAGTGCTGTGGTTGACAATCTTCAAGCAGCGAGGGCTCAGGAGAGGCCCTAGAGAGCTGAAAAAATAGCAGAGAGTTGGTGACTCCGTTGTGCAGACCGTTGGGGCAAATGTAACCCTTTGGAGCAGTGATGTTCTGCTCAGCACAGCTGAAGAGCTGAATCTGTGCCTGTGAGTTGATGCTGGAGAGAAAACTCAGGAATCAGGGAACGTAGTCTTGGGACACGAGATTGAAACCCTGGAGGCTGGGCAGTCACTGAGGCAGTCTGAGTCAGAGCTACTTTTGAAGGCAATTCCAAGGTGAAATCTTCGAAAGGGAAGACAGAAGACTTGGAATTCCTTGTGAGGAAGACAGTGTCAATGAAACTGATTGACTCAGTGTTTACTGATGGCTGGTGGATTGCTGAGAAATCCATGGGATATGTCTTGATTGTATCTGCCATGTATTGTGCATTGTAGTGTGTTCAACCACAGTTTTCCTGTTAATTCACATGCATTTCTTGTTATTTCTGAATATTAGAGTATAAGATAGAGATTGTAAATTGTTTTACTTTTATGACTTTGTATCGTAAAGTTTAAATTGTTTGTTCAGAAACCATGGAATTTTGTGGCTTTATTCTCTTAGACCTTGGATCTCAAACTTTGTCTACTTTAAACAAAAAATTACTGATCCCTAACCGATTGTACCAAAAACCTAGGGTTCTGGTCCAGGATCATAACAATATGAAAGGGAGTATTGCAAATTAAACTTCAAGTCTTGCTGCTGCTGCATTCACAAGGTTAAAGACAATCAGCCACCAGAGGGAGAGCTTTTACCTCAAATACTATATTAGACATACTCTCTGAGATCTGATTCAAGGTTCCAGCAAATGTCTTACTATATTACAGCACATCAACACTAGTTTTTTTTTATTATTCATTTATGAGATATGGGGGTCCCTAACTGCCCTTGAGAAGGTGGTGGTGATCTGCCTCCTTGAACTGCTGCAGTCCATGTGATGTAGGTACACCTACAATGCTGTTAGGAAGGGAATTCCAGGATTTTGACTCAGCAACATTGAAGGAACAGCGATGTATTTCCAAAGTCAAGGTGGTGAGTGGCTTGGAGGGGAATTTCCAGGCAATGAGGTTCCCATGTATCCACTGACCTTGTCCTTCTAGATGGTAGTGGTTGTGGGTTTGGAAGGTGCTGTCTAAGGAGCCTTGGTGAGTTTCTGCAGTGCATCTTGTAGATGGTACACACTGCTGCTACTTTGCGTCAATGTTGGATGGAGTGAATGTTTGTGGATGTGGTGCCAATCAAGCAGGCTGCTTTGTCCTGGACCGTGTCAAGCTGCTTGAGTGTTGGTGGAGCTGAACTCATTCAGAAAAATGGAGATTATTCAATCACACTCCTGACTTGCTATTTGTAGATGGTGGACAGGCTTTGGGGAGTCAGGAGGTAAGTAATTTGGAGTCTGTATATTGTTGACTACTTCAAAAATAATCAGATGATGAGGGAGGTTTTTTTATTTCCCACTGTCACCTCTCCAGTCCCTTTCACAGTTGTGGTACTGACATAGTAACTGCTGCTGCAAGTGGCAGGTGCAGGAGTTCATCCGGGGGTTTGTCATGGCGTGGTGTAGCAAACCATTTGTACTTGCAATGTTGGAGAAGATGTTTATTTGTCTCTTCGGTTCTGAGTCTAGGAATTCTTCAGCATACCATGAAAATTATTTGTCAAACTTGGGCATTGGGTTCGGCTAACAGAGGATGACAGTTGCAGTCGATGATCTGTAAGACCCAGCTGTTAAAGAAGATTAGAGATGTTCGCCATGAGCTTTCCTTGTTCTCATGTGCACAGCAAACATCGGGAAATCTCCCGCCTGCTCAACATTTCCACCTCTTGTCAACCGGAGTGAAATATAAAAGGGTACCAATGTGAACCGTCTCACCTAATCTGGATGAGCAACTGATGCCTTTAGTTGTAAAATGGTCAGGTTTCAAGCCATGCAAAATGGAGCAGTCCAACATGATTTAAAATGCAGAATAAATAAGGAGAGCACAATATAAGGAGATATGCATGAAGACCTTAAAGCCAGTAACATTTCCTACACTAATGTCAATAATCTCTGTGTCCATTGGTGGCTCAATGGTAACACATTCATTACTGAGCCAGAAGGTCAAGGGCTCAAGTCCCACACTGGAGACTTGAACACATAATTTAGGCTGAAACTACAATGCAGTACTAAAGGAGTGTTGCACTGTCAGAGGTGCCACTTTTATGATGAGGCATTCAACAACAGCTTGTAATTATACAGCACCATTAACATAAGAAAGCATCCCCAAGCACTTCAGAGGAACATTATAAAACAGAATATGGCACCACGCCACATAGGTGATATTAGAATAGATGACCAAAAGTTTTGTCAAAGAGGGGCAGGGAGGTGAGGCCTGAGGGGGTTCGGGGTCTTGATGGAGAGGCCGGGTGGGGGGGGGGGGGGGGGGGGGGCGGGGGGGGTGGGGGGGGGTAACAGAACAGGGTTGACCATGTGAGAGGAGTGTCCGATGTGGAAAGGAGGCTGTTGAAGGAAGCCTCCCAGCTGAGGCCTGACAGGCTGACTTTCTGGGCTTCCCCCTTGCACCTGAACTCCTCCCACCAGCCTGAAAATTGAGGCTAGGCCAGAAATGGCCCTCAAGTGGTCATCAGTTGCCCACTTAAGGGTTCCAATTGGGACGAGGTTGGGCTGGCTGGCCTAGGCCTCGACCATCCCATCATAAAATTGCAGGCAGGTCAGCAAGGGCGGGAAGGCAATAGGAAGGCCAATCAGGGAATCTTACATTCCCCTTTCCCTACCTGCACACCTGACAACAGGGGAGCATAAAATTCAGCCCGAAGTGTCCTATTAAGAGTCTTTTTTTTTACAGATGTGCTGGAGCTAATTGTTTCAGGCTTTCATTTCACACAAACTTTCACTACACAATCCTGCTCAAGGCTGCATTCTCTGTCACTTAAAAGCTTGGGCACAGAAATCTGATGCATTATCACTTCCTCACTGGCTCTGTATCTTCTGTGGATAGTGTTGGTTATGTAGTGTTCAATTGCCCAATTGTTCTGTGTTTGATTATGTAAATGTATAGATGGGACACACTGTGGCAGCAGTGTGTACCATGTACAACATGCACTACAGGAACTCACCAAGCCTCCTTAGACAGCACCTTCCAAATGCACGACCACTACCATCTAGAAGGACAAGGGTAGCAGACACATGGGAACACCACCACCTGGAAGTTTCCCTCCAAGTCACTCACCATCCTGATTTGGAGATATATCATCGTTCCTTCACTATCGCTAGGTCAAAATCCTGGAACTCCCTCCCTGACAGCAATGTGGGTGTACCTACACCACATGGACTGCAGCAGTTCAAGAAGGCAGCTCACCACCACCTTCTCAAGAACAATTAGGGATGGGAAATAAATGCTGGCCTAGCCAGTGATGCCCACGTCCCATGAATAAATATTTTAAAAGAGGCCCTTTGGTTCACCAGGTCCATGTGGCTCTGTAGAGCCAGCTAGTCATTCCCATTCCACTACCCTACCTCTATAATGCTACAGGTTTATTGCCCTCAAGTGCCCATCCAATTTCCTTATGAAATTATAGATTGTCTCTGCTTCCACCAACCTCAGAGTCAGCGAGTTCCAGGTCATTACCATTCTCAGCGTAAAGAAGTTCTTCTTCACATCCCCTTGCATCTCTTGCCCAAAATCTTGAATCTGTGCCCCTTAGTCCTTGTTCCTTCATTTAGTGGGAACAGCTTTTCTTTGTTTACTTTATGTAAACCTTTCATCATCTTGTAAACATCTATAAAATCTCTCTTCAATCTCCTTTACTCCAAGGAGAACAATCCCAGCTTCTCCAATTTAACCTTCTGGCTAAAAATTCTCAGGCCTGGAACCAAATTATTCTGGTAAATCTGCTCTGCACTCTCTCAAGAACCCTCACATCCTCCCTGACCAAAACTGGGTGCAATATTCAATTGTGGCCCCACCAGAACTTTATAAAGATTCAGCATAACTTCCCTGCTGTTGCACACAATGCATATATTTATGAAGTCCAAGATCCCATATGCTTTTCTAACTACTCTCTCAATAGATCCTGCCAATTTCAAAGGTCTCTGCACATGAACGTCCAGATCCCAGTGTCTCTGCACACTCTTTTATAACTATGGCATTAAATATTTATTGTTTCCCCCATTCCATCTGCCAAAATGCATCACCTTGCCTTTTTCTGTATTAAATTGCATCTGCCACTTGTCTGCCCATTTAGCTAAGCTATCTAAGCCCTGGTACTGTTGATTGATACCATCCTCATTGTTTGCCACATCTCCAAGTTTGATATCATCAACAAATTTTATTCTGTATTCAAATATCCTAGTCAGCCTTGAGGAACATCACTGTCTATGCAGTTTGTAAAACAACCACTTCCCAGGACTTTTTTCTGTCCTTAAGCTATTTTTTTTATTATCCAAGCTGACACTGGCCCTCCTGTTCCATGAGTCTCAATTTTGTTAAACAGCTTTTTATGTGATATATTGTCACTGTCTTATAATTCATATAGGTTACATTCACCGCATTTCCCTTATCAACTTTTCTGTTACTTTAAGGTCAATAGCTTCAATAACATGAGAAGATCTCCATCAGTGCTATTTAAAGGGATCATCATTCAACTTTCAGGTGAAGTGCTTTTGACTATCTATGCTGTTGCAGAGTTAGTGGAAGTACTGTGTTGTTGTTGCCAGAAGTTCTTTCAGTCAGAAGGGAGTGACGCTGAATGTTTAGAATGAGTATTGTGCTTCTGATATGCCTCTGAGAATAACACTTGCTCCCAGTCATGGGGCTATAATTGCAGTCCCGTTTGAGCTACAGCATCAGGAGGACATGGACTAGAGGTAGCAGAGAAGGGTTATGACATGGAAGATGATGTGTGCCAGGTGAACCAAATCCACAAGGAAAACTTGGTCGCGCTATCGCAACGGTTTTGTAATTTGTATTTATTGTGAGGTGCATGCATTAAATTCAGAAGTGATAAGTCCACCAAGACCTTTAGAGATTTTAAAAATTAAATTAAAATATTTGTTAACAAATTATAAAAGATTTCAAGCACATACATAAGACTATAATTACTTATTATTATAAAAACTCCTAAAATTCCAAATTAACCTGACTCCCAGTTAGACTCCCTTTAAGGCAATGGTCCAAAAGTAGATTTTAGATTCAAAACAAACTCAGCAAGTTAACACAATATCCTGGATAGTGGAGTTCCAAATGGCTTTTCCCCAACTTCAGCTTTGTTATATAGCAGACTTGCACACGAATGTCAGAGGCTTCATTAAGGCTATTTCATACACTCCTTATAGATCTTACATGACCTTCTTACACATAGCCTTTCATTCTCTTTTATATATGTTTCTCTCTTTTTAATATGTAAATTCTATTGTTGCATATATCTTTGAAACTGTATCTTCCTCATAATATAAATACTTTCATGATGCACTATATATTACCAGTAACCTTTGGGGAAAAATAGACATATCCCTTAGCCTTGCTTATCTGGCTAGTTGTAAACAGACTAATATCCTTTTGAAATCCAAATATCCTTTCATTTATCTAAAAATGCAAGTTCCCTTCATACCTTACATGTTAAGCCAGCATCCATGTTTACTCATTAGCATGTCAAGCACCTAACTTCTTTTGATGATTTAAAGCTTGCAGTCTGCTTGACTACAAAATGTAATTAAATCACACAGAGATCCAACTATACTTACCCCCATAACTTACTTCACGCATTCCTCTTACCCGCACATCAGCCAGGAGCAGTGTCGGCAGTGACAAGGGGGTGGTGACTAAAGTCTGTCACCTCCTCCAACCGGAACTGTAACCACAGAACAACATTGCCAATGGCCATCAAGATTACCACGGCCTCAATTTCTAAACCAGTGGCTACTCCTGATTGGAGCCAGTGACAGTGCCAAGTTACCACATTTCTCCACCCATCACTGCATCCAGGCGAGGGGATTTCATTGTTTTCCCTCTAAGTGAGTTTGTTGCAATATCTTTGGATGTCATACCTGTCATAGTTGATTAGTTGGCTACATGTGGAAGCTGTGAGATGTGGGTATGTGGCTTACAGCAGTGGTAAGCGTGTGAGGATGAAATGGAGTATATGAATCTTAGGCATGAGTACTATTTGTTGGTGATTGTTGATGTGTGAGTGATGGGGGTTTGTGCATTCAGCAGTGTGTGAGGATAGTAGTGTCATTGGTAGGATATGGCACTTGAAGATACATTCACTGACTTTGAGCACTCGTGCAAAGTCATTGAACGTTTTCTGACACTGTATCCAGGTCCTTGGAGCCAGCCTCCTGACATTAATCTCCATGGTTCTCTGCTCCCATTACCTTTGCAATGCCTGTCTGGAGGGCCTCCTGGGTACCTAAGAATAGATAACATCTATCCTCCTTTCCACATCCTGCACTAAGGCCTCCAGTACTCCATTCGAGAACCTAAGAGCTGCACAATTACCCAAGTTTCATCCTGCTCCTAAAGTGTTTCCCAGCCAATTGAATGGACTGCTGCAGCCAGGATACACCTCCCCTTTAAGACGTGTAAGCTGGCTTTAAAAAGTGCAAGCTGGCTTTAACTGGTGATCGCCTCTCATTTACTTGGGCTTCCTACTGAGTGTGCAGCCACTCAGTAATGTGGTTGGCACTGGGCTGCACGCCATTATCATATAAATGAGCAGGCAGCATAAAGTTTGTGTGCAGCCTGCATTATTTGCAACAATACGAGCTAATCATTGCGATCCCCACATCCATTAACGCCTTATCGAATTTTTAGCTCTCTGTGTTTAACTTTGTCTCCAACTCATTTTTTTTTCAGATTACCAGCTATACTTTACAGACCTGCCTGGCATTAGTGCTCTAACATCCCATGATTGAAGAATCTTCAATGCTTCACAATTGCCACAGCCACTCAGACTCTCAGATTATGTCAGAATGCCAAACTGCATCTCAATTCATTCCTAGGGTAGTGACATTTCCTGGTCTACATTAGCGTTCCTACTGAGTGATATATTTGGTAACATTGTGTAACCTCCCATCAGTAAGCATAGAGAAAACACAGCATTGATTCATTAGGGTGCTGCCAGGGTGAGAAGCTATAATTATGAAGGAGAGATGTGAGAGATTGGAGCAGAAAAATCTAAAAAGAGATTTTATGGAGTTTTGGTCGGCTGAAAGAAAGAATATTCTCTCTTTATGGAGAGTCAAGGGGTTATTAATTTAAAATTGCCACTAAGACAACAGTGAGAGAGGTAAAGAGAAATATCTTTGCATTGTGCATTGTTAGAGCATGGACTTACCACAGAGAGTGGCTGAGGCAGGGGCCATTGTAACTTGCATAGGAAAAGTGGATAAATCTTTCAAACAACGGAAGATACAGAACTATCATAGACAGTAGGGTAATGGGATTAGTGTTATGCTGATCCAGTAGACACAACCAGGGAGGCCAGTAAAGTCAGAGGGAGCCCAGTCAGATCAGTTCCCTGACCATATCCTGGTTCACAGGAGTGCAAAATAATCACAATTTAGAATCAAAATGCTGGAGCTTCACCTAGTACATTTCTTACAGATCTCCATATAGCTGGTGGACTGATATATTATTGCCAACTTCAGTGTAGCAGTAAATGCGGCACCCCAGATGTACATTCTCATAACAGAGTTTTCTTGCCGAATAATACAACAATATAACATCCATTTATTTTTAAAAATCATGTAATGCCTCCATATCAATATAATTGTTCCAATCGTTAACTTCTTTATTTTCTATCTAACTAAAAAAGATTAACAATCAATTTTTATAATTAAACTGAACAATCTGCAGAAACTTGTTTTCTTTTCACACAACATTATTCATGGTATCATTTAGGCTGTAGGGTGTTGTGCCTCCACCTTGTAGATTTGACAGACATCGCTTGCAGTGATGAGTTGGCACGCTGCACAGGTGATGTTGTGCATGTTGCTCCTGCTGTTGTAGGAGGCATCAGGGCCGAGAAAAGTGGGGGGGGTGCACAAGGTGCAAAACATCAGGGCCCTTGCTCTGGGTGGGCCAGACTTATTGCCGAGTAAAATAAAAGCAAAATACTGCGGATGCTGGAAATCTGAAACAAAAACAAAAATAGCTGGAAAAACTCAGCAGGTCTGACAGCATCTGCAGAGAGGAATACAGTTAACGTTTTGAGTCTGTATGACTCTTCATCACAACTAAGGAAATATAGAAATGAGGTGAAATATAAGCTGGTTGAGGGGGGTTGGGACAGGTAGAGCTGGATAGAGGGCCAGTGATAGGTAGAAGCAAAGAAGAGGTTGCCAAAGATGTCACAGACAAAAGGACAAAGTGGTGTTGACGGTGGTGATATTAGCTAAGGAATGTGCTAATGGTGACATTAAGAGTAGAAAGCAGAAGGAGCAAGTGACAGATAGCCCTAGTGGGGGTGGGTTGGGGGGAAGGGATCGAAATGAGCTAAAAGGTGGAGATAAAACAATAGATGGAAATAAATTTTAAAATAATGGAAATGGGTGGGAAAAGAAAAATATATTAAAAAAATTATAAATTATTGGAAAAAGGGGGATCAGAAAGGGGGTGGGGATGGAGGAGAGAGATCATGATCTGAAGTTGTTAAACTCAATGTTAAGTCCGGAATGCTGTAAAGTGGCCAAGTAGCCTAGTGTCAAAACAATGGTGTGAGACCATCCTGATTGACAGCTATTCAACCAATGATTGTTGTTGTTCTGAATAAATCCAAGTGGGATTTGCCAGATTCTCCAGTCCCTCCTTTCTAGTTTATCCCCTGGGCTGTTCTGTTTGGGTGTTGTCGGGTGCTACTTTCTTCACTCTTCTTCAGACCTGGCTGGAGGCTGCAGGAGCGCAAGGTAAGGTAAACCATCTAGTGCCTCTGCATTTAGTTTACCCCCACACGGCCCTCGGTTGCCTTGAGTTGATGATGGCTGTGGTCTCTGGATCTCCCTGACCGCTCCGTTGATGATGGTGTTCAGCCTGAAGAGTCTGCTTTCTGTTTTGGTGTTTTGAATGTTTTCACACAAATGTAAAGAATTGCCATTTAGAATTCTAACTTGTAGTTGTCTTAGGACGTATCATGGTCATGGTTCTAGCCTGACATTATCATACTACATCTGTAGATAAGTTAAGTTTTTAAATGTAATGACATTAGTTAAAATGACCATTTATAAGTATTACACTTTTAAATAAGTAACGTTAAACTGTGAATCTACATATTTCTCTAGATAAGTACATGATGATTCATTCATCGTGCTGAGGAACACGTAGTTCTACCAGTTAGTAAAAGGAGAAAGCACAATAATCTTTAACAGAAATACTGCTGATAGCTCCAGTGTTGTTATAAGTCACTTTACACAACTTTATTTATGTTACTTTGCCAATTTTTTGCCAGAGGAATATAAATTACTTTATGAATTCCTGAGCCTGTGGTTACAAGAGTCAGTCTGAATTGTGTGAGATATAATAATAATGCAATGAAGTGCTCAGCAGTAAAGGACTCTAGAAACTTCCACCATCCACTGATATCTCCTCTTTGGAGTTGACAGTGTCCCCCTGGTTCCACTTTGCCTACTGATTGGTTTATAGACTCCCTTTCACAACCTTACAAGAATGTGTCTTTCTGCCACTGTGAAGTACTTTCGTAGCCAATGTTGTTATGTAGGGAATTTTGACACCCAATTTACACTTAGCAAGATTCACACACAGAAGGGATCAGGTGCTGGAGGCGAAGTTGGATTTTTGGGTGTTATGAGGCCCTTTAAAGTTCCAAAATGGTGTTTGTAGCATATGCAGACACTTCTGATGCCAAGGGTGCCAGATGGCATATTGGTGATGGGCTAACCGGGGTGATAAGGGGCCCAGAAACAGGAGAAGGACAAAGGCACATGATTTCTCTCCCTGGGCCTGGAAGTCATGCTTGATGCCACTAATGTATCACTTGCTGTGACATTGTTGATGGTGCGCTGCTTGTTGGTGATGCTATTGATGTTGTCTTGCTGATTAGTGATGTTGCTGGTGTTGCTGATGATGTTTCCTGCTTTTCCAGCTCAGGTGTGGACTCAATTTTTTCTCATTTGAGTTCAGTCTCAATGATGTTTCACCTTGGAGTCTCAGCTTCACCAACAAATTTTGCTGGGTTCTAATTTTTCATTATTGGATTCTGTACATGTACAATTTGTCCTTTCAACAGCTCAGGCAGGGATTTAGCATGCTTGTTGAAGTGATGACCTCCTTCTATCTGTGCATCTGTGAGTTGTTGTCTTACTTCATCCTGGTCACTTGGAGGGAGTACCTCACTCAGCAGAGTGTGTCACACTTTCTCTCATTCAACAGCTCTGCAGGCAATTTCATTTCAGTCTCGAGAGATATCGATCAGAGTGACAATAAAGTTTGGGTCTTCCTTTGTCTCTTGGCATTTTGTGAGAATGCTCTTGACCATCTGGACATGTCTTTCTATGAAACCGTGTCTCCTTGGCTAAAGTAGTGATGGTGTTGAACCCATACTGTTCAGCAAATTCTCTGGAGGTGAATCAGGTTCCATTATCACATATCACTATTTCAGGAGCCCCTTGCTCAGTGGACAGAGCTCTTACTGCTGAGATAATTATTGTAGCTCTCAAATCTTTCACTTTTCTGATAAAAGGGAACTTTTAGTAGTGATCTGTGACCATGAGATACCATTCTTGATTGTATGTGAATAAGTCGGCTCCCACCGTATGCAATGGTCTGGGTGGTACTTCAGTAGCTATCATCTCCTCTTTCTGCTGTGTACTTCCATACTTCTGACATGAAAGCACCATTCTTTTGATGTCTTTGTAGTTGCCTATCCAGTACACAGCTGATGTGACTTACGCTTATGCTTCGCCATTCCCATGCGTCCTTCATGTATCTTCAGGAGAAGATCTTTCTGCATTGTTTTGGGTATGATTATATGGAATCCAGCTAAAAGAACACCATCCTCTAGTGAGTTGCCATCTCTGATAGACCAGTACTGTCGTATTGCTGGTTGTATTTGCTGTATCTTATCAGGCCATTCCTGGATCGCTTGTTGAGAGAGCATCTGCAAATTTTCATCTTTGCTGGCCTCATCGCTAATTTGACTCTGTTTTGGTGGTGTTATGTTCACTAGGTGATGATCTTTACACCTAGATCTTCTATCTCATGTTTTTCTTGTTGTGACAGCTGACATAGGGCATCTGCTAACCATTTCTCTTCCTGGCTTGCATCTCAGAGTGAAATCATAACTCTGAAGTCTTGTGAGGAAGCCCTGTGGTCTTGCTTGTGCGCTACATAGATTTTTCTTATAGATCTGCTCCAGTGGACAATGACCACTCTCCAATATGAACTGTCTCCCAAAGAGCTATGAATGGAATATATCATGTCCTTACACGATTGCCAAAAGCTCTCTTTCTATTTTGGCATATCTGTTGTCAGCTGATGTTAGAGCTTTGGATGCAAATGTCATTGGTTTCCCCTCTTGTACCAGGGCTGTTCCAAGTACTTTTATAGAAGTGTCTACTGTGATGGAAGTATAATAATTTTCTTAATGTTTTTCTAGTTTATTGTGAAGTAGGTTTATGGAGGTAAGGATAGTTGGGTCTGTGTGTGATTTAATTACATTTGGAGTCAAGTAGACTGTCAATTTGAAATCATCAAAATAAGCTAGGTGCTTGACATGCTGATGAGTAAACATATATGCTGGCTTATCATGTAAGGTGTGAAGGGAATGTGCATTTTTAAATAAATGAAGAGATTTGGATTTCAAAGGGATCTTAGTCTGTTTACAACTAGCCAGATAAGCAAGGCTGAGGAATGTGCTTATTTTTCCCAAAGGTTACTGGCAATATTGGCAACATGAAAGTTTTTATGTTATGAGGAACATACAGTTTGAAAGACATATAGAACAATAGAACTAACATATTAAAAAGAAAAAAAAACATATAAAGGAGAATGAAAAGCTATATGTGAGAAGGCCGTGTAAGATCTAATAAGAGTGTATGAAATAGCCTTACTGAAGTCTCTAGCATTTATGCGTAAGTCTGCTATATAATGAAAATGAAGTTGGGAAAAGCCATTTAGAATTCCACTGTCAAGTGAGTATTGTGTTAACTTGCTGATTCTGTTTTAAATCTAAAGCCTATTTTGAACCATTGCCTTAAAGGGAATGTAACTGGAAGTCAGGTTAATTTGGAATTTTATGACTTATTATAGTAGTAAGTAATTGTAGTCTTATGTATGTGCTTGAAATCTTTTATATTTTGTTAATAAATATTTTAATTTTTTTTAAATCTCTAAAGGTCTTGGTCTACTTATTATTTGAATTCAGTGCACATACCTCGTAATAAATACAAATTGCAAAACCGTTGTGATGGCGTGACCAAGTTTCCTTTGTGGATTTGGTCGTGCCTGGTACACATCATCTGCCACATCATAACACTACTTGCAGAGTGACAGGCTTCTCTCTGTTGTAGCATGACAAACTTGTCACCTTCTTTGAGTTTGAGGAAACTCCTCATGTGACTCTGGCCACTGGTACTCAACATCTTCTCTCATCAGCTCTCATAAGTTTGCTGTGTGTTCTGACAAGTGAGTTATGAAAGAACTCATATATTGGATCAAGCCAAGAAAAATTCTCAACTTTTTCGTGTCTCTTGGAGTTTCGATCTCCAAAATGGCTATGACTTTTTCAGGACTTGGTTTCAATCCATCAGGTGTGTACATCATTCTGAAGAACTGGCATTCTGTCACCTTCACAATGCATTTGCCTGCATTAGCTTGATCCCAGATATCCTAGTTGGTTCTCTCCATAGCTTCATGTAGTTCCACCTACACCATAAATCTGGATATCATCAGCTATGCCAACTGCCTCTTTAAATATTTTGTATGTCTTGTCAATTTTCTGCTGGAACACATCCTTGCTCACTTTAAGGCCAAAAGATAGGAATTTGTACTGACCAAACTATGTGTTGAATGTTGTCAACAGTGAAGATTTCTCATCAAGCTTCATGTTCCAGTAGCCATTTCTGGCATCAAGCTTGCTGATAAGTTTTGCCCCTGCCAGTGTTGACATGATCTCTTCCAGATTTGGAATAGGGCAGTGATTCTTCTCTATTGCTTGACCAAGATTGTTGGGATCCAGCAAAATTCCTAACCATCCATTTGGCTTCTTTCTCACCATGATGCAATTCATTCTATTTGTAGGCTTTGTGACTCGGGCGATCACTTTCTTTTCTTCCACCTCTTGGAGCTTTCTTTCAAGCTATCCCTTTAGTTCTAATGGTACTAAATGTGGAGAATGAATCACTGGTTTCTTTGCTGAATCAATGGTGATGTGATACTCAAAACCTTCAAAGCATTCAGCCATCTCATAAAAACACTCTAGATACATCTGTACCACATCTTTCTTGCTTCTGATCAAAGGGCATTTTTCAATGGGTGTATTACTTCAACCCTTAATGTTGTCTCCTTCATCTCATGATTTACTGAGATAAGCTGCAGCTCTTTGCAACTACTCAGCCCATGATAACAGCATCATCTGTTTCAGTGACTTAGAACATACAGTTAACATATTTTCTTTTTGTATGTCCCTCTAATTTGGCTTGTGCTTAGCTGTCAAATCTTGGTTTCCCTGCATGCTGTTAGCATGATGTTGTTAGTTTCAGGGCATCTTTCTTTATGTAACTATTTTCTTTCAAATTTTCAGGAAACATCTTCTCATATTGTCTGAGTGGGATGATGTCAATCTGTGCTCCAGTATCAAACTTCAGCTTTTGATTTATGGTTGTAGGCTTATTTCTCACTCTCTGCCTGATCTGAAAGGCTATGTGACTTTCTTTTCTCTGGGAGCTATCACATCCAGACATTTCATACAGTTGTATGGTTCCCGTGCCTATTGTGTTCTCAAACTCATTGTCATCTTGCAGGGTATGAATGATTTATTTTCCTTCTCACTTGCCCTGTTGCTCTGATTCTGGTAACTTGTTTACCATCTTCTTTCTTTGTTCTGCACATCTTTTCCCAGTCAGTTGACTTTTCACAAGCTCTGAAGTTTGATCCATATGTGGGATGTTTCCTCCTGTCTGTGAACTCATGTAGTCATCCATATCTCTTGCCAATCTTTCTCTCTGTCTGGTATGCATTATTTTGTTGCTGCTTCACTGCATCAATCCAGCTGCCTTTCTCTTGACTTAACTGAAGGCTAAGCATTTGGGTAGTCAGCATCTTCATTTGCCTACTAATGGCATGTACTCTAGCAGTGTATACAGCCTGCGATATTATGAGCTTGTTCTTTACAATTAAATCTTTCTTTCCAACAGGGTGTGCAGAGCCCCAAACAAGCTGATCTATCAACCATTCATATGTTTCCTTGAATGTACGTTTTCTGGCTGCATTTTTCAATCTTGTTAAGAAATTGTTAACAGTTCTGCCTTAGGCTCTGAAATTCATATCAGTGGATCCAATGATTTGACTTTGGCTGGAAATATGCGCTGTATTTTTCAAAAAAATTATATATATTTTTACTAATATCTTCGCTCATCTTTTAGCATTGAACAACATTAACCGTTCCTCTCCTGCCCACAAAAAGATATAGCTGACCCTTCCTTCTTCACTAGTGTATTTTAGAAAGTTACTGAATGCCAGATTGCACTTTTGCTTAAACTTCTTAAATGCTTCTACAACATCAACTTCCCAACTCTTTATAGGTTGTAGCTGTGTGTTCATTGCTATGGCGGTGGCCATTTCATTTTCACATAATTCACCCAATTTTTCTCCCTCTCCCTCTCTCTGGCACTAATTCGGGTTGACTTTTTCAAGCTGATTCAACATTAACTCCATTTAAAATATTTGAATCTTTACTCAGAGACATCCGTTGCCATCATATTATGTCTTTTAGATCTCAGGAGTTTGTGATAATCACACTTATAGACTCAAAATGCTGGAGTTTCATCGAGTGTATTTCTTGCATCTCTCCATGTGGCTGGTGGCCTGATACGTTGTTGGTTGGCACCTGACTACAGTGTAGCAGTAAATGTGGAACACTGGGTGTATATTCTCATCACAATTGGTTCCCATTTCTTTACAAATAATATGATAATACCATAACACTGCTGTCGAGGAATTTTACCTACAGAGGGACCTGAATTGGACAGGATGCCTGTCCCAAGGAAGCACGATGCCATCTAAGGCCCATTTAGGGGCCATTTTACGGTGCCATTTGCAATTTTCTGATGGCAGATTGAACATGCCACTACATGAGAAGGCTGCCAGCTAAATGGAGGTGGTGTCTAAGTGGCAGCCCAGAGGAACTGGTTTTATAAAGCAAAGAGGGAGAGGGGTTCCATCCAGTACCTGGCCCTGTATTTTTTTTAAAGATTTTTTTTGCCTGCTTCTGTAGGCCGCAGGCCCCTACCATCCTCAGCAGTGATCACTGCTCCTGGTGGCACTGCTGAAGTTGCCAAGCTTCTGGCCCTCTGATTGTTCCAACAGCTCTCAGGGGCAGGCTGCAGTACTAAATAAGGTGGCAGCACCAGCAGCAGCCATTTAATTGGCTGCCACCTGTAAAATTAAGGTGGGGCTTCCGCCAACTGCCTGTGCATGCTAGCAACACACACTTCCTGCCGATGTCAGGCTGTCTGCCCAACTAGCAAAATTCAGGGCAAACAGCTAAATGGCCTCCCTCTGTACTGTAAGCTTTAGCTGTGAAAGATTACCATTTTGCATTTTACAGGTTGTCCTGTAAGAATGGTATTGAAACCATTAGCGTAGAGTCAAACTGATAGTTTGGTAATCAGGAATCCTTTCATTTCTGAAACTAGCAGTTGTTTTGATTAACAAAATCATGTGATGGATCACTCTCACCCAACTTTCCTCCTCCTCTTCCTTTTCTTCTTAGTCAGCCTCTCAGGATCGAGGGTGATTTGCTTCCATTCCGGTTTGATGGGTTCTGCGATGGCGGATAAGTCCAATGCAAAATCTGAAAACTAGGCCACACGTGGGGCAGGTGGTGCTTGAAGGGTTGGGTGGATGGATTGTTTGTAGGTTTCTGCTCTCCCTCTGATTCCTCAACTTTGCCTCTTCACATTCCTGACAAAGTCCCTAGATGTGCTCAGTGGCTTCCCAAATCAGTCTTCTCCGTTTTGGTCAGTCACAAGCTAGGGTCTCTCATGAATCTGGGGGTATGTTTGACTTCTTCAGGAATGCTCTGAGGACATCCCTTAAGCATTTCTGCTTTAGTTGTAGAGCTCAGTCATAGAGCTTCAGTATGCAGATGACGCTTGTGTATGTGCTGACTCAGGAACTCAGCTCCAGCTCATTGTCGACTCCCTCTCCAAAGCATATTGCTATAAAACTCTGTTTTACATTTCAAAAATGACTTGATTTATTGAATGGGGTGAATCCACAGCATAAGTTTTAAGAAGACTCATGACCAAAACAGCAGGTCTCACAATAGCCAAACATCTACATAACTATCTGGATAAACTCAGCAGGTCTGACAGCATCTGCGGAGAGGAACACAATTTACGTTTCGAGTCCATATGACTCTTCAACAGAACTAAGGAAAAACAGAAAAGAGGTGAAATATAAGCTGGTTTAAGGGGTGGGGGGTTGGGGGGTGGGACATGTAGAGCTGGATAGAGGGCCAGTGATAGGTGGAGATAGCCAAAATATGTCATAGACAAAGGGACAAAGAGGTGTTGAAGGTAGTGATATTATCTAAGGAATGTGCTAATAGGTGACATTAGGGGTAGAGAGCAGGACGAGCAAGGTACAGATAGCCCTAGTGGGGGTGGGGTGGGGGGGGAAGGGATCGAAATGGGCTAAAAGGTAGAGATAAAACAATGGATGGAAATACATTTAAAAATAATGGAAATAGGTGGGAAAAGAAAAATCTAAATAAATCATTGGGAAAAAGGGGGATCAGAAAAGGGGTGGGGATGGAGGAGTTCATGATCTACAATTGTTAAACTCAATATTCAGTCCAGAAGGCTGTAAAGTGCCTAGTCAGCCTATTTTGATCCCTTCCCCCCACCCCACCCCCACTAGGGCCATCTGTACCTTGCCCGTCCTGCTTTCTACCCTTAATGTCCCCATTAGCACATTTCTTAGATAATATCACCACCTTCAACACCTCTTTGTCCTTTTGTCTATGACATCTTTTGGCTATCTCCACCTATCACTGGCCCTCTATCCAGCTCTACTTGTCCCACCACCACCCACCCCCCGCCCCCCCACCCCACCCCCGACCCTTAAACCAGCTTATATTTCATCTCTTTTCTATTTTTCCTTAGTTCTATTGAAGAGTCATACAGACTCGAAACATTAACTGTGTTCCTGTCCACAGATGCTGTCAGACCTGCTGAGTTTTTCCAGGTATTTTTATTTTTTTTTTGGGATTTCCAGCATCCGCAGTTTTTTGCTTTCATCTACATAACTACATCTTGCAATTTACAAAGCTATTGGGATAAAGCTGTCTGGAGGCAGCCCACCAAGGATAATAAGCTTAAGTGAGGGTGAATAGCCATTTCCTGAACTACTCAAAGACATTGAGACAAGGGGTGGAATTTTACAGCCCCATTGTAGCAGGGTTAGGAATGTAAAATGCAGTAAACTGTTAAAGGTCCATTTACTTTGACGGGACTGTAAAATCCTGCTGGTGTAAAATTTCTCCCATAATCTAATTATTAGGTTTTGATGACTGAGGCATTGAACTCTTAAATCTCTTTAAACAATGGATCCTGGCCGAGAAGAGGGCCCCACCGACCATTTTAATCCAATCACTTTAAACAGTGAACCTAGAATGAACTTGTTGTGACCATGTTTTGGCAGGTTGCTAGTTTGTGAAGGAAGGTCACATGACAGCAAACTAGCCCTTTGTGTAATAAAAACACTGACTTCCAGGGTCAGATATCAGAAAAACCTGGAGTGGGGTAACAGTGAAGAAAGAACTCACATTCCTTCTCCCTCTCTCCCTTTCCAGCTATTCTGCAAGCTTGTACCGTGACAAGCCAAACACCACAGGCAGCAAGCTAAGCGCAAGCCATAGGTATGGTAATGTAAGCTGCTGACTCCAGAGGAAGAGACAGAGATCTTCCATCAAGTCTTTCAATCATCTTGACACAGTATCTGGAAAAAAAACACCAAACGCAGCCTGAAACCATCCAAGCATTAATCTACAGGATCCATTTTTGATTGACTTTCTTTTTGGACGCTCTTAAACAATTTAACCTACCCTCCCTCCTTGTAACTTACTTCCGTTTGTTTGTCACTCCCTTTGGTACATGTGTGAATGTGAGTTGGAATGTTTTTCAAATTACTTTTTATGGATCAGGTGTTAAGTATAATAAGTACTATTTCCTTTTTGTTTTAAATTTCTCAGAAAACCTGTCTGTGCGTGTCTTTTACAGTCATGGCACTTATACAGTTAAATGCTCACTGAATTGGTAAGCAAGTTCTTTTAAGAACACCTGTTGCGGTCAACTAAGAGGTGGAAAGAGACGGGAGTTATTCTACCACTGCTCACCTGACTGTAACAATATGAGAAAACGTGCCTTTCACCCAAACACCCAAAAAACTAAGGTCAACTTCTTATCTGCCCCCTTGCTCCCTTTGTTTTCATATAACTTGCAATTTCGATTTCTTAAATATATTACTGTAAAAAAAATTAATTTGATATTTTCTGCCAATTCCATCATGTGTGCACCAGCTGATTCCCACTCTTGCCCTGGCCACTGCCTCCACCCCCCAGTGAACTAATTGACAGCCACATTGCAGTGTGGTGGTTCAGAAACTCTAGAATACACAGCACGCACCAGTACACCCACATTCCCCACAAACCAACCCATAACCTCACCCACACACCACCACTCCACCATCAGAGCAAAATTTTTGTTGTCTCAATCTTTTTATCCTCTCCTGAATTGCTGACTCATCCTGGGGTCAGAGTATTATACTATTGGATCATTAATATTGACATGCGCAACTGTGACTATTCTCATCATATTCTTCCAAACCCATGACCTCTACTGCCTAGATGAACAAGGGCAGCAGGTACATAAGACACCGCCAGCTGAAAATTCCCCTCCAAGTCACACACCATCCTGACTTGGAAATATATCGCCGTTCCTTCACTGTCGCTGGGTCAAAATCCTGGATTCATGCACACTTCCTGAAGAAGAGTGGGGAGCTCTCTGAGTGTAAAGTCCAAGAACTGATCTTCGGCTAGCTCCAAAAGAACAGATTCAATACCCGCTCATCTCTTTGCTGTTTCCTAGATCGTAAGAGGCATAAAATAGCTGTCACATGTGTGCAAGTAAGTCACTGCACTTCAAAATAATCCACTGTATTTGAGACACTTTGAAGGCATTTCAAAATAGTGAGGTATTTGAGAGGTGCAATCAATTTGTGACTGTTCCTTTTTCTGTGTCTGTAATTCACTGTTTTATATTCTTAAGGCAAACATCATAAATCTTATATCTGTCCAACAAAGAAGTGTAAGTTTATAACCCTGTGACTCTGCCCTATCAGGAAGAGATTTTTAAAAAAAATATTGACTGCATCAGTGCTTCTTGACAGTCACAATAAGTAATGAATAGTGTTATGATGATGTGTTTATTTTAAAGAAAAAGACACAATTTCTAATGCTTACTTTCTGGCTAGAATTCTGTACTGTAGTCCCATTAAGGCAATGAAAGGCACTCCAGCCAGCCACATTGCAGTGTGGTGGTTCAGAAACTCTAAAATACACAGCATGCACCAGTACACCCACACTCCCCGCAAACCAACCCATAACCTCACCCACACACCACCACTCCACCATTGGAGCAAAACCTTTGTAGTCTCAATCTTTATATCCTCTCCTGAACTGCTGACTCCATACAACGTTCATTGTGCCCCTAAGTAGGATGAAAAGAAAAAGACTCTAAACTACCCACCCACCAACTTCCACCTCCCCGCACCACCGCCACCCCCCCCGCCCCAGCCCCAGCACCCTGGGGAGAATGAAAGATCCCATCTACTACTAACATTTGTACTATTACTTTTCAAAAGTTTTTGAGATGACACATCAATGAACGTAATTACCTACTCTATTACGCGATGACTACAGCAGGCATGCTAATCGAATTCCCCTGGAATATACAGCCAGCAAGGATTTTTAAGATAAAAACAAAAAAACTGCAGATGCTGGAAACCCAAAACAAAAACAGAATTACCTGGAAAAACTCAGCAGGTCTGGCAGCATCGGCGGAGAAGAAAAGAGTTGACGTTTCGAGTCCTCATGACCCTTCGATAGGACTTGAGTTCGAGTCCAAGAAAGAGTTGAAATATAAGCTGGTTTAAGGTGTGTGTGGGGGGCGGAGAGATAGAGAGAGAGGTGGAGGGGGGGGGTGTGGTTGTAGGGACAAACAAGCAGTGATAGAAGCAGATCATCAAAAGATGTCAACGACAATAGTACAATAGAACACACAGGTGTTAAAGTTAAAGTTGGTGATATTATCTAAACGAATGTGCTAATTAAGAATGGATGGTAGGGCACCCAAGGTATAGCTCTAGTGGGGGTTTATTTTTTTTTTTCGGCCCCCTTCCACAACTCTTTCTCCGGTACATCGATGATTACTTCGGTGCCGCTTCATGCTCTCGTCGGGACTTGGAAAAATTTATTAATTTTGCTTCCAATCTCCACCCCTCCATCATTTTCAGGTGGTCCATCTCTGACACTTCCCTTCCCTTCCTTGATCTCTCTGTCTCAATCTCTGGTGATAGACTGTCCACCAATATCCATTACAAACCCACCGACTCCCACAACTATCTCGACTACAGCTCCTCACACCCCGCTTCCTGTAAGGACTCCATCCCATTCTCTCAGTTCCTTCGCCTCCGTCGCATCTGTTCCGATGATGCTACATTCAAAAACAGTTCCTCTGACATGTCCTCCTTCTTCCTTAACCGAGGTTTTCCACCCACGGTCGTTGACAGGGCCCTCAACCGTGTCCGGCCCATCTCCCGCGCATCCGCCCTCACGCCTTCTCCTCCCTCTCAGAAACATGATAGGGTCCCCCTTGTCCTCAATTATCACCCCACCAGCCTCCGCATTCAAAGGACCATCCTCCGCCATTTCCGCCAACTCCAGCATGATGCCACCACCAAACACATCTTCCCTTCACCCCCCTTATCGGCATTCCATAGGGATCGCACCCTCCGGGACACCCTGGTCCATTCCTCCATCACCCCCTACTCCTCAACCCCCTCCTATGGCACCAACCCATGCCCACGCAAAAGATGCAACACCTGCCCCTTCACTTCCTCTCTCCTCACCGTCCAAGGACCCAAACACTCCTTTCAAGTGAAGCAGCATTTCACTTGCATTTCCCCCAACTTAGTCTACTGCATTCGTTGCTCCCAATGTGGTCTCCTCTACATTGGAGGGACCAAACGTAAACTGGGCAACCGCTTTGCAGAACACCTGCAGTCTGTCCGCAAGAATGACCCAAACCTCCCTGTCGCTTGCCATTTTAACACTCCACCCTGCTCTCTTGCCCACATGTCTGTCCTTGGCTTGCTGCATTGTTCCAGTGAAGCCCAACGCAAACTGGAGGAACAACACCTCATCTTCCGACTAGGCACTTTACAGCCTTCCGGACTGAATATTGAATTCAACAACTTTAGGTCGTGAGCTCCCTCCCCCATCCCCACCCCCTTTCTGTTTCCCCCTTCCTTTTTTTTCCAATAAATTATAAAGATTTTCCTTTTCCCACCTATTTCCATTATTTAAAAAAAACCCCCACTAGAGCTATACCTTGAGTGCCCTACCATCCATTCTTAATTAGCACATTCGTTTAGATAATATCACCAACTTTAACTTTAACACCTATGTGTTCTATTGTACTATTGTCGTTGACATCTTTTGATGATCTGCTTCTATCACTGCTTGTTTGTCCCTACAACCACACCCCCCCTCCACCTCTCTCTCTCTCTATCTCTCCGCCCCCCCACACACACACCTTAAACCAGCTTATATTTCAACTCTTTCTTGGACTCGAACTCAAGTTCTGTCGAAGGGTCATGAGGACTCGAAACGTCAACTCTTTTCTTCTCCGCCGATGCTGCCAGACCTGCTGAGTTTTTCCAGGCTTTTTAAGAACTGTTTTACCAAGTCAGAGCAGAGATCAAAAGGATATACTGAAAGGCTGCAAGAACCAGTTTTCTCTCTCTCTCTTTCAGAGGTATTGAGCACAAGTATTGCAGAGTAACCATCCTGAGAAGAGGAATCTACTGCAAACTGAGATCTTTTGGGGATAAAATGTGAAAATCTGCTCCGTACAACTACACCCCAGGAAGACAACTGTACAAAATGGGCTGCAAGGTGGAATCACCGCTTGAACCCAAAGGAAAGTTAACCGTATACTTCTTTGATTGTTTATTTTCTTCAACAACTGTAAAAAAAATTCTTTTAAGCCTATCCTTGTATTCTACCATCTGTACAGGTGTGTGTGTGGGGCCAAGGAATGTGTGTGACATGTGAATGAGGGCGGTGTAGGGTGGCCGAGTTGTGCTATTAATGATTGAGTTGATCTGCAAACACTTGTTGGGTGGAAACTTTAAGTTTACTTACAGTATACTCAGCAGCCACTACACATATGCTTTCAACTCATCCTCCATCTCTACACTGACTGTTGGGGTAGCCCAAGCTACTCTTCTATTGGTTGATACAGATCATGTGATCTTGCCTAACAAGTATTATTCTTAAAGGTACATTACACAGCTAAATAAAACCATAATTACTACAGAAGGTTATGATTTACCTTTTTCTAAAATTCGGGAAGTAGGTTCAATAACCTTATCCTGTTCTCTGATTTAAACTCAGATAACCTGTCTGCTTAATTCTTTATAATCTGAAAGCATACATAGTGAGACTCCTGCAGTATTGGCAAAGCACATCCCCCACTAAATTCACAACAAAACCCTGTCACAGCCAGACCTGGAGTGGTAAATTAAGGGAGTCAATTTTTACTCCTCCCCATGTGGTCGTAACAATGGATGGAATTTCTTGAGAATGTAACAGAACAGGTTGTGGTGTGAACTTCCTCACAGCTTTCAGAATATTAGCAATATATCAAAAGTGCAAAAGAACCTTTCCGCCTTCTGTGTCTATGAAGGTGATCACTGTATTCAGCATTCTAGAAGGGGCTCATTTTTGGTAGCCACCTGCAACCCCTGCCAGGCTGCAATATGGACATGCATTTGTTAGATCACTGTTACACTTTACAGGAGACTGGAGAATTCATAGCCTATGGCATCATCTTGTGACAGCACAGGCTAAGACCTCTTCAATTTTACAAGGTCAGGGCATTGGCTTCCTAAATTCCAGGGTGCAATTGAGTTCCCCCAGCCAGTAATCTCAACAAGATTCCACACTTCCAATGTGCACATGGTATGTAACCGCTTTTAGCCAATCCTCCTTCCAGAGCCCATATGCTGGAAGTTATTGCAATACATTTACCCTTCAAAATTCACTGCTCCCTGACTTCTTCAGGGAAGAAAATTCAAGTTGGTAAATGAGCTCCTATGTGACAAAGCTCACACCAGCTATTGTTGTAAGAGTGGCCTCAACAGCAGCTACAGCAAGGGTAGAGCTTTCATTAGATTGGTTATCAAAAGAGCTAGCATGGTCCTAAAGGCGTGCTTTTGCTATTTGATCAGGTGGTGCCCTGCAATGAGACCAGATTGTGTGTCAACAACACTTAAATCCTGCTGTGTCCTTCACACATTCGCCATTCAATGAGTACTAGAATTGAAGGTTGCAGGTACATTGCTGAATTAACTGTAGGAGAGCATTAGAATGAGTTGCACTCTAAGATCTGCTCAGCAACTGATGCAAGGAGCACCAGGGCACATCGCATTAAGTAAGCCTTTTCTTCTGTGTAACATAGCCTACCTGTCACACCACCATCTCACCTGTTTTGCCCTCATTTTCCAATAAAGAGACATCTCATCATTTCACCAGCCATCACACAATATGTCAACACTGCAGCCCTATTTGTCCGTCCATGATCATGTCAATGATTATCACCTTAGTGAATAAAGTATGACTCCTCTATGGCTCTAATAATTCAATTTTATTCTTTGCCATTGAAGAAGTCCAAAACTAGAGGTCATAAATGTGAGATAACAATAAATCTGATAGAGAAGTCAGGAGAGATTTCTTTACCCAGAGGCTGGTGAGACTGTGGGGTCTGCTACTGAGTGTCAGATATGGTTCTGTTGATAGCATTCTCATAACCTGAGTCTGAATGCTGTGGTTTCAGGTACCAGTCCAGGACTTAAGGTTGACATCCCAGTGGAGTACTGAAGGAGTGCTGCCTTGTTGGATGTGCTTTTTTTTCAGATGCAATGTTAAACTGAGACTCACTTTGGCCCTCTCAGGTGGACGTAAAGCATCCTGTGCCATTATTTCAAATAAGGCAGTTATCACTGGTGTCCTGGTCAATACTTATCCTCAATCACTATCTCCAAAACAGATTATTCACTCACTATCACATTGCTGTTTGTGGGAGCTTGTTGTGCCACATTTTCTACATTGCTACAGTTCAAAAAGTACTTAGTTGACTGTAAATTGTTCTGGAGCATCCAGTGGTGATGGAAGGCACTATATAAATGCTGGTCTTTTTTTCACATGGAGTAGTTGAGGTGAATTGCATAGGTGCATTTAAGGGGAAACTAAATAACTGTATGAGAGAGAAGAGAATCGAAGGTTATGATGATAGGGTAAGATGCAATAAGGTACATCAGAAGTAGGTCATCCAGCCCCTCAAGTCTGCTCCATTTTCAATAAACTTGCTGGGCCAAATGGCCTATTTCTGTGTTGTAAATTCTATGTAATCTCACAGGTCCTGTGTCTGTGTCCCTACTGATCAGTGGGATGGTGTGTCCACTGGCAGCTATCAAATCCTGAGATGCAGCATTAGTTTAACAGCAGCACAATTTGTCAGGTGGCAATGCTCACCCATTGTCATTCAGTCTGTGGTGTGTGATGATAAAATTAATGTCAGTGAGTCATTTTGCACTCCAGTTATTGGCCAACTGTGGTCAGCTAACTAGATGGAACAGTGTTACTGCAGTAATGCGAACATATCGCTACCGCCAGGACAGTGTTACTGCCGAAACTTATAGAACTCATTGGGAATTATAAAGTCACCATCCCAGATCCAACTCATTGCAGCAAACAGTTGATATGGGACTGGTATTCTAGCAAGCCTGAAATGTTAGGAACAGCTGGTTCAAGGCAAGGCCATGCCAGCTATGGACTAATACATAAAATATCACAGTGAAACAGGTGGAGCTATATCAAAGGAGCTATGAAGAACATACATTGCAACTAATTTGTACTGAGAACTCACAGTGCAGGTCGGAGTTTGGGAAATGTCTATCCTTTTGTGAATAAATGCCTCACAGACTGTCCAGTCTCCATGCAGAATGTCATGATGGAAACTGCTCTTGATAAAAATTTGTCAAAACATCTAATATAAACAAGATGCTTTGGGATGTTACTTGTTGCACTGCTGAGAGCACTCAGGGAGAATACTGAAGATAAACCATGTGCGTTACTAGTACAAGTACAGAGATTGGAAGTTAGGCTTAGTATCACTCCAGCCCCTCATGGGCACAGGCCCACATTAGAAAACTGCTCCATCTCACTAGGTAAGACCATAAGGACATATGGCATGGCAATGTCAACTTGATTGGAAAAAAATTCCCCATCCCACTTTTCCTACAGGATAAAATTGAAGAGAAGTTTCTTCTATATTCACATTACTAAATGTTGAGGTGGTTCCTCTATAGAGAGGGGCTCATTTCATTGACAGGAAAAATAGCAATGTATTTGCAAACAATGTCATAAACTACAGCTCTGCAGGCAAAATGTAAATCTTTTTCCCTCTCCTTTTCCTGAAAGGGAACAGCATATGGACAAGGGCTTCAACAGGTCTGTCCAACCCATGTGTTTGCACATAGACCTAACAAAGTTAGGGTCCCTGAGGTTTTCCACATTAAGATGGTCCTATTTGGTATTAATATCTGATTAAAATGTAGGATTCTCAAGCCATATCTTTCACACAAGAGTCATTCAAGACAAACTCTGTTCCTGCATATGCACTGAGGCTGCACTAACAGCCTTGATTGTTGGCATCTGCTAGAAAATATAACTATGTGGTGTTGACTGAAAGCATGATTAAACTTCACACTAAAACATCCCAAGCAAACAGCATTCACAGGAGGGTGTTCGTGCAGCATGAGTGGCCTTTTGGGCAAGACATCAGGTGGAAGAAAGTACCTATTGCCTAGCAGCAGTCACAGCTGTGGGGAGAATGGAAAGAAACTAAGATAAAGTGTAGCTTAATGCAGCTCTTAGCAATCTTCAGTGTGAATTTCTTATGAAAAATATTGTTGGCTGTGTCAATCATGGATCAGCTTTTGTGGCCAAGAAATGCAGTCTATAAATTGACCATTCAAAACATAGTGCTGATTCCAACATGCCAATCATTACCATTAAGTAATCCTAATGTCAATGTGTTTTACTTAAACATTTCATGAACCTCAAGAGATGGACATGAGTGAACCCCAATCTCCCTGGATGGACAGTGAGTGGATACTTGTCTCCCTGAAGAGTGGACAGTAAGTAGACATGGGTCTCCTGAGAGATGGAGAGTGAGTGGGCCCATGCCTCTTAGGTGCACAGTGAGTGGACAGTGTATGTACACTGATATCCCTGAGGAATGGACAGTGAATGGACATGGGTCTCCTGAGGAGTGGACAGTGAGTGGACACAGGTCTCCTGAGGAATGGACAGTGAGTGGCCATGGGTCTCCTGAGGAATGGACAGTGAGTGGAGATGGGTCTCCTGAGGAATGGACAGCGAGTGGACCCAGTGCCCCCTGGGTGGAGGCCACACCCTGTCCTCAACCTGAAGTTTATCCTCACCCCAATAACCTATCGGTGGGCAGTAACTGTCTGACTCCCCAACTCTTTTTTTTTATTAACTTGACTTTGCTGCAACCCCTGAGTCAGATGATGTTGGTTCCAAGCCTCATTCCTTGGATTTTAGTGAATGATCTCAACTGACACTTCAGTGAAGTACTGAAGAATGCTGCACTGTTGGAGGTGCAAGTTCAGGTACAGAGTTAAACTGAGCCCCATCTGCCTGTTCAAGCAAGCATAAAAGATTCCTTGGTATTATTTCATGAAGAAAATAGTAGATCACTCAGTGACCTGACCAACATTTATCCTTCAACTGACAACATCAAACATATTAGCAAGCTCCATCTCATTGCTGTTTGTGTGGTCTTATCATGGACAAATCGACCTCCACAACAGTGACTGCACTTGAAACATAAATCATTCACAGGGAAGCACTTTAGAACATCTTGAGGATGTAAATGCTGCTGTATAAATGCCAGTGACCTGGTGTCAAGTAGACATATTAACCAACTGAATGGCACAACATTTTACTTTGTTTCATCTTAGGCATGCTTTTACAGAAACTATGGTGTTCATAATTACAGGGAGGCAGGGGCAGAGCGGGAGACCCTCCTTGTGGTTGTGAAAGCAGGAAATTCCAGCAAAGTGTTAGCCTGCCAAACTTAATGGCAGGACAACATTAGTAATTTTTGCTTGGTTTCCTGCCAGCCAGCTGGCCATATTGAGAGGCTGGACAGCTACCCAATGGGAAACCCACAGCCAGGGATCAGTGGTGATCAAAACCATTTGGGCCATGTTGGGGAGCGGGCTCATTAGATTGTGGGGAAGCGGAGGGGTGAGCACTAGTTATATCTGGGGTGGTAGTAAAGAGCAACGGTGCCATCAAATCATAGGAGTGTTCTTAGATTGCAGGGGGTCTTCTTTAATTGCGAAGGTTGGTAAATCATTTGGGGGGCAATAGGTTGCAGAGGACATTGGATTGGGGATGTCACTAGATGGTTGGGAGGGAGGCAGATGGCAGGAGGTGGAAGATTGCAGGGTATTAGATCACAGAAGTCACCAAATCATTGAGAGGGAGGCTGGTGGTGTGCTGCGTTAGATTGAGAGGATATTAGATTATGGGAGGCAAGATTATTAGGAAGGAGGAAGACTGTAGCAACAGGTTTTGCACTCTGGCTTCTCCTGACCCAAAAGCTGCAATCTAAACAGTGTTTACCTGCAAGATCTGGCAGCCCCTGACCCCCTTTAGCTGTCAGATTTCCTGAGCTCCGGGTAACTCAGTTCTCAGCCATCAAATTCCCCCAGAAGCTAAGGAATGGAGGCACATTTAAGTATTAAAATTATGGACTGGCTTCACTTGGCTGACACCAACCCTTTGCCATTAAATTGGATGTTGGGGCATTTATGTCTGGTTAGGGTCACATTTCACATACTTATCAACTTAAACCCCCCCACCCCTCCAACCCTCGCCTGCCCATTTTAGTTGGAGGAGGTTAGAGGGGTTGTTAAAGTTGCCCCCTCTCTCACTGCAACATTCTGCACATGACTTTCTGTCTTCCAACTGCTAGGGCGATGCACTGATTCTCAGCTCTGACCCAGGAATTACCCTTTAATATCTGCTGTCATATGGGGGGGGGAAAGGAAATCTTGCTAACTATGTTCAAGCCACGTTTTTCTTTTTTAATCATTTGTTAGTCAGCCAGATACAGAAACTGATTTGTGCTGCTTAAGAGTCTAAATCCAGCAGCCTAACAGGTATGGTTTCTGTATGCTTGAGGAGGAGGGCATCCTCTCTTCCTCTGGGGATGCGTATCAAGGGGAGTTTGTACAAAAATTGGCAGAGCTAAAGTTTGGGATTCCATGCAAAATGTGTTCCAGGGATACTGTTGTAGGTTATCAGCACAAAACACAAATTTCCCACATCTTGTGTTCAGGCAGCCTGCTCTTTAATTTGCATCATAGTTTAAGCAATAGGTTGTGTTGATTGAATGAAGTGAGTTTGATTGCAACAATCCCTCTCTTATGGTATAAAGCAGCTACTGCTATGTTTTAAACTCAGTATGCCTTTGGATTGATTGCAGAAGAAGGGGACATGGCACATAGGCATGGACTCTATGCAACAAATGGCCTCCTTCTGTGCCATAATGATGATCATGATGCTATGAAGTGCAAAAGGCATGAATGTCAAGTGCAGGCCACGAGGGAATACCATTGTTACACTGCTGAGTTATACTAGTGTACGGGAGGTTGGAGAGCAGAGTGAGCAAGCTCACATCAATGAAAGATGCTCAGGTTTCTTAACAAAATGACTTATATAACTGAACACCAGTTGAGTTCAGGTTCAGTGAACTTGATGCAGGCTTGGATTTCTAACACCTTTCAAAGTGCGGGTGTCTGCTGTTGGTGAACTGGAGCTCCTGGAGTCTACAGTTTATACAAGAGACAGTGAGAACATTAAAACAAATAATGCGTAAGCTTTGTAATTTATCCATAAAAGACTCCTTGTTCAATGCTTTACAAATCAGAAACTGAACTGGACCAGTCTTAAAATACTGTGGCTACAAAAGCAGGTCAGGGCTGGGAATTCTGTGGTGAGTAACTCATCTACCGATTCTGCAAAAGCCTGTCCACCAGCTAGAAGACACAAGTTAGGAGTGTGATGGAATACTCTCCACTTGCCTGGATGAATGCAGCTCCAACAACACTCAAGAAGCTTGATGCCATCTAGGACAAAGCAGCCCGCTTGATTGGCATCCCATGTAACACATTAAATATTCACTCCCTCCACCACCTACGTGCAGTGGCAGCAGTGTGTACCATCTACAAAATGCACTGCAGGAACTCAGAAAAACTCCTTCAACAGCACCTTCCTGACCTCTACTACCTAGAAGGACAAGGTAGATTCATGGGATTACCACCACCTGCAAGTTTCCCAAGCCACACGTCATCCTGACTTGGAACTATATCGCCAATACTTCACTGTCGCTGGGTCAAAATCTTGGAACTTCCTAACAGCATTCTGTTTGTACCTACACCCCATGGACTGCAGTGGTTCAAAAAGGCAGCTCACCACCACCTTCTCAAGGGCGATTACGGATGGGCAATAAATGCTGGCCTAGCCAGCAATGCCCACATCCCGTGAATGAATAAATAAAAAAAGTAAGGTAAAAAATGCAACTGAGCTTCCTCCCTTCCTTCATCTATTTCTGGTGTAGAGACCCACACTTTCATCTGTCTTCCAATACCTCACTAAAGGGGGAAATTATTCACGTGGTGTTTCTAGATTGTGATTGCCACACAGCCACACACATGAATTACTGGAAAGTGACTTGGCTGATTCTTCTTCTCTTTCTATCCTCTGCCCCAACCCAGAAGGATAATTGTTGTTCCCGAACTATAGCCCTGCCTCTAAATGGGGCCTTGGATTAGCATCTCATCCAAAAGGCAGTACTAGTGTCAACCTAGATTGTGTGCTCAAGTCTCCGGAGTAGAAGACTTGAAACAAAAATAATAGTATTTGGAATCAAGGGGAATGGGATCACTTGGATAAAGAGACTACTGGAGGACTGATAAGAAAAAGTAGGAGGAAAAGGAAATTTTGTCAGACTAGAGAGTGTGACACGGGTGGTTAGAACTACTCTTATTTATGATAAAGATGATGTCAGCTTGGGAATTGAGAAATGAGGAGGACGTAGATACATTAATAGGATGGGCAGATGGTTATCCGAGCAATTGTCAGAAGCATAAAGTGATGCATTTCGAAGTGAGAATAATGAAAAGGAATGCGCTTTATTGGAAAGGTCTTAAATGATGGTAGGGGAGCAAAGGGACAATTTTGTGCACACATATGGCTAATTAAAGGGAGCAGCACTAGAGATAAAGCAATAAGAAAGGCAAATAGAACCCTTGATTTTATACCTAGAAGCTTAGAATTCAAAAGCCAGAAGTTAATGGTGTGACTTTTCAAAAAAATCTTAAATCAGATTGCAGTTGGGTTATGGTGTACAGTATATATTGTGTACAGTTTTGGATCAGTTTTCTCGTGGGAGCATTAAACTAAGTTTTCTTTCAAATCAATTGGATGAAAAATTAATCCCTTCGCCCACAACACTCTGTAACTTGTGAAAATTATTAATGTGAATTATCCCTAATTTGAGAAGGCCTTTTTCTGAATTAACTTGGTGACAGAAATTCACATTCTCCTGGGTGCATTGAATGTGCCTATGCATACAAAATATTAATAAAAGACAAATTTCCAGACATGAAGTCAATTACACAGGCCAAGCACAGATGATCGGAGACATGATGTTCTGTGAACTGGATTCATATCTCTGTAGATTGTTTTTTAATTGTTTTTGGACATGCTTCCCCTCAACTGCCTTGCTAAAATCAGTGAATCCCTTTTATGCTTGATGTAGTTGAAGCAATATGTCAGCAGTTTGTCCTTAGGAGGCAAAGCAATTCTACTAAAGTCACTTTCTTACAGATATACACAGAAGCACACAGGCAGCTATTCATCCATAGCCACTTATGCACACTCTATATATAATTACACAGCCCTGCATTAGCAGCTCTCAAGCATAAACCCATGATATCCACAGCTTGTTTATGAAAAATAAAGCTGAACACATGGATCACCGGCCTTACATTTTGACCCATCAAATGGAACTCTGCAGGATAAGGTAAATGAGCAGGTGGTGCAGATTGAAATTGGCAGGTATGATATGGTGGGCATTACGGAGACATGGCTGCAAGGGGATCAGGACTGGGAGCTAAATATCCAAGGATATACATCCTATCGAAAAGATAGGCAGGTTGGCAGAGGGGGTGGGGTTGCTTTGTTAGTAAGAAATGAAATTAAATCGATAGCAAGAAATGACATAGGGTCAGATGATGTAGAATCTGTGTGGGTAGAGTTGAGGAACTGCAAAGGTAAAAAAAAACATAATGGGAGTTATGTACAGGCCCCCAAATAGTAGTCAGGATGTGGGGCACAAGATACACCAGGAGATAGAAAAGGCGTGTAAGAAAAACAAGGTTACAGTGATCATGGGGGATTTAAATATGCAGGTAGACTGGGAAAATCAGGGTGGTAGTGGATCCCAAGAAAGGGAATTTGTGGAATGTCTACAAGATGGCTTTTTGGAGCAGCTTGTGGTGGAGCCCACTAGGGAACAGGCAATTCTAGATTTAGTGATGTGTTATGAGGCAGATTTGATAAGGGAGCTTAAGGTGAAGGAACCCTTAGGAGGAAGTGACCATAATATGTTAGAATTTACCCTGCAAAGTGAGAGGAAAAAGCTGGAATCAGATGTAACGGTATTACTGTTGAATAAAGCCAACCACAGAGGCATGAGGGAGGAGCTGGCCAGAATTGACTGAGAGATGACCCTAGCAGGAAAGACAGTGGAACAGCAATGGCAGGAGTTTCTGGGAGTAATTTGGGAGAAACAGCAAAAATTCATCCCTAGGAAGAAGAAGCATACTAAAGGGAGGACGAGGCAACCATGGCTGACAAGGGAAGTCAGGGACATCATAAAAGCTAAAGAGAAAGCATTCAATGCGGCGAAGAGCAATGGGAAACCAGGGGATTGGGAAGCCTACAAAGACCAACAGAGGACAACTAAAAAAGAATTAAGGAGGGAGAAGATTAAATATGAGGGTAAACTAGCCAGTAATATAAAAGAAGATTGCAAGAGATTTTTTAGATATATAAAGGGTAAGAGAGAGGCAAAAGTGGACATTGGGCCACTGGAAAATGACACTGGAGAAGTAGTAGTGGGGAACAAAGGAATGGCAGAGGAACTGAATAGGTACTTTGCGTCAGTCTTCACAGTGGAAGACACGAGTAACATCCCCAAAGTTCAAGGGAGTCAGGAGGCAGAAGTGATTATGGTGGCCATTACCAAGGAGAAGGTGCTAGGAAAACTGAAAGGTCTGAAGGTGGATAAATCACCTGGACCAGATGGATTACACCCCAGACTTCTGAAGGAGATAGCTGAAGAGATAGTGGAGGCATTAGTGGTAATCTTTCAGGAATCACTGGAGTCAGGGAGGGTCCCAGAGGACTGGAAAATCGCTAATGTAACCCCCCCTGTTTAAGAAGGGAATGAGGCAAAAGATGGGAAATTATAGGCCGATTAGCCTGACCTCGGTCGTTGGTAAGATTTTAGAGTCCATTATTAAAGATGAGATTTCAGAATACTTGGATGTGCATGGTAAAATAGGATAAAGTCAGCATGGTTTCATCAAGGGGAGGTCATGCATGACAAATCTTTTAGAATTCATTGAGGAGGTAATGAATAGGTTAGACAAAGGAGAGTCAATGGATGTTATCTACTTGGTCTTCCAGAAGGCCTTTGACAAGGTGCCGCACAGGAGGCTGCTCAGTAAGATAAGAGCTCATGGTGTTAGAGGCAAGGTACTAGCATGGACCGAAGATTGGCTGTCTGGCAGGAGGCAGAGAGTGGGGATAAGGGGGTCCTTCGCAGGATGGCGGCCAGTGACTAGTGGAGTTCCGCAGGGGTCAGTGTTGGGACCACAACTTTTCACTTTATACATTAATGATCTAGATGAAGGGACTGAGGGCATCCTGGCTAAGTTTGCAGATGATACAAAGATAGGTGGAGGGACAGGTAATATTGAGGAGGCAGGGAGGCTGCAGAAGGATTTGGACAGGTTAGGAGAATGGGCAAAGAAGTGGCAAATGGAATACAATGTGGGGAAGTGTGAGGTCATGCACTTTGGTAGGAAGAATAGAGGCATAGACTATTTTCTAAATAGGGAGAGAATTCAGAAATCTGGAGTGCAAAGGGACTTGGGAGTCCTAGTCCAAGATTCTCTTAGGATTAACTTGCTGGTTGAGTCGGTAGTTAGGAAGGCAAATGCAATGTTAGCATTTATTTTGAGAAGACTAGAATATAAAAGCAGGGATGTGCTGCTGCGGCTTTATAAGGCTCTGGTCAGACCACATTTAGAATATTGTGAGCAAGTTTGGGCCCCGTATCTCAGGAAGGATGTTCTGGCCCTGGAGAGGTTCCAGAGGAGGTTCACGAGAACGATCCCAGGAATGAAAGGCTTAACATATGAGGAACGTTTGAGGATTCTGGGTCTATACTCGATGGAGTTTAGAAGGATATGGGGGTTCGGATTGAAACTTACAGAATACTGAAAGGCCTGGATAAAGTGGACATAGGGAAGATGTTTCCATTAGTAGGAGAGACTAGGACCTGAGGGCACAGCCTCAGAGTAAAGGGAAGACCTTTTAGAACAGAGATGAGGAGAAACATCTTTAGCCAGAGAGTGGTGAATCTATAGAATTCATTGCCACAGAGGGCTGTGGAGGCCAGGTCATTGAGTGTATTTAAGACCAAGATAGATAGGTTCTTGATTGGTAAGGGGGTCAAAGGTTACGGGGAGAAGGCAGGAGAATGGGTTTGAGAAACTTATCAGCCATGATTGAATGGCAGAGCAGACTCGATGGGCTGAATGGCCTAATTTCTGCTCCTATGTCTTATGGTCTTATGGTCTTATGATACCAGCCTTAATGGAATCATAGGAAAATACAGCACAGAAGGAGTCATTTGGCCCATCGTGCCTGCGCTTTTTGAAAGTTGTTATCCAATTAGTCCTGATCCCCTGCTCTTTTTCCCGGTAACTGTTTCCCCTTCAAATATTTATCCAATTCCTTTTGGAACGTTATTATCAAGTCTGCTTCCACCATCCTTTCAAGCAGTGAATTCCAGAAATAACACCTCTCAAAAATATCCTCATGCCATTTCTGGCTCTTTTGAGAATCACCTTAAACCTGTGTCCTCTGGTTACTGATGTTTCTGCTACTGGGAGCTGTTTCTCCTCATTCACTTTGTCAAAGTCCTTCATGAATTTGAGCACCTCTACTGAACTCTCCTTAATCTTCTTTGTTCTAAAAAGGACAAACCCAAATTCTCCAGTCTCACCCATAATTGAGGTCTTTACCATTCTAATAAATCTTTTACACCCTCGCTTTACACCCTTTCAAAAGTGTGATGCCTGGAATTGAACAATACTCCAGCTGAGGCCTAACCTGTGGTTTATAAAGGTTAGCCTAACTTACTTGCTTTTATACTCTGTCTCTCTATAAAGCCAAGGATCCCATATGCCTTTTTAACAGCCTCCTCAATTTTTCCTGCCGCATTTAAAACTTGTATATTTATCCTCTTAAAATACTAGACCCATGAATGTGGGTCAGAGGATCACCAACCTTATAGTGGAGAGTGGTATCAACAGGTTCAGGACCACAAAATCAGCAATATCCAGTCAATGTGTATGTGCATATACCCAACAACACAAAGGATTGGCATCTAGAACCTTATACCTTGTTTATCACTCTGTGCCTCAAGGTAGACTTTGCATATCTTATATTCACACAGAGTAGCAGCAGCAGACCAGGAATGAGGTGGGAGTCTGTGGCAGTTTCTAAATCTGAACGATAATAATTTTAAGTGCAGGATTGGGATCTGCTGTAATGCCCCACAAATTGACATTCACCGTTGAGCCTCAAACATGAATAATAATCATGGGTGAATGTCTGGAGAGTGACCATTGGACCAGATTACCACAATATGGCCACAACATCTAGGGATGTGAGCAATTGTCCAGCTCTAGTTGCCTTGAGGAGATGGTGGCGGACTTTCTCTTTGAACCCTGATAGCTGTTTAGTGCAATTAAATCCCCCATCCCCACCCCCTTTCTGTTTCCCCCCCTTTTTTTTTTCCCAATAAATTATAAAGATTTTCCTTTTCCCACCTGTTTCCATTATATAAAATAAAAAAAAAAACCCACTAGAGCTATACCTTGAGTGCCCTACCATCCATTCTTAATTAGCACATTCGTTTAGATAATATCACCAACTTTAACTTTAACACCTATGTGTTCTATTGTACTATTGTTGTTGACATCTTTTGATGATCTGCTTCTATCACTGCTTGTTTGTCGCTACAACCACACCAACCCCCTCCACCTCTCTGTCTCTCTATCTCTCCGCCCCCCACACACACACCTTAAACCAGCTTATATTTCAGCTCTTTCCTGGACTCGAACTCAAGTTCTGTCGAAGGGTCATGAGGACTCGAAACGTCAACTCTTTTCTTCTCCGCCGATGCTGCCAGACCTGCTGAGTTTTTCCAGGTAATTCTGGTTTTGTTTTGGATTTCCAGCATCCGCAGTTTTTTTGGTTTTTTTTTTAGTGCAATTAACTGACTGGCTAGGCCACTTCAGAGAGAGTCAATGGTGGGATGTAGTCACATTTAGGCCAAACTAGGTAAAGTTTCATTCCCTAAAGGACATGAGCAAACCACTTACGCCAATCCAGCAGATTTATGGTCACTTTTATTGACAACAACTTTCCATTTCCAGAATTTTTGAACTTACATTCTGTTGGATTATGAATCCTGTTCCTCTGGGTTATTGCTCCAGAAATGTCACTACTCTACTGAGTCCATTGCAACAATAGGGCAGGGGAGGAGAGAGAATTTATCAGAACCATTTGTTTTCTCAAAACAATACCCACCTGTCCTAGCTCTGACACCTCACCCCTCCAACTGACATCAAGGGCAAGAAAGGATGCCAATTGGTGCCAAATCTATTAGTGAAGCTGAATTATCCTGTAGGCTGTAAATTGGATTAATTCACCAGGAGTAGAGATCTGAGCTGACAGCTATCTGGAAACTGGAGAAGAGATTAATATCTCAAGCATCTGCTTATCAGATGGTAAACTGCAATTTAAATTTACTTGGTTACCAAGTTGGCTGCTGGAGGGATCCCAGTAGCAGATGGTACCCTTCCTCTTTAAAATATAATCCTACATCTGTCATTGCTTCAGATATGGCAGACTTGATAGTTCCTTAACTGAGTTTTGTTTTGATATCAGTGACAGTATTTTGGCACGAACTAGGCCACAGAGCTTCAGAATTGCTGGATGTGCAAATATGCTGAGTTTTTCTTCAAATAAATGGAAAGGCCCGAGACAAATCTGCCCCTCAAATGAGAGAGTGGGTGGTGCCATTATAGTCAGAACTTGAGCTAGCCACATCAAATATTGAATCAACTCATAAAAGGGCAAGCTAACACATACATGATCAGATCACCAGTTATTCTATCCAGAATGGTTAACACAGAGAAGGATCTGAGACCTAGGATCTAGTACAAATAAGTAACGTTCAAACACTGAATCAAAATATTCCTGCATTTAATAATAGTTGGGGCGGTGATGGGCGGGGTTACAGAGAGTTGAAGCAGAGTTGAAAGATTCTTTATAATACAGGGCGAGTATCCTTTATCAGTAAATCCAAAAACTGAACGCATCCAAAAACCACCCTTTTTTTGAACCTCAGTGACCTTTAGTGTGGGAAGTCTAGTTGTTTGCACTGTTTACCTTGAGATTTTTGTGGTGAACCTGTCAAAAAGAAACTTATTTCAGGTACTCTGCATTATTGTTCAGTGGTACATCTTACTTTTCTAGCCATTTTATTTACTTTAGACTAAAGCTAACGTACGTTTAGGCTATTGTACGTTTCTATGTGGTATCCGAAAACTATAATTACCTGAAACTGAAATGCAATCATCCCCAAGGGTTTCGAACAAAGGATACTTGACCTGTATAAACACTTGGGGCAGAATTTTACCCTTGGCAAGCGGGATCGGCGGGGGTGGTCGGGAGTCCGACTGCCGCCTGTGATCAGCACGCTCCGCGATTTTACGCAGGCGGGCCAATTAAGGCCCGCCCAGAGTGATACGTGGCCTGGAATGTGCGCAAGGGGGCTGGCAGGGGAGGGGGTATGATGTCCATCAGGTCCAATGTGGCCACGATTCAAATGTGGCCTTGGCAATCCTTGGAAGGTTGCCACCGAAGGAAGCGGAAGTGATGCCAATGGAGACCGTATCGGGTGGACACAGCAGGCAGGAGGGCAAGCTGACAGGGTAGTCGGCCCTGTGTTTCTCGGACGAGTGCCTCGCAGCCCTCCTGCAGGAGGTGGTAGCAAGGCGAGAAACCTTTGTCCTCAAGGACAGGAGGAGGAGGCCCCCCCAACTCACCAAAAAGGCCTGGGAGGAGGTGGCATCCAGGGTCAGCAGCCATGACGTGGTGAGACGCACATGGGTCCAGTACTGGAAGCGCTTCAACGATCTCCTGCGATCGGGAAGGGTGAGTACCGTGTTGGCATAGGTCACTTTGCAGAACAGTTAAGAGCTACTACCCCATGGACTTCAGAGGTGTTACAGTGGCAAATGCCAATGAGGCAGGAGCTGGCCAAGGTGAGCCCTGGCTGCTTGGACTGAGTGCCTTGCAGCTCCAGAGTCACAACTCAGCTGAGCCCTGCGAGGTGTTCCTCAGGTGGGGTTGGCCAGGCTGCAATGGCAATGCAAGTAGAGAATGGACTAATCAAAGCCCCTCTATACTTTCAGGAGTAAACATCCCATAACAAGATTGAAGGGTCGAGGACTGGCAGGGGACCCCAACACCTCCTCATCCTCACGCGATACGAGCAGGAGGCCCTGGAGCTGGAAAGGTGCCATGCAGCTTGGTCAAGCATCTGCAGTGAGGTTGGGGTGCCAGAGGAAGGTAAGAGTGCAGTGCACTGAGGTGAGAATGTCAGTTATTGCAGTGTAGTATCTAATTTGTTTTGAGCCTGGAACCTGGAATCCCCATTGATAATCAAAAGACGATGGCACCATGATGCATATCTGTATCTCACCAGGGTGCCTGGCATGCACAGTGACAGTGTGATGACTTAAACTAATGACATATCCTTCTTCCCCCTTTTAGGCTCACCAGCAGGCAGTCACTATGAGGAGCCTGAAGGCCACCCCTGATCCCTGAGGACCACCATGCTCACCATGCAGCTGAATCACACCCTCTCTGTCAAACAGGTACCAGCGCAGATACCAGCACCTCGGTGGGCATAACATCACCGTCTAGTCTATTGGTGCACATTGGTGTGGGCACTTCACATTCACTTGAGATGCAGGCAGAGGCAGAGAGTGCCCAGAACACCAGTGGCTGATGATGGGACTCTGGAGTTTGCCCCTGAGGCAGCAAATGCTGGATGCCCAGCGGGGTGTGCGGGACAGTCTGGCAGAGATACATGAGGGAATGCATGCCATGGTCTCCATTGTGGAGGAGTCCATGTGGAGCATTAGCACTGCACTGACCCTCATGGCTGAGCCATGGCACTGCCTCCTCTATGGAGAGAATGGTGACTCTCATGGAGAGGCTCCTCCAGGCTCCTCAATCAGGGCTTCCTGGGGATGTGCTCAGACCTGCAAGATCTCACACTGGTAGTGACCTCAGCTGGCCAGTGTCAGTGTGGGAGATGGAATGGGCACTCAGTATCCCAGCCAGGTGCCCGTCCATCAATGGCGAGCAGGGAGGTACAAAGCAGCCTGACATTGGCGCACAAGCTGCCTGTCGACCCTGCAGGCTCCTCTCAGGGCCCTCCGGATAAAGGCAGCAGACAGTGATCGTGGCATCTGATGAGGCTGCAGCAACTGGGGAGATGCCAGCCGTGGCACTCGCTGCTCCCTCCCAGGCGGGGCCAGTACAAGCTCCACAGGCCAGAGGACAGCCGCCAAGGTCATCAAGGCCAACAAGACAGCAAAGTGAACAGGCTGTCTCCAATGCCGGTGCCAACGATGGGGGAACACCTGCACATAGCACCCACAAGCGAAAACTTAAAGCACCTTAAGCACAACAGCGGCTTATCATGGGTGATATTTGGTTCCCCCATTTTTCTTCATTTTTTTAATGGTGTGATGGAAAACACTGGTTCATGTTAATTTCTGCTACTTTCAACATTTACAAGTGAATGATATGAATGTTATTTTGTGCAACTGGCCTCTGTATGTTTCATTTGTTATGTAGATGCAGGGTATGCCATGATGTTATGATGGAAGTGTGTCTCCTGAAACTTTACTACAAAGGCACAGAGTGTATGTTGTTGACCAAGGAACTGACCCTGTCAGCAATCGAGTATGGAGCCTGCAGCTCTGGCATGTGGTGGTGGTTCTTATTTGGTAGGCTAGCTGAAGGAGCATTGGATCAAAGTGTCCCGGGTGTCCCTGCCTCCCTATTGGTTACCTAGGTCTGCGTCTATTCCTTCGGCATTGTGACCGTGTTCGTCCTCAGACTTACTACTGGACTCATCATCTGTTGCCTGTACAGCTGCATCAAGATCTTCTTCCTCCACAGGGTCCCCCCTTTCCAGTGCCAGATTCTGGAGAGGGCAGCATGCAACCACTATCAGTGACACACGATCTGGGGGGTATTGCAGTGCGCCCACTGAAAGGAGGCGACTCTTGAGGTTTCTCTCTACCACTGCCTTTGTGAAGGCATACCTTCTGTTGTACCACTGCTCGGTCTTTGTTCTTGGGTGGCAGAGACGTGTCATCAGCCAATTATTGAGGGGATAGCCCTTGTCACCCAACAGCAATCCATCTAGTCAGGCTGGAGCACTAAAGAGCCTCAGCACCTGGGAGTGCCTCAGGATGTAAGCGTCATGGGAGTTGCCTGGGTACCTTGTACAGACTTGCAGAACCTTCATCCTGTGATTACACACTATCTGCACATTCATGGAGTGGAAGCCTTTCCTGTTGACGAAGGCACCAGACTCACCCGCTGGTGCCTTGATGGCCACATGTGTGCAGCCTAATGCACCCTGGATGCAGGGAAACCCAGCAATCACTGCAAAGCCTCTGACTCGCTCTGTCTGGCTGACTTTGTCCTTACAGTAAAGAATAAAGGTCAGTACCCACCTGAACAGAGCATCTGCCACCAGTTTTATGCAAATATGGACAGCTGATTGGGAGACTCCACAAAGATCCCCCCGACCCCTGGAAAAAGCCGGAGACATAGAAGTTAAGGGCCACTGTAACCTTCAGCGCCACTGGCATGGGGTGTCCACCCACACAGTCAGAGCTGATCTCAGGGCCAATCATCTGGCAAATGGAGGTCACGGTCTCTCTTGAGAGGTGGAACCATCCTTTGGCATTGCACCTTGGACATATTGAGGTAGCTTCATCGCTGCCTGTAAACCCTGGCAGCAGGATAGTGGCATCTTCTGCAGTCCCTTCCGTCTTGGCCTTCCTGCTGGCCCTGCCCCCCTTGTGCCTGCGCCTCTCCTCCCGCAGGTCAGTTCCCTGGAGGCTGAATAGGGACATCTGGCCTCCTCGCCCTTCTGGCCCTCTCTTCCTCCTCGGAGGAGGTGCCTCCAGCAGAGGCCACAAACCCCATTCCAAGAGTAAGGGAAGACAGTCTGATACCTGAAAGGTCCCACGCGGTGTGAATCCTCCGGGGGCCTGGGAAACAACACCGAGTCCTGAACTGAAGCCTCTAAAATCTCTGAATGCAGCTCTGAAGCGAGATTAAGCTGTCCTTTTCACAGAAGCAACCATCAGGAAGGGATTCCCTGCCCTCCTCACTAACCACTTTGACAAGGCCACTGACCCCGCTTATCCCACCCGTGGATGAGGTTTTGCTAATTGTGGCCTGCCCACCTGCCTGTTTAGCCTGTATGACGGCCTGAAAATCGCACGGGCTACGTAAAGCCGGAGATAATTGGTGTCTCAAGGGCCTTAACTGGCCATTTAATTAATGGCAGGCGCTTCTCCATCTCCATTATGCACCCACCTAGCGCGATATCATGAGAGTGCATGCTGACGCCGACACACGCATCCAAGCTAAAAATTCTGCCTTTGAAGTTGGAGTTCACATTTGCATTTTAATTGATTGAAAGAGCAGGATGCAAAGCTTGTACAGAGGTAGAGGTTTGGGGTTTCTGGGACCGCCAAGAATTCTTCATCTAGATCTAATGCTAAGGTAGAGTCTCCTTTAATTATTATAATATGGGATTCTTGTTGGTGTTTTGGAGATTTCATTCCTCAACTCTATCCAGCTTCCTATATGGAAACAGACCATAGGAATCCATCAGAGGCTTTAGTAATGCTGCCAATCCGCCAAGACTGTCCAGGAATTTCCTGGAATTGACACTTGAGAAAAATATGTAGCTTGCATGAATCACACTTCTATACTGCTGTAGCCCGGAGTAACCGACAACTGCTCTCTACAGGTTTCTGATACTTCTCTTGTGGTGTTGGTCAAGTCTCCACACCTCCCCCGACCCCCATTCTCACCCTGTTAAGAAAGTTTGCACAGAGCTGGATCTTACATTTGTCTGCAACTTGGCATTGTTTTATACGAATAGTATTGTTTTAATAGCAATTATAAAAATCCAGGCTAGTTTGTGGATCCCATGTGAAGTGATGGATTTTTAAAAATCAGTGTTTGTGCACTTTATATGTCAGGCAAGGAAAACCAGCTGGTTCATTTAACTATGTTTAAATGCAGTGCGTGATATTTCATGATGGGAATTGACGTAGAGCTGTTTCTACAGCTAAATACTAATTTAAGCATTTGAAACGCAAACCTGGCTTCCTGCATTGAGCGAATCAGCAAAAAGGAGATATTGGCTGCAAAATTCTGTTGTGTAGTACCTGTTTTTTTGGTGCTATGGCTGCCATTTCAGGTCCAAAGTGGCATCTGCACTGCACATGCACACTTCTGGTGTGAGCTGGGCTTCTGCCATTTTGGGTTGGCATCAGTGCTACGAGAACATAGCAGAAAGAAGCTGAGTAAGGAGATTGTGACACCAGTCAGCGTGTAATGTTGAGTTAGCTCTAGCTATGCCATTTTTTGACCTAAACATTCCAGCTAACACCTTCTCTTAACCTTACACTGCATTCAGCAGCAGGAAGGAAACCTCACCAGCACTATTTAAAGGGATCATCAACCATTCTCATTGTTTGATTGATTTCTACAGGCTGTTGCTGAATTGGTAGAAGTGTTTAGGAATTTTTACTGCTATTTACAGTTGGTAAAGTCTACATGGAGTGGGTGTGGCATGTGGTGAAAGTCTAAGTTCTCACTTCAAGGGTTCAGCTCAAAGTGCTTGCTGAATGGCTCATGGATGCTATAGATACCATTCCCTTTGGTCAAGGGCATGACAGAGAGAATGAGCAGAGGTGACTCAGGGGTGGTCAAGCTGCCCAAAAAGGGAGAGGGAGGAGGAGGAGGAGAAGGGCTTTCCACCTTCAGGGAACAATTCTCCTACCCCAACCTCAACGAGGAACAGTGAGTGCTACATTTCCATTTCCTTAAGGAGGTGCATACAGGAATCTGCCATCTGTTGTAAACAGGCCTGCAGCTTCAGAGCAGGGCAAGGACTACATTGCCAATGGCTGTACAGGTGACCATGACCATGAACATTTATGTGTCAGACTCCTCCTGGCTGGAGAAGGCAATACTTGCATCATCTTACCATCTGCCAATTACCGTTTTATAAGGGAGTCACTGGGGTTCTGTACTCAAAAAGAGGGAATACGTTTTATTCGCACTTTCCAGAGAGAAACAGGTAGATCGAGTGCACAGCTTTGCAAGGATAACAGGCTTCCCCATGGTTCAGGGTGCCTTTGACTGCACTTTGTAGACACTGCATGTAGATTCAGAACTGTACCTCAATCAAAGAGTTCCATTCCCTCATTGTCCAGCTTGCGTGTCACCATACTCAATGTATCACTCAGGTCAAAGCCTGTTATCCTGGCAACACTCAGGATGCCTTTATTCTGCGTCAGTCCACTGTAACATCAGCATTTGAGCCACTACAAGGAACCAGAAGGTGGCTATTGAGTGACTGGCCATTGAGCTGATGGTCCCACTGTGTGACACAACCACATGTGGACAGCATGCCACATGATAAGAGCTGTGCTGCATAGGAAATTTCATCAGGCAAACGATTGAGGTATTTAAACACCACTTTCACTGTCTGGGTCACTCTAGAGGAGCCCGATAGTACTCTCCAAACTGCATATCATTGTCTGCTGATCCCTGCACAATCTCACCATCATGAAGGCACAGCTCTTGCTACCAGCGAAATGGTAGCATAGCTAAGGAGTAAAAAGAGGAAGAGGACAAGCAGGAGGAAGGGAGGAGGCAAACAACACAATTCCTTTCCAGACAGGCTCTCGTGATTGTCTCATCTGATCAAGTTACCAGTGAATGCAACCCCAATTCCCCTTTTCACCAATAGCGTCTATTACCGATCATCACAGAGTCCTCTTAGCCACAGTGCTGCATTAAAATCCAACTCAAAATGAACATTACAAACCATCCAATCTTTCATATGAATCACTCCTGTGCATTCTCTTAGTACCTGTCTTCCATATGCCTTTGCCTGTCCTAGTATTGCTAAATAGTGCTATTCCGATGACTATAGCACAGCTGCTGAGTTTCACTGGAGGAGACTGCAGGATGACCTCAAGCAGCTCTGGCAGTGGATGACCTGGCTTTGGACTGCATCATCTCACAAGGGCAGCAGCAGTCTGGGCTGGCTGGCTGACAGGCAACCCCAAGAGCACTGGCTGAGTGGCAGGGGTGATGACAGCAGCCTCAGCATGCCTGGCAACCAGCTAACTTTGCATGACTTCAGTCTGAGTTTCCACTGCAGCACACCATGGCTTCTTCTTGTCCTGCAATAGAAGCTGAGACATTGGCCATCACATACAACATCTTGATTAGACTGTCAAGTGTGATAATGAAGTTGACCACTATACTGGGAAGAATGCCATGTGCAACATTGGTGCCAACTCTTCCATTCTCTGACAGTAACCCCAGGCTTTGTGAATACGTATCAACTTTTTTCTGTATGCCAAGCAATCACAGTCTTCAACTGAGTCCACTGGAGCAGAACTCTTGTGCGTAGTCACCCTCCGCAAGCTGGAATCTGTGCTATCCTGTCCTCCTGTCCTGGCTGCAGGATTTCCTTTTTCGATGTCTCACAATGTGCTGATCCTGCCTCTATATTACCCTCTAATGCAGTGTCAGTACCTGAGCTGGTGACCGCAAGTGTGAGGGCAAGTGACAATGTTTTTTCATCATCAGTCTCCTTTTTTCATTTTAGCTCCCACATCACACCTGGTGAGATGGCACTTCTTGGGTATCTGAAAGGAGAAAGGCACAAGGGTCAGGTTGTGGTAAGAGGAGGGGTGAAAGAAAGAGGTGCATGCTTAATACCCACCTGTAACTTGGAAATCAGAAGAGATTATGGGATGAGGGTGAAGTGCACACTGAGAAGGAGAATTATGTATGAGGATATCATCACCTTCGATACTTTCAGCCTCACCACTGGCCACGGTCTATGCAATGGCTGCTTGAATGATGGGAAGCATCGTTCTGTCCATCAAGGACAATTAGGGATGGGCAATAAATGCTGGCCTAGCAAGTGACACCCCACATCCCATGAACGAAAAAAATATATTTTAAAATCACAGTGAGTATGTGCACTGCCTTGCTGTTCCCCTCTAGTTAGCTGCTGCTGCCTCATTGCACACTATTTTGTCCTGCACAACAGCGAGCTGTGTTAATGCGTGTGGCCAGTGTGTAGGTGATGTGGCTTTCATGATTAAATAGCTAACAGTGTTTGAAGTGGGGGTGTGGGGTTTGCAACAGTGCTAAATATGCGAGGGTGAGGTGAAGCCCTGAACATCAGGTATGAGTTGTGATTAATAGACACCTTTGGTGGATGGGTGATAGGGATGTGGTGCATTGAGCAGTGCTAGTTGTGCCATGGTGGGCAATGGCATTTGAAGATACAGTCACAATTTAAACTTGGCCACTTATGTGAGGTCAGTGAACTTCTTGCAGCACTGCATCCAGGTCCTTTGGCATTGACTGTAACAGTTATCTGCTCCCAAAGCTTTCATAGCATCTGTCTAGAGGGAAGAGGACCTATCTCCTCCTGTCCACTGGTGCATCAAAGACCCATGGAGCTGCTGTCTGCCATTTTGTGCCATTCTTGTGCCTTTCGCAGGTCGAAGTCCTTTCTAGAATGACTTGCAGCAAGTGCTCTAGTCAGCCATGAACAGTACCCTTTGTGCTCATTGCACCCTGTAATCATGAGCGGGTGGCACAAAGATTGTGTGCTGACTGCATTGGTAACAATGAACTCATCACATATCGTGAACCATATGCCCATTTCTATGCCTTATCGAATTTTGTGGCCATTAACTGCAATCCAGGTCAGCAAGAATCTATGTATGCAATATCACTTGAACACTAGAACTTGCTTCCTTAACATGAGATATGAAAACATTTTATTCAGTGTTATTGGTTCATTTTATATTCTATTTCAAAGGGTGCTAGTGTAGAACAAAATGGATCTATTGAATAGGCAGACTTAGGAAATCCAGTACGCTTACTTGGTTTCAATTTGACCGCACAAGACATCAGGAGCCAAAACCAATAGCCTCCCACCAATAGGAAAGTTTGAGCATTTAATTTGGAGCCACCCTCTTAGAGTTTTAAGAGGATTCTGCCAAACAACTGTCCGTACAGCTGGCAAGAAACTGAGCAAAAAGCTTGTTGGTAAACAATGAGTTGCTGAATTATTGTTTTAAATATTATAATATCCTTTTTCTCCATCAACCATAATTATAACAGGCCATGAAATAAGTTACAAATGAAAACATTACAGCCTCCTATCTATTCTCAAGAGGAGTGACAACTGTGGCAATTGCTCACTACTTAAGTGGAATTTCGGTAAATAGATGCATTGAGTCCACACTGAGGTTTGAATCCACAATCTTCAGACCAAGGTAAACTTACTCAGGTAGAACTGCACATCTAATAAAAAACGGCCTGACTCACATGCTAGTGGGAATTTAAACATTTTAAAATTCATTTATGGGGTGTGGGCATCGCTGGTTAGGCCAGCACTTATTGCCCATTCCTAACTGCCCTTGAGGTGGTGGTGGTGAGTTGCCTTCTTGAACTGCTGCAGTCCGTGTGGTGTAGGTACATCCACAGTGCTGTTAGGAAGGGAGTTCCAGGATTTTGACTCAGCAACAGTGAAGGAACAGTGATATATTTCCAAGTTCAGGATAGTGAGTGGCTTGGAGGGGAACTTCCAGATGGTGGTGTTCCGATGTGCCTGCTGCTCTTGCCCTTCTAGCTGGTAGTGGTTGTGGGTTTGGAAGGTGCTACCTAAGGAGCCTTGGTGAATTCCTGCAGTGCATCTTGTAGATGGTACACTTTGCTGCCACTTTTTGTCGATGGTGAAGGGAATGAATGTTTATGGATGGGGTGCCGATCATGTGGGTTTCTTTGTCCTGGATGGTGTCAAGCTTCTTGAGTGTTATTGGAGCTGCACTCATCCAGGCAAGTGGCTCACACTCCTGACTTGTGCTTTGTAGATTATGGGCTGGCTTTAGGGAGTCAGGAGGTGAGTTACTCTGCTACAGGATTCCTAGTCTCTGACCTGCTCTTGTAGCCGTAATATTTATCTGGCTCATCCAGTCCTGGTCAATGGTAATCCCCAGGATGTTGATAGTGGGGGATTCAGTGATGTTAATGCCATTGAATGTCAAGAGGCGATGGTCAGATTTTCTCTTACTGGGGATGGTCAATGCCTAGCACTTGTGTGGCACAAATGTTACTTGCTACTTGTCAGCCCGAGCCTGGATATTGTCCAGGTTTTGCTGCATTTGGGCATGGACTGCTTCCGTATCTGAGGAGCCGAGCATGGTGCTGGACATTGTACAATCATCAGTGAACATCTCCACCTCTGACCTTATGATGGAAGGAAGGTTATCGATGAAGCAGCTGAAGAGGGTTGGGCCCTGAGGAACTCCTTCCATGATGTCCTGGAACGGAGATTATTGACCTCCAGCAACCACAACCATCTTCCTTTGTGCTAGGTATGACTCCAACCAAGGTAGAGTTTCCCCCCGATTCCCATGGACTTCAGTTTTGCTAGGGCTCCTTGAAGCCACACTCAGTCAAATGCTGCCTTGACATCAAGGGCAGTCACTCTCACCTCACCTAAACATAATGCTTCTTCAAGAAAATCTCAGGTCTCCCCTGCACATTCTCACACCACCTCCACTCCAATCACTTCCATCCCTACGAACATGGGAACCCAACCACCCCCCCCGCCCCATGCTTAGTGGGTGGCCTATCACATTCCCAACTCTCTCGAATTCCAAAGAGTCATATTAGTCTCCAAATGTTAACTTTGTTTCTCTCTCCACAGACCTGCAGTGTATTTCCAGAACTTTCTGTTTTTAATCATACCTCAATCTTGCAGTCATTCAATTCTACTGCTGATAATTCAAAGTCGTTTTTCTGCCCTGAAGAATTATTGATTTGTCCAAAAGATATTAAATTAAGCAATGTAAATAGCACAGCAGAATCTTTTTAATTTTTGTAACTTTCCAATAAGAAAAGTTAACTGTGGCTGTAATGAATTCACATTACTGTTTGGTGTTAATCCTCATCATATCAACTAATTGGCCTCCAGCAGCAGTAGAGAGATCAGGGTGCAGAGGAAGTAACTTTGGAACCTACTCTAAAGCATTTTCAAAGCTTAAAACATCCGTATAATTAAGCTAGTTCTCATTATCTTGGTTAAGGATGGAAACGCTGCTAAGCATAAGCGCTGAGCATTGATTAGCACAACCTCATAAAGGGCACTTTAGTATGGGAAACAGAAGTAACTCTCTCCATTCTCATATATAAAAGCAAATTACTGCAGATGCTGGAAACATAAAATAAAAACAGAAAATGCTGGAAATACACAGCAAGTCAGGTGGCATCTGAGGAGTGGGAAACAAAGTTGGCGTTTGAGGTCCATGGCCTCTTGTCAGAAAATGTTAGGGATTTGATAGGTATTAAGCAAGAAAGTGGGGAGGGGGGTAAGAAAAAAAGGGAAGGTTTGAAATAGAGTGGAAGGCAGGAGAGATTAAATGATGAATGGGATGTTGGTGTAAGACAGAAGGAGAGAGCAATGGGACAAGACACAAAATATTGATCTAGAAGGGGTGTAAATGGGAAAAGAAGAATCATCACCAACAACTGCCATCTGCAATAAAAGGGAACAAGGGTTATGTTCTGAAATGGTTGCACTCAATGGGCAGGATTTTCTGCCCCTGTCAGAAGCAGGAATTGTGCCGGATAGGGGAACAAAATTTGACATGATGGGAAATGTCAGCTTTCCTCCAGCAGGAAGATTAGTTGGAATTTTCCCCTCTTAACTTTTATGGTGGGTCAAGTTTTCTGTTGCTCTATGTTGGGAACCACATTTGCACCCATTTGCATTGCATCAATGCTCATTAAAAACCAACTGGACAGAATCACGTTCGCACTCCCAATCTAATTGCCCCACCAATAGATAATTAGACCGGTCTGATTCATGGCCTGCACTTCACCCATGAATTCAGGGTTTGTATGCGCAGTGTTCATGTATCTTGCAGCTGCTCCGACTGCATGCAAGGCTGCTCAGGCAAGACCAGCGGAAGGGAAGGATGGAAGGCAGATGCATGAATTGGGGGGCGGGGATGGTCTCTGGAGCCCAGGAGAGAAGGGGTGGACTGTGTGGGGGAGGGGAGAGGTGTTGTCTGGACTCCAGGAGGGAAGGGGTGGACAGAGAGATGTGAGCGGCTGAGGGAGGTGGGGAATGGGGATGGGGGGAAAGGTGGTGACTGGAGGATGGAAGGGACGGGATGGACAGAGACACTTGACAGGGAGTGGTTTAAAGGAAGAGTAGGGAGAAGTGTGAGCCAGTTGTGGGGTAGTGCGCAGCATAGTGCCGGGGCCAGAATTTGGGGGCAAACCTGCGGCAGTGCTGAACATTTTGCAGGGCTTTTTTTTCATTCACAGGCTGTGGGCATCACTGGCTAGGCCAGCATTTATGGGCTGTCCCTAATTGCCCTTGAGAAGATGGTGGTCTTCTTAAACAGCTGCAGTCCATGTGGTGTAGGTGTACTCACAATGCTGTTAGGGAAGGAGTACTAGGATTTTGACCCAACGACAGTGAAGGAACGGTGATATATTTCCAAGTCAGGATGTGAGTGACTTGGAGGGAAACTTCCAGATGGTGGTTTCCCATGCGTCTGCTACCCTTGTCCTTCTAGATGGTAGCAGTTGTGGATTTGGAAAGTGCTGTCTAAGGAGGCTTGATGAATTCCTGCAGTGCATCTTGTAGATGGTGCACGCTGCTGCTACTGTGTCTCTGTGGTGGAGGGAGTGGATGTTTATGGATGGCATGCCAATCAAGCGGGCAGCATTGTCCTGAATAGTCAAGCCTCTTGAGTGTTATTTGAGCTGCACTCATCCACGCAAGTGGGGAATATTCCAGTACACTCCTGACTTGTGCCTTGTAGATGGTGGACATGCTTTGGGGAGTCAGGAGGTGAGTTATTCATTGCAGGATTCCTAGCTTCTGACCTGCTTTTGTAGCCACAGTATTTTTATGGTTTGTCCAGTTCAGTTTCTGGTCAATAGTAACCCCCAGAGTGTTGATAGTGGGAGATTCAGTGAAGGGTAGTGCCGTTGAATGTCAAGGGGCGATGGTTAGATTCTCTCTTGTTGGATATGGTCATTGCCTGTCACTTGTGTGGCACAAATGTTACTTGCCATTTGTCACCCCAAGCCTGGTTATTGCCCAGGTCTTGCTGCATTTGGACATGGACTGCTTCATTATCTGAGGAGTCATGAATGGTGCTGAACATTGTGCAATCATCAGTGAACATCCCCACTTCTGACCTTATGATGAAAGGAAGGTCATTGATGAAGCAGCTGAATATGGTTGGGCTAGCACACTACCCTTAGGAATTCCTGCAGTGATGTCCTGGATCTGAGATGACTGACCTCCAACAACCACAACCATCTTCCTTTGTGCTAGGTATGACTCCAACAAGTGAAGAGTTTTCCCCCTGATTCCCAGTCACTACAGTTTTGCTAGGGTTCCTTGATACCACATTCAGTCAAATGCGACCTTGATGTCGAGGGCAGTCACTGTCATCTCACCTCTGGAGTTCAGCTGTTTTGTCCACGTTTGAACCAAGGCTGTAATGAGGTCAGGAACAGAGTGGCCCTGGCGAAACATAAATTGACACATATTGTCAGGACCCATAGTCTTTGCAGTATCCAGTGCCTTCAGCCATTTCTTGATATCACATGGAGTGAATCAGATTGTCTGAAGACTAGCTTCTGTGATGCTGGGGACCTCCAGCAGTGTTGTAACCCCCATCCACTCGGCACTTCTGGCTGAAGATTGTAGCAAATGCTTCAGCCTTATCTTTTGCACTGATTTTCTGGGCTCCTTCATCATAGAGGATGGGGATATTTGTGGAGCCTCCTCCTCCAGTGAGTTGTTTAATTGTCCACCACCATTCACAACTGGGTGGCAGGACTACAAAGCTTAGATCTGATCCATTTGTTGTGGGATCATTTAGCTCTGTCTATCACTTGCTACTTATCTTGTTTGGCACACAAATACTCCTGTGTTATAGTTTCACCAGGTTGACACCTCATTTTTAGGTATCAAGAAGATATAATAATGTCTATAAGGGTATTGGAAATTATTTTAAAATAGAGTACTTTGTGATGTCTGTGTCTATATATGTGTATGTGTGGATGTCTTAACTGGATTAAAGCCAGCTGGTCTAGACGCTTTGATGTATAGGAGAGAATTAGGTTTGAAATGGTAATTAGACAAACATAGGGAAGTTACAATGTGAAGAGTAAAGGCGGCAATTTGCATTTTTAAATAAACCATTCAAAAACATGGGTGAAATATTACAGCTAGCCAGAAGAAGATAAACAATATATTTACTTTTTCCAAAACTTAGTAATGAAATTGGTGTTATGAAAGGGTTTTATTGCTGGAAGAAGTAAAGTTCAAAGAAACTCGTGATGCAATGACAATTGGCATCCAAAGAGGAAAATATGTATAAAGGAAGAGAAGGCTGTTGGTAAAAGAAGAGGAATTTTTCTAAGATCTAAAGTCTCCAGCCTGTAAGCCTTGAGCCGCTGTCTGCAAGGACCCAGAGCTGAAAGAAACTCATTTTGAATGTGACTGTCCAGAGTGTGTTTTGCCAGGTGTCTGTTTAAATCTATGGCCAGAATTTTTAGCTCGTCGGCGGGCATCTGCCCCTCCCAAATGAACGTAAAATGATGTGCGATGACATTGTTCGAGCATCCCGATGTCATCGTGCACTCGTGCGATATTTCAGTTGGCGGGCATGCGCAGGAGTTGGTAGCGCACCCGCCAGCAATTAACAGGCCTATTAAGGCCATTAACAATTTCATTGAATTCAATTTTTCGCTGCTCGTCCAACCTTACACTAGGTGGGCAGGTGAAAAGGCCAAGCAACTTTTGCATTTTTTGCAAAACCTCATCCACGGGCGGGGTGAGGTTTCAATCCGTTATTGAAAAAAAAAATCATACTAATTTCTAACATTTCCCTGCTCATTGGACCAGTGTGAAATTGCTGTCCAGTCCCAACTGCGGGTGGCGGTCGGCTACCCGGCCGATTCCGCCCGTCCCCTCTGAGCCCGTCCGACGAGGTAAAAATTCTAGCCTGTGTGTTTTACTGTTGCCTTAACAGAGGTGTAATTAGGAGTCAGATTAATTAGGGTATGTGCTTAGAATCTTTCTTGTATTAATAAATGTTTAATTTAGTTTTATAAAAAACCTCTTGAGACTCAATGGCCTTATTACTACAGAATTCAAAACCTGCATCTCGAAGCATAAATGGATTATGAGAGTTGTTTCAAGTTTCCCTCTGGGATTCGAAAGGGTCAGCATTTATCATTGGCTGGGTCATAATATAGGTATGTCTGGTGCTGTTCGCGGCATGCTGTCCTGCACTCTTCATTGAACCAGGGTTGATCCCCTGGCTTGATGGTAATGGTAGAGTAAGGATTATGCCAAGCCATGAGGTCACAGATTGTGTTGGAGTACAATTCTGCTGCTGCTGATGGCCCACAGTGCCTCATGGATGCCCAGTCTTGAGTTGCTAGATCTGTTCGAAATCTATCCCATTTAGCATGGTGTAGTGCTACACAACACACTGGAGGGAATCCTCAATGTGAAGGCAGGACTTTGCCTCCATAATGACTGTGCGGTGGTCACTCATACCGATACTGTCATGGACAGATGCATCTGTGGCAGGCAGGTTAGTGAGGATGAGGTCAAGTATGTTATTCCCTCTTATTGGTTCCCCCACCACCTGCAGCAGACCCAGTCTCACAGCTATGTCCTTTAGGACTGGCCCATCTCGGCCAGTAGTGGTGTTACTGAGCCACACTTGGTGATGGACATTGAAGTCCCCCACCCAATATACATTCTGCGCCCTTGCCACCCTCAGTTCTTCCTCCAAGTGGTGTTCAACATGGAGGGGCACTGATTCATCAGCTGAGGGAGGGTGGTACGTGGTAATCAGCAGGAGGTTTCTTTGCCCATGTTTGACCTGGTGCCATGTGACTTCATGGGGTCTGGAGCCAATGTTGAGGACTCCCAAGGCAATTCCCTCCCGATTGGATACCATTAAGCTGCCACCTCTCCTAGGTCTTCCTGCCAGTGAGACAGGACATATCGAGGGATGGTCATGGTGGTGTCTGGGACATTATGGTAAGGTATGAGTCCTTGAGGATGACTATGTCAGGCTATGCCTGTCATGCACATTTTGGTCCTGATCCAGGAAGGTGGAGGTTCTATCTGTGCAATGCTGGTCATGCACAGCATGGTATGCAGAGTATGGTCAGTCCCTCACACATTTCAGTCTTGGTGGTTGATGGCTTGGTACTGGACAGCAGGTGGCATTGCATGGTCAGAAGAAGCCCCTGTAGCCTGTAAATTGAGAGCAGAAAAGTAAGACGGAGGTAGTTGAAGATCTCATGGGGTTGTTGGGGGGTGGGGTGGGGTGGGGGGCATCCCTGTAGGTCATTGTGCATAGGGCCTCAAGATGGGCAGGGGTGAGGTGGACTTGGGGCATGGGGACATCCACAGAAAATGGTTCAGGGGGAGGACAGGGATATTGACTACAATGATAATAGGCTCCAGGATTAAAGGGGGAGACAGGAGAGTGATCAGAAGGATGGAAGCTCACACATGATGAGCATTGAGGATGCTAGGAAGGACTTGGAGGGTAACAGAAGGGGGTTGGAAGCTGGTCTCAAGGTAGAATCGGAACAGCACCATCTCGACAGCTCAATGGAATAATGAAGTTGCAAAAAATCCTTGGAAAAAAATCACCAGGAAAGGGGTCTGAGGGCTTGTGGGAGGAGTCAACTACAGCACTTTTGGACTGATTGAAGGGAATCCCTAATAATTACCGCGTCAGGACATGGGGAGCAAGAGACATGTCAGGAAGCGTCAAGTGCCAATTGAAGGATCATGGCACCTTAACTCATGGTGCACAGTCTCACTAGAATCCATTAGGGCTTGGGCCAGATTTCGATTTGGTATGATTGATCATTTGTCCATCACAGAGGAATATGAAAAGGTCAGAAGGGTTAAACGATTAAGGAGCCATGGCTACATGACATATGCAATAAGCTCTGGATAACCCTACAGTTAGGATGTTCAAAGCTTACAAGGCTCAATGATTACAGTCATTAAATTAGTGCAAGGCTGGGCTCTAGTCCACTCCAATGGAAGCAGTCTGACTGTGCCCTGACTGAGGTTAATAGTGCCTGGCCGTACTCATCCGGATCCAACCCCCTTTGTGAAAGCACTTTCATGCCTGGGGCAAGGGGGTGGGGGGGCAGGTGGTGGGTAGGTGGTGTGGGTGAGGGGGTGGTGGTGGGGAGCTCAGCTATCTGTGATCTTTCAGGATCTGTTTCAGCTGCAAGGGAGGACTTGGGGATGGAATTTCTGGATTGAGGATAGCCCAAGGACTTCACAATGACCCCCTACTTTGGCTATGGAAGGTGATCATTCCAGGGTAAGATGCAATCATGTCCCTCATCTATTTTTCCACAGACAGAAGGAGGAGTATAGAATGCAGGCAGCAGGCAACATTGCCTTCTTCATGGTTTTAATGCAACTGAGGAGGAGAAGAAGGGCCCGTTGACATCTTAGAAGGCTAAGGGAAGAGCCTCACCCAGAGCAACATGGGCCAAAGGGGTCCCATGAAGACCCAGAAGCTGAGCAGGAGAGACCAAAAGAGACCTTTTTACAAGCGGCTCGTTCCAGAACTCCACTGGAGACCCCTGCAGAATGTCACAATCCTTCACTCATAAATACATAAGGAATGTCACTAATGCCTTTACCAATGTGGAACACAATTACGTCCAGTTCTCCCTGGATGAAGCCAGACAGGCTGCCAGAGCAGTGGGATTTGCAGTGATCTTCATCGATTGCACACATGTGGCCTTAAGAGTTCCCTGGTAGCAGCCACTAAGATTTATCAATGGAAGAGGCTTCCACCCTCTCAACATGCAGTCGATCAGTGATCAATGAAAGCAGATCATGCAGGTTTGTGTGAGGTGCTCTGGGAGCTCACACTCCTCTTGCATCTTGAGTCACTTGCAGGTGCCACGGATCTTCACGAGTTCTCAGCGCATTCAGGGGTAGATCGTCAGTGATAAAAATGACCCACAAAAGACGTGGCTAATGATGCCCGTCTGACGGCCATAGAGTGCTTCAGAAGGAGAGGTACACTGCAGTTCATTCTGCAACATGCTCCTTAATTGAGCAGACCACTGGCATGTTGAAGATGCATTTCAGATGTCCGGGCTGATCAGGCAGCACTCTCCAGTACTGTCCCCAGAGGATGTCATGCATCATTGTGGTGTGAGTACTCTGCACAACCTGGCATTCCAAAGAGGGGATGAGTTACCAGATGGAGTGATGGAGGAGCGGCACGTCTCCTCCGATGAGAAGGATACTGAAAAGATGACATTGAAGAGGGAAAGGATGATGGCGCCCCACAGGGATGGGCCATTGCATAGGCCAGACACAGCAAATGTGCCTATCCAACCCTTATAGAGACAAGGTTTCAGAGCGATGATAAAGACTACCTCATACGAGCGCACTTGACCTGTCCCTTCAGTGCAGGTTAGACATTGACACCTTTTTTGTTATCCTCAATGACAGACATCAATCTTAGAATGAGCACTCACAATTTTGAGTAGTGATGGCCTCATCCTTGAAAGGCTAAGCAGCCTACGGAGTATGTGGCCATTATGTAATTGGATAAGAACCCAGCACTCACTCTGAAGCAAGTAAACATGTGCAGTCCTTTCAAGCATCGTGCCAACATTTCACTGCCTATAGCAGCCTTCAAGAGGCAGGAATAGCACTGCAAGCAAAAATGCACTCATGGCAGTATGCCTGGAGCATTACAAGGCACCACAAGGAGGACAATCATCAATCACTGGTTATCACTTGACCATCTGAGTACTGATCTAATGCATGAGTAATGTTCTGGCCTCACCCTTATACTGAATCCCCAGGATGAGATCATTCTTCAGGACACTGTGATTTGTCACTCTCAATCATGGCTATGAGTTTGTGAGTCAGGTGACCCTTGTGTGCACAGAAAGAGCTTCAGCAGCACCTTTGTCTGATCATTGACAAGCACTCATGAGCATGCCTTCATCTGGACCTTCCCAAGCTCACATTCAGCATTGACATGGTACCTGGGAGTGACGTGGCCTAGTCAGTCTTGGCACAGCATTTAAAAATTGCTTAATACTTTTGTTTGTACCAAAGACCACTCAGCAGATGTACTGGAAATTTGTTTTCATCCAGTCACAGTCCTGCACATTTTCATTCTATCAGATTGATGTACAAGAAAGCCTAGGACACTGATGGCACTGTCACAATCAGAGAAACATGTTGATTGTCCTTCTGAGAGCTAGCATAGAGATTATGTCAAGCCGCGCTTGCCAGACTTTCAGGTGCAAACCAGCATCCTCACATGCAATAGGATGGCATCATGAGGCTAAGCACACACCTGTAATATCATATAGTCATGGCCGTCTAGCAGACATTTCAAGAGTCACCAAGTGCAAGTTAGGTCCATTGCTCTGCATCATGCAGATGGAGAGTGGGAATTATTATAGGAATAATATTTAGCCATAAACATAGTCACAAGTTAATGCTGCAGGCCAGCATGAAAGGCTAAGGTCCCCAACGATTACTTAAACTGTAACCCACACCCAAACCTGACAATCATTTCATGAAGGACATTGAAAAGTTCACTTGGTTGGAATGACTCCAAGGGGGGTTCACCTTTAAAACCTACAACATCCACAGAGAACAGAGTTTGGTGTAGCAGCATCAGGATAATAAAAAACATTCCAAAATCTATACTCAAGGCCACATTAGATGATCCCCTGACATAAGCCTTATGTATGCTTTGTCCAGACCCAATATTTATAAAGCAACAGGCTTTGTTCATGTCACTCCTGTGGACATAAAGGTGACTGACTGAGCTGAGTTTGAGTGAGACAACATAGGCCTGAGGGACATGATGGGAGATACTGGAGGAGGGGTGTGAGGTGGGGGGCATCTGTTACACTCGATTACCTCGGAACATTGCATCACATGGAAGAGCCATTCCCTAGCTGAGACTTTAAGGTAGAAAAGCGAAATATATTTACACATGTGCAAAGTATAGTGGGTGAGTGAACACTTGTGCCACCATTGTGCTCACAGTACTTCTTAATTTTTCTATCCCTACTGCAACATCTAGGTGCACCCCGACATCTGCAGAAGAGGCAGGGGCAGCCTGCTGACTGCTACACCCTGTTGTCTGAGATGACCTTGGCGGTTGTCCTCTGGAGCATTCTCTAGAACTAGGTCCCACCGAGGTATGTGTCTCTGTGCTGGTGGAGGGTGCAGGTGAATACAGTGATGGTGCTCTGGGGGCTGGGGCTGATGGGCTAGCTGGAGGTGTCCCTCCATCTTTTCTTGCTGGTAGCTATAATAGAGGGAAGTGATAATTAGTGATTGGCTAGACAGTCACCTACATCAAAGAGCACTCACAGTGTCCAGAGGTGGCTGATGACTACTGCACGGACCCTCCTACACTGCTCAGGTGAAGCTCAATAGAAGCTCCAGGAACAGCTCATTTTGCAATCAGGCAATTTACAGCCTGCAGACCTCAGATCATAACATCTGCTGTCTTGTTTTGGACAGTGGCTTTTGGTGATGTACTATTTTCCATATACACCTCTTCATGAGTTGGCAGGCAGAGAAGGCATAAGATTAGCTGCCATTGGAGTGACACCATGCTCATCACCTACCTGCCCCAGCCTGCTCCACGGGTATTTTACCTGTGGTGGAAGAGGCATCAGGTGGCACAACCAACCATGTGCCAGTTGAGGCCCTTAAGTGACCAATTAATAGCCAATTAAGGGCTGCCACCTACCACTTCTGGGATTTTACAACAACAAGGAGGCCAATGCTAAATGTCCAGGCCACTAGGTGAAACCTGGCGGCATCATAGCCAGTCTAAGGGGTGCCTCCTTGTTGGGTACCCTATGCCAATTGGAGACCTTCCCCACAGTATTTCTTCCACCATGTTTCCTCTCCTCCCACCACCCCACTCCCCTACTCTGTCAATTCTGGCCCTCCTACACCCTTTGCTAGGGCCTGCCAATCCAGCCAGAACGAAACCAAGGACTTACCAGCAAGTCCAGGCTGCATGACTCCTCTTCTTTGGGACTGCATGCAATTCCAGCAATGGCCACCACTCATTGTGGCACTGCTGGAATAAGAGTGCTCTCGGAGGCGGGACTTCCTTTTTCTAATGGAGCCGAAAGCATGCGTCAAGCCAATTAAAGACTGAACGCCCATTAGGTGGCTATGGGGCAAGCTGGCCTCCAACTTTCACACTGGGGGATTGAGGCACCACCCCGCCGTGTAAAATTCAAACCGTGGAGTCACAGCCTCAGAACAAGGAGTTGGACGTTTAGGATTGAGATAAGAAGAATTTCTTCACTCAAAGGGCTGTGAATCATTGAAATTCTCCACCCCAGGGAGCTGTGGGTGCTCAGTCATTGAATATATTCAAAGAAGAAGTTGATAGTTTTTTGGGTACGAAGGGAATTAAAAAACATGGGGATAGTGGAGGAAGGTGGAATTGAGGTGGATGATCATCCATGATCTTGTTGAATGGTGAAACAGTTTCAATGGGGCAAATGGCCCACCCCAACCCCCATTTCTTATATTTACATTTTGCTTCTTTACTTGTCCCATTACCATTTCTTTTTGCCTTGTATCATCATCCCTTTTGTTCTGACCTCTTAACCACCCTATCACAGATGCTCACTTTTGCTCTTTCCCCCTTCCCACTTTCCCTGATTCTGTGCTTGCTTGAAATCTGCTAAATCTCTCATTTTTTCCCAGCCCTGATGAAAGGTCATTGACCTGAAACATTTGCTCTGTTTCTGTCTCCTCAGAAGCTACCCCATCTGTCCAATCTCAACCCAGCTCCAAGATGCAAAGTGTAAAACTCATCAGAAATTCTGTACTATCCTGCTAATCTCTAATGAAAATTGCTGCTGTAGGAAATGGAGGTGCGCTGTAAGGATGGCTGTCCAATCTTTTTAGCGAGTGGCGAATGGCAAAAGAGAAGAGGGATCTTAGCCCTACACCTAACACAGGACGAAAGTGCGCTAAAGAAGCATCGCCTTGATAAATGTGTATTTGGCAAACTTTTCCTCATTGCAAATCCAATGATGTCAATCATGTTAAATGCCTCATGACATTAGTCCTATGTGATGTTATCATGATGTAAAATGACACCAGGGTCTTCTCCTTCCACTGATTTAAGTTTGCCAGACATTTTTTTCATGAAGTCTTGATCCTTTAATGCTGACACGCAGCTGTGTGTCAAACATGGAAAGTATTTCCTTTCCTCATTCACCAGAAGAATAAAAAAGAGAGTGGATCCAGTCACAGATTCATCAACATTTTCAGAGAATGGTCTTTAATTCAATATTCTTTTCAGTCTGTTTGAATACTGAGTGCCCTAAATCATCAGGGGATACTGATCTAAGGAGTTATTAAACTGACTTTTGCCGTCACCAGTGTAATATAGGTTTATCACTTGCTTGGGTCAAATGACTAAATTAAAAGTGGTGGATTCTGTATGTCAGCTGTGAAATGTAAGTGTTCATGACATTTTAATGACCCATGTTCTTGACCCAAAGTCTGTATGGACCTCTGCTGTTTCTAGCTTTTCAACATTTAGAAAGTTCTGTTGAAGGGTCATGAGGACTCGAAACGTCAACTCTTTTCTTCTCCGCCGATGCTGCCAGACCTGCTGAGTTTTTCCAGGTAATTCTGTTTTTGTTTTGGATTTCCAGCATCCGCAGTTTTTTGTTTTTATATCTGTTCTATCCTTCTTTGATCCAAAATGGATGACCTCACACTTGTCTGCATTGAAATCCATTTGCCTTTGTTTTGTCCAGTCACTTAATCTATCAATATTTCTTTGTAATTCTACACTTTCAGTTATACTGCATTAAATGCCACTTATCTTTGTTTTATTAGCAAATCTGGACATGTGGCTTAAAACCATAGAACCATAGAAAAGTTACAATACAGAAGGGGGCCATTCAGCCCATCTTATCCATGCCAGCCTGAGGACACCCAGGTGCCCTTTCTAATCCCACCTTCCTGCACCCAGCCCATAGCCCTGCAGCTTACAGCACTTAAGGTGCAGATCCAGGTACTTTTTAAGAGTTTAAAGTTTCTGCCTCTACCACTAATTTGGGCAGCGAATTCCAGACACCCACTACCCCCTGCGTAAAAAAGTTCTTCCTCATGATCCCCTACACCTTCTGCCACTTATCTTGAATCTATGTCCCCTGGTTCTAGAATTCTCCACTGAGGGAAACAATTTTGTTCCGTCCACTCTATCTATTCCCCTCATAATTTTGTACACCTCAATCAAGTCACGTCTCAGCCTTCTTTGTTCTATGGAAAATAACCCCAACCTATCCAATCTCTCCTCGTAGCTACACTTTTCTAACCCTGGCAACATTCTTGTAAGACTTCTCTGCACTCGCTCCAGAGCTATTACATCCTTCCTGTAATGTGGTGACCAGAACTGCACACAATACTCCAATTGTGGCCTCACCAGTGTTTTATACAATTTCAACATTATATCCTTACTTTTATATTCTATACCTCTGTCAATGAAGGAGAGCATTCCATGTACCTTCTTCACAACCTTGTCTGCTTGAACTGCTACCTTCAGGAACCTGTGTATTTGTATACCAAGATCTCTCACTTCATCTACTCCTCTTAGTATATTCCCATGTATTTTGTAATCCCTGTAACTGTTTGACCTCCCTAAATGTACGACCTCACACTTCTCTATGTTAAAATCCATCTGCCACTTTACCGCCCACTCCACCAACCCATCTATATCGTTTTAGCTTTCCATCACATCATCTAAGTCATGAATAAACATGGTGAAAGTTGAGACTCCTATACAAATCCTTGCAGGACACAATTACTCTCAAACTGCTAATGAGACAACCTGCCTATTATTTCTATTCTCTTTCTACTCAGCCAACTCCTAACCAGGGGCAGAATTTTGCCCTTGTCAAGCGGGCTAGGCGGGAGTGGGAAGGGGCGGTTCAGGAAGCTGACCACCGCCCGCAATCACGGACTGCGAATTCACACTGGGAACTCATCACTGCCTGTGTTGGCAGGGCGAGGAGGACGAGTGGGGTGAGCAGGAAACTTCGCACATGCGCACAAGTGACCGCTTGAAAATCTCCCTGAGCCACAGAGCTGCCTCAGGGAGATGAAGAGTTTTAAAAATCAGAAATGAAGATTTTTAAAATGTTATAAAACATGTCCCTGCTCGTGTGACCCTGGGACATATTAAAATGAAATTTAAAATGTTTATTTGATGTTGGAAACCTCATTCCCGCCTGTGGGTGAGATTTCCAAAAAAATGCAAAAGCCACTTGGCCTTTTCGCCTGCCTGCCAACCGTGAGGTTGGATGGGCAGCAAAAAATTTAAGTTACTTAATACTTTAATGGCCTTAATAGCCTTCTGATTGTCAGTGGGCACGCTGCCAATTCCCATGCGCGCCCGCTGACCAAACTATTGCATGCCCGCCAGGGTGAAAATTCTGCCCCAGGTCTAATTTGCCTTCAGTTTCATAGGCTTAAACTTTAACTAACAGTCTCTTATGAGGAATCTTTTCAAATGTTTTCTGGATGTCCACATAAATAATATCCACTGACGTTCCCCTGTCCACTACTTTAGTCACCTCTTCAAAAAATTCAATCAGGTTCATCAGGCGTGACTTACCCTTTACAAATCCATGTTGGCCCTTTCTGATCAGCTGAAAATTTTCAAGGTGTTCAGGTACCCTAACCTTAATTATAGACTCCATTAATTTCCCAGATGCTAGGCTCACAGGTTTACAATTCCTTGGTTTCTATCCTTCATTTTTATTAAATAGCAGAGTGGCTTACTTGTATGTAATTTTCCAATCTAAAGGTATGGTTCTTGAATCGAGATATAACTTAAAAACATAATTGCCTGCTATTATATGAAGGCAAAATCTATTGAAGGAAACTGGCACTTTGTACCATCTCATGGAAATGGATGTGAGGATGCTGATTGACAATAAATTGAACTTATTTTCAAAAGACTCATTGGCAGTGAGTAAAGCAGGTCAGATATTGGGATGTATTAAAGGGCCAATGCTGAGCCATGGTAATGAAGTAGCCCTGCCACTTTATAAATCATTGGTGTGACCACACCTAGAACATTGTTTATAGTTCTGATTGCAATAGGACTAAAAATATAATGCAGCCAGTGAAAGAATATCAGAAGATACTATCCAGACTGATTATGGGGATGGAGGGATTCAATTATGAGGAACAATAAAGTACAAATGTACAATGATTATGTTCTCCCTGCAATAGAGAGGGTTGAGAGATGCTATTGCTATTTTTAGCATTCTTAGAAGATCACACGAGGAGGGGAGATTAAATTAAAATAAACCTCACACTTCCCCACCTCGCTCTTCAATTGACAGTATGCTGTGAGGTATGCTTTCTTTAATATATAGCATGAAAAACAATGTTTTTCTGTTCAGCATATTTCATTGGAAATTTCACTTCATGGTAGATGTGAAGGTTGATATTTTTTGCTCACTCAGCATCATAGTAAGGGCAGGAGTCAGCTAAGGCAAATTACTGCACATGCTGGAATTCTGAAATAAAGGCACAAAATGTTGGAAATACTCAGCAGGTCAGGCAGCATCTGTGGAAAGATAAACAGAGTTAACGTTTCAGGTCTACAACCATTCATCCATTCTGATGAAAGGTTATCAACCTGCAACACTGGACTGAATTTTCCTGGCCCATTAGCGATGGCCTGGGAGAGGGAGGACTGTGAGGGGAGCCCAATGTCTTCCTGCCGACCTGGCATATACCAGTAGAGGAAACCTTAACGACATGTCTGGCCACCACTTAATGGCCCAATTAAAGGCCACTTCCCACCATGTGGGCATTTTTCCCTCATCAGGAAGTTCTGCCACCTTCTCTACACTAAACCTGGGTGTTGGTCACTAAAATCTAACATACAGTTAGGAAGGCGAATGGTATATTGGCCTTCATTGCAAGAGGGTTTGAGTACAGGAGTAAAGAAATCTTGCTGCAATTATATAGAGCCTTGGTGAACTGCATCTGAAGAATTGAGTACAATTTTGGTCTCTTTACCTAAAGAAGGATATACTTGACATAGAAAAGGAGTGCAATGAAGGCTCACCGGACTGATCCCTGTGATGGCAGGATTGTCCTATGAGGAGAGATTGAGGGAAATGGGCCTATATCCTCCACAGTTTATAACAATAAGAGGTGATTTCTGAAGCATACAAAATTCCTACATGTTGGATGCAAGAAGGATGTTTCCCCTGGCGGGGGTCCAGAACCAGGGCGGAATGTTATGGCCCCTGCTGCTGGCGGGGTTTTCTGGTCCCGGGCAAGTCAATGGACTTTTGAATGGCTCACTTCATTTTCTGGCCCTGGCCCTGTCCCCGTTGTGACAGGGCTGTAAGATTCCGCCCACAACCTCAAGAATAAGAGGTAGGCCATTTAGGGCTGAGCTCAGGAGGAATTTTCTCACTCAGAGGGTGGTGAATCTCTGGAATTCTCTGCACCAGAGGCCGGTCATTGAGTATATTCAAGACAGGGATCGAACAATTTCTAGATATTAAAAATATCCAAGGCTATGGGATAGTGTGGGAAAATGGCGCTGAGATAGAAGATCAGTCATGATCCAGAGAATGGTGGAGCAGGCTTGAGGGGCCTACTCCTGCTCTTACTTCCTATGTTCCTATGTAAACCTCCTTAATAAAACCTCCACCTCCACACAGGAAAAGATCCCCGGGAGGAATGCCCGCCCCCGTGCCCGAGGCGCCACCAATGCACCATGTCCTCCACATCCCTGATCACCAGGCCTGCATGGCTCCCCACAGAAACAACTGGGTCTTTGAGAGCACCTTACCAGTCAGGCACCCTCACCCTGGAGTTGTAGCCTCAGTAATAGCCACTGCTAGTGCTGATGCTGCCGAGGCTGCTAAACGGCCAGCCCTCTGGTTGAGCTAGCAGCTTTCAGGTAAGGGCCACAATCCTCACTTGGATGGCAGTCCCCGCAGCAGCTGGTTAATTGGCCACTACCAGCAAAATGCTGCCCCAGAGGCTGGGGTAGGATCTTACTTTCAGCCCTGGCGGCAGAACTTCAATGTCGTCTGAAAAATTCAACCCGTTAATTCTGTTTCTTTCCCCACAGACACTGCCTGAGCTGCTGAATATTTCCAGTGTTTTCTGTTCTTATTTCGGAAGTAAATTATAATCAGGGAGGATTTTGCTTGGTTCAACCTGAACCATCTTGAAAACTAAACCAAATCACTGAAACCATTATGTTCCCAATGAAATGCATGGGAGAATGTAAGGGTGCCTGGCTGTTCCACATTTCTGTTTAAAGGAAAGAGGGAAAGCTGGAGTTGAGAAGGGCGCCATCAGTTAAATGCTTTCTTGCACCCTATCCATGGGGCAATATTTACCCCGTGCAGGAGCGAGTGTGGGTGGCCAGCCCTCCGATTGGCACATCCAATCGGGGGCCTGCAGCCATTTTTTGTGGGCGGGCCAATTAAGGCCCACCCAGCATGACGTCCACACGGATGCGCTGTGCAGTCCCTGTGCGGGCAGGGGGGGAATGGCAAATGCAGAAGTGCGCTCCTTCGCGCATGCACGCGGAGGAGCACTCCGATCTCCCTGAGGCTAAGTGCTGCCTCAGGGACAAAAACAAAAATAGCTGGAAAAATTAGCAGGTCTGGCAGCATCTGCCCAGAGGAATACAGTTAACATTTCAAGTCTGTATGACTCTAAAGATCGGTTCCCAAAGTGAATAAGTTATTCTTTCAAAAATTTCATTTACTTTCCATCCATGTTCCCTCATGTGACAATGTCACATGAGTTGGGACATGGACATAACTTTAAATAAAAGTGAATCTTAATTTTTTAATTCGGTTGTGTAACCTCATCCCCCCCGTGGATGAGGTTTTATGCTTTTTCAGGAGGCCGTTCGCGCTCCCGACCTGCCCGCCAACTTTAAGGTTGGATGAGCAGGTCCACTAATTGGTTTAATTGCTTTTTGAATGACCTCAACAGGCCGTTGACAGGTTGGCGGGCGCACAGCTGACTCGGCTGCGCCCCCGCCAACCTGAAAATGCAAATGACCCGGAATGATGTTGGGAGTTCCACCCGACGTCATTCCACGTCATTTTACTTGTCGGTGAGCGGGCCCTGCCCCCGCTCACTGGCCGGAAAATTCTTGCTCGTGTCTTGAATAGATTTGGGCTCTGCAAACAACTGAATTGTTGAGGGGCAAATAATTCTCTTTTGTAAGACTTCAACTTCTGATGGCAACGTAGAGCAAAGCGTTGGATTAATTTATTTATAGAATGTGCTGCTACTAATATTACACTTTCTCCGGGAGGAAGTTCTACATCTACAGCCAGGGAGGTTCATGTGAAAATTAGCTTTTGAAGTTCCATGTACATTAAACGCACACAACCTAGGTCCAAATCTTGCTGAACAGCAAATTTTAATCAGCATCACAGTAGGACTGTTGCAGTTGGTCTTGCCCTTAGCTTTGGCCCCAGCTATTCAGCAAGGGCACACAACTTTGTGCATTTCACCCAGGACCAGGACAGCCAGGATGCAATAGTGATTGGATTTGCCCAGATCTCAGGTTTCCCACAGGTGCAGGGTGCAATCGACTGCACGCACGTGGCGCTCAGATCTCCATCATAACACACATTAACAACAAGGGATTCCATTCGCTGAATGTGCAGCTGGTATCACCACCAACGCATCCTGCAGGTCTGCGCACGGTTTCCAGGGAGTGTGCATGACTCCTACTTTCTCAGTTAGTCACAGATCTCTGACATTTTCCAGGGTCCACAGAGGCTGCAGGGATGGCTCCTCGGGAACAAGGGCTACTCACAGAGGATGTGGCTGATGATACCTGTGCGGTGGTCTCAGGCAACAGAAGAGCAACGGTATAATGAGGCTCATGCTGCGACTCGCAACTAGTGGAGCAAGCCATCGAATGCTAAAAATGATGTTCCGGTACCTGGACTGGTCTGGTGGAGCCCTGCAATACAGTCCGTAGAGGGTGTCCCGCATCACAGTCACCTGCTGCGCCCTTTACAACCTGGCACTGCAATGGGGAGAGGAGTCGGCGAGGAGGAGATGGAGGAGCTGCGCGTCTCCTCCAATGAGGAGGACACCAACAGGGATGAGGGTGAGGAGGTCCCCGAAGACGACGATGACAGCAATGAAGCCCGCGTACTGGCTAGATGAGGCAGGTGTGCTCGGGAGGCCCTCATAGCTGCTCGATTTGTGGAGGATGATGACGGCATGCAGTGAGGAGACACCATAGATTCTCACATGGCATCTATGAACATTTGACTCTGGCTTACAGCAGCACACTTACCCTCTGTGATACTGCTCCTGCTTTGGAGGCCCTAATTGTCACTTGATTTCAGGAGGATGATGATGACATACAATGAGGATACTCCATAGATCTTTGCATAGCATCTGAGAACGTCTTACTCCTGTCTGGCCGAGGACAGCTTGCTTACACTCTGTGATCAGGGTCATATCATAGAGACGTAGCCATGAAACTTTAGAAGCACCTGATCCTTTGCGCCTTCAGCACCTGAGCCCTTCAGGAGCACAGTGTTACTGGTCACAGATGCTGAAGGGATGGGGGCCAGACCCACCTTAAAGGTGCTGAGAGCACACAGAGAGAATGACGGAAATCTGTGACGCCTGTCCACTACATTCTGGCAGTAATGACAAGCACCATCGAGGTAAAGGCATCAGTAATGTTTCCAGTGAGTGTGAGGCCGGACCATCACTTTGGTCTGAAGGCTGCACAGAGCACAGGGAAGAGGCCCTGGACTGAGACCCCTGCCTTTATCTTGTGCAGAAAGATTTCACATCTAAGTGACACGAACGCTGTTCATCAGAACAAGGGGCCATAGGATGGAGGCATTCTTGGGGCTTTACTGACAATAGTAAGCATTATGTACAAGTGATTAACACCCTTACCTTGGTGTGCAATTAATTCTCCTTAACCGTCCTAACCCTGGAGCTATGTCTTGGTGCTCCCTGGACATCCACAGTGGAGGTGGAGGCAGCCTGCTGACTGCTATGCCTGGTCTGTGATGAACTTGACGGGCATCCTCTGGAGGGCCCCAACCTGCTTTTGGGGGCTTGCTGTGTGGCAGTGGCATCTTCCTTGAGCTGTGGAGTTGGAGCTGTTGGGGTCACAGGAAGAGGGAAGCCGGATGGGCTGGACACTCCCGGAGTCACCTGGGCAGAAGGCCCCGGGGTGTGTACCTGCTAATCCTCCTCCCTATGGGCCTCCAAGGGCCCCTGGCTGATTCCTTGAGAAGAAGGGGTAGCTGACGTGAGATCGAGCTGCCCCACAACTCTCTCGCATACACACTGTTGGAGGCCAACTATGGCATCAGCAATGGAGTTCAGTTTTTAGCAGCAATGCAGGAACAACGTCCTGGACCAAGGATTCCATGGCAGCCGCCATCTTTCGAATGTTGACCTCGGTGCGTTGGCATGTCGACCCTATCACCTCAGCCAGAAAGCAAATGGACTCCTCCATTGTGCCTTGTAATCTGAGGAGTGCAGTGGACATCTTTGCAGCTCCAGCAACTGTGACATGACCAAGTCCAGAGGCTCATCATCTGATTCAGACTCAGCAAATTTCTGGCCTCCAGCAGTCCTCTGAGTGCTGGACACCTGGGAAGTCCCTGCTGCCGCCTGCTGTGGATCAGACAGTGCGATGTGCTCACCAGCTCGTGATCCCAAGGTTACTTTAAAGCTACGTCCCACCGAGGTGTGTCTCTCTGCATTGGTGGACGTGTGGGTGAGCGCTGTGATGGGACTTCACAGAGGGTGCCTTCAAATTCCTCTTCAGAAGTTTCTCCAGAGCTTGATTCGAGGCCCTGGGTCATGGACTCGGAAGGCTGCTTCCCAGGTGTGCTTTGGAAAGCAAGGGAAGATAATTAGTGCATGGCAGTAGCCTCTGAAAAAGGGCACATCATTCACGGCATGGTTGTCTGATGGATGTTGCACTGCTGCATCCTCATTTGGCAGAGCACCACCGACCTCACCATCAGCACAGGAACGGTCCAGATAGTTGCCAGCCAGCTGGATGGCTCTGCTTTCAAAGTCCGTTAGGACCTTGATTTCAAGCATTCCTCCACCGGTCTGTGACCTCTTCCTCTTGTTGGGTGCCATCTTGTCCTACACCAGAAGAGTTGGATAGAGTGTAAGCAGGATGTCTGCCAGGCCAGATGATAAGTGTGCCTGCCATGTGTGGGTGGTGAGTGGTGCCATGGATTAGGACAATGAAGGTTTGTGTGACAGAGTGAATGGTGATGACCCTTGCACTGGCAGTGAGTGAGGGCCCTGTGGATGTGTGATAGGTTTGTGAATGCGTGAGTTGAGAGTGATGGGAAGAGTGTCTTACCCTGGTGGAACAGAGGAGATCATTCATCCTCTTGTGGCACAGGGTGACTATCCTCTTTTGCTGGGTGTTTACATTGGCCACTGCTGCCACCGCCTCCCACGCTGCATTAGTGAGGTTGCTGCCCATCCTGTGGCCAAAGCTGGGGTACAGGACATCACAGTGAGCCTCCACTGCATCCAAAAGGCGCTCGAGGGGCATATTATTGAACCTGGGGCTGCGGTCATTTTGCCTTTCAAGACCATACCTTCTGTGCAGCATTCGTGGGCTGGAAGCACTGAGGTATGCGCACGGTTGCACTTTAAATATGGCGTCTGTCGTAATGGAGCAGCGAGATGATGGTGAAGCGAGCGAATGAGAGCCGCCCCCATGGAAACGACATGTTTCCTAGGAATGGCTAATTAATGCAGTGGGTTTGGGACGATACGGTGTGAAAGGCCGCTACTGCAGCCAACAGTAAAACATCGTTTTACCCGCCTATCACTGCACTTAGTGCAAATCTGGGCTGATTCCATCCACAGTTCTGCAAAATGCTTTGCCTATGTGCCTTTTCTTCTTAATTTTTAAGAGACTAAATCCGACAGAATTCTGAAGCAAATAGAAAGGATTGCTTGCAAATTCAGATCAGGCAAAATACAACCACTTGCAAATAGATTGCACAGAAAAGTTTAATGAATGCTGTTTTATAAAAAATGGAATGCAAATTTATACAAAGGTCACAGTGCAGAGTCAATTTGCTTTTAGATTGTAGCATTTAGCAAAGCACTATATTATAGCGTATGCATGAAGGCAAGAACTGAGAACAGGACCGCAGCTGTAGTTTCTCAAAAGGATGAAAAGCAAGTGAACCTAGGAGCTTTTGCATCTTATGTTTGAAGCCTACAAATAGGGTCACCAACTGTGATTAAATGTATTCCTAGAGATTTCGTCATATGATGTGCCACGTGCTCCTGCCGCTAGTCGGCTAACACTTTCATCCTCATGACGTACTGCCTTCCTACAAGAATTGGAAAGCAAAAAGTCTCATTGCCTAATTGGATGATGCTTGACTGTCAGCCAAACAGCCTTTTCTTCCCCATTTTCAATATTTTTACATCTGGCGAAGAGGAATGTTCAAAGAAAATGGCAAAAAAAAAAATTAACGTCCTGATGATTTTTCTCCAGGGTTGCAGACAGCAGAGTCCTGGAGATTGATCTTCAATTCCTGGAGACTCGAGGCCAATCTGGCAGGATTGGCAACCCCACCTACAAATAGTGCCAGCATTGAATTCAATACTAATATGAGTGTGTTTTAACACTGATGGAGGGCCAGGGACTTAAGAACTTTAAAAAAAAACTGTAAAAGAAACTGCAATTTAGTCAGCACTTAAGAGTAACAGCCAATCATTGGCAGTTATCTGTCAATTAACTGTAAATGATTGTATGAATAAGTGCTAACTGCTGTGAGTGGGAAGCTGAGTCAGCTGTTGTAGCTTGGATGTGGCTCAAATAAGTGTACAAGATAGCATCTGGTGATTGGAGAATAGAGTGAAATGTGGAAGCTGGGACTTCAGTGTCATTGGGAGTTTGGTGTGGAGGAGGAAGGAGGTTCTACTTTTGCCTCCAATACTTCTAGTGGTTTGTGTGAGCCAGAAGCAGTAAATATATAAAATACTTGCCCACTGTTTTAGTGTTCACTGCAAGTTAGGAAAATATAATAAACTTAAAAAGTCAATAATATTAATATAAGCTGAGATACGGCAGAGCAGGTTGGCTAGCTGCAGTATATAGCTGCAAATCAGAAATTGGAAGGGAGGGAAGAACACAAGAAAATTACAATCACCAGACAAGTGGTACTTAGTAAATTGTTGGAACTGCAGGTTGACAAGTCCCCAAGTCCTGATGAAGTGACCAGTGAAATAGTTGATGCGTTGATGCTTTGGTTTTAATTTTCCAAAACTCACTAGATTCGGGGAAGGTTCCATTTGATTGGAAAAGAGCTAATGTAACTCTTTTATTCAAAAAGGGAGGGAGACAGAAAGCAGGAATCTATAGGCCAGTTAGCTTAACATCTGCCATAGGGAAAATGTTAGGAGCTATTATTAAAGACATTATAACAGGGCACTTAGATAAACTCAAGATAACCAGACAGAGTCAATGTGGTTTTGTGAAAGAGAAATCATGTTTAACCAATTTATTGGAGTTCTTTGAAGAAGGAACAGGTGCTGTGGATAAAGGGGAACCAGTGGATGTACTGTACTTAGATTTCCAGAAGGCATTTGATAAGGTGCCATATCAAAGATTACTGTGGAAAATAAAAGTTCTTGGTGTAGGAGGTAACATATTGCCATGAATAGAAGATTGTCTAGCGAACAGGAAATAGAGAGTTGGCATAAATGGCTCATTTCCTGGTTGGCAGGATGTGATGAGTGGTGTGCCACAGGGATCAGTGTTGGGACCCAAACTCTTTCCAAATTATATAAATGATTTGGATTAATAGACCAGTGGTATAGTTGCTTAATTTGCTGATGACACAAAGATAGGTAAGAAAGTAAGTTGTGAAGACTAAGTAGTCTACAAAAGGATATAGGTAGGTTAGGTGATTGGGCAAAGGTCTGGCAAATGGAATATAGTATAGGAAAATGTGAGGTTGTCTATCTTGGTAGGATGAATAACAAAAAGGCATATTATCTAAATGGTGAGAGATTACAAAGCTCTGAGATGCAGTGGGATCTGGGTGTCTTAGTACATGAATTGCAAAAGGTTAGTATGGAGGTTCAGCAAGTAGTTTGCAAAGCTTCTAGAATTTTATCATCTTTTGAAAGGGGAATTGAATACAAAAGTAGGGCGATTATGCTTCAGTTATACAGGGCACTGGTGAGGCCACATCTGGAGTACTGTGTACAGTATTGGTTTCCTTATTTAAGGAAAGATGTAAATGCACTAGAAGCAGTTCAGAGAAGGTTTACTAGATTAGTACCCGGGTTATCTTATGAAGAAAGGCTGGACAAGCTAGGCTTGTACCCACTAGAGTTTCGAAGACTATGCGGCAACTTGATTGAAACATAAGATCCTGAAGGGATTGGGGCCACTGTTTCAAAATAAGATGTTACCCATTTAAGACAGAGATGAGGAAAAATATTTTTCTATCAGAGAGTTGTGAGATTTTGAAATTTTCTTCCTCAAAAGGTGGTTGAGGCAGAGTCCTTGAATATCTTTAAAGCAGAGGTAGATAGATTCTTGATAAGCTAGGGAGTGAAAGGTTATCTGGTGTAGGCAGGAACATAAGGTTAATATCAGATCAGCCATGATCTTATTAAATTGCGGAGCTGAGTGGCCTACTCCTGCTCCTATTTTGTATGTTTGTATATGGGAGATTGTTGACAGTGAGAATGTCAAGAGCGAGCACATCTGTCATAGATGTCTCTGTATTGAATCTCTTAAAATCATTGAGCTGCATTATGAATTTGAGACTCTCTGACACAAAAGGGAGAGGAAGCAGTGTCTGGACAGTTTGCTCCTGACTTTGGTCACACCTTGCAGTGTGGTGCAGATTCAAAACACATTTGGTGTGTTCTTTTGCCTTCCAGATCAGAGGGCTGTGGGGTCAAGTTCAACTCTGCAGACTTGGGGGAGAATTTTCTCCATGTTGGGCGGTCCAGTCGGGATTGGGAGCAGAGTCGATCGCCACCAGTGATCAGCTCCATGCCACCAATTTACTTGGGCAAGCCAATTAATGCTTGCCCAGTGTGATGCACAGCTGGTAGTGCTCAGCACCACCTGTGTAGGTGGGGGGAAGAGGGAGAGTCAGAGCCTGAGCTCTTTCGCACACATGCACACGAAGGAGCACAGAAACCTCCCTGAGGCAGCTCCGTGGATGAGGTTTCCTGAAAAATGATAAGGCCGCTTGGGCTCTTTGCCTGCCCACCAACCTTAAGGTTGGATGGGCAGCTTTGATAAGTACTTTAATTGGTTTTTTAATGGCCTTAATAGGCCTTTGACAGTTCGGCGGATGCGCAGCTGCCTGCCTGCCGAACGTAATTTCTAAATGACGCGCACTGATATTGGGACGCACTCCTGACATCACCATGCATCATTTTACGCATCAGCACGCCAGGCCCATCCTGCATGCTGATGTCAACATTCTGGCCTAAATGACGCACGCTGACGTCGGGACGCACGTCCGATGTCACCACGCCTCACTTTATACATTGGGGTGCCAGGCCCACATCTGCGCACCAAAGCCAAAATTCTGGCCTTGAGCACAAAATCTAGGCTGACAATCCAGGGCAGGACCAAGGTACTCCTGAACTGTTGGAAGTATCCCCTTTAGGATGCGATGTTAAACCGATACCTCATATCCCCTCTCAGCTGGACATAAAGGATCCCATGGCCTTGTATTTCAAAGATGAGCTGGGAAGTTGTCCCTTGCACAAGAAACAAAGTGCTGTGAATGCTGGAAATCCGAAATAAAAACCGAAAATGCTGGAAATACTCAGCAACTCTGACAGCACCTACGGTGAGAGAAACAGTTAACGTTTCAGGTTGATGTTCTGATGAAGGGTCATTGATCCAAAACATTGGGTGGAATTTTATGGCCCTTCCCACCAACGGGATCTTCTGGTCCCTCCAAAGCCAAAGGACTTTTGAATGGCTCACTGCATTTTCCAACAGCCCCGCCCCCACACCAGCCACAGCGACGGGACCGTAAAATTCCGCCCATTCATGCCGCTTCTCTCCACAATTGCTGCCTGACCTGCTATTTCCAGTATTATCTGTTTTTTTAAATTTAATTCACCCTGGTGTTCTCACCAATATTTATCTCCCAACCAAAGTTGTTAGAACAGATTATCTAGTTAATATCACATTGCTCTAGCGGGATTTGTGTTGTGTGCAAATTGGCTGGCACATTTCCTATATTACTACAGTGACTGTACTTCAAAAGTACTTTATTTGTTGAAAAGTGCTTTGAGATGTCCTGCGATCATCCAAGGTGCAAAGCCTACTTTCCTTTCTTTCTAATTTGGAGTCCTCTTTGCCTTCAATGCATTTATATTGCAGGGAATGCAGCTGCCAATAACTGCACCCCTGAATAAAAACAGCTTCACCTGTTGGCCATGTAGACCCCCCAGAACATGGGTCTCTGAATCTACCATCAGGGTTCAGGAAGGTAAATATGGGGAGCCCATCTGTGGAGCCTGACACTGTGAGATTGACACTCAACCATGACTGCATAAAAGGGATGAATCAGTACATGATAGTTTTCCCAAGGCAGAGTAAGTAAACCTGGCAATAGGAAGTCACTTTTAGACAGACACAATGGGGGCTAAATCGGATTGTGCCCAAAATCAGACATGGGGGTCATGATGAATGATTACCCTGCACCTTTTCAAAATGACACAGATGGCACAGAAACTTTGGCCTCCCCTGTTCATTTCTGTGACTTGTTTCCCCCAAAAAGATACTTTATTCATAATGACTATAAAAGTACATTTCATTACCATGCAAAGTTGACATTACATGAAGTGCAAACCAATTCAGTTTCTTACACTTCTACGTTACTCACTACATTAACAATCACAGTCAATATTTACCATGTTCACACAGCCTGCGGGGTTTTGCACAGTTTCCAGCCCCCCCGCTGTACTATGGCAGAAGGGCCTTAGACAGTGGCCTTTCCCCAATGTGCCTTTGCGGCAGCTGCCCCAAGCTTTAGTGCATTACTCAGCATGTAGTTCTGGATCATGGAATGTGCCATGTCTGCAATACTTGGCCATGGACAACTCTTTACGCTGAAAGATCAGCAAATTTAGGGCAGACCAAAAAGCACATCTCACTGAGCTGACATGGTCCTCCAGCTACGGTTGATTTTATCTTGATGTGCAACCCTGGAATCAGCCCACTGAGCACAGAGACCTGCTTTATGGAACTGCTCAAGATGAACCTTGACAAAAAGCATTGCTTCTCTCTCCAGACCTGATTTGCAAAGGCACATTCTAGAAGGAGGTGGGCAATGGTATCTTCCCTAAAACAGTCATCTCAAGGGCAACATGGGGAGGGGTTGAAGTTCTGGGTGTGGAGGAAGAATCTGATGGGTAGGGCCTTTCTCAACATCAGCTAAGCTACGTCTTAGTGCTTGTTTGAAAGTTCTAATAATGAGTCATTCAGCCTAATGATTTTGACAGTCCATCCAACAGAATCCACCATTTTGTTTTCTGACAGGGGTTTGAGGACATTACAGGTGACCAATGCCTGTCAGACTTTGATAAAAGGTGTTTTTCTGCATAAACTTCTCCACAAAGGACAAGAGGTATGACATGGTCCCACTAAATGGAGCATTCTATGGCAATGTGGCGAGACCCATCCTTCCCAACACCAGGAACATTTGGAGCATCAGCACTGCTATGTGTTCTTGATACCCTTTGAATACCAGATGTTGGCAAACTTCACAATTTAAGCTTGCAAAGATGAGAGCTCTTTGTTTAATATGGGCTATTCTGCCTTGTACAGAAGAAGAACCAGTCTGAACTGGTTCTGTTACACATCACATGAATCTGTAGTTCAGCCATGAAAAGTGGTCCCCTGGAACACTTATACATAATAATTAATTCATAGTTCTTTACAGATAACACAACAATATGTAACATCTCTCTTTCCTTAAAACATAATGCCTCTATCAATGTAACTGTTCCAGCCATTAACTATTCTAAACTAAAGAAGATTATCAATTGACTTTTGGAAATAAACTGAACCCCTCCTTAAATTTCTTAAGTCTTTTATAGCTTCTAAAAGACATTATTCACGGTATCGGTTAGGTGATAAGAAATTGTGCATTCATTGCTCTTAGTGTTAAGTTGGCAGGCTGCACAGGCAACATTGCGCATGTTGTCCCTGGTGTTGCAGGAGTCATGCTTGCTGTTGGAAATGTGGTATCATTTTCTGGTGATATTGTTAATGTTGTCTTCCTGGATATTAATGTTTCCAGTGTTGTTGAAGGTCTTTTCTGTTTCTCCAGCTCTGGTGTAGGTTGAATATGGACTCTGTTTCTTCTCATTTGCTTACCGCTGTGGGTCTCAATTATGTATGATCTTGGTGTCTCGGCTTCAGCAATAGCTTTTGCTGGGCTCCAGGGTTTCATGAATGGATCCTGTGTATGTACACTCTGTCCTTTCAACAGCTCAGATAGGGATTTAGCATGTTTGCAGAAGTGCTGACCTACTCTTTCCTGTGCTTCAGTGAGTTATTGTCTCACTTCCTCCTGGTCACTTGAAGGATCTATTTTGCTTAGCAGAGTAGTCTTATATGTTCTTACATTTAGCAACTCTGCAGGTGATTTCATGTCAGCCTTGAGAGGGTGGATCAGAGTGACAATAATGCAAGGTTTTTGTCTTCCTTTGTCTTAGCATTTTGCAAGAGTTCTTTTGACCATCTGGATGCATTTTTCTATAAACCCGTGTCCTCAAGGCTGGTATGGTGGTGATGTGATGATGTTGAACACATGCTGTTCAGCTAATTCTTTAACTTCCTTGGATATGAACTGGGTGCCATTGTCACATATTCACCTTTCAGGGATTCCTTGTTCAGCAAATAGATCTCATACTGCTGAGATGATGGTTGTGGTTCTCAAGTCTTTCATCTTCCAGATAAAAGAAAACATTGAACAGTAGTCTGCGACTGTGAGATACCATTCTTGATTGTGTGTGAATAAATCAATTCCCACAGTATGTCATGGTCTGGGTGATACTTCAGTAGCTCCTATCAACTCCTCTTTCTACTGTGTGTTTCTGTACTTCTGGCATAAATTGTGTGTAGACTTCATTCTATTGATATCTTTGTGTATGCCTATCCAGTACACAGCTGATCTGGCTCTGAGCTTACACTTCTCCATCCCCATGTGGCCTTCAAGTAACTTGAGGAGAAGCTCTTCCTTCATCATTTTGGGTATGATTATTCTGGATCTGACTAGGAGAACACCACCTTCTAATGAGATGTTATCTCTGATAGACCAATGCTGCCATATTGCTGGATGTTTGCTGTATCTTTTCAGGCCTTCCCTGGATCACTTGCTGAGAGAGCATCTGTAACTCTGTCTTTGCTGGTGTCATCTCTGCTTTGACTCAGTTTCGGTGGTGTTACATTCGCTAGGTTTTCTTTGCATCTGATCATAGGGCACTTCTCAATGGCTGTACTCTCTTCAACTCTCAGTATCGCCTCCTTCATCTCATGGTTTACTGAAATAATCTGCAGTTCTTCACAATTGCTCAACCCCAAGATAGCAGGACCATCTGTTTTAGTGACATAGAACATACAGTTAACATCTTTTCCTTTGTGTATCTCTTTGATTTGGGTTGTTCCTAGCTGTCGGATTATAGTTCCCCTGTATAATATCAGCATGACGCTGTTCAGTTTCAGAGCACCTTTCTTTGGATAACCATTTTCTTCAAAATTTTCAGGAAATACCTTCTGGTATAGCCTGAGCGGATTGATGTCACTCTGTACTCTGGTATCAATCTTCACCTTCAGATTTATTGTTGCGAGTTTTTCTCTCACCCTCTTTCTGATCTGAATGGTGGTGTGAATTTCTTTTCTCTGGGAACTGTCACATCAAGTAACATTTCACGTAGTAGTATGGTTCATATGTCTATTGTGTTTTCAGACTCACCGTCATCTTCCAGGGTATGGGGCTTTTGGTTTCTTTTCCTGTCCATTCGCCCTGTTGCTCTGGCTCTGGTGCTTTGTCTACCACCTTCTCCTTTTGTTCGACAAATTTTTGCCCAATGATTGGCCTTTCCACAAGCTCTGCAGATTGATCCAGATGCAGGACATTTCCTTTTGTCTATGAATTCATGTGGTTGTCCATAGCGTCTGCACGTCTTTCTGTCTGCTTGGTGTACATTCTGTTTTGCTTCTACGGTGCATCAACTCAGTCTTTCTCTTGGCTTAACTGAAGGCTAGCCGTTTGGGCAGTCAGTGTCTTCATCTGCCTGTTTGTGTGCTCTGGCAGTGCCTATGGCCTGTGATATTGTGAGCTCATCCTTCCCAATAAGTGCTTTCTGTACTTCAGGGTGTGCTGAACCCCAAATTAGCTGATCTAGCAGCCTTTCATCCATGTCCTTAAACTTATATATCCCAGCTGCATGTTTTAACCTTATAACAAAGTTATCAATAGGTTAGCCTAATTCCTGTCTGAGGCCTTGAAATTCATACTGGTAGATCCGATGATTCGATTTTGGCAATAGGTGGGTGCTGAATTTTTCAAAAATTACATCTGGGTTTTTAGTGTCCTCTTGAGTAAGCTCCCATTTTTAAATAAATTTAATCCTATATCTCCTTCCCATAGAAGGATATTGCTGGCCCTCTCTTCATTGATAGTGCCTCTTAGGAAACTACCAAATGTCAATCTGCATTTTAAATTTCGCTAATGCCTGTACAACATCGTCAGCTTCCCAATACATTATGGACTGTAGCTGTGCATTTATCGTTGTGCCCGTCAACATTTTGTTTCTTGTTTTCGAATGAATCACTCAGATTTTCTTCTGGCACTATTGTGGGTTGATTTTCCAAATCAGCACTAAATTAATTAAAAATGCTTTAGGTTAACTCACAGACACTTGCTGCCACCATGCTATGTGTTCTTGTTGCCTTTTGGATCCCAGATGTCGGTAAACATCACACTTTAAGCTTGGAAGGATGAGAGCTCTTTATATTTAATATTGGCCATGTTGTCATGTACAGAAGAAGGGCTGGTTTGAACTGGCACTGTTACACATCACATGACTCTAGTGGCCCACATGAAAAGTGGCCTCTGGAAACTTACACACAATAATTAGCTTCCAGCTAATTAGTTCCTAGATCTTTATAAATGTTTACAGATAAAATAACAATATAGACATTTACAGCACAGAAGGAGGCCATTCAGCCCATCGTGTCTGCTCAGTCAACAAAGATCTGACTACACTAATCCCATTTTCCAGCTTGGCCCATAGCCCTGGAGGCTGTGGCAACACAAGTGAATGTCTAAATACTTCTTAAATATTATGAGAGTTTCTGACTCAACCTTTCAGGCAATAAGTTCTAGGGTCCCACCCACCTCTGGGTGAAAACTTTCTCCTCAACTCCCTCTTAGCCTTCTACCTCTTACCTTAAACTCTTCCCCCTTGGTTATTGGCCCCTCTATTAATGGAAAAAGTGCCTTCCTATCCACTCTATCTATGCCCCTCAAACTTATACACCTCTATCAAGTCCCCTCTCAAACTTTGCTGCTCCAAGGGAAACAACCCCAGCCTATCCAATCTTTCCTCATAGCTCAGACCTTCCAGCCCAGGCAGCATCCTGGTAAATCTACCCTGCACTCTCTCCAGTGCAATCACATCCTTCCTATAATGTGGCGACCAGAACTGCATGCAGTGCTCCAGTTGTGGCCTAACTAGTGTTTTATACAGTTCCAGCATAACCTCCCTGCTCTTGTATTCTATGCCTTGGCTAATAAAGACAAGTATCCCATATGCCTTCTTAACCACCTTACCTACTTGCCCTGCTACCTTTAGGGATCTGTAGATATGCACACCAATGTCCCTCTGATCTTCAGTACTTTCCAGGGTCCTACCATTCATACTGTAATCCCTTGCATTGGTAGCCCTTATTATGATGCAGCCAATGGTAAAGGATGAGTTGTTCAAATTCCAGAGGGAAACTTGAAACAACTGTTATAACTCATTTTTTGCAATCTGTATGTTTCAAGATGCATGCTTTGAATTCTGTAAAATAAGACCACTGAGTCTCAAGAGGTTTTATAAAACTAAATTAAACATTTATTAATACAAGAAAGATTGTACACACATACATACGTCTACAAAATCACAACTACAATAACTACAAAAATCCCCTAATTAATCTGACTCTCAATTACATCCCCGTTAAGACAACAGGAAATCTCACAGATTTAAACAGACATCTGACAAAGCATACCCTGGACAATCGCATTCAAAATGAGTTTCTTTCAGGTCTGGGTTCTTGCAGACAGCAGCTTGACGCTTACAGGCTGGAGGCTTCTCACACTTGTTGGTTCTTAACTGCCTCTGCTTTACACACAATCTCCTTTCTCCTTTACATATATCTTTCTCTTTAAATATAAAATTTCTATTGTATCACTAGGCTTTTAACTTTACCTTTTCTAACAATAACATCCTTTCATCCCACCAATTTTATTACTAAGCTGAAAAAAAATAAACACATTGGTTGGCATCTTCTAGCTAGGTACAAGACTTCACCCGCAGTCTTGAATGGTTTCTTTTAACAAATGCAAATTTACATTTTACTTTCTACCCTCCTTACATTTACCTAATTAACATCTCAAAACTACTATTCATCAAAGCACCCAAACTAACTGGCTTTAACCCAGTTAAGACACATAAATAGACACAGACCCCACTATAGCTCTATTTTATAAAGTAATTTCCAATGACATTATAGACAATAATATTTCTTCATGACAGCCCTCCCCAACTGCATTACCTCACACTTCTGAAAACTAGACCGTATCTCTTAAAGGCAAGGTGCTTATTGGCTGCAGTAGGGGATCAAACTGCTTGGACAGGACTTGAAGACCTGGAGGAAGCAACAGTCCAAAGAGCATGCCCCCTCTCTGATTTTTAGATGCTTCGATGGAGTCACTGGTGCAGGAGGAGGACCAGAGGAGAGAGAGGTTCTCAACCCTCAGTGAGGCAGGATATCCTCTAGATGATTGCTCAGAGGAGTGAGAGTGGGTGGCCTGGGTGATCAATGTCACTAGTCTGGACGGAGGACCTGCATGCAGTGCCGCAAGAAGCTTAATGAACTCACATAACTGGTCAAGGTCAGTGAATGCATCTCTTACATGTCAAATCCTACCAACTGCACTATTAGCCTCATGCACTGCTCCACTCACTACTTCCCCTTCACTCACCTCCCAATAATCTACATCAACCATGGCTCAAACTTCACATTCTCAGGCTTCACCTCACCCTCACACACTTAGCACTGCTGGAAGTTGCACCCTCAAATCCCACAGCTTGCATACGCTTCCAGCTATTCAACTGTGGCAGGCACGGCACCCGAACACATTTCAATGCTTCTCTCTCTTGCAGTACAAGGTGGCCCATAATAGATGGCTGTAAACTGGCAGGGGTCAGACACAGCTACACGTGCAGACTTCCCAGGGACGAGAAGGCATTGGGAATAATTGGAGATGCCTTCACTGAGGTCATGGTCAATGGTGTCTCTGAAGCCATTGAGGATGATGGAATGTCCTGCCTAACGCACCTTCTAAATTCCCATTTAGTGCTCAACCAGCAATCTCTTTTGATTTAAAAGCTGCAGATGGTGTAACCATGTATAACTTACTTTCCTTACCACCTGTGCCCCCTCACCAACCCGGCCAACCTTCTTCTCCTCAAGCCATATGCATTTATGCTTTCAGGTACCTTAGAAGTGCAACCTAGCCAGTCATTGAAGGCCTAAAGGAAGAGCAGATGGAGTAGGAAAAACACTATAATTTGATCTGCACATGCAGCAACCAGTTCAGATACTGGCACTGTGCATACTTCAGAGGCTAGCATAGAGACAGGATCAGCACATGGTGAGTCACTGGGCACGAGTGGCCTGCAACCCAGCTGGGGCAATGAAAGCTCATGTGCCAACTCCCTGTAAGACTGCAGAGGACGCGATGAGGATTTCAATGGAGGGGTGTACAGAAAATGGCTGATAGGCATGCACACAGAAATGCTCAGTGCATTGGCGCACCTGACAGAGAGTCTTTTGTCACTATAAAGGAACATGGAGGAGTCTGGCTCCAGCTTGGCACAGGGCTTCACAAAGAGCTTGGAGCTCCTCCTTTCCAGTGTGGAAATGGTCCAGCTCCCACGACAGCACTTACGGACCAGCTGTGATGCATTATTTGATAGATGATGTCTCAACTTCCATTGCATTAGAGATAGAAGCCACCCAAGTTCTGAGTGCTGTAGTGAAAGCTCAGACTGAGGTCATCAAAAGTCTGCACTTTGCCATGCAAGCCCAGCTTGGTGCCACACATCCTCAGACTGCTGCTGTCATGGCTGCGAGTACCAATGCTCAAAAATGCTTTCAGGGTCTCAAGCAGTCTAACAGCATGTGCTCCAGAAGAGAGCAGGAATTGCTGAGGCAACCCTAGGGAGTGCCAATGTCTCCGGGGATCACAAACCTGCTGTCCTCTCTCAGGATGACAGCATTCATCTTCCTATCACCGCCACTCCACCAGTACCTTTGCTGTTGCTCTTCTAGTAATAACCAATGCCTTCTCAATTTCTAGCACCACTTCCTGCAGATTTTACCCAATTTTCTGAACTTTTCCAACAACCCATTAGTTCCACAAACTCTGCAAGAAACAATAAACAGTGAAAGCAACTAACTTGCAAGTTGGATGGCGATGCATTTAAATAATATTGGTAGGGGTTCCCTCCTACACTGTGCATGCTTAAGAGAGGATGTCATGAGGGACTAAGACCTCACACTGTATATTTTTATAATAGATTTTATAATAGATATGCTTATTGCTATTTCTAAAGTTTTAAAACTGAACAAAGATCTTTAAAATGGCTTAACCTATGTCTGTCTCTGGCCCCCAAAGAAAAGAAGCCATTTGGCAGTTATGGGAAAACTCGCACCCCATTATCTCTGAGTACCCACCAACGACCACCTGTGAGCTACACAGCCCAAATTCAAAGAGAGCCAGACAAAGGCCATCTGCATTTAATAATCTAGGCTAGCCAGAAGGAGATGGATCATCTGCTAAGACGAAGGCCCTGCAACCTTCCTTTCAATTCCTAATGGCTGGGACATTTAACAGTCTTTGGAATCCAGCCAATGGGATACACATTCTTTGTCAAAGACCTCGTGCAGAGGTTCGAGTCATGTAACATGGTCATCTGACTTGAGGAACAAGTAATATTGTCTTGCTGAACTGCATAGCTCAGTCTGCTGTTTGCCATCTAACTAGCAGCCTCACAGACAAGGGACTCAGCCCAGATTGGACATTTGGCCCCATACACATTGCTTCTGCTTGAAATTCTGTACCATCACCTACAAGCTTATTAATAACCCCATCTGATACATCTCTGCATGCCTATCTCATCATGTGGAATCAACATCACCAGAAAAATGAATTATCTAGCATCGGTTTTCAACCCACTTACCTCCATTAAGGAATGCCTCTTGGACTTTTAATCTGGGCTCTGGAGCTCACATGAACCAATATTTATCTTCTCTGTGATCTCTGTACTGTTAAACCTTCTTTTGTCTAAGCCTCCCTTTACTGTCTCAGTGTTGAGGCGACATTGAGACCCTCTTTCATATTTTGAATGTGTGCAAATAAACTAACCCTTCAAGTTCATCCTATCTTGAGTTTGCTGTGGGGTTATTAATAGAAAATTGGATCATACAGAAATCAAGAGGTTGGGAGATGTCCTACCTCTTATAAAGAGGGAAACAAATCAAAACACCTTTCTGTTTACGGTCAGTGGTAAGGGGAGAAATTAGTGCTGTTTAAATTAACACCCCTCCAGTCCGTAGCAGTGTTAACTAGAGCAGTGAGCTCAAAGATGGTAGGTCAGGCATCAAAACAGCATTTGACTTACTGATGTCATGATTTTCCTATTTTTCACATAACGCCCATGCTATCACCCTCACCAAGATGGCACTTAGCATAGGCTGCACCAGAAGTTGTCATCTGACATTTTGCAGCTAAAGTGGCATCCATAGTACCAAAATCACAAGTTGAATTCTATTGCACTTTCTATAATCTTCCACTTGAAACCTTTTTGCCCAAAGGCTGTATGACTGACATAGAATGTATATTGTAAATATCAGTAATGCAATTGTATTGAGGCACCTCAGAGTGGACCATGGTGTATGGAGACAAGCTGAATTTTATTGCATTTTCTGAAATTATCAAGTCAAAATGCATAATATACTTTTGTAAATTTTATGAATAAAGTATATTTTTGGGAAAAAAAATCACTAACACTAGAGCCAAGTTTCACCACTAGTGAGTTTTAAAATCTGATTGGGTCATTTAGATTCCCTAAGCAAATATGCAGGTTGCGAAAATTAGTTGCATATTTTTTCCAGTTTACAATTGTCATAATTTCCCACTGTAACTTCAATGCAAGTCACCTTAAAGAAACAGCATTAATGGGCAAAATCGCCACTCAGCATCATTTCTCCAGGGTTTTCACTGATCCTGCACTGAAATGATGGCACCAAAAAAAATTGGTAACAGATTTTACTTTATCAGCTGATTCAGATCTATCCAATAGACCAGAAAATCTGACCTGAAACCTTAACCTGCCAGTTAATTTATAGATGTTTTAACCTCTGTAATTACATACAGTTGATGAATTCTAAATGCTTCTTTTAACAATGTAGTGTTAATTAGTTGGTGACTCATTAGCCAAAACCATGCTGTGTCATTTCACCACATAATCAGGAACTAATTAATATATCATCCAAAAGCAGATTACTACAGATGCTGGACATGATAATATTAGATCATCCAAACCTGCGAACAGCAAATTTATCACCTTAACAGCTCTTATAAAAATAGAGCCAAGTGCATCTCAGCTCCAGACCGATTAAGATTCATACTGAATGAGTTCTCTGTGAACTGTTTCTGTTACGGTTTGCAATTCCTCCCACTACGTTGCAGGGTGGATAATTAGCACACCAGCAACAACAACAAAATAGCTGTGTATAAGCAATTGCTCAATACTATCCAGTTGTGATTGTGACACCCCATTACTGTTGCAGAATACACCCAAAGTCAAAAAAGAAAGGCTTGCATTTGTATGGCACTTTTCATAACCTCAGGGATGCCCCCAAAGCATTTGACAGCTAATTAAGCACTTTTTGAAGTATAGCCACTGTTGTAATGTAGGAAATTTGGCAGCCAGTTTGTGCACAGCAAGGTCCTATGAACAACAATATGATAATTACCAGATCATCTATTCTTGTGCGATGTTGGTTGAGAAAATAAATGTTGGCCAGTGCTCAGGCAAAAAATCTCCCTGCTCTTTGAAATGTTGCTACAAGATCTTTTACATCAATCTGAGAGGGCAGATGGGGCCTGGTGTTAAAAGCTCACCTGAAGTATAGCACTGCTGACAGTGCAGCACCCCCTCACAGTGCCTACCCAGATTTTTGTGTTCAAGTTTCTGGAGTGGCCTGAGACTCGGGCAAGATTGTGACTCATTGAGCCAGAACTGATGCACATTTGCACTTGTCCTGTAAGAAATTATTATTTATTGATACATAAGCACAGCTAAATGCAGATCAAATCAACCTCTCTCAACAGACCCTCGCCTTCCCAAAAAAGGTTTTATTTAAAGTGATCAAACCTTTAACGGAGAAAAAACATTTTAGCAGTCACAGCAGGAGTTAAACAAGTAATAATGTTTACACAAGCTGATGTGCACTAAATTTCAAGCCAGCTTGTGACCCATCTTATAAATAAATAAATAGATAAGTTTGCACATTAAGGAGTTAATCATTTATGGCAATAAATTGTCGATGATTAATATAGCAATGATTAAACCTGAACAATGCAATCGATAAACACCCACAGAAAAGTTACTACACCTTTAGTACAAACAGAATGCACAGTGCAGAATGAAACACTTCACTCAGTGGTGTGTAATGGAGGCACAATGTTAAAATCAGAGCTACACCATCAATGAGTGAAATCGGGAGTTCAAGGAGTTGTGGAAATCTGACACTCACTCCTCCAAAAGGCTGTAAAACCTGGACCAGATAACATTTTCAAGACAGCTAATAATGGATTTTGTATGGATATTAAGGTAAATGGGACTCAGGTACAGATCAGTCACAATCTAATTGATTGGCAGAATGGATGCAAGGGCTGAATGTTCCTATGAGGCTTTCCAAGCCTGTGAGCATGAGTTTCACAATTAGGCATTGTAGTGGTGTTGAGTACAATTTGAGATTACTGTAGAATGCCAGTGTTTCTTTTTTCTCAATTTTTCCTTGGAAGACACCGACTAGCCCTGGGTTAAGGTTCTACCAGCATTGGAAATAACTTCAGTACTTGTCCCTTAGTAAAAGAAAATATCTCTTCTTTGCAAAGAGATATCCCTAATGACTTTCAGTACAAAACTCATTCTGAGGGAATGCTGCAGCCCCTTCCATCAGAGTGCTGCCTCCTGTTCCACAAGAGAGAAGCTACTCATCAGCAGACATTGAAGAACAAGTAAACATTTCAATTTGATGAAGTTATGAGGAGCTGGCACTTTTTCTTCATCAATTGTTCCACTGATTTTAATCCATTTACTCTTAAGGTAATAGCTTCTGCTATGAGTCAACTCCACAAATGCCAACTGTCCTCTAATAGTCACCATATTTCATATGTGAAGCTAGACAGGCTACTTGGTTGTCAATCAAGATCTGTGCATGTGCACTTATTCCCAGGTCACTAACTAACGAACTCTAGCTTGAAATTACACCATTTCACAGTGTACAGCGCACTTAAAGCATCGGTCTAAAATTCATCTCCAATGTTACAGGATGTTTTTAAAATTAATGGTCACACTTCTGTCAAAAGAACAGAGAAATTGGAGACATTTATACTAAGCATCATATCCTAACATCAGTGTAATTATGTCAAGCCCTCTGTCTCCTAGGGGTAGATTTTAACTTCACAGCTGAGTTGTAGATCCACTCAGGGAAATTGAGCACTTTTTTAATAACAGGTGATCCACAGCTTTACACCCAGACGGCAAGTTAAAAATCTACCCTACTCTGAGCAAAGCTGTGTTAATTCTTCTTTTCTGCCTTTAATGGTGTATTAATGATCATGTTTTTCTGCTTATGAACAAACGAATTAGGAGCAGGGGTAGGCCACTCAGCCCCTCGACCTCAATAAGGTCATGGCTGACCGGAGTGTAACCTCAACCCCACGTTTCTGCATACCCCCATAACCTTTCACAACCTTGTTAATCAAGAATCTATCTAGCACTGCCTTAAAAATATTCAAAGACCCTGCTTCCACCGCCTTTTGAGGAAGAGAGTTCCAAAGACTCATGACTTCTGAGAAAAAAAAATTCTCTTCATCTCTGTCTTAAATGGGTGACCCTTTATTTTGAAACAGTGACCCCCTAGTTCTAGATTCTCCCACACAGGAAACATCCTCTCCACATCCACTCTGTCAAGACCCCTCAGGATCTCAAAGGTTTCAATCAAGTCACCTCTTACTCTTCTAAACTTCAGTGGATACAAACTTAACCAGTCCAACCTTTCCTCATAAGGCAACCCACCCATTTCTGGTAGTAGCCTCGTAAACCTTCTCTGAACTGCTTGGAGGAGAAACACTTGTAAATATATTTTACTCATCCTCATTATCATAATGTGTACTCCACCCGAAAGGTAGGTCCTGGGCTCATAGTTTTCCCCATGTCTCTCTATCCTGTACCAGTCTTTTCATTTTCCAATAACTTCTTTCAATTTTCAAGCCATCCAGCATTGATATTCTCTTCCTTCCTTTTCCTCATTTCTTTGAAATCTTCCCCCCATAATGTCTCTTACTAGTCTGTTCTTTCTAAAGCTGGGCCCTGCTAGACACTCTGCCTTTTCCAAATTACTCTCAGCAACTTTCTCTTTCATTCCCTCTCCTCAGCACTTGTTATGTTTATTTTACATAGCATTTTACTATGGTGGAGAAAATAGCAGAAGGAAACTGTTCCCCCATTCAACCGTTTTTTCTTGTCTGTTTACTCACATCCACTTTCTCATTAAACCACTACATGGGAAAAAAGTGGTAAATTTTGCACTTAGACAGATATAAACATGGCTAAAATGCCCTCATAATGCACTTTAGCACAGATAGGACAAGGTGTTAGTGTGGTGTTAGATGGTGCAGTGATCTAGATGATGCAGTGATCTGGGTGGTGCAGTGATCCAAATGTTGTCCTTTTTCTCTATAATGTCTACTTCAGAATGGAAGAAAAGTCACTATCTGCTGGCTGGAAGGGCCCTATACAAAACAGGAGACTAGTGTCACTAGAGTGGTTGATTTCAAAGTAGTCCCATGTGAAATGGGTTTGGGCAGTCTCAATTCAGTCCCTAGTGGGTGCAAAAACTATCGCTAAATGCATCACTAAACTGGTAACCTCAGTTGGATAGCTGATATTGGGGGAAAGTGAAATATCTCGCAGCAAGTGCATTTCTCCAAATTCCAGGCATACTGTTGGGGCAAAATAGAAGTGCTTTAATTTGTACCTAACAACTTTGTACCTGTCCTCAGGGTGACTGATAATGTGAGGGTCTAAAATCCTTCAGTTCGACGAACACCAAATTCACCCAGGAATAAGGTTACTTAAAGTAAATGAATTGTTAACAAAACAAAAGTAAAATACTGTTGATATTGGAAAGCTGAAATAAAAACCAAAATATGCTGGTAACGTTCAGGCAGCATCCATGGAGAGAGAAAGGTCATCGGCTTGAAATGTTAACACCATTTCTCTCTCCACAGTTGCTGAGGGCTCCCAGTATTTTCTGTTTTTATTGCAGTATGTGGGAACAACACTGATCTGAAAATGTTTCCTTTGTGTTAAATGTGTACCACTTTTTCAGAGAACTTTTACACTGAGCTTTTACACTCTATTTCCACACTTTCGCAGGTTCCACCCCTCCTCAACCTGACATGAGAGGTGGAGCTGCCCTTTGTCACAGCACCGCACAAGCGCTCTTGGAAATTCTTTGAGAAGAACAGGAACAGAAGAGGGTTGATGCAGCTGTAGGTGTAGCTCAGAGAGATGCTGATATGATAGATGTAATGAAAGAGCAAGGTGTGGGACACGGAGGTTAAGTTGAGCACCTGCATCACATGAAAAGGCAACCAACACACCAAAGAGACAGCTATTACCATGAGAACAATTTTGGTCACCCTCTTTGCCTGCACTGATTGCTTCCTGCCCACTCTTCTGAGTGATTTAAAGACATGAAAGAGAGTCATTGAATAGAAAGTGCCTATAATAATCAGGGGAATGATAAATCCCAAAATGGACTGATAGAGTGTATACCAGTACATGTCATTTGTTCCAGAAGGCAGGTCCAGAGCACATATTTCAGAGCCTCCCATCTGAATAGTCCTGGAATATAACATGACTGGGGCAGTCAGCAACAAGCTGCCAAGCCACACAAGAGTGTTCACCAGCACTGTCCGGCAGATGGTCCTTTTCTCCGTAGTGGGGTAGACTATTGCGATATATCTGTCGAAGAACAAAATAATTCAGTGGTTAGAGTTAGATTACAATACTGATTTGATGGATTGTTACAGTAACACTGTGTTGGTCTGCTGGAGTCTGTTGTTACTGATATGCTGGGATTACTGCAGTAATACAGTTCTGTGGCTACTGCTAAGATGGGGCTAAGTGCAGTAACACTGTTTTGGTGGTACAATTTATTGTTACTAACTGCTGAAATCCTGTGCTGATGGTACTAGTGTGATGGAAGTACTATATTAATACTGTTCCAGTAGGATGAGTGTGCCAGGATAACTGCAGTAGCACTGTTCTTATGGTACCAGTGTGTCAGGATTACCATTTTAATTATGCCCTGACTTGTACAGCCTGTTGGATTTATTTTTATAGATTTAACTGGTCAAGATTCATACTGAGTTAGCCCAACATGTGGCTGTGTTTATAGCACTGAACTGGTGCTTTGGAATTCACCTATTTATATTGCAAAGTTAATTAAACTTGGATTCATCAGTTGAGAGGGGATGGAAACAATCTGTGACAAAGAATCATTTCCAGTAGCATTTTGGAATCTGTTTGGACAGTGAATGCCAAGGAGATTGCTGGAAGTGGCTCAGTGAGGAAATTAACTGAACATGCTGGATCAAATTGTGGGGTTTTCGATGTGTTACTGACTGTATCTTTATTGAAGTTAATCCAGCTCTCTCACACTGTCAGCCTTCATCAAGGATTCCTGGCATCCTGAGAAGCATTGTATGTTGTGTTAAGAGTTGTTTGTCAAAATCTTTGAAAACGGATACCTGGGACATTCTCCCATTGCTGTCAGTGGGAAAGGAGCTGAAACTGCTGGAACTATTGAGCAATGCATCCCGGTGGCACATCATTTTACACTGCAAATGATCCCAATGCTAAGCTGTAAGGAGGTGGAAGCAGAAAAGTTGCAGGTGTCAGTCAACTGGCAGTGCCACCTCTTAGGTTGGCTGTAGATGTCCTTGAAGCACAGCTACCTGTCTGTCTCCCTACTGAGCAGAGCCTGCAGAGGTAACTGCTTTCACACAACATCAGGTAGATGTACCACTAGAAAAGAGCTAGACTTGCATTAATATAGCCCCTTCCCCAACCACCCCTCCACCCCACCCGAACAAAGCGCAGTATAGCCAATGAAGTATAATCACATGTAATGTAGGAAACGCAACAACTAATTTAGTGCATAAAAAATCCCATAAATATCAACTTAATAATGACCAGAGAATCCATTTTAATGATATTGGTTGAGGGATAAATTTTGGCCAGAACAAGGGAGAGAACTGCCAAGTTCTTCTTCAAAATACTACCATGGAATTGTTTACGTCCACATGAGAAGGCAGATGGAGTCTTAGTTTAACGTCTTAACCAAAAATTGGGACCTAGAAAATGCAATGGCATGCAGATGTGATTGCTCACACAATGGCGGTATGCCTAGTCTGGCTCTAGTGTTGATAAGCTCCCTAGCACATTTTCTTTCATCTTATACCTCTTCAGCCATGAAATGGGGTGTTTTAAAGCCAATGACCACCACTGATTTTAATTTGGCTTGTCAACCACCACATGGATCTGTAAATTTGTATTTAAGTGTCAGCTTTCTCTCTGGATCCCAGTCCATGTTGTACTGTAAAAGATTCCTTTCTTTTAACATCTCCTCTTTTCATAAATCTCTTCCAGTTCTGGCAACGTGTTACAAATATTTCAATTACAGTTAGTTTTAGAGATTTTCACAAAATAGCCGAGGTTTCATGGACAGTGGCAAAGCACCTGACCTCGAAGAAAGTTGTCCACAAAGATTTCAGAATCTCTGTGCTGGGGATTTTCCTTTTTCTGATTTCAGTTTGAACCAGGAGTTAATTCAAAGGGGTCTCAGGGGTCTCAAGGAGTCGGGGACATCCAGCAACAGTAATGTTATCAAGCAGGGTAAAAAGCCAATCATACTGAAGTATTCTAACAGTCATGAAACCAGGGAGTAAAATACACTGTCCATTGTTTTTTTTTAATTTTAGAGACTGAAATAAAGTAATGGGGACATACAGATGCGATTAAGGTAGAAGCTGAATATCATAAACAAACTTTTAAAAATGCTACTTTATTTTTATCAGAATGAAGAAATTGTGCTTTCCACAAATATAAAATTATATTTTCAAGTCCAAAGAGATTTTTCAGCAGTATTTATGAACTTAGTGCACCTCATTCAACAAGGTACAACGTTTCAAGGATTTTTATAGCGGGCTAGATTTCTACATGATTGCAGCCTTTCGTTTTACATATCTAGTTCATGACTGATGTTAATATTTTAGAGTTTTTTTATACCGGGAAAATTAAAGTTGTAAAGGTTCAGTACTTAAAATGCTGGGCTTTAGAGATTGCCAGAACGCCTAAAAGAAATGGCAGTTCAAAGGTGACCTACATTTGCTGAATAAAGTCAGAAAGAATAGATAGAACTATAAAATAGCAGATGGGCTTACTTAATTAAAGAACTGGAGATGCAATATCGGCAATGCTTGCAAGAACAAGGGCAGTCCAGAGAGATGTTTTTGTTTTGGGAGGTAGAGCTAAATTACTTTAAGAGCCTTTGGTGGACCCTGAAAGGTTGTAAAACCCATTCACTTCATCAGATCAAATAATAAATTGTATATGAGGAATAATTTACCTAAAGGTCATTTTGGGGAAATCCTAGAGCAGGCTATGTCATTATGCGGATGGCTGGAGCTTAGGAAGGTTCTCTGGTTTCAATTTATCTGAGTGTTTGCTGGACACATTAGTTGTAGTTTGGATTGCGTGTGGTTTGCCGCTCAGAGAAAAGATAGGCAAAGTAACTGAAATATACAGCACAGTCAGATAGACCTGCACTGTAAGCAGAGTAAAAGCATAGCTTCACCATTCGCTGTGTGGAATGTGGATGAGGTTTAATTTCAGTTTGAACTTTATAAGGGAACAGAAATCTTGTGGCAAAGAAAGCAACAAGCAGATTAGCTTGGAAGTATTGAAAAAGTAACCACAACAAGGAACTAAGGGTGGAATCATCCCAGATTTGCATTAAGCGCAGTAGCAGGCGGGAAAAAGGATGTTTTACCCATTAGCCACAATGGCGGCTTTTCACGCCATATCAAACCAATCCCACTTTATTCTGATGAAGAGTCATTCGGACTTGAAACATTAACTGTATTCCTCTCCACAGATGCTGTCAGACCCGTTGAGTTTTTCCAGGTATTTTTGTTTTTGTTTTGGATTTCCACACCCACAGTTTTTTACTTTTATCCCATTTTATTAATCATGCATTTCCAGGAAGCATGCCCAGTCATTTGTGGTCGGCCTCCAATTCACCCAACATGCCATCAGCTCGCCGCTTCCTCACATCAGGCATTATAATTAAAGTGCAGCTGTACGCACACCTCTCAGTGCTCCCAGCCTAGGGCTGCTGCACAGAAGACATGGCCCTGAAAGGCTGGAAGGCTGCAGCCCCCGATTCAGTGACACATCCGTGGGACGCCTTCTGGACACCGTTGGATCTCGCCATGATGTCCTTTCTCTGGGCTATAGCTGCAGGAGGCCAATCAGTGTCACCGCTCCCACTTGATAGGCGGTGGCAAAGATGGTTAGTGCCAATGCTACACAGAAGAAGTTCGCCATCCAGTGCAGAAAGAGGATGAACGATCTCATCCATGCCGCCAGGGTAAGGCAACCATCTCATCACTCTAAACTCACACAGTCACAAACCCATCACACATTCACTGGCATCTATCTCACCTACTGCCAGCTCAAGTCTCATCAGTACTCACTCTCTCACACATACCCTCACATCGCCATCTGGCCTCATCTCCTCTGGTTACTGCCTCCACAGCCCTCACCCTCTTGAGGCCACTTACACAGATCAACATGTACCCCTACACAAACCCTGGGATAACCCCCCTCCCCCTCTCCAGTACAATCCTCACCTTGCAGCCTCTTCCCTTACCTGAGGCCACTTCTCCCGCTTTCACAAGGAAGCCAAAGCCCTGCAACCATTGAAAAGTCACCCCTGCCTTATGGCTGGTTTTGTAAGTAGACACCTGCCAGTGAACCCCCTGAAAAGTGATATGGTGCTGTCTGTGAAGCCTGGTGCTGTTGACTGCGAGTGCTGCCCAAAGCAAGGTAGGCAAACAAGCCTCGAAGTCCCGACTGAAGTGCAGCTCATCAGGTGCATGCCACTTATGTACAGTTGTAAAACATGTTGACTTTGTGCCCGGATGATCCAGTGTGAGGCAGATGATTCCGGCAAGCAGGGCTTATAATGATATGCAGATATATTAAAATGATGTTCCCAATGTCCAGCGGTTGGAAACGCGGCCTGCCATTAACGATTGGAGCAGATGATCGCAAACTGGTTCACGATAGCGTGAAAACAATTTTTGGCTTTCCCACCATATTGTCTGCTCATGCCTGCCATGATGCCCAACACCAACGAGGACAGAAAATTCCACCCTAAGGTAGCCACAGTCAAGAGATGGTAAATGAAAATTTTTCCTCTGAGAATAGCTGGAACTGAGGAGAATTTGCCAGTTGTATACTTACGAGTGGTCCCTACAGAAGTAAATAACTTTAAGATTGATGTGTCTTATAAGAGAATTATTGCGGGAAGTAAAAAGTAAACCTGAGTGTATAACATAATGACATGCCCCCTACAAAAATAAGAAATGTACTGCCAAATCTAGACCTCCCTGGTTGTCTAGGGGAATACAGGGGAAGATCAAACAGAAAAAGAAAGTGTACGATAGGCACAAAGAACTAAGCACTGCAGATAGCCTAGACGAATACAGGACATGCAGGGAAAAAAGGAAATAAGGAAATCAAAGAGAGGGCATGAGAAAAGATTAGCAAGTAAAGTTAAAGATAACCCAAAGATGTTTTACCAATACATTAATGCTAAAAGGTTAGTTAAGAAAAAAGTGGGACCTATCAGACATGAAGATGGAAACGTGTGTGTAGACGCAGAGGCTGCGAGAAGGGTTTTGAATTAATATTTTGTCTCCGTGTTTACAAAGGGAAGGGACGGCGTAGATATAGTAGTTCAGGAGGAACGCTGCAAGATATTGGACAGGATAGTCATAAAGAGAGAGGAAGTACTCGAGGGGTTGAAATCCTTGAAAGTTGATAAGTCACCAGGGCCAGATGGATTGTTTCCGAGGCTGCTGAAGGAAGTCAGGGAGGAGATAGCAGATGCTCTGAGGATGATTTTCCAATCTTCACTAGATACAGGGGAGGTACCAGAGGACTGGAGAAATGCAAACGTAGTTCCATTGTTTAAAAAGAGATCAAAGGAAATGCCAAACAATTATAGGCCAGTTAGCGTTACATCGGTGGTGAGCAAATTAGTAGAATCAATCCTGAGAGATAGGATTAACTGTCATGTGGAAAGACATGGATAGTCAGGGATGGTCAGCATGGATTTGTTAAAGGAAGGTCTTGCCTCACAAATTTGATTGAATTCTTTGAGGAAATGACAAGAAGGGTTGATGAAGGTAGCGCAGTGGATGTTGTGTACATGGATTTTAGTAAGGCATTTGACCAGGAAAGTAAATGCCCATGGGATTCAGGATAATGTGGCAAACTGGATAAAAGGTTGGCTTTGTAACAGGAAACAAAGGGTAATGGTCGATGGATGCCCTTGCAAATGGAAAGTTGTCTCAAGTGGTGTTCCACAGCGCTCGGTGTTGGGACCCTTGCTGTTTGTGTTATATATTAACGATTTGGATGTGAAAGTGGGGGGCACGATTGGGAAATTTGCAGATGACACAAAGATTGGCCAAGTAGTGGATAGTGTAGAGGATAACCATAACCTCCAAAACGATATAAATGGGTTGGTGGAGTGGGCGGTAAAGTGGCAGATGGATTTTAACATACAGAAGTGTGAGTTCATACATTTAGGGAGGTCAAACAGTTACAGGGATTACAAAATAAATGGGAATATACTAAGAGGGGTAGATGAAGTGAGAGATCTTGGTGTATAAGTACACAGGTCCCTGAAGGCAGCAGTTCAAGTAGTCAAGGTTGTAAAGAAGGCATATGGAATGCTCTCCTTCATTGGCAGAGGTATAGAGTATAAAAGTAAAGATATAATGTTGGAATTGTATAAAACACTGGTGAGGCCAAATCTGGAGTATTATGTGCAGTTCTGGTCTCCACATTACAGGAAGGACGTAATAGCTCTGGAGAGAGTGCAGAGGAAGTTTATAAGAATGTTGCCAGAGTTAGAAAAGTGTAGCTATGAGGAGAGACTGGGCAAGTTAGGGTTATTTTCCTTAGAACAAAGAAGGCTGAGAGGTGACTTGGTTGAGGTGTACAAAATTTTGGGGGGAATAGATAGAGTGGACAGGATAAAATTGTTTCCCTTGATGGAGAATTCTAGAACCAGGGGACATAGATTCAAGATAAGTGGCAGAAGGTGTAGGGGGGACATGAGGAAGAACATTTTTACGCAGAGGGTCGTGGGTGTCTGGAATTCACTGCCCAAGTTGGTGGTAGAGGCAGAAACTCTAAACTCTTTTAAAAAGTACCTGGATCTGCACCTTAAGTGCTGTAAGCTGCAGGGCTATGGGCTGGGTGCAGGAAGGTGGGATTAGAAAGGGCACCTGGGTGTCCTCAGGCTGGCATGGACAAGATGGGCCGAATGGCCTCCTTCTGTGCTGTAACTTTTCTATGGTTTCTATGGTTTCTATGTAGGTATAAACCATTTCTTACGGTAATCATGCTTATTTTGTTTAATTCTTTTACATATAATAAATTTGTGTTTTGATTTTTAAAAAAATGAAATCTCATGGCATAATTCTATTGGTTAAAACAAGGCACTTGGATTTCTCTTTAAACGTTAACGGTCCTTAACTGAATCATAACATTTCAACAGTGCACTATACGGAGACGTGTAGAATCACTCTAAGCAACTTCCATGTTTAACATGTGCAGTCCTCAGAGGTTGTTAGCAATTTCACTAGCATTACTATTGCAAGATATTGGCCATTAAAATTGAAAATTCATAAGTGCATTGCCTACCTGGAATGCTAATCAAGAATTTGAGCATAATTTTGTTAGCCTGAAGAACAAAGACCCAGTGAGAGAAACATCTGCCCACTTTCTTGGCTCCCAGCCACCTGTCCCTCTCTGGCAAAATTGGCCAGGCATAACTGAAGCATTTATGCTTGTGTCTCTCTTGATGTTAATCCAACTCCTTTCTATTGTCAAACTCAATGAGGTGGAATTTTAACCCCCAACATCAGGTTAGGGGGATGGCGGGCAGGCGGCTAACACACTCCCAGGAGTGTGTTATTTAAATTGGTCATTTAAATATCCTTACAAGGCTGACTGTCTCAAATTTAACTTATCTTCCCAACAGCTAAATGGAGGGGAGGGCTACTTTGTGGAAAAGGGATGTTTACAGCTTACTGCTTGTGGACCATGTGGAGCGGGAATGTGTTCTCCCAGCTCACTAAGCTTTCCAGCCACCATTCCCATCATCAGAATGCCCGGTCTCTCCCAGAGCGGAGACAGGAAGCAGAGATCGGAACCTCCACCCCAGGGTGTGAGATCACATCTCCCCCAATCCCCAACTAGGCATCAGTGACCAACAACCCTCTGCCCACGAGCTGCAGCCCACCACACTGCACGTCCATTAGTCCAACTGCAGGCTCCCTATCAGAGTGTTCTAATGCCTCTTCAAAACCCTGGAAGGTGAAGGAACTCTGACATTTCATTTTTTTAATTAGAAATATGATTCAAAGATTCTTTCAGACAAGGAATTGTTGAGTGCTTCAAAAATGGACAATTATCGCTCAGCTCACTTGGAATGAAAGTTGTGCTTACTGTTTAGAGAACACAACTACTGGATAGACTGTTTCCCAATTGATTGTGATTGCAACTGGTCACCAGAGACAGATTGCGAGACAGAGCAAAAAGAGAGAGAAAGCAGATATAGATAAGCCAAAAGGGAAAACAGAGCTACGTATAAACCATCTGAATCCCTCAACTATATCCCAGACCATTCATTTGTATATAAAATGTCTGAGCCCCTCAAACAGGTTCTAGCCTGAAACTTTCTCCCAGGTATCCGTCATTCTGTATATTAATGCTCTTATCTCCTTGATTAGATGTAGTTCACTCCACAAATCCATTATTCTACATGTAAGTCACCTGAATTCTTCAACTGGTGTTCAACCTGAAACTTCACTTGCAAGTATCTAATATTTTCCATGTCAATCATCTGAACAATCACTTGAAGAATTAGATTCTGGCCTGAAACTCATTACCAGATACCCATTATTCCACATATGAACTCTTTGAATTCAAAAATGTACAATGCATACTGTACACATTGTAAACCATCTTGTACCTATTGTTTCAGCAGCATAACCACATGCTTCAACATTTCATCCAAAGAACCAGAAGAGTTCAAATTGTTAGCTATACCACTATCTGAGTCTATCAGAGCCTGACCTATAGTTCATCCAGGTATCGATTACTCCATAGTTATGGACAGAGTTTTTCATCCTGCTAGCGGGCATGCGCCCAACCTGAATGGGGTAATACTGTGCACGATGACATCAGGTGGATGTCCCAATGTCATCGCACACTCGTGCGATATTTCGCTCAGCGGACACACACAAGTGCTGGAGCAGTGCCCGCCATTAATTAAGCAGCCACTTAAGGCCCTAAATGGTCCAAATGACTGTGATTTTTCATTGCCCATAGGAGTTTCTGCTTGTCACACGGGCAAAAGGGGCAGGTGACCAGCTGACATTTTCACAAACCCCATCCAAGGGCGGGATAAAATGGGTCAGCAGCATTGCCAGGGTAAGTAGTGAGGAGTTTTGGAGATAGTTTGCAGCTAGTTGCTTATTGGTACTTGGCAGATTCGTCTCTGTTCGGGTCAGCTTCATTCTTAGCAATACCAGGCTTAATTTCAGGTCTCATTGCTGTCTGCCAGGCCCCCGGAGGATTCAGACTGTGTGGACACTTCCAGGTATCAGACAACCTTCCCTTACCCTGGTAATGGGGATTGTGGTCTTTGCTGGAGGTATCTCCTCTGAGGAGGAAAAGAGGGGTAGAAGTGGGGGGGGAGGGAAGCCATGTACCAATGTAGCTTCCATGAACCATGAACCAATGTAGCTTCCAGGGGCGGGGGGACCTGTGGAAAGACAGGCACAGACGTAGGCACAAGGGGTGCAGGGCCAACAAGAAGCCCAAGGCAGAAGGGGCCACTGAAGACGCCACTATCCTGCTGCCAGTGTTTACAGGCGGCGATGCAGCTACCTCAATATGTCCGAGGTGCAATGCCGAAGGAGGCTCCACCTCTCAGGGGAGACCGTGACCTCCATTTCCCAGATGATTGGCCCTGAGATCAGCTCCGACTATATGGGTGGACACCCCATGCCAGTGGCTCTGAAGGTCACAGCGGCCCACAATTTCTATGCCTCCGGCTCTTTGCAGGGGTCAGTGGGGAATGTGTGTGGAGTCTCACAATCAACTGTCCATAGCTGCGTCAAGCTGGTGACGGAAGCTCTGTGGATACTGATATTTATTCCCTACCATATGGGTGAGGCCAGCCAGGCTGAGCGAGCCAGAGGCTTTGCAGCATTTTCTGGGTTCCCCTGTATCCAGGGTGTGATTGACTACACACACGTGGCCATCAAGGTGCCAGTGGGTCATCCAGGTGCCTTCGTCAACAGGAAGGGCTTCCACTCCATGAACGTCCACATAGTGTGTGACCACAGGATACAAATTCTTCAAGTCTGTGCAAGGTACCCTGGCAGCTCCCACGACAATTATATCCTCAGACACTCCCAAGTGCCGAGACTCTTCAGTGCTCCAGCCCAACTGGATGGATGGCTGGTGGGTGACAAGGGCTATCTGTTGAAGAGGTGGCTTATGATGCCTCTCTGCCACCCAGGAACAGAGGCAGAGAAGCGCTACAAGATGAGTCATGCTTTCACAAGGGTGGTGGTAGAGAGAACCATAGGTTTTATCAAGCTGTGCTTCCGTTGCCTGGACGTTCAGGGTGTGCACTACAATAGCCCCCAGAGTGGGTGTCACTGATAATGGTTGCATGCTGCCTTCTCCACAATCTGGCACTGGCAAGAGGGGACCCACTGGAGGAAAAGGATCTTGAGGCAGCTGCACAGGTCACAAATGATGAGTCCAGTAGTGAGTCCGAAGAGGAGCACGGTGAGGAGAACACTGAGGATGTGGAGCCAGATCTTGGTAACCTACAGGGAGGCAGGGACACCAGGGACGCCTTGATCCAATGCTCCTTCAGCCAGGTGCCAAAGATCAGCTTCAACCGCATGCCAGGGCTGCCTCCTCCATCCCGGATGTCTGAAAGGACCTTGCATTTGAACACAAAGAACACCCAGTGCCTGTGCAATAAAGTTCAGAGCCACCTATGTCCAACATTACATACTGGCATTCCCAGTACCAACTAAATAAAAAGGTCAAGCATACTCAAGCTATGACGACAAAAACACGATTTATGCCATTCTGACAATTCAATAATCTCAACAGAAATGTTTCTGGTATTCAACATTGGACCAATTTACATAAAGTTAACAAAAACAAACATAAAATCACCTGTGAACCGTCCCTCTTGTGCTCATGGTGCCTTTAACCTAAGTTTGCGAGTGCTTTATCTAGGTTCTCCCCCCTCGCTGGCACCAGCTTTGGAAACAGCCTGCTGACTGTGCTGTCCTGTTGGCCTTGATGACCTAGGCAGTCATCCTCTGTTCAGTGGAGCCTGTGCTAGCCCTGCCTGGTAGGGGGCAGCCAGTGCCACAGCTGGCATCTCCCCAGTCATCGCAGTCTCATCAGTTGTCACAGTCATTGGCAGAGGGGCAGAGGAGCTGCTACTATCATTCCGAGCACCCTGAGAGGAGTCCATGGAGACAGCAGGCAGCTCATGAGTCAATGAGAGGTTGCTGTGGACCTCCCTGCACACCCCTTTGATGGACGGGCACCTAGCTGGGATACTGGGTGCCTCATCCATCTCCCAAACTGACTCTAACCACCTGAGGTCAGTGCCTGTGTGATGGCTTGCAGGTCTGAGTGCAACTCCAGGAACCCCTCATTCTGTCCCTTGAGCTTCCTCTCCATTAAAGTCAGCACTCTCTCAATGAAGGAGGCAGTGTGCTCGGTCATGAAGTTCAACGCAGTGCTGATGCTCCGCATGGACTCCTCCATCATGGAGACCATGGCATGCAAACCCTCAAGGATCTCCACCAGATCCTCCCACACATCCCGCTGGTCATCCAGCATCTACTGCCTAATGGGCGACTCCAGAGGCCCATCATCAGCCGTCGACTGAGCATCATCCTGTTCCCCAACAGTCCTCTGACTGCAATCCAAGGTGTTGGCATCTGCGCCAGTGCCTGCTTCAGAGAACGGGCTGACACAGGTGCAAATGATGCCTGGTGATCCTCTGGCGTCAGGGGTGGCCCTTTGGGGTCCGGAGAGCGAACGCCTGCTGATGAACCTAAAAGGGAGAAGAAGGACATGTCATTAGTTAAAGTCATCACACTGTCACTAGGCATACCAGGCCCCCTGGTGGGACAATGGAGATTTGCACCATGGTGCCACCGTCTTTCAATGATCAATGGGGACTCCAGGTTCAAGGCTCCCATCGATGAAGGGACTACTCTAGAATGGTTGCACAATCCAAAACTCTCACCTCATTGCACTATATTTTTATCTTTGTCTGGCACCCCTGCCTCTCCACACCCAGTTGCACGCAGGACGTGCCAGCTCTCAAGTTGGGCATCTTGCTCATACCTCAAAAGGATCAGCAGGGTAGTGGGGCCTCCGCCGGTCCAAGACCTTTCTATATTCTTGTGGGCTGTCTTCTCCTGAAACAACAGTGGAGCATTGATTAGTCCATTGTGTACCTGCAGCTCCATTGCAGCCTGGCCAACCCCAGCTAAGGTGCACCTGGCAGGGCACTTCTGGCTCATGCCCCTCGTGCCACAAGGCTCTCAGTCCAAGCAACAGGGCTCACCTCCTCTAGCACCCCTGAGGTCCGCATGGGATGGACAGGCCTATACACATCTGCACACTGACGCATGCCAACAGTACTCACCCTTCCTGAGCACAGCAGGTCATTGAACCGCTTCCAGTACTGCACACAGGAGTGCTGCACCACATCACGGCTGCTCACCATCACTGCCACCTCTTCCCATGCCTTCTCAGTGAGGTGCGGTGCCCTCCTCCCCCCATCCCTGGGGACAAGGATGTCCCTCCTGGCAGCCACCTCTCCCAGGAGGACGGCGGGACACTCATCAAAGAAGCGGGGGGCAAAGTGCCCACCTGACCTGCCCTCCTGCCTGCTATGTCCAGCTGCACTTGGGTCTATCGTGCCAGCTCAGGGAACATCCTCTATGGCAACCTTCCAGGGGCTGCCTGGTCTGCTTTTAAACTGGCCGCTAGGTCAACATTGGACCCGGTGGCCGACAGGCCACACCCCCACCCCGTAAGACCCTTCCTGGCTAGTGCGGTGCTGCGTATCAAGCTGATTGGGCCTTAATTGACCCGCCAGTGTGAAATCACGGTCATGGCCCGATTGCGGGCGGTGGTCCGTTTCTCGGTCACTCCCAAGCCCACTTGCCGTGCTCGCCCGACGAAGAGAAAAATCCTGCCCTGTGTTTTTTTCCTTTATTCTTTCATGTGTGTCATTGACAAGGCCTTCATTTGTCGCCCATCCCTAATTGTTCTCGAACTGAGTGGCTTACTAGGCCATCTCACAGGGCAGTTAAGAGTCAACCACATTGCTGTGGGTCTGGAGTCACATGTAGGCCAAGCCAGGTAAGAACAGCAGATTTCCTTCCCTAAAGAGCGTTCATGAACCAGTTGGGTATCAATGATACAGTAGCTGGCATGGTCACCATTACTGAGAATAGCTTTATGTTTATTCAATTTAAATTCCACTTGCTGCTATGGTGGGATTTGAATCCATGGGCAGAATTTTTTTCTCATCGGGCGGGTGTGTGCATGACCCAAACAAGTGTAAAATGGCATCCGATGATGTCAGGCGAGTGTCCCAGCGACATCGCACACTTGCGCGATATTTCAGTCGGCGGGCGTGCACAGGGGTTGGCAATGCGCCCGCCGACAATTAAGTGGCCTATTAAGGCCCTTGGTCAATTAATTGACTAGAATTTTTTGCTGCCCCTCCAACTCCAACCGTTCGGTTGGTGTGTGGGCAAAAAGGCCAAGTGGCCTTTGCATTTTTGGTGGAACCGCCTCCAGCCTGGCAGCGCTGAGCACTGCAATGCACAATTCACACTGGTTGGCCGGTATTTGGCCAGTCTGCGTGAAATTGTGATCGGAGCCCGGTCATGAGTGGCAGTCGGCTTCCCGACCACTCCCAGGCCTGTCCGCTGGACGACTGGAATATCCTGGCCCATGCCTCCAGAGCACTAACCTGGGCCTCTGGATTACTAGTCTAGTGACATTATCATGAAGCCACAGTCTGCCTATATGCCTATATAAGAAGCATCCAAATGCCTTGATGAAGTACTGTTATTCATCTCCAGCTTTTACTCTCTGTGATAGAAGCCCTTCACCATGAAATCCATTTACAAGGCACATTGATATTTATTGTTTCCAAAGCACTGTACAGTTTGAAGTGCAAACATGCTAAAGCACTGAAGGAGGAGAGGCTTCTTTGATTCTGATATAAAGCACTCCCTTGTGCAAAGGGTGCTTGTTCATCAGTGTCTGCATTTTTGAATAAACTGAACATGATTTTGAAAATAAGTCATCCATAATGATTATGCATTGCTCCAATATAAATGATATCCATCTCTGGATGGAGTCTTGCTGGCTGGCTCCCTAGGAAAAGCACCACCAGTACCAGAATTAAACGACGACTGTCATCAGCATTTTATTCTGTCTGGTGATAGACTGAGCTCACAACTTGCGGCTACAGAAATTTCAATCCTTTGTTTTTCTCTCTGGTAGAAGTTAGCCCAGTTTTGTGGTAACTGTACATATTCAAATCTTGCGGTTTGCTTTGTTTGATTGAGAACCTGAGGTGGGGAAGGCCATGCCCCAGAATGTAGAACCCCACCACAACTGAGGAGAGTTAAAAGAAAAGCTGAGGTAAATCAGGAATGAATGATGAGGCAATGATAAGATTGGATTTTAAATGCCTGAATATGATAGTGTGGGCTGATGCGACTGAGGAAAATGATCAGCTTCACAGTTTCTGGCAAAGAATAGCTTAGAGTAGGCGGCAGTGCAGTGAATCCTAATTTTCACATTGCGGGAATGTGAAAGGCAAGATAAATGTAGTTTATCACCCAGCTTCTCCCCCCTGGCCCCCATGTTAGCCAATATTGTAAACAGTTCTTTTTCTTCAGGTGCTGCCCCCCTCTCCTTTAAATCTGAAGTCATCATCCCTTATCTCAAAAAACCAACCCTTGACCCCTCCAACCTGTCCCATCTCCAATCTCCCTCTTCTCTCCAGAGTCATTGTCTGTGTTGTTGTCTCCCAAATTCAATCCGATCTTTTCTGAACCCCACATTTGTATCCGTCCAATCAGGTTTCTGCCCCGACACAATAGTGGTCGTGGGTTTGGGAAGTGCTGTCTAAGGAGCCTTGGTGAGTTACTGCAGTGAATCTTGTAGACGGTACACATTGCTGCTACTGTGCTTTGGTTTGTGGATGGAGTGCCAATTGAGCGGGCTGCTCAGTCCTGGATGGTGTCAAGCTTCTTGAGTGTTGTTGGTGCTGCACTCATCCAGGCAAGGGGAAAGTATTCCATCACACTCCTGACTTGTGCACTGTAGATGATCGACAGGCTTTGGAGAATCAGGAGGTGAGTTATTCACTGTAGGATTCCTATTCTCTGACCTGCTCTTGCAGGTACAGTATTTATATGGCAAGTCCAGTTCAGTTTCTGGTCAATGGTAACCCCAGGATGTTGATGCAGATGTTCTGACACCATGAAGTAGGCTTTGTGTTATGGAGTATTTTAACAGTAAGTCTTTATTAACAACTCATAACTATGTACATATTTATAGTAGTGAGTACAGTAATGGAGCCAATTCCAATCTAGGTCTTTACCCAACTCTGTCCATCTCTAGACTGACCCTGGCTCTGGGTCATGTGCTTTCTTACATCACTATGTGGGCAGTACTCTACTCAGTCCTACATTAACCCTTTATGTACCAGACCCTACTGCTACAGTGACCACGCCCTCCCCTCCCAAAGGATCTATCCTTGGCCCTCCTCCTAATTCTTACCTCCTTGCTGCCTCTTGGCAACATCATCCGAAGACACTGTGTTAGTTTTCACATGTGTACTAATGAAATCCAGCTCTACCTCACCACCACCTCTCTTGACTTCTCCACTGTTGTAAATTATCAGACAGCTTATCCACATTTATTACTGGATGAGCATAAACTTCCTCCGATTAAATGTTGGGAAGGCCAAAGCCATTCTTTTCCATCCCCACTCCAAACTACTGATTCCATCTTTCTCATTGGCAACATTCTATGATTAAGCTGGTTTGTTCGCAACCTTGGTGTTACATTTGACCCGGAAATATCTTTCGACATCATATTCAGACCATCTGTAAGACCACCTATTTCTACCTCTGTACCATCGTCTGACTTTGCCTCTGTCTCAGTTCACCTGTTGCTGAAACCCTCAACTATTCCTTTGTTAATTCTAGACGATTCCAATGCACTCCTGGCTGGTCTCCCACATTCTACCCTCCGTAAACTTGAGCTCATCCAAAACTCTGCTCCCTATGTCTTAACTCGCTGAAAGTCCTGTTTCCTTATCACCCCTCTGCTTGCTGATCTACGTTGGCTCCCAGCCAAGCAATGTCCTGGTTTTAAAATTCTCAGCCTTATTTTCAAATCCCTCCATGGCCTCCGCCCTCCCTATCTCTGTAACCTCCTCCAGCCCACAGCCCTCTGAGATAGCTGCACTCCTCTAATTCTAGCCTTTTGTGCATTCTCAATTACAATTGGTCCATCGTGCCTTGAATTGCCTAGGCCACATGCTCTGGAATTCCCTCCCTACATCTCTCTGCCTCTCTACCTCACTTTCCTCTTTGATGACACTCCTTAATACCTTCCTATTTGACCAAGCTTTTGTCATCTGACCTAATATCACTCTATGTGATTTGTTGTCATACTAGTTTTTATAATGCTCCTGCAAAGCACCTTGGGACATTTCTTTATGTGAAAGGTGCGATATAAATATAAGCTGCCATTTTTGTTAGTGCAGCTTAGAGACAAGGGAGATAAGTTCTCAGGACTACTGGCCATATATGAAGGAAAAGAATAAAGTTTGCACTGGACAGAATGGCTGGCAGCTGCAAAGATGTTGCAGCCCGGAGTTAAAATAAATCGCCCATCAGACAACAAGCTTGAAGAAAACATTTCAGTACTCGAATTAAAAGTGGGAACTTTAATCAGATATGGCTCCCTTCAGGCTCAGGTGATTGCAAGAGCCTTTGTTTGTCCAGGAGGCTGGGTTGGGTTGAGCTGTCACCGGCTCTTGATGGGACTGGTTTCTCACTTCATTAGGGGCTTTTTCCAGTAAGGTGAGGTGTACCAGACTCCAAGCTTAAGCTAGGGAAGGGGGAACACCCAACTTAGGAAATCCCCACTATTGGTCCCATCCCATCTGCCTAACCAGGATTCTAAGGTGCCAAGAATGTTTGTGGCTTTTCCACAGGACTTAAACCAGGGATCCACCAGATTGCCGAGGCAATTTCAGACCAAAAGCCAAGATTTTAATTGCCCCAGTGGAGGATACTGAAATTTAGTGATTCCACCTTCGCACAAGACTGAGCACTGATGACATGCATTCTACATAATTTTGATCACTGGAGGTGTATTATTAGCAAAAGAAGGTTCACCATTTATGTGAAGGAACAAAGCAGGACAGAGGCATAGCCCTGAGCTAGAGGATAAGCTAGAATTTGCAGGACAGATTGAGCAATTTGAGAGGTAGACTAGATAGCTGTGGCCATAACTCGGTGTCAGCCATGTATTATTAGATTGTTTGGAAGTGCATGGTGTCAAACCTTGTCAAGGCATTTGAGGATTATTTTATTTTTATTATTTCTTGGGATGTGGGCATCACTGGCTGGGCCAACATTTATCTCCCATCCCTAATTGCTCTTGAGAAGGTGGTGGTGAACTGCCTTCTTGATCTGTTGCTGCAGTCCATGTGGTGTAGGTACATCCACTGTGCTGTTAGGAAGGGAGTTCCAGGGTTTTGATCCAGTGACAGTGAAGGAATGATGATATATTTCCAAGTCAGGATGGTGTGTGAGTTGGAGGGTGTTATAGAGTTGATTTTCCAAGCAACTTTTCTTGGTGGAAACATTGAACTTTATTTACAAGACAGCAGAAGCTACATTTGTGCATCAAACTAAAGAAGAACTCTCTCCTAGAGGTTCCCCGTGTTGCTAACTTATTGGTTTACACAGATCATGTGATTTTACAACACAGGATTATTCTTAAAGCTAGATTCCTATGTTTATTAGAACTATAATTACTACATTCCTCCCCTTTTAATTTTTCTGCACATTTTGTATTTACGAGGATATTTATCTCATGACAGTACAATATTTACATGTCACGAAATTACAAGATCAGTCTTTCAGGTGGTTTCCTGATCCATGCAGAACATTGTAGCTCCATGACTTCCAATTCTTTGGAAGGAGCCACATTCTCTGGAACTGCATTAACATCAGGTACCTCATTGCCACAGGCACTTCAGTGTCCTCCACTCTGACAGAGACATCGGGCATTTCTATCCTTGATTGAGCAACTTCAACAGGAACCACAGGTTCAGCAATGGTTACAGATGGAACATCATTTTGTTGGGGTATCTCCCTTCTTCTTAAATGTTCCACATGCTTACAGATGATTCAGCCCTCCACTTCCACATGGTACGACAATGATCCGGTGACAAAGCTTGCTTACTTACCAGGTAACCACTTCGGTCCTCCACCGAAATTCCTTACATATACTGCTTCTCCAACAGTAAATTGTCACTCATGACTATGCAGATTATGAGTTGCTTTTTGGTTCCCTTGACTTTTCTCCACCTTCCCCTCCAAATTGGGAAGTATCAGACTTAGTCTTGTTCGAAGACGGTGCCTCATCAGTAACTGCAGGTGTTGTACCTGTCGTAGTGTGGAGGGGTTGTTCTGTAGCGAAACAGGAAACGAGCAAGTTTAATTTCCAATGATTCACCTGTTAACTTTTTGATTCCCGCCTTAAAAGTTTGTACTGCTTTTTCCACCAGTCCATTAGATGACAGATGGTATGGTGCAGTCTTCACGTGGTGGATACCATTTAAGCTGACAAATCTTTGAAATTCGGCACTAGTAAATGCAGTACCATCATCTGAGACAATTATTTCTGGCAATCCATGGATAGAAAAGCTTGGCGTAGTTTTCTATAGTAGTGCCTGACTTTGGCGAGTTAACCTAGAAACATCTAACTACTCGGAATGAGCATCTATAATCAATAGAAACATGGTTCCAAGGAAAGGACCAACGTAATCTATGTGCAATCTAACCCAGGGTCTACTAGGCCACTCCCATGGGTGTAATGGGGCTGCCACCAGCAACTTTTGTAGCTGTTGCATTGCACACAGTGTTTTACCACCTTCTCAATATCACCGTCCATTCCCGGCCACCAAAGATAACTTTGTGCTATCATCTTCATTCTTGAGATTCCCGGATGGGCACTGTGTACCTCTAAGAGTGGCTCCTTTACACAGTGGTAGAAGCACCAGTGTCTACTTCCATTTTTAAGGGTTTATCATTCATTTGCAATGTGACAGTAATTGGCTCTGTCTTCCTGTTGTAGGGTGGCTGAATTGCACTATTAGCGATAGAGTTGATCTGCAGACAATTCTTCGGTGGAAACATTAAGTTTATTTACAATATACTCAGCAGCAACTACACATGTGCTTTCAACTCCAACTCTATCTCTACACTGACTGCAGAGGTAACCCACGCTTCTCTCCTATTGGTTACTACAGATCATGTAATCCTTTCTTAACAAGTATTATTCTTAATGGTAAATTACACACTAAATAAAACCATAATTACTACATTCCACCCCTTTAACTCAGCTATACATTTTATATTTACAAGTACATATTTTTCAAGATAACATAATATTTATACTGAGTAAGAATTTACAAGTTCAGTGTTTCAGGTGGTTTCCTGATACGTGTGGAGTGTCTCAGCTCCACAACTTCTATGTCTGGAACCTCCTTTTCTGGAGTTGCCTGAACATCAGGTTCTTCAGTGGGCACTTGCAATTCTGTATCCTCAGCTGTTACAGGAATATCAGACATGTCTGTCCTGGGTTGAGTAACCTCAACAGGAAACGCAGACCCAGTCATGGTCACTGGTGGAGCCAAATCTTGATGATTTGTCTCTCTCTTCCTTAAATGGTCCACATGTTTACGGATGATCCAGCCTTCCACCCCCATGTGGTAAGATAGAGGTCTAGTCACCCCACTTATTTCACCCGCTAACCACTTTGACCCTTCCCTGAAGGTTTTCATGTATACCGGCACTCCCACAATAAATTTCCTCTCGTGACTATGCCAATCGTGTCCAGTTTTCTGGCTTCCCTGACTCCTTTCCACCTTCCCCTCTAAATTCAGCATTATTAAGCTCAATCTCGTCCTGATGCAGCATTTTAACAATAACTCTGCGGGTGTGACACCTGTTGTTGTGTGAGGGGTAGTCCTTAATGAAAAAGAAAGCGTGCCAGCTTAGTTGCCAAGGAATCTTTTTCATACCTATCTTGAATGTTTGAACCGTCCTTTCGGCCATTTGAGGAAGGGTGGTACGGTGCAGTTTTCACATGAATGATACCAATGAGACTGATAAACCGTGAGTAATCTAAGAAGTTTAACAGTAAAACAAGTTCCCGTGGAACTGGGATATGCTCATCATTTTCTTGTAAAGGCAAACGACTAAGGGCATCAGCATTTGCGATTTGATTGCCAGGCCTATGTACCAAAGTGTATTTGTATGCTGCCAGAATTAAGGCCCATCATTGTATTTTTGCTGAGGTTAAGGATGGTATAGCCCTTTCCTCACTAAATAATCCTAACAGTGGTTTGTGGTCCGGAACGATTGTAAAATGGCGGCCATGTAAGTACTGGCAAAATTTCTTGTCACCAAAGATGATGGACAGGCCTTCTTTTTCTACCTGTGAGTATCCCTTTTCCACTGTGGAAAGCGTCCTTGATACATACCGATTGGCCGTTCCGTGCCATCGTCCATCCGATGAGATAGCACTGCTCCCACTCCGTAGGGAGATGCATCACATGTCAGCATCAAATATTTTCCTCTGGTCGTAATGCACTAATAGATTGGATGAGAGTAACAATTGTTTCGCCTCTATGAAAGCTTCTTTCTGGGGCACCTCCCAAGAACAACGTTGGTTATTTTTGAGTAGGGAATGCAGGGGGGGCAGCACTGTAGCAAAATTGGGCAAGAACCGCCCATAATAGCGGATTACTCCTAGGAATGATTTGAGCCCTGAGGCATTCTTTGGAGCAGGTTCTCTTTGTGCCTCTCTTATGGCTCTCATTTTCTCCTCAACTGGGTGGAGGCCCTGTGAATCTACCCGGTGACCCAAATAGATTACCTCCCTCGCTTGGAACTTGCACTTTTCTTTTTTTAGATGCATTCCAGCTTGCAAGAAATGTTTTAAGGCTTCTTCTAAGTTTGCCAAATTCTCTTTTTCAGTGAATCCTGTCACCAATACATCACCTAAATAGACTACAACCTGGGGCAATCCCTGCAGTAAGTTTCCCATTGTTCTCTGAAAGATGGCACAAGCTGAGGAGAGACCGAAAGGCAATCATGCATATGGGTACAACCCTTTGGGGGTATTAATTGTGACAAATTCCTGGGAGGTATTATCCAATACTAATTGTTGATAAACATGACTCATGTCAAGCTTTGTGTACGTTGTCCCTCCTGCCAGCTTGGCATGCAAGTCTTCAAATTTTGGAATGTCCAGTTTGGCTACTTTGTCAGTTTGTAGTCCCCACAAATTCGGACATTTTGGTCGGGTTTAAGGGTGGGGATTATGGGTGCTGCCCATTCTGAGAACTGAAAAGCTTGTATAATGCCCAGTTTCTCTAGCCTGTTCAGCTCAGTGTCAACCTTTTCTCTCAGGGCATATAGCACCGGCCTCGCCTTCATGAGGCAAGGGGTTGCTTCAGGATCCACATAAACCTTGACCTGCAGGCCCTTTATTTTTCCAAGTTCATCCTGGAAGATGGTGGCATACTTTTAAAGTAGTTCTGGTAGCCCATTTGCTCTCAGCTGAAAGATTTTGGACCATTCTAATTTAATCTCCTTTAACCAATCTCTCCCTAGATAGCTAGGCCCTTCACCTGCTACCACCATCATGGATAGCTGTGCCGATTGGCTTCCATAATGGTCAGTTACTTTGCTAATGCCTTTCCTTGAATGTCTTCACCTGTATAAGTTTTTAATTTGGCAGTTGTTTGTTCCAAACGTAATTGATGTTCACCATTATTCAAATATCTGAAGGTATGTTCCCCAATTACTGTAGTGGAAGTTCCCATGTCTACTTCCATTTTAACAGGTCTGCCATTTACTTTCACTATGACAAATATAGGTTCTGTCTTTTCAACTTTCAGATTAAACAATGAGTAAATGTCAGAATTTGTTGTTTCAGGCTCTTCTACATTGTAAATTTCATTGGGCTTCTTCTTTTGTTTACAAGCCTGCTTGAGTCTTTCCTTGCACTGCCTCATTATATGTCCATTTCTGTGACAATAATAGCATTCGAATTTTTTAAACTGCCAATTGCTAAAGGACTCGTTGTTTCCACCTCTATTAAAATTATTCTTCGATTTCACTGCTAAGTTATTTATTTTTATTCTTCGGCTAGCAGGGACATTTTCCCACTTCTCTGCAGAGTCTTGCTTTTTCGAGCCACTTTTGGCTGAGATTTCCCACCCAATGTGGAGGACAGCACCATTTTGCACACCTTGTATTGCTTTTGAATCTCTCATGGCGCTTTCCATGGCCAACGCTATCTCTAGCGCTTTGTTGAAATCCAGATTCACTTCGGACAATAATCATTTCTGAATAGTGTCCTCTTACACACCACATACTGAACGATTTCTGAGCATGTCATTCAGAGTCATTCATAAATCACCATGTTCTGTTAGCTGCTTCAAATTTGCCACATAGCATGCAATTGTCTCACTCGGGGCTCTATCTCGCAAATTAAACTTGAACCTCAGCATCGTGACTGAGGGCTTAGGTTGAAAATGACCCTTCATGAGTTCCACAAATTCATTGAAATTCTTCCAATCTGGGGCACTGGGTGCCATCAAACTTTGAATCAAACTGTAGGTTTTACTCCCACAAATACTCACACTCCCACTCACCTCTTCTCTTCCCCCATAATCTTGTTTGCTTGGAAAAAAGACGTGAGGTGTTCTATATATTGAGGCCAATCATTTGTGGCTTGTTCAACAGGATCAATTCTCCCAAATTGTGGCATTTTGAGAGAGGGTAACTTCAATTCTAACAGAGCTTACTACTTATAATCACTGGGTGAGGTTAAGTACCAATTTATTTTTAAATTGATTTATTGATATTTTTTCTGTTCAATCTCTCCTAACTAGTATTATTCTTAAAGGTACATTACACACTAAATAAAACTATAATTACTACACTTCCCAACTTGCATGTTGAATAAGGAATAAATGTCAGAATTGGTTGTTTCTGGCTCTTCCACACTATATGCTTCATTGGACTTCATCTGTTGCCTGGAAGCCTGTTTTGATGTCGCTTTGCAATGGTTCAATATGTGCCCACTTTTGTGACAAAAATAATACTCCACCTTTTTAAATTGCCAACCATTTAGGAGTATGATTATTTCCACATCGATAAAAATTCGTTTTCAAAATTGCTGCTAAGCTGTTTCCTCTAAATTTTCAGTTAGTGGGAGCTGTTTTCCACTTTGCAGTGGAATCCCGGCTTTACGCGCCATTTTCGGCTGACTGTTCCCGTTTAACTTGGAAAACAGTGCCATTTTGCACACCTTGAATTGCTTGTGCATCCCTTACAGCGCTTTCCATCATAAGCACTATTTCTAACACTTTCTTAAAATCAAGATCCACTTTAGCCAGCAATCTTCGCTGAATAGCATCCTCTTGCATGCCACAAACCAAATGACCCCTGAGCATGTCATTCAGCATTTCACCAAAATCACAATATTCCGCTAGGTGGTTTAATTTTGCCAACTGGTCACCCCGGGGCTCTATTCTGTGAATTGAACCTGAACCTCTACATTGTGACTGTCTCTTAACAAGGTCTACTAATTCACTGAAGGTCTTCAAATCAGGGGCACTGGGGACCATCAAGCTTCAAATTAAACTGGAGGTCTTGCTTCCACAAATACTCAGGAGAATTGCTCTCCTCTTTTCCTCCCCTGTAATTTCATTGGCTTGAAAATAGAACCAAGATGTTCTATATATTGAGACCAGTCATTTGTGGCTAGTTCAAAGGGATAGATTCTACCAAACTGTGGCATCTCGGATGAGTATATCTTCCTTTCTTTTTTTAAATTATCTTAGATACTCACAATCGCTGGGCAAGGGTTAGTACCGGATCTGATTTATCCTCATCATCAGTTTGTTATAAAGTCGATTTTCTAGGCAACTTTTCTTGGTGGAAACAGTGAACTTTTACAAGACAGCAGCAGCTACATGTGTGCATCAAACTCTATAACTAAAGAACTCTCTCCTGGAGGTCCCCTGCACTGCTAACTCATTGGTTTACACAGATCATGTGATCTTACAATACAGGGTTATTCTTAAAGCTATATTCTTATGTTTATCAGAACTATAAATTACTACAGAGGGGAGCTTGCATATGGCGGTGTTCCTATGTGCCTGCTGCCCTTGTCATTTCAGGTGGTGCTAGGTTGCAGGTTTGGAAGGTGCTTCTGAGAAGCCTTCGTGAGTTGCTGCAGTATAACTTGTAGATAGCATACATTGCTGCCACTGTGCATTGATGGTGGAGTGAGTTAATGTTTAAGATGGTAAATGGAGTGCCAATCAAGTGGGGTGCTTTGTCCTGAGTGGTGTCAAGCTTGTTGAGTGTTGTTGGAGCTGCACTCGTCCAGGCAAGTAGAGAGTATTCCATCATACTCCTGACTTGTACCTTGTAGATGGTGAGTAGGCTTTGGGAAGTCAGGAAGTGAGTTGCTGCCACAGAATTCCCAGCCTCTGACCTGCTGTTCTAACCACAGTATTTATATGGCTAGTCCAGTTCAGATTCTGGTTAATGGTAACCCCCGGAATGTTGATAGTGGGGGATTCAGCAATCAGAATGCCATTGAATGTCAAGGGGAGATCATTAGATTCTCTGTTGTTGAGGATGATCATTGACTGGCATTTGTGTGGTACAAATGTTACTTGCCCCTTATCAGCCCAAGCCTGAATGTTGCCCAAGTGTTGCTGCATATGGACACGGACTGTTTCAGTATCTGAGGAGTTGTGAACATGCTGAACATTGTGCAATTATCAGCAAACATCCCCACTTCTGACATTATGATGGAGGGAAGGTCTTCGATGGAGCAGCTAAAGATGGTTGATAGTACACATTGCTGCCACTGTGCATTGATGGTGGAGTAAGTGGATGTTTAAGGTGATGGATGGAGTGCCATTCAAGTGGGATGCTTTGTCCTGGATGGTATCAAGCTTGTTGAGTGCTGTTGGAGTTGCACTCATCCAGGCAAGTGGAGAGTTGAAGATAGGACACTACCCCAAGGAATACCTGCAGTGATGTCCTGGAACTGAGATGACTGATCTCCAACAACCACAACCATCTTCCCTTGTGCTAGGTATGACTCCAACCAGTGGAAAGTTTTCACCCGATTCCCATTGATTCCAGTTTTTCTAGACCTCCTTGATGCCACACCAAGTCAAATGGCGTCTTGATGTCAAGGATGGTCACCCTCACCTCACCTCTGGAGTTCAGCTTTTTGTCCATTTTTGAACTAAGGCTCTAATGAGGTCAGGAACTGAATGGCCCTGGAGGAACCCAAACTGAGCATTTGTGTGCAGATTATTGCTGAGTAAGGACTGCTTGATGGCATTGGCGACGACACCTTCCATCACTTTGCCGATTACCATTCAAAAGCAGAATTGCATAGACAACAAGATCAGTAATGGCTCCCTCATATCTAAATATTTATACACTTACAGTAGGGTCCATTGGACAATGACCAAGAACAGGAGACTTAACCAATTTTCCATCCCTTTCCCTGAGCAATTATAATGTCTGAATGTCTCTGCTGCTACCCTGGTTAAACATAGGAACATACAAACAGCGAATAGATCATTCGGCCTCTTGAGGCTGTTCTGCCAACTTTTTTTTTGAAAAATATACTTTATTCATAAAATATCTGGAAGAACATTCCAAACCATTTCAAAATTACCATCAGAAAAGTACGATCAGATTCAGCTTTTGCACATGCATCACAAGGTGCATCAATACAATCAATGAATATTTCAATATGGTCAATGCAGACAATCAGACAATGGTATTGGAGTTATCAACATACATCATGTTGCACCCTGAGGTGCTTCAATACATTCACAATATAATTAGTACTCAATGCAGACATTCATTTTGAGCTGTACAGTGCAAGGGGCTCTCAATAGTTCCCAGCCCCTCGGTTCACTGTGGCTGAAAGGTCTTAGACAGCGATCTTTCCCCATTGCGCCTTTGCGGCAGCTGCCCCAAGCTTTAGTGCATCCCTCAGTGCGTAGTCCTGGACTTTGGAATGTGCCAGTCTGCAACACTCAGTCGGGGACAACTCGTTGCGCTGGAAGACCAACAAGCTTCGGGTAGACCAAAGAGCGTCTTTCACCGAGTTGATGATCCTCCAGCTGCAGTTGATGTTTGTCTCGGTGTGTGTCCCCGGGAACAGCCCGTAGAACACAGAGTCCTGTGTCACAGAACTGCTCGGGCTGAACCTCGACAGAAACCACTGCGTCTCTCTCCAGACCTTCTTTGCAAAGGCACAATCCACAAGGAGGTGAACAACGGTCTCGTCCCCACCACAGCCACCTTGAGGGCAACGTGCAGAGGGGGTGAGACTCCTGGCGTGTTGGAAGGATCTGACGGGGAGGGCCTTTCTCACCACCAGCCAAGCTACGTCTTGGTACTTGTTGGAAAGTTTTGGCGATGAGGCATTCTGCCAAATGACTTTGACAGTCTGCTAGGGGAACCATCCCACAAGATCCGCCCTCTCCTTTTCCCTCAGGGCCTCTAAGACGTTATGTGCCGACCACTGCCTGATGGACTTGTGATCAAAGGTGTTTCTCTGCACAAAGTTTTCCACGAGGGACAGGTGGTACGGCACAGTCCAACTACTTGGAGCATTCCACGGCAGCGTGGCCAGACCCATCCTTTGCAACACCGGGGACAGGTAGAATCTCAGCATGTAGTGACACTTGGTGTTTGCGTATCGAGAGTCTACGCACAGCTTGATGCAGCCGCACACAAAGGTGGCCATCAGTATGAGGGCGATGTTGGGCACGTTTTTTTCCCCCTTTATCTAGAGGCTTGTTCATCGCGTCCCTGCGGACATGATCCATTTTGGACCTCCAGATAAAGCGAAAGATGGCTCGGGTGATCGCCACCACACAGGAGTCTGGAATGAGCCAGACCTGCGCCACGTACAGCAACAGCGAGAGTGCCTCACACATGATGACCAGGTTCTTACCCGCAATGGAGAGGGTGCGTCACTCCCACATTCCCAGTTTGCTTTTCACCATAGACACTCACTCCTTCCAGTTTCTAACACATGCCCCGGTCCCTCCGAATCATATCCCCAGCACTTTCAGGCCATCAGCCCTGACAGTGAAGGGGACAAAGGATCAGTCAGCCCAGTTCCCAAAGAACATCGCCTCGCTCTTCCCACGATTTACCTTGGCTCCCGAGGCCAGTTTGAACTGGTCGCAGATGTGGATCAGTCTGCGCACCGACAGCGGATCAGAGCAGAAGACGGTGACATCGTCCATGTACAGGGAGGCTTTGACCTGAGTGCCTGCACTGCCTGGGATCATCACTTCTCTTATGCCCGGATCCTTCCTGCTGGACTCAGCAAAGGGTTCTATGCAACACACAAAAAGGGCAGGGGAGAGAGGGCAGCCCTGCCTGACTCCAGATTTAATAGGAAAGCTATCTGATTCCCACCCATTGATTGAGACTGCGCTACTGATGTTAGTGTAGAGCAGTTGGATCCAATTGCAAATTCCATTCCCAAACCCCATTTTGGAGAGCACATCCACCATGTAGATGTGCAATATTCTGCCAAAGGCCTTCTCCTGATCCAGGCTGATGAGACAGGTGTTCACACCCCTGTCCTGCACATAGGCAGTGGTATCCCTGAGCAGCACGAGGCTGTCAGAGATCTTCCTGTCCAGCACGGTGCAGGTCTGGTCAGGGTGGATCACCAATTCCAGAGCAGACTTGACCCGATTGGACAGAATCTTATAGTCCACAAACAACAGTGAAATGGGTCGCTAATTTCTAATTTCCTCCCTTTCCCCCTTGTGTTTGTATATGAGGTTGATGATGCCTTTCCTCATGTACTCTGACATGCTGCTGGCCAGAAGCATACTCTCGTACACTTCTAGCAGGTCTGGGCCCATCCAGTCCCACAGAGCCGAATACAACTCTCTGCCAACTTCTTTTTTTGCAAAAATATACTAGCTAACTCAGCCCAGTCCAGCCCAGAAATTGCATCTGGGGGATGTTAATTGTCTGTAAGTCTCAGCACCACATCACAGTATCAGTACCAAATAAGCTACAAAAACAGATAAATTTTCTGTGCTTTTTTTCTCCTTCAGCAGCCACAGTCCCTAATGTGAGCAATATTGGGCTGTATGTAGATAAATGCCATTACAACACTTACCTAACACAACTGTCGGCAGTTATGACACTCATTCAATTATCCAATTGAAAGTGAGCTTGTACTTTCAGTTTGCCTGCCCTCATGTCCACCTGTGGATTTAAGTATGATCTGGAAGACTGTTTACAAAAAAGGTACAAAACATGTCTAGCTGCCTGATGAACTAAGCAAGGTGAACCAATGATGAATCTGATGTAATCTCTACCTTCTACATGTCTCATTAAGATCCGACAATTAGTTGTTTCCTGCGCTCTGCCTGGTCATCTTTCTTTCACATGAATAAATCTTTCACGATTGTGCCCAGTTGGCTATGAGTTCCTACAATACCTGCATGCTAATTATGCACAGAGAGCTACATTCAGTAAGTTGTAAGATGGAGCACTTTACATAATTAGTGCACTAAACAATTTGAGTGCTTGATCAGGCAATTTTAGCAAGAGGCTACCTTTTCTATTCTCCTTCATTTTCTCCGTTGCCAACAATCTTCCAAATGCACTGACTTACACTGGAGTTCGGTTCTATATTCGCTAAAAGCCTTCTCGTATATCATCCAATGGACCATTCTTCTGTGAACCTAAGCAATGAATGAAGAATCGTATGCTAACTAATGTGCATTGAAAGAGATTCCCCTTGACATCAAGGCAGGCTTTGACATTCTGTGACACCAAGTAAACTGAAGTCAGGAAAAACTCTCCAGTGGTTGGGATTGTGCCTCGCGCAAAGAAGAATTATGTGGTCATTGGAGGCCAGCCAGCTTAGCCCCAGAATATCACTGCTGGTGTTCCTCAGGACACCGTCTAAGCCTAACTGTATTCAGCTGCTTCATTAATGACCTTCCCTCCACCAAAAGGTTAGAAGTAGCACTGTTCCTTGATGATTATAATGTTCAGCACAGGTAATGAAGTAGTCCAAGTCCACTTGCAGTAAGACTTGGACATTATTGAAGCTTAGGCTGAGAAATAGCAAGTATAGGATTCACACCACAGAAGCGTCAAGAGAGAGTATAACCATCCCTCCTTTACATTACCATCACTGAGCCCCCACCATCCTCAGGTTTGCCATTGACAAGAAACTGAGCTGGACCAGCCACATAAATACTGAGGCTACTAAAACAGGTCAGAGAATGGGCATTCTGTGATTAGTAGTTCATCTCCTGACTTCTCAAAGCCTTCTATAGCCTACAAATTAAAAGTCAGGAATGTGATGAAATACTCTTCACTTGATGGGCTCCAAAAACAATCAAGAAGCTTGACACCATTCATAAAAAAGCAATCTACTTCATCAGTACCCCATCAGCTAGCTTAAACATCCACTCTCTCCACCATCAGCAAAGTGTGGTTGTGGTAAACATTATCCATAGGATCCTCTGCAGCAACTCACCGAGGCTTCATTAGCAGCACCTCCCAAACCCTTAGCCTCCAGCACTTAGCCAGACAAGGTCAAGAAGACAGCTCATCTTCTCAAGGTCAATTAGGGATGAGGCGAATAAAGGTCGTCCTTACCAACACGTATATCCTGAGAACAAAATTTTGAAAAGTCCAATCCTATCCTCATTTACCACCTACAAACAAATAATTGTCTGATTAAGTCTGGAATGCACTGCCTAAGAATGTGGTGGAGGCAGGTTCAGTCGAGGCACTTAAGAGGAAATTGGATTATTACCTGAAAACGAAGAATTTGCAGAGCTACGGGGAGAAGGCGGGGAAACAGCGCTAGGCGCATTGCTCGTTCAGAGAACCTATGGGCCGAATGGCATCCTTCTGTGCTGTAACAATTCTGTGATGCTGTGAATTAGGTCCAGATAGCAATCAGGAGTAAGAAACCTGACCAGTGTTTATCGTCTCCTTTGATTGCTGGTACTAAGGCAAAGATCAGCCAAGTTAGCACAGACTAGGGGCGGAATCATCCCAGATTTGCACAAAGTGTGGTAGCAGAAGAGAAAAAGGATGTTTTACCCACCAGCCGCAATGGTGGCTTTTCACGCCATTTCATCCCATTCATAGTGCATCCTGTCTCATTAATTATGCATTCACAGAGAACACGCCGGATCACTGGCAGGCATGCTTTGATTTGTCCACCAGGATGTGACCGCAGCACTTCCTCGCTGCAGGTTCCGTACTTAAAGCACACCAGAGCGCAGGCCTACTTCATGGCTTCAGATCAGGACTGCTTGAGGCGACAGCAAGCAAGGTCACAAATCCAGCATGGGAGACAGTGGCAGTGGTGGTCATTGCCAATGCCATGCAAAAGAGGACAACCACCCAGTGCTGAAAGAGGATGAATGATCTCATCCATTCTGCCATGGTAAGTCACTCTTCTCATCACTCTCAACTCACATACTCACAAACCCATCACACACCTACAGGGATCTCACTCACTGCCAGTTCAAGGAACATCACCATTCACTCTCTCACACACCTTCAACTGCCCTGTGGATCATGTCCTCATCCTGTCCTTGGCACCACTCACCACCCACACCTGCCAGGCATCCTCCTCATCTGGCCTGGCAGATGTCCTGCTTACACTCTCTCCATTGCTTTTCATGTAGGACAAGCTTGCACACAACAAAAGGGAGAGGCTGCAGACTGGTAGGGGAATGCCTGACCTCAAGGTCCTCACAGATTTTGAAAAGTCATCCAGCTGGCCGATGATCTGAACCTTTCCAATGCTGATGATGAAGCTAGCAGTGCTCAAGCAAGTGAGGATCCAGCAGTGCAACATCCATCAGACAACCATGCTGTGAGTGAGTTCCCCTGTTCCGCAGTCACCTGCCATGCACTACTTATCTCTCCTTGCTTCTGCAGGCACATTTGGGAAGCAGCCAAGTCGGTCCACGAGCCAGGTCCTCGACTCAAGCCCCAAAGACACCTCGAAAGAAGAATCTGATGACACCCTAATTGAAGACCCGTCACAGCACTCACCCACACCCTCCAGCTGTGCATAGACACACAGCCCGGTGGGATCTATCTCTAGAGTAGCCTTGGGGTCACAATCTAGTAAGCACATCGCACTGTCTGATCTACAGCAGGTGGTGGCAGGGAGTTCCCAGCTTTCTGGTACTCAGAGGACTGCTGGAGGCCAGAAATTTGCTGAGTCCGAGTCAGATGTGGAGCCTTTGGACTCGGTTATGTTACAGTCGCTGGAGATATAAAGGCAAGCTCGGGAACATCAGGAAGGGATGTCCACTGCACTCCTCAGATTGCAAGGCACAATGGGGGAGTCCATTCGCCTTCAGGCTGAGCTGATAGCACCGGCATACCAATGAACCGAAGTCAACACTGGTAGGAAGTCAGCCGCCATGGAGACTTTGGTCCAGGACATCGGTCTTGCGCTGCTGCACAGGCTGAACCCCATTGCTGACACCATAGTTGGCCATCAACAGTGTCAACGCAAGAGGGGTGTGGGGAAGCTCGATCTCACTGCAACTTCCTCTTCTCCCCAAGGAGTGAGCCTGGGGCCATTGGGCACCCAAAGGCAGAGGATCTGCAGGTACATACCCCAGGACCATCCATTCCAGTGACTCTGGGAGTGTCAGGCCCATCCGAATCCCCTCTTCCTGTGATGCCAGCAGCTCCAGCTCCACAGGCCGAGGAAGGTGCCACAGCCACACAGCAGGACCTCAAAAGCAGGCTGGGGCCCTCCAGGTCTCAGCCCTCCAGAGGACACCCATCAAGTTCATCAGAGACAGGGCGTAGCAGTCAGCAGGTTGCCTCCACCTCTACCATGGGTATTCGGGGAGCACTAAGACATAGCGGCAGAATTAGAAAGGTTAAGAAGATGTAACTATTTTGAGTCAATCAAATAAATTACATTAACAAATTCAGGGACAAAGTAAAAAGCAGCCCCTTAAAGGGAAACTGCAAAAACAAAGACAAAATTTAAAGGAAACTTACCAACATTAAATCAAAATGTGAACAAAAGGGTCTATAAAGCATCCCAGTCCCCCCGGTGCCCACCAAGCACAGAAGGCCTCGATGGTACCAGTAGACACTGCATGCTCCCTCTCCAGGGACATCCAACTGTGACCATAGCAATGGAAGAGGGACAGACAGTCAGGTCAAATGACCCCCTTGATTGCCCTAGACCTGTTAATGGCCAACTTAGCCAGGCCCAGGAGCAGGTTCACGCGGAGGTCCTCCTCCCTCCTGGCCCCCCTCTGCACCGGGTGCCTATGAATCAGGAGCGTGGGACTGAAGTGCAAACAAAACAACAGGAAAAGGGCTAAGAAGATGTAACTCTTTTGTTACAAAACAAATAAACTAAATTAACAAATCAAGGGACGAAATAAAAGCAGCCCCTTAAAGGGAAACTGCAAAAGCAAAAGACAAACGCCAGAGGAGACTTACAACATTAAATCAAAATGTGTCATCAGCCATGTCCTCTGTGGGTAGCCCTTGTCCCGAGCAGCCAACCCTGCAGCCTCTGTGGACCGTGGAAGACATCAGGGATCTGAGACCTCCTGAGAATGTAGGAGTTGTGGACTCTCCTAGAGAATCATGTGCAAACCTGCAGCATTGCTGTGGTCACAAACCAGCTGAACATTCAGCGAGTGGAAGCTCTTGTGGTTCACATACTGTACTGATTGTTGCCACAGAGATCTAAGCACCACGTGAGTGCAGTTGATGGCAACCTGGACCTGTGGAAAGTCAGAGATCTGTGCAAAACCCAGCACTCTTCTGGGTTTTCTGATCCCGGTCAAAATGCACAAATTTCTGTGCCTTCACAAAGATGGCATCCATGACCTCCTGGCTACACTTGTGGGTGGAGGCTTGCAGGATCCCGCACAGTTGACCTGTGGAGGCCTGGAAGGAGCCGTTGGCATAAAAATTGAGCAGCAGGGTCACTTTCATGGCCACTGGCAGTGGATGCCCTCCATGTCCCTGTGACGCCAAATCCTGCAGTAGCTGGCATATGTGACCTACCAGTTCTCTGGACATGCACCGTGTTTGGCGACACAGGGTCTCGGTCATCTGCAGGAATGACAAGTGCCATCTGTAGACCCTGGGTCTAGCTATGTGCTGACCAGCAATGGCTCACTGTGGCTCTTCAGCAGCCTGCGCAGGAGTCCCAGCCACCCCTTCTTCCTGAGAATGCTGCTCTTCCCTCTGCCCAGCCTCCGTCGCTCTCTTCTCCTTTGTCTCCATTCTCTGTAAACCATGAGGCATACAGCTGGGTCACCAGGCTCCATGCTCCTGATGTATTCCTCCTGCAGGTTGAAAGAGACAGTGACGTGGGTTAGCATTGGTCTGCTAGGGACCCTTCGTGGTTATGTGTGCAGCTCCGGCTCCGTCTCAAGGCCCCTTAATGTACGCCGGAGATTTTTGGCCACCGCTTGGATGACCAGAGTTTAGTGCACTGCATGGCTGCCCGAAACTCCACCCAACTCTGCCCCACTCCACCTGACCGATTGGCGATAGCTTCGCCCACTGGACTGCATGCTGTGCTCTCAGCTCAGGAGCAGGCATTCTCCTGCAAGGCTGCACTGTTAGCTTGAACCATGGGGGACACTGGTCTAAACATGAATGAAGACATTGCAAGGGGTTGTGTGCACCTCCACCAGTGACTCCATGGCCAGCTTTCGCATAAAGATTGTACAACTTGCCCAGTCGTCCAATTGTTCTATAATCCACTAAAACGCTCATTAATTTGCAGTCTCCTGCCGAGGGGTGAAAAATTCAGGAGCATTTGGTGGCACTTGATCAAATTTGCAGTTGACACTAAGTTAGAAGGCAGAATAAGTTGTGTATATAGGATCAGGAAATTAAGGGATATAGACAGACTAAGTAAGTTGGCAAAACTGTAGCAGATGGTAGCGAAATGTGAGATCATCCGCTTTGGATGCAAGACAAACACGTCAATATGCTGGGGCTCCTGCGCACGCCATTGAAGAGCCACAGCGAGTCATCGCTGTTTGGCGCATATCCAGGCCCAGGGTCTACAGACGGCAATTGCCATTACTGCAGATGACCGAGAACCAGTGTCGCCAAAGATTGCGTATCTAGGGAGTTGGTCGGTCACATATGCCAGCTGCTGCAGGATTTGGCATCATGGGGACTTGGAGGGCATCCACTGCCAGTAGCCGTGAAAGTGACCCCAGCACTCAATTTTTATGCCAGTGGCTCCTTCCAGGGCTCCACAGGTGACCTGTGTAGGATCTTGCAAGCCTCTACCCACAAATGTATCCAGGAGATCATGGATGCATTTTTGAGCATCAATATGCTTTCTTAATGTTGGGAAGCTATGGGTTGTGAAGGAGAAAAGGATTTAGTTGTCTATGTACACAAATCAAAAAGGTATTATAATGGTGCAAAAATCCATTAGCCAGGCTAATGGAATGTTGGCCTTTAACACGAGGGTTTGGAATACAAAAACGAGGCAGTGTAGATTCAGTTGTACAGAGCCTCAGTCAAATTCCATATTGAACAGTGTGTTTCGTTTTGGGAACCACATTTCTGGAAGAATATATTGACCTTGGAAAGTTGCAATGCCACTTCACCAGAGCAATAGCAAGGCTTAGAGTTAGATTATAAGGGAAGGTGAAATATTTTGGTTTGCATTCCCTTAAGTTTAGAATTTCTCTTAAGTTTAGAACATTGAGGCTAAATACAGAGAAGATATTTCCTTTAGAGAGGTAATCCAGAACAAGGGGGCATAATCTTGAGGTTAGAGGTCGGCCAGTTAGGGATGAAATCAGGAAGCAATTTTCCGTAAAAAAAAATTAGTAGCAATGTGGAACTCTTTGGATGCTGGTATAAAGTTTCCAGACTGAGATTTTTATTAGGTAAGAGTATCAAGCAATGATTTATCTTCAGGGTGTGTTAAGCAAAGTCACTAAGACTAAATTAACTCTGAAGTTGCTCTTGTTAACTTATGCCTGAGCATGCAGAACTTGGGTAAGTAGGAGGTATCCCTATGAGGACTTCATAGTAAGCAAGCAGAAACTCTACCTCCTGACATTGACCTGAAATAAAATTCTGTTTCTCTCAACACTGATGCTGCCAGGCCTGCTGATTATTTCCAGCATTTTGTGTTTATATTTCAGAAAATATACCTCTGGATTTGCCCTTTGCTTGAAAGAACATTCTTCATGGCTACTCCCAGCTTTGATCACCTCCTCCCTTGATAGGTAGCCACATAGGAATGGGATGTTGTGGCGATAACTGAGACTGGGTACAGAGTGTGTATTGTGAAGAGGATAGTGATAGACTTCAACAGGACATGGACAGGCTGGTCAATAGCAGCAAAAATGTACTGCAGAGAAATGAGAAATGATACATTTCTGGGAGGGAGGATGAGGAGAAGCAATATAAAATAAAGGATACAATTCTTAAGGCGCTGTAGGAACAGAGGCAAGTGGGAGTATTTGTGCATAAATTGTTTAAGGTGGCAGGGAGGGGTGAGAAAGTGGTTAAAAAGAATAAGTAATCCTGGACTATATAAATAGAGGCATATAGTACAAAAACAAGGGAGTTATGATGAACCTTCATTAAACAGTGGTTCAGCCTCAACAGGAATATTGGTTCCCCTGTTCTAAGCACTGTGCTTTAGGAAGGCTTTAGAGAGCAGAAAGATTTATGAGAATGGCTCCAGGGACGAGGGATTTTCCGTTTTGTGGATTGGAGAGGCTGGGTTGTTTTCCTTAACAGAAGAGAAGGTTGAGGGGAGATTTGATAGAGGTGTTCAAAATCATGAGGGATCTAGACAGAGTAGATAGAGAAAAACAGTTCCCATTGGCAGGAGGGTCAGGAACCAGAGGACAGCAATTTGATACAAATGGCAAAAGAACCAATGGCGACATGAAGAAGAACATTCTTATAGTGAGTGGCTAGGATCTGAACTGCTTGCTTAGGAGTGTGGTGGAGGCAGATTCAATTGTGGCTTTCAAAAGGGAATTGGATGAGCACTTGAAGAGAGAAGATGTGCAGGGTTATTGGGAAAAGGTGGTGAGTGGGATTAACGAAGTTACACTTACATACATAGGATTCCATGGAATATACGGTTTAGAAACAGGCCATTTGGCCCAACCATGCTCTGCTATATGCATTAATGCTCCACTCGAGCCTCCTCTCACCTTTCCTCATCTAAATCTGCCATCTTAACTCTTTATTTCCTTCTTCCTCAAATGCTTGTCTGGCTTCCTCTTAAATACATCTATACTATTTGCATCAATCACACCCTGTGATAGCCATTTTCATATTCTCATCACTATTTGAATAAAGAAGTTTATCTGAATTCTGTTTTGGATTACCTCTCCAGTGCCTCTATTAGTTGGGGAGGCAATGGCATAGTGGTATTGCCATTGGACTAGTATTCCAGAGACCCAGAGTAATGCTCTAGGGGCTGGGGTTCAAATCTCACCATGGCAGACGAGGTATTTGAATTCAATAAAAATCCGGAATTAAAAGTCTGATTATGACCATGAAACCATTGCCGATTATCATAAAAACCCATCTGGTTCACTAATCCCCTTTAGGGGAGGAAATCTGCTGTCCTTATCTGGTCTGGCCTACATAAGACCCACAGCAATGTGGCTGACTCTTAAATTGCCCTCAAAACAAGGGCAATTAGGGATGACCAATAAATGCTGGCCTAGCCAGCATCACCCACATCTCATGAATGAATAAGAAAAAACACTTTCATGCCTCTGCATTGCTTGAATGGGTACATAAGCTAGAGGCCCAACTCCAAGCATGTCAATGTAGCTGCACCTGAACTGTCTCAGCTGTGGAGGAATGGTCACCTTATACAAAGCTTCCCTAATACGTGGCTGCTTCCCTCACCACCAACCTTTGCATGTGTTTGTGCACTACCATCAGACAGTGCTGCCTTGCCCCACATCCACCAACCCCGCCTCCCCCCACAACCCCTCGTTACCCCCATACCCCAACCCCTATCCCGCAACATGCAGCGTTTGCCCAGGCACCACACTGTCAGCCAGCCGACTTGCTTGGCCAACTGTCAAGTGTCTTGCCTGTGCCCTTACCTGAATGCGTGGCGCCTCTTCCTTGAAGTCAAAAAGGCATCTCTCATGAGCGCTGCACTACATTAGTGCGTGCTCACTTCCGAGTTCCCCTTGAAGTTCAGCTCGCCAGGTGCACGCCTTACAAATGCTGTTGTGAATCACATCATTCTGAAGTCACGCCGACGTGGTAGATAAATTCGACATGGGGCAGGGGTGATTCCAGTGGGCAGGCAAGGTGATGAGATGCAAATGCATTGAAATTATGTTCCCAACACTGGACGGTAGGAAAGGCTGTCTGTCATTGACGGGCAGAGCGGATGATTGCTAACTAGTTTCACAGTAATGAGAAACCCATTTTTGGCCTTTCCACCATAATGTTCCCCCCCAGCCGCCAAGACGCCCACCGCCAACAGGGCTGGACAGTTCTGCCCTAGGGGTGTCATTTGGCAAAAGATTCAATTTGAAATGATTATTTGTGCCTTGCGTGAGGCGAACTTGATGTGGGAACTTGTTGGCCAACGGTCTACTTCTCTATGGGAAGAATTTTCCTTCCGTTTGGGGGGGGAGTTCAAGAGTGGGCATGGGCAGGCGCGCCTCTGATCAGCGCCCCCCAATTTACATGGGTGGGCCAATTAAAGCCCGCCCAGCATGATGTCCGCCAGGAAGCGCTATGCGCTCCCTGCACGGGCCGGTGGGGGGGAGGGGGGGGCGGGATTCCCTCAGTGAGAGTGCGCTCTGCGCACTCATCTCCCTGAGACTAAGTGTTGCCTCAGAGAGATCGGCTCCAAATGTAAAAATGGTAAAGGTACAAAAACAAAATTTCCCTGACATGTTCCTTCACATGACACGGTCACATGAGTTGAGACATGTCCATCACTTTAAGTCAAACATTTATTAAATTTTTAAAAACCCTCATGAAACTTCATCACACCCATGGATGAGGTTTCATGCTTTTTCTGAAGCCCGCCAGGTCTCCTGGCCTGCCCGCCAACCTTAAGATTGGACGGGCAGGTCCATTAATGAGGTTAATAACTTTGTCAATGGCCTCAATAGGCTGTTAACTGGCTGACGGGCACACAGCTGATTCGGCTACATCCCCGCCGACCTGTAAATTTAAATGATGCGGGGTGACATCGGGAGTTCCGCACGACATCATCCTGCATCATTTTACATATCGGTGAGTGGGCCTTACCCCCACCCCCCCCGCCCTAAAGATCCTGCCCTATGTCTGTAATCAAATTTCCCATTCTTTCGGCAACTCCACTGAGTGAAAGGGATCACTCAGATCAGAGTTATTGCCAAGAATTACCAACACTTAAACATTTTCTAATCACTTCGTTCAAAGATTTCCATCAAATTAAGAGGCTGAAAATGACTACAACTTCCCACCAGGTCCTAGAATTAAAGCTAATGTCTGGTTCCTATAACCTTCCTCTGCTAGAGAGCATATTTATCTTGTGTTGCATTCATAGTCAGAAATTATTGGAATTTGACTGTCTGCATTCTTTTTGTAGGTCCAATTGCGCATGTACACAATGAGTCCCAGACAGCAGTTCAGAGATGTGCAGTCCCTAAACAGCAAGGGAGTTAGCCTGAAGGAGCTACAGTTGCAAACATATAAAAATGATGGACAGGAAAAGTCAGCCCCATGATCACAGCTAGAAATACAAAGACAGATAGTAAGAGTTTCTATAGATATTTGAAAAAGAAGAGTTAATGAAGTGAGCATTGGTCCTATGCAAAGTGGGTCTGGGGACTTAATAATGGAAAATAAGGATCTGGCAGATGAATTGAACAGGTATTTTGCATCGGTCTTCTCAATAGAGGATACAAGTAATATCCCTGAAATAGCTGTAAATTAGGAAATAGGAGAGAGGGAGGGAGGAACCCAGGGAAAATTACAATCACCAGGGAAGTGGTGACTGAGGAAATTGTTGCAGCTGTGGACTGACAAGTCCCTGGGTGCTGGTGGACTTCAGCCTAGGGTCTAGAAAGAAGTGGTTAGTGAGATGGTTGGTTTTAATTTTCTAAAATTCCCTAGATTCAGGGAAGGTTCTATTTATTGGATAAAAGCAAATATAACTTCTTTATTCAAAAAGAGGAGATAGAAAGCAGGAATCTACAGCTTAACATCTGTAACAGGGAAAATGTTAGAAGCCATTCTTAAAGGTATAATAAGAGAGCACTTGAAAAAATTCAGAGTAATTAGGCAGCATCAACATAGTTTTGAGATAGGGGTATCATGTTTAACCAATTTATTGAAGTTCTTTGATGAAGTAACATATGTTGTGGATAAAGAGGAACCAGGGGCGTACTGTATTTAGGTTTTTAGGAGGCATTTAATAAGTTATCACATCAAAGGTTATTGTGGAAAATAAAATATCATGGTGTCAGGGGTAACATATTGGCATGGATAAAAGATTGGCTAGCTAACAGGAAACAGAGACTAGGCATAAATGGGTCGTTTTCTGGCTGGTAAGATGTAATATGTGTGCCATAGGGGTCAGTGTTGGGGCTTCAACCTTTTACAATTTATATAAATGACTTGGATGAAGGGATCAAAATTTTCGGATTACACAAAGATAGGAAGGTAAGTAAGAAGTGAAGAGGACACAAGGAGGGTACAAAGGGCTTAAGATAGATTAAGTGAGTGGGCAAAGATCTGGCAAATGGAGTATAATGTGGGAAAGTGGGAAATTGTCCATTTTGACAGGAAAGCTAAAAAAACGAAGCATATTATCTAAATGATGAGAGATTGCAGAGCTCTAAGATACAGAGGGATCCAGGTGTCCTAGTGGATGAATCACAAAAGGCTTGTATTCAGGTACAGCAAGTAATTAAGAAAGCTAATAGAATGTTATCATTTATTGCTAGGGGAATTGAATACAAAAGGAGGGAGGCTATGCATCAGTTATACAGGGAATTGGTGAGACCACATCTGGAGTACTGTGTACAGTTTTGGATTCCTTATTTAAGGAAGGATGTAAATGCATTGGAAGTAGTTCAGGGAAGGTTTACCAGGCTAAGACCTCGAATGGGCGGGTTGTTTTATGAGGAAAAGTTAGACAGGCTAAGCTTGTAAGCATCGGAGTCTAGAAGAGTAAGAAGGGATTGAATTGAAACATATAAGATCCTGAGGATTCTTGACAGGGCCAATGTGGAGAGGATGTTTCCTCTTGTGAAAGAATATAGTACTAGGGGTCACTGTTTAAAAATGAGGGACAATCATTTAGGACAGAGATGAGGAGAATTTTTTTCTCTCAGAGGGTTGTGGGTTTTTGGAACTTTCTTACTCAAAAGGTGATGGAAGTGGAGTCTTTGAATATTTCTAAGGCAGAGGTAGATAGATTCTTGATAAGCAAGGGGTGAAAGGTTATCGAGGGTAAGTGGGAATGTGCAGTTGAGATTGCAATCAGATCAGCCATGATCTTATTGAATGACAGAGTTGGCTCGAGGTGCCGAGTGGCAACTCCTGCTCCTAATTCGTACGTTCATATGATGCCCAGAGCATCATGGCTACACATTTCCCACCCTCTTCCCACTTCCCTACAATCTCTGTAATCTCTTGGGAGACGGAGAAACATAGAAAAATAAAGAGGGGTAATATAGGAAAAAAGCTTTAAAAAATTACACTGCAACCCCTTCAGAAGGATGAAATCAGTTTAGGAGATCACATTGGCAGCATGCCCAGCCCCACATCTTTAGAAAGGATGTGAAGGCTTTAGAAAGGGTGCAGAAAAGGTTTAAAAAAATGGTTCCAGGAGTAAGAGACTTCAGTTACATGGATAGGTTGGCGAGACTGGGGTTGTCCTTCTCAAAGAAAAGAAGGTTGAGAGGAGATTTGATAGAGACATTCAGAAATCATGAGGGGTCTAGGCAGAGGAGAAAGGGAGAAACTGTCCCCAGCGGCGAGAGGGTCAAGAAATAGAAGGACAAAGATTTAAGGAAATTGATAAAAGAACCAGAGGCAACATGAAGAAAAACTTTTTAATGTAGTGAGTTCTTACAATCTGGAGTGCCCTGTCTGATAGAATGGCAGAGGCAGATTCAGTCATAGCTTTCAAAAAGAAATTGGATTAGCACCTGAAGAGAAAATAATTGCAGGATAATGGGGAAGGGTATAGGAGTGGGGCTAGCTGTGAGAGCCAGCATGGCCTCAATGGGCCGAATTTCCTCCCTCTGTGCTGAAACTGTCCCATAATTCTACTCAGAGGGGCTGTTTTTAGCCCAAACCACCCATCAGCAACTGATGGGATTTGATCACCTGCCTATCTTTGAGCCCTATTAACTTCAATGAAAAACAAAATTGTACAGGTTAGCTGAGCTGAGCCCTTCAGTTACCCACCAGGCAGGTTAGGTTAGAATTGTGTCTGGAGAATTGGGGCTGTAGAGTCAATTTGGGGGAAAGGAGCACAGGATTGCAAGTATTGTATACCAAGACACAGGAGTGCTTTGAATCACCCCAAGAGGGTCTGGTCTGATTGACTGACTGACCTGGAAGGGGATTATCATTTATCTCATTGCTGTTTGTCAGTCATTATTGATGCAGAATGGCTTCATTACATTGCAACCGTCATTTCATTGAACTATTCATTGTGTGAGATGCTTTGAGACACTTCACATGATAAGATAATATATAAAAGCCAAGACTTATTATTAGAAAATTCAAATTGTAATACAAAAAGTGATGATTTCTTGTATGTTCAGCTCCGCTCATCTATTTAAAGAAATTCACTAGAGATCCATTCAATTATTAGAAAAAGCAGGAGATATCGTATGTGCTACAAAAGCAAAATACTGTGGGTGCTGGAAATCTGAAATTAAATCTGAAATACAAACAAAAATGTTGCAAAAACTCAGCAGGTCTGCCAGCAGGTCTAGTCATATGGACTTGAAACGTTAATTCTGTTTCTCTCTCTACAGATGCTGCCAGACTTGCTGAGCTTTTCCAGCATTTTTTTTTTATTGCCTTTATTACACTCTGCCCAACTTTCTATTCCATTGCAGCCATTAAAAGGAAAACGGGTATATAGCAAGTGGCCAATCCAATATTGCCCGTCAAACACCAGCCACGATAGTTAAATTTACTCCATCCTGCCTGAACTAAACAACTCTCACTTGGCTTCTGCCTCACAGTCTCTAGCAATTTTCATCCACTTTAAAAAGCAGAGAGAGTCGGCAATGATGTATTGTTGCTAATTGCATCAGTCACAGTCTGTGCCTTACAAATGGTGAGATACATGAAACAAAAACAGAATTACCTGGAAAAACTCAGCAGGTCTGGCAGCATCGGTGGAGAAGAAAAGAGTTGACGTTTCGAGTCCTCATGACCCTTCCATGGAACTGAGCGAATATAAGGAGAGGGGTGAAATATAAGTTGGTTTAAGGTGGGGGGGGTGGGGGGGAGGGAGAGAAGTTGGTGGGGGGTGGTGTGCTTGTAGGGACAAGCAAGCAGTGATAGGAGCAGATAATCAAAAGATGTCACAGACAAAAGAACAAAAGAACACAGAGGTGTTGAAGGTAGTGATATTAACTAAACGAATATGCTAATTAAGAATGGATGGTAGGGCGCTCAAGGTACTTCTCTATTGGGGGTGGGTTGGAAAGACTAGCGGGGCATAACAGATTTAAAAATAATGGAAATAGGTGAGAAAAGAAAAATCTATATAAATTATTGGAAAAAACAAAGGGAGGGGGAAGAAACAGAAAGGGGGTGGGGATGAAGGAGGGAGTTCAAGATCTAAAGTTGTTAAATTCAATATTCAGTCCGGAAGGCTGTAAAGTGCCTAGTCGGAAGATGAGGTGCTGTTCCTCCAGTTTGTGTTGAGCTTCACTGGAACAATGCAGCAGGCCAAGGACGGACATGTGGGCATGAGAGCAGGGTGGAGTGTTGAAATGGCAAGCAACAGGGAGGTCTGGTTCATGCTTACGGACAGACCGAAGGTGTTCCGCAAAGCGGTCACCCAGTCTGTGTTTGGTCTCTCCAATGTAGAGGAAACCGCATTGGGAGTAACAAATGCAGTAGCGTAAATTGACGGAAGTGCAAGTGAAATGCTGCTTCACTTGAAAGGAGTGTTTGGGCCCTTGGATGGTGAGGAGAGGAGAAGTAAAGGGGCAGGTGTTGCACCTTCTGCGATTGCATGGGAAGGTGCCATCGGAGGGGTTTGAGGTGATGGAGGAGTGGACCAGGATGTCCCGGAGGAAATGACCCCTGCGGAATGCTGCTGGGGGGGGTGAAGGGAAGATGTGTTTGGTGGTGGCATCATGCTGGAGTTGGCGGAAATGGCGGAGGATGATCCTTTGAATGCGGAGGCTGATAGGGTGATAAGTGAGTACAAGGGGGACTCTATCATAGTTCTGGGAGGGAGAGGAAGGTGTGAGGGCAGATGCGCGGGAGATGGGCCGGACACGGTTGAGGGCCCTGTCAACCACCGTGGGTGGAAAACCTCGGTTGAGGAAGAAGGAAGACATGTCGGAGGAACTGTTTTTGAAAGTGGCATCATCAGAACAGATGCGATGGAGGCGAAGAAACTGAGAGAATGGGATGGATTCCTTACAGGAAGCGGGGTGCGAGTAGCCGTAGTCGAGGTAGCTGTGGGAGTCAGTAGGCTTGTAATGAATGTTGGTGGACAGTCTATCACCAGAAATTGAGACAGAGAGGTCAAGGAAGTGAAGGGAAGAGTCAGAGATGGACCATGTGAAAATTATGGAGGGGTGGAAATTGGAAGCAAAATTAATAAATTTTTCCAGGTCCAGACGAGAGCATAAAGCAGCACTGAAGCAGTCATTGATGTACTGGAGAAAGAGTTGTGGGAAGTGGGCCAGAGTAGGACAGGAACAAGGAATGTTCCATATACCCCATAAAGAGACAGGCATAAGTGAGGCCCGTGTGGGCACCCATAGCCGCACCTTTTATTTGGAGGAAGTGAGAGGAGTTTAGGGGGAAACTGTTCAGTGTGAGAACAAGTTCAGCCAGACGGAGGAGAGTAATGGTGGATGGGGATTGTTCGGGCCTCTGTTCGAGGAAGAAACTGAGACCGATCAGACCATCCCGGTGGGGGATGGAGGTGTAGAGTGCTTGGACGTCCATGGCGAAGAGGTGGTGGTGGGACCCCTCCCTCTGGATTCTTACCGTCTTTTGATCTTTTCATTGAGAACTGTCAGCGTGACATCAGTCGTCTCAATTTCTCTGCTCCTCTCACCCACTCCAACCTGTCTCTCGCTGAACTTGCTGCATTCCGTTCTCTCAGGTCCAACCCTGACATTGTCATCAACCCTGCCAATAAGGGTGGTGCTGTTGTTGTCTGGCGCACTGACCTCTACCTCGCAGAGGCTGAGCGTCAACTCGCAGACACTTCCTCCTACCTCCCCCTGGACCATGACCCCACCACTGAACCTCAAGCCATTGTTTCCAGGACTGTTACTGACCTCATCTCCTCTGGAGATCTTCCTTCCACAGCTTCCAACCTCATAGTCTCCCAACCTCGGATGGCCTGCTTCTACCACCTACTCAAAATTCACAAAGAGGACTGTCCCGGCAGACTGACCATGTCAGCCTGTTCCTGCCCCATGGAACTCATTTCTTGCTACCTTGACTCCATTCTCTCTCCCCTTGTCCGGTCTCTTCCCACCTACATCCATGATTCCTCTGACACTCTACATCATATCAACAAGTTCCAGTTCCCTGGCCCCAACCGCCAGGGAATTAACATTACAGGAGTGCAACAACACTCAAGAAGCTTGACAACATCCTGGGACAAAGCAGCCGGCTTGATTGGCACCCCATTCTCAAACATTCACTCCCTCCACCACTGACACACAGTGGCAGCAGTGTGTAACATCTACAAGATGCACTGCAGGAGCTCATCAAGGCTCCTTCGACAGCACATTCCAAAACCATGTCACTACCATCTAGAAAGACAAGGGCAGTAGGTAGATGGGAACACCACCACCTGTAAGTTGCCCCCACCCAAACAACTCACCACCCTGACTTGGAGACATATCGCCGTTCCTTCACTGTTGCTCGGTCAAAATCCTGAAACTTCCTCCCTGACAGCACTGTGGGTGTACCTACATCACAGGGATTGCAGCGGTTCAAGAAGGCTGCTCACCACCAACTTCTCAAGGGCAATTAGAGATGGGATAAATGCTGGCGTAGCCAGTGACGCCCACATCCTATGAATGAATAAATAAAAAAAAGGTCAATGACCCTTTATCAGAAATAGAAAAGTTACAGGTTTTAAGCAACCTTCAAGGCAGGGATAAGTGATACGGTGGAAGGCAGGACAGTTTAATTGACATAAGGATGGGATAGGCAAGGCAAAAGGGAATGGTAAATGAATATATAAAGAAACAAAGGATGGGTCCAGAGGAAATTTGAATGGGAATAACAGAATCCTTACCAACAGCTGCCATCTGAAAAAATGGAAGCAGCCGCTTTGATCTGAAATTGCTGAACTCAATGTTCAACAGAAGGCTGTAAAATGCAGAATCGATAAATAAGATGTTGAAGCTCCGTGTAGGAGGCCAAGACCAGAGAGGTCAGAGAGGAGCGGCGAATTAAAATGACAGATAACCAGGAGCTCGGATTTACACTTATGAACTAAACAGAGGTGTTCTTCAAGTAGTCACTCAATCTGCCTTTGATTTCACCAAAGTAGAGGAGATTGTATGCTGAGCAGTGAATATTAAATTGAAAGAAGTAGACATAAATTGCTGTTTCAGCTGGAAGGAGTGGTTGGGCTACTGAATGATGGAAAGGGAGAAGGTAAGGGGCAGGTGTTACATCTCGTGCACCTGCACGGAAAGGTGCTGTGGGAATTGGAGTGTGATTGAAAAGCGGAGCAGGCTGTTGTAAAGGGAGCAATCCCTTTGGAATGGAGAAAGGGAAAGGGAGGGAGAGATATGTTTCTTAGTGACATCATGCCGGAGATGTTGGAAATGATGATCCATTGAATATGGAGGCTCATGAGGTGGAAGTTGAGGACATGGGGAATCCTCACCCTAGTTGTGGGAGGGAGGAGAAGAGGTGAGAGCTGAAGTGTGGGAAATGGAACGGACATGGGTGAGTGTCTGTTAACAGACACGGTTAACAGACCACGATGGCCAGGGGGGTGGGGGGGGGAATGTGTTGTTACGGACATGAGGGCAGGATGACTTGAATTATTATTACTTTCCCCCTCTTCTACCCATAACAGTGGTAGTTTGAATTTCTCATTTAATTTGTTTCCCTCAGTATCCTTTCCCTTGTTGAAATGGGCCGTGCTGCATTTCCCAAACCCCGGTTTCAGGTCCGACATTAAAAATAACCGCACAGCAAATTCTTTAAGGTGAAACAAAATTAGGATTTATTAACATATTCAAAGCCCAAGGGTTGATCGTGACACATATTCACACTCATGAGCACACAAGGTAGAAAGGCAGAGAAAGAAGTGGAAAGAAGTTACAAATTGCGAGTTACTAAAAAATATCAAAGGGATTGGCAATAATACACATGAGTATAGTCCAGTAAGTCAATGTCTAATGAAGGTTCTTTCAGGTGGCTTTGTCTGGCAGGATTCCTGGGTCTTTGTCCTAGGAAGTCGGTTGAGGCAGCTGAAAATGCAGCAAAGCATTCTTATATTCTGGAAATTAGTTCACTCTAGGTGAAATATAAGATTCTTTCTGGAGATCAGACTTTGAGAGAGATGGAGGTCAGAGTCAGGCTGCTAGCCTGGAGTCTAGTTTTCTCTTCTGAGGTTAAACCACAACTGAAGACAAAATTCAAAAGTTGTATAACTAATGCAGTTCAAACAGCTCAAGTCTTGGTCACACAGCAGGGTGGTTTTGGGTCAAGCCATTCAGCTAACGATTTTAATTAAGGACCCCTGTTAAAATCCATTGTATTTTGAGCAGGTAACTACGGAAATATTAGCACAACATTGGTGATGAGGAGTCATAGGTAGCTCCGCCTTTGTCCAGAGCTGGTTGGGGCAGACATCTTGTCTACTAGTCTTTTGCGTTGGCTTGGCTGGAATGTCCAGACAATGCAAAGGGGATGTCATATTCCAGTAGTATGATCAGTTCGCCTACGTCCATTGGAACAGTTTAGAATCTTCCAGAACTACCAGCATGTGACCAGCTGTGGCCATTTTATAAGCCCAGCAATTATCCATTTGATTAAAAGAACTTAAACAAGAGAATGTGGAAGAGACACAAGTTTCTTTTAGACATTTTTCCTTCATGCTTTCTCAGCATGACAGTGTATTCAAGGTAGTCTTGGGAATCGGTGGGTTTGTAATAAATATTGGTCGATAGCCTGTCCTCAGAAATGGAGACAGAGAAATCAAGAAAGGGAAAAATCGCAGGTGAGGGAAGGGTAGAAATTGGAAGCAAAGTTGATGAAATTTTCCAGTTCGGATTAAGAGCAGGTTATGCCACTGATACACTCATCAGTGAAGCGGAAAAGAAATAAGGAAGGGGACCTGAATAGGAACTGGGCAAAGAACATTCCACATGTCCCACGTAAAGGATGGTAAAACTAGGACCCATGTAGTTTCCTCTAGCAATATATTTTAATTGAAAGAATTGAGTGGAATCCAAGGAGAAATTTATCTGTTGAAGCCAGAAAGTAAGATTTTTCATTTATATAGTCCTTTCATAGCTTCAGGACTTTTGAAGGTGCTTTAAGCCGATTAAGAACATATGAAAGTGTTGTAATGTCAAACCTCCAGCAGCTGTTTGTTACGACTAGTCCCCAGGCAAGGTCCCCCAATTTGTTAACTTCCCAAATGGGACCCCAATTTTGCTATGCTCCCGGTTGAGGAGGAATGAGCTGGCTCCCCTTCTTTATTCAACCCCCTCTGCTAGTCGCAACAATGTTCATTTAAAATGTATCCCTTCTCCTCATGGATATCTTATCCCAGTCCGTAGATATTTAACTTTTTGAAGGAGCTAATTAACCTGTCTTTCTTGAAAGAAAAAGTAAGTTTATTGGTTACTAAAATCCAAGATAAAAATAATAAAAATGCAACACACATACACACAGATCAGAAATTAAAAGTTAAGAGTTGAAATAAAAGTTGAAAAATATATATACTAATCAGTCTTTGGCATGTCCATGAGGCATAGATGGCGGCACCTTGCGGCCATTAAGTTAGCTGATTCTGGTAGAGCTGACTTTGGCAGTTTCGCAGTTGGTTTTGGAGACATTTGGTTCTGCAGGGTGGCTGAAGAGGCTGTCCTATTTCCTTTTTGATTGTGGCTTCTGCTGATCCTTGCCTCTAGCAATAGTGAGAGAGAGACTTTGCCTGGAACTGCAAAGGTGACAAGCTGGTCTTCTTCTTGCTGTCACACACACAGTACACCAACATGCACTGTACTGCTCTGCAGCTAGCTTTTTAACCAATTTTTTTCCTTTCATTCCAGGAGGGAAAAATAGTCATCTTGCATCCACCTCAGAACTTTTTACACATTCTGAGATGTAAATTAACAGGGATGTAAATCAACAGGATTTTTGGGTGACTGCTGAGACATGCAGCAGTCTTTTCCACAACCACAGGAGATTAACGTTCAGTCATTTTGCATCTTTTCTGTCTCCCTTTCATGTGTCTCTGCTTGAAGAAGGCCATGGCACCTTTTTAGGTCTGACATACCATGTTCTTTCATGACAGATCTGTCAGTATAACCCACATAGGAATTTTCCAGAAAGTGGTCACTTTATATTATCAGCCATCTCTTGCTTAGTGTCCTTACTTATATTTCTTAAAAAACATACAAGTCTTCCTTAAAAAGTTCAATATGCATGTAAGTAATTTGTGGTGGTAATTGGCTTTCATGACACTATTTATACGCAGCAAGATCCTACAAACAGCAATGTAATAATGATCAGATCATCAGTTTTATTATATTAGATAAGGGATAAATATTGACCAGGATACAAGAATGTATCAGATGTACAAATGTGAGACCTCCATCCCTGGCCTCAGTTCTACTCCATTATCATTCCTGCTGGACAGTGTAGATGTGAACTGTGACCTTTCTGGTCTGTGCAACTCAAAACCAGAAAAATAGCACTTCTGCTTATCCAATCCAAACTTTCTTTAAGTAACATTTATTCTATTAATCTGAATTAAAGCTGTAGAATTGTCCAACTTGTTGGTACAAGGGATCGCTTTATTTGCCATATGACTCTAATCAATCACCGAGCTACTTCCTCAGTTCCCATCTGTGCAGTTAATACAATTCTCACATCTTTGCATTCTGTCGGCATGTCTTCATCCAATCTCTGATCTACTTCAATTTCATTTTCCTCTGGTGACAGCTGATATGCGATGGAGTTGCTTTTACTGCACCTAACAGAAATGAACACTAAACCACTTGTAGTATAGAAATAAACTCAGGTCGACCTATACAAACTTTTATGACCTTGAGCGCATTGCTGCTGTACCTTCATTTCATTTGGGCTTTTCATTCCCTACAAAACTATGACAAATGACAGAAAAACAGAATCCATGACTCTACATCTTTATGCAATCTTACGAACCCTTACGGCAGAAGTAATGAGTGTTACAGCTCAGGATAATGATTGCATTGCTTATTTGGAACATAGCTGAATGGGATAGACTGGATGGTCCAAGAATCCTTTTCCTGTCTTTCTGTATATTCATAAAAATAAGCCATTCAGCCCATCAAATCCATGAAGGTGCCTTTCTCCTCAAGGGCCACCTAGGTTAACCCCACTCTCCTGTTTTCCCCCCATATCCTGAACAACCACTTTTAAGCAACTAAAAAATTTGCTTTTATAAGCTTGTATGAATTCTACTTCAACAATTTGTGGCAGAGAAATCCAGAAACCAACCATAATCTATAATGAATTTTTGTGTGAGTACCCACTCTTTTTGTGATTGCCTTAAATTATTACCAGCTTGTCAATCTGCAGAAATAGTCTTTCATTGTTTGCCTTATTATCACACTTCACAATCCTGAGGACATTTGTCAATTCTAGATAAATAGGCGCAATGTAACTTTTCATTCCAAGTAACACATCTATACTGTAACTTTTCAATTGCTTCCATTTATTCTTCCCTAAAGTGGGGTGCTTAAAATTTTTCACAATACAATACAAACTGCACATAATACTGGCCAAAATACTCCAATTGCCAATTAACAGTATCAGTTAGTTTGGCTTTCTTTCTTTATCTCTGGTTCCTTTGCTCTTTAGCTTTCTCTTTGTAAAATCAATTTCTGCTATAATTAAGTGGTTGCTTGCTTTAATTTTCTGTCCTCCCTCACTTTTCTCACCTCCTCTTTCAAATGCGTGTTCATTGTTGCATCAGGTTGGCCCTGCCCTCAACTATTATGCACAAAATGCACTTTCCACCCAACATCACTAGATCATGCTTTCTGAAGAAACCTTTTGTTGATTTTTTTTCCCCTGCTCATTATCCACAGGTACTTAAGCAAAGCCTAGTGCCCCTAATATTAACGAGCACGATTTTGAGTATTGCAAACTTAGTCATAAGCTGGAATTTTACACCCCCTCCACAACTCCACAACTGCAAGATGGCAGGTGAGGATGGCAGTAAAATTGAGTGCCATACCAGTGGTGCCATTCCCAGCGCCTACCTGCCACCACCCATCCCCACTACAATAAAACCTGATAAACCTTGGTACCGGGCTGGCGGGATGCTGCCCATCGTAGGGACACCCCCTTCCACCACCACAATGTGTGAAACACCCCCCTGCATTCCCCCCTTACTGTTCCATTCCCCACACTCCCCCTCAACCCCTCACTGAGCCCTGCCAACCTGGTTTTGGTGAGACCCCAGACTCACCTTCCATCTCAGCTCCAATGTTGAATGCCTTCCTCTCAGCCTCACTGCAGTCCCAGCAATCGTCACCACTCCCCGTGGCACTACTGGGACATGAAGGCTACTGGCCCTTAGATGACCGGCAGCTCTCTGAGGTGGGACTCCCTTTTGGTAAGGGGCAGTGGCCCTGTCTCATGCCAGTTAAAGGGCGGTTGGCCAGATACTGTCTGCGGGGCAAACCAGTCAGCCAAACAGAGGTCAAGCACCAATCCAATTTCCTTTTGAATTCATTCATCATCTTCTAGGTAGCGAGTTCCAGGTCATTACCACTTACTGAGCAAAAAGCTTCTTCTTTTCATCCTCCCTGCATCTTTTGCTCACAATTCCCCTAGTGCTTGTTCACTCAGCTAATGGGAACAGCTTTTCTTTGCCTACCTTATCTAAATCTGTCATAATCTTGCACACCTCTGTCAAATGTCCCACCAAACTCTAAGATAAAAGCAAAATACTGCAGATGCTGGAAATCTGGAATAGAAACAGAAAATGGTGGAAAAACTCAGCAGTTCTGGCAGCACCTGTGGAGAGAGAAACGGAGTTAATGTTTCGAGTCCGTATGACTCTTCTTCAGCTCTCTCAGAGAGTTATGCAACTTTGGAACTCTCTGCCTCAATAGGCAGTGGAAGCAGGGTCATTGAATATATTTAAGGCAGAGGCAGATAGATTCTTGTTAGGCTAGGGAATCAAAGGCTATCGAAGGTAGATGGGAATGTAGAACTTAAAACACAAACAGAGCAGCCACGATCCTATTGACTAGTGGAGCAGTCTTGAGCAGCTGAATGGCCTACTTCTGCTCCTATTTGATATGTTTGTATCTGAGCTGATGAACTAATGCCCACTGATGTGCTTGTATCCACACTGGTGTCTGGTAGTGAGAGAGGGCCTGACACTGGTGGATATATCTGTGCCCCCTCCTCAGGTCAAGGGAAGGTCCTTGGGTTGACACATTGTCTTCCTCCCTCAGATGAGCCATCCTCCAGAGGCTTCTGGTACCCCAAGGACCCTTCCTTACCATCTGAGGAGCTACAGACAGATCCACCAGTGTCAGGCCCTCTCTCACTACCAGGCACCAGTGCAGCTATAAGCACGTCGGTGGACATTAGTTCGACAGCTCAGATGGTAGGGCACTATGGGGAGACCATGGCACACTCGCATGAGGAGCTGACAGAGGTAGAGAATGCCCAGGATCCCAGCTGTCAGAGGACTGCTGGAAACCAGGGTGATGCTGAATCCGAGGCAGATGATGTCCTGCAGGATATGCAGGAAGATCTGGCGGAGATCCCTGAGGGTCTATGTGCCATGGTCTCTGTCATGGAGGAGTCCATGTGGAGTATAAGCACTGCGTTGAGCCAGAAATCTGAGCGCACAGCCTCCTCCAAAGAGAGAGTGCCACTCTCATGGAGAGGCAGCTCCAGGAACAGAATCAGGGATTTCTGGGGACTGTGCTCGGACCTGCAAACCCACACAAGCAATAGCTACCTGCCAGTGTGAGAGATGGATCAGCACCTAGTCACTCTGCTAGGTGCCCATTCATCAATGGTGAGCAAGGAAGTCCAGACATGCCTCACACTGGTGGATGAGCTGGCTGTCTCCTCTGTGGGCTCCTCTCCGGGCACTCTGGATGAGGGCGGCAGCTCCTCCACCCCTCTGCCAGTGACTGGCATCTGTTGAGGCCGCAATAATTGAGGAGTGCCCAGCAATGTCACTGCTCAGACCCCGCTGGCAAAGGATGACTGCCAAGGTCATCAGGTCTGACATGACAGCAGAGTCAGCAATCTGCCTGTAATGCCACTGCCAGGGAGGGGGGCACTGAGAAGCACTGACAAGTGTAAGTTTAAGGCATCGTGAGCACAAGAGGAGGTTTTCACGGGTGACATTCTTTTTTTAATCCATTCATGGGATGTGGGCGTTGCTGGCTAGTCCCGCATTTATTGCCCATTCCTAATTGCCCTTGAGAAGGTGGTGGTGAACTGCCTTCTTGAAACGCTGCAGTCCATGTGATGTAGGTACATCCACAGTGCTGTTAGGAAAGAAGTTCCAGGATTTTGACCCAGTGACAGTGAAGGAACGGTGATATATTTCCAAGTCAGAATGGTGGGTGACTTGGAGGGGAACTTCCCATGTGTCTGCTGCCCCTATTCTTCTAGATGGTAATGGTCATGGGTTTGGAAGGTGCTGTCTCAGGATCCTTGGTGAGTTTCTACAGTGCATCTTGTAGATGGTACACACGGCTGCTACTGTACATCAGTAGTAGAGGGAGTGAATGTTTGTGGATGTGGTGCCAATCAAGCAGGCTGCTTTGTCCTGGACAGTGTCAAGTTTCTTGAGTGTTGTGGGAGCTGTACTCATTCAGGCAATTGGAGCGTATTCCATCACACTCCTGACCTGTGCCTTCTAGATGGTGGAGAGGCTTTGGGAGTCAGGAAGTGAGTTACTAACCATAGGATTCCTAGCCTCTGACCTGTTCTTGTAGCCGCATTATATATATGGCTAGTCCAGTTCAGTTTCAGGCCAATGGTAACCCCCAGGGTGTAGATAGTGCAGAATTCAGTGATAGTATTGCCATTGAATGCCAAGGGGCGAAGGTTAGACTCTGTCTTGTTGGAGATGGTCAATGCCTGGTACTTGTGTGGCACTAATGTTATTTGCCACTTGTCAGCCCAAGCCTAGGTATTGTTACTGGAAAGGATATAAATCTAGATTTTGTTTCAATGGCCTTCATGTTTCCCAGAGGTGCAGGCCTCATCAGTGCCTTATGATGGGCAACAGGGGCAGCAAACATTATTACAGAGGTGGTAGGTGACATTGGGGTCATGGGATTGCCTCCTCAGAAATGTGTGATGAGGAAGTGTCACTCTTTCCATGAGAGCGAAGCTATGCCTTGGCAGCCTTGCTGAAGGTGTATAGAATCAAGACCTCCCTGGTGTCTCTGCGTTCTTGGAGGTTTCTCATATCTACTTCCACATCCTCACCCTGTGCCTCCTCAGGGTCCTCATCAGTTCCATCAGTAGAGTCATTCTCTGTGGCCTGTGGAGCTGCCTCGGTATCCCCATCCTCCAGTGGGTCCCCCCTTGCCAGTGTCAGATTGTGCACAGCTTAGCATGCAACGATGGTAAATGACACATGCACTGGAGGATATTGCAGGGAATCCCCTGATCAGTCCAGGCAGCAGAACCTCATATTCAGCAGCCTAATGGTCATCTCAACCACCGCCCTTGTGGAGGCATGACTCCTATTGTACCTCTCTTCCACCTTTGTCCTTGGGTGCCGGAATGGTGTCATGTGCCACCTTTTCAAGGGATATCCTTTGTCACTCAGCAGCCATCCATCTAGCTGATAGTCAGCCATGGCACCTGGGAGTGTCACAGGATGTATGCTGAATGGAAGCTGCCAGGGTACTTTGTGCAGACTTACAGAATCTGTGTCTTGTGATCGCATACTATCTTCACGTTCATGCAGCGGAAGCCCTTTCTGTTATCAAAGGCACCCGGCTGACCTGCTGGCACCTTGATGGCCACATGTGTGCTCTCTATGGCATCCTGGATGCAGGGGAAACCCAGCAATTGCTGCAAAGCCTCTAGCTCACTCAGGCTGGCTGGCTTAGCCCATTCAGAAATGAATGAAAGTGAGGACCCTTCTGAACAGAGCATTAGTGATGACCCAATGCAACTGTGGACAGCTGATTGAGATGCTTCAGACAGATCCCCACTGACCCCTGGAAAGATCGGAAATGAAAAAATTGAGGGCTACTGTGACCTTCAGAGCCACTGGCATTGGGTGCCCACCCATACAATTGGAGGTGATCTCTGGCCCAATAATCTGGCATATTGATGTCACAGCGTCCCTAGAGAGGTGGAACCACCTGTGGCACTGGACCTTGATATGTTGCGGTAGCTGGATCGCTGCCTGTACACTCTGGCAGCAGGATAGTGGCATCTTCTGTGGTCCCTTCCGCCTTGGACTCCCTGCTGGCCCTGAACCCCCCGTGCCTGCACCTCTCCTCTCATATGTCACTCTCTGGGAGGCTACCTGTGGACAGCTGACCTCCTCTCCCTTCTGCCCCTCTCTTCCACAGAGGAGGAGGACCCACCAGCAGTGTAAACAATCCCCATTTGCTGAAATGCAGCTGGCGCTGTCTCGTGCTTTGAAGGGTGCATGCGGCAGAAATCATCCAAGAAAGTTGGAAAAACAAAAGAGTCCTCTAAACAAAGCTAACAAAGCAAATACTTCAGCAGAAATAACAGGGAAAGGTCTGAAATCTTAGCAATAAAGCAGCTGCTAACTCTCACCTGTAGTCCTAACAACTCACACTGCCAATGGATCCAGTCTCTTTTTATCCTGCCCTCGGATGACAAATGTGAAAAAACGGATGGGTAGCCTGCCCATGTTACCCATGCAATGAGTGCTAAATCCCACGGGCAATGTAAAAGTCGGTTCAATTGGCTTGTTAATGGGCTTAATTGCCCATTTAATTATCTGGGACGCACTTCCTACTCACGCACGTGCCAACCGACCATAATGTTGCGCACAAGCACGAAGACATCGGGACACTTGCCCAACACTTTCTCAACCAATTTCACATAATTTTGGGTCGGGTGTGCGCCCGCTCAATCAACATAAAATTCTGGCTCAAATCTTTATGCAGGTTCATCATAACTTTCCTGCTTTTTACTCAATACCTCTATTTCTAAGGTCAAGTTCCCATATGCTTTGCTTAAATGCTTTCTCAATATGTGCTACCTCATTCGAAAATCTCTGTACATGAACCCCCAGGTCCCCCGTCCCTGTTTTTTAGAACTGTGCCATTTAACCTATTGCCTCTCCATATTCTTTCTGCCAAAATGCATCACCCCTGACTTCTCCATATTAAGTTTCATTTGCCACTTGTCTGCCCATTCTGCTAGTCTATCTATGGCCGGGATGTTCCAGCTCCGCCCGCCATCAGGATCTTCAGGTCCTGCCAAAAGTCAATGGACTGTTGGCCGGCCCGCCACATCCCCCACTGCAGGTCCCAACACGGAGGGGCTGGAAAATCCTGGCCTATGTCCTGCTGCAGTCAATTAGTCTCATCTTCACTATTGGCCGCACCTCCAAGTTTAGAATCATTGAGGAATTTTGAAATTTTACTTTGTATTCCAAACAGTCACTCGCTGAAAAAAGAGACACGTCTAATCTTTTTGTCTTACACTCTTCAGGACACTCTGCAAGAATACCAATATAAGGGGAAAACAACAACGAATGTGAAGACAGTGCTGATTAGTTAGCAAGAGGCGCTGCTATGGTGAATGCACCATTGATGGTGACTGATAGTTAACAGTCGAACAAGAAATTTAAAGCAGCTGCCTGCCAATCAGCACTCCCTTCACATACAGTATAAACTATTATTTTCCCCCTTATAATGGTATTCCTGCGAGTGTCCTGATGAGTGGAAGGTGAAAAGATTAGACATGTCTCTCTTTTCAGCACTGTTTTGTATTACACTCATCAAAGTCATTTCTATAAAAAGCAGTGGTCCTGGCACTGACCCATGGGGAACATCACCGTTCACCATCCTCCAGTTTGAAAAATAACCATTTACCCCAACTCCCTGTTTTCTGTCCTTAAGCCAATTATTTATCGAAGCTGACACTGACTTTTCTATTCCATCAGCCTCAATTTTGGTAAGCAGCTTTTTACGCGGTGCTTTGTCAAATGCTTTCTTAACATCCATATAGACAACATCCACTGCATTCCCATTACCCACCCTCTCTGTTACCTCATCAAAAAAATCAGTTGGATTAATGAAGCATTATCTTTTACAGATCTGTGCTGACTCTCCTTAATTAAATCAAACCTCTCCAAGTGGGTCAAGGAGCAGAAGAAGCTACGAGCCACTGAGGGTCAGCCGTGAGAGGGAGGGTCAGGCAGTGTTATGTGTGCAAGCAGGAGGTTTGGGAAGTAGGGTCAGTGGTGAGCGGGATTGGCAGTGAGTGAGAGGTAAGTAGAAAGTTACCATATTTCTTCTATATTTTTACATTTATTTTATTTTATAAGTCATTTCATTTACCAATACTGGAATTTAACAATGTAAAGTATTTCAACTTGCAGGGTATAATGTTTTAATGTTTTTGTTTTCTCTCTGACAATGTTTAAGAGAGGACTTACTATATCCCAGCTTTGTGCCTGTGTCCCTAAGCATATATCATCCTCTACCTCTTGTAGCCCTATCTAGCTTCTTGCTACATGCTTCCTTATCTCTGGCTCAGCACCACACACACAGGCAGTATGTTTATTAACCGAGTCATTGGAAACACTTCAAACCTTCTTCTCTCCTCACCACTTTGTCTCTCCTTCAAACACTGTTAAAAAAAGAGAAAGGAATATTATGGAGAGTGCACTCCCAGGTCACGGAAATACCTGAATCACGTCTCTGCTAACAAAAATGCAGTACAGCAGGATGCCTATGCACTGGTCGGGAAGGGCACAAGTCCCATCCCAGAATAATCTTCACAGGCCTTGCCTGCACTATGTATTAGAGAAAGAACAAAGATGCACTGACTAAAAGAACAGAATGGGAAACTGACTAGGCAGAAAGAGGCAATAGGGAATCAGGATAGGGATTTGGAACACAGTGAGAAAGAAGACGAAAAGAGAAGAGGAAAAATATTGAGGGGAGATATTGAGCCAACGGGGGTCAGAAGGTCGAAGATGGAAAAGTAAAGGATCAGGGAGAGGGATGGCAACTGGAAGAAAGAGAAGAGATTGAAATGGTAAAGAATACATTACATTCTGAAACAAAAACAAAAATAGCTGGAAAAACTCAGCAGATCTGACAGCATCTGTGGAGAGGAATACAGTTAACATTTCGAGTCCATATGACTCTTCATCAGTTCTGATTCTTACAGACTTGAAACGTTAACTGTATTCCTCTCCGCAGATGCTGTCAGACCTGCTGAGTTTTTCCAGCTATTTTTGTTTTTGTTTCAGGTTTCCAGCATTCTCAGTATCTTGCTCTTACATTACATTCTGAACTTTGCAGTGCCAGTTCTTACATTCTAGTCATTATTAGATCTGGATTTGAAGCAGCCTTTCACTCCAGAGTATTCAATCCACGACATACTGGGGAAAAGTCAGTGGTAGGTTTTAAAATCATCTTATAAAAGCTTTAATGTTTATATGCACTGCCTGAGAGCACTTTCAACAGCTTGAATGTAATATTTCAAACACTGTCAGAGGCAGCTTGTATTGAGTAAAGACTGATGAGTGATCCTAGTTAACAAAAATCCCACCTGGTCACATACTGAAAACAGAAGTGCAGTACTGCTTGTTTTTGATTATTTGTCTTCTACTAACAACAAATTAACATGTTGAAATGGCAATCTATTTGGCAACTCAAGATGCTCCAGGCTGACTGAAATTGTGCCATGTGGCAAGATGAGACAAGCATATCAGCTGCAAAGGTTGCACTATTGCAACCTGTGTCCATTAAGCTGTGTGCCAGGCACACTGCTGGTCTCACAATGTCAGACAGGCAAAAGGATTGTAAAAGATTACAGTGAATGACAAAGGAGTTATTATGACAAAGTAAGAGTGCAGCAACTAAGGTTATGTAAGCAAAGTCTGACCTAGTGTATTATTCATTTGTTTGCTTCACACTGTCTCTCAACTTGATATTCCTCACTCTTCTTGATCAATTCCTTCTGGGCAGATCTCTCAGCTCTTTACTTTCTCATTTTTTGCTGAATTCCCCTTAGCATAAAGAATCCTTACCTTTTCACCTTATTCAAACAGTTCCCATTCCTTCAGCTGCCTGACACTGTGTGACTGACAGTGTTGGATATTTCTATGGGTCTTGCTGCAGATATTTTACAGGTTCAGATAATTTAATTTAAGGAATTTAATTTAATTTAATTGAAATGTTGTGTAAGTGCTGACAAAATTATATTAAAAAATTGACTGTGGCAATAGAACTCAAGCAGCACATCAAGATTATTTCCGTTCTACAATGTATCATCTTTCTGAACACACTTGAGTTTCTGTTACTATATATAGCATATAGAGATGGAGCTCTATGGAAGACAATTAATACATGCTTAGCAAATTCCTCTCCTTTCCCCTAGCTAGTCGCCTGTGTTATGGCAGATAGCAATAGATGAGAGACTTCAGTGATTGAATCATATGGCTTCATCTGATACACTATTGGAACATATAACCTAAACTGGAGTAATAATAGGCATCAGGGGTTACTGCAGAATGACATACCTTATTTTATGTTCGAGAGAGAGTGAGAGAAATATTTTATTATTCGGCCCTTGGTAGGGTACAGAGGATATTGCCAGGACTAGAAAGCTTTGGCTACACAGGAAGATTGGATAGACTGTATTTGTTTTGTTTGGAACAAACGAAGCTGGGTAAATTTAACTGAGGTGTATAAAACTGTGAGGGGTCTAAATTGAGTGGATAGAAAGGACCAATTTCTTATACAGAGGGGGTCAATAACCAGGGGAGTATAAATTTAAAGTATTGGACAGATAGATAAGAGGGGAAATGAGGAGAAACTTTTTCACCCAGAGTACAGTCCTAAAGAGTTATAGAGACTGTAAAAATATGTAAAAAGAACATGGATATGCAATAGAAGTGCTCTAACCTGCAGGGCCACAGACCAAGAGCTGGAAAGTAGGATAAGGTTGGATAGCTCTTCTTCAGCTAGCAGGGGCAGGATGGGCCAATTGGCCTCCTTCTGTGTCATAGATTTATGATCTAGAAGGAGAACGTATTATCTTTGGATTTCAAGGGGGTATTGGAAATTAAAAGGACCTGTTGGCACCTCTGGTAAAATGCTGAACATTTTGAATGGCCTCTGAATTCAGTGATATATTTATCTCTCTTCACTCTCTCTCTCTCTCTCTCTCTCTCTCTGTTTAGGACATCCCCTAAAAATCCCTGAGTGGGTGGTGAACAGCCAGCAATCATAGTACACATTGATATGAATGGCATTGGCAGAAAGAGGGATGTGATCCTGCAGTCAGTATTTGGGGAGCAAGGTAGGAAATTAGCAAGAAGGACCCCAAAAGCAGTAATCTCCATATTATTCCCAGTACCGCATGCAAGTGAGTATAGAAATAGGAGGATAAAACAGATGAAAGTGTGGCTGGAAAGATGGTGCAGGTGGGAGGGCTTTAGATTCTTGGAATATTGAGACTAGCTCTGCCTGAGATGGAACCCGTATTTGCCACTGGGTGCCTTGTGGGGTGTTTCACTAGTGCTATTGGGAAGGGTTTAAAATAGGTTGGCAGGGGTGTGACAACCAGGAAATAACATCAGAGAGTGATATCAAGGTTCACAGAATACTGGGACAGATAGGAAGCACTAAAATAGGGAGTAGTAAGTTATTAGAGTGGGATCAGAGTTAGGAAGAAAGTAATAAAGTCTAAATTGGGATTAATGTGCATGTTTGTGAATGAGTGTGGTAAATAAGATTGGTGAGTTACAGGTGAAGATCGCCATGTGGAAATATGGACGAGAATTTTTCCTATGGCAGGAGCGGGCAGGGGCAGACGTGGAGCCGATCACCGCCTGCAATTGGCTGCGCACCGCTATTTTACACGTAGCACACGGCTGGTGGTGCTCAGCACTACTTGTGTGGGTGGGGAAGGAGGGAAAGTCAGGGCCTGTGCTCTTTGATGCATGCGTGTGAAAGAGCACAGCAATCTCCCTGAGGCAGCTCCATGTCTCAGGAAGGTTAAGTAGATAATAAAACATTTTAATAAATAAAGTAAAAAACTATTTAAACATGACCCCTCATGTGACAGTGTCACATGAGCTGGGACATGTTTGTGAAGTTCGCAAAATTTATTTAATTATTTTATAAAACCTTCAGGGAACCTCACCCCGCTCTTCGCCTGCCCACTAACTTTAATGTTGGGTAGGCAACGTTCTGAACAAGGTTAATGGCTTTTTTAATGGCTTTAATAGGCTGTTGACAGTTCGGTATGCATGCAGCCGCCTCTGGCGCGGAACCAACATAACAAAATATCAAAATGATGCTTGATGAGGGACGCACACTTGACGTCATCATGTGTCATTTTATAGCATATAGAGATGGAGCTCTATGGAAGATAATTAATACATGCTTAGCAAATTCCTCTCCTTTCCCCTAGCTAGTCGCCTGTGTTATGGCAGACGTATCAGGCCGGTCCTCGCACACTGACGGCAGTATTCTGCACATGATGTTGTGGCTTTAAAGAGAATTGGCTCAAAGAAGGGCAGGACTTTGTGTTAAATACTCCTGAATCCAAGATCCACAGGAAAGATAGCAAAGAAAGAAATGGGGGAGAAGTGGAGGTATTGGTTAAGGAGGGCACTGCAGTTCTGGAGAGACAGAATATCTCAGAGAGGTGATGGACAGAATCTATTTGGCGAGAGCTAAGGAACAAAAAAGGTGCAACTACATTGCTCAGAAAAGTCCATTGGCCACCAAAAAGTGGAAAGGATATAGAGGAACAAATTTGCAAGAAAATTACTGAGAGGTGCAAAAATTAAAGGAATTTTCAGAGGGATGATGCAAACATAGACTGGGATAGTAGTAGTGTAAAGGGCAGAGTGGAGCAAGAGTACCTAGAGTGTGTTCAGGAGAATTTTCTGCAGCAGTATGTGTCTAGTCCAACAAGAGGGGAGATACTGTCAGACCTGGTTCGTGAGGATGAGGTGGGCTAATTGGATCAAATATCAATAGGAGAATATCTAGGGAACAGTGATCATTGTATCAAAAGGTTTAGGTTGGCTATCGAACAGGACAAAGAGCAATCTAGAATAAGAATAATTAACTGGGGGAAAGCCAACTTCATTGGGGTAAGAATGGATCTAATCATAGATTCACAGAATTGTTACTGTGCAGAAAGAGGTCATTCAGCCCATCATGTCTGCACCAGCTCTCCGAATGAGCAATTCCCTTAGTTCCATTCCCCTGCCTTCTCCCTGTAACCCTGCACATTCTTCCTTTTTCAGATAATAGTCTAATTCCCTTTTGAATACTTTAATTGAACCTGCCTCCACCACACTCCCAGGTAGTGCTTTCCAGACCTGAACCTCTCACTGTGTGAAAATATTTTTTCTCATGTCGCTTTTGCTTCTTTTGCCATTTACTTTAAATCTGTGCCCTCTTGTTCTTGACCCTTTCACAAGTGGGAACAGTTTCTCCTTACCTACTCTGTCCAGACCTCCCATGATTTTGAATACCTCTATCAAATCTTCTTTCAGCCTCTCTTCTCTAAGAAATATAGTTGTAACCTCTCCAATCTATCTTTGTAAATGAAGTTTCTCATCCCTGGAACCATTCTTGTGAATCTTTTCTGCACTCTCTCCAATGTCTTCACATCCCTCCTAAAGTATGGCCCGCAGGACTGGACACAATACTCCAGCTGAGGTCGAATTAGTGTCTTACACAAGTTCAACATAACCTTCTTGCTCTTGTATTCTATGTCCCTATTAATAAAGTTTAGGATATGGTATGCTTTGTTAACCACATTCTCAATCTATTCTGCCACCTTCAATGACTTATTCACATATACACCCAGGTCCCTCTGCTCCTGCATTCCCTTTAGAATTGTATGCTTTATTTTATATTGTCCCTTCATGTTCTTCCTACCAAAATGAATCATTTCACATTTCTCCATATTGAACTTCATCTGCCACTTGTCTGCCCATTCCACCAACTTAGACCTTGATGTATATGGCACAATTTCAAAGTTTGCGGATCACACAAAACATGGAATCATTATGAACTGTGAGGAGGATAGTGTAGACCTTCAAAAGGGCATGGACAAATTGGTGGAATGGGCGGACAGGTGGCAGATGAAGTTCAATGGTTGAGATCATAGTCAATAAAGCATACAGTATCATAGGCTTAATTAATAGGGGCATAGAGTATAAGAGCAAGGTGGTTATATTGAATTTGTATAAGATAGTAGTTCGGCCTCAGCTGGAGTATTGCGTCCAGTTCTTCAGAATTAGACTGTTATCTGGAAAGAAAAAATGTACAGGGTTAGAGGGAGAAGCCAGGAGAATGACACTAAGGGAATTGCTCATTCGGAGAGCCTGTGCAGACACGACGGGCCGAATGGCCTGCTCCTGTGCTGTGACAATTCTGCAATTCTATTGATGCGTTCCTGGAGTTCCCCGGCAAATATTAGCACACTCCCAAAGATCCCTTTCCTAAATTCCGGAAGTATCAGCAATGAAAACACAACCGTGCAGAGAAATCACTAATCACTGCAAAAAGTTCTCATTAATATACAGCAACCATAATTACTCAGCCGAGTCAAAAACGAAGAAATCTGAAGGCCTTCACTCGCCCTCTTACCCCACTCCCCCCAGCCACCACCATGAGATTCCCTAGTAAAGAAACTGCTTGGGAATCCCAGTTTGATCAACAGAGCTACCCTTCTTGTTTCGTCCTCTACACTACAGCCCCGTTAAACTGCTGAATATCTCCACATAATTTGTTCCCCATGGAGCTTTACTGTATTATAAAGATTCAGAGACCGAATAAGCAATCTCCTTTCCACCCCACCCCCACACTGAGTCTTAGTCACCTTCATCCCAAACAAGCTCCAGAGAATAGTTATATCGCCGAGAGGGTTTAGATAAATACTCTAACCCTATCAACAAAAAATATGAATATAAATGTTCTAGGGTTGTTGGAAGAGAGAATATTAATCTTCAATTACCACATTTATACTTTCCAGATGGTTACTAGGAACAAAAATAGTGCTGGCCCATTAAACTCTCCCATAAAACTTTACCAAACATTCATTCATAAACCTTGAAGATTTGTGTATTTGAGGGGGGTGGTGGTCACAATGTGGAACCAACGGAGGATTTTTATTGGTCTGATCTGTAACTTGAATCTCCCCCAGTTTTCTTACCTGTCCACACACAGGACGGTAATGATGCCCACTGTAGTGAGCTGGTTGGTGACATCCAGGACCGTTACTGCCTTGCACATGAACTGTCCGAAGACCCAGTGCCTGTCCCCAACCAGTTGATGGATGGTGAAAGGCATTCCCAATAGAAACAGCAAGTCGGCGATGGCCAGGCTCAGCACGTAGATGTCCGACACCCCTTTGGTTTTGCACATCATCAGCGTGTAAATGACCAGGCTGTTCACTCCAATACCGATGCACAGAATGCCATAGACAGAGGGCAAGATGGTGGCGTTGTCCAGAAGCTGCCCGGCAGCAATCTCCAAGGAGCTGTTCGGCATGCTAAATCTTTCAGAAGCGTTCAGCCCCCAGCTCCGTCCATCAGTTCGGTTCGAACTCTCCACGTCCAGTGACAGAGTCCAGGAGCTGGACTCCAAACCTGAGCCCTCTTGAATGCTGCTTAATCAGTGACTTGAGCTTGTCAGTGCCAGGGAAAAGTACTTGGTCAGCTTCAAACACTAAAAATGTCTGATTCGTTGGCTATTTCAATCGTTTAAGATGGTGCACCCTTCACATTTATCATCCTCTGCTCAACAGGTATATTGTTGTTGTTATTTCGCAATCTTGGCCACTAAAGACTTGACTGAAATGAGTCATTGAAGTCGCTGCTGCCTGTTTTACCTTCTCCAGGGTTGCTAAGCGAATCAGTTAGAGCATGAGGCTGGTGAAAGATCCGGCCAGTTTGTGAAGTGGCTGTTGCACTTTTGCTATGAGATGCTTGAGGCAGGAGTCTGACTGAACTTCCTGTACGATCCCTTCACAATCTCAAAGCGGAAAGTGTGACAAAAAAAGGGTGTTTGAAGTTGAGTAGCAGACAGTGGGCGTCTTGAAGGACAACTGGAATTTGTCAAGGGAGGTTACCTCAGTGACCATGGAGATGTCTCGTCCGAACAAGGAAGATCAGATTTACTAATTTGACTAATGCCACAATTGCTTTACACCTTACTCATTCGTTTATAACAGAACCGCAGGAAAGATATTCAAAACAAATTAGCCTTTTGGGAAAGAATAGCATTTGTATAGCCTGTTCACCTCCTGGGGCAATTCCAAAGTACCGTACTGCCATTGAAGTGCCTTTGAAGTGCAGGCATTGTTGAACTGTGGGATGTGGGGCAGCCAATTTGTACACAGGTTTCACAAATAGCAATCAGGGCCCAGAGTTTGTGGAAGTTTTGCTGGCAAACTGTCAGATTAATGCAGAAATCCTGAAGTTGCGGTTTGCCATACAGTGCTTCACCATAGGTTACACTGTGGACAACACCACCACTCCCCACCCTTCCAGCAATTAGCAAAATCAGTTGATTTGGCCAGAGCCTGTCCTTTTCCACACTCAATGTGCTGTTAAAAACCCCATAAAAAGTTAAACCTTGTTCGATGAGGTGTAACTGGTTTTTAATGGTGACCTGAATAATAACTGTTACTGAACAACAGAACTAACCCAAAAAAATAAAAACACATTGTGGCATGTTGCTAAATGTCTGTCTTCACTGTAATTAAATACTAGATTTTTAAAAACTAGATTTTCCTAATACTTAAAAAAATTCAGTTTGTTCATGGTATTTCAGCTTCTACCTCAATCTTATGTGTATGTCAGAATCTTTATTTGTTCACTGTAAAAAATTTAAATACTGATTTGATTATCAATGCTTTTCATTTCTGGGTTGCCTGTCTGTGAGAATTCTTTAATGTGATTGGTTACTTGTACAGCTTGATGACATCACTGCAGCACCATGCTGGGAATCCCTTTAAACAACACTGCAATCAATTGCATGTCGAGCGAATTAAAGTTCTCACCATAGATATCATTGAATCCCCCAGCAAAGCTATCTTCGAGAACAGGGGTGAGCACCCATCCTTCACCTCTGATCACAAAATCTGCATTGACCAAGTAATAGGCGGAATTCAATGGCCATGACAGTGAGCTCGTCCACTGGCCAGAGAGCCAGTGGAAACCCTGCCACAACCATTTCCAGGAGTCCCATTGGCTGCTGGCAGGGTTCCCGGCTCCGGCGGGGACAATCAGAGGCTGGCAACTCTCCTGCACTGGTAGCACCAACTGCAGCGGTGGCCACTGCCGGTAATGCAGTCTGCCTGAGGAGAAGGATCGTCATGGAGCCCCTGGACAAAAGTGATTGGGGCAAGATCGCTTTGGCAGGTAAGAGAGGCCCCGGCGAGGGCAGGGAGGAAGGGAGTCATTGTAAAGGACAGGGGGTGTCTTCCTGCAGATCTCTTCCAGTGGATTCCCACTGTTGAGCACAGGATGCCTGAGAAGGAGGGACATCCACTTCCAGGCTGTAGGCAGGCCGGCTAGAGTTTACCTGGCAACTTGTGTACATGGCGTGGCCCCCACCCACCACCGCCAGTGGGCTGAGGCACTTAAGTGGTCATTAAGAACCTCAATTAGCCTTGGGAGAGAATGCCATCCTCAACCCTTCCCACCTGGACTTAATTGAGAGGAGTCAGGAACTACTTGGAAGAGTAGAGAATCTTCACAGCCCAGGATGCAGCAGTCACAGCAGACAGCTACAATCTCACCCATAGGCCTAGAAACTCAGACAGACCAAACCATTCCCATGACCATTGGGAAGATAAGCAGAGTGACCTAGATAGGAGAGGCCCTCACCTAGAAGAGAAAATGCCAAGAAGTGTATGAGGAGTCCTACTGCAGCCCAACAGGAGAACACTTGGAAATCAATGTGTTCCCATGTAATAAAATAGGCCATTCCAGAGTTGAGTGCTGAAAATTGTGAGGGGAAGCTGTTGGTCTAATAGGGCTCCACATGAGTAGTCCCCCAAAAGATGCCCAAAGGGTAGTGTTGCAGGGGACATGGAACAAGTTAGGACAGTAGCCACCCCCAAGCCAGTGGCACAGGCTAAGAAGTCAGTGGTTGCCTTGGCTGATAGCTTCATGGCAAACTTAAATGGGGACCAGGACAGTTCCCAAATAGAACCAGAAAGCATGAGGATGATGCCTCACTTAGCTGAGAAGCAACAAGGAGGCACAGAGAGAGATGACCATCTACCAGAGGGCAGTAGTGTTCCAAAGGATATGGAATAGCCTAGAGGAAGACTCATTCCCAAAGCAAAAGAGAAAACCTGGAACAATAACAATGGATTGCAGGGAGACACAGGTAAAGCCCACTTCGAAACTTCTAATATCCAACTGACCAGCAGAAAGCTTCCAACCAGGTATGATCCCATACACACCCACCTTAATGCAAAACTGCAAGGCAACTTGACAGGGCTGCCCACTGCGTTTAAAATAACCTATAATAACCCATCAGGCTGCAGCACTGTAGCCCTACCCGGTATGAACATAGAAGAGACCCCTTCCAGAAGGCAGTCTTCCTATCACTTGGGCCCCAAAATGCTGGCCCTGGTTCCAGAGAAGATTTCCCACCTAGTGCCTTGCAACAGTAAGACCACCCCCAGTTGTGCTCATGCCCAAACTGAATACTAAACCGAACTCCTTGAAAGAGGTGGACAGGGAGGGGCCACTCAGCCCTATGATCAAAAGATCTGGCACTCAAAAGAGTGAGATGCCCAGCATTCCCTTACAGATAGCCCCGAGCAGCTTGACCATTACTCATCCCCTGAGTGTTAACCACCATGTAAAATCCCCAGACTCTTTAAAAGATACACAATCAAGATTTGGACAGGCACAGAGTTCTGAAAATCAATGACTTTGCTTATGCCTGATCCCTGACAGAGGAAAAGTCAGAACTATAACCCCGAATAGACTTCCTCCTGAAGACAGATATTGAATCTTCTCAGGACATTTGAACTCAGGAAAGGACACTGTCCTTGCTAACGTACTAACCCAAAAAAGTGGCAAGGAATCACCATTGCCCCTGCTAGCTGTATATTTGACTTTCCATGCATGCTTCTTTACTTCCTGTTTTTCTTTCGTAAGACCTCATAAGAAAAAAATGAAATAGAATTCATTTTTTTTCCCTGAGGCAGGGAGGACTGTGATGGATTACAACCTCACACTATACTTTTTATAAAACATGTGTTTTGACTGAACACAATCCTTAAAATGGCTAAACCTATGTCTGTCTGTGACCCCAGAACAAAAGAAGCCACTTTGCAGCTTCGGGAAAACTACACTTCATTATCTCCAAGGAGCCATTAATCTCAGGATTGCACAGCCCAACTTCAAAGGGAGCTATACAAAGGCCATTTGCATTTGATACTCAGGCTTGCTAGCAGAAGACAGAGGTTCTGCTAAGACAAAAGGCCCCTCAAGAATTCCTTTCAACTCATAATGGCTGGGACATTTAGCAGTCTTTGAGACCCAGCCAAATTCCAGACGATAGATGCACATCCTTTTTTGAAGACCTGGTGGAGAGACAGGGGTAATGTGACCGAGGCCTCTGGTTTGTGGAACAACTAATATTGCCTTGCTGAACTGTATAGCTCAGTCTGCCCTTTAACACTGGAACAGCAGCCACACAGAAAGGAGCACTGGACAGGCTGAACACTTGGCCCTAACTATACTGCTTCTGTTGGAAGTTCTGTGCCACCACCTACAAGACCGATTCACCTTTATGTGCCTATCTCATCTTGCAGAAAAGTGAATTCTAAAAATCAATTTTTAGCCAGCCGACCTCCATGAAGGAGTACCTCATTGGGCTTTGCTTTTGGGCTTTGGGCTCTGGAACTCACGTGAACCAATATTTATTTTCTCTGTGGTTTCTGCACTGTAAACCTTCTTTTCTCTATCTTTGAGTGTGGAGGTGACATTGTGAACCCACCTTCCTGCATTTTGAGTGAGTGCAAATAAACTAACCCTTTGAGTTCATCCTATCTCGAATTTGCAGTGGGGTTATTAATAGAAACTCGGATCGCACACAAACCGAGGAGATGGGGAATCCGCCACAGCTTATAAAGAGGGAACAAATCAAAACACCTTAACACCTTTGTGTTTACAGACAGGTGGTGAGAGGAAAATTAGTGCTGTTTAAATTAACACCCCTCCTGTCCATAACAATATCTTGAAAACTTTGATCAAATTCCTTAACCTTTTAAATTCTAGAGACTACAACCCTAGTCTGTGCAATTTCTCCTCATAATTTAACCCTTGAAGTTTGGGTGTTATTCTGATAAATCTACACTCTATTGGCTATAATGCCATAAAATACATCCTAAGCTGTGGTGCCCAGAACAGCTCACAGTACTCCAAGTAGGGCCAAACCAGTAGCTGTAGCATTACTTCTAGCACCTTTAATTCGACTCCACTACATGTTAAGGCCATCTTGTATTACAGTAGTAGTGTCCCTGCCTCTGGGTTCAAGTCCCACTCAGGACTTGATGGATCTGGAAGGTATGTTCATATTGTGGCCAACAGGTGGATTATCGGCCTGTAAGTCCTTCCAATCTGCTTGCTGGCAGGTGATAGAGTGGGAGCGTTTCCTGGTCAGCCATACTGCTGAAAGCAATGGCAAACCACTGCAGTATTATGCTTTGTCAAGCATAATCATGGGCCAATCCAATAGAAGTGTATGGCTGCCAGCACCCTCTACAGGCATGGTACGTGAAGGAGGCGATGTCAAGGTCAACCTTTCAATAGCATATTTTTATTTTCTGTATCCATTCATCACATTTTAATGATCTAGGCACCTGGACCCACAAGATCATTTGAACCTCTGCTGTTTCGAGTTTTTCACCTTTCAGAAAGTACCCTCTTCCACGCCTTTTAGGTCCAAAGTGGATAACCTGACATTTGTCTATATTGAAATTTATTTGCCCTAGTTATGCTCATTGATTTAGTTTATCAATACATCTGTCACTTTATGTTTCCATCTACAGTACTTGCAATACTGCCTATCTTTGTGTCATTGGCAAACTTGGAAACGTCGTTTTCTATCCCATCACCTAAGTCCTCAATAAATTTGGTAATAGTTGAGACATCAACGCGATTCTTGTGGGACTCTATTAGTCACATCCTGTCAGTTAGAGTATCTACCCATTATCCCTACTCTCTGTCTCCTGCCAGCTAGCCAATTTCCTAACAAGGTCAGTAATTTACCTTCAATTCCATGAGCTTCAGCTTTAGCTAAATCTCTTGAGGATAAATATTTGACAGCACACTGAGAAGAACTCGCCTGTTCTTCTTCAAGTAGTGTCATGGGATCTTTTACATCCACCTGAGAGGCAGACGGTGGTGGGGGCTGGGTGGCTGGCTGGCTCGGTTTAATGTCTAAGCCAAACAAAAGCACATTCAACCTAGGTTGGAGAATCAACATAAATTATGTGCTCAAGTCCCTGGACTCTAACTCGGAAGGTGAGAGTGTTACCACTGAGCCACAGCTGACATAGATCCATCAGGAAATGCAAGTATTCAGTGGCAAATATTTCATATTTCCAAGCCTTGCTGCATGCCAATTAACAACATAGTGAAATCTTTATCTCCACATTCCTTCTGAAGCTGTTTTAGGACTAGTCTGAAAGTCTCTCTGAAGCCATGAATTTTGTGGTAAACCAAAAGAATTTTGCCCCTTTGGAAGTGCTATCATTCAGATGTCTGTTCACTCAGGTAGCCAGTATCGATTCAATGGCAAAGATTCAAAGACTACCAAGTGTTTCACCCTCAACCAGTGTAGTTGTTCACTTATTTAATTTGTTGTTTGTGGGGTCTTGCTCTGCCAAATTGACCCTGGGTTTGGCAACAGTGACTGCACTTTAAAATATAATTTATTGATTGTGAAGCTATTTGGGATACCCTGAGATGTGGACCAAGGTTAAATGGCAACAAAATATTCCAAGTTACTTGGGATACAGGAGGTAGAATATTCCTAATTAAGGATGAGGTAAATACAGTAGGGACAAAGGATTTAAGTCCAGAAAACCAGTATGGAGTATCAGTATGGTTGGAACTAAGAAATAACAAATTGCAGAAAATACTGCAAGGGAGTAGTTTATAGACTGCCATCATTTTGGATAAACCGTAAATCAGGAAATTAGAGAAACACCTAATAGCGGTAATGCTATAATCACTTGGGACTTTAATCTTCAATGTTGACTAGGCAGATGAAATTGGCAAAAGTACCTAAGACATTTAGCTTATGGAATGGATTCGAGACAGTTTCTAAAGCAAAATGTCAAAAAACAAGGATGCAGGGTATTTTAGATTCGGTATTGTGCAGTGAGACAGTGTTAATTAGTATCCTTATAGTAAAGTATCCTCTGGGGAAGAATGATCATAATATAGAATTTCATATTGAGTTTGAGAGTAATATCGTTCAGTCAGATACTCGGGTCATAAATTTCATCAGAGCCAATTACGGAGGCATGAAGGCACATTGTTTGAAGTAGAGATGGAAACTGGATTACAAGATATGATAGTAGATAAGCAACGGCAAACAGTTTTAAAAATAATCAGCATATAATAAATATACATTCTGACATTCTATTGAAGGATAAATCTCCACTAGAAAAGTGGTACAGTCACGGCTAACCAGAGAAGTTAGGATAGAATTAAGAAGAAGAGACTTACAATAATCTCAAAAAGTGACGCAAGATGTGAGTAAGCAGAGTGCGTGTATCAGAGAACCAGGCCCTGAACCAGTTGTATATAAAAGCAAAACAATGAGGTTACTGGAAATCCAAAACAAAAATAAAAATACCTGGAAAAACTCAGCAGGTCTGGCAGCATCTGCGGAGAGGAACACAATTAACGTTTCGAGTCTGTATGACTCTATTTACACTTAGTTCTGTTGAAGAGCCATACGGACTCGAAACATTAACTGTGTTCCTGAACCAGGTGTGTTGGTTGGTCAGAACTCTGAATTGCTATGCCATCAGAACTGTTGTGATCTGAGTGAGAGGGTTTGTAGACGTACTCCGTGCCCTCTGAGGAATTTGGATGGACACAGTTGCTGATGAATGTTACTCAAGGGCCAAAGTGATTGAGTGGGAAGTGAGATTCTATGTAACAGAGGTACACATGCCCACGTGTCCACCCTTGGCCTGCTGTAAAGTTCCAGTGAAGTCCAATGTAAACTGGAGGAACAGCACCTCATCTTCCGATTTGGTACTTTATAGCCTTCCAGACTTAACATTGAGTTCAATAACTTAAGACCATGAACTCTCTCCTCCATCTTGACCCCTTTTTAAATTAAATTGGGTTTTATCTTTGTAATTTTAATTTTAATTAATTAATTTATTTGCATTTATTTTATTCATTTTTTAAATCCTTTTCCCACAACCACCACACCCCACCCCCACAGAGCCATCCATCACTGGTTTCTACATTGTGCTTTTACAGAGTGTTGACCCTTGTTCTGCTATTGACACATTCTACTTTTACCTTTATGCCACTTCTTTACTCTTTACCACTACCATTAACACTTCCTTTGTCTTGTGTCCATGACACCTTTGTCAATCTCTCCTACCTATCCCTTCTATCTTGCTCCACCTGCTCCACCCCCTCCGACACAGTATAATTCTATCATATTTCTACTCTTTAGCTCTGAAGAGTCACACAGACTCGAAACATTAACTCTGTTTCTCGCTCCACAGATGCTGCCAGACCTGCTGAGTTTTTCCAGCATTGTTTGTTTTTATTTTAGGTTTCCAGCATCCACAGTATTTTGCTTCATCTTGGTGTTTAATTCATTGCCACTTCTCTTCCAGGAATGCCGACATTGTTCAATGAACCACATTCCCATCATTCAACCATCAACATTCTGTAATAATTAGGAATCATGCCAAAAATTCAGATACTCAACCTCACCCTCACGTGGTTGCCAATGCTGCCAGCCTCAGACACATCTCTTGCTGCTTTCACGTAGCGGCAGCTCTTCAGCCAAACTAATTGCAACGCACTCACTGACACTCTTCCCTCTCTCATGCAGGACAAGATGAGCAGATGAGCAGCCAGAGCAACCAGAGGATGGACACGACTGCAACTCCTGAGCACTCTAGAGGAGATGTTGCTTCACGTCATGAGGCCAGCAGTGACTGAAGCCATTACATCTAGTGTTGCTGAGGATGATGGTATGTTCTCACCCTCTAGGCTTTCTCAAACCTCACCTCACCCTCATCCTTCTACCAAGCATATACTGCAAGCTACAGGCTGGTGTGACCATGGACCTCTTATTTTCCACTGCTCCAGTGCACCATTTCCCCACTTACAGCATCCTGACCCTTCTCTTCTGCAGTTTGGCTTTCAGAGACCCAAGATTTTCTGTCTGATCAGCCAGTGCAGCCTCACACTGAAGGGGGTGAGCCACACCGGACCTCTGTTGAAGAGGTACATTCAATTGATCTGACAGTCCCAGCTACCAGCTCAGATACTGGCATTGTGCATATCTCAGAGTGTGGCATTGAGATCGAGTCAGGATCACTACATGGTGATTTGCCAGGCACAAGTGGCCTGCAGCCAGTCAAGGAAAGGATAGCGCATGTGCCAGCTCCTCAGAGGAAGAGATCGCAGACAAGAGAATTCAGGGGAGGACTTCAATGGGACAGAGTACAGGAGACTGCTAATGGGAATTCAAACTGAGAGGCCTGGGGCATCGGTTGCCATTTAGCCTGCTGTCATTGTACAGGAGCATGGAATAGTCCGGCTCCAACTTGGCACAGAGCTTGGAATCCATCCTTTAGAGCCTGGAAGTAGTGGTCAGCATTAGTGAACCCAGCTGTGATGCATCATTTGATGGCCTAAGTCTCAGTGCTGTCAAGGGAGTTTAGTCTGAGATCATGATTCCCATGCCTGGTGCCTTGCAACCTCAGCTTGGTGCCACATATCATCACTGTTGCAGACAGCTCAAAGTGCCCAAAGGGTCATGCAGGGTGTCACAGCAGTCCAGCAATCTGTCCTTCAACAGGCACCACCTAGTGGAGTGGTAGTAGTTCTGTTGTGCACAAAACTGTGTCCTCTCTCAGGAAGAAAGTATTTGTACTCCCACTACTTCCACTCCAACACTGGCCTAGCTACCGCCTTTCAGCCATGCAGCTCAGACTGCTGCTGCCCATGCTAAGGTAGAACAGTTCAAAGCCAGATTCACACAAGGCTCAGCAGTGTTCAAGGTCTTCCCACAAGGTCACCTGCAGTCTACTCCAGCAGCCTTCCACCAGCTATGCTGCAGGCACTGGGATAGCACTGTTTAGAAACACTAGGACAGGCAAGGGCATCTGCAGGACAGGGACTAAGGAAATGTACACATGCGATTAGTTCAGTTTTGTATGTATTGTTGGAAATATTGGATGAACATGGTATGGAATGATATTTGTGTGTGTCTTTTATTTCAGAATCTTGATCAAAGAGGATGCTGTGATAATCTGTAGCAGATGAATTGAAGGGTGCGCAATTGTGAGCAACTGTGATGTGGGGATGGGATCTCATGGGAACCACAATCTGAGTACTCATTCACAAACAGCTCATCTGGCAGGAAGGTTTCCTGGCAGTCTCCCCTGCTCCATCCTCCTTCACCTCCTCCTTCTCTTCCTCTTTCTCCTCCTCCTGCGATGCCTTCTGAAGGCCTGGTGGGCACTGGCTGCACCCTCATGATAGTGAGGTTGCAAAGGATGCAGCAGACCATTATGAATCTGTACAGGCTCCAGCAAGTATTGGAGAGCTCTTCCTGAGCTGTCAGGCACAGGACCATTGCTTCAGGATACCAATGGTTTGCCCCATGACATTCCTGGTCATTCCATGGCTCTCACTCTGCATGTGCTGTTCACAAAGGTAGGATGTTGGAATGGAGCCATAAGCCAGGTGTAGAATGATACCAAGTAGCCAGCCTTCATGGCAGCTGAAACATAGTGGGAAGAGCTGACTGCCACGGGATGAATGTGTCGTGGCTGATGCTAGTGGAGCGGGCATTCACCGAGAGGATCATCTGGTCAAGGTTGCATGCCAACTGAAAATTGTTAGAGTGGTAGCCCTTGCAGTTACGGAACATCACTCCATTAACATGTGGGCCTGAGAGAGCTATGTGAATTGTAGCCTACACCATTGGTAATCCTGCTAGCCTTGCCAAGGCACATGCTCACTCCTCTTGCTTCTCTCTGGTCAGTGAGAAAATTAGAAAGTCCCCTCTCCTTCGGTACAGGACCTCTGTCACCTTCCTGATGGACAATGAACTACAAAATGTTACTGCCTGGAAGAGTCCTGGCATGAATAATGGTGTCCACTGTGAGTGCCATCCTTGCCTTGTTGTGTGGCTGCAGGTTGAGTTGTAAGAGAAGGCATAGTTCAGTGAGCACCTACTTGTTGAAATGTAAGCTCCTCATACACTACTCCTGGATAAGGTGGAGGCATGTGAAATATTTCCTGTAGATCCTTGGTGGGTACGGCCTCCTATTACAAGTCCTCTTTCTCCTCTGGGCACAGCTTCCCCTCTCTTCTGCCTATGCTCCATCTCCAAATCACCCCATTCCTGAAGCAGACTTTCCTCTGGAAGGTTTTTAAATTCCTTTGGCCTCCTTGTTAAAATCCAGCAACAATTCCTTGTAAATCCATAAGGTTTGTAAAACTCCTCCAATACACACAACACAGTACTTACAATAACTCAGCAGCAGCAAAATTAGTAAAAAAAAAACTCACCTGAAGGCTGCTTGGTCAGCCATTTAAATAACACTAGTGAGGGTTCCCTCAGGCAGCTGAACTGGTGAAATTGATGAAACATGGTGAAATTACAATGGGGAATAAGAAAATAGCGGAGACATTAAGCATATATTGTGTTCCTGTATTCACAGTAGAAGATGCAAAGGATATAGCAGAAATTATGGGGAACCAAAGGTCTAATGAAAGTGAGAAAGTTAAAGTAATTAATATGAGTAAAGAAATTAATGAAATTAAAAGCTGACAAATCCCCTGGACATGTGGTTAACATCCAGGAGATATAAAGGAGGCAGCTGCAGATGTAGGAGGATGTATATAATTGGAATAAAGTATGAGGGGGGAGGTGTAGAGTAAAGGGCTAACATCAGAAGCACCTGATGCTGATGTAACTATGATGTAACATCACATGACTAAGTAGCAGAGATCTGGAGGGTGGAGGAGTCCAACCTTGTGCAAAGTTTCTAAGGTTCTAAGGTAGAACCGTAAATAAATGAAAATAGCTTTAACTACAGCCTTGAGTAGACTACTTAATCACGGAATTACAGAATTGTTACGGTGTAGAAGGAGGCCATTCACCCCATCATGTCTGCACTAGCTCTCTGGGCATGTTAACTTAGTGCCAATCGCCTGCCTTTTCCCCAAAACCCTGTGCATTGTTTCTATTTAAATAATCATCCAATGCCCTCTTGAATGCTTCAGTTGAACCTGACTCCACCACACTTCCATGCAGTGCATTCCAAACCCTACTACTCGATGTGTGAAAAAGTTTTTCCTCACCTCACATTTGCTTCTACAGGGAAGTAGACAAACCCCAAAGAACCCTACCTAGACCCCGAACACACAACAAAACATGGTGGCAATGGATAGTGAGTAGAAAACCCAGAAAAAGCTCCAAAAAGCAGCTACAGACTTGGCAAGTCAAGAGATCCTCAAAAGGAGGATGAAAGAAACAGGTTCAAAACTCAGCAGAAAGTTGGAGCATCGCATGCGCAGCAGACGAAAGCTGAGACACAAAACACAGACCAGGGGTCTGGACAGCAGTGAGTACAGACCAGAATCAAGAAACAACACCAGTGAGGCAGCAACAAATCCAGAGCTTGGCATAAGCATGAAATCTATACAGCCACTCACGGAACCTTTCCAAAGCACTGAAGGCACACAACAAGCTCAGCACTAGGACAACTGGAGAAAGAGGCTTTCCAGGGATTGAACACTTCTGGTTTGCAACAAAAGGAACAAAAGGATCAGGTCAGTACTTTATACAGTTGGTGCTATTGCCAACTATGTAATAGCAAGGCAGGGAGTCGATGAGATTTCAGACTGTCATGTGAAGGTCCTCCAGGCATTTGATTCATTTCAGCATTTGATTTCAGCATTTGCGAAAGGTTTAATTATAGAACGGGCATAATTTAACAAACATAAAACAAAGACCAGGTGAAAGCATGGATTCTTCATCAACAATCTATACAGGCTGGCAGAAAGTTGTGCCTACGGAATATTGAGGGATCAATTGATTCGTGATCACATAGTAGGGTTGGGATGCTAGATGAAGCTTTAAAAGATCTCCTGCAAATGTAAGGAGATCTAACCTTAATTAAGGAAATGCAAACCGCAAAACAAACTGATCTCAGAAAGCAAAATAGGGTGTTCGTTTGCAGGGAAAATGAGGTTCCTTGGAAACAAATGAGTGATGCTGTTCAATATGGAGGCCAGAAGAGAGAAAGTGCATCGAAACACAAGCCCGTGTAAATGGGGAAAAGTGCACCAACTGCCATCTTGAAAAGCTCTCATTGTGGTGGGAAAAACCTGCACAAGCAGGAAGAATGCCCAACGCAGTGCCATAGCTGTGGGAAGTTAGGACATTTTAAAATTGTCTGCCGATCTAAAACACAAATGGCCTGCAAAAAGAAAGAAAAAATATTAAGGCCAAACCACACACAAGAAGTGAAAGAACCACATAAAAAGAAATAACTTTCCTAGGAGAAGTACATAAAACAGAAAATAAATACTGGAGCATTGAACTTGAAGTGGCTAGTTACCCCACGGAGTTTAAATTAGACACAAAGCTGGTTGTCTCAGTCTTATTTGAGGAAGGAAAATGGCTTACACTACAAGGTCCAGGTGGGACTACACCGAAAGTTATAAGACAACACCTGACAAAATTAAAATACAAAGATAGAGAAATCATTGAACCTTTGTATGTCATACAGAACCAAGAATCATTGTTATTAAGCAGGAAGGTATGCTTACAATTGAAGCTGATCTATAAAGTTGATGAAATTGATGACGAGCAGCACAGTAGCACCTTCAGGAATGAATCTCCAAGATTATTTACGGGCTTGAGACAGACTGAAGACTGAATACCATGTTCCCTAAGAGATGATGCTAAACCAATTTGCCTCTTCACGCTGAGGAAGACCCCTCACCCACTGTTGGACTAAGTCAAGGGTGAAATTAAGCACAATGCTACAGCAGGGGTTGGGGGTGGGCAGCCAGTGGGGTGTGTCATCTCTCCAGTAACCAAACCGGAAAAGCGGTTCTCTGGAATGCTCACGGTCCCCAAGCCAAGTGGATCAATTAGAATCTGTGTGCACTTGAGTGAACTAAAATCTCAGTGGAACATGAGATGCACCCAATGTCCTCAATGGATGAGATCCTTGCCAAACTCACTGAAAGTATTCTAATCAATCATTTAGATGCAAACGGCAGATTTTGGCAGTTGCCTCCGGACAAAAAATCCAGAACACTGGCCACTTTTATACGGCCATGCAATCATTATTGTGACAGATTACCATTTGGAATTGCATCTTCTCCAGATATATTCTAGAGAGCAATGTCTCAGTCCATAGAAGGCATGGAAGTAGTAATATGCCATATGGATGCCAAACTTGTACGTGGTTTCACGCGGGAACAGCATGACTGTAGAGTGAGGGCACTCCTGCAAGTTCTACACAATGCAGGTTTAACATTGAATGGGAAATGTGAATTTGCAAAACTTAGAATTAAATTTTTAGGGCACATCACGCAAGCCTCAGGAATAACAGCCGACCCGTAGGAAACAATGGTGATTGGAAAGTTTCCATGACCCAGGAACATTACAGAGCTACAGAGATTCCTAAGAATTGTCAACCAAGTAGGCAAGCTCCTACCAAATTTGGAATCAAAGAGCCGTTGAGACAGCTGTTGAGTCAGGTTCAACAGTGGTGCTGGAATGTGGACCAGCAAAATGCATTTGCAGAAATCAAAATTCTTCTAATTTCTTCTGAAATTTTAGCACATTACAATCCAGAACTGCTGACCATAATAGCAGCAGATAGGGATACATCATCTACAAGTCTGGGTGCAGTTTTTATTCCAAGTACAAAGAGATGATAAATGTAGCCCAGTTGATTACACTTCAAGATCACTCACAGACACTCACAGATAAAAGTTGCCATATTGCCATAAGATACTACAATTGAGAAGAAAGCAACATGGGCATGTAAGAAGTTCTCAGAATATGTGATGGGATTGCAGTTTAAAATTTAAAACCATAAGCCATTAGTCACTCTTCTGAACATGTAGGAGATTGTGAAGATGCCATCTAGAGTTCAGCAATACAGACTGAGACTAATGAGGTATGATTCAGTAACTGGTTATGTCCAGGAGAAGTACCAGACAACAGCAGATGCAGTATCAGGAATAGTAGTTGAAGGAATCAGCCTGGATGATTTGAATTTCTTCAGGGAGGTGGAAGTGTATACATCACTCATTACTAAACACCTAATGGCTACTGTAAAACAGCTGCAGGAGATAAAACAAGCACCATAGCAAGCTGACGGATGTGTCCAGATAAAGGAATACTGTCTGGAAGGATGGCAAGACTACACTCCTAACAATCCAATGCTACAGCAAAACTTTGAACAGAGAAAGCATCTCATAATCATTGATGATCTCCTAGTTTTTAACAACAGATTAGTCATTCCAAGACCACTGCAGTTTGATAATCTTCAAAGAGTTCACAAGGTTACTTAAGGATAATAAAATGTTGTCAATTAGTCTTGTGGCAATTGGTCTTGTGGTCAGGCATTACGTGTTCTATTGAAGAACTGATTTTTAATTGTTTTACATGTGTTCAGTGAATAGCCAAGAACAAAGAGAAGCACTATCGCCTTCTGTTGTTCCATCAAGGCTGTAGAGGCACCTGGGGTTGTATTTATTTGATTTTAAAGGGAAGGTATTCCTTATTGTCATTGATTATTACTTAAGGTGGATTGAAGTGAACAGATTGCACAGCATCACGGCAGAGGCAGTCATTCAATCACTGAAAAGAATCTATGCAACACATGACATTCCAGACATGGTGGTATCAGACAATGGTCCGCAACTTTCAATTGAATTATTCCACAACCTTGTGGAGGAATATGGATTCATTCAGGTTAATGGAGAAGCTAAGAGAGGTATACTAACCATTAAGACTTAACGAAGAATTAAGGTCTTAATTTAGCTCTTCTGAGTTACCAAACCTCACCACTGCAAGACGGCTTGTCACCACAGAGTTATAAAAAGGAAAGAGATTGAGAACATAACTTCCATCTCTGCAATGGAAACTAAAACCTTATAGTACCTCGAATGACCACGAGAGGGTAAAGCAGCGTGAGGAGGAACAAAGAAACAAACAGGCTTGGAGCTTTAACTTCAGGCACAGAGCACAACACTTATCAGTGCTGAAGCCTGGAGAGAGAGTGTGGATACGCAACCAACAGAAAGAAGGTATAATAATTGAAAGAGATCCACAGCCAAGATCTTACAGGAATGAGACAGACCAGGGAATTATAAGGAGAAACGGAGTGCCTTAATACCCTTGGAATGAAAGCCGATAGAAACTTGAGCTTCCTACTCAGATCCAGAACGAGATAACGAACAAGAAACAAGACAAAGCTCTACGGCCACCCAGGAGAAGGACATCATATCAAATAAAGAGAGTGCAGAATGTCCTCAACCTCAGAAAAAGATCAGAACAAGATTAGGGTGGTTAGTCAAGGCATCTCAATGACTAACCCTGTGAAGCTTGAGACTTTGGGGAGAGATGCAGAAGGATGTAGGATAAAGATTGTGGGGGGAGATGTAGAGTAAAGGGTTAATAGCAGCAGTACGTGATGCTGATTTAACATCACATGACTAAGTAACAGCGATCTGGAGGGAGGAGAAGTCCAACCTTGTGCAAAGTTTCTAAGATGTGCATAAAGCTATAAGTGAATGATAATGGTTTTAACAAACAGCACTCTTGCATAGCTTACTTCAGGAAAATAGACAAACTCTGAAGAACCTGATCTAGACCCCAAGCACATGGTGGAACAGCTGAGATAGTGGATGCTTTGGTTTTGATTTTCAAGAATTCCTCAGATTCTAGAATGGTGCCTGTGGATTGGAAGGTAGCAAATGTAACCCCATTAGTCAAGAAAAGAAGAAGAGCTAAAAGAGGGAACAGTAGCTCATTTAGCCTAACATTGGTAGTAAGGAAAATGCTGGAATCTATTATGAAGGACATGGTAACAGCGCAATTGAAAAATCAAAATATGATTAGACTAAGTCAACAGGGGATTAATGAAGGCAAATCATGTTCGGCCAATCTATTAGGGATTTTTGAGGGTTTGTTGAGGGGAACGAGTGGATGTGGTGTATTTGGGTTTCCAAAAGGCATTCAATAAAATGCCACATATAGGTTATTACACAAGATTAGGGATAACGAGATTGGGAATAATATATTATCATGAATTTAGGATTGATTAACAGACAGAAAACAGAGAGTAGGAATAAATGATTCCATTTTGGTGTCATGCCCTGTAAAAGGCATGTCAAACACATAGCTTTACCTATAGACTGTATGTGTATGGAAGCTTCTGGTACTGCCTTTTATTTAAAAATGGACACTGATGAACTGTTAACATGGCTGCCAAGGGGGTCAGGTGGCCTTTGCAACTTCAACACAGCCTATCAAGATTCTGGAAAGCTCTGAATTGTATCATATTGGTTGGAAGTCTCCCTCTTGAATGGACATGCCTAGCACTCCTTTGTGGAATTCACATCTGCCATTGTTCGAAGCTTACTCCAAAGTACAGAGTCAATGGCCACCTAGACTCTATGTCTCCAGGTTTGCAATGAAACAAAGGAAAGCTGTCAAGACCAGTTATCTACAAGTTAAGTGTGAAAGACCATCACCTGCCTTCTATTGTGCATCAATGGTCATTGACCAGGTGACTGAAACTGGTTCTCTGAAACTGAAATCTTTTTATACCAAAACTCAGAAGAGACCTGGTGGCAGTCTGCAGAATAAGAGTGACAAGATAACAGCTGCAGAAAATTATTGTGCCACCTTTGCTTTTTTAAAACCAAAAGGCTTAAAAGTCTTTTTAAATAAAAAGATGGGTTGTAGAGATAAGCCAGGGAACTAGAGGCCAGTGAGTCTCACGTCAGTGGTAGGGAAACTATTGGAGAAAATTCTGAAGGAGAGAATCTATCTCCATTTGGAGAGGCAAGATTTGATCAGGGATAGTCAGCATGGCGTTGTCAGAGGGAGGTCACGCCTAACAAATTTGATTGAATTTTTTGAGGAGGTTACCAGATGCGTAGATGAGGGTAGTGCAGTTGATGTAGTTTATATGGTTTTCAGCAAAGCCTTTGACAAGGTCCCACATGGGAGACTAATAAAGAATGCAAATGCACATGGGATGCAGGGTAATTTGATAAGGTGGATTCAAAATTGGCTTACTTGTAGGAGAGAGGGTGATGACAGAAGGATGCTTTAGTGACTGGAAGCCAGTGTCCAGTGGCGTACCACAGGGATCCGTGCTCGGTCCCCTATTATTCATCATTTATATAAACGACATAGATGACTATGTGGGGGGTAGGATTAGTAAGTTTGGGGATAACACAAAGATTGGCCAGGTGGTTAACAGTGAAGTTGAGTGTCTTGGGCTACAGGAAGATATAGACAGGATAGTCAAAGGGCAGATAAGTGTTAGATGGAATTTAACCCTGAAAAGTGTGAGGTGATACACTTTGGAAGGAGTAATTTGACAAGGAGGTATTCAATGAGCGGCATGACACTAGGAAGTTCTGAGGAACAAAGAGACCTTGGCGTGTGTGTCCATAGGTCTCTGAAGGCAGAGGGACACGTTAGTGGGATGGTGAAAAAGGCATATGGAACACTTGCCTTTATCAATCGAGGCATAGATTACAAAGGTAGGGAGGCCATGTTGGAGTTGTATAGAACCTTGGTGAGGCCACAGCTGGAGTACTGTGTGCAGTTCTGGTTACCACAATACAGGAAGGATGTGATTGCACTGGAGAGAGTGCAGAGGAAATTCACCAGGATGTTGCCTGGGATGAAACATTTAAGTTATGAAGAGAGGTTGGATAGTCTTGGGTTATTTTCGTTGGAGCAGAGAAGACTGTGGGGCAAACTGATCGAGGTGTACAAGATTATGATGGGCATGGACAAGGTGGATAGGGAGCAGCTGTTCCCCTTAGTTGAAGGGTCAGTCACGAGGGGACACAAGTTCAAGTTGAGGGGCAGGAGGTTTAGGGGGGGTGTGAGGAAAAACCTTTTTACCCAGAGGGTGGTGATGGTCTGGAATGCGCTGCCTGGGAGGGTGGCAGAGGCAGGTTGCCTCACATCCTTTAAAAAGTACCTGGATGAACACTTGGCATGTCATAACATTCAAGGCTATGGGCCAAGTGCTAGTAAATGGGATTCGGTAGGTAGGTCAGGTGTTTCTCAGGTGTCAGTGCAGACTCGATGGGCCGAAGGGTCACTTCTGCACTGTGTGATTCTGTGATTCTGTGAAAGCTTCCCAGCTTGATTCCAAAGCTCTGAGTTCACCTGTAAAGAAATTAGACCTGATTTTATAGCCACGAGTGCCTTACTTCATGGCCTGCTGAACATTCTTCTCTGCGAAGTAATCCAACCCCCAGCCATCTGAATATATCTAAACTACAATTCAAGTATGGGAAAATGCTTCCTTTTTCACTGGACTCTCAAAGAAACATGAACTGTTAACCATTCTTTTGGTTTATACTTTTAGAAGTGCACTGTCTTCTTTAATTGTATCTTTCTGGAGTGTGTGCATGTGACTGACGTAGCATAGATGTTTCAGGCTGAACGTGTGAATAAATAATCTTCTTTGTTTAAACCCACAAAGATCTGCTACTTTTAAAATTGACCACACATTACTGGGGGTTTATAAGCACATACATATCCCATTTCCAAAATAAACCACACTGACTACAGAGACAAAGGAAGGGAATTGGGGGGGTTTCAGTTTATCCCCCCTCCCCTATCCGTAACATTGGAATAGCAGGCATGAGTACCAAAAGAATCAGTGATGTGGGCCTCAGCCATTTACAATCAATCTCAATGACTTAGGTGAGCAGACTGAGTGTAATATTTCCTTGTTTGCTGATGATGCAAAGTTGGATGGGAAAGGAAACAGCGAGGAGGAAGCAAAGAGGCTGCAAAGGGATCTAGACCAGTCAAGTGATGGGGCAAGAAAATGTCAAATCAAATATAATGTGGGCAAGTGTAAAATCATCCATTTTGGTAAGATGAATGGAAAAGGAGAATATTTTTTAGAAGGTGAGAGACTGGAAAATGTTGGTATTCGGTGAATTTAAGGGTTTGTAGACATAATTTAAGATGCAGATACAGCAAGCATTTAGGAAGCCTGATGGTGATTAGGCTTTATTTCAAGTCAGTTGAAGCATAAGAGTAATGAACCTTGCTGCAATTATATAGGGCTTTGGTGAGACCATACCTGGAGTGCCGTGTACAGTTTTGGACTCCTTACCTAAGGAAGGCTATGCTTGACTTACACATTGGACAACAAAGACTCACTGGGTTTGTTCTTGGGATGAAAGGGATGTCCTATGTGGAGAGATTGAGCAGAATTCTCTAGAGTTTAGAAGGATGAGAAGTCACCTCATTGAAATGTATTAGCACTTAGAAGGCTTGACAGAGAGACCATGCTGAGAGGTTGTAGTGTCAATGCAGGAGTTCAGCCATGATTTTTGGATTGGCAGAACTGACTCAAGGGTCTAAATGACCCATTTCATCCCCTTTGACTTATGTTCTCATGTTTTGCGCCTTTTGTTCTTTCTCTCCCTGTCTCCACTGTCATGTTTCTGGGATTTTTGCACTGAATAGTTATTTTGTTCAGCGACCATTCCAGATAAGCCTCATGTTCTGTATGAATCAGAGCATGCCATCCCCAACCAGTACCTAGTTAAATGTAGTGAGACCCAAGGGCCAGACAGAGAATTCTTGTTATTCCACTCTGGCATGCTGACATAAATCAAATATTACTGCAACTGATTGGTTTTGGAAAGCTGTCATTTTCAATCATTTATGGCATTTCTCTAAAAGTTCCACCAATGTTCTGTCAGAGTCACAACAAGAGGCAAGTAAAACCCCCATGGTATATCTTGTAACTATGCTTAGGTAATTAGAAATTCCCAGGATTCAAAACAGTATTTGTCCAAGCAAGAGCAGTTGACATGTGCAAACATTAGGGATGGGAATTAAATGCTAGCCTTGCCAGAAGCACCCATATCCAGTGAAGAATAAAGAAAAAATTAAAAGTGTGTTATCAACAGATCCATTGGATACTTGTAAGTAATTGTAATTATGACTTAGAAGGTTCTGGGTTCAAATCTCATTCCAGCGACTTAAGCACAAATTTCAAAGCTGACACTCCAATGCAGTTCTGAGGGAGCGCTGTATTGTCAGATGAGACAGAAGCTCATCTGCCCTCTAAGGTGACCGTGAAAGATCCCATGGCATGATTTTGAGGAAGAACAGGGGAGTCATCATTGGTGTCCTGGCCAATATTTGTCCCTCAGTCAACACTACAATAACAGATTATGTGGCAACAATTATATTGTTGCTTATGGGGGCTTGTGCTCAAATTAGCTACTATGTTGTCGACATTACAACAGTAATAACACTTCAGAGTACTCCATTGCCTTTAAAGTGCTTTGGAATGTCCTGAGATCATGAAAGGTGCTATATAAATGCAAGTCTTTCATATAAATGAATGATCTGTTCGAAATGCTTTTAGTATTATACAGGTTTCTATCAAAGGACAATGGCAGTAATCAATCCTGCTACATCAATATCGTTGGCATGCCAGTTGGTAATTTAGCCACTTTTGTATTGTCTCTCTCTCTCTCCATGTTAGATTAATTTTGTGTCTCATTATGTATTCTGTTCCTACACTTCTGTCCTTTTACAATCCCCGTCTTCGAACTTCAATTCCAACACAATTACATCTCCCCTTCACAAAGGAAACAAAAATTATCTTCAGTATTCAGTCACAGCTATTTTAGAATTGTTACACTGATGATCAGGAACATGACGAGTCCTTCATATTTCTCAGTATTAAGCTTCCTTTACTATTAATCTCCCACTTGCTTAACTGATCTAAATCCTTCTGTAAATCTTTAACTGCAGTGTCTGGAATAAAAAGTTGTGTGTATTTTTTCCCACTTATGCAATTTAACAGTACAGCCAGTACCCAATGCTGCTAAATTTGTGGAGCCATTTCTTAGGTGTCCAGAGCAGATACCTAAACTACAATAAATTAAAAGCAAAATACTGCGGATATTGGAAAACTGAAACAAAAACAGAAAATGCTAGAAAACTCAACAGGTCTGACTGCAGCTGTGGAGAGAGAAAAAAACAAAGATAACATTTTGAGTCCTTGAATATATTAATGAGGCACCTAATACCTGCGGAAGGATTGTTTTACAAAATGAGTTGCCCCACTCAAAATTCTTCAACAATCTCAGGACCACCAACTAAAAGTACATTTAATCTTTTATACATCTGTTCCCGCGGAGCTAGGAAGGAAAGAGGCGAAGGTGTGACTAGTGCTGGCAGCTCAGTCCAAGCATGCAGATTAGGCTCAAGTAAAAATTTCTATTGGAACTTGTGCCTCTTGGTTCAGTATGAGAATAAAAAATCCAGGTTTATTTCTATCTCTGTTTCTACTGCTCTCCCTTTTAGTGTAATTTGTGATCTGACAAGTTTACAATTGGTTTCAGTTTCCAATTTGTAAATGTAGATTAAAACCACAGGAGGCCATCAATGATCAAAGCCATGATATTTTCAAGCTGTCACACTGACAATGTACTATATTTAATGCATAGAAATTCAAAACAAAGCCCCATGCCCCTTTCAGTAATGTCACCATCCAAACTGCATTCGCAAATTATGTGGGTGGTTTGTTTAGTGATAGCTCAAGGTTGATAGTCACACAATGCTCTTACTTTGGGTTGAACATGTGACAACCTCCCTGAAGTTATGCAAAAGGTGCCACACTTGTAGGATTTCTTTAACACTTAGCTAACCTATTCCTCCTGAGAACAAAAACTTATATTTATAAAACACCCTTTACTGAGCAAATGTTCCAAATTGTTCACAGGAGCATTATAAAACTACGGGCGGGATTTTCCACACCCACCCACCGCAGGGATCTTCCGGTCCTGCCGCAAGTCAATAGATTTCTGGCTGGGGCACCACCTCACCCGCGACGGGGCTGGAAAATCCCTGTCTAAGTGTGACACCAAGATACATATGGTGATAGTAGGTTAGAAGACCAAAAGTTTGGCCAAAGAGATAGGTGTAAAGGAGTGCCTTAAAGGAGGAAAGTGAGGTGGAGAGGTGTAGGGAAGGAATTCCAGAGCTTAGGGCCGAGGCAACTGAAGGCACAGCCACAGATGATGGAGAATTAAAATTGGGATGCTCAAGAGACTGGGACTATTGTGCAAACATTTCAGAGGGTTGTGGGGTTGGAGGAGATCACAGATATAGGGAGGAATGAGATTTGAAATCAAGAATGAGAATCTTAAAATCAAGCCGTCGTTTGACTGGGAACCATTGTATGCCAGTGAGCATAGGGTGTAGGGGAACGGGACTTGGTGCAAGGAAAGGCCCCCCAGACAAAGTGATGCAGGAAGCAGACAAATGTCATGCTGCTTAACCATCTGAATGATTGTGGCACAAAACATGTTACTGACTGGGGGCTTGAGGGGTGTGTGTGGCTAACATGACTCGAAGTTAACCAGCATTTCTTGAAGGGTATTCATGATGTAGCAACTGATGGAATGGTTCGCAAAAGCCATGACAAAAGGAAGAAGGTTACCAATGGATCCTTAGCTCAGAGAGAGCACTCCCAGGTTCCCTGGTGTGACAATGGAGGACTCCGTGCAGGAGGTCATAATTAGGAGAGGGTCATGTCTCTGCAGAAGACCAGGAGGCAATGAAAGCAGCTGAACAGGGAGGTGAATTAGAGGAGTCTAGAGCCAAGCACCTGGCTTCTGTGCCATAAATGTTCAATGCCCATAAAGGAGTTGCCATGGTCAGCAAATGCATCTTCCAATAACATCTCATATCCACTGCACTACCATCCTTCCATGCTGCTCAATGTACCACAGCTCCATCACTCATCAATCAGTAATCATGACTCTTATCTAACATTCAGATGGTCCACCTCACCCTCACCCACTTAACAATGCTGGCAGCCTCACACACGCATCCCACAGTTTCCCCATACTTGTAGCTATTCAGCTATGAAAGGCACATCACCCAAACACAATACAACACACTCAATGGCACAATTCCCTCTCTCTTGCAGGGCAAAGCCCTACATAATGGGAGCAAGTAGCAGAGGACTGACAAGGCACAGGCAGCCCTACATCTCCTAATGCCCCTCTGGCCCACCCTTGGAAAAGACGGTACTCTGCATTGTAGCGGAAGTAGTGAATTTTCTTTTTATTCATTCATAGGTTGTGAGCATCGCTGGATAGGTCAGCATTTATTTCCATCCCTAATTGACCATGACAACGTGGTGATGAGCTGCCTTCTTGAACTGCTGCAGTCCATGCGGTGGGTACATCAACAGTGATGTTTGGGAGGGTGTTAAAGGAATTTGACCCAGCAATGATATATAGTTCCTAATTAAGATGGTGTGTGACTTGATGGGGAAATATCCCCTTTTCCTAGAGGCGGTAGAGATTGAGGGCTTAGATGTTTCTGTGAAAGGATGCTTGGTAAGTTGTTGCAGTGTATCTTGTGGGTGATACACACTGCTGCCACTGTGCACCAGTGATGGAGGCAGTGAATGTTTAAGATGGTGGACAGGGTGCCAATAAAGCAGGTTGCTTTGTACTGAATGGTGTTGAGTTTTTTCAGTGTTGTAGGAGCTGTGCTCATCCAGGCAAGTGGAGAATATTTCATTACACTCCTGACTTGTGCCTTATAGAGAGTGGACAGGAGAGGAAGACAGGAGGTAAGTTACGCACCATAGAATTAAACAATCAAACAACTAATCAGAGAAGGAGTGTCTACAAATGTCCCCATCATCACTGATGGGAGGAGCCCAGCACATCTGTGCAAAAGACAAGGTTGAAGCATTTGCAACCACCTTCAGCCAGAATTGCCAAGTGGATGACCCATCTCAGCCTCCTCATGAGGTTCCCAGCATCACAGTTGCCAGACTTCAGCCAATTTAATTCACTCCACAAAATACCAAGAAACCGCTGAAGGCACTGGATACTGCAAAGGCCCTGACAACATCCCGGCAATATTACTAAAGGTTTGTGCTCCAGGATTAGCTGCACCCCTAGACAAGATGTTCCAGTAACTCTTGCGTCTACCTGACAATATGAAAAATTGCCCAAGTGTGTCCTCTCCAAAAAAAAGTAGGACAAGTCCAACCTGGCCAATTACCACCCCATCAGTCTACTCTTGATCACCAGCAAAGCGTGCAATATAAATGATTGTTTTCCCCTTATATATTACTCTTGCAAGTGTCATGATAAATGTAAGGCAAAAAGCTTAGACGTGTCTCTTTTTTCAACAATACTCAAGTTCTGTACTACTAAACAACCGTGAGCAAAGTAATGGAAGGTATTATCGACAGTACTATCTGGAAAAGGGTAGTAACAATGGCTTACCTGTTGTACTTTCCCAGGATGACAGTCTTCGTCCTCCCACTGTTGCCAAACTGTCAGTGCCCTCACTGTTGCCCTCACTGTTGCCCTTAGCTAGCTAGCCATTCCAGACAACTGCTGCCCATCATAAGATGGTTCTGTCCAAGACCAGGCACTCAAGGGCCAGAGCTGCTCGAGGTAGTACTGCAAAGCCATAATATTCCTGAGATGTGGAGGTGGTGCCAGAGGACCTCAATTACACGGAGAGATTTTAGAAGCTGGGGTTGTTCTCCTTAGAGCAGGTTGACAGGACATTTGATAGAAGTGTTCAAAATCACAGAGTGAATAGAGAATCAAACTGTTTCCATGGGCAGAAGGGTCAAGAACCAGAGGGCATGTTTAAGGTGTTATGACCAGGAGAGGAGGGGGTCAAATGGTTCCCTTCTTTTCCCACTCCTTGCTTGATCGTAACAGGTTTTTTTAATTTAAAAAGATGCAGTTGTCAATTCAGTCTGTACTTAACTGTTTCCACATTGTTATTATAAAGAATTGGTCGGACATGTTTTTCTGAGTTTAACTAAGTAAGGAGTTAATTTTACTGCAGTGAGAAACCAACCCGGGTAACAGATAAGAAAGGTACATCCCGACTTCTGCAACACGCATACATATACACTTGAACAAACATGAATACAGATTACTGAGTAGAGGAGGATAAATATTGCCAAATCTAAGAGTTCATAAGAAAAAATAAACAAAGTTCACGTTTGTAGTCTGCTGTCTTGCCTGGCTGCAGATAGGAGCCAAGGGCCTTGCTTTCCATGTTGAGGGGGTGTAAAGCTGTCGTTGGTATTTCCTCTTCTCTGGAGGTACTGCTGTAAAATTGAAGTCTTTCTTTGAAAACTCTCTGTTTACCGCAGCAATAAAAACATAATCAAATTTAGTAGATTTAGTTTAAACGGAGAGAAAAAGACTGTAGAGCAGGAGGCTTTCATTCACTCAACTGCAGCTGATTTTCTGCAAACCATGTGCTTAAATGCAGAGAGAGAAACAGAGCTTGACATGTCACATGACTTATCTTTTCCCATTGCCACTTACAAATAATAATTGTATAGTCCAACTATAATTAGGCTGACCCAATTCTGGATCTTATCTTAGAATCAAGATCCTTTGTTCAATGAATAATCAATCTCTGGGTGGCTCATTTTCAAACGTTGAACACTGTAGTGGCTGCCAAGACAGGAGGAGGATTGTTTACAATTCCCAGGAAGGTGTCATTGTTTGAAATGAGTTTCCTAGACTGGCTGTCTGTGGGACCTATGGTGATGTAAATTAGATTCAGCCAAAACAAAAACAGAATTACCTGGAAAAACTCAGCAGGTCTGGCAGCATGGGCGGAGAAGAAAAGAGTTGACGTCTAGATTCGGCCATCCTGTTGTAGGTTGAAATCACTTTGCAGAACACCTTCAGTCTGTCCGCAAGCATGACCCAGACCTCCCTGTCGCTTGCTATTTCAACACACCACCCTGCTCTCATGCCCACATGTCCGTCCTTGGCCTGCTGCAATGTTCCAGTGAAGTTCAACGGAAACTGGAGGAACAGCACCTCATCTTCCGACTAGTCACTTTACAGTCTTCCAGACTGAATACTGAGTTCAACAATTTCAGATCATGAACTCTCTCTTCCATCCCCACCCCCTTTCCGATCCCCCTTTTTCCAATAATTCATATATTTTTTACAAATATATTTTTTCTTTTCCCACCTATTTTTAAATTTATTTCAATCTATTGTTTCATCTCCACCTTTTAGCCCATTTCAATCTCTTCCCCCCACCCCACCCCCACTAGTGCCATCTGCCACTAGCTTGTCCTGCTTGCTATGTCCCCATTAGCACATCCTTTAGATAATATCACTACCATCAACACCCCTTTGTCCTTTTGTCTATGACATCTTTGGCAGTCTCTTCTTGGCCTCCACCTATCACTGGCCCTCAAAGAGCTCTACCTGTCCCTCCCACCCCCCCTCTACCAGCTAATATTTCATCTCATTTCTATATTTTTTTTGCTCTGATGAAGGGTCGTACGGACACAAAACATCAACTGTATCTCTCTCTGCAGATGCTGCCGGGTATTTTTGTTTTTGTTCTAGATTTCCAGCATCCGCAGTATTTTGCTTTTATATTATATTGAAATCACTTTAGTCTGTTTCAAAGATCTGACTTTTTAAAAGTCCAAATCCTGTTCTAGCCGATGAATGAAAAATCAATATTTGATATCATCATAACAAAGGTGATTGGCAAAGGAAGCAATGGCGGGATGAAGATGAGGTTGAATTCACTTTTGTCTGGTCACCTCTGTTGCAACCATACAATGATTCATTCCATATGGAATGGTTGTATCTATTTACAATGTGAAATGTATTTGAACGGCTTCAGTGTAGGAGATGGCGATGAATACTGCACAAAGCAGGCTTAAACAAGACAATGTGGCAATCAAAGTGATGCAGAGGTAGTCACTCATAGCATAGCAGTGCATGGAGAGAAAGTATTGTCTGCCTGTAGTCAGGTAAACTTTTTCCATGTACATTTGTTCAGTGTTCCTCTAGCAGTGAGCTTGCGTGGACATGATGAGCCAAATTCTCTCATTCTGTGCTGTAAACACTTGATGATTCATTCTATTTGTAAAAACTGTATCAATTTATAAAGCAAAAATTACTTGATGGACGGCTTCAAAGTAAAAGTCAGTGGAGTGAATTCTGCACGAAGAAGCTGGAGGTCTTAAAGTAGACAATGTTGGCAATCGCAGTGATGCAGAAGTATTCACCCATTGCACAGCAGTGCATGGTGTGAAAGTATTGTCTCCTTGTATTCAGGTGAGCTTTTTCTAAGATAAAAGCAAAATACTGCAGATGCTGAAAATCTGAAACAAAAACAGAAAATGCTGGAAAAACTCAGCAGGTCTGACAGCATCGGTGGAGAGAGCAAAAAAATAAAGTTAACGTTTCGAGTCTGTATGACCCTTGTACTGAGATAATTTGTTTTATGTGACTGCCCACAACTGGCTTGGAAGGAAAGATGACTTTAAGTGGAAGAGAAAGATGGGGCAGAATCTTCTGTTCAGTGAGCAGCGGCTGGGGCCCGTTCACCGATGCCTGTGTCCTGACGTCACCCCGCATCATTTCGCTCGCCGAACTGTCAAAAGCCTATTAAGGCCATTAATAAAGTAATTAACATGATTAATGGACTTGCCCGTCCAACCTTAAGGTTGGCGGGCAGGCCGGGAACCCAGGCGGGCTTCTGAAAAAACATGAAACCTCATCCATGGGTGGGATGAGGTTTCATGAGGGTAGTAAAATTTTTATAAAATGTTAAATAAAAAAAATTGACATGTCCCAGCTCATGTGAGAGTGGCACATGGACATGTCAGTAATTTTTTTCCCCTTCTCTATTAAAATTTTCAAACCAGAGCCGATCTTCCTGAGGCAGCACTTTGCCTCAGAGAGATCTGTGCGCTCTTTCACACACATGGGAATCCCCCCACCCCAGCCAGCACAGGGAGCGCATAGCGCTTCTGGGCGGATGTCGTGCTGGGCGGGCCTTAATTGGCTGACCCATGTAAAATGGCGGCGTGCCCCTGACTGGGGGCATTGATTGGAAACACGTCCACTCGCACCCACTCCCACAAATCCCCCTTGACAGGGGGAGAACGTTGCCCATGGTGACAGGATAAAATGCAATGCAGAGGAATCAGGCTGTGGAAAATAGCAGAGTGGTGCAATGGAATCATGCTGGACCCATAACCCAGCAGTCAATGGGTTGAAACCATTCTCTGCTATGGCTTTACTGACCTTATGTGCAAATCATTCCATTCCACTGCACAATAAATGCAGCAAACAAAGAAGGTACAAAGTAAAGGCTAAAATAATGGCAACATTGTGATGGGCAATTCTAGTCCTCTGTTTCTAAAGTGCCGATAGTCTTACATGCATGCTCTGAAGAAATTGCTGCCGGGTGAATTTTTCACAACCTAGGACCAGGCTTGACACTCAAACTGAATTTCTCACCAGTCCTGTTTAAATAAAACAGATTTTGCCAGTGGAATTACAGTCGGCTGGCTAAAGTTCTCTCGACCACTCATGGAGGAAAAGAAATGTTCACAACCACCATCGAGATAAGGGACATGGCTAAAGTTAGAAAAGAGAACTTTGCATCAGTGCTTACCAAAGAAGAAGATGATGCCAAATTAATGGTAAAAGGGGAGCTGGTTAAGATACCTGCTGGGCTGAAATTTGATAAAGAGAAGGGATGAGAAAGACTGACTGTATTTAGAGCTGATGAATTACCAGGAGCAGATGGGATGCATGTGAAGATGTTGAGGGAATTAATGCTGACAATTATGGAGGCACTAGCCATAAACATCTGACTCTCCTTAGATAAGGAACTGGAACTGGAGGAATTCAATTCTGTGGATAGACCAAAGAAGCTGGATTGTTCTCCTTAGGGAAGAGAAGGCTGAATGGAGATTTGAGGAGCCTGGACAGAGTGGATAGGGAGGCAAACTGTTCCTATTGGCAGAAGTGTTGAGTATCATGGCACACTCATTTAGCATGATTAATAAAGGAAGCAAGAGGAAAACCTATTTTATGCAGCGAGGGGATAGGATCTGCAATGCACAATATGGAGCCAGAAACTTTTGGGGCTTTCAAAAGGAAATAAGATAAATACCCGAAGAAAAAGATTTGCAGGACTATGGAGAAGGACGCGAGAGTGGGACTAACTGAGATACGCTAGCAGCGAGCCAGCATGGATGTGCTGAGCCAAATTCTCTCATTCTGTGCTGTAAACATCTTATGATTCATTTATTTGCAATGGTTGTATCAATTTATAAAGTGAAACTCACTTGATGGGACGGCTTCAAATAAGAGTTGTCCGAGTGAATACTGCACAAAGCAGCTAGAGGGCTTAAAGAAGACAATGTTGGCAATCACAGTGATGCAGAAATATTCACCCATAACACAGCAGTGCACAGTGTGAAAGTATTGTCTGCCTGCATTCAGGTGAGCTTTTTCTTTGTATTTGTTCAGTGTGATTTTGAGAATTATTATTTAAAGCAAAAAATTCTAACTCCAAGGCCAGAATTTTCCCGCTAGCATGCAGGGCCAATGTGCAAAATGATGCGTGGTGACAATCTTCGGGTCAGCGCACTGTGCAACGGGCAGGCGGGTAGGACACATTTGTATAAACCTCATCGATGGGCGGGATAAGAGGGCTCAGTGCAGTCATGAGTGTGCTCTCTCAAGTATTGATTTTTCAAAATTATTGAAACTTGACTGTGTGATCTGCAATACTTCAAAACGCATACCAGCTGCTTTGTCTGGACTTTTAGCCTTCAGGTCAGCACTCTGCAGTGAAGAATCATTTTTGGGCCTGCAGGTTTCTGGAAGCCTTCTCATAGCCCAGGAAAGGGAGCTGAACTCTCCACTGGAGGCATCTCCTCTGAGGAGGAAGGGAGAGCTAGAAGGGAGCGGAGGCCAGGAGTGCACATTCAGCCTCCAGGGGAGCCACCTTTGGGAGGACAGGCGCAGGCACAAGGGGTGCAGGGCCAAGAGGTAGACCAAGGTGGAAGGGGCCGCAGAAGACACCACTATCCTGCTGCCAGAGTTTACAGGCGGGAAAGCAGCTACCTCAATATGTCTGAGGTGCAGTGTCGAAGGAGGATCTGTCTCTCAAGGGAAACAGTCAACTATATCTGTAAGATGATTGAGCCTGAGATCTTCCCTAACTGTGTGGGTGGACATTCCATGCCAGTGGCTCTAAAGGTCACAGCTGCCCTCAACTTCTATCCATCTGGCTCCTTCCAGGGGTTGGTGGGTGATCTTTGCGGTGTCTCCCAATCAGCTGTCCTCACTTGTGTAAAGCAGGTGACAGACATTCTGTTTAGGTGTGTATTGTCCTTCATCCACTTCCGTTGGGACCAGGCAAGCCAGACACAGCGAGCCAGAGGCTTCACAGCCATTGCTGGCTTTCCCCACATCCAGGGGGCGATAGATGTGGCCATCAAGGCGCCAGCAGGTGAGCCCAATGCCTTCGTCAACAGGAAGGGATTCCACTCCATGAACATGCAGATAGGGTGTGATCACAGGATGCTGATTCTACAAGTCTGTGCAAGGTAGCCAGGCAGCTCCCAAAATGCCTACATCCTCAGACACTCCCAGGAGCTGGGGCTTTTCAGTGCTCCAGCCGGCTGGATGGATGGCTGCTGGGTGACAAGGGCTATCCCCTCAGAAGGTGTCTCATGACACCTCTCCACCAACCAAGAACAGAAGCTGAGCAGTGGTACAATTGGAGCCAGGCCTCTACAAGGGCTGTGGTGGAAAGAACCATCAGTCTTCTCAAGATGCGTTTCCGATGCCTGGACTGCTCAGGGGGCGCACTCCAGTACTCCCCAGATCGTGTCTCAGTGATAGTGGTTGCATGCTGCGCTCTCCACAATCTTGCGCTAGAAAGGGGGTACGCAGTGGACAATGAAGATGTTGACACAGTGGCTGCAGTTGCATACAATGAGTCCAGCAGTGAGTCCGAGGATGAGTAAGCACAGGGGAAAGCTGAGGGGGGAGACGTTGGCCCGGTCATACTGTGGGGAGGCAGGGACACCCGGGAGACATTAATCCAATGAACCTCCAACTAGCACACCACAGATGTACCTCCAGGACAAACCTGGTCTGTAGGCTCCATACTCGCTACCTAAGTGCAAAATCTTCCAAATTAGGAACAGTAACTAAGGGCCTTGTTAATAAAGCTGAATGTCCCACAAAGCACTCCTAACATTTTTGGAGACGATACATATGCAGAAGAAAACAGGCACCCTCAGCCATGGTCACATGTCTGAATTTAATATCCCAAGCAAAGAAACTTAATGAAACAAAATGACAAGGGTATTCCAATTCAAAGCAAATCATAAAGACCTCATCTCGGGCCAACACAAAAGCATCAATGATAAACCCATGGTGTGTTTACGTTTCCGGGTGCTACGTCATGGTACTGCCCCATTGTTGGGAGCGGCATCTGAGTCAGCCTGCTGACTCTGCTGTCCAGTTGGCCTCAATGACCTTGACGGTCATCCTCTGGCCCGTGGAGCCTGTACTGGGCCTGCCTGGGAGGGAGCTGCCAATTCCACAGCTGGCACCTCTCCAGTCGTTGCAGCCTCACCAGATGCTACGGTCACTGGGAGAGGGGCGGAGGAGCTGCCGCCCTCACCTGGAGTGCCCTGAGAGGTGCCCGCAGAAACGACAGGCAGCTGCTGCACCAGCATCAGGTTGCTTCAGACCTCCCTACTCACCATGGATGGATGGGCACTGACCTGGAAAACTTGGTGCCCATGCCATCTCACACACTGACATTGACCAGCTGAGGTCAATGCCGATGTGAGTGCTTGCTGGTCAGAGCACATTCCCAGGAAACCCTGATGGGTCTCCTGGAAGAGCCTCTCCACGAGAGTCGCCACTCTTTCCATGGGGGATGCATAGTGCTTGGACATGTGGCTCATTGCTTCGGCGATTGTCTGCGTAGACTCCTCCACCTCGGAGACCAAGTCAAGCATAGCCTTATGTATCTCCACCAGATCCTCCCGCACACCTTGCCACATTTCCTGCATTTGTTGTGTCGCGGACGAGTCCAGAGGCACATCACCAGCCACGGACTAAGCATGTGCCTGGTCCCTTGCAGTCCTCTGACTGCTGGCACCATGGGCACTCTCTGTTTCTGCCAACTCCTCCAGCGACTGTGAAGCGCCCTCACCGCTGTGACCTGGGACACTAGCCAATGTTCCAATTCCGAGGTGCTAGTAACTGCGCTGGTGCCTGCCTGGCAGAGATGGTGTGACGCTGGTGAGGCTTCAGGACACTCAGGTGTGAGAGAGGTCATCTACTGCTCCTCCTCCTGGCCCTGCTCCCCACTGATGCTGAAAGGAAGAACAAGGACATTGGATCAGTTAACGTGGAGGCAATGACAAAGTGCATCCCTGTCCCCCTGAACATTATACGCTCATCCTTCCATAAGCAATGGTCAAGACATGTTGCAAAATTTAATCACTTAACATTCAGCACAGCTATGGCCGTTGAGAGAACAATGCTCACCTCACTGCTGGCCAAACATACCTGGCCGTGGCATCCCAGCCTCACCGACACCAGTGGACCTCGCATCTCTCCAAATCCAGGGCCTCTGCTCAAACTGGCTGAGAATGACTAACTGTGCCTGGCCGCCGCCAGTCCTCACCCGCTCGGTAGCATTGTGAGCATTCTTCTCCTGAAAATAAGAGAAGAGCATTGACTTGTGTAAATTGTACATGGACTCTCTTCGCGCACGGCTCACCCCAACCAGAGTGGGACACATCAGGGCTCCAGTGCCTCCTCACCCCGCTGCTGCTGAACACTCACACAATGATGGTAGGCCTACTCCTCACCCCCCACCCCCTCACTTGGGCACATTAGGTACCACACGGTATATCCTTCCATAGCAAGGAGGCACAAGTACATGGAGCGCAAAGGGTAGCAGACGGTTCAGTGCCCCGCCACCTTGAAGCTCCCCTCCCAGCATGTCATCACCCTGACTTGGACATGACCTGAAGTTCAAGCACAGCACCTAGGTGCAGCTCCTCCAGGTTGCGCCCAAAGCAGTCATGTGTAGCACATGCTGCGGGTGCAGAACACATCTCTTCACCACCCTCTCAGGCTGACCTCAGCATGGGCAGTATCTGCTGCCCCACCCAGCAAAGGACACATGCCATCAATGATTCAATGCAGTCACTACACTCAGCCTTGGTTGGGGGGATGGCAGCATTGGGGAAAGGCGACCTGCTGGGTTAAGTGGCCAATGCCAACATTGTCCTCACCCTCCCAGAGCGCAATAAGTCGTTGAAGCGCTTGCGATACTGGATCCAGGTGTGCCGCCCACGTCACGGGAGCTCACCACCTTCGCCACCTCCTCCCAGGCACGTTTCATCATGTGGGGGGCCCTCCTCCTCCCGTCCTGGGGAACCAGCACCTCCCGCCGTACAGCCACCTCCTTCAGGAGGGCAGCAAAGCAATCATTGGAAACACGAGGGGCACACTGGCCCCCTGCCCTACCCTCCAGCCTGGCCTGTCCCGATGGCCTACCCTCTGGTCTGGCCTGCCCCGGATGGCCTACCCCCAGAGCCGTTCACCCTGCTATTGCGAGCAGCCTTTCCAAGGCTGCCAGGCCTTCCTTTATACAGGCCGCCAGGCTGCCATTGGACCCAGCGGGCGGAGTGCGCCCGCAAACTCCCACTATGCATGGGAGTCAAGAAGTACATTGGGCAGGCCTTAATTGGCCCGCCCGCGTAAAATGGAGGCACAGACCCTGATAGCGAGCAGCAATCGGGTCCACACCTGCTCCTGCTCCACACCCCTCCCCCTCCCCGGCCATCCAGAAAATTCTTCCCCAAATGTATTGTAGATAAATTTGCCAATGGCACTAAGATAGATAGGAAAGTAAGTTGTCAAGAGGAGGTAAAGAGTCTGCAAAGGAATATAGACAGGTTGAGGGAGTGGGCAAAAAATTGGCAGATAGAGTATAATGTGGGAAAATATGCACTTGTCCACTTTGGCAGTATACCACTTAAATGGAGATAGACTGCAGAATTCTCTAGTACAGAGGGATTTGGATGTCCTGGTACGTGAATCACAAAATATTGGTGTGCAGGTGTAGCAAGTAATTAGGAAGGCAATTGGAATGTTGGCATTTTTTCATGGGAAATGGAACATAAAAATTGGGAAGTTTTACTGCAGCTGCACAGGGTCTTGGTGAGACCATATCTGGAATACTGTGTACAGATTTGATCTTCTTATTTACAGAAAGGATATAATTGCATTAGAAGCAAATCAGAGAAGGTTCACTTGACTCATTCCCGGAATTAAGGGCTTATCTTATGAAGGAAGTTTGAACAGGTTGGGCACATACCTATTGGAGTTTAGGTGAATGAGAGGTGATCTTATTTAAACATTTAGGCTCCTGAGGGGACTTGATAGGGTGGATACCAGGAGGATCTTTCCACTCATGGGGGGAGGCTACATTAGGGGACACAGTTTAAAAATAAGAGGTCTCCCTCTTAAGATGGAGATGGGGAGAATTTTTTCTTTCGGATGTTCGATAGTCTGTGGAATTCTCTTCCCCAGAAGGCGGTCGCAACTGGGTCATTGAATTCATTCAAAGCAGTATAAGATTTTTGATCGATATGGGAGTCGATGGTTATGGGATGCAGAGAGGAAAATGGAGTTGAGAACACAACCAGATCAGCCATGACCTTATTGAATAGCAGAGTAGGCTCAAAGGGCTGAATGGCCTACTCCTAATGTAACAATGTTCAAAGCTGAGAGATAAAAAGCAAAGGGTGAAGTAACTTCAATAGGTGTGATGGGCAATTCCAGTCCTCTGTTTCTAAAGTTTAAGACAGTCTGAAAAGAGTCCTCAGAAGAAAATGCTGGCCAAGTGGATTTTTCACAACTAAGGCAACTCTCCACTCAAGTTCAGTTGCTCACTAGATCTGTGACATAGCCTTTTGAACAGATTCTACCATTGGAATTACAGTCACCCTGAAAAGAGGAGTACAGAAACTTGCTTGCCCTTGAGGCAGAGGAAATGGCTGATACTAAGTGAAAATGCTGCATCAGTCATTACAAAGGAAGAATATGCGACCAAAGTCTTAGATGGATAGAAAGCGGTTGAGCTGCTGGATGGGCTAAACATTGAAAAATAGGAGGAGCTGGAAAGGCTGGTTGTCTTTAAAGCTGATCACTTACCAGGTCTGAATGAAAGTACCTGAGGATACTGAACGAAGTAAGGGTGACAATTGTAGAGGCACCAGCCATAAACTTCCAATCCTCCTTAGATAGGGGATTGGAACAGAGAACTTCAGTTACGTACATAGATTGGAGAAGCTGGGATTCTTTTCCTTAGAGAAGACAAGGTTGAGAGGAGATTTAATAGAAGTGTTCAAAAGCATGAGGGATCTAGACAGAGTGAAACTGTTTCCAATGGCAGAAGGATCAAGAACCAGGGAACACTGATTTCAGATGATTGGCAAAGGAAGCAACAGCGACAAGAGAAAAAGCTATTTTATGCAGTGAGAGGATAATGAAGTGGATTACAATCCTAGCCCCTTTTTGGGACTATTCCAGATCAGGTGAACTCCTCAGATGATCACTCTCACTTAAGGTTGAGAAAGACAGGTCTCACAGACACTTAAATGGGTCTGAAGAACTGATCTAACTCTCCCCGAAGGAAAGGAATCACCAAAGAATATTATGGTGCCCCAGATAGCCTTTTTAACAAGTTTTAGCTGGGTTATAACAACCCGCATATTATAAGGGTCCGGGCATCTCTCTTCAAAAATGTACCTCTCCACTGAAGAGTGTACTACATAGATGGGTTCTCAAATTTGGTTATAAAAGACTATATGAGACCATATACTTTCTAAATGATGTAAAAGTTTATTAAAGGAGCAAACATGCAATTCACTTTTGATGTTAATCGCAACATTGGTAGTTCCAGGAAAAGTAAGTATTATCTTGTTTCTGTTAGAGAACCCAGGTCTTATTAATATTACAGAAAGATACTTAAGATATCCACCAATAGTTAAAGCAGAATTTACCTCAAATCCCCAAGTAGAAAACCATTGAATCTAGTAAGATACCTCTATCCCAATTAAGGGGAGAATTATCACTGCTACACTACAGCAATTACTTTTACCTTGAGAGACGCTGCAGTGAATCTAACAAATCTAAAAATCTTCCAATATTTATACCATAAAAGAATTGAACCAACAGGAAGCATGTTCAGCATTAATACTGGACAACATCCCTTGTTTTCATCAACAGCCTTCATTTTAGTCAACATCCTTCAAGTGAACAGGATACCAAGTAGTGGTCATGACACTCAGTTTCCAGGGTTCAGTTGACAATTTATTTAGGGTCATCCTTAACGTTATGCATTGCTAGGTTGTGGTATCTTACATTTTATCAATGCCTTGCTGAGGTGATATAGAGGACAGTCCTGTTTTTTTTCAGAACTGCCTTGTGCTAGAGAATATACCATTTCCTAAGCTAGAGATTGTTAGTGTCCTTGAGCACACAATAACACCCTAGCATGTTTATAAACTTTTAAACCTTTGCCCAGCAGATAAACTCTGCTTTTAATTTTTAACTCCTACTTCATAGGAGAATCATAGGAGATTTGAATTGTAAACTTCAGATGGTTCCAATTTGTTACAGTAATTGTGACCTAGAAGAATTAAAACCACTTCTAGCTTCTGGGTAACCATAGCACTGACCCACCCTGACCCTTTCCCCCCCAAACAGGGCTCGCCTGCCGATCTCCACAGACCCCGGGACTCCCCCACTAGCCCCCCTGAACCCCCGACTATCCCCTGAACCCCTCAACCCCACACAGGGCCCCCTAACTACCCAAATCCCCAGTAACCCCAGTACAACCTGATACCTTGAGCACTTACGGGACCACCCCCCAACTCCTCACGGGATGCCCCTCCTCCAACAGCCCTCCTGACTCCTCATCTACATCCTCAAATACCCCAACTGTGCCACCTACCCCTGATTGCAACCCTACCGCCATCCCACTGACTCCCCACCCCCAATTACACCACACCCCCACAAATGCCCTTCCCACACCATGACCCACCTCCCTACTGGCCACCCGACTCCACCCCCCCCCCCACTAAGATTACCCAACCCCCTCATTGAACGCTCCCCCACACCACTGGCAACTCAACCTCCCCCCCACCCCCACCACCTACCCACATGCCCTGCACAGCAGCAGCATCAAGCAGGAGCGATGGTCACTGTCGGTACTGTAGGTAGGGCAAGGATGTGGTGTTCAGCGATGGACCCAGACATTCAGGTAACTCCAAGATCAGGCTGTCAGGCCCCAGCAAGGCGGGGGCGGTGGGGCAATGCAGTGGGTGGGGAGCATGTTGGAGAGATGGTGAATGTGGGGAGGCAAAACTGTGGGATGGGGGTCTCTGATTGACACATGGGGCCTGGGAAGGAGGCACGCCCCCGTCCCCCTCTTTCATTGGCCAGCATCTACACATTGGGAACAGGTCTCTCTCACCAGGCATTATATCAGAACAGTGGGACTAGGCCATTGAGCATTAATTGCCCACTCAAGGCCTCCATTGGGCCAAGGGCAGATGACCCAACTGACGCCTACCCCGCTGCCCATAAATCATGGTGAGGCAGGGTTAGGGGTAGGTGGGTCAACAGTGGATAGGCGGCCATTGGCCCGGCACCCTAATTTATGGGTCCACCGGCCTGTTTTCCTACCCTGGGGTGGCCCATACAATTCCGCCCATTGCTATGTGTTCTTGCTATCTTTTGGTTCCCAGATATTGTATGACACTTTAAGCTTGGAAAGATCAGAAACTCTTATGTTAATTTTTTGCCATGCTGCCTGGTACAATAGAAGGTCCAGATTGAACTTGTTCTGTTATACTTCATATGAGTCAGTCGTGCAGCCTTGAAACGTGAGCCTCATGAACACTTACACATAACACATTAGTTCCTAGCTAATTTACAGATATTTGCAGATAATACAATGTATAGCTCCTGTTAGCTCCATTTCTCTCTCCACAGACGCTGCCAGACCTGTTGAGTATTTCCAGCATTTTCTGTTTTTGTTTCAGATTTCCAGCATCTGTGGTATTTTGCTTTTGTTTTATTGACTATTGATTGATTTCAAGTGGTGACAACAGGAGCTTTTGAGTGTTTTCTGGTCTCCGGCTGCATTCTTATGAAAAGTCTGAAAGAGACCGCTCAAATGTGTTTACCTGTAGACTCTTGATTTTGTTATTGCTGCTGTTATTTGAAGCAGCAATTCCAATTGAAGAGCTGGGACTGCCACAGATGTGTTGAGCCTCCTGTGCTGAAACTCGCTTTGAGGGAGTTTGTCACCCAGCACATTGTAAAGCTATTGTGGAGAGAAGAGGAAAAAACAATACTTTCTCAGCAACTTCAAAGAGGTATTATCATGGCAATGAAAATGTTTTAAGCCAACTCCAGCCTCACAAAACCAGGAGCATTCTTCATTAAAAACTATCACTTAAGCTTTGACAGGGGAGTTTTGTGACAATTTTCTGTCAAAATTTAAGATTAATTTATTTTTCCAAGTTTGTTCCCTCTTATTCCCATCTTTCCTTGAGGTGTCAAACATGCTAAGGGTTCCAGCAGTTTTGGTCCTTGATACCATGAATCTGATATTATTAAGATCCATCATCAGCAATGTATTTATAAACTGAAATGGATTTGTTGGTGATTTATCTTTTCGCCAGTCCCCAACATTGCTGCCTCATTTCTTCTGTTTATTTTCTGGCAAAACATTTTGCAAATGACAGTGGCTAATTCTGGTGATATGTATGCAGTCTTTTCAATAAAAATATAAACCTGTTTATTTGAAAGCAAAATACTGCGGATGCTGGAAATCTGAAACAAAAACAGAAAATGCTGGAAAAACTCAGCAGGTCCAGCAGCATTTGTGGAGAGAGAAACAGAGTTAATGTTTTGAGTCCGTATGACCCCTCTTCAGAGCCTTCCTCATGTTTATTTACATTTTTACAAGTTATAAAATTATAGGAGCTAGTACACTTGGGGAGCCAGTGGTGTAGTGCCACTGGACTAGTTATCAAAAGATCCAGGCTAATGCTCTGGGGACATGAGGTCAAACCCCACCATGGTAGCTGGTGGAATTTTAATTCAATTAATGAAATATGGAATTGAAAGCTAGTCTCAATAATGGTAACCATGGGCAGGATTTTACAGTCGGCGTGCGGGGACTGGCCTGACACGCCAACACATAAAATGACGCGCAATGACATCAGGAGAGCATCCTGACATTTACGCGCAGTCCCACAATATTTCGTTCAGCGGGCACGCACCAGTGTTGGCTGTGCACCCACCGAAATGTGAAGGACCTATTAAGACCATTAGGAAAGTAATTATTGTGATTGTTATCGCTGCCTGCCAACTTTAAAGTTGGCGGGCAGCTGAAAAGTCCAAGCGGCCTTCACATTTTTTAGGAAACCTCATCCAGGAGCAGGATGAGGTTTCATAATACTTTTCTCTAAAACTAAAAGTATGTTCCATCTCATGTGACTGGTTCATGCTGAAATAAATTTTTGACCCATTTATTTAATTATTTCAATATCCATTCAATCTCCCTGAGGCAGCTGCATGCCTCAGGAAGATTAAAGCACTTTTTCGCTGAGGTGCATGTGCAAAAGAGCACGGGCCCTGACTCGCCCTCCTCCCCCTGCCCACACAGGGAGCGTTGAGTGCTACCAGTCATGTGTTACGCTGGGTGGGCTTTATTTGGCCCGCCCACGTAAAATGGCGGTGCACAGCCGATCGCAGATAGTGATTGGCTCCTTGACCGCCCCCACCCGCTCCCTCCAAGCCCGCCCACCACCTGAAAAATTCAGGCCCATGAAATGATTGATGTACAAACCCATCTGCCTTCCTTACTCAAAGCCCATAGCAATGTGGTTGACTCTGAAATTGCCTAGCTAGCTCAAGGGCAATTAGGGATGGACATCGAATGTTGGCCTTGCCAGTGACATCCACATCCCATGAATTTTTTTTAAAATCCATACGATATAAAGAGGGAGTAAAATAAAAGCTGGCACAGCATGTCAAAGTTAATGGCAAATGTCTTTATAAATACATTGAGAAAAAGAGAACTGGAATAGAAGAGGTGTGTCCATTAGAGCAAATTAATTATGGCTTTCTAAGCACTGAGTTTTTCAAGTGTATATCTACTTCCCTTTTGAACAATACTACTGAATCTGCATTCACCACCTTTTAGTTCGTACATTCCAGATTACAACTTACTGGACAAAAACATTTCTCCTCATTTCCCCCCAGATTTTTTTGCCACTTATCTTAAATCTTTGGTTACTGACTGTCCTACCAATGGAAACTATTTCTTCCTTCCAACTTTACCAAAATACGTCTATTAAATCTCCCTTAAATTTCTCTGACATGAGGACAACAATCACCGCTCCTCTAGACTCTCCACATAACTGAAGTACCATGCACGTGATTCTACTCTGGTAAATCTCCCCGTCCCCTTTCCAAAGCCTTGACATCCTTCCCAAAGTGCAGTGTCCAGAATTTGACACAATACTCCAGCTGAAGCTATAACTAGTGATTGATAAATATTTACCATAACTTGCTTGTTTTTGCACTCTTTCGACTGAAGTTTAACTTTCTGACTCACTGGCAGTGTGGGAACCTGGCAGTGCATGCAGTGAAGCCAAAGGTTTCAGCAGTGTAACTGTGAGGGTTTTTTTTAACCCAGCCACTATATTTGCGTCTGACTTTGTAGTAAAATGGGTTAATAGTAATGGTAATGAGATAGTGATGTGCATGATGATACAAGAGTGACATATGCAGTCATGTGCTGGAGAATCTGTACAGTCGAAGCAATAGTCTGTACACAAGAGAGATGTATGTACCTAGTAGCTTAGCATGTATGTAGTGTAAATAAAGTAGTTTTGATGTAACCTACCTGAGTCAGACCTGAGTCACTCATGAGAGGGGGGAAACCTTCCCAGTATAGGTTTGGCCACAAGATAGATCACAAAACCTGACCAATTAGAACCGAGTGTGATGATGACCTGCATCAGTCTATTTCAGCTCAACTATTTAAAGAGACCCTGCAAAGTCTTTAAACAGAGTCAGAACCCAAAGCAATGGAAATGCAACCTAGCAGGGTAGCATTTTGCAAAAACTCTTTACAGCTGATGCTGCAGGCTGTAAGGGCCCGGAGAGAGATTCTGTTCCCTGTTGATGTTGCAAGGCAAAAGTAGATGGACACGTAAAGAAACAAAAGATAGGCATAAAGAAGGAGTAAATGAAAATAGCAGAACCAGTACCAACAGCTGCCATGCAAATAAAAATGGGGGCAGAGGTTATAATCTGAAATTGTTGAGTCCAGAAAGTTGTAAAATGCCTCATTGAAAGATGAGGTGCTTTTCTTTGAACTAGCATTGAGCTTCATTGGAACAGTGTAGGAGGCGAGGACAGAGTGGTCAGAGTGGGAGTGAGGCAGAAAATTAAAATGGCAGACGACCAATGGCTCAAAGTCATGCTTGAACAGAGATGTTCCACAAAGCAGTCAACCAGTCTGCATTTGGTCTCCCCCCTATTGTAGAGGAGACCATGAACAGCAAATACAGTATACTAAATTGTAAGAAGTAGATGTAAATCACTGTTTCATCTCGGAGATGTATTTGGGGCCTTGGATAGTGAGAATCAGGGAGAAGATAAAATGATATGTGTTGTATCTCCTGTGTTTGGATGGGAAGAAGCCATGAGAATTGGAGGGGCTATTGGCGATAAATGAGGAATACTTTCTTTACTATGCGGAGTAGCTATTTCTTACTATTGTTTGTCATTTGAGAGATCACGGCCCCAAAATATCATGTAAAGAAAATCTCATCTGAAGGAGTTGACAGGCCTGACCTAGCAACTAGATGATTGCCTGATAAAATTTGGAAATATTCTGGAGATACCCGACAAGTAATTGCTTCCTGCAAAACCATTCAATCTTATATTAATTTAAATGCAGAGAACTGAGTTTTATTAAAGTGCTGTTGAGTTCATGGTATGTATTACTGACTGTAAGTGGAATCAGAATGGAATTGTTAGGAGCACAAGCTACCAGTGATTTGAAACAATCAAGCTGTGAATGTGAATAACAAATATATTTTCCTCCATACAGCATTTGTATGCATTTATATACATAACGAGTTGAACTTATATAGTGCCTTTAAGTCAGAATAAAATACCACCATTTTTAAAGAGTAAGTATAAAGGAATGGATGCTGAGCCATAGTGGGAACTTTAGAAGAGGCAACTGAGAGCTTGTTTGAAAGGTAAGTTTTAAGAAAACTTTTAAAGTTGAAGGTCAGAATGGAGGGGTTTAGCAAGGAATTTTCTGAGAATAGAGCCAAGGCAGCTAAAGACTTTGGCCCTAATAGTGAAAAAAATGAAGGTCAGAGTCAAAAGACCAAAGGCTGCAGGAGTGGCTTTATGCTTGGAGAAGTTTGTCAACCATAGCTCAGTGATTGCTCTTTGCCTCTCAGTCAGAAGGTTGCAGGTTGAAGCCTATGTCGGTCTTCAAATGAGGCTTCAAACTGATGCCTTGTCTGCCTCTCAGTTGGACATAAAGGATCTCAAAAACACTATTTTTAAGAAGGTTGGGGGAGTTTCCTTGATGTCCTGTCACTTTTTATTCCTCAACCAACACCCAATAGCAAAATATCTGGTCATTCCTATTTGTAGGGCATTGCTGTGCACAATAGGCTGCTGTGTTTCCTATATTATCACAGTAACTATAGTTCAGAAGTAATTAATTGAGTGTAAAGTAAATTGGGACATTCTGAGATTATGATAGGGGCTATATAAATACAAGTTTTTTCTTTCTTGAAAGGTAGGGTGAGGTAAGGTCATAGAAGGATTTGAAGATGAGGACACGGGTTACAAATTCAATCTATTAGAAGAAGGGGAACCAGTGTGGTTCCATGTGGATAAGGGTGATTTGTGAGCAGGACTTTGTGCGGGACAACAAACAACCAACTGAATTTTTATTAAGTTGGAGTTTTTGGAGAAGCAAGGATGCGAGCCCAGCAAAGTTGGCACTGGGAAATTGTGAGCTGATAGAAGAATAGCTATGGGTTTGGACAAAAGTGGATGTGAGAGGCCGAGGGGAGAGATGGGGCTATATTGCAGAGGTGGAATTAAGCAGTTCTAGAGATGGATCATGTGGGGAGTTTGAACCTCACTCTAAGGTTTGACACATTTGACTCAGTACATATCAGTAAGCAGGGAGGGAATGGAATCTGTTACAAAGGAGAAGAATAATGGCAGAGGCCAAAAAACAATGACATTAATCCTCCTAGTGTTGAGTTGAAGGAAATTCTTACTCATTCGCAATTTAACCTTTCTCATGCAATCTGACGTTACACGGAGTAAAGGGAGATGTTATCAGCTAGATGAGGTAAAAGAGAATATTACAAAATGTTGTGTTTTGTTAAGGTGTGTTATTTTTGTTTGATTTTGACTTCTTAATACACAGGAATAAATAAAGGGGTACATTTTCAGATCACTCATCAGCGGAAATGAAGCAGTGGTGCCACATAAATGGTGACCAATGACCTATAACCCAATGATAATATTCCCCAGGCTTACCATTGGACAACCTGAGTAGCCCCTTGAGTCAGGTGATAAGCCTATTTAAATGACATATGTAGGATCCATTGCCATTGTTGAAGAGAACTGAACAGAGATTTCCCCTTGTGCTGTTGGCTGTATTAGTTGGCAGCTTGGCCAAAGAGGTTCCCAAATGTTCCTCTGGGTTCCACAGGTCAATTCTGGGCTGTTGCCACTCCATCTCCCCTCACACAAAACATCAGGACACTTCCCATCCCCAATACTTACTCATTACCCACCCAGAGGCTAGCTGAACCATCCAATATTGCAGAGATTTGGAACTGGTGACCTGTCCTAGGTCACTCAATCTCCAGAAAAAGCCCACTGTGTCAATGCTAATGAGGTAAGACCCTCAAAATGGATCATGACCACCAGTCAGCCAAAGTCTGCTAGGGAGAAGGGCTATACATCTCAATATATCTTTTGTGGATATTAGGGAGACATTCATATGTACATTATCCTATATTCATTAAAGCAATAGCTAGAAGGAACAGGGTGTGGGGTGGGGAGAGCACACAAGATTAATTCCCAGTTTGAAGCATGTTGGCTGCCAAGATAGGCTCAAAGAGCTGGGACTGTATTTTTAAAACGCATAGCCTCAGGGGTCAATTAATCAAGGTTATTAAAATAATGAAGTTTTAAGGTATGTGTGTGCGTGTGAGTGTGCCAGAGGTTGCAATTTCAAGTTATGTAAGGCCAGAACTATGTTAGAGCTGAGGAATTTGTTCCTTTTCTGAGAATAGTGGACAGGCTGCTGACATGTGTGGTGAATGTTGCTTCATTGGATTCCTTCAAATGAGTTCTGTACATGTTTCTGGCTGAGGTGGAGATAACCTCATACAAGATGCTTCATGACATTGATCGTGGCCAGAATGAGAATTAGTTCTGATTGTTTGAGGGAATCAGAGAGGAATTTTCCAGATTGTTTTCCCTCTAATTGATCTTGTGACACTCTGGATAGATCAGAGAGTCTTTTCCTGTCCATCATTATTACCTTTAAACTTAGCTTTTCCAATTCACTCCCATCTTCCCCCCACAGTCAAGCGTATGCCTTACAAATCGCTCCCCACACCCCTTGCCTTCCCGCTGGCCTTGCATGAGCAGCCTTGGCATGGAGTTGGAGCAGCCGGGAACGCAGCACAGTGAAAGATAGGCGAACGCTGCGTGCACAAACCTCAAAGTTGTGAATGAAGTGCAGTTCACCAGGTGCACATCTATAATATCCGGTTGTCATTCATGATGATCTAATTAGCCGCCGGCATGGCCATTTGATTTGGAGTGGTGTAAGAAATTGGGGTCTTGAATAAACAGATATTTTTTGCAAAATATAATACTCCCTAAAAAGCTTTCTAAAAAGGAAAGAATGTTTAAACAGTCTGCGGAAACAGGCAAGGTCAATTAGTTCATGCTGTCATCCCTAAGTTAAGGTGGCATCTTCTGTATCCCCTTATCTATGCAATTGTTTAAAAAGGACCAGGATAGGACCCTCAGTGAGATGTAAACTAAAAATCTGACCTTGAGTGGGATGACACACAGCAGGGTGGCAACCACCCTGCCGTTTTGAGTACCTATCCTGGTCAGAATAGTTAGATAGATGATTGACACTGGGTGAGCTACCAGCCCCCAGAAAAGAGTATTTTGAAGTTGGTGGTAGTGGTGCTGGTGATGGCAGTGCTCGTTGGGTAGCTGCCTTCTTCAGATGGAAGATGGACTAGAGGAGGAGGAAGAAGATCGAGGGAAGGGTTTCCTAACACTTTCACTCAAGGGCAGAATGCTGTTATCACAAGCTGTAATGGGTTGTATACTTTTTCTGTCTAATTAGTTAATATATCATATCTAAACAGTTATTTCTTAATAAACTTAACAAGCCATTTTAAATTACTTATGACTAGTCGATTGCCAATTTAGGTGGCCCCGAAGCCCCCAAAATCTTACAGCTGGGGCATGATTCCAGTGAGCTGAGTTTTTAATGAGCAGTCATGAGATGCAAATACATGCAAATGCAGTTCCCAACATGGAGCAGCGGACGACCTGACCTGCAATGAAACTTGGGAGCAGAAAATTTCAATCCATTTTCATGCTGGCAGGAAACTGACTTCTGACCACGTGCCAAATTTTTTAGCCCTGCCTGCCATGAAGCCTGCTGCTGGCAGGACCGGAAAATTCCACCCCTTGAGTTTTAGCGCAGGAGATGTAACGAATATTTCCATATTTTGATGAGTTCTGTACATGACTGTAATTCTGCTGTCTGCTTTTGTTACTGTTAATGTTTAGCTCATAAAGAGGTTTTCGAAAAACTGGCTGTATTTAAAGTTGATCAGTCACCAGGGCCAGATCAGATGCTTTCAATGAAACTGAGGGAAGTAAGGGTGGAGATTTCAGAGGCATTGGCCATAATCTTCCAACCTCCTTAGACTCAAAGGTGATGCCAAGAAACTGGAGAATTGCAAGTATTACATCCTTGTTCAACAAAAGGTGTAAGGATAAGCCTTACAGGCAACTACAGGCGAGTCAGTTTAAGCTCAGTGGTGGGAAAATCTTTAGAAAAGATAATCTGGGACAAAATTAGCAGTCACTTGGACAAGTGTGCATTAATTAAGAAAAGCCAGGACTTATCTGTTAAGGGAAAATCGTGTTCAATTAACTTGCTGTGGTAACAAAGGGTTGATGAGGGTAATGCAGTTGATGTGGTCTACATGGACTTCCAAAAGGCATTTGACAAAGTACTGCATAAAGTGCCATATGAGTCAATCAGACTTGACTGGAACTGACAGTTCCAATGTGCAATTAAATAACCTTAAGCATAAATAATTTTAAATCTATTAAATGCTTTTATTTCCTGACTAACCTGGTAAATAACAGTCATAGAGTCATTATGGCACAGGAGACCATTCAGCCCATCGAGTCTGTGCCAGCTCTCTGTAGAGCAACCCAGTGAGTCCCATGCTTCCACTCTATCCCATAGCCCTGCAAGTTTATTTCCCTCTCATGCCTTTCCAGTTTTTCTTTGAAATCAGTAATTATTTCCACTTCCACCTCCTCACAATAAGTTCCAGGTCATTTACCACTCACTGCGTAAAGAAGTTCTTCCCCCACCCCCCTTGTACTTCTTGCCTACAGTCTCTATAGTAGGTAGTGAATCCTTTAGCACTAAAATCCTGGAAATGTTTAACATCATTTTCTGGCCTGCTAGAGATATCTTTATTGCTGAAAGAACTTTCTTTTGTGAGAGTATAACTCGCTCTATTTTCCAGTTATCCGTCATCCCCTTCCCTGGTTTCTCAACATTATCCATCACCTGCTCCAGCCTTCTGCCATTACAGATGTGAAACCAGCCACTCAGTACTTCATCACAGGCACTGCTGGCAGCAGGAGATAAGCAGTAAGAGCATCATGAGTTCCACACAATCTCTAGTCAGCCTGCACTAATGTTCAACCATGCTGTCTATCACTGGAATTGGATTTGACATCCTTAACCATTTTATTGTAGTCATCCCAATTAGATTTACCCTTGAAAATGTCATTTATAATTGTTTTAAGTTACGTGTTCAGTGATGTTGAAGGGCTGACGTATTGGCCAGTGTGGGTTTCTCCACTTTGTTCATTTTATTTGGCACTAAAAATGTTGCCACAGTTGGGATTAGTTAAGTTGATCAGTTTGAATCTTTGTGACTTGGATTTTATTGCACAGGCAAACTTACTGTTGGCATATTCACTAGCAGCAATAGAAAGATAAATTGTGTAACATGTCAGCCAAGAAACTTGTTGGTGCCACACCCATTTTTCTGGCGCAGAACTAGTACCCAAGCACCCAATATGGTGGGAGACACTCACCTGCTCATACTGCACAAGAGTTTGAATCAAGCTGCTTTATAGACATCCAGGATGTAAGTCGGAAGTTTGTACAATGACAAATAAAATACTCCAGTAAGGGTCCTACCCTCAACACCTGACTCAATACGTAAAAAGCTTGCTCAGCAATTGATGGTGTTAACAAGGTGGAAGATCACTGCCACAATGCCATTTATAATGCTTTTCCACTCCAAACAGGTTGTAAAATCGCAGAATAGCACAGAATGAGGCCATTTGCACTGGCTCTTTCAAACGCTGGTCACATTCCCCAACTCTTTCAATGTAATCTCACAAATCTTTACTCCATCAAATATTTATACAATCCCCTTTTGAAATATATTATTGAATATGTTTCCACTGCCCTATCAGGCAATGCACTCTAAGCCCTAACCCTAATAGCACAAAAAACTTTTTTTCTCATGCCAGCTCTCGGTCTTTTGCCAAACATCTTAAATCCATGCTTTCAATTGATCACCACTTCAGCAATTGGAAACAGCCTCTCTTTATTTACTCAGTCTAAACTCTTCATGACTGTTAACACCTCTACTATAGCGCTTCTTAGGGGAGGATTTTTCCCTCGTCAGGCGGGCTCGCCGCCTGCGATCGGGACCGGACCACGATTCCACTGTCAGGCCAATTAAGGCCCACCCAGTGTGAGTCATGCACGGCAATGTTCAGTGCTGCCTGTGTGGCGGGGGGAAGAAGGGCAAAAGCACAAGTTCACGCGTGCGCGTGTGTGCACGCTGGAAAAACTCCCTGAGGCACAGAGCTGCCTCAGGGAAATGAAGAGTTTAAAACATTAAAAATAAAGAGTTTTTAAATGTTATAGAACATGTCCCCTCATGTGACTTATGTGAGCAGGGACATTTCAGTAATGAAATGTTTTAAATTTTATTTAATTTTTAATAGCTGTTGGAAACCCGTGGATCAGGTTTCCTAAAAAGTGCAATGTCCACTTGGCCTTTTCACCTGCCCACCAACCGTAACGTTGGACGGGCAGCAATAAATTGAATTCAATTACCTTCTAAATGGCCTTAATGGGCATTTTACTTGTCGGTGGGCGCCCTGCCAACTCCCTTGAGTGCCTGCCGACTGAAATATCGCACAAGTGTGCAATGACGTCGGGATGCTCGCCTGACGTCATCGTGCGTCATTTTACACTCGGTCGGGTCGGGCGCTCGCCCACCCGACAAGTGTTATATTCTGGCATAGTGTTCTTTGCTCTAAGGAGAACAGCCCCAGCTTCTCCAGTCTATCCATGTAAGTGTAATCCCTCAATCCTGGAGCATTTCTGGTAAACTTCTTCTGCATTCCCTCCAAAGTCTTCATCTCTTTCCTAGTACATGATGCCTAGAATTGGACACAACGCTCCAGCTGGGGCTGAGGTTTAGCTTAACTGCCTGGTTTCTATGTTCTTTGCCTCTATTTATAAAGGCCAGGTCAGTTGCTGGTTTCTCCTTTCGGCAGTTAGTTAACTTCTGGCATTCTTTGGCCTGACAATGACTCATAAAACTTAATTCTAACTTTTGAGAAGATGTTTTGCCTGTTCTGTTTCTGGCTGCCTCAAAAACAGCCTTCCTGCCATCATACGTGACCTGGGGCTACTTTTTGGGCTGAAGAATGGAGCAGCAAAGATGAGAAGACTGGGCAGGAGCATCCAGGAGTAGAGAGAGGCTTTGCCCATTGTGTGGGTGGCCATATCCAGAATGGCTCTCCAGGGCGTTCGTCTCCCACCTGAATTTCTCTGTCAAACAGCCTGTAGCTGTCATAGTCACCATAACTCTTAAATCCCAGGCAACAAGCTCCTATCAGGCTGCAGCAAGTGATATTAAGAACATGTTGCAGTCCATCATCATCGCAGGAAGGTACTGAGACTCTCTGATGTAACAGGGCCATCGACAAACTTTTCCCCTCGGACAGGGCAAAGCATGACGAAAGAGCATTAGACTTTGATCATTTCAGATGTCTGCAGAATCAAGGTGCCACAGAGTGGAACCACACTGCCTTGCCTGGTCTCCAACACCACTCTGGCCATATCTCAATAGGAAGTGTTTCCCTCAATGCCTGGCTTTCTGCGCCCACCGACCATCATGCAGGTTAGGAGATAGAGTGAATTGTGGTGCAGTGATGGTAGGAAAGCCAAGAGAAGCAGGAGAAGAGAGTGTTGAGAGACATGAGTTTGTCAGGGAAGGGTAGGGTGGAGGTGTGAGCAGAGATTAAGAAAGCAATGTGCTTATCTTGACAGCCCTGTGATGTCATTGGACACCTTTCAGCATTGTAGCCAACTCCGAGGAGCTAGGATCCTGGCCTATACCTCCTCGGTGATCTCTTTCCACTGGCAGCGGAGGCATTTCTTGCCCCCAAAGAGAACAGAGGGGAGCAGGATCTCCCTCCTCCTGTCCAGTTCCTGGACCAGGGCCTCCAAGGTGGCGTCATGGAACCTGAGTACCCTCTCTGTATTCCTTCCAGCCATTTCTGTGTTCAGAAGTGTTTCTCTGTTGTCTGCCAGCTGGCTGCCTTTAGGTGGCATCAGAGGAGCCCAATTTCCCACCCTCCTCTCCTAAATAGGCATGCAGTTCATGAATAGCCCAGGTTGCTGGCTGCACATCTGAAATGGTATAATGATGTTCCAGTGCCAATTTCACATAGATCTTCAGTACAGAGACTCAAATTCTTCAAGATTTTGAAAGGCTGACATTGCAGCATCAGTCATCGCGGATATCTGCAACCTCCCCAAGGAAGACCTGTTACCTGCTGGACCTGGCAGACATGCATTATCAGTGGGTGTTAAAGTCACCAGTCTTCAATTATTTTGCCTTTGGTTCCTTCCAGGGCTTTCCCAGTGATATTGGGGGTTTTGCAGTCTGCTGCATGTAAAATGCAGAAGGCACAGAATGAAGGGATTGTTTGCCAGGGCTGGGAGTGCTCCAAGCTTCCCCAGTGATGATAAGAAGCAGAAGGAGCAGACCCTCACATTCACCTCTTTGGCTGGATTCCCAACAGTACAGGGACATATCGATTGCACGTGCATGGCAGTCGAGCACCAGCATAGCAGCCAAGAGTTTTTATCAACTGCAAAGCGCATTGTTCCACCAGTGCATAGCTGGTGAGAGCCACAGGCTATGTGAGGAAAGATATGTTCCTCTTGCTCCTAGCATCATCCAGCAGTAATTCCAAAGAAGCATCATAAATCTGGTGCTGGTCTTCATGCATCCATCTGAAACACCACCTGGCTTCTCCAAATTCAATTTCTGTATTGGCCTTTTCAATAGTGAACTTGAGGTCATCTAGGTGAGTGCATATTATGTCCACTAAGCTGCTTGAAGACGCAAAACCCAGAAGTCAAAGTTTAATGCCTCTATCCAGCTGAAAGCGGAGAATCTGACCCGCTGACTTCACTTCTGAGTTTCATCTTCACACTTCCACACCATCCTTCAGACGCACACCCTCCACCCTGCTCAGAGCTGCCTTTACATTAGTATCAGGACATTTGTCTGGATTGCAGTTGGAGCTGCTTAACATTGGAAGTGTGGTCATTTGAATAGCAAATAGTCAAACTTGGTTGGTATGTTGGATGCATCTATTGTATGCAGCTCAGCCATTCTGTAATATGTGAACCAGGCATGTACTTCTATCATTATTAAACAATGTAAACAATGTTCTTCTTGACAATAGGGTATTCTGGTATCCCAAATCATTGTAGAAATGAATTATAAGGGTCTTCTCTTTGTTTGTCCTCATGTTATTTATGTTTTTCAATCTCGTTCTCCACGGTGCTTTTGTGTACTTTAGTGTGCAAATATGCCAAAGAAAATGGGAAAAAAAGTAATCCCATCAGCAACTCTATCAGATGCATGTAAATAAGGTTGACAAATTTGATTCAACATTAGAATATTTATATCTTGACTGGCTGCAAATCACATTCAGATTTTCCCAGTGGATTATGCAATTTTCCCCCATGTATACGCATTATGCAAGCCCATGCCTGTCAGATTCTTTGCCAGGAGAAAAAGCACATCACAGGGTTTTTCAGTTTAAACAAGTGTTATTAAGGTGCTGCTGTTGTAGCAGCCAAGCCGTCACAATGTCACTGCATTTTGTTCCTTCAACACAAAGCAGAATTTACCAAGCATTGTGATTTACATTCTCTGCGCTGTATTTCAACCTTTATAAGAATAGAAGAACATAAGAAATAGAAGCAGGAATAGACCATTCGGCCCTTCAAGCCTGCTCCACAATTTAATATAATCATGGCTGATCTTTTGCCTCAACTCCAATTTACTGCATGCTTCCTATATTTCTTGATTCCCTGAGAGATCAGAAATCTATTGATCTCAGTCTTGAATAGAGTCAATGATGAAGCATCCATAACCCTCTGAGATCAGTAATTCCAAAGATTCACAATCCTCTGGATGAAGAAGTTTCTCCTCATCTCAGTCTTAAATCATCAGCACCTCATACTGAGGCTGTGCACCTGTGTTACAGATTCCCCAGCAAGGGGAAACAATATTTCAGTACCTACCTTGTCCAGTCCTTTCAGGATTTTGTATGTTTTAATGAGATCACCTCTCTTTCTTCTAAAGTCCAGCGTAAAGGCCCAATTTACCCAGCCTGTCATCACAGGACAACCCTCTCATCCCATGAACCAATCTAGTGAATCTTTGCTTTACCACCCCCAAGGCAAGTAGATCCTTCCTTAGATATGGAGACCAAAACTGTGCACAGTACTCCAGGAGTGGTCTCACCAATGTCCTATAAAATTTTAGCAAGGCTTCCTTATTATTGTACTCCAATTCCCTTGCAATGAATGCCAACATGCCATTTGACTTCCTAATTGCTTGCTGTACCAGCATACTAACATTCCGTGTTCCTTGTACAAGTATATCCAAGTCCCTCTGAACATCAGCATTTAAACATTTCACACCTTTAAAGAAATATTCTGCTTCTCTGTTCTTATGACCAAATTGAAAACCTCACACTTCACCACATTACATTCCATCTGCCACGTTGTTGCCCACTCACTAACTTACCCTGTCTATATCTCTTTGCAGCCCCTTTGTGTCCTCCTCACATCTTACGTTCCCACCTAACGTTGTATCATCAGAAAGTTTAGATACATTATCCTCAGTCTCTTTGTCTAAGTCATAAATATAGATTGTAAATAGCTGTGGCCCCAGCATTGATCCTTGAGGTGCTCCACTAGTCACATCCTACAAACTCGAAAATGTCCATTTATCGCCACTTTTTGTTTCCTGTCTGTTAACCAATCCTCCATCCATGCTAATATATTGCCTCCAAATCTACTAGCCGTTATCTTGCTTATTAACCTTTTCTATGGTCTTTGGGATGCATTTTGGAAATCCAAGTATTCTACATCTACCGCTTCCCCTTTACCTGTCTAGCAGTAATAGCCTCAAAAACCTCTAATAAATTTGCCAAACACAATTTCCCCTTTGTAAAACCCTTTTGACCTTGTCTGATCCTGCTATGATTTTCTAAGTGCATTGCTAAGACTTCCTTAATAGCAGGTTCCAGCATTTTCCCAGCAACTGGGGTGGAATCTTTTTAAGATGTCGGGAGTATCGATTGCGGGCTGGAGAGCCAGCAAGAGACTCACTCTGCCATTTTTTCAGAAAGACTCGCCAATCAAAAAAAATCACATCTTCCTCTGGAATCAAGGCCTCAGGGGGTGGAAGTCTTGCCTACTGAGAGCTAGGCTAGTAGCAATTGTGCACAGCAGTGCCACAGGAGAGGCCGTGGTCATTGCCAGAGAGACAGGCACCAGAGTTCCAAGATCACGGAGCGATCCAGGTCATGGGGGGTTGGGGTGCTTTGGTTTCGTGGTGTGCGGGTCACGGGGAGAAGGGCGTAGGGAGTTTGGCAGCAAGGGAAGGGGGTTGGCTCTCAGCAGGTACCCCTTTCTGATGTCAGGACACTCGATCAGGCACTGAGTGCCTTTAATCGAGGGCCCCGTCCCCGTCCCCAGAGGTGACAAGTAGCCTGCACAGGTTTACCTGCCGTGCATGCTGCAAGGCCTGCCTGCAGCTGGGTTAATACCAGCAGTGGTGGGATGAGGCCCTTAAGTCATCATTAATTGGCTTAAGGGTAGGAGGGTAACCATGAGCCTTCCCACCCAGAACTTAATTCAGGCGGATGCTGGATGGCGGCGGGGTTCCATTTCACCACCATCTCACCAAATTATATGCCGTTCCCAACTCCAAGCTCACCGCCAATGAGAGTGGAAGATTCCATCCTTGATGTCAGGCTAACAGGCCTGTAGTTTCCTGTTTTCTGTCTCCCTCCTTTCTTGAATAGCATTGTTACATTTGCTAACTTCTAATCCGCTTGGACCATTCTAGAATTTAGGGAATTTTGGAAAATCATAAGTAATGCATCCATTATCTCTGCAGCTATCTCTTTTAGAATCCTAGGGTGTAGGCCATCAAGTCCCAGGGATTTGTCAGCTTTTAGTCCCTTAAATTTTTCCAAAACTTTTTCGGTGCTCATATTAGTTAGCTTAAGTTCCTCACTCTTACTAACCCATTGGTATCCTTTATTTCTGGTATGTAATTTGTCCTTGGCTCCGAAGATAGACACCAAGGGCGGAATCATCTGTGCCTGCGTTGGGTGTGTTCAGTGATGTGAGCAGACAATATGGCGAGAAGGCCAAAAATTGGTTTCATGACATCATGAAACCAGTTTGCGATTGTCCACTTGGCCCATCAATGGCAGGTTGCGTCTCCCGCCATCAGATGTCAGGAACATTATTGTAATACATCTGCACATCATTATAAGGTTAGTCCGCTGGAATCATCTCCCCGTGCCGGATCATCCGCCCCTACCACGTCGACATGTTTCACAACAGCACTTAAGCGATGAACACCTGACGACCTGCACTTCACTCGGGACTTTGAGTTTGTTTGCCTACCTTGCTTTGGTCAGCACTTGCAGTCATCAGCACTAGGCTTCGCAGGCAGCACCACATTACTTTTAAAGGGGCTCACAGGCAGGTCTCTAACTACCAGGCCAGCCATAAGGCGGGTGTGGCTTTGGACAATTGCAGGGTTAGGGCTTGCTTGGGCAAGGGGGAGGAGTGGCCTCAGGCAAGGGTAGAGATTGCAGGGCGAGGGCGAGTGGAGTATCCCAGGGTTTGTGTGGGGGTACAAGTTGATCTGTGCAAGTGGCCTCAAGATGGTGCAGGCTGAGGAGGCAGTGTCCAGAGGAGATGAGGCCAGATGGAGATGTCAGGGTATATGAGAGAGAATGAGTGGTGATATCCCTTGAGCTGGCAGTGAATGAGTTGCCAGTGAATGTGTGATGAGCTTGAGTGTGAGTTCAGAGTGATGAGATGGTTGCCATACTCTAGTGGCACAGAGGAGGTCATTCGTCCTCTGTCTGCATTGGATGGCCAATCTCCTCTGTGCAGCGTTGGCACTGATCACCACTGCCATCTCCTTCCAGGCTGGAGTCATAATGCGGTCAGAGCGGGGTTAGCTGACATCACAGTGAAACTCCACGACGTCCAAAAAGCACTCAAGTAACGCTTCATTAAACCTGGTGGCTGCAGTCTTTTTGCCATCCTGCCTTCTGTGCAGCAGTCCTGGGCTGGAAGCACTGAGAGGTATGTGCACGGCTGCACTTTAAATATGATGCCCAGCGTACTGAAGTGGCGAGGTGATGGCATGGCAGGCAGATGAGTGCCCAACTGCCATGGAAATGGCATGTTTCCCAGGAATGCAGAATTAATGCAATGGGTTTGGGACGGTACAGCATGAAAAGCTGCCATTGCAGCCGGCGAGTAAAACGTCATTAGTTCAAATCATGAACCCTCCCTCGGGAGCCAGTGCCCCAAAATCTGATTCACCTCATGGAAATGCCCTCTGTGCCCTTTTGCACAGAGCGGAGGGCTTTCCTGTATAGGCCGCTGCTGCACACCCTTCACTTCCTTGCCTTCCCCCGCCGCCCAGACACACCCTGGCTTGCCTTTTTGCCATCTGGCGGCAGAAGTCCCCAATGGGGGCCCCCTCTATGGAGGTGTCCTCCTACTTTCCATCAGGGACCTGGGTTGGAGGGTGTTGCACGCAACAGTCCTGTATAACCACAGGATGTGTCTGTTCACAGACTTCCCAAGAAACCTGCGTCTTTTGCAGATTTGTGGAGTCCGTGGACTATGTATATGTTAATTGTTGTAAGCTGCTTCTTGAAAAACCTTAAACTGTTGTTTTACTTCAGTCCCACGCTACTGATCTATGGGTACCTGGTGAGGAGGGGGCTGGGAAGGAGGAGGACCTCCTCCTGAACCTGTTCCTGGGCCTGGCCAGGTTGGCCATTAACAGGCAGCGGGAGATCAAGGGGGTCATCCGACCCGACTGTCTGCCCCTCTTCCTTGTTCACGGCCAGGTGTCCCTGGAGAGGGAGCACATGGTGTCCGCCAGCATCGTCAAGGCCTTCCACGCTTGGTGGGTACTTTGGGGACTAGGGTACTTTTTAGGCCTTTTTAATCATATTTTGATTTGATGTTGGTAAGTTTCCTTTGCATTTTGTCTTTGTTTCTGCTGTTTCCATTTAAGGGGTTGCTTTTACTTTGTCCCTGATTTTGTTAATTTAGTTTAATTGTTTTGACTCAAAAGAGTTACTGGCACTTTAACAACCTACTGCTGGAGGACGAGTGGTTCCTGGACTCGCTTCCCCTCCTTGAGGCTATGGTGGGACAGGGGTGGTCAAGGCTCACATCCACATCTTCTGTAAGTAGAATGCAAGGGGGTCGACAAAGAGGCAGAAATCCAGGGTCGAGGAGTTCGAGAGGGAAGTGCTCAACCTGGAGGCACGTCTCCATCAGCCCAATGCGGACCCGGTCCTATGGCTGGCATACAAAGAGAAGAAAGGCGTGCTGCAGGACCTGCAACTCGCCAGGTCCTGCAATGTGTACGTGAGGGTCATGGATCCAGTTCCTCCAGGACCTGGACCGCCGCTGTCCCTTCTTCTACTCGTTGGAAAAAAGGCATGGGGTCCGTCAGCAGCTTCTTACGCTGCTGGCTGACGACGGATCTCTTGTCTTGGATCCGGAAGGCATCAGGGCCATTACCCGAGACTATTACACTGCTCTGTTCGGTCCACATCCGTCCAGCGAGGATCCTCGCAGAGTTATGTGGAAGGATCTGCTGCAGGTTGGCCTAGAGGGTGCCGGAAATCTTGACTCCCGTAAAAGCCTGTGGGAGCTGACCGGCGGTCTCGACAGCCTCTCCAGGGGCAAGTCCCCGGGGCTAGATGGGCTGACTGTGGAGTTCTGGGATGTCCTGGGGTACAGCTACGCGGGGGTCCTGGGGGACAGTATCGCAACTGGGGAGATGCCCCTCCTGTGGCGCAGGGCCATTCTTGAGTGTTGTGAGAGCTGCACTCATCCAGGCAAGTGGGGAGTATTTTCCATCACGCTCCTGACTTGTAGATGGTGGACAGGCTTTGTGGATGAGGAGGTGAGTTACAAATCGCAGGATTCCTAGCCTCTGACCTGCTCTTGTAGTCACAGTTTTTATATGGCTAGTCCAGTTAAGTTTCTGACCAACGGCGACCCCCAGGATGTTGATAGTGGGGATTCAGTGATGGTAATGCCATTGTACATCAAGGGGCGATGGTTAGATTTTCTCTTGTTGGAGATGGTTATTGCCTGGCACTTGTGTGGTACAAATGTTTGATCATCTGAGGAGTCGTGAATGGTGCTGAGCATTATGCAATCATCAGTGAACTTCCACACTTCTAATCTTACGATGGAAGGAAGGTCATTGATGAAGCAGCTGAAGATGGTTGGGCAGAGCACACTACCCTAAAGAACTCCTGCAATGATGTCCTGGAGCTGAGGTGACTGACCTCGAACAACCACAACCATCTTCCTTTGTGCTACGTATGAATCCAGCCAGTTCAGGGTTTTGCCCCTGATTCTCATTGACTCCAATTTTGCTAAGGCTCCTTGATATCTCACTCGGTCAAATGCTCCCCTGATGTCAAGGGCAGTCACTCTCACCTCACCTCTGGAGTTCAAGTCTTTTGTCTATGTTTGAACCAAGGCTATAATGAGGTCAGAAGCTGAGTGACCCTGACGGAACCCAAACTGAGCGTCAGTGAGCAGGTTATTGCTAAGCAAATGTCACTTGATATCACTGTTAATGACCCCTTCTATTACTTTACCCATGATTGAGAGTAGACTGATGGGGCAGTAATTGACCAGGTTGGATTTGTGCTGCTCTTTGTGTACAGAAATAACCTGGGCAATTTTCCACTTAGCTGGCTAGATGCCAGTGTTGTAGCTGTACTGGAACAGCTTGGCTTGGGGTGCAGCGAGTTCTGGAGCACAAGTCTTCAGTACTATTTCTGGAATATTATCAGGGCCTTTGCAGTATCTAGTGCTTTCAGCCATTTCTTGATATCACGCGAAGTGAATAGAATTGCCTGAAGACTGTCATCTGTGATGCTGGGTACCTCTGGAAGAGGCTAAGATGGATCATCCACTCGGCACTTATGGTTAAAGATTGTTGCATATGTTTCAGCCTTATCTTTTGCACTGATATGCTGGGGTCCTCCATCATTGAGGATGGGGATATTTGTGGAGCCTCCTCCTCCAGTGAGTTGTTTAATTGTCTACCACCATTCACGACTGAATGTGACAGGACTGCAAAGCTTAGATCTGATCTGATTGGTTGTGGAATTGCTTAGTTCTGTCTGTCACTTGCTGCTTACGCCATTTGGCACGCAAGTGGTCCTGTGTTGTAGCTTCACCAGGTTGACACCTGTTTTTTTGGATATGCTTGGTGCTACTTCTGGCATGCCCTCCTGTACTCTTCATTGAACCAGGGTTGATCACCTGGCTTGATGGTAGTTGTAGAATAGGGAATACGTCAGGTCATGAGGTTACAGATTGTAGTTGTGTGCAGTTCTGCTGCTGCTGATGGCCCACAGCACCTCTTGGTTGCCCAGTCTTGAGTAGCTAGATCTATTCAAAATCCATCCCATTTATTACAGTAGTAGTGCCACACAATATGGTGGAAGGTAACCTCAATGTGAAAATGGGACTTTTTCTTCACAAGGGCTATGCGGTGGTCACCCTCCCAAAATGGATAACTTTATTACAGAGCTTGTTTAGCAGCTATATGCTTGGAGCACGTCCACAACTAAAAATCTCCACCCCCTAAGATTACTCGCACTTAGGGCTCATTTGTCAGTACAATTACGTGACCTCTAAGGGCAGTAGGAAAGATTATACCTACAATCACTACATTTCCTCCCCCTTTAGTTTGTTTTTATATTTCCTGTTTACAAAGAATACTTTAATCCATAACATATACATATATACACAGGTCATGTGATTAAAGAAATTCAGATGATGTTGAAACTGTAGTTGCATCAGGGGTCGCACAATAATTGAGTAAGAAACATGAAACTTGAGTCTCTAGAGTAGCTTCGGATAACTTCTTCATTCCTGATTTGAAAGTTTGCACTGCTCTTTCAGCTAACCCGTTTGATGAGGTATGATATGGTGCAGTTTTATTATGCTGAATTACATTTAAACTCATGAATCTCTGAAATTCTGTACTAGTGAAGATAGTACCATTATCCAAAACAATGACTTCTGGTAGGCCATGGATACTAAAACATTGGCGCAGCTTTTCAATAGTTGCACACGATGTCAGTCATCTCACTTCACGCACATCCATCCACTTAGAATGCACATCGGTGGTCAATAAAAACATGGTACCTAAAATGGACCTACATAGTCTATATGTTGTCTAACCCAGGGTCGACCAGGCCACTCCCATGGATGCAGCGAAGCTGAAACGGGCAACTTCTGTTGTTGCTGACACTGAAAGACAGTGCTTGACCATGCTTTCAACATCATGTCTATGCCTGGCCACCAGACAGCTTCGCGCAGGCATTTTCATCTTCAATTTGCCTGGATGCTCACTGTGAAGCTCTGTCAAGAGTAGTTCTCTTCCTTGCAAAGGGACGACAACTCTCCATCCCCACAACAAGTTTCCATTTTGACAAACTAACTTTGTTTTATGGACATGGAATGGTCTCATCTCTGCAGATACTGGTGAATTCGAATAGCCTTGCAATACAAGGTCTCGGACTTTTGGAAAAATCGGATCTCTGTTTGTCCAATTCCTTATTTGCTTCAAACACAGGTGAAGTGTCCAAGAAATTCAGTACAAACGCAATTTCTTGTGGCACTGGAGCATTTACAATGCTGTCTGGTAACAGGAGACAACTAAGTACATTTGCAATATGCACATCAGGACGGTGCATAAAGATGTACTCATACATCAATAATATCAAAGCCCAATGTTGAATTCTTGCTGCGCTTAGGCTATTGGTGGATTGGCTTTATCCTCACTAAATAAACCCATTAACGATTTATGGCCCAACATTCTGGTGAAATGTCGTCCATGTAGGTACTGATGGAACTTCTTCACTCCAAATATCATTGATAAACCTTTCTTTTCATGTTGTGAATAAGCCATCTTGGCTGCAGAGGGGGTTCTGGAGACATAGCCAATTGGCCTTTCAGAACCATCTTCCATCCTGTGTAATAACACAGCTCCCACACCGTAAGGAGATGCGTCACAGGGTAATATTAATTGTTTTGATGGATCATAATGTACTAGTAGACATGATGAATGTAATAGCTTCTTAGCTTTCACAAAGGCTTCTTCTTCTTGTGAATTGCATGAGCAACGATGGTCCTTTTTCAATAATAAGTGTAAAGGTGCTAACACTGTTGACAAGTTTGGCAAGAAATGACTATAATAATTTATCATGCCCAAAAAAGACTTGAGTTCAGTGACACTGGTAGGAGAGGGCAGTGCTTTGATTACCCTAACTTTCTCCTCTACTGGATGCAACCCCTGGGCATCCACTCGATGACCCAAGTAAGTGACTTCTGTTGCCTGGAATGTATATCTCTCTTTCTTCAATTGTACACCAGCTACCAAAAATCTTCTTAAAACCTCTTTCAGGTTGGCCAAATGTTCAACTTCCATTGATCCTGTGATCTGGTACACTACTATTCTGGGAAGTCCTTTCAATAGACTTTCCATGGTCCTTTGGAAGATTGCACATGAAGATGATACACTAAAGGGTAGCCGTGTATATTGGTACAGGCCCTTGTGTGTGTTGATGTTACATACTCTCTAGACATGCTGTCCAGCTCTAGCTGTTGGTATGCATGGCTCATGTCCAATTTGGTGTAGTATTTTCCTCCCGCTAGCTTAGCGTGCAGATGTTCAATCTTTGGGATTGGATATTTATCTAGTTTGGCTGCCCTTGTTCACAGTTAATTTGTAGTCTCCGCAGGTGCGACTACTTTGATCTGTTTTCATCACCAGGACTATGGGTGCTGCCCATTCTGAAAATCCGACTGGCTAGATGATGCCTAGCTTCTCTAAGTGGCACAATTCTGTATCCACCTTCTCCTTTAGGGCATAAGGCACAGGTCTGGCCTTAAAGGACTGGGGTGTTGCTTCCAAATCTACATATATTTTTGCTTGTAAGCCTTTTATCTTTCCAAATTCACCACAAAATACACTGCTGTGTTTCCTTAATAGCTCAGGAACTCCTCCTATTTTCACTTGAAATATCTCTGACCACTTGAGCTTAACGTTTTGTAACCAATTGCAGCCCAGAAGACTAGGTCCTTCACCTGTCGCTACAATCACTGGAAGCTGGGCTGTCTGTTGCCTATAGGACACACGTACTGTGGTGATGCCCTTTACCTGTATTGACTCTCCAGTATATGTCTTCAGTTGAGCCCATGGTTTGCTCCAGATTCAGTGACTGGGTGCCTTCATTTAGGTATTTAAATGTGTGTTCTCCCACCACTGTGATCGAGGCTCCAGTGACTAGAGGCTTCCCATTCAGTTGAAGGGTGATGATGATTGATTCAGTTTTTACTGCTTTGACATGGTATAGGGAATAGATGTCAGTATCAGCAGCTTCTCGTTCTATTATATTGTGTACTTCAATCATCTTGGTCTGCTGTCTGATTAGCTGTCTCGATTTCGCCCTGCATTGCTTTAAAATGTGCCCTTTCCTGTGGCAGTAATGGCATTCTGCCTCCTTAAATCTGCAGATTTCTGGTACATGGTTACCCCCACATCTGTAACAGATTAACTTCTGAATTGCTGCTGAGATGCTTCCACTATGCCTTTTCATTTTTCGAGCAACTGAGACTGTCTACCGCTTTGCGGCTGTCTCTCTGGTTTTTATGCCATGCCTGGCAATCCCCATCCCAATTGAAGAACGGCTCCATGTTGCACATTCTGTAAAGCCTGCAAGACCCTCTCAGCACTCTCCATCTCAGCATGTAATGTAATGAACTTGGTGTACTGGACTGATTTCTTACTTGAAACAGATAACTTTATTACAGAGCTCATTTAGAAGCTACACAATTGAGCCAGATCCATGACTATAAAGCTCCACCCCTGGACTACCCGTGCTTAGGGCTCATTCGTCCATACAATCACGTGACCCCTAAAGGCAGTAGGAAAGGTTATACCTAGAATCACTACAGTGAGGATGAGGTTCCCTCGACACCAACCACAGACCCAGTCCAGCAGATATGTAATTTAGGATTTGGCCAGCTTGGTCTGTGGTGCTACTGAGCCACTCTTGGTGATGGACATTGAAGTCCCCCACCCAGAGCACATTCTGTGCCCTTGCCACCCTTAGTGCTTCCTCCAAGTGGTGTTCAACATAGAGGAGCACTGATTCATCAGTTGGGGTTGGTGGGAGGTGGGGGGGGGGAGTTGGGTGGGGGGGGGAGTTGGGTGGGGGGGGTTAGGTGGTAATCAGCAGGAGGTTTCATTGCCCATGTTTGATGCCAAGCCATCTAACTAGCCTTGACTGGATGCTGCACAGGTCTTGTGACATGCAGACAGCTTCAGTTGCTGAGGAATTCTGAATGGAAGTGAACATTGCAATCATCAGTGAATCATCTACTCTTCCAAACTTATGATGCAGCAAAGGTCATTGATGAAGCAAATGAAGGCAGTGGAGCTTGGGATGCTGTCCTGAGGAACTCCTGCAGCAATATCCTAGGTTTAAATGATGGGTCTCCAACAACCACAATCAGCTTCTTCTGTGCTGAGGATTCTGAAGGATCATCTGGGCTGGGTGCACCTTTGTCATGTCTTGCTTCAATTCTTAGGTCGCCACTGAAGTGATTTGTCTGGTTTTATTCAAAACAAAAACAGAATTACCTGGAAAAACTCAGCAGGTCTGGCAGCATCGGCGAAGAAGAAAAGAGTTGACGTTTCGAGTCCTCATGACCCTTCAACAGAACTGTCTGGTATGTCTGGTTTTATTCTTGTTTTCCTGTCTCATAGTTTGATACAAGTAAGGCACCTGCTCATCCACGTCAGGGAGCAATCAAGATTCATTTTGATGTCAGGCTGGAGTCACATCTAGATTTAACTGGGTAAAGACAGCAAGTTTCCATCCCTAAACGACATTGCTATAGCGGTTCTGTTTTTACAACAAACCAATAGATTCATTATCAATTAAATTAGCTTTTTATTTCTAATTTTGTTTAAACTGAATTCAAATTCTCAAATTGTGGCGTTTGGATTTGAACTCACATTCCTTGGATTATTAGTAGAAGCTTCTGAATCGGGAGTCCATTAGCATAACCACAACACTATCATATCCTGTTAACTGAGAAATACAATGAGCAAAGCTCATAGTGGACTAATTACATTTCAAGAAAACTCTTTGGAAAATAACAGTTATTGCCAAAATCTATCTGTCTCATCCCCTTTTGGTCTCCATCAGTTGAACTTGAATTACGAAAGACATAAAATATACTTCACAATATGAAGTTCTCTGTCTCCGAATCCCAAAATGTGATAGATAACCACAGCTGTACCAAACATTAGCTCTTATCCTCATAATCAGGCAAATGGAGTGCAGCTCAGCTAACTGAGTGAAGACATGAAGTTTGGTGAGTAGGGAATTTTAAGCGTTCATTTTGTTCCTAAATTTTTCTCTTAAAATCTAATCTAGTCTGTAGTTAGCAGTAACTAGAAAGTACTGTGTAGGCAAGCTAAGTTCTTTCTTTCTTGCAGTTTAGACAGGGTAAACTCACTCTCAGCTGTAAGAGCTGAGTAGTTAATGAACTAACTGATTGAAACTGGTTACTGTAGCCCCAGTTCAGTTTACTATAAATTCAGGGTTCTTTAGTGCAGCCTTGGCAAACAGAGTGCAGCTGACTGAGTGAAGACTTGGAGTTTAGTGAGAGGAGTAGTTGGGGCAAGGAGTTTTTCATTTCCTCTTTCTATCTTTCTCACCCCATAGAAATTGGTTCTTGCTCTACTACAGAGAAAGGAGCTAGCAGGTTGGTGAGGATCTGGTAAGTGGGCAAGTTCTATTCCATCCCTAAGGTTTAAAATAGTATACAATTTGGTGGTAAAGTTAATCAAATATATAAGAAAGCAACAAAAATAAGTGATTAATAAAATTTAAAAATATTTAAAACACATCAAGGGTGGCAGGACAGGTGATGTGTCAAGGCTGCACCATGTGGAGGCTCCTGGATAACATTGTGATCCAGGACAAACACGTCTGCAGTAAATGTTTGCGGCTTGAGGAACTTCTGCTCAGAGTCATTTAGCCTGGAGGCTGAGCTGCAGACTCTGCGATACATCAGGGAGGGGGAAAGTTACCTGGATATTTTATACCAGGAGGCAGTCACACTACTTGGAATAGGGCCTTCTGACTTGGTTAGTGGTCAGGGACAGGAGAGTGTGACTGCGAGTGAGGCAGGTGAGGGGAGCCAGAGGGCAGGAGTGCAGGAGTCTGAGCTTCTGCAATTGTCCATTAGGTTTGAGGTTATCTCAGCTTGTTTAGATGAGAGTGGGGGCTGCAGGGCGGATGAGCTGACTGACCATGGCACCATGATAGAGGAAGCCATCCAAGTGGAGGGAGCAAAAAGGGACGTAGTGGTAGTAAAGCACAGTATAGTGAGGGGGACTATTCTCTGTAGCAGAGAGCAAGAGTCCAGGCAGCTGTGTTGCCTGCCCAGAGCCAGCGTCTGAACATCTGCTCAGGGTTAGAGAAGAACTTGCAGTGGGAGGGGGAGGATCCAGTGATCATAGTCCATGTAGGTACCAACGACATAGGCAGGATGAGGAGCTAGGCACCAAATTAAAAAGCAGAACCTCAAAGTAATAATTTCTGGAGTATTACCTGAGCCACATGCAAATTGGCATAGGACAAACAAGATTAGAAAGATGAAAGCATGGCTCAAAGACTGGTTGTGAGAAGTGGGTTCAGGTTTGTGGAGCATTGGCACCAGTACTGGGGAAAGTGGGATCTGTACCGTTGGGACGGTCAACACCTGAACTGTGCTGGGGCTGATGTCCTCGTGAGCCGCCTAACTAGGGAAGAAGAGAGGGTTTTAAACTGAATGGTGGGGGCAAGGGATCAAATTTGGGAAGATATGTTAAACCAAAAAGTACAGACAAGGCAAGAGAGACAGGTATTAATTTGGGAAATGATAAACAGACCATGACAGGTAGGGACAGAGAGTAAAAATCTAAGAGTAAATCAGAGATAAGGCTAGACACTACAAAAATAATAAAAGGACAAACCAAAGGCTCTGTACCTAAACACATGTAGGATTCTAATCAAATTAAGTGAACTGATAGTGCAAATAGAAATGAATAAGTACGATGTGATAGCCATTACAGAGACATGGCTGCAGGATAGCATAGACTTGGACCTGAATATTGAAGGGTATGTGACATTTAGGAAGGACAAGAGGTTAGGAAAAGGTGGAGGGGTGGCTCTGTTAAATAATGATGGTACTAGCACATCAGATAGAGATGACCTAAGTTCAGGAAATCAGGATGTCAAAGCGGTTTGGGTTGAGATGAGAAATGATAAAGGCAAGAAGTCATTTGTGGGAGTGGTGTACAAGCCCCCTCATTATAACAACACAATAGGCTAGAAATAAAGGAAGAGATAGTGGGAGCTTGTCGAAAGGAACAGCAATAATCATGAGGGATTTTAATCTACTAACTGGAAAAATCAAATGGGCAAAAGTAGCGTAGATGAGGAGTTCATAGAATGTTTTTGGGATACCTTCTTAGAACAGCACATTCTGGAGCCAACCAGAGAGCAGGCTATACTAGACCTGGTATTGAGCAATGAGATAGGATTTATCAATAACCTCCTAGTGAAGCCACCCCTAGCCAGCAGCAATCATAATATGATTGAATTTTACATTCATTTTGGGGGCAAAACGGGTGCTCCCAAGACTAGTATTTTAAAGTTAAATACAGGCAATTATGAGGGCATGAAAGCAGAGCTAGCTAAAGTGAACTGGCAAATGAAGTTAAGGGATAGGTCAATAGAGGTTCAGTGGCAGACATTTAAATGGATATTTCAGATTACACAAAATAGACACATTCCAATGAGAAAGAAAAATTCCAAGGGGAGAACCCACCATCCATTGTTAACTTAAAAAATTAAAGGCATATCAAACTTAAAGAAAAAGCATATAATTACTCAAAGATGGGTGGCAGGTCAGAAGATTGGAAAGAATATATAGAACAACAATGAATGACAAAAAGATTAATAAAGAGGGAAAAACTCAAGTACAAGAGAAAGCTAGCTAGTAATATAAAGATGGATAGTAAGAGCTTCCATAGATATTTAAATAAGAGAAGTTAAAGTGAGCATTGGTCCTATAGAAAGTGCATCTGGGGAATTGATAATGGAAAGTAGGGAGATGGCGGATGAATTAAACAGGTATTTTGACATCTTTTGCAATCTCTCCTTTGCTTCCACCTCTCACTGGCCTTCTATCCAGCTTCACCTATCCCACTCCCATAAACAGTATATATTTCACCACATTCTTACTTCTCTTGAGCTCTGAAGAAGTCATGCAGACTCAAAACGTTAACTCTGTCTTTCTCTCCACAGATGCCATCAGGCTTGCTGAGTTTTTCCAGCAATTTTTGTTTTTGTTTAGGTATTTTGCTTCAGCCTTCACTATGGAGGACAAAAGTAACATGGCAGAAATAGCTGTAAATCAGGAAATGGAAAGGAAGGAGGAACTCAGGGAAAATTACAATCACCAGGGAAGGGGTATTGGACAAATTGTTGGGGCTGCGAGCTGACAAACCCCCAGGTCCAGATGGTCTTGAAAGAAGTGACGAGTGAACTAGTTGGTGCATTGGTTTTAATTTTCCAAAATTTCCTAGATTCAGGGGAGGCTCCATTAGATTGGAAAATAGCACATGTAACTCCTTCATTCAAAAAGGGAGGGAGACAGAAAGCAGGAAACTACAGGTCAGTCATCTGTCACAGGGAAAATGTTAGAAGCTGTTATTTAAGATGTAACAGCAGGGCACTTGGAAAAAAAATCAAGGCAATCAGGCAGAGTCAACATGGTTTTGTGAAAGGAAAATCATGTTTAACTAATTTATTGGAGTTCTTTGAAGGAGTCACATGTGCTGTGGATAAAAGGGAACCAGTGGATATACTGTACTTAGATTGCCAGAACGCATTTGATAAAGTGCCACATCAAAGGTTATTGCAAAAAATAAAAGTTCATGGTGTAGGAAGTAACATATTGGCATGGATAGAAGATTAGCTAGCTAACAGGAAACAGAGAAGGCATAAATGGGCCCTTTTCTAGTTGCCAGGATGTGACAAGTGATGTGCCACAGGGATCAGTGCTTGGGCCAAAACTTTTTACAATTTATATAAATAAGGGACCGAAGGAATGGTTGCTAAATTTGCTGATCACACAAAGATAGGTAGGAAAGTAAATTGTGAAGAGGACATAAGGAGGCAACAAGGGGACATAGATAGGTGAAGTGAGTGGGCAAAGATCTGGCAAATGGAGTACAATGTGAGCAAATATGAAATTGTTCATTTTGGCAGGAAGAACAAAAAAGAAGCATATTATGAAAATTGTGTGAGATTGCAGAGCTCTGAGATTCAGAGGGATCTGGGTGTCTTAGTTCATGAATCACAAAAGGTTAGTATGCAGGTAGAGCAAGTAATTAGGAAATCTAATTGAACGTTATCATTTATTGATAACAAATTGTTACAATTGTTATTGATACAAAAGTATGGAGGTTAAGGTTTACTAAACTAGTACCAGGAATGGGCGGGTTGTCTTATGAGGAAGGATTGGACATATTAGGCTTTTATCCACAGGAATTTAGAAAAGTAAGAGGCGACTTGATTGAAACCTTTTCGATCCTGAGGGGTCTTGACAGGGTGGATGTGGAGAGGATGTTGCCTCTTGTGGGAGAATCTAGAACTAGGGGTCACTGTTCAAAAATAAGGGGTCGATCATTTAAGACAGAGATGAGGAGAATTTTTTTTCTCAGGGTAGTCAGTCTTTGGAACTCCCTTCCTGAAAAGGTGGTGGAAGCAGAATCTTTGAATATTTTAAGGCAGAACTACATGGATTATTGATTAACAAGGGGGTGGAAGGTTATCAGGAGTTGGCAGTAATGTGGTTGAGGTTACAATCAGATCAGCCATGATCTTATTGAATGGCAGAGCAGCATTGAGGGGCTGAATTGCCTATTCCTGCTCCTAATTTGTATGTTCATATGTTCGGATAAGTTCCTTTGAAGTCAGGTTTCCAACCAAACTTGACCAGATTAAAATGCAGATACAAATGAATCCAATTGAAATTTTAGATCTATCTTTATGCAATTGCTAGCTCAGTAGAAAATGCTGAAACAAATATGTAAGAAACCGTCTCCACACAAAAGCAGATATATTTCTATGCAGACTATAGATTAACATACAAAACTCCATGTTTTTATGCAACATGTATACAGTTAGCTTGTTCAGCTCGCCAGTAAATGGGAATTGTGGTTTACATCGCACGTATGCAATTTAAAACAGGAGATTTATCTTACCACAGGATCAAAGGGAACTTAAGCCATCAGCTCCTTCTGAAAATGACTTTGAACTACCTCAAGTGCAGTCGCATATTGAAAATCCTTATCAGAAAAAGATAGAACAAATGAATAAACTCATATTTTAGATAGTAACTTTCACAACTTCAGGATGTCCCAAAGTGCTCAACAACCAATTGTCTCTTTTTGAAGTGTAATCACTGTTGTCCTATAGACAAACATGGCAACCAATATGGTCACACATGGCCCCACAAGCAGCAATAAGATAAATGACCAGGTAATCTGTTTAGTGATGATGGTTCAGGAATAAATATTGGCCAGGACACCGCTTGGGTATTTTTTGCACACAAGTGGAAGGGCAGAAGGGGGTCTCAGTTTATGCATAATCTGAAGGACAGTAGCTCCAAGATCTCCTCAGCACTGTAATGAAGTATCAGTCTCAATTATGTGCTCAAGTCTCTGGAGTGGAACTTGATCTCGTGACCCCTGGCCAAGAAAGCGTTGTCATGGATAAATTGGAGTTCTATCATTGAGCTGACAGTAATAAATGGTTGCAATAATAGATTTCAATTTGTACTTGTGCCTATCTGCTGTATTCTAGTGCTTGATTAGCATTTTTGATAGTGGCTGGATGATTATGTGTGATGTTGATTAATTATATTTAGTGAACACCATCCACCGTATAATCAAAAGTTAATCTATATTAATTTACATGTTTATCTATCTAAAAATCCACATGACCTTCTTTAACAGGTTTTAATGTGCTATTAAACAGCTTTACACTAAACACCCATCTTCATATTTTGATGATATCCGGTTAGCTGATAAACCATCAGCTGGACTCTGGAGAACTCTGGAAATCCCCAGTTACGTATGAGATTACCATGTCTGTCACAGAGGGCTGACCTGTTGTCATCAGCAAATGTGATAATATATAAACACTCCCTTTTTCCCCTCACATTCAGTCCATTTGACATTGGACTTATATGGCTAGAACACCAAAGTGGCTGATATTACACAAGTTGACCTGTAGTCAGCTCTTCCAATACACAAGATGCTGACATTTGTCAAATAGTCACAAAAGTTTGGCACAGCAGCAGCTAGTAGATGTTATCTGGAGGCTGAGTATAATGGCATACGTCAATAAAATTGTAGCACAAAAGGAGGCCATTTGGCCCATTTTCTACATTTCAGCTCTTTGGCTATCCAATTAGTTCCGCATGCTTGCTTTTGCCTCATTGCCCTATAAATCCGTGATCTCTCACTCTTGGTGCTGACAGAGACAATGGATTGGGGAATCAGGTATAAAAGGATACCTGGCCAGCCTGTTCCCTAAGGTGTGAGGTCGGGACCATTTTGAGGGCCAGGTCACGTTAACATGCTGCTGACGAATTCTAGGCCAGCTCAATATCAGTGGCCTAGAGGCTGACCTCGCTGATGGGAAAGTAGCTGAGTGGTAGGAAAGCAGATGATGGGAACCTGCAACGGCCTGCGTTATTCTTGTGGACTCAGAAAAATGCTCCTGAACTTCCACACTCCATAAAATTAAAGTATTAGGTGAGAAGAGAGTTCACAGTGCCAGCTCCACACAGTAGGCTAGAATTTGCATTGTTGAATTTCGATTTGAATAGACAAATGAGACAGAATTTGATTGAAGTGGCAGTCTCAGCTGCTCAGAAGAAGGCCCCAGGGAAAAATGACAAGAGCAGGCCGATAAGTCTAACGCCTCCACTTCTACCAGATGGAAGGAGTTAAAACTTCTATATAGGATTACAGACCAATCTCTAACCTGGGCTCCTTTCAAGGACAGATTTTCCACCCAGCGAGGAGATCGTAGAATCACCTCCACTGGTTTCTTACTCCTTGTGCTGTCTGGCCTCTTTTCGGTTAATATGTAAAGTGCTGTCAAACCTCTGAAGCAATTTCCCCATACAGGTATTCGGTGAAATCAGATTTATTAAATTGCTTTAGCCTGATAACTCCATTTCGTATTTAAATCTTTTTTTTAAAATGAATCAGTGTTGGCATGGCAACCGAAATGCACTGGGATTGTCTTATTCCTATTGGGCATGATTTTTCTTTAGCTCTTTTCCTATTCATCATGAGTTTAACATTTCCAATCTGTATTTTTCATTTTCGGGTAGCTCTGTTTACAGCCTGGGTGTCCCAATGGTGCTCTGGTTTGTTTTTATATACGCAGCATTAAACTACCTTTGAATGAAATCATCTGTAGAATGTCAAACAGCTGAATCACAAAGAAAAGGAACGTAAAGAAAGACAGAACAAATATTGTCCACAACTGCCTTGAGCTAGCAATCGAGTTAATACTTTTTAGCCAGGTGTTAAACAACTCAGTTCAACTCAGTTGGAGTTGACTTTCCATAGATGTTGGTTCCATCTTCAATGTGCATTGTGATGGAAAGAAATTATCCTTTTTATATTCTGGTCGCAATTGCATCTGTCCGTGAAAGTATTGGTAGGAGTGACCACCGTAAATTGTGGGATCATATAGCTCTGTCTATCACATTCTGTTTATGCTGTTTGGCACGTAAGTAGTCCTGTGTTGTATTCACCAGGTTGACACCTCATTTTTAGTTCTGCCTGGTGCTGCTCCTGGCATACCCTCCTGCGCTCTTCATTGAAGCAGGTTTGATCCCCTGGCTTGATGTTAATCGTAGAGTGAGGGATATGCCGGGCCATGAGGTTACAGATTGTTCTTGAACACAATTCTGCTGTTGCTGATCAAAGGGCTGATTTTCCAGCCCCGCCCACAGCCGGGATCGTTGGGTCCCACCAAATTCAATGGGCTTTTGGCTGGCCTACCGAATCTCCCACGGTGGGACCCATCGCAGCGGGGCTGGAAAATCCTGCCCAAGTCCTGTTTTCACGTTGAGGATACCCTCCATCATGTTGTGTGGCACTACCATCATGCTAAATGGGATAGATTCAGAATAAATTTAGCAACTTAACGAACATCCCCACTTCTGATGGACGGAATTTCATTGATGAAGCAGCTGAAGATGGTTGGGCCTAGGACACTACCCTGAAGAACTCATGCAATTATGTCCTGGAGCTGAGATGTCTGACCTCCAAACACCACAACCATCTTCCTTTGTGTTTGGAGGTTGTGGGAGCTTCACTCATCCAGGTGCATCCATCCGTCCTCAGATACTGAAACAGTTCATGTCCAAATACAGCAAACCTGGACAATGTACAAACATGGGCTGTAACATTCACACCACACAAGTGCCAGGCAATAACCAACTCCAACAAGAGAGAATCTAACCATCTCCCTTGACATTCAATGGCATTGCCATCACTGAATCTCCCACTACCAACATCCTAGGGGTTACCATTGACCAGAAACTGAATTGGACCAGCCATATAAATACTGTGACTACAAGAGCAGGTCAGAGGCTGGGAATTCTGTGGAGAGTCACCTCCTGACCCCCCAAAGCCTGTCCATCAAATCACAAGGCACATGTCAGGAGTATGATGGAATACTCTGCACTTGCCTGGACGGGTGCAGCTCCAACAACACTTAAGCAGCTCGACATCATCCAGGACAAAACAGCCTTCATAATTGAATTCCACTTTCAACATCCACTCCCTCCACCACCGACACATAGTGCAGCAGAGTGTACAATCCATAAGGTGCACTGCAGCAACTCACTAAGACTCCTTAGGCAGCACCTTCCAAACCCATAACCACTACCATCTAGAAGGACAAGGGCAGCAGATAGATGGGAACATCACCACCTGGAAGTTCCCCTCCAAGCCGCTCACCATCCTGACTTGGAATATTTTGCCATTTCTTCATTGTTGCTGGGTCAAAATCCTGGAACTCCCTCCCTAACAGCACTGTGGGTGTACCTACACCACATGGATTGCAGTAGTTCAAGAAGGCAGCTCACTACCACCATCTCAAGGGCAATTAAGAATGGATAGTAAATGCAGGCCTAGCCAGCGATGTCTACATCCTATGAACAAATGCATTTTTTAAAAATTGCACACCTGCCCAGAAGGAAAAAACAGTTTCCCCATTTCTTATTTGCCCATTTTTACTGATGTTCCATTTTAATGTATACAAGACCAGTTCGGACCAGTATTCTTATTTCCCAGTTTTTACTGGTGTTCCATTTTAAATTATACAGGACCAGTTCAGACCAGTATTCTTATTTCCCTATTTTTACTGGTGTTCCATTTTAAGGTATTCAAGACCAGTTCAGATCAGTATTCTTATTTCCCAGTTTTTACTGTTTATTCCTTCTGGGTGGAACAAAATAGGCCTTAACACTCTTGAGAAAATTATGGAAACTGTGATAGCACATAAGATACACAAGCAATCTTTTCTAAATTTTCTGGTCAATTATTTTTCTTTCTGCTTCTCAAAATGGCAAATGTCAGCACTGGAGAATGAGCCAATTTCCTCATTTCAAGCATGACGGCAGTAAGAATTACTCTCTGCTCAGCAACAGGATGACTAGCTGCAACAACAGAACCCTCTCCAAAATCAGCTCCACTCTCCAAAGAGCTCTCCCCTCTGTTGCAGCGTAACATTTCCATTCTGCGGTAAGACATTTCCACTTCCCTCTTCAGCCATTCTTAAAAAAAGGGAAGCTTTTGTCAGATCCATGGAGCTCAATACTGCAGAAGGCCAGGGAATTAGGATCAGAAAGAGAGAGCGTGAAAAAATATTGGCAAGAAAAACAAAGAAAAACACAAAGGTGTGTTATGAGTAACTAAGGATAGAGCAGGGCCTATTCAAGACCAAAACAGTAACAGTGCAAAACGTGAGCAAGGTTCTGAAAGAATATTTTGCATCTGTCTTCACAAAAGAAGGGAACAATGCAGACATTGTAGTGAAGGAGCAGGAGTGTGAAATGTTGGTGGAACATAGTGAGAGAGGAAATATTAGCATCTTTGAAAGTAGATAAATTGCTAGGCCTGGATGAAACATATCCCAGGCTGGCTGGTGCCCTGATATAGATGAGTAGCAGGGAAGGCAATACCAATGGCTCTGACCATCATTTTCTAATTTTCTCTGGATACAGGCATGGTGCTGGAGGACTCGAGGGCGGCTAACATTGTGTTTGGGTTTAAAAAGCAGAACAGGGATATACTGAATAAGTACAGACCAATCAGTCTAACCTCGAAGATGAGGAAATTATTGGAAAAAATTTTGATGGAAAATATAAATCGTCATTTAGAAAGGCACAGATTAATCAAGGACAATCAGCAAGGATTTGTTAAGAGAAGGTCATGTCTGACTAACTTGACTGAATTCTTTGAGGAGGTAACAAGGAAAGCGAATGAGGGTAATAAAAATAGAAAATGCTAGAAATTCTCAGCAGGCCTAGCTGGATCTATGCAGAGACAGTCAGTTAGTGGACAGAATCATCCCAGATTTGTACTAAGTGTGGTAGTGGGTGTGAAAAAGGACATTTTACTTGTCAGCTGCAATGGCAGCTTCTCAGACCATTTTGTCCCATTCCGGCCTCACTAAATTATGCATTCCTGGGAAACATATCGGGTCGCTGGTGGGGCTGGCTCTAATTCACCTACTCCGTTGTCGCCTCAGACCTTCAGTAAACTGGGCACCAAAGTTAAAGGCCATCCCTGCACTCTTCAAAGGATAGGAAGCTGCTGGGAACTGATGGTTGCTAAAGGGAGGAAACATGCTGCCCCCAAATTTAGCGGCACCTCCCTCAGGCACCTGTTGGGTGCAGTGGAGGCCCGCCACGAATTCCTCTACCCCCTCTCTGGGCAAAGACAAGCAAGCAAGGTCACTAATCCAGCTTGGGAGGCAGTGGAAGCAGTGGTCAGCGCCAACATCCTGCAAAAGAGGACAGCCATCCAGTGCAGGAAGAGGATGAATGGTCTCATCCGTTCTGCCAGGGAAGTCACTCTTCTCATCATTCTCAACTCACACACTCGCAAACCCATCACATATCCACAGGAATCTCACAACTTGAGGGACAACACCACTAACTCTCACACACACCCTCACATCTATATCAGGCTCATATCCTCTGGAGCTTGCAACCTCATTACATGCATGGCTCCAATCACCACACAAACATTCCACGCAATGCCATGCATCCTGCTCACACTGTCTCCATCTGTTTTCATGCAGAATAAGCTGGCTCACAACAGCAGAAAGAGGCCCCAGATCAGGGCTGAGTGGCCCATATTAGACCCCTTATTCACTTTGAGGAGTGTGCCATCGCGCTGACATTGACCATGCCTGCGGCAACAGTGAGGACGGCAGCGAACACCCCCATGAAGATCCTGCACCACATCATCCCTCTCTCAACGCAACTGAGTGCTCTCTCTCTCCTGCTTTTGACTCTGCTGACACACCAATTATCTCTACTTTGGTTCGCAGAGAGCTCTGCCAAGCAACTGACAATCTCAGCCATCCAGTCCCTCAGCTCCACCCATGTCCTCACCTCCAGGCAAGAGGACTCCTCCTCCATTGAAGAGCTGGAAATAAGCAGCCTCAAAGACCCATTACAGCGCTTACCCACACCCTCCACCAGCGCAGAGACACACACCTCGGTGGGACCTGGATCTAGAGCAGCCTTGGGGTCACAATCTGGCAGTCACTGCATGGACACGTGTCCACAACAGGAGGAGGCAGGTTCAGCTGAGCTCCCCGGTACTTGGAGGACTACTGGGGATGAGGCATCTGTGAGGTCCGAGTCAAATGACGAGCCTCTGGATCCGGCCTTCCAACACATTGCGGAGAGTCAGCAGAAGGCAGGGAAACATCACACAGAGCTGTTGGAAGCCCTCAACAGAGTGGCACATGAGTCAGAGGAGTGTGTCTGCTTGCTCTCTAATGAAGTGGTGCCCACATGTGCTCATATGAAGCAATGGGAATGATGCAGACGCCATGGAGACTCTGGTCTAGCAGAATGCAGAGATGCGCACAGACCTGCACTCCATCATGGTAGCCATGGGTTACTGCCAACAGTGGCAATGAGAGAGGGAAATGGGGCACCTCGATGTCCACCCCCCCCCCCCCCAACCCCGCCCAGGTGCTCCTTCCCCTCAAATATCAGGCCAGGGCCCTTGGAAACAGGAAGGGAGGAGGAGCGGCGGCTGGATACCTCCAGGTCTCCACTCAGGAGTCTCAGAGGCTGTCCTCTCTCTCCATGGTCCCTTTGCCTGTGAGTCCATCAACCTCGTCCTCTGTCACTGCAGAGGGAGCAGCTGGCCCACTGGAGGACAGCCAAAGCAAGCCGGGGCCCTCAAAGCCCTCAGCTCTCCAGAGGACCCATGCTGAAGTCATCAGAGGCAAGAGGGCCAAACATTGCACAGGCTGTCTCCGTCCCTGCTGCGAATGTCAGGGCAGCACCTAGAAGAAGTGGTAGGCCTAGAAACGTTAAGAATTTCTGATCACAAGTAGTCGGACAGGTGAACGCATTTTGTCACTTTGTAATCTGAAAGCATATTTCACCAAGTAATGTGTAATGGTGTCTTTCAACTTCACTTACAGGCTTTGCAAGTCCTCCCCCTGCATTCTGCTGCCCCCCCTCCCCCGACAACACTAGCATTTCAGCCGCATGCAGCCCAGACCACAAGTGATTCTGCAGGGAGAAGAGTATGTATGGCAGCACCTTTCGGAGCCTCGTGCAAGCATTCGCCCATGCACATGGAGCCTTCATCTATCACACTCACCTTAATGTCCAGAGCATTTTCAATGCTGCCTTCTGGGGTTCCCTTTCAGTTGTCCATCTGAGCTACAGCTCCAGCCAACCACTGATCACACTCAGCACCTGTTCCCATCCAATGCGAGGCTCCTTTTACTTCTGATTTCAGAAGCATGGTGGTTGTTAAGTATATTTTCAGCTTCTCCCGTCCTTTCCCCCGTCACTGTTGCCCCCCCCCAACCCCCAACTCCCCTGTATCACCTTCCACTTCCCCACCGCCACCTACCAACCGGAACACTTTTCTTTCCATAACAAAAACAGAATTACCTGGAAAACTCAGCAGGTCTGGCAGCATTGGCGGAGAAGAAAAGAGTTGACGTTTCGAGTCCCCATGACCCTTCAACAGAACTAGGTGAATCCAAGGAAGAAGTGAAATATAAGCTGGTTTAAGGTGTGTGTGTGTGGGGGGGTGGTTTGGGTAGGGGGAGAGAAGTGGAGGGGGGAGTGTGGTTGTAGGGACAAGCAAGCAGTAATAGAAGCAGATCATCAAAAGATATCACAGACAACAGAACAAAAGAATACATAGGTGTTGAAGTTGGTGATATTATCTAAACAAATGTGCTAATTAAGAATGGATGGTAGGGCACTCAAGGTATAGCTCTAGTGGGGGTGGGGGGAGCATAAAAGATTTAAAAATATTTAAAAATAATGAAAATAGGTGGGAAAAGAAAAATTTATATAATTTATTGAAAAAAACAAAAGGAAGGGTGAAGAAACAGAAAGGGGGTGGGGATGGAGGAGGGAGTTCAGAACCTAAAGTTGTTGAATCCAATATTCAGTCCGGAAGGCTGTAAAGTGCCTAGTCGGAAGATGAGGTGTTGCTCCTCCAGTTTGCGTTGGGCTTCACTGGAACAATGCAGCAAGCCAAGGACAGACATGTGGGCAAGAGAGCAGGATGGAGTGTTAAAATGGCAAGCGACAGTGAGGTTTGGGTCATTCTTGCGAACAGACCGCAGGTGTTCTGCAAAGCGGTCGCCCAGTTTACGTTTGGTCTCTCCAATGTAGAGGAGACCACATTGGGAGCAACGAATGCAGTAGACTAAGTTGGGGAAATGCAAGTGAAATGCTGCTTCACTTGAAAGGAGTGTTTGGGCCCTTGGACAGTGAGGAGAGAGGAAGTGAAGGGGCAGGTGTTACATCTTTTGCGTGGGCATGGGGTGGTGCCATAGGAGGGGGTTGAGGAGTAGGGGGTGATGGAGGAGTGGACCAGGGTGTCCCAGAGGGAACGATCCCTACGGAATGCCGACAGGGGGGCTGAAGGGAAGATGTGTGTAGTGGTGGCATCATGCTGGAGTTGGCGGAAATGGCGGAGGATGATCCTTTGAATGCGGAGGCTGGTGTGGTGATAAGTGAGGACAAGGGGGATCCTATCATGTTTCTGGGAGGGAGGAGAACACCTGCGGTCTGTCTGCAAGAACAAACCTCCCTGTCACTTGCCATTTTAACACTCCATCCTGCTCTCTTGCCCTCATGTCTGTCCTTGGCTTGCTGCATTGTTCCAGTGAAGCCCAACACAAACTGGAGGAACAACACCTCATCTTCCGACTAGGCACTTTACAGCCTTCTGGACTGAATATTGAATTCAACAACTTTAGGTCCTGAACTGCCTCCTCCATCCCCACCCCCTTTCTGTTTCTTCCCCTTCCTTTTGTTTTTTTCCAATAAATTATATAGATTTTTCTTTTCCCACCTATTTCCATTATTTTTAAATATTTTTAAATCTTTTATGCTCCCCCCACCCCAACTAGAGCTATACCTTGAGTGCCCTACCATCCATTCTTAATTAGCACATTCGTTTCGATATATATCACCAACTTCAACACCTATGTGTTCTTTTGTTCTGTTGTCTGTGACATCTTTTGATGATCTGCTTCTATCACTGGTTGCTTGTCCCTACAACCACACCGCCCCCTCCTCCACTTCTCTCCCCCCCACACACACACACACCTTAAACCAGCTTATATTTCACCCCTTCCGTGGATTCACCTAGTTCTGTTGAAGGGTCATGAGGACTCGAAACGTCAACTCTTTTCTTCTCCGCCAATGCTGCCAGACCTGTTGAGTTTTTCCAGGTAATTCTGTTTTTGTTTTGGATTTCCAGCATCCGCAGATTTTTGTTTTTAACTTTTCTTTCCATGTTGTCCAAGTTTCCTATCTTCCTGAAAATGCCACCTCCATCCGCTATGACCTCCCCAACCTCCTCCCCCACACCCAGAATCTGTGTCTGCATCCAAGTCCCTACCAACCGCCCTCGCCGTCCCTTCTACTGCTACCGTCACACCCTCACCCTCCCAAGTTTAACAAGTTTGTAGATGACACAAAAATTGACAGTGTATTGACAGTGAGGGAGAAAGCTATAGACTGCCAGAAGGCATCGATGGATTGGTCAGGTGGGCAAAAAATGTGGCAAATATAATTCAACCTGGAGAAGGGTGAAGTGATGCATTTGGGATGGTCAAACAAGGCCAGGGAATGCACAATAAATGGTAGGACACTGAGGAGTGCGGAGGAGCCAATCAGGATCTTGGATGCATGTCCACAGACCCCTAAAAGTAGCAGGAGTGGTAGATAAGGTGGTTAAGAAGGCATTGAGGATCATTTCCTTTATCAATCGAGGCATAGAATACGGGGAGTTATGCTAGAACTGTATAAAACATTAATTCGGCCACAGCTAGAGTACTACATACACTTCCGGTCACTGCGTTACTGGAAAGATGTGGTTGCACTAGAGGAGAGTTAAAAAGGATGTTGCCAGGAATGGACAATTTTAGATATGAGAAAATTTTGGATAGGATTTGGTTGATTTTTTTTGGAACAGTGGAGGTTGGGGTGTGATTTATTTCAGGTGTTTAAAATTATGAGGGATGTAAATAGAGTTAATAAAGAGGATCTGTTTCCCTTAGCAGAGAAATTAATTACCATGGTCAGAGATTTAAAGTAATTAGCAAAATATTCGAGGGAGGTTGAAGAGAAATTTTTTCACCCAGAGGGCGGCGGAAGTTCTGAACTTGCTGTGTGAAAGACTGGAAGATGCACAACCCTCATCCCATTTAAAAATACTTGGATATGTACTAGACGTACTTTAGTCCACAAGGATATGGAATGAATCAAGAGTTGGGAAGTTGGATTAGACTCTTTAGCTCTCATTTTGCCAGTGCAGGCACAATGGCCAGAATGGCTTCATTCTGTGCTGTAAATTTCAATTATTCTACTTCTTATAGCCCTCCCGTTGTAATTGCAGGAAAGAGACAGTTTTATACTATGAGCAATCCATTGAGAGTCTTTATTGTCAGCAGAGCAACAAGACTTTTATCTACTTGAACTGGATTTGAAGCTGGATGAAAATGCAGTGTACCAATGCAGTGTACTACCTAATTGCCCAAAAGAGTTCCTGCTGCTGAATTAATTCACAGTCAAAAGACTTTAAGGTTACAGTTCCATAAAGGATGCATGCTATATCACAAACTGTATAGTACCTGCAGCTGCATATAATGAGGATATTACACTGAATATTACAACACAGAAGGAGGCTATTCTGCCCACCATGTCTGTGCTGGCTCTTTGGCAAAGCTATCCATTTAGCCCTCTCCTCTTCTATTCCCCATGGCCCTGCAAGCTTTTCCATTTCAAGCATTTATCAAGTTCCTTTTTAAAAGTTATTAGGCAGAATTTTCCATGCCCACTGTCAGTGGCATGATAGGTAGCATGAGCGGACAATGTGGCGCGATTGGTTTCACAATGGTGGGAAGATAAGTCATGATTATCCGTTCAGCCTGTCAATGACGAGCCACTTTCCCACCATTGGTCATAACTGTAACCTCATTGTAATACATCAGCATAACATTATCAGGCCAGCCCACCAGGCTCTTGCACCCCTGCTGGATCGTCCGCAGGAAAGCACGCCGACATGTTTCACAATAGCACAGAGGCAATGTGCACTTGGTGGCCTGCACTTTGGGTGAACTGGAGGTGAGTGAGCAACAACATTCTGCAGAGCTCGCCAGGGTCATCTGTTGTTTTGCAGGCTTCAAGGGTACCGGAGAGGTTCGGAGTTAAGTGCCGCCCTGCCTGACTGGTGGTGGGGCGGGGACAAGTGCAGTGGCCATGCATTCGGGAAACCTGTAGAAAGTGACCAATCCTCTGCAGCTGAAACAGTTCAGACGCAGCCACATTGTTATGATTGGAGTTGGGCCTCTAGCTTATCTCCCCACTCAAGCAGCGCAGAGGCATCAAAGTGCTATCTAGTTCTGCAATGCACCACCACGCAACCCCCCCCCCCCACTCAAACCCACCACACAGACTGCAAATTCATGAGCACTTTCTTGGACTTCAGAGCAGTGGGACTGCACAGTACGACCTCCTCACTAAAGCTGGCCATGGAGCAGCCGCTGATGGGGGTGCTCACAGCCCCTTGCAATGTCAGCATCCCGGTTTGGACGAGTCTTCCCCATGGTTCAACCTAACAGGTCAGCCTTGCAGCGCACTAATCTCTGGTCATCCAAGTGGTGGCCAGCACTCTCCAGGAAGCATTAAGGGGCAGTCACACTTAACCAGGGCAGGTTCTTTGTACACCCATATTAACCACGTGTCTCTCTTTCATCCTGCAGGAGGAGTACATCAGTGAACTATATTCAGTGAACTAGCTGAATATGCCTGATGGCCTACAGAGCATGAAGAAGATAGAGGAGAGAGTGACTGAGGCTCCTGGCTGCACAGAGGCATGAGTAGCAACCTCAGGAAGAAGGGGTAGCTTGGGCTCCCGCACACGCTGCCCAAGAGCCACAGCGAGCCTTCGCAGGCCGGTGCCTAGCGACACCCAGGATCTATAGACACCGCCTTTTATTCCTACAGATGACCAGTGTCACCAAAGACTGTGCATGTCTAGGGAACTAGTCGCTCACATCTGCCAGCTACTGCAGGATTTGGCGCCACGGGGACATAGAGGGCATCCACTGCCAGTGGCCCTGAAAGTGACCACGGTGCTCAATTTCTATGCCAGTGGCTCCTTTCAGGGCTCCACAGGTGACCTCTGTGGAATATCACAAGCCTCCACCCAGAAATGCATCCATGAGGTCACAGATGCAAGTTTCACGAGGGTACAAAACTTTGTGCAGTTTGCCCGGGACCAAGACAGTTAGGGTGCAAGAGCAGATTTGCCCAGATCTCGGGTTTCCCACAGGTGTAGGGTGTGATTGACTGCACTCACCTGGTGCTCAGATCTCCATCGCAAAACATGGTCAACTACATCAACCACAAGGGCTTCCATTCGCTGAATGTGCAGCTGGTATGTGACCACCAGAAAAGCATTCTGAAGATGTGCGCATGGTTTGCAGGAGATGTGCACGACATCTACATCCTCAGTAGGTCACAGATCCCTGGAGTCTCCCAGGATCCCAAGAGGCTGCAGTGTTGGCTCCTCGGGAACAAGGCTGTCCACAGAGGATGTGGCTGATGATACCTGTGCAGTGGCCTCAGACTGCAGCAGAGCGACGGTATAATGGGGCTCATGCTGCAGCTCACAACTTGGTGGAGCAGACAATTGGGATGCTGAAGATGAGGTTCCAGTGCCGGTCTGGTCAAACTCTGCAATACAGACCCCAGGGTGTGTCACGCATCGTCATCATCTGCTGCACCCTTTACAACCTGGCTCTCCAACGGAGAGATGCGCAGGCTGAGGAGGAGATGGAGGAGCTGCATGTCTCCTCCCATGAGGACAACACCAACGGTGATGAGGCCCTCGCACTGGTCAGATGAGGCAGGCGTGCTCAGGAGGCCCTCATAACTGTGAGATTTGTGGAGGATGATGACAACATGCAGTGAGGTAACCCCATAGTTCCTCACATCGCATTTGTAAATGTTTGACTCCAGTCTGGCTTATGGCAACACGAATACCCTCCGTGAGAATGCTCCTTCATGGAGATGCGGTGGAGGCCCTAATAGTCACTCGATTGCAGGAGGATGATGACATCATCATCATGCATTGAGGACATTCCATAGATCTTCACATAGCCTCTGAGAATGTTCGACTGCAGTCTGGCCGACAGCAGCTCGCTTGTGCTCCACCATATCATAGAGACCCAGCCATGAAACTTTAGAAGCAACTGATGCTTTGTCCGTGTTCAGCACCTGAGCCCTTCAAGAGCTGGAGCACAGCATCAGTGGTCACAGATGCTGAAGAGATAGGGGCCAGCCCCCATAAAGGTCTTGAGAGCACCATCAAGAGAATGAGAGAACTCTGTGGCACCTGCCCACTACATTGTGGCAGCAATGACAACCACCATCAAGGTGCAGGCATCAGTAATGTTTCCAGGGAGACCATCACTTTGGGTCTGAAGGCTGCACAGAGCATAGGGAAGAGGCCCTGGACTGAGGTAACTGCCTTTATCTTGTGCAGAAAGGTTTCACACCTGAGTGATAAGAATACTGTTCATCAGAACAAGGAGCTATAGGCAGGGAGACATTCTTGGGAATTTATTGGCAATAGTGAACAGTATGCGCAAGTTGCAGGCTGTGCAACTAATTCTCCTTAACTGTCCTAACCCTGCCACTACATCTTGGTTCTCCCCAAACATCCACAGCGAAGGTAGAGGCAGCCTGCTGACTGCGATGCCCTATGATGACTTTGGCGGGCATTCTCTGTAGGGCCAAAACTTGGGAGGGCCCCGGCCTGCTTTCAGGGCCCTGCTATGTAGCAGTATCACCCTCCTCAGCCTGTGGAGCTGGAGCTGCTGAGGTCACAGGAAGAAGGGAGTTGGATGGACCAGATACTCTCGGAGTCACCTGGATGGATGGGCCAGGAGTGTGCACCTGCTGATCCTCCTCCCTATAGGTGTCCAGGGGCCCCAGGCTGACTCCTTGAGGAGCAGGTGTAGCTGGAGTGAGATAGAGCTGCCCAGCACCCTTCTCGCGCACGCACTGTTGGAGTCCAACTATGGCATCAGCGATAGAGTTGAGCTTGTACAGCAGTGCAGGAGTAAAGTCCTGGACCAAGGTCTCCATTGCGGCCACCATCCTACCAGTGTTGACATGCTGGTGCTATCACGTTAGACTGAAGGCTGATGGACTTCGCCATCGCGCCTTGCAATCTGAGGAGTGCAGCAGACATCCTTCCCTGATGTTCCTGAGCTTACCTTTGCAGCTCCAGCAACTGTGACATGACCAAGTCCAGAGGCTCGTCATTGTCTCAGGCTCAGCAATGTGCTGGCCTCCAGCAGTGCTCCAAGTGTAGGAAGCCCCTGCTGCCACCTGCAATGGATCAGACAGGGCGATGTGGTCACCAGATTTTGATCGCAAGGCTACTCTAAAGCTAGGTCCAACCAAGGTGTGTGTCTCTGCACTGGTGGAGGGTGTGGGTGAGCGCTATGACGGGATTTCAGGGAGGGGCCTCCAAATTCCTGTTCAGAGGTTTCTTCGGGGCTTGATTAGAGGCCCTGAGTCATTGACTCAGTCAGCTGTTTGGCAGATGTGCCTGCGAACGCAAGAAGAGATAAAAAGTGCAAGGCAGTGGCCTATGAAAGAGGACACATCACTCACGGCATGATGGTCTGATGAATGTTGCACTGCCGGATCCTCACATAGTATAGTAGCGCCGACCTCACCGTCAGCACAGGAACAGTCCAGATCTTCGCCGGCCAGCTGCATGGCTCTGTTTTCAAAATCCGTGAGGGCCTTGATTTCGCGCATTCCATCACCAGTCTGTGACTTCTCTCTCTTGCTGTATACCTGCTTATCCTGCATGGATAGAGATGGAGAAAGAGTAAGCAGGATGCCTGCCAGGCCAGTGTGCGGGATGAGGACAATGAAGATGCTGTGAGAGAGTGAATGGTGATGTCCCCTGAGCCGGCAGTAAGTGCAGGCCCTGTGGATGTGTGGTGGGTTTGTGAGTGTGGAAGCTGAGTGATGAGATGAGTGACTTACCCTGGCAGAACGGAGGAGATCATTCATCCTCTTGTGGCACTGGATGGCTGTCCGCTTTTGCAGAGCATTGGCACTGACCACCACTGCCACCACCTCCCAAGCCGAGTTAGTGTTGTTGCTGCCCATCCTGCGACCAGAGCGGGAGCAGGGGACATCCCAGTGGGTCTTCATGGCATCCAAAAGTTACTTGAGAGACGCATCCCTGAACCAGGGGCCTGTAGTCTTCTTCAGTTTCAGGGCCATGACTTCTGTGCAGCAGTGGTGAGCTGGAGGCACTGAGATGTGTACTTGTGGCTGGATTTTAAACATGCTGCCCGGCATGATGCAGCAGCGAGGTGATGGTGGGCAGAAGAACGAGATCCTGCCCCCCATGGAAATGACGTATTTTCCAGGAGTGCATAAATAATAAGGTGGGTTCGGAACAATGCGACGTGAAAACCCACCATCGTGGTCAGTGGGTAAAACAATGTTTTACCCAGCCGCTACCTCACTTAGTGTAAATTTGGGAAAATTCCAACCGTTGCTTCTGCAAACCTTTCAGGGGGTGCATTTTAAAATCTTTGCAGGGTAACTGTTCCGAGGCAGGCTGTTCAACTTTTCCAGATATGAGCTGCAGAAGGTAAGTGTTTGCTGTAGTGATTTGAGCAGGAATTGGCAGTCTTTTTTTTCAATCGGCGGCAAGGTAAAAGAGAACATACAAATATACGGATTAGGAGCAGGAATAGGTTGTTGGTTGAGCCCATCTGCTCATGCTGTTGGCATAGACACATTTCACGCTCTCTATCTTCATCCATACAAAGAGATAATTGTTTCATGTGTGTTTCAGGATGTTCTGGATACTTGCCATTCCATTAACTGGAGCAGATGAACCTCTAGCCCAAAGCCAGCCATTTAGTTACACTTACCCTGAAATTGCAACGCCATTAGGCTCACTGATAGTTTGACTACTGTCCAGCTGCAATCAACTAACTCAGCAAAAACCAAGTATTGAATTGGAAACTTTCCAGGTCTATAGGGCTCAGCTATTCAGGGGATAATCTCACAGAATCACTGGGAGCCTGTGACAACCTTTGACTCAGAAGAAGTACGGTAAGGAAAATTTGTAATTTCTTTAAAATGTCTGTAGAATCTGTAGTTGTTTTTAAGAATGTTTGAAAAGTACTTTTAAGAATTTGCATCAATTGTAAAGGGATCGCTTGCAATATGCTTGAATAAGAAGAAATACTGGCCCATGTGACCTGGAGACCCCTGACCTGGAAATAGTGTCAACAGGAAGGAAGTTAAGATACAGGAGTTGTGTGGCAGAGAAAATTAGGGGCTGCAGCAGGGGGAGAACAGTGATGGCACATTTACAAGGAGCTTTCTGTTAAAAAGGGCAAAAACCTGAAGACAAGGTTAGTGTAGGAATTAATTGGACAATTCTACAGTGATGCTTCATTTTGCCACAGTAATGAATGCAAAAATCCTGAGGCTAGGATAGAAAAGAAAAAGAATGATGTCTCAAAATTGTAGTACCCAAAGTTTCAGTGGTCTAGCTGTATTACCAAATGGTGCCTGTGCCATGGGCACAAATGTATCCAATGAAGTATGTGCCGAATGCCAAATTGATGAGGGTATTATTTTGGACATCAGGAACGAGAACTGGAAGTACGCATACCAGGGCAGAGCTACATTTGGGGAATGTTTCACTCGATTGGAAAATAGCAAATGTAACGCTTTATTCACAAAGGGAAGGAGACAGAAAGCAAGAGACTACAGGCCAGTTAGCTTAACATCTGTCAAAGGGAAAATGTTAGAAGCTATTAGTAAAGATGTTATAGCAAAGCACTTAGAAAAAATCAAGGCAATCAGGCAGTGTCAACATGGTTTGGTGAAAGGGGAATCATGTTTAACTAATTTATTAGAGTTCTTTGAAGGAGTCACATGTGCTGTGGATAAAGGGAAACTGGTGGATGTACTATATTTCGATTTCCTGAAGGCATTTGATAAGGTGCCACATCAAAGGTTATTGAAGAAAATAAAAGCTCATGGTGTAGGGGGTAACATATTGGCAAGGATAGAAGATTGACTAGCTAACAGGAAACAGTGATTGGGCAAAAAAGGGTCTTTTTCTGGTTGGCAGGATGTGACGAGTGGTATGCCGCAGGGGTCAGTGCTGGGGCCTCAACTTTTCACAAAATATATATATGACTTGGATGAAGGGACTGAAGGTATGATTGCTAAGTTTGCTGATGACACAGAGGCAGTTAGGAAAGTAGTTTATGAAGAGGATGTAAGAAGGCTACAAAGAGACATCGAAAGGTTAAGTGAATGCCAGACACCTGCCAAATGGAGTATAATGTGGGCAAGTGTGAAATTGTCCATTTTGGCAGCAAGATAAAGAAAGAAGCATATTATCTAAATGGTGAGAGATTGCAAAGCTCTGAGATTCAGAGGGACCTCGGTGTCTTAGTGCATAAATCACAAAAATCTAATACGCAAGTACAGCAACTAATTAGGAAAGTTAATGGAATGTTATCACTTATTGCGAGTGAAATTGTATATAAAAGTAGGGAAGTTATGCTTCAGTTGTACAGGACACTGGTGAGCCCACAGCTGGAGTAGTATACAGTATTGGTCTCCTTATTTAAGGAAGGATGTAAATGTGTTAGCATCAGTTCAGAGAAGGTTTATCAGGCTAATACCAGGAACGGGCATATTGTCATGTGAGGAAAGGTTGGACAGAGTAGGCTTGTATTCACTGGAATTTAGAAGAGTGAGAGGTGACTTTATTAAAACCTTTAAGATTCTGTGGGGTCTTGATAGAGTGGATGTAGAAAGGTTGTTATCTCTTGTGGGAGAATCTAGAACTGGGGGGTCACTGCATAAAAATAAGGGGTCGCCCATTTAAGACAGAGATGAGAATTTTTTTCTCTCAGATAGTAGTGAGTCTTTGGAACTCACTTCCTCAAAAGGAAGTGGAAGCAGAGTCTTTGAATATTTTTAAGGCAGAGGTGGATAGATTCTTGGTAAACAAGAGGGTGAAAGGTTATCGGAGGTAGGCGGTAGGATACAATTAAATCAGCCATGATCTTATTGAATGGCAGAGCTGTGTTGAGGGGCCAGGAGGCCTATTCCTGCTCCTAATTCGTATCCATTGTCAGTCAGCGGGTAACACTGATTTGATGCAAGTGCTGCCATTTGCAACTTCGCCACTGCAGCTAATGCCTTCTCTTAAACACACTCTGCTGAACATGAAGGAAGGATCTCCACCATTGTTATTTAAGGGAATTATCAACAAATTGTAGGTTAGTTAAGATTGTTAGTTAATTAGAAGATTAAGAGTAGATTTGATAGAGGTGTTCAAAATCATGAGGGGTCCCAACAGAGTAGATAGCGACAAAAACTATTCCAGTTGTCGTAAGGGTCAGGACACCGATTTAAGGTAATTGGCAAAAGAAGCAGCAGCAACATGAGGGAAAACCTTTTATTGAGACAACTGCCACAACTTGTTTTGCAATTTGTATCAATTTTGAGATGCGTGCCTTGAAATCAGTAGTACTCAGACCACTAAGTCTTATAGGTTTTTAGAAAATTAGATGAAACATTTATTAATAAGAGAAATGGTTTTAAGCCCTCCAATTCAAACTGAGTTTCCTTAACTTCAGTTCATTGTAGACAGCTGCTTGGGGTGTGGATGCTGAAGGCTTTTCACACTTGTTATATCTTAAAATGCCTGCCTCCCACACAGCCTTCCCTCCTTTATATCTATTTTTCTCTTTGAATGCAAATTTCCATTGTTTCACTATGTCTTTGGATTTTACCTTTCTGATCATAAAGACTTATCATAGTACCAATTTCACCAGTATCTTTGGGAAAAGCTGTTTCTGAACTTCACCTGGCTAAGTGGCACATTTCACCCCTCCCTTGAATACAATCTAGTTGAGTTCATTTAAAAATGCAAATCTCCTTTTACACCTTACATTCTAAACATCCCCCCATGTTTACCAAACCTAGCTTATCTCCTAAAACATCAAAGCCTTCAAACCAGCTGCCTGTAATTCAATTAAATCACAGACATCACAGACATATATGGACACAGACACCACTATTACTCTACTTAACAATCAATTCCAATAACATTCTGAGAATTATTATATCTTCCAGATGTACCCCTCCTTATTGAAAAATGAACCGCCATAATTTAAAAAGATGGCTTAATTTTTATTAACCCATCTTATACTATTTCCTATACTTATCTATATACTTACACTTTAAACATTACCAGACACATGTGTTAACGTAACAATAATATAAATCCTTTATATCAACAGAAATCATTTCAGTTCAATATCCAGGTTTTAATCATCCAATTTTCCTTTTAAGCTTCAACTCCTGATAATACATCTGCAATCAGATTTTCTCATCCCATATGTATAATCTGCAGATTATTTTTTTTTATTCATTCACGGGATGTGGGCTTCGCTGGCTGGGCCAGCAGTTATTGCCCATCCCTATTTGCCCTTGAGAAGGTGGTGGTGAGCTGCCTTCTTGAACCATTGCGGTCCACGCAGCATAGGTGCACCCACATTGCTGTTAGGGAGTGAGATCCAGGATTTTCACTCAGCAACAGTGAAGGAACGGCGATATATTTCCAAGTCAGGATGGTGAGTGACTTGGAGGAGAACCACAGATGGTGGTGTTCCTTTATCCTTCTAAGTGGTAGTGGTCATGGGTTTGGAAGGTGCTGTCTCAGGAGCCTTGATGAATTCCTGCAGTGCATCTTGTAGATGGTACACACTGCTGCTAATGTGCTTCAGTGATGGAAGGAGTGAATGTTTGTGGATGTGGTGCCAATCAAGCGGACTGCTTTGTCCTGGATAGTTTCCAGCTTCTTCAGTGTTGTTGGAGCTGCATTCATTCAGGCAAATGGGGAGTATTCCATCACACTCCTGACTTGTGCCTTGTAGATGTGAATGTGCTCTGGGGAGTCAGGAGATGAGTTACTCATCGCACGATTCCTAGCCTCTGACCTGCTCTTGTAGCCACAGTATTTATATGGCTAGTCCAGTTCAGTTTCTGGTCAGTGGTAACCCCTAGGATGTTGATCATAGGGAATTCAGTGATGGTCATGCCATTGAACATCAAGGGGCGTTGGTTAGATCCTCTCTTGTTGGAGATGGTCGTTGCCTGACACTTGTGTGGTGCAAATGTTACTTGACACTTGTCAGCCCAAGCCTGGATATTGTCCAGGTCTTGCTGCATATGGACATGGACTGCTTCAGTAACTGAGCAGTCGTGAATGTGCAATCATCAGCGAACATCCTCCTTCTGACCTTATGATGGAAGGAAGGTCAATGATGAAGCAGCTGAAGATGGTTGGGCCTCGGGCACTACCCTGAGGAACTCCTGCTGTGATGTCCTAGAGCTGAGATGACTGACCACCAACCACCACAACCATCTTCCTTTGTGCTAGGCATGACTCCAACCAGCAGAGAATTTTCCCCCTGTTTCCCATTGACTCCAGTTTTACTAGGGCTCCTTGATGCTACACTCAGTCAAATGCTGCCTTGATGTCAAGGGCCGTTATTTCCACCTCACCTTGGGAGTTCAGCTCTTTTGTCCATGTTTGAAGCAGGGGTGTAAGAGGTCAGGAGCTGAGTGGCCCTGGAGGAACCCAAACTGGGCATCAGTGAGCAGATTATTGCTAAGCAACTACTGTTTCATAGCACTGTTGATTACCTTTTCTATTACTTTACCGATGATCGAGAGTAGACTGATAGGGCGGTAATTGGCTGGGTTGGATTTGTCCTGCTTTTTGTGTACAGGACATACCTGGGAAATTTTCCACATAGCCAGGTAGATGCCAGTGTTGTAGCTGTACTGGAACAGCTTGGCTAGGGGTGCAGCTAGTTCTGGAGCACAAGTCTTCAGTACTATTTCTGGAATATTGTCAGGGCCCATAGTCTTTGCAGTATCCAGCACCTTCAGCCTTTTCTTGATATTACGCGGAGTGACTCGAATTGACTCAAGACTGGCATCTGTGATACTGGAAACCTCTGGAAGAGGCCGAGATGGATCATTCACTCGGCACTTCTGGCTGAAGATTGTTGCGAATGCTTCAGCCTTATCTTTTGCACTGATGTGCTGGGCTCCTCAATCATTGAGGATGGGGTTGTTTGTAGAGCCTCCTCCTCCAGTGAGTTGTTTAATTGTCCACCACCATTCACGATTGGATGTGGCAGGCCTGCAAAACTCATCTGATCTGTTGGTTGTGAGATCGCTTAGCTCCGTCTATCACTTGCTGCTTATGCTGTTTAGCATGCAAGGAGTCCTGTGTTATAGCTTCACCAGGCTGACATCTCATTTTAGGTATGCCTGGTGCTGCTCCTGGCATGCTCTTCTGCACTCTTCATTGAACCAGGGTTGATCCCCTGGCTTGATGGTAATGATAGAGTGGAGGATATGCTGGGACATGAGGTTATGTTCGAGTACAATACTGCTGCTGCTGATGGTCCACAGCACCTCATGGATGCCCACTCTTCAAAATCAATCCCATTTCACACGGTAGTAGTGCCACACAACATCACGGAAGGTATCCTCAATGTGAAGGCAGGACTTCGTCTGCACAATGACTGTGCGGTGGTCACTCCTACTGATAATGTCAAGGACAGATGCATCTGTGAAAGGCCAGTTGGTGAGGAAGAGGAAGAGATCAAGTATGTTTTTCACTCTTGTTGGTTCCCTCACCACTTGCCGCAGACCGAGTCTAGCAGCCATATCATTTAGCACTCGGCCAGCTCGGTCAGTAGTGGTGCTACTGAGCTACTTTTGGTGATGGACATTGAAGTCCCCCAACTAGGGTATATTCTGCACCCTTGCTACCTTCAGTGCTTCCTCCAAGTGATCTTCAAACATGGAGGAGCACTCATTCATCAGCTAAGGGAGGGTGGTACGTGGTAATCAGCAGGAGGTTTCCTTGCCCATGTTTGACCAGATGCCATGAGACTGATGGGGTCTAGAGTCGATTTTGAGGACACCCAGGGCAACTCCCTCCCAACTGTATACCACTGTGCCACCACCTCTGCTGGGTCTGTCCTGCCGGTGGGACAGGACACACCCATGGATGGTGATGGTAGTGTCTGGGACATTATCTGTAAGGTATGATTCCGTGAGGATGACTATGTCTGGCTGTTGGTTGACTAGTCTGTGAGACAGCTCTCCCAATTTTTACAGTAGCCCCCAGATGGTATTAAGGAGCGCTTTGCAGAGTCAACATTGCCATTGTCATTTCCGATGACTAGGATGATGCCGGGTGGTCCGTCCCGTTTCATTCCTCTTTTGTGACTGTCGCTGTTTGATACAACTGAGTGTCTTGCTAGGCCATTTCAGAGGGCATTTAAGAGTCAACCACATTGCTGTGGGTCTGGAGTAACATGTGGGCCAGGCCAGACCAGGTAAGGATGACAGGTTTTCTTCTCTAACGGACATTAGTGAACCATTACAACAATCGACAATAGCTTCATGATCCACCATCTGGCATTACCCTGGGGTCTTTGGGTTACCAGTCCAGTGACAATACCACTACACCATCGCCTCCCCATAGATGGTTGCAGTAATAAACTCCATCTGAACAGTCTTGCACTTCTGTCTCAAATTTGTCCAGAAGCTTCAAAAGATTGTGGCCGGTTTCAACAATTGTTCCTGACAAATTGTTTGCAACATAAATCTCAAAAAGCTGCAATGCTAACACCAAACCCAAAGTCTCCTTTTCAATCCTTGAATATCTATTCTGTTGTATGTTCAACTTCCATGAAAAACACCCTATCAGTTTATCAATTCCATTTTCATCTTCTTGTACAGTACAGCCCCAATGCCTATATCGCTTGCGTCAACAGCCAACTTAAATTGCTTGGCGCAATTGGGCACTGCCAAAACTGGTGTCATAGTTAATACAGTTTTCAAACTGCCAAATGCCTTCTGACACTCCAGTGCCCATTGAAACTTTTGTTCTTTCTTCATAGTTCAGTCAGTGGAGCAATCATACTGCTAAAATTTGGTACAAATTTCTGATAAAACCCACTCATGCCCAGAAATCTCAAAACTTTTTGTTTTGTTGTAGGCATGGGGAAATCCACTATAGCCTTGACTTTCACATCTCTCGGAGCCACCTGACCATGTCCAATGCTATGGCCCACATACTTAACTTGCACTTGTGCAAATTTACTTTTAGCTAAGTTCACTGCCAAATTAGCTTCTTGTAGTTGAGTAAATAATTCTTCCAGATGTTATAAATGTTCCTGCCACATCTGACTAAAAACTATCAAGTCATCAATATAAACAGCACAATTGCTCAGACCTGCAATTACTTTGTTTGTCAGTCTTTGAAATGTTGCAGGTACATTTTTCATACCAAATGGGCATGACTTTAAACTGATATAGTCCATCTGGCATCACAAAAGCCAATATCTCCTTTGCTCTCTCCGATAACGGTACTTGCCAATATCCTTTTAGCAAGTCAATCTTTGTGATAAACTTTGATTGTCCCACTTTCTCAATACAGTCTTCCAACTGTGGTATAGGATATGAAACCGCTTTTGTCACCGCATTCTCTTTTCAATAATCCACATACAGTCTTTGTGTTCCATCCAGTTTCAGTGCCAGCACAAAAGGCGAACTCTAGTTACTGCAACTAGACTCAATTATATCATTTTGAAGCATGAATTCAATTTCTTTCTGTACTTGTGATAACTTTACCAGGTTTAATTTAGAAGGATAGAATTACCTGGAAAAACTCAGCAGGTCTGGCAGCATTAGCAGAGAAGAAAAGAGTTGACATTTCGAGTCCTCATGACCCTTCAGCAGAACCTTCTGCTGAAGGGTCATGAGGACTCAAAACATCAACTCTTTTCTTCTCTGCCGATGCTGCCAGACCTGCTGAGTTTTTCCAGGTAATTCTGTTTTTGTTTTGGATTTCCAGCATCCGCAGTTTTTTGTTTTTATTAATTTAGAAGGATGTTGCCTTAGCAAAAATGAAACTTCGACACACACATCATGTATAGCTAAATTCATCCTTCCCAGCTTATCTCCACAAATATCTTTGTGTGGCTGCAATAGCTTTTCCAAATCACTTCGACACTTGTCTGGAAGGTAACTCAATATTACATTTAAATTTTCAAGTACCCCTTCATTACCCAATTTGATTAGAGGAAAATCAATTTCAGAATCCTGAATTTCTACATCTTTCTCAGTATCTACCTCAACCATCACCTCCTTCTGGTCCTCTTCCCTGTCAAAGTACTTTTTAAGCATATTTACATGACTCACCACCTGCTTCTTTCTTCTAGCTGGAGTATTTATTAAATAATTTATTTCACTCAATTTCTTTTCAATACTGTAAGGCCCACTAAACCTTGCCTTTAATGAAGCACCCAGCACTGGTAACAGAACTAATGCTTTCTCCCCAGCAACAAAACTATGAGCTGTAGCTTTCCTGCCTGCTTTCATTTTCACCAATTGCTGTGAAACCTTTGAATGTCCCCAAGCTAACTCACATGCTCTATCCAATCTCTCTCTGAAATTTGATACATAACCCAGGAGAGTAGATTCTGAATTTTGACCCACCAATTTCCCAATTTCTCATGAATAAATTTCAGTGGTCCCCTTACATCATGACCATAAACTAGTTAAAAAGTCTGAAACAATTCGATGCATTAGGAACATCCCTACTACCAAACAAAAAGAATGGAATTCCTCTATCCAAATATTGTGGATAATCCTGACTATACATTTTCATCATATTTTCTAGAGTTTAATGCCATCTTTCCAAAGCCCCTTGTGATTCAGAATGATAAGCTGTTGACATCAACAGTTTTATTCCCAAACTGTTCATTTCTTCCTTAAACAGCAGTAAAATTTGAATCCTGATCTGATTGTGTTTATTTAGGTAAAGCATATCTTGTAAAAAAATGTAGTTAACTCTTCCACAATTTTCTTTGTTGCAATATTTTTCAAAGGTATTGCTTCAGAAAACCTGGTAGGCACATCCATTACTGTCACTAAGTACTGATTTCCACTTTTAGTCTTAGGGCGGGGTCCTACACAATCAATCATAAGCCTAGTAAAAGGTTCTTCAAATGCTGGAATTGGAATTAAAGGTGCCAGCTTAATCACTGCTTGTGATTCCCCTATCACCTGACACGTGTGGCTTGTTCTACAGAATTTGACTACATCTCTGTGCAATCCTGGCCAAAAAAAATGTTTTTATATCTTTGCCTGAGCATTTCTAGCTCCTAAATAACCGCCCATTGGAATTTCATGAGCTATCCTCAGAATCTCATTTCTATTTCCAAGTGGTATTATAATCTGATGCACCTCCCTCCAGCTTTCATTTGCTGAAGCATGATAAGGCCTCCATTTTCTCATTAAAACACTACCCTTAAGGTAATAACATTCTGGAACACATTTTGCCTCTGATTCTGAGTAAGATGTCTGATATAAATGTTTTATTTGCAAATCTTTTTTCTATTACTCTACTAACCTCCTTGAGTTAAACACATCGGTTGAATTGTGTTCCAGTCTTTCTTCCAGAACAACCTTATCAAACGTAGTGTCAGCTAATTGGATTTCCACACCTTCTCCCTGCCTTTGAACTTCCTGTTCTTGTTTCAACCTATGAGCCTGTGATCTCATTATCAACCTGGAAACAATCCAGGTTGCTCTTTCAGCAATGCTTCTGTTGAAAATACCCCTACAGACTGCTCAACTACCATAGGCATCACCCATATCTATGATCTAGCAATATAATTACCCAAAATAAATTGAACCCCTGCAATAGACAATTTTTCCACTAATCCAACAATCACCTCATACGTTTTCCACTTACTCTTTAAATTTATCTTCTACAATAGAATACGTTTAGCATCTCCAAGAACCCCACTTATTATCATATGTTACTGCAATACTCCCTCTGAACAACAAATATAACTATCCCACAACATTAAGAATTGACTAGCCTCTGTGTCTCTTAAAATTTTAACATCTTTGCCTACTCCACCCTGTACACGTGGAAAGTCTGTCCCTTCACACACAAAACCTTTAAACATTTCAGCTCTTCCAAATTCTCTTGACTAAATTATGAACATATTCCTACTTTTTTACCTATCACTGATTCTCTTTGTTTTACCTGTACACAAACCCAACATAATCCCTCTTTTTCCCTTTTTCTGCTGCCTCGAGTTCCAGCTTTTTCATTTCCAATTCTTTTTCCTTTTAGTTTGCCTCCAATTCAAGTTTTCTCAGTTCTTTTGCTTGTTCAGGTTCAAGCCTCTTAATTTCTAACTGAAGTCTCACTACCTTGCCCCTGCAGGAAACCCCAATTGTTATTTATTCACCAATTACCTTTTGTAAACCAGCCAAAGTTATAACTTCAACTCCCAGGCAAGTTTTAGCAACTGCCAAAGCCATATTGCAGTCTCACCACTTCAAGAATACCTCACACCAACTCCTGAATTCAAAGTGCTTCTCGTATTCATAACCTTAAGATTCACCAATTCCAAGCCAATCAAGGAATTTCAAATATATCCCACAAAGAGCCCCCAACTATATTATGGCACAGCCAATGATAAATGCTCAAGTCCAGAGTGAAACTTGAAATAACTGCCACAACTTGTTTTGCAATTTGTACAAATTTTGAGATGTATGCCGTGAATTCAGTAGTAATAAGGCCACCAAGTCTTATATGTTTTTACAAAGCTAGGTTAAATATTTAATAATAAGAAAAATGGCTTTAAGGACATACATATGTCTGCAACTTACTATTGTAATAACTTCTAAATCCCCTAATTAATCTGACTCCCAGTTACACCTCTGTTATGGCAACAGTAAGACACATAGATTATAAAAGACCCAGGCAAAGAAACATGAACAACCCAATTCAAAGTGAGTTTCCTTAACTTCAGTTTGTTGTAGACAGCAGCTTAAGGGGTAAATGCTCAAAGCTTTTCACACTTGTTAGATCTTAAAATGCCTGCCTTTCCACACAGCCTTCCCTCCTTTACACATATTTTCCCTTTTGAATGTAAATTCCCATTGTTTCACTATGTCTTTGGGCTTAACCTCCCTGATCATAAAAAATTATCATAATACCAATTTTGCCAGTAATCTTTGGGAAAAATAAACACACTCTTTCTGAACTTCACCTGGCTAGGTGACACATTTCACCCCTCCTTTGAATACAATCTAGTTGATTTAATTTAAAAATGCAAATGTCCTTTTACACCTCATATTCTAAACTTTCCCCATGTTTACCAAACCTAGCTTATCTCCTAAAACATCAAAGCCTTCAGACCAGCTGCCTTTAATTCAATTAAATCATACACACACACACACACACACACACACACACACACACACACACACACACACACACACACATAGACACAGATACCACTATTTCTCTATGTAACAATCAAATTCCAATAACATATTGAGAATTATTATATCTTCCTGACACTCCCTAATCTGGTTTAGGAGGTGGTGGCAGTGATGGTCAGTGCCAATGCCCTACAAAAGAGGACAACCATCCAGTGCCGAAAAAGGATGAATGGTCTCATCCATTCCACCAAGGTAATTCAGTCTTCTCATCACTCACAAACTCATCACACATCCACAGCGATCTCACACCTCAAGGAACAACACTAACTCTAAACGTACCCTCACATCTCTATCAGACTTATAACCTCGTGTTTGCGTCCTCATGCTGTCCATGGCTCCGCTCACCACACAAACATTCCATGCAGTGCCATGTGTTCTGGTCACATACTCTCCATCTGTTTCCATGCAGGAGAAGCTGGGCTCACATCAGCAGTGGGAGGTCCCAGGCTGGGGGTTAAGTGGTCCACACTAGGCCCCTCATTCACATTCAGGGGTGTGCCATTGTGCTGACTGGTGAGGACATTGAACATGCCTGTGGTGATGGTGAGGTCAGCGGCGAAGTCCCTTGTAAGGATCCTACACCACATCATCCCTCTCTCAACACAACTGTGAGTGCTCTCTCTCATGTTTTTGACTCTGCCAACATGCACTCATTATCTCTACTTTGGTTCACAGGGAGCTCTGCCAAGGAACCAACAACCTCAGTCAGCCAGTCCCTCAGCTCCATCCAAGAGTACACCTCCTCCATTGAAGAGCTGGAAATAAGCAGCCTGGAAGACCCATCACAGTGCTTACCCACACCCTGCACCAGCGCAGAGACACAGACCTTGGTGGGACCTAGATCTAGACAGCATGGAGAGGTCCCAGACCAGGGTGGAGTGGCCCACATTAGACCCCTTACTCACTTTGAGGAGCGTGCCATTGTGCTGACATGGACCCTGTCTGCGGCGATGGTGAGATGGGTAGCGAACATCCACATGAGGATCCTGCACCACATCATCGCTCTTTCAATGCAACTGTGAGTGCTCTCTCTCCTGCTTTTGACTCTGCTGATGCACTAATTATCTCTACTTTAGTTCACAGGGAGCTCCGCCAAGCAACCAACACCCTCAGCCTGCCAGTCCCTCAGCTCCATCCACATCCTCACTTCCAGCTAAGAGGACACCTCCTCCATTGAAGAGCTGCAAATAAGCAGTTTGGAAGACCCGTCACAGCAATTAGCCATGCTTTCCTACACCCTGCACCAGTGCAGAGACCCACATATTGGTTGGACCTAGATCTAGAGCAGGCTCGGGTTCACAATCTGGTGGTCACCGCACGGACACGTGTCCATAGCAGGAGGAGGCAGGTTTTTGCAAGCTCCCTGGCACTCGGAGGACAACTGGGGATCAGGCATCTGTGAGGTCCGAGTTAGATGACGAGCATCTAGATTTGGTCTTCCAGCTCATCGTGGAAAGTCAGCAGAAGTTGTAGAAACATCACGCAGAGCTGTTGGAAGCCCTCCGCAGAGTGGCATGTGAGTCGGCGGAGTGCGACTGCCTGCTCTCTGATGAAGTGGTGCGCACATGTGTGTGTATGGAGGTCTCCATGGGGAGGATGTTGGGTGCCATGGAGACTCTGGTCCAGCAGAATGCAGAGATATGTGCAGACCTGAAATTCATCACAGGAGCCATGGATGAGTTCCTGCAGTGGCAATGTGAGATGGACACGGGGCACCTCGATATCCCTTCAGACATTCCTTCCCCCTCAAGGAGTCAGGCCGGGGCCCTCAGGCACCCAAAGAGAGGAGGAGCAGCAGCTGGGCACCCCTGGATCATCTGCTCAGGATTCCCAGAGGCGGTCCTCTCCCTCCGAGTCCCCTTTGCCTCGTCCTCTATCACCACAGAAGGAGCAGTTGGCCGATGCGTGATTCTGGAGAGAGAAGTTTGTGTGAGGCAGGGCCTTTTGGAGCCTCGTGCAAGCATTCTTCCATGAACGTGGATCCTTCATGTATCATACTCACCTCAATGTCCTTTGCATTTTGAATGCTACCTGTTAGGGTTCGCTTTCAGTTGCCCATCTGAACTGACCTGCACCTCTGCCCACCCACTGATCACACTCCCATGCAGCACCTGACCTCGCCCACCACAACTTTTCATGACCTCTTTTAACCCTCCTGGGTCCTTGCTTAAGTTTCTTCTTACTTTCTTTGTATTCTCCATGGGCTTCATCTGTTCCCAGCCTTCTAGCCCTTACGAATGCTTCCTTTTTCTTTTTGACTAATCTCACAATATCCTTCCATATCCAAGGTTCCTGAAACTTGCATTGCCTATCCTTCATGTTAGCAGGAACATGCCGGTCCTGAATTCTTATCAACTTATGTTTGACAGCCCCCAACATGTCAGTTGTTGATTTGCCCTCAAACATCCGCCTCCAGTCTAGATTCCTCAGTTCCTGCCTAATATTGTTATAATTAGCCGTCCCCCAATTAAGCACCTTAACCCAAGGACTCCTGTCATCCTTATCCACCAGTACCTTGAAACTTACTAAATTATGGTCACTATTCCCGAAATGCTCTCCTACTGAAACTTCGACCACTGGCTGGGTTCATTCCCTAATACCACATCCAGTATTGCCCTCCTGGATGCACCTTACAAATTCTGCACCATCCAAACCCCTAGCATTAAGTGATCCCCAGTCAATATAGGGAAATTAAAATCACCCACCACAACAACCCTATTGCTTTTACATCTCTCCAAAATCTGCCTACATAACTGTTCCTCAATCTTCCGCTGGCAATTGGGAGACCTATAGTAAACCCCCAACATTGCACCCTTCCTATTCCGGAGCTCTACCCGTATTGCCTCACTGCATGAGCCCAACGAGGTGTCCTCCTCTCATACAGCTGTGATATTCCCCTTAACCAGCAGTGCAACTCCCCCACCTCTTCTACATCCCTCTCTATCCTGCCTGAAACATCTAAATCCTGGAACGTTTATCTGCCAATCCTGTCTATCCTTCAACCAAGTCTCTGTAATAGCAATAACATCATTGTCCCAAGTACTAATCCAAGCTTTAAGCTCATCTGCCTTGCCTGTTCTACTTCTTGCATTGAAACAAATGCATTTCAGACTCCCAGTCCTACTGTGTTTAGTAATTTCTCCTTGCCTGCCCTTCCTCTTAGTCCTACTGGCCATATTCACTGGTTCCCAGTCCTTTATTTCACCTGCTGACCTATTGCTCTGGTTCCCACCCCCCTGCCATGCTAGTTTAAACCATCCCGAGTGACACTAGCAAAATTCGGAGCCAGAATGTTGGCGCCCCTCCAGTTTAGATGCAACCCGTCCTTCTTATACAGGTCCCACCTGCCCCGGAAAAGATCCCACTGATCCAGATATCGGAAACCCTCCCTCCTACACCATCTGTTCAGCCACATGTTCAGCTGCACTATCTTCTTATTTCTAGCCTCACTGGCACGTGGCACAGGGAGTAATCCTGAGATTACAACCCTAGAGGTCCTGTTTTTTAACTTTCTGCCTAACTCCCTGAACTCCCGCTGCAGGACCTCATTACTCTTCCTGCCTATGTCGTTAGTACCAATGTGTACCACGACCTCTGGCTGTTCTCCCTTCCCCTTCAGAATGTCCCGTACCCAATCAGAGACATCCTGGACCCTGGCACCAGGGAGGCAACATACCATCCTGGTGTCTCTACTCTGAATGCTGCTGTTGATTTCCCCTGATAGGCCATCACCCCCAACAGTATCCAAAATGGTATACCTGTTAGAGAGGGGAACAGCCAGAGGGGATTTCTGCACTGACTGCCTGCCCCTTCTAGCAGTCACCCATCTATCTGTCTGTACCCTGGGTGTGACCACATCTGTAAAACTCCTGTCAATGGCGCTTTCCGCCACCTGAATGCTCCTAAGTGCATCCAACTGCTGCTCCAACCGATCCATGCGGAGCTGCAATTGGGTACACTTCCTGCAGACGTAGTTGTCCGGGACACTTGAAGCGTTACAGATTTCCCACATCCCACAGGTGAAGCACTTCTCCCCAGCAACTGCCATTTCTAGAACTATTTAATAAATTAATTTAAATCTAAGAACTGCTTATTGACTCCTTATTAACTATACGTTCCCTAAGGGCTAGATTTCTACTATAAATGGTAAATTCTGAGAATAGTAATCCCCTGATTCTGGTCTAGATACCCTCTACTTATTAATTAAGTGATTAATTTATTTGGTCTAATTAGGTTAACAATGTTTTAGTTTCAAATTCAGTGTAGTTTCCCTACCAGCCAATCAGGTCACAGTTTTACCGTGACGCCACTTTTAATTTTTTTTTTAAAAGACCCAAGGTCCGCGAATCCCCGAGATAAGGTTTTTATACTCACCTCTCTGGAACTCCGCCCTCCAACTCTGCTCCCTGGAACTAGGCCGCGAATCCCCGAAGTAAGGTTTTTATACTCACCTCTCTGGAACTCCGTCCTCCGACTCGGCTCCCTGGAACTAGGCCACGAATCCCCGAGGTAAGGTTTTTATACTAACCTCTCTGGAACTCCGCCCTCTGACCCTGCTCCCTGGAACTAGGCTGCAAATCCCCAAGGTAAGGTTTTTAAACTCACCTCTCTGGAACTCCGCCTCCGACTCTGCTCCCTGGAACTAGCTTTTTACAAAAGAAAAACATATTAGGTCCTCTTCTTCCTCTCCCAGTCTATCCTGGACCTTCATCCATTGTGAGCATCAACAGTGAGTTTCCACATTCCGTGAGCTGCTTCACAGTGGTACCATGTCCATGAGAATCCACCCAGCATGCCATGGATGTACCTTTGGTATTCTGTTGCTGCCAGGCTCCAGCATTTTCTGCTCCTTGGATGACCGCGATGTGAGCAAGGCCCTAGCGGTAAGTGCTCCACCAGCATGTTTTCCCATCAACGGGGGCAGACAATTCAGTCGAGATTGTGTGGGGGTGGAATGAGGCTGACGGTCTGGCCTTATAATGATATGCTGATGTATTACAATGAGGTTCCCGATATCTGATGGCAGGGAATGTGGCCCGCCATTAGCAGGCGGAGTGGATGATTGCAAACTGGTTTCACAACGTCGTGAAACCGATTTTTGGCCTTCTCACCATATTGTCCGCTCACACCACTGAACACGCCCAATGCCAGTGGGCACGGAAAATCTCGGCCTAGGATCTAGAACGCACTGCCTGAAATTGTAGTGGAGGCAGATTTAATTGTGGTTTTCAAAAGAGAATTGGATAATTACTGTCTATATTCAAGTAGTGGTCGATCTTATATATAAGTAGACCCCTGACTTTTGACCAAAAAAATCATTCATTTTTCATATATCTCATGTATAACTCAATCCCTGACCTTTAGCCAAAAAAAACCAAATTCTTTGTACTTAACACCTGCTCACAGCTAATGTCAAAGTCGCCCTGGTGCAAACCTAGTCATTGATAGAATCATAGAATAGTTCACCACTGAAGGCACTGTTCAGCTCCTCCTGTCTGTGCACGTCAACACGTGATGTCAAAGCTACCACCTCACTGGTGCATGCTGAATTCCTGCCAATCCCACCCTCTACTATGGAAATATGGTACCAAAAAGGAATGGTAGTTACAGCTCATTCAATCTTAAAGTTGTTGAGACCGCAGAGCAGACAAATAATTGTGCAGTAGCTAGAGTATTCAAGAAATTGGAGGAGAACGTTAGAGATTGGAGGAAGCTCTCTGCACAGCTTAGACTTCTTTTGCATTATTTTTGGGGGCAGGGTTGATGGGTACAGTCTCTGACCTGGCAACCCTGTGATAACAAGACAATGGGAGAGAGTGGATTTCAAACCCTCAAAACTATTACTCATGTAAAAGGCAACCCCTACTTTTTGGTTCAAAATTTAGTCTTAGTAACCTGAGTTTTACGTGAGAGTATGTAGCATCTGAAGAGAAAAACTTGCAGGGCCATTGAGGAAAGGTGGGGAAGTAGACTAGGTGAATTTCTCTTGCAAAGAGCAGGGTTAGACACAACAGGCCGAATGGCATCCTTCTGTGATGTAGCTATTCCATGATTCTACTTGCTGATTAATCTCAGCTGGCTGTGGTTTGAGTTTATGGAAGTGCTTGGTGGTTTGCAGAGTTGGTTAAAATTAGTGAAGTCGGTGGGGACCAGTGCTGCATGTGAAGAATGAAGGCGGCCCTGGTTGTGACTGCAAGGAGTCTGGTTAGATCCCTTATTCCCAGTCATGGGGGCTATAGTTATTGATCCCCTTGAGCTCCAGCATGAATACAAGATGGAGCAGCGGCAGTGAAGAGAACAAGTTACTTGCAGAGCAAAGGGATTGACTTTGTGAAGGGCTCTCAGCAAGAGACCATATCCACCTAGGTCTTCTGGAAGTATTTCTCGTACTTTCACATAAGCAAGCAGCAATTTGTGCATCATCTGCATTTTATGAGATGTTCACAGAACTCTAACCAGCTCTTGGAACTAGACCTGCAGCCTTCAGAGCAGGACAAGGATGGTACTAATAGTATCTGTGCAGGTGAAAATGGCCTTGAATTTATTCATATAAAAGCAAAAAACTGCGGATGCAGTTCTTTTTTGCAGTCCTTGCAGTCACAACCAGGGCCTTCTTCATTCTTCACATGCAGCACCGGTCCCCGCTGACTTCACTAATTTTAACCAACTCTGCAAACCACCAAGCACTTCCATAAACTCAAACCAGAGCCAGTAGAGATTAATCAGCAAGTAGAGTCATTCGGCCTGTTGTGTCTAACCCTGCTCTTTGTTCTGTTGAAGGGTCATTCAGACTCTAAACATTAACTGTGCTCCTCTCCACAGATGCTGCCAGACCTGCTGAGTTTTTCCAGATATTTTTGTTTTTGAATTTATTCATGTCGGGATCCTCCCAGGCTAGAGCAGGCAACATCTAAATAATTTTCCAGTTCAGCATTCACTGAATAAGCATAGAGTTGACAGGTGCTCTTTGTACCAGGAGAGAGAGGAGTTCATCATGTTCCCTCTAAATAAAGAGAATATGTTTGTTATGGTACTGGGCTTCCACATGGCACAGGGCTTCCACATTGACTTCAGACATGTGGCTTTGTGGGTGTCACATCTCAGTGATGTGATGTCCTACAAGCATAAAGTTTACCATCTGCTAACAGTGGATGTGCAACCACACTCAGCACATCATGCTGGTAATTGCCCATAACCCTGATGTCATAATCCTTTCATTGTGCTAGTCCACTGTCCCTTTCAGCCGCACAATTAAAACAGAGGACGACTGCTGGCTGTCAACCTGGCTCATGACTCAGCCCCAGAATTCAACCACATGTGACCAGCATGCATATAATGAAAGCCATGCCACCCCACAAAACACCTTAGCACAGCCCAATAGGATGCTGAATCAATGATTCCACTGCTTTAGCAGGAGCCTTCCTCCATAACTTGTGGGAATGTGTTTCCTGATTTGTAGTCAGTAGCTGAATCCTCTACAACCTGGCCCCCATGAGGACACAGCCCTCATCACCAGAAACATGATGATCAACTCAGGAGGAGGAACATGAGGGGGACCAGCAGGAAGAAAGGCAAACATTACATCCCCATTCCGGCCAGGCTGTCCGCCATTGCCTCATTCCATTGAACATGATGTCAAAACCCTGTCAAGTACCTCACCATCCCTCTGTTACAGACAATCACAGCATGCTCTTGGCCACAAAGTTGAAATAAAAGCCACCACAAAACAGCATTCTATACAAATTTATCCAACAAACCATCCAATATTCCATACAAAAGTCAACTAATCATGGTGGTGCATTACTATAGAGCCTGTCTTGAGGGTGCCGTTGCCTGGACTAGTGCTCCCATGCAGTGCCATCCCATTGGCTGCAACATGGCTGGTGGAAGGTTGCTGATTTCCAGTGGGAGAGACTGCAGATGGCCTTGAAGGAGGACCTCCAGCAGTTCTCACCAGAAGGCCTGACTTCGAAAAGCATCACCTTAGCAAGGGTGACAGCAGTCTCTGGATTGGTTGGTTGACAGGCAACAGAAAAGGGCTCTGGCAGAGTGGCAGAGGTGGGAATATAAATGTTGTCACCCCAAGAGAGGGCGGCAGATACACATAATATTGAGCCATTACCACTTAACTAGAGGGTGCCTCACTAATCCTTGTAATCTGTTGAAGCACTGTCCTTTGAGCACACGTTTCCTCAGCCATGATGGCAGCAATCTGAGCTTGCATGGCAACAAGCTGAGATTTGATGACCTCAATTTGAGCTTCCACTGCAGCACTCAGGCATTGGGTGACTTCCGCCTGTTCTGCAATAGAAGCTAAGACATCACCATTAAACGCTGTCTCATGGTCACATCCACAAATGTTTGCATGGAGTTGGTCACCACTTCCACGCTGGAAAGGATGGGCTTTCAGCTCTGTCCAAATCCCTATGGCAAATTAGTGCCAGACTCAGCTATGCTTCTCGACATTGACGACAGGCTTTCTGGCAGCCCTGCCAATGCACCAAATATTTCACTGTGCCTGCCCATCAGTGTTTTTCTGTATGCCACCCAATTGAAATCCTCACCTTAATCCTCTGCAGCAGAACGGATGTGTGGCCTTGCCCTCTGGGAAGTTGGTGCCTGCACGACCCTCTGCCCGCGCTCTGGCTGCAGGTCACTTGCGCCCAGTGACTCACCCCGTGCAGATCCTGCCTCTATGCTACCCTTTAAATTCCACACAGTGGTGGCCGTGCGTGTGAGAACATCAGTTCTTCTTCCTCTTGCGCTTCACGCTGTCACACCACTCCCTAGCAAGGTTGCACTTCTTGGGTACCTGAAAAGGGAAAAGTGCAAAGGTGGGGTTGAAATGAATGGAGTAAGGGAATGCAAGAGATGCAAGCTTACACCATATGCAGCTTATAAATCAGTAGAGACTGTGAGGTTGTGGGGTGGGGGGGGTGGGGGGCGGGGTGGGGGGAAGTGGGATGTGAGAAGGAGGTTTAAGAGCCTTCCTGTAGGCTATGACCGCAGTCATGTCCACTCCAATGATGGCTAGCACCGCTTCCTCCATCATAGTGAGAACATGCAGCCACTGGCTAGGTGATGCTGCCTTCTGATGTATAACACTTTGTCCTACAAGAGAGAGGGAATCGATGAGTAGGGTGTAATGTACTTGGGTGATGTTGTTATCATGGTTGAATAGTTGGCAGTGAGCGCAAGCTACGAGTTGTTGGTGTGAGGCTTGCAGCAGTGACTGAGGGTGAGATGAAGCTACAGATCTAATGCATGAGTCATGATTGATGGAGATTGTTGGTAGGTGAGTGGTGTGCGTTTGGTGCTTTGAGTAGTTGTGAAGGTTATTGCTACTGTTGGGGGATCTAGCATTTGCAAATGCATTCACTAACTAACCTTGACCACTTGTATGAGGTTATTGAACTTTTTTCAACTCTGCATGCATATCCTTAGGACTACACTCCTGGAATTAACCTGCACATTAATTCCAATTGCCTCTGAGAGTTGGTCTGGAGGGCTCCCTGGTCCCCTGCAGATTGAGCACTACTCCAGTTGACCTCCTGCAACAAGGCTCCAAAGTACCTTGCAACACGCTCTCTGCTATATTGTGTCATTCCAGTGACTTTCCAAGTACCAAGTCACCTCTGCAATGAATTTCAGAACCTGTTCCAGCCAACATGCAACACCCTTTTAAGTGTTACAGGTTAGCTTAAGCTCATGTTATCCTCTCAAGATTTTGCACACCCTACTCGGGTGTGCAGCTGCTCAACAGTGCTGTCATGAAGCTATTAATGTATATAATATTGTTGGAAATTATTTTTTTTAAAATAGAGGGTTAGTCTGTGGGTGTGTCTTAATTGGGTTAAAGCCAGCTAGTCTGGGTGCTTTGCTGTATACTAGTTTTGACATGTAAGGGAGGTAGAGTGCATTTGCATTTTGTTGAATAGAGCATTCAAGAAGGAGAGTGAAATCTGGCACCTAGCTAGCAGAGACCAAGCAATGTTTATATTAGTAATAAAATTGGTACCATGAAAGGGGTTTTATTGTTAGAAGCGGTGGAGTTCAAAGGGGCTGGTGATACAATGAAAATTTACATTCAAAGAGATGTGCTGGATATAACAGACAGCACTTTCGTGTGTGCAGGGCAAAATCATATAACATCAAAGCAGCTGTAAGCCTGCAACTGTCTGCACAGGAAACAAAGTGAAAGGAACCTAATTTTGAATTTGTAAGGTGAAAATGCTTTGCTTAGTGTCTGCTTAAAGTCTATTGGTTGTTGTTGCCTTAATGGAGATTCGTTTAGGAATTTGTTAAAAGTTATGATAGTAGTAATTTGTAGCCATGTGTATATATTTAACTTGTGTAAATTAATAAATGTCTCATGTAGATTGATATAAAACCTCTCAAGAACTGGTGGTCTGATTCCTGAATTTAGAGTTGCATCTCAAACATACCACCCAAAAATATAGATTATGACAGTTGTTTAAAGTTTCCCTCTGGGATTTTAAATAACAGCCTTTACCAACTGCTGTATCATAACGAGTGCACTTATTGCTAGCTGTATGCTGCAATCATGTGACTGAGCAGGCAGCAAGAGGTTTGTAAGCTGACTGCATCACAACAAATGGGCATAGGTCTATCACGCATCACAATCCCACTGCCTAGGCCATACGCCATTTTTCCCCTGAGATTTTTGGATATCATTTTGAACAATTCCAGCCACCAATTCCTTACACAATTTTTTGTTTGATAATTTTATACACTTTGGTTTTGCTTATTGTTGTGCTTGAAAAGGTAAATGTTGTCAGCAATAAAGAACAGTACAGATTTCCACTCAGTGTTAAATCTCCCCAAGTCAGATACAGCGTAGGGGAGATGCTCAGTCAAGTTACCTCTCCACAAACCATCAGGCACAGCACAGGTTAAGTTCAAAGTAAAACTCCCCACTTCAGCAACATGTATAAAGCAACCCATGGTCAGCTGCAGCACCAGTTAGACACAGAATTGGTTCACTCTCCAGTGCCCCAACATCTCTTAGAAACTCTAGTTTCTAAAGCATCTTCTGTTCCCTTACATCCATTTAACATTTGACTTCCCACACCAGCCATCCTCATGATCTATCTGATGGTGAGACACGTAGCAAGCTTCCCCAATGTATAATTATTTCATGAAAATGTTCTGCCCACACTAATTAAAACATGCAAACTAAAACCTGCTTAATTATTTGTGTATCACTTCCCCACTGCACTTAACCAGATTCTGACAACCTGTCACAAATATTTTTCTGTTGTAAAGCCTCGATTTATTGCAGCTTAACTGTGAGGTAGTTGTATATTACAAACTGGGAGACATCTATAGTTACTTTGTGGAATTCAGAGAAGGTAAAATCTAACCCAACAGAAGAGGTTGAAATGTAACTGAACAGCAAGAAATATGTTCCTATTACATCAGCAAACAGTGAGTTTGGGGTCTGATCTTGCTGGGAGCTATCAGCAATCGGTGTCATTACACTTGCACTTGTCCGAGATTTTCTATGGAGTTTTGCAGTCAGTGAAACATCCAAACAATGCACCAGCCTCTCCAGGGCACCTCAATTTGTGAACCTCCGTATCAGAATGACAAGAATGAATAAGCAGCTCAGAGTCTGAACCAGGAGGTGTAAGTTAGAATAGTTAGTTCAATGTCAAATCATGTATAGAATGCAAAATAAAGAGAGGAAAATAAATATTGGATTAAGAAAGAGTGGTAAATGAGATAGAAAAAAGAGTTAAAAATAAATTCCATCAAAAGCTGAAGGAATGCAAATCCAAACCTGTAATAGTTCATTTTCTGTGTTAGAAGGGTTGCTTGCAGTAATTAAGCCATATTACGCCATTAAAAGAGTGCTTCAACTGGAATGGACAAGCCCTATCCTCTTGAAAAAGTTTAGTCCATACCTACAATGTCAGTACAGGAGTGTCAGGCTTTTGAATGGGGAACAAGATGGTGAGATACAGGTTTCACGCAGTTTACAGAGAAGTGCCTTTGACAGCAGCTTTCAGCATTTTGGGTTCAACTGTGTATGTTCCCTCGATGAAAGTTGTTATCTGATTCATACATAAATAATGGAGACAGCTGGTAGCCTCTCTGTTATTTGCACAACAAAATCCTGCCCTTTAGGAATTTCCACGTCTTCAAATTCTTCACGTCCAAGAATACGGACCTTTTAAAATGGTGTGTGAGAAGTGATTTTGTCAACCCAGGACCAATGTTTAGATCACCTCAGTACATCTGAGCTTAGATTCAATCCTCCCATCAGAGATCTACATGTAATAATTAGATATAAAACATGTGACAGTCTGATTTTTTTTTATTAATCTCAAACAGAAAGGATTCAGCTTTTTAATGTTTGTTTTTTCCTGCCTACCTGCAGTTAATTTCCGATGTGTGTTATAAATGAGAATGGAAAATAAAATACAAAAGCTTAATCATGTTCTTATTACACCCTTGGAATTATCAAAGAATTAAGCCCTGATATTTACTGGGGTAGGATTTCTTTTACTTTCTGTACATATTTATGGGTGTCATTGACCAGGCCAGCAGTTATTACCCAAGCCTAATTGCAATTGAGAAGGTGCTGGTGACCAACATGCTTGGACTGCTGCAGTCCATGTGGTGTAGGTCCACTCAGAGTGATGTTGTGGCAGGGAACTCTAGGTTTTTGTCTCAGTGACAGTGAGGGAATGGTGATACAGTTCCAACTCAAGATGGTGTGTAACTTGGAGAGGAACTTGCAGGTGGTGCTGTTCCCGTGCAACTATTGCCCTTGTCCCTCTAGGTAGTAGAGATTGTGGGTTTGGGAGTTGCTGTCGAAGAAACCTTAGCAAGTTGCTGCAGTGCAACTTGTAGATGGTACATACTGCTGTCCCTGTGTGCGGGTAGCGGAGGGAGTGAATATTTAAGGGGGTAGATGGCATACCAAACAAATGAGCTGCTTTGTCCTGGATGATGTCAACCTTCTTGAGTGTTTTTGGAGAGCACTCATCTGGGTAAGAAAGTATTCCATCACACACCTGACTTGCACTGACTGGATCAAATTGACTGAAGACTGCCATGTGTGATGGTGGGAACCTCAAGAGGACGGCGAGGTGGATTATTCAAGTGGTACTTATGGCTGAAGATGGCTACAGACACTTCAGCCTTTTCTTTTGTATTCACATGCTGGACTCTGCCATCATTAAACATGAGGATTTTCATGGAGCTTCCTCCTCCTGTTAGTTGTTTAATTGTTCACCATCATTCATGATTGGATGTGGCAAGACTGCCAATCTTTAATCTGATTTGTTGGTTGTGGGATCACTTAGTACTGTCCATAACATATATCTTCACCAGGTTGGCACCTCATTTTTAGGTATGCCTGGTGCCACTCCCAACCCTCCTACCCTCCTCATTGAGCTAGGATTAATCAACTAGAAGCATAGGATCATAGACTGGAAACTGCACAGCAGGAAGTAACTTGGCCTATCGTGTCCTTGCCAGCTCTCTGCAAAATAAACTAAGCTAATCCCACTCCCTTGTTCTTTCTACATAGCTAATACATGAGGCTATTTGGTATTCGTAGAGATTGTGTAAGTAAACCCAAGTGCTGGAAAAACACTTAAGGGCAGAATTTTCCAGTTGGCGTGTGGGGGTGGGCCCAACACATCAACACATAAAATGACATGCGATGAGGTCAGGTGTGCGTTGCGATGTCACCGCGCTCAGTAGCGATGTTTCATTCAGCGGGTGCGCGCCGGTGTCGGCTGCTTGCCCGCCAGTATGTAAACGGCCTATTAAGGCCATTAAGGACCTAATTAAAGTTATTCTAAACACTGCCCATCCAACCTTAAGTTGGCAGGTAGGCAAAAAGTTCAAGTGGCCTTTGCGTTTTTCACAAAACCTCATCCATCAGTGGGATGAGCTTTCCTAAAGCGTTTATTAAATAAATAAATAAAATTTCATAAATCTATAAACATGTCCCAAATCATGTGACACAGTACCATGAGGGGACATGTTTAAATAAATTTTTACACCTTTTATTTAATAAATTTATAATCGATTCAATCTCCCTGAGGCAGTTCCATGGAAGAGCGCCGGCCCTGACCCTCCCTCCTCCCACTGCCCACACAGGTAGCGCTAAGCACTACTGGCCGCATCCTACATTGGGCAGGCCTTAATTGACATGCCTGCATAAAATGGCAACCTGGAGTCGATCACAGACAGCAATTAGCTCCGCACCTGCCCTGCCTGCTCTCGCCAAGCTGGCCCACCATATGAAAAATCCTGCCCTATATCTTGCACGTAGAAATCCTCATCTCCCTTTAGCTGCCAGATTTCCTGAGGCCCAGAAAACCAAGCCGGCCTGTATTAAAGCTGGAAGAAAGAAAACATCTGAGGCACACAGCTCCCTTAACCACCCCCATCCCCCCCACCTTGCGGTGGGTAGGTCACCTGTTCATCCAATCCCACGGCTTTTGCAGATTAAAAGTCTACCCTTAATATCTGAAAAACTGGGTTGTTTAGAGATTAAAAGAGAAAAACAATTCTACAGTCCCCACACTTACACTGTTCGTGCTTTTACTGGACAACCACCTGTATTTGGCAAATCGGGCTGACGATCATTGGCATTGGTATCAAATACAAAGGTACCATTAAAAACATATTAAGCATACTGACTACTTTGAAGTTCAAGGACGTTCAATCACAAATTCGCACCTTGTTAAAATGCAGCTGTCTCAGCGATGAATTTGTCATTTAATTCCTTCAGCGGTTTCTGCAACTTGCATCATCCATAGTCCCCCTCACCAGCCCACCATTCCACCCACCCTTCATTCATACTCTACCTGTCCTTGTCTTACCAAATAATTACTTGATCCACCTTTGAAAAGGCTGCATGTAGGCACTACATGTGAAAGACATGAAGGTTCAGATCACATGAGTGTCCAAGTGTTACACAAGTATTTAGTTAAATATACAGGCATTCTCAAACAGGGTCCATGGCCCACGAGGATATGACAAGATGGTTCAAGTACACAAAAAATAGGAGTAAGAGTAGACCATGTGGCCTCTAGAGCCTGGCCTGCCATTGAAAAGATCATGGCTAACCTTCAGCCTCAACTCTACTTTCCTGCCTGCTCCACATATATCTTGTTTCCCTGAATCACCAAAAACCTGTTTATCTCAACCTTAAATATATTCAATGATAGAGCATCTACAGCACTCCTGGGTAGAGAATTTCAAAGGTTCACAACCCTCTGAGTGTAGAAATGTCTCCTTATCTCACTTTTAAATCATCGACCCCTTCCCAAGACTTTGTTCCTGTGTTCCAGCTTCCCCAGCCAGAAGAAACAGCCTCTCAGTGTCTACCCTATCAAGCTCCTTCAAAATCTTGTATTTTTCAATGAGATCGCTTCTCATTCTTCTAAACGCCAGGCAATATAGGCTGAAGTCACTCAGCATCTCATCATAGGACAACCGTTTCATCCCAGGAACCAATCTAGTGAATCTTAGCTGTACTCTCTCCAAGGAAATTATGTCCTTCCTAACAGAAGGAGACTAAAACAGCACACAATACTGCAGGTATGGCATCACCAAAAACCCTTACAATTGTAGCAAGATCTCCTATTCTTGCACTCCAATCCCTATGCAATAAAGGCCAACATGCCATTTGCCTTCCTAATTGCTTGCTGTACCTGTGAGCTAACTTTCTATGTTCCTTGTACAAGTACACCCCGGTCCCTCAGATCATCAACATTTGCAAGTTTTACACCTTTTAAAAAATACTCTGCTTTTCTGTTTTGACTACCAAAGTGAATGACCTTACACTTCCCCAACACTTCCCCATCTGTCACCTTGTGGCCTACCCCCTTTACCTTTCTATATCTCTTTGCAGAATTATGATGTTCTCACAGCTTACATTTCCAACTAGCTTTGTATTATCAGCAAACTTGGACACATTACTCCTGTTCATCTAAGTGATCAATATAGATTGCAGTCCCAGCAATAATCAATGCAGCACTCCACTAATCACAGCCTGCCAACTTGAAAATGCTGGGTTTATCCTTACTCTTTGCTTCCTGCCTGTTAAGCTCTCCTCTATTCATGATATTATATTATCCCCAGCTCCTTGACCCCTTATCTTGTTTATTAACCTTTTGTGTGGCTCCTTATCGAACATCTTTTGGAAATCCTAACATACTACATCTACTGGTTCCCCTTTATCTACCCTACTAGTTACATCCTCAAAAAACTCTAATAAATTTGGCAAACACAATTCCCTTTCATAAACATTGTTGAGTTTTTTTGATAATAATATGATTTTTTTAAATGCATTGTGAAGACTTAGTTAATAATAGATTCCAGCATTTTCCCAATATTATTTCAAGATAATTAGCCTGTAGTTGTCTGTTTTCTCTCCCCCTGCTTTCTTGAATCTGCTGGGACCTTTCCAGAATCTAGGGAATTTTGAAAAATCCTAGCCAGAGCATCCACTAACTCTGCAGCTATCTCTTTTAGAATCAGAGGATTTAGGCCATCAGATCCTAGGGATTTGTTGACTTTTGGTCCCTTAAGTTTCTCCAGTGCTTTTGCTCTGCTGATATTAATGACCTGGAATTCTTCACTCTTATTAGCCCATTGGTTACCCTCTATTTCTAGTTTGCAATTTGTGTCTTTTACTGTGAAGACAGACAGAAAGGACGCAATTTTATGGAGCCCACAAGAGTAGGAAATGCTTTGTGTGAGGTAACTTAATTAAGCAGGGTGTGAAATTTCAATTTCCCAAGGGTGGGCTGAAATGCAGAGATAAAGTCAGTGTTGTGTTTGCAATGTGTCGAACATTACACTGGCCTGTGGCGGGTTCATAGTTGGAATAGATTTGTATGCTGTGAATACTCATTAGCGTGAAACAGTTTTTAATGAAGTCCTACTCCACCAAGATGAAGTCAGCAGTGCATGAGAATCTCGTGGCACCTGGTTGACAATTGTTTAAAGGTGGCATGCACCAGTTGGCTTCGTGCAGTTGGGTTTAAGGTCAGCAGTTTCCCTTGTTTAACTCTAAGGCACAAGTGCAGGGAGCAGAAGAATGGCCGCTTGCAAGGAGGCTCATGACTGGCAAGGTTGAGTCAGCTGTAAGAGGGGTTGTGCAATGGTGTCAGGGACTTGGAGGAGTGGAAGTGGGAAAAGCCAGGCATCCTGGGTGTGGTGCCGGTGAGGTGGGAGCAGTCAGTCAAGGTAAGAAAATGAGAGGCTGAAAGGGTGGTGCCAGTACTTCCAAAATGTGAGTCCATCTCAGTGTGTTGGCTGGAAGAGTCCTTACAGGACTTTGAATTCACCTGCAATATTTCAATTATCCCCACCGAGAATGATCTTGGACAAAGTCCTTTAAAAGGCATAGAAGGGAGGGCCAGCTGAGCCTACAAGTCCAGCCATGTCACTCAAAGTAGCAATTACAACATTAGACACTAACATCAATATTCAATAAAGAATGAATGAAGAAACACAATATTGTTTCTTCCACAATGCCATGACAGTAGAATACAGCCTGAATTACTTACAGGCATATTGAGCTTCTTGAGGAAGAGATGTGTCTTTTAAAAAGTACATACAAGCAAAGGTTGGCTGAGACTGTAAAGTAACTACTTTCTGGAAAATTCCTATGTGGATTATACTTGACCGACCAGTCCCAAGAGGCCCTGGAATATCACAGCTAAAAAGGTGTCAAGGCTCACTTCAGACAAGACACTTGAAAGGGAGAGAAGCAATGCAAAAGACTGAATTATAATTTCCTGTGGTTGCAGAGACAATGGAGACTGATTACCATTTCAGCAGAAACCACCTCCTGTTGAGTTATATCTCAGAATGTGGACATGATCTGAGTTGAAAGGGAGCAGATTTTGGGCGAATGACTCATATGTTTTTCCTTTCCAGGAATATACAAGAAAAGGGTTTAAAAAGCCAGCAGCAAACCTGATTGGTATGTTCTAGTTCTGGTGTGCTAGAGTGTGCTGTGAAGATCACAGCAGAAGAACAGCAACTAGACATCCCTGCAGCTAATAGGTAAAAGTCTCTCTCCTCTCTCTCTCTGTTGCTGAAGGCAAGTCACAAGTCAGCAAAGCCCAGTCAAAAAAGAGACAGGGCAACTCTTTCAGCTAACCTGCAGAACCAAGTGTCTCCAAACCAACTGCTCAACTGACAAAGTCGGCTCTACTGGAATCACCCAACTTAACGGCCACAACATTTCGCTATCTACTCCTCAAGGACAGGCCAAAGACTGATTCGCATATCTTTTTTAACTTTTCCTTTTGGACTCAACTTTTCATTTCTGATCTGTGTGTATGTGTGTTGCATTTTTATTATTTTTCTCAGGTTTTTAGTAACTAATAAACATACTCTTTCTTTGACAAAAGAAAACCTGATTTAATTGGCTCCATGAGGGAAGGGACCCTTTTTAAATTAACCTAGTTACAACCAGCCGGGGGGAGGTGGGGGAGAGGTGCTGGGGGTGGGGGGGTGGGGGGGGTGGTGCTAGGTTGAATAAAGAAGGGGAGCCAGTTCGCCCCTCCTCACCTTAGAGCTTAGCAATTTGGGGTACCTCATCTGGGATCATAACAAATTGGAGGACCTCGCCCAGGGACCGGTTGCAATAAATTGGCGGCTCACTGCCAGAATAGTTCACACTGACGAAACAAAAGAATTTGAGTGGGGAAGTAAATTGATCATTCAAAACCAATTTTAAAAACTGCAAAAAGGCTTTCTTGAATCTGTAGTACTAGAGTAGAAATGTTTACATTTGATGCCTGTGCTTTTCTAGGGGAATTAGGGAAAGTTACTTTTGAGGATTTAAAAGTTCTGTCCCTCAAACAGTTAAAAGATTTATCGGGGCACTTAGCATTAGAATTTCACCTGAAAGCCAAAAAACCCAAAATTTTAAATGGGGTAGTCAATGGTCTGCAAGTGGAAATTGAGAACATTGAAGTAGATAGAGTAGTGGTAGAGAGATTAATATTGGAGCAGCGGAAATTAGAATTTCAAGAAAGGGAAAGAGGAAAGTGAAAGAGAGAAAGAGAAAAGGGAAAGGTGAAGGACAGGAAAGAGCACAGAGAGAAGGGAGAGAATTTCAGGACAGAGAGAGGGAAAGGGAGTTTAAACTAAAACAGCTTGAGCTGAGGGGCAGGAATCCTACTGTATCCCTTGAAGTCACCACTAGCTCAGACTTAAGGCCTGAGGCAATCGGTTTGCTCATTTGATCTCCAAGTTTGATGAGGCTGAGGTGGAAGATTACTTTAATAAAAACAAAAAACTGCGGATGCTGGAAATCCAAAACAAAAACAGAATTACCTGGAAAAACTCAGCAGGTCTGGCAGCATTGGCAGAGAAGAAAAGAGTTGACGTTTCGAGTCCTCATGACCCTTCGACAGAACTTGAGTGAATCCAAGAAAGGGGTGAGTTATAAGCTGGTTTAAGGTGTGTGTGGTGGGGTGGGTGTTTAGGTGGGGAGAGAGAAGTGGAGGGGGGTGGTGTGGTTGTAGGGACAAACAAGCAGAGATAGAAGCAGATCATCAAAAGATGTCACAGACAACAGAACAAAAGAACACATAGGTGTTAAAATTGGTGATATTATCTAAACGAATGTGCTAATTAAGAATGGATGGTAGGGCACTCAAGATATAGCTCTAGTGGGGGTGGGGGGAGCATAAAAGATTTAAAAATATTTAAATATAATGGAAATAGGTGGGAAAAGAAAAATTTATATAATTTATTGGAAAAAACAAAAGGAAGGGGGAAGAAACAGAAAGGGGGTGGGGATGGAGGAGGGAGCTCAAGACCTAAAGTTGTTGAATTCAATATTCAGTCCAGAAGGCTGTAAAGTGCCTAGTCGGAAGATGAGGTGTTGTTCCTCCAGTTTGCGTTGGGCTTCACTGGAACAATGCAGCAAGCCAAGGACAGACATGTGGGCAAGAGAGCAGGGTGGAGTGTTAAAATGGCAAGCGACAGGGAGGTTTGGGTCTTTCCTGTGAACAGATCGCAGGTGTTCTGCAAAGCGGTCGCCCAGTTTACGTTTGGTCTCTCCAATGTAGAGGAGACCACATTGGGAACAACGAATGCAGTAGACTAAGTTGGGGGAAATGCAAGTGAAATGCTGCTTCACTTGAAAGGAGTGTTTGGGCCCTTGGACGGTGAGGAGAGAGGAAGTGAAGGGGCAGATGGGGTGGTGCCATAGGAGGGGGTTGAGGAGTAGGGGGTGATGGAGGAGTGGACCAGGGTGTCCCGGAGGGAACGATCCCTACGGAATGCCGATAGGGGAGGTGAAGGGAGGATGTGTTTGGTGGTGGCATCATGCTGGAGTTGGCGGAAATAGCGGAGGATGATCCTTTGAATGCGGAGGCTGGTGGGGTGATAAGTGAGGACAAGGGGGACCCTATCATGTTTCTGGGAGGGAGGAGAAGGCGTGAGGGCGGATGCGCGGGAGATGGGCTGGACACGGTTGAGGGCCCTGTCAACGACCGTGTTTGGAAAACCTCGGTTAAGGAAGAAGGAGGACATGTCAGAGGAACTGTTTTTGAAGGTAGCATCATCGGAACAGATGCGACGGAGGCGAAGGAACTGAGAGAATGGGATGGAGTCCTTACAGAAAGCGAGGTGTGAAGAGCTGTAGTCGAGATAGCTGTGGGAGTTGGTAGGTTTGTAATGGATATTGGTGGACAGTCTATCACCAGAGATTGAGACAGAGAGGTCAAGGAAGGGAAGGAAATTGTCAGAGATGGACCACGTGAAAATGTTGGAGGGGTGGAGATTGGAAGCAAAATTAATAAATTTTTCCAAGTCCCGACGAGAGCATGAAGCAGCACCGAAGTAATCATCGATGTACCGGAGAAAGAGTTGTGGAAGGGGGCCGGAGTATGTACCGGAGAAAGAGTTGTGGAAGGGGGCCGGAGTAGGACTGGAACAAGGAATGTTCCACATACCCCATAAAGAGACAGGCATAGCTGGGGCCCATGCGGGTACCCATAGCCACACCTTTTATTTGGAGGAAGTGAGAGGAGTTGAAGGAGAAATTGTTCAGTGTGAGAACAAGTTCAGCCAGACGGAGGAGAGTAGTGGTGGATGGGGTTTGTTCGGGCCTCTGTTCGAGGAAGAAGCTAAGGGCCCTCAGACCATCCTGGTGGGGGATGGAGGTGTAGAGGGATTGGACGTCCATGGTGAAGAGGAAGCGGTTGGGGCCAGGGAACTGGAAATTGTTGATGTGACGTAAGATGTCAGAAGAATCACGGATGTAGGTGGGAAGGGACTGGACAAGGGGAGAGAGAAGGGAGTCAAGATAACGAGAAATGAGTTCCATGGGGCAGGAGCAAGCTGAGACGATCGGTCTACCGGGACAGTTCTGTTTGTGGATTTTGGGTATGAGGTAGAAGCGGGCCGTCCGAGGTTGGGCGACTATCAGGTTGGAAGCTGTGGGAGGAAGATCCCCAGAGGAGATGAGGTCAGTGACAGTCCTGGAAACAATGGCTTGATGTTCAGTGGTGGGGTCATGGTCCAGGGAGAGGTAGGAGGAAGTGTCTGCAAGTTGACGCTCAGCCTCCACGAGATAGTGGTCAGTGCGCCAGACAACAACAGCACCACCCTTGTCAGCGGGTTTGATGACAATGTCAGGGTTGGACCTGAGAGAATGGAGTGCAGCAAGTTCAGAGAGAGAGAGATTAGAATGGGTGAGAGGAGCAGAGAAATTGAGACGACTAATGTCGTGCCGACAGTTCTCAATGAAAAGGTCAAGAGAAGTTAAGAATCCAGAGGGAGGGGTCCAGGTGGAGGGAGAATATTGGAGGCGGGTGAAAGGATCCGTTGAACGGGGAGAGGACTCCTGCCCAAAGAAGTGAGCCCGGAGACGAAGACGGCAGAAGAAGAGTTCAGCATCATGCCGAGCCCAAAATTCATTGAGGTGAGGGCGTAAGGGTATGAAACTAAGTCCTTTGCTGAGCACTGAACGTTCAGCGTCGGAGAGGGGAAGGTCAGGGGGTATAGTGAATGCACGGCTGGGGCTGGGATTGGAAGATGGGGTGGGGACGGAGGGACAGGCAGGGGTGGAGGGTCCTAGATGGGTGTTGGTGTCGATGAGTTGTTGGAGCTTGCGTTCCTTAGCACTTGAGAGAAAGAGAAAAAGTTTCTTGTTGAGGCGTCGGATGAGAGGAAGAATAAAATGAAACTGGGGGCACGCACAACTTTGAAAAAGGGTATGGCGGTGCTGCTGGAGGGAGAGGTCGAGTGTGTTCATATGGCGGCGCATGGCACTGAGTGTGGATCTCAGAATGTGACGGGAACAGCAGTCCGAGAAACGTTTTATGTCCCGGAGATACCTGTAATCCTGGGTGGGTTCGAACCATGAGGGGTGGAATTTCAGTTGAAATCCACGTGGGGTAAGTCAGAGACAGAGACAGTCACTGAGAAAGGAGATTCCCACAGCTACCTCGACTACAGCTCCTCACACCCCGCTTCCTGTAAGGACTCCAAACCATTCTCTCAGTTCCTTCGCCCCCGTCGTATCTGTTCCGATGATGCTACCTTCAAATACAGTTCCTGACAAGTCCTCCCTCTTCCTTAACCGAGGTTTTCCACCCACAGTCGTTGACAGGGCCCTTAACCGTGTCTGGCCCATCTCCCGCGCATCTGCCCTCACGCCTTCTCCTCCCTCCCAGAAACATGATAGGGTCCCCCTTGTCCTCAATTATCACCCCACCAGCCTCCGCATTCAAAGGATCATCCTCCGCCATTTCCACCAACTCCAGCGTGATGCCACCACCAAACACATCCTCCCTTCACCTCCCCTATCGGCATTGCATAGGGATCGTTCCCTCCGGGACACCCTGGTCTACTCCTCCATCACCCCCTACTCCTCAACCCCCTCCTATGGCACCACCCCATGCCCACCTGCCCCTTCACTTCCTCTCTCCTCACCGTCCAAGGGCCCAAACACTCCTTTCAAGTGAAGCAGCATTTCACTTGCATTTCCCCCAACTTAGTCTACTGCATTCGTTGTTCCCAATGTGGTCTCCTCTACATTGGAGAGACCAAACGTAAACTGGGCGACCGCTTTGCAGAACACCTGCGGTCTGTTCGCAAGAATGACCCAAACCTCCCTGTCGCTTGCCATTTTAACACTCCATCCTGCTCTCTTGCCCACATGTCTGTCCTTGGCTTGCTGCATTGTTCCAGTGAAGCCCAACGCAGACTGGAGGAACAACACCTCATCTTCCGACTAGGCACTTTACAGCCTTCTGGACTGAATATTGAATTCAACAACTTTAGGTCTTGAGCTCCCTCCTCCATCCCCACCCCCTTTCTGTTCCTTCCCCCTTCCTTTTGTTTTTTCCAATAAATTATATAAATTTTTCTTTTCCCACCTATTTCCATTATTTTTAAATATTTTAAAATCTTCTATGCTCCCCCCACCCCCACTAGAGCTATACCTTGAGTGCCCTACCATCCATTCTTAATTAGCACATTCGTTTAGATAATATCACCAATTTTAACACCTATGTGTTCTTTTGTTCTGTTGTCTGTGACATCTTTTGATGATCTGCTTCTATCTCTGCTTGTTTGTCCCTACAACCACACCAACCCCCTCCACTTCTCTCCCCCCACCCAAACACAGCTCCCCCCACACACCTTAAACCAGCTTATATTTCACCCCTTTCTTGGATTCACTCAAGTTCTGTCGAAGGGTCATGAGGACTCGAAACGTCAACTCTTTTCTTCTCCGCCGATGCTGCCAGACCTGCTGAGTTTTTCCAGGTAATTCTGTTTTTGTTTTGGAAGATTACTTTATCTATTTCAAGCGGGGTTAGCACAGCAGTTAAAATGGCCAATCCAATATTGGTCCCTCTTACTGCAAAGTAAACTTTCAGGGAAAGTTCATGAGGTTTACTCCCTTTTGCCTGAGGAAAGTGCCACTGACTATGAGGCAGCAAAAAGAGCTATTTTACGTGTGTACCAGTTAGTGTCGGAGGCATTGTCAGAAATTCTGTACCCTCAGGAAATGTCCTGACCAGACTTAACTGGAATTTGAAAGGCTTAAGCAACTTGCTTTCGACCATGGGTGCAGACATTTAAAACAGAAGACACTTACGAAAACCTCCGTGAAATAATTCTCCTTGAAGAATTTAAAAACTCCTTAACCTTCCCAATAAAAACACTGCTAGAAAAACGGAAGGTAACGGGGGCCAGGCAGGCAACCACACTGGCTGATGATTATACACTGGCTGATGATTATGAACTGAATCACAAACCCTTGTCCCTGAAGAGGCCCTCCCCTAGTCACCACCAACTGGAAAGATTAGAGGTGGAGTTATAGAAAGCTGAGCACCCATGGGAGAGAGGGAACTGCTGAGAGCCCTCCACAGGACAGAGATTACGGTGCTGAGATGAAAAGTGAGGTCAAAAAAAGTTTTAATTGCCGAAAGAGAGGATACCTCCGGTCCAACTGCTGGAGGTTATGAGAAAATCCAGTGGGATTTAACGGGGCCCATACCAACCCCACATCCCCTTCCCCACCCATGCAGAGAATGGGAGTCAGTCAGAGAGCATAGTGGACGAGGCTATGGCTCTAAATGCTGCTGCGAATCCCTTTAGGGGCACTCTTGAGAGTGCGGCTGAGGTTAAATAGATTTTGATTCCAAAGGAACGGTGGCCATGTTTCCCTGGGGTGAGGCAAGTAAGTCCTCATCTGGGAAAAGAGAAAAAGCTCATTCAGGGTAGGCCATTCAGCCCTTCAAGCCTGCTCCACCATTCAATAAGATTATGGTTGATCTGGTTGCGGTGTCAACTCCGCTTTGCCACCTCATCATATCTCACCAAGGAAGGATACTGCAGAAGGCTAGAAGATAGGTCCACATTACAGATCATTAGATCATGGTAAGATTAAATTCCCCTGACTAATCCTTAGGTAGATGCACAAGAGAGTGATTGCAGTGTCCAGTGTACTATGCGTTTCCCATTGCCACTGGAAACATGTTCATTATTACAGGCATTTCCAATCATTGAGTACCTGCCTCCAAACAATAACAACTCTACAACACTGGGGTCTTTAAGCAGCAACCAAGGCATGATCAGACTCCTCCAATAGGACCGTCTACATAAAGCTGAGTTATAGGAATTCTATTTTGATACTATTTAGAGGACATTAAGTAGTACTTCAATCAGCTCTGTAATGATCACCCTGACTCAAACAGTTCTGCAATGATATGAAAACACTGGGATTCTGGACTGTCATTATTCTAGCTTCCCATTACTTTGTCATTTTAGTAATTTGCGAAGAGTGGGCCAAGGAAACAAAAGATGATGCAGCTGCTCTTGAAATTCCCTCCCAAATTAATAATGTGAACGCAGGAGAGAAATATATTCACCTGTCAGCAGTATTCACATTGCTGGAATTCTGGGCTTACTGCACAGTGCTTGTTGGGGTAATGTATCCCCACATCAGGCTGCTTGCATTGGCAGCATTGTAAGTCAAAGGGCCAAGTCATATTATTTAGCCCGGGATTATGGGTTTGTGTTGAGAATGGTGGAGAGGAGCCATGAATACTAGTGACAATGTTGGTTAGGGCTTGTAACACTGATAGGCTGTGGCTTAGGGTTATGTGTAGTGCTGAATGGTTATGTTGGGTTGAGTTCATCTCATCATATGAGGTCCAGATTGCCTGGTAGTTCTCCAATTCCAGATGTAGACCAAACAAGCTCCAGATTTTTATCGACACAAGCCGTGTTTTTCTATAAAGTGATCTGAAGCTAGCCCGTACTATTGTTTTGTCAGTGCAGCTGCTTTCCATTTTCACTTTATTTCCCTGTCAGACCATTTGTTGTTCATTGCCAGCTACTTGCCTCAAGTCCAACACAACTTCACCGTGTTAAATGCTTTCAACTTTGCCATTCTGTTGACTCTGAGTTAGCCTTGACTTATTTGAACTGGTCTGTGTGCTTCAACTACTTACAGCAGAAGCTACATGAGGCATCAGGAGAGGCCAATGATTGCAATTTTAACTTCAGCACTATGGTCTACTCCCAACTGTGAGCTCTTTGGTTGTCCAAGTAGAAATTGCACTATTTTCCATTGCAGCTCATTAGTTACCTGATTATCTTTTAAAGTAAAAACGCAAGTCTCAAGGTACTTCACAAAGTAGAAATAAATGAAGAAATAAACAGAACGAGAGATTGGGGGTTGACTGAAAGCTTTGTCGAAAAAGTGAATTTTGAGAAGTTTTTTTCTGATGTGCAGAGAAAGCTGGAGAGGTGCAGGTGTCTGGGCTGGGAGTTTCAGAGAATGAACCAGCTATCATAGAAAGCTGTCAAAAGAAACTGTGCCCGAGATAGCCCTTGGCACTGCACCCGCTGCAGACATAAAACAAGCAGTTAAGTGTTCAATAAGGATCCAATATGTGCCACACATTCTGTGCTGGAAGTCTGCCAACTGGCAAATGGGCAATTGCAGCAGTATAACACTCAAGGTCCTTTGCATATACAAAAACGGTGCCTAATGCCTGTTTGAGGACCCCATGCTGCCGCATTCAAGATAACATCGAAGTGCAACCTAGCAAACATTCTCTAAAGGGACTACTACAGGTCACTACCAAGAAGGGATGTATTTAAAAAAATACTTAGCTGTCCCAGCACCACAGCTGTCCCAAAGACCGTTTGTTGACCGTTATCTGATCACCTCCCAATTGCCCCTTCCTTTCCTTCCAATTGCTTACCCCTTTCCTAATTGCCCACCTCCCTCTCTTTCGATTGTCACCCCCTCCTAATCACAAAACTTCTGGCTACCACTACCCTCCCTTTTGATCACTTCCCCTGACCCTCCGAGGGCTGCTTGACTGTCACTACCAGGGTGGCAGCCTTTCCAACATTGTCCTCGAGTAACTGGTGATCTGTCTGATTGGTGTCTGCAGTTTGCTGGCAATAAGTTAATGAGATCCAAGGCCCAATTTTATTACAGAATTTTATTACATAATTGATTGAGTGATGTTGATCATTACAGAACAAAAAGAGAATTACCTGGAAAAACTCAGCAGGTCTGGCAGCATCGGCGGAGAAGAAAAGAGTTGACGTTTCATCATTTCAGAGCCTTGTTTCTCTGATCTCTGCTGCACACTCCCACCACACTGCCTATTCAAATGTGTCAAAACAAATTTCCACTGCAGTGTCTCTAGTAATTGTGGCTTTTGCTGATGATCAAAAGGTTAATGGAACAGATGCTTTATGCTGCAAAGCCCTTCCCCCACACTAGTGTGAGTGTCTTGTTAGATTTATATTAGAAGTCTAATATCCAGCCACTTGAGATACGAAGCCAGGCAATCTCCTGGATGTATTTGTCATACTTGTATTCTTATCTAGAATGTCAAGTACAGCCAGATTGATTTAATTCTTATTGAAGCTCAACACTTTGAATGTAAAGTGACTGATTCAATGACACAGAGGCTGAATCAGGCAGCCAAGTATTTAGGAATCATTATCCATAAAATTCAAGACAAGCAAAGTTGAAGGAAGAATTAATTTAAAATATAATAGTGTAATTGATTATTTAAGCACAAAAGGACAGTCAACCAGTGAAACAGCAGTCTGTTCCATAATATGTTGGGCTGCCAAATGGTGTGTTGCTGATTAAAACATCGGATACATTCCCCCCTGCCTGTCTCCCAGATAAGCAACTAATCCCAAAGGGGCTGTCACAGTGTTTGGGCCAAGCGTAACCTGAGTAAGTCTCCTGTGAGAGAGGTGGTAAATTTGATGAGCAAGTTCCCACAACAATCCAAAGCTGACGGGCCAGAGTTACTTTGTGAAATAAAAGAAAAATATTACAGATGGTCAGGGAGCCGACCACTGCCTGCGATCAGCTCCGCACCGCAATTTCACGCAGGCGTGCCAATTAAAGCCCGCGCTGCATAGATCGCAAGCGGTAGTATTGAGCACTACCTGTGCAAGCGGGGGGAAGAGGGAGAATGGGCCTGGCCCGCAGTTCGCGCATGCACGCGAAAAAGCGCATCAATCTCCCTGAGGCATGGAGGTACCTCAGGGAAATTGAAGCGCTCTTTGAAAAAAATAATGGCCAGAATTTTCTGTTTGCCGGTCAGGCGGGCCAGACCGACTCAGCGGAAATAAAAACAAAAAAACTGCGGATGCTGGAAATCCAAAACAAAAACAGAATTACCTGGAAAAACTCAGCAGGTCTGGCAGCATCGGCGGAGAAGAAAAGAGTTGACGTTTCGAGTCCTCATGACCCTTCGACAGAACTTGCGTTCGAGTCCAAGAAAGAGTTGAAATATAAGCTGGTTTAAGGTGTGTGTGTGGGGGGCGGAGAGATAGAGAGACAAAGAGGTGGAGGGGGGGGTGGGGGTGTGTGGTTGTAGGGACAAACAAGCAGTGATAGAAGCAGATCATCAAAAGATGTCAACGACAATAGTACAATAGAACACATAGGTGTTAAAATTAAAGTTGGTGATATTATCTAAATGAATGTGCTAATTAAGAATGGATGGTAGGGCACTCAAGGTATAGCTCTAGTGGGTTTTTTTTTTATATATAATGGAAATAGGTGGGAAAAGGAAAATCTTTATAATTTATTGGAAAAAAAAGGGAAGGGGGAAACAGAAAGGGGGTGGGGATGGGGGAGGGAGCTTACGACCTAAAGTTGTTGAATTCAATATTCAGTCCAGAAGGCTGTAAAGTCCCTAGTCGGAAGATGAGGTGTTGTTCCTCCAGTTTGCGTTGGGCTTCACTGGAACAATGCAGCAAGCCAAGGACAGACATGTGGGCAAGAGAGCAGGGTGGAGTGTTGAAATGGCAAGCGACAGGGAGGTTTGGGTCATTCTTGCGGACAGACCGCAGGTGTTCTGCAAAGCGGTCGCCCAGTTTACGTTTGGTCTCTCCAATGTAGAGGAGACCACATTGGGAGCAACGGATGCAGTAGACTAAGTTGGGGGAAATGCAAGTGAAATGCTGCTTCACTTGAAAGGAGTGTTTGGGTCCTTGGACGGTGGAAGGCGGGCAGCCGATTGCCGCTAAAGAAAAGGGCCCCGCCGCCATTTTCCACGGGCGGGCCAATTAAGGCCCACCCTGCAGTTAAGCGACTCCTGTGGAGAACGGGAAAATAGTCGCGGGGGCAGGCGGACTCAGACTGCCGGTTCCAATGGGGAACCGGCAGCCTGTATAAAGATTGGCCAGGCAGCCTGCTTGAGGCAGTGGACCATAGCCACTCGGGGCGAGGGAGCGGGGTGCAAGTGGACAGCAACATGAGCAGGGGGACAGGCTGCAGGAGAGGCCAGCGGGGGGCCACTGTGCCCCCTGATTTTCCGATGCATGCCTTGCTGTCATCCTGCAAGAGGTGGGTATCCGTTGGCACCTTATGTATCCGGAGGATGGGAGGAGGAGAAGGGCCCCCTTTTCACCAGCCAGGCGTGGGAGGAGGTGAGTGATGCTGTAAGTGCCCATGATGATGTGCGGCGCACTGGCACACAGTGCAGGAAACGATTCAATGATTTTCTGCGCTCTGGACGGGTGAGTACCATCTCTGTCTTGGCCACTTGACCCAGAAGGCAGCCTTAGCCTTTGACACCCCCACCATGTCTTGCTGTCATTACTGAATAGGGCATCTGACGCACGCTGGATGGGCAAATGGGTACTGACCATGCTTACACCAGCCTTAGTGGTTGAGGAGAAGAAGGGTTCGTCCGGCAGCATATGTTGGTCTTTGTGGCATCTGAGTAGTCTGGGGGCAATCTGCAGGGGAGGCCGCTAGACACATACTCAGAACTCCAACACATGTCATATTAATGGTAATGAGATGGTGCAAGGGGTGCCTTAAGGTGTTTTGGGCAAGTGCAATCAGCTGGCATTGACACCACACCTAGTTGCACCTCCTTGCCATGAGCGCTAAATGCTGTGTGATATTCGAAGTGATGGACGCCGAATGTGTCCAAGGTGGCCTTTGGGGGAGGGGGTTGGGACCAGCCATCATAGCTTCTGGGAACTGATCACCAGTAGTGTGGACAGGAGCTGCTGGAGGCCTCAGATGGGCCACTGTGGTTGGGGTGCAGCGTGCACGTGCAGACTACACGAGTGAACAGCCCCAATAAATCCTCTTCTCTGTTTTGCAGGCAAAAACTCACCACAATGACCGGGAGCACCAGAGGACTGGAGGTGGGCATGCCCTCCTGCAGCACCTCATGCCTTTTGAAGAGCAGGCCATGGAGCTGGGCAGCAGTCAGGAGGCCAGGGCGGCGAGGCTGGGGTCCAGCGGGCAGGTATTTGAGGTCCACAGTCCCATCCACTCTGTCTGCCCACCATCCAAACCACTGATGGTTGGTGCAATCATTAATGCTGAAACAATGCTCATTCACAGACTGAGACATCCTGACGTGTGGGTCATACAGAAGGGACCCTCGTCCCCTTGAGGATTCGCGCCTCCACCACCTTCCAAAGTCACCTTATCCCATTTGTGACCACTATCACCATGGTCTAACATGCCATTGGATCACTGATCGCTGCTGCACATCCAAAGACTTATTTCATCTGAGGGGGTTTGGGACCTCCAACACCCTTTCAGCCAGTGTGCCCCACATTACTTTGTCCAAAATGTTCTCAGCACCTCGCTGTGAACATCATTGCACTCAACTTATGTGAATGCCACCACATTACTCATCCCTGCACCAAGGGGAAATGTTGCCTTTTGCCCACCCGGTCTATGCCCCGCCTTACGGAATGAAGGTCAATAATGTGACCTCTCAATCTCCTGTGATCGACGGCAAATGTCGCAACTGTTTGTGATGTTTCCTCAGTCCCGCAACTATCCAGGCCACAATGCATCCAGGTCAGGTACCTCTGCACTCTCCCCACTCCTATGGTTCATAACATGCAATGTGGCATTCCTGAGGTCATCTGACCAGCCTGTCTGCATGTGTGTTTAATGTTTGGGGCTCGTCTTGACTCTTTTTCAATTCACTAATGTTATTCTCCTTAGGGTTTTGAAGGGTGAGTGACTTATGAGGCTGTGGTGGAGGAAAGGGATGAAAGGTTGAACTGAATGTTCGCTAACTGATGCAGTGTCCTTGTTGTTAATTTCAGCATCGCCACCAGAGCGACCCGCACCTTGACCCCGCAGCACCCCCCTCCACACCTGAGGGCCAACATGTGCAACTTGCGGCACATCATTTCAGCCAGCCAGGCACCAGTGCAGACACACACACCTCGGTGGGGACTTTACCGTTGACTAGTGTCCCGGGTCACAGTGGAGAGGGCAGACCGCGATCACTGGAGGAGATGGTAGGAGCAGAGAGTGCTGAAGGCTCCAGCATCTGGAGGGCTGCAATGGACGAGGCACATGCTGAGGCCAGCACTGATGACATGCCTCTGGAGTTGTCCCCATTGCAGCAGCTGCAGGACAGGTGGTAGGAAGTGCGTTTGCATCTGACAGGGTTGCATGAGGGAATGGTTCAGTTGCTCTCTGCGATGGAGAAGTCTAGGCAAAGTGCATGTGAAGAATCCGCCCTCAGGATTCCTTCAATGAGAGATTGGCGACTCTCAGAGAGGCGCTTCCACCAAATGGATCAAAATATGATTGGGTTACACTCTGACCTGCAAGCCTTCACAGCGGTTCTGGCCACAGATGGTGTTTTCCATTGCAGGAGATGTTGTAGACACCAAGCACTGGCACTCGGTGCCCATGCATTTGCGGTGAGCAGGGAGGTAGATTTGGACCTCACGTCGGCGCAGCAGCTGCCTGCCGTTGCTGCGAGCTCCTCTCAGGGCGCTCCAGATGAGGGCAGCAGCTCCTCCGCCCCTCTGCCAGTCAATGTTTCTTCCGTTGAGGCTGTGACAACTGGGGAGGCACCAGTTCTGGAACTGGCCACTCCCTCCCAGGTGGGGTCAACACAGGCTCCACGGGCCAGAGGACACCCGCCAAGGTCATCGAGCCCAATAGGACAGCAGAGTCAGCAGGCTATCTCTCAAACCACTCTGAGCGATGGGGTGGCACCTAGACGTAGCGCCCGAAAACGTAAGCATAAGGCACCTTAGGCAGTCCCCGGGTATGTCACTGGTAATTTTGTGTTGGCCTTAGAATAGGGACCCATATTTTCGTGATTGCTAACAAGTGGTGTATGTTTTTCTTTTGGACAAAATAAAGTCCACCTTTGTAACCATGGCTAAGGGTCTTTTGTTTGTGGTGCAATTTTCTTTTTCACAGATTTATCATGAGTGTTTGAGTGGACATTGATGTTTCTGTACTAAGCCCTTATTTGCAGCTGAACAGGTGGAAGATGTAGCACCTAAGTGCCACATGTGGAAATGCCAGGCAATGCAGGTCCTGCTGATCCATGTGTGTGGAGCTAGCTGAAGGTTCTTTGGATTAAATTGTCGCAGGTGACCCTGCCTCCTCGGTGTAAATGCGGGTATCATTCTGCCCCTCACCATCGCCCTGTGCTTCCTCATCCTCTGAGGCACTGCTGGATTCATCATGTGCAGCCTCATCCAGGGCGTCAAGGTCTTCAATGTCAACTGCATCCCCCCTTTCCAGCGCAAGATTATGCAGGGCGCAGCAGACTACCACTAGCACAGAGACGCGATCTGGGGGGTACCGGAGTGCGCCCCTTGAGTGGTCCAGGCAAAAGAAACACATCTTGAGAAGACTAATTGCTCTCTCCACCACAGCCCTTGTGGTGCCCTGGCTCCTAATGCTTCTGTTCTTGGATGCGTAGTGGCGTCATGAGTCATCCACCAGCCAACCATCCAGCTGAGCCGGAGCACTGAAAAGTCCCAGCACCTGGGAGTGTCTGAGGATGTAGGCATCCTGGGAGCTGCCTGGGTACTTTGCACAGACTTGTAGAATCAGCATCCTGTGATCACACACTATCTGCACGTTCATGGAGTGGAAGCCCTTCCTGTTGACGAAGGCACCGGGCTCACCTGCTGGCGCCTTTATGGCCACATGTATGCAGAGAATTGCACCCTGGACATGGGAGAAGCCAGCATTGGCTGCGAAGCCTCTGGCTTGCTGTGTCTGGCTTGCCTGGTCCCAGCGGAAGTGGATGAAGGTGGATACCCATCTGAACAGAGCATCTGTAACCTATTTGACACAAGTGTGGACAGCTGATTGGGAGACACTGCAAAGATCACCCACCGAGCCCTGGAAGGAGCCAGAGGCATAGAAGTGGAGGGCAACTGTGAGCTTCAGAGTCACTGGCATGGGGTGTCCACCCACACAGTTAGGGGAGACCTCAGGGCCAATCATCTGACACATATAGTTGACTGTCTCCCTTGAGAGTCGGAGCCTCCTTCGGCACTGCACCACAGTCATATTGAGGTAGCTGCTTCTCCGCCTATAAACTCTGGTAGCAGGATAGTGTTTTCTGCAGACCCTTGCACCTTGGACAGCCTCCTGGCCTTGCGCCCCTTGTGCCTGTGCCTGGCCTCCCAAAGATGGCTCCCCTGGAGGCTGATTGTCCAGTCCTGGCCTCCTCCTTATTCTATCCCTCCCTTCCTCCTCAGGGGAGCTGCCTCCAGTGGCGATGTCAGAACCCATATCCCCAGGCTAAATGGAGGCCTCCAGAAAGCTGCAGGACTGAGAAAGATTACTGTTTGCAGACTGGTTTCAAAGTACACAAGAAGCTCTTGGAAATCGATGAGAACTAGTAACAATCACACAGGCAACTTTTAAACACTTTCATCAATTATAACTTTGTCAAAAACATGAACAACCCCTCTGAGTCCATGTATCCCGATATTGCAAAAGTTTTCTTAAATAATCTCCTACCCACCTTACCGTTGGGCCCATATGCCAACCCCAAAGTTCGCACGGGCCTCTCAAAATCGTACACAATTGGCAAGTTAAGGGGCTTAATGAGTCCTTCAATTAATGGCGTAAGAACTGAACGCGCCCGCCCACTGAAATATCGCAATGGCGCGTGCTGACCTCGGCATGCGTCATTTTACGCGTTGAGGTGCGGGCTGCACCATCCGCACGTTAGCCAGAAAATTCTGGCCAATAAATACAATAAAAATTCAATGAAACGCCCCCTCATGTTTTTAATTTCAAAAGAAAGTTTTCATTTAATTTGTAATAGCTTTAGGAAACCTCATCCCACTCATGGCAGCGTAAAATTCAGCGTTAATTAGCTCCTTAATGACCTTAATAGGCCTTTCAATTATCGGCGGACACGCAGCCGACTCCAGCGCACACCTGCTGAATGACGTATTGCGCGAGTTGGCGGTGACATCAGGACTCACGCCCGACATCATCTCACGTCATTTTATGTTCCGGCATGTCGGGCACGCACCCGCACGTCAAATGTAAAATTCTGCCTCTGAAATGAAAACAGAAACTGCTGGAAAAACTCAGCAGGCCTGACAGTATTTGTGGAAAGAAAAGCAGAATTAACTTTTTGAGTACAATATGATTCTTCATTGGAACTGAAGAGATGTAGGGTAGGGACATGATGAGTCTCATGCTGTTGAAAAAGGGGGGAAGGGCAGTTGGAGAAAAGAGGTCGGTGATAGTTTAGAGGGTTGGGGAAATTAAATGGCAAAGATGTCATGAAACACAGGCAAAGGGTACAGTAATGATAGTATTAAAGACACAAAGCATTGGTTCAGAGTAGGTGTTAATAGAATAAAGGTCAGCACTGTCTGAAAGCAAAGATCAGGCAGTGCTGACCTTTCTTCTGCTATTAACACATTCCATTTTGCTCTCAGAGTTTTCCAGCACTTAACTGTTTTAATTTCTTTGTGAGATGATTTGGTACATCTTGCAATAAATTGTATGGACCAGTGAAGAGTTCTTTCTTCCCTGATTCCCAGTGCCTTCAGCTTTTCTAGGGCTCCTTGATGCCAAACTTGGTCATATGCTGCCATGATGTCAAGGGCAGCTGCTCTCACATCACCTCAGGAATTCAGCCATTTTGGCCATGCTTGGATCAAGACTGTAATGGAATCAGGAACCCAAACTGAACATCAGTAAGCAGTTTATTGAACAGGTGTCACTTGATAGCACTGTTGCTGATACTTTCTATCACTTTGCTGATGATTGATAGTAGACAGATGTAGTGATAATTGGCCAGACTGGATTTGCCCTGCTTTTTGGGGACATTACCCATATGGGCAATTTTCCACTTTGTTGTGTAGATGCCAGTGATGTACCTGTACTAGAATAGCTGTGCACAGGTTTTCAGCACTACAGTCAGTTGTTGTTGGGACTCATAGCCTTTGCTGATTTTTTTTGTAAGATTGCTGATTAGTATTGAATTTGTATAGTGTGGGCTTTGCTCATGAGGACCTGAATTAAAACTGCTCTAATACACTTGCCACAACAGCCTTAGAATCAAAACACCAAGGAGGCTTTCAGCCTACTAATTATAGAACAGTTTGAATTCAGCTCCCAGTGGCAAAAGTTCTGTACCTAAAAAGGTACCTCATCGAGTCCTCTTTCTACTTCCTACTGCTTCCATGCTTTTATGAAGCCTATATCTATCGACAATCTATTTGTAAAGTAGTAATTTATAATGGCACAGTTATCCTTAGCTGAAGATATTAAATGTGTCATCTAGTCTTTATTCCTAGCTGAGATCAGCTGAGGCTCCATGTTGATTCTGTTAATCCTCTGATTAATTGTGCCTCATGTTTCTCTGTGAAAAATCATTTTGACATTTGCTGATAATGTACACTGATATATTTAAACATTGTCACGCCCAGCCCATTTTCCTTGCTTTAGTTTAATGCTGTGTTCTTCAATATCTGGATTGGGACTTTGAAATCTCTATGCATCCTATTTGCAATAATAAGTAATTAATATTCTCATCTTCAGTGTTTATGCTATGACCATGTTAATGTCTAAATTGTATACCTAATAAATCTTACCTGATAATGATGAATATCTTTAGTTCAATATAAATTTGGTTCCTCAATGTTATCCTCCTGCCTCAGCTGCCCTGAAAGAATGTGATCCATGGCAGTTCAAATGGCTATTTTCACTTGCAGATGTCAAAAGAAGGGGCTTATATTCCACGACCTCAGGTGGTCCCATAGCATTTCGCAGTATTTTTGATGTGTAACCACAGTGCAATGAAGGAAACACAGCAGCCTATTTGTGCACAGCAAGCTGCGACAAACAACAATGAGACAATGGACAGATATTGGGCTGCATTTTTAATCGATAATAATGAGGAGGCTAATATTTGACATAACAGGTAAATCAGTGAGCAACTTCCAGTGTCCGCACGTTCGGAGTTAAACAGAGAAATTGGAAGTTGCTGCTAGAGCTACCCGCTCCACCACAAGGCTGAGCTGGAAAGGTCCTCGCCAGTGGACCTGGCACTGCAATGAATGCAATGATGTGAATTTAGGATACTTGCCCTCTATTTCCTCAGTAAAGATGGAAGAGAAGGTTCAGGTGGATGCATCCAGGAGCAAGCGAATCTTCAAAGGCATGCTAAGCGATAGAAACCCTTGACAATAGCTGCAAGCAAAATGAACGGTGAACGCCAATCCCTCGCCGCTGACAGGAAAATCCTGGCCGACCTGATGTTGGGGTTAATAATTTAATTAAGGGCATCAGAAATGAAACCTTTCTTGTTTCGCCCCATCTACTTTCTGGCAGAGGTCGGTGACTATCAAAATAGGAAGCTTAGCTCCTCCTTTTCTCCCGCTCAGCAGCATTAAAGGAAGCTGGAGGGGCCTTCACTGATTTGAGATCAACTGTCCACACAGATGAGGGATCAAACCTAGGACCTCCCTGATCTGTAAGGTTGATTGACAAGGCTGTAACCAGGGGCAGGTTTAGTGGCTATTGGGGTAGAGGTCATGGGACAATGAGCGTGTGTGTAGAACATAGGGTGACTGCAGGGTGGTCGGAGATGAAGGAGGTCGAGATGAGATTGGAGGTGTGTCAGAGATCGCAGGGGAAATGAATGGACGGTGATAAAGGCATCATTGATTGCTGGTGTTGGGTAGAGCATGATTGGAAGGATAGGAAGTGATAAAAGTCGGGGGTTGGTGATTCGTGGGGTGGGGAATTCATGGACTTATTGGGCTGGAGGAAACACTCCTGCTCCTCTTGGCCCACAAGCAGCACTTGTGGAAATGCACTTAACTGATGATTTCAGCAATTCCCGCCCTTCATCCTACAGCCATTGATACAAGATGTGGACGTATTCAAGGTGGTGGATTCCTGTTCCAAATTTTTAATCTTTCACCCAATCCAAACTCATTTGTTTCTGAGGGTTAAAATTACCCCCGAATCCGAACCAGGAAATATAAGTTAGAATAGTTAACTTGATGCCAAATCAGATCAACAAAGCAAAATAAAGAGAGGAAAAGAAAAATGGGATTAAGGGAGAGTGATATAAAACAAAAGACAAGAAAAATTTTTAATTTTTAAAATCTCCAACAGTAAGTAAAACCTGAAAGAATGAGACTCCACAATTTTAAATGTTAATTCTCAATACCAAATGGTTGTTTAGCAGTAATTAATATTTATCATGCTATGAAAAATTTGTTTAAACTTGAATGAACAAGCTAACTTTTTTCTGGCACTTTTAGTGGCTATGTATCACATGAGCACTGCAACTTCACACTCTTTCATCAGTTTCAGTGCCAAGTGCCTTGGCCAGATACTATAATAGAGATGTTTCTAGAGGAGCAGGGCAACCCTGGCAGCAGCTTCCTGACTCCTGCACTTAACTACAAATGTGCAATCACTGGAATTTGCTGTCTCTTCTATTGTTTAATAATGCAAATAACCTCACCATTATTTATAAATGAAAATCTGGGCCTTGTATTTTTTAAAAAACAAGTGTTAATATATTTTCTTCTTGGGTCTCTCATAAAGGTCTTAAAGTAGTTCCTACATATTGAACGTTGCTGGGCAAATGCCATTTTGCCTGCAGGAAGATCCCACAGGCAATAATGAGACCCAACTCATCTCCTTTGTTGCTCTTGGGTTAAGGAATTTGTGTTGGCCAAAATAGAATGACTATCCCCCACCTCCCTCTGTTCTTTGAATAGTTTCACAGGATATTTGAAATCCATCTGACTAAGCAGGACTTCCCCTGGAACTGCATGGCAATGATGCCCTTGATGCTGAAGTAAACACACAAGCTGCTGACACAGAGGCCGGGTGCTACCAGTTGAGCAAATCCAAACAAGTACTCACTGTACAATACAGTCCCCTAAGATTTCCTGTTCAAATATATACAGGAAAAGTGTTCACATGAATATACTGGTAATCTTAATGCCCATAGCATGTTTGATAGGTTTTTTTTTTGGGTTCCGTGCAGTTTTTCACTTGAAAAGAAGAATTTATCAAAACAACTTTTCCTTGGGGGAGGATCTTCTGGTGGAACTCCCAATGTCACCCCACGTCAGTTCCATTTTCAGGTCAGCGGAGGCGCAGCCAAGTCAGCTGCGCGCCTGCCAACCTGTCAATGGCCTATTAAGGCCATTGAAAAACTAATTAATGTAATTAATGGACCTGCCCATCCAACCTTAAGGTTGGCGGGCAGGCTGGGAGCCCTGGCGGTCTTCAGAAAAAGCATGAAACCTCATCCACGGGCGGGATGGGGTTTCATGAGGGTATTTAAATTTTAATCAAATCTTTCATGAGGGGACATGTCAGGGAAATTTTTTTATCATTTCTATTAAAAATTTTAATTCCGAGCTGATCTCCCTGAGGCTGCACTTTGCCCCAGGGAGATCTGTGCGATATTTCACGTGCATGCGCGAAAGAGCGCACTCCTGGCTGAGGGAATGCCCCCACCCGCACAAGGACCACATAGTGCTTCCTGGCAGACATAATGCCGGGTGGGCTTTAATTGGCCCGCCCACGTAAAATGGCAGTGCACCCCCAGTTGGGGGCACCGATCGGAGGCGCGCCCACTCCCTAACCTACACCACCCCCCTCCCATCCCCACAACAAGGGGGGAAGCTTTTCCCCATGTATTTTAATAGCACAAACTATCTACTCAGAATCTTTCACTCAATCCATTTTATTGTGGATAATTGAAAGCTTACACAACAACAAACATCAGTATAGAAAATGTTGTACCATTCAGTTACATAATGTGTAGTGAAGTGCTTGTTGTTCTGGTTTCACAGCTTTGATTTCAAAACCACAATGGATTAAATATTAACAACTACTTGCTATAATCCTTTGGATTAGTTCTGCAAACTATTCTGAAAATTGTTTTTCGTTAAATTCAAGTTTGCCCTAGCAGTGGCAAGTACCATTACGTTCCCCCCATACTGTTTATCATCCGATCACTCTTCTGCTTTTCCCCGTTAATCTCACTGCAGACATGACGGAGATAAGTGTTGTGAGAAATGGAAATCTCACAGTGGTGCAGCAGACAGTGTTCTTTTGAGGTTGTGCTTAAGGCACATTAGTCTTGCAACATACAAAGGGCTTTATTCTGCATCTAATGGTGGTGGACCTGAACTGACAGTACTCAAAGGATCAGCAGGCAGGGTGCTTTACTCTGCATCTAACTGTTGCTGAGCCTGACTTGATGGTCCCTGATGGTTCAGGATAAAGGGAGCTTTACACTGCATCTAGCCTGAGGTATCTGACTAAGTGGAAAAAGTATTCCATTACTGAGCACTGGCATTGTTCTTGTTGATGGGCAAGAAAAAACTTACAAACCATCTTAGTAATTTTCTAGATGGCATGGAGTTAAAGAAACTGTGACTAACTACCGGAACCTGGGAAGCTCCAGGTTCAATCCTCAGCCTGTGCTGAGTTAGCTGATCTCATCCTGTACTGTAGTGTAACTGCTACAAATCTTGATCACAGTACCGAGGTGGAAAGATCATGTCCTGAGTAACAATAGGAAGATGCTTAACTTTGCTGGTTAAATAGTCTGTAAACACTCATTGCCAAGTAATGGACAAGGTAATGACCATACCCCAGCATGGAAGTCTAAGATACAGGAGAGGAGCAAAAGTGGTGTCGGTGCTATTCAAGTGAGAAGTGGTTAACTTGTCTATTTTTAAATATGGAATCTCTTGATTTTAGTGGGGGTTCTGTGGCAGGAAGACCTGGAAATCCACTTCATTTGACACTGTTTACATCCAAAGAAACAGGAGGATGTCATCTATTTGCCTCCACTCTGTGAGTCATCCAGTGTTTAATATCTAAGCAAATGTTGTAAGGGTTTCTCCAGTGGGTTTTACAACGAGGTTCAGAGGCTTGTAAGGTTAAATGGTAGTATTTATTGATAACACATACCATATACATATGTACAAAGTATAGTCCAAACCAGGAGCTAACTGTCATGTGTCTTTCTAATCATACTGTGTGCAGTACTGTTCTCCAGTCCCACATTAACCCTTGCTATGCCAAACACCTTATACTACACTTCCCCCAAGTCTTTATCCAACATATTTATAGTACAATCTTTCTTTACGTGGTGCCCCTTCTCCCCCATTCAAGACTCTGATTTTATAAGTTCAGATGGTCTGGAGGCTTGACAAATCTTCCAAATCTTGTTCTGGTCACACTCGAGGGAGTGGTAGGCTCAGTTGCTTTGGGCAAGGTTTGTTGGTTTGGAGTTTAATTTGCTATCCCATTCCTTCCATTGGGAATGTTCACTCCATTCATTAGAGTGAGCTCAGGTTTTCTTTTTCTGTGGAGTCCGCCATGTCCTTCCTAGGAATTTTCGTTTTAAAAATGGAACCTTCATTTCCACTTCCTTCAACCAAATATTTGTTGACTCTCTTATTTTCCAATTCTTCTTCAAACTTATCAATTTTTCATTCAGCTCAGGCACTAGGCTGGTGAGTTCAGTTGTCTTTGTTTCAGAGTTATCTGTGGAACCCTTATGCAAGCTTAACAACTTGATCTGAGCATTCAGTTCAAATCTTTCTTCCATAATCACTGACTGCATTTTAGACTCTTTCAACCCACTTGTTAGATCCTCAATCTGTTCCTTAGAATTTTCCTCATCTGCTTTTAAAGTCTGGACTCACTCTTCCATACTATGCATCTCATCTTTCATGTTCTTCAGATTGGATCAAAGTTCAAGAATTTCATCAATTTTGGCTGTTAATTCCACATTCAACCAACTGTTCTGATTCATCAGCAATTCCTTCAAGTTCGCGTTCTGTAATTTTACTTATGCTAATTGTTTCTGAGACTTTTCAAGAACTTTTACTTTCTCATGCAACTGCTCAACTTTTTTTTGACATTCTAGATTTTCTTTTCAGTCATTTCATCTTTCAATAACTCAATGGTTCTCCATAATTTTGAGGCATCCCCTGCTTTTCCTTCTATTTCCTTGATCTTCAGCTTCAGATTTAGATGTTTTGATCTTATTTTGTCTTTTTTTCTCCACCCACAGCAGAGCTTTGTCCTTGCCCATTGTTTTGGTTCACTGTTGGGCAGGTCTGTCTCTGGTGAAGCCTTAACTTGTTTCAGTTCTGTAATCATGCTACTCATGGCTTGGAATGCTCTACAATGTTCCCTTCCACTCATCAATGCCACCTGCTGCTTCAATTTTGGTAACGTGTCAGCATTTTTAAAAAGTTCTATTCTTAAGCCTTCGTGCTGCTTCTCAGCCTCTTTCCTCTGCACTAAACCCTTCAGCACGTACACCTCATTATGCTGACATGGTCTGGCACCATCATGTGGTTTGCTTGGGTATTGTCTTTTGCACTTGCGTTACTTTATTGGGTGTGTTCTATCCCATTTTTAAGCACTGAGTTCTCCAATGCCTGATAACTAAAATACTTGTCAAAGGCTTTTAATACCTCATCAAAGCTGGCTAAGAATTCATCAACACCATGTATTAGGATTATTTCATCCATAATTTCACCAAATAAGAATAATAACATATCAACTTGGACTTCCTCTGATTTCATACTTAATCCTGATGTAAGCTGGCAACTTAAAAATTTCTTCTGATGCCAATTTTTTTATCTGGTTTGGCCCATGCATCAGCCCAAATTTATCTGGAAGAGTTGATTTCTTATCCATGGCTGTTTTTCAACACAGGGTAGTACAGCTTTAAATCTTGTTTCTCTTTTAAAGATGGCACTGCAGTAACCATTTTTTCAATGCTTCTTCCTACACTTGTTCGGTTTTGATGTTCGTGGTGATCGTGGACCCAACTTCAAAGGGATTGATTTCCCGTAGCGAATTTTCTAGTCAAAGACTTGGGCACTTTAGAATATTTTTGGAGTATCGTGAGGTGATTAGCTTTGGCTGAGGTTTTAAAATTTTGCTTTTTGTTTTGTTTTCTCAGCGGAGTTCGGCCACCTTTTGCTATGGTGCAGACTCTGAACCCGGACTGGCTGCGGTGATTAACGAAACGTATTGCTCTGACTGATTAACAGTCTGAAGACTTTTAAAGACCAGTTCAGCCATAGAACTGAATTTCTGCTCACCCTTGCTAGGTCCTTTGACTCTGCAAGCAATGGGGATTCGCAATGGACCTCCACGTGCTCGATGGAGTCCTTTACCTGCATAGTGGACTTTTTGTCTGCCCTTCAGTCTCCATGTCTGCCATGGAGCTTCCTTTTAGGTGATCTCCAGCTGTGTCTTCGGTTCAGGTGTACTTCAGTCAGATCAGGATGCTGTTCTTTAAGTTTTTCAGACTCTCAGTCCTTCATCAGCTTCTTCTGTTAACTAAAAAAATTAAAGACATTTATAGCACAATCTTCCTTAATCAAACTTAAAGAAAAAGCATATAATTGTGAAAAGATGGGTGGCAAGTCAGAAGATTGGACAGAATATAAAGAACAGCAAAGAATAACAAAAAGATTAATAAGGAGGGAAAAATTAGAGTATGAGAGAAAGCGAGCTAGAAATATAAAGATGGATAGTAAGAATTTCTATCAATATTTAAAGAAGAAAAGAGTTAACAAAGTGAAAATTTGTCCTATAGAAAGTGAGTCTGAGGAATTAATAATGGAAAGTAAGGAGATGGCAGATTAATTGAACAGGTATTTTGCATTGGTTTTCACTATAGAGGATACAAAACTATTGCATTGCAGAAATAGATGTAAATCAGGAAATGGAAAGGAGGGAAGAACACAGGAAAATTACAATCACCAGAGAAGTGGAACTGAGCAAATTGGTGGAGCTGCAGGCTGGCAAATCCATGTGTCCTGATGGACTTCATCCTAGGGTCTTGAAAGAAGTGGCTAGTGAAATAGTTGATGCATTGGTTTTAATTTTCCAAAAATGTCTAGATTCGATTAGATTGGAAAATAGCATATGTAACTCTTCTATTCAAAAAGGGAGGAAGACAGAAAATAGGAAGCTACAGGCCATTTGGCTTAACATCTGTCATAAGGAAAATGTTAAAAGCTATTATTAAAGATGTTTTAGCAGGGCACTTAGAAAAGTTTAAGACAATCAGGCAGAGTCAACATGGTTTTGTGAAAGGGAAATCATGTTTAACCAATTTATTGGTTAAATGTGCTGTGGATAAAGGGGAACCGGTGGATGTACTGTACTTAGATTTCCAAAAGGTATTTGATAAGATGCCACATCAAAGAGCAAAGGTTACAGTGGAAAGTAAAAGCCCATGGTGTAGGGGGTAATATTTTGGCATGAATAGAATATGGGTAGATAAGAGAAAACAGAGAATAGTCATAAATGGGTCTTTTTTCTGGTTGACAGGATGTAACAAGTGGTGTGCCACAGGGATGCGAGCTTGGGCCTCAACATTTTACAATTTATATAATGACTTGGATGAAGGAATAAATGGTATGGTTATTAAATTTACTGATGACACAAATATATGTAAGTTGTGAATAGGACATAAGGAGGCTACAAAATTACATAGATAAGTTAAGTGATTGGGCAAAGACCTGGCAAGTAGAGTATAATGTGGGAAAATATGAAATTATCCATTTTGGAAGCAAGAATAAGAAAGAAGCATATTATCTAAATGGCTAGTGATTGCAGAGCTCTGAAATTCTGAGGGATCTGGGAATCCTAGTGCATGAATCACAAAAGGTTAGTATGCAGGTGCAGCAAGTAATTAGGAAATCTAATAGAATGTTATCATTTATTGTGAGGGGAATTGATTACAAAAGTACAGAGGTTATGCTTTGGTTGTACAGGGCACTGGTGAGACCACACCTGGAGTACTCTCTACAGCACTGGTCTCCTTATTTAAGGAAATATATAAATGAGTTAGAAATAGTTCAGAGAAACTTTACTGGGCTAAAACCTGGAATGGGTGTGTTGTCTTATGAGGAAAGGTTGGACAGGTTAGGTTTGTATCCAGTTGCATTTAGAAGAGTAAGAGGTGACTTGATCGAAACTTTTAAGATACTGGGGGGCCTTGACAGAGTGGATGTGGAGAGAATGTTTCCTCTTGTGGGAGAATCTAGAACTAGGGTTCATGGTTTAAAATTAAGAGGTCACTCATTTAAGACAAAGATGAGGAGAAATTTTTTCTCTCAGAACATTGTGAGTCTTTGGAACACACTTCCTCAAAAGGCAGTAGAAGCAGAGTCTTTGAATATTTTTAAGGCAGAGGTAGATAGATTCTTGACTGACAAGGGGTTGAAAGGTTATCAAGGGTAGGTGGGAGGTTACAATCAGACCAACAATGATTTTATTGAATGGTGGAGTAGATTTGAAGGGCCGAGTGGCCCGTTCCTGCTCCTAGCTCATATGTTCGGATTTTTTAATTCATTCATGGGCTGTGGGCTTCGCTGGCTGAGCCAGCATGTTTTGCCCATCCCTAGTTGCCCTTGAAAAGGTGGTGGGGAGCTGCCTTCTTGAGCTGTTGCAGTCCATGTGATGTAGGTACACCCACAGTGCTGTTAGGAAGGAAGTTCCTGGATTTTGACCCAGTGACAGTGAAGGAGCGGCGATATATTTCCAAGTCAGGATGGTGAGTGACTTGGAGGCCAACTTTCAGGTGGTGGTGTTCCCATCTATCTGCTGCCCTTGTCTTTCTAGGTAGTAGTCATGGGTTTGGAAGATGAGGTCTAAGGAGCCTTGGTGAATTCCTGCACTGCATCTTGTTAGATGGCACACACGGCTGCTACTCTGCGTCGGTGGTGGAGAGAGTGAATATTTGTGGATGTGATGCCAATCAAGCAGGCTGCTTTGCCCTGGGCGGTGTCAAATTCTTTGAGTGTTGTGGGAGCTGCACTCTTCCAGGCAAGTGGGGAATATTCCATCACACTCCTGACTTGTGCCTTGTGGACAGGCTTTGGGGAGTCAGGAGGTAAGTTACTTGTCACAGAATTCCTAGTCTCTGACCTGCTCTTGTAGCCACAGCATTTATATAGCTAGTCCAGTTCAGTTTCTGGTCAATGGTAACTCCCAGGATGTTGATAGTTGGGAATTCAGTGATGGTAATGCCATTGAATGTCAAGGGGTGATGGTTAGATTATCTCTTGTTGGAGATGGTCATTGCCTGGCACTTGTGTGACACAAATGTTATTTGCCACTTGTCAGCCCAAACCTGGATATTGTCCAGGTCTTGCTGCATTTGGACATGGACTGCTTCAGTATCTGAGGAGTCGCGAATGGTGTTGAACATTGTGCAATCATCAGCAACATCCCCACTTCTGACCTTATGATGGAAGGAAGATCATTGATGAAGCAGCTAAAGATGCCTGGGCTGGGAACATTACCCTGAGGGACTTCTGCAGTGATGTCCTGGAGCTGAGGTGACTGACCTCCAACAACCACACCCATCTTTTTTGCTAGGTATGACCCTAACCAGTGGAGAGTTTTTCCCCTAATTCCCATTGACTCCAGTTTTGCTAGGGCTCCTTGATATCACACTCGGTCAAATGTGGCCTTGATGTCAAGGGCAGTCACTCTTACCTCACCTTGGGAGTTCAGTTCTTTTGTCCTTGTTTGAACCAAGGCTGTAATGAGGTCAGGAGCTGAGATGCCCTGGCAGAACCCAAACTGGGTGTCAGTGAGCAGGTTATTGCTAAGTAAGTGCCACTTGATAGCACTGTTGATGACCCCTTGCATTAGCTTATTGATGATCGGTAGTAGACTGATGAAGTGGTAATTCCCAGATTTCTCCTGGTTTTTGTGTACAGGACATACCTGGGAAATTTTCCACATAGTCGGATAGATGCTAGATTCTGGAACCCAAGTCTTCAGTACAATTGCCGGAATATTGTCAGGCCACATAGCCTTTGCACTATCCAGTGCCTTCAGCCATTTCTTGATATCATGTGGAGTGAACCGAATTGGCTGAACACTGGCATCTGTGATGCTGGAGACCTCCAGAGGAGGCTGAGATGGATCATCCATTCGGCACTTCTAGCTGAAGATTATAGTACATGCTTCAGCCTTATCTGCTGCACTGATGTGCTGGGCTCCCCCATCATTGAGGATGGGGATATTTGCAGAACCTCCTTCTCCAATGAGTTGCTTAATTGTCCACCACCATTCACGGCTGGATGTGACAGAACTGCAGAGCTTAGATCTGATCCATTGGTTGTGGGATCTCTTAGCTCTGTCTATCACTTGCTGCTTATGCTGTTTGGCACAAGAGTAACCCTGTGTTATAGCTTCACCAGGTTGACACCCCATTTTTAGTTATATCTGGTGCTGCTCCGGGCATGCCCTCCTGCACTCTTCATTGAACCAGGTTTGATCCCCTGCCTTGTTGGTAATGGTAGAATGGAGGATATGCTGGGCGATGAGGTTACAGATGGTGTTCGAGTATAATTCTGCTGCTGCTGATGGCCCACAGCACCTCATGGATGCCCAGTCTTGAGTTGCTAGATCAGTTCAAAATCTATCCCATTTAGCATGGTGGTAGCGCTACACAACACAGTGGAGGGTATCCGCAATGTGAAGGTGGGACTTCATCTCCATGACGACTGTGCGGTACTGATACCAACTGATGCTGTCATGGACAGATGCATCCGCGGCAGGCAGATCGGTGAGGATGAGGTCAAGTAAGTTTTTCCCTCTTGTTGGTTCCCTCACCACCTGCTGCAGACCCAGTCTGGCAGCTATGTCATTTAGGACTCAGCCAGCCCAGTCAGTAGTGGTGCTACCGAGCCACTCTTGATGATGGCCATTAAAGTCCCCCACCCAGAGTACATTCTGCATCCTTGCCAACTTCAATGCTTTCTCCAAGCGGTGTTCAACATGGAGGAGCCTTGATTCATCAGCTGAGGGGAGAGCGATACGTGGTGATCAACAGGAGGTTTCCTTGCCTACGTTTGATCTGATGCCATGAGACTGAATGGGATCCAGAGCTGATGTTGAGAACTTCCAGGGCAACCCACTCCTAACTGTATACCACATGCCGCCACCTCTGCTGAGTCTGTCCTGCTGGTGGGACAGGACGTACCCAGTGATGGTGATGGTAGCGTCTGGGACATTATCTGTAAGATATGATTCCATGAGGATGACTATGTCAGGCTGTTGCTTGACTAGTTTGTGAGACAGTTCTCCCAATTTTGGTACTAGCCCCCAGATGTTAGAAAGGAGGACTTTCTAGGTTCGACAGGGCTGAGTTTGCCATTGTCGTTCTCAGTGCTTTGGGTTGATGCTGGGTGGTCTGTTCAGTTCCATTCCTTTTTTGAGACTTTGTAGCAGTTTTATACCACTGAGTGGCTTGGTAGGCCATTTCAGAGGGCATTTAAGAGTCAACCACAGAGCAGGTAAGGATTACCCTGGATCTCTGGATTACTAGTCTAGCGGCAATACCATTATGCCATTGCCTCCCCTATATGCAAACACTGGGTTCATTCATTAGCTGTCGCCATGTTGTAACGGTTTGTCCAGTAGGTCTCACAAAGAGGTTCAGAGGCTTGTAAGGTTGAATAGTAGTGTTTATTGGTAACATATAACGATATACATATGTACAAAATATAAGCCAAACGAGGAACTAACTTCATGCTGAATTCTACTCAAGTCTCTCCATACAACTCTGTCTCCTGTCTACTGCTTTGTGTCTCTCTACATCATACTGGTTGACACTGTTCTGCAGTCCCACATTAACCCTAGCGATGCCAAACACCCTTCTGCTACAGCAAATAAAAGATTTCAGTGAAGAAGATGGATTGATAAAGGAGCTGAATTAAATCAATTATTTTACTGAATCATAAGGTGCTTGCAAAAACTCTTCTGCTCATGACTTATTCACTATAACTTACCAACTCTCTAATTGGCTTACAATTGTAAACAGCCTACAGTGTAAAAGGCACTGCAGATTTTCACTGCAGGGGGTGTAAAGGCCCAGAGAAAGATTTACCAGCTCACAAAAGAGCCCTGAAAACAACAGGTTGTCATCTTCCTTTCCTGTCAACAACAGCTACATGCTATTCTGAAAATTGCAAATCAAGAGTCATGCAAGGCTCCTCCATCATAGAATTCTCATTTGAATTAGTTCATATCCAGTAGCAATGCAAAAGTAGCTTCATTAGCAATCATTGCTGCAGTCTGTTGGAGGTAGGATCTTGGAGGAAGGGCGTGAAATGATAACCCTGTAACATTATAACACATATTAATTTCCAATGTTTCACATTTTTTACCTGAAGATAGGTCAAGAAGTTGAGAGGACACAAAAGGAAACCATAAAATGCAGTCACTCTTCACTTATATAGTAACCTCCTCACAGACTGAGTGAAGTACAGATTAGAATCAAATCAGTGGCTTGACTGCCTCCTCAGCCTTCACCTTCTTGAGGCCACTTGCACAAATAAACATGTGCACCTCACACACCCTGCAATTCCCCCTTCCCCAGTACAGTCCTCATCCTGCAACCTCTTCCTTTGCCTGAGGCCAGTTCTCCACCTTCCCCAAGCAAGCTCAAGCCCTGCAGGTTATATTTCACCTTGAGTTGAGCTTTCTACCATATATCCACACCATCTAAGACTGCCTATTTCAACCTCCAGAAAGTCACCCTACTCCACTCTTGTCTCAACTTATCTCTTGTTGAAACCCTCATCACTGCCTTTGTTACCTCTCGACTAGACTATTGCAATGCATTTCTGGCTGGTCTTCCTAGTTCTAACCCTCACCTCCAACAAGTGTGAGGAACTCATGTGATTGGTTTTGCCTCCCTTCCTCCTCTTCCTCCTCCCAGCTGGTTTCTATCTAGTTGGTTGTAAGAGCTGTGCCTTCATGATGCTGAGGTTGTACAGTGTGTAGCAGGCCATCATGAATCTTGACACCCACTCTACCAAGTACTGCAGGGCTCTTCCAAAGCAGTCCAGGCAGCTGAAGCTGTTTAAGCACTCCAATGGTCCACTCTATCTCATCTTTTACATCATCAGGTACAGTACCATGTAGTCAAAAATCAAATTATACCCCTTTTTCTCTTTTAACCTTACTCTCATGGAAGGAGGAATCCTAGCAACAGCAGCAGCACAACAATAAATCATTAGGTTGTCATTCTTAATATCTAAAAGTGTTGCATCCTTTCAAGCATTTATTCAATTCCCTTTTGAAAGTTTTATTGAATCTACTTCCATCAGCCTTTCAAAAAGTATATTCCAGGTCACAACAACTCACTGTGTAAAAATTATTTTCTTTTGGTTATCAGGTCTTCTGCCAGTAGAGAAAGTTTTCCTTATTTCCTCTTTCAAAAGACCTCACAATTTTGAACACCTCTATCAAATCATCTCTTAACCTTCACTGCTCTAAGGAGAACAATCCCAGCTTCTCCAGTCATCCCTGGTACCATGCTAGTAAATCTCCTCTGCATGCTTTCCAAGGCTTTGACATCCTTGCTAAAGTATAGTACTCAGAATTGAACACAATACTCCAGTTCAGGCTTAGAGAGAGTAAGAGCTAGTGGGCCATTAACCAGCTTAGCCATTGCCTGGTAATAGTGCATGTGCATTTGACAGTTGGAGTTACTGAATATTGATCATGAGGTGAAATACAATAGTGGCTTGTTTTCTCCCTTCCTACCTCAGAGGTCAGTTGCAATTCTCCCCAACATCACCCCACCCCCATAACTGGATGTGCTATTACACTACCGGTCAGGGCTCCATCATGGGACTTCCCTTATGTGTATAGCTCAATACTATACCAATGAGTCAACAAAGGAACACGTTTGATTTTTTTCTTTAGGAAACATACAGAGTCTACATGGAGTTGAACATTCCACATTATCCCAGCTTTTACAATCAAGGATTTGGGCCTATGCATATCTCACAGTCAACAAGTTGGTTACCATTGCCAACCATGATCATCCCCAACATGACGACTGATGCTCAAGAGGAGTCAACAGGAGCATGAATTCACTGCACTCCCTCCTGTAACTGGGGAATTCAGCTCAAAAAGCCCCCTGAATGCAACCCAGTTTCTGACCTTCTACTCCTCCCTCTCCTCCTCTTCCCATTGCTGACAACAAAATTACTTGAATACTCTCATTTGCTGTATCTCTCTTGAATGAACTGCCTTCCCTTGAATTCTAATTTGTTCAAGAGCTCTAACTGGAAGCTTGTTGAGTGCTTCATGGTGTGTTAAAAGAAAAGGAGTTAATTATATCTACTATTAGTGATATCTTGCAGGAATATTCTCGAGCTCTGGGAATACAAAGCTATGGCTGACATTCTTAATGAGGGGGTTTGAGAAAATTTTGGTCTGTGTAATGCAGCTTGAACCACCATAGCTTAAAGTACCAACCCATTAGTAGCCAGTTTAGTCATCCAGGGATTTAATGCAAATGGTTTGTTTCTAATTCTATTAACTTATCCATTTGATTCTGTCATGAAGCAAATTTATTTAATTTCAACTATTTATCCCATTAATGCCTGGAAAGGCAGGTCGGGCTGGAAATCATACATTTCAAAAGTCGCCCAGAAGAGCTTAGCACACGGATACAATCACAGAATGATACAGAAGGAGGCTATTCAGCCAATCATGCCTCTGCCTCTTTGAAAGAGCTATCCAATTAGTCCTTCTCCCCTTCTCTTTCCTCATTACCTTGTAAATGTTTTCATTTCGGGCATTTATTCAATTTCCTTTTGAAAGCTTTTATTGAACCTGCATCCACCACCTTTTCAAGAAGTGTATTCCAGATCACAACAACTTGCTGCATGAAAATATTTTCTTCTTGTTATCAACCCTTCTACCATTGGATACAGATTCTCCTGATTTGTACTTTCAAAACGATTCACAATTTTTAACACCTCTATCAAATCACCTCTTAACCTTCACAGCTCTAAGGAGAACAATCCCACCTTTTCCAGTCATGCCAGAGTACCGGAGTCCCTATCTCTGGTACCATTCTAATAAATCCTTTCCAAGCTCTTGACATCCTTCCTAAAGAACAATGCTCAGAATTGAACACAGGCCCAAACAGCATCTTACAAAGGTTTAGCATAATTTCCTTGCCTTTATATTCAATGTCTCTATGAATAAAGCCAGAGGTCCTATATAATTTGTTTAACTGTCTCCTCAACCTGTCCTGCCAGCTTCAAAGATTTGGGTAGGTCCTACATCTCTCTGCACCTGCACCCTCTTTAAGATTGCACCATTTAGTTTATATTGCCTCTCTTCGTTCTTCCTACCAAAATGCATCGCTTCATACGTATCTGCTTTAAATCTCATCTGCCATGTCTTCCCATTTGTCCATTCTATCTCCGTCCTTCTGAAGTCCATCACTATCTTCCTCAGTGTTCACTACATTTCGGCGTTGTGTATTATCCGCAATCTTTGAAATCATGCACAAGACCACTTCATGGATATATAAATAAAAAAAGTAGTGATTCTAATACTGACCCCTTGGGGAACATTACTGTACATTACCCCCCAGGCTGGAAATCAACTATTTACCAGTACTCTCCAATTTCTGTGTCTTAGCCAGTTTCCTATCCATGCAGCCACTGTCCCTTCAATCCCATGGGATTTAATTTTTCTAATCTATCACAGGACATATTGTCAAATGCCTATTGAAAGTTCATTTACACAAGCAATATGTCACCCTGATTAATCCTCTCCATCTATTCATCAAAGAACTCAGTCCAGTTAGTCAAACTTTATCAAATCCAAGCTGACTTTCATTTATTAGCTCAGAATTTTCCAGGTGCCATATTATTTTAACCCAGATTATTGTTTCTAAATGTTTTCCCATCACCAACATTAAGCTGATTTGTAGTATTAGGGTATCTGGCATAGCAAGGGTTAATGTGGGACTGGGAAACAATGCTGCCCAAAGTATGATATAAAGAGACACATGACCTGAGACTAGAGAGTTGTGGACTGGACAGAGACCTGTGTAGAAGCAAGCATGGAGCTAGCTTCTGACTTGGACTATACCATATATGTGTGTACATAGCTTTGTGTTATTCATAATCACTTAGGCCAGGATTTGCCAATCCTGCCATGGCAGGACCTGCTGCAGGGAATGCAGTGGGCCAGTCAAAAGCCCATTGACTTTTGGCTGGACCAGAAGTGTGGCGGACGGGGCTGGAAAATCCCAGTCTTAATGTTGAACCGTACAAGACTCAGAACCTCTTTGCAAGAAACTTACTGAACATGCAACATGATTGGCGGGTTTATGCCTCGCACTGTTTGAATACGGCTGTAACATTTCCAATGCTCCAGGCTTCAGGCACCACTCCCTTATTGAAGGGGGATTGCAAAATTGTGGTCAGAGTCTTTGCAATTTCTCCCTTATTTCCTTCAGTAACTGAGAAAAGTAACAGATGAGCTTTAACAATGTAATCATCAAGTCAGAGTAAGAAAGCTGATAACGCTGCTCAATATTTCTGTCAGCTTTCTCAGTGTTGTCCTCCAAAACCTGACTTTAAAAAACATGTTAGAGAGTGGCAACTGTGCATCTGCTTCCTTGAGACTCTAACCATGCTGTGACAACCGCTGGTAATCTTCCGTCCCCCCACTCACAGAACTCCAGCTCTCCTTATTTGGCCTCACGATACTCTACCCCCACCTTTCTCCTTTAACCTTGCTCTTTATTTCTGAAACAAACACGCAAAAACAACAGACATCAAAAGATGAACTAGTCTCTCAAAGCCTGTCCCATACAGTTGTGGCTCAACATAGTGCACCAGGATCCACATCCCGTGCACCACCACCACTCCAATCCACTGCCATTCCCAGCCACAATCTCCTGGGAGAAGCAAAAACCCAGAGGTAAAGATAGGTCAATTCAGGTGGAACAAAAAGTGGGAAATTCCTCTGTGGTTCTCACATTTCAGGAAACCTCAGTGGCTGGGAGATAGATCCCCCTCTATATGCACCCCCCCCACCTGACCCACACCTGTTTTACACTGGGGGCTCTTCCAGCAATCTTCTGAGCAGTTACAGTAAACCCACGTTCACTACATGAACTGGCAACCTATTCAATAGGTTAATGACCTCTGTGAAGAGAAACTCCTCGATGTCTAACTGAGTTCTATGCTTAAATAACTTATGTGCAATGTAGTCAGTGTTGTGCAGGGAAACAGGGCAGCAATTTTTTTCAGTATACTGAACAGTACAGTGCCTTGTTAGAGTACAAAGGAAGTTTGCTAGATCAAAGTCATGATTGTAGGCCATTACTATACTCGGGGTTCAAAGGCTACTTTCTCTGTAAATTGGCTCAATAATGGTTTGCATTAACTCTAACACCTAACCCCACTTAATGCAATTTGGGATAATCTCACACAGAGCGGTGCTTCAATCCTGCTGTCATGCCCAAAATTTATCCCTCAAGCAACATCACTAAAACAGATGACCCAGTCATTTATTTCATTGCTGTTTGTATGCCATGGCATACAAGGCTATGGGCTCAGTGCTGGGATTCGAATAGTAAGGTACTTGCTTGACTAGCGCAGACTCAATGGGCTGAAGGGCCTTTTTCTAGGCTGTAGACCTCTATGACTCTATGACCATGAGCCTGCTGTGTGCAAATTGGCTGCCGCACTTTCCGATATAACAACAATGGCTATGCTTCAAAACCACTTCATTGACTCTAATCTGCATTGAGACATCCTGAGGTGATGAAAGGTGCTAAACAAATGCAAGTCTTTCTGTCTTTGCTTCATTCCCTCTCCCATTCAGAGACTGTAGCACTGAGATTCGTTAACAATGTATGAGCCAGGGATAGAAGCTAGAACTTCCTGGTCTCATGTGATCAATAAAACCCTGGATGATATATTTACCCAATGGGCTATGAAGATTTTTATTATTAGCTATTTATTTCTTTTGTTTTCCATATCACTGCAGTTGCATTGTACTTTATGTATTGCCTGTTGTTGTGCGACTTTTGAATTCATCCGTGCTACTTGTCTTTGTAACACCCTTTGTACCCCTCCAGTACAAAGTTTTGTGAAGTTATTCTCCCTTAATACTTTAGACACTAAAGGGTCTCTAAGGTGGACACAAGAAGAGATTTGAGCTGCAAAACCTGGTCAGCTGCCTTTAGCGCATGACGCCAAATTGTTAAAGGAAGCACACTAGGAACAGGTTCTCCCAAGGATGATTAAGACTCCAATTACCAAATAAAGTGGTTCCTCATTGAAAAGACTGCATATCATTTGATGGCTAGCATTGCAGTTAACAATTGCTCCTAACATAATCAGCTGAACAGGAGTAAAGAAATGATTAGGGAAAAGTGTGAAGTTAATTAAAGCCATGCTCAGTTTTCACTGTTCTTGCTGCTGGAGATCGACTATACTGCATTTGAATTGGACTTTTGATACACATTGGGGAACTTTCTGGAACACTTGGTCAAAGACAACACTCCTTGTTGTAGCATATGCCTGCATGCCAGTGTAATGTATAGATGCTCAGTAGAGCAAGGGTTAATGTGGGACTGGAGAATAGCACTGCCCACATTATGATGAATGGATTCACAGGATAATAGATTCAGAGAGAACAGTCTAGAAAGAACACTCTGCAGCTAGCCTGCATGGAGACAACAGCTCCATGCATGACCATACCTTGAATTTGTAAATAGTTAAAGACTAACAATAAACAGCTCATGCTTAAATATACAAGTCTCCAGATCTCATCGTTGAGACACTGCGCACCATATTACAACATGGTTGGCAGCATTGGGCGATCAATGCGATCAGTATAGTACAACATTACTTCCAAGTGAAACAGCGAATTACTCGTACTTCCTTCAAATCACTGCTCACAGTGTGGTCTCCTCTACACTGAGGAGACCAAACAGAGACTGGGTAACTGCTTTGCAGAACACCTCCAGTCAGTTTGCAAGCATGACCCCGAGCTTCCTATTATTTGTCATCTCAATTCTCCACCTTGCTCCCACTCTGACCTTCCTGTTCTTGGCCTGCTACAGTTTTCAAATGAAGCTCAATGCAAGCTCAAGGAACAGTTCAATAAGCATAAAAACAAAAAAACTGCGGATGCTGGAAATCCAAAACAAAAACAGAATTACCTGGAAAATCTCAGCAGATCTGGCAGCATCGGCGGAGAAGAAAAGAGTTGACGTTTCGAGTCCTCATGACCCTTCGACAGAACTTGAGGGTCATGAGGACTCGAAACGTCAACTCTTTTCTTCTCCGCCGATGCTGCCAGACCTGCTGAGTTTTTCCAGTTCAATAAGCAAACAGTTCTCTTCCCTCAAGTGCTGGTCGGGTGATTTCTTGGAAAAGGCATGCTTGCTCCCAATCCAAAGGTGAATTTATGACCTTTTTAAAAAAAATTCATGTCCAAATAATGCAATGTCTTTCCATATTTTAAAAGAAAATATTGTCCTGGAAGATATAGTTCTAACAGCCTCCTTTCCTCCCGCTCCCACCACCACCTGACTTGGAAATGTATCGCCGTTTCTTCACTGTCGCTGGGTCAAAATCCTGGGACTTCCTCCCTAACAGCACTTTGAGTGTACCTACACCACATGGACTGCAGCGGTTCAAGAAGGCAGCTCATCACCACTTTCTCAAGGGTAATTAGGGATGATGAGTAAAAGCTGACCTAGGCAGTGACGCCCATGTCCCATAAATGAATTTTAAAAAAGCCTCTGAATAATGAGGTTCCAGGTCTAAGTCCCATCCCAGGAGTTGAGCACAAAACTCAAGACTGACACTCCAGTGCAGTACTGAGGGAGCATTGCACTGTCGGAGATGCAGTCTTTCAGATGAACCACTAAACCAAGGACCCAACAGTCTTCTTTGGTGGATGTAAAAGATTTCACGGCAATTTTTCAAAGAGAAGCATAGAAGTTGTCCCCAGTGACCTGACCAATATTTATCTCTCAACCAACGTCACAAAAACAGATTACCTGGTCATATCATATTGCTGTTAGCGGGAATTTGCTGTGCCCAAATTGGCTGCCATGTTTCCTGCATTACAACAGTGACTACATTTTAAAAGTATTTTGTTAGGTACAAATCACTTCAGGAGGTCTTGTGGTTGTTAAAGACATTATATAAATAAAGTCTCTTTTTCCAATCTCCAAAATATTCAGACTTCAGCCGCTAGCAAACAGACCACTGGGCATTATGGCCAGTAGGTGGCACCATTGATGAGCATCTGTACTTCTACTGCTCCACCTGCTGGTGATAGAAGGGAATGGGAGACAGAGAAAAATCGAGATGGGAAAGAGATAGAATCTGGGAATGTTATTAAACTAGGAATGTTCATCATGATCCATTAAACAGATTTCTTAGAGAAAATAATATTTTGCATTTCTGTATATGAGTAATTTAACTCATGCAGTAGATGTAGCTATGCTTTGCAAATCTCTCCATCCCTGGTGTATTCTTTGTGTCATGTCTGAGTCTGATACAAGATAGGGATTGATGGTTCAGATTACAGCCCTATTATTGTCATATCATGTGACCATCAGGACGTTAGAAGGCGAACTAGGTAGACCTCGGCCATTTTTCATTGAGGAATTATGATGCTCCATTGGAAACAAATGAGATGGACGATGGAGGGAATGAGAGAGAACTCTATTGCTATATTATATTGTGCTGAATGATACATTTTCCCTACCTGCTAACGACAATGTGAAGGTGAGAACAGTAGGACTCCACACATGTACCAACCAATGGCTCTCAGCCTCCACAACTAGTGCAATTTCAATCATTAAAAATATCTAGTAAGCTAATTAGTTCTCTTCAACTATTAAAATGTGTTTGGTAAAGAGGCAATCAGAATTTGTTTAACTAACAGGACTTTAATTAATCAATATCCCATCCTATTCACCTTTACTGGGTGATTTGTTTTCTCCCTTCCCCTCTTGACTGACTCCATAGAGAGGGTGTCATGGCCACTAGACACCCTGTGATACTTTGTCCACTATTATTCATTGAAATGCTTAAGGGTAAGTGGTGGCAAGATACTTACTTGTGTGTAGAAAGAAACACAGAAAAGTCTGATTCAGAGCTCATCTGGCATTCACACACACCCACAAAAACGCATACACACACATATATAAACACAACATGCATATACACATATATATGCACATATATATACACATATATACACATATACACAAACACAGACACACACATAAACACGAACATACACATTCACATAATGCACATACATACGTGACTTGCATTTCTATAGCATCTTTGCAGGCAACTAAATAGATGGGAAGTATAGTAACTTGTTGTAAGAAAGACAGCAGCCAATTTGTGCACAACAAGGTCCCACAAACATTAAATATGACAATCACCAAGACATGGTTTCAGTGATAAAAACAGAAAATAATGGAAATGCTCAGCAGGTTTGGCAACATATGTGGAAAGAGAAACAGAATTAACGTTTCTGGATGATGACCATTTATCAGAATATTCGCAGCACAAGTGCCAGGCAATGACCATCTCCAACAAGAGAGAGTCCAACCATCACCCCCTGACATTCAACAGCATTACCATCTCTGAATCCCCTACTATCAACATCCTGGGGGTTACAACTGACCAGAAACTGAACTGGACTAGCCATATAAATACTGTGGCTACAAGAGCAGGTCAGAGGCTGGGAATTCTGCCAAGAGTTACTCACTCTCTGACTTGTCAAAGCCTATCCTCAATCTAAAAGGCACAAGTCAAGGATGTAATGGAATACTCCACACTTGCCTGGGTGAGTGCAGCTCCACGACACTCAAGAAACTCAACACCACTAAAGCATCCCGCTTGATCAGCACCCCATTCAGCACCTTAAATGTCCATTCCGTCTATGCAGACGCACAGTGGCAGCATTGTGTACCATCTATAAGTTGTGCTGCAACAACTCACCATGGCTGCTTTGACATCACTTTCCAATCCTGTGACCTCCACCACCTAGAAAAATAAGGGCAGTAGATGCCTGGAATCATCCCCACTTCCGAGTTTCTCTCCAAACTGCACACCATCCTGAATTGGAACTGTATTGACAGATGCCACCCCGACCAGATGCCTCATCAACTCCCCATCGACACTTGTCAACCTATGAGCCAATTGATCTCACTGAACTCCACATGATGGTTTCCAATCTCCACCCTCCAAGAATTCACTTTGGAATATTCTCCCAAACTGACACTTTCTCTACTGACACCTACTTCTGCTCCTATGTCTTATGGTATGTTGCCTCCTTGGTGCCAGCGTCAAGGATGTCACAGAGCAACTGCAGGACATTCTTTTGGGGGAGGGTGAACAGCCAGAGGTCGTAGTCCACATTGGGACCAATGGCAGGAAACGGTCCTGAAAGCAGATTTTAGGGAGTTAGGAAGGAAATTGAAAAATAGGACCTCAAAAGCACTAATCTCAGGATTACTCCCAGTGCCACATGCTACTGAGCATAAGAATAGGAAGATTGAGCAGTTCAATATGTGACTAGAGAAATGGAGTAAGAGGGAGGGCTTTAGATTTCTGAGGCATTGGGACTGGCTTTGGGCCAGGTGGGACCAGTACAAGAAGGATGGGTTACACCTTAACAGCACTGGGACTAATGTCCTCGAGGGGATGTTTGCTAGTGCTGTTAGGGAGGGTTTAAACTAGATTGGCAGGGGGATGGGAACCTGCGGGAAAATTCAGAGAGAAGAAAACCTGGCAGTGGGAAGAAGAGAAGTATTAACTGATAAGGAGGATGTATCAGAAAGTAGTATCAAGATAAATAGAATACTTGGAGAGTCTGATAGAACTAGAGTAGGCTATTGTAAGTCACTAGATGGGGTCAGAGCAAGGGGGAAAGTTAAAAAGTCTAAATCAGAACTGATGTGCATGTATGTGAATGCACGCAGTGTGATTAATAAGGTTGGTGAACTACAGGCACAGGTTGACAAATGGAACAATGATATTATTGCTATAACGGAGACCTGTCTCAAAGAAGGACAGGACTGGGTGTTAAAAATTCCTGGGTACAAGGTATTTAGGAGAGACAGGAAAGGAAGAACAGGAGGAAAGTGGCAGTACTGATTAAATGCGATATTACAGTATTGGAGAGAGAGGATGTTCCAGAGGGGTCAAGGACAGAATCTCTCTGGTTAGAGGGAAGGAATGAAAAAGGTGCAATAACATTGATCGGTGTAGTATATCGACCACCAACTAGCAGAAGGTCTGTAGAGAAACAAATTTGCAAGAAATCATAGAGAGGTGCAAGAATTATAGAGTAATTATAATGGGTGGCTTTGATTATCCAAATATAGACTGGGATAGTAATAGTGCAAAGGGACAAGAGGGACAAGAACTCCTGAAGTGTGTTTAAGGTAATTTTCTGCAGCAGTATGTTTCCAGTTCAACAAGAGGGAAGGCACAAAACAAAAAATAAAAAATAAAAAGTACCTGGAAAATCTCAGCAGGTCTGGCAGCATCAGCGGAGAAGAGTACAGTTGACGTTTCGAGTCAATCGAGAATCAGGCTGAATATAGAAGCACCAGGGGAAAGTGAGAAAACTAATCAAAAAAGCAAGGAGGAAGCATAAAAAGGGACAAGCAGCTAACATAAAAGGGAATCCCAAGGTCTCCTATAGGTATTTAAATAATAAAAGGATGGTAAAAGAAAGGGTAAGGCTCATTAGGGTTAAAAAAGGAGACTTGTATGTGGAGGCAGGAGAAATAGCGGAGGTATTAAACGAGTTTTTCGTTTATATTCGTTCATGGGATGTGGGCATCGCTGGCTAGATCTGCATTTATTGCCCATCCCTAATTGCCCTTGTTCAGAGGGCATTTAAGAATCAACCTCATTGCTGTGGGTCTGGAGTCACATGTAGGCCAGACCGGGAAAGGATGGCAGATTTCCTTCCCTAAAAGATGTTAGTGAACCAGATAGGTTTTTACGACAATCAGTTTCATGGTCATCATTAGATTTTTAATCCCAGATTTTTCAGAGTACTTTGTCTCTGTCTTTATAAAGGAAGAGGTTGCTACCCTGGCTGAGGTGAGTGAGGAGGTAACTGATACACTCCAGGAATTTACAATTGAGAAGGACGAGTGTTAGAAAGGCTATCTTTCTTAAAATTGACAAGGTACCGGGATCGGATGAGATGAATCCAAGGATACTAAGGGAGGTGAGAGTGGAAATTTCAGAGGCACAGCTGATAATTTTCCAGTCTTCCTTAGACACAGGTGGTGCCGGAGAATTGCAAATGTTACATCTTTGTTCAAAAAGGGGAGCAAGGATAATGCCAGCAACTACAGACCAGTCAGTTTGACTTCAGTGGTCGGGAAACTTCTGGGAATTATAATTTGGGACAAAATCATTAGTCACTTCGACAGGTATGGGAAAATTAAGGAAAGAGGGCATGGATTCATTAGGGGAAAATCATGTTTAACTAACTTGTTGGAGTTTTTTGAGGTGGTAACAGAGGTTGATAAGGGCAATGCTGTTGATGTGGTGTATATGGATTTTCAAAAGGCATTTGATAGTGCCAGACAACAGACTTGTGAGCAAAATTTTAGCTCATGGAATAAAAGGGAAAGTAGGCACTTGGATAAGAAATTGACTGAGTGACAGGAAACAGAGAGTAGTGATAAATGGTTGTTTTTCAGATTGGAGAAAGGTCTGTAGTGGAGTTGCCCAGGGGTCGGTGTTGGGACCTTTGCTCTTCTTGATATATATTAATGACTTAGACTGTGGTGTACGGGCATGATTTCAAAATTTGCAGATGATACGAAGATTGAAAGCATTGTCAGCTGTGATGCGGATAGTCTTGATCTTCAAAAGGACATTGACATATTGGTGGATTGGGCAGACAAATGGCAGAAGAAGTTCTATGCAGAGGTGTGAGGTGATTCATTTTGGCAGGAAGAATATGGTGAGACAGTGTAAAATAAAGGGAGAAACTTTAAAGGAGGTGCAGAAACAAAGGGACCTTGGTGTATACGTACACAAGTCATTGAAGGTGGCAGGGCATGTTGTGAGAGCAGTTAATAAAACATATGGTATCCTAGGTTTTATTAATAGGGCCACTGAGTACAAGAGTAAGGAGGTCATGTTGAATTTGTATAAGACACTATTTAGCCTCATCTGGAGTACGGCGTCCAGTTATGGGTGCCATACTTGAGGAAGGATGTGAAGACATTGGAGAGAGTACAGAGGAGATTCACAAGAATGATTCCAGGGATAAACAACTATATCTGTGAGGATAGATTGGAGAGGTTGGATCTTTTTTCCTTGGAGAAAAGAAGGCTGAAAGGAGACTTGATAGAGGTATTCAAGATCCTGAGGGGTATGGACAGAGTAAATAGTGAGAAACTGTTCCCTATCATGAGTGCATCAAGAACTCAAGGGCACAGATTCAAAATAATGGGCAAAAGGAGTACAAGTGCTGTGAGGAAAAATGTTTTCACCCAAAGGGTGGTTGGAGTCTGGAATGAGCTTTCTGAGGGGGTGGTGGAAGCAGGTTTGATCGAGGTATTCAAAAGGGAATTGGATTGCTATCTGAAAAGCAAGAATGTGCAATGTTATGGGGATAAGGCAGAGGAGTGGGATTAGGTAGAATGCTCTTTCAGCAAGCCAGTGCAGATTTGATGGGCTGAATGGCCTCCTTTTGCACTGTGATATCATGCTTGTAAGAGAAAACATCCACCATGCTTAAGTGATTATGTTACAAAATGAACTATTTTCAGTTGGTGAACAAAGCTTTCATCTCATTGTATATCACTAAGTGCATTGTTAAATTAATGCAAAAGTTTACATTTGTTCAAGTTATGCTTAACTTCATTGTTTATATTTTTGGAAACGGACCATTCAAACATGTTTTGCCTCTCATTTGCTGACAGGGAGATCTTGTGGCCTAGTGGGTAGAGTCTCTACCTCTGAGCCCAGAAGCTCTGGGTTTCAGTCCCACTCCAGGACTTGATGGTGACAGAAAGTGTGTTCATAACATAGCCAAATAGGTTGATTTATCAACTTGTAAACCCTTCTGTTATGCCTTTGGCAGGTGGTACAAGTGAGGGAGTCACTGGTCAGCTATGCCTGATGTGATATAGATATAGCCTCTTAGGACAGGCTAGTGACATGTTCCAGAAAAAACTAGCTATGAAAGCAGACATAAGCATGTGCTTTGTCTGCCTCTAGGTGAGGGAAGTGAATCAAGAAGATCATTTACTAAGAAGCAGAAGGGCATAGTGTATTGAAAATTGCATTGTGCATTTTATCCATTTAAAGTTACCATACAGAAATATATCTGCAGAGTCTAGAAAAGACAATGAATGAATCCATGTTTTAACAGCACATGCAATACCAATTCTGAATGCTTCTTAATTAATATAATTTCTTCCCAAAAACTTCAGATGATTGAATGACTGTTTTTAAGACTCTCCTTAAAACTTACCACTTCAGCAATCCTTTAATCATTTGTCCTAACTTCTCCCCCTTTGGCTTGGTAACAATATTTGTCTTTTTACCCACCTGTGAAGAACTTTGGGGCATTTTCCTGAATTACAGTCACTATGCAAGTTGTTGCTTGGGCTGGGAGGTGGAACAGTGCCAGGACTTGAGGTCTCTTGGAATATGATCAGAGGACAGGCATAGGGAGGGGGAAAAGAGATCAAACATGGCTTTACACAGGATTTAAGCACATGGAATGCACAAAAGTTCTAACACAATGATCCTTTATTCCAGCAGCAACAAATCTATAAGTACATTCATGGAAATGCTTAAATGAAAGAAACAAACTTTTTACAAAGGACCACGGTGTCCGATACTCCAGATACACAAGACCAAGGAGGACCGTCTGCACGGCGCAGAACCCTCCAGAGTCTGAGAAACTCTTAAGGTGTGGAAGATACCTTTCATGGTCTAATTGACAAGGTAATCAGGCTCACGTGGTCGAGAGGAATTAACAACAGGAGCCATCAAATTAGCCATGAGCGTGCTAGCTCCCAGCCTTATTTCTTTGCTGCAATCACCAACCATCACTTTTGCTGGAATCAAGACATTCCCACTGTTCTACCACCACTCTGCTACAAGGCTGATTCGAGACCAGGAGTTGAGCTCTTAATGGTTTTCTTGCACCATTCGAGAGCTCCTGCTGCCTGCTCTCTCCCCAGGGATCCTGGTTCTACATCCCCACCCCCCTCTCTCCCCCCATCTGCTCGCACTCAGGGGCTTCTGCCTTTGCCGCTCCCCACCAGCAGGCGCTTGGCTGACAGAACTGCTCAGCAGCCACGGGGATCACCGCATAGAAGGTGGGGGGAGGTGGGGGGTGGTGCTCTGGTGTCCAGCCCTACGCTGGAGTCGGAGGTTAGGGTCAGTTTGACTCCCCCCACTACAACAGACACACACTTCTCCTAACACAATAAGCCTCATGCAGTAGCTCTGAAAAGAACAATTTCAAACGGAAGTGAGCTGTAGTTTAAGAGGGGCTGGTCTTAGAATTTCATGCAGCTCAGATCCTGGCACTTGCCTATTGCCTTGAGCAAAGATGGCGAACGCCTTCCACAAATCATCACAGCTTAGAGTACGCATGTGTGTATTCCTGGCACGATGGTTGAAATCTCGTGATACTGGCGTGAACTACTTAAAGGATGATTTGCGATGCTGTCGTCCATTTCGAGGCTGCTGTTTCGGTTGGGAGGTACGTGGAAGTATAATCAAGGGTAATCCTGCGCAGGAAAGGCCTGTCCGGCTGCCCGGTTACCACAGAATGATAGAGCAGGGTGTGAGGGATCTGAGGGGAGCTGTATGGAGGGAGGGATGTATTTTATTGTCCGATATCCGATGGATTTATCACTGGGCCTCGTGTTAGTGGGAGGGATGGCATAGTCGCAATGACACTCCTGTAACATGGGCAGGGGAACAGCGATGGCTTCTTTTCATAAAGAAAGCTGCTTGGTAATTGTGTTGTACATTATGTACCACGGTTTGTTTGAATTCATGCAACTTGCGGGATTAGTATTTTATTTCTGAAGTGGGGTAAAGTACTGAAATTTAATAGACCTTTAGTTTTATATCAAATTTGGGAGTGATGAAGGTTTTTCTAATTATATTTAAAGTTTATGCTGGTGTTGCATGTGTCTGATAGTAATGGCCCTAAATTTAGCACTCCCAGGTTTTCAATTCGCTTGTTTCCTGAAACGTGGAATTGACTTGAGTACAGCTTTTTTATTTGTAAATTTCCGTTTTGTGTATATTTCTGGCCTTCAATAACATTTATTAATTTGTCAATTTTAGCATGGTTAAAAAAATGTTCTAAACTGCTTTAGAAGGTAAGGGTTCTAGTTTTTATTCGAAGTACATAAATTTTACTGTATTTAACTTTAAGGGGGATTTTTTTCTCAACCAGAGGCATGGCAGGGCAGCTCAGTCCCGTGCTATGTACCGCCTGCAACTTGTGGGAAGTCCGAGATGCTCCTTGCGCTCTGGCCAACCACGTGTGCAGGAAGTTCCAGCAGCTGCATCTACTTGAGCTCCAAGTTTCGGAGCTTGAGCAGCAGCTGCAGGTGCATCCGCGAGGCTGAGAATTTTGTTTCTAGGTGTGGTCACCCCACAGCTTATGGAAATGCAGACAGAGGAAATGGGTGACCATCAGTCAGAGGAAAGGTGTTGGGAAATACCCAGGGTGCATCTTGCTCAAACCATTTTTCTGTGTTGGAAAACGGTGAGAGTGACGGTTCCTCTGGGGATTGCAACCACACTCTTGGCACTGAGTGGATCAGCTGCACAGGGAGAGAAGAAAAAGAGAGGAGGAGCAATAGTGGTAGGAGAATCGATAGTATGGGAAGCAGACAGGCATATCTGTGACCGTAGATGTGACTCTGGGATGGTATGTTGCCACCCTCGTGCCAGAGTCAAGGATGTCACTGAATTGCTGTAGGGCATTCTAAAGGGGAGGGCAAACAGATCGTGGTACATATTGGTACCAACAACATCGGTAGAAAGAGGGATGAGGTCCTGCAAGCAGATTTTAGGGAGCTAGGAAACAGATTTAAAAACTGTACCTCAAAGGTAGTAATCTCTGGATTACTTCCGGTGCCACGTGCTAGTGAGTAGAAATAGGAGGTTAGTCCAGATGAATTTGTGGCTGGAGAGATGGTTCGGTGGGGGGGGGGGGGGGGCTTTAGATTTCTGGGATATTGGTGGGGTGGTGGGACCTGTACGTGGCAGATGAGTTGTACCTGAACCAGAATGGGACCAACATCCTTGCGGGGAGGTTTGCTTGTACTGTTGGGAAGGTTTTAAACTAACTTGGCAGGGAGGTGGGATCCTGAGAGGCGGTTCAGCAGGGGAAGATGCACAGCCAAAATTAGAAGAGAGCAAGTGAGTCTGGAAGGCATAGAAATTATAAGCCAGGTAAGGCACAAGGATAGGATTTATTTTAATGCAAGGAGTCTGACGAATAAGGCAAATGAGTTGAGGACACGAAGTAACACGTGGAAGTGTGATGTCATTGCTGTCAGAGACATGATTGAGAGAGGGCCAGGTTCAATATTCCAGGATATAGGGTCTTCAGGCGGGACAGGGAAGGAGGTAAAAGAGGAGGGGGTATCACAATATTGATCAAGGAATCAATTACAGCAGTAAGGAGGGAAGTGTAAAAATAATAGGATAGTAATAGTGGATTTCAACTTCCCCAACATTAACTGGGTTAGTCATAGTGTGATAAGTTTAGAGGGAGCGGAATTCTTAAAATGCATCCAGGAGAGCTTTAAAAGCGTAGGAGGTCCTGCAAGAGGGGGCAGTCCTGGGCTTAATTTTAGAGAATGAAGTTGGGCAAGTGGTAGATGTTTTCAGCATTTTGCGGATAGTGATCATCACTCTGTTAGATTCAAGGTTGTTATGGAAAAGGACAAGGATAGGCCAGAATCTAAATTGGGAGAAGCCTGATTTTAATAAGAATCAGATATGGTTTGGCCAGAGTGGACTGGGACCAGCTACTTTTAGGTAAATCTGCGTCAGCAGTGGGACTCATTCAAGAAGGAAATAGTGATAGTACAGGGCCAACATATTCCAGTGAAGACAGGGTGGGACCAACAAATCCAGGGAACCTTGGATGCCGAGGGATATACAGGATTGGATAAAGAGAAAAGGGGAGGCTTATGGCAGATACCGAGGGCTCAAACCAGCAAAGCCCTAGAGAAATATTGAATGTGTAGGGGGGACCTTATAAAGGAAATTAGAGCAAAATGGGGGCATAAAAAACATTGGCAGGTAAAAAAAACTCCAAAGTTATTTTACAAGTACATTAAGAGTAAGAAGATAACTAGGGAAAGAGTAGGGCCCATTAAGGACCATAATGGTAATTTGTGTCTGGAGCCAGAAGACCTAGCTAGGGTTCTAAATGAATACTTTGTGTCGGTGTTCACAAGTGAAAGGGATGATGTGGGTATGGAAATCAGGCAGAAGGACTGATATAATTAAGAAATTAGCATAGAAAGAGAGTAGATTCTAAGTAGTCTGGCAGGCTTAAAAGTAGATAAATCTCCAGGCCTGGATGAAATATATCCAGGCTGTTGAGTGAGGCAAGGGAGGAGATAGCAGGGGCATTGGCAATTTTCAGTACCTCTGGCCACAGGAGAGGTGCCAGAGGATGGAGGACAGCCAATATGGTACTGTTATTCAGGAAGGGATAAACCAAGGAACTACAGGCCAGTCAGTCTAACCTCAGTGGTGAGGAAACTGTTGGAAACAATTCTGAGGGACAGAATTAATCTACACTTGGAGAGGCTGGGATTAATCAAGGAGAGTCAGCATGGCTTTGTTCAGGGGCGATGGTGTCTGACCAATTTGATTGAATTTTTCAAAGAGGTGACCAGGTGTGTAGAATGAGGGCAGTGCATTTGACGTAGTCTACTTGGACTTCAGCAAGGCTTTTGATAAGATCCTGCATGGGAGATTGATAACGAAGGTAAGAGCCCATGGGATCCAAGGCAATTTGGCAAATTGGATCCAGAATTGGCTGAGTGACAGGAAGTAGAGGGTGATGGTCGAGGGGTGTTTTTGTGACTGGATGCCTGTGACCAGTGGGGTGATCAGTGTTGGGTCCCTTGCTGTTTGTGGTATGTATATATAAATGATTTAGACTTAAATGTAGGAGGGTTGATCAGTAAGTTTGTGGATGACATGGAAATTGGTGGGGCAGTAAATAGTGAGGAGGGTAGCCTTGGGTTACAGAAGGATATAGACGGGCTGGTCAGTGACAAGTTGAGTTTAATCTGAATAAGTGAGAGGTGATGCACTGGGGCAGGACAAACGAGGCTCATTGAATGGTAAGACCCTGGGAAGTACTGAGGATCAGAGGTGTCTTGGTGTGCATGTCCATTAGTCCCGTAAGGTAGCGGGACAGGTAGATAAGTTGGTTAAGAAGGCATATGCAATGCTTGCCTTTTATTTGCCGAGGCATAGAATATAAGAGCAGGGAGGTTATGCTGGAACTACGTAAAATGCTGGTTAAGCCACTGCTAGAATATTACGTGCAGTTCTGGAATCCATGTTATAGAAAGGCTGTGATTGCACTAGAGAATGCAGAGGAGATTTACCAGGGTGTTGCCTGGGCTGGAGAGTTTTAGTTATGAGGAGAGATTGGATAGACTAGGGTGATTTCTCCTGGAGCAGAGGAGATTGAAGGGGGTCATGATTGAGGTGTATAAAATTGAGGGGCATGGATAGCGTAGACAGGAAGGAATTTTTCCCCTTGGTGGAGGGATCAGTAGCCAGGGGGCATAGATTTATGGTAAGGGGCAGGAGGTTTAGAGAGGACGTGAGGAAGAATTTTTTCACCCAGAGGATGGTGGGAATCTGGAACTCACTGCCTGAATGGGCAGTTGAGGCAGAAACCCTCATAACATTTAAGTATTTGGATGTGCATTTGTGATGCCATGGCGTACAAGGCTATGGGCCTAGTGCTGGAAAATGGGATTAGAATAGTTAAAAACAAAAACAGAATTACCTGGAAAAACTCAGCAGGCCTGGCAGCATCGGCGGAGAAGAAGAGTTGACGTTTCGAGTCCTCATGACCCTTCAACAGAACTAGAATAGTTAGGTACTTGTTTGACCAGCGCAGACTCAATGGGCTGAAGGGTCTTTTTCTGTGCTGTAGACCTCTATGACTCTGACAAGATTTGACCCTGCTGTTCAAATATATTGAAGGCCAGGTGATCACAGTTCTTGGCTTTAAATGAGATGGAGAGGTTTAAGGTGGGAATTTAGGGTTGGGGGGGGTGTCTTGGTGGGATGTAGAGATGGGGTTTGGAAGGTAGCTCAACTGGGCACCAGATGAATGGGACTTTGTGTGAATTAGAATATCAGGCTTCTTAAATTACTGCAAGTTACATATTCTGAGAGGCAGTGCTTTATAAAATTCTCCCCAGTGGTATGTCAGCTGTCCAGTGCTGTGCAGTGCCTGTGCTGGTGTTAGACTGCTGGGATATGAAAAATGCTGCCCTCTCTCCCTGGCTGTTAACTGTTACTGTTCTGGTAATGGCTAATCCCAGGCCTGGGCAGTGCTGTGCATCCTTTGAGAGTGGGCCACCACTTACTGGTGTGGATGGTCCTAGTTTGGTTGCATACATGTTTAAATTGTTTTCTGCTGTTGCAGTAAAATGCTTTTGAGTTGAGTTGTCACTATATAGGAATTAAATAGCCTGAAGGAACTTGGTCCTGCTGTCTGTAAAACTCGCATCTAAAAATAAGTTTGCCTTCCACTGCTTGTAGGTTATGTAGTTTGTAATGAGGCTTGCCTGACAGTCCAGCTGACAGTTGTTTTGCCTGTTACTGTAGGTTAACTACATATAACTTTGGATGTCCCTATCCAACCTATTATAGAATCAATCCATTGTGTGGATTCTGTTGTATGGAGCTGCTGTTTGGATTTGCACAAAATAGCATGACCTTGTTCGGAGATTTTCCAGGCCTGAAGTTTAAGAGCCACTGGTTTTCAGCAGCATCTTTGCTTTGGACAAAGTGAAGCACATTAATCTACATTGATTTATTATTGTTAACAGCAGGCTGGCTTCCTTGACTTGTGCTACTGCAGAGAAAAAATGAACACAACTTTAAGGTCGAGGGCAACTAGATCTCACTTAATTATTAGTGACTGGTTTTCTTAATGGTTTAAAAGCAAAATGGTGGGAAAATTAATGAGGTTCCAGACACAAATAAGTCCATTAGCAATGCCTTGCTTAGCTCTGTGTTTTAAGTGTTTATGGTGTCTTTTTTTTTTTACAGCTGGACTTCGTCGAGTGTTTTGTGCGGCAGTAACATGGCAAGAAGCATGAACCACAACAATCACCCCAGGTGTGTTGTACTGATATTCCTTATGATTTGGGCCATGTGCTGTTGGCAGATTGCAGTAATCCAAGCCTACAATTTAATTCTGATATCTTCATATTCAAATTGCCTTGTATGCATTTTGCTTGGATTAACATATAAGAATTGTGAGCAGTAGACCAAAAAGTCCTGCAAGCCTGCCCAGCTAAATCAAGTCCCATTTCCTGCCTGAACCTTTTGATTCCATTAGTGCCCAGGTATCATATTGATCTCCATCTTGAATCGACTTTAATTCTCTGCTTCACAGAGCTGTGGATACTTCAAACGTTTAGTCAGCTGGCCAAAGCTTTTCCTGATTGAACCAGTGAGAAAAGGATTTGCAGCATTTTCCTAGACCTATTTTCTCATTTTTTGCTTCTACACAACCCCTCACGGGACCTTCTGGTGATTTAAATTCATAACCATTCAGAAGGAGACCATTGAGTCCATGCTAACTCTTTCGAATGGTCCAATCAGCCCCTATCCCTGTGATCCTGCAGGTTTATTTCCTGCAAGTATCTATTCAATTTCCTTTTGACACCATTGATTGCTGCTTCCATCAGCCTCATAGGCAGCAAGTTTCAGATCATTATCATTCAGTGTGTTAAGTTACAGTACTGGAATGCAAACCTGGATTTTGTACTAGAGTTCCAAGCAAAATACTAGATGCTGGAGATCTGAAATAAAAAGGAAATATTGGAAAAACTCAACATGTCTGGCAGCATCTGTGGAGGGAGAAATAAAAGTTAAAAGTTTCAAGTCCAATATGATGACTCTTTGGAACCCTGAAGTTTGCTTCAGAGTTCCAAAGGGTCATCATATTGGACTCAAAACATTAACTTACTCTCTCCACAGATGCTGCTGGACCTGTTGAGTTTTCCTAGCATTTTCTGTTTTTATTTTGTATTCTAGTTTCCAGTGTGAAATCTACAAACTTGAGGTGAGAATGCTAGCTACTTTGCCGTAGCTAATCTTGCCATTATTGGTGGTTGTTGGTATTTGTGCCCCACTAAAAACTGCCACTGCTACAATTGAAACAGAATTCTGCATGTGTGCACTTCATTGTCAAGTAATGCAGTGAGCTTATTTGTCTTATCCTGATTATAAATTGACCTTTGCAATAAACTGCTGTTTCTAATCTGTAGGGTGGAGTTGCCTGAATGGAAAGGTGGTTCTGATGCAGTTTCCGCAGAAGATGGGGGCTAAGGTAATTTGCTGTAATTAACAGTTCTGTATCTGAAGTTGATCGTGTCCGGTTTAATTTAAGTGGCTACTATTTAACTTGGGAACTTGATGAACTTCTGTGTGCTTTGAGATCCTTTTTGGTAAGTTAGAAACCAGGAGGGTCCCTGTACTTGGAGAAATGCAACAAGAGATCTACTAAATGATTGGAGAAAGGAGTTTGGGTGCAGAAATAGAAATGATGTGCTAGTTCCCATGTAAGTGTAACTTAATTTGTCCAAGTTAATGAACAGGACAGATAATGGGTGAACCAGCTCATCTCTTCTGTGTATGTATTGTTGGAGCCTGTACGGTAGTTGGTGTTTTGGGGGGGGGGGGGGGGTGGGGGTAGGAACCCAAGTACGTACGATCACGGCATAGGCCTGCCCTCGCTGTGATACTCTAAACTTGGGATATTATAAACAGGACTTTGGCACGGGCTGCAGTGGCTTTTACCCCACAACTGCCTGACTAAAAGACCTGTAACATGTTTCATTCAGAATGGTGTATCCTATTGGATTAAATTTCTTCCTAAATCTGTTTCTTAGGCTCCTGCTCAGACCCTTGCTCGTCTCCTGATTGTTTGTTGCTTGGCATCTGTCCTTCGCAAGTTGCTTGGCACGCTTTCCAGTTCAGAGATGTTATATAAATTTGAACTGTTTTAGATTGAGGGCTAGTACTAAGAGCTTTGATTCTTGATTGATAGCTCTAATACTTCACAAATGTGTATCTAGTTTGGGCCCTCAATGTGCAGTCCATACATGTATCCACTCTACAGAAATGCTAGGTGTAAAGTATTGTGACTTCACTATCACTGAGTGAGGAAGGCCCATACATTGGTGTGTAGAACAACAATGGACTTCATGGGCAGACTGAACCTTCTGCAGCCATTGCACCTGCCACACATACTCTCTCTCTCTCTCTCTCTCTCTCTCTCTCTCTCTCTCTCTCTCTTCCACTCCATCTCTCTCTCTCTCTCTCTTCCACTCCACCTCTCTCAGCCCCCACCCACCACCACCAAACTCTTGGTGAAATAAAGTTAGCTGCCAAATCGGTAGGTTAACATGACATTCTATCAGCGCATTTGAACAGCAGGCATGTGCAGCTGCTGCAAAAACATTGATTGTCATCCAGGGACCATGTGCAGTGCTAACATATTAAGTGTGAATTGTTTTTTCAGGGAATACATGGCAATGGGTTTGCTTCAGTCATGAATGTTGACTCCAGATGGATTGTCATCCCCGATGTAATAAACAAGCTATTGCTACTTGAGAATGGATTCTCCAGCTGTCTCTGCTCATTTCACAGGTGAGTTTTTTGGGAATGAAGTGGCTATAACAGTTGGTTCCCCTCAATTTTCAATGAATTAATAATGGTACAGCCTAGATGTGGCACAAGCTGGAATATCCCCATGCATTTAGGGAAGAATGATGTGAGAGACTGGATTTCTTCCCCTCAGCTTTCAAATGTTAGTTTGAAATTTAATGGTCAATCTAAACTGAGCCTTTAGACAAATGCATTAGAACTGTCTAGAATTTATCTTTAATGATTTTGATGTTGTAAACCATTGGTCTGTTTTTGATTTGGATTGTTATGCATTAGTGTTCACAATAAGAACTATAAATGTTTTCTCTTTTCAGTGCTTTGGGTATTTGGAGACTGCAGCGTATGCTTGGGAGATGGTGATTCAGCAGTGACCAGTGCTCTGCTAAATGAAGAATGTGGTGGATTTCTTGGCTGCTCGGTCACTGAGCAGTTGAACTGCACTGTTGCCTATATGTTGCACAATTAAAGATAGTGAATAACACGTATTATGTTGTGTTCTGTTTAACTAATGTAGACACTGCTAAATTTGAAACTGCAGCATTTAGTGGGAAATTGCATATTTTTAAATATGGCCTTGGTGTGCTGTTTGGTGATTTAAACAGGAAAGCTTTGTTTTCTTGTTAGAACATGCTAAATTGATCCTGTAATATCCTACAGCTTGTAAAGTTATATGGTCCATATGAAGAAGATTAGGAGGTGGAAAATGGAAATTGAACAGTCATAACATTTTGGACCAAATTGTCTGGTTAGTGGGGGGCAAAAATTAATTGTGCTTGGAGCACTTCAGTATGAACTATTTTTCAGGGTTTGGTAATCAAATGTGTGAAAATTGCAGTAATTATATTATAACACCTATATTCAGGCTGTTGTTTGCTCTATGGTATTGCCTGGTTTGAGTGCTGGCAGCATAAAGTATTTTGATTTTTAAATCACTCACTTGATACTGACTTTAAGATGTCTTTGCACATGCACAGTAAACTCCATTGGTTGGCTATAAATATAATATGGGGAAGTTTAAGTATTAGAATCTTGCTTTTTTTGTCTTGAATCCTGAAGTGTTTTAGGGCAGTCAGTCTTGATCTGAACCCTTGACTGGTCAATCTGTTCAATCCCATTTCCCTGCCTTTTCTCTTGTTTTTAATTAGCCCTGGGTGGAAAATAAATTATGGCCTGGCAGTAACTAAATGCCAGATTTGATTTGTTAATCGTTTACAGTGAACAAAATGCACAGAAGCCATTAAATAGGGTATTGGTTCCTTGAACAGTCTGTATAAAGTCATCCCTATCTCCTTTTATAATTATCACACCATACTCAGAAACCAATTTTGTTGTGTATGAAGTTGTTTTGCTTTGTTCCATGGGGGATTCCAGATTGTATTTAATTTTCCCAGAGAGGTCATAGTAGAAAAACAAACTGGCATTTATATAGTGCCTTCAGCAGGCTCTTCAAGCCCTATGCTCTGGAATACATCATAGCCACTCTACTTCCCTTAAAACCCTATTTGATCAAGTTTTTGATCACCCCCTCCCAATCTTTGCCTCTGTAGTATTGGACACTACTTTCCTAATGTTGTAATATTCCCTGATCCCTAAAGTTAACAGGTAAAGCCCAAAAAATACACAATGTAAAATAGAAACAAGATGCTGGAAATACTCAGGTCTGGCAGTAACTGGGGAGAAAGAGTTAATGTTTCATCTGATTTGTCATGAGGAATAGAATGTGGATTGTGGATATGAATAATCAGACAGTTATTGCATCCACGTGCCAGTTGTCGAAAGTAGATATTTGGGTGTCATATTCCAGAGGGGTCTAAAACCTGTGGTTAAGTCTCCAACTTTTTACTGTGGGGATAAAAAGCTAATAATGCTGTACTTTGTTTTCAGATATTAATGAAAAATGCCATTGTATTTGGAGCTGAGTGGTGTAGCAACACCATTGTTATAGATACTTTTTTTTGGTTGCATTACTTTTTCTAATTTAGCCAAGATTTTTAAAATATCATCCAGTAGCAGATTAATGATTTAAAACATCAGTATCCAGTAAAAAGTCAATATGATAAATCAGGTTTATTTTGATTTCTATTGATCCCTAAGCTCAATACTTGTATTTTATTAAATATGCAAATTATACATGCTACTGGACAGCTGTCAATTTGCCAAATATTGTTTTCTTGCAGCTCCCAATAGTTATAATTTTACACAATTAAAGGCCTCTGGGTAAAAAGAGAACCAACAGAAGTAACCCTGACAGACAAGTGGAAGTAGAGACTAACTTGAATAGATTATACGATGAAACAAACACCACATTCAATTTCCTAATGGAATCATTGATCCTCTCTGCTTCTACCACCCTCATACACAGTGAGATGCAGGTCATTACCACCTGTTATGTAAAGAAAATGAATTCTCCCTCACCCTCACATCCTTTCCTCCACCCACCCAAAGAATATCTCTTGACTCAAACCTTAGCTCAAGGACTATGAGAGTTATCAGTTAATGGGTTTGTTGACTATCTAAAACTGCTATAATCTTGTACACATCTATTGACCTTGCTTGATCATCTTTTCTCCAAGGAGAATAGCCTCAACTTCTCTAACGTTGTAGCCAAACTCCCTTATCCCAGGAACCATTCTGGTAATTCACTCAAGGACCATCACCTTGTTCCTAAAGCGTTATGACCTTACCTGAACTTTTAAAAGGTTCAGCATTACTTCCCTGCTTTTTACTCAGTACCTCTATTTCTGAAGCCCAAGATTCCATATGCTTTGCTAAGCATATTTTTCTTTCACAGGATGTGGGTGTCACTGTAAAGACCTGCATTTGTTGCCCATTCCCTAGTTCCACTGAGAGGAAATGGTAGTGAACCACCACAGTCCATCTGGTGCGGGTACGGCCATGGTGCTGTTAGGAAGTAAGTCCCAGATTTCTGATCCAGGAATGGTGATATGGTTTCAAGTTAGGATTGGTGTGTGGCTTGGAGGGGAATTTGCAGCTGGTAGTGTTCCCATGCATCTACTCTTGGCCTTCTCGGTGGTAGAGATTGCTCCCCCCTTGACTTAGCTGCATTTGGTCTGGTTCTGACTTGGAACTGACATGTACCATTCACACTACCTCCCTCCCTTTTACTCTTAACATTCCAAATGATATTTTGGTAATTGAAGTTCCCCAATATCAGCACACCATGATTCTTGCACATATGATTTCCCTGTAGATCTGCTCTATCTCGTTATTTGGAGGTCTATTAAAAACCCCCAGAATCTTGATCATACCCAGTTTGTTACTTAGCTTGAACCAATCAATTCTATCTTTGACCCCTCAAAGACACATCCAACACAATGTCTTCTCTTAATTAGTACTGCCAAACCCCTCCCTTTTTAATCTTCCCTACTCTTCTGAACAATTGGTATCCATGAATGTTAAGCGCCCAGTCTTCACCATTGATAAGCCACATTTCTTTTATCCCCTACATCATATTTCCACATGACTACTGATGTTTGTAGCTCGCCAATCTTACTCAACACACACTTTTTACAAACATGCATTGTAAAGCTGTCTTTATTTCTCAGTCCTTTTTTCTTTATGCTGGTGCCCATTCCCTGCCAATTTAATTCAAACCCTCCCCAACCACATGAATGAGCTACGTGAGGCTATTGATCCCAGTCCTGTTGAGGGGCAATCCATCCCTTTTTGAATAGGTTCCTTTGCTTAGAACTAGTCCCAATGCCCCTACAATCTAAAGTCCTCTCCTGCACCAAGACTCAAGCCACATTTATCCTCAGTTGTACATTTGCTAGCACGTGGCACTGGCAGTAATCCAGAGGCTACTTTTTTTGGATCTTACTTTTTTAACTTCCTTACTCCTGAAAGTCTGATCACAGGACCTCATTACCTTCCTAATGTCATTGGTTCATCACTTTGATTTCATAAGTTTTCTTCAACTATCAAAGACATATTAAAGATCAATTTTAAGCTTCAAAGAGTGAGGTACATTACAAGGGGAGCTCACCAGTTTGATGATAATGATAGGGCTGGAGATTTTGTACTGATGGATGATACCTCATACAGATTATGGTATGGCACTGATCCACTTTTGATACTATTAAGAGTTAAATAATGTGCCTTGTATTTTGTATACCTGAGGTGTAAGTTAATTCCATCATTAGGTGAAACCTGATGTATTGACTTTCTGCTGCTACTTTTTACTCTTAAGCAGTAAACTATACATCAGGTTTATTAAGTTGCACAGTCTGGTAGTGTTTATTCTTCCACAACCTGAAGCCTAGAAAAACTGTTTGTGATGATTCATATGCCAACTACAGTAATAAGGACACTGCCATTTTCACGCTGCAGTAACAACAACTTGCATTTATATAATGCCGTTAACAAAGAAAAATGTCTCAAGGCATCAGTGTCTCCTGGCACAGTTCTGAACAGTTAATTCTTCAAATTAGATAAATGTTTTCAATGTCCACTAAATTGACTGTCAATAATACCAATGTATCAGTAACATTTAAGATGTATCTGATTCAATTCAGTTTCCACATCCTGGAGCTACATCTACGTGCTCAGCACATTGATGAAAGTACTACTGAGTCCTTGCAATGCTATGTCAGTCCAGCCCAGCACCAAGCATTGTGAAGAAAGTCTGGAATTGGCAGACACGTATTCAGTGGCAGGAGTCCTGGGATTAGTTGGACTGAAGACAGTCTTTCATTTTCCCATCTATTTTGTCCCATTCCCTTTTGGACTGGAGCACAAAAAACAAGGCTGACACAACAGTGTGTTGGAAATGCCATCTCTTTTGGATGACGCCTTAAACTGAGTCTGCCCTCTTAGGTGGATGTAAAAGATTCCTTGGCATTGTTTCAAAGAAGGGCAAAAGTATTACCCATGGTGTCCTGGCCAAATTATATTCCTCAGCCAACATAGCAAAAACAAATCACCTGATCATCATTACTTTGCTGTTTGTGGGAGCTTGCTGCTGCAAATTGGTACACTTGTTTGCTATATTTGACTACATTTCAATTTTTTAAATTCTTTCATGGGATGTGGGTGTCACTGGCTAGGCCAGCATTTATTGCCCTTGAGAAGGTAGTGGTGAGCTGCCTTCTTGAACCACTGCAGTCCATGTGGTGTAGGTACACCCACATTGCTGTTTGGGAGGGAGTTCCAGAATTTTGACCCAGCATAGCTCCAAGTCAGGAACGGGGGTAGATGGTGGGGTACATGAAGGGTGGTGGTGTTCCTGTGTGTTTGCTGCCCTTGTCCTTCAAGGTGGCAGAGGTTATGAGATTGGAAGATGCTATTGAAGGAACTTTGGTGAGTTGATGCAGTGCATCTTGTAGATGGTACACACTGCTGCCACTGTGCATCAGTAGTGGATGTTGAGAGTATTGGATGGGGTGCCAATTAAGTGGACTGTTTTGTCCTGGGTATCCTGTTGAGCTTGAGTGTTGATGGTGCATCACTCATTCTATCACACTTCTGACTTGTGCTGTGTAGATGGAAAGTCAGGAGGTGAGTTACTCTCTGCAAATGGGCAATAAATGTTGGCCTAGCCAACATTACCAACATCCCATGAATGAATAAAAAAAAAAAATCCCAGCCTCTGACCTGTTCTTGTAGCTACAGTATTTAAATGGCTGGTCCAATTCAGTTTCTGGTCAATGGTAACCCCCAGAATGTTGATAGTGGAGGATTCAACAATGGTAGTACCGTTGAATGTCAAGGGGAGATGGTTGGAGATTTATCATTGCCTGATACTTGTGCAGTACGAATGTTACTTGCCATTTAACAGCCCAAGCCTGAATGTTGTCCAGGTCTTGCTGCAGAATCTGAGGAGTTGCGAATGGCGCCGAACATTGTGCAATCATCAGCGAACATCCCTGCTTCTGACGTACGATGGAGGAAAAGTCATTGCTGAAACAGCTAAAGATGGTTGGGCCTAGGAAACTGCCTGGAGGAACACCTACAGTGATGCCCTGGAACTGAGATGATTGACCTCCAACAACCATCTTCCTTTGCACTAGTTATGACTCTAAGTGGAGATTTTGCACACCCGCCCCCACCGATTCCCATTAACTCCAGTTTTGCTAGGGCTCCTTGCTGCCACACTCTGTCAAGTGCAGCTTTGATATTGAGGGCAGTCACTCTCGCCTCACCTCTGGAGTTCGGCTCTTTTGCCATGTTTGGACTAAGGCTGTAATGAGGTCAGGTGCTGAGTGGCCCTGCCGGAATCCAAACAGAGTCAGTGAGCAGGTTATTGCTGAGTAAGTGCTGCACTGTAGATGACAATTTTAATAGATTGATGGGACAGTAATTGGCCAGGTTGGATTTATCCTGCTTTTTGTGTACAGGACATACCTGGGTAGTTCTCCACATTGTTGGGTGGATAAGAACACAAGAAATAGGAACAAGAGTAGACCATTTAGCCCCTCGAGCCTGCTCTGCCATTCAATAAGATCATGGCTGATCTTTTTGTGTTTCAATTTCCACATTGCCATTACCCCAGTAACCTTTGATTCCCTTGCTTAACAAGAATCTATCTACCTCTGCCTTAAAAATATTCAATGACCTGCACTTCTACCAACCTCTGAGGCAGAGTTCCAAAGTCACACAAGCCTCAGAGAGGAAAAAATTCTCCTCATCTCTGTCCAAAAGAGTGACACCTAATTTTAAAACAGTGCCCCCCTAGTTCTGGATTCACCCACAAGAGGAGACATCCTTTCGACATCTACCTTGTCAAGGCCATTCAGGATCTTGTATACTTCAATCAAATCACCCCTCACTCTTCTAAACTCCAGTGGAAACAAGCCCAGTCTGTCCAACCTTTCATCATAAGTCAACACACTCATTCCAGGTATCAATCTAGTAAACCTCCTTTGAACCACCTTCAATACATTTACATTCTTCCTTAAGTAAGGGGACCAAAATTGCATACAGTATTCGAGGTGTGTCACCAATGCCCTGCATAACTGAAGCATAACATCCTTACTTTTATGTTCAATCCCTCTCGTAATAAAGAATAACATTCCATTAGCCTTCTTAATTACTTGCTGTACCTGCATATTAACTTTTTGTGACTCAGCTACTCGAACACCTAGATCCCTCTGCACCTTACAATTATGCAGCTATTCTCTATTTAAGGAATACTCTGCATCTTTGTTTTTCGCCAAAGTGAAAAACTTCACATTTTCCCACATTAAATTCCATTTGCCAGATCTTTGCCAACTCACTTAACATATCCATTTTCATCTGCAACCTCCTCATGTCCTCTTCACAACATACTTTCCTACCTATCTTAGTGTCATCTGCAAATTTAGCTACCATGCCTTCACTACCCTCATCTAGTCACTGATGTAAATCGTAAAAAGTTGAGGCCTCAGCACAGGCCTCTGTGGGACTCCACTTGTCACATCCTGCCAATCGGAAAAAGTCCCATTTATGCTTACTCTCTGCTTTCTGCCAGCCAGCCAATCAGGAAATCCAAGTACAGTATGTCTACAGACTCTCCTTTATCCACTGTTCATATTACTGTTTCAAAAAACTCCAATAAATTGGTTAATCATGATTTTCTTTTCACAAAAGCATGCTCACTCTTTCCGATTGCCTTGAGCTCTTCTAAGTGCCCAGCTATAACCTCCTTAATGATCAATTCTAACAACTTCCCCATGACAGACATCAAGCTAACTGGCCTATAGTTTCCTGTTTTCTGCCTTCTCTTGAATAGATGGATTATATTTGCTATTTTCCAGGCTGATGGAAAATTTCCAGAATCTAGCAAATTTTGGAAAATTAACACCAGTGCATCGACTACCTCATTAGCCACCTCTTTTAAGACCCTAGGATGTAGTCCATTGGGACCCTGAGACTTGCCAGCCTGCAGCTCCATCAACTTGCTCAGTACCGTTTCCCTAGTGATTTCAATTTCACCAAGTACCTCTCTCCCTTTCACTTCCTGATTTGTAACTTACTGGAATGTTTTTGTATCCTCTATAGTGAATAGAGAAGCAAAATAATTGTTCATTTATTTCGCCATTTCATTGTTATCTACTATTAACTCCCCATTGTCACTCTCTAGAGGACCAACACTCACATTACTTACTCTTCTTTTTAAGTACCTGTAGAAACTCTTGCTGACCATTTTTAGCTAACTAGCTAGCTTCCTCTCATCCTCTGATTTCTTTCACCTGATTAACCTTTTAGTCATTCTCTGCCGTTCTTTATATTCTGTCCAATCATCTGACATGCCACTCATCTTTGTGGAGTTATATGTTTTTTCCTTAAGTTTGATGCTTTCCTTAACTTCTTTAATTAACCATGGATGGTCTGTCCTCCCCTTAGAATTTTCCTTTATATTAGGAATGTACTTATTCTGAATACTCTGAAATATCCCCTTAAATGTTTGCCACTGCTTCTCTATTGATCTATCCCCTAGCCTAGTTTCCCAGTTTGCTTCAGTTAGCTCAGCTTTCATCCCCACATAGCTGCCTTTATTTAACTTTAAAACACTAGTTTTGGACCCACTCTTCTCCCTTTCGAACTGGATATAAAATTCAATAATATTGTGGTCACTGCTACCTATGGGTGCCTTTACTTTGAGGCCATTAATTAACCCTGTCACGTTACACAATGCCAAGTATAATATAACCAGCTCTCTGGTTAGTTCCAGAATGCGCTAAGAAGGTCTAAGAAACTGTCTTGAAAGAATTCTAAGAACTCATCCAAGCTCCTACTGCCAATCTGATTTTTTCAGTTTATATTTAGATTAAGATATTTAGATCCAGTTTAGATTAAAACCACCCATGATTGTTGCTGTTCCTTTATCACAAGCACACAATATTTTCTCTTCAGTACTTTGTCCTACACTGTGGCTACTGTTAGGGGGCCTGTAGACCACTCCCACTAATGACTTATTTCCGCTATGTACCTCATCTCCGCCCCAAACCAATTCTACATCCTGATCTCCTGAACCAAGATAACAGTGTTGTAGTTGTACTGGAACAGCTTGGCTAAGGGCACAGCTAGTTCTGGAACTCAAGTCTCCAGTACTATTGCTGGAATGTTGTCAGGGCCTATAGCCTTTACAGTATCTGTGCCTTCAGCCATCTCTGAAGACTGACATCTGTGATGCTGGGGACCTCCAGATAAGGCTGAGATGGATAACCCACTCAGCACTTCTGGTTGAAGATTGTTGCAAATTCTACAGCCTTATCTTTTTGCACTGATGTGCCAGGCTCCCAGACCATTGAGGATGGGGGTATTTGTGGAGCTGCCTCCTCCTGTTAGTTGTTATAATTGTCCACCACCCGGAATGCAGATCTTAGATCTAATCTGTTGGTTGTAGGATCGCTTAGCTCTGTCTATCAGTTGCTGCTTATGCTGTTTGGCACGCAAATAGTCCTGTGTTATAGCTTCACCAGGTTGACACCTCATTTTTAGGTATGCCTGGTGCTGCTCCTGGCATGTTCTCATGCACTCTTCATTGAACCAGGGTTGATCCCCCGGCTGGATGGTAATGGTAGAGTAGGGGATATGCTGGGCCATGTGATTACAAATTTTAGTTGTATACAGTTCTGCTGCTGCTGATGGCCCACACCATCTCATAGATGACCAGTTTTGAGTTGCTAAATTTGTTTGAAATCTATCCCATTTAGCACGGTGGTGGTGCCACACAACACATGGAGGGTTTCCTCAATGTGAAGATGAGACTTCATCTCAACAAGGACTGTGTGGTGGTCACTCCTACTGATACTGTCCATGGCAGGTGCATCTGCAACAGGTAGATTGGTGAGGATGAGGTCAAGTCAGTTTGTCCCTCTTGTTGGTTCACTCACCAGCTGAGGCAGACCTAGTCTAGCAGCTATGCCCTTTAGGACTTGAGCAGCTCAATCAGCATTGATGCTACCAAGCCATTCTGGCAATGATTGAAGTCCCTCACCCAGAGTACATTCTGTGCCCTTGCCACCCTCAGTGCTTCCTCCGAGTGGTGTTCAACATGGAGGAGTACTGATTCACCAGCTGGGGGGTGCAGGGGATAAGGGAAGGCAGTAGATGGTAATCAGCAGGAGGTTTCCTTAGCCAAGTTTGACCTGATGCCATGAGACTTCATGGGGTCTAGAGTCGATGCTGAGGACTCCCAGGGCAACTCCCTCCCGATTGTATACCACTGTGCCGCCACCTCTGCTGGGTCTGTCCTGCCAGTGGGATAGGACATACCCAAGGATGGAGATGGTGGTGTCTGGGGCATTATCTGTAAGGCACGATTCCATGAGGATGACTATGTCAGGCTGTTGCTTTACTGGTCTGTGGCAGTGGGGCAGCTCTCCCAACTTTGACACAAGCCCCCAGATGTTAGTAAGGAGGACTTTGCAGGGTCAACAGGACTGGGTTTATTGTTATTGTTTCCGGTGCCTAGGTCAATGCCTGGTGGTTCATCTGGTTTCATTCCTTTTTGCAGTGGTTTTAATACAGCTGAGTAGCTTTCTAGGCCATTACATGGGGCATTTAAGAGTCAACCACATTACTGTGGGTCTGGAGTCACGTATAGGCCAGACCAGGTAAGGACAGGAGATTTCCTTCACTAAAGGACATTAGTGAACCAGATCATGTTTTAACGACCACCAACAATAGTTTCATGGTCACTTTTACCAAGACTAGGTTTTTAATGCCAGATTCATTAATTTAAATTCTACCAGCTGCTATGGTGGGAACCATGTTAGGGTTACCATGTCCCCATAGCATTAGCCTGGGTCTCTGGATTACTAAACCACTCCCTCCTTCAGAAATTGTACTAAGTTGACAGTAAAGTTTTTTGGAGCATCTTGTGAATAATGCTATATAAATTCAAGTCTTATTTTCTTTCTTTCCTTTCTGAAGGCTTTGTGTTATAATAGGTCTCTGAACCCCATCAGCTTCCTCAGTATTTTCAATAGCTCCCCCCAAGTGGTAATTCCGAACCAGTACTAATAAGCCATTCAACTATGGTGAGTACACCACAACCAAATCCAACCCATCCTCATCCAACATTCATCCAGGTGCACCTTCCAGAAGCAGAGATCTGCCTGATGTCTCCTTTCTTGTTTAATGAACATTGATTCCAGTTGCTGTAACACTGCACAGTACAGGCCAGGACAGAACCTGAGATCTTGACCATCCTTTCTAACACCAGAGAGTTCAGCAGAATTAAGGATACCTTCAGGCAATATGCAAAAAACATTTTTTTAAATTAATCTGATCAGTGAGATGGTCCCAGGATCAATTTTCAGGCCATGCTGAGGTAATTGATGACATCCACAGCAGAATAGGACTAGCCTTAGCCTTGGCATACCTGACCTACAGAAGTGAGTGAAGGAAATTATCCAGATCTCTCGACCCCCAACTTCTACTCACAAATACCTTGTGGAAAGTGCCCCCTCGAGGGAGGGTAAGGTTGGCATCAGCTGTGATGTTGTCTGTGGTTAAATAGCAGCTGACAGATATCACCATGAGGAATGAATAGCTAGTTTGACAAAGTAAGGATGTTTTGGAACTTCGGCAACAGTTAGCATCTTTGGAAAGAAAAGTTGAACATTGCAAAAGCGTTGATTTGCTAGATCTCTATCCAGCGTGTTACTCACCTCGTTTCCAGTCGGGTACATTGATAATGACTGGAGGCTTCCAGCAGAGGGCGGCGGACAGCCGAGGTTGCAATCTGATTGGTGAAAAGTTTCGAGCCGCTATGAAAGTTTGAGTCGTGGGGTTTAAGGCTGGTCCAACAGTGTGTTCGGCACCGCCAACCTGACACGGAGGAATCGTATCGACTAGCAATCTCAGGGACAGAACTCCATGTATATATAGAAAAGAAAATCAGTCATGACTGGTGCCAGTGAAACCTCTAAAATTGGGACAATCTATAGGACCTTGCAGGGCATGTGAACGCCTAGGGATCTTACAGTGACATTTAAACCGTTCTCTTTTCCTACCAACAGATTCTGGAAGTTAATAACCCCTTTTATAAAATATACATGTACTGAAAGTAACACATGTTTCAGGGTTTTTTTTTCAAGAACTGTTTTATTATTGGAGCCTTATTTGTAATGCCTGGACCAGGACAGCGATGGTTTGATTTATCGCAAAAGTGAAAGTTTTATGGAAAACCGTTTGAACTAGTTGGTGCAGACCTTGTGGGGGTAAGTTGCTTTTTTTTAAGCAAAAAGTTAATTGGAGCGTTCACAGTTTGTTTTAAGGGCAAGAATTTGTGTGTGTGTAAGAAGAGAGAGTGAGAGTGACAGACATAGTGAGGTGGATAGATTTGGAAATTGAGAAAAACAGACAAGTCAAGCATAACATATAAGCAAGCAGAGGATGAGATAGAAGATGAGCTACTAAAGTAGAGAGAAGCTAAAACTAGGAAACGGAGAGAGGAAAAGAGGAGAGCAGAGGCGGAAAAGAGAAGCGGATGAACAGAGTAAGAGAGTATGGGGAATGAGAGACAGAAGAAGTGAGAAATATGAATGAAAGAAGAACAGAGGGAGAGAAAGAAATACAGAAAGTGATAATTAAGGAACCTTGGAGCGCGGGGAATATCAGGAGTTAAGGTGACGTTTCCCAAGCTCTTTGATACCTCCAGGATAATGAAAATTTAATGCAGCTGGGTACAATCGAGTATAAAGGAGGTTCTTTACTCTGTCCCCTGGGAGTGGAAAGATGCAAACTCTACAACAAAAAGCTACTATACTTGCAAAGTGTTTTTTAAAATAATTTAAATAATGCTGAAAAACACTCCTTGCCTGTTCTTGAAATCATTAATATCAGCAGCCACAATTAGCTGTAATTTTAATTTCTGCACTTCTGCTTTTGCTGCTCAAATGTATGTAAAAGAAAACCACCCGGGCTTTATTTTCTTTTCTTTCTATTTGGTTAGGCACCAGTGTTAATGTTTTAAAAATATATTGGAAATCTAAGAAATACAATTTCTATAAAGCTGCCTTTCAGAGTGATTCCAAGAGTTTGCCAGTGAGGAATTGGCTAGGAAAAGAATATCAATATAAATCAGTGTTATATAAGAATTTTGCAATGGTATATGAGAGTATATTATTATATATTAATAATTCATATATTATATGGTATATTAATATAATATATTAATATTTTTGTATATACATATGATCTTATTGAAACATATAAGATCTTGAGTGGGCTTGATAGGATAGATATTGGGATGTGTCTCCTTGTGGGAGAGACTAGAACTAGGGTCACAGTTTAAGGATAAGAGGTCTCCCTTTTAAGATGGAAATGAGGAGACCTCAGAGGGTCATTAGTATGTGGAATTCTCCCCCTAGAAAGCAGTCAAGACTGGGTCACTAAATTTATTCAAGGCAGAGTTAGACAGATTTTTAATAGGCATGTGGGTCAGGGTTATGGGAGCAGACTAGAATGTGAATTTGAGACCACAACCAGATCACCCATGGTCTTATTGAATAGCAGAGCAGGCTCAAGGGGCTGATTGGCCTATTCCTGCTCCTCAGTCCTATGTTCCTATGAGCGATGTTACACTGAAGGTGGTGGGGCATGTGAAAAGTTGTTATTATGATAAGTATGGAGTATATGATAATGTTACAGTGGGGGGTATGGATTGTATGATAAGGTGTTACACTGGGCTATGAGGTTTATGATAAAATGTCACTGAGGGCTGTAAGGTATATGAGAGTTGTGAAAAATATGAAAGAATATTACTATAAGGGTTGTAGGGCATATTAGAGAGTGGCTATGTGTCGAGAACATCAGAAGGTTGTAATTAAGTTTAAAGGTAAATCAGATTGCCACAAAGAGTGTTGCGTTTTATATTAATATTGCAGGAACAAATGCAGGAGATGCTAGACAGTTACAGTGAAGCTGTGGCATATATCTGATAGTGCGGGTATGGTTATATTAAAGAGTGATACAGAGTGCCATGAAACATATCAGAAAGTTACAGTGGAGGATATAATAGGTTAATTGCAGTGCTCTATAATTAATAACATTTTGAATATTACATATTATCATATTATGGTAGACTTATATTTTAACACTCTTTATACTATACATTTTTTAAAAGGAAAGATATAAAGATGGGATGTCCTGAGATCATGAATGACGCTATATAAATGCTAGTCTTTTGTTCTTTATCACACTTCTGATATACAATCATGCCACAGCAAATTGTGATATTGCTGTGTTATATAATGATGCTGCTGTATATATAAAATTAATATATAATAATATATATTAATATAATAACATTCCTCTATGTTTTATATACACTTTTATGCCGCTTGCATTTAGAGGACAGTGTTATGTTTATCATATAAAATAACACAGCTCTGTATAATATATATATATGTATATACATATGTAGCGGTATTGCTCTTTATTATAAATAACACTGCTCTGTATATTGTATGGGTGATACAATGTGTAATATATATTGTTTTGTGTGTAATGTAACACTGCTAATTATTATAGTCACACTGCTATATATTTTATATTGTGGCACTTCTTTTTATATTATGTATAATATTGCTCATGCTTTATGTACAGTAACAATACAAATCTGCTATAGCCAGACTGTGTATTAAGAGAAGAGGCTTGCACTTATAGAGTGGCTTTCATGACCTTGGGACTTCCTAAAGGGCTTTACAGCCAATTAAGTACTTTTGAAGAGTTGTAAAGTAGGGAATACAGCAGCCAATTTGTTCGTAGCAAGATCCCACAGGCATCAATGAGATAATTGAACAGATGATCTTCTTGAGTGATGTTATTTGAGGAATAAATATTGCCCAGCACACCAAGAGATCTTCCCAGCTCTTTGAATAGTACAACACGGTCTTTTATGTCCAGCTGAGAGGGTGGACGAGGCCTCAATTTAGCATTTCATCTGAAAGATGGCACCTCTTATAGTGCTGCATTCCCTTAGTACTGCACTGGAATGTCAGCATATATTTTGCACTCAAGCCTCTGGAATGGAACTTTAATCCACAACCTTCTGAGTCGGTGGCAAGAGCGGCTTTAGGTGTACTACATATTGTGTCACTCTATTATATATAATAGCGGTGCTCTGTGTACAAGTTATCAAGCTCATATACAATACATGGTTTTATGTGCTATATAAAACAACACAACTATTTTACAAAATGTAACACAACTCTACATTATATAGACAAAAACTGCTCTATGATAGTAAAACTGCACAGTATAAAGAATGATAAAGAATTTATAATTATACAATTATATACTACATCTCGGCATCTCAGGATACCCCAATTCACAGGCGTGAAGTACTGCTTTAATAATGCTCTGAATTATATACGAAAATGCTGCTTTGAGTATTATATAATTTCACAGCTTTAAAGTAATGCATTTTTTAGATATACAGTGGCACGGCTCTGTATTGTGTAGAGTAATAAGGCTCTGTATCATCTACAGAAATGCTATATACAGTATATTATCTACAGTAACACTGCATTATATACAGTAACACATTCTATTATACATAGGAATTCAGTTCTTATCCAGTAATACTGCCCTGCATTGTACAGCAATGCTGTTATATACAATATATACAGTAACTCTGTTCAGTGTACCATGTGTTGTAACACTGCTCTGTATGATATATAAGAATACAGTTCCATTATATAAAGTAACATTACTGTGTTCTGTGTATTATATACTGTAACACTGCTCTGTTATATATAGTAATGTAGTTTTTATATACAATAAAACAGTTCTATATTAAATATGGTATAACTACTCTGAGTTATACACAATAATATATATTATATCATTGAATAATGGAACAACCTCAAGTTCGGTTCCTATGTTCTATATATACAGTATCACTGGTAAAATAGCCCTATTAACAACAGCTCCATTATATACTGTATCACAGCTTCCTGTTTTATACAGTGAAATAGCTCTATTATCTGCAGTAATTACATAGACTAACACTGCTCTGTTTAATAGGCAATTTCATTGCTCTATTATAAGGTAAAATAGCTCTGTGTTATACACAGTAATGTTCCTCTGCACATAACAACATGACAACTCCCCTTCACTGGTTTGTTAGAGCGATCTGTCAAGATGCATGTGGCCTGGATTCAACCATTTTGTTGGCTATAAAGACAATGAGTCACTATGGTGGCACTGTTGATGATGTCCATGATTCTTGCCTGTGTAGTGGATGTTTGAGTGCCTGAGCTGCCACCTCCTAAAGCCCACGGGATGCCTGCTGGAGGAATTTGGGGAAACCCACACAAGAGAAAGGCAAGTAAACTAATTATTTTTCTTTTGCTTCATTTTCTTTAGCCTTGAGCAAGTGGGTTGATGCCAAGAGGCAGTAAGCTGAGGATGGATTTCCTGTATCTCCTTGCCTTCACAATGGCGTTTGGACTGTGCAGTAGTGTGAGGGGTAAGTAGTAAGTATCTTTTTAGCTAAATGTTGAGCCACCAAGATGAAAGGATCAGGTCCATATCCTGGACACCCCAGTGAGGTTCCAATGGGCAGGAAAGGTAAATCATGAAAAGGGAGTTAGATGTCAAGCTATGGACTTAACAGCCTTTAGATTGTGGGACAAAGGAAAAGTCGAAAATATTCAAGAGTGCTTGGGGCAGGTTTAAGGGATAGGAATTGATAGGGTAAGGTTTCCTTTCAAAAGCTTGGTGAAATGGATTTACAAAGACTGAACCCAATTCATTTCCACCCTTTAACTTAAGCTGGGCTCTGTCGAGAGTATCCTGCCCAGTTTTCCCCTCTCTGTTCTGCCCCATTCAAAAGAGGGGAAACTCTTGAGGGAGGAGTGGTGACCACTGTAGTAAGAGAAAAAAAGCTTTGCATTTACATAGCACCTTTCACAATCCCCGGATGCCCCAAGGCACTTTGCAGACAATGAATTACTTTTTTAAAGTGTACTTACTGATGTAATGTAGGAAGCAAGCTCCCACAAACAACAATGTGATAATGACCAGGGGATTTGTTTTAGGTGAGAAAAACAAAAAATGCTGGAAAATCTCAGCAAAACTTACTCAGAGAAGAAGAGTCATACGGACTTGCAACATTGACTCTGTCTTTCTCTCCACATATGCTGTCAGACCTGCTGAGTTTTTCCAGCATTTTATGTTTTTCTTTCAGATTTCCAGCATTCGCAATATTTTACCTTTATCAATTTGTTTTAGGTATTGGTTGAGAGGTGAATGTTGGCCAGAACACCAGGGAGAACTCCTCTGCTTTCTACAAGGTAGTGCAATGGGATCTCTTATGTCAACATAAGAAGCTTTTAATGTCTCAACCAAAAGACCGTGCCACTAAAGTACTGCACTGGGTGTCCGCCAAGATTATGTGCTGGTACACTGACACCTCTTGGTGTGTAGAGGAGCAGACAGTGAGCAGCCAATGGGGGAATTGATTAGCAATTCTGCATTCTTGCTACAGTAACAAGATAATGTGTATTATATCCACATCTACTTGAGCTTAGAAAATGAACTGCCACAGTCACATGGTTACATCCAGGAGGTCTTTATCAAAGTGACAGCAAAACATTTTGTTGAGAAGAAGAAATAACTTATTAAAGCAGAAATCTGAATAATGAAAGCTCAGAAACAATGCTTCCCTTGCATGTGTCATGTTTCTAAATATCTTCTTCTGGTGAATCTCTGTTTTCTACCCTGTACCTCTGGTTTTCCTGTGCCATTAACTACTCTTAGCTAATGAGGCTGGTGGGTGGCCCACTCCTAATTTCAAAGCTATTTGAAGTGTCCAGCCGGCACACTGTGCACTGCTAACCTGATACTGACTCTGAACCTGATTTCTTTTGAATATTTCTGGAATGTGGGCATTGTAGGCAAGGCTGTCCATTTACAGTTGCCCTTGAGAAGGTGATGGTGAGTCACCTTCATGAACCATTGCAGTCAGTGCGGTGTAAGTACTCCCACTGCTGTTGGGTAGGGTCCAAGATTTTGACCCAAGATGATGAAGGAATGGTAATATAGTTCCTAGTCATGATAATGTGAGGCTTGAGGGATTAAAGGTAATGATTATAGGAACATAAGAATTATGAGCCATTCAGCCCCTCAGGTCAGCTCTACCATTCAATTAGATCATGGCTGATCTGATTGTGCCCTTAATTCCACTTTCCTGCCAGCCCCCATTACCCTTGACTCCCTTGACAATCAAAGGTCTGTTATGGAGTGGAAGACAGAAGTGATTAAATAATAAAAAGGATGACAGTGCAAGGCAATGAGGCCTGTGAATGAAAAGGCAGCTATTTGAGTAAAGATCCCAGAGAAGCTCACGGTAAAGAGGTGGATTTGTACTTATACAGTACCCCTCAGTACTGCACCAAAGGGCCACTCTATATTATATACTCAAGTCCTACAGTGGAGCTTGTACTCACAACCTTCTGCCTCAGAGGAAAGAGTGCTACCAACTGAGCCACATCACCATTATATTGGTATGCACACCGGTACTCGGGTGACTTGAAAGAGTGATCATTGGCAGTGGGATCTATAGAAATAAATTACTGGTCCATTTAGTGGCCTGTTCCTAAAGCAGTGTGAATGTGAATGGTTGGACTTGATCCTCTGGCAGAATCTGTGAAGTCTCCCTCATTTCAAGATACTGTAATAATTGCATCTTACTCTTATAAATATGGAAGTATGTTTATTTCTAAGTAGGTTTGCAATCTGCCACACTCTAATCTAGTTCCTGAAAATTTCTTTTAATGTTGGTAGATCTGGTCTTAATGATTATGATTAGAGTTAGTACACATTCTCAGGTGAAAGGATAGTAACTGACTGGTAAAAGAACCACAGTCACTTTAGACACATCCTCTTCAGATTTAGGCAATGGTGGGGAGAGGAGAAGAGTGGTTCTCTGTGCGTTTCATTAATACTGTGAAAGAATAAATAAACTAACTGTAAATTCCAGCTTGACACCCATCTATTGTTAGCTCTCATTATTCATGTAAAAGATTTGAGCTAGGACTGTCTGTTCTTGGTAAAAGCTGTCTGAAGCTCATCTCTAAACACTTAGCAGAAACAGTGCATTTCTGAATTGTGCTTGCAAGCTCCTGGAATCAAAATGGTCATAATTATAACAAGGTAGAAGAACTCCGGCCCACAGTAATCTCTTAGCAACACTTTCTCATGCCTCTTGGTATTGCTCTTGTCCTTTTAACCTTGTCCCTTCCTTTTGACCTTTTCCATTGCTTAATTTCACACTTGCCCTCTCCTCTCACATGATAAGGCCTGGATTTTGTGGTCCACAGCGAAGGATTGGGGCTCGCCATTCATTACCCTTACAGATATTTCGTAGGCTTTTGAATGAAAACTTTTGGAATTTAGAGATACTTCTCAGTGTGGCATCGCTACAGGGGATCTAAGGTATCTGAGCAGGACAAACAACAGCACAACTCCTCAAACAATCAAATTGAAGAAGCCTCACTGAAACACACAGTGTCTAAACCAAGAAGTATGAATTAGAATGTTTAATTAAATCTAAAATCACATACAGAGAGGAAAGAAAGGTGGGATTAAAAGAGAGAGAAAGATAAAGAGACAAATGATCTTAAACTTTAAATTTTAACTTTTTAAAACCTCCAACAAGAAATAAATTCTGAAGGAATGAGACTCCACACTTGTAAAATTATGATTTCAGTGCCACATAAGTTATTTGGCAGTCATTAATTCATATCACACAATTAACAATGCTCCAGCCTTTTCTGGCATGTTTAATGAGTCCCAATTGGGTAAGTACAGCAACTTTATGCTCTTCATTTATTTTAATGCCCAGTCTCTTGATGTGGTATCAGAGTGGCAAAGCTCATGGAGGAGCAGGTCAAATCACTCAGCAACTTTCAGATTTCCACGTTTAACCATTTGTGTATGGATACCAAAAGTTGCTCCATAATAATGGTGAGCACTGACAGCCTTATCATTACTGTATTTTTATTGCAAAATTCAGATCCATGTCTAATCCTTGCATGCTCTAATTCTCTCCCAGTCTCTCTCTCCCTGTATTTGTGCGTCATTTTTTTTCTGTTTATAGCCACTCTCTCTCTCTCTCTCTCTCTCAGTGCACCATTGCTATCCCTCACTTTCTTACTTCTGCTCTCTCTAGTTCTCTGCTATTCTCTCTCCCCATTACTATCTCTCAGACCGCACTGCACATTTGCTCTCTCTAGTGATGACCAAATCTCTCACTCTCTAATATCAAAATGATTTCCAGTATGGAATAATTTCAAAACTGTTGTTTGAGATTCACTGAGAGGTAGGATGTAACTAATGAAGCATCTCTGCAAAGCTGAGACCATTCTGTGATGACTGAAGGTGTAGGGCATATTTTTAATTTTGCCACCCATAGGCTGATGTTCTGGATTGAATGAATTATTTCAAAGGGAGTTGCAGTATTTAACCTTGCCCTTTCCAGCATTTTACAAAATTCTACACCTCTCAAGTCTTGCTTATTTTCAGTAACAGGTTTTTGTGGGAAAAAATATGATAGAGCTCTGTATTTTGGCCGTTGGTTGAACGCAAAGCACAGTCAGGGTTCGACATTAACAAGATTGAGGAACTTCAGTTACATGGCGAGACTAGAGAAGCTGGGATTGTTCTCCTTAGGGCAGAGAAAGTTAAGGGGAGATTTGTAGAGGCACTCAAAATTTTGAGGGCTTTTCTAGAGTAAATGAGAAGAAACTGTTTCCATTGGGAGGAGCATAGGTAACCAGAAGGTATAGATTCAAGGTATTTGACAAAAGAACCAGAGGGGAGATAAACATCTCTTTGTGTATTGATTTGTTATGATCTGCAATGCAGGAGCTGAAAGGCTAGTGGGAGCAGATTCCATGTTAACTTTCAAAAGGGCATTGGAAAAAAATACAGGATTCTGGGAGCAAAATAAGATTAATTGCAGAGCATTTCTGAGCACGGCACTTTAGAAAGAATGTGACAGTGTTAGAGAGGGGGCAGAAAAGATCTACCAGCATAGTGCCAGGTGTGAGGGACTTCAGTTACAAGTATAGATGGGAGAAGCTGGTGTTCTCCTTAGCGAAGAGAAGGTTGAGAGGAGATTTCAACAGAAGTGTTCAAAAGCATGAGTCTGGACAGAGTGGAAAGGGAAAAACTGTTCCTTTTGGTGGAGAAACCAGAGGATACCATTTCAAGCTAATTGGCAAAAGAGCTAAAGATGACGAGAAACTTTTTTTTGCGCAGCAAGTGGTTAGGATCTGGAATGCACTGCGTGAAAGGGTGGTGGGTGCAGATTTTCAATTGTGGCTTTTAAAAGGAAGCTGAATAAGCACCTGAACATTAAAAAAAATGCTTAGGGATATAGGGAAAGGCAGGGGAATGAGATTAACTGAATTGCTCTTGCAGAGGGCAGGCATGGATTGGATGGCCTGAATGGCCTCCTGTGCTGTAATTGTTCTATAATTCTTTTTCAAAGAGCCAGCACTGGCATGATGGATCAAATAGACTCCTCTGTGTTGCACCTTTCTATGACTCTAACTATTTGTATGTAGTGCATTTAACACTGAAAAACATTCCACAGCACTTTTACTGAAGACAAAATAGAAACAGACACCAAGCTATGCTGGGAGAGCAAGGAGAGAAATGAAATTCCTGATCAAATAGATGTTTTAAAAATGCTTTTAAAGATGGAGTGAGATATGTTGGGATTGGGGAAGCAATACCAGATAAGCAAAGGCCAATTTTAAAGGCAGGTTTAAGCAGCAAGGTTTCAGAACAAGGTGATTAATTACTTCAATGTGATGACTGTCTCTTTGAGAACCAATATTGGGTAAATTAACCTTAGAAAATGAGAAACGACTATTCTTAAAAAAAAATCCCTAATAAATCATACAGTTCAGAAGGTTCCCATCCTGCATTGAGTCAGTTTTCAGACTCTAAAGTCAAGCCACAGCACTTCCGGGTTAGAGAGGGACAACATTTCTGTCAGGGTTTCCACTTCAGGTTGTTACAATCGCTGCTGCAAAGCAGGTGTGAGTGTGAATAGTGGTCAGAACAGGATCAGGCCCAACATGTCAGCTCTGCAATTAGATGTTATAGAATCAAAGAATGGTTACACACAGAAGGAGGCCACTAGGCCTGTCAAATGCTTGCTGGTTCTTTCTCTAGCAAACGTATGAAAAATGACCATTTGGACAAATTACTGGGAGTGCTGGCACCCATGGATCTTCCTCCTGTAAGAGTCAGTGCTGGCAGCGGAAGATGGGCGGCAAATAATGGCAATTATCTGAGAGAGGAGCGGGGACTGAAATAATTGGGGAAAAGGTAACCTTGGGTGGGGAAAAATGGAAAGAGAAAATCATAGGAAATTGATTTTCAAAGGCAGAGCTTCTACATGAATCGGCCGACCTTTTTCTCGGAATGATTTATGTTAGGAGGAGGACAGCTGCTCCCTAAAGACTGAAACTCATGGCCTGTTTTTCACTCTTCAGATCAAAGGGGCCTAAGTTTTATTGAGCAGCCAAGGTAAGCTGATGTCGTTTTTAGCCATGATGGCTAAAATGTGTCCAACAGTAATAACTGTAACCCTTTATTGAGGTCTCCTGCAGAATTAGCACTTTGATGTCATTGCTGATCAGGAAACACAGTTTCTACATTAAGTGATGCCCTCCTAATGTAAGACAGGAGAGTGACCTAGGGTGAATTGCATTGTATGGTGGAGCACATGGAATTATATAGGATCTCTTGGCCTGCTATTGTAACAAAGCTTTAATTTGTTTGTTTTAAATGAAATACTGTTGAGGACCTTCATGCAATTGTTTAAACATGCGGTAATGTGACCGGAAGCAAACAGTTAGGATAAATACTGGTTTGTCTTGCTTGAGTTGGCAGTGGTGTAATCCAGGGCTCAGTGCTGGGTCAATTTACCTTCTCAGTATATTGATGGATGACTTGGTCTTGGGCAGAGTGGACACAAACTCGAAATTTGCTGACAACATAAAAGTATGAGGAGGTTGTGGGGGGGAGGTGGGGAGCAAACAGTGAAGAGTTTTGTAAAGGACTCCAGGAGGAGATAGCGTAAAAACATATCAAAATTGGGCTCAGACATTCTGCATCCCAAAACCTTAAAAGTGGAACATATCTCCTGAAAAGCACAATGAATATGCAACAGCCAACAGAGCACGCTGAAGTGTTAATTGGCAATTTGTGCCTTGCTGATGTTTAACAAACCGCCTTGTTGTGAAACTGTTTAATTGATGTCAGTTATACAATGTGGTTATTAGGGGAAAAAAACAGGCAGTAAGAATGAAGGGCAGTGGTGGGAAGAGTCTGTATCTGTGTTTAGCTGGATGAATTCCAGTTAATGTCATGGTCATCTTATTCAAAGGAACTTTCACATTCATTTACCCTGTGAGGAGGGCTGCAGTAAAAGGGCATTTAATTCCCATCTTTATCATCATTTGGTATTTCCACAGACACCCCTCATAATCTCCTACTGGAACTTTGGCAGACAGTGGTTACTATTGGGGGTCATTGTAAGTTTTAGCAGGGATCTAAAGCTAACTATGCAGACCTGCTAGGAAAATAAAATCTGTCCAAGTGTAGTGGTTGATCTGACAGCACTCATTTTACTCCTCGCCACAAGTTACAATGACCTCCTTTCCCCTAGGTTTTTGTTGATCTTTCACTGATGTTACAGCAGAGAATGGGAGAAACTCCACAGATATTCTAACCCATGTTTGTTTAACAGAGTCTGAAACACACAGTGAAAATTTGCACATTCACATGCAAAATGTAGACTGTTGTAAACCAGGAAATCCCTGCTGCCAAATAAATGTTGCTATATTGGTGCAATTAACTTGACTGCTGTTTCCCAGCATGGAAGCTCTGGTGCTGCTGACCTGTCATGAGTGGCCCCATATTAACTACACGTGGTGCTCACACACTACACAAAGTACTATATCTCCATCTCAGACACACAAACAGAATGGTCATGCACACAGTACACACAGTGCTTTCTCCGTCTCTCTCTCACACATAGTGGTCATGCACACAATACACATAGCGCTCTCTCTCTTTCTCTCTCAGACACACACGCGCACACTATACGCAGTGGGCACACACACAAGACACATGCTGTGCCCATGCACCCGCACACAAGGGGTACGCAGTTCTGACACAAACACAGCATACAGAATGCTCTGATGCACACGCACACACACATACTTGCACACACACATATACAGAGTACACAAAGTTATAGAGTTGCCACAACATGATCTGATGTTGCCTGAAAAGGTGGTAGAGGCAGAAACCCTCATAACATTTAAGAAGTATTTGGATATGTACTTGCGATGCCATGGCATACAAGGCTATGGGCCTAGTGTTGGAAAATGGGATTAGAATAGTTAGGTACTTGTTTGACTGGTGCAGCCTCAATGGGCTGAAGGGCCTTTTTCTGTGCTGTAGAGCTCTATGACTCTATTACAATGATCTGACTCCCTGCTGTCTGTGTGAGCAAGCAATATCGTTATTTACGATTATATCAACTGTTCAGATAGGGTCAATGAAGCATCATCACACAATTAAAACTGGTCATTATCCAGATATGATTTTGTTTGTGAGTGAACTCCAATGTTTTGTTACCAACTCCTTATAAGCTGATGAGCTAAATGGGAATGACAGGACAGTAGTGTTACATATTCATGCCTGACTGCACAGGGTTACTAAAGCACAGATCCTGGTAATGGTTTAATGAGCAGCCCTGGTGCGCAGTCATTTTCATACCTAATGGAAGCAATGGAGATTTCTGCGTGAGTTCACAAGTAAAACAGGCAGGCTAACCATGAATTTAAATTGCTTCTTTCTTTTACGTGGGGTTTGTGTCGGTGATTGTGGGGGTTTTCCAGTTCAAAAAGTCAGATCCACATCCAATTGGTCAGATTTAGGAGCTCTTGTAAAATGGTGGAAACCCTGTGTTAATCAGGAAATCCTGAGCTAGATCGATGTGTGAGATGTCAACTGAGTATTCCAGACTTTCAGCTGCAGAAGAAGATTACCAAAAGGAATGAATGTTTGAGGTTAATCCTGCCATTACATGACTGTACTTAACAGGTCATAAGAGTAAATGCCTCAAATCAAACAGAAATTGAGAACGGGTTAAGAGGAGATGGTCCGAGCCCTTTAGAAACACTTCAGAAGAGGTGTGCCCCTGTCACAGGCTGACTCTCCTCCCCAAACCTGTTCCTTTCATTCTTCCCTCAGATTTCCACTATCTCTGAATCTCTTTCCTTCAGTGCACCTTTATACCTTTATCCCCCCCTCCATGAATAGAAGAGCTGAACTCCAGAGGTGAGGTGAGAGTGACTGCCCTTGATATCTAGGCAGTATTTAACCGAGTGTGGCATCAAGGAGTCCTTGCAATACTAAAGTCAGTGGGAATCAGAGGGAAAGCTCTCCACTGGTTGAAGTCATACCTAACACAAAGGAAGATGGTTGTTGTTGTTGGAGGTCAATCATCTCAGTCCTGGGATATCACTGCAAGAGTTCCTCAGGGCAGTGTCCTAGGCCCCAACCATCTTCAGCTGCTTCATCAATGACCTTCCTTCCATCATAAGGTCAGAAGTGGGAATGTTTGCTGATGATTGTACAATGTTCAGCACCATTCGCGACTCCTCAGATACTGAAGCAGTCTGTGACCAAATGCAGCAAGACCTGGGCAACATTCAGGCCTGGGCTGATAAGTGCCAAGCAACATTTGCACCACACAGGTGCCGGGCAAGGACCATCTTCAACAAGAGAGAATCTAACCATCTCCCCTTGATATTCAATGGCATTACCATCACTGAATCCCCCATTCAACAACATGGGGGTTACCATTGACCAGCAACTGAATTGACTAGCCATATAAATATTGTGGCTACAAAAGCAGGTCAGAGACTGGGAATCCTGTGGCGAGTAACTCACCTCCTCACTGCCCAAAGCCTGTCCACCATCTACGAGGCATAAGTCAGGAGTGTAATGGAGTACTCCCCACTTGCCTGGATAAGTGCAGCTCCAACAACACTCAAGAAGCTCAACACCATCCAGGATAAAGCAGCCCACTTGATTGGCACCCCGTCCACCACCTTAAATGTTCATTCCCTCCACCACCGATGCTCAGTAGTAGCAGTGTGTACCATCTACAATATGCACTGCATCATCAATGCTCCTCCACCAGCACCTTCCAAACCCACGACATCTACCAACCAGGACAAAGGCAGCAGCTGCATGGAAAAACCACCATCTGATTGTTCCCCTCCAAGCCACACACCATCCTGACTCAGAACTGATATCATCGTTCCTTCACTGTCACTGGACCAATATTCTGGAACTCTCTTCTGAACAGCACTGTGGTTGTACCTACACAACATGGAGTGCAGCGGTTTGAGATAAGGCTCACCCCCACCACCTTCTTGAGGGCAATTAGGAATGGGCAATACATGCAGGCCTATCCAGTGATGCCCACATACGGTGTATGAATAAATAAAAAATATTGTCCCCCCTCCTCCCTCCCCTCAATTCTCCTTGCCCACCTAATGTTCTGCTTACTTGCATGGTTGTTTTTCAACTTGATGCCAATTTAGCTTCCTTTGGGATTTTTATTAAACATATCTTTTGTCCCTTCCTTCCTCTCTACCCAAACATCTCTCTTTTCCTCTGATAACCTTTTTCTCTCTTGCATCTGAGCCAATTTTGTAGGTTTCCAACTTAGCTTCTTCAATTATTCAATGGCACTACATGGTATGAAAGAAGGAACTTGGACTTACTTATAACTTTTCACGTCCTTGAGATGTTTCGCAACCAATAAATCATTTTAAACTGCAGTTGCTGTTGTTATACACAGTGGGGGACCCAGGGTAATGCTCTGGGGACCCGGATTCGAATCCCACCATGGCAAATGGTGAAATATGAATCCAGTAAAAGTCTGGAATTGGAAGTCTGATGATGACCATAAAACCATTGTCGATTTTTGTAAAAACCCATCTGTTTCACTAATGCCCTTTAAGGAAGGAAATCTGCCATCTTTACCTGGTCTGGCCTACATGTGACTCCAGGTCCACAGCAATGTGGTTGACTCTTAGACGCCCTCTGAACAAGAGCAATTGGGAATGGACAATAAATGCTGGCCCAGCCAGTGACACCTACATCCCATGAACAAATAAATAAACAGCTAAATTTTGCACCATTGTGCCCAGTGTTTCTGCCACACTTGCAGCAAAGTCTAGGCAGTGGAATAGAAGCAACTTGGTGAAATTTCTATTTTTCAAACCTCATTACTCTGATGTTAATGGTTAGCCTTGTGGTCCTGCTCATCCTAGAATATTCCCTTTGTGCTTCAACAATAAGATCGGAAAATAATATCCAGGGCATTGCCTCGCCAGATCCTTTCAGAGTTTTGTATTGTACAATTTGGACAACATAGCTCAGCAGTCTGTTTGCCTTGTTAGTTGCTGCTTTTCAAAGAGTGGCTCTTGTCGGTGTTGTGATCACTCTCACTCCCAGATCATTTTCAGGCTCTCTCCTAGCTAGTTTGGCATTGAAAAAGCAGCAAGCCAGCAGACACATGTTGCTTCCTTACCATCCATACTGATGAGGTGCTAAACATAAAGTGCCTTTTGGTAGCTTTATGAGGCCGTGTGAAATAGGTTTGGGTGGCCACAAGCCAGCACTGAACCCAAAGTGCAGAACTGTTCATAATTCAGAGAGAATGACTCTAATTGTGAGAAATGGAAAGGTTATATTAATGTAAAGGAAGAAAACCCTGTATTTATATAGCACCTTTCACAGCCTCGGGGAAAGCACTTTACAACCACTGAAGTGCTTTTGAAGTGTAGACACTGTCGCAATGTAGTGGAAGATTGGGGATTAATGGTTTGAGGATGGAGTAGACATGAGCTTTAATCGATCTGCGCTTGTGCTTTATCGATTTGACTTGGGAGCTTCTGCCAGAATAGTTGGAGTTTTACTCTACATCTGACCTGTTCTGTATCAGACTAGGGAGCACTTGTTGCTGCATTCAGTTCAAAGTAGCCAAAGCATCAGAAGGTCTTTCATCTGCCCTTGAGTATAAACACTGGATCGCCAAAAGAACCAGCCTCTCCTGTTCCTGGTTGGTGTTGATAATGTCTATCAGTATTAACGCTTGGCCAACAGACTCTTGCATCTTCCAATCAGAAACATGGGAATGATAGTAAGAGAGCAGCTCATCATCCAAGCAAAGTGCCCTTTACCAGTAGAGCCCAAACAGACACCATGCACACAAGCACATCATGCAGCTGCTGTTCACGCTCCACCACATAATGTAAATGAGATGAAATGCCTTTAACCAAACATGAAATTTCTCTCTAACTTTCAAGGCAATAGGCTGCTTAGATTCACAGTCCCATTTTATCGTGGCCCTGAGGAAAAAGCATTGCCCTGGCAACTAGGGTTAACTTGGCCCCTCTTTGTACTAGAGAATTCCCCTCCTAATCAAAGAAACAAGACCCCTGATTAACGCTGAGGCAGTTCCTCTTGATACTGCCAGGGATGATCAGGATTGGATGTGAGCTCATGGGCGCAACCTGGTGAGGTAGCTCATTGCCAATGCACCATGGAGCTATAGCTGTGGGCTCACTCACACGAGAGTCTGGAACTCTTCAAAAAATGACAACTGATGATAGATCAATATTTAATTTTACAACTGAGATCAGTAGTTTTTTTAACCAAAAGTAGTAAGAGATAGGGGAAAAAAGGCAGGTACGTGAAGTTAGGTCACAGATCCACCATGATCTCACTGAATGATTGAACAGGCCTAGGAGGTGAAATGGCCAAGAGTTCCAAACTTCCACTGACCTTTGTTTTGAATAAGTGTTTCCTCCTGAAAACGGAGGTCTTATGATTCATTTGGTAGTACCCCTGCCTCTGAGCCAGAAGCTCTAAGTTTTTATGTTCCAAGGCTTCTCCAGCATCAATTACAAATCAAAACTGAGCAACCAGGAAATGACATGTGACAAGGGGTGGAGAATTGACAGAATTATAAATCTCACCAAAACTGGGGACTACATTACAACAGTGTCTACACTTCAAAAGCACTTCAGTGGTTGTAAAGTGCTTTCTCCGAGGCTGTCAAAGGTGCTATATAAATGCAAGGCTTTCTTCTTTTACATTAATATAACCTTTCCATTTCTCACAATAACAGTTATCCACAATAACAGTTCTGCATTTTGGGTTCAGTACTGGAGAGGGAGTCCCCAGAACAGGAGACTTAAAAAGAATACATCCCTTCTCCTAACCCTTTCCTTGACTTTGGTAGCCGTCCTGTCGGCTTTCTGCTCTGATACTGAGCTATTCACACCACGAAGGGCTCAGTCTGATCCTCAGTCTTTGCCACCCTCTGTGTGCTAACTGACCTTGTCCCAAAAGATTGATAATAACCAATTCACTACAAACTGAATTAAACTTGGTCTGTGTAGCTCCTTTCAGGTTACTTGTGGGATGAAGGTGGGATGGTGATGGGAGTAAAAATGGCCAGGATTCCAATCCCATTACTACCCAGTGACTGGGATGTTTGCAGAGGATAGGACAGGACTTGACCGTGATGCAGCCCCACTGTTGAATGACGTGCCAAATCTCACCACCTAGGCCTAGATCGGTCGCTCAAGTGAGATGAAGCACACTGTTGGTGCCCCAAGCACAGTAACCCAGCACTGATGATTACAACCAGGAGAGAAAGAGATTAAAAAATATATAATTTCTTTAAACATGAGCCCAAGCTTTTAATGACAGCCTTGAAATTCCTGGATTTCCTCCATCTATCCAATGCAGTTAAAATCAGTGAGGGTAGTCGTTGAAGCTTCACTCTCTCTGGGAACTGGGCTAACTTCTACAACAAAGCCAGCACTGACCATCTTGAGTGACAATGTCCCTTTAGGAAAGGGTGCGTGATTTCTCACTGAAATTCCGAGCCTTCCAGAGACAGGTGTTCAGATCCTGGGACAGCTGTGACCGTTGACAGACTTGCTGATAATATTGTGCTCCACATTCCAAATCAGCACTCTCTCTGAAAATGACTCCCTCTGTAGCTTCAGAGGCCCAGCAGCAGTCTGAATCAACAGCAGGTCAGCTTGTGGTGTTTTTAACACCAGATTAAATAAATTGTTTTGAGTTAGCGATGGGAAGGAGTGGGAAGGGGGTGCTATTACCTCCACAGACAGTTTCTCCATTCTTCAAAGAGGCTGCAATGGTGTTCAAGAATTCTAGGTGGTAAGTTATTGGCCAAAACTCTCATAGGAGGAGGGCAACAAGTTTGAAAAGAGGGGGGAAAAAAGGATGAGGTAAAGCAAGGAACGGCAATTGGGAATAACATCCCTAAATGCTTGAAACACTCAGCAGGTTTTGGCAGCATTCATGCAGGAAGAAACAGAACAGGCGGCGGGTTTTCTGGCCCCCACCTGAAGTAACTGGACCTTTGGCTGGGCTGCTGTGTTTGGCGTGACCGGTCCGACTGCAGCAAGACTGGAAAATTCCGGTCAAGAGTTTGTCAGCTGAATTTCCGGGTCCCGTTGACACGGAACAGAGGCAGCGAGAAGGATCCGAAAATTATGAGGCCGGTGTGCTGGCTCCCCAAATCCATTCCCAACATGGGTTCGGGGCAGAGGGGTAGGCATTTAGACTCAGTAAGAAACTTGCTAAGGGTGAGTTTAGAATTTTCAGATTGGTCTCCAGTTTCTTAACACAATGGGTAGGGAAAGAGGGTGCAGTTTAACGCTCTGGAAGTTAATCCCCACTGGCAGCCTGGGGTGCCATGGCTAGCAGGCTTGCAGGCCCTCCCTGCCTGCCTGGGCTGGGGTACAGCCACAGAGGCTGTTCTTTAGAGTGTCTGGCTGTTTCTGAATTCTTTTGTTAAAGTTTATAAAAAGTGGCTGAGAGGGTACCACCTTGTTATGAGGCACACTCACAGTTACCTTTATACTGCAGCTAGGGGCTTCTCTGAATCTGGAATGCCTCTGGCCCTCCACCTTGGTCTGCCACTTGTAATTGGACAGGAAACCTGTCTCCATGCCAATTAAGGGATCACCCACTTAAACATAAAAACAGACAAAATAGGAGCAGGTATGGGCCATTAGGCCCCTCGAGCCTGTTCTGCCAGTCAATAAGATCATGGCTGATCTGATTGTGCCCTTAACTTCACTTTTGTGCCTGCCCCCATAATCCTTGACTCCCTTGTCAATCAAAAATCTGTCTAACTTAGCCTTGAATATATTCAATGACCCAGACTCCACTGCTCTCGGTGGAAGAGAATTCCAAAGTCCAATGATCCTCTTGAGAGAAGAAATTCCTCCTCATCTCCTTCTTAAATGAGAGACACCCTGTTTTTAAACTGTGCCCCCTAGTTCTAGATTCCTCCACGAGGGGAAACATTCTCCCAGCATCTACCCTGTCAAAGCCCCTCGGAATCTAATATCTTTCAATAAAGGTGAAAACCTTGACTTTAATCAGTTTCCCACTGAAGATGATTTTGGGATCTGAAAGCAGTCCCGAACTCCTCTTTCGCTTCTCTGTGGGGAAAATTCAGCCCAACGTTTCAGGTCATCAGAACTGGAAGCTATTAGAAATGAACAGCTTCTAAGCAAATATAGAGCCAGGGAAAGTGTGGGGAAGGAGGTGGCCAGGATAAGATCCAAAGGGTGTAGGATAGAGTTAAGGGCAGTGGTGATTAAATAACAGGAGAGACCAGAGGGTGCCAAATGTGTGTTTTCAAAGCCTGCATGATGTGGGAGGAAGAAAGATGACGAGGGGCAATATTTTTTGAGGCCTTGCAAAGCAACGGGTAAGTGTTAGATTCTGGGTTTGAACATATAGTGATGAAGGGAAGAGGATGTTTGTGCATGATGACATATTTCAAGCACAGAAGGAACAAGGGAATTCTGTTGATGCATTGTCCATTGCACCAGCTCCCAGCAGGGTCATTGATTATGCGTGAATTAATTTTAAAATGCAAGTTTCCCTGGTTGCTTTTTCAATTAAGACTCTATCTGGTGTGACATGGGAGTCATATTGAACTAGGAAGTCCCAGCTTCTATCCCCAGTTAGTCAACCTCTCAGTAACAGTGAGACAATTGTCCTTAGCTAAAGGAGGAAAGGCAGTAGGATTCCTGCTCCCGATCACAATCCAGCACCCATGATTTTTCAGCCTGTGTGATTTTTGGCTAAGGACAAGCTTGGGCCATTACTCATAACCCAACCACACAGGTTGGCAGGTCATTGCCACCAACACAGGCTTATTTTTCTTGCTTGCAAGCAAGAAGATGATCAAACAAGAAGTTTCAAAATCTTGTGGCCCTGTTTCCGATTGGAAATAGCCTGAAGCCGTCTTCATCAATCATAGTGTTTCACACATTTAAAAAGCGACTTCCTCATGATTAAGCCCACCATCAGTTATTTATGCATTTTTTTTATGTGGATCATGTGCTATTGGTATGTCTAATGTCACAATGTTGACATTATTAATATCATAATATCAGCCTGTAATACACCATATGCTCTGATCCAAGCCTATATTGCACTCGGTCTCCTGATGGTGCCTGACACTTGATCTGAGAGTAGAGGCAGGCTGGTGCCTTACTGTCCAATGCATCCTTCAAACTCAGAGTGAGAGTGAAGGTTAGTATAGAATCTGTAAGAGGTCTTTCCACCAGGACTTATGTTGTGATCAATCACAGCCTGTCATCACTGTACCACAATAATACATCACTCTGACAGGCCTAGAAGCCTAGGCCTACTCATTTATCTTCTTCCTCATTAGAGACAGGATCATAAAGCATAAAGGACTTTGAAAGTCAGATAGAGGCCCTCATACCTCTGACCAAGAAGCCATTGAATTCAAGTGTGACTGACCAGGAATTTAAAAAAAATATTTAGTAGGTTGGAGCACAATTTCTCAAAGATGAATATGGGGCAAATGAAAAGTGTAGTTAATTTTTTCCAGAAATCCAGCATGCAACATATTACTGAAGTCTGTGATTTTTAATTTTGGCAGCAATTTTCCTCACATTTCATCCTCATCACTGCTGACATTGCAGACTCTTACTAGGGTTCTATCCCAACAGGCCTCATGTACACCTTGACAGTATGTCAACACGTACATGCATTCCAGCACGAGTGACTTGATATACAATGATGAGTGGGAATGCAAGTTGAATTTTCTTTTCCCTTTCCAACACAGGCATACTGAGACCAATTGCTGCCTAGCTGTGAGCAGCCAACTCATCACAGACCAAAGGTTAAACTGGACACTATATGACTTAGTTCCCCATTATGAAGGGTTAAGGCTGCTTTCCAGAATTTGTAGTGAACCATTAGGGAGGTTCCCCATCATTCACCATAATTCCAGGGTTTCCACAACCCTTCTGCCAAAGTTATAGTGGACAAATGGGAGAACCCTGGTGGAAATGCATCCCTGTGCTGTTGATGTCCATCCAGTCTTCTCTTTTTACTCCTTCCCCTCCCTTTAGGTTGTGGATTCCCTTTGGAGTATTGTCCACAGGGTCAGCTGCCTTTTAGTGTCTCACTAAGGTGACCATTCTTCAGTATCAGGTGTTTGTCTGTGATATGTATCACAATTCAGCTTAATCCTGCTTTAATTTAATACCTACAGTTCTGTCACAGGTACCAGATTGAAAGCAGAAGAAGAATGCTGCTTGATATTTTTCTGGCTTGGCTGGAATCAATTGCAGTGTCTCTTTAATTCTCCTAACCAACTAGCATAACATTGATCAAGGATGGAACCTGACCTGTCTGACTCATTATACAGACTGTGCAGTTATCCACTGAGGCGTATGTGGGACCTCAGAGAGCCGTTCTATCTAGTGTTCTTTTCTGTGTAAGGTTGGGGGTTCCTTTTTAGGTTGGCCCAATCTGCCAATGACCTGTGCAGTTTGGAGGCATTAGATAATTCTCCTCAGCAGTCTTGAGGACCATTTTTTCCTGTTTAGTTAACTGACCATGTTCCTAATGCTATGCTACAATCAGCAAATTGTTGTTGCATGAAATGTTGTTGATAAAGATTTAAATCCAGCATTTCAGTTGTAAGTGGGAAAGGTTGATGAGCTGCAAAGACGTGTCATCACCTTGCATTGCTAGATTACCAATGACTATTCTAACTCTCACTCTGGCTTGCTGCAGAATTTCCTCCAATAAATCCCTTCTCCACACTTCCTTCTCTCTGAAACTTCTGCCTCCACTGGTCTTTATACTCGCTTCTAACCTCTTCTGATTTTAGTTTGCCAGGAAACTCCTGGTATCTCCTTACCTCTCTATGCTCTGGGGAACTCCCGGTGTCTCCTCACCTCTCTACACCCTGGGGAACTCACGGTATCTCCTCACCTCTCTACACTGCTGGGGAACACCTGGAGCACCTCATTTTCTCAGAAGCAGATGTCTCCTTTTAATAAGATAACGGGCTAAACAACCTGTTTGAAGCATTGCTAATGTTTCCACATTCCTTATCAGGAGCTTAATTTTGGAAAAGAGTTATAGGTGTAGGTGCAGGAATTGGAACAGGTTAATACTCCAGAGTAGCAGGAACCCAGTTCCATAGCAGGTAGATTGCACAGATCTGTTTTGTTAACATTATAATTCTCTCATTTAGTGTCTTCCGATATCAGAGAGCCTGGAGTTAAGAAAATAGCAAGCCATGTATGGTTCACCTGCTTTGGAGGCCTGCTCTTACAGTGAATACCTAGTGTAACAAAGACTCTATTGACTCAGTTCAGCTGCTCATATGATTGAGTAGCCAGTGTGTCTCGCATGAATAGAATAAGGTTCGAGTTGATTGGCTGTCAGTAAAAACGTTATTGTTGCAAATGACCTCTTTAACGTCTATGTCGTTGATGGAGCTGGGAAGTTGTATTTTACCAGTTCTCTTAACTGCAGTATGGAGCTATTGACTCAACTGTGCAGCACAATCACTGAGTGACTCATTAACCTCCACCCCCGCCCCCCCCCCCCCCCCCACCCCCAATGGCCAACCCCTACAATCACTGGGTGACTATGTAATCCGCCTAGTCATTATTGAACAAATTAACCTAACCCATCACTGTGTGACTGATACATGGACAACAAAGCAGGGTGATTGCCTAGCTCTGTCACTGGGAGACCGACTGACCCTGTAACAGTGCAGTCCTGTCACTGGATGCCTGACTGCACCTGTAATAGTGCAGTCCTGTCACTGAGTGGTTGACTGACTCTGTAATATGCAGCCATCTCACTGAGTAATTGACTGACCCTGTAATAGTGCAGTCCTGTCACTGTGGGACTGAGTAATTTTCTAATGGCGCAGTCCTGTCACTGAGTGATTAACCGACTCTGTAATAGTACAGCTCTGTCACTTTGTTACTGACTGTACCTGTAATAATGTAGTCCTATAGATGTGTGTCTGACTGACAATGTAATAGTGCAGTCCTGTCAGTCTGTGACTGAATGACTGAATGACCCTGTAATACTCTTTTGAGTAAACCTGTTTCCATCTGTTTCAGATGAAGTTACATTGTTTCATAGTTTGCCATTGTGAGATTTGAACTCTTGATCTTGGGGTTACAAACACAGTACCATAACCACTTGGCTATTTAGGCCAAGCACAATGACCCTGTAATAGTGCAGCCCTGTAGATGTGTGACTAATAGACAATGTAATGATGCAGTCCTGTCGGTGTGTGACTAACTGACTGTAATAATGTAGTCCTGCCAGTCTGTGACTGAATGACTCTGTAATAGTACAGCGATGTCACTTTGTGATTGGCTGATCCTGTAATAGTCCAGCACTATCACTCTGTGACTGACTGGCCCTGTAATAGTACAGTCCTGTCACTGTTTGACTGACTGACTCTAATGGTGTAGCCCTGTCACCGTGTGACTGACTGACTCTGCGAAAGTGCGGTCTTGTCATTGTGTGACTGACTGACCCAGTAATAGTGGAATCCTGACATTGTGGGTGTGACTGTTGCGGGAGCACTGATGTGATCTGCTTCATCACATAAGCTGCTGTCTGAGAGTGACCCCCTTTATATTTGCCTGACACGGAAAAATTAGGATCGCATAGCAGAGCTGAGGCCAGCTGTCACTCGATAATAACCTGTTCCCTATTTCCTATTTTACTTTTCTGTGCTGTTCTCTCATTTGTATCTAATTACTCTCATAGTGGTATGTCTTAATGCGTTCCTGTAAAATTCTTCTGTGCATGACTCGGATTTAATCATTAACCTGTATAAAACAAATGGGTTAAAGATGACATTAGACTAGTCCACAAAGAAATTTCACAGTCTGCTGTAAAAAAAAAGAAAGCCTGTTCTTGCTTCCTTTCTGTTTCTCTTCCAAGCTGCAATGAGCTTCTACACCATAAGAATAGAGCTTCTTTCTCAAACACCACTAACTCAGAGTTGAGAGCGCAGCTAACTAGTGATAGTCACCAGGAAGCTTGCCTTGGAGTCAGAGGTCGTGAGTTCAAACCTAATTCCAGGTACGTGAGCATACAATCTAGATTGTGATGTCAATGCACACTGAGGGAGCGCTGTACTGTTAGAGATCCCTTCCCTCAGCCTGTTCAGATGGGCAAATGACATAATTCAAAGTCAGGAAGCAAGTCCTCCTGTTATCCTGGTCAGAATTCCTCTCTCAATCAACACCACCAAAGAACAAATTGTTCATTTGTTACTGTATGTGAAACCTTGCTGTGCCCAAATTTGCTTCTCTAATCTGCATAACTACAGCGACTACACTTCAAAAGTAATCCATTGATTGTAAAATACCGTGTGTAACAAGGTGCTGCATAAACGCAAGTTCTTTCATTGTTTCCTTTCTCGCTTGCTCCCTCTTTCCATTGCATTAATTCGAGGAGTTTCTCACAGGGTATCTATGGTCACACAGCTTCCATACACTGCAGGGAAGATTCAGCATCACCATAACAACTGCAACTGTCAGGAGTCAGGAGGGAGTTGTCCTGGGAGTCCTCAGCATTGACTCTGGACCACATGACGTCTCATGGACAAGGAAACCTCTGACTGATTATCACCTACCACCTCCCCTCCCCTCCTCCACTCAGCTGATATTTAGTCTGAAACTGCAGGTGGCAAAACTAATTGTTCCTAGTCAGGTGAGATTTTATAACTGATCCTTGCGTTCAGGCAAAATTCTCAAATGAATCGTTACCATTAGAAACTGGCAGACCTATTCATGTTGAACACCGCTTGAAGGAAGCACTGAAGTTAGCAAGAGTGCAGAATGTACTTTGGGTGGGGACTTCAATGTCCACCACTACTACTGACCGAACTGGCCAAGTCCCAAAGCACATAGCTGCTAGACTGGGTCTGTGGCAGGTGGTGAGGGAGCCAACAAGAGGGAAAAACATACTTGAACTTGACCTCACCAATCCTCCTGTTGCAGATGCATCTGTCTAAGACAGTATTGGTAAGGCTGACCACCGCATAGTCCTTGTGAAGATGAAGTCCCTTCTTCAAACTGAGCATACGCCCCACCATGTTGTGTGGCACTGCCACTGTGCTAAATGGAATAGATTTCAAACAGATCTAGCAGCTCAAAACTGGGCATCCATGAGGTGTTGTGGGCCATCAGCAGCAGTAGAGTTGTACTCAAACACAATCAGTAGCCTCGTGGCCCGGCATACCCCCTCCTCTACCATTACCATCATGCCAGGGAATCAACCCTGGTTCAGTGAAGGGTGCAGGAGGGCATGCCTGGAGCAGCACCAGGCATACCTAAAATGAGGTGCCAATTTGGTGAAGCTACAACACAAGACTACTTGCATGCCAAACAGCATAAGCAGCAAGTGATAGACAGAGCTAAACGTTCCCACAACCAATGGATCATGTCTAAGCCCTGCAGCCCTGCCTTAACCAGTCGTGAATGGTGGTGGACAATTAAACAACTCACTAGAGGAGGAGGATCTCCAAATATCCCCCTTCTCAATGATGAGGAGTCCAGCACATCAGTGCAAAACATAAGGCTGAAGCATTTGCAACAATCTTCAGCCAGAACTGCTGACTGGATGATCTACTTCAGCCTCCCCCAGAAGCCCCAGCAAAACAGATTCCAGGCTTCAGCCAATTTGAATCACTCCATGTAATATCAAGAAACAGCTGAAGGCACTGGATACTGCAAAGGCTATGGGCGCTGACAATATTCCAACAGTAGTAATGAAGACTTGCCATGCCCCTAGCCAAGCTGTAGCAGTACAGCTACAATCCTGGCATCTACCCAGCTATGTGGAAAATTGCCCAGGTGTTCTAGTCTGCAAAAAGCAGGACAAACCTAATCCTGCCAAACACTGCCCCATCAGTTTACTCTCGACCATCAGCAAAATGATGGAAGGTGTCGTCAACAGTGCTATCAAGTGGCACTCACTTAGCAATAACCTGCTCCCTGATGCTCAGTTGGGTTCCACCAGGGACACGCAGCTCCTGATTTCAATACTGCCTTGGTCCAAACATGGACAAAAGAGCTAAAATCAAGAGGTGAGGTGTGAGGCCTTTGACATCATGGCAGCATTTGACCGAGTGTTACATTAAGGATCCCTAGAAAAATTGGGGTCAATAGAAATCGAGGTAAACTCTCTGCTGGTTGGAGACATACATAGCATAAAGGAACATGGTTGTGGTTGTTGGAGGTCAACCATCACAGGACATCACAGCAGGGGTTCCTCAGAGTAGCATCCGAGGCTCAACCATCTTCAGTTACTTTATCAATGTCCTTCCCTCCATCATAAGGTCAGAAGTGGGGATATTCGCTGATATTCACAGATGACTGCACAATGTCCAGCACTATTCGCAACTCTTCCATTAGTGAAGCAGACCATGTCCATATGCAGCAAGACCTGGATAACATATAGGTTTGAGCTGATAACTGCAGGTAACATTTGAGCCATACAAGTGCCAGGCAATGACCATCTCCAATAGGAGAAAATCTAACCAAATCCCCTTGACATTCAATGGCATTATTGAGGCTGAATCCTCCACTATCAACCTTGGGGTTACCCTTGACAAGAAAATGAACTGGACGAGGTATATAAACACTGTGGCTACAAGAGCAAGTCAGAGGCTGGGAATTCTGAGGCAAGTAATTCACCATCTGTCTCCCCAAAACCTTTGCAACATCTACAAGGCACAAGTCAGGAGTTTGATAGAAAACTCTCCACTTGCCTGAACAAGTGCGGCTCCAACAACAACAAGAAACTTGACACCATCCAGAACAAAGCGGTCCACTTGAAAGATACCCCATCCACACCTTAAACATTCACACCCTCTACCACTGACGCAAAGTGGCAGCAATGCATACCATCTATAAGATGCACTGCAGCAACTCACGAAGGCTTCTTCGACCACAATGTCCAAACCTATGACCTCTACTACCTAGAAGCACAAGGCAGCAGCTACATGGGAACACCGCCACCTGGAAGATTCCTTCCAAGCCACACACCATCCTGTCTTGGAACTATATCACTGTTCCCTCCCTCACTGTTGCAGGATCCAAATCCTGGAACTCCCTCCCTAACAGCATTGTGGATGGACCCACAGCCACCTTCTCAATGACAAAAAGCGATGGGTAGCCCAGCCAGCGACACCCATATCCCATGAAAAAATTTTAAGAAGCCTTACCATCATTGACTCCCCCAGTATCTGGGGAAGGAGGGCTGCACCAGCCAGCAGCCACATTAACCTCTCAGTGTCTTCAGGAAGCCTGGGAGATCAGCCTACCCATAACATTGGTCAAAAAAGCACATCTGATGCCAGCAACTGTTAATCTTTATCACTGGCTGCACTCCAGAGGTGGGAATCAAAACTGCTTCCTGAGATTGGCCTCTGTTATTCATAGACAGATGTGCTCCCCACTTATATGCAGTCTCCAACATACATTAATATAGCATCTTTAAAATAATAAGATATCCCAAGATGTTTCACAGGAGCATTATCAAACACAATTTGAGATTGTGCCAAAAGGAGATTTTAGGGTAAGTGATCAACATCATGGTCAAACAATTAGTTTTAAGGACAGTCTCATAGGAAGAGGGATGTTTAGGGAGAGAAGTTTGGAACTTAGGACCTAGGCAGCTGAAGGCACAGCTGCCAATCATGGAGCAGTGAAAATCAGGGATTCACAAGAGACTGGATTTCAGAGGCTTGTAGGGATGGAGTTGTTTACAGAGCTATGCTTTAGAGACTCATATGCGCCCCCTTTCTTTTGCTGCCGCATTCCCTTTAGAGACATGCATGGGCCCAATTTTAACTTTGTGTAAGTGAATGGGTTAAAACTGGGCCCACATAAACTGATTTATATTGCAGCCTCTGGAAGTAGAGATGTAATGCAAATAGTGTTTGAGTGTATCTAGTCTGAAACTGCAGTTTGCGAGACTAATTGTTCTCGGCCGGGTGAGATTTTATATCTGATCCTTGTATTCAGGCAAAATTTTCAGTGGAATCGTTACAATCAGAGATTGGTGGAGCAGATTCATGTTTAATTCATACTACTTTGTTTCTGCTCTTAAGAGCAGCTTCCCCTGCTTGAGGCGGTGTGAACTTTCCTGTCTTGGAGCAACATTTCATTCACGGCTAACCAGCAAAATCAAGTAATTCCGGTAATTTTCTCCTCTCTAAACCGGGGTAGGGGAGGGGCGTGGCTGAAGCCACTTACAACACCGTTACCACGTCACCTAATAGCTGAGGATAACTAACTCTGCATGTGCCAGGGGCTTGGAAACCTGGGATTTTCTGGCTTTCAGGCTACTTATTGCATTAGCTGAGCACTAACTTGTTACAGCTTCCAACAAGCTGTTGTCCAATATGTGTACCATAGGGCCTGCAGCTCAACAAAGGATGAGAGTTAGTAATGCGTTATTGATCTTTTCATCGGGGCTGACTTTGGTTGTCTAAATCTGAAAAGAAGTCTGAGATATCTTCGCCCGAATGTTGCCAACCCTCCAGGAATTAATCTCTCGGGCATTGCAGCAAGAAATCCAAGAAAAAATCGTAGGGAAATGAAAATTAAGGTTGTGTTTTTTTTTGCTTTGAAACACTTTCATCTATTAGTTGCAAAAATCTTGGAGATGGCAAAGAAAAATCGACTGGCTGGCAGCCAAGAATTATCCGACTAACAGGGAGTCTGTTTACTTCCTAATTGGTGTTGGAAGCGTTCTCTGAGAGTGTGGACATGTTGGGCGACTAATGGCGGGAGTGTGGGGCTGGGACGGTTGGAAGGTCATGTGCTGCCACCTCCCGGAATCCGTCCAACCACTGTTGGCAACCCTTGCTAGCCTGCAGCAGCTCATCAGGAGAAATGGGGTTGAATTAGACCTCCTTAGTGATCACTCCCGCTGTTTACTGCCCTCGGAGGGCAGTGTGCTTGGGAGAGGGATGTGCAGATGGTTCCAAATGCCAGACCCCAGGGGATGGGGGGGGGAGGGGCTCATGCTCATTGTTGTAAACGCCATCCAGACTGAGCAGCAGACCTGAACAACCGGCTTAAAAACAATCAGAGCTGTCAACCTAACAGTTCCAGTTTTTTTTTAAAGCCAGTCTTTCAGGTCAATTTCACTGACAGTTACTGCACTGCTGCTTCCAACCTTTGTGATTCTGATCTGTTTTGAAAAGCCTGCCAGAAAACCACAAAGCTGCCTGAAAGTGAAAAGCAGCACAGCAGCTGTCAATGGGTGTTCTTAGTTGAATATCTGCTTGAAAGTGGTAAGTCCCTGTAATCATTTTATAGCAATTGGATGCTGTGGGATGTTGGGGGGTGGGAGCTGCTGGGTTTGGGAGTGTGATGGGGTGGAGTGAGGTGGTTGGGGGGAGGGTGGAGGGATGGTGGTTAGGGGTATTGGAGTGGGGGGGCAGTGGAGTGGTGGGAGGGTCACTTTCAGTGTTTAGCACCACAAAATTAAATATTGTACACTTCTCAAAGTTCTCTTTTGAATTTACATCAACATTTAAATAGCAGTCTAAGTTTTCATTATGTCCTAAAGTAGGCACAATTCTGATACTGTGTTGATGTACCAGAGGCTTGAGAATCTTGGGCCTAATCAAAACAAATCTAAGAAAATAAAAATCTGAACTGATGCAAGACAGTTGTTGACTCACTATTACCCATCTTAGTACTCTTGCAATATGTGGGAATTAAATCCCCATTTGTCACAAGGAGATTACTTAACAAAAGGTTTTACAAATTTCTATTCCATCCTAGGTTCACCCCAGATAGGCTGTAAATTCACAGCGTGCAACGCAATTTGTATGACAGCTTCTCGAGGAAGGGGAAACAATCCAGTTTTTGAGTTAAGGCCATACTATATTTTTGTACCATGTATCATTCTTCTCTAAAAAAATTCAGATCAACAATTCAATGTACATTTTTCCTGAGCTGCTGGTAGATGTCTGATTGACAAGTTCTGGGGATAGTGTCATTAGTGTAAAAGGGCAGATGCTATTTATGGTATATTGTGGCTTGGCACCAGAGAAGTCAGAATAGTAAGGTTGTATTAGCTACAGAGTTGAATTGTTTTGTAAGTGTAGTGATATGTTTGTAGCCACTTTCCTATCTAACATCAGTTGATTGCTGTATGATTAATTACCCTTAGAGAATCAACATTGGGCCTCCAATTTCACCATTACTACAGTCACTCTGCTTACTGTATGCAGGTGTAATGAAAGAAAGACAAAATCTATATTTATACAGCACCTTTCATGGTGTTCCAAATCGCTTTACAGCTAATTAAGTACTTTTGAGTTGTAGTCACTTGTATAACATAGACAATGTTATCAAATGATGGAGAGGCTTGAGGGGCCAAATAGCTTACTCTCGCTCCTAATATGTATTTTTGTATATTATTTTGATGGATGAGATGAGCTGGGCTAAATGGCCTTTGTCACCCATAATTATCTTGTGAACAGAGGGTGAAATCATGGCTAGAGTTCTGTTTATTTTGTTGCTAATGAAAGTTTACTGTGAGCAGGCTTTGTGGCATGAAATTGCCAGGAAAGGACTACGTAATGGGCTCATAGTGAATCAGTGATCTGCTTTACACTGCACATGATTCTCAAGAGTCTTATCCATTGACCTCAATCTTGTCCTGTTGTCTACTAACTTTTATCGCACTCTATCACCATATTTCAATACCTTAAAAAACTCATAAAAGCACCAAGATAAAGTTGTATTGCATAGTAGATATTGAAAATAGATTATAGTGAGAAGCAGCAATCAGCAGAGTATTCAGATTTGCTGATCAAGGAAACACAGATAAAATTGTGAACTAGTTAGTCCATATTCTGGTCTCTTAAAAGTCATGTCACACAGAGACATCTGAGGGCTCTAATGCTTCTCACTGACAGAGAAAACCTATGTTGTTCAATCATTGCACTTTGTTGCTCAGGAGTCATTTGATCTTTCAATCCTGTGAGATTACTGATAAAATATAATCCAATTACACTCATAAACCATAGAAAAGTTTATGGTGTAGAAAGAGGTCATGCAGCCCATCATGGGAAAGCATTCCATGTGCTTTCTTTACCGCCTTATTCACCTGTCCTGCCACCTTCATGCCTCTGTTTGAAATAATTATATTGAATAATATCATGCTCCCAGGCAAGAAAAAGTCTTCTACTTCTTCCACAGAATGGAAAAGATCTTGTGCAGTTTATCTGGGTTGCAAGTTTTGAATCTTTTGCCAAATACGAATTTACTGTCACTGTGTCCATATGGTGCAATGTTCAGAACATGTAGGTGAGGGCTGGAGGGAGTCACCGAAATCAGTGTTATCAACTGCACAGTGTTATAAATAACTAATGGGATATTTTCCTGTCAAATTAACAATATTGCACGATACTGTTAAAGTAAGATTTGTACTTCCTCTAATGTGGTGGCCCTCCCAGAACCATGATAGGGTTCCCCTCATCCTCACTTTTCATCCCACCAACCTCAGCATTCAAAGGATCATCCTCGACCATTTCTGCCAATTCCAGCATGACGCCACCACCAAACATATCTTCCCTTCACCCCCCCCTGTCGGCATTCCATAGGGACCGTTCCCTCCGGGACACCCTGGTCTACTCCTCCATCACCCCCAACACCTCATCCCCCTCCCACTGCACCTTCCCACACAATCGTGGAACAAACACAACCAAACGCAGACTGGGTGATCGCTTTACGGTCTGTCCACAAACATGACCCAGACCTTCCTGTTGCTTGCTATTTCAACACACCACTCTGCTCTCACGCCCACATTTCCTGCCTGCTGCAATGTTCCAGTGAAACCCAACGCAAACTGGAGGAACAGCACCTCATCTGATTAGGCACTTTACAGCCTTCCAGACTGAACACTGTCCTCCATCCTTATCCCTTTTTTATCCCCTTTTTTCAATATTCATTTTTATTTTTTTTTATTTTTATCTTTTATCCATTTATTTTTATTTTTATTTATATTCACTTTTATTCATTGTTTTATCTCCACCTTTTATCCTATTTTCGATCATTTTCCCCCCACCCCACCACCACAAGGGCCATCTGTCACTTTTTCATGCTAGCCTTTGTCTTGCCATTATCACATTCTGCTTCCTTACCTTAATGCCACCATCAGCACCTCCTTTAGTCGGTACCAGTACCATTAACACCCTTTGTCCTTTTGTTCATGACATCTTTGTCAATCTCTCCTTTGCTCCCACCTATCGCTGGCCTTCAATCCAGATTCACCTGCTGCACCCCCCTCAAACAATATAAATTTCATCACATTCTTACTTCTCTTTAGCTCTGAAGAAGAGTCAAACGGACTCGAAATGTTAACTTTGTTTTTCTCTCCACAGAAGCTGTTCGACCTGCTGAGATTTTCCAGCATTTTCTGTTTTTGTTTCTGATTTCCAGCATCCGAAGTATTTTGCTTTTATAAAATTTGTACTTTCTGGTTTGTTTAATAATTGCAGTGGAATCACCTATAGGGCACACACAAACTAACAGTGCATTATATCATTGCTGCTCTTAATATTAATGACCCATGCTGTATACATATTGGATGATAATTGTAACCGGAAGTCAACAATGGGCATTATCATTTTACTAGGACCTTTCTGTGATTGTTTGGTGAATTGGTTGGTGAATCTGGAAAGGGGAAAAAATATCATGCATGATTGAGGGGGAGGATTAAAGGATAGTAGGGGGTGAATAAGGGGTGCAGAAAGAGGGGAAGCACTGGGACCCATGATTTCTCTCCCTTACCGTGGATGCTAGTAATACCCACACTGTGCCCATTTTGGCCCTTGTTTTTGTTCGTAAGAAGTCAGCTCCATGAATCCGTGACTCAGACTCAAATACAGAACATGATTTAAAAGGGGAGAGTTAGCAGTTCCACTAGAAATGGCGACTGCGCCAGCCTCCAGTGGAAAGAGGATGTGGTGGGGTAGTATTGAGGAGGGTGGGAGAGGTATGTGGCAGTGATATGGCTCAATTTAGAAATTCTGATCTCTTGCTCCGGCCCTATCCATGCTTGAGTCTCACTAGTTAACAGAAGCAGTGCTGTAGTAACAATTCAGATCTTTATTGTTCAGTGCAAGTCAGCCTTAACCAGAGCACTCTGAGCTTGGCTGAACTCTTGTTTGTACAGCTGTTGAATCGATGGTGCTTGTTGCATGCCTGTCGCGAATAAGGCGGAGAGAATGCCTGTCAGCTGGATTCACTTCTCAAAGGGTCTGTTTGCAGAACTTGATGGTGGCCTGTTATGAGGGAGGAAAGTGAGGGTCTCTGAATGTGCCGGAGATTACATGCGTGCGTGGTGACAGACATTATACAGGGTGCTGAATGCCTTTCAGACTTGAAAGGAGCATTCGGCACTTTTTGAAGAAACACCTGTGGAATGTTTGGATGGCCTTGGTTTCTACCTGGAATCGGTCAATGTTTCAGTGAAAGATCTGTGGTCCACAAGATCATTCATGAGTGGAGAAACTTTACCACACAGAAATGGAAGCATCCTTATTCAGTTGTTATGATCTCTATGGGGTATCTATAAAACAAACTAACCAAATTTACTGAATGACTTCCAGATGAAGAAATTACCAACAAGATTCCACTTTTTGTAGCTTTTACTTGAACGCAAATCAGAATGAATGCAAATTACAGGTGAATTATCAGGCAAATGATGCTTCAAATAGAAAGGTAAATTTTGCTTCAAAGAGTTGATACAATACTCTTATGCAACTATAGGTATGTACATCACTTCCCACACAAATGTGACACTACTGTTACGATCAGGTGAGGAGGAATGAACTGGCTCCCCTTTATTCAGCCTCCTCAGTTGGCCGCAACAAATGTTTTTTGAAAATTTATTTTCCCCTTAAATGACTTTTCCGATCCATAAGACCATAAGACATACAAGCAGAAGTAGGCCATTCAGCCCATCGAGTCTGCTCCGCCATTCAACGAGATCTTGGCTGATCTGATAATCCTCAACTCCACTTTACTGCCTTTTCCCCATAACCCTTGATTCCCTTACTGATTAAAAATCTGTCTGTCTCAGTCTTGAATATCCTTAATGACCCAGCCTCTACAGCCCTCTGCGGTAAAGAGTTCCTCAGATTCACTACCCTCTGAAAGAAGAAATTTCTCCTCATCTCTGTTTTAAATGGGCAACCCCTTATTCTGAGGTTATGCCCTCTGGTCCTAGACTCTCCTACATGGTGAAACAACCTCTCAGCATCTACCTTGTCAAGCCCCTTAAGAATCTTATATGTTTCAATAAGGTTACCTCTCATTCTTCTAAACTCCAACGAGTACAGACCCAACCTACTCAACTTCTCCTCATAAAAAAATCCCTCCATACCTGGGATCAATCTAGTGAACCTTCTCTGGACTGCCTCCAACGCCAGTATATTTTTCCTTAGATACAGGGACCAAACTGTTCACAGTATTCTAGGTGTGGTCTAACTAGTGTCTTGTATGGTTTTAGCAAGACTCCCCTATTTTTATACTCCATTCCCTTTGAAGTAAAGGCCAACATTCCATTTGCCTTCCCTATTACCTGTTGAACTTGTACGTTAGCTTTTTGTGATTCATGCACAAGGACTCCCAAATCCTTCTGTGCTGCAGCCTTCTACAGTCATTCTCCATTTAAATAATATTCAGCTCCTCTATTCTTCCTGCCAAAGTGCATAACCTCATATTTTCTCAAAATATATTCCATCTGCCACATTTTTGCCCACTCACTTAATATGTCTATATCCCTCTGTAGAGTTCTTGGGTCATTCTCACCACTTTCCTTCCCACCTATTTTTGTATCATCCGCAAACTTGGCGATAGTACATTGACTTCCCTCATCTAAGTCGTTAATATATATTATAAATAATTGAGGCCCCAGCACTGATCCCTTGGCACTCCATTAGTTACAGGTTGCCATCCTGAATATGCCCCCCTTATCACAACTCTCTGTCTTGTATTCGTTAGCCAATCCTCTATACATGCTAATATTCTACCCCCAACACCATGGGCTGTTAATTTATTAAGTAGCCTTACGTGCAGCACCTTATCGAATGCATTTGGAAATCCAAATATATTACATCTACTCGTTCCTCTTTATCTATCCTGCTAGCTACCTCCTCAAGGAATCATAATAAATTTGTCAGGCATGATTTCCCCTTCATGAAGCCATGCTGACTCTGCTTTATTAGATTATGTATTTCTAAATGCTCTGCTATTACATCCTTTATAATAGACTCTAACATTTTCCCAATGATAGATGTCAAGCTAACTGGCCTATAGTTACCTGTGTTTTTTGTCTCCCTCTCTTTTTGAATAAGGTTGTTACATTGGCAGTTTTCCAATCATCTGGGACCTTTCCAGAATCTAAGGCTTCTTGGAAGATTACTACCAGTGCATCCATTATCTCTGAATCTACTTCCTTTAATATCCTAGGATGCAACCCATCAGGTCCAGGAAGCTTATCTGCCTTTAGCCCCATTAGTTTCCCTAGTACTTTTTCTCTAGTGATAGTTATTGTATTTATTTCCTCCCCCTCTTTTGCCCCTTGATTATTTAGTAATGGAATGTAATTAGTGTCTTCTACCTTGAAGACGGAAGCAAAGTATTTATTCAACTCTTCTGCCATTTCCTGGTTTCCCATTACTATTTCCCCAGCCTCATTCTGTAAGGAGCCTATGTTCACTTTGGCCTCTCTCTTCCTTTTTATATATTTAAAGAAGCTCTCACTGTCCATTTTTACATTACTTGTTAGTTAACCCTCAAAGTTTATTTTCTCCCTCTTTACTATTTTTTGGTCATCTTTTGTTGGTTTTTAAAACTTTACCAAACCTCTGGCTTACCACTAATTTTTCACGCATTAGATGTCATTTCTTTTAATTTGATACTAACCTTAACTTCCTCGGTTAACCATGGTTGGTTTATCCCCTTCCTTGAATCCTTCTTCCTCGCTGGGATATACCTTTGTTGAGAGTCATGAACTATTTTCTTAAATGTCTGCCATTGTTCATCAAACGTCTTTTCTGCTAAACTGCTTTCCCAGTCCACTCCAGCTAACTCTGCCCTCATTCCTTTGTAATTACCCGTATTTAAGTTCAGCACAGTTGTTTCTGACCCAAGTTTCTCATTCTCAAACTAAATGCTAAATTCTACCAAATTATGGTCACTGTTTCCTAGGGGATCTTTTACTCTGAGATCATTTATTAAACCTGCTTCATCCTTATTACACATTACCAGATCCAAAATAGCCTGATCCCTGGTTGGATCCACAAAATATTGTTCTAGGCAACTGTCTTGAATACACTTTATGAATTCTTGCTCATGGCTACCTCTACCAATTTGATTTTCCTAATCTTCATGAAGATTAAAGTCACCTATGGTTAATGTACTACCTTTTTTTACATGCCCTCATTATCTCCTGCTTTATTTTCTATCATACAGTATAGCTACTGTTGGGGGGCCTATAGACTACTCCCACCAATATCTTCTTCCCCTTGTTATTTCCACTCATGTGGATTCTACATCTTCCGATCCAAGATCCTTTCTTGCTACCATACTTATTCCATCTCCTAGTAACAAAGCTACCCCACCACACTTTCCTTCCTGTCCATCCTTTCGAAAAGTCACATACCCCTGAATATTTAGTTCCCAACTTTGATCTGCTTGTAACCACATCTCCATAATGACTATAAGATCATATCCATTAACCTCTAATTGTGCCATTAATACATTTATTTTGTTCCAAATACTACGTGCATTTAAGTAAAGAGCCATTAATTTTGCCTTTTTACCATTTTTTCCCCTTTTCACCCTATTTGCTGGGTTTTTTTATGTTTGTACACTCTGTCCCTTCCTGTCACACTCTGGGTATTATTACCTAAATAGCTGCCCTGCAAGGCTGCCATATCCTTTTGCTTTGCAAGCTTATGTATCCCCATTCCAGAACCCTCACTCCCTCTATTTCGTTTAAAGCCCTCAATACAGCCCTAGATATTCGGTTCACCAGGGCACTGTTCCCTGCATGGTTCAAGTGAAGCATGTCTGCCTGGAACAGCTTCCTTTTACGCCAGTACTGATGCCAGTGCCCAATGAACTGAGACCCATTCCTCCCAGACTAATCTTTGAGCCACACATTTAACTCCTTGACTTTATTTACCCTTTGCCAGTTTGCCAATGGCTCAAGTAGTAATCCTGAGATTATTAGCTCGGAGGTTCTGCTTTTTAATTTAGCTCCTAACTGTTCAAATTCTTTCAGCAGAACCTCCTTTCTAGTTCTATCAATGCCATTAGTACCAACATGGATGATGAAAACTGGATCCCTCCCCTCCCATTCCAAGTTCCTCTCCAGCTCTGAGGAGATGTCCTTAACCCTGGTACCACAGCCTTCAGGAATCACACTCACGACTGCAGAGAACAGTACCTATCTCCCTAATTATACTGTCCCCTACCACTGCCACGTCCCTGTTTCCTCCCCCCACTTGAATGGCTCCCGGTACCACTGTGCCGTGGTCAGTTCATTCATCTTCCCTGCAGTCCCAACTCTCGTCCACATAGCTTGCAAGAACCTTGTAACTGTTGGACAATTGCAGGGGCTGAGGCTCCTCAAATACTACCCCTGGGCCCCCATACCTGCTTCACCTGCAGTCACACCCTCCTGTTCCTGATCACAGACCAAATTTGAATTACCTAATCTCAGGGGTGTGACTACCTCCTGGAGCAAAGGTGCCCAGGTAACTTTCCCCCTTTCTGATGTGGTGCAATGTCTGCAGCTGGGACTCCAGCTCCTCAACTCGTCTATGAAGTTCCTCGAGTTCTAAACACCTGGGGGAGAATTTTCTCCTCGTTGGGTGGGCTGGTCAGAAGCGGGCCAATTTCTGCCCGCGATCGGCTGTGCGCCGCCATTTTACGTGGGCAGGCCAATTAAGGCCCAGCTAGCCTGACATGCACCTGGAAGCGCTCAACGATATTGGTATGGTTGGAGGGAGGAGGGAGAGTTGGGGCCTGTGCTCTTTCACGCATGCATGCGTAAGAGCGCAGAAATCTCCCTGAGGCACGGAGCTGCTTCAGGGAGCTTAATTTCAGGATGCATCATTGAGAAAATGAAAAAAAAAATATTCAGACATGTCCCCTCATGTGACAGTGTCACATCAGCAGGGACATGTTTATGAATTTTGATTAACATTTTTATTTCATTAATAAATCCTTCATGAAATCTCATCCCACCCGTGGATGAGGTTTCATGAAAAATGCTAAGGCTGCCTGGGCTCTTCGCCTGGCCGCCAACCTTAAGGTTGGATGGGCAGGCCCTGACAATTGCTTGAATTGTTTATTAATGGCCTTAACAACCATTAATAATTAACCCTTTGACAGTTCAGCGGGTGCGCAGCCGACTCCGGTGTGTGCCACCAAACTAAAGATCAGAATGACGCGTGGTGACATCGGGACGCATGACCAACGTCACCGTGCGTCATTTTACACGTCAGAGGCCCCGCACGCTGAACAGAAGATTCTGCCCTGATACAGGTATCTTCACTCTGGATCACCTTGGTGCCCAGCAGCTCCCACGTGTTGCAGCAACAACACATCACCCGTCCTGCCATCACTATCGTATTTTATTAAAATTATTAATTAATTGCAAATGTACTTTTTAATAAGGAACCAATCAAACCAGGTTTTCTTGAGTCAAAGAAAGAGTAAGGTTATTAGTTACTAAACCCAAGAGAAAAAATAATAAAGGATGCAACAATGCACACACAGATCTCAGAAGTAAAAAGTTGGAGTCCAAATAAAAGTTAAAAGAATATATGATTTAGTCCTTAGCTTGTCCTCAAAGCATAGATTGTTGAACATTGCGGCCATTTGAAGTTTGTTGCTTCCCTTAAAATCCTGGCATTGAATTGAAGTTCAGGTGACTGTACATTGCTGGAGACAATCTTGACTTCAGAGAAAGAGATTCCTTACTGCTTCCTTCAGCAGTGTTTCCAGAGGATTTTTATTTTTCTCTCTGCTTCTGGCTTGACAAAACTAATTCTTAAACCTCCTGTTTATATATTCCAAGAAGGAATTTGATTGCCATGTCTTGCAGTCGTTATTGCCGAACAAGTATTAAAATTTTTGATCTTTCATCTCAAAAACTTTTGACACATTTCAAGATAGTAGAAACTAACAGGAGGTTTGTTATTTCATGCTCCACAGGGAGTTTTGAATGTCTGTTAGGTATCTGGCTGATTAGCAATTCCCATTGCCTTGACTGAATTACAGTTGATTAAAATCTTGCATTTTGCATTTTTAATGCCTTTCATTCAAGAGCCACTTTTTGAAATGGACCTTGACATCCCCAGCTGTGAAATTCCATGAGCAACATTCAGCAGTGCATTCTATACCATCGCCTTCCAGAAAAGGTCAACTTACAATTCCAAACATCAGATGACTCATGGCAGTAATTTTTGTTAAGTATCTTTTCTTGTATTTTTAAAAAAAACACAGTTCCCTTTAAACAGTTCAACATGTTTTTGATCAATCTCAGAGCAAGGGATCGCCCACTTAAGACAGAGATGAGGAGGAGTTTCTTCTCTCAGAGGGTAGTGAATCTGTGGAACTCTATACCACAGAGGGCTGTAGAGATTGGGTCATTAAGTATATTCAAGGCTGAGAGAGACAGATTTTTAATCAGTAAGGGAATCAAGGGTTATAGAGAAAAGGCAGGAAAGCGGAGTTGAGGATTATCATAACAAAAAAAAAAATAGCTGGAAAAACTCAGCATGTCTGACAGCATCTGTGGAGAGGAATACAGTTAACATTTCGAGTCTTCATCAGAACTAAGGATATATAGAAATGAGGAGGAATATAAGCTGGTTGAGAGAGGTGGGACAGGTAGAGCTGGATAGAGGGTCACTGATAGGTGGAGGCAAAGAAAAGATTGCCAAAGATGTCATAGACAGAAGGACAAAGGGGTGTTGACAGTGGTGATATTAGCTGAGGAATGTGCTAATGATGACATTAAGGGTAGAAAGCAGGACAAGCAAGTGACAGATAGCCCTAGTGGGGGTGGGGTGGGGGGAAGGGATCGAAAGAGGCTAAAAGGTAGAGATAAAACAATGGGTAGAAATACATTTAAAAATAATGGAAATAAGTGGGAAAAGAAAAATATATATAAAAAATATATATAAAAAAAATTTAAAAATAAAAAAATTATAAATTATTGGAAAAGGGGGATCGGAAAGGGGATGGGGATGGAGGAGAGAGTTCATAATCTGAAGTTGTTGTACTCAAAATTAAGTCCGGAAGGCTGTAAAATGCCTAGTTGGAAAATGAGGTGCTGTTCCTCCGGTTTGCATTGGGTTTCACTGGAACATTGCAGCAGGCCAAGGATGGACATGTGAGCATGAGAGCAGGGTGGTGTGTTGAAATGGCAAGCGACAGGGAGGTCGGGGTCATGCTTGCAGACAGACTGAAGGTGTTCCACAAAGCAGTCACCCAGTCTGCGTTTGGGCTCTCCAATGTAGAGGAGACCACATTGGGGGCAGCGAATGCAGTGGACTAAATTGAGGGAAGTGCAAGCGAAATGCTGCTTCACTTGAAAGGAGTGTTTGGGCCTTTGGTGAGGAGGGGGGAAATAAAGGTGCGAGTGTTGCACCTTCTGCGGTTGCATGGGAAGGTGCTGTGGGAAGGGGTTGAGGTGTAGGGGGGGATGGAGGAGTGGACCAGGGTGTCCTGGAGGGAATGATCCCTGTGGAATGCCGCCGAGGGGTGAAGGGAAGATGTGTTTGGTAGTGGCATCACGCTGGAGTTGGCGGAAATGGCGGACGATGATCCTTTGAATGTGGAGGCTGATGGGGTGATAAGTGAGTACAAGGGGGACCCTATCATGGTTCTGGGAGGGAGTATTATCAGATCAGCAATGATTTCATTGAATGGTGGAGCAGACTGGATAAGCCGAATATCCTACTTCTGCTCCTACGCCTTATGGTTTTATCTCACTCAGTCACAATTTCCCATTGTCATGGCACCACACAGCTACACAGTTGCACAGTGTAGCTCAGGAGTCCTACAACAGCTTTCACCTTTGAGTTTCATGGGTGTGATTATCATCAACAAGGCACGAACCCTCTCTCCCTCAGATCATTACAGTCCTGATACTGTTCCTTTTCAAAATTCTTTTTCAATCAACCAACTGATAACACCCCAGTTTATGTTTGGCCACTTTTGGAGAAACACCCCTCATCTTTAGCGTCTCTGAGCTATTCCCATAGCTTTCTATGTTTTAGACCTTATTAGCCAGCAGCTCACACTGTACTTCCAAGAGCTCCTGTTTCCTTTTCTGCCAAGCAGAAAAACTGTCCTCTTCCTCAGAAGGATTTGCTTCTTCTCACAACAATTCTCTGTGTTCTTCTTTCAATTCAATTCCATTCACTTTATTGTCCATTTGGAAACTCGTTTCAGGTACTTTGCTCATTCATTAAAAAATTACACGTAACTGGATAATAACAATAAAAATTTTAAAAATTACCCTATCACAGAAGCCTAACTTTAGTTAAGATATCCATTAAAAACTATTCCAATGCATTAAAATAATCACCCAGTAAGTCCCATCATGAGTGCATATCCTCATCCATAATCAAACTCTTGTTAAAAGTTCTTACCAAGAAGGACACAGGTGAGTTCAGGAACTGATTTGTTCTGCATCTGAGGAATTGTAACCTTTTCACTGAATGCATCCAACAGTAATACTGAGACAAAGGGCGATTCTCATTGCTCATGACACTCCTTACCTTCATCAAAATTCTTCAAGAGCACATTTCATCAAGAAAGATCTGCTCATGACATACACTTCCTGCCTGGTTCAAAAATCCCTGTACTCTTAAAGAGTCTATTTTCCTAAGATAATAGTACCAAGAGAGATATCCAAAAAGGAGATCCCCCTTAACTACAGCCATATAGAAGCGTTTCATAATTATGGGATCTACTCGAAAGGATTTTAATTTCTTGAGGTAGTATAATTGTGTATGTCTCTTGGCCACCATATCTGTACATTATTCCTTCCAATTCAACTTATCATCTACTTTGATAACTAGATACTTGTGTTAGTAACTATTTCAATATCACGCCATGAATCTTCATGGGAATAATATCATTAACTAGCTTTTTCCTAGTCTGTAACTATTTCTGTCTCTGCTTTCTCTGTGTCTGCACCTGTGCACTGATTGTCTTCACCTTCCAACTCCTCTGCTCATTGCTCTCCTTTGTGTCTGCCAGCTCATAGAATCACAGAAGTAATATAGCGCAGAAGGCCATTCAGCCTGCTGTGTCTGCGCCAGCTCCCCAAATGAGCAATTCATCAAGTGCCATTCCCCTGTCTTCTCTCCATAACCCTCCACATATTTTCTTTTCAGATAATAATCCAATTCTCTCAAGAATGCCTTGATTGAACCTGCTTCAACCACTCTCTCAGGCAGCACATTACAGATCCTAAGCACTCACTGAATGAAATAGTTTTTCCTCATGTCTCCACTGGTTCTTTTGCCAAATACTTTAAATCTGTGCCCTCTTGTTCTCAATCTTTACACCAATGGGAACAGTTTTTCCCTACTTTGTCTGAATGCCTGATAATCTTGATTACCTCTGATAAATCTCCTCTCAACCTGCTCTTCTTCAATGAAAAGAGACCTACTTTTCCAATCTATCTATGTACTTGAAGTTCCTCATCCCTAGAAACATCTTCGTCAATCTTTTCTGCACCTTTTCTCATGCTTTCACATCTTTTCTAAAGTGTGGCTCCCAGAAATGGATGCAATACTCCTGTTGAGGCTGAACAAGTGTTCTATACAAATTTAACATGAACTCAATGCCCCTGAATAAATCCTCGGATACTGTATGCTTTATTAACTGCACTCTTAACCTGTCCTCAATGCTTCTTTCTTAACTTCCTGTTGGTACTATTTCCAGGTCATGGGTTACTAAGACACAACCAGTATTTCTTATCCAAGAAAACGACAATTGATCCCTTTACAATTGATGCAAACTTTTAAAAGTCCTTTTCAAACATTCTTAAAAACAATTACAGATTCCACAGATATTTTAAGGAAATTTTCCTTACTGGCACTGTACTGCTTCCAGGTCAAATGTTATCACTTAGTGTACAAGTTGGTCCAGCATTTGGAGATCATTCCTCACTAATACAGGATAGATCAGCTAGCACCAGGAATAAAAGATCTTCACTCATATAGGACAGATCAGGGCCAGGATTGAGAGATCCTCACTCGCTGATCAAGGCTGGGATTGGGAGATTCTCAACTGATACAGGACAGATCAAGGCTGAGATTTGGTGTCATTCTATCTGAATCTGTGAACTGAATATAACTGGTGAATCACTGCCATACTGGAGGAAATTGTGTGTGTACAGTGGGCATTAGATTGGCTGGCTTGTGTGTCAAGTGTATAACAGCCTTATAAATCATGTAGACCTGTACAACCACTTATATTAGTATCTCTATTCTCATATTGTCCCTTCACAGTATTGTCCTTGTTTACTGCTAGGCTAATTGGTCAAAATCAATCCCAATAAATATATATGTTTTCACTAATGTCCCAGGCAACAACAGTTATGTTCTGATACAATTAGGATGCTACAATTGGCTGCTGTTCTCTGAATAGTGAACAATGCCTAGTAACCCCTGGTTGGAAATCCAGTGTGCATATGGATATGGGTACAAGAACAGGATCAGGCTTGATGATGATGCTCTCCACAACTGAATATAATTTTCTAACTTTCACCATTACCAATTAAAATGGTTGAAAAGCCACAGTGTGTCATAGTTCAGGGAGAGCCAGCATGGGTGGGAAAGAGGGTAAACAAAATACTCATGACAAAGGGCAAATATCTTTATGAAAAGTGAAAATAACCACAGGGTTTTTTGGAAACCTCCTCAGCCATAATCCTCACCTCCTTACACTTCCCCACCCCTCCACAACCAAAATAAGGAATTTAGTTAGAAAGGTTTTCCTGATAACATCAGGGTAAATTCAGTGCACCCAGCAGAGAGCGGTGCTCAGAAAATCAGTGTTGTAGTCCCATATCTGCTCCAGGTTGTCTTCAGGCATGGTTCTCAGCTGGGAACGCTGAACTTAACTCAATATTTCTGCGTATTGGTGGCAAGTTTTATATGTTGGAACATTTAACTTTATTCAGGCTAACCCAAGACTGGAGGGCTGAATGTCCATTCAGTCAAGACAAACATTTGCCATCATTATAACCTGATAAATACTTTGCTTAGTAATAACATAAGCTACGGATCTTCACAATCAGCTGCCCACAGGGTCCTAGAGAAAACTTGCTGAGCATATCAAATACTTTGACAGCAGCAGCCCATGTCAGGAGAAAGCCCATTCTAAATTTCTTTGAATTCCTAACAACGGATCCTTGGTCTGGTTTTAACTCACCTTCATGTCCTATAACGATCATAACAGTTACTGACATTTTTTACCACTGGGTTCAATGAAATGTGGTTTCTAAAGGGTGGGAAGAGAGGGGAACAGACAGAGTTAGGCCGCAGCCTTGATATTTGTAAAGAGAAAACCATTTGGTTTTGCAAGCCTCAATGGAATGACATGGCCACACATAGTTCAGGACACTGAGCAATGGAACTGTGTTTTTGATTGAACAATTAGTCTTAAAATGTTTAAGGAGGGCAGAGGTCATCCCTTCTTCAACATTATTTGATAAATTGCTGCTTGCAATTCACCGTGAACCAACCAGGTTTCAATTATGTGTAACAAGTAGCAGTATTGAAAATCAAGTAATGGGGATTATTGTGAGGCCTGGTTTCAATTTGTTTCTGTGTAAGGCGAGGCTGGGTCATCCCTAATGGAGCAACAAAAAGGGATTTTTACCCTCCTATCTTCTGCCAATTCCCAGCCCAGCTTAGAAGAGATTTCTCGGCACAGCCCAAAGATGAGAGAAATATTGAAGGGCAGCTTTCTGAGCATTTTTTTTTAAAGTATGCCTGGATTACAGAAGAAATAGCTTCAAGCCTGTGAAATCTTCATCCAAATGCTTAGTGTCCTGGCACCAACTGTTATGCACAGAGGAGGCACAGTGCATTCACACCACCTGATATAATAAATGTGATTTATTTGATGCATATTTGCACAGTCTTAACATCCAGCAGGCATGTGGTTGCATGCCACTTGAAGGTTATCCCAAAAGGATCAGCTCAGGATTTCTTTCTTCTAGAAGCTTTTCTGGAAGGATTTGATTGATTTCAAATTTCAGATGTACACAAGAGGCACAGTGGGTTCACACCGCATGGTAGAGACAGGGGAGGCAAAGTGGGATCACATTGGCTGGTAGATGCAGGGGAGGCATAGTGTAACCTTTCTTCATGACTCACATCGCTTTTTCCTGAGATCTCAATACTGTAACTTAGCTGTACCTATGTCATGACCTTTCTCTAACACAGCATCCAGAGCAGCATGTAGTCAATCAAAAGCTTATACAAATTTGACATCTCATGGGTATATTTGGACTCTGTAGTGCTCATGTTTTAGATGTTACAACGCCCCTTAAGTGTTAAAAATGGCATCTCAGTGCACGTACACACATCGGGTACCATATTTGTAAAGGTGTTTGCTTGCATGTAGAACAGGCATCATGACGTCAATCAGCATGCATTGTTGAGCACGACATTAAGGAGCATGAAGGATATCCCATCCCCACTCCTGGTCATCGGTGTTACAATATTCTATAGGGGATGATGTACAAGGTGCCAAAGTACATATTTACTGGCTTACACTTCTGCACAAACAAGTTGTTCCCAGACATAGATGGACTAGTTGGGCTTCCTTTTGGCATTGAGCAGATGCATAGAAGTTCAGAGCCATTGTCACCTTGACAGCCACAGGAATGCAGTCCTTTCCCAGGAGTGGAAAAATGAGCAGAGGTCACACAGAGCAGTACAAGCTGTCAGAAGGGGGAGGCTGGAGGAGGGGGAGAATGGGGAAAGGGCTCTTAGCAGGAAGCTATCTATAGAGGGTGTTCAGAGAACAGTCCACATTTTCAGTGACAACCTATGTTTGAGATATCTGTGATTCAATAAAGAAGGTTATCACTGAAACTGGTGTGTCCACAACCCAATCTCAGAGGAAGGAAAGGATTACATCGCCTGCAGCGGTCAAGATGCCTGTGGCTCTAAAGATGTATGTGTTTGGCTTCTGCCATACTGTGGCTAGAGATATAAGCAATACCTCTCAATTTTCAGTGTAGTGCTATTTAAGGGAGGTCATTGAGGTTACTATGGAGAGAGAGAGACACTTGATCTCATTCCTTCCTGCTGGAGACAAGCAGGTGGAGTGAACATGGTGGGTTTGCAAGGATTGCAGGCTTCCTCGCGGTGCAGACAGCCATTGGCTGCAAACACATTGCTTTGTGGGCGCTGAATGTCAAGACTGCCTTAAACTGGAACTGAAAGGGATTCCACTCGTTGTGAAGCTGATGTGTGACCACAGGCAGTGCCTCATGCAGGTAAATCCCTAGTATCCTAGTAGCAATCAGAAGGCATGCATTCTGAGCCAGTTCTTTGCACTACTGAATTTTAACCATCGTGACAAGCCAAGGGTTGACCACTGGTGCATAAGGATTATCTGCTGATGACGTGACTTTTGAATCCTATGTGTAATCCATGCACGCATGCACAGCAGTCATGCATTCATTATCATGCTTCCACAAGGGCTCTGATAGAGCAGAATACTGGTGTCCTAAAGCAATGATTCCACTACATCGGCTGCTCTGGAGGTGCAGTGCAATAGTCGGCTGAGCAGGTCACAAGATCTGTTGTGGTCTGTTGCATGCTACAAAATTTTGCCATCGTGAGGCAATGAGTCTTGCCACTGCCTATTAGGCAAGAAGCTGAGGAGGAGGAGGAGGAGGAAGAAGAGGTGGAGGTGCCACGGTTGTATGTTACATACTACTTTGCGTGAGATACCAGGAACCTCAACCTCAATTCCCCATTTATCTCCTTCCTTTTTCTCTGACACTGACCAACATATTGTCCTCTTTCCCACAATTCGAAAACAAAAACCAACACAAAATACACACTCCAATCCAAATTTATGAATGAAATCATGTCATAGTGCATATGAAAATAAACAAAATCACCCTTGTGCACTCTCTTAGTGTCTATTCTGTGGATGTCTTTGCCTGTCCTGATGCTTCTTTGCAGCTGCTCCAGTGGCTGCAGCATGGCTGGTGGAACAGCTGCTAACATTCCCTGGGGAGAGACTGCAGATGACCTTGCAGGACGACCTCAAACAGTTCGAGCCTAGAAGGCGCAGCTACAAACTGCGCCAACTGGGCCTGAGCAGTAGCCACCTGGGCTGGCTGGCTGAGCAGCAAGGGCTGTGATGTGAAATGGGTGGGAGCACAAATGCCATCTGGCTGAGAGGCCAGCAGGTTCATTCTCAGTGGAGCCACTGCCACACACCCCCCACAGCACAACACCTCAGCAACTCTAGTCATTTGTTGGAGAGCAGATTTCTGGAGTGCTAGGACAGCAGTCTGAGTATCCATTGAAGAACTCAGCATGCGGCTTTGTGCAGAGCTTGGAGCTGAGCCTTTCCAGTATGGAGTGGGCATTCACCTCCATTAGCAACCGATGGACCCAACCGTGATGGCCGAGGTCTCAGCTTCCATTGCAGTCAGAGTGCTGCAGTGGGAGTTCAGACTATGAGAAAAGAGGACTCCAGGTCATTACAACAAAACAGAGTCTCCTTTTCCTACCTTAGGATTCCATGGCATTTTTTCAGTATTCTGGGACCCCATTTTGGGCAACTGACAAACCCTTCAGGTCACCAGCTGTCCACCCCAAGAATGCTAATGAGCCCACCACCAAATTTGGCAATGGAATCTGCATCTTTGGGGAACATCGACCTCAAGCAAAATAAGTTTGAGCTGTTGGCACTGTGGGGGGAGAAAACATCCTTGTTTATCCAGTCAAAGTTAAATCTTTGATCATAGAATTATACAGCGCAGAAGGAGGCCAAATGGCTGAGTTGCAAGGATAATTCCTTTGAAAGTGAAATTGAAGAGAGATTTGGATGTGTATATTTGCATTTAAATAAGTTGCCTGTCCCCTTTTTAACAGATCTTTGTGGTTTGATCATTGATAAAACAGCCTAACCATTCTGATATTTTCCACTGACAGCAGTCCTGTAAGTCTGACAGTCCCCTGTGTCTCACAGAGACACGCTGAAGGTGATGCCCTTTGCTCTTGAGGGGCCACTTAACTCTTTCACCTTCCTGTGTTACCTGTTGTGAGAAGCGATATCCACATCCCCGGGCTAATCCAACACCCCACCATGAGGAAACTTTCTTTTTCCAGCATTGATCTAGTATAGATCTAGCATAGGGCTGAGTCAAGCCCAGCCAGCTGGCCCAGCTCCAAGCCCCCTTCTGGAACCTCTTATCTGTCAGTGCTTCAAGCCCGCTGAGAATTGTTCAGTTCAAAGTTTCATGAGGGAACTTCAAAGTGTTGTGGAGGTCAGACAGGCGATAAAGAAATAACATTGGCTTCACTCTCTGATTTATAAAATCTGTTAAAAGATTGTGGGTTGGGTAACATAACATTTCACACATAAAGGGCTCCTTTATTTATTTCATCTGTACTGTTCACATTTTTATTATTATTTTCTCACATTTACATTTTAAACCCAGTTTGGTACCTATGTAGTGGCCCTGCTTCGATCCAATTCCCCAGGCTAGGAGGACTAATGCTGGCTCACCATCCAACTAACTTAAGGGGATATATAGCAAGAAGGCTATTGGGAACATTTTCAGTGATTTCTTCTGTGGGATCTGAGTCAAATTTGAGCTCCTGAGAAAAAAAATCTGGGTCCGGAACTTTCCCCCTAAAACATCCCAGCATGCATTTCCCTGAGGGGTCACCAGGCCTGTATATAAGGAGCATTTGGGGTTGGTAGATGCTGAGACGTTGATGGAAAGTGGGTTAAAGGGCCTTGTGGAGATTCACATTCAACAGTATCAAGCCATTTCTGCAAAGGTTTATTTCTTACAAAGTACTGTTGCTGCTGATGGCCTCGGTACCAGTTATTATGAAGACATTTCTTTTCCGCTAACACTATTAATGTCACCAATACATTTCTCATGGGCAAGTTCCCTTTCTAAACTTTTTGGGGAAGACCAGCAGAAAAACAGCAGGTTGTTCAAGCCACCCCAGAACTGTTTCTGTGCCTGCCAGCTGGTTCTCATATCTATAGGTAAATGTGGTTGGCTTTCACAGAGAATGGTGTACAGTTTTCCAGTGGGCAGCAATGGTCCAGACATGTGAAGGCTTGATGAGTTTTCAAACACATTCTGATCACAGTGCGCCAATTCTGCTGAATAAGAAAAGTCAAGCCAAGGTGATTTAAAAGCCAAGTGTACCCCAACATGGCCACTCCCCCTAAGATGCTACCAACTGCATCCGAAAGTACTGGTGGCACTTGTCTGCCACACATCATGGGAATTCTTCCCCTTGAGACCCAGGCCAGCAGAGAAGCAGATGCGGATCTGTGCCAACTGCCGCAAGGTACCTGCAGCTCTCAAAAGAAGAAGTGTGGGGTTGGCACAGCCAGTGACAGTGATGGTCAGCTGTGACCTTCACCTACTTCCACCTCTTTGAGGCACGCTGTCATACAGTTCGATGAGGTTAGTTACATGGGGTGGTGAACAGAGCTGCCTCCCTGTCAGCTACCTCAAGCAACATCACCTCAAGTAGCCATCAAACAAAGGGTCAGGCGCTGGTCTGCACCATCGCTTGCCTGCGGAATCATTGCCTGTACATCAGGAACCTGGGCCTAGATTCTCTAGAGTTTAGAAGAATGAGAGTTGATCTCACTGAAACATACAAAGTTCCTGCAGGGCTCAACAGAGTAGATGCTAGGAAGGATGTTTTTGCTGGCTGGGGGTTGTCTAGAATTACGGGACGCAGTCTCAAAAGAAGGGGCAGTCCATTTAAGATGGAGTTGAGGAGGAATTTTTTCACTCAGAGGGTGGTGAATCTTTGGAATTCTCTAGCCCAGAGGGCTGTGGAGGCTCAGTCATTGAGTTTGTTCAAGATAGAGATCAATAGATTTCTAGATAGTAAAGATATCAAGGGATATGGGGATAGTGCAGGGAAATGGCATTGGGAAGATCAGTCGTGATCTAGTTAAATGGCAGAGCAGGCTCAAGGGGCTGAATGGCCTACTCCTGCTCCTATTTCCTATGTTCTTATGTTCCTTTTTCTCGATTTTTGCCCAACATGTCTTGACCCCATCTCTACCCCACTTTGGCAAAGGCTGCCAACAGGTTGAATTGCCTTTTAAGCCTATGCAGATGTTGTAAGGTGTTTGCCCTCCCTATTTTGTTATGACCCTTCAATTCTCCATATGCCTTTAAATGACAAGTACAGACAATTTTCTGGACCCACCACTAGGGTGTCTACCTGCACCCATCCAATTCTGTACTCAAGGGTGGGATTTTCTGGCCTTGCCTGCCACCGGGTCCTGCCAAAAGTCAATGGACCTTTGGCTGGGCTGCCAAATCTCCCACAGTAGGTCCCTCCACGACAGGATGACAGGGCCGGAAAATCCTGACCATAGCTTTGAATAAGTATGCAAATGCTGACATTGGTGAGGTTTGCACCTGTCTTTAACCATTTAACAGAAAGCTGGTATTTGCATTTAACTTATGCCTTTCATGTCCTCAGAACATCCCGAAGTGCTTCATAGCCAATGAATTTTTTTTGAATTGTCAGTTTTATTTGTAGGCAAACACAGCAGCTAATTTGTGTAATTGAGGAATGTTGGCCAGGACAATAGGAGAACTTCTGTGCTCTTGAAATAGTTCCATGGGATCTTTTTCATCTACCTGAACAAACATTTAGGCCTTGGTTTAATGTTTCATCCACCTCCTACAACATGGCACTCCCCCACTACTGCACTTACGTGTCAGCTTAGATTATGACCACATTAGCTTCCACTCCACCAACATCTAGGTTTTAAAATTTTCTTCCGTTCCTAAGAAGTCATTTTGGACTCCTAACGCTAACTCTTTTTCTCTCTCCACACATGCTGCCAGTCCTGCTGAGTTTTTCCAGCACTTTCTGTTTTTGTTTTAGATTTCCAGCATCCACAGTACTTTACTTTTATTCCAGCTTTTATGTGGATAAAGTGTGCTTTCATGTGTCCAACATCTAGAGACCGGGGGCTCAAGTAGAAAACCCTCATCACTCTTCCCTGGCATCCCAGAACTTTCTGGAATATATCATGTTACCATATGATTTCCACTTGTCTTCAGTAGGCAGGTTGTATATGTAATCTGTTAGACTGGAAATTTAGCATAGGGCAGGTAAATGATCAGCCTGCAGTGCAAACATGTCACTGTACTTATAAATTTTATCATTCTGCTCAATACCTTTAAAATAATTAGGACGATTTAAATGGAGAAAGATTGAAGAAAACTGAAGTACAGAGGGATTTCGTGGTCCTCGTGCATGAATCCCAAAAAGCTAGCACACAAGTATTGCAGGTAATAGGGATGGCAAATGGAATGTTGGCCTTTATTTCAAAGGGAATGGAGTATAAAATAGGGAATTCTTGCTAAAACTATACAAGACACTAGTTAGACCACATCTAGAATACGGTGAACAGTTTTGGTCCTCTTATCTAAGAAAAGATATACTGGTGTTGGAGGCAGTACAGAGAAGGTTCACTAGGTTGATCCTGGGGATGGAGGGATTTTCTTATGAGGAGAGGTTGGTTCGGTTGGACCTGTACTCATTGGCGTTTAGAAGAATGAGCAGTGACCTTATTGAAACATATAAGATTCTTAGAGGGCTTGACAGGGTAGATGCTGAGAGGTTGTTTCCTCATGTGGGAGAATCTAGGACCAGAGGACATAATCTCAAAGTAAGGGGGCACCCATTTAAAACAGGGATGCGGAGAATTTCTTCTCTGAGGGTAGTGAATCTGTAGAATTCTTTACCACAGAGGCTGTAGAGGCTGGGTCATTAAGTATATTCAAGGCTGAGATAGACAAATTTTTAATCAGTAAGGAAATCAAGGGTTATGGGGAAAAGGCAGGAAAGTGGAGTTGAGGATCACCAGGTCATCCATGATCTTATTGAATGGCGGAGTAGACTCGATGGGCCTAGGCAAAGACATCATCCCTGTGTGTCGCCACAGTGTTTGTGGCTTCCAGCAGTGGCCACTCTACTCTCTTTCACCCTTCCTCGGGTCTGTGTCTACTGGGAAATTCTCCTCTTGTGAGAAGCTGGCTGCCCAACAATGGCCGCAGGAGGCCTGATCCCTTCTAAAGACTAGGACACGTTCTGCCAGCCAACTGTCCAAATGAAAAGGGAGTCCAGAGGCAGCTCAAAGATTTTGTGCCTGTGAAGTTCAGGTAGTCAAGAGGCAGCCAGGTAAGTCAGGGATGAGGAGGGGAGTGTGAGGAGTGTTTTTTGGAGCAGGCAGAATGAAATGCGGGAGTAAGGGGCAGTGACTCATGAAGTAATATCAGAAGCAGGCCTAGGTTGTGCTTGACAGGGGCTACTGGAAACAAGGCATCCAGGAACTTACAAACATTTATTAACTATTAACAGGGACAGATAAGCACAAGGCTCCTTCCAGAGGCATCTCTCTCTGAGTCCTAGAGACACATGATCTGACATCACTGATGATGTACATTAATTATGAGCATAATAGCTATTAACCCTTGATACTATTTCTCCCCTCCCCCATGTCTTTCATTCTGCTCATTAAACTGCTCATTAACTTTTTACACATCCAACTCCTCATTCCCTACCCCATCACAGTCTCTTGTACCAGTGGCATCACCATGTTCTAGGCTCTCTTAGAGAACATGTAGGACATATGTTCTCCATATTCTTCCTGGAATACACTTGAGTCAGTGGACAAAGATTCCTGTTTCTGGTGTACAGCACAAAGGTGACGAACAGACATTTTCTCTGTTTCTTCTTCTTCTTCTTTGCATCCCCTTTAGAGATCACGCTGTTGCCTGCCCTTTCTAAAAGGAATGAGACTCAGTCAGCTTCTGGTAAGGTTTGTAGTGCTGTAGCAAGTCTGCAATCCCCTGATCCAACAATGTCATTGACTGGAAAAAGCATCCGTTGCTTAAGTACATTCAATGATTCCTGTACCCTGAATAAAGAGTTGTGCACTCCCAATGTCACATTCAAGAATAATCCACTTGAACAAACAGAAGAATGAAGATTATTCTCAAGTGGAGTTACTGATATTTCTGTCAATACTGTAGGATTTTGTCTTTCTGCTTGTGGTTGTTCAGCACCTGCACACTCTGCTATAACATCAGTGTGAGTTTGCTCTTCACCAGGTATTGGCAATTCGAGGGCTTCAACAGTGACAGCAATATCTGGAATAGAGCTGAATGTCACCTCGGGGTCTGTGGAAATATTGTGGTTTACTGGGTCAGCTTTTTGTTCTGCTGCCTCTACTAGATTCAGAGAAGTTACACTTCCTTGTACATCAGAAGTGTGTGTTAGATTAGCAGCTTGTATATCAACAGTTTCAGTCATTTCTTCTTCAGCCTTGACCTCAGAGTTTAGGGAGTCTGCATTTTATTCTGTACTCTCTCACTGGCCATTGTTAGAGCTTCTGTTCCTGGTTTCTCTTTGTGCCCGAATCAGGTTGCCCTATGTCACTGGCATTTTTGCTAGAATAGTCCGTGAGATTGGCATCCTGGCTACATTCACCAGCAGTATCTGGAGTATGATCCTCATCCACTCTCTCATCAAAAAGAAGCCTGAGGTCCAGAATTTCCTCCTCTGGCTGCTTACTGTCATCAGTTGTGGTCTGGCCTCCTTCTTCATCCGCCCTCTCCTCAAAGAATAATGCAAGTTCCAGAATGTCTTCCGGTGGCTGCAGGTGTGGAGCTTCCAATATGGAGACTAATTCAAGCTGTTCTGAGTCAACTTGAGTTTCCATTGCACCTGGTGCATAAAGAAGCTGCAAAGCTATACAAGCTCCTTTGCTTAATAAAGAGCAACCTTGATTATAGATTCATTACATCAAAGTGTGACAGTCATTTGGCATGGCATCTTGATTGGGGTGCCGCCTGGACCACGCGGTTGAATCGTAGATGGTTTGAGAAATTCAGGCTTCAGCCACGTATCGGATAGAATGGACACATCTGCACCCGTGTCCAATTTAAAAGTGGGTTTTTCAGCCATCAACTACAATATCCACACTTCAAAAGGTCTCCTCAGGTGTTGCAACTTCACCCAAAGACGGTACATGTTTTTCTTTGACATTTTCTATTCCCTGGATAGCGTTTGACCTGGTCAGTCTCCCTTGGAATTTTTGTGTAGGAGGCTTGCAGTTGCAGCATACCATTTCAAAATGATTGTACCTCCAGAAGGCATGACACTGTGCAGTGGCCTTTCTTCATTCTGGGTCTGCTTTTTAGTGGGTGCGCTGGTACTCCTATTGCTCACAAACCGGACTGAGTTAGTAGTCTAACTCTACAAAGGTTCTCGATTAAAACTTGGTTCTACTTCTGAAAATCAGCCTGTCTCGCTAATTGAACTGCCTTGGATAATGTTAGCTCTTTTCTGGGCTGCAAAAAAGTCAGCTAAGTCTTGTGAAGACTGAAATACAAATCGAAGGCCTTAACAACCTCTTCACAGGTTACTGTGTCCTCATTAACACCCTGTCTTATTAAAATGTCATTTGTGCAGCTGCCAATGGGATAGAGGAGTGTGCTGACCTGCTCTTGCTCAGACTTCTGTGCAAACCCTGAAGCAGTCCTGTTCCTGTTGAATCTGCAGTGCCAGTCTTTCCAGTGTGCTAGGTCAGGGCCTTGTACGTGGTCAAAAAAGTCGGGTAGGGGTAGGGTTTTTTCCATGGTCGTCTGTTACTTTAATCGGCTGTCCTGGGACCCTGTTTGCACTTTTCTTTTCGATTCCTTGCTGCAGTATATTTGATGGCTTTTCCTTTCTGACCACTGGCAGTTTTGTCAGGGATCCTTGCAAATCAGTTAGTTTACTGCTGCTACCATGAAGTAATATCAGAAACAGGCCCAGGATGTGTTTGACAGAGATTATTAGAAACAATCCAGGAACTTCTAAACATTTATTAACTATATACAACTATGAAAAGGGACAGATGAGCACGAGGGTCCTTCCAGAGGCATCTCTCTCTGAGTTCTAGAGACACATGACCTAACATCATTGATGATGTACATTAGCTAATGCATAATTGCTATTAACCCTTTATAACAACTCAAACTTTCTTAGTGGGACCCACTCCTGCTCCTCTAAACTCCACCAAGGTGGCTTTGAAATTATCAGGTTTTATCTAGCAGAGCATCCTGGACTCAATAAGACCATTAAAATCGTTTGACAGTCTGAATTACATCACGCTACCCCAATTTACATGTCTGACAAGTACCTGAACTGTTCGAGGAAACAACAATCAGTTGAGAAAGGTCTCAATTTTAACTCCTGTTCCACTCAGCTTCTGACAGCATCCCCGCCTTGTGCATCTGATCTCTCTTTTTTCCCCAGCTGTATCTTTCTTCCTTTGACTGTCTGCTCTCATCTCACTCAAACTCAAGCCTGGTTTCCTTTCTCTTTCCATTCCCTCTTTTCTTGGATTTCAATTTACTCTTCGCTTTCTGCTCCAAACATTTCCCACTCTCACAGCTCAGGGCCTTACTGCATGGACAGCAATATAACCATTGTGTCTCCTACCTTCATCCTCCCACCACTGCACCCCACCCCACCCCGTCCTGCCTCCAGAACAAAAGAGTCAAGAACAATAGCCTCAAACGGACATGATTGCTCAGGTGCATAGCAAATGAAAAGGGTTTAATAACAATTTGCAGTTATATGGCACCTTTAATGGTCTGCCTCTGAGCCAGAAGCTCCAGATTCAAGTCTCTCCCTAGGACTAGATGACCAAGGGACATGCATTCATAAGGTGGCCAAACAGGTTAAATATCAATCTGCAAATCCTTCCAACACACACCAATGACAGGTGGTAGGAACAGGAGAGATTCCTGGTCAACCATGTGATGGAAAGACATTGAAGCCTCTAACTTCACTATCCATAAATCAAGATTACAACATGCATGTAAAAAGTGCATGTTGCTGTAGCTGCTCGGATTCCCAGAGTGAACTCTAAGCATCCATCACCAACAACTTTATCGTAGTAAAAACATCCCAAGCTGCTTCACAGAAGTGTTATCAGACAAACCTTATCAGCCTTGAGATGTTGGGACAGGTGGCCAAAAGCTTGGTGAAAGCGGTAAGGCGTTTAAAGGAGGAGGGAGATGCAGTGATGTGAAGTGGTTCAGGGAGGGAATTGGAGAAATTGGGGCCTAGGCAGCTGAAAGCATGGATGTCAATGCCGGAGCAACGATAATTGGAGATGTCAAGAGGCCAGAGTTGGAGAAGCACAGAGATCTCAGAGGGCTGAGGGGGATGGGGGAATGGTTTAAGGCAGAGTTTTGGCCTCACTGCCTCTGTGTGACACAGGGTCCTGAGGAAAGTGGCAACTTGAATGTGCGTGTAGACAGCGAGCTCCCAATATTCAGCTTGCAGGAGAATTGGAATCTGAAAACATAAAGAATTAGGAGAAATATTATCATTGGATCAGTTGATGGGTGCAAGTGTTATGCCTGGCTTGGGAATTCTAAATCATATGAGGAAAGTGGAAATGATTTGATATATTGGAATTCCATTCTGGAATTATGTAGGAATTATACTTGGATCAGATCTGTAATTATCAGGCACGGTTTGAAGAAATAAATAATCGTGAAGAGAAAGCTGGCAGAAAAAAGAATTCTAAATAAAATCTTTGTTTTTTATTATTTGTTATCTTACTGATTTTATTTCCTGTATATTATTTTTTCTCTCTTTCCATTTCTTAAACAGCCCAATTCATTTTAGGAAGAAGAAAGAAACCCTTTTGTTTGAGAAGGCTTTTTGTTTTCCTTGCTACAGCTCAGTTGTTGGATGCATTTTCTGCTGCAGTTCTGTGCAATTGAGTGCATGGGTCGCCAGGTTGGTCCAGCCATTATGTCCCTGCTGCCTGGAACTCCACCTTGAAATTCCTTCACCTTGTCACCTCCTTTCCCTGTTTCCAGAAGCTGCTAAAAACAAAACCTTTTATTTGACCGAATGTGCTTTCAGTTCCATTTCCCCACCCCCAGCAGCTCCCTTTCACTTCTGTCCTCAGTGTTTGTTGTATTTCTCCATTCTGTATGGCACTTTTGCACTATTTTGTGTATGGGTAGTGCTGTGAAAATACAAATGGTCACTCTGGTCTGCGCTGAGTTTCCCAATTGACAGTAAAAAATGGTCCCAGCGTTCCTGGGTGGGAAGGACAGTGCTGTGGTTGCGGGGGGCCGGCTGGGCTGAGGTGGGGTGGGGCCGGGAGAGGGGGGCTAGTCGAATGCCATTCACAGGGCAAGTTTCCAGACCTGCCTGCTCTCTAACAATGTGTTGGAAAGTGAAAATGCACTGATTTAAAGTGAGGGACATAATTGGTGATGCTCACTTCAATTGAATAGGACTACCAGCACTTATGAAAGTACAAGAACAGGCTAAGTTGGCACTGGTTGCAGAAAGGAGAGAAAATGTGAAGTAATATTGAAAGAAAAGCAATTAACTGCACTGATTTGGGCCTTTTGTCACAAAGTGCCAGTCGTTATTTCAATCTCAATTTCACCACCACCCCGCCGCTGCAAAACAAAGATAATCCATTAACAAACTATGTTCACAAATGATTCATTCATGTCTTAAGTGAAAATAAGAGGTTGCTGTTTGGAATAAGCTGGTAATGCAACAGGAAATGATTTGAATAGATGTGATGGTGCAGCAGCGTCCAAGGTACACACTTGCCAGGTCTCTGGCATAGGAACATTCCAACATAAACGCAGCAAAGGAACCTCCAGGGAAGGAAAGTCAGAACTGAGAACGCAAAGAATGAGGCGCAAGGGAGGAAGAGCACGGGCATCGGCACATCCAAGAAACACAGGCTTGAAGCTGAAATCCATTTCAGTAAAACATCACATGATGTTTTCACTTTCTGTTAACCTTTGCCCTGCTGAATAAATAAGGAGTGTGTATGGAGGGTTGGCACGGCAAATGCTGTGAGAAGCACTTTCTGATCCAGGATAATGTATCACAGTTGTGTACAAAAATGTCATTTTTAAAATTTTTTTTAAAAAAGGGGAATTGGGTGGGTGGTCATATTCAAGTGTGAATGATGCACTTTCACCTCCAGTAGCTATGTCTAAATGCAAAGCAGACGGAGTGGGTTGTCTCTGATTGAAACGAGGCACAGTGGTCTGTTAGGACCGTAAACACCACCAATCCCAATAAGGAGCTGCACTCAGTGAATTGGGCCTCTAGTTCTGTGATCCTCTCACTGACCGGTACTCCCTCCTAGAATGGGAGCTCCATTGGGAGCACAGTTTTGAAAGACCAGGAAATCACTGCTAAGTAGAAACCCAAAATCTATAGGCACCACTGTCCTTGTCTTCTCTTCTGCTATCACAGAAATTACAACATCACCATTCAACCTGCAAATACAGCACAACTATGCAAATACATTCATATATATATGCAGCACACATACAGGCCTTCAAATGCACACACATTCAAGCACACAACCTTACACTGAATCTCACGCACACACAGACACATGCATCCACTCACAAGTGTACTCAAGCAGGAACAAAGACTTCTGTCTCCTATTTTGGGACTGGCTGGCAGCGTATTGATGCTGTGTGCTTTTGCATTTAGGAGCTATAGGCTCAAATTGATCTTAGATAGAGGGAAAGAAGGACTGTTTCACACTGGTTCAGAGTGGTTGGTATGTGTTATAGGACAATGATGGGTGATGGTACCTGTAACCTTTGATTGCTGCTGTCTAATGTGGAGTTGAGGCAAATGGCCAAACAAGGGCAATTCAGAATGTACTACAATAACTGTTCTTTAATTACAGCAGTGTGGAACACGTTAGATGCATGTTATACAGGATACATGATATAGTACGTGGTACATTGTGATGGTGGGTAAGTTTTAGTTATGGACCGTACTGGAGACTTATTCCAAAGAATGGGAATGGTTTCACTGTGTTTGCCCACTGCTCAAGTGCCTGGTGGGATTCAGTTCTAGCACAAGAGCTTGGGAACTTCCATGTGGAGTGGAGTGTGTGACAGCTTAGCATACAAGTTATATGCAAAGAGTGGCAGAGGTTTGGAACTCTCTTCCACAAATGGCAACTGATGTTCAATCAGTCGTTAATTTTAAATCTAAGATTGATAGATTTTTGTGGGGCAGAGGCTGGTCTTTGGAGTTAGGTCATGGATCAGCCATTACCTAATTGACTGACGGAACATGCTCAAGGGGTTAAATGGCTCCTCCTGTTCTTATGAGTGAGGATTTCGGTTGATATGATGACCTGACATGAGTCATTTGGCAAATTTCAAAGAACTTCTGGATCGGGTGAAGGACATGATTTTCTGAAACTAACCCATTTCCTATTGTGTCTCAATCCACATTAAATAACCACCTGTATGAAGTCAGCCACTCATCTGCAGTTGGGCCTTTCTAAAGCAGCCTATAGAGCTGACATGAAGTTACCCTAGCCTGAAGCATTGAAAGATTATGGCACATGCCCTAAGGCACCATTAACTAATAATAACTAAACAACAATAACTATGGCTCAGTACAGCAATTGAACACAAAAGGAAATTAAATTTTTAGGTTGTTGTGAATATCAATGAGAAACTCTGTATCCTGAGGTACCCACCTGTTGCTGAAGGCCTCAAGCATACCAGTCAACACTGTATATTCCCTGTCCAGGACCACACGGGCATGGATAATGCCACTAAAGAGAAAAGGGATTAAGCGACCATGCCACCCTCCCCCTCACCCGCACAACTCCCAAACCTGTCTATCCTGGACCAATAGGTTCCTGGTTTTCCAAGATCCAGGAGCTGTCAGAAGGTTGGAAGAAACTGGAGAGCTGAGACACTTAAAAGAGTTGATTTCATTTTATGACCATCCCTTAACGTTTCACGCTAGCTTCCATTTGTACCATCACTGACTGCTGACTTCTCTTTAATGTCTGTGTTCAGGACCTCCGAGGATTGCTAAGAAAGTGATGAGCCGACAACCAGTGAAGCTCGGCCACACGGTCAGGCTGGCCTGTCCAGTGGAGGGCGACCCTCCACCGTTGACCATGTGGATCAAAGATGGCCGCACCATCCACAGCGGCTGGACAAGGTTCCGGGTTCTTCAGCATGGTCTCAAAATCAAGGAGGTGGAAGTGGAGGACGCGGGAGTCTACGTCTGCAGAGCAACGAACGGTTTTGGCAGCATCCATCTCAACTATACCCTCATCATCATCAGTAAGTACACAGATGGCTTTTGTCCCCATCTTTTTGGAATAGTTTGTTCTTCTTTCAGTTCTGTTAAAATTCACACACTTTGTCAGGTCCTGGTGTAACCTCTTACACAATGCTTTACATTTTCTATGGTATCTGCAAATACTTGCACTGAAGGACTTGGAAAAGAAAGAACTTGGATCTATATAGAGTCTCTTTTTCTTTATCCATTTGTGGGATGTGGCCGTAGCTGGCTAGGCCAGCATTTATTGCCTATCCTTAGTTGCCCTTGAGAAGGTGGTGATGAGCTGCCGCCTTGAACCGTTGTAGTCCCTGCGGTGTAGGTAAACCCACAGTGCTGTTAGGAAGGGAGTTCAGGATTTTGACCCAGCGAAAGTGAAGGAACAGCGATATATTTTCAAGTCAGGGTGGTGAGTAGCTTGAAGGGGAACTTCCAGGTAGTAGTGTTCATATCTGTCTGCTACCCTTGTCCTTCTGGATGGTAGTGGTCGTGGATTTAGAAGGTGCTGTCGAAGGAGGCATGACGAGTTCCTGCAGTGCATCTTGTAGATGGTACACACTGCTGCTACTGTGCGTCGGTGGTGGAGGGAGTGAATGTATGTGGATGGGGTGCCTATCAAGCTGGCTGCTCTGTCCTGAATGGCGTCAAGCTTCTTGAATGTTGTTGGAGCTGCACTCATCCAGGCAAGTGGACAGCATTCCATCACACTCCTGACTTGTGACTTGTAGATAGTGGACAGGCTTTTCGGAGTCACGAGATGAGTTACTCACCACAGGATTCCTAGCCTCTGATCTGTTCTTATAGCCGCAGTATTTATATGGCTAGTCCAGTTCAGTTTCTGGTCAATGGTAACCCCCAAGATGTTGATAGTGGGGGATTCAGTGATGGTAATACTATTGAATGTCAAGGGGAGATGGTTGGATTCTCTCTTGTTGGAGATGGTCATTGCCTGGCACTTCTGTGACATGAATGTTACTTGCCATTTGTCAGCCCAAGCCTGGACATTGTCCAGATCTTGCTGCATTTGGACATGGATTGCTTCAGCATCTGAAGAGTCATAAAAGGGCTGCATATGAAGAGACTGTTAATTATTTTAAGAAAATTAGTATTTATCTGCAGATATCAATGCGATATATATTCCTGCTTATTGCCGCATGTAGAGAGCAGGTGCACTGTGGGAATAGGAGCTCAGAGAAAGCAGGAGCCCAGTGAAAACCTGAAGAGAGTATGACAAGCAAAAGAATGAAGAGAACAGGAGCATGGAGAGAAAGAACTCACAGAGAGAGCAGAGCATGGGAAGGAGGAGGGGCATGGGGGAAGTACTAGAGAAACAGATAGGGAGATGGAGCACAGGATGAGCAGAAGAGGTCTACTGCTCACTCGCTTAATCTTAGAAGTGCCTTGGGTGCTTGTCCATGACACCAGCCTATAAGGGTGGTCCTGCATCACAGACAGCCTAGACTGGCACTGTAGATCTCCAGGATTCCAGGGACTGCGGTTTAAGAGCCACTGGTATAAATAATAAATTATTATAAAAGTGAATAACCAAAATAATTTAAGGTGATTGCCTCAATGAGGTGTTAGTATGTACGCCAGCAAGTGTTCCAGGGCAGAAATCACAAGGTATCCCTTTCAGTCAGTAGCCTTGTTAGACTGAAGCACATGGTGTAGAATTGGAACAACAGTGTTGCAGCTCTCCCCACCCTGCCAAAGTGTCACCTCTTTCTGGGGCATGCCAGTTCCATGGGTGCCTGCCATTCCCTACTACCTCAGCCAGGTGCCCATCATTCATTTGTGACTCTCCCCATTTGGGTGGGCACATTATTTGACTGCGGAGACTCACCCAGCACCTAAATGTGCACATACTCTAATCATACTGGATAGCAGTCAGGAGCTTAATGTCTCCCTAGCCCAAAGGCATTGAAGCTGTAATCAATCCTTGAGGTTGAAAATAGGATTTATCTGACCATACAATTATAGAATGATGTAACACCAAAATGGACCATTTGATCATGAGGTTTATGCTAGTGTTTTTCTCCCCATCATCCATCCAGTTAAACCCTATCATACTACTCTCTCCAATACCCTTCAATAAGTCCGTGCATTTTGCAGACAAGAATCTTTTTATTGAGAGGGAAAGGCACATGTACTCAATTTTATTGAACATTATTATCTTATTGACACTTTGGAGAATTATGAGTTTTCTTTACCTGCATAACTTTTATCTCAGTTCTAGTAGATGATCTATTAACCAGGAGGAAGAGGTTTGCATTAATATTCCTGGGCACCATTGTGTGTCACTTAGAAGAAAGATGAAACGGGCATTACAAAAATCATTTTTGTTTCCAATTCTATTCTGCATTTTCATTTAACACTACCCCCTGAAACCTTCACACCAATTTATGTGCATTTCAAGGGGCCTGAAGACAAATTCCCCCAATTAATTTCAAACATTGTTATGCTTTAGAATTGATAGGAACATAGATACAGGAGTTTTCCCATGTACAACAGGTTTATTTAAAAGAGTTTTAAAATATATCTGCATTCACAAATTGTCTGTACTCAAGCTTTCAGCTCAGCTTCTAGCAACTTACTGTGGTGCATCTGTTTATACTTTGCTCTGAGTCTACAGCCAGGCTTAACCAATCAAGCACAGTGAGCAGAGATCAGTTACCAGACTCACGTAATCAAACACAGACCAAGTGAACACTACATGGACCTTAACTTGTTTTGCCCATCTATGTTCCACATATCTTGGTACACTTAGCAAACAAAAATCTATCGATCTCCATCTTAAAAGCTCCAGTTGACCCCAGCATTCACAATTTTTTCTGGGAAAGAGTTCCAAATTTCTATTAATCCTTCTGTGGAAAAAGTGTACCTGAATTTCCGAGCTCTAATTTGAAGATTGTGGGTGGAAAAATGTCATGGTAAATGAAGATATAGAGTTAAAGAAAAAGCAAATATGAAAGACACGCAGCAGGAAGGAAAGAGAAAAACCCAGCTTATGAAAAAGTGAGAGAAACTACAGATAAAAAGAGAAAATAAAGTCAGAGAGAAGCTATAGATAGGGAGGGAAAGAAAAAGAAAACTGCAATACTGTGAGTGTGAGATAATAGCACATGGGTAGAGAGACATAAGGGGAGGGCAATGAGAGAAGTATCACAAATTCACAGAGAGTGAGTTTATTCTTTGTCAAGCACTCGTGTGTTACCCTGTCAAGGCGTGAATGAAGTTGTAAAATATGGAAGCAAGTTAATTTTGCTGCATTGGACTGCCCCGCCTCTTCTGCACAGATTTTCATCCATGTTCGCAGACTATCCTCCCACGAATGCGGGTCATCCACATCAGTCTCCGATGGTCAGCAGGTTTACATTTGTTAAGCATTGAAGTGAGCTAATGATTCAAGATAGGTGTGAGACAACTGTGCTTGCATCCCTTAAAGAGTTAATAGGGCAAGAATACGTGAAGAATTAATGTTATTTTTCCCTTACTGGGTGAGGATGGTGGTGGGAGACAGATTTATTCAGACAGAACTATCTAGTATTAAAAGTGGAAAAGGAAGCAAGCTTTTAAACAGATTTTCAAGTAACAAAACATCTTGTATTTGTGGATTTATCTTCTCCTGTTGGGAACATTTCGGCAGTGATTTGCACAACTTTGACTGACAGCCCAGGGAAGGAAATGGGTGCACTCAGTCCTCAACCTTTTCATTCTTAAATTGTCCCCAGAGCCAAATTTAGGGGGAAATAGGCTGAAATTCTCAGCACATTTACTGAAAGTGGAACAAGTTTTTCTTTTCAAGCAATGCTTGTGGAGTGGGAAGGATCACAGAAAGTGGGCTTATGTACTTCTTTTTTGCTCAGTAACTGTAAGTTCTTGGGGTAAAACTGCAATTAAAGTTAATCATCTTCAGTGTTCCGACATCCCACTGTCTGCTTTAATCTTCAGGCTTTTAAAATCATTTTCCCTCTCTTTTCAATCTTGGTGAATATCTTGACATGTGTGGGCCTTGGACCTTCAATCAAGGGTTTGCAATAAATACTAATTCCAGCTCATTTTGTTTTATATGAGAGTTTTGTGGGTGTGTGTAATATTGCAGATAATAAAGAGAAAATTTAACCTTAACTGTAGAAAAAAAAGGTTGTGTTATCTGTGGCTTAATTGGCAGCACTCTTGACTCTGAGTCATAAGGTCCTGGGTTCAAATTTCACTCTAAGACTTGAGTACAAAAATGAAGCTTGATGCTCCAGTGCTGTACTGAAGGGATTCTGCACCGCTGGAGGGCAATATTTCAGATAGGATGCTAAACCGAGACCCAGCTGTCTGTCCTCTCAGTTGGATGTCAGATGTTCCATGGCACCATTTGAAGAAGAGCCCAGGAGTTATCCCTGGTGTCCAGGCCAACATTCAATCCCAATCAACATCACAAAAACAGACTATCTTGTCAAATGTTGTTTGTGGGAGCTTTCCATAGGCAAACTAGCTGCCATGTTTCCCACATTACAATAGTGCCTCCACTTCAAAAGTACTTCATTGGCTGTAAAGTGCTTTGAGACACCTGGCAATTGTGAAGAGTACTATATAGATACAGATCTTTCTTTACTTCACAGAGATATGTTTGAAGGTCAGGAAGAGTGAGAAAACGCCTGTAGTCTATATTTGGATCCAAATCATTAATGAGACTTTTACAAAATCCGTAGAACATAGGATAAAGAGTAAACCATTCAGCCCCTTAAGGCTATTGCTCTATTCAATTAGACCAAGACAGATCTATGTCTGAACTTCATTTACCAACCTTGGTTCTATAAGCATTAATACCCTGGCCTAACAAAATCTCAGTTTAGAAATTTTCAATTAATTAAGCCTCAGAAGCTTTCTGGGGAGGAAGTTCTAGATTTCCACCACATTTTACATGGACAAATATTTCCTGATATCATCCCTGAATAGCCTAGCTCTAATTGTAAGCCCTTGGGATCAATCCACCACCAGATAATATTGCCCTCTATCCTGTCAAATCATTTAATCATCTTGAACATCTCAATTAGATCACCCCTTAAACTTCTATACTCAAGGGAGTTCAAGCCTACTGTATTCAACATATCTTTATAATTTAACCCATTTAACCCAGATCATTCTAGGCAATCTGTGCTGCACTCCCTCCAAGATCAATATATCCTTCCTGAGGTGCAATGCCCGGAATTGAACACAGTACTCTAAATGCAGTCAAAAGACTTAGAGCTTTATATGACTATAATTCACTGATTTCTGACTCCATTTCACGGTTGCTGCAGACTGAATCTCTGTGCACTCATTTTTAAGAATGCACCACGTGCCTGAAAATTGTGCCTCACAATGCTAAATCCCCATTCTCCCTTATTGAATGGCAAGTATAAGGGTGCTGCCTGCTGGGAGCACCTTGTGCTGCTGTAACCAATGTTACCTTAGCTGGCATTGTGGCAGAGTCCTCAAGTTAGGCATTTGTGGCACTGAGGATTGCCTGTGCCTCCTTTCCTAAGATCTGAGTGCTGTAGAGCTCAACAGGGAAAGGGAAAATGCTGCGAGGCAGCAATCTTGTTGACGAGTATTCTGTAATCCAGCTCTACTCATTGCCTCCAATTCTGCCACCACACGCCTCTTACATCTCCACCCCTACGCCCATCCTGCCCCCACCAACCCCCCTCACTCTACACACCTGTCACTCATCTCTTGTAGGTGCAAGATTTTACAGTAGGATGAGCACTGCCAACTTTCAGATATTTCTTTCAGGTGGTAACACTAGATTAGTGTTCACAGATTATTCAACTGTGGATGTCATCCCAGCCAAACTTTGCTCTGTCCTGATTTGACAGCCTTCAACATGACCTGGTATATCTAGCAGGAGTGGTAAAACTGGCCGGTTTCCCTCTCCCCACCCTAGGGACAGTGAGACCAGATTTATTGATATTAACTACTTCCCCAGCTGAGGTTACTAGCTCAGACCAGGGATGAAGCTGACCTGTATAGTTTAGTTCTGAAAGACCAAACACGAGCAATCAAGGGAATTTCCAAATAGTTAGCTTAACAAACAGATTTCAGCTTTGACCCAGTTTAGTTGCGAAAATCAGTATTAACAGGTTCCTTTAACAGAAAAATGTGCTCAGTCCAGTAGTGAAAACAACAAAGTTTATCTCTTAAATAATTCCTGTCATTCCTCGGTGCTTCAGACTGTGGATAATAAACAGAAAGTTTGGCATTAACTCTGGTTCGGAAGGAAATACTTGAAGGTCAGGGGCTAAAAAGAAATAAAGGACCGGAGTCTAGATTTGGATAAAGAGCTTCCCCTTGTGCATCGCTGATGAGAATGGATAATGGATGCATGGGAATCCAATATTAGAAGGGAAAAAGCTGAAGCTGGAAAGGTGGCAGGCAATGTACAAAATAATCTGCAGCCAGCAACCACAGGCTGTGATGCTAATGCAAGCCCCACACACCATGAGGAGCCTGTTCCTGTAAGTCACTTATTGCCCTGGGGTGAGTGCATATAATTTCTGGCTCCTTTTCAGCCTGGGTGAGCTGCATCAGCTGATGGAAAAGACCATGGCTTCAAATGGGTCCCTCCAGCAATAGCAGGGAGCTTGTCCTCACGGTCCTAGTGTCTGCCAGCTTAGTCAGATACAAGTAGGGAACTCGGACAAACGCATATTTATACCATAATGAGGATGGAGCTGCTGCCATGTGAGAAACCCATTGAAATCATTGCATCACCGTCCACTAGGTAGAAGGGATATTTTGGAGTTTGAGGAGGCAGAGGCAAAATATATAGACAACACTCCATGATTTTGTTACTTTTTCAACTTTCCTCTTTCTTCCTTTTTTGCTGGACCTCAGGCTATTCCAGGGTGAGGAAGACAGGCAAACAATCTGTCCACTGACTCCTGTCACCAGGCATTGCCTCACCTTGGCATCCAACCTCCTCATTGCCCTGGCTACAATGTTGAGATATAACAGTAATTTCCCCAAGCAGGTTCCAATCATGGGGTGAAGGACATCTGACATAAAATTTAAAAATAAAATTGCACCTTATTCACAATCTTTTAACATTTTCTGGGAGCTCTAACGAGTGTACAGAATGATAGAATGTTCAACATTATGGAGTACATGTGCTGTGATACGCTACAGAGTATGTTTTCATATGGATAAAATAATTCCACAATCTGGTGCTACCAAAAAGGATTAAAGGTTGGAGATAGAGCTGCAATATTGCACCTAAATTCTTTGATCCATGCTCTCCACATGGCTGTACATTAGAAATACAGAATTACCCTCACAATGGACAGTATATTGTATATTGCTCTCTATCACAAGTACTTCATTGTATATAGTGTATACTTTGTGGTTTACAGTAGTATGCATTGCATACTACAAGTACAATGCACGGTAAATTATCACAGGCTATATACTGCGTTCAGTGCTGTGTTTTTTTCATTCATTCATGGGATGTGGGCTTTGCTGGCTGGGCCAGAATTTATTGCCCATCCCTAATTGCCCTTGAGAAGGTGGTGGTGAGCTGCCTACCTGAACCACTGCAGTCCATACAGTGTAGGTACACCCACATTGCTGTTAGGGAGGGAGTTCCAGGATTTTGACCCAGTGACAGTAAAGGAACGGCGATATATTTCCAAGTCAGGATGGTGAGTGACTTGGAGGGGAGCTTCCAGGTGATGGTGTTCCCATCTATCTACTGCCCTTGTCCTTCTAGATGGTAGTGGTTGTGGGTTTGGAAGTTGCTGTCTAAGGAGCCTTGGTGAATGCCTGCAGTGCATCTTGTGGATGATACACACTGCTGCTACTGTGCGTTGGTGGTGATGGGGGTGAATGTTTGTGCATAGTATATATTATCACATTACTGTGTATTACAATGTACTCTGTAGTATACACAGCGCACTGTCAGATATAGTGTGCTACACATTACATGTTCTGCTTACTACCTTTACAGTACTCCGTATTGTATCACATGCTGGCTAACTATGACTTTGTGCTTCCAGCAGAGTTTTTTATATATCGTTGCAATTTTATAGAGCAGATTCTTTTATATACAGTGGACCATAATATATATAGTACAGCAATCATAACATCGTGGAAATTTCATAGCTGTGCTGCCATCTGTGCCTATCCTTGTATCTGTGCAGGTTCCACATCTGTTTACCTTTCTTTGCTTATTCCTTTTAGTGTTTTTCTCTTCAAATATTTGTTAAATTCCTGTAATTTGGTTCCAGTGGTTGCCTGAGGGAATGCATGCCATATTCTAATTTCCTTGGAAAAAAAATACCTTTTAATTCTCACACAGCCCTCACAAAGCAGCTGGAAGCTATGGGAGCACATGGGCAAATCTCACATTTTTCCAGGGTATTCCTGCTCCCAATTCCATGGAAGGGTAGCTGGGAGATTCATTGAACCTAGGTCTCTCTCTAAAAGTGAAGTAAGGCAAATCCTTGCCTTATCAGCCATTCTATTAAATACCTTTATCAATGATATGTTAGGAGACCAGGATGAGGCATGATCTCACAGTGTCTTATCTGGGCACCTTTAAAGGAATTGCATTGGTTATTGGAAAGATTATGTAGTTTCTTGACCACTCACTAGGGATCTAATACACTCTACCCACCATCATCAACAATGGGCAAACCAGTGAAATATGATATTTGTGCTATCAGGTAGTTTAATCGGCAATAACCTAGTCACCAATGCTCAGTTTAAGTTCTGCCAGGACCACTCAGCTCTAGATCTCATTACAGCCTTGGTCAAATATGGGCTGAATTCAAGAGGTGAGGTGAGAGTGACTGCCCTTGACATCGAGGCAGAATTTGGCTGGCATCAAGGAGCACTGGCAAAGTTGAAGTCAATGGAAATCAGGGGGAAAATTCTCCACTGGTTAGAGTCATAGGAACACAAAGGAAGATGGTTGGGGTTGTTGGAGAGCACACACGTCAGCACCAGGACATCATGGCAAGACTTCCTCAGGGTGGTGTTCTAGGCCCAGCCATCTTAAGCTGCTTCATCAATGACCTTCCCTTCATCATAGGGTCAGGAGTGGAGATGTTCACTGATGACTGCACAATGTTCAGCACCATTTGCAACTTCTCAAATACTGAAGTAGTCTGTGCAGGCATGCAAAAAGACCTGGAAAACATTCAGGCTGGGCTGAAAAATGGAAAATAACTTTCACTCCACACAAGTGCCAGTCAATGACCATCTCCAGCAAGAGAGAATCAAAATCTCCACTTGATGCTCAATAAGATTAACATTGTTGAATTTCCCGCCATCAACATTTTAGGGGTTACATTGACCAAAAATTGAACTGGACTAGCCATAAGAGCGGCTATAAGAGCAGGTCAGAAGAGCAGGGAATTCTGAGGCAAGTCATTCACTCTTGACTCCTCAAAGCCTGACAATCATCTACAAGGCACAAGCCAGAGTCTGATGGAATACTCTCCACTTGTCTGCATGAGTGCAGTTCCAACAACACTCAAGAAGTTCAATATCATTCAGGACAAGGCAGCCCACTGGATTGGCATCCCATCCACCACCTTCAACATTCACTTCCTCCACCACCAACGCACAGTGTCAGCATTTTGGACCATCTACAGTAGCTACAGTGAGTTACTACTCACCAAAGCTTCTGTGACAGCAATTTCTAAACTTGTGACCTCTACCAGTTAGAAGGAAAAGAGCAGTAGATGCATGGGAACACCACCTGCAAGTTCCCCTCCAAGCCACACACCATCCTGACTTGGAACGAGGTCACTGTTCCTTCACTGTCACAGGATCAAAATACTGGAACTCCCTTCCTAACAGCACTGTGGGTGTACCTTTCTTTATTTGTGCATGGGATGTGGGAATTGCTGGACAGGCCAGCATTAATTGCCCATTCCTAATTACCCTTGAGAAGGTGGTGGTGAGCTGCCTTCTTGAACTGCTGCAGTCAGTGTGGTACTTGCTACATTTGGGTATGGACTGCTTCAGTATCTGAGGAATTGTGAATGGTGCTGAACATTGTGCAATTATAAGCAAACGTCCCCACTTCTGACCTTATGATGGAAGGAAGGTCATTGATGAAGAGGGTTGGACCTAGGACACTACCCTGAGGAATTCATGGAGTGATGTCCTGGAGCTGAGATGATTGACTTTCAATAACCACAGCCATCTTCCTTTGTGCTAGTTATGACTCCAGGCAGCAAAGAGTTTTCCCCCTGATTCCCATTGACACCAGTTTTGCTAGGGCTCCTTGATGCCACACTTGGTCAACTGCTGCCTTGATGTCAAGGGCAGTCACTCTCACCTCACCTCGAGAGTTCAGCTCTTTTGTCCAAGGCTGTAATGAGGTCAGGAGCTGAATGGCCCTGGCAGAACCAAAACTGAGCATCAGTGAGCAAATGCCACTTGATATCACTGTTGATGACTCTGTCCATCACTTTACTGATGACCGAGAATAGACTGATGCGACGGTAATTGGCCGGATTGGATTTGTCCTGTTTTTTGTGTACAGTACATATCTGGGCAATTTTCCACATAACTAGGTGGATGCCAGTGTTGTAGCTGTACAGGAACAGCTTGGCTAGGGGTGTGGCAATCTCTGGAGCACAAGTCTTCAGTACTATTGCTGGAATGTTGTCAGGTACCATAGCCTTTGCAGTATCCAGTGCCAACAGCCATTTATTGATATCACGTGGATTGAATCAAATTGGCTGAAAACTGGGGACCTCCAGAAGAGGCCGAGATAGATCATCCACTCGGCAATTCTGACTGAAGATTGTAGCAAATGCTTCAGCCTTATCTTTTACTCTGATGTGTTGGGCTCCCCCATCATTGATGTTGGGGATATTTGTGGAGTCTCCACTTCCAACGAGTTGTTTAATTATCCACCACTATTCACGACTGGATGTGGCAGGACCACAGAGCTTAGATCTGATCCTTGGGTCTTGGAATCACTTAGCTCTCTCTATCACTTGCTGCTTATGATGTTTTGGACACAAGTAGTCCTGAGTTATAGCATCACCAGGTTGACACCTCATTTTTAGGTATGCCTGGTGCTGCTCCTGGCTTGCCCTCCTGCTCTCTTCATTGAACCAAGGTTGATCCCCTGGCTTGATGGTAATGGTAGAGTTGCCGGGACATGAGGTTACAGATTGTGGTTGAGTACAATTCTGCTGCTGCTGATGGCCTACGGTGCCTCCTGGTTGGCCTGCCTTGAGTTGCTAGATCAGTTTGAAATCTATCCCAATTAGCACGGTGATAGTGCCACACACCAGGATGGCGGGTATCCTCAATGTGAAGACTTACATCAGATGGACGGCAGCGGTTCAGAAAGGCAGCTCACCAACATGTTCTCATGGACAATTAAAGATGGGCAACAAATCCTGACCTAGTCAGTGATGCTCACATCCCCAGAACCATTGCCGATTGTCATAAAAACCCACCCGGTTCACTAACGTCCTTAAGGGAGAGAAATCCGCCATCTTTACCTGGTCTGGCCTACATGTGAATGCAGACCCACAGCAATGTGGTCGACTCTTAAAATTAGGGATGGGTAATAAATGCTGGCCTAGCCTGCGACACCCACATCCCAGGGACGAATAAATAAAAAGGAATTAATTTTTTAAAAATCCAAGGGAGTTCTCCGTTCAGCTTCAATCCCACCCAAGGAAAGCCAGCACGGTGTAGCTTACATCAGGAACCCAACCTAACCTGACTTTACGGGACTCTCCCACCCCATCCGCCCTCAAACCCACTTCCGAGAGCCTTGAGAAATTCTGCCCTAAATTTCAAAAGTGCTTCATAGGCTATGAAACACTGGGATGTTTTTGGCAAATGAAAAGCACTATATGAATGCACTTTTTTTTTCTTTTAGCTGTTGCCTCGATATAAATCGAGAGATCCTTTGAGTAAGTGTTTTCTTACATTTACTTGGCCTCAAGAGCATTACTAGGCAGGTAGAATTCCAGTTCCAAGTGCACACTTTTGACAAGCTATGTATTGGCAGATATTTGATGAGAAGGGCAGGGTTCTTGTTTCACTAACAAGCTCCACAATCTAAATCTGTAGAAGTCGGTGGAAGGTTGCAGCTGCTGCAGGTTTAGTTGGATATTTCTTTATTTTAATTCAAGGCACAGTCCTCAAGGTCTTGTGCCAGACACAGCCATTCAGGATGAATGATTATTTTATCAGCAGTTTCAGGCCTAGACACGGCTGGGCACCAGTCTCGGGTTACTAACACGTGGCAGGTGTCTTTTTTTGGGCAATTTGTTGGGGCCTAATAGAGGTCAAGGCTGAAAGGTCACGGTTGTTCAGTCTAAAGGAATGTTTGCCTCTGAATCTCAAGGTTAACTGGCCTCCCAGGGATGGCAATCAACAAGAGAGGCTTCTCACTCCTCAGTGATGAAAGGCCTCAGGCCTGTTATTCATTATTAGATTTATGTTTTGGAGACTATTGAGGCTGCATGTTGTCTTCATTCTCTAAACTAGAAGATAAAATTGATAGACTTTGCAAGTAAGTCTTTTTTTGTTGTAAGTTTTAATGAGGTTTATATATGGAGATGTACTGCAGGCAAAAAAGCATCTCAAAAGTGATTAGAAATTCTCTCCCCAGATTTTTGGCTTTTGAAGACATCATGTGCCCCTTAAATAGGTGCTGTCAACCTAGTGAAAGAATGAGGAGGTGAGGTGACTTTCTTGGATAAATTAGAGGAGTTAAATTTAACTTTATTGAAAGGCGGATTCATCTGTTTTCTCTTTGCCCCTGACCAGTAGCCCCTGCTTCTGAACCTTTGTCAGAACCGTTTCTGATAACTTCTGTGAACCCCACTTCATGCCTTCTTTATTCCTAATGCTGCAGTTCTTATTTCTCAGACAGATAACGCTGACCCTTTCTTTTACCTCATTCTTCTGTCCTCCATTCTAACCTTTCTCCAAGGCTTTATTTTGTTTGACTGTCATGATAAAGCGCAGCAAGTTTGTGGTGACCTTAAGTACTTTTAAAAAAGAAGCCTGATTAATTTTAATTTTTAAACAGCCCCACAACCTTTTGACGTCTCTGTGCTCATCTAATTTTGGCCTGTTGAGCAACCCTGATTTCAATCACTCCACCATTGGTGGCCGTGCCTTCAGTTGCCTAGGCCTAAACTCTAGGATAACCTCCCTAATCCTCTTTGCCTCCCTACCTCATTTTCTTCCTTTAAGATATGCTTTAAAAGCTACATCTTTGACCAAGCTTTTGGCCATGTGCCTCAATATCTCATTATGTGGCTCAGTGCCATGCTTTGTTTATTTGGACTAAGATTTTTTGGACAATGTTACAGGTCACACGATATAGACATACATTGAGGATCTTGAATAGTTCTGTACATTGTTGCGGCACCTGTTGATAGGGTCAGTGTTATTTGTTGACCCAGAGGCATGCGTCAAACAGGACAGATAGTCTGTGAATTATTGAGCAATTGGGTCATTAGGTGTGCATACGAACATATGAATTAGGAGCAGGAGTAGGCCATTTGGCTTAAGCCTGCCCCTCCATTCAATAAGATCATGGCTGATCTGATCGTGGCCCTAGATCCACATTCCCACCTACCCCCAATAACCTTTGACTCCCTTGTTAAGTCAAGAATCTATCTATTTCTACCTTTAAAAAATATTCAATGACCCTGTTTCCACTGCTCTCTGGGGAAGAGAGTTCCAAAAACATGACCCCCTGAGAGAGAAAATATCTCCTCATCTCCATCTTAAATGGGAGACCCTTTATTTCTAAACTGTGTCCCCTAGTTCTAATCTCTCCCGCAAAGGGAAACATCCTTTTACCTTCAACAAGTCAAATCCCCTCAGGATTTTATGTTTCAATAAGATCACCTCTTATTCTTCTAAACTCTAATGGATACAGGCCCAGCCTATCCAACCTATCCTCATAAGATAAGATGGGCTTGGTTATGATGCATTTCCCTGTCCCTAGAGCATGTACCAGACATGTGTATGAATACTGGAAGGATGATTGTAACTATGTTCAAAGAGGCTTGACAGTCTGGCAGTAGAACTTGCTGAGGCTACTGTGTCCTAGATTCCAGGTTCAAATTTCAGATTTCCAGGATGTGTTTCCTTCACTCTTCTAGAAGAGCTTCAGAATTCCAAGTGCTTTCACACAGGAAATAGCCAAAAGCCAGAGGGGTGACGTTGCCTTGTTGACACTGTCATTTACCTCCTAATGACCAGTTAAGGAAAAAGTTAGCTGTATGGTATATTTAGTGGGGAATGTTGCATAGTGCGGGAAGAAAAAAATAAAAGTACCGAATAGCTTTTACCTCCCTTGTCCATTCTCCTCTCCCCCTGCCAATTAAAATCTGTATCCACAGAGAGGTTGACAATATTTGGGGACCTTACTTTAGGAAGGATGTCGTGAGGAGAAGCAATTGACTGAGATGAGGGCCTTTAATCATAAGAGAGAAAAGAAGCTTGGCATCCTTTGTATGGAAACAAAGGAGGTTAAAAGGAAGTTTTGTAGTGATGTTAAAATTCTGGGGCAATTTCAGGGAAGTAAGTGGGGAAAAAACTGTTTCCATTGGTTGGTGAGTCGATAACTGGAGGGCACTGAAGTCATCACCAAAAGAACATAAGGAGTGATTGGGGAATTGTTTTTTGATGCAGAGGATCATTAGGAAATGGAATATCATTCCAGAAATAGTGGTGGAAGCAGAATCTGTGGTAGCTTTTAGCAAGGAAGTCATAAAGTACCTGAAAGATAAACATATGAAAAGAGTTTGGGGAGTGAACAGGGGAAAGGAATAAAGTGAATAGAATGCTCAGAGCTTGTACAGGCATGATGGGTTAAATGGCTCCATCATGACTGCATAGTTCTAGAACAGGGGTTTGGAGGAAGCCCCAAAGCTATTTTAGAGAATGAAAAAATTATATCAAGCATCTCATCATCCATGCCCAGTACAGCAGTGATCCTGCCAGGAGGTCATGTGATGTCACAAAGAACCATCTCTTAAACATAAGGCCTTACAAAAACCAACAAAAGGTGTTCTGTCCGTTGGACCCTGGCCCTGACTTTGCACAGAGCCATTTCTGTTTAGGAATGAAGAAAGATTTCCTCTGCTTGTGTGTCTTGGCGGACTGTGCACTGCTTGTGCTATGTACATTTTCTGGAATTCAGAAACACTTTCCTCAGTTTTCTTTACTGAGGTATCTGTGAGGGGAAAAATGAACTAGAAGGGGCTCTAGTATTCCCTGCTGTGCTGTTGAGAGCTCGTTGTGTAGGTTGGAGCCTGCAAGGGCCAGTTATGTCTATAACACAGTAATTTCCTGTTTTACACACTGAAGAAATTCTAGGGAGGAAAACACTTGCAGGCTAGCCAAATGTAAAAGAGTCACAGTTTAAATCTCAGTGAGGAGGGGAAGTTAATTTTATTTCACGTTTTCAGCTTCTGCAGCATTTTACTTTTGTGCAGATCATCTGTTGCAAACAGGAGTAAATGCATTTTCAGACTGTCATTCTGAATTTTACTTTACGAGTCAATGCCAGCCGGCTGTTGCACCAATTCGTCAAAGCAACTTTCACTTTTTGAGTTCTCTCCTCTTTTTCTTCTGAAGTTGCCGCCTGTTTCTAGTTCCTGGAAGTGCGCAAAGCTCTTTACATCAGGCAAGTGGCCCCGTGGATATTTGGATCTGTACAACAATCAGTGTCAGGTAGGCTGTCAATCACCACCTTTTGGCAGGTATCCTTCCATCATCAGATCTCCACACATGTTCTTTCCATCAGTGGGGGGGGCGGGGTGGGCTCACTGGATGGCAGTCAGAGCAAGGATCTTGACCTGTTCTTTCCCCTTCCCTGATCTGATCAATTGCAGAGCCTCCACACATGAGATCCATTAACTCTGCACAAACTAGGCACCATCCTTGGCAGTCCGGCTCCTTTTCACACTGGGCAATGGATTAATCAATTCCAGTTTTGGTCTACCAATCACTTAACATAAGCAATACAGCTGAGGGATTAATCATCCCCACTGGTTCACAGATTTCAACTGTTGTGCGAGGTATTTTCACATGATGAAGGAAGTTTAATCAAAAATATGGAGACTTTACCAATCCCACATTCACCAGCATTCGAAGGGAGCACAGGTTGGAGAACTAGCACTGTGCGAATGTAGGCCTATCGCTAATTTTTAAAACTTCATCCACGGGATGCGGGCTTTGCTGGCTGGGCCAGTATTTATTGCCCATCCCTAGTTGCCCTTGAGAAGGTGGTGGTAACCTGCCTTCTTAAACAGCTGCAGTCCCTATGGTGTAGGTACACCCACAGTGCTGTTAGGAAGGGAGTTCCAGGATTTTGACCCAGTGACAGTAAAGGAATGGCGATATATTTCCAAGTCAGGATGTTGAGTGGCTTGGAGGGGAATTTCCAGGTGGTGGTGTTCTCATCTATCTGCTGCCCTTGTCCCTCGAGATGACCGTGGTCGTGGGTTTTGGAAGATGCTGTCGAAGGAGCCTTGGAGAATTCCAGCAGTGTATCTTGTAGATGGTACGCGCTGCTGCTACCGTGTGCCAGTGGTGGAGGGAGTGGATGTGATGCCAATCAAGTGGGCTGCTTTGTCCTGGATGGTGTCAAGGTTCTTGAGTGCTGTGGGAGCTGCACTCATCCAGGCAAGTGGAGAATATTCCATCACACTCCTGACTTGTGCCTTGTAGATGGTGGACAGGCTTTGGGGAATCAGGAGGTGGGTTACTTACCACAGGATTCCTAGCCTCCGACCAGCTCTTATAGCCACAGTATTTATATGGTTAGTCCAGTTCAGTTTCTGGTCAATGGTAACCCCCAGGATGTTGATAGTGGGGGATTCAGAGATTGTAATGCCATTGAACATCAAGGGGCGATAGTTGGATTCTCTATTGTTGGAGATGATCATTGCATGGCACTTGTGTGGCACGAATGTTACTTGCCACTTGTCAGCCCAAGCATGGATGTTGTCCATTTGCTGCATTTAGACGATGACTCCTTCAGTATTTGAGGAGTTGCAAATTGTGCTGAACATTGTGCAATCATCAGCGAACATCCCTACTTCTGACCTTATGTTGGAAGGAAGGTCATTGATGAAGCAACTGAAGATGGTTGGGCCGAGGACACTACCCTGAGGAACTCCTGCAGTGATGTCCTGGAGCTGAGATGACTGACCTCCAACAACCATAACCATCTTCCTTTGTGCTACATATGACTCCGCCCACTGGAGAGTTTTCCCCCTGATTCCCATTGACTCCAGTTTTGTTGATGTCTGATGTTGCTCCTGGCATGCCCTCCTGCACTTTTCATTGAACCAGGATTGATAGTAATGGTAGAGTGGGGGATATGCTGGGCCAAGAGGTTACAGATTGTGTTCGAGTATAGTTCTGCTGCTGCTGGCCCACAGTGCCTCATGGGTCCAGTCTTGGGTTGGTGGATCTGATCGAAATCTATCCCATTTAGCACAGTGGTAGTGCCACACAACACAATGGAGGCTTTCCTCAATGTGGAGGCGGGACTTCATCTCTGCAATGACTGTGCGGTGGTCACTCCTACCGATACTGTCATGGACGGATGCATCTGCGGCAGGCAGACTGGTGAGGATGAAGTCAAGAATGTTATTCCCTCTTGGTTCCCTCACCATCTGCCACAGACCCAGTCTAGCAACTATGTCCTTTAGGACTTGGCCAGCTCGGTCAGTAGTGATGCTACCAAGCCACTCTTGGTGATGGACATTGAAGTCACCCAGAGTACATTCTGCGCCCTTGCCACCCTCCGTGCTTCCTCCAAGTGGTGTTCAACATGGAGGAGCACTGATTCATAAGCTGAGGGAGGGCAATACGTGGTAATCAGCAGGAGATTTCCTTGCCCATGCCATGAGACTTCATGGGGTTCAGAGTTGATGTTGAGGACTCCAAGGGCAACTTCCTCCTGACTTTATACACGGTGCCACCACCTCTGCTGGGCCTGGCCTGCCGGTGGGGCAGGACATACCCAGGGATGGTGATGGTGGTGTATGTAAGGTATGATTCCGTGAGGCTGACTATATCAGGCTGATGCTTGACTAGTCTGTGAGACAGCTCTCCCAATTTAGGCACTAGCCCCCCAGATGTTAGTAAGGAGGACTTTGAAAGGTTGTTTCTGGTGCCTAGGTTGATGCCAGTTGGTCTGTCTGATTTCATTCATTTTTTGTGTCTTTGTAGCCGTTTGTAGCAATGAGTGACTTGGCTTGCTAGGCCATTTACAAGTCAACCACATTGCTGTGGGCCTGGAGTCACGTAGGCGTAAGGACGACAGCTTTCCTTCCCTAAAAGGGCATTAGTGAACCAGATGGGTTTTTACAGCCCATATGGCATTTACAACAACCGACAATGGTTTTGTGGTCATGATTAGAGTTTTAATTCCAGATCTTTATTGAATTCAAATTCCACCAGCTGCCGTGGTGGGATTAGAACCCAGGTCTCCATAGCATTACCCTGGGTCCCTGGATTACTCGTCCAATGACAATACCTCTACACCCTGCTTTATGCTTTCTTCCAGCACAGTTCGCAGGATTGGTGTATTTGCGCCACAAAGTTGTGGCGTTCTGGTCGTAAGAATTTCGGGGCCAGGGGAGGGAATTTTAATTTTAATTCATTCAGTCACAGGACGTGAACATCACAGGGAAGGCCTGCAATTATCGTCTATAGTTGCCCTTGAAAAGGTGATGCTGAGCAGCCTTCATGAACTGCGGTAGTCTGTGTGGTGTAGGTACTTTCATACTGCTGTGAGGTAGATAGTTCCATGATTTTGACCCGACAGTGGAAGAATAGCAACACCGTGCCAAAATCAGGATGATGTGTGGCATGGAGGGGAACTTGCGGGTGGCAGTGTTCCCATGTGCCTGCTATCCTCAGCCTACTAGATGGTAGGGGCCACAGGTTTGGAAGGTGCTAGTAAATGAGGCTTGGCAAGTTGCTGCGGTGTATCTTGTAGATGGTATGCACTGCTGCCACTGTGCATGTGGAGGGAACGAATGTCTAAGATGATGAATGTGATATGGATCAAGCGGCCTATTTTGTCCTGGACGGTATCGAGCTCCTTGAGTGTTGTGGGAGCTGCACTCATCCAGGCAAGTGAAGACTTTTCATCACACTCCTGACTTGTGCCTTGTAGATGGTGGACAGGCTTTGGGGATTCAGAAGCTGAGTTACTCAATGCAGAATTTCCAGCCTTGGACCCATTCTTTTAGCCACAGTATTTTTGCGGCTGGTCCAGATAAATCTCTGCTTAATGGTAACTCCCAGGATGTTGATGGCGGGGAATTTAGCAGGGGCAATGCCTTTGAATGTCAAGGGGAGGTGGATAGAATCTCTCTTTTTGGAGATGGTCACTGCCTGACACTTGTGTGGCATGAATGTTACGTACCACTCACCTTTTCAAATGATTGAAAGGGTAGATTCTGCAGAATACAGTCTTTGTTGTTAAAATATGGGTAAGAATCTGAGTTGCTTTCAGGACTTTAGTTGAGATTTGTTGGTGGAATCTGAGTGGGACAAATATTATCTGTAACTGCCCAAGGATATGAAGAAATCCACCACTGTTTGATGAAGGAAAGTAAATGTATAAAATAAATTATATTTCCCCCATGAAGGTAAAGTCAGAAAAAATAGAGGGGCAGGTATTTTGTATTCTTCACTCATTTTTTTAAAGGGATAGTCAACCAGAAGCAAACAACGATCCAAAATTAGCACAATACAAGTAGTCACCAATTGAACTGATTGGCCCAGCTCCAAACAACTTGGGTTTGCAACTCAGTTCAGATTTTGTTTGCTCCACATTTGCAGACCATTAAGCAACACATGCCTTCCTTTAACAGGAAAGTGGCATAGTCTGGGCTACTATAGAGTCACAGCATTCTCAGTTACCAAAGTGGGAGAGGATCCCCTGTTCTCAAGTACTGTTACAAGGGAGGATCCACATTTCTCAGTTACTGGGCGGAATTTTACTGCCCCTCCCATTGGCGGGATTTTCCAGAACTGTCGAAGTCAATGGACTATTGAACTGCTCGCCGCATTTTACGGCCCCAGCCCTGCAGTGACAGAACTGTAAGATTCCACCCACTGTTGCAGGATGCGGGTCCACATTTCTCAGTTACTGTTAAAGGATAGAGGATCCACATTTCTCAGTCACCATTACAGGATAAAAACAGAATTACCTGGAAAATCTCAGCAGGTCTGGCAGCATCGGTGGAGAACAAAAGAGTTGACGTTTCGAGTCCTAGTTCTGTCGAACTAGTTCTGTCGAAGGGTCATGAGGACTCGAAACGTCAACTCTTTTCTTCTCCACCGATGCTGCCAGACCTGCTGAGTTTTTCGACGTAATTCTGTTTTTGTTTTGGATTTCTAGCATCTGCAGTTTTTTTGTTTTTACCATTACAGGATAGATGGTCCGCATTTCTCAGTCAAGTTTCAGGAGAGAATCCACATTTCCCAGTCACTGTTACAGGACAGGGTGTAAACTGGCCTGGATTTTAGATTTTATTTTAATAGGATTTAGTGTGCTTGCTTAACTTGATCAGTTTATCCCAAAGGCCATTTTGTACTAGCATGGGGGTAGAAAAGAAGCCATGTAGCTGTTGCTTACTTTTACCACAAGCTAACCTAATACAATACTGTGAAGTAGTCACCGACCTGTGACAGATGAACGTATTAGAAAAAAGTACCTCAAATACCCTGTAATTGAAGGATAAGTAATTAATTGAATAGATAATGAGAGTTGGATTATATAATTTCTGCAGTTTCTACTAATATTCATTTGTTAGGATTTAAGTTTGAAACTTAAAAGTGCTGTAACAGAAACTGTGAGAAAAAAACCAACACAATCTTTCATTGGCCTATCAAGAACATACTGGCCTCAGCTGGCTCAGTTCTGGTCTGAAGGATGGGATGCTTGTAAAGGCATTAAGATAAGAAGTGCATCCTGAAGCAACCCATGCTTGGCCTAAATAGCCAAGTGGTTATGGTACTGGGTTTGTAACCCTACGCTCAAGAGTTCAAATCTCACAATGGCAAACTATGAAACAATGTAACTTCATCTGAAACAGATGGAAACGTGTTTGTACTCGAAAGAGTTACAAAGATACGTTAATTATTGCTTGGCCTAAATAGCCAAGTGGTTATGGTACTGGGTTTGTAACCCCATGATCAAGAGTTCAAATCTCACAATGGCAAACTATGAAACAATGTAACTTCATCTGAAACAGATGGAAACAGGTTTACTCAAAAGAGTATCAAGAGTTCAACTCTCACAATGGCAAACTATGAAACAATGTAACTTCATCTGAAACAGATGGAAATGGGTTTGTACTCAAAAGAGCTGAAGCAACCCATTGTCTAAGTTTAAGGCAATGTGTGCAGTTAGCCAGAACCAATTACATTAAATCTTACAATATAAGTGACCAATTAGCCATTTCCAACAACATGGACTAAGGTGGGGTGACATGTCTTTTTAGATATAAAAAGGGGTTATGGCAACCACCTTGTTGCATAGAGTAAATGAAGGGAGACTTGGTTTAGATCCTTGGGGACAGAGGTGAGATTCCTCAGTGAGGAGATCATGATAGTAGTACTGGGCCAGGACAGAGGCAAACTTCTGTCACTTGATTTGAGGAAGGTGTAGTGTTGTTTGGAGACATGTGAATACCTGTTGGTGTGAAGGCTTGAAGTTGTTTCCACTTCTGGATTGGCTATCCATTTTGAAGATGTGAAGTCTGTAGAGATTTGTTGATAAGTATTGCTATGTATTCTTGTTGTCTCCTGGCTCTCAGATGTTGTTAATAATCACATTTTAAATTTGTAAAAACCTGAAACTCTGTTTAATTTTGCCATGCTGTCTGATCCAAAAGGAAAAACAGGTTAAACCAGTTATGTACACATCACTTCAGTCTCTAGTGCAGCTGTGAAGTGTGGCCCCCTGGAGCACTTACACATAATACATTAGTTCCTAGCTATTCATGGATATTTGCAGATTATATAACAAGTATACTTTACCTTTGTTTCCTCTTATTAGTTAGCTGATAAGTTTTGGTTCATTGAGTAAGTTGATTGATTAGTCTTTGGTTAATTAATAAGTTCATTGTTTCATTTTGGTGTACAGTGCATAATTTCAAAGTTTGCAGATGATACTAAACTTGGAAGCATTGTGAACTATGAGGATAGTGTAGAACTTCAAAGGAACATAGACAAGTTGGTGAAATGGGTTGACTGGTAGCAGATGAAGTTCAATGCAGAGAAGAGGGAGGTGATTCATTTTGGTGGTAAGAACGTGGAGAGACAATGTAAAGTAAAAGGTACAACTCTAAAGGTGGCGGAGGAATAGAGAGACCTGGGTGTATATGTGCATAAATCATTGAAAATGGCAGGACAGGCTAAGAGAGCAGTTAATACAGCATCCAGTATCCTGTGCTTTATTAATAGGGGCATAGAATACAAGAGCAAGGAGTTTGTTTAATTTGTATAAGTCACTAGTTCGGCTTCAGCTAGGTATTGCGTCCAGTTCTGGGTGCCACATATCAGGAAAGATGTGAAGGTATTGGAGAGTGCAAAAAATTCATAGAAGTGGTTCCAGGGATGAGGAACTTCAGTTATGAAGATAGATTGGAGAAGTTAGGACTGTTTCCTTTTGAGAAAAGAAAGTTGGGAGGAGATTTGAAAGAGGTATTCCAAATCATGAGGGGTCTAGACAGAGTAGATAGGGAGAAACTGTTCCCACAAGAGGTTACAGATTTGAAGTAATTAGTTAAAAAAAAACATAAGTGACATGAGAGACTTTTTTAATGCAGTGAGTGGTTAAGGTCTGTAATGCACAGCCTGAGTGGTGGGGACAGGTTCAATCAAAGCATTCAAAAGGGAATTAGACTGTTATCTGAAAAGGAAGAATGTGCAAGGTTGCAGGGAGAAGGCGGGGGAATGGTACTAGGTGAGTTGCTCATTTGGAGAGCCGATGCAGAGACGATGGGCAGAATGGCCTCCTACTGTGCCATAACAATTCTTATGTTCAATAAACTTTGGCATTGTTTGCTAATTCAGTGTCTGAGACTTTACCTGATGGTTATACCTTTGTTGAACTTGAACTGTTCAGAGGTAATTTGGGATCCTGTAATTAGGTTGCAGCCAACTAAAAATGAATCGAGTCTAAATTCACCAAAACACCCTGTGGTGACCACAAAGGGATAGAGATAAAAAGCTAGGATACCCGAGTTGTGAAGGAATCAAAGGTGTAAGTAGAGTCAGGTTAGTGATGGAGACTGCATCCTTACCGTACTGACTCAATGAAGAATTCCAAACATTGAAAGCTGAAACAAAAACAGAATTACCTGGAAAAACTCAGCAGGTCTGGCAGCATCGGCGGAGAAGAAAAGAGTTGACGTTTCGAGTCCTCATGACCCTTCGACAGAACTTGAGTTCGAGTCCAGGAAAGAAAATTGAAAGCTGAATGCTTGAGAGACAGCTATGTCAGCTTTTGGGATGCTCTTGCCTTTACCAAAAACAAAGGTGCAAGCAGGTTGTGGAAGCCAATGTTAGGTCGACTCCTTCTGTTGCATAGTGGACACTCGAGCACGATTGCATGCTAGAACCATCCGGAATAGGTCCACTGTGGTAATCTGAAGTGTGATACGCCTTTAAGAGAATGTGAGTAGATTGACCACGTGACTGTATTACCCAATTGCCGTATAGTGTGGGCTACAGTGTTAATCAGTAGTTTAGAATAGGGTCTGGTTGGAGAAGCACACATGAGTTAGTGTTCTGTTGTGTTTATAAACAGCATGTGCTCCATCTTACATCGGTCTCTACATCTGCAGTATCTTGTTTACCAACTCACTCACCTGTAATTAGACATGCAACCGTGTTAGCTAACAGTGTTAGTCTACCTGACAGAGAAGGAACATAACATCCATATTTTTCGGTCCATGCTACAGGAGAGGGTCCACATTTCTCAGTGATTGTTACAGGTGAGGTCCCTGTTCTCAGTTACTGGTACAGGAGCGGGTCCACATTTCTTGGTCACTGTCATTGGAGAGAGGGTCCACATGTCTCAGTCACCGTTACAGGAAAGGGTCCATATGTCTCAGTCACTTTTATAGGAATGGGTCCACTGTGCATACCTGCCATAGAAGGTGACACTGACATTCATGACTGTCATTAGTGCTATTCTGGGTTTGATTGGCATGTTATTCAATATAAATATGTTCATTAACTGAGGCTTCGTTCCACCCATTCATCTCTTTTATTAAAACTGTTGGAGGAAACATCATGTGTCAAGTTGAAAACGCAAACTTATCTAATGGAAAAAATCTACTCAATGGATGCCTCACTGTCACCCTAATTTCTACAAATTCCCTATAGATACTGGCTTTTCACTAGAAAAGAGGAGGATGATGGAAAACCCCCACTTAGCTGATGAATCAGTGCTCCTCCATGTTAAACACACTTCGAGGAAACAGAGGGTGGCAAGGGCACAGAATGTACACTGGGTGGGAGACTTCAGTGTCCATGACCAAGTGTGGCTCAATAGCATCATTACTAATCGAGCTGGCCGAGTCCTAAAGGACATAGCTGCTAGACTGGGTCTGTGGCAGGCGATGAGAGAACCAACAAGAGGGAAAAACATACTTGACCTCACCCCCACCAACCTGCCTGCTGCAGATGTAGCTGTCCACGACAGTATCAGTAGGAATGACCACCGCACAGTCCTTGGAGAGACCAAGTCCCATCTTCACATTGAGGATACCCTCCATCGTGTTGTGTGGCACTACCACTGTGCTAATTAGGATAGGTTTCGAACTGATCTAGCAGCTCAAGGCAGGCCAACCAGGAGGTGCCATAGGCCATCAATGGCAGCAGAATTGTACTCAACCACAATCTGCAACCTCATGGCCTGGCATCTCCCCCACTCTACCATTACCACAAAGTCAGGGGATCAAATCTAGCTCAATGGAAAGTGCAGGAGGGTATGCCAGGAGCGGCACCAGACATACCTAAGAATGAGGTGTCAACCTGGTGAAGCTACAACACAGGAATGCTTGCATTCCAAACAGCTTAAGCAGCAAGCAAAAGACAGCTGAACAATTCAACAACCAACTGATGAGATCTAAGCTCTGCAGTCCTGCCACGTCCAGTCATGAATGGTGATGGACAATTAAAGAACTCACTGGTGGAGGAGGTGCCACAACATCCCCATCCTCAATGATGGAGGAGTCCAGCATATCAGTGCAAAAGATAAGGCTGAGGCATTCGCAACAATCTTCAGCCAGAAGTGCCGAGTGAATGATCCATCTCGACCACCTCTGTAGGTCCCCAGCATCGTATATGCCAGTCTTCAGCCCATTCAATTCGTTCCACGTGATATCAAGAAACAGAAGAAGCCACTGGATATTGCAAAGGCTATGTGCCCTGACAATATTCCAGCAATAATACTGAAGACTTGTGCTCCAGAACTTGCTGCACCCCTAGCCAATCTGTTCCAGGACAGCTACAACACTGGCATCCACCCAGCAATGTGAAAAATTCTGTCCTGTCCAGGAAAAGCAGGACAAATCCAACCCGTCCAATTATTGCCCCATTAGTCTACTCTCGATCAGCAGTAAAGTGATGGAAGGGGTCATTAATAGTGCTATCAAGCAGAACTTGCTTAGCAATAACCTGCTTACTCAAGCTCAGTTTGGGTTCTGCCAGGGCCACTCAGCTTCTGACTTCATTGCAGCCCTGGTTCAAACATGGACAAAAGAACCAGAATCCAGAGGTGGGTTGAGAGTGATTGCTCTTGACATCAAGGCAGCATTTAACTGAGTGTAGCATCAAGGAGCCCTAGCAAAACTGGAGTCAGTGGGAATCAGGGGGGAAATCTCTCTGCTGGTTGGAGTCATACTTAGCACAAAGAAAGATGGTTGTGGTTGTTGGAGATCAATCATCTCAGTTCCAGGACATCACTGCAGGAGATCGTCAGGATAGTGTCCTAAGCCCAATCATCTTCAGCTGCTTCATCAATGACCTTCCTTCCGTCAAAAGGTCAGAAGTGGGGATATTCACTGATTATACAATCATGTTCAGCACCTTTTGCGACTCCTCAGATACTGAAGCAGTCCATGTCCAAATGCAGCAAGATCTGGACAATAACCAGGCTTGGGCTGACAAGTGGCAAGTAACATTCGTGTCATATAAGTGCCAGGCAATGACCATCTCCAACAAGAGTGAGCCTATCACCCCATGCCATTCAATGGCATTACCATCGCTAAATCACCCACTATCAACATCCTGAGGGTTACCATTGACCAGAAGCTGAACTGGACTAGCCATATAAATACTGTGACTACAAGAGCAGAGGCTAGGAATCCTGCAGTGAGTAACTCACTTCCTGACTCCCCAAAGCCTCTCCACCATCTACAAAGCACAAGTCAGGAGTGTGATGGAATACTGTCCACTTGTCTGGATGAGTGCAACTCCAACAAAACTCAAGCTTGACACCATCCAGGACAAAACAGCCCACTGACTGGCATCCTATCCACAAACATTGGCTCCCTCCACCATTAACGCACATTGGCAACATTGTGTACCATCTACAAAATACACAGCAGGAACTCACCAAGGCTTCTTAGAGAGCAGCTTCCAAACCCATGACCTCTGCCATCTAGAAGAACAAGAGCAGCAGGTAGATGGGAACACCACCGCCTGGGAGTTTCCCTCCAAGCCACTCACCATCCTGACTTGGAAATATATCACTGTTCCTTCACTGTCGCTGGGTCAAAATCCTGGAACTCCCTCCCTAACAGCACCGTGGGTGTACCAACACCATATGGACTGCAGCAGTTAAAGAAGGCAGCTCACCACCACCTTCTCAAGGGCAATTAGGGATAGGCAATAAATGCTGACCGAGCCAGCAATATCCACATCCCATGAATGAATTTTTTAAAAAGTCTTTAAAATATGAAGAAGTTTAATAGAGTAGATGAGGAAAGATGTTTCCATTTGTGAAGGGCCCCAAAATGACAGTCACTAATCAATCCAATAAGGAACTCAGGAGCAACTTTGTTAAGTAGAGAGTGGAATTTAGTCGTACATGAAATATTAGAATCTAATGAGAAGCTGGATGAGAAAATGAGGGAGAAACATAGGCTGAGGGGAGTGAAATGAAGTCAGGTTGGAGGAAGTTTATGTGAGCATAAACTCTGGCATTGACAAGAATGGCTTGTGTCTATGCTGGACACCCTATATAATTCTATGCCAAAAAGTATATGACAACTACTGTTATTGAATACTATATTTAAACACTGTTCTGATATTACTAAGGCTGCTTACTGACTCACAGCAGTTATTTGAATCGCAGACACACAGTTACAAACGTAGACATGGCTCAGCATCAACAGTGTTTTAATGCAGCTCCCTCACCATTCTCCACTTGAGACATTTTTAGCAAATGCTCAGTCAGTGAGACTCATATTCTTTTAATATAGCGATTCTGACAATTCTGAAATATAACTTCTGCTAAAATAAAGATTAAAAACTTCTGCTAAAGCATGAAATCCAGACAATTCTGCTTGTCCCCACATCAATTCTGCCATATTGGAGAGGAGCCAATTTAAGGAGCTAGGTCTGACTATGATTAATCCCCTGCTGCCTGATATCATTTCTATGGCAGCTTACTGTAGTAGTTTATGTTACTACATCTGACCCTTTATAGGCCTTAATTAGGAAGACTACCAATGGAGTTCAAGTACTTTGATTCCTCCTCCCATCCCAAGTGTCTCTAAACCTCTTCTGAAGGAAAGGCTGGAAAAATTACATTTATATAGTACAAAACAAAAACAGAATTACCTGGAAAAACTCAGCAGGTCTGGCAGCATCGGCGGAGAAGAAAAGAGTTGACGTTTCGAGTCCTCATGACCCTTCGACAGAACTTGAGTTCGAGTCCAGGAAAGAGCTGAAATATAAGCTGGTTTAAGGTGTGTGTGTGGGGGGCGGAGAGATAGAGAGACAGAGAGGTGGAGGGGGTTGGTGTGGTTGTAGGGACAAACAAGCAGTGATAGAAGCAGATCATCAAAAGATGTCAACGACAATAGTACAATAGAACACATAGGTGTTAAAGTTAAAGTTGGTGATATTATCTAAACGAATGTGCTAATTAAGAATGGATGGTAGGGCACTCAAGGTATAGCTCTAGTGGGTTTTTTTTTTATTTTTTTTTTATAATGGAAATAGGTGGGAAAAGGAAAATCTTTATAATTTATTGGAAAAAAAAAGAAGGGGGAAAATTATTTTTTACATTTATATAGTGCCTTACATGACCATAGGATGTCGCAAAGTACTTTACAGTCAATGAATAAAATTTGAACTGTAGCCATTTAGCAAAGTAGGAAATGCAGCAGCCAATTTGTGTACAGCCATTTCCCACAAATAGCAGTGTAATAATTACCAGTAATCTGTAATTTTTTTTCTATTGTTGGTTGAGGGACAAATATTGACAGGGACAATTCCCCTTTGAAATAGTGCCATGGGATCTTTACTAAGAGAGCAGATGGAGTCTTGGTTTAAAGACTCGTCCAAAAGACAGCACCTCCTTCAGTGCTGCACTGGAGTGTCAGCTTTGATTTTTGTGCTCAAGTCCTGGAGTGGGGCTGGAACCCATAACCTCCTGATTTTTACCAGCTGAACCACAGCTGACACGTACTGAAGGGACTGCTTCCTGCTGGGGCGGGGTGACTCCAAAGGTTGCATCCTCCAGTACCACAGCTGAGTGGGCGATCTTCACACGTGAGCTCAGCTTTGTGGCGGAGTGTGCATTGCAGACCATTCCATTCCCAGATGGAGGCCCTGAATAACAATCTGGAGCAGGAAACCTTGGCTGCTTGTCCCCCTTCACAGTCCAGACGTGTGTGGAGGCAGCTCGCAGTATTTCAACCACCTCCCTTATTACGTTCTGCTAACTAGCAGCTGAGCAATCTTCAAACCTGGCACCTAATGATCTGTTTGTCTCAGTTACTCCCTGCCTTCCCCCACTGAGCCATCAGGAAACTCTTGATTTTTTTAAAGTCTCCGTTCTTTTAATGATATTCATCTCTCCACTGTTCCTCCGTTTCCAGGCCCTTGACGCTCTGTAGTAATCCCTGACATCTGTTTCTCCTGCTCGCTTCCTATGAATGACTTGACACACCCCCAGAATCATACAGAATGAATGAACTGATTTTCCATTGCTTGTTAATCACACCACAAACCCAATCCGATGGAGGCTTTAGGAAAATAAACATGTTAGTGCATGAAGGGATCAGCATGCACACACACACAAAGAGGCAGAGTTTTGCTAAGTTATCTACTTATGCCATAAATGGATTCAGATCACTGTGTAAATACAGCAGGTCCTTTGTACAGCTGTCTTTGGGAGACTTATGGATGGCTTGTTATGTGCTTTACTTAGGAGCAGTCCATAAATGTCATCATTGTCAGAGAGTAGACAAGGGAAAGGACAAGATTAAAGCTCCACGTGCATTCCTGCTCACTCCATGAAGGAGGTGCAACACAGATTTACCAGAATGACCAGGACTTAAGGAGTTAAATTATGAGGACAGGGTGCCTAGACTAGGCTTGTATTCCCTGAGTGTAAAAGATTAGGGGGTGATCTAATTGTGCTCTTTAAGATAATTAAAGGAGTTGGTAGAGTAGATAGAGAGAAACTATTTCCTCTGGTGGGGGAGTGCAGAGCAGGGGGCATAGTCTTAAAACTAGAGCTAGGCTGCTCAGGGTGATGTCAGGAAGTTCTTCTTCAAATAAAGGAGATGGACATCTGGGACTCACCCTGAAAAAGCTGTTGGACTTGGTTAATTCAAAATTTCAAAACTGAAGAGTGGCAGATTTTTGTTAGGCAAAGGTATTAAGGGATATGGAATCAACACGGGTAGATGGTGTTAATTAGCCACAATCAAATGTTGGAACAGGCCTGAGGGCTTGAATAGCCTACTCCTGTTCCAATGTTTTTTACCCTGCAAACTCACCCAATATTTTTCCACCCTCTAAAGATACTGATTTGCACTGGGGTTCCACCATCACCACCCAGTCACTCATGTGACCATTCTCCATGAGTTAGTCAGGAAGCTGTTCACCAGTAGGAAGCAGCACAACTGGATGCCTCCATCCCATTCTCAACCAAATTCAAAAATAAGAACATTTTCTCTGGAGGATATCACTGGGGCAGGAGGACAGGTTACCCGGCAGGTTTTTATCCCGTACCTCCATATCCAGAAATGAGGAAGCCAATCACAGCCTCCCTTCCTAGCCCCCGGTAGTGGATTTCCAAAGAGTAGTTAACTCAACACAGATGAGAACTGAATCGGATTGTATGGCTTGAGTTCCACACTAGCTGTTATAGTTACCAGCTGAACAACTGGGAGAAACTCTTTGGCCCTTTATGTATATGTGGTGAGATTTCATTTCTTTTTTTCCTAAGCGGTAAACTATTGGCAGCAGAGTGCTAACAAAGAAGTATTCTTTCTGCTGTTATGAAAAGGAAGTTAGCGCATAAGAATTTGAGAAGTCTCACTTGGATTTTCATGTTCCTCACTGGTGTTATGAAACCTACAGTGAAAGCTGGCAGACAGGTACAAATAGTAATCGAAGAGGTGAATGGAATAAAGGCTTTAGCTCAAGGGGGCTGAATACAAAGAGGGGGAAGCTATAATTCAGTTGCTTAGGGGATTGATCAGATGCCTGTGGGAGCAGTTTCAGTTTTGGGCACCGCACCTCAGGAAGGATATGTTGGGTACAGTGCAGATTAACCAGTAATGTGCAGCTTTATACATAGTTTGGAGATGTGTTAACAAAATTCCGGGGAGGATTTTTAGCCCCAACACAAGTACAGGGTTAGGTGAGGTGTTGGGTGGGGTGGGTGGGAGCGCACAGGGAGGGCAGAAAAATTCATGGTGTTGGTCAGTATGTCGGTCTTACATGTCCAGGCCCCAAAGCGGTGAATAACTAATTGAGCTAGTTAAGGCCTACTAAGGCACATTGTTAGAGATGTTGGGGACCAGCCCAGCTGCCTGGAGGTGGTCTCTTGGTGGCAGCCCAGGGGGCCAAAATCTCAGGCAGGCTTTGAAGTACTTCCCACTCCACAATTGTGGCCCAACTGCTGATTCTAATTTCTGTATAAAAGTTGGAGAGAGATGGTTTCCATCGTAAGGTGCACTCTCTCTTTCTTCTCTGAAAAGACAGCCTGCTGTGTCTTCTATGCTGGAGGGCCCACCCACCATTCTTAACTGGGCAGCTAGCCAGCCCATGACCACTAGCTGGCTAATACAGGGAAAAGCACCGCTGAGTGACAGTTCCCAATACAGTACGAGCTTCTGACCACAATTTAACCCTGACGTCAGGATCCCGAAGTTCGTAGGGAAAATTATGGCCTTTGTTTCTAGCCTGCCCTTCTCTTATTCTCATTTTCAAATTTTTTTATTATTCATTCATGGAGTGTAGGCATCACTGGCTGGTCCAGCATTTATTGTCCATCCCTAATTGCTCTTGAAAAGGTGGTGGTGAGCAGTCTTCTTAAATCGCTGCAGTCCATGTGCTGTTAGGGAGGAAATTCCAGGATTTTGACCCAGTGGCAATGAAGGAATGGTGATATATTTCCAAGTCAGGATGGTGAGTGACTTGAAGGGGAACTTCCAGGTGGTGGTGTTCCCATGTGTCTGCTGCCCTTGTCCATAGATGTTGTGGCCGTGGGTTTGGAAGGTGCTGTCTAAGGAGCCTGGGTGAGGTTCTGCATTGCATCTTCTAGATGGCTGCTACTGTGCGTCAGTGATGGACGGAGTGAATGTTTCCGGATGGCGTGCCAATTAAGCAGGCTGCTTTGCCCAGGATGGTGTCAAGTTTCTTGAGTGTTGTTGAAACTGCATTCATCAGGCAAGTGGAGAGTATTCTATCACACTCCTGACTTGTGCCTTGCAGATGGTGGATGGCTTTGGGGAGTCAGGAGGTGAGTTACTTGTTGCAGGATTCCTAGTCTCTGATCTGCACTTGTAGCCACAGTATTTATGTGGCTAGTCCAGTTCAGTTTCTGGCCAATTGTAACCCTCAGGATGTTGATAGTGGGGGATTCAGCGATGGTAATGCCATTGAACGTCAAGGGTTGATAGTTAGATTCTCTCTTGTTGGAGATGGTCATTGACTGGCACTTGTGTGGCACGAATGTTACTTGCCACTTGTCAGCCCAAGCTGGATATTGTCCAGATCTTGCTGCATTTGAACATGGACTGCTTCAGTATCTGAGGAGTCGTGAATGGTGCTGAACATCGTGCAATTGCCAGCGAACATCCCTACTTTTGACCAGATAGATGGAAAGCCATTAATGAAGCAGTTGAAGTTGCTTGGGCCTAGGACACTACCCTGAAGAACTCCTGCAGTTATGTTCTGGAACTGAGATGATTGACATCCAACAACCACAACCATCTTCCTTTGTGCTAGGTATGACTCCAACCAATGGAGAGTTTCCCCCTGATTCCCATTGATTCCAGTTTTGCTAAGGCTCTTTGATGTCATTCTCAGTCAAATGTGGCCTTGGTGTCAAGGGAACCACTCTCACCTCACCTCAGCAGTTCAGCTCTTTTGTCCATGTTTGAACCAAGGCTGTAATAAAGTCAGAGCTGAATGATCCTTAGCAGAACCCAAACTGAGCAGGTTATTTATAAGCAAGTGCCACTTGATAGCACTGCTGATGACCCCTTCCATTGCTTTACTGATGATTGAGAGTAGACTGATGGCCAAGCTGGATTTGTTCTGTTTTTTGTGTACAGGACATACCTGGGCAATTTTCCACATTGCCAGGTAGAGGCCAATGTTGTAGCTGTACTGAATCAGCTTGGCTAGGGGCACCACAAGTTCTGTGTCTTCAGTTCTATTGCCAGAATGTTGTCAAGGCCCATAGCCTTTGCAGTATCCAGTGCCTTCAGCAATTTCTTGATATCACCTGGAGTGAATTGAATTGGCTGAAGACTGACATGAGTGATGCTGGGGACCGCCAGAATAGGCCGAGATAGATCAGCCATTTTGCACTTCTGGCTGAAGATTGTTACAAATGCTTCAGGCTTATCTTTTGCACGGATGTTCTGGGCTCCCCATCATTGAGGATGGGGATGTTTTTGGATCCTCCTCCTCCAGTGAGTTGTTTAATTGTCCACCACCACTCACGACTGGACATGGCTAGATTGCAGAGCTTAGATCTGATTTGTTGGTTGATTGCTTAGCTCTGTCTATCACTTGCCGTTTGCAATGCAAGTAGTCCTGAATTGTAGCTTCACCAGGTTGACACCTTATTTTTAGGTATGCCTGGTGATGCTCCTGGCATGCCCTCCTGCGGTCTTCATTATTCAAATACACCGCTTAGTGAAAAATCACCACCACCATGAATTCTTGCACACCTGCACACTAGAAACACATCAGTGAATTTGTATGAAAACCTGAAAAGGAAGAATGTGCAGGGTTACAGGGAGAGGGCAGGGAATTGCAATCGATGAATTGCCCATTTGGAGAGCTGGTACAGACACGATGGGCCAAATGGCCCATCTAAAATTATGCACCACAAACAGGGTTATCATTGCAAAATAATATTTTACTTTTCCGTCAATGATAACATTTTCTCTCAGCCTTCAGCAGCCATTTTGATTATTTGGTCTGTTGAACAACTTCTGCGCTGTAACAATTCTGTGATTCTATGTCCGACCTAAGTGAATTTTCTCCTAACTTATTGTTTCATCTCTCCCTCTGTGAACAAGTGCATCACCATAATTCACAAAATATTTCCCCTCTCCACCCATCCCCCCATAACCTCCAATCATCACAACCTGTACCAGGCTATGGAATTACTGCTGCAAATCCACATCCAATTGCTTATGGGCACATTGCCTCATTGCACTGACAGGCTACATCACTGCATAATCCCAGGAGTGAATTATCTTGAACCATCTTTGCAAAAGGACATACCATCAACTTTAAAAAAAAATCTCTCCCATCATTCAGCAGACCAAACAATCAAAACGGCTGCTAAAGTTTGAGGGAAAATGTTACCAATAACGGAAAAGTAAAATATTATTTTGCAATGATAACCCTGTTGTGGTGTATAATTTTAGTCTTCCATGGTAACTGGGAAAACTGAGCTGCAAATTGGGTCTTATGGGGTTGCCACTGATAACTGTCATGTTCCCTCATTCATACAAGGCCTGTCACAATACAGGACAATAAGGACCTCATCAATCTAAAACCTCTGAAGTGGAGCTGATCTTTCTCTGCATCCATAAAGCAGCCTTTACCGAGTCTGTTTTCTTATCTGAATGGTGTCATAGGTTCTGGGTTACCTCAAGTAGGATTAAAGCAGAGATGAAGAGGTGGTTTTACTTTTGACAATGGAGAAATGAGAGGAGGCAGTAATCTGTACAAATCTGATGGGATGGTGGGGGGAGGGTAGTCTCGCATAGTTTTGATGGGACCTATTTTATTTTTTTCAAGACACGGTTACTAGGCCCTTGGATGTTCCATGCTAATTGATTGAACAAATGCACCATGGTGGCAGGCCAGGGGCAGGGGCAGGGTGTTAGTGGGGATGGGACCAGGCTATCAGGTTAGAGGTGGCTGCTCAGATTTTCAGATTGATTCCGAACTGCTTTCCTGTCTTTGTTTAGAGCCCTTTGTGATGTGAGCTATCCACTGCTGGATGAAACAGCTGTTCTGAATGGACAGGATGGGATTCTCTCACTGCTTTATTTGATATTGTGTTTAGGATTAGGAAAGGTACAGGTGGGGAAATTGTCTAGAGCTGGGAATGGGTTGGTAACGCCGCTATCTGGTTGTGAGTTCAGGTCCCACTCCAGAGAACAAAAACCTAGACTGACACTCCAGTGCAGTACTAAGGGAGTGCAGCACTGTCAGAGGTGCCATCTTTCAGATACAATGTTAAGCTGAGGCCTTGTCTGCCTTCAAAAGGTGGATGGAAAAAATCCCATGGCACTATTTCACAGAGAAGGGGTGTTATTCTTGGTGTCTGGCCAATGTTTATCCCTCACTCAACAACACAGATTGATACCTAGAATGAGTAGGTTGTCTTATGAGGAAAGGTTGGACAGACTGGGCTTGTTCCCATTGGAGTTTAGAAGAGTGAGAGGTGATTTGATTGAAGTATATAACATCCTGAATGGTCTTGACTAGTTGGATGTGGAAAGGATGTTTCCTCTTGTGGGTGAGTCCAGAACTAGGGGGGCACTGTTTCAAAATTATGAGTCACCCTTTTAGGACAGAGTTGAGGAGAAATTTTTTCTTTGAAGGTTGTGTAACTTTGGAACTCTCCACCTCCGAGGGCGGTGGAGGCAGTGTCATTGAATATTTTTAAGGCAGAGGTAGATAGATTCTTGTTAGACAAGGGGATCAAAGGTTATCGGGAGTAGAGGGGGATGTGGCATTCGAAACACAAGCAGATCAGCCATGATCTTATTGAATGGTGTTTTGGGCTCGAGGGGCCGAATGGTCTATTCCTGTTCCTATTTCTTATGTTCTTATGATTATTAGGTCATGTTCGTATTGCTGTTTCAGGGATCTTGCAGTGAGCAAATTGGCTGCAACATTTTCAACATTACAACAGTATTTCATGTGCTGTAAAGTGCTTTGGGGCAACCTGAGGTCATGAAAGGAGCTGTAGAAATGCACTTCTTTCTGTCTCAAACTCTCAAGTTTATCTGAGGCTCAGATAAGTTGATCAATTGGACAGCCATCATGGATTCAAATGAGGTTAGCGGAAATCCCAGTGTGTGTGAAGTAGAAGGCAACAGTAAGCTGAGAGTACACTGTGTAACAGGGTGTAGCAAAGGCCCCAGAGCGTGTTGTGGGCGAGTGTAAAATACAGGGACATAATATATAACACAGAACCTAGAGTTATTGTTAGAGATGGATTGAGCATATGACAAAGCAATAACATACACAAGGAGCATAAACTGCAAACAAAGAGTTTATTGATTCAGTCTTTTGCTAGTCTAAACATATTTCACGAAAGAAACCGGGGAAACTACGGAAGTGTGCATTCGCCACTCAAATTGAGACAATATATAATTTTAGCTGCCAGCCTTAACTAGGAAACACGCAATGTACATTCCAGCAGTGTAAATCTTAGGCCCTCAATTGATGCTGTGGGTTGTAGTATGGCTCATTAAACTAAACATAATTACAGACTGGGGTTCTGTGCTGATTGGCAAATTGACTTGTGGAAGTGAAGCCTGTGTGGCATGTATAGGTTGCCTTGTTGTGGGTGCAGTATGTTACACAAAGCTGCAGTGTGCCAGTGATAAAGAGCTTTGTGCATTGCCCTATATTTTATTTTAACCTTTCATCAGCATGCAAAGCTTGCTTGTTCAGAAACTGGGGGGGAGGGGCAGGGTGTTGATGGCAGGGTGGGGTGGCGGTTGGGGGTTGCTGAAGAGGAAAAGGAGACAAAGCAATTTAGCGCCAGCACCAGTGTAGTTCTATTGTCCAATTAATGTGCCATTTTCTCCCTTGGCACTTTTTGATTGTCAGTTTACCATGTGCTTTTGGCCCCAAATCCAAAAGGCCCACACTGTATTACACCATCAGTGACACCCTGGGAGCTGCTGCCAAATGAAAAGCAAAATTGAGGCCTACCTCCAACAGGCTTCCCCATCTCACTACCCGTGGGACACTGCAAGAAGTGAGAAGAATGGTGTTTGGAGATACAGGTCTTTCAAACTACTTTCCAGGATTTCCTGACCATTGCATCAAAATATCATAATGGAATGCAGCCTGTCCATTTCTTTGTATGTGTATAGTGGTAGTGATGGTTGGGAAAGTGGAGGGTAAGCTATTCAAAGTAAGAATGTCTCAAATAATTCCCTAAGTATTGAATTTCTGCACCAAGCTTGCATTCATGGAGCGTTAATGATAACACTTCACAGTCCATGAAGGCCAAGTGATACATAATCCAAAAGATATCTCAAGCTTTTACTTTTGTTGTTTTTTTTTGTGTGAGCAAAACTAAATGACAATCAGAGCCAAGCTAGGAAGTGAAAGCCAAGAGACCGAGCATTCAAACTGATGGAGGGGCGTGTGCATTTTCGGAATCCGAGGCTCGTGGGACTGCAGCAATTAAAAAGGGCCTCAGAATGTGTCCAGGCTCTTGTTAGTACAAGATCAAATTTATCAAAGGGCATGGCTAAAGGGCTGGGGTCACAGCAGAGGGGCAGTGGGAGTACTAATGAGAAGAGAGAGGAGAGAGAAAAGGATGAAGTGAAATAGCAGGAGGCAAAATGGATGGTCCAGAGTTCAAAGGCTGCACTATTTTGGCCATTCTTTATAGGGAGGATTAGCGTAATTTGTTCACGTTTAGAAGGGGGAGTGGTTGTGCGTCACAGTTGAAGAGAAAGGGGATTGAAATGGGAAAGGCTAAGCTGGGATGTGAGGGAGGAATGCTCTTGATGTGTAGGAGCAGACGTGTGGTTGTCTTTCAAACCAGCAACAACAAAGGCAGAAATTTGTCTGTGGAATTCACTCTCCACTGCACTTGTACTGAAGCAGTAAATAGACAGAGATCTGAGAGGACTAAGGAAAGCCAGTAACTCCCCAGCATGCTGCTCACATTAATCCAAAGAGGAGAAAGTGTTTCTCGTGATGAGACTTCTCTGTTTTCTCAGGCTTTTGCTCTTGCAGATTTTTTTTCCTTGTTTATTCTTTATCCTCATGATTCATGTTGCTGCTCAATGATTAAATTGTGGGGAGTAGCTTGTATTCCTGATCTCGCTCTCCTCAAGAGCACTCTTCTCCCTTGTTCCCTGCTTCTTCACTCCCTATTTCATAGCCCTCCTTCCCCTCATCGCTGCCATGCAGTGCGTGTTCCTCGTGCCATGTTACAGCTTCAGGTGGTATTCGATTCCTTTCCCTTTTAGCTCCCAGATATCCAATCAAACAAGGAAATTTCAGATTTGCATAGGACATACAGCACAGAAACAGGCCATTCAGCCCAACCAGTCCATACTGGTCTTTATGCTCCACTCGAGCCTCCTCTATTCTTTCTCATCTAAATATCCCATCATAACCCTCTATTCCCTTCACCCTCATAAGCTTGCCTAATTTTGCCTTAAATGAATCAATACTATTCGCTTCAACCACACCCTGTGGTCGCAAGTTCCACATTCTCACCACACTTTGGGTAAAGAAGTTTCTCCTGAATCCCCTTTTGGATTTCTTGGTGACTATCTTACATTGATGGCCTTTAGTTATGCTTTTCCCCACAAGAGGAAACATTTTCCCTGTATCCACACTACCAAAACCACACAATCAACACCTTTCATAATTTCAAAAGACCTCTGTTAAATCTCCCCTCAGCTTTCGTTTTTTTAGAGTAAAGAGACCCAATCTGTCAATCCTTTCCTGATAAGTATACCCACACATTTCAGGTATTTCTGCAGTTCAACTTGATGACCAGCATTTTACATGTGCGTCAACAGGTTAAGTTTTATGTAGTAGAGGGATGACACTGGACAAGAGTTCATTGCTGCTGAGCATTTGTTTAGGGCACATGAAGTTTGAACCCTCCGGGTTCTTCATGACAGTCAATGTGTTCGCAGTTCGATGCACAGAGAAAATCTGCCCAGTCATGGTCAGTGCTACAGGTGATAAGAAATCTTGATTTTTCATGCTGTGGACACCCATTGCCCTGTTTGGAGTCTCCAAAGCAGCTACTGAAAATTCTGCACCTGGTGTTTCTGGATATTTGGTGCAGAGTACACAATCTTCACCCCATAGAGACATACCCTGCACTTACGTCAGTCCAGTAAGCTTGGGTGTCAATCACCTAAACTCTTAGCTTAGCTTTCCAATTCCAGATTTTTATTAATTGAATTCAAGTTCCATCAGCTGCTATACTGGGATTACGAACATATGAAATAGGAGCAGAAGTAGGCCATTCGGCCCCTCAAGCCTGCTCCGCCATTCAATAAGATCATGGCTGATCTGTTTGTGTTTTGAGTTCTACATTCCCGAGTTCTACATTCCCATCTACCCCCGATAACCCTTGATCCCCTTGCCTAACAAGAATCTATCTATCTCTGTCTTTAAAATATTCAGTGACCCCAACACTACCATCTTCTGAGGCAGAGAGTTCCAAAATTGCACAACCATCTGAGAGAAAATAAATCTCCTCATCTCTGTCCTCTGAGGGTGACCCCTAATTTTAAAACAGCACCCCCTAGTTCTGGACTCACCCACAAGAGGCTCCTAAGGCTGTGCAAGCACAAATACAGGCCATTTAGCCCAACAGGTCCATTTACGCTCCACATGAACCTCCTCCCATCCTTCTCCATCTAACGCCATCAACATCCCCTAATGTGCTTATCAGGCTTCCCCTTGAATTCTGATGTAATTCAAGGGGAATTACAGTGATGAAAACATTGATATATAGAGAAGGGTGAGAAAGGATAGTTACTCCATCTGAATCTACTAAGTAATGAAGCCATTCACCCTGACAAAGGCATCTCCTCCAAAGCTTTGTCCACTATGAACTCCTTTGTGAACAATGGAGGGAGAGGGTGGTGAAGTGGCAATGTCATTGACCTAGTAATCCAGAGGCCCAGGCTAAAGCTGCAGAGACATGGTTCAAATCACTTTGGCAGGAAGAATAAGAAAGCAGAGTATTACTTAAACTGAAAACGACCGCAGAATTCAGAGTTGCAAAGGGATGAAGGTGTTCGCGTGCATGAATCACAAGAAGTTACTATGCAGGTACAGCAAGTAATTAAGAAGGCTAATGGAATGCTATCCTTTATTGCAAGAGGAATTGAACATAAAAGTAAGGATGTTATGCTTCAGTTATACAGGGCATTGGTGAGACCAATCGAATATTGTGTGCAGTTTTGGTTTCCTTATTTAAGGAAGGATGCATTGGAGGCCATTTGGAGGTTTACTAGATCAATACCTGGAATGAGCGGGTTGTCTTATGAGGAAAGGTTGGGCAGGCTGGGCTTAGTTCTACTGGTGTTCAGAAGAGTAAGGGGTGACTTGATTGAAGTATATAAGATCCTGAATGGTATTGACAAGGTGGAGGTGGAAAGGATGTTTCCTCTAGTGCGTGAGTCCAGAACTAGGGAGCACTGCTTTAAAATTAGGGGTCACCCTCAGAGGACAGAGATGAGGAGATTTATTTTCTCTCAGAGGGTTGTGCAATTTTGGAACTCTCTGCCTCCGGAAGTGGGGTCATTGAATAAGGTAGATAGATTCTTGTTAGGCAAGGGGATCAAGGGTTATTGAGGGTAGATGGGAATGTAGAACTTGAAACCCGAACAGATCAGCCATGATCTTATCGAATGGCAGAGCAGGCTTGAGCGGCCGAATGGCCTACTTCTGCTCCTGTTTCGTATGTTCGTAATCTCAGTATAGCAGCTGATGGAATTTGAATTCAATTAATAAAAATCCGGAATTGGAAAGCTAGTTTCAGTGATGGTGACCATGAAAGTGTCATCAATTGTTGTAAAAACCCTGGTTTACTAATGCCCTTCTGGGAGATGAAAATCTGTCCTTATTTAGTCTGGCCTATGTGTGACTCTGGAACCACAGAAATGTGGTTGACTCTTAACTGCCCTCTGAAATGGCCTAGTGAGTCACTCAATTCAAAAGAAATTACTGATGGGTAACAAATACTGGCCTTGTTCAGCGATGCTGACATTCCATGAAAGGATAATTTTTTTATGTGTGCAAGCTCCTTATGATAAAGTTTCCTATCCAACCTATTACAACAAACTCTTGACCATCAGCTCCCAAGAGACCCATTGTGCATCTGCTACTGCCTGAGGAAGCCAGCCAAGTATCAGAAGTGACAAAAGCTGTTGCCAAGTATGTCAGCTCCAAGTAAAACACAAATCTGTACTTTAAAAAAAACAAGACACTCACAATTGCCTCCACAGTATAAGACTCTGCAGTCAGTGAAAAGATGGTATCATATTGCTCCAAACCATAGTCTAGGTGGCTGATTCTCAAAATTGCCACTGCCAAACCTTGCCAATCAGATGGCACACCATCAGAAAATTGGCCCCAATGACATCTAATTTGCATTCTCAAAATTTCCATGCAGCCTGTTCAGCCAGACCAAAGATGGTTAGCTGTCAAGTCTAGTTGTGTCTCACTGTTACCGTGTTGATGTCTGCCACCATCACCCTCTTTGCATAGACACAAGGTTTTCAACAGCTGCCAATTGTACTTTGTCCACTGTTCTTCAGTCGGAGTGATGGAGAAGAAGAAAGTCTCAGTTAACCTTCATTGTTCAACATGACACATGTGCTTTCCAATACAGAAAGAAAAGAAAGGAAAAGCAGGCCTACAGCCTTGAAATTTATGTTGCGCCTTTCACAAACTCAGGATGGGGAGCAGATTTTACAGCTCCCCCACCAGCATATATGAAGGCAGTAGTGGGAGGTACTTAAAACAAAATGGGCGGCTAGCCCACCGCCTTCCCATCCACACCCAAGCTGTTTCCCATAATTACAATGGGCGGGAAAAGCATCAGCCAGCCTTCCTGCCCTTAGGCCTATTGAGGCCCTTAAGTTGCCAATTATAATCCACTTAAGGACCTTATTCCACCTCTGCCTCTATAATATGGTAGGGCTTGGCTTAAATAGCCAAGTGGTTATGGTACTGGGTTTGTAACCCCAAGATCAAGAGTTCAAATCTCACAATAGCAAACTATGAAACAATGTAACTTCATCTGAAACAGATGGAAACAGGTTTAAAATAAAAATAAAATAAAAATATAATATGGTAGGGCTTGGCTTAAATAGCCAAGTGGTTATGGTACTGGGTTTGTAACCCCAAGATCAAGAGTTCAAATCTCACAATGGCAAACTATGAAACAATGTAACTTCATCTGAAACAGATGAAAACAGGTTTACTCAAAAGAGTATCAAGAGATCAAATCTCACAATGGCAAACTATGAAACAATGTAACTTCATCTGAAACAGATGGAAACAGGTTTACTCAAAAAGAGTATCAAGAGTTCAAATCTCACAATGGCAAACTATGAAACAATGTAACTTCATCTGAAACAGATGGAAACAGGTTTACTCAAAAGAGTATCAAGAGTTCAAATCTCACAATGGGAAACAATGTAACTTCATCTGAACCAGATGGAAACGGGGTTGTACTCAAAAGAGTTATAATATGGTAGGTGGGAATGGTAGAAGGAAAATGGCCAGCCTCCTACTTTCCCAACTCAGCAGGAAGAAAGTGGCAGGTACTTCCTTTGAGGGAACACCCTCCCCCCCCCCCCAATCAGTCCAGTAAGATGGTACCCTTCCCTTTGTGTCTCCCCCAGCCTCTGAAACCCAAACCTTCACCCCTCTCCAACACCCCTCTGTATGGTCCCTGAACACTCCCCAACCAAAAACCCTAGACTTATCTTAAAGTCTAGTATTCACAATCATCTTCATGGGACTCCCTTGTAGTCCCTGCAGTGGGCACTACTGCATTCTGGCACTGGTGGGACTACTCAGCTGCTGGTCAGTCAGATTGGCCGGCAGCACTCAAGAGCAGGACTTCCTGTCCCTGAGGGGCGCAAGTCCCACTCTCACCTTCTGGAAGGGCCCCCAGGGTATTATTGCTGCAGGGCAACCCTTTCTAAAGCCGGTGAGCTGCCGACCAACTTTTGTACTGGAGGGACAAGCAATGCGTTCCCCAAACTCGACGCCGTCCCCCACACCCACCACGTAACAGTCACCAGCATATCCGAAAGCACTTTACAGCCTATGAATTATCTTTTGAAGTGCATTCACTGTTGTAATGTTGAAAACGTAACAGCCTATTTGTGGACAGCAAGCCCCCACAGACAATTAGCACTTCCAGCATTGCTTGAACTGAGGTCAGGTTAGGCCTTGGAGTAAACCTGAGTCTTTACTGGTCCGAAGACCTCAGCAGCAGCGGACCCATAGTAGTCCTTGTCGATGGAACCAGCAGGAGCCAGTGCAGCTGAACTACAATAAAGGACAGAGGAGCATTACACAAGCACATTCTGCCTCCACTAACAGTCATTTGTAGTCTGGTGGAGCTGATGTAGACGCACCAATTTAGGCTGGTGACACTACTGCCCAGTAATTGTTGCCTTATTAAATCTGAGAATATGATTAAAATTAAATTGAAACAAGTAAAGAAGCTGGAGGGAGAAATGGAGTTCTCCAAGTCTCCCTCACTTAACACATGAAAAGCTAGATTGTCGGATCAAATTGTTCCCATCTGTCTTCGGTTAATGCTCCCATTTTCCTCTCATTACATGAAGTACAGGAATTGACAAGCTACAGAAAGTGCCAGCTATTTGTTTAACCTTTCAGCAAAATGTTCATTTTGTTCAAGAGAAAACACAGCAATTAAAGACGGAGCCTCTCAGCATTTCTGAATGAGAATTTAAAAAAAATATAAAAACTGCCAAATAAACCCTTCTCTATTCTCACACACTGGGCTTTGTAGAGGTGTTCCGTCTAAAATCACTAATACTGTAACAGTGGAATGTTGTGTTTGGGCTTCAAACAGAAGAGCATAGGCTGAGCAGTGACACTGAGACCACCCTGTATGCTCAGTGCTGCATGAGATGGTGGATTTGCCCTATACTATGGTCCAACACAGGAAGCGACATGGAAAGCCTCATATAGCCTGTGACACTAGGGTTGCCAATCCTCCTGGATTGCCCTGAAGTCTCCAGGAATTAAAAATGAATCCCTTGGACACTGCTGCAAACAAGAGAAGAATCATAGGGACATAAAACAAAATTTTCTTTGAACATATTGTGTTGACTGGTTATTTTTAAAAATTAGAGATAGGATTAAAGGCTGTTAGACGGAGTGGGTCAGATGGGGGTGGGAGTTCATGTAATGAAACTTCTAGGAATATGTCCAGCCAGTTGGCAGCTCGATTTGTGACATTCCAATATTTGGTCACGTATGATAAATGAATCACAGAAGCAAGGAGCAGATCTTTCCTCTTCCTCATGCCAGCCATTTAGAGGTAGCACGGAGACTTGACCCACGAAGGGTATTATCTTTAGGGTTGCAACGTGCATTCTGTACTACCAGAGCGATATTCACACATCCATCCAGCTATGACATCATGTCATGTCACTCTGTTCAAGTCATCTCCAATGGCTCGGGAAAATGATGAGCAAATAATACAAAAGACAACAACTATTCAAAATTCCCAACAAGCCCCAATTTGAGGTGATGGCGTAGTGGTATTGTTGTTGGACTAGTAATCCTGGGACCCAGGGTAATGCCCTGGGGACCCAGGTTCAAACCCCACCATGGCAGTTGGTGGAATTTGAATTGAGTAAAAAATAATCTGGAATTAAAAGTCTAATGATGACCATGAAATGATTGCCGATTGTAAAAACCCATCTGGTTCAAAATGTCCTTTAGTGAAGGAAATCTGCCATCCTTACTTGGTCTGGCCTACATGTGACTCCAGACCCACAGCAATGTGGTTGACATTTAAATGCCCTCTGAAATGACCTAGCAAGCCACTCAGTTGTCTCAAACTGTTACAAAGTCTCAAAAAAAGGAATGAAACTGAAAGGACCACCCAGCATCAACCTAGGCACCGGAAACAGCAACAGCAAACTCAGCCCTCTCAACCCTGCGAAGCCCTCCTTACTAATATCTGGGGCCTAGTGCCAAAATTGGGAGAGCTGTCTCACACACTAGTCAAGCAACAGCCTGACGTAGTCATCCTCATGGAATCATATCTTACAGGTAATGTCCCAAACACTACCATCACCATCCCTGGGTATGTCCTGTCCCACAGATAGAAGAGATTGCGGTACATGATATACAGACGGGAGGGAGTTGCCCTGGGAGTCTGAACATTGAGTCCTGACACCATGAAGTTTCATGGCATCAGGTCAAACATGGGCAAGGAAACCTCCTGCTGATTACCACATACCGTGCTCCCTCAGCTGATGAATCAGTGCTCCTCCATGTTGAACACCATTTGGAGGAAGCACTGAGGGTGGCAAAAGTGCAGAATGTACTCTGGATGGGGGACTTCAATGTCCTTCACCAAGAGTGGCTTGGTAGCACCACTACTGACCGAGCTGGCCGAGTCCTAAAGGCCAAAGCTGCTAGACTGGGTCTGTGGCAGGTGATGAGGGAATCAACACGATTATTCCTTAAATCCTTCCTCTTTGACCAAGATCTTGTGCATCTGCACTGCTCGTTGTGTTCCTCACCAACCTGCCTGATGCAGATGCATCTGTCCGTGACAGTATCGGTAGGAGTGACCACCACACAGTTGCTGTGGAGACGACATGCCGCCTCCACATTGAGCATCCCTCCATTGTGTTGTGTGGTACCAGAATGGGGCAGATTTCGAACAGATCTAGCAACTCAAGACTGGTCATCGATGAGGCGCTGTGGGCCATCAGCACCAGCAGAATTGTACTCAAACACAATCTGTAACCTCATGGGCTGGCATATCCCCCACTCTCCATTACCATCAAGCCAGGGGATCAACCCCGGTTCAAGGAAGCGTGCAGGAGAGCATGCCAGGAGCAGCACCAGGCATATCTAAAAATGACGTGTCAACCTGATGAAGCTGGAACTCGGGTCTACTTGCATGCCAAATAACATAAGCAGAAAGTGATAGAGCTAAGCGATCCCACAACCAACAGATCAGATCTAAGCTCTGCAGTCCTGCCACATCCAGTCATGAGTGGTGATGGACAGTTAAACAATTAAACATCTCACTGGAGACCATAAGACGTAGGAGCAGATGTAGACCATTCGGCCCATTGAGTCTGCTCTGCCATTCAATGAGATCATGGCCGATCTGATGATCCTCAACTCCATTTCCTGCTTTGTCCCTATAACCCTTGATTCCCTTACTGATTAAAAATCTGTCTATCTCAGCCTTGTATATACTTAACGACCTAGCCTCTACAGCCCTCTGCGGTGAAGAATTCTACAGATTGATTACCCTCTGAGAGAAGAAATTGCTCCTTATCTCGGTTTTGAATGGGCACCCCCTTCTTCTGAGGTTATGTCCCCTGGTCCTAGACTCTCCCACAAGGGGAAACAACCTCCCAGCATCTACCCTGTCTAGCCCTCTAACAATCTTATATGTTTCAATAAGGTTGCCTCTCATTCTTCTAAACTCCAATGTGTACAGGCCCAACCTGCTCAACCTCTCCCCATAAGAAAATCCCATATCTGGGATCAACCTATTAAACCTTCTCTGGACTGCTTCCAATGCCAGTATATATTTTCTTAGATACGGGGACCAAAATTGTTCACAGTATTCTAGGTGTGGTCTAACTAGTGCCTTGTATAGTTTTAGCAAGACTTCCCTATTTTTATACTTCATTCCCTTTGAAATAAAGGCCAACATTCCATTTGCCTTCCTTCTTATCTGTTGAACTTGTACGTTAGCGTTTTGGGATTCATGCACAAGGACTCCCAAATCCCTCTGTGCTGCAGCCTTCTGCAGGCGTTCTCCATTTAAATAGTATTCAGCTCCTCTATTCTTCCTGCCAAAGTGCATAACCTCACATTTTCCCACATTATATTCCACCTGCCAGGTTTTTCCCATTCAATTAACCTGTCTATATCCCTCTGCAGACTTTTTGTCACCACTTGCCTTCTCACCTATTTTTGTGTCATCCGCAAACTTGGCAATAGTACATTCACTTCCCTCATCCAAGTCATTCACATATATTGTAAATAATTGAGGCCCCAGCACTGATCCCTGTGGCACTCCACTAATTACAGGTTGCCATCCTGAAAATGCCCCCCTTATCCCAACCCTCTGTCTTGTATTAGTAAACCAATCCTCCATCCATGCTAGTATTCTACCATCAATACCATGGGCTCTTATCTCATTAAGTAGCCTTATGTGTGGTACCTTATTGATCGCCTTTTGGAAATCCAAATATATTACATATACTGGCTCCCCTTTATCTATCCTGCTTGTTTCCTCCTCAAAGAATTCTAATAAATTTGTTAGGCATGATTTCCCCTTCATGAAGCCATGCTGACTCTGCTTGATTATGTATTTCTAAATGCTGTGCTGTTACATCCTTTATAATAGACTCCAACATTTTCCCAATGACAGATGTTAAGCTACCTGGCCTACAGTTACCTGTCTTTTGTCTCTCTCTCTTTTTGAATAAGGATGTTACATTGACCATTCTCCAATCCTCTGGGACTTTTCCATACTCCAAGGATTCTCGGAAGATTAATACCAGTGCATCCATTATCTTCATAGCTACTTCCTTTAATATTCTAGGTTGCAGCCCATCAGGTCCAGGGGACTTATCGGCCTTCAGCCCCATTTGTTTCCCTAGCACTTTTTCTCCAGTGCTAATTATTGTATTTACTTCTTCCCCCCTTTGATTGTTTGCCCCTTTGCCCCTTGATTATTTAGTATTTTTGGAATGCTTTTAGTATCTTCTACCGTGAAGACTGAAGCAAAGTATTTATTCAACTCCTCTCCCATTTCCTGGTTCCCCATTATTATTTCCCTAGCCTCATTCTGTAAGGGACCTATGTTCACTTTGGCCTCTTTCTTAACTTTATGTTTTTAAGGAAGCTCTTACTGTCCGTTTTTATATTACTTGTTAGTTTACTCTCAAAATTTATTTTCTTCCTTTTTATTTTTTTTTGGTCATCTTTTGTTGGTCTTTAAAACTTTCCCAATCCTCTGGCTCCTTGCCACATTGTATGTCTTTTCTTTCAATTTGATATTATCCTTCCCTTCCTTGGTTAACCATGGTTGGTTTGTCCCCTTCCTTCAATCCATGGGGAGAATTTTCCCTCTGGCGGGTGGGCTGGGTAAGCAGGGACGGGTGCAGGTGCGGAGCCAATCGCTGCCTGCCATCAGCTGGGGCTGCCATTTTACGCGGGCAGGCCAATTAAGGCTCTCCCAGCATAACGCACGGCTGGTAGCGCTCAGCACTGCCTGTGCGGGCGGGGGAAGGAGGGAGAATTGGGACCTGCGCTCTATCGCGCATGCGCACGGAGCTGCCTCAAGGAGATTAAGTAGATAACAAAGCTTTTTAATAAATAAAGTAAAAAATTATTTAAACACGTCCCCTAATGTGATAGTGTCACATGAGCTGGGACATGTTTGTGAAGTTTGCAAAGTTTATTTAATTTTATAAAACCTTCAGGAAACCTCATCCCACCCATGGATGAGGTTTCCTGAAAAGCATGAAGGTCACTTGGGCTCTTCGCCTGCCCGCCAACCCCAAGGTTGGATGGACAGCATTCTTAACGAGGTTAAATGCTTTTATAATGGCCTTTAGTAGGCTGTTGACAGTTCAGTGGGCATGCAGCCGCCTCTGGCGCACACCCGCCGAGTGAAATATCAAAATGACGAGCGATGATGTCGGGACGCACGCCTGACGTCATCGCGCGTCATTTAACACGTTGGTGTGTCGGGCTCATCCCCGCTCACCGACAGCAATATTCTGCCTCATCTTCCTCACTAGGATATATCTTTGTTGAGAGTCATGAACTATTTTCTTAAACATCTGCCATTGTTCATCAACCGTCTTTTCTGCTAAACTGTTTTCCCAGTTCACTCCAGCCAACTCTGCCCTCATTCCATTATAATTACCCTTATTTAAGTTTAGCACAGTTGTTTCTGATCCAAGTTTCTCACTCTCAAACTGAATGCTAAATTCTACCATGTTATGGTCACTGTTTCCTAGGGGATCCTTAACTCTTAAGATAATTTATTAACCTGCCTTATTACACATTACCAGATCCAAAATAGCCTGATCCCTGGTTGGATTCACAACATATTGCTCAAGGAGAAGGAGGCTCCACAAATATCTTCAACCTCAATGATGGGGGAGCCCAGCACATCAGTTCAAAAGATAAGGCTGAAGTATTTGCTACAATTTTCAGCCAGAAGTACCGAGTGAATGATCCATCTTGGCATCCTCCGGAGGTCCCCAGCATCACAGATGCCATTCTTCAGCCATTCAGTTCACTCCACGTGATATCAAGAAACAGCTGAAGGCACTTGATACTGCAAAGGCTATGGGCCCTGACAATATTTTGACAATAGTACTGAAGACTCATGCTCCAGAACTTGCCATGCCCCTAGCCAAGCTGTTCCAGTACAGCTACAACACTGGCATCTACCCAGGTATGTGGAAGATTGCCCAGGTATTTCCTGTATACACAAAGCAGGAAAAATCTAACCTGGCCAATTACCGCCCATCAGTCTACTCTCCTATCAGTCTATAGTGGAATATTCCCCACTTGCCTGGATGAGTGCAGCTCCCACAACACTCAAGAAGTTTGACACTATCCTGGACAAAGCAGCCCGCTTAATTGGCACCATATCCACAAACATTCACTCCCTCCACCACCAACGCACAATAGCAGCAGTGTGTACCATCTACAAGATGCACTGCAGGAATTCACCTTTGAAGCCCACGACCATTACCATCTAGAAGGACAAGGGCAGCAGATAGATGAGAACACCACCACCTTGAAGTTCCCCTCCAAGTCACTTACCATCCTGACTTGGAAATATATCGTCTTCCTTCACTGTCACTGGGTTAAAATCCTGGAACTCCCTCCCTAACTGCACCATGGGTGTACCTACTCCACATGGATTGCAGTGGTTCAAGAAGGCAGCTCACCACCACCTTCTCAAGGGCAGTTAGGGATGGGCAATAAATGCTGGCCCAGCCAGCGAATCCCACATTCCATGAATGAATTTTAAAAAAGATAGCAGAAACTTGGGCAATGAGGCCTAGAGCAGCGACATGAATTTTCTAGCCAATACCCTGGTGTAGTATAATGAGAGTAGGAGCTAGTGTTTCATTCTACACCCTGGACAGTAACTTAGCAAAGTAGATCTTCCAGCCATGGTAGAACCCAGCCCATATTTATCTGGTTAAAATCAATGGAATTAAAATGAGGTGACTGTTCAACCGGCATGTGGGTTCCAGAACCAGTGGGTAAGTGCTCAATGAGTGGGTGAGTCCAAAAAGCAGCGACCAATGCACTCTGCCAGTTGCCCCATAGATGACAAAGTTGAAAATGACTTCCAATGTCAGTTCATGTTTGAAAACTACCTGCTGAGGACACACTTATTTCTGCTTTTGGATTTTGTAGCAAAGTGAGGGTGTCAGCGTTTGAGAGATAAGTAAGATTGTTTAGGTACCACAGGAGCCTGTTCCATTTCTTTTCGCTTATCTTATCCACAAAAAAACTGTCCATCTATTGGCTTCTGTTTCCAAAATGGAGCAGGTGATGTCAGATTGGCCACGGTCAATGGAAAGAAAGATTGGGCGGGGTGTTTAATTACGGATATGTAATGGAGCGGGTGTGTAATGAATTGGGTGTCTAAAAGGCAGGGTTTATAATGGGTGGGCCCATACAACGTACAGGGTGAATAATGGCTGGATGTGTATCGGGCAGGTTTTATAATGAGTGGGCCGTATAAAGGGCAGAGTTTAAAATGGGTGGGCCGTACAATGGACAGGGTATCTAACAGGCAGGGTTTATAATGGGCAAGTTACATAACAAATTGGGTGTGTAATGGCTGGATATGTAACGGGCAGGGTTTATAATGGGCGGGCCGTATTACAGGCAGGGTTTATGATGGATGGGCCATAAAACGGGTGGGGTTAATAAGGGGTTGGGCATATAACAGACGGGGTGTCTAACAGGCAGTTTATAATGGATGGACTACATAACATGTGGGGTGTGTAACAGGCAGGTGCATAACAGAGGGTGTATAATATGTGGGGTTTATAATGGGTTGGGTGTGTAATGGGGTGTGCATAACAGACTAGGTGTAATGGGGTGTGCATAACTGACTAGGTGTATAACTGAAGGCGTGTAAAAGAGACACCTGTTTCAATATTCCATGGGAGTCATTATATTATGGAGATACAAATCATTGTATTCTGAGATGTAATCATCCTATTACAGAGTTACCATTATTATTATAGAGATAACATCATTGCATTATAGAGATACAATCACTATTCACTATTATAGAAAGAAAAAGAAAGACTGGAATTTAAATTGCGCCTTTCATACGCTTTACAGCAAATGACGAACTTTTGAAGTATAGTCGCTGTGGTAATGTTGTGTATTACAGTGATACAATCACCCTTCTATTCCTATTTCCCTCATTTGCTTATCTGGCCTCCCCTTTAATGCATTTATGCTATTTGCCTCAACTACTCCATGTGATAACAAGTTCCAAAATCTTCCTACTTCTTGGGTTCCCCTGAGTTTCATACTGCATTTAGTGACTATCTTATACTAATAGCTCTAGTTTTTGAAACCCCTACAAATAGAAACATCATCTCTCCATTTACCCTATCAAACCCCTTCAACATTGTAAAGGCCTCTATTAAGTCACATCTCAGCTTTTTCTTCCAGAGAAAAGATCCATAGCTTGTTCATTCTTTCCTAATAGCTATAACCATTCAGTTCTGGTATAATCTTTTCTGGTATCATCGTGTAACTCTTTTTTGCACTCTTTCCTGTGCCATTATATCCTTTCATAATAGTCGATCCAAACTGTCCACCGGACTTCAAGTGTGTTCTAATAAAGTTCCAATACAAGTTGAACATAACCTATCTGCCTTTCAATTCTATCCCTCAAGAGATAAACCCCAGTGTTTGGTTTGCTTTTCTTAATGGTGTTATTAACCTGCCTCGGTACCCCATAACCCTCTATTCCCCCAGCTAATTTAGCTGCTTACAAGTAGTATGTGGCCTCCCTAATCTGTCTACCAAAAGACACCACCTCACACTTACCTATTTTGGAATTCTTTTCCAAATGAACACTCATTCTGCAAGTTTATTAATGTCTTCTTGTATTTTGTCAAATCTTCATTTGTATCAGCAACACCCCAATTTGGTGCCATCTGCAAATATAGAAAGTTTACTTTCAATTCCCGAGCCCAAATTATTAGCACAAATTTGGAGCAACAGTAGTCCCACCACCAATCCCTGTGGAACACCACTTTCCACCATTTGCCAGCCTGAGGCTGCCCTTAACCCCTACTCAATGTTTTCAGATTTGTAGCCAACTTGTTATTCATTCTTCTGCCTGTCCCCTGGCTCCACATGTTCTGGCCTTGGTCAGGACTCTATTCATGAGGCCTTATCAAAATCCTTTTGAAAATCTATGTTACCTTTATCTACACTTTCTGTTATTTTTTCAAAAAAATCAGTAAGGCTGGTCATACATGACCTTCTCTTTTAAATTCTGTGTTCACCACCATTATATTTTCAATTTTTAGATGCTTTTCTATTGCATGTTTGAGTAAAGATTCTATTATTTTTCCTGTTACAGAAGTTAAGCTAATTCATCTATCATTCTATGGATTGTTTTATCTGTCTTTTTAGATATAAGAATAACCATTAGTTATCCACCAGACTACTCCCTTTTTCTAATGAATTATTATATATGTAATAGCATCTCTACTATCTCTTCTCTAACTTCTTTCAAAATGTGCAGGGACATGATCACTGCAGAATAGAGATATAATCACTATTATAGAGATTACAATCACTGAGGCAATGAGAAGTATTGATGGGGGTACTGCAGGTGATGTATATATGCCCTTGCAAAAAGCTTTTCATTAAGCACCATAAAATAGAGTTATTTGCAAATTTAAACCCATGGGATTAAAGGGGGAGTGGCTGGATACAAAATTGGCTAAGGGTCAGAAAACAGGGAGTTTTCAGGGAGGACGCACTGCAGCAGCTCACCAAGGCTCCTTCTACAGCACCTTCCAAACCCTTAATCTCTACCAGCTAGAAGGATGAGGGGAGCAGATGCATGGGAACACCACCACCTTCAAATTCCGCTCCAAGCCACACACCATCCTGACTTGGAATTATAGGGAGAACTTTCTCCCCGTCGGGCGGGCCGGTCGGGAGTGGGCGTGGGCAAGCGCGGAGCCAATTGCCGTCCACGGTCAGTTGCGCGCCACCGTTTTACATGGGCGGGCCAATTAAGGCCTGCCCAGTGTGATATGCACCCGGTAGTGGTCAGCGCTACCTGTGCAGGTGGGGGAGGAGGAAGAGTCGAGGCTTGTGCTCTTTTGCCCATGTGTGCAAAACAGCACAGAAAAAACTAAGTTCAGTTTTAAAGGTGGAAAAAATTAAAAAATAAAATTACTCAGACATGTCCCTTCATGTGACGGTGTCACATGAGCTGGGACATGTTTATGAATTATCATAAAAAATTTTATTTAATTAATTAACCCTTCATGAAACCTCATCCCGCCCGTGGATGAGGTTTCATGAAAAATGTGAAGTCACCTGGGCTCTTTGCCTGCCCACCGACCTGTCAATTATGTTAATGAATTTATTAATGGCCTTAATAGGCCGTTGACAGTTCAGCAGGCGCGCAGCCGACTCCAGTGTATGCCTGTCGAACAAAAGATTGGAATGACGCACGGTGATGTCGGAACACACGCCCGACCTCACCACACGTCATTTTACACGTCGGCGTGCAGGGCCCACCCCCGCACACCAAACAGAAGGTTTTGCCTTATATTATCGTTCCTTCACTGTTGATGGGTCAAAATCCTGGAGCTCCCTTCCTAACAGCACTGTGGGTGTAACTACACCACATGGACTGCAGTGGCTCAAGAAGGTGGCTCACCACCACCTTCTCAAGGGCAATTAGGGATGGGCAATACATGCTGGCCTAGTCAGCGATGCCCACATCTGGTAAATGAATAAATAAAAAAAAGTTTCAAATTAGATAAAGGTATACAGTTGTGCTCCCAAGGGCTCAGTATTAAGCCCACTGGTCTTTGTGATATATATTAATGACCTGGACTTGGGTATCCAAAGTATAATTTCACAATTTGCCATGAACTCATTTCACATAAACTCAGAAATGTAGTAAAGAATGTGAAGGATAGTAACAGACCTCAGGAGAACAGGTTGGTGGTATGGGCAGACACATATCAGATGAAGTTGAATGCAGAGAAGTTTGAAGTGATGCATTTTTGTAAAAGCATGATCAAAGGCAATATGAACTAAAAGGTACAATTTTAAAGGGAGTGCAGGAACAGAAAGTGTATACGTACCCAATTTTTTGAATATAGTGGGATAAGTTGAGAAGACAGTTAAGAAAGAATAGGGATTCTTAGCTTTATTACTAGAGAAATAGATTTTAAAAACAAGCAAGTTATGTTAAACTTTTAGAAAAAGCACTTTCAGATGTCAAGGTCTTAGAGAGTATTAAATCTTTGAAAGTTGCAGATGCAATTCAGCAGAGGAGGGGTTAATGGGAAATCTGACTTATTCCGGGCACTGCTCCTGAGGTATGCATCTTTACAATGCAGGAGTTTGACATCTGTCTGCTGTTAATTAGCGATCTATCATGATTTTGTTCTAAAATATCGCCCCTTCACTCAATGATCCCAGCACTTGTGTCACCCAGCACCTGCTGACTATAAATACCACATAGGTCCCCTTCATCTTCTGGAGGTTTCAATGCCAGCCAATGTGACGTCAACCTGCCTGTCTGTCAGCTGGCACCAGTTTGACCCCCTCCCCCTCCTCAGCGCCACCTGCTCCAGGATTCCAAGTGCCATGCTCCATCTGCGAGGGAGTTGCTTTTGTCTGCTAACCGTGCAAGTTGTTCAGTTCCCAGAAAACTTATAGCTGTTCTTGTTGCTCTGTTTCTCTTGAACAGATGAAAAAAGAGACCTGTGAGTGTGGATGTGTACATGGGTGATGCCCTTTAGTTTTCACTACAGATAACTAGATGACCATTCCAGTCTGAACATTTTACCATTACCATTAAATCACCATTTCGTCTTGCAGTTTGCACTGGAGGGGGATGAGAGAGAGAGGAGGTAACTGAAGACTAAAATGGTCATGACTGAAGATGAGAGAGAAGAAATGGGTGAGGTCCTAGCAAGAGGGGAGGCTTAGAAGGATAAGTGGGGAAGAAGCCAAGAAGGGTCTTAGAGAAGGAGGTTGAGCAGACAGACGGTTATCTAGACTCAGGGTCTGAGAAATGAGGGAATTTATTGTAATGACACACAGGGCCTGAGACCAGAGGGTATTTACAGTTATATCACGCATAGGGTCTGACAGATGGGGGTATTTACAGTTATATCACGCACAGGGTCTGAGAGACGGGCTATTTACAGTTATTTCACACGGAAGGTCTGAATCCAGAGGATACTTACAGTTATATCACACACAGGGTCTGACTGATGGGGGTATTTACAGTTATATCACACACAGAGCCTGAGAGACAGTGGGTATTTACAAGTTATATCACAGGGCCTGAGAGATGGGGTATTTACAGTTATATCATACACAGGGTCTGAGAGATGGGGTTATTTACAGTTATATCACACACACGGTCCGAGAGATGGGGGTATTTATTAGTTATTATACACATACACAGGATTTGAAGGGCAGTTATCCCACTGATAGATATGATTTAGGGCATCACACTGTTTATAAAGAAATAAAAATAGCTCTATCAAATAGATTCTCAAGATGACCTTGCCCTTTTGGTTGCTGACCTTATAATATGGTGGAAGCTTGTGAATGGTGTCTGATAATTCAATGCTGCTGTATCCCTCAAACCTTTCCTGTAGCCCAGGAATTCCCAATATTTGTTTTTGTCTCTTTTTGTTTCTTAGTTTCTCTCTCCACTCTTCATTTTCTTCATTTTTCTCAGTGTTCCAAATCTCCATCCCATTGCTGTGCCTCTCTTCCATTCTTTTATTTTTTTACTCCCTGAAGTTTCTGTTCCACCATCTATCCCTCCCCTCTATCAAAAACCATGGAGGTTCTCAAAGAAAATCGACAACCTCAAATTAACTCCCAGTTGTGTGCCCCAGAAGTTGTTGGAAATCAGCTGTTGGTGGAATCACTGTGAATTGCTTGTCAAGGTATGTTGTAAATTTGGGAATCCGATGGAGAAAGGAGAATCCCAACAGAGATTGGAGCTCTGAGTCGCATGAGTTGGACTTCCACTGATGCTAATTTATTTTGCTTCTGTCTCTAACCTGTCAAGGTGTCAGATAATTTTCTTGTGACGTTAGGAAGCCTCGGCCTACTCCCTGTCCTGATTATAGTGAGTTATGTCTTCCAGCTGTCTCTGTGTGAATTATTTCTCACATCCTGCACTCCTTTCCGGTAAGCAGCTCCACACTTGAAGGGTATTGCATTTTCCAGTTTCAATTCCCAGGCTTAGAAATATTTCAACAGGGAATTGTTGGCTTTTATGGCTGCAGGGAGAAGACATACAGTGGAAGGGAGAGAAAAGGGAACATGTTGAAGGATGCAGCCCCCCCGAGCTCCCCTGTTGGTACGACAGCAACTGGCATTTTTATAACACCTTCAACATAGTAAAAAGTCCTAAGTTACTTTTGACAGGAGCAATGTCAAAAATAATTGACACCCAGTTACATCAGGAGATAGGAGGACAGGTGATCAAGGCCTCAGAAAAAGAGGTAGGGTTTAGGGAGGAAAGAGGCAGAGAGATTTAGGGAGGGATTTCCAGAGCTTAGGACCTTGGCAGCTGAATGCATGGCTGCCAATGATGAAGTGATTAAAACCGTGGACAAGCAAGAGATCAGAATTGGAGAAGCACAAAGATCTCATAGTGTTGTAAAACTTGAGGAGATTAGAGTTTCAGAGGGACAAGGCCATGAAGAGTGAGAAGTGACAGAATGGCTCCCCCTCCCATCTCCCGTTTGACCACAACAGGTGTTTTTTTAAAGGTTCACTTGCGAATTCAATGAGTACTTAACTGTTTAAGTGCTTTGACTGTAAAACACTCTCAGGCAGGTTTTCTTCTAAGTTTTAAAATAAAGGAGAATAGTATTTATTGGACTTAACACTTGATGTAAATAAAAATAATAAAAACGCTCCAAATCTCACTCAGATGTACATTCAAAAGTTCAAAAATACACACAGAAATAAGTTACAAAGTGAGAAGATGGGTAAAATTGTTTAAGAGTCCAAAAAAAGGCAATTGTGTACAGATCTTGTAGATTGATGACTTGGATGGTTTTGGACTGGACTTGATGGTCTTTCCAGATTCTGCATTGAAACATTTATAGATATTGATGGATGATTTCTACCTTTTCAATGGCGGTCAGCAGTTGACTTTTAAGATGCTGCCCCTGGTGGCTGGCCAAACAACAAGCTTTCAGAATGGCTAGAGAGTGAGAGAGAGTGCCCACTCAGGGTCTTTCTGGTCTCATAATCTGACTCACTTTCTGTCTGACTGGTTTGTAGAAATACAGTTTCTTAAAACACAAAGATTAACCCTCTTTGATAGAAAGAATTTCCACCTTTTTCAACGTTTGGTCATCACATGATCTCATCTCTCAAACTGACCAGTTACCCAAACATGGTCATAGCAAGCTGATTCCAGGCCCATTGTTTAAAAATGATGGTTGGTGGGCGTTCCTTTCTCAATCAGGGTCCATTGCCCAATGTGATTGGTCAACATTCAGCTGAATACACAGGTGATGTCTGGATATTTTATGAATGGTTCAGGGGATGGCTCATTCACACTCATCTAAGTTCATTTTCTCTGGTGGGCAACTTCTAGACAGCCCAGCTCCTTGCTGATAGCTTTGTAATTTGTAGGGAACAGCTACGTAAATGTTCGGCCATTTTAGGAACTGGTGTTTAACTAATTTCAAACGCTATTGTTCAGTCTTTTTAAATATATCTAGTGGTTTCAGTCCACTCAATAAATCAAGTCATTTTTGATATAAACATAGTTTAAAACAAGGGATTTGAAAGCAGGAATCAGGGTGAGCAGGACTCAGGGCCACGTTCTAGCAGAGAGTGTGGGAATTGGGAGGAGTGTTCATTTCCAGGTCATGAGCCACTGCCAATGCAAATTGGGCCAACGTGGGCTGGAAACTATTCCAAAAGAAGGTTGTTTCCTGATTATGACAACATTAGGTTCCAGGAAATGCCCATGTGATCTGGGGTTGCCAGTGGGGATGAAGAGCTAAGAAACAAAGAGTAAATAGAAAACTAATTGCAGTAGTGTTGGGATAGCCCATGTTTTCTGTTTAGCATTTCAGAACACATTGAGATTTTAGAATTCATGCAAAGAGAAAACAAGCAAAGTTCTCTCCAGATGGAACAGTTTTCTGTTTGGCACTCTTCAAACAGGTCCTGGTGTCGAAGCAGGTCTCAGGGTTTCGCAGAGACTGTGTTACTGTATGTTATACAGTTGGAAAGAGCAGAAACCTAAAGGTAAAGGGCAATGGACGGTGGATTAGACAAGACCCATCACTACATTTCAGGGTTGCCGAAGTCCACCTGACTGTATAAAAGGTACAGAAAAGGAAGCCTTTGAGGATTCTGTGCAATCAGGTCTGTTCTGACCCAAATGAGAGAAAGTTCATAGATATGCGCTTTTTCTGTGGTAACTGTGTCCCGGGACTTCAGAGGGATTACGGCTGCTGGTGAATGTGACTCAAGGGCCAATTCGATTTGATTGGGAAGTGGGAGCTTCTACATAGCGGAGGCTGAGTTAGAAAGACTGAGATTGCATGTGGTCCCACATTTGTGCGGGAAGTAATGCAAGTGCTTGTAGTGTGGTTATAGTGACTACTTAAAATGAAATTTATCCTTTTATTTGAAGTGTCCTTCATCTATTAATTAAAGTTTAAATCATGTAGATTTTAGTTGATTTGCTGCAGTAAAAGTGTTTAATAGTGAAATCTCGTCCATCGGTTTTCTTTCCATTGACTTCTAAACGTTATTTGTTTCTATGGAATATTGGAGCATTGTGCTGGAATCCATGGTCATCACTTGCATTATTTGAAACTGCCTCACCTTTTCAGGATGTCTATCCCCAACGTGTTGCCCATTTTGCACCCCAATGCAGTGTTGCTCACTGAGCATGACATTTTAATCCGCACTTCATGAGCTTGCAGAATGCAGCATATAAACAACCATCTTGTGCAAACATTTTTTTGTTTGTTTGTTTTCTATCTTCACACAAACTTTTTATTTTCCCCTTTGGCAAATAGTGGAAAGTACTGGAAGGATTAGCAGGCTGATTATCAATCTGTTGAACCGTGTCATGAATGCACCTTCTGTGGCCCTTAAGCCCTGGAATGGAACTTGAACCCAGAGCTTCTGCCTCAGAGTCAGAGACACTACCTGACTGAGCCACAAGGTCTCCTCTCCTGAAAGGTGGCATTATTGACAATCCAGCACTCCTTCAGAAATGCAATATAGTGACACTTTCTGGGCGGAATTTTATGCCCCTCAACCCCAGGGTGCAGGCTGGCATGGGTGGGAGCATGAAATCAGGTGTCTTGGCGGCAGTTCCTTGCCAGTTGCCTACGGGGAGCACAACAAATGACCTTTGAGTCTCTCTTTGATTGAATCAGGCCTGCTGGCCAGGACACCAGTAACTCCCTGTTCTTCAAACAATGCTGCAATAACCTTACCATCCAACTGAACAGACGGACAGGACCTCAATTTGAAGTCTCAGCTGAAAGACAGCACCTCCAGCAATCCATCACTCCCTCAGTACCACACTGGAGTGTCAGCATAGACTGTGTGTTTAAATCTCTGGAGCAGGACCATTAGCTACCTGAGCCAGAGGGGTAACAACTGAGTTGTACTGAATCCGTTTAACCTGGAATCAAATCGTGGACAGGAAGCGCTTTCATGTATTTTCAGAGTGCCTCAGCCAGATGAGCTCAATTTAAATGCGCATTTGGCAAGTTTGTGGCTATTTTAATTGCTTATCAGGGAATTGTTTGCTCTCCCAAGTGTTCACAAAGTGTCAACATTTAGTTGGAGTGCTAGTCGAAAGCCTTTAACCTGTCACTCATCTTGGCCATCTCCGATAGAAAGGGGTGGAGAGATGGTGGTTTGAAGTGAATGGAGTATGTGTGTGGTTGATGTACAGCCCAAAGAGGGCGGGATGTACAACGTGTAATTACCATCAGCTGTCATTGCAGGGTCAGATAAAATGTTAAGATAAATAATTCAATCAAAGAGCTTCATTTTCCTTTCTCAGCTGCCTCCCTAGCTGCCAGCTTCCTATCTAACTTACAAAAAGAAGCTTGTTAGCATCTTGGAGTGTTGTGCTGGAACCCATGGTCGTCATTTGCATTATTTGAAACACTCTCCCCTTTTCAGGATGTCTATTCCCAACATGTTGCCCACTTTGCACCCCAGTGCTTCAAGGTGTTGCTCACTGAGCATGACATTTTAATCTGCGCTCCATGAGCTTGCAGAATGCAATGTATAAAAAACCATCTTTTGCAGACATTTTATGGTTTGTTTGTTTTCTATCTTCACACAAACATTTTTTTCCCCTTTGGCGAATAGTGGAAAGTATTGGAAGGATTAGCAGGCTGATTATCAATCTGTTGAAACGTGTCATGAATGCTCCTTCTGTGGCCCTTAAGCCCTGGAATGGAACTTGAACCTAGAGCTTCTGCCTCAGAGTCGGGGAGGCTACCAGACTGAGCCACAAGGTCTCCTCTCCTGAAAGGTGGCATTATTGACAATCCAGCACTCCCTCAGACCATGCAATACAGTGATACTTTCTGGGTGGAATTTTATGTCCCAACCCTGGGGAGCAGGCTGGCATGGGTGGAAGCATGAAATCAGGTGCCATGGAGGCAGCGCCATGCCAATTGCCGACCCACCTCTGTCATTTGACCAACAATGGTGGAGGTGTCATGTAGCCCACCCACACTTGGGCCAATTGGGACCCTTAAGTGGCCATTTAATGGTCACTTATGAGCCTTGTCCTGCTGGTGCTGCTATTTTACCAGCGGCTGGGTGCCAGTGCCACATGGCCTTTTGTAGGCTGAGAGGGGATGTATCCTGTTTGGACACAAGTGCTTTACAGAGATCCTCCCGCACCCTCCTGACCTGGTACTCCCTCAACCTCCATCACCCTCGCCATGGCCTGGCAGATTGGCCCCAAAAAAACTCCCACTGAACTTTAGCATTGGTGACTGCAGTGCAGTGCCAGCAATACTTGGCAGCATTGGAAGGCAGGACATACTCCTAGATGAGGCCAGAAATCTCACCGTGAGTCAACAGCTCGGCGGCCATGAAAACAGCTCAGGGCAACAAAGCCAAGCAGAGGCAGTTGCATCCCTGGCTTTTAAGCCTGGCGATGGGGCCACTGCCTCCACAAAAAATCCAGTCTTATGTTATGTGCTCTGGTAGATCTTGAACCCACAACTTTCTGCCTCAAAGGTAAGAGTGCTACCACTGAGCCAAGGCTGATGCCTTAAAAATTGCATGCTCAGGTCTGTAGTTAGAGATAAACTCCTGACTCCGGACCGAGTGTTACAAACTGAACCAGACTGACATTTTAACCTTAAAGATACCAACGTTAAGTTTCCCACTAACAATGTATATATTCTAAATGGAGGAGATACTGTGCCATATGATGTAAAACCAAGGAGAAGCGTATCACGTATGTGGTATCTTATATTATAAATAGGCAAGCTGGTTCCTCCACAAGCTCCCTGGGTTAATGCTGCAGGACACAGTCAAATAGGCTAGTAGCACTTATAATGTTGCCTCAGAACAGAAGATTGACCAGTAGACAAGGTGCTAGAGAACACCAGATCCTTTAAGCAGGAAGTGGCTACAAGGGAAGAAAGTTGTGGTAGGTTGGGGTGTGCAGTGTTGGAACAGGAGGAGTTATCCATGTTGGGAAGAGGTTTACGTGTTCTTTCAAAGATAAAAAATTTAGGGAATTTGAAGTTACTCTGTTTCCTCCTCTGGGGAGAGCCAGGGTGTTTTTTGTTGGGGACGGTTGGTGTTGGAGAAGAAATCTGCCCTCCTTCCCAGAGATTAAACCTCTTTTTGTTATCCAAAACTGGCTTCCATCAGCCCGGGATTCTGCTGAGATCCGAATCTTTCACAGGACGCGAGCGAAACCCAGCACCTCAGCATTACCAACGTGATACCCTATATTTAGTCTCGGCGCATTAACTTGATCCTTCGTTCCACGTTTACTTGGGTGCAATGCCTGGGAGCGATCCCTGTGCCAGCGGCAAGGCCCTTTCATCTAGCCTGCAGCTCAACTCCTCCCTGCAGTTAAGCCCCCCCAGGCTCTGGAGTGGCTGAATTTGTTTCTGATTCAGTAGAAAATGTGGGGTGTGTAATTGTGGATTAAGCTGCTTTTTCCAAGCAGGCCTTCAAAGGCCCCGATCGGGCCCATCAAGGCCTTTCAGCAGGTGTAGTGTTTCTGAGTAACTGGGTGAGTTCCGGAGAACAGAGCTGCCGCCAGCTCTTTATTATTACAAATTTTATTTTTTTCAAACAAATAAGCTTTTGTGCCACAAGATATAGGTGAGCTTTAAGGAAAAAAAAACAGAACACACTACAAACACATTATAGACCAAAATCTCCAGTCTGGTCTTATATGCACATAACATTGAATAGAATTCACAGTATAGAGACAAACCAGTCGGTTTCTTGCTGGTATTTGTGCTCTACACGAGCCTCCCAAAAATCCAAGAGATCATCCCACAGTCATTTTTAAAGAGCATTGGGCTAAAGGGACAGGCACTTCACAAGAAATGTTGGTCTGACAGCATTCACACCTGTCCCTCCAGGCATGTTCTTTTCATGTTCCAATTTCCTCTCCCTTTTCTCTGCCTCTGTGTGAAGTGTTGACTCCTGCCTTCTCCCTCCCTTTGGCACTGGCTGCCCGCCTGCCATCATGGCCCACTAGCCCCCCTCCCCCCCCCCCCACCCCCCCACCCCCAACCACCAATTGGTCCCAGCGCAGACACTCAGCCTGAATGGGGTCACTTCATGGCAAAGCTAAAGTTGGCGTGGGAATTTGATGTCGGCTCCTGACCTGACTCCTGGGCGATGCAGAGTCAGATTCACTAGTGGGAACCCAGCTCCAGGTCTCCACTGCAAATTCTTAGTGCCAACACCAAGCAAAACCCTCCTGGTCAAATGACTCAGTACCACATTACATTGTTTTTACTCCTTAGCATTTTCATCATTATTCATCTTTTAAGGTTTCACCCTCAAGTGAAGGGTGAACTTTTCTTCCTAATGGGAGGCAGTGAGTTGCATAGAGAGTGCTAAAGAAAGACTTGAATTTATATAGCACCTTTCACAACTGCTAGACATCTCAAAGTGCTTTCCAGCCAATGCAGTAATTTTGCAGCATAATCACTGTTGTAGAAAATTTAGCAGCCAATTTATGTATAGCAAGCTCCCACAAACAGCAAGGTGACAATGGCCACATTATCTGTTCTTTGTGATGTTGGTTGAGGGATAAATATTAGCCTAGGATACCGGGAGAATTCCCCTTTTCTTTGAAATAGTGCAATGGGATCTTTTATATCCACCTGAGAGAGGAGATGGGGCCTCAATTTATTTAACATTTCATCTGAAAGACAGTACCTCTGACAGTGCAGCAGTCCTTCAGTACAGCATCGCAGTGTCAACCTAGATTATGTGCTCAAGTCTCTGGAGTGGGATTTCAACCAATAACCTTCTGACTTAGAGGTGAGAATGCTACTAACTGAGGCACAACTGACACCAGGATATACTGGGCACTGAGAATTATACAGAGGGTGGTATTCCTAGGAGAAGCAAAGAGAGTTACACAGAAGGTAATAGACCCAGTGGAGGAGGTGTGGCAGGGGCACAGAGAGATAGAGTTAGAGTGTAGTATGTTACTCTGCCAATAGAGGCTTGGTGAGTCAGGCCGTTAAGCAGAATTACTGATAGTTTGTGACTTTAACATTGATATGAACTTTTGTGTTGCTGAGGGGCATTATGTTGTTAAGGGGGCAATCCAGCAGTTGGGAGTTAGATTGCAGAAGTGCACAACATCTGAAGAGTGGGAACTTGTAGACTCCTGGCTGTACTGGGAGTGACAAAGTATGAATAACACCACACCCGAGATGTGGGAAAGCTGCAAGCCATCCAAAAGAGCTGAGGTTAGTGCACATTCTCCTAGCAACTATGGAGTCTAGGCTCAAAACAAGCAGAGCAATAGGGAATGAGAACGATATAGAGAGAGAGCTAGCAATTTTACAGGATCACTGTACTGCACAGAAAAGTCCAATTCAAAGCTCGAGCTCATATAAGAGTCTGAAGCAGTTTGGGTTTAATTACGTTCCCCTGGTTTCCTGTGCAGGGTTATGTCAACATGGTTCCATGCTAAGTTTACAACCGTGACCTTTCTCCATGGAAAATAAGCAAGAGGTGTTACAAAGAAGTACTGTCCTATAACCACCCCCACCCCCAACACACGCACACACAGACAGGCTGAAAACCCCAAGGAAATGGAATTTTTTGGAGCTTTAAATAACTCTTTCTTCCCGCTTTTAATACCTCTGTGTTTCTCAGATATTCACTGTAAAGACTCGGAGAGTTTAACATTTCCCTCCGGGTGGAAGTCAGTTGGAGTTGACTGGCTCTGGAAATGTGGAAGAGGTGGGGATATTGGTCATGGAACAAGCAGCTAATGTTCAGAAGGCTTCTTTCAATGCTTTCTTCTCAGGAAATTTTTTGAACACATTTTGAGCCAGTAAGGCAACATTTTCACTATATTATTGATTAGTATCCATACTCAATTGGGCTAAAGAAGTGCTGGAGTTTGTCTCCAGAGGAATACAATTCAAAAGCAAAGTTATGTTAAACTTATGCAGGGCTTTGGTTATGCACACTTGGACTACTGTGCACATTTCTGGTCTTCATATTACAAGAGGATATAGAAGCACTGGAGAAAGTGCAGAAAAGATCGATAGGAAGATAACGGAACTGAGAGGGTACTACTATCAAGGGAAGCTGCCAGGCTGGGGCTGTTTTCTCTAGAATAGAAAAGATTGAGAAGTGACCTGATTGAAATCGTTTTAATTATGAGGAGGTGCAATACTAGTGAAGTTGCTTCCACCTTTGTTTCCTCAAAGTTCAAACTCATCAATATAAATTAATCAGTTGAGGTTAAAATCAGATCCACCGTGATCTTCATGAATGGCGGAGCAGGCTCAAGGGGCCAAGTGGCTTACTCCTGCTGCTAATTCATTTGTTCATGTGTAATCAGTCATTAATCCAATAGGGAATTCCGGAGAAACCTCTTTGACCAGAAAGTGGTGAGAATGTTGAACCTGCTGCCACATGGAGCAGTTGAGGTGAATGACATTGATGCATTTATAGGAAAGTTAAATAAACAGATGAGGGAGTGAGGATAGAAGGATATGTCGATTAGGCGTGATGAAATAAGATGACAGGAGGTTTGTGTGGAGCATCATTACTGATAAAGACCTGTTGAGACAAACAGCCTGTTTCTGTGCTGTAAAACTCCAAGTAATTCTGTGTAGTTCAGTGGAATGGCGTAAAATGTTTTAGTGTAGTTCCTATGTTTTAACAAATCATGCAACATTTGATGAAATGGGGCACTTGAACCAAATTCAAATGAATTGCGAAGCTACCTGAACCTCAAAAAGGCAATACAGCTGATGAGGGTGAGGAATGGGTTGGAGATTGCAGTGGGTTTGCATACTGAGCTGTCTTGGCAGTAAAGGGCCTACACGAAATGAGTTTGAACAGTTTTATCTGGTTTATGGGACTTCAATACTGCTCCTAATGCACTAAATCTTATTCAGATTGAGAAAGGCTGGAATTCCTAGGTCCAATGCTATGGAATTCTACTATAAACCCTTCCTCCTCTTCTAACAAGCATCTCTCACCCCCCGCCTTACTTTAAGATTGTCCATAAAATCCACTTCTTCGACCCAGCATTTAAACATTTCTCCCAATATCTCTTTCCTAGGCTTGGCTTCCATTTTTTTAAATTGATTCCATCTCTGTGAAGAGTTTTCTACATTGTATAAATGCAAGTTGTTGTTGATTTGAAAATATTCACACTGCTACAATAGGCAGGTACTGTTCCAAGATTGAAGCTTTTAGTTCAGGCAGAGTTAGCTGGATCTATATTCTACTATAACTGGCTTGGTAGTACACATGACAAGTGTTGTTGCCCCTGTACCGATATGCTTCACTTCAATGAGGGAAAATTTGCTTAAACAAGAGATGTTAAACTTTGCCACCCTCAAGCTGGTTAGAACCAGGAACAAGGGTCACACATTTGGTTTGAAAAGAAAAGACTTGCTTATTTCTAATTTATCAGGTGTCAGCTGTGACTCAGTGGTAGCACTCTCTTCTCTGAGTTTGAATGTTGTGGGTTCAAGTCTCAATCTAGAGACTTGAGCACCTAATCCAGGCTGACATTCCAGGGCAACAATGGGGGAGTGCTACATTGTTAACGGTGCTGCCTTTTGAAGAAGTCATTTGGTAGTCTAGAACATGAGTATCGCTGAAAAAAAGAGACATGTCAAAGCTTTTTGTCTTGCACTCATCAGGACAGTCACAAGAATACCAAATGTAAGGGATCAACAATTTATACTTTGAGAAGAGAGTACTGATTGGCTGACAAATGGACTCTGACTGGTAGAGGCATTGCCATGGAGAAACCACCAGTTAACTGATGACTGGCAGTTAACTGCCAAGCTTTGTTTAAATTCAAACCAGGCAGGTTGACTGTGGTTGATCAAATCATTGCCCTGAGGAATGAACCAGAGAATGGCTGTCACCTATTTTGTTCAGTTGAAACCAGTGCAATATGTGTACATGTTCTTCCTGTCTGCAAAGAACAGGGTCCTGTGTTTTAATATATGTAGCTTCCAGTACACACACACACATGCCACACTGCAAGGCTGACTAATAAAATGACTTAAATTGGTTGTCAGTGTAATTCTTGGGACACTCTCAGGATTATTTAGCAAATGTTGTCCAATTACAGATTCATATCTAATGTTGGACATTGTGTTTTGAGTTTAGCAAGCACGGGCTGGTTGGATTTTATTTTATTCATTCATGGGCTGTGGGCATTGCTAGCTAGGCCAGCATTTATTGGCCATCCCTAATTGTCCTTGAGAAGGTGGTGGTGAGCTGCCTTCTTGAACCACTGCAGCCCATGTGATGTAGGTACACCTACAGCACTGTTAGGGAGGGAGTTCCAGAATTCCATGAGTACAATCAGTACCTTGCCTGTTGTGAACAGCCAAAGGTACGTGCAGTTTGATACGATCCACCAATCTTTAGGATGTACAGCCTACATAGCTAGCATCACACCGGCACTGAAATTCATATATCACAGTATTCATTTGTGTGATAAGCAGAATGTCTTTTTGGCTTGACTGCAGTATCCTGTTAGTGATGAACTCGTGTTGTTACTGCATAGTAGCAGTGTGAAACTGTTGCTCAAATTTTTGAGACATCTTACCCTTCCAGGGTAATCTGAGGTAGACTGGGCATTTTTAGGACTGAAAGTGGCGGCCTTTGGTCCATTCATGAGTTTATGCAATATGCAGCGAGCAATGATCTGATCAGGGTAGCCATTATCTTGCAGAATGGCTTTAAGTTGCCCTATGTCGGCATCAAGCTTGCGTGGAGAGCAAATGGCTTGGATCTTATTTATGAGATTGCCAATAGGGACAATCTTATAGCACATGGAACTATATGAATCCCAACGCGTATATTGACCAGTGAAGGTAGGCTTGTGGTAGCCGGTAGTACAGAACCCCCTGGCAATCAGAGTGCACTTGCTAACCAATCAGTACTCTCTTCTTATGAAGTATAAATTGTTGTTCCCTTTAAATTTGGTATTCTTGCAAATGTCCTGATGAGTGCAAGATGAAAAGATTTGACACATCCTTTTTTTAGCGATACTCAATTTCAAAAGTACTTCATTGGCTGTAAAGTGCTTTGAGACATTGTGAGGTCAGGAAAGGCACAATTGTATAAATTCAAGTTTTTTTTTAACCTCTTATTTCTCAGGGATAAGCTGAGTGAAGTCTATCCACTGTTTGAAAGACACTGTGTATCAGTCAGTCACTCCTTTGGGTAATTGAAGTCAGTCTGGTGGGCTCATGATGGCTGAAAATTTGTTGGCTGATTTAGTTCTTGCTGTACTTTCACCGTGTTGATGATGGAAACAGGCTAGTGCATCTGGCAGGTCAAAGTGTGGAAAAATGCACTGTGAGGAACAATCTTCCACATTCAGCCCTGGTGCTGCACAAGTTAGGCCAGGAAAAATAGTCAGCAACCTCTCCCACTGAACAGAGTGAGCTTTTAAAAAGCAAATGTTTGACACCCCAATCTGGGGTGTTTTCAGGCTTTTATCCCTTTTTCCTTTATTTTTTTCCACATAGGGTGGCAGACTGGTCTGTGCTTTTAGGCTTTTGCTCTCCATTCTGTGGGTGACTTTACTGTCCTGATTTTTAAACAGCTACCCAGCGGGATAAGGGGGATTCAGGTTAGAAACCCATTTTACACTCAAAGGGCTAGATTTTCAAATTGGAGTTGGGAACCAGAAGCCTGGATAATTTCCAGGCCTTGACCTCATGCCACATCTGTATCACTAACACAAACACCATTTTAGAATGTAAATGCCCAATCCAGTTAGTGGCACCAAGTGTAACCAGGAGGCGGGAGCTGCCTGCAGCGCCAAGCAGCAAAGACAGACAGCAGCCATGATGGGGCCTGCTACTGCTTTTCAGAAGGGAGCAGGTGCAGCTCCTCGGACGACCAAGGCCTTACAGAGCACTAAAGTGGTCAAGCAGCAAAATGAAGATAAAGCCCTCGGTCAAAAGTAAGTGCCCCCAGCCCCCAACCTGCTTCAACATTTTTTTAAAAATTCACTTCTGCATGCTTTGAATCTCACAGCTGTGCACTAGACGCATCAAATTGTTCGGGCTCAGTGTTTTTCACTTTGAAAATTGCCTTCTCACCCTCCCAGCCCCTTAACAATCTCCTCAAGGAGCTTAATGCGATGTTAATTGGATGCGAGTGGGTTCCCATTACCCCCTTCCCTTTGAAGCTTGTGTCGCATTCCGGAGATGGCAGGTTCCAGTACTGCCCCCGGGATTGTGATTTTCACAATACGCCCACACCCATTGCCGGCAATTGAAAACCCAGGCCATGGAGTCAGTGGAGAGTAAAACCTGAGCCCACATCATTCCCACCAGGTGATTTAAGTAAAAATTGCTGCTTAGTGGTGTCTTGAGGCAGTAACCCTTTCAATTCTGTTTCAATTTCTGTCATTATCTCTGGAGACAGTTCTGTAAGCAGAACACATGAACTCTAGGTTAACTTGCCTCAGGAACTGTACCTCTCCCTTTCAACATTGCTGTCATCACATGCCCTGCACCCACCCCACCCCACACCTCATTCAAAAAAAAACAGCCAGGTTACTAGCTTCCTCTTCCATCATTGGAGCAAATTAAAATCTTTGTTCTCATGTACAAGTCTTCCGACTTAGACTGCTCTACCCTTAAATCTTCACGCACCCCCAATCTATTTCTTTCTCTCAGAACTCACCCATCAGCAATTCAACCATTAGTTACAGGTCTTTTACAATCTTGGGTCTACTTAATCTTGGCCCTGACCGGGTTGGTGAAGAAGATTTTGCACCTTCCTAAAACCTTCCTCCGTATTTCCCTCCTCACTTTTGAAAAATCTCTTGAAAACCCAGACTTTATATAGGTGCAAGTTGAAGTTGTTGCCTGGTCGATCCACCTTTGCTCCCAAGTGAGCAGGGCGTGCACCCGCCTATAGTTGCTGACAGGGTGCACAGTGGACCACTAGGCCTGACACATGTCCGATTCCCCCTCCATCCTATAAAGAGACCACAACCTCTGTATGGCCCTGCCTAACTCAAAAACATAGTTTGGCAAATGCAGGTTGTTGTACCTAAGCTCATCCTACCCTTTCTTTTTGTTCCTAAGCATTAAAATCCTAACATACAGTTGCACCAGTTCAAGCCCCTCTGCCTCGCTAATGTAATCTAAAAAGGGGAGATTCTGACACTGGGGGAGGAAAGGATCCTGATGGCTCCAGTAGTATGCATGAATGCACTTGGTCAGATTCCCATGAAGTCATGGTATTTGTTAAAAGCAACTTAATCCTAGGGGAATTCTAGGATGGTGTGTACCCATCAAGCAGTCAGTGCTTGCCTTGTCTATTCCTATCGAATACCAGCAGTTCAGAGTCGCTGTTTGTTCTGTGTCAAATGGAACAAGGCCATTAACCATTTAAGGGCTGAAGGAGAAGGAAAGTAAAGATATTTGAAAGCATCCACCACATTCTAGTGGACCCACATATGTGTGGAATTAATTCTTTGCAGCAGAGTCACTGATATTGTGATATTATGAGCATTCTTTCGCATACTAATACATACTAGACAGCTATAGCAGTTATATTATGTTATTATTCAAAATATGTACAGATGTGAACTAGTCTGTGAATGCTACCAATTTGACTGGGAGGGCGTCAAACTCAATGCAATCCTGTCTTCACTTAGTGTCATACACAAACGTTTATGGCATTAATGAGCAATAAAGATTAAACACTTATAAAATGGATTGTAAAAATTCACTACAACAGCTACCATGATGTAGACTTGTCACTAAGCTAATGGGGCAGCTAATCAGCTGAAACAAGCAAGGCAGTAATTCCTGCTCCAAACAATCAGGTCAATGGGACCCACTGGTTCGGCCATGGGAGCAGCTTGTCTATGGGCAGTGAAGATGTGAGCTGAAACAGAATTTAGGTTGGGAACAACTTACCTTGGAAATGTTCAACTAATAATTCACAGTCCCAGAAATATAGGAGGACCCCTCATGGAACAATGCTTTGTGGGATGAACCCTTCGCTGGACATTCCAAGAGGAGGTTCCATCATTGGAGCAACCTGCATTGAAGGAAACTATCATGGAAGGAAGCCTATAAGTTTCCTGATATAGCAGTATTGAAGTGGCAGATTGTGTTGCATCCAGGGGCTTGTAGGAAAAAGCAGAGATTTCTTAGATGGGAAACTTTCATTTCAATCAGGAAGAGCAGAACGGCTCAAGTCCCAAAGATAGTGAATTTCTTGAGTGCTTTTAAGATAGCTTTTTGCAGCATAGGTTCTGCAGCCAACAGGAGAAAACACCATACTAGATTCAGGAATGAGCTAGACTTAGTTAATAATCTAACAGTAAGGGAACATTTAAATATCTGGCAGTGATCATAATATAATTGAATTCAAAGTAAGGTTTGAAAAAGAGAAACATAACATGGTTACTAAGATTCTAATTTTGATACAGTTAACTTTAACAGGATGGGACAGAAACTGATGAAAGTAAACCGCTTAAACTTGTTATCAGATACAACTACAGATGAACAGAGTTCAGAAAAGGAATTTAGCTTAATACGGGACCAGTATATAGTTCTAAGAGGAAAAAACTCTATTTACCAAATGAAACAGCCGAGGTCAACAAAAGAGGTGAAAGATAAGATAAAACTAAAGGAGAAAGCATTCAAAAGTGCAAAGAACAGTCAAGATCTAGGGGACTGGGAGGGATATAAAGAACAGAAAAGGAAGACAAAAAAAGATAGTAAGAGTTGCAAAAAGGATTGTGAGAAGAAACTTGAAAAGACATTAAGATTAACACAAAATGTTTTTACATTTATACAATGTTTTTATGGGAAATGTGAACCCTTTAATTACAGATGCAGTTAGTATTGCAAATGAAAATAAGCCAATGGCAAACCTGTTGAATAATTACTTTGCGTTGGTCTTCACTATAGCGGTAGAGGATAATTGACATGACGTTCAAGGGAAACTAATAATAAATCAAGGACTAGAACTCTACTAAGGTTATCATAAGCAAGAAAATATTAGAAAAAAATACCAGCACTAAAGACTAAGGACCTGAAGGTTTCCACTCCATGGTATTAAAGGAAGTAGCTGAGGAAATTGCAGATGCTTTAACCGTAATCTCCCAAAACTCTCTCAAATTCAGGAATTGCCCCTTCAGATTGAAAATTGCAAATGTAACTCCATTATTTCAAAAATGTGATACAGAAACCAGGAAATTATAGACCTGTTAGATTAACAGCTATTGTGGAGAAGTTATATGACTGAGCACTAAAGAGGGATTTGAACTAATTCGAAACAGTCAACATTGCTTTATGAAGGGCAGCGAACTAAATAGTTGTTTTTGAGGAAATAACCAAAGTTGTAGTCAGAAATGTAGTTTGTGAATGTATATGGACTCCCAGAAGCGCTTGATAATGTTCCACAAAAGAGACGGTTAACTAAAGTTAAAACTCATGAAATTGAAGGCTAATGATTGATCTGGTTAGGCAATTGGTTAGGCATTAGACATCAGAGAGTAGGGATAAGGGTACGTACTCGAATTGGAAGGAAGTGACAAGTGACAACCAGCAAATATCTCTGTCAAACCTCTCAATGATTCACTATATTTATTAATGACTTAGCTTATACAACAGAAAGCCATGTATTCAAGTTTGCCAATGATATAAAGATTGGTGGAATAGTAAGTACTGTTGACAGAAACAACAATGCTTGGGCAAAAACTGCAGCAGACAATTTTTTTTTAATTCATTCATAGGATGTGGGCTTTGCTGGCTGGGCCAGCACTTATTGCCCACCCCAAGTTGCCCTTGAGAAGGTGGTGGTGAGCTGCCTTCTTGAATTGCTGCAGTCCATGTGGAGTAGCTACACCCACAGTGCTGTTAGGGAGGGAGTTTCAGGATTTTGACCCAGCGACAGTGAAGGAACAGCGATATATTTCCAAGTCAGGATGGTGAGTGTCTTGGAGGGGAACTTCCAGATGGTGGTGTTTCCATTAATCTGCTGTCCTTGTCCGTCTGGATGAAGGTGGTCATGGGTTTGGAAGGTGCTGTCTAAGAAACCTTGATGAGTTTCTGCAGTGCAGCTTGTAGATGGTACACACTGCTGCTACTGTGGGCCGGTGGTGGAGGGAGTGAATGTTTGTGGATGGGGTGCCAATCAAGTGGGCTGCTTTGTCCTGGATGGTGTCAAGCTTCTTGAGCGTTGTTGGAGCTGCATTCATCAAGGCAAGTGGAGAGTATGCCATCACACTCCTGACTTGTGCTTTGTAGATGGTGGACAGGCTTTGGGGAGTCAGGAGGTGAGTTACTCGCCACAGGATTCCTAGCCTCTTACCTGCTCTTCTAGTCACAGTATTCATATGGCTAGTCCAGTTCAGTTTCTGGTCAATGGTAACCCTCAGGATGTTAATAGTGGAGCATGCAGTGATGATGATGCCATTAAATATCAAGGAGTGATGGTTAGATTCTCTCTTGTTGGAGATGGTCATTGCCTGACACTCGTGTGGCATGAATGTTATTTGACACATGTCAGCCCAAGCCTGGATATTGTCCAGGTCTTGCTGCATTTGGACATGGACTGCTTCAGTGTCTGAGGAGTCGTGAGCAGTGCTGAACATTGTGCAATCATCAGCGACCATCCCCACTTCTGACCTGATGATAGAAGGAAGGTAATTGATGAAGCAGCTGAAGATGGTTGGGCCCTGAGGAACTCCTGCAGTGAAGTCCAGGAACTGAGATAATTGACCTCCAACAACCATGACCATCTTCCTTTGTGAAAGTTATGACTCCAGCCAGCAGAGAGTTTTTCCCCTTATTCCCATCAACTCCAGTTTTGCTAGGGCTCCCTGATGCTACACTCAGTCAAATTCTGCCTTGATGTCAAGGGCAGTCACTCTCACCTTACCTCTGAAGTTCAGCTCTTTTGTCCATATTTGAACCAAGGCTGTAATGAGGTCAAGAGCTGAGTGACCCTGGCAGAACCCAAACTGAGCATCAGCGAGCAGGTTATTGCTAAGCAAGTGCCGCTTGATAGCACTGTTGATGACCCCTTCCATCACCTTACTGATGATCAAGAATAGACTGATGGGGCACTAATTGGCCGGATTGGATTTGCCCTGCTTTTTGTGTACAGGACATAGCTGGGCAATTTTCCACATTGCCAGGTAGATGCCAGTGTTGTAGCTGTACTGGAACAGCTTGGCTAGGGGCGCGGCAAGTTCTGGAACACAAGTCTTCAGTATTATTGTCGAAATATTGTCAGGGCCCATTGCGTCTGCAGTAGCCAGTGCCTTCAGCCATTTCTTGGTATCATGTGGAGTGAATTGATTTGGCCGAAGACTGGCATCTGAGATGCTGGGCACCTCTGAGGAGGCCGATCATTCACTCCGCACTTATGGGTGAAGGTTGTTGCAAGTGTTAGCTTTATCTTTTGCACTGATATGATGGGCTCCCCATCATAGAGAATGGGGATATTTGCAGAGCCTCCTCCTCCAGTGAGTTGTTTAATTGTCCACCACCATTCATGACCAGATGTGGCAGAGCTGCAGAGCTTAGATCCAATCTGTTAGTTGTGGAATCAATTAGCTCTGTCCATCACTTGCTGCTTATGCTGTTTGGCATGCAAGTAGTCCTGTGTTATAGCTTCGCCACGTTCACACCTCATTTTTAGGTATGCCTGGAGCATGCAGCTAATGAATCAGTGCTCCTTCATGTTGAATGCCACTTGGAGGAAACACTGAGGGTGGCAAGGACGCAGAATGTACTCTGGGTGAGGGACTTCAATGTCCATCACCAAGAGTGGCTCTGTAGCACCACTACAGACCGAGCCAGCCAAATCCTAAAGGACACAGCTGCCAGACCTGGTCTGCAGCAGGTGGTGAGGGTACCAACAAGAGGGAAAAACATACTTGACTTCATTCTCACCAACTTCCCTGCCGCAGATGCACTTTTCATTGAACCACTGGTTTGGTGGTAATGGTAGAGTGGGGGACATGCCAGGCCATGAGGTCATGGATTGTGGTTCAGGACAATTCTGCTGCTGCTGATGCACACAGCACCTCATTGTTGCCCAGTCTTGAGTTGCTAGACTTGTTTTATATCAATCCCATTTAGCACAGAGGTCGTGCCACACAGCACAATGGAGGGTACTCTCCATGCGAAGACGGAATTTCGTCCCCACAAGAACTGTGCAGTGATCACTCCTACTGATACTGTCATGAACAGATGCATCTGCGGCAGGGAAGTTGGTGAGAATGAAGTCAAGTATGTTTTTCCCTCTTGTTGGTACCCTCACCACCTGCTGCAGACCAGGTCTGGCAGCTGTGTCCTTTAGGATTTGGCTGGTTCGTTCTGTAGTGGTGCTCCAGAGCCACTCTTGGTGATGGACATCGAAGACCCCACTCAGAGTACGTTCTGCGTCCTTGCACCCTAAGTGTTTCCTCCAAGTGGCATTCAACATGAAGGAGCACTGATTCATCAGCTGGAGGGGACGGTACGCAGTAATCATCAGGAGGTTTCCTTGTTCATTTTTGACCTGGTGCCATGAGACTTCAAGTGATCAGGAGTCAACATTCAGGACTCCCAGAGCAAATCCCTCCTGATTGTATACCACTGTGCCCCCACCTCTGCTGAGTCTGTCCTGCCGGTGGGACAGGACAGACACAGGGTTGGTGATGGTGGTGTCTGGGGCATTGTCTGTAAGATATGATTCCGTGGGGATGACTATGTCAGGCTGTTGCTAGTTCATGAGACAACTCTCCCAATTTTGGCACTAGCTCCCAGATGCTCGTAAGGAGGACTTTGCAGGTTTGACAGGGCTGAGTTTGCTGTCATCGTTTCCTGTGCATAGGTCGATGCCGGGTGGTCCATCCAGCTTCATTCCTTATTGACTTATCTTTAGCGGTTTGATACAACTGAGTGGCTTGCTAGGCCATTTCAGAGGGCATTTAAGAGTCAACGACATTTTTCAAGGGCGAAGAGTTAAGAACAGTGGAAATCCAAAGAGATTTAGGCCTCCATGTACTCAGATCAATAAAATGTAGTAGCCTGGTAGAAAAAAATAATCAGAAAAGCTTATGGAATATTAGCCTTTATAACTAGAGGGGCAGGTCTTGTGGCACAGTTGGCATCAACGCTACCCCTGAGCAAAAGGCTCTGGGTTGAAGTCCCACTCCAGGACTTGATAGTCATGGTAAGTGTGATCATAGTATGGCCAAACAGGTTGAGTACCAAACTTGTAAATCCTACCAACACACAACAATGGCAGGCAGTAAGAGTGGGAGAGATTCCTGGTCAGCCCTGTGATGGAAGGAAATTGGAGCCTCTACCATCACTATACAGAGCTCCGGGCTACAACATACAATCCCTGTTCTGGCTGGGGTGGATTTGGGACCTGCTTCCTTGTCCTGTTGGTGGAGGTCATGGCACTGTGGGTCAGACCTGCCTTCGGGTAGAGAACTGAAGAAGAACTAGAGGGCTTGAATAAAGTGAAGGAAGTTTTTGTCCAGATATACGAAGGTGTGGTTAAGGTATATCTGGAGTACTGTATAAAATTCTGGACACTGCACCTTAGAAAGGGTATATTGGCATTGAAGGGAGTGCAGCGCAGATTCACCAGAATGTCACAAGGCTCCAGGGGTTAAATTCTGAGGAGAATTGCATAACTAGGGTTGTTTTCCCTGAAATATAGAAGGTTAAGGAGTGATTTGAATGAGGTTATACGATTTTGAAAAGAATTGATAGGGCGGATAAAGGAAAACTTATCCTGCTTGCAGGAGAGTCTAGCACAAGGGGACATAATCGTAAAATCAGAGCCAGACAATTCAGGTTAAGGAGAAGTTAGGAAAAGCTTCTTCACTCAAAAAGTGCTAGAAGTATGGAACTCTTCCCCACAAAAAGAAATGGATGCTGGTTCAATTCATAATTTAAAATCTGATATTGATAGATTTTTGCTAGCCAAAGTTATTAAGGGATAGTGAGCCACTGCTGTTAGGGTATAGATCAGCTATGATCTCACTGAATGTTGGAATAAGCTCGAGGGACTAAATAGCCAACTTGACTTTATTAAGCAAGTGATTTTGTACCTTTGCAGTATTATAAATAGCACAGGTTTTGAAGAACATTTTCTTGAGCTACCGGAGGGCTAAAGTTTACCTGTCAACTTATCATCAGATGATATCTATAGAGTAGATTGTTTTGGAGAGGGGCAGAAAACTTTGATAAAACCAGAGGAAAACAGTGCTAGAGTTAACAAAAGATAACGCCGTGTCTAAAAATAGCTTACTTCTTCTTAATCAGACCTCATATTTCAAAATTGTTTTCTTGAAATGGGAAAAATCCAAGAATAATATTCATCAAATTAAAATCAGCAGAAAAACTGACTTCAGTTTCAAGAATAGCTAAGAATTGGAGACAAAATGTTCTTTTTAAAAAAAGTGAAAATAAATCTTCTTTGGGTGAGTTACAAGAAATCTTGGGGCAACAAGTTTTGCAAATTCCAAATTAAATTGCTGCATTTGCCAGTAATACAGTTCCACTGGCACAGGACTCACATCTTTTGTATTTTAGATTCTTTTTTATAATTTAATATTGAGTTTGTGGCACAGTGGAGGAAGCTGTATCACAATACATTGGCCTTGGATATCTTAAACTCATTGGCCCATCTGGAGTTAGGCCACATTAAGTACATCATAGGAACCAAGATTGTCAGTTCTCTGGTGGTCTTCATTACCCCCTTTAATGTTTGGAGGGTGAGGATTGGACAAAAGAATGGGCAAAGAGACTGGATCTGGGTTGGTAATGGCTGTTTGAATTAAACGTTGACTATCAGCTTAAATCATTGAGTAAAACAATACACAGGGTTCCTTCCAGGGAAAGTTCCTCAGTGGAAAGATGCTGTCCATTCAGTTAAAGTATGTGGTGTGTTTTTTTTAACAGATGACAGCAGTTCTGTAAGCAGCGGCCAGCCCCTTCCTGAAGGACCCCAATCTGAGTTTGCAAGTGAGGAACCCACAGGAAAGCAGCTAGGTAGGTGGCCACTGAAAGCGTGATGCATGATGTAGCAAGACCTGGCTTCTAACATGGTGCAGGTTGACAGGTTGAAAGTTTGCCAGCTTGAAATGTCTGAAGCCAAAGTAGACTTAGGATGGCCTCACTGCTGTTCCATGTCGTACCTGTTGGGTCAAAGTCCACAGGAGCAAATTGTTTCGAACTCAGAATAAAATTGCCAGGAAAATGCCTCTTCTCACACAGGAAGAGAAGAAAATACCCTGCTGTTGGAAAGTAAACTGTCACAAAGGTACAATAGATGCATCTTTTGAAGTTAAGTTTAAAGCGCATTGTTAGGGCAAAGTGGTAGGGGCAGGGGGAGCTTAATTTTGTCTGTTCTGCATGGTATTTTTGACTGGAAAGTATTTGACAGAGTATAATCCAGGAAGGTTTACTCTGCCTCGTAATCCAGCGATTCCTGACCTGAGAATGCATGATAAGACAAAATAGGGAGGGAGTTTGCTTCTCTTCTTCACAATCCTTCCTTTTGCCAAAGGTTGAAGGCAATTTTGTGCCATTCGCTTCTACTGTAAGCAACAACATTTTTACGCATAGATTTGATTACTAACAACGGGATGATACTTGGTAAGGTTCCAATTCCAAAGTGACAAGTCCACTTCATCAGGAGAGTGCCCTGGATGTGTCACACATCTTGCTGATGTCTGCCTTCAGAGCCACTATCCTCTTGCTAGGATCATTTGCCTCTTCCATAGTTCCAGACTCCATGCACTTGGAGTGCTGAAATTCCCTATCTATTCTAGACGAAGTTGGTACTAACCTTAATTAGTTTAGCTTGTCAGACAAGACATCATATCAGGATATGCCCACTGGTGTGCATTACCAGTTGCTAGGAGGCATAGAGGAGAGCAGAGACACCAATTAGCTAAACACACATTCAAAACCAGAGCTTGCAGCTAGCAATGACTCAGAGATGCTGGTCCTGTCACAGAAATGCCCCGTATACTCCAGAGGGAGTTTTAGCTACTCTGATAACTTTGCCACACTCACTGGAACGATCTGCAGAGTACTTCTAGCTTCTTTGTGTGTTTTGTTTTTATTGTATTTTCAGCACCGACACTCTTTTTAATTTTTTTTCTTATTTAAACTTGACCAGGCAGCTTACTGCTGCTGATGGTACCAGTTCCTGGCATGGGGGTGGGGTGAAAAGGGAGTGGGTTCCCAAGCTCCCAGTTTTAATCTGTGCTAAATGATGACCTTGACAAGCATCAGTGTGTTGATGGCTCCTTTTTCTGCTAACCCCCCCCAACACCCACACAGTTAAACCAAGGTTTACGCAGCCCAGCAAAATGCGTCAGCGAGTGATAGCACGGCCTGTTGGCAGCTCAGTCCGGTTGAAGTGCACCGCAAGTGGGAACCCTCGCCCAGACATTGTGTGGTGGAAGGATGACCAGCGGCTCTCTGAGAACAAGAGGAACAGGTGGACACTTAGCCTGAGGAATCTAAAGCCTGAGAGCAGTGGGAAGTACACATGTCGCGTCTTCAACACGGCGGGGGAGATCAACGCCACCTATAAACTTGATGTTGTTGGTAAGTTGCTGTTGTCACAAGAGCTAGCATCAAAAAAGGAAGGATTTGCATTTAAATAGAGCTTTTCACAATCTTAGGATATCTCAAAGCATTTTACAGCCAATGAAGTATTTTTGAAGTGTAGTCATTGTTGTAATGAAGGAAATGAGGCAACCAATTTTCACACAAACTCCCACAAACAGCAAGGCTATAATGACCAGGTAATCTGATTCAGTGATATTCATTGAGGGATAAATATTGGCAAGGACAAAAAGAACTCCCTGGTCTTCTTTATAATAATGCCATAGAATCTTCTATCTTCACCTAAGAGGGCAGGCACTGCCTGGATTCATTTTTATGGAGGAGATGGTGGCTTTGTGGTAATGTCACTGAACTAGTAATCCAGAGACCCAGGCTAATGTTCTGGGGTCATGGGTTCAAATCCCACAGCTGGTGGAATTTAAATTGAATGAATTAATAATAAAAATCTAAAATTGAAAGCTTGTCTCAGTAATGGTGACCATGAAATTGTTGTTGATTGTTGCAAAAACCTCCCTAATCCCCTTTAAGGAAGGAAAGCTGCCATCCTTACCTGGTTGGCAATAATTTGGTTGACTCTTAGCTGTCCTCTGCATGGCCTAGCAATCTATTCAGTTCAAGAGCAATTAGGGATGGGCAATAAATGCTGGTCCTGCATCCTGCCAAAGAATGAAAGATCTAAATGGTGGCACCTCTGACAGTCCAGTGCTGTCTCAGTACTGCATTAGTATGTCAGCCTAGATTGTGTACTCAAAGTCTTATGGAGTGGGGCTTGAACCCACAACCTTCTGACTCAGAGGTGAGAATGCAGAACCAGAGCAGTTTAGAGAGGGAGTCCTAGGACTGAGATGGCTGAAGGCCCTATCAGTGTTGGTTAGGTGAAGGGAAGGGGGGCATTCACAGAAGATTGAAAGAAGAAGAACTGAGTGTTTGGGAGGCGATATGGGGTTGGAGAAGGTTGCAGAGTTAGAGTGGAGGGAGCCGGGGAGAGATTTATAGATCAGAACATAGATATTAAATGTTAATATGTTGGGAGTGTGGGGAGTCAGAGTATTCAATGAGGGTCATGCAAAATATTGACATGATTAACAAAACTTAAAAGGTCTATGAAGCCAGCCCCACACTCACGATAGTTGGAGCTTCAATACTGGGCACTTAGCATTCCAATCCGCCAACCGTGCAGCCGTATAATCCTTTGCTAGAGGTCAGATAGACTATCATCAGGAGGCAGCCGTCATGGACATTCAAGAGACAGTAGAGTTAGCATTGACGGAGGGGGAGCTTCCATTTCAGCCAGAGAATTGTTTGCAGAACAGGGGAATTTGAAGTAGGGCAGAGAGGTGGGAAAAATAATAATAAAACTAAAAAAATTAAAGCTGTCAGTAATGTTATTGTATAACTATCTTATCTCAAATTCCTCCCTCGAGTGCTTTAATGTTAGCCTCCTTATTGTAACGCTGTAGTTTACAGAAAGAAGGATTAAACACCAGCATGTTAATATTATCAACTCTAGTACGAGACAGGGTCTTCAGTGAGAGCTGGTGAGTCTGATGAGTGCGGAAGTTTAATTATTAAATGCTGTCTAAAGTCTAGCTTTTTTTTCAATATTTTCTCTTTAGTTTAATAATTCACTAAAATTACTCCTTAAGTTAAGAGAAGTTAAGTTTTATTCCAACCTTACAACAGGGGTACACAAGCTCTCTGAGGGTAGCTGCAGCTAGTTATTTAGCTAGCTTAAACTGGTTTTCAGAAGCTTAAATCAGTTGTTTCTCAGAAAGTATAAAAACAAGCCTTCCTCAGTGCTGTCTGGTCTGCCCTGAGTGCTGCTTTGAATGCACAGAGTGTCAAGCTGGGAGTTTGGCGAGGGAGGTGCTCTTTTCTTTTTCTACCTTTTTTCAGCCTCCAGTAGCTGGCTCTTACTTTGGTGCAGGGGAAGAAGCTGATTGGTGAGCAACTGGTAAGTTATTCTACTTATTTTAATTGTAATAAATAGTTTTTGAAGTTACAGTATGGCAGGTCAGCTTGGCCGAGCAGAATGTACATCCTGCAGTATGTGGGAAGTCATGGATGCACCATGTGTTCTGGACTAACACATCTGCAGCAAGTGTCAGCCAGCTGCAGAAGCTTGAGCTCTGGGTTTTAGAACTTGGGCAGTGGCTGGACTCACTGTTGTGCATCCACGGGGCTGAGAACTACGTGGATAGCACGTTAAGAGAGGTGGTCACGCTGCAGGTTAGGGGTGTGCAGGCAGAGTGGGAATGGGTGACCACCAGGCTGTCTAAGAGAACCAGGCAGGTAATGCAGGGGTCCTCTAAATCTATCTTGTTTGTCAATCAATTTTCCATTTTGAATACTGGTGAGGGCGATGGTTCCTCAGGGGAATGCAGCCAGAGCCAAGTCTGTGGCCCCACGGCTGGCTCAGCTGCACAGGCGGGGAGGAAAAAGAGTAGAAGAACAATAGAGCAATAGTGAAAAGGGGTTCAAAAGTCAGGAGACCAGGCAGGTCTTTCTGTGGCAGTAAATGTAACTTCAGGATGGTGTTGCCTCCCTGGTGCCAGGGTCAAGGATGTCACAGAGCGGCTGCAGGTCATCCTTCTGGGGGAGGGTGAACAACCAGAGATCGTGGTCCACATTGGTGCCAATGACAGGTAGGAAGAGGGCTGAAGTCCTGAAAGCAGATTTTAGGGAGTTAGGAAGGAAATTAAAAAGCAAGCCCTCAACAGCACTAATCTCAAGATTACTCCCAGTGCCACATGCTAGTGAGCATTAGAATAGGAGGATTAAATGATTGAACATATGGCTGGAGAATTGCATGAGAGAAGGCATTAGATTTCTAGGGCATTGAGACAGGTTCTGGGGCAGGTGGGACCTGTACAAGATGGACAGGTTACACTTTAACAGGACTGGGACTAACATCCTCGCAGGGAGATTTGCTAGTGCTGTTGGGGAGGGTTTTAAACTAGCTTGTCAGGGGGATGGGAACTTAAGGTGTAGCTCAAATTGGAAGGAAGTAAAGCTGGTAATAGGAAGTAGAAAAGCAGCAAGTGAAAATACAAGGCAGGTGAGAAAAAAGTGAGCATTAACTAGACTTAGAATGCGGAATAATGTTAAAAATAAAAATTAAGGGCACTCTACCTGAATGCAAGCAGCATTCACAACAAGGTAGATGATTTAAAGGCACAAATAGAGGTAAATGTATATGATCTAATTGCCATTATGGAAACATGGCTACAGGGTGACCAAGACTGGGAACTGAATATTCAAGGATGTTCGACATTTAGGAAGGACAGGCAAAAAAGAAAAGGAGGTGGTGTTGCGCTGATAATAAGGGATGGGATCAGTACATGAGGAAGGGAGGATCTCAATCAGAAGAACAAAATATGGAATCTGTTTGAGTGGAGCTAAGAAACAGCAAGGGGCAGCAAACATTGGTAGGAGTTGCTTATAGGCCACCAAACAGTAGTGGTAGTGTGGGGCATGATATTACTTAGGAGATTAGAGAAGCATGTAGCATAGGTAATACAGTAGTCATGGGTGACTTCAATCTACATATAGACTGGGTAAACCTAATGAGTACTAATGATGTGGAGGACGAGTTTCTGGAGATTTTAGGGATGGTTTTTGAGGGCAATATGTTGAAGCATGGACTAGAGAACAGGCTATTTTAGATCTAGTATTATATAACAAGAAAGGGCTAATTAATAATCTTGTTGTAAAAGAACCTTTCAGGATGAGTGATCGTAATATGATAGAATTTTACATTCTGTTTGAAAATGAGATAGTTCAATCTGAAGCCCAAGTGTTAAATTTAAACAAAGCAAATTATGAAGGTATGGGGGACAAATTGGCTGAAGTGGATTGGGAAAATACATTAAAAGGTATGAGAGTACACAGGCAATGTCTTTAAAGAATTATTACATAGTTTATAGCAACTATACATTCCTTCAAGGTACAAAAACCCAAAAAGAAAAGTCAGTCAACCATGGCTAACAAAGAAAGTTAAGGATTCTATAAGATTAAAGTAAAAAGCCTATAAAGTTGCTGATGATTGGGAGTATTTTAGAATATAGCAAAGGAGGACAAAGAAACTGATAAAGAAAGGGAGAAAAGAATTTGAACATAAACTAGCAAAAACCATTAAAATGGACTATAAAAGCTTCTGTTGGTATATAAAAAGGAAACATTTGGCTAAGACAAAGTCAGGAGTCAGGAGAATTTATAATGGGGAATAGAGAAATGACAGAGAAGCTAAATGATTACTTTGTGTCGGTCTTCACTGAGGAAGTGTGGCAATTATGGTTTTATCTAATGTGTAGTATACCTTTAAGAAGGATGTTATAAAGGAAGATCACATGATCTTGTGTAACCAATAGAGGAGTAGCGGGGCTACCTCTGTAGTCAGCGGTCTGTACTAGTAGTCAATAGTATGGAGACAGGGTTTGATGTGAAAGCACACATGAGTAGCTGCTGAGTAACCTTGTCAATAAACATATTGTTTCCACCTAAGAAGTGTCTGCTGATCACTCCATCACCAATTTGGCCCTCAACAAGCATGTAGCCGGCATTCACAAGTCCCAACAGGAAGCTACAAGAAATCCCCCAGAATTAGAGATGCAAGGGACTAGGGAGATTGAGGAATTGAAGGAAATTAGTATTAATAAGAAGGTTGTGTTGGAGAAATTAATGGGACTGAAGGCTGGTAAGTCCCTGGTACCAGATATTCTGTATCCCAGAGTGCTGAAAAAGGTAGCTATGGAGAAAGTGGATTCATCGGTGATCATCTTCCAAAATACTATAGATTCTGGAATAGATTGGAAGTTAGCAAATGTCACTCCACGATTGAAGAAGGGAGGGAGAGAGAAAACAAGAACTACAGACCTGTTAGCCTTACACCAGTAGTAGGGAAAATGCTGGAATCTGTTATGAAGGATATGATAAGTGGACGCTTAGATAATAATGATCTGATTGGGCACAGTCAATTTGAATTTATAAATGGGAAATCATGTTTGACAAACTTGTTGGAGTTTTTTGAGGATGTTACTAACAGAATTGATAAAGGGGACGTGGTATACTTGTATTTTCAGAAGGCTTTTGATAAAGTCCCCCACAGGAGGTTGGTTAGCAAAATTAAAGCACATGGGATAGGAGGCAATATACTGGCATGGATTAAGGATTGGTTAACAGGCAGAAAACAGTAGGAATAAATGGGTCATTCTCCTGTGAGCAGGCTGTGACTAGTGGGAGTTGCAAGGATCAGAAGGATCAAGGAGCCCCAGCTGTTCACAATATATATCAATGATTTTGGATGTGGGGACCAAATGTAATATTTCCAAATTCACGGATGACACAAAGCTAGGGGAGAATGTGTGTTGTGAGGAAGATGCAAAGCGACTTCAAGGAGATTTGGGCAGACTTAGTAAGTGGGCAAGAATATGACAAATGAAATATAATGTGGAAAAATGTGAGGTTATCCACTTTGGCAGGAGGAACAGATGTGCATTCTTAAATGGTAAAAGATAAGAAAGTATAGATGTACCAGAGGCCAGGGTGTCCTCATCAATAAGTCACTAAAAGCTAACATGCAGGTGCAGCAAGCAGTTAGGAGGGCTAATGGTATGTTAGCCTTTATGATAAGAAGATTTGAGTACAGGAATAGTGAAGTATTGCTTCAATTGTATAGAAGCTTGGTTAGACTGCACCTGGAGTGCTGTGTGCAGTTTTGGTCCCCTTACCTCAGAAAGGACATTATTGCCATAGAGGGAGTGCAACGAAGGTTCACCAGACTTATTCCCAGAATGGCAGGACTGTCTTATGAAGAGAGATTGGAGAAACTGGGGCTATATTCTCTAGTGTTTCGAAGAATGAGAGATGATCTCATTGAAACCTGCAAAATACTTAAAGGGGTCAGCAGGATAGATGCAGGTAAGACGTTTCCCCTAGCTGGGGAGACTAGAACCAAGGAACACAATTTCAAAATAAGGAGAAAGCCACTGAGAGTTGAGATGAGGATAATTCTTTTTGTTCAGAGGGTTGTGAACCTTTGGAATTTGCTACCCCAGAGGACTGTGGAAGCTCAGTTATTGAGTATGTTTAAAGCAGAGATTGACAGATTTATATAAATACCAATGACTTAAAGCGATATGGGGATAGTGTGGGGGGAAAGGCATTGAAGTAGATGTTCAGCCATGATCGTAGTGAATGATGGAGCAGGCTCGATGGCTGAATGGCATCCTCTTGCTCCTATGTTCCAAAAAAACCAGTTGATCCATCAGGTGTCTTCCATCTCATGGTCCTCCATCTCATAAGGGTGAAGCAAAATGACTACACACTTACCACTTCGCCACCTCCGCATTGTACCCTCAAAGTATGTAATCTCCTTGGTGAGACATAAAAGCAAATTCTCAGGGTCACTGATGGGAAAAAAAAACTCCACAAAGTTTCTCTAATTCCAATCATTTTTAGTCTTTATTCAATTTTTTTTTCTTGCAGAGAGGACAAGGTCCAAACCTGTTTTAACTGGCACTCATCCAGTCAACACAACAGTAGAATATGGAGGCACAACGTCCTTCCAATGTAAGGTGCGCAGTGATGTGAAGCCTGTCGTCCAGTGGCTAAAACGCGTGGAGTACGGAACTGAGAACAAGTACAATTCTACTATCGAGGTTGGCGGGCAGAAGTTTGTGGTCCTACCAGCCGGTGATGTCTGGTTCCGCCCAGACGGTTCTTACCTGAACAAGCTGCTGATAGCACGGGCGACAGAAGACCACTCCGGCATGTACATCTGTCTGGGGGCCAACACAATGGGCTACAGCTTTCGCAGTGCCTTTCTCACTGTGCTTCCAGGTGGGTCAACCATCAACTGCTCTTGCCTTGGGCTGAGGAATCTATTTAGAGAAGGTGTGATTCTGGAACTTCTCCAAATAGAACAGTATGGCAACCATCATGATTAATAAATCCCAAAGCTCTTTGTAAGGGTCTTTTAAACACCTCTCACTCTTGCATAAGAGTTTCCAATGTCTTCCTCAAGTAGCTTTTCTTTAAGATTTTTCCCTTTACCAATGTAGCAACAAATGAAAAAGGAAGTAGACGAGCTTAGAACATTGTCTGCTATCCCAGATATGAGTCTGATGAAAGCTCTCTCTCTTTGCTGGCTATACAAACCCTATGCTAGGACAGTTTAGGCAGACTTAGGTCAGGCACCAGCTCAGAACTTACTGGGCACAAGTCCACAGCTTCAAAATTGCCCCACTTCAGCATTAGTTGGTATTAAATTGGTAAACTCGGTCTGAGAGAATGAAAATGGTGGGTGTGACAAATGGAAATGTGAGCAGTTGCTTCAAAAGTAAAAGTACATTGCTGAGGGAAGGATAGAAGAACTTCATCTGATCTGGAAGTGTACACACTTTGTCCAGGAGGTAGCACGGTGGGAGCTGTACTCTACATACAAACCATGCTGCATCTGGTCTGGGAGCATTGCGAATAGTGCAGTTGGTTGTTATTCTGCACTCTCAACCTGACGCCATGAATTTGGTCATGATTGTGAGAAATTCCTGCTAAACTTGTGCAAATGTTTGGAAATATACATCTCTCTGCCAAACCACTGCCACCAAATAACTTTGCATTATCCCAATAAATACTGACTTTTAGCTTGGAAACACTGTGGTAATTGCTTTTCTTCCTCTTCTCTTCCATGTTATTCCTGGACTGTTGCTTGCCACAGATCCCAAGATCGAGAAGACAACCACCTCTTCGCGTGCCGCCAGTGGCTTACCATGGCCAGTAATCATTGGAATCCCAGCTGGTGCCATCTTCATCTCTGGCATGATACTGCTTTGGTTTTGCCAGACCAGGAGGCACGGGTCTGTGCCACCACCGCACCGACACCAGCGGGACTGTGTGGTCCTGGATAAAGACTGCGTGCCAATTGGAAACCCAGAATTCACAGTGGCAGCCCAGCCTCACCTGCTGGTTCAAGCCCCCACTATGGTGCCCACAGTCACCCCCAAAATGTACCCCAAGATCTACACGGACTTCCACACCCACACCCATGCGCACACAGAGGGGAAGATCCACCAGCATCAACACTTCCACTATCAGTGCTAGCTGTGAAGGCCTTGATCCTGGCACTGTTCCATGCCATCCCAGGGCTCTCACAAAAGAAAGAACACCAAGTGTTAAATGGCACGTTGACTCCTAATCTCATTGCCCATCATGTATTTAAAAAGAAAATGTGAACACACTGCCTGCAGCCCAGTGTTCAGAAGTCTCTTTGAGCCTCTGGTACCTCTGCCTGAAGTGGCATCCCTCTGGCCATTCACCATTGACAGAAACCATACTTGGCTACAGGGGCGGACTGAAGCAATCATGGTCTATACCTCTGCTGTAGGACCTGGATGCTGTAGGAGAGGTGGTTGCTGGGGGCGCCTGGACTGAACTATCTCCAAGAGATTCTGAATGGTGCCTTTGTTTGGTCTGTTTATCCTGTTTCTCTGTGCTACTAATCTCTCTAAACTCATGGGCAGGATTGCTACTTGTCCACTTTTGTTCCGCACAGAGCAGTTTTTATTCATTGAATGAGGTGTCCAGAAATGTCTAAAATGTAAAACAAGGCAGATGTATAGTTTTGACTTTCTAAGATAGCCCATTGCTCAGCTAGACATTCGCACCTCAAGAGGTCAGGGTCCTTTTGCTGTGAGCTTGCTGAGGTTTTCAAAGACTGTCATCAGCAAAGCAAGGAGAAAAAGCAAAAAACAACTCAAGCTACAGTTCCACTTGCTCTTCACTCCCAGGCCCAGCCACACTGTTCTGTTTTAGACTTCACAGAAGTAGCAACCCTAACAATCTGGACAACAGTGGCCCAAATTTGTAATGTTTGGCAAAATTAGCTCTTCTCAACACTTTACTCATTTCAGATTTTTTGACAAACTTCAGTCTCATTAAGAAATGAAGATTCACAACAAACAAAAGCCAGCTAATGGTTTTTCTTCTGAACGGCCTGGCTCCTGAAATTCAGTGATCCAGAACCAGGACCCAGGTAAATAAATTGGGATCAGCACCAATCTGAAAAACTAAACTAAGGCTTGTTTGTTCAACCCTTTAGTCTAATCCATCATTTTCAGGCAAATATCTGGACACCTCTGCACTGAGGTATGGAAGTGCGTGACTGTACATATACTCAACAGTATGAGATAAAAAGACAACACTATGTACAAAGGATGTAATTGGATGATATTTTCTCATCAAAATATTTATGAGAATTCAAATAATTTTATTAATAAAAAAAGAAGTCTTGTATTTATATTGTGACATTGCTGGCTCCTGCACAGGCCAAGTGTAAAACACTCCAGTGTGGGATCCTTTAGCTCGGTTATCTCGGACATCTACAGTGCAGATGGATTTGAAGAATCTCTTTGGTGAACTTTTCAAATCTAAGTGGTGAACAAGCAATAGGGGGGTGTGTGCACTGGTTCTTAGAGCCCTCGCCATCCTCCAGCTTCCAAGTTCCCTATCTCGCCCATGGCTTTGTGAGGTGGTGAGTGGAACCTTGGCACTTGAACCTTTGCCACAAGGAGGAAAGAATCATTCCTGGATGCCTCACACACAATGCAACAGCACTGGCTTGTGAGTGTCATCTAGTGGTGGCTCATCCACACTTCCAGCAGGACTTGTGCATGGCAGGAGAGGAGAACGGAGGGGAAATAACATTAATCCTCTCCCATCACCACCTGCAATATGTACTCCAAGGGATCAGGTTTTGCAGGTCTAGCAGAACACATGAGACAGCAGTCCCAGAGCGGCTCCCCCTCCAGCTTTTTCTCCATAAAGTGTCATTCCTTGCTTTCCTTGCTATTTGGAATCTTATAGCACAGAAGGAAGCCATTTGGTCCCTCACACCTGCACCGGCTCTTTGAAAGAACTGTGTAGTGATATTTGTGAATGATATTGTACCATTTGGCTCACACCATACCAATATAAAGCTTCACTGGATAATAGCAGGGAGTACCACACCCAATGTACTTGCACTTTCTCTGCTGTACCCAGTACCTGTATGTGACTCCCCTACATCAGATCTGACTAATAAAGGGGAGTAACATAGCCAGTGTGCGCAATATCCCTCTGCTCTATCCAATGGAGGTGTGTGGCTCCCTTCTGTTGACTACATTTTTTGCCTTTATGATTATCCTAGAATTAATGAAGATATCAGTAACACAGCAAAACAGAGATTTTCACTTGTCCACACAAGAATGAGAAAGTCTTGTATTTATTTAACACCTTTTTCATCCACAATGCAATTAAGTATTTTTGAAGTGTAGTCACTGTTGTAATACAGGAAACACAGCAGTCTATTTGTGCACAGCAAGCTCCCATAAACAGCAATGTGGTAATGACCAGATAATCTGTATCTTTAGTGATGTTGATTGAGGATAAATATTGGCCAGAAATACTAGAAAAAATCTCCACTTTCTTTTCTTCAAAATATAGCTATGGGATCTTTCATGCTGACCTGAAAAGGCAGATGAGACTTTGGTTTAAGGTCTCATCCGAAAGGCATTTGATAAAGTGCTACATCAAAGGTTATTGCAGAAAATAAAAGCTCATGGTGTAAAAGGTAACATATTAGCCTGGATAGAAGATTGGCTGGCTGGCAGAAAACAGAGAATGTGCATTTATCGGTCTTTGTCTGATTGACAGGATGTGACTAGTGGAGGCCTGCAAGGGTCTGTTCTGAGGCCTCAACTTTTTATGATTTTCACAATTAGATGAGGGGAGCAAAGGCGTGGTAGCTAGATTTGCAAACAACACAAAGATAGGTAGGGAAGTATGTTATGAGGAAGACATAAGGAGGATGCAGGCAGATATAAACAGGTTGAGTGAGTGAGTAAAACTCTGGCAGGTGGAGTATATTGTGGGAAAATGTAAAGTTGTTCACTTTGGCAGCAAGAATAAAAAAGCAGAGTATTATTTAAACAGAGAATGACTACAGAATTCCGAGGTGCAGAGGGATTTAGGTGTTCTCGTACATGAGTCACAAAAAGTAAGGATTCAGATACAACATGTAATCAAGAAGGCTAATGGAATGCTATCCTTTATTACGAGAGGAATTGAACATAAAACTAAGGATGTTATGTTTCAATTATACAGGACATTGGTGAGACCACATCTTGAATACTGTGTGCAGTTTTAGTCTCCTTATTTAAGGATGTAAATGCGTTGGAGGAGGTTCACTAGATTGATGCCTGGAATGAATGGGTTGTCTTATGATGGATGGTTGAACAGACTGGGCTTGTTTGCACTGGAGTTTAGAAGAGTGAGGGGGTGACTTGATTGAAGTATATAAGATCCTGAATGGAATTGACAAGATGGACGTGGAAAGAATGCGGGTGAATCTGGTGGGTGAATTCAGAATTAGGGGGCACTGTCTTAAAATTAGGAGTCACCCTTTTAGGACAGAGATAAGGAGAAATTTTTACTCTGAGGATTGTGCGACTTTGAAACTCTCTGCCTCAGAAGGCAGTGGAAGCTGGGTCACTGAATATTTTTACGGCAGAGGTAGATAGATTCTTGTTAGGAAAGGGGAAATGAAAGGTTATCAGAGGTAGATGGGAATGTAGAATTCAAAATACAAACTGATGAGCCATGATCTTATTGAATGATGGAGCAAGCTCAAGGGGCCAAATAGCCTACTTCTGCTCTTAGTTTGTAAGTTCATAAGTTTGAAAGATACATATGAACATATGAATTATGAGCAGATGAAGGCCACTCGGCCCTTCGAACCTGCTCCGTCATTCAATAAGATCATGGCTGGTCGGATTTTAACCTCAACTTCAGGTTCCTGACTGCCCCCGATAACCTTTCAACCCCTTGTTTATCAAGAATCTATCTTGGCACCTCCGGCAGTTCAGCACTCCCTCAATATTGCACTGGGACTTAAACCCTTGACCTTCTGACATAGAGGTAATATACATCTGACCCAATGCTCTCAAAATATTTTAGGGGTACATAATCTGTGAACAGTGACTCACGAAATGTAAGCATCTGAATTTTGTTTTACTATTTTTTAAATGGGATCTTACAACATGATTCAATGGTGCATAAAGAGTTTCCACAAATGCTCTGCCAGCTCGTGGAACCAATGTGGAATTGAGCCAATACACAGAGCCTGTTGGTCCACATTCACACCCCTGATCAGTGTTGAATTAGCTGTTCTCAGCCTGTGCAATAGACAAGAAATGGAGGGTCTAAATATCAAGATTCCCACTCCAAGTCACCATTCATTTATCAGGTCTGAAACATGTCATTGTGACACTAGTCAGGAGAAAGCAATACTTGGCTCTGCTCCCCTATAGCAGGAATGTCTAATCTGATACCTGTGGCAAAACACTGCAAAGACTGTGCATTTCAGATCTATTCACACTGGTCTCTCATTTGCAGCTTTGTTGCTTAACATTCGTAGACCTAGATGTTTTTAAAGAGCTGTTACCGCATGTCTGAATCCTAAATGAGAAGACCTGCACCATTAATGGGAATGTAGATTTGAACTCCATGACCGGCACCAGAGGACCAGCATGAGGAGACGCACACTGCAGGAACTTTTTAAAAATTCATTCATGGGATGTGGGCTTCACTGGCTGGGCCAGCATTTATTGCCCATCCTTAATTGCCCTTGAGAAGGTGGTGGTGAGCTGCCTTCATGAATTGCGCCAGGAGACCTGCACCAGGAGATATGTATTACAAGAATTGCACGTGGAGACACTGCAGGAACTGCACCAGGATACACATACTGCAGCAACTGCACCAGGAGTCACACACTAAAGGACCTGCACCAGGAGACATGTATTGCAAGAACTGCACCAGGAGACACGCACTGCAGGAACTGCACCAGGAGACACATGCTGCAGGAACTGCACCAGGAGACATGCACTGCAGGAATTGCACCAGGAGACTCGCACTGCAGCAACTGCACTGGTTGACATGCACTGCAGGAACTGCACCAGGAGTCTCGCGCTGCAGGACTGCACCATGTGATCTGCACTGCAGGAACTGCACCAGGAGACTCGCACTGCTGGACTGCACCATGTGACCTGCACTGCAGAAAATGCACCAGGAGACTTGCACTACTGCAACTGCACAGGGTGACATGCACTGCAGAAACTGCACCAGGAGTCTCGCGCTGCAGGACTGCACCAGGAGACCCGCTCTAAAGGACCTGCACCAGGATACATACATTGCAAGAACTGCACCAGGAGACTCACACTGCAGGAACTGCACGAGGAGACTCGCACTGCAGAAGTTCCACCAGGAGAACATGCACTGCAGGAACTGCATCAGGAAACTCACACTGCAGGAACTGCACCAAGTGACACACACTGCAGAAATTCCACCAGGAGAACATGCACTGCAGGAATTGCACCAGGAGACTCGCACTACAGGAAATGCACCAGGAGACTCGCACTGCAGGAACTGTGCCAGGAGACTCGCACTGCAGGAACTGTGCCAGGAGACTCGCACTGCAGGAACTGTGCCAGGAGACTCGCACTGCAGGAACTGTGCCAGGAGACTCGCACTGCAGGAACTGTGCCAGGAGACTCACACTGCAGGAACTGCACCAGGAGACACACACTGTAGGACCTTTGTAGACTCCTGCTAGAAATTGCATGTGCATGTATATTGGGTGTGGTCAGGATTGAGTTCTGGAATGATGGAACCCATGGTCAAATAATTAAGTTCACATATCAAGCAATGTCCTTGGGAAATGCATTATCTGGTGAGAGACCCCAATGAAAGTGCAAAGCTGCAATACCAGCTTCTTCAGTATAGATGGGGAGAAATTAATGGTGGGGGGTGGTGGCAATCAGCATTGGCTCAGTACCACAGAAGGTCACCGTGACCCAGCACTGGGAGTGGGCTGAGGTGACTTGCTGAGTAAATATTCATTCAACAGCAATCTTAAGATTGACAGGAAAGACGGCAACAAGTAGTCAATAGAAAATGTTACTGTTCAAAACCCCCTTTTTGCTTCAAGAGGCATTCAGCTGGACTACAGCAAGCAGTTTACAGATACCAGAACAGACAAGAATGAACTGCTCTAGAACCTCACCTCAAACTCTACCACAGTGGCCCACTGTACATGGGCCGTAGCACAGGGTATACACAGCCTTTACTTCCACCCCTGTACGCTGAGACTGGGGTGCAAACAAGTTGTAGCCTGGGGTGTACGTATTCCCTTACTTCTACGCCTGACAACGTATTTGACAATGACTTCTCCACTAATTCCGTCCAACTGAATCAGTTTGTAAGCTGGAATTTGTAAGCTAAAAAGAACTTCAGCATCTAAGTTCTATTCCTCCATCTGTTAATGCTGGACTACAATGAACCCTAAAGTAAGTTTAACATAAGAACACACTCTTTTTGGAGGGAGCAGGTAGAGTGTTGTTTTCAATTAGAAATGTGCCAAAGCAGACAAAGCTTCATTGGACTGGCTATCAGGTCTGTTCAAGGTGCTTTATTTATCAATGTGTTGCAGTTCAGACAGCTTTGTCCCTTTATCAGAAATTCTCACCCGTCGGACACTTGTTAATGTGGAATAAATTGTTTGTAAACTGACCTTTCTTACAGTTCTGACTTGCTTCCCTCCTCTCCGTGTTGTGCATAACTCTTGTTCCGGCACACTTCCATGAGGGCTGCATGCAGTGAAACAACCTGATCCCAACAGGTTTGTGAGGCTGGATTGTAAGTGCTGGTGAGCAATCAAATCAAAATGGGCATCACACATCAGCCTGGCCCTATTGTCACCCAATGCCTATATACCAAGTGCTGTATTTACCCAACTGAGTCATTGGAGGAGTTCCATCGGGAATTTTTACCCTGACCAGGAATTCTGTTAAATATCTTTCAGATGGGAATGAGAAACTTCAGTTCAATAGAGAGACTATAGAAGCTGAGATAGTTCTGCTTACAGCAGAGAAGGTTAACCAGAGATTTAATAGAGGTGTTCAAAATCATGAGTCATTTTGCTAGAAGGAGAAACTGTTCCCAGAGGCAGAAGGGTTGGTAAACAGGGGATACAAATTTAAGAGGTTTGGCAAAAGAGCCAGAGAGGAAATGAGAATTCTTTTGTTATGCAGTGAGTTGTTATGCACAGCCTAAACAGGTGGTGGATGCAGATTGAATCATAACTTTCAAAGAGAAATTGGATAAAAGCTTGATGAGGAAACAGTGAAACAGGGCTGCCGGGAAAGGAGCAGGGGAAACGGAATAATTGAATCACTCTTTCAAAGAGCCAGCACAGGCACATTGGGCAGAGTGGTCTTATTCTGTGCCATAAGATTCTGTGGTTCTATGAAAGTGTGGTGCTCAACACCAAAGCAACCAGTGAAGCAGATCGCTTATCCACTGACCCTGGACAGCAGTCATTGGTCGGTGCACTGCTCACCAGATAGCTCTAGATCATTGCTGGTATGAGTTTAGTACTCACTTCTCAAACACGCAGGTGCATTAAAAGTATAGTGTGCAAGGCCTAAGCAGAGGAGTGTGTCACAGCTCCCAATCACCAGAATTCACAGACCCAGTCGGAACTGTTCGCAGGTGGTATTTGCCTCCCTCTGGTGTTATATTTGAGTCAGTGCAGCCTTCAGCATCCCAAACTAAAGTAATTTATGGCCAATACTGTGATTCTACCTCTGACTGAAATATATAGAAGAACTTAATTTTCCAATTACCAGCAATAGAGATAGAAATGAAATCTTTACCTTGTAACTGTTAATCAGCTGATCTATTTTCTTTCACATTGTGTAATTATGTTTTATCCCTGCGCTTTTCTCCTTTCTGATTTTTTTTTTTCACTTTCTGTAATTCTCCAATTATCTAAATGCTTTCTCCCTTATTTTAACTTACTTACTCTATCTCATTCCCATGAAGAATATTCTCTCAGATATCACTCCAACAACAGAACCTCACCTATTCTACTTCTTCAGTTCTCTGTCCAAAGGCAGGTCCAACCCACAGCAGCATAACCTTCACCATGGGTAGGGCAAGGAGAGAGGGTCCCAAATCTGCCCCACCCCGAATGGGGATCAAACTCCATGCTCCACATTGGCCGTGCAGCCAACTAACCCTGCAAGGACTCTGAGTTGCTGTGGCATGTTGTAATCCAGAGCTATGGATACCAATGGTAGAGGCTTCAATTTTCTTTCCATCACATGAATGGCCAGGAACCTCCTGCTCTTGCTGCCTGCCTTTGACATTAGTTAATACTTAATCTTCCTTGGCCATCAGGACCTGGAGTGGGACTTGAACCCAGAGCTTCTGGCTTAGAGATAGAGACACCATCATTACACCAGAAGACCTTTTTACCCATTCCACTATACACCTTAAGAGTATGGTTTACCACATAACTAAACAGAAAGAAAACTCAAGAAAATCACAAACTCACTCAGTAACTTCCACAAATGATGTCACTCTGAAAATCTTGGATACACCTTCTCCCAGGAGGACCCCTTACATTAAGGCCCTTGCATTTTACTCAATAGTGATACTAAATAGTTATCCACTCGGGACCCTTTTTTGCCTTACGGCCCTCCATCCCACTCTGCAAGCTACCCGCTTAATCAGCTGTGTGCTCACATTCATAGGCCCAATATATGGAAATAAGCGTGAAGTATTTGCACAGGGATATGTCTGTCTTGCAAAAGACTCCAATTGCCAGGAACCGCATAACATTTCCCTAACCCTCATTCCTGAGAAATTTCAGTTCATTGTGGGGCTGGTGGGGTGGTTGGTCGCAGGGGGAAGTGAAAACTACTAAACTGAAGGAGATGAAAAATAAAGGAAAATTTTACCAATGTTGAACTGAAGGAAATTTCGACTTAAAGTCAACAGGTGGTTGTAAAGTGCAGTAATAGTCCTATAGTTGATGCTAGCGGGGAGAGATAGAACAAGCATCAAGACCATATTCTATGTCCTTAGGGATGATGTTGCTTAGGATTTGTGTAAATTAAGAATTGCAGGTAGCTAAGATTGGAAATGTGAACCCCAGGGTTGACGATGCAAACAGGGAAAATAAAAATGATTGAGGTGATGAAGTGACTGCTTTGGGGTAGATAGCAGAAGAATGACAGCATGTCAGAGTTCCATAAGGTATTAAATGGTTGCCAAGCATTGAAAGCAACAGAGAGGTCAATAAGATGTGAAGGAACTGTGAGTCATACTCACACAGGATGTCATTGAGCAGAAATCAACAATGCGGACAGGTCAGAACCACATTGGACAGACTCAAATGGAAATGGTAGAAATGTTAATGGGTAGTTTGGGGGCAACAAGGTATTCAGGGTTCATTCATTGGTTTGGAACATGGTGGTAGCTTGAGGAGTAGAGGGGATGAGGGTAGACATTTTCCTAAGGGAGAGCATGGTGCTGTTGACAGAGTATTTGAAAGGGTTGGGATCGTGTTGGTGTTACTATTGATGATGTTGAACACAATAGGACCTGAGAGCGGAGGGTGTACAAGTACAAAGAGATGAGAAAGTTGTCGGCAACAGCTCTGGATGTGATCAAGTCTCATACAGTGATGAGGTTTGTCGTGCCCAGTAAGGATATCATTTCCTAACTTTCAAGATACAGACTTCAGTCAATGTGGACTTTTTGAAATTAACTTTCGAAAGTGGTCAAAATGTTGCCCAAGGTGGCTGCCGAGGGTCAGGCGACCCTTTGTGATTTCCAGACAGACAAACGATTAGCTTATGTCTGAACATGTTTCTGAAATGTTCTTAAAATGTAAATGACCATAGTTGGAATGCGCTCTCTTGAATGTCCACACCGAGACAAAAACCTTGTGTGGAATTCACACCTTCTATTGTAGACTTATCCAAAATTAAAAATTACTGGATTTCCAGATCCACTGTCTCTGAGCTCACAACTTAACAAGAGAGCTGCAGAAACTAGTTAATCAAACCCCATCCATTTCTCCATTGTATAGCAATAGTTTCAGACTTCCAAACAGTTCTGGGAGGACAGTAGAAGTATTGGTTATGTGATTGAAATTGTCTTCAAATAATAAATATTTTATTCCAAGCACCAGAAAGAAACTAGATCAATCTGGAAACCATTAGGACAAGAAGGACTAATCCTCCAACCAGAAGAACAGAACCCTGCCTAACAACCAGTGCGAAGGGGTTGGGTGGGGGTGGTAATTTGTTCTCACCGGCAAAGATCCATCTCAACAGAAACTTGGCCATAACCTTCCTTGGAAATCCAGAGACTTCCAACTTCTATTCATCACCAAAGAACCACGAGAGAGAACCCATCCATATCTTATAGGACTCAAATCTGAACGTGATTTGCTTATTGAGTTCTGTTAATAATCTAGCTGCATGCTTTGTTCTCTAGAATCTATCTTTACTTTGTGTGTGTGTGTCTGCGTGCGTGAGGGAGTGAGTGTTTTTCTTATGTTTACACTTCAGGATGTTGTATGAATAAACGTTATCTTTTCTTTTGATTGAAACTTACCTGAAAGCCTGCTTCATGTTTATCACTTAAAATCACAATACAAAAATAGTTCCTCAAAAACCTATTTTGTTGCAGACAACCAAGAGGGGAGGAATAAGGTGAAAAGTTAAGGGAAGGTGGTAGCATTGTGGTATTGTTGCTGGACTAGTACTCCAGAGACCCAGGGTAATGCTCTTGAACTCTTGGTTCAAATCCCACCACAGCAGATGGTTAAAAATATGGAATTAAAAGTCTAATGATGACAATGAAATAATTGTTGCAAAAACCCATCTAGCTCACTAATGTCCTTTAGGGAAGGAAATCTGCTGGCAGACCCACAGCAATATAGTTGACTCTTAAATGAATAATTAGGTATGGGCATTCACAATATCCCATGAATGAATAAAAAAGAACACCATCCCTCTCCCTATCTGTAACAGGCTCCATATGATGGTGAGGGCAATGGAGTGATCATGGGTGTGAATGGAGATTTTAGGTAAAGGGTGAGACAGAGGGCATGTGGAGCAGGGAGAGACCAGAAATGATGGGCCAGAAGGGAAAGACATGAGGGAGATCTCTGGGGGAGATAGCTGAGTGTATAATGGTAGCAACAAAGGAGGATGTCCATCTTAGAGTAGAGGACAATGCATGGTGTCTGAATATGGCAAATTCTAATCTTATCAGTATTTTGTGGATACCGTCACACAATTCCATGCACTTATCTAGCCCCCCCTTAAATGTATCAATGCTAATCAATGCTTCATATGGTAGCAATTGCCATATTCTAACCATTCTCTTGGTAAAGAATGCAATACTCAGCATGCACAGTACAGTTTGATCCTGACTTCCTCTGATTTGCCTTCTACAGCTTTGACTGAGTGCTTCAACATTCTCATGACTCTGTTCCTCTGTGTTAATTAGACATATTGAGCTATGAGTCTACTAAAGCTCTTAGGTTTTTCTCAATGTCATCCACCATCATTTGTTGGGAAGCCCAAAGCTGAGTCATAAATATAAGTTGGTCATGAATAAGTCCAATAAAGAATTCAGAAGAAACTTCTTCACCAGAGAATGTTTAGAAATGTAACTGGCTACCACGATAAGTAATCGAGGCAAATAGCATGTTGGGAGTAAGACAAAGGGACATGGTTCAAACAAATAAAGATAAATATCAGAAGGTTCCTCACACAGAGAATGGCAAGCAAGTAAAGTGGTAGAGGATATTTCTGGATGGATCAGTTGAGTCAATCAGCCTTCCACGTTTGAAGGTCCTGTGCAATCTTATGATCTCAAACAACTTCTGTTCACATGATTGTTTCAGATTGGACACGGATCAACATTGATGTGTGTGGGGTTTACTTATCACTGTCTCAAGTAGCTGCCACCTTTCCAGAGGATGGTTAGGAGAATATCAAGGACTTTGCTCACCTGGCAACTTTGTCTCTTGCCCCTCAATCCTTCTATCACCCATGAATCACACACATTAGAATAATAGTGCAAAATCAAGCAGTCTTGTGGCATTGACTTTGAATGTGGAAATAAGGAGCCAGAAAAGATATGATGGGCCAAATGGCCTCATTCTGCCTTGTAACCTTATATGATTCTAAATCAATAGTGAAAGTGAAATGCACAGGGAGAGCTCAAGGACACTGTACTCAATATTGAGCTGAGCTAACCTTCTCAATTCTCTTCTCTGACATTTGTAGGATCTTTGGACACAGCCAGATCATGATTTCTTTGCTACAACCTTTTCACCATTCTCACACAACTTTGACTTCCATCTGTCCATTCCAAATGTGAGCAACCTCTTAGAATCCATTATTTGAGATAAAATTAATTAGCATTTATAAATCCATGAGTTAATCAAGGATCTGTTAATTGAAGGTGCTGTTGGTCAAATTTCACAGAATCATACAATATTCAAGAGATTATACAGCCCATCATGCATTTGCTGATTCTTTGGAAAAGCTATCCACTTAGTCCCATTCCTCTGCTGTTTTCCAATAGTCCTACTTTTTTTTCCTTTTTAAGTATATTTTCAATTCCCTGTTGAATGTTGCTATTGAATATGACTCCAACTTTCTTTCAGGTAGTACATTCCAGATCAAGATAACATGTTGCATACAAAATAAAATTCTCCTCATGTCCCCATGGTTTCTTTTGTCAACTACCCTAAATCTGTGGCCTTTGGTTATCAACCCACCTGCTCTAAGGAGAACAGCCCCAGCTCCTCTAGATTCTCCACATAACTGAAAGCCCTCATCCCTTGTACTGTTCTAGTAACTTTCCTCTGCACCCTAAGACCAATCGAAGAGATAAAGGGGTCATGACTGGTGTAGTGTACATGGGTTTTCAGAAAATATTCAGTGTCTTACAAGAGGCTAGTTAGGAAAATTCAAGTGCATGATGTAAAAGGAATGAAGCAGCTTAGATAGAAAATTGGTTGAGGGAAAGGAAGCAGGGTAAATGGACGCTGCTCGTGTTGCATAAGGGTTGAAAGTGATTTATTTGCAGAAGTCAGTGCTGGATGCACTCTTGTTCTCAGCATTTGGATAGATGGTTTGGATCTGGGTTTAGGGAACACAATCAGGGGAAATTGACAGACAGCACGAAGGACTGTAAAATATTTCATCAAGACAGATGCCAGACAGACACAGTGCAAATGCAACTTCACATAGAAAAGTGTGAGGTATTACATTTTACCAAGTGAAATAAGAAATTGCTGTACATGCTGATTAGAAAGATGCTGAAAGGTGTGGATGAAAAAAGAGACCTAGAGATTCAGGTATATCATTCCTTGAACCTACTGTTAAACAAAGCTGTAAAGACCAACAGAGTTTGGGGTTTTGTAAGTGAGAGCTTAGAATACAAGAGTAAAGAAGTAATGATAAATTTGTACAAAATATTAAGGGCACAGTTAGACTGCTTTGTACAACTTGTGAGTGTCACTTTATAGAAAGGATAATAAAGGCATCAACAGCTCAGAGCATGGATCCACCAAATACACTACAAATGCAAAAGTGGGAAGCTATAATCCTGAAGTGAGTTGAGATACCAGGACTATTTCCACAGGAGCAAAGAAAGCCAAGAAGAAATGAAATTTATGAAGGATGGAATTAGAATGTTTCAGCAGTCAGTGATGAGGAGACATCAATTTGAGATTGTCACTAAAAGAGTGAGACCAGCTGTTTAAGAAAACAATCTTTACAGAAAGGGTTGATGGAGCACGGAATGCTTTGCCACAAGAAGCTGCTGAGATAAAGATTTTATTACAGGAAATTTGGATAAATATTTGAAGCAGAGGGTGGCACACGACTATGGGGAGAGAGTGGGGCAAGTGGCCTTAATTTTGGAATGCACTGGTGAAGAGCTGGCACAGACATAATGGGTTGAATGGTCTGTTTCTATATTGTAAATTTCTATTACCCACATTACAACAGTGACTACACTTCCAAACTATATCATTGACTATAAAGCACTTAGGAGTTGTGAAAAGCATTACATAAATGCAAGTTTTTCTTTCTTTCTCTGATTATCCAGGGCAGGTGAGGCCAATTTAAGCACAGTGTCTTCTCTTCATCAGCCCCTCATTTAGTTTGTTGCCAAAGGACTCTGACAGCCAAGGACAAACTCCTTTCCAAACTCTTTTGGCTGTTTGTTTTTGCAGGTCTCAGTTCATACCCAAAGAACATTTTTATTTAAACTCTTGCTATTTTTCCTGCCTTCAAATATTTTTTGAAAAAACAGGTAAAATATCAGGATTCCAAATGCACTTTGAAATTTGAATTAAATATACGGTGACATTGTTGAAACCAGGATTGAAATATTTCAAACTGAATGTACTGAAAATATCCTGGAAAATAAAACTTTGATGAGAGTGAGAGCCCCTTAAATATTTACAGATGTGTTATTTAAATCCAGTTATTACACCTGGGTGCAAGTATTCTAAACATCATATTTAAACATTAACAGGAAACTGGAAATAAACCAGGAAAATTTCTGGGAATATTTTGGGTAAAGAGCCCAATACATAAGAGGGCGGAATCACAAACTCAAGACCCTTCTTGTTATGATTGCAAGCATAATCCAAAGACAACATCCAAAGGTCTTACTGCCCAGAAGGTCCGGGCTCAATCCCTGATTCCTGATCCATGCCTGGGGGCTGAATTCAACTGGAGAAGCACTTGTGCCAGTGTAGTTGGCCTCAGTCTCACACCATTGTTTAGAGAGGGTTAACGTTAGTTAGTGTTATCAATAGATTGCAATTATTTTGGAGATTGAGTCAAACTAAGCTGTGATGATCCTTGCTCCCCATTATAAAATAGCCCACCAACACTTAAAGAAAGAACACGGATTTATATACCACCTTTCACAACCACAGGACATTCCAAAGTGCTTTACATATTTGCTTGCACAAACAGCAATGTGATAATGACCACCCACTGTTTTCAGTGATGTTGGATGCGGGATGCTTATAGGACAGGACACCAGGACAACTCCCCTGCCCTTCCTCAAAACAGTGCCCTATTCAAGAGGGCAGACTGGGCTTTCATTCAAACAGCAGCACAGCACTTCTTCATGCAACACTGTACTGGTGTACGCACACCAGTGTCTGGAGTGGGACTCAAATCCATGAGCTGCTCACTTAAAGGTGAAAGGTGTTACTGACTTACCTTCAAAACTGACCTGGGCACTTCACTGCTGAGTGATCATATTATTTTGATACCAGAGGGAAGCTGCAGAACCAGCCAAAGTTAGTGCCTTAAGGGCAGGAGGGGAGGAAAAGCAGGAAATCTGAATCTGCCTAATGCTGGCATGTAGATTAAACTTAACTAAGCGGGGAGAACCTCTAAAATACAGAAGTTCTATAAGCTGCATCAGTTAAAGCTCTTGCAACTTTATTCTCTTCTCACTGGGCCTCATTATGTACTCGCTGCCTTTGGGAGTTCCCACTTTGGTAGCAGATTCAGTAACTTAGCTGACATAAGCCAGCATTCCCAGGGCTTTGGAGTTCCGAAATACTTGTCCATTGCGGCGTCTCTTCCTGTCAGACAAGTGGGTGCCCCCTTTGATGTGCCAAGACAGAGAAGGTCCCTGCCAGAATTCCAGAACTTTCTCACATTATGTGGCAGGAAAGTGCACTCTGTCAAAGCCTTCAATCATACAGCATTGACGTAGCACGTGACAAAGTTATTGTCTTCGATCTCTTTTTACCAACAGATACATAGGCAGATAAACGATTCCGACTGGCAAAGCCTCACAGCTCCCATGATGATTTAATGGGTAAATTCAGAATGCGGCACAAACCATACAGCTTTGGTCCTTAGTCCACCCCAGTTGGTTAATCTCAGCCAGGAAGTATAATTACAACCAATACAACTGGTTTCACAGCTCCCGTGGTCTAGGGCAGGCTTGTCCCACCTTTTCGTGTTGGGGGGCCACATTTCAACATTTTTCTCACTCAAAGAGCCAATAAGCAAATTTCAGAAAGATAACGTTTGGCACAACGTTAAACATGAACTTAAAAAAAAATTAGGTACGAAAAGAAACAATGTGCTGAGCCAAAAAATAGCAGTGATAAATAAAGATAATTGTTAGATTGTGAGAGGGTATTTGTGTGTGTGTGTGCGTGTGTCTGGCTCATTCTTATTCCCAGGGTGCTCACTTACTCATCCTCACCCACTGTGAGAGTGGGTGAGAGCACATGTTGGTCTGCGGGGGTGAGGGGGAATGGGTACCCTGAGACTGGGAGTGAGCCAGACATATGCACACACACTGCCCACACACTCTCCCCTCACACGCTCTCACCCCCTTCACACTTTCTTTCTCCCTCTCTCTCCCCCCACACTCTCTCTCCCCTCACACTATCTCTACCCCCCACACTCTCTCTCCCCACTCTCCCCCACACTCTCTCCCCCCTTCACACACTCTCTCTCTCACAAAGTGTCCAGTCACTCACTAATTCAGACACCAGTGGTGCCCGCTCCGCTGCCCCGCACTCTGCTTGGGCTCACCTGGGCCCTGGTCCGCCTGCCACATGCCTCGCTCTGGCTGCCGCGTGATCCAAACCCTGGAACTTACCTTCAAAACTGACTTAAACATAGAAACATAGGAAATAGGAGCAGGAGTAGGTCATTTGGCCCTTCGAGCCTGCTCCGCCATTCAATACAATCATGGCTGATCCTCTATCTCAATGCCATACTCCCGCTCTCTCCCCATACCCCTTGACTTTCCCACCCTTTGCTGCTCATCCAACCACAGGATGGTTTCTCTCTTCATTTGCTACTGATAGGCTCACTAGTGGAGGAGAGACCTCAGGGGCTGCAATACGGCCCATGGGCTATGATTTGGACAAGCCTGGTCAAGGGAGCGAATAATTGCTAAAACTCATTGCTATCATTCGCTGTAAAACCATGCCAGACGTGAACTTATGTGGACATTGTGTGAGGACAGATTCAGGCTCAGCTACTTGGTCAATAAGCCTGCCAACCCTCACTGTTGCCTCACTCCAGATCCATGTAATGAAGAATGGGACAGATAGATGAGGCGTCAGATGGCTGGGATTTTACTTTGACCTGAGTGGGTGCCTTCAGGAGCGGGGAAAATAATAGGCAAGGGAAAGATAATAAACAAGGCAGAAATATTTTCAGGGGCTATGGACAATGATATCAGCCTCCCCTCAAGTTTCAGTGCTGCAGTCCAACTTAATCTTCTCTCCCCAGGCTCCTGGCCAAGATCACCAGAGGAGGACAGAAGTTACTATTTCTCCTTTGGGGGTGGGGACACTGCCCCAACCAACATCATTAGAACAGATTATCTAATCATTAACATGTTGCTATTTGAGGGATCTTGCTGTGTGTCAATTGGCCATCACGTTTACCTCATTGGTGCTGAAACCCACATCCATGTTGTTGTTACCTCTAGACTTCACTGTTCCAATAAAACAGGCGCAATGTCTCAGCTAAACAAACTAAGTGATAGCCATTTGCTGGTTCATTCCTCAGGGCAATGCTTTGACCAATCAGAGTCAAGCTGTCTGGTTAAAATTTCAAACAATGCTTGGCAGTTAACTGTCAGTCTCCATTAACTGGTGCATTTGCCATAGTAATGCCTCTATCAATCAGAGCCCACTTGCCAAACAATCAGCACGCTTTTCTCATGCAGTATAAAGTTGTTGCTTTCCCTGACATTGGTATTCTTGTGATTGTCCTGCTGAGTGTAAGACGAAAAACTTTGACAAAATGTCTTCTTTCAGCAATACTCAAGTTCTGTTTCGCAAAGGACTAATTTTAAAATTCTCATCCTTATTTTGAAATCCTTCTACAGTCTCACTCCTCCCTATCTCCCTAATCTCTTCCAGCCCTACAACGCTCCAAGCTACCTGCGCTCCTCCAAGAGCCTCTACTGCATCCCGAATTTGAATTCATCTGCCATTAGTGTCCGAGCTCTCAAGCTCTGGAATTCCCTGCTGAGACTTCTCTGCCTCCCTACATCTCTCTCTATCTTTATAATGCTCTTTTAAAACCTACCTCTTTGACCAAAATTTTGGTCATCAGCCCGAATACCTCTCTGCACTACCACCCACCCCATCCCCCTGCCAATTCAGCATTAAATTTTGTTTGATAACCCTCCTATGAAGCACATTATGATATTTTACTGTCACTATCTTAATATAATTGTCTACACTTTGAAAGTTAATTCAATGGCTGGGATGTGCTTTAGAACATCCTTAGGTCATTCCTTCTAGTTCCTTCTAATAGTCTGAAGGCCGCACGACCTGAAATATATTTGCCCAATTCTGAGGCCTCATCCATCGAGGAGTGAAATTCTCCCCTGTTTCCTGACTGTAAAGCAGAATATCTTTCCCTCCCATTGTACTCTGCTTACTTTCTCCCCTTTCTGCTGCGCTCCTGAAAGCAATAATACCTGAGGAGCTCAGCTACATGGATAATGATCTTTCATCTGTGATCTTTCATCCAAGTGTCAATTCTTTGCCTGTAAGTCTATACCTAGTTTGGCTGTTGGACTGCCTGACCTCCCTTAGCATCCTTCCAACGTGGAGTAACTGGGTAGTAATGAAGAGTACCAGCCCTTGGTTGACTTGTGTTCACAACCCCTCCCCCTGCCCCCATCATTCTTATCAAGGTGTTCCAGCATCCGCAGTTTTTTGCTTTTATCTTAGTGTTTAATTGACTGCCACTTCTCTTCAAGGCATGCCTAACTTGAAGAAGTATTGCTCTTCTCTCTGACAGGATTTTATATTTTACCCCTTTTCTATTTTTCCTTAGTTCTGATGAAGAGTCATACGGACTCGAAATGTTAACCGTATTCCTCTCCGCAGATGCTGTCAGACCTGCTGAGTTTTTCCAGATATTTTTGTTTTTGTTGTTGGAACTAAGTCAGGGCAGGTTGGGAATTCAACCTGGCCCCCTCCAGTCTGTACCTCTGAGCTTCACACTACTGTCAACCAGCTGAATGACCATGGGTATCATTGGAGTAAAGGCGGGCTGCACTGAATAAGAAGGCTGAACTTCACACCATTAATTAGCCTTTACCTTTTTTTTTAATAAAAAAAAAGCAGTCTGAGTCAATCATTTCTGACTCTGTGGAGAAATGCACCGCCTTGTGTGATACTTAGCTGCACAGACTAGAAAAAGCCCGACACAGAGAAGCAGGAGTTCAGCCCCTCAAGTCTGTTCTCCCCACCATTTAATTAGATCATGGCTGATCTGTATCTTAACTCCATTTAGCCACCAATGCTCCATCTAGCTTGCTACTCTTACCTAACAAAATTCTATCAATTTCAGCCTTGAAAACTTCCATTGACCTCAATATACAGCGTTTTGGGGGAAAAGATTTCCCTTCACATTTATGTGAATACGTGTTTCCTGATTTCACCCCTGAATGGCCTGATTCTAATCTTAACGCTGTTCTGGATTCCCCCACTAGAGGAAATATTTTCCTTGTATCTATTCTGTCGAACCTGTTAATCATTTTAAACACGTCTACATTCCCAGCTGACTTGGCTGCTCTGAGTGGAATGATGGTGGCTGGACATAACTGGAGAAGTGGCACTGTGCATCTATAAATATCTGTTGTCGTCACAAAGTCCATGTGCAACATTCCAGCTTTTAGATAATGCAATGCATTTGAGTTATGCTCACAGCTGAATCTCCATGGGCATTCATGCAGATTGGGGTCTCCCAGAGAGCTCTCAAATCTGAGATGTCACTCAGCTGGCGCAGGGCATGCCCTCCAGACCAGAAAGATCCTCGGTCTGTAATAAAAGCAAAATACTGGAGATGCTGGAAATCTAAAATGTAAGCAGAAAGTGCTGAAAATGCTCAGCAGGTCTGACGGCATCTGTGGAGAGAGAAAAAGAGAGTTAATACTTCGAGTCAAATATGGTTCTACCTCATAACAGTCATAGTCGACTCAATAAGTTAACTAAAGTCCTTGGTCCATACTGATCCCAGTTGGGACAGCTAGGGGAGCTACAGTGGACTTCAGTGGGTGATCCCACTCCTTAGACATGTCCTGACCTGTCTCCTTTGGCCTTTGCGGATGTCAGGAGTCAGAGGGTCAAACTCTGTCGATGATGCCCCATGCAGTCGAACAGGCTGCTGACACTGTTTAGGCTCACAGCTGAGCAACGGCTCTTTGGGCGAAGAGGCAGTGGGTGCCCAGTGCTTGTGTCCTGAGGGGAGAGTTGGCACCTTGGGGAGGCCAAGGGGGAACATCCGCGTTGATATTTTCTATCGTGGGTGGATGGGGTAGGTGTGGCAATGTTACTGTTAACTTTTAAAATGGGACCATTCTGAACAGAAAGGAAAAGGAAGGAGTGGGGAGGAAGCTGTAGGGATTAATCCAGCACCCTAAGCAATCAGCTGCTGATGGACTGACCAATTTCACCACCTCTTATTGGAATCAAACTGGCTGAATTGTGATCTACTTTAACCGACAAATGGTTTTGAGGAAGTGGAGGGTGAGTCACCAGGTCTGGGTCTTTGGTCAACATTTAATGGTCTTTGAGCTTGTTGAGCTCAATGTTAAGCTCCATGAGGAATCAAATTTCCTGAATAATCCCCTGCTTATACCCACAGGTTTAAGCAAAAAGTAAAATTCTGAGTGAAGTTCAGTTCAGAAACATTAATGTGCTGATCAGAGGCTGCTGCAAGATCAGAGTCTGCAATTGTATTGGCAGATGTGGCAACTCCAAGTCTCGAATCACTGGCTGCTCAGAAACAGCAAGCATATGTTGGACTGCGCAGGAAGTGGAGTCTATTAATAATAGCAGAGAACACAGACCCTATTGTACCCAGGGCAGCCAGTGAAGTCATTCAGAAGCTCCTCAGTGCAGGAAAGAGTGAACTAAGTGAATTTCCTGCTCCAGGCAAGGTGGAAACTGAGTATTTTTTTAAAATACCCTCAGTGTGAGCAGCACTTTATTACTGTTGGCTCCCACCGTCATGTGATATGCACTGACCACAAGCTTGCAGAATGCCATTTGATTTTTATTTATTTATTCATTTTTTAAAATACTTTTTCCCAACACCCCCACCCTTCCCCCCCATACACACAGAGCCATCTGTCACTGGATTCTATGTTGTGCTTTACAGAGTGCTGACCCTTGTTCTGCTATTAACACATTCTGCTCTCACCTTTATGCCACTACCAGCACCTTCTTTAGTCTTTACCGCTACCATTAACACTCCCTTTGCCTTGTGTCTTTGTCAATCTCTCCTTATCTCCCATCTATCCCTCACCTTCTATTTTCCTCCATCTGCTCCACCTCGTCTTAAACAGTATAAAATCCATCACATTTCTACTTCTCTTTAGCTCTGAAGAAGTCGTATGGACTTAAAACGTTAACTGTTTCACTCTCCACATATGCTGCCAGACCTGCTGAGTTTTTCCAGAATTTTTTGTCTTCATTTCAGGTTTCCAGCATCTGCAGTATTTTGTTTTCAGCCATTCATTTGTAGCTTTTTTAAAAAAAAGTCCCTTAATGTACCAGTCACCTTAGTGGGTTTACCCAGTTAGTTGCAAAGTGACGATAGACCTATGTTTGGGCCCAGTCTGTGTTTAAAAAAATAAAGACTTGCTATTCTAAAGTGTTTTACACTATACTAGGAGGTTCCAATAGTGCCAATGAAGTACTTTTGAAGTGCAGTCACTGTTGTAATGGTAAACCACCATCGCTGAACCGCCCCCCAACATAAATATCCTGCGGTTCACCATTAACCAAAAACTTATCTGAACCAGCCATATAAACACCGTGACTACAAGAGCAGGTCAGGGGCTAGAAATTCTGTAGTAAGTGATTCATCTCCTGACTCCACAAACTCTATCTGTAAGGCACAAGTCAGGACTGTGATGGAATACGCTCCACTTGCCTGGATGAGTGCAGTTCCAACAGCACTCAAGAAGCTCGACACCATCCAGAGCAGTGCAGCCCACTCGATTGTCAACCCATCCACTCCCTCCACTATCGGCACACAATGGTAGCAGTGTGTACCCTCTACAAGGCACACTGTAGCAATCCACCAAGACTTGTTCAACAGCACCTTCTACCATTTAGAAGGATGAGGGCAGCAAACGCATGGGACACCACCACCTGCAAGTTCCCTTCCTCTTCACACACCATCCCGACTTGGAATGATATCACTGTTCCTTCACCATCGCTAGGTTAAAATCCTGGAACTCCCTTCCTGAAAGGACTGTGGGTGTACCTCCACCACATGGACTGCAGCGGTTTGAGAAGGCAATTAGGTATGGGCAATAAATGCTGACCTTGCCAATGATTCCTCTATCATGTGAATGAATAAAAAAAGCAAATTTCCACAAACAGCATATAGTGACCAGATAATCTTTTTTAGTGATGTAGAGTGTGGGGTCAGTTAACAGGGAAGAACACCCCTGTTCTTTTTGTATAGTGCCATAGGATCTTACATCCACTTGAGAGGGTAAACGGGACCTTGGTTTAACACCTCTGACAGTGCAGCACTCCCACAGTACTGCACTGCATTGTCAGCCTAGATTACATGCTCAAGTACCTGGAATGCAAGTTTGAAGCCATAACCATCTGACACAGAGGCCAGAGTGCTACCAACTGAGGCACAACTGAAATTGGTTCAGTTATAGGGCAAATGTAGGGACAGAGCAATATAGGCTTTGGTGCGCTCTAGACTAGGGAGGGATAAGCCATCCAGGATTCCATTTCCTGATTGATGCTCTATATTGGCTGCTGGTATGACTGTGTCAATATTAGATAGAAACAAACAGCAAGAAGCATTTAGATGTGACTTTAACACAGAAAAACATCCTAAAGTGTACCACAAATACATAAAAGAAAAATGAACTTTAAGACAAAGAGGGAGAGAATAGGAAGTGATGGTGATATGATGTTTAGTTAATGCGATGGGTTTTAAGGAGTGTCTCAAAAGGAGAAGATGGTAGAAGGGTTTACAGAGCAAATCCTGAAGTGTGGGGCATACACAGCTGATGGCACAACTATCAATGGTGGGGCAAAGAGAAGAGAGGGATGTGCAACAGGTCGGAGACAGATGAGCAGAGAGTTTTTGGAGAGGGAAATTTGGGACTTGAGGAGGAAACAGGGATAGGGAAGGGCGAGAACAAGGAGAGATTTAAACAGAAGGATGAGAATTTAAAATTTAAGGCATTGAGGGGCTGAGAGTCAATCGCTCCCACTCAAGTATGATGGCTACTATAAAGGAATGTCTTGCTTCCACTGTCAAGGTTCAAACATGGATAAAATAGGGACGCAGAAAAACAGGAGTAGACAATTTACCCCTCAAAGCTTCAATTAGATCATAGCTGGTTTGTGACCTGACTCCATATACCCATCTTTGTCCTATATCCCTTCACACCTTTGGCTAACAAAAATCTATCAACTTCAGCTTGAAAATGAACAATTGATCTACTACCTATTGCCATTTGCAGATGAGAGTTCCAAAATTCTACCACCTTTCATGTTGAGTGAAGTGTTTTCGAATTTCATTCCTGAAATGACTCCAATTTTTCGACACTGTTCTCTGGTCCTAGACTTCCGAACTCAAGGAAATAGTTTCTCTCAATGTACCCTTATCTGTTCCCCTTTAAAATCCACTTGTGCAAGATTCTAGAGGGGGCCAGGTGCCTAAGGCAATATATGGCAGCAGGGAGTCAAGACTCCTGTGCTTCTACATTACAGTAACGACAACACTTCATTGGCTGTGAGCAGAGTTAGGATGTTCTGAGAACATAAAAAGTATATTATGAAGTTTGCAGTTCCTTATTTTCTGCAGAGGAGGGAAGGGAAGAGCACTGGTGTATTCTCTGATATCCTGAGATGTCCACAGGTTTAGCCTACTTGAACTGTCAGAAAACTAACTGCACCATGTCACCCTGTGTTATGATCCCAGCTAGCGTTACTACTGGACAAGACAGATCTCAGTATGGAACCCCACCTTGATAGATCTTAACTTTTATTTTTTGATTAGATACGTGGAGAGTGGCTGCTGAACAGAGTCACAGGAGTCAGCTGATGAACTTTTAAAAAAAAGAGTAAAACATTTATTAAACAAGAAAAAAAAACTATATTACAATATTCGTTCACCCACAACTATATCTTTACAGATATATACAGATTTGTAAGGATAACACAAATTACACTCTATCTTACACTCTAATTTTCACTGTAAGTACACAGTCCATGTAAAATAATAGGTGACCTGTGGTCAGGCACACCACACTCTGAAACCAAGGCCAGGATTTTCCCCCATCGGGTGCGAAGTTGAATTGCAGGTGCGCACAGCCGCATCTCCGATCAGTGCCCACGGTCGGGGGTGAGGCACCATTTTACGGGGCGGGCAAATTAAGGCCCGCCCAGCGCGACGTCTGCACAGAAGCGCTATGCACTCCCAATGCAGTCGGGGGGGGGGGGGGTGGTCCCTAAATTGAGAGTGCACAAAAGAGCGCACTCATCTCCCTGAGGCTAAGTGCTGCCTCAGAGAGATCGGCTGTTCTGTCACAAATATTAAAAATAGAAAAAAAAATTCTGACATGTCCCCTCATGTGACACTATCATATGAGTTGGGACATGTCCATAATTTTTACAAAAAATTTAATAACATTTTTTAAAACCTACATGAAACCTCACCCTGCCCTTGGATGAGGTTTCATGCTTTTTCTAAATCCCGCCAGGGCTCCTGGCCTGCCCGCCAATCTTAAGGTTGGATGGGCAGGTCTATTAATTAGCTAAATGACTCTGTCAATGGCCTCAATTGGCCACTGACAGGTCGGTAGGCGCACAGCTGATTTTGCTGCGCCCCTGCCTACTTCAAAAATTTAAATGGGGCACAGTGACGTCCGGAGTTCTGCCTGACATCACCACGCGTCATTTTACGCATCAGCGAGTGGGCCCCGTCCCCAATCGCCGACGGGAAAATCCTGCCCCAAGTGACAGATGCCACCCCAAACAGATGCTATGGATCCCTCATCAACTTCCCCTTGTCACACCATGAGCCAACCAGTCTCAGTGAACTCTGCCTTTCACATAGGGTGTCCAGTCTCCACTTTCAAATAACTCACTTTGGAATCTTCTCCCAAATGATGCTTTCTCCCAGATGCCTTTCACGAGGGTCCTCCTACAGGGTTTCAAACTCTCCTTCTGATATTCCTCTCCCCTGGATTGCCACGTGCATTCAAGCTTTCTTCCATGCTCTCTCTTGACTCAGCTGTGCCAACAGAACACTATTGTTTCACATGCCCATAGTAAAGTGTTACAGACTTTTGGCTGTCCCCTTGGATCTTCTGACTTCTCGCAAGCCTATATTGCTTTAAATCTGTGTCTTGCAGCTTTCCCCCTTTAAGCTTGGAGCCTTCCTCTGCTCCTCACCCTTAACTTCACTTAACAGCACCTTTTCCAGGTTCCTGTCTGTCTCCTTTGACTTAACTGCCCTCTTGGGACTTTTCCTGTTCCACTCCCTGGTTTTGGGAACTTTTTTCTTTGGCTTTTGGAACATGCTCCTTTCAGTTCCCTCTCCTGTCCTGCTTCTGCTGACCACTGCTTCCAATTTTACTTTGGGACTTGCTATCTGTCCCTCTCTCATGCTGCTTCTGCTGGAAATTCCTTTCAACCTTGGAGTATACTGACCAGCTGCACTCAAACTGAACAGAAACTACCTTTCTGTCTCTGAAGGGCCTCCTGTTGTTGGGAAACAGCATTTTTCTCTACCTTGTATTGTTTTACATTCCCTTCAAGAGTCATTAAACCATCATTAAAATGCAGGCATCTTTTAAAGCGAAACTAAAACTCAACTTCTCCTTTTCTTAACACACAAATAAGTTAAATCAAACTTAACTTAAAGCTAAAACTCATTCCTAACACCCACAAATACAAATATAACTTACTTAAACTATCTCTATTTCCTAACACCTGCCAGAGGCTTGAACATATGATCTATGCTGATGCTCCCAGTGCAGCAATGAGCACTTTGGATGGCAAGTTAAAGCAAGATCCCATCTGCCTTCCCAGTTGGACAAAAATGCCTCATGTTACTATTTTGAAGAAGAGCAGGAGAGTACAGCTCAGTGTCCTGGCCAATAGTTATCCCTCAATCAAAGTAATTTAAAGCAGAGTATCTGGTCTCCTTATTGTTTGAGGGACTTGCTGTGCTGCATTTCCTATTAACATTGACTACATTTTGACAGTACTTAATTGTAAAATTTTTATTTTATTCATTTATGGGATGTGGGCCTTGCTGGCTTGGCCAGCATACATTGCCCATCACAAGGTGGTGGGTGAGTTGCCTTCTTGAGCTGCTGCAGTCCATGTGGTGTAGGTACACCCACAGTGCTGTTAGGGAGTGAGTTCCAGGATTTTGACCCAGCGACTGAAGGAACGGTAATATATTTGCAAGTCAGGATGTTGAGTGGCTTGGAGGGGAACTTCCATGTGACTGTGTGGAATTTCCAGGTGTTCCCATGTGTCTGCTGCCCTTGTCCTTCTAGAACATAGCAGTCATGGGTTTGGAAGGTGCCTAAGGAGGCTTGGTGAAATCCCGCAGAGCATTCTGTAGTGGTACACACTGCTGCTACTGTGCATCGATGGTGCAGGGAGTAAATGTTTGTGGATGAGGTGCCAATCAAGTGAGTTGCTTTGTCCTGGATGGTGTCAAGCTTCTTGTTGTTGAAGCTGCACTCATCCAGGCAAGTGCCAGGTGCCTGGTTTGGAATGTCCTACGGTCATGAAAAGCACTATATAAATGCAAGTCTCTTTTTTTTTTATATTCAAAAATTTTACCTCCATCTCCCAGTCCATGGAAGGATATTATACGCGCAGTTATGTCATTGGATTTGTAATCCAGAGATGTGGATTGATAATCACAGAGAATGTGAGATCAAATTCCACTGCAGCAGCTTCAGGATTTAAACTTAAGTTTTAAAAAACAAGATATAATATAGTAAATATGACCAAGAAACTGTTAGATTATTGTACAACTCCCAAATGTTCTTTAGTGAAGGAAACAGACCATTCCTGCCTGGTCTGGCCTATGTGCAACTCTAAGCCCACATGAACACTGCTCATTATTAACCGTCCTCTGAAGCGACCCGATCACTATAAAGAATAACATCATACTGAAGTGGTTCAAGAAGGCGGCTCACCACCACCTTCTCAAGGGCAATTAGTGGTGGATAATAAACGTTAGCCTTGCCCACATCCCAAATAAAAAGTGATGAAGGCCGACTCTAACAGGATAACCGGATTAATGTCAGGAAACTGCAAAATGCTCCGGAGGATTTTAACTGACAATCTCCCTTTTTATAGTTGGAATTGTCCTCCTGCCCAAAACTGGAATGGGGCCAGGGCTCGGGGGTGTGGGGGCAGGGCTGAGTTGTGAGGGGTGGCGAGAGCAAGAATTGAGACAGGATCCTACCATTGCTGATGCTCCAAGTACTTCAGTAAGTACTGGGTGAGAAGAATTTCCAAACAGATACCAGAGTGGGAGGGAGAGGAAGGGCCAAGGCAGGGGGAGGCTGAGGTTTCTACCACAAGCAGCACACCTGTTCTTCTTGGCCCAAAGGAATCCTCCTGAAGAATATAACGTATTACTTAGCGTGGCCCTAAGTGCTGACTGACTTACTGAGTTTTAAAGGTGTTGAAAAATGCTTCTATGATGATTAAATAACAATTGAAACACAAATCAGAAGTGTCACCATAATTTTGTGCCATGCTCTCCCTGAATTTCAAGTGCTTTCAATGGCTCTTTGGACACCTTATTTCTGTATGTGCAGCATGTTGGTCATCAGCTAGTGATGCTAGCATACCTGGCCAAATCAAAGCTTCTCTTCCTCAGCTTTAGGAATTACCAACTCCTTCAGTGGCTTTGATGTATTTTTGTCAACACAAGCTTTCTCGGACAGCAGGTATGAGAACAGTAATATTCGAAGGTAATCGCTCCTCCAATTGTTGATTTGCCTTGGGACTCCTAATACTGCTGTAGCACAGGGATAACGTTTCACGACTATCACTATTCCACTAATGAAAATTTCAATTTTTGTAAACACTCCATTATTTCAGTTTTGATGAACAGTTCACATTGGAAGACAAGATAACTACACATGGCTAATTGATCGCTTTTTCTCATCTGCACTGTCGATTTCAAGCAAGCTGTTTGTTCTTAATCTGTTGGTCACATATTTTGTTGTACCATGGCTGGCCATGCAGTCAGCACAGCGAGATGCTCTGGCATGCCCTCCCCCGGACCCACAAATTCTCTCTCTGACTTTCTAACTCCCTCTCCTCCTTGGCCTTCATTTAAACCTACCACTTTGTCTAAGTTTTGGTCACTCCTCTTAATATTGTTGCTCTTTGGTTCTACCTATTTTCATATTGCTGACCCACTGGCTTCATTCTTTGGCTCTTTGTGCGATACCAACTTTCTTCATTCTATCTTAACTTGCAGAAGGCATTTGACAAAGTTCCACACAAAAGGTTATTGGTTAAGCCCCGGTGCTGTGGGAATTCAGGGTATGGACAAGGACACTGAAAAAGAGGAAACAACAGGGATATACATGTTAGAAGAGGTTGGGAGAAGTACTGAGGGGATTTCCTATTACAGTCATATCAATGGCATAGATTCAGGAACCCAATGCAAAATGGTCAAAGTGACAGTGAATACCAAACTAGGGGGGGGAAAGTGGAATCAAAAAAGGCAGTACAAAAATTAGAGAATGAGCTGGACAAAATATGAAAGTGAGCAGAGCAATGGAAGAAAAAATGGGCAACGTATTCCAGGAACTGTGTTGAAATGGCTGAGGTTAGAGTTGAAAAAGGTATAGTAGTCTGAATAGACTTTACATGCAGAATTCATTAGGAGCAGCAATCAACAATGCTAAGAGAATAAAGGCAAAATACTGCAGATGCTGGAAATCTGAAAAAAAAAGTGGACTGGAAATACCTAGCTGGTCTGGCAGCATCTGAGAGAGAGAAACAGATTTAACATTTCAAGTCCCATATGACTCTATTTCAGAACTGGAACCAATTCTGAAGAAGAGTTATATTGGACTCGGAACCTCAACTCTTTCTCTCTCCACAGATGCTGCCAGATCAGCTGAGTATTTCCAGCACTTTTCGCTTTTAAGCTAAGAGAATGTTGAACTGCATCTCCAAAATAGTCGAGGACAAGTCTGGGGAGTCCTGATCAAACTGCACAGTGCTCTGGTCAGAGCTCACTTTCAGCACTGTGTCCAGTTCTAGTCACTGAGACACAAGGGATCCATGTGTTGGAGGAGGTGCAGAGGAGAGCCACAGGGCGGATCCCTGGACTGAGTTATGATGAAAGACAAGGGAAATGTGAGCTCTCAGTCTTGAAAGGAGGCAGCTGCAGGTGATCTTACAGAGATTGATAAAATAGTAAATGATTTGGAAAAGGTAAATCTGTAAAATTAATCTAAACTAAATTGTGAAAGCATGACAAAGAGCCACGGGGTGAAAGCAGTAAAAGCGAATTTCAGACTAATAAGAGGAAATTCTTTGTTAAATAAAAAGTGAAAGGAATTCAGAACAGATTCATGGTAAAACCCCAGAATCATTTAAGAACCAATTGGATGCTGCATCGGGGTGGAGGTGAGGGTGCGGGAGGAGATTGTTAAGGTTAATCTGGATGGCTAATTCAAATGAAAAAAATGCCCTTCCAGCCTGTAATTATCTTGAAAATTTATGAAGCATCAGCCTAGATTATGTGCTGATGTCCTGAAGGAACCAACCCGTACATTGGCAGCTGTCCAACACCTCGGCTGTGTGTCACTTTTTAAAGTGAACATTGCCACAGCTTTCAACTGACCAAACTATTTTTGTGCGTATAAAATACATGTCAGCCATGGCTGAAGGGTAACACTCTCCCCCAAGTCAGAAAGTTCTGGGTTCGAGTCCCACTCCAAAGACTTGAACACAAAGTCGAGGCCAACCCCAGGTACTGAGGGAGCGCTGCAATGTTGGGGGTTCCCTCATCCAGATGAGATTTTAAATTGAGGGCCTGTTTACCCATCTCAGGCGGACACAAAAAATGCAATAATACTATTTCGAATGAGAGCGGGGGAAGGTCGACCCAGTGTCCTGACCAATATTTAACCAGCATCACTGAAACAGATTTGGCCATTATCATATTGCTGGTTTGGGGCTTTGCTGTGCACAAACTGGCTGCTGCATTTCCCTCACACTTCAAAAGTATCTAATTGGCTGGAGAGCACTTTCAGACTTCCTGGGGCCACGCAAGGCGCTATATAGTGCAATTTAATTTCTTTCAATCAGGGAAATTGCACACGTTATCCCATCTTCTAGCAACAGGTGGCAGACTTCATCTACAGTGTGTAAAATCACAGCTCACAGTGTCGATTCAAACTTAACCTGCAGTTATAACCCATTATAGTATATTAATTTTGAAAATCTTCAGTTTAAAAATATTTCTTTTTAAAATGTTCTCTTTCTAAATTGGAGGAACTGTACGCTTGCAAGTTCACGCAGTATAAAATATCTTATCCTCATTTTATAATTAAGTAAGCTAAGATCCATTCAGCCAGGTCTCACGGTCCTCAGCCTGTCTCTTTTGGAATGACAGATACCACGGGCCGAAGATATTGCATCAATGTACGACATGCGGACATTTGTAGAATATAGGTGAACTGGGTGCACTCTCCTTAAACGATAGTGTCAGCCATGGCTCAGTTGGTAGCACTCTCATCTCTGAGTCAGAAGCTAACACTGAGCACTGAGGAATTGCTGCATTGTCTTTGATGTGGTCCTTCAGGTAGGTTGTTAAACCGAGGCCCACTCTGCTTTTTCAGGTGAATGTAAAAGATTCCATGGCACTATCAATGGGGCAAAAGCAGCTTCTACCAGCTTTCTGTCCCAAAATAGACCTCTTCTCTCTTTGCCCGCTCAAGTTTCCAAACACAATTTGGTCTCATGCATGCAATATAATGTATGATAATCAGGACAAGTGACACTGCAGCACTGAATTTCCTGGTTTTATTTTTGTGATTTACTAAGGGTGAATTAGAAGAAATAGAGTAGACTAAAATTTGCTGTAGCAAAGCATCTAAAAGCCTCTGCCGTTAGTTAAACTTGCCCCTGTGCCCTTCAGCTCAAAACATTTGGTGCCCACAAAGTTACTGGAAGTGCAAGTTGATAATGGCACAGTGAGGGAACAGGGCATCTGGGACCTGAGTGTACAGAGCAAAGGTTTGGAAATAAACACAGGAAGACCTGAGGATGAACTAAAGGTGAAATCAGGTGCAGAAAGGGAAATAAAAAGTGATAGAGATTGGATTAAGGGAGAATAAAAGAGACAAAAAAGGAAAAGTAACAAAATAAAAACATATTTAAAATTTGACATTTTTAAAATTCAAAACTTGAAGAAATGAGACTCCACACTTGTAAAAGTTCATTTCAGTGCCAGGGAGATTGACTAACAATCATTAACACTTTTCACATTGTTAAAGGGTACTTACCCAGTTCCATTATTACCTATCTAATCGTAGCCAGACAATCAATTGCAATGGTTTCTCTTTCTGCTCCCACATCATTACCTCTTTTGTCCGCCAAAGGTCTGTCCTTGTCCCCTCCTATTTCTCAACTGCATGTTGCCCCTTGACATCATCTGAAGGCACAGCGTTAGTTTTCATATGCACGCTGACAGCATCCAGCCCCACCTCTCTAAACTCCTCCATTGTTGTTAAATTATTAAATTGTTCATCCAACACCCAGTACTGAGTGAATAGAAATTTCCCCCAACTAAATATTGGGAAGACCTAAGCCATTGTTTTTGACCCCAGGTCCAAGCTCCATTCCTACCTACTGACTCCATCACTCTCCCTGGCAACAGTCTGAGATTAAGCCAATCTGTTCACAACCTCGGTGCCACATTCAATTCTGAGATAAGCTTCTGACCTCATATTGGAGCCATCACTAGGCGTGCCTATTTCTAACTGTGTAACATTGCCCGACTTCATCCCCGTCTCAGCTCATCTGCTGCTGAAATCCTCACTCGTACCTTTATTACTGCTAAGTTTGACTATTCCAACATAATCCCAGCTGGTATCCCACATTTTGCCCTCCAAAAACTTGAGGTAATCAAAAACTCTGCTGCCCATGTATTAACTCACACCAACTTCTGTTCCTCTACCCCCACTATGCTCGATGACCTCCATTAACCCCCCGGTCAAGCAATGTCTTGATTTTAAAATTCTCATCCTTGTTTTCAAATCCCTCCATGGCCTCGCCCCTCTCTATCAGTGTAATCACCTCCATCCCCAAAACCTCCAAGATATCTGTGCTTCTCTAATTCTGGCCTTCTTTACATCTGTGATCTTAATCACACCACCTGTAGTGGCTGTGCCTCCAGTTCGGTTCCAAGCTCTGGAATTTCCTCCCTACACCTATCTGCCTCTTTACCTCACTTCCTCCTACCCTAAAACCTATCTCTATCGCCAAGCTTTTTGGCTATCTGACCTAATATCTCTGTATGTGCCTCTGTATCATATGTTGTTTTATTATGTTAAAGACGCTATAAGTTGTTGTTGTTGTTACACTTATAATGGCAATACTTAACTTTCTGTTGTACATTTAATGACCCTTAAGTCAGTAAGCACAGCAAGTTCCCCCAAAAACATCGGTGAGGCTAAAAACAAAAAATTGCGGATGCTGGAAATCCAAAACAAAAACAGAAATACTAATGGGTGAGATACTGGACATTCGCGTTTAGCTTGCTCCTCACCTCACTCTGCTTACCCAAATAATGTCGAGCACCGTTATCCCTGCTATGAAATTGACAGCAAATTCTGGCCGGTTTGTGTATCCATCGTCAGGGACCGCATCTCTCACTTTATGTGTTTTGTGTGCATGTTTCAAAGTGCAATGTGTGTTTCCCTCTGTTTCAGACTGCCTCGGGCTGTTTCAGCATCTTTTAATCCGGGTGCCTGCATCTCTCTCAGCTTCAGTCTCTCTCTCTCTCTCTCTATACCCATGGGTTTCAGCGTGTGTACCCCCTCCAGTGCATTTTTTCTATGTTTGCATATGTCTGTCCGCCCATCCCCACCATCCACATATATTTCACCTTCTCTCCCTGTATGTGGGTGTGTCTCACTCTCCTGTGTGTTTCAGTATGGGTCAGTCTCTGTCGGTCTCTCTCCCTGTTTGAGTGATCTGTGTTTCATTGCCTGTCTCTCTCTCTTGCCTTCAACTGCCTGTCTCTCGAATTTGTGTGTAATGCATGTCTCTCCTGGTGTTTGTGTGTATTTGTCTCTGTCTGTCTAGTTCAGTGTGTGTGTCAGTATCTGTGTAGATAGGTCGTTTCCTGTGAGTTTGTGCCCGGCGCAATGTTTCGGTATGTTTCGTTTCTCTGTGCGTTCGTGTGTTTCGATGTCCCAATGTTTAAAGAAGTATAAATATCTCCAGGGTTATTTTTCAACCGAATCGTGAGGTCGAAATAAAATGAGCGGATTAAAAAAGTCGGCCACCCAGTCAAAACCTGCCACTCGTCCCGGACTAAATTCCATAATCTAGATGGAAAGTCCATTTACATAACATCATGTCCTGTGCAACCTCTGAACCTGGATCCAAACTCGCAGCTATGAAACGATTAAACCACTCCCCTGCTCACAAATCTTCACACTCCAACGCCAGGGAAGCTCTCAACAACCTTTGGAGCTCACGGTCCCAGGAAAAGTTTCGCGTCCTTTCTGCGACTTTCAGTTCTTGTTGCAACCCCATTTGTAAATTCAAACCCATTTTGATTCTTGGATCACAAGGGTCGCCCAGGGAGGAATGCATTAGTTACTTCCTGCTCTGTCATGCCTCTCCTCAGTTTGTTCCTCTTTTTGGTGACCTGCGGAGCTGCCCTGTCTTCCACAGGTGAGAATGAAGCATTCCTCACATCTCAACAGTGTTCAGCCCCAACCTCTGGCTGTTAGGTGGGGTGGGGGAGGGAGGGAGGGGCGGGTCGGGATTTGATTTATATAGCATGCTTTTCACAACATTGGCACGTCCCAAAGTGCTTTGCAGCCAACTTTGTTTAACGTTGACTCTTTGTGGGCATTCTTGGTCAAGATGGGCAATAAATGCCTTTGAGAAGAGTCTTCAAAATGAAGTGCTTCTGAAGTGTAGCAGCCACATGATTGAACAGCTTTTTCTAAGAAGCTTATAATCAATTAATTATTTAAGTATAGCCCTTGTTTTTTTTGGCCAGTGCAACCTAGAAGTAGAATTAGAAACATGGTGTCAATGTAAAGGATACAGCATGGAGGGTCAACATAGAGGGTGAAGAGAGTACCCGGGATGTGTGTTACGTGAAGAAGAGAGACGGGAAACGTGATGCACAGGATAATAGAGAGAGCTAGAAGCGTTCTGGATGAGAGAGGGACAGGGGCCGGGATTTTCAAAGGGCTGCAGGGTCAGGACCCAGTGCAGTTGGGAATTGAAGATCATGGTCCCCATGCTGGTCCAGGATTCCAGTGCCTCACAGTTTGGAATTTTCAAAGGGCCAGCAGGGGTGAGGGAATGGGAAACATGTTGGTCATCAATTAGTAGCCCCTTAAGGAATTTTTTTAAATTCTTCCATGGGATGCGGTAAGGCCAGCTTTTGTTACCCATCCCTAATTGCCCTTGAATTGGGTGGTTTGCTATGCCATTTCAGAGGGCAGTTAATAATTAACCACATTGCTGTGAGTCTGGATTCACATATATACCAGACCAGGTAAGGATGATAGATTTCTTTCCCTAAAGGGCATTGGTGAACTAGATAGGTTTTTACAACAATTGATTATAGCTGTCATGGTCACCATTACTGAGAGTAACTTTACAATGCAGATTTATTAATTGAATTTAAACCTTACCAGCTGCCGTGGTGGGATTTGAGCCCATGTCCCCAGAGCATCAGCCTGGGCCTCTGGATTACTAGCACAGTGACATTACCACTACCCCCAACAGACCTTGCCCGTGGAGGTAGAAATTTTCAGTGTTGTTTTACAGCGAGCTAGAACAGGCTTGTGCGTGTTTGTGCACACATGTTGGATTCATCTTGGGGCTGATATAAGTTTGTGTGCATTTGTTTTAAAATCAAATTTGAGGGACCAACAAGGATCAGGATGTCTGCTACACCATAACTAGTTGTCCATAGCCACTTTCTGCTGTGTTTGACCTCCTGCCTTTGTAAGGAGCTTCCCCCTCCCTTCAGTAAGGTGTCAGCAGCCACCAACATGGCTACCAGCTGCCTTTGCCATCAGCACCAGGCAGGCAGCTCCTGCCTCCTGGACATGCTCGGTGCCACTAATTGGAGGCCAAGTTTGCCTCCTGCCCAATTAGGACATTTACATATAAAAATAATGTCACAAGGATGTCAGAGTTCAGCCATGGGGTCGGGACCTGGAATTCATCCAGGCATCAGATTCCTGACAGGGTAATCAACTATCCCATATTTTAACAGATTGTCCCTTATTTTCACTGTTAGTCCCATGCCCCTTAAGTGAAACCTTATGTCCCATATTTCTAGAACAGCCTGTGATAGACTGAGCCTGGGAGTCTCCTCTTGCCTTTGCTTCTTTGTTTTTTGTGCACCAGGGGAGTTATAGCCATCTGAACACCCCCATCCCGCTCATATGTCATCAACAGCTCTCCTCCCCAACACTCCTGGTCACCAGTACCCCAATGCCCACACCACACCACCCCACCCCCCTCAAACCCAATCAGAGTGTCCTTTATTTTCTTATGTTCTAATTTCTTATTTTATTTCATAAGAAATGGTCACCCTGGTTCTTGACTCCACTTTGAAAATCCGGCCAGGGGAGTGTGACACACAGGGCAATAGAGAATTAAAGTGTGTTACACAGAGTGTGAGAGAGGCAAATGGGATGTGTTAAACGCAGTAAAACAGAGGTGGAGTGTATTACACAGACGGTGAAGCAAAGACTGGAAATGTGTTATACACTTGTAACAGAGAGATATTGAGTGTTAAACATTGGGAAAGCTCCTTTTACCACCTCAGAATGACCAAATGCACTTCATACTCAATGAAGTACTTTTTAGTGTATTCACTGTCGTGATGCAGGAAATGAAGCAGCCAACTTATGCATAGCCCAAACAGCCATATGATAATAACCAGATAATTTGTTTTAGTGATGCCAGTTGAGCGATTAATATAGACCAGAACACTGGGAAGAACTCCCCTCCTCTTCTTTGGAATATTTCCATGGGATCTTTTGCATCCACCTGGAAGGGCTGACGGGGTCTCTAGTTTCATGTCTTATCTGAAAATTGGCACATGTGCCGGTACTGCACTGGGAGTGGGAGTGTCCTCAAGGCTCTGTAGCCCCAAAGAGAGGGGAACTGTATTGCTCAGAGGGGGAGAACATACGGAATTAACATAGCTGGATCAGCGACATTAAAACAAGCTCAATCCATTTTCACAGGTCCTGGCTCTGGACCAGAAACGCAGAAATATCTTTCTCCCTTCAGTCATGAGGTGTACTTTTTTTTGCTTTCAGGTTATTTCTGGCACATCACAGATATGCACTGGGATCCTGATTACCAAGTTACTGACAATCCATTGGCAGTATGCCCTTCTGCTTCGGATCCTGTAAAGAATCCTGGAAAATGGGGTAATTACCTGTGCGATTCCCCATGGGCTCTGATCAATTCATCGATCTATGCCATGAAGGATATCTTCCCGAATCCCAACTTTATAATTTGGACAGGGTAGGTATGTATATATTGTTGTGTGTGAATATGTGACATTTGAATACATTCCTGTGTAGGAACATAGAAATAGCTAAAGAACAAGGTGTCTCTCATTCACCTTGTACCATCCAAGTAGTTGTCCTAAACACTGATAATGGAGCTGTTAACTAATTGTGGCTATAAATTAGTCTTCAACAGGCCCAGACATGACATGAGGGAAACCCCAGTGGTGGAGAGTTTTGGGAACCATAGAGCCAAAGTCACCTGCTCCTCCTGCTACCTTGAACACATGTTGTGTCTCAATTTACTCATATATTGTACCCCAAAATGTTATTCTCGGAAATAAATCTCATTTGTATTTGAAGGAATCCACTCTAACTGCTTCCACCATCTCTCTGGGAAGACTGTTCCCTAAATTGATCACTCGCTCACTGAAATTTTTCTGATGATTAGTTTTGGATTTACCCCACCCCTTGGTTCTCCTGTTCTGGACAATGTGAAACAGCTTGTTGTGGTCTCCATAGCAAAGTGAGGGGCTGTTAAATGCTAAGTTTTTTTTCAAATCTTTGATCCCAATCATAACCCAAAACAATGCCAAGCTGGAAAATCATTCTGATCACCTTTGCTGTTCATACATTGTGTTTTAGAGCTCTCTTTACACTGCTCTTACAGTGAGCCTTAACTTTCAGCATCCTCTGAACAGGCAGCTAACATTCCAATCTCCCACATTCCTTAGGACCAGGGAACATAGCCTAAAAGTTAGAGCCAGAACTTTCAGTAATTAGGAAACACTACCACATGTAAAGGGTAGTAGAAGTTTAGAATTATCTTCTACTAGTGGAAATTGATGCTAGATTATTTGTTAATTTTAAATCTGAAATTGATATATTTCTGTCAATGAGAGGTAGTAAAGGATATGGGGTAAAGGCCCCATATGGAGCTGGGTCACAGGTCAGCCCTGAATACAGCATCTTCTCAAGTCCAGTGTGCTGACCTCACTCACGCTTCTTGACAAATCGTGGTAGCTGTTGATCTCTATGAAGAAATGTTGTTTCCTGGCACCTGACCTAGGTGTCCCTTATCACCCTGAGCCTGTGACCACTTGTCTCTCTGCCCAGGCACATCTGTAAGAATTGTTCTGGGTTTACTTTCTCCATCCTGTTTGTAAGACACACAGCAGGACCAGATGTGTCAAACAAACGGGTGACACACACAGTCCAGTTAAGAAAGTTTATTCCATCAGGAACTTACCTAGATCTTCCTTCTATCCAATGGGATTAATGAGCAAGCTTTATCCCCTTCTTCTCCAGGGATGACACTCCACACATCCCCAATGAGAAGCTCAGTGATGAAGCAGTGCTGAGGATGATAGGGAATGTGTCGCAGCTCATACAGCATGTGTTCCCAGGTGAGTGGTAACATTGCCATGGCCTATGACGGACAGGCTTCCCTGAGGTAAAGTGACAGGCGGGGTTGTACTACACCACATTGCTTTTGCCCCTTTGCAGGCTGGCAGCAGGAAACAGAGATCTTTGCTGAGATAGGATGCCAATGAACCCAGCAGAAACAGAAAGCAATGGACTATAAAATGGCAGCTAATACAAAATGGTTACACCAATAAAATAAAGTATTATACCAATGGGAGTCGGCCCTGATCATGACAGGGGAAAGTGCCTGCTGTTGACCAAAGTCAACTCTGATTTTGCTTTGACTTGATGGCCACAAAACTCAACAGTTCCAGAAAATAATCAAGAGCAAAAACCCTGACTCGTTTTCTTTCTGCTCCCTAGTCCAGAGTTCTTAAGGTTAATTATAGTATCACAATTGCCAATCCAACAGCACTCAACAAATGCAGCCCAGACCCACTTGGTGTTCATGGCTCAGCTCCACACTGGACTAGCCATGGGAGGAGGGGGAAGGCTCAAGGGGGAAACCTTAATTCCATATCCTGTTTATGGCATCATAATGACTCTCCAAAATGGAGACATATTGAGACCAAAAAATGAATTGATTAGATGACGAGATTAACAGAAACTTCCTCGCAATCTCCAATTGGACTAACATCCTGAAAGGTATCCCATGATTCCGGCAGTACCCATATCTGTGGATGTTGGGTGGAGCCTGAATAAGGTGTGACTGCTACTGTCCCTCCCCTTGTCTTTGTGTTTGTTTAGTCCACTGGGCTGTCTGGGCCCACTCTTGAAGAATGGCCATTTGGATGAGGTAGTGGAGTGCACCCCTTGCCTGTGAAGCTATATACTGTAACCATGCCTTCAGGAGAAAGGAGAAATCAGTCTCGGAGTCGGTAAATCAGTTAAGTCAATTGTCCAACATCTGGACAATAATTATTTTGTTATTCTTCATTCAGATATCAAAGTTTACGCTGCAATGGGAAACCATGATATGCATCCAAAGAGTCAGTTTCCTGCCACTGGCCACCTGATTTATAATCGAACTGCGGAGCTGTGGGCCCAGTGGTTGGATGCAGCATCAATTCCCACTTTCCAGAAAGGTACAATTTTCACTGCCGAGTTGATACTATATTTTTATTTTCTGCTTAAAACATCATTTGCATCACCCCAAAAAGTCATGACACTAGTCTTGATTTATTGACAAATTATTGATTAACCTCTTAACTCAGACACTGCGCCTTCCTCCCTCTCAGAGCTTCACACCTGCCAACCTCCCTTGTTCAACACCCTGTTGCTCCCAGGATAAAAGAAAAAGGTGGTAGCGACAGAAAATGTTTCCAAACATCTGTGTTTGTGTGCACAGAAATGATGCACGAAGATTGTGAGCAGGCACGTGGGCCTGCACTTCATTTTAAAAGGAGCCATTCAAGAAGACTTGTAAGTTGGAGCACCAGTAAAAACAGGCTGCCTCCACTCAAATAAACTGTGTGGAAAATGAAAGCGGCTTCCCATGCAACCACAGAAGGTGCAGCACCTGCCCCTTTACTTCCCCTCTCCTCACCATCCAAGGGCCCAAACACTCCTTTCAAGTGAAGCAGCATTTCACTTGCACTTCCCTCAATTTAGTCTGCTGCATTCGTTGCTCCAAACGCGGTTTCCTCTACATTGGAGAGACCAAACACAGATTGGGTGACCGCTTTGCAGAACACCTTTGGTCTGTCCGCAAACATGACCCGGACCTCCCTGTCGCTTGCCATTTCAACACTCCACCCCGCTCTCATGCCCACACGTCCGTCATTGGCCTGCTGCATTGTTCCAGTGAAGCTCAACGCAAACTGGAGGAACAGCACGTCATCTTCCGACTAGGCACTTTACAGCCTTCCGGACTGAAGCTTGAGTTCAACAATTTTAGATCATGAGCTCTCTCCTTCATCCCCACCCCCTTTCCAATCCTCCTTTTTTTCCCCAATAATTTATATAGGTTTTTCTTTTCCCACCTGTTTACATTATTTTTAAATGTATTTCCATCCATTGTTTTACCTCTACCTTTTAGCCTATTTCGATCCCTTCCCTTCACCCCACCCCACCCCCACTAGGGCTATCTGTACCTTGCTTGTCCTGCTTTCTACCCTTAATTAGCACATTCCTTAGACAATATCACCACCTTAAACGCCTCTTTGTCCTTTTGTCTATGACATCTTTTGGCTATCTCCACCTATCACTGGCCCTCTATCCAGCGCTACCTGCCCCCCCCCAACCCCCCCACCTTAAACCAGCTTATATTTCACCTATTTTCTATTTTTACTTAGTTCTGTTGAAGAGTCATTTGGACTCGAAACATTAACTGTGTTCCTCTTCGCAGATGCTGCCAGACCTGCTGAGTTTTTCTAGGTATTTTTATTTTTGTTTTGGAGATTTTTGTGACTTGAAAATAAATTGGAGCTATCGCAACAATGCCCAGTAGCAGTGAGTAAAGTCAATAACAATATATTGTAAGGTCAATATTGGGTCAAAATAGTGAAATAATCCTGACACTTTATAAATCACTGGTACGATGCACTTAGTATACTGTGTACAATTCATGTCACCATAGAAGGATATTGCAACTATTGAAAGGCTATGGACTAGAGCAATCAGCATGATTCCTAGAGTTGGAAGGATCAGAATTGAGGACCAATTAGGCAAATTGGCAAATTCTCACTAGTTAAGAGAAGGTTGAAAGTGAACATAATTGTTGCCTTTAGGATTCTAAAGGGACTAGATTATGTAGAACACGACAAGCTATTTAAACTTGTCCAGAACAAGTAAAACCAAAGGGCATTGTCTGCACTTGAAGGGGTCAATTTCAAACTCACCCAGGGAAACAATGGGCTCAGGCCCAATTTTAACTCTGTGTAGAGTGAATAAGGTTCTTTTGAGTAAGTCAAAATTGGGCCCATTAGTATTTCTGTGAGCAAGTGATCAATCTATGGACAGGACTCTCTGAGACGCGGTGGCAGTGGTTAGTAATAATTCATTTAAATTCACATTAGATTTCTTTCAGGAAAATTATATTTTGGGATACAGTAATTTGAGACATAGGTGGTAAATGGTTAGGAAAAAACTGGTGATTTTGGCCCTAAGGTTCCCAAGTCCACCACTGAGGTTTCCCTCATGTCATGTTTGGCACTGTTGTAGAATAATCAATTAGAGATTGACAACTCTATTATTGTTGTTTGATACAACTAGCAGGATGGTCAATGGTGAACTAGATGGACTTTGGTCTTATATTGTTTAGCAATTCCTATATGCCACGCTACCTATCTGCACAGACTTTATTGGTGGGTGTGTATTGTGGTAACAAGTCTCAAGATAAACGTGGGAAGTGATTAAGTTTTGGCCTAAGGCCCTCCTCCACTTCTTGAAATGCCTAGTCCAAAGAGAAATACACACCAGGTGTGTCCATGAACACTGTAATTAGACTCAGCACTTCAGCTAGAGAAGAAAAAAACAAATAAGTCAGAGTTTTCACTCTTGACTACTCTCCAGTGACTCCTGCAAGGTGTGCAAACATCAAGCGAATGCAAAATCAGGCTTGGCCGTGATACTCTCCAGAGTCAAATAGCCTGCCAGACATACTATCCAGACTTGCAAATGAAAAATAACCATTCAGGTGAAGTGCCAAGGGAGCTGCTGAAGCTCAGGGAATCATAATCCAGCAAAAGACAGTACTTGTGGGAGGGTGGGTATTGAGTGTACTGCCCTGTTCTAGGGCAGTTAGGGATGGGAAAAAATTGCTGGTCTTGCCAGAGACGCTCACATCACAAGAACAGATTAGAGAAAAATAATGGCAATCTATTGATGCAGTTTGATGGAGCTTATTACTGACCTATGTGAACCCTTGTCTGTCTCCTGTCAAACACTTAGGCTGGGATTTTCCGGTCCGACCCGTGACAATTTTGGAGAGGAACTGGAAAAACCTGCCCTTTATATTTTTTCCAGTGTACATGCATGCTGCTTCCAGTAACCATTTGCTTGTCACTTAAATGTGCAGGTGCCTTTTACACAGAGAAGCTGCTGCATCAGAAGGGACAGCGAATAATCATCCTGAATACAAACTTCTACTACAACAGGAATGCACTGACTGTGGATCTGAGTGACCCCGCTGGACAGTTTCAGTGGTTTGATGATGTCCTCTCCAGAGCCTCAACAGCAGGCGAGAAAGTAAAAGATTATCATTCTTGGGCGTTGGATCTCTCCACATGATAATACACCAAAACCCACAGTGTCCTACAAAAGGAAAAGAAAGACTTGCCTTTAAATTGCTCTTTTCAAGACCTTATAAACTCCTAAAGTGCTTTATAGACAATGAAGTATTTCTTGAATTGTAGTCACTGTTGTAATGTAGGAAACGTAGCCAATTTGCACACAGCAATGTCCAATACAGGCATCAGTGAGATAAATGACAGAAGTGAACAGACGTCCCAGAGTTCATGTTTACCAATTTCCTTTGTCCATGGATTCTATACAATGACCATCAATGGAAGGGAGGTTTGGTACAATGGGATTCTGTATATTGAGAAATCCCAAGACATGATTCGCTTCATTGCAGCTCTATAACACTGCAAGGAAAAGGTTTGATCCAATGGAACTCTATGAAACAGAAGTGAGGGTAGTATTCTTGTGTTTGTGTCTGATCTGCATGGACCCTGAGTGTCATTAAAAGTAACAAATATCACAGATAAAAGAACAATATCCTAAGCTAGGTATTCATTAAAATGATGACTGAAAGGACAGTCATTAAGGCTCAGAGGGTAAATGTATCTCATGCTATAATACTGAGCCATATAGGTTTCAGGTTAAATTCCCTGGGCTGTGGTGAATTAACTATTCCTGGATGGCACAGCAGTGCAAGTGCAGTCGAGCAGACAAATTATACCAGGATTATAACTCCTGATCGCTATCAATGACTTTCTTTTACAAAAAGCTTATTATGTGGGGAACATCAAGTGGTACCCCTATGGTTAAATAAGCAGCCAATATTTGGTGCCTAGTCTAGTGCACAATGGGTTGCCACTAGGACAGGGTAGTGAGGGCTATAGATATGTTTTGAGCATTAGAGAAAGTATGAGATGCAATTAAAGCTAACATTTGAAACCCTATTGTCAGGTTTACATCATTGGGCACATACCACCAGGATTCTTTGAGAAGAAACGGGGAACACACTGGTTCCAAGAAAATTTCAACAAGAGGTATATAGAAATCATCACAAAGCACAGCCAAGTGATAGCAGGACAGTTTTTTGGACATCAACACCGTGACAGCTTTAAAATCTTCTATTCCAACAATGGTACAGTAAGCTTGGTCTCTTCCTATTAAAATTAAATTCTGATCAATATATAATTTGATTTTTGTACAGTCAAAAACAGTTGGCAAGTGTCTATATATAAATGTCAAGAGAGCCAAAGTAGAGTAGCCTATTCCTGTCCAGCTATTCTCCCATTTAACTTTCGTGATTATCAGCAACAGTTTACCTCAATCAAAGCGTACAGCACTACTCACACAAAGGCTGCAACACTTCACTGTTGTAAACGCAGTACTGACTAAAGACTTTTCATAGGGACTGCTGGAGTGGTTGTGTAATTCAGGGCTTTCCAGCATACATCACTTGACTGTTTTGGTGTAGATTTGTGTCTGTTAAGGAGAACACGGTGTGAATACAGAGAAATAGAACATGTCCATTTTTGCCACCCAGTGTCAGCAACAAGCACTCCCAAGTGGGTTATGAGATGGATGCAGAGGAAAGCCCTCTCTCCTTTATACCATCGTGGTACGTCCATCTATGCTGGCATGCCACTTGCACTTCCTATTCCAACCATCCTTGTGGCCTCCCTTAGCTGAGAATGACGAGTGAGTGACAATTCAGAGCTGTGCAATCAGAGGACATTTAGCTAAGAATAACCTCAGGCTCTTTTCAGGGAGGATAGTTAGCAACAGCAGAGAGGGAAAACTTGGATTTCCAAAGATGAGCTAGATTAAAGGCCTAGTCCCTGGTTAACTATAAGAATATGGGAAAAGTAAAGGACAAGAAGAGATTATTTGTCCATCAGATTCTTCTCTCTGGTACCCAACTCTCCCAGCAGTATTTTTAACTCTGCTAATATGCTAATATTCTTGCCTCTGCTACCTGACCTGGAAGATTATGTCATCTATTCATCAACCTTTAAGTAAAAAAAGCTTTATTTTTCATTTATTCTACATTACTTTAAACTGATGAACACTAACTCTACTAGCCTTGCTTATGCCAAAGTAATGCCATGGTTTTTATCAATATTAATATTTTATATACTTTAGTTAGATTCAGTCAGTGGATGGAAAATGTATCCCATTTTTCCTAATGGCTCAACCCTTTATTATTTGGGATAATTCCTAAGTGTTCCTACACCCTTTCCAATACATGTATATTCTTACCGTAGAGCAGTGACAATAACTGAACAAAGTAATCTAGGTTTGGTCTGAACAGTGCATTTTAGCATAATTAACAGATAATAATAGCTTCAAGTATAATCTCTGCATATCTGTACTCTGCTACTCTGCCTCTATAAGTCAACATTCTATCATTTTTCTTAGTTACTTCATCACATTATCTGGACAATAAAAGCAACAAGTTTACAAATTCTTCTCGATCCGTCAAAACTTATGTACTAATTCTATTCTATTGACTGTTGTCATAACTCACGGGGATAGTACGCTGTAATAACAAGCCCACTGCTCCCTGAGCCATGACAAATGTGAGAAGTTTGATTAGGCCACCAGCTTACCCCAATTCTACCTAACTGTTTAATTTAGGCTAACAGAATACGGGCACCAGGTTTGTAAACTTAATAAGTCGATAATTGTTTATTAAACACATTGCCTGTAAACGGTGGCAAAAAAAAGAAATATGAAGTGCTAACTTTTAACTCTATAACTTAAATTCTACCCTTTCTTAACCCCTATACACAAACACACACACACATAAGACACACAAAACATGGATTTTAAGGGTGAGATAAAACAATTCAATAACACCAGTCCGGAGTTCAGGATTAGATGGGTTGACTTTGATTGCTTTCTTTCAAATTCCCTATAGGCTGTTATGGCTGACACAAGATGGTTTCTCAGCACTTGCAGTCTGTGGTTCTCTGATTGAAACTTGCTTTTAATGTTTCTGCTGATGATTTTTCCCCTTTTCCTCCTGACAGGGGTTTCTCAAAGAAAGCAGGATACAGCGATGTGAGAAATAACCAGCTAGCTACTATGGCAGGATTGCTGGAGTCTTACAAAGCTCAGGAGAGAGAGGTTTCAGATCTTTCCTCTTTTCAGGCTAGGAGCTGATCTACTGCACTATCCTCACACAGAACCTGGTCCCTTGCTCAGGAGCCAATCAAAACGCCATCGCTGGGCAGTTCCCTCTTAAACCAAGTCTCCTTTACAGCACCATTCTGTCCAACCTGGCACACACTATTGCAGGATGGCAACATTGTAGATTTTCTACTTCCTGCTCCATTGAACATCTCTTTTAAACTGCAGCCACGGTAGTTTTTAAAGCCACAGTCCAAAAAATTTAAAAATATGTTCTTTACACTGTCACAAATCTTTTCCCCTCACACTTTGCAGTATAATTGTCAATAATTATTTTCCATTTGTCTTCACAATTACATATTTGGTCAAAACTGCACTAATGTGATCTTGAACTTTCCCTAAAATGGTCAATCCACACCTGGACAAGCTTTGCAACTTTCTACTCCAACAGTGCCAGACCAGCTTCCCCACACTTGTAACTGATGAACTCCTTGCAATGTTTCCTTGGAAATCACTCCATTTCCAGAGTGACTATTGTGACATGTCACAACAAAACCCAGATGCACCTCCCTAGCTGATCCTTGGATGCATTGCCAACCATAATTGAAATGATAAAGGAAGAAAATCACTTGATATAACACTTGGAGCTAACCCCTAAAGTCCTTACTCCTTCAGACAGAACTCCAGGGCAGCCATAAAGATTATTTCACTCGATTCCACCTGGGCAGAATGCTCACCTGCAAAGGACAGACACCAGCCCGAAACCACCCAATATCCTTCTCCCCTCCCAGTCCAGTGGACACTGAGTCCAATTTAGGCACCGTGACTGAGATATTCAAACTCAGCACAGCTGGAAATTTAACACAGGATTTTCATGGACATTATGTTCAGCTACTAACCATCAAAACCAGTTGAGTAACTGTGAACCATAGAACTGTCTTTATTAAACAAAAATAAATTTATCAACCTCCTCATGATGATATACTCTGGCAGCATTCACTAACTAGGCTGACACATGAAATGATCATTAGGTGAGGTAATGAAGAGTGACTGCACCACCATCCGCGATAATATAGCAAGGTGTTGTGACAGGAGGAAGGTTAAGTTAAAACAGCCCTGATTTCTCCCCTCACTACCTGTCCGTAAACAGAAAGGTGTTTTTGATTTCTGATTTCCCCCTTTGTAAGTGGTGGTGTATTTTTCCCAACCGTTCAGTTTTGGAGTGATCCAATCCTCTGTTAATAACGCCACAGCACATGCGAGATAAGGTAAAATAAGAGGGTTAGTTTATTTTACAAACACATAAAATGTGGGAATGGGCTTTCGCGACATCCACCCCTTTTTACATTCATACAATAAAAAAGGGATAAGGGAAAGAAAGGGGGACAGAGCAAGACCACATTAAAATTAAGAGTTATAGTTTCACATGAGCTCAGAGTCCAGAATCAAAAGTCCAGTGGTATATTCCTTCAGAGGTTAGTGACTGAAAATGTTGCAGGGTGATCCGATTTTCCAGAAGCGAGGCTTCCATGATTGAAGAAGACACATAAAGATGAATGAGTCTCATAGACACAGATACAAGAGTTCCAAAGTTCCAGTAGTTCACAGTGTAGATGAGGGTCAGGCACTTTACCTAGACAGAGCTCTTTCTGCTGCTACCTGTTAGATGATAAAATGGTAGCCTGCTCGGGTTCAGTTCCAAATGACAATATTACACGTTCTAGCAACTTGGGGGAGATCATGTAACTAACCTCCCACTTCTTGTCCTGAGTATTGGACAAAGGATGTATTTTCCCAAGGTCTGAAATCTTGAGGTGTTCAATAGAGGAGTCAGGGTCCCTTTTGCTGACATACCATCTCTGTTGGTCGGAGCACTGCCTTAGAAATGTAAAGGTAGTGCAAATATTGGTGCATTTCTTCGGAATTTGATTGTTAGCAGTCACAAAGGGCATAAATACCTCTTTAAAGATAACAAGGTCCCTGTTGGTTTCTGAAGGTTAGAAATTCCTCAGGTATGAGTCATGGCTAGTCAGGGTAAAGCCTTTTAAAATAAAGATAATAATTTTATAAAGTAACCAGGTTGACATAGATATATATATATTTTTTTTCCTCCAATTTGGAATTGGTAGGACAAACAGACACTACCTAATTTCTTGTCATTTAGCCTTCATTAACCAATCAACTCTTCTATTTTAGAAGAGAGAGTTATTTAGACTTTTCAAACCTGATTTGTTTTTTTCAATGATTTCCTGATGACTAATATGTGTCAGCTTGGCTTATATAGCAGATCTCTTACTTTTAGGTTGACACATCTTCACCAAGACTTAAGCATAGAACTGACCCTCTTATACAGACGTTGTTTGCAAGCTGTAGAATTCCCTCCCTAAATCTTTCTGTCTTTCTACCTCTCTCCTCCTTTAAGATGTTGGTTAATACCCACCTCTTACACCAATTTACCTGTCCTAATATCTCCTGCTTTGACCTGGGATCAATTTGTGCCTGATCCTCAATTGGAGGAAATTGAGCGTAAAATTAAAACACCTCAATCAAAACAGGAATTTTTTTCCACATGAAGTAAATAGGCATATGAAACATACTCGCAGCAAAACCAGCTGTGTTGGATAATTCCTTTCTCTCCTGTGTCCCAGCCGGAAGACAGGAAGGAAAAATATATATATATATATCTATGTCAACCTGGTTACTTTATAAAATTATTATTTTTGGGCTTTACAACATTAAAGGCACTATATAAATGCAAGTTCTTAGAATTATTAAATAGTACAGCACAGAAGGAGGCTATTCATCCCATTGAGTCTGTGCCAGCTCTCCTGAAGAGCATTCCAGCTAATCCCATTTGTCTTGGCTCTTTTAAAGGACTGTTGAAGATTCTTACTCACCACAGAATGGCCAGACTTACTAGAACTTCCTCTTTATTTAATCTGGCGTTCCAACAACCTCATTTATCATAAATTCAGCAAACATCCTCCTGATACACACAGATGCAAAATATTCATTTAGGATCTCGGCTGCACCTCTACTGTCTCTTCCAATAGATCTCCATTTCAACCCCTAATCAGCCCCATCACTCCACTAATAACCCTTTTATTATTTCTATACCAAAAGAAGATATTTGGATTCCCTTTTGTGTTAACCACCAACCCTTCTTATACTGTCTATTTTTCCCCTCATTACCTTTCTCACTCCTCCTCTGTACTTATTATATTCAGCCTGATTCTCCCTTCTATTGTTCAGCTGGCATCTATCATACACCCCCTTTCTCTGCTTCATCCTGCTCTCTGACTTCATCATCCAGGGACCTCTTGCTTTTGTTGCCCTCCCTTTCTCTCTTGTGGTTTTGTATCTAGATTAACCCGAACCATCTCCTCTTCAATTGCCATCCATTGCTCCATTACATTACTGCCAGCCAGTCTTTGACTCCAATTTACCTGGGTAAGAGCTCTCCTTAATTCACTGAAATCAGCTCTCCTCAAGCTGAGTATTTTTATTTTGGATTTTTCTATGTCCTCCATAATGAACCTTTTCATACCACGATCGCTTTTCCCAAGATATTCCATCACTGTGACCTTCTCCACTTCACTCCCCAGGACGAGATTTAGCAATGCCTCTTTCCTCATCATGCAGGAAACATATCAATCAAGAAAAGTCCCTGAACACATTTCAGAAATTCTTCCCTTTTCAGCCCTCAACACAATCACTGCCCCCTTCCATATTGGCAGAGTTAGAGTTTTTCATGATCACCACTCTTTAGTTCATGCACCTCTCAATGATTTCCCTGAAAATCTCCTCCTCTCCCTCCTTCCCACTATTTGGTGGTCTATAAAGTACACCAAGTAGTGTAATAGCTTCTCTAGTGTTTCTTAACTCCGACCAAGTAGATTCTGTCTTTGATCCCTCAAGGACTTTCTTCCCAGTATTGTCGTATTCTCCTTACTCAAAGTTGCTACATCCATAACAAAGCCAAGGATACTGTACTGTACGAACAACTTGAGCTACATGGATAGATGACATAAGCTATAGATCTCTTATAACAAATCTTGTTGTTCAAATCATTATTTTTGCACCTTGATCATAGGTTTGACATCCTTCCTAAAGTTAAAGCATGCAGTACTGGACAGAAATTCTAACTGTAGCCTAACCAGTGATTGGTATTAGCATTACCTCACCCTATTTATAAAACTGTTTTATCAACTTCTCCTCCTACTTTTGAGGTTTGGAACCTGTAAGCCTTTCTGCGCTTCTATTCTTTTGAAAGTTTTGTGATTGAGTGTTTATTGCTTCCTCCCACAGACTTGTCCACACTAAATTTTATATGTGGCCATTGGCCTTCGACTAATAAATCATAGAAGTATTTCATTGCAGGTTTTCCAGTTAGTGCTATGTTCATTGCCCCTGCGGTGACCCCTTGGAAAACCACATTAGCTGGCTTACAAGATGGATCACAAAACCCTGGGATTCGCCTCTTTGAATATAATACAGACACTCTCCAGATCTTGGTAAGAATTCATACATACTAGACTGGCTGGCTCAGCATCCATAATGTCATCTCCACGTTCTTTGAAACATTGTGTAGTGCAGTCTAGAAACGTGGAATTCCTGATCTACGCCACCCACTCCAACCCATTCCCCTCACCTGCGCCTGGAATTTACACATGGGGGAGGGTTCCCCTCATCTCCTGCCATAACCTTGGTGGATCAGTAGAAGTTTAGTTAACAGCATTAGCAGCCGCTTCCCCTTGCTTCTCGAGAGTTGGCACTGAAGTTACAGCAGATGAACCCCATGACAATTCTACCCCCTAATCACTACTTCCCAACTTACCTCATTGTTTTTTCCTAAGGGAGGATCCTGCGCTTTGGGCCTGGGTTTCATGCTGAGCTGGTCATGGGCTGGTATTAAAATGTGGTCACAGTTCTGTAAGAACTGTAACTTAACTGGGTATATTCAGATTACAAGATCGATGTTGCTTTGCTTCCAAATCTGATATAATATTGCTGTTTTCATGCAGCTGATGTCTACAAACAGAAATCTGAAAACAGCCACTGATCCCTGGCTGTTGGTAATGGGTGTCACTTGCTGCATTCTGCATAGTTGAAGGCCCTTGGTTTGTTTGTGATTCTTCTTGCCTTCTTTGATTGGGGTTTGGGGCACCACAAATGGTTTCATCAGTCCTGGGCTAAGGATGGGAAACGCTTGACTATGGCTTTTTTTCTAAATTTATTCTCTCACGGGATGTGGGCGTCGCTGGCTCGGCCAACATTTGTTGTCCATCCCTAATTGCCCTTGAGAAGTTGGTGGTGAGCTGCCTTCTTGAACTGCTGCAGTCCATGTAGTATAGGTACACCCACAGCACTGTAAGGGAGAGAGTTCTAGGGCATGGTTTCAGGACACAGACTGTTCTGCGTCTAACTCTTTTGGAACCTCTCAGTAATCTGACTACTAATGTTGCAGTTACATCATTAATAGCAGCTCGAGGAATTCCGGATCAGGATTATTGGCCTGGAAGCCGAACTGCAGACACTGCGCAATATAAGGGAGGGGGAGAAATACCTGGACACTTTGTTCCAGAACACAGTCACACTTCTTAGAATAGGGTCGTCTGTTTTGGTCAGCAGTGAGGGATAGGAGGATGTGACCGTGAGGAAGGTAATGAGACTGAGCAGACGGTAGTGGAGGAGCCTCAGATTTTGCACTTGTCAAACAGGTTTCCACTGGAGTTTAGAAGAGTGAGGGGTGACTTGATTGAAGTATATAAGACCCTGAACGGTATTGACAAGGTGAACGAGGAAAGGATGTTTCCTCTTGTGGGTACGTCCAGAACTAGGGGGCACTGTTTTAAAATTAAGGGTTGCCTGGAGGAGAATGATGAGGAGAATTTTTTTCTCTCAAAAGGTTGTGAAATTTGGAACTCTGCCTGAGAAGGCAGTGGAGACAGGGTCATAGAATATTTTTAATGCAGAGATAGATAGATTCCTGTTAGGCAAGTGAATCAAAGATTATCGGAGTAGATGGGAATGTGGAATTCGAAACACAAACAGACCAGCCATGATCTTAATGAATGGCAGAGCAGGCTTGAGGGGCCGAATGGCCTACTTCTACTCCTATTTTGTATGTTTGTATGGTCTCATTAACATACACATTAACCCATTCCACTACATCTCTCCCCAAATATAATCTCAAATTGTTACATTCTTTTGTTAAACATTTTCCAATGTCTGTAAACCACCTGCACTGTTTACAGTTTCCATCTAACTCCTACCCTTGTATGAATAGTTTAACAAAAGATTGTAAAAGTTTGAGATTATACTGGGGGGAGAAGTAGAGTAATGTGTTTAATGGAGTTGGACTAGGATTTTTCTGTCTAACTTTTCCTGGGTAACTATTCAGGTAAGTATGTCAAAACTGTTCAAAGTCTCCAACACTAACTCTGAGTTGGACACATTCGTGGAGGGTCCCGGGGAGCAGGGGAATCGCCCGCCGGAAGTTCAAACTTCCCAGGTAATTCCCTCACAGTTCAGCATGTCAGGACCTCCGCAAGGTCCCGGTGCACATCTTGGGTCATACCTCTGGTCTCCAACAGTCCGGAAACCAGATGATCTGGCCATTGTGAATAGAGAATTAGCCTCAGTGTCCAAGAAAATGGTTCTTGTAGCAGCAAAGTTAGAATGCTTCAGAATAAAGACAGAAAATGTTGGAAATACTCAACAAGTCCACACCACCTTTGGAGAGAGAAACAGTTAATGTGTCAGGTCAGTAACCTTTTATCAGAACTGGGAGTGCTTAGAGATGTAACAGTTTTTAAGCCAGGCAGGGAAGAAGTGTTGAGGGTGTGGGGGGAGGGGTGGAGGGGAGGGGAAGAAAGAACAAAAACAAAGTTCTGTGATAGGGCGGAAGGCAGAAGAGCTTAAATGACCAAGGGGTTAATGTAGCAAGGCAAAAGTTGGTAACAATGGGACAAGAAACAAAAGATCTATCGACATTTGCTATAAATACAGAATCACCAATCAGCATTGAGTTCAACAATTTAACATCATAATCTCTGCACATTTTCTGTTTTTTGATGGCAACTATTGGTGGTGATTATTCTTCCATTTACATCTCCTGTAATCACATATTTTGTTTCTTCTCTTGTCCCACTGCCATATCCTTTTACCTTCTGCCAGAAGTCGCAGTCGGATTTATTCCATAATAATGGTGAATGTTGTTAGCCTCAACATTATCATTAATGCAAAATAAGGGCTATTGTCAAACAGGGTATTGTTAATATGTGATAGTCTCCAAGTCTTTTCTTTCATGAGAAAGAGATAAGGGAAGGAGATAGAGAACAGTAAACTATCAATGTCTAGAAGAACGATTAGTTGAGAATTTTAGTAGTCACAAACGTTAACCTGTCATTCTTGGAAGTCCTTTGATGGAAGTAATCATCTGCTGCTGTCTAAAACTCCTGGTTCATATCTTTGTATTCCACACTCAAAGTTGTGGCTTTGGGGCAGCAATCAGATAGAATAATGAACTTCAAATTGTGCTCATTTTGCAATGAAGAGAGACATGCTAAAACTGTATGGCGGCCTGGTGAGAGCACTTTGTGTAGTTTTGGTTACTCAGTCAAGAGAAGCCTTGAAGCTGTGCGAACAATAAGCACAAACTGATGGTACCAGCCCTGAGCCTTTAGTTTCACCGTCTCCCTTCAGGGTTTTAGAAGAAAGGATGTTCACAGTGGCCTTCTGAAAGGGAGCAAAGCATAATAATTTGTAGGTCCCCTCCAGTTTGAGTCTATTCATTTGTACCAGGTTCTACTTTGTCATTCAAGCAGAGTAGTCTTGAGAATGAAATCAGATAAGCATCTCTCTCCAGCTGCATAGCATCTTTTATATCAATAGCTGATCAGCCACATTGCATTAAAATGATCTGCTGCATGAAGCCCATGCAAGCTGTCAATGTGAGTTTGTGTTATAAGTTGCAACTTACATGTGTGCTGCTGGAATACAGGTACACATGGTTAACAAATGAAAGCTTTAAGGGCTTTCCCCTTCTTCCAAACCCATTTGTGGGTTCTGCAGGTACTCTGCACAGCACTAATCATGGTTGCCTATACCTACCAGACATGCTGCACTGCTCTTCATCTGGTGGGGGTGCCCAGAATTTCCAAACAGGGAAGCAAGCCTTCAGTAGCATTTCAACATCTGCACCAGACCAGCTCTCTTGCCTGAAATCTCCATTCTCCACATTTGCTTTGGCATTCATTAGATTTTGTGAATTACATCTATTGGCCTATTTAAGCTTTGGAAAGTTTCCAAAAAGCCACTTTGAATCATCAGTTGACTGTGTGTGCCTATATCTTTCCCCAATTTTCCCCCTTAGGCCACGGGATTCTGTTTGGTATATTCTTGCAGGCACTGTCAGCCCCAGTACCCCATTCAGGTGGCCATTGTTTTCTGTGTGCATCAGCACAGAGCGTCATGAAACCTAAGCCTGCTCCCAATGTCCACCCGCACACATTCTCTAGCAGGAAACACTGGCGAGCAAGACGATAAGTCTGGAGTGGGAACCCCAGTACCTTGATATTTTTTTAAGAAGAACCTCCTTAGCCCCGAATGACAGGAAATAATTGTTACAAAGCGTGTCTCAAGTGAGCACAGACCAGGGATTGAGCCCCGCAGCTTCTGGTCAATCTTTCATTTAATACCGTACAATGCACTGCATTTGCTCCCTAAAGCAGCTGTAGAGCATTCCTTTGCATGAAACGGAACATGCTTTATTAACTCAAAATAAAAAGACTACTTGGTTTTAATCTATATCTTTCTCCCCTTCTCCCATCTTAGGATGTGGTGACCTATTATTTAAACTTAACCTTTGCTAACACCTGGGCTCCACGTTGGGAAAAAGAATACCGCTTAACAGAAGCATTCCAAGTACCTGATGCCACAATTGAATCCATGCAGACTGTGCTGGACAAATTAAGCCAGGACAAGAGTCATCTGCAGAAGTATTATGAATATAATTCGGTCAGCTACGACTTGGGGGAATGTAATGAGTGGTGCCGTACTGATCACATTTGTGCTATTAAAGATGTCGATTATAGTAGATACAAAAACTGCATCAAGTCTGGGGGATCATCCGGAATGAATGAAATGTGGTTGTTGTGGCTTTCTGTGCTAATATTGGCCCTGCTATTTCGTTACAATTGACTGCAACTTCACATCCATGGAATTTTACCTGTCTATATGTAAATCACAATCTGATATTACTATTGAGAGATAATGTTGATATGGTGGGACGAAGGTTCACATGGAGCATAACCAACCGCATAGATCCGTTGGGCAAGCCTGTAAATTCTGTACTCACATACAAGCTTCCCATACATAAAGTAGGTGGTGCCTTCGTGCTTTAATACTAGGGCAAGGGTCCAGGTTCAACTCACTTGTGGATTTTTTTGTCCTCTTTGAATCTTGAAAGCTTAAGAATCAAAAAAATACATTAAAGATGTCTTTTCAAAAAGCACAACTGTAGGACTCCATATCTGAACACTAAGAGTTAGTCAAGTTACTTTCCATTTATGAACATGGACATCTATACAACCACTGCTCCAGATTAGTCTCAACAATATCAAATTGTACTCGCCAATTATTTGCAAAGGATGTTTCTCCCTGGGAAACTGTTGCTTCAATGGTTGTGGATCAACTAATCTAAATTAAACCAGATTTTCAGTTATCGCTTTACCAAATATTACTGGACTGTTAATACTATCTTACAAAGTTTCCTTGATGGTTTAAGCCAAAATTAAGCACTGCTTTTTGATAAAAACGACAATCCCAATTGGTATCTTGGTTAAAGGGTGCCCGCAAATGCTGAAATAAAGCGGGTGGAGATCTGGAACTGCAAGCCCCCACAAGGTGAGCTCTGTATTTCAACCATACGATTGTGGGTAGTTAGCAAGAGGATGCCAAGTGCTTCCTCAGGAAACAAATTATGGGCCTGAACTTCCTCGAAGTGGCACTCAGTGTTGGATTGCCATTCCATGCACAATTTCTCACCTTAATTTTGTTTTCAGTCCTATCTCATCTGACCTTCCGACTCAGGCCACGTGAGATCCAGGCAGTGTACCACGTTCCCGGGATCTAGCATTGAAATGCAGCTGAGTCAAAGGGAAAGAGGCCACACCCTTTTTTACAGCACTAAGATGACCTGGTTTACAGCAGTTAAAGATCCATTGAAATTTAAAGGTCTTTGACAGGCCAGGAGAAGGTAAGTAGACAGGATTTGGGGGTTGGGGTCAGAAAATCAGAGGTCGGGGGGAAGATTAGAGGTTGGTGGGGGGGAAAAGAGAGAGGGTGTTGGGCCTCTGGACAGGTTGGGCCTGGGGAGGGGTAGGGGTCAGGGATCAGTCAGGCCGGGTGGATTGTTGGGGGTGGGGAGGAGTCCATTGGGGGTGAGGGGAATCTCAAGGGTTGGATGAATCCCTCGGGGATGGTCAGGGATTCAGGGGGGAGCCCCACCGGGGGTCAGTCTGGGTCTGTACCTTTGTTATCCAGAAGCGAAGAGTGCTTCTAATCCTCCTATCTTTTCCTGGGTAACTAATAGTGTAACCCAGTTGGAACCATCTGAAGTTTGCTATTTAAAATCACATTTTCAGATGGTTCTGAGTGCAGGGCAATTGCCCAGGGAGAGTTTACACTTCTTGGCAGTTGCCATGCAAACCTCACCTGGAAACTTCCGAAAGGGATTCCCAGCGCATCTTTGGGTACACCCCAATATGATGCTGGGGAGCTCAGAAGTTAGACTTATATATGACCAATAGTTTAATTTCAAAAGGTTTTTTTTTAAAAAGATGAAGTTAAATAACCTTCCTTAATCACTTTTCTCTTTTAGTGGCAAAGAAAAGAGTATGCCACACCACACCCAAATCTAATGAACAACCACCAATGAAGCATCTGTGAACGATAACCCAATATTCATGCTGTAGCAAATCAGCCAAGATACACATGAGGAATGGCAGGCTACAATACCCCTATGCTAGATTATGAGCACTACCAGTTTAAAACCACTTGGCTATATTACTGAACTAGTCATCCAGAGCCAAGAGCTCAAATCTCACCATTGCTGTTAGAAAAATTAGGTAGTTTGTGAGTTAGGTGAATAGATAATTAGTTTATTGTAAAATCACGATGGTTGCAGGTGCTGAATTGTGAAGACGACAAATAAAACAAGTAGTCAGTTATACACAATGTCATGAATTATCATAAATATAAAAAGGATTGCGCAATTATGATCATTTCAGCATACAAGTCACAGTATGTTGCAAAACAGGTCTCCTTAATTTGCAAAATAGAAATGAAAGGCTGACTGCACTGCACTTTGTATTTATGCCCATATATATATTGTCAGGTTGAGTTAATTAAATTCTCAATTATTTAAATGCTATGAGTTTTTATTCCTTTTATATCTTATTTGTGGAATGGTGTCTTTTCTGTTAGTCCATCACGTATTTACTTGTATGTGGTTACTGCAAGAGATAATGATAGTAGGAGATGGGATTCAAGAGTTTTCTAGTGAAGTCCAGACAGAGCTTTTGCTGCTTTTCAGCAAAAGGATCTCTCTTCAGTTGTTCGATTGTGTCAGGAGCTTTGGCACACAATAAAAACAAAAATACCTGGAAAAACTCAGCAGGTCTGACAGCATCTGCGGAGAGGAATATAGTTAACGTTTCGAGTCCAAATGACTCATCAGAACTAAGGAAAAATAGAAAAGAGGTGAAATATCAGCTGGTTTAAGGGTGGGTGGGGGGGAACACGTAGAGCTGGATAGAGGGCCAATGATAGGTGGAGATTGCCAAAATATGTCATAGACAAATGGTCAGAGGTGTTGACGGTGGTGACAGCTAAGATATGTGCTAATGGGGACATTAAGGGTAGAAAGCAGGACGAGCAAGGTACAGATAGCCCTAGTGGGGGTGGGGTAGGGGTAAGGGATCAAAATAGGCTAAAAGGTAGAGAAAAAACAATGGATGGAAATAATTTAAAATAATGGAAGTAGGTGGGAAAAGAAAAATATATATAAATTATTGGAAAAAGGGGGATCGGAAAGGGGGTGGGGATGGAGGAGAGAGTTCATGATCTAAAGTTGTTGAACTCAATGTTCAGTCTGCCTAATCGGAAGATGAGGTGCTGTTCCTCCAGTTTGCGTTGGGCTTCACTGGAACATTACAGCAGGCCAAGGACGGATATGTGGGCATGAGAGCAGGGTAGTGTGTTGAAATGGCAAGCAACAGGGAGGTCTGGGTCATGCTTCTGGACAGAGCGAAGGTGTTCCGCAAAGCGGTCACCCAGTCTGCGTTTGGTCTCTCCAATGTAGAGGTAACCGCATTGGGAGCAGCGAATGCAAGAGACTAAATTGAGGGAAGTGCAAGTGAAATGTTGGTTCACTTGAAAGGAGTGTTTAGGCCCTTGGACGGTGAGGAGGGGGGAAGTAAAGAGGCAGGTGTTGCACCTTCTGCGGTTGCACGGGAAGGTGCCGTAGCAGGGGGTTGAGGTGTAGGGGGTCATGGATGAGTGGACCAGGGTGTCTCAGAGGGAATGATCCCTGTGGAATGCCAGTGGGGGAGGGGTGAAGGGAAGTTGTGTTTGGTGGTGGCATCATGCTGGAGTTGGCAGAAATGGCGGAGGATGATCCTTTGAATGCGGAGGCTGGTGAAGTGATGTGAGGACAAGGGGGACCCAATCATGGTTCTGGGAGGGAGAGGACGGTGTGAGGGCAGATGCACAGGAGATGGGTCAGACACGGTTGAGGGTCCTGTCAACCACCGTGGGTGGAAAACCTTGGATAAGAAGGAAGACATGTCAGAGGAACTGTTTTTGAAAGTGGCATCATCAGAACAGATGTGACAGAGGCGAAGGAACTGAGAGAATGGGATGGAGTCCTTAAAGGAAGCGGGGTGTAAGGAGCTGTAGTCTAGGTAGCTGTGGGAGTCGGTAGGCTTGTAATGAATATTGGTGAGCAGTCTATCACCAGAAATTGAGAGAGATCAAGGAAGGGAAGGGAAGTGTCAGAGATGAACCATGTGAAAATGATGGAGGGGTGGAAACTGGAAGCAAAATTAATAAATTTTTCCAGGTCCAAATGAGAGCATGAAGCAGCACCGAAGCAGTCATCGATGTACCAGAGAAAGAGTTGTGGAAGGGGGCCGGAGTCGGACTGGAACAAGGAATGTTCCACATACCTCATAAAGAGACAGCCATAACTGGGGCTCATGCAGGTACCCATAGCCACACCTTTTATTTGGGGGAAGTGAGAGGAGTTTAAGGAGAAATTGTTCAGTGAGAGAACAAGTTCAGCCAGACGGAGGAGAGTAGTGGCAGATGGGGATTGTTCGGGCCTATGTTCGAGGAAGAAGCAGAGAGCCCTCAAACCATCCTGGTGGGGGATGGAGGTGAAAAGGGATTGGACGTCCATGGTGAAGAGGAGGCAGTTGGGGCCAGGGAACTGGAAATTGTTGATATGATGTAAGGTGTCAGAGGAATTGCGGATGTAGGTGGGAAGAGACTGGACAAGGGGAGAGAGAATGGAGTCAAGATAGCAAGAAATGAGTTGTGGGGCAGGAACAGGCTGACACGATCAGTCTGCCGGGTCAGTCCTGTTTGTTGATTTTTGGTAGGAGGTAGAAGAGGGGCTGTCCGAGGTTGTGAGACAATGAGGTTGGAAGCTGTGGAAGGAAGATCTCCAAAGGACATTAGGTCAGTGACAGTTCTAGAAAAAATGGCTTGACGTTCAGTGGTGGGGTCATGGTCCAGGGGGAGGTAGGAGGAAGTGTCTGCACGTTGACGCTCAGCCTGTGCGAGATAGAGGTCAGTATGCCAGACAACAACAGCACCACCCTTGTCACCGTTACCTAGGATCGGTTTCAGTGCTCGGTTCTGAATGCTTTTGAGCTTTTTCCACATGATCTTGGGTAATTCCAGCATTCCAAACAGGCACTGTGTATTCAACGATGGGTCTTACATAACTAGTAAACACTAGTAATAGATTCGTTTGAGATACATTGTGATGCTTGAGAAGACATAGCATATTAAGTCTTCCATTTGCTCTCAAGCATTTCATGCACTTGGCAATTCCATTTGAGATCACTTTTAACGTAGATTCCTAATAGTTTAATGCACGGTTGTTGCGTAATCTCAGCACCAACTAAGTTAATGAGAGGAGGATGGGGTGGGGGGGAAAACAGTCACATGAATCAGTTAGCAGAATTCAGTTAAATAAATCTGGAATAAAAAGCCAGGTCAGTATTGATGAGCCTGAAACTACTGGATTATTGTAATATCACATCTGGTTCACTAATTTCCTTGAGGGAAGGAAATCTACCACCCTTATCCAGTCTGGCCTGTGTGTAACTCCAGACCGACATCAATGCGGTTAACTGGGAACTGCTCTGTGAAAAGTCTAGCAAGCTACCATGGCAACTTGCTGCCACTGTCTCGGGGGAATTAGGCTTGGCCTTGTTGGTAACCTACATTCCAAGAATGAATTTTAAAAATGCTCAATATTTTTAATTTTTAGGTTCATTGTTTGAAAAGTAGGTACTGAGGAATAGAACTCTGCCAATTTCAGACCCAGTGCTATTAAGCATTCCCAAGTCATGTATTGACAATTGTATGTTATGTATTGTACATCCATTAAGAAACAGGTTAAGATTACTCAGACACAACAAACCAAGTCATATACAGCAATAAGCAAAAATATTTTGCTAGCATCTGACAAAAAAAAAAGACCCAGGAATATTTGCAATCATTTCCTGATAGGATAAGGTTGGTGCTGTGCGGTGATTCAATGTGAACTTTACGACCACAATTCTAACCAGTTCTGTTCAGAAAGCTTTCTAGGGGAAAACACAAAAACTGGACTCTACAGGAACAAAGAGAACAATGGAGGATGGGTATATGAACACTTTTATTAAACCTTTTGTTTAAGTGAAAAATAAGCTTAAAAATGATTTACAAATTCATCGTTTTTTGTAAAATAATCAGATACAGCAATTCTGACTGCAGAATTTAAATACTGTAAAGACATCTAAATCAGAATTAAGTCAGCTCCAGAAACACGCATCGAATCCACACAATTTTCACAGATCCACCAGGATCTCACTACATCCTGTTATATGGAATCCCAAAGCCAAACATAAGTGAAAGCAGATTATCCACGTCTAACTGGTTTTTAATTCCAGTCTGTAAAAAAAATCAATTGACTTCTGACTTTAAATTCAACAGTCACAATTTTTCATTCCTCCAGTTTTCTGTGCACCACCCCTCTGGGGTTTCATGGGGGTTCAGAGTTCTCCACTACCTGAATCAAGTTAACTTTTTTCATTGATAAACCAGAGCAGCAAGTGTAAGAAAGCTATTTACTTGTAGCTTAAAAGCTGAACCAAATTCTGTTCTCAACATCCACCTGCAGTCCAGCAGGGATCATAGGCTAGCAGTCAAAGTTGTGGCTACATTTTCCTCTCCTTTCATGCGCCCTCCTACCACACCACCATCATCATCCCCGCCCCCCCAGCCCCCCAATCCTTCCTAGCCCAGGGATGCCAAAATCACTTAGCACCACATCCGAGTCAAGGTCAGTTAACCTAATTCAGAGTACATGATCTATATGGTTCAGTATCTCACAGCACACTTATGTTGTAAGCCACAGGACAACAACAATTGGCAGTTGTAGTTTAATGCAGTCATTGGGCTACAATGCGGTTTTGATTTATCCTCAAATATTTATCAAACCAAAGATTATGTTTTTAAAATGCAAATTACATATGCATAGTTCAGAGGTAGCCAGCATGAAGAATGAGAAATTTTAAAAAAAGGTGGAATTGGTTTATTTCAAAAGTGAGAACTTATGAAAAATGGTCCACAGTAGCAGTGACTAAGAACTTGTACATGTCAATTACTGCAACATACAGAGGAACAAATCTTATTAAACAATGTAATCTCTACACAAAATGCATCAAGTTCCAAAAAGGGAAAAGAAATTAAGGAGGGTTGACTAAAAGAATGGAAAACAATAACTTGAAGAAAAAGCAGAAATTTACATTCTGAGGCACTATTTATTTTCTCAACACTTATATAATCAATCAATGAATTGGCTCCGATGCTTTATTACAACATAGAGGGCTACACCTTGGGTGTCCAAGGCCAATTGCCCATTTGCAACAGTTGCCCTGGTCTATGTTCTAACCATTTATCTGATTAGGATTGTTTCCAGGCAGCACACAATGGCTCTGTTCATTTCAACTTTTCACACACTACACCTAGGACAGTCCTTACATATGTGCTATTAGTTACAGCAAAATCTCGCATCTAAAGATATCAGGGATGCAACTAATAGATTAAACCACCCATATTCTGTCTTTTAGCATAAGAAAAACAGTGCCCAATGTAGCATGCACTCTACAATCCAGACAGTTCCTTCACAGGTGCTTTTGAAGAGAACGTGAAATATCATTAACCACTATAGCATTTTCCCTGACAAATGACAGTAATATCTGTAACACAAAAACCCACTTTTCAATCCAACCACTGGTTCAGTGCATCAGTAAGCCCATCATTGTTTCAGAACTCTCCAGACACCTAGGATAATGCCTTCTCTTCATTTACCCCCCATGCCTCACATAAGCACTACTGCAATCAGCTCAGTTGGCTGCATTCTCCTGGACTGCTGGTTACAGTGCAACACTAAAGCTGCCATGGAGTGACCACAACCCTGATGGTCCTGACTCAAGGTAGTTGAGGTAACCAGGTCTGTTAAACTTGAAGAAAACATGCATTGAAGTCCTGTAGAGATGATCATGACACCTGTGAATTGATTCACATCAATATTCACCAGGAGGCATTACATATCTAGAATGCCTTTGTTTACCAGTTTAATATGAACTGATCTGGCCACCTTATGTGGTAGCTTTCCAGATAGAGATTCCCAAGCAGGAAAAATGGTTCCGGGGATATAATATAATATAATAGGTTATTTCCCTAAAAGGGAAATGACATCTATTTATTAATATTCGATTTTTTCAACATATCATTTTGGTTGATGACAAGGTTCAGCATGTAGGAGCAATTCAAACTAAAAGCTGGGGTCAAAAGTCATCAGTTATAATTAGACAAGCATGGTTTATGCTAGAGCAAGCATGACATTTGTTTTGGAAGCAGTAAGCAATCTAAAGAAACTGCTGCTCAGAGATGGGAACCATTACCTCAGCTTTTAGAACAGTTTGCATCTGGAGAGCCATAGTTATGGCCCCTTAAGCAATCCTCAACAAAATACCAAAGCTCTGGCAGCAGTGGATCATGAATGTCCAGGCATCCACATCAATGATCAAATGAGCAAGACAGGATATATCTGGATAATGGCAGTCAACTTGGTTTCCCATCTAGCAGTTCAATGATGGGGTGCCCTGAAGTATGCAACAACTCTCAGATTCAGCAGGATGACCCATGTCATATGGAGTACCTTAGTGTACTCAATTAATATGAACAGACCTAGACACCCTGTCAGGTATTCTGTCAGTTCCTCAAACTGCAAAACCTCAAATGCAAACCAATGGGGTCAGTTCATTGAACAGGTTGTGTTGACAACAGTGGAAAGTAGCAATGACCACACATTTATCTACCCCAATAAAGAGGGAGAGAAAGACAAACAAAAAGTAAGAAAAATAAAAGTCCCTACACCAATCTAACGACATTTCCACTCAACCTCTGTCAATCCAGAAAAAGCAGCAAAATTCAAAACTTTACGAACAGACAGTACAAATGCTTACTGGATTGATTCCATCATATTCAAAATGTTAATTTGAATGCAGTCAGAATGAGAATATCATCTTTGTTTCTACTCCTGCCAATGTGCTGCTACTGGATCCCAGACAGTCAGCAGTCATGGTACAAATATTTACAGCTGCCTACAAACAATCAGAATCAAGCGCAGCTGCACAAATGTAACCCCAACCCTTTCATACTCAAATTCATACAGGATATCCCCCACAGTAACATGTACACAGTGGTTCCTACATCCTTATCCCTCAATGACTGACATGACCAAAACCAATGTTTCCAATTACAAAGACAAATGGCAACTCAATAAATTATGTTTGAGAACATTACAAAAAAAAAAATCAGAGCACTAAATTGCTCTGCAGTGTTGCCCTCCCAAAGTCAGGGAAAATTAATTCCGAACAGCTAATTATAAATAATTAACTCTTGCTTAGCCATACAGACCAAGTCTGGTAACATTGCAAACATACTTCCATGATCACACCTGGTCACACTGAGGTTGCCACTGCACAATATTTAGGGATGACTTAAATGAAAAAGGTCACACAAAAGATGGACTATTTAGGCTTTAAAGGGAAGTTCGCAAGACATATTTTGGTGCTTAATAGTTTCAAAAATGTTAAGACTAGCCAATGGATTTAACAACTCAGCTGCTATAGATGGGGAAAGGAATACATATTTAGTAAATTTAAATACTGCATAACCCTGCTTCAAATGCTTCAGCAATGGGGTATTCAAAGTTTTGGTAAAATGAAAACAAAACCAGATTTAGAAGCTTTAACAAGATACAGGGGCCCAGAGGCAACAAAGCAGTCAACTCCAGCTTTAATGTGGGTTGGACAGAGCTGTCTTTATGTCATTGGCAAGTTTCCAAAAACACACCTAGCAAACATACTATCCATTACTTGCCAGGATCCATTTGGAAAAAAGACTAGCATTTATATACTGTAGCATCTTTCACAACATCCCAAAGCACTTCACAGTCACTGAAGTACTTTTGAAATGTGGTCACTGTTATGTAGGAAGCACTGCATGTCATGGATGTTGGGGAGGGGGATTGAAATTGGGCCAAATCCAATGAGCCATGACTTGAATTGTGTAATTGAAAACGTGACTTTGACCAATCAGCCTTGTAATGTATTTAAATCGATTGAATACAGGTCATTGCAGTCATGACCTACACAAGTTTCTTGGCCTCAAAGAAGCTTTTCAGATGCCTCATCTGCCAGATTCCAGTCAGAATGAGAATCAGCGTTTGCACGATTGACCACCACAGGACTCGTTGATTGGTGCTCTCACTAGTCACTCGGAACCGCTCCTCACGATACTGGAACAGAAAATAAAATGTTCAGGATATAGAAATATTTACAGCAAGGAGGCCATATCTTGGAGTAATCATTACATTGTACCATGTTGAACATAAATGATTACTCTAGGCAGCAATTTTTGTAATCCTGGTCCCCAGAATAAAAAGCTCCACATCTGTACCAATACATCATCAGATTTTTCAAAAGTAGGGCACTACTCCATTGATTACAATTACAACATATGTACGGTGGACTCAAATGTCACATCAAGAATCAACAGTATCTTTATTAAAAACCTTAAGTATTTTTGAATATTTTGTTAAACAATAAAAACCAGGAATCAGTAACTAGAATTTTGAGGCCCATATCCACAATTTCTAAAGATGGAGTGTGGTACTAAGCTAAACTTATTGACTCTCTACACTCCCCATGATGCGCATTACTTTTGTACCCAGTTTTATTGCTGCTTCAAATCCATATACAAATGCTTTGATTCTTACTTCTTAGTAATTGGAGTTTCAATTACCTTGCTTGCGGACACTTTGTTCCTGCCTTCACTCTACTTTGGCTGCCCTTATCCTCCCTTCCAGTGGTTATGTTCCTGCTGCTCATTCATTCCAATAGTTATGTCCTTGACCCCTCAACTATCCCAATATTTCTCTCCTAGACACCCTCCCCTCTACCCCCACTTACCCGCTGGTAGTTCTGCTCTTTCTGGATTTGTTCCACCTGTTCAATTAGTTGCCTGACACGAAGCTGGAGCTCTGACAGCTTGTCCTTTGCTGCAATCTCAACATAATCATTGGCATGTTCACCAACTTGGATGTCCAAGTGAACCCGCTGCAGGGAAAAAAAACTCATTACTCAAGCTGCCCTCAAAGTAAAAAAAACTTAGCTGTTCAACTAAACCTAGGAGTATCCTGGTTTGCATGGGCCAGTGCCATGCAAGGAGAGGAATTAAGATAGGCATTTTGGACCACAAGGCAACTTTTCAGTGCTTCTTTAATTATGATGATTCAATAGTGCTCTGGTTGTTTTACTGAACAGGATTAAAAGAACGGGCTAGAGGACTAGCATAACACTGATATAAAAGGAGGGCAGGCTCTTAAACCTGCTGGTGAAATACATGAAACTTCAACATTCAATGCAAATATCAAATTCTGGTGACAAAAACCCCAGCTGGGTTAGGAACATCAGCCTGCACTTGTGCAGTTGATTTCCACCCCCACTTCAAAGACAAAAAACAACATCAGAAGAAATACATTTCATTTCTTGGATAAACATCTCAAAGCAAGGAACTTTATGATTCTTTTAAAAATAAAAATAAATCATGGTTCACACTGACAGCAAGTGTGGAGCTGGTAAAAGTAATTTTAAAGTAGCTTATCTGACAATCGAATATGGCCACCAAAATATTTCCAAATTTCATAGCCAGAAATTTCCAAGGTCATTCTGTCCCTTATATGACATTTGAAGGCAATAGTTAAGTTAATGTATCTGAAGTTAAATCAGTCATTCTCCCTCCCTACCCACAGGGCATCCAAAGTTTTCACAGGATGAGGAGAATGATACAGAATTAAAATTAACAGTAATATTTTTGTTGGATTCTTAACTATGATTAAAGAAAGCAATGGATTCATCACCATGGCAAGGCGAGCGAAGCTATCAAACTCTCACTAACATTTTGTTTGTTATCACAATGAAATCAGAACAGATCTTACCCATTAAAATAGAGGGAAAAATAGGCAAAATGGTATTTACATTGTAAGAAGGGAAGTTATGCTAAACACTTATGGAACCCTGGCGAGATCACGCTTACAATAATGTGTACTGCTCCAGTCTTCATATCACACAAAGGATAGGAGACACTGGAGAACGTGTAAAAAAAAATTTAAAAGGATACCAAAACTGAGCGATTATAACCATCATGATTGAACATGCCAAGGTTCATTTCTCTGCAAAAGGAAAAGCTGACAGGGAGAACAAAAAAAGTCCTTAAAATTATAACCCAGTTTGATAGGGTAGACGTAGAAAAAAGGTTTTCATTGTGGGAGAGTCCAAAATTAAGTGTCATAAATATAAGATAGTCATTAAGAAACCCAATAGGGAATTCAGGAGAAACTTCTTTAACCAGAGAATGATTAGAATGTAGAATTTGCTACCACACTTGAGCATTTGAGGCAGATAGCGCAGATGCATTTTAAGGGGAACCTAGGTAAGTAAATGAGGGAGAAAATATTAGGATATGCTGATAGAATTAGATAATGTAGGATGGAAGGAGGCTCACGTGGACATAAAACAGCAGCACAGATCAGTTGGACAAAGCGACCTGTTTCTGTGCTGTAAGTTCTATGTAAAGGTTTCACAATCAATATTTATTATCGATTTTACCTTTCTCTTCTCCTAAGCTGTATTATTCTTACAAATCTGCTGCTTACCAGCATTCCCGATGCAAATAGAGAAAGTTTGGTAGAATTGGAGTGTAGGCAAATCTGGTGCTCTCCTGGAATATGGGAGGTGAATGTGAATCTTCCCTCAGAAGCATACTGCCTTGACAGAATGACCTATGAAAAAGACAGACATTAAATCGTTAGTTCTGCGTTGGATTTTAGCTCCAATCTTCCCTTATAAGCCTTGATTTGCTGATATACCTACAACCATTTGAGGTTTTTGGAATAGCTTCTGAGCAAATACATAACAATTGTAGAGTCGTGTGTGGTATTAGAGACAGGCACATATATTAGAGCTTCACAGTCCTTTCATTAAAAAACAGAGCTGGGAAAGTCTTGTAGCTTCAAAGACCCTAATTTGTTTAATATACTTTTGCTAATCAGATCAAAGCATCACTGGCAAGACAAGTATTTATTGCCCATTCCCAACTTCCCTTGAGGTAGTCATTAGCCTCTTTCTTGAACTGCTGTAGTCTTATTTTAGGCAGGTCCACAGTGCAATTAGAGAAGGAGTTCCAGGACTTTGACCCAGCGACAGTGAAGGAACAACAATACAGTTCCAAGTCAGGATGGTGTGTGACTCGAGGAGAACTTGCAGGTGACAGTGTTCCCATGTGTTTGCTGCCCTTATTCCACTTGCAGGTGGTAGAGATTGCGAGTTTGGAAGGTGCTGAAACAGCCTTGGTAAGTTGCTTCAGTGCATCTCGTAGATGGTACACACTGCTGCCACTATGCGCTGGTGGTGGAAGTGATGCCAATGAAGCAGGCTGCTTTGACCTGGATGGTGTTGAGCTTCTTGTGTGTTGTTGAAGCTGCATTCATTCAGGCAAGTGGTAAGTATTCTATCACACTCCGGGCTTGTGTCTTGTAAATAGTGAACAGGCTCTGACGATTCAAGAGTTACATGTTGCAGAACTTCCAGCCTCTGACCTGCTCTTGTAGACACAGTATTTATTGGACTGGTGCAGTTACATTTCTGGTCAATGGTAACCCCCAAGGTGTTGATGTTGGGAGATTTGGCAATGGTAATGCCATGCACTGTAATGTTCACATGGGTATTATTCTCAACAATTTTATCTGTGGCTTGTCATTGCGCAAATTATAGTACCAAATAGTTCTATTTATTATCTAATGGCAGAAATACAGAATCATAGAACTATTACCACCATTTGGTTAAGCTTGCTCTTGCAAAAATCATATAGCAAATGGAAATCTCACTAAAGTTCAGATTAATGCTTTACGCTGCATCAAACCTGACTTGGAAGGAAATCAAGTGCAAAAATATTCAAATTCCCAGCACTATCATTCACCATTGATGCAAAATTCACTTGAAAAAGTAATTTGCTGAGAGAGAAAATGTCTTAACCCAGTAGATAATGCTCTTTAAGTGAGCAAATGAACAGATTTGGCTTTCTCAGCTTGGATGTGCCGTACCTTATCATCGGGATCCTTGACTTCCACAAACATTCCCAGTCCCGGAGGAGAAGGCAGGTACTCCTCCCTCTGTTTGTCATACATCAGAGTTTTGTAATTACCTGAAAAATTCAATTGAAACAAACTGACCGTTAATTCCATCAATTGCTAAATTACAACTTGTCAATGAGCAGCAGCTGTCAGGTAGGATAGGAGGAGGAAACGAAGGTTGAAGACATTGTTCATTACTTAAACAAGCCTCCTGCCAACTGATTCATGACCACACTGATGTGAAAAGCCAAGCAGCATGATTCTTACACCATCACCCAGCTTAAGGACATTCGAGGGAAGGAGGGGTGTGGAAATTTGAGCATTTATAAAAGTGAAATTCAACAATTGCTCTGGGTGGGGGCCTTCTATGTCCATCACAAAGGGTGGCTTGGTGGCACCATGAATGAGAGCGCCCTGAAGAACAAAGCTGCTAGACTGGGCCTGTGGCAGGTGTCGAAACAAACAAAAGGAATAAACCTAATTGACCTCATCCTCACCAACTGACCATCCTCTGCCTGTCGCAGATGCATTAGTCCATGACAGTATAGATAGGAGTGCCCACCACACAGCCCTTGTGGAGACAAAGTCCCATCTTCCCACTGAACATACACTCCATCATGTTGTGTGGCATTACCACAGTGCTTAATGGAATATATTCAAAACAGATCTAGCAACTCACACTAGTCATCCATGACACACTGTGGGCCATCCGCAGCAGTAGAATTGTATTCAACCACGATGTGTAACCTTGAAGCCCAGCAAATCCCTCACTCTACCATTGCCTGCACGCCAGGGTACCAACCCTGGTTCAATGAAGAGTGCAGGGGGCATGCCAGGAGAAGCACCAGGCATACCTAAAAATGAGGTGTCAACCTGGTGAAGCAGCAAAACGTGATTACTTACATGCAGGGATAAGAGTGGTCAAAGACAATAAGGTCTGAAATTTTTTTGAGATAAGGAATCATGTACACAGTGCAAAGCAGCAACGTCACTGCAACATTAGGGGCTAGAAATTAAAGCGCTTGCGAAATGCAAATGCTTCTAGGCCACTTCAAATGGGTGAAATTATTAGACTTCAAGTATGTAGTAACATTCATTTTCCATTCGTTTACCTTGTTATTGTCAAGACTGTGGACCAATGCACTTGTATAAAATCACCAAAGTGACCTCAACATTTCAACACGTCAGCTTTTCATGCAGTTAGTACACATTAGCAGACTTCATCCTGCATTACAACAAAACATGACCTTGCTGGCTGGCAGGGAAACTTCAGTAATTTACAAGGTGTCACCACTCATGAGCTACGGCTGTCATCTGAAAAATCTCTGTTCATCACCTACAAAGACAAGGTGATTTAGTCCCTGTCAGCCAGGAGGATACCAGTCTTCCTTAGTCCCTTGGTATTTTCTCGCAAATTTGGATTCCAAGTAAAACTTCCAATTTACAAAAGTAAACAAAGATCAGATTAATCTCAAATTTCAACCATTTGACATAATGAAACAGTAATCAGACAGGCACAAGAAACAATTTACCTAAGTTGGTAACAGACCAAATTATTTTCTACATTTTGATCGCTTTCTTCTCATTTGTCTTCCAACTCACCACCAGTTTTATTTATTTAAAAGGTAGCAGTCAAGATCCTGAAGTCCTAGCAGCCAATGCACTAATCTCACAAATCAGGAATTTCACAGGCAAAAACAAAAAATGCTGGAAAAACTCAGGTCTGACAGCATCTGTGGAGAGAAAGACAGAGTTACTGTTTCGAGTCTGTATGAAGAGGAGTCATGCGGACTCGAAAAATTAACTCTTTCTCTCCACAGATGCTGTCAGACCTGCTGAGTTTTTCCAGCATTTTTTGTTTTGGTTTTAGATTTCCAGCATCCGCAGTATTTTGCTTTTACCTTAGGAATTTCTCAGGGTTTATTATCTCTGCTGCACTGATCTTGGCTGATTTGGTGGAAATATGCAGCAGCCAAGAATCAACAGATTCAAGTGTAACTTTGATGCAAATCTGTGGGAATGAGGGTAGCCATATTTCCCACTCACTTGCAATTTTAGATATCACTAAACCCATCACAGTACCATGCAGAAAAGACTGTGCACGGGATCCCCTTAAAGCAAGAGTCCCTGTGTTGCCATGACAATCCTAGACCAGGTTCCCACTCTCAAACACCGAGCCTTGCACATTCAGTGCGACAGATGGCCTGGTACAGACCCCCGCCCGCCCGCTGCAGGCCGGCACAGACCCCGCCTCTTCCCACCCGCTGCAGGCCGGCACAGACCCCACCCGCTGCAGGCCAGCACAGACCCCACCCCCTCCCCCAATACCAACCGCAGTCCGGCACAGACCCCGCCCCCTCCCCCAATACCAACCGCATACCCAACCACCACCCCCCAACAGCTGCAGGAACACAAGCTGGGAAATTACCCTATTCTATTCCTTCCCCTACTCAAGTCATGGAACCATTCCAGCAATAAATGAGGCCATTCAGACACCATGAGGAATTTCGAATGCACAGGTTCAGATTACAATGGGAACCTTTCACATTCTATCGCGGAATATTGTGTATTGAAGCTTTAACTGAACCATTTAATGATCAGTACATAGTTTTTAACTGATTAAAAGTGGATGATAGAATATATATTTCAGCTCAGTCAAGCAATCACACCACCTTATACTCCAACTATCTGCTGAGCACCTGGAAAAATCAACCTTTAGATATCACGAGGACGGAATGAATGCAATCCAGTCACAAACTCAGAGTCAACTCCAAACCCTCACGCCGGCCCAGCACAGAACACCCCACATCCCAATACAGAAACAACCCTCCCGATCTGGTACAGAGCCCCCTACCCCAATACAGAACCACCCCACCCCCAGCTGAGTCTGTTATAGAGCCTCCTACCCCAACAACAGCCTGTTACAGATACCCCACCACTCTGGGTTTCAGCCTGCCTCTTTCTTATTCATCTCGTCTTCAGCATTACAGAAGACGTTGACTGGGTCGGACTAGTCATCATGCACCGGGTCGAAGTGATCTGTGACAGCGCAGTCGCCTGCATGTCAACAGCAGGTCCAGCCAGACTAACTGCTCTTCAACCTCCATGGGCAGGCTTCCTCCCTCCTACCCTTACTAGTCCTCCAATCATAGATTCTGTCTCTGGAGGAGCAGCAAGATCGGGAACCTGTGATTGGAGGAGCTGGAGCAGCCAGTGTGGGAGAGACACACAATCTGTGGCTGGAGGTGCAGCTCCTCAGATTCTCTCTCATGCTCGCTGCTTCTCCAATCGCAACCCTGCATTATTTTCCTGCTCTCATTGACACTTGCCCTTTCAATCGTTTTGCTCTGTTTGGACTATGGAAGGGACTGAGGCCAGAGACATATTTAGAATGGCGGAATTCCAAACATTGGAAATCACCAAAGAGCAGAAATTTCTCATGCCGGCTGCATGCCAATTAACAGAAGGAGCATGCAATAGACAGAATTCCTCAACCATTAGATCAAAGCTCTACAGTCTTGCCACATCCAGTCATGAATGGTGGACAATTAAATAACTCACAGGAGTTGGCTCCAAAACATCCCCATCCTCAATGAAGGTGGAACTCAGCATACGTGTAAAAGACAAGACTGAAGCATTTACAACTGTCTTAAGCCCGAAGTGCCAAGTAGGTCATCTATCTCAGCCTCCCCTTGAGATCCCCAATATCACAGATGCCAGTCTTCAGCCAATTCAATTGTGCTATCAAGAAACAGCTAAAGGCACTGGGCACTGCAAAGGCTATGGACATCCTGGCACTAGTCCTGAAGATTTGTGCTCCAGAGCTAGCCATGCTCTAGCCAAGCTGTTCCAGTACAGCTAAAACACTGGCATCTAGCCAACAATGTGTGAAAATTGTCTCAGTATGTCCTGGCCACAAAAAGCAGGGCAACTCCAATCCAGCCAGTTACTGCCCCATCAATCTTCACTCAATCTGCAAAGTGCTGGAAGGTGTCAGCAGTGTTTTCAAGTAGCATTTACTCAACAACAACCTACTCACTAATGCTCAGTTTGGGTTCCGCCAGGGCCACTCAGCTCATCACAGCCTTGATTCAAACATGGACAAGACAGCCAAAATCAAGGTGAGGTGAGTGCCTGCCTTTGACATCCGGGAAGCATTTAACTGAGTTTGGCATCAAGGAGCCCTGGCAAAACTGAAGTCAATGGGAATCAGGGGGAAAATCCTCCACTGGTTGGAGTCATACCTAGCACAAAGGAAGATGGTTGCGGTTGTTGGAGGTCAATCATCTCAAACCCAAAACATCAGTGCAGGAGTTTCTCAGGGTGGTGTCCTAGGCCCAACCATCTTTAGCTGCTTCATCAATGACATTCCCCCCATCATCAGGTCAGAAGTGGGGATGTTCCCTGATGATATCACAACATTCAGTATGATTTGCAACTCCTCAGATGGTGAAGCAGTTTGTTCCAATTAGCAGAAAAACCTGGACAACATTCAGGGTTAGGATAAATGACAAGTAACATTTGTGCCACACAAGTGTCGGGCAATGACCATCGCCAACAAGAGAATCGAAACATCCCATGACTTTCAACAGCATTATCAAGGCGGAATCCGCAACATCAACATCGTGGGAGTTAACCATTGATCAGAAACTGAACTGGATCAGCCATATAAATACTGTGGCTACAAAAGCAGGTCAGAGGCTAGGAATCCTATGGTGAGTAACTCACTTCCTGTCTCCTGAAAACCTGTTAACCACCTACAAGGCACAAGTTAGGAGTGTGATGGAATACTCTCCACTTGCTGGGATGAGTGCAGCTCCCACAATCCCCAAGAAGCTCATCACGAGTACAAAGCAGCCACTTGATTGGCACCCCATCCACCACCTCAAACACTGACTTCCTCTACCACAAATGCACAGTGGCAGCAGTGTGTACAAAATATATGATGTACTGCAGTAACTCACCAAGGGTCCTTCGACAGCACCTTCCAAACCTGCGACCTCTGCCGCCTTAGAAGAACAAGGGCAGCAGACGCATGAGGACATCACCATCTGCAAGTTACTCTCTGTTAGGGGGAATTAAATGTATTAAAAGAGAATAGTGAGAATTTGCTGAAAATACTTAAAATCTCCAGGCAGCTAGTGCTACTAAGCACATTGGCAGTTGAAGATTGCCAGATGAACCTTGCACAGCCTTGAGACAAAGCATGACATTAAGAATAGATTAAGTGTGCTCTTCGATAGATAGAGAAGGGGCAGATGGTTTTAGCTTAGATATGGGAAGATAAACAATGGACAAAAAGGGGGCTTTGATGAAACACAAACAGTCTTGAGTTACTAAACCAAAGTCCGTGTATATGTACCTGAATACAATTGGATAGTATAATCATGTATACATATTTTGGAATGATTTGATAAACATAGTAACATGTATATGAACTCAACAGGGTAGAGACAGTAGAGCATTAGTGTGTTGGGCAGTGATTTGATGTATTTAAATGTACTCAACTGTATTGTGATAAGAAAATAGTACAAAAATTGTGGAATGTAATTAATCGGGGAGCTGTGTCGGTCATTTTACAGAATGGCTGCAGCTCCCTTGCATATGCTCGAATAAAACCGATTTAAAGAAGCCTGAGTCTCAGAGAGTGTTTGAACTCCACTACAGTGGCGTAGTCACATTGTCCTAACTTGGAGGTTTATTGCCATTCCTTCATCGTCACTGGATCAAAATCCTGGAACTCCCTTCCGAGTAGCACTTGGGTGTACCTGCATCAGATGGAGAGCAGTGGTTGAAGGTGGCAACTCACCACCACCTGCAAGGGCAATTAGGAATGGACAATAATGCTGGCAATGCCAACGACTCTCACCCCAAGAAAGAGGAAAAAAAAGTGTCAAAATGCAAATGACAGTGACATTCTGATGGCATCTTAAACTACTCAAGCCCCAGTGATGTCACAAAAAGGAAAAGGAAGCAGAATCAGAGCATCATTTCAGGCTACAAGAACATTTTCCTCCCCACTCCTGAAGGCTCCAACTGCTGCTGGGGTGAAGTTTTACAGACATCCAGCAAGTTGTCCAGATGACCAGTCATTGTACGTGAGCTTAATCAATGGATGTCCTACAGACTACTCACACAAGATGAGGGCAGAACGTGAGCAAGATGAGACATTATAGAAGAATCTGATCCTCAGCAGACATCCACATGCACGCCTTTCCACCAGGCATCAGTGGATCCCGATCAGAGCCTTTACAGGGTCAGATTGCTTATTTTTCTACTTCCTTGTTCAGATCCTCAGCTAACTGGACACATTCAAGGAACAGAACTGAAAACCTTCCTGCTGTGCAGAGTTAAGCATTACAGCAGCTGGTGGTTTCACCTTCTGGACAACTAGAGGGACTAGTACCTCACTTTGCTTCTAAAAAAGCTTGCATCTCTGTTTAGAGGTGTCCAGAAGTTATCTCAAGCACTTTCCCGAATTGGGCCAACAGCAGCACAGCTCTCAAACTACAAACAGAACCTAATCAAGGTTGACAGGAACCAGAAAAGAATACACCAGTTCTCCTGTTTGTAACTTTGCTGCAGAGTTCACTTCCTTACTGCAAACCACCATGACGCCCACCTGAGCTGTGCATCACTTCTGGAGCTAAACGCTTGTGTTGTTCCCCTAGGAGACCTACAACCAGCACAAGCCAATATTTTATATAGAAGAGTTCCACAATTTTTGGAAGTTCCTATCCAAGTAAATTTTCCTCAACTTTGCAGAACTTCAGGGGCTGCATGGAGGACAAAATGCACTTTGCAAGAAACATGTTGCCTGCATAGCAGGAAGATGTTGTTCAATAGGATAGAATCATTATAACCGCAGCGAAAGGAAGTGGCTCACTGAAAGAAACAAAAGTAAATGGTCATCCAGGGTTACAGCATTTAACATTAGGCTCAGAGTATTTGACTAAAGAAACAAACTATCTGGTCACTATCATATTGCTGTTCATGGATGGTTACCATGCTTTTCCTGTATTACAGCAAATGACTATGCTTCAAAGATCTTTCAATAACTGTGAAGCACTTTGTGAAACGAGGTTGTGAAAAACACTGCATCAGTGCAAGTCTCTCAATGTATCACAAGATAGGAAAATACAAGATCACAAAGTAATGCGCAAAATGAACTACCATCAGCAACATGTAAATGTGTCCTACCCTCAAATCTCCAGCCATTGAGTTCATGACCAGCAAAATTGCTGTGAAAAAGTGCCAGTATAAGGCACTCATGGCAAAAGCTTTCACCTCTTCTGAATTCTACATTTAAGTTTTAATTGTCATTTGCTCACTCTACTTTATCTTGTTAAAAAGAAATAATTTTATCTCAAAAATAAAACAACTTTAAGGCCTTTGCCGACGTGTTTCTTTTTCTGTCTGACTGCTACATATTTTTGAAGGGAAAGCAGGTTCCAAAGAGTATTTCCACTGCAAGCCGGATCAAAGAGTCAGTTTGCCAGTATATCCAAAGCCAAAACGTTACAGCTCTACAAAGTGTCAAAACATGAAAATCGACCTATGGGTGAGTAAATTTGGCAGTACTCACAGCACCCAATGACTCCAAGGCAAGTGCTGCAGCCAAATTCACATCAAGGGATAAAAGTGGCACATTTAATTGAAACAAACCAGCACTTTTTCCCCCCAAAAGGCACAGGTTGAAGTGTCGAGCACAGAACTTCACATATCAGAATCTTTGTTTGAAGGGTGGGAGTACACTGACCTCAACCTGAAAAACATTTGAAATGATCTGTTGCTTGTTCAATAAATGTCTTGACATTTGTTTCCAGTGGAGCCACAACTCACAAATGAAAAGACATGGTCTTTGAATGGGCCTTCCTTACTCTTCACATCTTCATTTCAAATAGATTTTGCAGCATCTTTATCACCCAAATTAAGCTCTGTTCTAAATATTATAGGTTGAAGGAAACATACCTGCAACAGTAGGAATAAAAGTCTCAGCACTGAAGAAGAGATATAAGGTCAATTAACCTATTTGAGCTCACCCATTCAGAAAGAACAGATTGTCCTCCCATCACAGCATCTAATGGCTTCTTATATAATTTCACAATGACTTGAAAGCCCATTCCATATTTTGATCACTCATTTGAAGAACTTCCTGCAATTATTTCTAAATATGCCATTCATCACTTTGAATCACTCAACAAGGTCCTACCCACCATTTTACTTTAATGCAGTGTTCCACCAGCAGCTTTCATCATGTCCAATGCAACTTGTATTTTTAGAGCACCTTTAACATAAAAATGTCTGTTTCACAGACATAGGGAAAATAGACACAGCCAGGAAGAGAGAAATTCAGAGATGGGTTTTGAATTTTTTTAAAAAAAAAAGGGGGTGAGGGTTAAAGATAGACTGCTGAAAGTTTGGCTAAAAATTTGGTAAGGAGAGGGGCAAAAAATGCAGAGCTTGGAGTAAGAAAGATCTTGGTGATGCGGGCTGGAACAAATCAGAGATAGGCACAGTAAGTCCAGAGAGATGGGAAAATTTAACCTTGCTGGAAACTGGGATCATTTTCTTCAAACTCTTCCATTTATTAGTTAGAAAAATGATGAATATGGGGAAATAGGTCTTTTACTAAGGAGGGCACCTAGAGGTAGGAAGTCACATCACTAAACCTGCACAGATAGAGTTGGTAATCCCAGGTTAGAGAAGGTAAGAGACTAGGGCTATTATCCTAAACACCCAAGTTCATCACCTTTGAATCCAAGAAGTTTGCCCATCTACTTTCATGTCAAGGGTAAGCCCTGTGATTCTTTATCACTTCCAGGGATCAAACCTTTATGTTTTAGTGACCAAAACTGATATTGCACTCACTCTCAGTTACAAGGCCAACCATAACTACAAGGTGACACTTCATGCTGCTTCTCGCATCCACCAAAAATACAGAAGTTTTCAAACTTTAGTGCATAAAAGGGAACTATACAAATACTGTCACTTGAAAATTGAAGTATAAAATTAACTATTACAAGAAACTTGTCTTTTCAAAAATATTCATATACATCAACTCATTCATGGAAATTTGATGCGGAAACCTAATGACTCACCAATCCAAGAGCCAATTACAAACCTCAGTTTGCTACAGAAGATTCACTGTCTTCTGAAAAAGCGGCAAACTTTCAACTTCCTCTGCCCTGTTTGCTGGGGTTAACTTAAACACCCAACCCAAGTAACCACTGCTCTGCTCTGCGTGCAGTCAGGGCAGCAGAGATCAGTCCGAGTCCGGGCCCGGTCGTCTACCTCTGACAGAGTTTACGTGTCAGTCAGATTAAATCAAAGAGGGACCCCAGGCAGAGGTTCTCCTTTCCATTTACCTATAACCATTGTCTCGTCGGGTATCTCCTCGATGAAACATTTCTTCTCCGTCTCGCCGATGTGGAAGTAAAGGCCGGAACATAATGTGACCACGACATGCAGGAACACCAAGCAACGCAACCATTCACGGTCCGCCATCTTAGCTCAAACACCTACACTACGCCTGCGCACAACCCGCCTCCGGGAAGAGGAAGAGTGCGCCCATGCGTCTTCCCGGCCGCGCCGTAGCGCCCAATCAATATCAAGCATGTGTAGCCATTCGCAGCGTCATGGCACTGCGCATGCGACAACCACAGTGCCACGTACCCCTTTCATCGCCTTTTCGGATTGGATGGTTGCAAGTTGGGCCGTGGCGATTGGCGCTTCCTTTTTGCCGTGGCTCAGCTCATTGGCTGCGTTCACTTTCTTCTTTGTGATTGGCTATATGTGCCAGACACTTTGTCGCCCTCTTAGGGATGTTGTGGGTAGGTTTAGTTACATGGTCAGGTGTATCTCTAAGATGTAGAGTTTATCATTTGGAATGCCGAGCTGGCATTTGGGTTAAAAAAAGTTTGATTGTGAGAAGTTGAAACAGGCTTTCTTTCTTTCTTCATTGTTGGTGATCATAAAAGTTGCTTCAAATATTTGAGAAGTCAGACATCTCTACTCCAAAAATTCTGTTCACACACCCACCAGTCAACTTTATTTTTGAGGAGGGTTTCATATCTATGATTTTCACTCAATTGTCCCCTCTTTTATTGATTTATCGAATTCTCCCTTAATTCTTTTCCACATTATTCCCCCTCTTTGTCAACGTGTGAAATCTGCTATGGGAGAAAGCTACACCTAAACTATGCACTTTAGCTATTCTAAGCTTGAGCCAGGCTCTCCCCGTTTTAGAGTTTGTGGCAATCCCAAAAGCCCAGATTTTGCAGTGGTCGTGACAGTGCAAAACTGTCAGCGTTCACCATTGTTGCTCATCTAAAATTGACAAAAATTTCAGGACTCAGCACATGTTCAGAGTAATGTAGAGATTAAGAGTTGCTGTCAGTGATTCCAGACTTCTCCAGTGGGAGAGCTGTTGAAGCATCACCTCCTTCAATCTACAATCAATGGAAATCAATTGAATTGACAAGAACTTCCACTCTGATGCTATTGGGTAAATGTAGAAACCCTGAAAAGTTACACCTTGTTGCATGGGGTATAATTAGGTTTTTAACAGTATGTTTAATACTGATAAACACCTCACTTGCCCTTCTTATCGTGTCCACAGACAGTCTATACAAGGCCCAGCCAGAACTGGACACATTTTTGGGCCTTGTTGAATTCGGCAAGATCAGCAACACTGCAGGGTTCCTCTAGCGATAGGCATTGCAGGAGATGTTGCATAGTCTGTGGCTCAGTTCCACATTCACAAGTTGTCGGGCTGGTTGTATATCCCCATTTGCTTAGTGACACCTTTGAACGACCTACACCCTGAGAAGCTAGCTTAAAGTTTATGGAATGTCAAATTTCTCCATAATGATAAAAACATCCCCCATACCTTTTTCGTTTTTTAAAAAAGTTTGTCTATCATCCTTCTATCCTTAATACACTAATAACCATTTATTTTGCTATCTGATAAATTACATTATATTAGACACTTTTAACTTCCTGGTTTGCTGCATGTAAGTACTTCAGTTGGATTGGTTGCCTACCTGCTTGTTGACATCACTGCTCCTGCACACCAAGACTTGGTGTCAGATTTAAATTACCACCAGGAAAAGGGAAATCACACCAGAAAAATCACTGGATGTTTGTGGCAATTTCCTTAGATATCAGTGATGAGCTTCCTTGCTTTGCCACTAACCACAAAATCTAAGGCAACAATTGTACAAGTTTATGCGAACATTTCTTTCCCTTTACCAATCTTCTTCTAAACGAATGACTTTTTGTTGGGGGTCAAAGTGTCACAGTGGCCCAATGAGTAACCAAGACAACTAACTGAATACAATGATGCACTCTGACCTTATTAACATGGAGTCACTACATAAACACATTAAGTTAGAAATTACTTTCTGTGATATTATTATCCAAACATTTAACCTGTGCATCAAAAATTTCCTTTCCTAGATTCTGTAACAGAGGAGCTAACCTTGGAGAGGAGGAGCTTAATCCAAGCATATTAAACACTTGTATAATAGCATCATCAAGCATGAGTCGTACCCACTTGCCCTGTTAGATTTCATGTACGTTAAATTTCATCCAACTAAATATCCCAGGGGGTCTAAAGTTGCAAGTACAAGAGTAGTTATTAGAAATCATTTGTTCCATTTCACTTCTGCTCTCATTCCTTCCTGTCCCTCCCAGAAATCAGATAGAGTTCACCTTGTTCTCACTTTCCATCCCACCAGCCTCTATGCTCAATGGTTCATCTGCCATTTCCACCACCTCCAGCATGGTGGTGTTACCAAACACATCTTTCTTTCCCCTTTTAGCACCCCAAAGGGAAGTTCCTTCTTTGACAGCCTGGTCCATCCCCCAGTACACCTTCTTCCCATAGGGCGTGCAAACACAGGAGATGCAACACATGTCTTTTTACCTCCTCCTTTCCCACTGTCCAAGGCCCCAAACACACCTTACAGATAAAACAGTGATTTCCTTGTACCTCTTTCAATTTAATAAACTGTATTTACTATTCATGATGAGGCCTCCTCTACACTGGAGAGAGATCAAACTCAAATTGGGTGATCACTTTGCAGAGCACCATCTGTGAGCTTCCAGTCACCTGTCATTTTGATTCTCTGGCGCAATCGCGCTCAGCTTCTCTGTCCACGTCTCCTACACTGTTCCAATTAAGTTCAGTGTAAGCTCCAGAAACAGCAGCTCATCTTTCAATTAGACACTTTATGGACTTCTGGACTCAACAATAAGTTCAACAACTACAAATCATAACCTACGCCTCCAATTATTTTTCAACATCAACTCTTGCTTATGGTTCTGCTTTTCGCATTTACACCTTATCTAAATCCATCTTTTATTTCTTTACTTGTCCTATTATCATCTGCTTTTGGCTTGAACCATCTTCCCTTTAGTCACTGAATCTCTCCTGCCTTCCACCATCTCACCAATCTTCCCTTTTGTTTCTCCCCTCCCCTACTCTTTCTCTGTCTCTAGACTTGCTTAAAACTTGTTATATCTTTAACCTATTTTAGTGTTGACAAAGTGTCATAGACCTGAAATATCAACTCTCCTTCTCTCTCCTCAGATGCTGCCTGACGTACTGAGTATATAAAGCATTTTCTTTTCTTTATTTCAGATTTCTGGCATCCACACTTATTTGTTTTTGTATTACCAAAATCTATGCTCAGGGCAAGGTTGTGAGGACTCTAATAGAGATGGGCAAAGAGATTGTTTTAGAAAGAAGCAAGTTGCATTTATCTTGCATGTTTCACAAACTCAGGGCATCTCAAAGTTGCTATTTTTGAAGTGTGGTCAGTATCAGAATGTAGGAAACAAACTGTCAATGTATGCGCAGAAGACTGCACAAACATGATAATGACCGGATAATCTATTTTCGTAATATTGATTAAGAGGTAAATATTAACCAGGACACTGCTCTTCTCTGCTCTCCTTTGAATAGTGCCATGGATATTTTATGTTCAGTTGAGAGGACAGACACAGCCACAGTTTAATGTCTCATCCAAAATATGGCACCACTGACAAGGCAGAACTCCCTCAGTACTGCACTGAAGTGTCAGCTTTGATCCTGTGCTTGGGGCTCCAGAATGCAACATAAACCCACAATCATTTAACACAGGCAAGGTTGCTGTTACTAAACCAAGTCCAGCATCTTGTAAATAGATCACCTTCAATCAACATAGCGCATATGCAAAACATTTACTCTGTATTTCCAAAATCCATGTGCTTTTTAAAAACTCCTTTCATGTGCTCACTCTACTTGTTTCTGTGAGGTTAGCAATAGAGTTCCAGAATGTAAAGGAAATAATGAATGAGGGTTCTGGCATCCAGGGCACTGTGGAAGGCAGAGGGTGACAGGACTAGAATTGGAAGATGCATGCTAAGTTGTAAGTTAAATAGGTTATAGAGAGAAGGTGGAGTGAAAGAGTTTATATATGGACCAAGATGGTAGCAAATTGGATCCCTTAACTATGATGAGTTGGCTGCTTTTAGCAGGTTTGGCTCAGCAATTCTGACTGGGAGGGAAAAATAAAGCAAGGGATCTGGTCCATGATTCCTAATCAAATATCTATTAATATGTATGCGCATGTGCACATCAGTTGAGGATAGGACCAGACCTGTTTTTAATGGTGCCCCTTCCCATGGTGAAGTTAACCACTAACTTTCAGTTTGTAAGCTTACAGCCTGCCAAGTGGTCACTAAGGTAAGGCCTAAGAGTGTTTCTAGAGCTTGCAGATCCCACACCTCCTAAAAAGGGGCATTGCTACAATATTAACAAGTCATGGAATCTAGTTAGTGTTTGTGCCACACTGTAGCAACCAGTTCCATCAGCCTCCTCAATTTCTCCCCATAAGGCCTTGAATCTTGGCTTCGCTCCCTAGGAATAGCTAGACTCAGAAAACACCGATGGGAGTAGTTTATGGGATACCTAACAGTAGTTATACTGTTGGACACAGCAAACAAATCATTGGAACAAAAACAGAAAATGCTAGAAAAACTCAGCAGGTGTGACAGCATCTGTGGAGAGAAAAAAAAAGAGTTAACGTTTCGAGTCCATATGGCTCTTCTTCAGAACTAAAGAGAAGTAAAACTGTGGTGAAATTTATACTGTTTAAAAGGGGTGGGACAGGTGAAACTGGCCACTGGCCAGTGATAGGTGGAGGCAAAGGAGAGATTGCAAAAGATGTCATAAACAAAAGGTCGAAGGGGTGTTGATGGTGATGATACTGGCTAAAGGAGGTGCTAATGGTGACATTAAGAGTAGAAAGCAGGATGAGCAAGTGACAGATGGCCCTAGTGGGGGTAGGGTGGGGGAAGGAGATGGTGTGGGAGAAAAGATCGAAATAGGCTAAAAGTTGAGGATAAAACAATGAATAGAAATAAATTTTAAAAATAATAATAATAGAAATAGGTGGGAAAAATATATATATATAAAAATTAAAAAATAAATATTTGAAAAGAGGAGATCAAAAAGGGGTGAGGGTGGAGGAGAGAGTTCATGACCTAAAGTTGTTGAACTCAATGTTAAGTCCAGAAGGCAGTAAAGTACCTAATTGGAAGATGAGGCGCTGTTCCTCCAAATTGAGGGAAGTGCAAGTGAAGTGCTGCTTCACTTGAAAGGAGTGTTTGGGCCCTTGGACGATGAGGAGGGGGGAAGTAAAGGAGCAGGTGTTGCACCTTCTGCGATTGCATGGGAAGGGGGTTGAAGTGTTGGGGTGATGTAGGAGTGAACCAGGGTGTCCCGGAGGGAATGATCCCTACGGAATGCCGACCTGGAGGGTGAAGGGAAGACGTGTTTGGTGGTGGCATCGTGCTGGAGTTGGCGGAAATGGTGAAGGATGATCCTTTGAATGCAGAGGCTGGTAGGGTGAAAAGTGAGAACAAGGGGGACCCTATTATGGTTCTGGGAGGGCGAGAAGTTATGAGGACAGAGGTGAGGGAGATGGGTCGGACACAGTTGAGGGCCCTGTCAACCACCGTGGGTGGGAAACATCAGTTAGGGAAGAAGGAAGACATGCCAGAAGCACTGTTTTGGAAAGTGGCATCTTCGGAACAGATGTGATGGAGGTGAAGGAATTGAGAGAATGGGATGGAGTCCTGACAGGAAGCAGGGTGTGAGGAGTTGTCGTCAAGGTAGCTGTGGGAGTTGGTGGGCTTGAATTGAATATTGATGGACAGTCTATCACCACAAATTGAGATAGAGGGGTCAAGGAAGGTAAGAGAAGTGTCAGTAATGGACCATGTGAAAGTGATGGAGGGGTGGAAATTGGAAGTAAAATTAATCAATTTTTCCAGGTCCAGACAAGAGCATGAAGCAGCACTGAAACAGTCATCGATTCACCAGGGAAAGAGTTGTGGGAGGGGGCCTGAGTAGGTCAGGAACAAGGAATGTTCTCCATATCCTATAATGAGACAGGCATAACTGGGGCCCATGTGGGTACCCATAGCCACACCTTAAAGTTGAAGGAAGTGAGACGAGTTTAAGGTTCAGTGAGAGAACAAGTTCAGCCAGACGGAGGAGAGTGGTGGTGGATAGGGATTGTTTGGGCCTTTCAAGCAGGGTGCTTCGCTTGCACTTCCTTCAATTTGGCCTACAGCATTCGCTGCTTCCAATGCAGTCTCCTCTACATTGGAGAGACCAAACACAAACTGGGTGACCACTTTGCGGAACACCTTCGGTCTGTCCGCAAGCATAACCCAGACCTTCCTGTCACTTGCCATTTCAACACACCACTCCGCTCTCATGCCCACATGTCCATCCTTGGCTTGCTGCAATGTTCCAGTGAAGCTCAACGCAAACTGGAAGAACAGCACCTCATCTTCCGATTAGGCACTTTACAGCCTTCTAGACTTAACATTGAGCTCAACAACTTCAGATCATGAACTCTCTCCTCCATCCTCACCCCTTTTTGATCTCCTCTTTTCAAATATTTATTTTTAATTTTTATATATATAAAAAAATATATATTTTTCCCACTTATTTCTATTATTATTAATTTTCAAATTTATTTCTATTCATTGTTTTATTCCCACCTTTTAGCCTATTTCAATCTTTTCTCCCACACCGTCCCCTCCCCCCACTCCACCCCCAATAGGGCCATCTGTCACTTGCTCATTCTGCTTCCTACTCTTAATGTCACCATTAGCATCTCCTTCAGCCTGTATCACCACCATCAACACCCCATCGACCTTTTGTTTATGACATCTTTTGCAATCTCTCCTTTGCCCCCACCTATCACTGGCCTTCTATCCACCTTAAACAGTATATATTTCACCATATTTTTACTTCCCTTTAGTTCTGAAGAAGAGTCATATGGACTCGAAACGTTAAGTGTCTTTCTGAGCACCTATATCAAAGCATATTCTTAAATTTTTAAGGCAACAGCTCTTTGCAGCTTCCACCACTTAGAGATTTGATTTCCTTCCCCCGTCTTAGTCAGCACCTTGCACAACACCAAAATTACTGTTTAATTTCCTTCCTTGTTCCTAACTGTTTTGAAATTGAAACCTATTGCTCAGCAGGCTACTTCTTTAACTCCTTCTTTCCCAGCACCTCCATCCTCTGGAACTGCTTCACCCCTCCCTTCCTCCCTCAGTTTTTCCTTGTTTGCAGAATTTAGAAGTGATTAATTTCCAAACTTGATTTGGATCATGAGTTGATCATACCTCCCCTCCTACTTGTCAGCATTGGTGGAGTATTTTTTTTAATTCATTCATCAGGGGTGGTCACTGCTGGCTAGGCCAGCATTTATTTCCCTTGAGAAGCTGGTGGTGAGCCATTTTCTTGAACTGCTACAGTCCATGTAGTGTTAGGGAGAGAGTTCCAGGGCTTTGACCCAGTGATAGTGAAGGAACAGGGATTTAGTTCCAAATCAGTATGATGAGTGACTTGGAAGAGAACTTGCAGATGCTGGTGTGTTGTCCATGCATCTGCTGCCCTTGTTCTTCTAGGTGGTAGAGGTCGCGGGTTTGCAAGGTGCTATCAAAGAAGCCTTGGTCAGTTGCTGCAGTGCATCTTGTAGATGATACAGATGGCTGCCACTGTAAATCAGTGGTGGAGAGAGTGAATATTTACAGTGGTGAATGGGATGCCAATCAAACAGACAGCTTTAATGTGGATAGTGTCAAGTTTCTTGAGTGTTGTTGGAGCTGCATTCATCCAGACATGTGACACGTGCCTTGTAGATGTTAGACAGGTTTTGAGGAGTTAGCAGGTGAGTTACTCACCACAGAATTCTGATCCATTGACCTGCTCTTGTAGCCACAATATTTTTATGGCTGGTCCAGTTCAGTTTCTGGTCAATGCTAACTTCCAGGAAGTTGATGGTGGGGTATTCAGCAATGGGAATGTCATTGAATGTCAAGGGGAGATGCTTAGATTCCTTCTTGTAGGAGATGGTCATTGCTTGGCACGTGTGGTGCAAATGTTACTTGCCGCTTATCAGCCCTAGCCTGAATGTTGTCCAGGGCTTGCTACGTGCAGGCACAGACTGCTTCAATACCTGAAGAGTTGTGACTGGCACTGAACACTGTGCAATCATCAGTGAACATCCCCTCTTCTGACCTTATGCTGGGGGGAATGTCATTGATGAAGCAGTTGAAGAAGGTTGGGCCTAGGACATTGTGCTGAGTAACTCCTGCAACAATGTCTTGGGCTGATTTATTGGCCTCCAGTAATCATAAACATCTTCCTTTGTGCTAGTTATATGATGTAACCTGGGATCTTAGCTTTTACTTAAGTTTCACAATATATTAGACTCATGTTTACTGATCACCCTCTTCACCAGTTTGAAATAATTATTCTTGTTAGCATAATTTATTCTGTCTGCTAATTTTTTAAATAATAATTTTAAATTTCCTAGCATTTTCAAAGCAGGTACATGGTCAGCTCATCACATGACAGGCTGTCTTCGGGTAAATAGCGAAACCATTCTAGCAATTTTCTTCCAGCGGCATTTTAAAATAGACCAGTAATAACTCAGATTTAAACATGCTAACTTCCAGGGTTTAACCTCTTCTATCATTTACACTGCATAAAACTGGGACACACGCATTAAAGACCCACCATCACTGAAGTCTGTCACTGAGCTCTGTATTTACTTTATGTAATTATTTAATTTTCAGTAATTCCATCTTTATTGCCCTTCCAAAAAGCATCAACTTATGCTGGGACACTGTTCTCTGGGCAACAAAAGTGTTCCATGACACTTTTCTCAAGTGGCTAGCCTTCATGTGTGAGCCAGATAGTCACGTGCCTTCAGATTATCTGACTGAGACTGATCTTTTCCTCATCTGACATCTCCACACATGTAACTTTCTTGTATGGGTCACTGGGTAATTAGCGGGAGAAGGAACCCTGCTAAACTTCCCAACTCAATGCTGGTGTCCATTATAGCACCTCAATTTGCCAGGTCACAAAGGAGATCTAACTCAGCATTAACCAGGAATCAAATTTAAGTCTTTTCTGCTCTGTGTGACCCAAAATACACTGAGCAATGCCTTTGTCCACTAAACCATTAGGGGAAGCTAGTTAATGGCTACTTACCAGGTGTTGTGGAGTGTGTGGGGTGTGAGGGAGCATTAGCCTACTTAAATACCCAGAGCCAGTTTCAATTATCTGCTGGTTAGTTAACATTGGGAATGTCCTCTGGTTACCTCCTTATTCATTTCTTTTGAAAGGGTCTCTGATGAAAGCATGGAATGATACAGCACAGAAGGAGAGCAATTATGCCTGAGCCACCTCTTTAAAAGAGTTACCCGCTTAGTCGCACTCCCCTGCAATTTTTTCTTTCTCGAATAATCTATCCAATTCTCTGACTTTCTTCAGAGAATTCTTCCTGACTTTCATTCATCAGATAGTCTGACTAATGGTGTTTTATGGTTCTACTCAGGCAAACATGATATCATTTGGATGGTGAAGTGGATGCTTTTGAGCTGATCTACTGAAATTTAAATATTTTTCAAGATTATTTATGTTTCATTTCAGGCAAGTTGTTCACAATTACAAAGGGTTCAAGAACCATGTTTACACATGGGGACTTGGAGACATAAGGGATGTCAGATTTCATCTAATAGACTTGTGGACTAAATTATCAGAGAAGGCCATTGAAGCAGACAGTGTACATGGGTTCAAAAGACATTTATTTGTGTATCTGGAGAGAGGAGGGTTTGAGGGATATGATGAGAAGATGGGTGAGAAAGCATTGAGAACAATCAAAAAGGGATGGACTTGTTGGCTCCAATGGCCTTCCTTCATTCTTAAAAATTCTTATGTCCTGAAGCACTCATCAGTCACTGGTAAAAACTCTTAACTGTGACCTACACGACTGAAATTGTTGTCACCCAACAGCAATGCTGTCAGTCACACATCTATAGACATCACCGGAAACAATTCCTGGGAATGCACTTCCTCTCCTGATCCAGCTCTGGACATGGAGCTCCGCTGCTGGAAGGTTTTGTGTGGATAAAACGCGTCCTACTCCTGGTACCAAATTGACTGCAATCTCCATTGCACAGACCCCAAGAAGACCATGTGGAAACCTCACAATCCAGTGGTGTTTCTGTAAGTAAAAGCAAGACCAAATAGAGATCAATGTGAAACTGTTCTTGGAGGCTCTCTAACCCTCATTGACACAGCAACTCAATAAATATAAGGGCAGTGACACAACTGATATGACCATCCATATGCAGTGAAAGAGATTGTTCTCCATAGAACAGAGAAGGTTAAAGGGAATTTAATCATGGTGTTCAAAATTATAATGTATTTTGATCAAGTAGTTTATATGTGGTATCCAGAAGACACAGATTTAAGACAATTGGCAAAAGAGGAGATGAGGAAAATATTTTTTATTGTGTGTGTTGTTATGACCTGGAATGGATTTCCTCAAAGGCTGATGGAAGGAGATTCAATAGTAACTTTCAAAAGGGAATGGAATGGATACTTAAAAAGTAAAGCAACAAAGGAGCGCATCCAATTGGACCATCTATTCACCAGCCAGAACAGACAAAATGGGCCAAATAGCTGACCTCCATGCTGTAGAATCCCATGATTCCGACTCATCTGTGATGTAACACCTCAACTCTTGGCTGTCTATAGCATATGCAATACACCTGTACTGACATGCACTCACCCATCACACTACCTGAGAAAAAGGTTCAGTACCACAGAAGATTCCTCAGGGGTGTGTCCTAGGCCCAGCCATCTTCAGCTGCTTCATCAATGTCATTCCCTCCATCATAATTTAGAAGTGGAGATGTTCACTGATGACTGCTCAATTATCAACACCATTCACAGCTCCTTAGATATTGAAGTAATTTGTGTCCATATGCAGCAAGATTTGACAATATCCAGGCTTGAGCTGATGTGACAAAGAAAAATCGCACCAGGCAAGTGCCAGGCAATGACTATCTCCAACAAGAAAGAATCTAATCATCTCCCCTTGACATTCAATGGCATTATCATCGCTGAATCCACACTGTCAATATCCTGGGGGTTACCATTGACTAGAAACTGAACTGGACCAGCTGTACAAATACTGTGGCTAAAACAGCAGGTCAGAGACTGGGAATTCTGTTGAGAGTAACTCACCTCCTGATCCCCCAAAACCTGTCCACCATCTACAAGGCACAAGTCAGGAGTTTGAGGGAATACTCTCCACTTGCCTGGATGAGTACAGCTCCAGCAGCACTCAGGAAGCTTAACACCATCCAGGGCAAAGCAGCCAACTTGATTGGCACCCCGTCCGCCGCCATAAATATTCACTCCCTCCAGTGGCAGCAGTGGGTACCATCTACAAGATTCACTGCAGCAGCTCACAAAAGCACCTTTGACCGCATCTCCCTATGAAACCCATGAACTAGAAGGACAAGGGCAGCTGACACATGAGAACATCACCACCTGTAAGTTCCCCTCCAAGCCACTCACCATCCTGACTTGGAAATATATCACTGTTCCTTCACTGTTGCTGGGTCAAAAATCCTGGAACTCCTTCCCTAACAGCACTGTGGGTGTACCTACACCACGTGGACTGCAGCAGTTCAAGAAGGGCAGAACATCACCACCTGCTCAAAGACAATTAGGGATGGACAATAAATGCTGGCCTAGCCAACGACGCCCACATTGTCTGAGCAATTTTTTTTTTAAATCTGCTGTGCTTATTTCATTGTACTCTGTATTACAGCATTGATTTTAACAGGTTTCATTCTCTGCCTCCAGGTGATAAACACTACCAGCAGTGATGGATATTAATATTAATAACACCATGATTTTATCTTCATTGCAGACCAAATGTTAGCACTTTTGGCCTCAACTGACATTCTGTCAAGGAAGGTGAGCATCGGAAACAGTAAAGCTATTAATGCAACTTTAGCACAACGGAGCGTATGCAAATCCATCCAATAGTACAAACAGGATGGATTTGTAATCCAGGCATCTGCAAGCTATCGCAGAACTGCTTTCACTGCAAGTAGTTTCACAGTATAAATGTGTATATGAACCTGACTGCACCTAAATCTGTTTGCTAGTCAAAGCAGACAAATAATTGTCAAATTATTGTGCAGCAATACATCTCTCATTATATTGACAATTCATCTATGTATTTGATTCAATATAATATATAATCAGGTTTAATTTCTGGCCAGCACTGGGTTAGCTGTTCCCTGTCATGTAGTTCTTAACCCATAACTATTGGCTTCGGCACACCTGGGTTAAAGAGGTGTGAGAAAGAATCAGCCAAGATTCTGCTCCTGCTTTCTATCCAGTGACTTCTGCTAGAAGGTGCTTGTGTGCACAAGCGTCAGGTGAAGTCAGGAATGGACTCCTTAAAATCTACCTTTTTGACAACGTTATCGGTCACCTGTTCGAATACCTCCCTGTGTGCTTCATTTGTCACATTTTGTCTGATAACATTCCTGTAAAGTGCCTTCAGACATTTCACTATGTTAAAGGTGCTATATAAATGCAAGTTGTTTTTGACTGGACTTGATGCTGTTGGTGCTACAGCAGCCTATCAGTCCTTGTCTAGGCATGAAGAATGGACACTTGGAGGAGGTATCAGAGGAGATACATGGAACAAGGTGGAGAGTGTGCCGAGGGGGGGGGCAAAATGTTCCAGTGGCGGCAAACAGTTTAGGAAGTATATGACTGATAGCAGCAAGAAATTGCCCAGCACATTTTGTAAAGTTACAAAGTGTTTCAAGACCAGATGAATTCATTAAGGGATAAGTTAGGTCCAAGTATAATAGGAGACCATGCAGTTAGAGCTGTCTCAAATTAATTGTAAATAGAGTTCTGGGCATGTTCCAGATCCAGTGATTCTGGCTCAGAATTTACAACAGAAGTAGAGATCCCTAAAACATGTGTTATGAAGCATTAAACAACCACAGGACACCTGGACCAGATGGGATACACTCAAAAAGCCATGACGGAAATAGGTGAGGAGACAGGCGAGGCTCAGGCCAATGTTTTTAGCATCTCCAGAAATGGATGACAGGAAAATGGATTGAGCTGGAGACCAGCTAGTCTGAATAATTTAGAGAACAGCATCAATGGGCATAAAAAGAGTATAGAGGCTGGAAGAGTAGTTTTAGGAACCATTCTGAAATTAGAGGACAAAACTAAATTGGTCTGCCTGTTAATAAATTAAAAATACTTTGCTCCAAAACGACTTCCATGGGGCTCTGGTCTGGAACCTCTACTCTTTATACAATTGACAGCCACTAGCTACTCTTTTGTGGTACAGCATGGGATAATGCACTATCATTGAAAAATAAATTATTCTTAGGATATGGGCATTGCTGTAAGTCCAACATTTATTGCCCGCTCCTGGTGGCCCTTGAGAAGGTAATGATGGCCTTCTTCTTGAACCATTGCAGTGAATATGATGAAAGTACACCCGCGGTGATGTTAGCTTAGATGTTCCAGGAATTTGACCCATCAGTGGTGAAGGAACAGCAATATATGTCCAAGCCATAGTGGTGTGTGACTTGGAGATAATAGTGCTCCCATGTGTCTACTGCTCTAGCCCTTTTAGGTGCATCATCCATCACCCCCCTGACCACATAACAGGGTATAATGTAACACATTATATTATTTTCATGCTAAAGAGCAGCCTGTTTCTTTATGTTCAATGATTGTAAATAGGCACCTACAGGTCAATTATAGATTATTTGTTTCTGGTGAGAGAAGTTTACAGATTGTACCGTTTTGGCTTCAAGTCAACACTTTGGAATGTGCTGGCTGAAGAGTGACAGACACACAGTGGACAGGAAAGGTTGCATTTTTTGGAGTTGTACTCCCATTCATCCATCGTCACTTCAGGTGGTGGGTAGAATCGAGAAAGCTGCAGAAAAATGGCACAGACAGCAAATGCACCATTTATCTGAGGTGCCTACAATATTTTCCTTCATGTTGTAAAAATGTTGGGAAATTTGTTAATGACATTATATGGCCAGCTGGTTTGAACTGGACAAATTCCTGACTGAACAGAATGCAGAAAGGTACCAATCTGGTGTCAATGCAGGAGGCAAATGAGCCCCTGAGTTGATCGAATTAATAGGGTGAGCTAGGTGATGGAAAGGTGTTTTTCTTTCTCATACATCATCTTTTGAATGAGTAACTTATTCTAATGAAGCTTGGTATTAGTTAGAAAGAGAAAGAAAGAACTTGCTAGCAGCCATCCCAAACTTCACTCATGGGTCATTCTTCATTGGTGAGCCTAGGCAGTGACAGTAGGCTATTCCACTATGGAGGACATCACAATTGTTCCTGTCTGATGTGCACCAGCACTTTGTGGGTGGGGAGGCATTGTCTGATTACACATTCCCCCACTCACCCCCTCAACATCCTATACCCCATACCATTAACTCGGGGTCACTGGTGCCATCTTCATTCTTTCCTGTATGAAATCAGCCAACTCGATACTGACCAGAAATCAGCCCCGTTGTTTGCTTGTAGTAAGACCATATGGTCTGTGAATGTGGTTACTTACTGTGGAATGTTGTAGGACACAGTACAGTAATTATAAACCAGCTGCAGCTCCAAAGGTTATGTAGGACATACTTTCTAGTTTGTACAGATTCTGTTACACTGTTCTCCCCAGTTGGGTGCAATGCTACTTGTGTAGGAGGGCTATTGAACATTTATAAGTACATTTCCAGTCACTGAATTTTAGAGAAGATACTTAGAAGAAAGGAAGATATACCTTTATGAAGCACCTTTCACAACCTCAGGTTGTCCCATAATGTTTTACAGCCACAAAATGCTTTTGAAATATAGTCATCGTTTTAATGTAAGAAGCATGATAGCTAATTTGTGCACAGCAAGGTCCCAGAAACAGCAATGTGATAATGACCAGATAATCTGTTTTAGTGATGTTGGTTGAAGGATAAATGTTGTCCAGGATACTGAGAGAACTCCCCATCCCTTCTTGAAAGAGTGCCATGGGACTTCATAGGTCCACCTCAGAGGACAGACCGGGCCTCAGTTTAACATCCCATCTGAGAAACAGGCAGTAGCTCCAACAGTGCAGCAAAATGGAGAAAGGAGGCTGTGTTGAATGGTATGCTGCATTTCTGCTTATATTCAATGGTCATTGAAACATAGTTAAACTTCTGGATTAGATAATTCCATTATGTAGTAATTATGGTTTTATTTCATGTGTATTGTACCTTAAAGAATAATGTTTGTTAAGGAAGATCACATGATCTATAGTAACCAATAGGAGAGTAGCGCAGGCTACCTCAGTAGATAGTAGTATAGAGGTAGTGTTGGAGTTGAAGGCACAAACGTAGTAGCTGTTGAATACTTTGTAAATAAACTTAAAGTTTCCACCCAAGAAGTGTCTGCGGATCAATTCTATCAATAGTACCAACTTGGCCACCACTCACAACACATTACGTATTTAGAGGAACTATTTACTTAGTAATCTTTTAGTATCAGTACATGCTTTGAAGGCCCAGACAGATACTGTTATAATTGATCATTGAGCAAGCACCCAACTGAAATGATTTATGGGTCATTTTGTGCTGCAACCTCACACCCAGTAGTAACTGAGCTGAACTGTATAAATAGTTTTTTTTAAACATTCTTTCATGGGATGTGGGCATCACTGGCTAGGTCAGCATTTATTGCCCATCCATAATTGCACTTGAGAAGGTGGTGGTGTTCTGCCTTCTTAACCGCTGCTGTTCATGTGGTGTAGGTACACTCACAGTGCTGTTAGGGAGGGAGTTCCAGGACTTTGTTTCAGCGACACTGAAGGAACAGCGATATAGTTCCAAGTCAGGATGGTGTGCGACTTGGAGGGGAGCTTGCACGTGATGGTATTCTCATGCGTCTACTGCCCTAGTCCTTCAAGTAGCAGAGGTTGAGGGTTTGAAAGGTGCTATCGAATGAGGCTTAGCAACTTGCTGCAGTGTATCTTGTAGATGGTACGCACTGCTGCCACTGTGCATCAGCGGTGGAGGGAATGAATGTAAGCCGGTGGTGGATGGTAGTGCCAATGAAGTGGGCTGCTCTGTCCTGGATTCCCAGATTGACCAGAAACTGAACTGGTCCAGCCATATAAAGACTGCGGCTACAAGGGCTGGTCAGAAGCCAGAAATTTTGAGGAACGTTCACTCCCTCCACCACCGATGCATAGAAACAGCAGTGTGAACCATCTACAAGATGCACTGCAGAAACTCACCTATGCTCCTTTGACAATACCTTCCAAACCCATGGTGTCTACCACCTAGAAGGACAAGGGCAGCAGATGCATGAGAACACCACCACCTGCAAGTTTCCCTCCAAGTCACGCACTATCCTGACTTGGAACTATATCACCATTCCTTCATTGTTGCAGGATCAAAATTCTGGGTGTTCCTTCCCAGCAGCACTCTGGGAGTCTATGGGTGGACTGCAGTCATTCAAGATGGCAACTCACCATCACCTTCTCAAGGGCAATTAGGAATGGACAACAAATACTGGCCTTGCCAGTGACACCCACATCCCATGAAAGAATAAAAAGTTATATGCCTGGTCCAGTTAAGTTCCAGGTCAATAGTAACTCCCAGGGCGTTGATAGTAGGAGATTCAGCAATGGTAATGCCATTGAATGTCTCGGAGAGATGGTTAGATTCTTGTTTGCCGGACATAGTCATTGCCTGGCACTTGTGTGGTGCAAATGCTACTTGCTACATATCAGCCCAAGGCTGAATGTTATCCAGGTTTTGCTGCATATGGACACGGACTGCTTCGGTCCCTGAGGAGTTGCGACTGGTACTGAACGTGGTCCAATCATCAGCGAACATCCCCACTTCTGACCTTATGATGGAGGGAAGGTCATTAATGAAGCAGCTGAAGATGGTTGGGCTGAGGACACTACAAAGAAACTCCTGCAATTCCTGGGACTGAGATGATTGGCCTCCAAAAAGCCCAACCAACTTTTTTGGTGCTACATATGACTCCAACCATTGGGGAGATGTTTTTATTCATTTATGGGATGTGGGCATCACTGGCCAGGTGAGCATTTATTGCCCATCCTTAATTGCCCTTGAGAAGGTGATGGTGAGCTGCCTTCTTGAACCGCTGCAGTCTGTATTGCATAGGTACTCCCACAGTTAGGGAGGGAGTTCCAGGATTTTGATCCAGTGACAGTGAAGGAACAGGGATATATTTTCAAATCAGGAAGATGTGTGACCTGGAGGGGAACTTCCAGGTGGTGGTTTTCCCATGTGTCTGCTGCCCTTGTCCTTCTAGATGATAGCAGTTGAGGGTTCAACGTTTTCCCCCACTGACTACAGTTTTGCGAGGGCTCCTTGATGCCACACTCAGTTAAATGCTGCCTTAATGGTCAAGGGCAGTCACTCTCACCTCGCCTCTTGAGCTCAGCTCTTATGTCCATGTTTGGCCCATGGCTGTAATGAGGTGAGGAGTCAAGTGGCCCTGACGAAACCCAAACTGAGCAAAAGTGAACAAGTTATTGCTGTGTAAGGGCTCCTTGATAGCACTGTAGACTACACCTTCCATCACTTTGCTGATGATTGAGAGTACACTGATGGGGTGGTAATTGGTTGGATTGGATTTTCCGGGATATTGTCAGGTCCCATAGCCTTCACAAATATGAATAAGGATAGCATAAAGTAACTCTAAGTCTTCCTCGGCATTAGCCTGCACAAATTACGCATTTTTATATTGGGGCTTGCTGCTAGCTGGACACTTATTGAGAACCACTCATGCAAACATCCTACCGTCACCAAGGTAAAAGCAGCTTAAGACAGGGGTACTGTCTTACCTGAAAACCTCTCGGCTTCCCTGCCATGAGGTATGCAGTTTAAGTTGATAGTGGCTGTTTTTACTGACTGCCAATTCTTTTGTTTCTGGAGTGTGACTTGTGCCATTGGTGGGAGATGTCTAAGTCTGGGGTAGTAGAATGAATTAGCACCATGATTGGGAAAAGCTGATGTTATCTGGAAGAAGCAAGCATTTAAAATATGGTGTTACTGGAGTTATCCAAGAATTAGACCATTTGCTCAGAGAAAGAGAGAGAGAGGGAAACCTCTGCAGCTTTCAAAACAAATATTTTGTTGAGTAATACCAATCATTATTTTCTACGAATTCTTGTCAAATACATTTGGAGCCATGGAAAATAAGGTTGAACCTAGCTGGTTTGCACAACTGATGATTGATGAGTTTGCACCAATGAAAGGCTTGATGAATAGGTTTGAACGAATAATGGGTTTGCAGCTGAAATAGTCTTTGTGAACGGTTTAGGTAAATGAAGATGAAACTGAATTCATCAAGGATGAGCTTTAATAAATGTTGGTCAATGCACTCAGTGAGATAATGGATTCTGGAATATCCTATAGTATTATTGATGTTGCTTTTCATTTTGTTCCAAAGTTATGTACCCATATCGTAGAATTGTGCAGCATTGAAAGAGGTCATAATTGACCCATGATGATATGCCACTGCTCTGAAACAGTAATCCACAAAATGCCATTCCCCTGTTTTGTCCACATATCCTTTTAAGTTGCTCATTTTTCAAATATTTATTCATTACTACTTTAAAGCTATTACAAATTCCATTTCCATCACTATTCCTGATAGAACATTACATGTCCTAACAACCTTCTGCATAAAATATATTCTGCTAACCTTTTCCTTTGATCTTTTGGTGATGATTTTAAAGTGATATCCTCTAGTTATTGAATAATAAGTGTAAATTGTTTTCCCAATTTACCATATCAAAGCCCCCCAGAACATTAAACCTCTCTCCAATCTCCTCTTCACCTTTAAATGAAAAGTTTCAGTTTTTTTAGTTCTTTAGTGGTTCATTCAACTCATTCCTTGGATGAGAGTCTTATCTTATGAAGAAATGTTGAACAGGTTAGGACTATATCCATTGGAGTTTAGAGGAATGAGAGGTGATCTTATTGAACCATATGAGATCCTGAAGGGACTTGATAAGGTAGATACCAGGAGGATGTTTCCACTTGTGGGAGAGACTAGAACTAGGGGACACAATTTAAGAATTTGAGGTCTTCCCTACAAGACAGAGATGAGGAGAAAGTTTTTCTCTCAGGGGGTCGATAGGATGTGCAATTCTCTTCCCCAGAAAGCAGTGGAGGCTGGGTCATTGAATTTATTCAAGGCAGACATAGACAGATTTTTGTTAGACAGGGTCGTGGTGGTGGGGTTGGGGGTGGGTGTGGGTGGTGTGGTTGGTGGTAGTCAAGGGTTGGTCTGCACTGGAGTGCTGCTTTGGGAGCATTACAGTGCTTAATTTACAGTTTGGTAAGTGAGGAAATTTGTAAAGAGGGGAAGGAGGTGCTCCTTTCATTTTATACCTTTTCTCAGCCTCCAGTAGCTGGGTCTTACTTTACTACAGGGGAAGAAGCTGATTGAATGTCAAAGGAGCCTATAAAGCAGCAGAGAGAGAGAGAGAGAGAGAGATAGATAGAGAGAGAGAGCCAGGATTTTACAGATAAGTAAGTATAGGCCTTTCTGGACTCAGCACAGAAGAGACAATTGATGAGTGACAGGTGAGCGATTAGATTATACCATACTGTAGTAAACTCTTTATATAAAGTTTAAGGTAGGTCAGTTCAGCTTGGCCATGTGAAATGTGTATCCTGCGGGATGTGGGAAGTCATGCAGGCACAAAGTGCCCTTGATGACTACATCTGCAGGAATTGTCACCAGCTGCAGAAAATTGAGCTTCAAGGCTGAGGATTATTTGGATAACACGTTTAGAGGGGCGGTCACACCACAGCTAAGAAGTACACAGGCAGAGAGGGAATGGGTGACCACCAGAGTATCTAAGAGAAACAGGTAGTGTAGGAATCCCCTGAGGCTGTCTTACTCTAACCATTTTCCTATTTTTGTATACTGGTGAGCGAGTTGGTTCCTCAGAGGATTGTAAAAAGAGCCACGTTCGTGGCACCACGGGTGACTCAGCTGCACAGGAGGCAAGGAGGAAGAGTGAAAGTGCTATAGTGGTAGGGGATTCCATAGTTAGGTGTGTTGACAGGTGTTTCTGCAGCCATTGACGTAACTCCAGGATGATATGTTTCTTCCCTGGTGCCAGGGTCAAGGATGTCACAGAGTGGCTACAGGACATTCTTTTGAGGGAGGGTGAACAGACAGAGGTCAGGGTCCACATTGGGACCTATGACATACATAGGAAAAGGGATGAGGTCCTGAAAGCATATTTTAGGGAGTTATAAAGGGAATTAAAAAGCAGGGCCTCAAGAGCAGTTATTGCAGGATTACTCCCAGTGCCACTTGCTAGTTAGTGAGTGTAAGAATAGGAAGATTGAGCAGTTCAACACAGGGCTGGACAAATAGAATAGGAGGGAGGGCTTTAGATTTCTGAGGCATTGGGATTGCTTTTGGGTCAGGTGGGACCTGTACAAGAAGGACAGGTTACACCTTAACAGGACTGGAACTAATGTCCTTGTGGGAAAGTTTGCTGCTGCTGTTAGGTAGGGTTTAAACTAGATTGGCAGGGGGTGGGAACCTGAGGGGAAATTCAGAGTGGAGACGGGAAAAACTGGCAGTGGGAAGTAGAAAAGTATTAACTGATAGAGGATATATCAGAAAGTAGTATCGTGGTAAATAGAATAATTGGAGAGTTTCATAGAATTAGAGTAGGCAAATATCCCATTTGATGGGATCAGAATAAGGAGGAAAGTCAAAAAACCTAAATCAGGGTTAGTGTGCATCTATGTGAATGCACGGAGTACGGCTCATAAGATTGGTGAACTACAAGCATAGTTTGACAAATTGAATTATGATATTATTGCTATAACAGAAACCTGGCTCAAAGAAGGACGGGACCGGGTGTTAAATATTCCTAGAGAGACAGGAAAGGAAGAAAAGGGGGGTGGTGGTGTGGAGTGACACCATTGATTTAAGATATCATTACAGTGCTGGAGCGAGAGGATGCTCTGGAGCTGTCAAGGACAGAATCTCTCTAGCTAGAGGTAATGAATGAAAAAGGTACAATAACATTGATCAGTGTAGTATATAGTTCACCAACTAGTGGAAGGAATGTGAGAAACATATTTGCAAATAAATTACAGACAGGTGTAGGAAATATAGAGTAATTATAATGGGGGATTTCAATTATCCAAATATAGATGGGAACAGTGCAAAGGAACAAGAGGGGCGAGAGTTCTTGAGGTGTGTTCAAAATAATTTTCTGCAGCAGTATGTTTCCAGTCCAATGAGAGGGAAGGCACAGTTGGACCTGGTTCTGGGGAATGAGTTGGCCCAAGTGGATCAAATGACAGTGGAAGAGCACATAGGGGATAGTGACTATTGTATCATAAGGCTTAGGTTGGCCATGAAAAAGGACAAGGAGCAATCCTGAGCAGGGATAATTAATTGTGGGAAAGCCAACTTCGATGGGATGAAAATGCATCCGAGCTGAGTGAGTTGGAATCAAATGTTGGCAAAGAAGACAGTGGCTGAACAATGGGCCACCTCAAAGAAAAGGTATTGCAATCAACCTCAAGGTATATCCCCCTTGAAAGTGAAAGAGAGGACAAATAAATCCAAAGCGCCCAAGATGAAAGAGAGATAGAGGTGAAGATGAAAAGGAAGAAGTGCACATACAACAGATGTCAGGTAGAAAATACAATGGAGAATCAGGCTGAATATAGAAGGACCAAAGGGGAAGTGAAAAACTAATAAGAAAAACAAGTGAACATGAAAAGAGATTGGCAGCTAATATAAAAGGGAATCTCAAGGTCTTCTCCAAGCATATAAATAATAAAGGGGTGGTAAAAGAAAGAGTAGGGCCAATTAGGGATAAGAAAAAGGGGACATGCATGTGGAGGCAGGAGAAATAGCTGAGGTATTAAACAAATACTTTTTATCTATCTTTACAAAGGAAGAAGATGCTACCCAGGCCAAGGTGAGAGAGGAGGTAACTGGTACTCTGGAAGAATTTACAATTGAGAAGGGGGAGGTTCAGAAAGGTTATTTTTATTTAAAATAGATAAGGTACCAGGACTGGATGAGTTGCATTCAAGGGTACTGAGGGAAGTGAGAGTGGAAATTTCAGAGGTACGGCTGATAATCTTCCAGTCTTCCTTAGACCCAGGGGTGGTACCAGAGGACTGGAGAATTGCAAATGTTACACCCTTGTTCAAAAAGGGGTGCAAAGATAAAGCTGGCAACTACAGACCAGTCAGTTTGACTTCAGTGGTAGGGAAACTTCTGGAAGCTACAATTTGGGACAAAATCAATAGTCACTTGGACAAGTGCAGGATAATTAAGGAAAACCAGCATGGATTCATTAAGGAGAAATCAGGTTTGATTGACTTGCTGGAGTTTTTTTGAGGAGGTAACAGAGAAGGTTGATAAGGGCAACATTGTTGATGTGATCTATATGGGTTTTCAAAAGGCATTTGATACACAACAGACTTCTGAGCAAAATTTTAGCTCATGGAATAAAAGGGAAAATAGACACTTGGATAAGAAATTGGTTAAGTGACAGGAAACAGTAGTGATAAATGGTTGTTTTTCAGATTGGAGGAAGGTTTGTAGTGGAGTTCTCCACAGGTCATTATTAGGACCCTTGTTCTTTCTGACATATATTAATGACCTAGACTGTGGTGTTCAGGGCATGACTTCAAAATTTGCAGGTGATACGAAGATTGAAAACATTGTCAACTGTAACAAGGATAGATTTGAACTTCAAAAGGACTTAGACATGTTAGTGGATTGGGCAGACAAGTGGCAGATGCAGTTCAATGCAGCAAAGTATGAGATGATTCATTTTTGCAGGAAGAATATGGTGAGACAGTATAAAATAAAGGGAGAAAATCCTAAAGGAGGTGCAGGAAAAGAGGGACCTCAGTGTACACATACATAAGTCATTGAAGATGGCAGGGCATGTTGCGAGAGCAGTTAATAATGCATATAGTATCTTAGGCTTTATTAATAGGGGAATTGAGTACGAGATTAAGGGGGTCATGTTGAACTTATATAAGACACTAGTTAGGCTTCATCTGGAGTACTGCGTCCAGTTATGGGCACCATGCTTGAGGAAGGATGTGAATGCATTGGAGAGAAAACAGAGATTCACAAGAATGATTCCAGGGATAAAGAACTTTAACTATGAGGATAGATTGGAGAGGTTGGGATTGTTTTCTTTGGAGAAAAGAATACTGAGAGGAGACTTGATAGAGGTATTCAAGATCCTGAAGTTATGGACAGGGTAACTAGTGAGAAACTGTTCCCACTCAAGATTACATCAAAAACTATTCAAAATAATGTGCAAAAGGAGTAGAAGTGATGTGAGGAATTTTTTTTTTTTACCAGAGGGTGGTTAGAGTCTGGAACGAACTTCCTGAGGGGGTGATGGAAGCAGGTTAGATTGAGGTATTCAGAAGACAATTGGATTGCTATTGGAAAAGAGAGAATGTGCAAGGTTACGGGGATAAGGCAGGTGAGTGGGGCTAGGTGAAATGCTTTCCGAGAGCTAGTACAGTCTTGATGGGATGAATGGCCTCCTTCTGCACTGTAAAGATTCAGTGATTCTGTTATCGGGGGTAGACATCAAAGTGGAATTGAAACTACAACCAGATCAGTCAGGATCTCAATGAATGATGGAGCAGGCTCGAAAGGCTGAATGGCCTATTCCTGCTCCTAAGTCCTATGGTTCTAGTCTCCTCTTAACTGAAGCCTCTCACCCCTCGTATCATTTAATGTAGATAAATGTAGTGCATGGGGCTAATTCCAAGCATACGCATATCATACAGAGTTGTTAACTAAAGTCTTTGGAATGGGAAAGGGACTTTGATGTTATAGAATACAAGTATCTAAAGGTTCACAACCAGGGCCACAGACCATAACTAAAGCAAATTAAGTATTAGGGTACATTGCTAGGGCAATCCAATATAAAATAAAAAGTACCATTGTGTCCTTGCACAAGACCTTGTTTAGGCCGATCTAGAATATTACGTCCAGTTTTGGAGCAAAACTGGAGACAATATGGATTTCAATGAATGATGGGTTTGTTCTGCACATGACATTGGTTTGGATGAAGGAAGATGAATTTGAATATACTATGGACATATTTTAGCTAATGTTGACAAATACTCTCAGTGAAACTTTGAAATCCAGAGTTCTCTGCAGTGTGAATAATGTTGTTTCTCATCCTGTGAAAAAATATGTAAAGGAAGTCGGGTGATGTGCCTCCTGGTCATTGAGGTCTCCTGGAACTTGTGTTTGATCTCGTTGAGAGTCAGAGATTATGTAAAATTGTTTTCCTACCTCTATCAAGTGATTACATGATGTTGTTGGGTGGGCATCATTAGGGGATCATCATGACATCGGTTTCACCCAAGTCATTGAAGGAAGGTTTCACCAAGTCTCTGGGTATGCATTTGAACTTTATCAAAATATTTGTATACTGAAATGATTGTAATGTCATTGATTATTTTTTCACCCTTTCTCTTAAACGTAATGTTAACTCTTGTGGAGAGAGATGAGATCAGTCAATTGGTACAGCTGACTATAGCTGAGAGTGACCTCTTAATGAAGTGGAATTATAGAGGCCACTGGCCATATATAATGTGTTTCTTTATGGAGAGTACAAAGCAGTTGAACCTTTTCTCTCATGTACTTTCTTTGCTCCACCCATTTTGGTGCCTCAAATTTAATTACAAGTCTGTGGTTAGAAGTCACATTGATTACCTTTGTTATTTTGTCCTGTGGAACTGTTGCAAAATTGGGTGAGGAAAAAGTGAAGCCACTGTCTGTCCCAGCATCATAAGGGTAAAGATCAAATGTCAGTTCCTCCTTCCAATGATTCCCCTCACACAGAATAATGCTGTCACTGCCGACAAACCAGTCAGGACTGGGGACTATCCGTACCATGAAGGACAGCTGAAGATTAAGCAACAAGTAAACCACAGTGAAAGGATACAGCCCTCCATACAATCACACTCATTGATACAGTGGAAGGATCTTGTACCTGAGAGTTAACATGCGACTGAATACAGTACTGCCCAGATGGTGATGTAAAAGGCACATGGCCTAGAGATAAGGTCAGTCTAGAGATAGATAGCAACATGTAAGGACCTAGTATGGGTTCCTCTCCATACCGTTATCCTCTACTGTAAATATATATAATAATGTATATAGTAATGTTAATAAAGCTCTTTGTAACTTAATATCAGGAAGATATAATAATGTTATTAGAATTTATTGTAAAATAGTGGGCGTGAGTGTGTGTGTATGTGTGTCTTAATTAGATTAAAGGCAGCTGGTCTGAAGGCTTTGATGTATTAGGAGATAAGCTAGGTTTGAAATGTTAAGTAGGTAGACATAGGGGTAAGGGGAACATTAGCATTTTAAAATAAACCAGACTAGATTGTTTTCAAAAGAGGGGTGAAATGTATCACCTAGCCAGGTGAAGTTCAGGAACAGTGTGTTTATTTTTCCCAAAGATTACTGGTAAAATTAGTATTGTGAAAGATTTTTATGATCAGAGAAGTAAAGTCCAAAGACATTGTGAAACAATGGGAATTAACATTCAAAGGGGAAAATATGTATAAAGGAGAGAAGGTTGTGTGTAAAGGTAGGCATTCTAAGATCTAAGAAGTGTGAAACGCCTTCAACATCTACACCTCAAGCTGCTGTCTACAACAAACTGAAGTTAAGAAAACTCACTTCGAATTGGGTTGTTCAGGGTATCATGTTTCTTTGCCTGGGTCTTTTAAAATCTATGTGTCTAACTGTTGCCTTAACAAAAGTGTAACTGGGAGTTAGATTAATTAGGGGATTTAGAAGTTATCATTGTAGTAATTTGTAGATCTATGTATCTATTTAAAATCATTTTTTCTACTAATAAAGTTTAATTTAGTTTTGTAAGAAACCTAGAAGGTTTGGTAGTCTTATTACTATTGAATTCAAGGCATGCATCTTGAAATTTATACAAGTTGCAAAACAAGTTGTGGAAGTTGTTTCAAGCTTCCCCCTGGGATTTGAGTAGCTCAGCATTTATCATAGGCTGTGCCATAAGACTTCAACAAGACTGCTTCATGGTGTCCAAGCAGTACACATCATGGGTAGTGACAACAGAATGGACCATGGTGGCAGCATGGGATAAAAATCCACATCCTCTCTAAAGGACTGAAGAACTCAAGAAAATGACACCAGCAATAATTCTGCACTAAAACAACCTCTCGCTCAAAAAGCAAGACACTGAAAATACATGCCTGAAAATCTCAAGAGACATGAGAGCCTGGCAGCAGAAAAAAGGCAGAAGTTAAGCTCAAATAAAAGTCTTCACTGAATCCCTGTGGAAGATCAGCTTCAACAAAGCATAGTCAGCCAGCAGTCTGCTGGGTGAGATAAAATCCTCTTAAAGTTCCAGACAAGCCAGTCCTGTGAACCATTTTTTAAAGAATCCAGACTGCTGTGCATCTCATCACTAGCCAGAACTCCAAATTGATGCCCTCTCCACTTGACGCCCCAAGTCTGGAACATCACGAAAGAAAAAACAAAAGAAAGCGATCAAACAAAGAGGAATTTTAAGTTTTAAAAAATTGGGTGCCTTGCAATTCTTCAGCTTCCCAGCCAGCGAGAATTCTGCGCCCCCAACCCCATAGCACGCCGTTGCAACTAAACTGACCCTCAGCAGTAAGCCAACCCATAGCGACTTTGAGGGTTCTTCTTCCCCAGCCGACCACCTCCGTTATTTTGAATTTCATGCCAAAACTGAAGCATGCAAAACTCCTGTCTTCATCAATACCAGCGACACCACCTTGAAATCCCCTTCACTCTTAAAGGGACACCCACACATTAAAATATTTTAAAGATGGAACACAATTCTTTCCTACAACCTGCAATGTGCCTTAACCATGGCTCTGACCAATCTCACAATTGGGGTTATTGGAGGAAAAGATTCCTGAGCTATAGCACCGCTGCAGGATTAAATAAAAAGTCACAGGCAGAAGAGGTTAGCACATTACTTTACTCCACTGGGCCGACTACAGATGATATCATCACCAGGCAAGCCATTGGTAAATCATCTGCTAATACTGACGATGTTTTAAAAATTTTCGATCTTTTCTTCAACCTGCGATCTAATATGATCTTGGAAGGTGCCAAATTAACAGGAGAATCCATCAGTCTGGGGACCCTGACTCTTCCTTTATCAATGATCTTTACCACATGGTAGAAGGATGCGAATACAGTCATCTGAAATCCGAACTCATCCGAGACAGAATCGTGGTGGGTATTATGTATGATTTGCTCCTTAACATTATTCAAGCCAAAGATGACCTTACTCTTGACAAGGCTGCCCAGCTAGTTAGGCTGTCTGGACTGTGAGGCTAACACAAGATCATTCTCAGAGGGGATAGTGCTTCACGGGGCAGAGGCCACACCTCAGTCCATCACATGCAAATGCAGGAACTGTATGAGCCAGGGTAAGCCATCACCCAACCACCTGGCCGAACAACTGTGCCAGCTCTGCATACGAAGTGCATTCACGGAAATCCTGCGAGTGCTGCCAAATGCTTCCACTGCCACAGACAGGAAACTTCTGTGGGCTGTGCCAGTCACACCCTCAGCACCACACAGACAACTTGAGAGCCATCCACCAAGTTGAGGCCACCTACCCAGAAGACACACAGAGCGTTTCTTCCTGGGCAACAATGGATGATGAAGCTCTTCTTTCTGGAGCACAGATATCTCAGTGAAGGGCCACCTAGCCAACTTTAAGTTAGATTCTGGTGCTGGAGTGGCAGTCCTATTGAACTAGGAACCATGGCTCCAATGCCGCGGGGCCCAAATGATGCACATCCCACTCTACGGCGCAGGGGGAGTCCAAACCCCAGTCATTAGTATGATTCAGGAGCCATTGAGGTTTGGCGACAAACAGATTATGGAGCTGATGTACTTAGTGCAGAATCAGCCCTTTTCACTTCTCAGCAGAGACATCTGCATAGCTCTCGAACTCCTTCAACCAGCAGAAGCTGTGAAGTGAATGGTGGTCCCCACCCAGCCTGAAAGGCATCCTCCTGAAGGCCCAACCATACACACTATTCAAATATTGACTTTATGTGTAACTTCTCTGTTTGTGGAGTAGGTCTGTTCTTCATTTCAGCTCCCTGAAACGACCCAAAGGCCAGACCAACTTACTGCACAGGAGGTTTCCACAACACTTCCAGTGGAAGTGACGCTAGTTCTGGAACTCCAGAGAAGCCTCTACCTCCACCAGTGACCAGGGTGCAGCCTAATGCACAGCGCCAACAAATACCAACCAGCGTGCTAAAACGACAGCATCAGCTGGAACCAGGTAGCAGCCTCACACAAACACAGCTACACAAAGGTGAGCTACAGCGCTACTCTTATTCCATCCACATGACTGCTCTCCCTCAACTGCAGAAAGCTTCCAGACACCGGAAAAGGCGGAAGAAAAAGAAGGAACACCACTGACAACCTGACAAATACCTCTTTTGTACAGCCAGAAAGAAACAATCACCACTCACTACAACAAATCAACCAAACCAACCAGGCATAGTGTAGCATCCGTCAACGGAAGGAGCACATGAAGTCATCCTTAATACAGGGGATAAAGACTTTGGGGAGGGGGGTGGGGGGAGGTGTAGTAAAAGGACCTGGTACTGAAAGGGTTAACATGGGGCTGAGTACAGTACCCACTATACAGTAATGTAAGAAGGAACATGACCTGAAGCTAAGGTCAGTCTGGAGATAGTAGCTACATACAGATCCACCACCAAGATTAAAAACCCCTAGAGTCTACCACTCTCCTGACCGGCCATCAAACAAGATGTGGCAGGGGTACAAGACCTCAAGGCCGCCTCAATCCCTGAGGTCAAGAATTGGGGGGGATGGGTGGGGGCTGGAGGGGGGCGCGGGGTGGGGGGGGGGGTGGGCGGGGGGGTGGCGTGGGGTCGGTGGCGATAGGGTAGTAAGAACATTGTCAATGTGTGTTGCTAATGTTGTAATGTTAATCATGAAGTAGCTTAGAGTTCGAATAGTTTATAGTTGTAACACTAAAGTTGAGTACACAAGACTTATAGCAATGTAAGGCTTGAAGCAAACTGTAAGTAAACTAATGTCAGTCTTTATCCAAATAAAGGGGATAAAGACTTGGGAGAAGTGTAGTTGAAAGGTCTGGTACCTAAAGGGTAAATGTGGGACTGAGTAGAGTACCGCCCACACGGTGATGTAAGAAGACACATGACCTAGAGCTAAGGTCAATCTGGAGATAGCTAGTAACATGTAAGGACCTAGTATGGTATTGTCTCCATATCTTTGCCCTCTATTGTAAATAATCACATAGTTCAGTAATGTTAATAAAGACTTTTTTGTAACTGTAACAAGACTGCTTCATGGTTTTCAAGCAGAACATAACACAGGTAGCAACAACAGAACAGGTCAACTAACACATCACCTCACAATAGATATTCCCTCTCAACCCTAATCTCTTCTATTTGATTCCCTTAAGGACAATACACATTCAAATTCTGCTTCAGGGAGAGATTACACAGTGTTGAAATGTTCTTTATGGTTTGGTGTCTACACTGCTCACAACTAAATGTCAGACCTGAAGCTAACCATCATTTGCTAGACAGGGTTATGGGAATGAAGCCAAATTTTGAACTTGAGATCAGAATGAGATCAATTTGCATTAATTTACCAATACCTGAATTTAGTTTAATTTGAGTATCAGGTTGAGATTTGCACAGTCTTTTTAGAGAAGCCAAAAGTTTCCAAACTACAGTCCATGGACTACAATCCCTTAAACCCAGGCCACAAAACCCAAACAATTCAGTCCTCTTTATGGCTGTTCCTCATTTATTGGTTTGTCCGGTTTGAATTTCTATGGGCTTGTAGATTTAGAAAGGATCATTCGTTTATGGTTGTTGCCTCATTGATCTGCACACCATGGTGTGTTAGTATCAGCAGCTCAAGGCATCCAAATGTTAATTGTAATACCGATTAACTTCCATATGTCAATCCCAGCTGTGTATATAAGAGACAAATAGATGGGCAGGTCTGCACTGGGCTGTGTTGCCCCCATTGACACCACATTATAATTTCTCCATGGGACACTGTGCTTCCACCAGGTTCAAATTAGTGAGTCAGCTGTCCACCTGATATACAAAAACATTGCTTCACCAGTTCCTTACCAGTGGGTGTGCTGGATAGACTGTAAGTTTAATTGATCTCTGTCCTATCCCACTTGGAATGGCTAGTGCCTTGAAGAACCCAGCAATGCTGTGCATCTTGTTCTTTGCTTTTTCGGTCTCCTGTGTTAGTGTAGCATGTGTTCCTCTCTCTGTGTATTCCCGTACTCCAGGACTGGCCAGGGAATCCAACTGCCATAGTTGGTACTTGTCATTATGAGTGACCGCTGCATTGAAAAACTAAGCTATTAATTCAGCTTAAGGCATTCATTAAGTCATTGAGTAAACTCCTCGACAGGTAAGCTGATTCAGTTGGTGAGCAACTAAACCACTCAGACCAGGAAAGGTTAAATAATTACTCTGGCTTTTGATTTTGATCTTGACTTTGTGCAGCAGGGTAAAACAAGTGAGTGTGTAGCAGGAGTCCATTTTGCATCTCTCTTGAATTTATTTCCATCGACTACAATCTAGAGAGAATTTAAATGGATTGCCGACTCACTATCAACTGTTGGACACTATTGCACAAAGATCTGTCGGTCTATTTTAACAGCGTCTACCTTTTTATAACCATTTACCTGGCAATACTTGATTAACAAATAGATCATCTGTCATAGTGGAGGATTCATATTTGGCAAATCAGGATAATACTAGAGGAATCCCTGCTAGATAGGAGGTGGGCTGCTGCTGTGAGGAATGAGGCCCGTTCAAGCTTCCTGTCCTGAGCCATTTGAATGCTCTGGGTGTGCTCAGACCCATTCCTGGGTCTTGTGATTGAAAGCAGGGGGGTGCAGGGGAGGGAGGCAAATCAGAGAAGTGCAGATGCAGGCCCAAGAGGTGCTTCTGGCTGGTATCAGCTCTGCTTTCTGAAAGCAACAGAGAAAACATTCTGAGAACTCATTCAGGTGAGATTTAAGAATGAAGAAAGCACTTACTGCTGAATCTTGTGTTATCCACCCCCAGGAGCCCCACAGACCCCCTGAAGAACCCGAACATCTGATTTCTTCAAGCATATCCTATCCTTTCTGACAAGGAGCTGGGAATATCCCTTTCCACCTCGTTTCCATTGTATGAGCTTGCACTTGGCACTGACCCAATGATGTAACCTTAGGCCAGGGCAGCCCAGCAGGGGGAAAGCTGAGGTGATGGGCCTGCACTCCATGTCCCTCTTCAGGGAGGTGAGCTTTCCCTAGGCCCAGCACTGAGAAACATTAACCCCTTAAAAGGGTAAAAAATACCGTCAGTGATGTCATTGTAGGAACAATTAATGCCCTCATACTAGCTTTTCCTCTCCATTATCCTAACAGAGGACTTAACCTGCTTAAATATGAAAGGGTTAGTGCCACCAGTAAAACCATGGAGAGAGGAATTATAATTCTATGTGCTACTGATTTTTTTTTAAATAAAGGGACATAATACACTTATACCGTTAAATAAAAGCAAGCATTTTTCTGTATGTAGAGGGGTGGTTGTATTCCCAGTTACTTATTCCCACACCTCACCACTGACTTCTCCCTGCCCTTTTGCACACTGCTCTTCCATAATTGTCCAGCATGGTATTTCTCCTCCTACCTATGAGGGGTGACCACTGTGCAGGAGGCCTGTACAGTGGGTATTGCTTGGGAAAGGCACTGGGACTCCATTTGCCTTTAAACACCAGTGAATATGAGGCAGAACCATGAGCTGAACAGGGCAGGACAGGGAGGCCATCAGTGATCGCCGTGAGGAATAACAACAGCTCCAGGGCATTCCAAAGCCACAGACGAATGAGAGGCTCCATTGGAATACCTGCATGCATGAGAGGGAAAGAGGAAAAATGATACCACATTGTATTACACTATTTCCATTCATTAACAGATCCCTGTGAAGGAACATAATCTGTTATTAATTAGGTGCACTAACATGGAGAAGACAGAGAAGAAGCCATGGGGAGTGGGCAGGAGTAGCGCACGGGATACAGAGAAAGCACAAGAAGCAATGGTTCAATAGAAAGGCAGTAGATTTTTAAAAAACAACTTTTAAAAACAAATATTTCCTAACATCAAGATTGAGATGAACTAAGAAACTGATTAGCTACAAAAATAACATTTTCAAGGAGATACATTGTCCTGCAAGAGGTGAGGTTTGTCTCTGGCGTAAAGTTTAAAATTAATCTCCATGTTTCTGGAGGTAAACTTGGTCACTGTCCAGTGTCCTACCAGGTCTCCTCCCCCTCACCTCAAGTTTGCCTGACATTTCATGCTGTGGTGAGGTGCTTATTTGACAGTAGCGGTGGATTCAGTCACTGAGTGAGTCACGTATGGTGATAATGGGCATCAAGATCATTTCCAGATGATAGGGATGATTAAAGTCAATTTTTAATACCAATATTAAATCCCAGGGGTTTCGTCAGGTGTTTTCCAGACTCTATTTTTAACATCAAAATGTAGGCCAGGATTTTGCCCTCAGCAGGCAGGTTCAGTGGGGGTGAGTGGGAGCAGTCGGGAAGCTGACCGCCGCCCATGATTGGACCGCAACCGCAATTTCACGCTGACGTTCCAATTAATGCCTGCCCAGTGTGAAATGTGCGCTGCAGCGCTCAGCGCAGCCTGTATGGAGTGGGGAGGAGGGCAAACACACAAGTTCGCATATGGGCATGGGTGCGCGCAGGAAAAGCTCCCTGAGGCACAGAGCTGCCTCAGGGAGATGTAGATATAAAAAAAATCAAAAATAAAGAATGCAAAAATGTCAATAAACATGTCCTCTCATGTGACTGTCACATGAGCAGGGATACGTTATTAATGAAAAGTTAAAATTTTTATTTTATTTTTAATTGCTGTTGGAAACCTCATCCCACCCCTGGATAAGATTTCCTAAAAAGTGCAAAGGTCGTCTGGTCTTTTTGGCTGCCCACCAACTGTAAGGTTGGACAGGCAGCAAAATATTTAAATCAAATGGATTGTTAGGGGCCTTAAGAGGCCTGTTAATTGTCAGCAGGGGCACTGCCAACTCCCGTGGGCACCCGCCAACCGAAATATCATGCGAGTGTGCAATGACATTGGAACGCTCGCACACCATTTTATGCTCATTTGTGTTGGGCACACGCCCGCCCAATGAGCGTAATATTCTGGCCCTAGTGAAAATTAAAGGGAAGAAAAAAATTTGTCCTGAAAATCCAGGTAAGTTTGCAGAAAATCAGTATTTACTAGGAATATCATTAAAAGTAAAAAAAAAATGTCAAGGGTGAATAACTGTGAGCACATTTAGCCAAAGTGAAACACAGAAAGCAAAATATTTCCCCAGCATGTAGAAGACAAAGATTACTTTTGAGAATCTTAAGATTCACAGCTGTTAGCATCTGCCTATTCAAACAGATCACGTCACAACACACTGGGGTCGATACTTATTTTTAACCCTTTAGCACTAAACATTAGCTGGGTGGAGTGAGGAAAGGAGAATCTGACACGCCCCTAACAGAACCCAATGGATTCTTCTTACATTCATTTTAACAGTGGGTTCTTGTTCCAGCTTCCCTTTCCAGTCTTTCTGTCTACACTCTGCCCAGAATAATGCTTAACACCCAGGATGAATAAGATACCACAAATCATCAACTACAAACCATGGACAACTAGCCTCATGATCTACTGAACAATGGGTATATGTGGCTTTTCTTTAAAGCACGGGGACCCCCTCTTTGCAACTTTGTGCCTAACCAAAAGCACTGAAGAATTGAACTGTTTCTACAGGCTATATCATGTCTAACCTGCCATTGCTTGGGCTTAAGATAAGGTTGTGGGGGCTATTTAACCCATATCCAACCGTGAAGACAGAAAAAAGATCTCTGCAAAATTATAACAATGAGCATTGTCGCTAGCACAGTTCAAATGCTAAAGCTTGTCAAAATGAGACAGCCTAGTTATATTGTAAGCATGTTGTACAGTTACTACACTGTAGCTCTGCAGAAGTACACAAGGAGATATCCTGATCCTGCTGGATTACAAGATGAATTTAACATATGAAGATATAAAAGCAAGTTCAGTCACACTGTTCACTGTCAGTGATGTAGCTGAGGGTCATCTTTTGTTGCAACAATGAGTTGCCTGTTACACAAAGTGCTTGCCCATATGTTAACTGCTAGCACCTTAAATGGAACTGCTTCTAGATCCTACTTACCTTTTATCAGAGAGTTATCCATGTTTACCTGGGGACCAAGCAACATTGAAACTGCCTTTTCCCAGTTTGTACTTCCCCTGGGGTTTACAATTTGCTATCCAGGCAAGATCAGTGTTATTCCCATTTGTTTTTCCTAACTGCTGAGCATTAGAAGCATTTATGATATTGTCTTGTACGTTGTGGATTGTATCTGTCATGCATGGTACAGGACACCTACAGCTTGTAACACACACAATGGCATAAAGAAAAACTCACATTTATATAGCGACATTTACAACCCCAGGACTCCCCAAAGCACTTCATAGCCAATTGAGTATTTTTGAAGTATAGTCATTTTGAAGAATGATGTAATGTAGGAAATGTGGTAGCCAATTTGCACGCAGCAAGGTCCCGCAAACAGCAATATTAAAGTTACCAAGTAATTTCTTCTAGTGATGCTGCTTGATTGATAAATATTGGCTAGGAAAATGCTCTAATTCTTCATTGAAATATGGAATCTTTTTACATCTACTTGAGAGGCCAAACTGGGCCACGATATATCATCTCATCCTAAGGAAGATACCTGCCTGTTAGCTACACAGAAATGAAAGCCTAGATTTTGCACTCAGGTCTCTAGGGTGGGACTTGAACACACAACCTTTTGGCTCAGAGGTAAGAATCAGGAGAAATTTGGTTTCCAATCAATTCACCAACAAAACAAAATAATTTGGTTAAAATCATCAATGGCATCTTTAATGATCCTTACCAGATGTTCATCCACACTGGAGTTCAGTCATTAGTATTTTTTCTTTTGCCTCTCCAGGACATTGCATGTTAGTGATGTCCATCCATGTCTGGATGAAGATAAATTGATACACTGATGGTCTTTTTCGGTCTTTACTTAGATATCTTCATATTTCTCTTGTGAGCTAATGACATTCCTGTTTACACAGCAGGATCAGAATTTCTCCCCGTATATATGTACAGAGCTCCTGCCATTTCACCAAGGTGAGGGCCACACTTTATTTCAGAAGGTCTTTCTGATGTTTTTACAAATGCTGCCAAATTTCCAATATTTTTCGAACTAACAGAGGAAAAGCCTCAACTATCATTCTCCTTTAAGGAAATAACAGAGACTTTCTCCTTTTTGGGAATGAACCTGTAAAATTTAGAATTTTCCTAATATGTGAGAAGTGAAATCTGAAATCACATTATGAATTATGCCCAGGGCCAAAGAGAGAGTAGAAATCAGACGTAAACTTTTTTTTTGGTGTGGATTCTCACGTTATGCTAAAGCAAGCGGGGAGAAGGGAGCTGGCTAGCTGAGTTGGCTAGAAGGCTAAAATGGGGTGCAGAATGATCCTAACAGCTGGTTGAGGTAGTTGTCAGGGCCTACTTCTTTGTTTCATTGTGATATCATAGCACAAGCCATGATTAGCAACCTTCAGTTGATGAGGACACTACCTGATGAAAGAGGGAGGAATGAAGAGGCAGGTGAAAGTTAGACAGAAAAAGAACGTAAAGAAAACTGGGTGGAGGGAGATGGTAAATAGAGTTTAAGAGATTTAAAAGTGAACAGAAATAAACAATTTTCAGAGAATTTTGCATTATTGCAATTTGGAAGAGCAAAATGACCATAAAATATTAAAATTATAAATTAAAAGACTTACGGTGGAGATGGTCAAAGGTGTCCCAGGCTCTTTCTGTAAATTTTGCCTGGATATATTGTCTTCCTTTATCGTCTCCCCTGGATTTCTTTATCCTCTTCCTTTTCTGTGTATCTTTCTCCTGTCTCTTTATCCGTTCTCTCTCTAGACTGTCTCTCTCCTCTGCTCCCTACTTTTCTCTCTCCCCCTCCTCGCTCCTGTCTTTCCTATCTCTGTCTCCTCTTCCTCTCTCTCTGCTTTCTCAATTTATACTTGCACAGATGCAGTGCACTAATGTTAACTCATTACCGCAGACCCACACATGCTGAGCTTGGCTCAGGGGAAAGCGCACATCATTTATTTTCTCTTGAACAACTGAAATTTCTTTTGCCACATGGTATGGTGAACACAGTCAATTTGAGTTATTATAACTTGAAGTAAATGCATTGAAAATGTTACATTTCTATTGTTTAAAACTTCTTATAGTCAATTGGTGTAGGAGGAGACCAGAAGTCAATCTTTACTCAGTTTTAGACTTATTCATCAGGTGAAACATTACGTATGTATAGCTTCTAACTCTACAACCCAACCAACAGTGTCACATGCAGAAGTCATTATCCAATAAGTGCCTCCCACCTGTAGACACTTAAGCTTAATTTAAACAAATAACATATTGCACCTTATGGTGTCTTATAAATATACCAAAGTGCTTCAAATATAAAAAATGACTTCATTATATAGAATGTGCAGCCCAGAAAGAGGCCACTCAGCCCACCTGCTCTATACTGTTGTTTGTGCTCCACTTGAGCCTCCACCGACATAATTTCATCTAATCAAATCAGCATATGCTCCTATTATTTTCTCTCTCATGTGTTTATTTAGCTTTCCCTTAAATGTATCAATGCTATTTGCCTCAACCACTCCAGTTGGTGGCGAGATCCACGCTCTAACCACTCTCTGGGTTAAGAGGCCTTTTCTCAATTTCCCATTGGATTTATTAGTGACTATATTATGCTCATGATCCCCTATATCATTGTTAACACCTGGGATCCTGACCTGTGCAGGGGGCTCCAAGTGTAATTTAACCTAGGTATATGGAAGCTAAAACCATGCCATTACTCCAAATGTGGTCCAGCCAAGGCATATGAGGTCAGAGTTATGCACTCCATACTTATCCAGATGCAGGTATACCTTGCTTCTCTGGAGACAGGTAATGCAGCTAGCCTCTACCTGTGTGGCCCATGTGGCAATCTTCATTGACATGGGGGAACACTAAACTGTGGCCCCCGTGTGCATCCTCACATAGTCTAACCAGCTGAGGTGATGCCAAGAACATACACACTGAGGATGTATCTTCTGAGTAATTGGCCTTCTTTGGTAAGATCGTACAGGCAGGCAAGCAGCTAGGCATCACCAGTAGAGTCAGGGCCCATCATGTGGATTTGCACAATAGTGCAAATGATCATAACAAAGAAAACAGAACATATGTATTCTGATCAGAAGTTTGAAATGAAATGTTAAGGCATCTACTGCTCAATGTATTATTCTGGTGCAGTGAAGCTATGTTCCTTTAAACTAAAAAATTAGGTAAAAAAGGTCTACATCATTGGAGTTTAATTGTTTCATTAGGGAACTTTGCAGATAGGAATGTATGTGTGAGTTTCATGTTGCAGATTGGAAGCACCCAGCATTTTAAGATTATTTAACATCTGGGGTGTGACATCTGGATAATATTATATGTGATGTTAGGCACACAGTTTTTAATATATTAATAGTGGGCCTCCTAAAGTGTTGCTCACAGTAATTTGGAGAATATGGCCACTCTCTTACTTGTCTCTACTGTATTCTTGTTGCCGTTTCTATCTCTGACTCTGCTTTTCTTTTTCCTCCTCTTCAGTTTCTCTACTGAACTTTTTGATTCTGTCTGTTCTCTCCCACTTTACTTCTATCTTTTTCTTATTTTCTTCCAAGAAGGAGATGGTGGGTGATGTGGCAGCAAAAGAAGCTGCTGATGGATACATTTCCGTTTAAGAAATAACTCTCACAACAGCTCTGCCCCATTCCTTCTCCATCAAACATGTTTCCTCCACGTTCCCATTGTATCCCATACCCTTTATCTTCCCATAGTCCTTCCCCCCTCTATTATCCCCACATTCCCATCACTGCCTCTACTCTCTTCTGTTGCTACCCCTAAATCTTTCTCTTTGAACAATCTACTGAAGCTCTCTCACTCCACTGTTACATCATGTAACACATTTAACTCCATTCACTCTCCTCAAAGCCTCTAAGTTGGTAGCAAGAGGCCAGAGGGACCCTCATCATCAACCTGTTTCCTGTCTTGCCTTCTGCCTTTTTCCAATCTCTCTTAACTCTCTTCTCAGAGACTTTGTTTGTTGTCAAAAAGTTCATTTACATTTTTTTTAGTCAGATTAGGATGAGGAAAGACATCTTGTCTAACTCTCCAATCCTACCTAATTCTTTATACTAATCTATACTGTAGCAATGATTAGAATGTTTGAATTTTTATCTATTAACAGAACACTTTTTTTGTTTGTTACAACATTATACTCGTAGAATGAGGAAAGACATTCTGCTTTTCTTCAGTGTGATATACTTTCTGATGTTTATAGGAAACAAATCAAGATTACAACATGTATTTAACAATTATATTGTAAGTTCTCTTATTCTCTTTCTCATACACACAACCTGTTTAAAATATGTGCTGAATATGAACTTTTTCTGAATAGTGCTTGTATTCTATTTTTTCTTCAAATAATTTTAAGAAATAACTGAATAAAAATGCTAGGAGGTAATGAAAATTATTCCATCAATACATGACAGAATTCTACGTTGGGAAATTAGGTACATTGCCACAATCTGTATTAAACTGACTGAACTGTTGCTGTAGACAAAAGTATCAAGTTATACAGATCTTTGCATTAAAACATTAACAAAGGCACTAAAATACACAAAATACAAAGTCCTAGAGCTGGGTTTAGTCATCATGGCAGGGATCCTGTAAATGTAACTCCATTATTCAAAAAGGGAGGAAGACAGAAAGCGGGAAACTACAGGCTAGTTAGCTTAACATCTGTCATAGGGAAAATGTTAGAAGCTATTATTATAGCAGGGCACTTGGATAAGCTCAAGATCATCAGGCATAGTCAACATAGTTTTGTAAAAGGGAAATTGTGTTCAACCAACTTATTGGAGTTCTTTGACGAAGTAACATGTGCTGTGGATAAAGGGGAACTGGTGGATGTACTGTATTTAGATTTCCAGAAGGCATTTGATAAAGTGCCACATCAAAGGTTATTGTGGAAAATAAAAGCTCATGTTATAGGGGGTAACATATTGGCATGGATAGAAGATTGGCTAGCTAACAGGAAGCAGAGAGTAGGCATTAATGGGTCTTTTTCAGATTGGCAAGATATAATGAATGGTGTGCCACAAGGATCAGTGCTGGGACCTCAACTGTTTACAATTTATATAAATGATTTGAATGAAGGGATTGAAAAGATGGTTGCCAAATTTGCGATTACACAAAGATAGTTAGGAAAGTAAGTTGTGAAGAGGACATTAGGAAACTACAAACAGATATAGATAGATAGATTAAGTGAGTGGGCAAAAATCTGGCACTCTAAATTCCAGGGATGCAACCCTAGTTTATGTAATCATTTCTCATAATTTAAACTTTTGAATTTGGGTATCATTCCACTAAATCTGTGTTACACTCCCTCTAAGGTCAATGCTTTCTTCTGAAGGCATAGTGCCTAGAACTGCTCACAGTACTCCAACAACAACTTTATAAAGTTGTAGTATAACTTCTACCCCCTTGTATTCTAGCCCTCTGGACACAAAGTCTAGCATTCCATTAGCCTTTTTGATTACTTCTATGCTGTTCATGACATTTTAATGATCTTTGTACTTGCACCCCTATGTCTCTTTCCATGTCCACTGCTTCCAGCTTTTCAACATTTAGAAAACACTCTTTTCTATCTAGTTTAGGTCCAAAGTGGATGGTCTCACATTGGCCTAAATTAAAATCCATTTCCCTTGGTTATGCCCATTCACTTAATCTATTAATATGTATTTGTAATTTTATGCTTCCACCTACACTGCTTACAATGCCACCTATCTTTCTGTCAGCGACAGGTTTGGGTCTGTGGCTTTCTGTCTCATCATATAACAATAAATATTAACAGTTGAAACCCCAACAGATCCATGTGGGAAACCATGAGACAATCCCTGCTAATTAGAGTACCTGTCCATTATCCATTTCTTTTCCCCTAAGCCAATTTCCTAAACTGGTAAATACTTTGTTGTCAATTCAATGAACTTCAGTTGTAGTTAATAGTCTCATATGAGAGCATTTATCAAATGCCTTCTGGTAGTTCATATCCTAACTAACATCCATAAATATTCACCTGTCATTACTTTAGTCACCTCTGCAAAAAATACATTCAGGTTCACCAGACATGACCTACACTCTAACTTTTCAAGGTGTTTAGCTGTTCTATCTTTAATTGTGTTCTATTAATTTCTTGACAATAGATGTAAGGCTGACCAGTCTATAATTTCTTTGTTTCCCTACCTCATCTTTCGTAAATAGCTTTGTGATATGTATAACTTACCAATTTAAAGGAATGGTTACTGAAGCGAGAGGACTTTGGAAGATTATTGTTAAGGCATCTGCAATGTTATTATCTATTTCCTGTAAAACCCTAGGATTGAAATCATCTGGACCTGGGGATTTATCACTCTTTAGTGCCATTATTTTGTCCATTACTGTTATTTTGCTTATGTTAATTTTATTAAGTCCCCATCCTTGATTCAATATTAGTTTCCTTGAGCTGCCTGGCATGCTATCTGCTTCCCCTCCTCTAAATACAAGTGCAAAGTAATTATTCACCATTTAAATTATAAATGAAATATCATTTTTTTCCAATATTACTGTGGGATACTGTGAAGCTGGCTTGTGGGGGCTGTGTTTGTTGTGTGTGTGTGTGTGGGTGTGTGTGTGTGTGTATGTGTGTGACTAACTTAATTAGACTGAAGATATTCAGACTGCAATGTTTAAATCATCAAATGGTTTGGCGTAAAGAAGGCATTTTGAAGTGGATATGAGTGAGCTAAGATGGAATACCAGTAGATACAGCATGAATATGAATTTGCATTCGGAGATAAATGAGGAGTCAGTTTTTAGTATTGAATTTCAAAAAGAGAGAAAAAAGGAAGCTTTTTAACTGGACAAAGATCATAAATAAATAAAGCAAAATTATTAAGTTTATTTTTCCCGAAAGTGGTGGCCATAAAGACAACATGAAAGATTTTTAGATTCTGGGAAAGGTAACTTTCAAAAGAAAGTTAAAAATCATGGGTTTAAAGATGAAAGGGGAAGAAATGTATTTAAGGAAAGATTGAATGCTGTATGAGGTGTGTGTGTAGCCATGTGTTCTCAAAGACAGATCTGTGAAGGAAGCAGCCTCTAGCCACTCCAGGGAAGTGTCTGGTTGTTTCAGAAAGTAAGGTTTTGTTATAAGCCTTGGATTTCCATTGTTGAGTGAGAGGGAGAGGGAAGCTTGTGAAATACCCCCCTTACAGCAACAGTGAGTGCCTTGCAGTAATACTACTGGATGTTCTATAGATTAAGAATCTGTAGGGACTGCTGCATGGAAATGGGTGTTTATTTGTGAGTCTAGCTAAGTACAAACCTTTTGGGAAATGTTATAAGACTAAATTTAACTGTAATCTTGTGTGTTTAAGTTTTCTTTTCTTTTGCTAATGAAAATTTAAAATCTCCATAAGTAGTAGTGGAATCTTTACTTCTGACTTCAGTACACATACCTTCTTGTAATAAATACAAATTGCAAAATCATTGTGATAACCTGACCAAGTTTCCCTTTGGGATTTGGTCAGCCCGGCAAATACCACCTGCCATATCATAACAAAATATTGCTGAAAAGAGAGACAAGTTGCCAAAACTTTTCATCCTCCACTCATCAGGACAAAGACAAGAATGCTAAATTTCAAATGATCACAACAATTGATATTACAGGAGAAAGCGGTGCTGATTGGTTGGTGAGTCTGATTGGCCGAGGCATTGCCATGGAAAATGCAATGGGGAACTATAGGCTCCCCAAATTGCCGGGTAATTCAAAAAAGACACAAGGCTTTAGCTTATTCCTTTTGTAGGGAACAGATCCCTACATCTGAATGTATATCACTTCTAGCAAGCATAAATAAGCCACGTTACAAGCTCGATTGATTATCTTAAAATTGGTTGTTAGTGTAGTTATTAGTGAACACAGGGTTGTTCAGCAAGCGCTGTCCAATTGCAGAAACACATCTAAGAGTAGATATATTGTTTTGGGTTTTGCAAGCACAGATTTGTTGAGTACAGACTGTACTTTGGCTATTACGAACAACCAAAGGAACTTGCTGTTTAATTTGATCAGCTTATCGCTGGGACATATAGTCTACATTCCTAGTATCATAGAGGCACCAAAACATCTCTCTCTTTTCAGCATTATTCAACATTTCTATTTCCTTATATTCATTGACAACATCACTGTTATCAGTTTTCAAGAAGCCCACATTACTCATTACCATTTTCTTTTTCCTGATATAATAACAAAATATTTTTGTGCTGTATTTGATATCCATTGCAAGTTTATTTTCAAACTCCATTTGCTTTTATCCCATTCACTAGGATCTATGTTAGTTCTTGCATTCTTTTGAGCTTTTTCTTTCAGTTTTATGTTGTCCCTTTCCCTTTTTTTGGTAAGCGAGGTTCTTACCCCTTAGGTTTATGATCTGATTCTATATCACATTAAATTCTTTTATGAACACTGATCTGTCATTTTACCCAGGCTGAAATCCTCATTCAGCCCTTCATTACCTCTAGATTTGATCATTCCTGGATGGTCTCCCATATTCTAGACTCCATAAACTTGAGGCCATCCAAAACTTTGCTGCTCATGTCTTAACTTGCACCAGCTCCAGTTCCCCTATCACCCCTCACTCACTGATCTACATTGATTTCTGGTAAAGCAATGTTCTGATTTTAAAATTCTCATTCTTGTTTTCAAATCCCTCCATGACCTTGCCTTTCCCTATCTCTGTAATTTCTCTCGCCTGCAACACTGAATTCTCCACCATCAACTTCCTCAGGGTTCTCACTGACCAGAAAATAAACTGGACCAGGCAAATAAATACTCTAGCTCCAAGAATAGATCAGAGGCTGGGAATTTTTTGGTGAGTAACTCACCTCCTGACTCCCCAAAGCCTGTTCACCATACACAAGGCACAAATCAAGAGTGTGATGTAATACTGTCTGCTGGCCTGGATGAGTGTGTTCCAACAACATTCAAGAAGCTCAACAAAGCAACCCACTTGATCATCACCCCATCCACCACCTTAAACATTCACTTACTGTATCATCATTGCACAGTTGCAGCAGTTTGTACCATCTACAAGGTGCACTTCAGCAACTCACCAAGACAAGATTAATTAATGATCTCATAGTAAAGGCACCCCTAGATAGCAATGATCATAACATGATTGAACTTTCCTATTAATTTGTGAGAGAGAAGACTAGGTCTAAAATGAACGTTTTAAACTTAAATAAGGGCAATTATGTTGGTAAGAAGACAGAGTGAACTGGGAAATTAGATTAAGGGGCAGGTTAGTCGAGATGCAGTGGCAGCCATTTAAGGAGCTATTTCAGAACACTCAGAAAAGATACATTCCAGTGAGAAAAAAAGGCTTAGGGGAAGGACGCACCAGCCATGCACAACTAAGGAAGTTAAAGATATTGGGCAGAATTTTCTGTGCCCGTTGGCATCTTACACGTTCGGTGGCATGAGCGGACAATATGGCAAAAAGGCCAAAAATCATTTTCACGAGTTTGTGAAACAAGTTTGCAATCATCTGCTCCAACCGTCAATGGCGGGCCGCGTCTCCCACTATCAGACGTCGGGAACCTCATTGTAATACATCTGCATATCATTATAAGCCCAGCTCACCAAAATCATCACCCTACGCTGAATCATCCAAGAACCACAGCAATGTGTTTCACAACAGCATATATAAGGTGTGCACTTAGTTGACTGCACTTTGAGGGGAACTCGGAGGTGAGTGCACAGTAAGGCTGTGTAGCGCTCGCCAGGGTTGCCTGTTGGACTTCAAGGCTGAGGCGACTTTGGCTGGGGGGCGATTTGGGGGGGGGTGTACAAGGGCTACTATATGGTCGAGGTGAGTTTAGGGGAGCTGCAAGGGCTGCACTGCAGTTGAGGCCAGTTGGTGCGGCTAGGGCTGCACTGTGGTTGATGGTAGTGCACAAGCACATGCAGAGTGGGGAGGATGGAAGTCGCCAGTCATTAGGGAAGCCTTGTATAAAGTAACCATGCAGAGGCATGGAAGTCCCACAAATGCTCCTGAACTTTTCACGCCTCAGGCACAGACTGCAAACTAATGAGCATTTTATTGGACTGCAGAACAGTTGGAAGACTGAGCACATTGTACAATCTCCTTGCTAAAGCTGGACATGGAGCAGTCACTGGTGGAGGCACTCACAGCCCCTTGCAATGTCATCATTCTGTTTGGACCAGTCTCTGCCACAGCTAACAGTGCAGCCTTGCAGTGTGGGTTAGGAGAATGCCTGCACCTGAGCTGAGAACACAGCATGCAGTCCAGTGGGCAAAACCGACACCAATCAGCCAGGTGGAGTGGGGCAGAGGTGGGTAGGGTTTTGGGCAGCCATGCAGCACATTAAACTCTCGCCATCCAAGTGGTGGCCAGCAGTCTCTAAGAGTTAAGGGGCCTTCAGACTGAACCAAGAGAAGTCCTTAGTACACCCAAGCTCCCCCACGCATCTTTCTTTCATCCTGCAGGAGGTGTACATCAGGAACATGGAGCCTGGTAAACTAGCTGTATGCCTCGTGGCGTACAGAGAGCAGAGACGAAGGAGAAGAGAGCAATGTAGGCGCCTGGCTGGGCAGAGGGAGGAACAACACTCTCAGCACACTCACACTCTGGGGCTCCCGCACATGCCACCGAAGAGCCAAAGTGAGCCGTCACTGGTTAGACCCAGGATCTATAGTCACCAACTTTCATTCCTGCAGAAGACCGAGAACCAGTGTCACTGAAGACTGCGCATGTCTAGGGAACTGGTCGGTCGCATCTGCCACCAGCTGCAAGATTTGGCGCCACAAAGACATGGAAGGCATCCACTGCCAGTGGCCATGAAAATGACAGCAGCACTCAATTTTTACACACCACTGGCTCCTTTCAGGGCTCCACAGGTGACCTTTGTGGGATATCATGAGCCTCCACCCACAAATGCATCCATGAGGGCACACAACTTTGTGCATTTCGCCCAGGACCAGGAAAGCCAGGATGCAAGAGCAATTGGATTTGCCCAGATCTCAGGCCTCACACAGGTGCAGGGTGCCATCGATTGCACTCACATGGCGCTCAGATCTCCGTGGCAACAAGCGGTCAACTACGTCAACCACAAGAGCTTTCACTCGCTAAATGTTCAGCTGGTGTGCAACCACCATAAACACATCCATGGAGTGCCATGACCCCTACATCCTTAGCAGGTCATAGATCCCTGACGTCTTCAAGGGTACACTGAGGCTGCAGGGTTGGCTCCTCGGGTTCAAGACTACCTGCAGAGGACGTGGCTGAAGACATCCATGTGGTGGCCTCAGACTGCAGCTGAGTGAAGGTATAATAAGGATCAGGCTGCAACTCACAACTTGATGGACCAGACCATTGAGATGCTGAAAATGAGATTCCAGTGCCTGCACCAGTCTGGTGGAACCCTGCAATATAGTCCAGAGAGGGTATCACGCATCACCGTCACCTGCTGCACCCTTTACAATCTGGCGCTGCAACGGAGAGATGAGATGGCTGAGAAGGAGATGGAGGAGCTGCACATCTCCTCCGATGAGGAGGATTTCAATGGGAATCAGGGTGAGGAGGCCCTCGAATGTGATGATGATAGGGATGAGGCCCTCGCACTGGCTGGACAAGGCAGGCATGCTCGGGAGGCCCTCATAGCTGCTAGATTTGTGGAGGATGATGACGACATGCAGTGAGGAGACACCATAGATCCTCGCATTGTATCTGTGAATGTTTGACTCCATTCTGGCTTACAGCAGCACACATACCCTCTGTGTTAATGCTCCTATCATGGAGACACAGTGGAGGCCCTAATAGTCACTCAATTCCAGGAGGATGATGACGACATGCAGTAAGGACACTCCACAGATCTTCACATAGCCTGTGTGAATGTCTGACTCCTGTCTGGCCGTGGACAGCTTACTTGTACTCTGTGATCAGGCTCATATCATAGAGACGCAGCCATGAAACTTTAGAAGCATCTGATTCTTTGTGACTTCAGCACCTGAGCCCTTCAGGAGCACAGAGTTACTGGTCACAGATGCTGAAGAGATGGGGGCCAGCCCCACCTTAAAAGTGCTGAGAGCACACAGAGACTATGAGAGAGCTCTGTGACGCTTGCCCATGATATTCTGGCAGCAATGACATAGAGGTGCAGACATCAGTAATGTGTCCAGGGAGTGTGAGGCCGGACCATCACTTTGGTCTGAAGGCCGCACAAAGCACATGGAGGGGGCCCTGGACTGAGACAACTGGCTTTATCTTGTGCAGGAACCAAGATTTCACATCTGAGTGAAAGCAACACTGCTCATCAGATCAAGCAGCCATAGGCAGGGAGACATTCTTGGGAGTTTATTTACAATAGTGAACATTATGTACAAGCGATTAACACCTGTGCCTAGGTTGTGAACCTGCTCTTGGGCCTGGCCAAGTTGGCCATTAACAGGTCCAGGCAGTGGGCGATCGACGGGGGAGTCCCGCCCGATTGTTTATCCCTCTTACGCGGCTACGTTCGTGGCCGGGTACCCTTGGAGAGGGAGCACGCGGTGTCTGCCGGCACTCTCGAGGCCTTCCGTGCCCGGTGGGCACCGCGGGGACTGCGGTGTTTTATTGACCCCTTTAATCACGTTTTGTAAGTTTGTAAGTTTCCTTTAAACTTTGTTCTTAGTTCTACAGCTGACCTGAATTAGTGGCTGGGCTTGATTTATCCCAATTTTGTTAATTTAGTTTGATTGTTTAACTCAAGAAAGAGTTACATCTTCTTAACCTTTTTGTTTTCTTTGCGCTTCCACACTCCGGATCTATGGGCACCTGGTGCAGAAGGGGGTCGGGAAGGAGGAGGACCTCCTCGTGAACCTGCTCCTGGGCCTGGCCAAGTTGACCATTAACAAGTCCAGGCAACGAGCGATCGAGGGGGGAGTCCCGCTCAATTGTTTGTCCCTCTTCCGTGGCTACGTTCGTGGCTGGGTGTTCCTGGAGAGGGAGCACGCGGTGTCTGCTGGCACTCTTGAGGCCTTCCATGCTCGGTGGGCGCTGCGGGGACTGGGGTGTTTTATTGACCCCTTTAATCGTATTTTGGTTTAATGTTTGTAAGTTTCCTTTAAACTTTGTCCTTAGTTTTACAGCTGACCTGACTTAGGGGCTGTGCTTGATTTATCCCTTATTTTGTTAATTTAGTTTAATTGTTTTAACTCTAAAAGAGTTACATCTTCTTAACCTTTTTGTTTTCTTTGCACTTCCACATTCCTGATCTACGGTCACCCGGTGCAGAGGGGGGCCGGGAAGGAGGAGGACCTCCTCGTGAACCTGCTCCTGGACTTGGCCAAGTCAGCCATTAACAGGTCCAGGCAAGGGCCATCGAGGGGGTTGTCCCACCCGACTGTTTGGCCCTCTTCCGCCACTACATTCGCAGCCAGGTGTCCCTGGAGAGGGAGCACACGGTGTCTGCCGGCACCCTCGAGGCCTTCCATGCCCGGTGGGCACTGGGATACTTTATCGATCCTCTTTATCACATTTTGATTTCATGTTTGTAAGTTTCCTTTAAACTTTGTCTTTGGTTTCACAGCTAACCTAACTTAGGGGCTGTATTTTCTTTATCCTTTATTTTGTTAATTTAGTTTAATTGTTTGACTCTGAAAGAATTACATCTTCTTAACCCTTTTGTTTTGTTTGCACTTCCATGCTCCTGATCTACGGGTACCCGATGCAGAGGGGGGGCGAGAAAGGAGGAGGACCTCCTCGTGAATTTGCTCCTTCTGGCCAAGATGGCCATTAACAGGCCCAGGCAGCAGGCGATCGAGGGGGTCGTCTGACCTGAGTGACCCTCGAGGCCTTCCGTGCCCGGTGGGCACAGGGTGGGGGGAGTGCGGTGGAGGGGGTGGCTGGTGTGCTTTATTGACCCTTTTAATCACATTTTGGTTTGATGTTGTAAGTTTCCTTTAAATTTTGTCTTTGGTTTTACAGCTAACCTAACTCGGTGGGCTAATCACCAGCGCTGCCACCTCCTCCCATGCCTTCTTTGTGAGGTGCAGCGGCCTCCTCCTCCCATCTCTGTGGAGAAAGGTGTCCCTTCTGGCAGCCACTTTCTCCAGGAAGACAGGGCGGCACTCGTCAGAAAACAGGGGCCGCGTGGCCCCCTGACCTGCCCTCCCACCTGGTGTTTGCTGCCGCACTTGAGTCCATCCTTGTAATGGCAGGCAGATGTCCTTCCCTCACAGCCTTTCTGGGGCTGCCTGGGCTGTTTTGAAACAGGCTGCCGGGTTGCCATTGGACTCGAAGGCCGACAGGAATTTGGAATTAATAATGGTAAATAAAGAAATGGCTGATGAATTGAAAAGATATTTTACATCTGTCTTTACTGTGGAGGATACAAATAACATCATAGAAATAATAGTCAATCAAGTGGTGAAAGGGAGGTAGGAACTGAAAACAATTACAATCACTGGGAAAAGGGTACTGAGGAAATTATTACAACTAAAAACTGACGAGTTCCCAGGTCCAGCTGGACTTCATCCTAGGGTCTTCAAAGAAATGGCTGCTGATAATAGATGCATTGGTTTTAATTTTCCAAAATTCCCTAGATTCTGGAAAAGTCCAATTAGAATGGAAAACAGCAAATGTTGCTCCTCAAGTCAAAGAAGAGGGGAGACAGAAAGCAGGAAACTTCAGGCCAATTAATATCTGTCACAGGGAAAGTGCTGGAATCTATTGTTAAGGAGGTTTTAGTGGGGCACTTAGAAAATCTCAATGCAGTCAGGCAGAATAAACATATTTTTGTGAAAGGGAAATCCTGTTTGGCTGATTTATTAGAATTATTTGAGGAAGTAACAAGCAATGCAGATAAAGGGGAACTTGTGGATGTGGTCTACTTAGATTTCCAGAAGGCATTTGACAAGGTGCCACATCAAAGGTTACTACACAAAAGAGCTCATGGTGTAATAGGTAAGAAATTAGCATGGATAGAAGATTGGTTAGCTAAGGAAACAGAGAGGAAGCATTAATGGGTCATTTTTGGGATGGCATAATGTAACAAGTGGGGTGCTACAGGGATCTGTGCTGAGGTCTCAATATATATTAATAACTTGTATGAAGAGACCAAATGTATAGTTGCTAAATTTGCTGATGACACAAAGGTAGGCAGGAAATTAATTTGTGAAGAGGACGTGAAGAGTCTGCAAAAGGACATAGGTTAGGAATTAGGCAAAAAATTGGCAAATGAAGTATAACCTGGGAAAATGTGTACTTGTCCACTTTGGCAGGGAGAATAGAAAAGCAGTTTATTATCTAAATGGAGGGAGACTGCAGAACTTTGAGGTACAGAGGGATCTGGGTGTCCTGGTACATGAATCACAAAAGGTTAGTATGCAGGTGCAGCAGGTGATTCAGAAAGCAAATGAAATGTTGTTATTTATTGCAAGGGAAATGGAATATAAAAGCAGGGATGTTTTGTCACAGTTGTACAGGACGTTAGTGAGATCATATCTAGAGTCCTGTGTCAAGTTTTGGTCTCTTTATTTAAGAAAGGACATAATTGTATTAGAAGCAGTGCAGAGAAAGTTCACTTGACTGACTCCTGGGATTAGAGGTTTATCTTATCAGGAAAGGTTGGACAGGCTGGGCCTGTATCCATGGGAGTTTAGAAGAATGAAAGGTGATCTTATTGAAACATATAAGATCCTGAGGGAGTTTGATAGAGTAGTTGTTTCCCCCTGTGGAAGAGACTGGAACCAAGGGACACAGTTTTAAAATAAGGGGCCATCTCCCATTTAAGATGGAGATGAGAAATTTTTTCTTTCAGAGGTTTGTGAGTCTGTGGAACTCCCTTCCCCAGAGAGCTTTAGGGACAGGATCGTTGAATATTTTTAAAGCAAAGGTAGATAAGATTCTTGACTAACAGAGGTCTCAAGAAGTATAGGGGGTAGGCAGGGAAGTGGTATTGAGGCCACAATCAGATTAGCCTTGATCTTATTAAATGACAGAGCAGGCTGGAGGGCCAAATGGCCTACTCCTGCTCCTAATTTGTATGTTCATATGTAAACCTCCAAGTTATCTGTGCTCCTCTAATTCTGACATCTTGCGTGTCTTCACTTTAAATTGCTCCACCATTGGTAGCCTTGTCTTCAATTGCCTAGGCCCTATAAGCTCTGGAATACCCACCCAACACCTCTCTGTCTCTATCTTGCTTTCCTCCTTTAAGACACTGCTTACTTGGACCAAGCTTTTGGCCTTCTGACCTATTATATGGTTGACTCTTAACAAGTCTCAATAAAGGGCAATTAGGGATGGGCAATAGATGTTGGCCATGTATTAAAAAAATCACTCAGGGAAATAATGGAGATGGACAGTATTAAAAATATATGGAAGGATTTGATCAAAATTTGAGGAAGCACTTGTTTTTTGGACTGGTTGGTTTGGCTGTATGGTTTCCTTGTGCCCTGTACTTTCCTATGTTCCCTACTTATCTTCAATTAACTTTTATATACAAGTACTTGCCAAGGTACAGTAACTAGTCCATTCCAAATCAAATAATTTAGCTCCAGGTAAAAAAAAAAACTGCCCTGTTAGCAAAACAGAGCTAACGACTAGTTTAAATAATATTTTAAAACTTGCCTATAACGGAGATTATTTGTCCGTTCTCCCTCATTAAAACACTGCTCTAAGCTACTTGAACAGGTCTCAGTAGGGGACTGGGACAGAAGCCATAGGGTGCAACCTGGAGGCAGTTATAGAAATTGAAACCAGGCAGCTACACATGTGATGACAACCTGACCCATTGTTCTATTTAAGAAACGCAGTCCTAGATTAGAGATGCAGGCTGGGTGAGAAAGATCGCAGAAGCAACAAGAGCGACCAATTAAGTTGCCTTCTGGCATGCAAAGGACCTCCTCAGAACAAAAATAATTTGATTCCAAGTTCTCATTGATTCCAAGTTCCCTTCCTGCCAAGGTAAGTCCAAGCCCAATGCCGAGACATTAGAAGAACAAAAAGTTTGGCTGATTATAGAAAATAATTAAGCTTTAAATCCTTACTTATAGGATTTTGCAAGACAAATCCTCCCAAGCGTCTCTGTTCCACTGTGCAGTGCAAGGAGGTTACAGGGATGGAAGGGTGAGGACATGGAGAAATTTGAAGAGGAGGATGATAATTTTGGAATCGAAGTGTTTCCGAACCGGAACTCAATGTAAGTTAGCAATCATAGGGGTGATGCATGAACAGGGACTAGGTGTGGGTTGCGATAGGGCAGTAGAATTTTAGATGAACTTAGGTTTATCAAAGCTGGAAGGTGGGAGGACAGTCAGGAAAGCATTGGAATAGTCAAGTCTAGAGGCAACAAAAGCCATGGATGAGGGCTTCATCAGCAGATGGGCTGAGGAAGGGACAGACAGGCGATGTTATACTGGTAGAAGTATATGATCATTGGAGAAGATATGAGTCAGAAGCTTAGCTTAGGGTCATGTAGGATGCTGAGGTTGCTAACTGTCCAGTTTAGCCTGAGATAGTGGCCAGGGAGAGGGAGGAAGTCAGCATCCAGGGAACAAAGATTTTAATCTTCTTAATATTTAATTGGAGGAAAGTCCAGCCCATCCAGGACTGAATAGAATATAAAAGTTGACAACATAGAAGCAGTGGAGAAGTCGAGAGAGATGGTGGTAGAGCTGGGTGGCTATCAGTCTATGCAGAAACAGGTATAGGCCATTCAACCCAATCAAGTCTGTTCTGCCATTCAGATAGATCATGGCTGATCTGTACCTTAACTCCATTCACCTGCATTTGCTTCCTTAATTAAGATATCCTTCGATACCTTTATCTGACAAAAATCCATCTCTGCCTCTAAAGCTTTAATTGACGCAGTATTCATAGCCTTTTTGAAGAGTTCAGCTTTCCACTACCTTTTATGTGTAGGCACACTTCCTGATTTTACTATCATTCTGCATATAATATATTTATATGTGTGTATATGTCATTTATATATGTCCACGAAACTACCCAGTTAGGCCATTACATGTTTCCTGAGGTGGGGTGCCCAAAATTAAATACAGTACTTTAAATGGGGGCTGAATAAGGTTCTATACAACTGATATAACACTTCCAACTATTTGTAATCCTGCCCCCTTGAAATAAAGACCAATATTCCATTAGCCCTTTGCACAGGTCCACCAGCTTCTGTGTACATGGACACCTAAATCCCATTGTTCCCCCACAGTATTTAGTTCCCCGCTATTTACAAAATATTAGACTCTGATTTGTCCTTTCTGGATTCAATGGGAATCATCTCACACTTTCCGGCATTGAACATGATTTGTCACTGTTTTGCTCATTTACTTAACCTGGCTCTGGTCTTTTGTAATTTCCTGCTCCCAACTGCATTACTTAGCATGCCTCCCAACTCAGTGCCATGTGAAACCTCACATCAAATGTTCGGATCATGTCATTAAGGGACAACTTACACGTGAGAAATAGGATGGGAGCTCGGATAGATCCTTGTGGGGCTCCAGAGGTAATTGTGTGAGAAAGACGGGCCATTGCAGGAGATTCTTTGGCTGCAATTAGATCGATTAGCAACTAGATCCCACTCAGAAACATTGCAGGATGATGGTGTGCTCAGCTGTGTCAAAAGCTGCGGACAGGTTGAGAAGGATGAGGAGATGTCGTGTACTATGGTCACAGTCATGTAGGATGTCAGTTGTGACTATGATAAAAGCCATTTGTGTCCTGTATTAGGAATGGAAACCTGATTGGAGTTCGATGTTGTTGTGTTTCATGTATACTGTTTCTCACTAAATTTTACTGATCATTGAATTTACAAGAGAAACAAAGGAAACTTTATCCAGTAGTCTGGTGAAAGTTGTGCCCAACCCATTAATCCTCCATCAATCTAATATTAATTCTGCATTCCAGAGAGAAACCATGTGTGCTGTACCTTGCTTATGCTGACCTCTACGTCCACATTCCGCCAACTGAAGCTCTGCTTTGGAAATACCATATTTTGTGAATCTCTTTACAATTTCACTAAACCAGTTGGGCTGAGGAAACCTTCCACCAGTGTGCTATAACTGAGAACCAACAACAACCTTATGAAGTAAAATGATATCACGTGTGCAACAGGAGCATTATCAAACAATATGTCACCGATTCAGTTAAAGAGATACTAGGACAGATGATCAAAAACTTAGTCATGGTTCCAAGGGACGTCTTAAAGGAGGAGAGAGATAGAGAAACAGTGAATTTCAGGGAGGGAATTCCAAAGCTTAGGTCATAAGCAGCTGAAGGAACGGCTGCCATAAATGCCACATGGGGCGATAAAAATCAGGCGTGTAGCAGAGGCCAAAATTTAAGGGTCTTAGAAGATTATAGAGGAGGAGAAGGTATGGCAGGTCAAATCCATGGAGATATTTCAGCACAAGAATGAGAATTTTAAATTTGAGGTATTGCCAGTCAGTGAAGACAACCAATGTAGATCAATGAGCACAAAGGTGAATGGGACTATGTGAGTTAGAATAGGGGCAGCAGAGTTTCAGATGAGCTCTGGTTTGTGTAGGGTGCAAAGTAGCAGTTGGCTAAGAAAGTGCTGGAATAATTGATTGTCTGTCTATATTCAGCACTGTATTTCAGTTGTTGGCTCTTTATCATTTGCCAGATTATTTCTGTGTGTGCAGAGTCAGCTCTTTTGAAATTGTTGGCCAGCTTTTGTTAGATTTCTACATTGGGATGTCTGGCAAGTGCTTGTAACCTGGCAGAGTATAATCTGCATTATACCCGATGTGATTTCTTCAGTAAATTGGCTGTGCTAAATCTGGTTCCGGCATGTTTACAAAATTGGATGCAGGTGTATCTCTTCTAACTGAAAGAGTGATAAAGCTTACACTAGAGATGACAAAAATGCTTTTTTCAAAAAATACTGCTTTCAATCATTTTATTATGGGATCATGTTGTACTAAAGTAAGTTTTATTACTCCTCTGTGCAGTTAGCAAGTTGGCTTGCTCACAAGATGACACACCTAGCTCCAATGGGCAATTTCTGTTGTTGTAAATCATTTGATTTTATGGAACTTAAAAATAAATGGTAACATATGATTTTTATATGGAGTCAGCTACACATATACCTTGAACAAAGAGAGTCCCCATTTATTTTCCATATAAAAATCATATGTTACCATTTACTTTGTTCCCTCGGCACAGCAGTGCCAAGATGCCTGGTAATCAACTGATCAAAGCTAGTCACTGTTAATTGCACTGCTGATGCTGCTGTCATTGAGTATACCAAAGGCTTGCCATTGCAGGGCAACAAGAGGGGTACAGTTGAAGAAGGCGCTTCAAGATATCTCAGCTTATCCCACTAAAAGGAAAGATTGGCATTTACATCTCAGCTCCCATCATTGTGTCTTTTGTGTAATCCTCCTAATTTACAGCAAGTGCTGCCATGAAACTGAAGTAGAACACAATATGATTGATTTCAAAGCCACAATCTCAGCATTAAAGGGGAAGAAAGGTGTAAATTAGAACCAGTACATTTTGTTCAAAATATCCTCCCATTGCCTACTGAGAAAAGAAAGGTACAAAGATATTGACTGTCATTTTTGTTAAATGTAAATTTTCTCCTCATCCCCTCCAATCTTTCTATCAATGACTGAAGGTACTCTAGGTCCTATAACTGTTCTTGCTATATTTCTCCACTGCTATGTTTTAATTGAAAAAAGTAACTTACATTTTAGTGAGCACATTTCTAAAGTTATACACTTACTGTGAAACATTTTGACATGTCCTCTGTCCACTAGAACTTTTTAAAAATATTTTGCCCGACGGCTTGTCTCCTAAAAAAAGTGTTTATTTTATCATCCCTTTGGCCTTCCTCTCTAATTATTCATTTCCCATTTGATGTCTTCTCTTTTGTAAAATGTTTGAAATGTCCTTCCAAGTGAGGACTGCAGTATAGGTGTAAGATCTGTTTCTCTCTTTAGCTGATTTTGTCTCAGTTCCTCAAGCCCATATAATTCCCTATCAATCTGAACTTCCCCTCCCTCCTACAATCAAGTCTCATAGAACTGAAGCTGAGCAGAGTAACATAGGAACAGGAGTAGTCCCTGTAATTAGTTACATCATTCAAAGTGAAAGTTCTAGTTGAGCTCAGCCTTGAACGTCATGAAGTGAGGGTTGTTGTAAGGTGTTGGGCATAGTTCGGTAGGTCTTATTAAGGTATTTGTTCTCCTATGTGGTTCAACCAGAAGTATTTATTAACTATGAGAAACTGTATACATAGGTACAGTAAAGGTCCAAGCTAGGAGCTGTCTCCATGCTTGCTTCTACACATGGCTCTGTCCAACACTACACTGACCTCTTGGTGTGGGTTATGTGTTCTCTTACATCACTGCGTGGGCAGTACTGTACTCAGTTGCACATTAACCCTTTATGTGCCAGACACTTTTCTACAAGGATCTCTTTGTTTATTGCTGAATTCTTACATCACAACAGTGACTACACTTCCAAATTAATTCATTGGCTGTAAAGCACTTTGAGAAGTCTCGAGGTTGTAGAAGGTGCTATGTAAATGCAAGTTTCTCTTAAAAAAAAAATGAAGTCAACTTATAAATGTCCCTCCCAGTGCAGGTTTTCATGACTTCTGGTGTTTGAAACAAGTAGTATGTGCATGTCCTAATCCTGATCTCCAGATATTAATTTTCTGGATCGGTAAAGGTTTTAATGGTGTATTTGATTGGCTTCACATCTCACTGCCTCTTGACTCATATATTCTGTTGACCTTACACAAAACTGGCTATCAGAGTAGGAGCAGACCTACACACAGAACTGGATTACCATTTGGCTGAGTCACAGGGTTGCATCTTGTTTCATCATGCAGTGGTGCTCTTGTCTGGGTACTTTTCTTCTCCATTTTCCTGAAGATGTTGACTCTTGCCACAGATGTCAGCAGGGCTCTGATATCTCCTCAAAGCAGCCACGCTTTAGGTATGAACCTAGGCATTGAGTGCCAGCAACCTATTTGAATGTGAAAGGCAGCATTGCTGAGCCCAATCCTGTCCTCATTTGACAATTATACACATGAAATTCCAACAGGTAATTGAGGAGTTGTGGGTTTGTGTTTCCCTCCTAGCTCAGGAACACAATTATAGCACTCCTTCAATCATGTGTGCTGATGTAATGTAATACAACTGTAGACATCACCTAGTTGTCAACAGTAAAATTCAGTTGTGCAGTCTTGTAACCTGGAAGTCAGGTCATGGGTTTCTGCTGGAGTGGGGATTTTTAAATATGCTATTTAAGTCCAAAGAAGCACTCTAATTGTTGTGGTAATAATTAGTTACTTTTAGTTCCAGACCCTCTAGCACAAAAATTCCCAAACTTTACTCATTACATATCTCTTTCCCGCTGTATGTGTACTTCGACCAGAATAGAATTTTAAACAGTTTAATACCTAAGTATTGTACAAAAGGCACACGTCGTAATATACACATGTGTACAACTTAACCAATGACTTAATAGTGCTACTCACCATTAGTGTGATGGATGAGGTTGTTTGTTTGAGCTTGGTTGTATAACGTTTGGATTGTTAATAGCTTGAACCCTAAATTGTTTTCTATACAAAGGCATTGACAATACTTTGATTTCATTCCAGTGAATGATGAAAATCCACCTTCACACAGGTAAGTTGTAGCAAATAGTTGCAAAAATTATCAGCCATGGTGGACAATTCAGGAAAAGCTGTTTGCATTTGGATCCAAAACTTAAGACAGCAGCTTTTGTTGGAACTCAGTCTTGATTCCACTGTCTGTTGAGTCACCCAGAAGGTTCTCTTGTTCTTTTATTGATAGGTTTACTGGCATGGGAAATGCAGAAAAATCTGTGAAAGGGTAGTGGAATCAGTTGTTTGCAGTCCCCATCAAGGGAAAGTAATCACATAATTGTCTCACAAGTTTAGTGAGAAGTTCCTTGATGTCATCTGTCCCACAATGGCAGTCAGGAATTCATGCATGTTTGGAAAAATTACAGTGTAGTTTTCCTCCACAAAGCAAAGCCCAGAATTCTAGCTTTTTTAATCATTGACTCAATTTTGTCCAAGGCATTGAAGGTGGTTGTACTCAGCCCTTGAAGTCCCAGATGAAACTCAGTCAGGTGGGAGAAAACATCTGATAAGTTGCCTAGCCATTGGAGCCAGCCATATCATGCAGACAATGAGAGAGTGGGAATGGGTAATCAGTAAAGAATAACTTCACCTCAGAGTGGACTTCAAAGAAACATGCCAAGACCCTGCCACGTGACAGCTATTGAGCCTCCATGTGCATCTCATTACATGGAGCAGATGATATTCTGGAATTCAAGGCTTAGCTTTCATAAATTTAGCATCTTTGCAGGACCTCCTTCAAATTGTTAAGCATGGTTTTGGTAGTGAGTGCTATCCCATATATGCTCCAATACCCCCAAATTAAATAGGGAACTACTTTGATGCATGTCACTTCTCCACTGCTCCTACTAGACATTGACTTGGCTCTATTTGTGGATGTGTCAAAACCTTGTGACCAGGTGATTTATGAAGTTGTCGAGCAATCAGAAAATCTCCTCAGTTGCTGTTCTGGTAGGCAGTGTCCAACAAAACAAAATGGCCACCTGTGTTTCACCTTCATAAACTTATCTCATGTACATCAGAAGGTGAGCTAAACCTGCCATATCTGTGGATTTGTTGCAAAGCAAAGTACTGGCTCTAATGACACAGTTCCCTAACTGAATTAGGATATTATTGGCCATGTCATTAATTCAGCATGATGCTGTGCTCTTTGATAATTGCAGTTCTTCTACTTTCAACTTCTCCCATTTTACTTGGGGTCGTTACAATGCTGGTTGATCACCCTTCTCCATCTCCTCTTCCTCTTCCAATGTTGCTGTGTTTAAATCATGATAAAGCTTTAACATGAGTAGTTGGAAATAACAATAGCCTTTTCCAAGTTCCTTTTCATGATAGCTCGATGTTGCTGATCTCTTTGTTGCCAAAAGCTTAAAAGTGTTTTATGAGAATTTTTGTTTACAGCAACAGAACAAGGTCATAAAACCACCACCAGATGGCAACAATTTGGCAACATTCTAAAACCAGTCTGGATTCTTTGCTATAACTTTTAAAAACTTTAAAAGTAATAACAATTTGTAGAACTTGCTCTCTTGGGCACCTGGACATTGCATCACACATCAGGAATCAACCACAGGAACATAGGAGCAGGAGTAGGCCATTGGGCTCCTCAAGCCTGCTCCGCCATTCAGCTAGATCATGGCTGATCTTCTACCTCAATTCCATTTCCCCGCACTATCCCATATACCTTGATATCTTTGATAACTAGCAATCTATTCATTTCTGTCTTGACCATGCTCAATGACTGAGCCTCTGCAGCCCTCTGAGGTAGAGAGTTCTAAAGATTTACCACCCCTGAGTGAAGAAATTCCTCCTCATCTTCATCCTAAAGGGCCAGCCCCTAATTCTGAGACTGTATCCCCTGCTTCTAGACACCCTGCCCACACCACCCCCCACCCCCCACAGCCAGGGGAAACATCCTTCCTATATCTATCTTGTCGAGCCCTGTATGAATTTCGTATGTCTCAATGAGATTACCTTGCTTTCTTCTAAACTCTAAAGATACATCAGTCTTCCCACTCTCTCCTCATTGGATAATACTGCTATCCCAGGAATCAATCTGGTGAACCTTCGTTGCACTTCTTCTATGACAAGTATATCCTTCCTTAGGTAAGGAAACCAAAACTGCACATAATATTCCAGGTACAATCTCACCAAGGCTTTATACAACTGCAGCAACACTTCTTTAATCCTGTACTCAAACAATAAAGGCTAACATACCATTTTCCTTTCTAATTGTTTGTTGCACCTGCATGTTAGCTTTCAATGACTTGTAACTAAGGACACCCAGGTCCCTTTGGACATTAACACTTCCCAATCCCTCACTATTTAAGAAATAATCTACATTTCCGGTTTTCCTACCAAAATGGATAACTTCACATTTTTCCACGTTATATCCCAGCTGCCATGTTGTTGCCCACTTACTTAGCCTGTCTAAATCCCCTTGAAGCTTCTTTGCATCCTCCTCACAATTCACACATCCAACAAGTCATCAGCAAACTTGGAAATATTACATTTGATCCCCACATCTAAATCATTGATATAGGTTGCAAATAGCTGGGGCTGAAGCACTGATCCTTGCAGTACCTCACTAGTCACAGCCTGCCAACCTGAGAATGACCCATTACTCCTATTCTCTGGTTTCTGGCCGTTAACCAATAGACATTCCATGCTAGCATATTACCCCCCACTCTCATGAGCTCTAATTTTGCTTACTAACCTCTTGTGTGAGACCTTATCGAAAATCTTCTGAAAATCCAAATATACCACATCCACTGGTTCTTCCTAATCTGTTCTCAAACAACTCTAAAAAGTTTGTCAAACATTATTTCCTTTTCAAACATTATGCTGATTCTGCCTAATCCTACTATTATTTTCTCAATGTCCAGTTATCACATACTTTATAGTAGACTAGCATTTTCCCAACTACTGTTGTCAGGCTAACAGGTCTGTAGTTCCCTGTTCCCTCTCTCCCTCCTTTCTTAAATAATGGGGTTACATTTGCTACCCTCCAGTCTGCAGGAACTGTTCCACAATCTATAGAATTTTGGAAGATGGCCACCAATACACCCACTATCTCTACAGCCACCTCTTTCAACACTCTGGAATGTAGATCATCAGGTCCAGCGGATCTATCAAATTTCAGTTCTGATAATTTCTCCAGTACTACTTTTTTACTAATACTAATTTCTTTCAGGTCATCAATCTTGCTAGTCCCTTGGTTCGCTGGTATTTCAGGGAGATTTTTTGTATCCTCCTCCATGAAGATTGACACAAAGGTCTGAATTTTACCCTTGGTGGGCTTGCGCCATCAGTGGGCCCGCAATCAGTCTTGGAAATGGTCCACCACCCATGATCGGCCACCAACTGCAATTTCACGCTGGCTGGCCAATTAACAGCCAGCCAGCATAAAATGCATCTTCCCAATGTTGGGAGGGGCCAGGTGGGGGTCTGTCGGGCTGCCGAGTCCAATGGCAAACTGGTGGGCAGTTTTAAAAACAGCAATGGCAACTCCTTGAAGGCTGCCAGGGAAGAACATGTTTGTAGCGTGCTGAAGACTGAAGCTATGGCCTCAAGTGCAGCTGGAGACTCCAGGCGAGAGGGCAGGTCGGGTGGGCACTTGGCCCCCCCCCCCCCCCCCCCCCCCCCAGTTTTTGGACGAGTGCCTCGTGATCCTCCTGGAGGAGGTGGCTGCCAGGAGGGATACCTTCATCCCCAGAGATGGAAGGAGGAAGCCACCACACCTGACAAAAAAGGCTTGGGAGGAGGTGGCAGCCCAGGTCAGCAGCCACAACATTGTGAGGCATACAAGGATCCAGTGCTACAAAAGGTTGAATGACCTGCTGCGCTCAGCAAGGGTGAATACCGTGTTGGCATGGATCAGTGTTTTGAAGTGTTAAGGGCTGGCTGTCCCCCCCACAGAGCTCAGGGGGTTAGAGTCTGAGCACCAACTGTCAATGACGCTGGAGCTGACCAAGAGAGTGAACCCTGGCTGCTTGGACTGAGTGCTTTGCGGCTCAAGGGCCACAACTCGGACATGCCCTGCAAAGTGTTCCTCAGGTGGGGTTGGCCAGGCTGCAATGGCGCTGCAGGTAGAAAGTGGACCAATCAATGCTCCTCTGTCCTTTCAGGAGAAGACGATCCATAACAACATAGAGAGGTCATGGATATGGAGGCCCCCCAAACCTCCTAATCTTTACGAGCTTTGAGCAGGATGCCTTGGAGCAGGAGAGGCTCAGTCAGTTGGTCAAAGAGAGGCTGGGGTGTCAGACAAAGGTAAGAGTGCAGCGTACAGAGTTGAGAGTTTCGGATGGTACAAACATTCATGTTTAGTTTCTTCATTGATGGGAGTCTCAAAGCTGGGGTTCCCAATGATTATATGAAAGACGATGGCACCATGATGCAGATCTCCATGGTGTCACCAGAGTTCCTGGTATGCACAGTGACAGTGTGATGATTTAAACTAATGACATATCATTGTTCTCCTTTAGATTCACCAACATGCGCGCATTCTCAGGACCCCGGAGAGCCACCCCTGACACCAGAGGACCGCCAGGCTCCAGATGCACCTGCATCACACCCAGGCTCTGAACCAGGCACCAGCACAGATAACAGCACCTTGGTGGGCATTAGATCTTTGGCTAGAATGTCGGAGCACAGTGGTGAGGGAACTTCACACACACTTGAGGAGCAGGCTGAGGTAAAGAGTGCCCAGGGTGCCTGGAGTTGGAGGACTACAGGAGACCAGGATGATGCTGAGTCGAAGGCAGATGATGAGCCTCTGGAGTCGCCCATTAGGCAGTAGATGCTGGATGTCCAGCGGGATGTGTGGGAGAATCTGGCGGAGATCCATGAGGATATGCATGCCATGGTCTCTGTTGCAGAGGAGTCCATGTGAAGCATAAGCACTGCGTTGATCCTCATGGCCGAGCACACAGCCTCCTCCATTGAGAGAGTGGTGACTGTTATGAAAAGGCAGCTCCAGGGACAGAATCAGGTGTTGCTGGGGTTGTGCTTGGACCTGCAAGCCCTCACACAGGCAATGACCTCAGGTGGACAGTGTCAGTGTGGGAGATGGATGAGACACCCAGTATCGCAGCTAGGTGCTCACCCATCAATGGTGAGCAGGGAGGTCCAGTGTGACCTCACTTTGGAACACGAGCTGCCTGTTGTCTCTGCGGGCTGTTCTCAAGGTGCTCTGGGTGATGACAGCAGCTCCTCCACTCCTCTGCCAGTGACTGTGGCATCTGGTGAGGCTGCGATGACTGGGGAGATGCCAGCCGTGGCACTGGCCGCTCCCTCCCAGGTGGGGCCAGCACAGGCTCCACGGACCAGAGGACGACCGCCAAAGTCAGGCCAACAGGGCAGCAGAGTCAGCCGGCTGTCTCCAATGCCAGTGCTAGCGAGGAGTGAGCACCAAGATGTAGCTCTCGCAAACGTAAGTTTAAGGCACAATGAGCACAAGAGGGACTCTTTATGGGTGACGGCTGATCTTTGGCAGCCTAGGCGAAGGAGCATTGGATCAAGGTATCCCGGGTGTCCTTGCCTCCCTGAAAGATACAGAAGTCTGCTTCCATGCTCTCAGCATTCTCCTCACTGTGCTCCTCTCCTGATTCATTACTGGACTCATCCTCTTAAGCCTGTGGAGCTGCCTCAAGATCCTCTTCCTCCGGTGGGTTCCCTCTTGCCAGTGCCAGATTATGGAGAGCGTAGAATACAACCACAATCAGTGACACACAATCTGGGGGTATTGTAGTGCTCCCCCTGAACGGCCTAGGCATTTGAAGCGCACCTTCAGAAGACCTATGGTCCTCTCTATCACCACCCTTGTGGAGGTATGGCTCATAATGCAGCTCTGCCTCTGTTCTTGGGTGGCAGAGAGGCATCATAAGCCAACTTTTCAATGGATAGCCCTTGTCACCCAGCAGCCATCCATCCAGTTGGGCTGGAGCAGCGAAGAGCCTCGGCACCTGGGAGTGTCTGCGGATGTATGCATCATGGGAGCTGCCAGGGTACCTTGTACACACTTGCAGAATCTGCATCCTGTGGTCACACACTATCTGCACGTTCATGGAGTGGAAGCCTTCCTGTTGACGAAGGCACCTGGATGGCCCGCTGGCGCCTTGATGGCCACATGTGTGCAGTCGATGGCACCCTGGACGATGGCACCTCTGGCTCACTGAGCCTGGGTGGCCTCATCCGTACGGAAATGAATAAATACCAATATCCGCCTGAACAGAGCTTCTGTCACCAGCTTGACACAGCTGTGGACAGCTGATTGGGAGACTGCACCCAGATCCCCCAACGACCCCTGGAAAGAGCCAGAGGCATAGATGTTAAGGGCCACTGTGACCTTCAGAGTCACTGGCATGGGGTGACCACCCACACAGTCAGAGCTGATCTCAGGCCCTATTATCTGACAAACGGAAGTCACAGACTCCCTGGAGAGATGCAGCCTCCTTCGGCATTGCACCTCTGCCATATTGAGGTAGCTGCATCACCGCCTGTAAATCCTGGCAGCAAGATTGTGGCATCTTCTGCGGCCCCTTCTGCCATGGACTACTTGTTGGCCCTGTGCCCCTTCTGCCTGCACCTCTCCTCCCACTGGTCCCTCTCCTGGAAGCTGCACTGGGACACCTGGCCTCTTCTCCTTTCTGTCCGTCGCTTCCTCCTCAGAGGAGGTACCTCCAGCGGAGGCCAGGATCCCCATTATGAGGGTAACAGAAGGCTGTCTGATACCTGGAAGGGTCCACATGATCAAAATCCTCTGGGGGGCCTTGGAGAGTCCTGAAATGAAGCCTGGAAATACAAAGAATGAAGCTCAGAACAAGTTAAGTTGTTAAGTTCAAATGTGCAACCAGCTGCAAACTATCTCCTAAACTCCTCACTCCTCACACTGGCAATGCTGCTGACCCTTTTTATTCTGCCCTTAGATGAGGTTTTGCAAAATGTGGACTACACGCCTGCCTGTTTTTCCCATGTGATGAGTGCGAAATCGCACGGGCAATGTAATATCGGGTTCCATTGGGTTTTTAATGCCCTTTTAATTGATGGCGGGCATGGCTCTGACACCTACACACGCCCACTGACCTGAAGATTTCACGCGTGCGGGATGATGTCGGGACACTCACCCAATGCCTTCTTGAGCTATTTTACGCCCAATCAGGTCGGGTGCATACCTGCCCCCGAGGGGTAAAATTTTGCCCAGAGTATTTGTTTAGTTTCTCTGCCATTTCCTTATTCCCCATTCTAAGTTATTCTGTCTCTGCCTGTAGTGGGCCTACAGTGCTACAGTGGGTCTTTGCTAATCTTTTCCTTTTTACATACCTATTGAATCTTTTACAGTCTGTTATTATGTTTTTTGCTAGTTTAACTTTCATATTCTATTTTCTTCTTCTTTATCAGTTTCTTTGTTCTCTTTCACTAAATTCTAAAATTCTCCCTGCTCTCAATCCTCAGACTTATTACTCTTTTTGGCAATTTTATATGCCACTACCTCTGATCTAATAGAATCTTTAACTTCTCTTGTTAGCCATTGCTGGATCATTTTTCCTGTGGGGATTTTGTGCCTCAAAGTAATGTAAATTTGTTATAAACCCTGTATTAATTCTTTAAATGCTAGCCATTGCCTACCATTGTACTTTTTAATGTTTCCCAATCTACCACAGTCAACTTGCCCCTCATATCTAGGTAGTTTCCTTTGTTCAGATTAAAGACGCTAGTTTTGGAATGAACTTTCAATTACATTCATATTTAATGTAAAATTCTATCATATTATGGTTCCTTTACAATGAGATTATTAATTAGCCCTTTCTCATTGCACAATACTAGATCCAAAATATCCCGTTCTCTTGTTGGTTCCTCAACAAAACTGTTTTAGAAAACCATTGAGTATACATTCCAGGAATTTATCCTCCTCAGCTTTAGTGTTAATTAGGTTTACCCAGTCTATATGTAGATTGAAATCCCCCTTGATTACTGTATTACCATTGTTAAATGCACCTCTAATATTCTGATTTAAACCACGCCCTACATTACCACTACTGTTTGGTGGCCTATAAACAACTCCTACCAGTGTTGGTTGTCCCTTGCTATTTCTTAGCTCCATCCAAACTGATTCTACATCTTCTGATCTAAGATGGTCTCTCACTAATACACTGATATCCTTTATTAACAGTGCTACCCCAGCTTCTTTTCTGCTTTTCCTAACCTTCCTAAATGTTGAATATATTTGAATATTCAGTTACCAGCCTTAGTCACCCTCCAGCCATAACTCCATAATGGCAATTATATCACATCTGTTTACTTCAATTTGTGCTGTTAATTCATCTACCTTGTTATGAATGCTGTGTAAGTTCAGCTAAAGTGTGTTTAATTCTCTCCTTTTATCATTTTCGCAACATCTAGCCTTATCTCCTGGCACTCTCAAGTTTGTACGCTCTGTCCCTTCCTGCCACACTCTGATTATCATTTCCCTTAATACTACCTTGCTCTCGTACCTCCTCTTTTCTTCAATTTATCACATCTTCCCTCACATGATCCCTTAACCCACCCTTTAGTTTAAAGCCCTCTCTACAGCTCTAGTTATATGACTCACCAGAACACAGGTCCCAACACGGTTCAGGTGAAGACAGTCTCAATGGTACAACTCCCACTTTCCACAGTACTGTACCAGTGCCCCACAAATCAAATCCCATTTCTCCCACACCAATCTTTAAGCCATACATTTAACACTCTAATCTTAGCCAATTTCCTCATGGTTCAGGTGTTAGTTTGCTTTTATTCATTTACAGGATGTGGGCTTCGCTGGCTGGGCCAGCATTTATTGCCCATCCCTAATTGCCCTTGAGAAGGTGGTGGTGAGCTGCCTTCTTGAACTGCTGCAGTCCACGTAGCATAGGTGCACCCACAGTACTGTTAGGAAGGGAGTTCCAGGATTTTGACCCTGACACAGTGAAGGAATGGCGATATATTTCCAATTCAGGATGGTGAGTGACTTGGAGGGGAACTTCCAGGTGGTGGTGTTCCATGTATCTGCTGCCCTTGTCCTTCTGGATGGCAGTAGTTGTGGGTTTGGAAGGTGCTGCCTAAGGAGCCTTGGTGAGTTTCTGCAGTGTATCTTGTAGACGGTACACACTGCTGAGACTGTGTGTCATTGGTGGAGGGGGTGAATTGTTGTAGTCCAGAGATTACTACCTTTGCAGTTCTGCATTTTCATGTAACTCCTAGCTGCTCATACTTTCCAAACAGAACCTCTTTCCTAGGCCTACCTGTGTTGTTGTTACCTACGTGGATCCTCCCCCTCCCATTGCAAGTTCCTCTCCAGCCCAGAGCAGATGTTCCAAAGCCTGGCACCAGACAGGCAACACAGCCTTCTGGACTCTTGGCTGCCGAGAACTGTGTGTACAGCCCTGACTATATTGTCCTCAACTGCCACTATATTCCTATTAACCCACCCCGCTTGAATGGCTTCCTATGCCATGGTGCCAATGGTCAATTTGCTCATTCACCATGCAGCCACCACTTTCATCCATTCAGGCTGCAAGAACCTCGAACCTGTTGGACAACTGAAAGGGCTGACGCTCCTCCACTTCTACCCTCTTGATCTCCTTACCTCCTTTGCTTGCCGTCACATCATTCTGTCCCTGACCATGGACCAAATCAGACGACCCTATCCTAAGGGGTGTGACTGCCTCCTGGTACAAAGTGTCCAGGCAACTTTCTCCCTCCCTGGTGCGCTGCAGTGTCTGCAGCTCAGCATCCAGCTCAATGACTCTGAGCCAAAGTTCCTCTAGCCGCAGAAATTTACTACAGATGTGTTTGGCTTGGATCACATGGTGTCCACAAGACCGACATTCTGCAATTGCTACATATCACCTGCCATGTCATCTTTATAATGTTTAATTAATTATTTTACTGAATAATTTAAATTAATGTCTCTACACCTGCTTGTGCTTATATTCGTTATTTTAATAAATGTTCTACTAACCCCAAATGAAATATCCTAGTTAAGATAAATAGGAAATACTCACTAGCTAATCCAATAAGCTTTACTGCTATTAGTAAACCTTCTACCACTAATGAAACCTACTAATTACTAAAATTATCCAAGTTTTGCAAAGGAAAAGAGAAAAATATTCACCAGCTAATCAACTACCTGTTTCCCTTTGACACCACAGTTAACTTTTCTCAGAACATAGTCCAGTTCATTCTGTGGCTCAGAGCAGACCAACCTGTCTGAGGGTCCTTCTCTCGCTGCTCCTCTAGGTCATCATATGATGATAATTCTGCAAGCATCTAAACTGAAACCTTAGGTCAATAATAGAATTAATTTAGGGAGTTAGAGTTATTCACTTTGCAGAGAGTAGGCAATGGAAGCAGGAGATGTAATTTTTTTCTAATGATGGAACGGTTGGGTATTGATTTTTATATATGATAGGGATAGTAATAGTCTGACTAAATTGCATGCCCACAAAATACAAAGAGTCAGGTTAGATGCTAAAATCAGATATGCCAACCCTCAGAGGATGGTTACCCTTTGTTAACACGTCACTGATACAAGTGCTAAATGAGGTACAATGAAGCCCTTTTAGAAGACACTTCATATACTGCAGAACTACATGGGTTAGTTAAGTTCACCTAGCAATGTGGCACAGATCTTTGGCAGCTTGCTTGATTGCCTTCTGGAATCAGAGAGGAATTTTCTAGAGTTCCCCTGAAGTTGGCCCTGGGTCAGTTGCTATGCTTTTGCTGGCTTTCCCCCAGTGATTAGCATTTCAAGCAGTTGCGCCATCTAGTGGATTAGAGCCTTAATTGATGAACCCAAGACTTTTATTGGCCCTCTCTCTTAACATCAGTACAAAGTCATGCTCAAGTCCCCAAATTGACAAAATGACCTTGGAAAGGTGGAGACATTACTTCTTTATGACAGCTGAGGCTTTCTTCATGGTGTTTTCTCAGCAAATTACAATAGACAAAATAAATGAAACACACAAGTCTTGAACCAGCCTGGAATTAGCTATTCCAAGGGAAAAAAACAGCTGGTACATATACTACTTCACAAAATCTACATCCAGCATTGTCAACCATTTAATTTCACATGTAAAAATACATAATATAACTAAATTATTTTAATGGCAGTATTATTAAGCAACTTTGATGTGCTGATTCATTGTTAAACACTCAATTATAGTTTTTAGTATATCAATTGCACATAAATGTCAATTATTAGTAAGGTGGCAGTAACTAATGCACCAAAAATAAAAATTTCTAAATGCCCCTCTTTCCGCCATATGGAAACATGGTTTTACCATTTCAAATTTCACTTAGCATTTCAGGAAGGTGCTCTGGCTCTGCCTCTCTTACAATTAGTTTCATGGCATTAAATAGACATCTGTGAGAGTGTTACATGGTTTCCCAAGTGATCAGAGTAAGTCACAACCAAAACAACACTGAACACACTGGTAAAACATCCTTTTACTGATCTGAAGATTAATAAGGAGGAAAAAATTAGAGTACGAGAGAAAGCTAGCTGGAAATATCAAGACAGATTGTAAGAGTAACTACAGATATTTAAATAAGAAAAGTTAACAAAGTGAGTGCTGGCCCAATAGAAAGCGAGGCTGGGGAATTAATAATGGTAAGTAAGGAGATGACATGAATTTAACAGGTATTTTGCATCAGTTTTCACTACAGAGGATAAAAGTAACCACAGAAATAGCTGTAAATCAGGAAATGGAAGGGAGGGAGGAAATCAGGAAAATTACAATAACCATAGAAGTGGTATTGAGCAAATTGTTGGAGCTGCGGGCTGACCAATCTGTGGGCCCTGATGGACTTCATCCTAGGGTCTTGAAAGAAGTGGCTGCTGAAATAGTTGATGCGTTGGTTTTATTTTCCAAAATTCCCTAGATTCTGGGAAGGTTCAATTAGATTGGAAAATAGCAAACGTAACTCCTTTATTCAAAAAAGGAGAGAGACAGAAAGCAGGAAACTACAGGCCATCTGGCTTAACATCTGCCATAGGGAAAATGTTAGAAGCTATTATTAAAGATATTATAGCAGGGCACTTAGAAAAGTTTAAGGGAATCAGGCAGAGTCAACATCGTTTTATGAAAGGGAAATCATGTTTAACTAATTTATTGGAGTTCTTTGAAGAAGTCACATGTGCTGTGGATAAATGGAAACCTGTGGATGTATGTACTTAGATTTCCTGAAGGCATATGATAAGATGCCACACCAAAGGTTATTGCAGGAAATAAAAGCTCAAGGTGTAGGGGATAATACATTGGCATGGGTGGAAGATTGGCTAGCTAACAGAGGGTAGCCACTAAGTGGGTCTTTTTCTGGTTGATGGGACTTAATGAGTAGTATGCCACAGGGATCAGTGCTGGGGCCTCAACTTTTTACAATTCATATAAATGACTTGGATTAAGGGACAGATGGTATGGTTGCTAAATTTTTTGATGACATAAAGATAGGTAGGAAAATAAATTGTGAGGAGGATGTAAGGAGGCTACAAAATGACATAGATAGTTTAAGTGAGTGGGCAAATACCTGCCAAATGGAGCATAATATGGGCAAATGTGAAATTGTCCATATTGGAAGGAAAAATAAAAAATAAGCATATTATCTAAATGGTGAGAGAATGCAGAACTCTGAGATTCAGAGGGATCTGTGTGTCCTCGTGCATGAATCACAAAGGGCTAGTATGCAGGTACAGCAAATAATTAGGAAAGCTAATAGAATGTTATCATTTATTGCGAGGGAAATTCACTACAAAAGTAGGGAGGTTGCTTCAGTTGTACAGGGCACTAGTGAGACCACATCTGGAATACTGTGTACAGTTTTGGTCTCCTTATTTAAGGAAAGATGTTAATGCGTTAGAAGCAATTCATAGGCTAATACCAGGAATGGGCAGGTTGTCTTATGAGGAACAGGTGGAAGGTTAGGCTTGTATCAACTGGAGTTTAAAAGACTAAGAGGTGACTTGATTGAAACATTCAAGATCCTGAGAGGCCTTGACAGGGTGGATGTGACAGGATGTTTCCTCTTGTGGGAGAATCTAGAACTAGGGATCACAGTTTAAACATAAGGGGTCGCTCATTTAAGACAGAAATGAGGAGAATTTTTTTCTTGCAGAGGATTGCGAGCCTTTGAAACTCTCTTCCTCAAGGCAGTGGAAGCAGGGTCTTTGAATATTTTTAAGGCAGAGGTAGATAGATTCTTGATTAACAAGGGGGTGAAAGGTTATGGGGGGTAGGCAGGAGGTTACAATCAGATCAGCCATGATCTTATTGAACGGCAGAGTAGACTTGAAGGGCCGAGTGGCCTACTCCTGCTCCTAGTTCGTATATTCATTTGTATCATTTTTCAATTTTGTTTTCAGCAATGCCTTAAGGGGATGCAGTCTGAATTCAAAGGGAAGGTTCACAATAATAAGTAGAATCAGCAGCAGCCACCTGCTACAAGGCTGTATGAGATGACAACATACTACTATTCACAAATTACCTTCATTTGTAGTCCAGATCTTTTGAGACCTTGAGCAATGTTCTAAATGCCCCTTTCTCACTCCTTCGAGCTAATTGGAGGAGGAAGGGGAGAACGATTCATTTGGTGATCAGCACTATGCTGAGGAAGGCTGACTAGAGCCTTAGCCCAGCACACCATCTCTTAAATTTCATATATGTACTAACAGTACAACTGGCACCGAGAGAACTGTATTTCAGAGTTAATAATCAAGTGGACTGAAGATTGGTGTACACAGTCAGGATTTGGACCAAAACAATTGATGCACATTATAGGAGCTACATGTCTCTACTTATAGCACTATTCACTTTTGATCATTAACAGTTAAATACACTTCAGAATGTTTAAGGATGAAGAACATGGCGCAGAATGCTCAAGAAACATTTCATTAGGGTTGGCATCACTGGTTGCAGGTACATCTAAACACTCTTTATTCAATCATGAGACAGGGACATCACTGACCTTTAGAAGGTAGTGATGAACTGCATTCTTGACTGCTACATTATGTGTAGTGTAAAGGAGGAAGTGACACCATTCCAGGATTTTGATCTAGTGATGATGAAGTAACGGTGATTTGTTTCTTGGATGGTGTATGACTCACAAACGAACTTAGAGGGAGTGCTGTTCCCATTTGCCTGCAGCACTTGTTCTTTTAGCTGGTCAAGGTCATGAGTTTGGAAGGTCAGTAGAAGGAAGGCGAGTTGCTCAATGCAGCTTGTAAATTGGGTGTCAGTGGTGCAGGAAGTGATTGCTTAAGGTGGTGGATGGGACACCAGTGAAGCAATCTCTTTTGTCCTGGATGGTTTGTTGCTTCTTGAGTATTATTGGGCTGGCACTTACCAGGCAATGGAAAGTATGCCATCACATTCTTGACTTGTGCCTTGTTAGTGGTAAACAGGTTTTGGGGAGTCAGGGTGTGAGTTACTCACTGCAGAACTTCCAGCCTGCTGTTATAGTTGCAATATTTATATGGCTGGTCCAGTTAAGTTTCTGGTCAATGGTAATCCCCAGGCTGTTAATGGTATGGGGGAATTTAGCAATGATAATGCCATTGAACATCATGGGGAGGTAGAGTCTCTCACATTGGAGATGGTCATTGCCTGGGACTCATGTGACACAAATGCTACTTGCCAATTAGCAGTCAAAGCCTGAATGTTGTCCAGGTCTTGCTGCATTTGGGCACACTGCGTCAGTATCAGAGGAGTTGCAAATCAGGCTGAACACTGCAATCATCAGTGAACATCCCCACTTCTGACCTTAAGTTGGAGGGAAGGTCATTGATGAAAGTAGCTGAAGATGGTTGGTCCTGGACACTATCCTGAGGAACTCCTGCAGCAATCTCCTGGCCGAGATGATTGGTCTCCAACATAACCATCTTCCTTTACGTTAGGTATGGCTCCAACCAGTGGAGAGTTTTCCCCAATTCCCGTTGACTTCATTTTTACTAGAATGCCTTGATGCCACGCTCAGTCAAATAGTCTTGATATCAAGGGCAGTCACTCTCCCCTTTCCTCTGGAATTCAGCTCTTTTGTCCATGTTTGGATCAAGCCTGTAATGAGGTAGGAGCTGAGTGCTCTTGGCAGAATCATCCTGAGCAGGTTATTGCTGACAAAGTGCTGCTTGGTAGCAATGCTGTCGATACCTTTCATCACTTTGCTGATGATCGAGAGTAGACTGATCAGGCAGTAATTGGCTGGATTGGATTTATCCTGTTTTTGTAGACTAGACATAACTGGGCAATTTTTCACATTTTGGGTAGATGCCAGTGTTTAGGCTGTACTGGAACAGCTTGGCTAAGGGTGCAGCTAGTTCTGGAGCACAAATCTTCAGTACTATAGCTGGGATGTTGTCAGGGGCCGTAACCTTTAGCTGTTTTTTAATATTACGTGGAGTGAATTAGATCAGCTGAACCCTGGCACGTGTTGCTGGAGTTGTGCTGTGAAGTGTGACCTTAACCTTAGCAAGAGAAAATTGAACATTCCAAAATTACTAGCGTATATTTACCAATAGATATTCACTCTACATGTGGCCATTCTATTTCTTGTGATTGATGTTATCTCTGCAAGCTCTCATTTAAAACAGCAAATGTTTAATTTGCACTCTGCTGAGTTAACTGTCACATCTTGTTTGGGTGGTGATGGGATGGGGGTTGGCTTCAGTAGGGTGAAGACAGGATTAGAATCTGTTCTGAAACTCACTCCCCCCTCCAAGTCAAACCTGTGAACACACCCTCAAGGCTGATACATGAGGATCAATCACTTTGGTGAGGTAGTCTGACGACACACAGCATCTTTGGGAGCAGAGAGATAGGAGATATCAAGAGAAAGATTCCATTTAAATTATATATTTTGGGGAGAAAGTTCAAATCAATTACCCAAATCTGGGTTATACACTGACGAGGGACCACTTTATACAAGTAATCCAAGGTCACACCCAGTCTGCTCACTATTCTGTTACTTTTCAGTTCATGTTCCCAGCCTCAGCACAAAGGAACATTCTAGGCTTGAAGCTTCTACTGCTATAGACATCACTTACACTATAAAAAGGCAGCTGGTATTGCTGGAGCAAAATGCCCAAACCTGCTTCTCCAACCAGATAGGCATTTTACTTAGAGTTTAGTAGTTAGACCACATAACTGTGTTCATTTATCCAACTTTAAGGCTATGGTAGAGAGCACAAGTTCACATTGACACTTTAGTAAATACATTCCCCTATGCAAAGAAGTGGCTTCAGGAAGAAGAAGGGAGACACGCACGCACACCAAAAGAGAGGGGGGGGGGGGGCACACTCAGGTAAAGGGGCAGCGACAGGTAGGAGAAAGGGAAGGGGCACCAACATGAAGAGAGAGGGAGGGTGCTGACAGGGAGAGTGGGAAGAGTGCCGACAAGAAAGGTAGGCAGGGAAGGGTGTCCAACTGGGGAAGGGGGCTGCGGGAAGGAGGACGCTGACAGATGCTGGCCCATTCCTCTTCTTTCCCCCACCACCTTGGCACCTTTTTAGGTATATAAGAAATTCCCTTTTGAAAGTTATGATTGAACGTACTTCTACCATCTTTTCAGGTAGTGCATTCCAGGATGTAAAGGAGTTTGAAAGATAAAGACAATTTTATAGAGATATGCTGACTGATGATTAACACCTTTCTCTTTCCCAAATCATTATGAAAATTACTGCTAGCTTCATAAAACAAAACAGTAACTGCCTGGAAGGGTGTCTGAGTTTTGCCTTTTTGTCGATTTTATTAAAATATTTCATACCAATGATTACAGCCACAAACATGATTATTTCTAACAAAAAATGATCAAGGAGCAAGAGGGCGTGTGTGAGGGATAGAGATTAAAAACGTATTCAGCAATCGGACGCTGGGACTCACAGTATCAATGGCTGTAACAACACAACAAAATGATTCAGGTTGAATTCCTAATCTGGTTTCTACTTCACATTACAACTGACATAAATTCTCATTCTAAACAGAAGAAAAAGAAATAACCTTGGACTTTTTTCCTTTAACGTTAAAAAGGTATTTTGTGAAAATTCATGGTGTAAAGATAATACGTTTGCTTCAAGTCCCTTCAGGTACACCTGATGCAAGTACTATTGCTACGTTAGAGTGTGCCAACTGATTTAATGCTTACAGAATCAGACTTTAAAAATGAAGTTTAAATAAATTCATCGGCTTATTTTAAATTGAGAGATAAAGCAAAAAGGCCAACTTCTCATTTCCAGAGGAGTCACCTAATCCCCACACACTGTAGTGCTCCATGCAACAAGCCAAATAAAAGCTTATGTGCTGCTTATTTAATGAAACCCACTCCTACTTCATAGTGATTGCATGTGTGTGTTGGGTGGTGGTGGTGGGGGTGGGGGGAGGGGGGGGAAAGAGAGAGAGAAAGATAGATAGGAGGGAAGGAATGGTGAGGTGTGAATAAGTTGGCAGAAGGAAAGATGCAATTGATGATGGGCAGGAAGGCGAAAATGAATCAGAACCAGACTGCCCCACGGATCTCGCTTCAATTGGAGAAAGGATAGGCAGGTGTCAACTTTACCTGAATGAGTCAGGTTGAACTATGAACATACCGGAGGCATTATACACAGGTTTTTTACTTCCACGGGGTTGGACTGGGGGGTTGTGAGTGTGAGGTCAAAAGGCAGGGTACAGTTTCTGAACTTGGATACGATGCATCTCCCACCAGACACTGTAACTGGGAGAACTGCAGCTACCCGAGTGGGGCTCTGTGAACCTCTACAGCCATTGTTAACAAAGACTCTGAAGGGACTTGGTGCAAGTCACCAAGTAAACGAAGACAATAAAATCATGAAGTTATTTTTTTCGCCTGAGAATCTTGTGCACTGACAAAACATCTCCATATGCAAAAGTAGGAAGTCTTGTATATTTTCACTTTTTCTTTTAAAAAGTATATTCACAGCTAAACAAATCTGTGGCTTCTACAAAACTGTACACAGACGGAGTACATTCATGGCTGACTTGAGGTACTACAAGGTTTTTTTTTTCCTTTTCATACAAGGTCACAGAATTACAGACGTCAATTGGAAATGCAGTAAGACTCCACACTTTGCTTCTGTTTAACTGCATAAACTACACTTTGCAGTCCCAGTTTTTTTTTTTGCTGTGAACTTCAGGGCTACTTCCTAGCGGAAGGTTAAAGGTCAAAAGGTGAGGAATGCCATTTCTTTTCTTTTCTTGAGATTTGCTATTGGTCAGCTGGGATATCTCTGTCAGGTTCCGATTTGGCTGTCTGGCTTGGGGATGGCGTGTGCGAAGGGTGGGCTACTGAAGGCATCCCATGTTGCATGGGGATGGCACCTGCTACAATTCCTTCGACTGCAGCAGCTGGGATGCCTGCTGCCGTTACCCCGACCACTCCACTTGGAAATCTGCAATGAACCAAACAACCATTAATGAGCCATCCAAGTATAGGGGAGCTGAACTCAGAAACAAAACTGTGTTATTCAAAGGCAAAAGGTCCAGTTTGGATGGCTTGTTGGATAACTGCAGTTTGGGTCTAAGCAAAACATACCAGCAAGGTCACAGGTTCAAAATGACATGATCTGAAAATTAGAACCAAACCAGTTTGAAAGCTAGTTCAAGGAAAATGTATTCACACACGCTGCTGAGTGTATGTGGAACAGACTATTTGAGATACATAATCAGTTGACTTTCAAAAGGACATTCAATATTTGCCTGGGAAGTGAGAGACGTGCAGAAAGGTGAGAAGAAAATAGAACTGGGATTAGGAAGAGGAAACATAATTATGAAAATGACAGAGGAGGTTCAACGGGCTGAATGGCCTACTCTTGTACAATCTGTGCTGAGTTAGCCGATTTCAAATAAGAAAATGGCAGTGGTACTGTAACTGAACTCAGTATCCCTTGACTAATCAATCGATCAGCCAATCTTTCCATTCCTCAATGCTTCTGGAAAGTGTGAGGATAACGGCTGAGAACAGGATTAGATTCAGCAGTAATTCCTCTTCATGACTGAATACTCTGATGTCTACTGTCTAAATTTCCACATGTACAATGGTTTCTTGGTCAAAGTACTGGGGGGCAATCAGAGCTGGAAATGCATGCAATAGGCAATGAGGTGGTGCCCTTATGCCCACAGCAGACACCTGGTACTTCCCTCAGGGAGAGAGAATCAGTGGGCTGTTCACTGGTTGGTTGCTTGCTTGCTCCCTCCTGTGCAGGCACAATTAATGTAGTAACTATTTTAGTGAATTTATCTGCTCAAGATGAGGGATGTAAGCTCTGCAAAACAGAACACACTTCCAGCATCTGACACCCTCTCCTCACCTGTTGGAGAGAATGCTTTAATTCCGGTTTTGCATGGATGACACCCAGACAATGCTGTGAACACTGGTCCTTTACCACATGTTAAGTGTGAAGCTTTAGCCAAACTCCCATCAGATATTCCCAAGGTGAGGCATACTGGACACAAATTGCAGGGGCAATTGAACTGGGAAAAGTCTGTGAATTAGGAGATTTTAAATTCCCAGCCATTCAATGGCACAACAGCAATCTAGCTGACTGCTAGAAGACTTGTAAATATGATAAACAATTAATTTGTTAGATGTTAGTGAGGAAACTGGGGGTGACTAGACATGGGGTTTAATTTTTAGTCGCCCTGATAAAGTAACAGACCTCCAAGTAGGGAAACATCTGGACAAGTCACCATTGTATTAAATTTAACTTGATCAGCCAAGCTAAGACTGCTGAAGCTTTGAAGTTAGCCCTTTTTAAAATCTGGTATGAATTTTGCAATGATGTCAAATGGCTTCATTAAGAATCATTGGATGGTTCCACTAGGCAGAGTTAATAGCAACATTGAAGAGAAATGGAATGTCTTCAAGACCTCCTATATACAAAAAGATGCTGTGCATGTTTTAGGGTTAAACAAAGTGTTATGATCCCAGCTGATGTTAAAAGTGAACAAGCCAAATCCCAGGGCGGAACCCTGGCTTGATAAATCCTAACTTTAATTTTTTGTTTAAATACGTGGAGAGTGGCAGAGTCACACAGAAGTCAGTTGATGAACTTTTAACAAAAGAATAAAACATTTATTAAAGCAGAAAGGATGAACTGTATTGCAATACTCCTTCGCCCACAGCTTTACATTCACAGATATATAGAGATTTGTAAGGATAGCACAAGTTACAAAAGCTATCTTATACTCTAATGTTCACAGTAAGTAGACAGTCCATGTAAACCACTAGGCAACCTGTGGTCAGACACACTACACTCTGAAACCAAGTGACAGATGCCACTCCAAACATGCTATGGATCTCTCCTCAACACCCCCCAGATGCTTGCCACACTGAGCCAACCAACAGTGTTCAGTCTCATTGAATTCCATCTTTCACACGAGGATTTCCAATCTCCACTCTCCAAGAACTTGCTTTGGAATCCTCTCCTAAACCAACGACTTCTCTCAAAATGCCTTCCATAAGGGTCCACCTACAGGGCTTCAAACTTTCCTTCCAATGTTCCTCTCCCCTCGATCACCACATGTATTCAAGCTTCCTTCCATGCACTCTCTCAAATGCTCAGCCGTGCCAACAGAACACCACTGCTTCACATGCCCATGGTAAAGAGTTACAGGCCTTCAGCTGTGTCTTTGGAACTTCTGGCTTCTCCTTTCACTTCCACAGAACAGGACCTTTTCCAGATTCATGTCCTTTGACTAGAATGTCCTCTTGGAACATTTCCTGTTCCACTCCCCTGGACTTGGGGGCTTTCTTCTTTGGAGAAACCTGCCTCCTCTGCAGTTCCCTCACATGTCCAGCTTCCCCTGGCAACTGCTTCAACTGAATTCGAACTGTTTTCTACTGAACTGAAACTACCCGTTTATCTCTGTGGGGCCTCCTCTCTCTCTCTCTCTCTGGACCGCCATTGCTAGGCAACAGCACTGTTTTTTTTCCTACTCTTCTGTTTGTTTTAATTTCCCTTCAAGAGTCGTAACAATCTTATTACAAGGCAGATATACCTTAAAGATATACCTTATTCCTAACATACCCAAATGCACATATAACTTATTTAAACTATTTCTTGACACCCTCCCCCTTGAAAGAATGCTTCACAACAGTGAAGGTTTCTTTACAATGGCCTTACACCGCTTCACACAAACCTATCATAAACCTCTAACAATAGATTACATACCATACAAATAAATTTTCCATCTCGTTTCACAATTACACATTATTGTACAATTACAAAGATTTAAGCAGCACAAAGTCCAGAAAATTAGCAAAATTTGTACATTATTGCATTATCATAACCCAATCTTTGTTTCTTTTTCCTTTTATTCCCACTCTTAAATGAATCATTCTTTACTGAGTTAAAGTCCACAGCCCAATTATCCTTTTCATTAGCTGCAGGTGTTATTCCAACCTCAAGCTCCTTTTCCGAACTCAAATGTGGTAAATTCTCATTTCAATTTAGCAAAGTTGAAATGGCATTTTTGAGTTAACATCTCATTTCATCTCTGGTCAAAATCTCCTGTTGCCATTTCAAAGAGGTTATTGATATGCTTTTTATGTTCATACAAATGTGTTTCATACTCCAGCTTGGTTTGTTCTTTGAACTTATGATCTTGTTGCTTCTTCAGATCCCATTTTGAACAGGTTTTTTCCACTTCTCTTTGAGCAACATCAATTATGCTCTCCCTTTGGAGCTTCATAGTTTGTTCAAACCCTTAGCTCTTTTACATAACCTATGAACTATATCATTCCACTCTTTTACAGGTTTTGGAATGGTCTTTTACAAATTGTCCACTTGCCTGGATTCCAACTGCTTTATTTTGTATATTAGCACCAGCAAGCACTTTAAATCAGCGTCACTGGTCATTGGCTTTCCCAGGCCATTTTGCGATTTCTGTGCTTTTTGTTGACAATTCTTAATTTCCAATTCTGCAGGCACTTTAGTTGTTTTTGTACTGTCCATTACTAATGTTGATGCATTATTATTACTTGGATCAGTTCTTTGCTCAACTGGACCACCATCCAGAAAATAATTTTCATTCGCAGAAACAACTTTTGAACTGCGACACTCCATATCTCACATCTACCCCTTAATTTTCTCCAGTTTGCATTGAAGTTAGAGAATCTCATTACTCTTTTCCAGACAAAGTTCTGTTTGTTAGTCTTGGTTTTTAAATCTGCATTCAACCAATTATTTTAATTTACCAACAATTCTTTTTCTTGTTCAAGGCATTTTCCACGATATTTCATAGCAACTGCTGATACTTTAAGTTCGTCAAGTTTTAACTGAAGATTGACCTTTGTTAAATTTGCTTCTGCAAGTTTATCATTTAGACATTTCAAGTTCTGAGTCAAGTGTTTCATTTTCTATGACTGATTCTCAATTGTTCTCACCAATTCTCTTCTTTCATTAGCAAACCCCTCTTTCATACATGAAAGTTGGTTTTCTATGTTAATCAGGTTTTTCTTCAATTGCTTATCGGCAATAAACATCTCATTTTTGACCACAGTTGTTTTCTGAAGTTTGTTCAGGTCAGCATGATCAACCACTACCTGCTGCAATACAGTCATTGCCACATTACTGTCTCTGCTAGCTAAATCATTACCCACAATAAAATCTACCTCTTCAATAGGTGATCTAGGAATAATTCCCACCGTAACAATTCCATTTACAAAGTGACTTTGTAAGCTGACATTACACAAAGAAACATGCTCATAAATTCCATTAATACCTCTTATTATAATTTTATGAAGGAGTAAGTACCTGGAACACAGATTGTATTAGCCGCCATTGATGATTGATCCATCCCAGTATCTCTCAAAATTTTAATCTGTTTACTTATTTTGTTGGAGGAGTAAGGAAACTTTTCTCCCTTCAAAACATCGAGAACCTCAAAGCCTGAACTCCTTCACCAGTAATCGAAACAGAATTTTCTGAACTATCCTGAGCCATATCCTCCTTTCCTATATGTTCTGAGGGAACACGTTTCACCTGTACTTCTGCTACAGTTTTAACAACCATTTCCTTTTCTGATACAATCTTTCTTGAGGACTTCTTAGGCATCCCTACTACTGCTAATGGTCTACCATATAATCTCCAACAATCTGCTGAACACGTCCCACCTTGTTACAATGGAAACACTTAGGCTTTCGAATGTCACTGCCACCCTCGGCATCTTCCTTTAAGGCCTGAGGAGGAATTTCCTGGGACTTCCCAAAAGTCCCTTCCCTTCTCTGGCTACTTGCCGTCCTTTCACCTTCCCGTCTTCTATTCTTTTCGGGTTTATGGAGATGACAGAAAAGGTTTAGATTTATGGGCCAGTTTGTAATTATCAACCATCTCTGCTGCCTGTTTAGCCATTTTAACGCTTTGGTCTTCAAAATGGGTTTTAACTACAGGAGGAAATGTATCTTTAAATTCTTCCAAGGGAATTATTTCCTTAAAAGCCTCATATGTTGCATCAACCTTTAAAGCCCATATCCAAAGGTCAAAATTACTTTGCATTACCCTCTCAAACTCAATGTAGGTCTGCCCAGGCTGTTGCCTTACATTCTGAAATTTCTGCCTGTATGCCTCAGGGACAAACTCATAAGAACTCAGAAGAGCATTTTTTACTGCATCATAATCTTCTTCCATCACCTCTTCTGACATTGATGCATAAACCTTATGAGCTCTACCCACCAACCTACTCTGTAAAAGCAATGTCCACATTTCTTTTGGCCATTTCATTTGCCTAGCCACGTTTTCAAACGAGATAAAGAATGCCTCTGCATCCCTTTCCTCAAACTTTGGGAGAGCTTGCACAAACTTAAGCATCTCCCCCCCGGGCTTTGGCTTGGAGGTTTTTTCATCCTCAGAAGCCTCTTTTTTAAGATCCAGACTTCAAAGCCTGTATTCCCTTTCTCATTCTCTCTCTCTCTCCTTTGCCTCTCTTTCTTTATCCTTCTCCCTTGCACAAAATTCAAGTTCCAGTTTCCTAAATGCTCTTTGTCTGTCCTCTTTCCTTTCCTTTTTCCTCCAATTCAAGTTTTTTTTTCAGTTCTTTTCCATGTTCAAGTTGCTTCATTCGCAACTGGGTCTTAGCTATCTCAATTGACCCACACCTTGGAGAACATGGTTTCTCTGGTATTCCGTCCAGTCTCAAATGTTGCACCATTATCTCAACTATCTCTGGTAATTCTAACTCTAGCTTATCTACCAATTCCATTAGTTTAGTCTTGGTTACTTTTTGTAAGCCAGTCAGGGTTACATATTCCATCTGTAAAAATAGTCTGAGCAATCTCCAAAGCCATTTTGAACTCCAAACCATATAATACACCTCATAGCAACTCTAACTCCTATGTCCAGTACTTCAGTACCTCCATGATAATCCCAGACTAATTATTATTCCGGATCCAATCACCCGCTGTTAACGTTTCACCCGCAAGAGTCCTCAGTTTGTTATGATCCCAGCTGATGGTACTACTGGACAAGCTAAATCCCAGGGTGGAATCCGGCTTGATAGATCCTAACTATGTTTTGTTTAGATACGTGGAGAGTGGCTACTGAACAGTCACAGAAGTCAGCTGATGAACTTTTAACAAAAGAATAAAACATTTATTAAACAAGAAAAGATGAACTATATTACAATACTCCTTCACTCAACTATACCTTCACAGAGGTATGCAGGTTACAAGTTACAAAAGCAATCTTATACTCTAGTGTTCACAGTAAGTACATGGTCCATACAAACCATTAGGGACCTGTGGTCAGACTAATCACACTCTGAAACCAAGTGACAGATGCCACTCCAAACAGATGCTATGGATCTCTCCTCAATTTGCCTCGACGCTTGCCACACTGTGAGCCAAACGGTCTCACTGAACTCCGTCTTTCACACGAGGGTTTCCAATCTCCACTCTCCAAGAACTCACTTTGGAATCCTCTCCAAAACCAATTGATTTCTCTCAAATGCCTTCCACAAGGGTCCACCTCCAGGGTTTTGAAATTTCTGACATTTCTCTTGCTTAGGTCCACACATGCATTCAAGCTTCCTTCCACGCACTCTCTCAAATGCTCAGCCGTGTCAACAGAACACCACTGCTTCACATGCCCATGGTAAAGAGCGCCAGACCTTCAGCTGTGTCTTTGGAACTTCGGGCTTCTCCTTTCACTTCCACAGAACAGGACCTTTTCCAGAATTCCTGCCCTTTGACTAGACTGTTCTCTTGGCACCTTTCCTGTTTCACTCCCCTGGACTTGAGGATTTTATTCTTTGGGTTCTTTGGGGAAACCTGCCTCCTCTGCAGTTCCCTCTCCTGTCCAGCTTCCCCTGGCAGCTGGGCTTCAACTTCAGTTTGGGACTTGCTACCTGTCCCTCTGCTAGGCCGTTTCTGCTGGTAACTGCTTCCAACTGAACTCAAACTGCTTTCTATTGAACTGAAGCTACCCTTCTCTGTGGGGCGCATCTCTCTCCTGACCCCTGTGGAGGGCAGTTTTGTCCCCCCACTTTTCTGTTTGTTTTAATTTCCCTTCAAGAGTTGTAAAAACCTTAATACAAGGCAGGCACACAAACAAAGCCTTAGACTTGCTGTCTCCACTCAAAAATGAAACTAGATCCCAGGTTTCACCTTTTAACCCACAGTCAGAAAAAAATAAAATTAAAGATACACCTTATCCCTAACATACCCAAATACACATGTAACTTACTTAAACTATCTCTATTTCCTAACAAAAAAAAGGATAAAACAAACAGATAAGCCAACTACATGTTTAATTGAATTAGAGATAGGGACTCAAAGCTAATAAGCAAAATGACAGTAATGAATAATGGCACTTAGGAGTGATAAACCCCAGGAGCAAAGGCTTTCCATTCCGGGGTTTTAAAGGAAGGTGAGGCCATTGCAGATGTCTAACTATAATTTCCAAGCTCTCTTGGTTCAGGAGCCATTCCTGTAGTTTAGAAAATTGGAAATGGTCACTCACTATTTAAGAAAGGTGTGATAGAGAAGCCAAGGTACGAGACCAGTTAGCCTAACATCTGTCAAGGGATTATTAGAATCTTTAATTAAGGATAGGGTGACTGAACACCAGCATTTTCAGCAGTTCAGACAGCCCCAGCATGGATTTCTAAAGGGTATGCCCGACAAACCTCACAATATTTTAAAGAGGTGACTAAAGTAATGGACAGAGGTTGTGATCTTCATATCTAAAGGACTAGAATACAAGGAGGTAGAAGTCATGCTTCAGCTATACAAAACCATAGGTAGGCCTCACCTGGAGTACAAAGAGCAGTTTCAGGCACAGCACTTTAGGAAGGATATATTGGCCTTGGAGAGAGTGCATTGTAGGTTTACCAGAATGATACCTGGACTCTAAGGGCTAAATTACAAGGAGAGATTACACAAATTAGGTAATTCCATGGAATTCAGAAGATTAAGGATTGATTTGATCAAAGTTTTCAAGACATTAAGAGGAACAGTTAAGGTAGTCAGAGCAAAACCATTTCCTCTGGTTGGGGTATCCAGACTGGGGGCACAGTAACAATTACAGCCAGACCTTGCAGGAGCAATTAGGAAGTGCTTCTACGCAAAAGATGGCAGAAGTTTAGAACTACCTTCCACAAACAGCAATTGATTCTAGATCAATTGTTAATTTTAAATATAAGATTTATAAATTCTTGTTATTCAAAGGTATTAAGGGATATGGAACAAAGGCAGATATATAGAGTTAGGTACAGATCAGTCTGTGGTGTAGGGTACAAATTAATGCAGAAATAAATCTTTAATGTTGTCAATGAAACAAGGTTGTAAGGAAACCCTGAACACAGAGGTTCATGCGCAACAGGCTTTATATCAGTTTTCACAATAATTAGCATGATCATCCTGTGATATACACAGATCCAGATTCATTGTACCCAAAGTGCAGAACCGCAGTTATGGAACCTGATCTGCAATTACATAAAATGTGAAAGACAAATGGAGAATACACTATGAAGATACACTATATATTGCTCCCTAAACCTCTTCTTGGCAAAGCTTTCAGCCATCTCTTTGCAATATCTTGTTCTATGGCTTGACATTCATGTTTCTTCGACACTGGCTCTGGGAAAGGCATCAGCAATGCTTTTCGACATTAAATGCACCACATGCCTGCACAATGTGATTCCTGTTCACTCATGTGCAGACAGCTTCTATAGTGCAAGCTCTATCCATGCTTCAGAGAAGTGAATACTTGCAGCCAACTGTCTCATTAAGAATCCACAATGAGGTCCCTATCCTACCTGTAAGCAGCTCCGTTCAGTTCAGGATGTACAGCAACAGGATCGATGCCAGTCCATTGAGCAGCTGCTGCTAAATACTCTTTATTCACACAGTTTTTTAAGGTATCCGGAATGCGGCCTGTAGAGAAACAAAGAATATAACGAATGCAACAATGGTCAAGTCAAAATCCGGGCAAAGACAAGAACTAACTTGCGAGGGACGGTAAAGCCGTCAGCCAGTAGTCTGAGGCTGGCTCACCTCCATATACTCTCGCCCTTCAGCACTCTTGAGAGACAGTCACCCAATGTCACTCCTGTAAATCTCTCTGAAAGCGATTAGAAAAGTGGCAGAGGTCTGGTCTCCCACTCCCTCTCAGTTCTTATCTAGGACTAGCCTGTGGGGTGCAGGCTGCCTTGGTGTATCTCTTTCTAGTTTAAAATCCCCTAGTTAACCTTTCCTTCCTCATAATATTCTTGTTTTCCATTCTATAACATACACCCAGAATTACACATTTAGTCCGAATAAAAATGAAGGATCAGAAAAATACATTGCAGCATACAATATTGTTGTAATAACTAAACTGTAGCCTTGCATGTGTGAACACTGAAAGTTAAGGATTGAATTGCACACAGGTCATGTAAAGCTCTGTGGTATACTTCATACATATGCAGGTTTATGGATTGAAATCACATCCTGTGACGTTGGTAACTTCTGTACTTATATAAAGTTCCCTGATCTGCAGTTTTACACCTTTACCAAAACACTAGACAGAAGAATTTCATGTAATTCTATTAACTACTAAATGCAGTAGTTTTGATTTGAAATTCTCGAATAAAACATGACAATGTGAGAGACCTGCTACAGATGTTTCAAAGTGGCCAACTGACATGAAAGATTGCAAGGCGAGGAGACAGATAGATAAACAGACAGTCAGAGGCCCTTTAATGCTGCAGGAGCAGACTTTCGGCCAAACGTACGTGGCATTCTTTTCTACCACATGATGGCCCCAAGTACACTTTGCAAGCTGAGCTGCAAAAGCACACTACTGCCCTCTTGTGGCAGGATAAATACTTAGTTAAAAGCAGAATGCCAATAGCTCAACACAAGTGATTATGCTTAATTGACTGTACCAGAGTTTCATAACATTGCTCATATATTGATAATTTAGAAAGCAATTTTCTTTACCCCTCCTGAAGGAATCAATTCCCTTGTACATGATGCAGTAATACAGTACCTGTGATAGCTCTACGAATCTCTCGAGCCGCCTCCTCCCGCACTTCAATAGAAGCCTGCTCACTGTACCATGCTGTGTGCGGGGTGCAGATAAGATTTGGTGCATCCTTCAGAGGTCCTTGACTAAAGCTGGAAGATGAGAAGAATAAAATACATTTTTTAAAATTCTGAGAATTTGATTTTAAAAGTTCTGAAACAAACATACAGAAAAGTTAAAAAAGGCAGGTAACATTTTGGAGGTACAGATAGCAATGTGTCATTTTTTTTCTTTTTCCAGCAATGAACAGATCTGCTTTGTATTTCCTAAATTTTCACCTTCAATTTCAGCGATACATCACAATTTCACACTACAGATACGCCCGCAGCTTTAGAGCTGGAGGGTACACATCTTACAATGACCTGTCACTGTGGATAACACTTATCCTAAATTTCAATATTTAAATTTCATGTCCTGACAACTGTTTAAAATGGCACTGAAGTTCAAAACTCCAAATTTTCTTCTCCCACTCTTAGTATCATAGAATGGTTACAAGCACTGAAAGAAGCCATTCAGCCGTTCGCGTCCATGTCGATTCCCCTGCAAGAACTCATCAATCCCACTCCCCACTCTTTCTCCATAGCCTTGCTAATTTTCTCTCCAGATAATTATCCAATTCCATTTGGAAAGCCATGTTTGAATTTGCCTCTCAGGCAGAGCATTGCAGATCCTAACCAATTACTGCTTTAAAAAAGATTTTCCTGATATCGCCTTTGGTCCTTTGACCATTCCCTCAAATCAGAGTCCTCTGGATTTTGACCATTCTGCCAATGGAAACAATTTCTCCCCATCTACTCTGTCCAGACCACTTGATCAAATTTCCTCTCATCTTTCTCTTCTCTAAGGAGAATGCCAACTTCTCCAATCTATCCTCATCTCTGGGACCATTCTCATAAATCTTCCCTGCACCTATTACATTCACATTCTTCCTAAAATGCAATGCTAAGAATTGAACACAAAGCTCCAGTTCAGGCTGAATTATTGTTTTATACATGTTCAACGTAACTTCCCGCTTTTGAGCTCCATTTCTCTATTTAAAAAGCCCTGGATCCCATATGTCTTATTAACCAGTTTCTCAACCTGCCCTGCCACTTTCAATGATTATACATCCAGGTCCATCTGCTTCCGCATCTCCTTAAACATTATACCCTTTATTTAATATTGCCCCTCCTTGTTCTTCCAAAATATATCACTTCACACTTCTCTGCAATAAATTTCATCTGCTACATGTCTACCTATTTCACCAACTTGTCTATGTCCTTTTGAAGTCTATCACTACTTGCCTTGCAGTTCACAATACTTCCAAGTTTGGTATCAGCTGCAAATTTCAAAATTGTATCCTGTACACCCAAGTCTAGGCCAAGAAAAACAGGGGTCCTAGTGTCAATCCTGGGAACCCCACTTCCTCCAGGCTGAAAAAACTACCATTCCCTGTCACTCAGCCAGACTTGGCACCCATGCTGCCACTTTCCCTTTTATTCCATAGGCTTTGACTGTACTGATAAACCCAATATATGGCACTTATCAAATGCCTTTTGGAAGTTTACGTACACATCAACCACACTACCCTCATCAACCTATAACTCATCAAAAAACTCAAAGCAAGCTTGTTAAACACAATTTGCTTTTAACATATCCATGCTGGCTTACTATAATTAATGCACATTTGTCCAAGTGGCTGTTAATTTTGTTCTGGATAATTGTTTACAAAAGCTTTCTCACCACTGAGGTTCAACTGACTGGCCTATGGTTGCTGGGTTTATCCTTAAACCTGATTTTGAACATGAGTGTAAGATTTGCACTTCTTCAGACCCCGGGCACCACCTCTGTACTCACGGAGGATTACAAGATTATTTCTGGTGCTTCCACAACTTCCACCTTTAATTCCTTCAGTTTCCTCAAATGAATCTCATCCAGTGCTAGCAACTTTTTAACTTTTAAATACAGCTAGCACATCTGTCAATTTTTAGCACATCCAGCATCTCAATTATCTCCTCGTTCCCTATGGCTTTGGCAGCAACTTCTTCCTTGGTAAAGACAGATGCAAAGTGCTCATTTAAGACCTCAACTATGCCATCCACCTCCTCTTTTTGTCTCTAATCAGTTCCAGCTCCTTTTACTTTAGACAGCATCGCTGTCTAGGCCAGCATTTATTGCCCATCCCAAATTACCCCCGAGGTGGTGGTGGTGAGCCGCCTTCTTGAACCACTGCAGTCCATGTGATGTTAGGAAGGGAGTTCCGGGATTTTGACCCAGAGACAGTGAAGGGACGGGGATATTGTTCCAAGTCAGGAGGATGTGTCACTTGGAGAGGAATTTGCAGGTGGTATTGTTCCCATGCGTTTGCTACTCTTGCCCTTAGGTTGTAAAGGTTGCGGATTTGGAAGGTGCTGTCTAAGAAGCTTTTGTGAGCTGCTGCAGAACAACTTGTAGATGGTACACACTGCTGTCACTGTGCATTGCTGGTGGAGGAAGTGAATGTTTAAGGTGGTGCCAATCAAGCAGTTGCTTTTCCTGGATGGTGTCAAGCTTCTTGAGTGATGTTGGAGCTGCACTCATCCAGGCAAGTGCAGAGTCTTGACTTGTGCCTTGTAGATGGTGGACAGGTTTTGGGAGTCAGGTGGTGAGTTACCTAGTGCAGAATTATCATCCTGTTCCTGTAGCCACAGTATTTAAATGGCTTGTCCAGTTCAGTTTCTGGTCAATGGTAACTCCCAGGAAGTTGATAGTGGTGGATTCAGTGATGGCAATGCCACTGAATTTCCAGGGGTGATGGTTAGATTCTCTCTTATTGGAGATAGTCATTGCCTGGCAACTGTGTGCAACGAATGTTACCTGACACTTATCAGCCCAAGCCTGAACATTGTCCAGCTCTTGCTGCTTTTGGACATGGACTGCTTCAGTATTTGAGGAGTCGCAAATGACGCTGAATGTTGTGCAATCACCAGGGTACATCCCCACTTCTGACCTTATGATGGAGGGAAGGTAATTGATGAAATAGATGAAGGCAGCCTAGGACACTATCCTGAGGAACTCCTGCTGCGAGTCAGGGATTGAGATGATTGACCTCCAACAACCAAAACCATCTTTGTGCTAGGTTTATCTCCAACCAGCGGAGAGTTTTCCCCTGAATTCCCATTGTGTTCAGTTTAGCTGGGGTTCCTTGATGCCACTCTGTCAAATGCTGCCTTGATGTCAAGGGCAGTCACTCTCACTTCACCCACAGTATGCCTATAGAACTTTTGGATTCTCTTTTATGTTAGCAGCTAGTCTCCTCTCACATTATTTGCTTCTCTTATTAGTTTTTTTAGTTTCCCTCTAAACTTTCTACATTCACCCTGGTTCTCATTTGCATTATCAACTTGCTATCTGTCACATGTACCATTTTTCTGCTTCGTCTTCCTCCCCAGTGCTTTTGTCAGTCAGGGAACCACGGCTTTGTTCATCCTACCTTTCCCCTGTTGTGGGAATGTGCCTCCATTGCAGCCCAAATATCTCCTATTTAAAAGGCAGCCCATTGTTCTGTTACAGTTTTGCTGTCAATCGTTGACTCCAATTTCCCTTGGTCAGATCAATTCTCAACCCACTGACCTGGCCCTCCCCCAACTAATCATTTCTAGCCTGGATTGCTCATTATCTTTTTTTATAGGAAGTCTAAAAGTTATGCCATCATTGCCCCCTATATGTTTCCCCTACTGACATTTGATCCACTTGGCCCACCACGCTCCACAGAAGCAGGTCCAGCAATACCTCCTTCCTCTTCAGGCAGGAAACACTAATCTAGAAAATTCTTCTGTATACACTTCGGAAACTCTTCCCCCTCTCTGCCCTTCATTTTAGTATCCAAGTCTATATTAGACTTAAAAGTCCTCCTTTATAACTACTCTATACTTCTTGCACCTCTGATTTCCTTGCAAGTTTATTCCTCTGTAAATTTCCTATCAGTTGGTGATCTTTAGGATACATCCAATAGTGTAATGGTACCGCTTTGTTTCTTAGCTCTAACCAAATAGATTCTCTAGGGCACCCTCTCTCTCCATCACTGTAATATTCCCCTTCAATACTGCCACCCCTCCTCCTTTCTTTCCTTCCCTATCTTTCCTGAGCATACCATATGCAGAAATATTTAGCATCCAGTCGTGGCCTTTTGGAGGCAGGTCTGTTTCATTGCAGCAAAATCATATTACCTGGTGTCTGCCTGCACCCTCAGCTCATCAATTTTATTTACCATACTCTTGCACATTTACATATAGGCATAGCAACATAATTTAGACCTTACTGCATTCCCTCTTACACTGACCCCACCTAATGCCTTACTATTTCTTACTCTTGTGCTAGCTGTCTGCTCTCTCCTTTTGGGAATCTTGTTTCTCCTTTTTAATGTTATCGCCTGGTTCCCATCCCCCCTGCCAAGTTAGTTTAAAATCCTCCCCAAGTGCTGGCAACACACCCCCAAGGACATTGGTCCCGGCCCTGTTGAGGTGCAGCCCATCAGGTCCCATCTCCACTAGAACTGATAACAGCATCCCAAGAATATATAGCCCTCCCTCCTGCACCATCTCTCCAGCCATGCATTCATTTGTTCTATCCTCATATTTCAATGCTCACTAGTATGTGGCATCAGGAGCAATTCAGAGATTACTACCTTTGGGTACCTACTACAACACATCATTATTCTTGCAGGCTGCTGTGTTACACCATTACACGCCATCCTACTTTCTGCTGACTGGTACAGCATCTGCACAATGCTTTGGATGTACTCTTTAAACTGTCTCACTCCAGAGGAGCTCCTTAACTGGATTATAGTTTCTTTTTGAGGGATAAGTCTGGTACTTTGCAGCCACAAGTGACCTTAGCACATTTCCCTCCCCATCTTTCCTGATGGTGCAGTCTCTCTGTTGGCGTATTCCTCCAGTATCTCAAGTGGTTATTACTTGGGTAAGCTTGGGCAGTGAGTGCCATCAGGCTACTTGATGCAGGGCATTAAAAGAATTTGAACCTGTTCATAGCAAAAGTTACATATGCAAATGCAGCAGGGATTACTGAATAGTGCCCATGATCAGTCACTTTTCCATCTTCTTCGTAGCTCTGGAGTTCCAATGCCAAGGGTGAGTGCTGCTCCAGTTGAGGTTAATTAACTCAGTACACATGGGAACTGAGTCCTGGGGTCTTCCAAGTCTGTCTGGCTCAACTACTCACAGGCTTTGACGAAGGAAAGGGGGGTGGTCAGCAGGTGGTGGGTTGAAGCAGGCGCTAAAGTACAGGAACACATTCTGGGAGAAAAATCTTGTTCCGCTCCTTACTATCCGCTCAAGCTACACACAGCCTCCACAGACAAAATAAAATTAAAGGAAACTAAACACGCGTACCAACCCACCTCGCCTTCCTTTTAGAAAGTCAAATATACACTGTACCTCACCTGAAAGGTTCTGATTCGTGAACATCTAAAGCTGCTCCTCGTATCCGTCCGTCCTTCAGCGCCTGGCTCAGTGCTTTCTCATCCACCAGCCCCCCTCGTGCTGTATTCACCAAGAACGCCCCCTGACGCATCTGTGGATTGCATTCACCAATTGCATATTACCAACAAAAACAACAGGGCAACATTGATAGATAAGATGTAAAATAGTTGCATGAACTAATTTAACAAAATTAAATAACACAACAATGTCCTGGAATATAAAATGGAGGCAATATTTTTTGATGTACAGATTGCTGCTCAATAAACCAGATGACACAATCAACTTCTGTAAAAGTTCTTAGGCATTCACTGACACCGAAACAGTTACCATCTGAACTGACAGCTAGTGTCAGTAGGAGTGGCCCAAACAGAATTAATGCCACTCAAAGTTGATTCTGTGCTTATAAAGAATTAACTGCAAACAAGAGAGTACGATTTCCACGTCATCTAAATAGCTGATTTTGCAAACTATCCAATTTCAATATGGGGCTTGGTAACTCATTACGTATTCAATTATCTGATTGCAACAATCTATTAAATTACAAAAAATAGTTATGACTCAGTCTTAACAGGTAATCATGATGGATGTGGCATTAGTGGTCAATGATGCATTATGGGCATGAAGACTATGTGCAGCCAACTCTTACAAATGGTCACCTTGTACCACATGAGATTAGTTAACTCAGTACAGATAGAGGATGAAACCTGGGATCTTCACGCTCTGTATGGCTCAACTGGTAACTGAGCCATGGGAGAACATCAGACTATTGCACTGTGGGTAGAAGTCTCAGCTTAGCACAGGTACAGTGGTTACATTGCTGCAGTAATTCAGAAAACTATGGCAGTTCAAGTATTTAAATTTAGTTAAAAAAAAAATCTGGAAATAAAATCAAAAAGTAATCACAAAGCTGTTGGATTGCTGTAAAATCCTAATTGGTTCACTAACGTCCATTAGGGAAGGAAACCTGCTGTTCTTACCTGGTCTGGTTCTAGTCACACACCAACATAGTCGATCCTTAACTGCAGTCTGAAGAGGCCTAGCAAGCCAGTTGTACCAAACTGCTACAAAAAGTAATTAAAATGTTCTTTCAGCAGTTTAAGAAAGGACTTCAGTGGTGGCCAATAAATGCCAGCCCTGACAGTGACGTCCACATCCCGAAAATTAATTTAAAAGCCTTCCCTGAAGCTACACCACCTACTGTTTATTCTAATTGATGGACAGAAATGTGGGGATTGTGTGTTTAAAAAAAGGCTTGGAGAATGTAGGAATAGCACACTCGCATTTAAATAGTGTCTCCGAGGGGCTCACATAATAAATTGTTTTTTTTTTTGAGTGACATACTGACACAGTAGTACACAAGACCCTGTCCTCTCTCTACCTGTTTGATGGTGAAGTCATTGATGAGGTGGTGATTGTGCTCATTCAGGCTGCAGTGCAGGGTCACACAGTCACTGTGAACCAACAGGTCCTGTAAGGTGCTTATTCTCTGGAGACCAAGTGATTTTTCCACTCCGTCTGGCAGGTATGGATCATAGAAAATGACATTAAATCCAAATGTTTTTGCCCGCAAAGCCACTGCCTGACCAACACGGCCTGCAACAGAAAAGGGTCACATGAGACATCAGAAACAATTACCACTCTCCTTGATGGTTAAGTTGGGAAAATACGCAGAACAGGCAGTCCCAGCATCAATATCAGGTCTTTGTAGAGTTAGCGGAGCTCAGCTTGGGCAGAAGTTGGGGTAGATTTGGGCACTGTTCCCACTCCTGATTATCATCCAGTAACCGCAGGAGACCGAATACGCAACCAAGGACAGCAACGGTCAGAACACTGTGCTGGCAATCTGGTCTGCATCCTACTGCCCGATTGTCATTTTCTCCTACCAGGCTCCGAGCTGCTGGAACCTGCTCTACTTAGTCAGTTTCTCACATTTCTGTTTCTGCCTGCCTTTCCTGCACCTCTATATCCAAATACTTTGTGTCTCACATGTATCTTTCATTTCTCCCATTATGCCTATTATCTTATGCTGATTTTACATAATCCATTAAATCATTGCCTTTCCACTTAAGCACTTTGCAAGCTCAAGCTATTCAATGGGGTGGGGTGGGGCGTGGGAAGTGTGGAATGGGTAATCTTATCTCATGGTTCCATTTTAAATGCTGTTTTTAATATCTTTCAGTCTTGCAGAGAATCTACGCTCAAAGCAACAACTCATCTGTTCTCTCTACAGATTCTGTCTGACCTGCAGAGTGCTTCTGCAATTTCTACTTCTGTTGCACAAGTTAGCACCAATGCCCACAGAGCTATAAGATAGCCTTCAGAAAAGGAAAAGAGAGGGCGAGGGCAAGGGAGGGCGAGGGCAAGGGAGGGGGTGGAGAGAGAGAGAGGGGGTGGAGAGAGAGAGAGGGGGTGGAGAGAGAGAGAGGGGGTGGAGAGAGAGAGAGGGGGTGGAGAGAGAGAGAGGGGGTGGAGAGAGAGAGAGAGGGGGTGGAGAGAGAGAGAGAGGGGGTGGAGAGAGAGAGAGAGGGGGTGGAGAGAGAGAGAGAGGGGGTGGAGAGAGAGAGAGAGGGGGTGGAGAGAGAGAGGGGGTGGAGAGAGAGAGAGAGGGGGTGGAGAGAGAGAGAGAGGGGGTGGAGAGAGAGAGAGGGGGTGGAGAGAGAGAGAGGGGGTGGAGAGAGAGAGAGGGGGTGGAGAGAGAGAGAGGGGGTGGAGAGAGAGAGAGGGGGTGGAGAGAGAGAGAGGGGGTGGAGAGAGAGAGAGGGGGTGGAGAGAGAGAGAGGGGGTGGAGAGAGAGAGAGGGGGTGGAGAGAGAGAGAGGGGGTGGAGAGAGAGAGAGGGGGTGGAGAGAGAGAGAGGGGGTGGAGAGAGAGAGAGGGGGTGGAGAGAGAGAGAGGGGGTGGAGAGAGAGAGAGGGGGTGGAGAGAGAGAGAGGGGGTGGAGAGAGAGAGAGGGGGTGGAGAGAGAGAGAGGGGGTGGAGAGAGAGAGAGGGGGTGGAGAGAGAGAGAGGGGGTGGAGAGAGAGAGAGGGGGTGGAGAGAGAGAGAGGGGGTGGAGAGAGAGAGAGGGGGTGGAGAGAGAGAGAGGGGGTGGAGAGAGAGAGAGGGGGTGGAGAGAGAGAGAGGGGGTGGAGAGAGAGAGAGGGGGTGGAGAGAGAGAGAGGGGGTGGAGAGAGAGAGAGGGGGTGGAGAGAGAGAGAGGGGGTGGAGAGAGAGAGAGGGGGTGGAGAGAGAGAGAGGGGGTGGAGAGAGAGAGAGGGGGTGGAGAGAGAGAGAGGGGGTGGAGAGAGAGAGAGGGGGTGGAGAGAGAGAGAGGGGGTGGAGAGAGAGAGGGGGGGTGGAGAGAGAGAGGGGGGGTGGAGAGAGAGGGGGGGTGGAGAGAGAGGGGGGGTGGAGAGAGAGGGGGGGTGGAGAGAGGTGGAGAGAGAGGGGGGGTGGAGAGAGAGGGAGGGTGGAGAGAGAGGGGGGGTGGAGAGAGAGGGGGGGTGGAGAGAGAGGGGGGGTGGAGAGAGAGAGGGGGGGTGGAGAGAGAGGGGGGGTGCAGAGAGAGGGGGGGTGGAGAGAGAGGGGGGGTGGAGAGAGAGAGGGGGTGGAGAGAGAGAGGGGGTGGAGAGAGAGAGGGGGTGGAGAGAGAGAGGGGGTGGAGAGAGAGAGGGGGTGGAGAGAGAGAGGGGGTGGAGAGAGAGAGGGGGTGGAGAGAGAGAGGGGGTGGAGAGAGAGAGGGGGTGGAGAGAGAGAGGGGGTGGAGAGAGAGAGGGGGTGGAGAGAGAGAGAGGGGGTGGAGAGAGAGAGAGGGGGTGGAGAGAGAGAGAGGGGGTGGAGAGAGAGAGAGGGGGTGGAGAGAGAGAGAGGGGGTGGAGAGAGAGAGAGGGGGTGGAGAGAGAGAGAGGGGGTGGAGAGAGAGAGAGGGGGTGGAGAGAGAGAGAGGGGGTGGAGAGAGAGAGAGGGGGTGGAGAGAGAGAGAGGGGGTGGAGAGAGAGAGAGGGGGTGGAGAGAGAGAGAGGGGGTGGAGAGAGAGAGAGGGGGTGGAGAGAGAGAGAGGGGGTGGAGAGAGAGAGAGGGGGTGGAGAGAGAGAGAGGGGGTGGAGAGAGAGAGAGGGGGTGGAGAGAGAGAGAGGGGGTGGAGAGAGAGAGAGGGGGTGGAGAGAGAGAGAGGGGGTGGAGAGAGAGAGAGGGGGTGGAGAGAGAGAGAGGGGGTGGAGAGAGAGAGAGGGGGTGGAGAGAGAGAGAGGGGGTGGAGAGAGAGAGAGGGGGTGGAGAGAGAGAGAGGGGGTGGAGAGAGAGAGAGGGGGTGGAGAGAGAGAGAGGGGGTGGAGAGAGAGAGAGGGGGTGGAGAGAGAGAGAGGGGGTGGAGAGAGAGAGGGGGGTGGAGAGAGAGGGGGGGTGGAGAGAGAGGGGGGGTGGAGAGAGAGGGGGGGTGGAGAGAGAGGGGGGGTGGAGAGAGAGGGGGGGTGGAGAGAGAGGGGGGGTGGAGAGAGAGGGGGGGTGGAGAGAGAGGGGGGGTGGAGAGAGAGAGGGGGGTGGAGAGAGAGAGGGGGTGGAGAGAGAGAGGGGGTGGAGAGAGAGAGGGGGTGGAGAGAGAGAGGGGGTGGAGAGAGAGAGGGGGTGGAGAGAGAGAGGGGGTGGAGAGAGAGAGGGGGTGGAGAGAGAGAGGGGGTGGAGAGAGAGAGGGGGTGGAGAGAGAGAGAGGGGGTGGAGAGAGAGAGGGGGTGGAGAGAGAGAGGGGGTGGAGAGAGAGAGGGGGTGGAGAGAGAGAGGGGGTGGAGAGAGAGGGGGGGTGGAGAGAGAGAGGGGGTGGAGAGAGAGAGGGGGTGGAGAGAGAGGGGGTGGAGAGAGAGAGGGGGTGGAGAGAGAGAGGGGGTGGAGAGAGAGAGGGGGTGGAGAGAGAGAGGGGGTGGAGAGAGAGAGGGGGTGGAGAGAGAGAGGGGGTGGAGAGAGAGAGGGTTGGAGAGAGAGAGGGGGGGTGGAGAGAGAGAGGGGGGGTGGAGAGAGAGAGAGGGGGTGGAGAGAGAGAGAGGGGGTGGAGAGAGAGAGAGGGGGTGGAGAGAGAGAGAGGGGGTGGAGAGAGAGAGAGGGGGTGGAGAGAGAGAGAGGGGGTGGAGAGAGAGAGAGGGGGTGGAGAGAGAGAGAGGGGGTGGAGAGAGAGAGAGGGGGTGGAGAGAGAGAGAGGGGGTGGAGAGAGAGAGAGGGGGTGGAGAGAGAGAGAGAGGGGGTGGAGAGAGAGAGAGGGGGTGGAGAGAGAGAGAGGGGGTGGAGAGAGAGAGAGGGGGTGGAGAGAGAGAGAGGGGGTGGAGAGAGAGAGAGGGGGTGGAGAGAGAGAGAGGGGGTGGAGATCGAGAGAGAGAGGGTGGAGATCGAGAGAGAGGGTGGAGAGAGAGAGAGAGAGGGTGGAGAGAGAGAGAGAGGGTGGAGATCGAGAGAGAGGGTGGAGATAGAGAGAGAGGGTGGAGATAGAGAGAGAGGGTGGAGATAGAGAGAGAGGGTGGAGAGAGAGAGAGAGGGTGGAGAGAGAGAGAGAGGGGGTGGAGAGAGAGAGAGAGAGGGTGGAGAGAGAGAGAGAGAGGGTGGAGAGAGAGAGAGAGAGGGTGGAGAGAGAGAGAGAGAGAGAGGGAGGAGAGAGAGAGAGGGTGGAAAGAGAGAGAGAGCGAGAGGGTGGAAAGAGAGAGAGAGCGAGAGGGTGGAGAGAGAGAGAGAGAGAGGGTGGAGAGAGAGAGCGAGAGGGTGGAGAGAGAGAGAGATTCATACAGCTTCACAGGGTTACACTGTATCTACCCAACATACCCAGGCCAATGATACCCAGAGTCTCTCCGCGGATTCGAGCTGCTCCTGCAGCTACCTCTCGAATCTGTTCAACACTTGACACCCTTGTCCCCTCTCGCAAAGCCTGGTGGAGCCACGTTGATCGTCTGTAAAGGTTTAATATGTGACACAGTGTAGAGTCTGCTGTCTCTTCCACCGATGATGAGGGAATGTTACACACCGCAATCCCTGTAACAAAAAAAGTTGTGAATTACATCTTACCATACAATGCCCATAACCCTGTCAGTTATCAAATTACCATATTCCCTATCAATGTTATTAATCAAGTTAACTTTATCAGCATTATTAATTGGGCTGGGAAAGACAAGTCTTTTAGTTGAAGCAAAGGGATGTTGTTTTGGCGTATATTTGCACCAAGCACATCGCAAATAAATAGAGGTTAGGCACAGAACAGAGTTCTATCTACACAATGCCATCAGGCACTCTTAAGTAATTTGCTGCATGGGTTGCACACAATATAATGCTCCTCTTACGTCACTCTAAGTGGCCAGCAATGTTCAAATTACAGCCTCCGGGCTGGGAGCTTGGCTATTCAACCTGTAAAATCAAAACATGGATGTAAACTCCTCCCTTCTCACAATGTTGCTGTCATTCCCTACCACTTGCTGCTGCTCCAAATGCATTCCAGTTACAAAACCAAATTAAGCTACTCAGGCAAGCTAGTCCAGCATATTGTTCTACTCACATTTACATGTCCTGCTCTCAAATCTCCAAACCCTTTTCCTTCATCCACCTATCCAGTTAATCTTGAATGTTGACAAAGCTTCAACATCAGCCACTAATCCTGGAAGTGAATTCCATAGCACCAACTTTGTGAAGAAAGCTTCATCTGCTCTAAATCTCTTGCACATAATCTTGCATCAATGACCACTCAATCAAAATAGTTTCTATCTATCCTGTCTCATTTGAAACATGCTTATTACATTGGCCCATAATGTGCTGTTAAAACCAATTCATTTTTGTATTTGTTTTTCCTCAGACTGGGCGGTACCCTAGTGAATCTGTGCTATACCCTACTGAACACTGCAGCACAGAGAGCAGGCATGTCACCTTGAACTAGCTGGGGAGTGCAAAGGAGAGCAGCAAAGCATTTAAGCATCAAAGAGCATGAAAAGTTTTTTTTTAAAAGCAGGATATTTCAAACAGGCTTCTTTTGGCAGTATTTGAAAATGTTGTTCTGGATGTAGCCATTAGGCACAATGATTAAACAAATAGTGCTCAACACCCTCATATCAGATGCCTTAATCTATGCTCGTTGAATTTGATGAAAATGGTTGCGTGTGATATTATTGCTCAGTAAGGAGCAGTGTACTGCTGGAATACAAGTTTCCAATTTTGAGCAGCATGGACATTTTCATACAAAATGCTAAATTATGCGACTAGGTGGTTGACATTGATAGTAGTAACAAGTTTAGTGGACAGTGCTGACATTTCCAGACATTCTGTCGAAAGCCTACACTAACCAAGAGGGCTTGCAGTCAACTTGCTTCAAGGTGCCAATAGTGTAAATGTTACCTTGGCAAATTTTCATTTTAAATCTTTTTGACCCTATCAGAAATGCCCTCAACATCCACTTATCCCCTTTTCCAACGGTGGGACAAGATCTGGAACTTACCAGTCAGGCCAAAACAGAAAGGTGAAAAGCTAACTGTCACCATTCAAAGTTACAAAATAGAGCTCCAACATGCTGTCCCAACATGAAGGGAAAGTCGGTGATTATGGAGAAAGTAGTAGTAGGGGAATAAACCCGGTAACTACAATTAATCGTTAGTCACTCAAATTAATGAACAAATAATACAAATAATTATTTAATACACTCCGCGTCCTCAGGTAAATCAAATGAGACATGCATCAGGCCAAACTGTGTGCTAACAAGGTGCCCATCAGCCACCATATGACTGCAGGATAGCCACCAGGGCAGCACAGTAGTCCAGTGATCACAGTTGCTTTGTTGAAGTCGGCTCGATTCTCCTACAACTCACAGCTCTGAGTGGACTGTAGCCCAATCCCTTACCCAAATCTGCAGCAGATTTGATGTCGACGTTGTCATAGCCGCTGCCAATCCTGACAATAATTCGAAGTGCTTTGAATTTCTCAAGGTCCTCTCGCGTTAATGTAATGGTGTGGTACATCAGGGCACCCACTGCTTCATTCAGTACCTGCAGTGAGACAGAGTCCGATCAGTCTGGCTTTTTCTTCATGTACACCCAAGTGGGCATAGCTCAGGTGTAGATGCAGAGCTCTCAAGCTCCCTATATGGTCTACTTTTGGTAAGTTCAGTCACTTCAATTGAAAAAGAAACTGAATTACCCAATAGTGCAAATTAAACAGCTTTAATATTCGTCTGTTTTTTTATTGCACAGTTTGAAATAAAAGGATAATTCAAAATGAGAAACTTCAAGTTGAAGAGGAGTAAACCACAACTATACTATCAGCGCCTGCTGGGTTAGGCACAACAGGAGACGATAAAAACATTTTCTACACTGTCCATCAAGCATTCACAGCCTATGTACTGCATGGGTTAAAAGTAAAGTTCTCTGAATACCCTCAACAAGCACATCCAGGTCAGGTTCCACTTTTTTCTCATACATAGTTCAGTGAGTGCCTAGAAAAGCACTGGCTCTAGCTGGGTGCAGTTCTACAGACTCAAGTCACCTCCCCAGCAATGTGCACGCACACACGCACACAGGCACGCACACACTCACAGCAGTGTAATATTCTTAATTCATCCTTTTCAACATCTGTCACCAGTACAAACTGGTGACAATCTCTATCCAATACCAATTTACACTTCCAAGCATCTCACATTTGAAAGGGCAAGGATACCGAAAAGCTTTGTGAGAATAGTTCCAGGAAAGAGGAACTTCAGTTACTTGACTAACTTGGAGAAGCTGAGGATGTTCTCCTTAAAGAGAAGATTAAGAAATTTGATAGGGGTGTTCAAAATCATGAGGGGCCTGGACAGAATAGATAGGAAACTGTTCCCATTAGTAGAAGAATCAGAGGTCACCATTTAAAGCTAATTTGCAAAAGAGGCAACAATGACATGAGTTGACATGTTTTATTCAATGAGTGGTTAGAACCTGGAATGCACTGCCCAAGAGCATAGTGGAAGGAGATTTAATTGAGGTCTTCAAAAGAGAATCAGATAACTATCTAAAAAGAAAAAAATTGCAGGCTAAGGGGAAAAGGCAAGGGAGAGGGACTAGGCAAGTTGCCCTTGCAGAGAGCCAGCACAGATACAACAGGCTGCATGACCTCCTTCTGTGCTGTAACCATTCTATGGAAGGACTGAACTTAGGAGTATTCAAATGACACGGTATAAAAACGGCCCAAGCCACTACTAGATTGCACAGGCATTTTGGTAGCTTATACAGCTGCATGAAAATGTCATACATTATACTTGACTGAAATTCTAATGACAATGCAGCACATAATTTAAAAAGTTTGCTCTGATGAATTTTCTTTGAGGCCATTTAATGGCAAACACAGACCGCGTACAAAAATGGACAGAAAAAAATATCACTGGCAGTTTTATCAAACATTCTGTATTAATTTCAGCCTCACAGCTCTGGCTGGTAACACAAATACAAGTCCAGTAATTCTTCCCTTGTACCTTAGTCCCAGTTAACTCTAATGAAGGAAACCCATCTCATTCAGTGTGGCTAAACCAAAATATTAGTTCCATGCTAACTTTGCAAGGTGCTCAAGGCTGACATAAATACTTTAACCACACGTTAGATAGGAATCAGTCTGACCTAACACTTTTATGCTAAGTGTGAAGGGTGTGCTGATACTTTTCTTTGAGTAGACAGTGCACAGTGCTGGTCATTGTAACATTAGTAGCAAAGAAAAGCTAAGACTGGAGTTACACTGTAATCAGTACCATAGTAAGCACATCTGAAAGAATAAACACACTTGCTTTGATATACTACAAATGCAAAATACCTCAGATGCTGAAAATCTGAAATGAAAACAGAAAATGTTGGAACCCTCAAGTCCCACAGCATATGAAGAGAGAAACAGAGTTAATTTTCATGCTTATGCCCCATCATCAGCACTGATCATGGATCATCAGCTTGAATGTTAACCCTTTGTAACCTAGGTGTGCAAAAAGGCTATTGTATTTACCCACAAGAAATAGGAGGAGTATGCCTTTTGGCCCCTTGAGCCTGCCCCGCCATTCAATAATGTCATGGCTGATCTGATCATAGTCTCAACACCAACTTCCTGACTGCCCCCCATAACCCTGGACTCCCTTGCGGATCAAGAATCTAACTCGGCCTTGAACATACTCAATGGCTCAGCCTCCACTGCTCTCTGGGGAAGAGAACTCTACAGACTAACGAATTCTCTGGGAGAAAAAAAGCTTCTCCTTCCTTAGTCTTAAATGGAAAACCCCTAATTTTTAAACTGTGTCCCCTGGCTCTAGGCTCCCTAAGGGGAAACATCCTCTTGGCATCCACCCTGTCAAGGCTCCTCAGGATCTTATATGTAACAATAAGATCACCTCTCATTCTTCTAAACTCCAATGGTTCAACCTTTTCTCATAAAATAAACTCATCCCAGGAATCAGTCCAGTGAACCTTTTTTGAACTGCTTCTAATGCAATTATATCCTTTAAGTAAGGAGACTAAAACTGTACACAGTACTCCAGATTTGGTCCACTTGATGGGTGCTGCATTTTAAATTGGGTGCAGGTGGAAGCAGTTTGAGTGCTTGTCAGTGACATGGTAATGGGCTACACGATTGGAAGTCTCTTTTCTTTTTATGTCAAACTAGTGTGAATCCCATGCCTTCTCAAAACTCAGTCAATGTGACCCATCTCCTGCTTCCTCAATTCTATTCTCAAACTACTGACCATCCAACTTTCTGGAGGATTGATATTGGAAATCAAGGAAATCGCAGATGAACTGAACAGGTATTCTGCATCAGTCTTCACTATAGAGAATACAAGTAATATCCCAGGAGCAGTTATCAAGAAATGAAAGGGAGGGAGGAACTCAGGAAAATTACAATCACCAGAGAAGTGGTATTAAGGAAATTGTTGGAGTTGCAGTCTGACAAGTGCCTGGGTCCTGATGGACTTCATCCTAGGGTCTTAATAGAAGTGGCCAGTGAGATAGTTGATGCATTGGTTTTAATTTTCAGAAACTCCCTAGATTTGGGAAAGGTCCCATTAGTTTGGAAGATTGCAAATGCAACTCCAATATTCAAGAAGGGAGGGAGGCAGAAAGTGGGAAACTACAAGCCAGTTAGCTTAACATCTGTCATAAAGAAAATGTTAGAAGCTATTATTAAAGAAGCTATAGCAGGGCATTGGTTAAGTTCAAGGTAATAAGACAGAGTCAACATGGTTTTGTGAAAGGGAAGATCATGTTTAACCAACTTATTGGAGCTCTTTGAGGAAGTAACATACTGTGGATAGTGGAGAACTGGTGGATGTACTGTACTTCGATTTCCAGAAGGCATTTGATAAAATGCCACAAAGATTATTGCAGAAAATAAAAGCTCAAGGTAAAGGGGGTAACATACTAGCATGGATAGAAGATTAGCTGGCTAATAGGAAGCAGAGAGTGGGCATAAATGGGTCTTTTTCAGGTTGGCAAGATGTAACGAGTGGTGTGCCACAGGAATCAGTACCAGGACCACAACCGTTTACAATTTATATAAATGACTTGGATGGATAGGATGGTTGTCAAACTTGCTGGTGACACAAAGATGGATAGGAAAGTAAATTATGAAGAGGACATAAGAAGGCTACATAAAGATATGGATAGGTTAAATGAGTGGGCAAAGATCTGGCAAATGGAGTATAATGTGGGAAAATGTGAAATTGTCTATTTTGGCTGGAAGAATAAAAGAGAAGCATGTTATCTAAATGGTGAGAGATTGCAGAGCTCTGAGATGCAGAGGGATCTGGGTGTCCTAGCGCATGAATCACAAAAGGCTAGTAGCAGGTACAGAAAGGGATTAGGAAAGCTAATATAATGTTATTATTTATTGCGAGGAGAATTGAATTCAAAAGCAGAGGGGTTGTGCTTCAGTTATACAGGGCACTAATAAGACCACAGTATTGTTCACCTTATTTAAGGAAGGATGTAAATGCGTTGGAAGCAGTTCAGAGGAGGTTTACCAGACTAATACCTCGAATGGGTGGGCTGTCTCTTGAGGAAAGGTTGGACAGGCTAGGCTTGTATCCGCTGGAGTTTAGAAGAGTAAAAGGCAACTTGATTGAAACCTTTACGATCCTGAGGGGTCTTGACAGGGTGGATATGGAGACTGGGTGACCGCTTTGCAGAACACCTTCGGTCTGTCCGGAAGCATGACCCAGACCTCCCTGTTGCTGGCCACTTCAACACTCCACCCTGCTCTCATGCTCACATGTCCGTCCTTGGCCTGCTGCATTGTTCCAGTGAAGCTCAATGCAAACTGGAGGAACAGCACCTCATCTTCTGACTAGGCACTTTACAGCCTTCCGGACTGAACATTGAGTTCAATAATTTTAGATCATGAACTCTCTCCTCCATCCCCACCCACTTTCCGATCACCCACACCTTTTTTTTCTTCCAATAATTTATATAGATTTTTCTTTTCCCACCTATTTCCATTATTTTTAAATGTATTTCCATCCATTGTTTTATCGCTGTCTTTTATCCTATTTCGATTCCTTCACCCCTCCCCCACTAGGGCTATCTGTACCTTGCTTGTCCTGCTTTCTACCCTTAATTAGCACATTCCTTAGATAATATCATCACCTTCAACAACTCTTTGTCCTTTTGTCTGTGACATCTTTTGGTTATCTCCAAACTCTTGCAAGTACAAACCTGTTTCCATCTGTTTCAGATGAAGTTACATTGTTTCATAGTTTGCCATTGTGAGATTTGAACTCTTGATCTTGGGGTTACAAACCCGGTACCATAACCACTTGGCTATTTAGGCCAAGCCTTGGTTATCTCCAACTAGCACTGGCCCTCTATCCAGCTCTACCTGTCCCACTACATCCCTCCCCCTCTTAAACCAGCTTATATTTCACCTCTCTTCTATTTTTACTTAGTTCTGTTGAAGAGTCATACGGACTCGAAACGTTAACTGTGTTCCTCTCCGCAGATGCTGCCAGACCTGCTGAGTTTTTCCAGGTATTTGTGTTTTTGTTTTGGATATGGAGAGGATGTTTCCTCTTGTAGGAGAATCTAGAACTAGAGGTCACCATTTAAAAATAAGGGGTCATTTAAAACAGAGATGAGCCGAAATTTTTTCTCAGAGGGTCGTGAGTCTTTGGAACTCTCTTCCTGAAAAGGCGGTGGAAGCAAAGTCTTTGAATATTTTTAAGGCAGAGATGGATAAATTCTTGGTAAGCAAGGGGGTGACAGGTTATCAGGGGTAGGCTGGATGCAGATTTGAGGTTACTATCAAATCAGCCATGATCTTTTAAATGGCGCAGCAGGCTTGAAGGACCGAATGGCCTTACTCCAGCTCCTTGTTCATATGTTCCTGGCCCCCATGCTAGCCGATACAGTTAGAAGTTCCTTCTCCTCTGATACTGTCCCCCTTCCCTTTCAAATCTAACATCATTATCCCATTCTTCAAAAAGCCTTTGACCCCAGTATCCCTGCAAAATACCAATCTATTTTCAACCTCCCTTTTCCTTCAAATTTGTGCCAATCTTCCCTCCAACATCCATTTAAATGTCTCAAATCAGTTTTTCATCTCTACCAGAGTGATGAAATGGGCTGCAAAGTCACAAGCAACAGCCTAAGTATGGTGCATTGCACCACCTTGTCCTTCCCAACCTATCTGCTGGTTGATACATTGGTTTTACAACTGACCACATTATCCTCCTCAAATGCCTCTCGAGCATTAACCAGCTGAATGGGATGCCCTCACCTGGGCATTCTATTCTTGTCTATCCAGTTGCAGCTCGAGAGGCACCTACATTGGCTTCTCTTCCTGCTCCCCGCATTGTTACCTGTGCTGTCACTCAAGGATCTATCTTTGGCTCTCCTCCTATTGCTCATCTATCTGCTGTGCCCCAGCAAGTTCATCTGACATGTTAAATTCAACATGTATGCTAACAAGGCCCAGCTCTACCTCACCACTACCTCTCTTGATCCTTCCACTGCCTTTGGCATTGTGCTGTTTGTCCAACATCCAAGACTGGATGAGCAGAAATTTCCTCCAAATTAAATATTGAAAATACCAGAGTCATCGTCTTCGGTTCCACTCCCTAGCCACCAATGCTATCCCCCTCCATGGTTTCTGGCTGAGGGCAAACCAGATTGTTCACAATCTCATTGTCCTATTTGACTAAGCGGAGCTTCTGGCCCCTTATCCTCTCCATCATCAGGGATGCCTACTTGCACATCTATAACAGCATGCAGGCAGGAGCAAAAATTCTCCATATTTATATCATTCTTTCAGGACAATACATTTCCCAGCAAGAAACCAGTGTGTCCAAACTCCCTGGAAGAGCAGCAGCAGAGATAGCGTTCAAAATCAGCCATTGGAGTAATTGCTGCCTAACGTGAATTCCTTAATATAATTTATTCTCATCATCCAAGCGTTTACAGAACTTTCACAACAGGTGCAGTGAACACACTAAAGTCTACAATAGTTACAGGGACCGTTCTTCAAGTCATATTTTGTGTAGAAGTTTTAATACTCAACTGTACTCACATTAAGGGATCAATGTATAAGTCAACCCTTGAAGCCTCAAAAAATCCCTCCAAAACCTGTACAGAGTCGATGTGGGTGGTCACCATTTTGAAATGTCGTCGGCATCTGGTGCAGAAAATGGGCGTGCCTTAAACTCCTGCACACCTTTGCACCACAGCCTGCACGATCTGCTTGCTCCCTTATAAGGTACAAGTAAAACATATCATGGCTGAAAAAGTGGAAGATGTGGTTGTTGGGGGTGGGGGGAGGGGGGTGCAGGGGTCAGGGGTTGACTTATGCACCAAATATATACAAGGCATCATTTTTGGGGTTGAAAAAATCAGGTCAACTTATACGTTGCAATTTACATGTATATAATCTTTGAAAATAAAGCTGTTGCTGTCAACATCTGTACCTCTGCCAATTCCTCAAAGCTACAACTGGGTTTGCAATTATCCCTTGGCTGTGCTTCACCTCCACACACAGTTATTTCTTTAGGAAATGAATTATGCACAAATAACCCTAATATCTTTCATTCCTAACCTGAAGGTACCAACTCTTTGCTAGGATTTGTTCTTATGAGCAGCATTCCCCCTTGGCCAAGTGGCCTTCACCAGTGGGCAAGCTTAGACAGTAGGTATTAGCAGATATGTGCCCAAGGCGGCATCATAGCAAAACCACTCCTGTCTTCACTTGATATCCACACAGCATACTCAGCAGCAGACACTACTAATAGCAAGTTAAAAGCACAAAAGTCACACCCCCACCCCCCCCGCCCACCCACTCACCCACCCAGCACCAAATACCCACCCTCCAAATTCTGGTTGGGACCACCTAACACAACAGACCAGAGAGTGCAATTCCATTAATTCTTTCATCACATTAGCCTACTGAGCCATGTAACACCAACAGGTAAGACGATGGGGACCCTCCTCCCAAGCTTTCACACGAAAACAATTCATGTGATGGCTTTTGGAAACATGCAACAGCACACACGGATGTGGCTCACCAGGGAATTTTCCCTCTTCTGGGAGCTGGCACTTACAACTTCCCATAGCAGAGGTATGGAAAATAAATATTTAGCAGTAGTGCAATTGCAATTATCTTATTACACTTAAATATACCACCATCCCCTTTTTAAAAAAAACTAACTCCAGAAAAACATCCAAGAGGAATGCATATAAAAGCATGTTGTAGCACCAAATCCAGAGTCGCCCTAACTTCCAGACCTCATTAACATCACCTTAATTACCAGTGAACATCTGTACCTATGCTGTTTAGTTATGTAATATTTATTTTATACACCTGTGACATTGAACTAAACATTTCATTCACTTCGAACAGCCAGGCAGATTCAACTTCAGATGAACAGGAAATGAAACCAGAGATAAAATCAAAAAACTGCGTATGCTGGAAATCCAAAACAAAAACAGAATTACCTGGAAAAACTCAGCAGGTCTGGCAGCATCGGCGGAGAAGAAAAGAGTTGACGTTTCGAGTCCTCATGACCCTTCAACAGAACTAGGTGAATCCAAGGAAGGGGTGAAATATAAGCTGGTTTAAGGTGTTGGGGGAGAGAAGTGGAGGGGTGGGTGGGTGGGGGGGGGGTGGTTGTAGGGACAAGCAAGCAGTGATAGGAGCAGATAATCAAAGGATGTCACAGACAAAAGAACACAGAGGTGTTGAAGTTGGTGATATTATCTAAACGAATGTGCTAATTAAGAATGGGAGGTAGGGCACTCAAGGTATAGCTCTAGTGGGGGTGGGGGGGGGGCATAAAAGATTTTAAAATGATGGAAATAGGTGGGAAAAGAAAAATCTATATAAATTATTGGAAAAAACAAAAGGAAGGGGGAAGAAACAGAAAGGGGGTGGGGATGGAGGAGGGAGTTCAAGACCTAAAGTTGTTGAATTCAATATTCAGTCTGGAAAGCTGTAAAGTGCCTAGTCGGAAGATGAGGTGCTGTTCCTCCAGTTTACGTTGGGCTTCACTGGAACAATGCAGCAAGACAAGGACGGACATGTGGTCAAGAGAGCAGGGTGGAGTGTTAAAATGGCAAGCAACAAGGAGGTTTGGGTCATTCTTGCGGACAGACCGCAGGTGTTCTGCAAAGCGGTCACCCAGTTTACGTTTGGTCTCTCCAATGTAGAGGAGACCGCATTGGGAGCAACGAATGCAGTAGACTAAGTTGGGGGAAATGCAAGTGAAATGCTGCTTCACTTGAAAGGAGTGTTTGGGCCCTTGGACGGTGAGGAGAGAGGAAGTGAAGGGGCAGGTGTTACATCTTTTGCGTGGGCATGGGGTGGTGCCATAGGTGGGGGTTGAGGAGTAGGGGGTGATGGAGGAGTGGACCAGGGTGTCCCGGAGGGAACGATCCCTACAAAATGCCACCGGGGGGGTGAAGGGAAGATGTGTTTGGTGGTGGCATCATGCTGGAGTTGGGGAAATGGCGGAGAATGATCCTTTGGATGCAGAGGCTGGTGGGGTGATAAGTGAGGACAAGGGGGACCCTATCATGTTTCTGGGAGGGAGGAGAAGGCGTGAGGGCGGATGCGCGGGAGATGGGCCGGACACGGTCGAGGGCCCTGTCAACGACCGTGGGTGGAAAACCTCGGTTAAGGAAGAAGGAAGACATGTCAGAGGAACTGTTTTTGAAGCTAGCATCATCAGAACAGATGCGATGGAGGCGAAGGAACTGAGAGAATGGAATGGAGTCCTTACAGGAAGCGGGGTGTGAGGAGCTGTAGTCGAGGTAGCTGTGGGAGTCGGTAGGCTTGTAATGGATATTGGTGGACGGTCTATCACCAGAAATTGAGACAGAGAGGTCAAGGAAGAGAAGGGAAGTGTCAGAGATGGACCACGTGAAAGTGATGGAGGGGTGGAGATTGGAAGCAAAATTAATAAATTTTTCCAAGTCACTACGAGAGCATGAAGCAGCACCGAAGTAATCATCGATGTACCGGAGAAAGAGTTATGGAAGGGGGCCAGAGTAGGACTGGAATAAGGAATGTTCCACATACCCCATAAAGAGACAGGCATAGAGACAGGGCCCTCGACCGTGTCCGGCCCATCTCCCGCGCATCCGCCCTCACGCCTTCTCCTCCCTCCCAGAAACATGAAAGGGTCCCCCTTGTTCTCACTTATCACCCCACCAGCCTCCGCATTCAAAGGATCATCCTCCGCCATTTCCGCCAACTCCAGCATGATGCCACCACCAAACACATCTTCCCTTCACCCCCCACGGCGGCATTCCGTAGGGATCGTTCCCTCCGGGACACCCTGGTCCAGTCCTCCATCACCCCCTACTCCTCACCCCCCACCTATGGCACCACCCCATGCCCACGCAAAAGATGTAACACCTGCCCCTTCACTTCCTCTCTCTCTCACCGTCCAAGGGCCCAAACACTCCTTTCAAGTGAAGCAACATTTCACTTGCATTTCCCCCAACTTAGTCTACTGCATTCGTTGCTCCCAATGCGGTCTCCTCTACATTGGAGAGACCAAACGTAAACTGGGCGACTGCTTTGCAGAACACCTGCGGTCTGTCTGCAAGAATGACCCAAACCTCCCTGTCGCTTGCCATTTTAACACTCCACCCTGCTCTCTTGACTACATGTCCGTCCTTGGCTTGCTGCATTGTTCCAGTGAAGCTCAACGCAAACTGGAGGAACAGCACCTCATCTTCCGACTAGGCACTTTACAGCCTTCCGGACTGAAAATTGAATTCAACAACTTTAGGTCTTGAACTCCCTCCTCCATCCCCACCCCCTTTCTGTTTCTTCCCCCTTCCTTTTATTTTTTCCAATAATTTATATAGATTTTTCTTTTCCCACCTATTTCCATTATTTTTAAATCTTTTATGCCCCCCCACCCCCACTAGAGCTATACCTTGAGTGCCCTACCATCCATTCTTAATTAGCACATTCGTTTAGATAATATCACCAACTTCAACACCTCTGTTCTTTTGTCTGTGACATCTTTTGATTATCTGCTCCTATCACTGCTTGCTTGTCCCTACAACCACACCCCCCCTCTCCACTTTTCTCCCCCCGCCCAACCACCACCTCCTCACCAGCAGCGCCCCCCCCCGCCTCCTTAAACCAGCTTATATTTCACCCCTCTCCTTGGATTCACCTAGTTCTGTTAAAGGGTCATGGGGACTCGAAACGTCAACTCTTTTCTTCTCCGCCAATGCTGCCAGACCTGCTGAGTTTTTCCAGGTAATTCTGTTTTTTTTTAGGAAATGAAACCAGCCAGGGCAAATGCCGGTGACTATCATGGAATGGTTACAGCACTGAAGGAGGCCATTCAACCTATCATGTCTGATCTGGCCCTCTGATGGTGGAATTTATCTTGTGCCACTGCCCTGCCTTTTCCCCACAGCCCTGCAAATTTTTCCTTTTCAAATAACGATCTAATTCCCTTTTGGAAGCCTGAACTGAACCTGCCTCCACCACACACTCAGGTAGTGCATTAACACACTCCTGCTCCTCTCTGCCCTTTTTGCACTATGACCTATCCCAGTCAATGTTCAGATAATTAAAGTCCTCCATTATAACTACTCTAAAATTCTTGCACTTCTGTAATTTCCATCCTTTTCTATCCTTCACGAATATCTTTTTTCCAGAAATATTTAATACCCAGTCCTGCCCTTCTTTGAGCCAGGTCTCTGAAATATGATGTTGTAATGATTATAATGTGGCCATCTATCCTTGAAACTCAATCTTATTTACCATTTATATACATACACTGGAACCCTAATTTAGACTTTATTACTTTCCCTCTTGTGTTGACCCACTTAATACCTTACTATTTTCTACTCTAGTACTATGTTTCTTTGCACCTTGGTATCCTTCTCTAGTATTACCTTCCAATCAAACACTGCTGCCATGAGTTTAAACCCTCCCAATCACACCAGCACATCAGATTGTTCTTACCTTCTCATGTATCTCCTGAGTAGACTGCGCATCACAGAATGCCACCGTTGCGACGTCTTTCAGGACTGGCATCTCCACAGTGCAATCCCGGCCATCCAACAACGCCACTAAGGGGCGCGGGTGCATTGGGCCATTTAAAATGGGAGGACGAATGCCTGGAAACAAATGGAACATGGATCAATGATTCCACCAACCTGCAAGAACTGTCAGCTCCTTTGTAGTTAATGTTACTGGATTCACAGAAAATCATTACTTCCCTTGTCTGAACCATTCTCAATGTTTCCTTCACTTTTGGATTAGGCTTTCTACTGCCACCTTGACTCAGTCTTAGCGTTCATGCCTCTCAGTCAACGGGTTCAAACCCCACACTAAGAACCATGGCACACAATCTAGGCTGAGATACCAGTGCAGTACCAAAAGAGTGCTGCACTGTCAGATGTGTCATTTATTGCATGGGACATTAAAAAAAGAAATCCTGCATTTCTTCTTGGGTGTACATAAAAGATCCCATGACACTATTCCAAGAGAGGGCAGTTCTCCTTTATGTCTTAGATAATATTTATCCCTCAACCAATCTCACTAAAATAGATGATAGTCATAGTCACGTTCTGACTGCTGTTCATGGGAGCTTTCAGTGTGCAAAATGTCTGCTGAGTTTCCTACATAACAACAGTGACTAGAATTTCAAAGTAGTTAATAGGTTGCCAAGAGCTTTGGGATGTACTGGGGTGCTGAAAGGCATTTAAAAAAAAAATCTACTCGCATTTATATATATTTTAATATTGTTCTCTTGTGACACAAATCGATTTCCTCAAATTGATCCCACCACTAACATTATCAGTTACAGACCAATAACCACCAGAACTCTGTCCTAGTTTTATATAACTTAAAATGCTCTTCCGAGACACAACCCAAGTTTGAAAGGGTAGAGGGCACACAGCTTGGCAATTAAGTGGACACTTAAAAAACTTCAATCACCCTTCATAACATTTTAATAGAAGTCTTGGTGACAATGCTATGTCATTCCATGCCCAAAGCTGGATATACAATTCTATAGAATCACAGAGGTCTACAGCACAGAAAAAGGCCCTTCGGCCCATCGAGTCTGCACCGGTCAAACAAGTACCTAACTATTCTAATCCCATTTTCCAGCACTAGGCCCATAGTCTTGAATGCCATGGCATCGCAAGTGCATTTCCAAATACTTCTTAAATGTTATGAGGGTTTCTGCCTCTACCACCCTGTCAGGCACGGAGTTCCAGATTCCCACCACCCTCTGGGTGAAAAAATTCTTCCTCACATCCCCTCTAAACTTCCTGCCCCTTACCTTAAATCTACGCCCCCTGGTTAATGATCCTTCCACCAAGGGGAAAAAGTTCCTTCCAGTCTACCCTACCTATGCCCCTCAATTTTATACACCTCAACCATGTCCCCCACTCAATCTCCTCTGCTCCAGGGAAAATAACCCCAGTCTATCCAATCTCTCCTCTTAACTAAAACTCTCCAGCCCAGGCAACATCCTGGTAAATCTCCTCTGCACTCTCTCTACTGCAATCACATCCTTCCTATAATGGATTCCAGAACTGCATGCAATACTCTAGCTGTGGCCTAACCAGCATTTTATACAGTTCCAGCATAACCTCCCTGCTCTTATATTCTATGCCTTGGCTAATAAAGGCAGGTATCCCATATGCCTTCTTAACCACTTTATCTACCTGTCCCGCTACCTTAAGGGACCGGTGGACATGCACACCAAGGTCCTTCTGATCCTCAGTACTTCCCAGGGTCCTACCATTCATCGTGTATTCCCATGCCTTGTTTGTCCTGCCCAAGTACATCACCTCACACTTATCCAGATTAAATTCCATTTGCCACTGATCAGCCCATCTGACCAGCCCATCTATATCCTCCTGTAATCTAAGGCTATCCTCACTATTTACCACCCCACCAATTTTCATGGCCACTCACCATCCTGACTTTGAACTAAATTGCTGTTCTTTCACTGTCGCTGGGTCAAAATCCTGGAACTCTCTCCCTAACAGCACTGTGGGTGTACCTAAACCACATGGACCGCAGCAGTTCAAGGAGGCAGCTCTAGGTAAATTTAGTCTGCCATTTATCTGCCCAAAGGTGAAGCAGGTGTGGATCTCTGACCAATAGCTTCTGCCTCAGGCCACCTTTCTTTTCTTTGCAACCTCGCATCATCCCAGAATCGCAATATTTTCTAACAGTAGTAGTCAAGATCATTAACTTTGTGAATTCTAGTAAGGGTTTGGATTGACCCCGGGGACATCCACTATTCAACGGTAAGTGTTACCCTCTGTAACTAGTTGGGATGTAAAACTCCCAATTACGTTTCAACACAGGTGAGCAGACTCAGCTTCAAATAGCCATGGTTTTCTCATGAAACACTTGTAACCTCAAATCCTTACACCTAAGGGGGCACCTAAAATCAGCAGAGTGCCACAAAAGTCAAATGTAGTGAGTAATGTGCCACTATCACAAAGAATGCCAGGGACCACTATTGCATATTTAAAAATGGTATAGACGAGTGGGGCACTTTATACAGAAAACACTTCTGACATAGGCTATTCTTCTGACTTAAACCTGGTAGTTTCCAGTAAATGTAATATTTATTCTGACAAAGTGATAAAATTAGCTGCCTGCATATTAAGTATCACTATAATCATGGATTTTGCCTGGGTGTCCCATATATGTCACCACCTGGCCAGGGTACCAGACTTCAAAGAAAGCACTAGTGTCTAAAGTAAAACAGCTTTGCTAATGCAGGCAGTTTTTTTCATGAAATCATGTTTGCGCACAAAGGAAAAAAACGATAATAGAAAGTCAAAAACTGAAGAAAGCCAAAAAAATTTGTTCCTCAGAGAGTGGGGACTCAACAGTTTTGAATATGTATGGTCTAGGTCATTGCAAATCATTAACAAATGTCAAGGCTGATAGCAGTTCAGCTGCATTACGACCCTGACAGTTCCTGCAGTCCAAAAATAGGTGCTTATCATTCTGACAGCAGACAATAAGGTTCAATGCAAAGCCCATGGCAACAAGGCAGACCATACAGAAACAGAAGCACCGGAACTGTACGCTGGACGGTTAACCACTTAGAAGTCAGCATTAAATATTACCACCTAATTCGAAAATTTTACCCACCATGAAAAGTTAAAACTGAAGTTTTCCAAAATATGCAAAGAAAATATGATATCTTTATAACAAGAGTAGTTTACACTTATTTAGCACCTTTATTTTAGTCAAACGGCTGAAGGCACTTCACAGAATAGACAAAATTTGACACTGAGCCATTAAAGGAGAAATTAGAGCAAATGGAGGTAAGTTTTAAAGAATGTCTTAAGAGGTGGAGAGGTTTGTTGGGGGAGTAATGAAGGGGGAGAATTCAGGGCTTAGGATTGGCAGCTGAAGACCCAGCCACCAACTGGGAAGCTCTGAAAAGAACAATCTCAGCTCTAGTCCCTCCACTTATCTGAAGTCTGTGGCCTCAAGTATGATTCTGGTAAATCTCTTCTGCACCTTCTTCAAAGTATTGACATTCTTCTTAAACTGTGGTTCCAGAACTGGACAATATTCTGAGGACAAACCAGTGATTTATAAAAGTTTAGCATAACTTTGCTGCTGTGCTCTATGTCTCTTCTTATGAAGCCAGGATTCCTGTATCCTCTTTTTAATCATCATATCAACAACTTCTACCACCTTCAAAGATGTGAAGCTGATTCAAGCTCTGCTTTGGAACCATGCCGAAACTTAGACATCAATGCCATCATCTGAGAACATACAGAGAGCTCCAGCTAAAGAACAAAAAGCGAAGCTTGGAACATATGGTTGAAACAAGAGGAGGAGAAAAGGAAAAGTGAAATCAAAGCACCAGGCTGAAGGGAAAACTGGTGTTGGGGGATGGTTTGAGACAGGAAAGCAGAAGAAAGAGAGCACGCAAATGAGGTACACAAAAAAAAATTGGGCAAGAAAATTTGAGCAAGCAAACACAAGGATGGATATTTTGTAGACATACAAAGAGCTGGATGACCGTTTTCTGCAGCAGACTCCATCCCTAAAGCTCAGCTGCTTACAGTTGGGTGTGCACAGGCATTAGGCTAAGGTCCACTGCAATAGCCGAGTGTTTACTCATGACACTGCCTGGGCAGCTGTGCACCCCACAACATACACAGGTCATAGCTATGCCAAACTTTCCACCAACAGTTGCCATCGTATTGCAACAGCTGCGGTCTGACGGAGATGATACATCTCGATTTATGCAAGTGAGGAATGCAAGTGTCAGGCTGAAACACTTTGCCTTGGGTCAAAGGTGTACAAGGTTATGACCGGTTTCGATGAGAGAGACAAGGAAAAACTGTTCCCAGTAGCCCAAAGTATAAGGACTAGGGACACACACACACACACACACACACACACACACACACACACACACCAATAATAATTTTTCACAATTTTGTTGTTTAAATAAAATTAATACAAAAAGGTAAATTGATAAAAGCTGAAATGATATTAAATTAATCGTTCTGTTCAGCAGTTTTTTTTTAAGATTGTGCGAATTACTAGATGAAATGTAGCCCTTTCCTCCAACTGCTATCAAATGGGTTTGCCTTCGAACTGTGGGCACGAGAGTACAAGCAAAAAATGTGCCAATCTCAAGACCAGAGAAGCTAACTCCGATGTGGGCTGAATAAAGGCTCTTCCTATCGATGGCAGAATGTGGTGCCAGTGAAAGTCTTGTTAGCAGATAGGGCTGAGCCTCCAAAGTGCCATATTTCATCTGAGGCAAAGGGTTTTACAAATGAATCATTACCAGCTCCTTTCAAAAACAGGGATTTTAGTATGATTGATGAAAACACTGCCCAGTTGAAAACCTCAATTAGTCATCATTACATAGCAACCCCACGTTCACTCTCTCTTTTCTCGGAAACAGTTGTGGTTTAAAACAGAAAAGTAATTCAATTTTCCTTTTGATCCCCGTCAAATAAGGGCAATTTTCCTCTTCAGTTTCCATAAAGTTTTACTTTAATAAAATTGTTTCATTTTCTCCAAAAGGTAACAGCTCTTACTGGATGGAGTACAGCCATCGTGAAAGGGGCCATTTCCTTTTTAACCCTATGGCGGCAATTGAGGAAGCAGCAATGCACAGAGAGGTCACCAAAGCAAGGTACATGTCTATTCACTTCAGTGTCAGAGTTAGCAGGCCACAAAAGCAATTGCTAAAAATGTTTAGAAGTATCATATTTGGCCAGATTTCAACTCGGGGATCTCAGAAGTGCAGGGGGAGATCATGACAGTAACAGCACTTCATTCAACACCACTCCTGGTAGCAGTGCATGGTGCCAATAGTGACAAATACACCATTCTCCGGAGCAGCTGTTACAAATGCGTATGGTAGTTGATTATTTTTGGTTTGGAAATGTATTTTTTTTAAATGCATGTAGGATAAATTAAAGAATACCTGATCTGAAGGGGTGGCAGACAGGCCTGGTGTAATTACAGGTCAAAAGGGTGAAGTCATGATGTGAGGTGTTAAAAGTTAAACAATGGAAGCCTCGTTAACAATCTCTTGAGGAAATGCTTTTTCTGTGGGGGTTTATATTATTCATAACAAAAACAGAATTACCTGGAAAAACTCAGCAGATCTGGCAGCATCGGCGGAGAAGAAAAAGGTTGACGTTTCGAGTCCTCATGACCCTTCAACAGAGCTGAGTAAAATGAGGAGAGGGGTGAAATATAAGCTGATTTAAGGTGGGGGGTGGGGGCAGAGGTGGGTGGTTGTAGGGACAAGCAAGCAGTGATAGGAGCAGATAATCAAAAGATGTCACAGACAAAAGAACAAAGGTGTTGAAAGTGTTGATATTATCTAAATGAATGTGCTAATTAAGAATGGATGGCAGGACACACAAGGTACAGCTCTAGTGGGGGTGGGGTGGAATAAGACTAACAGGGCATAAAAGGTATAGATTTTAAAATGGAAATAGGTGGGAAAAGAAAAATCAATATAAATTATTGGAAAAATCAAAAGGGAGGGGGAAGAAACGGAAAGGGGATGGGGACGGAGGAGGGAGTTCAAGATCTAAAGTTGTTGAATTCAATATTCAGTCCGGAAGGCTGTAAAGTGCCTAGTCGGAAGATGAGGTACTGTTCCTCCAGTTTGCGTTGAGCTTCACTGGAACAATGCAGCAAGCTGGAGGAACAGCACCTCATCTTCCGACTAGGCAATTTACAGCCTTCCGGACTCAATATTGAATTCAACAACGTCAGATCTTGAACTCCCTCCTCCATCCCCACCCCCTTTCAGTTTCTTCCCCCTCCCTTTTTTTTCTTCCAATAATTTATATAGATTTTTCTTTTCCCACCTATTTCCATTATTTTTAAATCTATACCTTTTAAGCCCTGTTAGTCTTATTCCACTCCACCCCCACTAGAGCTGTACCTTGTGTGTCCTCCCATCCATTCTTAATTAGCACATCCATTTAGATAATATCACCACCTTCAACACCTCTTTGTTCTTTTGTCTGTGACATCTTTTGATTATCTGCTCCTATCATTGCTTGCTTGTCCCTACAACGAACCCCCCCCCCCCCCCCACTTCTCCCCACCCCCCCCACCTTAAACTAGCTTATATTTCACCCCTTTCCTAATTTTACTCAGTTCTGTTGAAGGACTCAAAACATCAGCCTTTTTCTTCTCTGCCGATGCTGCCAGACCTGCTGAGTTTTTCCAGGTAATTCTATTTTTGTTTTGGATTTCCAGCATCCGCAGTTTTTTGTTTTTATCTTTATATTATTCATGTAATTTCCTAGGAGATTGAAGGTCACTGGTAAACAAGGTAAAGATAAGTAATTTGGATTTCTGAAGACAGGCTGTGTATCACATTGCCATGGAGATGGGTTAAGAGGGGGAGGTTCTTTTGTTTACTATATCTCTTATATATTTGGCAGTCGGGAGGCGAGGGGGTGGTTGGTGGTAGTCAATGTGTCCAGAGCAGGTTGGAGAAGACAGAGAGGATCTACTAGCAGCCAATAAGCAAGGAGCAGAGGGTCATCAGGAACCAGGGTTGTTTCTGATTTGGGGTCACTACGCAAGGATGCGAGTGAGGCCCATGCTAAGGCTGGGGAAATCCAAATTTGTGGGGTGTTGAACTAGGGCTAGAGGATTCACCTAGCCAGATGCTAGTGGGAGAATCCCAAGAAACCCCACATCTCATAAGATAACTTGGAAAATGGAAAAAAATGCCTTGGGAGCTGAGACATACATTTGTTGTCTGCTTCCATGAGACTTGAATGGACACAAGAAACTGTAACAAAAAAAGGAGTTCTTGGTTGAAGTTAAAAGTAGAATGGGGAGAGTTCTGTCCAGAATTTTGGTTTAAAGTATATATGCTTATGAGATATGGTGTGTTAAATTAATATTGTTTGCTCATTTTCTTTTGTCAGTAAAAGTTTTTTTCCCTTTTAAACATGAAATCTTATTGCATGGTCTTCTCAGCTAATAACAGGGGATTTAATTTTTTTTAAAAAAGTTTCTGGGTCTACCAAGATCATAACAGTGCACAATGGCAACCATGCTACTTGCAGTATCAGCACAAATCACACAATCATATTAAGAGTACAATGGAGTAAGTTCAGGACAATTACAACATGGTGCAAACTTCATAACCATCTTGGGTGTTTTCTGTTTTATCAAATTGCTTTTGATTGTGTTTTCAGAATGCCTAACGCCACTATCATACTGTAGAAATGTGGTTTTCCCGCCATGGATACACAATGAACTGAAGTTACACTGATCTGGAATTTATTAGATTCAATAAGCTTTGGTTGAAGCCATGGTGGATTATCAGGAGGCACTCCTTGCACCCTCAGGCCTTGAATTAAGTACCTGAAGCTGAGCCCAGAGCAGCACCTGGCCCAAGAGGAGAGACCACCCTCTGTGCCTAACTCATGCTGCAATATCTCAGCCAGTTCAACAACCTGAGGCAGACTAAGCTAAGACCCAGACTTCACTTGCCAGGTGATCTGCTTCAGTTTGTGAGCATATCTATCCCAAGTCCTAAAATACCACTGATGGGATTTGTCTATGGTTCAATGACTCTATTTGTTTTGTGCTATATCTTCAAAACTGATCAGGAAGATAAAGGAAAGCTCATCAGGGAAGGAATGGAGCATCCATTTAGTCCATCATCACGAGTTCTCAAAGCAGAGACAACAGGCATGACAAGTAATTGCACAGTAATTGCAGAAATGATCAAATATATTTATGCTTTAATAAACGATTAACTTAAATAAGTAAACAAACAAGCCAATCAATCTGGTAATTTGTGGGCTGGCACTATAAAAAGAATTACCAGATTATCAACTAGTTCAACTCATGACGGTCACCCCTAGATGATACTAAGTTCGGAGGCACAGTATGTTATGTAGATGAAGGGAGGAAGCTCCAAAGAGGCACAGACTAAAGTGAGTAAACCTATAGCAGATAGAGTTAAATGTGGGGGAGGTGTGAGCTCATCCACATTGGATCTCAGAAAGACAAATTGGAATTTTTTTCATGGTGCAAGACTAGGAGCGGTGGAGGAACAAGAGAGTTAGGTGTCCCTGTGCACACATTAAAAGCTAGTGCATAGGTGCAATAATAAGCAAAAAAGTTAATGGAATGCTGCCCTTCATCTCAAGGGGGCCAGAGTTCATAAGTGAGCAAGTGATCCTTCATTTGTACAGCCTCGGTTATACCTCATCTAGAGAGCTGCATTCCATTAGGACACTAAAACTCAGGCAGATGATCCGTCTTAGAGGATGGGCAGCTCAGATTCACCAGAATGACAGGAGAGTTTAAAAGGTTAAATTACGAGAACCGATTTCATAAACTTGGCTTGTATTCCCTTGAATTTTTAAAGGTTAGGGGTGATCTGAGTTGTTTAAAATGATTTAAGGGATTCAATAGGGAAGACACAGAGAAACTATTTTCTTTGGTGGGAAAACTCAGAAGCGAATACAATCTGAAAATTCAAGCTGGTTCATTTAAGGGTGAAATCAGGCAGCACTTTTTCTACACAAAGGGTAACGGAAACCTGAAACTTTCCCACTCAAAAGGCTGTGGATGCAGTCAATTGAAACTTACAAGATTACGAATGACAGATTTGTTGGATAAGCATATTAAGGCACATGCGGAAAAAAGGCAGGTAAATGGAATTGCATTACAGATCAGCCACAATGTCATTGAATGCTGTTGGAATAGGCCCGAAAGGTCTCCTCCTGTTCCTGTGTCGACTCTTTAATGTTAGCTGGCTGCCCAAGCTGTACAGTTGTAAATGCATTTCAGAGCAGCCATTTTCTCAGGGCAACAAGGGGAAGAGCACCGCACACACTCCCAAAATCTAATGCCTGCCATGCCATTTCTACACTGTTGTGGTATGGACTTTCTCTCCGACTTACCAAAGATTCAGCAGCACAAATAGCAGTTCTAGCAGCCTGCGCTCAGGTACTGCCTACTCTTCAACTGCACAGCCAGGGATGTAAAACAGAACTGTATTAGCCTCTCTCCCACTGGCCCATCTGTCCCACATGTAGAAGCAATGACAGACATCAGTGCAGACATCTCGGTATTCCAGAAACCTCTACAGGGTTAAGCAAACTGGGAGAGTTGCCAGGGGAATATGCTGTTCAGGCATAGGCCTATCCTTGTTTTCACTTGTACACTTGAGATTCCAGTTCCAAAGGAGTTAACCTGAACTGAAATCTTACTGCAGACAGGAAACCGCAAATGTAATCAGGAGCTCACACAACATTCAAACAGGCCTCTGCATTGTTAAGTAAACAGTGCTCTCCCAGACTAGTCCAAGCAGCACAGATTCCTACTTTTTACCACTCCCATTCTCTCATTCTCTCTCTCCTCCTCTCTCTCTCCCCCCACCACCCCCCCCCTCCCCCCCAACCACCACCACCTTCTTCGGCACAGACAGTATTCAAAAGCTGTGATAACGAACAAGCTACTCATTCACAAATCTTGCCACTCCAACAGATCAACATAGGAAAGGTTGGGAAAGAGGGGGTGGGATAAAGAGTCAAGGAATCTGTTCAGCCAGCGTTGTTAAATTTAGCGGCTGCGCCTTCCATTGTTCTTGATTGTTTTTGCTGCTGCTTTTGAAGATTTCATGCTTACCCTATGAAAAGTTTAACGCCTTTCTCTGTATAAAATGATCTGCGTTTCAACTTTCCAGGGATTATCAGCAAGGTTACAAGCCAAGGGGAAGCAAACCCTATGTCCTTTTCAACGTGCCAAAATTTTAAGGCGCTTCAAAAACTTCGCTAGTATTTTAAGTGATTTATAGGGGGAGTGTGGTTCGTGCAGTCAAATTCTAGGTTTACATACAATACTACCTAAATGCAGTTCAGGAGAAAAATTATAATGCAAAGTTGCCCTTTCAAGAGAAAAAGGACAAATCTGAGTGTTTTCAGTTCTTTTGAGCAGAATTAGCCAAAAACAGTCAACGAAACAAAATGTGTCATACTGGTACAGTAATATCTCATTTAGCAATGTAGTTGCATTCCTGAAAAGTGCAATTTTGAATGAAGCAACATTAAGCGAACCAGATTTTCCCATTACAGCCAATGTAAAGATGTAATTTGGTTCTGGAGGACCCCTCTCATTAGAAAAAAAATCAAAACATTATACCTTGCAAGTTGAAATGCTGCACATTCCTAAATTCAAAAATGAAATAACTTTTAAAATAAATCTATGTAAAAAATATGCCAACTCTACTTGTCTCCCATTTGCTGCCTCTCCATCTCGCCAATTTTCCCACACCATCCTGCTTCCCAACCTTCTTGCTCGCCGTTTCCCTCTCCCGAACCCTCAGTGAACAAGTGGGAGGGCCTGCTCCAAAATGGCGCAGATCGGATCACTCAACACTACATCAGCCCCAGTGCAAAATAACACAAACAGAAACCCCAACACCAAATGTTCATACTGGCCCATTATTATAAATTATCCCTGTTAAAGCAGGGCAACTCAAAACGGGGACTTACTGTATTTCATAACATGAAATTAAAATGGCACCAAGAAATGGTTTGAGAAATCTGGGGTGTATTCCTCAAAATAAGTTAACATTTATTTATTATGGAATCATCTCCAATAATGCAAGGGACAGATGGAAACTTTTCAATTGATTAAATTCTATTCTGCAAAAGTCTCAATTAATGAACCTTTACCCCCAATTCATTGCTGTGGCACAGATCCACAGGAAATCACCCTGAAATAATTCCTATTGAGCAGTCAACTCTTCCATGTGTAAGTGAACATCACAAGCTATTTGTGGAAGTCAGTGCTGTTTATGCCCCATCACCTCATGTATACACATATATACAAGGCAGAGGTTATTGGTGGACAGAGATCAGGAGGTAGAACACTGGCCAGTTTTCTCTTTTCGTTCTGACCCAGGAACAGCAAGGCCATCCATGAAGCTACCCCAGCTAAGATCATCTATCGTGGAGAAATCAAACTTCTAGCCGTTTGAAACCAACATTTACTTTCCCACCCTTTACAGGAAAATTGAGGAATATTGAGAATCCCATGCTTGCTCATCAACATTGGCCTCAATACCGAAATATCTCAATTTTAAAATTCACACTGGCCTCAAATCCATCCATGGCCTTGCCCATCTCAATTTCCAATTTCCTCCAACAATGCAACCATCCAAGAACCCTGCAATCTTCTAACTCTGGCCTCTTGCCCATTTCTAATCTGCTTCACCTCCCCATTGGCAGGTTTGCATTCAGCTGCCTAGGCTACAAGCTTTGGAATTCCCTTTTTACACCTCTCTGCCTCTTTAAGGGCCTCCTTAAAACCCAGCTCTTTGACCAAGCTTTTGGTCACCTGTCTTAATGTTTCCTTTAGTCTCAAATTTTGTCTGATTCTGCTCCTGTGAAGTACCCTAGGGCATTTTTCTACTTTAAAAGGTGCAATACAAATGGAAGTTTATTAATATAACGCCAGACATCTTCAGATTTCAGAGATTAGACTGGTAATTATTCTCTGATTCTACTTTAAGGAATGCCTAGTCCCCAATCAATGATGTGTGTCAAAGCTGGAACAGAACATAAAAGATTTTGTAGCTATGTTCAGAAATGACCCAGCTGTAGACATTCTAACCTGGCTTGAAAGCAAATTCTTTTGCTTAGCTAATTATCGACAAAAAGAAATCTCCAGACAGCTTCCTCATTGCTTGGTTTAGGCATTCAAAAAACAAAAACACCTGCAAATCATTTCTTCATTTTCCATCGTGAGACTGGAAATCTTAAAAGTGGCGTGAGGGAAATAGTTTTACTCAAAAATGATTCCCACTCCACCCCATCGCCAAGTTCCACCCTCCCATTTGCTCCTCCCTCCTGTGCTAAAATAGTTAATATGTAGAAGCTCAGATCAATGTCCATATGGCAGGCTCAGGTTAAACAGTACCTCATTAAAACATTCCCACCATGGTTCAAAACATTGGAGCAACCTACAAAGGAAGCGACTAAGTAGAATAAGAGAGACAGGCAGTAATTTCTGTGCCAGACAATGAACTGGAGGCAGTGAGCTGCAGAGGACAATTGATTGGACTGTGAATTGGTGAGGAATAAATTGGCAGTGAAGGACAAGTCTCATTAAATTGAGAAATTTTGATGTCAGGTTGCAAGGGCAAGCTCAAGCTATATGTTCTCTTCAGCGCAATATTGAATTTGAGCTTTAAACCCCTTGCCAGTTATTTATTATAAATATGTACTGTATAAATATAACACTGATTGCCGTCTCACTCAGCAAGGTCACAGAAACTGGCAACATTAGAGATGGAATTTTTTGCACTTATGCAGTACTCTCCTTCAGAGGATGAGTTTATGTCTCATTGATGCTTCACTTTGAATCAAGCTTGATTAGGTCAGACCATCAAATAAACGATCAGAAAAGACTGAATTTTATGAATCTAACTTTGTTAATAATGTAACCAGACACACCTCAGCTAGGTAAGCACAAATTATGCCAAGGTTTAAAATCAAGTTGGAAACTCAAGTACCGTATTTCCAAATATCCAGTTGACTTCAAACTTGGTTTGACCATATTTGGCTGAAATACCCTCACCATCATGTGCAGAAAAGCATTAGATATCAGCTGGAAAGACCACATCCCCAAGGAGATACTTACATGGAGGCCCGAGACAAAATTCTACAACAGTAACACAGCGTAAAAGTCTAAAACTTGCTGGCCATTCCTTCAGGCAAAAGAGGAACCTGTTTCAGAACTATTATTCCATTAACCAAAATAAGAAATCAGAATGTAGATCTTCAATTAAGTACAATAGTTAACTTGTACAGGGCACTGAAAATTTCCACAGAAGAATGACCATCATGGACGAATAGGTATGCAGGACAGTCACAGGAGGACAGTCAATAGTTGAGCAATGATGACCATGTGAAGAATAGCCACTTTGGTATGGGGGAAACAAGCACAAATATGTTATTTGGAGCTCAACACAGCCAGTGGTACCTCTAGTCAAGAGAAGGTCAACAAGCTTCACTCTGTTCTTTGGATTTAAGAATACAACAGCACTACTGTAGTTCAGAATAGACTTCTGAATACAATAAACAATGACCCGAATCTCACCACAACTAACACATACCCCTACTCCTTTTATCTGGGAGTGTACCAAGCAAAAAGGAACATTAAACCAAATTTTAATTCTCAATTCCTCCACCTAAATTCAAGACAGAGGGGGGTAAGCAAAAATGAACGGTAATCTAGGCAAAAACACAATGCAGTTTTCATTTAAATGAACAGGCCACACAACAGAAAAATTATAGGGAACATTGCTGAGGATGATCTGATAGAGATGTTTATTATGAAAGGTTTGATAGGGTAAACATGAAGAAAATGTCAGTGCAGCTGAGACCATAATCAGGGGCCATAATTATAATAAAGTCACCAATAAATCCAATAGGGAATCCAAGACAAACCTCTTTACCTTAACAATAGTTAGAATGTGGAGCTCACTACCATAGGCAGTAGTTGAAGCGACAAGCATAGATGCATTTAAGGGGAAACTAAATAAACACAAAGGGAAAAGAAAGAGAAGGATGTGTTTGTGGAGATAAAAACAAAGAAACTGCGGGAAATCCAAAACAAAAAAAAAAAAATACCTGAAAAAACTCAGCAGTTCTGGCAGCATCTTTTTCCAGGTATTTTTTATTTTTTGTGTTGATGGAGTTAGATGAAGGGAAGTGGAAGGCAGTTTGTGTGGAGTATAAACAGCGGCATAAATCTGTTGACCCAAATGGCCCGTTTCTGTGCTATAAATACTATGTAATGCTATGTCTTTAACCTTCCTTCAGGTCAAAAAGGTCTCAGCATGATAACGTTTATCTCACCTGTCAATTTATCAAGGCTACCTTTCTTTAATGGTCTAGTGACATGCAGCATTCCCACTGCTTGGTTTAACATTGTGACAACATTACCAAGCAGCTTTTAAGACTGCAATGGCCCTTTCGTGTTTTATTCAGAGCAGCCAGCCATCTACAACAAGGCTGAAACTATGTGCTTACACTGGGTTTTATTCCATTCAATAAACTAGAGTGCCTGATCCCAGAAGGTTTGGCAAGGCGAGCAAATGTGTTTGTGTCATCAAATTACTTTTTTTTTCTCTCCTTTTGCTGACTCAACTAGTACACCATTTCTGTTGTTATCTAACAATTTATTTTTTCTCAGTGCTCCATTGAGTCACTGACACCATCTACTTGGAAGTCATAATGGAGGGAAGGTCCTCAGGATTTTGTCACCATGTGCAGGAAGGTCCCAGGAATACGTCAACAGTCACATATTTCTAACACAGAAGCTTAAATACCACAGCAAGAGAAGATTGTGGATACAAGGAACCAGTTATGACAACTTCCTTCTCCATCATCTTAGCTTTTCTTAACCAATGGCTATGGTCCATGTGTGTCTGCAACCTGATGTCTCACTCAAGAAATCACTCTTCTATTGAGGCTATACCAAATCAACTAACAGCTAAACAGGTCCTCACCCAATATACACATATGGAGTTTCCAACAGAGAGCACACGATACCACATTGGCAACAGGTGTCCAGGACACCATGACCAGTCACATCATGTCAAGCATGGGCAAGCTGATTGAGCGCAGACCAAGAATCGAACCTGTGCCCTGCTGGTCCAAAGGCTCTGTACTACAGCAGGCTTTCAAGGTAATTTAATGCCAGTTTGCCATCCTGTTGCTGCTTAAAATATTCTCTCTCCTAGTGAGTATATGAAACATATATATGTTGAGTCATACAGAGCTAAAACAGCCCATTCTATGCTTACTCTGTGGGGGCAGCAGTTGGAACACAGTGGCATTAGTGTCATCTTGGTGGAAGCATGAGAAAGAAAGATCAGCAATGGACAGTTTTCCCAATTGCTAACCAACAAATTCTAAGTTAAGTACTGGGATATGTTGTTATACGCAGCACTATTGAATATTCTGCCAGCAGGCCCTACTTATGGACACATGGAAGTAACCACTTAGTATGGTAGGGAACTCAAAACACCTATGAAACCAAATGCCAGCATTGTGGAACTGGAGAGAGTCAGTAATATAGGGTGCTGATTGGGAGGGGCTAAAGCCCAGTGTGAGGAAGCTGGATTATGAATAGCATAAGTTGGTGACTGGAATAAGTTACTGAGCTAAACATTATGCTATTTTGTTTGGACTTTATGTTTTGCTTCTAATTGAAAAATGTTGATTTAGTCTAACCCCACAAAAGAAGAACGACCTCTTGGTTGAAGCATCGGGTTGCAGACACCATGAAATGAAAGAAAAATCCAGAAAAGTTACATTAGTAGTTCACTCCAAGTTTTCCACCTCTTGATAGCACTGACCTCTGCTGGGAAATGACTCCCTAGTCACAGCCCCCTTTCTAAAACCCTTAGTCATCAACAGTTAACCTCAAGTGAGCATAAACAAATCACTCAAAGCCCACACCATAGGTGAGCCCAATCCGATCCTTACCCTGCATCCATACCCACAAGCTCTCCCAACAGAGGACTTGGGACGGCTACCATGAGTGGGAACCCTGACCAATAGTTCCCATCGCGAACTGAGAGGCACAAGAGGCCAATCTTACCACCCTTACTGTGTGATTTCTCTAATGAGTACTGAATCCTTTCCTGTGAGAGCTGAGATGTATCAGCATATGTAATACCTCTGGAAATTGATGCCTCTGGATCAACCGAACAGGTATCTTATTCTGAAAAATACAATTGGCAATCCAACAACTCAGCTTCTGAGCAGGCCACCCATTCTGTCACATGTGCAAACAAGGAAGATTCGGCTCAAAGCAGGAACTGGATTGTTAGGGATAAAAATTCAGTATTAGAAATATTGACAAGTCATGTAGCAAAATCATGATAACCAGCATCTAATACTAAGTCTACTTTGAATATCAACTGTCTGTTTTCTACCCTACAACAATGATTATGCCTCAAAACTAATTCATTGGCTATGAAGCATTTGGGATGGCCTGAGGTAGTGAAAGATACTCTAAAAATGCAAGCCTTTTGTTCTTGCTTTGAGCAGATTAGGGAGAGTGAAAAGAAAATAATGATAGGTAGCACAGGAAGAGATGTAAGTGACCCAGCAGCAATCAGTGATGAAACACCCCCGGAGTAATTCTGGAAAATGTGCAGCTCACTAACACTAATGACGAGCAGACAGCCACACCCAAGAACATATCCTCAAAAGATCACTGCATCTCATCTTCATACTCTTCCATCACAGGGGCTAGATATGCCTTAACATTCTACTGATCGGTAGCATTAAAAGCATCTCCCAGAAATGGACTTTACCTTACAGGCAAAAGTCATATGCATACCAACACACTACTAATGATTGGAGGTGATCAGGTAGATTGACAAATAGGTGAAGCCCCTCCTGGAACCTGATTAAAAGGTAAAATCCATTCATAAGCAGTTTCAGATAGCAGGTTCAGATACATATTCTATTTGATATAATGCACATCCTGTTTCAGCAACCCCTCCAATACTCCAATTACCAATGAAAACCTTCAGGCCTCACAATTTCATCACCCACCACACCACCAAAAGCATCAGGAACATGAAAAAGCTACCGGGCCAAACAGCTTAAATGGTAAAGTTAAAAATTTATGCATTTGAAGCAAAACAAGTGCACTCCATGTAAAGGATAATAAATGCCCAAGTTACATACAGCAATTAACTGCACACCTTTCGCTCTATCAAAATGAATTGTAATAGCTAACTCAACACATGGCACCCCCACCCATTACCCTCTATGTAACTCTTGGGGTCCTTCTGCCTGTCATCCACAAATTCCTATCCCACCCCCTTTGTCCATTAGCCTCTGTACAATTCTTAATCTCCTCTCCCATTATCCTTTGCATTGCTTGGAATCCCCTGCTCACTATCATTCATTACTTCCATGCCCATCGCCGTAAAACTTGCAATCCATGCCTTTCCGCCAATCTCTCATTGCTCATGAATTCAACTGCAGAGGGAAAAATTTGCTCTTCTCAGGGCACAACCCGTTCATATCCTTAGAGATTCAAATGCACCCACAGATTTCAGATAAAGATCTGGATCCTGAAAATCTAGAGCATTCATTGTGGACACTAGCCAATACTACAGAAGTGCAACATACCCCCTAGAATACACTGCTTGAAATAGTGGTGGAAGAGAAGGGAATTAGATATATATTTGAGAAGAAAACATTTGCAGGGCTCTGGGGAAAAAAACAACAGCAGTAGGAATAAATGAATAACTCTTCCAAAAGAGTCAGCACAGGAAAGAAGGGACCAATAACCTCCTTCAGTGTTATACAATTCTATGCTATTGATGGATTAAAGAAACATGCACATTCTATTAAAAATAATTTAATAATTAAACACTTCATTTCATAGTTCAAAGAATCATAACAAGCATGGTGTTTGTAATTTCATGACTGAATAACTAAAGTCTCACAACTAATACGGGGATATTTGCATTAGACTCAAAATCAAGCTCCACTTGTTCGATTTCTTCAAAGATTTGGGATCATTAATTATGGCATTCACAAATAATAGCCTTCTGTTCCCACGAGCTACAACAGCTCTCATTTCAGGATCCTTAAGGGTTGCCTACACTAAACTGCTCCCAACAAAATACACTGGCAAGTCTAGCAACTAGAACTTCATGAAGATAATATTCACTGGACAATTCCATTAGCAGCTCCGTCAGAAAAAAACAATTTATCATCTCCTCTCAAGCTCTCAACCTCCTGATGGAAGGTTTTCACTTAAAAAGACATGCATTTTCAAAGAAAGCTCCTACATGAACTGTGGATACTTAATACACTGCTGCCTTGGTGGGCCTGTCACTCATATGTGGTTAGCTTGTCTCAGGAGTAAAGTTTCCAGAGCTTGCCCAATGGCTTAGCAGGTCTGCATATTAAATCACTGTAAAGTCTTAACTTGTGATCTTCAGTCTCTGTAGAGTGCACTGATCTCAACTAGTGTTTCTGCTCCCAACTGCTGCTCAGCATCTCTTCCTAAGAGTGTGAGACTACATGCAGTGAATGGAGGGGGGATGGGGCTCTATTTCCTCTTGCCAATGGACAAATAGTCCATTAGCCTTTGTAAAGATGTGAGAAGCGGTGCAAGAACAAACAAGGGCTTCCCACAGTTTTAATGTTCAACCTCTCTCAAATGTTCTCCTTCCTCCTCTTAAGACACAAGCCTTAAGTTGGGGTACAATCCGACAGCAGAGTACCATTCCTAACATACAAACAGTGTCAGCAGGCTATTCAATTGTGGAGAACATTACAGCTAAGCCAGGGCTAAGCCCTCCCTACACCAAATGTCCACGATACCCATTCTTTCCCAAAAGGAGTCACTGGATAGTGGTAACCCTACTACAGCCCCAGCTGACTTGGGAACCTCTCTGCATCTACCCAGTAAAGCATTTTCCAGTGCATTTCCAAGGCAACTCAAGTTTTTGTCTCAAGACTGTGATACACGTTTACAGTTTTCTCTATAAATGTTCTGTAGCTGGCTAATCGAGAGCACAATCCATAATGAATGCAAGTTAGACTGTACTTACTGCTGCTTGCAGTGCCCAGCTACCTGGACATACAGAACAGCTTCAGTGCCCAGCAACCCTGCGGTTCAAAATATCAAACCTTTCTCGCTTCAGCTACTAGACCACTTGCAAGAAACCCTTCAAGTGTTTGCCATACAACATTAAAATTAACACAGCAACAGAAAATAAGATATATGTGAGCAATTAGAATTAAGGTATCAAAAGTTCAGGAGCCTTTGCAAACAACAAAATGAGATTACCTGCACGTATGTCTATTTTCATACAATATATAAGTATATGGAGACTCCCCCGCCCCGATGCTTGGTGTCAGAGTGGACTGGAAGAATACTGCACAGAGGAACTGAAAGCCAACATCCTTACTGAATAAAATTTTGGCATCTCAAATGTACAAGTTTCACAGAATTTAATTTGGAGCAAAGTACTGGTAAAGAACACATGCACGTGCATTAGCATTTTCACCATTCCTGCCACTAACATTTCACGAGTGAAAACAAAAGCATTACATACATGTGAAACCAGCACTTGTCAGCATACACCCTGCATTGGTGCTTCATATTCCACACAGGTACCGCAAGGCAAAGGGGTGTTGACGACTGATAAATCCTTACAGGTTTCCACTGAAGGATCCACCAACATAACTGCCATTCTTCAAATAGAAAACTGTTCAACTTAAATCTCTAGTTCACTAATCTTCCACGTTGGGGTTGTGGGTGTCTGTCACTTTCCTAATATAGACAGGCACATTACTACAAAGATCAGAACAAATAAGGGTGACCATTTAGCCCAGTTAGGTCACTACTCTATACATGCCTACAATTCCCAACAAAGCATCCAACCCAATTCTTGAATTATGTATTTGCCTTCTACTACAACTACAGATTCTGATCAATCTTTGTAAACAGAAATTCTGACTTTAGCTCTGACCTTGCCTTTTGTTTGAGTTTGTATTTTCTATAGCTTCATTTGGATTGAAGTCTTATTTACTGCTTATAAGCTCAACAGTCCCTTGTTCAATGTCCACCGTGCACATACCTAGCAGATCTCAGCCAGGATAGTTGTGGGGTGATGCCTGAAGCATCCTTGGGTTGGAGACTGGTGGTAAAGCAGTGACTCCCCTCTATAACTTCTGCTGCAAAATGTAAATATCCAATCAGAGCTCGACAGGGCTCAGCTGCAATGCCGTCCAAAGCTAAACAACTTAGCTGCACTTTGAGGGGGGCAGAGGCAGAGAGGGGGGCAGAGGCAGAGAGGGAGGCAGAGGCAGAGAGGGGGAGATTTAAATTCAAATCTAGCTGAATTCTTAAATACAGTCTCAATTACTGCACGGCTAGTTAATCTGTGTTTAAATACAACTCGTTTCTTGTTGCTTTGGATATTTTGCATCTAAACTGCAATTGCACTTGAAAACAAAATACAATTTGCAAATTAAAGCTGACCAAGCAAAATTGAAGTACCACATCCTAAACAAAAAGATGTTGCTGGGCCTAATGCCTTTTGCCCCTAAAACCGAAGGTTTTGCTGATTGTTTCGATGCACCGAAACAAACTCATCTGCAATTTAATAGCTGAGGATCAATAACAAGAAGAGGAGTTAGAGTTCTGAAACTCAGAGTAACTCGCCAAGGCTTTCAACAGTACCTTCAAACCTGCGACCACTAAGGACAAGGGCAGCAGATGCAAGGGAACACCACCGCCTGCAAGTTCCTCTCCAAACCACACATCATCCTGACTTGGAACTTTATCACTGAACCTTCACTGTTGCTGGGTTAAAATTCTGGAATTGTCTTCCTACCAGTACTGTGGGTGTACCAACATCACAGAGGCTGCAGCAGTTCAAGAAGGCAACTCACCACCACCTTCTCAAGGGTAATTAGGATGGACAACAAATGCTGGCCTAGCCAGTGATGCCCACATCCCCTGAAAGAATAAAAAAAAATTAAACTCACTTTCCTGTCACTCCAATTTTCAGATAAGCCACTAAGTGACTTCATCTGGTGACTGTTGGAGGGCGGGGGTGGGTATGGTGACATGTTAGAAAGAGGATGGAGCTGCACAGGGAAAACTGAGTTGTAGCTGTATTGCCCATATCTATCAAAGAGCTAGCACAGGCATGATGGGCCAAATGGTTGCCTTCTATGATGCATCTTTCATGATGAGCACTCTCAAAAATCAGTGTGTCCTGATTGGTAAAGGTCTGCCAGCACTTCCAGAGCCAGCTGTAGCTCACCTCAGATCCAGGGTAAAGGCACTGTATACTTTGCCCCATCAAGCTGTCTTAGACATGGCACGGGATATTCTGCAAGATACAGGGCAAAGGAATCAAAGGTTATCGAGGTTAGATGGGAATATGGAAATCGAAGCACAAGATGATCAGCCATGAGTTTATTGAATGGCAAAGAAGGCTCAAGGGGCCAAATGGTCTGCTCCTGTACCTATTTCTTATGTTCATATGCTGCTATATCTCAAATGTACAATGACCAGCTCCTGGTGCATCAATGAGACACTTGCATATCAAACTTGCTGAGTGCGATGAGCATGCTGAACTATGGGGCTATTCTACATCGTGCATATGCACTAGTTCTCATTCCAGAACCATACTACTGAGGGGTCTGGCACGTCACTGCATAATGGCTATCAGAGGAAATTGGAATTTACCAGCAGCATTCAGTCTCAAACCAAGGCATAAGGTAGGTAGGTCACTGGTGTTTGTATGTCTTATAGTCACTGTGGTCTCCTGGAGTAACCACATTGCTTTTAGGGGTGGAGATCCAGAGATGAATTTCCCGGAGTATTTTTCTGAATTAGTTTGGTTGGAGAGTGGGGGGGGGGGGGGGGGTGTTTTTTGCAGGGAAGAGGGGTTTTGGGTCATGCTGTGTAGAAGTTAGAGATGAAAGTGATAGCCGCGATATGAACCAGCTACTCTTTTCCTGCACGTGTTTCTAAAATGAACAGAAGGGAGCGGATACTGCCAATATCCGAAAAGTCAAAAAAAAGTAGTGAGATTGAGTTAGATACCTGTCATTTGGCACCATAATAACTTGATCTATAGAACAGAATGCCAGGTTGTGCAGTAGACCCTAATTCAGCCAGAGCGCACAGGTTTATGGTAGGTAAAAGATAACTCAGTGAGAAAATGCATCACCTGGGGTTGGATTCCTGATCACAATTCAGTAACAGAAGCTGAAGTGTGTACTCCCAGATGTCAGGCAAGGACTGCAGCCAACTGGCCTACAGCGCCCTATGCAGTGGCAAGCACTCACTTCCCAGGTTCACCCATGATGAATGGCCAATTGGTGAAGTACTGAAATATATCAATGGTCTTGGGAACTCCAACCTAGCTCAAGTTGACAGATTTGAAGGAGATAAAATTCAAAACAAGTTTAAAACAGCGTAACTACAATTAAGTCAAGTCCTTGCACAATTTGTCCAAGGGATCTTGAACTTCAAGTAAACCAAGCCTCGAGTTTGCTCCCTTCCCAAGACCTCCACTAATAATGCACCTTTCAGCTGCACAGAAAGACCATGCGGATGGCAAGTCATAACTTAAGCAGGAACACGCCAACAAGCCACAGACTTGTACTTCCTCAGGCAAGGCATTTGCACGTTAACAGACACTTTCCCATGGCAAACCGCCAGATACCTCTGAGGCAAATTTACACACCCGCACTGGCAAACAAGCTGAACTTTCTCCCCTCAAAACACTTACTGAAATTGGAAATCTGCAATCCCTCAATTTGACTTTGCTAGCCCTTGCTTCGTAAATCTGAATTTTGCCATTGGGCTGACTGCTGTTCTGTTTATTTCCATCAACCACAGATGAAGAGACTAAGTCAGCTACTAACTGATCACTTCCATCGTTCCCTTATTTGCATCTTCTCTCCCAAGACACTCCCACCCAGTAAACAAGTGGAATTATATCCAGTGCTAAATTTCCTTTAAAAGTAAATTACAACTGCCCATGACTTGTCCCACTTATTGCGGAGCAGTGAAATACCAAAGCCCACACATGGTGCAGACGGTTTAGCTCACTTAACCCTCAAGGCCTGGTGTTGTATAGTGAATGATCAGTTTCCTCATACTATTTGGTTCAGTAGCTCCTCCCAGCCAACACTCTGCGACACTGACTGCATCTCTGATGCTGTTGTTAATCCTGCTTCATCACACCATAGTTCAGTAACCTCTCCTAGACTGCACCCTCCAATACTGACTATAGCTCGACTGATTCAGCTTCATCACACCATCAAATTCAGTGACTCTTATGACTCAGCATTATGCAGACACTATTCACAAAGTCAACTGAAATGGAATGAAAGAAAAAAAATCACAAGGATGCCAGTGTGGATATTTTAATAAGATTTTTTAAATAAAGAAAAGTTCCTGCTTTAACTTGTGGAGGGGCTCTAAGTTTAACCAAACAAATGCCTTAGGAGACCACAGCTCAGAGAGTTCTAAAAAACTACGAAAAATGATTAGAGATAGAACAGCCAAGGAATTAATTACTTGAGAGTAAGCAAGCAACATGTTCCTGAATAATGTTTGACCATCAATGGTGGCTGCTAAATCATTAGCTGCAAAATGTAAATATAACGTGTATTATCACAGCACTTCGACATCATGCCCCAATTTCTAAAAATAAATGCAAATTCAATCCTGTAGTGGCAGAATGATTTATAAAATGCACCCATGCTATCCTTAATATTTCCTCATTAACAGGACAGCAGAGTTACCATCAGAACTCATTTCTCATCCAACTAAGCATAAAATTCCTTGGGGGCTAGATGCAAGCCAACTCCAAAAGAAATGATATGCGGTTTTCTCCTCACTGTCTCACCCGTCACCACAAGGCAAAACAAGTGATATAGATTTTACAAATCCCATGAAATGCATTTTGTCATCCACCCCCTCTATAAATAGATGCTCTTCCATTGAAGAATCTCGTACTCAAACTCAAGACCTTGGGACAGAGGGGAAGCTTGCTATGCCAGTTTAAACAGGCTAAGCCCAACTTCCTCCAGCTCATAACACCACTTCCTTTTGGATGCAGATACTGAAAAGCTTGGAACAAAGCCAAGTTCTATTTTCTTACACTGCTTTGCTCAAAGGGTGATTGCAATTGGTAAAAAGAGCAGGATCTTGTCAAGCAAGTTACAACCAGAGGGTGTTAACATGTCCCTAGCTGTACCGTGTGATATTAGCTGTACCGTGTGACATTTACAGCATACTGCAGAACGTGTTATCCGGCAATTTAAGTAGGGTGGAATACAAATGACTTGGCATCTTCTACTCTTAAGTAGAACAGTAAGAATTAACAACAGGTTAGAATTACGATCTTCATTGTAGAAGGGAGCTGACCACCACAGCACTCATTTACAACTGCATTTTTACGCTGTCCATTCAGCCTGCTCGCCAAGTTTAGTAGTTATTTCCAGCCTGCACCCTCCCTAATACCAGTCAAAGCCTTAACTCAATGTCGGACTCCATAACCCTTCCTAGTCTCAATGTCAATGAGGGGAGTACCTTAACATCAGACTCAATAATTCCTCTCATTGTACTTAACCTGGGAGTATTTTAACCTGAGCAGGGTAGGCAGAGAGGTTTACTCTAATTGCACTACCTAGCCTGAAGGTTCTTGAAGAAGAGAACAGAAGGAGCTTTACGCAACAATCGCCACCATGAGCACTTGTTGGGGCAATGTAGTGGGAGCTTTGCTTGCAAACAATCCCAAAGCTAAGTTTCACAGTACCCAATGGAGTGGTATATATAACGTAAGGGTGCTTAATATGGTCAAAGGCAATGGGAGCAGGCAGGTTTCCCTTCCCAAACCCTCAGAAATAGAACTAAATACAAATTTTGTAGATTTTTATGTAAAAAAGGGAAGGATAACAATTGATATCTGCAATAAATTATGGTGCTTAACCCCCCGCTTTCACAATATAAGAGTTAATAACGTGTGTGCGTGTGTGTGGTTTAAAAAAAAGGTCAGTGTCCACCTGTTAAATGACTCATTTGTAGTAGTGCACATTAGTTTAAAATAATCACACATTTTAATGTAAAATAAACCCTACATCATACATTTAAAAACAACCATACTCTTTCTGGTAAATCTGACTTCCACCATTTCCTGCCCAGTGTTGATAGCACAATTACAGTCAATGTATATGGATACACATAGGTGTGGAGGTAGCCCCAGCATGCTCAGTTGTGGAAAGACCATATCCAAGTAAGACAAGCCATTAGTGGAGTGAATTAATAAATAGCTTCAGATTATTTATCTATAAATTTTCTATATGCTGAGACAGGAGCGCACCCTGTTCGTACTTTTTAATGCAGTACCTGATGAGTTTAAAGCTTGCAGTATCATTCAAGATATCACCAGAAGATTTTGCCTTCAAATGGTTATGAGTACCAATGCATCAATTGCATTCTATAGACCTTCAGTACACTGAGCAATTTTTGAGTTCTATGTTCAATATAACTCACAATAAGGTCATACAGGGAGGGGGTCTCACAAATCTGTCTCCAAGCTCTAGCTGCAAACTGGCAGCAGGGCTGCTCTGGAGGTCTTCAGATTTTTTGAAAATCATTCTTCAGATGTGGGAATCACAGGCAAGATTGCCATCAATATATTGCCAATCCCTGGTTACCCTAGAGGTGGTGGTGGGGAAGCCTTCTGAATTGCTGCAGTCCTTGTGGCGAGCGAGCTCCCACAATGCTATTACACAGGGAGCTCTAGGATTTTGACTCAGTGACAATGATGGAATAGCACAGATATATTTCCAAGTCAGGATGGTTTTTGATTTGGATAAGGGTTTGAGAGGTGATGGGGTTTCCACATACCTGTTGCCCATTACTTGCACATCTTCAAATATTAGGAAAGGAAGGATGCATGTATGCTAAACAAGGGGTTCCAAACGTCACCTTATTCACTACAGAAATTAACTCTTCAAATACAATATGACCTGCACCCTAAACCTGCAACTTGCTGCATTACTCTTAGGGAATTGGTGAACATCTCTCTTTTGCAGAATATAAAAACATTTTCATTGCACTGCAATAGACCCTGGATCAATGCGTACCTGTCCTGTGATTTATTGCTTTGATCAACACGATCACTTCCTATTCACTTTAGTGTAGAACTCTAAATTCTAATGGGCACAATCACTCATCCAATCACCAAAAAATCAAATATTTGATATAATTGATATTCTTGATGTAGTACGCCTTTAGCATAGTAATTTCGAATGTACTTTGAACTATGTTAATTAAAAAGCACTAACAAGCCATACACAGCATTTTCTTTACAAATTTACTCCATCATAAAAAATGTTACCGAAGGCCCATTCTTTCTATATCACACTTTTCATCTGGCTGCTGAAGGAAACATTAGAGGGTCAAATGAGCATTTATATTTTCTTAGGACCATTGGCAATACCAAAGTAAATGTCAAATTCACCAAGGCCCATGGTCAGAAAGACTGTTTTGATCTTACAAAAAAGGGGTCTTATCAAAGTATGCTTTCACGAATCTGACAAGTATTTTTCAGTGTTGCCACAAGTCATGCAAGATCTGCGTGCAAAAAACTGACAGTAAAATTGGCAATAAGAAAAAACCATAACAGTTGGAATTCAGTATTTCTTGACATATAATTACCAAGGTCTATAGTGACACTATTAAGCGCTTTATTGGCTATCAGCAGGCCTTGGTTCAGTGGTAGAACTCCCACCTAAGAGTTAAAAAAAAAAGTCACAAGTTCGAGTCCCACTCCAGTGCAGCACTGAGGGAGCTACACTGCATTGTTGGTTTAATGTTTCATGCAAAACACTCCACGGCTCCTCTTGGATACACACAGAAGATCCTACACCATTATTCGAAGACCAGGGAACTTTTCCAAATGTTCTGGCCAACATTTATTCTTCAACCAACACCTAAAACAGCCATTTGTGTCATTTATTTCATGGTTGTATACAGGATCTTGCTTTGCACAGGTTAGCAGCTGCATTTCTTATGTTACAACAGTGACTTCAAAATTAAGGATTTTGATCAAGTAGAAGAACAGTTTCCACTGAAAAGTGGGTCAATAAATAGCATATATTTAAAATAATTGGCAAAAGAACTAGAGGGGAATGAGGAGATTTGTTTTCTACACAGGGGATGGAATTTTTTTCCTTTACTCTTTAATGGGATGTGGGGTTTGCCAGCAAGGCCTGCATTTGTTGCCCATCCCTAATTGCTCTTGAACTGAATGACTTGCCAGGCCATTTGAGAGCACAGATAAGAGTCAACCACATTACTGGGGATGTGGAGTCAAATGTAGGCCAGACCAGTTAAGACTGACAGATTTCCTTCTCTAAAAGGATTGAAGCAAATGGGTTTTTACAACAATTGATGATAGTTATCATGATCACTATTACTGAGTCTAGCTCTATATTCCAGATTTATTAACTGAATTCAAATTCCACCAGCTGCTGTGGCGGGATTTGAACTTGTCCCCAGAGCATTAGCCTTTATTGGTCCAGTAACATTACTACTACACGAGCATCTCCCCTCCAAGGGGGTAAGAGAAGATAAACCATGCCGTTGGATTTCAAATCTGGACTTAAAATCAAATGTGATTGCAGCTCTACCCCCCCAAGTGGCAATGCTGAGCTCCCTGAAGCAGAAGTATTGTAAACTGTTCTTGATTGATTTTGATTCATTGTCTCTTACATGTGGATGTACTTGGAGAACTAATTTGCATGATTAAGGGGTAAGGCAGGGTTGAGATTAAATTGAACAGCTCTTTCAAAGAGCCAACACAGGTACAACTTGCCAAATGCACCCTTCTTTGCTGTAAGATTCCATGGCTATGCTACAAAAGTACTTGAAGTCTTCTTTCTTTCCAAAAATATACTTTATTCATAAAAATTGTAAAACTACATTACAAAACATTTTGAATTGAACGTTACAGAAAGTGCAATAAAATTCAACTTTCCTCCATACAGCATGTTCCACTCCGAGATGCCTCTAAACAATTTCAAATACTCTTGATTTTCACAATGTATATTCCATGTCAGGCATACAGCCCGAAGGGTTCTACAGTTTCCAGCAATTTGGTGCACTATAACTGAAAGGCCTTAGACAGAAACCTTTCTCCATTATGCCTCTATGTCAGCTCCTGCAGCTTTAATGTGTCTCTCAGCATGTAGTCCTGGACCTTGAAATGTGCCAGTCTGCAAAGTACTGTTGAGGACAACTCTTTACACTGGAAGACCAGCAAATTTTGGGCAGACCAAAGAGTTTCTTTCTCCAAGTTGATGGTTCTCCAGCTGCAGTTGATGTTTATCTCTGTGTACATCCCTGGGAACAGCCAGTAGAGCACAGAATCCTGGGTCACGGAGTTCCTTGGGATGAACCTTGACAAAAACCATTGCATCTCTCTCCAGACCTCCTTTGCAAAGGCACATTCCAGAAAGAAGTGGTCAACAGTCTCTTCCCTACCACACCCACCTCGAGGGCAAATTGCGGAGGGATGAGACTCCGGCATGTACAAAAGTACTGGAATTAAGTGTGAAATGCTTAGGGACATCTTGAGATTGCAAAGAGTTCCATTTAAGTGAGTCTTTCTTGACTGATCATTTAACCACTTGTAAATTGTTCCAACTACTACCTAGCCCTAAATACATACTCATTAGAATATACAACATGTTCCTGGGCTTTTATATCAGATATTAGAACTTGCATTTACATAGCAGCTTGAACATAGTAATACACCCCAAAGTGCTTCATGGAGGGGTACCAAACAAAAGTCAACAACAAACCATTGGAGGAGTTTTAGGGCTGATAAAAGATAGGTTTTAAGGAGTATCTTAAAGGAGAAAGAGGGGAAGAGAGGTTTGGAGAAGGAATTCCTAACCTTGGGGTCTTAGCAGCTTAAGGCATCGATGGGTTAATCGGGATGCTCAAGATGCCAGAATTGGGAGAAGCACAGGGAGATCGGAGAGCTGGAGACCTAAAGGAAAATGCAGAGATAGGGAGAAAATAGGCCATGGGAGGATTTGAAAAGAAGGATGGAAATTTTAAAATTGTGGCGATGTAGATCAGTATACACGGGTGACAGTGAATGGGATTTGGTGCAAGTTAGGACACAGACAGCAGGGGTTTTGAGGGTAGAAGGTGGACAGTTGGCAAGGCATGCAATAGAATAGTTAAGTCTATAGGTAACAGGCCTGGATGAGGGTTTCAGCAGCAGATGAGCTGAGGCAAGGACAGGATTGGGAGATGTTACAGAGATGGAAACAGGCAATCTTAGTCAGAGCATGGATTCATAACTGGGAGCTCATTTTGAGGTCAAATATGACATCATGGTTCAGTCTCAGACTGATCTAAGGAGAGTGATGGAGTAGTTGGCCAGGGTAGAGAGTTTGTGGAGAGGGCCAATAACAATGGCTTCAATCTTTGCAAAAATATAGGTGGAGGGAATTTTTACTCAGTAAGACAGGATATCAGACATGTAGTCTGACAATTTGGTGAGGTAGGTCTGGATGCTATCAACACACATGTGGAAAATGATGCTGTGTTTTTGGATGCTGCTGTTGACTAGCAATATGTAAATAAGAAATAGGATAGGGCCAAGGATACACCCTTGGGGGACAGAGATAATGGTGCAGGAGCAATAAGAGATGTCAATCCAAGTAATTCTCTGGCTATGATTTTACCCATAAGAACGGAACCAGGTGAATGCAGTCTCATTCAGCCAGACAGGCATTGGGAGGTGGATAGTGTGGTTAACTGTGACAAAGGTTGCAAACATACCAAGTAGTATGAGGAGGGAGAAATTATCAATATCACAATCAACTGGGACCTCATCTGTGACTTTGCTAAAAGCTGTTTCAGTACCATGGTCAGGCAAAAACCTGACGGGAGGAATTCAACCATGGAGTTCTGGGAAAGATGGGCACCAATTTAGGAGGTGACCGCATATTCGAGGACTTTGAAGAGGAAAGGAGGTTGGTGATGGAGTTTGCAAGGACAGGGGGGGTCAGTGTTTTTTATTGAGTAGAAGGGTGATGATGGCAGATTTGGAGAGGGAGACAGTATCTATGGAGAGAGAATCATTAACAATATCAGTTAACAAGGGAGCCAATAGGGAAGTTGGGCAGCCAGCAGTTTAGTGGGGGTAGGGTCAAGGGAGCAGGAGGTGGGTCTCAAACAAGATGAGCTTGTAATGAGTATGAACACACTGGATATTACTGGGAATTTACAACACTACACATTGGAATATATTATCCATTTACTGGGTGACAACCAGTCAGCCTACTGCCCTCCAGCAACTAAATGCATGAGCTGAACTAACTCACTGTCAGGAGACCTGCCAGAATCACAACTTTAGATGGCTGTGAGGAGTGTGAACCAAATCAATTGGTATAGGAGGCAGAGAACATCAAATCAAGAGGCTAACATCACAGCCAACTACAAAAGAGAGTTAATCATACAAACATCTATTCATTGCATCAGTTTTCCCTGCGCAAGGACCTTGCCCTCTATTTACTGGCACCAAGGCTATCCATCTGGCTAGCAGACAATTCCATTAAATATTTTTCCCATTTTCTCTGCACCTTGAATATTATGCAGCAACTTGTATGCTCCACAAAATACTTAAAACCACTCCACAGTGCCTTGACGGACAGCACTTACAGAAGTTGACAGACAGACTCCTCTCAGAACAGGGTTTTTTAAATAATCCCTGTGCAAATATTTGACACATTTCCACATTATCTTGTGCTGTGATGTAAAAGGGTGGGGTGGGAGTGGAGGTCGTAGGTTGGGCTGGGGTTGCAGGGGGTGGCTAGAGAAGAACAGTTAAGTTTTACAGGATGCTAAAACTGTATTTACTATCTAGCTTCTGGGCCTTTAACTGCAGATTTTTTTTTAAAGGAAACTGATCTTGAATTGGCTGTTCGCATCTCAGCAACGACATGGTGCTTGACGTTCTGCATTCTGCAACAATAAAGCAGTAACCTCCCTGCCAATAGCTCCGAGGAGCACACAGAAACCTCTGTTCAAGTCTGTGTTCAAAGAGCGGCTGGAACAGTAGCAAGCCAGCTGCTGCAACCCCACCCTGACCTTACTAAAGGGAAAAAAAAATCAACCCCTCCCCCTACAACCCTTGAAATATCAGTTAGGCATAAACAAACATTACAAATATTTGAATGTCTGAATCTAAAGGGGCAGGGAAGAGCAAGAGAGAGAGCAAGGGCATGCGAAAGAGAGCGCGACAGCAAGAGAAGGGAGGAACTAACCTTGCATTCCTGTCTTTACAGCTTTCTCCACAGGCTAGGCCAGTCCAGGGAAGCAATGGAGAATGTGCAGTGTGTGGATCTACTCACTTTCCACACACACACACACACACACACACACACAAACACACACACACAAACACACACACACAAACACACACACACACACAGCTTCAAGACAAACCAATCAGACACAGACATTATTCAGTGCCAGCCAACCATGACAAAGCTCATTAGCTATACATCTTGCTCTTTTGGTTAAAGAGCCCGAACCACTAACAGTGGATTTTATTCAGTGGGATTTTTTTTTAAGCCATTAATTCCCACCAGGAAAAACCCGAACAAAGCTTCAGTCAGCCTCCCTTGGGAGAAGCTAAGGATAAGATGTCGGGAACAGCACAGAAGCTTTGAGCTAATTCAGCCAGCCCCTTTGCCTGCTGTCTCACAAAAATGTGCTTTGGTCATACAGCCCACAGCACCTACAGGAATAATTACCGTAAAATGCTGGTATTTACTCAAGGGGAATTTGTAGGTCATTTCTCAAGAATAGCCATCAAGTTTCTGAATGTTAAAGATAACCAGAAAACTACAGAGTTCCACAAATTCTCAACTTTAAAATCAAATAGATTTGAAGTCAAACAAACTGTGAAAGATACTTTTGGCCCAATGTATAGCAAAACACATTAGTATCCTCTTAATGTTTGCACCCTGTTATAACATTCATTTCTTTCAACCTCATTCAGGCGAGAGATGCTCATATTGGGGGTTGGAGCATCATGCATCAGGCTTATTGCAAGTTACAGGCAGAACACAGTTTACCCTGTTCAACCCCAAATTAGATAAAGTGCAAGTTAAATTCCATGCAAAGCTCCTTCTTTGGGACATGCCCAGAGTCAATACAATGTACTAGTCTGATAATGAACATTGTGACTTTGTCATTTTTGCATATCTCCCGAGTACACTGGAAGACCACCACAGACAATGGTCATTATTGCCCCCTGCATCGCCCCACTTACCAATGCAGTAATTTCATGGATACAATTATGCTGCAAGGATAAGATGCTCAATACTTAACGCATAAAAGCCTCCAAGTCATCCAGTGAGTCATATTTTAACAGAGGTGGAGAAGAAGAATAGAGTGATGCCCTGAAGAATTTCCCAAGCCCCTCATTATCTGGAAGGGAAATCACACCAGAGTTTTGACATTTACCTTGGGGAAATTAGAACAAGGGAGTAATTTCCCTAGTTGTCAAACAACCTATTCCTGACAGAGGTAACCTGATGCCACAAAACAAAAATGCCAAAAAGCGATGGCCAGAAGACTATCTGCCCACATTTGCATATTCCACAATAGTAGCGTCATTCAGGAGCTTGTCCTCAACCCCTGTACACTCAAATCAAATCTCAGTAATTCGAAAAATTGAGCATGAAACAGGATTGCACAACTATCCCTTGCTCAGCACTCCTGATGTGTTCCTGAAAAAGAGTATGCTAAACAAAAATCACTTTCCCTTAAGAATGTAATAAAGTTGTGTTACATTTCTAACCTGTAATTTTTAAAAGAGTAAAAACCTATCCAACACTGATCCACAGCTCAACACCAAAACATCAGCATCAAAACAACACAAAGACCTCACTGGAAATATTTTTAAAAATTTTAAATGCAAAAGTCATAACTTAAACAGGTACTAGGAACGAAGGAGCTCTGACTGTGGGGAGCAGCCTGGACAACAGAGGCTGAAACCTCAGGAAAGCCCTGTCAGTCATCCGGTGAGTCATTCAGTGGTAGCTAAAGAAGCAAGGAGAACGGGAGGGAAGAGGCCATACCAGGTTCAGAGTGGAGTCAAACAGCAACGTCAAACCGGCATGCCAAGCTGAGGGGCTTTGTGTGCACAGAAACTGCGCTAAATTGAAGTTGACGGCAGCGCTATTTGGATAAGTTCCTTATTTTCTAATCCGTGCCAGAGCAAAACAACAATTTTGGAACACACTTTAAACAGAGGATATCTGTATTGACATCTACATGGCAGAGCTGGTATTACAAGCACAAACAATAGTTTAATTAACCCAGATCTGGATCACCAGATACTGAGGGCTCTCCGAGGACTTATAGTAGATATGTTTCGCATCCATATCTGCCCATATTGAAATTGAAGCCCCCAGGAGAAGTTAATTGCAACTATGGGAAATACCAAAGAGTCATGACTACCTTTGGGTGTTTATATGAGAAAGGGATCAATCCAAGGCTGCTACTGACCAAATAAGGGTGGAGCAATAGAAGTCAAATATTTCACTTTCAGTAAAACGAGGACGCAACAAACAGGACCCCATGTGACTGCGCTACGTAATTCAGAGCCCAATCAGGTGCATCAAGAACGACAGAACTTGCCTGCAAAATTCCAGCACTCAGCTGCTGATCGCAAGCTTGCTGCAGCCCTTGCAATGCCAAATTCTACAGGCACTAGAATCACTGGAAAAAGTTAACCGGTTTGGAAACTGATGAATAAAATTCAATTAGGATCAATTTGCAGCCCTACACTGACGACTGACCCAAATCATAGAATCCTCCAACACAGGAGGCCATTCAGCCCTTGCGAGCTTTTTCAAAGAGCTATCAAATTAGCCCCACTCCCTTGTAAGTTTTCCCCCTTCAAGTATATCTCCAATTCCCTTTTGAAAGTTAGTACTGAATCTAGTTCCATCACTCTTTCAGGAAGTGCATTCCAGATCATCACAACGTTCTTGTTTTTGCACTCCATATCCCTATTTATAAAGCCAGGGGCCCCATATGTTTTTTTAAAACAACTTTATATCAGCCTTCCACATTCAAAAATGCAACTTGATTACAAATGACATGCATCATTGAATCCAATTTCATAAAGAAAGAAACCTAGAAGCAGATCCAATGGGCCACATACAGCAATACCATAGAACCTCTTGGCTATGGCTGCTCTGAAATCCATACGGCATTTAACAATTTCCCTATGCCAGGTATTGAGCTGACCGGCCTTCAGTTTCGTGCTCTCTCCTTTCTTGAATAGATGAGTCATATTCGCTATCTTTCAATATGATGGGACCTTTCCAGAAACTAGGGAATTTTGGAAAATCAAAACAAATGCACCTACTACCTCAGCAGCCAGGATGAAGGCTATCAGGACCTGGGGACTTACTAGCTTTTAGTTCTAATAATTTTCTTTGTACCCTTTCCCCAGTGATTGTAATTGTTTTAAGTTCCTCCCTCCCTTTCACCTCCTAATTCACAATTAATTCTGGGGTGTTTCCTCATCCTCTACAGCAGGCACGTCCAAAGCACAGATGAAGCACGACAATGTGGCCCCCAGAGGCAGTTTTCTAAATGCTGGTAACTGGAGTGGAAGATTCTGAAAGAAACTGCTCTTCCAATCATAGGCCGTTCCTCTCCCACATTAGCTGCTGATAGGCTCATAAGCAAACTTGGGAGAGAAGCAGTCTGTGCTTGAAGGAGCAGCAGTGAGTGTGCTCAAGAAAAAAAAAGAGGTATTACCAGGGGCTAGGTGCAGGTCCATGCACCTGTGTGTCCAGGTTTTCCTGTGATTTCACAGTTTGATTTCTCTCAGGATGTGGCAGCTCCACTCTGGAGCCACAGACTGTACCTCTTCTAGGTGCTGCTGACTGCCTCTGGGCCCTCTTTCCACCCACTCTCCAGGACAAAACGGATATTACATGGACAACAACTTGTGTTCATATAGCACCTTTAACTTAATAATATGCCCCAAGACATTTTACAAGCATCTGAAACAAAATTTAACACTTGAGTCACATAAGGAGATGTTAGGGTAGGCTAGATTATTAAAAGCTTGGTCAGATGTAGATTTTAATGAGTATTTTAATAGGAGAGCTAGGTAAACTGGTAAACAAATTTAGGGAGAGAACTCCAGAGCTCAAGGCCTTGGCAGCTAAAGGTCCGGCTGCCAATAATGCAGTGATTAAAATCTGGACCACAGAGATCTCAGGGACCAGCAGAGTGTAAGGCTGGGAGAGATCACAGATTAGGGCGACTGAACAACACCTTCCTTCTATGCTTAACTATCAGAATTCCACTCCAGACCGTTGCAGAAAATTCACCAACATTCATCTCCTGTGATAGGAATCTTTTAACCATATTGGCTTAGCCGCAAATCTTTCAGTCCAACGTTCACTCATCTGTACTCACTGACCTACATTGGCTCCCTGTTCTTGAATACGTCCATTCTACAAAACTAATCCTCGGGAATCCTTCTGCAGTGTTCCCCATATCTACAGCCCCGAGAATTCCAATCTCTTGTCCATTACCAACTTCCTTCACCCTACTATTTAGTAGTGGCTGTACCATCAGCTGTCTTGGCACCAATCTCCAATATTCCCTCCCTAACTCACTCACCTCCATCTCCGCTGTCGTCTCCTCCCTTCAAACTCTCCTTAAAAACGATGTCTCGTCAAACTGTTGATCACCTCTCCCAAAATCTCCTTCTGTGAGTGTCCAATATTGTCCAATTGTGTTTCTGTGGAGCGCCTTGGGGTGTTTTACTGCACAAGGCGGCGAAGATATGAATTAAGAGGAGTAAGCCATTTGGCCCCACAAGCTTGCTCCACCATTTGATAAGATCCGATTGTGGCCTCCACTTCCCTGTCTACCTCCCTGTGCCCTTAGATTCTTGACTGACATAAATGCAAGCTGTTGTAAGAGTGTTTTGACATCTGTAAGTCCCACCTCAAGACTATATTGGATGATAGCTAGTAAAACGATTTGACTGCGGCACGTACCACTCAAAAGAAACTTAACAACGATTGCTCATTCTAAATTGTAGTTAACATACCAAAGTCCATTTAAAGATTGATTATACTTCCCAATAATTCTACATAAAACCAACATTTTCAGTTACATGAGTGAATATGAATTTTTACTATGACTTTCCATTACAATTGTACATTAGGTTTCCTTCGCATAGAATTATTTTACTAGCTTTATACAAGTTAGTTTGCTCATGAAACACTTTTGTCCTTTAGGCTTATTTGAAAGGGATCGACAATGGTCAGAACTGAAAGCAAGTACATCTGGTGCCCTCTGTTAAATCCCTTACATCAGATGACAATTAACTCTGGTTACACTACTGGAAAAATTAAAGCACCAAAAACTAACCAAAAGGCTTGGCCCAAAGCTAGAAGCAACTTAGGTAAGTAGTTTGAAACTGCACTGTACAATATTAGCAATGAAGCATTAAGTTGTTTTATTAACATTCCATGGCACAGCTTCAGGTGTTAAAGTGAAAACTTGCCTCAAATTAATGGACATATTTCTCTTCCCCAATTCAATATTCCTCTCTCCTTCCTATGTAAATCCAAGTTCTTTCTTACTTCTCTGGAAGCTGCAACTCAAAAAGGATACAATTCCACAAGCCTTGTATCCTTTCACACCTTTTACAAGTGCTTGCCATGACAGTGATTCAGCTACTCAACTAAGCAGTGCAAAAGAAATGAGCCTGACCCCATCATCAGAGCTCCACATATACATACCGTCCAAGAGCATTCCACTGGAGAGCTTGGGTGCATTGGGACCAGTTGCAGCATCCCCAGTCCCAAGGCTTTCCAATATGTATGGTTCACCACCAGCTCAAGTTCTTTTGTACCATTAAAGAAGTGCCTAATTTATTGTTTTGCCAGCTCCAGATGTGAAGTTTAATATGTTTTAAATAAAAAAAAATCCAATGGATCAGTTTTGAAGAATATACTTTTCAATTGGGAATAACAACTTTTATTATTGGTTGTGTGATGGTTCAAACTCTTCTAAGACTTAAGCGTGTAATCTAGGTGAACAGTACAGTTTGGTGGGAAAGTGCTACATTCTTAAGAGGTGCCACCAACCTTTCAGCTGAGACATTATAACAAGGCCCTGTTGGCCTGTTCAATGAACAGTAAAGATCCTACAGCAAAGAGGAGCATTAAGCTCTTCCCAAACAGCATCAAAATAAGATTGATCAGTCATCTCTCTGGTTTGTGGGCATGGCTGGCATAAAACAGACATGCAATTCTGTTTGGAGCAGAATATGGGGTTATATAAATGCAAAACTTCTCTTCAACACAGCATCTAAACTCACTTGTAGCCAAATACTAGCTCATTTTGAAAATAAGAAAAAGTAAATTGACACATTAACACAGGATATTTCATGAACTTCCTTGACATCTGATAAATATGTCCCCAGAACAGATTTTCAGAATTGATAAACTAAATTATCACTTGTTGCAGATTTGTTTGTGCTCTACAAGAAAAGGCTTGGAAATGCCACACCCTTCTTCACCCTTTAGTGGCAGATGAATCACAATCCTTCCTTAAAACAGAACAGTACTTTCTACCTGTACTACCATTCCCACTCTTACAGTCAGTGATATTGCCAGTCTGTACCAAATTACAGGCTAGTCTGTCTTGCGGTCAAGACTCCTCCATGCTGATTACATGCATATACAAATGTATGTGACCAGGTAAGAAAAAGCAATTTCACCCACCACTGCTCACTTTACTCATTAGACAAGGAAGCCTTGTACACCACCCTCCCCAATCGCTAGCAATGCTAACTCCTTGAGATGCAAATAAAATCTTCCAGGCAATTACAAGAAGGAACCTTGGAAAATTCCTCCCCAATTTCCTAAAGCAACAGATCATGGTTGCCTATGATTGGCCATCTGATATGACTAACCTATGCATTCGCTCAATATGTCTCAAAGCTCATAAGGATTGCAAGGGACCATTTTTATTCATCAGATCAGTTCCAAACTTCATATTTAAATTAATCTTTCATACCATAACCCACTTGATCTCACCACTGTCACTTTATCTTTATCATTCTTCATTAGTCCAGTCAGTGACCAAATAGATCCAATTTCACTGTCAGTCTTGGTTGGATTGAAACTCTGATGAAAGGACAGCAACTCAGTACGCCAGCATGATCTTTCATAGAGGTTTTCAATTGGAGTTAACTTGAGTGAGTGAGTATTTTTAAATTAATGATCAGATGAAGCTAGCTTTCCTAATCTTGAAAAGTGGTAAGGTGACACAGCAGCATGTACTGCTCATGATTTCTCAAACTTTAGCACACAGATGTCAAGGAGAGGATAGGTCACTAGCTGGTTCTCCACAGGGAAAGGGACAATTACAATCAAACAGCACATCATTACACTCTAACGCACTTGGTCTGGGTCAGTTAAGAACAGCAAAGACACAGGCCTGAAAAATGAGTCATCCATCTGCCCCAACACAGGCACTGAATGATGGGTAGCACAAGTGAAGAGTGCCGGATGTGAGTAGCACTCTAGTGTAGACAGGAGACCAGGTGAGAATCCTACCAATTCAGGAAACAGAAGAGCTCAATATGAGGTTAGAATATGACAATTCTAGGTAAACTTCACTGCATCAGAATGGCTTTAGAATACAACAACCTGCAATTTATCCAGTGTTAAATCCACAACATAATCAACTGACAATTTTTAGAAGGGATCTGCACTGTGCTCTAGATACCAGTCAAGCTAGCAGTAATTCACAAAATGCTAGAATCAAAGAAGAGGCATTGCTAACTGCAGAAGTGCAGAGCCAACGGTAAGTACTTACTGTAGGTGGCAGTTTAAACAGTGACTCCCCCTAATCCTTTCTTTAAATATGGAATATAAGGCATGGGAAGGACAGTTAGTCATCAGAGCACAAGGCTAGACCAATGTGAAGAAGGGTTTTGCTAGTGAGACATAAAAGCAGGGCAAAATGATTATGAAAAAAGTGTCCATAAGTGTATGTCAAATACTACAACACTATCTGGTTATTATGGGAACATATCAAAGTAAAACATTTTAAACAGATATACCACAAATTTGGACAGAAGTCAAGAATGGGAACCAATAAACAAGAATGGTACCAGGAATGAAAGACTTCTGCTATGTGGCAAGACCAGCAAACCTGGGGTTGTTCTCCTTAGAACACAGAAGGTTATGAGATGGAAGAGTTCAAAAATAATGTGTTTAGAAAGAATAAATAAGGAGAAAGAGTTTTCAGTAATAGAAGGGTCTATAGAAGTGGACATAGATTTATGGTGATGGTAAAAGAACCAGAGACAACGTGAGAGTGTTTTTAAAACAGTAAGTAGTTATGATCTGGAATGTACTGCCTGGGATTGGTGGAAGTAGATTCAATAACTTTCTTTCAAAAGAGAATTGGATATATACTTGCTTTGAGAAAATTTGCAGAGCTATGAGGAAAGAGCAGGACAGTGGGTTTAATTGGATAGTTCTTTCAAACAGTCAGCACAGATCTGCTGTGTCATTCTATGACCTATGAAGGCACACTGTTACAGTTATGTTGGTTCAGTTAGTAGCACCATTATGTAGTTGGTCAGAAGATTGTGGGTTTGATCCCCACAACTTACAAACCAGGTACTCTAGATCAACCACACTGTCAGAGGGACTATCCTTTCATTTCATGCCACAACGAAGGTCCAATTTGTCTATTAAAGGAAACAAAGCCACAGTGGGAAGCTAACAGGTAGGTATTTTGCAAGAATGAGATCAAACTAACTGATTAGCTTTATACTTTTTAACCTGCTGACATAAGATTTATCCTGAGTTATGGAACACAATGTTGTCTGCCAGGGACAAAAGATCTAGACTTCTTCAGATTCAAAGTATTTTTTAAAAATAGTATATAGAATGACAATGATGCAGCAGGAAGGAAGCCATTTGACACACTGAACTTGTACCAGCTCTTTGGTAGAGCTCTCCAATTGGTCCCACTCTGCTGTTTTCCTATAACCCCTGCAATTTTGTTTCTCCTTCAAGAATTAGTAAAATTTCTCTTGAAAATTACAACTGAATCTGCTTCCACCATCCCTTCAGCCAGTGAATTCCAGATCACAACACTTTACCCTATATAAAAAAAGTCTAATGTGACCTCAGGACCGACCCCTCTGGCACTGGAAACTCACTCTCCTTATATGCCATCAAAACCATTCATGGTTTTGAACACTTCAATTAAGTGTTCTCTTAATCTTCTCTGCTCTAGCAAGCATAACCTTAGCTTCTTCAATCTTCCCCTCATCCCTGGTACCATTTTAGTAAAACAGCACATGAAATAGGGCTGCCAACTCTGACTGGACACATTCCTGGTTTCATCACATAACTCTACCCCATTCCCGTAGCACTGGCCTCCCACACATCCATTTGCACAGGGGACCCAAAGATCACGTGATATTAAGTTTGATATTATGTGAAAGAAAGGAGGAACCAATTTTCATTTTATCAACAAACTTTTTGCATTAGGCAAATCTAACCCATAAGGTTCGCATAACCCACCAGGATTCTCCTGTAGTCTTCATCAACAAAAAATTCATCTCGACGATACTGCTGCATATAATCCGGAAGCAAAAACAGAAACCAGGCTTTACATAAGCGCTTCTTTTAAATTTCTTTGAATGATTTTTATTGGTTATAAAAATATTAGGGTTAGATGAAAAAAAAAGGCCATTCGACTGATGATCAAAATTTATGTAAGCAAGTAACGAAGTCCATTTCCTTTCCAATTGAGAGGAATGTGAAGCCGAGGACAGATGTGCAGGGTGATGAATGGAGGAGGTCATGTGGTGACACCTCCGGAAACATTCCCAACCAAATGAGCAATCCTATTGCACATGCCGTTTTACTCAGAATACTCTGCTGACCGAAAGCATGAGACTACACTCAACTGTAGACCACTCGAGTTAAGCAATGCAGTGCACTCACAACAAGATCAGTTTAGATGAAGAAAGCCTTCTGGCCCATTTAACTTCCTATTTCCAAAATATCTATCCTATTGTCACCCCATTACAACATTGATTTGTTTCTTAAATTGAGTTGAGTGCTCTAGCTACTCCTCTTGACAGCCCATTCCAGCTATTGACCAGCCTATGCATAAAGAAATGCCTCTGATGTTTGTCCTAAACTTGCCCCACAATCTTGATTTGTGCCCTCCCCAATCCTACAAACACAAACTGCAGCATAATTTGGCATTTAGATCTCAATCAAGGAAGAAACCAAACACTACCTTTGATTTTTTGGGGGTTTTTTTTAAATAAAAAATCCTTACACAACATGTGAAATGGACAAGGATGGGAAAATGCTGGTGCTCAGTTTCCTTCCTGCCTTTGCTTAAATAAGTGTCATGTCACATAATTAAATATTGGGTCTCTGAGGCAATGACTAATGATATAACCATGCATTACTCAGTGACAACTGTTTAGCTTTGCTGCAGAGAAAATAAAGGGAAGCTCACCGCACTGCAAATACTTTCCCACTCAGTACTTTTCACATTTTTTTCTTTCTGTAAAGCTATGACACTGGCATCTGCCTGATATGAAAATCTGCCCAAGTATTTCCCCATCTACAATGAAGAGCAAATCTTACCCAGCATCATAATACCATTGTCTCCCAATCATCAGTAAAGTAATGGAAGGAGCCATCAATAGTGCCATCAAGCAACACATTAGCCAATATTCTGCTCACCAAAATTCAATGCGAACTCCACCAAAACTGATTTCTTTATACAATGACAACATTCCAAGGTACTTCATTAACTGAAGCATTTTGAAGTGTCCAGAGAACATGAAAGGTGCAGTATAAATGCAAATTTATTCCTTCTTTACTTTCAGTCAATGACCCTCTCCAACAAGAGAGGACCCAAATAGCTCACTGACCTTTTATGTCACTAGCATCGCAGAGTGTCTCAGTAATAACATCTTGGATGTCATCACTGACTAGAAACTTAACTGGACCACACTTATCAAAAACATGGCAACAAGAGCAGGGGAACGGTCGAGTCCAATGCAATGAACAGCTTACCTCCTGTCCCCTCAAATCTTTTCCACTATTTTATGGTCTCAAGACAGCCACATCAATATTTAAACTCAAGCACCAAAGGCAGCATAGCTTACGTGAATATCACAGCTGCCAATGAGCTCAATATCCATCCCCACACCACACAGTGGACAGTAAGACGTGTTATCTACAAACAACTATGGATATACAATAAATGCAGCCTTTAATGAACCAAACAGGGCTTTTACACACAACGTTCTGCTCTCAAGATTCTTAATCTGGCACTGTAGCCGTACTATCTACTCTTGCTGATATCCAATCTGATCACGAGGTGGAGGTGAAGGGGAGGGCAAAGAGAAAGGTGGGGTTGGTAGAGCGAGAAGGATGCCAAGGGGTGGAGGAGGGGAGCACGAAAGTCTGCTTCTTCTCCTTAGCCTCACCATCCAGCAACAGGTCACAAAGTGATTGGTAACGGCGCAGCCCAAAGTTTCCTGCACGGTGGCAGCAAGACTGGCCAGAATAACTGCTCCTCAACTTCCAATTACAGGTTCCCTCCCTCCAGCCCTTGCTGCTTCTCCCATCATCAATTGCTGCTCCTGCAGAGACAGAGGGGTGCTAAGAGAACCTGTGATTGGAGGACCAAGCATGGGAGGGGCAGAATCTGTGGTTGCAGGAGCAGCTCTATCGCTCCTGTATTCACTGCTCCTCCGATCATAACTCTGCAGTCAATTCCTGCTCTCTCAGACGGAGTTGTTTTTTTTTAAGCCTTGGACTAGCCCTAAAGGTTTGAACATGCATTTAAAATATCAGATTTCTGAGACACCAGTGTCAGAAATCTGCCACACGGTGGAAATTTCTCATCCCTGTCCAGTCCCACGGAAAGTCCTCAGAACGATGAGATACATGCTATGCAAGTCCCTTGTGTCTCATTTTTAGTAGTTCATTGCACTCTGAGGCAGTTCCCTTCAATAGTAAAGGGACTAACACATTCCCCATCTTAAAAAATGAGATAAGCTAGCCCCTTTGGTTACGGGTAACTATAGGCTCATTAACTGACATCAGCAATAGGGAAGATGCTTGACAAATACCATTAAAGATGCAATACATGAGCAGAACATATCAGGGACAGCTAACATGGCTTCAAAAAAAAAAAGTCATGTCTTACAAATTTGATCTTTTTTTAAAATCACCGAGATGAGGAATGAGGGAAGCCCAGTCACAGTCTATTTAAACTTCCACAAAGCTTTTGGCAAGGTATTGCTTTGGCAAGAGACTTCTTTATAAGATTAAGACTTCAGCATTAACCGTAATATATTGAGCTAGGTTGAGAACTGGCTCGAAGATTGTAGCAGATGGATTTGGTTCTTCTTGGGGACTGGTAACCAAAGTTATCACACGGGATCAGCGTTCAGACCACTGCTCTTAATTACTTTTATCTATGCTCTAGATCTAGGTTTTGGTGACATGATCTGCAATTTTGCAGATGGTACTAAGATTTGTCTGAGTATTTGTATTGTAGACAATGAGCGGCTGCTTCCAGATGTTGAGGTGTGGGGGATTTGGCTTGTGATTGTACTTTTCTATGTTAAACAACATTTGCCAGTGTTAAGCATGTGGGCAGGGTGAATTCTGAACATATGTTCATCCTTCCTTTAGGGAAAAGCAATAGAGTATGTATGGAAGGAAATTTGGGTATTTTACTGCATAAGTTTTTAAAGGTTCGTGAACAATGTTGCGAAGCAATTGCAAGAGTGAATAAGGAGTTAGGAGGCGTTTGTAAGACATTTGACTATAAAGGCAAAGTTTACCATTTTATCTTTCTACAAGACATTGGGTAGGACTTAGAAGTGTCCAATTTTGTCTCCTCCAGTGGTTGATATTGAAAAGGATACAGAGGAGGGGCACAAGGTTAATTTCCAGTTTGAGGTGTCTTAATAATCAAGATAGGTTAAAATAACTGGGGCTATACACTTTAGAGAAGGCTTTGAGGTAATGGGAGTGAGGTTTATAAAATGAAGAGAAGAGAATAGGCATGTTGCTCCAGTTTCATAAGCTAGGGAGGGCTGAAGTAGAGGGTGGTCACTAGGCCACATCTAGGTTAGATGTCAGCAGGTAGTTCTTCAACCGTGGACCTCAAGAACAGGCTGTTGGCTCATGCAATGGTTACCGATTCCTTTAATTTCCTCAAGAATTGAACCTGTTCCTTGCTAGGGCAATAATCCTTGTTCAAAAGGGTCAGTACTACGTAGTTTGATCAGGACCAGAAACTATTTAGTTTTAATCACCTAAGGGAGGGTTTAAAGGAATTTACCAGTTTTTTTCCTCTCTGAAATTGGCTTGGGTTTTTAAACTGTGCATTTGAGCCTCTCCCCAGAAATATGGTTTCACATGTGGTGGGGTGTGTATATATAGTGAAGCACAAGGCATTACAATTGTGTGGGACAAGCTGGATGCACCAAAGATCTATCAGTCATCGTTTGTAATTTCTATCCACTCAGTGATACAGCATTGTCTCAATAGTCTAACCACTGCCATGCACTACAGCACAATAATTCCTCTATGCCTATAGATACAGTCCCCCAGTTTAGGTGTCAGTGGTAGCATTGCCTCTGAGTCAGGTGAGGGGGATCAAGCCCCACTTCAGACATTTAAGCATCCACACCCCATGCTGACACTGCAGTACAGAGAAGGCATCTCCTTGTCGAAGGTGACATGTATCAGATGAGATGTTAAACCGAGATCCCGTCTGTTGCCTTTGGTAGAAGTAAGATCCTAGAATACTCCTTGGTACAACCAATATTTATTCCTCACTAAATCATGTTATCTTGTACTGTCTCTCATTGTTATTTGAGGGAGCTTGCTGTGTGAAAATTAGCTGCTCCATGTCCCAATATGATAATAATGACTACACTACAAAAATCTTTCATTGGTAATAGGATTTTGGAACGTATAAAGTCATGAAAGGCAATGTAAGCCCTTTGTTTTTCATCTTCTACCCACTCCCAACTGTGAGTGAATAACTATGTAAAAGATTAAGTACCAGTTTGTTATTTGTGTTTGTCTTCATTCCCACGTCTAGGTATTGCTATACTACATGTAAAACTAAAATCTGGGGATTCTTAGTTATCTGCCAATTTCTACTATTTCCTATATTTTGGTCATTAATGAAGATTCCATCGTACTGTCAGAAAAGGTCAAGGTATTTTGTATGCTTATGGGTTTAAATAGAGGAGCACTTTCATTATATGTCCACAAGCTGCTTTGCAGCTGATGAAATTTTGCATGTATTTCATATTCTTTAAAACAAAAACAGAAATAGTACAAATTAGATTCACCTCCTCACCACTTGCAATCCAAAGAAAGAAAAATTCTGTGTTCAGTCAATGCAATGCACTATTCTGTGCAGTCAGAACAAGGCTACGAATCATGCCCAATATATTAGTGGTGCACATCTGAGTTCAATAAAGGTGTTTTTTGTTAAATTTAGCAGAACGCTAAAATATTGTTTTACATCCAAGAGATGAGATTCCAGAGCAGAAGGCAGATACAATGAGATGTAGCTGAGATCAATCAAAAAGGGCAAGCTCATGTAGCCAGGGGACCCAAAAGCTGCTGCAAAAATTTTTCTACTGGCAGAGTGCCAAACATATAATACAGAATTCTGAACATGACTCACCCCTCTGGATAACCTACACCTCTAAAAAGACATGGTTTAACCCTGGACACCAAGCACTTGATATTTATAACCCTTTGGGAGTGCCAGTAACTGCCAGCTACCACCTTTAAGATTAAGGTTGTCATTTATCTTGAACAGTGACCATAGCACGATTACAGTTAAGACAGCTTTGGGCAAACCCAGTAAAAAAACATGTCCAGCTCATTGAAATTGATTGAGAGATTTCAAATTTGACTGCTGTTAATTTTAAACCCAACTTTGATTAGCCAAAAACCTGGGAACAGGTTCAGAGAATGCACAAGTTACTACAGATCCTGCATTTTAAATGCACAATAACTGGGTTAGATACTATAACACAACCAGGTTGCATAAAGATGCAACTGTGAGGTGGCATTTTATTATTGTACACTATATCCCTTTGGAAAGGAAAAGCAGGATATTAGATATGGAACAGCTGCTCATGTTTCACCCATTCCATCACACTTTGTCTCCAGTTCATCACACTGGTTTCTAGTGCAATGAGACTATCTTAAATTCAAATGTTACACTTTTTCCTGAGGGCAATTGCATCATTCAAAAAGCTTTGGGGACCTATTTCTCAATTATATCACAACTCTGACCTCCACATTTCAGCCAGGACTGTAACTTCAGAAGAATCCAGTATAGTGGCACCAAAAATTAAGTTGTGACTGTTGCCAGTGGTATTACCAATTTTCCCCACTGGGCAACAATCCCACCCAGATGTTGCCAGTGTACTCCCCCAGTGCAAACTATGAACAGTCCATCCACCTCAAGACAGACTCTCCTGCTTGTAACCAACTTTTTCACGTGTTGCACAAAGTGCTATCAACAAGCAACCAAAGTCAGGTATGGGTATCCATCAGCTGTAGAGCTCTTGCACTACTCATAATGCTTTCAGTATCAGCAGAATCATCTTCTCCCCACTGCACCAGTGTGACATTTTCCCACACTGCCAAACAACACAATCTCACTGAAAAACTGCAAAGGACAAGGCTGAAGCATTTGGAACTTCAGCCAGAAGTGACGTGTGGTTGATGCATCTTGGCCTCTTCCTGATGTCCCGAGTGTCACAGATCCCAGCCTTCTGTAAAATCAATTCGCTCTGCATGATATCAGGAAACAGCTGAAGGCATTGGAAACAGCAAACGCTATGGGCCTTGACAACGTCTCAGCAGTAGTGCTGAAAACCTGTGCTCCAGAACTAGCAACGCCCGTAACAAACTGTTCCAGTACAGCTAACAACACTGCTGAACACATTTTTCTACTTTTTGGGTATGTTCAGTCCACAAAAAGCAGGGCATTCAATTCAGCCAACTAATGCCTCATCAGCCTCCTCTCAAAGTAATGGAGGGTGCCATCGACAGTGCTATCAAACGGAACTTACCAGCAATAACCTACTTATTGAAACTCAGTTTAGTTCTGCTAGGAACCATTCAGCTCCAGACCTTATTACAACCTTGGTCTAAACAAGGACAAAAGGGCTGAATTCCAGGGAGAGGTGACAGTGACTGCCCTTGGCAACAAAGCAGCATTTGATTGAGTGTAGCATCAAGGAGTCCTAGCAAAACTGAAGTCAATGGCAGTGGGAACTCTCTCCACAGGTTGGAGTCATAACTAGCACAAAGGAAGATGACTATCATTCAGTCCCAGGATATTGCTGTGGGAATTCTTTGGGGTAATGTCATAGGTTCAACATCTTAAACCGTTTCAATGACTTCCCTGCCAACTTAAGGTCAGAAGTTGGATGTTTGATGATTCCATATTGTTCAGTGCCATTTGCAAATTCTCAGATACTGAGGTAGTCTGTACCAAAATCCAAGACCTGGACAACATTCATGCTTAGGTTGATAAGTGGCAAGCAACATTTGTGTCATGAAATTGCCAGGTAATGACCATCTCCAAAAGAGAGATTCTGACCATTTCTCCCTGAAGCTCAATGGCATCACCATTGCTGAATCCCCTACCATTAACATCCTGATGTCACCATCGATCAGAAACTGAACTGGACTAAGCATTTTAAAAAATAATTTACAGGATGGGGGCTTCACTGGCTAGGCCAGCATTTATTGCCCATTCCTAGCTGTCCTTGAGAAGGTGATGGTGAGCTGCCTTCTTGAACCGCTGCAGTCCATGTGGTATAGGTACACCCACAGTGCTGTTAGGAAGGGAGTTCTAGGTTTTTTTGACCCCGTGACAGTGAAGGAATAAGCCATAAAAATACTGCGGCTGCAAAAGCAGGTCAGAGGCTGAGAATTCTGTGGTGAGTTACTCATCTTCTTATTCCCCAAAACCTGTCCATCATCTACAAAGCACAAGTCAGGAGTATGATGGAATATTCTCCACTTGCGTAGATAGGTGCAGCTCCAACAAAACTCAACAAGCTCAACTCCATCCAGGACAAGGCAACCCAATTGACTGGCACCCCGTCCACCACCCACAACAAACACTTAGTTGGCAGTTACACATTCATACACGAAGGAAAATTATACTCAAAAGATTAATATTTAAATCCAAACATTTCAATGAGTATTGGGCATTTGGCACAGCCACTCTGTCCCTCTTTGATTTCAGAAGCAGGTGGCCTTCCAAAACAATGCATGGTGACATGGGAGCCTTCAATGCAGAGTACAGCCTTTTATCAAAACCACCACATTGAATCTCTGCAATATATAACAGCACCGGTCACAGTCATCCCTGTAGGTAGTATTTGAACATCTTTTACCTCAGGCCTGAAAGTACATCATTGACTCCCCACACAGAAGGTTTCGGAACTTACGCACACTAGCTAAGTACAAGGAAAGCACAAACAGATGTGACACAGTAAGCTGCCATTCCTAACAGTGGAACCAAATCAAAATTCAGTGGAGATGAGAAATAAGCTAGTAAATGATCATAAGCAACACCCACAAATAAATTCTAATTCAAACACATAATACAACACTGAGGCATGACTTCATAAGATATCCTTTTCAACTTTAATTTCTTACCTTCGCAAATGCGATCAAGACGTGCCCGCTTTACTTTGTGTTTGTCCATTACGGGCACAGACATGAGGACTACAGGTCAGAGGTTAGCACGTTGATGACTGAAGGTGGATTAACTTTTAACCACAGCAAAAACCGGAGGTATCAGACATCAAAATTCACAGGTTTCAATATTTCCAAAAGTTCCTGTTAGCCTGTTTTGTAAAAAAGAAATTTAAATAATCTCCAGTTAGGTACAGATAGGATTTTCTTTTCCCCTAATTCTCACAACTGGTTCAGCCAAAATGTATTTTAAAATCTGCAAGAGAAGTTAGCATATAAAGATGACAATACCCCATCTTCATGCTGTACCATTCACTTATCACTATGTTTATTTGACACCCACACAATATACAATAGCAAGTGACATTTGAATGTTAATTTAATGTCCTATCAATTTACATTGTAATTTTCTAAGTATAACTCACACCTCTCTGGTTCTCTCACTGAGCAATTTCTCCTTTAACTTGTCTCACTCCCTCCAAATAAAAGATGTGGCTATGGCTACCTGCATGGGCCCCAGTTACCTTTATGCCGCTTTTTAGCCCTCACCACCACCATTAACACTTCCTTTGTCATTTTGTTCATGATAGGCCCCACATATCAATGGCCATCTACCCAGCTTCACCTGCTCTACTCCCCTTAAACAGTATAAATTTCATCACATTTCCACTTCTCTTCAGCTCTGAAGAAAGACTGAATGGACTCAAAACGTCAACTCTGTTTTTCTCTCCACAGATGCAGTCATGCCTGAGTTTTTCCAGCATTTTCTGTTTTTGTTCCTCTCTGGTTATCTACTTGCACACACAGCGCAACCTAAGGCAACTCCAGATTGTACGTCATCTGAATCATTTCAAAATTACAACATTGTAGCTTGGCCATTCTCTTCTAGCCACCTTTCCATCTTCCATAAACCTGAGCTCATCCAAAACTCTGCTGCCCTAATCCACATGCAGGCCCATTCATCCATCAGCTCCGTACTTGCTCACTTACATTGGCTCCCTGATCCAGCAAAGCTATAAATTTAAAATTCCCACCCTCATACGCAAATCAATCCACAGACTCAGTGTTCCCATCTCTGTAGTCTCTTCCAGACCTACAACCTTGAGGTCTTGGCCCTAAAAAACTTTGGAATTTCCTCCCTAAACTTTACCAGTTTCTTTAAGATGCTCCTTCAAACCTAATGTTGACCAAGCTTTTTATTGGCTGTCCTAACAGTTTCTCATATGCCTTGTTCAATTTCTGTCTGATAATGCTCTCATGAAGCATCCTTGGGATCTTCAACTTATCCAAATCCATGATGCCCATATCCTCTCACAATAAGCCCCAGTCACCAATCACCCTTGTCCTCACTGACCTATATTGGCTCCCAGTTTAATGCCATAAATTTAGACTTCTTATCCTCATGTTTAAATCTCTTCAGAGATTTGTCCCTCCCTACATCTAATCTCCTGGGCTGTCATGCACTTTTTCATTTTGTCTTGTGATTAGCAGCCATGTCTTCTGCTGACCAAGCCCAAGCTCTGGAATTCCCTCAACTGCCTCCATTTCTCCACCTTAGTCTCACTCTATAAAAAACTTAAAACCCATCTCTTTAACTTCCTAATATTCCTCTTTTTGGTGCAAGTTTCTGTCTGATTACACTGCAGTGAAACGCTTACCAACTTTAAAAGGTGACATTTTTAAAATTTCTTTCATGGGATGTGGTCATCACTGGCAAGGCCAGCATTTGTTGCCCATTCCCAAATTGACTTTGAATGGAGTGGCTTGATAGGCCACTTCAGGGGGAAGTTAAGAGTCAACCACATTGCTGTGGATCTGGAGTCACATGCAAGCCAGACCAGGCAAGGATGGCAGATTTCCTTCCCTAAAGGAATGTTACAACAATCGATGATAGCTTCATGGTCACCATTACTAAGATTAGCTTTATATGCCAGAGTTTATAAATTGAATTTAAATTCCACCAGTATTGTGGTAGAATTTGAACCCATGTCCCCAAAGCATTAGCCTGGGCCTCTGGATTACTAGTCCAGTGACAATGCCACTAAACCACTGCAAGTTGATGTTGCAAAACTACAGGTAAAGGCAAAGAATAGGGATTTTAACCCAAATTTCACCCATCAATCTTCCTTCTCTTGACCTGAGATCAGCTAGTTCAGCACACAATGGAGATGGAATCCTGCCTGATCTATGTGACTGTGAGATGGTGTATACACCTGAGAATTCAAGGAAACAGGACACATCCCATTACCAAATACACTAGAAAGAAATACTGATCGTGCCCTTGCCAAAGGTTCATGCTCACATGCAGCTTCAACACCAATTATGGGATAGCTGGTTTTTCCCTCTTCCGTTTCCAAATCGACTGAGACCAGTCAATTTAGCTGAAAACAGGGATATGTCTAAACAGCTCAGCAGCACATTGCACAATGCCTTTATACACAAAATCAAAATCTTGCAACTGCTACAGCAGCATCATCAGGAGTTTGCACTTCAGAAGTAAAATTAACCTTTTGTAGTTTCATGAAATAAAATGATCAATGAAGGAATTACAAATGACCACAGAGGGTCCAATTAAGAGGGAGACAAGGCCCCTGTTGAAAAGACCATATGCAGAGAAATATGGCAAGAATGGCTCAGTTTAATACAATCCTAACATACAACATTGAGAATCATGTATAAAGAATGTCCAGAGGATGCCTGTGCTTATGGGGCTGTACTCTAATAATCACCAGTGTCAAGAAAGAGAAACTTGGGATTGAGGAATATTTATTTAAACTCTCAAATGAAATAAGCACAATAATGCTTATTAATCAACACTAGTGTCAGAAGAATTTGAACAACTGAGTTGAATAAAAAAATGCAGCATTTACAGGACCTGCACGCTTATGTACCAAGGAAGCGAATAAGCAGAAAGAATTTCACACCCCAAATAACATCAACAACAACAATCTGTAATACTTCCACATTATGACATACCAGTTACTGGCTCCTAATAAAATATTTTTCATGATTATTAAACACTTGAGCAGGGATAGCAATCAGACTCAGTAATATGCTGGCAGAGTACCATAATTCTGCTCAAGTTCCTGGGGTAGCACAAGTGCCTGTTTCTAAACAGAGCTCAGCAATAATAAATCACTTGCCTCACTCACAGCTTACAAGAACATTACGTAAATTTTGGTGCTGACTTTCCTAGCTCTATAGGTGGGACATTCAACCTCCTCAAGCAGTGGTCTGAATCAGAGAGAATGATCAGCTTGCTTGTGTTAAACAGAATCATACATAATTCATGGGGATAGAATCTGATCTATTCTATCAGCTGTATGTGCTTCAAGGGATCTTATTCAGTGATTCCAATCATTGTCCATGAAAACTACAAACAAATGGCCTCTATGATTGCACACCAACTCTAACTCTCAATCTTATTTCCACTTTTTTAAGCATTGAATCAGGCTACTTCTATCTCCTGTATTTTTCTTTTAAACATTTAGATTTTTGGGATGTGGGCATTGCTGGCAAGGCTGGCATTTGTTACCCCTAGATACCTTTTGAGAAGGTGGCTCAATTTGAACCACTGCAGTCCACGAGATTAAGGTCATATTTGGTAGTGAGCATCAGGAATTTGACCCAACAATGAAGGAAGGTGACGTACATAGAAGTCAGGATGGTGCATAACTTGGAGGGGAAATCTAGAGGTGATGGCAGTTCCAAGCACCTTGTCCTTCCAGGCGCAAGTACTTAATTAACTGCAGGAACATTTTAAAAAGTGTTCTGGGTGAGTCCTATCTTTAAATCCAGTTTGATATTGCATGGAATTATATTCCAAGCACATCATGTGAATTTGACTGCGAGTCTACCAACCCAGGAAGTTTCAACCCATTTCATAAGTGAAGGTGAACCCGAATCCAGCATTTATATTACAATTTGTGTATTGGTGTAAAGGGCTAAGGTCACAGTGCAGCAGCTTAAGGGTAAACACGACCACCAAACAAAAAACGAAATTATGCAAATACCAATTGGTCAACTTGCAAATGAAAACCGAATCAGTCTTTTTAATGCAGCAATTTAATCAGTGAAAAACTGTAAAAGGGGGTATTTTAATTCAATTTACATTCCTAGAGTATTGGAATGAGAACAGTAGGAAATGCTGCCTGGTTTTATTGATGTGAAGTAACATGTGATGAATTTAAGACCAAAAGCTGGCTAGCAAGATCGGAAGTAGTTATAACTTTTCGCTGATCCTACTTAAGGTGGGCCTTGGAAAGTTTACAATCTGCGTAACTGCAATACTATAAAGGAACATGGACTGCAGGGGCTTTGCAGCTCACCCCTCTTCCCTTAAAAATAAGGAAAATCCCCTTTTCATGCTGCATTTCTTCGTTACCTTAATCCTTTCTCTTTCACAAAAGTGCGCTAGATCCTTAAACCATGCTGCTTCCTGTTGGTTCCCACAGCGAGGCTGATCCTACCGGAAATACAAAGAAAGGAGAAAAAAAAGCATATCAGAAATAACTAAAAAAAAGGTGTTTTTGCTACCACTAAGTTCATTCAGGCAGACACAAAGTGTGCACGCTGCTTGCCACCAGCGGGAACAGTTTCACGGCACCTTTTACACTCACATTAGATACACCGCGTTCCACACGCACTCTCGCTACAATGTTGCCGCTCCGCACATCCAAGAAGCCTAGCGCGTGACGACCACGCACCAGAGCGTGCAGGCGTCACACCGCCACGTTAAGCCCCGCCTTCCTTGCGTTTTAACGTAAGACGTGACTTCCAATTGCCAACCGAGATTGCCTTAGCCCTGCAGTCGGGCAAAAGGATAAATTGACGTTTCGAGTCCTCATGACCCTTCGACAGAACTGTCGAAGGGTCATGAGGACTCGAAACGTCAACTCTTTTCTTCTCCACCGATGCTGCCAGACCTGCTGAGTTTTTCCAGGTAATTCTGTTTTTGTTTTGGATTTCCAGCATCCGCAGTTTTTTTGTTTTTATAAAAGGATAAATTGTCGATTTGAATGTTCAGCCGCCATTTTTATTTCCCTAGCGGTTCAAACTGGGGTGGGGGGTAGTATTGGAATTGATCGGTCCTCTATGGCCTGCTGCAAATTTTCCCGAATGTTCCCGCCCCCAATAGCTCAAACCTGAACACCCAAAGCTCTCGAATAGCCAATGTTTCCCGGCCGGAGGCATTTATGCACTTTGACAAACCCTCCCCGCCCCTCCCATTCACGCGCTTCTGGCCACGCGCGCTGCTGTGCACACCCGCTCTCGAACTGACTGATCTTCCAATCAGAGCTTGACTTTCTCCCGCTCCATTGCCGCTCGCGCTCCTGCCGTTGGGTGTGATGGGCACCACAGCCTCCTTTACGTGGAGGCTTCTCTACTCCGCCTTTAAATACCCTCTAAAATCAGATATATTGGGCCGAAACTTCCGAGTTCTCCAGCGTCCGAGTTGAGGAGTACCCCAAAGATGTGCTGCGGAATTCCTGTAGGAAGTTCCCAGGTAAGGGTTTGCACGGCAATTGCCCAGAACTGCACACTTCCTCTGGACAATGCGCTGCACTGGGAACAGTCTGACAATGCAGTTTGTTTGGTTCCAACAGGGTTACACCAATAGTTACTCAGAAAAAGTTAGAAGAATTAAAACCTCTTGTAAAGACCCAGACTGACCCTATAGAACTACACATCCACAACCCCGCCATGGGACTCCCCCAACAACCACCACCACCGCCTGACCTTCGACACCCCCGATCCCCAATTCACCACCCCTGACCTTCAACTATGCACCCCCAATCTTCGATTCCCCACCCCCTGACCTCCAGTTCCCCTGCCCAGGACCCCCCAACCCTCTGGGATCTTGCAACTGACCCCCACCCCCCCCCCCCCCCCCCGGGTCTCTCATGTCCCCCACTCGCCTAACCTCCCCCCCGCACCGCCCCCCCAGACCTCCAAACCCCTCACCACAGACTTCCAACATCCTGTCTCCCAAGGACTTCTGACCCCCCCCCCCCCCCCACTTTTGAATGCCTTGTTTGAACCTGCCTCCATCACACTCTCAGGCAGTGTGTTCTTGAACGTCAGCACTCACTGTGTCAAAAGCTTTTTGTACTCAATGCCCCTTTGATACAGCACAAGAAGCCGAATGCTTTACTAACCATTTTCTCAGTTTGTCCTGCCAACTTCAGTGATTTGTGTACACATATACCCAGGTCCCTCTGCTGCTGCACCCACTTTAGAATTTTATCCTTTATTTTATATTGTCTTATTCTGTTCTTTCTACCAAATTGAATCATTTCACACTTCTGTGTTAAATTTGATCTGTTACTTGTCTGCCCATTCCATCAACCTGTCTATGTCCATTTGAAGTTTTACACTATCCTCTTCACACTTCACAATACTATCAAGTTTTGTTTCGTCACAAATTTTGAAATTGTGTCCTGTATACCAAGTTCTAGGTCATTTATATGTATCAGGAAGAACAGGGTCTTAACACCAGTCCCTGGGAAACTCCAATCATAAACCTTCTAGTCCAACAAACAACTGTTCACCACCACTCTGTTTCCTATTACTCAGCCAAATGTATATCCATTTTGCTACTGTCCCTTTTATTCAATGAATTCTAACACATCTGTTGTGTGGCACCTTATCAAATACTTTTTGGAGGTCCATGTACACCGCATCAAATATTATTTTCCCTTAAATCCATACTGGTTTTCCTTAATCACCCGCATTTGCCCAAGTCACTATGAATTTTGTCCCAAATTATTGTTTCTAAAAGCCACCCCACCACTGGGATAAACTGACTGGTCTGTAACTGCTGGGTTTATCTTTACAACCTTTTTTGAACAAGGGTGTAACATTTGCAATTCTCCAGTCCTCTAGCACCACCCCTGAGTCTAAGGAAGATCAGAAAATTATGGTTTGTGCCTCCACAAACTTGATTCCCTCAGTATTGTTATAAAACCCATGTTTTACATCAAAAATACTTTATTGAGTGGGCTGAAATACTAGGTAAGTAAAGAGACTGAACAACAGCATTTTAAATGACTAAAATAACAATTCCTAACATGACCAAACATTTGCATAGCTGTACCCTACAAATTCCAAAGAATGGAGTAGGGTTGTCTAAAGGCTGTCCAGAGACAATCATGAATGATTGTGATGAATGTGAATGACTCATCTCCTGAACCATTCACAAATCATCCAGATATCACCTGTGTATTCAACTGGATGTGAACCAAGCTATTAGATTCAGTTACTTTGGACAATGGACCCCAGCTGAGAAGAGAACTCCAGCAGCCTTAATCTAATAATTTCTAAATAATTGACTTGGAACCAGCTTGCTATGGCCATGTTTGGGTAACTGTCCAGTTTGTGAAAGGAGGTCATATGATGAGAAAACTAACACTCTTTTTGTTTTAACAAAACTGCTTTTCTGCAGACCAGTCAGACAGAGAATGATTCAGAGTGAGAGACTAGAAAGACCCTGAGTGGGCACTCTCTCTCTCTCTCTCTCTCTCTCTGCAGCCATCCTACAAGCTTGTGTCCTGTCTGTTGTTTGACCAGCCACTTGCTGCAGGCAACATCTCAGAAGAAAAAACAGAAATTATCCCTCAACACCTTTAAATCATCCCATTGCAGAATCTGGAAAGACCATCGAGCCCAATCTGAAACCATTCAAGTCATCAATCTACAGGATCCATATACAATTGATTTTTTTGGACTCTTAAACCGTTTAACCTGCCCTCCCACTTTGTAACTTACTTCCGCGTGTGTGTGTGAACTCTTGAATGCATGTGTGAGTGAGAGTTGGAGTAATTTTATTATTTTATTTTGATCAGGTGTCAAGTACAATAAATACTACTTCCTTTTCTTTTAATACTTATAAAAAAAACCTGTCTGTGTGTCTTTTGTAATCACAGCACTCAAACAATTAAGTACTCACTGTATTGGCAAGTGAATTCTTTAAAAAAAACGTGTTGCGATCAAATGAGTGGAAAGAGAGGTGAGCCATTCTACCCCTTCACACCTGACTGTAACAGTGTCCTTGGATGCGTTTTATATGGTACTGGTGCTTTATCAACTTTAAGTGTGGACGGCCTAGCCGACACTTCCTTATCAATTTTAACCCTTCAAGTGTCTGAACTATTTCCTTTTTCACCATGACCCTGACAGCATCTTCTAACTTGGTAAAGACAGATACAAAGTATTTATTTAGTACTTCGGCCATATCCCCTGCCTCCATGTGTAAATCCCCTTTTTGATCCCGCTCCTTTCAGCACTTTTTATATCCCTATAGTAGACTTTTGGGTTCCCTTTTATGTTAGCTGTTATGGGAATATATCTCAACTGTACCCAAATTATGTTTTCTCCAAAGGCAACTCTTAGTTCAGTTACAACTTTATCTCCGATCTTTGATTCCAGTTTATCTGGGCTAGATTTATTCTTACCCTACTGAAGTTGGCTTTCCCCCAGTTTGTTGTTCATACTCTGGATTGCTTCTTGTCCTTCTCTATTGCTAATTTAAACCTTATGATATAATGATTGCTGTCCCCTAAATGTTCTCCTACTGACATTTGATCCACTTGGCTCACTATCCCCAATATCCAGATCTAGCATTGCCTCCTTTCTCGTTGGACTGAAAACATACTGCTGTAGAAAATTCTCCTGAACACACTGTAGGAACTCGACCCTCTCTGCCCTTTACACTAATACTATCCCAGCCTATTTTCGGATTAAAGTCCCCATTATAACTACTCTATAATTCTTGCACTTCTCTGTAATTTCCTTGCAAATCTTGTCCCTCTGCATCTTTCCCACAAGTTGGTGGCTTATAGACTACACCAAACAATGTAATTGTACCCTTTTTTTGTTCCTTAGCTCTAGCCAAATAGATTCTATCATTGACCCCTCTGGGACATCACTCTCTCCTGCACTGCAATGTTCTCTTTAATCAATACTGCCATTCTCCCCTTTCCTATCTTCCCTGAACACTTTATATCCAGGAATATTTAATACTCAGTCTTGCCCTTCTCTGACTCAGCTCTTCGTTATCTCCATAAAATCATACTTCCATATGGTTCTCTACACCTGAAAATCACCAGTATTATTTACTACCGTCTGCATGTTCACATACATGCACAGTAACCCTAATTTAGATTTTATTACTGTCCCTCTTGCACTAAATCTACCTAATACCTTACTATTTCCTATTCTAGTGCTATTTGTCTCTCCCAATATTCTGCGCACCTTGGTATTCCCCTCTAGGATTACCTACTGGTTCCCATACTTCTCCAATATTCAGCTAAACCCTCCCCAATAGCACTAGCAAATCAACCCACAAGGAAATTGGTCTCGCCTCTGTTTAGGTACAAACACATCCAGCCTGTACAGGTCTCATCTCCCCTAGAACTGATCCCAATATCACAGGAATCTAAAGCTCTTCCTGCGGTACCATCTTACAGCCACACGTTTATCTGCTTTCTCCTCCTGTTTCGATACTCGCATGTGATACAAGGAGTAAGCTGGAGACTGCTACTTTTGAGGTCCCACTTGCATTTCCTACCTTGCTCTCTACATTCTGATTGCAGGACCACACCCCTTTCTCTACCTATGCAAAACACAAAGGCTGAGAAAAGAAAGCTGGGAAGAGGATGGAAAGCAAGTTGACTTGGGTGAGGAAAAGAAAGAATGTGCATTTAAAAAGCACCTTTCAGGACATCCTCAATTAAGTACTTTTGAAACATCGATTCAGTTGTTATGTAGGAAACGCAGCTGCCAACATGGGCACAACAAGTTCCCATAAACAGCAATGACCAGATCATCTTTTAGCAATCTCAGTTGAGGATAAATACTGGTGAGGACACAGGAGAACTCCACTTTCTGTTCAAAATAGACCTTTTACTTCTACCTGAAAAGGCAAATGGGACCTTGGTTTAACATTTCCAAAAGACCGCATGTCTGACCATGCAGCACTCACTCAGCCCTGCATGGAGTGTCAGCTGAGAATACATGCTCAGATTACATGCTCAGATCTTCAGGTAGCGAGCTTCTTCTCAGAGGTCAACCCAGGGACTATAAATTAGGATTGTGTGCCTCAGTACAGCAATGATCATGATTGTGAAACCAGTTCTAGTGAAGGTGAAAAGAGGATAATGGATGAAGATATATCACAGTGGAATCAGTTAGGACTGGTGGGGCCTGGTGAAATGTTATTGTTAGAAGCCCTTTGCAGGCAGCCTGATGACCAATTGCAACCAACTTGATAACCGCACCTGCATGATCTTGTTCTAAAATCCCAAGGTTTAATGTCCTTGCTGTCTTATTCTGTGAGAAACATAGAAATGTAAAAGAGAGGAAATCAGCTCAAGCCATAGGTCAATAAATGACAAGTTTGTTTTGTGACTCATATGCAGGAGGTAAAACGTGAAATGAAAAAGGACACATCCAGCAAAAATGTCATTGCCAATAAGCCTAACGCCGAAACGATTGGCTCCAATCTTAACCAATGACCACTAAGGCTAAATCACATTGTGTAAATAGTATGACAAACGGACTTATTATGTTAATAGTCATTGTAATGTCACGAATGGCGCACGTCATTCAAGACAGTTGTCATTCCAAGTAGGGAGTCATGGGTCATTGAAAGAAACCTCAAAAGAAGCCAGAAGAGTTATTGTACTCTTCTTAAACTGTCAAGATTACAAAGTCAAGTGTACAGATTGCCATGAATCCTCTGTTCCCTTCTTGCAGCTTTCTTTCCTATTGTAAAGGACACCGAAATAATGCTTATAAGATGAGCGCAGAAGGAAATAGTATGCACTTATGGCTTATAGCTCTTGATCAGTGCTATGATCCCAGCTGATGTTAATACTGGACAAGTCATCCCAGAGTGAAACCTGGCTTTATGGATCCTAAATTTGTTTTTTTTTAGAAGCTGTGGAGGAAAGTTATTGAACAAATTCACAGGAGTTCACTGATGAACTTTTAACATAAAGAATAAAACATTTATTAAACAAGAAAAAAAAACTATATTACACCAAACTAAAAGGTTAGAAAGTTCTCAATAGAAATGTCAAGAAAATGATTTAAACTCACACCATTCCTTTTATCCCAGGAATACCCTTACAGACACAAAAATCCAATGAAGATTTATCACGATCTTAACACCAAGGCTTCTTGCTTGGACTGGCCCAGTTGCAAACAGTTTTCTTCTGGTAGAATTCTGAGCATTCACTAGATGCCTTTCCCCAGCTGGTGCCTCTCGCTATGACACCCAAAACCACAATCCAAACTCACTATTACTTCAACTGCAGAGCAAACACGAGTCCCCTAAACTCACTGCCCCAGCAGCCTTGCAGTATTTCTTATCAGAGAGCTTAGAACTCCTGTCTTCCTCTCTGATATACACACACTAAACTTATTTTCTGTCTTTCCCTGTGTCTCTGTGTGTCAATAGATCCCTGTTGCTGGGCCACACATAATGCTTCCTACTTTGTGTTTTTTCCTCAAGTCATTAAAATACTAATGCCTTTGTAACCCATCTCTTCAATTTAAGGGTTGTAAAATCTCATTAAAAATGCTCGTATACAAACAAATCCAGAAAAATTGCCCTTTTTTGCTAGGGGGCCTTCCAGACTTCCCAGCACCAAGCTCACAAAAAACCTAAGTGAAACTGAAACCATGTTCTACCTTTCTTAACACACAAATATAATACAAATTAAACTTAAAGTTATACATTGTTCCTAATGTCAGTAAAACAGCCAACTAGAGCTATGTAACAGATTAGGAGTTCAGGAAGTGAAACAAGACAGGTACGTTCCTGACCAGAAATATAGGCTCAGTCTCAGGCCCATTATAACTTTGTTCCCTTTCTGTTACGAGCCACCCTTCCCATATTTAATATTGTACATATTCCACAGCGATATCACAATGATAGAAATGTTTCAAATTATGAAAAATGAGAAGTAATAGATAGAAATAGGCTCTTTCCAGTGGCTGAGGGGTAAAGATGAGAATCTATAGATAGAAGACTTAAGAGATTTAGAACAGTGATCAAGAGCAACTTATTTACACAGCAAGTTGTCAGGCTGTAGAATTCACTTCCAGGGATAGTGGTAGGACACAAAGTTCTCCTGACAAGCGGTCCTTGTATTTTTATCCAAGATAGGCCTCAGACCAGTCATTTACTCCAAATTTTAAGGCAGTCGTTCAAGCTAAGGCATGCCAGGTACTGGGATCTGCAATAGCAGTAAATAAGATCTAACCGTAAGTACTGATATAGTTTCTCCTCAACTAATTCCATCTTTAGCTGAATGTGGCCTAAGCCAAGTGCCAGGATACTGGATCAATGCAAACCATAGAAAATGAGTTCAACACATTTGGTTCAAACTGTCACCTTTCTATTTCTTTGCCTCTTTTGACAGAATGTGATCACATACATTCACTGTTTGAAAGCTAGGTGGGTTATAAACCCCTCCTTTACATAGTTATGTTTGAAGTAAAATTTTGCTACTGGTCAAGTTAAACCAAAAAGGTTTATGATTTATTCTTACAATCTCTAACTACATCATTGGGAAAAGCTGACACAGCCCCACTGTCAACTCAAAAAAACATTTTCCAACGAAAAACAACCCTGAATTAAGACATAATCACCAAGGCCATGGCTTCAACTAGTTTAGTGTGATTCAAATCCTATTTAGTACAGAGCTTGAGTATTGCTGAAAAAAGAGACATATTGCCCAACCTTATCACCTCGTCCTCATCAGGACAAATGCAAGAATGTCAAATTTGGTATAGCTGGTTATAGCTGTATTGGAACAACTTGGTTGGGGATGCAGGTAGTTCTAGGCAGGTCTTCAGGACTACAGCTGGGATGTTATCAGTGCCTTCACAAGGAGTGAATCAAATTGTCTGAAGATTGGCTTCTATGATGCTGGGGACCTCAGGAGGAGGCTGAGATGGATCATCCACTCAGCATTTCTGGTGGAAGATGGTTGCAAATGCTTCAGCCTTATCCTTTGCACTGATGTGCTCGGCTCTCCCATCATTGAGGATGGGGATATTGTGGAACTTCCTCGTCCAGTTATTTATTTAATTATCCATCCCAATTCATGACTGGATATCATGGACTGTTGAACTTTGATCTGATTCACTGGTTGTGGGATTGCTTTGCTCTGTATATCACATGCTGCTTCCACTGTTTAGCATGCAAATAGTCCTGTGTTTTAGCTTCACCAGTTGATACCTCATTTTTAGGTATGCTTGGTGCTGCTCTTGGCATGCTCTCCTATACTCATTGAACAAGGGTTGATCCCCTGGCTTGATGGTAATGGTGAAGTGAGAGATATGTCAGGGGTTATGAGGTTACAGATTGTGGTTAAATATATTTCTACTGCTGCTCATGGCCCAAACTGCCCCATGGTTGTCCATTTTTGAGCTTCTAGATCTGTTCTGAATTTATCTCATTTTGCACAATGGTAGTGCCACACAACATGATGATCCTTAGTGCGAGGGTGGGATTTCACCTCCACTAGCACTGTGCAGTGGTCACTTCTACCAATACTGGCAGGGACAGATCCATATGCGACAAGTGGATTGGTAAAGGTGAGGTGAAGTAGATTTTTCCCTCTTGTTGGTTCTCTCACCACCTGGTGCAGATGAGTTGACAGACACATCCTTCAGCTCAGCCAGTCTCCCAACTTTGGCACATGTCCCCAGATGTTAATGAGGAGTACTTTGAGGAGGCTGTGCTTTTGTCATTTCTGGTGCTTCGGTCGATTCTAGATGGTTTTATTCTAGTTTTATTCTTCTTTAACTTGATTTTGTTTGATACAATTGTTTGGCATGCTAAGCTGAGCAAAGTTGGATGAATTTAAATTAAACAATTTTCCTCAGTTTCTTTTTGCAAGTAGAAGGATATCAATATTGGTTGGGGAATCATACACAATCTCTCTTTTGAAATTCACCATCATTACTACAAGCACAAAGCTAATTACCAACATTTGTAGAGTGAAGCTCCCCCTGCTGTTTCATCAAACATTTCCTGGCCAGATATAGTCCAGTTATATACAGGCTAAAGTTCTTTCTACATTGTCCTATTGGGCAGTTCCAGGTCACATATAGCAGGGCTTAGATGCAGAGTGAAGCTTGCTCTATATTACCCTATAAACCATTCCTAAGTTAGGTAGGGCACAGGTTAGATGCCAGGCAAAGATCCTTGTCAAACCTTAACAGCAGAAGAACTTCCTGAACACAGAACCATCCCTATGAGTAAGCTTGCCTGTTCAGTAGCAACAATGCCAAATTATGGGCAATTTTGTACAAAGATATGGCTCAAGACTAGTCAAAACTTATTTCACATAGGACCTTTGCAACCATCAGAAGGTGAGACTTTCCTTTCAACAATCTGTGCTGGATTTGAAACCATTTCATTTTGTTGCTTGCTAAAAGGTTTTCTGATTTTACTTCTCTAATCACTAACTTTATTGATAAACAGATTTTGAAATGAAATGCTTGAGGAGTCACTGCAAGTAGCATTTCAATTGCCAATTATAACAAGCTGATTAAAACCAGCCAGTAGTCCCCTGAATATGATCATGATGTACATGTGTGAAATGTGTTCATCAATTAAAAACAGATTTTGTCAAGCTGCATTTTTTTCCCCAGGATTGAAAAATACCAGATACTTTTTCCATATATCCTACATCAGAACATGAACGCTAACCCAAACCACAAATCCATCCTGGAACGTTTTCAGAAAAACTGAGTGAATGCTACTTGTTGAGAAACTGGATAACACCCTGCTGCTGGTAAAATTCTCTTTGTTGAAGTCAATCAAATCCAGTGAATTTATGACCTTTGCAGGCTGATGGAGTTTGTACAGTTCCAGAGTTCTGATGAATTGCAAACAGAAGCTCCATTGATGGCTCAGTGAGAGGCTGCTTTGGCTTAATAATAGCACTGAATCATTCAATCCAACCTCTCTGCTGAGACAGCTAAACATAGAATCAAATAGAGAATTCTTGGGACCCTCAGCATGGAAACATTCAAGGTCCCTCAGCAACCCCCAAACAATCCCCATCTCAATTCCCCTTCCCATCAGCTCCATCCATTAAACCACAAACACATGAAGAAATAGGCCTGTAAAATGTTTACACACAACTGTCTGTTTATATTGTGCCAACGATTCTATACAGTTTTTCTGCATTATGGAGAGCTTTACTGCGGACCCTTGGATACAGTATCCATATAGTCCCATGCATTAATTCACCCTTGTAAGTACCAGGATAAATCCTATCAGTTCAGAGAATGTAAGTAGTGAACTTATGGGAAAAGCATTATTTGCACGTCTCAAATGAAAGGGAGCTGGTAGGAGACAACAACAAAAGGCAGACAAGGTTGACCATGCAAATATATCAGCTGTATGGCTGAACGATTATATTGGTAGTGTTAGTTTAGCTCAGTGGTAGCACTCTTTTCTCTGAATCAGTGTGGGTTCAAGTCCCACTGTAAGATCGAGCACCTAATCTAAGCTGATCCTTCAGTGTAATACTAAGGGAATCTTTAAGGTGCTGCCTTAATTTCAGATGAGACATTAAACTGAGGCTCTGCCAGATAATGCAAGTGGATGTAAAAGATTACTTGGTGCTATCTGAAGAAAGACAGGGGAGTTCTCCTAGTGTCCTGGCCAACAATTATCCCTCTACCAAAAGAAATTATTCCAATCACTGATTTCATTGCTGTCATTGGGACCTTGCTGTTTATCACATTTGAGCACATAACAATAGTGGCTCCACTTCAAAACTCATTCATTGGCAGCGAAGCACTTAGGAATGTCATGAAAGCTGCTATATAAATGCAAATTTGTTCATTATGATGTAGGCCCTCTTTTCAGTCTGGAGTTTATGCTGGAGCAAAAGGCCATTACAACATTGTTTGTGTCCACCTGAAATAGCTGATGGTTAATGTGCAGGAGCTAACAGAGCTAGTGAGTGGGTGGGTGAGTGGATGGGATAATGACCTCATATCATATGTAATGTAGAATTTATATTTATACAGATTTATGGAGGCCTTATATTTTAAAATAATTTGATGTTTCATCTGTTATTGCTGGATATTTTGAAACTGCAGAGGAGGAAGAACTTAAGGAGGAGGACGGTGATTGAAAACCAGCTGAAACCTTAAAATTGTGCAAATAGTGTGGCTGTGATATAATTGTGTTCATCCCAATCACTGCACAGATACATTCCAATGTTTGCAGTATTTAGTATACGCACATGTTCCTGGCTCAAAAAATTATTTTGAATAATCCACTCAATCTCTATATCCTCACCTCCCCTTTCTCCATTCTCACTCACTTCATCAACACTCCTCCCAAGAGTGGGTGGCAAGAGACCAGAGGCCTTGAGGTCACTTGACAAAAAAAAAGCTGCAAAGGCTTTTTTCTGTGCTGAAAGTTTCATCATTGCTGTATGGGACAGGCTCTGTGGACTAGCTGTCTTTTCCCTGTCCATCATTTGTGTTTGTCCGTAATTCACCATTGATGTTCCTGCTGTCAGGTGTGAGATATCAAATGCAGAGTTTGTAACATCTTCACAGCCATCTGCAGGGAAAGCCCAAAACACAGAGGGAGCCAGCACAAACCAACTTTCTCAAATAAACACTAAAACATTGTGCATCCATTTATACTAATCTGTCGCTGTTGAATTTGACAGAGTTGGTAGAGGGCATTCCACATGGCAGATACCATACTGACTGTTGTCATGTAAATCCAACCATCTTGGGTAACCAATATCTGCAGCAGGACAGAGAGGGAAGGTGAATTGAGTTCCTCTCAGGGTGTACACGAGTAGATAAGTGCTGGTAGTCACTGTGTTGTTGGATATGGCTTCAGCACTTAGAGGTCATCATCTCCATAGCACCCACAATGTTCAACAGCAGCCTTAAACTAATAGTGCCCCTTCCACTAAAGGGCTACTTAGACATGACCTTAAATTATCTTGTTAGTCAAAGAAACCTTATAAAGTCACTAAAGAGAACTATAATGGTGGAATTGAGAACATATTATTTAGTGCTATTTACAGTAATTATTATTGATATGATTCCTCTGTATTTAGGAGAAATGTGTTTGTGGGTTAGGATCACAGAAAGGTAGAAAGCGCTATCAGGTCCAAAAGGATGGCAACTCTGACCTTGAAGTTGTCTTTAAGTAAACCCACAACAGATGACATAGCTTGGTCACTGCTTCTACAATGAAGCAGAGATGGTCCCACAGGCCTGCTTTGATATATCCAAGGAGGATTGCCATGTTCGATCAATACAGTTATTCAGGTACAGATGAGTGTTAATACATTGACCTGAGGTATCAGTGGGCTGGATTTTTCTGGGTTCATCGGGACCCGGATGTCAAGCTCAATTCCAGGTTAGGAAACTGGATGTGGCCACGGGAAGGTCCATTGTGATCTTCCTGGAGATGACCAGTTAAGAAGCCATCTCCAGGAGCCCCATGCAATTAAGAACAGAGGGTGGACCAGGGAAACAGCAGGCCTGATCAGAGAGCCCACAGCAATGGCCAGCTGGCTGCCCCACCAGGAGTGGTGGGCACTGTGGAAGCAGGCAGGTGAGTGTATTGAAGTTATAAATTAAAACACCCAAAGCTGGTATGGCCCATCAGATAGGAAGGGAAAATTTCTCTGCAGACGGTGCTGTAGCCTTTGATCCCCACAGACCTGTCATTGCGGCATGGAGCTTCTGGTCTATTGGCCTGCTGCTGGGATGCCTCCTCGTTTGATCTTGGGGCCTGAGCACAGGGCAGGGGATCACTCTGCATCGGTAAAAGACTAGCTCAAAATGGCCCCAAGTGGGACTTTAATTGGACTAATTGGCTGCCTACCTCTACAGAGCAGACAGTTGGCCCAATTTCCAACCAGCAGCTGGGAATGTCCCCCCTGGAGGCCAGAATATAACAGGGAGCCATTCCACTGCAGCTCCCCATTATTTTCCCAGACCCCTGCCTCCAACCCCTATTTCCAAGGGGCCAGGAAATTCCAACCCATTGAATCTGAAGCGTTTTCCCCTGAAGCTCCTCATCTAATCCAGGTTATGCAATGCGAACAACAAAAGATTCCCATCCTGCAACTTTATTAGCTAAAACTTGATATGCACCATCAAACTGCAAAGACATCTGGAGAGCTTTACCTCATAAACTAAAGGCCTTAGCAAAAGTGCAGACATGCACAAGCAAACAAAGCTGTGTGAGATGTTAATAGCTGACGTGTTGAACCACAAAAAAAAAAACAATTCACAACAGCAACATTACTTAAGGATTTGGCTACAGCTGGTCAGGCCCGTTGAGCTGTCATGCTGCCATTTTCCATGTGTGAGATGTGTGGAAGGGGTTGGAGCTTTGCCAAAACTCAAGAACTTAAGCATGATACTTTAATCAAATGATAATTCCAATTAAGAATAGCATTCCATTGAAAGTGTTGCCTCATTTGGCCCAGAAAAGTTACACGTAGATAAACCTGGTTTACTGTGCATTGAATTTATGAAGTCAACATCGGATCTGGTGAGCAGCATCTGTCACCAGTAGGTTGTGCAGTACCAGCAGAGCTTTGTAAAAACAGGGGCTTATATCACGGGCTAAACTATAAATTGTTATTGGTAAAAACATACTTGGAAGCAAATTAAACCAACAAATAAAATTAATACAGCGCATAACTTTTACTGGTAAATTAAACCATTTTCTAAATCCACACATTGAGTGTAATTCAGTGCCCTCCCCTGAGTGAGTTTGGAGAGGGGGGGGCGGTGGCAGCATGTAATTGGGCAGATGAGTGGTTTAAGTCTCATGGATGGCCTTCCTGTCCCGCCACCCATAGAGGTCCTTAAATAGGCTTTTAATGCCCACTTAAGGGCCTCATCCCACCACCAGTGGTATTTAATCAGCGGTGTATGGCATACCGGAAGCCAGAAAAGCAAACCCGACTCAGGCTCCCATGGAGGTCCCTCGTTCAAAGGCACTCAGTGCCTGATCGAGGACCCAGCATCAGGAATTTGGTGGGGGTGGCGGACAGCAGGCCATTGAAAGCCACCTCCTTGTCCTTGCTGCTGACTCCCATTCCGTGACCCCCACCCTGCGACCCCATCCCGTCCTCACTCACCTGTAGCCTGGTTCCCTTGGCGATCCTAGGCTTCTCGCTGGGAGTATTGCCGGGAGCGGTCACCACTCCCAGTGGTGATGCCTATAATGGGCAGCTGCCAGCCTCTGATGGTTGGCAGCTCTCAGTTAAGTAGCACTTAATTTAGTAGCTCTTCCCCAAAGGAAGTGAGACAGGGCACCCGTCGGCTCTCCAGCCAGCGGGCAAGACCCCCATTGCCTCAATTAAACACTGCCCATTTTTTCAAGACCTGACAGTTCTTTTCTCAAGCATCCTTTACTTGAGTTTAGGCAACAGCACATCTTTATGCTCATGAAATTTTGTCTTGTTGGGCGGACCTGGCAACTCAGTTGGTTTGAGTGAACAATTGCCTCGGGCTGACAATCCCCTAATATAACACCATCATTCAGCATCGCTCAAAGACATGATAGCAACATAGAGGCAGTTACAGAGCATATGTTGATAATTTATTCAGACATCACCTTGAGCTAGGAGCTGCTAAACATTGGAAACAATACATCATCTCCCCCCCAGCTGATTAATTAGCAGATCAAACAATCTTGACTCCTTTCTTGTGGGCAAACTGAACTCATAACAAAAACAAAAATACCTGGAATAACTCAGCAGGTCTGGCAGCATCTGCGGAGAGGAACAAAGTTAACGTTTCAAGTCCATATGACTCTTCAACAGAACTAAGTAAAAATGACTCATGCTCAGCTTGTGGTGAAATGAGGAAAGATATTTCCAAATTTAACCCCAGTTCAAATCATTGACATTTCCTGACATATAATAAGTAAAGTTATAAGGAGGAAAAATACATGTACTAAAATGTGCTGTAAGGTGAAACTTGGATTCTCTCTGACTACCATCGCCCTGGCTTTAGCAGACTTAACCAACTTTCAAAAGGAGTGAAGCAGCTAATGTAGGGAGGTCTTGTAAGTCTGTCACTGGCTTCCTAACATTTTATGAGGTAAGTGGTAAGTAGTCCTGCTAGGAGCAGGCACCATCTATTTCTCAGCCCATAAAAATATAACTGGTTCTTTAGGCCTGAAGCAATCCAACAACAACTAACTTTTTGTAACCTACTTTGCTCAGGAACACTTAAATCGTAAAACACTTCAAAGGACACAAATTCTTCAGTTTGAAATGTAGGCCAGTATTTAAAGTAGAGCTCAGTTAATATAGTTTAGCTTGCCAATGCATAAAAGTGACAGTAACAGTATTTTACTCTAACAGCTTAGAGCACCATTCTGAGAAAAACATTCAGGGTGAAACGTTTTGCAACGAAACCTCTGCATGATCATCGTCAATTCCTATGACATGTAGAACATTAGTTTCACAGTGTTTGAACAAAACAATAAAATAATGCAACATTTTGAAGCTATCAGATCATGTAACAAATGGACGATGAGCATGAGCTGAAGACCACCAACTGAGATAAAAAAAAATGATATGGAGCTCTGTTAAAAAGAATTGGATATTTAGTATTGCTGAAAAAAAGAGACATGCTGTTGAAGCTTTTCGTCTTGCACTTATAATGGCAGGCGCAAGAATACCAAATTTCATAATTAAAATAATTCTAAGGCCTTGCCTTTACTGCCCTACCTGTAAGACCATTCCAAGTGTTCATCACTCTTTGAGTAAAGAACATCCCATGATAGTTCCCAAATTTGCCTTTTAACAATTTGCACCTATGTTCTCTTAATCAACAATGAGGTTAACCCTTGAAATAGTGTTCCAGGTTTTCAAATATGAAACATTAAGGTCCTGCATATTTCAAATGCACAATCACTTTTACATTCTCACTTTGTTAATTGTGAAAGAAGCAGGAGCAAATAATAGTCAGCTATAGTGGTAGCACTCTCAATTCTGTCAGAAGGCTGTTGGTTCAAGTCCCAGTCTAGGGACTTGACACCTCAGTGCAGTACTAACGAAATGCTGCACGATTGGAGGTGCCAACCTTTGGATGGAATGTTAAACTGAGACACTGTCTGCCCTCTCAGGTGGGCATAAACGATCCCATGGCACTATTTCAAAGAGAAGCAAGGGAGTTCTTCCATGTCCTGGCCAATACTTTTCTCTCAACAAATATTGAAACAGATGAATTATTATCACATTGTCATTTAAAGCAGCAGTCTTCATAAAAAAATAATTTTGGCAAACATTTTGCTAACGAACATGGTATTAAGGATGCTTGTGTAATGGAAAGTAGGCAGATTGGGCCAGAGTAGTCAAATGTCATTCATTAAGAATGGCAATCATTCAGCTGCAGGTACACCACTCCTTCAAAATATGGACACTGGACACTGTGTCTGGATGGCCTTAAACCATCACCACCATCAGGTCCTGTTTGTTCAACTTTCAAATGGTCAATGTTCCAGAGATGGACAAAGGAAAAGCTTTTTCCCTGATAGCACAAAACAACAACTTGCATTCATCATCATTATTGTCAGTGGTAGCGGCGGGGTTGGCTGTCCCTCGATTTGAGGGTAATGTTTACTCAGGGTCATGAGCTTTGCCATGGATCTTCATGTGATTGAACAGGCCAATTCTTGACCCACAGTTCTTTGGGCACCATGGGGCAGGACATCCCACAAGGTAGAGGGATCGGCAGTGCAGGATTTGCTTCCTTTTCTTTCCTTCCCTGCCGCCACTCTGCTGGAGACCAGAGGGAATGGTTTTGTGATACGGCTTTGTAATGGTGTTCTGCCAAACGAAGGCGAATCCATAAATGCCATCTACCTCTTCCTAAGGGGAAAAAATTACTACAGAGACACTCCCACTGCCTGACAGCCCAATCTGGGAGAGTGACGGCTACAGATATGGTAATTACCAGACCAGTTTGTAAACAGCAGTCACTTGGAGCTGTGTGCTATTTCTATATAAGAAGCTTACCTAATCCAGATATAGCTGTCTGGCTTTCAGCCGTTCTGGATCACTGGGAACGAAAGCCACACGCAGAAGCTGCAGTTTACACTGAAAGGGAAAAATGTGGCGATTTCCTCTGCAAATAAGTTATTCAATACTTTTATTATTAAGACATTGTGACTCAAAGCTTGATAGACAAGTTGCCATTCTGAATGATTGGTAGCAAGTTCCTCCTAGTCATGAATGTCAATGCTGCCGTGCTTCAAGGAGAGCTTCAGAGTATCTTTGAAATGTTTTCTTTGTCTTCCCCTGGAACATTGGCCACTTGAGAGTTGAAAGAAACAGGACTTGGTGGGGGAGATGGTTTTCGGCCATCTGGACATAGTGTCCAGTCCGTCAAAGTTGATTTTGCAGAAGATTTGCCTGAATGCTTGTAGAACTGGTTTCAAGAATGACACTGGTATTTGTTCAACAGTTCTCCCATTGAACCTGGGGGATGCAGCAGAGGTATTACTGAGGGAATTTCTCCAGCAGTCTTATGTGTCACTGATACAGAGTACAGGAGTATGGTGATGACAACTGCTCTGTACACTAGGACTTTTGTTGAGTTGCACAGGTCTTTGTTGTCAAACACTCGCTGCCATAGTTTGTAGACAGCTGAGCTGGTGCAGCTGATCCTATGTTGGATCTCGTTAATGATGGCCTTTTGAGAGAGGAGGCTGCCAAGGTATGGGAAGTTCTCAACATATTCCAGAGTTTCTCCTTTAACATATATGGGAGGTGGAATATTTGACTGACCAGGTGTGGGCTGATATGAATTTTGTTTTGGCAACATTCAAGGACAGGCTGAGTTTCTTCTATGCAGAATTGCAGAGAGTGAGAGTGGCTTACAAATCTGGTGCAGAGTGGGCAATGACATTGCAATCATCCACAAACTGTAGATCATGTGTGTCTATGGTGGCCAGTTTAGTTTTGGCAGTGAGGTGACTGAGGTTAAAGAATTTTCCATCTACACGATATTTAACACTGACATCAGAAGGCAGTTGATCTTTGATGAGGTGAATAGCCAATGTCAGGTAGATTGTAAATAGTATGGGATCTCTCACACAGCCTTGCTTGACCCCAGTATGGAATTTGAAGGCATCTCTTTCAGTTGTCCCACTCAAGACAGTTGCAGTCATATTATGAAGCAATTGCAGGATTGTGATTAAATTTCTTGGACATCCAAATCTTTGGAGCACGATCCGCAGAGCCTTGTGATTTACTGAGTCAAATGCTTTGGTCAGGTTGATGAATGCAACAAAGAGTTCCTGGTGTTGTTCTTGACATTTTTCTTAGTCTTTGTTGTCGGATAAATCTATGTCGAAAGTTCCTCTGCAAGGTTAAAAGCCACCCTGTATCTCTGGGAGGATTTCCTCAGCCATAGGAAGGAGCTGATTCAGGAGCGACTTGCACTTATATAGTGCATTTAACATAGTAAAACATACCAAAGCACTTCACAAGAGAGTAATCAGATAAGATTGACACCGAGCCAAAATAGAAGACAAAAGTTCGATCTAAGAAGTAGATTTTAAGGAGGGTCTTAAAAGAGCAGAGATAGGTAGAGAGGTGGAGAGTTTTAGGGAGGGAATTCCAGAGCTAAGGGCACAGACAGCTGAAGGCATGACTGCCAATGGGAGCATGAAGGATGGTTGGGAGGGTTTGAATAGACAAAAGGCCAGCTTTTGAGGACTGCAGATTACTCAGAAAGTTTGAAATTGGAGGAGGTTACAATGATAATGAGCGGCGAGTCCATTGTGGTGTTTCACACAAGGATGAAAAATTTAAAATGAAGGCATTTGAGCACTGGGAAACAAGATAAATCAATGAGTATCACCAGTGGATGCAGCGCTTTAGTAGATAGTTCACATTGCATAAGTGATTGGCATGAGTGACTGGATTGTATGGATAAATAAGGAGGTGAGGAAGTTCAGAAAAAGCAATCAAAGGTTGCCCTTCAAAGTTAAGTAGGTGTAAGGTGTGATGTGATGGAGTACACTTGGCAAGACAGCGTAAGAGGCGGGGAGGGTTTTCCTGATAAGATTAGGTCATTAAAGTTCTTTCTGTATAGGACCCAGGTGCAGGAGACAATGCTTCTGCTGCTGACCTCCTCTTCCACTGCTAACCACACTTGCTTGGTGATGGCGGCAGGTTTCTTCTCCATGTTGCTGGGGAAGATTATCTCCTTCCTCTTCCTTACTGCCCCAGCACTACGTCAAGAGAAGTATTATTACAGTGCGGTACAGCCTTTGAATGACTTGAGCCCATCTTGCACATTTGTCCTCCCTTCGCAAAATCTCTCAACTCCTCCAAGTTCCTTCTTTGAGTTGACCATTTATATTGTCAAGTTGAGATCATAGGCAGAATTTTCCCCCCATTGGGGCCGTTGTGCAGGGGCAGGTGGGGGTGGGCGCGAACCCCATCAGCATCCCCGCCACCATTTTAGAAAGAGCATAGAAATCTCCCTGAGGCACAGAGGTGCCTCAGGGAGATTAGTTAAAGTTTTTAAAAGCTAAATAACGGAAAGAAAATATTTTAAGACATGTCCCGTCATGTGACCGTGTAACACAAGCTGGGACATGTCAAGGAACATCAATGAAAAACTTTATTTAATTTATAAAAACTTCATGAAACCTCATCCCGCCTGTAGATGAGGTTACATGAAAAATGTGAAGCCTGTCAGGGCTCTTCGCCTGCCTGCCAACTTTAAGGTTGGATGGGTAGCTTATTTAACTATTTTAATTAGTTTTTAACAGGCCTTAATAGGCCTTTGACAGCACTCGGCTATGCACCTGCCAAACTAGAAACCTAAATAACGCGCAGTGACATCGGGATGCACACCCGTCCTCACCGTGCGTCATTTTACGCATCGGAGAGCGGGCCCTGCCCCTGCTCGCCGACCCAAAAATTCTGCCCCATGTCTTGAAGGTGCACATCATACCTGCTGATACGCACTGGAGACACAAAGCCTCACAGTAAACTGATAATTAGGTACCCTGCTGAAGGTGGACGTTCCGCCCTGCTAAAATGGCTTTGGGGTTTTACACCCTCTATTGCCCCACGACACCCCACCAGTCCCACTCAGAATCTACCTCTGAGTTAGTGTCAGGCCCTATATGTCCATCAGACTTTAGATATCACACTTAAAATGTCAAAAATACTGAAAAAAGATTGAAAAACTTGCATTTTTGTAGCGTCTCTACCATAGGAAAACATATCAAAGTGCTTTACAGAAGCATTATAAGGCAAAAATTGACATTGAACCACAGAAGGAGACATATAGGACAAGTGACCAAATGCTAGGCCAGTGGCTGTTTTAAGCAGTATCTTAAAAGGAGGAGAAAGGCGGAGAGTTTTGCAGAGGGAATTCCAGAGCTTAGGGCCTAACCATCTGCAAGCACAGCTACCAATGGTTGTTGTGTGGAAGATGTAAAAGATGTCCGAGTTGGAGCAATGCAGAGATCTGAGTGTTGTTTTACTGGAGGAGCTAACAGAGATGGGAAGGGGCTATAGGCTAAGAAAGGATTTGACCATGAGGATTTGAATTTTAACACAAACATTTCCAATAAATTTCATTTAACCTGGAGCCAGTAATTTACCAACATATACCAATCAGCAAATTTCCCTCTACATCAGAATTAACTGCTACTCCAACTCATGATGTGCATATTTACAGTAGATTATAGCCTTGATAGAACAGGGCAGTTAAAAATATCTCCATCTGACAGAACAATAATTCATCTTATGTGATGTGTATAATGTTCTTTTAGCACATCCTCAAATGCATTCTGAGCAATGGAACACAAATTGTATCATCAGCCACCACCAAAGATTGACCTGCCCTGGTATCTCTCAAAATTTTAATGTTTACTTATTTTGTTAGAAGAGTAAAGGAACACTTCTCCTTTCAAGACAAAATACCCAGAACCTCATAACCTGACTTCCTTCACCAGTAATCAAAGAAGAATTGTCTGGCCTATCCTGAAACATATCCCCCCTTTCCTATAGGTTCTGAGGGAATACGTTTCACCTGTACCATTACTACAGTTTTAACAACCATTTCCTTTTCTGGTGCAACCTTTCCTGTGGATCCCTTAGGTGTCTTTACTACTGCAATAGGTCTCCCATTTAATCTCTAGCAATTAGATTTAATATGTCCATGTTTATTACAGTGGAAGCATACCATTTTCTTTACATCGCTTTTGGGTTCTAGCCTACCTCCTCTATTATTTTTGTGTCCTTCTGGTTATTCTTTAGAACTATTATCTTTCCTATTATTAGATCTTCTAGTCCTCCTATTTTCCTGTTGACTTTCATATGACCATTTCCTCCCATGTATCTGACTGTGAGATATCATAGATATCAGCTAAAACTGCTGCTTCTCGGATCTTTAATACTTGACGTTCACCTAAGTAAGTCTTAATTGTTATTGGAATACTATTCTGGAATTTGTCCATAACCATGATTTCCTAACGTTCTCATAAGTTTTCTCTAATTTCAGTGATTGAAGCCATTGATCCCATAGCATTTCTTTTTGTCTTGCAAATTCTACAAATGTCTGATTAGGTTTCTTTCTATGATCCTAAACTTGAACTGATAAGCTCCAGGGACAAGCTCATAAGCATTTAGTATCACTTTTTTTTCTTACATCATAGTCTACAAGTTGCTTTTCTGACAAGCTAGCATACACGTTCATTGCTGAAACTGACAATACACTCTGTTACATTATGGCTCAAGCATCTCTTGGCCAATTCAGCTTCATAGCTATCTTTTCAAATGAGGTGAAATACCTTTCAACTCCATTCTCTGTAAATTTAGGCACTAACCAAGGATTTTTAGTTAAATCAAATTCCTCAAAGGAATCAAATTCACCGTCTGAATCACTCTCTCTCCTCTATTCTAAGCTTCACTTTAGGCAATTCATACTGCCTGGCTTCTTTCTCTCTCTGAAGTTCGCATGTCTTTGCTTCTCTCCTCACTTGCTAATTTCTCTCTTTGAAGTCGAAGTTCAAACTTTCACATTCCTATCTCTTGCAATCTCTTCTTTCTCCTGCTCCTCTTTTTCCCAGGCATGCTTTTTTATTTCTATTTCCTTTAATTTGTCCTTTTTCAAGTTCTTTCATTTCTCTTTCTTTTTCTTCCAATTCAAGTTTCTGCCTTTCCCTATCTCTTTCTATATCAAGCTGCTTCATCTGCAACTGAAGTCTTCCTACCTTCAGCTGACACACTAGTTTCAGGCATCTCTCCCTATAATTTTAAATGCCAAGTAAGTGCTATATCTATATCAGCCTTACAAAACTTTGCATTTATTCCTACCTGCACTTCACCTGCTATCTCTCTCAGATAAGCCTGAGTCAAAGATTTCAAATACTCCACAGTTACACCTTCCACTACCAGAAATGTCTTAGCAACAGCCAAAGCCATTTCGAATTCCAACCAGTATCATATATCTCACAGTGTAAGGAACATAGCTTTTTATTTCTGTTGGACTGTGGTTTGGAATTACAGTGGCTGCAGCTTGAAATACGTGTCCACTGGAGCAGGATGAGAGATATATACAATGTTGCAATCCTGGAATAGAATGTGCCATGAAAGACAGGATGGTGTTGGAAAGGAATCCTACACCAAGGAAGCTGCCTGGCAACAACGTTTTAATTGGCTCCTGACCAGGTGACCAGGTGTCATGTGAGAAGCAGTGCAGTGGAATAGCTCCTAGCCTGAAAGGAACAAGACCTAAAACCTCTTTCTCCTGTGTGTGGAAGATTCTGGTAATTCCACAATAATAGCTAGCAGTTTTTTTTTCTCCCCATATCTCTATAACCTGCTCTCTCTCTGAAAACTCCTGTCAAGAGGCAAAGAGGAAAAATCACTGTTAGAGACATTGAAAGGCAAGTGCTCAATCAGTGAACTAAATACTGAAAGTGCTGGAAGACAACCTTGTGTCATCAACAAGAACAGAAAGGAATTTGGAAGAATTTGATCAAAATCAACCTATCGAATCCTGTACTCCGGAATTGGTGCTATTGAACTGTTTTATCCTACTCTTAAAATCCACGATTTTGTGTGTCTAATGTGTCTTGTATGTGTGTATAGGGATTTAAGAAGGGGTAGAGTTTAGGTTATAGAGTTAGAAATGAACAGTTCGTATTTCTTTCTTTTGCCACTGGTTAACGGCAGTTTGTTCAATAAACAGTTATTTACTTTTTAAGTTTACAAACCTGGTGCTCATATTCTGTTAACCTAAATTAAACAGTTAGGTAGAATTGGGGCTATCTGGTGGTTTGATCAACCTTTTCACATTTGTCACGGCTTGGAGAATAGTGGGGCTTGATATTACAGCGCACTATCCCCAGTGGGTTGTGACAACAGCAACTCCAATTCCTATGTCTAGTATCTCCATGTACTCGTTTTTTAAGGATTCGCAAAGTCAAGGATTTCCAATTCCACAAGAGATCCCAGCTTATTACGAAATTCCTGGACGAGTTCCCACTTTGTTATGATCCCAGCTGATGTTACTACTGGACAAGTCAGACCCCAGGGTGGAACCTGGCTTGATAGAGCCTAACTTTTATTTTTTTGTTTGGAAATGTGAAGGGCAGCTACTGAACAGAATCACAGGAGTTAGCTGATGAACTTTTAACAAAAGAATAAAACATTTATTAATCAAGAAAAGATGAACTATATTACAATACTCCTTCATCCACAACAATACCTTTTACAGATAAATACAGATTCATAAGGATAACATAAGTCACAAGCTATCTTATACTCTAATGTTCACAGTAAGTACACAGTCCATGTAAACCAATAGGCAACCTGTGATCAGGCACACCACACTCTGAAACAAAGTGACAGATGCAATCCCAAACAGATGCTATGAATCTCTCATCAGCTCCCCCCAGATGCTTGTCACACTGTGAGCCAATCAATCTCACTGAACTCCATCTTTCACACAAGGGTTTCCAATCTCCACTCTCGCTTTGGATTCTTTTCCCAGATGCTTCTCTGGGAGCAACTGACTTTCTCTCAGATGCTTTCCATGAGGGTCCACCTCCAGGATTTTGATCTCTCCTTCCGATGTTCCTCTCCCCTGGATCACCACGTGCACTTGAGCTTTGCCTTCCACGCACTCTGTCTTAGATACTCAGCCATGTCAACAGAACACCACTGCTTCACATGCCCATTGTGAAGATTTACAGACCTTTGGCTGTCTCCTTGGATCTTCTCGCTTTTCACAAGATTATTTTTCTTTAAGTCTGCTCCCTGCAGCTTTCTCTCTTTAATATGGAGGATCAAGAGGGCTGCTTTGTCCTGGATGGTGTTGAGATTCTTGAGTGTTATTGGAATTGCACTCATCCAGGCAAGTGGGAATTATTCCATTAGACTCCTGACTTGTACCTTTTAGATGGTGGAGAGGCTTTGGGGAGTCAGGAGGTGAGTTACTCATTGCAGAATTCCCAGCCTCTGACCTGTTGTAGCCACAGTATTTATATGGCTGGTCCAGTTAAGTTTCTGGTTAATGGTGACTCCAAAAATGTTGATGGCCTGTTTTCAGCAAGGGTAATGCCATTGAATGTCCAGGGTTGAGGATTACATTCTCCCTTGTTGGGGATGGTCATTGTGTGGTACACGGGCTTTGAAGGTGTTGTCAAAGTTGCCTTGGTGAGTTGCTGAACTGCATCATGTAGTGGTGCATGCAGCCACCACGGTGTGCCGATGGTGGAGGGATTAAATGATGGGCTGTTTTGTCTTGGATGATGTCAAGCTTCTGGCATTGGTGAAGCTGAACTTATCAGGCAAGTGGAGAGTATTCAATCACACTCCTGACTTGTGCTTTAAGATGGTGGACAGACTTTGGAGAGTCAGGAGGTGAATCACTTACTGCAGAATACCCAGGTGCTGACCAGCCTTGTAGCCACAGTATGTATGTGGCTAGCCTAGTAGTTCCTAATCAATGGTAACCCTCAGAATATTGATGGTGGAGAATGAAGTAATGCTAAAGCTATTGAATGCCAAAGGGAGTTGATTAGATTCTCTCTTGTTGGAGATGGTCATTGTCTGGCACTTGTGTGGCACGAATGTAGAATCGCGAGATGCTGAGGGATGTAGGTGTCCTGGTGCATGAATCGCAAAAGTTAGTATGCAGTACAGCAAGTAATGAGGAAAGCTAATAGAATGTTATTGTCTATTGTGAGGGGAATTGTATACAAAAGTAGAGAGGTAATGCTTCAGTTACATAGGGCATTGGTGAGGCCACATCTAAACTATTGTGTATAGTATTGGTCTTCGTATTTAAGGAAGGATGTAAATATATTGGAAGCATTTCAGAGGAAGTTTAATACACCAATACTTAGAATATGCAGGTTGTCTTATGTGAAAGGTTGGACACGCTATGCTTGTGTCCACTGGAGTTTTGAAGAGTAGGAGGTGACTTGATTGAAACCTATAAGATCCTGAAGAGACTTGACAAGGTGGATGTGAAGAGGATGTTTTCTCTTGTGGGAGAATCTAGAACTAGGGGTCACTGTTTAAAAATACGGGGTTGCCCATTTTAGACAGACATGAGGAGAATTTTGTTCTTTCAGAGGGTCATGAGTCTTTGGAACTCACTTCCTCAAAAAGGCAGTGGAAGCAGAGCCTTTGAATATTTTTAAGGCAAAAGTAGATAGGTTCTTGATAAGCAAGGGGGTGAAAGGTTATCAGCTAGGTGGGAATGTGGAGTTGAGGTTACAATGAGATCAGCCATTACCTTATTAAAGAGCGGGCTCAAGGGCCAAATGGCCTACTCCTGCATCTATTTCGTATGTTCATATGAATACTTTTTCTGACTTTATGATGGAGGAAACGTCATTGATGAAGCAGCTGAAGACAATTGGACCAAGGACACTACCTTGAGGAACTCCTGCATCAATGTCCTAGGGTTGTGATGATTGGCCTCCAACAACCATCTTCCCTTTATGCTAGGTATGACTCCTACCAGTGGAGATTTTTCCATGATTCCCATTAACTTCAATTTTAATAGGGGTCTTTGATGCCACACTTGGTCAAATGATGCCTTTATGTCATCTTTCTTTTGTGAACAGTGCTATGCAGATGCAAGTCTTTCTTTCTTTTATATCCATGCCTTCAATAACCTTAATTATGTACATCATATCCGCTCTAGGTCTCTGTTTCTCCAAGGTGTGCATATCCCAGGTATTAAGTTTATCTTTACAGTGCAGTGCTTTCAGGCTAAATATCATCCTTGTTGCCCAGCCACAATATCCTTCCTGAGATGCACATAACTAAAACTGAACATAATAATGGAAAGGAAGTCACGCCAAATATTTATTTGACTCTTTCATTGTGGTCCTAGTCTTGCAATGCAGTACAAGACTCAATTTGTCATGGTTGTTGCTTCCTCACACTGCACTGAAACTTTGAGGGAGTGGTTGATGATCACTGCTCAAGTTTTCTTCCTCATCATCACCTCTAACTTACACCCACTCATTTTATATGCCTTTCTGAAAGACTTCAAATGAACTAAAAGTCAGAGGAACTTAGATAAAACTTGCAAGAGAATAGGAAGTTGGTTGAAAGATCAAAAACATAATACTCGAGTTTAATACTAGACTGGGTGAGTAATGTAGTTATAGAAACTGCAGGGATTGTTGCTTGGACTCCTCTTTCTAATAAACATTAATAACTTGCAAATGAAACCAAATTAAGGTGGTTAAAAACTCCTGTTAACATTAACATAGATAGAGCAGTAGAGACAGGATGCCATAAAGAAATAAATCTGTTATGCAATTGCGCAGATAAAGGACAAAAATGAAGTTTGACGCCAATATAAATGTAAAATAATGTAGGTTGTCAAAACATGTTATAATTATAAAATTAGATGAAACCGAATTAATACAGGGAAACCTAGAATGCCACCTGAATAATTTCTCAGCCTTTTAGGGATGGACTGTCAATGTCTAGACAATATGGCAATGCAATCATTTTTTAAAAATTGATTACTGGGTTTAATAAATGTACAGGAAATTTGCTGGAGCTATTTACCATGTCATAAGAAACATGCCTAGGTATTGGAGAAGGTACAGGAACAAATGAGAGACTGATCTCAAATGTAAAGCTTAGCGAACCTTAAGTGCTGGAGTCCATGCAGAAGATGGTTAAATTGGGGGAACTGAGTGGAATACCTCATACCTACAACACACAAAGGTACATACATATTAAACAGGTAAGTAAAGGAGCAGCACGTCCATGAGGTTTGCCTCATTCCAGATGGGATTATTTCTATGACCCCGCTATCCCCACCATCCCTTCCCCATGCTGCCATCTCCTGGCAGAGGCAAAGAAACATGCATCAATTTAGGGGAAAAAAACTCTTAGCAAATTGTCTTCTGATCCTCAGATGCAATCAAGCAAGGTCCAGGAAACCAAAATAATTGAGGGTTATAGTCACTGATGACCACCTCTGCATGTAGAGATGCTTTCCACGTTACAGATGCTTGTCAGCTCCCTTTATCAGGCAAGCTGCAACAAAATAATCCTATTTAAAATTACACTATATTTGGCAAGGTTCCCACTAACTGCTGCGTGCAGTCAGCTTATTACACTTTGTGGTCCCTTTCAGATTGATACATGGCTGCACTTGCACGTATCTTGAAGGGAACATTGCCTGTGCAAGGCCTGTTTGTTCCCTGTGTGGCCCATTCCTGATTGCTGTGTGACCTCGCTCCTATGCACCCTAGAGGGAATGTCAATGGCAAACCTTGAAACTAAGGAAGAGGAGTAGAGAATTCAGCCCTGTCTGTTCCACCATTCAGTTAGATTATAATTGATCTGTACCTAAATTCCAATTATCTGCTTTGGTTCAAAAATCCTTAATACCTTTGTGCAACAAAAATCTTTTGATTCCAGTCTTGATCTTTTCGATTGACCTAGTCTTAACAGCTTTCTGGCAGAGATAATTTCTCTCGAGCTACCCTATCAAATCCTTTAATTAACTCGAACATCTCAATCAGATCACCCCTTGCCTATGCAACTGTTACTTATAATTTAACTTTTTGAGCCCCAGTATCATTCTGGTGAATCTGTTCCACAATCCCTCCCAAGGCAATATATCCTCCCTGAGGGACAGTAACCAGAACTGAGCTAGGTATTCCAGATGGGATAAAACCAGAGCTTTGCACAGCTTTAACAAAACTTCCACGCCTTTGTATTCCAGACTGAGAAAAGCAAACATTTCATTAGCCTATTAAATTAATTTTTTACCTGTCCACTAGCTTTTTGCAATTTCTATAATTGGACCCCTAAATCTATCTATTCATCCACAGTTCTTGCTTCTCACAATTTAGAAAATGCTCTGATCGATCTTTCTTAGATCCATGGTGGATGACTTCATACTTTCCCACATTGAACTCCATTTGCTATAATTTTACCCACACACTTAATGCATCAACACCTTTGCACAACTTTCTGCTTCCATCTCTACTATCTACAGCACCACCTAACTGGGTGTCATCAGGAAACTTACATTTATGGCTCTTGATATCTTCATCCAAGCCATTTATTATTATAGTGAAAAGCTATGTCCCCAGTTCGGATCCTTGAGGACGCCACAAAACCTCCTCATGCCAAGTGGAGTATATCCCCAATATCCTTGTTCACTGTCTCCTGTATCCTCCAATTCCATTAAACTTGTGTCTATAATAATATATTTGAGCTTGGAGATGATTATGCTTCTTTTTAAATGTTATTATTTTACTGTATTCCCCTATTCTCTCATGAAGGTGGTTAGGATGCATTTCTTGCATTACTAGCCTTGCTCAAATAGGCAATCTACCAAGTGGGGCAGCACAACTAAAACTGATCTTGTCCTCACCTGCCATCTGTATATGCACACTTTCCAACAGGGGTCACAGGACAGCCATCAAAAGTGGGAACCTAGATTCATTTTCTTCCCTCCTTAGTCTGTGGATATTGGTTTTCAATTTAGTAGCCCTTCTGCTATCGTGGCTGAAAATAGCCGAAGTAACGTAGATTACAGATTCAGAACGGGGCCCCTCTGTGGCTTGATAACCACAAGTGACTGGTGCAATAACCCACTTAGCCAGAGCTCCATTGACCTCTGCTGGAAGTGCAAGGGCATGATCAGGCTCTATTGTAATGCTCTCTCAAGTCAATTGGTGAGTGCTTAGGCTCATGAATTTAGACAAACTACTAGCAGGCGGTCAGCATCTGTGAGTCCCAACATGAGGCAGTGTCTTCAAGAAAGGAGGGAAGAAAACTAAATAAAGATGCATTGCAGAGAATGCTTTTTTTAAAACTGTTACTACTGGGTAGGTGCTAATCACACCTATTAAAGTGCTTGAAATTATGTGCATTGAAAAATCTATACAATATCCTAAAATAAACTAGGGAAATTTTGCTACATTTCTACAGTTGGTGAGACCATGATTGGAATACTCTGTACAGTTTGGGTCTCCTTACCTAAGATAGGATATAATTGCATTAGATTCCTGGGATGAAGGGGTTATTTTATGAGGAAAGGCTGGACAGACTGGGCCTGTATCCAATGGAGTTTAGAAGAATGAGATGTGATCCTGCGGGTTACTTGACAGGATGGATACTGAAAGGATGTTTCCCCCTTGTGGGAGAGACTAGAATTAGGGGACACAGTTTAAAAATTAGATGTCTCCCATTTAAGACTGAGATGAGGAAATTTTTTTTTTTCAGAGGGCTGTTAGTAAGTGGAATTCTCTTCTCCAAAGAGCAGTGGAGGCAGAGTCATTGAATATTTTTAAGGCTGAGTTAAATAGATTCTTGATTGACAGGGGAATCAAAGGGTACAGGGGGTAGACAGGAAAGTAGAGCTGAGGTCATAAGCACATCGGCCATGATCTTACCAAATGGTGGAGAGGGCTTGAAGGGCTGTATGGCCTACTACTGCTCCTAATTCCTATGTTTGTATTATATATACAAATCATTTAATTGTTTGTATCAAAAAGAAACGAGCGATGGAATAAATGGTTTGACAATTATTGGACTTCATGCTTGTTTATTCTGGCACAAAGTTATCCTCAATGTAATTTGCAGTTTGAACACAAGAGGGCCTCATATTCTCAGCTGATATTCTATTGCAGCCATCATCACCTCTCAAACAGTTTGAAGAGCAGAGTTTCTGTGGTCAAGCCAAATCAAGATCAAGAGAGAGGAAGAGGCTGGGTGGTGGGTGCATGTTTGAGAAGATAATGATGGTATCATGTGTTATTTCTGAGGTTTGCTTTGCTTGAGGAAAAAGATTAATAATCTCAATTGATATCATACCTCAGAGAAGTGGAAAAGAATGGACTTTCTTTTTTTGTAAACAGCTTCTTCATATTTTGGATATTGGCAGATATTGGTTCAAAACCTAGTCTAACAACGGGTTACTTGCAGCCTTACTGAAGGAACCAGTAACATCCCAGTCCCAGCTGTGCAGTAACGTGTGACATAATTTTTCTTCACAATCTTCACTTTTGATTTCTACTCTTCAGCACCCACCCATCACCCATGTAGTTTATCTCTTGTTAGTAACTTAAAGGGTGCTCATTATTCATACTGAATGTTGACAGGCTGTTTGGCGACAGGTGCTTCACAGCTGAGCATGATCCTACGCTTATCCAATATCCAGCCTTGCAGACTTCCAGCAGAGATCACTGGATAATGATCAGGAGCCCTGACTGATTTTCTCTTTCCTAGCCTAGTGCTGCTGAGGCCAATCGTTCTGCTGGGATTCACAAACTCACCACAAACCAGGAATTGAACCAGAAAGTTCTCTCCACTCCTGATTTTCCATATTAAAACCCGAAGTGTTGATAAACGTTGTCATAGGCCACAGATTTTTTTTTTTAAAAAGCCAGTCTGAACCCCTGGATAGTTCTGGTGACGGGTCCAGAGATCTTGCCATTAGTTTGGTCTCATTATATGAGCTTAAGAATTAGGAGCAGGAGTAGGCTACTTGGCCCTTCCACCCTGCTCCGCCATTCTATAAGATCATGGCTGATCTGATTGTAACCTCAACTACACATTCCTGCCTGGCCCTAATAACCTTGCACCCCCTTGCTTATCAAGAATCTATCTACCTCTGCCTTAAAAATATTCAAAGATTCTGCTTCCACCGTCTTTTTAGGAAGAATTCCAAAGACTCACAACCCTCTGAGAGAAATAAATTCTCCTCATCTCTGTCCTAAATGGGTGACCCCTTATTTTTAAACAGTAGCCCTTAGTTCTAGATTCTCCCACAAGAGGAAACATCCTCTCCACATCGACCCTGTCAAGAACCCTCAGGATCTTACATGTTTAACCTTATCAAGACCAGTATCACTGATTGTTGGCAAACCATCCGGTATCTAAAAACTGGTTAATAAACTGGGCCAGAATGAAAAAGGTCAAAAACCTGTGGACATACTCTTGGAAGAGAACAGGTCATTAATCATTCTGAAACTTGGTTAAACGAAAGGTATCCAGGTAACATGAAAAACAAATTAAGTCCAGAATGTTTCCTATGCTTTCAAGAAAAGGATATAAGCAGAATTAGACTGCATGGAGCATGATGGCATAACTGAGAAATCCGACCACACTGTTGAGCAAACACAAATGTTCGAGTGATAACAACTGAATAGGATGGTTTCGAGATTGTTCTGTTGTTGCATCATTGAAAGATCCAGCAAAGTCACGTATTTCAGGAGTTTTCTTAGTTCTGCCCTGAAGTGGAAAACATTGTTATCATCCCTTTGTGTCCTTGAATCTTTCCATAGGAACGAATGATTTTGGGCTCAGAGGTTCTTCATACACCCTAACTTTCAACCGGGCAGGAGCGATCAGAGTCTGAATCAATGTATATATTGCAGGTTGCATAAGCAAACGTGCTTTCTTTTTTGGCAAGATCACTTGTCTTAAAATAAATATTGAATATTAAATAAATATTAAGTATTAAATAAATACATCAGTTTGACCCTATTCAACAGTCTCTGATTTTTTCAACAGGATAAAAGCAAAATTCAGTAACAAGGTTAGCCCACAACCAAAGTATCAAGGAGGTCCCATATTCAATCATTTTCTTAATGTGGTGCCCTTTATCTTTATAAACATACAAAAATGGCAGGCCATTTGACTGGTCCATCAGCCCTGCCCCATTCTCATGACACCTATACTCTTCCCATGCTGCCTCCCTGTCAATCCCATATAATCTCCCAGGTGAAGTAAAAGAAACAGAATATAAAAACAGACCAAAAAGGGGGAAAATTCCCCTCCAATGCCCGCTGGCAGTCAAAATCCATCCAGGCCATCACATTGACTATGCATTTGTTAAACCACATACTATTTGTATATGTGATCTCTACCCCAGCCTAGAATCGGCCCAGCTCGTTTTTGAAGGCTTGTTGCCATGGTTATGTCCGAATAAACACTCATGATAATAACCTGCTGCTGTTCTCATTTCCAGATCCTCCACATCTTCCATCAGAGATTGATAAAATCAAAAAATACATACCTTGGAGTCTAATTGCTTCAATATGCTTACTCCCATCATGGGGACATCCAGTGATTAATGCTGCAGGAACAATCATTGTCATTGTGATCCTTCCATCAGCGTAAGATAATGCACATGCAGCAAATTAAATTTGTTGGGTATGGGCTGGATTGAAATGGTGCACTTTTGCTGAGGCTGAAGAGACCAATCTGTGAGACGCAGGTTCTGCCATAAGTCCCACATATGAAGTGGTTATCAAGTGTGCTTGTGGATTGTTGTTCTTTGTGTTGGTACCTGTTGCCAAGCTGCTGTAGTCACTGATCACCATGTTGGTACATGCTGGCCAACAAGTGATGTCGTTATTTTCTTCTGTCATCAGCTAGTGTCTCCCAGATGTGAGAATTGATATTTAGGGCCTTCAAGTCACACTCGCAAGCATCCTGAAGCAGAGCTTTGAGCATCCTGCCAGTTGTCTGGTTCCGGCTACCTCACCATACAGAAAATCCTTGGGTCTTCCATCCTGCGAAAGTGCCCAAACCTAGGGAAGTCTAAGGTTGCCAACCCTCCTGGAGTCTCCAGGAATTGAAGATCAATCTCCAGGACACTGTTGTGTGCAACCCTGGAAAAAAAATCATCGGGACATTAAAAAATATTGTTTCATCTAAATTTCCTTTGAACATTTCTCTTTAGCAGATACAAAAATATTGAAAATGGGAAAAGAAAGGCTGTTTGGATGACAGTCAAGCATCATCCAATTGAGTAATAAGTCTTTTTGCTATCCAATTAGCATAGGAATGCAGTACATCACAACGATGGATGTGTTAGCTGGAGCATGGGGCAAGTCATTTGATGAAACCGCCAGGAATAAATTTAATCACGTTTTGCAACCCTAGCTAAGCAGCCTCAGTTTGATGACAGCCATTATACTTGGCAGATTTGCCTTTGAGAGGATTGTCACATTCATGATCTTCGCATTTCCACAGGATGCGCAGAATGTACTGCAAATAGTGAAGTTGAAAGCTGTTGAGTTCCTTTTCTTGAAAGCTGTAACCATGTTTCACAACCAAACAGAAAGGTGCTGAGAACACAGGCCTCATAAACCATCAGCTTGTTCCTAAGGGCCAGCCTGATGTTATTCCATGTACGATTCATGAGTCAGACAAAAGTGGTGGGGCTTTCCCTATGCGTGTATTGAGTTCTGCATCAAGAGACAGATTGTCTGTCACCTTGGATCCAAGGGAACAGAATTTGTTGACCACTTCCAGCAGGGTGTTATTTTGTTTGATCTGGAGCATAGATGTGACATCCTGTCTCATGCCCATGTTTTCTGGGAGCTTATAGTTGTGAAATCATAAGGCAAGGAGTTTTCTTATGGCGTGTGGGCTAGGCAGGAGAGGGCGGGGGCAGGCACGGAGCCGATTGGAACCAATAAAGGCCCACCTACTCGTAATACTCGGCCGGTAGCGCTCAGTGCTACCTGTGCGGGCAGGGGGAGGAGGGAGGGTTGGGGCCAGCATGCACGCGAAAGAGCACAGCAATCTCCCTGAGGCATGGAGCTGCCTCAGAGAGATTGAATGGATATTAAAATAACTAAAGAATTGATTTAAAAATTTATTTAAACATGTTCCCTCATGTGACTGTGTCACATAAGTGGGGACATGTTTTTATATTTATGAAAATTAATTTATTTCTTTAATAAAAACTTCAGGAAACCCCATCCTGCTCGTGGATGAGGTTTCCTGAAAAATGCGAAGGCTGCTTGGGCTTTCTGCCTGCCCGCCAACCTTAAGGTTGGACGGGCAGCATTCTCAACTAGCTCAATTGATTTCTTAATGGCTTTAAAAGGCTGTTTACATTTTGGCTGCACGCAGCCAACTCCAGCGCGTGCCTGCTGAACAAAATGTCGCGATGGCATGCGATGACGTTAGGATGAATGCCCAATGTTTTTGTGCATCATTTTACGTGTCGGCATGTCGGCTCCGCACGCTGACCGGGAAATTCTGTCCTAAGACACGGAGCCTCTCCTCGCTGAGAGAGTTTATTTGTTCAGTGTCAACACTCCTAACATCCCTCCAGTGTTCCAGCTGTCCCCTATTTATAGATGTTCAAACACCCATTACCTGTTTCCCTTTACAATGTAATTAACATTAACAAACCTTAACGATGTAATTGATAAGACATTGACAATAGTAAATGGGGACAAGTTACAGGCCTGGGGGGGCTTGGCCTAAATAGCCAAGTGGTTATGGTACTGGGTTTGTAACCCCAAGATCAAGAGTTCAAATCTCACAATGGCAAACTATGAAACAATGTAACTTCATCTGAAACAGATGGAAACAGGTTTACTCAAAAGAGTATCAAGAGTTCAAATCTCACAATGGCAAACTATGAAACAATGTAACTTCATCTGAAACAGATGGAAGTGGGTTTGTACTCGAAAGAGTTACAGGCCTGGGAGACACCCAATGGATCACCCAAAGAGCAGATGAGACTGAGGAACTTTGGTGAGCAGCCAATTTTCCCCAAAATCTTTTCAGAATACCCTGGAGACTAATTGCTTCAATGTACTTACTTCCATCAGGAGAACATTCTAGTGTCTAGCTCTCCTAGAACATTAGCATATTGGTTATATTACTGGACAAGTAATCTAGGAAGCCTAGATGAATGACCTGGAGACATGAGTTCAAATCCCATCAATGCATCTGGCGAATTTAAATTCAGTTAACTAAATAAATCTGGAATAAAAGACTAGAATATGTAATAGTGAGCATGTGCCCACAGGATTGTTGTCTTTTTAAAAATCTGGTTTACTAATGACACATAATTAAAGTGTATAATGTTGGAAATTATTTTTAAATTGGACTTATAGTAGGGTCTGTATCTGAATGTGGCTTAATTGGATTAAAGCCAGCTAGCCTGGGCACTTTGATTTATAGTAGTTTGAGATGTTAATTGGATAAACGTAAGGCTGAAAGGTAAAGAGTACATTTGCATTTGTTGAATAAACCATTCAAAAGAAGGGAGTAAAATCTTGCACCTTGCTTGGAGACACCAAGCACTGTGTTTATATTACCAATAAAATTGGTACTATGAAAGGGGTTTTATTGTTAGAAGAGGTGGAGTTCAAAGACCTAGTGATGCAATGAGAATTTACATTCAAGGGGAAGGCGAGGTATAAACAGAAAAGAGTTCTGTATGTGCAGGTCAGAGGATGTAAGATTTAAGCAGCCTGTAAACCCTACAACTGTGTGTGCAAAGGAAACAAATTGCAAGGGACCTCATTTTTAATTTGTATGGTCAACTGTGCTTTGCCTGGTGTCTGTTTAAAGTCTATGGGCAGAATTTTACGGCCCCGTTTCAGCGGGGACGAGGCCGTAAAATCCGACAAGACATTCTAAACCTCATTGTCTTCGGCAGGACCGTAAAATCCCACTGCCGTAAAATTTCACCCCATGGGTTATTGTTACCTTGGTGAAGATTTACCTGGGAGTGATTAATTTGGGGATTTGTACGAAAGTTATTATGGTCATAATTTGTAGACATGTGTATGTGCTTAATTTCTTGTTAAATTAATAAATGTTTAACTTAGTTCATATAAAAAAAACCTCAAGGTTTGGTGGTTTGATTTCTGAATTCAGAGCTGCATCTCAAACGTACCAATTGAAAATATAGGTTATGACAGGTGTTCAAGTTTCCCTCTGGGATTTAAACAATTCAGCCTTTACCAACTGCTGCGTCATAAAAATTGGTGGCCCTTGGGTAATTCCTTAATTAGTTTGGAATTGATGAATCTTATGGTTACAAGTATGAGAAGCACTTTGAATTCAGGACTCGGTGAGGTATTTTTTTTTAAGTGGTGATGGCTTTGGCAATTGCTAAGACTTGCCTGGGAGTAGAAGATATAACTCTGATTGGGTTACAAAAAATATCCAAGGATAACAGAGTTGGCAGATAAGCTAAAATTGTGGTTACCTGCGGGGCTAGGGAAGCAGATATAATTGAAGTGATAGCGCAGCATTTGAAGTTGGAAGTGATGCTTGACACTAGTGAGTCACAGCTGGAGGTAGTGCCACTTCAGTTTGAAATGAAGAAGCTTGAACTTGAACAAGCAAAGGAGATGAAAAAACTGAAACTAGAGGCAGCAGAAAAAGATAGGGAAAAGAAATTGTCTGGAGGTTATCAGCTATGAAGAGAGGTTGGAGAAACTCAGATTATTCTCACTAGAGCGATGGAGATTGAGGGGCAACTTGATAGAAGTTTACAAAATTATGAGTGGCATGGACAGAGTAGATAGTCAGAAGCTTTTTCCCAGGGTGGAAGAGTCAATTACTAGGGGACATAGAGTTAAGGTGAGAGGAGAAAACTATAGAGGAGATGTGGGGGGCATGTTTTTTATGCAGAGGGTAGTGAGAGTCTGGAATTCGCTGCCAGAGGAGGTGGTGGAAGCAGGAACGATAGTGGTGTTTAAGAGGAGCTTGACAAATACATGAATAGGATGGAAATAGAGGGATACTGACCCCGGAAGTGCAAAATGTTTTAGTTGACGGGCAATATGACCGGCGCAGGCTTGGAGGGCAGAAGGGCCTGTTCCTGTAGTGTACTCTTCTTTGAAAAAAAAAACAAATAGAAATGCGAAAACTTGATCTCCAGAGGGAAAAGTTAGCAATGGAAGAGAGAACTAAAGAAAGAGACAGAGAATATCAGCTTAAAAGGCTGGAAGTTAAAAAAGAGACCTCAGATTTTGAGTAGAGTTCTGATGATAATAAAACGCAACCTAATACCCAGTGGGGAGATGTTTAAATTTGTACAAGCTCTTCCAAAGTTTGAGGAAAAATATATTGAAGCGTAGATATTTGAGGAGCTAGCTAAACAAATGAAATGGCCACTGGAGTACTGGATGTTATTGTTACACTCTAAGTTGCTGGGTAGAGCACATGAGGTATATGCTTCACTGTCTGAAGAAGTATCGCTGAATTATGATGTGGTGAAAAAGGCTATTTTGAGTGCATATGATTTGGTTTTAAAGCATGCAGGCAGAAATTTAGGAATATGAGAAAACAGCCTGGGAAAACTTATAGTGAGTTGGAGTAAAACAAAGCAATTTTGATCAGTGGATACAGGCGTTAAAAATAGAGACAACATATGCAGATCTTAGGGAAGTAATTCTTTTGGAAGAAGTTAAAGACTCAATCCCTTTGGTAATGAGAACTCGTGGAGGAAGAGAGGGTTCATACTGTAAGACAAACAGCAGAGATAGCTGATGATTATGAGTTAGTTTCTGGAGCTAAATCTTTTTTTCATCACCCTTTTAAATCGGAAAAGGATAGAAAGTGGAAAAGTGAAAGGAAAGTGGGTAGTCAGGGAAGAAAAGGAATGGCTGGGCATTCCGAGGAAGTTTTTCCTCAAAATAAAAAGGAAGATGCTGAGGGTGGAAGTGACATTCAAAACCTGATGCATTTTCATTGTAATAAAGTGGGACACATGAAGTCAGAGTGTTGGAAATTGCAAGGAAAATCTGTTGGAATTATTGGGATACAGAGAAGTTCTGGAAGTAAAAGTACTGTGGCTTCTGAGGTTCAGATGCAGGAAAAGCCAATGGTTTATATACGGGTAAAACAGAGAGAATCAGTGAAAGGTAAAGAATTGGGAATGTATTCACAGTTTACCCAAGAGAATTCTGAGGAGCAGGTTGCAGAAATGTTTAAAGACCGTTTGTAAAGGGAAAGTCTTTACATGTGTAGAGGGTGGAGTAGGGAAAGATATTAAAATTTTAAGAGACACAGGAGCTAGATAGGCCAAAGAGCCTGTCTCTGTGCTGTATAAATCTAGTCAATCCTTAATGTTGTGGGTAGTGATATTTGTTGTTCAGAGGGAGTATTGCAGGAGCAGGTGGGGTTCATGGAGATGCTAAATCCATTCCATTGTAGAAGGTAAAATTAAAGAGCAGTTGGAAGTATAGTGAAGTTATTGTTGGAGTAGTGGAAAAATTGCCCATTGCAGGGGTTCATTTTATTCTGGGTAATGATATTGTTGGGTCACAAATGTTGGTGATGCCTAGGGTAGTTGAGCAGCCTGTAGAAGTGTTTTCAATAGAGGTGTTACAGAAGGAGCATCCTAGATTGTTTCCAGATTGTGTGATAACGCGGTCTCAGGCACACAGGTTGAAAGAAGGCAAGAAGGGCAGGCAGCTCAAAGGCAAGAAGAAAGTGTTGAAATGCAATTAGCAAGCACTGTGTTTGATAACATTGTTCAGGGGGAAAGACTACAGGATAATTCAGCTGAAGTGTTTAACTCTAGGAGGTTAGTGGAGTTACAGAAAAATGAGTTGCAATTAAAGCAGTTATATCAGAAAGCTTATTCAGAAACAGAAGCAAAATGTATTCCAGTATGTTATTAATGAGAAAATGGAGGCCGGATCATGCCTCAGCAAATGAAAGCTGGAGTGAGGTGCATTAGATTGTTATCCCTTTAGGGTATAGAAATGAGATTCTGAGGATTGCTCATGAAATTTCAATGGGAGGACATTTAGGAATTAGGAAAACACAGGAAAAGATACAGAGGTTTTTTTTGGCCAGGATTGCATAGGGGTGTAGTCAAATTCTATAGAACCTGTCATACTTGTGTCATGAAGCTATTAATGTACATAATATTTTGGAAAATATTTTTCTTTTAAAATAGAGGTTTAGTCTGCAGGTATGTCTTAATTGGATTAAAGCTAGCTAGTCTGGGTGCTTTGATATGTACTAGTTTTGATATGTAAGAGAGGTAGCGTGCATTTGCAATTTTTGAATACAGCATTCAAGAAGTGGGGTGAAAATTGACGCCTTTCTAGCAACTACCAAGCAATATGTTTATATTATTAATAAAATTGGTATTATGAAAGGGGTTTCATTGTTAGAAGGTGAAGTTCAAAGAGGTTGTTGATACAGTGATAATTAATATTCAACGGGGCTGGTAGATATAACTTCAGTAGTTTTCGGGTGTGTAGGCAGAGCAATGTAAAATCAAAAGGCAGCTGCAAGCCTCCAACTGGTTACACAGTGAAAAGAACTTCATTTTGAATTTGTAAGGTGAAAATGCTTTGCCTGGTGTTTGGTTAAGTCTATAGGTTACTGTTGCCTTAATGGAAATTAGTTTGGGAATTTGTTAAAAGTTGTTATAGTAGTAATTTGTAGCCATGTGTACATATATTTTAACATGTGTAAGTTAATAAAATGTTTCATTTAGTTTAATGTAAAACCTCGAGAAGAGTGGTCTGATTCCTGCGTTTAGAGTCACATCTCAAACATAACACTTAAAATTATTGGTTATGACAGTTGTTTAAAGTTTCCCTGTGGGATTTCTTTTAAATAACTCTGCTTTACCAACTGCTTCAGTCATAACACGTGTGGACTACCGAAAGGTGAATGTGGTGACCAAAGCGAATTCAAATCCTATACCATAGTTGGAAGATTGCATTGAGAAAGTGGGACAATCCAAATTTATCACCAAGATTGACTTGCTAAAAGGATATTGGCAGGTACCGTTGTCGGAGAGAGCAAAGGAGATATCAGCTTTTGTAATGCCAGGTGGACTATATCAATTTAAAGTCATGTTATTTGGTATGGAGCATGTACCTGCAACATTTCAAAGACTGTCAAACAAAGTAATTGCAGGTCTAAGTAAGTGTGTTGTTAATGTTGATGATCTGACAGTTTCAGTCAGATGTAGGAGGAGCATTTACAGCATCTGGAAGAATTATTTTTTGATTACAAGAAGCTAATTTGGTGATTAACTTGGCTAAAAGTGAATTTGTAAAAGTGCAAGTTACGCATCTATGGAGATGGTAAGGTGGCTTTGAGGGATGCGAAAGTCAAGGCTATCGTAGATTTCCCTGTGCCTACCACAAAACAAGTTTCGAGATTTCTGGGCATGAATGGGTTTTACTGGAAACTTGTACTAAATTTTAGCCATGTGATTGCTCCACTGTCTGAACTATTAAAAAAGAACAAGAAGTTTCAATGGTGACCCACTGGAGTGTCAGAAGTCATTCGATAGTTTAAAAACTGCATTGACTCCAACACCAGTTTTAGCAGTACCCACTTATGCCAAGCAATTTAAGTTGGCCATTGACGCAAGCGATAAGCATTGGGGCCGTATTGTTACAAGAAGATGACACTGTAATTGAAAAACCTACAGGGTATTTTTGATGGAAACTGAATATACAACAGATAAGATATTCAATGATTGAAAAAGAGACCTTGGGTTTGGTGTTAGCATAGCAGCATTTTGAAATTTATGTTGCAAACAATTCAACAGAAACGATTGTTTATACAGACCATAATCCTTTGAAGTTTTTGGACAAATTTTGAGACAAAAGTGCAAGACTTTTCAGGTGGAGTCCATTATTACAACCATTTAATCTACGGATTATACATGTTGCTGGTGTAGAATATATTTTCACAAATGCGTTATCAAGAGTTTGAAGCTTAAAGGAAATTTGGACATCTTTTGAAAAAACCTGGACACTGAATTGGAGTGATTCCTGTTGATACCTAGGACTTGTGTATATAAGTTATGTTAATGCATGCAAATGGTAATGTAGTAGTGTAATAAGTATAGGAAATAGTGTGAGATGGGTTATTAAAAAATGAAGCCGTCTTTTAAAATTATGACAGTTCATTTTTCGATAGAGAGGGGGATGTCATGAAGAGATATTAACGTGTATAATGTTATTGGAAATTATTTTTAAATTGGACTTGTAGTAGATCTGTGTCTGTATGTGGCTTAACTGTATTAAAGCCAGCTAGTCTGGGTGATTTTAATGTGTAGTAGTTTGAGATGTTAATTGGATGAACATAAGGCTGGAAGGTAAAGAGTACATTTGCATTGGTGAAATAAAACATTCAAAAGAAGGGGGTAAAATCTTGCACCTAGCTAGGAGACAAAGCACTGTGTTTATATTACTAATAAAATTGGTACTGTGAAAGGGTTTTATAGTTAGGAGAGATGAAATTCAAAGACCTAGTGATACAATGAGAATTTACATTCAAAGGGAAGGCTAGGTATAAACAGAAAGGAGTTTTGTATGTGCAGGTCAGAGTCATGTAAGATCTAAGCAGCCTGTAAACCCTACAACTGTGTCTGTAAAGGAACAAAATTGCAAGGGACTTCATTTTGAATTTGTAAGGTCAACTGTGCTTTGCCTGGTGTCTGTTTAAAGTCTTTGGGTTATTGTTGCCTTGTTGAAGATTTACCTGGGAGTGATTAATTTGGGAATTTGTTTAAAAGTTATCATGGTAGTAATTTGTAGACATGTGTATATGCTTATTTCTTGTTAAATTAATAAATGTTTAACTTAGTTTATATTAAAAAACTTCTTGAGGCTTAGTGGTTTCATTTCTGAATTCAGAGCTGCATCTCAAACATTCGGATTGAAAATATAGGTTACAGGTGTTCAAGTTTCCCTGGGATTTAAACAACTCAGCCTGTCATAACAACTACTGTCCCCTTTAGGGAAGAAAACCTGTTGTCCTCACCTGGCCTGATCAAATGTGCCTCTAGACCCACAGCCACAGTCTCCTCAGTCTCATCTGCTCCTTCCATGACAACGTGCACTGTACTGCACAGTTTGATGGCTCCACTTCTGACAGTTTCAGGGTGAAGAATGGAGTGAAACAGTGTTGTGTCCTAGCCCCTGCACTGTTTGGTATTTTCTTCTAAATCTTTTTGCCCTTGGCCTTCCCTGCCGATATAGAAGGGGTTTACTTGCATTCTAGGGAAAAGGACAAGTTCTGCAATCAGTCCAGACTCATGTGGTTGACTTTTAACTGTCCTCTGAAATGGCCTTGCAAACTACACAGCTGTAACAACCCTCTATGAAAATATCTAATAAAAATAAAGCCACCTGGAATCGGAAAGAGCAAAGGCACACCCAGCCCTGTCGTCACTGCAAAGTCCCCCTCACTAACATCTCAGGTCTTGTCCCACAGACTAGTACAGCAATAGTTTGACATAGTCATACTCATGGAATCATACCTTACAGCCAATGTCCCACACACCACCATCACCATCCCTGGGTATGTCCTGTTCCACTGGCAGGACAGACCCACCAGAAGTGGCAGCACAGTGGCAAACAGTTGGGAGGGTGTGGCCTGGGACTCAACATTGACTCTGAACACCATTGCAACATGTCAAAACTGACCAAAGAAACCTCATTCCAATTACCATCTACTGTCCTCCCTCAGTTGATGTCCTCTATGTGTCCATGTTGGACACCACTTGTGTAGAGCACAGAATGTACTTTGGGGGACTTCAATGCCCATCACCGAGGGATTTGGTAGCAGCATTACTGACCAAACTGGCTGAGTCATAAAGGACATATTGCCAGGTAGTGAGAGAATCCATACAAGGTAAAGATCTATTTTCATCCTCACCAATCTACCTGGCGCAGAAGCATCTGCCCATGACACTATATGTAAGAGTGGCCATCGCACAGTCCTGGTGGAGATCAAGTCCCATCTTCACACCAAGGATACCCTCTATGGTGTTCTGCGGCACTATCACTGTGTTGAAATAGGATAAATTCAGAACAGATTCAGCAGCTCAAAACTGGATTCCGTGAGGTGCTGTGGGCCATCATCAGCAGCAGAATTGTATTCAATCATAATCTGCAACCACTCAGCTTGGCATATCCCCCACTCTACTATTACCATTAAACCAGGGAACCAACCCTGGTTCACTGAGGAGTGTAGGAGTGCATGTCAGGAGCAGTGCCAGGCATATCTAAAAATGTAGTCGCAATTGGTGAAGCTACAATACAGAACTACATGCATACTGAACAGCAAAAGCCACAGCTATGGACAGAGTAAAGCAATCCCACAATCAATAGTTCAGATCAAAGACCTGCAGTTCTACCACATCTAGTTGTGAATGGTGGTGTACAATTAAACAATGAATGGGAGGAGGAGACCCAATGAACATTTCCAGCCTCAATGATGGCAGAGCCCAGCATGTGAGTGTAAAAGATAAGGCTGACATGTATGCAACCATCTGCAACCAGAAATCTCAAGTAGGTGATGCATTTGACCTTCTTCTGAGGTCCCCAGCCTCATGGATGCCAATCTTCAGCCAATTAGATTCACTCCAGGTGGTATCAAGAAATGACTGGAAGCACTGGATACAGCAAAGGCTATGGCCCTCCAAAATATCCTGGCCCTAGTGCTGAAGACTTCTGCTGCAGAAGTAGCTGGCCCAAATGGACAAAACAGCTGAATTCTAGAGGTGAGGTGAGATCAGGATGTGTTTGCTGCTGCGATCCCATCAGCATGTTGGGAATGTTAGAGTGAAACTGCTGCCTTTCATAAGGCCTGGGAACAGACTGCTAAGCATTGGTGGCGATTATTTAACTCATAAATTATATGTTCCACATTGACTACTCAATCACATTAAACAAGAGTGAGGGAAACTGAGTGGGAACACTGGAAACTCTGTGCAGAATTCAGGCACTTTAATGTATCAGGTACAGTGATACATTTATTCAAAATTGCCTTGGAGCTCCTCCCATGGCTCCTTGTGTGTTTATCCAGTGCATATCTGAATCAGGAAAGTCCCCCAGCTCAATTCCAGAACTTATCTCAACAAAGGCAGTGGAACAGTCATGACTGCAGTTCTCATTAGCTCTGGTCACCTCAGCTTTCCTAATCCTGCTCATTATCCAGTGGTCCAAGATGGAATTGTGTGTTAGTGGACACTGCGTTGAGGACAAGGTTGGGCTCTGCTTTAAGGACTCCCAAGGTCAGGGACTGAAGACTCATGATTGAATTGTGGCCACATGGACTCTCACTGCCTCTTGAATTGTATCCCAGTCAGGAATTGATGCTTCAACAACTAGGGAAATAGAAGTCAACAGAAAATTAAACTACTGCTAAACACATGATGCAAGAGTCTGAGCTGCTAATATTTGAACAAACAACACAACTTGTATTTAAGTAGTACCTTTGTCACAGTCAGATGTCCCAAGGTGCTCTGGGGTATAATAACAGAAAAAAATGATACCGAGTCAAAGAGGTGACATAGCACAAATGACTAAAAACTTGATCAAAAAGGTTGGTTGGAGGTGAAGAGGTCAAGGGAAGAAATTCCAATGTATAGGACCTAGAGGGCTGAAGGCTCAACTGCCAATGGTGGGGCAAAAGAAGTGGAGGATGCACAGGAGGTCAGAAACTGAGGAGCACAGAGTTCTGGGAAGGTTGTAGGACTGCAGAAGGTTACAGGGAGGGGAAATCAATTAAATTATTAACCTCACATTTGACTAGCTGTGTGTTTGCTGAGTCCATTACAGATTCCTCCATTGGTCGGTTGCACACAAATGTTTATTGTATGTTCCATTAAAATGCCAAGCACATTTACCACCAGCTGCCCACAGCAGCCACAAGGGGCAACCTTTGAAGGCTGCTTTCCCAGAAATAATTCAAGCCATTCAGTGTTCACTGTTCAGCTGCTTAGATATTAACACTCCACTTTACTACTCAGGCTGATTTATCAAAATGTCATCTTTTGGCTTTCTGAGCATTTGCACTATGCATCACACCCATGCTGTGTCAAGTCAAGGTCATCCTTCATAGTTGGGATGCTGGATCGGGGCAATTTCTAGGACAAAGATCCCTACTTCTGCTCCTAGACAGTCCACATCCAAAGAAGCCAAGTTGTAGTAGTACTCTGAGTACAATTTCTAACCTCACAGCTGATGTTGATGTAATTCAGATTCTGGAGGCTTCAGAGCCCAAGACATTAAAAGTTATTGTTGCCCAGTGCTGTGAACTTTTACTCCATTGGTATCAGGTACATCATTTGAGCTCTTGGACTTAAGTTCAGTATAATCCTAGAGTATCATGAGCATTAATGGATCAACTGACTCAGCATGTGTCAGGCTCAAACCAGGCTCTCTCTGATCTGCATGAATTAGTGTCTCACTCGCTGGATCCTTTAAACACTGGGCATTCAGGGGATCGATCTGGAGAACTCTTTTCTGGCAGCCACTTCCATTTGTACTTCAATTTGCTGAGGTTTTGCAACAGCTTTACAAAAAAAGAAGTCATGCTGCAAATAGCTTCATGGAACTGGGTATAATCATAGAGTCATTAGGAGGCTATTTGTTCCATCAAGTCCATGCTGGCTCTCTGTAGAGCGATCCAGTCAGTCCTATTCCCCTGCCCTATTCCTGTAGCCTTGCATGTTTATTTCCCTCAAGTGCCTATCCAATTTCCTTTGGAAATCAGTCATCGTCTCCGCAGTCACCAACCTCGTGGGCATTGAGTTCCAGGTCATTACCATTTGCTGTGTAAAAAGGTTCTTCTTCAAATCCCCTCTGCATTTCTTGCCCAAAACCTAAACATGTGTCTCCCTGTTCTTGTACCATCAACTAATAGGAACAGTTTTTCTTTGTCGAGCTTATCTAAACCTGTCATCATGTTTTTTATCTCTATCAAAACTCCCCTCAATCTCCTTTGTTCCAAGGAGAATAACCCGAGCTTCTCCAACCTAACATTGTAGCTAAGATCCCTCATCCTTGGCACAAATTCTGGTAAATCTGCTCTGTGTCCTCTGAACAACCCTTTCATCTTTCCTGAAGTGTGGCGACCAGAACTGGATGCATTACTCTAGGTGTGGCCTAACCAGTGAGACTAATATAATTATTTACCTACACACTCACTGGCATTACCTGCAAGACCTTGTTTCCATTTAAAATGCAGATACCTTTTAATTTAATTGTGCGAGTCTTATATGGCTGAGAGGAAGGCAACACAAGCCCCTAGCTAGAGACCTATTCACTCTTCATGAAAGAACGATAGGCAGTCACAGTCCCTTGTAGAGGCTTCCTCTAAACTAACATCTTCCTTTCCCCTCCCCCAAATTAAATGTTCATGGTTTGTAATCAGTTGCCTTTTTTTACTTATGATTTTGGTTCCTCTTCCCACAATCCCAGTACAGGTAAATTCAGACATTGGCCATCAGACCACCAAAGGTGGCAGATGTTGCAACAGGTAACAGCCATTTATACCTTCATCTCTAAGAAGTAGGACTTCTACAGAAAGATCTTCCTAAACCCGCCAAGTAGCAGAACACATTAATCTGTCCTCCAAATGCCTCTCTCTTCCCATAACATTTCAGTGAGGGATAATGCTATTATATGTCTCATTTTACAATGACAACAAATTGCACTTCTCTATTTCCTATAACATATAGTGAAATGTCCCACAGGTTTCATAAGGGTGTAGTCGGTCGAAAGAAATCAACATCGATCCAAAGAAGGAGACATTAGGACAGGTGGTCAAAAGAGGAGAGTTGGGTGGAGAGGTGGCAAGGTTTAGAAAGGGTCATTCAGAGATTATGCTAGGCAACTGAAAATATGGCTACCAATGTAAAGGGACTGGGGAATGTTCAAGATACAATAGAGGAATACAGAGTTCTGAGGCAGTTGAAGGAGATTACAAAGACAGGGAAGGTCAATGTTTTACTGTCTCTTTAATCTGCACCTCACCCAACCACCTCCCCCTCACCCTTTGTTGGACCTTCTTGGCAATTTTTGCTCAAGTTGATTTCTCCTGCAAGTCAATTCTGTAACTTTCCCTCATCTGTTAGTTTTAATGAATTGTTATGTACATTGCCAGTGAAAGTATTTATGAATTCATTAAAAATAGAAGGGAAATATAGAGAGCTCTTACTGCCCATCCCTTTGAAAGGGTATGCAAAAATATTATCCATTTGTGTGAAAGCAGCAACGCTTCTTGTGTGTTTACATTGTGAGTCAGGTTTCTGGCTAGCACCAGTTGGCTCGAACAATTGCCAGCATTGTTCCAATTTTGTGTAAGGGCGTGTGAATAATGTTTAAGCACCTGACAGGGAAACTAATAGGCCCTCTGTGTCAACCCAATTGAGTGTGTCGCACACAGCAAGTCCTTCCCATGCAAATAAAATAACATTCAGAGAACCACATTCCTGGATCAAACCTAATGCTTATTTTAAAAGGACTGAAAACTGTAGCTTCCTCAATGGTTCAGTTGTTAAAGGTACTGAGCAGTTGAATTGTACAGAGCAGCTGCTGAGTAAGCTGATTCCTGATGTGGAGAGGGGAAAATCAGCAAGGCTTCTTACTCCTTATCACCAATAGTGACCCCTAGTGGAAAGTGTGTATATGTGCATGTTGAATTAAGATAATCCACAGTTAAATGACCCATTAACACTCATTATCTTGGCTCGCACATAAAGAAGTTATTCCAGTGAAAAGAGACTCAGGGCACCTGTTATTTTACTGGAATGGAAAGGAGCAGCCCTGTGAGATGCGCTAGATTGAATTGACTCCCAGGGACTATTAGTTTTCCATTACACATGGCGGAAAACAGTTCCAACCACCTTCACAGCCTGCCTGGCAGAGTTCTTGCTGGTCTGGTATATTTTTGGCACTTCATCTCTGACACTGACTTTCCCTCTCCTGTTGTCATTGCTGTATCATGGAGCCCTTGATTAGACTGTGCTGGTGTCAGCCACAAAACACAGAGTGGATCAATCCACAAAATCAAATGTCAGCCACAACATATGGAGTGGATATAGTAATAGGAGTTGTGACATCCTGAAGAGCTGGTCTTCTGCTCATTTCTCCACACCTCACAGTCTTGTAATTTCCTCTTTAGTTGCTCACAGGAGTTGCCCATTATCAATTTCAAGTTGTATAACATCATCGTTCTCTTTCTCCATCTTCATCTACATTCCTTTAATCTTCCTTCACTCGCCTCCTTCAGCAAGTTTTCATGCCTTAGAATATGGCCAGTTCAACCTTGTTTCCCTTTCTTGATGATATTTATGAACAATCTTTCCTCCTCCCCGATCCTGGGAATATCTTCATTACTTTTATGTTCTCTCCAACTGACCCACTCCATTAAAACTTATTATCTAGGCTAGTTAGGATACACTTCTATATACAAATGATTATAGATGTTTGGAGCTCTCTTCTGCAAACAACAGCTGAGGCTGAGTCAATTGCCAATTTAAAATCAGATTTGATAGATTTTTCTTAACCAAAGGGATTAAGGAAAAGGTGGGTTATGTTAGGTCACATATCAGCCATGATCTCCTTGAATGGCAGAGCAGGCTTGAGGGCTCAGTATCTCACTCTGTACCTGTGTTCCTATGTTTATTGTACAATGGATGCTTCTATCTAAAATAATGTTCCACAACACTTTCCCAATGGGAATTTTTGTTTATTCTTTCAAGGAACGTGAGTCAGACTGGCAGGGCCAGCATTTGTCATGCTCATCTAATTGCTCTTGAGAAGTGGTGGTGAGCCACCTTCTTGAACTGCTGCAGTCCATGTGGTGTAGGTACACCCACAGTGATGTTAGGAAGGGACTTCCAGGTTTTTGACCCAGTGACAGTGAAGCAAAATATTTCACAATCAGGATGGCATGTGGCCTGGAGAGGAAATTGCAGGTGGTGGTGTTCCTATGGGGGTTTGGAAGGTGCTGTCGAAGGAGGCCTGGTGAGTTGCTGAAATGAATCTTGTATAAGATACACACTGTAGGCACTATGTGCCAGTGTTGGAGAGACTGAACATAAGAACATATAGCAGCAGGAGTAGGCAATTTGGCTCCTCAACTCTGCTCTGCCATTTAATTAGATCATGGCTGATCTGATTGTGGCCTTAATTCCACTTTCCTGCTGGCCCCCCAAAACCCTTGATTCCCTTGTAGATCAAAAATATGTTTAACTCAGCCTTGAATATATTCGATGACCCAGCCTACACTGTTTCCTGGGGAAGAGAATTCCAAAGATTAACAACCCTCTGAGAGAAAAAAAGTCCTTCTTATTTTTATCTTAAATGGGGACCCCTAGTTCTAGATTCCCCCATGATGAGAATAAGACTCTCAGCATCTGTGCACCTCAGCATAGTGAATGCTCAGGGTGGTGGATGGAGTGCCGATCAAGCGGGTTGCTCTTGAATGGTGCCGAGCTTCTTGAGTGTTGTTGGAGCTGCACACATCCAAGTGGAGAGTATTCCATCATATTCCTGACTTGTGCCTTGTAGATGGTTGACAAGGTTCCGAGAATCAGGAGCTAATCCCAACTGCAAGCTTTCTGTGAGTTTTAAAATAAATAAAGTTATTTATTATCACACATTTGCCCTGGATGTTTAAATTGCAACATCTCACTCACTTAAACTTATACACACTATCACACAATCACACACTCAAAGATTAGGTACAGATGAAATTAAAACAATACAATCACGATTTATGATTGTCTGTCTCTTTTGTGGCCTGTGCTTCTTAGATGAGTTGATGCTTTAGTTGAAGTGAATGTCTTGTAAAGTGAAGGATTCTCAGTAAGTTATGAGGCTTCTGGTAGTCAAATTTCCAGGAGATTAGTTCTCAGGGAACTAGTGAACTTAAACTCAGAACAGGTTGTGCGAGAGTTCTTCTCCTATTTACAAGGCATCGCTGTTTATTACCTTGGTTGCTTGGATGACTAACAGCTGGTTTCATGGCTTTCTGATGGAACTCTGCTGAACAGCTTCCTGCTGTTATTTTAAAAGCAGACAACAAAATGGCTTCCTCACCATGTGACTTGTACAAGTTCAAAGCCCTTTATCCGAAAAGGAATGATGTACTTATTACGCATCTTGTGTTGTCCTTTGACACTTTGAAATTCACCCAGTCTAGTTTGGATGAGGGTTCATCACAATACAATGGAAGATCAATGGAATTCATTACATTCATCTAAACACACTGAGTTTTGATGTTTCTTTTGTCCATGCTGAAACAGAAAGACAGGCGGCTGAAATTCTTTAGTTCTTTTGTTGATGGTCCATCCTTAAACAAAGGGATGTGTGAATTCCCTGGACGGCTGTGACTGTCCATATTTAATTAGTTATTTACTTGAGGCTCAGGACTTGAGACTCAGAGCTCAAAATGCTAAAGATCACATGATTTATAGCAGCCATTTTAATAGTCTGTTTATATTCGAACTTTTAAAGTATTGATTGAAAATTCATAACATACTGGAACATGACAACATGGACTGCTTCAGTATTTGAGGACTTGTGAATGGTCCTGAACATTGTGCAATCATCAGCTAATATCTTCACTTCTGATCTTATGACAGAGGGAAGGTCATTGGTGAAGCAGCTTGAGATGGTTGGGTCTACTGCGAGGAACTCCTGCAAAGACGTTTTGAGATTGAGATGATTGGTCTCCAACAACCACAACCGTCATCCTGTGTGCTAGCTATGATTCCAACCAGTGCAGAGCTTTCCCACTGATTCCCTTTGAATTTTGTTCAAGCTCCTTAATGCCACACTTGGTCATATGCTGCCTTGATGTCAAGGGCACTTACTCTTACTTCACTTTTGGAATTCAACTCTTTTGTCCATATTTAAACAAAGGCTATAATGAGGAATGGAGCCGAGTGAACTCAAACCGAGCATCATTGAGCAGGTTATTGCTGAGTAAGAGCTGTGTGATACCATTGCCGATGATACTTTCCATCACATTGATGATCAAGAGTAGTCTAATGGGGGAGTAATTGGCCAAATTGGATTTGTTCTGTTCGTTATGGACAGAACATACCTGGTCAATTTTCAACATTGCCAGATAGATGCCAGTGTTGTAACTGTACTGGGGCATAGCTATCTAGAGCATAAGTCTTCAGTACTACTGCCGGCATGTTTTCAGAGCTTTAGCCTTTGCGTTATCTAGTGCCTTCAATCATTTCTTGATATCATGTGTAATGAATTGAATTGGCTGAAGACTGACATTGTTGAAGGTGGGGACCTTGGGAAGCCAAGATGTATCATCCACTCAGCACTTCTGGCTGAAAATGTTTGCAAATGCCTCAGCCTTGTCTTCTGCACTGATATGCTGAGCTCCTCCATCATTGAGAATGGGGATGTTTGTGGAGCCACCTTCTCTTGTTAGTTGTTTAATTGTTCACCACCATTCACAATTGGATGTGACAGGACTGCAGAGCTTTAATCTGATCCATTGGTTTTGGGATTGTTCAGCTCTGTCTATCGCATGTCATTTCCACTGGTTAGTATACATGTAGCTCTATGTTTTAGTTTCACCAGTTGACACCTCATTTTTAGGTATGCCTGGTGCTGCTCCTGGCATGCCCTCCTATTCTCCTCATTGAACCAGGGATGATCCCATGGCTTGATGGTAATGATGAAGTGAGGGATATGCCATGGATTATGAGGTTACAGATTGTGGTTGAATATATTTTTAATGCTGGTGATGGCCCATAATGCTTCATGGATGTTCAGTTGTGAGCTGCTTGATCTGTTCTGAATCTATCCCATTTAGCACAGTGGTAGTGCCACACGACATGGTGGACGATGTCCTCAGTGTGAAGATGGGGTTTTGTCTCCGCAAGGTCTACCCAGGTCTACTGATTCTGTTATGGGCAGATGCATCTGTGGCAAGATCAAGTTGATTTTTCTCTTGTGTTGATGCTCTCACCATCTGTCACAGAATATGTCCTTCAGGATTCAGCCAGCTCAGTCACTATTGGTGCTACAGAGCTCTTCTTGGTGATGGATTGAAGTCCCCCATCCAGCGTGCATTCTGTACACTTTCTAATCTCAGTGGTTCTTCCAACTGGTGTTCAACATGGAGGAATACTGATTCATCAGCTCAGTGGTGGGGTAGTAGGTGGTAATCAGCAGGAGGTTTCCTTGCCCATGTTTGACCTGATGCCAATAAACTTCATGGGGTCTGGAGTCAATGTTGTGCACTTCCAGGGCAACTCCCTCCAAACACATCCCACTGTGTTGCCAGCTCTGTGGGTCTGTACTTCCAGTGGTAGAGGACATACCCAGGGATGGTGATGTGGTATCTGTGACATTGGCTGTAAGATATTATTCGGTGAGCATGATTATGTCAGGCTATTACTTGACTAGTCTGTGGGATAGCTCTCCCAATTTTGGCACAGACCCCAGATGTTAGTGAGGAGGACTTTCAGGATCACTAGGAAGGTATGCCGTTGCCATTTCTGGTGCCTAGGTTGATACCAGGTGCTCTGTCCAGTTTTATTTCTTTTTAACTTTTCTGTGGAGATTGGGTAAGACTGAGTGACTTGTTAGAGCATTTCAGAGGGCAGTTAAGGGTCAAACAAATTGCTGTGAGCCTAGAGTCACATATAGGCCAGACCAGATGTGGATGGCAGATTTCTTTCCCCAAAAGGACATTAGTGAACTTCGTGAGTTTTTTATGACAATCCAGTAGTCTCCTGGTCACCGTCACTGTGGCTCAGTTTTAATTAATTAATTGCTGCTGTGGAATTTGAACTCATTTTCCCAGAACATTAGCCTTGGCCTAATCTGATAACATTACCACTACACCACTGCCCCTCACAAATAGGGACTTGGGTAGGAAATTTCTGAGACTGTACAATGTAATGATTTTTTGAACAAGCAGGAAAAATGAAAGGTGCCCCACTTAAACTATTCAAGGCTTCTGATGATAAATCCAGTTGTGCTACACTCACCTTGCAGCCTAGGACTATAAGACCTTGGGAGTGAGGAGAGAAGGGAAGCATAGAAGGAAATCGAGAAATGAACATGAAGAAAGTAAAGAAATATGGATTAGCAAAAACAAGAGACAGAAAGAGAAAGTAGCAGTAAGAAAGTGGAAGCAACAAAGTGAATGGAAGGAAATAACTTTAAAGTGCCTGTCACCTTAGGACATTAGAAGTGCTTCACTCGATTGTTGCGTTTGAAGCATGGTCACAGTGACAAAGGCAAATTATGGCAGCCAGTTAACACAAAGCAAAGATGAAATAAATGGCCAGACAAATAAATAAAACATGAGGTTTTAAGAAATCTTGTGTGAACAGAATAATGACAAAGGAGTTTAGAAACAGCTTTTTTTCCTGCTGCCTTTGCACAAGTGCTCATACAGAGAAAAATACAGGGAAAATAGAGAAACATACACAGGGAAAAGGCATATAGTTTTTCAGGGCCTGTGACATGGTTCAGAAACACCTGACTGGGTTTTAGGAGTACCTGTTCAATCACCAACAACTTGCATTGATATAACAACTTTAACATTGGAAAAGGTGTTTCACAGAGCGGGATAGGACAAAAATGGAAAGGAGCCAACTTAGGAGGGTGACCAATAATCTGACCAAAGAGCTAGATTTTAAAGAGGGTCTTAAAGGAAGAGTTGGATGTGAAGAGGCTGAGAGGTTTACGGAGGTAATTCCAGAGCATGGGGCATAAGTGGTGAAAACACAAAGGGAGAGGATATACACATGCCGGGCAGAGTGGTGGTGGGGGTGGGGGGTGGGGGGGGGTGGCGGGGGTTGGTGTTGTGTGTGTGTGTGTGTGATGAGAGGGGAGATGGTGGAGGTGGGGGGTGGTGCAAATTGTAGGGCTGAAGGAGGTCACAGAGAAATGAAAAGGTGAGACCATGAATGGATTTATACACAATGAGAATTGTAAATTTGAGGGAGTGGGATTCAATATAGGTCAAAGAACATATGAACAAGGAGCAGGAGTAGGCCATTCAGCCCCTCGAGCCTGCTCCACCATTTAATAAGATCATGGCTGATCTGATAGTAACCTGAAATCTATGTCCCACCTAACCCCGATAATCTATCACCCCCTTGCTTACTGAGAATCTATCCACCTCTGCCTTAAAAATATTCAAAGACTGCTTCCACCACCTTTTCTTTATGTCACAGATGGAAGCCATTTAGCCAATCAAATCTCAGCAAGGACAATGTTGATAAGTGTGGGGAGTTGTTGGAAAGTAGAGGATGGGAGGTTGGTCAAGCGAACATAGAAGTACTCAAAACAAAAACAGAATTACCTGGAAAAACTCAGCAGGTCTGGCAGCATCGGCGGAGAAGAAAAGAGTTGACGTTTCGAGTCCTCATGACCCTTCGACAGAACTTGAGTTCGAGTCCAGGAAAGAGCTGAAATATAAGCTGGTTTAAGGTGTGTGTGTGGGGGGGCGGAGAGATAGAGAGACAGAGAGGTGGAGGGGGTTGGTGTGGTTGTAGCGACAAACAAGCAGTGATAGAAGCAGATCATCAAAAGATGTCAACAACAATAGTACAATAGAACACATAGGTGTTAAAGTTAAAGTTGGTGATATTATCTAAACGAATGTGCTAATTAAGAATGGATGGTAGGGCACTCAAGGTATAGCTCTAGTGGGTTTTTTTTTTTATTTTATATAATGGAAATAGGTGGGAAAAGGAAAATCTTTATAATTTATTGGGAAAAAAAAGAAGGGGGAAACAGAAAGGGGGTGGGGATGGGGGAGGGGACTCACGACCTAAAGTTGTTGAATTCAATATTCAGTCCGGAAGGCTGTAAAGTCCCTAGTCGGAAGATGAGGTGTTGTTCCTCCAGTTTGCGTTGGGCTTCACTGGAACAATGCAGCAAGCCAAGGACAGACATGTGGGCAAGAGAGCAGGGTGGAGTGTTAAAATGGCAAGCGACAGGGAGGTTTGGGTCATTCTTGCGGACAGACCGCAGGTGTTCTGCAAAGCGGTCGCCCAGTTTACGTTTGGTCTCTCCAATGTAGAGGAGACCACATTGGGAGCAACGAATGCAGTAGACTAAGTTGGGGGAAATGCAAGTGAAATGCTGCTTCACTTGAAAGGAGTGTTTGGGTCCTTGGACGGTGAGGAGAGAGGAAGTGAAGGGGCAGGTGTTGCATCTTTTGCGTGGGCAAGGGGTTGTGCCATAGGAGGGGGTTGAGGAGTAGGGGGTGATGGAGGAGTGGACCAGGGTGTCCCGGAGGGAGCGATCCCTACGGAATGCCGATAAGGGGGGTGAAGGGAAGATGTGTTTGGTAGTGGCATCATGCTGGAGTTGGCGGAAATGGCGGAGGATGATCCTTTGAATGCGGAGGCTGGTGGGGTGATAAGTGAGGACAAGGGGGACCCTATCATGTTTCTGGGAGGGAGGAGAAGGAGTGAGGGCGGATGCGCGGGAGATGGGCCGGACACGGTTGAGGGCCCTGTCAACGACCGTGGGTGGAAAACCTCGGTTAAGGAAGAAGGAGGACATGTCAGAGGAACTGTTTTTGAATGTAGCATCATCGGAACAGATGCGACGGAGGCGAAGGAACTGAGAGAATGGGATGGAGTCCTTACAGGAAGTGGGGTGTGAGGAGCTGTAGTCGAGATAGCTGTGGGTGTCGGTGGGTTTGTAATGGATATTGGTGGACAGTCTATCACCAGAGATTGAGACAGAGAGGTCAAGGAAGGGAAGGGAAGTGTCAGAGATGGACCACGTGAAAATGATGGAGGGGTGGAGATTGGAAGCAAAATTAATAAATTTTTCCAAGTCCTGACGAGAGCATGAAGCAGCACCAAAGTAATCATCGATGTACCGGAGAAAGAGTTGTGGAAGGGGGCCGGAGTAGGACTGCAACAAGGAATGTTCCACATACCCCATAAAGAGACAGGCATAGCTGGGGCCCATGCGGGTACCCATAGCCACACCTTTTATTTGGAGGAAGTGAGAGGAGTTGAAGGAGAAATTGTTCAGCGTGAGAACAAGTTCAGCCAGACGGAGGAGAGTAGTGGTGGATGGGGATTGTTCGGGCCTCTGTTCGAGGAAGAAGCTAAGGGCCCTCAGACCATCCTGGTGGGGGATGGAGGTGTAGAGGGATTGGACGTCCATGGTGAAGAGGAAGCGGTAGGGGCCAGGGAACTGGAAATTGTTGATGTGACGTAAGGTGTCAGAGGAATCACGGATGTAGGTGGGAAGGGACTGGACAAGGGGAGAGAGAAGGGAGTCAAGATAACGAGAAATGAGTTCTGTGGGGCAGGAGCAAGCTGAGACGATCGGTCTACCGGGGCAGTTCTGTTTGTGGATTTTGGGTAGGAGATAGAAGCGGGCCGTCCGAGGTTGGGCAACTATCAGGTTGGAAGCTGTGGGAGGGAGATCCCCAGAGGAGATGAGGTCAGTGACAGTCCTGGAAACAGTGGCTTGATGTTCAGTGGTGGGGTCATGGTCCAGGGAGAGGTAGGAGGAAGTGTCTGCGAGTTGACGCTCAGCCTCCGCGTGGTAGAGGTCAGTGCGCCAGACAACAACAGCACCACCCTTGTCAGCGGGTTTGATGACAATGTCAGGGTTGGACCTGAGAGAATGGAGTGCAGTAAGTTCAGAGAGAGACAGGTTAGAATGGGTGAGAGGAGCAGAGAAATTGAGACGACTAATGTCGCGCCGACAGTTCTCAATGAAAAGATCGAGAGAAGGTAAGAATCCAGAGGGAGGGGTCCAGGTGGAGGGAGAATATTGAAGATGGGTAAAAGGATCCGTTGAACTGGGAGAGGACTCCTGCCCAAAGAAGTGAGCCCGGAGACGAAGACGGCGGAAGAAGAGTTCAGTATCATGCCGAGCCCGAAATTCATTGAGGTGAGGGCGTAAGGGTATGAAACTAAGTCCTTTGCTGAGCACTGAACGTTGAGCATCGGAGAGGGGAAGGTCAGGGGGTATAGTGAATACACGGCTGGGGCTGGGATTGGAAGATGGGGTGGGGACGGAGGGACAGGCCGGGGTGGAGGGTCCTAGATGGGTGTTGGTGTCGATGAGTTGTTGGAGCTTGCGTTCCTTAGCACTTGAGAGAAACAGAAAAAGTTTCTTGTTGAGGCGTCGGATGAGCCGAAGAATAAAATGAAACTGGGGGCACGCGCAGCTTTGAAAAAGGGTACGGCGGTGCTGCTGGAGGGAGAGGTCGAGTGTGTTCATATGGCGGCGCATGGCACTGAGAGTGGATTTCAGAATGTGACGGGAACAGCAGTCCGAGAAACGTTTTATGTCCCGGAGATACCTGTAATCCTGGGTGGGTTCGAAACATGAGGGGTGGAATTTCAGTTGAAATCCATGTGGGGTAAGTCGGAGACGGAGACAGTCACTGAGAAAGGAGATATGGCTGTGAAAGCGGGTTTTAGTAAACACCTTGTCAAACACTAGGAGAGAAATGGAAAGCAATGAAGGTGAACAAGGCAACAGAGAAATCCGGAAATCTTGTCGCAGAGAGGAACAGAACTTCTTCAAGGAGGTAGGCATTTCTTGAAGAGCAGTGGCAGTCAATTAAACACAGAGATAAAAACAAAAAAACTGCGGATGCTGGAAATCCAAAACAAAAACAGAATTACCTGGAAAAACTCAGCAGGTCTGGCAGCATCGGCGGAGAAGAAAAGAGTTGACGTTTCGAGTCCTCATGACCCTTCGACAGAACTTGAGTTCGAGTCCAGGAAAGAGCTGAAATATAAGCTGGTTTAAGGTGTGTGTGTGGGGGGCGGAGAGATAGAGAGACAGAGAGGTGGAGGGGGTTGGTGTGGTTGTAGCGACAAACAAGCAGTGATAGAAGCAGATCATCAAAAGATGTCAACAACAATAGTACAATAGAACACATAGGTGTTAAAGTTAAAGTTGGTGATATTATCTAAACGAATGTGCTAATTAAGAATGGATGGTAGGGCACTCAAGGTATAGCTCTAGTGGGTTTTTTTTTTATTTTATATAATGGAAATAGGTGGGAAAAGGAAAATCTTTATAATTTATTGGGAAAAAAAAGAAGGGGGAAACAGAAAGGGGGTGGGGATGGGGGAGGGGACTCACGACCTAAAGTTGTTGAATTCAATATTCAGTCCGGAAGGCTGTAAAGTCCCTAGTCGGAAGATGAGGTGTTGTTCCTCCAGTTTGCGTTGGGCTTCACTGGAACAATGCAGCAAGCCAAGGACAGACATGTGGGCAAGAGAGCAGGGTGGAGTGTTAAAATGGCAAGCGACAGGGAGGTTTGGGTCATTCTTGCGGACAGACCGCAGGTGTTCTGCAAAGCGGTCGCCCAGTTTACGTTTGGTCTCTCCAATGTAGAGGAGACCACATTGGGAGCAACGAATGCAGTAGACTAAGTTGGGGGAAATGCAAGTGAAATGCTGCTTCACTTGAAAGGAGTGTTTGGGTCCTTGGACGGTGAGGAGAGAGGAAGTGAAGGGGCAGGTGTTGCATCTTTTGCGTGGGCAAGGGGTTGTGCCATAGGAGGGGGTTGAGGAGTAGGGGGTGATGGAGGAGTGGACCAGGGTGTCCCGGAGGGAGCGATCCCTACGGAATGCCGATAAGGGGGGTGAAGGGAAGATGTGTTTGGTAGTGGCATCATGCTGGAGTTGGCGGAAATGGCGGAGGATGATCCTTTGAATGCGGAGGCTGGTGGGGTGATAAGTGAGGACAAGGGGGACCCTATCATGTTTCTGGGAGGGAGGAGAAGGAGTGAGGGCGGATGTGCGGGAGATGGGCCGGACACGGTTGAGGGCCCTGTCAACGACCGTGGGTGGAAAACCTCGGTTAAGGAAGAAGGAGGACATGTCAGAGGAACTGTTTTTGAATGTAGCATCATCGGAACAGATGCGACGGAGGCGAAGGAACTGAGAGAATGGGATGGAGTCCTTACAGGAAGTGGGGTGTGAGGAGCTGTAGTCGAGATAGCTGTGAGTGTCGGTGGGTTTGTAATGGATATTGGTGGACAGTCTATCACCAGAGATTGAGACAGAGAGGTCAAGGAAGGGAAGGGAAGTGTCAGAGATGGACCACGTGAAAATGATGGAGGGGTGGAGATTGGAAGCAAAATTAATAAATTTTTCCAAGTCCTGACGAGAGCATGAAGCAGCACCAAAGTAATCATCGATGTACCGGAGAAAGAGTTGTGGAAGGGGGCCGGAGTAGGACTGCAACAAGGAATGTTCCACATACCCCATAAAGAGACAGGCATAGCTGGGGCCCATGCGGGTACCCATAGCCACACCTTTTATTTGGAGGAAGTGAGAGGAGTTGAAGGAGAAATTGTTCAGCGTGAGAACAAGTTCAGCCAGACGGAGGAGAGTAGTGGTGGATGGGGATTGTTCGGGCCTCTGTTCGAGGAAGAAGCTAAGGGCCCTCAGACCATCCTGGTGGGGGATGGAGGTGTAGAGGGAATGTGGAACATTCCTTGTTGCAGTCCTACTCCGGCCCCCTTCCACAACTCTTTCTCCGGTACATCGATGATTACTTTGGTGCTGCTTCATGCTCTCGTCAGGACTTGGAAAAATTTATTAATTTTGCTTCCAATCTCCACCCCTCCATCATTTTCACGTGGTCCATCTCTGACACTTCCCTTCCCTTCCTTGACCTCTCTGTCTCAATCTCTGGTGATAGACTGTCCACCAATATCCATTACAAACCCACCGACACCCACAGCTATCTCGACTACAGCTCCTCACACCCCACTTCCTGTAAGGACTCCATCCCATTCTCTCAGTTCCTTCGCCTCCGTCGCATCTGTTCCGATGATGCTACATTCAAAAACAGTTCCTCTGACATGTCCTCCTTCTTCCTTAACCGAGGTTTTCCACCCACGGTCGTTGACAGGGCCCTCAACCGTGTCCGGCCCATCTCCCGCGCATCCGCCCTCACTCCTTCTCCTCCCTCCCAGAAACATGATAGGGTCCCCCTTGTCCTCACTTATCACCCCACCAGCCTCCGCATTCAAAGGATCATCCTCCGCCATTTCCGCCAACTCCAGCATGATGCCACTACCAAACACATCTTCCCTTCACCCCCCTTATCGGCATTCCGTAGGGATCGCTCCCTCCGGGACACCCTGGTCCACTCCTCCATCACCCCCTACTCCTCAACCCCCTCCTATGGCACAACCCCTTGCCCACGCAAAAGATGCAACACCTGCCCCTTCACTTCCTCTCTCCTCACCGTCCAAGGACCTAAACACTCCTTTCAAGTGAAGCAGCATTTCACTTGCATTTCCCCCAACTTAGTCTACTGCATTCGTTGCTCCCAATGTGGTCTCCTCTACATTGGAGAGACCAAACGTAAACTGGGCGACCGCTTTGCAGAACACCTGCGGTCTGTCCGCAAGAATGACCCAAACCTCCCTGTCGCTTGCCATTTTAACACTCCACCCTGCTCTCTTGCCCACATGTCTGTCCTTGGCTTGCTGCATTGTTCCAGTGAAGCCCAACGCAAACTGGAGGAACAACACCTCATCTTCCGACTAGGGACTTTACAGCCTTCCGGACTGAATATTGAATTCAACAACTTTAGGTCGTGAGTCCCCTCCCCCATCCCCACCCCCTTTCTGTTTCCCCCTTCTTTTTTTTCCCAATAAATTATAAAGATTTTCCTTTTCCCACCTATTTCCATTATATAAAATAAAAAAAAACCCACTAGAGCTATACCTTGAGTGCCCTACCATCCATTCTTAATTAGCACATTCGTTTAGATAATATCACCAACTTTAACTTTAACACCTATGTGTTCTATTGTACTATTGTTGTTGACATCTTTTGATGATCTGCTTCTATCACTGCTTGTTTGTCGCTACAACCACACCAACCCCCTCCACCTCTCTGTCTCTCTATCTCTCCGCCCCCCACACACACACCTTAAACCAGCTTATATTTCAGCTCTTTCCTGGACTCGAACTCAAGTTCTGTCGAAGGGTCATGAGGACTCGAAACGTCAACTCTTTTCTTCTCCGCCGATGCTGCCAGACCTGCTGAGTTTTTCCAGGTAATTCTGTTTTTGTTTTGGATTTCCAGCATCCGCAGTTTTTTTGTTTTTATAGAAGTACTCAAACCTGGATGTGTCAAAGTCATGGATGAGGGTTTCAACATCAGATGAACTGACGAGGGACATATATGGACAATGCTACAGAAGCGAAAGTAGACTGATCTTTGTGATGGAGAGGATATGGGTACATTAGCTAAATATTGTATCCAAATTGTCCTTGCCAGTATCCTGGGTGGGGAAAAACAAATAAAATCTGAACCTGGAGTTTAGGGATTCTGAAATTTATGATTTGAGCCTGAATTCTAATTTAGTTGTGTTCGATATAATCCCTCACCTCCAAAATTTGAATCATCTGTGTCCAAAGGTAGCAAGTATCCTTCTCTTCTGGCTCTCTTTATGTGACTGCTAGAAAGAGAGCATGGGGCATGAAATGAAAGCCAGTTTCAATCCTACAGACAGGTTCAAGATGAAGAATTTGCCATTCTCAGGCTTGCCAGCTCACTGCACGACACATTGATTTATTAACTGCTCATGTCCTAGTGGGAACCTCATCAAGCCATGTTCCCTTAGACCTTTAATCATTGTCTAACCCAGATTTTCACCTAAAGACTACTCTGAGCGCCTTTCAGCCCTGGAAATAGTAGAGGTGCAACTATCAGCCTGAGTAATCCTAGGCTAAGTCAAGGGATGGCTCCTGGTTGAGAAATGTCATGAAAAGATATTAATGTATATAGTGTTATTGGAAATTATTGTTAAATTGGAATTGTAGTAGGGTCTGTGTCTATGTGTGTGTCTATGGGCTGAATTTCACAAAAAATGTTAACTGTAAATTTGCATTTGTTGAATAAACTATTCAAAGGAATGGGTAAAATCTTGCACTTAGCTGGGAGAAACCAAGCGCTGTGTTTATATTACTAATAAAATTAGTGGAATGCAAGGATTATTGTTAGAAGTAAAATTTTAAAAATAGTAATACAATGGAAAATTTACATTCAAAGGGGAAGCTAGGTATAAACAGAAAGGAGTTTGTCAGAGGCATTTAAGATCTAACCAGCCTGTAAGCCTACATCTGGGTCTGCAAAGGAACTAAATTGAAAGGAACCTCATTTTGAATCCGTATGGCCAAATGTGCTTTGCCTGGTGTCTGTTTAAAGTCTATGGGTTATTGTTGCCTTGGTGAAGATTTATCTGTGGGTGATTAATTTGGGGATTTGTTTAAACGTTATTATGGTAGTAATTTGTAGACATGTGTATGTGTTTAATTAGTTGTTAAATTAATAAATATTTAATTTAGTTTCATATAAAAAAACCTCTTGAGGCTTGGTGGTTTTTTTTCCTGAATTCAGACTGCATCTCAAACATACCAATTGAAAATATAGGTTATGACAGTTATTCAAGTCTCCCCCTGTGATTTAAACAACACAGCCTTTATCCAACTGCTGTGTCATAACAGGAATCAGTGACTCCCTGATGAAACTGGGGCAGAGGCATGGGTGTCAGACAATGCTATTTGGTTGAGACATACTGTCTGCACTTCAGTGCCATTGTTGAATAGCTTCATTAGTAGGGTTCGTATAAAACGAATGACCACTTGGGCAAAGGTCTGTCAGTGTCTATAGAACAGTCTCCATCAGGTGCTGGAGAAGGGGAGAAAACTGAAAACAAAACAAATTAAATCTAAGTTTTCTTTCAGCCTTTCACCATCAGCCATAAAAGTTGTTGTATGTGAGGATTCTGTGTAGTTCTAGTTGGACCAGGGTGTAGAAGGTTAATGCTTCCATTTTCACAGTGTCCAGTTGCTTTCTAAGTAATTCTGCATGTGCAGATAGAGTCAGCTCAATGGTATGGCCTGTACTTGCCAATCTCCAGGAAGAGTCTCAAGCACTTAAAACTCTCCTCCAGTTCTCCAGCTTGGAAACAAAAAAAAAGTCCAAGACATTTTTTTTTAACGTTTGCCAACTGTCAAAAGATTAATAAAGAAAGGAATGATCTACAGTTCTTGTAGTCTGACCTCTCCTCCAGCTGGCCTTTCCCTACAATCTGGTGTAAGATGGAAAGTTACAGTAGTATAATGAGTGCAGGAGCACAAACGTAGCTCTGTGCTACTCAAAGAGCTTACAGCTAACCTCACCACTGGGACCTCTTTGAAAACCAAACTGTTGCAAAAGGAAACTTCAATTTTATGGTGCATTTCTGTTGCTGTTTCTGTTTTTTTTAAGAGCTTGTTCTGATGAATTTCATGCTTGGGAGCAGTAACTAAGCAAGATTTTGTGAGGCACCTGGATTAACATCAATAGATATAGTCAATTACACAAGATGCTGGTTAGGAAGAATCATTGAGCCTCGCAGTGAGGGAGCTGGATTAATATTAGTAGAGATACAGTCAGTAACACAGGAAACTGTTAACAAAAATGGAAAGCACATAAAATTTGAGGCAACCTTGTGACATGGTTAAGCAATTGGATTGATGATAGGAGACAAAGGGTGGAGGTAATCGGTTTGTACTCCAATGGGCAGGATGGGATCTTTGGTGTCTTGGGGCCTCATCTTTTTACTTTATTTATCAATGACTTAGATGAAGGAATGGAGAGCTGTATATCCAAGCTTCCTGATGACACCAAGTTAGATGGCATGGTTAGTAGAGTAGGTGGCAGGAGAAGGTTACAAAGTGCCACAGACAGTTTAAGTAACTGAGCAAAACCATGGCAGACAGAGTTTAAGGTGGGGAATTAGGTCATCCACTTTGGACCTAAGAAAGATAAATTAATGGCCTGTAACTTCCAAGCTCCAGGGCGCGAAAGTGGGGAGTACTTCAAAGATGTACTGGGGAACCCAGAATAATCCTGTGTTGTAAGATCACATGATCTGTGTAAGCCAATGAGTTAGCAGTGCGAGGAACCTCGAGGGAGAGTTCTTCTTTAGTTATAGAGTTAGGTACAAACATGTAGTTGCTGCTGCTGACTTGTAAATAAAGTTCAATGTTTGCACCAAGGAAAGTTGCCTGAAAAATCAACTCTATAACAAATTGGCAATGAGGATAAATCAGGTCCGGTGCTATCCCTCACCCAGTGATTGTGGGTACTTAAGATAATTAAAAAGAAAGAAAGATATACTCATCCAAGATGCCACAACTGGCAGAATCAATCCCTGTGAACCAGCCACAGATGACTGGTCTCAATATATGGAATGTATTGCGTTCTACTTTCAAGCCAATGAAATCGTGGGGTAGGAAAAAAGGAGAGCGATTCTCTGCAGAACAGGACAAGCAACTAAGAAGAACAAGGCCCTGAGTGGGTTCCTTCCCTCACTCTTTCTTTCTCCCCATCCAACTGGCAAGTTTTGAACCCTGTCTGTAAATTTTGACTACCCAGGCACTGCAGACAGAGATTTTGAAAAGAACTCAACCCAACGCTGCTGTCTCCAGAAAAACAAATAAATTGTCTGTCTACAACTTTAAACCTCCTCAATGCCAAAAGCAGTAGGACCACTGAGTGAAAGCAGCAAGACCACTGAGTTAAACCTAAAGCCAGCCGAGTCACCAACCTTCAAGAGCTGTATACCCCTTTAATTTTACTGGACTCTAAATTATTTAATCTACCTCCCCACTATATAATTGTGCGTGTGAACTTCGAGTGTGTGTCATAGGGAAAGTCAGAGTACTTTTATTAGTTTACTTAGATAGGATTAAGTACAAGAAAAACTATCCTCTTTTCTTTCTAAGAACTCAAGAAAACCTGCCTGATCGTGTCTTTTATGGTCATATAATAAACAGTTAAACACTTACGGAACTGGCAAATATATCAGTTTTGAAAAAAAATGCTGTGGTCAAATGTTGTGGTCAAATGAGGAGAGGGGAAAGAGGGGAGCAATCCAACCCCTTCTCACCTGATCATAACACTCCCCCACTTCACAACATTACCCTTGTGCCTTTCTCCTTTCAGATACCCAAGAACTGCTACACGGCGAGGCAGTGATGGAAGAACAAGTGGCAGAAGAATAACAAGACTTCGATGAAAAAGAAACACTTTCACTCAGTTTAACACTTGCAGTCACCTGCCAAGGTGATGACACTGCGTGTAATTTAGAGGATAGCATAGAGGTGGGATCTACATATGGTGAGGCAATGGTCAAGACTGGCCAACGTGGCTGCAAATGACTGAGACGAGCACTGCAGTTGTGGTGTGCTAAAGCAGAAGGCTAATGGGTACACACATTGAAATGCTTGGTACATTAGCGGGCCCATCAGAAAGCTTGTGTGCAAAGCTAAGGAGCATGGAGGAGTCCGCATCAATTTTATACAGTGCTTTGCACTGAGCTTGGGGCCCATCCTTTTCAACATGGATGTAGTCACCAACTCCATGAGCACACTTGTGGGGACCTGACTATGATGTAGCATCTGATAGCTGATGTCTCAGTTTCCATTGTAACAAGGCACAATGTCTGGGCACTGTAGTGGAAGTTCAGACTGAAGTCACACAATCTCAGACTTCTGCCAACATGGCTGTGAATGCCAACACTCAAAGGGGCTTGCATGTTCTCACAGCAGTCCAGTGATCTGCGCCCCTGCAGAATACTAGGATTGCTGAGACATCGTCCCAAGAGACTGACATTTGGTACATGGAGTACAAATCTGCAGTTCCCTCTCTGGATTACAACATTCAGCCTCCCACCCCACCAGTCCACCAGTGCCCAAGCTGCTGTTTGACAGTCAGCCAGCCAAAACTGCTGCTGCTCCTGCTGAGATGTTGTAATCTGCAGCCTGGTCTTCTAGGCCCAGAACTGCTCTAGGGTGTCCTCCAAGGCCACCTGCAGACTCCCTACTGGGGTAGCACTATTTAGGTCAGGCAAGAGACATGGAAGACAGGGACTAATGGAGTTAACAGGGATTATTAGTTTACATTTGTATGCAGTGTGCAATGGTTTGATTTATATATTTGGTTTGGAATGTTTTGTGTTGTCTTTTATTTTTGCATTGTGAACTCAGTTGTGGACAAATTATTGGAAAAAAAATTCTAAGGTTCAGTATAAATCATCATTTAGAAAGACTCAGATAAACCAAGCAGTCAGCATGGATTTGTTAAAGGAAGGTCATGCCTGACTGACTTGATTGTATTTTTTGAGGAACTAACAACAAGGGTTGATAAGTGTCACATGTTTGATGTAACTAAGGCACTTAATTAGGCTTTTGACAAGGTACCATATGGCCAACTGACCACAAAAGTAAAAGCCTATGGGATCCAAGGAAAAGTGGATCCAAAATTGGCTCAGTAGCAAGAAGCAGAGGGTAATGGTTGACAATATTTTGGGCCTGGAAGGCTGTTTCCTATGGGGCTTGCAGGGCTCAGTACTAGGTCCCTTACTTTTCATATATATATAAAATAATTATATACAAACATGCAAATTAAGAGGAGTAGGCCAATAGGCACCTCGAGCCGCCGCCATTCAATAAACTCACAGTTGATCTGATTGTGGCCTCCACATTCTGCCTACCATTCACCCCCCACCCCTTAATAACCTTTGACTCCCTTGTTAGTCAAAAATCTTTCTATCACTGCTTTAAAGATATTCAATGGCCCTGCTTCCACCGGTCTCTGGGGAAGAGAGTTCCAAAGATTCATGACCCTCTGAGAGAAAAAAATGCTCCTCATCTCTGTTTTAAATGGGAGACCCCTTATTTTTTAACAATTTTAGTTCTGGTCTCTCCCAAAAGGGGAAACATACTTTCAGCATCCGCCCTGTCAAGCCCCCTCAGGATCTGAAGAAGGCTCTGAAGAAGAGTCATGCAGACTCAAATGTTAATTCAGTTTCTCACTTCATAGATGCTGTCAGATCTGCTGAGTTTTTCCAGCATTTTCCATTTTTATTTCAGATTTCCAGCATCCGCAGTATTTTGCTTTTATCCCCTCAGGATCTTGTATGTTTCAGTCAGATTGCCTCTCATTCTTCTAAACTCCAATGGATGCAGGCCCAGCCCTCCAACCTTTCCTTATAAAATAACCCCCCCATTCTGGGTATCAGTCCGGTGAGCCTTCTCTGAATGGCTTCTAATGCATGTGTGTCCTTTTTTAAAGAAGGAGACCAAAACGATACACAGAACTCTAGATGTGGAATCACCAATGTCCTGTACAACTTTAACAAAACATCCCTACTTTTATAATCCATTCCTCTTGCAATAAACAACATTCCATTTACCTTCCAAATCACTAGCTGCACTTGCATATCAACTTTTCTTGATTCATGTACTCGGACACCCAGATCCCTCTGTACCTCAGAGTTCTGCAGTCTCTCTCCATTTAGATAATATGCTGCTTTTCTATTCTTCCTGCCAAAGTACACAAGTTCCCATTTTCCCACATTAGAGTCCATCTGCCAATTTTTTCCCACTCACTTCACCTATCTAAGTCCCTTTGCAGACGCCTGATTTCTTAACTATCTTACCTATCTTGGTGTCATCACCAAATTTAGCAACTATACCTTTGGTCCCTTCACCCAAGTCATTGAAAGATTGTAAATAGTTGAGGCCCCAGCACTGATCCTGGTGGCACACCACTTGTCACACCTTGCCAACTTAAAAAGACCCATTTATCCCTACTCTCTGCTTCATGTTAGCTAACTAATCCTCTATCCATGCTAATATGTTACCCCTACACCATGAGCTCTTAGTTTGCATGGTAAAATCAATATCAATGATTTAGACTTCAATATAGAGGGCATGATTAAGAACGCTGCAGGTGTTAAAAAAATGGCAGTGCAGTTGATAGGGAGGAAGGAAGCTGTAGTCTCCAAGAAGATATCAATAGACTGGCCAAGCACACAAAAAAGTGGCAAATGGAATTCAATCCAGAGAATAAATGGTAAGATACTGAGATGCTTGGAGAAACAGAGGCCCCTCATAATTTTATGCACAGGGATCTTAGGGTGCATGCCCATAGATCCCTGAATGTAGCAGGACAGGTAGTTAAGGTGGTTAAGAGGTCACTTTCCTTTATTAGCTGAGACATAGAATATAAGAGCATGGAGATTATGCGAGGACTTTATAAAACACTAGTTAAAATGCAGCTAGAGTACTGCATACAGATCTGCACTACATTACAGGAAGGATATGATCACACTGGAGAGGGCACAGAGGAGATTTACAAGGAGTTGCCAGAAATTGCGAATTTTAGCTATGAGGAAAGATTGGATAGACTGGAGTTGTTTTCTTTGGAACAGAGGAGCCGTGGTGATTTAATTTACAGGGAAGATGGTGGTGTAGTAGTAATGTTGCTGGACTAGTAATCCAGAGGCCCAGGTTAATGCGTTGGGGACATGGGTTCAAATGGCAGTTGGTGGAATTTAAATTCTGTTAATAAATCTAGAAATGAAAGCTAATGTCAGTAATGGTGACCATGAAACTATCATTGATTGTCACTAATGCTAGGGAAGAAAATCTGCCATTCTTACCTGCTCTGGCAAATCTGTGACTTCAGGCCCACAGCAACGTGGTTGGCTCTTAACTGTCCTCTGAAATGGCCTCACAAACCATTCAGCTCAAGGGCAATTAGGGATGGGCAACAAATGCCACCCTCGCCAGAGACACCCGCATCCCATGAAAAAAATTTTTTTTTAAACTGAGGTGTATAAAATTATGAGGGGCCTTGATCAGTGCATATAGGAAAGACCTATTTCCCTTAGCAGAGAGTCAATAACCAGGGGGAATAGATTTCAGAACAAAAACAAAAATACCTGGAAAAACTCAGCAGGTCTGACAGCATCTGGGGAGAGGGATACAGTTGACGTTTTGAGTCCGTATGACCCTTCATCAGAACTAAGACATGTACAAATGAGATAAAATATAAGCTGGTAGAAGGGTGGTGGGTGGGACAGGTAGAGCTCAATAGGGGGCCAGCGATAGGTGGAGACCAAGAAAAGATTGCCAAAGATGTCATAGACAAAAGGACAAAGGGGTGTTGACGGTGGTGTTATTATCTAAAGGATGAGCTAATGGGGACATTAAGGGTAGAAAGCAGGAATAGATTTCAAGTGGTTGGTAGAAGAATTAGAGGGGAGTTGAGGAGATAGTTTTTCATCCAGAGTGTGGTAGGACTCTGGAACTCTCAGCCTGAAAGGGTGGTAGAGGCAGAAACCCTTATCACATTTAAAAAACACTTGGATATGTACTTGAAGTGTTGTAACCTACAGGCATACAGACCAAGGGCTGGAAAATTGGATTAGGCTGGAAACTCTTTTTCAGCCAGCACCAACAGGATGGGCTGAAATGACCTTTCTCTGTGCCACAAATTTTCTATGTTTCTATTCTTCCTTCTCTCTTTCCCTCTTTCTATAGCTAAGCAGATGCTGTAATGGTCAGTGACAAAATGAAGGTAAGATGTTGAAAGTAACTGTTGCTGAATGACGGACTGGGGTTCCAATAAGTGATATCACAGTTGGATGAGTTGTTCACAGACCTTCTGGGTGGAAAAGGAATGCCTAGGTTACCTATTCCCATCTTTTTCCTCTTCCTCCTCCTTCAGATTATCTTCCTTCTCCTCAGCTGCTTATCATTTAGCTGGTGCCAAGGGTTGTGCCCTCATAATGGGGAGGTTGTGAGGCATGCAGTAGGCCATGGCAAATCTTGATACCAGCTCTGCTGAGTACTGCAGGCTCCTCTAGAGCAGTCCAGGTAGCAGAGTGTGTTTCAGCAAGCCAATGGTTTGCTCTATCACAAGTCATGTGGCAGCATGGCTTTCATTATATGCATACTGCTGTGCCCCAGAATCATGAGCCATGTCCTCAGCAAATACCCCTGTTACCCATTAGTCACGCTTTGGTTTGTCCAGGTGGTTGAAATGCAAGTGGTACAGTTGCCTACTGCAGAATGGTTTGGAAAGGACATGGAACCAAGATGGGTAAATGGAGGTAAGATACAGATCAGCTATGATCTAATTGAACGGCAGAGCAGGAGGGCCTGAATGGCTTCCTCCTGTTCCTATGTTCCAACACATAGCTGGCTGGGAGGAGTTACTCAGCTTGATAGTGTGAGGAACTGTATTAATTACATGCATACACTTTTAGACAATGTGCTGCTCAAATACGATCACAAAATACATTTAGACCAAATCCTTCTCGGCATTTTTTTAAACCCATTACTTTTATTTACATACATTGTGTGTTAATTTAACTCTGTCACCCTGTCAGGTCCCAGAACTCCTGAGGAACCTCCGAAGGCTCAGAGGTAGATGCTTGTCCAGTCTGGACTGAGCCATGCAGACTATCAAAATCCCAGCTTCTATCAGTTTTTTGAAAGAGTTCCTTGATTCAGAAACTCGGTTGTACAGTCAAAGACTAAGAGTGAAGAATGGCCAATCAGGTGAGGTGCTGACAAATTTGCAAACCTACTCCAACAAGAGTCAGTGCCTTCAGAGTATGGGGGTAATGGGAGAAAAACAAACCATCTGAAGCCTTTTTTGAGGGGTGGGGGAGGGAATGTTCATGGTGTCTAGAGGTAGTTGACAATGGACTTTCTATAGGAAGATCACGCACATGAGAAACTAGCTTGAGCAAACTAAGTCCATTTGTTAAAATATGTTGATAACTACCCAAATGAGGTTCAAATGCCTTGACTGTCTTGCCACTCTGCATCCCTGAATAGATTATTGGTGTCATCTTCTCTGAACTCATTGTTTGTGATGACGGGGTGAATGCTCAGAAATGTGAACCTACCAGAGCTACAGTATGACTGTGCGGCAGATGATTAATTCAATTGCAGAGAAAAACATGGCTTTGGAATTGCAAGAGATGGACCATTCAGGCCCTCTAATGATGGATCAGGACATTGTTTTCCAAACTGCTCATCATGCTGGGACTATGCTTTCATGAGGCGGGAAACTCTTCACTATGTCAACCAACAGGTCATTTTTGATATGCAAATGAGTTTGAATGGAAACTTGCACATAAAAAACTACCGAAAACTAGCACAATTTTGAGCACAGTGCACCTAAATCACTGAAAGCAGAAACTCTTGGCCTTTGTGTTGACCTGATATCCACACACATGATTTTTCCAGCAGGTATCACTGGATAATAGTCATGAATAGAAACCTTCCCTGATATTCATTACCAGGCCACAAGATTGGAAGGCCAGCTGCCATGCTCCTAAAGTTGTCCAGGCTAGAATCAGCCAACTAAGCACAGTCACAGGATTGAACCTGGAACTTTCTGCTCTACATATCTTAATATCATATCGAGTAATGTTCTTAACATATTGAACCATATCTCAATGCTGTAACGCTTGGTGACTTCAGTACACCACAATATTACACCACAATATTGCTGACAGCTAGGTACCAGTTACCCAATGTTCTGTCAAGACAGGTAGCATTGCAGTAATAGCATCATAAGCTGTCTTTTATGTATTTTGGGGGTATTGATTGACATGCAATTTTTTTTGAACGAGGAATTGGCAGTTTAACGCTGTGGTTGCAAATAGCGCCAGGCTGAGCAATTTTGCTGAATTACTCAAAATAATAACAAGCTGTTGAAAACTCCTTCCTAGTAGGTGTAAGCCCAATCTCAGCGCCAGAAGAATAAATTTCTGGAAGCTTAGATGTTTGGCTAAGATAGCTAATAAGTCTGGCCTACTAAAGCTTTCAACAGATAAAATTCCTGTTGTGTTCCAGTTCCAGTATATCTCAGTGAAAAGGCAGTGTGGTGTTTAAAAACATTTCCTTCAAGATCAAGTGGCACAATGGAGTTACAACCACTTCCTTTCACCTACTGAAGACCCTCACAAGTCATCTTACCTGTTGTGTTTGGGTGCTAAAGGACATGGGCATTTAATAAAGCATGTACACACACCAGCATGCATGGATGCACTACACATATGTGCACATATGGACATCAACATACATAGGCATGCAGAAACAGATACCAACAGACATGCATGCATACTCACAGGTACGTGTACACACACACACACACACACACACATGATGTGTTCACATAGGAACAATAGAAATAGGAGTAGGCCATTCAGTGTCCTGGGCCATTTTTAATTAATTAAATTTAATCTACTATCCCTTATGTGAAAATGTTCTTCCTGCTTTCATTCTTGAATGGACAGGCCCTAATTTTAAGATTATGTTGACTTGTTTTATACAGATACATACAATTGCATCAAAGACCAAGATCATGCCTAATGAAGATTGTCAATCAATGGGTCTTGTTTATGTGATTGGCAAGGACAGAAAATGGTGAACAGCATGTCTACACTTTCCCAAGCTGTAAGTCTTCTGTCCATAACACTTAATTGTAAAATTGCCCTGTGGCTTTTTTGCAGAGGAGGAAACTGTTAGAGCCCATCTCTCTGGTGGTTTGGGGAGGAGGAGGAAGGGAGATGGGTACTCTCAGAGTTAAAACTGTGAATAATAAGCATCTTTCTTCAGCAAGCACAGTAAATAGAGATACTGGAACAAGTCTGTGCTAAACCTGAATGATTACATAAGAACCTGAGGCGCTGCTGTTACCTCATATAAATGGCATTATGAACAGCACACCCTGTTCAGCTATCCTTCTTGGAAACAGTTTCTGAATACAATTATTAATGCAAGTTAAGCTGTTTCAGAGAAAGTGCCCACAACCCAGGCTATTGCTTCCCTAATGCCTTCAAAAGCAGATTAACTCGTCCTTCATCTCAGTTATTGGGATCTTGCTGTTCACAAAATGGCTGCCATGATTGCTTATATAAAAGAGGCGACTGTGTCAAAAATAATTCATTCTGTACGCAGTGATTGAGGCGCTTCCAAAAGAAGTAATGAAGGTATTATCTATGGTTAATGACTTGTGACATCTGAAGGTCATGGCAAATGTGAGATGGTCTTTGCAGACCGGATAGCTCCATAGATATATTCTGGTGCTTTGAGCATTGAAAAGCAGGAACTTGCATTTATACGGCAAGTTTCACATCCTCTGGATGTCCAAAGTGTTTCGCAGCAAACAAATTGCTTTTGAATTACAGTCACTGCTGTCGGCATTTGCAGCAATTAAGACATAACTAGCTCTCATACACAACAATGTGATGAAGGACCATTTTATTTGGTTTGATTGGGGGATGGATGTTGGCCAGGACACAGGAAGAATTCCCAACTTTTCTTTGAAAAGAAAAATGCCCTAGGGTCTTTTATGTTCACCTGAACATACACAAGGAGTATTGGTATAAGATCTCTTCCTATAGACAGCATCTGCAACAATTCAATGTTCTCTCTGTAGTCCACAGAACTATCAACCTGGATTACAACAATTTGCTTTTATATTGTGCCTTTAATGTAGAAATATATAGCAAGGTACTTCATAGAGACAGAATTAAAAATAAATGATTGTCAAACTAAAGGGTAGATATTAGCAAGGGTGACCAAAACCTTAGCCAAATTGGAGAGGTTAGGTTCAGGTAGGGAATTCCAGAATAGGGCCCTATATGGCTGAAGGCACAATTGCAAATGATAGAGCAAGAGAGAATTAAGTGAAGTGGGGGAAGCTCATAAAACAGATTTGGAAGAACAGAGAGTTCAGAGGTTGGGGGGCTTATGGAGTTGGAGTATGTAATGGAGATGGGTAAAGACAAGGCCACAAAGGGATTTACTTTTAGATTTGTGGAGTTGGGGGACTGGCATGACTAGTAACAAAGGCATGGATAAGGGTTTCAGCACTGAATAGGCTGAGGCAGTTGGTAAAGGTGAGCAGACGTCCAAGGAGATGGATTTTATGACAGCGAGTGTATCACATCTGAAGCTGAGCTCAGGGTTGAATTGGATGCTGAAAACCTGAGACAATGTCCAGGAAGAGGAATGGAATTAGCACAGGAGCCAGAAACAATAGCCTAGGCTTCCCAGTGTTTAAATGAAGGAAGCTGCATCTCATTTGGGACTAATGTCAGCGCAGCACTCTGACAACTCAAGGGCAGTGAGAGGTGGTGGAGAATTAGAGTCAGGTCATCAGTGTACTAAGGGAAGCTGTAGATGACATAGCTAAGCAATAATTTGTAGATGAGAAAGAGTAAGGCCTGTGATAGCTCCTTGGAGTGAAATGGAGTAACAATATAGGGGTGAGAAGAGAAGTCATTGCAGGAGATGCTCTGGGAATGATTATCACTATCTGCATTGGTGCTTTGACCTGCGTCTGTGGCTCTATCAGCATCTATAGAAAGAATTTAATGTAGGCAACTGGGGTCTTGCCCACCGGCTGGAGAGGCAGCGAGATCCTCCCATCGCCTACTTTCAGGAAGGCCAGCTGAACAGAGTGCCAATCAGGCAATCAACTGGGCAGCAGCAGACCTACCCCAGGATTAAGGACATCTGGGGGAAGGAAATCTTAACCCCGAGAGCTGCTGTCCCGAGACTGGCAGCTGTGCATTGCTTGGCATTGCAGAGGCAGTGGCTGCTGCCGGTAATATACCCACCAGATGCCCAGGATCGCTGAGGGCCAAGCCCATTGTTACTCCATTTCACTCCAAGGAGCTATCACAGGCCTGTTTCTCATCTGCAAATTATTGCTTAGTGATATCATCTACAACTTCCCTTAGTACACTGATGACCTGACTCTAATTCTTCACCACCTCTCACTGCTCTTAAGTTGTCAGAGTGCTGCTCTGATATTAGTCCTAGATGAGATGCAGCTTCCTTCATTTAAACACTGGGGAGCCCAGGCTATTGTTTCTGGCTCCTGTGCTGATTCCATTCCCCTTCCTGGACATTATCTCAGGTTTTCAGCATCCAATTTGACCCTGAGCTCAGCTTCAGATGTGATACATTTGCTGCCATAAAATCCACCTACTTGGACTTCTTCTCACCTTTACCACTGACTCAACCTATTCAGTACTGAAACCCTTATCCATGCCTTTGTCACTTGTCATGCCAGTCCCCCAACTCCACAAATCTAAAGTTGAATCCCTTTGCGGCTTTGTCTTTACCCATCTCTATTACAGTGAGAGATGGAGTGTTGGGGTTTGTGGAGTGGGGGTCGCAGTGAAGGGGGCATTGTGGTCAGCAGCAAGGGCAGGGGTGTGGATCTCAGCTGGATGGCCCCTTTCCACTGCCTTGTTCTTCGATCAGGCACCAAGTGCCTGACAACGAGGGACCAGAGGCCTTTAGTCAACCCCAGTAGTGTTTGCTTTTCAGGCTTCCTGTATGGCAAGTCCGCCATCCGCCTCTTAGGCCCTTTAATGGGCATTAGGGCTTCAATTAGCATCAGGGTAGGAAAGTCATTCACCAGCCTTCCCACCCCGAACTTAATCGGGGCAGAGGCAGGAAGGTGGCAGATGACGTGATCCCCACCAGCCTCCCCGCTCAACCCCTCGCCACATTAAATGCCCGTTTCCACCAAAATCGCCTTGGGGGAGGATAATAAATTCTGCTCTATGGGCCTATCAGCCTGCATTTGTCTATAAGTGTCCAAGGGTCTCTCGATCCCCAGTAGTCCATCAACACAGCTAACCTCTTCTGGTACATGGAGGGTTACCAATCCAAGGTTTTGACTTGTTTCAAGTGAGATGAGGGGATTTTGTTTCATGTCTCCTATCTGGAACTGCAGATCTTTTTTCTTCCTAGTGCATTGGACTCTCAGCTTGGTTTGTCCTCTTGGGGTGAGCATTGTTCCATCATATAGCCTCAACTTTACCTTTGATGCTTCATTTTCGGGTCACCATCTTTAGCAAATCACACACGTCTGTAAAGCTCTTGATGTTGCACGTAATACCAATGTCTATCTGACACTTCATATTAACTTGATGCGATTTTTTACCTTGAGACTTGAGGGCACCAACCTGTTTTAGAGTGTACAGTGATTTGTCAGAATCATCGTCCGACATCGTTCCAGCAAATATCTTTATAGGCTTGCTTTTCTTCTTTCCAGCAAAACACTTGCGTGCAAAGTGATTCAGCTTCTTGCAGTTAGAACACTGCTTTTCCTATGCTGGACATGCTTCCTTTCCTTGTGTGCTGTCCTCCACAATATTTACATCCTGTACTCTGACATTGAACTTTCTGCTGGCCCTTCTATAAATAGCTATTCCTTTTCTCCATTGTCTTGTGCTTGGAAGGCCTGAACTGCCTACCAGCAGAGTGAAAAGCCTCATCAGTTCTCCCAATACTACTCAAAAACAGAATTACCTGGAAAAACTCAGCAGGTCTGGCAGCATCGGCGGAGAAGAAAAGAGTTGATGTTTCGAGTCCTCATGACCCTTCGACAGAACTTGAGTTCGAGTCCAAGAAAGAGTTGAAATATATTTTTGTTTTTATCTCCCAATACTACTCTTCAGCTGAGGATTGACCACTTCAGAGATTTTGCATATGCCTGTAGCTTTCTTGAGAGTAAGTTTCTCTTCTCTCAGTAGACATGCTCTCATGGCAGGATCTCTTGTTCCTAAGATATTCCTATCTCTGATCAGATCCTTCAGTTGTTCAAACTCACAAGATTCATCTAGACACCTCAGTGCAGTCACATACAGACCAATATTCTCCCCCTCTTCCCGAGCTCTGGTGTTGAACACATGATGTTCATAAATAACAATGGCAGACGGTTCAAAAACCCTCCAGAACCTCCAAAACTTCACAAAACTGGCTTGTCCACTCTTCAGTGAGGTCTAGAGTGCAATACAGCTTGTAGCACTCTTTCCCCAGCACTAATAACAGAATTGCTTCTCTTATTTGTTCAGGTTTCTTGTTTAACCCTGTGACGATTTCATAGTTCTGCCATTGAGACTGGAAGAATTTCCAATTCATTCTCAAATCTACCTTCATCTCCATAGGAGCTGGTATTTAAATGTTCAAAGCCATACTGACTCACCCAGCAGTCAACGTCCTGTGCAAAGGTACAGACTGAAGTTTTAATTATTCTCTGCTGTTTCTAATGGTAGCTGGCTGGTTGTCTTACAGCTATCAAAATACACTCAAATTCAGTTGCACACTCCTGACACCATGTTCCATATGGTGGGTAAAATGGCTTCTGTCTGAATCCTTAAATCACAAAGAAATAAATCAGAGATCACATGACTATGGCAAGCCAAAGTACGCAGTAGGCAACAGTGCCTATTGGCATTTCTCCAAACAGATAAAGCTGTGCTTTTCTGAGGTTAGGGCTGAGGCATGTTGCTGGATCCAAGCAGAGGAATTTGCCTTAACATCCAGCTGTAATACACCTGACATGGAAGTGCCTGATACTGACCCTGTCATTTGCTAGCACTAATATCCTTCAGATTGATTAAAACAAATTATTTGTTAATGAAGCTAATGTTAGATGAATATGAAATGAGTCTCATTTGTAGAGCAAGAGAGAGAGAGTACTCATTATTATGGTCCCTCATCTCAAAACACTCAAAGTGTGAAAGGCCACAACACAGCATGTGTATCGGCCCAACCCACTACCTTATTTGCAAAAGGTCTTTGGACATGTATAGGTCACATGGTTAAAGCAGCCATATTTGTACCAACTAAAACGTTAAAAAGGAGTGCCTAGAATCTTTATAAACTTCACTCTGCATCTGTACTGAAGGCAATGTGAGCCCAATATAGAGAAAACGACCTCTTGCAGGTGGAACCCTGCTGTTTGTTAAAATTGATTGTCAGTTTGACAGTTTCACACTCAACTTACAGATCAATGAGAAAGCAAAACCACTTCAAAACAATGTGAAAGTATGCAGCGTAACGGGGCTATAATGTTGCCCTTGCCTTATGCACTGTAAAATGGGATATTTCTGTTTTCTGCCTGAGGGTTATTTTGCCAAATATCAGGCGTAGAGTGTTGCTGGAGCACATTGGAATAGTGCACTGCCATCTCCTAAGAGGGCCTGGTAGCAGAGTGTGGGGTAGTGGAGGCCCAGGGCCCTGGGGAGGAGAGGCTGGCTGCGAGGCCTGGGAGTAAGACATTGCAGGGCAGAGCCCCAGGTCAGTGGAGAGGGGAACATGGGAGGAAGAGGTTGACTGCCATGTGTGTGTGAGAGAGAGTGAGTGTGTGGGATTAAGAGAGAAAGTGAGTGCGTGGTAATGAGAGAGTGAGTGTGTGGGAGTGAGAGAGAGAGAGAGAGAGTGAGTGTGTGGGAGTGAGAGAGAGAGAGAGTGAATACGTGAGAGTGACAGAGTGAGTGTGTGGGAATTAGAGAGAGTGAGTGTGTGAGAGTGAGTGTGTGGGAGTGAGTCAGAGAGAGTGAGCGTGTGAGAGTGAGACAGGGAGAGTGAATATGTGCGAGTGAGTATGTGGGAGTCAGATAAAGATAGTGAGTGTGTGGGAGTGAGCGAGTGTGTGTGGGAGTGAGAGGGAGAATAAGTGTATGGGAGCTAGTGAGAGAGACTGCATGTGTGGGAGTGTGAGAGAATGTGTATGTGGGAGTGTGAGAGAGAGTGGGTGTGGGAGCTCGTGAGGGAGAGTGTGTGTGGGAGTGAGAGAGAGAGTGAGTGCGTGTGTGGGAGTGTGAGAGAGAGTGAGTTTGGGAGTGAGAGACATACTGTGAGTGTGTGGGAGTGTGAGAGAGTGAGTGTGTGGAGTGAGAGAGAGAGTGAATATGTAAGAGTGAGAGAGAGAGACTAAGTGTGTGGGAGTGAGAGAGAAAGTGAGTGCGTAGGAGTGAGAAAAAGAGTGAGTGTGTGGGAGCTAGTGAGAAAGTGAGTGTGTGGGAGTGAGCAAGTGTGTGTGTGGGAGTGAGAGAGAGTGAGTGTGGGAGAGTGAGAGAGAGTGAGTGTGTAAGAGAGAGAGTATGAGGGTATGGGAGTGAGAGAGAGAGTGAGTGTGTGGGAGAGAGAGTATGAGGGTATGAGAGTGAGTGTGTGGGAGTGTGAAAGAGTGAGTGTGTGGGAGTGTGAGAGAGTGAGTGTGGGAGTGAGAGAGAGAGTGAGTGTGTGGGAGTGAGAGAGAGAGAGTGAGTGCGTAGGAGTGAGAAAAAGAGAGTGAGTGTGTGGGAGCTAGTGAGAGAGTGAGTGTGTGGGAGTGAGCGAGTGTATGTGTGGGAGTGAGAGAGAGTAAGTGTGGGAGCTAGTGAGAGAGAGTGTGTGTGTGGGAGTGAGAGAATGTGTGTGTGGGAGTGTGAGAGAGAGTGTGTGTGAGAGAGCTAGTGAGAGAGAGTGCGTGTGTGGGAGTGAGAGTGTGTGTGTGTGTGTGCGTGTGTGGGAGTGAGAGAGTGAGTGTGTGGGAGTGAGAGAGAGAGTGAGTGTGTGGGAGTGAGACAGGGAGAGTGAATATGTCAGAGTGAGTGTGAGAGTGAGAGAGAGTGAGTGTTTGGGAGTGACAGAGAGTGTGGGAGTGAGAGAGAGAGTGTGAGTATATGGAGTGAGAGAGAATGAGTGCGTGTGTGGGAGTGTGAGAGAGAGTGAATGTGTGGGAGTGAGAGTGTGAGTGTATGGGAGTGAGAGAGAGAGTGACTTTGTGCGAGTGAGAGAGAATGAATGTGTGTGTGGGAGTGTGAGAGAGACTGAGTGTGTGGGAGTGAGACAGAGAGAGTAAATATGTAAGTGAGAGAGAGACTGAGTGTGTGGAAGTGAGACAGAGTGAGTGCGTAGGAGTGAGATAAAGAGCGTGAGTTTGTGAGAGCTAGTGAGAGAGAATGCATGTGTGGGAGTGAGAGAGTGTGTGTGTGGGAGTGAGAGAGAGTGCATGTGTGGGAGTGTGAGAGAGGGAGTGAGTGTGTGGGAGCTAGTGAGAGAGAGTAACTGTGTGGGAGTGTGAGAAAGAGTGTGGGAGTGAGAGAGACAGAGTAAGTATATGGGAGCTAATGAGAGAGAGTGAGTTTGTGGGAGTGAGAGACAGTGAGTGTGTGGGAGTGAGAGGGAGTGAATGTGTGGAGTGAGCGAGAGAGTATGTGGGAGTGAAAGTGAGCGTGAAAGAGAGTGCATGTGTGTGAGTGAGTGAGTGTGCGAAAGAGAGAGTGTGCATGTATGGGAGTGAGGGAACGAGTGTGCGTGAGAGTGAGAGAGAAAGAGTGTGAGTATGTGTGGGAGTGAGTGAGATTGTGTGTGTGGGAGTGAGTATGCATGTGTGTGTGGGTTTGTGTGTGTGTGTGAGACCCGCTTTTTTCCAGGAAATGGGCCAGCTCCTTCAGGAATGAGCAGATCCTGACAGCGGCCTCCACCCGAAGAGCACCAACTGGCATTGCAATGCAGTTAGCTACTGGAAGTATTCAAGGGGCAGCCGCCCTCGCAATATGATGTGGCATACAGGGGTGCGCCACCAGCTCACTGGGAGAGAGAAGCCCATTCGGCAGGTAAATCCCTCACCCTAGCCCTGAGGTGAGGCCAAGTCAGTCCACTTCAAGCCTGCATTCCCTCAGAAAGAACAATGTATTCTGCTTTTCGATTAATGTCCTTTCTTCCTTTGTGTTATCGCAAGCAGGAGTGAATCAGGTAATGGTCTATATAATAGAATCTCAGCACCAGGGCCGCGACCACTTTAGGCTTCCCAACCTGACAAATATTTTGTAAGGATCAAGACTTATTAAGACTTGAATCATGTAAAGCCAAATTCTCTGGGAATATAGAGGTTTCTTTAGACCCCAGAAGTTTTGTCAATCAGTTCATTTAGCCTATCTGAAGCACAACCACAATAACTAAAACAAAAAGGCTAAATACCTAAAACAAAAACACATAAGTACTGTGGCTACAAGAGTAGGTCAGAGGCTGCAAATTTTGCAGCAAGCAACTCACTCCTGACTCACCAAAGCCTGTCCACCATCTACAAGGCACAAGTCAGGAGTGTGATTGAATACTCCCCACTTGCCTGGATGAATGCAGCTCCGACAACACTGAAGAAGCTTGACACTATCCAGGACAAAGCAGCCTGCTTGATTGGCACCCCATCAACAAACATTCACTCCCTGCACCAGCGACAAACAGTGACAGCAATGTGTACCATCTACAAGATGCACTGCAGAAACTCACCAAGGCTCCTTAGGCAGCACCTTCCAAACCCACAACCGCTACCATCTAGAAGGACAGGGGCAGCAGATACATGGGAACACCACCACCTGGAAGTTCCTCTCCAAGCTACTCACCATCCTGACTTGGAAATATATCGCCGTTCCTTCAATGTCACTGGGTCAAAATCCTGGAACTCCCTCCCTAACAGCACTGGGTGTACCTATACCACAGGAACTGCAGTGGTTCAAGAAGGTAGCTCACCACCACCTTCTCAAGGGCAATTTGGGATGGGCACTAAATGCTGACCTAACCAGCTGCGCCCACATTCCGTGAATGAATTTTTAAAATTAGTGCATGTTGCCTTATTTAATAGATAGGATAGTAGGGAAAAGATCATTGTAGATGCAGGCAAGAATTTCTTCCTTACCCAACATGTTGGGAAGTAATGGATTTAACCAGGAGCAGTTCTCCTGAGATGGTATCCAATTTCCATGTGGGAACCGTAGAATTTCACAGCATAGAAGAAAACCACTTGACCTATCATTATAACTGCACAGCTCTCAGAAAGAAAAATCCACATCGTCCTATTCCCTATACTCCTCTATTTTTTTATTTCAGATATGAAATGTATGATGGATTCTATTCCTGCCACTGTTTCTGGTGGGAACATTCCATGTCCTAACAACCCCACAATTCATAGCAATAGTCATTGTATCATCAGATTTCATTTGGTTGCGAAAATTACTGCTGCAGCCAAATTAGTACCTGCTATAAGAACAGGCTCAATTTTCAGGTATAAAGAAAGGTTTCAGAAAGGGAGATTGGGATGTGCTGGTTGATGGAAGTAAGTAATACAGAAGAAAACTAAAGTTATTTAAATATATTGTCAGAAAATATTGTTATGTCCTTTTCATAAGTAGGGGAGTATATGTTAAGTTGAAATCTAAATGCCTTAACTGTCATGATAATGAAGGAAAAAACATGTCCAGAAATATTGGACTTTAAAAATAAGGCCTGAGTTTTTAAAAAATGCACACAAGCCACAAACTGGAATGCTGCAGGGTGACTCCCTAAGAGGTAATGAAACCCCATCCTGTTGCCAGACGCGGTACTTCTAAAGACATCCAGAAACTAATTGCTCCCTCTGGTAGAGACAATGGGACATTATGGGAGATGAGTGTCACCTTATCAAGAAATCCTGTGGGCAATATCCACACAGATTTCTGAATTCGCTTCCCACTTGGAATATACGAAGAAGGGTTTAAAGTGAGCTGAAAAGCTGCCTCGGTGTCTGTCTGTTGGTGCGTGTTCTGAGAAAGAGCAAGTGCTGCAAGTTTTACTCAGAAGTAACAAACACACACAGTACCCATGCAAATCGCCATTTTGCAGGCAACCCAATCTCTCTCCCTCTCTACCGAATTTAACTCTACAAGAACCTCGAAACCGACTATTCGCCTCCCGAAGTCAATTCTACTGGAATCTCAAATCTTGAATCTCGAATCTCGAATTCTACTGGAATTTTGAATCTTGAATCTTGAATCGCAACAGCGGCACCGTTCAATCACCTATTCCCTACAAGTCAAGGACTGCTCCGTATGCCTTTATATGTATATGTATGTATTTTTTATTCACTTACTTTAAGCTAAATTCTTACTTTTAACCTGTATGACCATATATGCATGTGTTTTATCCTTTCTTGCTTTAGTGGTTAATAAACTTACTCTTAAATTGGCTCCTTCAAAACCAGAACGATTGGGTCTGGGAAAAATGTATCCGCAAAAGGGGTCCTTCTTAGATTAAATCTTTTTGCGACCAACAGAGGGGAGTGCTGAATAAAGACAGGGAGCCAGTTCATCCCTCCTCATCTGGGGCATAACAATTTGGGGGTGTCCCATCCAGACGGTGACATATTGAAGGGTCTCGCCTGGATCAACAATTTTGAGGTACCTCACCTGGGGATGGGTCATAACACAGTGAAGGTACATAGGGAAAATAGCTTCAAAAGTAAATAAACAATGGCCAGATTGTATGTAAAGGTATCAGATACAGCTAAAGTTAACTAAAGCCACAATTGAATGTCAAAATGGATTGGGGGAAAAAAAAAACTGATCAGATGGCATTTCCATGGTAAAGCTCAATAAGTTCTATAAGAGGCCAGAAAAGCCACATATGATCTTTGAAAGATTTAGCATGGTGGTTAGGATTGAGGAGTAGGATATGACGGAATGCTAAATATGTATGTTGTATTCATTTTCACAATTGATGATGATGCAGTGGTAGGTGCAAATACTTTAGATATTGACGCTTTAAGTGAAATTCATACGTGGCGTTAGCTTGGTTTGAAGCATTGAAGATTGATCAAGTTACTGGACCTGATAACAGTTAACTTCAAATGCCTTAGGAAATCAGAGCGGAACTATGCAAGTCATTAACTTAGCTGACTAATAGTTCTTTGAGCTCTAGACCAGTTCGAACCGACTGGAGAAAGAGCTTGATGCATGAATGCTTGCACGCATGTGCCAAACCCCATTCATTAACATCTAGATAGGAGCATAGGAACAAGAGTAGGCCATTCAACCCCTTGAGCTTGTTCTGCCATTCAACTAAATTATGACTGATCTGTAACTTAACACTATTTACCCAGTTTTGTCCCATTTCTTGTGAGTAAAGTTTTCTGTAATTCATGTTTAATAGGCTTGAATTAAATAATTAAACTGTTGCATAATGAACTTCTAGCTAAGCTAAAGCCTAATGATTCAAAATACCCAATGATTCAAAATAAAATGCCTATTGGCACTAATATTTTCCACTTAAAAAGAAAGTTTTACTGAAATTTGAGGCTCAAACAATTAATACATAGGAAAACATAATAATCGTCGATTTAGAAATGATTTGGGCAACACATTTTCTTGTGCACCTCAAAATTTCCCACTACACCACTGCCTAATATCACATTTGCTGAAATGACAAGCAAGGAATTTGATTAGCATGAAGATTACACTGCAGAAAACTTTCCCTTAGCTGCCTCCAACAAAAAGTTGTTGCTGTGTACATGACCGGTTTTCTTTAGTAATGCCAGGTTAATTCATTGCTTTAAAGTAAAAAAAAACACAGGGAAAGCTGGAAATAAACAGCACGTCCATTAGCACCAGAAAGAGAAAGGACAGGTTAATGCTTCAGTCATGGAGAGGTTGTGAGGGCAGGAAGTGCAGATAAGTAAGCCCCATTAATGGAACTGTGGGTGAATGAAGGAAAGGGTTCAGTGTTATAAAGGAGTATCAGTTCTGTTGAATCTTCTACATTGGAAGCATTATTCATTCCCCTCTATATATATTGACAGCCTTGCTGTATATTTCAGTGCTCCCCCATTTCTTTGAGGTATCTAGCATTTACACTATCACTTTAGGATGATTAATTTGTGTTAATCATGGGCTTAGTTTTGCATTGATTCAATTTAAATCTAAACGTAAACAATACAGGCTACATTATGTTTATTTGCTTTTTAAATTGTGCTAACCACTAGCCACAGAGAGAGGGAGCTGCTATTTTTCTTCCTCCTGTAAGGCGACTGCTTGGGGCAGAGTGGATTCACTCATCTCCTACACACCTGTGGCTTTTTAATCAGATACATGTGCTGGGTTTTAAAGCTGCAATGCTCTGCTTTACTGGGCAATATGCGTGTGTGTGTTTAAACCCAGGATTAAAGGTTGACATGTAATCTAGCCACCTGCCTTAAATCTGGTTTGTGCATCCCATTAGATGTTGCCCTTCAAAGTGTCATACTGTACTTTGTTTCAACTGTAACACATTCTAAAATAAAAGCTTATCACTGAGTTGCAGCCTGAAATTTAGAAGCAATCACAATTGCAGACTGAATGATCTCAGCTATTTCTAAGTAGCTGGAGTTTCTTTTAAAGAGCTTTTGTTGTTTAGCGGTTGAACATCACATATGTGTTTCCGATTCTAGTGAAAGATCAATTACTTTATATAACAGAAGACTTGTGCATGTCCTGTCCTTTCCTCAAAATGACATACCTTACATGCACAGGTAAGGGAAGGGGAAGGGTGGGAAGGAATCCCTCTAGAGGGTGGCCTGTGGCTGCTCTCACATTCAGGCGAGCAGGGAGGGTCTCTAAGCCTGCCTGGCACACTGGCCTATAGAGGCCTGCTGCCAGATGCCTGCCTCCAGGCAGTTTAACTGCACTCCCCCAACCCCAACCCCTCCTCCGCCAGTTCAGGAAACTGGAGACTGAGTGGGATTTTCAATTTGGCCTCCTTTAATTGGAATTAACAAGGCTCTTAACAAGCCAGCCGCCCCGTGGGGACAGGTGGCCCCAAGCCTGCCGCTGTAAAACTGACCAGTGCTGGGAATGGTGTCAAAAAATTAGTATACTAGCCAGCGCCAGTATTCCCAGGCCCTGTCGGCTTCCATTCCTAGTCTCAATGTGGCCCAAAAATTCAGCCCTTGATCTCTGACCAGTAACTCCTACTGGACAGTGTGCTGAAGACAGAAGCAAGCTTAGTTCCAGATGGCTGACTCACACATGAATAATGGATCATGGAGCCATTGGAGACATAGCATAGCAAGGTATCAGTGCCTCTGGGAGATGAGAAGACAGAAGAAATTTAGACAGCAAAACAAGTTGGTCAGAATTGTCCTGGGAGAAGGGTAGAATTTCTTCTTCAGTGATACAATACAGTCAAACAACATATGAAAGTCAGCAGAAGGGGCAGCCATCTTCACATTTACATGGTTTCTTGGGATGGCTCCGATCAGTTGCATCCAACACATCAAATCATGCATTGTCAGTGCAGGGGTTCAAATGTGGTAATGGGGCATTACCCCCGGACTCGTTCACTACTGAAAGAGACCATACAGTTTTGCTGCAATGTAGGCTTCACTACCACAAAGGCTATAAATGGGGCTAAAAACAAAAAACTGCGGATGCTGGAAATCCAAAACAAAAACAGAATTACCTGGAAAAACTCAGCAGGTCTGGCAGCATCGGCGGAGAAGAAAAGAGTTGACATTTCGAGTCCTCATGACCCTTCGACAGAACTGGGTGAATCCCAGGAAGGGTTGAAATATAAACTGGTTTAAGGTGGGGGGGGCGGGGCGGTTGGGTGGAGGGAGAGAAGTGGAGGGGGGTGGTGTGGTTGTAGGCAAAAGCAGTGATAGAAGCAGATCATCAAAAGATGTCACAGACGGCAGAACAAAAGAACACATAGGTGTCGAAGTTGGTGATATTATCTAAACGAATGTGCTAATTAAGAATGGATGGTAGGGCACTCAAGGTATAGCTCTGATGGGAGTGGGGGGAGCATAAAAGATTTAAAAATATTTAAAAATAATGAAAATAGGAGGGAAAAAGAAAAATCTATATAATTTATTGGAAAAAAACGAAAGGAAGGGGGAAGAAACAGAAGGGGGTTGGGGATGCAGGAGGGAGGTCAGGACCTAAAGTTGTTGAATTCAATATTCAGTCCGGAAGGCTGTAAAGTGCCTAGTCGGTAGATGAGGTGTTGTCCCTCCAGTTTGCGTTGGGCTTCACTGGAACAATGCAGCAAGCCAAGGACAGACATGTGGGCAAGAGGGCAGGGTGGGGTGTTGAAATGGCATGCGACAGGGAGGTTTGGGTCATTCTTGCGGACAGACCGCAGGTGTTCTGCAAAGCGGTCGCCCAGTTTACGTTTGGTCTCTCCAATGTAGAGGAGACCGCATTGGGAGCAACGAATGCAGTAGACTAAGTTGGGGTAAATGCAAGTAAATGTTGCTTCACTTGAAAGGAGTGTTTGGGCCCTTGGACGGTGAGGAGAGAGGAAGTGAAGGGGCAGGTGTTACATCTTTTGCGTGGGCATGGGGTGGTGCCATAGGTGGGGGTTGGGGAGTAGGGGGTGATGGAGGAGTGGACCAGGGTGTCCTGGAGGGAACGATCCCTATGGAATGCTGACAGTGGGGGTGAAGGGAAGATGTGTTTGGTAGTGGCATCATGCTGGAGTTGGCGGAAATGGCGGAGGATGATCCTTTGAATGCGAAGGCTGGTGGGGTGATAAGTGAGAACAAGGGGGACCCTATCATGTTTCTGGGAGGGAGGAGAAGGCGTGAGGGTGGATGCGCGGGAGATGGGCCGGACACGGTTGAGGGCCCTGTCAACGACCGTGGGTGGAAAACCTCGGTTAAGGAAGAAGGAGGACATGTCAGAGGAACTGTTTTTGAAGGTAGCATCATCGGAACAGATGCGACGGAGGCGAAGGAACTGAGAGAATGGGATGGAGTCCTTACAGGAAGCAGGGTGTGAGGAGCTGTAGTCAAGGTAGCTGTGGGAGTCGGTAGGCTTGTAATGGATATTGGTGGACAGTCTATCACCAGAGATTGAGACAGCTAGGTCAAGGAAGGGAAGGGAAGTGTCAGAGATGGACCATGTGAAAATGATGGATGGGTGGAGATTGGAAGTAAAATTAATAAATTTTTCCAAGTCCGACGAGAGCACGAAGCAGCACCAAAGTAATCATCGATGTACCGGAGAAAGAGTTGTGGAAGGGGGCCGGAGTAGGACTGGAACAAGGAACGTTCCACATACCCCATAAAGAGACAGGCATAGCTGGGGCCCATGCGGGTACCCATAGCCACACCTTTTATTTGGAGGAAGTGAGAGGAGTTGAAGGAGAAATTGTTCAGTGTGAGAACAAGTTCAGCCAGACGGAGGAGAGTAGTGGTAGATGGGGATTGTTTGGGCCTCTGTTCGAGGAAGAAGCTAAGGGCCCTTAGACCATCCAGGTGGGGGATGGAGGTGTAGAGGGATTGGACATCCATGGTGAAGAGGAAGCGGTTGGGGCCAGGGAACTGGAAATTGTTGATGTGACGTAAGGTGTCAGAGGAATCACGGATGTAGGTGGGAAGGGACTAGACAAGGGGAGAGAGAAGGGAGTCAAGATAATGAAAGATGAGTTCTGTGGGGCAGGAGCAAGCTGACACGATCGGTCTACCGGGACAGTTCTGTTTGTGGATTTTGGGTAGGAGGAGGAAGCGGGCTGTCCGAGGTTGGGCGACTATCAGGTTGGAAGCTGTGGGAAGAAGATCCCCAGAGGAGATGAGGTCAGTGACAGTCCTGGAAACAATGGCTTGATGTTCAGTGGTGGGGTCATGGTCCAGGGAGAGGTAGGAGGAAGTATCTGTGAGTTGACGCTCAGCATCCGCGAGGTATAGGTCAGTGCGCCAGACAACAACAGCACCACCCTTGTCGGCGGGTTTGATGACGATGTCAGGGTTGGACCTGAGAGAATGGAGTGCAGTAAGTTCAGCGAGAGAGAGATTAGATATAAATGGGGCCTTCATTTCAGCTGTGGGGAATGAATTCAGTTGTAGCCAGTGACTTCACAAACATGACAGCAGCAAGACAGTAATGACATCTCATTGACAACCAGTAACTGAAAATGGTGGCAGAAAAGCGAGCAGGCGGTATGCTATAATTAGCCTCGGAATCCCTGAATTAAGGAGGGGGACAATAAAACAGCTGAGGTTCTCACTCCTGATCGCCAATCAATAATCCTACTGCAAGTGCCTGTGTTAATGTTGGATGACAGCTCGATTGGTCTTGGCCGTGATAGGGTTGTCTAGGCTCACTCATGAAGACAGCTAATTGGAGAGTAGAAATCAGTACCCATATACATGGAACTCAGCAAGAGACAAGAGAAGAAAAGAAAATTGGATTTTTTTTTTAAAAAGTAATTGAGCAATGATAAACATATCCACTTCATCCAATCCGGTAAAGGCCTTAACTTGAGTGACTGAGGCAAATGCTGAGCTTTAGCTGGTTAAACCTGTAGGATCTCATGCAGTGGGAGTTAAACAGACTGCAGTAACTCTCGCGTAGTGTGCTGCCAACATTTCTTTCCACCCACGGTGCATTTAGATCAGAAGCTGCATTATCCTCTGAACAACCCTTTCTTCTGCTATCCTGAATTGACAGAAAATCCAGTTTCCTGACCTATTGTGTCATGCTGCTTATTAAACACGCCACAGAACACAACTCTGAATAGGGCTGAATTTGCACTGTTACGGGCCCCCAGATAAAAAAAGTTCTGTTTCCTCCTTTTGGTTTGCATGTGTGTGTTTGTCTGTGTATGAAGTACAGTAGTACACAGAGCCTATCTCCTGTCATACAGATAATATGCGCAGGGGTCGTACTGAGGTCAGAGCAGCTAACAAGAGATTTCTTGGTGTAATTGATACCCGCATGTGAGTGACTGAAACTAGGCCCATGATTGTACTGGGATATCTTTAGACTGAAGTCAACTTGAGGTGAATACTGTCTCATCATTGTCTGCTATGAAATACTCAATGTGGCTCATCACTGAAAATAATCACTTTGCTTTATTCCCCCCTCTGAATATTCTAGTGTTTTCTATTCAGCTCTACAGGGAGTCATAGTCCTAACTTGGAAGAAACCAACTGACACTGGGTTCAGACATTTACTGAGACACAAGTCAACTCCCTCATTAACTCTCTAATATCGTTCTTTCTGCTCAACGCTTCTTATTTCGACTTTGTTTTCCTGAAGGCAGTGACTCCTGCTGGGGTGTGATTCCAATGGGTGCCACCTCTCATCAGTACATACCAGACCAGGGTAGCTGCTCCCTTCTCAAACTGATCATTCCTAATGAAGGTGAACAAGGAGTGACAGTGGCTTGTAAGGGGCTGGGTAGATCAATGGGCCCGATTCTGATATCAATCACAAGCAAGAATTTATCGAGGGGCATGTAGAAATGTGCACCCCAGAACAATGCTGAGAACATCAGTTAGCTATATACAGTACAACGGATAGCTGCAAATGCATTTCAGGCTGGAAACTAATTGAAGGGCAGGTGGTTTGTAGAGTATAACAATATCCAGGAGGGAGCTCCAGACTGGAGTCTAGTTGAGGAGGTTCAGATGGTTTTAGAGGTACTGAGAGTGAGTTATTAATGGGGCTATCCTCCTTGAGAAGGTTGAGAGGAGATTTGCAAGAGGCATTCAAAATCATGAGGGATCTGGACAGAGTAGAAAGGGAGAAACTGTTCCCTTTGGCAGAAGGAACGAGAAGCAGATTTAAGGGGAATGGCAAAAGGTGGTATGAGGAAAATCCTTTTTTATGCAGCAAGAGGTTAGGAGTTGGAGTGCACTGCCTGAATCTGGAGGCAGATTCGATTGTGGCTTTCAAAAGAGAATTGGATCATTATCTGAATAGAAAAAAATTGCAGGGGTATGGGGAAAAGGCAGGGCAGTGGCACTAGGTGATTTGATCTTGCAGAGGGCTGGCACAGACAAACAGGCTGAATGGCCTCCTTCTGCACTGTAGCCATTCTATGTTTCCATTCTATAAATGAAGGTTCAGAAAACAAAATTGTTCAAGCTCCATAAATTTAAGCTCAATTTGCTTGTGTGGAGCCACAGTGCTGAAATGCTCTTAATCCCAGGTCTTCCTCTTTTATCACCCCCCACCTACACCCCCTTCCACCATCCCTACCCCAATCTACCCTGGATCTCTGCCTCTTGTGTTTGTTTCTTTCTCTTACCTCTGTTCCTGATTGAGTCATGTTCTGTGTGTGTTGTGCAAATGTTGCTCTTTATAGCACCTCTAGAGAATCTTTATGCTGACAGTTCTGTACTAGGTTTTCTACAAGGACAGTTAAGTATTCCCAGCTAAACTGCGTAGCTACATAGCTGTAAAATTAAAACTCATTCAATACTCTAGTTATTTTTCTTCTCTTCTACATTCCTGTTCATTCTGCTAGATGCTGGGCAATGAATTAGTTCTAAGTGGACATTCAATAACTGTGAATGCTGTGAAGTGGACCAGCATCTTGCTTTTTCGTGTAGTCTGACAAATATGTCACACCATTTTCCTGCAGGTTCTCATTTCCTCACTATATGTGTGATTAAGGCAGCTGCCTTGTGCCAGCCACGTCTTTGAAGTAGTAAACTATAGAATTTAGTCATTATGGTTAAACTGTAAAAATCATATGTTGCTTTGCAATTCAAAAACTCCCCTGTAATTATATTCAAGAGACTGATGAGGAAGGACAATGGTTCTGTTAGTCACAGCACTATCATCTGTAGCAGATTATATTTGTCACTAAGTGCTTGTCTAAATGTGGGAAGGAATTAAACAGATTTCAAGGACTGGATGTTCCTCTTTGTTTCCATGTATTTTGGAGTGGACTGGAGCAGGATTTGTGACAGGGAGTGGTTCCTTGGACTGCCAGGTTTATTCTCTGCCATTTTTGTGATTTCCCAACATTTGACATATGTCCCGGAATTAACACCTTAGCAACCACTGGGCATCAAGAACATCATTGTGTTGAAAGTGTTAAGTAGGTGGTTAGAGGAGAGATAATTCAAACTGCAGAGAGATCCATTTGGGAGTGATCTACTGGAGGGTGATCAAACTATATAGAGACCAATTGCAGAGCATTCAACTGCATACAAATCAATTGCAGAGTGATCAATCACAGAGTGATCAGGATCAACTGCAGAATGATTAATTGCAGTTAAATCAATGGTAGAGTGATCAACTACAGAGAGATCATCAACATTGATGAAATGCAGAGTGATCAATTGTCAATAGATTAATTACTAAGAGAAAAACTTTAGATATCAATTGGAGAGCGATCATTTGCAATCAACTGTAGAGTGATCAACTGCAGAGAGATCAATTGGAGAGTGATCAGCTGGAGGATAGTCAGTTGCAATCAATTACAGAGAAATCAATTGTGATATCCATTGCAGAGCAAACCAACAGCAGAGTAATCAACTGTAGTGAAATTGACTGCAAAGCAATCGACTGCAGATCAATCAACTGCAGAGATATCAACTGCAGAGCGATCAACTGAAGAGTAATACATTGCAGGGAAATCAATTGCAGTGATCAATTACAGAGTGATCAGTTGCAGAATGAACAAGTGTAATACGATCAATTACAGAGCAATCAACTGCAGTGCGATCAATTGCTGAGAACTCAACGGCAGAGTGATCGAGTGAAGTGTGAACAACTGCAGAATGATCACTTGGAAGGAAATTAACTGCACTGGGCAACATAGGATTTCTGAAATACCTTTAAAACATGTTTCTTTTCCCAGTCAGTACCACTGGCCATAAAATCTGAGGCAACAGTCACAACAATTACCCCTTCCCCGCCATATTCCACTGCTACTGAAGCAGATTCCCCCTGGGATCAAGCCAGGAATCTGGCAGGAATACTTTAATCAAACTGTTTGACAGGTCAGAACAAAGGCGTACCGGCAGACAAGGGATTCTCCCTGACACACTGGCAGAGAAGAGATTCACCACACCATCGCCTAGCCTGGCTACCATCCTAATACACTTCAAGTCCACCACTGAGAAAACTCTAGGCCCAAGTGTGCTTAAGCGCAAAAGAGGGCAGAATATCTCGGATGCTAAAAATATAAAATAAAAGAAAATATTGCAAACACTCAGCAGGTCAGGTGTAGAGAGGAAAGGCAGGGTTAACATTTTAGTTCTATGATTCTTTGTCAGAACTGCTTAACCTTTTCACAAAGGGTCATCAACTTGAAACATTAACCCTGCCTTTCTTTCTTCACAGATGCCGTCTGACCTGCTGAGTGTTTCCGGTATTTTCTGTTTTGATTTCAGGTTTCCAGCATGTGTGATATTTTGCTTTGTTTCCCTACACTTGGACCTGGAGTTTTGATTTAACTGAGATATTTTATTCTTCGCTCACTAATAATTCTCCTCTTCTCTCCCTTTTGACTCTTTGCTGGGGTACCAGTCACTCTCTCATACCTCATCATAACTGCCATTCTTCACATTGGGTGTCAGTAGTCTATTCCTGGTAAAGTGAACACCACTGAGCAGAATCCTGGCCCCATCCACTGGACACACAACATTTTCAAAGGAAGCCACAACGTAGCAATCACAAATGGGAACCTTGGCTGATCTTGTCCTCCCTAAACCAGCACAGACCAAGTAAAGCACCTCTATCACCAGCCCAGCTGAGAGCAGTTAATTCAAGACTGAACCTGCATTTGAACCTGAGATGAGTGTGGCCTAGGTGCATGTATTTATTAGCTACAAATGTGATTCAAAATCATTGAATTTATTTTCATATAACCATCAATAGACTTAATTAGTTGTTTTGCTTGAATACAAGACAAATGTAACTTAATAGGCATATGGAAACAGGAGAAAGGCCATTCAGCCCCGTGATCCTACTCCATCTTGAACTAGATCATGGCTGAATTGTACGTCAACTTCATTTAACTGCCTTAGCTCCATATCCACTGACACCCTGATCCAAAAAAAAATCTATCAATCTCAGTCTTGAAACCTTCACTTGTCCTAACTTCCACATCCTTTTGTGACAGAGAAATACAAATTTATATTATCTTTTGATTTCCTAAAATGACCTAGCTCTGACAATAAGATTGTGGCCTTCTCGTTCTTCATTTCCCCACCAGAGAGAAGAGTTTATCGGTATCTACTCTAGCAATTCCTTTCAACGTAATAATGAAGCCAGCAAAATAACATTTATTACCAAGAGGGTCAAACAGGCTTGGTTACAGATGGAATTGTACTAGGGATGAAAGACTTCAATTATGTGGAAAGACCAGAGAAACTGGGATTGTTTTCCTTGGTACAGAGAAGGTTGAGGGCAGATCTGATAAAGTTGTTCATAAGCATGAGAGGTTTTGGTAGCATAAATGAGGAGAAACTGTTTCCACTAGCAGCTGGGTCAGTAACAGAGGACACAGAGTTAAGGCAATTGGCAAAAGAACCAAAAGTGACCATGAGTGAGACAGGTAATGGGACCTAGCAGACTGTAGTGGAGGAGCTTCAAACTTTGCAATTACTAAACAGGGTTTGAGGTGCTCACAAACTGTGTGGACAAAAGTAAGGTCTGCAAGGTGGATGAGCAGGCTGGCCATGGAAACGTGGTACAGGAAGCTATTCAGAGGGAGCAAACAGGAATGTAGTGGTAGTAGGGGACAGTATAGTGAGGAGGAGTGACACTGTTCTCTGCAGCAAAAAGCGAGAGTCCAGAAGGCTGTGTTGCCTGCCTGGTGCCAGGGTTCAGGACATCCGCTCAGGACTGAAAAGGAACTTGCAGTGGGATGGGGAGGATCCAGTTGTTGTGGTCCATGTAGGTACTAATGACATAGGCAGGACAAGGAAGGAGGTTCTGCATAGTCATTATGAGAAGCTAGGTACCAAATTAAGAACCAGAACATCAAAGGTAATAATCTCTGGATTATACCTGAGACATGTGCAAATTGGCAGAGGGCAATTAAGATTATATAGATGTCTGTGTGGCTCAAAGACTGGTGTGAGAGAAGTGGGTTCTGGTTTGTGGGTCATTGGCAACAGTACTGGGGAAAATGAGGCTGTACTGTTGGGATGGTCTACACCTGAACTGTGCTGAGACGGGTGTTCTTGCAAATTGAATAATGAGGGAAGTAGAGAGGGCTTTAAACTCAACAAGGCAGGTGAGGGATCAAGCTTGAGCTGATGTAGCAAATCAAGGGGTAGATTCAAGGCAGGAGACCATAATAGTAATATGAGAAATGAGGGTCAGAGATTAGCAGGAAGGGACAATGAGATAAAACCTAAGAATACATCAATAGTCAAGACTAGCTGTTACAAAGATAACAAAAAAATCTAAAGGCTCTGTATCTGAATGCATGTAACATTCAGAACAAAGTAAATGAATTGATTGCGCACATTGAAGTAAATAAATATGATCTGATGACCATTACGAAGACATGGCTGCAGGACAGCAAGGATTGGGTCCTGAATATTGAGGGGTATATGACACTCAGGAAAGCTAGAAAGCTAGGTAAAGGTGGAGGGCTAGCACTGTTGATCAAGGATGGCATTTGTGCAATAGTTAGAGATGACCTTGGTTCAGGAGATCAGGATATAGAAGCAGTTTGGGTGGAGATGAGGAATAGTAGGGGAAAGAAGTCACTAGTGGGAGTGGTCTTACAGGCTCCCTAACAGTAAACATGATTTAGGAAAAAGTATATAGGTAGAAAAATTGGGTGCTTGTAAGAAAGGGATGGCAATAATCATAGATGATTTTAATCTGCATATAAACTGGAAAAATCAGACTGGCAGTAGTAGCCTGGATGAGGAGTTCATAGAATGCTATTGAGATAGTTTCTTAGAGCAACACATTTTGGAACAGCCAGAGAGCTGGTTATATTAGGCTTGGTACTGTGTAATGTGACAGGATTAATTAATGATCTTAACATGAAGGCACCCCTATGTAGCAGCAACCATAATATAATTGAACTTTACATCCAGTTTGATAGGTCAGAGAGTGGGTCTAAGAATAATATTTGAAACCTAAATAAGGGCAACGATGTGGGCATGAAAGTTGAGCTAGCTGAAGTGAACTGGGATACTAGGCTAGGAGATAGGTCAATAGAGATGCAGACAGTGGCAGACATTTTAAGGGGATAATTCAGAGTACTCAGAATCTTCCTACTATAAAGAAAATTCTAAAATGGTGGAACCACCATCCATGGATAACTAAAGAAGTTAAGGAAAGTGTCAAACTTAAGAAAAAAGCATATAACTGCACAAAGATGAGTGGCAGATCGATGATTGGTTAGAATATAAAGAATGGCAGAGAATGACTAAAAGGTTAATCAAGAGAAAGAAATTAAAGTATGAAGGGATGCTAGCTAGAAATGTAAAAACAGATAGCAAAAGCTTCTACAGATATTTAAAAAGGAAAATAGTAGGTAAAGTGAGTGTTGGTCCTCAAGAGAGTGAGAATGGGGAGCTAATAGTAGATAATAAGGAAATGGTGGATGAAATGAACAAATATTTTGCTTCTGTCGTCACGATAGAGGATACAAGAAACATTCCTGTAAGTCAGGAGGTGGAAGGGAGAGGGTAACTTGGTAAAATTATAATCACTGGGGAAGCGGTACTGAGCAAACTGAAGCTGTGGGCTGACAAGTCCTCAGTCCTGATGGACTTAATCTTAGAGTTTTAAAAGAGATGGCTAATGTGGCAGTAGATGCATTGGTGTTAATTTTCCAAAATTCATTAGATTCTGGAAAGGTTCCATCAGACTGGAAAGTAGCAAATATAACCCCTCTATTCAAGAAGGGAGGGAAGCAGAAAACAGGAAAATATCGGCCAGTTAGCTTGACATCTGTCATGGGGAAGTTGTTAGAATTGATCATTAAGGAGATTATAGCTGGGCACTTAGAGAAACTCAAGGAAATCTGGAAGAGTCAGCATGGTTTTGAGAAAAGGAAATCATGTTAAGCCAATTTATTGGAGTTCTTTGAAGGAGTAACATGCACTGTGGATAAAGGGGAGCCTGTAGAAGTGCTATATTTGGATTTCCAGAAGGCATTTGATAAGGTGCCATATCAAAGATTATTTGCAGAAGATAAAAGCTCATGGTGTAAGGGATAATATGGATAGAAGATTGGCTGGCTGGCAGAAAACAGAGAGTATGCATAAATGGGTCTTTTTCTGATTGGCAGGATGTGATGAGTGGAGTCCCACAGGGGTCTGTGCTGGAGCTTCAACTTTTTACAATTTATATCAATGACTTAAATGAGGGGAGTGAAGGCATGATAGCTAAATTTGCAGATGATACAACGATGGTAGGAAAGTATGTTGTGAAGAGGACGTAAAAGGGTTGCAGACAGATAAAGATAGGCTGAGTGAGTGGACAAAATATCTGATGGATGGAGTATAATGTAGGAAAATGTGAAGTTGTTTCACTCTGGCAGGTAGAATAAAAAAGCAGAGTATTACTTAAATGGAGAATGGCTGCCGAATTTCGAGCTGCAGAGGGATCTAGGTGTTCTAGTGCATGAGTCACAAAAAGTTAGCATGCAGTTATAGAAAATAATTAAGAAGGCTAATGGAATGCTATCCTTTATTATGAGAGGAATTGTACATAGCAGTAAGGATGTTCTACTTCAGCTATAAAGGGCATTGGTGAGACCATATCTCGATATTGTGTGTAGTTTTGGTCTCCTTATTTAAGGAAGGATATATATGCATTGGAGGCATTGCAGAGGAGGTTTACTAGATTGATAACTGAAATGAGTGGGTTATCTTATGAGGAAAGGTTAGACAGAAAGGAGTTTAGAAAAGTGAGGGGTGACTTGATTGAAGTATATGAGATCCTGAACGGTATTGAAAAGGCGGACGTGGAAAGGATGTTTCCTCTTGTGGGTGAGTCCAGAATTAGGGGACACTGTTTTAAAAGTGGGGGTTGCCCTTTTGAGGACAGAGATGAGGAGAAATGTTTTCTCTCAGAGGGTTGTGTGACTTTGGAACTTTCTACCTCAGAAGGCGGTGGAGGCGGAGGTCATTGAATATTTTTAAGGCAGAGTTAGATAACTTCTTGTTGGGCAAGAGAATCAAAGGTTATTGGGGTAGATGGGAATGTGGAATTCAAAACACAAATGGATCAGCCATGATCTTAATGAATGGCGGAGCAGGCTCGAGGGGCCAAATTCGTAGGTGGCATGAGGAAAAAATGTTTATAGTAGTGAATTGTTATGCTCAGGAATTGGATAAATACTTGAAAAGGAAAAAAAAATATATGGCTGTGGGAAAGAATAGGGCAGGGATAGTTTGTCATTGAAACATACAAGATTCTGAAGGGGTTTGATAGGGTGGATACTGAGAGATTGTTTCCATTGGTCAGGGAATCTAAAACATGGGGCACAGTCTCAGGATCAGGAATGATCATTTAGGACTCTGATGAGGAGAAGCTACTTCACTCAAAGGGCTGTGAATCTTTGGAATTCTCCAGCCCAGAGGGTTGTGGATGCTCCATCATTGAATACATTTAAGGCTGAGATAGACAGATTTTTGGTCTCTCAGGGAATCAAGGGATATGTGGACTGGGCAAGAAATTGAAATGAAATCCAAGATCAGGCATGATCATACTGAATGGCGGAGTAGGCTCCTGTTCCTATTTCCTGTGTTCTTGTGAGTGAGACTAATTGTAAAGCTCTATCAAAGAGGTGGCATGTTGTGCCAAACAGCCTGTTTCTATTGTAAAAACAGAAAATGCTGGAACTACTCAACAGGTCAGGCAGCATCTGTGGAGACAGAAAAACAGAGCTAATGGCTGGAATTGCTGGTGACATGGACTTGGAGGTTGGAAGGGCATTTAGTTAGACAGGATGGTTGCATACTGGAACCCCGCAGCCTTCCCTGCCTCCACCAAAATTAAGTTCTGGGCAGGAAGACATGTGGTTGGTCTTCCCATCCCGCCGCCAATTGAGGCCCTGAACTGGCTAATTAGTGACCACTTAAGGGCCTCACCCTGCCTCCACTATTATTAACCCAGCAGCATGCGGCCTGTTGCCATGCAGCAGCCACGGCCTCCACAGTGACACAGCTGAGTATAAGAACTGCTTGCCTCTGATTGGCCGGCAGATCTCATTAGGCAAGACTTCCACTCCCAGGGTCTTGATTCCAGGGGGAGGGCCACCTGTGGCCTTGCCACTGCCTGATTGGCATGTGGTTTGTCCGGCCTTCCCGAAGAGAGGCAGTGTGGGACTCGCACTGGCTCTCCAGCTGGCAGGTGAGACCCCTGATGCCACAAGATTCCATCCAATGTTTCAGGTCTGTAACCTTCCATCAGAACTGAGAAAAGTTAGAAATATAAAAGATTTTGAACAAGTGAATGGGTAAAGGGTGGGAATAACAAAAGGGAATGTTCATGGTGGAGCAGATTAAAAGACAAAGACACAAAGGTAATGGGGCAGTAAAGAAATTAAAGATGTATCCAGACGAGGTGTGAATGTCAGAATAGCAACCATTTGAATGCAAAGTAAAGGGATTAAGAAAAAAAGAGAAAAAAATTGAACTAGTAAAGAAATATAAAACAACACAGGGGTGCAGGTTATGATTTAAGCTGTTGAACTCAATGTTGAGTCCAGAAGTCTGTAAAATGCCCCATTGAAAAATGAGGTGCTGTTCCTTAAGCTTGCATTGAGCTTTAGTGGAGCACTGCAGTAGGCCAAGGACAGGAAGGTCAGAATGGAAGCAAGATAGACAACTGCAAACTGAACTGAGGTATTGCGCAAAATGGTCACGCAGTGTAGAGAAGACCACATTGTGAGCAGCGAATATAGTATACCAAATTGAACAAAGTACATGTAAGTTGCTGATTCACATGGCTTCCTTCTGTGCTATATCACTCTATGGTAATGGGTTAATCTGCTGGCTCAGTTTCAATCCTGACTATGTTCTATTGCTAGACTCAGTTTAAGAATGAATGACTGAGGTACAAACATCACCAACTGGCCTTTTTATACAGAAACCTCAATCCACGCAAAGCATTTCTTGGCAGACAGATCTGTGTGTTTATCATGATCAGGCTGGTGTTTACATTGAAAGTGGCTGAAAGAAAGCAGCATTTATCCATTTCTCACCTCAGATGTTGGAAGCCCCTGCCAGCGTGATGGGGAATGCAGGAAGACTGAGTGGGCAGCTCCTGCTGTTTGCCTCTGTTACAGGTTTGACTGGTTTTGAAGTGAGATATTCAGTGTAAATATCAAAGAAATGAAAAAGAAGTCAAGCCTATGCAGTTCTTTCCTCACTACCTCCCAGCCAAGTCCTTTCTGTTGAAATGTGAGCTCAGAGTTCTGGTGATCCATAAACACAACAATTTCTCAATGTTCCCATTTTTTCTCCCTTCCTTCCTCAGTTATTTGCTCTCTAGTTCTGAAGGATCTGACTTTTGCCCGAATACAGCTTCATAAATGTTGGCAGCCCTCCAATACCTCACGTAAGTGACCTCCTTCACATCTCATTCCCACCCAGGACAGTGATATCAGTAAGCTGCTCAACTGTGGTGGAAAGGATGGTAGGATTGGGGAGGGAGTGGTTGTTGGAGATTATAAAAGCTAGTTGTGTTCCCATATGAAGGCAAATTCTCTGCTTCTGTTCAGCTGCAAAGCTGGCCAACAGTGCAATGCCCTCAGTTTCTGCTGCCAGCTCCAAAAGGAAATTGTTTGGGCTCCTGAAGGAAACAAGCTTGCAGGCAATGGATATAGAGCAGGGGAACTGGACTGACTAGATTACTCTGCTGAGAGCAGGCATTGAGTCAATGGGTCAAATGGCTTCCTTCTGTGCTGTAATGACTGTGTGGTTCATTTGAATAACTACTCATTGCTACTCACATAGCTTTGGGCTTCTGCAAAAGGCACCCTAATTTGGGGAGGTAATGTAGACAGTTAAAGCTAAGTGCTGCATACGAGAACAAATACCGTCTGTAGAGCTTCAAAATTAAATAAAATATTTGCCAGCATTTGTCATGACTGAGGTTGAGGGATGAAGAAAGTTCCAGACATAAATTAGGTGAAACAATGTGTGAAGGTACAAAATGGACTCTGTGGGCAAATGACAGACTGGTAAAATATCTGACCTCTCTGTACATGCTGCTACATGAGGTAGGTGAGAGGAGTGTGAACCCGTTTGGCAGTTCAGCTCACCCTCCCCACAGCACTGTTTATGACAGAATCTTACCTGGAAGCAGAAGCGGAGGAAGACGGCACACCTTAAACAATCTGGCAAGATAAGACTGGAAGACAGTATGAACATATCAATCAGATGGATGATCACTGATTTCATGCTGCATAGTGTTGCCTGTAAATCTGCTCCACATTTGCTGCTCACCCTAGCCAGCCTCAATAGGGCACACCTTTAAGACGCAACATCCAGCTGAAAGCCTTACACACTCCCACCACTGCATCTCAAGACATATGAAACAACCTGGGGAGAAATTTATTTGTCTAGCACTGCTTTTACATTGATTACCTGGGAGCCACTACCTGCGGCATCTGTGTAGCATTCCTCATAAATATCAAGGAAGAAACCTGTGGGGGTTGTGGTCTCTGCCTGCCCCCCGGGAATCAACACTGTCTAAGCGGTGCTACGCAAACAAATTTCTCCCCGCCCCCTAACTACATGCCACACAGTCACTCGTTATGCCTGTGTTGCTTCAACATCCGACATCTCAATTTGATTTTGCCTGTACAAGATGGTGCTCTGTGCGTATGAATGCTTTTTCATCCCCTTCTCGCCCTTCTTGAGGGCAAGAGCAAGCACCAAAGGAATGGCAGAAAATGCTGGAAAATCTCAGCAGGTCTAAAAGCATTTGTGGAGAGAAAAACAGAGTTAACGTTGCAAGTCCATATGACTTCTTCAGAGCTAAAGAGAAGTAAAACATAATGAAATTTATATTGTTTGGTTGGGGAGTGGAGCAGGTGAAGCTGGATAGAAGGCCAGCGATAGGTGGGGGCAAAGGAGAGATTGACAAAGACGTCATGAACTCAAGGGCTAAAGGAGGTGCTGACAGTGGCATTAAGGTAAGAAAGCAGAATGTGATAATAGCAGGACAAGAGTAAGCACTCTGAAAAGAACAACATGAACAAGTGACAGATGGCTCTTGTGGGGATGGAGTGGGGGGAGGGGACTGTGATGAGGAAAAAAGATCAAAAAAAGATTGGGGCTAAAGCAATGAATAAATGAACAAAAATGAAAATAAATAAAAAATTAAAATAAGTGGATAAAAAATAAAAATTAAAAAATAAAAATGAATATGGAAAAAGGGGTGCTGTTCTTGCCACCTCCTGAGATCCACACTCAGTGCCACATGCCCCCATATGAACACACTTGACCTCTCCCTCCAACAGCACCACTCACTCTATCTCAAAGCTGTCCTTGTCCCCAGTTTCATTTTATTTTGCATCCCATCCGACGCCTTAACAAGAAACTTTCTCTCTTTCTTTCAGGTGCTAAGAAATGCAAGCTCCAACAACTCATCGACACCAACGCCCATTCAGGACCCTCCACCCCTTCCCATTCTCTCAGTTCCTTCACCTCTGTCACATCTGTTCCAATGATACCACTTTCCAAAACGGCGCTTCTGATATGTCTTCCTTCTTTCTTAACCAAGGTTTCCCACCCACTGTGGTTGACAGGACCCTCAACCGTGTCCGATCCATCTCCCGCGCCTCTGCCATCACACCTTCCAGAGGCATGATAGATCCCCCTTGTCCTCACTTTTCACCCCACCAGCCTCTGCATTCAAAGGATCATCCTCCGCCATTTCTACCAGCTCCAGTATGATGCCACCACCAAACACATCTTCCCCTTACCACTGCCCCCTGTTGGCATTTGGTGGGGACTGTTCCCTCTGGGAGACACTGGTCCACTCCTCCATAACTCCCAAAACCTCATCCCCCTCCCATGACACCTTCCCATGCAATCACAGAAGGTGCAACACCTGCCCCTTTACCTCTTCCCTCCTCACCATCCAAGGACCTAAACACTTTTCAGGTGAAGCAGTGCTTCACTTGCACTTCCTTCAATTTGGTCTACTGCACTTGCTGCTCCTAATATAGTCTCCTCTACATTGGAGAGACCAAATGCAGACTGGGTGACTGCTTGGCGGAACATCTCCGGTCTGTCCACAACCATGACCCAGACCTTCTTGTTGCTTGCCATTTCAACACACCACCCTGCTTTCATGCCCACATGTCCATCCTTGGCCTGCTGCAATGTCCCAGTGAAGCTCAACACAAACTGGAGGAATAGCACCTCATCTTCCGATTAAGCACATTACAGACTTCCAGACTTAATATTGAGTTCAACAACTTCAGACCATGAACTGCCTCCTCTATCCTCACCCTTTTTTTAAATCCCTTTTTCCATATTCATTTTTATTTCTTAATTTTTATTTTTTATTTTTATCCACATTTTTATTTTTAATTATTTTCATTTTTATTCATTTATTCATTGTTTTATCCCCACCACAGCCCCCTCTCCCCACCCCAATCCCACAAGGGCCATCTGTCACTTGTTCATGTTGTTCTTTTCAGAATGCTTACCCTTGTCCTGCTATTATCACATTCTGCTTTCTTACCTTTATGCCCCTATCAGCATCTCCTTTAGCCCTTCCCACTACCATTAACACCCCCTTGTTATGTTGTTCTTGATATCTTTGTCAATCTCTCCTTTGCCTCCACCTATCGCTGGCCTTCTATCCAGCTTCACCTGCTCCACCCCCACCCCCACCCCCCCAAAACAGTATAAATTTCATCACATTTTACTTTTCTTTAGCTCTGAAGAAGAGTCATACGGACTCGAAACGTTGACTCTGTTTTTCTCTCCACAGAAGCTGTTAGACCTGCTGAGTTTTTCCAACATCTGCAACTTTTTGCTTTTACCAAAGGAAGGCAGTAGTCACACTTTAGCACGCTGAAATTGATTTAGCTGCTCTGAAATGTTGCAATTTGGAAAAATAAATGAATTAAAAAGCAGCCAAAAAATGCAAAGTGAAAACAGCAAACGTTTTTTTAATGTACTCTAGAAAAATGGAGCCAGAAAATATAAGTGCAATTAAGTGCAAAAAGAATCTTCAATGAGCACAACACAGCTTAAAAAAGATCAAAAGAACTGGAATCATGTTAGACTGTGTCAATTATTTGCTGGGGCAGAGCAATGTCTGCATTTTCCAGCTTCTCAAATGTCGCAGCAAGAGACTCCAGCAGTATCTGAAAATTGAACTGCATGATCCCCATGCATGAATAAACCTAAGGCCTTCTCCCAAATTGCAACCAGGCATTGACTCACTCCCCAGTCATGCAGGTAGTACATTTGAATACAATGGCCAGAATTTTACACAATGCCCCAGGAACAGGCATGGCAAGCAGCAAGGGGTTTGTTGGCGGGATTGGGGGAGGGGGGTGTGTGGGAGGGTAGGTGGTGATGGGACGGAGGGCAGGGCAGGGACATTGTGCTCATCTGGAATGTTACCAGCAGCAGGATAGGTGTCAGGTTTGGGCCACTTGAAGTGGGGCCACAGCCTCAGTGAGTAATTTCAGCTAATGTTACCCTACACAATCAGCAAGGACTATTGGAGAAATCAGCAATGGGATCGTGCCTATGTGTATTTTTCTCTCTTTCCCACCCGAGCAGGACTGAGGCTAATTGTGGCATTTCAACTGCTGAGGTCAGCTAACCTGCTGATCAAATAAACACAAATAAACTGGGACTTTCCAGCTCTCAATGGCTTTGGGTGGGTGGCGGTGGGGGTTGGGACGGGGGGTGGGTGGGGTGCGGTTTGTAAAGGATTTTTCCTGTTCGGTTTCTCAAGAGCATTTTGTGAAAACATCCTGCTGTCACCGCAGTTCACATTCTGTCGACTAATTCTTTAGTCAAGAAAAATGAGTTTTCATGATCACAGAGAATATGATGAGAACTAGAGGAAGAGGCTGAGCTGAGATTTCCTTGCTTTGGTCATGGTTCCTCGAACAATTAACATTTACTTTCCATTTTTAAAATAGTTTTTCTTCCCCATTTCCGCCCTCCAAGTGACACAAACTATTCCTTGCCTGACTGGGTGTTCATTCTTACCAATAGGACAGAACCTGCTTTCTTCTGTGATCTTCATGTATGAAAGTCCTCGAGGGGCTTGTGAATTTGTTCAGCAAGTAGCTGAACCTATAGTGACAAGAATGGTCCAAAATTCCAACTCTGGTCTGTGCTCTGCTGGTTGATCTCAGTCGGCGCTACAGTATGGATGCCCAGAGTTGGGGAGGGGAGAGGTGGACTTGGTCATTTCCCTGTTCCTGACAGCTACACTTCACCACTGAGCAACTGGAGGCTTCATCTCATTAATTGAGCACAAAGATCAAATACTTCACTTTGGAAAGAACTTGTATTTTCCATACACTTGTATTTGCTATGTGTTTTCGGTTCCCAGGTGTTGCTAATAATCACACTTTAAGCTTAGAAAAAGCAGAACTCTTTATCTTTAACTTGTCATGCTGCCTTGTACACAAAAAGGACCTGTTTGAACTGGTTCTGTTACACATTACATTGACACTTACACATGATACGAAACAAAAACAAAAAATGCTGGAAAAACTCAGCAGGTCTGACAGCGTCTGTGGAGAGAGAGACAAAGATAACGTTTTGAGTCCGTATGACTCTTCAGATCTAAAGGGAGGTAGAGATGTGGTGAAATATATACTGATTAAGGGGAACAGGTGAAGCTGGACAGAAGGCCAGTGATAGGTGGAGACAGTGTAGGAACAGCGATATATTTCCAAGTCAGAATGGTGAGTGGGAAATATATCACTGTTCCTTCACTGCCGCTGGGTCAAAATCCTGGAACTCCCTCCCTAACAGCACTATGGGTGTACCTACACTGCAGGGACTGCAGCGGTTCAAGAAGGCAGCTCACCACCACCTTCTCAAGGGCAATTAGGGATGGGCAATAAAATGCTGGCCCAGCCAGCGAAGCCCACAACCCATGAACAAATATATTTTTAAAAATTAGTCATCAACTCCCAGAATCACAGAATATTGTGTGGCACTTAGCTGCATAGCCCAGAAGATTTGAGATCTGAAACAAAAACAGAATTACCTGGAAAAACTCAGCAGGTCTGGCAGCATCGGCGGAGAAGAAAAGAGTTGACGTTTCGAGTCCTCGTGACCCTTCCACAGAACAGTTCTGTGGAAGGGTCATGAGGACTCGAAACGTCAACTCTTTTCTTCTCCGCCGATGCTGCCAGACCTGCTGAGTTTTTCCAGGTAATTCTGTTTTTGTTTTGGATTTCCAGCATCCGCAGTTTTTTTGTTTTTAGATTTGAGATCTGACTGGTTTTAGCAGACTGTTGGCTAGGGAGATGGAAAAACTACCAAGGCCTTCATTCCTGTTTGATGCTCAGTGAGTCTGGAATGTGCGTATGGATGAAATTCAGGCAAAAATAGAACCAGGCTAGTAGTGATGGCTTACACAATCAAACAGCAAACCACACACCCACCCCCCGCCCTGTCCCTGGCCCCAGCCTCACCCTTCCCCCACACTGGGCCCCAGAGACTCACTGTCCATACTCATATATGAAGAACGGCTATTGAACTGGAGGACTGCAGGCGCCAGTGGATGCAGGAGTGTTAACATCAGCATAGTAGGGGAGAAAACCAGGGAGAAATAGGCCAACTGCCAGGTGTAGAGTTTGTATATACTAAAACATTTAGATCTGCAGAATATTGAAACTAATCAAAACTCAAGAGAAGGCACAGCCTGAAAAACCATTAATTTAGCTTCAAGAAGAAGCCCCACCAGCATATTTTTAGAACAGATAGGAGTGGGCAATAAATGCAAGCTTGCTGGCCTCACTAATATCTCAAGAGCTAGGCGCACAGGTCAAGAGATATTTGTTAAACTATTTAACTTATTTGAGCTTTCAATGCATGGAACTAATTTCAGTACAAATCAGGCTTAAACTAGTAGCTCACCCATGGCATTTCGCACGAACAGTCTGGGATTAGGATTAGGAGCACGGCTGTGGTATTTAGGTTCTGAGCTGCCTGTCCCTTTAAGGCTAGTGTTCAAGCAATCCCTGTGGGAATCCAAGAAATTTATGTTACTTGTGAGTTTCAGGCTGTAAGTCATAAAAGCTGAGCATGAAATGCCTCTTTTTTATGATTGCTTTACATCTAGAATAAAGTGAGGCATTTGAAGTATTGTATAATACTTGAAATTTGAAGGTTATGAATTTGATGTAAGATTTTTATATGTGTAATAATAATAGAATATTAAACAAGTAAACTATATCTACTATTAAACACCTCATAAATATAGTGAAAAATACTTAATACAAAAACAACCGTTTATGCAGCCGTGCAACTATTATTCACATTGAAATTACAGAGTTCACCCTTCAAAAATGGCTGTACTTTCTGATGCTGGTCTATTCAACTTGTGGAAGTCCAAAGTTGTCTCTTAAATTGGTCAAAATTGCCCTGTTTACAACACTAACACACACGCTGCATCATTGAGAGGCCGAGATGACTTAGTGCAAGTTGGTATTGGAAAACATCTAACACATTCCTGGGGGCTGGCAACAATTCAGCTTCAAAGTATTCAAAACTTCAGCAAGGCAGTGATTACTGTACAGTGCATGCTTCAGATACCTAAGAGCACCAGCAGGCCGGCCTCACAGAGTTGTGAGAGTAGACATGGCAGTTCTGTGTAATACATAATTACAGTGTTTTAAACAGATTGATAGGCATCTACATTTATTGAGAGAGAATTGGGTGGATCAGAGGTACCTCAATCCATTACAGCAAATTGATAAAAGAGACAATATGGCAAGCTTACAGCCAAGTAACCAAGCATAATTAAAACGTGTATAAAGATACACGTAAGACATATCACATAGAACAGAAACAAGCCTGCGCAGATAGTAATATATAACAGCAAATCATTCAGAGCATAAGGTCCCAGTGCCAAACACCCCTAACAGTGTGTGTGCATCTGTGTCTCTCTGTTCATGTGTGTGTGGCTTGTATTAATGTGATGCTTGCTGATGGGTTAGAGATAATTGCTGTTTCTCTTACACTTGTTGTACTGAACTCTGCAAGAGCAGGGTGCATCCTTCATGCCCCAGAATGGTAGATCTTAGGTTGTGTGGCCTACAGTTTAACAATAACCATATTTGCACTGTTTACATATGATTCCCATAACGTTTCCTATCAGTTCAAACGCGGAAGTACTGTATGCAAGAGCAGACTTTTTTTAAGATTTCCAGCTTTAACCATTTTCTTTGAATTTTTCTTGCTCTCAGTGTTGTTCCTTTTTATTTATTCCGCTGTTCTATGTGTCATTTCAATTTTCTCCCTGTAACCCGCTTCTCTTAAAGGTTGCGATCTGATTCTAAAGTTGGCTTACATCTTCTCTTGGGGGTTGGGCAGTTATCATCTGCTGCTCTTACCAGGCTGGCCTGACCTTGGAACTCACCTGATCCCCATAGTACGATAACGAGCTAACAATCAATGCCAGGAATCTCTGCTGATTCTTTCCCCAACTTTTTAACCTGGGGTGCTGAGGCAAATGGGATGCCCTGCTTTAATTGGCCAACTCAGAATCATACAGCATAGAAGGCCATTCAGTCCACAGTGCCATGCCAGCTCTTTGAAAGAGCTATCCAATTATCTCATTCTCTTTGTCTTTCCAAGCAGCTCTGCAGATTTTTTATCCCCAACCCTCCCTTGCCCTCCCCCTGACCACCACCCCCCACAACCACAAGTATTTTCCAATTGCCTTTTGAAAGCAACTGTTGAATCTGGATCTATCAGCTTTTCAACACTACAGGTTGCAATCATTCCCCTGGGCCATCATGACACCTCATGTTTTTCTCAGAGGAGGCGAGGTTACTTGATAAGAAATTTTGGATGAGTCTGGTATGCCAGTGTGGGGGTTGCAGCTAGCGGGAGATTGACAACATCAGTTTATTATTCCTCTGCACAAAGTGAATACTTTCCCTACCATGTGGCATCCAGCCCAAGACTTGCTGAATCTTGCCCAACAAGTAAAACAAATTAAGGAAATTAAATCTGGAATAAACACACATTATTTACCCTTTAAGTTTACTCCTATCAACAAATACAACCTACTCAACTCACTTAAACAGACATCTGAACCCAAAGGCATGATTACAGTTTTAAGATCCCTGCTGTAGATTTACTATTGGGTCGTTGAGGCCAAGACATTGGACTTATTTAGGAAAGAATTAGATATGGTAAAAGGAAGATGGTAGGGTTGGGATTTGGGAAGGATGGCATGATTGGGCTTAATTCTTTTTCATCTGAGCCTACTTTATGATATGTTTTTCCAAGTTACTTTTGCGTTTATGGAATTTCTATCCCATCCTCACTCTAATTTGGAGGATCCTCCCTGTATTGCTCCCTCCCTATATCTGTAAGCTCTACCAGCTCTACAATCCTCAGACTTTTCTGTATTCCTCCAGTTCTGTCCTCTAGAGTATTCCTAATTTTAATTACTCTGCCATTGGCAACCATGCCTTCAGCTGCCTCGGACCTCCAAAGCTTTCTGCCTCTATCCTTTAGGATGATCCTTAAAACTTGCCTCTTTGACCAAGTTTTTTGTCACCTGTCCTAATAACTCCTTAGGTTGTTCAATATCAATTTTGCTTGATAACATTCTTGTGAAGCGCCTTGGGATATTTTATTATGTCAAAGGCAACTTATAAACGTAAGGTTTTTTTTGAAGGAGTTAGAGACAATGACAGTGCATTCCATGTCATTGATGTGGAGTTACATCAATGACTAAGGCACTGAATGGCACCAATGTACTCAGTTAATGACTGAGCTCACTGCACGTTGAGTAATTCACCATCATGGGAAATAGCAGAGCATCCCACTGGAGAAATAAAAACACATGTTTCATCTTGCAGTAACAGTGATCACATTCTGACTCTTCACCTTCCCAGATGGACACGAATCCACACTTGCTTATTTCATGTACTGGCATGTTACATAAACTACTCGAACCTTCCTGAGCAAGATTGGTTGTGAATTTGATTATGTTTTAAACCCTTCTCCTTTCTTCTGAATCACTTATAGTCTGAGTGGCATTTGTACCAGGAGCTGAACTTGCAATTTTCTGGTCAGAAATCAACATCAGTAGGTGGACACTGAGAATTTTCCTATTCCAGTGACAAGCAGAGTACAAACACTTCTTCCCAGTTGCTGTAAATCTGAGAGTAGAAAGATCTTAGACTAATTTTCTCTAACTCTATTGAGACCATTTGTAACAACCAAAACCCGAAGCAAAATACAGTCGATGCCAGAAATCTGAAATAGAAACACTGAGAAGTCACCGACCTGAAACGTTAACTCTGTTTCTCTCTCCACAGATGCTGCCAGATCTGTTGAGTGTTTCCAGCATTTTGTTTTTATTAACCCACCCCAGCTGCTGCCTTGGCCAAGAACACAAAACGCAGTAATGAATTTGTATTTATATAACACCTTTCACTACCTCAGGATGTCCCAAAGTGCTTTACCATCAAGAAGAACTTTTGAAGTGTAGCCAATTTGAACACAGTGATCTCCCACAAACAACAATGAGATAATGACCAGATAATGTCTGTTTTTAGGTGTTGGATAAATATTGCCTGGGACACTGGACACTGGGACACTGCTTTTCTTTGAAATATGGCTATGGGACCTTTTTCATCCACAAAGCAGACAGTGCCTGGGTTTAACATCTCATCTGACAGATCTTAGTGCACCGCTCCTTCAGTACTGCAACCTGCTGGATGTTTCTTCGAGAAATCACTATTGTAGTAAAGAAAATGGAAAAAGGACAGGACAAAATAGATTTGAATATCTGTTCCCTGTGGTGTTGCTGCAGAATACTTTATAAATACATAGGACCCAAAGAAGATTACTACCTCTGAGGTTGTGAAAGGTGCTATATAAATGCAAATTCCTTTCATCATTTCAAAAATTATCTTGGAAAAATTTATTCTCTAAGTTCTGAATTTTGATTGCTGTCCAAAACTCTCTACTTTCCCTGTTTCCCATTTTTGGTGCCTGCTGTTCTTTCATGATGTGCAGTTTGAGAGAACTTTATGTTAATTTCCCGTCTCTGTAGCATTCTCCCTCCCTACAACCCTCCAGGATCTCTGCACTCCTCTGATTTTGGCGTCTTGCGCATTCCCATTTCATCGCTCCACCATTGGTGGCTATGCTTTCAGCTGCCAAGCCTAATAGGTGGGAAGGCAAGTGGTGAGGAAGACACAAAGAGTCTACAGAGGGATATGGACAAGTTAAGTGAGTGAGCAAAAAACTTGGCAGATGGAATATAATGTGGTAAATGTGAAGTTATGCATTTTGGTAGGAAGAATAGAGGAGCTGAATATTATTTAAATAGAGAAAGACTGCAGAAAGCTGTAGCGCAGAGGGATTTGGGAGCCCTTGTGCATGAATCCCAAAAAGCTGACCTACAAGTTCAGCGGGTAATAGGGAAGGCAAATGGAATGTTGGTCTTTATTTCAAAGGGAATGAAGTATAAAAATAGGTAAGTCTTGCTAAAACTATACAAGGCATTAGTTAGACACACATAGAATACTATGAACATTTTTGGTCCTCTTGTCTAAGGAACAATATACTGGCATTGGAGGCAGTCTAGATAAGGTACACTAGGTTGATCCCAGGTATGGAGGGATTTTCTTATGAGGAGAGGCTGAGTAGGTTGGGCCTGTACTCATTGGAGTTTAGGAGAATGAGAGGTGACCTTATTGAAACATATGATATTTAGGGGGCTTGGCAGTGGAGATGCTGAGAGGTTGTTTCCCTTTGTGGGTAGGACCAGAGGGCATAATCTCAGAGTAAGGGGTCACCCATTTAAGACAGAGATGAGGAGGAATTTCTTCTCTCAGAGGGTGGTGAATCTGTGGAATTCTTTACCACAGAGGGCTGTAGAGGCTGGGTTGTTAAGTATATTCAAGGCTGAGATAGACAGATTTTTAATCAGTAAGGGAATCATGGGTTATGGGGAAAAGGCTGGAAAGTGGAGTTAAGGATTATCAGATCAGCCATGATCTCATTGAATGGCAAAGCAGATTTGATGGGCCAAATGGCCTACTTCCACTCCTATGTCTTATGGTCAGCTGTAATAATAATATCAGTCCAATTCTGTCTTCAATGCAAAGGGAGCAAGTAGCTGGAACATCTGTGGTGCATTGGGACAAGCAGAAACAGCTGAGATACTCTCAACGATGTGAAGAGCTAATTTAATCATGGAGCATATGATAAAACTGAATGGATAATGGCATAACCTCAAGACGGATAAACAGCTTTTAAAAATCCCTGTAAATCTGAAATACTGGGAACTCCAAAGGACAGCCTATAAAGTATGTCTTTCTCTTCAAGGGTCTAGCAGGAAATGCACAGAATGCCAGTATTTTAATACTAAGGTGGGGTCACAATGAAGTCAAACAATTTGCTGTTATGAGAACAAGTGTTCCAGCCTGCAATACATGAGCTCCAAAATTGCATGATCTTGGTGGCTGGTGAGGGGAGGGGAAATGTTGGTTAATGTTTCTGCAACTCAGTCCAACTCTGTGGGATGTAATTTGGAGAGCAATCCAGATCTTATGGCTTTTCACCACACATTAACTATGCTAACCAAATTGCTGTGGTGGGAGAAGGCACTTCATTGCACAGCCAGTTAGGGGCATTCCTGAGGGGAAATTTTGCACTTGGTACCCCCGTTAAGTACAGCAGGACCTACATCTGCTGATAGTAAGTGTAGGTCCTGTCATGGCCCTACAGTGGAGAAGGCAAACTGAAATCAACCCGAAAATGACTGAATGCCACTGAAGCAACGGGCGCAACGTGTTCTTGAAAAATTAAGAGAAGTTGACTCCATTTTCTTTGGATCGACACGGGCTGTGGGCTCCTTCTCAGCTTATTTCCACCTGGTAGTAAAATGGGGAAGCTCCAGCTAGCCTCATCAATCATGGGCTAGAGGAGGGGAAAATAATCCAGTGTTTCGGCTGCCCACCATCATCCAAGAAGGAAGTGCATGTTTGTGTGTACACAATCCGTACTTATGAGCCAGACGTTATTGGAGTATCCTCTCCAGTCAAATGCCTTGGACTGAGTTTCAGGCTGGAATCTATTTGAATGATTCAGATGGTTTATATAAAGAAGAATGAATACCCAAGAGTGAGTTACAGACTGGAATCTAATTAAGGGGTTCCTATATTACAACATTGACTACACTTCAAGAAGTATTTCACTGGCTGTAAAGTATTTCAGGATGCCCCGAGGTCATGAAAGGCATTATATAAATTCAAATCTTCCTCTTTTTATATAGGGTTTTTAATAATGAAGACCTGGGGTGAGCTACAGGCTGGAATCTAGTTGAGGGGTTCAGTTTGCTTTACACAGGAGTGAAACTCAAACTGTTTCCCAAAGCATGTGGCATCAACGGACAAGTAGCAGAATGGATAGCAAGCTGGCTACGAAGCAGAATGCAGACAGTAAGGGGCTAAAGGTAGTTGCTCAGAGTGGCAAATGGTGGGAAGTGGCATTCCACAAGGATTGATTACTGGGACCACTCTTATTCACCATTTACATAAATTATTTGGACTCGGCTATTGGGAAGTAGGATTTCAAAATTTGTGGATGACACCAAATTTGGGGGTGTACTAAATACAGAGGACTGCGGCAAAATGCAGAAAGGCATTAATCAACTTGAAAAATGGGTGTGTAACTGGCAAATGAACTTCAGTATAGAAAAGTGCATGGCAATATATCTTGGTAGGAAGAATTAGGCATTCACATACTCCTTAAAAATTAAGCATCTAAATGCAAAAAAAAGTACAAATACACAGATTACAAAGTAGCAATACAAGTTAATAAGGTAATAAAAACACAAACACATCCAGGAGGTTCATTTCTAGAGGGATAGAATTGGAAAGCAGGGAAGTTATTTAAATTTGTATTGAACCTTATTCAAACCACATTTTGGAAACTGAATAGTTCTGCTCTCCATATTATGAGAAAATTATAGAGGTACTTGAGAAGGTGCAGAAAAGATTCATGATAATGATACTAAAGCTGACCGCCTAATTCTTCCTACCAAGATGTACCTATCAAGAAAGATTGAACAGGCTGGGGATCTTTTCACATGAAAAAAGACTGAGGGATGACCTGATATAGGTCAAGATTATGAAATTGTTTTGGTAGAGAAGATGTTTCCAGTTGCAGATGAGACCAGAACCAGGGGCCATAAATTTAAGGCACTAATAACCTAATAGGAAATGCAGGAGAAACTTCCTTAACCTAGAGAGAATGTGGAACTCACTACCACAGGGAGTAAATGGGGAAAATAGCATAACTGCATTCACGGGAGTCTGGACGAGCAGATGAAAAGGACGATATATTGATGAGGTTAGACGAAGAAGGGTGGTTCACGTGGAGTGTAAACACTGGCATGGACAAGTTGGACCAAAAGGCCTGCTTCTGTCTTATAGACACATTGTAATTGGCAGTAGTACCCAAATGGAGGTATAAGTCTCGAGATCACTCCAACTTTAATCTTAGATTTATAATATGCACTATGCCCAACTGTTCCACTACCCTTTACCCATTAAAACTCCCAGAAGACCAAGTTCAAAACCAAATCAATACCTACAACTCTCAGAAACACAACTGCAGAGTGCTCCCACCAGAACTTACAATTGAAATGTACTGTCATGTCTCAAATGAGAACAATTTGTAGGTAAATTTAAAAATAAAATCAATAAAACTTTACACTGGGATGTTAATGACGTTATTATTACTTGAATATCAGTTGGTATAGCAGAACAGACTTATTTATTAATGAAGGTCATCCATGATGAGAGACTAATGATTTCAAGCAGAAAGCTACAGCCATTGTGAGTAATAGGAGAATAAGAGGCAGACTGTGTCTTTTGTTGGATGTTTGCATTAATAAAAGTGTTGACTTTTATTTGCTCACCCCTGCCCCAATGTGGTGGTAATGCAGCTGAATGAGTCAGTTTGAGTCACAAATACAACTCCGGTAGCCACCATCAGATAGAATAAACTTTATTGCTTAGAAGGGAAAAGAGTAAAAGCCCCTCCTTTGCCACACAGGGTCTCCACATACTATTTCTATCAAATGACTCCTTCTAGAAACATTTGTGGGCGCACAGGGAACACTAGGTTTGGCTCCTACAGCCTCCGACAGTCGATTAGCTCACCCACATTCGGGTCCAAGTTTGTGCGACTGGACACCTGTGTACAGCAAACAGGGTACGTTTTGCCATATGCCATCGTGAGTCAGCAGCCTGGTGAGAGGAGAGGGCAGGAAGTCTCAGTCCAGTCGAGAAAGCACAAGTGGAACCAAGGATGTTCAAAGCCACATTCAGGCTATTAAAATTTCTGGAAAACCGACCAATTATTGCAAAGTGATGACAGCTGTTTTCCCAGACAGTCCCATTGAAAATATCGATTTTTTTTGTTGTTGGTTCTATTGGACACAGTGGTAACATTTGAACTGAGCATCATTAAAACCTTTCATTGTGGTGCCACCACACCAGAAACTGCTTCAAGTAGCCGAACCTCAGATGGTCAGCAAAACTTGAGCAAATACAAGAAGGAAAACCTCTGGAAAATGTTTGACTGTTTAATTGCTGCAGCGTAACCTCCCCATTAACAGTCATACCTAGTGAGATGCAACAGGCTCATTGTGTACTGGGCCACAGGGATATTTATGGAACACTAAAATGGGGTCAAGGCAGGCCAAACTAATTACTCAGCAAGCTGTGAAGAGAGGCAGCTGCTTTCTGTTGCTGATGTTGTGAGCTCATCTCTCTCCCCACCATCCCCCACGCACTCTCACCCACCCGCCCCACAATTTCTCCCCTGAAGGCTGGGCTGAGCTGTGGTGGGGTTCTCCTCTGCCCAAGTCGTTTTTATTCATGTACATATCTTGCAAGGAGTGTCTGCAGAATATTTGATCATAGATCAATTCCAACAGAGTCTAATCCGGTCCTCACCTTACAGTTTCATTCAAGGCACTGGGACAGAGCAATTTCATCACCCCCCACCCCACCGACTATTGACACCGAAGCCAATTGCATTGCCCCTGCTACTGCCTGGCTAACCCAATACATCATGAGAACTGAACACGGTCTGGATTCTCAGCTGCTTAGCCACAATGTTGCTCGACAGGTTCAATCCACCGAGGTCAAATTTAAAACACAAGTACGCAAAGTATTCGAAAAAAAGTGTTTCTCTTTTATTTATAAGGCAATGAATAAAGAGAGCAGGTGGTCGTTATATTATCACAATCTTTGATTAAATTTATTAGAAACACTAGGAACTCTTCAAGAGGACCAAGGAAATTGGCAGGAAGTTGCGAATCTTTGATCTTGGTTCAGAAATTTGGTGCAAGGGCTAAAATACAACAAAAATATAGAGTCTCTTCAAGTACAGTCTACACAAGATAACAAAACAGATACCGTCTCACACAATCACTATACATCTTCCAGACCATCTGTGAACTCAATTGGCTGCTCTTGTCCAACTTGCTTCTCCCTCTCCTCCACCCCCATGCTTTCCTTTGCTGAGCTGAGATCTAGGCCGCTGTACACAGGATGATTATTTTACCTTGGCAGATTTTCTCAGCCAAGTACATTAAATAAAACCACAACTCCTGTCTTGTGCAGCTGGGAAGCACTAAAACCCTTCAAAAGTCAGTAAATGGCCAAATCTACTCAGATATAGCATTCTGCTTTTTATTCCGTTTTTCACTTCCACCTTCTGCTGGGGGGGTGGGGGGGGTGGGGTTGGTGGTGGTGGTGCGGGGGGGTTGTTGGGGGAAGAGAGAAGAAAGGAAAGGAAGAGAAGCCAACTAACCTATTAATAATCATAGCCTCATTGAGTTGTAAAGAACGTGAAGTTGGAGACAGGGGTCTCAATTTCAGGGCCCCTGAAAACTACAATATTGTCTGTGAAGGTCAAGGGCCCTTTGCTTCTGCTCATCGGTCCCTCTCTGACTCATTCATTTCTGAAGGCACCATTTGGTTGTCACCCCCAACTGGTTCCAGGAAAACGCCATACGGCATTTACTGCTGATGCACAATATGTACATGGGCTTTAGCAAGTTACGGAGTGTAGTGAAGTCTAGACAGTTCAACATTTGACAAGCAGGAGGGAGAACGGAGAGCAAAAGAAATGACACAATCTGTCTGCCAAGATTTAAACTCTTCACCCCTCTGTCCTGGGTAAGGGCGCTCACAGCACAAATGCCGCCCCCACAAAATTGTGCAACTGGGAAAGTAGTGTAAAGACGGAATCTGGTAGGGATAACAGTTTGTGTCCCTTGTACTTTGTGCACATGGGATGCATTTTAAGGCGTAATCCGATGGGGTTTAAAAAAAAATTGTCCTGATATTTGCTTAACTGAGTTGGCTCAGTTTTCCTCAATCATTTCCAAATCCAGATCCTCACAGGTACGTTGGAATGGAATGGCTTCCGTGCTGTCACAATAATTCTTGGGATCCTCCTCTTCGTCACTTTCACTCAGTGTTTCAATCCGGCAGCTTCTTGCCGGGCAGTTATGCGACGAGTCCAGTTTGAAGGCTGCGGTGTCCGGAGTGGGGACGGGAGACTGGTCCTTTGAGGGTTTCCTCTCCTCCAGCTCAAGGCAAGCAGGACTGCTGAGATTTCTCCTCTGTAAACAAATGAAAACAAAGTGAGAACCCTGATTGGAACAAGGAGTCTAAATGTAAATTTACAAGCTAATGGCAGCAACCATTCTAAATTATGGTGCAGTAATCCAGCGGACCAAAACCATGTTAAAATTTGGACTGTACAGCAAGTGATATTCATCTTCTTCTGTGGGGTTGGGGGGTGGGTGGGTGTGTGGATGTGTGGTGGTGGTGGAAGGGAGGTGGGAGGGGGAGTCTATGCTGAGCTTGAGCTGTAATGTAAAAGTAGGGAATTCCAGGTACCATCAAGAATTCATCTAGTGGTCAAGCCATCTCTCCATCAAATCCACCCACCCCACCACTCCCACATTTTCTGCCACTCTCTGCTGAAGGATGCTTGTAGGGTGCAGTTTCACAGGCATTTCTGGTCTCTTTCCAGATTTGAAGAGTCTGACAGTCTATTGCTTTAACCAAATTCTGTTCTCATTCAATATCCACATGTGTATTTCCAGGAGGGGCGTTACTGGATTATCAGAAGAAATCCTGACTAATTCTCATTTCTCACCCCTCCGCTCAGCCCAGGGACACAAGTGCCCTCATTATTTCTGCTGAAATCAACTCACTCAGCAGTGTCCAGGGATTGAGTCTGTGACCTTCCTGGCCTGTGTGCCTCGCTACACCGTTACAGACACATGCACTGGGGAGCGACTTATCAATAAGCTGCATTGCACTTGCACAAAGAGCGGACAATGAAGGACCTCTAATAAGGAAGCTAGCTCAGCTGGGGTCCTGTACATTATGCTTCTTCTATGACAGATCTTTAATATAACACTATGCTAAGTATTGCTGAGAGAGGATTTATCTTCACAACACAGACAGTGTCTTACAGAGAAGAGTGGGCAAAAACAGAACCGGGGAAGCATACAGGTCAAACTTTGTGAGCCATTCTACTTCTGCACCAGTCTGAGCGTTATTTCATTTTTCACACCCACATCACCTTCATCATCAGGGAAAATTAACAGAGATCTCAATTTCTGATAAAAGGAAGTCATAGTAACATACTCATGTTACTTACAGCATGTTATTCTGCTATGCATTATTCTATTTTCTAGATCAAATAGAAGATTCCTTCAGAGATGAAAATATCGCTAGTGAATTCTAGGACTGGTAATTTTGTTCAGGTGTACACGAGAGTCAAAGGTTAACAAAGCACAAATCACTGAGTAGCCAGTCACTACCACTGGGTGGTGCCAAATAACTATACCATTGCAATAGCCAATTCACCCACTGGGTAGTGCTGTACAGAAAGAGGGGCTGGCAACCTGTGACCGTAATGGCTATGGGAGCAGGGACCAGTTAGATGAAGAGGAGATGGATGATAAGGGGGTGTAGGATGAAGGAATTTTCCATTTTCCTTCAAATTTTCACCCCTTTCATAAAGGTGTGCTGTTTTATGGGCACCTTATGCTAATTGCAAGCAACCATACTTCATATCTTATTTTGGCCAAATAGTCTGTCAACAGAGGGGAACACAATGAAGTCTGATCCAGTCCTTAACCAACATCTAAAAGAAAAGGGTTCTGAGGAGAGGTTGCAGTCCTGGTATATCAGCTGTTTCTCTCCCCACAGATTCTGCCAGACCTGCTGAGTATTTCCAGTATTTTCCATTTTAATCCCAAAGGAAGAGAGTCTTGAGTTTACAAAGTTCCTCATCAGGTGTCTCAGAAAGCACTAAGCTACTTCATATACAACTAACTACCATAAAATGCAGTGACTTATGTAGGTTAACATCTACATCTCTAGTTGGGGGGGGGCTCACCAATAACAAATACCACCCTCCCTCCTACCGAGCCACCCCTGTATCCTACGGCAGTGTTGGGGAAATGTAGAGGCTTACTAGCAGAGTTGAGCTAACTCAGAGATGGGGGCAAGGTGGGGGGGGGTGCGTGCGCGCGTGTGGGGAGCGATTACACACTTAAAAAATTACTTCATTGGTTATACTTTGAGAATCTCAGAGCTGTGAAAGGTGCTCTATAAATGCAAGTCTTTCTTTCAATGACATTGCTTCTCTCTGCATGAACCTGTTGAAGCCATCTGGAGGGGGCAAGGTCTCTTTAAAAAAATGTAATACAGAAGAAAGTAGGCAAGGGTAAAACAAACCTTCTGATAATAAGTGGTTGAAGAGAAGCTGAACTGTGAGCAGGACAGACTGCAGTCCTCCTGGCTGAGTAATAATACTGCACATGGACACTTAAAGGAACATGCATTAATTTAGTGCATCTCAAGACTTCATATATATATATATATATTAGTCCCAAACATATTTGTGCGAGAGAGCGAATGACCAACAGCTCCAAATGTTATTTAAAAATCCCAGTTTTTTTTTGAGAAATGGAAAGAAGGATACACATTTTGCTTTAGTATAGTAATCACCTCATTTAGTTTTGCAAGAGAAGAGGAATTTCACAGGCTGCAGCTGATTACCATGGATGACAAGTTAAATCCTCTCCCAACTGGTTCTCTCCACCAACCCCCTTACCCCATCATGCTGGGCCCAATAAGTAAGTAAAGATTAGTCTCCTACCTAGGTATGTCTGTGGCGTTACAAAAAGATTATCTTCCACCTGCCCCTTCCCCTCCCCCGACCCCCATGATCCTCAGGTCAGATGTTACCTTATTGTTTCCACATAGTTCATTTTTAAACCAGCTCTTCCCAAAATTAATATGTAAAAGCAAATCTTGTCGCTTTTTCAGAAAAGCAGAGACATTAGTGGCAAGGCAATGAGAAGGCAAGGGGGAAAAAATATCTGCTTTGTAGGAAGATAAAAACTCCAAGGAAGCCATAAATCCACACTCATTAACAAAGACATTGTGACGGATTCCCAGCGTTAAGGATGACATGATGCAAGCGCCATATCCCCAATAAATTCTGCAATCAACCCCTTCACGTCCCTCAACAAAGAGCAGGCCCTGCATCCATTTTTAACAACACCAACCGTTGCATTGTTTCAGGCTGTCCTGTCCCTGCTGCGAAGGAACCATTTATCAGCACACTCCCATTAAACTACCTACAGGGAGAGCAAAGAGCTGCTTTGAAACGTGGAGTCATTGAGAGGCTAAGTGTGGGAATAATGCCCAGAGTTACAATGCCGATGGACAAAAGGGGTTTTCCTGGTTTTTGGCAGCATGAGGCTGATACTTGCCCACTGATCCAGGGAAACCAAGTCAGCATTTTTAAAGGCTTCATGTCATGCACTTAGGAATACTATGTTTACAGGCAAGAAGCTGCTATTTAAACATGTCAGGCACAAGGATTCTGGTCACTGAACAAGCAGCCCCATTGAAGATGGTGGTATAAGAGTCTAGACTTGGGATGAGTGAAATTCAACTGCTCTCACCTCACCCCTTCAACTCAAACTGGGCTGTTCAAGGAGTAGGGAATTTCAATTTGGACCCAGCTAAGGTTTTTTGAAACCGTAGCCAACACTAGAATGTAAATCCTTAGTATTTTCTGGCAACTCTTGTGATTTAAACAAGAACTTACTGTGGTGTTGCAGCCAAATCATACTGGAATAACAGAAATGTTCGGAGTTTCCATTCTAAGATGGCCACTCAATAACATTAGAAAGCAGACTAATTTAGGAATAAAAAGTTCACAAAACTCTGTCTGAAATTATATACAAGCTAGTTTGTGTGGACATGTCCATTGCCTATAGCAGCTGAGTTATGCTAGTTGGGCTGGGGTCTTCACGCCAACAATATTCACCAACAACTAGCTGCATTTATACAGCACCTTTACATAGCAAAACATCTTGGGAGTGTTGCACTCACTCACATGAACTGCACAATAAAACATTGGGAACACCTCAGGAAAAGAAACTAGATGCAAGAGATTCAGGATGCCTTAAAACACAGTAACTAACATATGAATAAACAAAGAAATAACTACTGACCTGAACGGTTGCCAAAGGCACCTGATTAACAGGAAATGGGAGTGAGGAAGGGAAAACACACATGTAGCGCCCAGTCATATATTCCTATATGGCCTAATGGGAAATGGCAGTGTGCAGGTCTCAGGCAAGCCAGCAGCTGGGGTGTTGCAGTGATGCTGGGTATTAGGAGGAGGAAATCTGCTCGGGTTCCACTTAATTGTTACCCAGTACCTGTTACTGAGAGTGTGGGAGTCAGTCAGTACATAAACCCAAATCCCAGGTGGAGCCTGTAGCCTCAGCAGAGCAGAGCAGTAGGCCCAAGCATAATGCATTTGCTGCTTTGCAGATTATCGGCTGCCAATTTCTGACATACACTCTCAATGTTCACAATGATACAACACTGGGACTCTGGAAGGAAGTGCTTGCATTAGCCACAACCTTCAGTGCTCTGAACCCAACTAAGGTTGCCAGAGCGCAAAACAAAACATATTTCTTTATCTCATCTGAATAGTACATGATAAAGTTTTACCTATTTCAGCAAATCTACTTAACAGGGAAGTAACTGCTCAGAAAGTCCTCCTTAGCTTGGGCTCAGCACCATCCATCATATATTTGTTATTCTATAAATATTTACTGTTACACAGGAGCTCTACCATTAAGATAACCATGCCCCAATCAATATAAAAACAAAAAAACTGCGGATGCTGGAAATCCAAAACAAAAACAGAATTACCTGGAAAAACTCAGCAGGTCTGGCAGCATCGGCGGAGAAGAAGAGTTGACGTTTCGAGACCTCATGACCCTTCGACAGAACTTGAGTTCGAGTCCAAGAAAGAGTTGAAATATAAGCTGGTTATATTTTCTGTCGAAGGGTCATGAGGACTCGAAACGTCAACTCTTTTCTTCTCTGCCGATGCTGCCAGACCTGCTGAGTTTTTCCAGGTAATTCTGTTTTTGTTTTATGCCCCAATCAATTACTGTGAAACACAACCACACTAATCCCATCTCTCACCAACACCAACCTAAGATAAGACAACAAGAGTCCGAAATGTATTTGGTTGCCAATATTAGTGGACCAATACTTTATGGCATTGTATCGTCCATTACTTTAACAGAGACCTATTTCAAATAAGCACCGCCATTAAAACAGCTGAGCCAAGGGGCATTAAGTGGTCATCCATGAAAATCATCAGTTGTACTTTTTCTGACCATGTGGCTCAGCAAGTTTATTCAGTGAACTGAGGCTGTGCTCTCAGTCTATACTGAACATGGTCACCTTAGCTGGGGAGGCAGAGCAAGTGTTGCAACTGACCCAGCACTACAGAGCTAGGGAACAATGCGGCTCTTAATGCTATCCAGTGATCACTACTAAAAGTACATATGTGGATATTAGATGAGGACAAGATGGGGCTCAAATGGTTCTCCCACAGCTTAATGGCCTGTCTAGTGATACAAAGAGCAGCTAGTTTGATGCTTTGTTAAGTTCACATATATGCCTTTTATTTTAAATTCAGAAGCCCTCAGAACCTTTGGTTGGAAAGCACCACTCGCATCACAGCTTGAGCTGCCAGCCCAGAAAGAGTAACTATGCAGTGAAACTAATCTCAGCTCAGGTCACTGGAGACAGACAGACAGAGAGAAAGAGAGACCTGTAGCTGCCTGCTGGCCCTTGCAAACTTAAGACGCCTTCTTGCCACCCCCTCAACTGGTTGAGCACAGCTTTACAGACTCGTTAGAAAGGATCTGCTCCTGAAGGTCATTCATTTGCTGACCCCTGCACACATGGACACCGGCTGTGCATGGCCCCAGGCTCAATTCTGATTCTGCCCATGGGGGACAAGCGAGGCATCCTCATCTGGGAAAAATAGCAATTTAGGCGAAATACTAGACCACTTTCAAGAAAGACAGAGGGAAAGGCAACAATTAAGGGTTAAAATAAGAAAAACCCCACAAATTGAATAGTGACTGGACTCTCAGTACTTTGAATGCTGATTTCCTGCAGTTGCCACTGGAGCTTTGATCTGTGCTGGACTGGCTGTAGGGTGTGGTTCCAGTCACATAATAGCAAATTTACATTGGTTGCCTTAATGGGTAACCAGGAGCTTGTAACCCCAGATGCCTTGCCCTAGTACCCTCTGGTACAAAATCCAATCCAAAGTGAAGGAAAGAACGAGGTCCAATAGCAGGCCCATTCCACACTCCTGCGTGATGGCCATCACCCGAGCCATCTTCCGCTTTGTCTGGAGGTCGAAAATGGATCGTGTCCACAGGGACGCGATGTACAAGCCTCTAGATAAAGAGGGAAAAAACCTGCCCAACATCACCCTCATACTGATGGCTACCTTTGTGTGTGGCTGCATCAAGCGGTGTGTAGACCCTCAGTACGCAAACACCAAGTGTCACTACGTGCTGAGGTTCTACCTGTCCCCGGTGTTGCGAAGGATGGGTCTGGTCACGCTGCCGTGGAATGCTCCAAGTAGTTGGACCGTGCCGTACCACCTGTCCCTCATGGAAAAATTTATGCAGAGAAACACCTTTGACCACAAGTCCATCAGGCAGTGGTCGGCACATAACGTCTTAGAGGCCCTGAGGGAAAAGGAGAGGGTGGATCCTGTGGGATGGTTCCCCTAGCAGACTGTCAAAGTCATTTGGCAGAATGCCTCATTGCCAGAACTTTCCAACAAGCACCAAGACGTAGCTTGGCTGGTGGTGAGAAAGGCCCTCCCCGTCAGCTCCTTCCTACAGCCCAGGAGTCTCACTCCCTCGGCACGTCGCCCTCGAGGTGGCTGTGGTGGGGAAGAGACCGTTGTTCACCTCCTTGTAGATTGTGCCTTTGCAAAGAAGGTCTGGAGAGAGATGCAGTGGTTTCTGTCGAGGTTCATCCCGAGCAGTTCTGTGATACTCTGTGTTCTACAGGCTGTTCCCAGGGACAAACATCAACTGCAGCTGGAGGATCATCAACTCGGTGAAAGACGCTCTTTGGTCTCCCCGAAACTTGTTGGTCTTCCAGCGCAAGGAGTTATCCCCGACCGAGTGTTGCAGACAGGCACATTCCAAAGTCCAGGACTATGTGCTGAGGGACGCACTAAAGCTTGGGGCAGCTGCCACAAAGGCGCAATGGGGAAGGGTCGCTGCCTAAGACCTTTTTGCCACAGTGCACCGAGGGACGGGGAACTGTGTAGAGCCCCTCGGGATGTACAGCTCAAAATGAATGTCTGCTAATGATTGTAATATTCATTGTTTGTACTGATACACCTTGTGATACATGTTGTAAAAGTTGAACCTGATTGTATTTTTGTGACGGTGATTTTGAAATGTTGTTGAAGATTTTTTATGAATAAAGTATATATATGCAAAAAAAGAGGTCCAGCAGCGCAAAGCAACTTGTTCCCAAAGAAACTAACCTTTGCTGTGGAACAACCCGAGTAAGACTGCTATGGATTGAACAAGGGTGAATAGTTGAGCATTTCTGCTACTTATGGATCAATGTGAAGGCGGAAGGATAACTTTTGTAACAGGAGGCACACTGAGCATGTCAACGGAACATTACAATCCCTTACTCTACCCGAATCTCCAGTACAGGCACAAAACACACAATTCCACATGATTTAACCGGGCAGTCAGGAAATGAGAGGAAATGGGTCGCGTGGCAACAAGGCAGTAGATTCTCACACTGATTCGAAAGACACATCCCTTCTACTTCCCTCCATTTTTGTTGCAACTGACTTGGTATAGTGCCCGTTTAAATCAATCCACCTGTACCCTAACTCACACTTCAATTAATGGAACATTGCACTGGCCTCTTATTTAAAAAGAAACAGCCACTGTGCCAACATTCTCAACAAACATGAGAGAATACAGGTTATACTTGTCAAAAAATAAGTCTTCTGATACCAGCAGAGGTCAATAAAAGGCATAACCAGATTAAATCTTCCACAAGTTGAACAGGAAGTGATAACAGCAGAAATTCAACGCCAAAGGCACCACCGCACTCCAGAGAAACCTCAAACGCAGCCATTTTTGAAGATTATCAGGACCTTGACTAATAGAATGTGCTATTTTAAACCCTCTCTCCCAAGATCAGACTAAACCACACAAAGATACACAGCGACCCCTTGCAGCAGCACTGGCTCATCTCCAGGGTTTTTTTTCAAACTGGAGAGGCTTTCTTTTGTAAACTAAACACATCTGCCTCCAGCTGGTTTTCTACCAATCACGGGAACCTTCAAAATGGAATTGAAAAACAACCAGGCAATCTAACAAGAGGTGAAAATACACCGGAACCTAAATCAGTTCCCTGCTGTTTTCATTTTACAGAAATGCTGCAACTAGATAGGCAGACATGAAGCCTAAATTTTTTAAAAAACATAATACACTATATTGAGAGCACATGACATGGAACATGGATGGTTACCCATTCGACCATTTTATCTGGCATTATAATGGATCATATATGATGAGAGTTGTAGAACCATTCACCAGCCCTTACCTTCGACCCCATCAGCCAAATAATCACAAAACATTCTCTGTGGTTCTATACTAGAACAGGAGATTGGGCCATGTCACACACCTAGTAGAGTTAGCAAAAGACCATCAATTTCACACACATGCACACAGGCAATAGGCTGATTTAAGCATACACAAGTTTGATTGTATTTGCTATGAAATGTCCTGAGATTACAACTGTGAACTATGCTCTAGATGTTAATTGGCATGGATTCCTCCTCTGCCACAGACTAGGTTTTGCACAGCTGACTAGGGTCCACTTTACTTTCTTGGGTTAACCCAAGAGAGACTTTACATAAAACCAGTGCTATGGCTGATCTGGGAATGCTCAATGGTTTTAATCTTTTTTAATTTGATCATGGGATGTAGGCATTGCTGACTAGCATTTATTGCCCATCCCTAATTGCCCTTCTTCAGAGGGCATTTAAGAGTCAACCACATTGCTCTGGGTCTGGAGTCATATGTAAGCCAGACCAGGTAAGGACGGCAGACTTCCTTCCCTAAAGGACATTAGTGAACCAGATAGGTTTTTACAACGATCGACAATGGTTTCGTAGTTATGATTAGACCTTTAATTCGATTTTTTTAATTGAATTCAAATACCACCATCTACCAAAGCTTTACCCTTGGTCTTCTGGATTATCAGTCCAGTGACAATACCACTATGCCCCTACCTCCCCAACCATGTCAAACCTGTGTTGCCAGGACAGCACAAAAAAAACTATACTCCGCATCTGACTTGTGTTGTACCCAACCTAGGACTGGGCGCTAAAAACAGAAAAGCTGCTGTGTTTCCCAACACTGACATCCTTCATCTTTTATCATCCAAAATCCGTCAAAAGAAAGTCTTCCTTTACATAAACCCTCTTGGGCAAAGCTTGAGCAGTTTAGGAGATGATCCACAAAGTCTGTTATGGACTGTTACAGTCCATAACAGACGCCCACTCATTCAGAATAGGCATCCTAACAATGGATTATCTGGAAGCCCGCCCAATGACTATGTGCATGGAGGTCACTGTGGTGTTTGAAGTTACTGTTCCTGTATTTACATCCCATAACAGGAAGGGTGGGCTATTACAGCAGTCAAAACTAATGTATTTGATAGGACAAGGATAGGAACAGGAAAATGGCACTTCAGTGGGAAATACAAATCACACAAATAAGCTAAAATCAGCAACCCTTCATCTAAGCTCGAAATATACCAGATAGCGCACACTAGGTTTTATAGTACATGGAGTATGACTCAGTATTTCACTATCCAATGCTGCTCTGTTTAGCCTGTCCCGATAGCCCAGAGATAAACAGTCCACCTTTATGTGAAATGACCAGGAAGATCTTGGGACTGAACCCTGTCAGCACTGAATTAAGCTGACTATCACAATTGGTCCCAGAACTAGGAAGAGAAGAGAAAAAAAAAGTCATTTCCTGACCACTCATAAATAAAAACAAGCTTCTGCTCTAATCCCAGCTTGGGCATCAGCCTCAGCCTGCACAAATGCCCATAATTGCCCTCCTTGGCTTGACATTTCTACAAAACATTGAGTAAACAGCTTCAGCAGCGTACTGCATCCATCCCAGCAAATCAGTAAAGAAACCAAGTCCGCTTTGGTTAACGAGAGCCTCTAATTCCAGCCAACAACAGGTCAATAATGAAAAAAAAGTTTCTTTTTTTAACTTGTTCATGGGATGTGAATGTTGCAGGTAAGGCCAGCATTTGTTCCCCATTTCTAATTGCCCTTGGGGTGGTGGCAGTAAGCCGCCTTCCTGAACCACTAAATCCATCTGCTTTAGGTACTCCCACAGTGTTGTTAGGGAGGGAGTTCCAAGATATTGATGCAGTGGCAGCGAAGGAACGGCGATTTAGTTCCAAGTCAGGATGCTTGGAGAGCAACTTGCATCTGCTGCCTTTGTCCTTCAGCATGGTAGAGATTGTGGGTTTGAAAGATGCTGTTGAAGGAGCCTTAGCGAGCTGCTGCAGTGCACCTTGTAGATGGTACACACTGCACACATGGTGCAATGGTGGTAAGGTGGTGGTTGGGGTATCGATCAAGCAGGCTGCTTAATCCTGGATTGTTTAAAGATTCTGGAGTATTGTTGGAGCTGCACTCATCCAGGAAAATGGACAGTATTCCATCACACTCCTGACTTGTACCTTGTAGGTGGTGAACTGGCTCGAGAGTCAGGAGGTGATTTACTTGCCACAGAATTCCCAGCCTCTGACGAGCTCTTGTAGCCACAGTATTTATATGGCTGCTTCAGTTAAGTTTCTGATCAATGGTAAAGCCAGGGTGTTGATGGTGGGAGATTTAGTGATGGTAATGACATTGAATGTCATGGGGAGGCGGTTAGATGCTCTCTTGTTGGAGATAGTCATGTCTGGCTCTTGTGTGACACAAGTGTTACTTGCCACTTATCAGCCCAAGCTTAAGTGTTGTCCAGGTCCTGCTGCATATGGACACGAACTGTTTCAGTATCTGAGGAGTTGTGAATGATACTGGACGTTGCCCAGTGAACATCCCCACTTCTGACCTTTTGATGGAAGGAAGGTCTCTGATGAAGCAGCTGAAGATGGCTGAGCCTAGGACACTACCCTGAGGAACTCCTGCGGTGATGTCTTGGAACTGAGATGATTGACATCCAACAGCCACAGCAATCTTCCTTTGTGCTTGGTGACAATCAATAGAGAAATTTCCCCTGGTTCCTATTAACTTCAATTTTGATAAGGCTCCCTGAAGCTACACTTGATCAATTGCTGCCATGTTGTCAAGGGCAATCACTCTCATCTCACCTCTGGAATTCAGCTCTTTTGTGCATTTTTGGACTAGGATTGTAATGAGGTCAGGAGTCAGCTGGCCCTGATGTTGCCCAAGCTGAGTGCCAGTGAGCAAATTTCTGATGAGCAAGTGCCACTTGATAACACTGTGAATGACGCTTTCCATCGTTTTGCTGATGACTAAGAGTAAACTGATGGGGCAGTAATTAGCCGGATTGAATTTATCTTGTTTCCACACTGTTGTGTAGATGCCAATGTTGTAGCTGTACTGGAACAGCTAAGCTAGGGGCACAGCTAAGTCTGGAGCATGTCTTCATCCTGCTGCCAATGTTGTCAGGGCTGATAGTCTTTGCAGTATCCCATGCCTTCAACAGTTTCTTGATATCACACGAAGTGAATCGAATTGGCTGAGACTGACATCTGTAATGCTGGGGACCTCAGGAGATGAGATGTATCATCCACTCAGCACCTCTGGCTGAAGATGAATGCAAATGCTTCAGCCTGGTCTTTTACACTGACATACTGAACTCCTCCATCATTGAGGATGAGGATATTTGTGGAGCCTCCTCCTCTGATTAGTTGTTTAACTGCCCACCACCATTCACTGTACTAGTATTTTCTCTCCACACCAAAGTATTGGAGCTGAATAGATCGCAGGTATATTGGGAACTAAGATACTAGTGCACAGTCAATTCCTAGCAACACTCACATATTCTTAAGGAGGGCAGGAGAAAGGAGGGCTCGATAGCTGGTTGCTAGATCCATCTCCAAGTCATCCACTGATTCTATACTGGAGTTGGTAGATCTCATACAGGACAGCAGTTTGTGTACTACAGCTAGCCTCAGGACCCCTTGAGCATTCAGAGGATAGAGAAAGAAAAGGCCATTAAGGGTTCCCCACTTTTGCTACACCTAAGCATGCAAGTGTAGGCCTCAGCTAAGGATTGGTGTCAAACCCAGTCTCACCACCCAGACTCCAAAGCTTGGAACATGCTAATATCTTGGCAGACTGCGACACCAGAATCGACAATTCCAAAATTAAGGTGTATCTCTCCTGGACCAGGGCCCCACTAAGCACCACAGGTACCTTGAGGCATCACTTCTCCTGCCTGGTGTCTTCAGCCCTTCAAAAATTTCTGGTTATAGCTCCTTTAGTATCAGTTGATTTAACACTGGAGTAGTTGTTGCAACAATATGAAGAATAGTTGGTAAAGTTTCCATTCATATGGATACCTTTGGGTATCAGTTTCAACATCAGTCACAGCATGAAACTGCTATCATTGCATGACAAAGGACGTAACCAATGGGGCACAGCATTGGCATTTTGAACAGCTTCATCATAATGATGCAGTGTCTACTAATACGTTGTGGGCAGGCTTAATATTTACAGCCCCAGGGTAATGCATTTTAAATAAAGAGCTGTTTTATCTGCTGCCGTGATTGCTTTCACAAGATGAGGAAAACTATCAATAGTTAGCTAATCTCAGTCCATCTAACAATTAGTGGCTGCAGTCTCTCTGGGCTAAAGAGGTAAAGTAAGAGACAGGGAAGAGAAATAACAACCAGGGATCCCTCTCCAGTAGCTGCTGCATTCATGGATGTTGGATGAGAAGGGAATCAAGCTTGGCCATGACGTTGTAGTTTAGGCCTGAGATTCCCTACACAGCGAGCTTCTGGTTTCAAAGGCACCACTGTGGATAAACTGCCAAGTGGCAGCCAGGTACTTCCTCACAGGGAAACAAAAAGCAATAGGACCAATAATCCTATCAATAAGTCCCTCTCACTCGCTGTATGGAAGCTGGAATAGTCTTTTCTAACCAACAGTGATCAATTGCAATTTTAAACTTTCTCTGCTGTCTGAGGCAGATCTGTTGAGGAGGTTGTGACACAGAACAATAGCCTACGCACACGAGAGTGGGGGAAGATTACACGAATATTAAGGGCATGGTCATCGCGAAAAGGTCAGCAGTCGGGATGTTCTGCCTGCAAGCTGACAATAATACTTCTATTGGACATGGAGGCTGAGAGGAGCAGACTGGTAGTTTTTGCTATCAGACCTCTTAAAAGTCCGGTTTTGGGCAACATGTTAACTTGTCAATGCCACTGAAATCTTCACTGTCTGTCCTCCCTTTCTCACTCACACACCATGAGTATTTAGAAAATGCACAATGAACTAATGCCAATACATTTTTAAAGGATGATAGCTCAAGGCTATCACCCAAGGACAACACCAGACCAGCTTAGAACAAGGCAAATGGGTCAGATTCACCAGGAAAGGGAAAGATCAGACATCACCATCTTAGGCTGTTAACCTTTATCCACAAGGGTGGGCAGATGCCATGATCCCCAGCATTCAATTGGTGTCACGCTGCGCTGATAGTAGGGTGATACAAAGGAATCAATAATTCTCAGTTTCTGCTTCAAACCATGTTGGTGGAGCACTTTGCCTCTGCTTGAAGCTGCCTCTGGTAAAAGACCACCACTGTGGGGGACCTGCAGGTTGAATGTATATTTCTGCCAACCTCCAACACAGCACACTGGAATTCCACACAAGCCCACAGTACAGTACATGAACACAGCTTGTCTGCTGCTGAAACTCCTATCCATGTCATTGTCACCAGAAATAACAATTCCAATTTTCTCCTGGCCATTCTATCATACACTGTGAACTTCAGTTCATTCAAATCACTCCTTCCTATATCTTATCCCACATTAATTCCTGAATTTCTGGCTGGCGTTGGTTCTGGCTTCCCCAAAGCCTCAAATTTCATCCTGATGTTTAAATCTCTTTATGATCTAACCCCTTGCTATGTTTCTGTTCTTCTCTGACACTGACCTTTTGTGCATACCCCCTCCCTAACTGTTGCCATTGGTGGCTGTGCCTTTAAGTGTCTAGGTCCTATATTCTGACTATCCCTCTCTACAGCTTTCTGTATTTCCATTATCCTCTCCTATTCTAAACCCAGCTCTTCATCCAAGCTTTTGATCACTCCCTCCTCACATATCTTCTTTGTCTTGACCTATTTTTGGCTTCAAGATGCCTACAGATGGCTCCACATTAAAGGTGCTTTATAAATGCAAGTTATTGTTGAGTTGATCACAAAATAATGTAACATTTGCTACAGCAGCCTGTTCAGCCTTTACCATGAAATATTACTCTATAGGTCTAACCCAGGTTCAGTCTGCAAGTACATAACTAACTGTTTATAAAAAAGAAAATAGCTTGATCGGAAAGAAATTTTGCACACCAATTTCATATTTGTTTTGTATATATATATTTTGTGGTGCAGTTTTTTTGTGGAAAACATAGAAGCCATTAGGTAGAAAACCAGTACTGAGCGTGTTCTGAACAGGAGACATCATAACACAAAATGGTCTGGATTGATAACTTAATCTTCACAAACCATGTTGATGCAACATGTCCTACTTATATTTAGCCATTACACTGTCATAATAAAGCAGCTTTCTTTACACTGCAATGCTAGTTCAATTTTCTCAGCATGTCCAGACAAGTATAATACACTCTGCAGTGCAAGATGCTGTTTATTTAAGGGAATTCTTGCTCTGATTCCCCTGAATTCACTTTCCCACGATGTTTCGCCACTGGGCATTTTGAATCCTGTATCACAGGAAAAACAGACATAATAGTGACAACCACTTAAAAGAGATCTTTCTCTGCTCCCCCACCCAAATTCATAAGCTTGTATGTTAATTATAATATGTCCTCATTTGTCACAGTTAAATATTACAATTGTTAAGATATACATCAGATCTCAGAGCAGTACTTTACTGAGCAGAAACCAGCAATGACAGTAAGTGACTGCACACACAGACACACACACAGTGCTACTGCTTTCTAAAGCCAACAGCTTTGAGTTTGGACAGCCACTAAATGAGAAATAAACACTATAAATTAAATATTTATTTGCAGACTTTTTAGTATATGACAAACTGGCACACCCAGTGCACAGTGTAAGGTAGCTTGTACACTCCCTACAATAGCTAGAAGATATAAAGAAATTTGATCAGAAAGAGGAAAACAGTGTTCAGGGAGGGAGGAAATCCAACTCCAGAGCAAAGTCTCATGCAAATAAAATGGTCCATTAGGCAGTTTGGATTTACAAAAAGTTAAGAGACTGACAGCTTATGTAATTTAACAGGAAATATTACACTACAAATGCAGCCACAGTGAAACATTTACATGTAAAACATGCTAATTCAGGAAAAAACATGTTCTCATCATCTGTGCTTAACTAGTTACCCACCTCTTCACACATTTATTTCAATAAAGACTGAGAAACACACATTGTGTCACATTGCAATTTGGTTTAAAATACATACAGGATTTCTGCATTTTCTCTCTGGTTGGTTGAGTCTCAATTCTCAAGTCAGAAAGTTGCAGGTTCAAGCCCCAAGTCAAGAGTCGAATGCATCAACAAGCGGATATCTCATGGCAGTGCTGAGGAAGTAGCGCATTGTTGGAGCTACTATCCCTAAGGTGCGATATTGAACTAAGGTCCCAGAGGTAATTTCTAATAGTTGAGTGGCATGCAAATTGAGACTGTGGCACTATTGAAAGTGCAGGGAGTTCTCCCACTGCTCGACTAATCTCAAAATTACACATCATCTTCTAATTTTGCTAGTACAATCTAGTTAAAATGAGTATAGTGTTTGGCTTGGCTGCACAATAACACACTTCAAAGTAACTCATAGTAGGTCAAGTGTTTTGAGAGGTTTCTGCTATGGTCAATACAAGTTTTTCCATTTTCCTTTCCTTTTCAATACTTTTGACACAATAGAATCTGACCAAGTGTAAGGGATGGGTCACGGCCATCAGGATCCATTGCAAACTTCTGTAACTACAGTGCTGACCACAAGTTATCCACTAGTTACTAGTTCACTTTCTCACGTATAGGTATTGACTTCACCTTATTGTGAGCAATGACATACAATTTTGAAGCAACATTTAACAAAGTCCAACTGTATTTGGCTCCTTGTCTGAGCCTTTCCTGTGAGTTGGCTTGATAATTGATCTAGGCCCATGATGTTCACAATTTTCCTTTTCAGTGAGGTTGGCATGAGAAACAAAGAATGTTTTTTTAAACTATTGAAAGGGCTGGGCTTTAAAGCTCTGTTTCACCTAGCTTCCTCCCTATTCAAAATGTAACATTCCTCTGAAGCAGCATTCAAATCAATCCCGGCTGTTATGATAGAAGTTTCCTCTGTAACACCAGTAAGGGCAAAGACAAAAAAAAAGACACAAAACAGTCTGATGCAGTGCACAGCTTCTGAAGTCTGGGTTTGGCCTATATGTATGAAAGAGTTTATAAAGTTACTGGAGAAAAGGTTGTCAAGCCCAGCCGTGCAAGTACATTAAGGAGAAGATTAGTGAGGATACCCTGCATTGGAGGGAGAGGAAAAAGAGACAAAAAAAAAACTGAAGTAAAAGCAAGGAAGTATTCAACAGGGTCCAGGTTCCAATATACGTTTCACAGTGTGCAGTTACCCTCCAGTTGCAATGGAACAGCACTCAAAATGCTGTTGGCTGCAGCAACTGAACTCCAGCAATGTCACGGACAGCAGCAATCTTACTGGTCACAAGCTTAGTGCTTGTGGCAAACTTGAGCAAAAGCTGGGTTGACCACAAGCTCAGAGATCAGCCTTTCAATTCAGAGATTCAACCACCACACGTTTCACTCTATTCCCCCCACCAACCCCCCATCCCCAAATCCAGCTCATACTAACTGCATGCACAAGTCATCAAAAGAAGCAGGCAACAGACAGTCACGACCACAAACAGACAATAAGTTTAACAGCTGCTGGAGATGACAGGTCTTCCTCTTGTAGCAAGGGGCTGATTTAACACAGGTGTGACCATGCTTGTGCATTACTTAGAGACCTTTAAAAGCAAACTAGAACAGGCATTGAATGAGAATTAGAATACACATTCAACTTGCTTAAACCTGATGAAGGGCCACAACCAACTGGGGAGAAAAAAGAGTTGCTGGATGACCACTCACTTCACAGCCCTTTCAACTTCCCGATTGGTTCTGTGCTGGTATAGAATTAGCAGCCTGTTTGGTTGGGGGGGTGGGGGGGGGTGGAGGGGGAGTGGGTCTAGAGGGAGGGTTGTTTGTGATTTTATTGTTTATGGAAGTGGATTACAGGATCACCCTGGTAGATTTGCAACAGCGTTCTGAGCCATTCTTTGTTGCCATTCCCCCTCCTTCTGCCCCCATTTTTGCTTAGTTGATCACAGTGATTGTGCCAAGGTGTTTAGCCATTGCTACTTTTCACTATGTCTGTGCTACTGGACGACGAGTTCTCCATTCTTTTTTGGAAAGGGGCGTGGGGGGGGGGGGGGGGGCAGGTGGAATGGGAGGGACACCAGGTTGTATCAATGAACAGATGGCTCGTGCATGAGTTAATAACACAAATCTGAATTACATTTAATTAGAAAATCTACCCCATGAGCCATCAATTTGAATTATGAAAGTTAACCCTTTACATTAAGGGTTTATTGCGCAACCTAACATTCAAAGTTTTCATTGCTTGTATCTGCTGAATTTCTGTGCACGTCACACAATGAGGAATGTCAGTGATGTTCAGTGATAAGCTCCCAGATAAGGTACAGCAGCGGCTGCCACCATACTGGCCTTTCAAGTACTCCAGGATAGGCGCAACGCTAGTTAGGTACAGAGTGAAGCTCCCTCTATGGTTCCCTGACAATATGCCTTAACCACTATCTCAAAGAGCAACCCCCTTCTGTTCTAGGGAGACATCAGTTCTGCAGCTGCCATCCAAATGGATCAAATTTTGGTAATTTATGTTGTGAACTCACACCTATTAGGAACTGCATTAAAACTGCCCAAAGTAATTCTGAAACGTGAAGTCCTAGGGCTCCCTACTTACCAACACTGTCTGAGCACCTTCACTGCATAGACTGCAGCAGTTCAAGAGGATTCACCCACATTCTCAAGGGCAACAAGGATGGGCAATAGAAGCTGGCCTTGCCAGTGATGGCTGCATCCAGAGAATAAAAAAATACAGAAAAAGAATTAAGAGGCGGGGGAATTGGCGGGGGCGGGGGGGGAAGAATGAGAGCGAGCACACAAGTGCTAGAAGAGAGAGAGCATGAGAGCAACACAGAAAGATAATGAAAGGAAGGGCCTAAAAGGTGATCAGGATGATGTTTTCTTGCACCCCTCATCCTCCTCCCACCCAAAAGAGAGAAAGTTCACGTCTGGGCACAGAAGCAGCTGAACCCTTATTCACAAAGTACAGTTCTTGTTAAACTAGTTGTGTCTATTAAGGATTACCATAAAGTGTAGATTTAAATGTGCCAATTAACAGATCTTTGTCTGACAGCCTATTCATTCCGTAATTCAGTAATTCAACTTGCACTGAAACAAGTGAAAACCACTGAACAAAACCTCGCTTCTGAAAATGTGCAGCTGCCTCCAGGTGAAGCCTGGCAGCAAGATGATGGCCTTTAATGTGGCAAGCGTTAATAACCAAATAATTGGGAAGTGTTTTATGCCTGGATTGAGATTTTGCATTTAAATGCTGTACTTGAAGCAGAAAAATTAAATAGGAGTTAACAGGAAGCTGTTTAGCACATTGGAATTTCAGGCTCGGATCCGAATAGTTTACTCTGCCTGCTTTTAAAACTCATCTCCTGAATCCTCCACCACCCACTTCACTCTCAGCTCAACCCAGCGATATATTTTACTGTAGGACATGGTATTTAAAAAAAAAGAGCATCAAAAACAAAAACAACAAATAGGCTTCAGTTTAGCAGATGCTACCATCAGATTAAGCAGGGAATGGTGAAATAAATTAAAACATTCCTACTGATAGCAACTGCCCTTCGGCTTGCTCAGTGAAGCTTTCAGGATTGAAACTTTTCAGGAAAGAAGATTGAAATAAAACTCTAATGAAACCACCCCTACTGCCGTTACACACCACAAAGAGGGATGGCTGACAATGATATTACTGTAGAGCAAGAGAGGAGCGTCTCTGGGCTTTAGTGAGCATTTTTCCATCCCATCAGCCTTTCCTGCCAATTTTAAAAGAAATATGTACAGGAACGTATTTTTTGAAAGTTGGCAGGCAAGTCTGGAGCTTGTGCAAAACTAGGGCACATTAAAAGCGCCTTTGGAAGACAAACCTTGTTTGTAATGGATAAAAATCCAAACCACTTCCTACTGACACAGCTTGAAAGAAATAGTGACTTATTTAGGCCCAGCAGGAGTGTGGTCAGTATGCTTTGAACCTCCTGACCCATGATTGAGCCAATGACCCAAACAAGGTTAAGAAACTCCAGTTGAAACAACTCCAGGTCAGGTTTGAATCTATAAAATCAGAGATCGAAATGCTGAATATATTGCGGACAGAATCGCCTTCTGAAGGGAAATAAAATCGGAATGGTTGGTCATTTTGAGCTGAACCACGTCCCAAATTCAATCAGGTCTAGGAGCACTATCACAGGGGTCCCACAGAGGGCACATAACAAAAGCTGATCAAAGTCAATGTTTATTCATTAGGTTCACTCCGTAAAGCTTGGTATGCCAATTGGATTGATGGGTCAGACTGCCTGAAGGTGCTGGGGATATGGTTTGGGGCATGTGTTAGAAATTGGAAGGGCAAGTGGCTATGGTGAAAAGGAAAGTGGGCATGTGGGAGTGACACTCCCTCTCCATTGTGGGTAAGAATCTGGTCATCAGGTGTGAGGTACTCTGTGTTGCTGTACCTGGTGTAGGTCTGGCTCATTCCTCACTCCTGCTCGGTGGCGATCACGTGAGCCATCTTTCGCTTTATCTGGAGGCCGAAAATGGATCATGTTCGCAGGGGTACGATGTACAAGCCTCTAGATAAAAGGAGAAAAAACGTGCCCAACGTTGCCTTCATCCTGATGGCCACTCTTGTGTGTGGCTGCATCAAGAGACCCTTGGTACACAAAGACCAAGTGTCACTCTGTGCTGAGGTTCTACCTATCCCCCGTGTTGCAAAGGATGGGTCTGGTCGTGCTGCCATGGAATGCTCCAAGTAGTTGGACCATGCCGTACCACCTAGCCCTTGTGGAAAAATTTATGCAGAGAAACGCCTTTGACCACAAGTCCATCAGGCAGCGGTCATCACTTATCGTCCTAGAAGCCCTGTGGGAAAAGGAGATGAAGGTCCTGTCGGATAACTCTCCGAGCAGACTGTGATTTTGACAAAATCACTTGGCAGAATGCCCCATCGCCAGAATTTTCCAACAAGCCAAGATGTAGCTTGGCTGGTGGTGAGAAAGGCCCTCCTGGTCAGAACTTTCCTACATGCCAGGAGTCTCACCCTCTCTGTACGTTGCCCTCGAGGTGGCTGTGGTAGGGATGAGACCCTTGTTCACCTTTTTGTGAAATATGTCTTTGCAAAGAAGGTCTGGAGAAAGATGCACTGGTTTTTGTTGAGGTTCATCCCGAGCAGTTCTGTGACACAGGACTCTGTGCTCTATGGGCTGTTCTCAAGGACGCACACTGAGACAAACATCGACTGCAACTGGAGGACCATCAACTCGGTGAATGACGTGCTCTGGTTTGCCCGAAACTTGTTGGTCTTCCAGTGCAAAGAGTTGTCCCCGAGTGTTGCAGACTGGCACATTCCAAGGTCCAGGGACCATGTGCTGAGGGACGCACTAAAGCTTGGGGCAGTTGCCACAAAGGCACAATGGGGAAAGGTCACTGTCTAAGACCTTTCAGCCATAGGGCACTGAAGGGTTGGGAATTGTATTGGCCCCTCGGGCTGTATGACTCACATTGAATGTATGCAGTGAATACATGTATCACAATTGTATTGAAGCTTCTCAGGGTGCAACATGATCTACATAGATAACTTGAATATCACGGTCTGTCTGTAATGACCTTGCTGAAATGTCTATAATGCTCATTGATTGTATTGAAGCACCTCATGATCTATGTGAAAAACTTGAATATAATTGCACTTCTTGTGATGGCCATGTTGAAATGTTTCGTAATGTTCTTTCAGATATTTCATGAATAAAGTATATTTTTCAAAAAAAATGGATTGACAGGAGTTCCGAGGATTCCCAAAACTACATGATATTGGATATCCAAATAGTTTAGAATGGGAATGAAATGATATGGAATTATTGACAATTAAGGTAATGCAGCAGAGAAAGATTAAAAAAACAAAGTCATGGTTCAGCCGTCATTTGCTGTGGCTGCAATAAGTGTTTTAACCTGCTAATTTTGTAGCTACCAGCCATTGTGAATCACCTGTGATGTTCCTGACACCAAAACTCCAGACTTCATAGTGCAGTAGCTATGCAAGGGGAAAAAAAGGTCTGCCTGCACAGCTGTTGGACAAACCAACCACAATGATGCACAAACCTCCCAAGTACATCGAGAGATTTGTGGGGCTTCTCAGGGCAGCATTTGGCACTTGGTGTGGGATTTTCTCCTGCATGTGGGAATTAGCAATATCAGCCAGTAAAACTAGGTGTATTTTCTACAAAGCCCAATTTGGGAAGTTTCAGGTGGAATGAACCTCACAGTCCATGTTACAGTAATGGTACTGTGTATTCTCCTTTCTCCAAGTGCTCACTGCTAACTCTTCAAACAGTTAACTATTAACAGGAGCAGATCAGACCAACACTGAACACAGCAAGATGACAAACTAGGATTGAAATCAGTGAATAGAACCACACAATGCAGAGTAGAAATGGGCCTGGTTCCTGTGCTAACGTAGAACAGATCTCAGCCAAGTTGAGTGGAGCGTAAGTCGCTTCAGCACCACTGGGATAGGGATGACAAAAGTCAGGGAATCCATTACAGATTGCTGTCCCAGAGCCTCTACTGAAAAAGGTGCACACACAGCAAATCAGAATTCCCAAAGGATCTTCCTCCCCTACCGCCACAATCAAAATTATTCCTGACAATCACTGTCTACTTTAAAGGAGCTGAAGCTCTGCTTGAAACAAGGTTGAAGATGGCTACTAGCACCTCATACAAGGGCAAAGAAGCTGGAAATCTGAAATAAAAACAGAAAATTCTAGAAATACTCAGGTCAGGTAGCAGCTGTGGAGCGTGAAACAGAGTTAACAGCCAGAATCGGCAGGTGTCATGGCACATGTGAGCGGACAATATGGCGAGAAGGCTTTAAATCGGTTTTACACCTTCGTGAAGCTAGTTTGTGATTGTCTGCTTTGCCAGGCAACAGCGGTCCAACATTGGGAACTTAATTTAATGCACTTGCATCCCATTAATGTGGCCTCCGGAATTATCCCCCCACGTCAAATTTACCGCCCCTGTCAGCGTGACTTTAGAACAGCATGATTCATGACTGTTTTTAAAAGGTGTGCACGGGGCAAGTTGAAATTCGAGGGGAATTCAGTGGTGAGTGCACACAACCTTGCACAACACTTGCGAGAATCGCCCATTGGACATCAAGAGGCACTGTGCACCCCCCGGTGTGGGTGGGCGGGGCACAGGCAAGTCACTTTTTCCCAGCTGGCTTTCAGTGCAGTGCCAGAGCAGGGGCTCCGGTGTGGGTGGGGCTGGGGGGCGCGGGGAAGGGGGCAAGGCAGCACAGACCGAAGGAAGTGCACGATCATATGCTGGTGGTTGTGATTTGGTGAGGGAGGGGTCGGGTGAGCGGGAGGGTAAAGGAAAACGTTTGTCAAAAAGTAAGCATTCTTCCACAGCTGAGGCTGTTGAGCAGCAGCTCCAATGACATGCGTGGAGTCGGGCCTCTGAAGCTTTTCTGCCCACTCAAGCAATGCAAAAGCATAAATGTGCCACCAAATGCTCCAGAACATTTCACTCCTCGGGCACAGACTGCAAATTAATGTGCATTTTAGGGGACAGAACAATTGGACGACTGGGCAAGTTGTAGAATGCCCTTGTGAAAGGTAGCCATGGCGCAGTCACTGGAGGAGGCAACCAGACCTCCTTGCAATGTCTTTATTCAGCTTTGGACCAGTAACCCTCATGATTCAAGCTAACAGTGCAGCCTTGCAGTGCAGGTTAGGAGAATGCCTGTGCCTGAGCTGAGAGCATAGCATGCAGGTCAGTGGCCAAAGCTGCTGCCAATCGGTCAAGTCGAGTGAGTCAGAGATGGGCAGGGTTTCAGACAGCCACGAAGCGCACTACACACTGGCCATCCAAGTGGTGGCCACTCTCCGGCATGCATGGAGGGGCCTACAGACTTAACCAAGAGGGCTCCTTAGGACACATGCATCTCTCTCTTTAATCCCTGCAGGAGCAGAACATGAAGAACATGGAGCCTGGTGATTTAGCAGTATTCCTCAGGGCTTACAGGGAGCAGAGAAAAAGAAGTGTGCGGCAGAGGTGCCAGGCTCAGGAAAGGGAGCACCACCACCCACAAGATGAAGGAGAGGCAGGGCCTGCTGCGTATGCAGCAGAAGGTCCACAGAGTCGTCACACGTAGGCGCTTCACTAGACCAGGGTCTATAGATGATGCCTGTCATTCCTGCAGATGACTGAGAACCGTGTCACCGAAGACTGTGCATGTCTAGGCAACTGGTCAGTCACATCTGCCACCTGCTGCAGGATTTGGCACCACAGGGATATGGAGGGCATCCACTGCCAGTGGCCGTGAAAGTGACTGCAAAGCTCAATTTTTACGCCAGTGGCTCCTTCCAGGATCTCGCAAGCCTTCATGCACAAGTGCACCCAGGAGGTCATGGATGCCATATTCATGAAGGCACAGAATTTTGTGCATTTTGCCAGGATCAGGAAAGCCAGGAACTAAGAGTGCTGGAATTTGTACAGATCTCAGGTTTTCCACAGGTGCATGGTGCCATTTACTGCACTCATGTGGTGCTCATGTGGCAACAAACAGTCAACTATGTCAACTGCAAGAACGTCCACTTGCTGAATGTTCAGCTGGTCCGCGACCACCACAAATGCATCCTGCCTGCGCATGATTCCCAGGGAGCATCCACGACTCCTACATCCTTAGCAGGTCTCAGATCTCTGACATCTTCCAGGGTCCATAGAGTCTGCAGGGTTGGCTCCTTGGGGACAAGGGTTACCCTCGGAGGACATGGCTGATGATACCCGTGCGATGGCCTCAGGCTGCAGCTGAGCAACAGTATAATCAGGTTCATGCCGCAACCCAGACTTGTGAAGCAAACAATAGGCATTTGCAAACAAGGTTCCTGTGCCTTGACAGGTCTGGTGGAGCACTGCAATACAGTCCCCAGAAGGTGCCATGCATCATAATAGTTTGCTGCAAACTACACAACCTGGCGCTGCAACGGGAGAAGGACTTTGCTAAAGAGGAAATGGAAGAACTGCACACCTCCTCCGATGAGGGCATCGAAGGGGATGACGGTGATGGAGGTCATTGAAGGCGGATGTGCCCAGGAGTGAAAGTGGAGATTGTTAGTGCTTGGCAGCCGCATTGAACACAGGAGTGGACTCAAAAGTAGCGCTGCGAGAGGGATGACGTGGTGCAGGATCCTCACGTGGATGCTTGCCGCCCACCTCACCGTCGCTGCAGGAACAGTCCACGCCGTCTCTTATCAGCTCCAACACGTGACTCTCAAACGCAGTGAGGACCTTGATGTGTGACACTCCACCCCCAGTCTGCAATCTCTCCCATTGATTGTGCACGATCTAGTCCTGCATAAAGACAGATGGAGTGTGTGAGCAAGGCGCATGCCAGGACAAATGAGGAGGATGCCAGACTTGTGTGCTGATTGGGAGCCATGGTCAGGTTGAGGTGGCAGTCTCCAGAGGAGCTGAGGCCAGATGGAGATGTGAGGGTGTGTGTCAGAGAAGTAAGTGGTGATGTCCCTTGAGCTGACAGTGAGTGACATGCTAGTGAATGTGTGATGCGCTTGTGAGTGGGAAAGTTGAGTGTGATGAGATGGTTGACTTACCCTGATGGCACAGATGAGCTCATTCATCCTTTTTCTGTACTGGATGGCCGACCTCTTGTGTGCAGTGTTGGCACTGATCACCTTTGCCATGGCCACTGCCTCCCAAGCCGGTGAAACTGATGCATCCTGCAGTCAGAGCAGGGGTAGAGGACATCGCGGCGGGCTCCACTGCACAGGGATGTGTCACTGAATCGGAGGGTTGCACGCTTCTTGGCTTTTGGTAATATGTCTTCACTGGAACAGTCCTGGGCTGCAAGCATTGAGAAGCATACATGCAGCTGTAGTTTAAATTGGTGCCCAGAGTGAGGAAGTGCTGATGTAACAGCGTGGTGGGCAAACTGGAGGCCGGCCATCAACAATCCGGTGTGTTTCCCATGACTGCATAATTTATGAGGCAGGAAGGGAATGAAATGGCACAAAAATCTGCCCATTGCAGCCGGCAAGTAAAAAGCCTTTTTTTATGCCAACTACACCAGTTAGTGCAAATCTGGGACGATTCTCCCAACAATTAGGGCCTTGCACCAGAGCTCTGAAGCAAGGTCATTAAACCGAAATGTTAAGTCTGTTGCTCCCCCCATTAATTGCCCGTGGTTGTATTTCAGAATAAAGCATCACCTTCGTAGTAAGGGATGTTGTGGGATATGAAAACAGCTCTCTTCATTTTTAAAAAAGGGGCAGAATCAGGCCTTCATTTCTCCTTCAACATGGGAAAGCACAGAAGCACCTGACTTCTACTCAACCTATCATCACAACAACATAGCTAAGATAAAAGCTGTGGAGGAAAATATGGGCATCATCATATTGCCACTTCATCCAGCTGACATTAGTAAGAATTCAGTAAATGGTAAAATGGAATAAACCAAGTGGGCTAAGGAATAGATTTTTTTTGGAAAAACAGACATGATATTTTCCTGCAACACCAAGGGAGACAAAATAACCATTTTAAAAAAAGGTTGATTATAATGTCCAAGCAACATCAGAGCAATAGGATTTTGCAACATCAGTGTGCTCTCCACAAAGATGCTTGGTAACCTTCTTACTGTAGAATAAGGGTGAGAGATGCTGGTCATGTTGAAATGCATCAGTTTACTACCTGCAGAAGTAGTAAGTACTTCTACTACTAGTAGTAGAAAAATAGCACAGCACCTTTCATCTTCACAAAGCTGTCTGGCAAGGTCCTTTTCAAGACCACTGTCTTTTGAAATAACATCAGAATAGATTACAGAGGGACTTCCATGCGATCCTAAATGGTGAAGGAAGAGTTTTACATGCTCTGGTTAGTACCTAATCAGGACAGGGACAAAGGTTGGTTTTCTTGAAAAGCAAAAATGTTGCTAAACTACATCACCTGCTATTTGCCTGATGCAGGGGCATTCTAAGCTGTTCCATCATTTCAAAAGACAATCGTCTTGAAAAGGTCTTTGCAACAACAAACCTCTTTGAAGATGAAGCACACTGTCATTTTTCTCTTAACTATCTGCAGTAAAAGATACATTTCACCATGACCAGCAACTCCCATCCCTTTTTCTACATCCTTCCCTGAATAAGAGGCTTGCAAAGCACCTTTATGGAGCGCACAATGATATTGCTAAATCCTATTCCTCTGATCATTTTATTTGAACATTTATCCAAGATGTACTTGTAGTAATTCCATTGCTACTATTTCATTTCTAGATAATGTGGAAGTTCAATGCACAATGACATATCAGTGTGAGCAGTAAAAACTGGAAGGTGAATCCCCCTCTGCAAGGCATTTTCAATTTATACAACCTGGCTTGAGTGCATTATCCAAGCTTGCACTAAGGTCTGGAATGCAATGCCTGAGAGCATGGTGGAGACAAGTTCAACTGAGGCATTCAAAAGCAAGTTAGATTGTCATCTGAAAAGGAAGAATGCGCAGTGTTATGGAGAGAAGGTGGGGAACGGCAGTAGGTAAATTGGGCATTCAGGGAGCCTATGCAGACACGATGGACCAAATGACCTCCTTCTGTGCTGTAACAATTCTGTGATTCAATGCAGCACTCCCTTCCCTGTCGGAGGTGTCTCTTTTTGGGAAAATCATTAAATCGAGGTTCCATCTGCCCTCTTGAGCGGACATAAAAAAATGCTTTGGCACTCTGCAGGCTCAATGTAGGAGCTATGCAGGAACGTCCAGGTGTATGCTACATTAATGCAAAACAGCAGCAATGTAATGCATATGCAGGGTTTTAAGTGGACAGCGAAATTGATGCAAAACAACATTGCGCAGGACAACCTTAAACGTAGACATCCTGTATTAGCACAGGAGTTCTCCTGATGTCCTGACCAATGTTTATCCCTTGACCAACACCTAGATTTCATTGTTGTTTGTGGGTCCTTGCCGTGTGCAGGATTGGGTGCTGGGTTACCGACAATACACCAATGACTACTCTTCAAAATAAAGTACTTAATTGGCTGTAAAGCACTGTGGGAAGCCCTGAGATAGTGAAAGGTGCTATATAAATCAGTCCGTCATAAGAGCCAAAGTTAGAGACCATGGAATTGAAAGGAAATTATTGACCTTGTTAGGAATTTGGCTGAACAGCAGGAGACAGAGAGTAGGGACTCTTCATCTTCATCAAGATGGAGAGTGACGTAGTTGATTCTGAGACTAGGGTCCTGAATCTTAATAAAGGAAACTACAATGGTATGAGACGCGAGTTGGCTATGATGGATTGGAAACGTTACTTAAAGGGATAACGGTGGGGAGGCAATGGCAAAAGTTCAAAGAGCGCATGGGTGAACTGCAACAAATGTTTATTTCTGTCGGGCGCAAAAGTAAAATAGGAAAGGCAGCCAAACCAGGGCTTGCAAGAGAAATTAGAGATAGTATTAGATCCAAGGAAGAGGCATACAAATTGTCCAGAAAAACAACAGACCTGAGGATTGGGAGCACTTTAGAATTCAGCAAAGGAGGACCAAGGGATTGATTAAGAAGGGGAAAATAGAGTACAAGAGTAAGCTTGTGGGGAACATAAAAACTGACTGTAAAATTTTCTATGGGTATATGAAGAGAAAAATAAGTGGTGAAGACAAATGTAGGTCCCTTACAGTCTGAAACAGGGGAATTTATAATGGGGAATGAAGAAGTGGCTGACCAACTGTATTCACAAAGGAGGACATAAATAACATACCAGAAATGTTGGGGAACACTGGGTTTAGTGAGAGGGAGGATCTGAAAGAAATCAGTATTAGTAGGGAAATGGTGTTGGAGAAATTGATGGGATTGCAGGCCGATAAATCCTCAAGGCCTGATAATCTACATCCCAGAGTGCTTAAGAAAGTAGCCCTAGAAATAGTGGATGCATTGGTGGTCATCTTCCGAGATTCTGTAGACTCTGGAACAGTTCCTACAGATTGGAGGGTAGCTAATGTAACCCCACTATTTAAAAAGGGAGGTAGAGAGAAAACAGGGAATTATAGACCAGTCAGCCTGACCTCAATAGTGGGGAAAATTCTACAGTCCATTATAAAAGATTTAATAGCTGAGCACTTGGAAAACAGTGGCAGAATCGGACAGAGTCAACATGGCTTTACGAAAGGGAAATCATGCTTGACAAATCGACTGAATTTTGAAAGAATGTAACTAGTAGAGTTGATGAGGGGGAGTCAGTGGATGTGGTTTATTTGGACTTTCAGAAGGCTTTCGCCAAAGTCCCACGGAAGAGATTAGTGTGTAAAATTAAAGTGCATGGGATTGGGGGTAGTCTTTTGAGATGGATAGAAAACTGGTTGGCAGACAGGAAACAAAGAGTAGGAATAAACAGGTCTTTTTCCAAATGGCAGGCAGTGACTAGTGGGATATTGCAGGGATCGTTGCTGGGACCCCAGCTATTCACAATATATATTAATGATTTTGATGACAGAACTAAAAGATGACACAAAACTGGGTGGGAGGGTGAACTGTGAGGAGGAGCAGAGATGCTTCGGTGCGATTTAGACAAGCTGAGTGAGTGGGCAAATGCATAGCAGATGCAGTATAATATGGATAAATGTGAGGTTATCCACTTTGGTAGCAAAAACAGGGAGGCAGATTATTATCTGAATGGCTATAAATTGAGAGGGGAATGTGCAATGAGATCTGGGTATCCTCATACCAGTCGCTGAAGGTAAGCATGCAGGTACAGCAGATGGTAAAGAAGGCAAATGGTATGTTGGCCTTCATAGCAAGAGGATTTGAGTACAGGAGCAGGGATGTCTTGCTGCAATTATACAGGGCCTTGGTGAGACCATACTTGGAATAGTGTGTGTAGTTTTGGTCTCCTTATCTGAGGAAGGATGTTCTTGCCATAGAGGGAGTGCAGTGAAGGTTTACCAGATTGGTCCTGGGATGGCAGGACTGACATATGAGGGGAGATTGAGTCGGTTAGGATTATATTTGCTGGAATTCAAAAGAATGAGGGGGGATCTCAAAGAAACCTATAAAATTCTAACAGGACTAGACAGGGTAGATGTAGGAAGGATGTTCCCAATGGTGGGAGTCCAGAACCAGGGATCACAGTCTGAGGATACAGGGTAGCCCATTTAGGACTGAGATGAGGAGACATTTCTTCACCCAGAGAGTGGTGAGCCCGTGGAATTCGCTACCACAGAAAGTAGTTGAGGCCAAAACATTGTATGTTTTCAAGAAGGAATTAGATATAGCTCCGGGGAGAAAGGGATCAAAGGATATGGGGAGAAAGCGGGAGCAGGCTATTGATAAAAACAAAAAAAAAACTGCGGATGCTGGAAATCCAAAACAAAAACAGAATTACCTGGAAAAACTCAGCAGGTCTGGCAGCATCGGCGGAGAAGAAAAGAGTTGACGTTTCGAGTTGGATGATCAGCCATGATCATAATGAATGGTGGAGCATGCTCGAAGGGCCGAATGGCCTACTCCTGCTCCTATTTTCTGTGTTTCTATGGGACAATGGGCAGGTACTTTAATTGGCAGGATGTGACTACTGGTGTCCCGCAAAGGTCTGTGTTGGGGACTTACTTAGTCATCTATTAATGACTTGGATGATGGGATGGAAAACCACGTATCCGAAGTTGCCAATGACATAAAGATTGCCTACAATGCTGCCTACCTAAAAATTAGGGCCAGGCTGTTCGGGAGTAAAACTAGGAAACACTTCTACAATGAAGGGTGCTAGAAGTTTGGAACTCTTTTCTGCAAACGGTTAGACCAATTGTTAATGGTAAATGAGACTGATAATTTGTTAGAAGTATTAAGGGATGTGGGGCAAAGGAAAGTAAATGGAATTAGGCCACAGATCAACCATGATCTAATTGAATAGTGGAACAGGTTTGTGGGGTTAAATGGCTGTGCTCTATGTCCTTAAAATGCAAGTATTTCTTTTTTCTATTAACTGCCTTACAATTTTAATCTGTAACTGCCTCAGGAGTACAGGGAACGACTCCAACTATTACTCCTTCCCACCATTTTGTCCAGCAGATAGAAATGCAAGATTAGTATCTCCGGTACATGTCGAAGAAGAGTCCATCTCTGAACTTTGGCAATCCCTAACATGGCAATGCATAGGCTAAAAAAATAAATAAAACGAGAAAGAGAACGAATGATCAAGAGAAAAGAAAGGAGACAATAAATGAGTGAACAAGATATTGCTTTCTTGCTGCAACCCCCACCTCCTACATCTCCTCATTCTCCCCCACTGTAATGCACAAACATAGAATGAAAGCAGCATGTAAATCGTTTGGCAACATAGCCAACTGGTGTAGGGTTCCAATGTTTTGGTACTCCTGTCGAATAATTGCCAGGCATAGTTAGCATTCAATCAGAGACCCCCAGCTACAGCAACATGGCTGTTAGCCTGAATACAACGTAAAAAAATTTGCACTTCAAACCATCAAACCAGCAGCGCCTGAGCTTTGATGAGCTCTTTGAACCCTTTGAATGTGGTTTGACAGCAGGCTGGGACTGGGTCATTGCTCCCATGGATCTCATGAGGAGAAGGCTGCTCTTTGCAACTCAGAAGGTCAAGGGTTTTACACACACACATACTGAGCGCTTAGAGATGTAGCAAAGCTCTTCTCTACTCAACCAGAGTCCATTTATCTGTAAAAATCCCGGGCTAACAAGCTCCAAGATGGTGGTTGTGGGGGGTGGGGGACGCTTTGTGAAACCTTCACTATCTAATAACATTATGCGCATTTGCCAAGTACAGGATTATTTCAGGCAGGCATTTACACAAGTTCATTACCACGGTGAAAGCTGACATTAAATCACAATATGCAAAATAGATTTTAACGGCAATGTCCCCCTCTCATTCCAGTTAGGAGTTGCAACAGTGCAATTTAACAACATCTATTGCTCAGCCTGCTAACTGAAGCTAAGCAAATTCAGAACATAACCTATTAATTAATACATGGGTTTGATCTGAAACTCAAATGCTACAAGCATTTAGACAGCACAGACCATCTTCCCATTACCTCATTAAAAAATACATATTGGGGAAAAAATTATAGATAAAAGCGTTCAAAAATAATGAAAATGAATGCTTTGAGTGCTGGAGGGCGAAACATTCAGTCAAGCACTGCCTTGAGATGAGAAAATCTGCATGACAGTTGCTGCTTTTTAGATAGAAATCATTTGCTGTAGAGGGGATACAATTTCCTCCAGGTACATCGCCCACCTGGTTGCAGCAGTACAGATAAAGTAGTTTCACTTCAGAAAAATCACTTAGTCTGAACCACCATGTAAAGGTTAGAAACTGTTTAAATAAAATGCATACAGAGGTTTACATTCACACAGAATGTGTCACAAGAAACAGGTTAACTGATGTTCACATTAGAAATGATTTTCCATCCCAATTTTGAACAGTATGAAAATTTATGAAAATCCATACTGGCAGCAACACAATGGACTAATCACCTCCTCCTGTGCTGAAATTTCTATGGTTTTATGACTATCTAAGTCTGGATGTGCACATATTTTGTGCACAGATAGATCTTACTTGGGATCATGGCAAATTCCAGGACTTGAATGGCACATTCAAAACATACCGCTACACAGTAAAGGAACCCCAAATGACATGGCACAATATCACAACATCTGGCACCCAGAGGAAAGGCTCTCCCCAGAGTCTTTAGATACAGTCTAGATCTAAACCTGCCAGTCTGATGAAAACTAAGGAGATCACAAGCCTTCAATTTATTCTTTGATATCAAAATACACACCTTTAAACTAATTGAACACATATTGGGTAATGCTTAAAAAGGAGGACTTCTCTCAAAACAAGGGCTGCAGATCCAAAGTAACTGGCATCATAGCAAGGGAAGCACCTCCCAATGGAACTGCTATCCCCTCAACTTTAAGCAGAGTACGGGAGTAGGCTGCTGATGATCTCTCCACAGCAGAACACTGGTTGCTCCTGGTTAATTGGGGAAAACTGTAAATGAGATCATCAAAAAAGACTGATCCTTTAGATTCAAAAGATTTAAACTGGGCAAGGAAGAAAGAATGATATCAGAGTATGCGCATTTTACAACTTTCATGGCCCCAAAACATTACTGTGGTTGAAAGGAGAAGAGTAGCTTTAAACTCAACGTAGCTGTTTTAGTATTAACATCGAGTGGGGTATAGTAAGACAGTAAGGGTACCAACACTTTCAGTCAATATTCCTATGTATATGAAGACCAGATGGAAAGTAAAATTGAACATAAAGAAAAATGCATATCTTCAGGCCCGATTGCGACAATATAAATAAGCATCTGAATAGGATCCCAGAACCTGTTCACAAGGAGGAATCCTGCGTTGTGTAGAAATATCTCTTGGCTCATTGCTTCTGTGGCAAGTTTTCAAATTCTAATTACACATGGTGCAGAAACAGACTCGCTGAATTCATAAGGCTTTTCAACTTAAGCATTGCAAGCAGATGTCTCCAAAAGACTGCAGATACTCGAAGCTTTACAAAAGCAATGTTCTTAGTGAGAGGGACCGATAATTAGCCTGCTGTTTCTCCAGAGAAAGCAGCATCAAAAAAATCTGTAATTAGTGTCCTATATTACAAAGGGGTTGTTCAATGCTGAAATGATAACTATGGAAAGAAAGAGTCTTGGTGGTGGGGAGGGGGAGGGAAAGGAGGGAAAAGACAGACACACGAAGAATATTTCAATGAAACTTTATATACAGGCTGAATACAACAGAAGTGTTTGTCAAAGATCTTTGTGGTAAGCAATTCAAATTAGCTGAGCTGCTCAAAGGTTAAAATTTTATCTGCTTGAGATTTTAAACAGCATTTTGGTTTTTGAAAGTGAGCATGTGGAAGATTTTCCATTATCATTAGTAAAAGGGTTCAGAATGAAAGGAATTTGAGGAGGAGACAACTAGCTTTCATGCAAATTTTAATATTTGGTTTGGGGAAATTTTTTTAAAAATTCATTCACGGTATGTGGGCTTTGTTGGCTAGGCCAGCATTTATTGCCCATCCCTAGTTGCCCTTGAGAAGGTGGTGGTGAGTTGCCTTCTTGAACCACTGCATATGTGTCGACATATTGCTTAATGGAACAGGACGTCATGGAGGATCCTCTGTCTAAATGATGCCCAGCCTTTGTTGTCTGTGCAAAGTGATGTATGAGGATCAAGTGGTCTTTCTGAGAACATCTGCTCCAAGGAGTTAATTGCTTCCGAGGCTTCTACCTAATGGAGTGAAGGAGTTGGGGAATTAAGGATGATATGCTACAAATGCAATACCAATGCGCTGCACACCATCAATGGGGGGAAATGGTTTGATTTCCCATGCTGGGTAAGGTGCCATTGTTAATGAATCTACGTGGTATATGGAAGATAAAAATGGTGGCCAAAGAATGGCTCAAGGTCATTCATCCCAAAGTTATGCCTCAGTTTGATCCTTGGTCACTATAAGTGAAAACTTGTGCTACATAGTTTCAGTAAACTAACATGCCACAGGCATTCACACTGATAGCCACTTGCGTAATCTTCTACTTGCATCCAAATTTCCACAAACAGGAATCAATTACTTTCTGCAAATTTGTGGGGCTGCATAGGCATTTTGCAATCAGTCCTTTATTGTGGTGCCAGTACATTGGTAACAGACTAAAACAGCTGTGCTGTCCCAAATATCCTTGAAGAATGAGGCTAGTAGATTGTTACTTGCTGCCTGATTTTTCAAGCATATTCCATCCATGGCAGCAGCCCAGCAGCACCAAAAGCTTATGTAACTAGTCCAGTGTGTTGCGTGCACACTGCATGTTGATTGTGGGCAAACTGAAAGGGCTGCCAAAAAAAACGCATACAGCTATCACTGAAACAAGATGTCAGGAAACCTGTTTTCTTCAGTGCAGCCAGTTGAATATTAAACCAGGATCAGCAAAGTAACTTTCAAAAACTAGAGTTGCTCACTCATCAGGCCTTTCTGGATTTGTGCTCGGACAGGAACTATGATAATGGATTTCATTCAAATAGTCCTTCAATTGCTGGTCCTCAGATAGAAAATACAATGCTCAGATTGACTTGAGAGGTAAGTATAGTAGGCTTGTGGGGCAGATTGCACTTAACACAGTAAACATGGGTTTTCTGCTATGGGTAGCTCAGCTGGACAGTGCTATATTTGAATGCCAGTAGAGGTCACCCCATCAAGTTGGCTAGATGAGGACCATATATCTTAGATTCTCTGTAAGAAAATGATAGAGAAAAAGAACGAGGCTTCCGGACTCCCTGAAGAATGGGAGATCATGTGGAGATCTGGAAAGGGAAGCATAAGACACAGCAATTTGCAAAGAGAATTGAGCCAGAATGTGAAACCTGGTAGACTACTGATGATGTTGTCTTATGTAAAAACAAGAAAGCTGGAAATACGTAACAGGTCAGTCAGTATCGATAAAGACAAAAGGCATGTTCTGACAGCTGTGTACTGTTCAAGGTTACACAGTCAAAACATCACACTTTGTCTTTGCTCTTCACTGATGCTATGCATTTCCAGTTCTTCTGTTCATTTTACCATTTATCACAAATGCTGTGATGGCATGAGAAGCCCTGCACAGTCTCCTGTTGTTTCTCCGCATCTTGTCCTCAAACAATCCCGACTGTTTGGTTGTCACATTGCTTTTCATTTCAATTGGAAAACAGACCAAATGAGAGCCTGAGAGCAGTTCCATTGCTTATCCAATCTCTCCCAACGACTCCTCAACCTAAATACTAGACCCCCTGGGCTGTTAAAAAAAATAAGATCATGCTGGATATCACTGGACCGTGATAGCTGATCTCATTCAGGATGCACCAACTGAAGTGCTACAATTTAGTGCTAGAGCTCAGAATGGGAAATCATGGAATAGCCAAGTTCACCACTTCTGATTGTTGCCCTGTGAGAGTGCTTTGCCTAAATCAGGCGAGGACAAGTTTTGTTGTGCTATCGCTCATGATGAATCAGTTCACTGACATTCAGTGTCTGCACACAATAGCAACTTGGAGTAAGAGATTGAGGACTATTGGTGCCTATGATTCTGCAACCCAGCCAGTCAATTGCTTCAGGGGACGAGGGGGGAAAATACTGGGAAAGAGTTTCCAAAAAGTGCCAAATACCAAGTACCAAAATACTATCAAAAAATCCCAAATTACACCGAGCTAACTACCACAGCCTCACATGGAGTGATGAGCCAAAGCTTGTGAGGAGTGAAATTGAAATTTCACTTTATATCTGCCTGCACTCTAATGGCAGTCCTTTTGGATTTTAACCCAACAATAGATCTAAAAGCTCAAATCTGGGCAGCCATGAGGTACTGTGGACTATCAATAGTAGAACTGTATTCAACCACAATCTGTAATCTCATGGCCCAGCATAGCCCTCACTCTATCCTTATCATCAAGCCAGTAAATCAACCCTGGTTTAATGCAGGGGGTGCAGAAGATCATGTCAGAAGTTACACCAGGCACACTGAAAAATGAGGTGCCAACCAGATGAAGCTACAACACAGGCCAACATGGATGCTAAACAGCAGAAGCAGCATGCTATGCACAGAGCTAAGTGATTCCACAATCATCAGATCAAAGTCTGTAACCATACCACATCCAGACATGAATGATGGTGGACAATTAACCAAGTAATCTGAGGAGGAACCTCATTGAAATCAATGAGGATGTGGTGGGGGCAGGTGGGTTCAGAGTACAGTAGACAAGACTGAAAGATTTACAACTGTCATCAGTCTCAAGTATCAAGTGGATGATCTATCTCCACCTGAGATGCCCACCATCAAAGAAGCCAGTTTTCATGCAGTTCCATGTGACATCAAGGAACAGCTGGGTGCATGGGATACAGAACTATTAATAGGCATACGGGTAAGAGATGGTTAGTAAGAGGAGAGTGAATTAATTAGGAGCCAAAAAGACCTTCACATGGAGGCATTGCTGAGATAATAAATGAGCGCTTCGCATCTGTCTTTTCCAAGGAACATGCTACTAAAGTCAAAGTTCAAGGAGGTAGTTGAGATACTGCATGGGCTAAAAATTGATAAGAGATATTAGAGAGACTACCTGTACTTAAAAGTAGATAAGTCACTAGGTCCAGATGGGGTGCATGGAAGGTTGCTGGGGGAAGGTTGGAAATTGCAGAGGTACTGGCCATAATCTTCCAATCCTGTTTAATTACAAGAGTAATGCCTGAGGATTGGAAAATTGGAAATGTTATGCCCTTGTCCAAAAAAGGGAATAAGAATAAATCCAGCAACTACAGACACTTTACAAATTTAACCTTGTTCCTGGGAAGGCTTTTGGAAATGATAATCTGGGACAAATGTGGATTAATGGAGGTCAGCAAGAATTCATTGAATGCAAATAGTAGTTAACCAGCTTGAGTTTTTTGCTGAGGCAAAAGCGGTTGATGAGAGCAATGTGGTTGATGTGGACTTCCAAAAGCGTTTGATAAAACGCCATATAACAGGCTTGTCAACAAAGTTGAAGCCCATGGAATAAAAGAGACAACTGGACCTTGGATACAAAATTGGGTGACAGGAAACAGAGGGTAGTGGCGGACAGTTGTTTTCAGACTGGATAAATAAGCAGTGGGGTCCCCCAGGGGTCGGTGCTAGAACCACAGCTTTTTATGATATATATTAATAACTGATTTGGCTATACAGCGCATTATATACAGGAACAGACCGATGTGGGGGTATATGTGAACAAGTCAATGAAGGTGGTAGGGTAGATTGAGAAAGCAGTTTTTTAAAAAAATCATTCATGGGATGTGGGCTTCACTGGTTGGGCCAGCATTTATTGCCCATCCCTAGTTGCCCTTGAAAAGGTGGTGGTGAGCTGCCTTCTTGAACCGCTGCAGACCATATGGTGTAGGTACACCCATGGTGCTGTTAGGAAGAGAGTTCCAGGATTTAGACCCAGCGACAGTGAAGGAACATTGATATATTTCCAAGTCAGGATGGTGAGTGACTTGGAGGGGAACTTCCAGGCGGTGGCATTCCCATCCACCTGCTGCCCTTGTCCTTCTCGGTGGTGATGGTCGTGGGTTTGGAAAGTGCTGTCTAAGGAACCTTGGTGAATTCCTGCAGTGCATCTTGTAGATGGTATACACTGCTGCTACTGTGCGTCGGTAGTGGAGGGAAAGAATGTTTGTGGATGTGGTGCCAATGAAGCAGACTGCTTTTTCCTGGACAGTGTCCAGCTTCTTCAGTGTTGTGGGAGCTGCACTCATCCAGGCAAGTGGGGAGTATTCCATCACACTCCTGACTTGTGCCTTGTAGATGGTGGACCAGCTTTGGGGAGTCAGGAGTTGAGTTACTTGTCGCACGATTCCTAGCCTCTGACCTATTCTTGTAACCACAGTAGATTTGTGGCTAGTCCAGTTCAGTTTTTGGTCAATGGTAACCCCCAGGATGTTGATAGTGGGGGAATTCACTGATGGTAATGCCACTGAACATGAAGGGGCGATGGTTGGATTCTCTCTTGTTGGAGATGGTCATTGCCTGACACTTGTGTTGCACGAATATTACTTGCCACTTTTCAGCCCAAGTTTGGATATTGGACTGCTTCAGTATCTGAGGAGTTGCAAGTGGTGAACATCGTGCAATCATCAGCGACTATCCCCACTTCTGACCTTATTATGGAAGGAAGGTCTTTGATGAAGTAGCTGAAGATGGTTGGGTCTAGGACACTACCCCGAGGAACTCCTGCAGTGACGTCCTAGAGCTGAGATGACTGACCTCCAACAATCACAACCATCTTCCTTTGTGCTAGGTATGACTCCAACCAGCAGAGTCTTCCCCCTGATTCCCAATGACTCCAGTTTTGCTCGGGCTCCTTGATGCCACACTTGGTCAAATGCTGCCTTGATGTCAAGGCCAGTCACTCTCACCTCACCTCGGGAGTTCAGCTCTTTTGTACCAAGGCTGTAATGAGGTCAGGAGCTGAGTGGCCCTGGCGGAACCAAAACTGGGCATCATTAGGTTATTGCTAAGCAAGTGCCGCTTGATAGCATTGTTGATGACCCCATCCATTTCTTTACTGATGATAGAGAGTAGACTGATGGGGCGGTAATTGGCCACGTTGGATTTGTCCTGCTTTTTGTGTACAGGACATACCTGGGCAATTTTCCACATAGCTGGGTAGATGCCAGGGTTGTAGCTGTGCTGGGACAGCTTAGCTAGGGCCGCGGCAAGTTCTGGAGCACAAGTCTTCAGTGCTATTGCCAGAATATTATCAGGGCCCATAACCTTTGCAGTATCCAGTGCCTTCAGCTGTTTCTTGATATCACATGGAGTGAATCAAATTGGCTGAAGAGTGGACTGGCATCTGTGATGCTGGGGACCTCTGGAGGAGGCAGAGATGGTTCATCCACTTGGCACTTCTGGCTGAAGATTTTTGTGTATGCTTCAGCCTTATCTTTTGCATTAACGGCTCCTCCGTCATTGAGGATGGGGATATTTGTGGAGCCTCCTCCTCCAGTGAGTTGTTTAATTGTCCACCACCATTCATGACTGGATGTGGCAGGACTGCAGAACTTAGACCTGATCTGTTGGTTGTGGGATTGCTTAGCTCTATCACTTGTTGCTTATGCTGTTTGGCACACAAGTAGTCCTGTGTCATAGCTTCACCAGGTTGACACCTAATTTTTTGGTATGCCTAGTGTTGCTCCTGGCATGCCTTCCTGCACTCTTCATTGAACCAAGGTTGATCCCCTGGTTTGATTGTGATGGCAGTGAGGGATATGCCAGACCACGAGGTTACAGATTGCGTTCGAGTACAATTCTGCTGCTGATGGCCCACAGTGCCTCATGGATGCCCAGTCTTGAGCTGCTGGATCTGTTCGAAATCTATCTCATTTAGCACCGTGGTAGTGCCACAAAACACGATGCAAGGTATCCTCAATGTGAAGGCAGGATTTCGTCTCCACAATGACAGTGCGGTGGTCACTCCTACCGATACTGTCACAGACTGGTGCATCTGTGGCAGGCAGGTTGGTGAGGATGAGATCAAGTATGTTTTTCCCTCTTGTTGGTTCGCTCACCACCTGCCACAGACCCAGCCTAGCAGCTAATCATTTAGGACTCAGCCAGCTCAATCAGTAGTGGTGCTACCTAGCCAAGTACATTCTGCCCCCTTGCCACCCTCAGTGCTTTCTCCAAGTGATGTTCAACATGGAGGAGCACTGATCCATCAGCTGAGGGAGGGCGTTGGTGGCAATCAGCAGGAGGTTTCCTTGCCCATGTTTGACCTGATGCCATGAGACTTCATGGGCTCCAGAGTCAATGTTGAGGACTCTCTGAGCAACTCTCTCCCGACTGTAAGGTATGATTCTGTGAGGATGACTATGTCAGGCTGTTGCTTGACTTGTCTGTGAGACAGCTCTCCCAATTTTGGCACTAGCCCCCAGATGTTAGTAAGGAGGACTTTACAGGGTCAACAGGGCTGAGATTGACCTAGGCACCGGAAAAGACAAAGGGCAATGTCGGGTGGTCTTTTCTGTCAGTAGCGGTTTGTTACAACTGAGTGGCTCGCTAGGCCACTCAGAGGGCATTTAAGATTCAACCACATTGCTGTGGGCCTGGAGTCGCGTGTAAGCCAGGCCAAGTAAGGACGACAGATTTCCTTCCCTAAAGGACATTAGTGAACCAGATGGGTTGTTGCAACAATTGACAATGGTTTCTTGGTCATCATTAGACTTTTAATTCCAGATTTTTGTTGAATTCAAATTCCACCATCTGCTGGGGCGGGATTCAAACCCGGGTCGCCAGAGCATTACCCCAGGTCTCTGGATTACTAGCCCAGCGACAATACCACTACACCATCACCTCCCCCTAAAAAAGCATATAGAATCCCAGACTTTATAAATAGAGGTGCAAAGTACAAAAGCAAGGGAGTTATGATGAATTTTTACAAAACTGGTTCGGCAACAAATGGAGTGTTGAACCAATGGTAAGAATGTAAAGGTTTCTAGAGAGGGTGCAGGAGAAATTTACTGGAATGGCTCCAGGAATGGGAGACTTGAGTTATTTGGATAGATTGGAGAAGCAGTGGCCATTTTCCTTAGAGCTGAGAAGGTTGGAAGGAGATTTGATAGAGGCGTCCAAAATCATGAGAGATTTAGACAGACTAGAGAGAAACTTTTCCCATTTGCAGAAGGGTTGAGAACCAGAGGACACAGATTTAAAGTTGCTAAGTTTGGGTTCCGTCAGGACTACTAGGCTCCAGGCCTTATGCCAGCCTTGGTCCAAACATGGACTAATGAGCTGAATTCAACAACATCAATTTGTATTTTAACATAATAAAATTTCCCAAGATGATTCACAGGAACATTATAAAACAAAATTCCTCACTGACCTACATAATGAGACATTAGAACAGATGACCAAAAACTTGGACAAATAGATAAGTTTTAAGGAGTGTCTTAAAGAAGAAGGGAAGTTGAGAGACGGAGAGGTTTAGAACAGGAATTCCAGTGGCACAGCCTAAGTGAGGTATGGTGCCAATGACTGCCCATGACTCAAGATGGCATTTGATATTTGACGAAGTGTGGCATCAAGGAGCCATCATAAATTTGAAGTCAGCAGAAATTAGGGGAATACTCTTCACTGGTTGGAATTATACCCAGTTGTTGGAGGCCAATCATCTCAGCCCCAGGATATCGCTGTAGGAGTTCCTCAGCGCATTGTCCTAAGCTCAACCATCTTCAGATACTTCATCAATGAGGTTGCCTTCATCATAAGGTCCTAAGTGGGAATGTTTGCTGATGATTGCAGAGTTCAGTTCCATTTGCAATTTCTCACATAATGAAGCATCTGTGCCCACATGCAGCAAGACTTGACAACATTCGGGCTTGGGTTGATAAATAACAAGTAACATTTGCACTACATCAGAGCCAGACAATGAAATGAGAGAGTCTAACCACTTTCCCCTCAACATTCAACGAATTTACCATCGCCATCCTGGGAAGTCACCATTAAATGGACTAGCTACAAGAGCTGGTCAGAGGATTGGAATGCTGTTTTGAGGGACTCAGCTTCTGACTCCTCAGAGACCGTCCAACATTCTGCAAAGCACGAGTCAGCAGATACATCCAGCCTCTTGCCTGGACGAATCAGCAGGTACATCCAGCCTCTTGCCTGGACGAGTGCAGCTTTAACAACACTCAAGGTCGACACTGTCCAAGACAAAGCAGCACACCCGATTGGCACCCCATCCACGACTTTAAACATTTGCTCCCTCCATCACCAACATAGTGCCAGCAGTATACTCCATCAACAAAATCTATAAAATGCACGGCAGCAACTCCAAGGCTCCTTCGACAGCATCTGTCAAACCTGCAACCTCTACACTGAGAAGAATAAGGGCAGCTTCAAGTTCTCTTCCAAGTCACATGCCATCCTGATTTGGAATGATTATCACTGGGTCAAAATCCTGGAACTCCCTCCCTAACAGCGCTGTGGGTGTAGTTATGCCATATAGACTGCAGCGCTTCAAGGAAGAGTCTCACCACCACCTTCTCAAGCACAATTAGAGATGAGCAATAAATTGGAAACCCTGGCAGAATTTTCCTTACCAAACTAGGGACAGAAGCTAACTGTGGTACTTTTACTGTCAAGACATTCGATTAGCATCAAACTCAGAGACCAGAGCCAAGTTGAGACCGTATGGCTCACTGAGGAAAGGCCGCTCCTGACTCTTTGAATTTAATCCTTTAATGTAAATTCTTTTAGCAACTCAAAATAACCAAAAAGCATGAATGAAATGAGAACGTACATATGTATGTGTGAATGTGTGTGAGAGACAGCACGCGAGAGAGCATGCAAAAGAGAGAATACAGTAAATTGATCTGGCCCATCGGAGTGAGAGTACCATTTCTAAATTTTTTCCTCATACAAGAGTGTCAAAGTGCTGATTCAGAAACAGCAGCGAAGACAGAGGATTCTTCAGGGAAGAATGAAGAACAACAATGGTATTTATTAACAGGCACACTGCCCAAAGGCGGATCAGTTAACTTTCTCCCTTTCCTTCCGGAGCCACACACAGTCCAAAGTGCAAGTTATAGACATACAGCATCAAGGCATTCACCACAGCATTCACCCAAGTTTCTTCTTCCATTTGCCCCTTCCTGCCGGCATAACTAAAATCAGCAACTTTCAGGAAATCACAGGAGCCAGTAAGAGTACAAGCACACCTAAGTTCCAGTTATCCACCATATTCACCCACCTTGCAATAAGTGGAATCATGAGCTTGTGTTTCTGAAAGGAGGGCTGAATTCTGCACATTGGTGCATCACCAGATTTCAAAGCATCCATGGGTTAATGAGAGGGTGACACTTTTCTAATATCTCAAGAAAAACAAGAAAGTCTACTCTACAGAAGCCATACTACAGCCCAGCGTGTCACACTGAGATTCAGGCCAGGTTCTAAAATTGTTTGTATATTTTTGGAATAATTAGTACAAGTAATTTTGTCTTTAGAGTCATTATTGCAGACTGAATCAGCAGTTTAAGAACAGTGAACCACAACCACAAAAATTATGAAAGAATCTGGTTTCTTCCAAGCTAAATAATGCCAAAGCCCTTATCAGAACTTAGATACTAAATCAAGTACTGTGCAAAGCAGTTGAAGCAAATCACCTCCCACTCACTCCCATGATAGGGAAAACAGATTATCCACCTTGTGCAGTCTTCATTCTTTGGATTGGTATCCTTCAATTATTGGCCAACCTTCACATATCATGACTGTTTCCAGCCATCTCCCAGGTTTATCTTCTGATTTATTTAGGGATTTTGTGATGTTTGTTCAGATCAGGTTCAGACTGAAATAAACTGTTCCAGTCAGGACAGACACAATAATATTTTGGGCTTTTTAAGCAGATGGCTGCATTCCTGAAGTTTTTTTTTAAAAAGGTGTCCAAATCAAAAAAAATGCAGTTTCCCAATTTCTTTTGCCTCTTGACCATCTTTTAGCTGTTTTTGAAAGGAACGTGCCTTTGCAAGCAAACTCTATGCCTCTTCTCTTGAGCACCTTTCAGTCCTGTATAATTCAGCGCTCCCCTACTTCAACTCACGTTCAGCATTAAGACTTAGCTTCAATTTGAAGCTTTGTGCACTAGGCACAGATTTGGTGTTTTGTCAGAGTTAAAATGAAAAAAAATCAACAAAGAGAAAATATTGCTTTTAGTTTATCTTTTATACTTCAAAATAAAAGTCTCCACCCCGATTCAGCTACAATAATACAAACATACGAATTCGCAGCATAAGTTGGCCACTTGGTCCCTCAAGCCCACTCCACCATTCAATAAGATCATAAGATTAACCTCAACTCCACATTCCTGTCCACCCCAATAACCTTTCACCCCCTTGCTTATCAAGAATCTATCTACTTCTACCTTAAAGATATTCAAAGACTCTGCCTCAACCACCTTTTGCGAAAGAGTTCTAAAGACTCACAACTCTCAGAAAAAATTCTCCAATCTCTGTCTTAAATGGGCGAGCCTTTATTTTTAATCAATGACCCTTAGTTCTAGATTCTCCCAAAAGAGGAAACACTCTCCACATCCACCCTGTCAAGACCTCTCAGGATAATAATAACACATTAGAAACCGGGTTTTTTTGGTGTGGTGGGAGGGAAGAAGAAGGTGGGATTTGAGAAGGAATGTGATATCTTTTAAACAACCTGTGTTTAGTTCAAAGCTGTTTACATAACGGAACACAGCACATTAATCATCATGTGTGACCAGCGATACAGGTGGTATTCTGATCTCAACATCTACGTAGACAGAAGTTTTCTTCTCATTAATAGAATTTTGAATATACCATCATGATACAATATGATCATACAGAATTGCCTAAACACAGCCTCTCATATGACAAAATGGTTCGGAAGTGAGCTTCAACTCAGAAGACTCAAGTCTGTGGGTTTGTGAATAACCCAGTGAAGCTCATCGCTTTCTCACAAGCGTTGAAGACCTGTGGTTTCAGCTCAGTTGTCACCAAGCTGCTGGCTTTTCATACTGCAATTCTGGCACCTTACATAATATACAAGTCAAAATTTATGATAATGGAAAAAAAAAGTGACGAGTAGAATAAGTTCTCTTCTAATTAAGGGAAGTGGGTGCATGAAACAGAGAGGCATTGGCTTCCTGTTTGTAACTTTTAAATATATTTGGCATTATCAGAGAGGGTGGGTGGAAATAGCATGCAAAGAACCACTTATAAAATTAGATTAAAAAGAGATTACAAAAATATTCAAAAAATTAATAATGTGGCTGAACGAGAAAACTCATCTCAATTTAAAAACATAGACTGGGTACACACTTCCTTTCAACAAGAATGTGAATGGTTCTTCTGGCTACAGCTACTCACCATTGGTAATACTTGCCATTTACCTACTTCCAGCTGGGAGAGCACCAAGCCTCAATCACAGATGATCATAGCACTATGATTAGACATGCAAGTAGTGGCTGCCCACATGTAGGCTAGGAGACAGGAGCTGTGGTATGCTGGTATTTCCATTTCCTCCTCCAAAAGTAGTGGCATGCCTTTGCACTGGACCAAATCAGCAGATTTTCCAGGTGCAAGTCATTTTCTCAAATTAGAGGGCAAAGTTGGCCCGGTCCCCTTGGAGCCCTGATTCATTTCACCTCATGCACTGAAGTCCAGGGTGCTCCTACTTTTGTGAGTAGGCTGCCCCTTTAATATGCATCCCCATCTGCACACTTTACATTTTCAGTATCTCCCATTTAATAATGAGGTGGTCTTGTGGCGCAGTGGGTAGCATCCCTACCTTTGAACCAGAAGCTCCAGGTTCAAGCCCCACCTCAGGACTTGATGGCCAAGGAAGGTGCATTCATAACATGGCCAAACAGGTTGATAATCCACCTGAAAATCATACCCAACACAAGCCAATGGCAGGCGGTAACAGCAGGAGAGGTTCCTGGTCAGCTATGTGGAAAGAAAGTTGGAGCCTCTATCATCATTGTCCATAGCTCCAGACTACAAAATGTAAAAATGCATGCTGCCACAGCAACTCAGACTCTGAGAGAACAGCAACATTTCATAAAATGAATAATCACAATAAGTTGCTTGTGTGATGGTCATCCATTAGCCTTTTCAATGATTATACAGAGACTCCTGGTTAAGCAATAGCTTAATTTTAAAATTAAAATTTCTTGATGTCCTCACCACTCCCCCTCTCTGCAATCTCCTCCAGCCGTACAACCTTCAGAGATATCTGCACTCCTACAATTCACACCTCTGAAGCTTCCCTGGTCTTAATGGTACCTTCAGCTGGCAAGACTCTTAAGCTCTGGAATTCCCTCCCTAAACTCTGCCTCCATTTCCTCTTTAAGCCGCTCTTTACAACCTACCTCTTTGATCAAGCTTTTGGTTATCAAAAGGATAGAAAAAGAAGTCTTGTGTTATATAGCACTTTTCACAATCATTGGGCATCTCAAAGTGCTTTACAGCCAAAGAAGTACTTTTTGAAGCGTTGTCATTATCATTGTAAGGTAGGAAATGCAGCAGCAAATATGCATCAAACTCCCACAAGCAGCAATGTGATAATGACCACTGAGGGGCCAAATGGCCTAATCGCGCTAATTCTCAGTTTGCGATCAGATGATGATCTGTCTTTGTGACATTGATTGAGAGATAAATATTGGCCAGGATACTGGGGATAACTCCCCTGCTCTTCTTCAAAATAGTGCCAAGGGTCCTTTTAGATCCACTGCAGCAGGCAAATGGGGACTTCGTTTAAAGTCATTATCACTAGCAGTGCAGCATTCCCTCAGTACCACACTAGAGTATTAGTCTTGATTTTTGTGCTCCAGCACTGGAATGGACTTGAATCCATATCTTATGACTCAGAGGCAAGAGTGCTACCAACTGAGCAACAGCTGACACATCATTTGCCCTAATAATTCCTTATGTGGCTTGATATATTTTGTTTGTCAATGCTCCTGTGAAGTGCCTTGGGATGCTTTACTATGTTAAACGTGCTATATAAATGCAAGTTGTTGAGATTGGGAATCTGAATCATTATCCCAAGAATCGTATTTTAAAAGAAATTCTTCAGGGTGTGGGCATCAAAGGCAAGGCCAGTATTAACTGCCTATCCTTAATGGTCCATGAGAAGATGGTGGTGATAATGAAGGTACACCCATAATACTGCTGTTAACTAGCGAGTTTCAGGATTTCGACCAAGTGATGTTACGATGAAGGGCCAGGGGTATATTCCTAAGTTGGATGGTGTATGATTTGGAGAACTTGGGAGATGATGCAATTCACTGAGGGAAGGACAAGGGCAGCTGGTGCATGGGAAGATCAAGTTGTAATAGCCCACCTACATAAGTTGACTGAACTTACTGTGAAGTACTGTGAAGTAAGTTAAACCAGGAACCACTACTGAAGACCCAGCGGCAACATTCTATACAAATAAGTAGTTATGAATCAATGTCCATAGCAACATTTTATATACAAACTACTTTACCATTACTTATGAAAAGTAATGGCCCAAGTCAGGACACGTCGAGTATTGTGCAACAGTTCAAAGCTTTTATTAAGAGCTAATCCATTAAGTAGCTGAACTACAATAAGACTGTAGACAGGGTTGGTGGAAGAAGAGGCATAAGAGTGGTTGGAGTTATAAGTAAGGAGTCAGGCAGCAAGGTCTTGATTTCTGACAATGTGTTATCCATGCCAAGTAAACCAGGGTTTGGGTAAGTTAGAACTAAGGCTTGGTTGTACAATTATTTTGTCAGCCCTGGCATTACTACCAGTACCATAGAACCAAACACTACCAAACAGGGCATATAGTACAGGATATCCACCATAACACCACAGCATCCTCATTTCCGTAGCCATGCATCACACAAGCTATTTTGGAGGACTTGTTTGTTGTTCTAAAAGGAAATTAATTGTAATTGCACCACTAACCGATACAGATCCTCAAGAGCTCTCGCAGAAGCTTCATGGTTTAATTTCATGACTTAACTGTGCCAGTGTCTTAAAAATACCACTTACACACTTTATTATACATTATCTGCAAAGGATTTTCTGTTTCTTTTTAAAAACAAGTTTCAAATGGCAATTAGAGACTTATAATGCTAATCTGTGGTGATCTCTATATAAATGCAAGTCACTTGTGTATTTAGACATACTGCTAGAATTGGCTTAAAGGAATGGAGCTTCTTCATTGCAAACAGAAATGGAGGAATTTGTTTGCTGCTTAGTATGGTTTTGTATTGGTCAAGGTAATCTTTATATAGCATATTCCGCTGCAAACAAAACCACATGAGCATCATATTACAGCGACAATTTATTTCCCTGCTGAAAGCGCAGGTTCAGCTGAAGTAAACCACTGCTCACAATCTACATAGAAACAACCCAAGATTACAATGTTCAAAATTATTGGGCACAATTCTAAATGCATTTCAAGTATTTAAAACACATTGACTTCTTTATTTTCACAATGCCATAAGTTCACTTTCTAAGCAATGGATAGAATTTTGAGATTTGTTTGTCATTTATGTAGGTCAACAGCAGCAATCCTCGAGGTACACCACTGAGTACATCTCCCCATCTGAACATCACCCACTGCTTCCTATCTTTAAGCTAATTTCATATTCACCTCTAACTCAAAATCTAGGATACACATTGTCTTGAGCTTGTGTACAGTAGTAGCCTTTTCAGATGGCACTCAAAAACTTTCTGGAATTCAAGGTATACTTTTTTTTTATTCATTCACAGGATGTGGGTTTCGCTGGCAGGGCCAGCATTTATTGCCCATCCCTAGTTCCTTGAGAAGGTGGTAGTAAGCTGCCTTCTTGAACCACTGCAGTCCATGTGGTGTAGGTACACTCACAGTGCTGTTGAGAAGAGAGTTCCAGGATTTTGACCCAGCAATCTATGAAGGAACGGTGATATATTTCCAAGTCAGGATGGTGAGCGACTTGGAGGGCAACTTACAGGTGGTGGTGTTCTCATCTATCAGCTGCCATTCTCCTTCTAGATGATAGTGGTCGTGGCTTTGGAAGGTGCTGTTGAAGGAGCCTTGGTGAATTTCTGCAGTGCATCTTAGAGATGCTACACACTGCTGCTACTGTGCATCAGAGGAGGAGGGAGTGAATGTTTGCAGATGCGGTGCCAATCAAGTGAGCTGTTTTGTCCTGGATGGTGTCAAGTTTCTTGAGTGTTGTGGGAGTTGCACTTATCCAGGCAAGTGGGGAGTATTTCATCACACCCCTGACTTGTGCCTTGTAGATGGTGGACAGGCTCTGTGGAGTCAGGTGGTGAGTTACACATCGCACGATTCCTAGCCTCTGACCTGCTCTTGTAGCCACAGTATTTATATGGCTAGTCCAGTTCAGTTTCTAGTCAATGGTAACCCCCAGGATGTTGATAGTGGGGGATTCAGCAATGGTAATGCCATTGAACGTCAATGGGGTGATGGTTAGATTCTCTCTTGTTGAAGGTAGTTATTGCCAGAACTTTATGTTGCGCCAATGTTATTTCCCACTTGTCGGGCCAAGCCTGAATATTGTCCAGGTGTTGCTGCATTTGGACATGGACTGCTTCAGTACCTGTTGCGAATGGTGCTGAGCATTGTGCAATCATCAGCGCACATCCCCACTTCTGACCTTATGATGGAAGGAAGGTCATTGATGAAGCAGCTGAAGATGGTTGGGTCGAGGACACTACTCTGAGGAACTCCTGCATTATGTCCTGGAGCTGAGACGACTGACCTCCAACAACCACAACCATCCTCCATTGTGCTAAGTATGACTCCAACCAGCAGAGAGATTTCCCCGATTCCCATTGACTCCAGTTTTGCTAGAGCTCCTTGATGCCACAGACCGTCAAATGCGACCTTGATGTCAAGGCCACTCACTCTCACCTTACGAGTTCAGCTCTTTTGTCCATGTTTGAATCAAGGCTGTAATGACGTCAGGAGCTCTGGGTGTCGGTGAGCAGGTTATTGCTAAGCAAGTGCTTGATAGCACTGTTGATGACCCCTTCCTTTACTTTACTGATGATCGAGAGTAGACTGATGGGGTAGTAATTGGCTGGGTTCGATTTGTCCTGCTTTTTGTGTACAGGACATACCTGGGCAATTTTCCACATAGCCGAGCAGATGCCAGTGTTGTAGCTGTACTGGAACAGCTTGGCTAGGGGCGCAGCAAGTTCTGGGGCACAAGTCTTCGGTACTATTGCCGGAATATTGTCAGGGCCCATAGCCTTTGCAATATCCAGTGCCTTCAGCTGTTTCTTGATATCACGTGGAATAAACCAAATTGGCTGAAGACTGGCATCTACGACGTTGGGGGCCTCCAGTGGAGGCAAGCTGGATCATCCACTCGTCACTTTCTGGCTGAAGATTGTAGCAAATCCTTCAGCCTTATCTTTTAATGTGCTGGGTTCCTCCATCATTGAAGATGGGGATATTTGTGGAGCCTCCTCCTCCAGTGAGTTGTTTAACTGGCCAACACCATTCATGATTGAATGTGGCAGGACTGCAGAGCTTAGATCTGGTCTGTTGGATCACTTAGCTCTGTCGATCACTTGCTGCTTATACTGTTTGGCACGCAAGTAGTCCTGTTTTATAGCTTCACCAGGTTTTCACCTCATTCTTAGGTATGCCTGGTACTGCTCCTGTCATGCCCTCTTGCACTCTTCATTGAACCAAGGTTGATCCCCTGGCTTAATGGTAATGGTAGAGTGGGGGATATGCTGGGCCATGAGGTTACAGGTTGTGTTTGAGTACAATTCTGCTGCTGCTGATGGCCCACATCGCCTAATGGATGCCCAGTCTTGAGTTGCTAGATCTGTTCGAAATTAGCACTCATTTAGCACTGTGGTCGTGTCACACAACATAATGTAGGGTATCTTCAATGTGAAGGCGTGACTTCATCTCCACAACGGCAGTGCGGTGGTCACTCCTACCGAAACCATCATGGCAGACATGGCCTGTGGCAGGCAGGTTGCTGAGGATGAGGTCAAGTATATTTTTCCCTCTTGCCGCAGAGCCAGTCTAGCAGCTATGTCCTTTAGGACTCATTCAGTAATGGTGCTACCAAGACACTATTGGTGGTGATGAGCATTGAGGTCTCTGATTCATCAGTTGAGGGAAGGCAGTAAGTGGTAATCAGCAGGAGGTTTCCTTGCCCACGTTTGACCTGATGCCATGAGACTTCATGGGGTTCAGTGTCAATATTGTATGGTCAACTTCCTCCTGACTGTGTCACTGTGGCGTCATATCCAGGCTTGGTGTCTGGGACATTATCTGTAAGGTATGATTCCGTGAGGATGACTATGTCTATGAAACAGCTCTCCCAATTTTGGCCATTTCAGATGGCATTTAAGAGTCAACCACATTGTGTGTCTAGAGACCTGGTAAGGACGACAGGTGGGTTCTTATAATTGACAACAGTTTCATGGTCATTATAGGCTTTTAATTCCAATGTTTATTGAATTTAAATTCAACCATCTGCCATGGAGGGATTTGAACCCAGGTCCCCAGAGTATTACCCTGGGTCTCTGGATTACTAATCCAGTGACAATACCACTACGCCATCGCCTTCCCCTGTAGTGCTTTCCAGCATCCGTGGAAAGCAAAGAAGAATAGGGGAACAGATAAGTCTCTACAATATGGAAAAGGATGGAGAGAAAGAAAGAGGAAGAAATGAAAACTGTGACAAGACATCTGAGCTACTCCAGGCTCTAAACTACCAGTGAATAACACTTTGGAAGATCCACTTGTTAGTATTCAAACTCTACAAGCACTTTGCTTTAAGCAGGCTGATGTGAGGCTTTGACAGATTCAGTTTGCAACCAGTGCTTATTACAGTGCTTAAAATTAACACCAGCCCCACTTTGACCAAAATTAATAATGGACGGAATAGCAGATGGACTACTGAATCTATTTCACCTCTCTCCTCCTTTACTTTCTCAACTTAGATGCGCAGGAAGCATCTTTTGAAGGCAGTTTACAAAATGTATAAGCTTTAGCGTTGTCAGTTTGGTGACATATAATCAATAATGTTCAAAAACACCAGAATCCATTAAGATCAGAAGTTGTTGAATAGCCTGATGACACTGAAATCTTGATTTTGACCGTTGCAATTAGACATTTGTTATATGAATATCAGGGCGGCGGTAATTTTCTCATTTTTAAATTTACCTATTCCAGGCCTGAACCCAGGTCCTTAACACTGTGAGGTGTAGTCACATTGTATATTGCTTTACTGTGGATTAACAGATCAATTGGTTCCTAATCACTAGCACATACCTGACTCATTTTGAAGAAGTCCAAGGTAGGCCTTGTCCATCGGACATCCTCATCATGCCTCCGTTTTACACCACACTTGCGTTCATTTAAGTCGCAGGGCTGGGAATGACTCCGTAACAGGCCCTGCTGCCGTCGGTTCATCTCTGGAGTGGAGGAGGGTGTGCTTTTGGCTGACAGCAGACATCTTGCTGCCTCCCGAATGTGCACCGGTGAGAGCGAGAAGCGCCTTTGAGGAATGAACGTGCATTGCTCAGGCAAAATGCACTGCACGCCCAAAAAAGTTCTCTCACCAATATCTGTGGAATGGTTGTTTGGCGACAGCATCCATGGCAATGGGGATTCGGGAGATGTCGTGAGACTGGAAAATGTGAAGCTGCTGGTGTTTGAATAATGGCCGGAGTTGGGCAGCTGCTGGAGGCCAAGGCTGGTGGGGCGCTGAGTCGAGTTACCGAGCTGTGCACTTGCATTACCACCACTGTTGCAGCGCCGTTTAACAGGAGTCCACACCTTGGAGCCCACTGGCTTCCACAGAGACCTGCAACGTGACAGATCTTCTGGCACAGAGAGTGATCGACAGTGCCTTTTGGTGGGTGGATCTGGCAGTGAGGCAAAGCTCTCAGAGAACTGCAAGTCACTTAAATTCCCCACCGACGTGCTCGTCACATGACCCATCCATGTACTTGTTGCCTGACCTGTCCACAAGGATTTGTTCTGACTGGAGGAGTTGATGCTGTTTAGGTTGTAGCTTGTGAGTGAAGGGAACCCCATATTCACTGGTAATTCAGCATTTGAAGTGTCAAATACATTCCACTTCCTTTCTTCTGCAAAGGCATAGAGAAGGAAAAGACATTAAGTAATACAAACATAGCATTAAAGCATCAAAAAAAACATTTCAGCATTGACTTCTCCTGAAGACTTAGTGGGCTAATGGTTCCATGGGTGTTGCATCAATAAAAGATGACCAAGTTGAATCACATCATAATCAAACATCCATATTGCTGGGCAAGGATCACTGGACAGCAGTTGGGAGCAGAAACCGAAGCTAAGTTTTCCTTTACCCAACACTGTGACCAACTGTAGCATCTCAACTACTCTTCCAGTTGAACTCAGTTCGTGCAGCTTGGACTGGGAAAAGAATCTGGAGCCACATTGTCTGTTTGACTTACTATGTACAAACTGGATGAGAGTGGTTGAGGGAGCATTTTAATTCGCCTCTCACCATCATCCTCCTCCCTCTCCCATAGGTTATTTTCCTGGGCTGCCCAGCAAAGATCAACTTTCAGGAGATTAACATAGCACTAATAAATTGTGCTGAAAACATAACTGCAATAAGTTTTGGAAGAACGTGTAAGTATGTTTTGTAACTAAGCTAGGAAATTAATATGAAACATTACAGCGAAAGCCATGTAGCAATAGCAATTGATAATCAAACAGTCCTCCCACTGAAATGATGTAGTCATGCAGAAGGGAATTGTTGTTTTTGAGAATTTGGTCAGTGCGTTGACTTTGATAACCAAGTAGATAGTAGGAAATGAGTATAGTGGCTGGAGTGAATGGCATCATCGGGGAAAGTGGTTGCCAGTAGGATGGCCACTGACAGAGCTCAAGAATACTATTATAAATAAAGTGCCGGAAACACACCAGTCACATGACTGATGCAAGCTCAGGCAATTCAAAATTTTTTTTAAAAAACTACAAATCCAACTACTGAGAAGTTTCGGTAAATTGCAGTGTTGGACTATAGATCAGTTGGAGAGTGTATTAATTTTCTACGTTGGGGTATTTTTGGGGGTCTCAAGGGGACTTAATGTCCAATAGAGGTACCATGCAGTTGCAAAGTTCTCTTTACCCTGAACCAGTCTATCTATGGAGGTAGCGAATTAAAGCCAGTTGTTGTCCCAGGTTAAATTCTCTAGGACAAAACATGGTTGGCATCCTTCAACCCAAATCTGTGTGCCTTGGGTTCCCCTTCTGTGCTGACCGCCCTTGTTGTCCTGACTCGCTGCCTTGCTCTTCAGCATCGAGGGAGCATGCAGCTCGTCATCATGGAGAGTCCATGTTCAGGATATTATGCAGGTCAGACAGGGAGCTGGGGCTGGGATTGGAATGGCAGCCGGTGAGGCAAGCTCACTGCTTGTGGGCTAGTAACAAGGTCTAGGACCAAGTGTCCATGGATCTGGGCATTGGTAGCGATCCAAGAATAAAAATACCAGGCATAAAGGCATCCAGTACTGGGCAGGGGACAGACCAACTGAAAACCAGACCAATGGCCACCCTGGTTGCCAGGTGCCATGGAAATTGACTCTCAAATCGACTCCACTCTTTCTCCAGCAGCCATCACCACTGTGTGCAGGAATATGACAGATTGGGGAGCTGAGTTATGTATTTTGCGGGGGGGGGGGGGAGAGAAATACCTTCACCATTCTACCAACCTGGCCGTGGCATCCTATATGGATGGGTGGGAGGGCAAGGTAACAGAACAGATGAAAGAAAAGTAGCAATCATTCATGAACAATCCACAGCATCTCAACAGAGAATAAGCTCACCCATGGAATTTTAAGACAGTGAATTTGATTGTGTTGCGGAAACATGCTTATGATATCCTAGCTGATTTTAAAAATGCAAAGGAAAATGCATATTTATGGCAAGAGGACAAAATTAGAGAATTATTTCATTTTTGTAGATATTGAAAGGAAACAAACTACAAACCACAGGTTGTGTAACACAATATGTTTTCTGTGCTGTGTCATTTGTGCAGGAACCTCAGCTGATATGCAGGATGCCCACAAGTGGCCTCTTCCCACTAGAACACTTGCCTGAAGAGCACTGTCTTACAGCACTGCTGTCTGAAAATAATTTTCAGTCCAAACTATTCTTGGCCTTTAACTTACAAAGGGAAACAGGTTATAATGCATCAAACTGCTTGCTCCCTCCAATGCAATTAGCCTCTAAGCTCACAAATATAAAATAACTAGGATTTCTTCTCCTGATGGCTAAACAGGGAATCTCATTGGAAACTGGATTCATGTGGACATCTGACAAGGGCAGGGTTGGACTCTTGTGATGCCACTGTGGTTAAAAAGCTCACCAACACTTCACATATGAAGACTGACCACTTGGGTGAGGTACTGGTGGGTGCTGACTGTCTGTGGAGCCAAATCCCAATAAGTTGTCAGTGGCTTCAAGAGAGGAGAGAAGAAAACCAAAGCAGATTCATTTTTGAATAAAGACACTTTGGCCTGTAGGAAGCTAATCCTCATTTAGTCCCATTGACGACAACCACTTAGTGATGAATTGGTTAATAAATGTTAGCTACTCTCAACACACCCAATTTGGAAGTGCTCCAATGCCAAATATATGCATGAAGGTTGGGATTGATTTGTGATCAATGCTATGGGAAAGTATTCACTGCCACCATCTTATGTTCCAAAGCTTCCAATGACATTTGACGTTTTCATGAATGAAAGAATGCAGTATAATTTTATTGAGTCACCCCCACACCCAGTGTTTTTATGCTTTGTTTTTAGCAACCAGTCTATTAAAATCTGATTGCTATTAAATTACAAAATTTGGGAAATCAATTAACATAATACTAAAAGTCAAGTACAGTAAACTTTGTGTTATCTGCCACTCTAATGCCGCTGGTTAAAAGAAAGTTTTAGTTTCAGATTTAGAATTAATAATCGACCGAGCATCAACCACCATTTGCAGAAGAGTTCCAAACTTTTACCATCCTTTGCATGTAGAAGTATTTCCTAAATTTACTCCAGAAAGGCCTGGATCTAATTTTTAAGCCATGTCCCTTGGTCCTAGATTCCCCAACAGCAGACATAATTTCTATCTACTCTATTGCTTTTCCTTAATATCTTGAAAAGTTTCATCAAATCACCCCTTGATCTTCTAAATTCCAGTGAATACAACCCTAGTTCGTGTAATCTCTCATAATTTGACCCTTGGAGTCCAGGTATCATTCTAGTAAGTCTACACTGCACTCCTTCCAAGAACAATATATCCTTCCTAAGGTGTGGTGCTCAGAACTACTCACAGAACTCACAGTATTGTTCAGCTAAGGCTTTCTACAACTAAAGCATGACTTGTATCCCCTTGTATTATAGTTCTCTAGGTATAAAGACCAGCATTCCATTAGTCTTTTTGATGAATTTTTGTACCTGTTGACGACATTTTAAAGACTTATGTACCTGAACTCCCAAGTTTCTTTTGAACCTCCAGTTTCTGGCTTTACACCATTTAGAAAGTACTCTGATCTTTGTTTTAAGCCAAAAAAGTGGTGATCTCACACTTGCCTAAATTGAAGTCAATTAGCTATAGTTTTGCCTATTCACTTAATCTATTAATAGCTCTTTGTAATTTTATGATTCCACCTACACGCTTACAATACTGCCCATCTTACTGTCATCAGGAAACTTGGATATGTGGATCGCTATTCCGTCATTTAAGTCCTTAATAAATACAATGAATGGTTGAGGCTTCAAAACAGATGCCTGTGGGCACCACTAGTCACATCCTGCCAATTAAAGCACATAAGAAATAAGAGTAGTAAACCATAAACCCCAATGAGCCTGCCCACTAGCTAGTAAGATTATGGCTCCGCTTTTATATCAACTTCACTTTCCCATCTAATCCCCATATCCCTCAGCTCCCTAACTGCCCAAAAATCTGTTGATCTCAGCCTTGAATATACCCATTGACTAAGCATTCAGAGCCCTCTGGAGTGGAAAATTCCAAAGATTCACAAGCCTCAGTGAAGAAATTTCTCCTCACCTCAATCCTAAATGATGAGGTCCCTTAACCTGAGACAATGACTCCTAATTCTGCAGCAGGCAGAAAAAATCTCTCGCCCTGTCAACCCCTCTTAAGAATGTTATGTGTTAAAAGATCACCTCTCATTCTTCAAAGTTGCAGAGAATTTAGTTAAAATTCATTTTGGGGATGAATGCATCACTGGCTAGACCATCATTTATTGCCCATCCTTAATTGCCCTTGAGAAGATGGTGGTGAGCTGCCTTCTTGAACCACTGCAGTCCACATGGTGTAGGTACACCCACAGTGCTGTAAGGGAAGGAGTTCCAGGATTTTGACCCAGTGACAGTGAAGGTACAATGATATACTTCCACGTCAGGATGGTGAGTGGCTTGGAGGGGAATTTGGTGGCCGGCGTTCCCATTTATCTGCTGCCCTTGTCCTTCTAAATGGCAGCAGTCATGGGTTTGTAAGATGCTGCCTAAGAAGCCTTGGTGAGTTTCTGCAGTGCATCTTGTAGATGGTACACACTGCTGCCACTGTTAGTCGGTTGTGGGGGGAATGAATGTTTGTGGAAGAGGTGCTAATTAAGCGGGTTGCTTTGTTCTGGATGGTGCCAAACTTGAATGTTGTTGGAGCTGCACTCATCCAGGCAAGTGGAGAGTATTCCATCACACTCCTGACTTGTGCCTTGTAGATGGTGGATAGGCTTTGGGGAGTCAGGAAGTGAACTATTCCCCGCAGGATTCCTAGCTCTGACCTGCTCTTGTAGCCACAGTATTTATGTGGCTAGTCCAGTTCAGTTTCTGGTCAATGGTAACCCCCCCAGGATGTTGATAGCGGGGGATTCAGCGATAGTAATGCCACTGAATGTCAAGGGGTGATTGTTGGATTCTCTCTTGTCTTAGATGGTCATTGCCTGGCACTTGTATGGCGCAAATGTTACTTGTCACTTGTCAGCCCAAGCCTGGATGTTGTCCAGGTCTTACTGCATTTGGACATAGACTGTTTCAGTATCCGAGGAGTCACGAATGGTGCTGAACATTGTTCACTGATGATTGCACATCCCACTTCTGACCTTATGACGGAAGGAAGGTCACTATTAAAGAAGCTACTCAGATTCTACTATTTTACCTCTTGGGACAGCCATCTCATCCCAGAAAGCGAGATGGTGAATCTCTGTTACATCCCCTCTAAAGGCTGGACCAAAATTGTACATATTACTCCAGGTGCTGTCTCAACAAAGTTTTATACAACTGTGCAGGTCTTCCTTATCCTTATACTCCAATCCACTTGCAATAAAAGGCTAACATACTCTTCACCTTCCCAATTGCTTACTGCACCTGCATGTTAACTCCTTGTGATTCATGCTGAAATTCCTCTGAACAGCAATTAGAGACTGCAGCAAGATGTACACCAACTATCTGCCCATTATCCTCATTCTCTCTCTTGCTGCTTAGCAAATCTTCTGAGTCAATAATTTGCCCTCAATCTTATGTGCTTCAGCTTTAGACCTTTTGAGTAATTTTATCAAAAATCTTCTGGTTGTCCATATAAATGACATCCATAGATATTCCCCTCAGCCCAATTCCTCAATCATCTCTCCAAAAACGATCAGGTTTGTCAGGTATGACCTACACTTTACAAACCTACACTGGTTCTCTCTGACCAGCTGAAAATTCAATGTGTTCAGTCATTCTACTCTTAATTATAGAAGCTAATTTTCCGACAACTGATGTCTAGAATTCATTGTTTCCTTCTCTGACCTTTCTTAACTGTGCAATTTTCCAACTTAATGGAGCAGTTCCTGAATCAAGAGAACTTTGTAAGGTCATAATTAGGCAATCTGTAATGTTCTAACCTATTTCCTTCAAAATCCCGAGATGGGATCCATCTGGCCCAAGGTTTTGTGACTCAATTAGCATTATTTTCTTCACTACTGTTAATTGGCTTACATTCATTTTGGCAAGTCCCTTTCCTCGATTCCATATTAGTTTCCCTGAAGAGGCAATATATCAATTTCTAGATCTGTTATATAATTTCAAAAGACTAAAATGTAAAATTGCTCTTGTACAACTTTAGGTTTCATTGCTAGTCACTTTTTGGGTGCAAACAATTGGCTACGGCACCTCCAGTTTAAGAAGAAAAATTATTATGGCTCCCATTCATGATCACTATATTGCTGAAAGTTTTTAAATAGTGAGTCAGGTTCTTCCATTATGGCCCCTTTCCAAATTGATCAGATTCAAGTTACCCCAGCACTCACTCTGTGCACAAAAACGAGGAATTGAAGTGGGATGGAAGGTGGGTGTCCACTTTCTCCAGAGTACAAGAGTTGCTGCTTTCATGAAAGGGAGAAAAATCAGAACAAATAATTGGGTGTGTCCCCCCCCAGCCATTTTATATACCTCCAACAGTCACTTCCAAAGCTCTGATTAGCTTAAAATGAAGAAAGCCTAGACCTATTTGCTCTTGGCACAGTTTCCCAAGAAACTTTATCAAAAGTTTGACTTTATACTTTCACTTTTATACTGAGCAAATGTTGCAGTGAAATGTGATCCAATCCAGGTGTATAGTTTATTTTAATTTGTGATGTGTCATACGGGAAGCTTCGATTAGTTGAAAAGTAGAATTTGCTAAGTCTGGCTGTTTGAGCTCTTCACCTTTTAAAAAATATTGTATATAAAGTAGAACGTTATTGGGGTTTGTGTCCCATTAAAACCCAGTCCCTGCCAATTCCACAACCTCCATCCATACACAATTTTTGGATTGCAATTCCAGCCAACTCCTCGAGAAACCAAAGAGAGGGAGCAAGTCTGAGGACTGGGGGATACTTAGGAGCAAAATATATGGTACTGACCTCTTACCAAGTGAGCCAGGCTGATTAGCTATTGTAGTTGGGAAGGATCAATTGCCTATTTTTGTTGGAGGGAGGTGGGAAAGAGATAGAAATTAAAGATTGCTTTGTCTGTCCTACTGATCTGTAAGGGTGTCAAGTCTTGGCTTAGTGGTAGCAACATGGTTCGGAGTGCGTGTCCCAGTCCAGATACTTGACTACTCATCTAGGTTGATAAGATCAGTATCAGACTGCTGTTTGTGGAACGTTGCTATGTGCAAAATGGCTGCCACATTACAACAGTGATTATACTTCATTGGATGTAGTGTGTTTTGGGATGTCCTCTAGCCGTGAAAAGGCCCTCTACAAATTCAGGTTTACTCTTTCTTCTTGGTTAATGCAGTATTCAGGGGATGGAGAGATGAGAATAGATGGGTTACCTCTCTGTATACTTTGGCAGGATAGCAGAAACCTGGTAAAAATCTTTTTCATTCAGTTCAGCTTGTGTATGACAGCAGGAAAGAGATAACTTATGAAGGCAGATAGCCAAGCCACCTATTGCATCCCTGCTAGTTGACGCATATTGAATTCCATAAATCATGCAAAAGGCCTATAAGCCTCACTTGTTAACAACAGGTAATCATGCTGTCAGTCTTAATTTTCACAACGCAAGACCAAGCATAAACAGGGACTCCTTGAACATTGTATCTGCTAGGTATCACCTGAAGGATTTTACCTTCTGTACACCCAGACTTTTCAATGAGGCTTTCCACTGTACAATGTCTTTATTGCAACTTATGGGAAAGACAGTCAGCCCTACTGCAGGACTGCAAATTTGCTTATTGAAGACTTGAAGGAGAGTGTTAATTTGTACAAAGTTGTTACATCAGCAATGTGTATGATACTACAAGGATGTCTAACACACCTCTATTTAACTCACCTCTTTGTGGAGCACTCTGCTTGAATTGCAGCTAATCTGTTCAGCAGAAGGAACATGATGTGTTTCTGTATTCTTTGAATGACAGACCTTACATCCAGTACTATTGAGATTTCACTCACTTGAGCTCAAATTCTAAACATGTCAACAGTTCTAGGAAAACTTCCTCTGCACAAGGCATCTTTACCAACCAGTTGTCCAATAAAGCCAAGAGTTTGAAAAATGTGTGCAATGACAAGATCAACTCAACATTTCACAGGTTTAATGTCTTAACAGCCCCAACAGCAGCAGTTACAGTTTAGCAATCATCGTTAACCCATTCAGAGGAGGGTTATAAACTAGAGTGGATGATCTTTTCAGTTTAAGCTAATTGTTCTTCAAAATTTTGCTATGTGTGCACTTGCTATCAAAAACATGTTTGCAAGTATATTGCTTTACACAAAGTTAGAGCTTTCACTTCATCCAATATGCATTCATTTCCATAGGTAACACTTGATGTGACTTTACTTGTTTTCACATCTAAATTGGTAGGAAGAATAAACAAGCAGAGTATTAAATGGAGAATGACTGCAGAATTCCAAGGTGCAGAGGGATCTAGGTGTTCTAGTGCATAAGTCACCAAAAGTTAGCATGCAGGTACAGCAAGTAATTAAGAAGGTTAATGGAATGCTACCCTTTATTATGGGAGGAATTGAACATAAAAGTAAGGATGTTATGCTTCAGTTATAAAGGGCATTGATGAGACCACATCTCAAATACTGTGTGCAGCTTTGATTTCTTTATTTAAGTAAATGCATTGGAGGCAGTTCAAATGAGGTTTACTACATTGATAGCTGGAATGAGTGGGTTGTCTTATTAGGAAAGGTTGGCCAGACTGGACTTGTATCCAGTGGAGTGAGGGGTGACTTGATTGAAGTATTTAAGATCCTGGATGGCCTTGACAAGGTGGGCATGGAAAGGATGTTTCCTCTTGTGCGCGAGTCCAGAACCAGGGGGCATTGTTTTAAAATTTTAGAATAGATGAGGAGAATTTTTTTCTCTGAGTCATGTAACTTTGGAATTCTCTGCCTCAAAAGGTGGTGGAGGCGGGGTCATTGAATATTTTTAAGGCAGAGGTAGAATTATTCCCTTGCCTAACAAGAATCTAAAATTATCTGGGGTAGATGGGAATGTGGAATTCAAAACACAAACAGATCGGCCATGATCTTATTGAATAGCTCGCACGAGGGGCTGAAAGGCCTATTTCTGCTCCTCTTTCATATGTCCATATTAATTATTCAGGCTTTTAGTAGGATAATTTCCCAGTTAGAATTCCTCAATAAGAGCTAGGACAAAGGTGAGGGAAATCCTCTTCGCTTGGGATGATAAAAAATCTTGCCTGTTCACCCTCCTCCTTCACATTATTCAGCAGTGACAGACCAAAAAATTTTAAACACCAATGTCTCCATAATCTAAAACTACCTTGCTTGCTCCAAACACAGGAAGTCACACCGGTGCTACACCTTCTTTACACAAGTCTGTAACACACAGATTAATCAGATAAACATAAACCAGTGATTGGATCAGCATAAATGCTGGAAGCAGCATAACTTGTTTGGCATCCTCTGGCTTGTTATGCTCTGAGGGATAGGGGTAAAGAAGAATGGGATAGTAAATCAGCATTTCACAAGTAATAAAAGATGTTTGCTTGTTTTTCTCAAATACAAGTCAAGAAAATCTTAATTAATAAGACTCTCCCATTGCTCTCCCAATGGTTTAGCTGGTGATGGCTTCCAGAAGTAACTAACAACTGGTTGACTCAAAAAAGCAGGGGTTACAGATTCTCACCCTTCCTGTCCCATCCCAGATGTAATTGTAGTGTACATATTGTTAGCCCAGCTAAGATCGGCTAACTCTGACACAATGGAAAATGAACCAAGGGCTTTCCACTGATATTAGCTGGGATATCAACACATCCGGGACAGGATGTGAAGGATGAGAATCAGTAACCCATGCTTTGCTGTGACAGCCAGTTGTTAGCTACTTCCGGAAGCCATCACCATTCTTATTAGTTTCTATTCAAAATTAGTGAGAAATTCACAAATTGTAGCTTCTGATGACCTGATGAGGAACACACTCTCTCTTCCCATAGCCACACAGATAAGGCCAGAAAACAGGTACAGATTGGCTAGAGCCAAGAATTAAAAGCCCAACATGTCCATTAAGTTTGGCCAGCGGAAACTACACAACAGGGCACTGAAGCTTGTTACAGCTTATCCAGCTGGGGTGACACTGCTGATTAAGCCTGTAGAGTTATCTGGAACAAAATAACTTGACCCTACTTAGCTTCAGCAACACTCCCCCTCCCCCCAACCCACCCCTCCAAAAACAACTGAAGGTAGAGTCATTAGTTGGTCAATAGACAACCCAACCATGGGGTTAGATCCAAGCAGACGGTAGCTACCAGCAACTTTATCAAGCAGTATACATAACTCAGCTTAAGGTGTACAAATGCACTGCCATCAGTGACTGACCACAGTACTGACCAACACTATACCTCAGTTGGAGTTATACGACAATTTATTCATGCTGCCTAGAGATCAAGCAATGCTTTACAGCACTGTCTATTTATAGCTTCAGAGTTTTCTCATTGTCTACTTTCAGGTCAGGTAAACAATGCTGTACCCTATTCTCAAATTCAGAAGCACTCCCTAATGCACCAGTGTGTTATTTTCCATTTCTCACATTGCTAATCTTACTGAGAGATTGCAAGTATGGTTAGTCAGGGACAGTTTTGCACTGAAAGACTTTGGCCACCAAGAACTAGATTGAGACATTGGATCCTCACAGCTAGGAAAATAAACAAGGCTGATTCTATCTAGTATTAGCTGGATTGAAGTCAAAGTCACAGAGATGAAAGGCCACTGTCTAACCTAGTGCACTGCCCATCAGCACCCAACAATCACTTTTTGATTTAAGAATACACAGGAGTGAAGATATAGCATTAACTATTACTCTAAATTTTAAAAATGCTGAAACAGCAACTGCTGCTCGCATCCAAGGGCAGAATATTCAGGTCCGCATGCGAGTGCGCACCCGACACAATCAGATGTGAAATCACACGTGATGACATTGGGCGAGTGTCCCGACATCATCCCGCGCTTGTGCGATGTTTTGGTCAGCAGGCGTGCTTCCGAAACTCACGCAACTATTAAAGTTGTTAAGGTTCCAACTGTTCCCAAATTTTTGTGGTCCGTCCAACCACATGGTTGGTGGTCGAGCAAATTTGCCAGGCAGTATATACATTTTTGATGAAACTTCATCTAAGAGCAGGATGAGGTTTCCGTTATTAAGTTAAAAAAATAAAAATGTATGGGCAGAATTTTCATCATGCATACGTTCAGGTGACTGATTCTGATGCGTAGACATTTTTATTGCAATTATAAAATCTTCAGGGAGCTTTCAATCAGTGCTCGCCTGCACTTCGTCAGCACCCGCGCTCCTCCCGCCCCCACCCCGGCAGCGCTGAGCATTTCTGCACGTGCTTCATGCTGGCTGGCTATTGATTGGCTAGCCAGTGTAAAATCGTGGTCGGGCGATCATGGGCAGCAGTCCGTTCCCCAGCCTGCCGATTGCACCCGCATGCCAATCTAAAAATCCTGCCCCAAGAATTAGGGAATAAAGCAGAGTTAACAAACCCAACAATGAGGCATCTGAAACAACACACACACTCCCATGATACCATCTCCTTCACAATGATGGGCCCAGTAATTATTTCCATCTGATATCCCAATACCATCATCATCAAGGTGTAATATTTAAAAAAGTCAAAACATTAGGAAAAAGCAAAAAAAATAAGAACAGGGTTTAAAAGTTAAAAGGTTCAATATAACCTAAAGACAGAGTCTGAGCCATTTTAAGAGCCAGCTGAATAGGTTCATCTACCACTGAAGAAAAAGCATCATCTCCTTTTCCATCTGCCTTGCCAGCAAGAGAAATTTATATTGATCTCAAATTGAAGTTTCCTAAAAGGGAGACAACTGCATATGTAATAATGTCTCTGGACTTTCATTCCAATGTTTTCATAGTTTCTACTTTAAAGCTTGGAAGTTCAAAGCTGATAACTCAGCACGTGGATAATAAGTTCCAATTCCCTCCTACTACTCTATTGCGATTTAACACATGACTGCCTGAGGAATTCTGCACAAGATACCTGCTCCTACGGTTTCTCTTAGAAGCAACTTTAAAGCATTAAGAGAAACAGAAACAAATGACTAAGGTGTGTAAAGACTATTACATAACAAAGCATAATGTACTCTGCAGATAATCTATGAAGGAACCTGGTGTCTAGCAAGAACACAATGTTAGTCAACCAGGCCAAGATCAGCAATAAAAACAGAAAATGCTGGAAAAACTCAGCAGGTCTGACAGCATCTGTGGAGAGAGAAACAGAATTAGCGTTTCAAGTCTGTATGACCCTTCTTCAGAGCCGAGGTCAGCAACTGTGACTGACATTGCATTGAATTCAGAGGCCAATACTCATATATAGACGATACAATTCCCTTCCCCATGTGAAAAGTGTAGTCTGCAGCCTTCATCGTACCCCTGCTTGTACAAGGTACAAAAGTAAAAGGTTAAAGATAAAAGAATTTTAAAAACCTGACCATGACTTGTCAGCTATTGTGTGCTACGGCATCCTGACTCCCCAAAGCCTGTCCACCATCTACAAAGCACAAGTCAGGAGTATGGAATTCTTGCCACTTGCCTGGATGAGTGCAACTCCCACAATCAAGAAGCTCGACACCATCCAGGACAAACAAGCCCACTTGATTTGTACTCCATCCACCACAATTCACTCCATTCACTCCTTCCACATGCACAATGGCAGCGGTGAGTACCATCTACAAGGTACATTGCATCAACTCACCAAGGTTCTTAGGAGAGCACCTTCCAAACCTGCGACCTCTACCACCTAAAAGGACAAGGGCAGCAGTTGCTTGGGAACACCACCTGCAAGTTCCCCACCAAGCCACACACCTATATTGCTGTTCCTTCATTGTTGCTGGGTCACAACACTGGAACATCCTCCCTAACAGCACTGTGGGTGTTCATACACCACATGGACTGCAGCAGCTTAAGAAGGCCCACATATTGATGGGCAATAATGTGCAATCTCATGTGCAATTTAAAAAATAATGTGCAATCTCATGTGCAATTCAAAACAAAAATCATTCATGAGACGTGGGCGTCACTGGCTAGGCCAGCATTTATTGCCCATCTCCTAATTGCCCTTGAGAAGATGGTGGTGAGCTGTCTTATTGAACCGCTGCAGTCCATGTGGTGTAGGTACATCTACAGTGCTGTTAGGGAGGGAGTTCCAGGATTTTGACCCAGCGACAGTGAAGGAACAGCGATATATTTCCATGTCAGGATGGTGAATGACTTGGAGGGTAACTTCCAGGTGGTGGCATTCCCAGGTGTCTGCTGCCCTTGTCCTTCTAGGTGATAGCGGTCATGGGTTTGGAAGGTGCTGTCTAAGGAGGCTTGATGGGGATGGGCAATAAAAGCTGGCCTAGACTGTGACACCCACATCCCATGAAGAAATTTTTAAAAAGTTATATTTTATTCCCTGCATAAGTTTTGCAACTCAAGGAACAAAATTATTACGACATGCTTACCAAGCAAACTAGTGCAACACTGCCTACTGGTCTTCCATGAAGAGGTAGCAGGTTAAAAAAGAAAAGCCCTATCCTAATTTTGGAGCACAGCTTAAATTGAAACCTGCGGCCTAGTTCTACGGAATTTCTTTCATGTTGCACTTTAACCTCGTATGTAGTTGGGGATTGGGGCAGTTAAGAACAGGAGGAGAATTTTCCACACCACTGGACAGAACTGGACAAAACTAGCCCATGGCACAATGGAACAGCGACCTCAGTTTCACCTCCCCTCAACACCCCCACCAGGTTTCATCCAGTATTCCTCATCTTGGCCCCACCGCTGTGGTGCTAGATGGATGTATGCCATCTTGATGCCAGCTGAAGAGCGGCATCGGTTGACAACTGTGAAAAGATCATGCACATGCAAGACATGCACAGCCTCGCCTGTCCCACTCCAATTCTTACCTAGTATCTAAAACCATGGAACTCCCTGCTTTTCTCTTTGCTTTCTCTTACAGCTAATAAGCTTTTAAGACTGAAGCTTGGCATTATCTAATCACTACTTCCCTATTCATTTCTTTTCAGTTTCTAACATTAGTGCTGCTTTGCACTACCATGGGCCTCAGCCAGTCGCATAGGCTTCAAAACTGAAGTACTGTAAAATGAGTCATAGGCAGATTAGGAGAAGCAAAACTGGCGTAAACTGAAAATAATTACATGAACCTGTGGTCACAATGCAATAGTGGCCCATTCTGTCCTCAGAATAAACAGCATCCTCCCTCAAGTAACATGTCTGTTTCAGTTCTGAAAGGAAACATTGAAGAACAACCTTTTCATGCATTACCACGTAGCTCTACAAATATAGGCCAGGTAGCAGACAGTGAAGTTAGTGCACCTACCTGGTATGAACCGGTACGGATTCCAGCAACCACCTTTGTTTGTATTCTCAGGCAGGGGCTGAAAGATCAAAGATGAAGGGAGATAGATCTAAGTATCTGTTACAATATAAAATAAATATAAATCAAGATAAAATTAAGGGTATAATTCTAAAGGGGCTGCAGGAGCAGAGGTGTATTTGTGCAAAAACCATTGAAGGTGACAGTGCAGGTTGAATGCGGTTAATAAAGCGTACAGTACCCGAGGCTTTATTAATAGAGGCACACAGTACAAAAGCAATGAAGGTTAAGTTAAACTCATATAAAATGCTGGTTTGCCCTCAATTGGAGTATTGTGTCCAGTTCTGGGGACCACATTTTAGGAAGGATGTGAAGGCATTAGAGAAAGTGCAGAAAGGATTCATTAGAATGGTTCCAGGGATGAGCAAACTTCAGTTACATAGGTATGTTGGAGAAATTGGGACTTGTCGGAGAAGAGGAGGTTGAGAAGAGATTTTTAAAAATTCATTCATGGGATGTCGGCTTCGCTGGCTAGGCGAAGGTGGTGGTGAGCTGCCTTCTTGAACTGCTGCAGTCCATGTGGTGTAGGCACACCCACAGTGCTGCTAAGAAAGTTGATAGAGGTATTCAAAATAATGAGGAATCTGGACAGAGTAGGTAGGGGCAAACTTCCCATTGGTCAAAGGATCAAGAACAAGGGGGCACAGGTTTAAGGTGAATGGCAAAAGAAGAAATAGCAACATGAGGAAAAACTTTTTCACGCAGTGAGTGGTTAGGATCGGGAATGCATTGCCAGAAAGGGTGTTGGAAGCAGGTCCAACTGAGGCATTGAAAAGGGAATTGGATTATGATCTGAAAAGAAAATGTGCAGGACTATGGTGAGAAGGTAGAGGAATTGCACTAGCTGAATTGCTTCTTCAAAGAGCCAGTACAGACAACGGGCCGAATGGCCTCCTGTGCTATTGTGTCAAGGGAGTAGTAAAGAATCAAAAAAAAAGTTACTGACTAGGATGAGGTAGCTTAACAACCAGCCAAAACTCTGTTTTTCAAATAACAGGCATCCACTACAATACACAGAAGTAGCCTAGATGGGTTCTGGGAAAATCGTGTGCTGAGGATGCACATAAAAAATGTCAGGATGGTGTTTAGAGGTTGCATGTGGTCTTCTACTCCCACTGTATGCCAAGGGCAAGAAATATACTAACACATCCTTGTATTCTGAACTAAAACTAATCACTTTACATGAACCTCTCTGCCCCCTCTTTGCTACCAAAAAAAAACAACCACCTAATCCCTTGCAAGGGGCTTAAGAGTGGAACTGCAATGTACGGAGGATACATATTATTTGAATAACGAAAACAACTGGAGCAGCTAGTCCACATAATTCCAAAGTAGTGCATATTTAGAAGGGGGCCCTTAGCTGAACAGAGTCTTTGAAATGAGGCTGATAATCCCAATCCAAAATTTACTGAGCATTGGTAGTCCAACAGTGTACAATTCAAATCATAGGTAGGCCATGTAGGAGGTGTCAGCTTTCCTTCCCTGAAGAGCATTAGTGAACAAGTTGATGTTTTACAACAATCCAACAACAGTCATAGTTCATTTTCTGATATTAGCTAACCAATTACCAGCCACATGAATTCAATCTCACAATTTACCATTGTAGGATCTGAACTCTCAATCAGTATCAAAATCGCTAAGTACCATGTCCACCTACTGATGTTACGTCTAGACTGTAACATTTAATAAATCTGCAAGGATTGACCCATGCAGCATAACTGGTGAAACGTAACCTCACAGAGAATGTCCAGGAAGCAGCCATGGAATTTATAGAATGATCCTTAATCTGCCCACCTAGGCTTCATTCCCGCATGGTAGTAGCAGTGTAGAATGTATTTAACCAGTCAGTCAGTCATCTGCTGCTTTGTCCTGGCTCCTTGCACCATAAGAAATGAATAGCTGCCAAGACTTCCTACATTGCTCCATGTGAGAATACAATAGCTTAGGGTTCTGTGAATGTCTATTGTTGTTCATTGTTCAAGGCGAAGATGACGATGTCCATCACCTGGGGTGTTGGTAGGGTTCCAGGTACGTGGGTGACTGCCAAGGCCGATCTGCACCCGGAAGGTTCTGCTGCAAACAGGATAGGATACTGCAGACGATTGAGTTTTGATCAGGTTTCTGGCTTAGGGTTTCTTCTCCTGCCTTCTGTTTCTGCCACTGTTATGTGCTTGCTTTCGAAGGAGGCCACAGCCTCTTTATTTGGCTTTGCCAGGTACAGCGATCCTGGGCGAGCTTCTCCCAGGACTTGGGGGTCAATATCAAAACTCCTACGTGAAGCACTTCCTTTGACTGCCATGATAGGTCACCAGAGACTCAAGCTCTCCATGGAAGATTCGCTTGGTGAGCAAATGTCAGGCATTCTGGCTACATAACCAACCTAACTCAGTTGTGACTGTCTCAATATGGCATAGATGTTTAGCATAACAGGTTGGGTGAGTACCTCAGTGTCTGGTATTTTGTCCAGCCAGCTGATTGTCGGATTCCAAAGGCAGCTCAAGTGAAAGTGATTGAGCTTCCTGGCATGAAGCTGGTACACAGTCCAAGTCTTGCTTATGTAGAGCAGAATAGGTAGGACTTTTGTTCTATGGACTTTGTTTGATAGGCAGACTTACCCCTCTTCATTGGCAGACTGGTAAAGGCTACACTTGTTATGGCAATTCTTGCACTTGTCTCGTCATCGATAAAGAAAGCTCAAGGGAGCTTGCTACTGAGATGAGTGAACTTATCTGCTGCTGGCAGGTTCTGGTCATGGACTGGAACTTTAGGCTTAAGATAGGGCTTGTCTGGAGCAGGCTGGCACATCATGCTGTTCTTACAGACATTGGAGAACAAGTTTATGCTACATTGTATATCCAGCTCTAATCTGGCAGCATAACTGGTCAAATGGAACCTGCCTGACAAATGGCCGGGAAGCAGCCATGGAATTCATAGAACGGTCCTTAAACTGCCCATCTGGGCTCCTGTCCTGAAAGGCATGAACAGTGTAGAATTTATTCAACCAGTCAGTCAGTTATCTGCTGCTTTGTCCTGGCTTCTTGAACCATAAAAAATGAATAACTGCTGAGACTTTGCTCTATGCGAGAGTACAATATCATAGGGTTCTGTGAATGTCTACAAAGGCCAAGGGGACAATTTAGTACATGATGCCTAGGGAACCTGGCAACAACTCAAAAAGGCTGCAGATGAGCAGGCCCTTGACATAATTCTGATGAAAGGTATCAACCTGAAACCAACTCTGCTTCTCTCGCTATGGGTACAGACTTCTTTTTATTTCAGATTTCCACCATCTTTTGGCTTGCTTTGGTATAGTATATTGACTGAGCAAAAGGACCAAGTGGGGGGAGGGCAATTTAAGAAGGATTTTTCTTTTAATAGCCAACCATTGTTGTAGCAATTGTTGCTGTAACTCCATAGGGCCCAGTGGGGAGGGAAATAGACCAAAAGCCAGCAATCTCACTGCCAAGTTCCTGATCTGAATTGTTGCTCCCTGCTGTGGGAGTATCCTTCATTTCAGTTTTGCTCAGAGTCAATAACTGGAATCAAACTGCTTGGAGTTGTGCAGTGGCAAAGCCAGTGGCATCTCGTTGTAGCATCATGACATCCTTATTGATAAGTTAACAGATTCAACCTGTCCATTAGATTGCACTCTTGCTTGGAAGACTCTGGATTTATTTTCCATGCGTGTACTTTCTACACCAATTCAAAATCAACGTAAAAATGAGCGTCCCACTGTGCACTTGCATGGACCCTGCTCATTTTGGAACTAATAATTTGCCTAGCTCAATTACTATTCCAAAAGGATCCAATCAAAGAATCTTGTGGTTAAAAAATCTGTTGTGTCCATGCAAGATCCAGAAGGCAGCTTCCCATCTGAGATCAGTTTAACAGCACATCTTCTGACAACTGATTCAGTTTTCCAGCTTCTCCCACAATATTAGGTCAGTCCCGTTTTCAACCACTGCAAGAAAATAGGTACATTCTAAAGCACACCTTACTGCAGGGGTGTAGCGTCTAATCTTGAGGTGGCAGAGCTCTCAGAAAATGTGTTAGCCATATCATTTCTAAATCTACTATTATGTTGTTTGCCAATGTATTAATCACTTGAGTCACCAAAAGTCAGTAAAACTATGCTTTTAAAGTGAAAAATATTAGTGCAGGGAGGCATTTTAGTTCGAACCATGCGGTATTTTGAATCATTAGTCTTTAGCATAGCTAAAATTTCATTATGCAACAATTTGAATTGTTTAATTCAAGCCTATTAAAAACATGAATTCCAGAAAACTTTACTTACCAAAATGATGCTTACTTAGAAACCTTGGCTATACAATTGACTACTGGTTACTGGCAGTGAAAAGATGCTCTGCAAGTGACAAGGTCAGCATAAGAATATAGAGTGCAAGCCAAAGGAGAGAGGGATCCTCATATTAAAGTGGTCTTAGATACACTGGCAATGACATATTTGTTCATAGAGCCTCTTCCACTGCAAAGTGGCTGAGCTCCCAAGTCATAACATCAGAGAATAGGTCCACACCAAGCAATGGCTTAAAACATGGAGGCTCAGTTGCTGAGTACAGTAGGTCTTTTACTTCTAACATCTGGGTTCAAAGCCAGGAAGGTCTAAAGATCAATGTCAGGTGTGTTAGTCAACCTCAGCCAGGTAAAGAGAGGAGTCACAACTACCTCATGGCCCTGGTTTCGGCGGGAGGAATTGGCCTCCCTTCAAGGTCTTTGGCGACTTGAATGTCCCAGGTGGATTAAGTTTAGGCAACACCAAGTCTGGGACGTAGTAATCCACCTGCAGCACTCAGCCACTTCCAATTTGGCATTAAACCTGACATCCCCACTTGGAGTGACTACAAGAGTTTGGAACAGAGAAGAACTGCAATACAAATGCAACCTTCTATAACAGGGGCTGAATTGAGATGCATTGTCTACGGCAGAGTGGGTGCTTGATTTTGATGTGGGCTTCCAAAATAGCTCTGCTCTCCAGTGCAAGGTTTATCCCATGCAAAACTTCCCCAAAAGCAAAAATGATTTAGGAGATGTCCTCCCATTCTTCAAAACAGAAATCCTCCAAGGATTCCAGAGAAGCCTGCACTTGTATCACGGGGAAATGGTCATTTATTTCTTCAGTGTCTGGCCTGTCTTGTGTCATTGTATAACTCCTGATTAGGGTGAGTAGGAAGAGCACAAAGCTGCTGTCATTGTCACGGTTGAGGTTGCTGATTTTGTAGTTCTCATGAGAGGAATCACAGAATGTGACGTCCAAAACAATGGGAACATTTTTGGAATCCCTTGTAATCGTGGCCAAATTTGATTAAATCGCTGTAAACCCAGGGGATAGTCAGGGTTAAAGTGACTTAAATAGGAGGTGCCGGAGTGGCGTTCGGTGCGCTGTGACAGCACTCCATCCTTGCCTTAGTGTCTCTTTGCTTATGGACTTATGTTCTGCACAGGAATCAGCAGAATTGTAAAATTTACTGATTCTGTCAAGGCAATGGTTACGCTCAGTTCAGTTGGTCATGCAATATTGTTCTGTTTGGTTACCCAGCATATAGACTAGGGAAAGATGCTGCTTTTCCTCAAATATTACTCCCCAGAAGAAAACTTGAAGGTATCTCAGTGACAGGATGTAGTAATTATGTTTTTTAGTGTGTAATGTACCTTTAAGAATAATAGTTATTAAGGAGGTCACATGGTCTGTAGTAGCCAATAGGAGTGTAGTGCAAGCTACCTCTAGCAGTTAGTGTAGAGATAGAGTTGGAGTTGAAAGCACACTTGTAGTTGCTGCTGAGTATATTGTAAACAAACACCCTGGAAGTGTCTGCAGATCAACTCTATCAAGGATAGTAGCAACTTGGCCACCCTTACTACTGGCGATGAGGATAAAACAGGATTGAAAATAAATCAAGTTAGAAAGAAATCGGCACTGTACCTCACCCAGTGATTGTAAGTAGCAAGCTCCGTTAGAACTGAAATAGTAATCGCCTTTCAAAATGCCACAACTTGGGAGAATTGATCCTTTGGAACCAGCCACAGGCGATTGGTCTCAACACAAAGAGCGCCTCATGTTTTTTCTCCAAGCGAACAAGGTTACGGGGGAAGAGGAGAGTGATCCTCTTAAATACTTGCGGCAGCAAAACCTACAGCCTGATTCAAAGTTTGACAGCACCCAGTGCCTCAAATCCAAAACATTTCGGTGAATTGGTGGGCCTTGTTAAGGGTCGTTTTCAACCAGAGCCCTCAGTTACGATGCAGAGGTTCAGGCTTAATTTGCAAAATAGAGCCCCGGGTGAGACAATTGCATCCTACGTGGCAAATTTGAAGCAGCTAACAGAACATTGAGAGTTTGGTATGACTCGGAACAATGTGCTCAGAGATTGTTTAGCGTGTGGTGTGAATGAGGACTCTTTTCAGAAAAAATCATTGTTCGAAGTGAATTTGGATTTCAGGAAGGTGTTAAAGATAGCGCTGGCCATGGAAAGCGCAGTAAGAGATTCAAAAGCCCCCACCGAGAAGCGGGAAACAGCCCCTGCTAGCCAAAAAATGAAGGAAAATAACTCAGCAGCAAAATGGAAGCATAATTTTAATAGAGGCGGAAACAAGCAGTCTTTTAGTGATTGGCAGTTTTTAAAAATTGAATACTACTACTGTCACAGAAATGGACATACGTTGAGGCAGTGCAAGGAAAGACTCAAGCAGGCTTGTAAACAAAAGAAGAAGCCCAATGAAATCTACAACGTAGAAGAGCCTGAAACAACAAATTCAGACATTTACTCATTGTTTAATCTAAAAGTTGAAAAGACAAAACCTATATTTATCACAGTGGAAGTAAATGGCTTTCATTGTTAGAATGGAATTGGACACAGGAGCTTCCACTACAGTAATTGGGGAACATACCTTAAGATATCAAGATAATGGTGAACATCAATTAAGTTTAGAAGAAACAGCTACCAAGCTCAAAGCGTATAATGGGTGAAGACATTCAAATAAAAGGCATAAGCAGAGTAACTGTCCATTATGGAAGCCAATTGGCAAAGTTACCAGTGTTGGTATTGAGAGGCAGAGGACCAAGCCTTCTAAGGCGAAATTGGTAAGGGAAATCAACCTTGATTGGCAACTGGGATTCCAAAAGGAAGCTGAGAGCATTCCTGTTTTGAAAAAGAAGCGTATAAGGACTCAACAACCTGAAGAAGTGCAGGCTGTCATAATCTAAAAACTGGAAGAACAGCAGAAGAAACTCGAAGATACCCTGCTTGATGACAGAGTTCGAGACGAGGTGAGCAACCTTCGCAGGGAAAAAAGAAACCCTGTTAAAAGACCTTCACAGTCTGCAAAGTTCCCTCAGGTCAGAGATTGTGCATTTGAAAAAGTATGAAGAGAAACAGAAAGAATTCAACACTTCTTTGAACAAACTGAAGAATGAGTTGCCAGAGAAGATGCAACAATGTTCAATTTTCCATGAGGCAGCAAACAAGTACAAAAAAGAGACAGAAGAGCTGAAGAATCAGTTAAATGAAGCCAAAGAGGTTTTGGAAGCAAAAGTCTCAGAATTTTCCAAGAAGCAGATAGATAATGAAATTTTGGGAAACTCAGCCACTGAGCTCAGACAAGTTGAGCTTGCATCTGAGAGAAGTCTAGTCAATAGTGAAGTCAAGAAGAAGGCTGAGATTAAAGTCTGCGCTAGAAAGAAGATACAGAAATACTAATAGGGCTTTAATTCTGGCAGCATATGAATACACCTTCGTACATAGGCCTGAAAATCAAATCGCAAATGCTGATGCCTTTAGTCATTTGCCTTTACAAGGAAGGGATGAACACGTGTCAGTTCCACAGGAACTTGTTATACTGTTAAATTTCTTACCGATTCCTCGCCGGCACGTGCTCAACTGATCAGAGACTGGACAAGTCGGGACCCAGGCCTATCTCAAGTACAAGAACAAGTGCTGCAAGGTTGGTCACAGGAGCCCGTATCTGATGAAATGAAACCGTCTTTCAGCAGAAGACATGAAATAACCAGCCAGGGTGGCACCTTATTGTGGGGAGCACGAGTGATAGTTCCTCCAAAGGGAAAGGAGTCACTTAATTGAACTACACAGTCCCCATCCAGGAATTTCCCGAAAGAAGACCATATCTATGGTGGTCTGGAATGGATGACGAAATAGAGAGTTTAGTAAAGCACTGTGCGCAATGTCAGCAACTGCAAAAGTTGCCAGTGACAGCTCCGTTACACCCATGGGAGTGTCCAGGTAGATCCTGGGTGCAGATACACATTGTTCCCAGGAAAGGTCTGACGTAGTCAATGTTTCTGCTCATTGTCGAAATCCATTCAAAGTGACTGGACAAATATGAGGTGAAGTCACCAACGCCGGCTGCTACAATTGAGAAACTACGTCAACGTTTTGCCATTCATAGACTACCAGAAGTAGTCATTTCCAATAACGGCACAGCATTTACGAGTGCTGAGTTTCAATGGCTTATCAGCCTCAACGATATTACTCATGCAAAAACTGCACCGTACCGCCGTTCCTCAAATGGACTGGCCAAAAGGGCAGTTCAAATGTCCAAGGCAGGCATGAAAAAGCTAACTGGCGATTCCTTGGCAACCAAGCTAGCACACTTTCATTACAGGACTATCCCTCATACAACAACAGGTGTCACACCTGTGGAATTATTGTTGAAATGCCATCTCGAGATTAAGCTTAATAATGCCGAATTTAGTGGGGAAGGAGGAAAGGAGTGAGAGTAGCCAGAAAACCAACTGGCATAGTCGCAAAAGGAAATTTATCGTGGGAGAGCCGCTTTTAAGTGAACTGCACAGTGCCCATCCAGGAATTTCCTGAATGAAGACCATAGCACATGAAAAACTTCGAAGAAGGACCAAAGTGGTTACTGGATGAAACAAATGCGGTGACTTGACCTCTATCTTACCATGTGGAGGTGGAAGACCAGATCATCCGGAAACAAGGAAGAGAGAGACAAATCATCAACATTTAGTTCCGCCAGTGGCCATGACCTGGTCTGTGTTCCCTGTTGAGGATACTCAACCCAGGACAGACATGTCTGATACTCCTGTAAGAGTTGAGGATATAGGACTGTAAGTGCCCACTGAAGCACCTGATGTTCAGCTCACTCCGGAAAAAGAGGTTCGTGACAAAGAATCTGAAGTTGTGGAGCTGCGATGTTCCACACGTATCAGGAAACCACCTGAAACACTGAACTTGTAAATTCCTTACCCAGTGTAAATACTATGTTGTCCTGAAAAATTTGTACTTGTCAATATAATATGTCTAGCTGAGTTAAAGTGGGAGGAATGTAGTAACTATGTTTTAATTTAGTGTGCAATGTACCTTTAAGAATATGTTAAGGAGAGATTACACAATCTCCAATAGGAGAGTAGTGCGGGCTACCTCTAGCAGTTAGTGTAGATATAGAGTTGGAGTTGAAAGCACATGTGTAGTTGCTGCTCAGTATATTGTAAATAACCTCAAGAAGTGTCTGCAGATCAACTCTTATCAAGAATAGTAGTAACTCGGCCACTCTTACAACACAGGAACTTCCAGTGAAAACGACAGACTAGAACCAATTAGGAATGCGGGGTGGTGGGGGGGTGGTTGCTGGGGGTATAAATCCAAGCTTATTTCAAGGTGCTTATTTTTTTGTAATGGTTTTGGACACCTCCAAATGCCCCTCAAATGAGTATAATCTGGTAGCTACAGAGAAGTAGGTTGGGTGCAGAACTGTCCAAGGACCCATAAGCTTAGGGGTCACTGTCAGAAACCACGAGATAGCTCTGGAGAGATCAGGTGCAATCTACCCTCATTTTACAAATAATTAGTGTTGATGAATGCTAAACACCAAGGGCTCTCTGAGCCAATCTAGGCCAGAACTATGGCAAGCCAGCATTTCCTCAAAACCCGGAGGCACAAGTGCATATACATCACTGACTGACTGTTCACGAACAAATTTCTTGAACTTGCTAGATTTATTCATCGTGTTCTGAATATGGGAAGCCAACTGCAGCCATTCTTTATGGAAATGCTCTCTAAACCCAAGGTAAATTTAGCAAGCAGCAGTACTCTTGGGGTAAAAGTATTCTGACCAATGACCAAAAGCAGTGATTGTGAATTGATTCTTTGGCACAGACAAGCTGACCCAACTGCAGCAGCAGTTAAGATTGCTTTTGACACAAGCAAGATATACCATGGGTCAGTGCCTATGGCACATCTCACAACTATGGTCTCCATGCAGAGAATAAAATTCCAAATACTGCCTTAACGCATGTATACTGAAGCTCTTTTCTTGCCTCCCTTATCTTTACATCATAAGGCCACAATGGGAGTAGGATTGACCACTGGTATAACTGTACGACCTGAAAAGGTCACAGATTTATCTTTGTGTTTGTCCTAAAACAGACAGCCTATGAGGTTGCTTCTTGGTTGCCTGGTGTTGACCATAATGAGATCTAGAAAGGCCAGATGAATTAACAGATCAACCAAAATATCTTTATAGTTGGACACAATTCAGGATAGTACCTTGGAGACTTTGAATCAAATTTTTGTAAGTACCAAAGAAAAACATTTAATGGTGGGATAAAAGTGGTAGCTTAGTAGCACAGGTCCTGGATTAACTGCCCTCTGAAATGGTCTAGCAAGCCAGTTATGTCAAACTCAATTGTATCAAATAACAAAACTGGACAGGCCACCCAGCATCATTTTAGACACTGGAAACAACAAAAGCACACACTGCCCATTCAATCCTGCGGAGTCCTTCTCATTAATATCTGGAGACTTGTGCCAAAACTGGGGGAGCTCTCTCACAGATGAGTCAAACAGCAACCCGACGTGGTCATACTCAGCAAATCATACCTTGAAGTCAGTTAATGTCATAGACTCATTGCTATCCCTGGAATTGTCCTGTCCCACCAGCAGGATAGACCCACCAGAGGTAGCAACACAGTTGTGTACAGTCAGGAGGGAGTGGCTTGGCAAGACTTTAACATTGACTCCAGGCAGGGAAACTGCCTATTGATTATCACCGACCACCCTCCTTCAACTGATGAGTCAGTGTTCTGCCATGTTGAACACAACTTGGATGAAGCAGAAAGGAGCAAGGGCACAGAATGTACTCTGGGTGGGGAACTTCAATGTTCACCATCAAGACTGACCGGTAGCACCATTCATCATCATTGTCTGTCCTTCGAAACAAGGATAACGTTTGCCAAGCTTCATGATTTGTGTGTTCTCAGGTGACTCAGAAAGCCATCCTGGAGCCACAGGTCTTTGGGTAGAGAGGACGACAGTTTCTCGAGCCAGGGTTCTGTGCTCTCTCCTTCTGTTTTTGTCACTTCTCCACAGCAAAGTTTATGCAGTCAGTTTTTCAATGTGTTGTGGCCTATTGGATGAGGTGGTGCCACATGGTGCAGTTTGCATCAAGTTCCCATCAAGCACCAATGTTAATTTGTCCCCTTTCCAATGAAGTTTTGAATGATCTTAAAAGGAATTCTCTGTCCTCCTTGAAATAAGGTGCCATTCTTAAAAAGGATGTGAAAAAAGCATCTGCTTCGAAAGCCGGTTATTTGGCATGTTGTTGCAGTGTCGTGGTTGAGATGCTAGAGGCTTTGGTGAGGATGCTGGAGTTTATTCACCTGTCTTTTCATTTGACTTTGCTTTTATGGAGATCTCTGTTGTTGAAGAGCCGGCTGTGCAATTTTTTGAAGGCTGCAGTGGTGCAGCTGATTCCATGCCAAATCTCCTGTTTGACGGTGACCTTTTGAGAAAGGTAGCTGTCAAGATATGGGAATTGTTTAACAACTTCTAAAGTCTCCACAGCACCATAACTGACCTATCTGGCTAAGTACTGAAGGAGATATCTCCAGACTGGACCTGCAGCAGGTACTGAAAAAACCAATGAGGGAAAAATGTGCTTGACCTCACCTCCATAAACTACCTTTTGCAGATGCATCAGTCCTTGACAGTACTGGTAATGGGTGACCACCGCACACAGTCTTTGCAGAGACAAAATCCTGTCTTCACACCAAGGACACCCTCCATAGTGGGTCACTATGCTAAATGAGATAGATTCAGAACAGATATAGCAGCTCAAAACTGGGCATCCAAGAGATGCTGTGGACCATCATCAGCAGCCGGATTGTGTTCAATCATGGCCTGCCATATCTCTCACTTTACTATTAGGGAATCAACTCTGGTTCAATGAGGAATGTAAGAAAGCAAACCACGTCTAAAAATAAGATGCCAGTCTGTTCAAGCTACAACATATGACTACACGCATGCTAAACAGCAGGAGCAGCAAAAGCAGCATGCTATTGTCAGAGCTAAGCAATCCCTCAGCCAAGGGACCAGATCAAAGCTCTGCAGTCCTGCCCCATCCAGCCTTGAATGGTGAACAGTTAAACAACTAATCTGAGGAAGAGGGTTAACAATCATTCATATCTTCAATGACAATGGAGCCTAGCAAGTCAGTGCAAAAGACAAGGCTGACTCAATCATTGAGGGGGTGGAACGGAGGTAGACTCAGTAAGTCAAAGAAAAAAAAGCGCACTTATATGGACAGGCCAAATGAATTAAAATCAATTAACTGGATTTAATATTTTTCCCTCAGAGGGGAGGATCATACTATCTGACAGGGATGAGAGACAAATATTTTTTTTTACAATTTTGCTCAGTTAAAAGACAATGTGTGCGCTTTTAGTAGTCAAGTTGAGTTAAACCACATCTTGGAATTGGGCTTTGGGGGGTTAAATTACTGGGTTATACCCAGTCAAACAATTAGGTTTGTTTTTACTTTGCTTTTAAAAAAAACGAATTGACAGAGGAAGAGAAGATACAAATAAGTAAACTATAATCCACAATAGGCAATACCATTTTTGCACAGATCTTAATTGCAGCATTTTGAATAGGAAATTAACATTAACTTAAAATCAGGCTGCTTTTTCATTTTAAAAAAATGATTAAAACCCCTCAAGGGGTTAACATCCACTGCTTTTGATGTCTCAAATACCAACATCAATGGACACTGATTGCTCAGTTTGTCATTTATCAATGCAGGTTTATTTACTGGTCGAAACTCATCAAAAGCATTTAACTCTGCTGTTACCCTGAGCACACAACAACTTCCAAAATTTTGAGCAGCTAATAAAGCATAAATTGCTATTCTCGTCCATGTCAGTCATTGATGCACATGTTCAATAGTAGCAACCTCTATCGTGCCTATGTCATCTTCTCCTGTTTAGCGGTGCTCCAAAGGTGGACCCCATGCCACTTTTGATTGCATCACCTCGGGGTGTAACGGTACCCCCTTTTGATCTGAACTTTAGCACACGCCCCTAAATGCTATGACCTTTTCAAAGGCACCAACTTAAGATGAAGCCATATATGGATTGTTAAGATACCTTGTTTCAGAGCAAGCGAAAGTGGCACAGCAAGAGGACACAGTTTGGTGGTGAACAACATTGATCCACCTTCCTCAGGCCTAGAGAAGGCAGGGCAATAATGCTATTTGTCATTATGCAGTCTACTAACCCTTTGACTACAGAAAGTGGAGACAGACTAAAGAAGTCTTCTCTTCCACCAGCCAGAACAAAGGGAAGGGAGTCAGGACACTTGCTACTGTCCACTCCCCACTTCCAGTTAAGAGAATGGAGGAGCAGCATTTAAGGATTATTTTTTGCAATGCCCAATTTTCAGCAATCATGCAATTGGCTAATCCAATCAATAAAAAATCAAATAACAATAGCACTACAACTTGAACGTTTTACTGTTCTTTCAAAGAAATCCTATCTTTAAATTTGTACAGCAAGCGGTAATCAGGCATTGGATAACACAGGCTCCACTGTAGGCAAGAATAGGATAAAAGTTTCCTGTACTAAATTTTACTATAAGACTAATTTACCATTTTTGGATAGAAAAATTGACACGGTGTCATTATAAAAATATCTAAGAATCTTGTGTAATAAAGGCAAAAGACAGCATGTCAGTCACTAGGTAGGGGATCTTTGCCCTTTTGCACATCAATATGGCAGGTGCACTTTTTGTCAAAGATGAAAACAATCACTACATACAATCCCCAAACTGCCAGTAAAACTGACTCAATACCATCTAATATAGAGAATTTAACTTGTTTATTTACAGTAAAGTTCTAGTCATAAATAAGTGGCAACAAGGTGGTGTCAAACCAGGTTTGAATTAGTTGGTGCAGATCTACATGATATAACTGGATACAGTTGAATACTGATGAACATTAAATTGCAAAAGTAATTCACACTGGAACAGTTCAAAGGAAGCATTATCTTCAGTTAACTCACATTAGACCCATGAAATGTTGAATGCAAGATGCGGAAAAGGTTTCACTACCAGAAACTGACCTTCTTAAAAAAAAATCAAACATCAAAAACCTAATGCGGAATCATGGTGTTTAAACCAATACACACTTACCACATGGATAAGAAATCATCACTACACATGGGACCTTGCAGCCCAGGCCAAGATTTTTCCTCAGTGAAAGTGCTTCACCAAGCACTGAAGACAAGAATTCCAGCCTCAGTGAGAAGTTAAACAGTTGTCATTATTGAACAGCTTATTAGTGGAAGGAAGGATTTAACGAGGCTAGTTTAAAAGAGGGACTGTAAAGGGAACCAATCTGATTTCTGTATTTAATTACTGACTTCCTAGTTCAATTTGTGTTGCTTATATGAATTTGAACATGCATTCTGCAACAATGGCACTCTTTTATGATGAATAGTCAACGCTAGAGAAGTTAGGACAAGCATCCCCAGGAGTACTTTTAGGCATCAATATCTATAGTAGGCCATGCCAAAAATATCCCACAGATGAAATGGCAAAACCACTGCCATACATGGTCAACTGCCTGCCAGTTTTACTAAACAGAGAGCAAGTTGTCAAAATAACTGTTGTATATTAAAATACTTCAAGCCTCCAATTTCACTACTTCAGAAGTAAAGATTACCAGAAGGAAGATGACTCATTATCTAGGACCACAGCACACACAAGAATGCATGTATGTGGAAAACCACATGCAACACACACAGAATGTGTGAATACTAGAGGATAAAACAGGATAGAATGCATAGAGTGAGAGGAATCTAGAAAACAAAAAGGCAGATAAATTAATTCCACTCCTCTCCAACCTAATAGATCAAGGCCTGTAAGAAACACAGGTCTTCCATGTGCCTCACCATTGACAATGGGAGTTACCAAAGGTGAAGAGATTTGCCTGGCTGCAGAATGGTGCACAGGAACTCCAAAATGAGATCACTTTGGAGAGACTGGTTTTTCACTGCTCTCCACTATAGGCAATTACAGTCCAGTTCACAGGTTCAGTTCTAGTAACTTTGTATTGCAAGTAAATTCAAAAAATGTTTTCTATTTTAAGTTGAACAGGCAAGCAGCTCTCTGAACACTATCAGCATCAACTGGTTGTGTTCAATGGTCTGGGTGTCTGCTGTCAAGGCTTATACTCAGTATTTATCTATGGAGAGGTACAAGATTCTCAAATCAGGTAGGTTTGACTACAGGTTAAAGCAACGCTAATGAAAAAAATAGACACACCACATTGACAAAATACAAGGCTGGAGCTGTTGGTTCTCTTACCAGGTTAATATTAAAGACCTTACAAGCCAGGTCGTCCAAACTCTGTTTCTGTAGCTGCTCCGTGATGACAGTTACCATGGTAACCTTCCTGCCTTTTCGCTTGTGCTGTGAAAAAGCGACCAAGCTCTTCCCTTCACAATGCTCGTCCCTTCACTCTGCCATGTTCCTTGTTCCAGTGTGGCTGGGTTCACTGGGAGGTAGTCATCTTAGACTTGTGATGCAAGACACAATGGTACTTTCTTAATCCATTCTCTCAATTGCCCTGTGTAAAGGAGGAGAGGGCACATATTCACATCAATTTCTAAAATACAATTTAAATAACATTCAAGGAACAATAATATCATAAGTTCTGAGGTCTCTTCAGGTCTTTGGTGGTAGGAGCATAAAAAGATGAAAAGCAACAGACACCAAGTCAGAAGGTTCTTCCCATATAGCTTTCTGGTTATTGAAACATTGTGCCTTCAGAGTTCTGCCACTGGGTTCCCAGCCACTCCCAATTGCATTAGTTACAGAAACAAATAACTTGCATTGTATAGCACCTTAAGCATTACAGTTTATTATAAAAAACCATCAATGCTACACTATAGGCAATTACAGACCAGTTCACAGGTTCAGTTCTAGTAACTTTGTATTGCAAGTAAATTCAAAAAATGTTTTCTATTTTAAGTTGAACAGGCAAGCAGCTCTCTGAACACTATCAGCATCAACTGGTTGTGTTCAATGGTCTGGGTGTCTGCTGTCAAGGCTTATACTCAGTATTTATCTATGGAGAGGTACAAGATTCTCAAATCAGGTAGGTTTGACTACAGGTTAAAGCAACGCTAATGAAAAAAATAGACACACCACATTGACAAAGTACAAGGCTGGAGCTGTTGGTTCTCTTACCAGGTTAATATTAAAGACAGGGAAACGTGGGAACCAAGCTACTTTAGTTCTCACGACATGCACTCTGATGCCAGAAGCATATGAAGACTTGAAGAAATTGTACAGAATTATTAGACACCAAATCAGATGGGATGGTGGCAAACAGCAAAGATATGTGGTCAGATAACTTGTTTTAGTGAAATTGGTTGAGAGATAAATACGACACCAAAATTGCCCTGTTCTTCTTCAACTAGTGTCCTGGGATCTTTTATACCCCATGAGGGCAAAAAGAGCTTTGGATTAATCTGAAAGACAGCTCTTCCAACACCACACTCTAGTGTCAATCTAGATTATATGCTCATGTAACCAGACATTACTGAGTCAGTTGTGTTTTTACAGTAATTTTTTCTCTCCCTCTGGTGCTAGACACATACAAACGGCCAGGGTTCATAACTTTCCACCATGGTATTTCTAGTTCAGTACTATAACCACTACACTTTTGTGTCCATAGGACTGGAACGCAAGTTCTTCTGACTCATGAGTGCTATCGCTGAGCCACTGTTGACACCAAGAAGGGGTTCGGTGAATACTGAAGCAACTCTATTACTTTAAATGGAGTTCAGTATTTCAAACAGGAAAGGAACTAATTTAAGGCTGCCTAACCTAAAGGAGTTCAACGGACACAAAAGTGTAGTAGTTACTGTACTGAACTAGAAATCCTATAGTGGCAAGCTGTGAAATCTGCTCATTTGTATGCATTTAGCAGCAGACAGAGAGAGGGAAATAAATAAGATTACTGTAGAAACGCAACTGGCTCAGTAACGTCCTTCGGGGAAGGGAACTCAGCCTGGCCTGCACATGATTAGTCCACATAATATGATCTTTTAATGCCCTCTTATGTGACCCAACAAACCATATCAGTTCTGCAGGAATAGGCAGTAAATGCCAAGCTCACCAACATTCCAAGAATGGTATGCAGTGTACACAACTGGTTAAGTTCCCCTTGGCTTTTCCCTCCCTCATTACACTGAACTTGTGCTTCCACATCCAAGGAACAGAGTGCCATTGAGCGTCTAGCTTAATCAAGAGCTGCAGCTACAGCAGCCTTCCGTGTTCTTAACAAAGAGGCACCGACTACAGTAGAACCAGAAGTTGCAACACAGGTTGGCCTGAAAGCCACAACTGTTCTCCCACAAATAATGAATCTATGAATTCTATTGTGCACTTGTAAAACAAAGAACAAACTAATATAAATGCAAAATAATCATTACCACGGGACAGCTCTTTCGAATCTCAAGTGACAGTTGAATAACCAGTTAAATTTTCAAACAGTTTTATTCAAATAGGTCATATTTACATTTTATTTGCTTATTTGGATCGTGTTGAAAACTTACTAGAAGTTACATATAACTGAATAAATACAGTATCAATGCACCTCATATTGAAGGCACTTTGAAGATCCACTCCATTTATTAAAAAATAAAATTTCTAACTGCACTGATTTTATAATATGTGCAGCTAGCTCATCCCTCAAATTTATTTTCCTTGATTTTATGTAGATGCTAGAGTATTTACAGCAAGGAGGAGTAGGTTCCTTTTTGGGAATTAGCTTCCTAACATTGCTCTCAAAGAAAAGTTCTCATGCATAGGGTGCAGGAGGCTGACTTCAGTGTTCAATCTTGGCCATAATTTAGCCAAAAGCACCAGTTTACCAATGCCATCCTTTTTTTTTTTATAAACTTAATTTTTTTAAATGCATGTTTTTTACTCCGCTCAAGGATATTAGTGCTGGAGAATGGAGCATATCCCCATTTGTTGTATCATGTGTCAGCATTTAGTTTTCCATGGCAGCTATAATATGGTTAGATGCAGTCCAAAGTGCCTGGCACTCTAACAGTTATCCCCAGTCCCAACAGGGCCAGACCCTCATTGCATTAAGTGTGAAATTGTTCCATTTTCCACACCAACTTTCCAGTGGCCTGAGGCAGATTGCCAATAAATGTCAGGTTCTGTGCTCTGGGCCCATATCCATCATCAGCTCGGTTAAGATTGCTCAAATACATTTCACATTACCACTCATACCTGTCAGATAGATCTGGATTGGAGCCCAGGTCCCAAAACTGAAAAGGCAGTGTTTAACCCACCTCATCACCCAATCTCCCTTAAATGCAATATGAAATCAACTCCAGCAGCTGAACTGGATGAGTAAATCTTCTGCTCTGGTTGAAGAAGGCAGAATAATAATGTGTTTTGTTTTTAATTATTCCTTTCCCCTATCCCCAAAAGTGTACACAGTTTCATCTAGATCAGACCAAATCTGGACTGAATTCAAACTTGAGCCCAAGAAATGAAGGCAGTAACACTGATGTCAATTAGGAGTTTCAAAATGCGGTTCGAAAAATCTCATCCTAGATGCAGCCCCATCTATCCCAGTTACCCACATTCTTCCCCAAACAGAAAGCTCAAGCACACCAGAACTGAAGTCACCTAGCAGCAGAGAGAAAAAAAAACATAAGATTACTGTAAAAACATAGCTAGCTCAGTAACTTTCTTCAGGGAAGGGGACTCAGCCTGGCCTGCACATGATTAGTCCACATAATGTGATGACTGTTGATGCTCTCTTATGTGGCCCAATGAGCCCTATCAGTTCTGCAGGAATAGGCAGTGAATGCCAAGCTCACCAACATTCCAAGAACAAACAGCATGCAGTACGCACAGCAATACTGTACCTGGTTAGAGACAGAGGATGACATCTGCATCCTGCAAAACAAACATGTGTAAAAATGCACTGCAGTACTAAATCCCAGCAAATAAAAAACTTCTCCTATTCAAGAGGAAGTTTATGTTTAAAATTAAATAAATATCACTGTATTGTTGGAACGCGGTCTTTATTTGAGTAAAATGAGGCCTTTGAATACCTGGCCCTCAAAAGACACCTGACACAAAAGCTTCAACAAGGTAATGGAAATGGCAATCAACATTCACCAAGACTGCAGATCTAAGGTTAGAAAATGTGACAGTAAACTTTCCTAGTAATCATCTGGAAACCCCACCACACTCTTGGTTATACTGGAGGAAGAGAAGCTTAACAGCAACATGGTTAAAGTTTATTAGTGTAAAAAACATACAAGTCCAATAAGTTGAGTGACATAATCACAAGAGGACATGGACTCAAACTTAGAAGAGGAAAAATTGAACAGTTGGAGCAAAGTGAACTGACAAGCAGGGTGATGGCTGTTAACTAACCATCTCTACCATGCTTTTTTTGGAAAAGTGAGACAGGGTTTTTCACAGGGATAGGAGACAGAAGTAGGGTATGTTTTAAAACCAAGGCCAGCCAACCAGTTGGACCACAATGAATTCTTCTTGTCCTCCAAATTAAAACTGCATATTTCATTTATGGAACAGCCACATTATGTAGTAGTAAGAGATACATAAGAATGGTCAAACTGGCAGGTTAAGTAGTATCTGGAAGTGCAAAGAGTTACACAGTTGCACTAAAAGCTGCTTTAAATAGTAAAACTGCTTTTACAACCTGGAGAGCATGTCCGTCCAAAGCAGAAAAAGGACCAGATTTAACTCAGTCACGTAGCTGAGTGCGGCTACGCCAAGCTCTTTACGCTTTCTGCGTAACACCGCACAGTGAAGATCTGAATAATTACATAAGACCCATTTGTCCCTAGCAAATGGAGTACTGTGCACCAAGAGCATTTAAAAGATCATTGTATTGAGAGGTTACTACCAGTCATGATCGAAGAGAAAGCAGGCTGGCGTCAATGCCAAGCATATATTTGTATAACAAAATAGTTCCTGAACCATGATATTCAATGGACTGATAATAGGAATCATGCAACAACACAATTAATACCACAGTGCTGCTCAAACCATGAGATAGTTGCCATGCATCATCTCAAATTTGAGATGCTAAACTATTTTCTTCAAATATTAACCAACAAGCCCAATAACGGATTTTAATCTTCTGAAATCAGTCAGGTTATAATGGCAATTCGCCACATTACTATCACGGAGTTTAGTACTTTACTGCTATTGCTTTTTTCTTAAAAATGTTGAAAGGTAGAAGATTGTTTAGCATCTGTTGGGCGCCCTACTCCCAAGCCTAAGCTAATGCCACCTTCCAGCCAGCTGCTACAGGCATGTAACAGGAGTCCAGCAACAACTTCGATTTTGACAGCCCGCACACAGGCACAGTCACAGCACCTCATTAACTGTGGAAGGCTGAAGTGGTGTTACTCAGGGGATTGCTTGTCATTTCAGTGCTCAGGTGCTCAAAACTTGAGCACAATCCAGGAAACGGTTGGCTACACTATTTAACCAACAGGCTGATCCTGACTGTACACAAAATAGTCTATATGCATGTGGTCCATATTCTACACACGTCAGGTTCTCTTGTCGATATGCACTCTCGGACCGATGATGACTTATTTCATCATCTACATTTTTTAAATTCTCGTGATGCCCTTATACTATAGGCTATGGTCCTTCACCTAACTGCCTTCAATTAAAAATAGTATCAATTGCAGCATTTAAATGCAGCATTAGTTAAAAAAGATATATGTAATGGCAGTCACAACTAACAGTTCTGAGAGATAAAAACAAAACTCCTTTTTGAGTGTGATGAATTGGTCAGGTCATCATGCAGCGAGATAAAACATTTCAACTTGAGGGAATCATACACAAGTAACTGTCACTCTAGAGTCAGCCTTACTCCTGGAGGAGTTTATTACTGATGACCTTGACATCAGTTGCAGATCCAATGCAGTTACAGAGCTAATAGCAGGATTGTGCATGCATCAATCAAGTGTAGGCATAATATTGTAATCATTTAGCAGTTTTGCTTTCTTGATGCACTATAACTTCAATGGATCATCCTCTCAGTCCTGTAGGTAAACAGGTTTGAACCTTAGTGCTGAAATGACGGGCATCTTTCAGGACATGAACCCATGACCCTACACTTAAGAGATGGTCTTGCATACTTGTGCTCACATGCCTGCACTGAAACCTGCGTGAAAGAAGAAGTGGTTACTGGAACTCCAGTTGCAGCCTTTGGGAGTTGGCTGAAAAACGACATTCACAAAGGGCTGGGAGCAGGTAAACTAACATTTGTGCTGCTGGAGCTGCAGGGCCAGAAGCTTGAACAAAATTAGGGATTTTTTTTTTCAAAACAGTTAGAGCAAAGCACTAACATGTTAAACAGAGGATGCATAAGCCAGGCTCAAATACTTGCCAGGGCACCTCAACAGTGGTTAGTGGGTCAGGATTAAAAAAAGGAATCACAAAAAAAACCTTTCATTATGAGGACATAATTTTTTTCCACAAAGGGAGATCTTCTTTCAAGGGTTCTAGAATTTCCGAACAGGAGGACAAGGGCATGGTACCCTGGGCTAACATAGGGCTATCCAATTTGGCACATGCTAATTGGATGACGGCTCTGCTGCAAGCAACTTTGCCCCTAACATCCCTGCAATCAGTTCTGAACATATGCTATAATTTGAACTATAATTTGAAGAAATTAATTCAAATCATCATTAGTTATTTTAGGTATGGCACTGCATAATGCATCATTATTCTTAACGGAAGGAGGGTTTTAGCAACCAGTGTTCAGGTAGATAAAGTCATGACAATATCATCTTCAGTTTTTATAAATAGGGATAAGATATAAAAGCAAAAGGAAAATGTTAAAAATGTATTACGCAATGGGCAATGGGTAAAAATGTATTACGCTATATGTAGCTGTGGGTACCCCACCTTATAGGAAGGGCATTAAAATCATCAGTCATTGAGAAGGAAAATAATGCATTTACACAAGGAAGATGCCAGGGTTGAGAAACTAGTTATGATAAACCTGAGATCTGGGCCTGGATTTTGCATTCATCGGGTGCGCGCAATTGGTGGGCCTGGGAGTGGATGGGAAACCATACCCTGACCCCGATTTCACACTGGCTGGCTAACTGACAGCCACCCAGTGTGAAACGCACCCAGAGAAAGGCTCAGCACTGCCGGTGGGGGCGGGAAGAAGGCGGGCATTGTCACTCCGGGTGCTGGTGAGCACTTCCCCTGAGCTCCTTGAAGACCGACAGATGCCTCAGGGAGCTGCAGACCTTCAACTAATAAAATAATGCAAAAAAATGCTGCAAAAAATGTCCATGCAGCACTGTCAAACACCTGAAAGTATACCTCTTAAAAAAAGGTCCCCAGATATTTCTCTTTATTTTAAATCCTAATGGAGATTTCATTCCGCTCTTGCATGAGGTTTCATCAAAAATGCAAAGCCCACCTGGCCAATTGGCCCATCGGCCAACCATTATGTTGGACGGGCCTCAAAAAAACCGCTTACAATTGGGCCATTAAGGAGCTTAATTGCTCACTTAATTATCGGCGGACGCTCTTCCGACTTTTGCACACACCCGCCAAGCAAAATAGCGTGCGAGTGTGCGATGACGTTGGGAGGCTTGCCCGCCTGCGGGACGCAAAATTCTGGCCCTGGAATTCCTACCCTTCCTGCCCCTCACAGAAGCTGAGGAAGTCAACGAGATCTAACAAAGATTTTATTATGGAGGGTTCTGATAAGATCAATGTGGAAGGATTATCTCCTCTAACTAGAGAGTCAATGACAAGTGATCAGTAAATTAAAATAGTTAGGACAAACGTCTTTGCACAAAGAGTTGCTCGAGCAAGTAAAGGTTTACTGTTGGGAGCAGTTGAGGCAGAGGCCAATACAGCTTTGAAAAGGAAGTGTAGATAAACTCTTGAACCGGAGGAAAATAGAGTTGTGGGAATTGAAAAGGAATTATTCAGATTTCGTCTAGTAAAGAGCCAGCTGAGAAGAATGGTCTCTTTCTGTCCTGGGTTCAAATGCAGTCTGTGAAATGGCAGTCTTCTCTCTCTCTCTGTTTGCTCCTACATAAAGAGAGGAAGTAGTGCCGACCTAGCCCTTGCATAAATTGACCCAAAACTAGCCCTTCATCTACCACCACATGTGTGGCTGATGTCGGAAATGGAAATGGCAATCATTGCAATAGGGGATACTCTCCTGAAATTAGGTCTGATCCACATTTCTGAGACAGTGTGAAAAATAGTTTTATTCAGCAGCAGGCTGTGCTACAATTAATCTGGTGTGCACAAGGTTGATGCCAAATGCCTAAAATAGCAAATACATTGACCAGGATCAACATTCCCCACCTAAAAAAACATCAAAATTGAAAAAAATAACAAAGCTACTTGATTGATGTTGCGCAGGACTTAGTAAAACAAGACATACACAGATGTAAACAAACAATGACCAGAAGTTAATTTTGCTAAGGCTTGAGGTTCTAAGGAGATATTAAAAACCAGTCCACAGCCACACACTCCAAGCAGTTTGCCAGGCAAATGAAGCACTAAGCTGCTTGCAGTTCCATTTTCAGTTGTGAAATTAACTGCAGTTTGTACAATAGCCTTTCTCACAGCTACTGCATGAAGAAATGTATGCACTTTTCATCAGTCATTCTGGAGAAGCCAAAATCTCTTTGACCAAACAAAACAGTCCAGTTATCACACTTACAGAGCTGTGGGTAGAATTGGTTAAACAAAGATCAATCTTGGTGCGGTACCTTACTGGTCATTATTTAGAACAAGTGGCTCAGCAGGTGGATAGTATAATGAATAAACAAGGTGCCACCGCCTAACTATAGGCCAGTCTACCTACCTGCTATGGAAGGTTATTTTCCTGACAATTTTAAAAAGAGAATTTTATTGAATACTTCACAAAATAATTTGTTTTAATATCCACATCATCATGGATTCAAGTTACATTCACCTGCATGGAAAAACCAGGCGTTCAGGACATTGAAAAATATAAAGACATACCTTCCTATTTTGAATGATTTCACTTTTAATCAATAAAACTTCACAACTAAAGCTGGTTATTGATTTAAAGGCAAAATGTAAGGACCATTGTTTCAGCAAAGGATCACAAGATGACTCCAACTACCTATCTGACTATGTTATACTCACAACTGGAGGAGAATCCTTGAACCTGTCAGATTTGGGTCAGTCTTTGGTCATCAAATGCTGACTTTTGTCCCTCCCCACCCCCCCAAGTATTTGTTAACTTCTATTGAATGTTAGCTCTGTTCCAGTACACCAATTGGGCATATTTTCTGCAATAACACTATTTTCCTCTTGTTAGTTTGCCTTTTAAAAGTTACCATAGGGTGCCCCAGGAGTATGTCAAATATTAACTGGGGTTTTCCTATACAAGGGAAGTTTGAAACCCTCTGTATTACACAACATGGTACATTACACAATGATTACAATTGTAGCAAGCAATTCAGAAGCCCAGTAAATGAAACTCAAGATTCCTGCTGTGAGAGCTCGTACCCACCCTGGCCAATGAAAGAGAAAGACACAGACACAAGCAATGCAGAGCTGTAGCTGTGTGCCGCTCTGCCAAAAGATAGCCAGTCACTTCTGCCTCCTACCAAAAACAATCATCTAGTACAAGTACCACAGGGATCCTTGGTTATACTGTACAAGTTACAGTCCAAGTACACATTTGATTGCTTTAAGGAGATCACAATATAACAGGTCTCCATCTACGTCCTTTTGTTCCCAACATGCCCTGCAGAAACCAGGAGAACACAAATGACACATCTCAATATTGAAGATGGACAAAATAAAGCCGTAATTTGACAGCACAAAAGCAGTACAGTAATGCTATTTTAAGAATTGGGGAAGCTCTTCAAATTGTACTAGGATGTACGTTTGAATCTTTTTGACCTTGCACACTAAAAGAGGTTAGCTATCTCTTGCAGTGGAGTGAGTTCTTTTACAGGTTATCCAGCAACACTGGAAATACATCAAAAGCAACCACTATTTGCTACTGTGGATAAAATTTAGGTCTTTATTATAAAATAGCAGAATATACAAACATGAAGTGGAGAAAAATAAATAGTTCATTTCATTACCCATTCAGATTCTGAATGGCACAGCCAGTTTTATCTTCCTCCTGCATCAATATCGAACAGTTGAACTGTCAAATTGAAAGAATAGTGACCTATAGCCCCATATTTGATCTAGCCTAGTCCGTGAAGTGCTCGTATAGTGGAACATTGGGTGGTATGGAAACTACATTGTCAAAGAGGCCAAACTGAAAAAAGTTTGATTTCAGCAACGGCTGCCCACTGAAAATTCAAAGCCCAAATATTATAAATACTGCTTCTGCCTCAAGACCCAAAAAAGAACTCTCTTTCATCGCTAGCAGGCAAGCTGCAGATCTGCTCCAACCTTTCACCAATGTCATTCAAACTAGTTAGTAGGGGTGGACAAAGGCACCCTATTGACTTTCACAATCCATATTTTCCCACCCCTCCTTGTATCGCTCTGCTCAGTACCTCTAACAGTTGGGACCATTGGGTCACTGGAAGCAAAGCAGTAGTACAAACCTAGCACCCACTTACTCATGAAGCTCAAATGCAGTGTGCCAGCATGGACAAGTTGAAAAAAAAAATTGCCCTCTTTACAATAGTGAGGTTGCCGCACATGACACATGTTGATTTAAGGGGACCATGGGTGACCCATCATAGTCTCTGCTAATAAGACACGTGCTGCTGAGAGCTGTTCAAATGTGGCCTGGGAAAAATGGCCTTTCAATAATGTTTCACCATGAAGGAAGGAGCTTCCTATTCTCAGAACATTCTCTACCAACTGCACACCACCACCACCCCCTCCCCCTATCCCCCTCCCCTTACCTATCATCTTCTCACTGAACTAAGAGGGAATCGTATTTGCAAAGAACAATTCTGATTTAAAACTAATTCATCTTTCCAACTACCACACTTTTTAAAAAGCATTGCATGTTGCTGATGTCCATTTAATCCCTTTACTAGAATATAGTCATCTTGAGGTTGTAATGCACAGGAAGAGACCATTCAGCCCATCCACTCCATATCAGTTTTCTGTAGAGCAATTCTCATTTCCCTGCTCCAAATACCTAGCCCTCAAATGCCCATTCAAATAAATGATGTTTATGACAGCGTGAATGATTCTGGATTGATTTATGGTGTGTATCTGAACATTTTGTTATTCTGCCCTTTCTGCTGTAGAGGTGTAATTAAAGTTAGTTTAATAATGGCTGCTTACAGTGAATCCACATGGTGAGTTTTTACTCAGTTTAGTATACAACATGGTGTAATTTCTGTTTCAACACTTCATGGCTAGGAATGTTATATTCATTTGATTGATAATTAGATATATCAGCATTAACTGGGAGAGAAAATACAGCTGGGTGCATTTCCTGTCTACAAAATCATTTCCTACTGTCAGTTTTTTTTGGACTCACTTGTGTCAATCTTTCCCCCATATTATAAATTTTTACACCCACAGTAAATTGAAACTGCCCATGTAAATTAGTTACATTGCACTTACCAACTCCTACCAACAGTGACACTCTTTTGCATCTAAGCTCTACGGTCTGATCCAGCAGCATTCCTGCACTGCAATTCTTCTCTGTTCCTAAATCCCTAATCTGACCACATTATCTGCTGCCTTCTAACCTCCACTTCTACTTAGGCAATCCTCAGGATTGAGGATGACTTGCTTTCACTGATTTGATGGGCTCAGGGATGGCTGATGAATCCAATGTGTGATCTGCAGACTCTGCCAAACGCAGGACAGGTAGTACTCAAAGGATAGAGTGGGTGGGTTGTTTGGAAGTTGATGTTGCATAACAGACTTGCGAGCAAAGATATAGCTCATGGAATAAAAGGGACAGTAGCAACACGGATACAAAATTGGCTGAATGACAGGAAACATAGAGTGGTGGTTAAAGGGACATTTTTCCAGACTGAAGGAAAGTTCGTAGTGGAGTTCCCCACGGGTCAGTGTTGGGAGTCTTGCTTTTTCTGATACATGTTTACGACCTAGACCTTGGTGTACAGTGCACAATTTCAAAGTTTGCAGATGATACAAAACTTGGAAGCATTGTGAACAATGAGGATAGTGCAGAACTTCAAAGGGACATAGGTTGGTGGAGTGGGCGGACAGGTGGCAGATGAAGTTCAATGCAGGAAAATGTGAAGTGATTCATTTTGGTAAGAACATGGAGAGACAATATAAAAAAGGATACAGCTCTAAAAGGGGTGCAGGAGCAGAGAGACCTGGGTGTATACATGCACAAGTAATTGAAGATGGCAGAACAGGTTGAGAGCACAGTTAATAAAGCATACAGTATCCTAAGTTTTATTAATAGGGGCATAGAGTATAAGAGCAAGGAGGTTGTTGAACTTGTATAAAACACTAGCTTGGCCTCAGCTATGCATCCAGTTCTGGGTGCTGCACTTTAAGAAGGATGTGAAGGCACTGGAGAGAGTGCAGAAAAAAGATTCACGGGAATGGTTCCAGAGATGAGGAACTTTAGTTATGAAGTTAAATTGGAGAAGTTGGGACTGTTTTCCTTGGAGAGAAGATGGCTGAGAGATTTCAAACAGGTATTCAAAATAATGAGGGGTCAGGACAGGGTAGATAAGGAGAAGCTGTTCCCACTCATGAATAGAAAAAAAACAAGGGGCACAGATTTAAAATAACTGGTAAAAGAAACAAAAAAGCAATATGAGAAAAATCTATTTCATGCAGTGAGTGGTTAATGTCTGGAACGCACTGTCTGAGGGTGTGGTGGAGGCAGGTTCAATTGAAGCATTCAAAAGGGAATTAAGACTGTTGTCTGAAAAGGAAGAATGTGCAGGGTAACGGGGAGAAGGCTGGAGAATGGCACTAAGGGAATTGCTCATTCGGAGAGCTGGTGCAGACATGATGGGCTGAATGGCCTCCTTCTACACTGCAACAATTGTGTGTGCTCCCTCCATTGCCATGTCTTTGCCTTTGAACATTCCTGAAATCTCTCAGTTTTCCTGAATGAAGCCTTCTCAATTTTGACCAGTCATAAGCTAGAATCTCCCATGAATTGGCAGGTATATTTGACCTCTTCTGGGATGTTTTGAGGACATCCTTAAAGCATTTCTGCTGTCCTCCTGGGAGTCTCCTGCTGTGGCCGAGTTTGGAGTAGACTAGTTGCTTCAGGAGTCTGGTGTTAGGCAAAAGAACCTGTCCCACCCAGCAGAGCTGGTTTCGAGTGATTAGCACCTTGATGCTGGGCAAGTTGGCTTGGGGGAGGACACTGTTGTCGGACTGTCTTTCTTGCTACCAGATTTGCAGAATTTTGTGAAGACACCACAAGTGGTGTTTCTCCAGTGCTTTGAGGTGCCTGCTGTAGGTTGGCAAAATCTCCAAAGCATATAGGAGCGCAGTGATCACTGCTGCCTTATAAACCAGGACCTTAAGTCTCAGGTTCCAGATCCTGGTCCTCAAATACAGTATCTTTACAGTGCAGGAGGCCATTCAGCCCATTAAGTCTGCACTGGCTCTCTGAAAGAGCATTCCACTTAGTCGCACTCCCCTGCCTTATCCCCGTAATCTTGCACATTCTCTCTTTCCAGGTAGCAATCCAATTCCCTTTCGAATAACTTAATCGAACCTGCCTTCAGCACCCTTTCAGGAAGTTTGTTCCAGACTCCAACCACCCTCTGGGTGAAAAAAATTTTCCTCACATCACATTTATTCCTTTTGCCAATTATTTTGAATCTGTACCATGCCCATACCCCTCAGGATCTTGAACATCTCTATCAAATCTCCTCTCAGCCTTTTTTCAGCCAAGGAAAACAGTCCCAACCTCTCCAACCTATCCTCATAACTACAGTTCTTCATACCGGGAAGTTGCAGTGGTTTTGGATTGTATATCTGCATGTTTATCTGCTCCAGGGGGTTCATTTTGTTCAGCAATCGAATCGCTTTTTCATCTTTTCTCCTGACTGGGGTAGCGCAAAGACCGAGCTGTACAGGGTATTGTGGAATAGAGTTGAGGACGTTCAAGTTTAAGACAGGCTTGGCTGAGGAGGTCTTCAAAACATTCTCTCTAGTGAGCACTGATAGCCTCCCTGTTCTTAATGAGCTCTCCTTGCTTGGATCTTAGTGGGGTGGGTTGGGCCCTCAGGTGCTTGGGACCTTTGTGGGATAAGCGAGCACCTCATAATTGCCTGGTTCACTCTAATGAATACACTCCTACATTTGAGGGAACAGACAAGACCAAGGAAAGATTCTACACTTACCTAACCAGAGTCCCAACAGGCAACAAACTGATCCTCCTCGGAGATTTCAATAACACAGTCAGGGAAGACACGAATCTCTGGGAGGATGTGATAGGCAAAGAAGGAGTAAAGAAAGCAAACTCCAATCAAGTTGCCAAGGTGCCACGTCAAAAGGTTACCATGGGAAAGTAAGAGCTCATGGTGTAGGGGTAACCTATTAGCATGGATAGAAGATTGGTTAGCTAACAGGAAGCAGAAAGTAGAGATAAATGGGTCTTTTTTGGGTTGGCAAGATTAGACGAGTGGAATGCTACAAGGATCATTGTTGGGACCTTAACTTTTTACAATCTATACCAATGACCTGGATGAAGGGACCGAATGTATGGTTGTTAGATTTGCTGCTGACACAAAGACAGGCAGGGAAGTATGTTGTGAAGAGGACATCAGGAGCCTGCAAAGGGATATAGATAGGTTAAGACAGTGGACAAAAAATTGGCAGATGGAATATAATTTTGGAAAACGTGAACTTTTCCACTTTGGCAGGAAGAACAGAAAAGCAGCATATTATTTAAATGAAGAGAGATTGCAGAACTCTATGGTACAGAGGGATCTGAGTGTCCTGGTACACGAATCACAGAAATTTAGTATGCAAGTGCAGCAAGTGATTAGGAAGGCAAATGGAATGTGATCATTTATTGCAAGGGGATTGGAAAATAATAGTAGGGATGTTTTGCTACAGTTGTACAAGGCATTGGTGAGATCACATCTAGAGTACTGTGTACAGTTTTGGTCTCCTCATTGAAGAAAGGATACACATGCATCAGAAGACATTCAGAGAAGGTTCACTCAACTGATACCTGAAATGGGCGAGGTTATCTTATGAGGAAAGGTTGGAAAGACTGAGCCTGTATACATTGGAGTCTAGAAAAATGAGGTGATCTTATTGAAAGATATAAGATCCTAAGAGGACTTGACAGGATGGATGCTGAAAGAATGTTTCCCCTTGTGGGGGAGACTAGAAGTGGGAACACAGTTTAGAAATAAAGGGTCTGCCACTTACGACAGAGATTAGAAAAAAATTTTCTTGGAGGGTCGTGAATCTTTGGGACTCTCCTCTCCAGAGAGCATTGGAGCCAGGGTCAATGAGTATTTTTAAGGCAGAGGTAGATAGATTCTTGACTAACAAGAGAGTCAAAGATTATCGGGGTAGGTGGAAGGTGGAGCTGAGGCCACAATCAGATCAGCCATGATCTTACTGAATGGCAGAACAGGCTCGAGGGGCTGAATGGCTTGCTCCTGCTCCTAATTCACATGTACTTATGAGTCCACCTCCTGATAAAATTCTAGAACACACACCCTAAACAGGAGACCTCAAGGCAACACTCACAATCCAAACACAGGCAGTTGTTGAGGTCATTGTTAAAACAAGAGACCACAGAGATGCCTACATCACCCAGGCCACGATAGATACTGACAACTCATGGACTGATCACCACCTTATCCGATCTAACATCTCAATCAGCCTGGCCCCAAACAGCAGAGGCAACAGACGCAATGTTGTAAGAAAATTAACTTGGAATACCTCAAAGATCCCACCAAAGATCTCTTCTCAGTCAGCACCTCATTGCAAACCTCTCAACCTCCAGCCACTGAAGTGCCTGGTCAAACCTAAAGTCTACCATTACCAGCACCTGCGCAGAAAACATTGAGACTACTTTGACGAAACTGACCAAGAGATTCAAGCTTAAGCTAGTCGAGCATGAGCGCAGAGCTTTCATTGACTGGAAACTCAAGAGAAAAGCAGTGGTACAGTATAAAATCTGCGACATAAAAAAAATGGTTGATAGAATGAGCACAGGCAACCCAACAACTTGTGGACAGCAACAACATGCGTGGTTTCTTCAGCGTTGTCAAGGCCTGGACACTAAACTTGGTAACTAAGAGAAAATACAAAGAACAGTAAAAGTCACAGACTGATTGGGCCGAATGGCCTGTTTCCTTGTTGTGACATCTATGCATTTCTAAAAGGTTTCAAAAGTACAAACTACAGAAAGTAAAACTAACTTTACAACTGTAGTTTAAACACTATAGCTCTGCAGTGACACAGATATGTTGTACGTTTTATGTTCCATTATCCTGTTTGTGCACTTGCCAACCAGTGTAGATGCAGTCAGTATTGACTTGTGACAATGTTTCCACTATAGGACTGATAATTTATCAAAAAGCAATTTGCAGCTGATAAGTGAAATTCTATGGTGAACGTATGTTTGTACAAATACAGAACACATGCACCAGTCAGAGATATAATTCTTCAGGATAAATGCAATGCAGAAAGCACCTACAACACTGCTGACTCAAAACGATTGACAGCTTATTATCTGTAGTACCAGAGTTCAGCCAGGATAACTGGAACAGGTACAATCAAGAGAACAAATAAAAAAGTCTTACAGTAAATGGCAGTCATTGCTGTAAATCTAAACTATTATGGTTCTGAAGGTTGCAAGTGTATGTTGTCAATTCAAAAAAGATGAGGAACATCTTAAAGTAGTCTTCTCCCCTTTCATGCAGGACAGTTCTATTCTGTAATTTTCTTTTTTATTCTTTCACAGGGCATGGGCACCACTGGCTGGGCCAGCATTTATTGCCCATCCTTAACTGCCCTCGAAAAAGGTGGTGATGAGCCACCACCTTGAACCACTGTAGTCCACGTGGTGTAGGTACATCCACAGTGCTGACAGGGAGGTTCCAGGATTTGACCCAGCAACTGTTAAGGAATGGTGATATAGTTCCAAGTCAGGATGGTGAGTAGCTTGGAAGGGAGGTTGCAGTTGGTGGTGTTCCCATGCATCTGCTGTCCTTGTCCTTCTAGGTTATAGAGGTCATCGGTTTGAAAGATGCTGTTGAAGCAGCCTTACTGAATTGCTGCAGTGCATCTTTTACATGGCACACACTGTTCCCACTGTACATTGCTGATGGAGGCAGTGAACATTTAAGGTGGTTGGTGGGGTGCCAATGAAGCGGGCTGCTTTGTCCTGGATGGTGTCAAGCTTCTTGAGTGTTGGAGCTGCACTCATCCGAGCAAGTGTAGAGTATTCCATCACACTCCCATCAACCCTGATAGATGGGGAGTCAAAAGGTGAGTTACTTGCCGCAGGATTCCTAGCCTCTGACCTGCTCTTGTAGCCACAGTATTTATATGGCTGGTCCAGTTCAGTTTCTGGTCAATGGTAACCCCCCCAGGATGTTGATGGTGGGGAATTTGGCAATGGCAATGCCATTGAATGAGTGATTAGATCCTCTCTTGGAAATGGTCATTGCCCGGCACTTATGTGGCATGAAATGTTACTTGCTACTTACTTACCAGCCCAAGCCTGAATGTCGTCCAGGTTTTACTGCATATGGACTCATACTGCTACAGTGTCTGATTCGTCGCGCTGAATGTTGTGCAGTGAACCTCACCAGTTCTGACCTTACGATGGATTGATGACACAGCTGGAGATGGCTGGACACTATCCTGAGGAACTCCTGCAGCGGTGTCCTGGGACTAAGATTGACCTCCAAGAATCATGACCATCTTTCTTTCCTCTAGGTGTGATTCCAACCATCGGAGAGTTTTATCCTTTTTCAAAAAAAGTAGTTCACGGGATGTGGGCATCGCTTGCTAGGCCAGCATGTATTGCCTATCCCTAATTGTCCTTGAGAAGGGCATTCCTGATTCCCATTGACTTGTTTTGCTGGGGCTGTTTGATGCCACACCATCAAATGTTGCCTTGATGTCAAGGGCAGTCACTCACACCTCCCCTCTGGAGTTTAGATCTTTTGTCTATGTTTGAACAAAGGTTGTAATGAGGTCAGGAGCTGAGTGGCCCTGGTGGAACCCAAACTGAGCGTCAGTGAGCAGGTTATTGTTAAGTGCATCTTCATAGCTATATCAATGACTCCTTCCATCACTTTACAGATGACGGAGAGCAGACTGATGGGGCAGTAATTGGTCGGGCTGGATTTGTCCTTTTTGTGTATAGACATACCTGGGCAATTTCCCACATTGCCAAATAGATGCCTGTGTTGTAGCTGTACTGGAACAGCTTGGCTCAGGGCACAGCTAGTTCTGGAGCACAAGTCTTCAGTACTATTGCTGGAATGTTGTCAGGACCCATAGACTTTGCAGTATCCAGTGCCTTCATCTGTTTGTTCATACCACGTGGAGTGAATCGAACTGGTTGAAGACTGGGAACTGTAACTTGGGATGTCAGGAGGAGGCCGAGATGGATCATCCACTCGGCATTTCTGGCTGAAGATGCCTGCAAATACTTCAGCTTCTGCACTGATGTGCTGGGCACCACCACTGAGGATGGCAATATTTGTGGAGCCTCCTCCTCCAATTAGTAGTACAATTATCCATCACCATACACAACTAGATGTTGCAGGACTGCAGAGCTTTGATCTGGTCCATTAGTTGTGGGATCGCTTAGCTGTCTATCGCATGCTACTTCTGCTGTTTGGTATGCAAGACCTGCATTGTAGCTTCACCAGGTTGACATCTCATTTTTAGGTATGCCTGGTGTTGCTCCTGGCAAGCTCTCCTGCACAATTCACTGAACCAGGGTTGATCTGTGAACTTGATGGTAATGGTAGAGTGGGGGATATGCTGAGTCATGAGGCTAAACACAAATCTACTGCTGCTGATGGCCCTGAGTGCAACAGTGATGCCAAATTTTGAATTGCTAGATCTGTTCGAATTATATCCTATCCTATTTAACACAGTGGTAGTGCCACACAAGATGGAGGATATCCTCAATGTGAAGATGGGACTTTGTCTCCACAAGGACTATGTGGTGGTCACTCCTACCAATATCGTTAGGGACTGATGCATCTGCAACAGGTAGATTGGTGAGGACAAGCTCAAGTAGGTTTTTCCCTCTTGTTGGTTCCCTCACCACCTGCCGCAGGCCCAGTTTAGCAGCTATATCCTTTAGGACTTGGCCACCTCAGTCAGTAGTGGTGCTGCTGAGCCACTCATGGTGAAGGACTTTGAAGTCCCCCACTCAGAGTACATTCTGTGCTCTTGCCACCCTCAGTGCTTCTTCCAATTGGCATTCAACATGGAAAAGTACTGATTCATTAGCTGAGGTAGTGGGCCACGCGGTAGTAGGTAGTAATCAGCTACCAGCAACAGTGGGTGGTAATCAAGGATGTTTCCTTTGCCTATTCTTGACCTGATGTCACGTATATAGTAGTGCAGCTATTTGAGAATGTAAAAATTGTGCTCATCATTTTGAGGTTTTCTTCTGTCAAGGAAAGGGGAGAGGGGAAGGGAAGGGAGAAATGAAGGGAAGGGAGAAAGGAAGAGAGCAAGAAAGGAAGGGAAAGGAAGGAAGGGAAAGGAAGGAAGGGAAAGAGAGAGAGAGAGAGAGAGTTAAAAGAATTTCAATGTCAATTCTTGACTTAAAGTAATCAAAAGATTTCCTCACCCCAGCCACAAGTAAAAAAAGTCAATTCCACAATTTGCAAAAAAATTTCACAATCATGCATACAATCAGTTTCAGGTGGAGCAGTAGTGGGGTGGGGGGAAAAGTGTGTTACAATTGGTCAACATTCCCAAACTAGACAAAAGGAAAACCAAGGCATAGAGTTCCTTTCCTAATTACCATTCTGCTGCTCCTGCTCGAAAATGCAAGTATGCTGGCATTGACAAAACGCAAAAAAGGAAGAGATCACCATAGGAATATGTCTGCAATCTGCAAAGTACTGTTTCAAAATCATGTGTGCTGTCAAGAGCTTCTTTCAAGTCTCAATCAGTAAATACAATGCCCCATATAATAAAAAGCCATACTAACTAGATTTAAGGTAACCAAGCACTGCTGGAATCTGTGACTGTGTCCTAGCACAAGTTAACACATTCAGAATTTGCCCAAGAACATAGTATAAATATAACATCAAGTAATGGAATAAAACACCTGGCGATCAGTCCGAACAGGCCGAATGTGTTCCATGAGCGTTTAGAAACTTTTTTTCACAAAGATATTAAAAGCCCTGCTACTTTCATCCCTCAAGTTGCCATTTAACTGAATGACCTTAGTTTGAAAATGCAAACCTCACTAGTGGCCGTTTTACTGAATGGATTGCGGCCAAATGTGCAGAGTAAACTTTCTCAGACTGAAAAACAAAGGATTCCCAGTAGAGGTAGTGGAGATTGTTTTAGACATGAAAATTGCAATTTTTTCCACAGTGTAGCACTTCTTTTCAAAAATGGTTTACTGCCTTCAAAAAGTAAGTTTTATAGTTTTAACTATCTGATTTCCTGTGGTGTAGCTCTCAGGTAATGTGCAAAATGATTGTAATTTTTAGTTGCTAACCTGGCTTATCTTCTTCAATCCATTGCTCAGTTCTTCCTGTGGAGAAGTGGTCTAAACATCTCAAGAGGTCAATCATTTTTTTTTTTACATGTCTCTCTAGATTGCCATAGCTCAGGTAATATTCTTGTCACCTCAAAAACCTCTCCAGCAGGATAAGACTGTAAACAATTGAAAGTGATGGGCACTGCAAACTTGAATATATAAGCTGGAGCCTGGCTGTCTTAACATTTACATTAGCTTAGTTACTCATGGAGCCAATTATAAAAAAATCCTCAATGGACTAATATGACCATAGTTACACTTAAATTCAGTAATAGTTTCTCAGCTTTGTAAAATAGCAATAAAGACTAAACTGAAAGGAAATAAAAGTGCCTATAGCAATTTGTAATGAGTGAGCTCATGAGTCGTGTTAGCAAATAAGTTTTCCACCCAACCCCCACAAAGAAATAGTCCAACTGTAGTACAATTTTGGTCATTTTGAGTTTTATTCCCATCCAAAACTCATCTCCCATGTGACACAACCAAGCCAAAAGTCAATTCTCCTCATGAATCCAGTCGAGACTCAATTACAATTACAGCAGGACTGGCCACTGAAGTGGGTTGGCACACACTCACTTCCAATCAGAATCCAGTCCAGATTGAAGAGATAGTTTGTCAAGGAGACTCGGGTGAAATGAGGTAGCAACTGCCTATAACGTAACACAAACTGGAAGTGTTACTTGGGAAGGCTTTAGGGTTAATATGTGGGAAATAGAAATATCACTTCAGTTGAGTGGGGGGGCGCGGGGAGGCAGCAAAGTGACTGTTTTGAGCTTGGGGTTATAGAACATTGCTTGGAAAGCATACCTGCAGCTGTATTCTATATCCAACTCAATACTAAACTCGAAGTAGTCAACCACAATAATTGAATTCAGAGTGTAAACTGTTCCTTTCCCCAATACAGAAACCGCTCAATTGAACACAAAAGCCTCCTGCCTAGGCCTCCATTCCAGATTAATGATTGCAGAAGGATGATTAGTTTGAGAGGAATAAAGACAAAACTAATAATCTAGCCTAGAGAAGGCCGTCTCAGCTGCAAATTTCCTCTTAACAGCAAGCAACTGCTGCCTCTGAAGCAGACATGACAGTAAACTGGACAAATGGTATGAAGCAGGAAATTAATTCAACTGGAGCATAATTTTGTCATATCTGAATAGAATAATAAGTTTATATGGTACAATATTCAGTTAAAGTACTGACAGCAATGTCACATCAGCACAATCCCAAGGTAATGATAACAGCAGCAATAACCCACATCCTTTCAAAGCTCCAAACCTACGACTGGACAGCTATTTCTAACGTAAAAGTTGTTATTGGATGCTTAACATTCAATCTAAAATCAGTAACAAAATCTCAGTTCAACTGACTTCTTGGCACACAGGACTTGAGCTACTGCACTGGGCTTTGACATCACATTCAATCCCGAGCTGAACTCATACCCAATCAAATTGGCTTCCCATTGCCATTGTCATCATCAAAATTAATTGGGGGGAAACTCTCCACTTGTTGTACTCATACTTAGCACAAAGGAAGTTGGTTATGATTGTTGAAGGCAAATCAGTTCAATCCTGGGAGACTGCTGCAGGAGTTCCTCAAGAAGTGATGTCCTAAGCTCAATCATCTTCAGCTGCTTATTCAATGACATTCCCTCGATCATAAGATCAGAAGTGAGGGTGTTCACTGGCGATTGGAGTTCTATTCGCAACTCCCCACAACAAAGCAGTCCGTGTCCTCATGCAGCATGACTTGGACAACATTCAGGCTTGAGCTGAGAAGTGGCAAGAACCATGCCACAGAAGTGCCAGGCAATGACTATCCCCAAAGAGGAGAGTGCCTAATCACCACCCCATGACTGCCAACATTCATCACCATCATTGAACTCCCTACCATCAGCATCCTCCAACAACACAAGAATCTCAACACCATATAGGAAATGATTGATTGGCACCACATCCACCACCTTAAAACACCCATTACTAACACACACAAAGTGTGTTTCATCTACAAGATTCACTGTAGCATTTTGCCAAGGTTTCTTTGACAGCACCTTCCCAACCAGGATGAGGTCAGCTGGTACATGGGAACACCATGGCAAGTCCTTCGTTGCAACTGGATGAACATTTTTAATTCTTTTACAGGATGTGGGTGTCACTAGCTAGGTCAACATTTATTGCCCATCCCTAATTGCCTTGCATCCTGGAACTCCCTAATCAAAAACATTTTGCATGTACATACATCAAACAGACTGCAGAAGCTCAAGAAGCCAGCTCATCATCATCTTCTCAAGGGAAATAAGGAGGTAATAAATGCAGGATGTGCCAGCACCACCCACATCCCATGAGCAAATAAAAAAATAAGATTCTGCATCTGCCACCTAGTCCACTTCCATCCACGACGAGTTACAACAAAGGTTAGATAGCTAAAGTTTTCTAGACTGCACCTCAACAGAAGACATTCTAAAAACTAACAGTTGCTGTGAATTAGTGCTTTATTTCCCACAAGCCAGCTAACATTAGTCTTCACAGACTGAAAGCTGCAGTCTTTGGAGGCATGAAAAACCATCTCACAGATCTCAAAAAGCAGACCTGTAATGTGAATGAGGCAGCATAGGTGTCGCTTTCGGCACTAAGGTTATTGAGTGGGTTTTCTAAAGGATGCCCTGGAGACAAAGCAACACAAAAACAAACGGATGCAACTGCAACAGATGGCTTCCATTATTCTGGTTTTGGATTGGCTGAACACAAATCTTCCAGCAAATTTAGAAATCCTGATGCCTTTTCTCTTCCGGCACACCAGCCCCACCAATGACAGGGATGCTCTGGAGGCAAAAACAAGTCGAATTGCAAATGCAAAGTTTAAGCAAATGTACCTGCACGATGTTACAACATACATTCACTTCAGTGTCACCACAATGTAAATAAGATGGTTTCAGAATACAAGGGGCCTTTCAATATGGCATAACTATTTCTAGTCAAAGTGGTTTCACAAGACAAATTTTCCCCAAGATAGCCTCCATGAGAAAACTGGGAAGAGTGCCCTTCATATGCTCACACACATGTACACTTGCCCATTACACTTTGGACTGACTTACAGCCAAAAATAGAGAAGACTGTGATCTCACCATTGTAGCTGAATTCTAACCCAGCTCAATGCACCATTAAGTCCCCCAAGCCAGCTCACCAGAGAAGCTAACATGCAAACAACTAGTGGTAATGAACAGGAAACTAGACAACAGATATGAATATTGTTTTGCAGCAGCAATAGAAGTGCACTGACATTCAGCTATAGTGAAAGTCCAAAAGTGCACAACTTGCTTATAATGTAGCTCTTTGGCCATTAAGCAGTTCTCTATTTCTTCCATCAACAAACCAGAACAGACAAGCAAACAAAATGGCCAGAAAATGCTACATTCTGGAACCCATAGCAAGACAATTGCCTGGCAGAGTTTATTTGACTAACAGCAAGTCAGAGTCAGGTCAGTAGCTGCAAGACATCACCAGAACGTGCCAGGCCTGACCAACAGATCATTCAACACCCACAGTGCAGTTTTAAAGTCAATTCAGGTTGCTTCTGAAGGCTGAAGGCCACAACAGTAGGAAATGTATTGCTTCATAAATTGATCATCTGTTGCTGAATGCATCTAAGCCCCTCCTCCATGGGTACATTGTCAGATTGAGGTGGGGGGATGGGGGGGGTGGAGAAGGTAAGAGGGTGAAGAAGGGGGCTAAAAGGAGGGAGAATGAGTAAAAACAGCAAATATTCAAATAGGATTTTGGATTAAATTATGCAGCAACTGGTTTTTTGCCAGTTTAAGGCATTACAATTATAACATTTTAACACTTGTCCAGAAAAATGGTTACAAATACACTGAATGGTACAGTTTAGGGGTTAAGTTTAATCTAAATTGGAGAGAATGCTTATTTGGAGGTGGGAAGAAGAAAAACATATATCCTTTCATACTTCTGTCACAGTAAACTGTTTTTAATATTAAAAAGAGAGGGCTTTAGCTAGAATTAGAGAATTTATCTTTTAACCCCATTGATTACTGTACGCACTTTAGACCATGATTCCAAGTACAGTATAAAGAGGAGAGTGCCATAAAACAGGCAATCTAAAAAAACAATCTGTCAACAATCTCCAACATGCACAGCCCTGCTAAGCACAAAGCAGAGTCCAACAGTAAATAGTACGAAGGTAATTACTACTAATCTACTAATCTGGCAGATTGGAAAATGTCTGCATACACATATCTTTCCTGCACTCAAGCCCAAGCTTTCTGTTGCAGTCATAAAGATTGATTGTTGGAGAGCAAAGGCTGTGTGAACAAGTCCCAACATTCGAGTTGTGCACTCACAAGCTGCTCTTGCATATAGTCATTGGCACAAAGCTAGAACAACGAGGAGGAAAAATACAGTTCCCAGGAAAATCAGTCCTATTTACAGTTGAAGTCACGCCAGGGAAGAAAAGAAAATGAAAATCCAACCCTAAAAAATACAACCTGGAATATTTCACAAGTTTAAAGTTTGCGAAGGCAGTGCTTGCACTCCAATATTGAGCACCAGTGGTTCTGTGGAATCTTGTAACAGCCTCAAGTTTTGGGAGCGCGGTAAAGTTTCAAGTGATATACCAAAGATTCTCGGTCATAACACAGATCAAGGCCACACTTCAACTTCATTATAAGGATCCAGGTTTCAAGCAATCCATAGGGTTATGAAGTGGTTAGTTAGTTAAAGAACCCATCCAATTACAGTGTCATAGAAACCACAGATCTAAATTAGCAACAGCTAATGTTGGAAAATCAAAATCAGAAAATACTGCTTCTGATTAAGAAACCCACTCAAAACACATTAGCTCATCTTTCTCCTTCCAACATTTTGTAAATTACTTTCAAATATGGACAGCAATGTTGTTAGTCATAATTAAATGCTGTCATTTTACTACTCTGTTTTAACCCACTGATGCTTTGCTTACAGAGGGAACACCCATCATACTACTCATCCCATTTAGAACGTGTATTGCAAGCAGCATTTCCCAGTCCTCACCCTTTCCAGTGGCAGTCACCATATCACAAGATCAGTGCACATTCAGTCTAAACAAAATGGCGCTTCCCCTATGTCCTTCCTCACCTAGTCTCACATAAAGCAACTGGTGTACAGCACAGTAAGTGTCATCACTTAAAGTTGTTGCCACTTTCCTGAAAAGTACAACTTTAAGTGAAACAATTTTAAGTGAATCACATTTTCCCATTAAAACTGATGTAAAAGAAGTAGTTAGATTCCAAGGGCCTTGCTAATCAGAAAAAAATTAAAACATTATATGCTGCAAGCTGAAATATTCTACACTTCTAAATCACTATATTTATAAATTATATTTGTAAATGAAATAACAATAAATTTAATATAAAACAAATAAATTTTAAAATAAAAATATGCTAACTTTCTACATAGCTCCTGTTCACTGCTAGCCATCAATCCTGCTCACACATTCCACTTCCTGACCCTCCCTCTTAGCACCAACCTCCACAATTGTGGTCACTGCCACTCCCTAGTCGCAGCTTCCCTCTCCCGAACCCTCGCTGTGAGCAAGGACTCTAGAGGTGAACAGCGAGAGGCAGGAAGAGCGGCTTCAACTTGCAGGAGGTAAGCCGCAAGCTGGAGAGGTGACAAGAGGGAGGGTTAGGGAGTTGCAGAGTCCACAAACTGGAGGGTCGGCCACGAGACAGAGGGTCAGAGGCTGTGAACCAATGGGTCAAGTAGCGGCAGAGGCCGCTGCAAAATGGTGCCGATCGGGTCACGTGGCCCTACTTCAAGCCTGGCATGAAACAACTTTAAAATGAAACCTCCAACACTAAACAGGAATATGAACTCCATTAGCTGACCAACATTAAATTTTTTAATTTTATATGGAACGCTTCATGAATTTGCATTTCATCCTTGCGCAGGGGCCATGCTAATCTTCTCTGTATCGTTCCAATTTTACTATATGTGCTGACCAACATTAAAGCAGAACAACTTCAAACAGGGACTTACTGCATAAATAACCAACAGCTGAGCACAATTAATGAGGCAGTGACCAAGCCGAGTTGAAAAATGCAAACAATTGCATTTTACTTCCCTGGATTAGGGCCTCATGTGAACCCTTGAATTTGACCACAGCCATGAAGAGTTAAGCCATACATTTTGATTGGGGGGGGGGGGGGTGAAGAAGAGCAAGAAAGGGAGATGGAGGGCAAGTGGTGAAAAGGAAAGTTTAGAGCTAAACAAGTATCAGCAATTCTTTAGCAAATGAAGCTCAAAGTGGTCGTGTTGACGCAAGAGAATCATTCTAAATTCGAAATAAAAAGGTTCTAAGTAGGCCAGTTGAACAGTATAAATTTCTGTTAAATGAAGTTTATGAAAATCCATATTTTAAAAAAAAAACTTTGATTCACGTACATGCCGCGTTTTACTACACCTACTACCTTTATGACCATTACCGACAATGACAGGCACTGCTGCCATATGCAGCATTGAGCCAGGGCCACAAATTAAAAGCAGACCAGCAAATCTGGAGACGGAAGATGGACAGAAAAATGAAGTATTGGCAAATCAAGCAACCTATGGGTTGAATGGAACAGGTCAAAAATATTCAACCATCAACTTGCCACAAAATGAAAAACGTAGCAACTCTTGAAAACTGCCTCGAATGAAAGCTAATTTTACCCTTTCTGCAACTTAGCTGGATCACCTATGATTGATTGGTAACCAGTCAGTGCAAGCCAACGTCAAGGCTTTCTGAAAAGCATAGCCCTAAAATTATTTTACATTGTGGCAATACAAGTATTTTGCAGGCCCCTCAAGGACCAACTCCTGCCTGGCACTAAGCACGCTGAACTCAGGTGAGGTATGTTGTGAAGTGAACATTATCCACATGAGCCTCGAGAGTGAATGGCAGCTACCTACACAGAGTGGGCATGTCAAGCCTCAGCTCGATCAGGTCCTCACCCACATCTGCACGTGGTCCTCCAGCAGGAAAACACATACCAAACTTTAACCCAGTGGTGCTGAGAACAACTGTTGTATACCTCCCTACTCTGGCTAAGATCAGTGAATTCAGTATGAGCAAGATTTGCACTGTCCCTGGTCTTTATGGTTCAGTGAGTCACTGGATCACAATGGAAGGGGAGGCATTACAAATAGCATTTTCAGGCACATTGCAGATTTTCAAAATGTCTCTAATATTTCCTGTTTTTCTGGGGGAGTGCAGTGGGAAAAATCACCTAAAGTGCTTCCTCCTTTCAGAAAATAAGATTGTTCTCTTCAACAGTGTTAGCTGTGGCTCAGTTGGTAGCACACTCACCTGAGTCAGAAGGTTATGGGTTCAAGTCCCACTTCAGGGCTTGAGCACAAAAATCAAGGCTGGGACTCCAATGTAGTGCTAGGGAGTGCTGCACTGTCAGAGGGGCCATCAATCGGATGAGACAAATTGAAGTCCTATCTGCCCTCTTGGGCGGATGCAAGATTCCATGGATTTATTCAAAGAAGAGCAGGGGAGTTATCCCTGGTGTCCTGGCCAATATTGATTCCTCAATCAACATCACAGAAACATTATCTGGTCATTATCACATTGCTATTTGTGAGAGCTTAGTTGTGCACAACTGGCTGCTGCGGTTCTTAAAAGTGACTGCACTTCAAAAAAAATACTCCATTGGCTGTAAAGTGCTTTGGGATGCCCGGTTGGCATGAAAGGCACTATATAAATGCAAGTTTTTCTTTTAATATGCCAGTTTTATTGAAGAGCATTTCTATTCCTCTCATCCATGAGGTCAGGGCCTCAATAAACTAATCCTGAATAAAAGACACCTCCTGTCATTTATAACATCCAAAAACGTCAATTATCTGGGAATTTGAATTATCTGGCTTTGATTTTAAAATTGCAGATCTTGTGCTGGTAGCGTCCCTACCTTTGGACAAGGAGCTCCAGGTTCAAATCCCACCTCAGGACTTGGTGGACACAGAAGGTGCTTTTGTAACGTGGCAAAATAGGTTGATAGTCAGCCTATAAATCCTTCCAATGCACCTGATCACAGGCAGAGCAGCAGAGTTTCCTGGTCAGCCATACTGAAGAAGGCAATGTCAAACCACTGCAGTATTTTACCAAGTACAATCATGGACCAATCCATTGGATGTCCATGGTCACCCTCTTAAGAGCATGGTACCTGAAGGAGGAAGATTTAAGAATAGAATGTATTGTTTCCCTTTAGCCAATGTACGAAAGGGATACAATGCTCTATTCTTAAAATTAGCTTTTTCACAACTACACATCTCCTGCCCACTCCCTTCCTGCCCATCTTAGCCAGCTGCCAACAAGCTTCTGTGAATGGTGTCCAGGAGGTGCTGAAGAATGCCCTGCCCTATGATCCTGAATGTTCCCTCAACACACACCCTTTAAAGTCTTGTTTCAGGGAAAGGATTACACCACCCTCACAGTAAGACTTGGACCATAAAATAACAATAAATACTCCCTACAGATATGCATCCATGGCACAATGCAACAGCACCTTACACAGAAACCTCACTTACAAAGCCATGGTGCTATTTATCGTATTGACTAGCAGGAGCAGAAAAGGTGATTCACCCTTTAGTAGTATGGGAGATCGATATCACCAACAAGGACGATCAAAGCATAATCATAACATAATTAAAAACATTGATAAAGATCACCTTTGGATTTTTAACCTTTCCATAGGGCATATGATTGCATCAGAAAGAGAAAGTTTTCTCCCCCTCTCATAATACCGGCATTAAGTTTCCTTCTTGCCACTTTCCCTTTCTCATTGGGGTTTAGTCATCATCAACAGGCGGGCAAGTCATTCTCAGGCCTTATCCAACACAATACATGGATCCATGGAGAGCATGGCACTCAGTATGGAATTTTTTTAAAAATTCATTCATGGGATGTGGGCATCATTGGCTAGGCCAGCATTTATTGCCCATCCCTAATTGCCCTTGTTCAGACAGCATTTAAGAGTCAACCACATTGCTGTGCGTCTGGTGTTACATGGGCCAGACCAGGAAAGGACGGCAGATTTCCTTCCCTAAAGGGCATTAGTGAAGCAGATGGGTTTTTATGACAATCGACAATGGTTTTATGATCATCAATAGACTTTTTTTTAAATTCCAGATGTTTACTGAATTCAAATTTCACCATCTGTTGTGGTGGGATTCAAACCTGGGTCTCCGGATTACCAGTCCAGTGACAATACCGCTATACCACCGCCTCACCTAAATTGGAGCTACACTGTCCAGAACTATTCCAGTTTCCCTTCCTGGTCTGTTCCAAGTTACCTGATCTCAGGTAATGGTACAATTGTGCTTCAAGTTAGAACTAAAATTGTCCAGGGTCATCATTGTGACTCTTGCCACACATCAGGCTCAGATGACCCCCTCTCTTGTCCATCCCCTTCCTTGCTGGAATAGCCTACTAAAACTGGCACATAAAGAATGGGCATAGAGATATGGGAGGACTGACGTGGAACTGCATCAGAGACCAACTCAGCACCTTCAGGAGAAAAGGGTAGATAAATGGGAACCAAATGGAGATTCCTTCAACAATCACTTCTTTCCACTCCACACCAGCACTTCACATATCATCATTGTACAAATGGGGTTGGGAACAGATCACACAAATAATCAGGAACCTTACAACATGCCTTTCTATCTCACAGCATATTTTTTGCCTAATGCATGCCACCACTTTATTAGACCAATTGTTTTATTCCTCCATCCCTTACAGGATCCTTAATAAGAGTTGAATCAGCTTGAATAAAATATGCCCCATCATCAGCAAAGCACAGTGTTTGCTGTGGATATCCATGACAATACTAAACATGCACAACGTTCAGGACAGGAATAAATGTAATTGAATGTAAACAGATTCCAAGATTTAGAAAAGCGTTCTAAATTTTCCCAAGTAGAATAAAAGAAGACACACAAAATCCACTATATTGAAGGCGGGATGCATACCAGTGGCACCTTCACAGAACAGAATACATGTTTCTACCCACAATGAGTTTCTGAACTAAGTTAGGTAATATGAAGGGAAGGCACGAGCGCAAGGAGATGAGAAAATGATAGTATGAGAGAACAAAAACTAGTGCACGAGAGTCAGCAAAGAAAAATATGAAGAGAAGGAGGTCATTTAGCCACTTGTGCTTGCAGAAGAGAGGGTGGCAGAGAGAGCGGGAGAGGGAGAGCGAGGGGGAGGGTGACAGAGAGGGAGAGCGAGGGGGAGGGTGACAGAGAGGGAGAGCGAGGGGGAGGGTGACAGAGAGGGAGAGCGAGGGGGAGGGTGACAGAGAGGGAGAGCGAGGGGGAGGGTGACAGAGAGGGAGAGCGAGGGGGAGGGTGACAGAGAGGGAGAGCGAGGGGGAGGGTGACAGAGAGGGAGAGCGAGGGGGAGGGTGACAGAGAGGGAGAGCGAGGGGGAGGGTGACAGAGAGGGAGAGCGAGGGGGAGGGTGACAGAGAGGGAGAGCGAGGGGGAGGGTGACAGAGAGGGAGAGCGAGGGGGAGGGTGACAGAGAGGGAGAGCGAGGGGGAGGGTGACAGAGAGGGAGAGCGAGGGGGAGGGTGAGAGAGAGGGAGAGCGAGGGGGGAGGGCGAGAGAGAGGGAGAGCGAGGGGGGAGGGCGAGAGAGAGGGAGAGCGAGGGGGGAGGGCGAGAGAGAGGGAGAGCAAGCTGGGAGGGCGAGAGAGAGGGAGAGCGAGGGGGGAGGGCGAGAGAGAGGGAGAGCGAGGGGGGAGGGCGAGAGAGAGGGAGAGCGAGGGGGAGGGTGACAGAGAGGGAGAGCGAGGGGGAGGGTGACAGAGAGGGAGAGCGAGGGGGAGGGTGACAGAGAGGGAGAGCGAGGGGGAGGGTGACAGAGAGGGAGAGCGAGGGGGAGGGTGACAGAGAGGGAGAGCGAGGGGGAGGGTGACAGAGAGGGAGAGCGAGGGGGAGGGTGACAGAGAGGGAGAGCGAGGGGGAGGGTGACAGAGAGGGAGAGCGAGGGGGAGGGTGACAGAGAGGGAGAGCGAGGGGGAGGGTGACAGAGAGGGAGAGCGAGGGGGAGGGTGACAGAGAGGGAGAGCGAGGGGGAGGGTGACAGAGAGGGAGAGCGAGGGGGAGGGTGACAGAGAGGGAGAGCGAGGGGGAGGGTGACAGAGAGGGAGAGCGAGGGGGAGGGTGACAGACAGGGAGAGCGAGGGGGGAGGGTGACAGACAGGGAGAGCGAGGGGGAGGGTGACAGACAGGGAGAGCGAGGGGGAGGGTGACAGACAGGGAGAGCGAGGGGGAGGGTGACAGACAGGGAGAGCGAGGGGGAGGGTGACAGACAGGGAGAGCGAGGGGGAGGGTGACAGACAGGGAGAGCGAGGGGGAGGGTGACAGACAGGGAGAGCGAGGGGGAGGGTGACAGACAGGGAGAGCGAGGGGGAGGGTGACAGACAGGGAGAGCGAGGGGGAGGGTGACAGACAGGGAGAGCGAGGGTGACAGGGAGAGAGGGTGACAAAGAGAGAGAGGGAGAAGGTGACAGAGAGAGAGAGGGAGAGGGTGACAGAGAGAGAGGGGGAGAGGGTGACAGAGAGAGAGGGGGAGAGGGTGACAGAGAGGGGGAGAGGGTGACAGAGAGGGAGAGGGTGACAGAGAGGGAGAGGGTGACAGAGAGGGAGAGGGTGACAGAGAGAGAGAGGGAGAGGGTGACAGAGAGAGAGAGGGAGAGGGTGACAGAGAGAGAGAGGGAGAGGGTGACAGAGAGAGAGAGGGAGAGGGTGACAGAGAGAGGGGGGAGAGGGTGACAGAGAGAGGGAGGGAGAGGGTGACAGAGAGAGGGAGGGAGAGGGTGACAGAGAGAGGGAGGGAGAGGGTGACAGAGAGAGGGAGGGAGAGGGTGACAGAGAGAGGGAGGGAGAGGGTGACAGAGAGAGGGAGGGAGAGGGTGACAGAGAGAGGGAGGGAGAGGGTGACAGAGAGAGGGAGGGAGAGGGGGAGAGAGTGAGAGAGGGAGAGGGTGAGAGAGAGAGGGAGAGGGTGAGAGAGAGAGGGAGAGGGTGAGAGAGAGAGGGAGAGGGTGAGAGAGAGAGGGAGAGGGTGAGAGAGAGAGAGAGGGAGAGGTGGGGGACAGGTTGGGGGGCAGAAAACACAATAGGGGTGTGTACTGGAAGGGGGCGGGGGCAAGAAACACAGGAGATGAGGTGTGGGAGGGAAAGAGAACCTAGAGACAGAGTATGTGGCAAAGCCGAGAGAGAAGGTTGGGGCTGAGCAAAACCCAACAAAGGTAGGGGATTGTGGGGCGAAGGGGGTGGCAGTGGTAACAATCAGACAAATCGGGAGAGGGATGGGAGGGACACGAGATTGGGGGAGGTGGGTGGGGACATGTGAGATTCCGGGGAGGGGGACATGAGAGTCGTGGGCGGGTGGATGGTTGGGTTGTAAGAGTCAGGAGGGGTAGATGGGACGTGAGTTGGGAGGAGGCTCTGGAGCGGGGGCATGAAAGTCCGAGGAAGGGGAAAGAGGGAGGGGAGAGGGGGATCGTGAGTGATGGGGGTGGGGAACGTTAGGGACGGGCAGGGGAGTGGGGGAACGCGAGGGACGGGCAGGGGAGTGGGGGAACGCGAGGGACGGGCAGGGGAGTGGGGGAACGCGAGGGACGGGCAGGGGAGTGGGGGAACGCGAGGGACGGGCAGGGGAGTGGGGGAACGCGAGGGACGGGCAGGGGAGTGGGGGAACGCGAGGGACGGGCAGGGGAGTGGGGGAACGCGAGGGACGGGCAGGGGAGTGGGGGAACGCGAGGGACGGGCAGGGGAGTGGGGGAACGCGAGGGACGGGCAGGGGAGTGGGGGAACGCGAGGGACGGGCAGGGGAGTGGGGGAACGCGAGGGACGGGCAGGGGAGTGGGGGAACGCGAGGGACGGGCAGGGGAGTGGGGGAACGCGAGGGACGGGCAGGGGAGTGGGGGAACGCGAGGGACGGGCAGGGGAGGGGGAGGAACGCGAGGGACGGGGAGGGGGGAGGAACGCGAGGGACGGGGGTGGGGGAGGAACGCGAGGGACGGGGAGGGGGAGGAACGCGAGGGACGGGGAGGGGGAGGAACGCGAGGGACGGGGAGGGGGAGGAACGCGAGGGACGGGGAGGGGGAGGAACGCGAGGGACGGGGAGGGGGAGGAACGCGAGGGACGGGGAGGGGGAGGAACGCGAGGGACGGGGAGGGGGAGGAACGCGAGGGACGGGGAGGGGGAGGAACGCGAGGGACGGGGAGGGGGAGGAACGCGAGGGACGGGGAGGGGGAGGAACGCGAGGGACGGGGAGGGGGGAGGAACGCGAGGGACGGGGAGGGGGAGGAACGCGAGGGACGGGGAGGGGGAGGAACGCGAGGGACGGGGAGGGGGAGGAACGCGAGGGACGGGGAGGGGGAGGAACGCGAGGGACGGGGAGGGGGAGGAACGCGAGGGACGGGGAGGGGGAGGAACGCGAGGGACGGGGAGGGGGAGGAACGCGAGGGACGGGGAGGGGGAGGAACGCGAGGGACGGGGAGGGGGAGGAACGCGAGGGACGGGGAGGGGGAGGAACGCGAGGGACGGGGAGGGGGAGGAACGCGAGGGACGGGGAGGGGGAGGAACGCGAGGGACGGGGAGGGGGAGGAACGCGAGGGACGGGGAGGGGGAGGAACGCGAGGGACGGGGAGGGGGAGGAACGCGAGGGACGGGGAGGGGGAGGAACGCGAGGGACGGGGAGGGGGAGGAACGCGAGGGACGGGGAGGGGGAGGAACGCGAGGGACGGGGAGGGGGAGGAACGCGAGGGACGGGGAGGGGGAGGAACGCGAGGGACGGGGAGGGGGAGGAACGCGAGGGACGGGGAGGGGGAGGAACGCGAGGGACGGGGAGGGGGAGGAACGCGAGGGACGGGGAGGGGGAGGAACGCGAGGGACGGGGAGGGGGAGGAACGCGAGGGACGGGGAGGGGGAGGAACGCGAGGGACGGGGAGGGGGAGGAACGCGAGGGACGGGGAGGGGGAGGAACGCGAGGGACGGGGAGGGGGAGGAACGCGAGGGACGGGGAGGGGGAGGAACGCGAGGGACGGGGAGGGGGAGGAACGCGAGGGACGGGGAGGGGGAGGAACGCGAGGGACGGGGAGGGGGAGGAACGCGAGGGACGGGGAGGGGGAGGAACGCGAGGGACGGGGAGGGGGAGGAACGCGAGGGACGGGGAGGGGGAGGAACGCGAGGGACGGGGAGGGGGAGGAACGCGAGGGACGGGGAGGGGGAGGAACGCAAGGGACGGGGAGGGGGAGGAACGCGAGGGACGGGGAGGGGGAGGAACGCGAGGGACGGGGAGGGGGAGGAACGCGAGGGACGGGGAGGGGGAGGAACGTGAGGGGTGGGAAGGGAGGGAGAACGTGAGGGACGGGGTGGGGTGAACATGAGGGACATGAGAGATGGGGAGGGGGGTACGTGAGTGACCGTGGAGTGGGTGGAGAACATGAGGGACGGGCAGGGGGAGTAACGTGAATGAAAACAGAGGGGGAACGTGAGTGACGGGGCGGGGGGGACCACGAGTGACGGGGAGGACGTGAGGGACGGGGAGTGGGGGAGAAGGAGAGGGACGGGGAGTGGGGGAGAAGGAGAGGGACGGGGAGTGGGGGAGAAGGAGAGGGACGGGGAGTGGGGGAGAAGGAGAGGGACGGGGAGTGGGGGAGAAGGAGAGGGACGGGGAGTGGGGGAGAAGGAGAGGGACGGGGAGTGGGGGAGAAGGAGAGGGACGGGGAGTGGGGGAGAAGGAGAGGGACGGGGAGTGGGGGGGAGAGGAGAGGGACGGGGAGTGGGGGAGAAGGAGAGGGACGGGGAGTGGGGGAGAAGGAGAGGGACGGGGAGTGGGGGAGAAGGAGAGGGACGGGGAGTGGGGGAGAAGGAGAGGGCCGGGGAGTGGGGGAGAAGGAGGGGGACGGGAGTGGGGGAGAAGGAGGGGGAGGAGGAGTGGGGGAGAAGGAGGGGAAGGGGGTGTGGGGGAGAAGGAGAGGGACGGGGAGTGGGGGAGAAGGAGAGGGACGGGGAGTGGGGGAGAACGTGAGGGACGGGGAGTGGGGGAGAACGTGAGGGACGGGGAGTGGGGGAGAACGTGAGGGACGGGGAGTGGGGGAGAACGTGAGGGACGGGGAGTGGGGGAGAACGTGAGGGACGGGGAGAATGTAAGGAATGGGGAGGGGGACGAACGTGAGGGGCGGGGAGGCCGGGGGGAGAACGTGAGAGACGGGGCGTGGGGGAGAACGTGAAGGACGGGGAGTGGGGGGAGAACGTGAGATACGGCGAGTGGGGGGAGAACGTACGATACGGCGAGTGGGGGGAGAACGTACGATACGGCGAGTGGGGGGAGAACGTGAGGGACGGCGAGTGGGGGGAGAACGTGAGGGACGGCGAGTGGGGGGAAAAGGTGAGGGACGGCGAGTGGGGGGAGAACGTGAGGGACGGCGAGTGGGGGGAGAACGTGAGGGACGGCGAGTGAGGGGACAAGGTGAGGGACGGCGAGTGAGGGGACAAGGTGAGGGACGGCGAGTGGGGGGACAAGGTGAGGGACGGCGAGTGGGGGGACAACGTGAGGGACGGCGAGTGGGGGGAGAACGTGAGGGACGGCGAGTGGGGGGAGGAACGTGAGGGACGGCGAGCGGGGGGACAACGTGAGGGACGGCGAGCGGGGGGACAACGTGAGGGACCGGGAGTGGCGGGACAACGTGAGGGACCGGGAGTGGGGGGACAACGTGAGGGACCGGGAGTGGGGGGAGGAACGTGAGGGACAGGGAGTAGGGGGAGGAATGTGAGGGACCGGGATGGGGGGAGGAAAGTCAGGGACCGGGATGGGGGGAGGAACGTCAGGGACCGGGATGGGGAGGAAAGTGAGGAAGGGGATGGGGAGGAACGTGAGCGACAGAGGGGGGATTGGAATGTGAGCGACGGAAAGGGGGGGGGGAATGTGAAGGACGGGAACATTAGGGACAGGGTGGAGTGGGAACGTGACGGACGGGAAGCGGGGGAAAGTGAGTGACGGGCGGGGTGGGATGAACGTGAGGGACATGAGCGATGGGGAGGGGGAAAAGTGAGTGACCATGGAGGGGGTGGAGAACATGAGGGACGGGCAGGGGGAGTAACGTGAGTGACGGGGAAGTGGGGGGGAACATGAGTTCCGGGGAGCAGGAGAGCGGGACGCGGACGGGTGGGTGAGAAACGTGAGGGACCGGGGCGTGGGGGGAGAACGTGAGGGACCGGGGCGTGGGGGGAGAACGTGAGGGACGGCGAGTGGGGGGAGAACGTGAGGGACGGCGAGTGGGGGGAGAACGTGAGGGACGGCGAGTGGGGGGAGAACGTGAGGGACGGCGAGTGGGGGGAGAACGTGAGGGACGGCGAGTGGGGGGGAGAACGTGAGGGACGGCGAGTGGGGGGGAGAACGTGAGGGACGGCGAGTGGGGGGGAGAACGTGAGGGACGGCGAGTGGGGGGGAGAACGTGAGGGACGGCGAGTGGGGGGAGGAACGTGAGGGACGGCGAGTGGGGGGAGAACGTGAGGGACGGCGAGTGGGGGGAGAACGTGAGGGACGGCGAGTGGGGGGAGAACGTGAGGGACGGCGAGTGGGGGGAGAACGTGAGGGACGGCGAGTGGGGGGGAGAACGTGAGGGACGGCGAGTGGGGGGAGAACGTGAGGGACGGCGAGTGGGGGGAGAACGTGAGGGACGGCGAGTGGGGGGGAGAACGTGAGGGACGGCGAGTGGGGGGAGAACGTGAGGGACGGCGAGTGGGGGGAGAACGTGAGGGACGGCGAGTGGGGGGAGAACGTGAGGGACGGCGAGTGGGGGGAGAACGTGAGGGACGGCGAGTGGGGGGAGAACGTGAGGGACGGCGAGTGGGGGGAGAACGTGAGGGACGGCGAGTGGGGGGAGAACGTGAGGGACGGCGAGTGGGGGGAGAACGTGAGGGACGGCGAGTGGGGGGAGAACGTGAGGGACGGCGAGTGGGGGGAGAACGTGAGGGACGGCGAGTGGGGGGAGAACGTGAGGGACGGCGAGTGGGGGGAGAACGTGAGGGACGGCGAGTGGGGGGAGAACGTGAGGGACGGCGAGTGGGGGGAGAACGTGAGGGACGGCGAGTGGGGGGAGAACGTGAGGGACGGCGAGTGGGGGGAGAACGTGAGGGACGGCGAGTGGGGGGAGAACGTGAGGGACGGCGAGTGGGGGGAGAACGTGAGGGACGGCGAGTGGGGGGGAGAACGTGAGGGACGGCGAGAGTGGGGGGGAGAACGTGAGGGACGGCGAGTGGGGGGAGAACGTGAGGGACGGCGAGTGGGGGGAGAACGTGAGGGACGGCGAGTGGGGGAGAACGTGAGGGACGGCGAGTGGGGGAGAACGTGAGGGACGGCGAGTGGGGGGAGAACGTGAGGGGACGGCGAGTGGGGGGAGAACGTGAGGGACGGCGAGTGGGGGGAGAACGTGAGGGACGGCGAGTGGGGGGAGAACGTGAGGGACGGCGAGTGGGGGGGAGAACGTGAGGGACGGCGAGTGGGGGAGAACGTGAGGGACGGCGAGTGGGGGGAGAACGTGAGGACGGCGAGAGTGGGGGGAGAACGTGAGGGACGGCGAGTGGGGGGGAGAACGTGAGGGACGGGGAGGGGGGGGAACATGAGGGACGGCGAGATGGGGGGAGAACGTGAGGTGACGGCGAGTGGGGGGAGAACGTGAGGGACGGGGAGTGGGGGGAGA